>NC_081366.1:12638292-17638292 GCF_030684315.1 Stegostoma tigrinum
GGGCAAGTGGGAGGGACAAAGCTTTGTTCATTCTCCCAAAATTCATCAGCTCCCATTTATCAGGATTAAATTCCATGTGCTGTCACTCAACCTACGTGACCAACCCATCTATATCACCCGAGATAATGGGAACTGCAGATGCTGGAGAATCCAAGATAACAAAGTGTGGAGCTGGATGAACACAGCAGGCCCAGCAGCATCTCAAGAGCACAAAAGCTGATGTTTCGGGCCTAGACCCTTCATCAGAAAAGGGGGATGGGTTGAGGGTTCCGGAATAAATAGGGAGAGAGGGGGAGGCGGACCAAAGATGGAGAGAAAGGAAGATAGGTGGAGAGGAGAGTATAGGTGGGGAGGTAGGGAGGGGATAGGTCAGTCCAGGGAAGACGGACAGGTCAAGGAGGTAGGATGAGGTTAGGTAGGAAATGGAGGTGCGGCTTGGGGTGGGAGGAAGGGATGGGTGAGAGGAAGAACAGGTTAGGGAGGCAGAGACAGGCTGGACTGGTTTTGGGATGCAGTGGGTGGAGGGGATGAGCTGGGCTGGTTTTGTGATGCAGTGGGGGGAGGGGACAAACTGGGCAGGTTTTGGGATGCGGTGGGGGAAGGGGAGATTTTGAAGCTGGTGAAGTCCACATTGATACCATTGGGCTGTAGGGTTCCCAAGCGGAATATGAGTTGCTGTTCCTGCAACCTTCGGGTGGCATCATTGTGGCACTGCAGGAGGCCCATGATGGACATGTCATCTAAAGAATGGGAGGGGGAGTTGAAATGGTTCGTGACTGGGAGGTGCAGTTTTTTATTGCGAACCGAGTGGAGGTGTTCTGCAAAGCGGTCCCCAAGCCTCCGCTTGGTTTCCCCAATGTAGAGGAAGCCACACTGGGTACAATGGATACAGTATACCACATTGGCAGATGTGCAGGTGAACCTCTGCTTAATATGGAAAGTCATCTTGGGGCCTGGGATAGGGGTGAGGGAGGAGGTGTGGGGGCAAGTGTAGCACTTCCTGCGGTTGCAGGGGCAGGTGCCGGGTGTGGTGGGGTTGGAGGGCAATGTGGAGCGAACAAGCGAGTCACAGAGAGAGTGGTCTCTCCGGAAAGCAGACAAGGGTGGGGATGGAAAAATGTCTTGGGTGGTGGGGTCGGATTGTAGATGGCGGAAGTGTCGGAGGATGATGCGTTGTATCCGGAGGTTGGTGGGGTGGTGTGTGAGAACGAGGGGGATCCTCTGGGGGGCGGTTGTGGCGGGGGCGTGGTGTGAGGGATGTGTTGCGGGAAATGCGCGAGACGCGGTCAAGGGCATTCTCGACCACTGTGGGGGGAAAGCTGCGGTCCTTGAAGAACTTCGACATCTGGGATGTGCGGGAGTGATATGCCTCATCGTGGGAGCAGATGCAGCGGAGGCGGAGGATTTGGGAATAGGGGATGGAATTTTTGCAGGAGGGTGGGTGGGAGGAGGTGTATTCTAGGTAGCTATGGGAGTCGGTGGGCTTGAAATGGATATCAGTTACAAGCTGGTTGCCTGAGATGGAGACTGAGAGGTCCAGGAAGGTGAGGGATGTGCTGGAGATGGCCCAGGTGAACTTGAGGTTCGGGTGGAAGGTGTTGGTGAAGTGGATGAACTGTTCGAGCTCCTCTGGGGAGCAAGAGGCGGCGCCGATACAGTCATCAATGTAACGGAGGAAGAGATGGGGTTTGGGGCCTGTGTAGATGCGGAAGAGGGACTGTTCCACGTAACCTTCAAAGAGGCAGGCATAGCTGGGGCCCATGCGGGTGCCCATGGCCACCCCCTTTGTCTGTAGGAAGTGGGAGGAATCGAAAGACACATACACCAGACACCAGCAACCTCATCAGCAAGGACAACATCATCAAACTAGTGGACCTATGCCTCACCATCCACTTCACTTTCAATAACAAAACCTACAGACAAACCAACGGTAACCCATGGGATCTGCGATATCAAGGTTCTTAGCAGAGGCAGTAATGCAGAGACTCAAACAAACAGCTCTGCCAATCATCCAACCCAAACTTTGGGTCCGCTATGTGGATGACACCTTTGTCATCACTAAACAAAACAAATTAGAGGAAACCTTCAAGACCATCAATAATACCCTTTACTGGCATAACATTCACAAAAGAGGAGGAAAGCAACAAACTGCCATTCCTAGATGTCACAGTAGAGCGAACAGCCAATGGGGAACTTCAAACCAGCGTCTACAGGAAAACAACACATACGGACCAAATACTGAACTACAGGAGCAACCATCCCAACACCCACAAACGAAGCTGCATTAGAACATTATTCCAACGAGCCACCACACACTGCAGCACAGAGGAACTACGCAGAGCAGAGGAAAATCACCCATACAGCGTATTCAAAAAGAATGGGTACCCTATGAACACAGTCCGCCGATTCCTCAGCAATAAACCCAAACAAACAGACAAAACGGGCTCAGAAACCATAACCACTCTCCCCTACATCAAAGACATTTCCGAAATGACTGCCAGACTACTCGGACCCCTTGGCATCAGGGTAGCCCACAAACCCACCAACACACTAAAACAGCAGCTAATGAACTTAAAAGACCCTATACAGACAACAAGCAAAACGAACGTCATCTACAAAATACCTTGCAAGAACTGTGACAAACACTACATTGGACAAACTGGCAGAAAGCTAGCCACCAGGATACATGAACATCAACTAGCCACAAAACGACATGACCCACTATCACTCGTATCCTTACATACAGATGAGGAAGGACACCACTTTGGGACAACACGTCCATCCTAGGACATGCCAAACAGAGACATGCATGAGAATTCCTAGAAGCATGGCATTCCAACCGGAACTCCATCAGCAAACACTTTGATTTGGAACCAATCTACCATCCTCTGAGAAAAGGAACAGGAAATGACATCACCAACGCAGGAAATGACATCACCAACCCAAGGAAACCTAAACAGATAAATAGAAAGCGGGACATAACACCAGCGCTTTGTCGGAGGCTCACTGATAATGTTACCTGGAATCGTGACGAAACGTCTGAAAACTAACCTTCCAGCTCAGCGAGCAAACTCACATCCATGACTTTCCATATTAAGCAGAGGTTCACCTGCACATCTGCCAATGTGGTATACTGTATCCATTGTACCCGGTGTGGCTCCCTCTACATTGGGGAAACCAAGCGGATGCTTGGGGACCGCTTTGCAGAACACCTCAGCTCAGTTCGCAATAAACAACTGTACGTCCCAGTCGCGAACCATTTCAACTCCCCCTCCCATTCTTTAGATGATATGTCCATCATGGGCCTCCTGCAGTGCCACTATGATGCCACCTGAAGGTTGCAGGAACAGCAACTCATGTTCCGCTTGGGAACCCTGCAGCCCAATGGTATCAATGTGGACTTCACCAGCTTCAAAATCTCCCCTTTCCCCACTGCATCCCAAAACCAGCCCAGTTCGTCCCCTCCCCCCACTGCATCCCAAAACCAGCCCAGCCTGTCTCTGCCTCCCTAACCTGTTCTTCCTCTCACCCATCCCTTCCTCCCACCCCAAGCCGCACCTCCATTTCCTACCTACTAACCTCATCCCACCTCGTTGACCTGTCCGTCTTCCCTGGACTGACCTATCCCCTCCCTACCTCCCCACCTATACTCTCCTCTCCACCTATCTTCTTTTCTCTCCATCTTCTGTCTGCCTCCCCCTCTCTCCCTATTTTTTCCAGAACCCTCTCCCCATCCCCCTCTCTGATGAAGGGTCTAGGCCCAAAACGTCAGCTTTTGTGCTCCTGAGATGCTGTTTGGCCTGCTGTGTTCATCCAGCTTCACACTTTGTTGTCATCTATATCACCCTGTACCTGCAGATTTGCCCCTTACTGTGACCAGACCAACAATTTACCTGTCACTGTGATCATACCTCCTATGTTGCTGTTTAGATCATTAATGTACACAAGCAGTGAGAGACCCTGCACCGAACCCTGTGGTACAGGCTTCCAGTCACAAAAACGCCCTTCCACCGTCACCCTTTGTTTCCAGTCACTAACCCAGTTTCAGATACATTTGGCAATTTGCTTTGGATTCCGTGGACTCAGTTTTTTCAGCTTGTCAGAAGGACCTTATCAGAAGCCTTGCTGACATCTGTGTAGACTACGTCAACTACAGTAGTCTCAACAGCTCACCCCATGCCCCCCCTCGAAAAACTCAATCAGGCTTGTTAGACATGACCTGTCCCTTGCAAAGCCATGCTGACCACCCAGGATCAATCCTTGCTCCTCCAGCTTTTATAGGTATCCACTTCTGGTGAGCAGCATCTCCACAGGGAATGGGGACAGGAGTTAATGGTAGATTCAGTGATAAGGTCAGGTGCGAATGGGCTGTGGGAGGAGCTGGAGTGATGAGGTAGAGTGTACGCGGGCTGTGGGAAGGAATGCAGCAGGTGCATGGGTGGAGTGCAATGGTAGAGGCTGTGGGTGGAGAGGTTTTGGTGAGATGGTGACCCCTTGCCCCTTCTCCGCTGTCGTCCTCAGTGGCATTGAATGCCAGTCTCTGTGAATTCTGTCTTGGCGTGCAGTGCTTCACCTGATATTCCTGTGGGTTGTTTCAGAATCGCTACAGCAGTGCTGTGATCTGTCCCAGCTCTGGTTCCGAGAGTTCTTCCTGGAGCTGACCATGGGCCGAAGGATCCAGTTTCCCATTGAGATGTCGATGCCGTGGATTCTGACGGACCATATTCTGGAGACCAAAGAGCCCTCCATGATGGAGTAAAGTTTGCTTCCCAACCTTCTGTCCTTCTGGCTGGTCTTTCAACCACTGTGACTGGGGTGGCGGGGGGTGGGGGTTGTGGGCTGGGGTGGAGGAGTGAGGTGACAGAGGGTAATGCTTCTTTGCAGCCTTTTTACAGCGGGATCTTTTCAGGCAGTGCCGCTCCATGGTGCTTCTGTCGCAACCGTGGGCTCAGATGCTCAAAGTCCTGTGAAGGTGATTTGACAGGAGCTCCAATTTGACCAAAAACCCTTCACTGAGAGGCTTTGAACATCCTAGTAATGAAGGTTAGGTTTGAATTATGAACTTCATTGCCTGTTTCTCAAGTGTAAAACATGCCAGTTTACTATTAGTATCTGCTCTCGTTGAAATACTCCTCAGAATGCCAAATGAGCTTGCTTTATCTTCTCCAGCATTTCAGCGATGAAGATCGGGATGAGCTAATGAGTACAAAATGTGCGATCGGTTAATGACAACGGAGATTGAGCAGTAGGGATAGACAGAATAGTGACGCAGCATTCTCTGTGGACCATTTGAAATCTGCCTCTAATTCAGCATCAAAGCCTGCACGAGTTTGTTTGCCATTTATTCACATCTCTGCTTAAAATGACAAAGGGACGATGAATAGTCTTGACCATTTTCATCCCAGCCTCTAGAGGGAGACAGTCCTATTTGGAGATGAGTGTTTTCGGGGTTCTGAGAACCCCAGATGATGAAGGGTGAGAGTAAAGACTTCCACATCAACCCCATGCAGATGTCCCTGTGCTCAACGAGCCAGCGATCCTGAGCTGGCATTCCGATCTTCATTGACCAGGAATTTCCAATATCTGATTCAGGGGTGGGAATGGCTATCACTGACCCAAAAACTCTCTCTGGGACAGACACTGTGTGACACGTAGAGTCATTGGAACAGGATAAGCCATTCGGCCCTTCAAATCTGCTCTGCCACTCAGTATGATCATGGCTGATCATCCAACTCAACGTCCTGAAATTTCTCTTCAAACCCCTCGATCCTTTCAGCCCTAGTAACTCTATCTAACTCCTTCTTGAAAACATTCTATGCTTTTGGCTTCCACCAGTTTCAGTAGCAGGGGTTTCCACGGTCTGGGTAAAGAAATTTCCTGTCGACTCAGTTATTAACCTAGGAGGACACTGTTAGCAGTGAGGTTACTGTTTCTTTAACACAAGACAGACTGTCACGATGGAAACAACTTTCCAACTTGCCTTGTCTAAAGAAAAGATTGTATTTACATAGCACCTTTCACATCCTCGGGTATGGTTAGAGGGAAGCAGGAGGATTGGGAAATCTTTAAAAACCAGCAGAGGGCAATTAGGTAACCAATAAGTGGGGAGAAGGTGAAATATGAGGGTGGGATAACTAATAATATAAAAGAAGATTGCAAGAGTTTTATATAAAGAAACAGAGAGGCAAGAGTAAGCAATAAATCATTGAAAAATGAGGCTGGAGAAGCAGTAATGGAGAACAAAGAAATGGTGGAGGAACTGAATAGGTATTTTGCGTCAGTTTTCATGGTGGAAGACACCAGCAGCATACCAGAACTTCAAGAGAGTCAGGGGTCAGAGGTCAGTGTAAGGCCATCACTAAGGATAAGATGCTGGGAAAGCTGAAAGGTCAGAAGGTGGATAAATCACCTGGACCAGAGAGACTATACCCCAGGGTTCTGAACAAAAAAGCTGAGCTGATTGTGGAGACACTGGTGGTGGGCTTTCAGGAATCACTGGAGTCAGGGAGGATCCCAGAGGATTGAAAAGTGGCTAATTTAAAGAAAGGAGGGAGGCAGGAGATGGGAAACTAAAGGCTGGTTAGCCTGACCTAGGTCATTGGTAAGGCTTTGCAGTCAATTATTAACTTAAGACTGTGGTGTACTTGGAAGTGCATGGTAAAGTAATGCTAAGTCAGCATGGCTTCATTAAGGGGAAGTCATGTCTGACAAACCTGCCAGAATCTTTGAGGAGGTAGCAAACAAGTTGGACAAGGGAGAGACAGTGGATATGATCCATTTGGATTTCCAGATGGCTTTTGACAAGATGCCAAACATGAGGCTGCTGAATAAGATAAGGGCCCACGGTGTTAGAGGCAAGGTACAGGCATGGATAGAGGATTGTCTGAAGGGCAGAAGGTACAGAGTAGGGACAAAGGGATCAGGATGGCAACCAGTCAGGAGTGCAGTTCCATGGGGGTCTGTGTCGGGACTTCAACTATTCACATTATATATTAACAATTTTGGATGAAGGAACTGAGGACATTGTTGCTAAGTTTGCAGATGACATAAGAATAGTCGGGGAGACGTGGTGTTAAGGAAGCAAGGAGGCTGCAGAATGACTCGAATGGACTGAGAGAGTGTGCAAAGATGCAGATGGAATGCAATGTGGGAAAGTGAGAGATTGTGTATTTTGGTGGGACGAACAGAGTTGAAGACTATTTTCTAAACAGGGAAAGATTTCGATACCTGAAACACAAAGGGACTTTAGGCGTCCTGGTTCAGGGTTCTCTTAAGGTTAACGCGTAGGTTCAGCTGGCACTTAGGAAGGTAAATGCAATGTTACCATTTGTTTCAAGAGGGCTAGAATGCAGGAGCAGGAATATACTCCTGAGGCTGTGTAAGCCTCTGGTCAGACTGTATTTGGAATATTATGGGCAGTTTTGGGCCGATATCCAAGGAAAGATGTGTTTGGTTGAAGGTTTACAAGAATAATCCTGGGAATTAAGGCCTTGTCATATGAGAAGTAGTTGAGGATTCTGTGTTTGTGCTTGATAGAGTTTAGGAGGATGAAGCGGGAATCTCATTGAAACATATAGAATACCAGGAGGCTTGGATAAATTGGACATGGAGAGACTAGAATCCAAACACACAGCATCTGAGTGAAGGGACGACTCTTTAGAACTGAGATGAGGGGAATTTCTTCAGCCAAAGGGTACTGAATCTGTGAAATTCATTGCCATGGATGGCTGTAGAGACAAAGACATTGAGCATATTTAAGACCAAGCCAGATAGATTCTTAGATAACAAGGTGTAGAGCTGGATGAACACAGCAGGCCAAGCAGCATCAGAGGAGCAGGAAAGCTGATTTTTCGGGCCTAGACCCTTCTTTCCTGCTACTCTGATGCTGCTTGACCTGCTGTGTTCATCCAGCTCTACACCTTGTTATCTCAGATTCTCCAGCATCTGCAGTTCCTACTATCTCCAGCTAAGTTCTTGAGTGGTAAGGGAATCAACAGAGAGAAGGCAGGAGATAAGTTTCTCAACCCCAATCAGCCAGGATCCATTGGCAGAGCAGACTTGATGGGCCAAATGGTCCAAATCTGCTCCTAAATCTTACGGTCTTATGTGTGAAATGCTTTCATGGCTAACAGAGCACTTTGTGAAGTGGAGACACTGTTGTAATTGGGAAGATGCAACACCCAGCAGGATCTCACACAACGGTGGCCGTGAAGTGATATTTCTCATGTTGAGGGAGAGAAAGAGCCAGGCTTCCAGAGAGAAGACTCCAGCTCTCATTGAGGCAGTGTCCCATTTGTCTTCCACATTCACACGAGAGCCTATAATGGGATGGTCATTGTCAGAGAGAGAGGGCGGGTGGGGAGGAAGAGACCTTCATTATCCTGATGGTCTGCTATTGCCTCTTCTTTGTATTTGATTAGCTTGGGGAAGCAGCAGGCGGGCTTCAGTTATAAGGAAAAGTTGGACAAGCTGGGACTTCTTTCACTGGAGCGTACAAAGTTAAGGGGTGACATTACAGAGGTTTATAAAACCATGAGGGCTACAGATAAGGTGAGCGATAGTTGTCTTTTCCTTAAGGTGGGGGATTTTAAGACTGGAGGGCAAATTTTTAAGGTGAGAAAAGAAAGATTTTAAAGAAAGATGAGGGGCGACCTTTTTACGCAGAGAGTGGTTAGTGTGTGGAATGAACTGCAAGAGGAAGTGGTGGGTGTGGGTAAATTAAAACATCTTAAAAGACATTTAGATAAGTACATGAATAAGAAAGGTTTGGAGGGATTTGGGCCAAGTGCAGGCAGGTGGGACTAGTTTAGTTTGGGAACATGGTTGGCATGGATTGGTTGGGCCGAAGGGTCTGTTTCTGTCCAGTATGACTCTAGTTTGGTTCTTTACCAAAGGGGACAGGGAACTGAGTATCAGCACCTTGTCACAATGATCAAGACAGATGTTTCTGATTCCCTTGTTGCTTTTCACATTTCCAGGTATGTTTTGTACCCGCTGGATCTCTACAACGACAGCGCCTATTACACTCTGACCAAGTTCAAAAAGCAGTTCCTGTATGACGAGATTGAAGCAGAGGTGAGCAAGGCTGCTTTAAACGCCCCTCCACGTAAACACAGCTCGCTGCAGCTGAGAGACTGGCAGGTCAGCAGGTGCCAGCCACATGAGGAATTCAGTGCCTCAGTAGCCACAGATGAATAAGGAGGCTGGTACACTGAGCTGGGCGTTGGTAGCTGACAGTCACAGGGCTCCCAGTATGGGCCAGCGCATTGAGAATATGGGTGCCAGACAAACCCCATTGCCTGAACTTAGTGAGAGGAATAAGTGCCTTCCTAAACCCTACGTATTGGCTTGTTTTCCAGGTGAACCTCTGCTTCGACCAGTTCGTTTACAAGTTGGCTGATCAAATCTTTGCTTATTACAAGGCTATGGCTGGCAGGTAGAGTATGCTCCTCTTTGCTCTTAAGTCATCGGGTTCCATCTGTAGCCACTTGTGATGTTACTTTCCACATTTGTAAAGCTTACAGTCTCATGCCATAGAATGAGATCCTACTGCCCATTGTGCATATACTGGATCATTGGAGAAATCATCCAGTTAGTTCTGTGCTTTCACTTCAATCCAACTGTCCTTTGGTCTTTCGAGTTCTGTTATGGAAGATATTATTGAATCTGCTTCCATCACCTTTTAACCGAATGCATTCCAAATCTTAACCACTTGCTGCCATTTTCCTTGTGTCTCCTCTGGTTCTTTTATCTTTAACTCTGAGAGCTCTAGTTACCAATCCTTCTGCCACTGGAATGTACTTGCTTATTTACTCTATTAAAGAACCACCATGAAATCTTCTCTTGACCTTTGCTGGTGTCAGGACAGCCAAGTTTCTCCAATGTCTCATAGAACTGAAATTGATCCTTACTGACATCATTATGGTAAGTCTTTTTCTGGTCTCATCACAGGTAGACTTTGAGTGTATTATTAATTTTGTATCTTTATTTGTGAGATGTTTGTTTTTTTTCCTCATACTCAGGGTGATTTGCCGCCATTTAGATAATTTCCAACAGTAGCCTTTGTTTAATGAAATAAATTAAGATTATTGATTGTAACACGTGCCCTAGAGTTGATTTTCCATCATCCCTCCTCCACACTATCATACACATAAGGATCAGGTAAATAAAATGTTCAGTTATAAGTTAAAATGAGGTCAGCCTCTTTAGTTGCAAGCATGTCATTTCTTAGTTGAATTGTTTTTTTAGTGGAGATCTGGTTTCTCAGTTTGGTTTAAGTTGTGAAGCGTTAATTACTATTAAGTCTTTAGCAGCAGGGACACATCCTTCAGTAACAGGAAGCAATTTTCTATGTAACAGCATTAGCTTAAGACTGGTTAGCCACATTAACACTACTTTAGAGGCATTGTTATCTCTGAGGCACAGTAACTTGAGCTATGCTACATGGTTGCAGATTGTGGTACTGACTAACAGACAAATTGACTAACTTCTCCTAAAGGAAGACCTTTATGTATCTATGTGCAGAATTATTTCAAAGCTCTGAGTCAACCCTTTCAGACCAACTGTCTTATAAAACAGTGCTCAGCAAAGAACCCAATGCTCCAGCATAAAACCAGTGTTTTATGAAGGCTTGCCTTGACTCATAATGCTTTTGTCCTGTTATGATTGTATTTGTAAATCCAGTGATCCTATTTGCTTTTTAAAACAGCCTTCTCAACCTAACTTGTAACCTTCAAAAACTCCCTCTGGTTTCTGTGTACTGTACAAAAACAAACTTGCTGGAAAAGCTCAGCAGGTCTGGCAGCATCTGTGAAGGAGAAAACAGAGTTAATGTTTCGGGTCTGGTGACCCTTCCTCAGAGCATCCATATATCTCATATATCACTCATATATCATATATCTCTGCGTACTGTACCTCCTTTTAACATTTGAACTTCTTAGTTTTATGTTTTGCATCTGTCAACTTTTCCTACAAATGTGAGCCTCTTCACACATCTGTTCTCAGGATCATAAACTGTTTGTCAATGTAACCCCATGGGGAAATCTAGGACTGAGGGAATAGATCCATAACAAGTGGATGGCCTTTAAGACAGAGGTGTGGTGGAGTAGTCTCTTTTTTTCTATTCATGTCGTGGGATGTGGGTGTCGTTGTCTGGGCCAGCATTTCTTGCCCGTCCCTAATTGCCCTTGAGAAGGTGGTGGTGAGCTCCCTTCTTGAACCGCTGCAGTCCTCCTGCTGGGGTTTGACCCACAATGCTATTAGGGAGGGAATTCCAGGCCACAGTGAAGGAATGACGATGTATATCCAAGGCAGATTGTTGATTGACTTGGAGGGGAACTTGCAGGTGGATGGTATTCCCATATATCTGCTGCCCTTGTCCTTCTGGATGGAAGTGGTGTGGGTTTGGAATTTGCTGTCTGAGGATCTTTGGTGAATTTCTGCAGTGCATCTTGTAGATAGTACACACTGCCGCTACTGAGCGTCAGTGGTGGAGGAAGTGAATGCTTGTCGGTGTCGTGCCAATCAGCCCTCTTTCTGAGAGCTGTAAATCTTTGGGATCCTCAACCTCCAACAGAGGGAGAGGGAGAGGAAGGTGGAGGTTGTGTCACTAAATGGCAAGGCTGAGGTAGATTTTTTTTTAAAATTTGGGGAAATTGAGGTAAGGTAAGGGTTAGGGTGAATCAGGAACTCAGGGTAAGGTAGGAAAGTAGAGCTCAGTTCTGTCCGAGGTCGGACCAACCACCATGTTGATTGAATGATGGAGCTGGCTAGGGAGACTAGAAATGACATTTGCTCCTATATCTCTTCCATTTTGAAGTCAGCTCATGTAGGTAGTGTCAAGAGACACCTGATGACATTGCAGCACAGACTTCTTATATTTCTCCTTTGTCTGTTTTCTTCCAAGTGTATTGTTGGATAAAAGGTTCCGAGCGGAATGCAAGAACTATGGAGTCATCATCCCCTACCCACCGTCCAATCGCTACGAGACATTACTGAAGCAGAGACATGTGCAGGTACCGATCGTGTTTACTCTAGCAGTGAGACTGCCCTGAAGCTCAGTGAGACTGGGCAACCGCTCAGTGCAGAACTGAGCCCCGTAGACTGACTTCCACCTCCACCCCCACCTGACCTGTGACGTCTGCCAGCCTGGTGATGAACCTTCACGCCTGACCTCGGTGCACCCACTGGACCCGGGCTCCTCGGGTCAGATTGCTGTCCGCTGGTGGAAAGAGTCGTAGGTGGGGACTTGGGCCATGTGTTGCATTTATGTTCTCAGGATGAGTGGTCGTTGCTGGGACAGTAGTTTTGCTTTGCCCATCTCAGTTGCACTGCAAATTACAGAATTGTTATGGTGTGGAAGGAGGCCATTTTCCACCTCATGCTTGTACTGGCTCTTCAGTAACCTCGTGCCATTCTCCTGCTTTTTTTCCAGATCCTATAAAATCCCTATTTCTATCTAATACCTTCTTGAATGCCTCTATTGAACCTACCCCCATCTCATTTCTAGTCAGTGCGTCCCAACCTCCAACAATTCACTGTGTTGAATAGCTTTTACTCACATCATCCCTCCTTCATTTGCACATCACTTTAAATCCGTGCCCTCTGTACAGCTAGGCATAGACTAGATTAATTTAGGATATCTGGTCAGCATGGACAAGTGGACCAGAGGGTCTGTTTCCTCTGCTATGTAATTCTATGACTCTAAACATCTTCCTATCTACTCTACCCAGCCAACTTGTGATTTTGAAAACCTCGATCAAAGCTCCTCACGGCTGCCTTCTCTCTTAGGGAGAATGATCCCAACTTCCTCAATCTATCCTCATTGCTGCAGGTTCTCATGCCTGTTGTCAGACTTGTAAATCACTTTGGCACTCCCTCCCAAGCATTCACATCTTTCCTGCAACGTGGCACCCACACATGTACACAGAGGAGGTGCTGAGATAACACAGTGTGGAGCTGGAGGAACACAGCAGGCCAGGCAGCATCAGAGGAGCAGGAAAGCTGACGTTTCAGGCGCTGAAGAAGGGTCGAGGCCCGAAATGTCACCTTTCCTGCTCCTCTAATGCTGCCTGGCCTGCTGTGTTCCTCCAGCTCCGCCCTGTGTTATCTCTGACTCTAGCGTCGGCAGTTCTTAGTATCCCAAAGGTGTGATGAGTTGTCTTTTTAAAGCCACTGTTGGCAGGTGAGAATCTTTCTTGGCCAGAACAGATGGCCTTTAAGAATGAAGCACAAATAGACATAGACTGTAAGGACAGCAGATTTCCCGCATTGGTAAAATATATTAATAATTGTTTGGAAAGGCAAGACTTGAATGTTGCTGGAAGAAAAGACACAGTTTGTGTCTTGCATTAATCAGGATCATTCACAAGAATACTAAATCATGGGGGAAAGCAGCATTTATACAGCATAAGAGAGTACCGACTGGGTGACTAGAGGACACTAACTAATAGAGGTATTGCCTTAGAAAATGTCCCAATCACAATCTATTTGCCAACCAATTAGCATTTCCCTCTCATGCAGTATAAATCTTAGCTCTCCTTGATTTGGCATTCTTGTAAATTGTCGCTGAGTCATACAGCATGGAAACAGACCCTTTGGTCCAAACATCCCATGTTGAATATAATCCCAAACTAAACTAGTCCCACCTGCCCATATCCCTGTAAACCTTTCCTATTCATGTACCTCTCCAAATGTCTTTTAACCTTTGTAATTGTACTCACATCCACCAATTCCTCAGGAAGCTCATTCCACACATGAATCACCCTGTGTACAAAAAAAATAAACTGTGCCTCACGTCCTCTTTAAATATCCCACCTCTCACCATTAAAAATGTGTCCCCTCGTCTTGAAATCCTCCATCCTAGGGAAACGCCACTTACTATTAACCCTATCTATACCCGCTGTACCCCGTTATAAACCTCTATAAGGTCACCTCTCCACCTCCCGTGCCCCAGTGGAAAACATTCCCGTCTTATCCAGCATTTCAGAACTGAGACCTTCCATAGCCTAATGAGTGCAACAGAACAGCTTCACCAAGATGTCTTAATTTTTTCAGCAATACTAAAATGTACTAATGAACTGGTTGGGCTTGTACATCAAACCATGCTTATTATTACTGGGATTGGAATTTTGCTTTCCATGGGTTTCAAACCAACCGCAATGAGACTTGAGATGTCATGGCCGGGATTGTTAGTCCAGGAACTGAACCTCTGCCAGATTGTATTCCTCTCTGTAGTGGGGCACCAGCTTATGCCTGCCACCACAAAATGAATGTGTCATTTATGCAATGCAAACCATTAGGAGGCTTGTCCAAAAACCTACCTTTGTAATCTCTTTTTTTACAGCTTTCTTTATCATGATGAGTTTTACCTTCACCTTTGGGATGATAACCCACTCTCAGAATCACCTTTGGGATGATAACCCACTCTCAGAATCACCTTTGGGATGATAGCCCACTCTCAGAATCAATGGTCTCCCCATCTCTTGCATTGTCAGAGACCTAGTGGATGAGAGTAACCTGCCAGGTTCCTGCTTGTTGACTGGTCGTGGGTGAGGTTGTGAGGTAATTCTCCTCCAAGTGCCACACTGTGAGGGAATCAGAAATCTTAATGGTCTGATGGGTTTGACGTGTCGATTCGCTGTGTCTCTCTTTCTCCCCCACAGCTCTTGGGAAGATCCATCGACCTCAACAGACTCATCACCCAGAGAATCTCAGCTGCGATGTATAAATCTCTGGATCATGCAATCAGCCGCTTCGAGAGTGAGGATTTAACGTCTGTTGTGGTGAGATCATTGACGTCATGGAGTGGGGCAGTAGTTTCAGATGTAGGGTTTGGGCACTGATGTGTTTCCAACAGGATTACGCAGGGTAGATGTGAAAAGGATGTTACTGAAGGCAGGGGAGCCCAGAAGCAGGGGTCACAGTCTAAGGATGCAGGGTAAACTATTTAGAACTTAGAGAGGAATTTCTTCAGCCAGAGAGTGGTGACCCCATGGAATTCACTACCACAGAAAGCAGTCAAGGACAAAACATTGTATGATTTCAAGAAGAAGTTGCATATAGCACTTGGGACTAAAGGATATGGGGTGAAAGCAGGGACAGGGTAAGAGGTTGGATGATCAACCATGATCATATTGAATAGCAGAGCAGGCTTGAGGGGCCGAATGGCCGCCTCCTGTTGCGAATTTCTATGTTTCTGTGCTACAACCAGAATTTACAAATGTTGGTGAGCTGTTCATTGGAAGTTACTTTGTAACCGAGGCGTTGATTAAATTTTATTCTACATTTTACAAATGTTAATCATCTTCAAGGTAAGTGACAAGCAGGGATTTTGGATGTCAGCCTCAAAGATCTGTAAGGGTGAGCTATGCCAAGCCAAACGCCACCCTCCTGTGCTGCATGGTTACAAGGTGTGTGTGTGTGTGTGTGTGTGTGTGTGTGTGTGTGTGTGTGTGTGTGTGTGTGTGTGTGTGTGTGTGTGTGTGTGTGTGTGTGTGTGTGAGAACACCTTTGGGGGAGTTGCTGCAGAGTACGGAGCAAAGGGAGTGTCATGTTCTCTCTCCTTGCTCTGCATGAGTGTGTCAAACACCAGCAGATCTCCCCCTGCCCTGAATCTGTGGGTCACCAGCCGAAGGTCCTTACTTCATGTGTGTGCTGGCTGATCTGTGGAAGATTGTCAGGTCAAGGGAACTTTGTGTTTGCTTGCACTGGTTCAGCTAACTGACTGAAGGGGCGCAGTTTCACAGAGCTGAATACATGGGTTGTGTAGGAGACAGGAGGAGGGTGCACATAGATATCGATTGTTTGAGTGATTGGTTAAAAGTTTGAAACGTGGAGTATAATGTGGAAAATGTGAAGTTGTTTTCTTTGACAGGAAGATTAAAAATGTAGAATATTGTTAAAATGGAAAATGACCGTGGGATTCGGAGGTGTAAAAGATTTTGGATTACCTCATGTGTGAGTCACAAAGTGTTAATATACATGTATCCTTTATGGCAAGAGGAATTGAACATAAGTGTTTCAGTTATGTAGAGAAGTGGTGAGAGCAGATCTCTTCTACTGTCTACACTTTTGAGCTCCTTATTTAAGGAAGGATATAAATGCATTGTGGATAATTCAGAGATTGACTAGATTGAGACCTGAAGGCTGTCTTATGAGAATAGGTTTGGCCAGACTGGGCTTGGTGTCCACTGGAGGTCAGAAGAGTGACAGGTGACTTGACTGAAGTTAAAAAAAGACAGAAGTTTGAAACAGGAGTAGGCCATTCAGCCTTTCAAGCCTGCTCCTCAGTACGATCATGGCTGATCATTGAGCTCAGTACCCTAAATCCTGCCTCCCCTGTCCCTCCCCAACATTTCCCTTGAGCTATAAGGACTGCAACTACCTCCTTCTTGAAAGTAAATAATATTTTGGCCTCAACCACTTTCAGGTATTTCAGGGATGGCCTAATAGACTAATATAGAGGTCGACGTTTAAAAATCAGTGGTTTACTATTTAAAATAGAAATTAGGTAAAAATTTTTCTGTCAACGAGCCATGAGCCTTTAGAATTCACTTCCTGAAGAGATAGTGACATAGAGTCCAGTATATTTTTAAGCCAGGAGTAGATTCAGATCGAGCGAGGAGGTAAAAGGTTTTAGGGGTAGTGGGGATGGAGATTTGAGGTTACGATACGATCAGCCATGATTTTATTGAATGATAGGGAAAGCTAGAGGGGTTAAATAGCCTCCATTACATTAATGACTGTATCGGCGCCGCCTCGTGCTCCCAAGAGGAGCTCGAACAGTTCATCCATTTCACCAACACCTTCCACCCCAACCCAAAGTCTACCTGGACCAGCTCCAACACATCCCTCACCTTCCTGGACCTTTCTGTCTCCATCTCAGGCAACCACCTACAAACTGACGTCCACTTCAAGCCCACCGACTCCCACAGCTACCTGGAATACACCTCCTCCCACCCACTTTCCTGCAAAAATTCCATCCCCTATCCCCAATTCCTTCACCTCCGCCGCATCTGCTCCCAGGATGAGGCATTCCATTCCCGCACATCCCGGATGTCCTCGTTCTTCAAGGGCCGCAACATCCTCCCCACAGTGGTCGAGAACGCCCTCAACCGTGTCTCCCGCATTTCCCACACCTCATCCCTCATACCCCGCCCCCACAATAACCACCAAAAGAGAATCGCCCTCATCCTCACACACCACCCCACCAACCTCCGGATACAACGCATCATCCTCCAACAATTCTGCCATCTACAATCCGACCCCACCACTAAAGACATTTTTCCCACCCCACCCTTGTTTGCCTTCCAGAGAGACCACTCTCTCCGGGACTCCCTTATCCGCTCCACACTCCCCTCCAACCCCAGCACACCCGGCACTTTTCCCTGCAACCGCAGGAAGTGCTACACTTGCCCCCACACCTCCTCCCTCACCCTCATCCCAGGCCCCAAGATGACTTTCCATATTAAGCAGATGTTCACCTGCACATCTACCAATGTGGTATATTGTATCCACTGTACCTGGTGTGGCTTCCTGTACGTCGGGGAAACCAAGCGGAGGCTTGGGGACCGCTTTGCAGAACACCTACACTCGGTTCGCAATACACAACTGCACCTCCCAGTCGCGAACAATTTTAACTCCCCCTCCCATTCTTTAGATGACATGTCCAACATGGGCCTCCTGCAGTGCCATAATGATGCCACCCGTAGGTTGCATGAACAGCAACTCATATTCCGCTTGGGAACCCTGCAGCCCAATGGTATCCATGTGGATTTCACCAGCTTCAAAATCTCCCCTCCCCCCACTGCATCCCAAAACCAGCCCAGCTCGTCCCTACATCCCTAACCTGTTCTTCCTCTCACCTATCCCCTCCTCCCACCTCAAGCCGCACCTCCATTTCCTACCTACTAACCTCATCCTGCCCCCTTGACCTGTCCATCCTCCCCGGACTGACCTATCCCCTCCCTCCCTCCCTCCCTCCCTACCCATACTCTCCTCTCTACCTGTTTTCTCCATCCATTTTCAGTCCACTTCCACTATTCCTTTCAGAATTCTCTCCCCTTCCCCCTTTTCTGATGAAGGGTCTAGGCCCGAAACGTCAGCTTTTGTGCTCCTAAGGTGCTGCTTGGGGTGCTGTGTTCATCCAGCCCCATACTTTGTTATCTGGGGTGAAATGGCCTCCTGCTGCTCCTGAGTTGTATATTCATAAACAATATTGAAAGAGTCCTCTGCTATTTGACCCCAATAGGAATTAGAGTGGCTGTTTGAGGTTAATCGTCTCACCCATCGTCTCCTCTGCAAACACATGACCCTGGACAGCTTTGATGCCATGTTCAGGGAGGCCAATCACAACGTATCTGCTCCGTATGGACGAATCACTCTGCACGTCTTCTGGGAGCTCAACTTTGACTTCCTGCCCAATTACTGCTACAACGGGTCGACCAATCGGTGAGTGCCGCCTCTTTGACGGGTGAGGTGTGGAGTATATCACCTCAGGGCCTTTTCTCCTCCACGTTCCCAGTGAATGGGATTGCTTCCAACGAGCTGTCCCACTCTCCGTGCTTCTCCTCACTTTGGAAAGGCTTCAGAGAAGAGGGTTGGACGTTCTTCATCGTGCAACTCTCAGAATAGCCAAATCTAGAGGTAGCAATGATGCAGTTTCAGCAGCTGCTGAGCTGAAGCAGAGGTAGAGGCAACAATGTTGCGAAGTTGGTCCAAGTGTGTTGATTTTAGTGCATTGGTAATGATGCTCATCATGGGGTCAGATACGGGGTCCAGACAGTCCTGCGTCAGGCCGTGAACGGGAAGGCAGTGAAGGTGGGGGCTAGAGAACCAAGTTTGTGGTGTGGATTCAAGGCAGTGACCTTGTTCTTCCGAATCTTTAACCGTGAGGAATCTCTGCTCATCAGCTACTTGGAACACGTTGTAACAGGCCATTCAGCCCATCTGTCTGCTGCTGATGTTTGCTGTCTGCTGAGCACATCGGTGTAGCCGCGCTTTCCTGCCCTTTCCTCATGTCCCTTGATATCTCTCCTTCAGCCACCTCCTCGGCCCGAGCTTTGGTGTCGAGACTTCAGTCGCTAACTGCAAGTGAATCCCATAGACTCACAGCTCCCTGTTGAAGGTGTTCCACCTTTGCTAAATCTGTTGCTTTTAATTTGTCTTCATTCTTGACCCCCTCGACTGCTACAAGCAGTTGCTTAGTTTCTAACCAGTCCAGCCCTTTCCTTCACAATTTGTGACTGTGTTCTCCCAGTTTGTCTGCACTTGATCTGGCATTTTAGTTTTCCCAAAGTCCCAGTTTACAGTCTTCACATTCTGACAGTTCCGGTCGCTGATCCCTGAGCAGTCATTGTCCACGGAAGGCTTGCAGTGTCCAGGACTCGGAAAGGGCCAGCAGTGGAGAGTGAGGCGATGAATGTGAATGAAACAGGTTGTGAAGAAATCAGCACTTCGATACATTGGTGAATGGAGAGGTGTTCTGTATTCAATCCTGTGCTGTGCCCAAGCCCAGGGGCTGAAATCAGGAGACCCAGTGCTACCGCTGTCATGGGACCCCAGTCCCCAGTCCTGTCTGACCTTGGGTACAATGTACAACCCTGCTCCTGGCCCTAAAGCCAAGAAAGCTGCACTAATTGGGCCCTGATAGACCCCTTTGTCCCAGACATTGGCTGTGCCTTGTCCTGAGAGTGTTTGGGGCAGTGTAGAGAGAGCTTCACTCTGCATCGAACCTCATGCTGTACCTGTCCGAGGAATATTTGATGGGATTAGTGTTGAAAGAGCTTCGCTGGGCCTTTGGGACATTTTAAAACAGTACAGGTAGCATTACACTGTGTCTGACAACATGCTATGCTTGCCCTCAGAGTGGAGAGGGAGCTTCATTTGAAAAGCAAGGAGGAAGATTTACTCTTTATCGAACTCCATGCTGTCCCTGTCCTTGTGGTGTTTGATGGGTCAGTGTGGAGAGAGCTTTAGTCTGTATCTAACCTTGTGCTGTCCCTGTCCTGGAAGTGTCTGAAAAGGACAGTGTTGAGAGAGATTTACTTGCGGTTCGAAAGAGTAGAGAAAGCTACATCGTGTATTTAACATTATGTTGTACCTACCCTTATAGTGTTTGACTCTGATGTTATGACTTTGATCTGCAAAGTGTTCTACCATTTAAAATCTTAGATTGCCGGCATCCATGAGATTCACGGAATCACATTTATTTCTCTCACGCTGAAACTATTTTCCTCCTCTGCAAACCCAGGTTTGTTCGGACAGCAATTCCCTTTACAGATGAGCCTCAGAGGGACAAGCCTGCCAGTGTCCAGCCATATTACCTTTATGGGTCAAAGGTGAGTGAGAGCTGATTCATGATGTGACGCTAGAACAAATTAGAGTTTTGCTGGATTCTCAAACAGCAGCTTGTGAAGAGCACTTTATTATGTTTCAAATTTTATATCTGATTTGAATTTTGTTGGCAGTTTTGTTTGGGTGTGTTTTGTGACCCATCCTGGTGCAGATTCATGGAAAAACAGTCACTGTCTCCTTGAGAGGCAGCCATTTTGTGCCCATAGTATCCCACTGGCTACCACAAAATGGATGACTGTACAACCTTCTATCTTCTCCTCTATCCATCTTCGGTCCACCTCCCCCTCTCTCCCTATTTATTTCAGAACCCTCTCCCCATCCACGTCTCCGATGAAGGGTCTAGGCCCGAAACGTCAGCTTTTGTGCTCCTGAGATGCTGCTTGGCCTGCTGTGTTCATCCAGCTTCACACTTTATTATCTCGGATTCTCCAGCATCTACAGTTCCCATTTTCTTTGACTGTAATAATCTGTTTGTTTCTTGGCATTGTTTGGGATATTGAGAGAAATTCTCTGGGTTTGAAGGGATCTGTGGAGAGTGCGATGTGATATTTCGCCTCACATGCATAGAAAACCAATTTTGTGGTGTAGTGAGATCTTTAGTAACCATCTAAACTATTGGAACACCAGTGGGTGACAAGGTAGATGATATTGGTGGAAAGCCTTCTACTGGGCTTTGGTTTGATGATTTGACGCACAGTTTCCCAATTCTGCACATATCATTGTTGCCAGGGGCGTGCATCGGAAATTTGCGCCCATGTGGTGTCCAATTTTCTGAGCATTTTGCTTTGGGAATCGCAGCAAAGGTCCTCAACCTCCGCTGTAATCTTCCTGACACAATGGGAAGTTAGAAAATTATGCCTTGTGATCACACAGAGAAAATATCTAATTATTGACCATTACCAAACCTCCAAATGACAGCCTGATTATTCTAGTGCAGTCACTGCATAATCCAGAAATGTTCCAAACACTCAAAGCATTCCCTATAGTGCAGAAAGAGGCCATTTGGCCCAAGAACATCCCGCCCAAACCCTGCAATCCCACATTTGCCCTGGCCAATCCACCTAGCCTGCATTTATTTGTGGGAGGAAACTGGAGCACCCGGAGAGAACCCACACAGATGCAAGGAGAACGTGCAAACTCCACACAGAGAGTCACCCGAAGGTGGAATCGAACCCGGGTCCCTGGTGCTGAGAGGCAGCTGTGCTAACTGCTGTGCGCACCCTGTGTGGGATTTGTTTGATTCTACACAGCAGAAGCAGGCCATTCAGCCCAATGGGTCTGCATTGGCGTTTGTGCTCCTGAAGCACCTCCGAACTCTTCTTCAAACCCGTTTGACACTTTTGTTTCTTTTCTTCACTGCATCTATATTGTTTGCCTCAGATACTCCTTATGGTGAATCCCACATTTGCACCATTATCCGCGTCAATTTCAGTGACAACAGATGGCTGTTTAAATGTGCTGGAAATTGGTGCAAATTTGGCGATCCCCACGTTCTCAGGGGTTGGGGCATTAAATTGGCAACTTGCTGCAATGCTACAGCCTGATTCCCACATTCCGGTCTCCCTGCTGTAGGAAGGATGTTGTGAAACTTGAGTGGGCTCAGGAAAGATGAACAAACATGTTGCCAGGATTGGAGGGTCTGAGCTACAGGGAGAAGTCTGAATAGGCTGGGGTTATTTTCTGAGGTGTGTCGGAGGCTGAGGGGTGACCTTATAGAGGTTTCCAAAACCAAAAAGGGCATGGATAGGGTAAATAGACAGGGTCTTTTTCCCAGGGTGGGGAAGCCAAGATTAGAGTGCGTTGGCTCAAGGTGCTAGGGGAAGGATATAAAAGGGACCTGAGGGGCACCTTTTCATGCAGAGGGTGTTGCGTGTATGGAATGAGCTGCCAGAGGAACTGGAGGAGGCTGGTACAATTAGAACATTTAAAAGGTGTCTGGATGACTATATGAAGACGAAGGATTTAGAGGGATATGAGCCAAATGCAGGCAAATGGGACTAGATTAATTTCGGATATCTGGTCAGCAGGGACAAGTTGGACCAAAGGGTCTGTTTCAATGCTGTACAGCTCAATGACCCTATTACTTTACACCAGTTGTGGCTGAACTAATGGGATAATGGGATCGTTGAGCCTGTGCTATTGCTGGATATATTCCACACCCAATAATAACAGACACCACAAGGGTTCTTACTTGCTTCTGACTGGTCAACGTCAATTGGACCAATTGTGGTTAAAGGGCGCTACCTGAATGTTGCTGACTGGCTGTGTTTTCTCTACATCCTCTCTCCTCAGCCCCTGAACATAGCCTTCACACACATCTACAGTGCCTTCCGCAACTTTGTGGGTCCCCCTCACTTCAAGACCATCTGCCGGTTGCTGGGCTACCAAGGTATCGCTGTGGTGATGGAAGAGCTCCTGAAAATCGTCAAAAGCCTGGTAAATGGTTGGCTCGTGCAAGACTCTAAAGAAAACACAACCTTGTATAAGCACAGAAAACAGGACCTTCCCAAATGCTTTGCAGCCTTTAAAGTTCTTCTTGAACTGCACAACAGTGATTAGTGTTACCAGATCCAATTTGGGCCGAGCTGCCCCACCCCGCCACCAAACAGCATTGTGGTCATGGCTGGATAATTTGTCCTGGTGATGTTGCCTGGGGAATAAATAATGGTAAACTTGATTTTGATCAAAATGTGGAATCTTCTACATTGGTCTGACAAGGCTTCAAGCTTAACACTTCATCTGAAAGACTGACCTTCCTAAAATGCATTGCTCCATCAGTAGAGAATCCCTACAGGGTAGAAGCAGGCCATTCAGCCCATCGGGTCCACACTGATCCCCTGAAGAGCATCCCACCCAGACCCACCCCCTCTACCCTATCCCAGTAACCCTGCATTTTCCATGGCTAACCCATCCAATGCACACATCCCTGAACTCTATGGGCAATTTAGCACGGCTAATCCACCTAACCTACACATCCTTGGACTACGGGAGGAAACCGGAGCACCCGGAGGAAACTCACGCAAACACGGGGAGAATGTGCAAACTCCGCACAGTCGTGCGAGGGTGAAGTTGAACCTGGGTCCCTGGCGCTGTGAGGCTGCAGTGCTAACCACTGAGCTACCCACGGTGCTGCCCCTTTGATGATATAACACTCCACCAGGACTGCCCCTCTGAAAGGGCATTGCTCCGTTAGCGCTGCCCCTCTAATAGCGGAGCTGACCAATGAACGTGGGTTTAAACTTTGCCCTGGAGTGGGACGGAGCACACCTAACACCACATAATCCTGACATTCAACTGCGTTTCCCTCATCAGTGAGAGCCTGAACCTTATCTGTGCCCTAACTAGGCATATGAGGTGGCTACTACAGGAGATCAGACGTTGAGCAATGCCAACAAGTGACTTGCCTCCTGTTTACCCAGAGCCTGTCCGCCATGGAATGGTGGAATACTCTCCACTGGTGTGGATGAGTGCAGCTCCAACAACGCCCAAGACTGTCAACATTGTCCAGGACACAGCAGCCTGCTTGACCAGCACCCCCATCCATTGGCTTGAATATCCATCCCAGCTAAAGGTGCCACAAGGTGGCAGAAGCGAGCTGCTCTGCAATGACTCGCCCAGGGTCTGTTGAAGGGAACTTCCAAACTTGCAACATCTTCATCCCTAATTGCCCTCAGGATGGTGTGGGTGAGCCACTGCTGTGAACTAGTCACTTACTGTCAGTATTCTGATCCAGACAGTGAGATCAAGGATTGGGACCCAGTAGCACGGAAGGGACTGTGATGTGGCTCATAGACCATAGAATCCCTACAGTGTGGAAACAGGCCATTCAGCCCAACAAGTCCAGGGTAATGTGGACCCTCTGAAGAGCACCCCACCCTGACCCATTCCCCGACCCCTGCATTTCCCCATCTCTAAGCCACCCAACCCCAATATCCCGGGGCACTGTGGACAATTTAGCATGGTGAATCCACCTGTACACTTTTGGACCGTTGGAGGAAACCGGAGCACCAGGAGGAAATCCACACAGACAGTCGCCTGAGTGCGGAATTGAACTCGGGTCCCTGGCACTGTGAGGCGGCAGTGCTAACCACTGAGCCACCGTGCTGCCCTAATCAGGATGGGATGTGGTGAGGTGGGGAGTGTCTCAGAGGAGAGCTTGCAGCAGGTGGTGTTCCCCCTGTGCCCGCTGCCCTTGGTCCTTGAGATAAATTTGTAGGGTGCAGGGAAGGGGGAGGTAGGGCGTTGATTTGGGAGGCAGGGATACACAAGGAGAGTGATGGGAGATTGGGAGTTGCCAGTGAGGTTAATGGCCTCTGTTTGATTCTCTGCCACAGTTACAGGGCACCATCCTGCAGTATGTGAAGACCCTGATAGAGGTGATGCCCAAGATCTGCCGGCTGCCTCGACATGAATACGGATCCCCAGGTCAGTTCACAGTGAGCCAGGGACCAGTCTTTTGGGGAAATATGGACTGGTAACCCCTGGAAATTGGGCCCAGCTCAGGCTGAGCAAGCCTACACAAACCAGAGGGGTCGACAAGAGGGGACGCTGATCTCACTGATGACCAGCCGAGCAAGCAGCTAGGGTATGTCTCATCCAATCATTTAACGCACCTCTCCGATGTCATCTTAAACGTGGACGCAGTTTCTGAGACAATGAATCTCTCTGCCTCACAATTCTGTGTGAAGTAGTTTCTCCTACTTCTCAGGAAGGGTCAATCAACCCAAAACATTGACTCTGCTTTCTCTCCACTGATGCTGCCAGACCTGCTGAGCTTTTCCAGCAACTTCTGTTTTTATTTCTCCTCCTTCTCTGCTAAATGATAAACTTATTGCATGACATGGCTCAGTAGGAGGCCATTCTCTCCTTGGGTCCATGCTAGCTTTTGAAGGAGCTGTCCGTTTAGTGCTACTCCCCTACTCTCTTCCCGAAAGCCTTGCAGATATCTCCAGTTCAGTTATTTAAATAGTTCTCTTTTGTTCTGAGGAAGGGTCACCGGACCCGAAAGGTTAACTCTGTTTTCTCCTTCACAGATGCTGCCAGACCTGCTGAGCTTTTCCAGCAACTTTGTTTTTGTTCCTGATTCACAGTTACAGAGAGAAGCTGTTCTTTTATTTCATGCATCATTTGGTGAACCACTGTGCCACTGGATTTCAGATTCATTTTAAAGCACTAGTTGGATTGCATTGTACAGTATGTTAAGGAAATTATTCCCTCATGTGTAACACTGTCTCGTCTGGATATTTATAACTTCTAGGTAGCTTTTTCCTTCAGTTGAAGCTTTTTATTATCAAAAGTTTGCCCAAACTGCTTCATCATTGGCAGATGGCGATGGGATGTGTGCTGGAAGAACAGAGAATACAGGGGTTTGAGGGGAGAGGCAGGAAATAAGGACGGGACAAGACTGAATTTGGGGGAGGAATGCTTAAAATGACAGTGATAAAACATCAAGGTGTATTTGTGGTTTGAGGCAACAGTATTGAGGAAGGTGCTGAGAACAGAGTGTTAGTGAGGCAGATTTTATAGTGTGTTGACTGAAGCCCCCACCTGTGAGAGAGGTGGGCATGCTTTAAGCAACTGAAGTTGTTACCTGGAAGGGGCAAATCTATTGGATATTCATAAACATGAGCATGGCGCAGAGAACAGGCGAGATTCAGAGTCTAAAAGGGGTACAGTCTCCAGTGACCTTATAGGGGTGTGGAGGTCACTATGTCTGTGTTAAGTTGGGGAAGGAGTAGAAGTGTGGGTGGGGGGATGTAGAAGCCCCAGGTCAGTCTAGTCAGTGTTTATGTGATTCCGAGTAATGTGACCTGTGTTTGCATGGGTCAGGGGTCAGTAACGAGTAAGTCAGTGTTGATGGAGTTGGCATGTTACGTATCACAGGGGTAGCGCATTAGAAATCAAAGACTCCTATTAATGGAGTTGTCACAAAAGTTAAAGTTTTTTTTAGAAATATGCAAAATTCCCCAATTTACTTGTCCTTTAGACTCAGACCAATAGGAAACATGGACCAGATTTTGGTATTTAACAAAAATTGCTGTTTATTACAAATAGATTCTAACTAGATAGACAATTATAAACCTTGACATATAACTCTACCAGTTAAAACCTCCTTTCTTCACACATGCAGACAGACATAAAAATAGGGTGTTCTGGATGGAGAGAATGATTGGGAAGGGACTTCAGTGATCCTTGTCCCACAGGGCTTGGAAGAGATCATAGAATCATAGTATCCCAACAGTGTGAAAGCAGGCCAATCAGTCCATCAAGTCCACGCTGCCCCTCCGAAGAGTATCCCACCCAGACCCTTTCCTTGTAACCCTGCATTTCCCATGGCTAAGCCACCTAATCTGCACATCTCTGGACTGTGGGAGGAAATTGGAGCACCCATTGGGAACCCACACAGAGACAGGGAGAACGTACAAATTCTGCACACACAGTCACCCGAGGGTAGAATTGAACCGGGTCCCTGATGCTGTGAGTTGGCAGTGCTAACCACTGAGTCTCTGTACTGCCCCAATTGATCATTTAGCTTGTCAGAGCACAGCTTCGCAATCTTCCTTCTCCACATTTGTTCATTTGTTTGCAGGATGCACAGGGTGATTGGTTCATTCTTATAAAGGTCTCTAACTTATCAGTTGCATTGAGCTGTAAGTTTTAATTAACGAGGCAATTAAACTGTCTATCTTCAGACTTGAGAGGTTTACAGAAGAGTGTAAACAGCTTGTTCCCTTGCACAGGTCTGATGGCTTCTCACTGAACGTACTCATACCCGAGCTCAACACCGAAAGATCTGCAGACGCTATAAATCAGAAACAAAAACAGAAGTTGAGATTGGTTGTCTCGCTGAGCTGGATTGTTATTCCGCAGATGTTTCGTTACCGTGCTTGGTAACATCCTCAGTGCAGCCTCTGATGAAGTGTTTTCCTGCCTGGTTTTTAAACTCTGGGGTCCATTGCGATGGATTGCCTCACTTCTGGGTTTCCTCTGTGGTGGAATGTATATGGGGTCAAGTTCAGTGTGTTATTAATAGCATGCTTCATGGACTGCCATGCTTCCAGGAATTCTCGTGCTTGTCTCTGCCTAGCCTGTCCCAGGATCTTGGTGTTGTCCCAGTCGAAGTCATGGTTCTCCTTGTCCATGTGGATTGAGATGAGGGAGTATCGGTCGTGTCCTTCTGTAGCCAGTTGGTGATCATGTTCTCTTGTTGTTAGTTTCCTTCCTGTTTGTCCAATGTGGTGTTTCTCACAGTCTCCGCAGGGGACCTTGTGGATGACATTGGCCCTGTCCATGGTGGGGAGTGGGTCTTTAGTTCGAGTGAGCACTTGTCATAGGGTTGATGTGGGCTTGTGTGCCACTCTGATGCCCAGCGGTCATAGAAGTCTTGTGGTGAGTTCTGACATGTTCCTGATGTAGGGTAGTGTGATGAGTGTGTCGGGGCGTGTAGAATCTTTCTGATGCTGTTCTTGTAGGCATCTCCTGACCCAGTTCTTTGGCTGCCCATTATCCCTGAACACTTGGAACAGGTATTCCTCTCCTCTTGGCGTAGTTCCATGTGGCTGCAGTGTGTTGTAGTCCTTTTGAATAGCGATCGCACACAGCTTTGTTTGTGTGCGCTGGGATGGTTACTATTGAAGTTCAGTACCTGGTTTGTGTGTGCAGTTTTTTGGGGTACTTTCATTTGCAGTTCCCCATTTGACTTGTACCCTACCATGATGTCCAGGAATGGGAGCCGTTTGTTCTTCTCCTCCTGCCTGGTGAATCTTATTCTGGTGACGGCGTTGAGACTATGGGTCTGAGGGGAACTTCTGGCTTGTGGTCTTTAGGGAGGCTGTGGAAACGGGGTGTGTTGGTTCCTTCGGGTTTCATTCTTAAGAAGTTTGTTCTGTTGTTGATCTGTCCTATACACGCTACAAAGACTTAAACAAACAGGACAGATCAACAAAACAAACTTCTTAAGTATGAAAGATAATAAAGTGTAAAGCTGGATGAACACAGCAGGCCAAGCAGCATCTCAGGAGCACAAAAGCTGACGTTTCGGGCCTAGACCCTTCTGAGATGCTGCTTGGCCTGCTGTGTTCATCCAGCTTCACACTTTATTATCTTGGAATCTCCAGCATCTGCAGTTCCCGTTATCTCTGACACATTCTTAAGTATGAAACCTGAAGGAACCAACACACCCCGATTCTACAGCCTCCCTAAAGTGCACAAGCCAGAAGTCCCCCTCAGACCCATAGTCTCCTAACCAGGCAGTCCATTGCACAGATTAGCCAGAGAACTACAAAGAAGACTCAAGCACCTAGTCAACAAATCGCCCCACTCCATTCACTCAGCCCAAGAATTCCTCAACTCCATCAAAGACATAAAGATAGAGGACGAAGAGACCATGGTATCGTTTGATGTCACTGCCCTATTCACATCAATAGACATACCACTAGCAAGGGAAACAATGACAACACTACTTGAATAAGAACGCGACCCCAGTGACACCATCTCCAAAGACAACATGCTTAAATTACGGGATCTATGCCCAACCACCCACTTCACCTTCAACGGCTAAACATACGAGCAAATCAATGGGACACCCATGGGATCACCTATCTCCGGACTCATAGCAGAAGCAGTGATGCAAAGACTGGAAAGGACTGCCCTTCTGTATATCCAGCCTAAACTATGGACACTCTACGTAGATGTCATCTTTGTCATCATTAGACAGACCAAATGAGAAGAGACGCACAAACTCATAAGCAACACCCTCACCGGAATAAGATTCACCAAAGAGGAAAAAAGAACAAACGGCTCCCATTCCTGGACGACATGGTATAACACAAGTCAAATGGGGAACTGCAAATGAAAGTACACTGAAAAACCACACACACGGACCAGGTACTGAACTTCAACAGTAACCATCCCAGCGCACACAAACAAAGCTGTGTGCGAAAGCTATTAAAACAACACACTGCAGCCACATGGAACTATGCCAAGAGGAGAGGAATACCTGTTCCAAGTGTTCAGGGATAATGGGCATCCAAACAACTGGGTCAGGAGATGCCTATAAGAACAGCATCAGAAAGATTCTACACGCCCCGACACACTCATCACACTACCCTACATCAGGAACATGTCAGAACTCACCACAAGACTTCTATGACCGCTGGGCGTCAGAGTGGCACACAAGCCCAAATCAACGCTACGAAAGTGCTCACTCGAACTAAAGACCCACTCCCCACCATGGACAGGGCCAATGTCATGTATAAGATTCCCTGCGGAGTCCGTGAGAAACACTACATCGGACAAACAGGAAGGAAACTAACAACAAGAGAACATGAACATCAACTGGCTACAGAAAGATACAACCAATACGCACTCATCTCAATCCACATGGACAAGGAGAACCATGACTTCGACTGGGACAACACCGAGATCCTGGGACAGGCTAGGCAGAGACAAGCACGAGAATTCCTGGAAGCATGGCAGTCCATGAAGCATGCTATTAATAAACACACTGAACTTGACCCCATATACATTCCACTACAGAGGAAACCCAGAAGTGAGGCAATCCATCGCAACAGACCCCAGAGTTTAAAAACCAGGCAGGAAAACACATCGACGTTTCATCAGAGGCTGCACTGAGGATGTTACCAAGCACGGTAACGAAACATAAGTGGAACAACAAAACAGCTCGGTGAGCCAACCAATCTCAACATCCACAACCCGAGCTACAAATCTACTCCAAAACCTTAAAAGCAGAAGTTGCTGGACAGGCTCAGCAGGTCTGGCAGCATCTGTGAAGAGAAATCAGAGTTAATGTTTTGTGTCCGGTGCCTCTGAGAAAGGGAAACTGGACCCAAAACATACCTGAGCTGTTCAGCTACCTGGGAGCCAATCATATTGTTGTTAGCAGGCAAAACGTTTTTGACATTGATAAGTAGGCACTGATCAACAAACCAACCAGTGCTTGTTGCCAACCAAATGACCATTCGCAGTCCCCTGGCTCTCGCCTCACTGACTAGCCTTCCTTCACTGCTTGAACCAACACCTGCGTAAACAGCACTTCCAGAGAGGGTCAGGAAACTTGCTTTTAAAAAGTACAGTGATCATTCTACAATTCTTGGCTTTTAAAAAGGCCTTTCTCCCCAATCAGTCCAAAAAATAAAAAGATACAGTTGTTGCAGTGCAATGGGATATCAGTGTGCCAGAGGTCAGGATAGTGGAGAGTTATTAATGGTTATGGTAGCGCTCAGATTGAATGAGATGGCATTGACTGTGACCTGCGTACCTTTGTCCCAGGAATCCTGGAATTTTTCCACCACCAGCTCAAGGACATCATTGAGTATGCGGAACTGAAGACGGATGTGTTCCAAAGTCTCCGGGAAGTTGGCAATGCGATCCTCTTCTGCCTGCTCATCGAGCAAGCCTTGGTAAGCCCTGTCATGAGAATAACTGGGTGAACGGTTTGGAAAATACTGGGGTCACCCTTCGCCACATGAGAATAGTAAGGCCATTGTTTTATTTCTGCACGACTGATCTACATGATTGACTCGGTGCTTTGTGTTCAACGCACAATCCAGCAGCCCTCCCAGTAACAGTGTTTGTGTCACCTACATGATACATTAAAGTAACACTTTAATAGCACCTTCCAAGCCCGTGACTTTGAAGGCAGCTCACCACCACCTTCTTCAAGGGCAACTAGGGATAGGCAATAAATGGCTGTCAGGCCAGCAATTTGAACATTCTATAAAAGAATACAGAAAAAAAGACCTGTTGGTTCTGGAAACAGATGTAAAAACAGATCACAAATATTTCTAAAGTGAAATTCGGAAGATGTCTTTGGGGTTTTGAGGACTGTTATCAAGTAGGGTTATCCAGGATCATCTGAAGTTATGCAGCGGGGTCAAAAAACAAATTTCAGTAAAAGAGTTAGTGTACTTCAGAGATGGGCTTTGATGGGAGTATTGGAGGAATGCGAGATGCTAAGCTAGGGTATGAGACAGGTGGACTTTTGTTGGGAGTATTAAGTCTTCTATCTGTAAGAAGCTGGAAGGCTGAAGACATGGGTTCTTGTTATCTAATTTTGTAACATGTTGATAATGATTGGTTAGAGTCATACAGCATGGAAACAGACCCTTCTGTCCAACTGGTCCATGCTGACCATGTTCCCAAACTAAATTAGTCCCACTTATTGCATTTGGCCCATGTCCCTGCAAATCTTCCCTATTCATTAATTTATCCAAATGTCTTTTAAACATTCTAACTGTACCTACATCCACCACTTTCTCTGGCAGTACATGCCACACGCTAATCTCTCTGTGTTTTTTAAAAAAAAGTTTCCCCTCCCATATCCTTTTTAAATCTTTCTCCTCCCACCTTCAAAAATGCCCCCTATTCTCCAGCTCCATTACAGATTGACGAGGTTAATATTTGTTGGATTTTTGCTGCCTTGTAGATTGAACATGAATCATGATGGCTGTTTTTGTTCAGTGACCTGAGTTAGACTTTCTCTTGCCCACAGTCTCAAGAAGAGGTTTGTGATCTTCTGCATGCAGCACCTTTCCAGAACATTCTACCCAGGGTATACATCAAAGGTCAGATGTTTAATGGAACTCTGTATAACGTGAGTTTGCGGGTGTGTAACAGTGTGTCTGTCTGTCTATAAACCCATGTATACACAATCCACATCTGCAACACTGTGCAAATGAATGATCCCTGCATCCCACTTTTGAGTAACAATGTCGTGTAACAAAGTTCCTCATCGACCCTGTCTCTTCCACATGCGGAAGTGGCTGCCCTAGAGATTCCTTGATTCTTTGTGGATGTTCTGCACGTTTTGGGATGGGCTTGTTTGCTGCCCCTTCTGTATTCTGAGCCCTGGATCAGAATGAAACTCTAAGAATGCTGAAAGGAGGGTGATGATGCTAACAGAGCTGGCGACCAGAGGTACCCTATGACGTAAGTCATAGAATGGCCCCCACACTCAAGACCATTCGGAATAGTGGGTCACTTGGCAGAGATGCGGTGGGTGACTTTGGACAGAAAAGGTTTTGCTTTGTACGAATGAGCTCACTGACCTGTAGTGTGTCTGAGTGGGGAGTGAGGGATGGATATAGATCCTGGTGAACAAAGATTCAACTTGATGAGTGTGAGAAGGTGCAGCAATGACCAGCAAGAAGCAAAACGTGACTTCTTGTCTTATTAACAGAGGGTGAGCGGTTGGAGGTCCGAATGAAACGCTTAGAAGCAAAATATGCTCCTCTGCACCTTGTTCCTTTAATCGAAAGACTGGGGACACCACAGGTAAGGGAACGATAGTCCTGTGAATGCTGTTTCTCCAAAACCTGCATTGCTTTTGATCATTTTCCCCAAGTTGTCAATGGCAGCACAGGACACACCCAGTAGGACACTTGGCTAACAGGAGTCTTGCAAAATGGGACCCTCCTACAGTAGGATGCCTGCCCAAGCAGGGGACATAACCAGTGAAAACCTCGAACAAAGGAACACTAACACACATCAGAAGAACCTCATCCAGTTGGGAACGTACCCAACGGGAACCTTGCTAGTCATGGGCAGAATTCTCTGAGATGGCCAAGCGCTTGGTTAGTCATTGGGGTTTGCCACATCACCAGCTGCAGGAACAGGTCTCTGCCCCATTAGATACTATCCCTTTCTCCTACAAATCTTCCCTCATCATCCCTCACTTCAAAATAAACCAACACCCGACCCCTCCATGCTTGTAAACTGCGGTTTCATTTCCCAGTTCCCTTTCCTCTCTATGAGTGCGTTATCATCTCCCAAATCCATGCCCGTCTTTCTCATAGCATTGTGTTTAAATTGCTCTCATCATGTTCCCACTCCTGCCACATCACTAAAGTGACTCCTATCTAGGGCACAAATCACATCAAGGGATACTTATCTCTGCTTACCACTTGCCTGCAACCTTCAACAATTTTTTGAACCTTTTCCTTCTCCTCTAAACCTGCTCCATTGTCATTGAACTGCCTGTGCTTGATTCTATCTTCACTGACTCATAGTCGATGAACACACTGACTCCTGGTCCTTGAAAAGATACCCCTTAGAACTGGATAATAAAATGTGAGGCTGGATGAACACAGCAGGCCCAGCAGCATCTCAGGAGCACAAAAGCTGACGTTTCGGGCCTAGACCCTTCATCAGAGAGGAGGATGGGGAGAGGGATCTGGAATAAATAGGGAGAGAGGGGGAGGCGGACTGAAGATGGATAGAGGAGAAGATAGGTGGATCTCTCCATTCCCCTTTTCTGATGAAGGGTCTAGGCCCGAAACGTCAGCTTTTGTGCTCCTGAGATGCTGCTTGGCCTGCTGTGTTCATCCAGCCTCACATTTTATTATCTTGGATTCTCCAGCATCTGCAGTTCCCATTACCCCTTAGAACTGGAACTGTTTGAGCAATCTTTAGGTCACCTTTGCTCATGTGTCCTTTTTGTGGCTTGTTCTGAAATTCTGTCTGATTCACGTTCTTGCTAATGGCGTTCGGCTGTGTTAAGGACACTTCATAAATTGCAAGTTGTTGTTGTGGCCCGAACATAGCCCTTCCTGTCTGGGATCGTGGGGGATAGTTTCTGCGAAGAACCTTATTGGCAGCTTGCTCACAGTTTGCCCTGTGCTGGAGCCAGATCGAGTTATGACCAGCTCGCCTCTAGTATTGGTGGACATTTCCTGGAAATCTCCCCCCTTCCATGCCCCAAAAACTGGGATGCTTGAGGACGCGGCTTGATCATTACACCCACCCCACCCCCATTTCCGCCCACCCCTCCCCCAGGCCAAGCCGTGACCTCAGGCATCTCCAACTGCTGAAGCTATGTGACCAGCAGACAACGTTGGCCTCTGAAGAGTTTCTTTCCTAAATTAAAACTGTTTTACCCCCCCAGAACTTTTCGCAGCGATGGAAAGACAATCTACCAGTCAGTGTAAGTAAACTCCATAAAACCTTTAGCTCATCGCAGCCAAGGTTGCCCCTGGGCTGGGGGTAGCATCAGCCTTGGGGATGGAGGGGGTGAAGGGAGGGTGGGTCATATTCCCCAAACACTGGTGTGTGTGTACAATGAGAGTCTGTGTTGTGGGTGCAATGAGACTGTGTGTGTGTGTGTACAATGAGAGTGTGTGCGTGCGTGCAATGAGAATCTGTGTGTGTGTGTGTGTACAATGAGAATCTGTGTGTGTGTACACAATGAGAATCTGTGTGTGTGTACACAATGAGAATCTGTGTGTGTGTACAATGAGAATCTGTGTGTGTACAATGAGAATCTGTATGTGTGTGTGTACAATGAGAATCTGTGTGTGTGTGTACAATAAGAACCTGTGTGTGTGTGTGTGTGTTTGGGACCCGTACCCCAGTGAGAGTGTGTGTGTGTGTGTGTGTGTGGAGGGAGGGGGTACCCCGTACCCCAGTGAGAGTCCAGTGCTTAAGGACGGGTGGGAGGGTTCGGGGTGAGAGAAATGGAACCTAAAAGGAGCCTGAATCTACTACCTCGCACTGGGCTAGGAGCCAGTTGTGCTAAAGGGGAGGCCGTATTTTAACAGCAGTGAGTAAAATGGTGTAAAGTGTGAGTCTCTGTGCTCCCTGTGTCCTCAACATAGGGCCAAGCAGGAAAATGTGACCGTTCCCAGCTGCACTCAGCAGATGAGCTAAAGAAATCGAGATAAATGTGGAAGGCTTTTTGTTCATTTTAAAGTGTGTTGTGTAGCAGTAATTTGGTCCGATATGTGTGGTATTGGTATGAGAGTATTTCACAGCTCGATTCCCCAGAGCGAGTTTCTTGCTGTGTCGCCGCTGTTCATGTTGTGTGTTCATGTCTGCAGCAAATAGCGATTGCCCGAGAAGGGGACCTGCTCACCAAGGAACGCCTGTGCTGCGGCCTGTCGATGTTTGAGGTGATTCTGACCCGCATTAGGAGCTACCTGCAGGACCCAGTGTGGAAAGGACCCCCAGCGACCAACGGTGTCATGCATGTCGATGAGTGCGTGGAGTTCCATCGGCTGTGGAGCGCCATGCAGTTTGTTTACTGCATTCCTGTTGGGACGAATGAGTTCACGGCTGAGTACGTGCAGGAGCACAAAGGGTTAACGGGCGAGCGGTGGGGAGGGAGGCACTGTCCTGAGCCCGATACAATAACGACATGATGCACTGCACCCACATGCAGACTGAGGCTCCAGCACATAGTAGAAATACAAACAAGGAACAAGAACTTTGAGCCTGTTCCTCTGTTGAATAAAATCCTGGCTGAGCTGATTTTAATCCCTGAAGGGTCTAAGCCTGAAACGTCAGCTGTTGTGCTCCTCACGTGCTGCTTGACCTGCCGTGTTCATCCAGCTTCACACTTTGTTATCTCTATATTCCTGCACATCCCTGTTAATCCTTCATCCCCTTCGTCAACAAGAATCTGTCTCTATTTGCACATTTTCCATGCATTGCCTTTCGAAGAACAGAATTTCAAAGACACTCAAACCTCTGAGGGAGGTTTTCTCCCCTCATCTCTGTCTTAAGTGGGTGCCCCCTTATTTTTAAACTATGATCCCACATTCTCCCACAAGAGCAACCACCTATTCAACATCCATTTAGTCAAGTCCCCTCCGGATCTTTTATGATTCAACTAAGTTGCCTGTGCCTCTCCTAAACCCCAGAGGCTGCAGGCCTAGCCTTTTAGCTTTTACTGATAAGGTAATCCACTCCTTTGAGACGAGGTGGGTTAGAACATAGAACATTACAGCACAGTACAGGCCCTTCGGCCCTCGATGTTGTGCCGACCTGTCATACCGATCTCAAGCCCATCTAACCTACACTATTCCATGTACGTCCATATGCTTATCCAATGACGACTTAAATGTACCTAAAGTTGGCGAATCTACTACCGTTGTAGGCAAAGCGTTCCATTCCCTTACTACTCTCTGAGTAAAGAACCTACCTCTGACATCTGTCCTATATCTTTCACCCCTCAATTTAAAGCTATGCCCGCTCATGCTCGCCGTCACCATCCTAGGAAAAAGGCTCTCCCTCTCCAACGTATCTAACCCTCTGATTATTTTATATGTTTCAATTAAGTCACCTCTCAACCTTCATCTCTCTAATGAAAACAGCCTCAAGTCCCTCAGCCTTTTCTTGTAAGACCTTCCCTCCATACCAGGCAACATCCTAGTAAATCTCCTCTGCACCCTTTCCAAAGCTTCCACATCCTTCTTATAATGCGGTGACCAGAACTGTACGCAATACTCCAAGTGCGGCCGCACCAGAGTTTTGTACAGATTCACCATAACCTCTTGATTCCGGAACTCAATCCCTTTATTAATAAAAGCTAAAACACTGCATGCCTTCTTAACAGCCCTATCAACCTGGGTGGCAACTTTCAAGGACCTATGTACACAGACACCGAACTTTCAAGGATCTATGTACATGGACACTGGGTTAGCCTTGGTAAACATGGGCTTACAGGGATAGGGTAGGGGAATGGTCTGGCTGGGATGCTGTTTGGAGAGTCAGTGTGGACTCGATGGGCTGAATGGCCTCTTTCCGCACTGTAGGGATTCTATGATTTTGTATTAGGACCAACTGAGTGAACCTGCACCGTTCTGCTCTCCGTATGCACCCTTAAAAATGGAAACCAAAACTGCAAACCCATGTGGTCTCAGCAATGGTCTGTAGAATTGAAGCAATACATTCTTGTACCTGTACTGAAGCCCCCTTGCAGCAAAACCTAACGTGCTGTTTATATTATGACTTGCATGACACACACGCACACACACATACATGTGTGCACACACACACGTATGCACACACACACACACACACGTGCAAGCACGTGCACACATACATGTCTAGGCCTGAAACGTCAGCATTTGTGCTCTCAAGATGCTGCCTCGCCTGCTGTATTCATCCAACTCCACACTTTGCAATCTCCAAAAGATATTACTGTGTCTCAGACAGGGAGCAGGAGCAAAAGCGTGATTCACTGGGATTACGAGCTCAGTCACCAATCCACACTCTTTCTGCATGGTGACACTGCTCCCACTGATCTTTAAAACAATCATATTTTAAGAAGACAATTAAAAAATAAAGAACTCAGACAGTCGCAGGTAGGGCCAACGTTTAATGCCCACCCAATGTTGCACCGAGAAATTGTTGGTGCTTTTTTTTCATAACTACTCAACAACTAAATTGTCATTTTTGCTGATACCACATTGTTAATCGCAGTTTTTGTTCTGGAACTGAATTTAAATCCTCAACTTCTGGTGGTATATAAACTCTCAGTTTTAGTCTTTTTGCCTTGACACTGGATAGTTTAGTTTTAATGAGTAGATCCAGGCAGTTACAACAGGTTTTGTTTCCAAACTCACCTCGATCGTGTGATTGCTGGGATTGGTGTGGATTTAAAGGCTGCTGGAGTTCCTGTCCCCTCACATTGAAAACTTACATTTCCATAGCACCCGAGATGACCTTGGCCAGTGAAGTGTTTGTTTTGAAGGGTCACTGTGAGGGGTCGATGCTGTAAACTAGTGGAACGTGACACCCAACTTTCACACAGTAAAGCTGCCTCCAACCAGCTTAGAGCGGACTGTGAACAAAACTGAACAACCTTCAAAGAAAAGCCCTGCATTTCTATAGCACCGTTCACCATCTTGGGAGGTCACAGCGTGCTTTACAGGCAGGAAGAAGATGCTTTTTAATGTGGAGTGTAGGCAAATTTGGAAGTAAAACAGTCCATTGAGGGAGTGCCGTGTTTAACTGCATCTGCTTCCTCCCCCCAGGCAGTGTTTCGGAGATGGTTTGAACTGGGCTGGGTGCTCCATCATCGTTCTTCTGGGGCAACAACGACGCTTTGACTTGTTTGATTTCTGTTACCATTTATTGAAAGTTCAGAGGCAGGACGGCAAGGATGAGATTATAAAGAATGTAGTAAGTACCTGCTCAATAGGCAACGCTGGTTCGGGCCCCAGACACACGAGACGATACAAAACAGTGGGAGAGGGGCAATGAGATTGCGGTTATTGTCTGCTGAGGGAAAGAGTTGGATGAATGGGTTTGGGGAGAGTTAGATGCCACGGTTCCGGCGCATTAGATTTCTGCCTTAAATTTTAATCAGAGAAGTAGGTGCAGGCTGTGTTTGCCTTTCCCCATCGTGCACCTAGCCAAAGTCTGGGACCACCCCAAGAATTCTACCCCACCGCTGTGGACGTGACGGCCTAGTGGTATTATTGCTGGACCTGTTAATCCAGAGATCCAGGTAATGTTCTGTGGACCCAGGTTCAAATCCCATCACAACAGATGGTGGAATTTGATTTTTTTTTAAACAAACTGGAATTATGAGTCCAAAGATGACCATGAATCCGATGTCAATTGTCAGGAAAAGCCCATCTGCGTTCACTTTAGGGAAGGAAACTGCTTCCATGTGACTCCAGACCCACAACAATGTGGTTGACATTTAACTGTTGTCTGGGTAATTAGGGAAGGTCAATAAATGCTGGCCTCGTCCAAGTCATCCACATCCCAAAGGTGAATTACAAAAAACACTCAATGGAGCTGTCCTCCCTGCTCAAGGTCAGTGTGAGTTTACTTTGAGGCCTCAGCACCTGGACTGCAGTTTGTCCTTCAGCAAGGCATGAACTATGGAGCCCTATCCCCTCAGAATTCAAGCTCAACATTTCAGACTAGGCGTAGCTTTTTACTGGAGTCACTTGGGTTTGACAGTAATTTCCAACTCAGTTCCCGAATGGCACAGATTGAGGAGAAATGGTGACCGAATCCAGATCAAGGGCTGTAACTATCAAATTAGAGCCCGATCATTTAAGGGTGATATCAGGAAGTGTGATTTCACACACGTTCAGAGAAACCTGGAACTCTGTTCCCCAAAAATCTGAGGCTCCCCTGGGGTAGTTGGGTAGAGGGGCACGAGAAATTTCGAAACATGGTAATATAACCACAGTGGGTTGATAGAGTTAGGGTGCTGATTGGCTAAATAGCAGAGCAGGTGGGAGGAGCTGAATGGCGGCCTCCTGTTCCTGAGTCAGCATCTCAAAAGCCTGATTTTGTGTCTAACGGCCTTGCCCATTCTGTGTTTCCCGTAGCCTCTGAAGAAGATGGCAGACAGGATCAGAAAGTACCAGATCTTGAACAATGAGATTTTTGCCATGTTGAACAAGTACCTCAAGTCGGTGGAGAATGACAGCTCAACGGTAGAGCATGTGCGTTGCTTCCAGCCACCAATTCACCAATCCCTGGCCACTACCTGCTAGAAGTGACACTGGCCTTTGACCCATGATCTTCGTTCAGGATGAGATCCAGAAACAGAACTGAGCTCAAGAGTCATCATGGACCAAATTTCTGGTTTAGTTTTCAGTGGTATCTGCATTCCCTGGTAATGCTTAACCTCAACCATGAGTCGGAGGGGTTTATCTCTAAGCTTCTCTGTGTCACTTTATTTCAACTGAGCCATTTAGAAACAAGAACAACATTTATCTTTAGCCACCAAATATTTGCAGCTAAAATTGAGCTGCTTTGTGTAAGTTACTTTTGAAAGAGGAGGAGGGGTGGACGAGATTAAATTTACTGATTGCAGGATTCAGATGAGAGCAACATGAGCTGACTTTAAATCGGTCAATTCTGCTACGTGTCCTGTACGTGCACTGTCCCTGGAGTGGTTAATGCTGTGTTATTATAACCTGGTGCTCCCTAGGCACCAAACCCATGCCACCTGCTATGATCTAAGCACTTTGCAGAGCCCTAGTTACAGTGTGACAGGGAGTTCCCTCAGGGTTTTAACAAGTGGTATCAAAAAATTTTGAACACAATGTAATTTCCCAATGGAAATTTGTGGTCATCCTGCCTGCCCCTCTGGGGACTATTCCCTTAAAAGCCTCTGATTTCACGTGTATTTGGAGAGAAGTGTTTTGGTGTGCAAACTTACATTTCTGTAGGACCCACCCCAAGGTGCTTCATAGCCAATGTTATATTTCATAAAGCTAGTTGGTAAAGGTTAGAACTGGAGCTAATTATTGCACACTTTCGGTGTTTATTTAGGGAGCTGCACATTGGAAGCATGCACCTCCTATCCAAGGAAGTTAATTTCAGGTTTTTGTCTACCTGGAGGATCTCAGGGGCATTTTTAGTCAACCTGTTCAGAGATGTTACGACACCTGCTGGAGCAGCTGGGATTTGAACCCAGGCCTCCTGATTCTGAGGTATGGACACTATTACTGCCACCACAAAAGCCCTGTATGAGGGTTCAGACCTGTTTTTCTAAACTACCTGTTGCACAGCTGTGGAGCAGGGGACTTGAACCCAGGACCTCCCATCTAGAGGTAGGCACACTACCAGTTTTCCATAAAAGGACCTATGAGGGCTCAGATCGATGCTCAGGTCACACCCATCAGCTGCAAACAATTAAATACAATTAATACACAATTAACAACCTGCTAATTCCAATTCTAAATGTTTCTGATTTTATTAGAGACTTCTAGTGCAACAGTAATATCCCCGTCTCTGGACCGGAAACTCTAGGAATTAAATTCCACCTGTCCTGAAGTTGTCAAAATAAGTCTGAACATGATTTTTTAAAAATGTATTTTGTGAAGTGTAGTTGCTGTCATAATGTAGGAAATGCTCAGCCTATGTTCAGCAACCTACCACATAGAACAATGAAATCAATTTAACGACAGGTAATATGTTTATGTCATACGAGTTGATAGTTTGTGTTGGACAGATCACCAGGAACTACTCAGAAATAATGCTATTGAATCTTTTACAGACGGTTTAACATCTCCCCTGAACAGCAGCACTTCTAGATGTGCAGTATTCACTCATTACTGTCCCTCTACGAGTACAGTCCTCCTTCAGTACTATCCTTCTACCAGTACAATGCTCCCTCAATACTATCCCTCCAACAGCGCAGTGCTCCCACAGTACTATACCTCTAACAGTGCAGTGCTCCCTCAGTACTATCCCACTAACAGCGCAGTGCTCCCTCAGTACAATCCCGCTAACAGGGCAGTGCTCCCACAGTACTATCCCTCTAACAGCGCAGTGCTCCCTCAGTACTATCCCACTAACAGCGCAGTGCTCCCTCAGTACAATCCCGCTAACAGGGCAGTGCTCCCTCAGTACAATCCCGCTAATAGTACAGTGCTCCCTCAGTACTATCCCTGTAACAGCACAGTGCTCCCACAGTACTATCTCTCTAACAGCGCAGTGCTCCCTCAGTACTATCCCTCTAACAGTGCAGTGCTCCCTCAGTACTATCCCTCTAATAGCACAGTGCTCCCTCAGTACTATTCCTCTAACAGTACAGTGCTCCCTCAGTACTATCCCGCCAACAGGGCAGTGCTCCCTCAGGACTATCCCTATAACAGTGCAGTGCTCCCTCAGTACTATCCCTCTAATAGCACAGTGCTCCCTCAGTACTATTCCTCTAACAGTACAGTGCTCCCTCAGTACTATCCCGCCAACAGGGCAGTGCTCCCTCAGTACTATCCCTCTAACAGTGCAGTGCTCCCTCAGTACTATCCCGCCAACAGGGCAGTGCTCCCTCAGTACTATCCCTCTAACAGTGCAGTGCTCCCTCAGTACTATCCCGCCAACAGGGCAGTGCTCCCTCAGTACTATCCCTCTAACAGTGCAGTGCTCCCTCAGTACAATCCCGCTAACAGTACAGTGCTCCCTCAGTACTATCCCTCTAACAGCGCAGTGCTCCCTCAGTACTATTCCTCTAACAGCGCAGTGCTCCCTCAGTACTATCCCTCTAACAGCGCAGTGCTCCCTCAATACTATCCCTCTAACAGCACAGTGCTCCCTCAGTACTATCCCTCTAACAGTGCAGTGCTGCCTCAGTACTATCCCTCTAACAGCGTGATCCTCCCTCAGTACTCTCCTTGTAACAGTACTGCACTTGCTCACTGCTGCACTTTTTTGTCACCCTGGATTATAGGCTCAAGTCTCTGAAGTGTGATTTTCAACCATGACCCCCTGACTTAGTTTTCCTGGCCTTAACCCCAAACAATGTGTTGGATGAATGGCTAAACATTTTAACCCTTTCTCTGACTCAATCCAACACGTTAACACACTTTGCATATTTTCATGTTTTGTAGCTGAAACATGCAAATAATTTAACTATTTCACAACCATTCAAATACAAGCAAAAACATAAAAGTTCTTGCGGATGCCAGAATGTCTCACGCAGTAGTGAAGCAGTATGCGACCAGTCCAGTAATTCAGAGAGTAATATTTTCTTTAAACAAACCATTGGTTCTCTAAGTTCTTTCGATAAAGAAACCTTTCCAGGTATTGGGCAAGAAACTGGACTTATATTAACCAGTTGTCAATGGTTCGTTTGGAAGGTTTACCACCATGTCAGAGTGCTAGAATGAGGCTGTCTATGCCGGCCATTCACAAAGCCCCCTGAATGACTGAAAATCACCAATACACAGGGTCTGGTAGAAAACTGAGAGGCCTCCGACCACAGACAACGTGGCCTGACTGATTTTTCTGTACAGCTTTGTCCAGCCAGGCTTCTACAAACTGTTTCTCAAAGACCTGAGCAGTAAAATCTGACGGAAGACTCTGGATCTCAGTCGCTGTGTTTAACGAAAAATATAAAATATTTATCAAATGTGAATGGAAATAAGGAGATATTATTGCCAGAGAACAAAGGAATTTTAACTTGCTGAATTAATTTATGTGTGATGTGTGGCCTCTGAGCTTTTAATGTAAATTATCAGTGAAAGAAGGGTTTTCTACACTCTGTCTGCTCTCCGTGAACAGCGGCGTTGTGAATTTGTTTGTGTTTGTACTGTTGCCGTGTTCTTAGTTTGGGTGTCAGCTATGACTGTTGTATCTGCCCCACGCACCCCTACCGCAGAACCTGTGATGAAAGATTACCAACAAGTAGCACTTTGGTAGCCAGTCTGTAGAGGATGAGAGGGTGTTGCAAACCTCTCTGCAGAACTAAACACGATTACTGGCCTTAAAAGTGTCACTCTCCTTCAGCTGATGAGTGAGAATGTAATCCACTGTTTGTGCACTGTTTGTTTCTTGGAATGTGTACAGTTTAAACACCACAACTGTGTACTGATGTAGCATTGTCAAATCCCACTACTGTCGTAGATAAGTCAAAAAGAAATAAAATTCCTGTCAAATATTACAACTACTACCTTTTAACGTTGTCACCTGCCAATGAGAATCTCTGAAAGGATGAACTTGAATTTATGAAACAGTGTCTTCATCTACAAAGATGTTTTGGAGCTGAATCAATTTAGTTCTTGAAGTTCAATGTAGTTAGTGTTACAGGTGATGCACCAAACTTATCTTTTTACACAGCATGATCCCACTAATGGAATTGTGTTAATCATCAGGTCATCATATTTGCAGTAATTTTGGTTAAGGTAGAAATACAACTAACATACGAGTTAGGGGCAGGAGCCATTTGGCCCATCAAGCCTGTTCTGCCTCTCAATAAGACCATATTAAGACCTCAGTCACACGTGTCATACGTCCACCAATTGGGTTTTTTAGGGCCACGGTTCAGGGGGCAAACCATTTTCTTCCAATAATGTGCGAGATCTTTTTTAAATCCTCCTGAGAATACAGGTGGGACCTCTGTTTGATGCCTCATTGATGGCCCACACCTCTGACAGTGAAGCATTTTGATTCTGTGATGGTGCTGCCCTCCCTCAGTACTGATCATTCACCAATACAGCATTTCTTTAGTCCTGACCCTCTGACAGTGCGGCACTCCTTTTGTACTGACCGGCCAACAGTGCAGCTCTCGCTCAGTACTGACCCTCTGACAGTGTGACACTCCCTCAGTACTGACCCTCTGACAGTGCGGCGCTCCCTCAGTACTGACCCTATGACAGTGCGGCACTCCCTCAGTACTGACCCTCTGACAGTGTGACACTCCCTCAGTACTGACCCTCTGACAGTGCGGCACTCCCTCAGTACTGACCCTCTGACAGTGTGGCGCTCCCTCAGTACTGACCCTATGACAGTGCGGCGCTCCCTCAGTACTGACCCTCTGACAGTGCGGCGCTCCCTCAGTACTGACCCTCTGACAGTGCGGCACTCCCTCAGTACTGACCCCCTGACAGTGCGGCACTCCCTCAGTACTGACCCTCTGACAGTGCGGCACTCTCTCAGTACTGACCCTCTGACAGTGCGGCGCTCCCTCAGTACTGACCCTCTGACAGTGCGGCACTCCCTCAGTACTGACCCTCTGACAGTGCAGCACTCCCTCAGTACTGACCCCCTGACAGTGCGGCACTCCCTCAGTACTGACCCTCTGACAGTGCGGCACTCCCTCAGTACAGACCCTCTGACAGTGCGGCGCTCCCTCAGTACTGACCCTCTGACAGTGCGGCACTCCCTCAGTACAGACCCTCTGACAGTGCGGCACTCCCTCAGTACTGACCCTCTGACAGTGCAGTGCTCCCTCAGTACTGACCCTCTGACAGTGTGACGCTCCCTCAGTACTGACCCTCTGACAGTGCGGCGCTCCCTCAGTACTGACCCTCTGACAGTGCGGCACTCCCTCAGTACTGACCCTCTGACAGTGCGGCACTCCCTCAGTACTGACCCTCTGACAGTGTGGCGCTCCCTCAGTACTGACCCTCTGACAGTGCGGCACTCCCTCAGTACTGACCCTCTGACAGTGCAGCTGTCCCTCAGTACTGACCCTCTGACAGTGCAGCTGTCCCTCAGTACTGACCCTCTGACAGTGCGGCGCTCCCTCAGTACTGACCCTCTGACAGTGCGGCACTCCCTCAGTACTGACCCTCTGACAGTGCGGCACTCCCTCAGTACTGACCCTCTGACAGTGCGGCACTCCCTCAGTACTGACCCTCTGACAGTGCAGCACTCCCTCAGTACTGACCCTCTGACAGTGCGGCACTCCCTCAGTACTGACCCTCTGACAGTGCGGCACTCCCTCAGTACTGACCCTCTGACAGTGCGGCACTCCCTCAGCACTGACCCTCTGACAGTGCGACACTCCCTCAGTACTGACCCTCTGACAGTGTGGCACTCCCTCAGTACTGACCCTCTGACAGTGCAGCTGTCCCTCAGTACTGACCCTCTGAAAGTGCAGCGCTCCCTCAGTACTGACCCTCTGACAGTGTGGCACTCCCTCAGTACTGACCCTCTGACAGTGCAGCACTCCCTCAGTACTGACCCTCTGACAGTGCGGCACTCCCTCAGTACTGAACCTCTGACAGTGCGGCACTCCCTCAGTACTGACCCTCTGACAGTGCAGCACTCCCTCAGTACTGACCCTCTGACAGTGCGGCACTCCCTCAGTACTGACCCTCTGACAGTGTGGCACTCCCTCAGTACTGACCCTCTGACAGTGCAGCACTCCCTCAGTACTGACCCTCTGACAGTGCGGCACTCCCTCAGTACTGAACCTCTGACAGTGCGGCACTCCCTCAGTACTGACCCTCTGACAGTGCAGCACTCCCTCAGTACTGACCCTCTGACAGTGCAGCTGTCCCTCAGTACTGACCCTCTGACAGTGCGGCACTCCCTCAGTACTGACCCTCTGACAGTGTGGCACTCCCTCAGTACTGATCCTCCGACAGTGTGGCACTCCCTCAGTACTGATCCTCCGACAGTGTGGCATTCCCTCAGTACTGACCCTCTGACAGTGCGGCACTCCCTCAGTACTGACCCTCTGACAGTGCGGCACTCTCTCAGTACTGACCCTCTGACAGTGCAGCACTCCCTCAGCACTGACCCTCTGACAGTGCGGCACTCCCTCAGTACTGACCCTCTGACAGTGCAACACTCCCTCAGCACTGACCCTCTGACAGTGCAACACTCCCTCAGTACTGACCCTCTGACAGTGCGGCACTCCCTCAGTACTGACCCTCTGACAGTGCAGCACTCCCTCAGTACTGACCCTCTGACAGTACGGCACTCCCTCAGTACTGACCCTCTGACAGTGCGGCACTCCCTCAGTACTGACCCTCTGACAGTGCGGCTGTCCCTCAGTACTGTCCCTCTGACAGTGCGGCACTCCCTCAGCACTGACCCTCTGACAGTGCAACACTCCCTCAGTACTGACCCTCTGACAGTGCGGCACTCCCTCAGTACTGACCCTCTGACAGTGCGGCACTCCCTCAGCACTGACCCTCTGACAGTGCGGCACTCCCTCAGTACTGACCCTCTGACAGTGCAGCTGTCCCTCAGTACTGTCCCTCTGACAGTGCAGCACTCCCTCAGTACTGACCCTCTGACAGTGCAGCTGTCCCTCAGCACTGACCCTCTGACAGTGCAGCACTCCCTCAGTACTGACCCTCTGACAGTGCAGCTGTCCCTCAGTACTGACCCTCTGACAGTGCAGCTGTCCCTCAGTACTGACCCTCTGACAGTGCGGCACTCCCTCAGTACTGACCCTCTGACAGTGCGGCACTCCCTCAGTACTGACCCTCTGACAGTGCGGCACTCCCTCAGTACTGCCCCTCTGACAGTGCGGCATTCCCTCAGTACTGCCCCTCTGACTGTGCAGCTGTCCCTCAGCACTGACCCTCTGACAGTGCGGCACTCCCTCAGTACTGACCCTCTGACAGTGCGACACTCCCTCAGTACCGACCCTCTGATGGTGGAGCACTTCCTCAGTACCGACCCTCTGATGGTGGAGCACTCCTTCAGTACTGACCCTCTGATGGTGGAGCACTCCTTCAGTACTGACCCTCTGATATGCAGCTCTGAATCTCTCTTTGCACTGTTGAAAGATCAGTGCAGCAGTTCCTCAGAACAGACATTCCACCAGTACAGAGTTGCCTTGGTCCTGCTTCTCTGACGGTGCCGTTCTCCCTTTGCACCACCCTTGGAATGTCAGACTGGAACTATTTTTTGCTTATTAATTCATTCACGGAACATGAGTGTCGCAGGCTGCTTAGCATCTGCTGCTTATCCATACGTTCGTTTTTGAAGGTGGTGGTGAGTTGCCTTTAGGAACTGCTGCAATCCCTGTGCTATCGGTTGACACACTCTGCCATTAGGGAGGGAATTCCAGGAATTTGACCCAGCGAAGGAACAGTGACACGTTTCCAAGCCGGGATGGTGAATGGCTTGACAGGAACTTGCTGGGGGTGGTGTATACGCTTCCCCTGTCCTTCTAGATGGAAGTGGCCATGGGTCTGCAAGGTGCTTTCCAAGGAACCCTGGTGAATTTCTGCAGTGCATCTTTCAGATGGTGTTCAAGTTTCTGGAACCTGAACCTTCTGAACCCATGATTTTCTGACTCACTATCCCTTAGTCACAACAGATAGACATGAAGAGATTCTCATTCCATTGTAAATGACAGCCCTAACTCAAGCAACAAGCTCTTGTGAAGTGTCAGCCTGAATCTGAAGCTATTTCAACCTCACTGCATCTTATCAACATATTGAACCATGTATTAACATTAATTTATACCCAACCAAGATGGATAAATAATGTCATAGTATTGAGCAGTCATTGGGAGACTCATTTTTTTTTAATCTGGAACAAGAAATCTTGAAACTTCTGGCTTTCAAGGAATGCATTCAAGTTTTAAAACTCTTTTCCTTGTTGAGTCCTGTATTTGGCTCCCTGCACCACTCGAATTGTGGTTGAATCTCAACGAACTGATTAGACACACTCAGCTCCAAATATTTTGAAGCTCCTTGTCTCCCCTGGAACCCAAGTTAGAGCAGGGGTCAAGGGCAGTGCAGCATGAATGGGGGAGAAGTGAGGGACACACGAGGTGGTGTCCATACTGCTAAGCCAGGAGTCTCAGGTTCAAGTCCCATCTGCTCCAGTTATCTGTCATTGGAATGCTTGTGCAGCGGTAGTGAACCTACCTCTGGACCAGCAGACCCATGTGGAAGTCCCACCTGCTCTAATGGTATATAAGAATATTTCTGAACAGATGGATGTTTGAGAAAAGCAAACCAGTTTGGAAAGAGGTTATTGTCGTTTGGCAATATCGTCTGTTCCTTGGGTTCAGCCCCACCTACTCGAGATGTGCATCATGGTATGCTAAGCTGGTTGATTGGAAATATGTATGTGAAGGGGCGCTTGTGGTGCAGCGGTAGTGTCTCTACCTCAGAACTAAGAGGCCTCAGTTCAAGTCTGACCTGCTCCAGATTAAAAACACTATAGATCACTGAGGAGCAGAGATTGCTGGGACACTGCATTAGAGGGGAGAAGGCTGGCATATGTAATATTAAAATGTGTCAAGAAAGGATTTGTTTATCAGAGAGCTCCAGATCACTACTAACACCTTTGTGGTGACATCATCTCTGTTTGAGATTGTGCCCTCTTGCTGGGACTTCCCAACAAGAGGAAATAATTTCCTGACTCCATCATATCCTTTACCCTGATTAGATCACCGCTAAAATTTCAAAACCACCAGGAAATATGAGCCACATTTGAGCAATCAGCTGGTAGTCTCATCTGATGAATTAACCCTTGTGATGTAAAGCTGATGAGGCAACTGCTACATTCCCAAGTGTTTCTCATTCTTCTGTAGTTTCAGTCTAGGATAGGTCTAACATTCAATGCATTGTTTACATGTGAGATCATTCCCAGGGAGCCAGGCTGGGGACAAAGAGGAATGGTGGGAATTGGGCATCAGGAGGGAAGGTGATTGAAAGGCAGAAGGACACAAATAAATTGTTGGCGAGAGAGCAGTGTGATTAATTGAGAGGGAACAATCAAGAAAAGGGAAGAGTGACACTAGGGTGTCATGTCAAGAGTCACAGACAAGTGACCTGTGAGATCCTTGATGCATTATTTCCAGTTTTCTAAATTTCCCTGGTTTCAGGGAAGATTTCTTTAGATTGAAAAATTACAAATGCGTCTGCTTGATTCAAAAAGGGAGAGAGAGTCAAAAAGCAGGAAACTGGAGGGCAGCTCAGTGGTTAGCACTGCTGCCTCACAGAGACAGGAACCTGGGTTCGGTTCCACCTTCAGGTGACTGTTTGTGTGGAGTTTGTACATTCTCCCTGTGCCTGCGTGGGTTTCCTTCCGTTTTGTCCCACAATCAAAAGATTTGCAGGCTAGGTGGATTGGCCATGCTAAATTGCCCGTGGTGTTCAGTGATGTGTAGATTAGGTGGATTATAGGGGTATGGGTCTGGGTGGGATGCTCTGAGGGTCAGTGTGAGCTTGTTGGGCCAAAGGGCCTGTTTCCACGCTGGAAGGACTCTATGGGTCAATCAGCTCAACAGCTGTCTTATGGAAGATGGTTGAAGCGATGGTTAAAGATGTTTGAAAAATTCAAGACAATTGGGCATTGTACCAGAAAATTGGAGTGTGGCAAATTTCAAACCTTGTTGGAGAGAGGGAGATAGTGGGGATTTACATATTGGTTTGCCTAACATCAACAGTAGAGAAAATATTAACCTTTTACAAAAATGGATAGAAAATATTAACAGGATTAGATGGAGTCAACATTGATTTATGGAAGAGAAAATTGTGACTGATTAATAAATTTACTTTTTTAAACATGACTAGTAAAATAGATATGTAAAATAGATAGCTGGATTTTCAGAAAGCTTTTAATAAAGTCCCTCATAAGATACACAATTAAATCACATGGGATTGGTGGAAGTACAACAGCACAGATTGAGAATTAATGAGCTAACAGGAAACGAGAGTCAGAATAAATGGCTAATTTATGGAGTGGAAGGTAGTGATAAGTGGGTCACCATAGAGATCAATGCATGGGCCTCATCTATTCACATTAACTACCAACAATTTGGATAAGGGATCAAATGTAATATTTCTAAGTTTGCTGACAACACAAAACTAGTTGGGATTGTGAATGGTGCTATAAGGAGGCACTGAATAGGCCAGGGCTGTTTTCCCTGGAGCATTGGAGGCTAAAGGATGACTCTATTGAGGCTTGTAAGGTCATCAGGGGCATTGATAAGGCAAATAACCAAGGTCTTTTCCCCAGGGTATGGTAGCCCAAAACCAGATGATATGGGTTTATGGTGCGAAGTGAAAGATTTAGAAGAGACCTGAGTGGCCATTTTTTCACACAGAGGGAGGTGTGGGTACGGAATGAGTTGCCAGAGGAAGTGGTAGAGGTGGGTAGAATTAGAGCATTTAAAAGACATTTGGACAGGTACCTGAATAGGAAGGATTTAAAGAGATATGGGCCAAAAGCAGCCTAATGGGACGAGTTCAGTTTACGATGCCCAGTTGGCATGGAAGAGTTGGACCAAAGGGCCTATTTCCATGATGTATGACTCTATGACTTTATGATGCTAAGGGTCCCTTTCAATCCAGTTGAGCAATGGATTGAGCCTTTCTTTACAACCTCATCTGAAAGGCATGTAACTCTGTCAGTGCAATACTTCCCTCAGTGCTAGGCTGGAATGTTAGCTCGAGCCCTGGAGTGGACTTACCCACCGATTCAGAGACAGCTGACACATTCAGGTATCAGAGATAATGGGAACTGCAGATGCTGGAGACTCCAAGATAATAAAATGTGAGGCTGGATGAACACAGCAGGCCAAGCAGCATCCCAGGAGCACAAAAGCTGACGTTTCGGGCCTAGACCCTTCATCAGAGAGGGAGATGGGGGGAGGGAACTGGAATAAATAGGGAGAGAGGGGGAGGCGGACCGAAGATGGAGAGCAAAGAAGATAGGTGGAGAGGGTGTAGGTGGGGAGGTAGGGAGGGGATAGGTCAGTCCAGGGAAGACGGACAGGTCAAGGAGGTGGGATGAGGTTAGTAGGTAGCTGGGGGTGCGGCTGGGGGTGGGAGGAAGGGATGGGTGAGAGGAAGAACCGGTTAGGGAGGCAGAGACAGGTTGGACTGGTTTTGGGATGCAGTGGGTGGGGGGGAAGAGCTGGGCTGGTTGTGTGGTGCAGTGGGGGGAGGGGATGAACTGGGCTGGTTTAGGGATCCTCCGACACTTCCGCCATTTACAATCCGACCCCACCACCCAAGACATTTTTCCATCCCCACCCCTGTCTGCTTTCCGGAGAGACCACTCTCTCCGTGACTCCCTTGTTCGCTCCACACTGCCCTCCAACCCCACCACACCCGGCACCTTCCCCTGCAACCGCAGGAAATGCTACACTTGTCCCCACACCTCCTCCCTCACCCCCATCCCAGGCCCCAAGATGACATTCCACATTAAGCAGAGGTTCACCTGCACATCTGCCAATGTGGTATACTGCATCCACTGTACCCGGTGCGGCTTTCTCTACATTGGGGAAACCAAGCGGAGGCTTGGGGACCGCTTTGCAGAACACCTCCGCTCAGTTCGCAACAAACAACTGCACCTCCCAGTCGCAAACCATTTCCACTCCCCCTCCCATTCTCTTGATGACATGTCCATCATGGGCCTCCTGCACTGCCACAATGATGCCACCCGAAGGTTGCAGGAACAGCAACTCATATTCCGCCTGGGAACCCTGCAGCCATATGGTATCAATGTGGACTTCACCAGTTTCAAAATCTCCCCTTCCCCCACTGCATCCCTAAACCAGCCCAGTTCATCCCCTCCCCCCACTGCACCACACAACCAGCCCAGCTCTTCCCCCCCACCCACTGCATCCCAAAACCAGTCCAACCTGTCTCTGCCTCCCTAACCGGTTCTTCCTCTCACCCATCCCTTCCTCCCACCCCCAGCCGCACCCCCAGCTACCTACTAACCTCATCCCACCTCCTTGACCTGTCCGTCTTCCCTGGACTGACCTATCCCCTCCCTACCTCCCCACCTACACCCTCTCCACCTATCTTCTTTGCTCTCCATCTTCGGTCCGCCTCCCCCTCTCTCCCTATTTATTCCAGTTCCCTCCCCCCATCCCCCTCTCTGATGAAGGGTCTAGGCCCGAAACGTCAGCTTTTGTGCTCCTGGGATGCTGCTTGGCCTGCTGTGTTCATCCAGCCTCACATTTTATTATCTTGACACATTCAGGTAAGCACTTTTGTGTTAAACTAATTTATCTGGTGAGAAGCTACAGCAAACTAATCATGCAGTGTTTTTTTTCTTGAACTGAGCCTCCCTGGGTTGTGTTTGGGGGCTGACCAATCTGGGGAATGACACCAAAGCTGATGTTAAACCCTGAGTTGACTTTGCAAAATCTCAGTGACCGTATCAGAGATGGTCTACTCTCACTTCTTCCCTTTTGTCCATTTTGAACCAAGGCTGGAAAGAGGTCGGGGCTGAGTGGTCCCTTGAGCAACCCAAACTGAGCATCTGTGTGCAGGTTATTGCTAAGCAACTGTTGCCTGATAACACTCTTGCTAAGACCTTCCACCTCTGAACCGATGATTTTCTGAAGAAGGGTCCCGACCTGAAATGTCAGCTTCCTTGCTCCTCTGGTGCTGCCTGGCCTGCTGTGTTCATCCAGCTCCACACCATATTATCTCAGACTCCAGCATCGACACTTCTTACTATCTCTATATTTTTAACAACATGGACTGAGAGATAAATACTGGTCCAGGACACCACTCTTCTTCAAAATACTGACGAGGAAATCATTTACTCTGCCTGAGAGGATATAAAGTATATGTCCCATGTGAAAGACAAGACATTGAAAATTCAAGCATAATCTCAGAAAGCTGAGCATTTGTAAGTGCAACACGGGTTGCTGATTGCATCTGGTGAAAAGAGGTGGGGACAGCAAATTGGTGACTTCATCTCGCCCAACCAGTTTTATGAGGCACATGCTAGATGTTCCCCGTGTGACTGGGAGGTGAACTGCTGCCAGGGATGTTTTTGGCAATTGAAGTATTTCTTGAAGCACAATCATGCCACGAGGTGTAGTAATGTAGGGAATGCTGCTGGTCTGGAAACAGCAAGATGTCATAACCACATTGTGATAACAGATAATCTGTCTTTATGAGATGTGTACAGGCATTATCATTATCCTAAGACACTGGGGAGAAATTCCCCTCCTGTTGTTCAAAACATAGGCAAGTGTGAGCCCAACTAACTTCGTTCCCAATGGGTCTGATATCGATAACTAATGATATTGATGTTAACGACTGTAGGAACTGCCGATGTGGAGAATCTGAGATAACACGGTGCAGAGCTAGATCAACACAGCAGGCCAAGCAACATCCTCCCTCCAGAAAAACCTCAGTTGATTCCTCTCCTGCTGCAACTCTCTCGTAATCTCTTCGGCCTTGAAACTGCTCGACTAATAAACACTCTCTCCATGACTCCCTTGTCGGCTCCACACTCCCCTTCAGCCCCACCACACCCAACACTTTTCCCTGCAACCGCAGGAAGTGCTACACCTGTCCCCACACCTCCTCCCTCACCCCTATCCCAGGCCCCAAGATGACTTTCCATATTAAGCAGAGGTTCACCTGCACATTTGCCAATGTGGTATACTGCATCCTCTGTACCTGTTGTGGCTTCCTCTACATTGGGGAAACCAAGCGGAGGCTTGGGGACCGCTTTGCAGAACACCTCCGCTCGGTTCGCAATAAACAACTGCACCTCCCAGTCACAAACCATTTCAACTCCCCTTCCCTTCCATAGACAACATGTCCATCATGGGCCTCCTGCAGTGCCACAATGATGCCACCCGAAGGTTGCAGGAACAGCAACTCATATTCCGCCTGGGAAACCTGCAGCCCAATGGTATCAATGTGGGCTTCACAAGCTTCAAAACCTCCCCTTCCCCCACCGCATCCCAAATCCAGCCCAGCTTGTCCCCACCTCCCTAACCTGTTCTTCCTCTCACCTATCCCCTCCTCCCACCTCAAACCGCACCTCCATTTCCTGCCCACTAACCTCTTGACCTGTCTGTCCCCTTGACCTGTCTGTCCTCCCTGGATTGACCTATCTCCTCCCTACCTCCCGACGTACACTCACACTGACTGGCTCCATCCCCGCCCCTTTAACTTGTCTGTCTCCTCTCCACCTATCTTCTCTTCTATCCATCTTCTATCCGCCTCCCCCTCTCTCCCTATTTATTTCAGAACCCCCTTTCCCTCCCCCATTTCTGAAGAAGGGTATAGGCCTGAAATGTCAGCCTTCCTGTTTCTATGATGCTGCTTGGCCTGCTGTGTTCATTCAGCTTTACACCCTGTTATCTTATACTGATATTAAAGTCAAGACTGAGACTGGAAATATTTCAGTATGGGCATTCAAATATTATCCTCCCTTCTCCTGGGAGCACTGAAAGCAGTTCTGTATATCAATGAAGACGTTTGTTCCCCTTCATGACAAGGCACGAGAAAATGAAAGGAATTCAATTACATGGAAAACCCCCGAGGGTAAGGAAAGGCATTTTCAATAGTGAGTGAGCTCTTCCCTGGCCCTGTCTCTCTGTCACCACATTCTCCCCCCATTTGTCATTGAAAAGAATCAGGTTCTATGTTGAACATTGTATACAATTAGTGTTTGTGAAATCTTACGTGCTGTGTCACTCATCTGTTGATTCTGGCATCACTAAGCAAACGCTGACACAGTTACACACTCTGACAAATTACATGCACACACATATATGCTTTTATGATTCCAACTGAAGATAGCACTGGACAAACCGGATTCCAGAGTGAAACCTGGCTTGGTAGATCATAAAAACAGAAAGAACTGCAGTTGTTGTAAATCAGAACCAAAAACAAAGTTGCAGGAAAATCTCAGCTGGTCTTGCAGCATCTGTGAAGGAAAAAATGGCCTCTGATGACTATTTCCGCTATCCCCAGTGAGATGCCACCACCAGAAACACATTCCCCTTACCTCCCTTGTCCACCTTCTGCAGGGACTGTTCCTCCTGGGACACCTTGGTCCACACTTCCTTCACCCCCAACACCTCCCCACAGCCCCATGGCACCTTCCCCTGTTAACGGCGAAGAAGCAACACCTGCCCATTTACCTCCTTCCTCGCCAGTATCCAAGGGCCCAAACGTACCTTCCAGGTGAAGCAACACTTTACCTGCACTTCCTAGAATTTAGTCTACTGCATTCACTGCTCACAATGTGGTCTCCTCTACACTGGGGAAATGAAGCATAGACTGGGTGACCACTTCGCAAAACATCTGCTCTCAAAAAAGACCCTGAACTACCTGTTGCCTGCCACTTTAACACATCAGCCTGCTCCCTGGCCAACATCTCTGTCTCTGGCTTGCTGCAGTGTTCCAGCAAAGTTCAGCGCAAGCTAGAAGAACAAAACCTCATTCTCCACTTGGGGACCCTGCAGCCCTCTGGACTCAATATTGTGTTCAATAATTTTAGGGCCTAAACTTTCCCATGTCCCAGCCGCCCACCCCACACACCAGGCCTTGTTACCACATAGCCAGCCACTACACACCCCCTGCTGTTAGTCACTAACAGTCCCCATTAACAACTATTCACCCTCCCACCCTGATCGTTCACAATTCTTTGTCTGTCCAACTGTCTTTCTCTCTCTTTGGGCTCTATCCTATCGTTTACTCCCTACACCCCCCCCCCCACCCCACTTCCCTATTTTCTGCATATAAACTGACGTTTTCCCAGCCACCATCAGTTCTGAGGAAGGGTCACCGGACCCTAAATGTTAACTCTGTTTTTTCCTTCACAGACCTGCTGAGCTTTTCCAGCAACTTTGTTTTTGTTGTTAATAGATGGTAAGTTTATCTTTTACTTTGGTTACTGAAATGCTGGGGGGGTGGGGTTGATTAGCTCGGTTGGCTGGATGGCTGGATTGTGATGCTGAGTGATACCAACAGCATGGGTTGAGCAACGGCTGAGATTGCCTTGGAAGTCCTGCCTTCTCAACCTCACCCCTCGCCTGAGATATGGTGACCCTAAGACTCGCCACAAATTGTCTTTCTGTAATGACAGAGCAACTTTTATGGTCCTCTGGGACTAATCACTGGAATGATTTACACAAAGCTAGTAGTGTTTCTCTCACCAAAATAATCCAAGTTTATTATACAAAATAAATTGTAAACATGTTACATATATACAAGTTAGAAAGATCTTAACAATGTGCACATATGCTCACATGTCTTCTAGTGCACACCTTAAACAAATGCACACGTATAAAAACAAATTCAAACACATATACCTGGACACATGGGTGCACAAAACACTTATACAAATAACACACATGTACACGCTTTATATGTATCTACATCCATACACAAATACCACCATAGCATTAACTTCTGATCATTGGCTAAAGATGTTCCTGTTTGCAAAAGAAAAAGATAATTAAACATGAGCACTAACACAGATGAAGGTTGCAAGTGAGGAGTTATTTTGACTTGATGATTGATATATCACCCTACCTTTCCCAGGTCATCCCATCAAGCCTTCCAATGAGTGAGAGAACCCAACTGATGCTTGTATTCAGAACTGATTATAGCACAGCTTCCAGGAGAAAGACTCCATTTGGGCGCAGGCAACGTGAGAATGGGATTGGGTATAATAATGGATCTCTGGGAATTGAGAATTGGAGTAGTGACCGATATAGGAGGATTGGAATGGGAATAGTGGTGGGTCACTGTGATCTGGGAATGGGAATAGGAATGAGAATATTGCTGTGAGTGGGGAAGGGAACAATGATGTGTCATTGGGAGATAGTCGTAGGGAATAATGATAGATCACTCAGATCTGTGCATGAAAATGTTTTCCTCATAATGCAGTCTCCCCTGTATTTATTTAACTTGCAGTTTTCAGTTCAGATGAATAGTCATCTCCCCTACTGTCTGCACTGATGCTGTCTGATCTACTATGTGCTTGTAACTGTTGATTTCCCCCTCGACAACATCCTTGTACTATATTGATGAGGAGTGAAGGATGAGTCAGCCTGTTGACATTGGCGCTGAAAGAAGGAGCAGCTGCTGGTAGAGATGCTTAGGCTGAGGTAGTCTGTTTATGGCGTTGTATTCTTGAAAGGCTTATATCCTATGGCCTACATGTCTGGCCTATATTTGACTCCAGATCCACAGCAACGTGGTTGACTCTTCACTGCTCTCTGAGCAATTATGGATGGACAATGAATGCTGCCTGACCAGCGATACCCTCATCCTGTGAATGAATAAAACAAAGTGATGTCTGACCTCACCAACCCACTTATCAGCTTCTTAAATAATTGGTTTTGAAAATTAGTGTAGCATATATACAAACTGTGATGATAGAAATGAAATAAGTATAACTCCTAACATAGATATTCATTAAAATAAATAATTTAAAAATGCACATTTTGGTGTACAAATCAGTGCAATTGTTGTACTCTGCATTTTGTGTTGCACAGCCCTGTCTTGTTTATAGTCCAGAATTGCTTTGGAAAGTGTTGCAGCTGAATGCTGACTCCAGAGGTTTGCTCACTTCAATCTACCACGTCAGCCTAAATCTTACAAAAAGTAACTCCATTCCAGATTTCTCTGCCTCTTCTGCTGCAGTTGGGATGTAGGTGCAGGAAGTTGCCCAAACACAGGAAGTTCTTGCTCATTTGGCACCACACACTCCATCCCTGACTTCCCAGTCAGATATTTTTGGGCTCAAGGTTCATTCCAGAGGTAAGTATAAAATCTAGGCTGGAACTCCAATGCAGTACTGAAGGAGCGCTGCTCTGTCAGGGGGTCAGTATGGAAGGAATTGAGCGCAGTCAGGAGCTGAGTACAGAGGAAGGGCTGCATTGTCAGTGAGTCCGTAAAAAGGAAATGCCATGCAGTTGATGGGCAGTACAAATGGAATAATGTTGAAAAAGAGATACTGAAGGAGAGCCACACTGATTAAGGGGTAACAGTGTGGAAGTGCTGCAGTGTCAGAGGGTCATACTGAGGGACGGCTGCAGTGTCAGAGGGGGGATACTCAATGTGTGTGTGCAGAATTGTGGAGACTCAGTACTAAGGGAGTGCTGCACTCAGAATCTTTCCGATAAAACACTAAAGCATGTCCTGATCATGTTAGGTAAATGGGAAAGACACACCCGCAGTGTTGGAGTAAAAACCGCAGATTTCTCCCTGGTGGCCAATAATTATGACTCAACTAGAAAAAAACTATAGGTAACTGACTCGTTGCCTACAATCCTGGTATCTTACTGTCCATGTGCTGATAAAATGACAGTGATATAGAGAACAACACCGCAGAGAAAAAGCCCCTTGGTCCATCGTGTGTGCATGGCCAAAAACAACCATCTAACTTATTTGAATCCCATTGTTCAGCTCTTGACCCATAGCCTTGTATGTCACACAATCCAAGATATAATATCCCAATAATGTCATATCAATGCAGGTTTTCACAGATTGAGGTTGAACAACAGAGTGGGTTATCTGAGATAATGGGAACTGCAGATGCTGGAGAATCTGAGATAAGAAAGTGTGGAGCTGGATGAACGCAGCAGGCCCAGCAGCATCCCAGGAGCACTAAAGCTGACATTTTGGGCCTAGATCCTTCATCTGAAAAGGCTCTGATGAAGGGTCTAGGCCCGAGCATTTTGCAGGTGTTAGTGTATCCTGATGGCTAGTTTCCTTCTGGTCTGGCTGATGTCATGTTTGTTGCTGTCCTTGCAAGGTATTTTGCAAACTACATTGGTCCTGCATGTCATGGGTATGGCGTCTTCATTGCAAAATGCACTGGGCTAATTACACGCCTGTGCACCCCAGACAGCTTCGCTACTGCTGACCTCCATTACGTGCACCAGGCTTCACCGCCCCTCACAAGGTTTTGGCCCAGACCATTGCTTTGCTGCTGCCGTCATCCTTCGCAACCCACCACCTCCTTGCCGCTGCCACCATCCATGGCAGCGTTAGCTGCTTTGTTGCAAAACCCTGCTTTGGTTTCCACTCTGGGTATCGATGAAGGCACAATGCCGCCAACTGCCAGAGCCTGGGCACACCAACCACCTTGTGGCTAACCGCCAATGCCTCCTGGCCGCAGCCTCCATGACTGAGCTCCATCCAAAAGTAAGTAGCGAAAGAAGAAAACCTAAAAAACTAAAAGAAATCAATTTCAAACGCAACAAAAGAATGAAGAAGAAAGGCGGTTGGAGCATGCAAACTCCTATCAGGAGCTCCACTCCTGCTTATTGCATCTTGCAATATTTAGTTGGAGAAAATGACTATTTATCCAGATCAGGGCTAATGGATGGGTTAAATAAAAACCGAAAGAACTGCGGATGCTGTACATCAGGCACAAAAACAGAAGTTGCTGGAAAAGCCCAGCAGGTCTGGCAGCATCTGTGAAGGAAAAAACAGATTTAACGTTTCGGGTCTGGTGACCCTTCCTCGGTGAACCCCCTGATGCATGGGTTATTAGATGTGCTGGTGAGGTGCAAGCTGACTGACACTTGGCCAGCTGGGTGAGTAGCAAGAACAGCAGATGCTGGAGAATCCAAGATAACAAGGCGTACAGCTGGATGAACACAGCAGGCCAAGCAGCATCAGAGGAGCTTTCCTGCTCCTCTGATGCAGCTTAGCCTGCTGTGCTTATCCAGCTCTACACCTTGTTATCAATGGCTAGCTGGGTGATTGGCCAGGGAGTGTCAGTTGCCATTTATCTTCCCTCACATCTCCAATCTAATCTCAGATATTGACACAGCTTCTGCCTCACCCAGGAAAGCTGGGAGTGGATGTTTGAGTGTCTCGATTCTGCCTGATGGCCCCCCACCCTAAACTCTTTGCTGCCTGATAGAAACGTTCACGATGGTACAGCGTATTCTGCGTGGGCCAGAGTTTGGAAAGAGCTATCCATCGCTGGTTCTGTCCGGATTAAGTCCAAACTTCTCCTATTCTAGTGTCAAAACCTCGTCTGGCGATGCCTGTTGCTCGCACCGCCCTTTCAGGCAGTGTATTCGCTCAGTGAACAAAAACAAATAAACTGGCCAGCACCCATGTTCCTTTGACACCTGCAATTTTACGCTTAATCTCCCACCCATGCCGGCCCCTTCACCTACTGGAAACGTAGCCCATGCTTTTAGAATCAGTCTTAATGGGTTTTTTTTCCAAATTTCATCAGGTTGGGGTAGAAATGCCAAGCTCAGAACAAAACCTCCAGTTTGTTTTCTCCCTTGTCGTGTCTCATTCTTATCTGCCCCCCTCCCCCCACCCAAACAAAAAACGCCGAAGCAGCTAGTTGCAGAACGAGTTTAAAGAAATTTGACGCTGCGCCTTGAGTCAGGTAGAGCTGGAAGGAGTCTGGTAACTGGTGGAGCATCAGCAGAGGGGAGGTGCTTTAGGCAGGTGCTGGGGCGAGACTCAGTTCACATTGCAGCGTTCAGAGAGAGACACATACACCGAGGAGATAGCTGCTGTGCTCCTGTTCTAATGAGAAGCTGCACGAAGGTTTTAGACGATGCAAGAAGCTACTGTGATGGCAGAACACAACTGTTCCAAGGGTGAGTACAGCATGCAGCTTTCTCTGTAAAGTTTACCGTATAGGCCAGGGTTAGAGCGAGCTGACTGAGTGCTAGAGCGGGACCCGATTCCACTGTGTATCTGTAAATGGGGGTCCGTTCAGTTATCGCACCCTCTTAGTACCCCAAAACATGTAAATGTACTAAATAAAAACCGGATACTGTAAATCAGGAACAAAAACAAAGTTGCTGGAAAAGCTCAGCAGGTCTGGCAGCATCTGTGGAGGAGAAAACAGAGCTAACGTTTCGGGTCCGGTGACCCTTCCTCAGACTGTGAATAGTTTTGTATGTGTAAGAGACCTCTTTGGTTTGTCAAGCCCAAATGCTTGTTTACTTGGAACGCTACTGTACGGAACCGAGCTGCATTTGTGGCAATGTATACGCACAGATTTTGTTTTAATGAATAAAGTAGGTTTTTGAAAAAAAAACGTACATGTGACAATAATAAATCAATTCCGAATCTGGGCAGATCAAGTTGTCGGGTGAAGCTATCACAGTCTACTCTCGTCCTAATGGTTCTTGTTGGTTCTCCCAGACTCCAGTTCACTGCATATTTCGTAACATCGAAATGCACTGGGACCTGCCTTTGACCAACACATTATTAAGCTGTGTGAGACGATCGCTCAGGGGTCTCGAACAATCTTATCACAACTTAGGAACTAACTGCTTTAACGGGAGCTAGGGTAGAGGATTGGTTGGGTGGGGAAGAGGGTGAAGGGCAAAGCTGGGGAAGGATTCAGTCGCGGGTCGGGGAGTTGTACGGTGAGGATACAAGGTACATATTTGAAAACCGCATTCCAACCGCGGTATCATATCAAGAGAGCTTAGAATTCGCTAACTGGTTGGATCGAACTCTCCTGATCAGGAGAAACTTTTCATTCCTGAGACCAGGGAGAGTTTCCACCAGGAAGCAGTAAGGTGGGAGCACTGTTGAGATCAGTTCTGGACACCACACTTTTTAGGGAAGTTGTCAAGATTTTAGAAGCTACAGAAGCGTTTCAGTAGAAGATGACCCTTTCGTAGAGATAACAAAGTGTGAAGCTGGATGAACACAGCAGGCCAAGCAGCCTGTTAGGAGCAAAAAAGCTGACGTTTCGGGCCTAGGCCCTTTCCTAGAGATGCTGGGATTAACCTCCTCAAAACAGAGTCAAGTTGATTATTTCAGGGATAGTAGGAACTGCAGACGCTGGAGAATCTGAGATAACCAGGTGTGGACCTGGATGAACACAGCAGGCCAAGCGCGGTCAGAGGAGTTGCTCCTCTGCTGCTTGGCCTGCTCTGCTCATCCAGCTCTACACCTGGTTATCTCAAGTTGATTATTTTATTTGATTGAAGGTATTCAAAAGCTCAGAGGGTTTCACAGTAAATGAAGAGAAACCGCCCCATTGGCACCAGGGCCAGTAACCAGGAGAGACCAATTTCAGATGAGTGTCAAAACTACCCTGGGGTATGGGAGGAGAATAAATTATTGAGAGTTAGTGTGGATTGTGTGACCTGAAGGAGGGGAATGATACAATAATCAGTTTCAAAGTGGTATTATATAAATATTTGAAACATAAACCTTCGAGGACAAAAAAGCAAAATGGTAATTTTTGGCCAAATGCAAAATTATAGTTTAGCAAATGCAACTCCACAAAGCCAAGCAATAGCCTGATCATTTGCTGAGTTTAAGGTGAATAATCTGCCACTTTGTCTGTGGATGATACAGTCCTTTATGATGTGCAGCATCATTTTTATCTCTCCACAAGTGCATAAGAGATTTGAACTCAGAGCCCAGCAGTGGAGCTGGGGTCCATCCAACTGTGCAGGGGCCCTGACTCTCCTGAACCTATTTCAAGGACCAGTCTTGCTGTGGCCATTCAAAGCCTACTATTCGGCAGTTGGAATTTGTTAGCGATTTCCTGTGTTTCCCACCCTGATCAAAAGGATGTCTCCTGGTGGATCTTGCTCACGAATGTTGTTCCATTAACAGTGCTGTATTGTCAGGCTGAATGTGCCTAAATAGATTCTCATCAAGAAGAAAACAAAAATACACATGTGTTTGAGAAAAAGCAAATTTATTAGCTTAATCTGCTATAGATATATGCCAACTAATGAGACACTGTCTTAGCTTGAACTTATTGAGACATATTCAACAAGTGAGACTCACTCTCCTCTGCCCGTTGGTGAGTTCTGGGCGACAGCTGACACTTGGAGCTCTATCTCAGTTTCCATGGCACTGCGTCTTGGACCCAGCCTGATGGTGAAAGTTCACACCCTGGACTCTCAAACATGAGCCAATGGGGAAAGTCCAACGAGTGGGACAGAGTTCCAGATATTATTGGTAATCTGGTTGTGCACTGTGTCACCATTTCATAGTACTTTCAGTACTTTTACAGACCACGAAAATACATGGGCCCATGTAGACTGCACAAGTCAATGGCTCCTGCCAACCCTCAAGGTCTCTAACTGCTGTTTTTGCATTACGGCTGTTTCTCATGTACTTTTACAATTCAGTTGCTCATTGGTCAATTAACTCTCAGTGATAATAGAAACTGCAGATGCTGGAGAATCCGAGATAACAAGGTGTAGAGCTGGATGAACACAGCAGACCAAGCAGCATCTGAAGAAGGGTCTAGGCCTGAAAAGTGAGCTCTCCTGCTCCTAAGATGCTGCTTGGCCTGCTGTATTCATCCAGCTCCACACCTTGTTAACCCTCAGTGATCTGGTTTGGAGATGTCTATTTTGAGCCTAGCACTTTAGATGTTGAAAGTGAGTCAGTCGGTATGTTGGTGATAGTGGGAACTGCAGATGCTGGAGAATCCAAGTCGGTATGTCGAATGGATCATCATGCAGTGAGTAAGTGAGGTGTAGCATGGATAGTTTCAGCCTGTTCATAGGTTGCTGTTAGTCAGCAGATATATGATCAGAGTAATGTTTGAGATCAGGAGGTATGATGAATGGAATTGCCTCGTTTAAGTGTTGTGTTGTTCTTGTTCAATTATCTTCATTTAGTAAACCAATACTGCTGTTTGTTTAAAGTGAACTGCTGGTTTAGTGCAAACAGCTCACACTTTAAAATGAACTGTTCCTGGTTTAATGTAAGTAGTATTTAGACACGGAAGCAGAACATTAAAAGAGACATTGATAGGTTGGGTGCAGTGGTTTGGTTCAATAATAAATCATTAAGACTGTGGATGTTAGCTATTATAATAATGAGGTTCTTCGCACATATCTCTGGCTTTCTTTAATTAATGCATCCACGTCCTTATTATTAATTTCTCACCATTTCTAAAAGTAGTGGTCATATCAACCATGCTATAGTTGCTGGGTGTATTTTTTTTAACAAGGCCATAATGTTTTCGGTTCACCAAACCTCAGAAATCACATAATACTAGGTTATAGTCCAACAAGTTTATTTTCAGACACAAGCTTTCAGAGCCTTGCTCCTCATTCAGGTGTTAGTGAGGTGGTATCAGACATTGAATGTATGAGTAAAACATCAAAGGGTCACACCACTGATGAGAATGCATTAAACAAACCTAAAATGCTGTTAAACCTTGAATCAGTTAGAAGGTTTTAATTCATTAATATGTATATTTGAATCCCCAAATTCCTTTCAAGTCACTGCCCTGAGAGAACTAAAGGTTTTATCAATGTAAAGAAGACGCGACATTTTAGGTCAGTCTTCCTCACACATGCACTGTCTGTTTCTCCACCCCCCCCCCCCCCCCCCCCCACCCCAGCGCGCACACACGCAAATCTATGGGGTGAATTAATATTTGCAGATACATTCTCTTTTGCTCAAAAAGTACGCCATTTATACACAGTCAGTTAATGTGGCATTCCTCCAAACCAAAATACAAACAGATTCTAAATAGTATCTCACACCTAACATGTATTGTCTGACCTAAAATGTCACGTCTCACGAAGAAGGAGTGAGGCTCCGAAAGCATGTGTTTACAAATAAACCTGTTGGACTATAATTGGGTGTCGTGTGATTTCTGGCTTTGCCCACCCCAGTCCAAGACCAGCACCTCCACATCAGGGATCCAAACCTACACTTAACTTTCCAACCCTCCCCAAATATAAGCTGGGCACCTCCACAATTTCCAGTCTGGCTTCCCTCATCATACTCAGATGTACCCCATCACCTCATGGTACCTTATCCACTTCAGACACAGCCAGCCTCTGGTGGCTACACTCTATTGCATTCTAGCCCATTCGTTGTCTCAATTATGTTGTCCTTTGCTATGACTTTGGCAGCCTATTTCTCCTTGGTTTGTTCCAGGATTAATGGGTCTGAATAATGAATCATGGAAAATAAAACCTTATATTCATTAAATGCTTTTCATTATTAATTATAAGGGAGGTAATGTTGAATCTGTCCAAAACTTTGGTTAGGCCACAGCTTTTTAAAAAATTCATTTATGAGATGTGACTATCACTGGCCAGGCCAGAATTTATGACCCATCCCTAATTGCCCAGAGGGCAGTGAAGAGTCAACCACATTGCAGTGTGGTCAGGAGTCACATGGAGTGAGACCAAATTTCCTTCTCTGAAGGATATTAGTGAGCCAGATGTTATTTATTTCTCAACAGTCAGCAACAATTTTTCATGGATTATCATTGGGCTCTTAATTTCAGATTTCTTTGTTGAATCCAGCTTCCACCATCTGCCATTGTGGGATTTGTACCTGGATTGCAGAACATTACCGGGTCTCTAGATTAATAGTCTATTAATACCACTAAGGCCATTGCCTCCCTGTTGTTGGGAGTACTCTGCAGTTCTGGTCACCAAATGATAGGTAGGATGTGGTTGCATGGGAGCAGGTGCAGAGGAGATTCACTAGAGTGTTATCTGGAATGGAACACCTTAGCTTTGAAGAGAGGCAGGATAAGCTCAGGTTGTCTTCATTAGAGCAGAGACTTGGTAAAGGTGTATAAGATTATTAGGGGCATGGATAAGGTGGTTAGAAACCAACTGTTCTCCGAAGTTGAAGGGTCAGTAACAGGGGGATATATTTTAAAGTGAAAGGCAGGAGGTTTAGGAGGGAGTTGAGGAAAGACACAGAGCGTGGTAGGGGTCTGGAATGCACTGCCTAGGAGAGTAGTTGAGAACCTTTAAAAAGTACTTGGATGAGTATTTGAGATGTCTTAACATTCAAGACCATGGGCATAGTGCTGGATAATGGGACTAGAGTAGATTTGGCGTTGTTTTGGTGGGCCTGTACTGAATGATTCTATGATTCTTGTCACTGTGACATCCGAAGGGGCTTTACGTCCAATGAAGCCAATTTTTGAAGATTGGCCCCAGTTGCATGAAATGAGGCATCTAACTTACACACGGCATTGTGGTAAGTGGGGGAAAAAACAACTAGAAATAAGGAGTGATCATTCAAAAAGCCTTAAAGTGGGGTTTGGGTGGTCTTAGCAACAGCTTATTAAAAGGACATGAGATAATGATCAAAACGCCCCATCAAATGCTGTCCTTTATGCCTGGGGGAGTGGAACACAAAGGAATGGAAGCCATAGAATTAAAAGGTGCCCCAGACAGTGTCAGCAAAACCCATAAGAGCTGAGGTAAGATTTGTACTTTCTCAACCACCTTCTGTTCTCTCTGCAGGATCGTACGTGACGTTATTGTGCCCTTCAACTTCCTGTGAGGCCTTGTGTCAGATTGTCCATGTAAAGGATCTAACAAGCCCTTCCCTGAATGCATCCCTGGCACTGGATCCAGAAGGGACCTCACTTGATTTTTACATTGGCCTGGTCTTGGCCATTTTCTCCAGCTGCCTCATTGGCAACAGTGTCATTCTAAAGAAGAAAGGGCTGCTGCGATTGGCTGAAGTAGGTGGTACCAGAGCAGGTAAGGGGTTTGTTGCTGTTCCCACCTGTATCTCCCCTCCATTCCGGACAACCTGGAAGAAACTCCTATTATTTTGGTTCATGGGATGATTGCTCCTTCAATTGACCATTGAAAGATCCACATAGGACGTCATCATAGAATCCCTACAGCGTGGAAACAGGCCCTTTGTCCCAAAAAGTCCACACCGATTATCATAGTATCCCACCCAGAACCAAACCTCTACTATAACCCACCTAATCTACTCATCCCTGAACACTATGGGCAATTTAGCACTGCCATACCACCTAACCTGCACACCTTTGGACTGTAGGAGAAACCGGAGCACCCGGAGGAAACCCACGCAGACGCTGACTGGAAAATGTGCAAACTCTACACAGACAGATGCCCGAGTGTGGAATCGAACCCAGGTCCCTGGTGCTGTGAGACAGCAGTTAAACTGGTTTCCCTTGTTGAAATCAGAAAAGCGAGACCATAGACTCATACAGAACTGGTCACCAATCTGTCAGGATGTTCCAAAGCGTTTTGTGCCAAATAAAGTTTGTATTTTTGAAGCGTAGTTACTGTGGTAATACAGAAAATGTTACAGCCAATTAAATAATGACCAGATCATTTGCAAATAATTTTAATTGAGGGATCCTTATTAGCCCTGAGCACCAGGGAGAGCTCCACTGCTCTTCTATAATACAGCACTTGATAAACTGTGCCAGTGTATGCTCTAAAGTCTTACCCTTTGGTCAGTGTGATGCTGCCTTTCGATGAGCCCCTTCAGTCAGTGCAGCCCTCCATGGCAAAGGGGCCCCTTCAGTCAGTGTGGTGCATTGTGGGGACAATCCCTGGAGATATTTTGTAATTGCTGGAAATTCCAGAATCTAGTGAGTGCATGGAAGATTCAGCATAGAATTGGCTTATTTTGGCAAGCCCTTGGCAGTTCTATTTTTTTTCACCGAACAAAGGATGAACTAGCAGTCATGTAAAATTTTCCACTGCCTCAGACCAATCCAAAGTGCTTTACATCCAACGAAGAGTAGGCACTACTGTAATATTGGGGATTGCTGGATCCACGTTGTGGAACATAATTTCCCACAAACAGCAATATGACCAGAGCAGTTATTTATGTGATGTTAATTTCGGGATAAATACTGGCAGAATCTCAAACATCCCTTGATCAAAATGAGGCTCGCACTAGATTATATTTTTGTGATCTGCATGATCTGGAGTTATGTAAACTTCTTGTTGTCTTTTCCAGGAGATGGTGGCCACGGTTACCTGAAGGATTGGATGTGGTGGGCTGGCCTTCTAACAAGTAAGTAACAGATCTGGAGAACAGTTTAATGCTGCTGTCGGTGTTTGCTGAAATAAGAGAAGGCATTCTCTGTTGGTGAACAATGTGTCCAGTACATAATTAGGAAGCTTAGAGAACTGGTTGATTTATTATTCCACTGATTCTTAGGTACTTTTGTTCGAATGCAAACATACATAAAATATATATTTTAAAAAATACTTTCATGGTTTAATTTGAGTTGAAAGGAGATGGGATACAATAAATTTAAAACTCTGAAGGGAAACAATAAGACGGATGTGCAAGTAACTGTTCCCACTAAGTCCAGAAACGAAGGTCGTTAACAGATTAAATGAAACATTAGGAAGAATTTGTTTACATTTGAGAGAGGATGGAAAGAGTATTTGGAGGCTCATGGAAAGCATATTCACTATTTGGGCTCTCTAGCCTGTTTCTTGGTTTGTATTCCATCGATTTTTAGCAGATTGAAGATGATCCACCAATTTTAAGAAAAAAAATCATGCTGAGGACTTAAATGCTAGATAGAGAGGAAAGGGCAGTTTGGCTTAGATGGATAGCTGGAGTGCAGTGCAGAATAATGCCAACAATGTGGGGTCAAAAACTGTACCGACTGAGCTGTGTCCTGCCGCACCTTACCCCATAATTATGGCCAGCAACCCTCATAACCTGCAGACAACAAGGTACAGGGGGGTGCAGGGGTGGTGGGGGGAGGGAGGAGGAGGGGCTGTGTACAGAAAGATTATCAAGATAAGTAAAGGAGCTTCATCTTAAAATTAAAGTTAGGCTGTTTAAGATGCAGGAATTAAACCAAAATGCCAGAAGCAACATGTGTGAAAAATAAATTATGTAGCAAGTGTTTATTAAATACATGGAACTGCCTTTGACTAGTGGAAGCAGATAATAGTCATTTTCAAAGAAGAAATGGCAGGATAAAGGGTGTAATTGCAGAGGTCTTACAAAGATTCAGTACAGGTGAATGGTTCAAATAGTCTCATCCTATGCTATAAGATTCTATGATGATTTCAAGAAGAACAAAAAACAGAGAAAATTACAGCACAGGAACAGGCCCTTCGGCCCTCCAAGCCTGCACAGGTCCAGATCCTCTGTCTAACCTGTCATCTATTTTCTAACGGTCTGTGTCCATTTGCTCCCTGCCCCTCCATGTACCAGTCCAGATACATCTTAAAAGACACTAACATGTCTGCGTCTACCACCTCCGCTGGCAACGCGTTCCAGGCACCCACCACCCTCTGTGTAAAGAACTTTCCACGCATATCTCCCATAAACTTTCCTCCTCTCACTTTGAACTCATGACCCCGAGTAATTGAGACCCCACTCTGGGGGAAAAAGCTTCTTATGATCCACCTTGCCTATACCCCTCATGATTTTGTAGACTTCAATCAAGCCCCCTCTCATTCTCCGTCTTTCTAATGAAAATAATCCTAATCTATTCAACCTCTCTTCATAGCTAGCACCCTCCATACCAGGCAACATCCTGGTGAACCTCCTCTGCACCCTCTCCAAAGCATCCACATCCTTTTGGTAATGTGGTGACCAGAACTGTACACAGTTCTTAAAGATTTTTGATTGAATCCTGTTCAACACGTGATTTATTCACCCCAATTTGTTTAGCAATCACACTAGGGTCACAATGCGAAACCTGCTGCAGTTCACCTCTACAAGACCCTGTTACTTCATTTCCACTTCAATTGCATTTTCTGTGTCATCTAAAGTGAAAACTGAGGCAAAAGAACTTATTTGCACTTTCACAACCTGAATAGCATTAGGTGGCCTACCCTCACTCGAATCACACTTTCAGTGGCCTTATATCGTCTTTCATTTTTGGCTGTCTTTTAATTATTGTACTTATTTTCTCTTGTTTTGTACAATTTTCTTTCCAGACACGTCCCCCAGCTTTACTGTAATTTCTGTGCCATTTTCCTTCATGGTTTTAATCCACCAAAGGCAAAATGGACTGACTGGCTCCTTCTTGCGCTGAATCATTTCCTGAAAAGCCATTTTTGTTCTTTGGAGTTGCTTTGCAGTGCCAGGGAGCAGTCCTGAAGCTGGTTGCCTTAACTTTGTATGGGTGCACATTGTCCTGTTGCAATTGGAATCTCCTCCACGAAGGAACAGAACAGCTCTTGAGCTCTCCTGGCTGTACTCACAGCTGACAAGGTCACTCTGACAAAGTTTCTCAAGTGCATAGAGTTGGTCTGATTTTTAAAAAGAAATTTAGCAGTATTGCTTGGGTTTTTACTAACCTTGCCAACTTTTTCAATCTATTGCCCTCCTGATCAAAGCCTGAAAGCTTCACCCACTTTGGAGTTGGTGATTTGTGGCTTTATTGCTTGTAATCACTCCTGTTGGCTCTTTTAGAAAGTTATAAAGCCATCATCCATTAACTCTACAAATTCACTATGACCGTGTTTCACTTCCGTGGTGATGGGTGATCTTATTGTTGCACTCCTTGGCTTATTTTATATGCTGGTGGGACCCTGAAGACGAATCATGATGTGTCCTTTGTGTAACCCAAAACCTTTTTTGACTGGCAGGCAGAACAGGGAAGGGCCAGGAATATCATGAATGAAAGGATTCAAATAAAGTTTATATAGGAACAAGACGAGGCCAATCAGCCCCTGGAGCGCACTCTGCCATTTGGTGAGATCATGGCTGACCTGTGACTTTACTCCATTCACCCACATTGGCTTCATATCCCTTACTACATATGGTTAGGAAAAATCTATCAGTCTTGCATTTAAATACATCATCTATTGCTAACTTTGTGGTTGAGATTTCTATTCTTCCAAATTTTGTGTGGTAAAGTGTTTTCTAATTTCCAAGCTGAATTGAATAATTTGGGTTTTTAATGACTACTGTAATCCTTCTGTTTTCATTTTTAATGTTTGGATAGATGATTTGAAATAGTGGTGCTTATGCTGTTGGTTTCTGCATCATTTAACATGACATAGTTCTTGTAGCTGGAAAAAAAAATTAAATTGTTTAAAGTAATATTCTCAAGTAGTATTAAAACCAAAGCAAGTCTAACAGGAGCAAATTGAAAGAAGTCAGTTTCAGTTCAACAGCAGAGCTTATGGGTGCCAGAGTCTGTAGGCAATGCAATGAGAGCATGAACAAACCAAGCCTCTTCATTTCTTCAAATTTGATCATGACAGTTGGAACCCAAATCTAATGACTAGTTTTAATAATTTATTTCCTAGTCTGGCATTAGTAACTAGCTCCATAGCAAAGGAAACTCTGAGTTTGATAGTCATCCAGTCAAGGTGTTGCATTTATTTTTTCTACACTTCATTCTAATGTTGTCCCGGTTAGCTTCCCTGCTTCCATCCCACATAAAAATACATGTCCATCTAGAACTGCCTGAATCCTAATTCTTACTAAGTCCTCTGGTTTCTGCAATCTCCATTGGTTACTGGTCTGGCAGTGTTTTAGTTTCAAAATTCTCATCCTTCATTTCCAATCTCTCGCTGTCTCTAATCCCCTAAACTCACATAAATCTCCAAAAGCTTTGTACTGCACTGGCATTTTGCATATCTGAGATTTTAATTTAACTGGTAGTCATGACTTCGGTTACCTTGGTCCTAAACTCTGGAATTGCTTCTCTAAGCCTCTTCATCTCGTTTAGAATACTCCTCAGAATGTAGCTGTTTGACTCAGCCCTTGGTCATCCATCCTAACATCCCCTTCAGTGACTTTATCTTCACCGTTGTTCGATAACAGCGCTGTGAGGCTCCTTAAAATGCGTTATTATTTCAAAAGTTGTTGATTGTAAAGTAAGTAAAACCCTAAAATACCTTTATTACAGGGATATGTAACTAAAGGGAATCATTGACTGCTGATACCCTCTGCTATAATCAGCCAGCACATGTAATGCTGAACCAGATAATTCCCTATATTTTGAGGCGAATCATCTTTAAAAATGCTGTGTAATTGGACAAAGTCAGTGGATGGTTATTCTATATCGGGTAACTCACTTTCTGATTCCAGGTAGGCTTTCTACTTGTGTAGTGGGAGGGAGGCACTGACCTCGTGGTATTATTGCTGGACTGTTAATCCAGAGACCCACATAATGTTCTGGGGAGCCAGGTTTGCATTCTGCCAAGGCAGATGGTGGAATTTGGATCAATAAATATCTGGAATTAAGAGTCTAATGATGGCTGTGAATCCATTGCAGATTATTGGAACATCCCATCTGGATCACTAATGCCCTTTAGAGAAGGAAACTGGTCTGGCCTACATGTGACTCCAGACCCATAGCAATGTGATTGCCCTCTGGCCAGTTAGGGATGGGCAATAAATGCTGCCAGTGACACCGTCATCCTGTGAATGAACAAAGGAAAAAAAAATCACAAACTCATAGTATAGTGTAATATATCTCACTTTCCTCTATGTGTGTGGGTCCAACAACACTCCAAAAGCTTGAGATATCCAACATATCCTTCTGTTCACCACTGCCATGCAGTTGCAGAGCAGTGTATACCATCTAACAAGATGCATTGCAGCAATTTACCATGGCTCCTTTGGTGGCACTTCTCAAAGCCTGAGATCATTATCACGTAGAAGCATATGGGAACACCACCATTACCATCAGGAAGTTTGGCTCCAGATCTTGCACACTACTCCAATCTGCAAATGTATTGCTATTCCTTTACTGGTGCTGTTCAAAATCCTGGAACACCATCTTTAACGTGATGCGGGAGCATTTATGCCACGTGGACTCTAGAAGAAGATTCGGCACCATTACCTTCTCAAGGTATACCTGGGAAATAAACTCCAGAGTCTCCACATCCTCAGAACAATTTTTCCAAGAAAATTTAACAAAGGCATTGCATAAATTAATATTTTATGTCAGACAGCACACTAATTTTGAGTCTTCTGTCTCTTCCAGTGGGTATTGGAGAAGCGATGAACTTTGCTGCGTACGCTTTTGCTCCTGCAACAGTTGTCACTCCGCTCGGAGCACTCAGTGTCCTGGTTAGGTATGCCCAATGAAGCCAACAGGTGCCATGCAATCCTGGCCTTTTAGAGTTTTCATTTACATTACACCATCTTTCAACTTGAGTAATAGCTTGTTATGTGGCCTAGTCTCAATTTGTGTCTCCTTGCTCTTCTGCGATTGTCCTTGGAACATTTTACTTTGTTAAAATCTGTCATTACAAGTTGACTGTGAAAGTTGCAGGATGGTCCACTGTGGAGCCCATCACAGCCAAGATAAATTTCTAAAGATGGGTGAAGAATAGGTTCTAGATGACAACCCCTCCCAGTGACCACCCACATGATACAAAGTTGTAATGTTACCAGTAATTTTATCTCATTCTTTGAAGTAAATATCCTCAGTAAATGGTGAAGTGTGCATAGAATCATAGAATCCCTACAGTGCAGAAAGAGGCCATTTGGCTCGTTGAGTCTGCACCAACCTTCTGAAGGGCATCCCACCCAGGCCCAGCCCCCACCCTATCTCCATAACCCCACATTACCCATGGCTAATCCACCTAGCCTGCACGTGTGAGGAAACTGGAGCACACGGTTGAAACCCATGCAGACACGGGTAGAACATGCACAGTCCATACAGACAGTCAGCTAGGAGTGGAGTCGAACCTGGGTCCCTAGAGCTATGAGCCAGCGGCGCTGACCACTGTGCCGCATCTCAGAGAGTCAGATTAAATGGAGATTGATTTCAATGGGGAGATCCTGTTACTAATCCTATCATCTTTCTATTTTCTACACCCTAGAACAGGTCGAACAGGCTTCTTCATAACACCTTCAGTAATGTGGCACTCCTTCAGTGCTGGCCCAGATTAGTCTGAGAGACACGAGTGGCAACAGAGAGATCAAACTGTTGATGAGGAACCTTATCAATAATTTCCTTTCTGCCCCTGATCTCTTTTTCCCACATGCCACCAGTTAATACCCCACCTCTCTCATCTCCATGCCGCACTGAAGCTGGACTCATTGATATTTGTTTATTCAGCAAAATGTTTGGAATGCTTTTTCTATCGCTGATTTCTCTCCTTATTTCCCCCTCCTTTTCCACTCTGATTAACAGTGCAGTATTGTCATCCTACCTCCTGCAAGAGAGACTGAACCTATTGGGGAAGATGGGATGTGTTCTGTGCATCCTAGGGTCAACCATCATGGTGATACATGCACCTCAAGAGGAGGAGGTGAAAACACTGGAAGAAATGGCGCTGAAGCTTAAAGAACCAGGTTAGTTTGGGAGCACAGTTGGGGCTTAATTCATCTGCTTAAAAATTCCTGCAGAGTTGTGGGCGTTGCTGGCAAGGCTGGCATTGATCGCTCAGCCCTGGTGGTGGGACATCTCTTTAAACATTAGTAGCAGGTTTCAATGTAAATTGAGCTTGCTGCTCCACTTCAAAGAGCAGTTAAGAATCAGCCACATTTCGGCCTAGACCAAGTAAAGATGCAGGATTCCTTCCCAAAAGGACATTATGGAACCAGGGGGTTTTACGACAGTCCAACAACTTCACAGTCACTTTCACTGATTCCTGCTTTTAAATTTCTGAATCTTTTAATAAAATTGGCATAAATCTTCATAAATTGCCATGGTAGTTTTTGAGCTAACTTTCCTGGGGTTATTAAATCAATAAGTAGCCATTACACTAGTAGACCTTTTTACTTGCCTCTTAACCTTCTAACCAGCTGCTCCCACACTTGGATATGAAGGTGTTCAATTCCCCAGGAGTCCCATCAGTGAATGCAAAATTAAAACAAGGGCCTATTAGTTTCTTAAAGTCCAAGTATTACAAACGGTCAGTAGATGGGGTTAGGAGGGAGAATTGAGGTCGGGAAACAGTGTGGGGTGTTCTCAAAGTGTAGACAAGATTAATAATCCATTTCAATGAATGTTTTGTTCTTCAGGGTTCCTGGTGTTTGCTTGCCTCTTGCTGATCACAGTGCTCTTCCTTGTCTTCTACACCGCCCCCAGACATGGACACACCAACATCCTTGTCTACATTAGCATCTGTTCCCTCATTGGGGCTTTCTCTGTTTCCTCCGTGAAAGGAATCGACATTTCCATCCGAGGATACTTCGCCAATCTCCCAGTGTACAAACACCTGTTAACCTGGATCCTCATCTTCTCTCTGCTGGCCTCTATCATCACCCAGGTCAACTACTTGAACAAATCCCTTGACATTTTCAACACCTCAGTGGTCTACCCCATTTACTATGTGTTCTTCACGACAGTAGTTATCACCACGTCAGTCATCCTGTTCAAAGAGTGGTACAGCATGTCTGCTATCGACATTGTGGGTACTGTCACTGGCTTCGGAACCATCATCCTTGGAGTATTCATGCTTCATGTCTTTAAAGACCTAAATTTCAGCCTGAAGAACTTGCCAAAGACACTCAAGGCACAAGAGGGAGTTTGCGTCACTCCGATGCTCAAATTAGATGACAAGCACTTCCTTATAGAAAGCACGGACAATGCAGTGTTCACTGAAGAGAAGCCCAGGGTCTTTGTAATTTATGGGTAAAGATTTTGGATTCATGGACAATTTTTTTTAAAAAAAGTGCTACTATGACAACCAGATGTAGGCAGACTATGAAATTATTTGGTGTTTTGATGCAGTGCCTTATCATGTGAACATACTATAATATGCCCGATGACCCAGAGAAAGGTCAGTTCATTCCACAAGATTTCAATTCAATCTAGAATCTATGCTGCAGATTGTGGTGACAATATAAGTCAGCTGATCAGATGTAAATCAAATGTGACTCTCAACAATTCCATCAGAGAAGCAGGAAGGCTGATGTTTCAGGCCTAGACTCCTCTTCAGAAATGATTTCTGAAGAAGGGTCGAGGCCCAAAACGTCAGCCTTCTTGCTCCTCTGACGCTGCTTGGCCTGCTCGACACCTTGTTATCCCAGATTCTCCAGCATCTGCAGTTCCTACTATCTCTCAACAATTCCCTCATGTTTTATGCTTAACACCCTTTCTGACCAGTGCAAAAGAATGTAGTATTTGAAATGTTTTTGAGCATTGCAATTTTATCCATGATCACTCTGTTCTGTCTCTCACCAGGATTGTATACTCAAATGAAGTGCCAGTAACAAACAGATCAGCCCTGCAGCCTGCTTCACGTAGTGGGGATTGCCACAATCTAACCAGTTTACATGTGAATCTATCCCTTTTCTCATTTTATTTCTATCAAACGAAATGCCGGTTGAAAGTGCAAGCTTCTTCCCATTTTTGACTTGCCAATTATTCTTACCTTCAGACAATTACAATGTTTGCTTGCTGCTGGTTTCACGTTCATGAAAAAGTCATCCTGTGCTGTTTGCTCACCTTAATGGATGAGGCAGTACGGCTCACATTAATGCCTCAGGACCGGGAGGGATGAGTAGCCCATTGTTCCTGTTCCTGTTCCTGGTCCCTAGTGTGTATTATGTACATGTATATACCACATGAAGAAAGGATTGAGATCTATGCATGGAGCTTGAAAGCACTGCCCAGTGTGGAACTGAAGCCCACGGACCCTGGGAATACATAGCCAGTACAGCATTCCTTCAGTCCTACAGTACTGCTGTGTCAGCTGACAAGGAACTCTGGAGTGTGGTCTCTGATATTCCGAAACCTACAATATTACCAGTGGATAATACAGTCAGCGCTGCATGCAAAGACTGACACATTGTCCAGGCAGTGTGTACCTGCTTTTTGTCAACTCTCTTATTCTTGTCTGCATTTTGGACAATTCTATAAAGTCACTGAGATTGGAGTAAGTGTTGCACCCATTTCAGAGTAATTGGGCTTTCCTAAAGTCAGTGAACCCTCTGCATCAATCAGTTTTGCTGCTGTCAGAGGCTGGTTTACCAGAATTTTATTCAGGCCCCAAGTGTTACGTTGAGGATGATTACATAATCCTGTCTTGAATTTTTTTTTTGGAACATTCAAGGTTAAGTGATGATAATATTGAGGAGTTTAGGGTTTGGAAAGGAACTAATGAATAGAGAGATTTGTAGAAGTTTCCAGGGCAAGAGGATCCAACCTAAAATTAACCCAGTCCATTCAGAAGGGAAATTGGGAAACATTTCTTCACACACAGAGAGTTAGAAATGTGGAATACTGTTTCTCAAAAGAATTGTAGATTTTAACTGGCACGGTGGCTCAGTGGTTAGCACTGCTGCCTCACAGTGCCAAGGACCTGGGTTTGATTCCACCCTCAGGCAACTGTCTGTGTGGAGTTTGCACATTCTCCCTGTGTCCGCATGGGTTTCCTCCCACAATCCACAGATATGCAGGCTAGGTGGAATAGCCATGGGAAATTGCCTGTATTCTTGAGGGATGTGTAGCTTAGGTGGGTTATAGGGAAATGGATCCGGGTGAGATGCCCCATAGGTTGCTGTGGACTTGTTGGACTGAAGGGCCTGTTTCCACACTGTAGGGAATCTATGATCTATGATAATTTCAAATCTGAATTTGATGTGATTTTGCTTAGGCAAGGGCACAAAAAGCAATGTTGTCATTCATTACCCGTTCTCAGTTGCCTTGAAGAGGTAATGATGTTTTTTTTCTTGAACTGTGGCATTCTGCATGATGATGATGCTTCTTCAATGCTTTTGTGTATTTTGCATGAGTTAAACAAATCTTTATCCATCAGGGAACAGTGGCCAGAGAGTTTCCACTTGTAACATCAAATTTTTCCATCTGTAGCCATTTTATCCCAGGATGCAATGTAACTACCATTTGTTTCTGAGAATATGTATTTCAGCATCTTCTTTAATGTTTACACTGTAGCCTAATGGGTTAGTATTCCAACTGGGCATTGCATGTTCAGACCAGAGATTCCAGGTTGTATCCCTGGAGTGAGCTGAGTTAGCAACATTAGTTGATGCAATAACAGCTGCTACGCTTGGACTAGGAAGTTACAATCTGCCAAGTTTCTTGATCACTGTTTGTAAAGAAGGGCATTTTCATAGGAAAACAACAAATGAAGCCATTCAGTCCATCGTATCTACATTGACCCAGATGATAAAGAATATTGGAAAGTGCAATAACATACTTTAAAAGGCAATGAAGACTTACGAATATTAGGAAAGTGAAATATTGCAAATGATAGGAAATCTGGAAAAAAAAACAGAAAATGCTGGATGAACTAAGCAAGCCAGGCAGCATTAAAGGCAATCAATCTGGAATGTTAGTTGTGTTTCTCTACTCATAGATACTGCTTAATCTGCAGCATATTTCCTGTTTCTACTTCCTTTCAATTGCACTCCTTAATGTGCTTCCAGTTCCATCAGGCCCCAAACTTGAAAATTTCTGTAAATCCCTTTTAATTCTGTTCTGGGTTCTGCAAGGTGGATATCAATTTGGAACTAGACCAGGGAAATATTTTGATTGCTTTCAATCTCTTAATGAATGCACCCTGAATGATTAGTGTATTGGAGCAAGATGAAAATAGTCTAAGTTTGTATTTTTCTATTTCATATATATTTTTGTAACAGTGTTTTACTGATTGACTGACTGTTTTTGTAAAGATGAGCTAAATGCCTGTTAATGCATTATGATTCCTCAGTGCTGAGTGCATTTTCATGGTTTAAAGACAAAACAGAAGCAAACTGTAAATAGAGCAGCCTCAATAAAGATTTGGCTTGGTATATTAAGTTTCTACAGAATAATAAAAATGAACTGGAATTGAAGAGTTTTAAGAGTTAATTTTAATATGATTTTACCTCTTAGAGTTGATGAGTTAAAATTATTCCTGCCAAATATCTCAGTCTCAGCACTGTACATCATTAGCTGAATTCAGTGCGGGGTGTCTGAACCTCCAGGAATCAATATCAGCCAAGTTTCCTACTCTTGACCAATGTCTGCAGAAAGCTGATACGAAAAGCAGGGAGTGAAATTGCCTGTAATCCCTTACATGGGTGAATCTCTAGTTTATTTTAATTTAATCTATTTTTCTAATCAACCTGTACAGAGATGTTATTGCACACCTTGAACCTGGGCCTCCCAGGCGATGCGTAAGAACACTACCACTGCACCACCAGAGGTCCTAAGCAACTACCAGCTAACTGCAGCATTTTAGAAATTTTCCATATCAACCTGTACAGGTCTGCCTCTGGAGCAGGTGGGACTTGAACTCAGGTCTCCTTGCTCAGCAAGCAGAGATACCACAGTGCCTCAAGAACCCGAAACAACATTTGTTCTGTGAGTGGGGTCTGAACCTGGTGAGGGAAATCTGATTGGACTTGAAATTCAATGCTTTAACCACTTGGCCATCACAGCACTAAGTATTTTTAATCAACCCGTTCAGAGCTGCTATCACATAACTCTGGAGCAGGTGGAATTTAAACCTGGGCCTCCCAGTCTAGGATAACAAAGTGTGAAGCTGGATGAACACAGGAGGCCAAGCAGCTTCACACTTTGTTATCTTGGATTCTCCAGCATCTGCAGTTCCCATTATCCCCCTCCCAGTCTAGGGTTAGGGAACAATATCACTGCATCTCAAGAGGACCCTTTTTAACCTAGTTTTCTAATCATCCTGTTTGGAGATGTTTTTGCATAACTGTGGAGCAGGTGGGACATGAACCCAGGCTTCTTGGTCCAGTGTTAGGGACAGTACCACTGAACCTCAAGAGGGCCTTTGGCATTCCAAGGTGATTGGTATGTAACTTGTTTACCAGACTGAAGGAAATGGTGAGGCAGGGGAGATTGGGGGAGAAATTGGGGAGCTGTGCGTTGGAGCTGGGGAGGTGGTTGGGTTGAGGGAGATCTTGATGGGGTAGGAGGGAATAAGAGAAAATGGGATTGAGGAAGATGGAATAGACTTGTTGGGTCCTAATGGCCATTTCCTGAGTCTGCTTATGATTGACTCATGCCAAAACATGGATGTTTTGCCTGTTTTGCCATCCTCCATCATTTGTACAGCAACTAAACATACTAATTCCCAATGGTCTGCATGACATGCAGGGAACTGAAACACATTGTACACAACAATCGACAGTGAGCACATAGTAAATCCCCATGGAACAAAGTGATTATTATTGTTTCCATTGTTCAAAAGAGCCACTTAAATAAACTGATAAAAATCTATCTATGATGTAAACAAGATCCACAGTGGGATTCAGCACATTCTGACTTCACTCACCCACTTTGGGAGGTTTCTTTTGACAATTCTTCATTGGTTAGTTGATTGGAAAAATGTGGTTTTACCCCGTGCTTAGTGCCATTGTTTTCTTGCCCCTATCACTGCCTGGAAACAGACATCATGCAGCTAAAATCCTTACACTGAGAGCAAAATCAGGTGAATCAGTGACCTGGTGTACCCTGCCTGCTCCTTCCTTTACATGTCTTGCCTGTCACACATCCTGTGCCTGTGTGGCCATGCTGCTTGTTATACACTCACTGATCCCATGCTTGTGTTGCCCATTAACTACTAGTATTAAAGCACAAATTGATTTTCCTCTGCATTGATTTCAATAATCTCAAATGCAGGGCTTTGTTAAGTGCCTTCTGGAATTACATATAGCCAATGTCTACACACACTCATGTGTCCCTCACATTAGTGATTTACACAAACAAAACACATTTAAACTTCTTGCCTAAGCCTGCACCTTTACAAGACAGGAGTATTCCAGATACATTTGGAGCAGAAGTGTGTCAGAAAGTCTGCAGACGCTTTAAGTTCTGGTCAATGTGGCTTTATTTGTTGCTCTGAGCAAAATGGTCTGGTAATGTTGAAATGAATCCAGTTTCCACTCCTGCCAAGACTAATATAAGTTATCTCAAAGTGGACTCTGAGCTCCTAGAATCTCTAATGTGTACATAGAGGCCATTTGGCCAATTGAGTATGCATTGACTCTATGAACAGCATCCCACCTAGACACACACCCCCACCGTATTATCCGTAACTCCTCATTTCCCATGGCTAACCCATATAGCCTGCTAATCGCTGGATACTGTGGAATAATTTAGCATAGCCAACCCACCTAATCTACGTATCTTTAGACTTTGGAAAGAAACTGCACACTGGGCAGAAACCCACGCAAACACGGGGAGAACATACAAACTCCACACAGACTGATGTGGTGTAACCAGGATTTTGAAGGCTGTCGCATAAGCTCTTCATATTTCTAACCTACTGATTGTAAGGCTAACATTCTATTAGCTCTATTTGATTATTGTTTGTACATAGTTGCTACTTGCTTATGGTCTGTGTTGAAGGATGTTGAAATCTCTGAGGATCATCACTGCTGAAATAAAACTTGGATCTGTTAATTTAATGGCCCAAATTAATGATCTATCTTATCTAAATTGAAGTCGAGCTACCATAGATTTTTCTCATACTTAAAATTACGACATGCTTATAATCCACATTCTGTGCCACTGATGTTTGTGTCTTAGACAATTTTGGATATGTGCCATCTGTTACGTATTTTGAAGTTGATCGTGAATTGTTGTTGAATCAATGCATTCCAATTCAAGTCGATGTTCGTTATCTACGCGTGGTCACTGACTGCCTAGCCGCTTCCTAAACCAGGTAAATACTTTGACCTTAATTCAGAAGCCTTAAATTGAGTTTATAGACTTTCTTGTACGACCTTCTTAAAGTTCCAATAAACTACACCATGAGCTCTGCCATGGACCACACAGTTTACTCTGTCAATTATTTTAGTTACTACCTGATAAAAGTTGATTAGGTGATGGTACTGAGGCAGGTGGTGATAAGAAAGTCCTGGTTACTGTGAACAAACAGCATGTGGGAGGCTACTGGGGGCATTTGGTTTGGAGAATGGTAATGGAGTGTAGCTTGTGTTGGGGATGGGACTGGGGTAAAGTAGTGAGAGGGGTAATAATAGGGGTATGGACTGAGGAACAGGGAGGATATGGGGATAGTTGACAAGGCTGCTACTGGGTCAGGGTGACAGATGAGAATTACAGTGGGAGTTGAGGTTTCATATAGGCGTAGGGTGTGAGGATAGGCAAGGGGCACTAGAGACGGTGGTTGTGGCAGAGAAGGAGTACTGAAACCATGAGGGCTCTGGTTGAGGACAGGGGAGCAAGGGCTGAAGTAGGAACACTGGGAAGGGAAGACAGGGGTATATGAAGGCAATTCTTATGGGATTGCAGGGACTAATTGGGGCAGGGCAGCTGGAAGTCAGGTGTGAGCATAAGAAGGGAAATCTCTGTATAACTTCACAGTTAGCCATGATGTATTGTCTCTGCCATGTGCTTGTTTACTCATTCAACTTGTCGAAATCGATTTAAAGTCAACTTGCCTGCTCCTTATAATTCTCAATTCTGCCTAGCTTTGTGTCAAAAACAAAGTTGAAAATATTGCATTTTGGGTCCCTAATCTAGGTTGTTAATATATGTCATGAATTGCTAGGGCTCAAGAATTAATCCTTACGATAACCCACTAGTCACTGTCTACCACTCAGAGAAAGATCTATTTATTCCCTTTCTCATTCCTGTCTGTCAACCAATTCTTGAACTGTACTAATATGTTATCTGCTGTACGCCCTATGCTAGACAGGAATGAATGCTTGCTGTAATTCATGCACATGTTCTTTAGATGTGAACTATTGTCTATAAACTATCAGCCTGTTTTACTGAAGTTCCCCAATGAGGGGGAGCTGGGGCCTTGTGTGAAGTGGGGAAACAAGTGTTTAGGAGGAAGTCTTGGATGGAGGTGGGAAGGAGGAGAGAATCCTGGAGAAGGGGAATGGGGAGAAGGATACTTGGGACAGGGGCCAAGAAGAGGATGGAGAGGGCAGGCAGGATGTGCCCTGGAGACAGGAAGTGGGGAGGGGATGGTGAAGGAAACCTGGGTCAGGAGGTGTGGAGGGTAAAGTAAGGAGGGTCTCCTTGGCCGGGAGGTGTGGAGGTTGAAATAAGGGAAGTGTCCGGGGCCAGGGGGTGTGGAGGATGAAGTATGGGGGGGCCTCCTGATCTAGAAGGTGCGGAGGGTGCAGTAAGGAGGGTCTCCTGGGCCAGGAGATGTGGAGGGTCAAGTGTAGAGGATCTCCTGAGCTAGGATGTGGTGGAGGGTTACGAGTGGATGGTCTCCTGGACCAGGAGGTGTGGAAGGTGAAGTAGGAAGGATCTCCTGGGCCAGAAGTGTGGAGGGTGAAGTATGGAGGGTCTCCTAGGCCAGGAGGTGTGGAGGGTCTCCTAGGCCAGGAGTGTGGAGGGTGAAGTGTGGAGGGTCTCCTGGGCCAGGAGGTGTGAAGAGTGAAATAAGGAGGTTCTCCTGGTCCAAGAGGTGTGGAGGGTGAAGTAAGGAGGGTCTCCTGGGCCAGGAGGTGGAGAGGAGTGAAATGTGGAGGGTCTCCTGGTCCAGAAGGTGTGGAGAGTGAAGTGTGGAGGGTCTCCTGGTCCAGGAGGTGTGGGGATGAAGTGTGGAGGGTCTCCTGGTCCAGGAGGTGTGGGGGTTAAGTGTGGAGGGTCTCCTGGTCCAGGAGGTGTGGGGGTGAAGTGTGGAAGGTCTCCTGGTCCAAAGGTGTGGGGGTGAAGTGTGGAGGGTCTCCTGGTCCAAAGGTGTGGGGGTGAAGTGTGGAGGGTCTCCTGGTCCAGGAGGTGTGGGGGTTAAGTGTGGAGGGTCTCCTGGTCCAGGAGGTGTGGGGGTTAAGTGTGGAGGGTCTCCTGGACCAGGAGGTGTGGGGGTGAAGTGTGGAAGGTCTCCTGGTCCAGGAGGTGTGGGGATGAAGTGTGGAGGGTCTCCTGGTCCAGGAGTTGTGGGGATGAAATGTGGAGAGTCTCCTGGTCCAGGAGGTGTTGGGGTGAAGTGTGGAGAGTCTCCTGGTCCAGGAGGTGTGGGGGTGAAGTGTGGAGAGTCTCCTGGTCCAGGAGGTGTGGGAAAGAAGTGTGGAGGGTCTCCTGGTCCAGGAGTTGTGGGGATGAAGTGTGGAGGGTCTCCTGGTCCAGGAGTTGTGGGGATGAAGTGTGGAGGGTCTCCTGGTCCAGGAGGTGTTGGGGATGAAGTGTGGAGGGTCTCCTGGTCCAGGAGGTGTGGGGATGAAGTGTGGAGGGTCTCCTGGTCCAGGAGGTGTTGGGGTGAAGTGTGGAGGGTCTCCTGGTCCAGGAGGTGTGGGGATGAAGTGTGGAGGGTCTCCTGGTCCAGGAGGTGTGGGGATGAAGTGTGGAGGGTCTCCTGGTCCAGGAGGTGTTGGGGTGAAGTGTGGAGAGTCTCCTGGTCCAGGAGGTGTGGGGGTGAAGTGTGGAGGGTCTCCTGGTCCAGGAGGTGTTGGGGTGAAGTGTGGAGGGTCTCCTGGTCCAGGAGGTGTGGGGGTGAAGTGTGGAGAGTCTCCTGGTCCAGGAGCTGTGGGGGTGAAGTGTGGAGGGTCTCCTGGTCCAGGAGGTGTGGGGATGAAGTGTGGAGGGTCTCCTGGTCCAAGAGGTGTGGGGATGAAGTGTGGAGAGTCTCCTGGTCCAGGAGATGTGGGGATGAAGTGTGGAGGGTCTCCTGGTGCAGGAGTTGTGGGGATGAAGTGTGGAGGGTCTCCTGGTCCAGGAGGTGTGGGGGTGAAGTGTGGACGGTCTCCTGGTCCAGGAGGTGTTGGGGATGAAGTATGGAGGGTCTCCTGGTCCAGGAGGTGTGAGGGTGAAGTATGGAGGGTCTCCTGGTCCAGGAGGTGTGGGGGTGAAGTGTGGAGGGTCTCCTGGTCCAGGAGGTGTTGGGGATGAAGTATGGAGGGTCTCCTGGTCCAGGAGGTGTTGGGGTGAAGTGTGGAGGGTCTCCTGGTCCAGGAGGTGTGGGGGTGAAGTGTGGAGGGTCTCCTGGTCCAGGAGGTGTGGGGGTGAAGTATGGAGAGTCTCCTGGTCCAGGAGGTGTGGGGATGAAGTGTGGAGGGTCTCCTGGTCCAGGAGGTGTGGGGGTGAAGTGTGGAGGGTCTCCTGGTCCAGGAGGTGTTGGGGTGAATTGTGGAGAGTCTCCTGGTCCAGGAGGTGTTGGGGTGAAGTGTGGAGAGTCTCCTGGTCCAGGAGGTGTTGGGGTGAAGTGTGGAGGGTCTCCTGGTCCAGGAGGTGTTGGGGATGAAGTGTGGAGGGTCTCCTGGTCCAGGAGGTGTGGGGGTGAAGTGTGGAGAGTCTCCTGGTCCAGGAGGTGTTGGGGTGAAGTGTGGAGGGTCTCCTGGTCCAGGAGGTGTTGGGGATGAAGTATGGAGTGTCTCCTGTTCCAGGAGGTGTTGGGGATGAAGTGTGGAGGGTCTCCTGGTCCAGGAGGTGTGGGGGTGAAGTGTGGAGGGTCTCCTGGTCCAGGAGGTGTTGGGGTGAAGTGTGGAGGGTCTCCTGGTCCAGGAGGTGTGGGGATGAAGTGTGGAGGGTCTCCTGGTCCAGGAGGTGTGGGGGTGAAGTGTGGAGGGTCTCCTGGTCCAGGAGGTGTGGGGATGAAGTGTGGAGGGTCTCCTGGTCCAGGAGGTGTTGGGGTGAATTGTGGAGAGTCTCCTGGTCCAGGAGGTGTTGGGGTGAAGTGTGGAGGGTCTCCTGGTCCAGGAGGTGTTGGGGTGAAGTGTGGAGGGTCTCCTGGTCCAGGAGGTGTTGGGGTGAAGTGTGGAGGGTCTCCTGGTCCAGGAGGAGTGGGGGTGAAGTGTGGAGGGTCTCCAGGTCCAGGAGGTGTGGGGGTGAAGTGTGGAGGGTCTCCTGGTCCAGGAGGTGTTGGGGTGAATTGTGGAGAGTCTCCTGGTCCAGGAGGTGTTGGGGTGAAGTGTGGAGGGTCTCCTGGTCCAGGAGGTGTTGGGGTGAAGTGTGGAGGGTCTCCTGGTCCAGGAGGTGTGGGGGTGATGTGTGGAGGGTCTCCTGGTCCAGGAGGTGTTGGGGTGAAGTGTGGAGGGTCTCCTGGTCCAGGAGGTGTGGGGATGAAGTGTGGAGGGTCTCCTGGTCCAGGAGGTGTTGGGGTGAAGTGTGGAGGGTCTCCTGGTCCCGGAGGTGTTGGGGTGAAGTGTGGAGGGTCTCCTGGTCCAGGAGGTGTTGGGGTGAAGTGTGGAGGGTCTCCTGGTCCAGGAGGTGTGGGGATGAAGTGTGGAGGGTCTCCTGGTCCAGGAGGTGTGGGGGTGAAGTGTGGAGGGTCTCCTGGTCCAGGAGGTGTTGGGGTGAAGTGTGGAGGGTCTCCTGGTCCAGGAGGTGTGGGGATGAAGTGTGGAGGGTCTCCTGGTCCAGGAGGTGTTGGGGTGAAGTGTGGAGGGTCTCCTGGTCCAGGAGGTGTTGGGGTGAAGTGTGGAGGGTCTCCTGGTCCAGGAGGTGTGGGGATGAAGTGTGGAGGGTCTCCTGGTCCAGGAGGTGTGGGGATGAAGTGTGGAGGGTCTCCTGGTCCAGGAGGTGTGGGGGTGAAGTGTGGAGGGTCTCCTGGTCCAGGAGGTGTTGGGGTGAAGTGTGGAGGGTCTCCTGGTCTAGGAGGTGTGGGGATGAAGTGTGGAGGGTCTCCTGGTCCAGGAGGTGTGGGGGTGAAGTGTGGAGAGTCTCCTGGTCCAGGAGGTGTTGGGGTGAAGTGTGGAGGGTCTCCTGGTCCAGGAGGTGTGGGGGTGAAGTGTGGAGGGTCTCCTGGTCCAGGAGGTGTTGGGGTGAAGTGTGGAGGGTCTCCTGGTCCAGGAGGTGTGGGGGTGAAGTGTGGAGGGTCTCCTGGTCCAGGAGGTGTGGGGATGAAGTGTGGAGGGTCTCCTGGTCCAGGAGGTGTTGGGGTGAAGTGTGGAGGGTCTCCTGGTCCAGGAGGTGTTGGGGTGAAGTGTGGAGGGTCTCCTGGTCCAGGAGGTGTGGGGATGATGTGTGGAGGGTCTCCTGGTCCAGGAGGTGTTGGGGTGAAGTGTGGAGGGTCTCCTGGTCCAGGAGGTGTTGGGATGAAGTGTGGAGGGTCTCCTGGTCCAGGAGGTGTGGGGATGAAGTGTGGAGGGTCTCCTGGTCCAGGAGGTGTGGGGGTGAAGTGTGGAAGGTCTCCTGGTCCAGGAGGTGTGGGGGTGAAGTGTGGAGGGTCTCCTGGTCCAGGAGGTGTGGGGATGAAGTGTGGAAGGTCTCCTGGTCCAGGAGGTGTGGGGGTGAAGTGTGGAGGGTCTCCTGGTCCAGGAGGTGTTGGGGTGAAGTGTGGAGGGTCTCCTGGTCCAGGAGGTGTGGGGATGAAGTGTGGAGGGTCTCCTGGTCCAGGAGGTGTGGGGGTGAAGTGTGGAGGGTCTCCTGGTCCAGGAGGTGTGGGGGTGACGTGTGGAGGGTCTCCTGGTTCAGGAGGTGTTGGGGGTGAAGTGTGGAGGGTCTCCTGGTCCAGGAGGTGTGGGGATGAAGTGTGGAGGGTCTCCTGGTCCAGGAGGTGTGGGGATGAAGTGTGGAGGGTCTCCTGGTCCAGGAGGTGTGGGGATGAAGTGTGGAGGGTCTCCTGGTCCAGGAGGTGTGGGGATGAAGTGTGGAGAGTCTCCTGGTCCAGGAGGTGTGAGGGTGAAGTGTGGAGGGTCTCCTGGTCCAGGAGGTGTGGGGGTGAAGTGTGGAGGGTCTCCTGGTCCAGGAGGTGTTGGGGTGAAGTGTGGAGAGTCTCCTGGTCCAGGAGGTGTGGGGATGAAGTGTGGAGGGTCTCCTGGTCCAGGAGGTGTGGGGATGAAGTGTGGAGGGTCTCCTGGTCCAGGAGGTGTTGGGGTGAAGTGTGGAGGGTCTCCTGGTCCAGGAGGTGTTGGGGTGAAGTGTGGAGGGTCTCCTGGTCCAGGAGGTGTGGGGATGAAGTGTGGAGGGTCTCCTGGTCCAGGAGGTGTGGGGATGAAGTGTGGAGGGTCTCCTGGTCCAGGAGGTGTTGGGGTGAAGTGTGGAGGGTCTCCTGGTCCAGGAGGTGTTGGGGTGAAGTGTGGAGGGTCTCCTGGTCCAGGAGGTGTTGGGGTGAAGTGTGGAGGGTCTCCTGGTCCAGGAGGTGTTGGGGTGAAGTGTGGAGGGTCTCCTGGTCCAGGAGGTGTGGGGATGAAGTGTGGAGGGTCTCCTGGTCCAGGAGGTGTGGGGATGAAGTGTGGAGGGTCTCCTGGTCCAGGAGGTGTTGGGGTGAAGTGTGGAGGGTCTCCTGGTCCAGGAGGTGTTGGGGTGAAGTGTGGAGGGTCTCCTGGTCCAGGAGGTGTGGGGATGAAGTGTGGAGGGTCTCCTGGTCCAGGAGGTGTGGGGATGAAGTGTGGAGGGTCTCCTGGTCCAGGAGGTGTTGGGGTGAAGTGTGGAGGGTCTCCTGGTCCAGGAGGTGTTGGGGTGAAGTGTGGAGGGTCTCCTGGTCCAGGAGGTGTGGGGGTGAAGTGTGGAGGGTCTCCTGGTCCAGGAGGTGTGGGGGTGAAGTGTGGAGGGTCTCCTGGTCCAGGAGGTGTGGGGATGAAGTGTGGAGGGTCTCCTGGTCCAGGAGGTGTGGGGGTGAAGTGTGGAGGGTCTCCTGGTCCAGGAGGTGTGGGGGTGAAGTGTGGAGGGTCTCCTGGTCCAGGAGGTGTGGGGATGAAGTGTGGAGGGTCTCCTGGTCCAGGAGGTGTTGGGGTGAAGTGTGGAGGGTCTCCTGGTCCAGGAGGTGTTGGGATGAAGTGTGGAGGGTCTCCTGGTCCAGGAGGTGTGGGGGTGAAGTGTGGAGGGTCTCCTGGTCCAGGAGGTGTGGGGATGAAGTGTGGAGGGTCTCCTGGTCCAGGAGGTGTGGGGGTGAAGTGTGGAGGGTCTCCTGGTCCAGGAGGTGTGGGGGTGAAGTGTGGAGGGTCTCCTGGTCCAGGAGGTGTGGGGATGAAGTGTGGAGGGTCTCCTGGTCCAGGAGGTGTTGGGGTGAAGTGTGGAGGGTCTCCTGGTCCAGGAGGTGTTGGGATGAAGTGTGGAGAGTCTCCTGGTCCAGGAGGTGTTGGGGTGAAGTGTGGAGGGTCTCCTGGTCCAGGAGGTGTTGGGGTGAAGTGTGGAGGGTCTCCTGGTCCAGGAGGTGTTGGGATGAAGTGTGGAGGGTCTCCTGGTCCAGGAGGTGTTGGGGTGAAGTGTGGAGGGTCTCCTGGTCCAGGAGGTGTGGGGGTGAAGTGTGGAGGGTCTCCTGGTCCAGGAGGTGTGGGGGTGAAGTGTGGAAGGTCTCCTGGTCCAGGAGGTGTTGGGGTGAAGTGTGGAGGGTCTCCTGGTCCAGGAGGTGTTGGGATGAAGTGTGGAGGGTCTCCTGGTCCAGGAGGTGTTGGGGTGAAGTGTGGAGGGTCTCCTGGTCCAGGAGGTGTGGGGGTGAAGTGTGGAGGGTCTCCTGGTCCAGGAGGTGTTGGGGTGAATTGTGGAGAGTCTCCTGGTCCAGGAGGTGTTGGGGTGAAGTGTGGAGGGTCTCCTGGTCCAGGAGGTGTTGGGGTGAATTGTGGAGAGTCTCCTGGTCCAGGAGGTGTTGGGGTGAAGTGTGGAGGGTCTCCTGGTCCAGGAGGTGTTGGGGTGAAGTGTGGAGGGTCTCCTGGTCCAGGAGGTGTTGGGGTGAAGTGTGGAGGGTCTCCTGGTCCAGGAGGTGTTGGGGTGAAGTGTGGAGGGTCTCCTGGTCCAGGAGGTGTTGGGGTGAAGTGTGGAGGGTCTCCTGGTCCAGGAGGTGTTGGGGTGAAGTGTGGAGGGTCTCCTGGTCCAGGAGGTGTGGGGGTGAAGTGTGGAGGGTCTCCTGGTCCAGGAGGTGTTGGGATGAAGTGTGGAGGGTCTCCTGGTCCAGGAGGTGTTGGGGTGAAGTGTGGAGGGTCTCCTGGTCCAGGAGGTGTTGGGGTGAAGTGTGGAGGGTCTCCTGGTCCAGGAGGTGTTGGGGTGAAGTGTTGGGGTCGGGGAAATGGATGGGGAGGTCAGAATTTGAAAGAATCTTTGCGGGGGTTGGAAGTAAACAGGGAATGTTGGGAGAACAGTCTGGGGAGAGTTACCATGGTGAAATGGTGGGGACAGTTACCACGGCGACAGGCGCTGAGCATTTCCATGGTGACGGCGTGATGGAGGATTACCATGGTAACAGTGGGGGCGAGGAACTCTGGTGGTCGGGGTGATGGTTACCCGGTTGATAGAGAAGAGGCCCGCCCCCATAACGGTCACGTGAGCGGACCAGGAGGCCGTTGGCGGTTCCCGGGCCTCTGATTGGTGCGCGGTGTCATGTGACCGAACATTCAAACGGCCGGCGGTTGGCGGGGGAGCCGGATCGAGTTATTCCATCAACTGACGGTCGCAGCTCTCGGACGGGACGAGACGGCATGTCATTCCCCAGAGCGCCGCTTAAACGCTTCAACGACAAAGTGGGTGAGTTGCGTTCCCGGGGCTCACAGGGAATCCGATCTCCGAGAACTTTCACTGTGTGTGGGTGAGTGACGGCTCCGCTGCAGGTTGAGGTCTGATCGCAGCCGCTGTCAGCTTTTTGTCATGTTCATGGGACGTGGACGGTCTTTGGCTGGGTCAGCATTTACTGCCCGTTCCCTATTGCTCCTTCAGAAGCTGCTGTTGTTTCCCACGTTCTGTTGGCCTGATGCACTTTGCCTGGTACGATCTGCACGCAAAACAAAACTTTTCACTGCACCAAGGTTCATGTGACAATGACAGATTAAATCAAAAGTATCTACTTTCCCCTTGTCCTTTTACATGGAAGCGAATGTTGGTTTGAGAAGTGCTGTCTAAGGATCTTTGTATTTCTGCAGTGCATCTTGTTGCTGGTACATACTGCTGCTACTGAGTGTCGGTGGTGGAGGGAGTGGATGCTTGTGGATGTAGTGCCAATCAAGCGAGCTGCTTTGTCCTGGATGGTGTTCCAAAAGTGATTGAAGGAGAAATTTCTCTCAATGGGAGGGTGTTGGAAATCTGCATGCAAGAAAAGCCCTTTGGCCCACTGAGTCTGTGTCTTGTGGATGATGCACACTACTGACTGGGGGTTGGTGGATGGAATGGATGCTTGTAGATATGGCGCTAGTCACGCAGACTGCTTTTTGTCCTGTTTGGTCCTGCACCCATCCAGGCCAGCATGGTGTAGGCAACTAAAGCGCCAGGCTGTTTCCGCCAGTTGTGTCTTCGCAGGGTCTTCAAGGACAGGTGTGCAAATTCCAATGTCCTGATTGAAACAGATTTTCCCCAGTCATGCGGTCATGGAGAATGAGGTTTGCTGGCTTATGCTGTGTCTACATCCCAAGTGATCAGCTTCTCAAGAAGGCCCACTTTTCACAGGTTAAGAATGACGTAAACTCTCACAGGACAGAATAAATGTCTGTGAGAACATTCTGATTTGTTGGTTTCATTTGACAGGATGATAGTGGGCCTTCCAGGTAGAGATAGAGATGGATCTCTACTTTGGACTTCTGGCTAAAGATGGTTGCAAATATATTTTGTATTGATTCTCTATCATTGAAAATGGAGATCTTTATGGAGCTTCTCCTTCAGTTAATTTACTTTTACACCATCATTCGTGTTGGGTGTTTGGCAGGACTTTGAGAATTTGGATCTGATCCAACCTGTCGATTGTGAGATCCTTTGCTTACTCAGTTGCTTGCTGCTTCAGCTAGGTTTGCATGTATGTGGTCCTTGGTAATTTCACTGCTTCAGCGTTTCATTTTTTGATATATCTTGTGTTGTTCCTGGTTGTGTGCAGAAAACATAATAAACAAGGCTCAGTCCCTTGCCTTGGTGCTATCAGTAGAGGGGGATGTGCTCGACCATTTGATCATAAATTGTGGCTAAATACAATTCTGTACTTCTAATAGCCTATAATGTCTCAATGACAATGGAGCTGCTAGATTTCCCTTAGTATTCATGGCCAGAGGAGCCCTCCACACCTCCAGTTGTTAACCCTCCGTCCCTTTATGTTGGATTGAAAGAATTCTTTTTGGGACTGCAAGAATTCCTTATAGCACTTCCTGTGCTGACACAAAAAACAGCATCAGATTATGGCTAGCATATACCCTTCAATCACAATCCATATTTCAGTAACAGCTTTTTAAAATGATGTGTCCCCATGTGTAACACAACAGTGAGCCCCAAGGGGATAACTTTGTACCATTGTCAAAAATTTTGGACAGAAGGAAATTTTAATTATCTTCATTCAAGAATGTCACTGGGGAGGACTGAGATTAGGCACAAGGATATTTTGTATATTCATACTTAAGGCAATGTTGATGGTGCTGTTTGAGTTGAACCTATGATGAAGTCAAGAAGTTGAAAGTTGGAGATATGAGGTTTGCATTGTGTCACAACTCGCTGAGGATAGTGCATTGTAATTCAAACCCATCTTTCCCTGAGTTGTCACAAATGTGAAAATTTGATTAAACCCCTGAATTGCCCAATTCTATTTAACTATAATTCAGGTTGACAGATTTAGCACACCCGCCTTTTCTATTAATAAGAAAATAATGATTGATCACAATAAAACTATTCATGACAATGGTAAAATGTTGGTTAGATGAATTTCAAACTGGATTTATAATTTATATAACTTAATCTTTAAAATATTCACTCGGGTGCACAGGGAAACAGACAAGACACAAATATTATCAATGGAGAGGAAAAAGAACATCAGGAACATAATTTTGTATCACAGGTCCAAGATCTTAAAACTAGATGAATTGGCTTCAGAATCCGTTTGAGTGTTTGATGATCAATTTGCAGTTCACTGGCGATTTGGTTGGACTCAGGTCTGTCTTGTTCCGGTGAACTTCAGTATTCGTCATTTTGACAGCTCTGAACATAGTTCCTCCTTGCTCTTTCAACAGAATTTGAGGATACAATTTTCCAGAGCAAGAGAGCGGACAGATAGGGAGATGTTGATATTGCAAGCTTTGGGCAATTTCTAATGTCTTCTGTTTTCATTCCCCTTAGGATCTGTTAGATTGCAACATGATCAATCAGAGGCTTTTTGCTATGCTGAGTTCACTTGACCCCATAACAAATTATGCCAATTGAAAAGTCAACCAAAGATAGATTGTCCAAGCAGAGTTGCTCCTAACACATCAGTAGAGCTGTTTCATCTAGGCATGGTCTTTCTAAAAGTAACATTGTAACATTTGTATCAATCACCTTCACTCATTTTCCAAATCTGCAAATAACTCCTTGTATATTCTCCCTTTTTAAAGTAGTGTGCATTTTTCTCATTTTCAGTCCATACTCAAAAAGATAAATAGGTGGGATCTCTTACAGGCAGTAGATGATTGGGGTTTATTTTGGTTAGTACTTGTGCACAATAATATTTGCTGGCCACTTACCAGTCCAAAAACAGCAGGACTTGGCTGGTGTCTTCTGGAAGTACAGGAGATGAGTAGTTGCTTTAATTGGCACAGAGCATGCGATTATGATCAGGAGACTGGTGACAGCATTTATTTTAGATTGTATGAATTCCTTTTATTGTATGATTCTGGAACAGTCCCCAAATTATGTAATGATCCCAAACCTGCTGCCAATTTTGTCATGAACCTGGTTGAGACATCAAATTGTTACAAACTAGTTAGAAACCCATAATCTTTTTCAAAAAATTTACAGAAGTTAAGATGAAGGAGACTTCCTAAGAGAGCAAAACCACAAGTTTCCATGGTTATGAACAAATAACTGTTATTAGACAATTTAGCAAAATCGTACCATCCATAAAATGCATACAGTTTATTTCTTAACACCCATAATTAACACATGATAAAAGAGATGGTAATGAATTGTGATGAAACACCACATAGTGCACACCAAATTGCCAATGTGGTCGAAACTGATCTGGCCTGAAAGTCCCCCGTGATGAATGGTCCTGTCATTGGCTGCTTCAAAGACTGTTCCCTACTGTCTTGGATTCATGACCTGTTTCACTTCAAACTGTTCTCCAGCATATATTCATTGGCACAATTCCAGATTATCGCCCGCATCTGCCTGAGCCTCCTAAACAGACTTAGTGTAGTTCACTTCCTCTTTCAGCATGGGATTTGCTTTACTCGCTTTAGGACTTTACTGAGCCCAAGATACACAGAGCTATTTAACTGCTGTGGAATTCCCACCGCATCACCAACTCATTGCTGCTCAGTTGCCTTCCCTGCAGTACAGTTAAAATGAGCACTTCTAACATGGAAAGTACATCTCTTTGGCTCAGTCTCTCAGTTTGCTGACCTTTGGTCTCTGTCTCTTCAACAAACAGCTGACCTCTTTACAACTGCTTCAAATTCCTTAGTTCCAATAGCTCCTGAGCTACTCAGCTGCTTGTAACTTCTCACTGGGACCCTATATACAGGATAATAAAATGTGAGGCTGGATGAACACAGCAGGCCAAGCAGCATCTCAGGAGCACAAAAACTGATGTTTCGGGCCTAGACCCATCATCAGAGAGGGGGATGGGGTGAGGGTTCTGGAATAAATAGGGAGAGAAGGGGAGGCAGACCGAAGATGGAGAGAAAAGAAGATAGGTGGAGAGAGTATAGGTGGGGAGGTAGGGAGGGGATAGGTCAGTCCAGGGAAGACTGACAGGTCAAGGAGGTGGGATGAGGTTAGTAGGTAGATGGGGGTGCGGCTTGGGGTGGGAGGAAGGGATGGGTGAGAGGAAGAACGGGTTAGGGAGGCAGAGACAGGTTGGACTGGTTTTGTGATACAGTGGGTGGAGGGGACGAGCTGGGCTGGTTGTGTGGTGCTGTGGGGAGAGGAGACAAACTGGGCTGGTTTTGGGATGCAGTAGGGGAAGGGGAGATTTTGAAACTGGTGAAGTCCACATTGATACCATTAGGCTGCAGGATTCCCAGGCGGAATATGAGTTGCTGTTCCTGCAACCTACGGGTGGCATCATTGTGGCACTGCAGGAGGCCCATGATGGACATGTCATCTAAAGAATGGGAGGGGGAGTGGAAATGGTTTGCGACTGGGAGGTGCAGTTGTTTGTTGCGAGCTGAGCGGAGGTGTTCTGCAAAGCGGTCCCCAAGCCTCCGCTTGGTTTCCCCAATGTAGAGGAAGCCACACCGGGTACAGTGGATGCAGTATACCACATTGGCAGATGTGCAGGTGAACCTTTGCTTAATGTGGAATGTCATCTTGGGGCCTGGGATAGGGGTGAGGGAGGAGGTGTGGGGGCAAGTGTAGCATTTCCTGCGGTTGCAGGGGAAGGTGCCGGGTGTGGTGGGGTTGGAGGACAGTGTGGAGCGAACAAGGGAGTTACGGAGAGAGTGGTCTCTCCGGAAAGCAGACAGGGGTGGGGATGGAAAAATGTCTTGGGTGGTGGGGTCGGATTGTAGATGGCGGAAGTGTCGGAGGATGATGGGTTGTATCCGGAGGTTGGTGGGGTGGTGTGTGAGAACGAGGGGGATCCTCTTAGGGCGGTTGTGGCGGGGGCGGGGTGTGAGGGATGTGTTGCGGGAGACGCGGTCAAGGGCGTTCTCGATCACTGTGGGGGGAAAGTTGCGGTCCTTGAAGAACTTGGACATCTGGGATGTGCAGGAGTAGAATGTCTTATCGTGGGAGCAGATGCGGCGGAGGCGGTGTAATTGGGAATAGGGGATGGAATTTTTGCAGGAGGGTGGGTGGGAGGAGGTGTATTCTAGGTAGCTGTGGGAGTCGGTGGGCTTGAAATGGACATCAGTTACAAGCTGGTTGCCTGAGATGGAGACTGAGAGGTCCAGGAAGGTGAGGGATGTGCTGGAGATGGCCCAGGTGAACTGAAGGTTGGGGTGGAAGGTGTTGGTGAAGTGGATGAACTGTTCGAGCTCCTCTGGGGAGCAAGAGGTGGCGCCGATACAGTCATCAATGTACCGGAGGAAGAGGTGGGGTTTGGGACCTGTGTCGGTGCGGAAGAGGGACTGTTCCACGTAACGATGCCACCCGTAGGTTGCAGGAACAGGAACTCATATTCCGCCTGGGAACCCTGCAGCCTAATGGTATCAATGTGGACTTCACCAGTTTCAAAATCTCCCCTCCCCCCACCGCATCCCTAAACCAGCCCAGTTCGTCCCCTCCCCCCACAGCACCACACAACCAGCCCAGCTCTTCCCCTCCACCCACTGCATCCCAAAACCAGTCCAACCTGTCTCTGCCTCCCTAACTTGTTCTTCCTCTCACCCATCCCTTCCTCCCACCCCAAGCCGCACCCACATCTACCAACTAACCTCATCCCACCTCCTTGACCTGTCCATCTTCCCTGGACTGACCTATCCCCTCCCCACCTCCCCACCTATACTCTCCTCTCCACCTATCTTCTTTTCTGTCCATCTTCGGTCCGCCTCCCCCCACTCCCTATTTATTCCAGAACCCTCACCCCATCCCCCTCTGTGATGCAGGGTCTAGGCCCGAAATGTCAGCTTTTGTTCTCCTGAGATGCTGCTTGGCCTGCTGTGTTCATCCAGCTTCACACTTTATTATCATCACATATAATGTTGTCTTTCCAGGTCAGCGATGCTATATGATCCTGTGACCAGTGCTACATGCAATTCTTCAGCTGTAGTCTAATCTGTCTTGTTTAAAAATGAAATTATTTCTGTGCTATAATAGTGTTGACTTTAAGTCACTTGACACTTGTAAAAACACACTCGTCCCCAGTCATTGTTGAATTGCTTTCCTGTTTTAGGCTGTGCGCCTGCACCAGGTCACTATGATATTAAAGAGTTGGAGGGTTCCAAGGGTCCTGTATCTTTTGAAAAAGCGCACCGATTTAAAAAGCACAAAGGTAGGAGTACTGTTTTTCTGATGTAGTTATGCAATTTCTTCAGGATTCTCGGGTAACAGAGCATTCATTGTTCTGTAATCACTTAAAATTTGAAATTTGTTCCCTTAAACATTAGGGCAATAGGATGCTTATGATAGTGCTTTAGCAATAGGTGGAATTATCCCACTAAGGTGGATGATAAACAGTGCCATCCATATACTAAAAACAAATAGCGAAATAAAACCTTATTCATAGCTGGCCTAATACAAATACCTAAATCACTACCGAATGACAGCCATCACTTAAATGGAAAGCTTTCAATCAAATCTGTGATACAGCACCTTCCATACCTGCATATTTTCGTTTCAATGTCAGCTATATTACTTTGACCATGGATGAATCTAAATGATTTTCATTTTACAGGGTGCTGTTATGATGGCTGTTAAACACAATTATATTTAAAATAATTGCAGAGTATTCATAGGATTCTGCAATTCCAGAAATGTATTTACTAGTTTCAAGTAAGAATGCAACCTGTCTGTTTTTATATAACTAAGTCCTGTATGAGTACCGTCGCAACAATGTTTCACCAAGCCAAGGTGATTGGTACTAGGTGACAATAAACAAGTATTGCCATCCCAGATAAGGTGCTAATAGATTTTCTTTGCTTTCTTACATCTAGCTTTGGCACCTAATTGGCTATCAAATCCTTTTTTTAAAGGACTTTTGCATTTGTCAATGGTAAAGTTGGTGGTGAGGACAAATGTGTGGACTGATGTGACACTTAAGGTGTATCCTCCCTATTTATCAGACAGCTGCAGGCAGCTGAGTACAGTGGGGGTGAGGAATGAGTGATAAATTATTTTCAATAGTTAGAGTACAAAAATAAATTTTTCGGTCTTTTATGTTGCCTAAACCTGCTGATACAGTGGATGTACAGTGCATTATTCCTCCAATCATGTTTTTTTCCCCCCAGATACAGGAAACCCTCAGGTGGTTGTTGAAACTGAGAAGGGTCTGATGTCACCAAGTTCACGGAAGAATCTCAACTTTGGAGCAGTTAGTAAAACTAGTTAACTGAATTACTTAAAATGCATTTAAAAATTATTTAGCTCTGAATGTCGTAGATTTTAACTCTAGCATTGTTTGACACTTGTAGACATGATTAGGTTTATGTAATGGTTGTAGATAAGACTAGCATTTTTTAAAAATGATTGTTTGTTTGTTTCTTTGCTATTGAATGCTTTATGTATTTGCTGGTACGAAAGGTGCTTATTTTGAAACTGTGCACCATGAGTAACTCCATCTCCCCTGACTTGATGAATTTTGGCCTATTGAGCTGGTTCCCATTGTGCACAGGTGTTCATTGGTCAATGTATACCAATACAGTAATTTGTGCTCTTGACAATGGACGATAGAGGAGGAGATGTCCCTTAAATCCAGGCTAGAAAACCAGTAATAATACAACCTTGGAAAGAAACTTTACGGAAAATTGTCCGGATTCTACCATGATCTTTTTGAATTGTAGAGCAGATTATATGTGTTATGCCTATGATAGCGATGTTTAATGACAGTTTGCTGTCAACAGGAGCTCTTATTTGGTTCCTCCTAATTTATTTTGGGTCAGTGAGTCAAATAACTCAGAACAGATGTAACAAATGGCAAGTAAACCTCTACCAACGGTTAACAGCTAGTTAGGTTGGCACTGAATAAGTATCACTGTGTTACCTGAGATGATGAAGATTATTTATTTTCTTGAGGACCAGAAGTTTACTGATGTAACCCGTGGAGGTCTGTAACACAAAAAAATTGTATCTGTGCTTAAATAGCCTCAGATTGTAATTGTTGGCCTGCCCTAAAGTCCTGCATCTTGGTTTCAAATATTTCAAAACCTGTCTGAGAGAATGTTCCATGGGAAAAAAAATCGAAGTGTTAGTCTTGGCTGATCTGAGGCTCCTGTTGCTTACTGTTATTAAATTCAGACCTCAAAATTATTACAAATTTGATTTCCACAATACAGTTACAAGCTCAAGGTTGGTGATAATAACAGCATTTTGTGCCACAATGAAGCACCTTCTACATTCATGCCTGTTAACGTTATTTTCAAATGTGGCATATTGTTAATTTTTAATGGGAGTTTTTCTTGTTTGAATTGTCTTTAGAACAATTTGCAGAAGGATGCTACCTTGGTTTTGGAGCTTAAAAAGCAGAAAATGTTGGAACAAGAGGCAAGTACATATTTAACAATAATTAGCATTGACAAAAAAATCTGCCATCTATTTTAGCCATTAAAAGTAACACTGAGAACTGGGATAGTAGCAACAAAAATAATGGAGTTGCTTGATTTTTCAGGCGATTCCCCACAGTTAATACCATACAGTAATGCTAGTCAGTAATGAAAGCTTTCTGTTACGCAGGAAGTTGGGACTGAGTGTTGTATTCATGTAAAGCAGGCAGAGGGTGAAAGATTGACAACCCAGATGCACGAATTCTCTATTTGGCTCAGCTAAATACTAAACTTTTGTGTTTTCACAAAAAATTTTCATTTAGTCAGTATTTTATACAGAATTCTGGTTATTATTGTCAGATTCTTTCAATCCTTTGGTCCTTCAGTTTTCACATCTTCAGCCAAAGCACGAGCATTTGTAATCTGTACATGATAAATGCAGGAAAACGTTTTCTGGAATGGCAGTGAAGAGCAGTTTACTTTGCATCTATGAAGACTAATATTTATCTAATATCCCTTTCATATTGGAAAATGCTCATATAAAATGTATGTACAATTGTAGATCCGATGCCTGCTGCAACAGCGTGGGGAACAGGACAAAAGACTGCAGACTTTGGAAGAGGAGCTGAAAAAAATTGAAAGTAAACTAACTGCAGCAATGAGAGAGAAAACATCCCTGACGTCAAATGTTGCTTCCCTAGAAAGACAACTTGCTGATCTTCACAAAGCCAATGAGTTACTGAAAACAAAGGTATTGTGACTGTGCCCTGTGATCCCTTCCTCATGGCCACCTAGAATTTTGCACTCCTTCAACTGGAGCATTTGTTATTATAACATTTTTTTTGTGTCATGTATATCTATACTTGAGGAAGAATACCCTGTTGTGCTGATTGTCTAGTTTAAGATTTTGATTTACAATTAAAAATGTACCCCAATCTAAATCAATTACAATTACGGACTGGCTCTTTCAAAGTCAGTCTAAAATTTACGAGTCCTTCATTTCAAGAGGTAGTCCAGATGGATGTATATATCCAAGTTTTATGTTTATTAATGTATCATAACAAGTAAATGATACTCAATACAAGTAGTGGTTTGCTATCTATCCACATTAGAGTGCCAAGTAACAATGCTGGTTAAATCTGGCCACTTAGATTTTATTGACTGAAATCCTGTTGTCTTTGGTCTTCCTCCTTGTGCATCTACTAAAGCTCAGGCATTCTTAAGCTTTACTAGCCACTTTTCCTGTGCTTGATCAAAAGCATCCTAAACTCTCTTTGGCTTACTAGTGTATGATCAGTTCATGGTCATTCTTAGACTAACTAAGCAATGCATGTCCAATTCCTTGTTGGTTTCTTTAAAAGTCGTGGTCATCTTAGTGATGTCACTTATGGCTGTCTCCTTATTTCAGTCTTTAAAGTGGTAATCATTTTATAAGATTGTCCCTTTTTGTAACAGTTTATCCTGCTTAGCTTACACATTCCATAGATAAGAACCATAGAATCCCTGCTGTGTGGGAACAGGCCATTTGACCCATGGTGTCCACACCAACCCTCTGAAGGGCATCCTGCCCAAACCCACCTCTAACCCTGTAATCCTGCATTTCCCACAGCTAAGCTACGCATCCCTAGATACTGTGGGCAAGTTAGCATGGCCAGTCCACCCAACCTGCAAATCTTTGCATTATGGAGTATGAGAGCAAACCAGACCACATGGAGGAAACCCACGTAAACACAAGGAGAATATATGAACTCCACACAGGTAGTCACCCAAATTTGGAATTGAACCTGTTTCCTGGTGCCATGAGGCATCAGTGCTAACTACTGAGCCGCTATGCTGTCCCACTGAGCCGTTAATGTGTCTGCTTTGGGTATGTAGTGTCACCTGCTAGAGATCAGCTATCGTCCCAAATGATACCTCTGAAAGTCTTGAGAACATACAGTATTCTTTCACACAAGAGCTATGCTTGATTCCACCATGGAAAAGAGTGTTGCAGCATAGTGGTAATGTCCCAATTTCTAAGCCAGGAGGACTGCATTCAAATTCTGCCTGCACCTGAGGTGCAAAATAAAATATCAGTCCGAAGGGGTTGAAATGTCCTGGAGCTGAAATTATTGACCTCTTACAACTGTAATCATCTTATTTTGAGCCAAATGTGTCTCCAGACACCAGAGATTTTTCCCCTCGATTCTGATTGCCTCTGTTTTTGCTAGGGTTCCTTGATGTTATGCACAACATTGGATAAGCAGCCTGAAAATTTAGCAACACTTAAATTAAAAGGTGATTGTGGGGTAGACCTCATCAGTTTATATGTGAAAGCTAATGTCCTGCCTTTGGATGATGTTTTCAAGGAGCAGTATATAGATGGAAAATAAGGAGGGATCAAGTATCTATTCTTGGAGGACACCAGAAGTAATGGTGTAGAAAACGTCATTAGAAGAGATACTCTGGCACCAACTAGATAAAAATTGACACTGTGATAGGTGTCCCATTTAATTGGACACCAATGGAAAGAATTTTTATGTACAGTGTAACATTCAGATCTGTTCATTTTATTTTTGTATTTTTGTTAATTGTTATTGTTGTTTATTAAATAAGATATCTTGCTAGCGAGTTTTGAGAAGATTTGTAGCTCAGGTTGAGGTTCTGGATGTGAGTTTGCTCGATGAGCTGGAAGGTTAGTTTTCAGACGTTTCGTTACCATTCTAGGTAACATCATCAGTGAGCCTCCGACGAAGCGCTGGTGTTATGTCCCGCTTTCTATTTATATCTTGCGTCTTATATATTTAATTTTATTGGAACAAATTGATTTGCAAATGTTCATAGGGCTGTAAATGCTGGAAATACTCCCAACAGGTCAAGCAGCATCTTGGAATAGAGAAACTTAATGTTTCAAGCTGATTTTTTTTCTTAAACACTGGAAGTTAAGTATGCCCTCTGTGAATGGGTATTTGTGTGCTGAATTTAGTGTTTAGTGTAGAATGGGAAATTAAGTAAGAATGGCATCTTATAAGAATAGAATATCATCCATTTCATAATTGCCAATCATTTCTAAAGAACAAAATGTATTAGTGCTCAGAGTGCAAAATTTGCTTTTTGTTTCCTTCAGTTTTCTGATGATTGTACCAAGAAGAAAATTAATACCCTGTGCTTAGAGCTGATTGAAGTAAAGAACAAAACTGATGCAAAGGACAAGGTATTTGAAGCTTTACTAAATGGGTTGGAGGGATGATATTGGCATTTTGTTTGTGGGATAAGTCTGAACTTGTATTTCTCGCCTGCCACCACCACTAAACCACCCTCCTGCCAGGATTTAAAACAAAAAATGTGCTGCCATTTGAAGTCTCTTGAAGATGTAATCCCTGAGTGGTTGATTTATAATAAAAAAGTTCACTCAAGGTTTGAAACCATATATGTAGCTGGAGTTGAGAAACAGATCAGCTATTATTGCCATTGAATGGCAGAACAGGCTTGAAGTGCTAAATGACCGTAATTTCATCCAGGAAACCGTCTGTGAATCAATGCTGTTGATATTAAAATATGCAGACGTTCACCATCTTTCACTCTTGATCGATAACAGGAACGTCATGAAGGAGGTTAATCTGGTAGTAAAGTTCACATCTTGGATTTCTTTGTAAAATATAATTTAATGCTGCAAGTTTGAGAGTAAATTATTTATTCATGCTTTAGTCCTTTGAGGTAGTGATATTTTATTAGAATTTTAGTAAGTGACCACTAGTTTATAATGACTTCTGCATGTACACAGGCCCCTAAATCTCAGTTCGTACAAGCAAAATAAATAAAAGCCAGAATAGACTATTTGTCCCTTTTAAATCCTGTCCTGTCATATGTGCTTATTGCTGGATCTTAGCTCAACTCGACCTTCCTGCTATATCTCCAATTCTTTGATCCCTTAAGTTTTATCACATGCCTTGAATGATCTCAACAACTGAGCATTTCTGGGATAGAAAAATCCCTGGTCATATTGCTTTGAATGAAGAAACTTATCTTCACCTCAGTCTTAAATGGTTGACTTTTTCTCAGGCTTATTTTATGGCTCACAAATACTAGATTCCCCAGATGGGGGAAGCAAAATCTGTTTGGACCAACCCCAAGGCATTTTTAAGGTCATCTGTCAATGCTGAACCTGATCCACTCGAGCTGTCCTCTGATCACTTAATTCCGGGATTCATGAAATGTATGAAAGTGATATTCACTTGTACATAGTTCTCCAGATCTAGCCTTACCAATGTCCTAATTAATTGTAATAAGTCAACTTTCCTCTTAACACTGGCATACGTTTTTCTGTTTCCTCATTACTTTTGGTACCTGCATGTCGACTTTGTGATGTACATACTGCGGGGCTGACCAATTTCGTTCTGGAAGAGGATCACATTTTTGTTCATACTTAAAAGGCTGTTGAGCAAATTTCAAAAATAAAGTTTGACACCACATGAGACATGAATTTAGAAATAAAAGTTGGGGTTTGAAAAACATGTGCAATTTCCTGAATGGGCCTCTGAGACCTGGATTTGACTCACCTGAACAAGGAAAGAGTCAATGCAGTAAATTAACTATTTTTAAAAAGGTTAATCAATAAAGATGTGCTTTAAAGAAAAATGCCAAGATGCAGAATTAGCCCATTGAACCAACTTTGCCCTTTTTGCTTAAGAGACAACTCTCTTCCTCTCCCCCACGCACTCCTACTCCACTCAAAAATTGCTGTCACCAATGCTGCTGCCCTAAGTATTCAAAGGTACACACTGATAGTGTTCCCCATTACTGGAAATGGGTGACTTCATATTTCATTGCATTCCATCTGCTTCTTTACAGTTCTTCTCTTTTCACCATTTTCAAAACTTAAGTAGAAGAGAGTTGTAACACCAATCCCCAACTTGTAACTGAGTAATGGAGATTAAGCTTGAATTTTTCTGTGCTATGTGGTTAGAGATGTCTGATTTAAAACCAGCTGAGGCATGCCTCTGCCTTCCCCATCCCCTTCCACTCTTCGGATACTGAAGTCTTGCAAATGATGTCAACATTGTAATCTTTGAGGTTGTAGATATGCTCGCTGAACCAGTGGGTTTGGTTGCAAATGTTTCATTGCCCTGCTAGGTAATATTGTCAGCGTAACTCTGATGAAGCCTTGGTGTTCTGTCCTGCTTGTCATTTACATGCTTCAGTTTGTTGGAGTGTTTGTACCACTTCCGGTTCTGTTTTACAGTGGTTTGTTCAGACGGTCTAATTCAATGTGTCCGTTGATGGAGTTCTGGTTAGAATACCAGGCCTCCAGGAATTCCCTGGCGTGCCTCTGTTTGACTTGTGGATTATGGATGTGTTGAACCAGTCAAATTCATGTACCTCTTTTGTCCATGTGTACTGAGACAAGTGAGAATTGATCGTGTCTCTTGATGGCTAGTCTGTGTTTTTGTATCTATATTGTCAGTTTTCTTCTGGTTTAGCCTAGGTAATGTTTCTTATAGTCCTTGGATAGTGTTTTGTATATTGCACCAGTTTTGCTGGTTTTGGGTATGGGATCCTTTACGTTTGTTAGTAGCTGTTGAAGGGTGGTGTTTGGTTTGTTGGCTACCCTGATACCTAGAGGTCTGAGTAGTTTTGTGGTCATCTCTGAAATGTCTTTAAAGTACAGTAGGGTGATTAATGAGACTGGTCGTTTTGTGTCTTCCTGTTGTGGTCTGTTCTTGGAGGTAAGCGGATTGTGCTTATCGGGTATCCATTCCGTGTAGGTACTCCTGTTCTGCTTTGTGTAGTTCCAGGTTGCTGCAATGTGTTGCAGCTTGTTTAAATAGTGTCCGGATGCAGCTCCGTTTGTGGGATTTGGGGTGGTTGCTAGTGTAACTGAGTATCTGGTCCAACAGATGGCGATAGAGCTGACAGCACAGTTAGGGAACTGGATTACTAGATCTTTGAAGAAATTACACAGTTCAGGAGACATCAGCAAGACAGACTACCAAAAAAAAATAAAGCCAGAGGGATCCAACACACCCTGCTTCTATGGACTACTCCAGGCACACAAACCGGGAGTCCCCCTCAGACCCATCATCTCAATACCAGGCGTGCCAACATAAAATGGGCTTGCCAAAGAATATGAATTGGAATACTTAGTTTCCAACACTATCCACTCCTCCCAAGAATTCCTCAAGATCATCAAGGACACCAGGATAGAAGAGGACGTGATACTGATATCCTTCGATGTAACAGCACTATTTACACCCATAAACATCGACCTAGCCAAAGAGACAATTACCACACTGCTGGACAAATCAAATAGGCAGGCACCCCAGGACAACAACAACGACATAAGGACACCACCATGAAACCACTAGACCTGTCCCTTGCAACCCACTTCACCTTCAACAACGGCATAAACAAACAAATCAACAGAAAACCAGTGGGGTCCCCATTATCAGGACTGATTGCAGAAGCAGTAATGCAAAAGCTAGAATGGACAGTGCTCCCCACTATACAACCCAAGCTTTGGGCTCGATATGTAGATGATATTTTCATGATTATCAAATGTACAAAACTAGGAGAAATCCATCAACACACAAACAACATGTTCACCAGGATAAAATTTACCAAAGAAGAGAACAAAACTGACTACCCTTCCTGGACATAATGGTAGAACGCAAAAACAATGAGGAACTCCAGATTAACATATGTAGGAAGATGACACATACGGGCCAGATACTCAATTACAGTAGCAACCACCCCAACACCAGCAAACAGAGTTGCATCAGGGCACTGTTTAAACAAGCCACAACACATTGCAGCAACCCAGAACTAGGCAAAGCAGAACAGGAGCACCTACACAGAGTCTTCAAAAAGGAAAGGATACCCAAAAAACACAAATTGCTGTTACCTCTGAGAACAGACACAACAGGAAGACACAATATCACCAGACTCATTAATCATGCTACTGTACATCAAAGGCACTTAAGAGATGACCACAAGACTACTCAGACCCACAGACTCCTTCAGTACGGTGTTTGATAAGGTTCCCCATGGCAGGTTGATGGAGAAAGTGAAGTTGCATGGGGTCTAGGGTGTGCTAGCTAGATAGATAAAAAACTGGCTAGGCAACAGGAGACAGGGTAGTAGTGGAAGGGGGTTTCTCAAATTGGAGACCTGTGACCTGTTCTACAGGGATCTGTGCTGGGACCACTGTTGTTTGTGATATACATAAATGATTTGGAGGAAGGTATAGGAGGTCTGATTAGCAAGTTTGCAGATGACAGGAAGATTTGTGGAGTAGCTGATAGTGGAGGGGACTGTCAGAGATTACAGCAGAATATAGATAGTTTGGAGAGTTGGGCAGATAAATGGCAGATGGAGTTCAATCTGGGCAAATGAGAAGTGATGCATTTTGGCAGATCTAATTCACGAGCAAATTATTCAGTAAATGGAAAAGTCCTGGGGAAAATTGATGTTCAGAGAGATCTGGGTGTTCAGGTCCATTGTTCCCCGAAGGTGGCAATGCAGGTCAATCGAGTGCTCAGGAAGGCATACGGCTTGCTATCCTTCATATATTCCAAATATTTGCTGTTCTTTTTGGGTATCTGGTCCCTCTTGCCAAACATCACACACTTGTAGAGCACATTTGCATGCTGTTCCTCTCCAATTTCAATACTAGCCATGGCTATGTTTTATTTGTGATCCCTATGAATGTTTTATATCTGACTAAATCCTATATTACAGGAGATCAGCTATCTTCAGATTAGTTTGGAAGGTCAGGTGAAACTTCTGCAAGCTGACTTGGAAGCTTCAAAGGCTACAGTTGCAGCATTGCAAGAAAGAAATGGATCCCTAGGTATGTTCTCAATCATGAAGCGCTTAAGTTGAAGCAGCTAGTTAAATTTTGTTGATTTTTTTTACCTTTAAGATGATAAAACATGATATACTTTTTGGACATACAGGTATTTTGCAGCATGCACATTTTCCCGCAGTTTGGGTTTCAAACCGTTAACCCTGGAACTCTGGCAATTTTACAGCATTGTATTTTCAGTTGCGCGTCATGTCTTTCTGAGGCTGGAATAAGTTGCATTGTCTTCATTCTTCCAACAGAGGAGATGCATCAGGAAGCTAAAGCCCATAATGAGAGCCTGGAAGTTGAAATGGACAGATTCCATGGTAATGCTTAAGACAATTCACTGATTCAATCATCCTTGTTTACAGAGAATTTTATTTATTCATTCAGAGGGTTGTCGGTGCCACTGGCTGGGCTAGCATTTGTCGCCTCTCCCTTTTGCTCTGGAAATGGTGGTGGTGAACTGCTGCCATCCATTTGGAGTAGGTAAACCCGGGATGCTGTCAGGGAGAGAGTTCCAGAATTTTGATCCAATGATTCTGAAAGAATATTTCCAAATCAGGTTGGTGAGTGGCTCAGATGAAAACTTGTAGGATGCATTGTTTCTATATATCTTCTGTCCTTGTCCTTCCAGATAGTAGGAGTCATGTGTTTGTTGTTTAGGGAACCTTGATGAATTTCTGCACAGCATTTTATAGATGCTGTACACTGCTGCTGTTGAGTGTCACCTGTGAGAGAGCTGAATGTTTGTGGTGCTAATCAAATCACCTCCTTTAACCTGGGTGGCGGCAAGCTTCTTAAGTGTTGTTGGATCTTCATTCCATCACGCTGTAGACATGGGCATTGTGGACAGCCTTGGGGAGCTGTTTCAATCGTCTGTGGAATGTTAGCATGGCTGGCTGGTCCAGAATTTATTTGCACTTATTTGCCTCCAGTCTCACAGCAATGTGAGGCCACACTAGATAAGAACCCAGACGTCTTTCCCTAAAAGACATTAATGAACTATATATGTTTTTATGTCAACCGACAATTGTTATATTGTTGCCATTAGGCTAACTTTATTTTTAATTTCAGACCCTCTTTTAAATGAATTTCACTGTACTATTGTGGAATTTGAATCCATATCCCTGCAAAATTAGTCAAGAATTTTGGATCACTAGTCCAGTGACATTAGCATTACACCACCTCCTCCCCATGTCAGGAATTGATTATGTGCTACAACATCCCTAGCCTCTCAGCTGCCTTGTGGTCATAGCATTTACATGGCTGATCCAGTTCAGTTCTTGGGTCAATGGTAATCTCCAGGATATTGATAGTGGAAGATTTGGTAATGTAATACCATTGATGTCTTGGAGTGATGATTAAATTCTCTCTTGTTAGAGGTTGTCTTTGTCTGGCAATTGAGTGACACAAATATCAGCCCAAGCCTCAATATTGCCCAAGTCTTGATACGTTTGAAAATGAACTGCTTCAGTATTTGAGGAGTCACGAATGGGACATTGTGCAATTGTCAGTGAACAACCCCCTTTCTGACTTAATGATTGACGGGAGGAAATTGATGAAGCAGCTAAGGTACACCTCATCTTTCATGTAGTAACTTGCAGCCCTTGGGACTCAACATTTGACGTTAACAGTTTCAACACATGAATTGCTTCCCTGTTGTTCATAGTTACTCCCGCAATCTCCAGTCCTGTTCTACATGGGTTGCTCCCAGTACAGTCAACTTATTTTTAGCTACTCACACTTTACACTAACATGCTTTCAGCGTTTATCTCTCTCCCAGCTCAAAAGCAATCCCTCTGCTTCTCATCTCTCTCTCCCTCTCTCTCCCTCTCTCTCCCTCTCTCTCCCTCTCTCTCCCTCTCTCTCCCTCTCTCTCCCTCTCTCTCCCTCTCTCTCCCTCTCTCTCCCTCTCTCTCCCTCTCTCTCCCTCTCTCTCCCTCTCTCTCCCTCTCTCTCCCTCTCTCTCCCTCTCTCTCCCTCTCTCTCCCTCTCTCTCCCTCTCTCTCCCTCTCTCTCCCTCTCTCTCCCTCTCTCTCCCTCTCTCTCCCTCTCTCTCCCTCTCTCTGTCTGCGTCGTCTGTACCTATTCCTCAGATTCCCATTCACTGTAGTTTTGCTGCGGCTTCTTCTTGCCAAACTCGGTTGAACGCTGCCTTAATGTTCAGGGCAATCACTTCCTTTCTCTGGCATTCAGCCATTTTGCAGTTGAGTGAACCCAAACTGGGCATCAATAAGCAGGTTATTGTTAAGCAAGGATTGCTTGATATCATTGCTGATGATCATTTCCATCACTTTTGTGAAGAATGAGAGCAGACAGATGGGGCAGTAATTGGCTGTGTTGGATTTGTCCTGCATTTTGTGTACAGGACAAAATGGGCAATTTTTCACATTGGGTAAATATCAGTCTTTTGGTTGTACAAAAACAGCTTTTCTGAGGTACAGGAAGTTCTGGAAGGCAGATTTCCTGTACTTTTGCTGAAAGTTTGTCAGGCCCCGTAGCCTTTGTAGTATCCAGTGCCTTCAGCTGTGCCTCTTATCACATGCAGTGAATTAAACTGGTAGAGGGCTGCCATTTGGTGGGTGGGGGCACTGGATACTTTTTACTTTGTCTCCTTGCAATTACTTTGCCGTAATAAATGTTTTGACCAAAGAAATTCATATGCACTGACTTGCCTGAAAGTTGCTTCCTCTCATTCACTGCTTTTCTCCATACGGTCCCCATCCCCCCACCCCAATGCCCAGCAAAACACACAGTAAGTTTTCTTAATTCACGGCATAAGTGGGAATATGCCACTATGAAATTGTTTCTTCCTATTCCATAAAAGATTATATCAACAGGATTTTTTTTTATTGACCAGCTCTAATTGAGGATCTGCGTGGAGAGAATAAAGCCTTGCAAGGTTATTTGGATAATGCCAATGAACAAGTTCAGGTAATTGCATAGAATCAAGCAGTTTCTTTTTACTGTACTTTTTTCATTCTCCTTTGCACCCTGATTGTGTTGACAGATGGTCTGGTTGCTAATTATATCCATATGTGACCTCTTTATGTCAGTTTGATTGGGTTAGATTATTCAACCATCCTTGACATTAAGCATGATCCTGTATGCAATTTGTAATATTGTGCTTCTGGCAGAGGTCACTGGCTAGCAATTTTCTGAGAACCCTTTGTTATCTTGCCTAGTTTGTGTAAGAAATTACCAAGGGATTGAATCTGGTTCTTAACTGTGCTGTATGGTTCAAATATTTGTTGAACTGTAATGGAGTTACTTATTTGTTTTTAAAAGTCTACAAAGGGTAACTATTCAATATCTACTTGTTGCTTTCCATTTCTCTTGTTTCATGGGTGTGGGTGGCCAGGCCATTTAAAGCCCATCCCTAATTGAGATGGTGGTGCTAAGCTGCCTTCTTGAATGGTTGCAGTCTGTCTGGTGCAAGAACAACCACAGTGCTGTAAGGAAATATTCCAGAAGTTTTTTCATATGGTAGAAATTACGAGTTTGGAAAGTGCTATTGAACCTAGTGCAGTGCATCTTGTAATTGGTGCATGTTGCTACAGCCACTGTTGGAGGGGAAGGGAGTGAATGTTGAAGGTTGCTAGTCAAACTAGTCACTTTGTTCTGGATGCTGTTAAATTTCTGGAGTGTTGTCGTAACTGCAGTAATCCAAGCAAGTGAAGATTATTGCATCTTATTCGTGACTTACACCTTTGTATATGGTGGGTAGGTTTTGTGGAGTTATGAAGTGAGTTACTATCTGCAGAATTTAAAGTCTCTGACCTGTTGTAGCTATGGCATTTGTATACAAGTACTACTGATCCATTTCTGCCTCTGGTTAGTGGTAAACTCCAGGATGTTGATCCTGTAGCGAGGAATCAGCGCTAGTAATGCCATTAAATGTGAAGAGAAGGTGGTTTGATTTTTCTCGTTGAATATGGTCATTGCCTGGTATTTGTGTGGTGTGAATGTTACTTGCCACTTATCAGTCCAAGCCGAGATGTGATCCAGGACTTGTGTATAGGTACGTAAAGTGCTTCAGTATCTGAGAAGTTGTGAATGGTGTTGACCATTGTGCAATCGTCCGTAAATATCCACATTTCTGGCTTTCTGGTTGGAATATCAATGAATCAATGAAAGTGATTGGGCCAGGACACTACCCTGAGGAACTTTGCAGTCCTATTCTGGGATTGAGGTGATTAACCTCTAGCAGCCACAACCATCATTCCTTTTGGGCTTGGTATGACTGTAAACTGTGGAGCATTATTTTTTACCCTGCATCTCATTGACTCTAGTTTTTCTTGATACCATACTCTGTCGAGCCTTGATGTCAAGGGCAGTCACACTTTTCTCACCTGGAGTCTTTTATTTTTGTCGACGTTTGGACCAAGCTTTTAATAAATTCAGGGGTTCCCTGCGGAATCCAAACAGTGTGTTAGTGAATGGATTATTGATGAACAAATCCTGCCTGATAACACTGATTCCTTCCATTAATTTCAGTACAAGTTATTTTGGGTGTATACCTGAATAGGTTATCCTGTATTTTGTGGGCAGGGTGAACCTGGAATATTTTCCATATTGCTGGGTAGATACCAGTTTTGTAGTTGTACTGGAACTGCTTGGCTAGAGGTGTGGTCAGTTCTGGAGCACAGGTCTTCAGGACCGTTGGTGAAAGTGTCTGGGCTGATTGCTTTTTTTTTATAGGTTCTGTTAAATATTGTCTGAAAGAGTTAGTACTGAAGCATGCCATAAGCATTACCCACTATTATGTTGTGCTACTTGTACGCAGGCAGTTTAGGATCTTGAAGCAGTGAGACTTAACATCTGCTCCTTTTCAAATTCTCTGTAATGAACATCTCGGCATTTCAGCAGAACCTGCAATTAGATGCTAATGTGCAATTAATACTTTACCAATACTTCTTTCAGTTAGATCAGTAAGTGGTTTTCCTCTCCCACATTGCACTAAGCAGGCCGTATACCCCCTACCCTTAGAGGATAGGGACAACATACTTCTTCATTAGGAGTAGTTCACGCAGCGTAATGAGCTGACACGTCCGTAAAACTGGCTCCAGTACCTTCAGATGATTCTTACAATGATGTGGAGAGATTTGATTTGGCTGAAGACTGGCATCTTTGTTGCTGGGAGTCTCTGGATGAAACCAAGATGGATCACTAAGTTGGCACTCTGGTTGAAGATGATTGCAAATGCTTTAGTTTTTTTAATCTTTAGCTTAAACTAGGATTATCTTCAACCACAGAAATGTAACAGGAATTATATTGTTTGCTTTAATTGATAGGATCTTCGAATGCAGTTAAGTTCCAAAGTGAGTGGCTATGAGAGCAAATTGGAGCAGCTTTCCAGAGACATGGAGGAAAAGTGCATGGTAAGATTTCGTAATAATTGGCTGTGTTGTTGAGCAGTGTGCCATCATAAAACTTGAGTTTATCAGATTTGGAAAGGTGCAGAATTACTTCATCTATTAAAACCAGGCTGCAAAAATCATAATTTCAAGTTCCATTGACAACTAGTTATGATCTTATTGCAGCCATGTTACTGTGAGCTGGTGAAACGGAATCAACTAACACTTTTGTCTGTAACAAAAACAAAAGTTGCTGGAAAAGCTGAGCAGGTCTGGCAGCATCTGTGGAGAAGAAAAAAAAGAGTTAACGTTTCGGGCCCGGTGACCCTTCCTCAGAACTGAGGACAATTCTGAGGAAGTGTCACCGGACCTGAAACGTTAACTCTTTTTCCCTCCTCCACAGATGCTGCCAGACCTGCTGAGCTTTTCCAGAAACTTTGTTTTTGTTCCTGATTTACAGTTCTTTAGGTTCTACTTTTGTCTGTACGAATTTCTGTCTGATTTGAGCACTCTGGATTTGGATTCAAGGTTTGAGCACATAATCTATGATATTCCTATGCAGTATTGCATTACCTAGGATTTCATGCTCTCAAAGGAACATTTATGTTGAGGACCAGTTGTCCTAGTTATTAAAATGCCATTTGTAAATGAGCAGGGAATTGGCTTCCAGTCCTTCCACTACTAATGCAGGCACGACAGAGAACTTGCTTGCTCTGTGTGGGTGATGTGTGTCTGAACTGGCGCAAAATTTGTCATGTATTGTAATTCCAGTACACTTTGAAATTATAGCACAAGATTTTTTATAGGCATGCTATTAAATACGCCAGTTGGTTTTTAAAGAAGAATTTGCACTTTAATTTTGATATATGCTTAAGTTATTTTGAAACCAAAATAATTTGGAAATGCTGTTTGATCAGGTTTTTGGATAGGTTTGGGAACTGAAATATTAAGTGTCTAACTGGCTTGTGATTCAAGGAAGATGGCTAGGCAGCCCATAAAATGGAAGATCCTTGTTTAGAAACTGTTGCTTATCAAAACGTAGACCCTTCAGTTGTCCACTGGCATAACTTCTTTTTAAGAAGCTTTCAGCAACCAAATAATTACTTTGGGTAGCTGGATATTTGAACCTCATTCATTTTGGCAATCAGAATGCTGTCAAGTTTGAAGTATAGCTTTAAAAATTATGGATGAGGATTTTGTCAGTGCAATATATTTGCATGGTTTTATGGGTTTTGCTTCAGCCTTACATTTGCAATCATAAAATTGTTATGATGCAGTAGCAGTTCTCTGTACAAGCTTAATCAATAGCCATTCAAAAGGGACTATTATATTTACTGCCATCACCCTCATGGATAGTGCAATTCAAACCTTTTGTTTCTATATAACCTCTTTCTCCTTTTGTTCCTTTGGTTCATTTTGCCGATTAACTTTGAGGTTGTACTTTGCTTTTGAATGTTTCTGCTGATGAAAACAGACGCCTGTGGTCAGATATCTCATGATTTTTGGTTCCTCTATCAAAACACACCGCAACCTTTTCCTTCTAAAGGTGAGCGCAGCTTCTCCAGTCTAAGCTCATAACTCTGTCCTCCCTGGAACTATTCTCAAATCTTTTCTGAGCCTTCTAAAATGTTCATCTTTCCTAACATACAATGTGCAGAATCAGGCATGCCATTCCCATTGAGGCCGAATCAGTGTTACATCACCTTGCTCTTATGTTACATGCTCCTATCCCGCATGCCCTTTTGAACACATTGAAGACAACATGGCAGCCTGAAAGTGATTACTGTGAATATATTCCAGCTGACTTTATTTGTGCATCACTGCTAGAATTTTATTCATTTTAATTAATGTAAGCCTCCTTCATTCTATCTACCAAAATGTTCTTCACATGGCAAATCTGTGTTAAATCTAATTCATCGCATGACCACTGATTCTGCCAGTCCATATTTGTTCTTTTTACTATTCTCATGCGCTCATCGGCCAATCTTGTGCTTTGGGCAGACAGCAGGAAACTAGAATCTCCATGGTACTTTGAGTTTTCAAAGAGAATCCAGCTCACGAAGAGTTTATTGATCTTTGCTTCTGTACGGACCCTAAGTGGGAAGCTTTCAGGGGAAGGTAGGAGTCTCGTTCTGTTCAAGGTGCAGTCTAGTGAGAAAATCCTGATTTTTTTTTTTTTAAACTCAGCATCTTGCATGTTTTTGTCATGTCAATTGTCTGTCAGCTGGACTTGTAAATTTAATTCTGTTTCAGGTCTCAACAGTTAAACAGCAAGAGGCAGAAAGAAATCTACTGGCTGTACAGTGTCTTCTGAAAGAATCGGGTGAAGAAGTTGTTGAGCTTCAGGGAAAATGGTATGTATTTAAAAGATCAAATATTGTTTTTGACAAAGCTGCCTGATTCACTTCGTAATGATTTGATTACATTTAAGTCTAATCTATTTTAGAATGGTTTTGGTAATCTATATGGTAATTTGTTGGCTTGATGTGTGATTCAGTAAGTCCTGACTTACCATTGACTCCGTTCACATTGTTTTGCTTTAATGATATAAAAAAGAAATTCGTAATACATGTTTAACATTTGAGAGCTGCCCACTATATTGTTGTTTTCCATGGATTTTCTGGTCTGTGGCCTGCCTGCTCACCTGGACTCTCCCCCCAGGCTTCCACTCCCACACATAATCTAGATGTCCCCAGGCCTTCCACTGGTTTAACGCTAACCTCTGTCTCTGCCACCAACATCATGCACACACCCCTGTTCCCATTTCCAGCCTCTCCTCTTCCCCTTTAAAGTCTCTTTCCTGTGAACTTGTACTGAATTTGTGGGCTCCATCTAGTGGCAAGGTTTGTTGGGTGAAGGTAGTTCTGGGCTTTGGCTTCAGCTGCTAGTATATAGAACTGGGTCAGACATATCTTTGGAATGTAATTAGAATTATCAGCACTATTTATCTTTAGATTTTATTTCAAATTTATTTTATAGGTTATTTTAGTTAATGTAGGCATTTAGGACTGTGCCGTTTCAACTTAATGTTTGAAAATTATTTATGGCTGTGAAATCTCCAACCGTACTTGATTGCACAGCGTTTATATTTAGTGATTTATTTTATTTTGCTAATTATTTGAACCAGAAATAAGGATAATGCACATGTGCAGTATTTCAAACTGTGCATTTTTTAAATTTTAAAACTGTCTGAAGGAATTTAACTCCAGTTTGAAAAGTGATTTCTGTGGCAACCCATGATTCACTTAAAACAGAGATAATGGGAACTGCAGATGCTGGAGAATCCAAGATAATAAAATGTGAGGCTGGATGAACACAGCAGGCCAAGCAGCATCTCAGGAGCACAAAAGCTGACGTTTCGGGCCTAGACCCTTCATCAGACAGAGGGATGGGGTGAGGGTTCTGGAATAAATAGGGAGAGGGGGAGGCGGACCGAAGATGGAGAGAAAAGAAGATAGGTGGAGAGAGTTTAGGTGGGGAGGTAGGGAGGGGATAGGTCAGTCCAGGGAAGACGGACAGGTCAAGGGGGTGGGATGAGGTTAGTAGGTGGATGGGGGTGCGGCTTGGGGTGGGAGGAAGGGATGGGTGAGAGGAAGAACAGGTTAGGGAGGCAGAGACACGTTGGACTGGTTTTGGGATGCAGTGGGTGGAGGGGAAGAGCTGGGCTGGTTGTGTGGTGCAGTGGGGGGAGGGGACGAACTGGGCTGGTTTAGGGATGCGGTGGGGGAAGGGGAGATTTTGAAACTGGTGAAGTCCACATTGATACCATTAGGCCGCAGGGTTCCCAAGCGGAATATGAGTTGCTGTTCCTGCAACTTCGGGTGGCATCATTGTGGCACTGCAGGAGGCCCATGATGGACATGTCATCTAAAGAATGGGAGGGGGAGTTAAAATGGTTGGCGACTGGGAGGTGCAGTTGTTTGTTGCGAACTGAGCGGAGGTGTTCTGCAAAGCGGATTCCATCCCCTATTCCCAATTCCTCCGCCTCCGCCGCATCTGCTCCCACGATAAGACATTCCACTCCTGCACATCCCAGATGTCCAAGTTCTTCAAGGACCGCAACTTTCCCCCCCACAGTGATCGAGAACGCCCTTGACCGCGTCTCCCGTATTTCCCGCAACACATCCCTCACACCCCGCCCCTGCCACAACCGCCCAAAGAGGATCCCCCTCGTTCTCACACACCACCCCACCAACCTCCGGATACAACCCATCATCCTCCGACACTTCCGCCATCTACAATCCGACCCCACCACCCAAGACATTTTTCCATCCCCACCCCTGTCTGCTTTCCGGAGAGACCACTCTCTCCGTGACTCCCTTGTTCGCTCCACACTGCCCTCCTACCCCACCACACCCGGCACCTTCCCCTGCAACCGCAGGAAATGTTACACTTGCCCCCACACCTCCTCCCTCACCCCTATCCCAGGCCCCAAGATGACTTTCCACATTAAGCAGAGGTTCACCTGTGCATCTGCCAATGTGGTATACTGCATCCACTGTACCCGGTGTGGCTCCTTCTACATTGGGGAACCCAAGCGGAGGCTTGAGGACCGCTTTGCAGAACACCTCCGCTCAGTTCGCAACAAACAACTGCACCTCCCAGTCGCAAACCATTTCCACTCCCCCTCCCGTTCTCTAGATGACATGTCCATCATGGGCCTCCTGCAGTGCCACAATGATGCCACCCGAAGGTTGCAGGAACAGCAACTCCTATTCCGCTTGGGAGCCCTGCAACCTAATGGTATCAATGTGGACTTCACCAGTTTCAAAATCTCCCCTTCCCCTACTGCATCCCTAAACCAGCCCAGCGCATCCCCTCCCCCCACTGCACCACACAACCAGCCCAGCTCTTCCCCTCCACCCACTGCATCCCAAAACCAGTCCAACCTGTCTCTGCCTCCCTAACCTGTTCTTCCTCTCACCCATCCCTTCCTCCCACCCCAAGCCGCACCCCCCATCCACCTACTAACCTCATCCTACCTCCTTGACCTGTCCGTCTTCCCTGGACTGACCTATCCCCTCCCTACCTCCCCACCTATACGCTCTCCACCTATCTTCTTTTCTCTCCATCTTCGGTCCGCCTCTCCCTCTTTCCCTATTTATTCCAGAACCCTCACCCCATCCCCCTCTCTGATGAAGGGTCTAGGCCCGAAACGTCAGCTTTTGTGCTCCTGAGATGCTGCTTGGCCTGCTGTGTTCATCCAGCCTCACATTTTATTCACTTAAAACAGTTTACTTAAAGTCACAATTTTCAGGAAAGTGGCCACACTTTAGGTGGTGGCTTGCTGTCATAACAATACAAAAAGTATGTTCATTGATACAAAAAGTTCATTGATCAGTTTGTCCTGAATTAAGTGGTATTTCAGTTTGTTTCAGCAACTTGGAGTGGATGAGTAATCAGCTGCAATTTGCAATCCATACAGTTCAATATCTATTGAAAGTGCACATATGGAGACAAGATCAGGAAGTCCTGTAATGCATTTGGTGGAATTTTTTTGTATTCATTCATTGGATAGGCATCATTTGCCCATCCCAAATTTCCCTTGCGAAGGTGACAATGAGCTTTCTTGAACCACTGTAGTCTTTGACATACATGCAGTGCTGTTAAGAAGGGTGTTTCCAGGAATTTTATCCATTCAGGTGCACTCTGGCGTTGTGGTGGCAATGTCTGGAACATAGTCTTAATCATGGGAACAGACTTTATAGGCAATGTCAGGGTGCCATTTGTCTCATCTTTGATCCAGCTTCCAGGATAGTTTTGTGTTTACCATTGTCGTTTCTGATTGATATTGGGTGTTTGATCCCGTTTCATTCCCTCTCTTAGATTTGTAATTCTTGATAGAACTGAATGAAAGAGCATGCAGAAGATAAGAGGTTATGCTTCAGTTATCTCCAGCATTGGGAGGCCACATCTTGAATTCTGTGCACAGGGTTGATCTTGTTATTTAAGGAAGGGTGTAAATGCATGAAGACAGTTCAGAAAACCGTTAAACTAATACCTGGAATGGGTGAGTTGTCTGAGGAAGAAATGTGGACAAACTAAGCTGACATCTGTTGGAGTTTAGATGAGCAAGGAGTGACTTGATTGGAGTGATAGAATGTAGAACTTGGACTACTGTTTAGAAAGTAAGGGGTTGTCAATCTAAATTTTGAAACGGACATATGTCCTTGAAACACTGTTATTGTGTTGATTGTTCGAGGTGTTGACTGGCTCACCTCTTCTAGTGTGTATGTTTGCAATATTCAAATGCCTTGAAGTGACTTCACAAACAGAAATACACCAGCTGAATGTAAGCCTCCACCAACTAATGGGGAGAGTAACTTGATTCTTATGACAAGATTACCTTGAACAAAGGTTTTATTCAAAGATGTTAGAATTCCTTAACTTTTATTTCAGTTGTGCCAATATGATTAACAGCTATAACTTTTGAAGTGCTGTGATGTAACATTCTTTGTTCCATTTTTCCATCAATTGCATTTACCCATAACAAGCTTCATGTTGTGTCTCTTTAAACCCTTTGTTTTGGTTAGGACTGTAATGGAGCAGGATAAAGAGAAGTTGGAGAAAGATAAATTTGAAATTGAAATGAAGCTGTCCCAGTCTTTGAAAGAACTCAGGTATTTCTTAGACTGCTAATGCATAATTAGCAAATTACTTTGTCACTTAAAATCAGAGAATTTTTCATGTCTTTTAAAACTCTGATTTAAATTAAAAGTAAATATCCTGGACACCACCCCCTGGCCTCCTACCCTCCCTCGATCTCTTCATCTCCAACTGCCATCGAGACATTAACCACTTCAACCTCTCTACCCGCTCACCCACTTGAACCTCTCCACCGCAGAATGGGCGGCCCTCCGCTCCCTCCGTTCCAACCCCAACCTCACCATCAAACCCGCAGACAAGGGAGGCGCAGTGGTAGTATGGCGCACTGACCTCTACATCGCCAAGGCCAAACGCCAACTCTCCGACACCACCTCCTACTGCCCCCTTGATCATGACCCCACCCCCGAGCACCAAACCATCTCCAATACCATCCATGACCTCATCACCTCCGGGGACCTCCAACCTTATTGTTCCCCAACCCTGCACGGCCCGTTTCTACCTCCTTCCCAAAATCCACAAACCCACCTGCCCTGGTCGACCTATTGTCTCAGCCTGTTCCTGCCCCACCGAACTCATTTCCACCAATCTGGACTCCATTTTCTCCCCTTTGGTCCAGGAACTCCCCACCTTCGGCTGTGACACCACGCACGCCCTCCACCTCCTCCAGAACTTGCAATTCCCTGGCCCCCAACACCTCATTTTCACCATGGACGTCCAGTCCCAATACACCTGTATTCCTCATGCAGATGGCTTCAAGGCCCTCCGCTTTTCCTGTCCCGCAGGCCTGACCAGTCCCCCTCCACCGACACCCTCATCCGCCTAGCCGAACTCGTTCTCACCCTCAACTTCTCTTTTGCTTCCTCCCACTCCCTACAGACAAAGGGGGTGGCCATGGGTACCTGCGTGGGCCCAAGCTATGCCTCCCTCTTTGTAGGTTACGTTGGACAGTCCCTCTTCCGCACCTACACAGGCCCCAAACCCCACCTCTTCCTCCGTTACATTGATAACTGTATCGGCGCCGCCTCTTGCTCCCCAGAGGAGCTCGAACAGTTCATCCTCTTCACCAACACCTTCCACCCGAACCTCAAGTTCACCTGGGCCATCTCCAACACATGCCTCACCTTCGTGGACCTCGCAGTCTCCATCCCAGGTAACCAGCTGGAAACTGATGTCCATTTCAAGCCCACCGATTCCCACAGCTACCTAGAATACACATCCTCCCACCCACCCTCCTGCAAAAATTCCATCCCCTATTCCCAATTCCTCCGCCTCTGCCGCATCTGCTCCCAGGATGAGGCATTCCACTCCCGCACATTCCAGATGTCCAACTTCTTCCAGGACTGCAACTTTCCCCCTGCAGTGGTCGAGAATGCCCTTGATTGCGTCTCCCGCAACACATCCCTCACACCCCGCCCCTGCCACAACCGCCCCCCAGAGGATCCCCCTCGTTCTCACATACCACACCACCAACCTCCGCAACGCATTATCCACCGACACTTCCGCCATCTACAATCCGACCCCACCACCTAAGACATTTTTCCATCCCCACCCTTGTCTGCCTTCCAGAGAGATCACTCTCTCCATGACTTCCTTGTCTGCTCCACACTCCCTCCAACCCCACCACACCCGCCACCTTCCCCTGCAACCGCAGGAAGTGCTACACTTGCCCCCACACCACCTCCCTCACCCCCATCCCAGGCCCCAAGATGACTTTCCATAATAAGCAGATGCTCGCCTGCACATCTGCCAATGTGGTATATTGTATCCACTGTACCTGGTGTGGCTTCCTCTACATTGGGGAAACCAAGCAGAGGCTTGGGGACCGCTTTGCAGAACACCTCCACTCGGTTCGCAATAAACAACTGCACCTCCCAGTCGCGAACCATTTCCACTCCCCCTCCCATTCTTTAGATGACATGTCCATCATGGGCCTCCTGCAGTGCCACAATGATGCCACCCAAAGGTTGCAGGAACAGCAACTCATATTCCGCTTGGGAACCCTGCAGCCCAATGGTATCAATGTGGACTTCACAAGCTTCAAAATCTCCCCTTTCCCCACTGCATCCCAAAACCAGCCCAGCTTGTCCCCGCCTCCCTAATCTGTTTTTCCTCTCGTCTATCCCCTCCTCCCACCTCAAGCTGCACCTCCATTTCCTACCTACTAACCTCATCCCGCCTCCTTGACCTGTCCGTCTTCCCTGGACTGACCTAACCCCTCCCTACCTCCCCACCTAGAATCTCCTCTCCACCTATCTTCTTTTCTCTCCATCTTCGGTCCGCCTCCCCCTCTCTCCCTATTTATTCCAGAACCCTCACCCCATCCCCCTCTGTGATGAAGGGTCTAGGCCCGAAACGTCAGCTTTTGTGCTCTTGAGATGCTGCTAGGCCCGCTGTGTTCATCCAGCTTCACACTTTGTTATCTTGGATTCTCCAGCATCTGCAGTTCCCATTATCTCTGATCATAATTGGCCTACTAAAGAAGAAGAGGTTTTAATGAATGCAGAGAAGTGATTTGGTTATGTGTATTCAAAATTTTCTAATTGTGCATAATGACACAATGCCACAATTATGCACATTTCTTCCTATCTACCTGGTTGGTGCTCAGTTTTAAGACCAAAGGAAGGAGGATTATTGGATTGTATTGGAAAAGGTTCAGCTGAAAATACTGTGTCAAATGGCTCTATCTCTATATCCAAGTTTGTCCTTCTAAGGAATAAGAAAAATGACCTAAAATTGCTAAGAATTTTCCTAAATGCAAAAAAAACACTGATTTTTGTGACTGAGTTTCTCAATCACTCTTGAATTTTCTGCGTTCTGTTCCTCTACATGTTTACTTGATGTGTGAAATGAATTAATTTGCTAGTTTTAGCAGATTTATATTTGCAATTTTACTGTTTAATTGTATGCTGCATACATTGGTTCCATTGATGTCAATATCCACCTGGTACCAACCAAATTGAGTCCTAAAATGGCTTCAGCAACTGTACCTCAAGCAGGTGTTACTGGACAGTGTTCTAGATGAAATTCTTGCTGGATTCCAAATTTTTGTAACCTTTGTTTTCTCTTTCAACCTTGGACTTAATCTCTTTTTCCATTTAACCAAATTGACAAGAAAGGAAAAATTGGCAACTATGTTCCTGCCACAATTAGGCTCAATAATCTGAACAGGTGCCAAAGATGTGCCTAACCTTGTTTCTGAAAAGGATGGGAATCTGTCTTGCCTATGTACCCTCTGAGCTCCCACTCTTTTAACTAAAAGTCGATAACCCATGAATTGTCTCATCTATGTAAAATATTAATATCTAAGCCAATATTAAATGTGTTTAAAATTTGGTAACAATTTGTATTTAACCGAATTCTATCGCGTGAGGTTCAGTCAAAAATAAATTATTTTCTTGTCTTACCAACATGTTAGAACATGTAAATTAAGTATTGAATTTTTATAAACAAGTTCATGCGCATTCAGTGAAATTGTTATAGAACGGACTGGAAATTTATAATTTTGTCTTTTATGTGGAAGTACTTGTAAAGAAGAAAAATTGTTGCTGTATTGGATTTTAGTGAGATAAAAGTGCAACTTGAAAGCTCTAAAGAAGAAATCGGTCTTTCAGAGGATCAGCTTGTTCAGAAAGAAAAGGAAATACTAAATCTCAAAAACTGTCTGAAACAGAATGAGGCGTCTTATTGTGAACAGATAAAGGAAATTAATGGAAAATATCAACTACTTGAACAGGAGAAAGGTAATATTATTATTAAACAATGACCAATGCCTGAAATATTGAAGGTAATCTGTCTTCACATCTACATTTCTTCTTTCTCTGGGAAAACAATAAACTCTGACTAAATTACATTCTAATTGTTCATTTGGTTAAAATTTACTGTAGAAACCTTCACAAATTGCTAAACCAGGTGCCACCAAAAACTTAATAATTTTTTAGTTGATCCGTGGCAATTGCATTTTATCTGCCTTTTTGGATATTTTGAGCATGTAATGGAGATTAAGCCAAATTATATCCAGGAGTTGCAAGAAGATTGGGTTGTGTTTCTGATTTTTGGAAAAGTTTGTGTAGGCACTTCACATTACCACTTGTTGATGCTCAGAGTATCCCTTTAATTTGGTTAAATGCAAGTGTTTTTTTGTTCCCTGTCCTGCTCTACTCCATGATTTCAACTGGAATTTAGTTTATGGGTTTACAAGAGATGAAGTATGAAAACTATGTGCCATTGAGAGTTGTTGGCTGAAGAGTGAGAGGGGAGTTTTAACAAAAATAGCCTCATATATTGCAAGTCAGCCTAAATACCTGGTACATGCTTTGTTGTTCAGTGGTAATAAAAAGAATAATACATGAGCTCCATTTCACTGTGGGAATTGCCATTTGTTTCCCATCACAAGGACAGTGTTTACACTTCTGTAATTATTATTTGGTAATAAGTATTTTCTAAATAAGAAATTACCATGGCATTTTGTTTCCTGCTATTAATACTTTTTTCTTTCTATAGAGAAAGCAGAAGCAGAATGTCACAGGTTGGAGCAAAATTCAACTAGGGAGTTGGCGATGATGAAAGAAAAATTGAATGAAATGGAACAAGATCTGCAGCAGAAACAAGATGAGCTTTTCTCTGTCAAACAGGAAAAGGTAACAGTTTTCAAAAATTAATCTGCATGCACTTGCTTTCTAATATACCTTATGATATATCATGCTGAAGTCCTGCATTGATAATCACTCACATTGGTGTACACTCTCGTCTTGCTTAGGTTTATATTCAGTTCATTTTTACTTACTATAGAATGAAGTTTGTGTGGTGCCACTTGGGTGAGAGTGCAGGAACTTTAAGTCATTATGTGATATTGATTCTCATTCTTGTGAAGGTAGGAGATGCGCAGGTATCAAACTGGTAAAGGTGAGTAGAATTGGCTTTCTCTGTTATATGAAAAGGAACGCAATGGCTTGGTGGTTATATCGCTGGACTGTTAATCCAAAAAATCAGGTAACCTGTGTTGGAATTGTGGTGTGGCAGATGGTGGAATTTTAATTGAATAAAAATCTGGAATTAAGAGTTAATGACCAATTGACCAATTACCAGGAAAAATAGTCCGGTTCACTTGTGCCCTGAACAAAAAAAAATGCAAAGAAGGAGAGATTGTTTACACATGGAGCTTGTGGAATGAAGCCTGTCATATGTTTGTTTGATGGCTCTGGCGTGAGTTGTTTTTCATGTTTATTTGGAGATTTGAAAAATGACTGATTAGAAGACTTGAGGAAGGAGGTTTCTTTTAGGCTGATGAGAGTTTCAGCTTTGTGCATGATTCTTTTAAGATTTTGAATGTTTTGGCTTTTTAATCTTTTGCATGCTTAAGATTAAAATCTGTGGGTAAGGAAGGGTCACTTATTTATAAAATGCTTTTAAGAGCTGCTCCTTTTTAGACATTCAAGAGATAGAGTATGAAGTGGTTAGATTTAGACTGGTGGTTACACAGCAGGATCAGTCAGATAGATGGATGGCTGTCAGGAAAGGTAAGAAGGTAGTTCAACTTGCTCCATGTGATATCAAAGAACAGTTGGAGGCACTGGATACTGCGAAGGCTATGAGTCCTGACAATGTGCCAGCAATGGTGCTGAAAGCTTATGCTCCATATTTGCTGCACCCCTAACCAAACTGTGGCAGTACATACTGGCAACTACTATATTGGCATCTCCCAACAGTGTGGACTGTGGACTCTTCAGTGCAACAGTACTGCCCAAACAATTTACTCGCGATCGTCAGTAAAGTGATGGAACACATCATCAATGCTGCTAGCAAACAGCTGTTACTCAGAAATTACATGCGTACTGACAATCCGTTTTAGTTCTGCCAGGGCCACTCAGCTCTTGACCTCATTACAGCTTTGGCGCAAACAAGGACAAGAGTTGAATTCCAGAGTTGAGTGACAGCCCTTGGCATCAAAGCCACATTCAACTGAGCATGGCACCATGTATTCCTATCAAAACTAGTGCCAAAAAGAATTGGAGAAAGCCCTCTAATAGTTGGAATCATACCTGGCATTGAAGAAAATGGTTGTGGTTGCTGGTCATTAGTCATTTCTATTCCATCTCCGCTGGAGTTCCTCATGGTAGTGTCCAAGGCCCAACTGTCTTCAGGTGATTCATCAATGAACACCCCCACCCTGCCACCCTAAAATAAGATCGAAAAGTGGAGATGTTTGCTGATTGTACAAAGTTCAGCAGCATAGACTGCTTCAGTAACTGAGGAGGCATATATGTTCAAATGCTGCATCTGGACAATATCCAGATTTGGGGTAAGAAGTGCTGAGTAGAGTTGTACGGCATGGAAGTAGACCCTTCAGTCCAACTCGTCCATGCCGAGCAGATATCCTATATTAATCTAGTCCCATTTGCCAGCATTTGACCCATGTCCCTCTTAAACCCTTCCTATTCATGTATCTATCCAGATACCTTTCAAGCAATTGTACCAGCCTCCCCCACTTCCTGTGTCAACTTATTCCATACACACACCACCCTCTACATGAAAAAGTTGCCCTTTAGGTCCCTTTTGTATTTTGCCCCTCTCACCTTCAACCTATTCCCTCTAGTTTTATGTATGCACACAGAAACACGCACAATCCCCCACCTTGACCCCACCCACCCTTGGCTATTCATCCTATCTACACCCCGTCATTCTTGGTAACTTCCAGTGTGGAAGTAACACCACGCAATTATAATCTCCAGCATGAGAGATTTTAATCAATGCCCCCTGACATTCAATGGCATTGCTATCACTAAATCTCCCAGGTCAACGTCTGGTGGTTACCATTTAACAGCAACTGCATTTTAGGTCATCCTGAGGTTGTGAAAAATGCAGTAGAAACTCATCCTTTTATGGTCATTGTTCTGACCAATGAACTTAATCGGTTTTGTTATTGAATTACTTGTTTCACATTTCATTGGGAATGAGACTTGCGATGGGAAAAATATATCTTGAGAAAGTGACTGTTGTAGTGGTGTACCGCAGACTTTAATTTGACATGTGCTGGCTGTAACCTATGACATCTGCTTGGTAGCTTGGACATTCCTAACCTGCATACTATCGGAGATGAATCCACAGCACAAAGCAGTTATTAGCCTTGCAGCCCACAGTATTGATTGCTTTATTGTTGTCAAAAGTACCAACAGACAGTAAAAATGTTGTCTTGCATGTTACGCAGGTAGATTATACCATACAAAGTGCATCAGGGTAGCAGAAGAGTACAAAATACATGTTACAGCCACAGAGACAGATCAGAATTAACATTTGAGAGATCCATTCGGAAGTTTGATAACAGCAGGGAAGAAACTGTGCTTGAATCTGTTCATATGTGTATTCAAGCTTTTATATCTTCTGACAAAAGAGAGTTGGAATATTTGATTATGTTAGTTGCTTTACCGGGGCAGCGAGAAAGCTAGATCGAGTCAATGGATGGGAGGCTGATTTCGTGATGAATTGGGCTGTGTTCATGACTCACTGTGGTTTCTTGTGGTCATGGGAAGAGCAGTTGCCATACCATGCCGTGATACATCCAGATAGAATGTTTTTTGTGCTACACCTATAAAAATTTGTAGAGCCTTTGTTTACATCCCAAATTTCCTTAGCTTCCTAAGGAAGCAGAGAAATTGTTGTGCCTTCTCTTTTCAACAGAATAGAGAGAAGCATCCATCCATTGGGACCATATGATATCTATTCTTATGAAGAGCCTTCTGACTGTGTTTGATGCTGATTTTTGTAATATAATGTGTTTAGTGGTACAGATTCCTCAAATGTTAATTTCTTAGGCAGCTGCTGTGACTTGGGTGGCAAAGTATAACTGAAATAACTTGAAACTTTGAATAGATGCCTTACCGAAAGTGATTCTGGTAACACAATGCCTCCAAGTATAAAATTTATATCTGGCAGACTATGCCTGCATAATCTTCCATACATCTTTTAGATCCTAAAAGCATGGGGTGACCCCAGACCCCAAGGAATGCAGTGGTTCTCTGAACAAAGTTTGAAAAGGCAGTTGCTAGAAACAGCAGGGAAGTTTTCTATAACTCTTTCACTTGAAGTAGTTAATTATCAATGCATTGATAAATCAATGTTTTGTAAATGTTTTTGCTCCAATATGCTTTATGCTTAAAAACTGACCTGTCCCTTTCTCTAGGAACTGTCTGACTCTTTGCAGCAGAGGTTCGATATCTTCCGGGAAGAAATGACCAAAGAGAAGCTTTTGCTGGAGGAGGAGCTGGAAGCTGCATTAGATGAGCTTGAACAATTGCAGCTGAAGGAGGTGGAGGCTGAGGAGTTGGCCAAATGTCTAGAGGATGAGAATGAACTGAGAGCGAGAGAGTTTGCTGGACTACAGGAAGAACTTGTGAAGTCAGTTTACTTGTTATCTCATTCCCCCTGATTTAAAGGGAACTTTGGGTTTAGGGTGAAACTTGGAAATTAGCAGTACTTAAAAGGACCGAGATCCTTTGACCATTTTATAAGAGCAAAATTTGGTGACCAGCATATTCTTGGATTGGCTATATGCCCCCCATGATGTTCTTTTATGTCCATACCTGAGGTCTGTCTAATTCTTGAGATTGCCAACTGAATGTGATTTCAGTTCACTTTCTGTTCATTTAGGCTTCCTTGTTCAATAACATCCTATTCCATTAGGATGGAATTTTCCTGATCATGTGATCTGTTACATTGGTAGTCTGCAAGGTGATGCTACCATTGTAGGGTTTCAGTGCTTGGGACATCACAATTAAATTGGGGTATTTAATGTCCTGTTACAGCTGCTAATGTTTTAAGAGGTGTGGAGTTGGGTAGAGTTATTAGTAGCACATAGGTACCCAACATATTGGTGAAGTTGAGTTGTCAGCTCTAGTTGGAGATATTCCTGGATGTTTGCTGAAATGTTCTAATCACATTACACTGAGTCGTGTGGCAACCTATTTTGTGACCTTTACAAATGTTTGATTTTATATTCTGCTTCTCTTACCCAGTAATTAAGAATCTAGTCATTGTTTTACACCAACAAAAGTGAGAAGTTCTAACAACCATGGAATCAGTCATGAATGGGATAAAAAGGAAGTTATTCTCATAATCTATTTGTGCCATACACCATCTCCTCGTTTAACTTTGTTACTCCGCCCCATCTGTAGCTCTCTCTCGTGCTCTGTTTTGCTTGCCTGTGAAAAACCTATGATAGTGTAGGGCAAGTATTCAGTCTCGGAAACGGAGAGCAGTATTTAACACTCTGCATGTTGGAAAGTGTGATGTTCATAGCATAAGGTCTTGTTTTCACCTTCTGCCATGCACTCAACTGCATGTATTGTGTATTGAACCGTAAGCGGATGGTGTACTAAAAGCAATTTGTAATTTGTGTATACTTGTACATTAAAGGTGCATTTATCTTGTATAATGTGAATCATTTGGACTTTTTTGGTGTGGTCGTTGCTCAGGTTTTGATTTGTGGTTTGACTTTCTTCTCTTCTATCAAAAATTATGCAAAGTAAATGCTTCCACTGATTTTGTTGTCATGGTTGTCTTGAATTATAAATAGCCTTTTGTTTAAAAGTTAAAATCACTACAGTGAACACCTTTTCATGTAATAACTAGAAACTTGCCCCTTTGCCTATTAGTATCCAAACAACCTTTCAACCATAACAAAAATAGAAATTGTTGGACGAACTCAGCAGGTCTGGCAGCATCTGTGGAGAGAAAGCAGAGTCATTGTTTCAGGTCCAGTGACACTTGTTCAGAACTAGTTTCCCCATGTTTGACAGCAGTAAAGACTTGCTAGCTGCAATATGAAGTTAACTTTAGGTGAAAAAGTTTTTCGTCAAATCCCGTCTAAACCTTTTGCCTTTCACTTCAAAATTATGCTCCCTTGTTATTGACCCTTTGACTAAGGGGACCAGCTACTTCCGCTCATCCTGTCCATGCCCCTCTCAATCTTTTACACCTCTGTCAGGTTTCTTCCCCCACCCGACCTTTTATGCTTCAAAGAAAGCAACTCAAGCTTATCCATTCTTTCTTCATAGCTCCATTCCAGGCAGCATCCTGGTGAATCTCCTTTGCACCCTCTCCAGTGTATTCATATCTTTCCTATAATGTGGTGACCAAAACCAGCATAAACAATCTATTATTTAGAGCTGTGTCAAGTTTGACATTTCTTTTCCTCTCTTTAAAGGAAAAATGCTGAACTGGAGAAGGTTAATGAAGATCACAACAAAATTGTCAGTCAGTTACATGAGGACCAGAGTAAATCACTAAGAAAGCTAGGAGATATTGAAGCAGAATTTGAAAGGTAAGAGAGTATATGAACATGGCTTATGTACACCAAGCAGATGTTCATTCTTGATGATACTTGATTGCATCCTGCAATTTATTCAGCAATTTTCCTGTGCTGTCACGGTGTTTGAATGTGACATTGATTCCTTGCATAAGTTTTCTTTTAAACAGCCACAGCAGGATCTTGTTCGTTTTAAAACTTTTTTCATCTCTCCATGTGATGAAGATCCCCATGAGTTTTATTTTGTAGTTTGTTGGGAAGTGTAGAATCATACAGTACAAAAGAGACCCTTTGAACGATCATGTTTGTACTGCTGATAATACACTGCTGTCCACACTGTCTCACTTTCCAGAAGTAATCTGTTAGCCTTGAATGTTATGACAGAATGTTTCCTGCCTTAACTACCTTCCCGGGCAGTACATTGCAGACACTCACCACCCTCCAAGTGAAAACGATTTTCCTCAAATGCCATCTTAAAACCCCACTTTTCAGTTCAAATTTATGTGTTTGTTTCTTTGACTAAGGGCCACAACTGCCCAAGCCCCTCATAATCTTCAACATCTCTGCCTGGTGTACTCACCACCTCCTCTCCCTTAAAAAAAAGCCTTGCCCGACTCCCTTGACCATCTCTACTCTAAAGAAAACAACCCGAGTCTATCCAACCTCACTTCATCGCTGACGTTATTCTTCCTGGTGAATCTCCCTTGCACCTCTTCCAATGCAATCATGTCCTTCCTATAATATGACTGGAACTACGTACAGTACTCCAGCTATGGATGTAAAGTTCCAACATGACCTCCCTGCTCTTACAATCTATGCCGTGACCGATCAAGGCAAGTGTCCTGTCTGCTGCCATAATGACCTTTATTAACTTGACCTGCCACCTGCAGAGATTTGTGCACAAGCACCCCAAGATCCCTCTGTTCCTCTGAGCTTCTTATTGTCCTGCTACTCATTCAGCACTCCCTTGTCTTTTTCCTTCTTCCAAAATGAATTATAGTGTGTTGAGATTGCAACAATTGCAACAGAAGTTATCATGTAAATCTGGAGTTGGGTCCTGACTTAACTTCACAACAAAGGTATATTTGTTTGGTAGGTATGGGGAGTACAGTTAGCTGTTTTGAGTAGTGAACTCCAGATGGTGAATAGTTTGGGTGATGTCTGCACGATACTGAAGAATTAATTTAGAAAACAATTTTGAAAGTGTCTAATCTATTGCAATGCAAAGAGTTTCCATTTTTTCTGCTTTATAGAACAGAATGTCCAGTTACCAGCTTTCAATGGTCCTTCTCAGTCACTGCAAAATTAAATTAATGAAAGTGGAATTCCTTTTTCTGTATTTTCCTATTGAGGAATACTAATTTTCTGTAACATTTGTTCAGCTACAAATCATCTGTAACGAAAGAGATGGGGTGCCTCCAGGAGAGCAACACTGCACTGACAAAGCAAGTTGCACAGTTAGTCTCTGAAATCAAGGATGAGCGGCAGCAGTTAGCAGAAGTTCAGCTTTCTAAAGAGAAAGCAAAAGAAGAATATGCAAGGTACGCAGTTCAATGTTGCCATTACAATATTAATTTAGGCCCCATTGGTGAAACGCTTAACTTTTAACCTGCCATGTAAAATCTGGTATTTGTGCAATGGGCCCATTGATACCTACAAATCCCAACTGAGCTTGTGTAACTTTTACACAGCATAATTTAGTTGGATATTATTTAATAAATATTGTCTTGCATTGCGCTTCTTAATGTTATGGGTATGCTTGATCTGGAAATGTGGCATATCCCTTTCTTCTTGCACCCATACTTCAGAAAACCAAAATAGCTTCTCAATAAATCAGATTGCTAGGCATTCTTTTCTGTGTTGCTACGCTGTATGTAGCAAGTGTAAGCGAGCTTTTGTTTCTTGTGTAAGCTCTTACTTATTGACTTGTGACTTTAATTGTTCATTTGCACCATTTAACAGAAGTTATCACGTATATCTGGAGTTGGGTCCTGACTTAACTTCACAACAAAGGTATATTTGTTTGGTAGGTATGGGGAGTACGGTTAGCTGTTTTGAGTAGTGAACTCCAGATGGTGAATAGTTTGGGTGATGTCTGCACGATACTGAAGAACTAATTTAGAAAACAGTTTTGTAAGTGTCTAATCTATTGCAATGCAAAGAGTTTCCATTTTACCTGCTTTATAGAACAGAATGTCCAGTTACCAGCTTTCAATGGTCCTTCTCAGTCACTGCAAAATTAAATTAATGAAAGTGGAATTCCTTTTTCTGTTCCCCTTCTCCAAAGAATGCTACTGGAAGCACAAACAAAGCTAGCTCAGAAGGAAGGTGAAGTCAGAAAATTGGAAGAAACTTGTAACCTGAGAGTAAACGGACTTCAAGTACAATTGGAACAAAGCAAGATGTGTCAGGAGGTGGAGAAACAGAGGTACAAGTGGAATGTGCAATTCATTTTGCAATGTGTGGCAGATCCTCTTGGCTTTGAATGTATCTAGTGGTTGGGTTGTATCTCCAATCAGTTCTGTGATTCCAGTATTGTTTATTTAGTCTTCAAATTGAGCATTGTAATTGGGAGAAGGGGGTGGTCAATTAATCTGCTTGTTCATCTTCTGATTTTCTTTACAAATTGCGCAATCTTAATGAAGAGCAAAGTTGTATAGTGCAAGATTCCAGGGTTAAAAAGAATACGCTGAGACTATTCTGGGGCGCCCGTGTGCTAGAAAGGTTGAGAGGATGAACATTTATACAAAATGAGATGTAAAAATGATTTGCCAGACAGTTGGCTAGCTTGCATAAAATGATTTGTGGCCTGAACCTATTCCCAACATTTTAGGAATGTTGGAAGTAGTACCTGCTAATGACCTGGTATTCCAAGACAGACATTCAGAAATTAGAATTGTGGACAATAAACTCACCCAGGGAATGGATAGATGTTAACTTGGTACTGTAACTTGTGGGACCAACATTGAATAGTACCACATTTGCCTCTGGTCTATACTACTCGTTAAGCATAAATGATTCTGACCATAAAGAATTTCCATACTTCTGACTTAATAATTGAGATGGTGGCTTTATACAACAGAGGAAATTGAATTTCAGTCCTTTGCATGATTTTATTTATGTGGCCTACAGAATTTTCAGTTGTTTAAAATAAGCGAATATCAAGTCTAATTTAAATATTTGAAAGTGAGAGTTTATACTTTTCTCCTAAACTTTAGCTGGTGTCCATTGCTGTTGAATCCAGTCTTTGTGCAGGGATTGAGAATATTTTCTACTTGGCACAGCTGGTAAAAATTTAGGTGCTGTATTCCTCTGAGGTGTATTTGGTGGAAGCCTGGTTTATTATTGTGTTACCTCGAAGTAATCGGTTTCTTTTTATACAACTGAGAGGGTTAGCTGATCATGCAAGTTGTTCACCAAATGAATTTCTTGTTTCTGTCACAGCACTGATACTGTGAGTGAGGATGTGGTTACAGAACTTAAAGCTGAAATACAAAAATGGCAAGTACTTTATGAAGAATTGCACAACAAGGTTAAACCTTTCCAGGTACATTCTCTCCAACTTTTGTTTTTGTGTTACGCATTTAGTGTTAACTTTTCCTCCTTTTAATTCGAAAGATACTATGCTATTGGGAAATATGTTTAATGTTGTTATTTAAATGATATATAAATAAATATCCCTATTAATTAGTAGAGTAGCTCATTTGTCAACTGAAGTGTCTAGTGTTCAATCTATTCAGGAGTGTGTCACTTTTATCAACTTCTCAGCTTTGGGTGATGGGCATCAGTACCTGTTTGCTAACATTGTGAAACTTGCAAAGTTCCAAACTGTCATTTTGTGTTGACATTGAGTGTAGAAATATGGCTTCTGCTTTAATTTGGTAAGTATGTAAATCTGCCCACTGTCCTGTGCTGTTGACTTGCAATGTGTTCCAGATTAGAGTCTGTTTGGACATACAAACACAGTACAGGACAAGCAGCCATTCATCAGTACAGGAAATGCTTGTATGTTGGGACTTTAAAATTACACTCTGAATGAGATTGCATTTGTAAGTACTTGCATTTGTAAATCAGATGTTCATAATCTGAAACATCCCAGGAAGCTGTGTGGGTTTGTTTTGTTTCTTGTTGTTTTGCACATCTTGTGGTTTATTACGTGCAAGTAATATTCCTTTAATTAGATCTTAAATTCTCAACTTGCTCAATGTAAAATTGCTGGTGGACCTGATTAGTTTTTAAAACTTTTCATATGAATAGGAGCAACTTGACTCATTTGAAAAGGAAAAGAATTCCCTCCTCAATGAACATGGAGCTACGCAGGAAGAGCTGAATAAACTGAGCGAAGCTTACATTAAGTTGCTTGGTCATCAAAACCAGAAACAGAAAATTAAGCATGTAATGAAGCTGAAGCAAGAAAACGTGGAGCTGAAGCAGGTATGCAGTTTTACCAGGTTGGTGGCAATGAATGATCGATGTACCCTTTGCTAAAATATTACTAATTTTATAGACTAATACTTCAAATTGGGACTTTCTCCATTCCTTCAGCACCTACATGCAAAGGGGAGTGCATGTGCTGGTTTTATGTACCTTGAATTTTTCAGAACACACAGGATTTGGTCTGGCTTCTCTCGGTGAATTTAAAGGAAATACTGTTCTGTAGCAAGGTGTAGAGCTGGATGAACACAGCAGGCCAAGCAGCAGCATAGGAGCAGGAAGGCTGACGTTTCGGGCCTAGACCCTTCATCAGAAAAATGTTCTGTAGAGTTGTGTTAACTGTGACCTCGTGATGGACACAGTTGGTATGGAAATATGTGGGTGGTTTTATTTTGCAACAGATTACCACAGCAGTAAGTTAGCACCTCAAATGTACCTATTGCACAAGATAGGAACTCAATGTGCAGATAATGTATTGGCATAGGTTGATTCTAAGGGGAATTGACAGGGGAGAGGTTGAGAAAATATTTCCACAAGGGCCCTTTATCAAGAAGACAATTTTAAAAAACAACATTACCTGTTTTTCTTATCCGTTCATTCAGAGATGTTAATACATACCTCTGGAGCAGGTAGCACTGCTGGTCCAGGGGACCGTTATGGTGAGGAGTTTTAATTGTCCTTAGCTGAGATCATCTCATGAGACACAGACCAGAAGATTCTCACTAGCTTGGCTCTATGAGCAACTGTAGAGTGACTTGATAGCGTTCTTATAGTGCAGTGGCAGTGTCATCTGCCTCTGATCCAGGAGATGTAGATTCAAGTCCCAACTGCTCTAGAGTTGTGTCACAATATCTCTGAGCAGGTTGATTAGAAAATATTGATTGACTTGTTCAAGATAAAATAATTGCAGAGGCGTTTGTGTATACTTTAAAGTTTGCCTTGCAGTGTGAATTTTTGTGGAAGACGCAGATTGTTTTGTTGTGAGTTGTCTAAGTCAGTTTGAAACGTGTGTTGAATGCTTGAATGTAAAATGTGTCTGGTGAGTAAATTCCTGAACGCTTAATTCCCCGATTCTGCTTTCAGTTTCCTGTTTCTGAACTGTCACAGTACAAAGTTAATTTCAAGGCTCAGGATCTATTGAGCTACAAAGGACAAAATTTATCATAGAATCCCTACAGTGTGGAAGCCGTGTGGCCCAACAAATCCGCATTAACTCTCCAGGGAGCGTTCCAGCCAGACACTCACCCCTACTCTATCTCTCTAACCTTGTATTTCCCATGGCTAACCCACCCAGCCTGCACACCCCTGAACACTATACAGGCAACTTTAGCATTGCCAATCCATCTAACGCCCACATCTTTTCGACTGTGGGAGGAAACTGGAGCACCCAGAGGAAACCCAAGCAGACACAGCGAGAAAATGCAAACTTGACACAGACTGTTGCCCGAAGCTGGAACTAAACCTGGTCCCTGGCATTGTGAGACAGCAGTGCTAAACATTGAGCCATCATGCCACTATTTGGAAAATGTTTTCGATTCTCAGGAGTGGATACCTCTTTATTCCACCTCAGTCCTTGTTTCTTCATATTTCTGCAATAAATGCTAGCAGTCTGGCCAATTGGCAGCCTTTAGAGGTCAGACATGCACCAACTACCTTTTTCCTACTGTTGATGAAGTAGCTTCTTTACCTTCATCCATGTTTCATCTGCTCAGTTGATTTTGACATCCCAAATTCGAGCTTCAATGCTGCATATGTGTTCAATAAGTAGATTAAATTCCTTTCAATACACTGGAGCAGTGTACGTGCACTGGGTTAAAACCATCGCTATCCTTGTTTTGCTTAAAATAAGATCAGTTACAATATTAAACCACTACCACTTGCAAAACTATTTGAATTGTATGCTAATTTTAGTAAAATACTCTCTGCATCCCCTTGTGAATTATATTTACCTTCACTGCTCAAGTGTATATTAAATGTAAATTTCTTAACTACTCTTATGGGAAAAAAAAACTCGACTTTTCGTGTTGCCATTTGATCATCAAACTCCACCCTAGATTAATGTTCATGTACATGTACTATATTGAGATTACATGGCGAACAAAAGTGTCTATGACTTTTAAAACTGATTAATTCAATCAGCCATGTGCCCAGGACACTAACTACAGTATTACGAGTGGGAAGAGCTTTGGTATCCCCATACTTTTGCCATTGAAGGCTTTTGCTGTCAGTTTCTTCCGTTCTCTTGCCGATTTTTCACATCTGGCTTCTAAAATAATATTGAAATTTTGGATTTTGACTTGCTTTTCATATGAAATGCATCTCTTTTCAATTAAAAAGTGCAAAGATTTCACTTTGTGGCAAGTAGCTGTCTGATCCGGATGTTCTCCCTGGCAGGAGCTGACAAAACTTCGAGCGCAGCTGTCCAAGGAGAAACTAACTGATCAGAAGTATCAAGAACAACGTTGCAAGGCACAAGGCATCAAACGCTTTGATCCTGCCAAAGCTTTCAAACATTCAGTGAAGGAGAATATTGCTCCTACGACACCACTGAGAGAAGGTAAACAATTTGTTGTGGAACTTTGTTCAATTTAACTGCTTTCCTGGATTTTGGGATATTCAAATAGCAGGGCATTTTAAATACATAATTAGGCTTGAGGTTTGTACATTGCATTGGCATACAATGCTGGGTTTGTCAATGTAGGAGGGGGACATTGGCCATCAAGCTTTCATATGGTCGGACAAGAATGGGATCAGGCATAAGGTAACCTTTTTATGGTGTTGAGACCAATCTCACTCCCACCTGCTGCCTTCAACAGCAGAGGCACACAGTCGTGACAGAACAATACCCAAATAAAAGTAGAAATTTTAATTGCATGCAGCTTTCAGCAGGCTCTGATGATTGCAGAAGCCTGTGCTGACCAATATGTTTCCCTGTTCCTGAATGATCTTCCTTGGAGTATAAAAATGTCTTTTGCTCTTCCTGTTGTGGTGATGGATATTTGCTGGGCTGCACAGGGTGTGGTAATTCTGGTTAACAACTATCCTCTCAATGTACTAACAGGTTGGGTGTAAGCTGTCAAGTCAGTATGTTTAATAAGTAGTCTTCAACTGGTATTAAGGCAGAACTCATTCAGCTGTGTTGTTCACTAGTCCTTGCGTAAATTATGAGTGCGGGAGAGAATGTCTTAGAAAGCTACCTAATATCTGGAAAACCTGCTTGAAATCAGTTGAGCTGGAGCTTCAAACTAACGCAATCAAAGAGGACTGACCAATTGACTGGGCCCAATCACTCGGGTAAATTACCCCCAAGATCCAGGATGTCTCGGAGAGGGTGCAAAATATTGTCAAAGGGGAGAAGGACCAGCAGGAGGTTGTTGTACACATTGAAACTAGTGACATAAGTAAAGGATGAGATTCTGATGAGAGAATATAGGAGGTTAGGCAGGAGTTTAAAAAGTAGGTCCTTGATAGTAATAATACCTGGATTACTCCCAGTGCCATGAGCTAGTGAGGGTAGGAATAGAGCAGATGAATGCGTGGCTGAGGAGCTGGTACAGGAAATAAGGATTCACATTTCTGGGGATCATTGGAATTTCTTCTGGGGTAGAAGTGACCTGTATAAGGAGGACAGATTGCACTTAAATTGGAAGGGGACTAATATACTGGAAGGGAGATTTGCTAGAACTGCTTGATTGAAACTAGTAAGGTTTTGGGGCTGGAGGGGAGGGTGATAGAGTGCAGGGTGCTAATGAGGAAAGTGATCAGTCTGAGACTGATACAGTTGGGAAAAGGAGCAAGTCAAACTGTCAGGGCAGGCAGGAACAAAGCAGAAAATGAGGTAGGACTGATAAATAAACTGCATTTATTTCAATGGAAGAGGCCAAATAGGTACGGCAGATGAACTCAGGGCATTGTTGGGAATACGGGACTGGGATATCATAGCAATTTCAGAGATGTGTCTCAGGGATGGACAGGACTGGCAGCTTAATGTTCCAGGGTATAGATTCTATGGGACGGGTAGAGAGGGGAACAAGGCAAGAGTGGGGAGCAGTGTTTTTGATTATGGACAACATTGTGGTTGCATTCAGGGAGGATGTTCCTGGGAACATGTCCAGCGAAGTTATTTGTGTAGAACTGAGACATAAGAAAGGGATGATCACCTTATTGGGATTGTACGATAGGTTTCCTAATAGTCAATGGGAAATTGAAAAACAAATTTGTTGGAAGATCTCAGTTATTTGTAAGAATATTAGGGGATTTTAACTTTCAAACATAGACTGGGTGTGCCAAAGTGGTAAGGGCTTGGATGAGGAGGAATTCAAGTGTGTATAAGAAAATTTTCTGAATCACTACGTGGATGTACCTACTCGAAGGTGCAAAGCGTAACCTACAATTGGGAAATAAGGCAGGGCAAAGTGACTGAGGTGTCAGTGGGGGAGCACTCGAGGAAAGTGCCCATAATTCTATTAGTTTTAAATTAGTGATGGAAAAGGATAGATTGGGTCTCGAAGTTAAAGTTCTAAATTGGAGAAAGGCCAATTTTGATAGTATTTGGCAAGAGCTTTCAAAAGTTGTTTGGGCATGGATGTTTGCAGGCAAAAGGAATAGCTGAAAAATGGGATGCTTTCAAAAATGAGACAATGAAGAGTCCAAAGACAGTATGTTCCTGTTTGGGTGAAGGGCAAGGCTGGTAGGTGTAGGGAATGCCAGATTACGAGAGAAATTGAGGTTTTGGTTAAGAATAAGAAGGAAGCATATGTCAGGGAAGGACAGCAGAGATTGACTGAATTCCAAGAAGAGTATAAAGACAATAGTAGTATACTTGAGAGGGAAATTAGGCGGGCAAACGGGGGACATGAGATAGCTTTGGCAAGCAGGGTTAAGCAAAATTCAAAGGGATTCTACAAATGCACCAAAATTCAAAAAAGGTAACTAGGGAGAGAATAGGGCCCCTTAAAAATCAGCAAGGCTGCCTGTGTCTGGAGCGGCAGGAGATGGGTAAGATACTAAATGAGTATTTTGCATCATTTCTCTGTGGAGAAAGATATGAAAGATAGAGTTGGGGAAATAAATAGCGATAACTTGAAAAATGACCATATTACAAAGGAGGAGGTTCTGACTGGTTTAAGATGCATAAAGGTGGATAAATCCCTGGACCTGATCAGCTGTACCCTAGAACTCTGTGGGAGGCTAGGAAAATGATTGCTTGGCCCCTTGCTGAAATATTTATATCATCAATAGTCATAAGTGAGTTGTCAGAAGGCTGGATGTTGGTGCCACTATTTTAGGAAATGTGGTAAGGAAAAGCCAGAGAATTATAGACTGGTGAGCCTGACATCTGTGGTGGGTAAATTATTGGAGGGAGTCATAGTTCTTTGAAAGTGGAGTCACAGGTCGATAGCATGGTGAAGAACGTATTTGACGTGCTTGCCTTTATCAGCCAGTGTATTGAGTATAGGAGTTGGGTGATCATGTTGCAGCTGTACAGGACATTGGTTAGGCCACTGTTGGAATACTGTGTACAATTCTGGTCTCCCAACTATAGGAAAGATGTTGTGAAACTTGAAATTGTTCAGAAAAGATTTACAAGGATGTTGCCAGGGTTGGAGGGTTTGAGCTACAGGGAGAGGCTGAATAGACTGGGGCTATTTTCCGTGGACCATCAGAGACTGAGAAGTGACCTTATAGTGTTTTGTAAAATCATGAGAACATGGATAAGATCAACGGACAAGGTAAATGGGGCCGAGGGTAAAGGTTTTAAGATGAGAAGGGAAAGATTTAAAAGGGACCTGAGGGGCAAGTTTTTCATGCAGAGCATAGTGCGTGTATGGAATGAGCTGCCAGAAGAACTAGTGGAGGCTGGTAGAATTACAACATTTCAAAGGCATCTGGATGGGTATATGAATAGGAAGGGTTTTGAGGGATATAAGTCAAATGCTGGCAAACGGCACTAGATTCATTTAGGATATCTAGGCATGGATGAGTTGGACCAAAGGGTCTATTTCTATGCTCTATATCTCTTTGAAATGTTGCCAAAAGCCATTTGATTGTTTTCTCAACCATTCAGTCCTTTAAATCCTTCTCTCCCCTGGTTCTTGACCCCCAACTGTGGAGACATCTTTTCTGCAACTACCTTGTCCAACCTTTAGGAATTTTGAATTTTGTAAGTTTCAATGAAATTTCTCTTTCTGCTTTAAAACTGTAGAGGATAGTCTCCTTGATCTCTCCTTGTAGGCCAGTTCTGCTATCCCATGGATTAGATTTTTGAACCTCTACTTCATTGTCTGTCTGGCAAATGGACCAACTTTGCACACACTACTCCAAGTGTAGTGTCACTAAGGTGCAATACAATCTACAATCTTTATTCCCATACTCAAAGCCTCTTGCAATAAAAGCTAACACATTTGCCTTACTAGTAGCTTGCTGCATCTGGATGCCAGCTTTTAATGATTCATAAACATGTGCAACCAGTTCCTTTCTGGCCATCAACATTTCCCAACCTCTTGTCATTTTAATAAATACTCAGCACCTCCATTCCTCCTATCAAGGTAGTTCACACTCATGCACATTGTATTCCATCTGCCATGTTCTTGTCTACTCAACCTATCCCAATCCCCTTGAAAGTTAACGGGAACTACAAAAAAGTTGTTCTACGTTTTCTTGGCAAAAACAGTTTTATTTACTGGTGAGTGTGCTGACTAACCACATTCAGCTTTCTGGTGATAGCATAAGACTTGTTCTCATGTGCAGATAATTTTTTCCTTGTAGACTAAGGTCAGAGCGATAAGATTCAGCTAGGAGCACAAAACACATTTATAATCACTCTTGGGATATTGGTCTGAAGGACTGAGATTTTTACACAAATTATGAAATAATTGGTCACTTAAATCTGCAGGACTTTTGATAATTAATATTTCTATGATAAGAAAGAGTTGGATGAATTAAATGAGCAAATGAATGGCAGAAACAAACCAGCTTTCTAATTAGTTACTTACTCTAGCCCTGCCGAATTATCTTCTGCCCCATTGTAACTATCTGATTCTATGATATTCCTAACTGCTTATTCCACAGTTAATTCTATAAGTGGTATCTGAAAGTCTCTTTCATGTTGCGCAGTGCTGGTATTTAGGTTTCTCAGCGAGGATAAGCTAACTTGCTTCGTGAGTCAATGCACGCAGGGTGGTAAATAGTTAGGTCATGTGCTAGGTCACTTGCCTTTGAGCAGGTAAGCACTTGTTTCTCCTATAAACATTTGATTAAGCATTAATTTAACTTTCTAACCACATGATGGATTGCAATGCATTTTGAGTAAGTCTAAATTTCAGTTTAATTTCATTTCTAACCAAGCGATGGAGAAATTGAAGTTTGGTAAAATATCACCAATACATGTATTAACCTGAACTGTTTGTTATGATACTTCATAGTTCAATATTTGCTGTGACACTTCTGTATGACTCATTTTTGTTTTGCAGGGAGCACAAATGTACTTTAAGCTTTGCAGCTTTGATTTCAAGTCTCCATACATTGAGTGTGATGAGATTCTGGTAACGGTACCCTGGATCGAATGGCTTACATTCAACAAGAATGAGTTGAAGAGGTTAATTACATTGTAAATCGGAAAGTAGATCATTGTAAACCAATCAAACAGTCTTGTTCCAGTGATTTTATGTTCTCCCCTGGCCCCTGAATTTTAATCTTGAATTTTAAAATATGGATTTATAAATAAATTCTTTAGATTAGGTAAATTATTTTTTATGGATGTTTATTTATCCTCATGAATCTATTCATTGGCATTGAATTGTAAATAATTCTGTTGGATTTTCTGGTGAGCTGGTAGTTGATATCTGGGAGAATCAACAGCTCAGGTTTCACAAACAATTTATGAAGAAAAAATAACTTGCAAGCAGCTGGGCTGTTAACAAAAATAGCAGCTGACAAAGAAATCTATTATTGTAATACTATACTGTTACTGTGGTGTAGCAACCCCAGAATGCCCTTTCCCAGATTTAGGTAAAATAAGAATTCTTTTTGCAATAGATAACATTCTTGCTAAGTAACATGAGTTCTATAGTTAAGTGGGAGACCAGTCATAATGTGAATTTTGGGATCAGGCACATTGGATGTACATTCAACTTCATGTGAGGGAAATAAAGATTTGAAACTTCATCAGAATGAAGGCCATTACCTTAACAGACTGCATTAAAGCAAGGACCACCAACTGAACCCATTGAATAACTGAATTTCCAAAGATTTGGGTAGCACTTTGTGGCTGAACACTAAACTTCAAGCCATTTAGCTTAACGTCAAGCTTAGCTTATTGATAAAATATTTAGCTGTATCAAATAATTAACATTAAGTATGAAGATACTGGTCCATGATTTTAATTATTTTGCAAGATTTTTATTCTGGTGATTCAATATTGCAATAAATTGTCAGCTTATTTTGTGGTGCATGTATTGAGGTTGAGAGACTTGATGTGGTTCCCTATTACTTAATCTGAATTGTAATTCTAGTCATTCCAAAAGCTTCCCAATTGTTTGAAAAGCAAAGTTGTCAATGGGTGTAGTTGACGATCTTCTTTTCAGGTGCAACTATTTTAATAGCAGTTGGGAGCTGACCTTGAGACATTGTATAATCTGACAAGAATAAGAAACTGGAGCCTTGTTGCCTAATACAGTTTTTCCTGCAGAACTTGCAGTTGATTACTTGAAATGATTGTATCTTTTGGTGTGCAACATTGTAAATATGTAACATTTTGAGTTACGTCCTTGGATAGTGAATTGTCAGAATGGCATTGATGTACAAAAAGCATTGGAAATAAGAATAAAGCTGGACTTGTTCCACTTTGTGGGATCTCTGCTCTGTCCTGCTGTACTCTGGAGAGGATCAACATTAGTTTACTTACCTAGATGAAACTCCTTCATGTAATAAACTCACAGTATTAAGCAGTAACTTGCTAATAATGGCTATCTAAAGTTATTAAAATTTACAAAAGCACTGAATGTTAAAATTATTTGTTTATTTCATATCTAACAATTTCTCTTTACCTCCATCTCTTGGACATTCGTAGTACATGCATGCAGGAAAGTTGGATGACTAGCCATTGTCCTTGACTTCTAGTGAAGCGGTCAGCATCTCAGTTCTTGCAAAACCATTGTAATAGATGTGTCATAATCAACAAAATTGGTCATTTATCTATGAACAGTTAACATATTTTTGATGTAGGGTACTAACCCTGAAGGGATGTTCCACTTTGGTCATTGGCTAATAGTGTTAGCATGGCTCTGTTGATGCTCTCAGGTCTGTCACGCTATTGTAGGGATGGGGCATACTCTAGAAGTGAAGCATATAATCTGGGGTAGTAGGAACTGCAGATGCTGGAGAATCCGAGATAACAAGGTGAAGAGCTGGATGAACAGAGCAGGCCACACAGCATCATTGGAGCAGGAGAGCTGACGTTTCGGACCTAGAGGGTTTCACTTCATTGTCATGTTGAGTTCCTGAAATTTAGTTACATTGTTATGGTCTGCTCACTCAAGGAGATGCAAATATTTCAATTATGTTTTGGGCAGCTCCCTCCCATTAAGAGTGCGAGTCAGCATTCATGCACTTGCCAGCAAGACCACGAGAACAGATTTAATTTATTAATTACTCCTTTTCAGTGTAAAGCATTTTCTTTATACAAAGCTGTGGGTACACTTATCAAACTAATTTTTTTGCCTTCCATGGCTGCAGTATTTCTCACTGTAAAAATGTAAGATTTTACCAAATGCAATATGAGTTTTGAAAAGAAACTAAATAACCTTCCCTTCCTATCTCTACGACAAGAATGTTACATTTTTGTATTTCTTGGCTGTTATATTTTTCCTCCTACAATTTCTGTAAAACCTCATATAGTTTTCAGACAGATCGACACAACACTGAAGCCACTCATCTCCTGTGGAGAACACTATAAGGTTATGTCCTCCATCTAAAGAACAAATATACTGGAACACAAACATTCCACCTAGTGTCAGAATCTTTGGGCAGGTGGATCAACTTTATATTTTTTATTACCATGGCTAGTTAGACATAGTTTTAGTCTGACTTATTTTTACGGTGACTACCCTTTTATGTAAGTCTGATCTCTCCCAAGTTTCTTACTCCAACTCAAGAATCAAATACTTTCACATGGTTTCAGAAAGCAGGTGAATTTCCCATCAAAAGTTTCAGTTCCAGGATAATTTCCAGAGTCAGGACATCAACAACTTCAAAGGATCACGACGCGCTTGTCTCTTGTCTGGTGGGAGACTGAAGGCAGATTTGGCTTCTTCCCAGATCAATTTTGTAGTGTTAAACGGATAGGCATGGCCTCCAATTAAATGCTGTATAATCTGCCTTGATAGTGGTGATCTAGTCGCACGGAAGTTACAACAGAATATACCATGAGGTGTCCTGGATACAGGTCAGATTCATTGTAACTGGATGTGAGTTTGCTCGCTGAGCTGGAAGGTTAGTTTTCAGACGTTTCGTCACTATTCCAGGTAACATTATCAGTGAGCCTCCGATGAAGCGCTGGTTTTATGTCCCGCTTTCTATTTATCTGGTTAGGTTTCCTTGGGTTGGTGATGTCATTTCCTGTGTTGGTGATGTCATTTCCTGTTCTTTTTCTCAGAGGATGGTAGATTGATTTGGAGCCAATGTGTTTGTTGATGGAGTTCCAGTTGGAATGCCATGCTTCTAGGAATTCTCGTGCGTGTCTCTGTTTGGCTTGTCCTAGGATGGATGTGTTGTCCCAATCAAAGTGGTGCCCTTCCTCATCTGTATGTAAGGATACTAGTGATAGTGGGTCATGTCGTTTTGTGGCTAGTTGATGTTCATGTATCCTGGTGGCTAGCTTTCTGCCAGTTTGTCCAATGTAGTGTTTGTCACAGTTCTTGCAAGGTATTTTGTAGATGACGTTCGTTTTGCACTTTGATTGGGACAACACATCCTTCCTAGGACAAGCCAAACAGAGACACGCACGAGAATTCCCAGAGGCATGGCATTCCAACCGGAACTCCATCAGCAACACATTGATTTGGAGCCCATCTACCATCCTCTGAGAAAAAGAACAGGAAATGACATCACTAACGCAGGAAATGCCATCACCAACTCAAGGAAACCTAAACAGATAAATAGAAAGCGGGATATAACACCAGTGCTTCACCGGAGGCTCACTGATGATGTTACCTAGAATGGTGACGAAACATCTGGGAACAAACCTTCAAGCTCAGTGAACCAGCTTACATCTGGAACAAAATAAAGACCCACTCTCTTGTGGACCGAGAGGAGGAGAGTGCTGTCTTGGAGGTGAAAGGAAGACGTCGGGTTGGCTGTGCACCCTTGAGACCAGTGGATCTTACTGCTGGCTTCGGCCTAACGCTGGTTCAGGGGAGCAGCCAACCTGCAATGATGGCTGCGGCAAGTGCTCGTGCCCCAGGTCAGGGGGTCCGGAACACCATCCGTGTTTCCGTAAAGAAGGTGGATGAAGGTGCACCTGTAGACTGCACCTTCTTCGTGAAGAGGGTCCTGTTGGACTGTTGCGGATTCGCTGCTGCGGACATTTACTGCCTGCAGGATTTCCCTGGAGGAGGTTTTACGATGTGACCTTCAGGAGTGCCAAGCTTTGTAAGCGCTTCCTGGAGGTTTTCAAGGAGAAAGGAGGTGAGGGCCCCCTCTCTGTATTGACCGCTGTCCCGCTGTTTGTGATGCCAGCGCAGAGGAGCCGTATGGTGCCTGTACACATGTACAACCCGCATGTGCCAGCAGTTGATGTCCTGCCCTTCCTTGGAAGGTACGTGAAGGTGGAAGGGGACCTAACTGACATCATGGACCCCTTTGGCATCTGGACCAGTAAGAGGCAGGTCAAGGTGACGCTGAGGATGGGCGCGGATGGGAACGTTGTACACCCACCGTCCAGCTTTGTGATCGGCGGGAGCAAGGGCTACCTGACCTATGCAGGGCAACTTAAAGTCTGCCATGCCTGTGGTAGGCCAGGTCACGTGGCAGCCGACTGCAAAGCCATCATCTGCAGGGAGGAGGGACACCTTGCAAAGGATTGCCCACAAGAGAAAAGCTGCAACTTTTGCAGGGAAGCGGGCCACCTCTACAGGGCATGCCCGCAGCGGGGGACCACCTATGCCCAGGTCGCTGGCAGGGGCAATGCGGGGCCAGCCCCCCCCGGAGGAGAGGAAGGCACCAGGGCCCAGCAAGGACCCCACTAATGTGCAGGAGGGCCCAGCCCCGCAGGATGGGCCCGAGGCCAGCAAAGCGCCCCTGCAGGCTCTGCCCCCACCCTCCCGACAACCCGGAGTCGATGGAGGCAGCGACAGGCGACCCAGGGGAGTGGACGATGGTCTGGAAAGCGAGGAGGAAGGTGCGTCGACGGGCCCATGAACCGCAACCATCAGGTGGGAAGAGGCAGCTACAGGGGGGCTATAAGAGCTCCTCTGACGAGGGGGATTCGGAGAGGGACCGCCTGAAGCAGAAGTTAAAGATCTCGAGGGAGAAGGAAAGCAGCACCATGCTTCCAGGTGACGGGAGGCGTCCTGAGGCTCCTCCGACACCCAGTCAAGTGCCACTGGGGCACTGGAGGGCCCCCCGGAACTTCCAGGAGGGAAGGAGGAGACAGCGCATCCCCAGCCTGACCCAGAGCCGGACCCTCCTACCTCCGCACCCACGACGGGAGGCATGCCACCCGGAAGACAGCGCGGATGGTTTCCTGAGCCCAGAGAGCGTCCAGCAGTTAGCCCGGGCAATGGGCATGAAGGGACAGATGGAGTGGCTGGACCTTGGACTTGGGGAGGGTACTGTGGTCAGTGCCCACAATGGGGGTACGAGTTGCGAGCATTAATGTGCACAGTGTCAAGTCCAGCGCAAGATGTGTGTCCACGTTGGCCTACCTGACCACCATCAAGGCGGACCTCCTGTTTCTGCAGGAGTGCGGGATACCGCACCTTGGCAGGTACGGGAAATGGTCCGTCGCCTGGACCTGTGGGCCTTCGATGTGGTCGGGGGTTAACGACTGTCGCTCCTCGGGCCTGGCTATTCTGCTGCGGGGGCGCAACTTCACCATCTCTCAAGTTCAGGAGGTGGTGGGGGGGGGCGCCTCCTAGTGGCTGACGTCACCTACAGGAACGCTCCCCTGAGCTGATCAACGTGTACGCCCCAGCGGTACGGAGTGAGCGGTTGGCCGTCCTGCAGCGGCTTTCACCCCTGCTGACTATGTCCAGGCCGGTCATCCTAGGCGGAGACTTCAACTGCATCATCGATGCAGATGGAAGATCCGGCGTGGGGACAGTGGGTGGGGGGAGTCAACTGGACGCCACGCCCAGATTCCTGATGGGCACGGTGAAGGACGCCAAGCTGCTCGACGTCTTCAGCACCCCTGCAGACGGATCGTAGCGGAGGTACACCTGGTCACGGACAGACGGGTCTATTCGCTCAAGGATAGACTTCCTGTTTGTGTCACGGGTGTTCTCGGTCAGGTCCACCGACGTCGAGCCAGTGTTCTTCTCTGACCACTGCCTCCTGCTGGCCGACTGTCACTTACAGGACGACCAGCCGGCCGGCCGGCAAGGGGATGTGGAAGCTCAGCACGACTCTGTTGACCCCAGAGAACGTCGAGGAGCTTAAGAGGGAGTACGCCGGTTGGAGAACCGTGAAACCCCTCTTTGAGTCTCTGGGCGACTGGTGGGAGACGGTGAAGGAGAACATCAAGAGGTTCTTTGTCCTCAAGGGTGTTGGGAAGGCGAGAGAGAGGCGGGGAAAGCTGTCGTGACTCCAGAAAAGGGTGCAGAACCTGCTCCTTCTGCAGTTGATGGGGGTCGATGTCACAGAGGACCTCCGTGAGCTGAGGTGCCAGCAAGCCTCGCTCTACACCGCGGAGGCCTCCAGGATAATCTTCCGGTCCAGGGTCCGCTCCGTGGAGCAGGACGAGACGTGCTCGTGTTTCTTCTTTCAGAAGGTGCACAAAGAGAGCTCTGTGCTTAGCCGGCTGAAGGAGGACGATGGCTCGGTGACGTCGTCTTGGCCCGACATTTTGAGGATCAGCAGATCCTTCTATGCCGGACTGTACGACACAAAGCCCACGGACAGCACGGCCTCCGAGTCATTCCTGTCGTCTTTCACAGAGGTCTTAGACGACGGCACGAGGGAGTGGCTGGACCGGCCGATATCCCTGGACGAGCTGACCAGAGCCCTCAAGTCCTTGGAGAGGAATAGGACTCCCGGGAGCGACGGCTTACCGGTTGAGCTGTATTCCGCTCTGTGGGACCTGATCGGCCAGGACCTGCTGGAGGTGTACGATAGTGTGCTTCGGGCAGGGGAAATGTGCAAGTCCATGAGGAAGGGCATCATCACCCTCATTTACAAGAGGAAGGGGGAGAGGGAAGAAATTAAGAATTGGCGTCCCATTTCACTATTGAACGTGGACTACAAAATCCTTGCCAAGGTCATAGCCAACCGGGTCAGGTCTGTCCTGGAGTCGGTGATTCACCCTTACCAAACCTGTGCTGTGCCGGGCAGGAAGATCGCTGAGAGCCTCGTGCTCATCAGGGATACGATCGCCTACGTACAGGACAGGTGGGTGGACACCTGCCTCGTCAGCCTGGACCAGGAGAAGGCCTTCGACAGGGTCTCTCATGCTTACATGAGGGACGTCCTCTCCAAATTGGGGTTCGGGGAGGACATCCGCAATTGGATCCGGCTGCTCTACGCCAACATCGTTAGCGCAGTCTCGATCAACGGGTGGGAATCAGACAGTTTTCCCGTCAGATCTGGAGTCAGGCAGGGCTGCCCGCTCTCTCCTGCCTTGTTCATGTGCTGTGTGGAGCCCTTCGCCGCATCCATCAGGAAGGACGTGAGCCTGAAGGGCGTGACTATCCCAGGCAGCGGAGGCCTTCATGTCAAGACCTCCCTGTACGTGGACGATGTCGCTGACTTCTGCACCGATCGTTGGTCGGTGAGTAGGCTGTTGGACATCTGCGGCCAGTTTGAACTGGCCTCGGGTGCCAAAGTCAATAGGGGTAAGAGCGAGGTCATGTTCTTCGGGAACTGGGACGCCGATCCTTCATCCCCTTCACCGTCAGGACAGACTACCTGAAGGTGCTGGGTGTTTGGTTTGGTGGAGCTGGGGCGTGCACTAAGACTTGGGAGGAACGTATCACCAAATTGAAGCAGAAGCTGGGCAGGTGGACGCTCTGGTCCCTCTCCATCGCGGGTAAGAACCTCGTTGTCAGGTGCGAGGGGCTTTCGGTACTGTTGTATGTGGCGTAGGCCTGGCCTATTCCCTGGACCTGCGCCGCTGCGGTCACCCGGGCCATCTTCCACTTCATTTGGGGGTCGAGGATGGACCGGGTCTGCAGGGACACCATGTACAAAGACCTGGAAAATGGGGGAAAGGGCGTACCGAATGCCACCCTCGCCCTGACGGCTACCTTTGTGTGCGGCTGCATCAAGCTGTGCAAAGATCCTCAGTACGCAAACACCAAGTGTCACTACTTACTGAGGTTCTACCTGTCCCCGGTGTTGCGAAGGATGGGCCTGGCCTCGTTGCCGCGGAACGCTCCGAGTAGTTGGACCATCCCATACCACCAGTCCTTCGTGGAGAAATTTTTGAAAGGAAACACCTTTGACCACAAGGCCATCAGGCAGTGGTCAACACGTAGTATCCTGGAGGCCCTTCGGGAAAAGGAGAGGGTGGATCCCGTCATGTGGTTCCCCACGCAGACTGCCAAAGTTGTTTGGCAGAATGCCTCATCGCCAGAACTTTCAAACAAGCACAAGGACATTGCTTGGCTGGCGGTGAGAGGGGCTCTGCCAGAGAGATCCTTTATGCATGCCTGGAATCTCTGCGCCACCGCACGCTGCCTTCGAGGTGGCTGCGGGGTGGACGAGACTGTCTATCACCTCCTTCTGGAGTGTGCCTATGTGCAGGAGGTCTGGAGGGGGATGCAGTGGTATTTGTCGAGGTTCGTCCCGAGCAGCTCTGTGACGCGGGACTCCGTACTTTACGGGCTGTTTCCCGGGATGCACACTGAGACCAACATCAACTGCGCCTGGACGACCATCAATGCGATGAAAGACGCTCTTTGGTCTGCCCGCAACTTGCTGGTCTTCCAGCTGAAAGAACTGACCCCAACCGAATGTTGCAGACTGGCGCACTCCAAGGTCCAGGACTACGTGCTGAGGGACACGCTAAAGCTTGGGGCAGCCGCCGCCAAGGCGCGGTGGGGAAAGACCACGGTATGAAACCCCTCGTCCAGAATAGAAAAAAAGGGCCCTATCTGGTAACTGGGCCCAGCTGGCGCCTTCCCCAACTAGTCAGGCGGCCAACTGGGACTGTGCGGGGTGATGACTGCCAGGGTATTTTCTTTGCTTTGTTTTTTGTCTTCTTTGTTTTTTTTCCTTTAGTTGATGTACGTACCCCCTGGGTAACCCGGAGCGGCTTGCATGACTGTGTAGGCGTATAAATATGTTTTATTTTTTGTACATCTTATGAATAAAGTATATTTTTTCAAATAAAAAAAAGTGACAAAACGTCTGAAAACTAACCTTCCAGCTCAGCGAGCAAACTCACATCCAGAACCTCAACCTGAGCTACAAATCTTCTCAAAACTCGCTATTCATTGTAACTGTTGGAATCCTCAGGGCAGAAAGATGGCATTTGGGCCAGCATGTCTGTTGGCTTAAAAACAGGCCACATGGCCTAACCCAACTTTGTTACATCCAATGCCCTGCAATTTACAGCATTAGGAGTGCGAATGCAGACACCTTTTCAATGAGTTGAGGGTTTCTGTCTGAGATAATGGGAACTGCAGATGCTGGAGAATCCAAGATAACAAAGTGTGGAGCTGGATGAACACAGCAGGCCAAGCAGCATCTCAGGAGCACAAAAGCTGATGTTTCAGGCCTCGACCCTTCATCAGCTCTGATGAAGGGTCTAGGCCCGAAACGTCAGCTTTTGTGCTCCTGTGATGCTGCTTGGCCTGCTGTGTTCATCCAGCTCCACACTTTATTATCTGATGGTTTCTGTCTGTTGGCCTGTCAGGCCCCACCCACTCTGTGAAAAGATTTTCCTCATCCACTCTCTAATTTTTCCAAGTCACCAATTTGTGCGCTAAAATAAATACAGCTGTCCCATTCACTCCAGCCAGGCCCCTTTCAATTTTTTATATCTTGATCAAATCTCCCTTGGCCTCCTCAGTTTAAAGAACAATCACAGCTGACCCAATCTTTCCCTTGTAGCTGCATTTTCCAATTGCGGTAACATCCTTGCAAACCTTTGCAGTATTTCCCATCATGATGTTTATTTCATGTATCCTGAATGATTTTACTATGCTTACCCTACATAATTACAAGTGAAAAGGTTATGCTTCATTGCCCGTTCATTCAAAAATCACTCCTTAGTACATTCCAACAATGACTGACATGTCACCCAGACCTGAATATCTTTCAACTTGCTAAGGTAAATTGACTTTCAAGCATAAACTATGCCGAGCTGTATTTGTCTCAATCTTAAATGTTCCTCCTTAATTTTCCAAGTGGTTGACTAGTGACATTGACCTTATTGTGGTTTAAGCTGGAACCTCAGCAGATTGTACTTTAGCCTGTTTTCTTTTAGATTTAGTGAAAAAGTTGAACATCTGCAGGCTGCCAAGCCTTCTGGTTCCAGCGGACTCCACCCTCGGGTTATGCTAATGAGGTATGCACTGGTAGTAATTTTCCAAAATTTGTAGATTTTGGAAAGGTTGCACAAAACCAGAAAACAAATATTTCCTTATAAAGAAGGAAGGAGGCAGAAAGCAGAAACTAAAGGCCTGTTGGCTCAATATCTGTCACTGGGAAGTTGTTTGAACCTATCATGAAGGACACTTGGAAAAACTCAAGATATCTGGGAAAAGTCAGCATGATTTTGAGAAGGAAATCATATTTAACCAATTTATTGATCGGGTAAATTGCACTGTGGATATGAGGGATTTCCAGAAGGCAATAATGTGCTTAATAAAAGGTTATTGTACAATGCAGGAGCTTGTGGAGTATGGGGTAATGTATTAGTGTGGGTGGAAGCTTGGCTGGCAGAAAGCAGTATGTGTAAGTTGGTCTTTTTCTGATTGGTGTGATGCGACAAGTGTTGTCCCGCAGAGGTCTGTGCTGAGGTCTCAACATTTTACCATTTTCATCATTAACTTAGATGAGAAGCAAAGGTGTGATAGCTAAATTCACAGATGACACAAGGGTTGCTAGGAAGGTGTTATGAAGAGTACAAGGAGGATATATTTAGGTTAATCAAGTTGTTTAAAATCTGGCTGATGCAGCATAATGTGGGGAAAATGTTAAGCTGTTTACTTTGTCAGGAAGAATAAAAATATTTCAGAGTTTTACTTGCATGTGGAATTCCTAGGTGCACCGGTGTATGTGTCATTAAAAGTCATTATGCAAGAACAAGTAATTAAGGCTAATGGAATGCTGTACTATATTTTGTTATGAGGATGTTATGTTTCTGTTAAATAGGGCAATGGTGGATCTTTAATAGTGCATGCAGTTTCAGTGTCCTTATTTAAGGAAGGATATAAACACGTTGGAGGTGATTCAATGAAAGTTTACTAGATTATACCAGGAATGAGCAGGTTGTCCTGCCAGGAAAGGTTCAAAGATTGGATTTGTTTTCATTAGTGTTTTAACAGGGTGGGGGTAACTTGAAGTGCGTAAAATCCTGAACTGCTTGACGTTATAGATGTGGAATGTGGGTGAGTCCAGAATAAGGGGTCACCCTTTTATGGTTAAAATGAATGGAGGCTTTTCAGTCATAAGCTGCTTGATCTGTTGTTGAACTCAAGGGCCAGGAAAATGGTTTGAATGATCTTCTCCCTCCTGCACATGCCCAAGGTCCTTTAAGAAATAAAAAGTCCATTCATTCCTTTTATTTGCTTCCACCCAGAGGACAATATATCTGCCTGTTGCTACAGTGCTGTGTCTTTAATTAGTTGAACATGGGTTCAGCTTTGAAACAGTATGTCCATTTTATCATTTCTATTCTGTCAACCTACAAATTTATCATCAAGTTTTCCTTTATAACTACTATTGATCAGAACTGTGGCCCCCGCTGCCCCAACATGCCCAGTGCTTCGTTAAAAAGAAATTTGTCACTTCACACATTGCAAGCTAATCAGTGCACCATATTGTGTGATCGTATCTTTCTGATACTTTGGTTTTGTGGTTCAAATGTATGTTGACTTTGTTGTTTGTAGCGCTTAACTGATTGGACATATCCTTGCTAGATCCTCCTTGACTTTAGTTATTTTTACATCATTGTGTGTTCTTATGTATAATCCCTCATTTTCCCCTTTTTTAGTATTCCACAGTTCATTTTATCAAACTTCATCTGCAGTGACTCTGCTCGTACAAAGCCATGCATTATCACTTTTCAATTCCACTATCCCTGAATTTGGTATCATCTACATAATTTTCCCAAATGGCACTCTCTACATCCAAAGTCATTGGACAAAGTTTAATGTTCCAACAGTCAAAGCTGGAATGGTATCCTCCAGTAGAGTTGTCATCTTGACATTTCAATGAATACACTGAATGGGCGCTGGTGACTTCATTTATTTAACAGTTATGCAAACTGAGGTTTGGTTTAACTGGTAGCAAATCAGGAGGTCATAAGTTTGAACTGTACTTCAGAAGAGTTCCAATCTTCAAACTCTTCTCCTTTTGGATCAGACCCTCTGGAGCAAGGATAGCTCGCTTCCATTCCAGTTTGATGGGGTCTGAACGAGTTAGTAAGTTGAACATGTCATCTGCAGACTGTACCACATGCTGGGAAGGTGAAACTTGAGGCATTGGGTATTTGGGTTGTTTGCAGGTCTTTGCATTCCTTCTGACATCACTCTGCACATTCCCACAGTCATAGAATTGTACAGTACACACTGAAAGGTAAATGACTTTAAATCTACGTTCGACCTGTTTTCCAGCTCATGATCCATAGCCTTAAATATTATGGCATTTCAAATGCTTATCCAAATGTTTTTAAATGTTTCCAGCCACAACTACACTCCTAGGCAACGCATTCCAGATTGTCAGCACTCTATGCATGAAGGTGTTCCTCAAATCCTTCCTAAACCTCCTAACTTTTACCTTGGTATCTGAAATGTCATTGTTCAGTTTGGTGGATGATCTGCAGGACTATGGGCCAGGTGCAGAAAGTTGGGTTTAGACTGGGAAGCTAGAGCAGACACAATGAGCTGAATAGCTTCTTTCTGTGCCATGTTTTCTTTGATCTCATTTTCCTCTTTAAATGTCCAAACAACCTCTTGTTATTGATATAACGAAGTGTGGAGCTGGATGAACACAGCAGGCCAAGCAGCATCTTAGGAGCATAAAAGCTGACGTTTTGGGCCTAGACCCTTGCCCGAAATGCCAGCTTTTGTGCTCCTGAGATGCTGCTGGGCCTGCTGTGTTCATCCAGCTCCACACTTTGTTATCTCGGATTCTCCAGCATCTGCAGTTCCCATTATCTCTTGTTACTGGTTGTTTGTGCATCTTGCACAGCCCATCCCTAATATATTCCATTGTCTCAAGGATTCTCTGACTGTCCATTCCACTCTCACTGTCTACAGTACATTTCTCAGGTCAGTTTATTTCCATGTATCCTACAGTCTTTGTTGATCTGTTCTCTTCCAATTTGTTCTGTAACGTTATCTGACTTGTCCAATTACCCTCTGTATCTTGTTGTTACTATGCTAGAGGCCATGCTAAATGGTTTTTCCATAATTTGGGATTTTGAAAGCCTTTAAGATTCTAAATGTCGGACTCATTTGTTTGCCGATTTGCTTTTGGCATTACTGTAGAGAATGAAATGGGTGGTGCAAAGTCCATGGGTCAACAAAGTATACAATGGTTACAAAATTAAATGGAGGGTGAAGTCCATAATAGGGCAGTGCACACAGCCTGTGGGAGGAGCAGGTTTAATGGGTCTTTGCAAGCTGTTAAGGAAAAGGAAGAGGCCAGAGACTCTGACCAAGAAAAAGGTTCTCAAAACCTAACCACACATTTCAATTGCTGAATATGTGACATGGCTCACACTCTTCCCCACTCATCTTCATCATGCACCTACTCACCAGTTCCTCACTATTCTCTCTGCTTCGCGCTCATTCTTTCGGTTCCTCATTCACTCACCCCGTTACCCACTCATTCTCTCCGTTCCCCAGTAACTGGGCTCCCAACTCACTCGATTCATCATTCATTCATTTACTCACTCGCTAGGTTCCCGATTCACTCTCTCTGATCCCCATTCATTCATTCACTACCCAACTCCGTCAATCTGATCTGCTCAGGTTCACTTTGATTCGGGGAGTGGGGGCAGTTCTGTTTTTAATGACGTCGAAGTGAAGGGTGGGCTGGGACTAAAATGTGGATATTGGTGACTGGTGCCTTTTATAGCCGTTCCCTTTAACGTTTGCGAGCTAAACCCGGGCGGTTCTGGAGAATCTTGTTTGATTCCGTCTCAAGAAAGATTAAATTCAGTCTCACCTCCCTGTGTCTCCGGAGTCAGCTGGAAATGGAGCAGGTAGGCAATCAATCCATAATTCAACAGCTTTTCTCGCTGTAAAACTGGTCTTTCCTGCTGATCAGTCTGCAGACTCCAGAAGCTTATATCGAGCACAGCAACCTATTTTTTCAAAAAAAAATAATCTCTCCACTCAATTTTGAGCTCTAGAAAATCAAATACATCGCCTTTTTCAACCCTCAAACGCTGTGACCCCATCAAATGGAATGGTGAGATATCAGAATAATGGAGGGGAAGAAGGGTCTTCCGTTAGAAGGTAGATTGGATCTGCAGGGGTTTGAGTGGGGAGAGAATGGGGTCGACAGAGGTTATGGAGGAAGGGAGGAGGAAGAGGTGATGGTCTACAGAGGTTTTGGGGAGGAAAAGGGAGTCTAGGGTACACAGAGGTGTGAGGATGGGAAAAGATTTGTGATTCAAAGGAGTTGGAAAGTACTGGGAGAGTGGAGACTGAAATCCATAAAGGTCGGGAGGAAAGAGACTAGATTCAGCTGGGGTGATGGGCCTGGGGTCTGCTTGGTCTGATGGTGGAGAAAGAGATTAGGGTCCACAGTGGTATGTATTGAAAGTTGGGGATGGGGGGGGGGGGGAGGAGAGGAGAGAGACTAGGATCCAAAGGCTGAGGAGAAGACACCAAGGTTTGCAAAGAGAGGGGAGACTGGGTCCACAAAGTGGAGAGAGAGAGATAGAAAGGTTGAGAGAAATGGTTCAGATGCACGGGTTGGTGGGGGGAGCTGGAAAAGATTGGGATTTGCAGAGCCGGGGGTTGGGGGAGGATGAAGATTGAGGTCTACAAGGGGCAGGGAAACAGACTCGCAGGGTGGGGGGAGCGAGATTGCAGTCATAGTGAAAGGAGAAACTAGAATAGTCTCTTGAACAGTTTAGGCCTATACTCACTGGTATTAAGGAGTATGAGAGCCGATGTAATGGGGACATAGAAGATGCTAAAGGACGTTCCCCACAGTAGACATAAAGCAGATGTTTCCCTTTGTGAGACAATCTACAATGACAGGTCATAGTTTTAGGTTAAGGGCTGGCAGATTTAGAACTGAGATGAGGTGGAATTACTCTCGATGGGCCAAATGGTCTAATTCTGCTCCTAAATTTATAGTCTATGATTGTCTCTCAAAGGGCTGTGAATCTGTGGAATTTACTACCCCAGAGTGTGGTGGATGCCAGGGCATCGAAAATAAATTTAAGGAGGAGTTGACAGATTTTTGGATAGTGATGAGATAAAGGGGTAAGGAAGGTGGGCAGGAAACCTGCGATAACAAGGTGTAGAGCTGGATGAACACAGCAGGCCAAGAAGCACCAGGGGACCAGGAAAGCTGACGTTTCGAGCCTTTAGAAGAAGGGTCTAGGCCTGCGATAGGGTTTGAATTAATTAATAATCCTGACCTGTGAACAGTTAAATTAGAATCCACAAGGCTTTTAAAATCCAGACTTGGCTTTTGGATTTCTTTTGACCTGTCTCTCATTCCTGGCAAATAGGTTGCTTTTTTTGAAACTAGAATTTTTTCCAAAACCCTTTTTCTTTCCTTTAATGGTTTCTAACAACTTCTGTGTGCAATTCCAACTTTCTGATTGGAGAAATTATTGGAAATCTTTCTCATGGCCTCCTCAATCCAGAAATTCTCACCATCAGATCAGGTTGTGGAGATCCCTAGACCTGGGAGGTACATGTGACTATGTAGATTTTAGTAGTGGATCCCAGCAGGAATATGGTTGAGAGCAATTCATTTGTGAGGGTGGGGGCATGTGGGGCGTGGGGAGGGTTGAGCGTGAGAGGGCTCTCAACATAATATTTAGGGAGTGTGGTTTTTCTAGGAGTTGAGACCAGAAGGTGAAGGGGATAGAAGTTGTAGATGGGTTATGGAGAGAGTTAGAAGGAAGGATGGCCAATAGCCTATCATTGTAAAGTGACAGGCAGCCTGGGAGTGAGGAGAATCCAATTGAAATTAAAGTTTCCCACTGAGACAAGTTATAAAGATAGATTTAACATCTGACTGTCCACAGTCCCTCCATCAGCATCCAGGGACAGCAATGAAACACCGTAGAGTCTAACCTCCCAGATTGGGGCGACACGGTGGCTCAGTGGTTAGCAGTGCTGCCTCACAGCGCCAGGGGCTTGGGTTCAATTCCACCCTCAGGCAACTGTCAGTGCGGAGTTTGCACATTCTCCCCGACTCTGTGTGGGTTTCCTCTGGTTTCGTCCCACAGTCCAAAGATGCGCAGGTTAGGTGGATTGGCCATGCTAAATTTCCTGTAGTGTTCAGGGGTGTGTAGATTAGGTGGGTTATAAGGGGATGGGTCTGGGTGGGATGCTCTGAGGGTCAGTATGGGCTTGTTGGGCCAAAGGGCCTGATTCCACACTGTAGGGATTCTATGATCTATTACTATCAGCATGATCATACCTGCTCAAAACAGACATTCTGATAGGCACACATTCGTGGAACAAGGTGCAGTTGGGGATAATGGTGTGGGCTGGGTGGGAATCTGGGGGTATGGGTGTGTTAGGAGGGGAGGATGAACCAGTGGGGTGACAGTGTAGGGTTATCTCATGCAAGGCAGACTGTGGACTATCTGGCCATGGAGTGCCCAAGCTGTCTGCATTGCCTTTGCTCACATTTGCGCTGTGACCTGTGCCAAATTCTACCCTCGTGAGGGATTTAGCACCAGCATTCTGAGTGAAAGTGTTTTTTCCTCACCTCGTGATTGCTACCTTTGCAAATTGTAACTTTATTTCTGGGATTGAAAGTCTCAGTTATGAGGAGACACTAGATAGGTTGGGTTTGTTTTCCCTGAGGCTGAGGGAGGGGGGAGATCTGATTGAGATAGACAAAATGATGAGAGGCATAGACAGGACAGATCATGAGAATCTTTACCCCATGGCAGATGTGTCTAAAACCAGAGGAATAAATGGTTTAGAGGGGATCGGAGGAAAATCTTTCTCACCCAGAGGATGGTAGAAACATGGATTGTGTTGCCTGAGACCTTGGTGGAGGCATTTTAGAACTATCTAGAAGAGCACTTGTAATGCCAGGTTATGGACCAAATACAGGTAAATGGGATTAATGTTTTTTGGTGTTTGTACAGACATGATGGGCTGAACATCTTTCTCTATGAATGTGCCTTCTGGTTCTTGATCTTTTTATGAGGTGGAGCATATTTTCATTATATATTTGTTCTAGACCCCTTGTGATTTTGAAACTTGTCAAATTTTCTCTTAGCCTTCTCCTCTCCAAGGAAAACAGTCCAAATTCTACAAATCTATCCTCATAAATGGATTATTCCTGGAACCATTCTTGTCAACATATTCAGCACCTTCTCCAATGCATTCACATCCTTTTTTGTGATGTGGTTCCCAGAATTGTACATGATACACCAGCTGAGATCTAATAAGTGACTCATACAAGTTCATCAATAACCCCCTTGCACTTGTATTCCATGCTTCTAAGAATAAAGCCGAGAATACTGTATGCTTAATCAACAGCTCTCTCTGCCCTGCAACTTGTAATGACATGTACATATATACCTAGAGATAACATAGTGTGGAGCTGGATGAACACAGCAGGCCGGGCAACACCAGAGGAGCAGGAAAGCTGACATTTTGGGTCGGGATCATTCTTCGGAAATTAAGTTTCCTGAAAACCCATTTCTGAAGAAGAGTCCCAACGAGAAACGCTAACTTTCCTGCTCCCCTGATGCCATCTGGTCTGCTGTGTTCCTCCAGCTCCACACTTTGTTATCTCTGACTTCAGCATCTGCAGTTCTTACTATCTCCACATATATACCCAGCTCTCTCTGTTCCTGCACACCCTTTCGAATAGTACTGTTCGTTTTATAGTACGCTTTTCATGCTTCTCGGGGGTAGCACATTGGAAATTGAGCTCCGCCACTCCTGGTCTCATCACAAAATTTAAAGATTTTTTTAAAGTACACAAAATTCCCCATTTTACCTGTGTCTTAGACCACAAATCACAGACCAGACTTCTGTATTCAACAAGGATTAGTATTTGTTACAAATAAATAGGTAAGTAATTGTGAGCTGTCCGTGTTTCTCCCTGTGAGTTGAAACTCTTAAGTCCCATCTAAAATTCCTCTTGCATGCACATTTAGAAAGATACAGACAGGGAAAAAAAAAACACATGGGTGTGATGGGCAGAGAGACAGCCTAGGAGGGCAGATCTATGAGCCCTGTAAACAGTTTGTACTGACTTGGTGCTTTTGGCTTGTGAGATCATGCTGCTCCTTCGTTCTCCTTCTCCAGAGGTAGAGGGTGGCTGATTTATTGGTTACCAGCCACACCTACAGCAACTGCTAAGAGAAAAATAAACTGGCTTTCTTCAGACTGAAGGTCCTTCTTTCTTACTGTGGAGATCTCCTGGAGGAGATCTCGTGGCTTCTGCTTATCTCATTCTTAAGCTGTTCAGTTACCTGGGAGCGAATCGCATAGTTTTTGTCAGGTAGAAGGCCTTTTCATCTTTTATCGGTCACTAGTCCACAGACCACTAAGTTACTCACTGCCAGCCAAACTCCATTTATACACAGCCACTGCTCCACTTCATCTAGAAACTGTGCTTCCAGTACTGCTACAACAAATATAGACAGTTCTTCTGAGGATCAGGTTTCTTGCTTTTAAAGAAAGTTCAGCAATCCTTCGAATATCCTTTTCCTAGTTCAGTCCAGAATCAAAAATAAAGAAAAATAATCAGAAGATGTGGTCTTTTACACTGCTCAGTGCCTTCAGTTGTTTCTTGATACCAGGCAGGGAGAATCAACGTGTCTGATATGCTGGAAACCTCAGGAGGAGGTTGTGATGGATCATCCACTTGGCCTCTCTGGCTGAAGATGTTTGTAAATACTTCAGACTTGTCTTTTCGCACTGATACACTTGTCTACTTCACTTAGAATCTGATTTTTTTGCGGCTTTGCCTTAATTGCCCACCACCATTGGATGGGGCAGGCCTGAAGTGCTTACAACAGATCAGTTTTCAGTGACATCACTTAATTGTATCTTTGGCATTCTGTTTGCGCTGTTTCACGTGCATGTAATATCATGTATCTTCACTAGGGCTGACACCACATTTTTACACGTGCCTGGTGCTTCTTCCTGCACTCACTATTGAACCAGGGTTAACTGCCCCAGATTGATGGTAATGGTGGCGTGGGGAATATGTTTTTAATAAAGTTCTGGTTGCCGTTGAATGAAACTTGTTCAGGCTTGTTAAGAAACACCTCTGGAGTAAATGAGACTTGAATATGGGTATCCTAGCTCAGAGATGGGGACATTACTACTGTGCCACAAGAACATCCCCACAGAATTATTATATTTTTCATTAACATGTTCAGACATGCTGTGATGTGTCTGGGACAGGTGTGATTTGAGTTTAGACCTTCCTGCTCATAAATTCTAATGTCCTTTAGGGAGGGAAACTGCCATCCTTACCCAGTCTGGCCTACAGACCCACAGCAATGTGGTTGACTCTTAACTGCCCTCTGGGCAATTAGGGATGGGGGAATAAATGCTAGTCTAGCAAATAACACGCTCACCCCTTGAAAAGAACGCAGAGAGAAAGAAAAGAAGGTGCAGTCATAGAGTCATACAGCATAGAATAGACCCTTTGGCCCATCATGTCTATGCTCAACCAACAAATATATTAGTTTCCTTTATCTGCAAATGGTCCATAGCCTACTGTGCTCTGGCATTATAAGTGTTCACCCAGGTGTTCCTTAAATGTAGTGAGAGTACTTGCCTCCAGTACCCATGAAGAATTAATTTTATATTCAGAAGAGCTCCAACACAGAATCGAATGTACTTGCTTCCACTACCGAATCACTTGTGACTTTTTTCAAATAATAACCACCAGTACTGGTACATCTTAGAATTCATTTTATTAATTGAGGTAAACCATATATAGATGGAAGGCATTGATAAAGTCTAACTATGTTGCAAATGAGCCGCCATTTGAATTTTTCTGTGACTTGGTTTGAGGCGAATGCAGGTGGCAATGAGCAAATTTCAGAAAGAAAGTGTTTGACACAGAATTCAGTATGGATTTCAATAAAAGGAAGAAACAATTTCAAGGGAATAAACTGATCATTGAAAGGTATATTTCATAAAATTACTACTTAATGTGTCAAGCAGCAGAGCTAATGAGAGAAAAATACTAGGCTTCAAGTCCTAAGCACCAGGGAAGGAATTTTAGACCAGGGCTGAGCTAGGGAGATGAATTATTGAATACTGGACCAAGTTCCACCTCTGACCTGTATTATGGAATTCATTATGGGTTGCCTCTCAGCCTGACATTGTCCTTTTCTTTTGACCTGTCTTGTGAAGACAGGAGGAGGAGCAAGAAGCGAGGAAGATTGGGTTTGTGTCTAGCCTGGTCTCACCCACTCACCTGTACACTCACTCACCCATGCCATCCACATGTTCACCTATTCCCGTATAGCCAACCGTACAACCACGCATTCAGCTCTTCACTCTCAACAACGTCCCCACATGTTCACCCTTTCAGCTGCACCTTCTTATCTACTCACAACTGTCCATGTGGCAACACGTCACACCCTTCCACTCGCATGTGCACCAGTTCACTCACAACCACACACAATCCTATAGATTCTCTCGTATCTGACGTCTCATACCCATTCTCTCACACATATCCTCTCAGTCACAAATACTGATTTCCTCACTAATCTTCCCGCATTCATGCCCAGTCATCCATTCACTGTCTCACCCAGATCCACCCACAATCTCACACATCAATCTACCCTCCTGTTCACTCACACGACCACCATTCATTTCGATCCTCAGACAGACCCCTTACCATTTTCATTTGAAAGGACAAGGGCAGCTGATGCAGGGAACACCGTGGCTACTTCCATCTAGAAGGACAAGATACATGGAATACCACCACCCACAAGTTCTCCTCCAAGCCACTCACTGTCCTGACTTGGAAATGCATTTACTGTCACTGGGTCAAAATCCTGGAATTCCCTCTTTAGAGGAATTGTAGATCGACCTACATCACATGGACAGCAGCAGTTTGAGAAGACAGCTCACCACCACCAGCTTCTCAACGGCAGCTAGGGGCGGGTAATAAATGCTGGCCTGGGAGCAATGTCCACATCTACAAGTGCATCTGTTCAGTCACTCACTCGCACAGGCCCAGGAGGTTTGGTGATTAATGTCACTGGGCAGCAGTAGGGTATCAACATGCACATCCTCCCGTCTGGTTTAATCCTGCAGCTGACTGCTCGAGCAACCCCCACCCAGGTGACGTCGACCTGTATCAGCTGCCTCCTCAAAAACATTACCTGGACTCTCATTCTCCTCATCCCAAGCCAGTGTTTCCCTGAAACCCTGGACCAGTCTCTGTCCCGTGGACTGACTGCCTCATTGAATCAGATAGCACAGGAGCCCTTCAGCCTATTGAGTCTGTACTGTCAAAATTGTACTCCTACCTACTCTAGACCCATGTTCCTGTGTTATGGCATTTCAAGTCCTCATCCAAGTACTCATTAAAGATTGTGAGGTTACCTGCCTCAACTACCCTCCCAGGCAGCCTATCCTAAACTGCCTTCAATTTCTGAGTGAAAAGATTTTCCTCAAATCCCCTCTAAACTTCTGCCTTTCACTTTAAAAATATATTCCATTGTTACTGACCCTTTGACTAAGGGGAACAGCTGCTTTCTACTCACCCTGTCCGTGCCCCTCAAAATTTTATACACTCCTATCAGATTCCTCTCAGCCTCCTATGCTCCAAAGAGAACAACCGAGCTTATTCAGTCCGTTTTCATAGTGAAATGCTCCATCCCAGGCAACATCCTGGTGAATCTCCTCTGCACTGCCTCCAGTATAAACACACCATGTCGATAGGGTGGTGACCAGAACGGCACACAGTACTCTAACCAAAGACCTGTACAGCTCGAGCACAGCCTCTGTGCCTCATGATGAGCTAAACCACCCACTTTGTGTTTCTCCTCCAATCAGGCTGCTTCCCTCTTTCATTTGATCATCTCACTGTGAGTGGAGAGAACACCAACACCCACATCTGCCTCGCCGAACTCGACCTCACACTCAACAACTCTTTCGATTCTTCCCACTTCGTACAGACAAAGGGGGTGGCCATGGGTACCCGCATGGGCCCAAGCTATGCCTGCCTCTTTGTAGGTTACGTGGAACAGTCCGTCTTTTGCACCTACACAGGCCCCAAACCCCACCTCTTCCTCCGTTACATTGATGACTGTATCGGCGCCACCTCTTGCTCCCCAGAGGAGCTCGAACAGTTCATCCACTTCAACAACACCTTCCACCCCAACCTCAAGTTCACCTGGGCCATCTCCAGCACATCCCTCACCTTCCTGGACCTCTCAGTCTCCATTTCAGGCAACCAGCTAGAAACTGATGTCCATTTCAAGCCCACTGACTCCCACAGCTACCTAGAATACACCTCCTCCCACCCACCCTCCTGTAAAAATTCCATCCCCTATTCCCAATTCCTTCGCCTACGCCGCATCTGCTCCCAGGATGAGGCATTCCACTCCCGCACATCCCAGATGTCCACGTTCTTCCAGGACCGCAACTTTCCCCCCACAGTGGTCGAGAACGCCCTTGACCACTTCTCCCGCATTTCCCGCAACGCATCCCTCACACCCTGCCCCCGCCACAACCGCCCCCGGAGGATCCCCCTCATTCTCATATGCCACCCCACCAACCCATGGAAACAACGCACTATCCGCCGACACTTCCGCCATCTACAATCCGACCCTACCACCCAAGACATTTTTCCATCCCCACCCTTGTCTGCCTTCCGGAGAGACCACTCTCTCTGCGACTCCCTTGTCCACTCCACACTCCCCTCCAACCCCACCACACCCAGCACCTTCCCCTGCAACCGCAAGAAGTGCTCACTTGCCCCCACACCTCCTCCCTCACACGCATCCCAGGCCCCAAGATGACTTTCCATATCAAGCAGATGTTCACTTGCACATCTGCCAATGTGGTATATTGTATCCATTGCACCCGGTGTGGCCTCCTTTACATTGGGGAAACCAAGTGGTGGCTTGGGGACCGCTTTGCCGAACACCTCCGCTCGGTTTGCAATAAACAACTGCACCTCCCAGTCACGAACCATTTTAACTCCCCCTCCCATTCCTCAGACGACATGTCCACCATGGGCCTCCTGCAGTGCCACAATGATGCCACCCGAAGGTTGCAAGAACAGCAACTCATATTCCGCTTGGGAACCCTGCAGCCCAATGGTATCAATGTGGACTTTACAAGCTTCAAAATCTCCCCTTCCCCCACTGCATCCCAAAACCAGCCCAGTTCTTCCCCTCCCCACCACTGCATCACAAAACCAGCCCAGCTCGACCCCTCACCCCACTGCATCCCAAAACCAGCCCAGCCTGTCTCCGCTTCCCTAACCTGTTCTTCCTCTCACCCATCCCTTCCTCCACCCCAAGCCGCACCTCCATCTCCTACCTACTAACCTCACCCTACCTCCTTGACCTGTCCGTCTTCCCTGGACTGACCTATCCCCTCCCTACCTCCCCACCTATATTCTCCTCTCCACCTATCTTCTTTTCTCTCCATCTTCGGTCCACCTCCCCCTCTCTCCCTACTTATTCCAGAACCCTCACCCCATCCCCCTCTGTGATGAAGGTTCTAGGCCCGAAACGTCAGCTTTTGTGCTCCTGAGATGCTGCTGGGCCTGCTGTGTTCATCCAGCTTCACACTTTGTTATCTAGAATTGGAGAGAAATAGCCTTTGATTTGCGTAGCAGCTCCCAGCAAAATACACTTCATTGTATTTTGAACATTAACTCAACGTGCCACACTGCTGCCTATAGGCAGACTGTTGAACAAGTCTGCATTAGCTAGCTACTTGAGCACATACAAAATGAAACTTTAATTTGATTTTGTTACATTTTTCCAAACTTCTTGAAGGGATGGCTCTTTAATTTAGTTACTTTTTTAAATAATGACTGTTTTCAGTAAACAAATAAACTATAAAGAGATGGTTACAGGAAATAGAATGGAGCCAGGAGATATATACCTGTAATGGTTTAATGTGTGAATAAGTCTATTCTGTATTGGCTCTATTTTCTTCATTCACCAGTTGACTATCTGCAGTAAACACATTCTGGGGGTTACCAATAATCAGAAACTGAACCGGTGCATTCTTACAAATTATGTGGATACATGAGCAGGATAGTGGCAAGAAATCTCACAACAATTAACTCACCACCTGACTCTCCAAAGTCTGTTTATCATATACAAGTCACAAGACAGGGCCATGGTGGAATACGCCCCCCCGCCTCCCAACTTCTCTGGAAGGGTGCATCTCCACAAACACTCAAGAAGCTTGACACTATCCAGGACAAAACAGCCCACTTGATTTACGCACTCACAGAATGAGAGCATCACTGGCTAGGCCAGAATTTATTGTCCGTCCCTAATTGCCCATGGGGTACTTAACAGTCAATCACATTGCTGTGGGTCTGGAGTCACATGTAGGCCAGACCAGGTAAGGATGGCAGTTTCCCTCCTTAAAGGGCATGACTGAACCAGTTGGGTTTTCCCCCGACAATTGGTAATGATTTCATACATACCATTAGACCCATAATTCCAGTTTTTTTTATTGAATTCAAATTCCGCCATCTGCTATTGTGGGGTTCGAACCCAGGTCTCTGATCATTAGCTGAGTTTCTGGATTAATAGCCCAGCAATAATACCACAAAGCGATCACTACCCCACATTCTCAAACATTCTATCCCTCCACCTCCGATGCTCAGTAGCAGCCGTGTGCACTATCTGCAAAATGCACTTTGGAAATTCACCAAGGCTGTTAGATAACATCTTCTAAATCCTCAACCCTGACCGTCTAGAATGACAAGAACAGCAGATACATGGGAACACCATCACCTGCAAGTTCCCCTCCAAGCCACTCACCATCCTGACTTGGAAATACATTGCCATTTCTTCACTGCCGAAGGATCATAATCGTGGAATTCCATCCCTAATGACACTGAGTGTTTACTATAGCAAAAGCACCACAGTGATTCAAGAATGGAGCTCACCACCATCTCAAGGGCATCTAGGGATGGGCAATAAATGCTGCCATAGCCAGCGATAGCCACATCCCATGAGTAAATAAAACAAAAATAGTCCAGAGTGCCATTGAGTGAAGCCATGTAGCTTTGCAGGCATGCAGTCTCAAGCATCATATCACAATCCTTGCTGTGCAATTGATGTGATGCAGTTAACCAGTTGACTGTACAGACCATGTGAAAGCAGAGTGTAGCTGCTGGGGGCTATCGACTCTAAGCTTGGTTTGTGATTATATTCTGCAGTCCCGCCACATATGGCCAATGTGTAAGTAATGACGGCCATGCAGCTCTGAAACGCATTGTCAAGCAGATAGTTAGGATGCTGAGCCCAGTATTCCACTGTCTTGACAACTTTGGAGGAGCTACCCTGTAGTCACTCAGTCATTTTCCCATGTTATATTCCATCTGGCAAGTTTTTACTTACTCACGTAACCTGTCGATCTCCTTCAGCAGATACTTTGTTTCATCCTCACCATGTGACATCCCACTTATTTTTGTGTCAACTGCAAACCTGGCTATAGTACATTCCTGATCCTCTGATGCTGCGTGGCCTGTTATGTTCATCCAGCTCCACAGCTTGTTGTCTCAGATTCTCCAGCATTGGCAGTTCCTACTATCTCTATAGTACATTCATTTCCTCATCTAGCCATGAATATATATTGTAAATAATCGTCGCTGCAGCACTGATCTCTACTATTTACAGGCTGTCATCTGAAATGCCACCAATTTCTGAATTCCCTGCACTCTATTGGTCAGCCAAATCTCTATCCATGCTACAATATGACCTCTAATGTTCTGGGCTCTTATCTTGTTAAGTAATCTGATATGCAATACCTTCTCAAGTACCTTCTGGAAATTCAAACACAGCCCTTTCTGTTATTACGCATGTTTTCGTCAACATGAATTGGCTGAAACACAATTGATGAATAGGTGAAGGCTGTCTGTAAAATGCAAACTTCTGCATACATGTAAAAACCGAAAGAACTGCGGATGCTGTAAACCAGGAACAAAAACAGAAGTTGCTGGAAAAGCTCAGCAGGTCTGGCACCATCTGTGAAAGAGAAAACAGAGCTAACGTCATGGGCCTGGTGACCTATCCTCAGAACTTGCCAAGAAACAGTCAGAAGACAATGAACTGCAGTGATGCACTTCTGGATGAACTGTTAGTCGCCCTATCCCTGTAACCACAAGTGTAACTAAAGATGATGATGATGAATAGCCTCAGCCTTTGTCTTAACAACTCAGCAACCACAACACTACCCTCCTTCTCTATCAAGTTACTTTCAAATTTTTCAAGGTAAAGTGTTAAATTTACTGTATTATTTTATTATCACACGTGAATTTATCATTTATTTAAACTGTGCTAACCTTTGTTTTAGGCTAACTACTATATTTGTTTCAATTTTGAGTAATAATTTTTGGTGGTCTTTCCTGAACCTATTTTTCCATAAGCCCGGTTATTTTTATTGTGCGAGATTGCACAAGTACGCAAAGGTCGTGTTATAGCAGAAACGACTGTATATTACATCCACTGCTTCCCCTGAATCTACCCTGCTTTTAACTTCCTCAAAAAATTGCTTTGTGCAGTTGTGACCAGTTGTTGTCAAAGTTCATTGCTTGATAGAGTCGCAGGGTCAAACAGCACGGAAACAGGCCCTTCAGCCCAACTCGCTCATGCTGATTAGGTTTCCTAAACTGAACTAGTCTCACTTTCCTGCGTTTGATCCATTTTCCTCTAAACATTTTCATTCTAAAAATATCTCAGTGAAGCAGAGATAGTAGGGACTCCCGATGCTGGAGAATCTGAGATAACAAGGTGTGGAGCTGGATGAACACAGCAGGCCAAGCAGCATCAGAGGAGCAGGAAAGCTGATGTTTTGGGTCTGGGCCCTTCTTCAGAAATGGGGGGGGGAAAGGGGGCTCTGAAATAAATAGAGAGAGGGGAAGGCGATGATGGAAGTTGGATAAAGGAGCAGATAGGTGGAGAGAAGATGGACAGATCAAGGAGGTGGGCATGGAGCCAGTAAAGGTGAGTGTAGTGGGGAGTTGGGATGGAAGTTGATCAGTTGAGGGAAGACAGACAAGTCAAGAAAAGGGGGATGAGGCTGTAGGTAGGAAGTGGGGGTGTGGGTTTGTCAGTGAGGTGGGAGGAGCGGATAGATGGGAGGAAAGACAGACAGGTCAAGGAGGCGGGGACGAACTGGACTGGTTTTGGGATGCAGTTGGGGAAGGGGAGATTTTGAAGCTTGTGAAATCCACATTGAGACCATTGGGCTGCAGGGGTCCCAACTGAATATGAGTTGCTGTTCCTGCAGCCTTCAGGTGGCATTGTTGTGGCACTAGAGGAGGTGATTCACAGTACTTTTTCTCTACCCGTAACACATACGTTTTTTTTGCCTGTGCCTGTCTATTTCTGTATGTATGAATTTTAAAGGGGTTTAGAGCTTTAACTGCTGGGGTCTTATGTTGATTTTTCACAGCTGTTTACTTTTGGTCTTATTTTACTTATTTGCAATAAATTGCAGTTTTTGCTAACTTTGTCAATGTTTGCTGTTAGCATGATTCCATCACTTAAGTAACTCAGGGACTTTGAGCACTTTGATTAAACCATTAACTTTTGTGACAAACCAAAAGTATTGTACCCTGAGATTCAGCAGACGTTACCAACTTTTCTGGCAAGAACAACTGGGAGTACTTGGGATTAGTTTGAAACAGAGATAACAAGAATTTGGGTGTGATCTCAGTAAGTGGCTTAAAGAAAGAAAACACCAGGCTCGGCAAATAAGAAATGGCATTTGAGATTGCAAAGGATTTCTTGCAGGTGACAGAGTTGTAAACTCCCAAAAGGCAGGGAAATTGAGTTAACAAGTAACAAAAACAGAAATTGCTGGAAAATGACAACAGATCTGGCAGCATCTGTGGAGACAAATCAGAGTTAACCTTTCAGGTCCTTTCTCAGAACTGATGGTAGCTCGGAAAAAGTTTGTTTTTAACCAGAAGACTGGGTAGAGGGGGTAAGGAATAAACAATAAGTGGGGATGGAGCCCAAAGAGGGAGAAAAACAATTAGACAAGGGACTGGGCAACAATTAGCTTAGGGGAATGAATGGTTGCTAATGCAGATTATTTATGGCTAACAATGGGTTGTGTGTAATAGCAGACCATGCGATAACAAGGTCTGATAACAAGGTGCCTCAAGCCCTAAAATTGTTGAACTTGATATTAAGTCCTGAAAGCTACAGGGTCCCCAAGTGGAAAATGAAGTGCTGTTCTTCCTGCTTGTGCTGAGCTTTGCTGGAGCACAGCAGCAAGCCAGAGATGGAGATGTTGGCCAGGGAACAGGTGTGTTGAAGTGGCAAACAATTAGAAGCTTAGGGTCTTTTTTGCAAGCAGAACATTGATGTCCTACAAAGCAGTCACCCAGTCTATGCTTCTTTCCCCAGTGTAGAGGAGATAACATTGTAGGCAGCAAGCACAGTAGAGTAGATTCTGTGAAGTGCAGGTAAAGTGCTGCTTCACCTGGAAGGTGTGTTTGGACCCTTGGACACTGAGGAAGCAGGAAGTAATGAGCAGGTGTTACACCCTCTGTGGTTGCTGGGAAAGGAGCTTTCGGAGGGTGTTAGGAGTGAAGGAAGACTGGACCAAGGTCTCTTAGAGGGAACGGTCCTTGCAGAAGGTGGACAAGGGAGGGGAGGGTAATATGTGGTGGAATCATGCTGGAGATGGTGGAAATGGCAGCTATTGATCCTTCAGATGTGGATGCTGGTGGGATTGTAAGTGAGGACAAGCGGCACCCTATTGCTGTTGCAGGAGGGACGAGAGCAAGTGAGGGCTGAAGTGCGGGACATGGGTTGGACCCAACTGAGGGCCCTGTCAACTACGGTGCTGAGGAATCTTCAATTGAGGAAAAAGGTGGACAACTCGGATGCTCTTTTGTCGATTTTGCTGAGAGAGAGAAGCAGCACTGATGATCTCATCGATATATCGGAGAAAGATTTGTAGCTGGGGACTGGAACAAGGAATGTTCTACAAACCCGCAAAGAGATAGGCATAACTGGTGCTCATGTGGATATCTAGGGACACATCTTTGACCTGAAGACAGTGAGAGGAGTTAAAAGTGAAGTTTTTCAGGGTGAGGACGAGCTCACCCAGGCAGAGGAGGGTGGCAGTGTATGGGGACAGTTCAGGCCTTTATTCCAGTAAGAAGCAGAGAGCCCTGAGACCATCCTGGTGGGAGATGGACATGGAGAGGGATTGCACATCCATTGTAAAGAGGCAGCAGCTGGAGCCTGCAAACTGGAAATTCTGAAGTTGACGTAAACCAGCAGAGGAATCGTGCAAGGGACTGGACAAAGGGAGAAGAAATTGAATTGAGGTAGGAAGAGATGAGTTCTGTGGGTCAGGAGCAGGAAGTAACAATGGGTCTGCCCAGGCAGTCTTGTTTTTGGATTTTGGGAAGGAGGTGGAAGCAAATTGTGCGGGTTTGGGAGACCCTGAGCTTAGAGGCAATGGGGATGAGACCCTGAGCTTAGAGGCAATGGGGATGAGTTAATAAGTATGTTAGGTGAAATTTGCTGTCTGAGCTAGGACACCCACTGGAGTTTAGAAGAGTAAAAAACATGAGGTCAGCCAGGCGGACCTCATAGAATGTGAGTTCCCTAATTGGGGCAGTTAATATGATCCAATCAGGGAGCCCTGGCTGACAGATATAAAACAAGAGTGCCAGAGGTTCTGTTCACTCTGAGAGCTGGCTCTGAGGAAGCTAGACCAGTGTCAAGTCCTATGCGTGTATCTGGGCGATGGGATACCGGCCTCTGTGGAGCTATTTCAGCAGTGATAAGAAAAAAAAAGAAACACCTGAAGAAATTCACTGGCAACAGTCATCTTTGACTTGGGTAAGCATTTTCTGGTATCATGTCATTATTTGGGAAGCATGACCCCTTCAATCCTACTGTTGAAGACGGGACCCAGTGTGTGGAAAGAATGCATTACTTTTTCCTGGGAAATAACATTGGGGCAGATGAAAAACAATGAGTAATTATCCTCACAGCTTGCAGACCCGTGGCTTTTTCAGTTATCAGGAGCCTAATGTTTCCTGAGACACCTGATACTAAAACCTTTCAAGAGTTGATGGATTTAGTTAAGGAATATTACGACCCTGAGACTCCACTAATTCTGACACAGCCTTTCAAGAACCACGGGAATCGGTGTCGGGACTTTTGTTGAGGTTAAGTTGACTGGCAGAGGGCATCTGACTTTGGTTTGAACTGCTATCTGCCCATCTGCATCAATGGAGCTTAAGTGGATAGGGTCAAGGGTGTCAAGTTCCTAGGAGGGACGACAGCCAGCAATCTGCCCTGGACCACCCACATGGATGCTACGGCTCAAGAGGCACAACAATGCCTCTTCTTCCTCAGGAGGCTTTGGTTTAACTCTTAATGAGATGGTGATAGACTATTTGGTATAGTGATTAATGATGGAAGCAAGCAAAAGCATCTACTAGCTGAAGCCCAACTGGAATGCAAACAATTGGCTTTGTCAGTATAAAATGCAGCAAGTGGAGCATATAAGTTGCAGGGTATGCCAATGGAAGTAGACACCCTCGCCAGCCCAACTGAGCTTGGGGGGCACCACTAGAGTGAAGGCAATTGCACAGCCTGACTCAGGACATATCCTGAACAGAGGGACTCTAGGTGAGTAGGCAAGCCACTGTTGTTGCTGCTATGTGGACTTGAGACAGCAAAGAGCCCCACCACACTGAAATGAAATAAGAAAACTCATAGGTCAGTATCCAGGAGAGTGCACACCCTGGAAAACCCACCTACTTCTGGTTTGGAACAGCCAAATTGCTCAGCAACCTCCAAATCAGAACTAATCAAAATATACTATGAGAGAGTTGCAGTGGGAGAGAGATCCCCTGAGGTTTATCCAGAGGGAGGAGGGTAACTTCTTCAGGGTAGGCATCCCTGGAAGAGTCTTCACAGTGAGGTTAAAATTGTATCAGAGATAATGGGAACTGCAGATGCTGGAGTATCTGAGATAACAAGGTGTAGAGCTGGATGAACACAGCAGGCTAAGCAGCATCATAGGAGCAGGAAAGGTGACATTTCAGGCCTAGACCCTTCTTCAGAAAATAATAAATTAATAAAATCTGCTCTGGACTCCGAACTTTAGGTTTGCCTGAGACCTTGGTTAGACTGAGAGCCTATACTGGAGAGGCTTTACAGATTAGGGGTATGACTTCGGTTCTGGTCTTGTATGAGAAGCAGCCGGTGCAGTTACCGCTGATTGTAGGAAAAGGCCTGGGTCCCAGCCTGATGGAGCGAAATTGGTTGAGAAAGATTCATTTTGATTGCCTCAACATTTTTCAGTTAGAAAATGACTGCCTGAGTGAGGTCCTAATTAAATACCTGGATGTTTTTCAAGGTCTAAGGACTATCAGAGGGGCCAAAACCACCTCACACGTTGACAAGGAAGCATCTCCATGATTCTGCAAGGCCAGGCTGGTGGCATTTGCCTTATGGTCAAAGTGGAGGTAGAAATCAGAAGGCTAGGAATTGAAGGAATCATCAAATCAGTCCAGTTTGTGGAATGGGCAGCACCGGCCGTACCGATTGTGAAGCCTGACAGGACGGTTTGCCTTGGTGAGGATTTTAACAAATGGTAAACCACTTCTCACAGCTGGATAAATACCCAATCCCTCGTGCAGCTGGCTTGCGCACAAAACTGGCAGGGGCTGCTGCCCTTCACGAAGCTGGGCATGAGCCATGCATACATGCATTTGCGGACAGAAACTACAGAGAGTTGTGAACACAGCCCAGACCATCACTCAGGCGAACCTCCCATCCATTGCCTCCAGCTACATTCCTCATTGCCATTGAAAGGCAGCCAACATCATCCAAAAACCTCTCCCACCCCAGTTGTAATCCCTTCCAATCTCTTTCCATCAGGCAGAAGATACAAAAGCTTAATCACATGCACCAACAGGTTCAAGAAAACGCCTTCTCTGCTGTTATTAGACTGCTGAATGTACCTCTCAAATTTCAAATCTAATGTTGATCTTGCTTTTGTACACCTGTGCAGCTGTAACTTTGTACTCCTTGTTCTGTTCAATCTGTGTGTCCTTGGATATTATGATCTGCCTGTGCTGCATGTAAAACAAAACTTTTCACTGTACTACGGCGCATGTGACAATAATAAATCAAATCAAATCAAAAGAGTTAGCCTTGGAAATGGCCTCGTGGCCAAGGCATAGGTTTTAGGGAAGTGAAGAAGCAGCTTTCATCATCTAAGGTGTTGGCACTCTATGATCCCAAGCGAGATCTGGTGCTAACATATGATGCCTCCCCATATGTTATTGGGGGTAGTGTTGGCTCACAGAAGGCCCAACAGCAGGGAATGCCCAATAGCCTATGCTTCCCAGATGTTGGCTGATGCAGAATGCCAATACATCCAGAAAGAGAAGGAAGATTTGATGGCCATCTTTGGTGTGAGAAAGTTCCACCAATATCTTTACGGACATATACTTGCAATCGTAGCAGACCACAAAGTCCTGCTCAGGCTACTTAAATAGGACAAGGCCATGCCACCCATAGCTTCAGGGTGAACTCAGCAGCGGGTTCCATTTCTAAGCACATACAATTACAAGTTGGCACACTGTCCAGGAGGCCAAGTTGCAAATGCAGATGTCTTGAGCCATCTCCTGCTGGCAGATACACCACTGTGCCACCACCACTGGAAGAGTCCACTCTGGATTTAAGCTTTCCGGACACCTTTTCTGGCACTGCTGACGATATCAGGCTGTGGACACAAAAAGATCTGGTCTTGGCAAAACTGAAACAGCTGGTGATGATGGGGGGAGACAAAAGGGCCATCGCAACCAGAATTGAAACCTCTGTTGGCCTGGCCAGACCAGATCACTGTAGAGGACATTTTATTAAGAGGAGCAGAAGTGATTGACCCAACCAAAGGTTGCTGCCAGGTACTGGCTGAACTGCACCAGCGTCGTCCAGGGCTGTTTAAAATGAAGATCTTGGCCGGCAGTTATATCCAGGATTGGATGCCGAAATAGCCATGTTGGTGGTCCAGTGCCCAGAGTACCAACAAGAACAAAAATTATTGCCCAGCACCTCCACATTTGTGGGAATGGCTGTGTAAATCCCGGACTCAGTTACACATTGACTATGATGGCCCTTTCAACGTGTTAGTCATTGTGGAAGCCCATGCAAAATGGTTGGACATGCATAGTGTTCATTCGTCAAACATGGGGACAACGATAGAAAACCTGCGCGCATCTTTTGCAATACAGGGGCTCCCGGAACTGATGGTCACAGGCAATGTGCCATCATTTACCAGCAGGGGACCTGAGTACTCCCGAAGGTTGAGTGGCATTAAACAAATAAGGACAGCTTCAGACCATCCATTGTCCACTAGTCTGGCGGAAAGAGCAGTCCAAACTTTGAAGGCAAGTTTAAAGAAACAACCTACAACTTCACTCAATACCAAACTGTCACAGTTTCTATTTGATTATCGGACCATCCTTCATGCAACTACAGGGATAGCTCCAGCAGAGTTGCCGATGGGGTAAAAAAAACCAACAGGTTAAGAACATAGAACATAGAACATAGAACAGTACAGCACAGAACAGGCCCTTCAGCCCACAATGTTGTGCCGACCATTGATCCTCATGTATGCACCCTCAAATTTCTGTGACCATATACATGTCCAGCAGTCTCTTAAATGACCCCAATGACCTTGCTTCCACAACTGCTGCTGGCAACGCATTCCATGCTCTCACAACTCTCTGCGTAAAGAACCTGCCTCTGACATCCCCTCGATACTTTCCACCAACCAGCTTAAAACTATGACCCCTCGTGCTAGCCATTTCTGCCCTGGGAAATAGTCTCTGGCTATCAACTCTATCTATGCCTCTCATTATCTTGTATACCTCAATTAGGTCCCCTCTCCTCCTCCTTTTCTCCAATGAAAACCTGAATTAAACCTGATCTTCCCGGAGAGGGACGGTGAAACAGCATCAACAACACCAAAGCTGGGCACCAGAAACCTTAAGTGAGAGAGACAGTTTACTTTAGGGGATGCAGTTTGTTGCCGAAACCATAAAAATGGCCCTGTTTGGCTAAGAGGCATGGCCAATGTGAGGTTGGGTCCCATGACATATGAAGCTTGGGTTGGTGAGGCAGTCCTGAACAAGCACATGGACCAAATGAAAATTGCCGACTTGCAAATGTGACAGGAGCAAAACATATATACAAGAGGCAGGCTATGGTCTGGTACATGCTGCTAGTATCTGAGGCTGAGTTGGAGGAACCAGATCCGGTGTGAAAATGCCCAGGAGAGGCTACAAGACAAAGAACAGGCCCACGATCCTGGCCTTAGAAGGGGAGAGATGAAGTGATTATAATAAGGTCACTTCACATAATATGAGATCCCTGTTTGGGGCTGTTAACATGGTCCAGTCAGGGAGCCTTGGCTGACATATAAACGGGGATGTCAGAAGTTCTGTCCATTCTGAGAGCTGGCTTGAGGAAGCTGAAACAGTGTCAAGTACTATGCATGTGTAGATAAAGGGTCACTTGGTGATGGGATAATAGCCTGCATGGAGCTATTTCAAACTTAATTGGAACATATAAGATGCTGCAGGCCCTTGACAGGGTAGGTGTGGAGATGATATTTTGTTTCAGGGTAAATCTAGAACCAGGGGGCACTATTTAAAACTCAGGGGCCACCTATATTAGAAAATGTTTGAAGTAGTCTTTATTCTGAGAATCATCTGTCTTTGAAATGCTCTCCCTGAAGACACTGTGGAAGGAAGTTCCTTGAATATTTTTAAGGCAAAACGAGATAGATCAGACATGATCAAATGAAATGGTGGTCAGGCTCGAGGGGCTGAATGGCCTTCTCCTGCTCTTTGGACCTATCCTGGCATTGTAACATCTGGAGGTGCAGAGAATACTCTTGTTTATTTGTCTATTGTGGATAACAGGGCCTGCTTAGATAGTTTCTACATGGGAAGCTAATTGTCATTGGTTGATACAGACATTTTCACAGCTAATTGGATAACACCCACAGTCAACCGAAGTGTCATTGGATAAAGAGAACTGCAGATGCTGGAGATTCCAAGATAATAAAATGTGAGGCTGGATGAACACAGCAGGCCAAGCAGCATCTCAGGAGCACAAAAGCTGACGCTTCGGGCCTAGACCCTTCATCAGAGAGGGGGATGGGGGGAAGGGAACTGGAATAAATAGGGAGAGAGGGGGAGGCAGACCGAAGATGGAGAGTCCCTGAGGTAGGTCCGGAGGGAGGAGGGTAACTTCTTCAGGTTAGGCATCCCTGGAAGAGGCTTCGCAGTGAAGTTAAAATAGTATCAGAAATAATGGGAACTGCAGATGCTGGAGATTCCAAGATAATAAAATGTGAGGCTGGATGAACACAGCAGGCCAAGCAGCATCTCAGGAGCACAAAAGCTGACGTTTCGGGCCTAGACCCTTCATCAGAGAGGGGGATGGGGGGAGGGAACTGGAATAAATAGGGAGAGAGGGGGAGGCGGACCGAAGATGGAGAGTCCCTGAGGTTGGTCCCGAGGGAGGAGGGTAACTTCTTCAGGTTAGGCATCCCTGGAAGAGGCTTCGCAGTGAGGTTAAAAGAGGCTTGGGGACCGCTTTGCAGAATACCTCCGCTCGGTTCGCAATAAACAACTGCACCTCCCAGTCGCGAACCATTTTAAGTCTCCCTCCCATTCCTCAGACGACATGTCCATCCTGGGCCTCCTGCAGTGCCACAATGATGCCACCCGAAGGTTGCAGGAACAGCAACTCATATTCCGCTTGGGAACCCTGCAGCCCAATGGTATCAATGTGGACTTCACCAGTTTCAAAATCTCCCCTCCCCCCACTGCATCACAAAACCAGTCCAACCTGAAGGGTCTAGGCCCGAAACGTTAGCTTTTGTGCTCCTGAGATGCTGCTTGACCTGCTGTGTTCATCCAGCCTCACATTTCATTATCTTGGAATTCTCCAGCATCTGCAGTTCCCATTATCCCCAGCCTGTCTCTGCCTCCCTAACCTGTTCTTCCTCTCACCCATCCCTTCCTCCCACCTCAAGCCGCACCTCCATTTCCTACCTACTAACCTCATCCCACCTCCTTGACCTGTCCGTCTTCCCTGGACTGACCTATCCCCTCCCTACCTCCCAACCTATACTCTCCTCTCCACCTATCTTCTTTTCTCTCCATCTTCGGTCCGCCTCCCCCTCTCTCCCTATTTATTCCAGTTCCCTCTCCCCATCCCCCTCTCTGATGAAGGGTCTAGGCCCGAAACGTCAGCTTTTGTGCTCCTGAGATGCTGCTGGGCCTGCTGTGTTCATCCAGCTCCACATTTTATTAGAGATAATGGGAACTGCAGATGCTGGAGAATCCAAGATAATGAAATGTGAGGCTGAATGAACACAGCAGGCCCAGCAGCATCTCAGGAGCACAAAAGCTGACGTTTCGGGCCTAGACCCTTCATCAGAGAGGGGGATGGGGTGAGGGAACTGGAATAAATAGGGAGAGAGGGGGAGGCGGACCGAAGATGGAGAGGTCTGATGAAGGGTCTAGGCCCGAAACGTCAGCTTTTGTGCTCCTGAGATGCTGCTTGGCCTGCTGTGTTCATCCAGCCTCACATTTTATTATCCACATTTTATTATCTTGTCATTGGATAAACCCGACATTACCCCGGTAACGGCAGCTGATTGGATAACTTCAATGCCGACTGCGAATTGTCATTGGTTAATACGGATGTTTATCTCGGTGGCTGCAATCTAATGCATAATATGCACGAAGGTTAATTGTTATTGGCCAAAGCAAATGCCAATCATAGTGTGGAGGGTGGGACCATCCGATTCACGGGTCTTAGTGGTCCAGAGGGATCCCACCTTTAAAATGGAGATTGGTGGGGTGTCTGTCCATCAGAGAAGGTCGGTACGGATTGGCCCACTGCCCAATGACGAAACGAAAGTGTAGGCGGAGAGGTCAGCTCATACGCCTATTGGTCAGCTCGTCTGTCCGTCAGGTTGGTTACCAAAGAGAGAGGGGCGATGATTGGCTCCTGCGGCTGGAAGTTTGCGGGTTCCCGTCCCAGTTGGAGTCGCTCGGTCATGGTGGGCCAAGAGAAGGAGCTGAAGATTCACTTCAGCCCGGGATGTGTCCGGCTGCTGGAGGTAAGCGGCAGGTCGCCGTCTGTTCCCCTCCCACGCGGCGGCCTGGGCTCGGAGCCCAGTGGGTAAACAATCCCGGAGGCAAGCCCAGGCCCTGAAACCCTCTGACAGTCAGCGCTGTGGCTCCAGGCCCCAAGACAGACCGTGAAGTACAACCCGCAGCCCTAGCACGCAGGGTCAGTACTGAGGGAGTGCTGCACTGTCACAGGGTCAGTACTGAGGGAGTGCCGCACTGTCAGAGGGTCAGTACTGAGGGAGTGCCGCACTGTCAGAGGGTCAGTACTGAGGGAGCGCCGCACTGTCAGAGGGACAGTACTGAGGGAGTGCCGCACTGTCAGAGGGTCAGTACTGAGGGAGTGCTACACTGTCAGAGGGTCAGTACTGAGGGAGTGCCGCACTGTCAGAGGGTCAGTACTGAGGGGGTGCCGCACTGTCAGAGGGACAGTACTGAGGGAGTGCCGCACTGTCAGAGGGTCAGTACTGAGGGAGTGCCGCACTGTCAGAGGGTCAGTACTGAGGGAGTGCCGCACTGTCAGAGGGTCAGTACAGAGGGAGTGCCGCACTGTCAGAGGGTCAGTACAGAGGGAGTGCCGCACTGTCAGAGGGTCAGTACAGAGGGAGTGCCGCACTGTCAGAGGGTCAGTACTGAGGGAGTGCCGCACTGTCAGAGGGTCAGTACTGAGGGAGTGCCGCACTGTCAGAGGGTCAGTACTGAGGGAGTGCTGCACTGTCAGAGGGTCAGTACTGAGGGAGTGCTGCACTGTCAGAGGGTCAGTACTGAGGGAGTGCTGCACTGTCAGAGGGTCAGTACTGAGGGAGTGCTACACTGTCAGAGGGTCAGTACTGAGGGAGCGCCGCACTGCCAGAGGGTCAGTACTGAGGGAGCGCTGCACTGTCAGAGGGTCAGTACTGAGGGAGCGCCGCACTGTCAGAGGGTCAGTACTGAGGGAGCGCTGCACTGTCAGAGGGTCAGTACTGAGGGAGCGCTGCACTGTCAGAGGGTCAGTACTGAGGGAGTGTCACACTGTCAGAGGGTCAGTACTGAGGGAGTGTCACACTGTCAGAGGGTCAGTACTGAGGGAGTGTCACACTGTCAGAGGGTCAGTACTGAGGGAGTGTCACACTGTCAGAGGGTCAGTACTGAGGGAGTGTCACACTGTCAGAGGGTCAGTACTGAGGGAGTGTCACACTGTCAGAGGGTCAGTACTGAGGGAGTGTCACACTGTCAGAGGGTCAGTACTGAGGGAGTGTCACACTGTCAGAGGGTCAGTACTGAGGGAGCGTCGCGCTGTCAGAGGGTCAGTACTGAGGGAGCGCCGCGCTGTCAGAGGGTCAGTACTGAGGGAGCGCCGCGCTGTCAGAGGGTCAGTACTGAGGGAGCGCCGCGCTGTCAGAGGGTCAGTACTGAGGGAGCGCCGCGCTGTCAGAGGGTCAGTACTGAGGGAGTGCCGCGCTGTCAGAGGGTCAGTACTGAGGGAGTGCTGCACTGTCAGAGGGTCAGTACTGAGAGAGTGCTGCACTGTCAGAGGGTCAGTACTGAGAGAGTGCTGCACTGTCAGAGGGTCAGTACTGAGGGAGTGCTGCACTGTCAGAGGGTCAGTACTGAGGAAGCGCCGCACTGTCAGACGGTCAGTACTGAGGGAGCGCCGCGCTGCCGGGGGGGGTCAGTCCCCGAGGGCCAGTGCCGCGCCGCCGGGGGGGGGGGGGGTCAGTCCCCGAGGGCCAGCGCCGCGCCGCCGGGGGGGGGGGGGGTCAGCCCCCGAGGGCCAGCGCCGCGCCGCCGGGGGGGGGTCAGCCCCCGAGGGCCAGCGCCGCGCCGCCGGGGGGGGGTCAGTCCCCGAGGGCCAGCGCCAGAGGGTCAGTGCTGCGGCAGTGCCGTAGGGGTGCCCTTTGCTGCTGTATAAAATTTAGTAGTTTTATTCTTTTAAAGTGCAGTGTGCCATCACCCCGAAAAGAGAGGAAGACAAGGAATCTGCTAACTCTAGAGCTCTTAGCTTCATGTCTACTGTTGGATAAATAACAGTTGATATTAGAAACGTTGCAATGCCAGGCTATTTAGAAACATACAACATAATCAGGCAGAGTCAGCCTCATTTCACGAAGTGGAAGCCATGCCTGACAAATCAATTTGCATTTTTTTGGGGCGGTAACAGCAGAATTGATAAAGAGTAGCCAGTACGTGTAATAAGCTTGGATTTTTCAAAGACTGTTAAATAAAATTCACATATGAGGTGAACCTGAGATGAAATCCAATCGTAACAAAGCGTGAAGCTGGATGAACCCAACAGGCCAAGCAGCATCTCAGGGGTGGCCATGGGTACCCGCATGGCCCAGGCTGTGCCTGCCTCTTTGTAGGTTACGTGGAACAGTCCCTCTTCCGCACCTACACTGGCCCCAAACCCCACCTCTTCCTCTGTTACATTGATGACTGTATCAGCGCCGCCTCTTGCTCCCCAGAGGAGCTCAAACAGTTTATCCACTTCACCAACACCTTCCACCCCAACCTCAAGTTCACTTGGGCCATCTTCAGCGCATCCCTCACCTTCCTGGACCCCTCTGTCTCCATTTCAGGCAACCACCTAGAAACTGATGTCCATTTCAAGCCAACCGACTCCCACAGCCTCACAGAATACACTCCCAGCAAAAATTCCATCCCCTATTCCCAATTCCTACGCCTCTGCCGCGTCTGCTCCCAGGATGAGGCATTCCACTCCCGCACATCCTAGATGTCCAAGTTCTTCATGGACTGCAACTTCTCCCCCCACAGTGGTCGAGAACGCCCTTGACCGCATTTCCCGCAACACATCCCTCACACCCCGCCCCTGCCACAACCGCCCCAAGAGGATCCGCCTCGTTCTCACATACTACCCCATCAACCTCTGGATACAACGCATCATCCTCCGACACTTCTGCCACTTACAATCCGACCCCACCACCCAAGACATTTTTCCATCCCCACCCTTGTCTGCCTTCCGGAGAGACCACTCTCTCCATGACTCCCTTGTCCGCTCCACACCCCCCTCCAACCCCACCACAGACGGCACCTTCCCCTGCAACCGCAGGAAGTGCTACACTTACCCCCACACCACCTCCCTCACCCCCATCCCAGGCCCCAAGATGACTTTCCACATTGGCAGATGTGCAGGTGAACATCTGCCAATGTGGTGTACTGTATCCATTGTACCCAGTGTGGCTTCCTCTACATTGGGGAAACCAAGCAGAGGCTTGGGGACCGCTTTGCAGAATACCTCCGCTCGGTTCGCAATAAACAACTGCACCTCCCAGTCGCGAACCATTTTAAGTCTCCCTCCCATTCCTCAGACGTCATGTCCATCATGGACTTCCTGCAGTGCCACAATGATGCCACCCACAGGTTGCAGGAACAGCAACTCATATTCCGCTTGGGAACCCTGCAGCCCAGCGGTATCAATGTGGACTTCACAAGCTTCAAAATCTCCCCCTCCCGCACCGCATCCCAAAACTAGCTCAGCTTGTCCCCTCCCCACCACTGCATCACAAAACCAGCCCAGCTCGTTCCTGCCTGCCTGACTTGTTCTTCCTCCCACCTCAAGCCGCACCTCCATTTCCCACCTACTAACCTCATCCCGCCTCCTTGACCTGTCCGTCCTCCCCGGACTGACCTATCCCCTCCCCGTCTATACTCTCCTCTCCACCTCTCTTCTCCTCTGTCCGTCTTCGGTCTGTTTCCCCCTCTCTCTCTCTCTCTCTCTATTTATTCCAGAACCCTCTCTCCATCCCCCTCTCTGAAGAAGGGCCTAGGCCCGAAACGTCAGCTTTTGTACTCCTGAGATGCTGCTTGGCCTGCTGTGTTCATCCAGCTTCACACTTTGTTATCTTGGGTTCTCCAGCATCTGCAGTCCCTACTATCTCATAATATCTAGTGATATTGGGCAATACCATATTGGAAGAATAGAGAATATGCTGTCTAATAAAATAGAGTTGGTACAGCAGGGTCATTTTCACAATGGCAATTTGTAACTATTGGTGTGCCTCAGTGATCAGTGCTGGAGCCCCTATTATTTACAATATATATTAATGCCTTGAATGAGGGAAGGAAATATACTTTTGCCACATCTGTAGATAACAGAAAAGTAGGTGGGAAGGCATGTGGTGCAGAGGACTGACAGTCTACAGAGGCATTTAGGTGGGTTAGTAAGTTTGCAAAAATTTGACAGATGGAATATAGTGTGGGAAAATGAAAGATTATGTACTTTAGCAGGAATAATAGAAGCTCTGAATATCATTTTGTGCAGTGGTCTCTCTGCATTGAGTGATTTGTGTGTTTTCGTGCAGGGTCATGAAGCGCTAACTTCCAGGCTCTGCAGTAAGGTTAAAGGTAAATGGAGTGTTAGCCTCCATTTCAGTAGTAATGGGATATAAAAATAGAGAAGTCTTGCTAAAAGTATACATGACATTAGTTGGACCATATCTGGAATACTGTGAAGTCTTTTTGGACCTCATATCTCATGAAAGATGAATTAACATCGGAGGCAGCCCAGAGAAGATTCACTTTGCTGATCCTGGGTATGGATGGATTTTCTTAAGAGACGTTGAAGAGATTAATCTTGAACTCAGTGAAGTTTTGAAGAATGAGACGACACATTCCTGAAACCCACAAGGTTTTTAGGAGACTTAGGTGTAAACTGAAACAAAAACAGAAGTTGCTGGAAAAGCTCAGCAGGTCTGGCAACATCTGAGAAGAGAAATTGGAGTAAACGTTCTGGGTCCTGTGGCCCTTCCTCAGTTCTGACCCAAAACTTAACTCTGATTTCTCTTTACAGATGCTGCTCGACTTGCTGAGCTTTTCCAGCAAGTTCTGTTTTTGTTTCCGACTTACAGCATCTGCAGTTCTTTTGGCTTTTACTTAAATGCAAACTGGTTGTTTACTCTTCTGGGAGAAGCTAGGACCAGAGATACAAACCCAGTAAGGGTTTGTCCATTTAAAATGCATGAGCGTAGTGAACCTGTGGAATTCTTTATTGCAGAGGACTTTCAGATTGGGTTGTCAAGCATTTTGAGACTGTAATAGATGATATTTTTAATCAGTAAGTGAATCGAAGGTTATGAAGATAAGGCAGACAGTGAAGTAAAGGACCATCAAATCAGCTATGGTCTTGAGTGGCAGAACAGATTTTATGGGCTGAATGGCCCACTTATGATCTTCTGTCTTATGGTCTTAGCACAGATTAACTGATTCTTTAATTGCAGATTTTGGGAACTTGAGGTATGCATTGGCAGCTGTGTTTCTTGCATTTTGTCTCCACCTGTTCCTGCCCCACCGAACTCATCTCCACCTGTCTGGATTCCACTTCCTCCCCTTTGGTCCAGGAACTCCCTACCTACGTCTGTGACACCACCTACATCTGTGACACCGCCCACACCCTCCACCTCCTCCAGAACTTCCAATTCCCTGGCCCCCAACACCTCATTTACACCATGGATGTCCAATCCCTATACACCCGCATTCCTCATGCAGATGGCCTCAAGGGCCTCCGCTTCTTCCTGTCCCGCAGACCCGACCGGTGCCCCTCCACCGACACCCTCATCCGCCTAGCCGAACCCGTCCTCGCCCTCAACAACTTCTCTTTCGATTTCTCCCACTTCCTACAGTCAAAGGGGGTGGCCATGGGTACCCGCATAGGCCCCAGCTGTGCCTGCCTCTTTGTAGGTTACGTGGAACAGTCCCTCTTCCGCACCTACACTGGCCCCAAACCCCACCTCTTCCTCTGTTACATTGATGACTGTATCAGCGCCACCTCTTGCTCCCCAGAGGAGCTTGAACAGTTCATCCACTTCACCAAAACCTTCCACCCCAACCTCAAGTTCACCTGGGCAATCTCCAACACATCCCTCACCTTCCTGGACCACTGTCTCCATTTCAGGCAACCAGCCAGAAACTGATGTCCATTTCAAGCCAACTGACTCCCACAGCCACACCTCCTCCCACCCACCCCCCTGAAAAAATTCCATCCCCTATTCCCAATTCCTTCGCCTCTGCCGCGTCTGCTCCCAGGATGAGGCATTCCACTCCCGCACATCCCAGATGTCCAAGTTCTTCAAGGACTACAACTTCTGCCCCCCGCAGTGGTGGAGAACGCCCTTGATTGCATTTCCTGCAACACATCCCTCACACCCCACCCCTGCCACAACCGCCCCAAGAGAATCCCCCTCGTTTTCACATACCACCCCACCAACCTCCGGATACAACGCATCATCCTCCGACACTTCCAACATTTACAAACCGACCCCACCACCCAAGACGTTTTTCCATCCCCACCCCTGTCTGCCTTCCGGAGAGACCACTCTCTTCATGACTCCCTTGTCCGCTGCACACTCCCCTCTATCCCCACGACACCTGGCACCTTCCCCTGCAACCGCAGGAAGTGCTACACTTACCCCCACACCACCTCCCTCACCCCCATCCCAGGTCCCAAGATGACTTTCCATATTAAGCAGATGTTCACCTGCACATCTGCCAACGTGGTATACTGTATCCATTGTACCCAGTGTGGCTATCTCTACATTGGGGAAACTAAGTGGAGGCATGGGGACCGCTTTGCAGAACACCTCCGCTCGGTTCACAATAAACAACTGCACCTCCCAGTCGTGAACCATTTTAAGTCCCCCTCCCATTCCTCAGACGACATGTCCATCATGGGCCTCCTGCAGTGCCGCAATGATGCCACCCGCAGGTTGCAAGAACAGCAACTCATATTCCGCTTGGGAACCCTGCAGCCTAATGGCATCAATGTGGACTTCACAAGCTTCAAAATCTCCCCTCCCCCCACTGCATCCCCAAACCAGCCCAGCCTGTCTTCGCCTCCCTAACCTGTTCTTCCTCTCACCCATCCCTTCCTCCCACCTCAAGCCGCACCTCCGTTTCCTACCTACTAACCTCATCCCGCCTCCTTGACCTGTCCATCTTCCCTGGACTGACCTATCCCCTCCCTACCTCTCCACCTATAATCTCCCCTCCACCTATCTTCTTTTCCCTCCCACTTCGGTCCACCTCCCCCTCTCTCCCTATTTATTCCAGAACCCTCACCCCATCCCCCTCTCTGATGAAGGGTCTAGGCCTGAAACGTCAGCTTTTGTGCTCCTGAGATGCTGCTTGGCCTGCTGTGTTCATCCAGCTTCACACTTTGTTATCTTGGATTCTCCAGCATCTGCGGTTCCCATTATTACGGACTATGGCCTGGTGTTGTGTGATTTCTGACCTTGTCCACCCAGTCCAACACCAGCGCCTCCCATGTCATTTCTTATATTAGAATAGTGACTGTTTGTTGACGGTTTAAGAGTTCTGAAGTGGTGAGGCCTTGGACTATGCTCAGTACATACATTCTTTTAGAATTCTGGAATTTATTTGAATGTTCTGGCCTGCTCCCTCAAATACATGTTCATCCTGCCATATGTTTAGCAATGCTTTTTGTTGTGCTGTCTCTCTGGGGACAATTCCACATATTCCATGCAACTTCTGTGCGTTAAAATTTTTTTTATTTCTATAACCTGAGCAGTTTTTGTTTTAAACTTGGGCCTCTGCCTCTGCCTCTGGTTCAGTAGTCCGTGGTAACCTTCAGCATTTTGCCATATTGTAATGAATAATTGCCTTTAAAACATCTTCAGCATGGAAACAGACTCTTCAGTCCAACCAATCCATGCAAAACAGTCTTAACACTGAAAATTCTGTTTTCTTTCACACCAATGTTAGTCTCTTCAGGATGACTCAGACCTGGAGATGAGTGCTTTGGCCTTTCTCCGGAAAACCTGAATCTTTCTGGAACATACAATTAAATGACTTTAATTTATCTGCTACCCTTAATGTGCATGAATGCCACAAGGCGTTTCATGGAAGCATTATTCTGTACACTTGGTAATAGGCTTGGTCAAAATTTTAGGTGCGTTCTTGAGCTGGTGAGGCGCTGGGTTGGATGTGGTGGGGAAGAGGACATGGAGAGGCTTAGATAAATTTCTGAGCTTTGGTCCTCAGCAATGAAGCCACAGTCCCAATAACAGAGCCAAGACCACTGAGGATATGCCAGCATTAGAGGAAATCTAAGATTGTGGAGAATTTATTTTCTGAAGGAAATTGCAAAAGTTTGAAAGAGTTGAGTGAGAATCTTATAATTGAGGCATTACGGAGAGCCAGTGTAGGTCAGTTATGATAAATCTGTCATCAGCAAAGTTTAAGATCAAATTGACCAGTTATACAGTCATATAGTTGTTCAGTGCGGAAGCAAGACCCTTTGGTCTAACTCATCCGTCCTGACCAGATGTCCTAAATTAATCTCATTCTATTTGGCCCATATCCCTGTAAACACTTCTGATTCATATTCCCATCCAGATCCCTTTTTAAATGTTGTAAATGTACCAGCCTCCTCCACTTCCTTCAGCAGTTCATTCCATACATACACCACCCTCTGCAATGAAGAATTGCCCCATGCGTCCCTTTTTAAATCTTTCCCCTTTCGCCTTAAACCTATGCCCTCTGTTTGGACTCTTTTTACCTTGGGGGAAAAGACCTTGACTATTCATCCTGTCCACATCCCTAATGATTTTATAAACTTCTGTAACGTCACCCCTCAGCCTCGACACTCTAGGGAAAGTGGTCTCAGTCTGTTCACTCTCTCTGTATAGCTCAAACTTTCCACATCCTTGGAAATCTTTTCTGAACCCTTTCAAGTTTCACAACATCCTTTCTATAGCAGGGAGACCAGAATTGAATGGGGTATTCCAAAAATGACCTTACTAATGTCCTCTACAGCCCCAACATGACCTCCCAACTTCTTTACTCACAACTTGGCTTCAATCTAAGGTACAGAGAGCAGGAGATGATTATTAGACTCCTCTCTCCCATGGGATTTCCTGTTGGATATGGGACAGCTGAGTTGCTGTTGCCTTTTCTCCATCCCCATTAACTGAGCGTTCTCTCATGTATTCTTGGCCCTGTGCTGATCTCTAACCATCGTGACAAATAATTGGCTAATGCTTATGTGAGAATGCTGTGAATGTGTTGCCTGCTTGTGTTCCTCCCTCAAACAGTATTTAATTAACTTTACAGAGTCTGTAATAAGCTGATCCTGGGTAAAAAGTATGTTCAATGGACTTAAATTCTACTAAAATCATCTTAAAATGATTTGAATATAATAATTTTAAGATGACTGTTACTGTCTGCACAGAGTATATAATAGCTCATTGTGCAGAAGATGTGCAGCTGTCTTCAGCCAGTGTGATTCCTGAAATAGTTCATTCGGGTCAAAGTCTTGAGCACTTGGAGAGGATCAGTGGGGTCAGGATAACAAGGATCTATTGTAATGTCTAGTGTCAGGAATCTTGAATGAAAATAAGTGACTAGAGAACATAAATTAAAAAGGAGGAGACCTGCTACAACATTCATGATGACTTCTTATCGCCACTTCACTGTCCTGATATTCTTTGCCTCAGATCCCATAAATGCATTAACCTTGGGCTTGAGCACTTCCCACAATTGAGCATCTATCTATAGCCATTTGGAATGGAGAATTCCAACGTTTCTTTACCCTCTTGGAGAAGAAATCTCTCCTCACCTCAGACCTAAGTGGCCCATCCCTTAGCTTGGGGTTCTATTTTCAAATCACCAACTATGAGGGAATCATACTCTGACCTTTTCTCTCGTTGACACATGGAATTTGGAGGTTGCTGGCAGTGCCGGTATTAATTTTTTGCCCCCAGTTCTCCTTGAGAAGGTTGTGGTCTCAGTGAGCTTTGTTCTTAAACTAATACAAGTAGACAAATAATGCTATTAGTAAGACGGTACTAGGATTTTGACACTCAAGGAGCAATAGATTTTCAAGTCATTATGGTGATTGAGCGGAACTTGCAAGTGGTGACAGGCTGATGTATTTGCTGCTGTTGTCCTCCTAGGTGGTCATGAACATAGATTTAGAATGTGCTGCCCTGGTGAATTTCTGTAGTGCATCTTAGAGATGGTACACACTGCTACTTCTGAGTGTTGGTGAGGTTAATTGGGGAGTGGGGTGCGGTGAGTGAGTGGCACCGCAATGGAAAACAATCAAGTGGGCTGCTTTGCCTTGGATGGTGTCAAGCTCTTTGTTCAGCACTCATCCAGCCAAGTGGAGAGTATTCCACTACACTGGTGGACAGGCTTTGGGGAGCCAGGAGTTGAACAATTACTGCAGGACCCCTCAGCTCTGACTTGCTTTTAAAGTCACATTTTTCATATGGCTAGTAGCAGTTTAAATTCTGACCAGTGGTAACCCCCAGGATGTTGATATTGAGGGATTTAGTGAATGTAATACCATTGAGTGCCAAGGGATTAGGTTCTCTTTTCTTAGAGATGCTCATTGCCTAGCATTTGTGTGGTGCAAATGTTACTTGCCATTTTTTCAGCCAGCACATGGATGTTCAGGTCTTGTTGCGTTTGGATACGGATTTCTTCAGTATTTTAGGAGTCACAAACGGTGCTGTCATCAGTTAACACTTCCTCCTTATGACCTTTATAATGGAGAAAAGGTCATTGTAGCAACTGAAGATGGTTGAGCTTTGGACACTACCCTGAAAACTCTGGTGGAGATGTCCTGAAGTTGAAATGACTGACCTCCAACAGCACAACCTTCTTCCTTTGCACCCAGTATGACACTGAATAGTGGCAAAATTTTCTTCTGATTCCCGTTGGAATATTTGTGGCATCGCCATCTTCAGTGAGTTGTTTAGTTGTCCGCTACCATTCATGCCTGCATGTGCAGGAAAGGTTGCCTCCCTTGTGGAAGAGTCTGGGATCAGAGGGCATGACCTTAGAGTTAGGGGTCACATATTTAATGCAGAGATGAGGAGGAATTTCTTCTCTCAGGAGAGAATCTGCACCACTCTTTAATGTAGAGGGCTATCGGGGCTGGGTTGTTGGGTATATTCAAAGTTGAGCGATTTTTGATCAGTCGGGGAGTTGGGATCATGGGCTTAAGAATGATCCGATTGACCGTGATGTCATTGACTTGTTGGGTTGAATGGCCAAACTCTGCCCCTGTGCCTTATGGAGTACAAAACTTGGATCTGGCCAGGTAGTATGTGGAATTGCTTAGCTCTATGTCTTGTGCTTTTGCTGTTTGACAGCAGAATCAAGTTAACATCTCACTTTTCATTACTGAGCCAAAAGTGCTGGAGGTCAGTGGTTCAGGTTGCAACCATGGAGAGAAAACAAGCTAATGTTTCGAGCCGAGATGACTCTTCCTCAAAGCATTTCATCTCTAATGGAGAGTCATCCAGACTCGAAACATTAGCTTGCTCTCTCCCCACGGATACTGCTTGAGCCACTGTGACCTCCAGCATTTTTTTGCTTTCAGTACAGATTCCAACAATTTTCTCCTTTATCTTTTGACGTTGTGGCTGGTGCCACTTCTTCTGGCTTGACCTCTGCTAAGTTTCATTGAATCAGTGTTGATCCCCTGTCTTACTGATAATGGTAGAGTCAGCGATGCACTGGGTCATGAGGTTGCACGTTGTGTTGGAGGTTTAGCTCAGTTGGCTGGATGGCTGGTTTGTGATAGAGTGATGCCAACACTGTGGGTACAATTCCTGCAGTAGCTGAGGTTACCATGAAGGACTCTCTTGTTCTCAATATCTGCCCTCACCTCAGCTGTAGTGACCCTACGGTTAAACCACTACCAGTCATCCACGTCCGAGAGAGCAACCCTATGGTATGCTAAGACTATGGCAGCTTCGCCCTATCTTTAATTCTGCTGCACACCTACAGCAGTTCATGGAACCTCAGTCTTGAGTTGTTCCATTTGTACAAAGTCTATGCCATTTAGTGTGGTGATAGTATCACACAATACAGTATTGGATATTTTCAGTGTGCAGGAAGGACTTTGTCTCCGCAAGCCCTGTGTGATTGTCTGTCTTACTGATGCTGTCCTGGGAAGATTGGTGAGGATGAGGTCAGGAATGTTTTTACCAGGTTTCTTCCCTACCTACCGCATACCCAGTTTTGGTCTGTTCAGATCTTTTACCACTTATTTTGATTGTGAGGGACAACATATAGACTTAGCAGTCTGTCAACAGAAATTCTGTGTAATCTAGGGAAAACAACAACTTCCATTTATGTCACCTTCTAATGTACTAAAGCATCCCAAGGCACTATGCGTGGTTGACCTGCGTTAAGTGGTAGTGGTGGGGGTCGGGGGGAGAGACGGAGAGAGAGACACAGAGCATCTTAAAATTCTTTCCTGTCTATGTAGTTGGCTTTCCGCTGTCTTGTTTTTGTGCCAGCAATTTTTTTTTTGCTACGACAGTATCCTTATTAAATATGGGACTTTCTTTTGTAAATTTGTCATGCTTTATTGTGTTAGTTTGCGCATTTGTGCATTTTCCTAAGGCTGCTATCTCCATTATTATTTTTGGTTGAACTGACATGTATTCATCCTTCATTTGTTTCTTAAAGCTTGTAAAAGGTAAAGTCAAAGTTGCCGTAGGCTTAGAGCTGCTCTCTCGCGTGTATGTGTGTGTGTGAGAGAGAGAGAGAGAGAGAAGTGATAGTTTAACCTGGGGGCCACCACACCTCAGGAGAAGGGAGAGGTTGAGAAGTAGGGCCCTTCATGGTAACGTCAGCCAGTATGGGAATTGAACCCACGCTGTCAATATCATTCTGCGTCACAAACTAACCATCCAACCAACTGAGCCACATAACCCCTTTTAAAGCTTTTAAACCACTGCCCTCACCAACTCTGCCACTGTCTGTGCCAATCACTGCTGCCACTCTGTTCCTGAGAATACAAATATTGCTGTCTCAGATTATAACCTACCTTTCATAATTGAAAAAGTGACTTTTCTACAGTGCCTTCTATAAAATTAAGATGTCCAAAAGCACTTTACAGCTAAATGAAGTATTTTTGAAAAGCAGTCTTTATTGTTGTAGAGGGAAATGCTATATATAGTTTTCATGAACCAATATCCCACAGTCAACAGTGGGATAAATATCAGATTATCTGTTTTAATGATCTGATAACGTCCTGGCTCTGGTACTTATATCTAAGACCAACATTAAGCAACTGGATCAAAGTGGCGAAGTAAACAGTTGGTATAAGCGAGTCGTCTTCTGGTTGGCAAGATGCAGTGGGTGGTCGGTAAATGGAATCAGTACTGAGACCTCACCCTTTTATAATTGGATAAAGGTGTCGTTGCCAATTTGTTGACACGAGGGTACAGTAGGTAGAAAAATTAAGTTGAGGAGGAGATGAGCTTGCAAAGGGATACAATTAGGCTCAGTGATTTGCCAGATCACTGCCAAATGGAGTATAATGTGGGAAAATATGAAATTGTCCGCTTTCTCAGGAAGAATAAAAATAAAGCATTTTATCTAAGTGAAGAGAGATTAAAGTTCTGAGCTGCAGAGGAATCTGGGTATCCTAGTGCATGAATTCCATAAAGTTAAAAAACAGGTACAGCAAGTAATTAGAAAAGTTAATACAATATTAACATTTATTGCAAAGTGAGTAGAATACTTTAAGATTATACTTCAATTATGCAGGGCTCTAGTGAGACCACATCTGGAGTACTATGTACAGGTATTGGTCTCTTTAGTTAAGGAAGGATGTAAATGCATTGGGAGCAGTTTAGTGGTTTGCTGGAATGGGTGGTTGTGTTTCAAAGGCAATATGGTTAGGCATTGAGTGTGTTGTTGCATCTTCTGTTGCAGGTGGAAACTTGTGTGCCAGACAGACGTGTCCTGATCACCGGGGCAACAGGACTGCTTGGCCGTGCTGTATATAAGGAGTTTCTGGAAAATGACTGGAACACAGTGGGCTGCGGTTACAAGAGAGCGCGGCCTAAGTTTGAAAAAGTGAACTTGATGGATCCAGGGGCAGTGCGAGCACTTATCCAGGATTTTAAGGTATTCCATGTCAGCGCGTTCTGCAGAATGCTTGTTTTCTTATGAAATAGCTATTAACTGACACAGGGCGTCAGCTCTCACTGGAACAGGGCTGTCAGTAGGGAATGCTCTTGCTGGTGATTCTTTCACAGGCTTGATCCTTCTATTGAGGAACTTGCCATTTTACAGTGTTGGTTAGTATTAGCTTCTTACACATTTTGTTGCTCTGCATGTATGAGTTTAAAGTTCACTGACTGATGGTTGACTTAGTTGACAGGAAAGGCCCATGTTGTCTTCGCTTATATCCAAAAACACCTTTGTTCTAGCAGGCACATTGACTGGGTTGTCTTCATCTGGGAGCAAGCAAGTAACAGGGATCATGACTGAAGTTGCCACTGATTAGTGGATGAAAGGAGCTGCACGGAACTAAAGAATTTGAGCTTATATTGAGCCTGTCATGGTTTTAAGACACCTTAGATTACTTTGTAACCATTGAAGTATAGTCCCTATGATAATTTAGGAAATACATTGGCCACTTTTGCACTCAGAATCCCATGAACATCATCAAACGATAATGAGATCATTTGTCTTAATGTTATTTAGTGAATAAATTTTGCCTGGAATATTTTAGAGAACTCCCCTGCTGTTTTGTGCATAATGCTGTGGGATCATTTATATCCAGCTGAGAAGGTGGACCAGTCCTCAATATTGTATTTCAAATGAAAAACAACAATTCTGAAAGTGGAGTTTACCTTCACTATTGTGATTGCCTGCCAGTCTGAAATTTGTTGTATTCAAGTCTGAGTGAGATTTAACTGACAATATTCTGATTGAGGCAAAGGAGAGTGTTGCCTACTGATACCTAATTACCTAGAAATTGAACCATAGCCTAAACACTGTTGTTTCTTCTCCCTCAAACAGCATCCAAATTGTGTGTGACTCATGTTTACCTTTATTCCTTCCTTCTTTTAATCTATTATGAATGTTGAAATGGTGTGTGCTTAACTAGCAGTCACAAACACCATTAGCACATTCTCCAACCCTTGGTGGAAAATGTGTTTCTCTGCTCTGTCCTAAATGTGTCATTTTTGGACATCTTATTCTTGACCCTCAAACTCTGGTAATAGTATGTTTCCGTCTACTTTATCCCTGTTTTTAATAAAGTTAAATATTTTTACCCAATCATCATGCAATCGTCTGTACCCAGACAACAAGGGGAACAAATACCAGGCTTTTATAATTTCATTCAATCCCATCATTGCCACATCTAAACCCACCTGCCCCCAAACCCATCATAATTCTCGAGTTATGCTTTCAGTTCTAGGTACCTCATGTATGGATATGTCTGAGAGGAAGTGCAGCATAAGTTTACGGCAATGATTCTTGCATCCTGGTCTCAGTTTTTGAGATTGTGTATTCCTGTAGAATTTACAAGATTTAAGAGGTGACTTGATTGAGTTTCTATTCAAATTGCTCATCTCCAATATCTTAGAGAAACTGCTCATCTGGTTGAGGAGCCTAAGGATAGGGATGTGGCTTAAACAATAGAGCTGGAGATTTCAAAAGTCCGGGTTGGAAACACATCAGTGTAAAAATAAAAAAAAAAAATTTTGATCATAGGTTAGAATTCTTTCCACAAACATGAGTTGATGCCGGATTGAATGAATGCAAGTGTTAAATCTGAAATTGATTGATAGTTCAACAGAAATCTAAGGTATTGTGGAATATTGCAAAAGGTCATTAGGTTAGCATTGAATGGACAAGGTCAGAAGTCACATGACACCAAGTTACAGTCCAACAGGTTTATTTGAAATCACAAACGTTCTGAGCACTGCCCCTTCATTGGATGAAGTGACTTTACCTGATGAAGGAGCAACCCTCTGGAAGCATGCGATTTCAAACTTGTCGGACTATAACCTGGTATCCTGTGACTTTTGACCTTGTCCACCCCAGTCCAACACTGGCACCTCCACATCATTGAATTGTGTGGGACTAAGTGGCTTCTTAAGTTTCTATAATTTATAGGTATTGTTGCTGTACATCAGACTTCAGTACACCTGGGTTCGAGTATTCCAGCCTGTGGATAGTTGGATACTGGATATACGATACTGGATATACGCTGAAAGATGTGTTGGCAGCTGTCTGAAGCTAAAGTGCACTGACTATGCAGTAACTGACCAGGAAGTTTAAATTCCTGGGTGATTATCCAGCATCCCCATCTCTGAGTCAGAGAAAGGAGTCTTTGGAGAATTCCTTGCCTTTACAGTGAGGAATCATTTGAGGGATTAAACTAACACGGCCTTCCTATCCCTTACACTTGACTCACCCTACCCTGCTTCCTCTCCTACTCTAAAGTGAGCTTTGGCACTCTTAAATATTTTAAAAAAGGATATATGCTGATATGTACAATGTCAAAGCTGATTTCCTGCGATGATGACACCTGGGATCAACCACTTCCTGAAATCTAGCTGTAAAAGTCACTGATAGGTGAATGGATACATTTTAATAGGTTTACTAACAGTTGAATCTTTCCTGACCGTAATTGGAAGATTTGGGCACATGTTAAATTAGATTTATTTATTGTCATGTGTATGTCTCTTATACTGTGTCATGGCATATTGTTTGATGCTTTCTTCTCGCCATGATGGTTTTAGGCAACAAAAGTGCAGTTTATTAACAGTCACCTTTTCAAGTACAGTTTCTCCTTCCTGGTACTCCCAGGATTTACAATTTTATGATTTGTACGTTTATACTAATTTACACTTTTTAAATTTTTGCCTATGATATATCAGTTTAATCAGTGACCTTATGGATTACTCATGGAACGTAAATCAAGTACTGTTTGTTGGAACAAAGACTATATTGGAAAAGGTGACCCTTTGGCAGAACGTTACACCCAGTGCCCCTCACCACCGGACCCGCAATGTTGACTCTCCTTTCTCTCGGCAGATACTGCCAGAGCTGTTGAATTTCTCCAGTAGTTTGTTTTCTTGCAGATTTCCAACACTTGCAGATCTTTTTGTTTGATTTTAATGTTTGATGGGATATATTTGTGAAGTTTTACTCTCCGTCTAACCCTGTGCTATGCCTGCTATGGAGTGTTTGAAGTGTATCAAGGGAGCATTCCTCAGTAGGAGGGGTCAAAATGTATTTTTCTTATTCGTGTGATAATTTCTGGTTCTTGGGCCTGCATTTTTATTCTCATTAATTTATTAGGTCATGCTAAAGTAATAACACTACCTTCCTTCTGTAATTGTGTTGACATATGTGGTATTTCAACTTTCTCTGACCACTAGAATTAGAAATAGTTCATCAACATCATCAAATTATCAACTTTCTATTAAACCTGGAGCCACAAATGCACTGGCAGTAATTTCCTAGACACAACAGTATTTAAATTGGTGTAAGTGAATAAAATAACTGTCACCAATGTCTAAGCATTAAAAGCTGTCACCTTAAAAACAACTACTGCAGACTGGTGCGGTCGCAGCTAATATGTTTCGATCATACATGCACAAAGCTGAAATATTTTAACCAAGCAGTCTCCGCCTGTTCACTGCATCCGGATCCCACCCTCAGAGTTAAAGTTGCTAACCAACAGTGTTCATTACAGTACGATCCACCATGTGTTTTTCCACAGATTGCTGCTCTTGAACCTGTGCAGCCTTAAACTACATACTCCCACTTTGATATGTGTCACGGTCCACCTGAGAAAAGGTGAGGCTAGATGACCCCACCATTCCCATGGATGTCAGACCAGTTAAAGATTTAATCAGATCACTCAAAAAAATTTTCAGTGTTCCTGTCTGAAAACAATATGCCAACCAGGTTTTTGTGCTGAACAAGGAGCAATTCTTTATTGCCTCATTGACCCTAATACCCAGCCCTCTAAACCTCAGCAAAAAACTTCTCCATTGTCTCCCTCACTGCTGGCTCTTACCTGCTCTTCCAATCACAGGCCAGTAGCAAGCAAGAGAGATAGATCCAGCCTTGATTGTAGGAGAACCTCCCCATTTACATATACTCATCGGGGCGAGATTTTGCCACACTGAATGCATTTTCCAGGGTGATTTGGACACATCTGGGGGAGAATTCATCCCCATGTGTTGCTCTGTATCTGTCATTGAAGTTTTGATGGAGCATTGTGAAGGGAGTAATACTCTGTATCCTTCCCCACATTCTACCTGCCTGGGGAATGTTTGCTGACACTGTCTGCAGTGGCGGGGGGAGTGCACCAATTATTCCCACCCCAGTACGATGTAACAAGTTCTTCTCTGAAGGAAGAAGACAGGGTGTGTGTCTGTTAGATTCATGCATAGTCTCAGGTGATACAGATTACACGTTTTTATTTATTGCTGTGGATTTAAAAAAACTTGTCCACCTCTTTGACAAAGGACATGCTAAGTCTGCTTTCTCCATTTCCCATTCTGTTATCAGTTCTCTTCTCTCTGAAACTGCTGGATCACCTGCTTTAGTAAGCATAAGAGCTCCTTTCCTTGCCTTCCCTGAATGACCTCAAACTATGCTGTTAGAATCTATAAGAATATCTTCACGAATGCTGCTGGCAATTGGTTGAAAACTGCTGTTTTGTGTTAATCCTGTTACAGCCCCATACTGTTATACACTGTGCTGCAGAACGGAGACCTGATGTTGCGGAGACTCGGCCCGAATATACCAGACAGTTGAATGTAAGCACCTCTGGATGCATAGCCAAGGAGTCAGGTATTAAATCTCTTTGTGGGTTTGCAAGTATAAAACATAATCATCAATCTTTCCTTGATGAAAGATTTGTTTTTAGGACCATCATGCGACTTGTTTCAAGTTCTCAACTAAGTTTTTTTTTAAATTCACACTTGGGTGGTGGACTTTGGGCTGGCAAGGTTGGCATTTATCGTCCATCTTAAATTACAGAGTATTGGTGATAGCGAGTTGATGCCCTTGAACCCCCCAGTAGCATATTTGATGCAAATTGTGTTGCCAAGCCACTTTGAGGGGTGGCTCAGAGTCATTAACGCTCATGTTAGGGTGACATCGCATAGGGCCCAGAACTGGGTAAGAGTGACAGATTTCCTTACCTAAAGGTCAAGTAGCCAGACTTTCATGATAATCTGATAGCCATGTTGTCACTTCTACTGAGGCTGGCTTTTTGTTTGGTTTTTTTAAACTTGAGCTCTGGTTCTGAAACTGTGTGCTGGGGCTTGAACTCACCACCTTTGCTGGTCCTTGCCCACTTTTGTCAATCTGTGACACTTAATTACTCACTGAAGTACTGAGTTACTTAATTGTATCACCACTTTTTGTGGGGTAGCTGTGAATGAATAGGAAATGATTGCTTTCCAACAACACATGCACCCAAAGAATGAATCATCAATAAATAACATGGGACACTGCTGGAGAAGCTATACCCCAACAGGACTGTCTTCAGGAGAGAAATGAATAAGAAACTGGGAGAAGTGTTGACTATCCCTTGGCCCAAAAAGCTTTGCATTAAAGTAAAATGAGCATTATTTGACCTGTTGAAAACTTCTTGAATTTCTTTTTAAAGTATTGTCTCCTCCATACAGCTGAAATTGGAGCCTTCCTGATCTATGTGAGCACAAATTACATCTTTGATGGATCGCATCCTCCTTATCGAGAAAATGACACTCCAAACCCCCTCAACCTGTATGGGAAAACCAAGCTAGAAGGAGAGAGAGTGGTTTTGCAAAATCATCCAGGTGAGACAAGAGTCTGACTCCTCTTTGCTGTGTTTGTGGTTCGCTCTAGGATTGTAAGGTTGGTGATAATTGGAATGCAGCACTGATCCAGTTGGAAGGAATGTTATTTATGGGATTCACTACTCCCGTTGTTTAAGACACGTAAGTATGTTCGATTTTTCAGTAGTGTGTATCCCCAACATTATAACCTTCTCACCATGCCTCTCAGTTGTATACTTTCTCAGCAGTCCGTCAGATTGCCCCTTGTGCCTAATTATACTATCTGTTTCCAAAACTACTCCCGTGTGCAGGGCTGAGATGGCTAAATGTAGATGAAGCCATCTCTGAAACATGCTGCTCCTTCACACTATGAACTATAATAAAAACATTTCAATATTCCATTACGTTTGTGTTGTCTCCCCGCCAATGTTCATGCATGTGCTTAGCCTGAGTCCTGTCTTGCTCACATTGTTAACATTCAAAGATCTTTGTTCGGTCTTAATAGCTTAGTGTATCAACCACTTGAGTGGCTGCAAGAATCAGTGTTGGTGCTCAGCTATTTACAATCCATACTAATAACTTAGAGATGCTACGTTATGTATCTAATTTCCTAACAATGCAAAGCTAGATTGGCATGAGACCTGTGAGGAGGGCACAGGTTGCAAAGGGACATGGACAAATTGAATGAGTAGGCAACAGGGTTATTGATGGAGTATTGTGGGGCCGTGTGATGTATTTGGTATTAGGAACAGGAAAGCAGAATGCTTCAAGTTCCGAAGTTTATTGAGACTTGAGTGTACTCGCACAGGAACACAAAATTAGCAAGTGGATACAGCACGCAATTAGAAAAGCAAATGACATGTTGGCTACAGCTGGGAGATGAGTACAAAGCAAAAGGTTTTGCTTACAAAGTTTTGGTAGGACCTTGGCTGGTATATAGTGTACAATTTTTGATTTTTATATTTAAGGAAGGATATACTCTTATGATCCCAGCTGGTTGTACTACTGGACAAGTTAGACCCCCAAAGTGAAGCCTGGTTTGAGAGATTGCATGTTCATTTTCTTATTTGTTCCATTAGTTAATGTGGTAATTAGTCACTATAGTCACACACATTTGCACGAGGCTGCAGGTTTCCTTTAACAATTGACATAAGCTTATTATACCAAAGAAGAAATATTTTTAAAAAAGAATTAAATATATGCAGCAGATGGAATAATGTCAAAACTGCCAGCAAAACAAAGTTTATGACCTGTTTCCTATAACAACACTGTCTAGAGAGATTGCAACCTGTATCCCAACTCATGGGTTCTATTTACCAGATTCCTGGCAGTTTCTTGCCTTTGATTGTGGAGATCCATTTGATCAGTCTTCTCTAAATCTGCCAACATGACCAATTGTATATATCTCGGATTTCCATTATATCTTTTACTCAAAATGCTTATTCCTGTCTCCTCTTCTACTCCCTCACCCTTTAATGTAGAGAGAATCGTTCATTTATTGCACCTTTGCTTTCCCTTTGCCCTCTCCACTCCTTCAAAAACTACCTGTATTTTCCTTCACAGTATTCTTTGTATTTCTTATATCCTTTTGTCTCTGTTTCCAACAGGGAATGAGAGCCAATAAGAACATGGGACTAAATCAATGAATCTTTCAAAGCCCAAGCAGAGTCCTCTCTGTGATTGAAAGCAGTGATAAATGATAAATGCCGAGGTATAGGTAGCTGTAGGTTGTTCCAGATTTGTGCTGACCTTTACTATACCTCTTTAAATCTTCTTTGTTTACTATTTCAATGAAGTAAGCTACGTCTTCACTGTCAGTCTTTGTTTATGGGCCAGGGATGTGTTCACTGTCTTGCCTGCCTCATGATATGAGGCTCATGCTTCCTGTCTCCCTGTATCCTGTGGGGGAATGATCACTGTTTCTGTGTATGATCTAGGGGACGTGTGATACACAGGGTGCATGCTCACTGTATGTTGTGCAGAAAGGTGTTAACTTTCGGTGAGCAGGGCCTGTGGAATGGTGTTCACATGTGTGGTGCAGATGTAAGAGGCTAAAACTTCATTCTGTACAGAGTTGGTTGCGGAGGGGTCCTTGCCAGCATTCACGCTGTTTAAAATGCAGGGAGATATTGAGTGTCTCTTCTCTGGATTTCAGGTGCTGCTGTGCTCCGGGTCCCACTCCTTTATGGCAATGTAGAGAAGTTGGAGGAAAGTTCAGCCACTTCCTTGTTTGGAAAAGTCCAGTGTCACAGCACAGTTGCCTGCATAGACCACTGGCAGCAGCAGTATCCCACACATGTTGCTGATGTGGCCAGAGTGTGCAGGCAGTTGTCAGAACGCAGAATGCAGGTAGGCATAATGCATGCTGCTCTGTTGCTGATCATTGTTTTCTACAATATCTGCAATTCAAAAGAAGTTAAGAGAAGGTGAAGCAGGTGATGTGAAGGTGCTCAATGAATGCATATTTGTAATTTGTGAGAATATTATAAATTGTTTGGGTTTTAGGCTGGACCATATCAAACATGTGTAAAAGTCGATAAAATATTTAGCACAATGACCGCTGATCTCGTGAAGGTAGCTCATCCTAGCCAGTTGGCTATTCTTGCTAGTGGGCAATTTGATACATAAAAACATAGCTTGGATACACTGGAATGCAGGAGGTTGAGAGGTGAGCTTATAGAGGTTTATAAAACTGAGGAGTTTAGATAGGGTTAATGGTAGGTATCTTTTCCCTAGCATGGGGGATTTCAAGACGAGGGGGCATATATTTAAGGTGACAGGCAAGAGATTTAAAAAAAGTCATGAGGGGCAAACATTTTACACAGAAGGTGGTTCACATGTGGAATGAACTTCCTGAGGAAGTAGTGGATGTGGGCACAATTACAACATTTTAAGAAACATTAGATAAATACATGAATTGGAAAGATTTGGAGGGATATGGGCCAGGAGAGACCATGGACTGGTTGGACTGAAGGGTCTGTTTCTGAATTGTATGACTCTACCACCCTCTCTTTGTAGAGGGAATTCTAAACTTGCTATGCCTTTAATGAATCAAATACAAAAATCAGGAGCTTGTTTGGTCAGTTGAGAGTCGACCTCATTGTTTTGAGGGCTGGAGTAGATAAGAATTGATTCCTTCGCCTGAAGGATGTTAGTAAACTCGTGTGACTTTGTGGCAGCCAAGTTCTTTTGTGGTCCCATTAATGACGGTAGGTTTTAAAATCCCAGTTTAAGGGGTTTAAAATTGCCTGCTGCCGTGGTGGGACCTGAACTTGTCTGTGGGTCATTATTTCAGCAAACTTACTACTGTGTGACTGTGTTTGCATGAACATCCTAGTTCATGTGCTCAAGCCAACTTCCCCCACCACATCACACAGTGGGATCACTCTCAGAGTTGATAATCATTCTGTGTCACTTCTTTAGTTCCATCATTAATACAGTCTAATATAAAATTGACATCACTGATCTTCAAAGAAGCTGTTTCAAATGGTTTGAATTTTCCTTGATTTTGTTTTTACTGTTTATCATCTTCACAATTTTTTTACCTGTTTTCTGACTCTCAATAGGACCCATCGATCCATGGAGTTTTCCATTGGTCTGGGAATGAGCGAATGACTAAATATGAGATGGCTTGTACAATGGCAGATGTTTTCCATCTTTCAAGCAACCACCTGCGACCAGTAAGTACTGGAGGTTTCTGCTCTATTGTAATGTCACTGAAAATATCAAGCTCCACAATCTGATAGTGGCAATGGCTGCTGTCCCAGTATAGACCTGCCTTGTTACAGGTGAGGAGTGGTGCCAGGTTCGACTATGCAACACTTGTGTTCCACAACTGTCGCCAACTATCTCCAACTGCGCCCTCCCCAGACCTCAATCTCCACTGGACTGAAAGGATAAGTGAAATTTTGATTGGGCCCTGCCCCTCTTGGTGCAAGAGATGACAGTAGTGGTCAGATTCTAGGGATTTCTGTTGGGATATGTACTTGTATGGACAGTTAGCTGACCTAGTGTCGATTTCCATCACTTTGTTTGTTCTGAAAGTCCTATCACTTTGGTATGAGTGTGAACATTGTAGGGAAATCTTGGCTGGTTCATCAGTGTCCGTAAAACAGGTCTGTCTCTTCTATGACCACTATCTCTATTGAGTCTCTATTATTACTGTCTCCACAATAATGAGAAATGAACCCCTGAATCTCTGGCAGGAGTAAGATACCACCTGCTTCAATCCAGTTAACCATATGATACATTCATTGGTTATATATGATTAGAAAGAAGGTTGGTACTGCCACCTTTTAGACAGACACCTCCTGGTTTTGTCTAGTTTGACTAGAACAAAGTATTATTTTTGATCACCCAGTAGCTTACAGAATAGGTGTGGATGAACAGTGGTGATGTGACTGGATGAGTGATCCTTTGAGTCTGAGGTCAAATCCCAGTGCCACTTTTTATCACCACTCTTTCATTGTCATTGGGTCAGAGTCCTGGAATTCCCTATCTAATGACATTGTGAGAACCGTCTTAATCACATCGATTGCAGTGGTTCATGAAAATGGCTGGAGATGGGGAATCAATAAGATCCTTGCTCGGAGAGTGCAGTTTTAAGAGCCACCTGTATTTGAAAAGCTGTTGTTAGTAAAAGTGACCAGGAAGCAATTGGATTGCAACAGAAGAAGAATTTAACTGTTCCAGTTAAATCCTTTAGTGTAGGAAACTTGCTGTCCAAGGTTTTATGTTGGAAGGCTAGAGGCCACATCCTGTTTGGAATATACAAGTATAGAAAGAGCAGAGGGACGTAGAGATGCATCTTGTAGCAATCTGTAATGTTGTAAGTTGGTCGTTGCTTAAACACAAATATTCTAAGCAGTGGGGACAGGGGCAGAATTGGAAGGCTTTAAAGTTGCAGTAAATGTGTATAGAACCTTGGTTGTGAACAGTTCTTATTTCCATCTTGTAAAAAAAAATACAAAATTACTGGCTAAGATGCATAAAAGATTCACCACAATGTACCAGAACTGAGGGCATTACATTTGTCATGAAAGATTGAACAAGCTGTGGCTTGTTTCTCCAGAAAAGCAAAGGTTGAAAGTGTTACCCAGAAGAGATCTTTGCAATGATAGACGTGTTTGATTGGGTAGACATTGATAAGATGTTTCCACTTGTTGTCATGAGATAATCATCAGTAATTCAGGAGAGACTTTGTGCAGAAATTGATAAGAAAGAGGAACACTTTCACAACAGAGAATGGTTGAGGAGATCACCTGAGTGCATTTAAGGGGAAGTCAGTTTAGCACTTGAGGGAGAAAGAGGAGAAGATTTAGATTCTAAAGGATGGGAGGAGGCTCTTGTGCAGTATTAACACCACTGGGCAAATTGGACTAGATGGTCTAATTCTGTACTCTACTCTTGTGTGACTTCACTTCATTAGGTGCTGTTTCCATATGTTAGTTTAAAGCAATTTCTTTTTAAGATTTACTTTTCTCTTGCCAGATGCTATCTTGTGCACTCCGGTGGTCGTCTTGCAGGGATGTTCTCTGCAGATGGAGTTCATTCCTTTAGCCTGTTCCTTCATCACTGACCGTTAGACTTACGCAGTCATTCCTGCTTTCTTTTTAACACCATGTACCAAGCTTGCATTAGTACTCACTCTACCTTCAGTGCTCCATGTTTCCCTCCTAGTACAGTGGCCTGGACTGGAATCTGTGATTGAACCTGGTCAGACTGCACCCAGATACTCTTCTTGAACCTAGACAGATTGTGCCCAATTGAACCTGGATGGTGCATTGGTGGATCAGGTCTGCATTAGAGAGAGTGTCAGGTTGTGTGCTCCAGCTATAAAGCTAATAACTTACCACCACGAGAAACTAATTGCATGTGGCAGGGGATCTCAACCTTTTTTGTTCCTCAGATGGCGACCCCCCCACCCTCCCATGTTTTAAAAACTTCATGGATCCCTGTCACAAAGCAAGCATTTACATTCTGTAGAACGGTTCTCTTGTTGCATCCTTCCTAACCATGCTCTGGGCTTGCAGAAAATGCTGGTCCCCAAGCACATCCCTCTTCCTCTGTCTCCACTATCTGACTTGCCAGTCCCTCCTTTCCCTGTCTGCTTGACCTTAGTTATCTGCATGACTATCAGCCCTCCCACTCTGAACTACATTCCTGTAACTAACAAACACAAAAGTACAATGAAAATGAAGTTGAGTAATATATTTCCTCCCAAATTGCTTATTGTGGGGTCCAAATTGATGTGTAATTCCTTGTGTGTCTGGACAGCTGAAATCCTAGATGGAGGCCACTGGGTTGTGCATAATCTGGCTTCCAGTGATGTTCCCTCGATATGCTGATAGTACTTAAAAGTGTAAGTTTGTAGGTGAAGAATGGGTGAGATCATGCATCCAAGGGCAGCCTGCAACTTTGTAACTATGCAATAATGTGACATTACATTTTGAAGATAACAGGAGAAAAAATTGGAGGTGTGAGTTTGTTGCAACTAGATAGAGCAGGTCATAGAAATAAGTTTGAAAGCTGCTTTAGTTGGTAGCGTGTCCCAATGTCGACATTGTGCTTTTTATCTCCACATAACATGACAGCTCACTTCCTCATTTCAGCTTCTGTTTATCATCGTTGCCCTTTTGTCATTTGATTGCCACTGAATGTATGTAAGTAAAATAAGGGGCAATTAAATTAAAATCTGAAATGGAAGCAGTGTAGTCATACATGTAGAGCTGCTATTGGATAATTCCACTAGGTGTCAGATACATGAACTGAATGGGTTACAGTGGCGACTGATGACATGTGGCAATGAGAAGGTTCAGGGATGATGGTCTGATGCACCACTTGTGGTCTTAACAAACTCCACCACACTCCAAATGAAACAAATTGATACCTGATTATTTTTACCCATCTTTGAATTCTGCCTGCTGTTTGCTTTACACAAGTCACTTTATCAGCCATGAATGGCGGTTTCAGCAATTGTCATTGGCAGTCTCACCGTCTACCCTCACCATTCCACTGTTTTGCTTGATCTGTGAAAATATTTAGAGATTTAGTGGAATTTTACTTGGCTAAACATAAATCTTCAAAATTGCACTTTCCCATCTCTATTGTTGGTAGACTTAGTGCAGTTGAACTGCAGAATAAAAATACGGCCCTGAACTCTTAATACATTTTAAGATATCTGCTGTGCAACTGTTATGAGCTATTCATTCTTGCTCCTGGCTCCTCCAGTGTCATTGTTTTGGAACAGATTATGTCAGTTGACACCAGCCTTACAATCCGTATGGAATTGTATGTTATTAATTGGTGTGCATTTCTCAGACAGCTGGACAGGTGAAGTCTGCGGGAATTAAGTCTCTGGTTTTCAAACCTTTTTAGCTGCTGGTCTGACTCTAGCCTTAAATCACTGTGGATCTTGTGCTGCACTGGTGTTATCCCTAGCTGTGGGCCAGAAAATGCAGGTTCAAGTCTTACCTGGCCCAGAGATATATCATTACATGTCCCAGCAAGTTGTTGTAAAAAGAAATTAAAAATGTTGATTCACTGTGAAAGCAGGAAATTCATGTACTCAGCTGACCAAGTTTAATCAACAACAGTTAGGACTGTGTTGCTAAATGTCATACCACCTGGTTCTGCATCTGTCAATAGGAAATACTGAGGTCACTACTCATCTGAGCACAAGATGCATGGTTATGCTTTTAACTTCACACCCACCATACTGTGAACTCTCCTAATCTCAACAGGAGAATCTCTGATTTTTCCAAGTTGTCACTCAGGAGGAGGTCAGATGGTGCAAATGTCCAGTAACTGAGGAGGAATTCCCTAACTTGTGGGTCTGATGCATTTAAGAACCACCTTTTTACGTAATTTTTCATCATTTGTCCAGGGTGGTTCATAATTATTACTGAGTGTTCACTGATGTTAGATCATAGCTGCAAGACTTTGCATTATTGTGCTGTCGGCTTTGACTGTCTCTCTTTTCACAGCTGAACGTGGCTGTTTAATGTTAGTAAACTTGTTGTCAGCCTGCCAGTATCCTCCCTTGTCATTTTGATACGGCCCTACGGAATGGGGGTTAGTTAGCTGAGTTGGCTGGATGGCTGGCTCGCAGTACAAAGTGAGGCCAACAATGTGGATTCACTTCCTGCACTGGCTGAGCTTACCATGAAGGGTTTTCCCCCCTCCCTCCCTCCCTCCCTGAGCCATGGTGACCCCCCCCCCCCCCCCCCCCGCCCAGGTTAAACCACTGTCGGTCATCTCTCTGTAATGGGAGAGCAGCAGTATGGTTCGGTAGGTTTATGGTGATGTTATCTTATACCTTTGCATCACAGAAACAGTCTATTTGAAACACCATATTCATTCTGGTTCACAAAGTTATCTAATTAGTCCCATTGTCCTGCTGCTTCTGCAATTTTTTTCCCTTGCCAATTTATCAAATTCCTTTCGGGAAGTTTAGGTTGAACCTGCTGATACCACTCTTCAATGCAGTATATTCCAGATGATAGCAACAACTTGCTGTGCTTTATTTTAAAAGATGGTCATTTTCTCTTGTGGCTTTGTTACTAATTACCATCAATCTGTGACCTCTTGTTACTGATTCCTTTGCTACTGGATGTGGTTTGTCATAAGAGTTGTACAGCATGAAAACAGACCCTTCGGTCCAACTTGTCCATACTGACCAAATATCCTAAATTAATCTAGTCCCATTTGCCAACATTTGGCCCATATCTCTCTCAACTGTTTCTATTCATATGCCCATCCAGATGCCTTTCAAATGCTGTAATTGTACCAGCCTCCACCACACCACTTGTCTTCTAATAATTTACCATATCCTTCCTGAATTTCAAGCACCTCCGTTTATACAGTTGGCGGAGAAAGAAGCTACTTGATCCCATTGAGTCCATGCTGACTCCCCATAGAGTAATTTGGTCAGTCGTACTTCCCCACCTGGCTATACTTGCTTTGCAGGTTTATTTCCTTCGCGTTTCCATCCAATTTTGTTTCGAAATTATCGATTCCTTCTACACCCATTACCCTCATGGCAGCAAGTTCTAGCTCATTGCCACATGCTGCTTTTAACAAGTAAAGGATTTGTTGTCATACCCTTATGTCTTTTGCCAAAACTCTGAAAACTATGTCCCTTCACCCTTGTTCAATCCTGTGAAAACAACGGCGAAAAGCTGTTATCAAAGCCTGTTACATTGTACATTTCAGTTAACTCTCTCTTTGTTCTCCTTGGAGCAAAGTAAATTAATCTCAGCTTCACCACAATAACATTATAAATAAAACACCCCATCCATGGGACCATTTTGGAAAATCTCCTCTGCACCCCTCTTCACATTGTACATTAGGAGTGATTTTACTTCCAGCCCGCGTAAATGAACGACATTCTGAGGAAAGGTCACCAACCCAAAATGTGACCTTGAGTTATTGTTCATGGATGCTGGCAGACCCACTGAGGTATTCCAGCAATTCCTGTTTTTGTTTCTGATTTACAGTGTCTGCAGTTCTCGTAGTTTTTAACATTATAAACTTGACTGATTACCTTAAATTGACTGTTTTAGTATATCTGTTAGCAAACTCCGGGATTTTTTCAATACAGGCTGCCCAGCTGTAGAACCATCTCTCTCAGATGTTTTTGTGTTGCATGAACTGATGGAGCAAAGCCTGTACTCTGCTTATTGCGTGCAGCCAAAGGAGCGCCATTTGATTTGGCCAGTTGAGATGTACGCTGTCTGGCGTAGTAGCAGTGAAATTCAAATACAGCACTGCTCAATTCTGTTTTTTGCACCCCCTGCCCCAGAGAGCCTGGGGGTGAGAGTCACAGTCTCAGGATGAGTTTTTGTCACTTAATACTGAGAAATTGCTTCGTCCAGAACACTGAATGTTTGGAGTTTTCTGCATCTTCACCAGCACGCCACCGTCCTAGACCGGCAAGTATTCAGGGTTGATATTGATCACACTTTGGGTGCTGGAAGAATTGACAGATCAAAACTTGGGCTGGAAGGCTGTATTTGAAGTGGATCTGGCACAGTTACATTGAATAGTGCAGCAAGGCTGCATGGTGCAGCTGTGCTTGATTTCTTCTGTTCTGCTCTAGGGGTGTGTTTTTCACCCAGTGTGATAAAAATCATAGAGTAAGCACTTCTTGGGATAGGAGTAGACCATTCAGACCCTCATGTTTGTGTTCTCATTTAGTAAGGTTGTGGATGATCCATATTTTCCACTCTGTCTTGTTTGCTTTATGTTAAACAAGTTCCCTCCCAATAAAATCCAGCAATCTCTGTTTTGACATTTTCAATTAACCTGCAGTCCTCAACAGGTTTTAGATTTAGATTTTGTTATCATGTACACTCCAGTACAGAAGTGCAGGAGCACAGTGAAAGTGTATAACATCGCCCCACACAGCATCATCTTTGGCACAAATGTACTCAAGTACAAAGTAATAAGAGAAACAGTTTTAAAAAGGTAAGCAGTGAAATAAGTAGAAAAGTAAAGAAATAAGGTAATGGTTAACAATAAAGTCTGTCTTGGTTTTAAATTGAAAAATTAAGTAATTTAAGTTAAAAGCTCAACAGTTCTTGAGTCCTCCACTTTAGCATACTCTCGGCAGACCTCAGCTGCCTGTTCTCAATGCTACTTCAGATATTGGGTGACCTCCCTTGCTACTAGCTCTCCTTGTGTTGGGCCACGATGCCATCACTGCTCCTGAAGCAGCTGCTGCTGCTGCCTCCCCACTGTCTTCCAGTGCTTCCATAACATGCCCGGGCAGGAGCCACTTGCACATTGACCTGAGACAGCTTTGGCAGGGTGTGGGTGAAGGGAAGGAGTTCCAGGTTTCTACTACTCTTCTTGTGAAGATATGCTTCCCGATGTCACCCAAGTAATGGCCTGCCCTACCAACCCCAAGCTCTCTGTCCCTTGCCCACCCAGAGCCTGCCTCCTCCAAGTGTTGATCAGCTCTTCTAATGTCTTCCCTGGTTTGCTGTCATTTGTTTTGTCTGATCTTATGCTCCCATGAGGCACCTTGGACATTTTCCTAGGTTCAAGGTGCTTTCTAAATTCGTGTTTTATTGTGGAGAATAATAATGACTTTGTGCAGTGAAATGGTCACTTGACAGCCTCTCTCCTGTCCAGGTCACAGGTTGTCCTGCTGCTGGTGCTTCTCGACCCCGGGATGTCCAGCTCAACTGTTCGCGCCTGGAGAGGATGGGGATTGGACAGCGGACCCCATTCCGAGTTGGAGTGCAACGCTGTCTCTGGCCTTACCTCCTGGACAAACAATGGCGACAGACGGTGTTTCACTGAGACTGTGAAATTCGGCGTGGGAGAGGCACAGCAGCAAAAAGTGAAATTTGATGGAAAAGCACAAAAGTGTCAGAGTTTCAGACAACCCCGTCACTCCGTCCCAGAGAATTTTTTTTTTTGAAATTCACTGTCTTAAACTCTCTGCTGTTGTGTAACCTTGCACACTGCTGGTTTACTCACTCCATGTGTCTGCCTGTGGGTACACTTTACAAAAATATTATGCACGTTTTAAACTTTTGTTTCTGCTTTGCTTTGTGATTCTTTTTCAGATGTATGGGTGTTTGTGCTTGTTTTGAATTTGTTTGAAAACACTCCAGCCTAGTGTGGGATGGGTGCGAGTTAAGACTGCTAGATATTTTGTTCAGCTCCCACTTAACACTGTGTACAACCTGGTAGTATTGGTTTCCTGTCGAACAGAAGAGTAGTGGAAGTCAACTTACTGTTGGTTGTCTCTGTCTCGCTGAACAAAAATCCCCTCCCTCTCCCAGTGCATGGGCAATGCACTGAATCTCTTCCACATTGTGTTGCTGTTTAATTTTGGTCTTCCTAGGAGCGTAGCTCTCTGGACATTTGCCTGGCCACTGGAATCTCCCCTTTCGAGGGTCATGTCCGTTTAATTGTGGAGCGGCTTCACAGCTGGGGCCAATCCTGTTTTCTGCACCTGGAGCTACAGGGTAGTGAGGAGGAATGCAAGCCCTCTTTCATTGTGAGCACCCGACGCTTTTGCTTCTTCCACCTGTCACCTCATGAAGACGCAACAGACTAACGTGCCTCCCATCCAGCTGCCACCAAGTGGGTTTGGCTAGCCCTGGGGATCTGATACTGAATGAGCAATCCAGTGGTTGTGAATTCACTCCCTGCTGTGGAAACTTGAGAAACTAGTTTCACAAAATCAGGTAATTTATGGATTGGCACCAGATAAAGTGACCACATAGTTGGCAGATTGTAATCAAAAACCCATCTGGTTCATTACTGCCCTTCAGGGAAGGGAACCTGCCATCCCTACTTGGCCTGGCCTATATGTGACTCAGTCCCCACAGTGCATGTTTGCATCTTAATTACTGTGCACCATCTAAGGATAAACTAAATCAGTGTTACTTGGAGGTTTGTAAAAATGGAGTTTTAAGTTTTTCATTTGAGCAGAGATGACCTCAAATTTGAGTTTTAAAAATTGATCCATTAGGTTTTCACTGTTTTTAATTATTTGAGTTTTGAAACAAATTCGGAGTTACAGGATAGTATTCTCAAAACTAGAATCTTTGGTGAGAAAAGAGTTTTAAGGTTTGGATGTAATTTTTGTTCGAGGTGAAACTTGTTTATGAACCATGTTTTCAGCAGGTAAGCTTCAGATCATTGCAGATTTTTCAGTGTTTCAGTACTTTCAAATAGCAGAAGCTCCCAAAATGCAGTCCGTGTCTTTATCTCTGTAACGTGACCTTCAGTGTTTCCTGTGCATTGAAGTCAGCCCTGTCTTTGCTTTCTGAATGATTGTTCTGTTTTGTACTTCATGCTTCCCCTGATATAAAGCAGCTCATAAGAGATTTATTGCCATCTATAGGCTTAAAATGACTCACGCTTTTTCTGTTAGATGTTAGCAGAGCAATAGAAAAAGAGGCCACAGTCTCAGGTTGAGATAGTATGGACACCAAACAGGAATGAGCTTAGCATTGAATACGTGTGAACACACTGAATTCACCGGTTGAAGTCAGTCAGTGTGCTCACTTTCGTGCTGGTTACTCTCCCACTCTTTCCTCTCCTATCTCACTGTTGGGAATTAATGCTGAAGGGGATGAGACCTAATGACCTTATTAATTGTCTGGGAGTTTTAGAGCTGGCAGTAAATCTGTTAAACCCAGTTTGGATATCTGATCTTATTAATCTTGCTTGGCACACATGAGCACTGCTGTAGGAAATGATTTTTAAAAAAGTCTGAAAGGTGCATTGTGTTACATTAACCTCACTGTCAGTGTACAGGAAGCTTTGTTCCATATCTAAGCTGTACAGTGTTTGAGGGGCTATGTAGAGTGGATTTTATTTTTTTAATATACTAGTGGGTTTACTGTTTACAGTCTAATGATTACAAATTGAAAACACTCCTCACTAATTAATGGACTAATTTGTGAATATCAGGACAGCTCTGAATGTCTGACTGGAAGCTGCCTGTCTGATACAGCCAAATGTATTGACTATCACTGCCAGCCACCTGTATATTTTCCCCTTATTTTCTAAGGATTTTTAAAAATCATTTTCTGTAATGTTTACTTGGGAGCCTTATGCTGTCTGACTGAGAATCATTGTGGTCTGGGATTGTTGTCACAAATGTGCATCCTTGAGAGACTCTTAAACAATTATTCCCGGCCTCTGTCTGAGTAGAGCTGAGTAAAGGGCTATGAATCCTCCTGAAAACATCCTATTTTGGTGTCTTTGAATTAACCACTGTCCTCAGATGTATGTGAACGATGTAGTTCCTAGGACTCAATCTTTTAAACATGGGCCAACACTTTGAGCTCTGACTGCTGAGGAAAGCTTCATTTTTGTTTTTACTTCTGAAGGAGTCAATATCAGTTCACTTCTCCTTCAAATGCTGACTTCTGAGATTTCTTTTTATCACTTTGATTTTATTTCAGATCTCCAGCATATATGGTACTCTTTTTGTCCTATCACTTCAGTTGATTGTTTGTTTGAGTTCCTGGCCCAGCTGCTTTGTCCTGGAGGTGTTACCTCTCGCTGCAGATCCGTCCAGCAAGTCCAATCGCATTGCTGATGTGTTGACCAAGTGGCCATTCAATATGTGCAAACGGGCTACTCAACTATTCAAGCATTGTGGTTTTTCACCTGACCAAAGTCTTCCCATTTGTTCACATTACTGCTCAGAAAATGCTGCAGCCAGGACCTTGTGCCATGTGCATTATTCCTCAGCAGGAGAATTACATCTCAGGACTGTGCTTGAGTGTAGCAGAGACAGTTCGATGTGGCTCAGTTCTAGTACGCATATGATCACTGCCAAAAAGGTTATAGATGTGTTTGTGCAAATTGTGACACTGCTCAAACAATTCCTGTAGTTACAACTGATATACATCTGTGGAAACTGGAGTCTTTCTTTATCTGTAAACTACACTTGTGAACAAACAACCGTAACATTTTAGTGTGCGACCTGAAGGAATAATGCTTTCACATTCTGTCCTGTAGAGACATACAATGTAGAAAATTTATTAATAAAGCTTCTACAAACTAGTTTGTGCTAGTTTTTTTTAACAAGGTGTACAATGTGCAATATTCACTAAGAACCATGTATTTCAATTTATCAAATAGGCCATTGAGTAGTGGGAAAAGGTCAAGAATCTTTACAGTGTAAAAGCAGGCCATTCAGTGCATTGGATCCATGCTGAATTCTGAAGTGCATCCCCTCCGATCCAAACTACATTTTGAGCTCAGTAACAACTTTGCTTTGTGAGCTCTCCAAAGCAAATCTTATTCTTTCGCTTACATTCGTTCTGCACTTTTTTTTTAAAGCTCAGTTCTAAATATCTTGCTTTTTGTGCACCTTCTTTGGAGCTGTGGACAACAGTGTGGAGCTGGAGGAACACAAGCCCAGGCAGCATGAGGAGCAGGAAAATTGACGTTTCAGTTCGGGACCCTTCAGGAAAAAATCTCAACAGTCACACTCCTACTGCTCTGATGCTGCCTAGTCTGCTGTGTTTCTCCAGCTCTGCACTGTGTGGTCTCTGATTCCATCTTCTGCAGTTCTTACCATCTCTTTGGAGCTGTAACTTGTATTCCTCGATCTGTTCAAACACTCTATAATCTTTGTATGTTATGATCTGCCTGTACTTCACGCAAAACAAAACTTTTCACTACTTTAGATACGTGTGACAATAATAAATCAAATGAAACATTCAAAAGACATTTGGACAGGTACATGAATAGGAAATATTTGAAGGAATATGGCCAAATGCAGAAAAGTGGGAGTAGATTAATTTGGGAAATTTGGTCAGCATAGATGAGTTGGACCAAAGGATCTGTTTCATGCTGTAAGACTGTTAAAAATGTTAGTTTTGGGCTGAGCCAGAAATCAATATAGGTCAGTGAGCAAAGGAGTGATAGGAATAGGATTTGATGTGCATTAGATCAGTGACAGTGGAGCTTCAGATGAGCTGAGATGGGAATCTGACCAGGAAAACATCGAGTATGGGGGTAACAAAGCAGGAATGGGGCTTTTAGCAGCAGATGGGCCACAATAGGAACAGAGGACAGAAATATTGGTGTGTTTTATAAATCTTAAAGCTAGATCTACACCAACAACAGCTTATCGTTACTGCTCACACGATTCAAGATTACAGGCCACCACAATCTTCTCAAAGGCAATTACGGGTGGACAGTAAATGCTGGGCTTGCCAGCAAAGCCATTGTCCTAAGAATGGGTGAGAAAGGCCATACGTTGTTGAGTGGTTTATACATGCTGATGGAACATTGAGTTATTTGGAGACGATGGTGTTTAGTTTTGGCTTATCACTGTGTGAAAATGACTTGATGAAAATTAATACAAATTCACAATTCTTTCAGTGCAGAAAGAGGCCATTCAGCCCATCATGTTCATGCTGGCTTTCTGAATGAACAGTGCCCCTACTGCCAATCCCTGCCTTTCTCCTGTATAGCCCTTCATTTTTCAAATCACAATCCAATTCTCTCCTGCCCATCTCCACCATACTCTCAGGTGGCACATTCCCAGATCTTAACCAGTGTGAAAAATTTTCTCCATGTCTTCATTGCTTCTTTTAACAATCTACGTGAAATCTGTTACCCCTCCTCCTCAATCCTTCCACCTTATCGACCTTTCTGTGCCCTACCTGATTTTCATGCATCTGTCAAATCTCCTCTTGATCTCCAGGAACAACAATGCCCACTCTTCCAATCTATTCGAGCAACTGAAGTTTCTTGTCTAATTTCCAGTTTTTGCTCTGACTTTCTTATTTCTTTGGATTGTGACTGAAATGAGTTTGCTTGTCGACTAATCGTGACTGCGGGAAGAATCAAGTTTAGTCTGAGCTGCTGTGCACATGATGACAGAATTAGATGTTTTCCAGTCAAGCCACCACTTAGCTTCTGCTCCTGGGTTTGAGAATGAAAGAAAAATCTAGGAAATGATCTGGGTATTAGGTGAGTACAGAATTGGTCTTCATTAAATCTCCCTTTCTGTGGTTGAATACTGCACTAATGCATTGTCCAGCATCACAAGTGAATAAGTTACTACATGAGATACCAAGCAGCCACTGGGATCAATGGAACAGGGGTTGTGATGAGATCCTTCAGCAATTTTGTCTGAGAAAATAAAGACACTGCTTCTGCTGAGTGGATAATCTGTCACTTGGAGGACTGCAAGAACCATAGAGAACTTAAGACAATTTGAATGTAATGAATTATAATGATCCACAATCTGACCTGAATGGACAGTGGAAGGCAATAACTTTCAAAAGAAAAATTATTAAATGCTTTAAAATATTACAGGAAAGAGCAAGAGGTGTAGGACAAATTGGATAGCTCATTAGGAGAGTTGCATCAACATGATGGGCTGAATGGCCTCCTGGTGCATTGTATGTTTGTGATTCTAACTTTCTTCTCTTAGCAACCTGTGGCTTCTCACAAAAGCTTCCAACTGGATCCATGGATTCACGTTTCTTTCTAACTCTAAATGAAGAAAAGAGATGTTAGTGTCATGCTTATGCTTCTAGGCCCATTCATCTTCAGCTGCTTCATCAACAGCCTTTTGTCCACCATAAAATCAGAAGGGGAAGGCTCCCTGATGGCTGCACAGTCTTTAGCACCATGTATGAATCCTCAGACTCTGAGAAAGTTTGAAATCAGCAAGACATGGATAACTTTCAGGCAAGTCAGTGATCATAGGAACTGCCAATGCTGGAGAATCTGAGATAACAAGGCGTACAGCTGGATGAACACAGCAGGCCAAGCAACGTCAGAGGAGCAGGAAAACTGATGTTTCGGGCCTAGACCCTTCATCAGAAAAAGGGTCTTTCTGAAGATGGGTCTAGACCTAAAACGTCAGCTTTCCAGCTCCTCTGATGTTACTTGGCCTGCTGTGTTCATCCAGCTCAACACCTTGTTATTTCAGGCAAGTCATACTTGCATTACACAAGTGCCAGGCAATGTTCATCCCCAATAAGAAAGATTCTCACCATCTCCTCTTCGTGTTCACCAACATCACCATCGCTGAATTCCTCATCATCAACATGCTGGGAGTTACCATTGACCAGAAACTGAACTGAACTAGCAATGTAAATATAGCTACAAGAGCAGGTCAGAAGCTGGGGATTTTGTGTCGAATAACTCACTTGCTGATTCCCCGAAGCCATCACCAAGGTAAAAGTGAGAAGTATGATTGTAGACTTCTCACTTGCCTAGATGAGTGCGGTTCCAATAACACTCATAAACCTAGACACCATCCAGGACAAAGCACTTGGTTAGAGATCTATCCACCACCTCCGAATTCACTCCCTTAATGACCACTATTGCTAGAGGCAGTGCTAATGTATATCACGCACAGTAGGAAGCACTGCAGTGACTTAACAAGGTTCTTTTAACAACAGCGTCAAAACCAATGACTTTTACCACCTAGTGGGATAAGGCTAGCAGATGCATAGGAGCATCATCCTCCAACATATTCCCTCATTGGGTCAAGTTCCTGAGACATGCTCCTTAACAGCATTGCGGGTGTATCTACATCACATGGACTATAGCACTTCGACAAGGCAGCTCCCCACCTCTTGGTGCAATTGACAATGGGCTATAAGTGAGGTTGCCAGTGATGTTCACATTCCATAATTAATAAAAACTTGATTCTTTTCCAGGTCTGGTAGCATCTGTGGAGAGAAATCAAAGTTAACGTTTCGGGTCGAGTGACCCTTCCTCAGAACAGGCTGCTGCCAAACCTGCTGAACTTTTTCAGCAATTTCTGTTTTTGTTTCTGATTTACAGCATCTGTGGTTCTTTCGGATTTTATTTTGATTCATTTCCTGTTTCTTTACGTTTAGCTGAATGGCCTACTCCTGCTCCTATTTTCTAACATCTTGTTTCTAATATCACCCAGGCTCCAAGTGTTAAAATACAAGGCAAGATTACTCAACATAAGATTGTATTCCTTGGAATTTAGAAAGTTAAGGGGTAATTTGATCAAGGTTTTCAAGATATCAGTCATAAGAAGGATATTATTAAGCTGGAGAGAGTTCAAGAAGCATTTACCAGGATGTTGCTGGGTATGGAAGGTCTGAGTTATAGGGAAAGGCTGGATAGGTTGGGACTTGTTTCACTGGAGTGTAGGAGGTTGAGACGCGATCTTAGATCTGTAAAATAATGACTGGTACAGGATGGGGGATTTCAAGACGAGGGGGCATTTATAAAGGTGAGAGGAGAGAGATTTAAAAAAGACATGGGGGCATTTTTTTTACACAGAGGGTGGTTTGCATGTGGAATGAACTTCCTGAGGAAGTGGCGATGCGGGTACAACTGCAACATTTAAAAGACATTTGGATAAGTACATGAGATTATAGGAACTACAGATGCTGGAGAATCCAAGATAACAAGGTGTGGAGCTGGATGAAGACAGCAGGCCAAGCAGCATCATAGGAGCAGGACAGCTGATGTTTCGGACCTAGACCCTTCTTCAGAAATGGGGGAGGGGAAGGGGGCTCTGAAATAAATAGGGAGACAGGGGGAGGCGGATTGAAGATGGGTAGAGATGTACAAGGTAATGAGAGGCATGGATAGAGTCGATAGCCAGAGACTTTTCCCCAGGGCAGGATTGACTGCCACGAGGGGTCATAGTTTTAAGGTGTTAGGAGGAAGGTATAGAGGAGACGTCAGAGGGAGGTTCTTCACCCAGAGAGTTGTGAGAGCATGGAATAGTTTACCAGTGGTAGCCATGGAAGCAGAGTCATTAGTGACTTTTAAGCGACTGCTGGACATGCACATGGACAGCAGTGAATTGAGGGGAATGTAGGTTAGGTTATTTTATTTTTGGATTAGGATTATTCCACAGCACAACATCATGGGCCGAAGGGCCTGTACTGTGCTGTACTTTTCTATGTTCTATGTTCTATGTTCTAGAGGAGAAGATAGGTGGAGAGGAGACAGACAAGTCAAAGAGGCGGGGATGGAGCCAGTCAAGGTGAGGTAGGGATGAGACAGGTCAGTTTACATGAATAGGAGAGGTTTGGAGGGATGTGGGCCAGGAGCAGGCAGGTGGGACTAGTTTAGTTTGGGATTATGGTCAGATTGGACTGGTTGGACCGTTTTGTATGATTCTGTGACTCTATTAATGGGAACTGATATGGGTCAGTGGAGAGAAGTTACAGCCAAAGGTTCCGAAAGATGCTAAGGTAAGTATGAGGAGTTAGGTCACAAATTAGGCATGGTCTCACAGTGTTAAACAACTATTCTTGTTGCCAAATTCCTACATGGGGATGAGTGGCTAATTTAAACTGTCGGAATCATGCAAATTTATGCTGGAAAATGCTGGTAAGTACAATGATGATTGAAAGCGTGTAGCTTGTCATCACACTTCTGAAAACTGAAGTGGGAAGAGAAATCGGATAATTGTCTATCATCTTTGAACTGTAAAACAAACGCAGTGCAGTTTGGATAGATTGCATCCAGTCCATACTTCCCACATGGACAATCTAGTTTCACAGATATTTGAACACCGGAGCTAGATTCTGAGGAGCACATTAAAACCAGCAGTGGAGGAAGAAATCAAATTTTAGAAAACAAGTTGGTTGCTTAATGGAAAGCAAAAAAACTGTGGATGCTGGAAATCTGAAACAAAAACAGAAATTGCTGGAGAACTCAGCAAATCTGGCAGCATCTGTGGAGATAAAACAGAATTAACATTTCGAGCCCAGTGACCCTCCTTCAGAAGGTCTTTCTGTTAATTATTTCTCTCTCCAGAGATGCTGTCAGACCTGCTGAATTTCTCCAGCAATTTCTGATTTTGGTTGCTCAATAATGGGAATAGTCATTGTCTTTCGGACAATGCGCAATCAGCCAACTAAAGCTCTCCTTTTCTCCTGAGTCCAATTATCCTACATGTTCCACAGACCCTAGTCCATCTCCTGCATCCATCCTAGAGACATCAGCACCCCCCACTCTCCAAGATAATGAGACAATTTGACTCTAAGAAGCTGCGATGATGACCGTGACTTTCCCTTCACTGGAAGTGCACACATTTAGCAGCAGGGGCCACTGTGCAAACGTTGGCTCAATATCAATGACTTGATGAACCTTTGGCTATGTCGAGCTAACAGCTCAGAGTCGGAATCAGACCTGGGCAGTCCCTAAGCTAGGTAGAATTCCGCACAGGGTGCTGTATTCAGTTCACTGAGTAACAGAGTGTTCCAGGGTAAAACATTTGGGAAGATAAATTTAATAATGGAGGAATGTGAGGCTGCTAAAGCCTTTGATTGTGTTTCACAGAAGCTGCTTCCACACGGTCAATACTCACTTTTGTACTTGCGATATCCAATGCAGCCTGTGAAGAGAAGGCAGAAAAAAAACAGGAGGCAGGTAACCCCGAAAATGACCATCTGCCCTGCTCTGGAACGTGAGGCTGGAATGTAAATTGCAGAGAAAACAGATTCAGCAAAATTTAAGTTACACCCTTCACAGGTTGTCAACGTTAAATCCCTTTGTGATTTCCGGTCCCTTATCTCTCTCCCTGTGAACCCCAGGTTTAATGCCAGAACTCTCATATTTCAGTTCAAAGCTTTTGAAGGCAAGCATTGATCACAAACTTAGTGGCAGTACTGAGGGAGTGCCGCACTGTCAGAGGGTCAGTACTGAGGGAGTGCCGCACTGTCAGAGGGTCAGTACTGAGGGAGTGCTGCACTGTCAGAGGGTCAGTACTGAGGGAGCGCTGCACTGTCAGAGGGTCAGTACTGAGGGAGTGCCGCGCTGTCAGAGGGTCAGTACTGAGAGAGTGCCGCACTGTCAGAGGGACAGTACTGAGGGAGAGCCGCACTGTCAGAGGGTCAGTACTGAGGGAGTGCCACACTGTCAGAGGGTCAGTACTGAGGGAGTGCCGCACTGTCAGAGGGTCAGTACTGAGGGAGTGCCACACTGTCAGAGGGTCAGTACTGAGGGAGTGCCGCACTGTCAGAGGGTCAGTACTGAGGGAGTGCCGCACTGTCAGAGGGTCAGTACTGAGGGAGTGCCACACTGTCAGAGGGTCAGTACTGAGGGAGTGCCGCACTGTCAGAGGGTCAGTACTGAGGGAGTGCCGCACTGTCAGAGGGACAGTACTGAGGGAGTGCCGCACTGTCAGAGGGTCAGTACTGAGGGAGAACGGCACTGTCAGAGGGTCAGTACTGAGGGAGCGCCGCACTGTCAGAGGGACAGTACTGAGGGAGTGCCGCACTGTCAGAGGGTCAGTACTGAGGGAGTGCCGCACTGTCAGAGGGTCAGTACTGAGGGAGCGCCGCACTGTCAGAGGGTCAGTATTGAGGGAGTGCCGCACTGTCAGAGGGTCAGTACTGAGGGAGTGCTGCACTGTCAGAGGGTCAGTACTGAGGGAGTGCTGCACTGTCAGAGGGTCAGTACTGAGGGAGTGCCGCACTGTCAGAGGGACAGTACTGAGGGAGTGCCGCACTGTCAGAGGGTCAGTACTGAGGGAGAACGGCACTGTCAGAGGGTCAGTACTGAGGGAGCGCCGCACTGTCAGAGGGACAGTACTGAGGGAGTGCCGCACTGTCAGAGGGTCAGTACTGAGGGAGAACGGCACTGTCAGAGGGTCAGTACTGAGGGAGTGCTGCACTGTCAGAGGGTCAGTACTGAGGGAGTGCTGCACTGTCAGAGGGTCAGTACTGAGGGGATGCTGTAATGTCAGGGGGTCAGTACTGAGGGAGCGCTGCACTGTCAGAGGGTCAGTACTGAGGGAGTGCCGCACTGTCAGAGGGTCAGTACTGAGGGAGTGCCGAACTGTTGGAGGGTGAGGACTGAGGGAGTGCCGCACTGTCAGAGGGTCAGTACTGAGGGAGTGCCGAACTGTTGGAGGGTGAGGACTGAGGGAGTGCCACACTGTCAGATGGAGAGAGTTGATGGAGTTCTGCACTACTGTAAGGTTAGTAATTGCTGAGTTTAGTCCTGAGGGAGGACTGCAGTGTTGATGGGATAGTATTAACATTGAACGCATTCAAAAAGTGACTAGATATAGCAGATGAGCCGAATGGGATCAAAGGTTATGGGGAGAGAGCAGGATTAGGCTTTTGAGTTGGACATTCAGCCATGATAGTGAAGAATGGTGGACCGGGATTGAAGGTCTCCTTCTCCTGCTCCTGTATCTAATATGTTTCTGTGTTACTTCTCCTATTAGCATTTCCATCCTACTGTAGGGTCACAGATCTCAATGAATGACAGAACCAGCTCAAGGCACTGAATGGCTTCATCCTGTTTTGTTCCACACATTATCGTGGCCTCCTGTTTCAGAAGGATTAACTGAAATGGTTGATTGATTTCTTTCTGTTTCTCATTCCCTGGCTCGAGAGGCTGAAGGGCTCACTCATTTTCTGCATATCAATTTAGAGTGGCTGAATGTCCTCTTCCTGTTCTTATTGCTTTGTTCAATCTCGTCCACTGTCTCTGAGAAGTTTTTACAAAAGATATCATGATGTGAACATCGCATGAAAGCCAAGAAACTTGGCTATATTTACACTTGAATTATCAAAGTAGAAATAATCTGCCATTGTGTAAGATCAATCATTTTATTGCTGAAAGAAATTTGGATAATAATTGGCACAAACTAATAAGATTTATTTCATTCATTTACCCAAACTGAAACTAAAAGTATTTGGTCATTCCAGCAGATGCCACTGAGATTCTGCTGGCTGTCATCTGTCTTTGCTGGAACTCTGACAGGATAATGCTGTCATTGTACTGGAACTCCGCCGGGGTCTGTTTGGCCTGCTAATTGAAATCTGCTGGGACCGTGCTGGAACTCTACTGGATCCTGCTGATAATCTGCTGGGACTGTCTGAAATTAACTGAAATCTACTGGGACCCTGCTGGGACTCTGTTGGGGTCTTTTTGGGAATTTGCAGGACCCTGCTGGAAATCTCCTGGAACTCTGCTGGCAACATGCTAGGAGCATGCTCCATCTCTGCTGAGACAAATGGAACACTGTTGGGAATCTCCTGTAACACTTCTGGATCAGCCACAAACTCTGGTGGGATGTGGAGTCTGGGGATTTAAAATAGGAATATAAAGAGGTGGGGAATGAGTTTCTGCCATATTTTGGCTGAAAGAACCTGTGAATTGTCGGCAAAATTCCTTGAAGGCAAAAAACAAGATCAGAGAGTAGAGAGATAGTAGGAACTGCAGATGCTGGACAATCTAAGATAACAAGGTCTCGACGGGCCTAGACCCGACACGTCAGATTTCCCGCTCCTATGATGCTGCTTGGCCTGCTAAGATCAGAGAGTGCTTTGGGACCTGTGATTTAAATCAGTATATATAAACGAGAAGAGGACTGCAAATCCCTGAGATGTTAATAGAAAGTCAAATTTCCAAACCAGGAGAGTTTTGTGAACAATCAATTGTGAACATATTCTTAGAACCAAGAAAGTTTTGGCTCTTAGATTTGTGGAAAGTTCATGTTGGCAGATTTGGAAAAGATTCATTAAATCATTAGTCCAAGGTCAGGAAAATGTCAGGAGCCCATTCAGTTGAACTTCAAAGAGTTCAGATTTGGGGTGTAATTTCTCTGAACTTGATTCCCTGTAATAAAGTGTGTTGGGGAACAGGTTGAAACGGTGTTTTGCTGTGTTTTGAGATCACTCTAACTACAAATATTTAGTTAGCTAGTTTTTAATTTTTTTTTGATAGAAGCGTATGTTCAGTTGTCAAAAAATATCTGTAACCTCGTGTGAATATGTCTCAACGTTAGCCACCATGTTAGAACAAGGTTATAGTCCAACAGGTTTGTTTGAAATCACAAGCTTCCATAGCACTGCCCCTTTGTTAGGTGATGACCGAGCAGCGCCCCGAAAGCTTGTGATTTCGAATAAACCTGTTGGACTGCAACTTAGCGTGGTGTGATTTCTGACTTTATCCACCCCAGTCCAATATGGGCACCTCCACATCATTATTAACCATCATGGTAACTAGCTAAACGAAACCAACTTTATGATCTATCAAACCGGGGTTAACCCTTGTCCAGTATCAATCAGGATCACAACATTAAAGTGGAAATTATCTTTGGAACCAGTTCAATATATTCAATACTTACCAATAACTGTGAGCTGGTAATCAACTGTGTACTTCCCATTCTCAATAATACATTTCCATTCTACCTCACTTGACTTTATGTTCCTGACTGTCAGGCGTGTGGTTATCTGACTGTGGTTTGTGTTCACAGTGCTGCTGCTGACATTACCACAGTTTCCCAACACTATAGATGGTGCTGAAACAGCCAAAGACACTTTGCAGAACAGAGTCACAGTGTGCCCTTCCAGAATGGGACCAGGAGTTTCAACTCCAACTAGAAGGAAAGAGACAGATGCATTACGACAGTTTGAGAAAAGCTGACAGAGTTTTACATTCAGGAGCTAAACAGCCAGGGTCGGGGGTGTGGTTGGTGGTGAGAATATCTTCTTTTAGTATGTACGGGCATAGTTACTTTGATGTGCAGTAATTGTCACAAAGGAAAACATGACAATCATTTTGTGTAGGAATGATGCCGGTTTCAACCTGGAGAAGAAATTGGTTTGTGTGGGACTCATTTTCGAGGCATAAATTGGTGCAATGGTGACCAATTTGATGGCCCATTCCCATTCTTGGCAAACAGCCAAGGTGCTCTCAATACTATTATATTTTCCCAGATGCTCATAGCTGACATTTTGGGGCATTTCCCACTTCTGCCGGTGTGTGGTACTGGGTAAGTGTTGCTTAAAGTAGTTTGCTGCCACTAATTCTCTTTGCCTTGTTTTGGGCCTATCTGATGATGAGTGACAGACCATTGTGGATGTAGACTGTTGTTAAATAACAAGAAGGTTTATTGCATGCTACTAATAATCATAAATACATTTGGTCAGCCACCTTAGGGAGCTGGCACAGATACATCTGCTCCTTCTGAAAACCAGAGCCGACCCCTTTGTCTCCACCATCAGGCTGCGTGTGAGTGCGGTAAAAGCATGAACATTAACCTCTTCAGAACCATTACCTTCACCACCAGACCAGGAAGTATAGTGAGTTTCTTGCTTGAGGACTGATGACCCTGGTTCTGATCTAAGGATAATTCCTCTTTTGGAGGATCTTCTATCTCTCAAATAACCTTCAAGAACAACATTGTTCTTTGAGACGTTGTTCTTGGTCCATTTCCTTATCGGAAGGATCCTGAATCTCCTGAAACTCCTTCCTAGAAGACAGTTGCTCTGTAATTTCTTCCTTGTTCTACTCGATGATTATCGAGCCGCCTTCTAATTGGACGAGGTAGCTTGCGATTTTCTAGTATCCTTAGGCCAGGCAGTTTCTACCTCTTGGCCATGCCCTGGATCTATGGATATTGGTCTGGCTCCCATGGAGTTACATGCAACTGATCTCCCATAAGTTGTTGATCAGGCTAGAAGTCTTCAGCTCCCTTTCTGGTTGTTTGACTGGTGAAATTCATTTTCAGACTCTCATTTATGTTGCTAAAGGATCGCTGTTTGTCCTGCACTCTCTCTCTCACTGTCATTAACTGTTCTGCTGTCTGAAGGTAATCAGTAAAAGATTTCTGAAGGAGTGCACTGGTACTGCACATTCTTGTTCACAGTTTTTGCTTTTTCTCACAAGTTTTGCTCGGTATCTTACTTTCTGATCCATCTGAAAGGAGTATTTTATGGACTTGACAATCCCGTATAATTGCATATTTCATAATGAGATATGAAATCTTTAATCTCTACTGAGATCTCCACTGTTCGGCTGAGTGACTCCTAGTAGTGCATAAGTGTCCCTGAGTGATCTTTTCAATACATGTTCCAAATTCTGGAATAAGTAATCTTTTGTCATATATAAGTGCATCCATGGTTGTGAATTACTGTTGGTGCTATTGACCAGATTGTTGAATTTTTGGCCTGGGCCCTCCTTCAGCACTAAGGAAGTGTCTGAGGAAGCGTCACTGGACCCGAAACGTTAACTCTGTTTTTTCCTTCACAGATGCTGCCAGACCTGCTGAGCTTTTCCAGCAAACTTTGTTTTCGTTTCTCCTTCAGCATTATTCTGGCAAATGGTGGTGCAGTTTTAGGAGAGCCATAGAGTCATTTAGCAGAGAACCAAGCACCAATCTACACTAATGCATTCACCCGCAGTTGCTCTGTAGCCTACCATGCTCTGGCATTTTGGGTGATCATCCAGATGCTTCTTAAACGTTGTGTGAGCACTTAGAAGAGTACATCATAGCACAGGAACAAGCCTTTCCACTCATAATGTCTGCGCCAACCATGGTGCCATTCTAAACTGCCTGCAAATGGCCCCTCTCCGTCTATTCCCTGCCTGTTCACATGTCCATCTAAATACCTCCTAAACATTGCTATTGTATCTACTTCTACCACCTGCACTGGCAGCTCATTCCAGGCACCTACCATCCTCTGTGTAAAAAAACTTTCCTCACACACCTCCTTTTAACCTCTCTCCTCTCACCTCAAACCTATGCCCCCTAATATTTGACATTTCTACCCTGGGAAAAATATTCCAATTATCCACTCTGTCCATGCCCCTCATAGTTATATGTACTTCTTATCAGGTCACTCCGACACTAGGAAAACAATCCAAGTTTGTTAATACACTTCAATCCAGGCAACATCTATTAAACCTTTTTTGTACCCTCTGTACATTCTGCACATCCTTCCCATGGAGTGGTGATGGAACTGCGCACAATATTTTGTATTTGGCCAAACTAAAGTTTTATATAGATGTAACGTGACTTAAAATCATAGAATCATAGAATACCTACAGTGTGTCAGCAAACCATTCAGCCCAGTGAGTCCATACCGAACCTCTGAAAAGCATCCCATCCAGACCCACAATACTAAAGTGTAGAGCTGGATGAATGCAGCAGGCCCAGCAGCATCTTAGGAGCAGAAAAGCTGACGTTTTGGGCCTAGACCTGCCATCCAGATCCACCCCCATTATCCCTGTAACCCTGCAATTTCCCACGGCCAATCCATCTAACCGGCACATCTTTGGGCTGTGGGAGGAAACCTGAACACCTGGAAGATACCCGCACGGGCCCGAGGAGAATGTGCATGTGCACGAGGAGAATCAGCTATGGACTTGACCCAAGATCTCCCTGTGCATCTTAAGGGCCCTGCCAATTGCAGTATACTTTTCTCTTGCCGTGACCTCCCAAAATGGATCACCTCGCAATTGTCTGGATTAAACTCTGTCTGCCATTTCTCCGCCCGGTGTTTCAACTTTTCTGTATACTGCTCTATCCTTTGAGAACCTTCCTTACCGTTCACAACTCCACCAATTTTCATACCTTCTGCAAATTTACTAATCAGACCACCTACCTTATCATCCAAATCATTTACATATATTATGAACAACAGAGGTCCCAGCATTGATCCACGTAGAGCACTACTGGTGACAGACCTCCAGTCAGAAATAAGCCTCCATGTCTACCCTCTGTCTTCTATGAACAAGCTAATTTTGTATCCAACATACCAACTCACCATAGATCCCACACGACTTAATCTTTTGGACCAGCCCGATTGCTGTTTTGTTCGTGCTGAATTTTGGCTTGCTGACTATTGTTTCGTTTTGGCTGTATGAAACACTTCCTTTCATAGCTAATGTCTACAGATTCTTTCTCTTGTTTGCGTTCTGCCACGAAACTTGAAGCCCGATAATGCCTTCTATTGCTTACCCAGTTAGCCAGTAATGATCTGTTCCTAGGCCATTGTTTAAGCAGTGGTTTGCTCCTGGACCTGCTGTTCTGTGAGAGGCTTTCAATCTCCTCAAGCTCTTCAGTTGAAGTTGAGGTTGAGAAATACATGCATGCTCAAAAATGAGGTTGAATGACTCCAAACAGCGTACAACTAATCAAATCTCTTATTTGCATTGTAGTTTGTAGAACCCCACTACTTCTGACAGTTGGTCATATGTAGACTTAACTCTGTAGGTGGGAACATCTATCTCATGAGGAATGGCATCAGGTCTGGTAGGACAGGAACACTCACACCTTGTCATGCATAAAATAAGGTGTCCCTTGATGTAGATAAGTTCTGCTTCTCCGAACTTGTTTGGATTCGTTATTTTCCCTGGTAATGCCTTGGCTTTCTTTTCCAATGGAGGTGTCTTGTGAAAGTATCTTTTCTCGTGGTGTTGAGTGTTCTAGTGTATCGACCACTTTATTTATGTCACCACCTTTACCTCCTCTGCTCTGAAACAATGTCTTACATCTGCACATCTTCTGGAAATGACCTACAGCTTTTGAAATTGTGCAGTTCCTTAGTGATGGTGTTTGATGTGACTGTGTCTGTGAACCCTCGCTGTTCCTGCAGTGCTGACCCTGGTATTCAGGTGCTTGGGTTGTTCTCTGTGTTGAATTGTCACTTGATTGTCCTCACTTTACACAGTTAATTGACCCTGTCGCCCTCTTGAGTTAGTGTTGACCTCTGCCCCACAGGATCTGTCCTGCCTGAGAGTCTTTGTAGTCTCTCTTTCCAGAACAATCTGAATAGATTTCTCCACATTTAGTCTTCCTTAGATTCGAAGAAATTTGACAATGTTTTAACAAGAATTCCAACAACAATTCAATCTTTTATGAATTTTGATTTAAAAATTCCATGTGTACAATTTTCTACTGCACTAATTGAATCATGAGATTCTTCTGGTTGATGGACTGTCCCATTCAGTCTTGCTTTTTCAAGTTATTTGTTCTTGAATTGAAGAACTTATCAAACATTTTCAGTGCATCTTCAAAAGTGTCAGTACGCTCTTTGATATTTTAGATGCTAATAACATCATCTAAGTTGGACTCACTGAATATAATAATGTGTTAGCTTCAGTCTTGGTATTAAATTAATGCTGAATCTTAAGAACGTTTTTATGTGAATCTCGTGTTCCGTATCTTCCTTCTCTGAATTTGAATTGGCTACGGAATCTTATATAATTTTCCATTTCTTTTCAATGTGCTGATTGATCACATTACTGTAAAGTCTTTTTTTAGCTAGGTTTTGATGTTGCTTTAAATCTGCTGGTGTTTAAGCCTGTATTCACCAATAAATACTGTTTCAAAGCAAATGACTGTTCAGCTTGCTAGACTCTACAACATTTTCCTCATTACCAGTTACTGCCTGTCTGACAATGTGGCACACCCTCAGTTCTGCTCCGCTATCCCTGCACATTCTGTCTATGCTGATGTACTGACAAGCAACACTCCCTCAATACTAACTTCCTGATATCGCAGTAATGATCCTTTGATCATGCAGTACTCCCTCTGATGAATGTGTGCGCTTCCAGCCAAATGACAGCTAATTTTTTTTGTTAATTCACTCATGATTTGGGAGCTGCTACTGTCCATCCCTAATTGCCCAAAGGGCAGTTAAGAGTCAGGCGTGTTGCTGTAAGATGGTGGTTTCCCTGGAGGGCAGGATCTTGTGAGGAAAGATTGAGGGAGATAGGGCTTTTTTCATTGGAGCAAAGAAGGATGAGAGTTGACTTGATAGAGCTGTACAAGATGATGAGAGGCATAGATAGAGTGGATAGCCAGAGACCTTTTCCCAGGGTGGAAATGACTATTACAAGGGGGCATAATTTTTAAATGATTGGAGGAAGATAAGGGGGAGATGTTGGAGGTAGGTCCTTACACAGAGAGTAGTGGGTGCGTGGAATGCGCCGCTGGTAGTGATAGTGGATCAGATATTTTAGGGACATATAAGTGACTGTTGGACAGGCAAATAGATGATAGTAAAATGTAGAGTAGTTTGATCTTATTAGGATAATAGGTCAGCACAACATGGTGGGCCGAATGGCCTGTACTGTTCTATGTGGCTTTTAATTCCAATCTTTAATTAAATTCAAATGTCACTAATTTGCTGTGGCAGGATTCAACCCAGGTCCCCAAGAACATTGTATCAGTGATAATGGGGACTGCAAATGCTGGAGAATCCAAGATTACAAAGTGTGGAGCTGGATGAACACAGCAGGCCAAGCAGCATCTCAGGAGCACAATGCTGACGTTTTGGGCCTGGACCCTTCATCAGAGGAAGGGTCTAGGCCCGAAGTGTCTGCTTTTGTGCTCCAGAGATGCTGCTTGGCCTGCTGTGTTCATCCAGCTCCACACTTTGTTATCCCCAAGAACATTACCTGGGTCTCTGGATATTACCACTAGGTCATTGTCTCCCTTACTTAAAGGCAAAAGTGTTCCTGCCTTACCTTCTACTGTGATGAGTTGGAACACTGTCTCTCTGAGACTTCCATTGCTGTCCTGTCGAAAGGTGAAGTACCCAGCATCGGTAAACTCCACCCCATCAATCTGCAGCCTGCAGCCGGCCAGGATATGCAGCCGTCCCTGCAAGGGGTTAAGACTGCGATCGAGAGACATTTTGCTGGAGCTCTGTGCCGTCAGGGCCAGTCGTTTCCCCCTTCCTGAACAATTGTGCTGAGGCTTCCAGAGCCAGGTGGCATTGAGGCACACGGGGTACGTCAGCTGTGCTGAGAAATTCACTGAGGATCTCACGGTAGTGTACACAGTCCGAGCTGTAAATACCAACACCACAGTCATAGTGTGAAAACAGAACATTTAAATTAAACACTGGGCCTTTTAAACTCAGGTAGGCTCATTTGATCATGCAAAATCTTCACAGGGCTCAGCAGAATAGATACATAAATGATGTTTCCCTCTGGCTGCGGGGTGTCTAGAATCAGGTGGAGGAATCTCAGAATAAGGGGCAAGGATTGAAACACAGGGGGAATCACTTCACTCAGAGGGTAGTGACTATTTGGATTTCCCTGCCCCCAGATCGTGACCTCATTGAGTGGCAGAGCTGACTCAAAGGGGCTGAATGGCCTACTCATGTACCTTTGTTCTCACTTTCTTATTTTCATTCACCCTCTCATTTTGGCAGCAGACGGTTGTTGTCGATGTGAGCTCCTGAGCTGCAGTATATTGTTGATAACTTTCCAGTGTGCTTATTAGTGATTTGGATGAGGGAAGATCCAGATTTGCAGCTAACACCAAGTCTAGCGCTGTAGTAAGTGTTACAAAGAAGGGGACTTTGTGTGTGAGCCTATAGCAGCTGGAGCTCAGTGTGGCTAAAGCCACAGTGCACCCTACAAAGTTAGATCAGGATTTTCTTTTAAATGGCGAGACAGTGAGAATTATGGAAGAGCAGAGAAACTTTGGCTAACAGTCTATTAAACTTTTTGGCAATATCAGGCAAAGAGCCAAGGCAAGTAGTGAGTACAGCTTAACATATGATGCAGAATATGTCCTTGTGATGTGAGTACAGAGTAGCCCTCCTGCGGTCAGTTACATGCTCTCTCAGGGCAGTGTGCTACATCCAGTAGCAGCGTTTCGGCCTCGTGGCTTTTAGATATTGAGCTGATGATCTGATTCTGCTCAGCTCTGGTTTCCAGCTTGCTCAACCCTTCAGAAAACATTTACAGCACTGCAGCAGAGTGTCCAGTTTCACCAATCTCCGTTCGTGATTATCCTCATGCTCTCCCACTCTTATCTACCTTTGATTATATTTCCTCACCCTACTCTTTTCATTCTCATGTGCCCATCATTCTCTGTGTAAATGAAATTTCTCCTAAATTCTCTACTGGATTTATCAGCAATAATCTGATGAATATACATGCAAATGTACAAATTAGGAGCAGTAGACCATTCAGCCCCTCGAGCCTCAGAGATAGTATGAACTGCTGATGCTGGAGTCAGAGATAACACAGTATGAAGCTGGAGGAGCACAGCATGCCAGGCAGCATCAGAGGGGCAGGAAAGCTGATGTTTCAGGTTGGGACCCTTCTTCATTTCTGGATCCTGGATCCTGGATTCTGAACCTTCAGGAAGAAGGATCCTGATCCGAAACATCAGCTTTCCTGCCCCTCTGATGCTGCCTGGCCTGCTGTGCTCCTCCAGCTTCACAGTGTTTTAGCCCCTTTAGCCTGCCCTGTGATTTATTGGCTGTATTTAATGGCCCCTAATTGTAGTCACTCCTACAAGCAGAACATCTTTCTCTAGAAATACGCTATCAACTGTTTTTGTGTCCTTAAATGAAAACACCCAAATCCCTCTGAACATCAACATTTACAAATTCATGCCGTTTAAAAAAATATTTGGCTTTTCTATTCCTACCAACAAAACAAATGACCTCGACCTTCCCCAATTTATAATCTGTCTGCCATCTAGTTAGACTGAGAGCTATCTATTTCACCCTGGTCAGAGAGTGTTAACTGTCCCATCTGTCCTAACTAGTAGGTGAAAGTTGTCCTTCTGCCCTAGTTAGTGATAACTGTCTAGTTAATGGGCTGAGATTCAAGCTTGATGTGAACCAGGATTTGAAACAAATCTGATATTAGAGATAGATAGAATCAACTGATTTAAATGCTAGTATAACATCAGCATTAAATCCTTCCTGTTTGTAGGCCTTGTGTCAGGAGAGAGCAGCTCAATGGAGCTCATTATAAAGGGATGAAATCACAAATAGTGAGTGATCTTGATACAGGGGTACTTCAGGAATCTGCCACTTTGAAAACCACTCCCTTTCTCTCCCACAATTGACTATTTATTTGTGCTGCAAAAGGGGAGGTAATGGCTTAATGGACCAGTAAATAAAAAACTCAGCTCATGTTTCAGGGACCTGGGTTTAAATCCCGTCATGCCAGATGGTGGAAGTTGAATTTCGTAAAGCAAAGGTATCTGGAATTAAGAATTTAATATTGAAACCATTGTTGGAAAAAATCATCTGATTGATGAATGGCCCAGCTTCAGAGAAGGAAACCTGCTATCAATATTAGCGCTCATTGACAATGAAGGCCTAGTCTGGTATATATGAGTCTCCAGACCAACTGCAGTTTGGTTGACTCTCAACTGCCCTCTGAAAGCCACTCAGTTGTATCAATTGCTATAAAGTCTTAACAAGAAATGAAACCAGATAGATTATCTTGGATCAATGTAGGTACTAAAAACGGCAACTGCAAACACAGGCCTGTTGATCCTACAAAATCCTCCTTATGAACAGCTGGGGGTTTTCCATAGTTGGATGACCTGTCTGACAAAGTAGTCAAGGAACAGCCTGACATAATCAAACACAGAATCATCATTGTATAGACAATGTCCCCTACATCATCATAAAGTGAGAAGTGACGATGTTCGTTGATGGTTGTGCAAAGTTCAGCATCATGTGCAACTTCGCAGATACCGAAGCAGTCCATGTTCAAATGCAGACAGACCTGGATAATATCCAGGCTTGGGGTAAAAAGTATCAAATAACATCTGTGCCACACAAATGCCAGGTAATGACCTTTCCCTGATAAAAGACAATCTAACCACTATTCTTTGACATTCAATGGTGTTACCATCACTGAATCCCCCACTATCAACATCCTGGGGGTTATTATTGAACAGAAACTCAACTGGACTTGCCACATAAACACAGTGGCTACAAGAACAGGTCAGAGACGAGGAATACTGCGGCGAGCAACTCATCTCCCGACTCCTCAAAGCCCGTCCAGCATCTGCAAGGCACAAGTCAGGCATGTGCTGGAATGGATGGATGACAGCAGCTTGAAAAACACTCTAGAAGTTTGACACCATCCAGGACAAAGCAGCTCGCTTGAGTGGCACCACATCCACAAGCATCTACACCGTCCACCACCGACACTCAGTAGCTGCAGTGTGTACTATCTACAAGATGCACTGCAGAAATTCACCAAAGACAGCTCCTTCCAAATCTACAGACACTTCCATCTAGAAGGACAAGGGCAGCAGATGCATGGGAATGCCACCACCTGCAAGTCACTCATCATCCAATAAATTGACATTCCTTCACTGTTGCTGGATCAAAATTCAGGAATTCCCTGCCTAAGGGCATTATGGGTCTACCTACAGCACATGGGCTTTTTGATTTTGATTTTGATTTTATTGTCATGTGTATCGAAATACAGTGAAAAGCTTTGTTTACGAGCGATACGGGCAGATCACAGCAAGCAAAGGATATAAAGATCAAAAAGACTTGAAGGCGTACAGATCACATCATTTGGGGCTAAAGTCCATTCAAAGTCTGATAAAGGCCAGAGAGAAGCTGTTCCTTAACCTGCTCGTGCTTGTGTTCAGGCTTCTGTATCTTCTGCCTGAGAGACGAAGCTGTAGGAGATCGTTACCTGGGTGTGGCGGGTCTTTGATGATGTTGACAGCCTTTTAGTGGCAGCGAACCATGTAAATGGAGCCCATGGATGGAAGGTTGGCTTTTGTGATGGTCTGTGCACACTACCTTTTTGAGCAGTTCAAGAGGGCAACTTACAGGGGCAGGGATAGAAATCATGGGGTCTGATGCTGGTCCTGGCCTGATCTGACCTTTGACCCAAGAATAGTCCCCTAAAGCCCTGAAGCGCAGTCATTATGTCCTGGTGTGGTCCGTTCCCTACGGCCTTCCAGGTGCCACCAGAATTAGGTTTAGGCTGGTAGGGCCTGTGGTCAATGTTCCTGATCTTCCACCAATTGAGGCCCTTAGTGACCAATTAATGGCTGGGATAAATCCAGCAAATGAGCCTGTTATCATGTGGCATTCCCAAAAGCGGCATTCTGAGCTCTGGCCTGCTCTGGAAGTCACAGTATTTGTATATTTTAGCCAAAAGGCCAAGAAGCAAATTTCTGATGAAGGGTCCCAACCCGAAATGTCAAATTTCCTTCTCCTCTGATGCTGCCTGACCTGCTGCATTCCTCCAGCTCCACACTGTGTTGTCTCTGACTTTAGCATTGGCAGTTCTTGCTATCTCTGTGTTTGTACGTCCATCCAGTTTAGTTCCTGGTCAATGGCAACATCCAAGATCTTGATAGCTACAGTGGCCCTTCCTTGGGAGAAGGAACATAGATCCGGCTGGAGACCTGCATTTCCTATTTTTGTACGAGATAGGACCATCAAAAGGCCAGCATTTGTACCCTATGCCCAGTTGGCATTCAATTGATTTGTTCTCATTTTAGACAAAGCCAAACAGTGTTGGGAGCAGCAGAGTGGCTGACCAGTTAGCACTGCTGCCTCACAGTGCTAGGGACCCAGATTCGATTCCACCCTCGGGCAACTGTCTGTGGAGTTTGTGCATTCTCCCCGTGTCTGTGTGGGTTTCCACCCACAGTCCGAAGATGTGCAGGTTATGTAGATTGGCCATGCTAAATTATCCATAGTGTTCAGGGATGTGTCAGCGAGGTAGATCAGTCATGGTCAATGCAGGATTATAGGGATAAGTTAGAGAGGTCAGTCTGAGTGGGTTGCTTTTTGGAGGGTCGATGTGGACTCAATGGGATGAATGGCCTGCTTCCACACTATAGGGCTTTTATGATTTCCATGGGTTCAGAGTCACATTTAGGTCATGCCGAGTAAGGATGACCGATTTTCTCCCATCAAGGACATTGGCATTGAGAACTGGAATTTTAAGACAACATTAGATCAACTTTTAATTCTAGACTGTCTTCCCTTCATTAAATTAAAGCTTCACCATTTGCCATAGTGGGATTTAATCTCATGTACCTGGATTCCAGGCCAGTGAAATAACCACTACATCACTGCCTCCCCAAAAGAATATTCTGCTCTCAGTGTCAGTCACAATCGGATCTGTCTGGGACTTTATCATTTGTAACTCAATGGTCTGGACTAGATGGACATCCTAAATTAAAATTTGAAATGCAAACCAAAATCTGGTATTAGGGAATAAATTAAAACAGAATCACTTCAGGATTGACTGTTCCTCAAAATAATTTCTTCATTTATCAGTGGCTGTTATTAAAATTCTTGTCAGAAATACATCAGAGTATTGCTTTTTTAGTAGAATTTCTTTGCAGATGCTATCAAAGAGATGTATTGCATTTTGCACAGATTAACATATTCTTCAGTGGATAAATAATAAATAAATAATCTTGAATAAATCATTGTCTAATGTGAGCTTTGAGATAATAACTCTGGCTGAAGAGTCCCATTAGCTGTTGTCTGAGTTAGCCAGGAATTACTTCCACAAACCCTTTTGAATTCACTGCGGAAAACTATTACTTAAACCTGCAATCTCTAATTCCATTTTTTATATCTGTGATGTGTGGCAACTTTATCCTCAATAATAAAGCAGAAATATGAAGTAGGATTGGATAGCATCCAGCTGCCCCTGTACCTCAAACGATGCTTTCCTCTGGAAAGCTATTCGTGGTTGTTCTGGCATGAGCTCAGTCCTGACACCTCTCTGGTTGGTGGCATTAGTTTAAGACTGGGAGACTTTTGCTTAAGTGTGTTTCACATTGTTTCTGCTTCCACCACCTTCTCTTCATTTTCCCTCAGTCACCACCTCAACAAACGGCCAACTATAAACACACCGGTTGTAAGTTCGGTTTGTGGAAAACATGGAAGGCTCACCACATGGAAGAAGGCCATTCAGTCCATTGTGCCTGTGCTGATCCTAGCTCTCCAACTACAGTGTTCTGCTCCAGTCTCCTCTCCCACCCCTTTCCTTCGGTCCTTTTTTCCTTTATTCTTCTCAACTCCTTCTCCAATTCGAAATCAACTGCTTTTTGTGTCTTCCTCAGGAACAATGATGATGTCTTTTTCTCATAGTATTCAACATGTTGCTACTATTCTTCATCCTCTAATTATTCAAACTGATGACCCTCAGTCAAAAATACAGTGGCTTCATGAGTGAGGGAGAGCGAGAGAGTGTGAGGGAGGGGGAGAGAGAGAGTGTGTGAGGGGTTACACAGAGACAGTGTGTGAGGGAGGGAGAGAGTGGGAGAGCGAGTGTACAGTGGCTTCAAGAGCAGGTCAGATACCTCAAACATTGTAACAAGTAACTTACTTCATGACTCCCCAAAGCCTGTCCACCATCTACACGGCACCCGTCAGGAGCGTGATGGAGCATTTCTCACTTGCCTGGATGGCTCCAACAACAATCAAGAAGCTTGACACCATCCAGATCAAAGCAGCCCACTTGATTGGCACCACATTCACTCCCACCACCACTGATGCTCAGTAGCAGCAGTGTGTACTATCTACAGGATTCACTGCAGAAATTCACCTTGACTTCTTTGAAAGCACCTTCCAAACCTGAAGGATAATTATAGATGCGCAATAAATGTTGACTCTGTGACAGATTCATCAAACATTCAGCACTGTCTTTTGCTGTTCACTCCATTTTCTAGCCTCAAATTTCTATCATGATCTCAGTCTCTGTTACACTCCTTTCTTTTTAGAATGTGAAAGTTTCTTACCTTGGAGACCGTAGGTGGTTTGCCAATGTTGGACGAGTGCAAACATCAAGCATATCAATAAATTTATAGCCATTGTTGCTACAATTTTCTGCTTCTGATCTGAGTCTAGTTTCTTGGTGCAAATAGACCATTTCCTGTGAGTAGCTACTAATTTTAGCACTGTCCACAAGATGTGTTACATCGACACTAACAAAGACACTACCTCAAATTGATCAGATATAGACACGCTGACTGACCATGCAATTACTGTTTTTTTTTGCAAAAGTGCATTTGTTTCACTGATATTCTTCAGGGAAGGAAATCTGCCTTTCCTACCTGGTCCGTCCTAAATGTGAGACCGGAAGCACAGCAATGTGATTGGCTCTTAACTGTCCTCTGGCAAAATATCATTGGGCAATAAATACTGACCGAGTGAAGGACAGCTCCTCTCACTGGGCTGTATTCCTTCAGTGCTGCCCCCTTACCAAAGATTTGGCATCATTAGTGCAGTGTTCCCTTAGTACATGCCCTCCGATACTGCTGTCCTCCTTAAAACTGTCTCTCCTCCCCATGACACTGTGCTGCTTCAGAATTGCCTATGTGACAGTGGAACGTAGACACTGGAGCAGGCCATTCAGTCTGTAAGCCTACCCTCCTTTCATCGTGACCATGACTAATTGAACACTTCAATGCCTATTACCCACCCCACATCTGTAACCCTGTATTGCTCTGGTCATCAGAAATCTAGCAATTTCTACCTCAAACATACTCAAAAACCAAACTTCCTCACGCCTGTGTGGTAGAGAATTCTAAAGATTCACAACCCTGTGAGTAAAATAATTTCTCCTCGTCTCTAAATGGCATCCCTTTTGTTTTTAAATTGTGTTCCCTGGTTTTAGAATCCCCATGCGGGTGTGGGTCATCTCATCTGCATATACCCTATGTATCCCATTAAGTATTTTGTAGGATTCAATTAGATAATGTCATTCTTCAAACTCTAGGGAATAAAGGCCTAGTTTGCCAAATCTTTCTTCATTGGACAGTCTTGCCATCTGGGAACAAGTCTAATGAATCTTCATTGCACACGCTCTAAGACAGTAATATGTTTCCTCCGATTTGGAGACAAAACATACAAACACTACTGCTGGTGCAGTCTAACCCACTTCCTAAACAACTGAAGCAAGACTTCACTCTTCCTGCACTAAATTGCTTTTGTAGTAAAGGTTAACAATACATTTACCTTCCTATTAACTCACTGCACATGCATATTTGCCTCAGTGATTTGTATACCAGGACACCTAGATCCCTTTGTACATCTATACTTGCCAATCTCTTTAAAAAATGCTGTGGGTATCTGTTTCCCCTTCCAAAGATATTAACCTCTCATTTCTCCAAGTTATATTCCAAATTCCATGTTCTTTCCAACTCACTACACCTGTCCAAATTCTCCTGAAGCTGCTTTATATCTTTCTCACACACGCATTCCCACATAGCCTTTCATCATCAGCAAATTTGGAACTATTACATTGGACTCCATCACTGATAAATATTGTAAACAGCTGGGGCCCATATACTCATCCTTGTGGTGCCCCATTTGTCACACTCTGCCAGTGGGAAACTGACCCATTTATTCTTGTTCTGTTTTTTGCCTCTTAGCCAATCCTTAATCCATGTCAGTACATTCTCTCCTATCTCATGTGCTTCAGCTTTTCTAACTGGCCTTGTGTTGAGACTTTGTCAAAAACATTTGAAAATCTAAGTGTGCTATATTCTTTAATCTCCCTTTATCAATTTCGTTCATAACATTTTTAAAAAACTCCTAGTTTGTCAAGCATTCATAAATCTATGCTGACTATACCCAACCAGATCATTATCAACTATTTATCGCATGATAAATTATAGCAATTTCCTTGTTACTGATGTGAGGCTAACAGCTATATATTTCTCTGTTTCCTCTTTCACTCCCTTCCTAAATAGTGGGATAACATTTGTTATCTTCCAATTCACAAGAATCATTTGGAGTAAATCATCTTGGTACAGAGAAAGCTGAGGGGGGTCCTATAAAGTGTCTAAGATTATGAGGGGCATAGACAAGGTGGATCCCCTTAGCAGGGTAGCCATTCCCCTTATTAAAGGCTCAATAACAAGAAGGGATTGATTTTAAAGTGAAAGTGCTCTTTGCTTCCCAGTTCTGATGTTAGAGTGATGTTTCTTTGGCTGGCCAACCCTTTGGTGTTCAGTTGTCTTTCTCTGGATGCTTTCACTGATTCCTAAAAAATGCATAGTGGCTGATTCACTTGGAAAATGTCTGATTTATCACTTCAAAGGCACAGTGCAAAGGCACGGCGCATAATAGCTTCAGCAGGAAACATAACTGGTGTTCTTCAGGTTTAAACTGAGTTTTTGACTGCAGAGAACAGGCAACTGCTGGGCTACGATGAGATCTGCACACTTGCCCTCCTCTCGCTCTCTACATCTGTGCAAATTGTTTCTAGCCTTAAGCTGTTCAGCCATTCAAGAACCAATCACATGGTTGTTGGTGAGCACCCATGATCCGGAGAACAATTAACTTCTTGTCAACATCCAGGTATATCTTCTGCATTAAAAACAAAGTTGCTGGAAAATTTCAGCAGGTCTGGCTGCATCTGTGAAGGAGAAAACAGAGTTAACGTTTCGGGTCCAGTGATCCTCCCTCAGAACTGGGGAACAGTTCTGAGGAAGCATCACTGGACCCGAAACGTTAACTCTGTTTTCTCCATCACAGATGCTGCCAGACCTGCTGAGCTTTTCCAGCAACTTTGTTTTTATTCCTGATTTACAGCATCTGCAGTTCTTTTGGTTTTTATATCTTCTGCATCACTAACTTTAATTATTGCTGGTTTAACCAGCTTTGCACAATGCTTGCTATGGTTTGTCAGGTTATTTGCTCTTCAAAATATGTCACACTCTTACAAAGCACTTTTTTAAATGAACACTTCCTCATTTTGGTCCACACCTATTTTTCAAAACACAAAAATTTTTAAAAAACTGCCATTGATTGTTAGATTCTCTCTTGTTAGAGATAGTCATTGCACAAATGTTACTTGTCACTTGTCAGCCCGCATTTGGATATTGCCAGATCCTGTTGCCTTGGAACATGGACTGCTTCAGTTTCTGAGCAGTCATCAATGGTGTTGAATTTTGTGTAGTTATTGGACAGCATCCACATCACTGACCTTATGATGGAGGGAAAGTCTTGATAAAGGAGCAGAAGCTGGCCCTATAACATTCCCTTGAGGTAGCCAAGAAAATAAGTCCTGCAGCTCTCACAGTATCCTTCCCAAAGTACAGTGCTCCCCTCTCGAATATTGTAGCTGCCACAGAGCTGTCCTTCTGATGTTGCAGGGCTGCTTCAGTGTTGCCCTTCTGACAATGCTATTTCTTAATTAACTAGACATTATTCTTTAAGTTAAGTTAATTGCAGACTTGGATCAAGGTGTACAAGCTCCAAGAAAAGCTAAGGCTAGTTCGTTACAGTCTGCATTAAGCTGGCTGTTTAAAGCTCGACTCAATTGTTTTCAGAAAGCATAAGTAGAGAGCTCCCACAGAGTTGCCTTGTCGACTCTGAAAACTGCTTTGATTGGAAAGGGTGTAAAGCAGAGGGTGTTTGGTGAGTGAGGTGCAAGGAGTGCACCTTTATCTTCAACCATTTTAAGTCTCCTGTGGTTGACTCTTACTCTGGTACAGGGGAAGAATCTAAATACTGATGAGTTATTTGACTTATGTTAAGTTATGGGAGGTCAGCTCAGTGTAGTGGAAGGTACAGCTTGTGGTATGTGCGAAGATATCGACACACCATATGTCTGAGCTGAGCTCTCATATGAAACAGCAGCTTTACAAGCTTGGACTGTGGCTTTTGGAACTTAAGTGCCAGCAGAAGGCACTGTTGTGCATCCACAAGACATACACTGCATGGACAGCAGCTTCAGAGAGATGGTGATACAGCATGTTAAAAGTGTACAGGCAGAAAGGGAATCGGTAACGGCCAACCAGTTTAAGAAAACAACTCATGTGGTGCATGAGATAACATAGTCTATTGTAATTGTGAACCTGTATTCCAAATTGGATACTGACAAGAGCAATGGTTGCTCAGCAGAGGGCAGCCAGAGTAAATTGATGGTCCCAAGGGCAAGGTCAGCTGTAGAAGGGAAGAAGACAAAGAGTGGAAGAGCATTAATGATCAGGCATTCTGTAGAGAGGGGATTAGGCGGGTATTCCTGCGGCCATTGACGTGACTCCAGGATGCTGTGTTGCCTCCCTGGTGCCAGGTTGAAGGGAGCAATGGAGCGGCAGCAGGACACTCCTGCTGTGGAGATTGAGCAGACAGAAGTCTATGCCGGTATAAATGATTTAGATGATATGGGAATGAGGTCCTGAAGGCTGATTTCAGGGAGCTGGGTGACCAGAAAGTAAAGGATGTCAGTACACATACCTCTGTGATGAAAACCCCCTCACAGGGCACAGAGTTATGCATGGAACCCAGTGCACCTTGAGCTGAGCAGTTAATTTCTTGCAAAGAAATCAATTCCTTTGCTTTCAATATGTTTACTTTGCTCTCCTATGATAGACATAAGTAGCTTACATTTGCATGCAGTGTTGATGCTGATTACCTCTAGGTTCTGCGCCTGGTAAGCTATCTTATATAAGGTGCCTTGTAAAGTTTAATTGAGTGCTGAATGAGACAGAGAGTGGTTGTTAACAATTGAAATGGTCTCAGTGTACAAGAGGGCAGTCTGGGGCCTGCATTCTGCCAGTGGGATTCAGATGCTTTTCTAAGGTGTTTTTGGAATGGATGGAGGCCATTCAGCCCCTCAAGGTCTAACATAAGAACAGGAGGAGGCCATTCAGCCCCTTGAGCCCTTTACATACAAATACAAAAGTCCATTCAATCCTTTTGATTTGTTATTGCAGGAATGGGAAGAGGAAAGGCACTCAATTCTGTTATGAACATTAATAACTTGAATGTGAATGGAGGAGGTAAAATTAGGAAGCTTGCAGAAAATTGGTGGCATTGCTGATAATGAGGAGGATGGTCTCAGGCTGCAGTCTGATGTTGGTCAGCTGATAATTTGGGCAGAGCAATGGCGGACGGAATTTTATCCTGATAAATGTGAGGTGATGCATTTTGGGAGATCTAATAAGGGAAAGATATACACAATGAATGGTAGGTCCCTAGGGAGCACTGAGAGCTAAAGGGATCTTGGTGTACATGTCCATAGATCCCCGAAGGTGGCAGCACAGGTAGACAAGGAGATGAAGAAGGCAGATGGGATGCTTACCTTCATTAGCTGGGACCTGGAATACAGAAGCAAGGAGGTCATGTTGCAACTTTATGAAATATTGATCAGGCATAGAGCACTGTGTGCAGTTCTGGTCGCTACACTATTGGAAGGATGTGATAGCACTGGCGAGGGTGCAGAGGAGATTCACCCAGAAGTTACCTGGGGTGGAAAGTCTCAGCAATGAGGAGAGACTTGTTAGACTGAGTTTGTTTTCCCTGGAATAGAGGAGGTGGGGGCGGGGATGGGGGGGGTGGGCGCGGTGGTTCTGTTTGAGGTATGCAAAATTATGAAAGGCACAGACAGAGTAGATTGTGAGACTCTCTTCCCCATGGCAGACATGTCTAAAACCAGGTGGCATGAGTTTAAGGTGAGGAGTAAGTGGTTTAGAGGGGATCTGAGGAAAACATTTTTCACCCAGAGGGTGGTAGAAATATGGAATGTGCTGCCTGAGAGGATGGTGGAGGCTGGCAACATTTAATAAGCATCTGGACAAGCACTTAAAAATGCCAAGGCACCGTAGACTATTGACCAAGTGCGGGTAAATGGGATTAGTGTGGTTTTGTGCTTTTTGGTTGGCATGGATATGATGGGTTGAAGGGCCTATTTTATGCTGTATGACTCAATGACACAATCGAGCTTCATATAGAGGAAAAAGTACAGACTATTCAGCCCTGGGATGCCTTGCTTATGAAAAGGACAGTGGCACTCAACCTGTTAGATCTGCGACACAGGAATGGGAGGGACTCATTTCATAACTTATCTGTCACGCAGGAACAGAAGGACGCTATGCTAATCTTTGAGCCAGTTTCACAGGAATAGGAAGATGCCATTCAGCCCCTCCAGTCTGCTATGTGGGAATAAGAGGCAGGCAGTTGAGCCTCTCCAGCCTGTTTTGACCAGCAGCCAACTCCTGTCTATTGTCTGCTCCCACTCCCTATCCCTGCATTTGTCCCATACTCCTCGACACCATTTCCCAACAAAAAAAACATTTTTCAGAAGTAAAACGTTGCTGGAAATCTAAAATAAGAATCAAAAATACTGGAAAACATCAGCAGCTCAGGCAGCATCGGTGGAGAGAAAGGTGCAATGAACTTACATTAGAATAAATTCTGGCCCTTAGGTTTTTCCAAATATCCATTCCACTTTGGAAATGTCCAATTGAAACAGCCCCCATATGATTTTGGGAAGAGAGTTTTAGATGGGCTTGGTCTTCTGCCTGACCTTTGACTTGACAAATAGCTACAAATCTGAGATGGGGGAAACGCTGAACCCCAGTGAGAGTCAGGGCAGGACAGTGGCAATGGGGGCGGGGAATGTGGGCAGAGACATGTGGGTGATGGGGGAGTGCTTCCTTACTCAAGCGACTAAAGCACAATAAGAGGGAAGGGTTGACAATGCTGTACTCAACCGGAAGACTCCACAGACCACCATCAGGACTCATCTCAGAGCGACACCATCACCATCCAGTCAGCATGTGTTAAACTCAATTCCAATCACAGCTACTGAAAATATATTCGCCTGAAAAAAAAAACGGTTAGCTTAATGAGGTGTTGAATCCGTTGATCAAATCCGTAATCAAGTCCTAATTAGAAAATCTGAAAGTGAAGATGAATTGTGATCTGAGTCTTAGACCTGCAGCAGACAAGTCTTGTTAATGTGGAGATTGTCATGATATTTTAGTGTAATACATCCTGTTATTTAGTCAATTATCCCATAATAGCCCATTTCCCAGTTGCTAGGGAATTAACTGCACCTAAATTACAGAAACTCCTCAATGGGCTTATATCTGGTTTTCGAGGACCACTTTTACAAATGCAATCTATTTTGCTAAATATAACTATTGCTATCTAAGGTACTGCTCCTTACACTATCTCCACTTTTTAAAGTTGACTCCTGTTCACTTTCCGGGTGTTAGTGTTCTAATCGGTAAGGGGTGACCGAACAGAAAGGGGTGAATCCATGAGGTACAGTAATTTAAAAAAAAATCCCAAACTGCTAGAAACCTGAAATAAAAACTGAAAACTACAGACTGGCAGAATGAAGGAATTGTTTGTAGCTTTCTCCATTTATATTCATTTCCTAAATGGCATACAAAGGGGTCTTGTGGTGCAGTGGAAGTGCAAAGCCAATTAGCTCCATAGTTCCCTGTTGCTTTGGTCTTCAGATGCCATTCTGAAGCTGAAATAGTGTGCACTTTGAGCAAGGATGTTTCAGATAGAGTCAATGCTGGGCACTACCTTAGGAGGGGCATTAGACTGTGGTGGTCATCTATTACAGATCACTCAGGATTTGTTCTGCTGTGGGAACAGGCACACTGCAATCTGCAACTCTGAGTAATGTTGCTGGAGGCCTCAATGCTTTTTTTCCAAAGCTGGCTGACTGAGTCTCTCCAGCTTTCACTGCCTGCCATTGACATGCCCTGGATGGATTTATAAATTTTACTGCTATGGACAGATGTTACTTGTCAACAAATCTCGGAATGGGAGCCAAACATGGAAGGACACTACCCACTGCGCATCAAGATCTCCCTGTGTTAGGAATGTGTGACAGAAGTAATCAGTGCAGGATACCAAGGTGTAGATCTGGATGAACACAGCAGGCCAAGCAACATCAGAGGAATAGGAAGGCTGACATTTCGGGTCTGGACCCTTCTTCAGAAAACATGATGTGGTGAGGGTGTAATGTTGTTTTGATGTCAACTCCAGCATTTTAAAGCGCAACATTCCAGCTATTGCTGTCTCTTAAACACACAGAACTGACCATGCATTCAAAAGCAGGAAGGTCACTTCCACCCAACCCAGCGCACATCAAACATTTTATGGTCATGACTGATCAATTGCTATTGGCTCAGTCTGGAGTTTGCAGAGTTGCGTTAGGGGTCAAGACGGAGAAGAATTTGTAAGGTGTGTCCAGGACGGTTTTCTAGAGCAGTATGTATGTAGTCCAACTCGGGAAGGGGCCATACTGGACCTGGTGCTGGGGAATGAGCCCGGCCAGGTGGTTGATATTACAGTAGGGGACTACTTTGGAAATAGCGACCACAATTCCGTAAGTTTTACAATACTCATGGACAAGGATAGGACCGGTCCTAAAGGAAGAGTACTAAACTGGGGGAAGGCCGACTATACCAAGATTCGGCAGGATCTGAGGAATGTAGATTGGGAGAAACTGTTTGAAGGTAAATCCACATTTGATATGTGGGAGGCTTTTAAGGAGAGGTTGATTAGCGTTCAGGAGAGACATGTTCCTGTGAAAATGAGGAATACAAAAGGCAAGATTAAGGAACCATGGATGACAGGTGAAATTGTGAGATGAGCCAAGAGAAAAAAGGAAGCATACATGAGGTCTAGGCGACTGAAGACAGATGACGCTTTGCAAGAATATCGGGAATGTAGAACGAATCTGGAAAAAGGGATTAAGAGGGCTAAGAGAGGGCATGAGATACTGCTGGCAAACATGGTTAAGGAAAATCCCAAAGCCTTTTATTCATATATAAGAGCAAGAGGGTAACTACAGAAACTACTGAAGGACAAAGAAGGAAAGTTATGCGCTGAGTCAGAGAAAATGGGTGACATTCTTAACGAGTACTTTGCATCGGTATTCACCAAGGAGAGGGACATGACGGATGTTGAGGTTAGGGATAGATGTTTGCTTACTCTAGGTGAAGTTGACATAAGGAAGGAGGAAGTGTTAGGTTTCCTAAAAGACATTAAGGTGGACAGGTCCCCAGGTCCGGATGGGATCTATCCCAGGGTACTGAGGGAAGCGAGAGAGGAGGTATCTGGGGTCTTTGCAGCGTCCTTAGACACAGGTGAGGTCCCAGAGGACTGGAGACTTGCTAATGTTGTCCCCTTGTTTAAGAAGGGCAGCAGGATAATCCAGGTAATTATCGACCGGTAAGCCTGACGTCAGTGGTAGGGAAGCTACTGGAGAAGATACTGAGGGATAGGATCTATTCCCATTTGGAAGAAAATGGGCTTATCAGTGAAAGGCAACATGGTTTTGTGCAGGGAAGGTCATGTCTTACCAACTTAATAGAATTCTTTGAGGACGTGTCAAAGTTGATTGATGAGAGAAAGGCTGTAGATGTCATATACATGGACTTCAGTAAGGCGTTTGATAAGGTTCCCCATGGCAGGCTGATGGAGAAAGTGAAGTCACATGGGGTCCAGGGTGTGCTAGCTAGATGGATAAAAAACTGGCTGGGCAACAGGAGACAGAGGGTAGTAGTAGAAGGGAGTTTCTCAAATTGGAGACCTGTAACCAGTGGTGTTCCACAGGGATCTGTGCTGGGACCACTGTTGTTTGTGATATATGTAAATGATCTGGAGGAAGGTGTAGGTAGTCTGATCAGCAAGTTTGCTGATGACATTAAGATTAGTGGAGTAGCTGATAGTGAAGGGGACTCTCAGAGATTACAGCAGAATATAGATAGACTAGAGAGTTGGGCAGATAAATGGCAGATGGAGTTCAATCTGGGCAAATGCGAGGCGATGCATTTTGGAAGATCAAATTCAAGGGTGAACTATACAGTAAATGGAAAAGTCCTGGGGAAAATTGATGAACAGAGAGATCTGGGTGTTTAGGCCCATTGTTCCCTGAAGGTGACAACGCAGGTCAATAGGGTGGTCAAGAAGGCATATGGCATGCTTTCCTTCATTGGGCGGGGTATTGAGTACAAGAATTGGAAGTTCATGTTGCAGTTGTATAGGACTTTGGTTCGGCCACATTTGGAGTACTGTGTACAGTTCTGGTCGCCACATTACCAAAAGGATGTGGATGCTTTGGAGAGGGTGCAGAGGAGGTTCGCCAGGATGTTGCCTGGTATGGAGGGTGCTAGCTATGATGAGAGGTTGAGTAGATCAGGATTATTTTCATTAGAAAGACGGAGATTGAAGGGGGACCTGACTGAGGTCTACAAAATCATGAGGGGTATAGACAGGGTGGATAGCAAAAAGCTTTTTCCCAGAGTGGGGGGACTCAATTACAAGGGGTCATGAGTTCAAAGTGAGAGGAGGAAAGTTTAAGGGAGATATGCGTGGAAAGTTCTTGACAAGGAGGGTGGTGGGTGCCTGGAACGCGTTGCCAGCGGAGGTGGTAGACGCAGACATGTTAGCGTCTTTTAAGATATATTTGGACAGGTACATGGATGGGCAGGGAGCAAATGGACACAGACCGTTAGAAAATAGATGACAGGTTAGACAGAGGATCTTGATTGGCGCAGGCTTGGAGGGCCGAAGGGCCTGTTCCTGTGCTGTAGGTTTCTTTGTTCTTTGTTCTTTGTTTAAAGAACAAAGAACAAAGAAAATTACAGCACAGGAACAGGCCCTTCAGCCCTCCAAGCCTGCGCTGATCCAGATCCTCTGTCTAAACTTGTCATCTATTTTCTAACGGTCTATATCCCTTTGATCCCTGCCCATCCATGTACCTGACCAGATACATCTTAAAATACACTATCTGCTTCTACCACCTCCGCTGGCAATGAGTTCCAGATACCCAACACGCTCTGCGTAAAGAACTTTCCACGCATATCTCCACTAAACCTTCCTCCTCTCACTTTGAACTCATGACCCCTCGTAATTGAGCACCCCCCCACTCTGGGAAAAAGCATCTTGCTATCCACCTTGTCTATACCCCTCATGATTTTGTAGACCTCAATCAGGTCCCCCTTCAATTTCCATCTTTCTAATGAAAATAATCCTAATCTACTCAACCTCTCTTCATAGCTAGCACCCTCCATACCAAGCAACATCCTGGTGAACCTCCTCTGCACCCTCTCCAAAGCATCCACATCCTTTTGGTAATGTGGCGACCAGAACTGTACACACTACTCTAAATGTGGCCGAACCAAAGCCCTATACAACTGCAGCATGACCTGCCAACTCTTGTACTCAATACCACGTTCGATGAAGGAAAGCATGCTGTATGCCTTCTTGACCACCCTATTGACCTGCGTTGCCACCTTCACGGAACAATGGATCTGAACACCCAGATCTCTCAGTACTTCAATTTTCCCTAGGACTTTTCCATTTACTGTATACTTCGCCCTTGAATTTGATCTTCCAAAGTGCATCGCCTTGCATTAGCCCCGATGGAATTCCATCTGCCATGTATCTGCCCAACTCTCCAACCTATCTATCTAAATTTGGTGAAGTTTACAGGGAGTGTTGTTACCCTCATGAAGACCTTGGCTTTCATTGAAAACATTCTGCTCAGACCACTTTTGTTCCTGGCCTCCAGAGTGAGGTTGTGTAGAGGCAACACAGAAAATACCAAGATGCTGGAAGAGAGAGGGGGTTTGAGAAGGTGCTGTAGCTACCCAAGGTCTTCAGGAATTAATGCTCTTACAGTAATCCCCTGCAGGAACGGAACGGTTCTGAGGAAGGGCCACTGGACCTCACACATTAACTCTGATTTTTTCTCCACAGATGCTGCCAGGCCTGCTGAGCTTTTCCAGCAACTTCTGTTTTTGTTGTTGATGGTGTTTGTTAAGATGCTATGTAATGTCTCGGGATATTTGCTGTCTAAAAGATAGTGTAAAAATGAAAGTTATTGTGCTTTTGTCTTGCAGGTCAGCCCAGGTTGTAAGTTGGTGTCCTGGATTGGGACTTAACCACCCAACATTTTGATTTAAAATTAAGCCTGTGACTAACGCAGCCAGGTTTACAACCAATAGGGTTTTTCTTGTCAGGTTTAGACCCTTTAATCAGAACTCTGACATGAAGACGTTATCTTGAAGATTAACGCAAAGGTAGCCCCACTGTCCTGTGCACTGGGATAGTCAAGGATTCTGAGGAAGTGTCATTGGGCCTGAAACTTTCACTCTAATTTCTCTCCACATATGCTGCCAGACCTGCTGAGCTTTTCCAGCAATTTTTGTTTTCGCTCCCCATGTGTTTATGTGACTGGACAGAATGTGGCACCGTGTGTGTTCCTCTGTCAGTACCCACACTGTTGCATTTAACGGGGGGGGGGCGAGGAGGGGAGCGGTGCATGGGGAAGGGGTTGTCTGACCGAGAGGTGCTCATGCCAACACATGAAGTCCAGAGAACGGTGTACAATGTGTTTTCATTTTGACCCCTGCTTACTGCCTGCTACACACTGTCATCTGTAAAGTACAGAAAAATGGAATCCTTTCTCTCTCTCTCACCTAGTAATCTGGGATCATTTACAAGGAGGTGTACCTGGTGATTTTAATAAGATGAAGGCAGGAAAGAAGTGTCCATCAGCGTGTTCACAAGCCACTGTGTCTGTCATCACAGACCGTTCCAAATGCCAACTGATCAGCTTTCCCATCCCTGGCTGTAGCCTTACTCAGGCTCTGCTGGCTAAGGGACGACCCCTCAGCCAACACCCTGTAAATTCCTGTCACTTTTCTGCCAATATTTCCCAGTTGCAGTGAGCTTGTGTTTCTCACCTTGTTTCTCACTCCAGACAAGCCCTCAGTCGTGCTACAGCCTCCTGTGGTTCACCTTCTCCTTGGCTCATCCTTCTGACAGTTTCTCGCCTCCACACAGTAACAAAAAAAAGGTGCTCAGCAAGCTCACAAATAACACAGCGAGCAACTCCCTAAATGCTCCCACCTTGTTTTGACTGTATCTTTTGACAGTGTAGCCATGTGTCCATGCCGGTGTTGGACTGGGGTGGAAAAGGTCAGAAATCACATGACACCAGATTATAGTCCAACAGGTTTATTTGAAATCACAGCCTTTTGGAGTCTTACTCCTTCTTCAGAGTTAGTGGAATAAGACTTGGCTATAACCTGGTGTCTTGTAATTTCAGGCCTTTTGACACAGTAGACTGACTGTCTTTATTTCAACATATCTGCTGGGAGAGACTGTAGTTGGCTGGTTCTATTCTTATCCATTTAAACTGTACTAGGGCAGTGCATGCAATTAGCTGGTCTTCTTGCTCCCTGATAGTTACCTTTAGGATCCCTCTGGGCATCCCCTTAGTAGCCATCCTTGGCCCATCGTATTTCACACTTACACTCTGTCATTCAGAAATGAGAGGCTAAACTAATAAAGGCTGTGACTCACACTGGTGCTAGTGACTGTAGAAAGGAGAGTGAGGTCCTGCACATAGATAGGAGAGAAAGTAAAATGCTGGGCTTCAGAAGCAGCCCAGCCCCCTTACCACATGGTATCCTATACACCAGGCCCTCTAACCCTTACCCATCTGGCACCTTGGCATCCAACCCAGCTGGCACCCTACCCTAACACCCTCCCTGGATCTCCAGATTATTGGTGCTTATGTTGGTGAGTGTGCAAAATTGACAAGACGGTGTTAATGAGCTCCGTAGAGGGAACGCAGCCAACATCATCAAAGATCCCCCCCACCCTGGTTATTATCGCTTCCAACCTCGTCCACAGGGCAGAAGGTGTAAAAGCATCATACACACGGACCAATGGGTTCAAGAACAGTTTCTTCCCCACTGTTATCAGACTTCTGAATGGGCCTCCCTTATTTTAAATTTCATGTTGATCTCGCTCTTTATGCGCCCTCTCTGCCTGATCGTATTGCTCACTCAGTTCTATTACCCCAATACACTTTGTATGGTATCATCTGTCAATACTGCACACAAAACAAAACGTTTCACTGTACCTGGGTATGTGTGACAACAATAAATCAAATCAAATCAAAGATAGTGCAAGAGGGTGGGCCTTAAATTCCTGGGGCACTACGACTGCTTCTGCAGTGATCAGAAGGGGAGATCTTCTATTGGCTGGGACCAATATGGTCATGGGACTGTCTGCTGATTCTGTTGGGGGATATTAAACAGAAAGTCGCTGGACGAACTTGTAGGCCTGGAATCGTCTGTGGAGCAAAAAACAACATTAACCTTTTAACTCTAATGACTGTAGTTTGAAGAGTCTATAAGCCAGGAGGTCTGGGATCTGAGAGTCAATTCAGAAAAGAGCGATGAAAAACTATTATGTATATTTGGAATGCGGAGGACATAAAAGTTAGAATATTGAGAATGTTCAGTGATTGACAGTACATGTTTTATTGTACTGGGTACTGTGTTTATGATGGATGAACAGAAGGAACAGTTAACACTCACAAGTCTCATTGAAACATCACTTGAATGAATGGAAGAATTGACTTGTTAACAGTCACCATTAAGGCAATGCTGATCACTGAGAGGGGCTAATAAAAGAAGAACTGTTGCGACTTTGGTGAGAGAACCAATCACTGCTCTGAGGTGGAATGACGATTTGGTAGAAGGCTTGCCAAATAAGTGTTTATGGATAAACTGAGGATCCAGAAAGAATCAAACGCACTGCTGGCTACATACAACAGATTACCAACAATTAGAGGGAGATAGGAGAGGTGTTGGCCGATAATATCTGACAGTGTAGGAACAATAGGGCAGTAATAGTAGGAGATTTAAACTACACAAACATTAACTGAGATAAAACCAATGTAAAGAGATATAGAAGACACAGAATTTGTAAAGTGCATTCAGGAGAACATGTACAACCCTTATATGTAGAAAGCCCGAGAAGAGAGGAGACAGTTCTGGATTAGTTTTAGAGACTGAAACAAGGTTATCACTGAAAAAGCATTTTGAATGTATTTGTTGTAATTCGGTTAGATTCGATTTATGGAAAAGAACATGGACAGATCAAGGGGAAATGTTTAACTCAGGCAAAGACCAAGTATTTTTAGCCTGAGCTGTGAATTGGTGAAAGTTGATGAGAAACAGCTGCTTGAAAGCAAAATTAGTGTCAGAACAGGGAGAGTTATTCAAGGGGAAAACAGAAAGAATTCACAACAAATTGACTTGGAAGAATAAGGGGTGAAATTCCTGAAACTAGAGCTCTCTGAATATCAAAATGCAAACAGAGATAATAAAGCAAAGAGGAGAAGCTTAGACCAGGGATCAAGAAAAGACTACAGGTGAAGCAAATGTAGGTGGGATGAAAGGGAATTTGGCAAGAATCATTATATTATTCATAACAACAATAAAAATTATTTGGCAAGTAAAATTACGGAAAGACAATGATGTTTATAAATGCATAAAGGGCAAGAAAGAAGGGCCTATTAGAATAAAACTGTAATCTGGGACTTTCCCAGGCTCCATTGACTTTTGAAAGAAATTGCATTCCAAGTTGGTAAGAAATTCAAAGGAAGAAGTAATAGAGGCTCGGACAATCCTATATAGACCTTTTCTCTTGTCAGTGGATGAGAGGGCTGTGAATGTTATTTAAATAAGGAGGAAGAGCACTCTGAGTAAGGACATGCTAATCATTCTGAATCTGGCTGAGGGCATATTATTGGGTGCATTTCTGAGAGATAGTATGAATCAACAGTTAGAAAAACTAATCGAGGATAGTCATCACTAATTTTTTGCACTGGACTAACTTGATAGAAACTTTCGAAGATTTAACATGAAGGGTCAATGAAGGTAACGTGTGTGATATAGTCTCCACGTGGACTTTAGCAAGGCTTATGACAATGTCCCACATTGACAGACACATCAGAAAACTAAAAACACATGGCTCCAGGGAAAGCGGTCTGTTGGACACAGGTTCAAACTCCAGGGTAGGCAACAAGGAGAAACTGAACTTGTGAAGTTGGTCACTCAGGGACAGTCACTTAACATGAACACTTCTAATGATACAAGTTTTCAATAGGATAAATAGAGAGATTCTAGTTATCTTGGAGAGGAGGAAGGCCAGAACAAGATGGCATATTTAGGGTGGCGTGCTGCTACAGTGGGTAACACTATTGCCTCACAGCGGGTTTGATTCCAACCTCGGGCGACTGTCTGTGTGGAGTTTCCACATTCTCCCCGTACCTGCGTGGGTTTGGGTGGGATGCTCTTTGGAGGGTCAGTGTAGACTCGATGGGCTGAATGGCCGGCTTCCACACTGCAGGGATTGTTTGAAACCTAGAAACCTCGACTTGGCCATTCCGGGATGGTTTTGAGAATGGCATCTTCACTTAAAGGATTGTGGAAATCTGGAACTCCCCCTCCTCAAATAGCTGGTAAATTTGATACTTCAAGACTCAGGTTGATAGATTTTTGTCACGGAGAAAAGAAAGGGGGAAAAGGCAGCTTAAGAGAGCTGAGATTCAGATTAGCTATGATCTGATTCAATAGCACAGCAGGTGCTGAACAGGCAAAGGTTTGGATGGAGCGAGATAAAGTGTGGGGTTGGGCGAACGCACCAGGCCAAGCAGCATCTCAGGAGCACAAGAGCTGACGTTTCGGGCCTAGACCCTTCATCAGAGAGGGGGATGGGGAGAGGGTTCTTTGGATGATGTGGTTTTACTTCTGACTTCCTAATAATGTAAATTAGCCTCTGTCCTGTCCCCTCTCCATCTAAACCAGTGTTCCAGGCTGGTAGTGTGAAGGATGCACTCAGATCGTCACTGGCGACTGAGAGGGGCATGCAAAAGTCTGAAGTGAAAGGGAAAAGCTCAAAGTTAGAATAAAAAGCTGAGAGGCTTCAGTGTTTATTAAATTTCTCACTAAGGATTTTGGAGGCATTATCTCAGATTTATACACTACCCTCCAAAGAACTTTCACTTATCATTTTTCATGCAGCAGCATTTAATTCACGACCAGAAAATCTTAAAATACAGAAAGCAAAACTCATTTCTCATGGCTTCCTATCACACACAATCAGTGAAAAATTGCACCGATGGGAAATCAGTCTGTGATCTGAAGTCATATTAATGTGCACATTTTTGCAGAACTCAGTGACTTCATTTTTTTGGTTATTGTTTTCATATTTCAGGTTCTGATGAATGCTGAATTGGAACCAAATTTTATTAAAGCAAAATCCAGAAAAGCACTATATCTCACTGCCCGTGATTCAAAGTCTGCAGGGAAGGCTCCCTACTTAACTTGGCAGAGGAAACATACGATTTTATTGCACCTTTCATGATCTTAGCATGTACCGATGTCTTTTATGAAGGATCGTTCATTTTTCAATGTTCCAACAAACTACTTGTACAATGAATTTTCTGTTATAACGTAGGAAAAACACCAACCAATTTGAACACAGCAAGATCCTGCAATGTGTCATTTGGCTGTACTGTTGCTGAAGGAAAAGGAAGGTTATGCATGTTTTTCACCTGCGCTCAATAGGACACAAACACAAGAGTGACAAATTTCAAATGATCACAGCAATTTATGCGACAAGAAAAATGGCGCTGATTGGTTAGCATGTTAATTTTAATTGGCTGATCACTGCTGTGGAGAAAGTAGCTGAGATCTATGGTTAAATAAAAGCAAAATACTGAGAAGCTGATAGCAGAGTTATCCTGGACTCAAAATGTTCACTCTGTTCCTCTTTTCATGGATGCTGCTAGATCTGCTGAATTTCTCCAACATTTTCTGTGGTTACTTGGGAATTATAGTTCCTGGATAACTTAAAGAGGCATAAAGATTGAACAGAGATAGCAAGGACTGCAGATGCTGGAGTCAGGGATAACACAGTGTGGAGCTGGAGGAGCACAGCCGGCCAGGCAGCATCAGAGGAGCAGGAAAGCTGCCGTTTCGGGTTGGGACTCTTCTTCAGAAACCGTCTTTTATTGTCCTGGGTGAGGTTGATGACTTTGGGGGTGGAGGAAGGGAGTAGTTGGGGTGGGATGGTAAAGGCCTGTGTTTGGTGGTAAGCACAAGGAAGTTGAGTGTACTTATGGTTTTTAATGTCACACAGGATGGAGAGAAAGCGTTGGTTGAGGTTGTGGATCCTGAGCTGAATGAAAAGCAGAAGAGGTCCCTTGCAAGTCTGGGAGAGGGATGCTTTGACCTGATTATAGTGCCAGAAGATGCAGACGCATTGCTGAGAGTGCGTGCTTGCGGGGCCATAGAGAAAACCATTTTTATGGGCTCTGGATGTTATGTATGTCGAGATTGTCGTGGTTAGGGCAAAGTTGGAAATGGCCTGAATGTTGTTTAGAATCCATTGGAGGTGGTCTGGCTCCGTACTGAAGAAGGATCCCAACCCGAAACGTCAACTTTCCTGCTCCTCTGATGCTGCTGGGCCTGCTGAGTTATCTCAAAGCTTGAGCGCATTTTTTTTATCTGCAGAGCATGGGTCCCTGATGTGGAATGAACATTGCATCTCGCAACTGTAAATGAGTTGTGTTATGAGCTTGACAAGTGTCAAGTGGGGGAGGTGGGGAACACATGTGGTGTTTGGGATGGAGCTGGATACATCAATCATCCTTGCAATCATTACCATCACTCCCACTCTGTATGAGGTCACAATTTTTGCATTATGCACATCCTGGGCACTGGTTGTGCCTCAGTAGAAACAGGGACATTGTGCATATATTGGAAGAGGGCTGTTTCCTGTGCTTGAGATTCTGATCTCCACTACTGAATATCGAAACATAATCTATAGTTTCACCACTGATGGGTCTGTCCTGCTGGTGGGATAGCACATACCCAGGGATGATGGTGGTGGTGTCTGGGATATTGTCCGTTGGTCATGATTCAGCGAGTTTGATTACATCAGATTTGACCAGTCTGTGAGACAGCCTTCCCAATTTTTGACACTACCTCCCAGGTTAACAGAGCTTTGCGGGATGGTGGGGCTGAATTTGTTTGCAGTACCTTAGTCAATGCCAGGCGGCCTGTCCAGTTTCCTCTTCTTTGAGGTTTTTTCATTATTAATACAACTAAACAGCTTGCTAAGACAGGTAAAAGCCAGCTACTGTGTTGTCTGTTGGTAAGACCGATAAGAAGACAACAATATACCAGATAGGACTTCACAACCGTTGACAATGTTCTCATGGTCATTGTAGCATTTTATTTCTTGATTTTTAAAAAAAATTGCATTCAAATTTCATCATCTGCCATTGTGGGATTTGAACCAAGACTCTGAAAACATTACCTGGGTCTCTGCCCTCATGGCCAGGCAGAAAGATGTGATAGAGTTAGAAAAGAAGGAAGTAGTTTAGAAAGTGACAACTCCTATTGAATCAATTGGCAGCATGATAACAGCGCAACAACCTGAAAAGCTGAGAGTATGCATTGTCCCAAAGGATTTAAACAAAGTCCTGAAGAGACCTTACTATCTCATGCCAACCATGGAATTATGTCACAACATGCAAAGGCAAAAATCCTCACTCTCCTCGATGTGTTTGCTGGCTGGCGAAAGGGAATGAAAAACTGTAGCTTCATAACTACATTCTCCACGTCCTCTGGAAGGTACAGATGGCTGCACATACTGTTTCACATTTTCATACTGCAGAGAAATCAATACAAGTGACATGAGACAGTTAGCGACCTTTGCAAAGTGGATGTTTGAGTGGCTGATCTGCTCATTTGTGAATGAAAAGACACGATTGAACAGGCCATTGTCGATCGTGATCGAGTGAGCGTTAGACAGAGTGAGTCAGATGAGCCCGAAGCTGAACAAGGAATGAGTTGCAATTAAAGATGTCCAAAGTCAAGTACATAGGCCATACACTGACAAGATAAAGTCTTTGCCTGGATCCCAAAGCGGGATGTGAGCTGTAATAATGATGCAGCAATCAACACATGCAATAACAATGATCAAGTGTCGACTATTTGGTAAATTTCTTGTCCAATGTGTCGTCAATGTCTCAGTCATTATGTCAACCGACAGCCAAAGAATTGCAATGGTATATAGGTGTGCAGCGCAAGAAGCAGCATTAACTAAAATCAAGCAACTAGGTGTGGCAATGTCAGTGCTGAAATACTATGAACTAAATGAGAATCCAGCATGTGGCGTAACAACATAACAAAGTGTGGAGCTGGATGAACACAGCCGGCCAAGCAGCATCTCAGGAGCACAAAAGCTGACGTTTCGGGCCTAGACCCTTCATCAGAGAGGGGGATGGGGAGAGGGTTCTGGAATAAATAGGGAGAGAGGGGGAGGCGGACCAAAGATGGAGAGAAAAGAAGGTAGGTGGGGAGGAGAGTATAGGTGGGGAGGTAGGGAGGGGATAGGTCAGTCCAGAGAAGACGGACAGGTCAAGGAGGTGGGATGAGGTTAGTAGGTAGGAAATGGAGGTGCAGCTTGAGGTGGGAGGAAGGGGCGGGTGAGAGGAAGAACAGGTTAGGGAGGCAGAGACAGGCTGGGCTGGTTTTGGGATGCGGTGGGGGAAGGGGAGATTTTGAAGCTTGTGAAGTCCACATTGATACCATTAGGCTGCAGGGTTCCCAAGCGGAATATGAGTTGCTGTTCATGCAACCTACGGGTGGCATCATTGTGGCACTGCAGGAGGCCCATGATGGACATGTCGTCTGAGGAATGGGAGGGTAAGTTAAAATGGTTTGTGACTGGGAGGTGCAGTTGTTTACTGCGAACCAAGCGGAGGTGTTCTGCAAAACGGTCCCCAAGCCTCCACTTGATTTCCCCAATGTAGAGGAAGCCACAACGGGTACAATGGATACAATGTACCACATTGGCAGATGCGCAGGTAAATATCTGCTTAATGTGGAAAGTCATCTTGGGGCCTGGGATGGGGGTGAGGGAGGAGGTGTGGGGGCAAGTGTAGCACTTCCTGCGGTTGCAGGGGAAGGTGCCGGGTGTGGTGAGGTTGGAGGGGACTGTGGAGTGGACAAGGGAGTCATGGAGAGAGTGGCCTCTCCGGAAGGAGAGTGGTGTAACAACAGTAAGCCAGCACTTGGAGCAATGCAGTAATGCAGTAAGGACAACTGGCTGTGTTTGCATCCAGGGCATTAATACAGCAGAAATGACTTTGTGCTCAGGTTAAGAAAGCGTGTCTGTACAATGTCGTTGTGAGTTAAAATATTCATCAGTCCCCCTATGAAGAGATAAATTGACATTTGAGTCTGAACATAAACCATGTCAAAGCATTTTGAAATCATGACTATTTGCAGTGTCCTCATAGAATGTTCTCCAGTGACTTGGGTATGACGTACACCAATGGAAGCAGATGGACATTGCAGACATGCTGTGCAGTGCAGCACAGCTGATGAAGAAAGGCGAAGATGCAGAAAGTGAAACCTTCCTAAATCCAGTGTAAAGTATTAGCTCATCACAGTCTGTAAACCAGCCACCCAGGAGAGCTACTGAACCTGACAGACAAACTATCAAATAAGGTGCAACTCTTCGTCTCTTGAAAGAAGTAGTGATGGAAATGTGAAAGCATCAAGGATAGACCTGTTGCTATCTGAGCATACTGAGCAAACAGAGATGAATTGACAGACCAAGATGTCATATTCTGGAAGGGAATTTGAGTCATTTTCCCAAAGGGGTAGAGAGAACACATGCTAAAGCCCATCCATGCGAATTGATTCAAGTTTGAGGAAAGCAAGACATGGACATTACTGGTCAGACATTAGCATGTGGGAGTGGTGGGGGCAGCCAGGTGTGGGAGTGGGAGGGACGGGGCTCGTTGTGGGAGTTGGGGGCACAGGGGCCCGGTGTGGGGGTGGGGGCGACAGGGGCTCGGTGTGGGAGTGAGGGCGACAGGGGCCCGGTGTGGGAGTGGGGGCGACAAGGCCTCGGTGTGGGAGTGGGGAGGACAGGGGCCCGTTGTGAGTGTGGGGGGCATGTTCCAGTATGGGAGTGAGGGACCACCCGGTGTGGGAGTGGGATGACAGAAAGCCTGGTCTGGGAGTGGGGCGCAAGGGCTCTTTGTGGGAGTTGTGGGGGACGGCCTGGTGTGAGAGTGGGGTGGACAGGGGCCCGGTGTGAGTGTTGGGGGGTGGGTACAGCCTGGTGTGCGAGTTGGGGGTGGGAATGGCCCGGTGTGGGAGTGAGAGACAGCTCGGTATGGGAGTGCAGGTGGGAGGTGGTGGACACGTGTGGGAGTAGAGGGGACAGGGGCCCAGTGTGAGAGTTGGGAGGCGGCCTGGTGTAGGAGTGGGGGCATGGCCTGGTGTGGGAACAAGGGACAGCATGGTGTAGGAGTAGGAGTGGGGGACAGCCAGCAGTGAGACCGCTTTGAGGCCTCCTGAGTAGGTTTGCTGAGGAGACCCCTTGGAGAGAGACTGTGATGTTTGTCTTTTTAACTTAGCTTCTTGTTTTTTCCTAACCTATGGTTATCCTGCGTATAGCGGTAATGTACCTTTCGTTCTTCATTTCTCTATTCTGTAACTCAGGATTGTACTTGTGTACTCTGTGTATCTGAGGTGATACTGTGTAGTGGGTGACATTGATACGCTGTAACTAATCTTGTAACAAAAGAAGCCGTACCCAGGTACTTTTATACATAAGATATTGCGGTAATTGGTGACTTATAAACATTTTACTGTAATCATTTGAATACATGTGACGATAAATCTAATTCAACTTAATTCAATTTAGTACAAGACTCATACTGCATTGTACCCAAACTATTCTTCCAGTATCTAACACCTGCTATTGAAGCTGGAAGCAATAACGGGCAGGGGGGAGACAGATACAGACTCAATGGGCCGAGGCACCTCTTTTGTATTGTATGGCAGAATGATTCCATGATTCTAGGGTGCAGACGAGATTTACCAGGACACTGCCTGGGCTGGAGAGTCCGAGCTTTGAGGAAAGATGGAATAGGCTAGGGTTGTTTTCCCTGGAGCAATGAAAGCTGAGAGGGGACCTGATAGCAGTGTATAAAATTATAATGGGCATAGTTAAGGAGTAGATAGGAAGCCACATTTCCCATTTGTAAAGGGATCAATAACCAGAACATTTAGATTTAAGGTAAGAGGTAGAAGGCTTAAGTGGACAGTTGAGGAGAAATCTTTTCACTCAGAGGGAGGTGGCTGTCTAGAACTCACTGCCTGAAAAGATGGGTGAATCAGAAACTTTCATAACTCTGTCATAACCTTCAGCACAATGGCTCAAAGCTGGAAAATAGGATTAGTGAAGTCAGATCTTTATTGACCAGCTTTGGCATAATGGACTGAATGGTCTCCTTCTGTGCTGAAAACACTTATGAGTCTACGAGGCTTGATTGGCAAACTCAAAGTGAAATAGCAAAAAAAGTCAAATTGTATTTCGATAAGACTGTCAGAGTTGAGCACTTGAGAGCCAGTCAGGGTGCAAACTTCCAGCATCCTCAACAAGAGGCAGCTGGTACCTGTGTAGAGCAGTTGTTGCTCCATTTGGACACAGTGAAAGTGAACCTCTAGATATATTGTTGTGACTATAAGTGCACATGAACATATGACAAAGCAGTCCTGCAATTGCAGGCATGTGATTGGTAAGATGTGAATCTATCAAACTATACAGTTCACAGATCAACCATCAAACCAACAAGCAATTGGAGTGATAATAAATGTGACTCCCCAGTGAAAGAATGTTACTCTGATGAACATCTGACAACAACTTACACACGTACCATTAGGAAATTGCTATGATTTAAAGACTGCATGTGTAATGCATGTGCAGAGTCAGACAAAACTAATGAACTGCTATGCATGAGAACAGTTATGTATATATTTGATAACTTGGTTCATTCTTGATTACAAACAATGTATTCAAATTTGAGTCCTGATAAATGGTGCAAGGCTGGAACATTGACTTTCCTGCTCCTCTGATGCTGCCTGACCTGCTGTGTTCCTCCAGCTCCACACGATGTTGACACTATCTCCATTCAAATTTGTTGCTTGTTGTGAAAAGGGGAATATTTAGATTGTATAACAATGTCCTTTCTGGAGTAATTTTTAAATTGTTTCTTTACTTTCTCATCCATTGTCACTTTGTTGCACCATTCCTTATGTCATTCAATCTTTCCTGCTTTCCATCTAACTACAGAGCATCCTTTTGTGTTTTTCTCTCCTTCATCCCCTGCCTTTTCTATTTGCAGATAATCTCTTTCATCTCTAATTTGTTGCCTGGTTCTAACAAATTGTTCTTGGCTTGAGATTTAATTCTATTTCTCTTTCCACACTTTGACCAGCTATTGAGCAATTCCAGCATTTTATGTTTATATTTTAGATTTCCAGCATTTGCATTTTGGCTATTTTAAGAACGGCTCCCTGTCCTCTGACCCTGGGCGCAGTCAGCCTCCAATCCTGAGTTCAGCCTGCCCTCTGACCCTGGGTTCAGCCCGCCCTCTGATACCTCTTTCAAATGCCCAAACAAGAAACCGTGCATGGGTCAGTCATGGAATGAGAATGGGAGAAATTGATGGGCAGAATGGCCTTTGAAGCTTTTTCCTGCATTTGTTAATCATCCCCAGCTTTCATATATCATGACATGAACCAATAATGTTTAATACAATTGACAGTTTGATTTGAAAGGTTTATTAGCTCTCGTTTTTAACGTGTCAAAACCGCTGTGATGGATCAGGATGCATGAGAAATAATAGGAACATAATTAAATCTTTTAAATTTTGTAGAATTGTAGAAAGATTGTAAGTAAGAAGAAACCATTCAGCCCTCTTTCCCTGAGCTCAGAAAATCTCTCCTTTGCCAAGATATTTGGCATATTTTTATTGAAGCTGCCTCGAGCAACCTTTCAATCATCTCATTCAAGATGAGAACAACTCACCAATAATCTTTTTAACTGCCTTGTTTTTTTGTAGTTATTTTAAATTTGTGTCCTCTGATTTCCAATACCCTCCCACTGAGAGAAATTTCTCCTTAATCACTTTTGGAACACCATACAGGACAAAGTAGCTCGCTTGATTGGCACTACATCCACAAGCATTCACTCCCTCCACCACCGACGCTCAGTAGCAGCAGTGTGTACCATCTACAAGATGCACTGCGGAAATTTGCCAACGATCCTTAGACAGCACCTTCCAAATCCATAACCATTTCCATCTAGAAGGGCAAGAGCAGCAGACACATGGGAACACTACCGCCTACAGGCGACTCACCATCCTGACTTGGAAATATGTCGCCATTCCTTCACTGTTGCTGGGTCAAAATCCTGGAATTTCCTCCCTAAGTGCATTGTGGGTCAACCTACTGCAGCAGTTCGAGAAGGCAGCTCACTACCACCTTCTCAAGGACAACCAGGGAGAGACCAGTGATGCCCATGTGTTGCAAGTGAATAAGAACAAATAACTTTTTAAGAAGTTGCTAAGTTTTAATTCGAGGTTCTGTCTAATTCAAATCATGGTGGGACTTAAATCCATGTCCCCAGACCATTAGCTGGGGTCTCTAGATTATTAGCTCACCACCTCTCCTTATATTTGACCAAGTCATAATCAATTTTGTCATGGACTAATGACTCCTAACATACCACTGACATTAGGCTGACTGAACTGGAATCACTGGGCTTATTGTGGCCTTGGTGAGGACACACCTGGAATATTGTGTTCAGTTTTGGCCTCCTTTCCTGAGGAAGGATGCTGTTGATCTTGAGGGAGTGCAGCAAAGGTTTACCAGGCTGATTCCAGGGATGGTGGGACTGATGTATGAGCAACGATTGACTAGCTTGGGATTGTTTTTGCTAGAGTTCAAATAAATTAAGGGGTCTCATAGAGACTTATAAAATTCTAACAGGACTGGACAGGCTAGATATTGGTAGGATGTTCCTGATGGTGGGTGTGTCCCGAACCGGGGGTCACAGTATGAGGATTCGGGGTAGACAAGTTAGGATGGAGGTGAGGAGACATTTCTTCACCCAAAGAGTGGTGAGCCTGTGGAATTCATTACCACAGGAAGTAGTTGATGCCAACACATTGAATGTATTCAAGAGGCGACTAGATATATCACTTGGGGTGAATGGGATCAAAGGTTGTGGAGAGAAATCAGGATGAGGCTATTAAGTTGGATGATCATCCATGATCGTGAAGAATGGCGGAGCAAGCTCGAAGGGCTGAATGGTCTCCTCCTGCTCCGATCTTCGATGTTTCTATGTCCCCGGCAAATTTTTCAAAGAAGTTGGTAACATTTGTAATCCTCCAGTCCTGTGGCACCATCTCTCAGGGGAATTGGGAGATTGTAGCCAGAACCTCTGCAATTAACACTCTGATAGTTCCCTCAGTAACTTGGGATGTAGCTCATCTGGTTATTGTATTTTTATGTCTGCACTGTCAACGTTCTAAGCATATCCTCTCTAATCTGTCTTTGTTCTGTATAATTTTACTACTAACTCCTCCATTGCTGTGATATTTCTGCTTTTGAAGAAATGACTCATTTAGTACATTAACCTGGATGTGCAGAAAGATCTGTTTTTCCTGGCCTGTACTTGTCTATATCTTACCTTTAACTATCCCTCTGTCATTGAAAACCCATGCTGTTGGCATCACTCTGAGCTCACCATGAGGATTCCACATCTGCAACTTCAACCCTCTCCTGAGGTATGGTGACCCCTCGGATTAAACCAACACCACTTCTCTCTTTCTCTCTCTCTCTCAGACACACACACACACACACACACACACACACACACACACACACACACACACACACACTCTCTCTCTCTCTATAATGAGACAACAGCCCTGTGGTCCTCTGGGCTATGGAGACTCAAAGATATTGAAATTTTGGTTCTTGTTTATGTTAGACTGTAGCCTAATCCCACAGACTCTCCTTTGCTCCTCTGTGCCCTTTCTCTGATGTCCTCTGATCTTTCTGCTAGTTTTCTGTTACATTATGGATCTAAAATTTACCAGAACTTTTTTCTCTTGCTTTGTTTTGCCTTCAACTTCTTTAGTAGTTCAGGGAGCTTGGAGAAATTGAATTATTTAAATTGTGAATCATATTACAAGCCATCTGATGCTTCAGAAAGTAACCGATTCATGCCTCTCATTATGTTACCGAGCATCGATTGTCCTCTCTTGTTTATCATGAACTCAAAATCAAAACTGTTGCCTTATTAAAAAATAAAATCGAGCATGCAAGGTAAGCACTGAATTTATTTTCTGTCCCTGTACAGTTTAGGGGTTTGCTACATCATTTATTTAATTGTAAACCATGTGGAAGTAGGACTCGGATCTCCTTAGAGGACCAGACAAGATAAGATTGTCAGGTTCCTTTGAGGAAAGGTTGTTACTGAAGCAAAAGCACCTCCAACATTTCCCCAAAGTTTTAATTTCAGTTTGTGGTACCTTTAATTTTGTTTGTCCTTGACCAAATCGGAGTGGAATCTTAAAGGAGCCAGTTCATGACCTGATGTGCACAATATTAGAGGTCATGAGGTGCCTCACCATACCTACCTTTGCCAGTTAGTTTAGCAATGTACACTTACACTTCATGTCAAACATTTCCTGATGCATGCAGTCTGAGAGGTGTTACTTGATGTTCAGCTCCAATGGCAGCATTCTTAGTCAGGAATTCTTTTCCAATTAGCCTTTCAGCTGACTGTCCTAGGCTTTGGTGCATTGTTCTGGATCCTCCAAATGCTCGAGTGTGCAGTGCTTGGTTGTCGACAGTTCTTTGCATTGGAACACAGAAAAAAAGTCATAGAGTCACAGAGCCATACAGCATGGAAACAGACCCTTCAGATCAACTCATCCATGCCGACCAGATATCCTTTATTAATCTAGATCAGATATCCTGGGCCAAAGGAAAGCGCATTTTGGAAGAGCAGTGCTTCAGATGATGGTACATAGAATGGATCACATGGTGAAAGGAGTTGACTTTGTTGGATTAATGACCTTTCCTCTTTGATCATTCATTGAGTTCTTAATTGAGTCCACACTGTTGCACCAGTGAGCTGACTACGCTTTAAAGGCGAGTATACTGGAATCATATCATGGAACTCCTACAGCGTGGCCTTCCGGCTCAATGTATCCACTCCAACCCTCCAAAGACCATCCCAACCACACCTACTCCATCCCTCTAACCCTGCATTTTCCATGGCTAACCCACCTACTCTACACATCCCTGAACACTATGATCAATTTAGCATGGCCAGTCGATCTAACTGGCACATCTTTGGACTGTGGGAGGAAACCGGAGCACCTGGAGGAAACTCCCGCAGACCCCTGGAGAATGTGCAAGTTCCACCCAGACAGTCACCTGAGGGTGAAATTGAACTCAGGTTCCGGGCACTGTGAGGCAGCAGTGCTAACTGCTGAGCCACCGTTCATGCAGGTCAAAGACGGACTTTCATTTTATTGATGGCCCTCCACAAGAGAGCACATGCTTCACTCAGTCTGCATTCTATGGAGCAACCCACTGAACAATAAGCCCTGCATTACAGACCTGCTCAGGATGAAGCTGGACAAAAACCACTGCCCCTCGTTTTCCAGACATTCTTTGGAAGGACCCATTCCAAAACGAGATGGATGAGGGGTTCTTTCCCCACAGGGATTGCCTCAACAACAGCGTGCAAAGCAATGAAACTCTGAACAAAACAGGCCAAGCAGCATCAGAGGAGCAAGAAACCTGATGTTTCTGGGCCCAAACATCAGCTTTCCTGCTCCTCTGATGCTGCTTGGCCTGCTGTGTTCATCCAGCTGTACACCTTGTTATCTCAGATTCTCCAGCATCTGCAGTTCCTACTATCTCTGAAATTCTGAACATATGGGGAGGAGCTTAGTGGAAGTGCCTGCTCACCACAAACCACACCATGTCTTGATGCTTCTTTGAAAGTTTGAGCGAGCGGTAAAAAGTTTCTAACACTTTCTAAATGTAGATCAGCAAATGTCTACAGGTACACTTATAGAGGATACTTGTTAGATCTCGACTGGAGTATTGTGTGTTGTTGTGGACACCACATTCCAGGAGGGAAGTAAATACATTGGAGAGCAGAAGTGATTTACAAGAATGGTTCCAGGCACGATTGGAGGGTTCGAGTAATAAGGAGAAGCTGAACAGGCTGTTTTTTTTGTCCCCTGGGGTCTGAGGGGTGACCTTATAGAGGTTTATAAAATCATGAGGGGCATGGATTGGGTGAATAGCCAAGGTCTTTGTTCCCAGGGAAGGGGAGTCCAAAACTAGAGGCCATAGGTCTAAGGTGAGAGGGAAAAGATTTTAAAGGAACGTAAAGGGCAATGTTTTGACACAGAGCGTGGTGCAGGTATGGAATGAGCTGCCTGAGGAAGTGGTGGAGGCTGGTACAATTACAACAGTTAAAAGGCATCTGGATAGCTATATGAAAAGGAAGGGTTTAGAGGGATATGGGCCAAATGCTGGCAAATGACACTAGATCAGATTGGGGTGTCTGATCAACAGGGATGAATTGGACTGAAGGGCCTGTTTCCATGCTGTACGACTGTATGGCTGTATGACTCCATGATTGAAGAGGCATTCTGTCAAATTACTTCTACAGACTTCTTAGAGCATTGCTATCTCTCTGTTATTGGGCTCTCGAAGGTATGGTAGAATCATGGTTGAATGAACAATTCTTTGTTTCTGCAAAACCTTTTCTCATTTTTTCATGGGACATGAGTGTCGCTGGTGTGGCCAGGCTACGTTGCTTATGTATGATTTGCCCAGGAGAAGCTGATTAAAGCTGCACTCATCCAGGCAACAGTAGAGTAATCTCCTGACCTGTGCCTTGTATATGATGGACAGGCTTTTGGGCAGTCAGGAGGTGAGTTACTGATCTGCTCTTGAAATTACAGTATTTATACGGTTAGCCTCTGGGGACTCAGGAGTGCTGGGTCTTACAGCATGTTGCAACTGAATGCATTCCACAAACCTCCCCGTGAGGATCCTTCGTCAGGATTGCCTGCCTCATGGCTTTTGTCATCCAGAAGATCAAAAGCTGCAGTTATGGGGAAGCACGCTACTTGCAGGTTCTCCTTCATGTCACTCAAATCACCCCTCCTGAAGATGGATAATAAAATGTGAGGCTGGATGAACACAGCAGGCCCAGCAGCATCTCAGGAGCTCCTACCTACCTCCTGAAGATGGGTTGTTTTGACCTTGTTGATTTTAGGGGTTCTGAAATAAGTCCGCAAAAGCTGGCATTCCATCACCAATTACCCTTTACTTACACATTCGTAGTGCATGACACTGACCCAGCTAACTCATAGCCAGCTCCTAGTAGGAGCAACTCCCTGATTGGGCCAGGCTTACAGCCCCAAACAAGGAAGGCATTCTGTGAGACCGACATGCTGACTTCATTCCATTCGCTACAGGTTTGTGATCACAATTAACTATATAGGCAGACAATCATCTATTGCAAATAGTTTTCTGATAGCCTTTTTAAAGTTTGTTAGGGGAAGCAGCAATCTAGACACTATAGCTAGTTAGATAAAGAAAATATATAACTGTGACAATTGGGCACACAGTTTGTTGGCGCAAAAAATGTTGGTTTTGTTAAAATGGTAGGGCCAGCATCCTGATCTCTAACTGAGGTGATAGGGAACTCTGAGGAAGGACCTGATGCATTAACTCTGATTTCTCTCCACAGGTGCTGAGTTTTTCCAGCAATTTCTGTTTTTGTTTCTGATTTCCAGCATTTGCAGGCCCTTTTTTAAAAAGCTTTGATCGGGAACCCGGGTTTCCTCCTCTCCTTCTGGTCTGTCTTCCATCTGCCTGGCCAGGGATGCTCAAAGATGCCTGCTCTCTGGGCACCTTCCATTGAGAACTGCCTACAATGCCTGTTTGATGACAAGTCCCCCAAAAAACACATCTGCTCTGAGAGACTCCCCCCTGCCCCGGGTCTATTTTATTCTTGATTGCTGCATAGATCTTCCAGCGCGGATTTAACATAGCTCCAGGGCAGTTACTCCAGCGTGGAATTAGGCCCCTCAACTGTCTTGGTCCCTGTATGGATTTTCCAGTGTAGGTATGGCTTCGCTAAGTTCCTTGGCTCCAGTGTGGAATTGGGCTAGCCCCTTCAGGCTCCCCCCACCATGCCCCCTGTTTCGAGTATCGCTCCCTCCGAGCCTGGCACATTTTGTTATATAACGTTGTGAGGGACAGGTAACTTATACTGTGTCAATTGATTGTCTGAGCGCTTTTAGCCAATGGCTACAGGACAACCACACATCACGTTGGATAATCATTGTCCACTTAGAACATAGAACATAGAACATAGAACAGTACAGCACAGAACAGGCCCTTCAGCCCACGATGTTGTGCCGACCATTGATCCTCATGTATGCACTCTCAAATTTCTGTGACCATATACATGTCCAGCAGTCTCTTAAATGACCCCAATGACCTTGCTTCCACAACTGCTGCTGGCAACGCATTCCATGCTCTCACAACTCTCTGCGTAAAGAACCTGCCTCTGACATCCCCTCTATACTTTCCACCAACCAGCTTAAAACTATGACCCCTCGTGCTAGCCATTTCTGCCCTGGGAAATAGTCTCTGGCTATCAACTCTATCTATGCCTCTCATTATCTTGTATACCTCAATTAGGTCCCCTCTCCTCCTCCTTTTCTCCAATGAAAAGAGACCGAGCTCAGTCAACCTCTCTTCATAAGATAAGCCCTCCAGTCCAGGCAGCATCCTGGTAAACCTCCTCTGAACCCTCTCCAAAGCATCCACATCTTTCCTATAATAGGGCGCCCAGAACTGGATACAGGGACCATACAGGGACCAAGACAGTTGAGGGGCCTAATTCCACGCTGGAGTAACTGCCCTGGAGCTATGTTAAATCCGCACTGGAGGATCTGTGCAGCAATCAAGAATCAACTTGCCTGTCTACATCTTTTGATTTGATTTACTATTGTTACATGTACCCAGGTACAGTGAAATGTTATGTTTTGTGTGCAGTACAGGCAGATCATACCATACAAAGTGCCTTAGGGCAATAGAACAGAGTGAAATATACAAGTGTGATCAGAGATAATGGGAACTGCAGATGCTGGAGAATCCAAGAGAACAAAATGTGATGCTGGATGAACACGGCAGGCCAAGCAGCATCTCAGGAGCACAAAAGCTGACGTTTCGGGCCTAGATTCTGAAATATACAAGTGTTCTGTCTGCAGAGAAGGTGGACAAAGAGTGAGATCGACATTAGATTTGAAATTCAGAATTCTAATAACAGCAGGGAAGGAGCTGTTCTTGAACCAGTTGGTGCATGTGTTTAAGCTTTTCTATCTTCTGCCTCACAGAAGAGTTGGAACAGTTTATAACTGGGGTGGGAAGGGTCTTTGGTAATGTTGGCTGCCATTCTGAGGCAGCAAGAGGTATAGGTGGAGTCAATGAATGGAAGTTTGGCTCGCCTGACGGACTGTGCTGTGTTCACGACTCTCTGTGGTTCTTATTTTCAAAAGTAACATGCTGATAGGCATTATCAGGTCTGGCACTGGATAAATTATTGACACTAGTCCAATGACCATTGTGACTTCTAGCATATTTCATAATTCTTCCCCTTGTTTTCATTTGCTGGGATTCTGCAAAGGTAAGTACTGCTGTAATAACAGTTAAATGAAATCTCATGCTTCATGGTAAAGACCAGGAAAGTTTAGTTTTCAAGGGGCCCCAATACTCAACGCATTTAAATGTTAACTTTATTTTTTACTCTCCACAGATACTGCCAGACTAGTTGAGTTTCTCTGGCATTTTCTGTTTTTATTTCGGATTTCCAGCATCCATGATATTTTGCTTTTAAGAAGCCTTCTAAATTTTGGTGCAAAGTTTTCAAAAGCAACAGATATTTTCAATGTGATAGTTTGTGGGAATGAATGCAGGAGTTGAAATTGCACATATGGGGTCTCTTTCATGGCCTCAGGACACCTTTCCTTCATGAGGTGCAGTGACTATGCTGTAGACTATTGTGGCAGCAAATCTGTACATAGGAAAATCCCAACAGTGATGGAAATGGCCAGGTAAGTGTTAGATTGCTGAGAAAGGTCAATAATGGTTGGCACACTGTGAAAACTGCTTTGTCCTCAAATGCAATTACTCCAATCAAATATTTAAGATTGGATATTCAAAGACGCAAACAACAAGGCAGGGTATGATATAGCAAGTTGTTTCTGTTTGTGAAATTAATTCTATTTTGAAAGATAATGGGGAATGAATTGCTGTATATTATTCACCAAAAGGATTTTAGAAAGCTGCTTTTTCTTTGTTTTGACAGCGAACACATTGTTGCCGCAGTTTTTCAGATCTGTGACTTTCAGAGGTGCTTGTGAATGACTCCAACTGTCTTCCTAAATCATCGTCTCCATTCAGATCCAAATGAAAGTAAAGGGAACCTTACAGCTCAGTGCTCAAATTTAACACACATTGATAGGCCATTGAGCCAACTAAACAGTTACTTTGCAGCTTCCATGTGTTTTGTCTCTGTGACTATAATTCAAATGGTTGTGTTTTGTATTGCCACAACAACGGATGCAGTACCTCACGTCCAATGCATTTCCCAATGCCAGCATTAATGATGTCACAGAATCACAGAAATGTTGTGACACAGAGGGAAGCCATTTGGCCCATTATGCTTGCACTGGCTTGTTAAATGAGCATCATTACTCGCTTTCTCCCCGTATCCTTGTACGTTGTTTTCATTCAACTAATCATTCAATGGCCCACTTGAATGCCTCAATTGAAACCTTCCTCTGCCATACTTCCAGTCTGTGGATTCCAAACTCTAACGACTCACTGAATGAAAAGGTTTTTCCACACTTCATCCTTGTTTATTTTGCAAATCACTTTAAATCTATGGCCTCTTGTTCTTGCTCCTCTCACAAGCGGGAACAATTTCATCCAATGTATTCTATCCAACTGGCTCATAATTTGGAAACGCTCAATCAGATCTCCTCTTGACCTTCAGAGATAATAGGAACTGCAGATGCTGGAGAATCCAAGATAATAAAATGTGAGGCTGGATGAACACAGCAGGCCAAGCAGCATCTCAGGAGCACAAAAGCTGACGTTTCGGGCCTAGACCCTTCATCAGAGAGGGGGATGGGGTGAGGGTTCTGGAATAAATAGGGAGAGAGGGAGAGGCGGACCGAAGATGGAGAGAAAAGAAGATAGGTGGAGAGAGTATAGGTGGGGAGGTAGGGAGGGGATAGGTCAGTCCAGGGAAGACAGACAGGTCAAGGAGGTGGGATGAGGTTAGTAGGTAGATGGGGGTGCGGCTTGGGGTAGGAGGAAGGGATGGGTGAGAGGAAGAACAGGTTAGGGAGGCAGAGACAGGTTGGACTGGTTTTGGGATGCAGTGGGTGGAGGGGAAGAGCTGGGCTGGTTGTGTGGTGCTGTGGGGGGAGGGGACGAACTGGGCTGGTTTAGGGATGCAGTTGGGGAAGGGGAGATTTTGAAACTGGTGAAGTCCACATTGATACCATTAGGCTGCAGGGTTCCCAGCTGGAATATGAGTTGCTGTTCCTGCAACCTTCGGGTGGCATCATTGTGGCACCGCAGGAGGCCCATGATGGACACGTCATCTAAAGAATGGGAGGGGGAGTGGAAATGGTTTGCGACTGGGAGATGCAGTTGTTTGTTGCGAACTGAGCGGAGGTGTTCTGCAAAGCAGTCTCCAAGACTCCGCTTGGTTTCCCCAATGTAGAGGAAGCCACACCGGGTACAGTGGATGCAGTATACCACATTGGCAGATGTGCAGGTGAACCTCTGCTTAATGTGGAAAGTCATCTTGGGGCCTGGGATAGGGGTGAGGGAGGAGGTGTGGGGGCAAGTGTAGCATTTCCTGCGGTTGCAGGGGAAGGTGCCGGGTGTGGTGGGGTTGGAGGGCAGTGTGGAGCGAACAAGGGAGTCACGGAGAGAGTGGTCTCTCCGGAAAGCAGACAGGGGTGGGGATGGAAAAATGTCTTGGGTGGTGGGGTCGGATTGTAAATGGCGGAAGTGTCGGAGGATGATGCGTTGTATCCGGAGGTTGGTAGGGTGGTGTGTGAGAATGAGGGGGATCCTCTTTGGGCGGTTGTGGCGGGGGTGGGGTGTGAGGGATGTGTTGCGGGAAATGCGGGAGACGTGGTCAAGGGCGTTCTCGATAACTGTGGGAGAAAAGTTGCGGTTCTTGAAGAACTTGGACATCTGGGATGTGCAGGAGTGGAATGTCTTATCGTGGGAGCAGATGTGGCGGAGGCGGAGGAATTGGGAATAGGGGATGGAATTTTTGCAGGAGGGTGGGTGGGAGGAGGTGTATTCTAGGTAGCTGTGGGAGTCGGTGGGCTTGAAATGGACATCAGTTACAAGCTGATTGCCTGAGATGGAGACTGAGAGTCCAAGAAGATGAGGGATGTGCTGGAGATGGCCCAGGTGAACTGAAGGTTGGGGTGGAAGGTGTTGGTGAAGTGGATGAACTGTTCGAGCTCCTCTGGGGAGCAAGAGGCGGTGCCGATACAGTCATCAATGTACCAGAGGAAGAGGTGGGGTTTGGGGCCTGTGTAGGTGCGGCAGAGGGACTGTTCCACGTAACCTACAAAGAGGCAGGCATAGCTGGGGCCCATGCGGGTGCCCATGGCCACCCCCTTAGTCTGTAGGAAGTGGTTTATCCTCTTGACCTTCTTCTTCTTCAAAGAAAGCAATTTTAACGTCTCCAATCCATCCTCATTACTGGAGTTTCTCTTTCCTGGAACCATCTTTGTGAATCACTTCTGCACTATCTCCAAAACGATTACATCCTTCATACAATGTGGCATCTAGAACTGAGTGCATCACATTGCAAAATCCATCGATTTACCTCAACTGTAGGAGCCCAGCTGTATTTTTGAAACACTTTCTTAACCGTATCTAATTTTGGAGACCTTGACCATTTATTTAGTATATCTTACATGGTCGTTGGGTATTCCAAAAGTGCTCAACAGCAATGAAATACTTTCTGAAGTACAGTCACTGTTACAATGTCGAAGACATAGCAGCCAATTTACAGACAAATACATACCAAAATCAACAATGTGATAACAAGCAGAGAGCTTGCTTTCTGATATTAATTGAGGAACGAATATTAACAGTGCAACACAATAATTTTCTTCTTCTACTCAAGATCTCCACGAGATCTGTACCATTCACCTGAGAAAGCTGTAGGTGGTTTCTTTTTAATCTGTCTGTCTGTAACAGTTATTGCGACTGTACCTGGTACTTTCTCTTTGTGAAGGTCTTCCTGAGACTATGACAAGTTTTGATGGGTGAAAACCTGCCTGTTGGCTCACAATTCATTTTTTGAAAGAGTATGGTGATCCACTACCTCTTTATTCCATTCATATAGACTGGGGATTTCACGCTGCATTTTTGCAAAACACATTTTGGTTTTAAGTCTCTGTTCTAGCAATGCCTATAGTTTGAAAATCTTATCCCCGGAGACATTTGAAGGGTTTCCTTGTGAGCTCCTCATTCCAGATGATGATTTGCAATAGATGCAGTTATCCACTAGATGTCCTTTTCAAAGATCATGGGAACTGCAGACACTGGAGAATCCGAGATAACAAGGTGTGGAGCTGGATGAACACAGCAGGCCAAGCAGCATCTTGGATGTCCTTTTCAAGGTGTGATTGTCAGTCCCAGCCAATTCACATGCCTTTGTAAATTCATGTGGGTATTGTTATGACTATGACATTGGCAATGCACTGATAAACAAGCCCCATTCCTCCTACAACCATACCATTCGTGTAAACGGTATTCACATCAGTTGTGAAAATGTCCAGTAGCTTCTTTTTCATACTACTAAAAGAAATGCCACCAAGTTTCTATAATTAATATTATTTATTAATTATTGCAGTGTTTATTATGCACAAAACATATTCTCAAAGTAAGTGTCAACTATTGATTAACACCTCAACCATGATCTGGAATTACTGCTGTGTCTCCTTACTTCTACACACTGATACACCCACGCAACACAAAAAGGCTATGATCGTAGTCTCTTTTAAAAATAGTGCAAAAGGGGAAAATACAACTCCTTTGGGCCTCCCTCTGGAAACAAAAGCAATCAAAATTTCTGATAGCATAAGATTAATGATAAGTTTCAAAGTCTGATTTCATGGGCTTGGTCGCTGAGAATTGGCATCACCAGGTAGGTAAAGTCATTATAGTCTTACTAAGACCATAGGGCTGCTCACTCATTAGAGATAAGGTGACTGTTGATGGCTTAACCTGGGGATCATTATGCCTCAGACAAGGAGAGAGATTGATAAAGAGAATCCTTCATGATTATCTCAGGCAGTGCTGAATTGAACCCACACTGTCGATATCACTCTGTATCACAAGCTAACTTTCCCACAAACTGCACAAACAGAGCCCCACTGGAGAGCAATTCTGCTTTTTTTTGGGAATTCTATTAAGTTCCCAGGAACTTCTAACAAATAGAATTTCAGTAAAGACAGCTATTTTTAGAGTACCTTCTCTGACTGATTTATGGGCCTATAAAACAGAATTCTAAGGTGAAAGAGGATTGGTAGGCAACCATTAGCACAGATTCCCAGCCCCATGAATGCTAGATCTTTTCCCCCAGTAATTAAAGCAAGAGACCCCATTTCTTATCTCTGTAATTAGCTTTACTGATTTTCCTAAGCCACCTGAATTCTAGAAACTGGCAGGTCACTTACACATATCAAGCTGTTAGTTAATTCCCAAGAAATCACATGATTCAACCTCCGCTCACTCCAGAGAACATCCAAATTGCCCAGAATCTTCCAGCATTTCCCAGATAGTCTTGAACATGTTTAGGTGCGTGAATATTTTTTAAAATATTTATTCATGGGTTGAGGGCATTGCTGGCCGGACCAGCATTTACTACCCATCCCTAATTGCCCAGAGGGCAGTTAAGAGTTAACCACATTGCTGTGGGCCTGGAGTCACGTGTAGGCCAGACCAGGTAAGGATGGCAGTTTCCTTCCATCAGGGGACGCTAATGACGAAATGAGTTTTTCCCCAACAATGGATTCATGGTCATCGTTAGACTCTTAATTCCAGATATTTATTGAATTCAAATTCCACCATCTGCCGTGGTGGGATTCAAACCCGGGTTCCTAGAATATTTCTTGGGATTGGGTCTCTGGATTAACAGCCCAGTGATAATACCACTAGGCCATCACCTCCCACTAAGGTGTGTGTGTGCCCATGTGTGTGTGTACATGTGTGTGCGTGCATGTGTGTGTGCATGCTTGTGTGTGTGCGCGAGTGTGTGTGTGTCTGTGTGTGAGTGCGTGTGAATGTGTGTGTGAGTGCGTGTGCATGTGTGTATATAAGTATGTGTGTGTGTGCATGCATGTGTGTGTGTATGTGTGTGTGTCTGTGCGTACATGTGTGCGTGTGCACGTGTGCATATGTGTATATATGCATGTGTGTGCATGTGTGGGTGTCTGTGTGTGTGTGTGTGTTTGTGTGTGTGTCTACCACATGCATACATATATAGTGTGTGTGTATTCTCAGTAATTTGGCTGTTTTCATGTCAGGTGATCTTGGTGCCCGATTAAGAAGTGCCCAGACTATTTTTATTAATTTTTCTCTCAATCCTATTCCCCACTTTTAAATGAGTTGAATAGATTTTAAAGATTAAACAGCCTGTGTTTATAGCATCATGACAAACCAATGACTTTCTTAAGTCAGAGGCAGGAATACTGACTACTCAGTCACCGCTGATGCCTAGGATGAAGGCAGCACAAGGGTATTAAACACATTGCACTAATTATTGGAAACCAGAGTTGAAGCAAAAACCTGAGTAAGCAAAATGAGTCTGGCGAAGGATTGATGGAAATGACTGGAGACACAGTCAGTGAAAATAACAAGTACCCAATTCTTAGAACGAACTGAATGCAGGGAGCTGAAGCCATAAACATTGCAATAACATCGCACATTTGAGAAATATGGTTGGAACAGATATTATCAAATAAATCATAAATTAATGTTAAATTATGCAAAAACAAAATAACACCAGTAATGAATACCTGAAATGAAAGAAAACATGGAGATGCTCACAGGTCAGGCCTGTGGGTAAGAAGCCATTGCATTTTACAGTGGATGTAGGGCTCCTGAACAAATCTGTGATTTTAGGATGAATGTTGGAAAACTAACCTCTAAATTGGCCACCTCCTTGTTTGCTGTCCTAGTGACGATATTGGATGTGTTCTCCAGATGGGAGCTCAAATGTGAGGAACAGTAAATGCTTAGCGCCCCATCAGGGGACTGTTGGGTTCTGAGGCAGAAATAGCAATGCAAGGGTGCTTTGATATGGAGGTGCTGTCTGATGACAGATAGAATCCCTTCAGTCCAATAAGTCTACACCAACCCTTGGAGCATCCCAGCCTCCTATAACCCACCTAAGCTACACATCCCTGAACACCACAGACAATTTAGCATGGCCAATCTACCTAACCTGCACATCTTTGGACTGCGGGAGGAAACCAAAGTACCTGGAGGAAACCCACACAGACACGGGGAGAACATGCAACCTCCACACAGACCATCATCCGAGGGTGGAATTGAACGTGGGTCCCTGGGTCTGTGAGGCAGCAGTGCTAACCACTGAGCCAATGTACCGTCCTTGCCACTGTGATGCTCTCTACAAATTGAGAACAATGAGGTAGACAGATAGAAGAGTTCTTGGTGTTAAGGGGATGACACCTCTAATATTGGTTTTGACCGTGAGTGAGCCTTTCACCTTGGTATCTCCTTTGTTGAGACATGGAGTTCTGTTGTATGCCTGTCTGCTGCCAAGAAGCTTCTCACAGGAAATCAGAATTAGAATTAGAGTTTGTCGAAGGGTGTACTCAAATCTAGAAATTACTGGTTTTCCTACTTGCCAAATTGCCATCTTCATTCAAATAGCACCCCCAACCCCAACAGATGGGGTCTTCATTCAATCCTTCGCCAGACTCATTTTGCTTACTCAGGTTTTTGCTTCAGCTCTCGTTTCCAATAATTAGTGCAATGTGTTTAATACCCCCTTGTGCTGTCTTCATCCTAGGCATCAGCGGTGACTGGGTAGTCAGTGTTCCTGCCTCTGACTTAAGAAAGTCGTTGGTTTGTCATGATGCTATAAACACAGACTGGACATTCTTCTGTTTTGTAAGCTATGCATAAGGAGATAATCCTTCCTCCAGTTTGTGTGGTGACGTTTGTTTTTAACTTTGCTATTCTTCGGTAATTATGAACAATTGATATCATCTCTTTTTTTTCAGCTAAGAGCAGTAAATTGTACCTTGGTTTGGCCCTCCACGGGTACCAGTGGTACAAGAGATTGCATACAGGGTGGAGGAGTGTAGAGTAATAGCCCATTTTACTTCACTGAAGAATGGTGATACTAATCAAACAGACGCACCAAACCTTTTCGTAATTATTACAGGAATCACTGCAGAAACAGCATGCAATTATGGGCAGAATAATGGGTTGTCAAGGTGATTACAAAAGAAAACCACTGTTACCAATGATATGCAGTCCACGCCCTCACAAGAGCTTTCCTGCATGCCAACCATGAACACATTTGTAAAGCATCCGTTTATTATTTGAATGCAGAGAAAGGTCACTTCCTTGCCTCACTGCAAATATCAGACTTAGCAAGGGAGTGGGATGAACAAGAGACTACTAATTCTTCAGCTTCTTCAGCCTCTTGAGAATTGATTTATATACTACAGAGAGAGTGGTAGGGGTGTGGAAAGCGCTGCCGCGTTTGGTAGTGGAGGCAGACATGATAGGGGCTTTTAAGTGGCTTTTAGATAAACACATGAATATGCAAGGAATTGAGGGATATGGGCCAAGGGCTGGCAGAAGGGATTAGTTTAATTCGACCTCATGTTCAGCACAACGCTTGTGGGTCGAAGGGCCCATTCCTGTGCTATACTGTTCTATGTTCTTTCTTCTATGATCTGTGAATCGAATTCTAACAGGAATTGGAAATAAAAACCCAGCATCACCCACGTTGAAAGAGAGTTGATTTCTTAACCTTCATAAAAATTAATTCTTGGAATGCTGGAATTATCGGGAAGGCCAACATTTATGACTTATTGAGTGAGAGAGCAACAGTGCACCATTCTGTCAGCATTCTGTCTGCTGTAGGCTCCTTGTTAAAGGGACAGCCCGAGCATTTGACCCAGTAACAATGTTGAAACAGCAAATGTACAGTAGAGAGACAAGGTGAGACAGTCACTTTTCTATAAGGGAGTACTGAAGTCCCTCCTTACCTGATGGGCAAAGGCAGCTCAGTAACTTCAATTCACCATCTTATGCACCATGACCATTTGCGTGTGTTAAGGAAGTGTTATTCATACCGAGGCACCCGAGAGGGACACCATCTGGATCTTAGCTCCTGGCAGGGTCATCAATGACGTTAAGGTCAAGTCGGAGGTTCCAGGCAAAGCGTGATCCATGAAGACCTGAAATGTGGAGGATGATCACTGAACTTAAATTAGAGCATCATAATGGTTACAAAAGCCACCACAGGAAGGACATACTAGCCCTGGAGCGTGTCCAGCGGAGATTCACACGGATGATCCCTGGAATGGTAGGTTTAACAAATGATGAACGGCTAAGGATTCTGGGATTGTACTCATTACGGTTCAGAAGGTTGAGGGGAGATCTAATAGAAACTTACTAGATAATGTATGGTTTAGAAGGGGTGGACGCTGGAAAGTTGTTTCCTTAAGGCGGGGAGACAAGGACCCGTGGGCACAGACTTAAAATTAGAGGGGGTAAATTTAAAACAGAAATGAGACGATATTTCTTCAACCAGAGAGTGGTCGGCCTGTGGAATTCATTGCCACGGAGTGCAGTGGAGGCCGGGACGTTAGATGCCTTCAAGGCAGAGATCGACAAATTCTTGATCTCACAAGGAATCAAGGGCTACGGGGAGAGTGCAGGGAAGTGGAGTTGAAATGCCCATCAGCCATAATTTAAATGGTGGAGTGGACCTGATGGGCCGAATGGCCTTACTTCCACTCCTATGTCTCATGGTCTAAGACTGCAACAGAGAAGGCCGCCAGTTGTCTTCATCTCCGGGTAGTGAGGGAGTGCTGCACTGTCAGAGGGTCAGTACTGAGGGAGTGCCGCACTGTCAGAGGGTCAGTACTGAGGGAGTGCCGCACTGTCAGAGGGTCAGTACTGAGGGAGTGTCGCACTGTCAGAGGGTCAGTACTGAGGGAGTGCCGCACTGTCAGAGGGTCAGTACTGAGGGAGTGCCGCACTGTCAGAGGGTCAGTACTGAGGGAGTGTCGCACTGTCAGAGGGTCAGTACTGAGGGAGTGCTGCACTGTCAGAGGGTCAGTACTGAGGGAGTGCTGCACTGTCAGAGGGTCAGTACTGAGGGAGTGCCGCACCGTCAGAGGGTCAGTGCTGAGAGAGTGCCGCACCGTCAGAGGGTCAGTGCTGAGAGAGTGCTGCACTGTCAGAGGGTCAGTACTGAGGGAGTGCTGCACTGTCAGAGGGTCAGTACTGAGGGAGTGCTGCACTGTCAGATTGCCAGAACTGAGGGAGTGCCACACTGTCAAAGGGTCAGTACTGAGGGAGTGCTGCACTGTCAGATGGTCAGTACTGAGGGAGTGTCACACTGTCAGAGGGTCAGTACTGAGGGAGTGCTGCACTGTCAGATTGCCAGAACTGAGGGAGTGCCGCACTGTCAAAGGGTCAGTACTGAGGGAGTGCTGCACTGTCAGAGGGTCAGTACTGAGGGAGTGCTGCACTGTCAGAGGGTCAGTACTGAGGGAATGTCGCACTGTCAGAGGGTCTGTACTGAGGGAGTGCGGCACTGTCAGAGGGTCAGTACTGAGGGAGTGTCACACTGTCAGAGGGTCAGTACTGAGGGAGTGCTGCACTGTCAGAGGGTCAGTACTGAGGGAGTGCTGCACTGTCAGAGGATCAGTACTGAGGGAATGTCGCACTGTCAGAGGGTCAGTACTGAGGGAGTGCTGCACTGTCAGAGGGCCAGTGCTGAGAGAGTGCCGCACCGTCAGAGGGTCAGTACTGAGGGAGTGCCGCACTGTCAGAGGGTCAGTACTGAGGAAGTGTTGCACTGTCAGAGGGTCAGTACTGAGGGAGTGCTGCACTGTCAGATGGTCAGTACTGAGGGAGTGTCACACTGTCAGAGGGTCAGTACTGAGGGAGTGCTGCACTGTCAGAGGGTCAGTACTGAGGGAGTGCTGCACTGTCAGAGGGTCAGTACTGAGGGAGTGCCACACTGTCAGAGGGTCAGTACTGAGGGACTGCTGCACTGTAAGAGGATCAGTACTGAGGAAGTGTTGCATTGTTAGAGGGTCAGTACTGAGGGAGCGCTGCTGTGTTGGATGGAATCCCTTTCAGTTCCAATATATTAAGAAAGAAGTTGTATTTCTATAATTTCTTTCATGCTCTTGGGTTATTACAAGAATCTTTGGAGCTCATGAGGTACTTTTGTTGTGATAGAATTAACGTAGGAAATGCAGCAGCGATGTCCCATTTGAGCAGTATAGTAATACTCAAAAGTTATGTTTTAAGTTATTCCAAGACATTCGAGTAAACTCCCAGACCTGAATTAGAATGTGTGGCTCTGGGATCCTGCCCAGTCATTACTGAGGGCAGCCAGGGCTCCCCACTGCAGCTGACTAGAGTGTAAGCCCTGAAATTCAACTCTTCGTTTCTGCACCCTTTAAAAGTTTCCTCAAAACCTATCACTTCTTTTTTTTCTATTTTATAGTGTTTCACTTTGTCTCTTTGAACTCCTGAGGGACATCTTTGATGATTAAAGTGCTACATAAACAGTAGCGATTTGTCTCGGATTTGAAGGGTAATCCCTTCGCTTTGTATCACGAAAATCCAGCTCTTCTAACTCTGATCACTGTGCTGTACCCCAAAGTTTGGCTATTGTCCAATAACTGTTGGCAATAATTGTAACATTGTTCCTTCCATTCTTCAGAGTAGCACGGTGTTTTCATATTATCCTCATGTACAGAACTTGTCTCTGTTGAAACGCAGAGGTTTTGAAGTGAGATGCATGCCTATGTGCCATCTTTTATCACACAAGTATTTGGCAGAGAACAGAAATGCTTTATGAATTTTGTACTGCTCTGTATCCCAAATCCCAACGCTTAGTGCATGCACACAGTGTTCTTGATGAATTCCCTTGACAAAGCTTTTCTTCTTTCTTTGAAGAGTTTGATTTCATTATCTTTGTGCAGCACAAGCCCTTTTTGGGATGGCCTGAAATAGAATGAGCAATTCAATCACTTGGTGTGTAGTTTGGGAAAATAAAACCATCTCAATTGATGCCTGTGTTGCTAAGTTGAAAAGTAATTACTATTGTACAAAAAAATGTCATCTGCAGATGACATTTAATTTTCTCTGCTCGTCATGTGTCAAATTATCTGCCTTGTAGTAAGGCTACGTTGCAACAAGAATGTACATTTATATAGTGCCCATAATATAGTGAAATGGCCCAAGGCATTTCACAGAAGTAATTATCAAACAACATTTGACACCCAGTTACTTAAGGAAATATTAGGCTAAAGCTACTGTGGGCATTGCTGGCTGTGGAACACTGAGGAGGCTATGTAAGACCTAGCAACAAGATGACTATAGTGAGTCTGGCATCCAGTTAGTTGCATGGTTAAGAGCTGGATTGGTGGCGATGGTGTATACTCTTTCATGTGGCTAAACAGCCAGAGGTATCAGTCCAAACACTCAAGCTGAATCTTTTCCTTTGCACAGAATTCTAACAGGTTTACTCCCGAGATCAGTATGATTGAAACTCTGTTAAGTGATGCCCACAGAACAACTACACTGAGCCTAAACATCCGTTCCCTCCACCGGCAGTGATTGAGGGGCACAGTTTTAATTTATTCATTCACTGGGTGTAGGTGTCATTGGCCACACCAGCATTTATCGCTCATCCCCAATTGCCCACTGAGCAGTGAAGAAGCTACCACATTGCCATGGTCTAGATTCCCATGTAGACCAGACCAGACAGGGATGGCAGATTTCCTTCCCTAAGTGAATCAAATGAGATTTTTCCCGACAATTGGCAACTGTTTCATGGTCACTATTAAACTTTTAGTTCCAGATTTTTGTTTAATTCAAACTCTATTGGCTGCCATTGCAGGATTTGAACCCAGGTTCTCCGAACATTATCTGGGTCTCTGGATTAATACTCCAGCAAAAGTACCACTCGGCCAACGCCTTCCCACTTGTATCAGCTGCTAGAATGCACTGCCATACAATAACAACTGTCCTGTAATGTTGGGTGTAGTCTGGGATCTCTAGGAAAGGTTCACTGCCACCAATCCTTCCAGCTGGAATTAGTCTCGGTTCCTGATATCAAAGGTGGAATATTGCCTGTCTCTGTGAGATAATAGTGTTTACATGGATGAAGTTACAGTCATGCCCCCTAGCTGAACTATGTTTTTGATAAAGTGAAAGGAAAGGCTTAAGGGTTGTGAAAGTAAAGTCTCATATTGATTCTCGTGTCTTTGGCCTTATCCAACAGTAAGAATGCCTACATGATGTCTGAGGAAGAATACTGGCTCTCTCCCTATGAAAAGAAACTAGCTTTGTAATACTAATTAGTAGATATTTACATTGTATCTAAGTTTCATGACTGCCTCTTGTGAGACATCAGGCTCAACCTAAAAGTAAATACACATTACTAATTTAGCTACAGCTGTCAACGGTATTGATAATCACTGAAACACACTTTGGAGACTGAGAGAAATGGTATTTTGTCACTGTCTCTTCAATAGTGCACCACTCCCTCAGTATATTCAATCTGACAGTGTAGGAAACGCTCAGGACTGCTCTGCAGCAGTGCACCGCTCGCTCAGTATTGCTCTGCAACAGTGCACTGCTTGCTCAGTATTGCTCTGTGACAGTGTGCTGCTCGCTCAGTATAGTCAATCTGACAGTGTACCACCCGTTCAGTACTGCCCTGCAACAATGCGCCACTCGCTCAGTATTGCTTTGCAACAGTGCACCCCTCGCTCAGTATAGTCAATCAGACAGTGTAGCACTCACTCAGTATTGCCCTGCAACAGTGTGCCGCTCGCTCAGAACTGCCCTCCAATAGCACACCACCCTCTTAGTGTACCCCTCACTTGCACTGGCTATGCAGCCGACCCTCAATACTGCTCTCCAACAGTATAGACCTCCTTCTGTATTGTGCCTCTGACAGTTCAGCACCCTTTCAGCACTGACAGTGCAGATCTCCTCTACTGCACTAAGCCTATCATTTTGGTCTTACTTACTCGGGTTTGTGAAGGTAAACTGAACACATTTAAAGTGTTAAACCCACTTATCAACAACAACAGTATATTGGAACAGTCCCATTTGTCTGGCTCCACACAATGCGCTGTTAATTCATCACACTGCTCTGGCACATGAAACACAGCAGAGACGATCTGACAGGTTTCAAACCTCTTGCTGTTCTTTCTTCTTTCACTAAGGATCCAATAATGTAAACTTTATCTTGCACTCCAGGAAATGACACTTCACACACAGCACAGTAAATAATATTGAATTTTCTAAGCTCTTCTCAGACTAGAAATGACGAGAGCTCAATTGGGTACAATTGAAGCACGACATACTGCAACATCAGGAAATTAGCACGTTGCTTAACAGGGTAGTGAGTTTGGATAATCTGGTATAAAGAGGGGCCTTGCTTTGAGTCATGATATAGCGTGAAGAAGTTAAATAAGTTTTGCAAATCGGTGTGTTTTGAAGAGAATAATGATCAATGGGCTAAATTATAAGTATTTGTTGTATAGACTCTTCTAATGTCGTGCTTATTATCATATTAATGATAATGGCCTAACCATTAATCACTTGTCAGGGACTGATTAACTCTGTGGGTTGGTTTACTTAAAATGGCCTAGCACATTATGAATTAATCAAACATTACAGCAACCAGCTCATTTCTGTATGTGTCCATTTTGAAAACCCAAAGCAAACTCACTGCCAGAAATAACATCAACATCAATATATGCACTGCACTTGAAGCCCTTAAAGGTAAGATACACGTGTAATAATCCCCTCCTTTCTGAGAGAAAGCTTAATTATTTATAAGTGAATCTGTGGGTCTGTAACACATTAAGTAAATTTGAAGATTTGTTCAGATCACTTGGTATTGACTTTGGACGTATTTCTTAAGGTTTGTTTTCTTTTATGGGCTATGGTTGTTATTCCAGAATTTGTCTGTCCTGGCACATAACAGATAAGTTGTGCTCCAGATTATTCACTAACCGATCTCATTCCTCAAACTGGATTAAGTTCAAATCTTCTTGGTGTTTACGGTTTTGCACCTTAAGAACTTCCGGCTTATTTAGACGCTGGATTCTTTGAGTTCTATCAATGTTTTAACCCAGTATCTTCTCTCCTTCATAACTGGCCTGCACAGAGAAATCATGAGCCCCTGTCTGCTGAAAATTTTATATTTAAATATTTCCAACTTAATCTGTCTGTGAAGTTGTCTTTTATTGTATCCCATATCTTTTGAGGACTTTTTAACTTGCCAGCTTTTAACCTTGGTGTGTTAAGTTTGTGCAGTCCTTTATTCCCACTTACCAAGCAAATCCTAATGGCTTATTTTTTTGAGTCAAACACACTGAATTTAGAAACCATAACTCTGAAATATTAGGAGCTCCCCTATCCAATTCAACAAGAGATTTTTGACTTCCCACGTCAGTGAGTAGATTCTTTTAAAATTTCAAGAGTAGTGTATTAATATTTCTCCCTTCCTCAGCACAAAATATTTGGTTTGAGTAGTTAATCTTTCTGAAAAACTTGATGGCCAACTAACAATTCTGTTTACTAGTTCCCTATCTGAACAAAAATCACATTCTCAGCCCGTGTCTCTGCAACTGCTCACAAAGTGATCTACAGTTTCAGCAGGCTTCTGTCTAAGTGACATGCATTCTACTCAGTGAATATGGAGATTTAATCTCTCTCTGAATTTGTCTTTTATTGTACTCCATATCTTTTGAGGGTCTTTTAGCTTTTCAACCGTTGACCCTGGTGTGTTGCATTTGTGCAGACCTTTATTCTCAATTGCCAAGCAAATCTCAATGACTTGTTTTTCTGAGGGATTCACACTGAATCTAGAAACCATAACTCTGAACTGTTAAAGCATTTTGATTTATGTTAAGAGCTCTCTTGTGTTCCAGTTTCAACTAGGGATTTTTGTTTTGTGAGGGACATTTTAACAGTATGTCTTTGACTTCCCTGCTTGTTATTGATCCAGCACATACGCACCAATCATTTGTCTTTTTCAAGCGAATTAAGCAGACCTTTGACAGGGATTTGCCTCCCTGTCAGCAAGCTATTTTCAACATTGTGTGATGCTGTAATAAATAAATATATTGACAGTTGTCTCATGCACTTGAGCATGATTTAAGTCTGCCAACTGGGTGTTATACCTGTAGCTGAACTCGTTTGCTAACTGATCAAACACAATAGGTGTCTTTAGTGCAATGTTTTCCATCGTTTTTCACCATTTCGTATTAATGATAACATTCTCATAATCGGTCCCTCAACCGGGACTGATCAGCTCTGTGCATTTATTTATGTAAAGCAGTAAAATGCATTACATGTTACGAAGCAGACATTACAGCAATCAACTGATTTCTTTTTGTGTTTAGCTTTCGAACCCACAGCAGACTGTCTGCCAGGATAAGTCACAATATTTTATCTGTGCAGCACATGGAGTTCTTAACGGTAAATGATCTCAAAGGCAAAGCACACATACAGCAAACATGCCCAACTTGGATGCTGTGACTAATCTTTCCCAATGGTTGTAATCTAAGCTATTGATACCATCTTGAGAAGGGTGCCCACATGACATCTTCAGTGGAAGATAGGCTCAGTTGAACATTGCAGTTTCATTACATAGCACTGATTAAGTATTTACATTACATCTAAGATGTGTGATTGTCATCAAGTGAGGTAGTCATGCTTAACTTCAGAAGAAATTCATGTTATTACATTTACTACATGCTGTTAGCACACACTGCTAAAGATACACATACTTGCCTGCATGACAACTGCTGAATGTATGAAAAACTCATTACCTGCTCCCAGAACTTGTCCTCTATGTCCTGATGGGTGGAGCCTTTCTTGTGATGTCAGTTAACTCTTTCAGGCATTACAACTGATTTGGGAAAGTGTGCTGATTCCCAAGCCCCGCCATTCCCAGTGTCACCAGCAAGCTAAATGATTGATTCAAAGCACACACAGTCTCAAATTTGCATATCTGTTGGAACCATGTTAGTAGAAAAACTGACCAGGTTTCTATACATAATAAATCTGCCATCTATTACACATAAGTAAATTCTAATTACAAATAAAAATCTATGAACTATCAACATGTGATTCTAACCCCCAGCAAACACACACACACACACACACAGACATGCAGACACAAACAAAAATATATTGGTTTTATGGATGGAGCGAATGTAAACTTGAAATTCAGTTTACAATGGTCATTGAGATGTTCCTTTTGACTTGTTAAAACTTTCTGTCAGACAGACTCCACTTGAATAGCCTTGCATCTCAAAATTTAAATTTTTCAATGAATGCCCGTGGATTATGGTCAGATAGATTAATGTATTTTTTAATTAACTCATGGGACTTGAGCATCACTGGTTGGGTGAACATTTATCATCCATCCCTAGTTATCCTTGAGAAGGTCACAATAGCTGCCCCCTTGCCTTCATCTTTCTCTGGCACTGTGTTGAAGATAGACTTCAAAGTGTTGAAAATCCAATAATAATTTGAAAGTCTCTTTTTTCACTTTACAATGCTTCTCCTTGGTACTGAATAAAAACCGAAAGAACTGTGGAATCAGAAGATCAGAAACTGTAAATCAGAAACACAAACATAAATTGCTGTAAAAGCTCAGCAGGTCTGGCAACATTGTGGAGAGAAATCAGAATTAACATTTTAATTTGAGTGCCCTTTCCTTGGAATGGTGGTAGTAAGGAAATTGTTGTTTTATATGCAGGAGATACGGGGAAGGGGATGGGAGGGGTGGGTCATGATGGGTGGGATAGAGCCCAAAGAGAGAAAAGAACAGTTGGCAAGACAAAATAATGAAAAACGATCTGGCAAGGAGGGTGATAGCAATTAGCGGAGACTATTCGTAGTTAACAATGGGCTGTGTGTGATAGCAGACTATCTGAAGAAGGGTCCTGACCCAGAATGTCAGCCTTCCTGCTCCTCTGATGTTGCCTGACCTGCTGTGTTCATCCAGCTCTACATCATGTTAGCTCAGACTCCAGCATCAGCAGTTCCTACTATCTCTATATGTGATACAAAGGCCTGATGTGTGGGGGTTGGGGTAAGAACATGGGAGAGCTCAAGCCTTAAAGTTGTTGAATTTGGTGTTGATTCCAGAAGGCTGCAGGGTCCCAAATGGAAAATGAAGTGCTTACAACTCTGGCTTTGTTTGAGCTCCCTTCTTGGAAAACAAAGCCCTTCTCCAGCAAAAAGAATTTGAGTAGTGCCTGTATCCTTTAGTGTACTTATACACTTGGCTGTATCATAAGGAAAAAAGGGTTTTCATATCTCTCATCTATTCTGTGTACTTCTTCTGCTTACCTTCCATCGCTTAGTAATAGTTGTAGCACAATTTAATCTGTAGCGTTTTCCTTTTAAATTCCCATGTCAGACTAATTCTGATGAGCTCCAGTAAGTCCCATGGGTTTCCCTTGCAACAGCCAGCATTCTGAGTGAAAGTGTTCTGCCTTGTTGCAATTAAGATTCTATTTTTCACTTTCACACTCAGTAACCTTCTGATCTGAGGAGGAGACTCTAGGCTTTCACAGCTATTCATTCTTTATCTTGGCTACTTGCCTTCATTTCACTTTCTCCTTTGCTATCCTATTGAATTCATGAGGGTAACAGAAGAAATTATTCCTTTTATGAATCAGATCATAATCATTGTACATGACTGCTGCCTGCCTAGCAGTTACAACCTTTTTGTCCTCAACATGGGTTCTTCTCATGGAAGGTAGTGTGTCTTTATGTTATTCAAAGGGAATGATTTCTTTAAAGACTGCGTACTTTATTTCAACTTACAATCCTTCTTTGCACTTGCTAAAATTGCTTTGCTCAACTCTTCAAATCCATCGTAGTTTTGCCCAGACTGTATCATTCAACCATGAAACATTTGCCTGTAAGCCTCTGCCATTAACACAAATGGAGCCAATGTTGTATTTGTTCAATGTTGTGATCTCTCTTTTTACAGTGAAGCTGTCATTCCGTCATTTTTTACCTGCGAATGTACACTGTATGGGTAAAGTCCAGCTTCCCTTTGGCTAACTCATTTGTCTTGGTATTTTCGTAAATGACATTAAGAATGCCTTCACATCATTTTTCCTCAAGTTTTGGAATGGTCCATGAAAACATTTCCTTCCTGGAATTGATAGTTATGAGTCTGTCAGAGTATGCATCTGTTGTCTCCTTTTAAAACTGCATCCCTTTAAGCTTCAATTCCCCATCTCTCTCTTCTCTATGCCTCTCCAATTCTAACTCGACTCAGCTCATTTCCATTATTTTTATTTCCATTTCCTTTATATGTCTTGTTCTTCTGTTTGAATTTCATCACCAACATTTTATTTTTCTCCATGCTCAAGCTGCTTCACTCATAAGTCTATAGTTCGATGCCTCTCTACCTGGCACATCTGAGTGTGCTTGTATTTCCACTGAATGTTGATCTACTACTTCAATTATGTCTGTTTTCTTAGCTTCAACAGGTAAAACCATGCCCAACATACTTGGCAAATGAATAACCTATTTTTTCACAAGTTCCCATAAGACAGATGGACAAAGTAGCATCACAGATTCATAGACTCATACAGCACAGAAACAGACCCTTCGGTCCAGCCAGTCCATGCTGAACATAATCCTAAAATAAACTAGCCTCACCTGCCTGCTCCTGGCCCATATCTCTCCAAACCTTTCCTAGTCACGTACTTATCCAAATGTCTTTTAAATGTTGTAATTGTACCCACATCCAACACTTGCTCATGAAGTTCATTCCATGTCTTTTTTAAATCTCTCTCCTCTCACCTAAAACCCTAGTTTTGAAATATCCCCACCGAGGTAAAAGACAACTGTCATTAACTCTATCTATATTCCTCATTATTTTCTGAACTTCTATAAGGTTTCCACTATCATTTCTTATTTTGAGAGGACTTGAATGTAAAAGCAGGGATGTACTTCTGAGGCTCTATAAGGCTTCAGCCAGGCTACATTTGAAGTATTGTGTGCAGTTTTGGCCCCGATATCTCAGGAAAGATGGACTGGCCTTGGAGCAGGTCCAGGGGAGGTTCATGAGAAGGTCCCAGGAATGAAAAGTTTAACATATGAGGAATATTTGAGGACTCTGGGTCCATACTCGATGGAGTTTAGAAGGATGAGCGCAGATCTAATTGAACCTTATAGCCTGCGAGTCTTTGGAAACCGGAGCTCCTGGAGGAAACCCACGCAGTCACATTCCTAGGGTCCACAGGCCAATTAATTGGTGACACAGACCTGAAAGTTCCTCGGAAAGATGAGATATTTTCAGCTTCCTGGTTTATAAATTAGTCAGCAATGTCTGCAGAGAGTCAGTGGTTGGAATCCTGAGGACATCATCATCATCATCACTGCGTCCTGCCTGGGGTGAAGTTATGTTCCATGGGTCATGAATTCCTGAAGTGAAACAAAGCATCACCACGTCAATTTGGTTCAGTGATGAGGTGAAGTTCTCCAAATCAGTACAATTCCGGATGGGGTGGCCCCAAACTGTTTATTCACCTACCCTTCCGGTTAAGTGCAGCAAGATTAATTTAAAAATGCACCCTTACACTGTGGATGCACATTTTCCAGGCCACCTGAACTTAACACAGACACAAATAAATATGTATGACCTGAAAACCATTGTAGTGACCTGGTTGCATTCATTATACTTAAGGCTACACCTCAATATTGAAGAGTATTTGACACTTTGAAAAGACAGGAAGTTAGGTAAAAGTGGTGGGGTAGTCTATTAGTGTAGCAGTGAGAGATGATTTTAGCTGGAAAAACAGAAAGTAGAATCAGTTTGGGTGGAGATAACAAATGGGAAAAGTAAGTGGTTATTGATGGGTGGATTTTATAGGACCCCCAACAATTGTTACACAATAGGACAGAGTGTATTGGAAGAAGTAACTGGGGATTGTAAGGAAGGTACTGAAATAATCATGTGTAAATACATGTAGATTGAATGAATCAGGTTGTCAAAGGTAGCCAACCAGGGAGCCAATTATTTTGGATCTGGTCATTTGAAAATCGACAAGAGCAATCACGATAAGGAGTAATCATGTTAGGGTTGCAGAGGAGATTTATCAGGGTTTTGCCTCAGGTAGAGAATTTTAGTTATGAAGAGAAATTGGACAGATTGGAGTTGTTTTCCTTAGAGCAGAGGAATTTGAGAGAGGACTATGATTGAGATTATGTCATTAGAAGGGGCATAGATAGAGCAGATAGGAAGAAACTTCTCCCTTTATTGGCAGGATCAATGACCAGGTGGCAAAGATCTTAAGTAAGGGGCAGAAGGTTGAGGGGAGATGTGAGGAAAAGTTTTCATTAAGATGATGGTGGGAATGTGGAACTCACTGCCTGTAATGGTGGTTGAGGCTAAAACCATAATAACATTGATGAAGTATTTCAAATGGGCTTGCAATGCCAAGGTATCTGCAGCTATGGACCAAATGCTGGGAGATGGCATTAGAATGGTTTGGTGGTTTTTTACAACTGGCGTAGACACAATGGGTCAAAGGACCTTTCTGTCTGCTGGAGATCTCAGTGACTCTATGACAGTGGGTGTTGAATGGATGTGTTCTGTCTGTTTTGCCTGTAGAAGACTTGGAAAACTTTCCAAAATATTTAAAAATCTAGACGTGAAAAGGAATGAATAACTTAAACGATCACCACTAACAGGGAAAGATGTTTCCAGACATGCTGAGCATTTCCAGCACTTTCTGCTTTTATTTCTGACTACCCCCATCTGACATGCTGATTCTTTTCTTTGTGGCTTAGACAAGAACATAATTTTAAGTCAAGGGCAGCTGTGATCTGGTGCTCTTGTGAGAAATGCTGAACACAGGGCTCTCAGTGCTGAAGAATATCGCCCACTGAGAAATGCATTTAAGTGGCTCAAAGCCATTTAATGTTCAAAGTGTTTGATGTTTGCCTGAGATTTCCTGAAGTAATTGGCTCCATTATAGCAGACTAGCATCCAGTTTCTGTAAATGTCCATCTATATTAACGGCCATTTCACGGCATGTGCAACATAGAAATAAATATGAGGCATTTATATATCAAATCTGAACACTTAATGGCTTTGTGGTCATGCCAACAGAATACTAACATTTGCTGATGGCTTCAACAAGTAAATCACAAACTGATTACCTTCCACTTGTCGAATCAATGCATTAGACACATTCTTCATTTATTCTGCATCTTTTAAAGAATTTTATTGATTGTGCTAAAAATAAAACTCCAGCTGTGGATAAATATTTTAACAGTGAGGAAAGTTAGGGATGAAGAATTTCATTCTACCAAGTAAAGTTGAACTTATTAGTGCTCCATTGAAGCCCATTGCTCCAGTGTCCTGATTCCCAAATCAAAGCCCATTCCTATAGTATCCTAACTCACTCTTTGGAGCTTAACTCCCTTGGATCCTACCTTTCCTATTGGAGCCTGGCTTATTCAGATGCTAACGGACCCATCGGTGACTATTTGTCTCAGACCAAAATCCTTCATTCGGAGTCTAACTCACTTGAACCCCAAGTCCAAAATTGGAGCCGACCTCATTCAGCCACTAACTCCCCTATTGGAGCCTGAGTCATTTAGACCCTACCTCACCCATTGGAGTCCAGCTCTTTCAGACACTAACTCACCCATCAGAGCCCAGCTCTCTCAAATGTTAACTCACCAATGAAGCCTATCTCTCTCAGACCCTACCAGACCTATTAGAGCTTAACTCTCTAGGTCACTAACTCATCTAATGGAGTCCAACCATGCAAAACCTCATCTGCTCAAAAATACTCATTTGTCCAGAACCATGTTTCTCCCATTGCAATCCATCCATCAGTATGTTAATTCTACTCAGCCTGTCTACGTTTCATTATGATGGATCTTGGGGGCAGAGGAAAGGATTGCGTTTCCTCCCCTAGTTGCCCGAAGTACAGTAACAGCCAATGACATGCAAGCGCAAGTCTGCCAGACTGGGTGAAGGTAGCACATCGCCTCCCTGAGGATTCGTGTAATTGGTTGAGTTTTTAATGGCAGTGTAACAAGTTCATGGTCACTTTCCCTGATGCAAACAGTAAACCACCCGAGTTCAATTGCACTGCCATCAGATGTGTACTCTGTAAGTTTGAGTTGCTAATCCAGCGTTATAGTCACTTTGCTACTGTCCATTCCCTGTACTCCACACGTAGTCTGTACATCCTGAACCCAGTACTAGAGACGTAGAATCATGGTGATCTACAGCACAGTAAAAAGGCCCTTCAGCCCATCAGTTCTGTGTTGGTCAAAAACGACCACCTAATTATTCTAGTCCCACTTTCTATCACTTGGCCTATAACATTTTGTGTCTTGGCTTTGCAAAGAGTATTGTCTATCGTTGTGGACACCACATCCCAGGAGGGATGAGAATGCATTAGAGAGAGAGAGTGCTGAAGGGATTTATGACAAAGGTTCCGAGTGGAATTGAAGGGTTTGAGCTACAGGGTGATGCTGAATAGGCTGGGCCTTTTTTCCCTGGAGTGTAGGAGGCTGAAGCATGATTTTACAGAGGTTTATAAAAAATATGAGGAGCATCAATAGGGTGAACAGTTAAGTTCTTTTTCCTAGGGTAGAGGAGGGCAAAGGTTTAAGTTGAGAGGGAACAGGTTTAAAAGGGACCTTAGGTGCAGCTTTTTCAAACGTGTATGGAGTGAGCTGCCAGAGGAGGTGGTGGAGGCTGGTACAATTACAACATTTAAAAGGCAGCTGGATGGGTATATGAATAGGAAGGATTTAGAGGGATATGGGCCAAATGCTGGCAACTGGGGCTAGCTTAATTCAGGATACCTGGTCAGCATGGATGAGTTGGACCGAAGGGTCTGTTTCTGTGCTGTATGCCTCTAAGTGCATCACAGCTTGGGGACATCTTTAACAGAACAGAAGGTAACACAAAAGTTCATTACTGTTGGCACCATCACTCGAGCTCAATTTTAAAATCATTTATTCCATAAAGATCTTTTAATAGCTTTAGATCCCTCTTTGAGTTGGTTGCTGACACTTTGTTAAACTTAAGGGCTTTCGGTGTGTGTCTTTAAGGATAGCCATTGTTGCAAACTTATAAAATTCATTCATGGGATATGGGTGTCTCTGGCTGGGCCAGCATTTATTGCCATCTTTAACATCCTTGAAAAAGGCGGGGTTGAGCTACTTCCTCGAACCACTGCAGTCCACGGGGTGTGAAGTAGTTCTACCCACAGACACAATTTCAGGTTTATGACCCATTGAGACAGAAAGGATGGAGGTGTATTTCCTAGGCAGGATGGTGAGTGGCTTGGAGAAGAACTACTAGGTGGTGGTGTTCTCATATATCTTCTACACTTGTCCTTCAAGATGGTAGAGGCTACAGGTTTGCTAAGAGTCTTGGTGAATCACTGCTTTCATCTAATGCATTCTATGGAGGCCCACAGAGGCACAAAGAGTGCACTTGCCTGCATAGACTAATATTAACCTCTCCCATATATCTCCTTGATGTCTGTGTTGGGTGGGGGAATGCAAGGTTTGGTTGGTAGAGATAGTGGTGGTTGCTTTTGACCAGGGTAGATGCAATGGGCCGAAAGAACATTTTCTGTTCTGTAGATCTCAATGACTCTATGACTAGGCAGATTGCCCACCATATTGACAAATCTTTGATCTATTTGGGGGGCTCCTTCTCTGCTATTGATGCAGGCAGAAGTCTGGGGAGCAGTGTTATTGCTTGACAATTGATTTATGGAAAACTCATCATGGTGGCATGCTCTGAATTGTGATGATTATACAAATAAAACAAATAATCACAATTAATAAAATCAAAATATAAAATAAAGAAGAGGACTGCACAGTATGGAACGTTTCTTTATACAAATAGCTACAATGTATTGCAAAAATGCAGGTTTCCTCAACTTGTAGAATATAAGTGTAAAAGTCTGCTGCACTCTGCGTTTTGTATTAACAACCAGTAATTATATGTTGTAAGGTTGTGATACAGATTGAATGATTAATGATGAAGGATGGTCCTGAAAACAACCACAAGAGCCTGCAGTTTCATAGAACCCCAGGGCACTAATGTTTCCAAAGAACTGGACATCAATCTACACGTAAAGTCATTAGCACAGATAAACAAAGCTTGGCAAAAGAGGTAGGCTTCAAGACAGGCATCGAAAGGTAGAGAGAATTAGGAAAGGAAGCCCTGAAGCTTTAAGGGCTGAGCTACCTGAAGTTATGGTCGCCAAATAGTGGGGGCATTCAAAATAGACTTGTGAAGAACACCAGAATTAGAGGAATGCAGTGATCTCAGCCCACTGGGTGAGAGTGCAAAGTTAGGAAGTGACAAAACCATGGAGGAATTTGAACATGAGGCTGAGAATTTTTAAGGTTAGGCATTGTCAGATCTGAAAGCCAACGAGGGTTAGTTAGCTCAGGATCGAAGAGTTAATGCAAGCTAGGGTTTTGGGTGACATCATTTTAGGTGGAGTCAGACTTATGGAGGTTGGAAAACATCTGGACAGCATTAGAATTGTCAAGGAAATTAGAAGGACCTTTGAGGTTATTTTTATTGCTCTGATGAGCAGTAGAAACAGCCCAGCAGTTTCCGGGAATCAAAGATTGGTCTTTGAAGGGATTGTTGCCAGCTGAAACAGAACACTTATCAGGATTTGAAACAAAATAGTATGTTAAGTTCACTTTCTGTGAACACTGCCGTTTGATGGTCACCCAATGATCACTGTTTACTTTCAAATTGGAAATAAAGATGCACTATATGAGGATAGACTTTTTGGGTGGCCAATAGCTAAATGTTGAGGTCAGGGTTTTTGGAGGCATGAGGTCAAGTGAATTAGAGATAGCAACACCAATCCTGTGCAGGGACAAATTTTCCCTGGAAATTTTGGGTACTACAGAACACCCAAGGTAGGCAAGATGTTGTCCTGAATCTTGCTTAGACCGCATTTAGCACAAGATGACTTATTGATTAAAGAGTTGAAGCAGGCAATGTTAATGGGCATCCAGAGGACTTAAGGGGCTGATTGCTAATAAAGTTGCAGACACAGTACCTCACTAATGACATTGTGTGGCAGTTTGACAGATAGTGCTTCATCTAACACACTCTGCTAACAATATCCAGATAATTAAGAGTAAACAAGTCATTGCAGAAGATTCTGAGGATATATATCAGTTTTGCATTTCACATGCTGCTGGGGGTTTGAAGAAAAGTTTTGAACTACTTCACAATTGCAATCAGACATTTTGTCCGGATGTCAACAATCCTTGATCAACATTTATTCTGGAATTTCTCTGATGGCATCAACCGAAAGAAGCTATTAAACTTTGGTGGGCGCCTTCCATGAGTGACAAGCTTGATCATGGGTATCTTGATAGGGGTTAATCCCGAGACAGTAGGAACTGCAGATGCTGGAGAATCCAATATAACAAGGCGTGGAGCTGGATGAACACAGCAGGCCAAGCAGCATCTTAGGAGCAGGAAAGCTGATGCTTCGGGCCTAGATCCTTCTTCAGAAATGGGGGACGGGAAGATGGTTCCCAAGAAGGGTCTAGGCCTGAAACGTCAGCTTTCCTGCTCCTATGATGCTGCTTGGCCTGTTGTGTTCATCCAGCTCTACACCTTGTTATCAAGGGTTACTCCTGACTGGTTGTGCAGTGTGTGACTATGTGAGTCTGTTTGTACTCTGCACTGGGTGTGATCTAATAAGACTGGGTGTGGTCACTGAAAAAAAAAACTAACTGGGGGCAATCTGCAGCAGAGCAGACATTGTAAAGCTTTGAATACAACTCCTGCTCAAACATGTGTGCATCATTTGCGCGTATCTCTGAGGTATTAATAAGAGTATTAGTCTAAATGAGGGATGGGAAGGGGGGATGAAAGCTGGCAACATACACCAGCTGCTGCAGGAGAGAAGTGTAAGAGGGACAGAAGGGTGAGATAAACTCCTTCCTTCCTACATGTACAAGTCATCCCTCCCTTAGAACCACCAGTGTGGCTCTCAGGAGTTTTGCAAAATCTCCCCTAGCAACTTATTTCCTGCTGTAGCCTGCTATTGGCTGCTGTGTGTCAGTACACACACTGTACATTTGCTACATTTTCAGGGAAGTGTGTGCAATGATCCTATCACTATACAAAAACTGTCCACTGAATTACAGATGGCACAGTGGCTCAGTAGTTACCACTGCGGCCTCACAATGCAAGGGATCTGGGTTCAATTCCACCTCAGGCAACTGTGTGGAGTGTGCACATTCTCCTAGAGTTTGCGTGGGATTCCTCTGGGTGCTCTGGTTCCCTCCCACAGTCCAAAGATGTGCAGGTTAGTTGGATTGGCCATTCTAAATTACCCATAGTGCCCAGGTTATGTGGGTTAACAAAGTTACAGCAAGGGGGTATGGGTCTGGATGAGATCCTCTTCAGAGAGTTAGTGTGGACTCAATGGGCCAAATGGCCTGCTTTCACACTAGAGCACCTTGAGGCAAGTTCTAATTATGGGTCAGTAACCACAGCCAAATTTGAATGTAAAACCAGGCTTTTAAAATGGCATACCTTATTAGCACAGCACCCATTGCTTTCACCAAAATAACCTTAGTAGACTTTGATTTCAGTGCCACTACTCGTGAAATTGCATAGTGACAGATCTGACAGTTTAATTACCATTTAGTATGCTTTTACACATCAGATACGCCTTATTGCTTCAATCAAGATTCCCTGGAAAGAAAGCAGAGGCTGCAGGAACAGAGCAAAGAAATTATTTCCAGGTATCTGTTGATAATATGAAAGGAAAGAGCAGCTGCATTCACAATTTTTTACTTACATATTAGTGAATGTTGATGTGGGTGAAAATTGTGAAACTGGTTTCTCTTCACATTTTAATGTATCATTGAGCAAATTGCAGCATTAAAAATTATTATTTTTTTCGACAACTAACATTTGAGAATAAGTTGTAACAGAGGTAGTCAGTATTTTCCTGTTTCATTAAGGGATGTAGTTCACTCGAGGTTACAGTTTCTCATGCACCATTGCCCAGTGAGACAGACAATTTCTATGCTCTCACCCAATTCCCTCCTGAATCATTTTCAGGACCATTCTGTGTGCTCCTAATGAGATGATGCACTAATGCATTAACCAGGATACTGAGCACATGATGCCACCCGAAGGTTGCAGGAACAGCAACTCATATTCCGCTTGGGAAACTTGCAGCCCAATGGTATCAATGTGGACTTCACCAGCTTCAAAATCTCCCCTTCCCCCACCGCATCCCAAAACCAGCCCAGTTCGTCCCCTCCCCCCACTGCACCACACAACCAGCCCAGCTCATCCCCTCTCCCCACTGCATCCCAAAACCAGCCCAGCCTGTCTCTGCGTCCCTAACCTGTTCTTCCTCTCACCCATCCCTTCCTCCCACCTCAAGCCGCACCTCCATTTCCTACCTACTAACCTCATCGCACCTCCTTGACCTGTCCGTCTTCCCTGGGCTGACCTATCCCCTCCCTACCTATACTCTCCTCTCCACCTATCTTCTTTTCTCTCCATCTTCCGTCCGCCTCCCCCTCTCTCCCTATTTATTCCAGAACCCTCACCCCATCCCCCTTTTCTGATGAAGGGTCTATGCCCGAAACGTCAGCTTTTGTGCTCCTGAGATGCTGCTGGGCCTGCTGTGTTCATCCAGCCTCACATTTTATTATCACTGAGCACATGGTATGTGAGCAGACAGGAGCTGTCCATTGTCCTGTTTATTCTCTCTGGACAGTGCTAACAATACCAGACATTGTGTAAAGCTGAATCTACTAGTTACATTTATTCGTATGTAACATTACAAAGAAAAATAAATAGATACAAGAATCTGCTTTCTTCATGATTCAGGGATAACTGTTAACCATGGACTGGAATTTGCTTCAAAATTGGGATCTATTACACCCAGCTTGAGGGTTTTTAAATGTTTGGTTTAACAGCCATCCAAAGATGTGGGACCTCCTCCAGTTGGAGCTATCTTAAGACAGCTTTTCTGCATTAAAACGCTTCATCAACACTGAACCTTCAACAATGAAGAGTTCCTGCAGTATCCCATCTCTGTGTGGGTTTCCTCTGGGTGCTCCAGTTTCCTCCTACAGTCAAAAGATGCCCAGGCTAGGTGGATTGGCCATGTTAAATTACCCATAGTGTCAGGAATGTACAGACTAGATATAAGCCATGGGGAATGCAGGATTATAGGGATAGGGTTGGGATGGTGAGTCTGGGTAGAATCCTCTTTGGAGGGTCAGTGTGGATTTGAAGGGCTGAATGTCCTGATTCCACACTGTAGGGATTATAGGATGTATTGTCTGTGATACTAAGGGAGGTGATGGTTTAGAAATTTTATTGCTAGATTATTGCAGGAATTCAGCTAATATTCTGGGGACTTGGGTTCAAATTCTGCCATGGAAGGTGGTGGAATTAGAATTCAATAAAAATATCTCAAATTAAGAATCTACCAATGATCATGAATCTATTTGTTTGTCGAGAAAACCCCATCTGGTTCACTAATTTCCTTCCGGGAAGAAAATCTGCCACCCTTACCAGGCCTGGCCTTTATATGACTCCAGACGCATAGCAACAGTGTTGACTCTCCACTGTCAGTACTGCCCCTCTGAAATGGCTGAGCAAGATACTCAGTTTACCAATGGTTATCAAGTCTCAAAAAAAATGAAACTGGATGGTCATCTGGAATCACCCAAGGCACCAGAAAATCCCGCAGCAGAATCAGCCCTGTTGACCTTCCAATAGTCATCTCTGTGAACTAGTGACCACATTGGTAGTGCTGTCTGACAGACTAGTCAAGCTATAGCCTTACGTAGTCACACTCACAGAACCAAACCTGGCAATGTCCCAGACACCAGCCCATCAGCACAGGGACTGCAATAGAACATTGAACATAGAACAGTACAGCACAGTACAGGCCCTTCAGCCCATGATGCTGTGCCAAACTTTTATCCTTATCCTAAGGTCTATCTAACTTCCACCTCTACCTTATACTATCATATGCCTATCTAATAGCCACTTAAATGCCGCTAATGAGGCTGACTGCACTACCCTCTCTGGCAATACTTTCCATGCCCCAACCACTCTCTGAGTAAAGAACCTACCTCTGATGTCTCCCTGTATCTACCTAATTTCAATTTAAAACTATGTCCCCTTGTAAAAGCTACCTCCACCCTAGGAAAAAGTCTCTGGCTGTCTACTCTATCTGTACCTGAAATCATTTTGTACACCTCTATCAAGTCACCTCTCATCCTTTGTCGTTCTAAAGAGAAAAGCCTTAGCTCACTCAACCTTTCCTCGTAAGGCCTTCCCTCCAGTCCAGGTAACATACTGGTAAATCTCCTCTGCACCTTTTCTAACGCTTCCACATCTTTCTTGTAATGAGGCGATCAAAACTGGACACAATGTTCCAGATGTGGCCGAACCAGCTGGAGCATAACTTCACGGCTCTTGAACTCAATCCCTCTATTAAAGCTAACACACCATACGCCTTCTTAACAATGCTATCCACCTGTGTGGCAGCTCTCAGGGAACTGTGAACATGAACCCCAAGATCCCTCTGCTCCTCCACACTGCCAAGAATCTTTCTGTCAAACCCGTATTCTGCTTTCAAACTTATCCTTCCAAAATGAATCATCTCACACTTTTCAGGGTTAAACTCCATCTGCCACCTCTCAGTCCAGCTCTGTATTCTATCAATGTCCCTTTGTAACCTAGAACAGCCCCCCGCACTGTCCACAACGTGACCCACATTCATATTATCTGTGAGTTTAAGAAGGTACTCACAACCACCTTCTGAACAGCAGCAAAGGATGAAAAATAAATGCTGGCCAACTAGTGATGCCCATTTCCCTGGGCTGAGTGAAAAATAGAAGTCAGTACTGATCCTCTGACAGTGCGGCACTCCCTCAATATTGACACTCTGATAGTGCGGCACTCCCTCAGTACTGACCCTCTGACAGTGCGGCGCTCCCTCAGTACTGACCCTCTGACAGTGCGGCGCTCCCTCAGTACTGACCCTCTGACAGTGCAGCACTCCCTCAGTACTGACCCTCTGACAGTGCAGCACTCCCTCAGTACTGACCCTCTGACAGTGCGGCACTCCCTCAGTACTGACACTCTGACAGTGCAGCACTCCCTCAGCACTGACCCTCTGACAGTGCGGCACTCCCTCAGTACTGACCCTCTGACGGTGCAGCACTCCCTCAGTACTGACCCTCTGACAGTGCGGCACTCCCTCAGCACTGACCCTCTGACAGTGCGGCACTCCCTCAGTACTGACCCCCTGACAGTGTGGCACTCTCTCAGTACTGACCCTCTGACGGTGCAGCACTCCCTCAGTACTGACCCTCTGACAGTGTGGCGCTCCCTCAGTACTGACCCTCTGACGGTGCAGCACTCCCTCAGTACTGACCCTCTGACAGTGCGGCGCTCCCTCAGTACTGACCCTCTGACAGTGCGGCACTCCCTCAGTACTGACCCTCTGACAGTGCAGCACTCCCTCAGTACTGACCCTCTGACAGTGCGGCACTCCCTCAGTACTGACCCTCTGACAGTGCGGCACTCCCTCAGTACTGACCCTCTGACAGTGCAGCACTCCCTCAGCACTGACCCTCTGACAGTGCAGCACTCCCTCAATACTGACCCTCTGGCAGTGCATCACTCCCTCATTACTGCCCTGATAGCAGTGCTGCTCTCTCTCAGCATTGCTTCTCACAGAGAACGGCACCCCCTCAGGACTGCTGCTGTGAGGGTGCAGTGCTCTGTCTAACAGTGTCAGCTGTGATAATGGATGCATTTCCCAGGAGTGGGACTACTCCCATTGCCTCCCATCTCAGAAATTTGGTTCAGAGCCATCCACTGAGCTAGGCTGCCAGCTTCCGGATTAAAAGATTCCATGCCGGAGGGATTTTACAGCTTTAAAAGGCTCCCTCACCTGTGCGTAGGTTATCATCCATTTACAGGAAGAACGATGTTACACTTTTCACAATCACCAGATATCTCAAAGCACTTTGCTGAAAAATAGGCACTTTTCGCGTAGATAACAAAGTGTGGAGCCGCATGAACACAGCAGGCCAAGCAAAAGATGCTGATTGGCCTGCAGGTTCATCCAGCTCCACACTTTTTGCCTCAGATTCTCCAGCATCTGCAGTTCCCATTATCTGTGATACTTTTCACTTGGAGTCACTTTTGCTCCATACAGTAGCCATACTCTGACCAGACCACAGGGTCACATAAGAGAGAGGTGCCTGGTTGTGGTTTAACCTGAGGGTCACCATACCTTGGCTGAGGGGAGAGTTTGAGAAGGAGAGTCCTTCATGGTAATCTCAGCCGGTGCTGGAATTGAACCCAAATTGTTGGCATTACACTGCATAACAAATCAGCCATCCAGCCAACTGAGCTAACCTACCAGCAAACAAATCAATCAACTTATGCACAGCAAGATCCCACATGCAAAAATGTGCTAATCTTGTTCTGGTGATGTTGATCGAGGAGATAAATGTTGGCAAGGTATTACTGACTTGCTGTTTTGTGAAATTGTCGAGCGAGGTCTTTTACTTCCACCTCAGAAGGAAGCTTGGTTTTACGTCTCCACCGATAGTCGTCACTTCTGACACTGCGACATTGCCCCAGCATTGCACTGGTGAGTCAGCTTTGATTTTTTGTTCTCATGTCTTGAAGTGGCACTAAACACTTCTGAGATTTTAGTTCTGCTTCCATGAGAAGCCTTGAGCAAAGACCTATCCCACTGATGTCACACAGACAATCCTCTGGTGATGAATGAATCCATTGAAGAAGATTTAAGAAGTCAGGAGAGAATCCGCCTGAAGCCTCGTTAGCTAACCTGTCCACCCTTTCGGATCCAGACAGGAGTTATTTCTGCCTTCGCTCCCATTCCTGGGGCAGAAAAGTTCGACATTAGTTTCCTTTCCTCTGATCTGAGAAAGTAGTTTCTGCAAAAATTTGATGCTCATTCCAAGTTACTGAAATGTGAGTGACGAAATACATTAGCTGTTCATTAACAGTCACACATCTTAATCCTTGGCTTGATGCATTTTGTTTGTGTTTTTGAAGTATTTTTCCATTGTCGAGTTACAGGAGTTCATTTACAAAATGCAGCAGTACCGGGGTGCTAAACTTTGCTGGAAAACACAGCACACTATTTGTGCATGGCAATGTCCCATGGACAACTCTGCACAACTGAAGCATAACTTCCTCTCCATTGTATACTGTCATGCCCCTTGAGATAAGGGGAAACATCTCACTTTGCTTTCTGATTACTATTCATAGCCAAGTGTTAAATTTCACTCCATGATTCCTCATTTCCCACCATTAGAAAGGAGGGACCATTCCTTATTAACCTAATAGAGAATGATTTGTTTTTAATTCATTCATGGAATGTGCCATCACTGGCTATGACATCCCTAATTGCACAGAGAGCAGTTAAGAGTCAATCTTATTGCTGTGGGTCTGGAGTCACATGCAGACCAGACCTGGTAAGGATGGCAGATTTCCTTCCCTAAAGGACATTAATGAATTTCTCCTGACAATCGACAATAGACTCATGGTCATCATTAGATTCTTAATTCCAGATTTTGTTTAAAAGGTTGAATTCAAATTCTACCATCTGCCAATGCAGGATTTGTACTCAGGTCCCCTTTACATTAACTGGGTCTTCAGATTGACAGTCTAGCTACAATACCACTGGGCGATCACCTCCCCTAGCAATACACTGGAACCTTTTAAGGGCAGACTGATCACTGTACAGCAATTTCTGGTGTCCCTACCTCTGAGCCCAAAGGCCCTGGTTCAAGTCCCACTTGCTCTAGGAGTGTGTTAAAATGTATCCCAACATGTTGTTCAAAAAGACCTACAGTCATCTTCTTCAGGATGAAGGGTAATACCCAAAATGCTGACTGCTGCTTTCCTCCAGATGTTGCTGGCTTGCTGTGTTCTTCCAGCCTCCTGTTTGTCTCCCTCGGACTCCAGCGTCTGCATTTTTTCGTCTCTAACTATAGAGATTTCTGCCTGAAAATGACAGGGTTGATGCTAACAGTGATGCATTGCAGGTGGAATAGCTGGACACATTCACCGGCCAGTCTCATTTTGCTCAGGTAGTGGAGGATGGTCTATGCCCAGGTGAAATGTATTCTTGTACCACCCAGTCCCCTGCTAATGTGAAGTGGTATGTGTCAGTGAAGGCCATTTAGAACCCAGTGTAGAACTCTTTCTGGTGAAGGGTCTAGGCCCGAAACATCAGCTTTTGTGCTCCTGAGATGCTGATGGTCCTGCTGTGTTCATCCATCCCCACACTTTGTTATCTCGGATTCTCCAGCATCTGCAGTTCCCATTATCCCAGTGTAGAACTCAGCTAGTTTCAACGATTTCAATGCACCAAAAGCTGGGTGTGATATCCAATAGATCGGAAGCAAGAACCTGAATTCCTACGGTGCCCATCACCACCCCCTGGTGTCCTCAGAAAAACTCTATGGCCAGTGAATCATTTCTGAACTGCTGTAACCTTGGAAACACAGCCCAACTATTTGAGCACAGTGAGATCCTGCAAAACAACAGGTAATCCGGTTCTGCGTGAGGCACAAAGGTGGGTGGCACGGTGGCTCAGTGGTTAGCACTGCAGCCTCACAGCGCCAGGGACCCGGGTTCGATTCCAGCCTCGGGTAACTGTCTGTGTGGAGTTTGCACATTCTCCCTGTGCCTGCGTGGGTTTCCTCCAGGCACTCTGGTTTCCTCCCACAGTCCAAAGGTGTGCAGGCTAGGTGGATCAGAATCTAATCTAATCAGAGGCTGGTAACTGGCATGTTCTGCCATCTTACAGCATGGTCGGCATCAAAAATGAACCCAGAAGTGGCCAGTGGTGGCAGGATTCGAGTCGGGTTTACTGAGAGATAATCACATTGAATAGTGAAGCAGGTTTGAGGGCCTACTCTTACTCTATTGGCTCATGTGGGGGTGGTTTCAGTGCTTGTGGCCTGTGACCATGGCATTGTGGTGGACCCCCAATGGACAGAAGCTGAGGGGGCGGCGGAATCTTGTTTTGCAGTGAAACCCATGGGTTGGCAGGTGTCGCAGTGTAGATATATTCCCGGCATCACGGGGAATATGCAGAGCTAGGTGGGGTGCAGCCACTCACTCTGACTGATATGTGAGGAGCCCTGATAATATTCGCAAAGGATGGCCATGAATTATGCAAGATGTTTTATAGCTCACTTCCTGAGCTCAGACAGGAAGTCAAAGGAACTGTTAGCGTTATTGGTTCCTGGAGCATCCATCCAAGGGACTGCACACGTTTGTAATTTTAGCAATGACCAGAATTAACTGCACTGTAGGAAACATGTAAGCAGAGCTCAGCTATTCGATCAGTTCGGCCACCACAGTTGGAAGCAAGTAATGTGGGCTTTGTATCCAAATGAAAACTCATTTACAAACTTGCCCCCAGTGACCTTGACATTCTGATCACATGCAAATCTTAACTCCCTTCTTCTCAGCTTAAAGGTCAGAGTTCAAACACTGAATAAAAAAGGCTTGCATTTATATAGCATCCCACAACACATCTCAACTATTGTTTTACAACAGATGAAGTGCAGCTACTGGAGAAAAAGAATCAACACGTTTGCCTGGAACAAGCTCCCAGAAACATCGAAAAGATATCGATCAGACAATATGTTTTTAATAAAGTTGGTTTTCAATTAAATTGGTTGTGGGATAAACATTAACGAGAACATCCCTGTTCTTCTTCAAGCGGAAACTGTGTTTACTTCTAAATTCACCTGAAGGGAACATTGAGACTCATTTTAATCTCTCCCTGAAAACTGGTCCCACTGACAGTGTAACATGCATTCAGTACTGTATCTTTGACAATGTAACAGTTCCTTGGTGCTGGACCCTCTGACAGTACAACACTCCCATGATATTGCCTTTCTGACAGTACAAATTCTCCTTCAGTTCTGCCCTTCCAATAGTTCAACCGTGTCCTGTTGTAGTGCTCCTTCATTCTGACCCTTTGACAGTGCAAATGCCCTCATTACTGCCCCTCTGGCAACGCAGTTCTCCCTCAGTACTGCCTCTCAGCAATGCAGCAGGTCCCCCTTTGAGATACAATTCTTCCTCTGTACTGACCCCCAGTTGTGTTGGGCTCCCTTCGTAATGGTCCTCTTGTGGAGAATCCCTCCCTCAGTATTGCTCATCTAATAGTGTAGCACTGCTCCTCTGACACTGCAGCACACGCTTTGTTGTGCGCTAAGAACACCTGGTAATGTTTTATACTGAAACATCTTGAACAGGGCTTCAATACATGACTTGCTAACTCAGAGGTGTGAGTACTACTCACTGTGCCACTGCTGACATTCCTATGACTGCCTTGTGGAAATAATGGAACAACAACAGATCTTGGTCTCTAGGCCAATTCCAGTTGCCTCCTTCATGAATTGACCTTGTCAAAGGGGTATGTCTTTGTGAAGAGCTGGAGCAGAGGTAGCTGCAAGAACATGGAGTTAGAAGTCTGACCTGGTTTCAGATATCTGTCTTGGTTCCTGATTTGTTTTCTTTGGGATCAGCTGCATGGCTTCGCTTTTCATGAGAAGCTGAGCTGGAATCAATGCCTCAGGCTGGCCTGAAATGTCAGGTCTCCAAATGAACGTCTCCCTGCATTCAGACAAACCTTTTTCCAAACTAGTAGAAGATAAATATTTTAATTAAAATCATTTGTTTTAATTCAATGTACAGAAATATTGTTTTGGCAGTGCATTTCTGTCTATTATTCTCTGAGTCTGCACTTTAAATGAATGTATGAAGATCAGTGTAAAATTGAATCTTTCAGGAGCTTGGTAGCCAGAACTAAGAGAGAGTATCAGAGATAATGGGAACTGCAGATGCTGGAGAATTCCAAGATAATAAAATGTGAGGCTGGATGAACACAGCAGGCCAAGCAGCATCTCAGGAGCACAAAAGGGTCCAGGCCCGAAACGTCAGCTTTTGTGCTCCTGAGATGCTGCTTGGCCTGCTGTGTTCATTCAGCCTCACATTTTATTACCTAAGAGAGAGTAGTTTAGTTTTAACATAAGTTCTGTATGACCTCAATGGAAAGGTTCAAAAGTGAAGTCTGCCTTTCTTTTGAAGTTGGGAATATGACTGATTCGGGTCTTAAAAGGTCATTCTTTAGTCCTGGTCATTGTTGAAATCACTGGTATTTATTGTCTGATTGTGGTAGTCCCTGAGAAATCTGGGTTGGACTTTTCTTTCAAGTCATTCCTTGCAGTTTCAATATAAACTGAGAATCTTGTTAGGCCACTTCCTGGGGCAGCAAAACAAATATCGATGAGAATTCATTAATTGATGATTACTCAATGAGTCTGCGTGACACCATTTCTGGAAGCTGTGAAACTGGACACTGAAATCTACACTTTTTAAAAATTGTAGAATGTCTACAGAGTGGGACCACACCATTTGGCCCATCAAGTCCACACTACCCTGTCTGAAGAGCATTCCATCCAGTCCCACCCTCCTATCCTGTCCTATACCTGCATTCCTCATGCAGAAATCCCAGGCAGCCTGCACATCCCTGGACAGTCTGGGTAATTTAGCATGGCCAGCCCACCTAAACTGCACACCTTTTGATTGTGGGTGTAAACTGGAGCACACAGAGGTAACCTACACAGGGACAGGGAAGATGAATAAACACCACATTTACGGTTGCCTGAGACTGGAATCGAACTCACATCTCTGATGCTGTGAGGTGGCTGTGCTGACAACTGAGCCACTCCACTACCTCGTGAGGTGGAAGTACAACATCATACATCAAGGAAGGAGCCTGTTCAATGTTCCCTCTTGTTCTATCTTAAGAAGATATGACATAGGTACAGGAGTAGGGATTTCAGCACTTTGAGCCTGGTCTGTCATTCAGTAAGATCATGGCTGATCTGATGTGGTCTTAACTCCAAACTCTTGCCTATCCTTCATAATCCTTAATTCTCTTATCTATCAGAAATATCAACTCAGCCTTAGTATGAGCCTTTCATAGTCTCCACCTCTCACTGATATTATAGCCCTCCAAGAGAATTTGTCTATATCTTCATATTAAATATGAGGCCCTGTATTTTGAAAGTGAACCTGATTCTTGCATTTACACTGTCACACTACAAACATTCCTTTTCAAGTATATATTCCTTCAGAAAGTTGCACACATGGCCCAGACCATCACAGAAACCAACTGTGGACTCCATTTACGCCTCTTGTTGCTGCAGAAAGGCTGCCAACATCATCAAAGACCCGTCCCACCCTGGTACTGCTCTCCTACAACCTCTTCTGTCGGGCAGAAGGTACAGAAGCTTGAGCCCATGCACTGATAGGTTCAAGAACAGCTTCTTCCTTGCTGTTATTAGATTGCTGAATGGACCTCTCTAACTTCAAATAATGTTGATCTTGCTTTTGTGCACCTCCTGTGCGCTGTAACTCTGGATGCCTCGGTCTAGACACCCCCCCAGGATCTGTATGTCCTTGTTTGCTATGATCTGCCTGTACTGCTTGCAGAACAAAGCTTCTCACTGTACTTAGGTATGTGTCACTACTATAAATTACATCAAACCAAATCAAAGCTATTATAGTGAAGCTGTTTCAGAGATAGTAGGAACTGCAGGTGCTGGAGAATCTGAGACAACAAGGTGCAGAGCTGGATGAACACAGCAGGCCAAAGCAGCATCACGGGAGCAAGAAGGCTGACTTTTCGGGCCGAGACCCTTCTTCAGTCTAGGCCCAAAATGTCAGCTTTCGTGCTCCTATGACGCTGCTTGGCCTGCTGTATTCATCCAGTCCTGCACCTTGTTGTCTCTATTAAAGTGAAATATTTTGTTTATTTTACAGAAAAAGGGTGGTGCAATTTTTAAGTGGGTGCAGAAACAGAGACACCTGATGGTTTACATACACAACCCTTTGAAGTTGTTAAAATATATACAGAATCCTTGACTTTGAGAAATGCTAAAGAGATAAGCAGAGCAAAAATGATGTTAAATCAGGTTAAAATGAGAATACTCTCCTTTGCTTTGTTTAGTTCCAGCCACCATACGTTAGAAACGGTAACAAGACCATAACAGAAGATACTTGCCAGACTGATTTGGTTGTTAAAGACTTCAGATTTGTGGAAACAAACAAGGGGTGTTCTCTTTAAAGGATGTTCTGGTAGAGTTTTTCAAGGCTTTGAAAGATTTTACAGAGTTAAAAAGAGGGAAAGTGCTTATTTTTGCTGGCTAGCATATTGGAGACTAGATGACTCAGAATAACAATAATTGACAAAAAAACCCAAAAAGGACATGAGAAAGAATAAATCACATACGCATTTGTTATGATCTGGACAGAAGTATTTGAAAGGCTGATGGCAACAGATTCAATAGTGACTTTCGAAATGGAAGTTACTTAAACAGAGAGATAGGAACAGGACTAGTCCATTCACTCCCTCAAACTTTTCCACCATTAAGTGGCATCGTGATTTGTCTGTGGCCTAACTTCCTAAGGGCTTTGGCCCATATCCCTCCATACATTTGTTAAACAAAAACTGACCTGTCTCAGATTTAAAACTGACCTCGCACCAAGTGCATTTTGTAGAGCAGAGTTCCAAAACTCCCTTTGCGTGTAGAAGTACTTCCGAAAATCTCTCCTGAATAGTTTAGCTGTAATTCTCAAACTATGCCCTCTTGTTCTGGAATCCTCAACCAATGGAAATAGTTTATCTACCCTGTCTTTTCTTCTTAATAGCTTGAAGACTTTGACCAGATCATCCCTTAAACATCTAAATTATAGAGAAAACACACCTTATTTGTATAATCGCTCCTCATAACACTTGAAGCACAGATAGGACTACAATATACTCCCTCCAAAGTCAATATATCCTTCCTAACGTGCGGTGCCCAGATCTGCTCACAGTACTTCAAGTGGGGTCGAACTAGGAATGGGAGAGAGACGGACTGAGGTAGAAATTGACTGGCCCTCTATAAGGAGCTATGGCAAATGCAGTGGGCTAATGCCGTTATCTGTGCTGTATTGGTCTATGGTTGCTATTGTAGCATAGGAACCAATAATTCTGAAGAAACATCAAAAGTTTTGGGTGAATTGCAATCAATGAGAACAGACCCCAACACCCAGTCTGTGATCTCACCCATTTTTGTTCATTTCTTTTACAATTGATGTCTGGATTGTCTATGAATCACAAAAAAAACAGTATCCGCCTACATTGGGGGCCTCTGAATATAAGTTCGGTACAGAAACACCAATTCTCTTGGAACTGTGCCCTCTGGACAGCACCTTTACCATTTAGCGAGCTTTTGAGACAGTTAATGGTTCAATTTTGTTTTATCCAAAGAAACGGTTGCAGTGCCGTGCATTAAGTCTTTTTATTTCACTGTCTGTGTAAAGTGCTAGCCGGATGGGAATGGTTGAAAGAGAGAGGAGTAGAAATAGAGAATAAAACCATGCACATGGCTAAAAGCTCCCTTTTAATTGGAACCCCGCCCTCCTCTCCCTGTCTCTAAAAGCTTTGGAGCAGCAATTTATTTAATCAGAAGGCGACACAGCAGCTAGTGAGGCTGGGAGCAGTCTGCACATGAATGCCAGACATGCTTTTCTCGCAGCCTATTACAAAGCTTAAAAAAAATGTGTAGAAGGAAGAACAGTTAGAACATTCCTGCGTCAATGCGAAGATGTTTTATTTTTAAGTGTGGTTGGGAGCAGGATTTGCAGCAACTGTCTTTGGGATGCTGTAACTGGGCTGTTTAATAACTCTACTCATAGTCCAGTGTTCCTGCTCGCTGGATTTGTCTGCCTGTCACACCGACTGTTCTCCAAAGCCTCCTGCTGCCAGAGCGGGGATGAAGCAGCGCTGATATCCAGTTGACCGGAGACGGGGTATTGGTAAGGAACTTTACTGGTCAATTGCAAATAGGACGTGACTGGTGAGGTGATATATTTACAGTAATATGTTACCAGCTTTGACACGCATGAGGTGTGTTGGGAGCCGGAATGCAGTAGAATGCCTGACAGTAGTCGTTGTGGAGTTTTCTCTGGAAGGTGGGTTTACAATTGAGACCATTTGGAATATTCCACCACATCTCTCTTACAGCGGCTGAGCTAAGGCGAAGCTGGTCCGGTTGGCAAGTGCAGTTTGAGTGGGATGCAGAGCCTGGAGTTAAAACAAAGCGAAACTTTAACAATGAACGGCAGTGGCGGTTTTGGAAGATTGTTGCTGTTGAGAACTAGTTTTCAGTTCTTCTTTATGATTCACCCTCTGATCCCAAACGGACCCTTTCATAGCCAAAAACAGCAGCCAGCTGAGATCCCTGGAGTGACCTGACCCGGTTCCTGGCTGATATGCTCCTGGTCGAGAGTCCTCTTCCCTCATACCGAATTTCCGCTGACCAGGTTCCCTACTGAAAGACTGGCTCCATTCAGCCTTGGAACCCAAGTCACTGAAGGAAAGGTGGAAATTGTGGGATAGAAGGAGGCCACTCAGCCCCTCCAATTGTACGTGGATACAACCAGATTATGGGGATTCCTCATAGCCTATCCCTACCCACCTTGGTGCTGTCCCCATTGAATTCTGTGGATCTCAGTTCCATTTCCATTGGCTTTATCACCCTCAACATGGGAAGGTGACAAGCTATTGGTATTACCATGGGACCGAGAGACCCAGTTAAAGTTCTGGGGACCTCGATTCCAACCCATTAAAACAGATAGTGGAGCTTGAATCAAGAAGAGAAATTCTGAAATTAAGAGCCTAATGATGATCATGAATCCTTTGCAGATTGCCAGGAAAAAAAGCCCACCTGATTCACTCATGCCCTTTAGGAAAGGCAATTGCCATTCTTACCTGGTCTCACCTATAGGTGACTCCAGACCCATAGCAATATGGTTGACTCTTAAATGCCCTCTGGGCAATTAGGGATGGCTAATAAATGCTGGTTGAGCCAGTGACACTCTCATCCTGTGAATGAATAAAAAAACTTTAGGTGGCAGGGAGGGATTTACAAATCAAGTTACCCTTGATGTGAAGAAATGTTTTTTGTCATTACATCTGAAAGGATGACCTCTAAATTTAAGGTTATATCCCCTGTGTCCTGTAAAACCAACCCCACAGAGAACTGAGGGCTGAGAAAGAATGAGACTGTATCTGAACTGAAGTGTGTAACTTAAAGTGAGAAATTGTTACCTGCATTTTGTTTTTTGCAGATCTCTGCTTAATTGTCCCCTGTCTGCTTGGCCATCAATCTCTATAATTTCTTGGAGAATACAGGTCCTCTTTACAGAATCAGCTTTCCAGATTTTACTCTTTACAATCAATCCCTTCCTGTACTTTTATTGGCTCAAGCACCTGTCTATTGATCTTTCTTTCTCTCCCAGCCTTTCACCTTCTTCACTCCTTATCACTTCTTCATTTGAAGACAAGTAGCGTGCAGGATTATGGGGTGAAGGTGAGTTGTTCATTTGGGGAGCTGGTGTGAGCACAATGGGCCAAATGAACTGCTTCTGCACCCTAAAGACCCTGTGATTCTATGATTACCTTTATCAATAGTACCTTTATCAATTTAGGTTGTTGACAACACATTTATTTCTTAGCCATTTGCCTTCTCCCCTTTCTCTCTGAGGCAGTTCTGACCCACGGGCTCACTGGTACCTCTAATTCTTGTATCCTCCCTGTTTGTTGGATGAAATCTGGAGGCCTGTAAAAACCTCACCACAATTCAAGTCCAACACTCCTAGTGACAGGGGAAGGGATGTCCTTTTTTTAAAACTCTGTTTTGTTAATGGCAACGTAGGCATCTGTTTGTCCATCTCTATTGATTGGAGCCTGAAACCATTTCGGAGTGCTATTGAGAGTCAACCTCATTTCCAGGAGTCTGGAATCACATAGGTTGGACTAAGTAATGACTGTAGATTTCCTTCCGTTAGCGAATCATGTGGGCTTTTATTTTACCATAAGCAAATGTAGTGGTAATGGCTACCATCCCTTGATTTGTGGTTTATTCACTACATTTACATGTATTCAATAATTTCACCAGCCGCCATGGTGTGATTTAAACCAGTCTAACCCCCAGGTTTACAGATTAACAAGCATCAGACAGTCAATCAACCAATGAATCTTCGCACTACTTTCTACTGTACTATAAGGCAAGAAAGCAAAGATACACAATGGTGATTATTGAATTGCTGAATAGAGAATTGGATGCTCTTTAGGTTGCACTTCAGTATTCCCTCTGGACTCTAATCCTTTTATTTTTGACATGAAATTTATTGCACCTTCACTGTTACCATTTCCTTTGCAGGGCTCATTTTGCAGAGATTTCCTTTACTGAACAACCAGAGTTGTTAGGATTTGAAATGCGCTGCCTGGGAGAGTGGTGGAGGTCGATTCAGTAGGAGGTTTCAAAAGAGAGTGGGATATATATTTGAAAGTGGTAAATTTAGAGGGCTATGAAGATAGGACTGGAGAGTGGGACCAGCTGGATAGCTTTTTCAGGAGCCAGTACAAACATGATAGTTCAAATGGCCTCCTAATGTACTGCAAAATTCAATGATTATATAATCATTAACATCTCTTTGTACCATTAATTTGGTCTGAATACTGCGTATGTTTGAATAAACAGCCTTTTGCTATTTCACCCCACCCCTCAAGCCTATTTGCTTATTTTCTTTATGTTTGTACACTGTCACTTCCTGCTTACCCTATCGTTCCTTAACTGGCTTCCCTGCAAAGCTGCCACATCCTTTCAAAGAACAAAGAATGGTATAACACAGGAGCAGGTCTTTTGGCCCACCAAGACTGCGCTGACACATGATACCTCTGTGTGATCTGTATCCAGCCATTCCCTGTGTATTCACATGTCTGTCAAGTTGCCTCTTAAACATTTCTATTCTATCTGTCTCTCCCACCTCCTTGGGTAGTGCATTCCAGGCACTTACCACCCTCAATAAAAGTACTTGCCTCTCCCGTCTCCATTAACCTATCTCCTTTTCCCTTAAACCTCCCTCGCCTAGTAATTGACAATTCTACCCTGGGAAAAAGACCCTAACTATTCATTCTATCCATGTATCTCATAATTTGGTAAACACCTATCATTACCCCTTGTCGTTCAAAGTTCAAGTGAAAACAAAACAAGTTTGTCCAATCTCTTCTCAAAGCTAGTAGTCTCCAAACCAGGCAACATCCTTTCTGCATCCTCTTGAAAACCTCTACATGTTCCTGGTGTGTGGTGATCAGAACTGTACGCAATATTCCAAATGTGGCCTCATTGACGTTCTATGCAACTGCAAAACAACTTGCCAATTTTTATATACTATGCCCTGACTGATGAAGGCAAACATGTCATGTGTCTTTTTGAACACCCTACCCACTAGTGTTGCCACTTTCAGGGAACTGTGGACCTGTACACCTATATCCCTCTGTATGTGGATGCTGCTTAGGGTTCTGCCATTTACTGTATACTTCCCGTTTGCATTTGACCTTCTAAAATGAATCACCTTGCATTTGTCCAGATTAAATTCCATTTGCCATTTCTCCATCCAAGTCTCTAGCCTATCTATATCCTGCTGTATCCTCTGCCAATCCTTCTCACTATCTGCAGCTCCCCCAATCTTTGTGTCATCTGCAAACTTACTAATCAGCCTCCTCCAAATCATTTATATATATTTTACGAAGAACAGGTGTCCCAGCACTGTTTCCCACGGAACACCATTGCTTGCAGATCTCCAATCAGAATAACACCTTTCCACTGCTACTCTCTGTCTTCTATGACCAAGCCAGTCCTGCATCCATCTTACCAGCTCATAATGGATCCCCTGTGACTTCAACTTCTGTATCAGCCTGCCATGAGGGATCTTGTCAAACTCTTTGCTAAAGTCTATGCTGAAAACATCCACCACCCTGCCCTCATCAATCACCTTTGCCACTTCCTCAAAAAAACTCATGTGAGTTTGTGAGACATGATCAGCCCACGCAGCCATGGTGCCAATGGCTAATAAGTCTGTACTTTTACTAATATAAGTTAATCCTATTTTTAAGAATCTTCTCCAATAATTTCCCTGCCATTGATGTAAGGCTCACCAAACTGTAATTTCCCAGATTATCCCTGTTGCCCTTCTTAAACAAAGTAACAATTTTGGCTATTCTCCAATCCACTGAGATCTCTCCTGTGAGTAAAGAGGAGGCAAAGATTTTGTATAAGGCTCCAGCGATTTTCTCATCTGGCATTCTGGGATAGATTCCCATCAGGTCCTGGGGGCTTCATGTTTTTCAAAACAGCCAACACCATTTTTATATGGCCCTGCCCTAGAATATCAACATACCCCTCCCGAGAGCTACCATTCACCATGTCCTTCTCTTTCTGTGTATACCGATGCAAAGTGTTCGTTAAGGATTCATCCATTTCCTCCAGCTCCATGTATAAACTCCTCCCCCCCTTTGTCCTTGTGTGGGCTTACCTTTTCCCGAGACCCCTCTTGCTCCTTGTTCAAATGTACTGAGATTTTACTTAATCCTGTTTGCCAAAGACATAACATAGCCCCTTTCAGCCCTCCTTAGTCCTTGTTTGAGTTCTTCCTTACTGCCTTTACATTCTCAGAGGGTTCTGTCGGTCTACAGCTTCCTAACCTTACCTTCTTTCTCTTTTTGACTCATTCAATGGTCCTGAATTGTGCCACACTTATCCTTCATTTTCACAGGAACTTGCCGGTCCTGACCCCTAACTAACTGGCTTTTAAAAGATGCCCACAAGCAATTGTCCTCCAATCTACACTCCCCAGTTCCTACCTAATATGAGAGTAGTTAGTTTCCCCCTCTGCCTTTAGTACTTTCAACCAAGGACTATTCTCACCCTTATCCATAAGTAAGCTAAAAATTGCAGAATTATGCCCTGAAATTGTCCTCCTCTGAAACTTCAAACCACCTGGCTGAGCTCAGTCTCAGGTTGAGTATGGCCCCTGCTGAGTGGATGATTTACATATTATTTCATTGTGGGCACACCTAACAAATCCAAACTCCAAAAACCACTCCCCCCACCCACCCCGCCCCCATCTCTGGCATTAGGGAATCCCAGTCAATACAGGGGACGTTAAAATCACCCACCACAACAACACTCCCTTTTCACATTTTTCCACAATATGTCCACGTTTCTTTTCCTTGATCACCCACTGGTTGTGGGGACGCATGTAGTATAATCCCATCAAAGTGATTGCACCCTTCCTGTTCCTGAGCTCAACCCATATGGCTTTGCTGGATGAGACCTCCATGATGGGCTTCCTCATTACAGCTGTGATATCCTCCCTAATCATAACACAACTCCCCCACCTCATTTACATCCCTCTCTATTCTCATCTGAAACATCTAAATCCTGGAATGTTAAGCTGCCAGTCTTGGCCCTCTGTCAACTAAGTCTCTGCAAAAGGTACAACATCGTAGTTGTATGTATTAATCCAAGCTCTAGGTTCATCTCCCTTACCTGTCATACCCCTCACATTTACAAAATAAAACCTCAGACCACCAATCCTGCTGTGTGCAGTAACCTGTCCCTGTCTGTTCTTCCTCTTTGCCTTGCTGGCGTTAGTCTCTAAACTCCTCCTTGGTCATTCCACTTGCTGATCTACTGCTCCAATTCCCAACCCCTGCCGTACTAGTTTAAACTCTCCGAAATGACACCAGCAAGCCTCCCTGCCAAGGCTTTGGTTTCCCTCTAGTTTAGGTACAACCCATCCTTCTTGTACAGATCCCATCCGCCCCGGAAGACATCCCAATGATCCATATACCTGATGCCCTCCCTCCTACACCAGCTGTTTAGCCACGTATTTTACTGTGCTATCTTCATACTCCTAGCTTCACAGCCATGTGGTGCAGGAAGTAATCCCGAGATTACAAGCCTGGAGGTCCTGTTTTTTAAACTTCCAATCTAACTGTGTGAATTCACTTTGCAGGACCTCGTCTCTCTTTCTGCCTGTGTCATTTGTACCAATATGGGCTATAACCTCTAGCTGATCACCCTCCGCTTCAGAATATTCTGTGCCCACTCAGACACATCCTTGACCCTGGCACCAGAGGCCGCAACCCATCTTTCTATAGCCACAGAAATAACCATCTCTGCCCCTGCTGTAAAGTTCCCTATCATTATTCCCACCTATGACCCTCCCTGCTGTACAACAGTTCCAGTCGTGGCGTCAGTGATCCTGCTGCTGTTGCTTTCACCTGAGAGGCCATTCTCCCAACAGTACCCATATGGTATACCTGTTTGAGAGGGGAATGGCCACATGGCACTCCTGCACTGCCTGTCTATGTTTACTTGCCTTCCTGGTGGTTATCTATGTCTGTGTGTGTGTAGCCCTTCCTGGTGATGTGACCAGCTTGCTAAATGCGTTATCTACGACATTCTCAGCCTCACAGATGCTCCATAGTGAGTCCACCTGCAGCTCGAGGAACTGCCAAGCGGTCAATCAGGAGCTGCAGCCAATCACACTTCCCTTCACGTAATCACCATGGAAACTGGAAGTGTCCCTGATTTCCTGTATATTGCAGAAGGAGCATTCCATGGGGCTGAGTTCTCCTGCCATTTCAAATCGTACCAACTAAATCAACCTTATCAACTACAGACAATAATCCAGGAACTGATTACATAACGTTACGTTTGAGTTACTAAACTCAGGTTTCTCACTCCCATTCTCAATTCCTAGCAGACTACAACGACCTCTGTCCAGATACTACTCACTCAGGCTGCAAACCTCGCTCTTGAGCAGCCAAGCCTTGGTCACTTCTTGAGTTGGGACATCACCTCCAGAGCACTAACAACAGATTCAAGAACAGCTTCTTCTCTGCTGTAATCAGCCTTACGAACAGAACTCTCATACATTAGAGTTTTTCCTTCTTTGCACCTTCTCTGTAGCTGGAACACCATATTATGCATCCTGTTCTATTACTCTGATGTCATTATGTAAGGTACGATTTGTCTGGTTTGCAACAAAGCAATACTTTTCATTGCATCTCGGTACACGTGACAATAATAAATCAAATCAAGTCAAATCAAATTATTCAGCTCCAGGTTAACTCTGACTGACCCCACTCCTCAGGTATTTGTCCTGTTGTTCACCCGCAGGTTCAGTCTGACTGACCCCACTCCTCAGGTATTTGTCCTGTTGTTCACCCCCAGGTTCAGTCTGACTGACCCCACTCCTCAGGTATTTGTCCTGTTGTTCACCCCCAGGTTCAGTCTGACTGACCCCACTCCTCAGGTATTTGTCCTGCTATCACTGTTCACTCCCAGGTTCAGTCTGACTGACCCCACTCCTCAGGTATTTGCCCTGTTGTTCACCCCCAGGTTCAGTCTGACTGACCCCACTCCTCAGGTATTTGTCCTGTTGTTCACCCCCAGGTTCAGTCTGACTGACCCCACTCCTCAGGTATTTGTCCTGCTGTCACTGTTCACCCCCAGGTTCAGTCTGACTGACCTCACTCCTCAGGTATTTGTCCTGTTGTTCACCCCCAGGTTCAGTCTGACTGACCCCACTCCTCAGGTATTTGTCCTGTTGTTCACCCCCAGGTTCAGTCTGACTGACCCCACTCCTCAGGTATTTGTCCTGCTGTCACTGTTCACCCCCAGGTTCAGTCTGACTGACCTCACTCCTCAGGTATTTGTCCTGTTGTTCACCCCCAGGTTCAGTCTGACTGACCCCACTCCTCAGGTATTTGTCCTGTTGTTCACCCCCAGGTTCAGTCTGACTGACCCCACTCCTCAGGTATTTGTCCTGCTGTCACTGTTCACCCCCAGGTTCAGTCTGACTGACCCCACTCCTCAGGTATTTGTCCTGTTGTTCACCCCCAGGTTCAGTCTGACTGACCCCACTCCTCAGGTATTTGTCCTGTTGTCACTGTTCACCCCCAGGTTCACTCTGACTGACCTCACTCCTCAGGTATTTGTCCTGTTGTTCACCCCCAGGCTCACTCTCCTTTGCTGTTGCTGCTCAGACTGACCTATTGCTTTCCACGAAAACCAACATTTCCTAGCTACCATGAGAACTGAGGAAGGGTCACCGGACAAGAAACATTAACTCCGGTTTTTTTCTTCATAGATGATGCCAGACCTGCTGAGCTTTTCCAGCAACTTCTGTTTTTGTTCCTGGTTTGCAGCATCCGCAGTTCTTTCGGTTTCTACCAGAATATTCCTCTTTTACTCAGTACTGGTACCAAGCAAGATGAACTAAACCTCATGCCTCCGAGGTCATTCTTTGGGCCATTGTTTTATATTCATCCAGACCAGTTTGATTCAAGTAGCGGTCATTAGATTAGTAACTTTTGAGTTGTGCTTTCTAAAGTAGCTCCTAATTCCTGAACATCTTTCAGCAGAACCTCCTTTCAAGCTCTATTAATGTTATTGATACCAATATGGACAATCTTGGATCACCTCAGTATCCCGCTGCTTCCACATACTGCAGCAGCAACACATCACCTATGTATATTGTATTGTAATTAATTTATTAATTAATCTCTGTCATATCCCTGTTTTTATGCTTCATTGTAATTTTTTAAAATTAGCATCAATCTTATGTCTAATAAGTTACTTTTTAAGAAAGAAAACTAAAAGACTAGGAATCTAAATGCAAACTATAGCTTTATTTTAGCTTAAATTCTAGGAATACTCACCCACACTACTCACCAGTCAGCTGATAGTAGGAACTGCCGATGCTGGAAAATCTGAGATAGCAAGGTGTGGAGCTGAATGAATATAGCAGGCCAAGCAGCATCAGAGGAGCAGGAAGGCTGAAGTTTCAGGCCTAGACCCTTCTTCAGAAATGGGGGAGGGGAAGGGGATTCTGGAATAAATAGGGAGAGAGGGGGAGGTGGATAGAAGATGAATAAAGGAGAAGATAGGTGGAGAGGAGACGTACAGGCCAAAGAGATGGGGTTGGAGCCAGTAAAGGTGAATGTAGGTGGGGAGTTAGGGAGGGGACAGGTCCGGTCAGGGTCAAGGAGGCGGGATGAGGTTTGTGGGTAGGAGATGGGGGTGGGGCTTGCGGTGGGAGGAATGGTTAGGGAGGCAGGGACGAGCTGGGCTGTTGTTGGGATGCGGTGGGGTAGGAGAGATTTTGAAGCTTGTGAAGCCCACATTGATACACTTGGGCTGCAGGGTTCCCAAACAAAATATGAGATGCTGTTCCTGCAACCTTCGTGTGGCATCATTGTGGCAATTCAGGAGGCCCAGGATGAACAAGGAGTGGGAAGCAGAGTTGAAACAACTCCACCTCCCAGTTACGAACCACTTTAACTTTCCCTCCCACTCCTTGGACGACATGTCCAACCTGGGCCTCCTGCGTTGACACAATGATGCCACTCGAAGGTTGCAGGAACAGCAACTCATATTTCGCTTGGGAACCCTGCAACCTGTCCATCTCCTCTCCACCTGTCTTCTCCTCTATCGATCTTCTATCGGCCTCCCCATCTCTCTCCATTTATTTCAGAACCCCCTTCCGCTCCCCCATTTCTAAAGAAGGGTCTCGACTGGAAACGTCAGCCTTCCTGCTCCTCTGATGCTGCTTGTCCTGCTGTGTTCATCCAGCTCTACACCTTGTTAGCACCAGCCAGTCCTTTGTTTAGATGAAAACAACCAAACACCTTTCCCTAACCTATTACTTAACTTCTTGTGATGCTTAACTTTAGCAAGTTGTGCTTTCAAGGTCTAAGTAGCATTAACCTGTCTATTTTTACACACTTTCACTAAACAGGGATTTTTCCCAGTCATTTATTGAAAATCCAATTGCAGCTGGTTCTTAATTAATCTACACTGCAAGCCTTGGGAAAAATAATGCCTGCTTAAGGTTGACATCTGCAGAAATTAGACCAAAGATTTCAGCCGACTGCGACCTGAATTAGATTTGTACAAATTAATGATTTAGACTTTCTTACTCAGAAAACGCAGTCAGTTGCAACTTGGACTGAGGTTATCAAATGATATTTGCTGGTAGGTGACATAATGAGGAGAAAGGGTTATGCAGGCTAAGGAAGAGCTATCTGCTAAGAGCAGAGTGCTAAGGGCTTCATGGCCATTGGAAATTCAGATTAAGCAATAGACCCAGAATTGGAGATATGAATTGCAATCAGAACTGGAACAAAAATAACTCGTGGAGTTGTTGGGATGGACAATGCTACTATGATATGAAAGAAGTGAAATTCATGGATGTATTTGATAAACAAGGATGAGAATTATAAAACTGAATGTTACTTAATCAGCAGCCAGTGCAAGTCGGTGAGCAAGGGGTGATGGGTGAATTTTGCTTGTTAGAAGTGAATGTATTGGTACAGAGTTTGGACAACTATGGAGGATGGAAAGTGGGAAGATAAGCAGGAGAGCTTTGGACAAGTCTCAGGTCAGCAAAGACTTGAATAAGGATTCAGGATCGGATCCTAAGTGCAATGGATTCTGTAAGATTTTGCAGTTGCTGAAAGACTTTTCTAAAATATTTCAACATATCTTCAAGTTTATTCATGATCGTACTCTCTTACTAATGATTCATATTTAAATCCATCTGATCTACAAATATACTAGACTGTGACTTTAGAATGATCACAAGCATTCCACTAATAATAATTATTAATGAGTTTATTAAACAATAGCGGGCACTAATCTGACTTATTGTCTGACATCCACATAAACACTGTAGTTGATGTATCACTCCTTAAAAGGTAAAGTCACCATAGTCCTACCAAACAATAAAGCTACTCTGTCGTTAGAGTGAGATAACTGGTTGTCGTGTAACCTGACGGCCAGAATTCCTCAGGTGAGAGGAGAGGTTGAGGAGAGTCCTTCATGGTAACCTCAGCTAGAGGGGAAATTGAACTCATGTTGTTGACATCACTCTGCATTACAAACTCACCATCTAAGTTACCTCACCTCCCATGGTAGGGACTTGTGAACTGCTTCAGTCACAAAGTAAACCTTTGAGAAACAAATTGCTTACAACACATCCAGACATTGCTGGAACAGGATGACCAGAGATGGGTGTTTTCAGTATTGACCAATGAGCCATCAATTGGCAGAGGACACTGTCCATGGTCCTGTGCAGTTGGCAAGTCTGCATTGACGAGTTTTGCGATAACACAGTGTGGAGCTAGAGGAACGCAGCAGGCCAGGCAGCATTAGAGGAGCAGGAAAGTTGACATTTTGGGTTGACCCTTCTTTGAAGAAGGGCCCCGACCCAAAAGATCAACATTCCCGCTCCTCTGATGCTGCCAGGTCTGCTGTTCTCCTCCAGCTCCACACTGTGTTATCTCTGACTCCAGCATCTGCAGTTCTTACTATCTCTCTTGACCAGTTGTGCAGTGTTTGTGAGAGTTCTGTTTATGTGGAAGTAATGATATTTTCATTCCTTCATTCCTTTACAGCTCAGTGCACTTCAAACCTGACGGAATACTCACTGATGGAATGAAAGTTGACATTTGGTGCAGCGTGGGGCGATTCCAGCCCTGGGTCATGCAGATTCTGCAGAAAGTGCATTAGAATTGGTTGATCTGATAATGAATAGTCTAGTTTTTTATTATTAAATTAATGGTAAGGCTAATGGTGTTTGACGTAATTTACCTCTACGTGCTATGGCACCTTCCTATGAGGGACAGGTGCACCCACAGAAATCAATATCTGAAAGCCACTGTCTCAGATTCATTGCTCTATAGCTTCCTCTGTGAAGCCAACATCACTGTCTAGTTCCCTTTGGGAGCATGTTGAGCAGTGTATGATTGCTGGATATTTAGGTATAAATTAACTAACACTCGATTCCTGTTGCTTGTCTTTGCAATATATTTGCACAGAATTTGTTGTAACTCAATTGAACTGTGCTTTCAGTTTGTTAGACATGGACATATATGCTTGGACTTTTAAAGAAACTCGTTCTGCAGCAGGTTGTTGAGTGTGTGAGCTGGTGTCAGGACAGTGTGCGACACTGGGTATCTGTAACAAACCTGCCACAGATAACTATGGCTTTACATTTCCACTTAATGGACCATGAAAAGATATGACAATTGTGAATGGCTCTCAAACAATTTCTCTGGCAACGAGAATTAACCACTAGAAGTCATATTCCGTTTAACAAAAGCTATTGTTGGAGATTTCAGAAATAGTGACTTTGAAATTGAATGTTTTTACTTGACCTTTCTGCCAGTTTGCATTTTCGTAATTCAACTTCTCCTTCCTTCTCTCCTTTTATCTGATCTGGCATTGAATTCACTACTTTCATTTGCATTCCTTTTCAGTTCTCATACTGATTCTTTCCCTGTTCTGTCTACTTGGTTTCTTGAGGAGACACGCAGGTATTTGACCTGGTCATTACAGATGCCTGGCGTTGTTCACTGTGCTGATACCGGCTCACATGTTCAAGAACCTGCTGCAGAATATTGTTTTAAAAACCCTTTTAATATGCAAGCACATTTCTAACAAACTAGAAGCACAGTTCAGTTGACTGACAGAAAATTCTGTGACAATACATTGCAAAGACTAGCATCAGGAATTGAGTTTTGGTTTATTTAAACCCAAATATCCCTATATATCTTAGAGTTAACAACACATAGGACTGCTGAATGTGTAAAGCTGTTGTGGTAAATTGTATGTAGGTCAGCTTCTGAGGGCGTCACTCTGTGCATAAGATGTGAACCATTTGGTTTGAAAATTATATGATATAAATCATATTTGTATATTAAATTGGAACAGGAGGAGGAAATGCAACCCATTTCACCAGCTCTGTCATTTAGTTAAATTACAGCTCCATTTGGCTGTCTTGGTTCTGTTATCTTCACTGTAAAGAAATCCACAAATTCACTTTAACATTTTATATTCCAGATTTTCACTATTGTTTGTGCAGAAGTTCCTCTTGACCTCATTTCTGATTGGTCTAGGTTTAATCTTATGGTATATTCCCCCCATGTTCTAAGCAGCACCAGAGGTAGTTGCTTTCATGTACTTGCTACTGATCTATTTACTAATTAAATTGTGGAATTATCTTTAAACTCCTCTTTTGTATCATTGTCTATTAATTGTCTGTGTTCAAGGGAATGTATTCATAGTCGATGCTACCTACCCTCATAATTTAACCCAATTTATTTGTTCCTGGAATGTAGCTGTTTCATTGACTGCTCCAACATTTCTCACCCGACCCTAATTCTTCTTTAGAAGTTGCTATCAAGCTATCTAACTGAACTGCCGTAGTCCATTTGGTGTAAGGACACTCATACAGCTGTAATGAATGGAGTTCAAGCATTTTGACTCATTTACACTGATGGAACAGTGATACTTTTTTCCAGGATTGTGAGTGATTAAGAGAGAAACTTGTGCATGGTGGTTTTCCCAATGTATCTGCTACCCTTGTCCTCCTGAATTGTGGAGTTTATGGACTGAAAAGGTGTTGCCAGCTCTGTGCTGCTTCATTTATATTTCACACACTGCCGTTTAGGTCTAAGATATATTCTTACTGAGTATTAGCAAGAAATAAGGTCAATAATTTCATATTATATCTTTGCAAAGTAAAACCAATTTCCTACCCGTTCAGTGAACCTTGTCCTGCTGTTCCAGACTGATGATAAAGATCTGGGGGAACATCTCCTGGGGGGATATTTTTGGACAGTTGAACCTGAAATTCAGCCCAAGTGGCTTATTTTTCTGAAGTTCAGTTCCACTCAAGTTTCCTGCCAGACCCATTATCAAAATCCCAAAATAAAACATTGGAACATGAAAAATAGGAACAAGAGTGGGCCAATCAGACCCTCACATTTATTCCAGTAAACGAAATGATGGCTGATCTGCTCCAAGCCTCAACTCTCCTCTTTCATGCCAGCTCTTCATAACACTTGACTCCCCGACATTTCAAAAAATCTGTCTACCTCCTTTTTAAATACTTTCAGCGATCTAGTCTTCACAACTTCCTAAGGTAGAGAATTCCAGACATTCACTACCATCTGGGAGAAGAAATTCCCTGGCATCGCAGTTTCACATGACTACCCACTTATCCTGTAACTGTGTCCCCTCATTCAAGATTCCTCAACTATTGTAATCACTTTCTCAATGTCTAACCTGGGGTTGTGGGATGTGTAGATTAGGTGGGTTTAGAGTGGGTCTGGGTGGGATGCTGTGAAGGTCGGTGTGGACTTGTTGGGCCAAAGAGCCTGTTTCCACACTGTAGGGATTCTATGATCTTTAATGAATAAAGGTCTAACCTATTTAGACGTTCTTGATAAATCAACATTTCCGTCCCAGGACTCTGCCTTGTGAGCCTCTTTTGAACTGCCTCCAATGCAAAGTTAAATGAGGGGACCAAAACTGTTCGCAGTACTGCAGCTCCAACCTCACCAACACTTCCTACAATTGTAACAGAAGTCCCCTATTTTTAATCTCCAGCACCCTAACAATAAAGGTTAAAATTCCGTTTGACCATAGACCGGAAGAAGTATGAGCAGCAGTAAGCCAATCAGCCCATTGAGTCTCAAGACCAAGGATTGTCAGGCAAAGTGTAATTTTTAGTATAATACCATTCTGATTGAGATTCCTCAAGCTGTTGCACCAGCTGCTTTTGTCTGACTGCAAATGTGCTGCGTTTGGAAGAAGACCTGAAAGAGAAGCGCTCCCGTGATCCTGCGCAAATTTTCCTTGTTCAGCCAATACCACAAATAAAAAACCCAGAGGCTATTCATTTAACCCTTGTGGCATTTTGAAGGAGATAGCAAGAACTGCAGATTCTGCAGTCAGAGATAATACAGCGTGGAGCTGGAGGAACACAGCAGGACAGCCAGCATCAGAGGAGCAGGTAAGTTGACATTTCAGGTCAGGACCCTTCTTCAGAGAAGAAACGTCAACTATCCTGTTCCTCTGATGCTGCCTGGCCTGCTTTCTTCTTCTAGCTCCACATTTGTTATCTCTGCATTTTGGGAGCTCTTACAGTGTGTAAGTAGCAGTTGCATTTGCTACTGTAAATTGCTGTACTTCAAAGCAATTACTATTAAGTGAAGCACTTTGAGCCATTTCTGAGAGGTGTGATAATAAGTTCTAGATCAGAAAGATTTTGTTTTTATTCTGAACTGCCTTTCTGTTGTATTCATAAAAATGTTGCATATGTGTACAGGTCTTATAATTCGCTCAGAGGTAGTAAGAACTGCTGATGCTGGAGTCAGAGAAAACACACAGCGTGGAGCTGGAGAAGCACAGCAGGCCAGGCAGGATCAGAGGGGCAGGAAAATTAGCATTTCTTTTCTGGAGAAGGGTCCTGATCTGAAACGTCAACTTTCCTGCTCTTCTGATGCTGCCCGGTCTACTGGGCTGCTCCAGCTCCACACTGTGTGTTATCTGTGTGCAGTTCTTGACCTCTTTACAGGTGTGACCATTTTTGGCAATGCTTTTTTATTTTTGATTCACTCTTGGAGTTTGGACATTGCTTATTACCAATCATTGGTTACCCCTTGAGAAGTTAGTGGTGATGGGAGATGTTTTGCCAGCACTGCAGTCTGTGTGGTGTTGGATCACCTACAGTGCCAGTGGCGATAAAGACGTGGCTAATGTTTGTCAAAGTTTGGGGCGTTGTGAGATATTCTGAGAATAATTACACTTTTTGGTCAATTAATGTTGATCTGCGTGACAAAGGTGAAATCTTGCCCTTTACCTCTATTATTTAGAAGAATTTGTTACATTTCTGCATTAATTGCCTGTGAAAGCCACATTGAAAGTGAAACCTGATTGTTAAGTGCATAATTATTAATAAGTATGAATTCACATCTCTGGGAGCGATTTAAACTGTTAGTTGTGAGAGTCATAGAGTCATACAGCATAGATACAGACCCTTTGGTCTAACCAGTCCTGAGCATAATAAAACGCCGAGTTTAAGACTATCTTTTTTCTTTCCTTTTCTCCACTAATTTGCCTTGCTGTCTTACTCCAATCTTAATTTCCTTTTTCTACACTTGATTTGCCTCTCATCCACCACCATTTTCTTTCTCTACTGTGATCTCAATTATTAAAGTGGTTATGGAAACATACATTATTGACCTCTGTGTCTATTGAGGCCTTAGATATGTCATTACCTTTGCAACAGTGTTACTACTTTATATTTCCAACATGGTAACCTCGCAAGTCGACTTTGAGCTGACATGCAAACGAACAAGTCTAAGTAATGAGGTATGTGGCAATGTGTCCCCTTGCTTGTACGTTCTCTCCCGATTGCTCCAAATCTCTAAGCCATGCCCTTGTCATTCACAGGGAATGGTACCAGATCGATCCAGAACAGGTCACGATGCATCCGACCAGCAATGTCACAGAGATTGTGGAGGGAAACGATTGGAACATTTCCACAGAATGGCGCCTGATGACGGTTGATCAGTCCAGGAACAAAGCCTACCCATCCATGGCTGAGAGTACCAAGCTACTCAGTGTCCAGATCACACTAATTACAGCCTATGCATTAATCATCCTCCTGGGGCTGGTGGGAAACTCCCTGGTTATTTACATGATTGTAAAATACAAAACCATGCGAACTGTCACGAACTTCTTCATTGCCAACCTGGCCTTGGCTGATCTCATGGTGGACACACTCTGCTTGCCATTCACCCTGGTTTATACTCTCCTGGATGAATGGAAACTTGGAGCTGTCCTCTGCCACCTTGTCCCTTATGCTCAGGCTTTAAGTGTCCATGTGTCCACTCTAACCCTGACAGTAATCGCGCTGGACCGCCATCGATGCATTGTCTTCCATTTAGACAGCCGCATTTCCAAGAAGTTCAGCTTCATAACCATTTCCATGACCTGGTTGGTGTCGGCTGTCCTTGCTGGGCCACTGGCCATCTTCAGGGAGTACAAAATTGTCGACTTGCAACCTATTAACCTGCAGATTGTTGTCTGCTCTGAGAAATGGCCAAGTGGGAACACTCAAGATGGAACCATCTACAGTATCTCAATGTTCATCCTCCAGTATGTGCTGCCTTTGGGCATCATCAGTTACGCTTACATTAGAATATGGATCAAGTTAAAGAACCACGTTAGCCCACGCGCACGGAGTGACAGCCATTACAGACGAAGGAAAACAACCAAAATGCTTGTGATGGTAGTGGTGGTCTTCGCAGTGTGCTGGCTGCCCTTGCACACCTTCCAGCTGGCTAGCGATTTGGACGAGCGCCTCTTTCAGTTCACAGAATACAAGTTGCTCTACACCATCTTCCACGTGGTGGCCATGTGCTCCACCTTCGCCAATCCCCTGCTTTATGGCTGGATGAACAAGAACTATCGCAACGGCTTCATCCTCTTTTTCCGCTGCAATCACAGTGTGGACAACCTCAACAATGTGGAGAATTCAGTGAAGGCGAGGCTGCACCCTTTCAGGGTAGTAGCTCACAATGGCAGCCTTTGCAATTACAGGGTGACAAATGGTCATCCACCAACTGATGTTTAGTTGGGGGGGGGCAAAGTGGGGGGAAGAGGGTGTGGGGTTTCATCTGTTGTACAGTGAAAAGTGTTGATGGCACCCAGTATGGAACAGATGGGTTTCCAATTCTTCTTCTGGTCAGCGATAATCTTTGTCCAACTAAGCTGGGATTGTTTTATGGAGTAACATTAAGTGAAATAACCCACACTGTCACTGATTTATGTTTTTTTACGCATGAGCATCTTTGGCCCAGATTATACTTTATTGCCCTACCCCAAGTGCTGTTGTGAAGGAAGTGGTGAGCAGAGTGGCACAGCAGCACTGTTGGGCCCATAAGCCAGATAGGCCAAAACCATCCCTTGCTACTTGGGAGCTCCTTTTGGGCTTTGTGGCTCAGTGGTTAGTACAGCTGCCTCACAGCACCAGGGACCTGGGTTTGATTCCAGCTTCAGGTGACTGCTTATGTGGAGTTTGTACATTGTCCCCATGCCTATATGGATTTCCTCCCATAACCCAGAGATGTGAAGGTTAGGCAGATTGGCCAGCTTGAATTGCATGGATGTGCAGACCAGGTGATTTATCCATGGTTAATGCAGAGTTATGGGAAAAAAAATGGGGGCTGCTTTTCTGAGAGTTGGTGCAGACTTGATGGGCCGAAGGGCATTTATGACCCTTCTTGAGGTGACACAATCTCTCTGTTGTTGATATATCCATCGTGTTAATAGGGATGGAGTTCCAGGATTTTGCCAAGGCACTGGTCATATATTTTTGCGTTATATTGTTGAAGTTTCAGAACAGAAACACGCCTGGTCCTGTGTGAGTTTCTGTATTACCTTGAGGATCCCTTCCTCCCGTAATCTATTTATTTTGAAGAATGAGATTGACCTTAGGTCAGCCACTTGCTGGCTCATGTCAATTTCTCTCTGACATCTTGCATGCTACCCCATCCTGCCAACCCCTCTCAGCATTTTGTACTTCTGTCAGTCTCAGCACAATTGCCTTAGCCCAAAAAGAGAACAGCCCTAGCTTCTCCAACCTGATCTTGCACCAAAACGTCCTCATTCCTTGACTCATTTCTGATGACCCTCCTCTCCATGTTCTCGAGGATCTTCCCAAAGTGTTGTGATACAACTAACCATTTGTGGTTTCTTTTTATATACTGTTCCTTTCTGCCCTCATTACAGATGGTTATGTTCCTGAGAATTTGCCTAATCACATAACGTAACCTCAAGAAAAACATAAACATTGTTTATGTCTCCCACAGATGCTGCCTAACTTACTGAGTATTTCTAGGACTCCATATTTTTGCAACATTTTCCATTTATCTTTAAGAATAGAAGAGGGGCATGCCACAACAGGAATGAGCTCCAGAGGAAGAGATGACTGGTGGAAACTGGTGGCGTTAATTGGTGGTTTGCCCAATAGCTGGGAAGCCAGTAAGAGATTTGTGTTATTGCCATTGGAGACAGTCCACTGAACTGGGCAGTTGGCAGGTTGCGGTGGGCCATTACGACCTGGAAGCAGAGAGTATGCCTGTCAAGAACTGCTGAGCCACCAGACGATGGCAACCATTTTAACTGAGCAGCACCCCCTAGAGGGTAGTGGCTCTAACTGCACTGACAACCTGTTAGAAGCGAAGCTGAGGGGGTAGTGAACCATATCGCAGGTAAGGCATGATGGGAAGGGTTTAATGGGATCAGTCTGGTAGGGTCAAGAACATTGGTGGGTGTGGGGGCTTTTTGGAATCAGCAGCAAGGTGTTGGAGGGCACCCTCTCCATCCTGTTGCCTTTTCCCCAATCAGAATGGCACTGAATGCTTTAAAGAAGGGACAGCCACTCCCCATCCACTCGAATTGACAGACCTGCTGCCACTCTCTATAGGGGGACATCTCCACTTGCAGCTAAGATAACATCACTGGCAATGGGATAAAGCCTTCGACTAACTGTCTGCTTAAGGGTCTGAGTTGGTAGCAGGGTGAGAATGCTGACCACGAGCTGTCCCTGCCCTGAGTTAATTGGGATGGCAGGGACAAACAAACAGTGGGGTGCTCACTTGTGACCTGCCCTATCAGATTAAATGCCCTCAGTGTCACCAAGCATGCCTTCAAAGAGGGCAGAAGATTCTACCTGGTGTTTCAGTTGGATTTTTCTCAATTTTGATCTTTTTTCATCAAAATCTGTGATGTTAAATTGATTGAAAGTATGTGATTAAGCTGCTGCAACTTTTCAGTCATGGTTAATGGGCCCTGCTGAGCACATCAAATACAGAACTGGAGCTGTTCACTGAAATATAGTGATCCAATATATTCCCTGACTTTTTTATGACATGATTTTCTCCAACACCAATTTTAAGTTTAAAGATCTATAAAACGACCAATTTCAATAACAGAACCCTTCTGTAAGGACAAACTTGCTGACTTTCACAGCTCCTCTTCTTCACTTACTTGCCCAACTGTGAAGGGGTAGCCAGTTGGTGTCAGAGGTCATCTGATCACCGGGACATTTCCCTTGTGGAATTACTTCATCCCAAATCTCACTTTGTAGGTTAACCCAATTGTAGTAACTGTGTTGCTTTCTTGGTTGTGATCAACAAATTCAGCACTGGACAAGTGGCCAATGGTTGAGAAAATGGAAGCTTTCCAATTGTAGCCAGAAACAGTACTTCTTCTGTCTCAAGCCAGAGATGCTGAAGACAAGAACTTCAAGCAATGTCAAAAGATTGAGTGAGAAATGGTAGCTGGTCAGACTCGAGAAGTCAAAACTAGGAGCTGTCCAGACGCACTTGCCCATTATGTCCTTCACTTGCCAGTATGTTTGGACATGAGGTGATTGCCCAATACCCCTGCCAATTGCCCAATAGTCTGGACACAAGGTCACTGTCCACTCACAGTACCTGGTCTCTGTTTAACACAACTTCAAAGCTGCTGTTTATTTCTCAATTCCAACTCTATCCTGAGGAATGAAGCTTCTGTGTGAATAAAGACACAAACTTGGTCTTTTGCAGAGCCATTTCATGGGAATTAAGGAGTGGAGCCCAGTGCTGAGAGCCCAGAGTCATGTGTTGGTCAGACAGATTAAGGATAGCAGATTTCCTTCCTGAAGAGTATGAAGGAATCAGCGAAGTGTTTGCTGCAACCTGACAAATTTGCAATCACTGTTACCTAGTGCAGTTAATATTACTTCTTTTAAAACTGAATTTGAATTGTGTAATTGTTGTGATGACACCTTTGGCTTACATTCTCTGGATTACTAATCAGAAACATACCCATTGCAGTCTCATCTGATTCCACATTTGGCACGTTTCTGTACAATTCCAGCTGAGATCACTGGTGACCGGATACATCAACCTGTCACTTCGAAGCCAGACATTAGATTTAATGTCAGCTGTTCCAGTGCCACCTGCTTAAAAAAAGATAACTGTTTGTCAATCCTTTAAATTAAATTCTCTCAATGTTTGATGAATCATGTTACTGTATTGAGAAAGTATTAAATTATTTTATGCATCATAATTTGAATTTTAATTATTTTGTGTCACATTATTTTCCTAATACAGCCCACCCAGGGCTGTCACCATCAGACACTCCCAGCGCAGGTACAGCAAGGGACTAGATACAGAGTGAAGATCCCAGCACTCTTTTAAACTGGAGTTAAAGCTCCATTGACTCATTCCCTGTCATATATTCTCACGACAGGTACAGCACAAAGGTAGATATGGAGTAAGGTTCTCTCTACTCTTTTAAGCAGAAAGTAAATGTCCCTCAACATTGTCTCCATCAAATGCCCCCAGGACAGGGACAAATGTGGGGTTAGATACAGAGAAAGCTGCCTTTTCACTGTCTTCACCAACCACGCCTAGGTCAGGTATAGTATGGGGTAAGGGGCAGAGTAAGACTTTCTTTATACTGTTCTCATTAAACACTCCCAGAGCAGTTACAGCATAGGGCTAAATATGGAGTAAAGCTCTCTCTACTCTTTTAAACAGAGTGAAGTGCTACCCGTACTGTTTTAAACTAAAATTGAAGCTACCTCTACATTGTTCCCACCAAATATGCCCAGGACAGACACTGCACGTGATTATACATAGAGTAAAACTCTCTCCCTACGCTGTGCCCAGCAACACTTCGCAGGTCAGTTACAGCACAGGTTTAGATACAGATTAAAATTTCCTCCACTCTTAAACTGAAAGTAAAACTCCCTCAACATTGTCTCCATCAAATACCCCCAGGATAGGTACACCATGGAATTAGATACAAGGTTCTTCTAAAAAGAAAACAAACTGGAGTTAAATGTTCCTCCACTCTTTTAAACTGAAATCAAAGCTCATTCTACATAGTCCCCATCAAACACTCTCAGGGCAAGTACAACAAGTTGTTAAAGACTAAATAAATCTTATTGTTGACATTTCACTTCTAAGCCTGATCAATGCGGTTTCAAAATCCTGCTCCTGGACTTGAAGACAAAAATCGATGCGGCTATTTCAGTGCAGTACAGAGGTTGTGTACAGTGTCAAAGATGTTGTCTTGCAAATGAGGAGTTACAGACGTGCAATTCTTGTTCTCTGATGTATCCAACACACCTAGGACAGGTATAGCGCAGGTTAGATATGTAGTAAAGCTCGATCTACAATGTCCCATTAACCACACCTAGGACAGGTATAGTGCAGGTTAGATACATAGTAAAGCCCGATCTACAATGTCCAATTAAACACTCCTAGGGTAGATATAAAGCACAGGCACTGAGTCTCTTTGAGGTACAGCTTCTAAACACACTGGTCCTCATTGGGCCAGGGTTTCCATAGACAATGCCTCTCAATAGGGTATCAGAAGACTTGGAACTTCCTGTATCAAATCCAGCTACCACTGGGTCTCATTCTGGTGGCAGCATGTTTTTTGACAAGATTCCACATTGAAAGATTGCCATCTTGTCCCCAGACTGATTTCACCCTCCACCAGGAAGCAGCTTAATGTGCAAGATAATGAGTACAGTTCACCAATTAATCAGGTGGGGAGACTGTGGAGAAACATATTTTGCATTTGAAATTACAAGAAATTTTTTTTTGGTAAATTAGAAAGCATGGTTCCTGCTGGGGTGATAGATGAGGGATTATGAACAGCACAATGGAAAAAGGCAGCTCCTGCATGGACCCGACATACTGAAATCGCACTGGGCTATCACATGTCGGTGAGCACATGCAATCATAAAGTTATACAGGACGGGCTGCTTGCTCAAGCTGTGCTTCTCTGGCATCTGCAACGACAACTACTTTAATTTCTGTAGCACTTTTAACATCGTGAAATAGCTCCTTCACCAGGCTGCGGTACAACATTATTTGACAGTGATCCCTGAAAGGAAATGTCACTGCTGTTTAAGGCAAGGTCAGAAGTGCCATGACATCAAGTTATAGTCCAACAAGTTTATTTGATGAAGGCAATGAAGCAGCAGTGCTTCAAAACCTTGTGATTCCACATAAACCTGTTGGATTACAACAGGTGATAATGGGAACTGCAGATGCTGGAGAATCCAAGATAATGAAATGTGAGGCTGGATGAACACAGCAGGCCCAGCAGCATCTCAGGAGCACAAAAGCTACAACAGTTGTTGTGTGATTTCTGAATTTGTCCACTCCAGCTCAACACTGGCATCTCCACAACTTGTTTAATGCAGTTAGTGCTTAAAAGGATTAACTGGCATTGTTAGAGAAGCCCTGCCTGTCAGGATATAAAAGAATGTTGGGGCTGTCGTGGTGCTGTGGTAATGTTCTCTATCTGTGGATCAGAAGACTTGGGTGAAATCCTATTTGTTTTGGAGATGTGTCATAGCTATCCCAGGACTGCAGTTATTCTTTGTGTCTAATTGCCTTGAAGAACAAGCAAAGTTGATGTTTCCATTTTACTTGTAACACCGCCACACTTGTCAGTTGTAAAATCACCTCAGTGAATTGAATGGATTTCATTCAGTAGGATAAGAAAGTGGGTTTTAGTGGACAAGTTTGAAACTAGAAAGATGCAGTGGTTGGTTCCAAAAGGATTTGGAGTGTTATGGTACGAGATCGTGTAAGTACTGCAGGAATTGGGGTACAATAAAATTAAGTAAGTATGGCAGGAATTAGGGTCCAAGAGAATTGGGGAAAGATTAAAAGAGTTAAAGTACAAGAGGCGAGGGCAAAAATTGAGACAGTTAGGGCACGCAAAGATTGGGCAAAATTCGGGATAGTTGGGATTCAAAGAGCTGGACTTTGACAATCAAATCAGGGTTATGACAGGAAGTGTTCGGTTGGGGGCTAAATGTTCTGGAGAGATAGGCTGTGATGTGGCAGTTAAGATTCTGGAGGGTTGACCTTCGGTGAGAAAGTTCAAGACCTGGCCGGGTGAGTTTCCTATCCTTGAAGTGTGTGATCTATTGTTCAGGAAGCTGAGACATGTGACACTCAACTCTTAACTTGCTCCAGGGCAATAAATGATGCCGAGATGAACAAATGAAATAGTTATAACAATATTACAGTTTAGAAAGATCTTAACATAGAATCATATAGACATAGAGATGTATAGCATGTAAACACTTCAGTCCAATTTGTTCATGCCAACTAGATATCCTGATAAATCTAGTCCCATTTGCCAGTATTTTGCTCCAAACCCTTCCTATTCATATACTCATCCAGATGCCTTTTAAATGTTGTAGCTAGCCAAACCTCCACTAATTCCTCTGGAAGCTCATTCCATGCAAGTACCACCCTATTTTAACTCTTCCCTCTCAACGTAAACCTATGAACTCTAGCTTTGGACTTTCCCACCATGGAGAAAAGACCTTGTCTGTTTACCCTATCCATGACCCTAATGATTTTATAAACCTCTATAAGGTTTCCCCTCAGCCTTTGATGGTCCAGGGGAAAATAGCCCCAGTCTATTCAGCCACTTCCTGTAGCTCAAACCCTCCAAACCTGGCAACATCCTTGTAAATCTTTTCTGAACCCTTTCAAGTTTCACAACATCCTTCCCATAGCAGGGAGACCGATTTCAAACAGTATTCCAAAAGTAGCCTAACCAATGTCCTGTACAAAAGCAACATGACCTCCCAACTCCTACACTCAATGCGCTGACTAATAAAGGAAGGCGTACCAAATGCCTTCTTCACTATCCTGTCCATCTGTGTCTTCACTTTCAAAGAACTATGAACTTGCACTCCAAGGTCTCTTCGTTCGGCAACATAATCAGCAAAAATTAAGTTACATCTCTTTCTCAGAAATACCCTTTACAGATAATCAATCCCAATGAAGTATCACTCCCATCTCTTTTAGTTCTTCCTGAACTGTTTCTAGTTTTGATGGTCTAGAGGCTTCTTTCCAGTTATGATAACTCGGGTTACTTTTTGGTTTTGACGTTAGGAGTCTTCTACAAATTCTCGCAATACTCAGATACTACAGATTAAACTCTCACAGTTGTGAAATTTCTATAAAATTAACAAACTGACTTTCTGCTTGGTTGAAACTAAACTGGCACTTGATTCTTCTGAGCTGAAACTTCTTTCTTCTCAAAGTATTAGTGCAGTGACAATTTATTTTCCTGTATGAGATAAAATTCAGCACCATAATCACTTCATCAGTTAATTCCACAGGTATTTTTCTGGGCTCTTAAATCATATGCTATCTTGGAAATTATGCATTTAATTCACTGTTCCAAAAGACTTGCTGACATGTTTAAAAAAATGTTACCGTCACAGAACTGAAACCCATTTTCCTTCAATTTAAAATCCAAATTCCCAACTGATAATAATGTACTACTTTACCACGTTTATGACTAAACATCCTCTGCAGATAATCTATCAACAAAACTGTAGTGAGAGAAGAAATTGCTAAAGACTGCCAGTGTCAGAACACAACGCTGTTTGACCCCACAGTGGATTTGAAAGGATTTTGTCATTATCCCATCAGAGCTGACCTTACCCATTATGTTACCATGGAAGGAAGCAATCACAATGAGCAGCTTTGGCAGCAGCTAGTTTTCTTTCGGGAGCTTTATTAGACATTGTTTGCTCATATATTTGACACTTCGCCAATGTCTTTGTTTGCAGTATTTCTCTTAGTAGTTGCCTAATTGAGAAGATCATGTTGACTAGATCTGCCAGTACTGAAACCACACTTGGATATCAAGTGTGAGGAAAGGTCACGTGATTCAAAATGTTAACTCTGCTTTCTCTTTACAGAACTGCCAGACTTGCTGAGTTTCTCCAGCAATTTCTGTTTTGGTTACAGAGTAAATGTATTTTCAGATCATAGAATCCTGACAGAGCAGGAGCAGGCCCTTTGGCTCAGCAGGTCCACACTGACCCTCAGAGCATCCCACCCAGATGTGTCCCCCTATAACTCACCTAATCTATACATCTTTGAACACTACGGGCAATTTAGCATGGCCGATCCACCTAGCCTGCACGTCTTTGGACTGTGGAGGAAACTGGAGCACCCAGAGGAAGCCCACGCAGACACGGGGAGAATGTGCAAACTCCATACAGACAGTTACGTGAGGGAGGAATTGAGCCCAAGTCCCTGGGGCTGTGCGACAGCAGTGCTAACCACTGAGCCACCGTGCCGCCTTTTGTCAGGTTCCACAGTCTGACAAGGGCAACCTGGGCAAATTCTTTTTCCTAGGGCATACTCCTAGCAGCAAGGAGATGCCTCAGTAATTGAGGGAATGACTATGGTTGCCCCGGTTTTATATGACCTTACAATTCTTGCATGATAAGGCAAAGAGAAGGTAATGGCCTCACGGTATTATTGCTAGACTATTAATGCAGAGACCCTGGTAATGTTCTGGGACCCAGATTTGTATCTCACAATGGTTGATATCAAATTCAACTCTTTTGAGTTCGGAAGATAAGATCAGAATTAAGGATCTAATGGTGTCCATGAAACCATTGTTAATTGTCAGGAAAAACCCATCTGGTTCACTAAAGTCTTTTAGGGAGGGAAACTGCCATCCTCACCTGGTGATGTGACTCCAGACCCACAGAAATGTAGTTGATTGTTAACTGCCCTCTGGCCATTTAAAGATGGGCAAAAAATATTGGCCTAGCCAGCAACACCCACATCCTGTGAATTAAAAGAAGATTGGAAAATTCCTGAGCATTATCTCCCTCCAGAGAGATCAGGTTTATTTTGCAGAGGCCATCCTGCCATGTTTATTCTTCAAATGAGGTTCCTCTCACTCTCCTCCACCAAACCTTATCTTTCCATTCCTTTTCTTCCCTAACTATTTTTCAAACACTCACTTAAGAATATAAGAATTCAGATTCTATTCTCTTCCAAACTCTTCTGTCAGGCAGAAAATACATGCACCAACAGGTTCAAGAACAGCTCCTTCCCTGCTGTTTCTAGACTGCTGAATGGACCTCTCAAATTTCAAATCTAAAGTTGATCTTGTTCTTGTGCACCTCCTTTGCAGACATGACTTTGTATTTCTTGCTCTGTTCTGTCACCTTATGATCTTTGTATGGTATGATTTGCCTGTATTGCATGCAAAACAAAGCTTTTCACTGTACCTAGGCACATTTGGCAACAAAAAAATCAAATCAAATCAAATCAGAGGTTTAGAAGGCACTGTTTAAGGGTCTTCAAAGGTTAACCACATTGCTATGGAGTGATGTGTAGGTCAGACCAGATAAGGATAGAAGATTTCCTTTCCTAAGCACATTCAGAGGGGTCTTGACAATTAATGACAGTTGTCACAGGTGCAGAGATAGGAGGAGGTGCTGGCCTAGTGGCTTTGTCACTACACTAATAATCCAGTATACCAGGTAACCTTATGGGGACCTGGGTTCAAATCCTGCCACAGCTGCTGGTGCAGCTTGTAAGACAATTAAGAATTGAATTTTCACCCTTGATGACTGTCCCATTTCATTCACTGAGGGCTTTTACGGAAGGAAACTGCTATCCTTACATGGTCTGACCTCCAAGTGACTCCAAAATCACAGCAACAACGCTGACTCTTAATTGTCCCTCTGGGATGGGCATTAAGTGCTAGCACAACCTGTGATACCCACATCCCATGAAATAATAATAAATATAATTAGCCTTAGTTCCAGGTTTATTAATTAAATTTCATAAATAGCTGTGGCGAGATTTGAATCTGTGGCCCAGAACATTAGCCTGAGCTCCAGAATCATTACTCTAGGGTAGTATCATACTCTGCTTTACAAATATTAACATAATAAACTGCCATGCCAGCAAAATTTAATTAATGTCTTGCAAACCCTATATCAGGATCCTTAATATGAGCTACTAATGTAATTAAGAGATAGTACAATGGTGGAGCAGTAAATGTTCCATCATAAACCATTTTTATCTCTTTGTGTTCATGGCTGCTCCACATTAGTTCTGAATTTCTAAAGGTACTTCTGTTAGTTAAAGATAGTCATTATGCAGATGCGAGTATCTAAGGCCTGATGTTTCATCTGTTAGACTGCTAAGTCCAGAGCAATTTATCTAACATCAGCCAATCTAATGCAAAGGATATAGGAATTTCTGCACAACTTACTTTTAGAGCAAACCACATTTTGTGCTTTCATCTGTGAAGACGAAAATCAAGTAGCTGTTTAATTCCTCTGACATTTCTTTATTGTCAATTTTAGACTGAGAGGAGCCCACGTTTGCCTTCACTAATCTTTTTACACACTTGTAAAAGGCTTTATAGTCTGTTTTTATGCCCCTTGTAATTTTACTCTCAAACTCTAGCTTTCCCTGCTTTACTGAGTTCCCTCGGCCAATAAAGCAAATGGGCTTTTACAACAATTGCTATGTGGTCACCCTATAACAGCTTTTAATGCCAGACTTTATCAGCTGTATTCTGAGATAGCAGGAACTGCTGATGCTGGAGGATCTGAGATAACAAGGTGTAGAGCTGGATAAACACAGCAGGCCAAGCAGCATCAGCGGAGCAGGAAAGTTGACGCTTCGGGTCTGGACCCTTCTTCAGAAAATTTCACCTTGTTATCTCAGCTGTATTTTGTTGTGGTGGGGCTTGATCTCACATCTCTAAGACATTTGCTTGAGCCTACTGGATGACTTAGATGTGCACTAATATTACTAGTGCACAAGCAGCATCAGCCAGTTTAATCACTGTGGGTCAATGCCTTCAGGACAGCAGAGGTGGAAATTGGAGACTCGACAAAAACAGAGTTGTCAATGTGTATTACAGCAAGAATTAAACAGTACAGTTTTACTGTTTATTGATAAACATTGATGCAAATGTTATTACATTCACAAAACTGCACATAATCATATTTTGCAATTAAAAGAAAGAGTAATGATGCTGAATAGTTCCCTGGAATAAATGCTTCTTTGCTTTCCAGAGAGTTTACATTTTTTAAACTCTCTGTCAGAGTGGTTTCCTGAGTTTCATGATTATTGAGGCATCTCAGGGACTGTGCATTTGTCCTAAGAGATTCACACCCTTAGGCGAACCATCTAAATCTAACACCACTGCCATCTCGAAGGGCAAAGGTAGTAGAAACATGGGAACACCACCATGGGCTGAGTGATTAAAAAGATCAGTTATGATCTAATTGAGTGTCTGAGTATGCTTGATGGGCTGAATGGCCTATTCTTGTTCCCATATTTTGGAGGCATTTTCTTTTAAATTTCAATTCATTGGTGGTTCAGTGGTTTGTACTGCTGCCTCACAGCGCAAGGGACCTGGAGTTTTTATGTTCTCCCCATGTCTGTGTGGGTTTCCTCTGGGTGCTCCAATTTCCTCCCACAGACTAAAAATGTACAGGTTAGGTGGATTGGCCATGCTAAATTGCCCCATTGTGTCCAGCGATGTGCAGGCTAGGTGGTTATCCTTGGTAAATACAGGGTCACAGGGATAGGCCAGAGAGTTGGTCTGGGTGGGATGCTCTTTGGAGGGTTGGTGTGGACTTGTTGGGCTAAATGGCGAGCTTGCACACTGTTGGGGCTCTATCATCTGTTTCCCAACTGTTATGGTGAGGTTTGAATACAGAGGCCCCAGAACATTACCTGAGTCTCTGGATAAATAATGGATGAAAATAGAAGTTGCTGGAAAAGCTTAGCAGGTTTGGCAACACCTGTGAAGAAACAAATCAGAGTTGACATTTCGGGTCCGGTGACCCTTTCTAGGAAAGTCTTTTTCCGGATAAATAGCCTAGTGCTAACACCACTAGTCCATCACCTCCTCTCAGCTAGCTCAATACACATTCATCCATATAAGGATATGACCTCCTTAAAATCAGCCACATGGCTGCAATCGCACTGGAACTTCAAGGTGAATATTTGCAAAGCTCTTTTCACTCTTGTACATTTTAACCTTTAAATTCTGCCTTATCGCATTCTGTAGCTTGTTCTGTTTCTCTGTGCACTGGTGTGTGTGTGTCTGCATGCATGTTGTGGTATTTGGGACATGATTAACATTTTAATAATGTTTAAACCTTTAACTGGGTGAGTTTACATTAAAACTAGCTGTATAATTTTTATTAATGTAATCAGTCTGTCTAGCTGCTTTCCTCCACATGCAGTGAAAAATGGGTAGGCTTGAAACAAGCATGTATGTTAAAGAAGTCAAAACTCCGGTATACCAACCATGAGAGAGGAAAGAGAAGATTTTATTTATCTCTTCAGACTGAGTCAAACAGTGGCAACATCCTGTTAGGAACAAACACCATTGTGTTGCAGCTGTAAGAAATTTCCATAGCAGCTGGTTTTATTAGATTCCCCACAGTGTGGAAACAGGCCCTTTGGCCCAACAAGTCCACACTGCCTCTTGAACCATCCCACCCCAACCCATCCCCTTGAAACCCAACATACCCCTGAACACTACGGGCAATTTAGCATGGCCGATCCACCTAGCCTGCACATCTTTGGACTGTGGGAGGAAACCGGAGCACCCGGAGGAAACCCCACGCAGACACAGGGAGAATGTGCAAACTCCACACAGACAGTCGCCCGAGGCTGGAATTGAACCCGAGTCCCTGGTGCTGTGAGGCTGCAGTGCTAACCACTGAGCCACCGTGCCGGTTTCAGTCGTTGCTCAGAGTTTTGATGTGCCTTACCCTTCCAGGGCATTTGAAACTACAATGGGCTCTTCTTCCTACAGCAGAAAGTGATGATCCTAGCCTTGTTTCAGGGTGCGGTATGGACCCTGCATCTTGCAGCCTCCTCTCTGTTGCCATTCATCTGAGCAACGCATTGTAGTTACCATGGTGTTGATGGCCACCTTCACCTTTGGAAATTGCATTGCCCTTCCTGTATCACCAAGTTGCCTGCCACCCTCAATTGAAGCATCTTGGGAAGGCAATGGCTTACTGGTATGATCGCTGGACAATTAATCCAGCAACTCATCTGGTGTTCTAGGGCCCCAGGTTTGAATCCCATCAAAGCAAATGGGGACCAAAAACAAAGTCGCTGGAAAAGCTCAGCAGGTCTGGCGGCATCTGTGAAGGTAATAACAGAGTGAACGGGTCTGGTGACCCTTCCTTAGAACTGATGGTGGCTGGGAAAACATCAGTTTATATGCGGATAAATGAGGGGGTGGATGCGGTAGGGAGTATCCTATTGTTAGGTAGGTATCCTATCATTTACTCCCTACCCCATCCCCCTCCCCTTCCTTCTGCATATAAATTGATCCCAGACGCCATCAGTTCTGAGGAAGAGTCACCAGACCCGAAATGTTAACTCTGTTTATTTCTTCTAAAGTTGCTGCCAGATATGCTGAGCTTTTCCAGCAACTTTGTTTTTGTTCCTGATTTGCATTCCACAGTTCTTTTGGTTTTTATTAAGACAGAGGGTGGAATTTGATTTCAATAAAGGTAAAAAAATCTGGAATTAAAAAACTACTGATGGTTGTGAAATCATTGTTTGGGGTAAAAGCTCATCTGGCTCCCAAATGTCCTGCAAGGAAAAGAGCCTGCTATCCTCACCTGGTCTGATCTATGTGTAACTCCAGATCCACCGAAATGCTAGCTGTTGTTGACTCTTCTCTGCCCTCTGAAATGGCCTAACAAAACATTTAGTTCAAGTTTGTTTTCTTAAGGCAATCAAGGGGTGGGTGGGCAGGTCAATCATTTCAATCCCAGGATATCAGTGCCGAAGTTCTTCGCATGGTATTATAGGCCCAACCATCTTCAAATTCTTCATCAAAGACTTTCCTTACATCAGATGATTAAAAGTAGAGATGACCAAAGAGTCAATGACAAAGACTGGCAGGGGAGGGTAGGTGGGAGACAGGGAAGATGGGCCCACATCAAGGTGAGTATGGGGCTGTAGTGACTGAAAGAGCATCCGATAGTGGAGTGAAGGGGTAAGGGTTGGAATAAGGTGGATGGTCGTGAACAGGAAGAGGAGGGCTTGGGAGTAAGCTGAAGTTCTATGACTGAAGAAGCAGATATAGCAAGTATGTAGGACATCAATGATTGGGAGGAAGGGGAATCTGAAGTGAGAGAGTGTACAACAGGATACGCAGGTGGAGAGGATTAAGCTGGTGGTCTGGGATGAAATGGAAGTGAATTTGAAAACTCTTGTAAGGAAGATCTGGTGAACAGTCAATCTTATTGCTCCAAGCTCACTGGGTAATCAGAATGAAGCTGAGAAGTGACTGATAATAATGAACTAATTTTACAGACAACTTCACTGCTGAGCAGGATAAGAGTTGACAGACAAATTCCATTAACATCCTCCTGGATCAACTGATTATATCAGGCAATAAAATAAGATATTGTGCACTTGCACCACTGATATTGAATGGTGTCGGGATTTGTTCACAGAATTCTCTAATGTATCTCTTCGTGAAAAATCAAATTGGAAATTAAGGTGTGATGTAGATGGTGACACATAGAAATTCTCAGGGATATAGTCACAGAGACATAGATAAACAGACATTCACAACATAGAGACAGAGAGACACATACAGAGATAGAGAATGACAAACAAACATATGCATAGAGACAGAGAGGCACACATTCATACATGGACAGTGAGAAAGAACAGATACACAGCAATAAAATACACAGAATGAGACAAACAGACAGAAATTTACACATACAAACAGAGAGGCATAGACAAACAGAATTAAAGAAAGACACAGATACAAAGAGACAGGGATAGAGTAACATGGCAGTCACACAGAGAAAGAGATGCTCACAAACAGACACAAGCAATTGCACACAGGTACAGGCAATCACACACAGATACAGGCAGATAGAGAAACACTTGAACTTCCGTAGAGATGAAAAGACAGATGCATGGATACACAGGCAGGAACTCAAACATGGAGACAAAGAAACAGACATACACAGAGAGCTAAAAGTTTTGAAAAAGGAATGAAACCAGGCAGACCACCTGGCATCAAATATGGCACTTGAAACAACATCAGCAGAAAGAGCCCTGTTGGCCTTGCAAAGTCCTCCCTTTCAACATCTGGGGACAGTGCCAAAATTGGAAAAGCCGTCTTACAGACTTGTCAACCAACAGCCTGATGCAGCTTTACTCACAGACACCACCATCCCAGGTTATATCCTGTCCCACCAGCAGGACAGGTCCAGTTGAGGTGATGGCACAGTGGTATAGTCATGAGGCAATTGTCCTGGGAGCCCTCAACATTGACTCTGGCCCCCATGGAGTCTCATGCCCCCCAAATATGGGCAAGGAAATCTCCTGCTGATTAATACTCCCTTAGCTGATGAATCAGGACTCCTCCATGTTGAACACCACTTGTAGACAGCTCTGAGGGTGGCTTGGGCACAGAATGTACAGTGTGTGGGTGACCTCAATGTCCACCATGAAGAGTGGCCGGAAAGCGTACTACTGATCGAGCTGGTTGGGTCCTAAGGGACACAGCTGCTGGACTGGGTCTGCAGCAGGTGGTGAGGGAACCAAGAAGAAGAAAAAAAAACATATTTGACCTGATCCTCACCAATCTGCCAGCTCAAAATGCAACTGCCTAAGACAGTATCAGTAAGAGCGACCAATGCATTGTCCTTGTGGAGAGAAATCCTGTATTTACATTGAGAACAACCTCCATTGTGTTGTGTGGCAATATCACTGTACTAAATGGGACAGACTACAAACAGATTTAGCAACTCAAGACTGGGAATCCATGAGGTGCTGTGGGCCATCAACAGCAGCAGAATTGTACTCCAGCACAATCTGTAACCTCATGGCCCAGCATAGCACCCACCATTACCATCAAGCCAGGGGATCAAATCAGATGCAATGGAGAGGGGCAGGAGGACAAGCCAGGAGCAGCACCAGGCAGACCTAAAAATGAGGTGTCCACCTGGTGAAGCCACCAAATTGGGCTAATTGCGTACCAAACAGCATTAGCAGCAAGTGATAGACAGGGCTAAGCAATTGCATGATCAGCAGATGAGAAACTAAGTTCTGCAGTCCTACTACATCCAGTCAGGATGGACGATTAAACAACTCACTGGAGGAAGAGCCTTCATAAATATCCCCATCCTCAATGATGGCAGGGAGATTCTGCCCCTCATAATCTTAAATGCTTCTATCAGATCCCACGCACCCCACCCCCACCCTTTAACCTTCTCTGCACTGAAAAAAAAACAACCTGAGCTTATCCAGTCTCTCTTGATAGCTGGGATGCTCCATCCCAGGGAACGTCCTGATAAATCTCCTCTGCGCTTCTTCCAGTACAATCACATTCTTCCTGTAGTGTGGTGACCAGAGCTGCACTCAGTTCTCTAGCTGTGGCCTAACAAACGTTCAGTACAGCTCCAGCACAACCTCCATAGTCTACACCATGTTGGATAAAGACAAGTGCCCCATAAGCCTTCATCAACCTGCCCTGTCACCTTCAGGGATCTGTGCACAAGATCCTCATAAACAGAGTTAACATTTCCAATCCACACCTTCTTCAGAATTTTATTGAATTCTAATTCCATTATCTTTCTATGGGAGGATTCAAACCTGGGTCTCCAGAACATTACCTGCATCTCTAGACTATAAGAACCAAAAGAACTGCGGATGCTGTAAATCGGGAACAAAAACAAAGTTGCTGGCAAAGCTCAGCAGGTCTGGCAGCATCTGTAGAGGAGGAAAAAAAGTTCTGAGGAAGTGTCACCGGACCCGAAATGTTAACTCTGTTTTCTCCTCCACAGATGCTGCCAGACCTGCTGAGCTTTGCCAGCAACTTCATTTTTGTCTCTAGATTAATAGTCCAGCAATAATACCATTAGGCTGTCAACTGCCCACATTTTATTGCACATAGATATACAGAGACACACAGAAAGGGTGAAAGGAATGACATATTTTCAGATAGTTGACAAGCCGTGGGAACGATTCCCAGGATACAGGGAATCAAACAAAGAGAAAGGAAGAGATCGGCACTCATGGATAAACACAAAGAAACACGGACAAATATTATAGAGAAACACAGAAACTTTGATATTGATCGAGACACAGACAGAGGGACAGGCACAGATGGAGAGAGATAGAAAAACACTCTCTCACACACAGACAAAGGGCTGAATTTTCCAGACCTGCAGAGCCAGTTTAAACATCGGCACCAAGTGTGAATTGATAAAACCTTGAGTTGGAGAGAGATAATGGGAACTGCAGATGCTGGAGAATCTGAGGTAACAAGGTGTGGATCTGGATGAACACAGCAGGCCAAGCAGCACCTTAGGAGTACAAAAGCTGACGTTTCGGGCTAGGCCGAAGGGTCATCAGAATGGTCTAGGCCCGAAACATCAGCTTTTGTGCTCCTAAGATGCTGCTTGGCCTGCTATGTTCATCCAGCTGCACACCTTGTTATCTTAAAGCCTTGAGTTGGAGCTGGTTTCTGCTGCCTTCCTGCCTCAGAATAAACTAGTTGAAAGCTGTTCTGGCTACTTGTCTGGTTGCATTCGATAGCTAACTAAGCTCAAATGGATGGCCATTTGAAAGCAAATGAATGACTCTCCCCCTGGCAGGGCTTGCACCTCTTTTAAATCTGGGCCCCAGCCCAATCGGAGATCCAATTGAGTAAGAGGGTTGGAGCAGCTGGGTCTGCTCTTTCACTCTGATGGTCTTGCAGCTATGGCCAGGCTTAAAATTTAAAATTGTAGAACTCTCCATTCTTGGTTTTCTCCAAGTTGAGGCGCTCTTGTGTTGTCTTACCTACATCAGCAGCATATGGGGCTGCTATGATCGGTGGTCCTGCCCTAGCAGTCTGACCACTGTCACCAAACCCACAGTGAGTGTGGAGTTGGCATGCCGTATGGTCATCTCCAGGAAGATCGGGCAGGCAAGGGGACCTCAGCAACCATCAGTGCTAGCTCCAGGAAGGAGTGCCAAAGCCCGAGAGCCTCTTAACCCCTAAACACCCAGCATGGGTTCGGGGACATACAGACAAATTGGACAATCTTGTGGCCCGCTGGAGTTGGAATAGGAGGTGACAAGGCAGTCATAGTGTTGGAAAAGGCGTCAGTTCCATTGTCTTTACACTGTATGGCACATTGCCAGAGGAAGGGAACCTGGTAACCCATTGGAGAGGGCAGGGAGAGGGCAGTGAGTGACCTTAAAAGCTGCTAAAACGTCCATGGGCATCTTACTCAAGTCATAGAATTATACAACATGGAAACATGTTCAACTAATCCATGCCGACCAGACATCTTAAATTAATCTAGTCCCATTTGCCAGCATTTGGCCCATATCCCTCTAAACCCTTCCTATTCATACACCCATCCAGATGCCTTTTAAATGTTGTAATTGTACCAGCCTCCACCACTTCCTCTGGCAGCTCATTCCATACACAAAAAGTTACCCCCTCAGGTCCCTTTTAAATTTTCCCCCTTCAACCTATGCCTTCTGCTTTTGGACTCGCCTACCCTGGGAGAAAGAAACCTTGCTGATTTACCCCATCTATGCCCCACACAACTTTATCAACCTCTAAAAAGTCACCCCTCATCCGCTGACGCGCCAGGGAAAACAGCCCCAGTCTATTCAGCCTCTCCCCATAGCTCAAACCCTGGCAACAATCTTGTAAATCTTTTCTGAACCCTTTCAAGTTTCACAACATCCTTCCTATAGCAGAGAGACCACAATTAGCACGGAGTATTCCAAAAGCGGCCTCAACAATATCCTGCACATCTGCAACATGACCTCCCAACTCAATATCGAGAGGCCCACTACCATGTGAAGGGGCTAGGACCATCCCAGAAGATTCTGGTGCATGAGGCTGTTTTGGGATTTGGGGCCAGCCCTTATTTTTGTTTGCTCCAAGACGGGCCTTCGTGAAACTGGCCACCCCTGCAACAATGGCTCCACCGATACACCCTGACCCTTTCCTCATCTATTGGCAGTGGTCCGGTGTCCTTGGCCCCTGTGTCACATGTGCCAGCTCTTGGAGGGCACCAGGTTTTGAGGGCTGAGCACTGCTCTTAGATGCCAGCCACTGCGAGGGCTCCTTTGCTGATGAAATGCAGCACCAGGTCACAGCAAATGCCAAAATGGGGCTGTCTCCTATTTATTTATTCATACATTGGTATCCATAGCAGGGCCAGCATTTATTGCACATCCCAGGTTACACCAAGAGCAGTTAACCACATCATGGTGGCCAGACCAAGTAAGGACAGCAGATTTCCTTCCTGAAAGGACATTATTTAACCAGTTGTTTTATTACAATTGGCTAGCGTTCTTGAGTAGATTTGTAGCTCGGGTTGTGGATGTTGTGGTCCGTGGAGTCGTTGTTTCACAGACATTTCATTACCCTGCTGGGTAACATCATCAGTGCAGCCTCCATTGTGTTTTCCCACTTGGTATTTAAACTCTGGGGTCCATTGGATTTGATTACCTCATTTCCGGTTTCCCTTCGCTGTGGTGTACATACAGGGCCTAGTTCTATATGTTTGTTGATGGCCTTCTTGGTGGACAACCAAGCTGCTAGGAGTTCCTGTGCTTGTCTCTGTTTGGCCTATCCTAAGATTGTGGTGTTGTCTAGTTTTTCATTCCACCCTCTTTCTTTAATTGATTTTTAATTCAATTAATTTGTTAATTCAATGAATTTTATTAATTTTACCATCTGCCATTAGGACATTTGCCTGGATTTTTTGAAAATTCATTCACAGGATGAGGGCGTCACTGGCTGGTCAGTGTTCATTGCCTATACCTAATTGTTAGTTGTTAGTTCAGAGTCAACCACGTTGCTGAGGTTCTGGAGTCACATGTGGGCCAGACCAGGTAAGGATGGCAGTTTCCTTCCCTAAAAAGAACTAGTGAACTGATGAGTTTTTCCAACAATTGACAATAGATTAATGGTCATCATTCGATCCACCATTTGCCATCATGGGATTTGAACCCGGGTCACCGGAACATTATCTGGGTCTCCGACTTAACAGTCCAGTGGTAACACTGCTAGGCCATCACCTCCCCTAGTGACATTATCACAATTTCTCTGCCCCTGATTGCGACTGATATACCAGATTCTCTAAATTTCTAACAAGACATCACTGCTGCTGAAACTAGATCACCTCTCGCCCTCCCTCCTTTAAAATCCCCCCACACTGATTGGTGGTTCAGATTCACCCCTAAGTCTGGAGTGATGCTGAAGGATTTCAGGGCAACCACTAAGTCAGAGGATGAAAGTGGCAGGTTCCTTGTCACCAATAAAGGGTGATGAAGAGTCGTCAGAAACCAGCTCGGTGTGCACATCCCATTCCTGCTCATCCATCAAGCCGGTGCTCTCTGAACCGTAGCAGCTCACGTCTGCCTTTCAAAAACCCATCCTGGTAACACATCACTTCATGGCCCTTCCCCTCTCTGTCACCACAATCTCCTCCAGTCCTGAAACTCTCTGACACCTCCTTCAATTCTAGACTCTTGAATATCCCTGATTTGAATTAATTCCAGCACGAGCAACACTAGTTCCTGGGCTCTGGAACTCCGTCCCTAAGCCTCTTTGCTTTTTGGCATCACTCCCTCGCTTTAAGATTTAAGTCTACCTCAAGGGCTTTAGCTGTCCTGAACAGCTACCTATGCGGCTCAGTGTCCAAATATGATTGATATTGCTCCTGTGAGGCACCTTGGGGTGTTTCATCATCATAAAGGTGCTACTTAAATGTGAAATGTTGCCTGCACTAACCCAGCTCCCGGTCTCAGAGTACAACCAGCAATCCAGCTCCGACATTGTCAATTCATTGATACATTTGGTTTAATAGTACAGGAACAGATCTGAAGAGTTGATTGATCAAGTCGAAAGCGCAACAAGCAAGCTCCTGACCAGCAGTGATAGTCTATTTTGGCCAGGTGGATGATGCTTGTGTCAGGGGTAGGAGGACATGTTGCTGAAGGGACTCTGAATCCAATTCCAGCAATCAGTGGAAACTCTTTCCTCTTCCCAGCATCAAATGAATTCCAAATTAAGTTGTATTGCAAAAGTAAACGTAACAATTTGGTACCTGCTGAATTTTGTGGCATACTAGGAATATTGATCGTGGTTTTTAAGAGTCATTAAGAGGAGAGCCTAACAGTCCTAATTAAAGTAGCATAAGAGGGAAACCTGGGGCACAATCCTGTTACATAGAGAGCAGTTAACCACATCGCTGTGGAGGCACATGGCCAGACCAAGTAAGGAGAGCAGGTTTCAATCCTGAAAGGACACTATTTCACCAGATGTTTTTGTTACAATTGGTTAGTTTCTCAGTCCACACTCTTTTTCCAGATTTGGGCCAACTGAAGACAGTGGGCTTTCTGCTCAGAGGTGGGATATCGGACTTCACACATTCATTTGTGTGGTTGTCAGCCAATCAGCTGCACCATAATTTAGGGGCGTGGCCTGTGGGGTAGGGGTGGGAGCACGAAGTTACCTGCTCAGGGGGTGAAGATTAGCGCTGAAATGGAATTGGAATTGTAGCTGAATGGCTGCATCTTAATTCATATACTGTAACAGTGTGGTTAACAGTTAAATCTCTACTAAGGAGATGGCAAAAAACAGTGGCCAATTTCACAGGAACAATAGCCGATTGTGCAAGGCAGGACCAAAAAAGAATCTGGTGATAACGGCTGCTATAACACTTCTTAATTTTCTTAGTCATCAAGGTGTGTTATGGAAAGGCAAACCAGGGCAGGTCCTATCCATTTAATGATAAAGTCCTAGGAAGTATTGCCAAGCAAAGAGACCTTGGAGTTCTTTGGGAGTGGAGTCATGTGTAAACAGGGTTGTGAAGAAAGTGTTTGGTACGCTTACCTTCATTGGTCAGTGGATTGAGTATAGGAACTGGGAAGTCATGTTTCAGCTGTACAGGACCTTGATTAGGTCACTTTTCGAATACTGCTTTCACTTCTGGTTTCCCCGCTACAGGAAAGATGTGAAACTTGAAAGGGCGCAGGAGATATTTACAAGGATGTTGCCAAGGTTGGAGGCTTTGAGCTGCAGGGAGATGCTGAGTAGGCTCGGTTTGTTTTCTTTGGAGTGTCAGAGGCAGAGGAGTGACTTTATAGAGGTTTATAAAATCATAGAACATAGAACATAGAATATAGAACAGTACAGCACAGAACAGGCCCTTCAGCCCACAATGTTGTGCCGACCATTGATCCTCATGTATGCACCCTCAAATTTCTGTGACCATATACATGTCCAGCAGTCTCTTAAATGACCCCAATGACCTTGCTTCCACAACTGCTGCTGGCAACGCATTCCATGCTCTCACAACTCTCTGCGTAAAGAACCTGCCTCTGACATCCCCTCGATACTTTCCACCAACCAGCTTAAAACTATGACCCCTCGTGCTAGCCATTTCTGCCCTGGGAAATAGTCTCTGGCTATCAACTCTATCTATGCCTCTCATTATCTTGTATACCTCAATTAGGTCCCCTCTCCTCCTCCTTTTCTCCAATGAAAAGAGACCGAGCTCAGTCAACCTCTCTTCATAAGATAAGCCCTCCAGTCCAGGCAGCATCCTGGTAAACCTCCTCTGAACCCTCTCCAAAGCATCCACATCTTTCCTATAATAGGGCGCCCAGAACTGGACGCAGTATTCCAAGTGCGGTCTAACCAAAGTTTTATAGAGCTGCAACAAGATCTCACGACTCTTAAACTCAATCCCCCTGTTAATGAAAGCCAAAACACCATATGCTTTCTTAACAACCCTGTCCACTTGGGTGGCCATTTTAAGGGATCTATGTATCTGCACACCAAGATCCCTCTGTTCCTCCACGCTGCCAAGAATCCTATCCTTAATCCTGTACTCAGCTTTCAAATTCGACCTTCCAAAATGCATCACCTCGCATTTATCCAGGTTGAACTCCATCTGCCACCTCTCAGCCCATCTCTGCATCCTGTCAATGTCCCGCTGCAGCCTACAACAGCCCTCTACACTGTCAACGACACCTCCGACCTTTGTGTCGTCTGCAAACTTGCTGACCCATCCTTCAATTCCCTCGTCCAAGTCATTAATAAAAATTACAAACAGTAGAGGCCCAAGGACAGAGCCCTGTGGAACTCCACTCACCACTGAGGGACATGGATAAGGTGAATAGCCAAGGTCATTTTCCCAGGGTAGAGGAGTCCAAAACTAGAGGGTACAGGTTCAAGGTGAGATTGGAAAGATTTCAATGGGACCTAAGGGGCAGTTTTTCCAAGCAGAGGGTGGTGTGTGTATGGTACAAGTTGTTAGAGGAAGTGGTGAAGGCTGGTATAATTACAACACTTAAAAGGCATCTGGATGGGTATATGAGTAGGAAGGCTTTATAGGGATATAGGCCAAATGCTGGAAAATGGGAGTGGATTAATTTAGGATTTCTGATAGGCCTGGATAAGTTGGACTGAAGCATCTGTTTCTGTGCTGCACAGCTATGTGGCTCTATGACTCAATTAAGGACAGAATAGAGTCCAATGAAACAGATGTATATTGTCATTCTGACTCTTGGATGGATGATCTTAGAGTCACAAGGGTCCTGGGCAGAAGTCAAGCTTTGAGGAACTTTCAAGAGAAAATATATAAAAATAAATGTTTTGAAGATATCGGCAGTGTGATTCAGGAACAACCATCCCAGAAGCAGGATGCTGAGCTCAGAGCTCAGAAAACATAGACAGATTGAGCTGAGTGACTATAAACTGGCTAGCTCTCCATGTAAAAACTGAGCCTCTGGAGTGAGTCTGACGCTGTTTTGTTTCTGATCCGATAGAATCTTATGCCACTGCAGTGTTAAACTGACTGTGTGCTAAATAAAGTAGATTGCAGTAACAACACAGGTTATAGTCATTACGTTCATTCTGTGTTGATCCAGGGAGGGTAATAGACAACAGAATGGTGGCTCAGTAATTGCGTCAGTGGGACATTAATCTACGTGTCGAGTCGATACTCTGGGCTTTAATCCAGTCACAAAATTTAAATTCAACAAATAATGCTGGAATTGAAAGTTAGTCCCAGAAATGAAATTGCCGCAAAAAGCTATCAGGTTCACCAGAGTCCTTTAGTAGAAGAAATCTGCTGGCCTTACCTGGTCTCCAACATTATGAGTGAATCTTAACTAGGTCTCTGAAATGACTTAGTAAACCAGTCAGTTCACAGGCAATAAGGGATTGGCAACAATGATTACAACCAATGAAAAAATTAAAGGGAATATTAAAAAAAACCTTCCAAAGTAGGTTTCCGGTTTCAGAAGTTTCCAAATTACCTGTGAACTAGTTTTTGTTTTTGGTTATCAACTGGTCAAATTTAGCCTGGAAGTGGCCTGCAGTCTGTCAATTGATTACTTAGTTTTCAGTTACTTCCTTGGAATAGTGGAGCATTAGGTGTAACACATAAAAACCAGAGTCACTTCCCACTTGTTTCCACCCTGGTCCTAGGTCCCAACCATCTTCAGGCACTTTAGCAATGACCTTCCCTCTATCATAAGGTCAGCAGTGGGAATGTCCACTAATGATCGCACAGCATTCAGCACCATTTGCAGCTCCTCAGATACTGAAGCAGCTCACGTTCAAATGCAACAAGACCTGGACAATATCCAGGTTTGGGCTGACAAGTGGCAAGTAACATTGGTGCCACACAAATACCATGAAATGACCATCTCCAGTACGAGAAAATCTAACCACCACCCACTGCTGTTACCATCATCGACTCCCCCACTATCAATGTTCTTGAGGTTACCATTGACCAGAAATTGAACTGGTCTCGCCATAAAAAACACAATGGCTACAAGAGCAGGTTAGAGGCTAGGAATGTTTCAAAATCTCCCGACCCCTGGCTTCATTCCTTGACCAACCCTCCCTCTCATCCCTGCCTCCTTGACCTGTCCGCCTTCTCTCCCACCTTTCTGCTCCTCCCACCTCACTGACCTATCCCCACCACTCTCTACCTGCACTCACCTATCGCCATCCCACCTACGTTCCCCAGGCCCACCCCTCCCCTCGATATTTGTTTCAGAGCTCCCTTCCCCCTTCCCCATTTCTGAAGAAGGGTCCTGACCCAGAATGTCAGCTTTCCTGCTCCTTTCACGCTGCCTGGCCTGCTGTAATCCTCCAGCTCTACACTGTGTTGTCAGAGGCTAGGAATACTGCCCATGTCCTATGAGTGAATAAAATAAAAATACTCGTCTGACATTACTGAAAAAGCACCTAAATATGACATGTTCGGAGCTGAGACCTCGTTAGATTTTTGATATATCAAGTCAGGTGGTTTGGTCTGTGTGTGTTTTGGGTCAAGCTGGATCAGGTAGGTTAAAATTGGCAGTGGGATTGAGCAGGATGCTTTGCCCTGAGCCTTGTTACAGGGCTGGAATCACAACAAAACAAAAGTAGAGCCTATCTGAATTGTCTCGGTGAATTATTTTCAAAATTTTATTCATCAAGAATTGATGCATGTAGGATTATAAAACAATGTTCAGTGTGGTGATATTATCACTTTAAGAGGCGTACATTGTCATTTTTTTTATGAAATAAGATTGAGACAGAGGTGAGGAGCAGTCTGCTCAAAGCCAATAAACAGCTTGCGAGGCCCTGGGGTTTTATTTGAATTTGAAACAATAGAAACAGCCTGAATGGGTGGCGTCAAGCTTCCCCAGAGCCAGGACTTTTAGTTTTAACTTTCAGCATTGGCAAGGGTCTTGAAGCTAGATGTGGAAGCTGTTTTTCCTCTCTCTGTGACAGCTAAAAGCTGGAGTACTCTCCCTGCTGCTAGAATTGCATGTCAAGCAACCTATTTTACTGAATTTGCCTTTGCCAAGGGTATGTTAATGGGATGTCACTTGATTGGAGCAGTTAATTAATAGTAGTTAATACATCTATTATTTTAAGCATTTCAATAGAGTTCCAGTTAAGCCAATTTTTACTTTAATTTTTATTTTGTCTTTGTTTTAACTGTAGGGTAAAAATAAAGTGTGCTTTGCATAACATTGAGTAGTTTATCGCATTGAATTGCATCTGGAATGTAACACGTTTCACTTACCTTTAAAATAAGAAAAAGTTAGGGTCTAGACTACCTTCTTAGTAAATTTTGAAGGGGGTTGGTCTGCTGCATAACATTGGTCAATGGACTTGTGGTCCTCAGCCTGTAACAGGATCAAACAGGACTAACCCAGTGTGATCCTGACTGAACTTCTATCTCCCAGCTTCCAGTATGTTGAACTTATCTGAAACTCTGTAGCTATGTCCTAGCTCACATCAAGGTATTGCTTTTTTTGCTTACTAACAACACAGACAAAGTGCCCACAACTTCGATTCTCACTGAAGTCAGAAAGCTGCCTCCTGATCAAGTTGAACATTTGACCAGGACGTTCTTTGGTTTGTACTTGAAAATTTTAAATTAAATTAATTTAATTGAATTAGTTAAATTAATTTGCCTGACACAGTGGCTCAGTGGTTCGCAATGCTTCTTCACACTGTCAGGGACCTGGGTTTGATTCCATCCTAGGGTGACTGTGTGTTGGAGTTTGCACATTCTCTCCGTGTCTGCGTGGGTTTCCTCTTCCAGTCCAAAGATGTGCAGGCTAGGTGGATTGGACATGGGAAATTGTGCATAGTGTCCAGGGATGTGCAGGCTAGGTGGATTAGCCATGGGAAAATGCAGGGCAACAGGGATGGGACAGGATGGGCGGGTGGGTCTGGGCAGGATGCTCTTTTCAGGGACAGCGTGGACTCGATGGGCTGAAGGGCCTGCTTCCACACAGTAGGGATTCTATGATTGATCAACTCAACCATGTAGTTTTCACCACTTTCTCAAACTGCAGGCCACGATGGCTATTGAAAACTCCAGGGACATGCTGCCTGAATTGAAGATAGTTTCAGTAAAAAATTGCTCTTTCATGCAATTTCTCCTGAGGCAGTTGCATCAAACAAACATCGCCACACTTGAATATTAATATTTGAAACAATATTCACAGAAAAAAACACCTAAATGTCAAATAATTTTGTTGTCTGACATGGGAAACAGTTTCACACTTGAAGAATTATTGCTGAAGACTGAGATGTCGAAGCATCCAGTTGTGCATTCATTAGGGAAAATGCAGGAAGGCCAAATTCCAAACAAGCACAACAGCTTATACTATAGGAGAAAAGGGGCTTGTGAATGGCATAAAGCCAGAAAGAGCTGGAACTGTTCTGAAGAACATTCACATCGGTCTTGAATCAGTAACTCTGCTTCTCCCTGCACAGCTACTGCCAGACCTGCTGTGTTTCACCGGCATTTACTGGTTTCATCTCATATTTCCAGCATCTGCAGCATTTTGCCTTTATTTTCTGTCTGGCTGACTCTTTTTGGCCATGGAGAAAATGATGGGGTGCAGTGGGGTCCCCAAACCCCTGGCTAAATCGATGTGCAAGGCCTGAATGTAATCCCCACATTTGCTGAGAATGGGTCCCTGTGACTGAATGTATATTGCTGGAGCTGGTATTTTCGTAGTTAATCTCTCCTCGCAGTTTGAGCGTATGTCCCAGTGATTGCCATGGCCACAGAGAAAGATTTTAAAACTCTGATGAGCAAAGAGATGCTGTGTGATGGTGATGGGAGAGAAAGTGGGATAGTGGAGTTGGAAGGAGAGCATTGCAACCTTTCGGAGTTTATTAGTTCAGTATACCCTGTAGGTTCTGGGAAATTGAGAGGGGTGCAGTTCTTGGTTGGGTGAACTGGAATTTGTAGACCAGCAGTGCAAAAGTTCGGTAAAGTTAATATTTAATTCAGCCAAGTCAAACAGGGAAAGATCAACACCTACTGACCTTTACGGATCTCCAGTTATCAGACCTAAGTTATAAGTAAAATTAATTTTATTTTTCTGCGAGTGTGACCTTTCAAGACTGATCTGAAATCTGTCCATTATCTTTTTAGTCTTTTATTAAATGCTGTGCTCATGACACTAACAAAATAAAGAATTGAATACTTGCCCACTGCACTGTGTCATCTAACACTCCCAGCACAGGTACAACACAGACATAGTTACACCTTAGTACAGCTTCCTTGACACGGTTGCCATCAGACACTCAAGACAAGTACAACCTGGGATTAGCTACAGAGTAAATCTGCCTCTATACTGTTCCCATCAAACATCCCCATGTCAGGTACATCACAGAGTTAGCTACAGAGTAAAGATCCTTTGACAGTTTTCAATCGCACTGGGCTGGATTCCAGGCTGGGGCACTTGTGACAAACATCCTGTTGTATACTTGTGATTTTCAATCCACGTGACTGCACCTTGGAACTCTCTAAAGGAACATTAACCATTTGGTGGCCACTTCTGATTCTTGCTCCTGTTCTTAATCACAAATTGAAGATTTCAATCTGCTCTAGTTTGGTGCTCCCCCTTTAGGCTATTCATAGAATAGCAGATACAGTTCAGCATAACTGCCTCACTTGGTGAGCAATGTGTGTGGGTATGTCTGTGTAGGTCCAATTCTATTTGTGTCTATGTGTTTTTGGGTGGGATCATTTCTGTATGCTTCATTGAGAGTGGTCATGATCTTTGTCTGTCAGTGAGCGCAAGCCTGTGTGCTTAGACATGTGTAGTAAAGGGGATAATAAGGTGTAGAGCTGGATGAACACAGCAGGCCAAGCAGCATCAGAGGAGCAGGAAGGCTGACGTTTCGGACCCAGGCCCTTCTTCAGAAATCAATGAACATCCTTGTAAACCTCTTTCTGTACCATCTCCAAAGCATCCGTATTCTGCTGGCAGTGTGGTGACCAGAACTGTACACAACAGTGCGGTGTGTGTGTGTGTGTGTATGTGTGTGCGGCTGTGTGTGTCCGTGTGTGTATGTGAGAGAGAGTGTGTGTGGCTGTGTGTGTGTGTGTGTGTATGTGAGAGAGAGTGTGTGTGGCTGTGTGTGTGTGTGTGTGTGTGTGTATGTGAGAGAGAGTGTGTGTGGCTGTGTGCGTGTGTGTGTGTGTGTGCGCGTCTGTGTGCGTCCGTGTGTGTATGTGAGAGAGAGTGTGTGTGGCTGTGTGTGTGTGTGTGTGTGTGCATCTGTGTGTGTCCGTGTGTGTATGTGAGAGAGAGTGTGTGTGGCTGTGTGTGTGTGTGTGTGTGTGTGTGTGTGTGTGTGCGTGTGTGTGTGTGTGTGTGTGTGTGTGTGCGTCTGTGTGCGTCCGTGTGTGTATGTGAGAGAGAGTGTGTGTGGCTGTGTGTGTGTGTGTGTGTGTGTGTGTGTGTGTGAGAGAGAGTGTGTGTGGCTGTGTGTGTGTGTGTGTGTGTGTGTGTGAGAGAGAGTGTGTGTGGCTGTGTGTGTGTGTGTGTGTGTGTGTATGTATATATGTCTGTGTGTGTATGTGAGAAAGAAAGAGTGTGTGTGTGTCTGTCTCTGTGTGTGAGTGAGAATGTGTGTGTGTGAGACTGTGTATGTGTATGTGTGTGTGTGTGTGTGTGTGTTTGTGTGCAAGTCTGTGCGTGCATGTGTGTGTGTCCGAGCGTGTATGTTTGTATTTTTGTGTGTGTGTGTGTGTGTGTGTGTGTGTGTGTGTGTGTGAGTGTCTGTGTGTGTGCGCGCGCGCGTCTGTGTGGTGACGAAGTGACTGTCTAAATGCTGAAGGTGGTGGTTTAACAGCCAGTCAAGAAGACTGCTTTGCTCTTAATGGTTTTAAGCTTCTTGAGTGATGTTGGATCTACACTCATCCATGCAAGTGGGGAGTTTTCAGACAGGAAACTAAACACCAGGTAGCCAGTCGTTGGTTGTTGTTAAGATTTCAGGGCCCATTATTAAGGATGAAATTGCAGAGTATCTGGAAGTGCTTGGTAAAATAGGTCTGAGTCAGTGTGACCTCATCAAAATCTGTCGGAACTCTTTGTCAAGGTAATTAGTAAGTCAGGCTACGGAGAGCTCGTGGATGTGATCTGTTATGATTTCCAGAAGGTGCTGCACAGGAGGCTGCTAAATAAGATACAAGCCCATGGTGTTAAGGGCAAGGTACTGGCATGGATAGGTGATTGGCTGCCTGGCAGAAAGTGGAGAATAGGGATAAATAGGTCTTTTTCAGGATGGTAGTTGGTGATTAGTGGAGTTTTGCAGGGCTTAGTGCTGGGGCCACAACTATTCATGCTATACATTAATGATCTAGATGAAGGAACTGAGCACATTGTCGCTAAATTTTCATATGACACAGCTGTTGGAGGGGGGACAGGGATTGGTGAGAAAGTGGGCAGGCTGCAGAAGGTCTTGGACAGGCTAGGAAGAGGCAAAGAGATAGCAGATGGAACACAATGTGAGAAAGTGAGAGGTTATGCACTTTGGTAGGTAGAGTAGAGACATGGACTATTTTCTAAACAGGGAAAGGCTTCAGAAATCTGAAGCACAAAGGGACTTGGGATCTCAGTTCAGGATTCTTTTAAGATTAACATTAAAATCAGCTGGCATTTAGGAAGGCAAATGCAATGTTAGTGTTCATTTGAAGAGGACTAGAAAACAAGAGCAGAGATGTCCTACTGAAACTGTACAAGGCACTGGTCAGACTGCATTTGAAGTATTGTGAAAGAAAGAGTGATCAATGAGTCCATGACAAGCTCAGCATGAGGCCAGGAAACCCAGTTTAATTGAGAGGAAGCCCCTAATAGATGCAGATTTGTCCTAATTTTCCACGATCGTACTGTTGATCTTAATTGTTGGGGGGAGATTTTGTGCTGTGAGAGCTGGTTGGCTAAGGACCTTCAATACGCAGAAGTTTAGTGAAATTCCCATTTTGTTATTGGTTTTGGATTGTATAGAGAGAGAGAGAGTGTGTTTGTGTATGTGTGTATGTGTATGTGTCTGTGTGTGTGTGTCTGTGTATCTGTGTCTGCCTGTGTCAGTGTGTGTGTGTTTGGTGTCAGTCCAGTGATCCCTCAGTAGCAAAGGGGGTGTCAACGTTGGTGAGGCCTGTTCTGGGGCGCTGTCTCCAGTTCTGGTCGCCCTGTTATAGGAAGAATATTATTAAGCTAGAGAGAGCTCAGAAAAGTTTCACCAGGATGTTGCCAGGAGTGGAGGGTTTGAGTTATGAGGAGAGGCCGGGTAGGCTGGGACTATTTATTTTTACTGGAGCAGAGGAGGCTGAGAGCTGACCTTATATAGGTTTATAAAATCACGAGGGGTATCGTTAAGGTGAATGGCAAGTGTTTTTTTCCCTCGGGTAGGAGATTCCAAGATCAGGGGCATATTTTTAAGATGAGAGGAGAAAAATTTAAAAGATACACGAGGGGCATTTATTTTGCACTGAATGTAGTTTGTGTGTGGAATGAAGCTTCAGAGGAAGCAATGGGTGTGGGTACGGTTGCGATGTTTAAAATACATTTGGATAAGTACATGAATAAGAAATGTGGGGAGGGATATGGGCCAAGAGCGGGTAGGTGGGACTAGATTAGTTTGGGGTTATGGCCGGTGTGGACTGGTTGGATGGTAAGGTCAGTTTCTGTGCTGTGTGACTCTATGACTCTCTGTGGTTGGAATGGGGCTGAAATGCACATGGGGACTCTGCGTTCTAACTGAGAGTTTAGGCTAGTTGAACCATTTTAAAATCCCGCAGCTTTAGGGGAATCTGTAGAGTGAGGGTGAAATATTGTGTAGTGTCAGAGGTGGAGAGAATTCAAGGCAGGGAGGAAGGCTGAGCATTGAAGAAACCAGTTAGAAAATAAAGTGAAAAACAGCTCTGATCAATCAACTGAGACAAAGCTTTCCGGACTTCCAGAGAAGGTATTGATTTGGCAGTGATTGATAGAATCAAGACCAATATCAATTGAAAAGAGAAGTTGGCTGTTGCAAAGATTTAAGTGACAATTTGATGTTTACAGGAGATAGGGATATAGGATTAACAGGTGGCAGTGGGTAAAGTTAATGAAACTGGATGATGCAGGATTGATGGGTGATGGGTGAAGTATTCATTTCTCTGCCAGACTTTAATATGTTCAAAACCTGAAGGAATGAACAGACAGTTCTTTAGTTACTGAAGATCCACATTAACCTTAGCCTGACTCATCCTGTAAACAGAGAACATGACGTATAGAAAATGTCAGCAGTTAATGTTGTCCTACGTTTTAAAATAGGAGTTTTAACCAGAAATAACATGAATTAAGCTAAAGATGTTCAGAAGCAAATTGGTGTATTTGGTGATGAAGCTGATGAACACAAGATCGTCACAAAATAGAGCTCAGCAGGCGGCAAATGCTAGCACCGGGACAACCTTAACAGAGCACAGAAAAGCAGGAAAATTCTCCAGTATAGTCACACGTCAACTGTGCACCTTTGAGTATCTGTAAGTATGGCTGTTATAAGAAGTACACAGGGTCAATGACAAACCTTTTCACTTGTTTGCAAAAGGAAGACAAAAGACAAAATGCTCCCACTCTTGGTCATCTAACGTCATAGCAATTTGAGGGATGAGGCAATTATCAACAGAAGTTGCTGGAAAAGCTCAGCAGTTCTGAGGAAGAGTCACCAGATCCGAAATGTTAACTCTGATCTTTTCTTCAGAGATAATGGGAACTGCAGATGCTGGAGAATCCGAGATAACAAAGTGTGAAGCTGGATGAACACAGCAGGCCCAGCAGCATCTCAGGAGCACAAAAGCTGACGTTTCGGGCCTAGACCCTTCATCAGAAAAGGGGGATGGGCAGATGGTTCTGAAATAAATAGGGAGAGGGGGGAGGCAGATTGAAGATGGATAGAGGAGAAGTTAGGTGGAGAGGAGACAGACAAGTCTAGGCCCGAAACGTCAGCTTTTGTGCTCCTAAGATATTGCTTGGCCTGCTGTGTACATCCAGCTGCCTATGATAGAAAGTCCTACCAGTGATAGAAAGAGACACCGTCTCCACACCCTCTCAAACCCAGCCTCCAATCCTTTCAATTATGTAGCTTGAAAACCTTCTTTGCCATTTGCTTTTGATGTTGAATCATGGACAGTTAGTTGGAGGAATTCACTCTCTGCCTATCAGTTGATACAATGGAAGGAAGATTTTTTTTTAATTGATGAAATTTGGGTGTCGCTGGCTATGCCAATATTTATTGCCCAACCCTAATGACCCTTTTGAGTCTGTGGGCCTACCCACACTGCATGGGCTGCAGCAGTTCAAGATGATGACTCACCATTACCTTCTCAAAGGCCCTTGTTCAGGTTCTGCATGGGAGGACAATAGACAATAGAAAATAGGTGCAGGAGTAGGCCATTCGGCACCTCGAGCCAGCACCACCATTCATTATGATCGTGGCTGATCATCCACAATCAGTATCCTGTTCCTGCCTTATCCCCATAACCCTTGATTCCACTATCTTAAAGAGCTCTATCTGTCTCTTTCTTAAAAGTATCCAGAGAGTTGGCCTCCACTGCCTTCTGGGGCAGAGCATTCCATATATCCACCACCCTCTGGGTGAAGAAGTTTCTCCTCAACTCTGTTCTAAATGGCCTACCTCTTATTTTTAAACTGTGTCCTCTGGCTCTGGACTCCCCCATCAACAGAAACATACTTCCTGCCTCCAGATTGTCCAATCCCTTAATAATCTTATATGTCTCAATCAGATCCCCTCTCATCCTTCTAAACTCAAGTGTATACAAGCCCAGTCGCTCCAATCTTTCAACATATGATAGTCTCGCCATTCTGGGAATTGACCTCATGAACCTATGCTGCGCTCCTTCAATAGCCAGGATGTCCTTCCTCAAATTTGGAGACCAAAACTGCACACAATACGGTCTCACCAGGGCCCTGTATAGCTGCAGAAGGACCTCTTTGCTCCTATACTCAATTCCTCTTGTTATGAAGGCCAGCATGCCATTAGCTTTCTTCACTGTCTGCTGTATCTGCATGCTTGCTTTCATTGACTGATGTACAAGAACACCCAGATCTTGTTGAACTTCCTGTTTACCTAACTTGACTCCATTTAGATAGTAATCTGCCTTCCTGTTCTGCCACCAAAGTGGATAACCATACAATTATCCACATTAAACTGCATCTGCCATGCATCCGTCCACTCACCTAGCCTGTCCAGGCCACCCTGTATTCTCATAACATCTTCCTCACATTTCACCCTGCCACCCAGCTTTGTGTCAACAGCAAATTTGCTAATATTACTTTTAATGCCTTCATCTATGTCATTAATGTATATTGTAAATAGCTGTGATCCCAGCACCGAACCTTGGGGAACCCCTCTGGTCACTGCCTGCCGTTCTGAAAGGGACCTGTTTATCGATACTCTTTGCTTCCTGTCAGCCAGCCAATTTTCAGTCCAAGTCAGTATTTTGCCCCCAATACCATGTGCCCTAATTTTGCTCACTAATCTCCTATGTGGTACTTTATCAAAGGGTTTCTGAAAGTCCAGGTATACTACATCCACTGGCTGTCCCTTGTCCATCTTCATAGTTACATCCTCAAAAAATTCCAGAAGATTAGACAAGCACAATTTTCCCTTCGTAAATCCATGCTGACTCTGACCTATCCTGTTACTGCTATCCAAATGCTTCATAATTTCATTTCTTATAATTGACTCCAGCATCTTTCCCACCACTGACATCAGGCTAACTGGTCTATAATTCCCTGTTTTCTCTCTCCCTCCTTTCTTGAAAAGTGGGACAACATTAGCCACCCTCCAATCTGCAGGAACTGATCCTGAATCTATAGAATATTAGAAAATAATTACCAATGCGTCCACGATTTCTAGAGCCACCTCCTTAGGTACCCTGGGATGCAGACCATTAGGTCCCGAGGACTTATCTGCCTTCAGACCTAACAGTCTATCCAACACCATTTCCTGCCTAATATAAATTCCCTTCAGTTCATCCATTACCTGAGGTCCTTCAGCCACTATAACATCTGAGAGATTGCTTGTATCTTCCCTAGTGAAGACAGATCCAAGGTACCTATTCAACTCTTCTGCCATTTCCTTGTTCCCCAAAATAAATTCACCTGTTTCTGTCTTCAAGGGCCCAATTTTAGTCTTAACCATTTCTTTTCTTTTCACATACCTAAAAAAGCTTTTACTATCCTCCTTTATATTTTCGGCCAGTTTGCCTTCGTATCTCATTTTTTTGTCCACGTATTGCCTTTTTAGTTATCCCCTGTTGCTCTTTAAAACTTTCCCAGTCCTCCGGCTTCCTGCTCATCTTTGCTATGTTATACTTCTTCTCTTTTATCTTTATACAGTCCTTAACTTCCCTCATCAGCCACGGCCACCCCTGCCTCCCCTTAGGATCTTTCTTCCTCTTTGGAATGAACTGATCCTGCACCTTCTGCATTATTATCCAGATATAGTTAGTAAAGTTAGATCACATGGGATACAGGGAGAGCTCCCTAATAGGATACAAAATTGGCTTTAAGTTGGAGACAGAGGATGGTGTAGAGTGTTGATTTTCAGACCGGAGGCCTGTGGCCAGCGGCATTCTGCAGGGATCAGTGCTGGGCCCACTGTTGTTTCCCGTTCATATCAATAATGTGGCTGAGAATTCAGGAAGCATAGTTAATCGAGTTTGTGGATGACACCGAAATTGGTGGTATAGTAGATGGTGAAGAAGTTTATCTAAGAGTTCAATGGGATCTTAACCAGCTGAGCCAGTGGGTGGAGTTTAACTTAGATAAATGTGAGGTTTTGCAAAGTAAGATGAACAAGGAGAGAACTTACACAGTTAATGGTGGGGGCCTCAGGGAGTGTTGTTGAACAGAAAGACGCAGGCGGTTACATACATAGTTCCTTGAAAGTGGTGCCGTAGGTCAACAGAGTGGTAAAGAAGGTGTTTGCCAAGCTTATTTTCATTGGTCAGAGTATAATGTTGAGGAGTTGAGACATCATGCTGTGACTGTCCACAACGTTGGTGAGTGATAATGGGAACTGCAGATGTTGGAGAATCCAAGAAAATAAAGTGTGGAGCTGGATGAACACAGCAGGCCCAGCAGCATCTCAGGAGCACAAAAGCTGACATTTCGGGCCTAGACCCTTCATCAGAGAGGGGGATGGGGTGAGGGTTCTGGAATAAATAGGGAGAGAGGGGGAGGCGGACCAAAGATGGAGAGAAAAGGAGATAGGTGGAGAGGAGAGTATAGGTGGGGAGGTAGGGAGGGGATAGGTCAGTCCAGGGAAGACAGACAGGTCAAGGAGGCGGGATGAGGTTAGTAGGTAGGAGATGGAGGTGCGGTTTGGGGTCGGAGGAAGGGATGGGTGAGAGGAAGAACAGGTTAGGGAGGCAGAGACAGGTTGGACTGGTTTTGGGATGCAGTGGGTGGAGGGCAGAACTGGGGTGGTTTTGGGATGCGGTGGGGGAAGGGGAGATTTTGAAGTTGGTGAAGTCCACATTGATACCATTGGGCTGCAGGGTTCCCAAGCGGATTATGAGTTGCTGTTCCTGCAACCTTCGGGTGGCATCATTGTGGCACTGCAGGAGGCCCATGAAGGACATGTCATCTAAAGAATGGGAGGGGCAGTTGAAATGGTTTGCCACTGGGAGGTGCAGTTGTTTATTGCGAACCGAGCGGAGGTGTTCTGCAAAGTGGTCCCCAAGTCTCCGCTTTATTTCCCCAATGTAGAGGAAGCCACACCGTGTACAATGGATGCAGTATACCTCATTGGCAGATGTGCAGGTGAACCTCTGCTTAATATGGAAAATCACCTTGGGGCCTGGGATAGGGGTGAGGGAGGAGGTGTGGGGGCAAGTGTAGCATTTCCTGCGGTTGCAGGGGAAGGTGCTGGGTGTGGTGGGGTTGGAGGGCAGTGTGGAGCGAACAAGGGAGTCACGGAGAGAGTGGTCTCTGCGGAAAGCGGAGATGTAGATGGCGGAAGTGTCCGAGGATGATGCGTTGTATCGGGAGGTTGGTGGGGTGGTGTGTGAGAACGAGGGGGATCCTCTTTGGGCGGTTGTGGCGGGGGCGGGGTGTGAGGGATGTGTTGCGAGAAATGCGGGAGACGCGGTCAAGGGCGTTCTCGACCACTGTGGGAGGAAAGTTGCTGTCCTTGAAGAACTTGGACATCTGGGATGTGCGGGAGTGGAATGCCTCATCGTGGGAACAGATGCGGCGGAGGCGGAGGAATTGGGAATAGGGGATGGAATCTCTGATGAAGGGTCTAGGCCCGAAACGTCAGCTTTTGTGCTCCTGAGATGCTGCTTGGCCTGCTGTGTTCATCCAGCCTCACATTTTATTATCTTGGGCTTGAAATGGACATCAGTTACATGCTGGTTGCCTGAGATGGAGACTGAGAGTCCAGGAAGGTGAGGGATGTGCTGGAGATGGCCCAGGTTAACTGAATGTTGGGGTGGAAGGTGTTGGTGAAGTGGATGAACTGTTCGAGCTCCTCTGGGGAGCAAGAGGCGGTGCCGATACAGTCATCAATGTAACAGAGGAAGAGGTGGGGTTTGGGGCCTGTGTAGGTGCGGAAGAGGGACTGTTCCACGTAACCTAAACTGGGCCCATGCATGTGCCCATGGCCACCCCCTTTGTCTGTAGGAAGTGGGAGGAATCGTTGGTGAGGCCACTTTGGGGGTCCTATTTACAGTTCTGGCTATAGCAGGGATGTTATTAAATTGGAAAGTGTGCAGAAAAGATTTACAACGATATTACCAGGACTGAAGGCTTTGAATTAAAAGCACAGGCTAAATAGGTTGGGACTTTTTTCCTTGGAGCCTAGGAGACTGAGGGGTGACCTTAGAGAGGTTTATAAAATCATGAGGCGCATAGATAAGATGAAAAGTAAAGATCTTTCCCCTAGGGTAGAGGAATTCAAACCTCGGGGCCATAGTTTTCAGTTGAGAAGGGAAAGGTCTAAAGAGACTTGAGGGGCAACGTTTTCACACAGAGGGTGATTCTTATATGGAATGAACTGCCAGAGTTGTGGTAGACGCAGGTATGGTTATAATATTTAAAAGATGTTTGGATAGGTACATGAATAGGAAAGATTTTGAAGGATATGGGCCAAATGCAGGCAAATGGGACTAATCAGGTTTGGGAAACCTGGTTGGCATGGTTGAATTTGACTGGTGGCTCTGTTTCTGTGCTTTATGGCTCTATGACTCCACGTTAATTAAAAGAACAATAATAAATGCTGGCCTTGTCTAAATCTAATGAAAAAATAAAAATAAAAATATTTATGGTGTGATTACAAAGAATTATGCCAAGTCAACAGCACAGGAACAGACCATTCAGTCTACCTGAATGCATGATTGAATGAAATAACCTGTGCTGGCCTTTATGTTCCACATTTGCCTCTTCTAATCAAAGCAGCACCTTTGTATTTTATCTCCCACCTTTGTTTTTGTTGACATGTTTAAAACTATTTTCCCTGTCCTTTGCAAACTCCCATTCACCACCTTACAGCCTTCCTCTGCCCATCCCCTTCCATAGTCCCCTCGCAATCAGTCCATCTCTCTCCCTTGCAGCCCTCTCCTACTCCCTCCTCACTCACCTTGCAGCCTCCCGATCCATAATCTCTCTATATGCCTTGCAGAAACCTTTCCCTCTCGCTGAGTCCCTCCTCATACCCCTTGGAGCCTCTGTTCTTATTTCACTTGCGGCCTCTCTCCCCACTCTCCTTATAGCCTGTCTACTCAGACCCTCTTCACTCTCCTTGTAGCCTCCTCCCCACATCCTCCTCACCCCCTTTGTAGCTTCCAGCTTTGTCTCATGCACCCCAGCACCAGCCCCAGCCTCTCAATGCCATCAGATACTTTTGTGATGCTCCTCCTATCACAGGCTCTCCTTTGTGTTTAATGCTGATAGATTGATTGCTGAGCTAATCAGCAGCGAGCACGAGAGAGAAACTGACTATGATTGGAGGAGCAGCTTGACAGTGTCGACTCATCTAGGTATGGGGGGCTGGGTTTTCCGCAATGCGCCAGCCCCCAGTGCAATGGGCTTGCATCTGCCCTCCTCTGGGTCCCAGGGTATGTGCACCAACTGCATGCCATCCTCTACTCGTTCTCCAGGCTACGCTCAGGGAGCAACTCACTGGAGAATGGTGGGGAACAGCGACATAGGTCTAGAAAGCACAAAAGGGGACAATAAAAAAGTGGAAGCTCCCTTTCTGGAGGTTGTAGCAGAAAGAAATTCACCCCTTTCTCATAGTCTTACAAATAAAGTCCTGGGTGAGAAGCTCCATGATGACTTTCTTGACCTGCTGCCAATTAAGGCCATTAAGTGGCCAATTAATGGCGATCTAAGGATCTCAACTGACTACCTCCCTGATGACACGCCTCCATGATAAGTGAGGAAAAGTGGTTAGTTTCCCAGCTGGGAAAGCATGGTCACCTGGCTGCTGGGTTTGTTTTGGTGGAGGAGGAGGATCCTCCTTGGCCTAGTCTTGGGGTAATTGGTGGCTCAACTGGGGACAAAGTTGCGGTTTATGAAAACTAGTTCCCCACTCTTGTCCCTGGCTGCCCAGATCCCCCACAGCATATAAGAAGGCCTTTGCTTCTTGCTCATGAATACCCCGAGATGCAGGCCTAGACTGGTAGACTTTAGGACCAAGACAGTGCTGGCCTCATGATTGGCTGGCAGCTCCCGGTGACACGGGATGCTAGGCCTGTGGTTCGCTGAGAAGCTCACCTGGCAGTTCCTGATGAGTTGATTGGCGCATGGTCGAATATCTTTCCTTGGCAGTGAGGATGACATGTTCGTGAACACACCACCCTCAAAGCAAAAAATTCCATCCATATAACATTAATACACAAAAAAAGGCCATTTGATCCATCATGACTGTGCCAGCTCATTGGAAGGGCTATCTGATCTATTTCACTCCCATACACTTTGATCACCTGAAATGTCATAACACTCAAGTCTGTGGGCTAATGTTGGAAGGTGGGACTAGTACAGTGTAGTTCTGTTAGTACAGACTTGATAGGCTGAAGAGCCTCTTCTGCACTGTATGATTCTATGATTCCATGACTCTTACCCCATTGCCTCAGCTACCTCTTTCACATTCTTTGCCAATTCCATAGTGAACATCATTAATGAATCTATTGCCCTTCTGCGCACTTCATTCCGTCTCACAACAAAGTGTTCCCTAACATTTCCCCCTTATCTTGCCTCAGCTTCTTTGGCCAGTTGCTTAAATCTGTGTCCTGTGGCTGCTGACCACTCTGCCACTGGCAATAATTTCTCTTTATTTGCTCTATAAAATCTTTTCATAACTTTGAACATCTAATAGCTCAGTTTCTCAATCTAACAGAAGCTCCTCATCCCTGATCTCAGTTAAAAAAAACGCAGCTTCAAAGGACCAGCGCCCGGCTCCAAGTTCTTGTTAAACTGACAACTAGAGTGATCGAACCAAATATTCAATGCGGCTTTTAGATTCTGAACGACTATCAGTGGAATGAGTCAATATCTCTGTAAACTATATGTGAGTCCAACTCATTAGTTTCCTGATTGCAAGCAGTCATTCTTCAAATAGAGGCAGTAGAAGCAATTATTGCGATCATCCATCAAAGGAAAAGGAAGACTGAGCAACAGCAAGCAATTAAAGAACGATGCAGTGCAAATGGAGACTGTTTGTCCTGTAGTCTTGATGCTGTCTCTCTGAAAGAAGGCCACTCTCCTCTTGAAATGCAGCTGTTTCATTGGTCCCTTTTGGAGGAGGGACCTGGCTTAGTCAATGTGAGGCTAGATTCCACATGTAGTTGGCTTTCAATTGTGACTGCTCAGATGTTCAGGGGAAAGAAAGGAAGGGTATTATATGTACTCCACCATATTTACCCCGATGTGAAGGAAGCACAAACCACAAAATTCAAAAGACGACCACTTTTTTTATGCATTCACGGGATGTGAGTATTACTTGCCAGACCAGCATTTATTATTCATCCATAATTGCTGAGATGGCAGGTAATTATCAACCACATTGTGGTGGGTCTGGAGTCACATATAGGCCAGACCAGGTAGGTTCCCTTTTTAATGGATATTTGTGAACTAGATGAGTTTTTTTTCCCTGAAAATCGACAACGGTTTCATGGTCATCATTGGATTCCCAATTCCAGACGTTCATCGAATTCAAATTCCACCATCTGCCATGGCAGGATTCAAACCCAGGTCCCCAGAGCATTAGGAGATAGTGAGGACTGCCGATGCTAGAGTCAGAGATAACACAGTGTGGATCTGGAGGAATCACAGATTTAAGCAACTGGCCAAAGAAGCAGAGGCAAGATAAGGGGAAAATGTTAGGGAACACTTTGCTGTGAGATGGAATGAAATGCGCAGAAGGGCAATAGATTCATTAATTGATGCATCAGGTTTTTTTCTGAAGAAGGGCCCTGACCTGAAATGTCAACTTTCCTGCTCCTCTGATGCCGCCTGGCCTACTGTGTTCCTCCAGCTCCACACCGTGTTATCACCAGAGCATTATCTGGGTCTCTGGATTAATAGTCATGACTATAGGGTCTAAGTTTGCTTGCAAGTGTCTTTGGTGACATGATATCAAATTCTTTCTGGGAGTGTATGAACACCACATCAATGACATTGCCTTCATCAATGCCGTCTGATGTTTCCTTACCCACAAAAACTGAAGGAAATTAGTTAAAAATAATTTTCCCCTAACAAATCTGCATTGGCTTTTTTTTAAACAAACTAACTCACACTTACACATTAGACTATTAAGTGTGTTACAAGTAATTGCTCTGAAAGTTTCCCCACTCTGAGCTAATTGGCCTCCAGTTCCTGGTCCTACCTTTTTTGAACGCGGATATAATATTTAGTTGTACCCTGATTTCAAGGAGAATTGGAAAGTTTTGTCTAGTGGCTCCTCAGTTTTTACCCTCACTTCCTTTAGTACTCTGGGATGCATCTCATGCAGTCCCGGTGCTTTGCCAACTTTAACTGCTACCTATCTAATACTTCTCTCTTATCAACTTTAAACCTTCAAATGTCTGATGTAGGAGCAGCTTGTTTTTAAGTAAAGATGGATGCATGGTGTTCATTTTGTATTTCAGCTGTGTCTCCAGCCTCCATATATATTTAAAAGCCCATAGAAGATTTTAGGATTGCCTTTTATGTTTGCTGCCAGTTTCTTCTCATGCTCTCTCTTTGCTTCTGTTATTTACCTTTTCAATTTTTCCTCCAAATCTTCAACCTAGTTCTCAATTGTATTATGCACCCAACATCTGTCATTAACACAGTTATTGTGTACTGCTTGTATTTCATCTTAATGTCTACCGGTTTGTCATCAAGGGATCTCTGAGTCTGTTTTGTGCTGACTTTCTGATCTGTAGTATTACACCTTTACTGTGCCCTTAGCGTAATTTCCTCAGGCAGTTAATTGTTTAACTACCAACTTTTCTGCCAATCTTTGAGTCCAACGTATTTGGATGACATGAGTAATGTAATCCCTTTTTTTATGTTCCTTCACTTAGGTCCATTGGATTCTGAGCTGATATGTTATTTTGCTAAGCCTGAGTTGTGTCAAGCTTTTTGGAGGGTTTCTTGCTATGAGGGAGAGTGTTCCAGGATTCTGACCCACTGACACTGCAGGAATGATAATAAACTTCCAAGTCAGGATGGTGAGGGGCTTAGAGGGAGCTTGCAGGTGGTGGTATTTCCATGTGTCTGCTGCCCTTGTCCTCCAAGATGGAAGGTGCTATCTAAGGAGCCTTGGTGAATTTCTGCAGTGCATCTTGTCGATAGTACACATGGCTACTTCTGAGGGTCAGTGGCGGAAGGAGTAAACTTTTGTGAATGAGGTACTACTCAAACATGTTGCTTTGTCCTCTAAGATGATGTTAAGCTTCTTGAGTGTTGTTGGAGCCATCCAGACAAGTGAGAAATATTCCATCACACTCCCCACAGGCACCTTGTAAGATGGTGGACAGGTTTTGGGAGTCAGGAGCTGAGTTACTCACTGCAACATTCCTAGCCTCTGACCTGTTCCTATAGCCATAGTACTTACGTGAGTAGTCCAGTTCAGTTTCTGCTCAATGGTAACCCCCCAGGATGGTGATCGTCGGGGAATTCAGTGATGGTAATGCCAATAAATGTCAAAGGACAATGGTTATGTACTCTCTTGTTGGAGATGGTCATTGCCTAGCGTTTGTGTGGCAGAAATATTAGTTGTTACTTTTCAGGCCAACCCTGGCTACTGTCCAGATCTTGTCACATTTGGGCATAGATTGCTTCAGTATCTGAGGAGTCATCAATGGTGCTAAACATTGTGCAATTATCAGCAAACATCCCCATTTCTGATTTTATGATGGATCTTATGATCAATAATGAAGCAACTAAAGATAGTTGGGCTTAGGATACTAACTTGAGGAACTCCTGCAGAGATGTCATGAGCTGACATACTTCCAAAAACCACAATCATCTTCCTGTGTACCAGGTATGAACCAACCAATGGAGAGTTTTCTTCAATTCCCATTGACTCCAGTTTTGTTTGGGCTCCTTGATGCCATTTTCAATCAAATGCATACTGATGCCAAGAGCAGTCAATCTCACCTTGCCTCTGGAATTTAACTTTATCATTTTCCCTCTTACATTGACCCCATGTAATACCTTCACATTTCCTACAGTGGTGTTACTTGTCTCTCCGTTGCACTTTGATATTCCTCCTTTGTAATAACTCCTGGTTCCTACTTTGGTGCCAAATTAGTTTAAACCCTCCCCATTGGCATCAGAGAACCATCCCAAAAGGAAAATGGCTTTGGCTCTGTTTAGGTTCCATGACACTTAATGTGCACAGGCCCCAATTCCCCCAGAACTGACTGATCTCAGGAAAGTAAAACCCTCTCTCCTGCACCATCTTTCCAGCTACACCTTCATCTCCTTTATGATCCATCTAGCACTCTGGATGCATGAGAGGTGGATTTTTCCAGGGCTGGAATTCCTGAATTTGATGCCTATTCCGTACGACTGCCAGTTGTGAATTGAAAGACCTCAAGGTGGATGATCTGGGAGTTTGAGGACATCTTTGCAGCATGGAAGAGTTTCAAGAAATGTGGAGGGTCCACAGAGGGATTTAATAAGGAAAATGGGAAATTTAAGTTGGAAAGATTTTAGGAAGGAAAGAGAACTGTGCCTGTTGCTTCCTCTTCAAGACAGAGGACCAGGGGAGTTTATTTCCTGACTATCAATTCAGAGCTGTAACCATGCAGGAATCAAATAAAGGCACAATTATATTGGTAGTAAAATTTAACTGGAAGAAAGCCAAAGGAAGGAGTAGTGAGTAATGAAACTAATGGAGACCAGGCAAGGATCCAACATCCACTGTGTCTGTTGAACACTATCAATGTGAGCCAGTGAGCCAAGTAGTTTGCACTCAGCATTCACTGTTTATCATTAGAGTTTCAATGCATGAGGAAAGAAGTAATGGAGTGTAGCAAAACTAATATTCATGAAATGTTAATGAGAATGAATATTTATCTAAACATGACTGTTGCACAGATTTGAAACAACAATGTATGCAATGCCTGATGTTGGCAACTAATAGTAATCATTTGCTCCTCAGTGCAAATATTGACCTGGGGTTTTACCAGAACTCTTGCTGACTGTTTGAAGAGAATTATAATTTTATGTGGCTGTTTGTCATTTTTGATGCAGTATTGAAGTCAGACAAAACTTGCATTGCTGCTGAGACTTAATCATTGTAACAAGACAGAATAATCATAATGACTTTCCTTGGATTTATTTGGAGGGCAAACATTTTCATCATCATGTTCAAATTTCTCCATTGGCCTCATCTCTCTCAATCTCATTAGTCTTCTCCAGAACTACCATCCTCTGACATCCCTGCAGTCCTGTGCATTCTGATTTCCTGCGCATCCTGATTTTCATCAATCCCTGAGCTGTAAATTCAGGAATCCCCTGACTGCATTTCTGCCCCTCACTACCTTTGCTCCTTCCTTATAATCACAGAATCATAGCATCATAGAATCCCTACAGTGTGGAAGTGGGCTATTTGGCCCGGTGAGTCCACACTGATCCTCTAAGGAGCATCCCACACAGATCCAACCCCTACCTATCCCTATAACCCCACATTTCCTATGGCTACCTCACCTAGTCCACACAACTCAGGATACTATGGGCAATTTAGCACAGCCAATCCATCTAATCTGCATGCCTTTGGTCTTTATAATCGTCCTTAAAGCCAACACATCCTCATCCAGCTATTCGTCACTGGCCCCAATATCTCCTTATATGGCTCAGTGTCAAACTTTTTTTATTCTGCCCCTGTGAATTGTCTACACAGGAACACAACAAATAGGAGCAGGAGTAGGCCATTCAGCCCCTCAAATCTATCTTGCTAGTCTCTAAGATTGTGGCTGAGTAACTGCAGGCCCCTACTCCTCTTTCATGCCATATGTTCACAGCCCTCAATGCCCCGATATTTTAAAAATCTACTGAGCTTTACATTAAATGTTTTCAGTGATGTAGCCTTCACAACTCTCAGGGATGGGAATTCCAAACATTCACTACCCCTGGTAGAAGAAATTACTTCACATTTCAATCTCAAGTGAGCGCCCTCTCATCGGAGACTCCCCAACTAAGTGGGAGCATCTCCTCAACATCCAACTTGTCAAGTCACCTCAGAATAAAGATCACCTCTCATTTTTTCCAAATGTCGACAAATAAAGGTCTACCCTTTTTAGACATCCTTGATAAGTGAAGCCCCTCAACCCTGGAAACAGCTGTGACTGTTTTGAACTGCTTCCGATACTCGTATGTTGTGAAGTTGGGTAGAGTATTCATGGGTTGGAAGGCAGGGTGTTAGAATTTGCTGTTTATAAAATGATAGTGGAGAAGAGTGTGTGGGCCCTTTAAAGGATGATGTGTCTTTTCTTGGTTTGGAGATTTTAAGAAAATGTGCAGGCGCGCAGAAAGCGCCGGAAATGGAAACATTGCATCAAAACGCTGATGGCTAGAAAGCCAGGCAAATAGTTTGTTTTGTTACTAAGGTAACCAGTTTGAAAATAAACCAATTAATTTAAACCAGGCACTTAGAAATTAAAAGCTAATTAAATTTAAATCTGATGGTTTTGACAGCCTAGGACTAATCCTAGTGTAAGAAATTAATAGGTTATTGAGAGTATAAAAGAAGAGGGCTTTTGAAAATTGGTGTGAAAGCAGCTGCCATCCAATAAAGTTAACAATGAGCAGCTCTAAAGAGAAAAATCACTGGCTATCACAGAACTCTCTAAGCTCTCAGAAAACCATCATCTAACAAAGGTATAGTAGCAGTCTTAGCTAACATTCCTGGCTCAATAATTTGATGGAGCGCCACATTCCTGACACAAAAATTCGATGGAGAAAGGCAATCCAGACTGAGGATCAATGCCCCCACAATAACTAACTTTTAGACAGTGCAGTGCTCCCTCAGTAACTGACCCTTACATAGTGCAATGCTCCATCTGTTATGTAATTGAACTACAGCCTTTAAATGCAGCTGGGTGAAAGCAGCTCCTATCCCCTCAGTGGTAAACTCTATTCCCTCCACAGTTGTTCTGCGTCGTGCAGAGTGAGCATTCGCCAGGTGACTGATCAACAATTTGTTGCTGAAAAGAAATAGATTTGGTCTCAAGTGCGTTGCTCGTATACAGTATTTTTGTTTGCTTTTCATGGGATGTGGGGGGCACTACTGACTAGAAGCAGAAGGCAGTAAAGCGTCAATCACACTGAAGCCACATGTAGACCCGGGAAGGATGGCAGATTTCTTTCCCAAAAAGTCATTAATGTAGGGTTTCTTTTTGATTTTTCACTGTGGTTATATGTTCACAATTAGTTTGATTTTTCGAGAGAGATTTTATTGAATTCAAATTTCACAATCTGCTTTGATCCCCTGCTCCCCAAATGTTAATTTGGAGTGAGAGGCTACTAGTCACTGACGTTGTCATCTACACCACTACCTCTCGAGTAGCTCATAGGCTAGCACCAACATTGGCTTAATGCTAACATAGTGTTCAGGCCCAATATATTTTTGTCTCAGGGAGAAAGTATTGAAGGATATAGGGGAAAGCTTGGGGAGGTGGGATTGAGGGACAGATTGCGCACATGGGTGGGTAGCACCTTCTTTAGGAAAAAAAACGTCACTCATGATTTTTTATTTCTCAAAAACCCTTGCTTGCTTTAGAGCGCTGTAATGTTTAAATATTTGATGAGGTAGACTGTCACTTTTGACGCTTACTTTGCCCAATTGGTTAAGATTGGGTGGGAAATCAGAACAAAAGTGAACAAAGTTATAAAAAGAGAAGGAAGTCAGTGTTGAAGCATGGAGCAGGTATTTTAAAGCTGTGAGGAAAGCAAGAGAAATCTCTGCAAAGCTCCTGTGTATCAAAGCGTGTTTTAAATACCACACAATGGGAATGTACCAACTCTGATGAAAAAGTGACTGATGGGTTTTGGTGGGATCCAAAATCTGAACTTCAATCATAAAACTTTCCACTGAAAATATGATCAATTTCCCACTTAATGTCACAATGTTGCTGATCATCTTGCCACCAATCTAAACTTTGCGGACATTGGGTTTAGACCATTAGTATGTAAGATATAGCAGCAGAAGTAAGTAATTCAGCCCATCAAGTCCGCTGTGCCACTCAATGAGATTTTGGCTCCTCTGACGGCCCTCATCTGTATGTCTGCCTCATCCCAATATCCCTTGATTCCTTAACATTAAAAGAATCTGTCTCAACCTTGAATATACTTAATAATACAGTTCCAACAGCCCTCTATGATAAAAGAATTCCACAACTTCACTACCTTCTGAGCTGAAAAATACCTCCTCATCTCTGTATTAGATATGTGACCCCTTATAAGAAAATGATTATTTGAAAATAATGTTCAATTTACAAAACATGTCAAGATACATTAATCGGTTTTAGACAATCCCTTTATCATTTCCCTATTGAAGGGTATTCATTTTGATAAGGTAGACATCAGTATTCAATTTCTCCTTATCTCTACCCTATGAAGTATCCGTTATTCAATGGTGTGTTACTCTCACCATCTCATAGTCAGAGTTCTGGGGTAGGGTCACGGGACCTGACACATTAACTCTGATTTTTTCTTCACGGATTCTGCCAGACCTGCTGAGCTTTTCCAGCAACTTCTGCTTTTGTTCCTAGTCAGTATTAACTGCTGACCCATATATTGGGCACTGGTGACCCTCTTCTGGTACAGTCCACAAAGTTGAGAACTCTATGGAAGGTGGAGCTCTGACCGTAGATGCTGCCATTTTAATTGATTTTGCAAAGACTGTGACTTCAGAAACCAAACTGCGTCTCATTTACTTTAAAGCAGCAAAATTACCTCATTTATGAATGGCTTAGATAACACAACAGAGAGCTAACTGATAACAAAGTGTGGAGCTGGATGAACACAGCAGTCCTAGCAGCATCTCAGGAGCACAAAAGTTGACGTTTCAGGCCAAGACCCTTCATCAGACCCTCTGATGAAGGGTCTTGGCCCGAAACATCAGCTTTTGTGCTCCTGAGATGCTGCTTGGCCTGCTGTGTTCATCCAGCTCCACACTTTGTTATCTTGGATTCTCCAGCATCTGCAGATCCCATTATCAGAGAGCTAAATGAATTCAGTCTCAGTGAATCACAAGGACTGTCAGCGTAGCAAGTTCTGCAGGTGTTTAAAATAACAAGGAGATATTCATAAATTAAGTGAGTGAGAGAAACTGTGGGAGATGGATTTCAACACAGATAAATGCAAGTGAAGCACAAAAAAACACAAAAAAGGCTAATGGAATGTTAGTCTTTGTAAAAGAATATAAAGTGGAGAGTGCGTTGCTGCAGCTAGACAAAGCCTGGGCTAGACCACTCAAGGCAAAACACTGTGGGTGCTGGAAATCTGAAGTAAAAGCAGAAAGAACCTGGGAAACTCAACAGGTGTGAGAACATCTATCAGTAGAGCAAAGTATTAATATTTAGAAGCCAAAAATTGGAAATGAAGATGTAATGATTCTAATGAGGTTAACCAACTGGACCTCCTACCAAATGAGTTCCCTGATTGGGGCTGTTAATCTGGCCCAAAAAGGGAGCCCTGGCTGACAGATAGGAACAGGAGCATCAGACATCCTGGGTCTAGGGAGCTGGATCAGTGTCAAGGATTCTGTACATTTAAGTAAAGAGTGACTTGTTAATGGGACAACGGTCTCTGTGGCCTCTATTTTAGATGCATTACGGGAAGTATATCCTGGGATTTTTTTCTCACTGTGTGGTAGCAAAATCACAAAGCCACAGGTTGAAGCAGAAGGAGAAGTCAAGGAGTAAAGAAAAGGAAGTTGAAGTTCAATGATCAGAGACTACGTTCAATGAAGTTGCTGAGAAAATGTAAAGAACAGATGTAGGACAAAATGGATTTATTTTTTAGTTCAGAGAAATTAGATGAATTCTGACAGAAGGTGGAAAAGCTAAAGCAGTTGTATCAAAACGTGTGCACAGAAGAAAAATCTGAACGTATCCCTGAAAGTTACTATCTGAAAATTGAAATCTTGATGTGGAAATGATAAACATCACATACTGAGGTGGGTGAAAAATGGGAAGAAGTTCATCAGGTTGTATAAATGGTAGGTTATAGAGAGGAGGTATTGGGTGTAATGCATGAATTATCAATAGGAGGTCACTTAGGAGTGAGGAAAATTCAAGCCAAAATACAAAAAAAACATTTTTATTGGTCTGGCTGCATTAGGGTGTGGTTGATTTTTGCCAGACATATCATACATGTCAAGTAAGTGGAAAACCTCAGGCAGTGATAAAAACCAGCTCCTTTAATATCCATTCCTGCACGAGTCTTAGCTGATTGCTTAGGACTCCTACCTAAACCAGAAAGTGGGAATGAGTATTTTTTAACCACAATGGGTAAGTTTACCAGATTTCCAGAGGCCATTTCATTACTCAGTATCACGGCTAAAAGGAGTGTAAGAAAAGTTACTTTTTTTTACTAGATACTGACTTCCCACAGAAATACAATCGGATCAAGGGTCAAATTTTACATCAAAGTTATTCAAAAAATTACAGATAGCTTAGGGAAATAAAAATTCAAATCAACCATGAACCATTCACAATAGCAGGGAGCATTAGAGTGGTGGCATCAAACTTTAATAGCCATGTTGAGAGCTAATAGTCAAGAGTATCCAGAGGACTAGGATAAAGAAATTCCTTTTTGTACTTTTTGCAGTTCGGGATGTGCCTAATGAATCAGCAAAATTCAGTCCATTTGAATTAGTTTTTGGAATGAAGTGAAAGGACCAATGAAACTAATTAAGGAGAAAATGATGAGTCAGAGTTCAGAGACCACATATGTAGATTATATGCCAAATTTTAGGGAAAGATTAAATAGAGTGTGTGATGACTACTCTGCTGAAGGGACGTCTAGATTCAAAACGTTAGATTGCTCTCTCTCCATGGATGCAGTCTGACCTGCTGTGATCTCCAGCATTTGTTGTTTTCAGTAAAGTGAGTGATTTGGCTAGACAGCATTTACAAGTAACATAGCATGTGATGAAGCAGGAAACAGACAAGAAATCAAAAATTTGAAAGTTCACTAGAAAAGATAAAATTTTAATGCTACTCTCAGTGGTAGGTGAGCCTTAAAAGCAAAGTTTCCTGTGATTTATAAATCAAAAGAAAATTGAATGAGGTGAATTATTTGATAAAAACAACAGATAGAAAGAGAGAGAGAAAGACGGGGGGAGAGAGAGAGATGGGGGGGTGGTGGAGAGAGAGAGAGAGAGAGAGAGAGAGACGGGGGACGAGAGAGAGAGACGGGGGAAGAGAGACAAGTGTGAGGTGATGCACTTTGGTAGGAGTAACCGGAAGGCAAAGTACAGGGCTAATGGTAAGATTCTTAGTAGTGTAGATGAGCAGAGAGATCTCGGTGTCCATGTACACAGATCCTTGAAAGTTGCCGCCCAGGTTGGCAGGGCTGTTAAGAAGGCATACAGTGTTTTAGCTTTTATTAATAGAGGGATCGAGTTCCGGAACCAAGAGGTTATGCTGCAGCTGTACAAAACTCTGGTGCGGCCGCACTTGGAGTATTGTGTACAGTTCTGGTCACTGCATTATAAGAAGGATGTGGAAGATTTGGAAAGGGTGCAGAGGAGATTTACTAGGATGTTGCCTGGTATGGAGGGAAGGTCTTACGAGGAAAGGCTGAGGGACTTGAGGCTGTTTTCATTAGAGACAAGAAGGTTGAGAAGTGATTAATTGAAACATATAAAATAATCAGAGGGTTAGATAGGGTGGATAGGGAGAGCCTATTTCCTAGGATAGTGACGGCGAGCTCGAGGGGGCATAGCTTTAAATTGAGGGGTGAAAGATATAGGACAGATGTCAGAGGTAGTTTCTTTACTCAGAGAGTAGTAAGGGAGTAACGGTAGTAGATTCGCCAACTTTAGGTACATTTAAGTCGTCATTGGACAAGCATATGGATGTACATGGAATAGTATAGGTTAGATGGGCTTGAGATCGGTATGACAGGTTGGCACAACATCGAGGGCCGAAGGGCCTGTACTGTGCTGTTATGTTCTATATAAATTCTATATAAATCTCACAGCGTGTGTCATGCGAATATGCTTCGATGGTATTTTGATAGGGAAGGAAAGGAAAAGGAGAATGTGTTACCAAATTCAGATGAGTTTGAATTGGACATTCCTCAGATTAAAGTGGACAATGAGAAAGTTCTCAAAAATTAGGATAAATTATTGAGTCGCCTTCCAGAGGAAAACTGAAATGACTTGAAAGAGTTATTACAATCACACGGGAAGATACGTGAGAATACATTGGGAAGTACTGATCTAATTACACATGATGTTGACATAGGAAGCGTTGTTTCAGTCAGGAACATCCATACAGGTTCAAAAAGAGACTCAACACATGCTGAACACAACATAATTGATGTGAGTTGCTGTGAACGGAGCTCACCCAAAACCAGATGGTACTCGACAATTATGTATGGACTATTGCAAAGTCAATGCAGTTACAAAATCTAATTCATATCCTATTCCATGTTAAGAAGATTGTTCTGAGAAAGTGGCACAAGCAACTTATACTTCAAAGTTGGGCTTACTCAGAGGACACCTTCAGGCACTTTTATCAGAAAGAGCGAACGGTCTGTACCAATTTAGAGTCATGCCATTTGATATGAAAAATGTGCCAGCCACATTTCAAAGACTAACCAATAAAGTAGTTTCTGGATTACCGAACTAGGTGATGTACATTGACAACCTGGTGATTTTTAGTCACTCATAGAAAGAAAATTTGGAACATTGATCAGAATTATTCGATTGACTTCAGAAGGCCAGGTTGGTGATAAACCTGGAGAAATATGATTTTGCAAAAGTCCAAGTCACATTCCTGGGCCATGTCATTGGTTATGGACAGATGGCCGCATGGGATGTGAAAACAAATGTTATTGGGGAGTTTCCCATCCAATTGATGAAGAGAACAGTACTACAATTTCTGGGATTGAGTGGGTTTTATTGCCTTGATTGACTTGTTGAAGCATCTGGAATGCAATGCCCTACACTCACCTTTAAAATATGAAAATTTTAGGATCTAGATTATCTTCTTAATATATTTTGAAGGGGTGTGGTCAGGTCCATAACAATAGATATTTACAATAGAGTTAACCGACTAAGTATTGACCCTTTCGAAAGAGAATCTTGAGAAGTGATTGCAGAAAATAAGAAGATGACACATGGATTGAATGGGTATTTTGCATTAGTCCTCCCTTTGCAGGATATAAGTAAGATTCCAGAGATTGCCATAACTCAAGAAATGGAAGGCAGGGAGGAATTTGAAGAAGTTATTGCCAGCAGAGAAGTGGTACTATGCAAATTAAAGCTTCAGGCTGGCTAGCTTCTGGGTTCTGATGAACCTCATCCAAGGGTCTTAACAGAAGGAAACTGAAAAAACTGTGGATGCCGTAAATCAGGAACAAAAGCAACGTTGCTGGAAAAGCTCATCAGCTCTGAAGAAGGGTCGCTGGACCCGAAATGTTAACTTTGTTTTTTCTGCACAGATGCTACCAGACCTAGACAACAAAGTGTGAAGCTGGCTGAACACAGCAGGCCAAGCAGCATCTCAGGAGCACAAAAGCTGACGTTTCGGGCCTAGACTCCATCAGCCCTCTGATGAAGGGCCTAGGCCCGAAACATCAGCTTTTGTGCTCCTGAGATGCTGCTTGGCCTGCTGTGTTCATCCAGCTTCACACTTTGTTGTCTTGGATTCTCTAGCATCTGCAGTTCCCATTATCTCTGCTACCAGACCTGCCGAGCTTTTCCAGCAACTTTGTTTTTGCCCTTAAAGGAAGGGTCGGGCGAGATAATAGGTACGTTAATTTCACTTTTCCAAAAGTCGCTTGACCTGATGATGTTTCCATTGTGATTGTAAAGTAACAAATAAAACTTCTTTATTCAAAAATGGATCAGAAAGTAGAAGCAGGAAACTGCAGGCCAGTTTGCTTAACATTTGTCATAGGGAAAATGTTAGAAGCTACCATAAAATGTATTAAAGCAAGACATTTAGGGAAGTTCAAGGTAAGCAGACAGAATCAACATCTTTTAATGGAAGGGAAATTATGTTCAACCAACGTATTAGAGCTCCACGATAAGGAGGCATGCGCTGTGGATAGAGGGGAGCTGGTCAATGTACTGTACTTAAAATTCAAGAAGGCATTTGGTAAAGTGCCGCATCAGGGGTTATTAACAAAAGTTCATGGTTTAACATATTGTCATGGATAGAAAATCAGCTGGCTAAGAAGGAAGGAGACACAAATCATTCATTTTCAGTTTGGCAAGACGTGATGAGTGGCGTGCAACAGGGATCAGTGCTGGAGCCTCGACTTTTGAAATTTAAATAATTGACTTGGAAGAAAAGACTGAAAGTTTTGTTGCCGATGAGACAAAGATAGGTTGGAAAGTAAATTGTGAAAGGACAGGATTAAGGGCAAAATGGAGCGTACCGTGGGAAAATATGAAATTGTCCATTTTGGAAGGAAGAATGAAAAATGCGTGTTATCACCAGATGGAATGATTACAGGGCTCTGAGTTTCTGAAGGCTCCTAATGCACACATAGTGAAAAGTTACTATGTAGGTATAGTGTGCATTTAGAAACTAAATAGAATGATATCATTTAGTGCAAAGGAAAATTAATATAGAAATAAAGAGGTTAGCTTCAGCTGTACAAGGCATTGGCGAAACCACACCCAGAGTTCTGTGCACTCTATTTGTCAGCTGACCTAAGGAAGAATGCATCAGACCAATACCTGAACTGGACAGGTTATCATATAATGGTAGGCCAGACAGGATAAATATGTATCCAACAGAGTTTAGAAGAAGAGCAGGTGGATTGAGCAGAAATGTTTCACATCCTGAGGGGCTATTACAAGGTGGACATGGAAAAGATGCTTCCTGTTATGGAAACACTGAGAAGTCAGGTCTCTGTTTAAAAACGAGGGGTCATCCCTTGCAGGAAGAATGTTCCTGACCTGGACCAGTAGTCCTGAAACTTGGGGCTCACATCTACAAGTACAAGGTAGGACATTTAGGACTGAGATGAGGAATTCCTTTACCCAGAGAGTGGTGAGACTGTGGAATTATCTGCCACAGAAAGCAATTGAGACCAAAACATTGAATGTTTTCAAGAAGGAGTTACATATGGTTCTTAGGGCTAAAGGGATCAAAGGGTCTGGGAAGAATGTGGGAACAGGTGACTGAGCTGAACGATCAGCCATGATCCAATTGAAAGAAGGAGCAGGCTTGATGGGGTGAATGGCCTACTCCTGTTCCTATTTTCTATGTTTCGAAGGCAGCTCACCACCATCTTCTCTGGGGCAGTTAGGAGTAGAGGGCAATAAATTCTGGCCTAGCCAGCAACACAGGCATCCCATGAATGAATTAAAAGCACATCTTCCAGCAAATGCCAGCAGAAATGTGGAACTCCATCCATATCATGTGGTGGGGCCCAGTCTAATTAACAACTTTAAATCTGAAATCAATAGATGTTTCCTGGCTGAGAGCTATAAGAGATCTGGAGCTAAGAGGCAGATGAAGTTGAGGTACAGATGAGTCAAGATCTCAATGAATATTGGGAAACAGACTGAATCTCAAGGGGCTGAATGGGCTACGTTAATGCAAGTTCTTTCTTTTCCTAAAGAAGTCATTTCTGAAACTTATGAGCAATTCTCAGTCTGAGCTCTCATATCTTCAGCGATCATATTCAAAAACATGTATTAATCAGGCTTGGGCTCCTGCAGCCGAATGGGCTAGGATTGGGAACACAGCATTGTACTGGTGGAAGATCACGGCCTGGTAATCGAGTGCATAAATTCATAGAATTCCTTGAGCGTGGGAACAGGCCATTTGGCCCAACAAGTTCACTCTGCCCCTCGAAACAGCATCCCACCCAGACCCACCCCCTCACATTATCCATGTCTAACCCACCTTACCTAAACATCCCTGGGCACTATGGGAAATTTTGCATGGCCAATCCACCTCCCCTACACTTCTTTGGACTGTGAGAGGAAACCGGAGCAACCAAAGGAGACCCACACAAACAGAAGGAGAATGTGCAAACTTCACGCGCACGAGGCTGGATTTGAACCTGGGTCCCTGGCGCTGTGAGACTGCAGTGCTAACTAGTGAGCCACCGTGAGTTGAAGGTTGTTGCTGTATGGTGCAGGGGTTGATGCTCCCAAAGGTTGAACAACTAATGTTATTGTTGTTCACTGTAAAACTGCAGTCCTCGTTACTTGAATTATTGCCTGTGCTAAGGATTTAATGACCAACTTTTGATTTGCATAGACCATTGCCCATTTTTGCTGATTATACAGTGGTTGTAGCTGTTGGATTTAAACACCACTTTCTAATAATTGGTTGCTAAGTGATGTGGCTCTGCTATGATAAACACAGAAACATGGCATGCTAACCGAGACTAATAACTCCTCTCCTCAGCTTTCTGTTTGCTGTACTCTCTTTGCTGACAGGAAGTTCATCATTTAACAGAATCTCACAATTTCACAATCCATTGACTTACATGTAATTTTTCAGCTAAACCTCTGCAGTATTCCAAGTGCGGTCTAACCAAAGTTTTATAGAGCTGCAACAAGATCTCACGATTCTTAAACTCAATCCCCTGCTAATGAAAGCCAAAACACCATATGCTTTCTTAACAATCCTGTCCACTTGGGTGGCCATTTTAAAGGATCTATGTATCTGCACACCAAGATCCCTCTGTTCCTCCACACTGCCAAGAATCCTATCCTTAATCCTGTACTCAGCTTTCAAATTCGACCTTCCAAAATGCATCACCTCACATTTATCCAGGTTGAACTCCATCTGCCACCTCTCAGCCCATCTCTGCATCCTGTCAATGTCCCGCTGCAGCCTACAACAGCCCTCTATACTGTCAACGACACCTCCAACCTTCGTGTCATCTGCAAACTTGCTGACCCATCCTTCAATCCCCTCATCCAAGTCATTAATAAAAATTACAAACAGTAGAGGCCCAAGGACAGAGCCCTGTGGAACATCACTCACCACTGACTTCCAGGCAGAATATTTTCCTTCTACTACCACTCGCTGTCTTCTGTTGGCCAGCCAATTCTGCATCCAGACAGCTAAGTTCCCCTGTATCCCATTCTTCCTGACCTTCTGAATGAGCCTACCATGGGGAACCTTATCAAATGCCTTGCTGAAGTCCATATACACCACATCCACAGCTCGACCCTCATCAACTTTTCTAGTCACATCCTCAAAGAACTCGATAAGGTTTGTGAGGCATGACCTGCCCCTCACAAATCCGTGTTGACTGCATTTAATCGAGCCATGCTCTTCCAGATGGTCATAAATCCTATCCCTCAGAATCCTTTCTAACACCTTGCAGACGACAGACGTGAGACTTACTGGTCTGTAATTGCCAGGGATTTCCCTATTTCCTTTCTTGAAGAGAGGAATTACATTTGCCTCTCTCCAGTCCTCAGGTATAACTCCAGTGGAGAGCGAGGATGCAAAGATCTTCGCAAGTGGCGAAGCAATTGCATTTCTCGCTTCCCAAAGCAGCCGAGGACAAATCTGGTCCGGGCCTGGCGACTTGTCAATTTTATTGTTTGACAGGGTTTTCAGCACATCAGCTTCCTCTATCTCTATCCATTCCAGCATGCACACCTGCTCTTCAAAGGTTTCATTCACTACAAAGTTCGTTTCTTTCGTAAAGACGGAAGCAAAAAACTCATTTAGGGCTTCCCCTACCTCTTCAGACTCCACACACAAGTTCCCTATGCTATCCCTGATCAGCCCTACTCTTTCTTTAACCATTCTCTTATTTCTCACATAAATGTAAAGTGCCGTTGTGTTCTCCCTAACCCGTTCTGCCAAGCCTTTCTCGTGCCCCCTCCTGGCTCTCCTCAGACCATATTTGAGCTCTTTCCTCGCCTGCCTGTAAACCTCTAGAACTGAGCTTGACCCTAGCTTCCTCCACCTTATGTAAGCTACCTTCTTCCTTTTGACAAGAAGCTCCACCGCTCTCGTCATCCAAGGTTCCTTTATCTTACCCCTTCTTGCCTGTCTCAGAGGGACATATTTATTCATCACTCGCAACAACAGTTCCTTAAACAGTCTCCACATGTCTATAGTGCCTTTACCATGGAACAATTGCTCCCAGTCCATGCTTCCTAACTCATGTCTAATCGCATCATAGTTTCCTCTTCCCCAATTAAATATCCTCCCATTTTGCCTAACCCTCTCCTTCTCCATAGCTATGTAGAATGTGAGGCAGTTATGGTCACTATCACCAAAATGCTCTCCCACCACAAGATCTGATACCTGCCCCGGCTCGTTTCCGAGCACCAAGTCTGGAATGGCCTCTCCCCTCGTCAGCCTGTCAACGTACTGAGTTAGGAAACCCTCCTGAACACACCTTACAAAAACAGCTCCATTCAAATCTTCTGCTCAAAGGAGGTTCCAATCAATATTAGGAAAGTTAAAGTCATCCATTACAACAACCCTACTATGTCCGCACGTTTCCAAAATCTGCCGACCTATGCTTTCTTCAATCTCCCTGCTGCTATTGGGGGGCCTGTAGTAAACCCCTAACGAGGTGACTACTCCCTTGCTGTTCCTAATTTCCACCCACACTGACTCAGTAGGCAGATCTTCCTCGACAATGGAAGCTTCTGTAGCTGTGATACCCTCTCTGATTAGTAGTGCTACACCCCCTCCTCTTTTTCCCCTCTCCCTATTCTTTTTAAATGTTCTAAACCCTGGAACATCCAGCAACCATTCCAGCCCATGAGAAACCCATGTCTCTGTTATGGCCACAACATCATAGCACCAGGTACCGATCCATGCTCTAAGTTCTTCACTTTTATTCCTGATACTCCTTGCGTTAAAGCAAACACACTTTAACTGATCCCTTGGTTCCTTCCCAGGAAAATCCTTCCCACTAGCTGGTCTCCCTCTTGCTATTGCCTCACCTGCATCAACTCTCACCTCCGGTATACAGCTCAGGTTCCCACCCCCCTGCCATACTAGTTTAAACCCTCTCGAACTACTCAAGCAAACCTTCCACCCAGGACATTGGTCCCCTTCCAGTTCAGATGCAACCCGTCCTTCTTGTACAGGTCCCACCTTCCCCAGAAGGCATGTGGCTATATCACATTGTGTTGGAGCAACATGATTTTATTTTCATGTTTTATTGTGCATGCCTTGCTCCTTTCCACTCCTACATGGGCCCACAGAACAATCTACATGGGTTTTAGTGTCTTTCAATTGGACTGCCATTCCTGACCGAGCTGACCAAGTTTGGAAGGTCTTAACTGGCCCTGCAGCTACTGGTGAGGGACTCGCCTTGAGGAAAGGATCTAACTTCACCCTCACCGATCTACCTGGTAATATTGGTAGGACTGACCAACCCTCATGGTGACAAAGTGCTGAATTGTGCCATGCTTCAGCTAAGTCTCATGTTTGTCCAGTTTCGTGGACGGTTTCTCTTCCCAAGGGTGAGTTGGTTTCCTCATGCTGTTGTCCCCAACCTGCCTCATTGACCATGCCCTATGGTGCCCCACTTCTCAGATGCCAGCCTGTTTCTCCCACCTGGTATAGCCTCACCATGTTGGGACATCTCCAGAATCACTGGGGAAATTGGTATCTGATGTTGTAGGAATGGACCTGAATGATCTTGGGGTCAGAATGCCATACAGGAAGCCCATCTTCTTTCCCTATCAGTGGGAGAGGAACCAATGATTTCAGACCATGCCAACTTGCTCAGGGTTGCTACCCGGGTCAGTGCAATCTCAGCTGTGTGGAGAAATGTCCAGCAGTCTAGGGAGGAGGTTTTTCTTTTCCTTTATTCATTCACAGGATGAGGGTGTCTTTGGCTAGTGCAGCATTTATTGCCCATCCTCAATTGCCCAGAGGGCAGCTAAGAGTCAACCATGTTGCTGTGGGTCTGGAATTCCACATAGGCCAGGCCAGATAAAGTTGACAGTTTCCTTCCCTAAAGGACGTCAATGAACCAGATGGGTTTTTCCTGACAACTCAAGGCCATCATCAGGTTCTTAATTCCAGATATTTATTGAATTCAAGACCCACCATCTGCTGAGGTGGGATTTGAACGCGGGTCCCCACAACATTCTCTGGGTCTCTGGATTAACAGTCTAGCGATAATACCACAAGGCCATTTCCTCCCCTCCTCATCAATCACCTTCCCATTTCCACCAGAGTAAGAGCCACCACCTTTTCTGTTCTCCCTCACTCTTTTGCTGCTGCTGTATGCACCTCTCACCAAGGCTCATGTTCCACTCACCATTGGTGTGTGCAGCTTCACCTGTCACTTGTTCTCTTCCACCTCATTCCCCCCAGATTAGTAATGCCCCATGAGCTCTGCACCCTCCTACTCACTCACTTGGTGTGTATCACCCAACCTGTTCTTGCCTGCACCAGCATCAATACCTGTACCAATCACTTCCGTCTCAATCAGTCCCTCCCTTTGTCTCATTTCAGGAGAATTAATACACAGTAGGGTGTACTAAGAGCTAAGAAAGGTCGGTGATGTGCCCAACATTCAGGTCCTCACTGCTAGAAGGTAAAAACTGGGACTATTTCAGCTATTGATTGACTATTCCAAAGCCCCTAGACTGATATTGGATACTGCCCTGGATTCACTATGATGCAAGCTCCTTCCAGAAAGTTGTCTCACTTGACTTGACTGAAGAGTGCTCCCCTTAAGCTTTGAGACATGATCACTTGGCTGATATACATGTTGTGTGTTTAATGTATATGTGGCTGGTATATGGTGCAGATATGAGATTGACTTAGCATCGTCCCACATAGTAACATGTCCATCTCCCTTCACCAAAGATGACTAACAACCAGGACAAACTGCCTAGCTTTGTGTCTGTGCTGTAAGGCAAGGTAGAACAGAAATCCAACGCACCTTTTAGCTCCAGCTGAGAGGGGTCAAAGTGCAAAAAGTCAAGGCAAAGCAGGATACTCTCCCTCAAAAGAAGGAGCTGGTCATGGGCTTCAGGAAGTGGAGTGGAGAACACGCCCCTCCCTGTATCAATGGTGCTGAGGTGGACATGTTTAAGAGTAAGTATCACCAACAATCTGCCCTGGTCCATCCACGTCAATGCTAAACTCAAGAAAGCACAACTCCTCTACTTCCTCAGGAGGCTAAGGAAATTCGGCAATTCCAAAATGACTCTTACCAATTTTTATAGATGCACCGTAGAAAGCACCTTGTCCGGATGCATCACAGCTAGGTACGGCAACTGCTCTGCCCATGACCAAAAGAAATTGCAGACAGTTGTGAACGCAGCCCAGTCCATCACCAAACCGGTCTTTCTTGCATTGACTCCGTCTACACTTCCCGTAGTCTCGGGAGAGCAGCCAATGTAGTTAAAGACTCCTCCCACCCCATTTGTACGCTCTCCCTTTGGGCAGAAGATACAAAAGTTTGAAAACACGTACCAACAGATTCAAGAACAGCTTCTCCCCCGCTGTTATCAGATTTATGAACAGCACTCTCATATATTAGAGTTGATCATTCTCTGCACCTCCTCTGTAGCAGTGACACTGTATTCAGCATTCTGTTCTATTACCCTGATTGGACCTTGGGGCGGTGGTCTCCTGTAGCGATTAGCCTTGTTCTAGAGAGGCGGTCCCTGCTTGGTGTGGAGCTTTTCTGTTTGGTGGTTTTGCCCTGGAATGGTGATCTCACTGGTATGGAAGCCTTTTTTGAGGTAACCCAATGTTCATCAACTTAATCCCATTTTCTGGAACTGAAATTGACCTGAGATGAACTCTGTCTTAATTTTTACATTTTTTCTTCTTATCTACAACTTCTGTCGTTAATTTAGATGCCATAGTATGGCGACTTAAAAAATACTTCGCACTTTTTTTGTAAAAAGATGCGACAATAAATTGCTATTCTATTCTATTCTACTTATGTCAGGTATGATTCATCTGGTTAGCATGCAATGCAATGCTTTTCACTGCATCTCAGTATATGTGACAATAATAAATCAAATCAAATCAAAACCCAAGGGAACTCTTAAGAGACTAAGTGAGGATCCCTGAGATCCTCCCTGAGTGGTGTGTGCCAGCAGCATTGCAGTGAAAGCTGATGGTGTGCTCCAAAATGCAACACTGAAGTGCAGAAGTGTGCAGAAAGTTGGTTGAAGATGTGTTAGGAGGGTGCGTTGAAGCTGCTACACATAAAATGCCAACATTTTTGGGCGTGCTACCCATGGAGCGTGCCCTGAGACGTCAATGCTAGGTGGCCAAGTTGGAGGGCTGATGGAGCAAACCATGAGCTGGAAGTGCCAGGCTTTAATATTGCTTTCGCTTTTACGTTGGAAATTCTTGGTGTCCAGTTTTTATCTGGCAGGTGGGAGAATGGGAATCTTCATACCAAGAAAGTAAGGTTCAGTAATATTACAAAGTTGTATGGAGTACTCATGAATTGGAAGGCAGGAAGCTAGATTGTGTTTGCAAAAATAACGTGGGAGAAAAATGCACACCCTCTTTAAGAGATAGAGTGTTTTTCTAAGCTTGGAGATTTAAACAGAAAATGTCTTCAAGCAACTGCACAGAGAGTTCATGAATTGAAACATGCGTATTGAAAGGTTTACGTCAGTAGGCAAAGCAGCATTTTTACCTAGGCAACAGGTTTTTGAATTTAGTGATAGTAAGAGCTGCTGATGCTGGAATCAGAGATAACACAGTGTGGAGCTGGAGGAACACAACAGGCCAGGCAGCATCAGAGGGGCAGGAAAGCTAACGTTTCAGGTTGCGTCAGCTTTCCTGCTCTTCTGATGCAGCCTGGCCTGCTAGGATGATGAATTTAGCCAATTAATCTGAACCAGGCTGTAGATACTGAAAGACAATTGAATTTAAATCTGATGATGTAGGCAACCCGGGACCAATCCTAGTGGAAGAAGTGGACAGGACATCAAGGGCATAAAAAAGGAGGCATTTGGAAAATTGGCAGAGAATCGCCAACTGCCATCTGAAGTGAAAGCAAATCTGCATCTGAGACAGAAACCTTTCACACAAAATCATTAAGCTTTTAAAAAAAAACCCATCAAAGGTACCATGACATTTTTAGTTCAAAGTCCTTGCAGGGGAAATGACAGAGAATACATCCATGACAGCAAGATCATTAGAAGAAAGACATTTTTGTGGCTTGGGATCAACATGAGAAAGCCTGGAGAAGGCAGAGTGTTCCAGAAGACACAGTCTGTGCAAACTTTGGAGAGAATAAGTTTTAATTTATTGTTGTTTTCGTGCTTGGGTTTATACAGGTGGGACTTGTGTTTTATTTGAACAGCATTCCAGTCAAATTTTGTTCAGTTAGGGAACAGTAAGAAGTTAGGAGGGAATTGTTCAGTTTGTTGGTAGTTTTGTTAATTGCTTCACTGTTAGGGTTAAATAAATAAATTTTTGCAAATTACTTATAAAGTGACTATCAGGAATTTTCTTTCATTTAACTTCCCCTTCTTTGTAACAGTTTAACGGGTTAGCTGAGGGAGGGCAAATTTCTCTGTGTATTTTGGATTTAATTGTTGGAAGGGGATCTCTACTCCGGCCATAACAGATTGGGGGATTGTGTTTCGATTTTAGTTATCAGAGGGGTTTGACCTCCCCTTCCAAATAGTAATAATGAGGCTAATAATGAACACTGAGCCCGAAAACAGGCCTTTCTCTGCTCAACTTGTTATGCCATTCAAAACTTCGCTGACAGATGGGAACTTTTGCTCCTGATGTTAAAAACTCATCTGATTTTCCTAACCTTCTTGGCATAGCCTGTACTATTCAGGGGCTGAGAAGATTCTGCTAAAGATTACATTAAGGATGTCTTCCATATTATGTGGTACCAAACAAGATGGACAGATTATATCTCAAATCTCGGCCTCTGTAAGGCCTTATGTACCATCAACAGCAGAGTAATTACATTCGGCCACAATCTAATGGTATTATCCATCGATTTACCATAGTCTGCACTAAACTGGAGAAGATGTTCTGATATGGCGAGGAAGGGATGTAACTCCATCTATTTTTATTCCCCTGTTAATCACAACAGTTTTTTTTAGTGCTTGACTATCACACTTCAATTGAACTGAGTTAACCAGATCAAAAATGAAGGAAAGCTAATTCCAGGATGTTTTGAATGAAAGGAGACAAAGTTTTATTATCCAAGAATAATAAGGAACCATGTCAACCAACATAGGCATCGCACATAAGTTACGAGCTTGCAAAGAAGGTGGGAGCAGGGTCGGGGGTGGGGGGCACGGTGAGGGGAGGACAGTGCAGCATAGGCAGGAAATTAAAGATAGATGCTAGTACAGGTTTTAAAAGTTCCTTGGGTTGAGAGAATGAAAAGACCCAAGTCTAACTGGTGAACTGCTGTCTCATTCTCTCTGACATGGTGAAGCTGTAGATGACGTGGAGTTCTCGGTAAATTGTTGTTGCTGTTCTAAGTTTTTTTCGGCAATTAGTTTCAGAAGTTGAAGAAAGAGGAAATGCTTCGAGTATCCTTCTTGATAACAGTCTATGTTGTTTCCTCCCTTGTTTTATTTCTCAAAAGATGTTACTGAAATATTGTCCTGTCCAAACTAAGCATTTTGCAGGTAACGTTCTACCTTTAATACATCAACTTATTATGGAAGTATAATTAACACGAGGAAAATGAAATTATTTGACACCTCACTGAGTTTCAATGCCTCTAGATTAAAATGGTAATTCTGATCCATCTAAATTCCTATGTGTCATATTGGTTGTCTGGGCTTATCAGGCGATCAGTTTCAGAATCCTAGATTCCTGCAGTGTGGGAGCAGGCCATTTAACCCATAGGGTTCACACCAGCCCTCTGGAGAGCATCCCACCCTAATCCTTTAATCCTGCAGTTCTATATACCTGGACACTTTAGCATGGCCAATCCACCTATTTTCAAGGAAACTGGAGCACCCGGAAGAAGCCCACACAGACACACGGAGAAAATGCAAACTCCATGCAGACAGTCACCTGAGGGTGAAATTGAGCCTGGGTCCCTGGCGCTGAGAGCCAGCTGTGCTAACCACTGAGCTACTGTGCTGCCCTTCGGTCAAAAGTGTTCTTTTAAAGCCATTTTTATCCCATGAAAGCCAGTCTAATTAAATTAAAGTTATTAATGTTGGAGAGTTCATTTTTATTACGATCATTACAGAGCTAACATTCAGAGTTTCAGCATACGTGGTACATTAGCCTTGTCTAGAAAGTGGGTTGATGTTGGGACAACAGTGGAAGAAAGGATCTTTTTCAGCTGTCATTAGATCCTGGTGCTAGGTTCCAGTTTCCTAACTAATTGCTGATATTTTCTAGTCAAGCTTGGACATCCTTTTCCTCAGAGCTCTTTGACAAAAGTAGATTCAGATACTAAGTCCTAACTCCCACATACGTGTGAAAAATTTATGTAGCTGTTGACAAAGGCCGACGTGTTGATTCTCCGAGGATTGCCAAACATGTTTTGTGTACTGTGTAAATTTGTCTTTGGACCTAACGCCCTTATTTCACCCAATGTGACCTCAAAGATTTGCATTAATATGGCAAGTCCCAATGCACAAGAAGCAACAATGCAACCGTCTATAGTTCCCTTGAGTTGAACGTGAGTGAATTGATGAACAATGTCGAACAGCCATAAAGATGTGCCATTGCTAATGATATGCAAGACTTGGAGGCTCTTTGTGAAGCTGAAGGAATTCTTCCCCTTGTAGGTGGAAAGCTCAGTCAGAACTAGTTGCAACTCGCTCAAAAATTTGGCCAGTTCTGGAATGCACTACCTGAGAGTGCACTGGAGAGAAATTCAATCACAGCTTTTACATGAGAATTAGATCTTTATTGGGAACATGACAGGGTAATGTTCAACATCAGAGCTCAGGAAGAAGGAGGGAATATTAATCAGCATGTGACTGTATAAAGATGCTGAGTCAGAGACAAGATATGTCTTAAGAACAAGAAATTCCACTCTGACACCTTGTTGTGCAAAATGGCTTCTATGCCATAGCCCAGCTTCACTCGAGGTGACTTCAGCGGTCACATGACTATGGCAAGTACACAAAGCTATTTCTCCAAACAAAGCAGGTTCCACAGGACAGCAGAAATGTTTTGTTAACTTCATATTTATTGCACATCCAAACATCAACAAATCTCTTCATGCTTCAGGGGCGACACAGCCAACATGGAATTGGTTAAAATGGGTAATGTATATCGAGATAAAATGGCCGTACATTGTTTAAAATAGCTGATATTGATTAATGGGAAGATACATTTTTGTCAAATGGCTGATCAGCATTGACCTAAAATGCAGGTATTAACATAGAAATGGATATATAAGAGGCACAGCGAGATCAGGCTGAATAAAACATAGGCAGGGACTTTACTGCAGACGTGTGGGTTGCCAAGGCAACTCATGAGAGCACATTGCTTGCAGTTGGCTGGAACTGTACTGAGCTAAAGTGGATGAACAGTCCTTAACCACAGTGCAGTATATACAGACACACAATAGTTACTGGGCAGAAGAAGGCCATTCAGCCCATTCTATTTGCACTGCCAGTCTGAATGACCATTATTGCCTAGTCTCATTCTCTTGCCTTTTCCCCATAATCCAACAAATCAGTAAAATTAATCATTTGATGTCCTTCCGAATGAGTCATCTGAAACTTGCAAGAAGTGCATTCTAGACCCTATTAGTGTGAATAGAGTTTTTCTTCTATTCCCATTGCAATTGTTTCTTTTGCAAATTGCTTTAAACCTCAGCTTTGGGAACTTCTACCTCGTTGGTAAAGACAGATGCAAAATACTAATTTAATAGTTGATCTATTCCCTACGCTGAGATTCCCTTTTAGTTAATCTCCAGCCTCTTTTAACAATCCTCTTTGCTTCGCCCAGTGCGCAAGATACGATTATAATGTCTGCTGCACATACATATGAATATTTGAAGCTGTAAGAAATGACACAAACTAAGCGCAGGTGGGAGATTTTCAGGATAATGAGGGAACTACTGAAGGAAGTAATTGAATTGAAAACTGTGAAGAAATCCCCTCGTAAAATCTGGTGTGCCTGAATGGTCAATTGAAAATGTCAGATTTGAGGTTGGTAGAATTCTGATGAAGTGAGTAGGAGTTAATAAGGCTGGAGTTAAGAGGCTGAGGGTTATGTCTGACTGATATGCTAAGAAGGAAGTTTAGAAAATCATTGATAACGATGTAATGTCTCTTGATCTTTGTCTCTCTTGCAACCTTCTGGCAAGACAAAGCCACAGCAAGATAGAGATCATGTTTCTTCTTGTGTCTGCAGATTCTGCAAACATTCTTTTGCAGAACAAAGAGACCCAGAATATCACCCAGCTAAGTCATCAGAAGTGGCCTTCTGCATCACAAATTCAAGCTGACTTCAGTTGCCTCCATCAGATAAAGCGATGGATCACTACTTACAAGCTGCGCTGCGGAAGTTCACCGAGAATGCTGAGACAGCACCACACCCACTTCCATCTGGAAGCATAAGGGAAGCAGTTACATGGGAACTCCACCGTCTCCAAACACCCACTCCAAGCCACTCACCATCCTGACTTGGCAATATATTGCTGTTCCCTCACTGTCACTGGGTCAAAATCCTCGAACACCTTCCCCAAGGGCATTGTGAATCTGTCTATACCCATAGGCAGTGACTCACAAAGGGAGTTAACCCCACCACCTACTCAAGGGTGATTAGGGGAGGGCAAAAAATGCTGGCCCAGCAAGTGATGCTCACATCCTGTGGAAAGATTTTGTTAACATTGAAGGGAGCAGTTTTTAGGGGTGTGGGAATAATTGGGTAGATCCTTCAAAAAGACAACATAGACAAAATGTGTTGATTGGCCTCCTGTACTATGTGACCTTGTGTTTCTCTGTTGGCGTGAGTGGGTAGTCGAGACTGAAAGCGAGAGGCTATTCACCGGGTGATTGCCTGCATGAAGCTGCTTGAAATTACTGCGTTTCCATGTTTATTGTGGAGAATTTGTTGATGTACGATCAAGCAAAGGCAATTTAATCTACTCAATCTTATATTCAATAGCGAAGCATTAAAGTTTCTGTATAAAAACTGAATGAACTGTCGATGCTGGGAATAAGAAACAAAAAACAGAAATTGCTTGAAAAGCTTGGCGGGTCTGGCAGCGTCTGTGGAGAGAAAGCAGTTCTGAAGAAGGAGCAAAAACAAAGTTGCTGGAAAAGCTCAGCAGGCCTGGTGGCATCCGTGAAGGAAAAAACAGAGTTAACGTTTCGGGTCCAGTGACCCTCCCTGTTCTGAGGAAGGGTCACCGGACCCGAAACGTTAACTCTGTTTTCCCCTTCACAGATGCTGCCAGACCTGCTGAGCATTTCCAGCAACTTCTGTCTTTGTTCCTGATTCACAGCATCCACAGTTCTTTCGGTATTTTTTCAGTTCTGAAGAAGAATCACTTGACCTGAAATTTTAACTCAGATGCTGACAGACCTGCTGGGCTTTGCCAGCAATTTCTGTTTTTTTTCATTATTAAAATTTTTGACAGGAATCTCTTGTTGATAAAATATTCCGAATAGCTTCTGACAACATTCATCAGATAGTAATTCCAATTTCTAAGGCAGTTATCACAGGATGGCCCGAAAACCATTTCACCCAAGTTACACCAGATATATAACAGCCTTGAGCAGCGAGGATTGGATTCAAGTGATAAGGTTAGAAAATGGCATTGGGATCTGTTCGAATCATAGAAGCCCTACAATGTGAAAAGAGGCCATTCAGCCTACTGAGTCTGTACTGATATCCATACCTAGACCCCCACCCTATCCTGGTAAGGCCACATTTTCTCTGGCCAATCCACCTAACTAGCACATCTTTGCACTTTGGGAAGAAACTGGAGCACCCATGGAAAACTCATGGAGACATGCAAACTCCACACAGACAGCTGGAATTGGACCCAGGTTCCTGGTGTTGTGAGGCACTGCGCCACCCATAGCCATGCTGTAGAATGGCATAAATTCCAGACCAGACAGACCTCAACATTTACATGACATTGCCACAGCTAAAGGTACCCAGTTTCACTTCAGGCACTCCCTCTGTGAGATGGGGTCCATTCAGTCAATCAATTATATATGTGTAATCTGCTGTAACATCAGTAGGTGAGAACCCAATCTACGTGTGTAAACTTTTGATATTTTAGCTCTGTGGTTAGTGTTGCAAATAGACTTCAAGACATCTGTTGGATTGTGAACTACAGCAGCCCCCTCCCCCAAAACAATCAGGGAGAGAAGTTCAGACAGATATGTAGGAAAATTTCACGAATGTGCAAAAATAATATTGTAATGATCATTGGCGATTTCGACTTCCTAAATATTAACTGGGATAGAGAAAGTGCGAAAGACTCAGAGGGGACACAATTCTTAAACCAATGTGTAGAAACTCCAACAAGAGAAGAGGGTGCCGCTGGACCCAATATTAGGGAATGAAGACAAGGGAGTGTTAGAAGCGTCGCTGGGGGATCATTTTGATAATAGTTATCATAATACAGTAAGTTTTACTGTGGTTGTAGAAAAGGAGAAAGATTGTCTAGAAATAAAGGTTTGGAATTGAGCAAGGGCCATTTTTTATATGATAAATTAGGATTGGGCTGAAGTCAACTGGGTGTTGCTATTTGTTAGCAAATCTATATTAGAGCCATGGGAATCATTCAAAAAGGAAACAGTGAACCAGGGCCAACTTGTACCTGTAAAAGATGACGAGACAGACCAAAACATTCCAGAGAATCCTGGACATTGAGGGATGTCCAGGAATGGCTAAGGGGAATAGGGGCAGCTTGTGGGGGATCCTGAGGGCTCAGAACACCAGAGGTACCAGAGCCATATAGAAAAGCCATATAGAATTTCTGAAGAAGGGTCTAGGCCCGAAATGTCAGCTTTCCTGCTCCTCTGATGCTGCCTGGCCTGCTGTGTTCATCCAGCTCCACACCGTGTTATCTCAGAGCCACATAGAATGTGCAGAGAGTCAATTTAAAAGAGTTAGGAATGCAAATGATATGGAAAAATCACTGGTGGGTAAAACTAAAGAAAATTCAGAGCCACTTTAGAAGTATATTCCAGGTAAAACATGAATCAGGGAAAGATTGGAGCTATTAGGGATCTAAGCGACAAACTGTAAGGCAAAAATAGAGACTGTGATATACATGAACGATGTGCAATTGAGTGGGTGGAGGTCTTACTAGTTTCAGTAGGTTTGAATAGGGATGTGTCCCCAATCCCAAAAGAGGCAAGAAAGTTTTATAGAGGACCTGAAAATAATTTTCAAATCCTCTCTGGACCAGGAGGAGCACCAGAGATCCAGAGGACAGTTAATGTGGTATCGTTATTCAATATGGATGGTAGAGATAAACAGGGAATTCTCTCTCTCTTTTATATTTATATAAAATACACACAAACCAGGGACCATTGATTTCAGGTAAAGGGCAGATGGGTTTGAAAGGATTTAATAAAGAATCTTTCAGCCACAGAGTGGTAGGTATCTGGATTTCACTGCCTGAAGGAGTGGTAAAGATCGGTTCGATCACATTTAAGAATGATTTAAATGGTCACTTGAAGTACCAAGTGCTGGATAATGGGACTAGAGTAGATAGGTGACTGATGATCAGCACAGACATGATGGGCTGAAGGGCTTCTCTCTGTGGTTTAACAGTCCATGACTCTATCAATATACACACACCATTTTTCCTCGCTGCAGCACATGAACGCACAAAAATGCACAGACACAGCATGCCACATGCTGAAACACAGACACACACACACCTGTAAACGTTACCATATCTTCAGGTTTACATACAAAGACATGCACGTACATGCCTGTGCACACGAAAGCAAACACACAGTCACATTTACATGCACACATGTTGTCATGCACACAAACATGTACACACATACATACACTCCCTGCACACATTAGATACTGCATTTGCAGACATACATAATACACACCTTTACACATGATCCTCGTTTGTGGGTTGCCATCTTGCTGCAGTGGAGTGGCTTGAGTGTTGTCTTGGACCACAACTGTATCCAAGGGTTCTTTGGATTCTGTTAAGCTAAGGGAAGACTCAACAAGTGCAATGTGCTTAAATATGAACATTCATTAAATAATAATAAAAAAAAGAAAAAGAAAGGGAAATAAAGCAATAAGTCTCATGCTCTGTTGCCTATTGGGGGCCCCTCAATCGTTGGCTAGTCTGGAGGCTTGGGTGCATTCTGAAATCCCACAACTCAAAATGAAGCTCTCTCTCTCTCTTATACGGTGTAACAAACAGCAAGTACAGAAAAGCAATTACAGAAAAACACATTGATTGTGTCATTTTCGGCAAGTACTGGAATGTTCATGGGACTCATTCAAGGCCATGAAGCTGTTGAATATCACCATCAATTTTAGCACATCCTGTACAAGTGTTTCATTGATCCCGAGAGCAATGATGTCAGGCAGGGTGACCCATGACAGTAAGGTTGAATGGCAGGAACCAGACAATGTGCAATCATAAACAAATCCTCAACGGTAATTTCTTTGGAAGATGCTTGTGATATCGACAACCACGATGCTGGATGAAAGCTGCAGCAGTTTGGAGGTCCACAGTCATCCAGGTTTCCTTGCCACTTGAACTGGATCTACCTTCTGCCAAGGAGTGTTTTTCTGCTAATATGCAACAGTATTCCCATGTTAAATGATGGTCCCATGCAAGATATACACCTAGAGGAATTTATCTCCTTATAAACAGTCTTGAGGTCAAGGACCAATTCCAGCTCCTGACAACACTTTCCGAGTGTCTGGTTGGAGATGTGGTCGTAGGATTGGGTTCATCAGCCACACAAGGACCCACTGAACCCAGGAGCAGTGACAGGGAATTTCCTACATGGGCAATCATATCTATTAGTGAGTGAATGGCACCTTTGATGACACATGACCATACATGTGGGGATGAAGACACATAGCACACGCCTCCTTTTCACATAGTGGTGTGTTAACACAAATTCATGTGCACAGATATGCATGAGCAGCTCACATGTATGTGTCCAAACAGTAAAAACATTCAGTAAAAATTATGATCATACATGTATATTATTGTAGTTTGTACTTTATCTACTGAAAATAAATATCTTTTTCAAGTTATTATGATGGAGAAATTCTTACTGTTATCAGATCTGGCATACATTGCAAATCTATCCTCTGGTATTGTGGGCTATTTGTATAATTTATTCATACTAATGCTAATGATGAGCTTACTGGGTAATTTTATGTAAATTGCCTCTAATTTGTAGCCATTTTTCTTCCTGCTGGTAATGGCTGAAGTAATTAAATGGGTTTAAATGAATTTCTTTTAACAACAAGCTGATATTTTCTGCTCCAAATGATTAGTTTTGTAAAATATTCAAACCGTTAAATGTTTACACAGTGAAGGATCTTCATTTTCCTGCCTTTCTCCAACTAATTCCTTGGGATCCACAATAAAGGCTAAACCTCCAATCGACATATTTGCATTGTCACCAGCACCACCCAATTCTCTCTCTGTAACAAAAAAAATGTCCTGTTGTGATCTGGAGATCTGAAATAAAAGCAGAAAATGATGAAAAACTCAGCAGGTTTAGCAGCATCTGGGGAAAGAGAAGCAGAGTTAATACTTCAAGTCCAGTATGACTCATCTTCAACACTGGAATTCTGAGAAATTCAAGTACTTAAGTTAGAAAATAAAAATGAAATTATTTATCGTGAGAAAGATGGTGCTAACAGTTTTGATGGCGAGCTGCCTTCTTGGATGATTGAAGTCCATTGCTATAGGTTGACCCACAATGCCCTTAGGGAGGGATTTCCAGAATGTTGATCCAGTAACAGTGCAGGAATGAAGAATACATTTCCAACTCAGGATGGTGAGTGGCGTGGAGGGGACCGTCTGGGTTCTGATGTTCCCAATACTGTGTACAATTCTGGTCGCCGTTCCATGGGAAGGATGTTATTAAACTAGAGAGGATGCAGACAAGATTTACAAGGATGTTGCTAGGGTTGGAGGGTTTGACTTTTAGGGAGAGGCAGAATAGACTGGGGCATTTTTCCCTGGAGTGTTGGAGGCTGAGGGGTGACCTTATAGAAGTTCATAAAACCATAGGGGGCATGGATAGGATGAATATCCAAGGTCTTTTTTACAAGGGTGGGGGAGTTCAAAACTGGACGGCATAGGTTTACGGTGAGAGGGGAAAGGTTTAAAAAGGACCTATGGGTCACTTTTTCACAGAGAAGGTGGAGCATGTATGGAATGAGCTGCCTGTGGAAGTGGTGGAGGCTGGTACAATTACAACATTTAAAAGACATCTGGATGGATATATGAATAGAAAGGGGTTAGAAGAATATTGGCTAAATGCTGAAGATTGGAAAGTCTGGTTGGTGCAGATGCATTGGACTGAAGGGTCTGTTTCTGAGCTGTATAACTCAATGACTATCTGCTGCCCTTATCCTTTGAGATCATGATGTCTGTGGATTTAGAAGCTGATAAGGAGCCCTGGTGAATTTCTGCAGAGCATCTTGTAGATGGTGCACACTGATGCTAGCGAATGTAGTCAAAGGACATTGCAAGTATTTTGGATGTAGATCAATCAAATGGGCAGCTTTGGCCTGGATGGTGTCAAGCTTGTTGAGAGTTGTTGGAACTGCACTTATTCATGCAAGCGGGGAGTATTGCATGATATTCCTGACTTGTGCTTTGTGGATTGTGACAGGCCTTTGAAGTCGGGGGTGAGTTAATGCTGCAGCATTCCTAGTCTCTGGCCCGCTCTAATAGCCACATCGATTATATGGATAGTCCAGTCCAATTCAGTTTCAGTCTCAGTTTCAATTTCAGTGGTAACCTTGAGGATGTTGATGGTATGGAATTCAGTGACTGTAATGCCATTGAATGTTAAGAATTGTCTCTTGCTGGAGATGGTCAATGCCAGGTACTTGTGTGGTGCAAATGTCATCTGCCACTTGACAGCCTCATTGAAAAGTGAGCACTGACTATAAAATGCTTTGAGACATTTGGTAGTCAGTGTCAGTGCTGTAGAAATGTAATTTATAAAATTCTTTCTCAAAGATGTACTGCACCAACTCACCAAACCTCCTTCAGAAGCATTCCTAAACCTGCAGCTTCTGTCACTGAGAGAGACAAGGGCAGCAGACATGTGCCTGTGGGTTCCCCTCCGAGCCACTCACCACCCCGACTTAGAACCACATTGCTGCCCCTTCAGTATTGCTGGCTCAAGGGTGTACCTGTGCCAGATAAAAGCCAGTGGTTTTGAAGGCGCTGGCCTACAAAATTCTCAAAAGCAATTAGAAATAGGTGATGTATGTTGACCTTATAACTTTCATGAACGCTTACAGAATATGAATGAAATACTTCAATAGCATTTAACCTTTGATCAACATTTCAGCAGCTCTTCTTACAGTGCAACGCTGCAAATGGCCACTAGATGGCAGAAACACCTCGTTAAAAAAGGCACGGGCGACAGATACTTTTTGCAGAGATAATGGGAACTGCAGATGCTGGAGATTCCAAGATAATAAAATGTGAGGCTGGATGAACACAGCAGGCCGAGCAGCATCTCCCTATTTATTCCAGTTCCCTCCCCCCATCCCCCTCTCTGATGAAGGGTCTAGGCCCGAAACGTCAGCTTTTGTGCTCCTGAGATGCTGCTTGGCCTGCTGTGTTCATCCAGCCTCACATTTTATTATCTTAGATACTTTTTGCAAGTAACTTGATGTACTATTAAAAAAGGAGTTGATTACATAACAGTAACATGTCTTTACATTATGTAATACTAGCTTCGCATGTCTGTCCTTTCTTTATCCCAGACTCTCTGCTTTTATTATTTCAGTCAATGTTACTGCCACAGAACATGATGTTCTGCCTGACTTCCATTGAGAAGTTCAAACGCTGCTGAGGCAGCTTTGAAAAACAAACTCCTTGACACTGATTCACCCGGTTGTGGATCAACATTCAGACTGCATTAAACCTAAGTTGACAAATTGAATACATTACTGAGAACGTACTGTACTTTCACAAGAGCTTCCCACTCTGAAAGTGCAACTCTCCTTTGAATTGCACTTCATCACTGGCCTTCCAATAATGCAGTTTGCCTTCATTAATAGCTGTGCAATGGTGCAGCACTCCCTCAGTACTGAAGCTGTGATTGTGGGTTACCTCTCAGCACTAGCCCTCTGACAGCACAGTTATCTCTCAGCTTTGACATTCCAACACTGCAACACTCCCTCAGTACTGACCCTCTGACAGTGCGGCACTCCCTCAGTACTGACCCTCTGACAGTGCAGCACTCTCTCAGTACTGACCCTCTGACAGTGCGGCACTCCCTCAGTACTGACCCTCTGACAGTGCGGCACTCCCTCAGTACTGACCCTCTGACAGTGCGGCACTCCCTCAGTACTGACCCTCTGACAGTGCGGCACTCTCTCAGTACAGACCCTCTGACAGTGCGGCACTCTCTCAGTACTGACCCTCTGACAGTGCAGCACTCCCTCAGTACTGACCCTCTGACAGTGCAGCGCTCCCTCAGTGCTGACCCTCTGACAGTGCGGCACTCCCTCAGTACTGACCCTCTGACAGTGCAGTGCTCTCTCAGTACTGACCCTCTGACAGTGCAGCACTCCCTCAGTACTGACCCTCTGACAGTGCGGCGCTCCCTCAGTACTGACCCTCTGACAGTGCGGCACTCCCTCTGTACTGACCCTCTGACAGTGCGGCTCTCCCTCTGTACTGACCCTCTGACAGTGCAGCACTCCCTCAGTACTGACCCTCTGACAGTGCAGCACTCCCTCAGTACTGACCCTCTGACAGTGCGGCACTCCCTCAGTACTGACCCTCTGACAGTGTAGCACTCCCTCAGTACTGACCCTCTGACAGTGCAGCACTCCCTCAGTACTGACCCTCTGACAGTGCAGCACTCCCTCAGTACTGTCCCTCTGACAGTGTAGCACTCCCTCAGTACTGACCCTCTGGCAGTGCAGCACTCCCTCAGTACTGACCCTCTGACAGTGCAGCACTCCCTCAGTACTGACCCTCTGACAGTGCGGCACTCCCTCAGTACTAATCCTCTGACAGTGCGACACTCCCTCAGTACTGACCCTCTGACAGTGTGACGCTCCCTCAGTACTGACCCTCTGACAGTGCGACACTCCCTCAGTACTGACCCTCTGACAGTGCAGCACTCCCTCAGTACTGACCCTCTGACAGTGCGGCACTCCCTCAGTACTAATCCTCTGACAGTGCAGCGCTCCCTCAGTACTGACCCTCTGACAGTGCGGCACTCCCTCAGTACTGACCCTCTGACAGTGCGACACTTCCTCAGTACCGACCCTCTGACAGTGCAGCACTCCCTCAGTACTGACCCTTTGACAGTGCGGCGCTCCCTCAGTACTGACCCTCTGACAGTGCGACACTCCCTCAGTACTGACCCTCTGACAGTGCGGCACTCCCTCAGTAGTAATCCTCTGACAGTGCGGCACTCCCTCAGTACTGACCCTCTGACAGTGCAGCACTCCCTCAGTACTGACCCTCTGACAGTGCAGCACTCCCTCAGTACTGACCCTCTGACAGTGCAGCACTCCCTCAGTACTGACCCTCTGACAGTGCAGCACTCCCTCAGTACTGACCCTCTGACAGTGCGGCACTCCCTCAGCACTGACCCTCTGACAGTGCGGCACTCCCTCAGTACTGACCCTCTGACAGTGCTGCACTCCCTCAGTACTGACCCTCTGACAGTGCAGCACTCCCTCGGTACTGACCCTCTGGCAATGTGGTGCTTCTTCAGCTCGAATGTCGATATCTTACTCAATAGTTTGTAAAAACAGACAGATTGGCGCTTGTACTGAAATGTAACTGGAGCATGAAAAATTCCATCTCATAAAATGACAAGCAGATTGGCTTTTGGAATGTGAGGTTATCCACTTAAACCATGAAATTGATTATTTTGTGTTGAATTGTAGTGGTGACTTTTAAAGTTTAATTTTAATATTCCTCACACTGTCAAGGGATGTCAGCTTTGTTTTTTATGGATAACCTGCCTTTCGTCAGGAATTCCATGTGCCTTCATGGAACATGGACATCACAGACTGGGCCAGCATTTATTGCACATCTGTAGTTGCCCTCGGAAAGGCTGTGCACAGCTGCCTGTTTTGAACGACTGTTGTCCTTGGGCTGTAGGTTGACTTCCAATGCCTCTGGGAGGGGAATTCCGGGACTCTGACCCAACAACAGTGAAGGAACGGTGATATATTTCTGAGTCAGGACTGTGAGTGGCTTGAAGGGGAACATGCTGCTGGTGGTGCTCCCATGTATCTGCTGGCCATGTCCTTCTCAATGGAAGTGATTGTGAATTTGGAAGTTGCAGCATGAGGAATCTCAGGAGTTGTTGCAAGGCATCTTGTCAATGTACGCACTCGTGCCACCGTGCATCAATGTTGAAGGAAGCGAATGTTGAAGGTAGTGGATGTGGGGTTAGGCAAGTGGTTCCTTTCTCCTGCATGATGTTAAGGTTTTTGAGTGTATAGGAGCAGCGTTCATCCAAGAAAGTGTGTCCAACATAATGTTGTGAATGAAAGAGGTGGTAGTGTGAAGCATTTAGTCGTAAACTGTCTCAATAACCAAGCTCCTGGTCCCATGGCAGCCAGTACACGATTTTGAACCAGACTGAACAACTGCAATCCCTAAAGCTGCTTCTACATGGTTTTATTTATCTAGTTCTTAAACCTACTGGGAGCAATTACCGAGATTACTTGTGCTTGACTGAATGATTATACGGTTGAGAAGCCCTTACAATTGAAATAGTGATTTATAAGCATGACACACATGGGATGATAAGATTTTAATAATGGCTAATTTTCAGCAATTTCAGTTTTTTTGCATTTTGTCGTACCCTGTTGATTCACTGACATGTTGATTTTCGCAAGCCTGGGGGTCAGACATCCTGGATTTCCTTCTCCACGGATTCTGCTTTATTGTGAGAGAGTGGGGACAGTAAGATTAAGGTCGCGAGGTCTTGCAGGACATTGGTGAGGCTGCTGTTGGAGTACTGTACTACAAGTGACATACTTGCATTGCAAGCAGTTCAGAAAAGGTTCACTGTATGGATTCCTGATTGCATATCTTCTGAGGCAAGGTTGAGTACATTGGGACTGTACCTATTGGAATTCAGAAGAATGAAAGTTGCCTCATTGCAATATATATGACCCTGAAGCAACTTAGCATAGTAGATGCTGGGACAATATTTCCTTCATGGGAGAATCTAGAACTAGGAGTGATGGTTTTAAAATAGGAGGTCTCACCCTTATAGCTGGAGTGCGCTTACTTTTACGAGACACACTCAGGGAGCATAAAGGTGTCAGACTCCAGCTTAACTGGGACCACCTGAAGCATGACATGGTGATGAAACTGTGCTCCTGTTTGTGACTGGTTATCCTGATGACACTGAAGTGTCAATGACTGTAGTATATGTTTATACAACAAACTGTGATAAGTGCCCGTTAAACTTTTCAATACTATCATAGAATCCCTACAGTGTGGAAACAGGCCATTCAGCCCAACAAATGCACACCGTCCCTCCAAAGAGCATCCCACCCAGACCCATTCCCCTACCTCTGCAGTTACCCATGCCTAACCCACCTAACCTAAACATCCCTGGACACTACAGGCAATTTAGCATGGCCAATCCACCTAGCCTGCACATCTCTGGACTGTGGGAGGAAACCAGAGCACCTGGTGGAAACCCACGCAGGCACGGGGAAAATGTGCAAACTCCATGCAGACATTCACCCGAGGCTGGAATCGAACCCGGGTCCCTGGTGCTGTGAAGCGGCAGTGCTAACCACTGAGCCACCGTGCCATCCTGTGTGATCCATGTCTATTCTTATGTTATTGGAGCTAACGTAAGTGTTGTCTCATCAGGTACAAATCCCCTGCAGAGTCAAAAGCCCATGTTATTGTGGCAGATCATGGTGTAGCATGGTGATAAACGATGGTTATCCACATTCTCATTGGCAGACACTCAGGAAACCACATTAAAGTTCAAGTAGCCAACAGCCCTGGACATCAAAACGTTTGAACAATGAACTCATAACCAATTTCTGTGTGTTGGGATCTGCAGATTAATCAGCGAGGAATCAGACTTTCTCTCTGACATAACAAGGTGTAGCTGAACACAGCAGGCCAAGCAGCATCAGAGGAGCAGGAAAGCTAACATTTCAGGCCTCTCTCGTAGCAGAATCTTGGTCTCTATTTAAATAAACATGTAGAGGCAGATTTCTTTTCTGGCAAAACTCAAAGAATGGCATTTAAAACAAAACCTACAAGTTAAAATAGCAGTTGAATTTTACTGCCATCTTAAATATAGAGTTCTCCTGCACAAGGAATGGCATTTAAATTACCAAAAGGTAGTTTGATAAATTAAGAAAACTTACCTGCGTGCAGAAGTTTGTTGGAGTTACCTTTTGATGTTTTCAAATCAGCACCAAAGCAGAGGGATGTCTGCCTATTGTCATCACTCCTTATGTAGTGTGAACACCATCTCATAGCTGATAGCTGCTACTATAGGCCTGTATTACTGAGAGAAACAGCCTGGAAGTAATTCAAATCCAGGAAAGAAACTGCAACAGTGAAAAATAAAATGAAATGGAAGCAAAAGATGGAGAAATAAAACATTAGTGAAGCAAAACAATTAAAAGAAGCCAACACCTAACTCTTACTTCGAAGACAAAACAAATGGTCTTCAATGAGAAGTAGAAAGCAAATAGTTTATCATGGATTGATCAGCAAATGACATATTTATTGAATTGCACCTATTTAAGCATAACATGCAACTTTATTTTGCAAATCAAGTGATAAATGATCCTAAAAAGAGACCTATGAATCGTTTACTTGCTATCAGCAAGTGTTGCAGAATTAATAATTCAAGTTTTCCCATTGAAGATTAGGAAGATCCAGAAAAGATCAGGAAGGGACTCAAACAGCAGATCAGGGTAAGAATTAAATTCAGGGTTAACACACTTCAAAGCATCATCCAGGCATAAATCCCAAGAGGCTATTGATGAGTTAATTCCATGAAACCGCAACAAAGGATGTGAGAGTAAATTTCTGAAGAATGATTGTCAGAGGGGCTCATTGAATCAGTAATCCCTTCTACAGCAGGTAGCATTTTCAGGAAGGATCTTCTGGGCAAGAAAAGTGGCTGTACAATTACTTAATGTTAAATGCCAGCACAAAGCCATCATGACAGGCCAACAACAATGATTATCTAGAGGTGTACCTAACATGATTGCTGCAGTCAGAGAGGTGCACTAAGCCTACAAGATCTGTAGCAAATATAGCTTTGTTGAACGCACCCAAAAGTTGAACAATTTTTAAAAAATATACAAAGCATGTGGCACCAAAGGACATTGGACAAGTCCAGGAAAATCAGAATTCCATCCCCACCCCTGTCTGCTTTCCGGAGAGACCACTCTCTCCGTGACTCCCTTGTTCGCTCCACACTGCCCTCCAACCCCACCACACCCGGCACCTTCCCCTGCAACCGCAGGAAATGCTACACTTGTCCCCACACCTCCTCCCTCACCCCCATCCCAGGCCCCAAGATGACATTCCACATTAAGCAGAGGTTCACCTGCACATCTGCCAATGTGGTATACTGCATCCACTGTACCCGGTGCGGCTTTCTCTACATTGGGGAAACCAAGCGGAGGCTTGGGGACTGCTTTGCAGACCACCTCCGCTCAGTTCGCAACAAACAACTGCACCTCCCAGTCGCAAACCATTTCCACTCCCCCTCCCATTCTCTTGATGACATGTCCATCATGGGCCTCCTGCACTGCCACAATGATGCCACCCGAAGGTTGCAGGAACAGCAACTCATATTCCGCCTGGGAACCCTGCAGCCATATGGTATCAATGTGGACTTCACCAGTTTCAAAATCTCCCCTTCCCCCACCGCATCCCTAAGCCAGCCCAGTTCATCCCCTCCCCCCACTGCACCACACAACCAGCCCAGCTCTTCCCCCCCACCCACTGCATCCCAAAACCAGTCCAACCTGTCTCTGCCTCCCTAACCGGTTCTTCCTCTCACCCATCCCTTCCTCCCACCCCAAGCCGCACCCCCAGCTACCTACTAACCTCATCCCACCTCCTTGACCTGTCCGTCTTCCCTGGACTGACCTATCCCCTCCCTACCTCCCCACCTACACCCTCTCCACCTATCTTCTTTACTCTCCATCTTCGGTCCGCCTCCCCCTCTCTCCCTATTTATTCCAGTTCCCTCCCCCCATCCCCCTCTCTGATGAAGGGTCTAGGCCCGAAACGTCAGCTTTTGTGCTCCTGAGATGCTGCTTGGCCTGCTGTGTTCATCCAGCCTCACATTTTATTATCTCAAAAGCCAGGCCAACGCCTTTGGCCAAATCAACGGAGAATGTGGAGATATTACGACATGCCAGCATCGGTAAGTCTGAAGAACATGTACAAAAGTAAACATGGTGAAGAAGTGTATGGTCTAATAAGAAAAAGTCAAATTTCAGATGTTGGCCAAGCTTTCCACATTGTTAACAATGATGCACCCCATTGTGGTGGAAGGTTATCAGAAGCTTTTGCGACCATTAATAGAAAGTATCCTGAAAAAGCACGTGATGAAAGCAAAAATTGCCACTTGGGAACTCTGTCCCCAAAAATGGTGAAATTGTTTAGGGTCAGCAAGAATTTTTAGGACTCAAATTGTTTGAAACTCGTTCGGGGTTTTTGCATGATATGGAACGAATGCAGTTTGATGAATTAAGGTAAACAATCGAATTGAATACAGTCGAGGCCTCTCCCTTTTCATCCTGTCCGGCCCACAGCTGCCGTGATGTGTACCGTTCCCTTCAAATACTCCTTTAAGTAACACGTTACCAGCTGGGACATGGTGGCAATGTTCCTTCAATGTCGACACTTCCATGTCTTGGAGCTCCCTTGCCAGCTGGCACCACCCAGGCTACCACTTTTTGATCCTCTCAACCTTCTGAAGGGCATTTAAGGATGGGGAATAAATGATACCCATTAAACATTGTTTGAACCATTGTCAGCCTATCTTCGCAGTGGCCCTGCCCCCAGAGCCTGCAGGATTTTTAAGCGCACATCTTTGATGAGCTGATGGCTGGTGCTGAGTTATAATGAAGTGAGTTTCGTTTATAAAAACATTGATCCCATGAACAGCAAAGTGAAAATTGCCAATAATCCCCTTGTGGTAGTGGCGGTAAAGAACTCCCAGGCACAAACTCTGGTTCACCTGCTGAATTCTTTATTTAAGTCTGAGAGCTTGACACAGCCTTAGTTTAACATCTCAGTGAAAAGATTGTGCTTTTCAACAGTGCACTGCACTTGCAGTTCTATCGCTCCAACAAAACTGCTGTTCTTCAGTACTGACCCACCGACAGTGCAGCACGCCCTCAGTACTGCCCCTCTGACAGTGCAGCTCTCGCTCAGTACTGACCCTCTGACAGTGCGGCACTCCCTCAGTACTGACCCTCTGACAGTGTGGCACTCCCTCAGTACTGACCCTCTGACAGTGCGGCACTCCCTCAGTACTGACCCTCTGACAGTGCAGCACGCCCTCAGTACTGCCCCTCTGACAGTGCAGCTCTCGCTCAGTACTGACCCTCTGACAGTGCGGCACTCCCTCAGTACTGACCCTCTGACAGTGTGGCACTCCCTCAGTACTGACCCTCTGACAGTGCGGCACTCCCTCAGTACTGACCCTCTGACAGTGCAGCGCTCCCTCAGTACTGACCCTCTGACAGTGCGGCACTCCCTCAGTACTGACCCTCTGACAGTGCGGCACTCCCTCAGTACTGACACTCTGACAGTGCGGCGCTCCCTCAGTACTGACCCTCTGACAGTGCGGCACTCCCTCAGTACTGACCCTCTGACAGTGCGACACTCCCTCAGTACTGACTATCTGACAGTGCGACACTCCCTCAGTACTGACCCTCTGACAGTGCGGCACTCCCTCAGTACTGCCCCTCTGACAGTGCAGCTCTCGCTCAGTACTGACCCTCTGACAGTGCGGCGCTCCCTCAGTACTGACCCTCTGACAGTGCAGCACTCCCTCAGTACTGACCCTCTGACAGTGCGGCACTCCCTCAGTACTGACCCTCTGACAGTGCAGCGCTCCCTCAGTACTGACCATCTGACAGTGCAGCTCTCGCTCAGTACTGACCCTCTGACAGTGCAACACTCCCTCAGTACTGACCCCCTGACAGTGTGGCACTCCCTCAGTACTGACCCTCTGACAGTGCAGCACTCCCTCAGTACTGACCCTCTGACAGTGCGGCACTCCCTCAGTACTGACCCTCTGACAGTGCAGCGCTCCCTCAGTACTGACTATCTGACAGTGCGACACTCCCTCAGTACTGACCCTCTGACAGTGCGGCACTCCCTCAGTACTGCCCCTCTGACAGTGCGGCACTCCCTCAGTACTGCCCCTCTGACAGTGCGGCACTCCCTCAATACTGACCCTCTGACAGTGCGGCACTCCCTCAATACTGTCCCTCTGGCAGTGCGGCACTCCCTCAGTACTGACCCTCTGACAGTGCGGCACTCCCTCAGTACTGACCCTCTGACAGTGCAGCACTCCCTCAGTACTGACCCTCTGACAGTGCGGCACTCCCTCAGTACTGACCCTCTGACAGTGCAGCACTCCCTCAGTACTGACCCTCTGACAGTGCGGCACTCCCTCAGTACTGACCCTCTGACAGTGCGACACTCCCTCAGTACTGACCCTCTGACAGTGCTGCGTTCCCTCAGTACTGACCCTCTGACAGTGCGGCACTCCCTCAGTACAGACCCTCTGACAGTGCAGCACTCCCTCAGTACTGACCCTCTGACAGTGCGGCACTCCCTCAGTACTGACCCTCTGACAGTGCGGCACTCCCTCAGTACTGACCCTCTGACAGTGCGGCACACCCTCAGTACTGACCCTCTGACAGTGCAGCACTCCCTCAGTACTGACCCTCTGACAGTGTGGCACTCCCTCAGTACTGACCCTCTGACAGTGCAGCACTCCCTCAGTACTGACCCTCTGACAGTGTGGCACTCCCTCAGTACTGACCCTCTGACAGTGCGGCGCTCCCTCAGTACTGACCCTCTGACAGTGCGGCACTCCGTCAGTACTGACCCTCTGACAGTGTGGCACTCCCTCAGTACTGACCCTCTGACAGTGCGGCACTCCCTCAGTACTGACCCTCTGACAGTGCGGCACTCCCTCAGTACTGACCCTCTGACAGTGTGGCACTCCCTCAGTACTGACCCTCTGACAGTGCAGCGCTCCCTCAGTACTGACCCTCTGACAGTGCGACATTCCCTCAGTACTGCCCCTCTGACAGTGCTGCGTTCCCTCAGTACAGACCCTCTGACAGTGCTGCGTTCCCTCAGTACAGACCCTCTGACAGTGCGGCACTCCCTCAGTACTGACCCTCTGACAGTGCGGCACTCCCTCAGTACTGACCCTCTGACAGTGCGGCGCTCCCTCAGTACTGACCCTCTGACAGTGCGGCACTCCCTCAGTACTGACCCTCTGACAGTGCAGCACTCCCTCACTACTGACCCCCTGACAGTGCGGCACTCCCTCAGTACAGACCCTCTGACAGTGCGGCACTCCCTCAGTACTGCCCCTCTGACAGTGCGGCACTCCCTCAGTACTGACCCTCTGACAGTGCTGCGTTCCCTCAGTACAGACCCTCTGACAGTGCGGCACTCCCTCTGTACTGACCCTCTGACAGTGCAGCACTCCCTCAGTACTGACCCTCTGACAGTGTGGCACTCCCTCAGTACTGACCCTCTGACAGTGCTGCGTTCCCTCAGTACTGCCCCTCTGACAGTGCGGCACTCCCTCAGTACTGACCCTCTGACAGTGCGGCACTCCCTCTGTACTGACCCTCTGACAGTGCGGCACTCCCTCAGTACAGACCCTCTGACAGTGCGGCACTCCCTCTGTACTGACCCTCTGACAGTGCAGCACTCCCTCAGTACTGACCCTCTGACAGTGTGGCACTCCCTCAGTACAGACCCTCTGACAGTGCGGCACTCCCTCTGTACTGACCCTCTGACAGTGCAGCACTCCCTCAGTACTGACCCTCTGACAGTGCGGCACTCCCTCAGTACTGCCCCTCTGACAGTGCGGCGCTCCCTCAGTACTGACCCTCTGACAGTGTGGCACTCCCTCAGTACTGACCCTCTGACAGCGCACCACTCCCTCAGTACTGCCCCTCTGACAGTGCAGCACTCCCTCAGTACTGATCCTCTGACAGTGCGGCACTCCCTCAATACTGACCCTCTGACAGTGCGGCATTCCCTCAGTATTGACCCTCCGACAGTGCGGCGCTCCCTCAGTACTGACCCTCTGCAGTGCGGCACTCCCTCAGTACTGACCCTCTGACAGTGCTGCGTTCCCTCAGTACTGACCCTCCGACAGTGCGGCACTCCCTCAGTACTGACCCTCTGACAGTGCGGCGCTCCCTCAGTACTGACCCTCTGACAGTGCGGCGCTCCCTCAGTACTGACCCTCTGACAGTGCAGTACTCCCTCAGTACTGACCCTCTGACAGTGCGGCACTCCCTCAGTACTGACCCTCTGACAGTGCGGCACTCCCTCAATACTGACCCTCTGACAGTGCGGCACTCCCTCAGTACTGACCCTCTGACAGTGCGGCACTCCCTCAGTACTGACCCTCTGACAGTGCGGCACTCCCTCAGTACTGACCCTCTGACAGTGCGGCACTCCCTCAGTACTGCCCCTCTGACAGTGCGGCACTCCCTCAGTACTGACCCTCTGACAGTGCGGCGCTCCCTCAGTACTGGCCCTCTGACAGTGCGGCACTCCCTCAGTACTGACCCTCTGACAGTGCGGCACTCCGTCAGTACAGATCCTCTGACAGTGCGGCGCTCCCTCAGTACTGACCCTCTGACAGTGCAGCGCTCCCTCAGTACTGACCCTCTGACAGTGCAGCGCTCCCTCCGTACAGATCCTCTGACAGTGTGGCACTCCCTCAGTACTGACCCTCTGACAGTGTGGCACTCCCTCGTACAGACCCTCTGACAGCGCACCACTCCCTCAGTACTGCCCCTCTGACAGTGCAGCACTCCCTCAGTACTGATCCTCTGACAGTGCGGCACTCCCTCAATACTGACCCTCTGACAGTGCGGCACTCCCTCAGTACTGACCCTCTGACAGTGCGGCGCTCCCTCAGTACTGACCCTCTGACAGTGCGGCGCTCCCTCAGTACTGACCCTCTGCAGTGCAGCACTCCCTCAGTACTGACCCTCTGACAGTGCTGCGTTCCCTCAGTACTGACCCTCTGACAGTGCAGCACTCGCTCAGTACTGACCCTCTGACAGTGCGGCACTCCCTCAGTACTGACCCACTGACAGTGCAGCATTCCCTCAGTACTGACCCTCTGACAGTGCGGCACTCCCTCAGTACTGACCCTCTGACAGTGCGGCACTCCCTCAGTACAGACCCTCTGACAGTGCGGCACTTCCTCAGTCCTGACCCTCTGACAGTGCGGCGCTCCCTCAGTACTGACCCTCTGACAGTGCAGCACTCCCTCAGTACTGACCCTCTGACAGTGCAGCACTCCCTCAATACTGACCCTCCGATATTGCAGCGCTCCCTCAGAACTGCCTTGTGAAATCAGCCTTGGTATTGTGCTCAAGTCTCTCAGTTGTATGTGAAGGCATTGATGTACTTAGCATCTCAGGGAGCTCACCACTGTGCCATGACTGACAGCAAACAGGAACAGCGCAAATTGCTTCTGAGAATGTCGCCGAAGTTTAATCGAGAATTTCTTTGTTCACTAGTAAAGCTGCTGTGGATTAATGTGATAATTCGATGACATCACTACTTGAGCAAGAAGCACAAGCTGCAATGTTTTTTCCCAGTTAATGAATTTTTCTGTGTTGGAGTCGTAATCACAATTTTATTTTTAATGTGCTTGAAGCTAATTACACAAATCCATTTCTGATATCCTCTGTGCTACAGTTGTTTCATATATTTCTATTTGCAAAGTCAATAGAGACTGAGGAATGAACATCTCGCAATCATATCTCAACCAAACGAAATCATGTTTGTACACATTTCTACACAGCAATGGGACAAAATGAGTTGCTTATCTGTTTTATTTGATCGATCAGCCATGATCAGACTGATTGCTGAGTATGAGTCGATGGGCTGAATGGCTTGCTCCTGTTCCCAAACAGTTGGTTGCTGTATGAATGTTGGCTGGCAAGGCAATCTCTGTTGACATTGCTCAGCATCCGATGTCCAGGGGTTGCTCAGGGAGAAGTGGGCCAAACCGGAGGGTGAATGGAAATCTCAGGACTTTTTGAATGTTACAAGAGTCTTCTTTTCCTGCCTGTACAAGCACATAGTGCAGAATTGTCATGGACCGATGCTTTATGGGAAGTGAATTGCTTTGGTCAAGCCACAGCAGTAGTTTGCAATTTACAACATCAGTGTAATAGCTAACTGCTGGTATTTTAACTATAGTTATTCTGAAGGTCATGCCAAGCTAACCTGACCTTAACCTCAAAAACACAAGAGATCTGCCTTTTTAATCAGTTGAGTAAAGGTAACACTAGGGGAAATTATACGGCAAAGATTCCCTTTCAGAAGAATCACTGAAATTAATCTAAACATGTGATGTTTCAAAACTCACGCTTTCCCTTCATCTCCGCCTTTTTGAACCTTTCTCCTCTCTCTGTCCTTGTATGTGTAACTCCGTCATTGACTCCCTCTTGTCTTTTTCACACAAAATTTTGCTTCCTAGTAACTCCCAGTCTCTGTGTCTTTTTCACAATATCTGTCTCTGTGTTTTTCTCAAGATTTTGACTCACTCTTATTCTGAATCGGTTTTGACTTTCTCTCAAATTCACCCTTTCACTTTTCTTTTATCTCTCTTACTTGCTCTCACTTTCTCATTCTTGTTGTTTGCTTTTCACTGTTTCTGTCTGAATACATTCTCCCTCTTTTTCTCTATTGTATCTCTCTACTGTATCTTTCAACAGCCTCTTTCCTCTCTCTCCACATTACTCCCTCTGTCCCTCTCCTTTCTCTGCATTTGTTTCAGTCTGTTTCTCCTCTCAATCCTTGATTTCCTTGCTCTGCCTCGCTCTCTGTCTTTCTCTCTATCTTTCCCTTGCTCCATCTCTTGGCATACTGTCTCTCCTCTTGTTCTCTGTTTCCCTGCCCTACCTTTCTACCTGTCTCTGTATTTTCAGTATCTATGCTTCCTTTATTGTTCTACACTCTCTATCACAGAGTCTCTCTCTCTCTCATGCTGATTAGTGAGACTATTCCATTGTGATGTGATATTCAGGGTCTGGGCCGATCAGCTACTGACCTCATGAAAGCCTAAGTTCAAACATGGACAATGAACTGAATTCCAGAGGGGAGGTGAGAATGACAGCCCTTGGCATCAAGACTGCATTTGACCTAATATAGGATAAGGAGCCCGAGCAAAACTGGAGTTGATGGGTATCAGGGGGAAACCTTTCTGATGGTTGGGGTAATACAAGACACATAGCAAGGCAGGTGTGGCTGTTGGAGGTCAATCATCTCACCTTCAGGACATCTCTACTGGAGTTCCTCAGGGTAGTGCCCTAGACCCAACTATCTTTAGCTGCTTCATCAATGACTTTCCCTCCATCATCATGTCAGAAGCAGGGCTGTCTTCAATGATTGCATAATATACAGCATCATTTGCACCTCCTCAGATATTGAAGCAGTTATTTTCAAATGCAACAAGATGTGGTTGATATCCAGGCTTGGGCCGTAAAGTGGGAAACAATGTTCACACACACAAATGGCAGGCAATGATCATCTGCAATGAGGGACAGTCTGACCAACACCGCTTGACATTCAATGATGTTACCATCACTGAATCCCCACTGTCAATATCCTGGGGGTAAGCATTGGCCAGAAACACACTGGACTCGTCACATCAACAGTGGCTACAAGAACACAGGGTCAGAGGCTTGGAATACAGAGGCAAGTAACTCACCTCTTGACTCTCCAAAGCCGGTCCACCATCTAAAGGGCACATGTCAGGAGTGTGATTGAATACTCCCCACATGCTGTGATGGGCGCAGCTCCAACAGCACTCAAGAAGCTGACACCATCCAGGAATAAGCCGCCCACTCGATTGTCACCACATTTACTTGTGGATTCTGAGAGTCCCTTGCTCCATACTCAAGCCCAACTTCTCCAAGAAGGGGAGTTGAATACAAGAGTAAAGACGTCCACATCAGTGATACAGGTCACTGTTGAGACCATGTAATTCTATGTACCTGTCTCAGGGTTCCACAGAATCATAGAAACCCTACAGTGTGGAAATAGGCCATTCAGCCCAACAAGTCAACACCACCCCTCTGAAGAGCATCCCATCCAGACCCATTACCCCACCCCTGCATTTCCCTTATCCAACCCACCTAATCTACACATCCCTGAACACTATGGGTAATTTAGCACGGCCAATCCAGTCTACCCTGCACATCTTTGGACAATGGGAGGAAACCAGAGCACCCAGAGGAAACCCACACAGACACGGAGAGAATGTTCAAACTCCATACAGACAGTCGCCTGAGGCTGGAATTGAACCTGGGTCCCTGGTGCTGTGAGGCAGCAGTGCTTACCACTGAGCCACCGTGCCGCCCCTAACTTGTTTATATCGTCTTATTTATGGAAGGTTGTAAATTCAGTGGAAGCAGTTCAGCGAAGCTTTATTAAATCAAAACCTGGCATGATGATCTTCTCATGAGGCAAGATTAGAAAGTCTCAGCCTGTATCCCCTGGAGCTTTGAAGAGTAAGGGGTGACTTCGGTGGAACGTATAAGATCCTGATGCATCTTGAAAGGTGAATTGGAGAAATTGCTTCCTTTTATGGAATAATCTAGAATGAGAGGTAAAAACTGAAAGGATGCTGTAAATCAGGAACATAAGAACATAAGAATTGGGAGCAGGAGTAGGCCATCCGGCCCCTCGAGCCTGCCCTGCCATTTAATAAGATCATGGCTGATCTTTTTGAGATTCAGCTCCACTTACCCGCCCGCTCACCATAACCCTTAATTCCTTTACCGTTCAAAAATTTATCTAGCCTTGCCTTAAAAACATTCAGCGGGGTAGCTTCAACTGCTTCACTGGGCAGGGAATTGCACAGATTCACAACCCTTTGGGTGAAGAAGTTCCTCCTGACCTCAGTCCTACATCTGCTTCCCTTTATTTTGAGGTGATGCTCTCTAGTCCTAGTTTCACAACCTCCCTGCCCCCATCTTATTTATTCCCTTCATAATCTTATATTTTTCTATAAGATATCCCCTCATTCTTCTGAATTCCAATAAGTATAACCCCAGTCTACTCAGTCTCTCCTCATAACCCAACCCTCTCAACTCTGGAATCAACCAAGTGAATCTGCTCTGCACCCCCTCCAATGCTAGTATATCTCTTCTCAATTAAGGAGACCAAAACTGCACACAGTACTCCAGGTGCAGCCTCACCAGGACCCTATACAGCTGCAGCATAGCCTCCCTGTTTTTAAACTCCACCCCTCGAGCAATGGCAGACAAAATTCCATTTGCCTTTTTAATTACCTGCTGCACCTGCAATCCCATCTTCAGCGATTCATGCACAAGGACACCCAAGTCCCTCTGCACAAGAGTGTGCTGCAAGTTTTTACCATTTAAAACATCGTCCATTTTGCTGTTATTCCTACCAAAATGGCTGACCTCACACTTATCAACATGTACTTTGAATCATAGGAGACAACCCAGAAGGGAGATTCCTGTGTATCCTTCGCTATCCCTCAATGAATCTTCCATAAAGGATTTCAGTTCAGTCAGTGATATGTTGCTGATGCTGCTGAACACAATCGCAAGGTGACAGTGCTGGGTTACACTGTCTGTTCCACCTTACTCTCTAATCTAATCAAGGTGTGAATCTGCTCCCAGGCGCTGAAACTTCAGTCACATTTGTCACAGCTTTCCCTTCTCGAAAGAAAATAACCCGAGTTTATCCATCTCTTAATAGCTCAACTGCTCCATTCAAGGTGACATCCTGGTGAATCTCCTCTGCACTCTCCCCAGTGCAATTTTCATGCTTAGATTTCCAAAAGGCATTTGATAAGGGGCACATCAAAGGTTACTGTGAAGACAAAGGCTCGTGGTGTAGGGAGTAGCATGGTTAGAAGATTTATTGGCTGCCAGGAAGCAGAGAATTGGCATAATTGGCTCTTTTCCATGTTGGAAAGACACGATGAGCGGTGCTAGGACCCCAACCGTTTGCAACTTCTACAAATGTTTTAACTGAAGGGACGGAAGTTATGTTCGCCAGACTTGCTGCCAACACAGACAGGTAGGACGGTAAGTTGTGACGATCACACAAGGAGGTTACAATATGATAATAAACAAAAAAAAATGCCCAAAGAACTGATGCTAGAAATCAGAAACAGAAACAGAAATCACTAGAAACAAAAACTAAACAGGTCTGTCAGCATCTGTGGAGTAAGTAGTGTTAACACACACACCCAATCACAGATGCATCGATAGAAGAGCGGCAGGAGGTCAGGTATAATGACCAGTGCTTGGACTTGTTAATGGTCACCTTGGACAAGCCGGGAGCAGACCGACAGAGAAGTCTTCCAATCTGCACGTTCTTCTGTGTACAGGTGATCAGAGGTCAGGGTTGGGCTCTGAGGTGAAACCAAAAATCAAGAACAGGCCCCTGAGGAAATAAAAATGGGACGGGGGTACAGTCTTGTGCATCCAAGTATACATGGAACACAGATCCCTGGAGGCTACAGAAAGTGTTGGTGACCTGGGAGTCCATGAAGCATCTTAATTGCCTTTTGCATGGCACTCCCTTCATTGCTAAGTTCCCAGTGATAAAGGAAAGAACAGAAACACAGAGAGCCTTCCACCAGGGTGACCATCACAGTGTGTGGACGAATAACTAGGCCGAGGAAAAGGCAATTTGTAGAGGGAGCCCCTCATTACAGAGTGTGAGATTAGCTTTATATTTCAGGATTATGAGTTGAATTTAAATGTCATCAGTTCACAGAATGGAGTTTGAACCTCTGTCTCCAGACCATTGGCCTGGAGTCTCTAGACTGACTAGATTAGTGACATTATCATGCAGCACTATTGTTCCTAAACTGCGTACAATCTGGAGCATCCTCCTGGAAAAGGTGGCAGAAGCAGATTATTACCATTAAAGACACAAAAACGGAAAGTGTTAGGAAAGCTCAGCAGGTCTGGTGGCACCTGAGGAGAGAAATCAAAGTTAACATTTCAGATCGAGTGACCTTACCTCAAAACTAGATTGAGAAATGCTCAGAAACCAGCTCTGAAGAAGGGTCACAGGAACTGAAACGTTAATGCTGATTTCTCTCCACATTCCATGTCAGACCCCATTCCTGGCCTTTGGTCATCCGTGCACAGAGGAATGGGGCATTTCAGAAGACTTCTTCATGGATCTGCTCCCAGCTTGGTCAAGGTGACCACCAACAAATCCAAAAAAGTGCATTGAAGATGGCTTCATTACATTAGAACTCCTGTCGCTCTTCTGTCTTGCATCTGTTTTTGTTTCTGATCTACAGCATCTGCAGTTTTTTCGGTTTTTATTACCAGTAAAAAGTTGGAGGCTCTTGGAGGGGTAACCAATTGTGGGGCTACTAGAACAGAGTAGAGGATTGAGAACAAATCAGACAATTCATTCAAACACTGAGATAGCTGGGAATCCATGAGTCATCTTAATTGCCTGTTGCATGTGACTCTCATCATGCCAAATCCCCAAAGATAAAGAGAAGGATTCTCACACAGACGTCATGGACTGAATGGCCTCCTTCTATACTGCAACGATCTGTGATTCTCCATTCGTCTGCTGTTCGGGGACCCCACAAAGTGTTCGAGCAGGTGTAGAGCCACCATTTCACAAGATTAACACCAGGTGTCAGTAACTCACCATTTGAAATCTCCAACACCAGCAGCAACAAATTTGCAGCAAAATATTGACTGGCCTCCATAAATGTAGCGTGCCAATCACCTTCCTTCTGTATGCTGTTCAACCTGTTTGGAAAATCTTGGCAACTCTTCATCAACAGGTGTGGAAAATGCTGGAAAATCGCAGTAGGGCAAGCTGAATCTGAGCAGGATAGGAGAGACATGATATGCTGCTCAGTGATAAGTGTTAATCATTGGCTCAGTGCTGTGTCTCTGCAGTGCGAACTGAGTTATTTTTCTTTGCAGATTTTCTGTGCTTCTTAAAATCTCAGTATTTATTTTGTCATTACTACCATATTTATTTATGACATTGAACATGAAGCTTAAAGTGTGAAATACAGACATTGAAAGGAGTTTGCTATGAGTATTAGCCAGTTCAGTCAAAGTGAGATTTATTTTCTTAAACTGCAGTGATTCAAGCTAATACTAATTTTCAAATCATAGAATCACAGAATAATTATTTTTTGTATTTTTCCTTCTTCTGTCATGGGGTAGGGCTGCTGTTTTAAAGGCCAGGGTTTGTCCCTGTCTCTAAATGCCCTGGGCCCGAGTGGATTTCAGGGGAAGGTTAAGATTCAGCCGTGTTAGTGGGGCTGGAGTTGCACGTAGATCAGCCTGTGTAAAGATGGCAGATTTTCTTCTGTAACATACATTAGGCCTTATCCTTCCAGACTTTGTGGGAGGCAGTAAGGATGGACAAGCTTCCTGATCAGCCAGAACAGCTGCAGTGCAGTAGCCTCCTCACATTAAAGCGCTTTACATGCAGCTTCTCACATGAGTGAGATCATCCTTACTCTGAGGGGCTACTGCAGATGTAAGTATGTATGTGTGTACTCACAGACACACACACACACACACACACACACACATGCAAACACACACACACACACACGCAGTCTCACACACACACACACATTCACCACACCACACACACACACACATTCACCACACCACACACACACACACACACACACACACACACATTCACCACACCACACACCACTCACACTCACCACACACACACACACACATATGCACATACACTCACACACACCACGCACACACCACACACACAACACACACACCACACATACACTCACACACTCACTACACATACACTCACTACACATACACTCACTACACATACACTCACACACACACTCAATCACACACACTACACACACACGCACACACGATCTCTCACACACAAACACACACACACACACACTCATTCATACACAGACACACTTACACACCACACAGACACATACACACACACAGACACACACACACAAACACTCATTCATACACAGACACACTTACACACCACGCAGACACACACACACACACACACACACACACACACATTCACACACAGACACATACACACATACACACACACACACACACAGACATTGACGCACACATGGACTCATACACACACGTGTGCACACACATACATAAGTAACTCGCATGAAGGACATGGTGAAGTTCCCGATGGTCCCGGTCTATCACAAATAAGGAGCTTTCCCGTCATTGTACTTTCTTTCCAGCGAGACATGGGTGGGATTTAGTTGGGTTCACTGTTCCTAGATGTGGTCCCAATTTGCTTATACAGACTGGTTAGCCAGAAGGTCCTCCTGTACTCACTTGAGCCAATTGTGACCATGACTGTCAGTCCATCAGGGATTCATGCATTCTCCCACTCCACGACCCCTCTATCCCAGCTCATATGTCCCATGATCCCTTCTACCTCCAGTGAATCCTCAATGTCCATTCTCCCCACACCCACTACATACACAATAAATCAGGCAACTGTAGCAAAAGACAGCCCTTAATAAGCTGGTATTTTCTTGATTTTCCTGTATAGTATGAAATCTCATGCAATTAACTGACACAATGTTGGTTTTCTCTTCAGGGAAGGCATAAACAATTCTGCACAATCTCTGAAAATATCGGAGTCCCTTGGTTCAAGCTTCTGTGCTGATGTTGATGGATGATGCCTTTTTAAAAATTCGTTCACAGGATATGGGCATCTCTGGCTGGGCCAGTATTTAATGTCCATCTCTCTTTGCCCTTAGGAATGTGCCTGCTGAGTTGCCTTCTTGACCTGCTGCAATCCCTGTGCTGTAGGTAGACCCAACCTGAATATTTTGCAAGTCTTGCTGCATAAGGGCACAGGCAGCTTTAATATCTGAGGAGTCTTGAATGGTAGTAAATACACTCATCATCAAACATTGCCAGTTCTGACCTGAAGATGGAGAAAAGGGGGTTGGTGAAACAGCTGAAGATGGTTGAGCCTAAGATACTAGAAAATCGCCAACTTCAAGTTCCTTTTCAAGGCACCCACCATCCTGATGTGGAAATATACCACCATTCCTTCACTGTCACAGGTTCAAAATCCTGGAATTCCTTCCTTAACAGCATTGTGGGTCAACCCACAGCGCATGGACTATAGCGGTTCAAGAAGGAAGTTCACCATCACTTGGGTCAGTGTTAATTGCCCATCCCTGGTTGACCCTGAGAAGGTGATGGTGAGCTGTATTCTTAACCTCTGCAGTCCATGTGCTGTAGCTAGACCCACAATGCATTTCGGGTTGGAATTCCAGAATTTTGACCCAGCGATAATGTATATCTGAATCTGCCACACACCCATCATTCCCTTGCTTCATCTTAATCTCTGTCTCCTGCATCCACAGAGCTCTGATTTTGCCTTCCTTACTTTCCCACCTTGTGGGAATACGGCTCAACTGTATCTGAACTATTTCAGAGATAGGAGGAACTGCAGATGCTGGAGAATCTGAGATAACCAGGTGTAGAGCTGGATGAACACAGCAGGCCAAGCAGCATCATAGGAGCAGGAGAGATGACCTTTCGGGCCTAGACCCTTCTTCAGAAACCTGAGCTAACTCTTTTTAAAGTGAAGCCATTATTCCATTACAGCTACGCCCAGCTGTCTTTGATTCCTGATTGCCAATGTCAAATGTGTTCTCAGCGCCAACCTGCCCAATCCCACCTCCTCACCCATACAATGAGCTTATCCTTCTCAAATTAGATATTTTCACTTGAGAGTTTTCCCTGTCCTTTCATGTGGTTGGTGATGAAACAGAGAATTTGGCTCAATCAGTACTTGTCCTTTCCTTCGCCTATTCTTAATCAGATGCCTGTCCATTTAACCTTCTATTCCTTTCTACATCGACTTCCTCTCAAAAGTACCTCTGCTATTTGTCCCCATCACTCCCTGTATCAGTGAACTCCATATTCTCACCTGCCAATGGGTATAGAAATGTCTTTTACATTTCCTTTCTATTTTCCTGTGAATGTCTTGTGTTGCTGACCCCTGCTGATGCTTCTCCTTACAAATGGACACACGGTCTCTATTGTCCAAATTTTTCTATACCTTTCATAATTTTAAAGATTTCTAGGCTGTGATTCAGACTTCTCTTTTGAAGAAGAAAACGGACCCTGTTTGTTCATTCCTTCCTGACCACCTCCCACTTCCGATATTGTCCATATAAGTAGGTTTTGGATCCTCTCTAAGAGCCTCCATATCTTTCCCACAATATAACATCAAGAGCAGTGCACAGTGTTCCAAGTGTGGTCTAACCAAGGTTTGAGTTTAGCATCTTTAGTCTACTGTTCATGCTCATCCCAATTGATGTGAATCTCAGTGTTTCATTGGCAGGTTTAAACGGCCTATTAACTTGGGTTGCTGCTTCTGATGATTTGTGTGTTTGTGTGACTCACAGGCTGGTGCAGTGGCTCACTGGTTAGCATGGCTGCTTCACAGCACCAGGGACCGGGGTTTGATTCCACCCTCGGATGACTGCCTGAGTTTGCACATTCTCCCTGTGTCTGCATGGTGTTCCCACAGGTGCTCTGGTTTCCTCCCAGAGTCAGTGTAGGTTAGGTGGACTGGTCATGCTAAATTACCCATAAAGTCCAGGGAAATGCAGCTGAGGTAGGTCTGATGTGGGAATTGTAGGGGCAGAAGGTGAGACTGGGTAGGATGCTTTTCAGAAGGTGTGGACTCAACGGACTGAATGGCCTGCCTTCACACTGTGGGTATTCTAGGTCCCTTTTCTCCTGTACCCCATTTACATCCTTACTTTTGCAAGAAATGTACAGCCTCTTTATTTCTCCTTCAAAAACAATGGGGGTGGTGGGTCAGTTGGCTGGACAGCTGTCTTGTGATGGAGAATCACACGGTTAATGACAGTTTGATTCCTACACCAGCTGAGGTCACCATGAAGGTTCAACCTTCTCACCTTGAGGCCTCACCTGAGGCAGAGTGACCTTCAGGTTAAAACCGCAATCAGCCACCTTTCTGTCTGTAATGAGGGAGCAGCCCAATGTCCTCTGTGACTGCCACCACATTACCTTACAAAAATATAATATGTATCCAGGTTGGCGGCCAGTTGCCAATGAAATGTCTGCTCTGCCAGTATATTCATCTCAACAGAGCGAATACCCGCCAGACGGTGCCAGAACTTAACAGATACCCATTTATTCTTAGCAGTAAGGGCTCGGGCCACGGTCCTTGGTGATCACTGTCTCTTTCCGGCCAAGTCAGCAAAGTGAAGGCTGTTATTGATTGATTCCCTCTTATCATCTGCTCTCCTGCTTGAAGTCTGCAAGATTGGATGTTCACTGTCTATGCCGGGTCATCACTTCAAACTCCCTTTCAGTCAAAGTCTCAGATAGTTTTGAAATCTCTCCTTCAAAGACTAATGCATTTCTGATGAAATCATGAGTAATTCTGACAATGGATTCACACTAAAGGTCGCTCAGGACATAAAGCAAGCCTGCCAAACCAGTTCAGCTGTTTATAAAATTGACTCATTTCCTTTTCCCAGGATCTACTGGACCTGATTGATCAAACTTGCTTTTTTTAAAAAAAGTTATTAACCCAGTAAAACATCCGAATTTGTTTCTTTGGAGCATTGTCAAACAAAATTTGACACTGGGCAACATAAGGATGACCAAAATCTTAGTTGAAGAGGTGGAGTTCTGAGGAAAGGTCTCTCAGCCTGAAAAGTTAACTCTGTGTTTTCTCCACAGATGCTGCCAGACCTGCTGAGTTTTTCCAGTGATTTCTATTTTTGTCTGACATGGATTTTAAAGTGCCTTAATGGAGAAGAGAGAAAAAGAGGGAATGGCAGAGAAATACATGGGGTCATTCCAGAGTTTAGAGCTCACTGCACTCAATTCAAAATGACAAATAGAGGGGTCGATTAAAGTCAGGGATGCATCTCAGGTCAGAGTTGGAAGAGCACAGAGATTTTGGAGTGTTGTAGGGCCGGAAGCAGGTATAGTGCTCGAAAGGGTTTGAAGCCAGACTGGGAAATAAGCTGAGAATGTAATCACTACTTACAATGAACCTGTGTAGATTTGGAGGCAGTGTTCTCATTTGAGACAGGAACAAGGATGAGAGGGCACTGAATTAAAGTAATCTGCAATAGAAGCCAGGGTGAAATGAGGAAAAATCTTTCACGCGGTGAGTTGTTGTGGAATGCACTGCCTGGAAATGTGGTGGAGGCAGGTTCAAGTCCGTTGCATAGTTATTTGGATAAAACTAATACGCAACAATGCTGAGGGAGTGGGGAAGCAGGTAATGATGCACCTTTTTAATGAGGTGGTGCAGGCTTAACAGGCCAAACAGCCTCTTTCTGTAATTAAGGGTAGTGGATATGTAAAGGTAGAAAGTTGTGTAAAGTAGCCAAGTGATTATGGTTATTAGAGCATTGGGTCCAGAAGGTATATGAGGCATGGGTCTCTCAATGGAAAGAATTTTTCAACAGTGTTAAAAATGGGCCCAAACATTTTCCATGCTTTAAGCCTTTCTGTCACACTTCAGAAAAGTACAGAGTAGCTCATTCTTGATTGGTAGAATGTCACTGAGCATCTTTCCTTCAGCTAAAGAGATTTGCTCCTTTTAACATTGGCTGTATTGGTTTACTGAGGGCTCTGGGGTGGCTTTGGGAATGAGATGCCTGTCCTTTGTGGTCAAATTAAGTTTGAATGAGCCTTTATTAGCTGGACTTTAGAAGAATGAGAGGTGATCTAATTGAAACACAATGTGGAAGTGTCAATGTGGGACTGGGGCAGACGTAGTCAGAAATCACGAGATAAGGTAATAGCCTAACAGGTTTATTTGAAATCACAAGGTTTTGCAGCTTTGTCAGATGAAGTGGAAGGATGTGCACAGGCACAGAATTTATAGGCACAGAGATCATTGAAAGATAATTCCAGGTAATTTAAGAGTGTGAAAAGATAGTACAAATAGTGTGAGTGGAGTGTAAAGAGGCTGAACAACAAGTCCTTGCAGGTGATCATAAGTGTCAAACAGTGTGAGTAAAGTGCCATCAGCTAAATAGCAAGTGGCGGGATAACCTATGATCCAAATAATTAATTATTGGTCAGTGCATTGAGTATAGGAGTTGGGAGATCATGTTGCGACTGTACAAGACATTGGTGAGGCCACTATTGGAATACTGTGAGCAATTCTGGTCTCCCTGCTATAGGAAAGATGTTGTGAAATTTGAAAAGGTTCAGAAAAGATTTACAAGGATGTCGCCAGGGTTGGAGGGTTTGAGCTACAGGGAGAGGCTGAATAGGATGGGTCTGTTTTCCCGGGAGTGTTGTAGGCTAAGGGGTGTCTTTCTAGTGGTTTATAAAATCATGAGGTCCACGGTTAGGGTAAATAGACAAAGTGTTTTCCCTAGTGTGGGAGAGTCCAAAACTAGAGGGCATAGGTTTAAGGTGGGAGGAGAAATATTGAAAAGGAACTTAGGTGGTAGCATTATCACACAGAGGGTGGTGCATGTATGGAATGAGCTGCCAGAGGAAGTTGGTGGAGACTGATACAATTACAGCATTTAAAAGAATCTGGATGGGCACATGAATATGAAGCATTTAGAGGGGTATGGGCCAAATGCTGGCAAATAGGACTAGGTTAATTTAAGATATCTGGTTTGTCTGGATGAGTTGGATCAAAGGATCTGTTTCCATGTTGTACATCTCTACGACTCTTAGACTCAGCAACGTGTGTCCCACATTTGTACACAGTACTCCAGCTGAAGTCTAACAAGTATCTTATACAAGTTCAACAATACCTCCTTACTCTTGTACTCTATGACCCCATTAAAGAAGTCAAAAACACTGCAAACATTATTTACTGCTCATTAGGACTAGCGACATTATGGGGTGGTGATAGCTGTATGGTATTATTGCTCGCCCATTCATCCGGAGACACAGGTAATGTTCTGGGTACCCAAGTTTGAATCCTGCCATGGCAAATGTATAATTTGAATTCAGTAAAAATCAGGGATTAAGAGTCTAATGATGACCATGAAGCCAATGTCAACTGTCAGGAAAATCCCAACTCGTTCGCTGATGTCGTTTAGGGTAGGAAGCTGCCATCCTTGCTTGGCCCGGCCTACAAGCGACTCCAGACCCACAGCAATATGGATTGGCAAAAATGCTGGCTGAGCCAGTGATGCCCTGATCCTGTTAATCAATGAAAAATGGTCAGAAACTCAACATAAGGTCTGGGTCTGAGTGGGATACTGTTCTGCGGTGTTAAGATTAGATTAGATTAGATTCCCTACAGTTTGGAAACAGGCCCTTCGGCCCAACAAGTCCACACTGCCCTTTGGAGCATCCCACCCAGACCCATCCCCCTATAACCCATACACCCTGAACACAATGGGCAATTTAGCATGGCCAATCCACCTAGCCTGCACGTCTTTGGACCGTGGGAGGAAACTGGAGTGCCTGGAGGAAACCCACGCAGACGCGGGGAGAATGTGCAAACTCCACACAGACAGTCGCCTGAGGCTGGAATCGAACCTGGGTCCCTGGCGCTGTGAAACTACAGTGCTAACCACTGAGCCACCGTGCCGCCCGGATTGGTGTGGACTCATGGGCCAAAGGGCATGCTTCTGCAATGTAAGGATTCAATGATTCTATGGTAGGGAGAGAAGGTTGGACAGGATAGTTGAGGAAGATCTTTGGACATAATGGAAATGAATGTCGGAACAGGCCTGAAGGGCTATGTAACATGCTCCAGCTCTTGTTTCTAACATCCCATATCGCAGACTGATGTGTGTGAAACTCTCTTCATTGCCATTACTGCTGATGAAATGAAGTCAGCAGACTATGGCTTCCCATGGTCTGAAGCTCTGAAATAGGTGCAAAAACATCCACCTTAGAATTTGAAGATGTATATTTTTAGACAAAGGTCATTTGTTTTTTGAATGACTTATTTGCATTTTTCAAGTTGATTTTTGGAGGTATAATTTCGCACCTTACGGAGAACAAACTAATATTTCATCAAACTGCAAATTTGATTCAGAACTTCCCTTGTGGAAGGGATTTGCAATTAAGTTATTGTGTAAATACAACACTCAATGTTCCTTTTAGTGGGTTCCATCTAATTACCAGTGGCCTTTCCATCTCTTTAAAAAATCCATTACCAAAGACATGCAGCGAGGAAAGCATTTAACAGATTTCAAATACAAGACTCATTTTATTAATGCTCACCAATTTAGATCTTCCCAAACAAAACCAGAATTAGGTTGTGCTCTGTTAGAATTAAGTTGCCTTTAACCTTTAACTTTATTTAATCTTGTTCTCTTTTGTAATTAAACAGCTATTTTCTCCCTCCCTGAAGATTATAACCTTCATCATGGTTCAGTTTCGACGGACACTGTTGCTAACCTCAACCAGTTGGTTATATGTGATGCATCAGTGTAGCGGAGAGTCTCAGCAAGCTATTCAACAGAAAGAGGCTTTACAGTCCTGCAGTCCTCTTTTACAACATAAAAACCAAAAGAACTGCTGATGCTGTAAATCAGGAGCAAAAACAAAGTTGCTGGAAAAGCTTGGCAGGTCTGGCAGCATCTGTGGAGAAGAAAACAGAGTTAACGCTTCAGGTCCGGTGATCCTCCCTCAGTCCTCTTTTACATCCACGGACAATGCACTCCAAGCAGCACTACATAGTTCACGATCAAGAGTTCTAAAGAAGGGCCATGGAATCATAGAATCTCTGCAGTATGAAAGCAGGCCATTTGGCTCAATGAATTCACACTAACAGTCTGAAGAGCATCTCACCGAGGCCCACTACCCCCCCTACTTTGTCCCTGTAACCCGAAATTTCCCATGACTAATCCACCAATCCTACACATCTTTGGGTCCCTGGACCCGAAATGTTACTTCTGGTTACACAGATGCTGCTGGACCTGCTGAGTTATCTCAGCAATCTCTGCTTTTGAACAGGAGTGGGATACTTGGCTGCTCTGTCTCCTCTTTAGTCCAGTGTAGTTTGAGCAGGACTCATTCTGCTTATTCCCCTTTATTCATCCACTGTTGTCTGGCATGTTCCTGCCAGACAGACAATTTCCTTTATCTGTGTGGGTCAAATACAACCATACACAAAGAGCAGATGATTCTTATCCAACAACCTATCCATTCTTAATGTCTCAAGATTGCACAGACTGTATACCACCCACTTACCCCATGTACTCTCTTCACTGATTCTATTCATCTATTTAATTCTCTTCCACAATCATTTCTTGTCGAAAATTAAAGCAGCATACAGTTGATGCTGAAAACTGAAACAAAAAACAGAAAATGCTGGACAGAGAAACAGTTAACACTTTGAGGTGGATGTGGTTCTTCTTCAGAGCTTAAAGAGGCTGGAAAAAGGTAGGTTTCTAATGCTGTTGACGGGGGATGGGGCGGTGAGGGGAACAGATCACGGTGCAGAACAAAAGTCAGAAGGAGTGCTAATGATAGTAAAGGTGTGATAGAGATATAAACTAGGTGTAAATGATAGGTGTTGGAAATGGGAAAATGGGTCCATTGTGCTGAGAGCAAAGCCAACAAGACACAAACCAGATAGAGGCAATGTGGGGGGTGTGTGGAAAGTGAAGGTCTGTTTGGTGTCGGTATCCTGCTGGAGGCACAGCCATCTCCATTATCTTTGTGCCACCTCCAGTAGGATTACAACACCAAACACATTTTCACCTCCCTCCAGAATCAGCATTGCACATGGACTGCTACATCCACAAACCCCTTGTCTGCTTCTCCGCTCTATCTTCTCCATCAGTCCTGGCAATTTGCCACTCCCCTATGGCATTTTCCCACACAGTTGAAGAAAGTGTAATACTTGTCCATTTGTCTCCTGTCTCCTCACTATCCATGGCCCCAAACAAACCTTTCAGATGAAGCAGCACTTTATTTTTACCTCTTTCTACTGCTGCTCACAATGTGATCTCCTTTGTATTGGAGATGCCAAACATAGACTGGATGATTGCTTTGTGGAATACCTCCACTCTGTCTGGAGGATTGGCCACGAGTACCTCAGTCACTCACTATTTCAATAAACTATCACCTTGCTGCCGTGCTCGCATCTCCATCTTTGGCCAGCTACAATGCTCCAAGGAATCTCAACCCAAGTTGGAGGTAAAACACCCCATTTTCCGTCTGAGCACTTTACAGCATCAACATTGTGTTTCACCACTTCAGAGCACAGGGTATGTCCTCTATTTGTATTACGACATCCCCCTCTTTCTATGTCACTGATCACAGATTCTGTCAGACCTGCTGGATTTCCCTGGCATTTTTCTGCCTATGTACTCTCTCATAGACTATCTTGAACAATATGCAGGTGTAAGGTGGCTATTTCGTCACAAACCAGGACTAATATGTTGTGTGATGCCTCACATTCAGTATGTCAGTGTACCTTTAAGAGTCAGGCTCACGGTACCATCATTCCATTATAGCATGTGACCTGAGGGTATCAATGTCTCAGACTCCAACTTTATTGTGGTCACTTGAAGCATGACATGCTGATGGAAATGTGTTACCTACTTTAGCAGGATATTTTAATGATACACACAAGTACATGTCAATGCAAGATTTGTTTATGTTAGTGACTTGTAATAAACACCTTTTGGATCTTTCAATACCGTACTAGCCACAGCTGACCTTCCTCTTATTACAAAGGTGAAGATAAGCATTAACATCAAGTAAAGAGCTGTCCTGGAAGTAAAACAAATATTGCAATGAACAGTGGATTGCAAAACGTGTCCTTCATATATAAAATATAAACCAAAGCAAAACACTGGAGTAATTTGTAGGGAAGTGTACAGTCAACCCAGTACATATTGTTGTGACGATCATGAGAAGAGATTTGAAAGTCAGAAGACATTAATTCAAAGTCAATTGGTGTCAAATTAATTTTGGCTGAATGTTGGAACCATTGAGGAGCTTCTTAGGGAAAATAACAAACATGCCTCACAGAACAAGTAAACAGAAAGTCTTTTTTTAGTTAATTCATGGGAAGTGAGCATGTTGCTAAGGCCAACATTTATTGCCTATCACTAGGGAAGGTGGCGGTGAGCTGTCTTCTTGAATTTCTGCAGTCCACCTGCTGGAGGCATCTCCAGAGCGGTTGGCACATACAGACGTATGAATTAGGAGAAGTCAACCATTTGAGACTTCTGGAGGGTTTGGTATACACTCCTGTGTTGTCCTAACAACGCACATAGCACAGGGTGACAATTTGGTGGCTACTTGCGAAATTAGTGGGTGCAATTATATCAGAATGACTGGAAGCTCAGTGTCCAAATTAGTGCAGCATTTTGTTTGTCTACCACTGACCTGGGCACATGGTAAGGGTTGGGGAATTTTTGTCATTTGCTGGAGAGGATCCTGTTATTAAGGGATCCAGTCTTGGTGGTGGATCACCTATGTTGGAGTCTACACTGGTGAACTCCAGATGTTGTATGATTGATAGGACATGTGGCTTTAGTTACTGCCTCATGGCACGTCATTCCTTGCACTGTTTCTCGCCAGGCTAGATGCATCCCTGGAATGTGAACAGAAAAGTCACCTCAGGATTCCTCATCATTGACTCCACTTCACTCAAGTTGACGTAGACCAATGCATCAGGTTCTGCAAGTCCACTGAGTCAGCTGTGTCAGACAGTATGCTTAAAGTGTCAACAGCTGAATAACAAGCAAAGGGATACCAATAATATGATTAATTGAGACAGAGAGAAAATTACAAAAAATAAAGACAAACCAAATGGCTCGAATAACATGATAGGTGTAAGTCACATGCTGAGTGTCTAACCAAAGTAATAAGTAATCCAAAATTGTACAAACTAATTAAGGTACAGAGATCATAACAAATTATCAGGGCGATGGAGTCAAAACAGGATTCTAAGGAAGATTTTACAGATATAGTACAGTGTGGGTGGCCACATGTGAATGTGAGGGAAGAAAGACCATGACAGTGGGTAGAGTTTCTGTGCCTGATGCCAGTGATGGCTAGAATTGTTGAAGTCAATTTCATCAGTAGTGTCCAGCCCTATTACAATTACTCTTTGGAGCGACACTTAGGTGGGATAAGCCACAAAAGTCACCATGGAGATTGGCCAATAAGGTTTGGATCTGTTTCTGCTGCATAGCAATTGGTTCTGCCTGCCTTTTCGACTTAAGAGCTACCATGGGGTGGTGCATTGGTTCAGTGGTTAGAACTCATGCCACCTGGCACCAGGGACCTGGGTTCAATTTCACCCTCTGGTGACTGTCTGTGTGGAGTTTACATGTTCTCCTTGTCTCTGTGTGCGTTTTCTTTGGGTGCTCTGGTTTCACCCTACAGTCCAAAGATGTGCAGGTAGGTAGATTGGCCATGCTAAACTGTCCCATAGTGTTCAGGGATTTGAAGATCGGGGTGGGGGGGTAGGTGGGCCTGGTTGGGATGCGTCAAGGGTTAGTGTAGACTTGTTGGGCTGAAGGGCCCATTTCCACACTGTAGGGATTCCATGATCTACATACTGTTTAGAAAGCAGAGTCAACATTTTGGGTCCAGATCTGTTCTAATGAGTGTTCTCTTGACTCAAAATGTTGGCTCTATATCTCTCTCCTCAGATGCTGGCTGACCTGCTGAGTTTCTCACAAATTCATCTTTTTGTTCCCTTGAATTCCGGTTTTACTGGGGCTCCTTGATGCCACACTCGGTTAAATGCAGCATTGATGTCATAGGCTGCCACTTTCACCTCTCTTCTGGAAATCAGCTCTTTGGTTCATGTTTGAACCCACACTGGTCAGGAGCTGAGTGGCCCTGGCGGAACCCAGACTGGCCAGTGATTGTGTGCAACAAATGGCTGTACTGATAAATTAACATTTTGGGACTTGTACACAAAAATCCATAGGCGCCTCAGAATTTCACAGGCATCTTTCACTTAAGTATTATCTTGCTTTTGATTCACCTTGGAAATCTGAATGATTTTACATTTTCCCACATTATAATCAATCTGCTGGATTTGTTTTACCGACAAAAGCAACATATTTAAATCCATCTGCGCCTTCCTTGTCCTCTTCACCTACTGATCCTGGTGACATTTGTACATTTAGCTATCGTGCATTTGCTTCCCTCATCTAAACTATTTAATTGAATTGTAAAGCTTAGGGATCCCAGCACAGGCTCCTAGGGATATTATTTCTCACATCATACCAATCAAAGACCCACATTAAACATTCTCTCTGTTTCTGCCATCTAACCAATCTTCCAGTATTTTTGTAGATTCAGTCATTCAGACAAATGCAGAGTATTCTGTCACATTCCTATTGTAGACAGTGTACGGGCTTTGGAGATTCAGGAGGTGAGCTATTCACCACAGAGGCCCTTGGCTTTGCCTGCTGTCTTATCCACATCATTTATATGTCTGGTCCAGTTCAGTTTCTGGCTTCTATAATCCCCAGGATATTGATAGGAGAGGATTTAACGAAAGTCATTGGAATTTAGTTGGATTCTCTCTTGCTGGAAATGGTTACAGTCTGGAAATTTTGTAGTTTGAAGATCACTTGGTAATTATCATCCCAAATTTGAATGTCTCAGTAACTAAGGAGTCTCAAATGGTGCTGAACATGGTGCAATTATCAACGAACACCCCACTTCTGAACTTATGATGGAGGGAGGGTCATTGATGAAGCAGCTGAAGATGACTGGGGCTAGACTCCACACTAAGGAGCTCCTGTAGGGTATTGTCCTGGATCTGAGATGTCAGACCTCTGATGACGTCAACCACTTTGGCTAGTTAGATAGTCTGGATTGTAGAATGACACCAACAGCATGGATTCAATCCCCATACTGGTGCAGGCGCTTCCTCCTTGCTTTGACCCAAACCTTTTGTGGAGTGGTATCCCATAAGCTACATAATCCCATTATCAGTTTCTAACAGATGCTAGTTGCCATCTGATCAGATAGCCTCTTCTCACCATCGAGTAAATTGGAGGAGTTCACCTCTTGTTGAAGAGAGCCCGTCCCACTGCCAGATCTATTTCCTGTCCCCCGTTGCAAACCCACAGGCACTACTGTTGTTGTAATCAGTCCATGTAGTCCTCTGTCCTTCCTGTGAGGAGAAAGCAGCATTCCTGATAAATTCAGAAATGTACTCCAACACTTCCAGTGCCACTCCCAGAGGGATCATTTTGAGCAAATTTCTTTAATAATCTCCTTACCTGCAAGCTGGCTGCTTGGTCCTTTAAAGTAACCACAGTGCTGGGCCCCTTCTTGTAAATGAACACCTAATTGATTCTAAGTGATCTATGAAGTTAAGACATTGTCACCTCAGCCTGCCACACTGTGTGACTCCTTCACTTGCCTCTAACATTCATAGGCTCTGTCTATGCAGATGTTCTTCTTCAGATGGCCTGGGACATGGTGCACCAGAAATGTTTGCTGAAGGCAGTGCACATCTGTCCTCTACACTATAGAGTTGCAAATTATGTCCAAAACCTTTGTATTGGTAGGATATCATCTGTCTGTGGTTAACTATATAACACTTATTACTGTATTTTTGTAAGAAGATACACATGACAATAAATAAATCAAATCAAAGTAAGAGGTGCTGAGCTGAATGTCTATATGAGGATTGGGGCAGGTAGAAGAAATGGAGAGCAATAATTGGGAATGCGCAAATAAATCTTCATCAAGTAGACAGGCATAGTCCTGAAGCTTTGTGCCTTGCACTAGTCAGGACCAATGCAAGAATGCCAGGTTTCAAAACACTCACAACAATTTACACAACAGAAGGAAAGATTATATCACCTGCACTATAAGTTGTTGTGATTGTTTCAAATTTGGCTTTCTTGTGGTTGTCCTGATGAATGCAATATGAAAAGTGTCATCATTATCTCTCCCCTTTCAGCAAGGTTCAAGTTCTGTTTAATCTATTCAGGAATTCTCTCACTTTCCCACTCCCTTCTCAGCCTGAATGAACAAAAGGTAGGTGCATTATTGAAAATAATGGCAGGGTTTTATCTTCATGAACAGATGGCTTGTTTTGTTTAAAGATTCTACCAAAGTATGCACATTTTTTTAACATTTGTGCCAGGAACATGAGGCTGAATTACTCTCAGCATTGCTTGTAATCTCCTGTCTATGGATCCCAGGAATGTCTTTTTCACTTCCAATTACAGTCAAAGCTTGAGAAATGTGGAAGCACTGTGCACCTGGGCTAAGAGGTTTCACTGGCCCACTTAATTATCGGTTCCGGTGTCACTGACACTTTAATTAACTCGTGGAACAAGAAGAATAGATAAGATAAAAATCTTTTATGTCCAAAATAATCATTGTAGAAATGTGTTAACTTTGTCAATGATTATGCCTTTGTCTAACCTTTTCTCAGAGCCATGGATAACTTGTCTTTCTCTTACTCCGAAAAGTAGATGTCATTCTTGTACATTGCTCAGAAAGATTTTTCACTCTGTCTGGTCACAAATCAAGGCTGGTGAACTGGAATTGAGTGAATCAGTATTCCAGCTGAATAGCTTCCAAATAAAGATCGTCATCTTTCACGGTTTAATTAGCAGAATTTATTTGCTTTGTCCAGTGAACTAAAATGCTTGCATTTATTTTAAGCCTCAGCACATCCCTCTGACATGTTTTTCAGTATTTCAGCAGTTAGATGGGTACAGGCATGCTGTGGTAATCTAACTGAATGAGTAAACTCGAACAGATGCAAATTTAAATCGCATGAGGGCAGCTGGGGAACTTTATTCAGTTAACGAAATAAATCTGCACCAAAATGTGAGTATCAGTAATGGTGAACATCAAACTACTGCAGTGTTGTAGCGACCCATTTGGTTCAATACTGCCCCTGCTGTGGTTGGTTTGTACATCGAGCTGGTTTGTTAGCTGGCAGACGTTTCATTACCCTTCTGGGTAACATCATCAGTGCAGCCTCCGATGAAGCGCCGTTGTGTTTTCCCACTTGGTATTTAAACTCTGGGGTCTATTGAATTTGATTACCTCATTTCCGGTTTCCCTTCACAGTGCTGCATATACAGGGCCTAGTTCTATATGTTTGTTGATGGCCTTCTTGGTGGAGAACCAGGCCTCTAGGAATCCCTGTGCTTGTCTCTGTTTGGCCCGTCCTAGGATTTTGTGGTGTCGTCTGAATTGAACTGGTGGTTTTCCTTATCCATGTGGATGGAGATGAGTGAGTATTGGTCATGTCTTTTTGTTGCTAATTGGTGTTCATGTCCTCTTGTGGCCAATTTTCCTCCTGTCTGTCCAATGTAATGTTTGTCACAGTCCTTGCATGGGGTTTCGTGTGTTACTATGGTTCTGTCCATAGTGAGTAGTGTTTCTTTGGTTCAAGTTAGCAGTTGGTGTAGGGTTGACGTGGGTTTGTGTGCTACTCTGATGTACATAATATACAAAATTCCATGCAAGGATTGCAACAAACATTATATTGGACAGACAGGAAGGAAATTGGCCACAAGGGAATGTGAACACCAACCAGCTCCAAAAAAGACACGGCCAATACTCACTCATCTCCATTCACCAGTTTGGTTGGGACAACACCAGGGTACTAAGATAGACCAAACTGTAGGGAATCAAGTCAAAACTAATCAAACAGAGACAAGCACGAGAATTCCTAGAGGCCTGGTTCTCCACCAAAAAGGCCATCAACAAACACATAGAACAAAGCCCTATATATACACCATTGCGAAGGAAAAATGCAACGGACCCTAGAGTTTAAATACCAGGCAGGAAAACACAACGGCGCTTCATCAGAGGCTGTACTGATGATGTTACCCAGCAGGGTAATGAAACATTTGCAAACTAACAAACCAGCTCGGCGAGCCAACCAACCTCAGCATCCACAACCCGAGCTAGAATCTACTCAAGAACCTCAGTAATGTCCTGTTAATTGGGAAATTCTTCCATTCTTATCCGTTCTGTCCTATAGATGATTACAGATCCACTACAGAACATTACAGGGCAGGTGGAGAGAGCAGTTAATAAAACATATTTTAAATTTGACTAAATTAAAAGGGAATAGGATACAGGGATGGGAGGCTATGCAGAGCTTGTATCTGACACTTGTTAGACCTCAGCTGGTGTTTTGTGTACAGTTCTGGGTGCCCATCATAGATAGGAGATGAATACATGATGAGTGCGCAGAAGATATTTACAAGAATGGTCTCAGGAAAGAAAATTTAGTGACGATGATAGTTTGGAGAGATTGAGACTGTTCTCCTTAGCATGAAGAAGACTAAGAGGTGATCTAGTACAAGTTTACAAAATCCTAATGGGGCGTAATACAGCAGATAAAGAGAAATTGTGGAAGAATGAGAGGACACAGATGTAAAGTCATTTGTAAAAGAAGTGAATATGAGCTAAGATAAAGTTTTTGATTTGTTGGGATCTAGAGTGACATAAGATTAATCGAGGCATTCAGGAAGGCAATAGGTGATAGCTTAAACAGAAGCAATGTGCAAGGGTTTAGAGAAATGACCAGAGAATGGAACTCAGTCATAACGCTCATTGGAGAACTATATCAGACATGGTGGGCTGAATGGTCTCCTTCTACACAGTACCTCTTCAATAATTGTGTTTGTTTCTGTGACCAATGGTCCATAGAAGGACAATTTTGTCAGAATTCAGTGGGAAACAAACTGAGACTCATTTCATTGCAGACTTATTGGTCCATCACAGCCTAATGCAAATAAATTAATTAATGAACAAAACAAAAAGCTTCAGAGAAACTGGAATCCTCTGTGATGGTGGGAACTGCAGATGCTGGAGAATCTGAGATAACAAGGTGTGGAGCTGGGTGAACACAGTAGGCCAAGCAGCGTCAGAGGAGCAGGAAAGCTGACATTTCAGGCCTAGACCCGAAACGTCAGCTTTCCTGCTCCTATGATGCTGTTTGTCCTGCTGTGTTCATCCAGATCTACATCTGGAATCCTCTGATATTACTTTAGAGAGGCTGAGGTACTCTGGCTCTTAATCAAGGCTCTGACATTATCTGACGAATTTAGAGGACTGTGGAGATAGGGTTGGAGAATGGGACCAGCTGGATGGCTCTTTTGGGAGCCGGTACAGCCAAGATGGGTTGAATGGCTTTATTCTGTACTGTAAAATTCTATGATCTGGTGGTTCTTACAAGATAATGCTGCTAAATCACAGCAACAACCATTCAGTCCAACTGATCTATACTGGTGTTCAAGTTTCACACAATTGAGTCTCCTCGTACCTAATGTCATTTGCCTTTCCTTGTATTGCTTTCTACATCCTCGATATCCACCTCCATCTCTCCCAATAGCAGGAGTTCCACATTCTGTGTATTTCAATTAATGCGTGCCAGCAACTTAATTGAAAACCAATGGAAACAGTCCAACCTTCAGCTGTGATGGGTCAATTTGCTTCATATCCAGAAGTCCGGATCTTCATACTTTCCAGTGAACCAGACTCTAAGCATCAGTTGTTCCTCGGGAGGGGGATTGTTCCTTTGTACAGGCTGAACCTTACCTCTGAGGGTTGTGCTTTGGAACAACCTCTTGAGGCATTCACGGAAGCCCATGATGCTCCATGAGGTCGCTGAAGCTCTGGTGTATGATGGACCCTTCACATTCACATGATGCTCTCCTGCTCCAGGCAACATTCTAACAGTCAGAAAGCATTTCTCGCTTTTAGACCAGACAATGCCAACCTGTAAATGGAGGGATTGAGTTATAAACAGAGGCTGGATCGGCTGGAGCTTTTTTCACTGGAGCGCAGGAGGTTGGAGGATGACCTTATAGAGGTTTATAAAATCATGAGGGGTACAGATAAGGTGAACGGTAGATCTCTTTTCCCAAGAGAAGGAGAGTTCAAGACTCAGGGGGTCACATTTTTAAGGTAAGAGGAGAAAGAATTAAAGAAGACATGGGGGCAACAGAGAATGGTTTGCGTGGGGAATAAAATTCCAGAGGAAGTGATGTATGTGAGTACAGTTACAACGTTTAAAAGATATTTGGGTAATTGCATGGATAAGAGATGGTTAGATGGATATGGGCTAGGAGCAGGCAAGTGGGGCTAGTTTTGTTTGGGGTTATGTCTGGCATGGACTGGTTGGACCGAAGGGTCTATTTCCATGCTGTACAACTCTACAGAGAACAGCTGCCTTTAAAAGCTTTCTTTGCTTCTCGCTAAAAACACAGCTCAGTATTTTGTAGTTAAAGTTGCTTTCTCCATGCTAGACATGCTTTTTTCTCTTTGGGGTGGCATTCTTTGCAATGTTTACATCCTGACCACTGTACATTGTCTTTTTCCCAACTTTTCTGCGAACATTTCTTCACTTCTTCCAATAAAATGTCTTTGATGTGGAACGTTCAAGTCAGTCTGATCTCCCATTAGCACACTGGATGTGATGCTAGACAATCTCAGAGCTTCAGCACATGTAGATAACTGTTTTCAGAGCAAGATTTTCTCTCTGAGTAGATGTGCTGCCACAGCGGGACTCTTTGGTGTCTAAGACAATCCTGTCTCGTATAAGATCAGTTAATAGGTGTGTTGGTTCAGTCACATACTGATCAATGATTCCCCTTTCCCCTTGAACTCTGTTGTCCAACACATGCCACTGGAAAGTAACATTAGTACAGTGTTCAAAGTGTATTTTCACAAACTACAAATTCTCTCTGGTCTGGCTTACTAGCTCCTCAGCAAGATCGTGGAAGCAATATTGCCCGAATAATTCTTTCTCCAGTGCTGGTAACAGGGTTGCTACTCCTAAACGTAGAAACTACGAGCAGGAGTAGACCATTCGGCCCTTCAAGCCTGCTCCACTTTTCTATAAGATCAAAGCTGATCCTCTATCAATGCCAGATTTCTGATTTCTGCCTATACTCCTTAAAGCCTTTAAAATCTGAATAAAACCTCTCGCTTTCTTGAATATATTCAATGACTTGATCTCCACAGCCTTATTTGAGAGAGAATCCACTCTCGACAGAGATTCACTCTTCTATTGAGTTAAGAAATATTTTCTCATCTTAATCCCATACCCTTAGATTGTGACTCCTGGCTCTATACTCCCTGACCAGGGGAAACATCCTCCCTGCAACTCGTCTTTCCAGCACTGTTACTATTTCAAGCATTTCAGTCAGATCCCCTCTCATCATCCTAAATGCCAGCAAACACAGGTAAAGTCACCATTGTCTCAACGGAAAATAGGGCTGTTCTCTTATGTGTGTGTGTGTGTGTGTGTGTGTGTCTGTGTGAAAGACAGAGAGAGAGACAGAGAGAGGGAGAGGGAGAGGCGGAGAGAGGGAGAGGGACGGCAAGAGAGATGACTGGTCATGCTGTAACCTGAGGGTCACCACACCTCAGGCACAAAGACAGGTTGAGAAAGAGAGTTCCTCATTGTAACTGCAGCCAGTGAAGGAATTGAATCTATTCCATTGGCGTCATGCTGCATTGCAACAGCCATCCAGGCAACTGGGCTAACCAACTCTCATTGGTGAATACAAGCCTGGTCAAGCCAATCTCTCTGCATAGGACAGTCCTTCCAACCTTGGTATCACCCCCTCATACTCTGCTGCACTCCTTCTATGGCAGATACATCCGTTCTTAAGTAAGGAGACCAAAACTGCTCAAAATGCCTTGGGAATGGTCTCAGCAAGACCCTCTATAATTGTAGTAAGACATCTCTACTCCTGAACTTAAATCCTCTGGAAATGAAGGTCAATACATTATTTGCTTAACTAATTGCTTCTTGCACTTACCTGCTTTCATTGATTGGTGTATGAGGACACCCAGATCCTTCTGTACATCCACATTTACCAATATATTACTATTTAAATAATAATCTTCCTTTCTGATTTTCACACTGAAATGTACAACATCACATTTCACCATGTGGTACAACTTCTGCCATGGGTTTGTGTGTAGGATGGGCTAAAGGACCAGAAGTTAATGATGATATTTGACTGCTGCATGAGAATATAGATTATATAGGATGGGCTGAGGGGCTAAAATTGTTGGTGATACTCTTCAAGCTGCATGGCCTTGAATGAGTCCTGTGAATATTCCTTTACGAGCTGAAGATGATGTCTGGAGCTCGTTTTACTGTAGCTGTGTTTTCTGTTCCAGCCAGCAGTTTTGTCTTTCTGTACCTGCTTTCATTGTGTTGGCTGTTTGTTACACTGTATAAGAGAGGGAGAGTGTCTTGTTCCATGTTGCTGGTCTTCGCCTCTGCTCAGAATCATGAACGATGCCAGGATCGAACTTATGTCTCCAGACCAGCCCTTGATCGAGGGGCCCCTGACAGGCAGGAGGGTATGACACCTGTCACTTTGTTGTTTTCTTCCTTCATTCTTCAATTTATTATTCATTTATTATTATTTAACAAACATTCATATGTAAGCAAGTTGCTGTTGGACAAGCCTTCTCTTAATTATATTTACCCAAACCTGAAAAGGACCACTTGGATACATAATGTGGTCCAAGACTGCTTATCCACGTACTCAACATTTCTAACCACCTTGAAGTTTTTTGCCTGTTTCTCGCAGTTTCCGATCCTCCCCACTCCCCTTTTGTCTTGTGTTATCAAGTTGAATTCGGGTTCCTCATCCACATCATTTATGTATATCGTGAATAGTTACAGCCCAAGTACTAATTCTTGTGGTATTCTGCTAGTCACTGTCTACCACTGGGACCTTTTTATTCTCGATCTGTGTTTCCTGTCAGTCAACCAATTCTTAATTGAGTCTAATATATTACCATGTCTCCCATGTGTTTTAATTATGCCTACTAACTTCTTATGAGGGACCCTATCAAAATCCTTCTGAAAATCCAAGCACACCATATCCATTGACTCCCCGTTATCTATTCTTCAAGTTACATCCCCAAAAAAGTCTCCAGTACATTTGTTAAGGTTGATTTCCCTTTCATAAACCCATGGTTAATTCTTTCCAAGCATTCTGTTATGATGTATGAACGAAGAACAAGAGTAGGCCATTCAGCCCTTTGGGACTTCTCCCCCATTCAAAAAGATTTGATTTTAATCTGATCTGGGTGGCATAGTGGCTCAGTGGTTAGCCCTGCTGCCTCATTGCATCAGGGACCAGTGTATGATTTCACCATTGGGTGACTGTGTTTGTCTATTCTCCCTGTGCCTGCATGGGCTTCTTCTGGTTACTGCAGTTTCCTCCTACTGTCTAAAGAAATGAATGTTAGGTGGATTGGCCATGCTAAATTGTCCTGTAGTGTCCTTGGATGTGCAGGCTAGGTGGATTAGCCACAGGAAATTTAGGGTTTCAGGGATAGGGCAGGGGCTTGGTCTGGTTGGAATGTTCTTTGGGTGGTCAGTGTGGAGTCAATGGACCAATTGGATTGCTTCCATACTGTAGGGATTCTATTTGACCTGATCTGATTTTAACCTTGATATGACATTCCTGCATATCAGGAATATATCTATCCTTGCCTTAAATAGAGTTAAAGATTCTGCATCCACTGCCTTTTAAGGAAGGGAACTCCAAAACTCTTTAGAGAAGAACATTCTCCTCATCTTTGTCTTAAATGGGCAACCCCTTATTTTTAAGCTATGATCCCTCATTCTAGATTCTTTTCAATGAGACTCTAACATTTCCCCTCTGCCGATGTCTGGTATCTAACTCTCTGTCTTTTCCCTTCTTATTTTAAATAGTGGGGCCGCATTTACCATCCACCTATTTATAGGAACTACTCCTGTGTCTATGGAATTTTGGAAGGTGATCACTAATACTTCCAATATTTCCAGGGCTCCTTCCTTTAGTAATGGCTAGGGGTCAGAGTTTAAGGATAAGTGGTAAACCCTTTTAGGGCTGACATGAGGAGATTTTTTCTTTCGGAGATGGTGCGTCTGTAGAATTCACTATCACAGAACGTGGCTCAGGACAAATCTTACATGGTTTCAAGAAGGATGTGGATATAGCTCTTGTGGCTAAAGGGATCAATGGATGTTGGGGGAGGGTGGGACGAGATGAACTCGATGGTCAGTCATGGTCATGGCTAAATGACAGAGCAGGCTTAAGGGATTGAATGGCCTCCACCTATTCCCATCTTCTATGTTCCTATGGCTTCCGAAAGCTAAAGTGAAAGCACTTATGGCAAATCATGTGGACTGTTTGATTATTTATTCATAGGATGTGTGATTCACTCTCTGGACCAGCATTTATTGCCCAATTAGGAGGCATTTGCACAGCTGTGGGCCTGGAGTCACATGTACATTAGACCAGGTAAAGATGGCACCTGTCCGACCTAAGTGACATAAGTGAATTAGATTGTGTTTATTTTTTCCTCCCAACAATCACGGTCTCCATTAAACTCTTAATTCCAGATTTTAATTGAATTCAAATTCCACCATCTGCCATGATAGGATTCACACCCAGGTCCCCAGAACATGACCTGGGTCAGTGGATTAGAAGTCGAGTGACAATACAACTAGGGCATCCCATGGGTGAATGAACTAACCAGGACCCAATGCTTGAACACACCTCTCCAAACACTGGGTGAAAACGTTTCTGCTGGAATCTCTGTTGGATAGTTAGAACTGTCTCATACTTCTGCTCTTACCTGGGAGCTTACTGTTGTGGTGTTGAACAGCAGATATCTGTTAGAGATTGTCTGCAAGGGCAGCGATCATCTACATGATAATATAGGTGACGTGACCTGTCTTCAGGCCATTCAAAACCATTTCTCAGCATCAAGCTGCAATATAATGTTCACTAACAAGCTCCATTCCTTCAACTTGCAGCCTGTCACTGCTAATTGCTGTATAACAGCATAATGACATGTTCTAATTTGGGCTAATTGCAATCTAATAACTCATAGGCTGTCAATTAAGCCACACGTCACACTGTACTGTGTTGCGTTTAACAAAACGTTTAGGTTGAATTTTTTTTGAAGCACGGGCTTTTAATAATTCATTAAACGAATCACTTGGAATCTGATTGTAAATGTTTCAGTTGCCAGCAGGACTTCATATTAAGTTGCATTAGCATCTGTCTGTTTATTACTGTGATTTACAATGCCTAGCTGCTCTACCCCTTCTCAAAGATCCCACAAAATAAGATCCCTCAAAGGTCTGCAGCTTAACTATGTATGGTTTTCGCATCTTTACTTAAGAAAGGACATAACTGGATGGCACAGTGGTTAGCTTACTGTCTCATAGTTTGTACGTTCTCCCTGTGTCTGTAGGGGTTTCCTCCAGCTTCCTCCCAAAGTCCAAACTAGTGCAGGTCAATTTGCTTGGCCATGCTAAACTGTCTGTTGCGTCCAGTGCAAATTAAGTGGATTAGCCATGGCAAATGCAAGGTTTATAGGGAAGAGGTGGGTCTCGGTGGCATGGTCTTTGGAGGGACAGTGTGAACGTGATGGGCCAAGTGGCCTGCTTCCATACTTGTAGGGATTCTATTTTTATAACTGCATTTGGCTCACTCATTTGGTTCTTGGGATGAAAGTATAATTTAATGAGGAAATGATCAGCAAGTTGGGCCTATACCTGTGGGAGCGAAAGAATGGGAGGTGATCGTATAAGACCCTGGGTGACCTCAATTAATAGGGCAGGTGCAAGAAAGGTTGATCCCTCTTGTGAGGGAATGTAGAGCCAGGGAGCTTTTGTGTCACTTAGAGGCTTCCCATTTAAAACTGAGATGAGCTGAGTATTTTTATCTCAGAATGTTGTTGGTCTTCAGTATTCTCTTACCCAGAGAGCAACCGAGGCCAAATATGTTCAGGCAGATTTCAGATCGATTTTTCACCACAAAAGGGGTCAAGGGATTTAGTGGAGTTGAGGCCACAATTCGATTAATTAAGTCGTGTCAGGCTTGGTGATTTTAATGGCTTGTTACCTGTCCTGATCCCTGTTGTCAGTGAACATTAGAAACAAGGACAGGTCACTCATTTCTCCCAGATGCCAAAATGCAATCCAGAAATTGGCACCCTCCATCCTAACCTGGGTTGGGGGCTTTGCATGCTGCTGAAATGCTTTCACAATTCCAGCAATCAATGAGTTTGGAGGAGAAGCAAATCAGGTGAGTTCGAAACAGAGGGTGGCAGAGTGGGATGAGAGTGGGTAAGATTTGGGTTCGGAGTAGGTGCAGTAGATTGGGAAGATAAGTGAGGAGGCCTGGGTGAGAGGATTGATTGCTGGAGGTGGGAGTGGAAGAATGGCAAAGGGGGATGGGACTAGAGGAGGGGAATGGGGCTGGGGTGGAAAGGGGTGTGCTCAGGAAAGGAACGCTCAGGGATCATACTCAGCAGCCTTTATTCTGTTTTACTGTTGATGAAAATGAATATATATTTTCAAACTCTGCCCTATAACACCTGCGCTCTATAACCTCAGCCTTCAACAAGTATTGAATTCTCCCGCATCTCCGAAGGTACTTGCCATTAACCGTTATGTCATAGCCCATGCCCCCTTGTCCTCTAAAATCCTGTCCTCTATAATCCACACCATGTATAATTCCTGTCCTCTATGACGTATGCTGTCTAAAGCCACACTCCTCTGTGTTCATCCAGCTCCGCATTTTGTTATCTCGGATTCTCCAGCATCTGCAGTTCCCTTTATCTCTGATACAATTTTAACTTCACTGCAAAGCCTCTTCCAGGGATGCCTAACTTGAAGAAATTACCCTCCTACCTCTGGACAAACCTTAGGGGATCTCTCTCAAACTGCCTCTCCACCTATCTTCTCCTCTATCCATCTTTGATCCACTTCCCTCTCTCTCCCTATTTATTTCAGAACCTTCTCCTCCTCCCCCTTTTCTGATGAAGGGTCTAGGCACGAAATATCAGCTTTTGTGCTCCTAAGATGCTGCTTGACGTGCTGTGTTCATCCAGCTCCACACTTTGTTATCTCCTCTTTAACCTACATCTTTCATAATCCCTCACCCTACATTTATCATTAAAACCTATTTGCTGCAACCTTCCCTGCAGCTGTTCTCTTTGGACCCTTTGCTTCATTCCCTTATAACCTGTCAGTATCTATTGTTAGTATCCATGAATTAAACTTTCCGTGTCTTTGTTTCCAGTTTTTCCATTGTTTCCCTTGGATTTTCCAATGTTCCAGCTCTTCCTATTTAGGGTTTCCTTCAAGCTCAGGTGGGGTACATTGGGAAGGTGGGTGAGCGGGATGGGTGAGAGGATTGATTTACGGAGGTGAGAGTGGAAGAATGCAAATAGGTTAACACGGCTGCTTCACAGCACCAGGGATCCTGGCTCAATTGTACCCTCAGGTGATTGTCTGTGTGGAGTTTGCACATTCTCCCGTTATCTGCATGGGTTTCCTCCGGGTCCTCTGGTTTCATCTCATAGGTTTGAGGAAGATGTGCAGGTTAAGTGGAATGGCCATGCTAAATTGCCCTTAGTGTCCAGTGTCAGTTAGGTGGATTAGCCTATGCAGTGTTACAGGGATAAGGTTGGGGTGACACCCTGGGCGGTATGTTGTTTGGAGGGCCAGTGTGGACTCAGTGGGCCAAATGGTCAGCTTCCACACTGTAGGGATTCTACAATTCCAAGATTTGCTCCTCGCCTCAAGCCAATTCAGCTCTATGCTCAGATTATATTCCAAAAGTGCCTACCCCCCACATCTTTAACATCCACATAATCTTCCTCATTAACGACAAGCACACATTTCACCTTCTCTGCTTGGCATCCTGTGTGCTGGTGTGAAACATATTGTGACATTTAGTTATGCAGGCGGCACAGTCAGTGCAAGTTATGTGTTAAAGGGAGTGTGAAAAAAAATGGGCACTTGAGGAGCGTACATATGGGAACATCACATGATATAGCACAAAAGAGGCCATTTGGCCCATCATTGCTGACATTCCCAGCACTCTTCCCTTTCCCTATAGTTCTGGAAATGTTTCCTTACAAGTATTTATCCAATTCATAGAATCATAGAGCTGTACAGCATGGAAACAGATCCTTCAGTTCAACTCATCCATGCCAACCAGATATCCTAAATTAATCTAGTCACATTTGATAGCATTTATCCCATATCTCTCTCAACTCTTCCTAGCAATGTGTGCGTCTGCATGCCTTTTAAATGGTTTAATTTTACCAGCCTGAACCACCTCCTCTGGCAAGCTCATTCCTACATGCGCCACTCTCTGCTTGAAAATGTTGCCCCTTTGGTCCTTTCTAAATCTTTCCCCTCTCCCCTTAAATCTATACTGTTTAGTTTTAGGCTCCCCTACCCTGGGAAAAAGACCAGGTCTATTCATCCTATCCTCAAGGTTTTATAAACTTCTATAAGGTCACCTCTCAGTCTCCAATGCTCCAGGGAAAATAATCCCAACCTATTCAGCCTCTCCCTGAAGCTCAAAGCCTTCAACAACGCAACACCCTTGTAAATTTTTTCTGAACGCCTTCAAATTTCACAACACCTTTCGTATAGCAGGGAGACCAGAACTAAATGCAGGATTCCAAATCAATTAGAACATTATGACTGAATTGCCAACGTGGCTTTCAGGTTACAATTTCCTATATTCAGAGAAAATCTCTTCTACTCCCTGTTTGGTTTACAAATCACCTGAAATATGTATTCTCTGGTTATTACTCTGTCACTGGAAGCAATTTCTCCTCACTTCCTTTGTCAAAACCCATCATGATTTCAAACACTGCTGCTTAGTTTCATTTAGTCTTCATTGGTCGAAGGAGAAAATGCTGAGCTGCTCTGGTCTCTCAACATAACTGAAGTGCCTCATCCCTGGTGGCATTCCTGTCAATCTCCAGTTCACCCACTCCAAAGTTTTCAAGCCACATGCTGAGATGTAGTGTGCACAAGTGATAGATCAGGTCAGGCCAGATATACATAAGAGGCAGAGTAACAGTTTGGTAAAATATTCCTCCTTCTCTCAGAGCTGAATTTGATTCAGTCATTTCCATTTCCAATATTGTCATAGCAACAGGTTTTCTTTGACGTAGAATCAGCAGCCATTTCACATTCCAATGCCAATGAGGATCCAGTGAAGTGAACTGCAGGCAGTGTACAGACACATTCCTGTGGGTGACACTGCCAGGGTTAGGCATCTGGATGAGTTTTGGATTGCTCTAATCATTGAATTTTAAAACACTAACTCCAGCCAGTATTGACACAGGTAAATACTCACTCATCAAAGAAATAGCTGTAAAAATGGATTAGATATTCCTGGGATGGACTTTATTTGCATGCTCCTGATTCACAACTTGTCTTCAAACTGCTTAAACAGACAGCGGAAAAATGACATGATGAGTGGTGGATGATGCAAGGGCCAAGAAGGAAAGGTTGTGGCTTATGGCAATGCATGGACGGGAATAGGCCGAGTTTTTGGAGACAGCTCAAAATAGTTACCACAGAAACAGTTTAACATTCCAACTTCAGCAACTCAAAAATTCCCCAAGCACTGGCCCTCTTACAGTGTAGCACTCCCTCAGTACTGACCCTCTGACAGTGCGGCACTCCCTCAGTACTGACCCTCTGACAGTGCGGCACTCCCTCAGTACTGATCCTCTGACAGTGCGGCACTCCCTCAGTACTGACCCTGTGACAGTGTGACACTCCCTCAGTACTGACCCTCTGACAGTGCGGCACTCCCTCAGTACTGACCCTCTGACAGTGTGGCACTCCCTCAGTACTGCCCCTCTGACAGTGCAGGGCTCCCTCAGTACTGACAACTCTGACAGTGCGGCACTCCCTCAGTACTGACCCTCTGGCAGTGTGGCACTCCCTCAGTACTGACCCTCTGACAGTGTGGCACTCCCTCAGTACTGCCCCTCTGACAGTGCGGCACTCCCTCAGTACTGACCCTCTGACAGTGTGGCACTCCCTCAGTACTGCCCCTCTGACAGTGCGACACTCCCTCAGTACTGACCCTCTGACAGTGCGGCGTTCCCTCAGTACTGACCCTCTGATGGTGCAGCGCTCCCTCAGTACTGACCTTCTGGCAGTGCAGCGCTTCCTCATTGCACTGAAGTGTCACTTGAAATTGTATGCTTCAGTCTTTGGAATTGCTCTGAAAAGCCAAACTCATGAATTGGCGGAAAAAGAGCTGCCCGTTGAATCACAGATGACAGATTTTGGTCGCATTACTGACACCACTATCTTTGGGTTCCACATTGCTGCTCTTGGCTGGTGACTGCTTCAGGTTATTTTCTGCGTAAGGACATGTCGTTTTAGTGAACCAAATGTTGTGGCATCATCAATGTGCTGGTCATATCTTCCAGGCTGTTGTTTACAGCAGAATTGTCCCTCAACTTTTCTTAGCCTTTTTCTGATATCAACAGTCAGCCTGGTCTGGTTTCTATGGTAAATGGGAACCCTGTTCATATTGTCCCCTCAAGGGGATTGAGCCTGTGTTCCTGCCAGCTGACCTATCAGGTATTCAACGCTGGCAGATGGGTCAATACCTTTAAGAGACAGTTGAGTCACCATTTGGGCAGGAAGCCCTTTCTCCATAAAGCTGATGACTGAAGACATTGCCATCAGTTCCAATGGTGCCACTGGGAGCATCATCCAGTGATGGATTTGCAACAGTCTCCAATCATAAGGATCCAGAGTGAAGTGTAAGTTATAGCTCGGTTGGTGTTGGTGGAAGTGTTAAAGAAAAAGGGTGTTTTGGAGTAGTCAGACCAGTTGGGACAGGGTCCCAATGAGGGAGGAACAGGCTAGAAGAACCTCTGATAACAAAGTGTGGCGCTGGATGAACACAGCAGGCCAAGCAGCATCTTAGGAGCACAAAAGCTGATATTTTGGACCTAGCCCCTTCTTCAGAAAAGGGTGACGGGGAGAGAATTCTAAATAAGTAGAGGGAGAGGGGGAGGCGGATTGTAGATGGATGGAGGAGAAGATAGGTAGAAAGGATACAGACCAGTTAAAGGGGTGGGGATGGAGCCTGTAGAGGTGAGTGTAGGTGGGGAGGTAGGGAGGGGATAGGTCAGCCTGGGGAGGGCAGACAGGTCAAGCAGACAGGTCAAGCAGACAGGATGAGGTTAGTAGATAGGAAATGGAGGTGCGATTGAGGTGGGAGGAGGGGATATGTGAACGGAAGAACAGGTTAGGGAGGCGGGGGCGAGCTGGGCTGGTTTTGGGATGTGGTGGGGGGGAGGGGAGATTTTGAAGCTTGTGAAATCCACATTGATACCATTGGGCTGCAGGGTTCCCAAGCGGAATATGAGTTGCTGTTCCTGCAACCTTCGGGTGGCATCATTGTGGCACTGCAGGAGGCCCAGGATGGACATGTCGTCTAAGGAATGTGAGGGAGAGTTGAAATGGTTTGCAACCAGTAGTTTATTAAGAAGGTATCCCACATTTCCCAATGCCTGTGTTGCTGAAGGTGCTGGGTACAGTAGGCAGTTGATGGCCAAGGTTTCTGTGGCAAATTTATAGACATTCCAGTTTATGTTACCTCAGAACTGGAGTGACACCATCAATAAAGAGCATGGGATCTTCAGAATAAAATCTGAATATTGTGGATGTTGGAAATCTGAAATAAAAGCAGAAAGTGTTGCTGGTGAAACTCAACAGATCTGGCCGCATCTGTGGGGAGAAAAACAGAGTTCATGTTTCAAATTTGGCATGACACTTCTTTGGACTGTTAATTCGACTCAATTCAGCCGAACTGGACAGGGAACGTTAACTCTGATTCTCTGTCCACAATGTTCTGATATTGTACACTGGAGATCTTTAGTCCTGCGTTTATCACAGGAACTTGAGGATCCTCAAAGACAAATTTCACTTACTCCTGCAGCCACAATGTTAACCGGACTCGTTGGCAGAAACAGTGCCTTGATGTGTCAGGCTATTTTCTGCTCTGCACTGCTTCGTTCTCTGCTGTCCTGATTCATTGTAAAATCAGGCTGGATGTTTCTGACTGAAACCTGCTCAGTCCCCCTTGAGTAAAATACAGCTCAGGGTCTTGTTTGATGTTCGGGTGTCTTGCAGGGATCCCTCGCTATTACCTTCAGAATCCTCCTGAAAATCAAGCCTTCACCCGCTGCTGTTTCTTATCGAAGAGCTGACCCTTAGTGGCATCATCTGAAAACATACTTTTCTAAATGTAATGTAATGACTTCCATCAGGACCTTAAACTTTGGACATTTGGAATTCTCTTCCTAAATATCTCTGACTCTTACCTCCGCTTTCCTCTTTTAATTCAGCCTAAAAAGCTATTTCTTTGAGCTCAACGCTGCAATCTCTGAAAGTAAGCTTGGTTTGATTTGATTTGATTTATTATTGTGGCATGTACCGAGTTGCAGTGAAAAGGTTTGTTTTGTGTGCAGTACAGGCAGCTCATACCATACAAAGTGCACTAGAGTCACGGAACAGAGTGAAGAATGCAATGTGACAGAGATTTAGAATTGATGTTTAGAAGAGCAGAGCGATTATAAGATGTATATGAACAAGATCTGCTGTAGACAGCTCACAAAACAAAGCCGTGGTCCAGCACTATTTGAATGCTAGTTGGCTGGCTGCTGGCTTGTCATGCAGAGTGAGCCCAACAGAATGAGTTTAACTTCTGCGACCAGCTGGAGTCCCTGTGAAGGATGGTCTTTTTTGATGTCATCCATCATCTGAAGTGTTGTGACCCTCAGGTTAAACTGCCATCCATTACCTCTCTCTTTAATGCAGCCCCACAGCTTGGTAAGAATATGACAACTCTATTTGCCGTCTGCAAATGCAGCTCAGAGTCAAAATTTCCCGAATGAAGCACCATGGGATATTTTGCTCAGTCAAAACGCAATATAACAGCAGGTTGTTGTTATTGTGTTATTGTCTCCTACTTCGCAACACATTGCTTCAAATCACAGCTACAAGTTCGCACAAAGCCACCCTCATACAGACTGTTGGAGTTCTGCATTCACAGTCATTAAACTCTCCTAACAGGGCAGATCCAATCCCTACAGGCCACACAGGATCCTTCCTTTGCCATGACAACACAGGAGTACGCAGACATCAGGACATTGCACCATTGCCTCTACATCCGCTGCCAATCTGTTCGTACATAAAACTTGCATTTTGCCATTTCCATTCCCCTAGACACCCCCTCAACTCCCTGTCCACTGCTGGGTTAGACCATCCCTCTCCATGACATTGCATGATAATTGGAATGGGGAAGAGGTTGATTTTCCCTTTATAATTTCCTGGATTACTTTTCCATCCCTTGAGTCTGTTTCTCTAATATGATGTTACTGTCATTCCTAGTTATTAATCCCCAAGGTCTGCTGACTAATTCTAATAATTGAAAGTTATTATTAGGTGGATTTCTCTTCATCCCTCCCTCTTAGTTCTTTTCAGAATGATCAAAGTCCCATATTTGCTCATGTGTTGAATGCAAATCTCAAAACTACAGAATAATGTGATGCACTAGTCTGGTGCAATGCAGTCTTGCCATGAGACAGGAACAAAGGCATGTTTGCACAGTGAGGAGAAGATAATAAGCCATTGTTGCAAGTCTCCTGACTGCAAAACATATGTTTGATGTGTCTGTTCTTTGTTGTTGCTTTACATTGTTGTTTCTTTCTCTCTCTCTCTCTTCAGCTTTCGAAATTTGGCTTTTATCACCACAGACCTTGCATCTTCCGCAGCTTCTTCAGCAGATAACCCCGGCTCCAAGTTTATATAATTGAGATCCTCAGAGTATGTGAGCCGCCCCCTCCTGTTCAAGGACAGTATGGGGGAAAGTGGGGAAACTGGGGGTGGGAACTCGTGATAAGTATTCGGCTGAATTTTACGGGATGGCGTGTATCCTGCCTCCACCAACACCCTACACCCTAGCCCTCGAAAACTCCCAGTAACCCACAGGATGGAAAACCAGTTGGGGACCTGCCCCTGGAACAGCCATTTTGCCCTGCAGTGATTTATACCCACCAGGGCAAATCAATAAAGCTGAAAGTGTTTTTTTTAATTGTGTGCTTTTAGATTCTATAAAAAGGAATTTTTTTTAAAAGTCTGCAGTTTGGGGCATTACCCCTATGGGGTGACTTGCTGTTGGGGAAGGAGTGGTCTCTTTTTGGTTATCTTCATAGTCACAAGAGATCAAAGCCCTGTCTGTTATCATTTGTTCCTTCTCCCCTTTCAAAAGCTGCTGTTTGAAGATCCCTTCACATCCATACATGCAACATTCCCTGGGTTCCTCTGCTCAGCAGACCACTTTATTTACACCTGCAGTCAGTATCCATTGTATCAACCCATTTGGTTGACAGTTTTGGGATTACAATGTCACAGTGCTTTTGCATGGTCATGCATTTGCTGCAATTGGGTGGAACTTTGTTGAGACTGCCCCGGAACACTGAATGCAGTTTCAGTCTCCATTTTAAGGAAGGACAGACATACATTGGAGCCATTAGAGTGCAAGCTCACATGATTGGCTCTCGGATAGAGAGGGTTGTCCCTGGAAACGTGGCTGAGGGGAGGCAAATTGGGTTAAAACTCTTTGGAGTTTAGAAGAGTTATATCTATTTCTAGGTTTGACCATAAGAGGAAACTTCATTTCCAAGCACATCCTGCCAATACCCCACAGCACCTTGTACTTCAATCAAGTCACCCCTTACTCTTCTAACCTAATACAAGCTTAAACTGCCCAATTTGTCGGAGTAAAATAGGCTGTGTGGATTAAATAAGGAATAAGTGGCTCTGTAGTTAGCACTGCTGCCTCACAGCACCAGGGACTTGGTTTGGGTTCCAGCCTCGGACAACTGTCTGTGTGGAGTTTGCACATTCTCCCCGTGTCTGCAAGCATTTCCTCCCAGGATGCTCCAGTTTCCTCCCACAGTCCAAAGATGTGCAGGTTAGGTGGGTTGGTCATGTTAAATTGCCCATAATTTCCAGGGCTTTGCAGGCTTGTGGATAAACAATGGGAAAGGCAGGGATGGGATAGGGGAATGGTTCAGATGGGACGCTCTTCAGAGTTTCGCTGCGGACTCGATGGGCCGAATGACTTGCTTCCACGCTGTAAGAATTCTATGATTTAATGATGATTCTGAAGAGTAGACTTTGATTGATAAACCATGTGCTAGAAGCACCTTATATATCATAGAAGATAGTGTCAGCAGTTACCTTTAAATAACAATTAAAGAATAACATTCTAGAAAGGCTTTGGAGAGACAAGAGATGATAGACATGTTGAAGAAATGGGAAACAATAACATTTAGGCTAAGATTAATTGTTCATTCATTGTGTTAAGGAGATGACATTGATGATGTTAGCTGACAATCGAGAATAGACTTCTGTTTCTGAGATAATGGGAACTGCAGATGCTGGAGAATCCAAGATAATAAAGTGTGAAGCTTGATGAACACAGCAGGCCAAGCAGCATCTCAGGAGCACAAAAGCTGACATTTCAAGCCTAGACCTTTTATCAGAGAGCTGTCTGATGAAGGGTCTAGGCCCGAAACGTCAGCTTTTGTGCTCCTGAGATGCTGCTTGGCCTGCTGTGTTCATCAAGCTTCACACTTTATTATCTTAGACTTCTGTTTCTTATCTTTTTAGGAAACAAAAGCAGAATTTGGATAATGAGATGCTCATGTGTCAAAAATTTGTATCAACATACTGCCAATTCCTGTGCTACAAAACCAGCCCAACTCGTCCCCGTCTCCCTAATCTGTTCTTCCTCTCACCCATCCCTTCCTCCCACCTCAAGCCGCACCTCCATTTCCTACCTACTAACCTCATCCCGCCTCCTTGCCCTGCCCATCCTCCCCGGACTGACCTATCCCCTCCCTACCTCCCCACCTACACTCACCTCTACAGGCTCCATCCCCGCCCCTTTAACTTGTCTGTTTCCTCTCTGCCTAACTTCTCCTCTATCCATCTTTGATCCGCCTCCCCCCTCTCCCTATTTATTTCAGAGCCCTTTCCCTGTCCCCCTTTTCTGAAGAAGGGCCTAGGCCCGAAACGTCAGCTTTTGTGCTCCTGAGATGCTGCTTGGCCTGCTGTGTTCGTCCAGCTCCACACTTTGTTATCTCCTTACAGTTATTTGGGTTAACTCTCAAATGTGTTTTCCTGGCATATGCTTTAATAAATGACCAAAACCTCGTACTCAAAGGTGCTGTGGTCAATTAATAGAAAATAACAGCAACATGTCTTTCCTCGTAAGATAATGTCCACTTTCCAGGTATTAACTTCGAAAACCTCTCCTGCATTGTTCCTAACACATAATGCCTGCCACACTAATTCGTTCAGTGCTTGTTTTCCTTGTTAAATCTATTTGCTATGCTGCTGGAGGAGACCAGGACAAGGAGTAATTGTCTAAATATTTGAGTCAAAAACTCTTCAGGGATATAGTTAGTAAATACTTCGTCACGTTAAAAGTGTAGCAAAAATCCGAAACTTTCCCTACAAAACCTGTTGAGACTGGGGTCAATTGTAGCCTTTACGACTAGACTCCTGTTGAGAAAGGTTCTGAACAATAATTGATCACAAGGCATTTCGGGATATTCTGAGGGAGCGCAATACACAGCATAAAGGTAGGTTATTTTCTGTCTTACTCTTCCTCTCTACCTTTCATAAGTTTCCAGTTGTCTCTTTGAAAGAGCTACTGGACAGTGAATTAAGTTCAATGGTGAATTATTGAACAACAGTAAATATTGATTCTACAGGATTCTATAACAAGTTACTCAAAGTGTTGCAGTGGTAATATCACATGATTATTAATCAAGTGCTCCAGGCTAATGCTCTGGGGTATGTCTTCAAATCTCATCACTGTAACTGATGGAGCTTGAATTCAATAAAATCTGGAATTGAAGACTAGTCGCATTGATTAAGAATCTATTATCTGTCATTGTAAAACCCCACCAGGTTCACTACTGTGTTTCTAGGGAAGGACATTCATCAGCCTTACCAAGACTAGCCTACCTGTGAGTGTGAGTGCAGGTCCACAGTAATTTGAATAAAAGTGTTGGAGAAATTCAGCAGGTCTAGCAGCATAACTGAGCTGGTGCAGGAATGGAATCCATGCTGTTGGAACCACCGTACACTGCAAATTGACCTTCCAGCTAACTGAACGATATCTTCTAATGGATCGGGTTTTCATTTGTTCATGGAATGTGGGCATTGTTGGCTAGGCCCATCTCTAATTGCCGCCAAAAAGCTGATGGTGAGCTTGAGTGGCTGCTGTTCATGGATGTACAATTGAAGGAACTGCAATAAAATCCCTCCATCTGCAATTCATTCAGCTCCTTCCTTCTACTGTCTTGCCCTGATTTATTGGGGGGACAAACCATAAGCATACTCTCATTATTTTACTCACACGTGCTTCCTTTTCGCTTTGCTGATTTGTCTATTTTACATTGTTCAATTTTCCTTTGTCTGAAGTGGCTGCATTAGTGCAGTCCATGCTAATGTGTCACAACAGATTCTGGTCTCCAATCATTTTTGAAGGAAGGGTCACCGGACCTAAAATGTTGACTCTGATTTCTGTTTGCAGATGCTGCCAGACCTGCTGAGCTTTTCCAGCAATCACTATTTTTGTTTCTGATTTACAACACCCACTATTTTTTTCTGTTTTTATTTGGAATTATCTCCTCTCTCCCAGGAAACATCTTATTTATAAGGGACAGTAGGAACTGCCAATGCTGGAGAATCTGAGATAAAATAGTGTGAAGCTGGATGAACACAACAGGCCAAGCAGCATCAGAGGAGCAGGAGTGTTTCCGTTTTGGGAAGAAGCGTCTCGACCTGAAACTTCAGGTTTCCTGCTCCTCTGATGCTGCTTGGCCTGCCGTGTTCATCCAGCTTCACACTGTTTTTGTTTATTTATATTACTGCTTCCCAGGGATGGTTAATTCGCATGTAGCTTTTAATTCCTTTATAAAACTTTCTACTTTCATTTCAAGGAACAGTTTATTCCAGAAAGAGTTATTGTTGATTCGTCAAAACATGAAGTTATTAAAGTTGTGAAGTATACCTTGTCCCAGTACTTTCTACTGTATTGTTAGGTTTATATTAACCATGATTGTTCTTCTTGTTTAATTTCACTCTGGACATCATTCACCAGAAAGCTTTATGTTTGGGTGCCTTCCACATCATTGTCTCATTTCTACTCTCCAGCCAAACTATCTCTTCTTTCAAGGCTTCCCATGGTTCCATGACCATTTCCCAACCGAATTTTTATTCAAACCCATCTGGGCAAGATTGCTTTTGAACTCTTTGAAATCAGCCTCCCTCCAGACAAAGTTTTAATGAAAGTAAAATACTCAGAGACAAGATATTGGGAAATGAAAGATGACTGACCTGAAATGTTAAATAAAAAGTGAGAGAACCGCAGATGCTGTAAATCAGAAAGAAAAGCAGAAATTGCTGGAAAAGCTCAGCAGGTCTTGCAGTTACTTGTGAAGACAAAACAGAGTTAACATTTCGGGTCGAGTGACCCTTCCTCAGAACGTCCTGAAAAGTTAACTGAATACATTCTTTCCACTGATGCTGTCTGACCTGCTGAGAATTTTGAGCATGTCATAGGATATATTTTTATACTGGGTTTTATTTATCCTCTTTCATAACTATTCTAACCCTGAGTAATGTTGAGAAAGTGCACATTTTGTCAAAGGTGTCAGTTTTTCCTGTAAATTAGTATTCTTGTAAATTGTCCAGTCAGTACAATGAAGACTGTGTCTCACAACTCCAGGGCCCCAGTGTTCAATTTAAGCCTCAGGCAACTATCTGCATGGAGTTTGCATTGGGCTGTAGGCTCCTAAGGCGGAATATAAGGTGCTGGTCTTCCAGTTTGTGGGTCAATGACACCACCTGTATGGCCTTAACGTGGATTTCACCAGTTTTAAAATCTTCCCATTCTTGGCCTCATCCCATGGCCAAACCACCCCCTCATCAGCGCCTCCTTGACAATTGACAATCTTCTCTCCCACCTATCTGCTTCTCCCACCTCACTGGCCAATCCCCACCAGTGTCTACTTGCACTCACCTATTACCATCCCGCCAACCTTACACAGCCCCAGCTCTCCTCTCTCTCTTGATTTTGGAGCTCCCTTCCCCTCCCCCATTTCTGAAGAAGCTTCCCGACCCGAAACGTCAACGTTGCTGACCCTCTGATGCTGCCTGGCCTGATGCGTTCGTCCAGCTCCACACTGTGTTTGTTTTTATCAGCAAGTTTCTGCTAACTACAGATTGGCTTTTCCAGTACATCGGCGCGTGGATGGCAGCTTTGCAATATGCAGGGTGATACCCACAGTCGGGTGAAGTCAATGAGGCGTCTCAACCTTGACCTTTGCCTGCAGTGTGATGACCCTTGGATTAAACTCTCATCAGGTGTCCCCCTCTGATATGAGAGGCCTATGGTATATCTCATCGTTTTCAACAATATTCAAGTCCTGCACCACCAAATACTTTACCTTATGCTATATTACGAATAATGATCAAATGAAATGGATATGCTCTGCTGAATGAGCAGAATGTATCAATGCTAGAAACAAGCCATCAATTAAACAACCATGTGGATGGTTGTGAGGACAAGAGGGGATTGTCATCCTGAGCAGCTCTAAGTAAAGCCCACTAGGATTTGTAAAGGTTGAAAGATTGGTCATGTTCTCACTGACAAGACCCAGCAGGTCACAGGAGAATGCCACTCTATCTTGCCCTGTCTGTCTGCCCATTGGCATTAACAAGCCGACAATGAAAGCACGTCCAATTAATGAGCAAATCAGACTTTCTTCAATCAATAAAAGGTCTGCTATTTGGAATCTGTCTGTGTAAGATATTTATCACCAACTGGGGGATGCATTTCCAGAAGGAGATGGGAAGAAACTGGATGAGAGGAAGGGAATGGCTGAAAGGAGGGGATCAGTGGGAGGAGGGGAGGGGCTGGTATTAGGATGCTATTAGGCTGATACATCTTCCTTCCTTTTAATTCTACCCCCCTCAGTCAGCTGCAACAATAGTGCACCTGACAAGTGAGGATCTGTCATTATAATCGTGCTCTGTAGAATGTAAATTAGAATGTAGCACAATTCAAAATTAAGGAGTCAATTAAAAGGGTTACTTGAGTGAAAGAAAGGAATTTTATTGCTTACTAATCCTGTGGGAAATTACAAAACCAAACAGGCACAGAAATAAAGTTTAAAAAGGGAAGAATGTCTATAGCAAAAAATGATCATAATTAAACAAACGTGCTGGAGAAACTCAATAGGTCTGGTAACATCTGTGGAGACAGAAACATAGTTAACACTGTGAGTTCAGTACGAGTCTAAGTTCAGAATGACTCTGTTTCCTTCCACCATGATGCAAACAGCAAGTGTATATAAGAGCTGAAAGTAGCTGCTACAGTACTCGGAGTGGACAAGGTGAATATTTCATGCTGTGAGGGAAATGGCTTACTCTTGAGTGATGTGAGCCCCTTCAGAGGGAGATAGCATTATACAGACAGTGCAGAAAAAAAACCCCAGTGAACACTAAATGCTATAGAGGGTCTTCTGGCATTAACTTATTGTGTGGATTACAAGTCCTGGCCCCAAGCACTCCCGGCCACATCATGCAGTTTCAGGAATCAGTAACACTAATGTCTGTGATGCACTAGCAACGTATTGCACCTTGGTTCCCAAACCGTCCAAGGTTTCCCAGCCTATACAGGCTACAGAAGCTGCTCACTTCACATGAACATGTAGCATGTGTAACGCTAAGGATGGATAGGCTCTGTTCCTTCAGAGTTGCAGTTGTTGCCAGAAAAACAAAACGCAACTGATAATGAGACATGAAAATTCATTTACTAATGCGAGAACGTATTTACATTGAAGCACCACCAATACACTCTCTGAGCCTTCTTCTTTTCCCTCCCATCATATCCAGGGGCATCCCTGGCTCCTTGTGAGGAACGAGTAGAGTGAGAGATTATATGTCCCTGAATAGAATCAGCAGATGCTGAGGATGCTGTACCTGGGTCTACACGGCAGCCATTGGCCAGTCTACGAGGCAGACAGATCCTCACTTGTCAGGTGCACTATGGTACAGCAGCGTGGGTGCAGCACTATAAGCTGTGGGTTAGTTTGCCCAGGACACCTGACAAACCTACCTGCTGCTGGTGGGTCTTCTCGAGCACTCGAATGAAGTTGTTCATCACGGGCACTGTAGCTCCCTCTCCAGTCTGGGCCTGAGTCCCTCAAGTGCCAGTGACCTGGGGCACTGCTTCCTCAATCAGCTGCAGAGGCATGGCAGTAATGGGCTCTACAGTGTGTGATCCTTGTTTTAATACTCTCGCTAATGCCCTTACCTGACCTGGTGGAGAGTGCAGGAAGCAGCTTTGCCAATGCATCCGCTGGCGGAACTGTGGCATTTTCCTCTGAGGTAGGGGAGCAGTTGAGTTGCCGGGCCATTCTCCAGGCTGTTGAGGCCGTGCAGACACCTCTCATGGCTGCAGAAGATGAAAGGGAGAACGAGTTAGAACAAGGGGTCAAAATTCCTGCACATTCACAGTGGCGAGGGTGGAAGAGCAACAGGGCAATGGACAATGCAGAAGGATTACTCTCAGAATAAAGGCCCCATGTCGCTTTCTAAAAGTCATTTGTGGGATGTGAGTGTTGCTGGCTGGGCCATCATTTACTATCTATCTCTAGTCGTTCTTGAGAAAATGGTGGTCTTGATGTGCCATTTTGAACTGTTGCAGTCCATGTGGTATAGATAAGCCCACAATACTCTCAGGAAGGGAATTCCTGGATTTTGATCAGTGACGTGAAGGAACAATGATATATTTCCAAGTCAGGGTGGGTTGAGGGGAAATTTGTAGGTCATAGTGCTCCCAGGTATCTGCTGCTCTGGACCTTCTGGATGGGAGTGATCATGGGTATTGTCTAAGGAGCTTTAGTGAGTTTCGGCAGTGCCCCTTGTAGAGAGTGTGCGCACACTGCTACTACTGAGAGTTGATGGTGAAGGAAGTAGATGTTTGAGGATGCAGTTTCAGTCAGGTGGGTTGCTTTGTTCTGGATGGTGTCAAGGCTCTGGAGTGCCGTTGGAGCTGCATTCATCCAGGCAAGGCATTCCTGACTTGTACCTTGTAGATGGTAGACAGGTTTCAGCCTTATCATTTGCAATGATGTGTGGAACTCCCTGATCATTGAGGGTGGGGATATTTGTGGAGCCCCCTCCTTCACTGAATGGTCCACCAGCATTCACTGATCAACTCTAATTATAAGCGGTCCCAATTATAGTCCCAAAATCTTAACAAGGGTTAATTCTCATTGGGAAACCTACAGTGAAACCTGGCAGGATCTTTAGGAAAATGTAACATAGAACATAGAACAATCAGCGTAGAACAGGCCCTTCGGCCCTCGATGTTGCGCCGGCCTGTGAACTAATCTAAACCCATCCTCCTACACTATCTCATCATCATCCATATGCTTATCCAAGTACTGTTTAAATGTCCCTAACGTGGCTGAGCTCACTACATAACAATTTATAAATATTTCCTACATTAGATTTAAAATCTCAAAAACAGTCCCAAATGGAACCAAATGAGCCCACTGAAAAATAATAAGCCACAGTTGAACAATAATCCACAGATAACTTTCCAGAATCATCTTAAAATGACAACTTAACTGGAGCAGACTAGATTCATACTCTCCCTCATGCACAATGACCTAAATAAGTTGTGAACCCATCAGTTGCAGACAATTCCCAAATTATAACATCCCAACATCACACTTCAATTTTATGATTGACATTGCAGATATTCATAGCACAGTATTGGCTCTTAACCCCATTTCCCTTTCTGCCCACAGCCATAGTTATAGAGTCATAGAGATGTATAGCACAGAAACAGAGCTTCCAGCCCAACTCGTCCATGCTGGCCAGATACCCTAAATTAATCTAGTCCCATTTCCCAGCATTTGGCTCATATCCTTCTGAAAGCTTCCTATTTCTGTACATTTTAAGTGTTGCAATTGTACCAGCCTCCACCGCTTCCTCTGGCAGTTGATTCCACGCCCACACTACCCCCTGCATGAAAATGTTGCCCCTTAAGTCCCTTTTAAATCTTTCCCCTCTCACCTTAAACCTATGCCCTCTAGTTTTGGACTCCCCTACCCTGCCTTGGTTATTCACCTTATCCATGCTCCTCATGATTATATAAACCTCTATAAGGTCACCCCTTAGCCTTGGATACTTTTGGGAAAATATCCCCAGTCTATTCAGCCTCTCCCTATAGCTCAGACCCTCCGATCCTGGCAACATTCTTGTAAATCTTTTCTGCGCCTTGCCAAGTTTCACAACACCTTTCCTATAGCAGGGACCCAATCCTCCTCTGCTCTCTTTCTTCAATGGCTAATCCCTCGATTCAATTCCCTGCTTTAGAAATCTGAAATTGTTTCCCAGGCAACTGGAAATTATTGCCAGGACATTGGTTGCTTGAAATTAATTATGATGAATGTTATGGATTGGCAAGCACATTGACTCCTACAGGACTAGACACTGAAAGTCACATTGTAAAAAACAGAGTGGTGATATTGTTGCTGGAGAGCAAGTAATCTGGAGGTCTAGAGAATGCAGAGAACAAGTAACATTGACAGAGGGACAGGGCAGATTATAGATGGAAACTCTGAATTTTTGACTTGTATCCTCAGTGACCTGACATTAATTCCATTCAGACCAAACTAAAACTGGTACTGGAAATTTGAAACAAAAATTAAAATTGCTGGACAAACATTTGAAGAAGTGTCATGGGACTTGAAACATTAATGCTGCTTTGTCGGCACAGATGCGCCAGGCTTGCTGAGTTTCTCCAGTGATTTTTGTTCTTGTTCTGTTCAGATCAAGTTACCTTTCTACTTTGAGGATTGCCAACCTTTTAAAAAGCTTATCTACTTTTGACCTATTCCAAATTGCCACCATCTTCCTTCTTCACTGTTAGCTTGGAAATGGTCTTTTTCGTACTGAAGGCAGCTGTAAAGCTTTCAGTTCGTCCCTTATCTATGCCCCCTGCCTCCACAAGGCTTCCTTTCAAATCAACCTCTTTAACTATTAAATATTTATTATTATTAATTGATTGTTAACTATTGAACCTTTAACCATATTTTCATTATAAAGAGTAGGCACTACTTGAAGAAATGTGGAGCCACTACTGCAATTGGGCAGTAGATCTGACTGATGATTCCCATTTCTAACAGATGCTAAGGACTTATTCCATGGGTTCACTTCAGTCACCATACATTTCTCTGGTTCTGACCTCTTGCCCATTGCTGATTTCCATTGCTCCACGAATGGTGGCCATTCCTTTACCTGCAAGGCTCTAGCTCTGGAATTTCCTCCATTGTCCCATCTTTCCCCCTTAAAACTAACCTGTTTGGCCACCGCTTGAGAGTCTGCCTCACCACCTCCTCTTGTAGCTTACTGTCTATTGTGTGTCTGATGAGATACCCCAGCAAAGTGCTTTGAAGCAATTTTCCCACGCTAATGGCACCATATAAATACATTATGCTAGGATGGAATAATGTTGTCAATACATCACAGTGTCAGATCCTTGTGAACTCTATCCTGGGAAAGTACAGCTTCTGAGGTTAGTGGAGATGGAGGATGAGGAATCCTGTCCTTCCTTAGTGAAAGGGGTCATTAAGAGTTTGTTTGTTATGGCAAAGTCTCTATTTGCTTTGTCTTTTCATCTGTCTTAATAATTGTGATTTACTCACCAGGGACTTTTCCTGCTAACTTAGGAGAAATACTGACAGCAACCAAGGATGGAGCTGAGAATGTGTGTTTTAGGGGTAATTACCTCTCCTGTCAGAGTCGCCTGCAAAAAAATCTTTGCCGCTTAGGTCTGACAAATTACCAGAAAATCACTTTCATCTTGTTTGAAATGATGGCCTGGAAAATTATCTCTGCTGGTAACAAAGGGAGGCTAGTACTGGTGAGAATGGGTATAAAGGGGGCTATGAGAATTGGTTTGGTCCAGAGGAATTTTCACAGCCCATACACATCACAGTAGAAGTCTTATTTTGTTACCTTTTCTCTTGAGGATGACTGGAACGCGTTGCAGATTTAATAGACTTGAGACAGACTGTGAGTCATCCTTTGAAAAGCTTTTCTGGCCTCAGAGCCTGGTTCTTGGCTCCTCATCAATGTCCAGTCCACCCACCCTGCTGGAAATCTGGGTACATTTCAGTTGTAATGCACCACTGTTCACGCAATAGCCCCACAATATGACACCTGGGTCGAATACCTGAGGGCACGTGGCACTGGAGCAGGATGCGGCTATGCAGCTCCTCAAGTCTGCTGTCCCATTGGACTAATTCATGGCTGGCCCCTGATGCAACACCATTTGTCTGTTGCTTCAACAACCTTGTTACTCTTACAAACCGATTGATCCCAGCCTTCAGTCATTCACTTGATCCCCAGCATTCAGGACAGCATTGAGTGCACAGATTTATTGATTTATTTATCACCACATCTATATATTTGTTACAAAATGCAGTGAAAAGTGTTGCATAGTGGCACCAATCCCCACCACAACCTTAAACACAGAAACATAATATATAAAGGCAGAAGAATAAAGAAACAAGGAAGAAGTGTTCAACTTTACAGTCATTCATGTTAAATACTCTGCCATGGGCCTAGTGCCCAGACATACATCCCTTTACTGTGCTCCTGGAATGAAAGTTGCCAATTTTCAGCGCCATCTTGACTCAACTGATGCCCACACCAATATGGACTTCAACAATGCACATACCGCCGATGCCACCGGGTACTGCGTTGGTCCAAATGTGACGCCACCGCCACCATGAACCTGCCCCCAGCCCACCTCACTAATGTACCTGCTGCTGATGCTGCCAGGTCTTGTACTGACACTAAACTGGCCTTCACTATCATTTCCATGAATGTACACCAGATACTGATGTTGCTGGGAACCCAAACACACCTGCACCACAGGAGCCATGAGGTGGCACCAGGACCACCTTGTCAAAGCAGAAGGCACCAGGAACCCAAACTTTCTCTAATTTCACTGCATGGTGCCCATTCCAATCTGTGCTGAGCCCACTCGCTGACCCCCAGGAGTCTGTGCTGGGCCCACTTGCCGACCCCCAGGCGTCTGTGCTGGGCTCACTCGCCGACCCCCAGGAGTCTGTGCTGGGCCCACTTGCCAACCCCCAGGAGTCTGTGCTTGGCCCACTGGCCGACCCCCCGGGAGTCAGTGCTGGGCCCACTCGCTGACCCCCAGGAGCATGTGCTGGGCCCACTTGCCGACGCCCCCAGGAGTCTGTGCTGGGCCAACTCACCGACCCCCAGGAGTATGTGCTGGGCCCACTTGCCGACCCCCAGGAGTCTGTGCTGGGCCCACTCGCTGACCCCCAGGAGTCTGTGCTGGGCCCATTCGCCGATCCCCCAGGAGTCTGTGCTGGGCCCACTCGCTGACCCCCTGGAGTCTGTGCTGGGCCCACTCGCCGACCCCTTGGAGTCTGTGCTGGGCCCACTCGCTGACCCCCAGGAGTCTGTGCTGGGCCCACTCACCAACCCCCAGGGATCTGTGCTGGGCTCACTCGCCGACCCCCAGTAGTCTGTGCTGGGCCCACTTGCCAACCCCCAGGAGTCTGTGCTGGGCCCACTTGTCGACCCCCTCAGGAGTCGGTGCTGGGCCCACTCACCGACCCCCAGGTGTCTGTGCTGGGCCTACTCGCCGATCTCCAGGAGTCTGTGCTGGGCCCACTCGCCGACCCCCAGGAGTCTGTGCTGGGCCTACTCGCCAACCCCCAGGAGTCTGTGCTGGGCCCATTCGCCCACCCCCCAGGAGTCTGTGCTGGGCCTATTAGCTGCTGATGATGCAGTTGCCACAACTGCATTGTGAACAAGAGGTAACTAAATTGGAGGAGAAAAGAAAAGAAAGAGAAAAGAGAGGAAGAAAAGAATGAAAATTGGACAGAGTGGTCGAGGCCTGGATGCAGAATCTGTACTCCATGGCCATGATGGAGCTGGATGATTATTTGGATAGAAACAGTGTGCAAGTTTGTTGGGAAAAAAGCAGGAGGTTGGTACTTGGCTGGTTTGAAGAATAAGATGGGCTGAATGACCTCCTTCCGTGCTATCACAATTCTGTGAAACCGTGTTTTAAAGCCTTGGGGTAGGGAAGGTTAGTTTTAATTAAACTCTCAAACTGAGAGTAAAAGCTTTAATATTAAGAAGCTAATGTCCATAGTATACCTACAGTGTGGGAACATGCCATTCAGCCCAACAAGTCCATGCTGCTTCTCCAGAGAACATCTCACCAAGAGTCACCACCCTACCTTATCCCGTCATTGCCAATGGCTAACCCACCCAAGCCTGCACATCTCTGGGTACTATGGACAATTTCAGTATTGTCAATCCACCTATCTTTGGACTGTGGTAGAAAATCAAAGCAGAAACCCACATATACACTGTGAGAATGTGTGGGCTCCACACAGACAGTCAGCCAAGGCTGGAATTGAACTGGGGTCCCTGGCACTGTGAGGCAGCAGTGCCAATCACTGAGCTACTGCGCTGCCCTAATGTTGTACCTCCTTGTGTTCCTGCAACACCGGGGGCGTACAGACCAATGGAACATTGTTCGTGCAATAGCAGGTAAGTGGTGGGGGTTTGGAGGGTTGGGGGCACTTGGTGCTGGTGAATTGATTTTTGGTTTATCACATACCTGCTCAAAAGACAAGGAAATCTGCTCAAATCTGAAATTGATCTGACATTAAAGTATTCACATTTGATCCCACAGTCAGCGATACGATTGGACATTTTTAACCAAGTAATTGAGTGATCACCTTTGCTGCTAATGATGATAAATGATTCAACGTGAAATAATGTGGGATGGTACAGTGTCTCAGTGGTTAGCACTGCTGCGTCACTGCACCAAGGACCCGGGTTTGATTCCACCCTCGGGTGACTGTCTGTGTGGAGTTTGCATAATTTCCCCGTGCCTGCATGAGTTTCCTCGGGGTGCGCTGGTTTCCTCCCACAGTCCAAAGATGTGCAGGTTAGGTGGATTGGCCATGCTAAATTGCCCGTAGTGTCCAGGGGTGTGTAGGCTAGGCGGATTAGCTGTGGTAAGTGTAGGGTTTAGAAATGGGTTAGGGGATTGGATCTGGGTGGGATGCTCTTCGGAGGGGTCGGTGTGGTCTTGATGGGCTGAATGGCCTGCTAACACACTCTAGGGATTCTATGAGATTTCGAGCACATTGAACAAACAGCGCTGAGGAAAATCGTGACAAGGACGTTCTGTCAGTTTGGCTCAGTTGCCTTCCATGTCTCTTCACAGCCCAGAATTACCAACCAACAAGACATTCACACCATTCCCCACCCTGCAGTAGTGAGGCTTTGCAACACAACACCAAGACAGTACTTCAGATATGACTAGCCGTTGGCTGCCTGAAATAAATCCAGACACTCACAAAGTGGTTCCTGGTAGAATCCGGTCAGTAGACAAACGTAAATTAAATCCAACTCAAATTATTTGACATTCCTTCTGCAGTACAGAAGGGCAGCTGTGTTATCAGAAGAATAGTGCAGAGAGAGAGCTCCAGACTGCCGCAGGGTCTCTACTGAAGTATTGCTGCACTGTGACAGCAGCAATAGTGAGGGAGTGATGGGTGGCTCAGGGGTTAACACTACTGCCTCACAGCATCAGGGACATGGGTTCAATTCCAGCCTTGGACAACAGCCGGTGTGGAGTTTACACATTGGCCATGGGGGTTTCCTCAGGGTGCTTCGGTATCCTCTCACAGTCTAAAGATGAGCAGGTTAGGTAGACTGGCCATGTAAAAGTGTCCAGAGATGTGCAGGCTTGGTGGATCAGCGAGGAGAAATGCAGTGTCAGAGGTCGGGTTTAGGTGAGAAGGTCTTCAGAGGGTAGATATGAATTCGAAGGGACAAAGGGCCTGCTTCCACAGTCAAAGGATTCTATTCTATGAAGTACTGCTGCTGCAGCAGTAAAACTGAGGGAACGGTGTACAGCCAGAGGGCAGCACTGTTGGAGGGTCAGTATCAAAGCAGCATTGCACTGTCAGAGACAGAATAGAGGGACCTCTGCACTGTCAGAGTCAGTCAGGGTCAATGTTGCTAGCAACATCCATATCAAATGCAAGATGACAAAACACATTCTGATTGAGCGGCAATTATGAACTGGGGTAATGTGGAATACCTCCCTGCTTTTCATCACAGTGCTGCTGTGGAATCTTGTAATCGACAGGCCAGGGCTTGGTTTAGCACATCATCTGAAAGATGTTGACTGTGACAGCGCCTCACTCCTCATGAGCTGACTGTCCCACAGTGGTACTGGGAACTGAGGTGTGTTGTGGCCTCTGTGCTCATGTTACAGGGCAACGTGTCCATCTGATGAATGGGTCAACCCTTCCCCTGGTTGGCAACAGCAGATTATTCGCTCTGTTGGTGTTTACAGGGACATATCACATGCAACATGACACAAGTATTTGCCCCTAAAAGAGCAGTCACTCAACTGAATGAGAAATACTTTGAGATATTCCTGAGAGATAAGATTCTAAATTAAGGGAGACCTAGTTAATATTGGAGTCTGTTTTATTCTGATAGCTTTCCTGCGAAATGGCTCTGGTTGATGCCTGATGTTAAAAGTGTTTGCATTACTTCTTATTTTTATAACAGATTTCTGGAAAATGCAAACATTGCATTCCAGTTAATTGACAGACAATTCAGACTAATATTTCTGGCTGTTGGAATTGTCGTCAACATCCACCGTGGCTGTACTTCAATTTTAAATTCTCAACCTTGGTATCAGGACATTTATTTGTGCTAACATGTTGAATTGTCCCAAAGATTATCGTCATTCTCTGCTGGTTTGCAGTTGAATACAGCAACTGTTGAAGCTCCAGCGGTGAAGGAGCTAGCGAGCAAACGGTCACTGAAGGGTGTTTGAGGTGGGTACACAGTAGGCAATTTATCAGTGAGTAGCCTTAACAGACACTGACATTGACTGCAATCTGTTGCCGATAAACAGCAATGCAGTATCAAGCTGACACCTTGAATTTCGATCCCTCCTGCCTACACTTTGGTGACAATTTAATTGAAAATGAAATGAAAAGAAATAAAAGATCAATATTCTGGAGTGTAGATAACAACATATTTGTCTTCAATGATGACGCAACAGCCACTTACTGAATTCAATCTCTTGTACATTTCTGTTTATGCCCCCAGCCCAGCGCAGATGAACCATTTCCCAATCATCAATTGAATAGGGATTTTTATTTGGTACTTTTGTCTTGCTATCTGGAGAAAAGCGTTTGCTTTTTTAAAATCACGCAGTAATAGATCAGATTCTTACAATTGTTATATAAGAATGATAGGGGTCTAGTTGAGAATTGTGATGCCGCTAATTACTTTGCTGATTATTGAATTATAATGTGGCAACAGACACAACTGGGTCTGTGATTTTAATTGTCATATTCAGGCAGGGAGTACAAATAAACTTTCACCTGTGTGCCCTTGCTGCCAAGGTGCTAAGATGGAAGGCAGATTGTGATGATTTCCAATAGGTTGCAAATTCTATGCTTACTGAAGGGTGGCTGCTTGTTAGTGGTACATACAGATGGGAGAAACAAAGTGATGTCTAGAAAAGTTTTTTTTGAACACAGTGAGTGGTTAGGATGTAGAATACACTGCCTGAGAATGTTGTGATGGTAGGTTCAATTAATGCATTCAAGAAGGTACTGTCTGAAAAGGAGATAGCAAGATGCGGAGCTGGATGAACATAGTAGGCTAAGCAGCATCAGAGGAGCAGGAAAGCTAATGTTTCGGGTCTGGATCCTTCTTCAGAAAATGTCAAGGTGTTAAGACGGAAGGCACATTGTGATGATTTCCAACCTAACCACTTACTGTGTTAAAATAAAGACATTTCTAGGCATCACTTTGTTTCTTTCATCTGTATGTACCACTAACAAGCAGCCACCCTTCAGTAAGCATAGATTTTGTAACCTATTGGAAATCATCACAATCTGCCTTCCATCTTAGCACCTTGGCATTTTCCGAAGAAGGGTCCAGACCCGAATCGTCAGCCTTCCTGCTCCTCTGATGCTGCTTGGCCTGCTGTGTTCTTCCAGCTCTGTGCCTTGTTATCTCAGAATCTCCAGCATCGGCAGTTCCTACTATCTCTTATCTGAAAAGGAACTGTGTGCAGGTCATTGGAAGAAGATGGGGGAATGTCGCACTGGATGTAGCTCATTCAAGAACCAGTGAAGACACAATGGGCAGATTGGCCTCCTATGTCATAAAAAATTCTCAGATTCTGCAACCTGTGAAATTTCCACCAAAATTGGTTCAAGCGGTAAAACAGTTTTGCCGCTCTTGCAATGTCAAGGCTAGAGTTTTTTCTTCTGTTTGTCCTTGAGTTGACTGGCTTGTTGGGCTGTTGCAGAGTTGAGAGTCAATCACATTGCTGAGGGTCTGGAGTCACATTTCGGTCAAACCTGGTGAAGCATCGCACCTTAGAAATTAGGAGCAAGCGTGGGCTATTTGGCCCTTCGAGCCTGCTCCACCATTCAATATGATCATGGCTGATCATCCAACTCTGTACCTGGCTCCCACTTTCCTTAGCCCTAAGAACTGTACCTAGAACAATATCCAAGAGCTTCTTAAAAGCATTCATTGCTGTGGTCTCACCGCTTTCGGTGACAGTGTTCCAAGGCTCTCCAGTCTGGGTGAGGAAGCCCCTCCTCATCTCAATTCTGATTGACCTCCCCACACTGTTAGACTGTGACCCCTGGCTCTGGACTCCCAGGTCATCAGGAACATCCTTCCTGTGTTTATCCAGGCTAGTCCGGTTAGAATTTTATAGGTTTCTATGAGATCCCTCATTCTTCTAAACTCCAGTGAAACTCCTCATCAATCCAGCCTCTCTTCATATGTCAATCCTATCATCCCTTGAATCAGTCTGGCAAACCTCTGTTGCAATTCCTCTATGGTCAGAGTATCCTTCCTCAGATAAGGAGATAGTATGAACTACAGATGAGGGGGAATCTGAGATAACAAGGTGTAGGGCTGGATGAACACAGCAGGCCAAGCAGCATCAGAGGAGCAGGAAAGCTGACATTTCAGGTCAAGACCCTTCTTCAGAAAAAAGAAAGGTCTCTCTGAAGAAGGGTCTAGACCTGAAACATCAGCTTTCCTGCTCCCCTGATGCTGCTTGGCCTGCTGTATTCATCCAGCTCTACACCTTGTTTCCTCAGATAAGGAGATCTGAACACCTCACAGTATTCCAGGTGTGGACTAGCCAAAGGCTTGTATATTTGCAGCAAAATGATCCAACTCCCACACTCAAGGAAAACATACTTCCTTCTCTAAGGGAAGGCCATTAGCAAACCCACTGGCAACAAACAATGCTAACTTCATTGTCACCATTACTGAGGCTAGCTTTTAATTCAAGGTTTACTAATTTTTATGTAAATTCCAGCAATTATCAAAGGGGGATTTGAACCCTTGCCCCACAGAACATCAGTCTAAGCCTTGGCCTAGTGACATTACCACCATTAGTTAAATGCGATAAGCTAAACATTACTTTTGTCAACAACCTATAATTTAAAATCGAGAAAAGAACATTCCTTGATTATATTTACAAAACATTGCTCACTCCAGAGAATTGTTGTTTTCACAACTATCAGTCCACGGTTATGTTCTGCTCCCAATGGCTTCATGGTTTCCCATTTCACCAAGTGGTAATTTCCAGCGGCCTTCTCCAGGTGCCTTCCACAGTTTTCAAATCGACTATCAGCCAGATCCGACAATTCTTCTTCCCCCATTAATCTCCCAGATTTGTCAGGAGAATGCAGGATTCTCTTCCAGTACAGACTGCCACCCTCCAACATGTGGCCTTATAGAATTTATTTTTTTATAGAATCCCTACAGTGTGAAAACAGGCCGTTCGGCCCAACTAGCCCACACCAACCCTCAGAGCATCCAACTCAGACCTATCCCCCTATAACCCAATTAATCTACACACCCCTGAACACTACGGGCAATTTAGCATGGCCAATCCACCTAACCTGTGCATCTATTTGACTGTGTGAGGAAACCCACGCAGACACAAGGAGAATGTGCAAACTCCACACAGACAGTGGCCCGAGGCTGGAATCAAACCCGGGTCCCTGGCGCTGTGAGGCAGCAGTGCTATCCACTGAGCCACCGTGCTGCCCTTTTTCTCTGGCGGCTACATCAACTGTTGTTCTTTTCCTGCCTTTCTTTTCTCCTCTGGCTGAGGCCCCACAGGCAGCAAATCTATTTACTGTTAGAACTGCTGCTCTTGCCCTTTGCCCTCTGGTCTGAGGGCTTCACACGTTGTTCAGTCGGTGTCCAGGCTTAGCCAGGCTGATTATTCAGCAGCATTACACTAGTGTGATTAGGAGGCAGGAGCCCAGTGGTATCGTTGCTGACTGCTAACCCAACAAGCCATATTCTGGGCACATGGGCTCAAATCCTGCTATTGCATCTGGTGAAATTATTGAATTCAATAAAGAACATTTGGAAATAGGAGTCTAATGATGACCATTGTCAATTGTCTGGAAAACTCATCTGGTTCACTAGTGTCCCTCAGAGAAGGAAATCTGCCATTTTCACCTGGTTTGGGCTACATGTGACTCCAGGCTCACAGCCATGTGGCTGCCTCCTGACAGCCCTTTGGGTAATTAGGGGTTGGCCTGGTCAGCAACACCCCAATGCCTGTGAATGAATAAAAAATGTCACATGACACCCTTCATTTCTTACTTAAATTTAAGGACCAAGTTCAAAACACATAAATTCCATGGTTTTAACACTAAACCTGGAGCTTTGTACTGATTTTTATTGGACAGTACAGGAGAAAGGAATCATTATATGTTATTACCTTGTTTCAGAGGTTACCGACTCACCTTAAAATCAGACAGTTGTAGGTTCAACCCAGATTTAGCGGAATACATGAGGACTTAAATCAAGCTTTATGGACTGGCACTCCAGAGCATTGCAGAAGAAGTGTTGGTGGTAATTGTCTAGAAATTCAGTCATACTTTGCTGTTAAAAGTTCGTCTTTCAGATTAAATTTCAGATTCGCATAAATTCTAAAGAGGCTCAGTCAATCCATAATCAGATGCCATTATCTTCCATCTTTCAATCTGTTCAGTCCCTCGGATGTGGAAACTACAGTTTTTTGAAAAGTTTTCCCACTTCCAGTTGCTGTGTGACTGCCTGGTATGTCTTTCCTCACTGTATTAAGCAAGTCAGTAACATGTCCAATTCACCAGGCTTCTGGCACCACTTCTGCACCTAAGGAGGCCTGGCCTAGAATCTCCACAACTTCTAGCCTTATTTCCCTCAGTAACCTATGATTCATCCTGCGGGTGTAGAGTTTAATAAAGATATGGTTGGGCCTGTGACGCTTGTAATGATGTAATTGTAACTTCAATAGTCATGTGATAAGACTCTGCTAGAAGGTTGGAACTTTTGAACTCTGTGATTGGAGCAGTGTAGCCTTACCATCATATACTCATTGTTGATAAATGCTGTTTAAAAGAAATCTGTCAGCGAGGCCTGAGTTTATGTGAAAAATAAAATAACCCATAATAAAACAGGATGACAGTTGTGGGAGACACCATTTTGGGTTAAATCTTGCTTTTCTCAGAGAAATCCAAAGAGGTATGAGGCAACATTGAGCAATCAAAGTTGAGGAAGCTCAAGAATGAAAACCCACAGAAGGATTCCTGAATACGGTGCGGTGAAGATGTAACTGAAGCATGGTAAAGGGTTTGAAGGCTTACTCGAGGTGAGGTAAAATGAGGCACACTCTGAAATAGCAGCCCACCTGTGCCAGCCAAGCAATCCTTACCCTTTCTGAAGGCCTTGATCCTGCAGAAGGACTGATTCAAGCACTTAAATGGGAGTTATGGACCTCCAAATCTACAGAACCATCTCAGGTCACTATTTGGTGCAGCAACGGCTTCTGATAAGTGCTTGCTTCTAGACATTGTGAGTCATTACTGTGGAGATCCTTATCAAGTGAGATATAGATGAAACTTCAGCAGATTTTGGTCCATCTAATAGCCTTTAATACAAATTTTAATCATAGAAATCATGATATTAAACACATATAGTCCAACTGGAGGTCATGGCTGGCAGGGAACTTGGTGCATTCCATTAAGGATTTATGACATGTGGCTAATTAATATAAGGATGCAGCATTGAGTGTTCAGCAAACTCAAATTGTTAGTGACATACGCTGTCATATTTTACAGTGTGAACAAGGCCTGGTATTAGTTCAGATTGTCCCATATATGAGGCATGCTGAGCACAAAGCATGGAACTGAGGGAAGTCAGCATCAACATAAATCTGAGGTTCAGTCAAAACCTATCAGTTGACTAGTCCAAATGTAGAATCGCTTTAGAATCCCTTTAAAGTACCTTTTCTTGTCACGTGTACAACAATATAGAAGTATAGGAGTACAGTGAAACGTTTTTGCAACGGCTGCCTATTAATAGCGATGTCTTGGGTACAAGTACCGAGGTACAACTTTTACAGAGTAAATAAAATAGTGGTCTTACATAAAGGTGAGTAAAGCAAAGCTTAAGCATTACTTACAGAGGTAGTCATAACATAGTGAAAAGATTTTAAATTACAGTCCGATAACAGCAGCTCAGCATGTGTCACCAGGCCCAAGTCCAGCAACCGTCCCACTTCGCTCCAGCCTCCAATCTATTCCTCACCTGCATTCAGCCAGGTAAGTCGTGCTGTACCAGGATTCATACCTCAGCACCTACATCGCTCCAGGGCTCGGCCCCCCACTGTCGCTTCAGGCCCTTGGCCCCTCAGTTGCTGCCTTGGGCCATCTCTCCCGCAGTCACTGTCAGTCATCTCGGGTTCTTGCTCCCACATGCGCCCACTCATGCCCTTGGGATATTTTGCCTGCACGATGCTCCAGGGCTGCTTCCCCTGGAGCTGCTGCAGGGTTCTTCCCTGTGCTGCTCTGGGGCTCACAGCCCTCATGCTGCTGCAGGGCTCTTCTCTGCACTGCTTTGGGACTCACAGCCCTTGTGCTGCTGCAGGGCTTTTCTCTGCACTGCTTTGGGACTCACAGCCCTTGTGCTGCTGCAGGGCTTTTCTCTGCACTGCTTTGGGACTCACAGCCCTTGTGCTGCTGCAGGGCTTTTCCCTATGCTGCTCTGGGTCTCACAGCCCTCATGCCACTGTAGGGCTCAACCCCGAGCTGCTCTGGAACTCACAGCCCTTGTGCTGCTGCAGGGCTCACTGCTTGCGGTGTTCCAGGGCGTGAGGCTCACTGCGCTGGATTTGATGCTGGCTCTGCTGCTGAGGGGAGAGGAAAAAAAAGAAAAGAAAAAGGAGAATAGAGGAAAAAGAACAGACAAAGCAGGGAACCACTGACAGGAAATCCTACTCTGCTGCCATCTTGCGAATGTGATATATTCATGCTGTTCAACAAGAGTTGGGGAAAAGTTTAATCCAGCAACGTCCAAAATGAAGAGCCTCAGATTTGACTGCTTAATTGTCAATGTGGATATGACCAGAGCCATGCAATAACAGTTCTGGCATTGTCTTGCATGTTCTTTAAGAACAATACAGAGGCTGATCTGCAAATCTTAATTTTTACTTTTAGTTTTGTGGGATCACTTCTTACTGTATTCTCTATGCTGCTTCGCTATGTTTTCTCACATTTCGCAACAAATAAACTCATTCTTTTTGTTAATTTAAGAATGCCTGGTTAAATTGCCTCCTTTTAAAATATACATTTACTCTGGTTTAGAAGAAAGGTATTCACGAGCAAAGCCTCCTGTTAATAGTAACGTTGTTTTGACTAGGGGTGAGTGATTGGGCAAGTGAGGATTCAGTTCTCACACCCCCTTACCTGAAACCTTAACAACTTAGGGTCTACCACCCTGAGCTGTAACAAACTGGGCAACTTCACCCAAGGTCTGGACTTAATAGAATCTTGAATGTTGCGAATAGCCGAAGAGATATAGATAGCGCAGTAGCTCCATGATTATCACTGCTGCCTCACAGCACCAGGGAGTGCGGTTCAGTTGCATCCCTGGGTGACTGTCTGTGTGGAGTCTGCACATTATCTCTATGTCTGTGTGGGTTTCCACCAGGTATTCCAAGTTTTCTCCCACAGTCCAAAAATGTACTGGTTAGGTGAATTGGCCATGCTAAATTGTCCTGGGAGGTCCAGGGAGGTGTAGGATAGGAGTGATAGCGATGCTAAATGCAGGCTTGCAGAGATAGGGTGAGGAGCTGGGTCTGGTTGGGTTGTACCTCAGAGGTAGGTGCAGACTCAATGAGCCAAATGCCCTTCATCTGCACTGTAGGGCTTCTATGGTATGTTGGTTGGCCATCATCTGTCAGCCTTTTGGCTATGCAACATTAACACTTGGCATCATACCAGCACTGAAATTCATATAACACATTGCTCATCTGACAGGCAGAATGTCTTTTTGGCTGGTCTGTTATGTCCTGTGAGTAGTGATCACCTCTTGTGTTGCCAGTGAACAGTGGCACCATGAGACAGCTGGCTTCCTCAAAAGTTTGAGATACCTTCCCCTTCCAGGGTTATCTGAAATAGACTGGGCACTTTTGTTTGTTACAGTTTGTTACAGCTCAGGGTGGTAGACCCTAAATTGTTAAGGTCCCAGGTAAGGGGGTGTGAGAACTGAATCCTCACTTGCCCAATCACTCACCCCTAGTCAAAACAAAGTTACTATTAACAGGAGGCTTTGCTCGTGAATACCTTTCTTCTAAACCAGAGTAAATGTATATTTTAAAAGGAGGCAATTTAACCAGGTGATGGCACTCGGCCTTTCCATGAGTTTGTGTGATATATTCTGGGAAACGATCTGATCAGGATAGCCTTTGTCCTGCATGATGGCTTTCATTTGCCTTATTACTAAATCGAGGAAGTACTTAAACAGTGAGTAAATGTTCAGGCTGTATTCATGAGATTGTTGATCAGGCCAATCCTGTAGCATATGGAACTGTAGAAGGCTCAGCACATACACAGACCAGTGATGGTAGGTTTGTGGTAGGCAGTTGGAGAGAAACCCCTTGCTAATTCCTCAACTAAGATTTTGACGAAAGAGAGTGCATTTGAATGTTCCATTTCAAATGTGAATTTAAGACAGGGTGGTGCCCATTTAGAGAAGTAAGGAAATTCGCACATGCTGCTGTGGATTCAAGTAGAGTAAGCATGATGGCTAACAGCAGGAAAATGCAGAGTGTAGGTGGTTCGGTGTCATTCCATTAAAGATGCACTTCTCATGGATTCCATCAAAGGTTGTTTGTGAGAAACAGAGCTGGCAGGGATCCCTGAGAAATATTTAAACATTCACACTGTTATTAAAATGAAACTCAAGGGCACTGAGTTCCTGTGTTCAGTGAATATTGAATTAACAAATGGTGGTGGGTCTAGTTTGTCTTGACATGATGGTGCAATGTAGAAAGCTATGTCATCCCTGTGTGGTATGTTGGTGAATAGGCTAACAATGGCAATTAAGAGCATGGGTGCTGCATTGCTTTAAATGTGCAAGCCCTGTATAGTCTTCTTAACAGAATATTTCACTGTATAAATGGATGATGTATAGAAGGTACATTTGCTCCACCATACTCAAAGGTCCTGTACTTGCAAACTTGCAACTTAGTGTCCAACATTAGTGACTCTACAACTGGACAATATATGCTGGATAATCCTTAGTGTGTGAAGAGTTCTGGAAGCTACATATATTAAAAGACAGGACCCTGTCTTTTCATATAAAGAGAGAACATGCACACTCTCTGCATGTGTTTCAACTTAACAAAGCCATTCCCTGGAAAAGATCAGCAGGTTTGGCAGCATCTGTGAAGAGAAATCAGAGTTAATATTTTGGGTCCAGCGGACCTACCTCAGTTATGGTGAGGGGTCACTGGACCTGAAATGTTAACTCTGATTTCTCTTCATAGATGCTGCCAGACCTGCTGAAAATTCAAGGTCTTTTTGAAACAACACTAACCTACAATGGCAATGTTATTAAGGAACCCTTTTATGCCTTTCAGAATCAGAACTATTCCTTGTTCACTTGGCAGGTTGGTGAGAGCCCAGACAGGTGAACTATATCAGCTACCGGACTTTCTAACCTAAGTAAAGGGCATACTGCACCCAGGCTGCTAAGTACATTCTATTTTGTGATCAATTACCTCCACTTCTCAGCAAGGTGAGTTTCAGGCTAAAGAAGATCGAATGGCAACTTGTGATTATCTCCGGGAGCATTTTCCATCGACTGAAATTTCATGGCAAGAGGACTGGATGATTTTCTTTTTTTTTTGTGAAGAATTCCCTCAGTTTTCCCAGAGTTTCATGATATCCCTGCAGTCATGCGAAAAGAGGATGTGCATCTTTCTTCAGAGTTTCCTAATCTGTCCCTCATTTTATTGCGATCTTTGGGTAGGGGCAATTTCTAACTTTTCAGATGATAAAGAAGAAGCTCGGAAGCACTGGGAGTAATGTAGAAGTGCAAAAGTTACAAGTTGATAGGGTGGGCAAGTAGATGACTGATGAAGTTCAATTTGAAAAAGTGTGAAGTGATTCACTTTGTTTGAACACAATGTAAAATAAGGAGCACAATTCTTAAAAGGGTGCAGGAGCAGAGGGCCCTGGGTGTATTTTTGCACAGCTCATTGGTGATGGCATGGGAAGTGGAGAGCGCAGTTAAAAAATACAGTATTCAGGACTTTATTAATTGGGAGCATGGAGAATAAGAGAGAGGAGGTCATGCTGAAACGAAACAAGGCATGTCAGATGGAGATAACACAGTGTGGAGCTGGAAGGACACAGCTGACCAGGCAGCATCAGAGGACCAGGAAAGCTGACGTTTTGGGTCAGGAGCCTTCTTTAGAAAAAGTCAGAAGGAGTATCGCGTACAACATTGGGAGCCACACTATTGGAACAATGTGAATGTATTGGAGAGAGTGCAGAAGAGATTTACGAGGATAGTTCCAGGGATGAGATACTTCAGTCATGAGGATAGACTGGAGAAACAGGGTCTGTTTTCCTTGGCTTGGTGATTAAGAAAGGATCTGATATAAGTTTTTAAAATCATGAGAGGTCAGGATAGAATAGATAGAGAAAAAACTGTTCCCGCTCATGAGAAAGTCAAGAACCAAAAGGCACAGATTTAAAATGAGTTGTAAAAAGCAAAACCGAGGTGAAAACATTTTTTTACACAGTGACTGGCCCATATCGGAAATGGGCTACCTGGAAATGTGTTGGAGGGGGCAGGTTCAATTGAGGCATTCAAGAGGGCAAAATATGATTATTTCCATATAAATAATATACAAGGAATAGGTAAGAGGATAGCAATAAGGCATTATGCACAGTTGGAAATCTGGTACCAACATATAATAGGCTAAATGCTCTCCTTCTGCATGGTAACAATTCTGTGAAACACAGCTGGTGGATGAGCTTGCTAACATATAACTCTCAGGCTCAGTTTGCTTATTTCCAGAAGACAATCCAATGGTACTTGATTCTTCAGTTCTTGATGGAGCATACCAAGGTCCCTCTGATGCTCTTCTAGATCAGGTTGATCAGAATTCTTTAACTTTTCCTGTGGCGATACCAGATCGTGTATCTGGCAGTATTTCTAGTGTCAGATAAAAATGGCAAATACTTTAACCAATATCTTACATCTGCCTTCACAAATATTGATATTAAATATATCCAAAGACATCACATAAACAGTGTATTAATGTGAGGAAAGTCTTACATCAGTTTTTATCATGAGGGGTAAAAGTGTTTGCCAAACTAATGGGACTGAGGGCAGACAGGTCACCAGGACAAGACGGTCTGCATCCATGGATTTTCAAGGTAGTGGCTACAGAGATAGTGGATGCATTAGTCAAAATATTCCAGAACTCATGCGACTTTGGGACGATTCCAATAGATTGGAAAACTTTCCATGTGATGCCTCTGTTCAAAAAGGGGGAGGGAATAGTAGAAACCTACAGGCCAGTTAGCTTATTATCTGTCATTGAGACAATTCTAGAGTCCTTTATGAGGGAGTAGGACATATAGAAAATCCTAACATAATCAAACTGAATCAATGTGGTTCTGTAAAAGGTGACAACGTTTGACACATCTGCTCGAGTTCTTTGATGATATACCAAGCAGAGTTAGTAAAGGCAAATCAATAGATGTTGTGTATTTGGATTTCCAGAAGGCATTTAACAAGGTGACACATAAAAAGGTTATTGCATAAGATAGGCACTCATGGTATTGGGGATAATATATTGGCTCAGATTGAGGATTAAGGATTGATTAACACACAGAAGACTGAGCTGGATATAATGAATATTTTTCAGGTTAAAAAGATATAACTTGTGGACTCATAAAATGTGAGGCTGGATGAACACAGCAGGCCAAGCAGCATCTCAGGATGCTGCTTGGCCTGCTGTGTTCATCCAGCCTCACATTTTATTATCTTGGAATCTCCAGCATCTGCAGTTCCCATTATCCCTAACTTGTGGACTCAATTATTTTCTATCTGTATTAGTGTCTTGGAGGATGGGCCGAATGTAATACAAAGAAACAAAGAAACCTACAGCACAGGAACGGGCCCTTCGGCCCTCCAAGCCTGCGCTGATCAAGATCCTCTGTCTAATCTGTCATCTATTTTCTAACGGTCTGTGTCCATTTGCTTCCTGCCCATCCATGTACCTGTCCAAATATACCTTAAAAGACGCTAACGTGCCTGCGTCTACCACCTCCGCTGGCGACGTGTTCCAGGCACCCACCACCCTCTGTGTAAAGAACTTTCCACGCATATCTCCCTTAAACTTTCCTGCTCTCACTTTGAACTCATGACCCCTAGTAATTGAGTCCCCCACTCTGGGAAAAAGCTTTTTGCTATCCACCCTGTCTATACCCCTCATGATTTTGTAGACCTCAATCAGGTACCCCCCCAATCTCCGTCTTTCTAATGAAAATAATCCTAATCTATTCAACCTCTCTTCATAGCTAGCACCCTCCATACCAGGCAACATCCTGGTGAACCTCCTCTGCACCCTCTCCAAAGCATCCACATCCTTTTGGTAATGTGGCGACCAGAACAGTACACAGTACTCCAAATGTGGCCGAACCAAAGTCCTATACAACTGCAACATGACCTGCCAACTCTTGTACTCAATACCCCGCCCAATGAAGGAAAGCATGCCATATGCTTTCTTGACCACCCTATTGGCCTGCTTTGTCACCTTCAGGGAACAATGGACCTGAATACCCAGATCACTCTAATCATCAATTTTCCCTAGGACTTTTCCATTTACTGTATAGTTCGCCCTTGAATTTGATCTTCCAAAATACATCACCTCGCATTTGCCCAGATTGAACTCCATCTGCCATTTATCTGCCCAACTCTCCAGTCTATCTATATTCTCCTGTAATTTCTGACAGTCCCCATCACTATCAGCTACTCCACCAATCTTAGTGTCATCAGCAAACTTGCTGATCAGACTACCAACACTTTCCTCCAAATCATTTACATATATCACAAACAACAGTGGTCCCAGCACAGATCCCTGTGGAACACCACTGGCCACAGGTCTCCAATTTGAGAAACTCCCTTCTACTACTACCCTCTGTCTCCTGTTGCCCAGCCAGTTTTTTTATCCATCTAGCTAGCACACCCTGGACCCCATGTGACTTCACTTTCTCCATAATTTAATCCAATATTTCTGATGATACCAAAATAGGTAGAAGAGCATGTTGTGATGAGGACATAAAGAATCTGAAAAGAAATAGGTTGAGTGAGCAGGCAACAGCTCGGCAGATGACCTTGAATGTAGGGAAGTGTGAGGTCATGTACTTTGTCTGAAAGAATCAAAGGCAGACTATTATTTCACTGAAGAATGATCTGGGTGTTATGATGCATTAAACACACAAAATAAAACTAACTTACAGCTGCTGCAGCCAATTGAGAAGGCAAATGGAATTTTGGCCTTTCTTGCTCGGATCCTGGATAATTGGGATCCAGCCAAACCCAAGTGGTAACCTCTTGACATCCACATGCCTTCATCCGAACGTGTGGCAGTGCACAGACAGCCAATTTTTCCAGGGCAGTGGGTTTCAGCATCGTGTTACTTCTTTCACAATTTTCATTCCAATTGCTGACAGTATGGCTCCAGCCTCACCTTTGACCAGCACCGTCCAATCCACATTCTGAATGAGAAGATTTTGGAGACCTGTACTTCCTCACAGCACCAGAATCTGTGAACAGTGGACTCCGTGGGGAAATTGTGGGCTTGGAATTTCATTTTGTTGAATAGGAATATTTTCAAGAAATGTTTACCGAATGACCACTCTAGCCACACTAGTTCAAAAGGTTTGTCACGAAAACATGTTTGTAACTTGCTGTGCTTTCCGTTCTCATGCTTCCCATTCCTTGATACAAAGGATCTCTCCTGGGAGAACTTGCTCAAGAAGGATGTATCATAAGGAGCACTATGATGAATAATGACCACATAATGACCAGACCATCATGGAGTGAGTAAGTAAGGTGCAGTAGGAATGGTTCCAACTAGCTTGTGGGTTTCCATTAGTCAGTGGATATATAGTAAGAATGGTGTTTACAGGGACAAGAATACAAGGGAAGAGTGCTGAACTAATTGTGATTATTACTTATTTCAAGAGAAACTTAAAGGACTCTGAAACAGCCCTCTTGTGGAATCCCAGTCCCCCTACAACCATCAGTCTCAACATTGACAACTCTCTGGTTTTATGATATTAAGTCCAAATCTTACATTAAATGCTGAGAGCCTTTCAGCCACTAATCAAAACCTCATTAAATATTTTGCTACCCAACACTCCATCAACAACCAAGCAGCGTCATAGCTCAGTGGTTAGCACTGGAAGTTAGGCCCTGGGTTTGATTCTAGCCTTAGATGATTGTCTGTGTGGAATTTGCACATTCTCCCGGCGTCTGTATGGGCTTCCTATGGGTGTGCCAGGTTTTCTCCCACAGTCCAAAGATGTGCAGGTTGGGGTGGATTGACCATGCTAAATTGTCCTATAGGGTCCAGGGATGTGCAACCTAGGGAGTGAGCCATGAGAAATGCAGAGTTACAGGGATAAGGTACAGGGGATGGGTCTGGGTGGGAAGCTCCTCGCAGGATCAGTGCAGACTTGATGGGCCAAAAGGTCTGCTTCTACACTGTAGGGATTCTATGATTCTAACAACGCTTGCTTCCAAAATCCCCATATTAGAACTAAGAAACTTGACAAAAACCCCTTTGTCTGAAGGTGATTATTTACACAACTGGTGTTAACTGGATCTAAACTATTCCAATGTATGAAACCACATAGCTGTTTCTTGATTCATTCGATTCTGAAAATGAACTAACAAAAGACTAATTATTTACATAAACTTAACAAAATCTAGTGAGGTCACTGGACGCAAAGGAATTAATTATGAGCTATCCAGCTGCTTGATCTTGATACTTTACCTGTGGTTCCTTTCCTGGCAACAAGAAACCGTTTTCCGCACCTCCCTTCTTACTGCTATCAAATTCTCTGAATAAAATTTATTCAGCTCAATTTCCAAGCACAGAGAACGAGCTTCTTTGAACAAGTCAGGGAAGTGATTCATTTTGGTAGGAATAAAGAAGAGCCAATTTAAATGGTACAGCGTTAAAAAGGAAAGGTGTGTGAGCAGAGATGGTGTATGTGTACAAATTGGTGAAGGTGGTGGGGCAGGTTGAAAAAAGTGGTTCGCAAAGCATATGTGATCCATGACATTATAAATAGAGGCACAGAGTAAGCAAAACAAGTACCGTTGAGTCAACTGTGAATCACTAGATAGCCCACTCACTGCTCAGTCAGAAGCTTGTGGCTTCAAGTCTCAATCCAGGGATGAGAGCAGTAAATCTTGACTAGGACAGCTACTGCAGTACCAAGGAATGCTGCACTGTTGTAGATACTGCCTTTTGAATTAGATGCTAAACCAAGGCACTGTCTACTCTCTCACATGGGCGTAAAGATCCCAATAACCATTATTTTGAAGAGAATTGTGTTTCTTGCAGGAGTATTTCAAATGTAATTCATTGGCGATGAAGTGCATTGAGATGCCTTAAAGTTGTGCAAAGCATTAAATAAAGGCGAGTCTCTTTTTTAAACTTCCATAAAACACTGATTAGGCTTCAAGTGAAGTATTGTGTGCCCATTTCTGCACCCTACACTTCAAGCAGAATGTTAAGGATCTGGAGAGATTGTAGAACGGATTTAGTGGAATGGTACCCAGGATGAGAAACTTCATGTGGAGGTGCTGGAGAAGGTGGAGTTCTCTCTAGAACAGCAAAGGTGAACAAGAAGCTTAAAAAATGAAAACACGATGGACAGAATGGTCTCTTTTGCAAATGCATATTCCACTACTTTGTGAATTTGAGCCCCATCTGCGCTGTTTAGCTGAACATTAAAAAAAATCGACAACGCTGTTTCAGAGAGCTCCCTCCTGCGTTCGTGCCTCAAAACATGGAAACAAAATATTTGGTCATTAGACCCATTGGTGTTGGTGGGATCTTGCGTAACCTGGCTGCCACATTCCTTCATTAAAACTGTGACTCCAGCTCAAAGTACTTTATAGTGTCAAGCATTTTGGGATATATTGAGCATGTAGGAGTGTAACAGGGGCCTGGGTGCACATGGTAGTTAGCTGGAGCTGGGTGAGGTCGTGGAATTAGCCGCTTGAATGTTGACTATCCAGTGTAACATGGAGAGAACTGAAAAGTACGCATGAAGAGTTAACCCTCGTGTGTGCCCAAGTTCCATTTCTCTTCAATGACCCCTGTTAATTATTCCAACGTTGTTTAAACTAATCTGCTGTCAGTGGAGCCTCAGCGCTTGAGCTCAGAATGATCAATATATTTAATTGAACAGCTTTTTAAACAAGCAGAGTAAAGGACAGCAAGAAATAGTGAAGGCCTGGGGATCACTTGTCTAAGAACCCATACCATCTCTATGTGTGTACAGCCAATACTCCGCATGGTCTGTTTGATGAAAGTTTCTGATTTGACCTATATGCAAAATCAATGCTGGTAAATATTTACAATGTCTGTGAGTCATACTGACTGAAAGGTGTTGTAGGATGCTGTCAGCATAGTTGCAAACAGCACACAACCTAGAAATGGGTATTTGGGCACAACATGCATATGCACCAAATGAACAGAGCTTATTAATCTAACCCATCTTCACACCCTTCTATCCCTTTCTCCCGTATGTGTTTACTTAACTTCCCTCTAAATGTATTATTTTACATTTGAATTCGACTAGAAGTGGCACAGTGGTTCAGCGGTTAGCAGTGCTGCTTCACGGAGCCAGGGACCAGGTTTGATTCCATCTTCGGGTGACTGTCTATGTGGAGTTTGTACATTGTCCCTGTGTCTGTGCGGGCTTCCTCCAGGTACTGCAGTTTCCTCCTCCAGTCCACAGACGTGCATGCTAGGTGGATCGGCCATGGGAAACAAAGGGTTACTGGGGGAGGGTGACATCTAGGTGGAATGTTTTTCAGAGGGCTGGTGTGGAATGGTGGGCTGAATGGCCTACTTCCACACTGTAGGGATTCTATGATTCAGTGTCTGGATCTGTCAGAGTGCGCTAATGTAACCAACAATAACGACTTCCATTTAGAGAGCATCTTCAATGCAGTCAACCATCCTCTCCCTCTCAAAGAGCTGTGAACCTTGAAAGTTATCTACTCTGGAGGGCTGTAATTAATCAGTCATTAACCATATTCAGGATTGCAATAGATAAATATTTGGGCTCTAAAAGCTTTGAGGATAGGACAAGGAAGAAGTGTGACAGTTCAAGCATTGGGTTTATTGATTTATTCATTAAATTTATGTGCCACCAGTTGTCATGGTGGGATTGGAACACGTGCCTCCACTTCATTAGTGCGCATTAATGGAACTCCTGCTCAATTCAAGATGGCAGCTCAGTACCGGCTTCTCGCAAACAATTGGGGATGGGCAATAAATGCTGGCCCAGACAGCAAGAACAAAGATCTTCCAGCTACTAGTTCAGTGACATTGCCATTCCACTATCTGTATCTACTGGGCGATAGATCACTGGATGTGAAGATTTGTTTTGCTATCACGCTTATGGATTCCCTCAGAAATGCCTACTGCGTTAAAATCACTTACGCGTACAAGTTTTTGTTGCTGAATTCACCTCGTCCAGTTGATACCTTAAATTAAATAGCCTTAAACTTTATTGTTAAAGAAAATGAAATCCTGGACATTTTAAAATTGAGGTGCGTGGAATGAAACATGAAAGTTATGCTAAGTCTTTATAAAACACAATATGTCGGTGGAACTCTGTGTTCAATTCCACTATACCACTTCAAAGAAGAGCAAGGTGATCTTTCCTCTTTTCATCTCTTGACCTACGTCACTAAAACAGATGATCTGGGTTATTGTCACGTTGCTGTTTTTGGAAATTTGCAGTGAGCAAACTTGTAGCCATGTTTCCAACATTACAGCAGATTAGATTCCCTACAGTGTGGAAGCAGGCCCTTCGGCCCAATAAGTCCACACCGCCCCCTGAAGCATCCCACCCTCCCATCCCCCTATAGCCCACACACCCCTGAACACTATGGGCAATTTAGCATGGCCGATCCACCTAGCCTGCACATCTTTGGACTGTGGGAGGAAACCGGAGCACCCGGAGGAAACCCACGCAGACACGGGGAGAATGTGCAAACTCCACACAGACAGTCGCCCGAGGCTGGAATCGAACCTGGGTCCCTGGTGCTGTGAGGCTGCAGTGTTAACCACTGAGCCACCGTGCCATCCCCACGCTGTTACCAAGTTGCACAAGCACTTAACTGACTAAATGTCTGGTGGTCATGAAAGGTGCTATGGAAATGTAAATCTTTCTTTTTTTTTAAAGCCACTAATCATAAAAAAAAGTTCAGTGGAAAAGATTGTGGGAACAGATTTAATTAGGGTGAATGAAATTGCTGTCCGTATTGACTGTGGAAATAAAGATGAACAGTTTGCAATGGAGCAAGGGCCAGTGAGGAGGAAAGGGACAGTGAAGCAGAAAGGGACAGTGAGGAGGAAAGGGCCAGTGAAGAGGAAAGGGCCAGTGAAGAAGAAAGGGCCAATGAAGAGGGAAGGGACAGTGAGGAGGAAAGGGCCAGTGAAGACGGAAGGGACTGTGTGGAGGAAAGGGCCAGTGAGGAGGAAAGGGCCAGTGAGGAGGAAATGGCCAGTGAGGAGGAAAGGGCCAGTGAGGAGGAAAGGGACAGTGAAGAGGGAAGGGCCAGTGAAGAGGAAAGGGACAGTGAAGAGGAAAGGGACAGTGAAGAGGGAAGGGACAGTGGGGAGGAAAGGGACAGTGAAGAGGAAAGGGACAGTGAGGAGGAAAGGGCCAGTGAGGAGGAAAGGGACAGTGAGGAGGAAAGGGACAGTGAAGAGGGAAGGGCCAGTGAAGAGGAAAGGGAAAGTGAGGAGGAAAGGGACAGTGAGGAGGAAAGGGCCAGTGAGGAGGAAAGGGCCAGTGAAGAAGAAAGGGCCAATGAAGAGGGAAGAGACAGTGAGGAGGAAAGGGCCAGTGAAGAGGGAAGGGACAGTGTGGAGGAAAGGGCCAGTGAGGAGGAAAGGGCCAGTGAAGAGGGAAGGGCCAGTGAACAGGAAAGGAACAGTGAGGAGGAAAGAGCCAGTGAAGAGGAAAGGGACAGTGTGGAGGAAAGGGACAGTGAGGAGGAAAGGGTCAGTGAAGAGGAAAGGGCCAGTGAAGAGGGAAGGGACAGTGAAGAGGGAAGGGACAGTGAGGAGGAGAGGGCCAGTGAAGAGGAAAGGGACATTGAGGAGGAAAGGGACAGTGAGGAGGAAAGGGTCAGTGAAGAGGGAAGGGACAGTGAAGAGGGAAGGGACAGTGAAGAGGGAAGGGACAGTGAAGCGCACAGATTTAAGGCCTAAAGAAGGAAATGCAAGATGGGAGTGAAAAGTTTCGATCTGCAGTGAGTTGCCTGAGAGGGCAGTAGAAGCAGATTCAACATGAAAAATAACAAAAGCAAATGGGATGAATATTAAAAGAGGAAACATTTGAGAAAATGAGGAGAAAGCAGGGCAGTGGTACTGATCGGATTTCTCTTTCAAAGTGTCAGCACCGACCATATGGCTTCCTTTTCAGCCTGAAGATTGCATGATTAACACCTACACTCTCTACCAGTGGCGCATTGTGATTGAAATGTGCACCAAGTAAAAGATGTACTGTAGCAAGTTGTCATGAATTCTTCAAAGCCATGTCCTAAATCCACAATCTCTGTCACAGGGTACCAGGTGCAAGAATATTACGCTTTTAGAATACGATCATTCAGGCCAGGCTACTTTATGATGGGGTTGAGATTGGAAAGTAATACAGGAATTGTAGAGAAATAGCAGTTGGTTTTGTGGGCTGGCAATGAGTTAGTGATTGCATATTCTTTCCCAATCTAAAGCAATTACGATCGAGTTTTTGGAAGAATGTTATTTGAAATGCTGCACGGAACAAACTAAGAGACTCAACATTTCTTTCTGTCATTCTGTGCAAATGACTCAACTTTAAGCCTTTACCTTCCTTATTTCTTGATGTGTGAAACTCACGGAATATGTGTCTTTGCTTTTCCAACAAGCTACAGGCACATTTCCAACTGTATTGTGAGACACTTGCATGTTTCTCAATGAAATGTTTTACCCTGCCAAGATAGCTGAGGAAACAATCAAATATTTTTCATATGTTATCTCTTTGAGAGGTGGGCGTTATTTCAGTTGACAATCCATTGAGCCAGAAACTCCTTCACAGAAGCTTGCTACACTTCAGGTAAGGACAATAGCCACTGTAGACAGGAGGTTTCCATCTGCTCCCTGATGCTCAAAGAGAAGTGGATGTGATTTGTGGGAACATGCACAAGTTAACCCACTGTTATTTCCATGTAGGAGTCAAATGCAGTAAAGGAGCTACCAGAAGGAGAGAGCTGATTGTCCACAGACAGCTGTGTAACCTATGTTATGGGATTTTTGATGTGAACCCATGACACTGGTGGCCTATTTTAGCCTTTCTTCACCCTTCTTTCCCACCAAGAAATGCCAAATGTCAAACTGAGCAGGTCGAATATGACTCATTTCTGATTTGGCTTCAAGCAGTCTCACTGTTTTCTTCAATGCAGATGCTTCCAGAGCTGCTATGTATTTCCAGAACTTTCTGCTTTTATTTCAGGTCCAATTTCAGCCATATTTTGCTTTGTATATAGTCAGCCCATTCCTCTGTAAACCCCACTTCTTGCAGAATCTTCCCCATATTCAGTTACAATCGACCTTAATTGCTTGCAGAGGTCAATCTTTTTGTTTTATTTAATGGTCAGTTTTTAAAGGAATCTTAGGAAGGTGACAAAAATAATTCCTTTCCCTTCGTGCACTGACCTTACTAATTTCCTCCCCTGTCCTTTCTATCGTCTCCACTACATCTGATCTCTTTCCTTTCCCTTCGGAATCTCCCCCAACTATTTAATTAATTACCAATCCATTCCCATCCTCTTTCACTACCCCATTGCTTCCTTGAACCCAAACCTCATCTCTTAATAGTGCCCCACTCTCTATTCTCCAGCTTCTGCCAATCTCTGCCTCCATGTCTGTTGCCCAAACCACCAGTACCATACCCCCTCATTGCATCACTACCCATCTTTTCTCCACACCCGCTTTCTGTCACCAGGCAGCTTGTCCCAGGCCATTCTTCCTGGCTGACTCTTGTCCCCTTCAGGTCAATATGAGGCCTACTGGAGTGCAACATATGACCCCAGCATGCCAGTTATATCTAAGACCCGAAGTGCACCTGAAATAACTCCATGAAAACTGGTATCCCATCACCAAGCCACTCTTTGTTTACACATGTGTGGTGTATGACATTGGCCAGGTTGGCTCAGCTCCGAGAGTGAACAGACGTCCTGACACTCTTGTTTATATCTGTCAACCAGAGCTCCCTGATTGAACCAGATTAACAAACCCGATCGGGGAGCTCATGTTCTATTAAGTCCACCTGGCTGACCTCATTCTAGTCACTACAATTTTCCGTGGTCCTGCTGGACGCTGAGAGAGTTTTTCTGTCACTGTGGGTGGCATTCTTGCATCTGAGCTAGAAGTTTTATGTTCAAGTTCTACCTCAGTACTTGATGGTCAAGGCAAGGGCATTCATAATGTGGTCCAAAAATATCAGATTGCAAGTTCTCCCATCATCTAGCAACAGCAGATATTAAAACCAGGAGAGATTTCTGGTTAACCATGTGAAGCTAAGAAAGTTGCAATCTCCAACAACACTAACTTTGACTCTGGGCTACAATATACTTGCAAAAGTGTATGTTACTACAATAACTTAGATTTCTTGAGTGAGCCGTCGCACATCAGTGTTGAGAGTTGATTTAGATCCAGTGATCATTGTCAACATTGGCTTCATGCCTGAAATTGAGTGCAAAGCAATTTCTATTCCAGCACATCCATTAGAAAGATTTGTTGACATTTTGAATTTTTAAGAAGTGTTTAATGATCACATGGGTCAAATTGTTTATTAATTGCTATGATTTTTGCTTCTCTGTAATCATTTTTTTTACGTAAATGCATTTCAACATTTGTCTCCTGCGGAAATAAATGGCTCCATAGTGTGAAATTATTTGTGATATGCCAGGAGATTGTGATTAGTGACCCACAATTTAATACAATAAAATATTCAAAACTGTTTCACCAGAAGAGTCATCAAGTAATATTTAGCATCGAACCACTTAAGGAAGTGTTGGGGCAGGTGACTGTGGGTTAAAACAGGGAAGTGATGGCTTTCGTGGTGTTTATCGATGGAGTGTTAATCCGGAGACCCAGCTAACGTTCTCAGAACCTGGGTTTGAAGCCCACCATAGCAGGTGGTGAAATTTGTATTCAACAAAAGTCATTTAACAATGACCATGGATCCATTGTCAATCATTGGGAAAAAAACTTATCTGGATTACAAATATTCTTTAACGAAAGAAATTGCCATCTTTACCTGCTCTGGACTACATGTGACTCCAGGCCCACAGTAACAGCCTAGCCAGCACTGCCCTCATTCCATGAATAAAATTAATTGGAGTACATTGACAGAGAATGCACAAAAGGAACTGTGTGATAGTGACATCAGATCACATTGAATCACTGCCTGTGTCTCTAGGGCTTCAGGTAAAACATTCCTTTTTAAAAAGGATGTGCCAACAAAGTGAGGGTGATGTGACCAAAAAACTTCTTTCACACTGCAAGTAGTTAGGGTATGGAATGCCCGCTGCCTGGAAGTGTGGTGGAGGCTGGTTCAACTGAAGCATTCAAGAGGGACATTGGTCATTTATTTGGATAGTAATGGTGAACGGGGATGTGGGGAAAAGGCAAGAGATTGGTGTTAGATGATAAAGCTGGTGCAGGCATAATGGGCCAAGTAGTGTCCTTTTATACCCTGATATCTCTGTGATTCTGTCATTGCAGCCTCCATTTAATAAACAACGTTAAGTTTCACTCAGGTGAATGTGGATCTTATGGTCAATGATTTGGTTGAAGAGGTAGATCTATGATGCGTCTTAAAGGGTGAGAGAGAGAGTAAAATTGGATAAACAGAATGGCCTGGAGGTGAATGTCCAGAACCTAGACTCCAGATGGCTGAAAATATAACTTTTGAGGATGAAGCAATTGACATTGGGGATGCACAAGCGACCAGAATAGGAGCTGTACCAAGATCTTGTAGGGATGGATAGCAGGAGGGATGGGTCAGAGTGGGGCCATAGAACAATTGGAAAACAAGGTTGAGAATGTTAAAATGAAAGCCCCGCCTGGTTGTAACCAGGGCTGTAAATGGAACGCATGGGGTACTGTTTCAATAGGTGTGAGTTAGGAGATAAGGTTTTGAATGGTGTCGATCTTACAGAGGTGCAACTATGGCCTGTAGGAACTGACAACTCTGGCCAGATGCAAGCTGGGATCTTCCTTTTCTCTTTGCAGCTCTAGCTGGACCTTTTCATTTTGATTGTTGTTTTCAATCAGCTTAAGCTAAGGCATAGTGATGCCAGTCACTGTTGATAAAAAAGAGTGAGAGATTAGGTATACAAGAGCGAGAAATGTTCCAGCAATGATTGTGATTGCTCGAACAGTACTCCAGGATAGTTCAGTTACTTTGGGGTGCCCTGTGTGTAGACAGTGAATTTGCCAAAGTCATTAGTAATTACCAGTTGGCTTGGAACAATCTGTGAACATTTCTTAGCTATGCACAGGCAAGATTATGTTGTTATAGAACATAGAACCGTACAGCACAGTACAGGCCCTTTGGCCCATGATGTTGTGCTGAATTTTACCCTAATCCTAAAGTCTAACTAAACTCCACCCCTATCTTATGCTATCACTCATTGCCTATTTAAAAGCCACTTAAATGCCCCTAATGAGACTGATTGCACTACCCTCTCCAACAGTGCATTCCACGCCCCGACGACTCTCTGAGTAAAGAACTTACCTCTGACGTCTCCCCGATATCTACCTCCTTTCAATTTAAAACTATGTCTCCTTTTAATAGTTACCTCCACCCTAGGAAAAAGCGTCTGGCTGTCCACTCTTTCGAGACCTCTGATCATTTTGCACAACTCTATCAAGCCACCTCTCATCCTTCGTCGTTCTAAAGAGAAAAGCCCTAGTTCTCTCAACCTTTCTTTGTAAGACCTTCCCGCCATTCCAGGCAACATCCTGGTAAATCTCCTCTACAACTTCTCCAACGCTTCCACATCTTTCCTGTTATGCTATATAATCATCTCAGTCATCAGCATCCTCATCCAGGTAAGAAAATTACACTTGCAGTACTGCTTTCCTGTTAATAACAAATGACATTGTTGATTTCAGTCTCACCAAGTTTGTTCAGCTGGGACCAAGTAGAAGACAAACCTTGGAAAGCTGAGTGTTTCACACACAGCAAATGATCACTCTGTAGTAGATAAACTGCCTGGAATAAAAGCTTTTCCATTTGTGTAGTGAACAGCATATCATTTTGAATTATTGGAGTTTGGTTAATTGGACAGTTCCTACTGCACTTGAAACTATTTACGTTCTAATTAAATTTCATCATTCTTTCTCAACTTTCTTTCACTGACAGTAATCTCTTCAATGATTGGACACCAGACAATTTACAGTTCCTTTCAGATTAGCTTTGATTTTATGGAGACTTGCACTGTTGGAGTTACTGCGTGGTGGAGTGTGATTGATGTTTAATCCTGGGGTAAGCTGCTGACCCTGTGTCACATTGCTGTTGCATATTGTCGCATTGTTGGAAGGTCGATACTGAGGGGACCACTTACTGTTGGAGGTTTGGTGATGAAGTAATGCTGCACCACTGAAAGGGCGAGGCTGAAGGTGTGCAGGATCGTTGAGGTGTAATGCTCAGGCAGAGTTTCACTGTTGGAACGACATCACTGAGGATGTGACACCTGGAAGGCAGTACTATGAGAATGCAGCACTGTCAAAGGAGCAGCACAAAGTGAGGTATGGAATGCTGCATGAATGCTGCAAGACCTCTGATGAAGGGTCTAGGCCCGAAACGTTAGCTTTTGTGCTCCTGAGATGCTGCTTGGCCTGCTGTGTTCATCCAGCCTCACATTTTATTATTATGGAATGCTGCAGATTAGTACTGCCACACTGCCAGAGGATCAGTACTGAGGGAGTGTCGCACTGTCAGAGGGTCTGTACTGAGGGAGTGCTGCACTGTCAGGGGGTCAGTACTGAGGGAGTGCCGTACTGTCAGAGGGTCTGTACTGAGACAGCACCACACTGTCAGAGGGTCTGTACTGAGAGAGCACCACACTGTCAGAGGGTCAGTACGGAGGGAGTGCTGCACTATCAGAGGGTCAGTACTGAGGGAGCGCTGCACTGTCAGACGGTCAGTACTGAGGGAGTGCCGCACTGTCGAAGGGTCAGTACTGAGAGAGCACTGCACTGTCAGAGGGTCAGTACTGAGGGTGTGCTGCACTGTCAGAGGGTCAGTACTGAGGGAGTGCAGCACTGTCAGAGTGTCAGTACTGAGGGAGCGCTGCACTGTCAGAGGGTCTGTACTGAGGGAGTGCCGCACTGTCAAAGGGGCAGTACTGAGAGAGCACTGCACTGTCAGAGGGTCAGTACTGAGGGAGTGCCGCACTGTCAGAGGGTCAGTACTGAGGGAGTGCTGCACTGTCAGAGGGTCAGTACTGAGGGAGTGCCGCACTGTCAGAGGGTCAGTACTGAGGGAGTGCTGCACTGTCAGAGGGTCAGTACTGAGGGAGTGCCGCACTGTCAGAGGGTCAGTACGGAGGGAGTGCTGCACTGTCAGAGGGTCAGTACTGAGGGAGCGCCGCACTGTCAGAGGGGCAGTACTGAGAGAGCACTGCACTGTCAGAGGGTCAGTACGGAGGGAGTGCTGCACTGTCAGAGGGTCAGTACTGAGGGAGTGCCACACTGTCAGAGGGTCAGTACTGAGGGAGTGCCGCACTGTCAGAGGGTCAGTACTGAGGGAGTGCTGCACTGTCAGAGGGTCAGTACTGAGGGAGTGCCGCACTGTCAGAGGGTCAGTACGGAGGGAGTGCTGCACTGTCAGAGGGTCAGTACTGAGGGAGCGCCGCACTGTCAGAGGGGCAGTACTGAGAGAGCACTGCACTGTCAGACGGTCAGTACTGAGGGAGTGCTGCACTGTCAGAGGGTCAGTACTGAGGGAGCGCTGCACTGTCAGAGGGTCAGTACTGAGGGAGCGCCGCACTGTCAGAGGGTCAGTACTGAGGGAGCGCCGCACTGTCAGAGGGTCAGTACTGAGGGAGTGCTGCACTGTCAGAGGGTCAGTACTGAGGGAGCGCCGCACTGTCACAGGGTCAGTACTGAGGGAGTGCTGCACTGTCAGAGGGTCAGTACTGAGGGAGTGCCGCACTGTCAGAGGGTCAGTACTGAGGGAGTGCCGCACTGTCAGAGGGGCAGTACTGAGAGAGCACTGCACTGTCAGACGGTCAGTACTGACGGAGTGCTGCACTGTCAGAGGGTCAGTACTGAGGGAGCGCCGCACTGTCAGAGGGTCAGTACTGAGGGAGTGCTGCACTGTCAGAGGGTCAGTACTGAGGGAGTGCTGCACTGTCAGAGGGTCAGTACTGAGGGAGTGCTGCACTGTCAGAGGGTCAGTACTGAGGGAGCGCCGCACTGTCAGAGGGTCAGTACTGAGGGAGCGCCGCACTGTCAGAGGGTCAGTACTGAGGGAGTGCCGCACTGTCAGAGGGTCAGTACTGAGGGAGTGCCGCACTGTCAGAGGGTCAGTACTGAGGGAGCGCCGCACTGTCAGAGGGTCAGTACTGAGGGAGCGCCGCACTGTCAGAGGGTCAGTACTGAGGGAGCGCCGCACTGTCACAGGGTCAGTACTGAGGGAGTGCTGCACTGTCAGAGGGTCAGTACTGAGGGAGTGCCGCACTGTCAGAGGGTCAGTACTGAGGGAGTGCCGCACTGTCAGAGGGGCAGTACTGAGAGAGCACTGCACTGTCAGACGGTCAGTACTGACGGAGTGCTGCACTGTCAGAGGGTCAGTACTGAGGGAGCGCCGCACTGTCAGAGGGTCAGTACTGAGGGAGTGCTGCACTGTCAGAGGGTCAGTACTGAGGGAGTGCTGCACTGTCAGAGGGTCAGTACTGAGGGAGCGCCGCACTGTCAGAGGGGCAGTACTGAGGGAGTGTCACACTGTCAGAGGGTCAGTACTGAGGGAGTGCCGCACTGTCAGAGGGTCAGTACTGAGGGAGTGCTGCACTGTCAGAGGGTCAGTACTGAGGGAGTGCCGCACTGTCAGAGGGTCAGTACTGAGGGAGTGCCGCACTGTCAGAGGGTCAGTACTGAGGGAGCGCCGCACTGTCAGAGGGTCAGTACTGAGGGAGCGCCGCACTGTCACAGGGTCAGTACTGAGGGAGTGCCGCACTGTCAGAGGGTCAGTACTGAGGGAGTGCCGCACTGTCAGAGGGGCAGTACTGAGAGAGCACTGCACTGTCAGAGGGTCAGTACTGAGGGAGTGCCGCACTGTCAGAGGGTCAGTACTGAGGGAGTGCTGCACTGTCAGAGGGTCAGTACTGAGGGAGTGCCGCACTGTCAGAGGGTCAGTACTGAGGGAGTGCTGCACTGTCAGAGGGTCAGTACTGAGGGAGCGCCGCACTGTCAGAGGGTCAGTACTGAGGGAGTGCTGCACTGTCAGAGGGTCAGTACTGAGGGAGTGCCGCACTGTCAGAGGGTCAGTACTGAGGGAGTGCCGCACTGTCAGAGGGTCAGTATTGAGGGAGTGCCGCACTGTCAGAGGGGCAGTACTGAGAGAGCACTGCACTGTCAGACGGTCAGTACTGAGGGAGTGCTGCACTGTCAGAAGGTCAGTACTGAGGGAGTGCCGCACTGTCAGAGGGTCAGTACTGAGGGAGTGCCACATGTCAGAGGGTCAGTACTGAGGGAGTGCTGCACTGTCAGAGGGTCAGTACTGAGGGAGTGCCGCACTGTCAGAGGGTCAGTACTGAGGGAGTGCTGCACTGTCAGAGGGTCAGTACTGAGGGAGTGCTGCACTGTCAGAGGGGCAGTACTGAGGGAGTGCCACACTGTCAGAGGGTCAGTACTGAGGGAGTGCCGCACTGTCAGAGGGTCAGTACTGAGGGAGTGCCGCACTGTCGGAGGGTCAGTACTGAGGGAGTGCCGCACTGTCAGAGGGGCAGTACTGAGGGAGTGCCACACTGTCAGAGGGTCAGTACTGAGGGAGTGCCGCACTGTCAGAGGGTCAGTACTGAGGGAGTGCTGCACTGTCAGAGGGTCAGTACTGAGGGAGTGCCGCACTGTCAGAGGGTCAGTACTGAGGGAGTGCCGCACTGTCAGAGGGGCAGTACTGAGAGAGCACTGCACTGTCAGAGTGTCAGTACTGAGGGAGTGCCGCACTGTCAGAGGGTCAGTACTGAGGGAGTGCCGCACTGTCAGAGGGTCAGTACTGAGGGAGTGCTGCACTTTCAGAGGGTCAGTACTGAGGGAGTGCCGCACTGTCAGAGGGTCAGTACTGAGGGAGCGCCGCACTGTCAGAGGGTCAGTACTGAGGGAGTGCTGCACTGTCAGAGGGTCAGTACTGAGGGAGTGCCGCACTGTCAGAGGGTCAGTACTGAGGGAGTGCCGCACTGTCAGAGGGTCAGTACTGAGGGAGCGCCGCACTGTCAGAGGGTCAGTACTGAGGGAGTGCCGCACTGTCAGAGGGTCAGTACTGAGGGAGTGCCGCACTGTCAGAGGGTCAGTACTGAGGGAGTGTCACACTGTCACAGGGTCAGTACTGAGGGAGCGCCGCACTGTCAGAGGGTCAGTACTGAGGGAGTGCCGCACTGTCAGAGGGTCAGTACTGAGGGAGTGCCGCACTGTCAGAGGGTCAGTACTGAGGGAGCGCCGCACTGTCAGAGGGTCAGTACTGAGGGAGTGCCGCACTGTCAGAGGGTCAGTACTGAGGGAGTGCCGCACTGTCAGAGGGTCAGTACTGAGGGAGTGTCACACTGTCACAGGGTCAGTACTGAGGGAGTGCCACACTGTCAGACGGTCAGTACTGAGGGAGCGCAGTACTGTCAGAGGGTCAGTACTGAGGGAGTGCTGCACTGTCAGAGGGGCAGTACTGAGGGAGTGCCGCACTGTCAGAGAGCCAGTACTGAGGGAGTGCTGCACTGTCAGAGGGTCAGTACTGAGGGAGTGCCGCACTGTCAGAGGGTCAGTACTGAGGGAGTGCCGCACTGTCAGAGGGTCAGTACTGAGGGAGTGCTGCACTGTCAGAGGGTCAGTACTGAGGGAGTGCCGCACTGTCAGAGGGACAGTACTGAGGGAGTGCTGCACTGTCAGAGGGTCAGTACTGAGGGAGCGCCACACTGTCAGAGGGACAGTACTGAGGGAGTGCCGCACTGTCAGAGGGTCAGTACTGAGGGAGTGCCGCACTGTCAGAGGGTCAGTACTGAGGGAGTGCCGCACTGTCAGAGGGACAGTACTGAGGGAGTGCTGCACTGTCAGAGGGTCAGTACTGAGGGAGTGCCGCACTGTCAGAGGGTCAGTACTGAGGGAGTGCTACACTGTCAGAGGGTCAGTACTGAGGGAGTGCCGCACTGTCAGAGAGCCAGTACTGAGGGAGTGCTGCACTGTCAGAGGGTCAGTACTGAGGGAGTGCTGCACTGTCAGAGAGCCAGTACTGAGGGAGTGCTGCACTGTCAGAGGGTCAGTACTGAGGGAGTGCTGCACTGTCAGAGGGTCAGTACTGAGGGAATGCTGCACTGTCACAGGGTCAGTACTGAGGGGGTGCCACACTGTCAGACGGTCAGTACTGAGGGAGCGCAGCACTGTCAGAGGGTCAGTACTGAGGGAGTGCTACACTGTCAGAGGGTCAGTATTGAGGGAGTGCCGCACTGTCAGAGGGTCAGTACTGAGGGAGTGCCGCACTGTCAGAGAGCCAGTACTGAGGGAGTGCTGCACTGTCAGAGGGTCAGTACTGAGGGAGTGCCGCACTGTCAGAGGGTCAGTACTGAGGGAGCGCCGCACTGTCAGAGGGACAGTACTGAGGGAGTGCCGCACTGTCAGAGGGTCCGTTCTGAGGGAGTGCCGCACTGTCAGAGGGTCAGTACTGAGGGAGTGCCGCACTGTCAGAGGGTCAGTACTGAGGGAGTGCCACACTGTCAGAGGGGCAATACTGAGGGAGTGTTGCACTGTGGGATCCTGATGTAAAGTTAATCTGACACTCAGTCAAATGGTTCAAGGTCAGGCTAGGGATCTTATGATATAAATTGATGGTAAACAGCTCTTCTTGTGTCCTGATCAGCATTTGTCCTTGACCTAAAAAAGGCCAATTTTCCCAGTGAGCTAAGCTGTATATGACCATGTTGCAGTTTACAAAAAGCTCCAAGTAATTTACTATGTGAAGGGCTTTGAGATAGGAAAAGGTCCTCCATACAACCTGAACACAAGGTGTGAAATCCGGAATTAATTGCAAGTCTATCTTTCTCTGAAATTTAGACAAGGCATTTCATGCTAAAGATTTATTGGAAAGCTGAATTGGTTGCTGTCCTTTGCTACTGGTAGCTCCGTAGCAGAAATAAACTCTTTTTCAAGATAAGTAATCTCCAAGACCGGCCCAAACTTCAATGTTCTGGATGAATGAACGCTCCAACTTTGGAAATAGGATCAGGATTCGAATCTTCGGCCCGTCAAACCTGTTCTGCCATTTGATGAGAGATAAAAGGGACTGCTGGAAAATCCGAGATAACAAAGTGTGGAGCTGGATGAACACAGCAGGCTAAGCAGCATCTCAGGAGCACAAAAGCTGACGTTTCGGGCCTAGTCCCTTTATTGATTCCACCCTTGGGTGACCATCTGTGTGGCATTTGCACATTCTCCCTGTGTCTGCGTGGGTTTCCTCCAGTTTCCTCCCACAGTCCAAAGATGCTCAGGGTAGGTGGACTGGCCATCGGAAATTCAGGGTAACAAGGATTGTGGGATGAGGGGTCTGGGTGGGATAATCTTCGGAGGGTCAGTGTGGATTTGACAGGCCGAATGGCCTATTCCACACTGTGGGGGTTTTATGATGCTATTCTATTGTCGTACCCCTTTCTTGGATGGCCCACTAACCCACAAGCTAATCAGACCGTAATCCTCCAGTGCCTGCCAGTGCAGCTTCCCCTCCAATCAAGATCCTGGGGCCTGGCGCTCTCAACAGCTGAGCAGAGGCTGGCAAAGCTTGGTCTGAAATGGTCACCGCAGCTGTTCTCAAAAGGACACTCACTGCAGCCCCAGAATTATGGAGGGACCCCAGGTGTATATGAGCAGTGTGGTGTGGGAGGACAATGGCAATGAGGGCTGTTTTGTCAGGTAAGGATGAATTTGGTCGATGGGTATGAGCGGGTAGGTTGGCAGCCAGGGCATAGAACATACATAGAACAGTACAGCACAGTACAGGTCCATCAGCCCAAGGTGTTGTGCCAACCTATTATCCTACTAAGATCAATGTACCCTGCGTACCCTACTATGCTATGGTTTTCTGTGGGCTTCCACTCACTGATGTTTAGTCAAGGACTAACAATCCTCTCACCCACTGCACCAGGGGGTGACATGGTGGGTGCTGTCATTCATGGTGTACAGAACAAGAGCATGGCCTGAAACTAGGTTAACAGCCACCCACAGTGATGGTCAATTAAGGATCACTTAATGGCATTGGCAGTGGGAGGGAAGGCTGTCCATGAGACTTTCAAGCCCGATTTAATTCCAGAGGAGGCAGCATTCAGGATTTTGTCAGCAGCCTATCAACTAAATGGCTTTTCTGCTTCTGAGCACATTGCCAGCGAGCACCAAAGATTCCACCTTGTGCTGTTTTAAAACCAATGACTTGCATTCCTGCTAACAAGGTGTGGAACAGGATGAACACAGCAGGCCAAGCAGCATCTCAGGAGCACAAAAGCTGACGTTTCGGGCCTAGACCCTTCATCAGAGAGGGGGATGGGGACAGGGTTCTGAAACAAATAGGGAGTGAGGGGGAGGGGAATCGAAGATAGATAGAGGAGAAGATAGGTGGAGAGGAGACAGACAAGTTAAAAGGGCGGGAATGGAGCCAATAGAGGTACAACTCCTCCCACCCACCTTTTTGCAAAAATTCCATCCCTTATTCCCAATTCCTTCGCCTCCGCCGCATCTGCTATCAGGATGAGGCATTCCACTCTCATACATCTCAGGTGTCCTCGTTCTTCAAGGACCAGAACGACCCCCCGCAGTGGTCGAGAATGCCCTCGACTGTGTCTCCCGCATTTCCTGCAATTCATCCCTCACACCCCATCCCTGTGATAACCTCCAAAAGAGAATCTCCCCCATCCTCACATACCACGCTACAAACCTCCGGATCCAATGCATCATCCTCCAACACTTCCGCTATCTACAATCCGACCCCACCACCAAAGACATCTTTCCATTTCTACCGTTGTCCGCCTTCTGGAGAGACCAGTCTGCCTGGGACTCCCTTGTCCGCTCCATACTCCCCTCCAACCCACCACACCCGGCACTTTCCCCTGCAACTGTAGGAAGTGCTACACTTGCCTCCACACCTCCTCCCTCACCCCCAACCCAGGGCCCGAGAAGACTTTCCACATCAAGCAGATGTTCACCTGCACATTTGCCAATGTGGTATACTGCATCTGCTGTTCCTGTGTGCCTTCCTCTACATCGGGGAAACCAAGCGGAGGCTTGGGAACCGCTTTGCAGAACACCTACGTTCGGTTTGCAATAAACAACTGCACCTCCCATCACGAACCATTTCAATTCCCCTCCCATTCCTTAGACGACATGTCCATCTTGGGCCTCCCTCAGTGCCACGACGATGCCACCCAAAGGTTGCAGGAACATCAACTCATATTCCGCTTGGGAACTCTGCAGCCCAATGGTACCAATGTGGATTTCACCAGCTTCAAAATCTCCCCTCCCCCCAGTACATCCCAAAACCAGCTAAGCTCGCCTCCCCCCCTCACTAACCTGTCCTTCTGCTCACCTATTCCCTCCTCCCACCTCAAGCTGCACCCCCATTCTTTGCCTACTAAACTCATCCCACCCCCTTGACCTGTCCATCCTCCCCGGACTGACCTATCTCCTCCCTACCTGCCCACCTACACTCACCTCTATAGGCTCCATCTGCATCCCTTCAACTTGTCTTTCTCCACTCCACCTATCTTCTCCTCTATCCATATTTGATCCGCCTCCCTCTCTCTCCCTACTTATTTTAGAATCCGCTCCCCATCCTCCTTTTCTGATGAAGGGTCTGGGCCCAAAACATCAGCTTTTGTGCTCCTGAGATGCTGCTTGGCCTGCTGTGTTCATCCAGCTCCACACTTTGTTATCTCGGATTCTCCAGCATCTGCAGTTTCCATTATCTCTCTCACTTGCATTTCTGCGATGCTTTTTTCTGCCCTGAGAGGGCTGTGCTGGGAAACCAATGGGATGTTTTTCAAAGTCTAAGTCACGACTGCTCTTCAGGAATTGTGACAGCCATTTCTGCAAGGCAAGATCCCACCAACAGCAAGGTCACGTTGATCAAATGATCTCACATGATATCGGCTAGCAGTGGCTCCCATTTGTATAGCTCCTTTTGGACAGACATAAACATTGGCTAGGCCATGGCTGAACTTGTTCTTTTTTGATTGTTCTCTGGAATTTCGCGCAACTTCCTGACAGAGTGAATGGAGTCAGGTTCAAAATCTCATACAAGAGATTGAGAAAAGTTTGGATTGTTCCATACATCTCTGTATTGGGCTGGAAGATGATGTACCAAATTAAGGATGCCCTTATCTGGGAAAAGAAGCATCAATAGCCAAGCTACTAGCATGAACATGATGGACCAAAGGGCCTTTTTCTGTGCTATAGATCTCTATGACTCAATGACACTACTCACCACACTGACTCGAAGACATATCCAGGCTTCATAAGTGTTGCTGGGTCAAATTCCTAGAACATCCCTTCTCCCACAGCATTGTGGAGACACCTATTCCAAACAGAGTGCACTGGTTCAAGAAGGCATCTTGGCAACATCTTTTGGGGGACAGTCAGGGATCGCTCAGCCAGCAATGCCCAAATCCCATGAATGAATTGTAAATAAAGAAAGCTGCAGAGTGATAATCAACAGTGGAAATGGGGTTAAGAGATATTTGAAATGCAACAGAGCTGATGAATGTGAGGAGGAGATGGGATCAAGAAATGTAGGGAGGAGGGTAGGTGGGATTGAGAGATGTAGGGATAAGGTGTAAATGGGATTGAGGGGCATAAGGAGGAGGCTCAGGGTTATTGAGGGACATAGGGTGGAGGGCTGGTGGTATTGAGGGACGTAGGGAGGAGAGTCAGTGGTATTGAGGAACGTAGAGAAGAGGGTCAGTGGTATTGAGGAGTGTTAGGGCGAAGGTTGGTGGAATTGAAGGATGTAGAGAGCAGGGGTGGTGGGATTAAGGGATGTATGGAGGAGGGTGGGTAGTAATGAGGTGAGTAGGGAGGAAGATTAGTTGTATATGGGGACTTAGGGAGGAGACTGGATGGGGAGGTGTACAACTATTTGTAAATAAGCAGGATATTGTAAATTGCAGGGAATTAGCTTTAGAGAAAACTGCAGTTATTGTGCTGTCAGGAGCGCAGCCTCAAGGCGCTTATTCTTTTCTTTGCAATGAATGATGTGTTGCCAAGCAACATACTTGAAAAGGCATCAGGGTGAGGTGAAGGTTTGAGGTTAGAGTGAGGATAAGGTTCACTGTTAGGTTTATTTTTGTGATTTATGCTGAATCTAGGAAAATCCTTGAACTGCTGGCCAGGGATTCTTTGTTGCAGAATGCAGTCTGCATTATCTGGCGCCAGGCTTGACCATTTGGACAAAGACATCTCAATATGTGGAGATGGTTTAGTTTCAGTTTGGTAGGATTCAGAAATCTTGCAATACACTTTGATTTTGGAGTGGCTTGTAAAGTAAATTTATTTTCTCTGAGAGTTGTTTCATTAGCAAACGCTATGGTGGATTCAGCTCTACTAATGTCACAAGCTGAGAAAAAGCTCAAAAAGCTGTTTTAGTCTTTGAAATAGATGATAGTATTTACCTTCAATTCCCCGTAACTGATGGTTTCAATAAATATTCACGCCCTGAGTACGGACTTGTTTTAATTTGCATTCATTCCAAAGTGACAGCTTTGAAATTTAAATAGATTGTGCTTGAAACACAGAAGTGAAGCTCAGTCTTCACATCATTTTCTGTTTGCCCTGGGATAGTCGACTAATCAATGAAGTTTCCCATTGAATCACCCTCAGACCCTCCCCTTCTCTGTCCCTCGGACCTCCCCCTCTCTCCTTCAGACCCTCCCACTCTGTCTCCCTCAGACCCTCCCTCTCCCACTACTTCAGCCCATCCCTCTGACTCTCCCTCAGACCTTACCTCTGTCTCTCCCCCGTACCCTTCCTCTCTCTCTCCCTCAGACCCTCCTCTCCCTCAGACACTGCCTCTCTCTCAGTCTGCCCCCCTCTCTCCCTCAGACCCTTCCTCTCATAGATTCATCGAGTCATAGAGTAAAGCAGCAAGGACTGGTGCCCACTCAGCTAGTTCTAATTGCCTGCATTTTGTCCATATCCCTCTAAACCCTTCCGATCCATGTACCTACCCAAATTTTTTTTTAAATGTTGCTATTGTACCTGCCTCAACCACTTTCTCCAAGAGCCCATTCCATACACACTCCAATCACTGCATGAAGAAGTTGCTCCTCAGGTCCTTCTTAAATCTTTCCCCTCTCACCTATGCCCGCTCGTTTTCAATTCCCCATCCCTGGATAAAAGACTATGTGCATTCACCCTATTTATGTCTCCCATGATTTTCATACACCTCAAGAAGGCCACCACTCATTCTCCTATGTTCTAAGGAATAAAATCCTATCCTGGCCAACCTTCTCCTTATAACTCAGGCCTACTAGTCCTGGTAACATCCTCATAAATCTTACTTGCACACTTTCCAGTTTAACTATGTCTTTCCTATAACTGGGTGATCAAAACTGTACACCATACTCCAAGTGTGGCCTCACTAATGACTTATACAACTGTAACATAATGTCTCAACTCCTATACTCAATGCCTCGACCGATGAAGGCCAGCATGCTAAATGCCTCCTTCACCACCCTGTGCTGCAGCTTTTAATGAACTACATACTGTACACTGAGGTCCCACTGTTCCACAACAGTTCTCGGGACCTTACCATTTACTGTATAAGTCCTACCTTGGCTTGACTTTCCAAACACTTCACACTTATGTGAATTGCATTTGCCAATCCTCAGCCCACTTCCCCATCTGATCAAGGTCCATCTGTAATTTTTGATGACCTTCCTCGCTATCAAGGATACCTCCTAATTTTGTATCATTTGCAAACTCACTAAGCATGCCTTGTACATTCACATCCAGATCATTTGTGTAAATAACAAAGAAGAAGGTCCCAGCACTGACCCCTGTGGCATGCCACTAGTCACAGGCCTCAGACGTGAGAAACAACCTTCTACTGTCACCCTCTGCATCCTACTATTGAGCTAATTTTGAATCCAATTATCTAACTCTCCCTAGATCCTATGCAGCTTAACTTTCATGTGGGACCTTGCCAAAGGTCCATACAGACAACATCCATTTCCTACCTTCATTTATCTTCTGGCTTACCTCTTCGAAAAATTTTAAAATTTTGTCAGACATGACTTCTCGCACACAAATCCACCTGACTGTCCCAAATCAGATCTTGACTATCCAAATGTTGGTTGATTCTGCCCCTCAGTATCCTCTCCAATAACTTGTTTGCCACTGATGTCGGGCTCACTGGCCTGTAGTTTCCTGTCTTGTCTTTGCTTAATCAATGGAACAACATTAGCCACCCTGCAGTCTTCTGGAAACTCACCAGTGGCTAAAGATGAAGCAAAAATCTCTGCAAAGGTCTCTGCAATTTCTTCCCTAGTCTCCCACAATGTCCATGGGTGGACTTGTTCAGACCCAGGGGATTTATCCACCTTAATGCACTTTAAGGCTGCAAACACTTCCTCTCTGGTAATGTATGTGGTCCAAATCATCCCCACTTGTTTCCCTTATTTCCTTAGCATCCATGATCCTTTCCTCATTAAACACTGAGGAGGAATATTCATTAAAAATCTGCCCCATCGCCTGTGGCTCCACACACAGACAGCTGTGCTCATAATTAAGGGGACCTACTCTCTCCCTAGCTACCCTCTTACTCTTAAAATAATAATCAACCCTCTTGAGATTATCTTTAACCTTATCTGAGAGACCAGTCTCATACCTTATTTTTACTCTTCTGATTTCCTTCTTAAGTGTGCTCCTACATTTAAAGAATTCACTTGAGCTCAATAGCTTGAACCCAATGTATGCCATTCTCTTTTCCCTGACCAGAACCTCAATATCGCTCAGCTGCCAGGGATCCCTAAACCTGTTGGCTTTCACTATCACCCTAACAGGGGCATACCTTTGCTGGACTCTTGATATCGCACTTTTAAAAGCCCCCTGTTTGCCAATCATTCCACTTCCTTCAAACGTACTCACTGAATCAACCTCTGCTAGATCCTGCCCCATGGCCCCAAAATTGGCGCAGTTCCAGTTTAGTGCCTTAACTTATGGACCTGTCCCATCTTTTTCCATAACTATGTTAAACCTGAGTTTTGATCACTGAACCCAAAGGGCTGTCCGACTTACACTTTAGTCACTTGCCCAACCTCATTTCTTAAGAGTAGGTCGAGTATTACACCTTCCCAAATACGGCCATCTACATATTGATTCAGGAAACGTTCTTAAACACATTTGGTGAATTCCATCCTGCCAGAACCTTTTACACTCCGGGAGGCCCAGTCAACACGGGGAAATTAAACTCTCCAAGCAATACTACTCTATGATTCCTACAGCTACCTGCAATCTCCCCACACATCTGCTCCTCTAGGATCCGCTGGCTATTTGGGGGTCTATAATACAGTCCCAACAGCGTGACCATCCCCTTCTTGTTTAACTAAATTCTAACCATGTAGCCTCATTTGATGATCCCTTAAGAATATCCTCTATAAGCACTGTTGTTATGTCCTCCCTGATCAAAAGGTCAACTCCCCCTCCTTATTTACTTGTGCTTCTGTCATGCCTGTAGCTTCTGTATCCTGGGACATTGTGCTGCCAGTCTGCCCCTTCTCTCAGCCATGTTTCTGTTATGGCTATAATATCCCAGTCTCCAGAGCCAATCCATGCTCTGAGCGCATCTGCCTTACCAGTCAGGCCTCGTGCTGTGAAATAAATGCACTTTATACAAGAAACCTTTTCCCTCCCTTTACTGTGCCCCTGGCTATCCTGAATAGTAAACTTGCTCTTGAGAGATAATGTATTTTCCCCTGGCTTCTTGAAAGCCCCTCTTATTCAGAGTCTCATGTCCTGCCAAACTAGTTAAAACCCGTCCAGGTAACATGAGCAAATCTGCTTGCAAAGGATATTGGAGCCCACTCTGGGTCAAGTGCAACCCATCACACTTGTACAGATCACCTCTATCCCAGAAGAGCCCAATGACCCAAGACCTGAAAACCTTTCCCCCTACACCAGCTCCTCAGCCATGCATTCATCTGGCCTGTCTTTCTATTTCTACCCTCACTGGCACATGACACGGGGAGTAATCTGGAGATCACTATCCTTGAGGTCCCGCTTTTTAACTTCTTACCTGGCTCCCTCTACTCATTCCGCAGCACTCCATCCCCTTGCCTACCAGTGTCATTTGCACCAGTGTGCACAATGACCTCTGGCTGTTCACCCTCCCCCTTCAGAATGCTCTGCAACTGCTCGGAGACATCCTTGACCCTGGCACCTAGGAGGCAACATACTATTCTGGTGTCTCTTCTGTGGTCACAGAATCTCCTGTCTGTTCCCTCTCCCTCACACCTTCCCCTTGCTCCCTCAGACCCTCCATCTGTCTCTCCCTCAGATCCTCCCTCTCTCTTCCTCAGATCCTTCTTCTTCCTCAGTCAGGCCCCCCTCCCTCAAACCATCACCTCCCTCTCCTTCACACCCCTTCCCTCCCTCACACTCACCCACTCTTTCCCTCAGACCATCCCCCCTCCCTCATACCCCCCATCTCTCTCTCTCCCTCAGACCCTCCGTCTCTTCAAACCTTTCATCTCCCTCACATCCTCCCTCCCCCTCACACAGTTTCTCTCTCCTTCAGACCCTCTCCTTCCCTCAGACCCTCCATCTCTCCCATCCTCAGATCCTTCCTCTCCCTTTCTTCAGATCCTTCATCTCCCATAGAACATAGATCATAGAACAATACAGCACAGAACAGGCCCTTCAGCTCCCCATATTGCAACAACCTGTGAACTAATCTAAGCCCCTCCCCCTACAGTATCCCACCATTATCCATATGCTTATCCAAGGACTGTTTAAATGCCCCTAATGTGGCTCAGTTAACACTCCCTGTCCCTTCCCTTACTCTTTCCCTCAGACCCTCCCTCTCACTATCCCATTCTTCTCTCGGCCCCTCTTCCCTTCTTCCCTCTGTATATGAGGTCTGTCTAAATTGTTCTCACAGCCTTGTATCTGGGCTGTTTTCTGCGATCCCTTTTCTCACACTGCTGTATCAGGGGCATCTCTCTAAATGCTCTTTGTTGTATTTGGGGAGGTGCCTTTAACTGCACTGTCATACCTCTGCATCAGGGAGGTGCCTGTAGTTCCTTTTCCCTGTATCTGAAGATGTTCCACTTCCCCTCTCCCCTGTCACAGGGAGATAACCGTACCTCCCACTTCCCAAACTGGATTCCTGATTGATCGAAACTATTTCACCCCATTTGCGTGAATCAAGTGTGAAGTGTCTGTGAATAGGACTGGCTAACGTTAGCTGAGATTTCTCCAAATATATTAGCCAGTTTTGAGAACACGGAATTCTGATATTGCAGCTTCCAAAGCAATAAACTGATTTTGAAATGAGTTTCTAACGAATCAAATTGAGCTGTGAATCTGGGCCTGAAGCACAATCAGATTGATACGATTATTGCAGTGCTAACTTTCTCGCTTCAGTGAAAGGCAATGATGATGCAGAAAACCCGAATGGCCCAGCTGCTCCTCACTGCCTCTAGAAATTGTTGTTAGACACAGAAGCTTGCAACATAGGAGGGTTTATTCAGCACATCACACTTCGAAAAGACTCTTCAACTCAGTGCAGCTCACTTCATAGTCCTGCACCTATCTCAGCCTGACCTATTTTCCTTTGCAAAGCATTATTGAATTCTGCTTCCATTGTCCTTTCAGGTTGTGTGTCCCGGATCATAACAATTCACTGCATGAAATATAAAGTTCTCCATCTCTCCCTCTGGCTCTTTTATCAATTACTTTAAATCAGTGTCCTTCTGCTGCAATGGTTTCTCCTTATTTACTTTGCCTGATTCCTTCATGGTTATCAACATCTCAATATAATTGCTTCTGCTCTCAAGAGGACGATCCCACTTTTTCCAATCTCACTACTGAACATTAGATGCCGATGTAATGGAAACAGAGTCATTAAAATGAAATTAAAAACTTCCTCAATAATCCCTACAAGCCCCTTCTTAGAAACTGGGGAAACAAAACTTGAGCTTGAGGAGTTTGAGAAATTTGCTCAAAATAGACAACAAGATTGAAATAAGTCATCCGGAAAATTAAGGCGCAGTAGAAGTGGAAATAGAGAGCCAATCATGGCAACACAAGATGCATTGCAGGAACCTGCCAAAGCTCCTTCCAATAGCGTCTCTCAAATGTATGACTTGCGCCACCTGGAAGGGCAAGGGCAGCATGTCTTTGGAAACACTTCCATGCCAGGTCACGTGGAGCAGCCTGACTTGGAACTCTATTGCTGTTCCTTCACTGTTGCCGGCCAATGTCTCTGAAGTGCCTCCCGAACAGCACTGTTGTGTATGTGCAGCAAATGAACTACAGTGGTTTATGAACATAGCTCACCAACACCTCCTCAAGGGGGTAATTTCAGCTATGCAATAAATGTTGGGCTTGACAGAGAGACACCCACACTCCAAGAATGAATTGGCCAAGACCTGGATTAAAAAGTCTGCAAATAGTGGGAGAAGCAGGGAGGAAACACAGCCCTCGGACTTGAAAGACAGCATGGTGACTCAATGTTTAGCACTGCTGCCTCACAATACCAATGACCGAGGTTCAAATCCAAGCTCAGGCAACTGTGTGGAGCTTGCACATTCTCTTTGTGTCTGTGTGAGATTCCTCCGGGTGCTCTGGTTTCCTCCCACAGTCCAAAGACGTGCAGGTTAGGTGGATTGGATATGCTAAATTATCCATAGTGTTCAGGGATGTGTAGGTTAAGTGGATTAGCCATGGGAAATTCAAAGTTACATGGGGAGGGAGGTAGGTCTGGGTAGGATTGCTCTTTGGAGGGTCAGTGTGAACATAATGGGCCAGATAGCCTGGTTCCACACTTTAGGGAGTCTGTGATGAATTAGCCAGGCACAAGCTATAATAGGACAGGGCAGGCTGAGTTTTGATTTGAATGCAATGGAGGTGCATGGTTGAATAAAGGTGGGTAAGGATGAGATATTAAGAGCTGAGGAGGAAGGAGAGAGGAAAGCTGAAGATTACAAATGGCTACACTACAACTGATGCAATGATGAGATTCCAGGAAGGCTGAGTTTGAGGCAGAAGAAGAGATTGAACATCAGCTCTGGATGCAATATTCATGCTTCATGAGAACGATGACTACATGAAGGATCATAGTGGATACCCCAGTACTCTTATGAATTCAATGTTAAACTGTGTTACACTATGAACTGTTTTGATCTAAGCCTGGTAACTAGAAGCGAGCAGTAGGGCTTTTTCATCGTACATTAACATACTACAGTGAGTAGGGAATAACCTGCTGTGGAACGGATTGCTATCTCTAGAAGTAAGGTGAGTATGGACAGCAACACAATTTAGCAGGAAATTACCCTTAGCAGCTGAAAAACTGCATGTGCAGATTGTCACCTGAATGGTCTACAGGTATTTTGCATCAGTGTTTACTATCGCAGAAGGATATAGATGATAGAGAACATGGGAAATAAATAATGACATCTTTAAAAATGTCCAAGTTGCAGAGGAGAAGTTGTTGGACTGCTTAAAATGCATAAAGGTGGATAAATCCCCGGCACTTGATCCTAGAACTCCATAGGAAGCTAGCGAACTGATTGCTGGGCCCATTGTTGTGATAGTTGTATCATCGATGGCCACGGTGAGGTGCCGGAAGGCTAGAGATTGGCTAACGTGGTGTCACTATTTAAGAAAGGTGGTAAGGAAAATCCAGAGAACTATGGACAGGTGAGCCTGAAATCAGTGGTGGGCATGGTGTTAGAGGGAATCATGAGGGACATGTTTACATGCATTTGGAAAGGCAACAACTGACGAGGGATAGTCAACATGGATTTGTGCATGGGAATTGTGTCCCATTAACTTAATTGAGTTTTTTTGCAGAAGTAACAAAGAGGGCTGATGAGGGCAGAGTGGTTGAGGTGATCAATATAGATTTCACTCAGGTGTTTGACAAGGTTTCTCATTCTAGACTGGTTAGTAAGGTTCGATCTCACCGAACAGAGGCAGCACCAGCCATTTGGAGACAGAACTGGCTCCTAGGTAGAAGACAGAGTGTGGTAGTAGAGGGTTGTTTTTCAGACTGGAGACCTGTGACCAGCAGGGTGGCACAAGAATTGGTGACGTGAACATAGGAGGCATGTGTTGGGGCATGTAGTATCTTCCTGGTGTCGTTCATGTAATGGGCATCTTCTGACCCAGCGAGTTTTGAGAAGATTTGTAGCTCAGGCTGAGGTTCTGGATGTGAGTTTGCTCGCTGAGCTGGAAGGTTCATTTTCAGACATTTTGTCACCATTCTAGGTAACATCATCAGTGAGCCTCCGATGACGCGCTGGTATTATGTCCCGCTTTCTATTTATCTGTTTAGGTTTCCTTGGGTTGGTGATGTCATTTCCTGCATTGGTGATGTAATTTCCTGTTCTTTTTCTCAGTGGGTGGTAGATGGGTTCCAAATCAAAGTGTTTGCTGATGGAGTTCCGGTTGGAATGCCATGCTTCTAGGAATTCTCATGCGTGTCTCTGTTTGGCTTGACCTAGGATAGATGTGTTGTCCCAATCTTCTGACCCAGTTTTTTGGGTATCTATTGTCTTTGAATACCTGGAAGAGGTGCTCCTCTTCTTGTCAGCGTATCTTTGAGATGCTGCAGTGTGTTGTTGCCCTTTTAAATAATGTTCTCACGCAACTTTGCTTGTGTGTGTTAGGGTGGTTGCTGTTGAAGTTCAGTACTTAGTCAGTGTGTGTAGCATTTGCTAGGAGTTCCCCATTGGCCCTGAGCTCCACCATGACGTCCAAGAATGGGAGCTGTTTGTTCTTATCCTCCTCTCTGGTAAATCTGATCCCTGTGAAGGTATTGTATATTAGCTCGTGTGTGTCCTCCAGTTTGGTCCATTTAATAATGACGAAGGCATCGTCCACATAGTGTATCCGTAGTTTTTGTTGGATTAGTGAAAGGGTCTCTGCATCACCGCTTCAGCTGTTAGTCTGGAGATAGGTGATCCCATGGGTGTCCCATTGATCTGTTCATATATTTGGCCGTTAAAGGTGAAGTGGGCGGTGAGGCACAGGCCAAGTGTCGGTCCCCGACACACTCATCACTCTACCTGACATCAAGAACACAGCTGACTGACCACAAGACTCCCACGACCGCTGGGAATCAGAGTACCACACAAACACACATCAACCCTATGACAACTGCTCAGCCGAACCAAAGGCCCACTCACCGCTATGGACAGGATCAATGTCATAAACAAGATCCCCTGCAGAGGCTGTGACCAACACTACATCGGACAAACAGGAAGGAAATTAACAACAAGGGTTCATGCACTTCTACTGGCTACAAAAAGACATGACCAATGCTCACTCATCTCTGCCCTCATGGATAAGGAGAACCACCAATTCAACTGGGACAACGCCAAGATCCTGGGACAAGCAAAGCAGAGACAAGCACAGGAATTCCTAGAAGCCTGGCAGTCCACAAAGAAAGCCATCAGCAAACACATAGAGCTCAACCTCATATATACTGCACTGCGAAGGAAAATTGGAAGTGAGGTAATCCAGCTAAAGAGACTCCAGAGTTTAAATAACAGGAAAACACAACGGCGCTTCATCGGAGGCTGCACTGATGATGTTATCCAGCAGGGTAATGAAACGTCTGCGGAAAAGCAATGAACCAGCTCGGGGAGCCAACCAACCACAACATCCACAACCCAAGCTACAAATCTACTCCAGAACTTAATAGTAATTTACTGGGGAGCGTTGCTGAACAAAGAGACCTTGGAGTGCAGGTTCATAGCTCCTTGAAAAAGGAGTCACAAGTAAGTAGGATAGTGAAGTAGTCATTTGGCACGCTTGCCTTAGTCGGTCTATGCAGTGAGTATAGGAGTTGGGAGGTTACTGTTATGGCTGTACGGGACATTAGTTTGGCTACTTTTGGAATATTGCGTGCAATTCTGGTCTCCCTGCTGTGGGATGAATGTTGTGAAACTTGAAAACAGACAAGGTGTTATCCCCAGGGTGGGAAAATCCAAAATTACAGGGTATGGGTTTAAGGTGAGAGGGGAAACGTTGAAGAAGAATCTATGGGCTAACTTATTCATGTAGAGGATGGTGCATGTATGGAATGAGCTGCTAGAGAGTCTGGTACAATTATAACATTTAAAAAGCATCTGGATGGATATTTGAATGGGAAGTGTTTAGAGGCATATTGTCCAAATGCTGGCAAATAGGACTTGATGTATTTAGGATATCTGGTTGGCATGAACAAATTGATCTGTAGAGTCTGGTTCCCTGCATTATATCTCTGTGACTATAATTGTGCAAGCCACTGGAGAGTGATGTGTGAATGTATGTCATGAAAGAATTGACATGTTGCAATAAAATTCAACATCTGTTACCATTGTACCAGCTTAGCCTTCAGCTGACTGATGAAAAGAGCATTTGAGGGCCAGGATCTCAAACCTGAGGCAAAGGCCAGGGTTTATTGGACAAAAACAACCCCCATCAGTGATTTGGCCAACCGAAGCAGGCACCTCAAAGTTTTGGAGAAACACCATCAGTGCTGCCTTTGCAAATCCTTCAAGTCAAGCAGGAAAGGCAGCCTATTAGCAGCATCCTCTCCAAAGCTAATTTTCACAGCATCAAGATGCTCATCACTCAGAACCAGTTTGGCTGGGCAGCACTTGTCATTTGTTTGCTTGGCACCCAACCCCCGAAGCAGCCGCTCCATTCCAAAACAAAAACAGAAATTGCTAGAAAAACTCAGCAGGTCATGCAGAATCCAATGAGAGAAATCAGAGTTAACGTTTCGGGTCCAGTGACCTTTCCTCAGAACTGGTGGTAGCTCGGGAAAGGTTGGTACTTATGCAGAAGCTGAGGTGGTGGGTTGGGGGAGAATAAACAATAGGTAGAGATAGAGCCCAAAGAGAGAGAGAAAAACAATTGGATAGACAAAAGATCAAGTAAAGGTCAGTCTGGGGGAATGAATTGCTGCTAATGGGAACTATTATCAGCTGATGATAGGGTGTCTGTGGTAGCTACCCATGTAATGCCAAGGCCTGGTATGTGGCGGTTGGGGAAAGAACATGAGAGAAGGCGTCTCAAGCCCTAAAATTGTTGAACTTGATATGAAGCCCAGAAGGCTCCAGAGTTTCCAAGCGGAATATGGTGTGTGCACTCTCAGGGTGTCCTCAAATATTCCACAAGAACATCAAACAAGAGTCTGTCATCAAGGCTTGTGACACATCAAAATGAGGACTGCTAATTTGAGATGATACTGAATGTATTGAGCGTTTTCATCAGAGACACACTAAGGCCAAGTCAAGACATTTGTATGGAGCACACAAGCCTTCCAATAATTAACTTATCTAACCCTCCTGGCACTAGCTTCTGCTGCTAGAGTCTACAGATTGCACAATGGATAGTCCAACCATCTCCAGAGCCCATTCAAGCATAACTGAAACAAGTTACACCCAATCCTGGACAGAAGCTTAAATTGAAGGAGATGATGAGGTCTGGAAGCTGTTAGATTTGTGAGAAAAAGAAAGAAATCTTGATTTTGTTTTGATGACTTGAATGAAATCAAAGCTTCAATGCCCACTGAAAGGCAAATAAAAGGAGGATCAAGATGTGATAATTCTGTGTGGACTGAGATAACTGGAGGGCACCAGATCTAACTGAAGCTGATGAAAGTGGAATGTAAACATCAGGAAATGTAAACGCAAGCAGATGTTGAAAAGGAACTAAGTAGGTGAAAGGACAGTGCCTTGGGGAAAATCTTTGAGAATGAACATTGAGATAAGAGGAACTTGGTTTGAAATTCACAATGCCAATTTCTATCAAAGACTTTGACATCAAGGCAGTGACAAAAGCTTCTTTGCAAAGTATGAGAGAAATGTAAGAGGCTGTAGGAAAGATGATGAAACTTGAAAAGGTTCGGGAAAGATTTTACAACAATGTTGTCAGGATTGGAGGGTTTGAGCAATGGTAGTAGATTCGCCAACTTTAGGTACATTTAAGTCATCATTGGACAAGCATATGGACGTACATGGAATAGTGTAGGTTAGCTGGGCTTGAGATCGGTATGACAGGTCGGCACAACATCGAGGGCCGAAGGGCCTGTACTGTGCTGTAATGTTCTAAGTTCTATGTTCTATAGGGAGAGGTTGAATAGGCTGGGGCTATTTTCCCTGGAGCGTCAGACGCTGAGGGGGGACCTTATAGAGATTTATAAAATTATGAGGTGCATGGATAGGATAAATAGCCAAGGTTTTTTCTCCTCAGGGCAGGGGAGCCCAAAGCCAGATGGCATATGTTTAAGACGAGAGGGGAAAGATTTAAAAGGGGCCAAAAGGGGCAACTTTTTTACACAGAGGGTCGTGTGTGTATGGAATGAACTGCCAGAGGAGATGGTGGGGACTGGCTGTTCTAAATGGCATCTGGAGAGTACAGGAATAGGAAGGGTTTAGAGGCATATGAGCCAAATGCTGGAAAATAGGACTAGATTATTTTAGGATATCTGTCGGCATGGATGAATTGGACTGAAGGCTCTGTTTCGTACTGCACATCTCTATGACTCTATGATTCAATGCAATGATTCCAATTTCCAGACGGGTGACTGCAAATCACTGCGGAACCTTGAAGATGATGCTTAAATTGAGAGCTAACAGCAGCTGTCATAACACAGCTGAGAATTCTCAGGCGCCTGAAGTGATGTCCAAACACTTGACAGTAATTTTCTGACTGGATGTGTTATTATGTTGATTTCACCATCAAGTTATCAGCTCAATAACCACAGCATTGAACCTGTCAGCCTGAGATAGGGAAGGTGGAGAGCCAATGTTGAGCTTTGGGAATGGTTTGGACTAGGGATTGTTTGCCAAAGCTCGTGTTTGGATTTGTCAAGTTCAATGTAATTATTTCCAAGGGGTTTACTTTTCAAACAGGAATTTCATGGTAAAGTTCAAAGAAGAATTTAGAAAAGAGGCCAGACGAACGAAAGCTCAACAGAAAGAAATCCAGGAGTGTGTTGCATGTCATTCAATGCTAATTCTCTGGAACATTCAGTCAATATTTACAACTGCAAGCATGGCGATACAAATTTCATTGGTCAATTAGCAGAACTGATCAACGCTGAACAATCTGTCATTTCCTCTTTGTTCTCTGAGCTGAGGAGTTTTGGTTTTTAAGGTGGAACAAACATAAGAAAAGGGCAGGGCTAAGAACCTGGTAAGTCCCCAAGTGTGTGTGGGCCACAGAGAGGCCAATGGAGCAAGTTTGGCATTTAGGAATATGAAAACAGGAGTAGGCCACGCTTCGCCTCAAATCTGTTTCATGATTGAGATCAGTGCCGATTTGAGGCCTAAGTCTATCCACCTGCCTTTGGCCCGAATCCCTTAAAACCTCTGCTTCACAATCTATCTCAGATCTAGCATCAACTGGAACCATTCCAAACCTCTACTACCCTTTGTGCGTAGAAGTGCTTCTAAACATTTCCCCTGAGTAGTCTGGCACTAAGTTTTAGATTAAGCCCCCTATTTCTAGAATCCACAACCAGTGCAATCAGTTTATCATTCTCTTAAGCCAAAACGTCAGTTCTGAGGAAGGATCACCGGACATGAAACATTAACTCTGATTTCTCTCCATAGATGCTGCCAGACCTGCTGAGCTTTTCCAGAAACTTCTGTTTTTGTCTCTGATTTACAGCATCTGCAGTTCTTTCAGTTTTTCTCTCTATTTAGCCTGTTATTTTCCTGTTAATATCTTGAAGACTTGAATCAGATCACCCCTGAACCTTCCAAATTGTAGAGAAAATAGACCTGATTTGTATCAATTAAAACAAGGAACAAAGAAAATAAAATAAACAGTTCTGATGAAGAGAGGCCAGACTTGCAGCATTAACTCCGCTTTTTGCCAATATATGTCTTTGGGGTCTCTATCATTCCATTGCACTGTGTAGCCCTATGTTTCTCCAAAGAACAGATGTTGTTAAATTCTCCAACAATTTATTTATTGTTTGTAATTTGTGCAATCACTTCTCATAAATTGATACCTGAATTCTGGCGATCTTTCTTGGAAACCTATATCCCTCCAAGGCCATTAGATTCTTCCTAAAGTGTGGTGCCCAGATTTACTCACAGTACTGCAAGTGGGGTTTAACTATTGTTAGGTACCAGAAGGGCACACTTGCAAACGAGATAGTTCTGCTACAAAAAACTCAGATGAAGCTACCAGTTGTGGTCTACGTAAGAATGCATGCTTAGATGAGGGATGTGTTGACAGGTCTTCCATATAGCCTCTTGTCAAAGTGCACAGGTGTGTCCAACTTGAGTGGACAGACACAGGGCATTGCACTGAGCTTGGCCAACATTTTCTGCCCTTTGGAAATGCTGGTCAACTCCATCATTGCACTTGTGGGCTCACTGCTGATGTAATATTGGGCTGCAATTGCAAACTGTTGGTTCAACATCTCAGTACCATGGTAGGAGCTCAGGGTAAAGTCATGGGAGTCGCGCTGGCCTCCATGCAGATTCATACTGGCAGCACCATGGTCAATGACCTCGATGATCAACGGCAACAGATTTGGGTTGCCATGTCCTCAACCCTGCCTGGTTGTTTGCACGAGCTCACCAATAGATCTCCAAAAATATACCACAGCAGAAGTAAGTCAGAAGCGCTTGTTCATAAGTCAGATTCCTTTCCCTTTAATTAGCACTAGTTGTGGGCCAGGAGGGTCCTTTTGTAGCTGCACATATGTTCACCTAAGAGCGATCAGCTCAGATCTTCAGCGGAGAAGAAAAATGCACCAAATTAGCCTGAGAGATTGAGTGACAACAGTGTCAAACGTCTCATTTCGATTTTGACACTCGTGTGCCACACCCGTGCTAGATTGGATGACAATGTGGGATGCACCAACTGTGACTGGTAATATGTCGCATGCCAATATATGTCTTTGGGGTCTCTGTCATCCCATTGCACTGTGTAGCCCTATGTTTGTCCAAAGAACAGATGTGACAGTAATAAAGCCTGTGTGCATCAAGCCAAATTCAGGAAACAAATAGTAACAAACTGGAATTAAAACCACTTTATCAGACTTGTTCAAGCATTCATAGAGTCAGAAAGTTTGGTTTAATCGTCAATGCAGAGATGTTGTTGCCTGGTTACCAAAATTGTGAACTAAATATTACAGGGAACTTGACATATTGTAAAAACAGAAAAACTAGAAAAAGAGATGGAGGAGCTGTCCTGATATTAAATATGGCATATTGACAGCTGTGATGAACAATCTTCACTCAGATTGGCAGGCACAGGCATTAGGATGGCTGGAAATTAGAAATGACAAGGGGCAGAAAGCAAGAGTGGGAGTAATTTACAGGTTCTGTAACAATTGGACAGAATATGTATCAATAAATAAGAGAAACTTGTAACAAGTCAATGCAACAAACATGAATATCTTTAATGTTCGCATAGATCAGACAAATCAAATCAGTAAAAGTGCTGTGGAGGATGAGATCACCGAATATTTTTGAGAGAGTCTTCTAAAACAATACATCATGGAGCTGAGATAACAAAGTGTGGAGCTGGATGAACACAGCAGGCCAAGCAGCTTCTCAGGAGCACAAAAGCTGACGTTTCGGGCCTAGACCCTTCATCAGAGAGGGGGATGGGGTGAAGGTTCTGGAATAAATAGGGAGAGAGGGGGAGGCGGACTCCATTTTCTCCCCTTTGGTCCAGGAACTCCCCACCTACATCTGTGACACAACCCACGGCCTCCACCTCCTCCAGAACTGCCAACTCCCTGGCCCCCAACACCTCATTTTCACCATGGACATCCAGTCCCTATACTCCTGTATTCCTCATGCAGATGGCCTCAAGGCCCACCGCTTCTTCCTGTCCCGCAGGCCTGACCAGTCACCCTCCACTGACACACAAATCCGCCTAGCTGAACTCGTCCTCACCCTCAACGACTTCTCTTTCGTTTCCTCCCACTTCCTACAGACAAAGGGGGTGGCCATGGGCACCCGCATGGGCCCAAGCTATGCCTGCCTCTTTGTAGGTTACGTGGAACAGTCCCTCTTCCGCATCTACACAGGCCCCAAACTCCACCTCTTCCTCTGTTACATTGATGACTGTATCGGCGCCGCCTCTTGCTCCCCAGAGGAGCTCGAACAGTTCATCCACTTCACCAAATTCCTCGACCCCAACCTCAAGTTCACCTGGGCCATCTCCAACACATCCCTCGCCTTCCTGGACCTCTCAGTCTCCATCTCAGGTAACCAGCTGGAAACTGATGTCCATTTCAAGCCCACCGACTCCCACAGCTACCTAGAATACACCTCCTCCCACCCACCCCCCTGCAAAAATTCCATCTCCTATTCCCAATTCCTCCGCCTCCCGCCGCATCTGCTCCCAGGATCAGGCATTCCACTCCTGCACATCCCAGATGTCCACGTTCGTCAAAGACCGCAACTTCCCCCCACAGTGGTCGAGAGCGCCCTTGACCTCGTCTCCTGCATTTCCCGCAACACATCCCTCACAGCCCACTCCTGCCACAACTGCCCTAAGAGGATCCCCCTCATCCTCACATACCACCCCACCAACCTCCAAATACAACGGATCATCCTCCGACACTTCCGCCATCTACAATCCGACCCCACCACCCAAGACATTTTTCCATCCCCACCCTTGTCTTTCTTCTGGAGAGACCACTCTCTCCGTGACTCACTTGTTTGCTCCACACTCCCCTCCAACCCCACCACACCTGGCACCTTCTCCTGCAACCACAGGAAGTTCTACACTTGCCCCCACACCTCCTCCCTCACCCCTATCCCAGGCCCCAAGATGACTTTCCATATCAAGCAGATGTTCACCTGCACATCTGCTAATGTGGTACACAGTATCCATTGTACCCGGTGTGGCTTCCTCTACATTAGGGAAACCAAGCGGAGGTTTGGGGGCCGCTTTGCAGAACACTTCCGCTCGGTTCGCAATAAACAACTGCACCTCCCAGTCGTGAACTATTTCAACTCCCCCTCCCATTCCTCAGACGACATGTCCATCATGGGCCTCCTGCAGTGCCACAATGATGCCACCCGAAGGGTGCAGGAACTGCAACTCATATTTTGCTTGGGAACCCTGCAGCCCAATGGTATCAATGTGGACTTCACAAGCTTCAAAATCTCCCCTCCCCCCACTGCATCCCAAAACCAGCCCAGCTTGTCACCGCCTCCCTAACCTGTTCTTCCTCTCACTTATCCCCCCCTCCCACCTCAAGCTGCACCTCCATTTCCTACCTACTAACCTCATCCCGCCTCCTTGACCTGTCTGTGTTCCCCGGACTGACCCATCCCCTCCCTACTTCCCCACCTATACTCTCCTCTCCACCTATCTTGTTTTCTTTCCATCTTCGGTCCGCCTCCCCCTCTCTCCCTATTTATTCCAGAACCCTCACCCCATCCCCCTCTCTGATGAAGGGTCTAGGCCCGAAACGTCAGCTTTTGTGCTCCTGAGATGCTGCTTGGCCTGCTGTGTTCATCCAGCTTCACACTTTGTTATCCCGGATTCTCCAGCTTCTGCAGTTCCCATTATCTCTGATCATGGAGCTGACCAGGACAGAAACTAGTTTCGAGATGTTTTTGTGTACCAGGACACTTAATTGGTAATCTCATAGTGAGGAATTCTCTAAGAAAGACTGATTCTGTTGCATTAGAATTTCAAATAAAGTTTGCGAGTGATGTGTGTAAGTCTGAAACTGGATTTTTGAATTTAAATAAAGTGAATTACATCAGTGTGAGGGGCATGTTGGCTGAGGTAATTGGGAAAGTTTCAAAGGTTTGATGATGCATGAGCAATGATGAGTTTTTGAATAAATATTTCATGATTTTCGATGAATCTTCATTTAATTGAAAAGCGCAACAAGAAAGGAGATCCATCCACAGCTAATTAATGTGCCAGGACCTGATTCAAGGAAGAGGCCTATCATGATGGACCTGGGGAATAGGAGACAAATGCAGAAAATGACGAAAAAAAATGCAGAAAGCTGCAACACACGGGGAGACAATGACCTGGTGGTATCATCACAAGACCATTAATCCAGAAATTCAGATCATGTACTGGGAACCCAAGTTTGGATCCCGCTATGCCAGATAGTGGAATGCAAATTCAACCAATAATCTGGAATTAAAAGTCTAATGATGACCACGAAATTACTGTTGATTGTCAGAAGATCCTGTCTGGTTCACTACTGCCCTCTAGGGAAGGAAAACTGTTGTCCTGACCTGGACTGGCCTACACATGACTCTTGACCTGCAGCAATACTGTTGCCTCTTAACTGCCCTCTGGTCAATTAGCGATGGGCAATAAATGCTGCCGAGCCAGTGATGCCCACATCCCATGAGATTTTTTTTTATTAAAAAAAAGTGACTTGGGGCTATTTGTGTATGAGATACAGAAAGCTAACACATAGGTCCAGCAGGTAATCAGGAAGGGTAATGAAACTTTGGCCCTTATTTCAAGGGGCTTGCAGTGTAATAGTAGGGAGGTATGACTGTAAATGTACAAGGTGCCGAAGCACTGCAAGCAGTTTTAGTTTTCTTATTTAAGGAAAGACATCATTTCATTGGAGGCAGCTCAGGGAATGTTCACTAGGCTGACGCCCAGTATGGAGGAATTGTTTTATGAACAATGGCAAAACAAGTTGGGGCTCTACTCACTGGTGTTTTGAAGAATGAGAGTTGATCACGTTGGAACATATAGGAGTCTGAACGGGCTTGACAAGGTGAGAGGATGTGCCCACTCATGGGAGAGTCCAGGACCAGACGACATAGCCTCAGAATAAAGGGGTGCCCATTTAAAACTGGGATGAGGAGGGAATTTTCTCTCTCAGAGAGTTGTGAGCCTTTGGAACTCCTTTACATTGAGAGGGGCAGAGATGACATAAATATTTAATGTTCAGATTTTAGATTCTTGATCAGTGTGGGAATCAAGAGTTAAGGGGAAAACACAGGAAAGTGAATGTGTGACATGTTAGGTCCAATCAGGGTGAAGAATTTAAAATAGAGAAAAACGCTAGAAAATTTAACAGAACAGAAAGCCAATGATCCTAACAATCTGCATTCTCACATTTGAGAAGGGTAGCTGCTGAGACTGCAATATACTTGGTACAATCTTTGCAAATTTCATAGGGTCTGGAATGGTCCCAGTAGATTGGAAAGTGATATAGAAATGTAACATTAAGGGAGGCCATTTCAGCCCCCAAGACTGTTTCACCATTCCTGATTACACACCATTGTTTCAGAAAGGAGGAAGAAACAAAACCAGGATTTACAGGTTACTTAAGTTGACACTGTCTGTTGGGAAAATGCTGGAAAGCAGAATTCAAGACCTGGGAACAGGGTACTTAAAAATCATAATATCATTAAGCACTGTCAACAAACTACGTTTTTCTGCAGATGCAAATAGATGAAGAGGAAGCCCCAAAATGTTGACTTTCTTGCTCCTCAGATGCTGTGCTTTTCCAGCTCCACATTTATTGACTGAGGAGCCTATGTAGGTTGTGTATTTGATCTTCAATAGGCATATGATCAAATGCCTGCGATGGGCTTATGTGGTTTAGATAACCTTCTGGCTTGAAACAAAGCAGAAGCTGCTGGAAAAGTTCAGCAGGCCTGGGAGCATTTGTGAAGGAAAAACAGAGTTAACATGTCAGGTCCAGGGACAATGATTTGCTTCATGGGCAAACAACAGAGGATAGGAATTGTATCAATTTTGGCTTTTCAGGATCTTACAAGAGGACACATGTGCAAGAAGTCATGTTAGGGTGTCAGCTATTTACAATATTAATGTCATAAATCAAGGATTAAGCAAAATGTAAATAAGTTTGCCAGTGATATAAAACTAGATTGGAACGGAAGCTGTGAGGAGGATACAGAGAGATTGTTAAAGGGTATGGGCTGATTAGCCAAACGATGAAAGATTTAGTACAATGTGGGGAAATATGATCTTATTCACTTTGGTAGGAGGAATTGAAAAGCGGAATATGTTTTAAAATGGTGAGAAATGTTGATGTGCAGAGGGATTTGCAAGTCCCTGTACAAGAAACAGAGAAAGTTAGCATGTAGCTACAACAAGCAATATGACAGGAAAATTGCATATTGACCTTTAGGACAAGGTGGTTGAAGTACAAGAGTAGGGAAGACTTGCTGCAATTTAACATGGTTTTGGTGAGACCATGCCTAGAGTTAAGTGGATTAATTTGCCTGTAACCAGCCTGCTTTTACATTTCACTATCTGAGCAGAGAAGGCTGTGAAGAGATTTGATTGAAGTGTTTGAAACCATAAACAGCCTGGCCAGTGCAAACACAGAGAAACCATTCCTTTTTATCAAGAATAAGAGGGTGGAGATTAAAGGTAATGGGAAAAAGAAGCAACGGTGACACGAAAATATCTTTTTGTTGATAGAGAAGGTCATTAAGATATGGAAAGTTCTGCTTGCGAGTGTATTAAAGGCAGCTTCAATTGTAGGTTTTGAAGGGGAATTAGTCCATAATCTGTAAATGAATAAAAATGGCAAGGTAGCAAGGGAATGTTACGAGGTGAATTATTCCTTAGAGAGCCAGCAGAAACATGACAGGCCAAATAGCCTCTTTCCGTAATTGTTCTATGATTCTATGACCATGTTGAGGTATAAAGTTGAGTACGACCTAAATCGGGTGGCTTCTCAGATCCTGGATGATCACAGCAGGCCAAGCAGCATCAGAGGAGCAGGAAGGCCTAGTTCCTACTATCGCTGCTCAGATCCTGTCAGTTTCCTGCCTCATTCAACGTAATCCACTCAGCCGATATGAAAGGGAGTTAGATATGTCCCTGCCTTCGATTGTATCCTTTGACGATAGACACAGCCTGAATTTTCTTTCCACCTGACCCAAGCAGAATTGAGGCATCTATCAGCACAGCAAGATGGTTTTAATTAAGAGAAAAACAAACTTTTTTAGCCACGCATAATTTGAGGAGAAAGCCTCGAACTGTGCAGCATCCTGAAGCAAATGAATCACTTGTCATGAAGTGATAAAATTCAAATCCAAGAATAATCTGGATAGAAATCAGCAAGAAGTTGCAGTCATTAGGACTCTGAAAAAAAGAACAAAATTTACTTTGAAAATATTTTTAATTTATGCATTTTGAATATGCTGTACAATATTTTGTATTTCTTTCAGATTTCCAGTAAGAATTTACTGAATCTTCCAGCTCAAGACGAGATCATTCTGTCTATTGAGCCTGTGCTAGATTATCGAAAGAGGTCCCACATTGCCCACCCCAACCCCCAACCTGTGATGGCCTAGTGGTATTACTCCTAGACTATTAATCCAATGACTCTGGTAAGATTCCTGGGGACCAGGGTTTCAAGCATATTGTGCCTGATGATGAAACTTGAATTAAATAGATAAGTGGAATCAGTATTTTAGTGATGAACATGAAACCATTGCTGATTATTGCGGGAAAACCCATCTGGCTCATTAATAGCCCTTTAGGGAAGGAAGCTGCTGTCCTCTCCTGGTCTGGCCTACATGTGACTCCAGTCCCACCGCAATGTGGTTGCCACTTCATTGCCCTGTGGGAAAATAGGAGCAGGTAAAAAATGTTGACCTGGTCAGTAATGCCCACATTTTGGGAATAAATTTAAAAAAAATACTCCTATTCCATGCTCTTTCCCCATTGTTAGAGATTTCCTTGAGGCATTTTTCCAATTCCCTAATCTAGGCCTTTGCTGTATCTGTTTCCTACATTGAATCATTGACCTGCACAGCATGGAAACAGATCCTTCGGCCCAACTCGTCCATGCTGGCCAGATATCCTAAATTAATCTAGCCCTATTTGCCAACATTTGGCCTATATCCTACGAAACCCCTCCTATTCATGTACCCACTGGAGAAATGTTTTTCTGCATTTTACATCAAGTCAGTTACAGTATAAAAGAGGCCTTTCAGCCCACCCAGACTGCACCAACAAGGGAACTATTCTTGGTTTACAATAGCCGCACTTTCCAGCACTTGGCCCATAGCCCTGAAAGTTACCATATTTCGAGCGCTATTTTTTAAAGGTTGCGAGTTTTCCCAACTCCACTATCCTTCCAGCAACACAATTCAGATTTCTACAAGTCTCTGGGTGAAAAAGTATTTCCTCAAATTCCCTCTAAACCTCCGGCTCTTCAACTTAAAATTATGCCCCTTCCCCTTCAGCTAAGGGGAACAGCTGTTTCGCATCCACCTTGTACATGGCTCTCATAAACTTTTCCACCTCAATCAGGTTCCCTTTCAGCATACTATGTCTATAGAAAACAACCTGAGCTTAATCAACCTCTCTTCATCACAAAAGTACTTCATTCCAGGCAACATCCTGGTGAATCTCCTCTCCTTGCCATGATTTCCAGAACTGTACATGGCAGCCCAGCTGGGCCTGTACAGCCCCAACATAGCCCCTCTGGTCTTATAATCTGTGCCACAATTGATAAAGACAAGTATCCCATGTGCCTCCTTAACTACTGTATTAACTTGTCCTGCTTCAGGAATTTGTGGGCAATCACCCCAACATCCTTCTTTTCCTTTGTGTTTCCTAGTGTCCTGCCATTCATTGAGTTCTCCTTGTATTGTTACTTCTTCCAAAGTGCATCATCTCACACATATCAGGGTTGAATTCCATCTGCCACTGATCTGCCCGTCTGATCAATCCCTCTTTACCCCTTGCAACCAAACACCTTCCTTCTCACTTTCAACCAATAGCCAATCTTCTTGTCATCTGCATACGTGTTTTACACTCAGCAATTATCTTAAACCATTATTGGTTTTCTTGTTAATTAAAACAGTTTCCCTTTTCCAATTTTATCAAATCTTCTTTTACCTTTCTGCACACGGAGGTGAACTGTCCCAATTGCTCCAGCAGCTCCATTAAACTGATGGATTTCAACTTTGGTGGTGTTTAATAAATTTTACTACATTCTCTTTCCATCGCCTGGACATCTTGCTACAATGCTTCAGCTGAGATATAACTACATTTCTATAAAGATTTATCATAATGTCCTTGTTCTCTGCTTCTATCAATAAAACTAAAGGATCTGATAGCCATCTCGGCTTCACTGCTCTCCTTAAAGGTGAAACCCTATTCATGAAATTTTTTTAAAATTGTATCCCTTGTTTTATATCCTCATGCTTCCCATCCACTGCATTATTCTACTCTTTGCATTAAAGTTCATCTGCCTATCTTAGTGGTCTATCCATATTTCTTTGCTTTGATCTGTCCTGATTTTGTTGCCTGGTTCTCGCGAGGCTGCACAATGGGTTGGTGGTTAATTCTATTGCATCACAGTACCAGGGGTGATTCTGTCCTTGGGCAACTGTGTGAAGTTTGCACATTCTCCGGGTGTGCGTGGGTGCCCTCTAGTTCCCTCCTATTATCCAAAGATGTGCAGGTTAGGTGGATTGGCCCATGTGAAATTGCCCAGTGTCTACGGTGAACAGGGTGGGTGCATTAGCCATGGGAAACGTAAGGTTTCAGGGATGGGGTGATACTCTTTTGAGAGCCAGTGTGTACTCAATAGACAGAATAGCCTACTTCCACACTGTACGAATTCAATGATTCTTTAGGGCGAAACTGCACCATCTTAGTGAGCTGCATCTTATTTACTGCTTTATCTAAAAGTGATTTTTATCAGATACTTGGGAGTGGAAGCAAATTCTTTTATTGACAAAGTATCATACTGATCTCTGATGCCAAGCTGTTTCGCACAAATTATTCCATTCTCTCCTGTCAGAGTCTTAACGGCGTGTGATTGTTGTTATAAGTGTTGCTGCATCTTACTGTATGCATTCTCGTTAACGTACACTCCTGAGACATATTGCGGCCCTCCTCACTGTTTACATTAGAGACTTACAGATTACATGTTCTGACGTCCTGAAGAGGATGCAGTGATTGAAATTTTCATTCACATTTATAGGGCATCAAACATGTTTCCGGTGGGTAGCACACATGTACCTGTTTCAGGTGGGTAGCACACGTGCACCTGTTTCAGTTGGGTAGCACACGTGTACCTGTTTCAGTTGGGTAGCACACGTGTACCTGTTTCAGGTGGGTGGCACACGTGTACCTGTTTCAGGTGGGTAGCCCACATGTACCTGTTTCAGGTGAGTGGCACACAAGCACATGTTTCAGGTGGGTGGCACACATGTACCTGTTTCAGGCGGGTGACACACATGTACCTGTTTTAGGTGGGTAGCACACGTGTACCTGTTTCAGCTGGGTGGCACATATGTACCTGTTTCAGGCGGGTGGCACACGTGTACCTGTTTCAGGTGGGCAGCACACGTGTACCTGTTTCAGGTGGGTAGCACACGTGTACCTGTTTCAGGTGGGTAGCACAGGTGTACCAGTTTCAGGTGGGCAGCACACGTGTAACTGTTTCAGGCGTGTAGCACACATGTACCTGTTTCAGGTGGGTAGAACACGTGTAACTGTTTCAGGCGTGTAGCACATGTGTACCTGTTTCAAGTGGGTAGCATACATGTACCTGTTTCAGGTGGGTAGCACACGTGTACCTGTTTCAGGTGGGTGGCACATGCGTACCTGTTTCAGGCATGTAGCACACGAGTACCTGTTTCAGGTGGGTTGAACACGTGTGCCTGTATCAGGCAGGTGGCACACGTGTACCTGTTTCAGGTGGGTGGCACACATGTACCTGTTTCAGGTGAGTAGCACACGTGTACCTGTTTCAGGTGGCAAGTACAGGTGTACCTGACTCAGGTGGGTAGCACACATGCACATGTTTCAGGTGGGTGGCACACGTGTACCTGTTTCAGGTGGGTGATACACATGTACCTGTTTCAGCTGTGTAGCACATGTACCTGTTTCAGCGGGGTGGCACATGTGTACCTGTTCCAGGTCGGTGGCACACATGTACCTGTTTCAAGTGGGTTGCACACATGCACCTGTTTCAGCTGAGTAGCACACGTTTACCTGTTTCAGGCGGGTGGCACACGTGTACGTGTTTCAGGTGTGTAGCCCACATGGACCTGTTTCAGGTGGGTGGCACACAAGCACATGTTTCAGGTGGGTGGCACACATGTATCTGTTTCAGGTGGGTAGCACACGTGTACCTGTTTCAGGTGGGCAGCACACGTGCACCTGTTTCAGGTGTGTAGCACATGTGTACCTGTTTCAGGCGTGTAGCACACGAGTACCTGTTTCAGGTGGGTTGAACACCTGTACCTGTATCAGGTAGGTGGCACACGTGTAACTGTTTCAGGTGGGTGGCACACGTGTACCTGTTTCAGGTGGGTAGCACACTTGTACCTGTTTCAGTTGGGTAGCACACGTGTACCTGTTTCAGGTGGGTGGCACAGGTGTACCTGTTTCAGGTGGGTAGCACACGTGTACCTGACTCAGTTGGGTAGCACACGTGTACCTGTTTCAGGTGGCAAGTACAGGTGTACCTGACTCAGGTGGGTAGCACACATGCACATGTTTCGGGCGGGTGGCACAGGTGTACCTGTTTCAGGTGGGTAGCACATGTACCTGTTTCAGGCGGGTGGTACACATGTACCTGTTTCAGCTGTGTAGCACATGTACCTGTTTCAGGTGGGTGGCACATGTGTACCTGTTCCAGGTCGGTGGCACACATGTATCTGTTTCAGGTGGGTAGCACACGTGTACCTGTTTCAGGTGGGTAGCGCACGTGTACCTGTTCCAGGTGGGTAGCACACGTGTACCTGTTTCAGGTGGGTAGCCCACATGTACCTGTTTCAGGTGGTTTCCCATGTGTATCTGTTTCTGGTGGGTAGCACCCGTGTACCTGTTTCAGGCGGGTGGCACACATGTACCTGTTTCAGGTGGGTAGCACATGTACCTGTTTCAGGCGGGTGGCACATGTGTGCCTGTTCCAGGTCGGTGGCACACGTGTACCTGTCTCAGGCTGGTGCCACACATGTACCTGTTTCAGGTGGGTGGCGCATGTGTACCTGTTTCAGGTGGGTGGCACACGTATAACTGTTTCAGGCGTGTAGCACACGTGTACCTGTTTCAGGTGCGTTGAACACGTGTACCTGTATCAGGCAGGTGGCACACGTGTACTTGTTTCAGGTGGGTGGCACACGTGTACATGTTTCAGGTGGGTGGCACACGTGTACCTGTTTCAGGCGTGTAGCACACGTGTACCTGTTTCAGGGGGGTAGCACACGTTTACCTGTTTCAGGCGGGTGGCACAAGTGTACCTGTTTCAGGTGGGTAGTGCACATGTTCCTGTTTCAGGCGGGTGGCACACGTGTCCCTGTTTCAGGTGGGTAGCCCACATGTACCTGTTTCAGGTGAGTGGCACACAAGCACATGTTTCAGGCGGGTGGCACACATGTACCTGTTTCAGGTGGGTAGCGCATGTGTACCTGTTTCAGGTGGGTGGCACACATGTATCTGTTTCAGGTGGGTAGCACAGGTGTACCTGTTTCAGGTGGGCAGCACACGTATAACTGTTTCAGGCGTGTAGCACACGTGTACCTGTTTCAGGTGCGTTGAACACGTGTACCTGTATCAGGCAGGTGGCACACGTGTACTTGTTTCAGGTGGGTGGCACACGTGTACATGTTTCAGGTGGGTGGCACACGTGTACCTGTTTCAGGTGGGTAGCACACATGTACCTGTTTCAGGTGGGTAGTGCATGCGTTCCTGTTTCAGGCGGGTTGCACACATGTACCTGTTTCAGGTGGGTCGTGCACATGTTCCTGCTTCAGGCGGGTGGCACGCGTGTACCTGTTTCAGGTGGGTAGCCCACATGTACCTGTTTCAGGTGAGTGGCACACAAGCACATGTTTCAGGTGGGTGGCACACATGTACCTGTTTCAGTTGGGTAGCACATGTGTACCTGTTTCAGGTGGGTGGCACACATGTATCTGTTTCAGGTGGGTAGCACACGTGTACCTGTTTCAGGTGGGCAGCACATGTGTAACTGTTTCAGGCGTGTAGCACATGTGTACCTGTTTCAGGTGGGCAGCACATGTGTAACTGTTTCAGGCGTGTAGCACATGTGTACCTGTTTCAGGTGGGTAGCACACGTGTACCTGTTTCAGGTGGGTAGCACACGATTAACTGTTTCAGGTGGGTGGCACACGTGTATCTGTTTCAGGCGTGTAGCACACGAGTACCTGTTTCAGGTGGGTTGAACACCTGTACCTGTATCAGGTGGGTGGCACAGGTGTACCTGTTTCAGGTGGGTAGCACACGTGTACCTGACTCAGTTGGGTAGCACACGTTTACCTGTTTCAGGTGGCAAGTACAGGTGTACCTGACTCAGGTGGGTAGCACACATGCACATGTTTCAGGTGGGTGGCACACGTGTACCTGTTTCAGGTAGCTGGCACACATGCACCTGCTTCAGGTGGGTAGCACATGTACCTGTTTCAGGCGGGTGGTACACATGTACCTGTTTCAGCTGTGTAGCACATGTACCTGTTTCAGGTGTGTGGCACATGTGTACCTGTTCCAGGTCGGTGGCACACATGTACCTGTTTCAAGTGGGTTGCACACATGCACCTGTTTCAGGTGGGTAGCACACGTTTAGCTGTTTCAGGCGGGTGGCACACGTGTACATGTTTCAGGTGTGTAGCCCACATGTACCTGTTTCAGGTGAGTGGCACACAAGCACATGTTTCAGGTGGGTGGCACACATGTATCTGTTTCAGGTGGGTAGCACACGTGTACCTGTTTCAGGTGGGCAGCACACGTGTACCTGTTTCAGGTGTGTAGCACATGTGTACCTGTTTCAGGCGTGTAGCACACGTGTACCTGTTTCAGGTGGGTGGCACACGTGTACCTGTTTCAGGTGGGTAGCACACTTGTACCTGTTTCAGTTGGGTAGCACACGTGTACCTGTTTCAGGTGGGTGGCACAGGTGTACCTGTTTCAGGTGGGTAGCACACGTGTACCTGACTCAGTTGGGTAGCACACGTGTACCTGTTTCAGGTGGCAAGTACAGGTGTACCTGACTCAGGTGGGTAGCACACATGCACATATTTCGGGCGGGTGGCACACATGTACCTGTTTCAGGTGGGTAGCACATGTACCTGTTTCAGGCGGGTGGTACACATGTACCTGTTTCAGCTGTGTAGCACGTGTACCTGTTTCAGGTGGCAAGTACAGGTGTACCTGACTCAGGTGGGTAGCACACATGCACATGTTTCGGGCGGGTGGCACACATGTACCTGTTTCAGGTGGGTAGCACATGTACCTGTTTCAGGCGGGTGGTACACATGTACCTGTTTCAGCTGTGTAGCACATGTACCTGTTTCAGGTGGGTGGCACATGTGTACCTGTTCCAGGTCGGTGGCACACGTGTACCTGTTTCAAGTGGGTTGCACGCATGCACCTGTTTCAGGTGAGTGGCACACAAGCACATGTTTCAGGTGGGTGGCACACATGTATCTGTTTCAGGTGGGTAGCACACGTGTACCTGTTCCAGGTGGGTAGCACACGTGTACCTGTTTCAGGTGGGTAGCCCACATGTACCTGTTTCAGGTGGTTTCCCATGTGTATCTGTTTCTGGTGGGTTGCACCCGTGTACCTGTTTCAGGCGGGTGGCACACATGTACCTGTTTCAGGTGGGTAGCACATGTACCTGTTTCAGGCGGGTGGTACACATGTACCTGTTTCAGGTGGGTGGCACATGTGTGCCTGTTCCAGGTCGGTGGCACACGTGTACCTGTCTCAGGCTGGTGCCACACATGTACCTGTTTCAGGTGGGTGGCGCATGTGTACCTGTTTCAGGTGGGTGGCACACATGTAACTGTTTCAGTTTGGTAGCACACATGCACCTGTTTCAAGCGTGTAGCACACGTGTACCTGTTTCAGGGGGGTAGCACACGTTTACCTGTTTCAGGCGGGTGGCACAAGTGTACCTGTTTCAGGTGGGTAGTGCACATGTTCCTGTTTCAGGCGGGTGGCATACGTGTCCCTGTTTCAGGTGGGTAGCCCACATGTACCTGTTTCAGGTGAGTGGCACACAAGCACATGTTTCAGGCGGGTGGCACACATGTACCTGTTTCAGGTGGGTAGCGCATGTGTACCTGTTTCAGGTGGGTGGCACACATGTATCTGTTTCAGGTGGGTAGCACAGGTGTACCTGTTTCAAGTGGGCAGCACACGTATAACTGTTTCAGGCGTGTAGCACATGTGTACCTGTTTCAGGTGGGCAGCACACGTGTAACTGTTTCAGGCGTGTAGCACACGTGTAACTGTTTCAGGTGGGCAGTACACGTGTAACTGTTTCAGGCGTGTAGCACACGTGCACCTGTTTCAGGTGGGTAGCACACGTGTACCTGTTTCAGGCGTGTAGCACACGAGTACCTGTTTCAGGTGGGTTGAACACGTGCACCTGTATCAGGCAGGTGGCACACGTGTACCTGTTTCAGGTGGCTGGCACCCGTGCACCTGTTTCAGGTGGGTGGCACATGTGTACCTGTTTCAGTTGGGTAGCACACGTGTACCTGTTTCAGGTGGGTGGCACAGGTGTACCTGTTTCAGGTGGGTAGCATACGTGTGCCTGTTTCAGGTGGGTAGCACACGTGTGCCTGTTTCAGGCGGGTGGCACACATGTACCTGTTTCAGGTGGGTGGCACACGTGTACCTGTTTCAGGTGGGCAGCACACATGTACCTGTTTCAGGCGTGTAGCACACGTGTACCTGTTTCAGGTGGGTAGAACACGTGTACCTGTTTCAGGTGGGTAGCACACGTGTGCTTGTTTCAGGCGGGTGACACACATGTGCCTGTTTCAGGTGGGTGGCACATGTGTACCTGTTTCAGGTGGGTGGCACACGTGTACCTGTTTCAGTTGGGTAGCACACGTGTACCTGTTTCAGGCGTGTAGCACACGTGTACCTGTTTCAGGTGGGTAGCACACATGTACCTGTTTCATGTGCGTGGCACACGTGTACCTGTTTCAGGTGGGTAGCATACGTGTGCCTGTTTCAGGTGGGTAGCACACGTGTGCCTGTTTCAGGTGGCTGGTACACATGTTCCTGTTTCTGGTGGGTAGCACACATGTACCTGTTTCATGTGCGTGGCACACGTGTATCTGTTTCAGGTGGGTAGCATACGTGTGCCTGTTTCAGGTGGGTAGCACACGTGTGCCTGTTTCAGGTGGCTGGCACACATGTACCTGTTTCAGGTGGGTGGCACACGTGTACCTGTTTCAGGTGGGTGGCACACATGTATCTGTTTCAGGTGGGTAGCACACATGTACCTGTTTCATGTGCGTGGCACACGTGTACCTGTTTCAGGTGGGTAGCATACGTGTGCCTGTTTCAGGTGGGTAGCACACGTGTGCCTGTTTCAGGCGGGTAGCACACGTGTACCTGTTTCAGGTGGGTGGCACACGTGTACCTGTTTCAGGTGGGTAGCACACGTGTAACTGTTTCAGGTGGGCAGCACACACGTACCTGTTTCAGGCGTGTAGCACACGTGTACCTGTTTCAGGTGGGTAGAACACGTGTACCTGTTTCAGGTGGGTAGCACATGTGTACCTGTGTCAGGTGGGTAGCACACATGCACCTGTTTCAGGTGGGTAGCACACGTGTACCTGTTTCAGGTGGGTAGCACACATGTACCTGTTTCATGTGCGTGGCACACGTGTACCTGTTTCAGTTGGGTGGCAAACATGTATCAGTTTCAGGTGGGTAGCACACATGTACCTGTTTCAGGTGGATAGCACACGTGTACCTGTTTCATGTGGGTGGTACACATGTACCTGTTTCAGCTGTGTAGCACATGTACCTGTTTCAGGTGGGTTGCACATGTGTACCTGTTCCAGGTCGGTGGCACACGTGTGCCTGTTTCAAGTGGGTTGCACACATGCACCTGTTTCAGGTGGGTAGCACACGTTTACCTGTTTCAGGTGGGTGGCACACGTGTACCTGTTTCAGGTGTGTAGCCCACATGTACCTGTTTCAGGTGGGTAGCACACGTGTACCTGTTTCAGATGAGTGGCACACAAGCACATGTTTCAGGTGGGTGGCACACATGTATCTGTTTCAGGTGGGTAGCACACGTGTACCTGTTTCAGGTGGGTAGCAGACGTGTACCTGTTTCAGGTGAGTGGCACACAAGCACATGTTTCAGGTGGGTGGCACACATGTATCTGTTTCAGGTGGGTAGCACACGTGTACCTGTTTCAGGTGGGTAGCACACGTGTACCTGTTTCAGGTGAGTGGCACACAAGCACATGTTTCAGGTGGGTGGCACACATGTATCTGTTTCAGGTGGGTAGCACACGTGTACCTGTTTCAGGTGGGCAGCAGACGTGTACCTGTTTCAGGTGTGTAGCACATGTGTACCTGTTTCAGGTGGGTAGCACACGTGTACCTGTTTCAGGTGGGTAGCACACGTGTAACTGTTTCAGGTGGGTGGCACATGTGTACCTGTTTCAGGCGTGTAGCACACGAGTACCTGTTTCAGGTGGGTTGAACACGTGTACCTGTATCAGGCAGATGGCACACGTGTACCTGTTTCAGGTGGGTGGCACACGTGCACCTGTTTCAGTTGGGTAGCACACGTGTACCTGTTTCAGGTGGGTGGCACAGGTGTACCTGTTTCAGGTGGGTAGCACACGTGTACCTGTTTCAGGTGGGAAGTACAGGTGTACCTGACTCAGGTGGGTAGCACACATGCACCTGTTTTAGGTGGGTAGTGCACATGTACCTGTTTCAGTTGGGTAGCACACGTGTACCTGTTTCAGGCGGGTGGCACACGTGTACCTGTTTCAGCTGTGTAGCACGTGTACCTGTTTCAGGTGGGTTGAACACGTGTACCTGTATCAGGCAGGTGGCACACGTGTACCTGTTTCAGGCGGGTGGCACACGTGTACCTGTTTCAGTTGGGTAGCACATGTGTACCTGTTTCAGGTGGGTGGCACAGGTGTACCTGTTTCAGGTGGGTAGCACACGTGTTCCTGTTTCAGGTGTGTGGCACACATGTTCCTGTTTCAGGTGGGTAGCACACATGTACCTGTTTCATGTGCGTGGCACACGTGTACCTGTTTCAGGTTGGTAGCATACGTGTGCCTGTTTCAGGTGGGTAGCACACGTGTGCCTGTTTCAGGCGGGTGGCACACATGTACCTGTTTCAGGTGGGTGGCACACGTGTACCTGTTTCAGGTGGGTAGCACACGTGTAACTGTTTCAGGTGGGCAGCACACATGTACCTGTTTCAGGCGTGTAGCACACGTGTACCTGTTTCAGGTGGGTAGAACACGTGTACCTGTTTCAGGTGGGTAGCACACGTGTACCTGTTTCATGTGCTTGGCACACATGTACCTGTTTCAGTTGGGTGGCAAACATGTATCTGTTTCAGGTGGGTAGCACACATGTACCTGTTTCAGGTGGATAGCGCACGTGTACCTGTTTCATGTGGGTGGCACACATGTGCCTGTTTCAGGTGGGTAGCACAAATGTACCTGTTTCAGGTGGGTTGAACACATGTACCTGTATCAGGCAGGCTGCACACGTGTACCTGTTTCAGTTGAGTAGCACACGTGTACCTGTTTCAGGTGGGTAGCATACGTGTGCCTGTTTCAGGCGGGTGGCACACGTGTACCTGTTTCAGATGGGTGGCAAACATGTATCTGTTTCAGGTGGGTAGCACACATTTACCTGTTTCAGGTGGATAGCACACGTGTACCTGTTTCATGTGGGTGGCACACATGTGCCTGTTTCAGGTGGGTAGCACACGTGTACCTGTTTCAGGTGTAAGCACACGTGTGCCTGTTTCATGTGGGTGGCACACATGTACCTCTTTCTGGTGGGTAGCACACATGTACCTATTTCATGTGCATGGCACACGTGTACCTGTTTCATGTGCGTGGCACACATGTACCTGTTCCAGGTGGGTGGCACACATGTACCTGTTTCATGTGGGTGGCACACACGTGCCTGTTTCTGGTGGGTAGCACACATGTACCTGTTTCAGGTGGGTAGCACACATGTACCTGTTTCATGTGGGCGGCACACATGTACCTGTTCCAGGTGGGTGGCACACATGTACCTGTTTCATGTGGGTGGCACACATGTGCCTGTTTCTGGTGGGTAGCACACATGTACCTGTTTCTGGTGGGTAGCACACGTGTACCTGTTTCATGTGGGTGGCACACATGTATCTGTTTCAGGTGGGTAGCACACATGTACCTGTTTCAGGTGGGTAGCACACATGCACCTGTTTCAGGCGGGTGGCACACATGTACCTGTTTCAGGTGGGTAGCACACGTGTACCTGTTTCAGGTGGGTAGCACACGTGTACCTGTTTCAGGCGGGTGACACACATGTACCTGTTTCAGGTGGGTGTCACACATGTACCTGTTTCTGGTGGGTAGCACACATGTACCTTTTTCATGTGCGTGGCACACGTGTACCTGTTTCAGGTGGGTAGCATACGTGTGCCTGTTTCAGGCGGGTGGCACACATGTACCTGTTTGGGGGAGGTAGTGCACGTGTACCTGTTTCTGGTGGGTAACACACATGTACCTGTTTCATGTGCGTGGCACACATGTACCTGTTTCAGGTGGGTAGCACACATGCACCTGTTTCAGGTGGGTGAGACACATGTACCTGTTTCAGGTGGGTAGCACACGTGTACCTGTTTCAGGCGTGTAGCACATGTGTACCTGTTTCAGGTGGGTAGCACACGTTTAGCGTGTTTCAGGTGGGTGGCACACATGTACCTGTTTCAGGTGGGTGGCACACGTGTACCTGTTTCAGTTGGGTAGCACATGTGTACCTGTTTCAGGTGGGTGGCACATGTGTGCCTGTTTCAATCTGGTAGCACACATGTACCTGTTTCATGTGCGTGGCACACATGTACCTGTTTCAGGTGGGTAGCACACATGCACCTGTTTCAGGTGGGTGAGACACATGTACCTGTTTCAGGTGGGTAGCACACATGTACCTATTTCAGGTGGATAGTGCACGTGTTCCTGTTTCAGGCTGGTAGCACACATGTACCTGTTTCAGGCGGGTAGCACATGTGTACCTGTTTCAGGTGGGTGGCACTCATGTATCTGTTTCAGGTGGGTAGCACAGGTGTACCTGTTTCAGGTGGGCAGCAGACGTGTATCTGTTTCAGGCGTGTAGCACACGTGTACCTTTTTCAGGTGGGTGGCACAAGTGTACCTGCTTCAGGTGGGTAGCACACATGTACCTGTTCCAGGTGAGTGGCACACATGTACCTGTTTCAAGTGGGTGACACACGTGTACCTGTTTCAGGTGGGTGGCACAAGTGTACCTGTTTCAGGTGGGTAGCACACATGTACCTGTTCCAGGTGAGTGGCACACATGCACCTGTTCAGGTGGGTGGCACACATGCACCTGTGTCAGGCGGGTAACATATGTGTACCTGTTTCAGGTGGGTTGCACACATGTACCTGTTCAGGTGGGTGGCACACATGCACCTGTGTCAGGCGGGTAACATATATGTACCTGTTTCAGGTTGGTTGCACACATGTACCTGTTTCAGGTGGGTAACACACGTGTACCTGTTTCAGGTGAGTGGCACACAAGCACATGTTTCAGGTGGGTACCACACTTGTATCTGTTTCAGGCGGGTGGCACAATTGTACCTGTTCCAGGTGGGTAGCACACATGTACCTGTTTCAGGTGGGTAGCACACATGTACCTGTTTCAGGTGTGTAGCACACGTGTGCCTGTTTCAGGCGTGTAGCACACATGTTCCTGTTTCAGATGGGTGGCACACGTGTACCTGTTTCAGGTGGGTAGTGCACGTGTTCCTGTTTCAGGCGGGTGGCACATGTGTACCTGTTTCAGGCGGGTGGCACACGTGTACCTGTTTCAGGTGGGTGGCACACATGTACCTGTTTCAGGTGGGTAGCACACGTGTACCTTTTAGAGGTGGGAAGCACACATGCACCTGTTTCAGGTGGGTTCCCATGTGTACCTGTTTCAGGCGGGTGGCACACATGTACCTGTTTCAGGTGGGTGGCACACTTGTGCCTGTTTGGTGGGTGGCACACATGTATCTGTTTCAGGTGGGTGGCACACATGTACCTGTTTCAGGCGGGTGCAACACATGTACCTGTTTCAGGTGGGTGGCACACGTGTACCTGTTTCAGGTGGGTAGCACACATGTACCTGTTTCAGGTGAGTGGCACACAAGAACATGTTTCAGGTGGGTGGCACACATGTACCTGTTTCAGGTGGGTAGCACACGTGTACCTGTTTCAGGTGGGTGGCACACATGTACCTTTTTCAGGTGGGTAGCACACGTGTACCTGTTTCAGGTGGTGGCACACATGTAACTGTTTCAGGTGGGTGGCACACCTGTACCTGTTTCAGGCGGGTGACACACGTGTACCTGTTTCATGTGGGTGGCACACATGTGCCCGTTTCTGGTGGGTAGCACACATGTACCTGTTTCAGGTGGGTAGCACACATGTACCTGTTTCATGTGCGTGGCACACGTGTACCTGTTTCAGGTGGGTAGCATACGTGTGCCTGTTTCAGGCGGGTGGCACACATGTACCTGTTCCAGGTGGGTGGCACACATGTATCTGTTTCAGGTGGGTAACACACATGTACCTGTTTCATGTGGGTGGCACACATGTGCCTGTTTCTGGTGGGTAGCACACATGTACCTGTTTCAGGTGGGTAGCACACATGTACCTGTTTCATGTGGGTGGCACACATGTGCCTGTTTCTGGTGGGTAGCACACATGTACCTGTTTCAGGTGGATAGCACACATGCACCTGTTTCAGGCGGGTGGCACACATGTACCTGTTTCAGGTGGGTAGCACACGTGTACCTGTTTCAGGCGGGTGACACACATGTACCTGTTTCAGGTGGGTGTCACACATGTACCTGTTTCTGGTGGGTAGCACACATGTACCTTTTTCATGTGCGTGGCACACGTGTACCTGTTTCAGGTGGGTAGCATACGTGTGCCTGTTTCAGGCGGGTGGCACACATGTACCCGTTTTAGGTGGGTAGTGCACGTGTACCTGTTTCTGGTGGGTAACACACATGTACCTGTTTCATGTGCGTGGCACACATGTACCTGTTTCAGGTCGGTAGCATACGTGTGCCTGTTTTAGGTGGGTGGCACACATGTACCTGTTTCAAGTGGGTGGCACACGTGTACCTGTTTCAGATGGGTAGCACACATGCACCTGTTTCAGGTGGGTGAGACACATGTACCTGTTTCAGGTCGGTAGCGCACGTGTACCTGTTTCAGGCGTGTAGCACACGTGTACCTGTTTCAGTTGCGTAGCACATGTGTACCTGTTTCAGGTGGGTAGCACACATGCACCTGTTTCAGGTGGGTGGCACATGTGTGCCTGTTTCAATCTGGTAGCACACGTGTAGCTGTTTCAGGTGGGTAGCACAAATGTACCTATTTCAGGTGGGTAGTGCACGTGTTCCTGTTTCAGGTGGGTGTCACACATGTACCTGTTTCTGGTGGGTAGCACACATGTACCTTTTTCATGTGCGTGGCACACGTGTACCTGTTTCAGGTGGGTAGCATACATGTGCCTGTTTCAGGCGGGTGGCACACATGTACCTGTTTCATGTGCTTGGCACACGTGTAACTGTTTCAGGTCGGTAGCATACATGTGCCTGTTTCAGGTGGGTGGCACACATGTACCTGTTTCAAGTGGGTGGCACACGTGTACCTGTTTCAGATGGGTAGCACACATGCACCTGTTTCAGGTGGGTGAGACACATGTACCTGTTTCAGGTGGGTAGCACACGTGTACCTGTTTCAGGCGTGTAGCACACGTGTACCTGTTTCAGTTGGGTAGCACATGTGTACCTGTTTCAGGTGGGTAGCACACATGCACCTGTTTCAGGTGGGTGGCACATGTGTGCCTGTTTCAATCTGGTAGCACACGTGTTCCTGTTTCAGGTGGGTAGCACACATGTACCTATTTCAGGTGGGTAGTGCACGTGTTCCTGTTTCAGGTGGGTGTCACACATGTACCTGTTTCTGGTGGGAAGCACACATGTATCTTTTTCATGTGCGTGGCACACGTGTACCTGTTTCAGGTGGGTAGCACACGTGTGCCTGTTTCAGGCGGGTGGCACACATGTACCTGTTTCATGTGCTTGGCACACGTGTACCTGTTTCAGGTCGGTAGCATACGTGTGCCTGTTTCAGGTGGGTGGCACACATGTACCTGTTTCAGGTGGGAGAGACACATGTACCTGTTTCAGGTTGGTAGCACACGTGTACCTGTTTCAGGCGTGTAGCACACGTGTACCTGTTTCAGTTGGGTAGCACATGTTTACCTGTTCCAGGCGGGTGGCTCACATGTACCTGTTTCAGGTGGGTGGCACACGTGTACCTGTTTCAGGTGGGTAGCACACGTGTACCTGTTTCAGGTGGGTGGCACATGTGTGCCTGTTTCAATCTGGTAGCACACGTGTAGCTGTTTCAGGTGGGTAGCACACATATACCTATTTCAGGTGGGTAGTGCACGTGTTCCTGTTTCAGGCTGGTAGCACACATGTACCTGTTTCAGGCGGGTAGCACATGTGTACCTGTTTCAGGTGGGTGGCACTCATGTATCTGTTTCAGGTGGGTAGCACACGTGTACCTGTTTCAGGTGGGCAGCACACGTGTATCTGTTTCAGGCGTGTAGCACACGTGTACCTGTTTCAGGTGGGTGGCACAAGTGTACCTGCTTCAGGTGGGTAGCACACATGTACCTGTTCCAGGTGAGTGGCACACATGTACCTGTTTCAAGTGGGTGGCACATGTGTACCTGTTTCAGGTGGGTAGCACACATGCACCTGTTTCAGGTGGGTGGGACACATGTACCTGTTTCAGGTGGGTAGCACACGTGTACCTGTTTCAGGCGTGTAGCACACGTGTACCTGTTTCAGTTGGGTAGCACATGTTTACCTGTTTCAATCTGGTAGCACACGTGTACCTGTTTCAGGTGGGTAGCACACATGTACCTGTTTCAGGTGGGTAGTGCACGTGTTCCTGTTTCAGGCGGGTAGCACATGTGTACCTGTTTCAGGTGGGTGGCTCTCATGTATCTGTTTCAGGCGTGTAGCACACGTGTACCTGTTTCAGGTGGGTGGCACAAGTGTACCTGTTTCAGGTGGGTAGCACACATGTACCTGTTCCAGGTGAGTGGCACACATGCACCTGTTCAGGTGGGTGGCACACATGCACCTGTGTCAGGCGGGTAACATATGTGTACCTGTTTCAGGTGGGTTGCACACATGTACCTGTTCAGGTGGGTGGCACACATGCACCTGTGTCAGGCGGGTAACATATATGTACCTGTTTCAGGTTTGTTGCACACATGTACCTGTTTCAGCTGGGTAACACACGTGTACCAGTTTCAGGTGGGTAGCACACGTTTACCTGTTCGAGGTGGGTAGCACACTTGTATCTGTTTCAGGCGGGTGGCACACTTGTACCTGTTCCAGGTGGGTAGCACACGTGTACCTGTTTCAGGCGGGTAGCACACATGTACCTGTTTCAGGTGTGTAGCACACGTGTACCTGTTTCAGGCATGCAGCACACGTGTACCTGTTTCAGATGGGTGGCACACGTGTACCTGTTTCAGGTGGGTAGTGCACGTGTTCCTGTTTCAGGCGGGTGGCACATGTGTACCTGTTTCAGGCGGGTGGCACACGTGTACCTGTTTCAGGTGGGTGGCACACATGTACCTGTTTCAGGTGGGTAGCACACGTGTACCTATTTCAGGTGGGTAGCACACATGCACCTGTTTCAGGCAGGTAGCATATGTGTCGCTGTTTCAGGTGGGTAGCACACATGTACCTGTTTCAGATGTATTCACGTGTGTGCCTGTTTCAGGTAGGTTGCACATGTGTACCTGTTTCAGGTGGGTAGCACACGTGTACCTGTTTCCGGTGGGTAGTACACATGTACCTGTTTCAGGTGTGTAGCCCACATGTACCTGTTTTAGGTGGGTAGCTCACATGTACCTGTTTCAGGTGGGTTCCCATGTGTATCTGTTTCAGGTGGGTAGCACCCGTGTACCTGTTTCAGGCGGGTGGCACACATGTGCCTGTTTCAGGTGGGTTGCACACATGTACATGTTCCAGGTGGGAGCGCATGTGTACCTGTTTCAGGCGGGTGGCACACATGTACCTGTTCAGGTTGGTGGCACACATGCACCTGTGTCAGGCGGGTAACATATGTGTGCCTGTTTCAGGTGGGTAGCACACGTGTACGTGTTTCAGGTGGATAGCACACGTTTACCTGTTTCAGGCGGGTGGCACAAGTGTACCTGTTTCGGGTGGGTGGCACACGTGTACCTGTTTCAGGTGGGTCGCACACGTGTACATGTTTCAGGTGGGTAGCACACATGCACCTGTTTCAGGTGGATAGCACACGTGTACCTGTTTCAGGAGGATGGCGCACATTTACCTGTTCAGGTGGGTGGCACACATGCACCTGTGTCAGGCGGGTAACATATATGTACCTGTTTCAGGTGGGTTGCACACATGTACCTGTTTCAGGTGGGTAGCACACGTGTACCTGTTCCAGGTGGGTAGACACATGTATCTGTGTCAGGCGGGTGGCACACTTGTACCTGTTCCAGGTGGGTAGCACACGTGTACCTGTTTCAGGTGGGTAGCACACGTTTACCTGTTTCAGGCGGGTGGCACAAATGTTCCTGTTTCAGGTGGGTGGCACACGTGTACCTGTTTCAGGTGGGTAGTGGACGTGTTCCTGTTTGAGGCGGGTGGCACACATGTACCTGTTTCAGGTGGGTAGCACACGTGTACCTGTTTCAGGTGGGTAGCACACGTGTACCTGTTCCAGGTGGGTAGCACACATGTATCTGTTTCAGGCGGTTGGCACACTTGTACCTGTTCCAGGTGGGTAGCACACGTGTACCTGTTTCAGGTGGGTAGCACACGTTTACCTGTTTCAGGCGGGTGGCACAAATGTTCCTGTTTCAGGTGGGTGGCACACGTGTACCTGTTTCAGTTGGGTAGCACACATGTACCTGTTTCAGGTGGGTGGCACACGTGTACCTGTTTCAGGTGGGTAGTGGACGTGTTTCTGTTTCAGGCGGGTGGCACACATGTACCTGTTTCAGGTGGGTAGCACATGTGTACCTTTTTCAGGTGGGTAGCACACATGCACCTGTTTCAGGCTGGTAGCACATGTGTCGCTGTTTCAGGTGGGTCGCACACGTGTACCTTTTTCAGGTGGGTAGCACACATGCACCTGTTTCAGGCGGGTAGCACATGTGTCGCTGTTTCAGGTGGGTAGCACACATGTACCTGTTTCAGATGTGTTCACGTGTGTGCCTGTTTCAGATAGGTAGCACACGTGTACCTGTTTCAGGTGGGAAGCACACGTGTACCTGTTTCCGGTGGGTAGTACACATGTATCTGTTTCAGGTGGGTAGCACCCGTGTACCTGTTTCAGGCGGGTGGCACACATGTACGTGTTTCAGGTGGGTCGCACACGTGTACATGTTCCAGGTGGGTAGCACATGTGTACCTGTTTCAGGAGGATGGCGCACATGTACCTGTTTCAGGTGGGTTGCACGCATGTACCTGTTTCAGGTGGGTTGCACCCATGTACATGTTCCAGGTGGGTAGCACATGTGTCCCTGTTTCAGGCGGGTGGCACACGTGTACCTGTTCCAGCTGATTGGCACACGTGTACCTGTTTCAGGTGGGTAGCACACATGCACCTGTTTCAGGTGTGTTCACATGTGTACCTGTTTTAGGTGGGTAGCACACATGTACCTGTTTCAGGTGGGTCGCACTCATGCACCTGTTTCCGGTGGGTGCACATGTGTATCTGTTTCAGGCGGGTAGTACACGGGTATCTGTTTCTGGTGGGTAGCACACATGTACCTGTTTCAGGCGGGTGGCACACGTGTACCTGTTTCAGGCGGGTGGCACACGTGTACCTGTTCCAGGTGGGTAGCACACGTGTACCTGTTTCAGGTGGGTAGCACACGTTTACCTGTTTCAATCTGGTAGCACACGTGTACCTGTTTCAGGTGGGTAGCACACATGTACCTGTTTCAGGTGGGTAGTGCACGTGTTCCTGTTTCAGGTGGGTAGCACATGTGTACCTGTTTCAGGTGGGTGGCACTCATGTATCTGTTTCAGGTGGGTAGCACACGTGTACTTGTTTCAGGTGTGCAGCACACGTGTATCTGTTTCAGGCGTGTAGCACACGTGTACCTGTTTCAGGTGGGTGGCACAAGTGTACCTGTTTCAGGTGGGTAGCACACATGTACCTGTTCCAGGTGAGTGGCACACATGCACCTGTTCAGGTGGGTGGCACACATGCACCTGTGTCAGGCGGGTAACATATGTGTACCTGTTTCAGGTGGGTTGCACACATGTACCTGTTTCAGGTGGGTAACACACGTGTGCCTGTTTCAGGTGGGTAGCACACGTGTACCTGTTCCAGGTGGGGAGCACACTTGTATCTGTTTCAGGCGGGTGGCACACTTGTACCTGTTTCAGGTGGGTAGCACACGTGTACCTGTTTCAGGGGGGTAGCACACATGTACCTGTTTCAGGTGTGTAGCACACGTGTACCTGTTTCAGGAGTGTAGCACACATGTACCTGTTTCAGATGGGTGGCACATGTGTACCTGTTTCAGGTGGGTAGTGCACGTGTTCCTGTTTCAGGCGGGTGGCACATGTGTACCTGTTTCAGGCGGGTGGCACACGTGTACCTGTTTCAGGTGGGTGGCACACATGTACCTGTTTCAGGTGGGTAGCACACGTGTACCTATTTCAGGTGGGTAGCACACATGCACCTGTTTCAGGCGGGTAGCACATGTGTCGCTGTTTCAGGTGGGTAGCACACATGTACCTGTTTCAGATGTGTTCACGTGTGTGCCTGTTTCAGGTAGGTTGCACATGTGTACCTGTTTCAGGTGGGTAGCACACGTGTACCTGTTTCCGGTGGGTAGTACACATGTACCTGTTTCAGGTTTGTAGCCCACATGTACCTGTTTTAGGTGGGTAGCTCACATGTACCTGTTTCAGGTGGGTTCCCATGTGTATCTGTTTCAGGTGGGTAGCACCCGTGTACCTGTTTCAGGCGGGTGGCACACATGTGCCTGTTTCAGGTGGGTTGCACACATGTACATGTTCCAGGTGGGAGCACATGTGTTCCTGTTTCAGGAGGATGGCGCACATGTACCTGTTCAGGTTGGTGGCACACATGCACCTGTGTCAGGCGGGTAACATATGTGTGCCTGTTTCAGGTGGGTAGCACACGTGTACGTGTTTCAGGTGGATAGCACACGTTTACCTGTTTCAGGCGGGTGGCACAAGTGTACCTGTTTCGGGTGGGTGGCACACGTGTACCTGTTTCAGGTGGGTCGCACACGTGTACATGTTTCAGGTGGGTAGCACACATGCACCTGTTTCAGGTGGATAGCACACGTGTACCTGTTTCAGGAGGATGGCGCACATTTACCTGTTCAGGTGGGTGGCACACATGCACCTGTGTCAGGCGGGTAACATATATGTACCTGTTTCAGGTGGGTTGCACACATGTACCTGTTTCAGGTGGGTAACACACGTGTACCAGTTTCAGGTGGGTAGCACACGTGTACCTGTTCCAGGTGGGTAGCACACATGTACCTGTTCCAGGTGGGTAGCACACGTGTACCTGTTTCAGGTGGGTAGCACACGTTTACCTGTTTCAGGAGGATGGCGCACATTTACCTGTTCAGGTGGGTGGCACACATGCACCTGTGTCAGGCGGGTAACATATATGTACCTGTTTCAGGTGGGTTGCACACATGTACCTGTTTCAGGTGGGTAACACACGTGTACCAGTTTCAGGTGGGTAGCACACGTGTACCTGTTCCAGGTGGGTAGCACACATGTACCTGTTCCAGGTGGGTAGCACACGTGTACCTGTTTCAGGTGGGTAGCACACGTTTACCTGTTTCAGGCGGGTGGCACAAATGTTCCTGTTTCAGGTGGGTGGCACACGTGTACCTGTTTCAGTTGGGGAGCACACATGTACCTGTTTCAGGTGGGTGGCACACGTGTACCTGTTTCAGGTGGGTAGTGGACGTGTTCCTGTTTCAGGCGGGTGGCACACATGTACCTGTTTCCGGTGGGTAGCACACGTGTACCTTTTTCAGGTGGGCAGCACACATGCACCTGTTTCAGGCGGGTAGCACATGTGTCGCTGTTTCAGGTGGGTAGCACACGTGTACCTTTTTCAGGTGGGTAGCACACATGCACCTGTTTCAGGCGGGTAGCACATGTGTCGCTGTTTCAGGTGGGTAGCACACATGTACCTGTTTCAGATGTGTTCACGTGTGTGCCTGTTTCAGATAGGTAGCACACGTGTACCTGTTTCAGGTGGGAAGCACACGTGTACCTGTTTCCGGTGGGTAGTACACATGTATCTGTTTCAGGTGGGTAGCACCCGTGTACCTGTTTCAGGCGGGTGGCACACATGTACATGTTTCAGGTGGGTCGCACACGTGTACATGTTCCAGGTGGGTAGCACATGTGTACCTGTTTCAGGAGGATGGCGCACATGTACCTGTTTCAGGTGGGTTGCACGCATGTACCTGTTTCAGGTGGGTTGCACCCATGTACATGTTCCAGGTGGGTAGCACATGTGTCCCTGTTTCAGGCGGGTGGCACACGTGTACCTGTTCCAGCTGATTGGCACACGTGTACCTGTTTCAGGTGGGTAGCACACATGCACCTGTTTCAGGTGGGTCGCACTCATGCACCTGTTTCCGGTGGGTGCACATGTGTATCTGTTTCAGGCGGGTAGTACACGGGTATCTGTTTCTGGTGGGTAGCACACATGTACCTGTTTCAGGCGGGTGGCACACGTGTTCCAGTTTCAGGTGGGTAGCATACGTGTACCTGTTTCAGGTGGGTAACACACACGTACCTGTTTCACGTGGGTAGCACACATGTACCTGTTTCAGATGTGTTCACGTGTGTGCCTGTTTCAGATAGGTAGCACACGTGTACCTGTTTCAGGTGGGAAGCACACGTGTACCTGTTTCCGGTGGGTAGTACACATGTACCTGTTTCAGGTGGGTTGCACGCATGTACCTGTTTCAGGTGGGTTGCACCCATGTACATGTTCCAGGTGGGTAGCACATGTGTCCCTGTTTCAGGCGGGTGGCACACGTGTACCTGTTCCAGCTGATTGGCACACGTGTACCTGTTTCAGGTGGGTTGCACACATGTACCTGTTTCAGGTGGGTAGCACCCGTGTACCTGTTTCAGGCGGGTGGCACACATGTACCTGTTTCAGGTGGGTTGAACGCATGTACCTGTTTCAGGTGGGTTGCACCCATGTACATGTTCCAGGTGGGTAGCACATGTGTCCCTGTTTCAGGCGGGTGGCACACGTGTACCTGTTCCAGCTGATTGGCACACGTGTACCTGTTTCAGGTGGGTTGCACACATGTACCTGTTTCAGGTGGGTAACACACGTGTACCTGTTTCAGGTGGGTAGCACACGTGTACCTGTTCCAGGTGGGTAGCACACATGTATCTGTTTCAGGCGGTTGGCACACTTGTACCTGTTCCAGGTGGGTAGCACACATGTACCTGTTTCAGGTGGGTAGCACACGTTTACCTGTTTCAGGCGGGTGGCACAAACGTTCCTGTTTCAGGTGGGTGGCACACGTGTACCTGTTTCAGTTGGGTAGCACACATGTACCTGTTTCAGGTGGGTGGCACACGTGTACCTGTTTCAGGTGGGTAGTGGACGTGTTCCTGTTTCAGGCGGGTGGCACACATGTACCTGTTTCAGGTGGGTAGCACACGTGTACCTTTTTCAGGTGGGTAGCACACATGCACCTTTTTCAGGCGGGTAGCACATGTGTCGCTGTTTCAGGTGGGTAGCACACGTGTATCTTTTTCAGGTGGGTAGCACACATGCACCTGTTTCAGGCGGGTAGCACATGTGTCGCTGTTTCAAGTGGGTAGCACACATGTACCTGTTTCAGATGTGTTCACGTGTGTGCCTGTTTCAGATAGGTAGCACACGTGTACCTGTTTCAGGTGGGAAGCACACGTGTACCTGTTTCCGGTGGGTAGTACACATGTATCTGTTTCAGGTGGGTAGCACCCGTGTACCTGTTTCAGGCGGGTGGCACACATGTACGTGTTTCAGGTGGGTCGCACACGTGTACATGTTCCAGGTGGGTAGCACATGTGTACCTGTTTCAGGCGGATGGCGCACATGTACCTGTTTCAGGTGGGTTGCACGCATGTACCTGTTTCAGGTGGGTTGCACCCATGCACATGTTCCAGGTGGGTAGCACATGTGTCCCTGTTTCAGGCGGGTGGCACACGTGTACCTGTTCCAGCTGATTGGCACACGTGTACCTGATTCAGGTGGGTAGCACACATGCACCTGTTTCAGGTGGGTCGCACTCATGCACCTGTTTCCGGTGGGTGCACATGTGTATCTGTTTCAGGCGGGTAGGACACGGGTATCTGTTTCTGGTGGGTAGCACACATGTACCTGTTTCAGGCGGGTGGCACACGTGTTCCAGTTTCAGGTGGGTAGCACACATGTACCTGTTTCAGGCGGGTGGCACACGTGTACCTGTTTCAGGCGGGTGGCACACGTGTACCTGTTTCAGGTGGGTAGCACACGTGTACCTGTTTCAGGTGGGTGGCACATGTGTGCCTGTTTCAATCTGGTAGCACACGTGTACCTGTTTCAGGTGGGTAGCACACATGTACCTGTTTCAGGTGGATAGTGCACGTGTTCCTGTTTCAGGCGGGTAGCACATGTGTACCTGTTTCAGGTGGGTGGCGCTCATGTATCTGTTTCAGGTGGGTAGCACACGTGTACTTGTTTCAGGTGTGCAGCACACGTGTATCTGTTTCAGGCGTGTAGCACACGTGTACCTGTTTCAGGTGGGTGGCACAAGTGTACCTGTTTCAGGTGGGTAGCACACATGTACCTGTTCCAGGTGAGTGGCACACATGCACCTGTTCAGGTGGGTGGCACACATGCACCTGTGTCAGGCGGGTAACATATGTGTACCTGTTTCAGGTGGGTTGCACACATGTACCTGTTCAGGTGGGTGGCACACATGCACCTGTGTCAGGCGGGTAACATATATGTACCTGTTTCAGGTCGGTTGCACACATGTACCTGTTTCAGGTGGGTAACACACGTGTGCCTGTTTCAGGTGGGTAGCACACGTGTACCTGTTCCAGGTGGGGAGCACACTTGTATCTGTTTCAGGCGGGTGGCACACTTGTACCTGTTCCAGGTGGGTAGCACACGTGTACCTGTTTCAGGGGGGTAGCACACATGTACCTGTTTCAGGTGTGTAGCACACGTATACCTGTTTCAGGCGTGTAGCACACGTGTACCTGTTTCAGATGGGTGGCACATGTGTACCTGTTTCAGGTGGGTAGTGCACGTGTTCCTGTTTCAGACGGGTGGCACATGTGTACCTGTTTCAGGCGGGTGGCACACGTGTACCTGTTTCAGGTGGGTGGCACACATGTGCCTGTTTCAGGTGGGTAGCACACGTGTACCTATTTCAGGTGGGTAGCACACATGCACCTGTTTCAGGCGGGTAACACATGTGTCGCTGTTTCAGGTGGGTAGCACACATGTACCTGTTTCAGATGTGTTCACGTGTGTGCCTGTTTCAGGTAGGTTGCACATGTGTACCTGTTTCAGGTGGGTAGCACACGTGTACCTGTTTCCGGTGGGTAGTACACATGTACCTGTTTCAGGTGTGTAGCCAACATGTACCTGTTTTAGGTGGGTAGCTCACATGTACCTGTTTCAGGTGGGTTCCCATGTGTATCTGTTTCAGGTGGGTGGCACACATGTGCCTGTTTCAGGTGGGTTGCACACATGTACATGTTCCAGGTGGGAGCACATGTGTTCCTGTTTCAGGAGGATGGCGCACATGTACCTGTTCAGGTTGGTGGCACACATGCACCTGTGTCAGGCGGGTAACATATGTGTGCCTGTTTCAGGAGGGAAGCACACGTGTACGTGTTTCAGGTGGATAGCACACGTTTACCTGTTTCAGGCGGGTGGCACAAGTGTACCTGTTTCGGGTGGGTGGCACACGTGTACCTGTTTCAGGTGGGTCGCACACGTGTACATGTTTCAGGTGGGTAGCACACATGCACCTGTGTCAGGCGGGTAACATATGTGTGCCTGTTTCAGGTGGATAGCACACGTTTACCTGTTTCAGGCGGGTGGCACAAGTGTACCTGTTTCGGGTGGGTGGCACACGTGTACCTGTTTCAGGTGGGTCGCACACGTGTAAACGTTTCAGGTGGGTAGCACACATGCACCTGTTTCAGGTGGATAGCACACGTGTACCTGTTTCAGGAGGATGGCGCACATTTACCTGTTCAGTTGGGTGGCACACATGCACCTGTGTCAGGCGGGTAACATATATGTACCTGTTTCAGGTGGGTTGCACACATGTACCTGTTTCAGGTGGGTAACACACGTGTACCTGTTTCAGGTGGGTAGCACACGTGTACCTGTTCCAGGTGGGTAGCACACATGTACCTGTTCCAGGTGGGTAGCACACGTGTACCTGTTTCAGGTGGGTAGCACACGTTTACCTGTTTCAGGCGGGTGGCACAAATGTACCTGTTTCAGGTGGGTGGCACACGTGTTCCTGTTTCAGTTGGGTAGCACACATGTACCTGTTTCAGGTGGGTGGCACACGTGTACCTGTTTCAGGTGGGTAGTGGACGTGTTCCTGTTTCAGGCGGGTGGCACACATGTACCTGTTTCAGGTGGGTAGCACACGTGTACCTTTTTCAGGTGGGTAGCACACATGCACCTGTTTCAGGCGGGTAGCACATGTGTCGCTGTTTCAGGTGGGTAGCACACGTGTACCTTTTTCAGGTGGGTAGCACACATGCACCTGTTTCAGGCGGGTAGCACATGTGTCGCTGTTTCAAGTGGGTAGCACACATGTACCTGTTTCAGATGTGTTCACGTGTGTGCCTGTTTCAGATAGGTAGCACACGTGTTCCTGTTTCAGGTGGGAAGCACACGTGTACCTGTTTCCGGTGGGTAGTACACATGTATCTGTTTCAGGTGGGTAGCACATGTGTCCCTGTTTCAGGCGGGTGGCACACGTGTACCTGTTCCAGCTGATTGGCACACGTGTACCTGTTTCAGGTGGGTAGCACACATGCACCTGTTTCAGGTGTGTTCACATGTGTACCTGTTTCAGGTGGGTAGCACACATGCACCTGTTTCAGGTGGGTCGCACTCATGCACCTGTTTCCGGTGGGTGCACATGTGTATCTGTTTCAGGCGGGTAGGACACGGGTATGTTTCTGGTGGGTAGCACACATGTACCTGTTTCAGGCGGGTGGCACACGTGTTCCAGTTTCAGGTGGGTAGCATACGTGTACCTGTTTCAGGTGGGTAACACACACGTACCTGTTTCAGGTGGGTAGCACACATGTACCTGTTTCAGATGTGTTCACGTGTGTGCCTGTTTCAGATAGGTAGCACACGTGTACCTGTTTCAGGTGGGAAGCACACGTGTACCTGTTTCCGGTGGGTAGTACACATGTATCTGTTTCAGGTGGGTAGCATCCGTGTACCTGTTTCAGGCGGGTGGCACACATGTACGTGTTTCAGGTGGGTCGCACACGTGTACATGTTCCAGGTGGGTAGCACATGTGTACCTGTTTCAGGAGGATGGCGCACATGTACCTGTTTCAGGTGGGTTGCACGCATGTACCTGTTTCAGGTGGGTTGCACCCATGTACATGTTCCCGGTGGGTAGCACATGTGTCCCTGTTTCAGGCGGGTGGCACACGTGTACCTGTTCCAGCTGATTGGCACACGTGTACCTGTTTCAGGTGGGTAGCACACATGCACCTGTTTCAGGTGGGTCGCACTCATGCACCTGTTTCTGGTGGGTGCACATGTGTATCTGTTTCAGGCGGGTAGGACACGGGTATCTGTTTCTGGTGGGTAGCACACATGTACCTGTTTCAGGCGGGTGGCACACGTGTTCCAGTTTCAGGTGGGTAGCATACGTGTACCTGTTTCAGGTGGGTAACACACACGTACCTGTTTCAGCTGGGTTGTACACATGTACCTGTTTCAGGTGGGTTGTACACATGTACGTGTTTCAGGTGGGTGGCACACGTGTTCCTGTTTCAGGTGGGTAGCACACATGCACCTGTTTCAGGCGGGTAGCACATGTGTCGCTGTTTCAGGTGCGTAGCACACATGTACCTGTTTCAGATGTGTTCACGTGTGTGCCTGTTTCAGGTAGGTAGCACACGTGTACCTGTTTCAGGTGGGAAGCACACGTGTACCTGTTTCCGATGGGTAGTACACATGCATCTGTTTCAGGTGGGTAGCACCCGTGTACCTGTTTCAGGCGGGTGGCACACATGTACGTGTTTCAGGTGGGTCGCACACGTGTACATGTTCCAGGTGGGTAGCACATGTGTACCTGTTTCAGGAGGATGGCGCACATGTACCTGTTTCAGGTGGGTTGCACGCATGTACCTGTTTCAGGTGGGTTGCACCCATGTACATGTTCCCGGTGGGTAGCACATGTGTCCCTGTTTCAGGCGGGTGGCACACGTGTACCTGTTCCAGCTGATTGGCACACGTGTACCTGTTTCAGGTGGGTAGCACACATGCACCTGTTTCAGGTGGGTCGCACTCATGCACCTGTTTCTGGTGGGTGCACATGTGTATCTGTTTCAGGCGGGTAGGACACGGGTATCTGTTTCTGGTGGGTAGCACACATGTACCTGTTTCAGGCGGGTGGCACACGTGTTCCAGTTTCAGGTGGGTAGCATACGTGTACCTGTTTCAGGTGGGTAACACACACGTACCTGTTTCAGGTGGGTAGCACACATGCGCCTGTTTCAGATGTGTTCACGTGTGTGCCTGTTTCAGATAGGTAGCACACGTGTACCTGTTTCAGGTGGGAAGCACACGTGTACCTGTTTCCGGTGGGTAGTACACATGTATCTGTTTCAGGTGGGTAGCACCCGTGTACCTGTTTCAGGCGGGTGGCACACATGTACGTGTTTCAGGTGGGTCGCACACGTGTAAATGTTCCAGGTGGGTAGCACATGTGTACCTGTTTCAGGAGGATGGCGCACATGTACCTGTTTCAGGTGGGTTGCACGCATGTACCTGTTTCAGGTGGGTTGCACCCATGTACATGTTCCAGGTGGGTAGCACATGTGTCCCTGTTTCAGGCGGGTGGCACACGTGTTCCAGTTTCAGGTGGGTAGCATACGTGTACCTGTTTCAGGTGGGTAACACACACGTACCTGTTTCAGGTGGGTAGCACACATGTACCTGTTTCAGATGTGTTCACGTGTGTGCCTGTTTCAGATAGGTAGCACACGTGTACCTGTTTCAGGTGGGAAGCACACGTGTACCTGTTTCCGGTGGGTAGTACACATGTATCTGTTTCAGGTGGGTAGCACCCGTGTACCTGTTTCAGGCGGGTGGCACACATGTACGTGTTTCAGGTGGGTCGCACACGTGTACATGTTCCAGGTGGGTAGCACATGTGTACCTGTTTCAGGAGGATGGCGCACATGTACCTGTTTCAGGTGGGTTGCACGCATGTACCTGTTTCAGGTGGGTTGCACCCATGTACATGTTCCAGGTGGGTAGCACATGTGTCCCTGTTTCAGGCGGGTGGCACACGTGTACCTGTTCCAGCTGATTGGCACACGTGTACCTGTTTCAGGTGGGTAGCACACATGCACCTGTTTCAGGTGGGTCGCACTCATGCACCTGTTTCTGGTGGGTGCACATGTGTATCTGTTTCAGGCGGGTAGGACACGGGTATCTGTTTCTGGTGGGTAGCACACATGTACCTGTTTCAGGCGTGTGGCACACGTGTTCCAGTTTCAGGTGGGTAGCATACGTGTACCTGTTTCAGGTGGGTAACATACACGTACCTGTTTCAGGTGGGTTGTACACATGTACCTGTTCCAGGTGGGTTGTACACATGTACGTGTTTCAGGTGGGTGGCACACGTGTTCCTGTTTCAGGTGGGTAGCACACATGCACCTGTTTCAGGTGGGTAACACACACGTACCTGTTTCAGGTGGGTTGTACACATGTACCTGTTTCAGGTGGGTTGTACACATGTACGTGTTTCAGGTGGGTGGCACACGTGTTCCTGTTTCAGGTGGGTAGCACACATGCACCTGTTTCAGGTGGGTGGCACACGTGTTGCAGTTTCAGGTGGGTAGCATACGTGTACCTGTTTCAGGTGGGTAGCACACATGTACCTGTTTCAGGTGGGTGGCACACGTGTACCTGTTTCAGGTGGGTAGCACACGTGTACCTGTTTCAGGTGGGTAGCACACACGTACCTGTTTCAGGTGGGTTGTACACATGAACCTGTTTCAGGTGGGTTGTACAGATGTACGTGTTTCAGGTGGGTGGCACACGTGTACCTGTTTCACGTGGGTAGCACACGTGTACCTGTTTCAGATGGGTAGCACACATGCACCTTTTTCCGGTGGGTGCACATGTGTACCTTTTTCAGGCGGTTGACACACGTGTATCTATTTCAGGTGTGTCGCACCTGTACCTGTTTCAGGTGGGTGGTACACATGTACCTGTTTCAGTTGGGTTGCACACGTGTACCTGTTTCAGGTGGTTGGCACACGTGTACCTGTTTCAGGTGGGTAGCACACATGCACCTTTTTCCAGTGGGTGCACATGTGTACCTTTTTCAGGTGGTTGACACACGTGTATCTATTTCAGGCGTGTCGCACCTGTACCTGTTTCAGGTGGGTAGCACACATGTACCTGTTTCAGGTGGGTAGCACACGTGTACCTGTTTCAGGTGGGTAGCACACATGCACCTTTTTCCGGTGGGTGCACATGTGTACCATTTTCAGGTGGTTGACACACGTGTATCTATTTCAGGTGTGTCGCACCTGTACCTGTTTCAGGTGGGTGGCACACATGTACCTGTTTCAGGTGGGTTGCACACGTGTACCTGTTTCAGGTGGGTGGCACACGTGTACCTGTTTCAGGTGGGTAGCACACCTGCACCTTTTTCCGGTGGGTGGACATGTGTACCTTTTTCAGGTGGTTGACACACGTGTATCTATTTCAGGTGTGTCGCACCTGTACCTGTTTCAGGTGGGTAGCACACATGTACCTGTTTCAGGTGGGTAGCACACGTGTACCTGTTTCAGGTGGGTAGCACACATGCACCTTTTTCCGGTGGGTGCACATGTGTACCTTTTTCAGGTGGATGACACACGTGTATCTATTTCAGGTGTGTCGCACCTGTACCTGTTTCAGGTGGGTGGCACACATGTACCTGTTTCAGGTGGGTTGCACACGTGTACCTGTTTCAGGTGGGTGGCACACGTGTACCTGTTTCAGGTGGGTAGCACACATGCACCTTTTTCCGGTGGGTGCACATGTGTACCTTTTTCAGGTGGTTGACACACGTGTATCTATGTCAGGTGTGTCGCACCTGTACCTGTTTCAGTTGGGTAGCACACATGCACCTTTTTCCGGTGGGTGCACATGTGTACCTTTTTCAGGTGGTTGACACACGTGTATCTATTTCAGGTGTGTCGCACCAGTACCTGTTTCAGGTGGGTAGCAGACATTTACCTGTTTCAGGTGGGTAGCACACATGTACCTGTTTCAGGTGGGTTGCACACGTGTACCTGTTTCAGGTGGGTGGCACACGTGTACCTGTTTCAGGTGGGTAGCACACATGCACCTTTTTCCGGTGGGTGCACATGTGTACCTTTTTCAGGTGGTTGACACACGTGTATCTATTTCAGGTGTGTCGCACCTGTACCTGTTTCAGGTGGGTAGCACACATGTACCTGTTTCAGGTGGGTAGCACACATGCACCTTTTTCCGGATTGTGCACATGTGTACCTTTTTCAGGTGGTTGACACACGTGTATCTATTTCAGGTGTGTTGCACCTGTGCCTGTTTCAGGTGGGTGGCACACATGTACCTGTTTCAGGTGGGTTGCACACGTGTACCTGTTTCAGGTGGGTGGCACACGTGTACCTGTTTCAGGTGGGTAGCACACATGCACCTTTTTCCGGTGGGTGCACATGTGTACCTTTTTCAGGTGGTTGACACACGTGTATCTATTTCAGGTGTGTCGCACCTGTACCTGTTTCAGGTGGGTAGCACACATGCACCTTTTTCCGGTGGGTGCACATGTGTACCTTTTTCAGGTGGTTGACACACGTGTATCTATTTCAGGTGTGTCGCACCTGTACCTGTTTCAGGTGGGTAGCAGACATTTACCTGTTTCAGGTGGGTAGCACGCGTGTACCTGTTTCAGGTGGGTGGCACACGTGTACCTGTTTCAGGTGGGTGGCACACATTTACCTGTTTCAGGTGTGTTCACATGTGCATCTGCTTCATTTGGGTAGAACACATGTACCTGTTTCAGGTGGGTAGCACACATGTACCTGTTTCAGATCAATACCATGGGTATGGGGGGAGTTGCTTTTGCCAATTTTGTCAAGGGACACTGAACCTTATTTTCCCAAAATCTTCATCCCAGACCATTTTTTCCAATTTGCACACAATATAGTTCTTTTATCTTATTTCTTATCCTACTGATTGTTATTGGACAAGCCGGGGACATGACCCGTTAGTTGGCAGATTAGCCATGTTCTCAAAGAATGATCTACCCAGCTCAATGGTCCTCTTCTGTTCCCAACCAAATCCCGGGAACATCAACGACATTGGGCTGAATCTTATCGACAGTTGGCTCAGTGTCAGCCATGTTGAGTTTTTTTGGAGGATTTCTCTCCATGAGGCCTAATGACATATCTCACTGTATTTTACCAGATTCACCTCATTAACTACCTATCCTGCCCCTGTGACTTCTGTCATGGCCGATTCCACCCTCATGTGGCCAAGCGCCATTCTTGTAACTCATTGGGTGTTGGTTGACTGACCTAAATCCCTGGCACCAGCACCATCTTTAAAATGCTGCTGTGTACCCGAACAAGCCATGGCATACTACAGCTGCCGAGCTCATTGACAGACTGATTCTCACCACTGCAGCGAAGGGGAAGAGGGTGCACAATTCTACAACAGAGACCTGACGGCTCCTGGTAGAGGGGATGGGGCACGGTGGCTCAATGGTACTGCTTCACCGTGCCGGGGGCCCAGGTTTGATTCCAGCCACAGACAACTGTCAGTGCGAAGTTTCCCTGTGCCTGCATGGGCTTCCTTTGGGTGCTCCAGTTTCCTCCCACAGTCCAAGATGTGCAGGATAGGTGGATTAGCCGTGGTAAATGTGGGATTATAGGGATAGAGTTGAGGGCTGGGTCTAGGTGAGATGCTCTTCAGAGGGTCATCTTAGATTTAATGGACCGAACGGATTCTATGGTGCAGAGAAGGGATGCCCTCTTCCCTCTAGCCTGTTACTTTTTTCATTGAGAGTATGCTCCCTGTCCTGTGATTGTCATGTGGGCGAGTGCAGTCTCAATGATGCACAGGAATGGCCAGCCCTATTGTGAGAACTCAATTACTCTCTTCTGCTGCACCAGCTCGGTGCCACACTCTTCTCTCTGTGACTTCACACTATCTCTGCTACTGTGACACTAACACCCGTGGTCTACCTCTCTTACTGCTGCCTGTGATATCATTCCCCACCCACTCTCACCCCCGTGCCCCCCAACCTCCAACAGCACTTAGCCTGTGCTCGCTGCCAACACTGACATCAGCTGGCATCAGGAAAGCCTCGTTGAACTCCTTGCCTGATTCTGCTACAAATCCTGCTGTAGCCCAAGTGTCTCAGGCCCCTCTAAGACTCCTCCTGAATTTCTGCACCATCCCCCAACTCCTCAGGCACTATCCCCCTTCCCATCACACCCTGTGACTGAACCAAACTGTTCACTGCATTGCCCATGAGACGTGGCCCTCACAATCTCCTGACTCGATTCTGCTCCAACAATACTCCTTCCACATTTATTTTGTTGCCTGTTTCAGCCCATCTGCTAAAAACCCTCATTTGTAGCTTTGTTCCTGTTGGGTTTTAACGTTTCACTGCTGTCTTTGCCACAATTTTAACATCTGTTTCCAGAAAGCAGCAGCTTATCCAAAATGTTGCTGCTTGTATCGAACTTCTCCAGTCAAGCTTGTGTTCACTGGCTCGCAGTCTACCACCACTGCCATGTTAGAATTCCCATTCTGGTTGTCATGTGATGGCTGAGTGCTGCACTGCCGGAAGAATTGCATTGTTGGATAGACAGTGAGAGTGTTGCACTGTTGGAGGCACAGAGAGAGAGAGAGCTGCACTGTTGGATAAACAGAGAGAGCGCTGCAATATTGGAGAGACAGTGAGAGAGAGCTGCACTATTTGAGAGGCAGAGAGAGTGCTGCACTTTGGAGAGGTAGTGAGAGAGAGCTGCACTGTTGGATAAACAGAGAGAGCGCTGCACTATTGGAGAGGTAGTGAGAGAGAGCTGCACTGTTGGAGATACAGAGAGAGCACTACATTGTTGAAGAGGCGATCAGAGCAAGCTGCACTGTTGGAGTAATGGTACTGAGGCAGCAAGATACAGCTGGAGGAGCAGTATTGGCTGAAGGTCTGTTACTGAGGTTTCAATGCACTGGGAGAAGGGTGCTGCATGTACATAGGGAAAATACTGAGGTAAGACACTGACGGAGGGGAAGATTTTTTTGATACAAAATTAAGCTGAGAAAACCTCATATGTTTTCTTACCTAAATGAGCCAACAGCCACCATTCAAAAAGCACGTCCTATCTGGAGTTTTAGGCAGTAACTATCTTGCAACCAACATTACAGAAACAGATTGCCTGACTGCTGATTGCAGTGCTGTTTTTGACGTCTCATTTTGTCACATTTACCTGCAGGTTCCATTTCTTTCACGCATGTAAGTGTTTTCAGATGCCTTTGTAGAGTTCATATTATTCCCCTTCTTTCAAAATAGTTAAATTGAAGAAATGCACAAGCCAGCTTCACAGAAATATCATCTAAGGAACCTTTAATGATTAAGTCGGGGGCATGAATATTTAGGAACAAACAAAAGTTGTAGCACAGAATGCAAGATAAACACTTTCTGTTCATGTCAAAGAGATGGACAGATCACATTCCTGTCACTGAACTTCTTCATGATGTCCAAGAATTGTTTCTCTCTATGTGAATCCTGACACTGTGATCCATCTGATTCTGGAGGCAGGCTATGGCTAGTTCTCCTGTGCTGAGTGCCTTGCTGTGTTTGACTGCTGGTAGATTTCACAGTGTAAAGAGCTCATAAAGAGACATTCTTGTGTCAGGTTTTCTTTGCGAGATTTGCATGGGCAAATCACTTCTACAGAAAATTTTTCACAGGATGTAGGCATCGCTGGCTGGGCCAGCATTTATTGTTCATCTTTAATTGTCTGTATTGTCGGAGAGTGCAACAGAATTTAGATAGATTGGAAAGTTGGGTGGAGAAATGGCAGATGGAGTTCAATCCAGGCAAATGCAAGGTGGTGTATTTTGGAAGATCCAATTCAAGAACGAACTATATGGTAAATGGAAAAGCCCTGAGGAAAATTGATATACAGAGAGACCTAGGTGTTCAGGTCCATTGTACCCTGAAGGTGGCAATGCAGATTGATAGAATGGTCAAGAATGCATAAGGCATGCTTCCATTCATCAGACGGGGTATTGAGTACAAGAGTTGGCAGGTCATGTTGCATTTGTTGAGGGCTTTCGTTCGACCACGTTTGAAATATTACGTACAGCTCTGGTCGCCACATTACCAAAAGGATGTGGATGCTTTGGAGAGAGTGCAGAGGAGGTTCACAAAGATGTTGCCTGGTATGGAGGGCACTAGCTGAAGAAAGGTTGAGTATATTAGGATTATTTACATTAGAAAGACAGAGGTTGAGGGGGTCCTGATTGGGGTCTATAAAATCACAGGAGGTATAGACAGGGTGGATAGCAAGAAGCTTTTTCCCAGAGTGGGGGACTCAATTACTAGGAGTCACAATTTCAAGGTAAGAGGGGAAAAGTTTAAGGGAGATATGCGTGGAAAGTTCTTTATGCAGAGTATGGTGGGTGCCTGGAACGCGTTGCCAGTGGAGGTGGTAGAGGTGGGCACAATAGCAAAATTTAAGATGCATCTAGACAGATACGTGAATGGGCAGGGAGCAGAGGGTTACAGATCCTTGGAAAATAGGCAACAGGTTTAGATAGAGGATCTGGATCGGCGCAGGTTTGGAGGGCCGAAGGGCCCGTTCCTGTGCTGTAATTTTCTTTGTTCTTTGTTCTTTGTAACTTGCCTTCTTGAACTGCTGCAGTCCTTGGGATGTTGGTAGAGAGGATGGTCCAAGATTTTGACTCAGCGGCAGCGAAGAATGGTAATGAAGTCCCAAGCCGCTGTGGTGTATGTCTTCATTTGCAGTCGGTATTGTGTCTGTGGCTGCATCCTACTAGGTGGTGGAGGTTGTGTGTTTGGAAAGTGGTGGAAAAAGAGGCTTCCTGAGTTGCTGCAGTGCATCTTGTATATGATACACTCTAGGTGCCAGCGTGATTCATGGTGGCGTGTGTGAATCGGCGCCAATTACATAAGGCTGCTCTTTCAGATGGGATTGAGCACCTTGAGTGCAAAAACAGAAGCTCCTAGAAAATTTCAGCAGTTTTGGAAGCATCTGTGAAAATGGAAGGGTCACTGGGCCCAAAATGCCAATTCGGGTATTTTCTTCACAGATGTTGCCAGACCTGCTGAGCTTTTCCGGAAACTTCGATTTTTGTTTCTGATTTATAACATCCACAGTTCTTTTGGTTTTTTTATTGAGCACCTTGAGTATCGTTTTGAGTTCGTATACATTCTTATCAAGTTCAGTTCAGCTGCATTACATTTCTTTTAGTATTTAGTCAACAGCAACACAGATAAAGTGACTCTGCCGACATCAAAACTCAGCCTTTTTCCAGTCAGTGACTAACAAATAGAATGGAAAAAGGACAACAGGGGCTTCAGTGCTTGATCTCCTCTTCCAACAGGGTGGAACGGTGGCCCAGTGGTTAACACTGCTGTCTCACAGCGCTAGCGACCTGGGTTTGATTCTACTCTCTGTGTGAAGTTAGCACAATCTCCCTGTGTGTGTGTGGGTTTTCTCCAGCTGCTGCAGTTTCCTCCCACAGTCCAAAGATGTGCAGGATTTAGGTGGATTGGACATGGGAACTGACAATGGCCTACTGGTTTTATCTCTGGACTGTTAATCCAGAGACCTAGATAACACTTTGGTGTTCCAGGTTCAAATCCCACCATGGCAGATGGTGGAATTGGAATTCAATAAATATTTGGAATTGAGAGTGAAATGATGACCATGAATCCATTGTTGATTGTTGGGAAAAACCCATCTGGTTCACTAGTGTCCTTTAGGGAAGGAAACTGCCATCCTTACCTGGCCAGACCCACAGCAATGTGGGTGAATCTTAACTGCCCTCTGGGCAATAAAGGGATGGGCAATAAATGCTGGCCTAGCCAGTGATGTCCTCATCCCGTGAGTAAATAAAAGGAAATGCTGGGTGACAGGGATTGGTGGGATGCTGTTGGGAAGTGTGGTGTAGACTCGATTAGCCTGCTTCCACACAGTCATGACTCTATCACTCCAATAGCAATTCGATGTGGTCTTTTCCCTATTTCCTTATCTCTCCCTCACCTTATTGCATTGCCCTTAGCAGGCCTTGCATGTAAATTAATCAGGTGGAACATGGGTGATTTAATGGTGGAAGGAAAGCTGTTTGGTTGTTTGTGCTGATAGTTCCAGATCGAGGAAACAAGAAGAATAGCAAAAAATAAAAGGGTATCTTACAGAACAGTGAGAAAATCTTACCTTGGAGACAGGAGGTCTGATTTAAACTCCCATCTCCTCCAGAGGTGTGTCATAACATCACCAAACAAGTTGTGTTGAAAATATCTCAAATGGAAAAAAAAACTCCAGTTTCCTTTAATGGTGCAGAATTACATTCAGGTCACACTGTAGTGAGAGGAAGTATTTCTGAGAAGTCAGCTGTACCAATAATAGAAGAGGTCTCCCTTCATAGTGTTGTCAAAGTGCAAACCTGATCACTAGGCTCTGGGTTCAATGATCAGGCAGAGTGTAAGCCCTGAAGTTGTCCCTAAGCTCATTTTACACTGTAATATACTGTTGTGTTTGCTCTGTTGTTCTACCTGCATTATTTGAGAATGTTCACTGATCTATGCTCAACATACTTGAATCATTATGCCTAGGCACGCACTCAGGGCAATGTTAGCAGACAGTATTGATACTACTGAAGGTGGAATGTAGCAAGAGTACAGATATTTCGTGATTGTAGAGGTATTTTAATCAAAAAATGTAAACGAATCCTTTGTTCATTTAAAAAGTAGCATCACCCCAACATTGCCCTGAAAGTTATAAGATATACATCAATTTCTCAGCCAATTCAAAGGGTGGGACAAACTCCATCTTTAAACATTCTGCTAGCCAATAGAGTAATGGAGCTGAATTTCTCTCCTGCAATTCTATTTCCAATGGAAACTCAAGCTGGTGTCATCCCATCCATATATGAAAAGGGGTGTGATACACTTCTCCCATTGACACCGCTGACCCAATTCTGCTGAGGTGCTACTGACTAGTGCCAAACCTACAGCAAGATCAGTGAGTGTGGTTATGTTTACCACTGTGAGCACAGTTTGTGAAATCCTGAGACAGAAAAAGCCAGGTCAAAGGTCTGAAACACAACAACAGTGGCAATTTGTATTTATAAAGTACCTGCAATGTAAGGAAGTACCTCAAGGTGCTTCACAGGAATGTCTTCAGACAGAGTAAGACTCTACAACAATAAGGGGATGACTAGAAACTTCATGGAAGCTGTCAGTTTGAAGCAGCGTTTTAAAGGAGGAGAGCAAGGTAGAGAGATGGAGAGGAATTTCAAAGCTTAGGGACCAGAAACTGAAGGAACTGCCACCAATAGTGAAGCAACTAATATCAGGATGCACAAGGCAACAGAATTAGAGGCGTATAGACTTTTTGAGAGGTGTGGCAGAAATGAGGTTAATGACACAAGCCCATGGAGGCCTAAATGTATGCACGCGCGCACACACACACACACACACACACACACACACACACACACACACGTGCACGCACATGTGGACACGCACATATGGTCTTCAGCGAAAGTGAAAAATAGAGCACATTTGTCTGCTAAAATTGCCTTTCAGAAAAGCAGAACAGTTTTGGCCAATGAATTATTCTTGAAAGCAAAACAATAAAGTGAAGGACTTTATGAAATTTGTTGCTATATTGTTCTGGCATGCGTGGCCAAGTCACTTGCTCATGTATTGATGTCTCTGAAATCTTTCAGCCACAACTTGCTCAGGGAATACTATCCAGAAGTGTTTCTTGAAAATAAATCACTCTTTTGAAAGGACATTTGAGTTTCCCTCTTCACTTAACAAGAGGGTTTTCTTTCTGGAACGAGGAAAGATCAAGCTGGACAGCTTGTTCTTAATGAGCTTTCCTCTGACTGAGTTTGCTCTTATCAGGCATCCCTGCAACTGAACCAAATAAAACAAGAACCTTCTCTAAGCCCCTTTCTATTCCAAAACTACCCCTGTCTACTGAAAAGCAAGCAACTTATCAGCTGTCACTTAACTTCAAGGAAACCATATTAAAAAATACTCCAAGGCCTACAGTGAACTTTCAATGACCTCTTTTAGAGAAACAATTTCAGGTGTTTACACAAAACTTGAAATAACTTCTTATCCACAGTCCTTCAAAATTGAAGTCCTTCAAGTAATATTAGTAGAAGATGTCATTATAATGCCTTTTGCCCCTTGAAAAAGTGATGTGTTGGTGTTAAATGCATTTCTTTGTATATTGTGGAAAAAATTTATCAAAGTTAGGTGCATTCATTCATTCAATCTCATTCATTTTTTTTCATGTAACCTCTACAATTATCCCTAAGACCTTTTTAATACTTTGGCAATTTGCGAAAGCTTACATCCTTGACAAAGCCTCAGTGATTACATTGCATTTCGCTCCCACAAAGTGATCAATCATTTTAAAAAAAGGCTGGAATAGCAAACTCAGTCAAAATTTGGTGCCATTTTGTTTATTTTTTAAAATTCTGCAAAGTCAAAGGAGTTAAAATACTATTTACCAATATCTCTGTGTAGCTGCGTTGGACAAATACCACAAAATATTTACAAGCCAGTAAGAATCCCAGAGTTTCTTTTTTGTTTTGCTGTAGAGTATCTCTTTTTAGTTTTCTAGAAAACTATCTAACGGCCTTGTTTATGCCTGACCCTCATCCTTGTAACAGAATTGTACCCACTCCTAAATCACTAGTGTCAATTAACACCTTGAGAGGAACAGCAGCCAACCCTGGTTTATTAATCACAATAGCTTTCAACTTCTCAAAAAATGTCTGACACTCTCCTCAGCATTCTATCCTTCAGAGCAGTGGAGCAGCTATTGCGCTGAAATTTGGTACAAACTTGCAATAAAATGCTTACATCTGCAAAAATAAAAGTATTTTCCGTTTGGTTTTTTTCTTCAAGACAGGAAGAGACCTTAGAGAATACAAAGATAGCAGGAAAGAACTCAAACAAGGAATTAATAGGGCTAAAAGGGACAATGAAATGCCTTTGGCAAACAGGATTAAAGAAAATCCACTTTATATGTACATAAGGCTCAAAAGAGTGGCTAGCGAAAGGATAAGGCCACTCAAGGACAAAGGGGAGAATTTATGCATAGAGCTGGAGGAAGTCGCTGAAGTTCTTAACAAACACTTTACATTAGTATTCACAAAGAAGAAGAACATGATGGAGGTTGAATCTAGAGAGGGGTATGATGATATTCTAGGACATCATTAGAAGGAGGACCCATTGCTCATTTTGTAAAGAATTAAGATAGACAAGTCCTGAAGACCTGATGGGGTCCATCCCAGAGTGCTGAATGGGACAAGTGAGGAAATTGCTGGGGTCTTGTATGAAATCTTTGTATCCTCTTTCATCACAGGAGTGAACCCAGAGGATTGGAGAATAGCCAACATTGTTCATTTGTTTAAGAAGGGAACAGAGCCAATCTGGCAAGTTACAGGCTAATGAGCCTTATGTCAGTGAGAGGGAAATTACTGGAGAAGATTCTTAGGGATAGGATTTATTCACATTTGGAAAAATATAAATTTATTAGCAACAGGCAGTATGGCTTTGCATAGGGAAGGTCGTGTTTCATAAACATGATTGAGTTTTTGAGGGAGTGATAAAGATGATTAAATCGATGAGGGCTAAGTAATAGAAGTTGGGTAAATGGACTTTAGCAAGGCCTTTGGCAACATCCCTCATGGCAGGGTGAAATCTACGAAAGATGAAGTCACATGGGATGCATGGTGAGTGGTTCAGGTGGATACAGAACTGATTTAGTCATAGAAGACAGAGTAGTTGTGGACGGGTTTTTTTTTACTGGAGATCTGTCACCAGTGGTGTTCCACAGGGATTGTTGCTGGGATGTTGTTTGTAATATGTGTAAATGATTTGGAGGAGAATGTAGGTGGCTGATTAGTGAATTGGCAGATGACACAAAAAATGGTGGAGCTACAGATACTGAGGAGCATTGCAAGAGGATAAGGCAGGACATAGATAGGTTAGAGATTTGGGCAGAGAAATGGTAGATGCAATTTAATCCATACAAATGTGAAGTGATGCATTTTGGAAGCTCTAATTTCGGAGGGAGGTATGCGTTAAATGGCAGAACCCTTAGTCGTATCAACGTGCAGAAGGATCTAGGTGAACAGGTCCACAGTTTCCTGAAAGCAGCAACACAAGTGGGTAAGGTAGTCAAGAAGACGTTCGTCAATTTGGGTGTAGAGTACAAAACTTAGCAAATTGTTTTGAAGCTGGATAAGAATTTTACTTTGTTTAAGGTAAGAGATGGTAAATTTAAAGGAACCGTGAGGGGGAAGTTTTTATACAGAGGTTGCCAAGTACTTGGAATGTGCCAGAGGAGGTAGTAGAAGCCAACACAATAGCAATATTTAGAGAATAGAGGGAAACAGGCCACATGGAGGCAGAAGGCTTTAGTTTAGGAAGGCTTAATGTATCAGTGTAGTCTTGGTGGCCTAAAGGGACTGTTCCTTTGCTGTTATTTGTTCTTCACCTTTGTGCTAACCAGGAGCTTCATTAATGCTTGTATTTTTGTTGTTTTTGGTCGCACACTTCCTTGCCCCATTATATGTCTGGAGTAGTTTATTCATGTTTTTGCAAATTTAGTTTAGACAAAGCTAATCACAAAATCTTTCAATTGTATTTTTCTAAACATAGATTCTAGCCATTCAAAGTCATCCTCCCAAATGTTATTTTATGCCAATACACCATCAAGGGAAACTATATATTGACTAATGCCTGGTTTATTGCCAATTATGTATCGTTTTCTCTGGAGCTTTGCAGATGCCGCTCACTCAAGAAATATAATTTTTATTTTGTTCCTCTTTCAAGAGAGTAGGCTTTACCCTGAACTGATGTAGGTAGTTTTCTTTACAGAAATGGGAGACATCAGCTGAACAGCTTGTTCTTAGCAGGCTTTCCTCGAACAGAGCTAAATTGAACTGGACACTTTCCAAACCAAACATCATTCATAACAGTCCCAACAGCATCTATAACAAAGCAAACAATCATTACTAGCTAATAAAATGTGAGGCTGGATGAACACAGCAGGCCAAGCAGCATCTCAGGAGCACAAAAGCTGACGTTTCGGGCCTAGACCCTTCATCAGAGAGGGGGATCGAGAGAGGGAACTGGAATAAATAGGGAGAGAGGGGGAGGCGGACCGAAGATGGAGAGTAAAGAAGATAGGTGGAGAGAGTATAGGTGGGGAGGTAGGGAGGGGATAGGTCAGTCCAGGGAAGACGGACAGGTCAAGGAGGTGGGATGAGGTTAGTAGGTAGATGGGGGTGCGGCTTGGGGTGGGAGGAAGGGATGGGTGAGAGGAAGAACCGGTTAGGGAGGCAGAGACAGGTTGGACTGGTTTTGGGATACAGTGGGTGGGGGGGAAGAGCTGGGCTTGTTGTGTGGTGCAGTGGGGGGAGGGGATGAACTGGGCTGGTTTAGGGATGCAGTAGGGGAAGGGGAGATTTTGAAACTGGTGATGTCCACATTGATACCATATGGCTGCAGGGTTCCCAGGCAGAATATGAGTTGCTGTTCCTGCAACCTTCGGGTGGCATCATTGTGGCAGTGCAGGAGGCCCATGATGGACATGTCATCTAGAGAATGGGAGGGGGAGTGGAAATGGTTTGCGACTGGGAGGTGCAGTTGTTTGTTGCGAACTGAGCGGAGGTGTTCTGCAAAGCGGTCCCCAAGCCTCCGCTTGGTTTCCCCAATGTAGAGGAAGCCGCACCGGGTACAGTGGATGCAGTATACCACATTGGCAGATGTGCAGGTGAACCTCTGCTTAATGTGGAATGTCATCTTGGGGCCTGGGATAGGGGTGAGGGAGGAGGTGTTGGGGCAAGTGTAGCATTTCCTGCGGTTGCAGGGGAAGGTGCCGGGTGTGGTGGGGTTGGAGGGCAGTGTGGAGCGAACAAGGGAGTCACGGAGAGAGTGGTCTCTCCGGAAAGCAGACAGGGGTGGGGATGGAAAAATGTCTTGGGTGGTGGGGTCGGATTGTAAATGGCGGAAGTGTCGGAGGATGATGCGTTGTATCCGGAGGTTGGTAGGGTGGTGTGTGAGAACGAGGGGGATCCTCTTAGGGCGGTTGTGGCGGGGGCGGGGTGTGAGGGATGTGTTGCGGGAAATACGGGAGACGCAGTCAAGGGCGTTCTCGATCACTGTGGGGGGAAAGTTGCGGTCCTTAAAGAACTTGGACATCTGGGACGTGCGGGAGTGGAATATCTTATCGTGGGAGCAGGAACAGCAACTCATATTCCGCCTGGGGCAGGAACAGCAACTCATATTCCGCTGGGAACCCTGCAGCCATATGGTATCAATGTGGACTTCACCAGTTTCAAAATCTCCCCTTCCCCTACTGCATCCCTAAACCAGCCCAGTTCGTTCCCTCCTCCCACTGCACCACACAACCAGTCCAGCTCTTCCACCCCACCCACTGCATCCCAAAACCAGTCCAACCTGTCTCTGCCTCCCTAACCGGTTCTTCCTCTCACCCATCCCATCCCCCCACCCCAAGCCGCACCCCCATCTACCTACTAACCTCATCCCACCTCCTTGACCTGTCCGTCTTCCCTGGACTGACCTATCCCCTCCCTACCTCCCCACCTATACTCTCTCCACCTATCTTCTTTACTCTCCATCTTCGGTCCGCCTCCCCCTCTCTCCCTATTTATTCCAGTTCCCTCTCTCGATCCCCCTCTCTGATGAAGGGTCTAGGCCCGAAACGTCAGCTTTTGTGCTCCTGAGATGCTGCTTGGCCTGCTGTGTTCATCCAGCCTCACATTTTATTATCTTGGAATTCTCCAGCATCTGCAGTTCCCATTATCTCTGAAATCATTACTAGCTATATGATTTCTATAAGCTGAGTTAAAAATCTTCAACGTCCATAGTGAACTCTGGCGATGTCTTTTAAATTCCCACTGAGGCATTTTAACAAAACTTGAAACAAAACCATTTTCCACAAGTCTTCAAAATGTAACTCCTCATAACCATACCCAATGAGAATGAACTACACAAATCCAAATGGGTCTCACTTGTATTTTGTGATGATGTGTACAAGGAACAATGTACACACGAAAACTAAGGAGTAAAAGTTTGGTGTGAAGTTCAATGAGCACAGCAGAAATTTCTGAAGAACAGTCTCGACCCAAAACATCAGCTTTCTTGCTCCTCTGATGTTGCTGGGCCTACTGTGTTCATCCAGCTTCATACCGTGCTATCTCATATTCTCCAGCATCTGCAGTTCCTACTATCTCAGTAAAAAATTGGTCTTTAGGGGACATCAGAAGTTACAGAGGGGAAGGCACTGCAGGAGACTCTCTGGCCACAGTTTGATAGGTATTAGAAAAATAATGTGAAATCTATACAAAAATTGTTGCAAAGATAGAGGAGAAGTGACATTTCATTGGCAAGTATTGGGAGACTGAAATCTTCATTCTCTGATTCACAGCATTAATGTAATAATTACTTGGGGAAAGTCTGTTGCCAGTTATTATAAAATAAATAATTCGCAGATCATTCATTGATCTGATCAGGGTGAGCAGCAGGTAATTGGATGCACTATCTTTCATTGAATGACTGCTATCCTGCCAGTAACTCTCCAACATTAGCTAAGTGATCCAGGCTCAATCTGGAGCCTTCTGTTATGCTTGGACATTTAACAGATGTTAACAGCTGGAGAGACATGATCATTTTATAGTTACAATCACACACTGCCAAGTTTCAACATAGATTAAATTTTCCCAAAAGTATTTTGGTCCGATTTAGATTTTTATGGATAAGACGTGTTTTGTACATATTGCTATAACCGTGTAATTTTAATATTATGTATTTTGCAAGGCAGGCTAATCTTTCTGGTGAAAAAAAGGCACAGAACACTGGTGAGTGGCTTCCAGAATGACAGTCAACTGTTGATTCAATTTAGATAAAAATGCAAAAAGCCTAATGTGTTAAGTAGCATCGAGCACAAAGGGAGCCATGTAGAATTTGAGTAACTCTTTAACAAAACATCAGTTTTGTCTAAAGGTGTGAAAACTCAAAGCTTCTGAGAAAAATGAAAGATTGGAAGAACAACGTAGGAAATTTTAGCATTTGATTTGCGGAACGGCAATTAATCAGTTAACGTGGAAGCTATGTTAATTTCCACCTGTACAATAACTCTGTGAGACATCATCTTGGCAGAAATCCCCAGCAGGCAGTCTGAGAGACATGCTCAGAGAGAAAAAAAGACTGAGATATGTAAAGATACAGAGGGGGTGTCTTAGCCAAAGGGTGAACAAATGAGGGGCTTTCAGAAATCAGTTGTGGTTCTGTTGAAAGAACCCAGGTAGTCCGCTAGTGTCATAGCCATGGAACTAGTGAGAGACAAAAAAGCTTTTCTTTTTATCCAAAAAACTTCTCTCCCAAAAACTTGTGTGTTTGCCTTCATCAGTGTTTTACGTGAGGCAGCCATGTTCTTATGTTATTACTCATAATATAACAAATTGGGTATGAATATCACGGTATTGAAAAATTTAACAGAGATAAGCTAATGTAATTTACCATACTTATTTGGAAACACTACATATTTCAGGTATATAAAAGTGTCTGTGAGAACACAAAACTGTTAGGCTACAACAGCAACATGCTTGAGTAGAGTGTCATGCTTCGTGTGATCTGAGGCAAGATGGAATATGAGACATTTACACTCTCAGTTCACATTTTATAATGTAGTGATGAAATCATGATCATGCCTCCTAAAAGTGCACTGACATTACTGAATCCACTGGTTTATGAATCTCCTATCATTCAACTGTGAAAGATGTCGCGGTTCGATTCTGACTTCACATTTTTCAACACTTCGCACTGAAAAGAGAGAATTGGAGTTAAAAAAAAACCTGCCATGTGATATCCAAATATATTTATGTTCATATTTTGGCTGAATTCTGCATTATGTTTTTACTTAGTAAATACATTTTTAAAGTGCTTTATGAAGTTCCATAATGACAAAGAGTACAAGAGATATCCATGTTCATGCTCACATTTGCACTAAATGGTACTCGGCCTCTCAAGGACATTAGAAATGGGTAATAAATGCTGGCTTTGACAGCAATGGCCTCATCTCATGAACGAATAAAAATAAATTGGATGTTTGTCATGATTGGGATCCAACACTCTTTCAATCCTCTTGTCTTTCCATGAAGTGTATGAATGCTCTATGTTTGATTTCGTCAGATAACGCCACAGAGATGTGAATTTCTTAGAATGATTAAACAATTGCACTCTCCCCATGATCATTATGAAGTGGTTGCAGAAAAAGTACTGGCTCGAGAAATATTTTGGGAAAGCAGGCAGAACAGGTGCCGAACTTAATGTTAAGAGACGGATCTAGAAGAACAACAGAATTAGAAAGAGTGGAAAGGGCTAGCATGGAAACAGAGTTAGGCCATTGGAATGGAGTAGCAGACCATTGCAATCACAAAAAAATGGGAAGCATTGAAGACATTGCGGACCTGAAGGAAATAGAGGGTGTAAGATGTTTGAGAAGTTGGGACACTCCGATAACACAGTGTTATGGAATGGTTATGGTAGTCTGGCAGTGCAGTGGGCAGGGTTCCTGACTCTGACCCGGAAGCTCCAGTTTCAATTCCCATTGTAGGGCTTGATGGCCACAGCAGGTGCATTCATAACATGGCCAAAACAGAGGAGCCTCAACCTGTAAATCAGTCCAACATATATCAATGGCAGGCAGTAAGATCAAGTGAGAGTGACAATGGGAACTGCAGATGCTGGAGAATCCAAGACAATAAAATGTGAGGCTGGATGAACACAGCAGGCCCAGCAGCATCTCAGGAGCACAAAAGCTGACGTTTCGGGCCTGGATCCTTCATCAGAGAGCTCTGATGAAGGGTCCAGGCCCGAAACGTCAGCTTTTGTGCTCCTGAGATGCTGCTAGGCCTCCTGTGTTCATCCAGCCTCACATTTTATTATCTAAGATCAAGTGAGATTTTGGTCATCCATGTGCTGGAAGAAGAGATTGAGCCTCTACCGTCATTTTGCATAGCTCCAGGCCCCACACAGCAATCACAAAAGAAATAGTAAAATAAAGGAACTCATTATCAAATTCTGACACAAAATATGGAACTGATTCGAGGGGCTGAATGGCCTGCTCCTGTTCCTGTGTTCCTATGTAACAGAAAAAGGATGTCAAAAGAGATCAGTGGATCCAACTTTGTCTTTAGATCAAATCACTACATCTTAACATTCTCCCTGAAAGCAATCTCATATTTACAGAAGTGTAAAGGCAGAGAATGAGACCAATCAGTTCAACAGTCCTGCACTAGCTCTTCAATTGCTGATCATTACCTCATGCCAATTTTCCTGTTGTTTTTTACACCACATCCAAATAATTATTTAAGCCCTCTTTGAGTGCCTGAACTTTACATGGATCCACCACACATCCAGAAAGGGCATTCTAACTGCTTGTGGAGTGATTTGTTTTTACCCCCCAGATCACCCAGGTTTCTTTTGCAATCACTTTAAATCTATGCTACTCTTATTCTTGTTATTTTGAGCTGTGGAAACAGCTTCTCACTAGCCACTCTATCCAGCCATACTATGATTTTGAAAACACCCATCAAATCTGCTCTCAGCCATCTCCTCCTCATGAAAAAGGCCTTCAGTTTATCCTCATAACTGAAGCTTCTCACTCATTGAAACATTTCTCATCATTCTCTGCAATGAACCCACATCCTTCCTGCAAGGTGGTGTCCAGACTCTGCACAATAATCCAATATAATTTTGATTCAATGCTCTATTGGTTGGATTTTCTCAGTACTGACCCTCTGACAGTGTGGCACTCCCTCAGTACTGACTCTCTGACAGTGCAGCACTCCCTCAATCCTGACTCTCTGACAGTGCAGCACTCCCTCAGTACTGACCCTCTGACAGTGCGGCACTCCCTCAGTACTGACCCTCTGACAGTGCAGCACTCCCTCAGTACTGCCCCTCTGACAGTGCAGCACTCCCTCAGTACTGACCCTCTGACAGTGCGGCACTCCCTCAGTACTGACCCTCTGACAGTACGGCTCTCCCTCAGTACTGACCCTCTGACAGTGCGGCACTCCCTCAGTACTGACTCTCTGACAGTGCGGCACTCCCTCAGTACTGACCCTCTGACAGTGCAGCACTCCCTCAGTACTGGCCCTCAGACAGTGCGGCAGTGCGTTTATCTTGCTCTTTGACTATAAAGCACTCCGTTAGGACTCCCCAGAGTTATCATACTACAATATTCTGCTTAGGACATTGGGACCAGGAGCCTAATAGTCTGGGACCATGACATTATTGAATGAGCCAATCAGGAAGTGTGTAATTGTGACTAGATCATTCACACATCTACAATTGACAATGCCACACTGCATGAATATGTAACTTTTTGATACGTACTCAAGTGACGTGGCCGTTGCTGGCCAGTGAACATTGCTCACTGAGCAACATTGCCCATTCATTGTCGTCCTTGAGAATGTTATTATGGGGCTCTTTCTTACCTGACTCTGGTTAGGTTGGTGTAAATTCTGCCACAGGGCTGTTATGTGGGGAATTCCATGATTTTGATGCTGTGACAGTGAGGGAATCATGATATATTTCCATGTCGGGATGGTGAGTGGCTTTGAGGGGAAGTTGCAAGTGGTGATGTTCCTGTGTACATGCTGTCCTTGGCCTTCTGGTCATGGGTTTGGAAGGTGCCGTCTGAGGAGCCTTGATGAATTTACGCAGTACATCTTGTTGATAGTACACATTGTCGCTGCTTGTTATTGGTGGATGGAGTGGATGTTGTATTGTGGTTTCAGTCAACTGGGCTGCTTTGTACCAGAAGGCGTTAAGTCTCTGGAGGGTTGTTCGATCTGCACTCATCTGGGCAAGTTGGGAGTATTCTAGATGTGGATAGTGGTTAGATTGTGAGGAATTATAAAGTGAGTTACTTAGCACCTGATTCCGAGCATCTGGTACCCCCCGCAAGTTACAGGCCAATGATAATCCTGAGATTGTTGGCAGTGAGGCATGCAGTGATGGTAACACGATTGAATGTCAATGGGCGATGGTTAAATTCTCTTTCATTGGAGATGGTCATTGCTGGCACTTGCATAGCGTGAATGTTACTTGCCAACTGTCAGCCCGAAGCTGGGTATTTTCTGGGCCTCGCTACAATTGCCTTTCTTCAGTATCTGAAGAGTTGCAACTGGTGCTGAACATTGTGCAGTTACCAATAAACATCTTTACTTCTGATCTAACGATGGAGGGAAGATCATGGATGAAGGTGCCTGGGGCAAGAGCACTACCCTGTGGAACTCCTGAAGAGATGTCCCATAGTTGAGATAACTGACGTCCAACAAACAGAACCACCATTCTATGGCCCAGGCATGAATCCAAGCAGAGGACAGTTTATTGCTTGATTCCCATTGACGCTAATTTTGCTGTGGCTCCTTGATGCCACACTCAGTGAAACATGGCCATGATATCAAGTGCAGTCCCCTCATCTCACCAGTGAAAGGTTTTATTGGAAGCTGGATGGTGTTGAAGCAAGGTACAGATAAGCACTGCATTGCCATCACTTCTCCAGCATTGCTAAACCCAGAGAGGGATCGTTCCTGGTCTATTGCAACATAACTGAACCCTTTAAATTCAACTTATGACTGTAGGATGTCCCATTACCAAGTGAGGGATGAGGCAAGTAAATCAGTCTTCTCATTGTCTCCGAAGTATGGGGTTGTGGCTCTGTCATTCAAAGGCACTCTCTGCCTGTACAGGCACTTGGTATCCAGAAGGAGTTGAGGGCATTTAAAATCTAAAACCCTGCCCTTCTGCCAATACCCTCTATGTCCCCTTCCTAAATAAACTCCAAGCTCTGAGACTTGATCAGTATTCAGCCATGGACCTCTGATAGCTGTCATTCTGGCAGCAGCTATAACTTCTTAGGTAATGCTGCCAAGCAAAAAAGCTGATGGCCTCTCGCCAGCCCGGAGCTGTTGGCAGACTGCCTTTCTGCTCTGATGAAAGGCTGTGTTTGGTATGCATATTGCCAGTTATTCGTCACAGAATGGCAGAGATACGCAGAGGTGCACTCAGTTACAGGCATAGCTTTCCCACAGTTGCTCTTCCTAAACGATCACCACGTAGCTATACAAGGTTCTGCCACCGTATCTGTGAATTTCTGTATCTGTGCATATTGTCCTTTGTGTAAGGTTGTACATCCCTTTATGTCTGTGCCCATATACTACTGCATATACATGCCCCTGTCTGTATATAACACAGGGTAGATGGAAATCTAGATGACAGCTCGAACAGTTCATCCACAGCGCCGCCTCTTGCTCCCCAGAGGAGCTCGAACAGTTCATCCACTTCACCAACACCTTCCACTCCAATCTTCAGTTCACCTGGGCCATCTCCAGCACATCCCTCACCTTCCTGGACCTCTCAGTCTCCATCTCAGGCAACCAGCTTGTAACTGATGTCCATTTCAAGCCCACCGACTCCCACAGCTACCTAGGATACACCTCCTCCCACCCACCCTCCTGCAAAAATTCCATCCCCTATTCCCAATTCCTCCGCCTCCGCCGCATCTGCTCCCACGATAAGACATTCCACTCCCGCACATCCCAGATGTCCAAGTTCTTTAAGGACCGCAACTTTCCCCCCACAGTGATCGAGAACGCCCTTGACCGCGTCTCCCGTATTTCCCACAACACATCCCTCACACCCCGCCCCCGCCACAACCGCCCTAAGAGGATCCCCCTCGTTCTCACACACCACCCTACCAACCTCCGGATACAACCCATCATCCTCCGACACTTCCGCCATTTACAATCCGACCCCACCACCCAAGACATTTTTCCATCCCCACCCCTGTCGGCTTTCCGGAGAGACCACCCTCTCCGTGACTCCCTTGTTCGCTCCACACTGCCCTCCAACCCCACCACACCCGGCACCTTCCCCTGCAACCGCAGGAAATGCTACACTTGCCCCAACACCTCCTCCCTCACCCCTATCCCAGGCCCCAAGATGACATTCCACATTAAGCAGAGGTTCACCTGCACATCTGCCAATGTGGTATACTGCATCCACTGTACCCGGTGCGGCTTCCTCTACATTGGGGAAACCAAGCGGAGGCTTGGGGACCGCTTTGCAGAACACCTCCGCTCAGTTCGCAACAAACAACTGCACCTCCCAGTCGCAAACCATTTCCACTCCCCCTCCCATTCTCTAGATGACATGTCCATCATGGGCCTCCTGCACTGCCACAATGATGCCACCTGAAGGTTGCAGGAACAGCGACTCATATTCCGCCTGGGAACCCTGCAGCCATATGGTATCAATGTGGACATCACCAGTTTCAAAATCTCCCCTTCCCCTACTGCATCCCTAAACCAGCCCAGTTCGTCCCCTCCCCCCACTGCACCACACAACCAGCCCAGCTCTTCCCCCCCACCCACTGTATCCCAAAACCAGTCCAACCTGTCTCTGCCTCCCTAACCGGTTCTTCCTCTCACCCCAAGCCGCACCCCCAGCTACCTACTAACCTCATCCCACCTCCTTGACCCGTCCGTCTTCCCTGGACTGACCTATCCCCTCCCTACCTCCCCACCTATACTCTCCTCTCCACCTATCTTCTTTTCTCTCCATCTTCGGTCCGCTTCCCCCTCTCTCCCTATTTATTCCAGTTCCCTCTCTCGATCCCCCTCTCTGATGAAGGGTCTAGGCCCGAAACGTCAGCTTTTGTGCTCCTGAGATGCTGCTTGGCCTGCTGTGTTCATCCAGCCTCACATTTTATTATCGTAGCTGGAAATACATGTGTTTGTGTGTATTTACCTGTGTGTCTGGTGTGTACACTTCAGTGTGTGGTGTATTTATCTCTGTTTCTCTACATACCCACTTCAGTAGCTATGAGCATGTAGCTTGGTTTATTTACATTTTGTTCTCACATTTTTGTGTAATTGATTCAGTTTTTAAAAAATGTCTGCAGCCTTCGGTGACAATGTTTCAGCGAATGACCACTGTATTAACAAAAATAAAGAAAAAAAATCTCTCAAATTGAATTGCATACCAAACATCTGACTTGTCCAGTAATACTACCAGCTAGGATATTAATGTATGTCCATAGCTGTGTGTGGGTGTGCCTGTGTACATGACTCTATCCTTGTGGATATGTATTCCTGTGTTGATGTATATCTCCTATGTCTTTGTGTGTGTTCCTTTGTGTTAGTGTTGCCCATATGCCTGTGTACTAGTAATGTACACTTCTGTGTCTGTGATTGCATGGCTTTGAATCTGTGTGTATACGTTGTCAGCACTGTGACAGGAGGAACACACTGATAATCAATCTCTACTACAGCAACAGTCAAACCATTAACGTGAAATTATTGGGTCAATCACCAAAATAGCCAATTGCTTCTCTTTAAAGGAATTGCCCAACAAGCTTCTTTTATGAACCAAAATAATTTATTTGTCATGAACATAATTTGTCGCTGGCAATCCTTGATTAATACTTAAACCATGATTCAGAATTAAGAGTGTATTCTCTTAATCTCACAGAAAGACACTCTCACTTAGCTAAAAGAGGTTAAAATGTGATGACTTCTGATGTCCAATGAACTTCTGGTTGATGAAGCCAAATTCCTGATGGTTGTAGATTGGTCATAAATGTCAAGTTCTGATTCTAATCAATTAGGATTTGAGCTGTTAAGAATTACGCACAATCCTTTACCTCAGGTTTCACAAGGTAGACAGAAATACAGGTATTTAGAAACTCCACCAGTTTTCCAGGTACTTCTTTTAAGAAATAGGATTTCAGGAGAGAGAATGCAGCTTTCTGGACTGCCTTCTTTACTACCTGACTCTGGACCTGTACAACACAACTCTTTAGTTGCTAGCCACAGGGGCAAGGTGTACACACCCTAGTGTCTGTGTCTGTATATAAAAAGACATATAAACAGACAAATAAGAGTAGAAGCAGGCCATAAAGCCTGTTGAATCTGTCCCTTAACACAATAAGTTGATTGCTGACCAGTTTGTACTTTTAATACCATTTTCCCATTCACCCATGATAACCTTATATTGCCTTGCCTAACAAGAATTCATTTACTTCTGATATTATAAAACAACACCTCCACTGCCTACAGTTAAAAGTTGTGCAACTTTCTGAGAGAAATCAAAAATCTCTGTCCTAAAGTGGTGATCTCTAATTTTCAAACGGTGCCCTGTTAGTTCTGGACTCAATCACAAGAAGAAACATTGCTTTAATGGCAATTTTGTCTGAAAAATAATCATGTATTGTACACTTCAATCAGGCCACTGCTCAGTCCAGTGGAAACAGGCCTGTCCTGTCTGAACAATCCTCATGAGACAATCCCTCATTCCAGTATCAATCCACTAAGCCACCTCTGAGCCACATCCAGCTCATTCATATATTTTTTTTTAATTAAGGAGATGAAAACTGCATACAGTATTGAAATGTGGTCTCACTGATGCCCTTTACAATTTCTTTGGAATCAAGGATAAAATCCCATTGTAAGAGTTAACATAATGTGGAGCTGGATGATCACAGCAGGCCAAGCAGTTTCTTAGGAGCACAAAAACTGATGATTCAGGCCTAGACCCTTCATCAGAAAAGGGGGAAGGGGGAGAGGGCTCTGAAATAAATAGGGAGAGAGAGGGAGGCGGATCAAAGATGGATAGAGAAGAAGATAGGTGGAGAGGAGACAGACAAGTTAAAGGGGCGGGGATGGAGCCTGTAGAGGTGAGTGTAGGTGGGGAGGTAGGGAGGGGATAGGTCAGTCCGGGGAGATTGGACAGGTCAAGGGGGCGGGATGAGGTTAGTAGATAGGAAATGGAGGTGTGTCTTGTGGTGGGAGGAGGGGATAGGTGAGAGGAAGAGCAAGTTAGGTAGGCGGGGACCAGCTGGGCTGGTTTTGGGATGCAGTGGGGAGAGGGGAGATTTTGAATCTTGTGAAATCCACATTGATACCATTGGGCTGCAGGTTCCCAAGCGGAATATGAGTTGCTGTTCCTGCAACCTTCGGGTGGCATCATTGTGGCACTGCAGGAGGCCCATGATGGACATGTCATCTAGAGAATGGGAGGGGGGGTTAAAATGGTTTGCAACTGGGAGGTGCAGTTGTTTATTATGAAACAAGCGGAGGTGTTCTGCAAAGCGGTCCCCAAGCCTCCGCTGGCTTTCCCCGCTGGAGAGGAAGCCACACCGTGTACAGCAGATGCAGTATACCACATTGGCAGATGTGCAGGTGAACGTCTGCTTGATGTGGAAAGTCTTCTTGGGGCCTGGGATGGGGGTGAGGGAGGAGGCGTGGGGGCAAGTGTAGCACTTCCTGCGGTTGCAGGGGAAGGTGCCGGGTGTGGTGGGGTTGGAGGGGAGTGTGGGGCGGACAAGGGAGTCATGGAGAGAGTTGTCCCTCTGCAAGGCAGACAAGGGTGGGGATGGAAAATGTCTGGTGGTGGGGTTGGATTGTAGAAGGCGGAAATGTCGGAGGATGATGCGTTGGATCCGGAGTTATACTTAATGATTATGTTCTGCACCTGAGTGCTAACTTTTTATGATTCAAGCATCAAAATAACTATATCCCTCTGCACCATCAGAAATGCATGGTCCTTCTCCATTTAATTAATATTCTTTTGTTTTATTTTCTCTGTTAAGTGAACAATTTCAAATTGTCCCACATCATACTCCATCTGCCATGTTTCTGTTCAACCACTCAACCATCTGTAACCATCTACAACTTCCTCATACCTTCCCAACAATGTACTTTCCTGCGTCTGTGTCTGATGCGTGTGCGTGTGTGTGTGTGTGTCTGTGTGTGTGTGTGTGTGTCTATATTTCAGCATGTGAGACAGTATGACATGTTTACCTCAACATGTGTATGTATATCTTTGTCCCTGTGTTCATACATCACTGTCTTTGTGTGTGATCTTGCATGTATACCTGTATTTGTGTGATTTGACATTGTCAGTTTAATTGATAATCAGTGATGATCTCTGAAAACTCACAGTCTGTTTAGAGAATGAGAACACAATCTTTTCATGATAAATTAAACCTCTCATTATTCCAGTTGAAAAGCTTACTCTTTCTGTGTCTGACTGCAGTCTCTTAGTTCCACTGTCAATATTTACCCAGCTCAACTCTCTATTGCACCACCTAAACTTGATTCCACAATTTGCAAAGTCTTCCATCAGCCCAAGTCCACAATGTACACTTGGATATTTCATTTGTTGAACCCCAGAACTATCATAATGACAGCATTTACTCTTCCTTGTTATTGCACACACATGAGAATTGCTAGTTACCATAGTGATAGATTGCTCTGACATTTGGTGCTTAGATTGGAAGTGTAATTTAATGCGGAGTCAGAGACCAGCCTAGGGCATTCTGTTCAAATTTCTCACTCTGTTTTCACTAAAACATGTAACTCTCAAATTCCTCAGGGCCTCTGAAGCTTTAAATCCTCCTCAAGTGGGGTCTGAGTTAAACAGATATCCATCGCAACACAGTAGCTCTTATCTTACGGTTCAAGGGGTTGTACTCTTGATAGTCACAGGTCCCCCCTCGATTGCTTTGTGCAGTCACACTGGTACTGTGGGAGTGCTGCACTGTCAGATGGGCAACCCTAGGGCAGTAATGCAATGTCAGATGGGCCATGCTGAGGATGTATCCAATGATACTTAACTACTGTAGTCTGCTTATTCCTTTGTACAGTGGCTGAAACTTACAGAGTTATGGTCACTGCCTTGAAAATGCTTGCCCACTGAAACTTCAACCATTTGATCAGCTTCAATCCCAAGAGTTGGGTCCAGTGCTGCTCCATCTCTGATTGGGCTATCTGCATTTTGACACAGAATGCTCTCCCAAATGCAGTTTAAAAATTCCACCTGCTCTCATTCCACTATAATGCTTTTCCTCTCACACTTACCTGCAGTTTGCCTACATATCTGCTTGTCTATTTTCCTCCGACTGTTGGGAGGCCAAAAATGTAAACCCAGCAAAGTGATCATACCTTTTTTATTTGTAAGCTCTGCCTAGATGGCCACATTTGAAGAGTTTTCTAAGACATCTTCCCTTATTACTGCAGTGATGGTCTCAACAACGCAATGCCCCTACCTCTCTTACACCGGCCCTCTCCCCAGTGCACCTGAAACTTCGATGATCTGGAATGCCGAACTGAGCAGTCCGACCCTTCCTTCAACCTTGGCTCGGTGATTGCAACAATATCATATTCTCACATGCTGATCCTTACCAGGCACAGCCCTTTCATTAAAATAGACAAAATTTAGCTTTCTTGTCCTGCCATGTCTTCTCCACTTGCTAGATTGTCCTGGTACTCCTTTTATATCTGAATAAGCCTAGCTCCCAACTTTATATCTACTCAGTTTCCACCACTGTGCCAAATGAGTGTAAAATCTCACCAACAGCATAACAAAACCTCCCAACAAGGATATTGGACTCATTCTCTTTCAGGTGAAACCTGTCCAGCATTCACAAGTCCCACCTACCCCACAGGCTGGGCTAATGATCCAAAAATTGAAAGCCCTCCACCACCATTCCTTTAGCCAAGTGTTCATCTGATCTTTCTTCCTGTAGAGAGCAGTCCTCCTCTTTAATCTGCCATCTAACTCTCTGAATTCCGGTTGATGGAGGATGGGAAAACGTTGTGGCTGCAAGAGCTGCTCCTTTTTTGAGTTTTTTTTTCAGTGTTGAAGCTGATTTCCTCGAATTCTGGGTGCAGTAATTGTTGCTTTATAAGCTATTGTGGTGTTTTGGAACTTTGGGAAAAAAAGACATCAAATGAATGGCAGTTTAAAAAGGTGGAAGAGAGACAAAACAGTGAAACTGCACAGCTGTCTGACCCAGCAGTGAGCCTGCACAGCTGGCTGACCCAGCAGTGAGCCTGCACAGCTGTCTGACCCAGCAGTGAACCTGCACAGCTGTCTGACCCAGCAGTGAGCCTGCACAGCTGTCTGACCCAGCAGTGAGCCTGCACAGCTGCATGACCCAGCAGTGAAGCTGCACATCTGTCTGCCTTTGCTGCTTGGTTTCAAGTCTTCCAGAGGAAGTGTTGGAGGCTGGTACAATTATATCATTTGAAAGGCATCTGGATGGGTGAATGGAAATGCTGGCAAATGGGACTAGATTAATTTAGGATGTCTGGTTGGCATGGACAGGCCAGACCAAAGGGTCTGTTCCCATGCTGCACAGCTCTATCACTCAATGACTGTGTGACCTCGTTTCTTTTTTTACCTAGGTGGTTGGTATTGACATGTACCATGACCACTGGTTGTTCGTCCTCGCCATTCAGAATGGCCAGCAGCTGCTCTGTCACAGCCCTAACCCTAGCAACAGAGAGACAACAGACTGTTCAAAGTAAACAAAAACAGAGTTTGTAGGAAAAACGCAGCTGGTCTGGCAGTACCTGAAGAACAGTATTGAACCTGCAAAGTTAACTCTGTTTTCTCTGGCCAGCTCTGCCGAGTTTCTCCAGTAATTTTTGCTTGTGCTTCAGATTTCTAGCATTTTCAGTTCTTTAGTTTTTGTATACTGTTCGAGAGTCTCATGTGCTGCGACAGAATCTTCAGTCAATTCCCCTTACAATATCACTGAAACTCTCCCAGTCTTTTCACTCCACCCCTGCTGAGTAGCAGAGCCTGCTTTGGGCATCAAACTTGGCCATTGTTGCTTTCACTGAGAGGCCTTTCCTTTCATTAATGTTCAAATTGGTAAATCTGTCCAATATGGAGACAGGGCCATGGGGATTCCTAAATTGCCTGCACATGCCTAATCATAGAATCCCTACAGTGTGGAAGCAGGCCATTCAGCCCACCCCACCCAAACCCACCGTCCTACCCTATTCCTGTGACGCTGCATTTCCCATGACTAATCCACCTAGCCTACACATCTTTGTACTGTGGGAGCACACAGAGAAACCCCACACAGACACAAGGAGACTATGCAAACTCCACGCAGGCAGTTGCCTGAGGCTGGAATTGAACCGCAGTCCCTGGCACTGTGAGACAGCAGCAGTAACCACTGAGTACAACTTCCTGATGGTCGAGCAGTTTCAAGGCCGAAGCGATTACAAGAGAGTTGCAGTGGGAGAGAGATTCCCTGAGGTTGGTCCGGAGGGAGGAGGGTAACTTCTTCAGGTTAGGCATCCCTGGAAGAGGCTTCGCAGTGAGGTTAAAATAGTATCAGAGATAATGGGAACTGCAGATGCTGGAGAATTCCAAGATAACAAAGTGTGAGGCTGGATGAACACAGCAGGCCAAGCAGCATCTCAGGAGCACAAAAGCTGACGTTTCGGGCATAGACCCTTCAACAGAGAGGGGGATGGGGAGAGGGAACTGGAATAAATAGGGAGAGAGGGGGAGGCGGACCGAAGATGGAGGGAAAAGAAGATAGGTGGAGGTTACCCAACTCTTCTCTGTGTATGTAGACCTTCCTGGTGGTGTGACCAGCTCGCTTAATGTGTAATCTACAACATTCTCAGCCTCATGGATGCTCCTAAGTGAGTCCACCTGCAGCTCTGGGCACTCTAAGTGGCCAGTCAGGAGCTGCAGCCAATCACACTTCCTCATATGTAGTCACCATGGAAACTGCAAATGTCTCTGATTTCCTATGTATTGCAGGAGGAGTATTCCACAGGGCTGGGTTCTCCTGCTGTTGTGATCCTGACCAACTACAAACCGTTCTGCCCCTCAGGCGATGCATCAGTGCTGAATATTGCAAAGTGAAACATTCCCTCAGTAATTCTGCTCTGTCAATGCAGCACTCCCTAAGGACTTCCCTCCCTTAATATAACATTCCCTTAGTTCTGCCACTGTCATGGTGCACAGCCCCTCAGTCTGTCCTTCTGACAGTGTATCAGTCGTTCAATTCTCAAGGTTTTGGTTAGCTCAGTTGGTTGGATGGCAGGTTTGTGGTACAGATTGATACCAACAGCATGGGTCTAATTTCAACACTGGGTGAGGTTACAATGAAGGGTTCTCCTTCTCCATCTCTCCCCTCAATTGCAACATGGTGACCCTCAAGTCCAACACCCTAAGTCATTTCTCTCTAATAAGAGTGGTCCCCTGGTGAGTTCACCTTAAATTCAGTTTTGCCCATTTGACGATGTAGAGCTCCTTCAGTACTGCCCCTGTCAATCAGCAGTATTTGCTCAGCACTGTACATTGCAGCAGCCTGGACACCATGCTGGAACACTTGGAGCCAGATGTGAATAATCTCTGACTCAGAAGCAAGAACGTTACCGACTGACCCAAGGCAGACACCTAATGATTTGGTTCTAAAGCATTGCACACCGTTTGCAGTTGCTTTCAACGGTGAATTTGGGCAGTCCGAACGAGGAAGCATTAAGAGCCGGGAGTGGGTTGCAGAGAGAACCCGTGGCTGACAAAGTGCAGAAATTGTGATGTTGTGAACATTTATTAATAAGCCATCAGGAGAGTCTCTGTGACAAGTAATGAATGAGTGGGAGTCTGAAAGCAATCGGTATTCAGGAAAGCTGCCTTACTCACAGCACCCTTTGCAATTTTAAATATGTGCATATTTTTCTATGTTATATAACACCTGAAAAGAAATAAATGTAATCTAATTCTAATGCTGAATAACACAGGTTTAAAGGATCGTGTGGAATGAGGAGTACCATCAATCTCCAAAATCCGTAGCCAATCCATTTTAATTTGTGAAGGGATCAATGGCAGACTTCAGTTATTTTGTTTTGACTGAACAGTGTTATATGCAGCTCATTTTAAATAAATAGTAAATCAGAGAGATTTCTGTGCGATGTACTCACAGATCGAAAGTTCCAAATCCACAAGGAAATTCACAGATTAGAATGACGGCAGTTGGATATTCCAAGGGGAGGTGAGTCAGGATTAATTGGCATCTTTAAATGGAGCTGGATTAATGTGAGTGAAGAAGAGAGTTTGGAAATTGGTACAATGCAAAAGAATCCTGTTCAAACCCTTGTTATACTGTGAACGCTGTGATAAAGCTATCCAGTTAGCTTCATTCCCCTGCTCTGCCCCGATAGCCATTTCTTTTCCCTCTTCAAAGACTTTAACAAATTCCTTTTTCAAAGATGCTACTCAATCTTTCATTACCTTTTGGGGCAGTGCATTCCAGATCATGGCAGCTTGCTGTGTAAGGAAAAGCATGTCGTCATCTCCACCTTAGCCTCTTTTGGAAATTGCATTCAGCCTGTGTCCTCTTGCATTGGAAACAATTTCTACTTACTTATCCCTCCAAACTCCTTCATGATTTTAAATACCTCCAAGAAATGTTCTCTGCTGTAAGGAGAACAACTCCAGCTTCTCTGGTCTCTTCATAGATTTTCAATTCTAAAACTTCCATAAATCTTCTCTTGTCTTCTTTAAAGGCAATATCCCGCTTACACTGTGTTGGATGAATTCAAACTAATATCCCAGCTGAAGCCTAACTAGAGTTTTATGAAGCTTCAACAAAATTTCTTTGCGTTTTTATTCCTACCTAAATTGAACATTTAAAAGACATTTAGAAGTGTACATGGATAGGAAAGGTTTAGAAGGATATGAATGAAATGCAGGCAAGATGGACTAGTTAAGTTTGGGAAATATGGTTAAAATGGATGAGTTGGATCAAAGGGTCTGTCTCTGTGTTGTATAACTCAATAATTCTGAGCAAGGGTCTGATCGCTATGGAAAGAAATCTCAGACAGTAAATTGAGAGGTCTATTGAGGTCTTTCTGAATTCATTTTCAAACTGAGTTTTGGGTGTCTGGGTGAGTTCTTGAAATTATGGGAAATTATTGCTAGTTAACAGTCTCATTAACAACTAATCTCACCCTATTTTTTAAATGTGTTCATGGGATGATGACAGCCCTGGCTAGGTCAGCATTTATTGGCCATTCCAAAGAGTTAAGAATCGACCACACGTGTAGACCAGACCAGGTAAGAATGGCAGTTTCCTTCCCTAAAGGACATCCTGCCATGCGTTGTGAAGAAACCAGATGTTGCCAGTTTTGACAGGAACATCAGATAGATATCTGGGATGACTTCAGTTTACCGCTTACTCCAGGGGACACTACTCTCATTTACCTTAACGTCCATGGCTTATGATATTGGCCAGCCTCATGGCACCTCTATGATCTTCTTGCAGGGTGCTTCTGTATTTCAAAGATGCACTTTGGGAATGTCAACCGTCATTGCAATGCTGCTGTGTACAGCTCCGACAATGGAGCAGAATGCATCCAGGGCTACTGGCTTGCTTACTTAGCTCTCACTCACTTAACAGCTCCCTGCATTCTCCCTGCATCAGCCATCTTAATATTGAATGATGCAGCAGGCTCGAAGGGCTGAATGGTCCAGTCCTGTTCTTATTTTCTATGTTCCTATCAACAGATAGCCCTAGAAGTTGATTTCTGCGTTTGAAACATGATCTAGCCAATTTTGTTTAATTCACTCTTGAAGTGAAATATTGATCAAAAATTGTTATGCAGTTGTTAAATATAATTTGCCTCTCCCTGATGTGGCGTTTATGCAATATTTGACCTGATGTTGTTTCCATATGGCCGAGAAGTGTTCTAACCTGTTCAGTGTTGGATCTGGTGTCCAATGTTGAAGCTGTTTGAACCTTAGGAATTGCGCATTCCCCATTTGACAATTTACTGACCTCTAGGCTACCGAATATCCCATTCAAATGTTCAAATAAACTCAGTCTCTCACCAACTCGGTTTGACCACATTTGGAGTACTGTGTACAATTCTGGCCATCACATTACCAGAAGGATGTGGATGCTTTGGAGAGGGTGTATAGGAGGTTCACCAGGATGTTGCCTGGTATGGAGGGTGCTAGCTATGAAGAGAGGTTGAGTAGATTAGGATTATTTACATTAGAAAGACTGATTGGGGTCTATAAAATCATGGGAGGTATAGACAGGGTGGATAGCAAGAAGCTTTTTCCCACAGTGGAGGACTCAATTACTAGGGGTCATGCTTTCAAGGTAAGAGGGGAAAAGTTTAAGGGAGATATGCGTGGAAAGTTCTTTACACAGAGGGTGGTGGGTGCCTGGAATGGGTTGCCAGCGGAGGTGGTAAAGGTGGGCATGATAGCGTTATTTAAGATGCATCTAGACAGATACACAAATGGGCAGGGAGCAGCAGGACACAGATCCTTGGAAAATAGGCAACAGGTTTAGACAGAGGATCTTGATCGGCGCAGGCTTGGAGGGCCGAAGGGCCTGTTCCTGTGCTGTAATTTTTTTGTTCTTTGTTCTAACTCAAGCAGGAAATTCTAGTCATTCGAATTTTGCCTCCGCATGATGTAAATTGTTGATTTTTTACATCAGGCTGAACAGCTTTGAGCGATTTAATTAACCAATAAGATATTAGTCCTTCAAAATTCCAATCAAATCTCTTTTGGGTTTATTTTTCTGAAATGTGTATGCATTGTCAAAGTTTTCCTGAAATCAGGATGAATGTCTATGTTAAAATTAATCTTGTAAATCAAACTCCAGGAGCATGCGTGTGTGCTGACATGACAGTTCCATTAACTGGACCATGGAAACATCCAGTGAATTTAATCTGGAACAAATTGAACATCAGGAAAATTTCTTTTGGTGTCTGTTTAAGTGCCATTTCCGAGCTGTGGTATCACATCAGTCTATTAACAATTAAAATGAGCCTCAGTCTAAAAATGAATCTTTATTGCTGGGATAGAAGGCAAATGTTCACAGATAAATTGGGATTCGTTGCTGCACAGCTTTGGAATAATATTTGTTACCTTTAGAATGAATGTCTGAACCTACTTCTGATAGCTGGATAGAAAACCCAATCTCTCTGATTGTAAAGGGCTTAGATAGGATCACTTTTAGAACAAGGCATTGGGAAAAAAATGAAATTGCAGCACTATCCAATCGTGAAGTCATTGGAGCTCTGCTATGCAAAGAATGGATCAGCCATCCTTGCTGATATTAACATTATTTGAGCATTATGTGAGGATGTCCAGTACTATATCTAATCACTAGTAGTCATGGCTGGCACCAGACGTTGCCACTTCTCTGGTGACAATATCTCCTTTGTGTCAGAATCCACGTATTCTCATTCTCCCCTTTGTCTCTGACTTAGACATTTTCTTCTGTGCTAAAGACTCTGTATGACTGAATATTGTTACTGTCAATGTTGCTGTATTCCAATGCATTCTGTGACTTGGAAAACAAGGCTTACATCTGCACAGCATCTTCCCATCAAACTGAAAACCACCTCAAAGTATTTTGTAGAGAATTAACCAGTTTTGAAGTGTGGAAGCAGCAAAATCTGACAGAGCTATCGGATTCTAGTGAAGTCAAGGTGAGATGCAAGCCTGGGACTTTGGAGAACTGTTTGTTTAAAACAGGGCCACTGGCCCTAAACAATAGGGGCCCTCAGTTTAACATCTAATCTGAAAGACATTATATCCAACAATTCAGCACTGCCTCTGAACTGCACTAGGGTGTCAGTAGAATTAAATGATTCTTTGGTAATCCTAATACACAGGAACAAACACTGTTGATATTGGTCATTTGAACAGAGGCAAGGCTCAGTTAGCACTTTTACCAGACGCTTTAGTTTATTGCTAACGCTTTCTTTTCAATCCATTAGGATCTCTGTAGCAGTGATAGAGATGGAGAATTAAACCCTGCAATTTTGCGACACTTAATTCTTCTTGTTGGACAAATTGACAGCTAGTGTCGGTCAGATGAATATTTAACAAATCCTCAACAACACAACATGAATTCTGCATGGTTGAATTGGAAACCAGGGGAAAAGATTTCTGTCGTGAAGATCGTTTGATGTTGAATTTCTTTTAATACTTTATTAAATCTGTCTGTTAGTTTCCAACTTAAGCCTCTGAAAGCATCCCATCAACATTCAGCCAGCTTTGCGAGCGGCAAAGTGTAGATTGTAGGAGCTGGATTTCCCGGGAGCTGAGAGGGGTTGATCAGTGAATGACCTTCAGGAAAATTAGGGAAGACAAAGGAGATGCAAAAGAAATTCAGAGGAAACCAGAGGTTCTCATATTACTTCCCTGGAAGGAATGGAACAGTTAGTTAACCTGCCACTTTACTGTTTCCATTGTGTTCTTATAGCATCGGCCCCACCACTGTTTTTACCATTAGATTATTTACTTGCTCACTGAGCTGGCTTGTTCAAGTTCAGCCATTGTTGAGCATAGAATTGGACCCCATATACAAACCCATACAGATCAAAACCAGAACGGACTCTACTCACCAGAACAGGCCAAACAGTATAAATTCCAAGCGGAGTAGAACAACATCGCCTCATCGGAGGCCTCACTGATGATGTCACCTAGCACAGTGACAAAACGCCTGAATGAGAACAAGCCAACTCGTCAAGCAAGTCAACAACCTCACCCTCAACCGGAACTACAGCAGACTTTAACTGTCAGTCATCACTTTAACCGTCAATCATTATTTTAACCACTGATCATCATTATGACCATTGGTAGCCATTTTGAAATTAGGCCACAAAATTAAGATATTATCCTTTATTAAAGTAATGCTCAGCCAGTACACGGAGGGCCTTCCAGCTGTAGCCCCAACTGGTTTTCAAAAGTTTAATAATACTGAGGGGTCATCTCCATTTTGAGGCACTCGTGCAATCTTCTGGCTGATTTAACCGTGTTCATGGTTCACAGTGGCTCAGTGGTTAGCACTGCACCCTCACAGCACCAGGGACCCAGGTTCAATTCCAGCCTCGGGCAACTGTCTGCATGGAATTTGCACATTCTTGCTGTGTCTGTGTGGGGTTTCCTCCGGGTGCTCCAGTTTCCTCCCACAGTCCAAAGATGTGCGGGCTAGGTGGATTGGCCAAATTGCTAAATTGTCCGTAGTGTTCAGGGGTGTGTGGGATATAGGGGGATGGGCCTGGGTCTGGGTGGGATGTTTCAAGGGGCGGTGTGGACTTGTCGGGCCGAAGGGCCTGTTTCCACACTGTAGGGAACCTAATCTAATCTAATCACCTCTTATGTGAGGCTGCTGGGAAATCCAGTGCTTTGGACCTTCCTGCCTCAGGGCCCTGGTCACCATTCTTAACTGGATGTTGAATGTGGATACAGCATCCTCATTGCTTCCTCATTTAACTTCACGCTAGTCAACACACGAGGGAGTCAAAATCTATTCTTGCACTGGACTGCACACATAATATTCCACCCATAAATGTGGAGCTGGAGAAGGATAGCCAGTCAGATAGCATCCCTCAGATGCTGTCTGGCCAGCTGTGCTTTTCCAGCCCCACACTTATTGATATTTACTTTCCATATGCAGCCCTTACAGTCTCCAATGTGTCTAACCAATGTGCTAAGCAGCTGCTAGCAATCTGCCACTTATTGCAGCTTCAGACATTAGACATTGCTGGCGAACGGGAATATACATTGAGCTTATATTATTTTCTGCAGGCTGAAACAAATAATGTTTGCAACATTGTCCAGTTTTCTGTTCACTGCTGTGTAAGAGTGACCCCAAAATGCAAAGCCAGCTGAACACATTGCAAGGTTGCAGAACTTGCAATTGATTGCCCACAAGCAGCATGTTGATGCTTGATACGTACTGTCATACTATTGCTTTAAGAGCTGCATTGCTTTGAGAGTTGAGCATGATGGTGAGACAAGGACCAAGATGGCATCACATGACCAACAGCCATGAGGAGTGAGAGCATCACCATGTTGAACCAAGGATATGCACATACATTATAAGTTTGATGGCTGAGTAAATCCGCTTAAGATTTTCAAGTGAATCAAACTCACATTCCTACCCAATTCAGTACGATAATGGAAAGGTCACTGGACATGACAGGTTAACTCTGTTTTCTCCTTTACAGATGCTGCCAGACCTGCTGAGCTTTTCCAGCAACTTCTGTTTTTGTTCCTGATTTACAGCGTCCGCAGTTCTTTAGGTTTTTATGAAGTTGGAAATTCTGTGTTAAGAAACACAACACTAGAATTTATTTACTGACAGTACCATATCCATAAAGGATACCATTCTCCCAACATCCATGTGGTATGGGTCCACACTCAACAATATGCTGACAGGAGATAATAATGTCTTTATTCTATGGGTGCCCATGGCGCAGTCTGCACTGACAAATTGTCGAGTGATAATAGCTAACTGTTGACCATACTACTTAGGACACTGGTACACAAGCACTTAGGTAGTGCTTAAGTAACAAAAGCTATGCTGCCACTAAAAGTATGACTGAGTAGACCATAGGTCACTTCAGCAGCAGCTGTGTCATCTGATGGAGCCTTGGGGCACAACAACAGAGCATGTGTTGAAATCCATCCTTTCTACTGAATGCTGTACAGCCTTGCTATCTGAAAGGCACACTAGAATTAGAATCAGAATTAGATTTTATTGTCATGTGTACTCAAGTACAAGGATACATGAGTACAGTGAAAGGTGTACAAAGTCACCATTCCCACTAAAAGGTTACCTAGGTACAAAACCTTGCATGCGACATACAAAAATAAAGAAATATATTTAAAACCTCGACATTCGGTACTTACTATTAGGTAGAAAAGTAAATAAATAAAATTTAAAGTTCAACACTACAGGCCTTCTTAGGTGCTTAGCCATGCTAAGCTGGTACTCCCCACGAGGGCTCAATCTCTTCCTCAATAAGGTCATTTTCTCCATGCTGGTTCATTCTCCCCATGCTCGCTCATTCTCCCCATGCTGGCTCATTCTCCCCATGCTCGCTCATTCTCCCCATGCTGGCTCATTCTCCTTCACTCTCTTTCTGGCTGGGCTCTCTGTAACTATCTCATTCCACAGTAGAAGGAATAATTGTGACCTCTAATTCCCATTCAGCTGCTGTTCTATCATCGCCCAATTACAGATCAACCACTCTGGCCGCAATCATGAAATAAAGACCACCCGAAACTAAGCTAAATTTCCAAATCAGTCAGCTCCTGTAGCATTGCCCAGTTTGAATGGGCACTTGCTGTACATTTGCTGCATCAATGCCATTTCTTAGAAGTCTTATGGTAACCATTCAGTTTTCTCTGGTTCATTGGAGTTCATTGAATTCACACTTTCCAGTTGTATGTCATGGGGTGATCGGAAATTCTGGTTGTGTGACAACTCTGCAGTGGGTTGAGTAACAGATTGATCCTGTGAGAAAGAGTCAATGGAGAGAATGGCTTTGATCAATCAATGTTCTCCACCATCCCAATTTCTCTACGGGGGGGGGTCTTTTGTCGGTAGGTCTGAACCATCCACTTTTGCATACATCATTTTGAATATCATGGGGAGGAATCACTAAGAAAGCAGTAATGGGACGATGTTGGAGCCTTCATCCATGAATGAAGCATTCACTGGTGAGTATTAACGGATGCCATGGCTATGTTATTCTGTCCAGCTTTCTGGAATTTCTGTTTTTATCGCTAATCGTGTTGACCCATCGGCCGCAAGAACTGGCAATGAGCTAATGAACTGGGACCAGTAGACAGATCTCAGAGAATCATAGATTCTCTTGCAGTCTTTATGACTGGTAAATGAATGTAGTTCATCTTAAACATAGAAGCATAGAAAATAGGAGCATGAGTAGGTCATTTGGCTCATCAAGTCTGCTGTGCCAAACATTGAGATCATGGCCGATCATCCAACTCAGTAAACTGTTCCTGCTTTTCTCCCATATCCTTTGACCTTTTTATCCATATGTCCAACTTCTTTTTGAAATCATACAATGTTTTGGCCTTGACTGCTTTCTGTGGTAATGAATTCCACAGGCTCACTATTCTCTGGGTAAAGAAATTTCTCCTCATCTCAGTACTACATGATTTACCCTGTATCCTTAGACTCTGACCTCTGGTTCTAGGCAATCCCCCACACAACACCACGCAACACCCCTCCCCCCCCACCCCGCTACAGTTTGGAATAACCTTCTTGTATCTAAATTGTGTAATTCTTTTAGAATTTTATAGACTTCCATGAGCTCTCCTTTCATTTTCTGAACTGCAATGAATACAATCCTAACAGATTTTACCTCTCTTCATATGTCAGTCCTACCATTCCAGGAATCAGCCTGGTCAACATTTGCCCCACTGCCTCCATAATCAGAATAACTTTCTCAGATAAGGAGACAATTGCAACGATCTATTTATGTTCCTGTATTCAAATCATCTTGCTATGAAGGCCAACATACCATTTGCCTTCTTTGCCTCCCACTGCACCTGCATGCCTGTTTTCAGCAATTCATGTAGGAGGACGCCCAGGTCTCATTGCACGTTCATCTCTCTCAGTTTACAGCCATTCAGATAATAATCTGCCTTCCTGTTTTTGCTACTCTAGTGGATAACCTCACTTCTATCGTCCTTGCAGTGTATCATTCAGCGTGTCCAAATTAAACCCAAGCATCCCTGCATTCTCCTCACAGTTTATTCTCCCACGCAGCGTTGTACCATGTTAAAATTTGGAGCTTTTACATGAAGTTCCCTCATCCAGGTCATTAATGTGTATATTATGAATAGCTGGGGCCCAAGTACTGATCTCTGTGGTACTCCATTAGTCACTCACTGCCATTTAGCTGACACAGTGGCTCATTGGTTAGCACTGCTATCTCACAGTGCCACATTCCCCACAACTTGGGTTCAAACCCATCCTTAGGTTACTGTTTGTGCAACATTTGCACATTCTCTCCATTTTCTCTGGGTGCCCTTGTTTCTTCCCACAGTCCAAAGACTGGCAGGTTAGACAGATTGGCCATGCTAAATTGCCCATAGTGCCCAGGAATGTGGAGTTGAGATGGTTTAGCCATAAGGAATATAGAGTGGATTTGGGTAGGATGCTTTTTGGAGGGGTGATGTGGAGTTGATGGGCTGAATGTCCTGCTTCCACACTGTAGAGATTCTATGTGGAAAAACACTTATTTATTCCTGCTCTTTGTTCACTGTCTGTCAACTAATTCCCTATCCATGTCAATACACAGCTCCCAATCCAATGTACTTTACTTTTACACACCAATCTCTTATTGTCAAAAGCCTTATATAACTCCAAATGAGCCACATTTGTTGGTACCCCCTCATCAACTCTACTACTTACATCCTCAAAGAATTCCAGCAGATTTGTCAAACATGAAGTCCTTTCATAAATCCACACTGACTCTGTCGGATCCTGCCACTCTTTTCCAAATATTCAGCTATTGATTCTTTTATTCTGGACTCCAACATTTTTCTCATTACTGACATCAGGCTGATTGGTCTGTAACACTGAGTTTTCTCTCTGCCTCCCTTCCTAACCTTCTTAAATGGTGGGGCTACATTAGCTACGCTCTAATCTGCAAGGATTGTTCCAGAGTCTGTAAAAATCTTTGAAGGTGAGCAGAAATGCAACCGTTATTTCAAACACCTCTTCCTTAAGTACTTGGGGATATAGATAGTCTGACCTTGGGGATATATTGTCCTTCAATAACACCAATTTCCTCAACATCCTATCCCTACAAATTCTGATTTCCAATACTTCTGATGGTGATAATTCTCATAATAGTTCTTTCTAATTCAGCTAAATTTTTTGTTTCAACTTTGTGAGCAGGCACTCTACAGTAGCTGCTTCATTGAGCATTGCGCTTTCATACTTAATACATATGTGGGCAATTGGTTTTCTCCAATCAAAGCAGAAGAAACAGATGTGGATGATAGAAATCTGAAATATTAGCAGAAAGTGCTGGGGAAACTAACCAGGTCTGCCAGCATCTGTGGATGGAAAAACAGAGATCATGTTTTGAGTCCAATATGACTTTTCTACAACATTCGTCCAGTAGTTTCTGGGCCACCTCAAAGATTTAATTGAATGACTTTGACACATACAAGGTGTAGGGCACGGTCCTTTAGAGCATGGAAAACAATCCATCCCTCAAGACCCATGAATTTGCCATATGCAGCCAACTCTTAAGTTGCTCTGAGAGAGATTTCTTCACGACTGCCAGTTTGAGTGTCAAGACATTGAGATGCTTCTGGTCTTTCATGCCCTGTGGACGTCTTGGGGGATATACCTTGATATCTCGCTTTGAAAAGATAAGACGGTGATCAAGTTGGCAGTTAGTGCCTGACATGGCTTTCTTTACATGCACGTCCTTTCTGTCCCTCTGTCAAGTGATGACAGTTGATGAGATACCAATGTATGAAAAGGCATCTTGCTAAGGTTAGGAAGATGCAAGACTGTGGTTCTCTGCTCATGCTCAGTGCCGGCAATAGAACGACACAGTCATTGCAAATGATTGTTGCAATGACCCCACTTCAGACCTCATGAAAGTCATTGATGAAGCAGCTGAAGAAGGTTGCAGAGATGACCTGGGGTTGAGTTGACTGATATTCAAGGAGTAAAACAATTCACCTTTGTGCTCAATCTGACTTCTACCAGCAGAGAGCTTTTCCCTTGATTCCCGTTGAGTCCAGTTTTGATGGGGTTCTTAATATCATGTTTGATCCAAACTCCCTTGGTACAAAAGGCAGTCACTCTTAGGTCACTTCTGCAGTTTGGACTTTTTTTTGTCCATGTTTCAATGCAGGCTCTAATGACACCATTGTAGATGGAGGAGCTCAGCTCAGCTGCGCAAAAGCCAGGATAGAACACAATCTGAGTATCAGTGAAATGGTTATTACTTTGCAAGCGCTGCTTGATAGCACTGTCATGGGCACTCCATCACTTCATTGAAGATAATCGATGACAGGGTGTAATTGACAGTTAGATTTGCCTTGCTTTTGGTGCACTGGGCAATTTTCCACATTGTCAGGTAGATGTCTCAAGGCAGGAATGGATTATCCACTCACCACTTCTGGCTAAATGTGGTGCAAGTACTCAGCCTTGCCTTTTGCACAGCTATGCTAAACTCCTCCATCTATAAAGATGGAATGTTTGTTGATTCTACACCTTCAGCAATTTATCTGATTATCCCCGCCACTGCAGCTAGACTGTAGACCTCAGGTCTGATCATCTGGTATATCCCTTAGCTATTTATCTGTCTGTCTGTCTGTCTATCTGTATATTTACTTATTTATTTATTGGATGCTGTTTTCACTGCTTGACATATAAGCAGTCCTGTGTTGACAACTCATTTCTGAAGAAGGGTCTAGGCCCGAAATGTCAACCTTCCTGCTCCTCTGATGCTGCTTGGCCTGCTGTGTTCATCCAGCTCTACACCTTGTTATCTCAGATTATCCAGCATCTGCAGTCCCTGCTATCTCTGATAACTCATTTTTATGTATTTCTGGTGTTGTTCTTGATATTCCATCCTACTTTCTCTAGTGTACCAGGGTTGATTCACTAGCTTAATGGTAATGGTAGAGAGGGAGATATGCTAGCCCATTAGGTTACACATTATGGATGAATACAACTTTTCTGCTGTTGATGATCTCATGGATTTTAAATGCGAAATCTAGTTAAATTCTGTGCAATTTGGCATAGCAGTAGTATTGCACAAGACAAGGGAGCGCATCCTCAATGCATTGACAGGTTTTCATCTCCTCTGTTACCATCTGCAATGTGTACACAATCAGAAATTGCTGGAAAAACTCAGCAGGTCTGGCAATATCTGTGGAGAGAAAGCAGAGTTAACATTTCACGTCCAGTGACCCTTCTTCACACAAGTAGATTGGTGAGGACTTCTATCCCTCTTATTAGTACACACAGTCAATTGTTCATAAACTTCCAGATATCTGGCTAAATATGAACCTGGCTCTCTGTGGTGCATGTTGCATGGATCAACATATAGAAAATTACAAACATATCAGACCAGAGACTTCTGCTGTCTCAACCTGGGAAGGCCTGTCAATATTGTGCACCGGGCATTTCAGAGGATCAGGAATCTGAGGCGTAAGAATTTCCAGCTGATGAGAATTTTCAGTTATTGCTGGGCAATCAGAGACCAGCAGTTCTTTCGCTCAGCAGCATCATCCAGGAAGTGGTGGCTTCTGCCTGGAAGACAACCACTTGAGGCCGAGATCTTAACTGGATCCCCTGGCATGGATGAGTTTATGCCGGGGGTGTTTTCCAGGGTAGGGGTTGCAGGAAGAGAAGGGTGTGGGTCTATACATGGATAGTGAATTGGCTGTCACTGGGCACATCCCACTCTTACTGATGCTGAGTTTCTTGATCAATGAAAGAACATCCTTTCCATACCATCTTATCCCCCACTGGTTGGACAGCACAATCAGGTCATCAGGCAAGTTTTCCCAGTGTACCATCAGGCCCAATGGCTAACAGTTCTACACCACCAACATGTGGAAAAGGACTTCAAGTAGATATGAATTGCTCACATATGGGTCTCAGTTGTCATTGGGGTCATAGGAAGATACACAAGCCTTTCTAACCACTGAATTAATCAAGATTGGAGGCAAGAAAGTAATAACACACCAACCTCCCACATGCTTAAGTGTCCTGCCCTCTTCCAAAGTGATTATGAGGCAGGCCATAAAAATATACAGCCCAACATGGTTGGGGACTTTGAAGACAAGGGGAAGTTGGAAGTGTGGAGATAGTTTGCAGGGATGGAAGAGGGCAGGAATTACTCTTTCCTGTCTCCTCCACTATAGCGGACAGTTTCCAACTTGGAATGTGGTGTCAACCACCTCCAATTTTGTGTATTGTATTAGCTGCACCCAATGTGGCCTCCCCTACATGTGAGAAACCAAAGTGACCACTTTGCAGAGCATCTCCAGTCTGTGCACAGGCCTGACCTTCCCATAGCCAGCCGTTTTAACACAGCATCCTGCTCGCATTCTCACGTGCCTGTCCTCGGCATGCTGAAGTGTTCCAACAAATCACACTGCAAACTGAAGGAACAACTTCTCATCTTCAGATTAAGCACATTAAGTCTTCTGGACTTAATATTGAGCTCAACACCTTCAGATTGTGAAATCACTCCCAATGGCACCCATTGTAAGTTCAAAAAGGAGGTGTGACATCAAACAATTTCTAGACTGTCATCTTCAATTATGTTGTGTATTCACCGTCTGCCACCGAAAGTGACCTTAAATTTCACCCATGATTTCCATTAAGATCAGGATCTTCCATAACTGAACTGTCATTGCAACCAGCTCCTGGGAGTGACTCTGTTGTTTTCAATCAGAGAAAAAATAAGTAGTGAAATTAAACAGAATTTAATTCCAACATCAAGCAACATTTACATACTTTACTGCAGGAAGGTGACACAATAATTTTAAATTATTATAACAATTCTACGTTCATTGCTATGGTTCAGATGTTTGCCCAAGGGTATCATTTGCTTTTTTACAGCCGCTGATGATGTTGGTTGCTATTGGCAACGAGAGGTGGACTGGATCTTACAGCGCAGAGCAAGGCTCAAAAAAATCCCTTTATGATCGCACATAGTCTTTCAATGGAGCATTGTTATACTGAGGTAAAGGACAGACAAGAACTGATTACCATGGGAACTAATGCCTTGTTTTATAACTTCAGCCTGCAGTGAGAGGCCTGTGTGCATCAAATGGGATTACATTAAGCACAATGTAAGAAAGTGGCAGTTCAAGAAAAAACATCAAAAAATCGTTGTGTATTCTACCAAACACGCACGTATTGGGAGATGGAGATGACTTCAGAATTTAATGGAAAATGGGTTCAATTCACACTCAAGAATAGGGCCGGATACAGAAATGATGAAAACAAAAGCTTCAGGCTTTGCACTGCTCATTGTCCATCTCCAGTCACCACAACTGTGCAGATATTACACCAAAACACACCAACATTACGAACATGAAAAGCTATCAAAGTGTGGAAAACATGCAGCCCAAAGAATCCACTTCCTAAATGACTTATTGTCCAAGGCCAGTGAGAGTTTGAAGCTGTGAGTCAGTCAATACCACCATGCAGCATTTCACCTGTACCACCTCCAATTTTGTGTATTGTATTAGCCGCACCCAATGTGGCCTCCCCTACATGTGAGAAACCAAAGTGACCACTTTGCAGAGCATCTCCAGTCTGTGCACAGGCCTGACCTTCCCATAGCCAGTCGTTTTAACACAGCATCCTGCTCGCATTCTCACGTGCCTGTCCTCGGCATGCTGAATTGTTCCAACAAATCACATCGCAAACTGAACTGTCTGTTCTTTCCAGACTGACAATTAGACACATCATTGTTCTGCCATTCTCACATTACGATTGCTCAACCTGAACTCTCAACATCCTTCCTCCCCAAGCACTCTGCATTGCATCATCCCCACACCCACCCAAACTCCCCCGCCAAATATCACATAAATGCTGCCCCTTCCACACTCAACGTCAGCTCTGATGAAGAATCATCTAAACTCAAAATGTTACCTTGCTCTCTCTCCATGGATGCTGTCTGACCTGCTGTGATCTTCAGCATTTGTTCTTTTCAGCACAGATACCATCATCTGCGGTAATTTGCTCCTGCACCCATGCAAAGGTCAGGTTCAAGTTCCACTGTAGTGAGCTTTGAATTCAAGGTAATAAGAGCTGGTTTAATGGTGACCATGAGACCACTGTTGGTCACTGCCATAAAACCGACCTGGTCCACCAATATCCTTCAGGGAAGGTCAAACTGCTGTCCCTACCTGGACTGACCTGCATGCGACTTCAGAGCCCAGAACATGTTAGCGGTTGAACATTGTAAGGTACAGCAGCGTTGGCTGTTCATGAATTAATTATACTGAAACATGTATATAAAGAAGAGCTAGCCATCTTTTGCACCTCTTCACAACCCCACACCCATCATTCATCACCCTCCAAACACACACACATGCACTATTGCAATAAAGTCTCTGTTTGTTGACTCCTGTCCCCAGTTTGCCATTCACTTGCCAGGCGCCCAGTCTAGCCACTGTTGGATAGGAGTCTTAAGAACTTGATGGTATTAGTGGCAGCTTATTGAAATTGATGTCAGTTCTTTCACATCTATACTTCATTCAAAACACCGCAGATGCAAAGAAGACTTTCTTCCGGCTCACATCAGCATTATCTTTGAAATAATGGGAACTGCAGATGCTGGAGAATCCGAGATAACAAAGTGTGGGGCTGAATGAACACAGCAGTTCAAGCGGCATCTTTTTGCTGCTTGGCCTGCTGTGTTCATCCAGCCCTACACTTTGGTATATCAGCATTATATTAATTAGTTTAAGATTAGGGTTAAATTTAATTGGGTAAATATTTACAAATGAATGCATAATTTTCCTTAGAATCTTAAGAAGTATTTTAGTTTTACTTTAGAATGTGAATGCCTAGCCTAAAGCTTCAATGTTATGCGATCCCAGCAATGGGAGAACAACTGTATAAGTAGGAAGAGAGTTAATTGATAACAAAGTGTGGAGCTGGGTGAACACAGCAGGCCAAGCATCATCTTAGGAGCACAAAAACTGACGTTTTGGGCCTAGACACTTCATCAGAAAAGGGGGATGGGGAGAGGATTCTGAAATAAATAGGGAGAGACGGGGAGACGGACCGAAGATATCATCTGGATTTCAAGAGAATGCAAAGGCATCCCGTTAACACTCATAAAATTCTTGGTGGGGCTAACAGGATCGATGTTGAGATAATGCTCCATCTTGGCCGGACAGTGTCATACCCACACTTACTTTCTTCTATCCTTGTATTCTTTTGCTCGGGACAGGAACAGGACAGGAAGCTTGGATTAGTAGAAAGATGTTTGTTGATTTTCTCCTAACCAAAGCAAAGCTATGTACAGCTTTGAAAGTGATCTGAATGTTCTTGTTTCAGAGCCCGCATCCTTTCCAAAATACTTCAGACCCCAGTTCACGACTGTACAGAAAGATGTATTAAGACAAGATTATTAGCAATGAAGTCTTAGCTTCTTGAGAGAGTGACCTGCTGCTCCTAGATATGATTGTATATTAACTGAATGCGCTCTGCGAATCCCCGAGTGTGGCAGGGAAGAGAGAATTAAATGCTGTGAGCTTGAAAAGCAAATTACTTGGAAGGAAATGAGAAGGAACTGAGAGCTGGGACCAGGTTCTGTGGAGAGTAAACAGGATGATTAATGAATGGATGTCACTCTCAGAGAACTTCAGGTTTATCGATAATAATCTGAATTGTCTTTGTTTGTGAGAGATTAACAGCAGTGCCCCACATTCTCTCCAATTTTCCATCATCATTCCTAAGGCTGCGAGTTCTTCCTGTTGAATCACAGGTGTTTAAGGCATGGGAAGAGATCATTCAGCCCATTCTCCTGTGCTGACTCTTTAGAAAGGGTGGCCATGTTTAGCCCCAGAATCTCACTGCTGGTCCATAGGTCGAACTTCATTCTCAAGTTCCTGTCCAACTCACTTTTAAAATTCTTCATGGAATACATTGCAGGTGCTGGATGGGGTGTGAAGGAGGTTCACGAGGTTGGCTCTGGAACAGACAGGGTCGACTTATAAGGAGAGATTGAGTAGATTGGGACTTTACTCATTGGAATTTACAAGAATGATGGGGGATCTTATAGGAACATATGAAGTTATGAAGGGAATAAATAAGGTAGAATCAGGGAGACTGTCTCCACTGGCAGGTGAAATTAAAACTGGGTGGCATAACCTCAAAATAAGGGGAAGCAGATTCAGGACTGAGCTAAAAGGAACTTCTTCACCCAAAGTGCTTTGAATCTGTGGAATTCCCTGCCAAGTGAAGCAGATGAGGCTAACTTGTTGAATGTTTTTTAACGCAAAGGTAAATAGATTTATATCAATAACAGTAAATGAACTGAGGGTTATGGTGGGTGGGCGGGTAAGTGGAGCTGAGTACACGACAAAGATCAGCCATGATCTTATTGAATGGTGGAGCAAGCTCGAGGGGCCAGATGGCCTAGTCCTGCTCCTATTCCTTATGTTACTCACTCATGCAGTTACTCTCAGTTAGGAACATTAACTTTGTCTCTGGCCTCAGAGGCTGCCAACCTGTTGCAGATAGCCAGTATTTTCCATTTTTATGCCAGCTTTGCAACCTCTGCAACAGCTTGCTTTCGCCTTTCTTTTAAAAAGTGGTTAAATTAATTTAAATTTTTTTTCTGAGCTTCAAGATGAGGAAAAGAATGGAGTGTAAGCACACATTTCTAAAGAAAAAAATAAGCTATTCATTGAGATTCCAAGGAAAGTTATGCATTTATTTGCCGATGTGTTCTCTACTGAAGTTAAATCAAATTGGAAACTATTTAATGTAATGCTGACATGAGCTAGGAGAATGTCTTCCTAGCACCTGGGGTGGATTAAATTACGTAGGTGTGCGAGAAGGAAGTGTCCTCTAAAACTGCTTTTTTCACTGTTTCATGATGCAGTTGTAAAATAGCCTGATAGCAATCAAAACATTGATGATTCAACGTTATCACACTGTTACAAATTGGTTATATTAGCACCATTATACAGGAACTGCAAATGAGATGTCAAAGGCCCACAAGAGACTCTGGAATCACATGTTGCTAATCCCTGATTTATTGCAGAAAAGGGAGACGGTCATTGAAAACTCCCAACGTGCACTCATCAGGATAAATGCAAGAAGGACAAATTTCTAGCAATGACAATAATTTATACTACAGGGGAACAAGGGTTTGATCGGTTTGCAAGTCAACACTGATTGATGGAGACATTGTCGTGAAGAAAGCAAGAAGTTCAAGCCTGATGCCATTTTGAATGAGCTTGGGAAACAGGCCCATTGTTTTATCCTGTCATCTAAATTGTGGTGGCCATTGGAAATTTGGCGCGCTTGCTCTTCTGTTAAGTGCCAGACAAAGGGCTTCAGCAATGTGCCTCTCTTTCAAACAATGATTCAATCCACTGTGTTACCAAAGCCTCGATTTAGCAGAGATCATCTCCCTGCATTCTTTTTACCAAGAGCATTGCTTCATGGATTTCTGTGTTAAAGTTCATTAGTCATATATCTTGCCATACCATTGTCTGATTCTGAAGGACTGAAGGCCTAGAGATCAAGAGAGGAGGATGGGCCAGGAAAACAATGGAATTTCATTTTTGTCAAGGAAAGAAAAAAGAGCAATGATGCGGTTTTTGAGTATTAAGAAGCTGGCTGCATTTAAAATTTCCAGTAAAGTTGATTACTCATCTGAAGCTTATAATGGATTTTGCAAGAAACTCCAAGCAGATTAAATCTAATTTTATTTGGCCTAAATGCAAAATTTCTAATAGGAGTAGGAGGGCCCAATGAGATGACCCACAGGTGGGTGTTGTTCAGTGTGCATTTCTTTTGAAGTATTTTTCAACAGGAATTGGTACGGATGTTCTTTTATGTGGGAGTGAATGGAGCAAAGCATTATTTCCAGTAAATATCTTGTGTTGCCATCAGGAACTCATTAATCATTTCAGAGGGCTATGATGAAAGAACTAAATTAGAAATGCAAATAAGAATGGAAGGAATCTAAGAACAGGAAGGTTTTTTGCACTGAATAAGCCCTCCCCTTTTTTTGAAAGAGAGATTTTTCTAAATCCTCACCCCTTTGTGGGTTTTACCAGAAAATTAGCCTAATTCAGCAGGTGGGAGGGGAGGCAGGAGGTGGTACCACTGGGGAGAGACAATGCTGTTTGAATGTAAGGAAGAGAAATAAGAGCTGATCAAGAAATAGTGTAGAAATAGCTTGAAATGAGATGGATGGACCGAAAACAGATGAGTATGATTGTGGAATGTGTGTGTATGTTAATGTGAGGTGATAGAGTTGATGCATTATGAGTACAAATTCCTCATCCCTTGAATTCCTGCTTGTTGTACAAATACTAATTGCTTCACCTATATTGAGTATACCTCCAGCTGTCCAAGCCCCGAGTTCTAGAATGGCCTCCTTGTTCCTCTCTAACTCTGAGTTTCTTTCTTCCTTTGAGGTAGTTCTTCAAATCTACTGAATTGATCAAGCTTTTGGTCATCTGATCTAATATCTATTCTCGGGACTGGAGTCATACTTAGATGTTTCATGCTCCTGCCAAGCCCTTTGGAAGGTTTTGATATGTTACAAGTGTTAAATAAATCAAAGCTGCATTCATTGTTATGGAGATCGGGATTAAGCAAGGTTAAACATGAGAACTGAATATTCCTGGTTACATGTTACTGAGGATGTATTGAGGACAGACATGAGAGAACGGGATGTAACATTGATCGGGTGTAATATTATAGCTCCACAGAATGATATTCTAAAGTGTTCAAAGACTGAATCTACTTTGGTAGAAATAAGGAACAGGAACTGACTTGTTGCATTGATGAATGTTTATGATCGATCCAAGAAGAATGCACAGATAAAGGAGAAGATCTGCTGGCACATATCCAAAAAATAGAAAAAGATTAGAACTGTTAAGTCAGTTCAATTTTTCCAATAAAGTCGAACAGAAATAGAGTGAAGGTCATGAATGTTGACGAATTCCTAAAAGATGTATGGAATAACATTCTACATTGTTATGTTTCTAATCTAGTGAGGAAGCAATCGGTGATGCATCTAGTTCTAGGATTCAAAACAGTGCTGGTGGAGTGTGTCGCATTTGGACAGCATCTGGGGAAGAGTGATCATGATATTATTAGGTCTAAAATAAATGCAAATAAAATAGAAAGAACAGTTAGACATGAAAATACCTGTTGGAAGAATTTCAATTATTTGAGAAGGCACCAGCACAGATCGATTGGAAGCAAAGACTATTCAATGAAACTTTAAATGAGGAAAGGCACCCCTTTAATGTGAAAGGATTGAATGAAAAGCAAACATCTTTCTGTGGAACATCTAAAACTCAGGCTCTCGTGCATGACAAAGGAACTAGAGATTAAAATAAAGCAGGGGAAGGATTTTTATAGAGAATGCCAGGTACGGAATGCCATAAATAAGTATTCTGAACACCGCAAATGTAGAATGTAATTGAGAAAGGATGTATGAAGAACAAACAGACAGGAGAAGAAAAAATTACTGATTAACTTCAAAGGGAAATTCAAAATCTTTTATAAACACATCAAACATAATAAAAGGACATTTGGGAAATGGTTGGGAAAGGTACAGAAAATAAATCTTCTTATGTAGTCAGAGGAGATGACTGAACATTTGGATGAATATTTTGCCTCTGACTACACTGAAGAATAGAGTGATGTCAGTGTTTTGTCACAGAGCGAGGGAGTACAGAGAAGAACAGAAAATTGACCAAAAAGAGGTGTGAAATATGTTGGCATTCATCCAAACTTGCAAGTGATTCTGAAATAAATACAAAAAGTCCTGAAAAAACTCAGCAGATCCTGGAGCATCTGTACTGAGAGAAACAGAGTTAACATGTCAAGTCCAACAGGGCCCTTGAAGAGAAGGTGAAAATGTGATGGCTTTTTAACTGTAGAATAAGGTAGGGAGGAGCAAGTGGAACAGAAGGCTAGGCCATGGTGAAGAGTAAAGGAGATTAACGTCATGAGCATTGCAGGACAAAAAGCAAAGAGAGTAGTGATGGCTGTAGAGAAGAGGGTTTGGTGCAGGGATCTTGATAATTGTAAATGTCCATGGTAGCTTGTAGGTCAGCTCTGTGAAAGCAAATTCAGGAAAACTGGACACTGGGAGGTGGTAGAGAAAGCAGGGCAAGTTGGCTGGAGTTTGAGGAGTAGGTTTATGGGGTGGAGAACAGCAAACAAAATTGAGAATAATGTTCATGCTCTCAATCCACTCTTAAGTTCCAAAGGCTGGAAAGTAGCTAAACTGAAAATGGGGTTCCTTTCTTCCGGCTTGCATTAGGCTTCATCAGAACCATGCAGCAAACCTAGGACAGAAATGTGAGCATGAGGGTGTTAAAAAGGCTAGCAACCAGAAGGTTAGTGCCACGCTTGTGGATGCGGTGAGTTTTGCCCAGTGAACACTCAATCTGAGTTTTGTCTCCTGACTGTGGAGAAGACTGTGCAAGAAAGTTGATGTTTCACCTGAAATGTGCATCTGAGACCTTGGGGGGTGAGGTGGGCAAGGTAAGTGTTATGTCACCTGAGATGGCATGGTAAGGTGGCATGGGAGGGGCTAAGGTGTTGGGGGTGATAGAAAAGTGGACCAAGGTATCACAGAGAGAATGGTGCCTCTGGAATGCTGATAGAAGAGGGAAATATATATTTGATGCTGGTTTCATGCAGGAGATGGCAGAAATGGTGGTGGGCAAACCATTTAATATGGAGCCTGTGGGATGGAAATTGAGGACAAGGGGAACTCTACAGTTGTTCTAGGAGGCAGAAGATGTGATGACAAGTGTGGCAAATGGGTCAGACATGGTTGAGGCCCCTGTTGATCACAGCAGGGAGAAGAATCTTTATTTCAGGAAAAAGGAGGATGTGTCGTAAGCACTGTTGTGGAACATAGCATGATCAGAACAAGTTCAAAAGAAACAGAGAAACTGGGAAATGAAGGGTGTGAGGAAGAATAGCAGTGGGAACTGGTAGGTTTGTAATGAAAACTTGTAATTAGGCTATCCCCCTTGAGTGGAAGCGAGAAGACAAGGAAGAGAAGCCAAGCATCAGATGATGGACGAGGTGCATGTGAGGGAAGGTGGGATATTGGAAGTGAAACTGATGAATATGTTAAGCTCTAGCTGAGATCATTGCACCTCCAGTATCACAACAACACCTCCCAAAAACTAGAGGAACAGCGCATCATATTCCACCTTGGATGCCGACATCCCATTGGTCTCAATGTGGGCTTTACGAGCTTCAAAATCTCCCCAACCCCGACCTCATCCTGAGACCAACCCTCCCTCTCATCCCTGCGTCCTTGGCCTATCCGTCTTCCCTCCCACCTATCTGCTCCTCCCGCCTCACTGACCAATCCCCATCACTACCTACCTGTCATCACCATCCCACCTACTTTCCCCAGCCCAACCCCTCCCCATTTATTTCAGAGCACCCTTCCCCTCCCCCATTTCTGAAGATGGGTCCCGACTTTCCTGCTCTTCCGATGCTGCCTGGCCTTCTGTGTTCCTCCAGCTCCACACTGTGTGCTATTAAAGGAGAAATTGTTCAGTGAGAGAAGGTGACCGACCACCAGCTGGTGGCTGGTGCGGAGGGTTTTAGGCTTCCAATCGAGGATGTAGTGGAAAGATTGTAGACCATCCTGTTGGGGGATGGAGGTGTAGACAGGCAATCCCTGCAGAAATTCTTCGGGGGGTGTCCTAGATCTGAGTGTATTCATCAGCTTTATCAATGACTTTCCCCCTATTATGAGTTGGGGATCCTTGCTAGCGATTGTGTTATATATGAGTTAGAACTCGAAAGCATTAATTGACATCACAAGATAAACTCTTTCCATCACAGTATAAAGGACTGTTCCTCGGCAGCACTAAAGATGCTTTAGTTTCCCAGTGCCCTACTGGGTCTCCATGTGTTACATGAATGTGTATATTGCTTCAGTGATTTTTCTTAGCTTTAACAGCATATATATAAACTTGTAACATGTATTTACCTTTAAGTTTAGCTTGATATCCCACAAGAGAACATAATCTATCCCTGATGTAATGTGGCCAACTGTTAATTACTATGTAATGAAACTATTTATTGTTTATATGAAGAGAACCTGTCTGACTGGAAGGAGAGCCTCTCAGGGAAGATGGTGGAGCAGCAATGGCAGGAGTTTCTTGGGATAATTCAGGAGGCACAGCAGAAATTCATCCCAAGGAGGAAGAAACTTACCAAGGAGAGGAAAAGACAACCATGGCTGATGAGGGAAGCCAGGGACAGCATAAAAACAAAAGGAAAAAAAAAACACATAAAATCTAGTGAAGATTAGTGGGAAGCCAAAGGATTGAGAAGTTTTTAAAAATCAGCAGACGACAACTAAAACAGCAGTAAGCAGGGAGAAGGCGAAATATGAGAGTAAGCTAGTTTGTCATAAAAAAGTTGCAAGAGTTTTGTTAGAAAGCTAAAAGATAAGAGAGAGGCATGAGTAGATATTGGACCACTGTAAAATGAGGTTGAAGAAGCAGTAATGGAGAACAAAGAAATGGTGGAGGAACTGAATAGGTATTTTGCGTCAGTTTTCATGGTGGAAGACACCAGCAGCATACCAGAACTTCAAGAGAGTCAGGGGTCAGAGGTCAGTGTAAGGCCATCACTAAGGATAAGATGCTGGGAAAGCTGAAACGTCAGAAGGTGGATAAATCACCTGGACCAGAGAGACTACACCCCAGGGTTCTGAAGGAAAAAGCTGAGGAGATTGTGGAGACACTGGTGGTGAGCTTTCAGGAATCACTGGAGTCAGGGAGGATCCCAGAGGACTGGAAATGGCTAATTTAAAGAAAGAAGGGAGGCAGGAGACAGGAAACTAAAGGCTGGTGGTTGGTAAAATTTTAAAGTCAATGGTTAAGAATAGATTGCTGTAATTGGAAGTGCCTGGTAAAATAGGGCTGACATATCATGGCTTCATTAAGGGGAGGTCATGCCTGACAACTATGTTAGAATTCTTTGAGGAAGTAATAATCAAGTTAGATGAAAGAGAGCCAGTAGATGTGATGGATTTCCAGAATGCCTTTGACAAAACTCTGCCTAGGAGGCTGCTAAGTAAGATAAGAGCCTATGGCTTTAGCAGCAAGGTAGTGGCATGGATATGGGATTGTCTGACTGGCAGAAAGTAGAGAGCAAGGATAAAGAGATCTTTTTCAGGATGGGAACTGGTGACTCATGGAATTCCACAGGGTTTGCTGTTGGGACCATAACATTTTAGGTTATACATTAACAATTTGAATGAAGGAACTAAGATCATTGTTGCTACATTCGCGATAACATAAAAATACGTGAAGGAACAAGTAGCATTGAGAAAGAGAGAGGCTGCGGAAGGACTTGTACGGGCTAGGAGAGTGGACAAAAAAATGGCAGATGGAATACAATGTAGAAAAGTGTGAGGTTATACACTTCGGCAGGAAGAATACAGGCACAGACTATTTTCTAAAAGGAGAAGGGCTTCAGGACGGCTGGGGGGCAGCATGTGGCACAACATTGGCACAGGGTTTGTCTCAAGCACGAAGCGAGTTGGTGGAATCTTCTAGAGGTCTGAATGATTTGGGCTATGGCAAGAAATCTTGGAGAATCACATGATTAGCACTGCTGCTGCATGATGCCAGGGACTTGGGTTCAATTTCAGCATTGGGTGACAGTCTATGTGGAGTCGACACATTCTCCCTGTGTGTGAATGGGTTTCTGCTGGGTACTCTGGTCTTGTCTCCTCAGTTTAAAGATGTGCAGGTCAGGTGGATTGACCTTGGTATATTGCCCCTTGGTGTCCAAGGATGTGTAGGCTAGGTGTGTTAGCAATGATAAACATGTGGTTACAAGGATTGGGGGCAGAGGTAGGTCTGGGTGGGATGCTATTCGAAGGGTCAGCACAGACTCAGTGGGCCAAATGGCTTCTATCTGTGCTGTAGGGACTCTATGATCTATGAAATAAACCTGAAGCTTGGCGTCCAAGTTCAGGGTTCTCCTAAACACCGTCATTTGGCAGTGAGGAAGGCAAATGTAATGTCAGTATTCATTTCAAGGGGGCTAGAATACAAGAGCAGAGGTGCACTGCTGAGGCTGTATAAGGGTCTGATCAGACCATTTTGGAATATTGTGAGCAGTTTTGGGCCTCATAGCTAAAGAAAGATGTGTTGGCTTTGGACCCAGAAAAGGTTCACAAGAATGATCCTAAGGATGAAGTGGTTGAGGATTCTGGGTCTGTACTGATGGAGTTTAGAAGGCTGAGAGGGGATCTGACTGAAACTTTCAGAACACTGAGAGGCCTGGATAGAGTAGATGTGGAGAAGATGTTTCCGCTAGTAGGAAAGAATAGGACCTGAGGCCATAGCATCAGAGTGAAGTGATGACCCTTTAGAACTGAGATAAGGAGGAATTTCTTCGGCTAAAGGGTGGTGAATTTATGGAACACATTGCTGCAATTAGCTGTGCAGGCCAAGTCATTGAGTATATTTAAGACAGAGATAGATAAGTTCTTGATGAGTAATTGGATCAAGGGTCTACGGAGGGAGGATAGAAGAATGAGGTTGAGAAATGTGTCAGCTGCGTTCAAATGGGTGAGCAGACTTGATGGGCAGAATGACATCATTGTTTCTATATCTTATTGTCTTTTGTTCTTAAGGCATCATGTGGGCGTCCTTCCCTACATAGTATCGGAAACTAATACGAGCAAGAAGGATTGATGACCTTTCATATCCCCGAAAGTACTTGACATTTATAGAGAATGCATAATGTTCAGCGACATTCATAAGTCCTCGGATACTGAAGCAACTTGTGTTCAAGTGCAGCAGGACCTGAAGAACGCTTGGGCTTGAACTGATAAATATTCACTCCGTGTGAATTCCAGCAAAAGATGTTTGCCAGATCTGAAGCACCTCCAACCAGGTAAAGTATAGACCATGAAAAGAAAGCATAAAAGCCGTGGACATATGTCCGATTAAATAATTCCTGATCTTAGTTGGGCTATGCAGTAAAGAATTAAATCCAGGCATCAGGTAAAAAACAATAGCTCACTGTGAGGATTTGAAAGTTGTCTGACTGCTGTAATGAGACAATGGTGAAGGGAAATGCCATTACCTGTTGCAATCAAGAAATTGAGCACCACACATTGGCCATTGTTCGCCTGATGAAATCCCTTCGACAAGGGAAATGTTCAAAAACTTTTGTTCATTTGTAGCCAGGTGCTGTTGTCATTGTCGTCATTTCCAAACAGCAGGAGAGATGGTTAGAATTATTGTGAGCTGATCGTCTGAACTGGTCTGGTTTTCCCAGAGAAAAGGACTGCTCTGTTTCACTGATCATTCTCGGCTGGAATACCTTTGAAATACATTAAGGAGGATCCCCAACCCTAAACATAATCCATCTTGAACAGCATGGGCAGAATAAAATACCTGATATGATATTTATACAGTTGGGAATGAAACTGAAGGAGCTTTGTATGAAAGTTGTGTGAAAGATCAAGGTCGGTCAGTCTGGCTGGGCTTACAATCCAACGCCAGTGGGCCAGCATGTTGGGGATTGTAAGTGTTCCAGACAGAAACTGATGATCTTGGTCTAGGGATGTCGGCAGCAAACAAGGAGAGTCAGGAATAGTCAACCTGCCTCATGGAGTCATCAAGTCACAGATTTTGCTTATAGTTTGTCAGTAAACAGAGGAGGCAATGGCCTAATGGTTTCATCGCTAGACTATTAATCCAGAAACTCAGCTAATCGTCTAGGGGCCAGGTTCAAATCCTATCACAGCAGATGGTATAATTTATATTCAATAAAAAAAAATCTGGAATTAAGAATCTACTCATGACCATGAAACCACTGCTGATTATGGAAAGAATAAACCCATCTGGATCTCTAATGACCTTCAGGAAAGGAAATCTACCATCCTCACCAGGCCTGGCCGGCATGTGACTCCAGGCCCGCAGCAATATGGTTGACTCTCAGTAGCCCTTTGAAATTACCTTGCACCTTACTCAATTTCAGGGCAGCTAAGGATGGGCAATAAATGCCAGCAACACCCATGTCCCATTTGAGAATACAAAATGTTCTTTTATTAAACAGTCACTGCGATTTTGTGCATTTCATCTCATTAAATACCTGTCCTGCCCCTCTGTACTCTTCTTGTCTAATGCTAGCGCAATTCTTCCACACACCACAGTTGGAAGGACTCAGATATCCTGGAAAGGAATTGGTGCCATTCTTAAAATCTTGCTGTGCACATGGACAAACACTGTCTGACTGGAGCAGCCCCACGCAGTTTCTAACATTCATGCCAGGTGTGGCAGAACAAAGGATTTTGGTTCCTGTTTTGCAGACAAGGACCTGAGGGTTTCTATGGATGGTTGACAGAGAAGCGTGCCATTTTTTTTTCCGTAGGATTGGCAGGAGCTGCCACAACATCGATCCAAGATTGCAAGCCAGGTCAGCGTGGTTGCCATTGTAATTCCCACTGCTGTAAGAAGTTCAATGACATTCTCTGACACCGTCAGGACATGAGCCACCATCTTCTCTCTTCTCCCTCACATTCACCCCATTTCTGCTAGACCTCCCACCAAAGCTTCATCACTCACTCTCACATAGAGAATTCATTCTGTCTCACTCTCATCCCCTCCTCAAACCCCAGTCTGTGAATCTTGTATGGCCCTTACGATGTCTATTCACTCCATTTGCGTACCTCACCACCTCTCCCCCACCTGCATTAGAACACCCACTGCTGTAGTGATTGTAACAAGGTCAGCCAGGTCACAGAATATGAGTTCCCTGATTAGGGCTGTTAATCTGGTCCAATCAGGGAGCCCTGGCTGACAGAGTTCTGTTCACTCTGACAGCTGGCTACAAGGGAGCTGGACCAATGTCTCCATCAGGACTGCCCATGTGTAAATAAAGGGTGACTTTAAATAGATGAAGGGTGAATAAAGGGATACCAGTCTCTGTAGAGTTATTTCATCTTCATTCTCTCATTCCCATAATAGGACAGAAAGAGCCAAGATAGGGGACACTCAGTTCCTCGCCCCATACAGGGAGAAGATACTGACTTATGGCTGATTGACCATGTGCAGGTTACTGGACTGTTGGCACAGATCTCCCCCCAACGCACTCTGCTAGGACCCCTAACTGAAAAGTACATCCCTTGACACAACTGAGGACTGCTGAACCATGACAAACCTCCTCGCTTGTATCTGTGCTGAACAGCAACATATAAGACAGATTTACTATAAGCTTGCAGCTCTGACAGAGGCGAGCAAAGTGCAAGAAGGCATGGCAATACAAGAGATAGTAAGAACTGCCAATGCTGGAGTCTGAGATAACAAGGTGTGGAGCAGGAGGCACACAGCTAGCCAGGCAGCATCAGAGGAGCAGGAAAGCTGATATTTTGGGTCGGGGATATTTTGTGCTCCTAAAATGCTGCTGTGTTCATCCAGCCCCACACTTTGTTATCTTGGATTCTCCATCATCTGCAGTTCCCATTATCTCTGATCACAATTTTGGGTCGGGGCTCTTCTTTGGAAAAGAAATGCAAGGCATGGCATGGCAGGAATGCTGCGACCATCCAGTTAGGTACAAAGTGAATGCTGAGAGAGTAGGTGAGCAGCCCTGAGTTGCAGCCTGATCCAATCCGTGAACTGGGTGCCTGCCCCTCTGTGCATAGTGTCATTGTGGCAGCATTACAATGATAGCCTGAGGTGCAGCATTGAAGAGCAGCAGCACGGTTCAACTGGATCACGGATGTGCCTTGATGATAAGAAGAGGCTGGCAAGTGTCCAATGCCAATGTTTGTGGACATGGGGAGAGTGTGACTATTGCCCATGATGTGTGTGCCCTGAGATGCTGGCACCAGGTGTCCAACTGGTGACCTGGAGAGCTGGAATTACCAAATACCTCTCAGACTTTCACATCAGGAACTGCCAGTGTCTAGTTTTCTCATGGTGAGTGGTAGGATAGGAAGCTAGATATTAATGAGTTACAACTTGTAGTGAATGAGCTCAATAAGAAGCTATAGTACTAAAGAATAGGCACCTCAACCCTTTTTTTTAGATTAGATTCCCTACAGTGTGGAAACAGGCCCTTTGGCCCAATAAATCCACATCGCCCCTTGAAGCATCCCACCCAGACCCATCCCCCTATAACCCACACACCCCTGGACACTATGGGCAATTTAGCATGGCCAATCTACCTAACCTGCACATCTTTGGATTGTGGGAGGAAACCCGAGCACCTGGAGGAAACCCACACAGACACGGGGAGAATGTGCAAACTCCGCACAGACGGTCGCCCGAGGTGGGAATCGAACCCGGGTCCCTGGCGTTGTGAGGCTGCAGTGCTAACCACTGAGCCACCGTGCTGCCCCTTTGACAGAGAGAAGCTCACCGCAATGCCCATACTCTGTTTGAAAATGCAGAGAGTTGCTTCCAATGTCAAGAAAGGCCTTGCCTAATGGCTCATGTGATTCTCCAAGATTTCTTGCAATAGTCCACATCATTCAGGCTCCCAGAAGATTCACCCAAGCAGTTTCGTGCATGACGCAAAGCCTGTGTCAGCATGAATTTGTTCTTTATAAAAATCATAAAGTTCAGAATCATCATATTGGGATAATAGAAACCACGTAGAGAATCTCCAACAAGATAGATTTTAACCATTGGCCCGCGACAGTTAATGGTGTTCCCATTACTAAATCTGCCGCTACCCAAATCCTGGTGGTTACCATTAACCAGAAACTGAAATGGGCTGTTCATATAAATACAATGGCTACAAGAGCATGTCATTGGCTAGAGATGCTACAGCACATAACTCACAGTCCCGATCCCTCAAACATGTCCACCATCTAAAGGTACATCAGGCCTGGTTGATTGAATAGTCCCAACTTGCCTGGCTGAGTAAAGGACCACATGACTCAAGGAGATTGGCACCATCCAGGAAACAGCAGCATGCCAAATTAACATGATAACACCTTCAAAATTTACTCTTTTATCACCGATGCTCAGTAGCAGCAATGTGTATCATCTGCAGCATTCACTGCAATAATTCACTGTGGCTCCTTAGACAGCGCCTTCCAAACCCTACAATTCAAGAAAGACATGGGCAGCAGATATGAGAACGCCACCAGTTACATTTCAGTCTGCACACCATCCTGACTTGGTAATCTATCACTGTTTCTTCACTATTACTGGGTCAAAATCCTAAAACGCCTTCTGAATAGCATTGTGGGTCTACCTACAACACATGGGCTGCAACTCTTCAAAGGAGTTTGATGGCCAGTGAAATTCTAGTCTACATCTGTAAGTGAATAACAGTAACTGCAGAAAAGTGCATTTTGTCCCAGGAGTAGCGATAAAGTTCCGAGTCAGGATTCTGTGTGGATTGGATGGGTTCTTTTATTGTTTGGTGTTCCCAAGTGCCCTGTGCTTTTATTCTCCTAGATGGTGGAAATTACAGGTGTAATAAGTGCTATCAAAGGAACCTTGGTATCTTGCTGCAGTCCATTTAGTAGATGGTACACATTACTGCCTCTGTGCATTCGTGGTGGATCAAGGGAATTGTGAAAATGATGATGTCTATCCCCATGGAATCTTTAGCAAGGTCACGGTTAACAAGCTTATTGCTTCCTTTTTAACTGTGTTTCAATCTTAATGACAACAAAGCAGGGAGATGATATTTAGAGGAGAGATACCAATCGCGTCCTTGTTCTCACAATAGTTACAAAGCAAAGGTTTTAATAAGACAGTGTGATGTGAAGCAATTCTTTTGACACACCAAACATCTCGTCAGTGATGATAAATTCTAAGCTGACATTAGTTGCACACACCTGCACGTCTCAGATATGATTCCACTGTAATGCTTCCAAACTTCAACAGCTCCATCATTCTGGGTTAGTTTAAAGGAAGCATTGACTGGGTTGAGTCAATTGTTGAGTCAGCTTGATTGTAGGAGAGGTTTCCATGGTGGTAGTATCCCCACCTTTGAGCTGGAAGGCCCAAGTTTGAGTTTTACTTGCTCTGGAAGAGTGTACCATAGTAACATTGTGCTGAACAGATTGATTTGTAAATATCTATCATGAGAGGATGGAGCAAAAAAAAATCTTCAGCTTCTAGAGTTTATTCAGAAAACGCCTTTGGCGTACACAGGATACCATCTGCTTTCATACTTCTATCTGTATCTGTAAAGACTCTGAGGTGTATTCGTGAAAGCATTAACCCCACTGCAGGCTTTCTCAGTCTATCTGCTAACTGTGCCAGGAAAGTGGTGATGAACAACAGGACGTCCCAGTTTTCCTGACATGATTGCTGATTGTTGCCAATTGATATTTCAATAAGAAAAAGCAATCTAAATTTACGCAGCAAGTTTGGTTAGAGTTTCAGAGGCATTCGTGGCAGTTGGATTTTCACTGTAGGCCACACACTGACTGGCACATTCAATTCCCAACCCATCACCCCAACTCCAACGTCATCTCCAAATCCAAAATCCCAACTGATAAACACAATCCAAAATTACCTAACTCCAAACTCCAAACTTACCATGAAAACTGCCATCTTTCCTGGTCTACATGTGACACTCCAGACCCAGTGCAATGTGGGTGACACTTAACTGCTGTCTGTAATTGCTGAGCAAGCAACTCAGTCGAAGGGCAGCTTCAGTTGGACAGGCTCGCAAAGCTGAATAACTTACTTTTGTTCTTCATTATGATGTTCTTATGCTTGTTTGTATTGATTTATTTCCTAGCTAAAGTATAGTACAAGGTTAGATACCGAATGAAGATCACAACTGTCTCCATCAAATACTCCCCCAGGTGAAGATGCAGCATGAGGTTAGATACAGAGTAAGGATGCTTCTATACTGACCCCATCAAACACTTCCAGGACACGGGCAGCACAGGGTTAGATACAGAATAAAACTTCCTCTATACTGTCCCCATCAAATACTTCCAGGTGAGGGGCAGCACGGGGTTAGATACAGAATAAAACTTCCTCTATACTGTCCCCATCAAATACTTCCAGGTGAGGGGCAGCACGGGGTTAGATACAGAATAAAACTTCTGCTATATTGTCCCTATCAAACCCTTCATTGTGGGTTAGACACAGGTTAAAGCTTCCTCTATACTGTCCCCATCAAACACTTCCAGGACAGAGGCAACATGGGATTACATATAGAGTGAAACTACCTCTACACTTCCCATGTCAAAAGCTTCAGGGCTAAAATTAGCCTACATTACAAAGATATATAAATGTCAAAAATATTTAATTGATTGTGATGCACTTTAGGATATCTGGAGGTGGAGTTTGGCACAACGGAAATACCTTTCTCTCCACGTTGAACAGCATTTTCGTGTTCAATGGAGGTACATTGTTTTAAGTTGCTTGTGAGTAATCTATATTTAGCGATGAACAGTTGGCTAAATGCAAAAGGTGTTATTGGATTTGACTTCAAAAGATCCATTGCATTAAAAATTGGGAACACTGCCCAATATTTGGGAAAAATCTACTAACGAGGAAAATAGGTCGACTGCATCCGCTGCTCCCGATGTGGCCTTCCACATTGGTGAGAACATGCATAGGCTCAGAGACTGTTTCGTAAAGCTCTGTACATGACAAACGACAACATCTTCCAGTCACCAACCATTTTAACACTTCCTCCCAGTCCCTGGGTGTCATGTCCATCCTGGGCCCCTTCCAGTGTCACCATGATACCAGCGCAAGCTGGAAGAGCAACATGTCATATTCTGCCCAGGCAACCTACAACCCAATGGTCTAAACATGGAATTCACCAGTTTTAAAATCTCTCCATCCCTGGCTTCATCCCATGTCCAACCCTCCCTCTCATCCCTGCCTCCTTGACCTGACACAACCTTTCCATCTTCTCTCCCACCTATCTGCTCCACTGATCCCACTGCCCAATCCCCACCACTGCCTATCTGCACTCATCTATCACCATCCCACCTACTTTCCCCACCCCCACCCTGCTCTCCATTTATTTCCCAGCTTCCTTCCCCCTCCCCATTTCGGAAGAAGGGTCCTGACCCAAAACATCAACTTTCCTGCTACTCTGACACTGCCTAACCTGCTATGTTCCTCCAGCTCCACGCTGTGTTATCTCTGATTCCAGCATCTGCAGATCTTACTATCTCTCGGAAAATTCTGCTCTTTCTCTCCCACTGCATGGTTCGCACTATACACTCTGAGATTTAACTCTCGGCCAATGGAGTAGTGCAACAAATTTTCAGGGTCCGTAATATGTCAGGAGTCCATTTGACAAGCTTCCCATCGTCAAGGGATTTACAGACAATAATGACTACTCTCACTCCCTTCATTATCATTTCTCCCCATTTATGCTACCCTGCTTCTGGCTAATCATTTTCCAGTCCAACAGTTGTGAAGTGTGTTTGCAGATCGGAATTTTAGTTGAGGGTACAGAACCTTCTCTGGGGAACCAGGAAATTACGCTTCTGAGGAGTAAGGAGAACATGAGTAGATGGGAGAAAAAGATAAACTATTAACATAATTGATGTAGGGCAGTTGTGACTTTGAAATGCATAACTGGAGCTAGTGCAAAGAATTACATCACAGTTATAGCACAGATGCAAAGTGTGCATCCCATCATGTCTATGCTTATATTCCATGCAACTCTATCCTTACCCTACTTCATCTATTCCTATTATACGTCATTCCCCTCCTGTGTTTACGCAGTTTCCCTTTGAATGCATCTATGAATACATCGCTTTATCCACCCCAGACAAATAATCATAAAATAGCAATCAAGATCATTGGAAAAAGACTGGTATCAATATAAAGAGATAATAAAGTGTGAGGCTGGATGAACACAGAGGTCAAGCAGCATCTCAGGAGCACAAAAGCTAACGTTTCGGGCCTAGACCCTTCATCAGCTCTGATGAAGGGTTGAGGCCCGAAACGTCAGCTTTTGTGCTCCTGAGATGCTGCTTGGCCTGCTGTGTTCATCCAGCTCCACACTTTATTATCTTGGATTCTCCAACATCTGCAGTTCCCATTATCTCTCTCAATATAAAGAGATTTTGTACTACACACCCATTTCTGTGATCTGAAATACATATGGTAGTGGAGGCAGATTTCATTGCAAATTTCAAATAGAAATCAGATAAGGAAAGGATATTGGAGGGGTTGAGCAAGAAGTAAAGGGCAGTGTGAGGCTGTATGTGTGGGATTAATTGGATAGATATTTCTAAGAGCTGGTATAGGTACAATTGTCTGAAGGACCTCAGGTACTACATAAGTCTATGATTCTAAAATTCAGACGCCACATCAATGAGAATGGTTACATCAATTGACAACAGAGAATAGCTTTTTAAATTGGAATCATTAATAGTGTTGTATTCAGTAGATAGGCATTCAGCAATCTCAAGTTGCCAGGGAAACCTGCAGCAGCGGTACAAGTGAGGAAGAAGGGGAATTTTGTCTCTGTTTCCAAGATATACTCCTGCTCCAAGGGAGTTTGCAATATTCTTTTAAAATTCTGTCAGCTCTGGAGTAGTTCCTACAGATTGGAGGGTGTCAAATGTGACATCACTATTTAGAAAGTGAGGGAGAAAAAGGTAAAACATTGAGAATTAAACCAATTAGGCTAACACCTATAATAGAGTAAAAGCTAGAGTCTAGTAAAAAATGTGATCATGGAACATTTGGAAAGTATTAACAGGAATGAACCAGTACCAGTTTATTGAAGGCAAACCATGTGTAATTATTCTACTGGAGATTTTGGAGGACGGAACTCGTAGAATAGATAAGAAAGAACCAATGGGCGTGGTTTATTTTGATTTTTCTGAAGGCTTTTGAAAAGTCCCTCTTTTGAGGTTTGTGGATGCTGCTAAAGCACCTGGGTTGAGGGTAATATATTGACATGGATCGAGGATTGGTTGACAGGCAGGAAGCAGAGAACAAGCAATTCAGAAAGCAAATTGAATATTGACTTTCACGGTAAGAAGGTTTTAGCTGAGAAGTAGGGGCATCTAACTACAGTTACCCTGGGTGAGACCATATCTAGAGTATTATATGCAAATTACGTCTCCCCACCGAAGAAAGAATATACGTGCCATAGAGGGAGTGCAGCAGAGATTCACGAGACAGATACTGGGAATGGCAGAACTTTCCTGTGAGGAAATATTAGTTTGTCTGGCCTGTATTCACTAGAATTTAGAAGGATAAGAGGGATTTGCTTGAAAGGTATAACATCCTAATTGTGTTGGACAGGCCAGATGCAGGGAGGATGTTTTCTGTACTGGGGGAGTGTGGAACCTGAGGACACAGCCTCGGGATGTGGAATGACCATTTAGGACTGAAATAGGGAAAGATTTCTTCATTTAAAGGTTGAGGGTTTGTGGATTTCTTTATCATGAAAGGCTGTAGAGATCAAGTCACTCAATATATTCAAGAAAGGGAAGGGTTTCTTTTCAGATTTTAAAGGTACCATGGGCCCTGGGGAGAAAGTGGGAGTATGGGAATCATAAAGAATAGTGGAGCAGGCTCAAAGAGCTGAATACCCTGCTCCTGATCTTGCTCTTTGTGTTTCAAACATTTGGTTGGGAGATACAAGATTGGAAGGAGGATCTCAGAAATTGAAGTGTGCTGTCCACCCATTCCTGAGAACAGATAATAAAGAGGAGCTGACATTGTCCAATCTGTAGCAAGTCAAGTAACCATTTACCACAATCTGGCAAAGAGGTGATTACAATTGTTAAGAATTCACTGAAAAGCACAACTTTCTTTGCTTCACAATGAAATTGTGCTGTATAGGAAATCAATCTATCAGCTACAGTCATTCTGAGTTAATCCTCTCAGGATATAATGTGCAGTCAGTGACTCATCAAATGAGAGTTGTCCCAGTCCATGTCTCTCTTATCTCCTGAGCACATCTTTCAGTCTATTACTGAGACAACCAAGTACTAAAACTCATTTCAAATACTTCAAATGATAGAGCTACAGGTACTTTGCAAAACTTGACATGTCTATCTACCTTTGTGCAGATAGAATTGTTTACTTTCTTCCCCCGTTGTTACTAGTTTCAGAGAAAACACATCATCTTAAGCATAGATGTGACAAAGATAATATATTCTGTCGTCATTTTTTGGCTTCATCGGCAATTAGTTTATTAGAACTTGATTTATAATCATTCAAAGATCTCTAGATTCGGGAACTGGTCATTTCCTTTTGGAAATTGCCCAAGATAAATTGTGATTTAAGAAATGAGAGAGAGCGATAAAGTAGGGAAATATGGTCTAATTAGCCTAACAACTGTTGTCAGAAAATAATTTATGTCATCATTAAGAATTGAGCAAATAAATAACTTGAAAATTTTCAACTAATCAACAAAAAGTCAGAATTACAAATTAGAAGTGTCAGAGAAACATAATAGTTCTGGCATCACCTGTGAAGAGAGAAACAGAAATAACATTTGACTCCTACATTCCACTTAGAGAGAGAGAGAGAGTGATGATATCGATGGGTGAATGTTACACTGATTTCTAGGAGTACTTAATCAAAATTCTCATGAGACACTGTTAGCTGAAGTTAAAGCTCAAGGAATTGAAGGAAAATTATTGACCTGGTCCAGAATAAAGTTGAGGGACAGGAGCCAGAAAGTAGGGAGTTGGAAAGATGTGACTGATGATTTTCCACAACAATTTGTTTTGTGTCCTTGACTACTCACAGTTGTTATTAACAACTTAGATGGAGACACAGAAAGTCACATTGCCGAATATCCTGATGCCAAAAATACTGGCATTTTGAACAGGCAGATGAAAACATAAAGCCACAAAGGCACATTAATAGATGAAGTAATTGAGATAATATGGTGAATAGATTTCATTCAGGCAACTAAAGGATAGAACAGAATGAATACTAAGTAGTGAAAAGCAAGAAACAGTGCAAAGAAACTTAATATCCAACTACATATATCATTAAAATATCATGAACAGATGCTGAAAATTACTAAAAAGCCTAATGGAATGCTGGCTTTACATGTAAAGGACAAGAATACATTCTAGGTGTCATGCTTCAGCTACAGAGAGCTCCAGGTAAGCCACATCTGGAATACTGTGCGCAGTCCTGTGTAATGAGACAGGAATAATTAATGATCTCACAGTTGGGAATCCTCTTGGAAGGAGCGATCACAATATGGTCGAATTTAAAATACTGTTGAAGTGTGAGAAGGTTGAATTCAGTACCTATGTCCTGTGCTTCAACATAATAGACTATGAAGGAATGAGGAAGGAGTTAACTAAGGTAGAATGGGAGCAAAAACTTTATGGTGGGTCAATTGAGGAACTGTGCAGGACTTTCAAAACAATTTTTCACAGTGCTCAGCAGAAGTATATTCCAGTGATAAGGAAAAACTGTAGGAAAAGCTCAGCCAGCCATGGATGTCTAAGGAAATAAAGTATCAGATTAAAAAAAAGCACATACAACAAAGCAAAGAGTAGGGGTGAACTAGTAAGACTGGGAAATCTTTAAAGGCCGACAGAAAGCCACAAAAAAAGTTATAAAGAAAAGTAAGATAGATTATGAGAGTAAACTTGCACAGAATGTAAAAACAGGCAGCAAAAAATTCTATAAGTATGTAAATTGTAAATGAAGAATTGTAAATTGTAAGCATTGGTCCTTGAGAGGATGAGAAGGCCAATTTAATAACTGGGAATGAGGAAATAGCCGAGACATTAACCAGTTATTTTGTTTCGGTCTTCACAGTGGAAGACACAAATAACATGCTGAAAACTAATGGCAAGAAGGTTATAGCAGGTGAGGACCAAGAAACTTTCAATAATACTAAGGAGGCAGTGCTGGGCAAGCTAATGGGGCTAAAGGTAGACAAGTGTCCTGGCCTGATGAAATGCATCCCAGGGTAACAGAGGTGATGGGAGAAACAGCAAATGCACTAGTAATTATTTACCAAAATTCACGGGACTCTGGGGTAGTTCCCGCAGATTGGAAAACAGCCAATGTGATGCCACAGTTTAAAAAAGGCAGTAGACAAAAAACAGGTAACTATCGGCCAGTTATCTTCGGGAGTGGGGAAAATGCTTGAATCTATCATTAGGGAAGAAATAGCAAGAAATCTGGATATAAATTGTCCTATTGGGAACAGCCAGGATGGATTCATAAGGGTAGGTCATGTTTAATTAATTTGGTGGAATTCTTTGAGGACATTACTTACACGGTGGACAATGGGGAACCTGTGGATGTGGTGTATCTGGATTCCCAGAAGGCTTTTAACAAGGTGCCAAACCAAAGGCTGCTACATAAGATAAAGTTGCACGGTATTACAGGTAATGTATTGGCATGGATAGAGGATCAATAGAAAGCAAAGAGAGTAGGGGTAAATGGGTGTATTTCTGGTTGGCTGTCAGTGGCTACAAGCGTGCCTCAGGGATCAATGTTGGGACCTCAATTGTTTACAATTTACACTGATGATTTGGAGCTGGGAACTAAGTGTGGTGTGTCAAAATTTGCAGAAGACACTGAAAGTCTGCAGAGGGATATAGATAGTCTAAGTGAATGGGCAAAGGTCTGGCAGATGGAGTACAATGTTGTTAAGTGCGAGGCCATCCACTTTGGTAGGAATAACAGCAAAATGGTCGATGTTTTAAATGGTAAAAACTTGCAGCACACTCTTGTGCAGAGGGACTTGGGGGTCCTTGTGCATGAATCGCTGAAGATGGGATTGCAGGTGCAGCAGGTAATTAAAAAGGCAAATGGAATTTTGCCTGTCATTGCTCGAGGAGTGGAGTTTAAAAAACAGAGAGGCTATGCTGTAGCTGTATAGGGTCCTGGTGAGGCCACACCTGGAGTACTGTGTGCAGTTTTGGTCTCCTTACTTGAGAAGAGATATATTAGCACTGGAGTGGGTGCAGAGGAGATTCACTCGGTTGATTCCAGAGTTCAGAGGATTGGATTATGAGGAGAGACTGAGTAGACTGGGCGTATACTTATTGGAATTCAGAAGAATGAGGAGAGATCTTATAGAAACATACAAGATTGTGAGGGGAATAGATAAGGTGGAGGCAGGGAGGTTGTTTCCGCTAGCAGGTGAAACTAGGACTAGAAAGCATCACCTCAAAATAAAGGGAAGCAGATGTAGGACTGAGGTCAGAAGGAACTTCTTCACCCAAAGGGTTGTGAATCTGTGCAATTCCAGTGAAGCGGTTGAAGCTACCTCGCTGAATGTTTTTAAGGCAGGGCTAAATAAATTTTTGAACAGTAAAGGAATTAAGGGTTATGGTGAGTAGGCGGGTAAGTGGAGCTGAGTCTCAAAGTTCAGCCATGATCTTATTAAATGGTGGGGCATGCTCGAGGTGTCTGATGGCCTACTCCTGCTACTAGTTCTTGTGTTCTTATGTATCACATCCTAGAAAGGATACATTGGACTTGGGGCAGAAATAGATTCATTGGAGCTGATTAGAGTTCGTTCCAGCTCAACTGTAGTGAAAGGACTGAGTATACAAGCAATGGAGGGATATCGACTAGGAGCAGGCAGAAGGGATTTGTTTAATTTGGCATCATCTTCAACACTACATCATGGGTTGAAGAGTCTGGTACTGTGCTGCATAGTTTTATGTTCTGTATTTGGTGAATCCCAGGTAAATCATTAAGCCCCCCTTTTTGTGCTTAAGTTTTAACATAGTATTGGAACTTTAATCTAAACATAATATGGAAAAATCAGATTCACACTAATAGACTGATTTAGGGGATAGAGAGTGAATTAGAGATAGTTTATTTGAGAAGTGTGCTTTGCAACTGACAAGAGACCAAATTATACAAGATTCAGTATTGTGTCATGTAAGAGGATTAATTAATGGCGTTAGGGTTAAAGGTAGCAGTAACATCGGTGTGACTGAATTTTATATCATTTGAATGGGAGAGGGTTAGGGTTAAGACCAGGATTTTAAACCTAAATAGCAACAAGTATGTAAGCAAGACAGTTGAGATACTTGAACGAACTAGCATACAAGGTTAATGGATAGATCAATAGAGACACAGTGACAGGCAATTAAGGGAATATTTCAGCTAACCCAGAATAATTATACAAAGAAAATTTTTCAAGAGAGGACCCACCATCAGTGGTTTACTAATCAAGTTAATGAAAGCATCAAACTTAAGAGGACAGCATATAACTGCAAAAGGGTGAGTGGCAGGTCAGACAATTGATCCGAACATAAAGAATGTTAGAGAAAATGAGTCAGGAGGAAGAAATTAGAGTATGAGAAGAAGCTTGCTTGCTAAAGATATTTCAAAAGGAAAATAAATGAGAATTGGGTGCTAATAGTCGATTATAAAGAAATGGTGGCTGAAATGAACAAATAGTTTGCTTGACTATAGAGGATACAAAAGATATCTCAGTAATAGCTATAATCAGGAAGAGCGAGAGGAACTTAACAAAGTAATTCATTGAGGAAAGTGATTCAAGCTGATGGACCTGCAGACTGACAAGTCTTTGGGCTCAGATGGAATGTATCCTGTGATCTTAAAATAGGTAATTAACGAGTGGTAGATGCATTGGTATCAATTTTCTAACATTCCCTAGATTCATAAAATTCATGTGAACAACATTCAGAAAAGGCTCTCTAGGAGTGGAGAAAATATACCTTCCCTACTCAATAAAGAAGGGAAACAAACAATAAGAAACTATATCAGAGATAATGGGAACTGCAGATGCTGGAGAATTCCAAGATAATCAAATGTGAGGCTGGATGAACACAGCAGGCCAAGCAGCATCTCAGGAGCACAAAAGCTGACGTTTCGGGCCTAGACCCTTCATCAGAACCTCTGATGAAGGGTCTAGGCCCGAAACGTCAGCTTTTGTGCTCCTGAGATGCTGCTTGGCCTGCTGTGTTCATCCAGCCTCACATTTGATTATCATAAGAAACTATAGGCCAGTTAGCTTCACATTGGCCGTAGGGAAGGTTAGGCAGAAACATCAAAGATCTAATCCTCTCCCTTTCAAATGATATAAAATTCAGTACCGACCTCACTGCTACCTTTATCGCGTTAGAGGGAATGTGGAATTGAAACAGAAGCAGATTTAGCCACGATCTTATGAATGGCAGAGCAAGTTGGAAGGACTGAATGGTCAACATCTGTTTCTGTTTTGTATGTTCATATTTCCTATGTAACCTAGTTTTAACAGAGTAAAGGCAAGATTCATTGTGTTAAATTGCTAGGAGAGATGACACACTGTAAGGATGTATTCCAGCGAATAAACAGTGATTTCATTGAAACATAGAATCCAGGAGTGGTTTGAGAGGGAAAATGCTGAGAAAATTTTTCCACTGCTTGGGAAATGTGAAACATTTTGTCAAAGTGTAAGAATGAGGTTCAGCCAGTAAGAACTGTGATGAAGAGAAAATTCTTCATTTAAGTGATTTCTAGTCTTTAGAATTCTCCAGCCGAGAGAATTATAGATCTTCAATTGTTCAGCATATTCAAAACAAGGATTATTATGTCTTGGTAAATTTTTGGGAATGAAAGATTTTGGCGATAGTTAAGGTAGAAGATCAGCCATGATGCTGTTGAATGATGGAGCAAGATTATGAAGGCAAATGTGGCCAAATCCTTCTCCTATTCCAGACGTATTTAGGGTTCAGTTGTGGGTCTGTTGATAGCGTGCTCACTGCTAAATCAGTAGATTGTGGATTCAAGTAGCAGGCAATTATTGCAATTCATAAATTAAAGTTGATACTCCAGTATGGCACTGTTGGAGATGCTATCTATTGGATGAGGTAACAGACTTCTACCCTGATTGCATGAAAGAATCCTCGGAAATTATGAAAAATTACAATTACAAGATTTAAAAGGCATCTGGATTGTTATCTGGATATGAAGCGTTTAGAGGGATATGGACCAAATGTTGGCAAATCGGACTATATCAGTTTAGGATATCTGGTTGGCATGAATGAGTTGAACCAAAGGGTCTGTTTCCAGGCCGTATAGCTTTATGACGAAGATTGTAGAAGCAGTGGCCTTTTCCCTGGTATCTTAGTCAATATTTATACATCAATTAACACAAAAGCGGACTTTCTCCTCATTATCATATTGTGGCAAGTTGCTATTCCTGCTGCAATTCCTATATCACAAGAGCAACCACATTTAAAAAATACTTCATGAGCTCTAAAATGACTTGGGCTGGGGGTTGGTGGATGTAGGACACGCTGTTTGAATGCAAGCATCTTTTGTTTACTATTTATCAAATGATATAGGACAAGATATAGAATTAGTCCCCAAGTCAGTCATGATCTCAGTGAATAGTGAAATCATATAAAGGAGCATAAGAACAGAAGAAGTCAGAGCAGGAGTGGGCCATTCAACCCCCTGAGCCTGCTCTGCCATTAAATACGAACATGGCTGATCTCATTTTGGCCTCAACTCCCCTTTTCTGCCCACCCGCCATAACGTTTTAACCCATTCGTAATTAAATCTCAACCTCCTTCTGAAATTTACTCCATGTCCCAGCACCCACTGCACTCTGGAGTTGTGAATTCCACAGATCCACAGCCCTTTGAAAGGTGCCATTTCTCCTCATCTCTGTTTTAATGCCGCTAACTCTTATCCTCAAACTATGACCTCTCGTTCTAGAAACAAAAACAGAAGTTGCTGGAAAAGCTCAGCAGGTCTGGCAGCATCTGTGAAGAAAAATCAAAATTAACAGTTCCGAGGAAGGGTCACCGCACCCAAAATGTTAACTCTGATTCCTCTTCATAGACGCTGCTGAGCTTTTCCAGCAACTTCTGTTTTTATTTCTAATTTACAGAATCTGCTCTTTTGGTTTTTACCTCTCATTCTAGATTGCCCCACTTGGGGAAATATCCTCTGTGTGTCTACTCTGTCCATTCCCTTCACCATTTTATATATATTAAATAGAACTCAATTATAAGGAGCTATATAGTCTCTTCCTGTCCCTATGATCTGAGAAATTAGCGCAATCACCATTGTAAGAAGGATGTGGAAGCTTGGAAAGGATGCAGAGGAGATTTACTAGGATGTTGCCTGGTATGGAGGGAACGTCTTATGAGAAAAGGCTGAGGGACTTGAGGCTGTTTTCCTTAGAGAGAAAAAGGTTGACAGGTGACTTAATTGAAACATATAAAATAATCAGAGGGTTAGATAGGGTGGATAGGGACAGTCTTTTTCCTAGGATGGTGACGGCGAACACGAGGGGGCATAGCTTTAAATTGAGGGGTGAAAGATACAGGACAGATGTCAGAGGTAGTGTCTTTACTCAGAGAGTAGTAAGGGAATGGAACGCTTTGCCTGCAACGGTAGTAGATTCGCCAACTTTAGGTACATTTAAGTCGTCATTGGATAAGCATATGGACATACATGGAATAGTGTAGGTTAGATGGGCTTGAGATCGGTATGACAGGTCGGCACAGCATCGACGGCCGAAGGGCCTGTACTGTGCTGTAATGTTCTAGTTGGGGGATGAGCAGAGAATGCTGATGTTGCCAGTGACACATATTTCCCAATAATGAATAAAAATAATGCTAATTCAAAAAGAATAAAGTTGGTAAATAAGTTACTCTGTACCCTTCTCACAAAATATTTGTAACATTCCCATTGTAACTGCCAAACACAGGGAGGGGGTCCCTACCTGTGTCTGACAAGCCAAGGAGAAAGATCTTTTACAAAACTAACATTTCACCCAGCCTTCAGTGAGATTTTTACTGACACTTCAAATTCAAAGTAATTCAGCTTGTTCCTTTCAATAAAGCTATCTCTTAGGCAGTTCCAGCCCTCTCATCATGCGCCGTCTCCATTGTGCCTGTTTTCTGGATCCTACTGCTTTGTGACGAGGCAGTGTATATGGTTCCTGTTCATGCATCAATGCTAGACTTGCAGCACTCTGTAACCATACTGTGTAGTCTGTCATGTCATTAAGTTGTCATGTCGGAAGATGATGCAGTGTGCAATCTCTCAGATAAGACGACCGCTGCAACTTTTATCCTCTCAGAGAATGTAAAGTATGAACTCGCATTTGTGTAGCACTGGGATTTTAAAACAAAAATCATTCATGGGATGTGGGTGCTACTGGCTGGACCAGTGTTCATTGCTTATCCTTAGCTGCCCTGGAGTTGGTGGTGGTGAGGTGTCTCCTTGTACACCGGCAGCCCATGTGCTGATAGACCCACAATGCTGTGGTGAGGGTACTTCAGGATTCTGACCCAGTGACGCAGAAGGAATGGAGATATTATGCCGAATCAGAGCGGTGAGTGGCTTGGAGGGGAGCGTGCCGAAGGCGGTGCTTCCATGTACCTGCTGCCTTTGTCCTTCTACATTGAAGTGTTCATAGGTTTGGAAGGAGTTGTCTGAGGACCCTTGGTGAATCTCTATGGCGCATCTTGTCGATGATATACACTGCTGCTACTGAAATTTGGTGGTGGAAGAATTTATTGTTTGTGGAGATGGGGCCAATCAATTGGGCTGCTTTGTCCTGGATAGTGTCCAACTTTGTGAGTGTTATTGGAGCTACACCCATCCAGGCAAGTGGAGAGTATGCCTGACACTCCTGACGTGTGCCTTAAAGGTGGTGAACAGGCTTTGGGAAGTCAGGAGGTGAGTTACACATTGCAGGACCCTAGCCTCTGGCCTGATATTATAATCAAAGTATTTACACGACTAGTCTAGTTCATTCATCCTCAGGATGATGTTTCCAAAAACCAGTGAAGTGCTTTTGAAGTGTAATTGTTGTAACAATGTAGGAAATATGGCAGCAAGCTTGTACAAAGTGAGGTCCCATAGGCAGCAGGGTGGCTAACTGAGCTGGAGCTTGGAATTCTACTGAATAGCATCTGTAAGTCTGTATGGACCACATGAATGGACACACTCCTGTACATCATGTGAGTACCTGATCAAAAAATGCACTTTGACACCTCACAAATCCAAATTAACTTGCTTTGATCATCCATATTTTTCCAGTTTCTCAGTTAACGTGATCCTAATGATAGATCATAATAACTTCCTGACAAGTGACGTTGGATGAATGAACCTGCGGTTACCTCTCTTTTCACTCTGTCCTTATTTAAATTACAGAATGTGCAATTTCTTAATCTGGTGACGTGATTCCTGAATCTAGACAGCTTTGGACAATTAGGACTATCATAGCAGCAACATCTCTTCATTTTTCTTTCTTGATTTGGAACGCATCAGATCCTAAATGTGTTTTCTACCTTCTGGTCAAGTTATTTTCTTCATGGCTCTTTGACTACCTCAACTTAAATTAAATCTATTAACTCAATATCTTGATTTACTTTTTAGGCTCTTTGCTGGTATTTTATAGCCTACCTTCAGTGAAACACTAGGCACTAAATATCCCTTTAGCTAGTCTGTGTTTATTTATTTTCCATCGTAGGTTCCCCTGTAAAAATCATATTGGTCCATATTCGTGCTTTTTAAAATGTCTCAGAGTATCAAAAAAATGCTGTTACTTTTGCGGGAATCTATTCACTTTCCCTGTTTTCCATAAACTTTAGTTGAAAAGATGGTCTTGGCATGTTAGACTAACCATCTATTTACTATCACTCATACCACACTCTTTCCCAATGATGAATTTCTTAAAATCCAGGAAAATATTTGATAAATTGGCTTCTTTGTCTTCATTAATTCCCTCCACACAAGAGCTTTGTGTCATGGAAAGTTTCTTAAACTGAAATGATCTAATTCACAACCATCTTCCAGACTTGAATAATGGTATACTTTTGAGTAAACATAGATTTAATGTTTGTCTAAGAATTGTGGGTGAAATTAAATAAAATGAATGGAACTGCTGTAACCATATATTTAAAAATAAAGAATAATGAATTCCATGTTTTAAAGTGGAGATAAAATGCTGCATTTGTGAAATTATCAGTAATTTATGTTGTCTTATTAAATAAAATTAGCTCAGAAAAGGAACAATAACTGATCAGTTGTATTAAAATAGAATTTGTTTGGCTTATTTTTACAGCTCTGAAACATCACTTGGCATTTTCATTCTCCTTTTCATTGCAACAGACTGGAATGGGGGAAGAGGAGGAAATACAATTACCCAAATCCTATTGGCTCTGGCAATGGCCAAATCCAGTCAGCTATGAAAAGGGCATCAAATGATCTTTAAGTTCTTGGCATGGTCCCTAGTCATGCCTGGCAAACTACTGATGCAAGTTATTGGCAGACATTGTTGAACACAAAAAGTACCAAGTTGGTTAATCATTTTCCAAACCTCAGGAGCAGTCTCAAGGGGCTGAATGGCCTACTGAATGGCATTGATTCATGTGTTCTGCTTTATTCCGTCTCCTTCACCAAAGTGCGGGTGATCCGGGCTATAGAGGTCAATGCCACTCTCTAACTTTGGTTGCTCTAAACAAGGCAATTGGCACGGCATTGAGCGGCATTGATGAGACTAAAAACCCTTTATCCTGATCTTTCCTGTGTTCCTCATCTATCAGAGCCCTGTTCATCTTCAATGGCCGAAAGATGTGGGAGTAGAAGTCGGCCTTTCAGCCCAACAAGTCTGCCTTGTCGACCACTGAAGTCACAGTTAATCTAATAATCCTCAACTCTACTTGTGTCTTTTCCCTAGAACCCGTTTTTCCCTTACCGATTAAAAATCTATCTCAGCCTTAATGACCCAACCTCAACAGTTGTCTCTAGTCAAGAATTCCATTGATTCACTACGATCTGAGAGAAGAAACTCCTCCTTTATCTGCCTTAAATGTGCAACTCCTAATTCTGAGGTCACACCTTTTATGTTCTACACTGTCCCACGAGGGGAAACAACCTTTCCACACCTATCTTGTCAAGTCCCGAAAGAACCTTATATGTTTTAATAAGGTCGTCTCTCACTCTTCTAAACTCCAACAATTACAGGCCCAACCTACTCAACCTGTCTTCATAAGACAGTCTCTCCAAACCCAGGATCAGCCTAGTGAACTTTCTCTGGGCCTCCTTAATTAGTATATCTGTGCTAGATAAGGGGTCCAAAGCTACTTACAGTGTTTCAGTTGTGTTTCAGATGAGTGCCACGTATAGTTATAGCAAAACATCTCTACTTTTACACTCTATTCCCTTTTAAATAATGGCCAACATTCAGCTTGCCTTCCCTTTTACCTGCCGAACTAGCTAGCTTTTTGTGTTCCATGCACGAGAGTTCCCAAATCCCTCTGTTTGCCAACTTTCTACAGTTTTTCTATATTTAAATCATATTCAGCTCCATTACTTTTCTTGCCAGATAGTGGTGCACAATACACAAAGAAGGACATTCACCTAGACTTCTTCAGTTTTGTTAAACAATTCAAATTGTCAAATTGCTTGGGTGGGATTTAAACTTTGCGTGATGTGAATTTGAAGGCTATCATTGTGACTCATGCTCCACATCAATGTGTTTGACCCCCTGAGGTGACCCTGTGAATCATTTAGTTTGGAACTGCTGCACAGAATAACCAGCCATGCAGCACTGCAGTACTCAAGAGAAAAGCTCAATACAATGAAATTAGAGCTGCAAAGGGGAAAAGAGGCAGGGTTATGGGAAGGGAGGCATGGCCCTCAGTGGATCTTTCAGCTGGAGAGCTGGCACAGACACAATCCCTCTTCAGTGTAGCAACTTTATGATTGTAGTGTCATTATTGAGGATCTAAGGCTGAGTCGTACTTTGAAGACCTAAATATGCGATGGAATGTGGAATAAGGTGAGCAGCTTTGGGCCCCTTATCTAAGGAAGGAAATACTGGCATTAGAGAGTGTCCAGAGGAGTTTTCCAAGAAAGATCCTGGGGATGAAGGGCTTATCATATGAGGAGAGATTAAGGACTCTGTGTCTGTTCTCCACGGAGTTTAGAAGCATGAAGGGGGATCTCACTGAAGCTTACTAAATACTGAGAGGCCTGGACAGCCTTAGAGTGAAGGGACAGACCTGTAGAAGTGAGATGAGGTGGAATCTCTTCAGCCAGAGGTTGGTTAATCTATGGAACTCATTGCTGCAGAGGGCTGTGGAGGCCAAGTCATTGAAACAGATAGGCTTTTGATTAGTAAGGGGGATCAAAGGTTACGGGGGAAGACAGGAGAACAGGGTTGAGAAAACATATCAGCCGTGATTGAATGGTAGAGCAGAATCCATGGGTCGAATGACCTAATTCTGCTCCTAAATCGTATGGTCCCATGGTCAAAAGTTACTGATCTCCTTCCTCCCGACAGCCTGCCACGCTGCACCTTCGAGGTGATACTAACCCAGCTGGCAATCTCTGACAAAGCTAGCGTCATCTGGTGGCCTTTGACAGTCTTCCAGAAAGATGGCACCTCTTTGTTGTCCACCCTGTTCTCCAGGGCCTCCAGCTGCCTATCAGAGAAATGTTCTTCCTATTCTTGGCCCTCTCTCCTGACAGTCTCTAAAACTGGGCAGCTGCCTGATGCCAGTACTCCTTCAGGAGCCCATGAACTTTGAAAGTTGGCACCAACACAAGAGATGCTGATTCCAAGGTGATACGAGTTGAGTGGCAAGTTATTCTCGGAATGGGGCACGGTGAGATGGGACAGAAACCAGCAGTGAGGGATTCCATCGGGCCAGGATTGGCAGAAAGCAAACCCACTGTGCTTCACTGTGAGATTCTCTCCAAAAAAAACTTGAACTTCATCAGAAAAATCTAAGATTCATTCCCAAATTTCAGAGGAAAGGACAATTTACAATGAGAAGAGCATGCTGACTAGTTGAAAACCTGTCTTTGATCAGCAGAGACATTGCCATGGCAAATACATCAGGGAAGCTTTTGTTTCAATGAAAATAAGAAGCAACTCTTCACTAAAGTACCTGGTAAGAATCAGCTGGGTATGCAAGACAATCTGGCAGGTTCAAAGTCATCTTTAATAATATTCAAATTCAGAGATTGTTGTGGTGGAACTTGAAGTCACATCTCCCAATCTTAAGGTCAGAGTACGTGCTATAGAAATAATTACACTGTCAGAACTGCTGGAAATGTGTCTGAGGCAACTATAGCTCCTCTGATGACTGGCAGTGCAATCAGCAGAGAATTTGAAGCTTGCTTCATTGAATCTAATATCAATTTAATATCGAAGGAAATGTACTTCTGACGTTCAAAGCTGGACATATATTCCAGCCTCCAATGACTGAACCACATTTTATGCAGACCAGGGTGGGAAAACAAAATTTCTTTTAATAGACCAATTTAAATCCATTGTCCACACAACAATATGTCCATTAGAGAAAAATGCAGAATCTGAGAGTGCCTATTTACTGTTAATAGCTACATTTATTTAACATCAACGTTTGGGAAAATCAATGTAGATTTTGCTGGATTTGATCATAAACTCGTAATGGCAAATGATAAAACTAAATTCTCTTCAGAGTCAAACGTCATAAAGTGAATTACATTGGCAGAATTTGATTATATCTAATGCTGTGCGTCTGTCTGCCTTTGCAGAAAAGTGCCATTTATTACCTACTAGCTTGATCAATAAGTTGTGCTTGCCAATTCTAATAGCAGCTATGTCCCTTCAGAGACCAGTACTCTTTGCCTTGCTGTTTGTGTTGAAAAGCCTGGCACATTTTGGGGTACATGAACTGGGTGAGGAGTACATGTTCATACAAAATGTTATTGGCCTCCAATGCAGTCTCCAAGATTGTTGCGAAAGGTTTTATACCCCTTTCCCACATTTAAAACTGCCCAGTTCCACCTTAGAATGCCGACTAGACCCTCTGGATAGTCCACAGGTGGTGTCCTGGGAGACCTGGGAGGTCACGTTGACAAAGAACTGCATTCACTCCACAGCACAGCAGAGCAACACGTTTCAATCAGATAGAGTGTTCCCCTTCAATTCAGCACAGCTTCTCTAAATCTGGAAACAGTTTTGGAACCAAGTGAATTTAAACCATCCAGGAAGAGCTTTATTTAACTTGTATCTATGGCTACACGCACCTCTCTTGGGAGTGTTTGACGGTGGGAGTTTAGAGGAAGCTTTAAATTGTATTTAACCTTGTGCAATCTCTGTCCTGGGAGTGTTTGGAGTTTAGGGGAAGCTTTACACAGTATTTAACTTTGTGTTGTCTCTGTCCTGGGACTATTTGATAGGGATAGTTTAGAGGACACTTTACACTGCATCTAACCTCATGCTGTACATAAAACAACACAGAGAATGCTGGAGAAACTTGGCAAGTCAGGCAGCATGTATGGAGAGAGAAACAGAGTTCGTGTTTCAAGTCTGGCATAACTCTTCTTCAGAACTAATCTCTTGCAATTCATGAGAGGATCAAACTTGACTTTTGAGTCGGTGAGAGGTTAGGGTCTAGAATGGCCCATCTTTCGAATACGATGGAATCTGGTTCAGTTGTGACTTACAAAAGGGAACAGGATAAGCCACTGTAAAAACTCCTGAAGACAGAAAATGTAAAGGAATGCAGGCAATGGGACTAAATTGTTCTAGCAGAGAACCGATTGGGAATTCATGAGCAAAATGGTACTGCACTCGTTCTAAATGTGTACATTTAAAAAGGGGAACAAACAGACAAAGGATTAAAGAGATTACAACCACACTGAGCCCTGCCAAATCTTCACCATCCCCCCAGACCACCCACTGACTGAGGACGAATGGTCGGTCCAAAGCAAGGGGCTCACCTTTGTCCCCCTCCACCCACACATCAATGAATACCAGTCACGTTTGGACATCGAGCAGTTTTTCCACAACTTTCGCCTCCACGTTTACTTCTTTAACCGGGAGCGTAACCCTCCCTCCACTGACCCCTTCACCCGCTCCAACACAAGTCCTCCTCCTGGACTCCACCCCCAGGCCTCCTACCCTCCCTCGACCTCTTCATCTCCAACTGCCGTCAAGACATTAACCGCCTCAACCTCTCCACCCGTCTCACCCACTCCAACCTCTCCCCCGCAGAACGGGCAGCCCTCTGCTCCCTCCACTCCAGCCCCAACCTCACCATCAAACCCGCAGACAAGGGTGGCGCAGTGGTAGTATGGCGCACTGACCTCTACATCGCCGAGGCCAGACGCCAACTCTCCGACACCACCTCCTACCGCCTCCTCGATCATGACCCCACACCCGAGCACCAAACCATCATCTCCAATACCATCCATGACCTCATCACCTCAGGGGACCTCCCACCCACAGCCTCCAATCTCATGGTTACCCAACCCCGCACCACCTGCTTCTATCTCCTTCCCAAAATCCACAAGCCCACCTGCCCTGGTCAACCTATTGTCTCAGCCTGTTCCTGCCCCACCAAACTCATCTCCACCTATCTGGACTCCATTTTCTCCCCCTTGGTCCGGGAACTCTCCACCTACGTCCGTGACACCACCAGCGCCCTCCACCTCCTCCAGAACTTCCAATTCCCTGGCCCCCAACACCTCATTTTCACCATGGATGTCCAGTTCCTATACACCTGTATTCCTCATGCAGATGGCCTCAAGGCCCCCCGTTTCTTCCTAACACGCAGGCCTGACCAGTCCCCCTCCACCGACACCCTCATCCGCCTAGCCGAACTCGTCCTCACCCTCACAACTTCTCTTTTGCTTCCTCCCACTTCCTACAGACAAAGGGGGTGGCCATGGGTACCTGCATGGGCCCAAGCTATGCCTGCCTCTTTGTAGGTTACGTGGAACAGTCCCTCTTCCGCACCTACACTGGCCCCAAACCCCATCTCTTCGTCCGTTACATTGATGACTGTATCGGCGCTGCCTCTTGCTCCCAAGAGGAGCTCAAACAGTTCATCCACTTCACCAACACCTTCCACCCCACCCTCAAGTTCACCTGAGCCATCTCCAACACATCCCTCACCTTCCTGGACCTCTCAGCCTCCATCTCAGGTAACCAGCTAGAAATTGATGTCCATTTCAAGCCCACCGACTCCCACAGCTACCTGGAATACACCTCCTCCCACCCACCCTCCTGCAAAAATTCCATCCCCTATTCCCAATTCCTTCGACTCCGTCGCATCTGCTCCTAGGATGAGGCATTCCACTCCCACCCCTGCAACGGCCGAGAACGCCCTTGACCGCGTCTCCCGCATTTCCCGCAACACATCCTTCACACCCTGCCCCCACCACAACCGCCCTAAGAGGATCCCCCTCGTCCTCACATACCACCCCACCAACCTCCGGATACAACGCATCATCCTCCGACACTTCCGCCATCTACAATCCGACCCCACCACCCAAGACATTTTTCCATCCCCACCCTTGTCTGCCTTCTGGAGAGACCACTCTCTCCATGACTCCCTTGTTCGCTCCACACTCCCCTCCAACCCCACCACACCCAGCACCTCCACCTGCAACCGCAGGAAGTGCTACACCTGCCCCCACACCTCCTCCCTCACCCCCATTCCAGGCCCCAAGATGACTTTCCATATCAAGCAGATGTTCACCTGCACATCTGCCAATGTGGTATACTGTACCCACTGTACCCAGTGTGGCTCCCTCTACATTGGGGAAACCAAGCGGAGGCTTGGGGACCGCTTTGCAGAACACCTCCGCTTGGTTCGCAGTAAACAACTGCACCTCCCAGTCACGAACCATTTTAACTCCCCCTCCCATTCCTTCGACGACATGTCCATCATGGGCCTCCTGCAGTGCCACAATGATGCCACCTGAAGGTTGCAGGAACAGCAACTCATATTCCGCTTGGGAACCCTGCAGCCCAATGGTATCAATGTGGACTTCACAAGCTTCAAAATCTCCCCTTCCCCTACTGCATCCAAAAACCAGCCCAGCTTGTCCCCGCCTCCCTAACCTGTTCTTCCTCTCACCTATCCCCTCCTTCCACCTCAAGCCGCACCTCCATTTCCTACCTACTAACCTCATCCCACCTCCTTGACCTGTCCGTCTTCCCTGGACTGACCTATCCCCTCCCTACTTCCCCACCTATACTCTCCTCTCCACCTATCTTCTTTTCTCTCCATCTTCGTTCCACCTCCCCCTCTCTGCCTATTTATTTCAGCACCCTCTCCCTATCCCCCTCTCTGATGAAGGGTCTAGGCCCGAAACGTCAGCTTTTGTGTTCCTGAGATGCTTCTTGGCCTGCTGTGTTCATCCAGCTCCAAACTTTGCTACCAAAGGATTAAAGACTAAAGATTGCTGGTATTTTGTGTGAAATATTTGCATTGAATACTTGTATTGTTATGAGTTGAGTAATTGCCTTCTCTTTCTGGTTCATGCTCTGAGTAAGCACTGTATATTACATTGTGGATTTTATAGGACAGAATTTATTGAAAGCCTGCCCTGATGAGTAATTGGTAGTATGTACAAAAGATTATCTTACTTCTAGTCCGAAATTTTGAGATTTTCGGAGAACTATTGGAACCCATGTTTGTTTGTACACAGCGTTCTTTCCCACATCAAAGGCAAATATCATCTGCAAAAATTAATATTGTACGTTGTTTCTGAGCCCTTTGACAACAGTTTAATTCGGTAAAAATGAAGTTGTAACCTTTTTACTTCAAAAATACTGCTTTCAAAAGTGTTTTAATTAATGGCTGGTGTAACTCAGATTTTTAAAGTTTGGGTCAGTTGTTCTCAGGAAACATTAATAGTGACCTCCCTCAGTGCAGCCTTGTCTATATTGTTTTGGTTGCACAGAGCGCAAGATGGGAGTTTGGTAGTGTTGAGGGAGTTTGGTGAGACAGGGGAAGGAGGTGTTCCTTTCCTCTTGTATTGTTTTCGTCCTGTTGTCATCAGCCCTCAATTCAGAATAGGGAAAGAAACTAACTGTTGAGAGCTGGTAAGTTATTCTACGGTTCTAATTATAATAGACAGCTTCTAAAATTGAAGAATGGCAGGTGATTTCAGCCACATGGGCTGTCCACCCTCTGGTACTGGGTGAAATCATGGACTTGCCATGATTCCCAGAGTAACATATCTGCAGCAAGGAGTTGTACGGGGCGAACAAGTTTGAATTATGTGTTTCAGAACATGGGTGGTGATTAGATTCAGAGGACTATGTGGACAGCACACTGTAGGTTTGAAACATACAGGCAGAATAGGTGACCTTGCAGTTTACAAAAATCAGGCAGGTAATAGACCCCCTGGTCTAACTTGCTTGCTAATTGGGTATTCCATTTTTGAATAGTGCTGACTGTAAGGTTTCCTTGGAAGAGAACATCTCAACTATACAAGAGAGACGGAGAAGAGTGGGAGAGCTATTAGTAGCAGTAGATTCCAAATTCAGGGGATCAGAAGCCATACTTTTGGATTATTGTGCAGTAGTAATGAATTCAAAGGCTTAGAGGAGGTGGGCTCAAAAACCACCATTGGGTGCCTCAGTGATTAGCACGGCTGCCTCACAGCGCCGCAGACCTGGGTTCAATCCCAGTCTTGGCAACTGTCTGCTTGGAGTTTGCACATTCTCCCTGTGTCAACGTAGGCTTCCTCGAGGTGCTCTGGTTTCTTCCCACAGTCCAAAGATGTGCAGGCTGTAAGACAACATAACAAAGCTGCAAAATGGACCATTGGAGATCCATTTTCTACCAGGCAAGTGGCTTTCCAATTCCTTCATTTTAAAAAGAAACTTTAGATAGAGGCAAAAATGCATAGAGGATAGAGTTTGTAAGGGATGTTTGCATAATTAGTTATAATCATGTTGTGCTTTCCTAAGGTGCATTGTAAAGCTTGCATAATAGTAGACTCAAGAGCTTTCCTGATGTCAGGGTAATAGGCCGGTACTTCCCTGTTTCATCTTTCCCTCCTTTCTTGAATAGTGTTATATTTGTTACTTTTTAAACTGCTGGTACTATTCTAGAATCTAGGGAAATTTGGAGTCCATGACAACCAAACTAGCTTCATTCTCCATCGTTTTCTTATTGCATTGCCAGCTTCTCCTGATCAACTACTTATCTGGTTCCTCTTTGATCAGAACAACTTGCTGAGTGTGCACATGTGTGTTGCCTCTGTCTCTTTGACTAATGAAGTTGATTCTCGTTTCTCTGGTTACTGACCTTCCTGCAACTGAAACATTTTATCCCTATCAATTTCACCAAACCTGTGCTTAATTGGTCAAATCTCCCCTTAACCTCCACTGCTGTAACATGAAGTCCGTCAAACCTGGTCCTTTCCCAGTTTATTCCTTTTACACCTTTGCCAAGGCGTTGACAGCCTTCCTGCAATGTGGTGCCCAGAATTGAAAATAACACACCATCTGGGGTTGAATCAATGATTTATAAAGACCTAGCATAAAGTCTTCACTTTTAGATTCTGTTCCTCTGTTAATAAAGGTTAGAACCATACATCTTTTAAACAGCCATCTCAACTTATCCTGCTGACTTCAAACATGTGTGTACCTGCTGCCCCCCACCCCAGGTCTCTCAGTTTCTCCGTTAACACTGCATCAGTCAATTAGCAATTCCTGTCTTCTCTCTTCCTACCAAAGTGCATCATTTCCAGTAAAAGAAATCGCAGCTGTGTGAGGTTTCCTGTAGGTCACATTAACTAATCCCCTGGAATATTCCATTGAACTTCTCTGTCCTTGTTCATTAAACACATCTCCCCAAATCCTGTGTTTGTACAGCTGTCAGGAAGCTCCTTTTGCATAAGTATCGCTTGCCCAGCGCCCATGGTGAGAAGTGGTATTCTGATCGTGCTGTGAAAATGCCGCCCATGCTATTTCAGATAGCTTCCAGTTTTTATTTTTGTATCTGGCTGAATTCATAAGAGTCATTTTATTGGCAAAATTTCCTCCTGTCTTTCTTTTCTTCATTTATTCTGCTTGACAGCGGAAGCGTGCTGCTGATATTGTGGATTTGATCGATTCTGCAGTGAGTGAAAGGTGCAGAGAGTGTGGGGGCGGAGGGCCTCTGCTACAATCATGGAAGGAATCAAGAAGAGATTTCACGCTTTTAAAACCTGGGCTGGTGTTTTAAATATTGCAGCCTGCCTCACAGCCACATGTTTTAGATGCGCCACGATTAATCATATTTTCTAAATTGGTTGTCGCCTCTTTGAATTCTCAGAGTAAAATAGAATCAATCTGGATTTGTGTTTGTCACAGAATATGCAGAAGGTTAGATCCAACTGCTATTGATGGATATTAAGTGAAACTGCGGGGTGGGAAGATTGATCACTTACCTGAAAGTGTAAAGCCTGATTTAATAGTCTTGAAAGGACTTTTTATTTGGTAGTTTGCCAATGCCTGGCCGTTGTCCATCGAGTGAAGCTTACTTGGTCACTGAGTTAACAGCAGACCAGATTCAGAGATCATTAGACATTTGGAGAAAGTCTTGGCTTAAGGTCTGATTCAAAATAGGGTGCTTCCAAAAGATCAGCATTCTCTTAAATACAGTTCCCCTCCAGTGGTAGGGTGCTCCCCTCAGTACTGCCTCTGACAGTCACTCTTTCAGTATTGATTCTTTCACCATGCAGCACTTTCTCAGTTAGCAACATAGAAAATATGTGGATGAGTAGACCACTCGGCCCTTCGAGCCTGCACGACCATTCAATATGAACATGCAATTTCAGTATCGCCTTTTCGCTTTCTCTCGCCCTTTTAGCTGCATGGGCCATGAGCAGCTCCCTCTTTAATATATCTAATGAACTGACCCCAACAGCTTTCTGCAATAGAGGTTTCCACAGCAGCCTTCCAGCAATGCAGCACTCCCTTAGTACTGCCCCTCTAATGGTACAGCTCTCTCTCACTGACAGTGCATTGCCCTCAGCAGTGCTATGCAGTCAGATTTTCTGCTGATCTCCAGACCAGGCTCTCAACTAAACCCTTTTGACACAAAGGTGAGAATGCTACCCACTGAAGCCTGGCTGCAAATCATACTGAGGCACTCAGTGTTAGATAAATGCAAATGTTTCCTTTCCATTGAATGCTAAATTTTAGTGTAGACAGAAAGAAAGACATCAGGGAGAACTGCATTGCTCTCTTGGATAAGTGCCAATGGAATCCTTTGCATTGTTTCTCATGCCCAGTAAATCTTACTCAATTTTTTGAGGAAGTAACTAAATTTGTAGGCAGGGAATACTTTGGATGTTTTATGCTGGTTTCCAGTAGCTAATCAGTAAGGTATCATTAAAATTGTTAGCTATAAATATGTCTCTTCACATTGAAGGTGAGTAGAGATAGAGCAGATATAATGAGCTGATTATGAATCCAGAGACCCTGGTGACACTCTGGGGACCCAGATTCGAACCTCATCACAATAGATGGTGGAACTTAAATTCAGTTAAAAAATATGTGCAAGTAAAAGGATAATGGTGACCATGAAATCATTGTCAATTGTTGCAAAAACCCATCTGGTTTACTTGTGCCCTTCGCAGAATAAAGTCTTTGCCTAAACTGGTTTGCATGTGACTCCATGCCCACAGAAATATTGTTCACTCTTAACTGACCTCTGAAATGGCCTAGCAAGCTGTTCATTCCTGTCAGTCACAAAAAGTCTCATAGGAATGACACAGAACTAGGTACTGGGAGTGGAGACGGCAAACTCAGTCCTGTTGGCCCGGCCGAATCCTCCTCACTAACATCTGGGGGCTAGTGCCAGACAGACTGGCCAAGCACATCCTGAAATAATCATACTCACAGAATCATATCTGATGGACAACATTCCAGACACCACCTTTCCCACTGCTGGGTACGCCTTCTCCCATTGGTAAGAACCAGAAGATGGGCAGCACATTGGTCTAAAGTCAGGTAAGTGGGTAGGAAGCTTCCTCGTGATTCCTCAAGGTTAATTCTGGACCCCGGGGATGTTCATGGCATCAAGTCAAATGTAGGCAAGGAAACTTCCTGCTGAATACCACGACTAATGCTGCCTCCACTTCTCAGCTGATGAACCAGTTTTATTCGATACTAAATTCCATTTGGAAGAAGTGCTGAGAGTGGCAAAGGTACAGAATGTACTGTCAATGGGGGTCTTCAATGTCCATCAACAAGAGTGGCTCAGCAGCAGTACTACTGATCGAGCTGGTCAAGTCCTAAAGGACATAGCTGCTAGACTGGGTCTGCAGCAAGTGATGAGGGAATCAACAAGAAGGAAGAAAAACATACTTGACCTGATCCTTACCAATCTGTTTGTCATACACATAGATATCCATGACAGGACTGAGACAAATGACCACCACACTGTTTTTGCAGAGATATTGTCCAATTTACCCAAGGAGGAGTGCCTGGATGGGTGCAGTTCCAATAACACTCAAACTTGACACCAAACATGTCAAAGCAGCCTGAGTGACTGGCACCACATCCACAAACACCCACTCCTACCATCATTGACCTTCACCCGTCAATTATGCCACCTCAAGTTACCCATGAACTCTGTTCCTCACATTTGCTGCCAGAGCTGTGATATATTTCCAGCATTGCTCATTTTTATTTTAGATTTTATGCACTCCCAGTATTTTTCTCTTGGCAACAAGAGAGTGCCGTCATCTGATTGTAACTTCTAAAAATTTTGTCAGAAGAAAGGAAAGGAAAAAAGGAAGGGAAGCAGATATTGTTAGCCTGAATAGGCAGTTTTGTTTGATACCCAGGAAACTTAATGACAATAGGTCAGATTTTTTCGAGTAAATAATGGTGCACGAATGAGCTGATCATTAACAACGTAGAAATCAATCAGCATCATACAGTAAGGAGAGATACTCCATGAATTGTGATTTGTTACAAGTAACCAGCTGAAATTGCTAATTCTATAGAAATAGCCTTTCACTCTTAACCTCCATGTGGCTTCCATAAACTTAACAGATTTGCACATTAATATGCATTAAACTTTGTCACAGAAAGTTGAGTCAAGGAACCAGCACCATGCATCACCATTTTAATAATGTGATAATTGTTAATGTCTTCCAAGCAGCCACTCTGACCCATAAAAACAAGTTTATAATTCTGGACTCTTGGTCCTTCAGGTTGTGAATTGTTACAGATTTTAAAAATATGTCTTTTTTTTTACTTCAAATTTTCAGTCTTTTCTCTTTCTTTCCCTCCTTATGTTTCACATTCTCAGACTCAAGTCCATCCAGTCTCCTCCACAGTTTTCCCTGTTCATCCCTCCACCCTCAAGCCTTATTCATTTCTGAGATGGACTGTTTGTCCTATTACTTAGATGTTCTCATTTATGTTGTCAACATTCAATCCGAGCAGCTTTATAGACAAAACATTTTAAAACCTGAATGTGCTTAAACAAGTCTGTACAGGTGCACAGCAAGATCTGCTTCTCCAGCAAAATGTGGTACAGCCATACTTCCTCTTCTTAGCCAGTCCTTCAACATTGAAGATGACTTCCTTCCACTTTGGAGTTGTGGGTCTTGTTATAGTATTGAGCCAGGTAGCCAAATCAAATCAGCCTCCCTGTCCGTGTATTTACAATACATTAAAATTAAAGTACTCAATGGCCCTCAAAATTGACATCAATGGTTCCTAAACAGGCTTTTGGAATAGCCAATACCAGACTTTAGAATAATCGATACTAGACACCAGGTTTATATGTGAAATAAATGACAACAATTTATTAACAATGCAGTAACTCTAGTAGAGCAGAGTTAAACTACAAGTCTCGTTACTGTCTAAGATTTAAACCCAATCCTTTCAAATTCTAGACCCCAGTCTCACAGAAATACAGATCCACAAAGATATATAGCTAAGCAATAGATAAAAAGGGATGAAAATAACTGGGATGTGGCTGGCCAGTTGGCGTGAACAGTCTCCACAATCCATAACATCAGTGGCATATGTGATCATAGCTTACTTGGCTTCTGACAACACCAGTGTATGCAAATATGTTCCAGTAGGCTCCAAGGAATTTTCATTTCATTCTGATATTTTACATTCTCTTCACTGAACTTTCAATAAGTTGAAATTGGAAGGACTGCCAGAAAACATTCAAACCTCCATTCTGTAGCTTTTCCAGACAAAATCCTTCTGACTTAAAATACATTTCAAACTTTGCCCACACCCTGCCAACTGACCAGCTCCCTACGAGGCCTGAGTTAGCTTTCAACATCTGCCCATTTACTTGAGCAGAAAGCCTCTCTGGAGTTGAAGCATCTATGGAGCATTGTTTAACAAGAATCAACCTGCAATTAACTTTCAAGCCTGGCCTCATAAGCAAACATTAGTTTGTGTGCTGTCTTTTTTAATGCTGCTGAGAAGCTGTTTCCTCTTGTGAGTGAGAGACTGGGACAAAATGGACATGTTTTAAAAATAAAGGGTCTCCCATTTGAGACAGAGATGAGAAATATCTCCCAGCAGAAGATCATGATTCTGTGTGATTCCCCTACCCAGGGAACAGTGGGGGCTGTGACAGTGACTATTTTTAATGCCAGTGTAGATTGGCTCTTGACAAATAAGCAAGCTAAAGAATATTAGAGTTAGGTTGGAACGTGGAATTGCGACCGCAATCAGGTCAGCCACCATAATTTTGAAAGGTAAGCAGACTTGAGAGACCGAATGGCCCACTCCTGTTTCTTAATTATACAATCAGATGTAACACCTCAACCTAAACAAAAAAATCCATTGCCTCTGTTCTAAATGGCTTACCCTGTACTCAATCGCCAATTCTAAACTACGCAGCCAATGAAAACATTCTCATTGCATCTAGTCTGTCTGGCCCTTTTACAATGTCTTACTGTTATACGTCCAATTAGATCCCCTCTCATCCTTCTCAACTCTAGTGAATATAGGCCCGTCCAAACCAGTTGCTCCTTATACGACAGACTGCTGCCATCCACCACCCTCCCGTCTAGTAAACGTTCATTACACTCCCTCTCTGACAAGTATATCCTTTCTTAGATAGAGACACCAAAATTGCAGACAATCCTCCATGTGTGGTCTCACCATGGCCTTGTTTAAATGTAATAATGTATCCCTACTTCTGAACTAAAATCATCTTGCAATGAAAGCCAGTACATCATTTGCCTTCCTAATTGTTTACTGCACCTGCCTGTGTACTTTCATTGCCTGGCACACAAGGACACACAGATCCTTTTGTACATCCACACTTCCCACTATTTCATCATTTAAGTAATGCTTTTCTGAAAGTAAAGAGCATTTATCCGTGTGATACTGTATCTGTCACACACTGAACTTATCTCCATCACCCTGAAGCCTCCCTGCAATCTTCTCACAACTCACAGTTCTCTCCGGTTTTTGATGTCAGCAAACTTGGAAATGTAGCATTTGGTTTCCTCATCCAAGTCATTTATAGATGTCCTGAATGCCTGGGGCCCAAGCAGTGATCCCTGTGGTACCCTACTGGTCATTTTTTGCCACCTGGAGAAAGGCCCATTTATTCCCACTCTCCAATTTGCCAGCCAATTCTCAGTCCATGCTAGTATATTACGTCCAATCCCATGCTCTCTAATTCTGCCACCAGCATTTTATGTGGTACATTATCAAAGGTCTTCTGGAAGCCCAAATGCACCATATCCACTTAATAAAAGTCAGAAGAACTGAAGATTCTGTAAATCAGGAACAAAAACAAAGTTGCTGGAAAAGCCCAGTAAGCCTGGCCACATCTATGCAGGACGAAAACAGAGTTATGGTTCTGGGTTCAGTGACGCTTCCTCTGTTCTGAGGAAGGGTCACCGAACCCAAAACACTAACTCTGTTTTTCCTTCACAGATGCTGCCAAACCTGCTGGGCTTTTCCAGCAACTTTGCTTTTGTACCATATCCAATTGTTCTCCCTTATCTATTTTATTTGTTCCTTCTTCAAAAACCAGCTCGAGATTCATTAAGCATGATTTGCCTTTCATAAACCCATGCTAAATTTTTATAATACCACGAATGTTTTCCAAGTGTTCTTTTATTAGGTCTTTAATAATAGACTCTAGCATTTTCCCCTCTGCTACTGTTAAGTTGACTGGCCTATAATTCTCTATTCTTTCTCTTCCTCATTGGGGATTTGTCAGCCTTAAACCTCCTTAATATCTCTGACTCATTTTTTTATGACTAAGACTGATTTTCTTTCATTCCTTTCTATCCCAAGACACTTGGTTCCCGAACATTTCTGGGAAATTATTTGTGTCCACTTTAGTTAAGACAGAATTAACATGCGTTTTTAATTCTTCTGCTATTTCTTTGTTCCCCATTTCTTATTGTAAGATTTATCTTCACTGATCTATTTCTCTTTACCTATTTGAGGAAGCTTTAATAGGCACCTTCTATGCTCCTTGCAAATTACTCATACTCAATTTCCTCTCTCTTGATTAATATTTTTGCCTTCAAATGCTCCTAATCCTCAGACTTGCTGCTTTTTCTGGCAATTTTATATCTGTAGTGGTTGGAATGAGATTGGCCAGTTGGAACTCATTGAACGTGAGTCCCTGTTAACCAATCAGTGTGTCCTGGCTGACAGATATAAACAGGAGTCTCAAGGATTCTCCTCACTCCAGGGACTGGCTCTGAGTGAGCTAGACAGAGTCCATGTCCATGTCCATGTCCATGTCCATGTCCATGTCCATGTCCATGTCCATGTCCATGTCCATGTCCGAATAAATGGTGACATGGTGATGGCATGCTGGCCTCCATGGAGTTATTTCAATATGTCTCCTCTTTGGATCAAATGCAAGAAAGTAAATGAGTTTTTTTAAAATTCATTCATAGGATGTAGGCTCCAATTGCTGGTCCAGCATTTATTGCCTGTCTATAATTTTTATATGGAGTCACATGTAGGCGAGACCAGGTGAAGATGGCAGTTTTCTTCCTTTAATACTATTACCCTATCTGACAGCACCAGTAAACAGTCCATTGAGAATATTGGTCCCAGTCCTGTCCAAATGCAACTTATCCTGCTTGTACTGGTCCCATCTTCTCCAGAACTGGTCACAATGTCCCTTGAATCTAAACTTCTCCCCCCAAATTATTTCCTCAGTTACATATTCATTTGATATATCCAGCCATTTCTATACCCATTAGCACTGATAGTAATCTTCCTTTGAGCTTCTACCTTTTTGTGGACTTCATCCCTCTTTCTTTTTAACCCATGCCATAGGTACCGATTATTTTTTTCTTTATTCATTCACAGGATGAGGGTGTTGCTGGCTAGGGCAGCATTTATTGCCCATTCCTAATTGCCCAGAGGACAGTTAAGAGTAAGTCACATTGCTGTGGGTCTGGAGGCACATATAGGTTAGACCAGGTAAGGACAGCAGATTTCCTTTCCTGAAGAATATGAATGAGCCAGATGGGTATTTCCAATAAACAACAGTGGATTCATGGCTATCATTAGACTCTTAGGTCTAGATATTTACTGAATTTGAATTCTGCCATTTGGATTGGCAGAATTCGAACCTGGGTCCCCAGGATATTACGTAGGACTCTGGGTTAACAGTCCAGTGATAATACCACTCAGCCATCACCTCCCCTCACCACAACTATTGGCTATTCACCATTCTTCTTCAGGTCTGCCCTGCAGCTACTCGGAGACATCCAGGGAGGTACCAAAGATGTGTCTTACCCGTTATAACTGTAGAAACTCCTGGCTGCTTCTCTTTAAAAAAAATCTCATAGTTCTACAACCGTCCTTCTTCTCTTGTGTAGCAAAACCATCCATTATGTCTTGGACCTGCTTCCACTGCTATCCCTGATATGTTATGTCTCCAAACAGTATCTAAGACAGTAATTGTGTTAGAGAGGGTGAGGAATACAGGGGTGTCCTGCATTACCTGTCTTCTTGCACTCTACCTGATGGTTACCCATTCCCTCTCTGTCTGTGATAACTAAGTGTGGAGCTGGGTGAACACAGCAGGCCAAGCAGCATCTTTGGAGCACCAAAGTTGACGTGTCAGGCCTAGACCCTTCATAGACCCGAAGCGTCAGCTTTTGTGCTCCTAAGATGCTGCTTGGCCTGCTGTGTTCATCCAGCTCCACACTTTGTTATCTTGGATTCTCCAGCATCTGCAGTTCCCATTATATTTGATCACAGATTTAACCTCACTGCGAAGCCTCTTTCTGGATGCCTAACCTGAAGAAGTTACCCTCCTCCCTCCAGACAAACTTCAGGGGATCTCTCTCCAACTGCAACTCTCTTGTAATCTCTTCGGCCATTTTCTGATGAAGGGTCTAGGCCCTAAACGTCAGTTTTTGTGCTCCTAAGATGCTGCTTGGCCTGTTGTGTTCATCCAGCTCCACACTTGGTGATCTCGGATTCTCCAGCATCTGCAGTTCCCATTATCCATCTCTGCCTGTGAAGTCTTTACCTGCAATGTCACATATGGCTATAGCTGTTAGCTGGGTACACTTCCTACACACATGGTTGTCAGCAGCACTTGACTTCCATGACTTCCCATGTACTTCAGGAAAAGCAAAGCACAGGTACATGCTGTGCTGCCATAACTTCCCTCTGCATTAAGCTCTTTATTTCCTCCCTTCATGGAATTCAAATTATGCTAGGGATGGTTTTCCACTCCAAACTTACCCACTCCACTCCAATGTCCCTTCACTTATATGCTCAAGTTAGTGGACTGCAGCAGTTTAATAAGCAGGAAAAATGTAAGTACTCACCTACTCCAAATATTTTCTAATTTAAATCTATTCAAAATGCACCCTAACAGCACTATCTCATCGAATTCACCACTCATGATACTTCATACTGAGTTCTTCCCAGTTTTCTTTCCAGCAATGCTGACTTGCTGCACACTTCTCTCTAAATTAAAGGCCTGGCCACATTATGGAGATAAACTTTACATTCCAGACGTTTATTTCATGAATTGAATTCACGGTCCAGGAACTGCCGCAGTGAGATTTGAATCCACACTTTCAGATGATCAGCCTCGGCCTCTCGGTGATAGTATCTTCTATCCAGTTTCTAGTACCGCTCCAGTTTCTCTGTCAGCAATTGCTATTAGAATCATAAAGCCTCTACAGTGGGGAAGCAGGCCATTTGGCTTATGAAGTCCACATTGGGCCTTCAAAGGGCATCTCACACAACACCACCCTATCATTGAAACCCTACCTTTCCCATAGCTAGACTACCTGGATGACACTTCTCTGGACACTATGAGCAATTTGGCACAGCTAATTCACCTGATCTGCACATCTTTGGACTGTAGGAAAAAACTCAGAGGAAATTCACACAGACACGGGAAGAATATGCAAAGTCCACACAGATAATCGCCTGAGGGTGGAATCGAGCCCAGATCCCTGATACCGGTTAGCACAGAGCAACTGTGCTTAGGCAGCACTAGACTACTGCTATCTTTTGTTCATGCCTGTCTTTCCTTGTTCTAACTCCAATCTTTCATTCTCTATCTCCCAATCATTCCAACAGGCAGCACTAATTTCTAGTCTCCAAACATCATCTGCATTGCTTCTCAAATAGTTATCTTGCTTTCTATTATTCTTTTATTCTTTACCCTGGAGATCTTGGATTTGACCTTGTGCAGAAGAAGGCCTTTCACTAACAGCCTTGTGTGCATAACTTCAGCACACAGACTGAGATAGTTCAAGATGCAGCTCTCAATGGTAACTAGAGATGGGCAGTAACTATCAACCTTACCTGTAACTCCCATGTCCCAAAACTGAATGATTAAAAATAAGAATAATAATGAAGAAATTTAGAGGAACAGACTGTGTGAAAGTAGCAGAACCCAAACCAGGGACTGACAGCATGACTGTTTCACTTTCAGCCTCTATCAGATAAACAGGGGAACTGCCAGGGGCCTGAAAGAGGGAGGAAAAAAAGGGAGAAGTATAGAAAGTGAACCAAATTGGGAGATGGAGAATGAAGGACTGGAGTTAGAACAAAGTGGGGGTGGGAGGGGGGGTGGGGCGTCAGGCATGAACAGAAGATACAGCAGAAGTCTACCTGCATGACAACAAAGGCAAATTTCCAATTGGACTCAACCTGGGATTTGGAGTGATTTCATAAATTATTAACAGCACGGAAAATCAGAATAGGAGCAGGTGAAAAGAGATGGAGCTGGGCCAACATGAAGACGGAATAGTGCGCACGACATTTCCACCACACTGACATAAAAATGACTTAAGAAGCACCATAAAAGCTGCCAGAATGTGGAAATTCGGGAAGCCCGCAGCACATTATTTATTCTTTCACATTTACAGTCAGTGAAGTATCACTCCCATCTTGTTGATGCACACTTTATAAATATTTTTTCTTGAATCTCAAATCTAACAGCAAAGAGCTTTCCGCTGCTGGACTGTATGATGGAAGCCAAACTTCAATTTGATTCAAATTACCTGACAGGTAGCGTAGAATTTTCTCCTTTAGGAAGGAATCTCAGTCATAATCCAAATGAGAGATGGGACTGACAAGCAGGCAAATGGTTGTGAAGCACTTTGGTATGAAAGGAGAAGGTGCTATATAAATGCAAGTCTTCATTTTCTGACATGGGAGCTGACATATTCCAAAAGATACAAACACAGAGAAACCTTTCTCTTTGCTGAGCTTACAGCTTGTTTAATTATCAATAACAGAAGTTGGACCACTTGTGAACCTAAACAGAAGAGGTACACGTCTTTCATAGTTTATTGCATGCAATCATCAGTTACACATTACATTTCTGGACAGATACAATTACTTGGAGGACTCTCAGGAGCTGTGCAGACTACATCTGCTCACTTCAGGTGTTCATGCAATTTGATGCCATCAGATTGGGTACCTCAGCTCAATGTAATATAAACTTCTACCTTATATAGCACCTCTCAGACACTCTGCCGCACCCCCCACCCCCCACCTAATCTCCCAACCCACGACTTGCACTTCACCCTCCACATTGCCCTGATTCCTCACCCTTTCCTGTTTCCACATGCAACTCTCACTATCCTTCACTGCTCTCATCCACACCCTATGCCATTTCTCATTACCCCATCGCTGACACACCTTTCATACACCCTGTCTGTGATGGCCTGTAACGGTTTCTGCAACTTGATTTTATGTTTTTCCTCGCTCATAGAGAATGGTGACTTCCTGAAGGAAATCGTTGGCACTCAGGTCCAGACGGAACCCAGTGTTCATTGTACAACATAACACATGTGTAACCTTTCGAGTCGGAAGGGCCTTTTCAACTGTTAACAGAATTACTGTACAAATTCCCACACATAGGCTTCATTGTAACCTGCTCTTGAAATGATTGAGAAAATGTGATCTACAAATAAGACACGATTCCTTCAGTGTGTCGCTGTACAGGGGTAAAAAAAAATCACATTCTTTAAATTTTGACAAGTGCACAAAACAGCAGACAGTGATGATCAAAATGCAGAGTGTGGGAAGAATAGAACCTTTTGTTGTGAAACGGATTTGAATAAATCAGTTTAATTGGAAGCTTGGGCTGTGTGCTGTGCAGATAGGGCCTCCTCTGAGCCATTGCTATCTTGTCCTTATTAATAAATGTCAGAAACACTCACCTCTGTCCAAAGAAATGTATTTATAACAAATGTTATTCAGAGAAAGTCATGAATTCGTTCATAAATCACAAGTTTAGGAACATAAATTATGGGTTAGCACAATCAAACCGCTCAAGCTTTCAGTAACTTGAGATATGATCAGAGCATAGTTAGTACACAAAAAGTCCTGTGATTTCAATATCGTGGCTGATCTCTATATGTGCTGCCTGGCAATGTATTCTTATGTACAATAATCCAATGGCACAAATCGAAGATATCAGTCATTTTGAGGCCATCCACGAGAAGTTTAGAAGAAGTAGTTGTCAGCGAGATATTAGAAGGATGTAGCACAGAAGGAAGTCATTGAGTCCATGGTGACAATGTCAGCTCTTTGAAGTAGATGTCTAGTTAGTGCCACTGTACCATCCTGCCCTCTCCCCATAACCCTGTGAAAACTTCCCCTCTCTATTATTGATCTAATTCTAATCTGAACACAATCATTCAGTATGTCTCCATCGTACTTTCAGGCAGTTTATTTCCTATCAGAGGAACTCACTGCATTACACTGTCTGTATAATATTCCTGGCCTTGTGGTGCAGCTGAAGAATGTTTACAGAGGGTGCTGAGCTAAGGAAAACATTTGCTGTAACGCAATATGTAGGGTATAATACAAAACATCTCACCGTAGTTGTTACAGAGATAGATTTTCTGAAGAAGGGTCTCGACCCAAAATATCAAACTTCCTTGCTCCTCTGATGCTGCTTGGCCTGCTGCGTTCATCCAGCTTCACAAGGTTATTACTGCAGTTGTATCTGCAAGAGAGACACAAATAGTACAAATTGCACCATTTCCTGTGATGATATATTCTTTGTCTCATTAGTATATCACTGCCAGATGTAAAATTTTTACTTCAACCTCCCTCCCTGGCTCTTTCACCAATCATCTTAAATCTCTGCCCACTGGGGACCGATCATCTGGCATTATATGTTTTTCCTCTCTGACAATTGGCCTTCCCATCAAAGCCCACAAGTGCGGGCATCTGGGGTGGATTTATAGGTCGCTTGTGTTCCTGAATGCACAGAGTTGATGGAGGCAGATGGGAATTCCCTGAGCCAGCACACTAGTCTGATCTGGACATCAGCATATTATTGGCACAGAAATGAATAGATCTTACCTATGCCATCCAGCAGACATGAGTTGCAGTCTGGTGACTCAGGGCAGTGTCCCAGCCTGGACTTGCTTCCTTAGGGTCCTGAGGCTTAAAGGAGACTTGGATAGATTCTCTTGGGGAGTCAGCATCTGCCACCCCGACACAACCCCTTAACTCCAGTCCTCCACACCACAAGGACGCTTCCAAACTCTTCACTGGCTTTCTTGGAAGGCTCCTGCCATTCTGAGTGCTCTGATCTCTGACCTGTGAACCAGCATGTTCCATTCATAGCACAGGGAATGCTCTTGCTTTGACTTTCCAAACGCATGGCTTAACAGTTGTAAAGCCATTGAGACATGAAAGAAGCAGAATCATAGAAAAAGAGTCTCGAATGATTGAAATGGGAATTGAGTTTTCTTTTATTTTGGTTTTGTGAAATATGACTAAGATGATTGTGTCTTATCTTTCCATGTGTAAAACCACAGCTCAATCAGCCACTGAGATCCGAAGCCTCAGACGACAGACCAGGAAAGGGTGGTGAATAAAAATGATGCAACAATATTGTTTCTACGGCAACACTCCCTCAGTATTGAGCCTCTGACAGTGCAGCATTCCCTCAGTGCTGACCCTCTGACAGTGCGGCGCTCCCTCAGTACTGACCCTCTGACAGTGCAGCACTCCCTCAGTACTGACCCTCTGACAGTGCAGCTCTCCCTCAGTACTGACCCTGTGACAGTGCAGCTCTCCCTCAGTACTGACCCTCTGACAGTGCGGCACTCCCTCAGTACTGCCCCTCTGACAGTGCGGCGCTCCCTCAGTACTGACCCTGTGACAGTGCAGTGCTCCCTCAGTACTGACCCTCTGACAGTGCGGCACTCCCTCAATACTGACCCTCTGACAGTGCGGCACTCCCTCAGTACTGACACTCTGACAGTGTGACACTCCCTCAGTACTGACACTCTGACAGTGCGGCACTCCCTCAGTACTGACCCTCTGATAGTGCAGCATTCCCTCAGTGCTGACCCTCTAACAGTGCAGCATTCCCTCAGTACTGACCCTCTGACAGTGCGTCACTCCCTCAGTACTGACCCTCTGACAGTGCAGCACTCCCTCTATACTGACCTTCCGACAGTGCAGCACTCCCTCAGTACTGACCCTCTGACAGTGCAGCGCTCCCTCAGTACTGACCCTCTGACAGTGCAGCGCTCCCTCAGTACTGACCTTCTGACAGTGCAGCACTCCCTCTATACTGACCTTCCGACAGTGCAGCACTCCCTCACTACTGACCCTCTGACAGTGCGGCACTCCCTCAGTACTGACCCTCTGACAGTGCGGCACTCCCTCAGTACTGACCCTCTGACAGTGCAGCTCTCCCTCGGTACTGACCCTCTGACAGTGTGGCACTCCGTCAGAAATGAAGTTTGGCAAAGCCTGTTTGTACTGTAAGATCTTATGATTTGGAGTGCATTGCTTGACAAAGCAATGGAAACCAATTCAGTGGTAACATTCAGGAGTGAATTGAGCAAATGTTTGAAGGAGGAAGTTTCCAGTTATCGAGAATGAAGAAAGTAGAGGTGAGACAGTTGTATGGCTTGTCCAAGGAGCTGACACTGGCATGGTAGACAAATTACCTCTGTTCCCTATCTATGGCTGTACTAGTATAAAGTGTGAACATGAGCCTGTCAGTTTGTCAGAAATATTCAACTCATTTACTCATGTCCTTTAGGGTAGGAATTAAGCTTAATGTCTTTGTCAAGCCTGGTCAATACTACTTCAACTGTTTTGGCCCAACAGAAATGACCTAACAGGTTACCAACCTGTTCCAATCTCTTATAGAGAACAATGTATTGACTGCAGCGGCCCAAGGTGGAAGTGCAATGCCACTCCCTCAAGGGGAACTTACTGTGGCCGATCCATAATGGAGCTAAATGCCCGTTTCCCGGGATTGTTTCCTTCACTGGGCTCTGGATCTGCTTCATCAAAATTTTAGAAAATTTAACATATTCATATTTAGAAATACTAACAATGGAAGGTCTCCATGGAAACAATCTTGATGTCACTACCCATCACTGTGAAAGCAATTCAGTACCCATAATAATCAGAGCCACTCATGACCCATGGCAACCAGAACGTTTTATTGCCCATAGCAACCAGAGCCCTAATCTTCTCATGGCAACCAATGCACTGTTCCCCTTGGTGACTGAAGCTAAGTGTACTGGATAAAATTTGGTGCAATTTATTCAATTTTTCTAATGGAATAGCAGCTAGTTTGAAGTATTTCCTTTTTTTTATTTATGCCCAGGACATTGGCATCACTCGCAATACCACTGTTTATTGTCCATGCCATATTCACTGGAGTTTGTGATGTTCGGCCTTCTTCCTGAATCGTTGGTGATATGTTTGTGCAAAATTTATTGCTTCATTCGTCCACTTTAGCGGGCACTTACGAGACAACCACATTGCTGTGGGTCTGGAGTTACGTATAAGCTCAGATGAGGTAAGGATAGCCAATACCCTTCTTTGATGGGTACCTGTGAAAATTTGGATCTTTACAACAATCTGACAGTGTCATGTTCACTTTTACAGATGTCAAACTTTTTTGAATTTCTCAAAAGGTTGTTGTGGTATTTAAACTCATTGAATTCTCGCAGGATGGAGGTTGTCAGTAAATAGTTTTATTCCTTCTGACTCTCTGTATTTTTCCCTTACTGCATGAGTGAACATATTTTGAGAAGACAATGTGATGGTTATATCACTCGTTTTATCCTGCACACATGAGTTCAAATCCCACCATAACAGCTGCTGGATAACAAGGCGTAGAGCTGGATGAACACAGCAGACCAAGCAGCAACTTAGGAGCAGGAATGCTGACATTTCAGGCCTAGACCCTCCTTCAGATATGTTTCTGATGAAGGGTCGAGGCCTGACATGTCAGCTTTCCTGCTCCTAAGAAGCTGCTTGGTCTGCTGTGTTCATCCAGCTCTACGCCTTGTTATCTCATTCTCCAGCACCTGCAGTTCCTACTATCTCTATAACAGCTGCTGGAATTTGAATTCAATTCACAAACCTGGAATATAAAAGCAAGCTCACTCTTGGTGACTATAAAGCTATCATCAATTATTTTACATAACCCATCTGCTTCACTAAAACAAATATGCCTGGCCTACATGTGGCTCCAGACACGCAGCGACGTGACTGGCTCTTAACTGCCTTCGGAGCTGAGCAAATAATTCAGTTCAAGAACAACCAGGAATCGACAGAAAATTGTCAGCGATATCCATGCTCCATTTTTTTAAAAAAATGCAACAGTGAAAGGCGTTCAGCTTGGCTTTTGATATCTTGACAGTAAACTTTGAGTCGTGTGTCGAGATCAGCTTTCACTTTATTTCCAAAGTGTGCCCAGGAAGTTAGGTCCAATCCAACATTATCAGACTTTGGAGAGTTTATACAACTTCAACAGTCGGCTTTATCCACACCTCCCAGTTACCAGCACTGCCACCACACACAGACACACACACGCACAAAATACACACAAACCTTCCCATCTCTCTCACAATGTTTCAACATGCATGGTGCAGTGCCTCCAACCTACAACCAATGAATTAAATGAGAAAACCAGGTGTTTGCTGTTGGTACAATGATAGGAATTATACGACACTTGTGGCGCAGTGGAAGTGTCCCAGAAGGTAATCTTCAAGTCCCACTTGTTCCTGAGATGTGTAATGACACGTTTAAACAGGTCAATTCATAATATATGTACAATGGTGGGAAAGTAAGCAGTGAAAAAGATGTAAGGAGTCTGTTACAGCGTTCAGTTATTCTGTGTTTGATTATGCGAGTCTGTTACAATTTGTACTCAATACGCTTGTTTGCTTAAAGCTGGGTGTAAACTCAAAGAAAGTAAACAAAACTTCAGAAAAATCTGGAAGCCAGAGCTGAAGTATGGAGCAGACTTTTTCAAAGCATTCTTAATAAGATCCTTTGCAATTTGCATAAGCCCATGAATAAGAAATGTTTGGACTGATATAAGATGAGCACAGGCAGGTGGGACTCATTTAGTTTGGATATATGGTCAGCATGGACTGGCTGGACTGAAGGGTCTATTTCCATGCTGAATGACTCTGTGATCGACTGTCATTTCTGCAGTCATACTGCATTCAACTGTTACAAAGGGATTTGGTCAGTTTGAAGGATTGGGCAAGAAGATGGCAAATGGAATATAATCTGGGGACCTGTGATCTTACTAACATAGAACATAGGACATAGAAAAGCACAGCACAGTACAGGCCCTTCGGCCCACGATGTTGTGCTGTGGAATAATCCTAATCCAAAAATAAAATAACCTAACCTACATTCCCCTCAATTCACTGCTGTCCGTGTGCACATCCAACAGTCGCTTAAATGTCACTAATGACTCCGCTTCCACGACTACCACTGGTAAACTATTCTATGCACTCACAACTCTCTGGGTGAAGAACCTCCCTCTGACGTCTCCTCTATACCTTCCTCCTAACACCTTAAAACTATGACCCCTCGTGGCAGTCAATCCTGCCCTGGGGAAAAGTCTCTGGCTATCGACTCTATCCATGCCTCTCATTACCTTGTACATCTCGATCAGGTCACCTCTCTTCCTCCTTCTCTCCAGAGAGAAAAGTCGGAGCTCAGTCAACCTCCCCTCGTAAGACAAGCCCTCCAGTCCCGGCAGCATCCTGGTAAAGCTCCTTTGCACCATCTCCAAAGCCTCCACATCTTTCCTATAATAGGGCGACCAGAACTAGACACAATATTCCAAGTATGGTCTCACCAGGGTTTTGTAGAGCTGCAGCATAACCTCACGGCTCTTAAACTCGATCCCCCCGTTAATGAAAGCCAAAACACCATATGCTTTCTTAACAACCTTATCCACCTGGGTGGCAACCTTGGAAGAAAATATAGAACAGCAGAATATTTCTTAAAGATTGAAAATACTGGGTAAGATTGATGTTCGTTGGATCCATTGATGTGAATCACAGGAACTTAGCATGCAGGAAGTGATCTTTCAGCATTGATTACACAAGGATTAGAGCAACTGTGCCTTGGTGTGATAACACCTGATGTGCTGCATACAGTTTAAACTCCTTACCTGCGGATGGATGCACTTGCACTGGAGAGAACACAGCTAAGATTGAATAGATCAGAAGAGTTATCCTGTGAGGAGATCTTGAGCAGAATAGAATATATTCTCTGGAATTTGGAAGAACAAAAGACTATCCCTTTGCTTTGTGTAAAATTCTTGAAGTGTTTGCTGCTGGGAAAGGTTTTGTGAAACTTGAAAGGGCTCAGAAAAGATTTGCAAGGATGCTGCTAAGGCTGGACGGTTTGAGCTACAGGAAGAGGCTGAATAGGCTGGGGCTATTTTCCCTGGAGCATCGAAAGCTGACAAAGTTTATAAAATCATAAGGTCCATGGGTAGGGTGAATAGCCAAGGGCCTTTCCTCAGGGTAACAGAGTCCAAAGCTAGAGGGCATAGGTTAGATTAGATTCCCTACAGTGTGGAAACAGGCCCTTCAGCCCATCAAGTCCACATCACCTGTTGGAGCATCCCACCCAGACCCATCCCCCTATAACCCACACATTCCTGAACACTATGGGGCAATTCAGCATGGCCGATCCACCTAGCCTGTAGGTTTAGGTTGAGAAGGGAAAGATTTCAAAGAGACTTAGGGGGCAACTTTTTTATGCAGATGGTGGTGCATGTATGGAATGGGCGGCCAGAGGAGGTGGTGGTGGCTGGTAATATTACAACATTTTAAAGGCATCTGGATGGGTAAATGAATAGTAAGCGTTTAGACAAATATGGTCTAAATGCTGGAAAATGGGGTGGGGTTAATTCAGGATATCTTGTCAGCATGGATGAGTTGGACCAAAGAATCAGTTTCCGTGCTGTACTGCTCCATGACTCTATGACCTTTTGGATGCTGAGATTTTTGTTCTCCGGCTAGAGAGTCTTGGAATAAAGAGTCAGCCAAAAACCGAGGTGATGAGAAATTTCTTTACTGAGAAGCTTTTAAATCTGTGGCATCCTTTACTCCAGAGAGCTGCGATGCTCAGTCATTGAGTATAAAAGACTGAAGTGTTAGATTTTTTGATTATTGAAGGAATTAATGTGGAGACAGGGCAAGAAGGATGAACTGATTTGCATGTTCAACCATGATCAGATTGAATGGTGGAACAGTGTCTTCAGATCTGACTTAGAGTATGTGTGATAAAATCCCACACCAGGACTTGAGCACAAAAGTCAAAGCTGATAGTCCATGCATTACTGTCAGAAGTGCTGGTTTGCTGTTGATATTTTAAACCAAGGGGCCATCTGCTTTGTCACAAGTGGTTATAAAAGATCCAATGACAACATTTCTAAAAAATGGTGGGATCTTCTTTTGATGGCCTGGCCCATATTTATTCCTCATCCCACATTCCTAGTGTGTACTACCTCCAAGATGCACTGCAGAAATGACCAAATATCCTTCAACAGCACTTTCCAAACCCACAGGCTCTACCACCTGGATGTACAAGGGGCAACAGACACATGGGAACATCATCACCTGCAAGTACTCCTCCAAACCACTCACCATCCTCACTTGGAAATAAATCGCCGTGCCTTCAGTGTCACTGGATCAAAATCCAGCAATTCCCTCCATGAGGGCATTGTGGGTCAACCTACAGCACGTAGGCTACAACAGTTCATGAAGGCAACTCACCACCAACTTCTCAAGAGCAATAAATGCAGGCCCAGCCAGCGATGCCCACGTCCCATGAATGAATAATGAAGTCATGTGAGCAGACTATGTGGTCAATAGCACAATACTATGAGATCCCGCTGTGCCCAAACACAGTACTGTTTCCTACATGATGACCTGAACTACACTTCAAAATTACTTCACTGGCTGCGATTTTAAAAGGTTCTACATAAATGTAAGACCTTCTTTCCCTTTTTACTCCAGTTTTTTTTTCATTTCAGCAAAGGGTGAACAACTGAGCACCAGTGAGGAGGCAGCAAATAAGAACAATGAGAGCATTTTGTCAACAACTGGTGAATGAAAAATCAACGAAGCAAGGAAGGGCTTTCATGAGGATCGGTTGCTGTCGGCAATAGTGACTGATAGAATATAAAATATTTCTTTGCATTTGCGACAAAAGAATGTCAATAAATGGAAAAGGTTGTTAATTTTGCAAAGACACTCATTAATCACCAAGGCTTCAGCCCCTGATTGTTACACAGAAATTGAGGGATAGCATTCTCATGAGGTCATGGCCATATATACTTCAGTAAGTGAGGACAGGAGAGCAGTGTTACTGGTGGGGTGAGATTTGAGTCCCAGGCTGAGTTTGAGGTCTTACTGATGGCGCAAGGTTCAAGTGTGCGGGTATTATTAATGGATGGGTGAAGGGGTTGATTGAAAATTCTGGCTCTCTGATCGCTTCTGTCAATTGCAGAATGTGCATTTACACAAGGTAAAGTGGATTTTAGTACATGTAGAGCACAGCACATTCTGAAGAAGTCATAGCAGGGACAAAACACAAACTCCTGTTTGTTTCACATTTCCAGCATTAACAATACTTTGCTTCTGTACAACTCCAGCTACTGTTTGGGAGTGTGCTTCACAATCCTTTAGACCATGTCCATTCATTCCCTTACACCTTGAACTAGATCTTCAAGTATCAGTTCATCAAAACAACATTTCTCACTCCTGTGAAGGGTGATTACTGCACATGTATTATTCTTAATCCTGTTGAGTTGGTCCATCATTTTAAAGCCTTCAATGCCTTCTATCTGCTGAAATGTAGCTGAGAGTGGATGAATTCGGGAGCTGTTTCATTGGTTCACCCACTGTGTGATAGAAGGTCTGACTCACTCTCACAGAAAGAACAAGACCTCTCATTTCTCTTATGAATGTGAGAACAATTATGAGCACGCACTGTATAGCTTACTGTGTAGAAGCAGTAAAAATGATGTAGTTGTTAGCAACAATGGGTTAGATTTTCATTATGTTACCCAGGTGTTAAGCTGGTGATTGCGGTTCAATTGTCCTTTACAGAAAGCCCCTGATATTCATTCCCATTAATCTCAATAACAGACAGGCCCACTCATAAGTGAAAACAAAAATTGCTGGAGAAAAATTCAGTAAGTCTGGACTGAGCCATGGACAGAGAAGCTGATTTAGTATTTCTAACTCCAAAGAATTTCACTTTAGAACTGAGGCTGAACATTTTTGTATGCTGTTGGTAAAGGGGGAGTGAAATAATTGCACAAAGGCTGGTATCCTGTCACCAAGCTACCCTTTATTTACACGTGCATTGCTCAGATTTGGCTTCTGGAGTGAGCAGAAAACCCTGACACTCCTATTTATATATCTGTCAGCCAGGGCTCCCTGATTAGACCAGGCTAACAGCCCCAATCAAGGAACTCATATTCTATAAGATCCATTTGGCAGACTTCATTCCAATCACGACAGGAAGGAGGAGCAAGTAGAACAAATGACGAGTTTGCCAGAATAAAAGGTAAAGGGAGTGTTCATTGTAGAAAAGGAGAGAGAATGCTTCTATTTTAAAAAGGAGCTACCTAGACACAGAATTGTTGTAAATGACATGTGTGAATAGTCCAAATTAGGCCAGTTTTTCTGAGAGCAAACCTTTGCAAACAGAAGCTTTAATGGAGAAGGTTGTAATCATGACAGAGGACAGAAATCTTCCTCTGAACGTGTTGAATTCAATGTTGAATCCTGAAAGCTGTAAAGTGTCTAGGTGGAAAATGAAGTTCTATTCCTCCAGTTTGTGTTCCGCAGATTAAGGATAGAATTGTTGGCATTCACAAGGTCAGCGTTACATAGAGCAGATGATGGAAACATTCTCCACAGTGTTTTGAGCAGAGCTCAATCCCCACATTTTAGGCATAGATGTTGGGCATTGAATCAACTTTGAAATATTGGTTTTTGTCGAACATCTTTACAAACTGAAATTATGCACTTTTCAAAAATTTAACTATAAGGAGAGGCGAGATAAGCACCTGAGGGAGAAAAGAATAGAGAGGCTAATCTGCCACATTTGAATGAGGGAGAATGGGAGGAGACTTGATTTGAGTAAACATGAATGATCCTCTGACAGCAGCTTCCAAATCAGTGGCCATCTAGAAGGACAAGGGCAGCAGATGCATGGGAACACAGACACCCTCAGGTTCCGGCTCCAAGGCACATGCTATCCTGATTCTGGTTCAAAATTTTGGAACTCCCTCCTGAACAACACTTTGCATGACCCTACAACCCAAGAACTGTAGCTGTTCAGGAACTCAGTTCACCATCATTTTCTCCAGAGCAGTTAAGAAAGGGCAACAAGTGCTGGTTCAGCCAATGACAATAACAAACAAACAAAAAAAACCTAACATGGGATTGTTGGCCAAATGGCCATTTCCTGTGCTGTGCATTCTGTGAAATAATGTACTGATACATGTTTCCTTCAGATTGTAAATCCCATCCAAGGTATCACCAGTTATTGACTGCATATTCAGTTTGATAATACCCACAGTTTGAGCATGATGGGTGCAAACTGTGAACTTGTACATTATGTTAGAGACTCTGCTGGGCACCACTCAGTGAGGGTGAAGAAGTGCAGTCATCAGGAGTGTTTGTTTGAAATAGGCACAGGAAGTAAATAATGACGTCCAAGCAATGTGACACGCTAATTTCATTTCACTTGGAGAGGACGGCTGGGGGGAGATTTGAGAAAAATTCATGTAGGAACAGATAGTAAGGAAATTTCTCCAATCATAAACAGATCAAGAATCAGAGAGTGAAGTTTTTAATTGTTCTGTGAAAAGAGCAAATGCAAGGTGAGAAGAAACTCCTTCACACAATGTGCAGTTCGGGTCCATATTGCACTGCCTGGCAGTGGAGGCTGGTTCACCAAGAGGGCATTAGGTAATAATTTAAGTAGAAATAACATGCAACATTAGGAGAGATGTCTGGAGATTGGCACAAAATCAAAATGCTTAGGAAGTCAGAGCGGATTGAATGGATGGAATGGCCTCCTTCCACACTGTAAGAATTCTTGAGGTGCTATTTTCAATTTCAACACCTCACCTAACTGTCTTTCTTGAGCTCAAACTTGGCCATACATTCAAACAGAAAGCGCACTTTCATTACGAAGTAAGGACACCATCCAGTGTTTTCAGACAAGTCGCTGTTTGATTTGTACTGGCTGCTGCTGAGTTGAAGTTCTGCAAGGTTTCTACCTTGTAAATGTAATTTAGGTGAACTCTACAGGGAGTGGTATGGCCTAAGGTAAAGGACCTTCTTTTTTCAAAGATTCTGCTTAGACAGCTGGCTTTTGGTTTGTTCTTACGTGAATGGCTAATGATTTGTTTTCATGTGATCTCGTACATCATTGATGATGCATACTGACTACATATTTACCATTAACCCTTTACACTACCAGCTCTGACAATGAATGAGATCAGGACCCGATACTCTCAGGTCCTAATTCTCAGAAAAATTGCAAACTACAGAAGGCTCTGGCAGTTGAACCACTTCCTCTAGTTTTTTCTGGCTAACATTTAACCCTCAACCAAACCCACCAAGAAGAAGAAAACTGCCCAGATGATCTGGTCATTATCCTGATGTTGTGGGATCTTGCTGTGTGTAAAGTGGCAGCTGGGTTTTCTTACTGAGCAGTAGTCACAGCATTTCAGCTCTTTGAGATGTTTCTCTGAGATGTGCCTCAGTGACCATATTATTGTCAGTCTTTCATTCTCTTATTCCATTGCCAATAGTGATAACTTTCTACACAAAATAGGTGCCACATTCCCTGCAAAATCTCAGGGACTTCACAAAATATTTCATTCACAGATAAGCAATCTGAGACATCCTGAGGCCGTGACAGGTTCTACAGAAATGCAAGCTCTTTACTGCGTGCATAGGGACAGACCGTTCCCACTGGCAGCAGGATTGAGAGGCAGAGGTCATAGATTTAAGGCAATTGATAGAAGAAACAATGACAATATAAGAAAAGTTGCCTTCTTTGTTTAAGGCCCCTCAAATCATAAGCCAATCATGTAGCAAACATTTACGGTGTGGAATGGGCTACCCAGAATATGATGCCAGAAGCCTCATGACAACAGGTTACGGTCCGGCGAGTTTATTTGAAATCACAGGCCTTCCAAGCACTACCCCTTCATCCTTCGATAAAGGAGCAGTGCTATGAAAGCTTGTGATTTCAAGCGAACCTTTTGGGCTGTAACCTGGTGTCGTGTGACTTTTGACTTTGTCCATTCCAGTCCAGCATCAGCACCTCCACACCAGAATATGATGGAAGCAAATTCAGTTGAAGTCTTCAGAAGAAAATTGGCTTGTTATCTGAAAAGTAAATATGTCAAGGCGAAGGAGAGAATGCAGGGAAATTCTTCATGCGAGAACCAGCACAGACATAATGCACAGAATGGCCATAACAATTGTGTATTCTCCGTTTTACTGTATTAATGTCTTAAATACAACAATAAGAAATTCCTCTCAGTTTTCTCTTCTCCAGTCTGAGGACAACATAGAGTTGACATTATATCTTTGTCCTGAATTCTGGGTTTATTTTAATATGATCTTATGATCCAAATAAGTATTACACATGATGAGGATATGATCTTACTGTTGGAGTGAGATCGCTTTTTGCTTTTTTCTCTGTTTCCACATTAGATGCTGTTGAGTTCGAACTGAGCACTGGCGGAACAAGACAGGATCATTTGTTTCCCATTATCTGAAGTCAAGAGACCTTGACAGTAGTTGGCTCAAACTTTCAGTATTCTTCACCTGACCGAGTACCGAACAGTGTCTGACTGATTCACAGAAGTTAAATGCATATTCCAGTCCGTCCTCTGCTTCTTGCCAAGGCATTGAGATTACATTTAAATCTGAGTAATGATGATGAGTTCTTTCAAACAAAAAGGTAAAAATATATTTAAAAAGTTTGTGTTGAATCATTCAAATGCAAATTAAATGCAGTTCTTTCTGAATATAAAATTTTTGGATTTGGTAATTTGAGACAAGGGCATATATTTCTGTCCCTTCCCATGGTCTGTTTCGAAATGGGGCATACATTTAACTGGGCAATGTCCTGTCCTGCCATCCCTTCTCTGCCAAACTTAAATCTGTGGTTGGCAAGTCAGCTGGCCCCCCTGCGAACTCAGACCCTGAGGTGGGCAATTAGTGACCGCTATAGGCCTTTCCCTGTTAATGTGGGTGTTCAGCTCGTGGTGGGGCTCCTGTGCTGCAGTGGCCCCTATCTCTGGTCCAGAAGATCTCATAGAAAATCTCCCTGATGAAAATCCAGTTTTAACCCAGCGATGGTTTGGTCTGCCACTGCGTAGGCACTGTGGGAATAGACCTGTGCTGCCTGTTGCAATCTGCTGTTGAAAGTGATAGGAGGTAACCCTGTTCAAAGGCACAAAGTGGTTGTTTGAGGAACCTGGCGCCAGGAAAAGGAGGGGGGTGGGTGTGCCTGCTGAGCGATGTGGCGCCTTGGCTTTGTTGCTGACTCCTGTGCACACTGCCCACCTTGTGAAACGCCACTTTGTCCTGACTCACTGACGGGCTTGGCTTACTCCTCGATACCGCACCTCTGGTTGTTCTGGGGACTGTCCCACTCCCTAACATACCTGACACACCCCGAACTAAAGTGTTGTTGGTCAGTGCCTCGATTCTTGGTTGGTGCAACGTCACATTCCCGGGAAGGGTCTCTTGAATCAGTGGAAGATCTACACTGTCCTCATTGGCTTGGCATTTGAGGAGTATTAAGGAGATAGCGTGGCTCTCTAGCTAACTTGTAAAACCCGCCAAAACATTCTATGTGTGAGGTGCACCTGGGAGGAGGGGGTGACCTTGGATCTCTTTCTCTGAATGATCACCTCCATCTGTGGTTTCCCTCCCCTTCAGTCTGGCTCAGTTCTGGATGAATTAATAGAGATTGAGTGAACAATCTCATTGCCATATCATGCTCCTACCAGGATGTTCAAAGGTCAATGAGATGCCTCTTGGCCTTCATGTCATTCAAGACTTCCTATGCAACACCAGGATCCACTGAGAAAGTTTGGAACAAAACATATTTCTCGCAACTGCGTGCTGTAGGAAGTCAGAACATACGTCAGCAAAAATGAATTTCTCACATGTTGCAAGACTTATTAAAATTAAGGTGCCAGATTCCATCACCCTTTACCCTTGTGCCCAATTACCTTCATTAGCTCCCAGTCCAACAATCCCTTCTCTATAAAATTCTTATTTTCAAACCAATCTCACACCCATCTTCTTTCTGTCACCTCTACCAGGTCTAAAAAAGACCAAGACCATTGCTTTCTTCCAACTGTGACTTTTTGGTCATTTTCGGTTTTCAATGCTTCCTCGGGGGTGTCCTTGTTTTTGCCAGGGGCCTTAGGTATAGATTTTCCTTTCTGAACCCCTCCACATCTTCCATTCTGTCTCTCTGAACAGTCATATGGTTTTCACAATAGATAAGAGTCCCTTCAGCCCATCATGTACACATTAGTATTAGGCATCTATCTATTCCAATCACAATCTTCAGCAAATGGTCCATAACTTTGTATGTAATGGCATTTCAAGTGATCATCGAAATAGCACTTTAATGTCTTGAGGATTTCTGCGTCTAGCAATTTTTTTAGGCAGAGTTCGAGATATACCAAATCTTTGAGGTAACAATGTAATTTCCTTAAATCTGTTCAAAGCTTCCTGCTTCTTACTTTAAAATTGTGCCCCTGGTTTTGGTCTCTCCACTATGGGAAAAAAAATTCCTCCCTACCTACCTACCCTATCTATGTCCCTCTAACTTTGTACACCTCAATTAGATCGCATTTCAATCTTCTCTGCACAGGCAAGCACTCCAGCTCATCCAGTTTTTCTTCACCGGTGAAGCACTCTGGCCCAGGCACCATCCTGATGAATCTCCTCGACACTGTGTCCAGAGAAGTTGTACCCTTCCTGTAGCATGATGACCAGAACGACACAAAGTAGTCCAGCTGTCTTCTAACTAACATTATATACAGCTCCAACATAATTTCCTTCTTCTTGCGCTCAATGCTTTGACCAATAAAGCAAGTAGCCCACAGGTCTCTTTGACCATGTTATCCGTAAGTCCTTAAGATCCAATTCTTGGGCCAAGTTTTTGTTGACAACCTGATGTTTCCTCACATATCAAATTTTGTTTGAGTATACTCTTACAAGTGCCTTGTACCTTTTTTTTGCTATTTTAGTTTACTTGTACAAAAGAACATGCATATCTGTTGCAAGCTTGGCATTTAATGCCCATCTTGATTTGCCCTGGACCACCTGGTAGGGGTGAGCAACCTTCATCGAACCACTTCCACTTTGTGGTGTAGGAGTCATTTTCAGGATGCTACACAAACACAAGCTATTATTGCTGCTGTTGCAGCCATTTGACAGTCTGAACAGTGGTACCTTCAGTGAATAGCTGGCATCAGCTGGGTCGTTGGTGGTCCCAAAGTCAGAGAGCCGATGAAGGAGCAATCCAGGATATGGGCACTCTCTTCTCTCTCAAACAGGTTACAGTACAGTGATACAGGATGGAATCTGCATGCTGCTATGAAAACGTGACATTTAAAATTGTCCTCTTACCACATTTAAAACAGATGACTTTCCTTAAATTTACTTCTGAAGCTGAAAGCCAGCATTTAGTGCCCATCTCTTAAATGTCCGTGAGAAGGTGATGATGAGCCACCTTCTTAAACTGGTACAGCCCACATGGTGTAGTTACAGCCACGGTGAGGTTGTTAAAGGAATTCCAGATTATGATGCAGTGATAAGGAGAAGCCTGGGAACTATAGGCCTGTGTGTCTGACTTCAGCGGTGGGTACGTTGTTGGAAGTGATTCTGAAAGATAGGATTTCTATGCACTTGCAGAGCCAAGGAATGATTAGCGATAGTCAGTGTGGTTTTGTGTGAGGGAAACCGTGTCTCACAAATTTGATTGAGTTCTTTGAGGAAGAAACCAAGAAGATTAATACACAATAAAAACCGAAAGAACAGTGAACGCTGTGAATCAGGAACAAAAACAAAGTTGCTGGAAAAGCTCAGCAGGTCTGGCAGCATCTGTGAAGGAAAAAACAGAGTTAACATTTTGGGTCTGGTGACCCTTCCTCAGAACTGATGGTGGCTGGGAAAACGTCAATTTCTATGCAGAAGGAAGAGGAGGGGGATGGGGTAGGGAGTAAATGATAGGATACCTAGCTACCAATAGGATACTCCTTGTCCCATCTGCTCCCCCCCTTTTATCTGCATATAAACTGACATTTTCCCAGCCACCATCAGATCTGAGGAAGGGTCACCAGACCCAAAATGTTAACTCTGTTTGTTCCGACATGGATGCTGCCAGACCTCCTGGTTACTTCAATATCTGCAGAGTGGCAAACATTGTGCATCCATCAGCAAACATTTAGTAATGTAATGAAAGTAAACGCCTTCTACATAGTGGCTGATGTCCTGATGTTCTTTCTAATGTATGGTACCCAGAGTTGGACAATATTCCAGCCAAGGCTGAACTAATGTTTATAAAAATTTGGCATATCCTTGCCATTGTACCTTGTTCTTCATCAATAAAGCCAAGAATCCAGTATACAATTTTTTTAAACCTTATCGTGGCATCCTCAAAGATTTATGTGTACATCCTTAGATCTCTCGGTTCCCACATTCTTCTAAACATTGTACCGTTTAATTCATGCTGACTCATGATAGCTTCAAACAACTTCACTCTCCTCTGCATTAACTTCATTCCACCTGTGATGTCTATTCTATCATCCTCTCCATATCCTCCTGAAATTTGTAACTGTCCTCTTCGCTGTTCAATGCTTCCTGCATTTCTGAAATTCTTTACCCAGGTCATTAACGTATATCAAAAAAAGAATGCTGATCTGAATACTAACCCCTAGGGAACACTATTGTCAAATTCCCTAAAGTCTGAGGAGTAGCCTGCTTTTTGTCTCACAGATAATTAGATTTCTTTTACTTCAAAAGCTCTGTTCTGTTCTTTTATTTGTTGCAGAAAGCTTTGATATTTCTTGGATTAGCAGTATTCATTCATTTTGGGGGTAGGTTGGGGAGGGGGTGGGTGGGGTAAGAGGCAATGTTTGCTGGAAGCAGTTGGAGACTTGGGTCCCTTTTGGCGTCAGTGTAGCATTAATGTGAGTCTGCTTCAACTCCAATGCCTGATTGCTGCTTCCTTTGTCCCAGCTGCAATGCCTACCCTTTCTTTTCCTGCTGTAATCAGATGTTCCCCTGTGGCAGAAATGTAGCTTGTTGCCACACCATCATCAGTAGGAACAGCTCATTAAATTCACTGCAGTTTGCTGTCATGGCCTCACATAAGTGCGCGCGCGCGCGCGCGTGTGTGTGTGTGCGTCTGTGTGTGTGTGTGTCTGTGTCTGTGTCTGTGTGTGTGTGCCTGTGTGTGTGTGTGTCTGTGCCTGTGTGTGTCCGTGTGTGTGTGTGTGCGTGTGTGTGCATACATGCACGTGTATGTGTGTGTGTGTCAGTGTGTATCTGTGTGTGCCTGAGCTGATAAGTGTTAAGTACCACTTGCATTGCATGAGTACCAAACAATGATAATCTCCACTATGAAAGAATCTAACCATTGCATCCCATCTACCGCTTTCAATATTCAATGTCCATCACCATTACTGAAGCACAGTGGAGCATAGGAACAAGAGGACTCCATTCAGCATTTGAAGAGTTTTCCACCATTCCATGGCTGATCTATGGCCCCACTCCATATATCTAGCTTTGGCCCATATCCCTTAATAACTTTGCTTCACCAAAAATGTATCTGCCTCAGATTTAGAATTAACATCACATCTAGCATCAGCAGCTGTTTGGTGGCAGTATCTACAAGATGCACCACAAACACGCAACATGGATCTTCCAATAGCACCTTCCAAAACCTCAACAGTTACCACCTGAAAGGACAAGGGCAGCAGAGACTTGTATGTGTGCATCCATAGATGTGTGTGTGCTTGTATATCAGTGTGCATATTTGTGTCTGTGACGGTGTGTTCAACATGTTTTCAGTTGATGACTTCCAATGCAGCATAGGGTTGAAATCACAGAATGAAGCAGGGCATGAGGGGGCCATTTGGCCATTGTGGCTTTGATTGCCGTTTGAAAGAATGGTCCAATTTATGTCATATCTCGACTGTTCCACCAAACCTTCTACATTAGTTATCATCAAGTATGCTTTCAAAAGTTCAAATGGAATCTAATTCAAATTAGATTAGATTTCCTACAGTGTGAAAACAGGCTCTTCACCTCAACAAGCCCACACTGCCCCTTGAAGCATTCCACCCAGATCCATCCCCCTACAACCCACACACCCCTGAAAACTACAGACAATTTAGCCTGGCCAATCTACCTAGCCTGCACATCTTTGGATTGTGGGAGGAAACCGGAGCACCCGGAGGAAACCCACGCAGACACAGGGAGAACGTGCAAACTCCACACAGACAGTGGCCTGAGGTGGGAATCGAACCCGGGTCCCTGGCGCTGTGAGGCTGCAGTGCTAACCACTGAGCCACCGTGCTGCCCCTGTAATCAGGGATAGCCCATTTGAGATCTTAGTAACACTTTGGCTTCAAGGTTGCAAAACAATAATCTAGCCTGTATTGAAACTGGATGCACCGTGGCAGCTGCTGGTCAGTGCCTCAGACTGCATATCAGGAAGCATGTTTTTACAGATAGAATTTTATCCCAAACATCTTTTATTCATACATTTTGAGTACTCAAGTTTATCAATACACACAGAGCTGCCTTGACCTTGATTTCCAAAAACGTCTAGGCTCAGGGCTCATGGCGAAGGCAGTGGAATGCAGTTTGACTGTCTTTCAGTTATATCTTTTAATTTTAAACTGTTCAAAATGGCGCCAGATTTTGGCAGTAGGCAAAGTGTTTCACTGTAGTTTACTGTATTATACATTGTAAAATGTAAGCAACAATGAATCATTCAATTCAATTTGACTGCTCTTAAGGATTAGTTGATGATCCTTATCAGTCTCTGCATATGCAACACACACACACATTGTGTTTAAATTGTACCATTCTTTAATGATATACATGTGTATTTTCATTGGCTGTTCATCTGATTGATTGTTCTTCACTGGGGAGTGTCATTGCTGTGTCACTTGTTGTTACCACACTATCTTTTATTTGATATCTGTTTTTAGGGTGCTGTGGGCCTCTGGATCTGATGTTTGATCTGTGGGCTGTACAGGTAGTGAGTCCATGCCTTTCCGATCAGCCGCTAAAGTTGAGGAAGAACTTCTCTGCTTGTGCCTATGTATCTGCAGCTCCAACCGGACATATTGTTATTTATTTCCATTGTGTACAATTGGCTTAGACTCCCTATAATGTGGAAACAGGCCCTTTGGCCCAAAAGTCCACACTTCCAAGAGCATCCCACCTACACATCCCTGAACAACACTACAGGAAATTTAGCATGGTTGATCCACCCAGCCTGCACATCTTTGCGCCTTGGGAGGAAACCAGAGCACCCAGATGAAACCCACACAGACGCGGGGAGAATGTACAAACTCCACACAGACAGTCACCTGAGGGTGGAACAGAACCTGGCCCCCTGGTGCTGTGAAGCAGTAGCGTTAACCACTGAGCCACCATGAGTCGATAACTATTCTACATAGGCCCCAAGCTGCTACTGGGCTAAATCCTGTGAGAATATTGAAAGCGTGTATCTGACTTATCCTCTGCGGCAATGATTTGTCAGTTTTGTCAAAATGAAATTTAATTTGCTGCCATTTCATCCCGATTTTGTCAGTTAGGCCTGTTACTACTTCTGGATTCGGTAGTTTTTTTAAACTATCAGAACGGTAGTTTGGAGCATGGCATTTGCCTTCGTACTGAACTGTGTTTTCTCATCAATCTCACTGGGAGTCATGGTAGTTCACTGATCCACCTCCCAGTTGTCAGAATATTAGTCAACAGTGACAAAATAATCAGTTCCTGTCTGACAGAAGCCGTCTTATCTGAGCTTTATCCATCATCTTTGCAAGGTCATGAGTCATAACCAGAATATTCTTAATGCTTTTGGCTATGGCCTAATCACTACTCCTTGCAACACTTTGTTACATTTTGTTGGGTAGTTCACTTGATTTAATCATGCCACTTACTAAGTTCAACATCTCTCCTGTGTTGATAATTTTCAGAGTATGATGAGCTACTCCTTCATGTTGATTCTGAGAGATTTCACAATTTGGTAGAGCATCTTCTACTTCCTCCAGCAGGACTGGTCTGCTCAACAGCATGGCCACTTTCAACATCTGACTCCCAGATGTGTGTGCCTCATCCAAATGGTTTTTATAGCCTGAGTAATATTCCTTGAAGACTCTTTCGAGCAGATAGCGGAAGCTTGTGGAAAATGCTTTGAAGTGTCATGTAGTCAATCTCATTTGTCATTTTGTCACTTTTAAGTCGTTGTTGATGAAAATGTTCATGGCCAAGGACAATGATAGTCACTCAGAGATAATGGGAACTGCAGATGCTGGAGAATCCAAGATAACAAAGTGTGAAGCTGGATGAACACAGCAGGCCAAGCAGCATCTCAGGAGCACAAAAGCTGACTTTTTGGGCCAAGACCCTTCATCAGAGAGACCCTTCATCTGATGAAGGGTCTAGGCCCGAAATGTCAGCTTTTGTGCTCCTGAGATGCTGTTTGGCCTGCTGTGTTCATCCAGCTCCACACTTTGTTATCAATGTTAGTCACTCATTCTTTATCTGCACGTAATGGCATTCTGTTTGTGTTAATGCTCTCAATGCAAATTCAACAAATTGACAATGCAGCATTAGGTTTGCTCCCAGTCCTGACTGACTAGTAGTCATACTACAGGGTAACAGAGTAGAACGCTTCAGCCAGAGTTTGTCCACTCCATCTCTTCCTTTTCTTTTTTCTCTTTTTAGACATTCGTCTTTTCTTTTCTCCTCTCTTAGCTCCCCGACATGAGGTCTCGTGGCTTTGGAACTTCCAGCTTCAGTGCAGACCCGACAAGGCATTGTTTCAGCACAGCATGGAATCCCCCTGGTCCAGCACGGTGGTCTCCCAGCAGCCCAGCATGGTGTTCTCTTGGCCTGGCGTGGTAGTCTTCCGGTGGTATGTGGTGGTCTCCTGGCCTGACATGGCCTCAGCATGGACTTCCAGTCCCATGGTGATTCCAGAGCGATCTCCCAGCCGCGTGAACCCTGAAGTGAAGCTAGGTGCTGTCTGGAGTCAAGGCCTGGCAAGGATGGGAGGCTAAGAAGACAATTGTTCTGAACTTATATTTTACTCCATTTAATAATTTATTCCTAAAATCTACATTGCTGCACTTTTTATTTCTCTCATTTCCTAAGAACTACAACTGACGAAGCTGTACCTGGGGACCTTGTGCTTAAGATGGTATTGAAAATGGTGACTTGAACACATTTTAGTGTCCTCATTTGTGTACATGATACAATAAAGCTAACTCTAATTCAAAATACATCATTTAAATCATAGTTTTTTGCACCAGCATGGCCAATATTGGTTGCTTCATTTTAGCAAATATTGTTTCTTATTCCATGTCACAATCTCACTGTTCACCAATGGGCTGTGATTTGCTGTAATGGTTCACAGTCCCAAGACAAATTAGGCAGGAATTTTGCTAAACGGTTGACAAATATACTGATCATTATTCTGCTTTTAAACTTGTTAGTGGGCACTGCTGCAGCTCAGATGTGGGATATTGTACTTGAGTCTGGTTATCTTTAATTGCAATTGCTTTCTAGTTCAGCTTTAGGTTCATCTGTCTAACAGTCACACCAAATTTTGTTCATGGTCAGTAATTCCATATTCCATTGCGCCTCCATATCTGTAAACTAGCAGATCATCTACTATAACTTCCACTTTGAGAAGGTCACTAATAGAAGTACAGAGACATACAGCGCAGAAACAAACCCTTTTGAACAACACATCCATGGCAACCATAATCCCAAACTAAACTAGCCACACTTTCCTGCATTTGGCCCTCTAAATCTTTCCTATCTAATTCCTTTGAAATGTTGTAACTGTACCCACTTCTACCACTTCCTGTCAGTTAATTCCACATACTAACCGCCCTCTGTGTCAGAAAGTTGCCCTTTGGGTCGCTTTTAAATCTTTGTCCTCTGACCTTAGAGTTATGCCCTTTAGTTTTGAACTTCCATACGCTAGGGAACAGACATTTGCTATTCACCTTATCTCTGCTCCTCATCTGGACCAGTCCAGAATGCTTTCGTCCAGCATCACTTGTTTCAGTAGCCATGATGCCCATCTAGAGTGGTGAAGATTTTTGCCTTTGCAAGTTGTGACAAAATGCCTTTGACGGTTGGCATGGGTTGGTGAGATTTCATCAGGGTTTTATTTGGATCCTCTGGGTTGATGCACAGTTTCAGCTTCCCTGCTTGTTTTACTGCGTCCGTGCTGCTAATCCACTCAGTAGGAATGTCACTTTCTTGATTATTCCCTTTGTGTCCATCTTTCCTGTCATATCTTTCAGTCTGGTCTTGAGGACCACAGGAACTGAACTTGGCAAATGCTGAATTGGTCTTTCACTCAGACATTCTTAGAGTTCCTACACCGTGGAAGCAGGCCATTCAGCCCATACCAACCCTCCAAAAAACACCCCTTACTCTATCTAAACACTTTATTTTCCATGGCTAATCCATCCAGCCTGCACATTATGGGAAATTTAGCATGGCCTGTCCACCTAACCTGCATACCTTTTGACTCTGGGAGGAAACTGGCATAGACATGGAGGAGCATGAAAACCCCACACAGACAGTTGCCTGAGGCTAGAATTGAACGCGAGTCCCTAGTCCAGTGAGCCAACATGCCACCATCATTACCTGCTCTCAGATGATACTCCACTGGAAGACGTCCCAATCCTGTAACCATGGTGATGTAACTCTCCAGGATCTGTTCTGTGTACATTGGTTTAGTGCACTGTGACATGTCACAAACCTCTTTCGGCACATTGAGGGTTTTCAATCCAAACTCTCGACTTTCTCCAGCTGAGATGTGTGACTTTTGCTTACTGTCTCTAGTATGGAACTCTAGAGCATGGGGTCGTGTTATAATGGTGGGCTCACAGAATAATCGGTCCACTCAGTATGGGTATGGTGACATGATATATCCTCAAACTCACTTTTCAGGACGTAAATTTTCGATCACAGGCTGAGCCACTCGGCATGGATCTGTGAAGGTCATATTGCTGACATCAATGCCAATCTGACATTTTAAGTTGTTCTAAAGTTCTCTATACCATTTATTACCTATTAACCTCACCAAACCATCCTTTAGTAAAGTGTAGAGCGATCCATCAAAATCTTTAGCTCATTACAAAGATGCGCAGGTTAGGTGGATTGGTCATGCTAAATTTCCCGTAGTGTCCAGGGGTGTGCGGACTGGGTGGATTAGCTATGGGGAATGTCTGGTTCCAGGGTCTTGGAGGGATTGCCTCAAAGGGTCAGCACAGACCTGGTGGGCTGAGTAGTCTCTTTTTGCGTTGTCGGAATTCTATGATTCTATGACATTGCTTCATTGGCCAGCTGTAACTTCATGCTATGCTTCCTTCTAGCCATACATTTGTGTGTAAAATGCTTCTTGCAGTGAGAACACAGCTCTCCCCACGCTGGACACAATTATTGTCCATTGTCACTATATGCTTTATGGGTTGCAACTAGTTAAGCAGACCTATTGCACTTTCCTTGTTTTGTGGAAAACTGCAGGCTCTGCTTCACAACACTTTTCATTTCAACCAGAGCTGAGGGATGAAAAGCTGATGCCAGTGTGTCTTACCCAGTGTTCTGCATATCGCTTGTTTCTTGGGTCTTTCTCAATTTCATTCGGTTACTTTCTGCAGTTTTCATATTTCTGGGTGCTCCTGTCACTGTTTGTTAGCAGCTGTGCTTTGCCCAGCTCTTCAGCGTGCAATCTCAGCTCCACCTCTGAGACTGTGCTTTGAGCTCTCAAGACACAAGCCTGGCCAGTTCTGTAACTAAATTGAAACTGGCTGCAAGATGGCATCCTCCAGACAGTGCCGCATGCTAGAGGTCATGTGGCCACAGCAAGTCAGGAGACACATCAATGCAGACTGCATTTCTACCCTAGCCCTGTCTCTCTCTGATGAAAAATCAACCTTATGGTCCAGTAGGACTATACCTTATCTAACCAATCACTTTAGCATGAAGAAATTTCACCTCACTTGGCCTAAAGCTACTTAACTGAGTCATTTAAGTCTCTGAACTCTGACTATCTATACACTTACCAGAGAGAAGAGTTTCTACCTCATTGTCCAGTCAGAATCTTTCACAGTTTGAATATCTCTCTTCAATCTCTCCTTAACATTCCCTGCTCTTGGAAGAACATGTGGGAAGACTGCCTGATAACTCCATGATTGGTGGCTTAAGGGCTGTGAGGGTACCCTGAATCACACACTCTGTGGAGGAGTTCACAATTGGAAGTGGTCAGGATCAAAATAACTGACTAGTTGCCTGACACCGCCAAAATGCACAGCTGTCGAACCCTATACATGGCAAGATTGGAGATAATGGGAACTGCAGATGCTGGAGAATCCAAGATAACAAAGTGTGAAGCTGGATGAACACAGCAGGCCAAGCAGCATCTCAGGAGCACAAAAGCTGATGTTTAGGGCCTAGACCCTTCATCACCTCTCTGATGAGGGGTCTAGGCCTGAAACGCCAGCGTTTGTGCTCCTGAGATGCTGCTTGGCCTGCTGCATTCATCCAGCCCCACACTTTTTAATCTTTACATGGCAAGATTGACCTGGCTCCTTTCCACATGCTCAAAATCCCGGCCTGTTCTTTAAGCAAAGTGCAGGAGACATGGGGGAAGTGAGTTGTTGATAAAGTAGAGAGGAGATGGACCACTCTCAACCACACAATCTGAGCCCAGAGCAGCTGCAGTGCTACACAGCTCTCAATGTGACCAGGGCATGCAACAGTAGGCATGATGCTGGATGTTGAGCAATGTCATTCTTAATCAACTGGGGAAATATTTCAACATCTGGAGAATTTACCCACTCACACTTGTCTCTAAGCAACTATTACAGAAAAATTAATCATCCTCTTCCTGCACTTCTAACGGTCCTGAGAAATGGTGTGTAGTGGTGCCTTCGTTCCGTAGCTGCCTATTTGTCATGAAGACAATGTCAAATAAGGATTGATGCCACTATCTAACAAAAGCTCCCTGAAAACAACAGGAGAACCTTGCTGTCGGACTACAGGAGATTTCTCACTCCTGCTCCATTTCTACATTTTGTGACTTAATCTGACATGAAATCCTTCAGTCTAGGAGCATTAACATTAATATGCTTAACACAATCCTGTGACACTCCCTAGGCAGGCATTGTAAAGCCTACTAAAGGACAAATAGATTAACTCTTCAGTCAAACAGCAGCAGAAGACTGTCACATCAATGTGTTGATGCTTAACAACTGCTTTTGCAGTCATCTCAAACTTCACTGCACTAATAGTAACAAATCTGTCACCCAAATGTGGTCCCACATTATCACGAAATAATTATCATCCAGCATTCACTGCCTGTTAACATATATTGGACACTCTGTTTCTGCTGTTTTAGCTGGGATATTAACTGAGTTGGAAACTGCATTCAATCAGCATGCCAAGTATCATCATCATCCAGCTCTGATCCTGCACTTATAAACTACCAGATTTAAGTCATTTTGACTAACATAAATGGCGGGAGGTCAGGGGCGGGGGTGTGGGAGGTGGGGGGAAGCAGCATTTTAAAGTTTTGTGCATTTTCCACATATGTTGTAGAGAATGGATACCTGCTGGTTGATTGACAATGAAAGGAAACAACTGATCACACGCAAACATCCAAGCACACGTCCTCTTTAGAGATATCCAATTGTCATCTGCAGAACAGACACGTCAAATTATGAATTTTAAGTCAACCCATTTACTCATAGAATGTCCACATTATGGAAGCAGGCCATTCAGCCCATTGAGTCCACACAAACTGTCTGAAGAGCGTCTCACCCAGATCCACTCCCCGACCCTTTCCTATCCCCATAACCCTACATTTCCTTTGGCTCATCAACTTAGCCTGCACATCCCCGAACGCTATGGCCAATCCACCTAAGCTGCACACCTTTGGACTGTAGGAACGAAGTGGAGCACCCAGGGGGAGCCCATACGGATGTAGGGAGAATGTGCTAACTGCACACAGACAGACCCCAAGGGGGGAATCGCACACGAGTCCCTGGTGCTGTGCCACCATGCTGCCCCATTTAACACAAAGAGGCTGTTGAGATGATTGCTATGGAACACTTGAGTTTTACTATTAGGACTACAGACAGTATCAGGTCTCCAGTGCATACCTAAATAAATGTGGACGTAGTTGAGGATATCCCACAGCCACTTGCAGAATTCATGCATTTCAACACTTCAAAATGCTCCAGCCCCTAAAGACAATGGAGTTTCCAGACAGCTTGTCTCTATATTTTACACTCTGCCAAAAGGAAAATTGAAACTCCATGGCCACTATCAACTTCCCATTATGCCATTGGGTCTCTCCCATCTAAACTAGACCAGGCGGGCCCCAACTGTGTTAATCTAGCAGACATGCGATCTAAATTAACTTCACCATCATTACCTGAGGACTCAGCATGTTCAGGCTGCCCGAGAGCCCAGACTCTGAAATTAGCTGTGACTCATTGAGTAGCTAAAGGACACACAGCCTTCCAGTCTCGAAGTGGCGGAGTATCAGCATTCAGCCTCCTGCTTGTTCACTGCTTTGTTTCGTGCAGGAGTATGGCGCCTTTCACATTGTTGTGCCCGGTGTAAGTGGCAATGATTTATAGGGCTTGAGACGGTAGCTTTGGTGGTGGCACCACAGCATTGGTGGGTCCATTGCGAGTGGCGTAATGAGTTCGGATCAAAGTCTTGGCACCTGTAAAGGTGGCTGCCAGGGTGATCTGAGCATTTTCCTCTCCTTTTGTTTCTGTTTCTTTAATTTCACCTCTTGTTTTCACTTCTAACTGCTGTATTCCAAGATGGCACCAGCGAGTGGTGAGTCTGTACCCTTCTCACTGTCCTGCTGCACTTTTGCATTTGTGCAATAAATGAAATCTGAAATATCTGAGAACCAAGCTCTATGATATCTGACTACAAGAAACCTCACAACTGGCTGCACCTTTTGCTTTAAAAAGCTATCGTTTCAGCTGTAAAGCACTGGATCCTTACAGAAGCCAATAGGTCTGCTATGTAAGACACTGGAGATTGTAAATCAGAGACTGAATTAAATGTAATCTGTAAAAATGCACCATCTTTACTTTTGTTCAAAGAAGTATGCATGCATGCGTGTAAGACTGTGGGAGGAAATCAGAGGAAACCCACGCAGACACAGGGAGAACGTGCAAATTCCGTACAGACTGGAGATTCCCAAGACTGGAATAAAATGCAGGTCCCTGGCACTGTAAAACAGCAGTGCCAACCACTGAGCCACCGTGCTGCCCCATCCTGTCACTATATAAATTGTTGTGTGTATATATGTCAGTGTTTATATGTATTAGAGATAACCAAGTGTGGAGCTGGATAAACACAGCAAGCCAAGCAGCATCTTAGGAGGACAAGAGCTGATGTTTCGGGCCTAGACCCTTCATTGGTGTGTGTGTGTGTATGAGGTTTGTTTGTACTTTAATATGTGTGTATTTCAGTGTGAATATATTGTGTGCATGTATTTCAGCCCATGTGTGCATGTTGGTGTGCACATTATGTTGGCATGTGTATGTATGTGTTTCAGAATGCGCATGTGCAAATATGCATGTGCGTTTTTGTGTGTTTGCATTATGTTAGTGTTTGCACGTGTTCGTACTGGTGTGTGTGTTGATGTGTGTACAGATTGTGTTGATGTGTGCACGTGTGTTTTGGGATATGTGGGAATGTGTTTAAATTGATGCATGTGTGTGTTGGTATGTGTGCATTAAGTTGCTCTGTGTGCATTATATTGGCGTGTGCATTATGTTGGTGTATGACCATGAAACCAGAAGAAATAGGAACAAAAATAGGCCATTTGTCCCCTCGAGCCTGCTCCACCATTCAACAAGATCATGGCTGATCCATCATGTCTCATGACCACTTTTTTGCCTTTCCCTGTGATCCTTGATTTCCTTACTGATTACAAATCTATCAAACTCAGCCTTTAATTTACGCAAACATGCTTCCCCTCAGATCTCTATGACAACAAGTTCTAAAGACTCACAACTCTGAGAGAAGAAATTCCTTACTATCTCAGTCTGAAATTGGAGCCCTTAATTCCAAGATTGTGTCTTCTGGTCTGAGACTCTTTCATGAAGGGAAACATTTTCACAGCATTTAGCCTGTCAATCCCCATAAGAGTCCCATATGCTTCAATTAGACCATCGCGCATTCTTCTAAATTCCAGTGAGAAGTGTCCTAACCGGTGTGTATGTCAGTGAGTGGACGTGTTATATCAATGTGTGTGGGTGTGTCAATGTGTGTGTGTGCATTTTGTCAATGTGTGCATGTGTGTGTTTTAGAATGTGCATATGCTCATATGTGTCCATCTGTCTCTGTGTGTGCATGTGTGTGGTGTGCATTGGTATCTACCCACCTCGGTAGTAGTGTCAGATATCTGCTGTCCTTGTCCTTCGAGGAAGAAATGGTCATGGGTTTGAAAGTTCCTGTTGAAGGAGTAAACTCTGGCAGTGTAACTTATGGATATTATCTCACACTGCTGTTACAGAGGGTCACTGGTGGATATAAGTGGATGTCGTGCTAATCGACCAGGCTGGTTTGTCCAGGGTGGTCTCAAGCTTCTTGAATGCTTTTGGGGCTGCACCCATCTAGGCAAGTGAGGAGTATTCTATCACACTCCTAACTTGTGCCTTGTGGATAATGGATAGGCTTTCGGGAGTCAGGAGGTGAGTCACCTACTACAGGAATCCGAGTCTCTGACCTGCCTTTGTAGACATTGCATTTATATGGCTAGTCCCTTCCAGTTTCTGGTCAATGGTGGCCACCAGGTTGATGATAATGGGGGATTTCAGTGATGGTAATGCCACTGAATGTCAAGATTCTCTCTTGTTGGAGATGATCATTTCCTGATATTAGTTTGGCATTGATCTTACTTGCTTCTTTTTAGACCAAGCCTGGATATTTTTCAGGTCTCACTGCATTTAAACATGGACTATGTCTGTAGTAGAGGAGTTATTAATGGTGCTGAAAATTGGCTGTAACATAATTATGTCAGCACAAAAGAGGAGATATTTCAAAACCAATTCTACCCAATCAGATATTAATAGAATATTTTAGGTGTGGTCTAGTTGTTATCGTGATCCAAACATCTCTTGAGATAACAAGGTGTAGAACTGGATGAACACAGCAGGCCAAGCAGCATCAGAGGAGAAGGAAAGATGACATTTCAGACCCGAAACGTTTGCTTTCCTGCTCCTACGATTGGCCTGCTGTGTTCATCCAGCTCTACATCTTGTTATCTCAGATTCTCCAGAGCCTGCAGTTTTTACTATCTCTCAAACATCTCTTACAGTTTCTGCAGAAGGGTCCCAACCCAAAACGTCAGCTTTCTTGCTCCTCTGATGCTGCCTGGCCTGCTGTGTTCCTTCAGCTCCACACTGTGTTATCTCTGACTCCAGCATCAGCAGTTCTTATTATCTCTTACATCTCTGAGCAGAAATCTACTAACTGAAGAGAGAAATTAAGGGACATTTTCACAAGTAGCAAGATTTTATGAACTGGAATGTGCAATCTGAAAAAGTCGAAGCTTTTTCAGTAATTCAATTGCAGCAATTGGGAATTGAAGTTACTTGCTACAGAAAAGTCAGCAGGGAACTGGAGAAATAGCAGGGAAGTGGGACTAATTGGATGCCATTACCAAATAAGTGAAGCCGTGGCAACAGGGAGAATGGTCTCCTTCTGTGCTCTGAAGTGCTATGATCACTAGTTACCTTGTTTCTCCAAATTTATCATTAATCCCTCGTGATGTTTTACAAAATGAATGGATTATACAATAACACCACAACAATTGTAATTCATGGTCCACAGGTTTTCAGAGTCACTCTTGTAGATTCTGCTCCAAGTCTAATTATCCAGAAAATGCAGCAAAATCTAACTTTGGGATTGGTCTGTGTTTGATCAAACAATTGGAAAGCAGCCAAAATAGGCTGAGACAAAAAATGTTCAGTTAAATGGCCAGAAGTGAATTGCCCACATAAAAACCTTGTGCAAATGAGAGGATTATCATTAATCCTAGTTAATTAAAGGGGGTGAATTAACATTAGAAATAATAGAAACAAAAATGATTCTTCCGACTTTATTCAAACAATGATTTTACTTAATTAAGTTGGTGATTAATATCCAATTAATGCTAATATATATATTGTTTGTCAAGCCAGCTGTACATGGAGAAATGGTTACATTTTTCAAAGTCACTGTTAAACTCCACTTCCATGTCACAAGGATTTTCAATGGACAGTCCTGAACTTGGAACAGTAAAATGGATAATATCAGTCAGAAGTAGTATCAGTGATAATGGGAACTGCAGATGCTGGAGAATCCAAGATAATGAAATGTGAGGCTGGATGAACACAGCAGGCCCAGCAGCATCTCAGGAGCACAAAAGCTGATGTTTCGGGCCTAGACCCTTCATCTGATGACTTCATCGACCAGGCTGGTTTGTCCAGGGTGGTCTCAAGCTTCTTGAATGCTTTTGGGGCTGCACCCATCTAGGCAAGTGAGGAGTATTCTATCACACTCCTAACTTGTGCCTTGTGGATAAAGGCAGCTTTTGTGCTCCTGAGATGCTGCTGGGCCTGCTGTGTTCATCCAGCCTCACATTTCAATATCAATCAGAAGCTGGGCTGATATGGAGCTGGGCAATCATGAGCTGGACCACTGAATGAATAAGCATCACTCTTGGTTAAATCTTCATACTGGCAGTATTTTTAAAAAAAAATTTCTAAGAATGTGGTAATCACTAGCAAAACCAGTATTTGTTGTCCATATTCCACTGCCTTTCAACTGAATGTTCATCTGAAAGGGCAGATTCAGCTGCATTGTAGTGTACCCAGAGTCACATGTCCGTCAGACCAGGTAATGATGACAGATTTCCTTTTCCAGAATACATTAGTGAACCAGATGAGTTTTAAAAAGAATGATGATAGTTTCACAGTCATCCTTACTGAGAGGAAGGGTGGAATGTTATATAACTTTCAGCAGAGTGGTATATTGGAAAATGTACAGCAGAAATAAACAAAATATACAAAAGAGTGTACAATTCATATAAATAGTTTCTACTTTCACAATGTGGAGAGAGTAAGAACATAGGAAATGGAGCAGGAATAAAATATATCACCCTTTGAGACTGCTTCACCATTGTATAAGATTGCAGCTGAGTGTCTACATCAAGCCCCGATCCTAATCTGGTCTCTACATTCCATTTCTGATTAAAGGTCATCTTGGGTTAACTCTGTTTCTCTCTGTATGCATGCTGCTGTGTATTTCCAGGATTTTCTGTTTAACATCATACCACCTGACTCCCATCAAGCACAAAAGAACAGATCTACTGATTTCAGTTTGGAATGTCATCAGCAACTGGACATCCGCTGCTCCTTGGACTGGACATTTCCAAAGGTTCACAATCCTCTGAGTGAAGAAATCCCTCCTTGTCTCAAATCCTAACGTTCAGCCCCTTTTCCTATGTCGTGAAATCTAGTTCGACACTCTCCAAACCCTGGGAAATGATCTTGCAGTCTTTATATTGTCAAAACCTCTAATTTTAATTATAAATTAATTCTTTTGAGCTCCAGTGATTATGTTCTCTTACTACTCGATCTCTCCTCATAAGACAAGCCTCTGATCCTAGTAATGAAGGGAAAAAAATTATATCACTCAAAACATTTCTCACAATCTCAGAAAACTCTAAAGCGATTTGCTGTCAAAGAAACAGTTTTGAAATGTGACAATGGGTTGGAATTTCCTTTATTCAGGGCAAAGTGTGAAGAAATGTAAAAATGGGAGGGATTTCAGCTCTCAGTGATGTGGGTTCTGTCACCTCATCATATTTTTTGCATTTCATCACATGTTCAAGCACAGGCTAAATGTCAAATTTTACAAGCAGCAAATTCTGCCACTACTCCACTTCACCTCCTGAACAGGACTACACTCTCTGCAGCCCAGGGATATCACTTATCCTCTGCTCATCACCCTTACCACTAGAGATAGACTAGTGCTGAGTGGTGTCCCGCAGGGGTCTGTTCTTGGGCCTCTGCTCTTTGTAGTTTTTATAAATGACTTGGATGAGGAGGTTGAGGGGTGGGTTAGTATGTTTGCTGATGACACAAAGGCTGGAGGTGCCGTTGATAGTATCGAGGGCTATTGTAGGCTTCAGCGAGACATTGACAGAATGCAGAGCTGGGCTGAGAAATGGCAGATGGAGTTCAACCTGGCTAAATGCGAAGTGATGCATTTTGGAAGGTCGAACTTAAATGCTGAATATAGGATTAAAGGCAGGATTCTCGGCTGTGTGGAGGAACAGCGGGATCTTGGTGTTCAAGTGCATAGCTCCCTTAAAGTTGCCACCCAGGTTGTTAAGAAAGCATATGGTGTTTTGGCTTTCATGAACAGGAGGATCGATTTTAAGAGCTGTGAGGTTATGCTGCAGCTCTACAAAACCCTGATGAGACCACACTTGGAATATTGTGTCCCGTTCTGGTTGCCCTATTATAGGAAAGATGTGGAGGCTTTGGAGAGGGTGCAAAAGAGGTTTACCAGGATGCTGCCTGGACTGGAGGGCTTGTCTTACGAGGAGAGGTTGACTGAGCTCGGACTTTTCTCCCTGGAGAGAAGGAGGAAGAGAGGTGACCTGATCGAGGTGTACAAGGTAATGAGAGGCATTGATAGAGTCGATAGGCAGAGACTTTTCCCCAGGGCAGGATTGACTGCCACGAGGGGTCATAGTTTTAAGGTGTTAGGAGGAAGGTATAGAGGAGACGTCAGAGGGAGGTTCTTCACCCAGAGAGTTGTGAGCGCATGGAATAGTTTGCCAGTGGTAATCGTGGAAGCGGAGTCATTAGTGACATTTAAGCGACTGCTGGACATGCACATGGACAGCAGTGAATTGATGGGAATGTAGGTTAGGTTATTTTATTTTTGGATTAGGATTATTCCATGACACAATATCATGGGCTGAAGGGCCTGTACAGTGCTGTACTTTTCTATGTTCTATGTTCTAGATGTCAGAGGTCAGGCAAAGGCAGGGCCACACTTTAATGATAATTCCATTTAGGTTCTTCTGAAAGCTGGCCAGGAGAGCAAGAAGGATCATCTCCTATAGATGACAACCAGAGGCCATCCCAATGGAAGGTAGCTTGGATAGGGAGATATCAATGTGTAACATCAGTGACCATGACAAGGGGATAATTGGTGGGACTATGGGGAAGGAGTGCTACTTGCAGAGCTGCTCTCGCAGCGAGAGAAAACACATGCTCAATGAGCTGAATAGACTCTTTTCCTGTAACCATGATCCAGTGAAACTGTCTGTACATTCCCTACATTGCAACAATAGGCTGAATTTTCCAGGTCTGCCCGGAACCTTTCAAAGGATGAATTGGGGTTGGGGGATCCTAATTTGGCAGGAGACCAAAAATCAGTTTCCCGCGGTTAAGTTAAAGATTAGTTATTAAGTTCCCAGAATATTTCAGGTTAGTTGTCATCCCCACCTTATCAGAATCCTCCTTTGAGTTCCTTAATGTGGATTCAGATGGGGCGTGGTATTATGCAGGTACTCAAGAGAACCTGGTCTGGTTTCAAGAAGAGGTTGAATGATGTATTATTTTCCACTAGGGTATGTGCCACCGTCCACACAATGCTTCATGTCCCTTTGTTAGTTATAGGCATCTCCATCATACAGCTCATGCACAATGAATTTCCACCACTACCAATGCAGCATTACTGGTACCGCAGTGGCACTGCGTCTCTCAAACAGCTGCCAGTGTTCACACTTGAAACATAAAAGGAGCAACAGCACTCGACAATTCACGCACCTTTAGCTCTCCGATCTTTCATCAGATGGTACACTTCTGACAGCTTGTCACCAAAAGCTTGCAGGAGGCTAAGGAAATCCTGCATAACGACAAGGAATTTCACCAACTTTTATAGATGCACCATGGAAAACATATTATTTGGATGTATCACAGCTTGATATGGAAACTGCAATGACCAGGACAGAGAGTTGTGAACGCAGCCCAGTCCATCATGCAAGGTAACCTCCCATCCATTGGCTCCACTTATACTTCCTTCTTTGCACCTTCTTTGCAGCTAAACTTTGTATTCCTTGCCCACCCTATGACCTTTGTAAGGTGCGATGTGTCTGTACTGCACGGAAAATAAAACTTTTTCCTGTACGTAGGTACATATGACAATAATAAATCAAATCAAATCAAATCAAAAGGTCATAGCCAGAAGGAAGGCTTTCTGTGCTGGACCCTGTTTCGAGTTCAGCCCCTCATGCCTACTTCAGTTGGGTTTGGTGGTAGCAGCCAGTGTGACTGCCTCGTTTTTGACAGGCTTGTTGGCTTTGTCGCCCCTCACATCCAACTGAGACTTCCCATGAGCTGGTCAACGCGGAGACTCTTCACATTGTGAGCGAGGCATTCGCGCAAAGAAATGACTTGGATATGATGGATCCAAGTAAAACTGGAGTGGTTTCGACAACTTGGAGGGAGGAGCCAATTACTCTCAATGCATGCCTCATATGTGAGATGAGTTCATGCGCAATCATCTTTACTGAACAAGATTACAACCTTAAATGAAATGCCAGCAAGTGGGGTGTTAACAAGTATTTATGATACATCAAGGAATGCAAAGGAAGATTCCAATAAAGGTGGGACTCTGACTCATCTGAAAGATTCTGAGAATTCAATAACTAATATTTAATCTACCATCAAGAAACATCTTCCGTCAAATTAAGATTTCCCAACATCAACCTATCCTTTGAAAAGCTCCAGGCGGACCTGGAAAATCCTGCCTGTTGTTGCAATGTAGGGAACATAGAGACAGGTTCACAGACACGTGGCTATAGAACACAAGTCCATTCAGCCCATTGAGAATATGTCATCTCTCTGCAAGTAGCACTCCTTCCCTACACGCCCCACAATTATCCCTTTCTAATGCCAAGAGCTAAGGAGAGATTTCCCAAGTTCTAACTGTCCAGGCAGGTTACCCCAAACTACCAAGCTCCTGGGTGAGGAGGGATGAACTGATCTTCCTGCTTTCTTTACCCTGTCCATCTTGTTTGGGTGCAAAAATGTTGATTTACAAAGGATCCTTCCCTTGAAGGACCTCCTAGTCTTCACCCAGAACAAATGAATGTATGATTTTAAATAGAGCTAATGTAAACTGGCTTTTTAGAGCTAACGGTGGCTCAGTGGTTAACACTGCAGCCTCGCAGTGCCAGGGACCCGAGTTCGATTCCAGCCTAGAGTGACTGTCTGTGTAGAGTTTGCACATTCTCCCCGTGTCTGTGTGGGTTTCCTTCGGGTGCTCTGGTTTCCTCCCACAGTCCAATGATGTGCAGGCTGGGTGGATCGGCCATGCTAAATTGCCTGTAGTGTTCAGGGATGTGTGGGTTATAGGGGGGTGAGTCTGGGTGGGATGTTCTAAGGGGCAGTGTAGACTTGTTGGGCCAAAGGGCTTGTTTCCACACTGTAGGGAATCTAATCTAAAGAGTGAATTTATTAGTTACTAAATGCAGGAAGAAATAAAAATGCAACACATGCACACAGAGTAGAAATAAGATGGGAACACAAAAAAAGACAAAAGCTAAAAGATTCACCGATCAGTGTCTGTGTGTTAGTTATGAAGTGTAGACAGAGAAATGTTGATAGTTGCACGGTTGATTTTGGGATTCTTGGCCTTTCAGGTTAATTGAAACCCTCTTGTCTGGGTCTCTTTTGGCTGGCTTGCTGGCTCAGTGACTTCTAGTGTTCAGAACAAGGAAGACTTTTACCTGCAATGCAGTTTTCCCTGCAATACAATTCGTTATCCCAGATTGCCACACACACTGAATACATTTGAGGAGGAGATGCACAGATTTTCAATTATTAAAACATTGCAGGGCAATGGGGAGCAGGCAGGAAAGTTGAGGCAGAAATGAGATCTGCTGTGATCCTTCTAAATGTCACGGCAGGCTTCAGGAGCTGAATTTCTGACTTTTTGTGATCGTATGTTCTTATATTCAGAAAACCCACTTTGTTGGTGAAGAATCTCCTTGGCTACAAAGGTGGCCATCCAGCTCTACACTTTGTTATCTTGTATTCTTATTTCACCTGGTCTTCTCCTGCTTTTAAATGATATTATGAGGGGAATGCTCGTCGGATAATGTGAGGGGCCTCAACTGAATATTGAAATTAAAGTTAAATCTTAGAGACCACGCTTTAACCGATGTTAATCCAGCTCCATCTCACTGTGACTCAGTGGGCTGATAGGCACACCAGGGGTAGAGTCACCAAAAAGCGTGGTTCTTTGATTGTGATGCGCACAGTGCACCAACACACAAGCCAACGCAAAAACATTGGCTGCACATATGAGTTCAGTGGCTAACAAAAACAGAAGTTGCTGGAAGAGCTCAGTAGATCTGCCATTATCTGAGAAGAAAAAATCAGAGTTAATGTCTCTGGTCTGATGACGCTTCCACAGAACACAAGACTCGAAGTGTTAACTCTGATTTTTTCTCCACATATGCTATTGTTCTTAATTTACAGCATCCGCAGTTCCTCCAGTTTTTTTTATTGAGTTCAGTGGCTGCCTGGATAGAGAGAGAGAGAGAGAGACACTCTGGAACATCACAACTGATGAAGAGTCACAGATGCTTCTCAATGGTGGAGTTAGAAGGGAGAAATGCAAACTGAGCTCGAATCACCTGGAAGTTATCTCAGAATGAGCATGGCAGGATATTGACAATGGCCTGATCAAAAGACATGCTTTATGTCATCCCCTTTTAAGAATACACTCAGACCAGGACCAAACTGGCTGTTAATGCCTGTACATGTTTTATTAAAAGGGGAAAACAAAAAATATGTCTTTTGCCCAGACAGCTTTCATTTTCTTGTTATGTTTCGTCAAAGATAACTTTCAGTGATTAGAGTTCAGTTTGTATTTCTCTCTGTTAACTCTACCGTTTGGAAGCTTGCACCTTTTCAAGGTGAGAGGAGAGAAGTTTAAAAAAGACATTAGGGACAAATTTTTTACAGAGTGGGTGGCTCGCACGTGGAAAGAGCTTCCTGAGGAAGTGGTAAATGGGGGTATAATTACAATGTTTAAGAGACATGATTGGGAATGGTTTGGAGGGATATGGGTCAGGAGTGGGCAGGTGGGGCAGGTAGGTGGGATTATGTTCGGCATGGACTGGTTGAACTGAAAAGTATCTTCCCATGCTGTATGATTCTATGACTCTTCATCGGCTGTGATATTCCAGGACCTCTTTCTCTCTCTCTCTATATCTGTTTCTTTCTCTCTCTCCAAACAGCTACTGAAGTTACACGTTCAGTCAACATTTAAAATAAAATACATAAGGTAGTTGAAAGTTCACAATATCTATGGGTGATCAGGGTTTACAATTTGTAATCACGATACCTTCTGACTGCTCATCTGAGCCTCTTTTGAAACCATAGATTCACACCACTTTCAGGCAACGCATTACAGATCATAAGCAATCATTGCACAACAATGCTTTGCTTATGTCACTTCTGATACTCTTGCCAACAATTTAACTTAATTCTCTGAATTTTCTTTCCTGATCCCATCAGCTACCATGTGAATGGTTTCTATCTGTCTGCTTATGATTTTAAAGATTTCTAACAAATCTCACCTCAACCTTCACCACTCTGCGGAGAACGAAACCAATCTCTCCAACGTCACTATGTGACTGAAGTCCATCATCCTTAGTACAATCCTGTAAACCTCATCTTTCATAAGGTTTTCAACTGATTGACCAAGACATTCCAGTTGTAGACAAGTCTATGCTCTATGAAAGTTCATCATAGCTTTGACACCTCTGTGCCTCTATGCATTAAGTCCAGGATGTGTGGGCATTTTTAAACAGGTTTCTTGATCTGGCCTTCCACCTTCAATAATCTGCTGCCAAATGCCCTAAGCCTCTCAGTTCTTGAATCACCTTTCAGATTGTATCAACGTTCCCACTAGGCTGCACAGCCAAGCTACTCTTTGGGTGGCATTCCCAGCTTTGGCTTCTGGTATTGGAAATCACTGCCACACATGGGTTTTGGAAGTCTGTGTTGAAGGTAGGGATTAGAAGGAACATAGGATTGTACCCCTTACTTTATATTACCTCCTCTCATTCTTCCAAACAATATTAATTACTTTTCATTTCTCCATGTTAAATTTCACAAACCAGATGTCTGCCCATTCTACCAGCCCTTGTCCTCTTGAGGTCTATAGCCATGCTCCTCAATGTTCATTGTCCTTCTCAATTCTATGACCCTTCTGCTTGAGAGCAAAAATCAAGGCTGAAATTGCAGTGCAGGACAGAGGTGAATGCTATAATGTTGGGGGCGCTGTCTTTTGGATGAGATGTCAAACCACGGCCTTACCTCCCTTCTGGCATGGACACAAAATACGCTGTGGTGCTATTTTGAAGAGAAGCTGGAACATTCTCCCTGGCGACTTAGTCAATATTTGTTTTTCAATCACCATTGCAGAAACAGACGATCTTGTCATTAACTCATTACTTTTCCCACTTGTTTACTGTGTTAACATTGGCATTTCCCACATTACAAAAGTGGCTACACTTCACTTAGAAAGAAGCATTTTGTTGGCTTCAAGGAACTGTCAGAACATCTGGTGGTTTTGGAAGATGCAATGCAAAAGCGAGTATTTCTTTTCATTAACAAAAACAATAGTATTTATTTTCATTAAGGCTGCAGAACCTCTGCCATTGTGACCTCAAAATAGTTGCAAGGAAACCTACGGAAACTTTTATGTGATGAATTCTGGCTCAATTTAAACTCTTCCTGGGAAATGGGAGAGATGAGCTTAAAATGAACTTCATACAATAGTTCATTTAATACAATAGTTCATTTAAAAAGCCGATTCTGTTTCAACGTTATTTGGGTGAAATAGAGCGACAGCAGCCTTCTCAGGTTGGCAAGTTGGAAAAGTCAGAGAAGAAGAAAATAAGGAACGTTTTGCAGTCGAACAAAGCAATGGCTGAAACTGCTGAGATGGTCAAACTGCTGATGGTGTAGTAATAGTGCATTAATGTATCAATATAGTATTGTTTCAGACCGATGCAGACCGTCACAATATAAATGTTTCTCATCCTGCTCTGCTAACACGTGAGCATACAAACATGGAACAAGAAGGGTCGGCCACTCTGCCCTGGGATCCTGCTCTGCCATTCAATAAAATTGTGGCTGATCTGATTTTATCTTCAACTCTATATTCCTGCACCCCCTCAATAATCTTTCAACCTCTTGGTAATCAAGAATCCGTCTACCTTTGTATAGTGATTGGAACCACGGCCAGGTGGATCCATTGACAATGAGATCCTTGATTGGGTTGTCAACCTGGGCCAATCAGGGAGCCCTGGCTGACTGATATAAACAGGGGATTCAGAGAATCTCCTCATCCTAGTAACTGCTTTGAGCTGGCTGGGCATAGCCAATAAACTATGCACATGTAAATGAAGGGTGACCTGGTGACAAGATGCTGGCCTCTGTGCTGTTATTTCACTCTGCCTTAAAAATATTTAAGGATTTGCATCCACTGCCATTTCAGGAAGGGGATTGCAAAGGCTCACAATCCTCTGAGGGAAGAAATGTTTCCTCCCTTATTTTTAAACTACAACCCCTAGTTCTAGATTCTCCCAATAGAAGAAATAGCCTTTCAACATCCACCTAGTCAAGCCCCTTCTGGATCTTAAATAAAGGAACTGCAGATGTTGTAAATCAGGAGCAAAAACAAAGTGGCTGGAAGAACCCAACAGGTCTGGCAGCATCTGTGAAGGAAAAAACAGAGTTAGTGTTTTGGGTCCAGTGACCCTTCCTTAGTTCTGGGGTTTTTCCAGCAAATTCATTTTTATCCCTCTGGATCTTACATGTTTCTGACTCTTTGAGACTCCTGAAATTATAGACCTAGCCTTCTCGTGTTGTCTCCTGAGTCAATCCACTTATCCCAGGCGTGAGGCATCGTTTCAATTGTCCATTATGTTGGGCACTAAGTGATGCTGGTGCCAGTCCTACATGGAGCCCAGAGGGCTGCAGATGATGGCCAGTCTGGCCACTTATAGTGACATGGCTGAGATGGCACTTCGGACTTGGGAAGGCATGGGCACTGGCAGGCTGTGTAAGAGCTGGGAGCACCAACTCTGGATAGGTCACAGTGTCGCTCACTGACACGTGTTTGGCATCTGACCTGCCATTTTGGACCTCAACATACTCTTTTAAACACTAATAGATGAACAGATGTGTACAGCAGAGCCAATGCCACATTGAAGCACCCGGGAGCCCTCTCATGGCATCAAGTGGCATCCCATTGGCATTTCCTGTGCCCCTCTTAATCCTTCTCTGAAAGATCTTTTTTAAGACGGGTCTGCCAGCTGCACCTCTACTCTAAGAAACTCAGACTGTAACTCTTGCTGGCACTACATGCTTCAACGGTTCCTGATGAATCTGTAGTTGTTGAGCTTCAAGTAGCAATCATGGAGATAAACAAACAACACAACATTTAAATGCAGCCTTCATCTCGACACCAGCCATAGGGTGCATGCTCAGGAAGCCAACTGCCCAGGCCATCTTTGCTAACTTATACTGAATGTATCATTTGAAAAGGTGTGCAGAGAAAGATCTCGGGTTGTGAGCCTGTGGAATTATCCACCACAGAAAGCTGTTGGGGCCAGCTCATTAGATGTATTCGGGGGGCCTTACAGATGAATGGATCATGGGGTATGGAGAGAAAGTGGGAGTGGGATACTGAAATCGCAAGATCAGTCAGGATCGTACTGAATGTTGGCCCACACTTGAAAGGCAAATTGGCCTACTCCTGAAGCTTTGACTGAACTAACATGTTCAAATCTGGGCATTTTACTTATCAGTACCTTATAACTAGGCGCAGGGGATCAAGTAGGTGGTCCAGGTTGTGTTGCAAAGTTGCGCACAATTTTCAGAAAAGCCCACACAGGGCAGACTCTGGATAGCAAATGATGATCATCCACCCTCACATCAGCAATTCGCTTCTAAATTCAGCATACATTTTGATTATTTGGCCCATGAAAGATCGACTTTTACACCGAAATCCATGGTTGGATGGATAAGAGTGGATTTGAGAAAGCGACTGATAATCTTAAATGGTTTTTAGATGGTATCATAGAATGGTTAAAATACAGAAGTCCATTTGGCCCACCATAACTGTGCCGACCCTCTGAACAAGCAATTCACCTAGTGCCACTCCCCCACCTTCCCCTCATGGCCCTGCAAATTTATCTATTTTTAGACAACGTTCCAGTAAAGAAGGAGAAACTGTTTCCAGTGGTGGAAGGATTGGTAACAAGAAGCCACAGATTTACCTTGATTGGCAAGAGAGCCAGAGGCAACAGAAGAAAATTTTATTTATGCAGTGAGTTATTGTGATGTGGAATGTGCTGCCTGAAGGGATGGTGGATCAGACTCGATCATAAATATCAAAGGAGAATTGGGTAAATGCATAAAAGAAGGACATTGATAGGGCTATGGAGAGAGAACAATGGACTAGGAGTAATAAATTAGATCTTTCACAGAACCTGCGTAACTACAATGCAATTCTGATGTGCTGTGCTACATGTTTCCTTCATGAAATGGCAAATTGTACATGACAAAAGTGTTTTAGAACAATGAGATCTAGGGGTACAGGCTCATAGCTCCTTGAAAGTGGAGTCACGAGTAACATAGACATAAAAGCATAGAAGATAGGAGCAGGAGGAGGCCATTTGGCCCTTCAAGCCTGCTTTGTCAGTCTTCATGATCATGGCTGATTATCCAACCCAATAGCCTAATCCTCTTTTCTCTCCAGAACCTTTGATCCCATTTGTCCCAAGTGTTATATCTAGTCACCGCTTAAACACAATCAATGTTTTGGCATCATCCACCTCCTTTGTTAATGGATTCCACAGGTTCACTAGTCTTTCAGTAAAGAAATGTCTCCTCATCTCCGTCCTAAATCGTTTTCCCCAAATCCTCAGACTCTGACCCTGTTTCTGGACACACCTACCATCGGGAACATCCTCCCTGCATCTAACCTGTCCAGTCCAGTTTGAATTTTATCAGTCTGAATAAAATCCCCCTTCATTTGTCTGAACTCCAGTGAAAACAATCCCAACTTAGCCAATTTCTCCTGCTACGTCAGATCTACCATCCCTGGAATCAGACTGGCAAACCTTCACTGCAATCCCTCAAGAGCAAAAACATCCTTCCTCAGAAAACTGCACACAATATTCCAGGTGTGGTCTCACCAAGGCCCTGTACAACTACAACACCTCCCTGCTCCTGTGCTCAAAATCTCTCGCAGTAAAGACTCATGTACCATTAGCCTTCTTTACTGCCTGCTGCACCTGTATGTTTACCTGCAGCGAGCGTTGTACAAGGACTCCCAGGTCCTGCTGCACACTCCCCTCTCCGAATCTACAGCCATTCGGGTAGTAATCTGCTTTCTTGTTTTTGCTTCTGTAGTGAATAATCTCACATTTAGGCAAACTATACTGCGTCTGCCATTGATTTGCCCACTCACCCAACATATCGACAGGGTAATGAAAAGGGTTTTTGGCATACTAGCTTTCATCAGTCAGAGCATTGAGCATGGGAGTTGTGATGTCTTGTTGCATCTATACAAGACATAGGTGAAGTCTCTTTTGGAATACTGTGTGTAGTTCTGCCGGCCCTACCATAGAAAAAATATTATTAAACTAGAAAGAGTGCAGAAAAGATTTACGAGGATGTTACTTTGTCTGGAAGGTTTGAGTTATAAGGAGAGACTGGATGGGTTGGGACTTTATTCCTGGGGGCATGAGAGACTGAAGAGTGCCCTTATAGAGATCTATAAACTCGAGAAGTCTTGATAAGGTAGATAGCCAATAATGTTTCCCTATGGTAGAGCAGTCTAAAACTAGAGGATATAGGGCTAAGATGAGAGTGTAGAGATACAAAAGAGTTCAGAAGGGAAACTTTTTTCACACAGAGGGTGCTGAGTGTCTGGAACAGGCTGACAGAGGTAATGGGTGGAGGTAGATACAATTTGGGCATTTAAGAAACATTTGAACAGGTACAAGGATGGGATTGGCATGAAGGAATATGGACCAAATACAGGCAAATGGGACTAGATTAATTCTGAAAACTGGGCAGCATGGACAAGTTGGGCCGAAGGCTCTGTTTCCATGCTATAAACCTGTATGACTCCATGACTTGTAGGAGAGACCTTTAGCAATTCATTGAAATGTCTTTTCTCTTCTCATTCCTCACTTTATCCTTTCTGCAAAGCAAGATCTTGAGCTTTTAGTGGTCATCCTTTGAATTCTCCACTTTGCCCTTGCCCTGACATCTCTGACCTTGGTCTGCTGCATTGTTCCAGCAAAGTTCAATGTTAACTTCAGGAACAGCCTCTCATCTTTCAATAAGGCAGTATATTTACAGACTCCGCACCAAGTTCACCAATTTCAGACCATAAACTCAATTTTGTTTCCTTTACTTTGCACATTTTGGTTTTTCTCTTTGTTTTGCTTTCTGGCAGTAGCACCCTTCCTTCAGTTTGCTTTTTTGTTTCCTTTTTTGCTCCATTACCATCCTCTTTGAAGCTGGAAGACTAACTCTTCCATCATTCAATCATTCTTGTCTTCCACACTATTACAGTCTCTAATTTTGTCTTTGTCCCACCTTGCTTAAACCCTATTGCATCCCTAACATTTCCCTGTTCAGATGAAAGGTTATATAGGTCAAACATTTTCTTAATTTTTTTGTGTTAAGTGTTAGTTTCATCAGCTTTTTTGGAGGATTTTTTTGCAGTGAGACCTGGCAAGAATTTCTCACCATTTCATAGCAAACTCAACTGGTTAACTATTTACCCCATCCCTATGGTGGCCCTCAACATTCCCATCTTACCATGCACTGTTCCCGGAAAACCTCACCACTCGATGGATATGCACTGTGTCATCTTTAAAAGACTATTGTGTGCTCAGTTAAGTGTTGGCACTCACTGGAAACATTAAGGCACAAATCCACACTGTTCCCAGCACATATCTGGCAGCACTGACACTGCCTTGCAAGTATAAGCCTATTCCCTAACCTTAGTTACTATTTAATCATCAAGCCACAGAGTCTACCTGGTCATAGTTGCGTCCTGTCTAACCATTGTCTCAGTGATCACGACTCTGCCTCCGACGTCCATAGGAGACCTGCAGCCCATCCTTACTGTTGGGAAACATCACATAGAGACAAGCACCATCACTCTCAATGGGAATGTCCTGTCCCATTGGCAGGACAGGCTCAGTACAGTGCTACACAACCAGGAGTGAACTATCCTTAACACCAGTGCCAGACCGCATAAAGCCCCACGGCATCAGATCCGACACAGGCAAATAAACCTACTACTGATTGCCACTTAACAGATGGTAGCTGCACACACTCCGCAGAGTATTCTGGCTCGGATCCGAGCATCCGAAGGAGCGAAAGTGTCAGCGAAAGGGATGGTGGAGGACCCTGATGACAATGAATGGTGGCAGCATCAGGAGGAGCGTTCAGGGGCAGGAGGAATGGAATCTGCGCACCCCCCAGGCCCAGCGCTACAGCTTGGACATGGCAGTCACAGTTATGCCAGCAGCCAGGGCCCTTAACCGAGAACTGGAGCCGGTTTCAGAGACTCCAGCCGTTGTTGAGCAGTGACTGGAGAAGCAGCAGAGGATGAACAAGACAAAAATAGAAAAATAAACATTATTGCAGTAAAATGTTACATTACATACAATATTTTATGATGGCACTGGAGTGTGTAGTGACACTGCATATAATGTGAAAAAACACTTTTCACTATATTTTTCATTTACATTTGACAATAAATCGAAATACAAATCTAAATCTGAATCTAAATCTAAACCTGAACAGTGTGACATGCAACAACATGATCAGCATGACCATGCCTCTAACATTCATTCAGCATCAGCCTCAGTGGAAGCACTAACTTCATGAAGTTGGTACCCTGACAGAGCGACCAAGGCGTAAAAAGGGAATACATAAAACAGTGTGGAGCTGGAGGGACACAGCAGGCCAGACAACATCAGAGGAGCAGGAGAGCTGATATTTCAGGTCTGGACCCTTTTTTCTGAAGAAGCATCCTGACCCGAAACGTCAGCTTTCCTGCTCCTCTGATGCTGCTTGGCCTGCTGTGTTCATCCAGCTCTACACCTTGTTATCTCAGATTCTCCAGCATCTGCAGTTCCTACTATCTCACTTAAAAAGGGAAAGTCTGCTGAACTTTGAACCCTTCCCATTACAAATCTACATCAATCATTCAACTTTTCATTGCATTCAGTAAAGATTATCATCATGTCAACAAGGCCCATGATGAACTGATGGTCTGTCCCTCCCACAGTACTCTTGGAGGTTTCGCAGTGATGGATGTGAGTTTGCTTGCTGAGCTGGAAGGTTAGTTTTCAGATGTTTCGTCACTATTCTAGGTAACATCATCAGTGAGCCTTCGATGAAGTGCTGGTGTTATGTCCCGCTTTCTATTTATCTGTTTAGGTTTCCTTGGGTTGGTGATGTCATTTCCTGTTCTTTTTCTCAGAGGATGGTAGATTGGCTCCAAATCAATGTGTTTGTTGATGGAGTTCCGGTTGGAATGCCATGCTTCTAGGAATTCTCGTGCGTGTCTCTGTTTGGCTTGTCCTAGGATGGATGTGTTGTCCCAATCAAAGTGGTGTCCTTCCTCATCTGTATGTAAGGATACTAGTGATAGTGGGTCATGTCGTTTTGTGGCTAGTTGATGTTCATGTATCCTGGTGGCTAGCTTTCTGCCTGTTTGTCCAGTGTCCTGTTTCGCAGTGATGTGTCACCTTTGGCCAGCATTTGCCTCTTGCCACCTCATTGCCATTAACCTCAGCGTCAGTTAAATGTTGACATTCAGTTTTCAAGAACCAATGATGTGGTGTAAATTGCCTTAGATTAGCATTTGAACCCAACGCACATTCACTCTGTCTGCATGGCAAACTAGCCTTGACTCTTCTATGACTTTTAGCAGTGATCCTTCTGCTGCCCCTTCAGGCCCTCTTGCTTCCTCCTCAATGATCATTGCACAGACTCCCCCAGCACAGCATGCGTCCCAGACTTTGAACTGACTTCGACCAGCAGCTCCTAGAGCTGACTGATCAGGGTCTTGACTGCTGTCTTTGCTGCTCCCAGCCTGGTGATATGCAACCCCCAGGCCACTGGTGCAGGGCCTACACAGCCAACAGTAACCCATTCCCTGGACTGTGGTCCGACACAAACCTTGACTGTGAGTGGGCCAACTGGATGACTGACAGGGCCAAGCCCTTCAATGTGTGCAAAGCTGTGCCTGTGACTGATGGCATTGGGGCCATCAGCAGCCCCCTCCCTGAGGACCACTGCCCACGTGCACTTTGATGTGACCCTTTAGTTGAAGAAATGCGCAGTGTGCTTGCCATGCAGGCGGCTGGCACATTTTGTCAGTGCCAGCTTATGGTTTGATGTGCTGGCCAGCAAAATGTAGCAGCCTCTCAGACAGACTCTAACAAATGAGCATGACTAGCAGTCGTGGACTGAAGAGGTGTCATGAGGATCAAATGCCTGTGGATGAGGTTGAGGGATGGCAGTGTCACATGCTGCTGGTGCCCTCAAACAAAACATTTGAAAGGGCAGAATTATTTATTGAGCTGGCAAATAAATATGGATTAAGTCACAGATTAAATATGCAGGCCTGAAGAAGAGAGACTTCTAGAGAAATTTTAACCTGTTAAGTTGGATAAGTTTCTGGCAAATTAGCTGAAACTTGCTGGCGTACCGGAAATCAGCAGGAATACGTCGACATCCGGGTTTCAATTTGAGCAAGTTATCCAGCTTGTGGAGAAAGCCCATGTGGGCCCACCATTCAGGTATTTAAAATTATAATTGGCTGCTGTTTCAAACTAGGGTTTTAACTTTAATTCTGACGGAACAGGTTTCCTGAAAACCATCAGAGAAAACAAGGTGAGTGGAAATTGACAAACAATTGTCAATTAAGACGAATCTTCAGCAGTGAAATGTTGTAGCCTTGGTGAAAGGTTTCTGTCAACAGGATCGATTATGAGGCTGCGTTCTTTTGTTACTTTGGAGGCCCGCTTCATTGCCCAAGAGTTTTCCAGCCTTTGACCCAGTCTTCAGCACTCATAGCATCAAAGTAACAGCTCCTGTAGTTGAGGATCAGGGGACTTACCTCAGTCCCTCTGGTGGGAGTGGCTCTCTCCAATCACTACCATCCAGCAGGATGGAGAGGATGAACACACAGCTGTGCACAGACTCAACAGGAGAGGGTCAACTCTCTTGGTATGACAGAGCACCAGTGTCTTGGGAAGCTCAGACAGCCCCTTCAGTTACTCACCGACAGTCTCCCAGCAGGACTAGCCCTCTAATTAGACTGGGTCAGCAATGGCCAGTTTCAACATGACATCAATTTCTTTGCATTACCAGGTCCCTCTGTCCCTTCAAGGCATACGCTGTTAAAGTTCACCAAATCTCACCATCTGCTGCCTGCAAGTGTATCTCACCGGTACAGAGTGCAATCTGCACATTGCTACTCACCAGGACAGTCAGAATCAGTGAACACTCAAGCTTGTACAGGATTTCCGGGAAGCCATGGGCGCCACACACATTACCATCAAGGGACTGCCTGATCACCCAGGGTATTCATGAATGAGAAAGGATTCTGTATTGACTGTAATGGGGTCAACCTGGTGGACCTCATAGAATATGAGTTCCCTAATTGTAGCTGTTAATCTGGTCCAATTAAGGAGCCCTCGCTGACAGGTATAAACAGGAGTGTCAGATATCCTGTTCACACTGAGAGCTGGCTCTGAGGGAGCTGGATCAGTGTCAAGGGCTCTCCATGTGTTATTAAAAAGCAACTTGGTGATGGGATACTGGCCTCTGTGGAATTATTTCACATTCTTCACCGTCAATGCTGGGATGATATGCAATCACTGAAATAACATTGGGCAAGTGTGTGTCGGGTATGCAAGAAGCCACAATGCTGTCAATAATCTGTGTTCATTGCAACTCCCATGGATACTGACACCTCCAAACAAAGTTTTTAGGAACTCTTTGGAGATGAAAACAACTCTCTCAATGTGAATTGATATAAAAATATGTACACAATATGTCTTATTGAATGACCCTTTCAGTTCCTTGCTCTTTTTAAGAGTTCGCTGTGTGCAAATTTCTTGTGTTTCCATTCTAACATTAAAGGCACAATATGGACCAGTCTTGAAAAACCAATTGGCCTATTTCTGCTCCTGCTCCTCTTTTCCCTATGAGTGTGGCTGATGATTCTTGTGCCGGTTCTAAGGCCTAACATCTTGGGAGACGCACCAGAAACCAAATGAGTGGCAGAGCTGTAATTGAGCTTGCAAGCAAGGTGCTGGAAGTATAGTTGAGGTTCCTGGAAATGATCTTGGGTCCACTTAACAGTGAACAGTGCACCAACCAGTGTGCCTTGAATGACAGCTGTCTGTTGCACCTAGCACAATGTAGCTCAGCAAAGAACCTTGAAGCTGTAGGAGAAGATAAACGCTGAGAGCTCTGCCTCGTCAGAAGCAGAAAAGGCAGAACACCCAACAGAGTGGATGGAAGGAGATGGTGACAAGAGGAGATATGACAAGAGCATCTGTAGGTGTACACTCAGGTGTCTCAATTTCCTTGGATCCCCTGATACACCTCAATGAATCTGAACCACTGTGCCCTCTGCACACCCAGCTCAGAGCAATTCTTTACTCTTACATTCATCACATTCCTCGTTGTGCCATTCTTCACAAGGGAGAGGGTTGTTTGGTAGGTTGCTGGACAGACCAGATAATGAAGCTTCAAAATGGTTCGTACACATTAAAGAGAAATGAGACAACATAAACCAGGGTTGAATGTTCAAGTGAGTACATTTGTCCAAAAGCGAATCCTTTACCTTCTGCTCAGCAGTGCTATCATTTGGAACAATTTTCAGAGGAAGGAAGGGAAGGAAGAGTTGAAAGCTTATACTTGAATTTATACACCCTTCCTGTCCTAATCATATTATTAAATCGATTGTGGTACTGCATCTAGAGTGAGGTGCCACTCTACTACTGCTGATGATGTTCTCAACCATCGCATCTGTTTCTGAGGCTATCTCCTTCCTCCAGTCCGTGGCAACAACATTCCTGAGCAGTCGACAGCCCTCAGGATCATTGCCAGTTTCATGTCACTGAAGCAGGCACGGCCTTGCTGCATTGAGCGTCCAACTATGCAGATCCTGGCTCTGTGTCTGGAATATTTCCGACATGAATCTTGCAGGATTCCTTTAGATATTAAACTGATGCTTGTTGTCATTGGGCTTACTTGTTACAATTGTTCTGGAGACCTGAATGACAGTTGGAAATGTAATGGCTATGTTAACAGAAAAGGAGTCTCTGATAAACACACTGCTGAAGATTGTAGAGTCTCAGTGTCCTGCAGATTTCCTTCCCCCCGCCCATGGTGAGCAAGACTGAAAGTTAAAACTCAGCCCATTATTTGCTTCTGTCGTGAATTTTGCTATGTTAGTTGTTGCATCTCTAGTGAATATTGAGAGTTATTTTAGTTAAGGAAGCCTCTGGTGTCAATTGATATTTGGTAGATTGTGTTCTCAGGTTTTGGAGACAGAAGGTTGTGTCTTTAAGGAGCACTCCACAGATTGCAACATATAATCCTAGGCTGGTACCTCCAAGAGAGCGCAGAGAGCCTGCTGTACTGTCAGTGGTGCCACCTGTTTAGGAAAGGAAGCCACTATCCTTACCTGATCTAGCTCACATATAACTCTAGACCCACAGCTAATCACTGCCCTCTGACATAGCCTAGAGAGTCAAAGCATTCAAGGGTAACCAGGGACGGGCAAGAAGTGCCAGCTTTGCCAGTGATGCCCACACCCCAAAGATGAATAAGGATAGCAAACATCAAATTGCTCTGAATCAGTCCTTTTAAGTGAACATAGGTCATATAAGATGATGAGTTCTCCCCTGTGTCTAGCCCAATAACTTACACTCAACCAATATCACTGCAAAAATATCATGGCCACTACTCTTTGCAGGAGCTTACAATGCACAGGCTGTCTGCTATGTTTCTATTCATAAAATACAAGTATAATTTCCAAAATCCAATTGTTGGAAAATCAGAATTATTGGAAAACTTTTGTGTGGGCTCTTGCACACTTACTTTTGTCTGCTTGAGAAAATTTTCCCCGAATTAAATTGGAGTGGATGCTCTGAACAATTGGTAATTGACATGTTGTCATGCATTAGGTCATCTTGAGGCTATCTCCAACCATGAGTGTCCACAAAGGAAACAGAAAATCAATTTGAGAAAAACAATTTGATTAATTGGATATTTGTGAATTGGAACTCTAGACTATTCCCAGGATTTGTTTTAGGTTTGGGGCCTATACAATATCCGGGTGAACAAGCCAAGTTTCATCTTCCAAAATAAAGGGTATGCTTAAGATTCTGCAAATCTTGACATTGATGACATTAAATGTTTTTGGGCAAAATAAGCAACTGACTATTTGAAATGTGAATGTTTTAAGTGAGCAAATGTTTAATATAGATGAGAACTTGGGTAGAATGAGTAGCAAGCTGTTGTCATTGTCATACCAAGGGTGAAATTTAATTCAATTTTGACAACCGAACCAGCACATTCATTTGAGAAGGCCTGTTTAATCAAACTGCTTCCTCTATCAGAGAAGGCCCCCTGTGTTACATGCATAGGCATTCATGTTCCCCAGGATTCAGGGTCCCAGGTCAGAAAATACCACCCATAAGCCCCAAGCCAGTCAGAAGGCAGAAGCTCTCCATGATAGGCGCCACCATCATGAGTGGTGGCAGCTGCTGGTAGCACACTCACCAGAGACTGAGCATTACCAAGGCCCACATTGTAGGGGCAGGATGGTGGACACGGAAGGGTTGGTGGAGGCGTCGAGAATAAGAGAAGGGGCTGGCCCTTTGGAGGCTCCCCCGTATCAATTTTGTGTCTCTTGATCAGGCAATGAATATTTTTGAGCAAAGATCTCTTCTCCCAGGAGCATACATAAGGTTGGCCATGCAGTAGTTCCCCTGCCTGGCACTGACTGAATAACTTTACTCCCCAGATTTAATCAAGCAGAAGAAGAAAGATTGTAGGATTACAGGTCCCTACCTTGCACCTGATTACGTGTCCCCAGCTCCTTGAAAGTAGCCACTGGGGTGGGGGAGGGTATTAAATTACACCCTGTATGATGTTTGAGACACTGATGAGAATAACCTGAGGGCAATGAGTGTGGACAAGAGAAGCTGACTGGATGGCCCTGATTGGTAGCAGTACATGCTGAGACAAGGTCACCAACGTTTGAGAGAATGAAAAATTTCAGACCGAGATGGAGCCAATTGGAAATGTTTCAATTTTGGAAATATCGCTGAATAAATTGCACTTTTCTCCTTTCCAACAGTGAAGTGGCTTGATGCCTTCTGAATAAGAAGTGTGAATACGAATTATTAAAGAAACTGAGCTGGCAGTTTCTTTCTCGTTGCTGCCATTCGGTCTGCGCACATCCTCCCAGTGTCTGCGTGGGTTTCCTTCAGGTGCTCTGATTTCCTTCCACACTCCAAAGATGTGCAGGGTAGGTGGATTAGTCATGTTAAATTACCCATAGTGCCCAGGGATGTTTAGGTTAGGTGGGTTAGACATAGGAATGGTTCAGGGTGGAATGACCTTCAGAGGGGTGGTGCAGACTTGTTGGCCCAAATGGCCCGTTTCCACGCTGTAGAGATACTATGTTGCACTGCTTAGTCATCACCAACCTGCTCTTGTGATAAAGCAGGTACCATGATGCAGTGTAGATCTACCTAGAGCGCATGGACTGCAGTGGTTCATGAAAGCAGCTCACCACCACCTTCTTTAACGAAAGATGGGTAATAAATGTTGGCCCAACCAGAAATACCCATGGCTCATAAGTGAATAAAACAGAAATAGAGGCCAACCTTCATCCAGAAGCTGACACCACCATTGTGAGAAGAAGTGGTTATCCTTGTTATAGAGTCATGCAGTCACAGAATTCTACAAGCCAGGACATCATTTGCATGACTGTGTCTGTGCCAGCCCTCTAAAGAGTTGTCCAATGTTCTTCTCTTCAATGTCTTTCATGGGATCTGGGCATCTCTGGCAAAGCAAGCATTTGTGGCCATCCCCAATTGCCCTTGAACCAATGGGCTCTCGAGGCCATTTCAGAGTGCAGTTAAGAGCCATTCACATTCCTGTGAATCACATGTCGGGCAGACCAGGTAAAGGTGGTTGATTTTCTTCTCTAACTGAACCAGATAGGTTTTTATAACAATCTATGTTAACTTCATGACCACCATTACTGAGGCTATTTTTCAATTCTAGATGCATTAATTCAATTTAAAAATCACCATGCTCTGTACTGAGATTCATTCCAATGTTCCCAGGATCTCAGCCTGGGCCTCTGGTAGTCCGGCGATATTACCAATAAAACACCATTTCCACCTAAGCAGTCTCAATGCACCTATTCCCAAAACATTGCACATTCTGTCCTATCAACTCACTGAACAGTTTCCTTTTAGGATGTTATTACTGAATCTACTTGGTTTTTTTTTCTGGCAGTCCATTCAGGTCATAACAACTTACTGTGTTAAAAAAGTGTCCTCATCCCCATGCCTGTGATTAGCAAATCTTTCGTCACAAACATTTTTCCTATCTGAACCCTTTGATTGCTGAAGCTGCTCCTACTTACTATATCTTTTTGATGACATGCAAATTAAAAAGTAAAGACAATTATTTCTAAATGTAATAGGACAGAAACATCCTAAATAATCTGAAAATTGAAATTTGTGTCTTGACCCAAAATGTCAAACTTTCCTGCTCCTCTGACGCTGCTTGGCCTGCTGTGTTCGTCCAGCTCTACGCCTTGTTATCTCAGATTATCCAGCATCGGCAGTTCCTACTATCTCTGCGAAAATTGAAAGCTGTTTTAACAGCAAATTTTACGAAAATTGATCTTCTCCCTTTGAACAGGAGGAAAAAGCGTTCAGAAAATCTGTGGGAAATTATGATAATTTCCTCTGTCTATTCTGGTGAATAAAGATGTCATTGTACTGCTTTAAGGTGGGTTGGGAACACTCCCATGTATCTATCTGTCTGTTTCATTTTGCCTTTGGGATCTGACTGAATGTGGCAGCCAACAGAGATGCAACAAATGGATTTCAGTTAGTCTATGAAATACGCTGAAAGCTGATAAGATGCTACACAAGAGTATGTCCTTCCATTTATGAGGAAACATATATGTCCATTGAGAATTATTTTGCTTTGAAGTTTCTGGTTTGGGGCAATAGTTTTATGATTTAATGATAACCTTGGCATAATTCAAAAGTGCCCATGAGAATGAATATGTGTAATGCATGTTTATGTAGATATTTGTTATGACACTGATTTGTTTGTTAAGTGCCTGCTTGTAGCTTATTAATCAGTGAAGCATGTAAATTTACTCAGGATTCACTAATGTTTTTATACTTACACTAAATGACAGGCTGGGTAGCCGACTTCATGCAGTGAGTTACATTACAATGCGTTGAGTCTACAGCACATTTAGCCAAATGCAATTGTCACTGTCTTACGCCAGCTCCTCCTTGGATCCAGTTGTATCAAATACATCAATCAATTATTGCAGGAGCTAGCTGCACACTCAGACCAGTCAGAAACACCAAATGGTTATACCACAGAAGGAGCCATTAAGTTCATTGCGTCCATGCTGGATCTCCAAACGACCCATTTGCCAAGTGTCAATGCCCTGCGTTTACCCTAAAGTCTTGCTCATTCTTTCTTTTCAGATGATAATCTAATTCCTTCTCAAATGTTTCAAGTGAACCTACCGCCATCATACTCTCAGGCAGTCCTTTCCAGATACTAATCACTCGAGTGAACCTGCCTCCACCACACTCTCAGACAGTACATTCCAGGTGCTAACTACCCCAGTGAACCTGTTTCTATCGCATTCTCAGGCAGTGCATTCCAGATGAACCATAGAATCCCCACAGTGTAGAAGTAGGCCATTCAGCCCATTAAGGCCACACTGCTCCCTCCTGTCTAGACCCATCCCAACAGCCTATCTCTGTAACACTGCATTGACTATGGCTAATCTACTTGGCCAGCACATCCTTGGACACTATGGGCAATTTAGCATGGCCAATACACCCTAACCTGCACATCTTTGGTCTGAGGAAGGGAACTGGAGAGCCCGGAGGAAACCCAGCAGACATGGGGAGAATGTGCAAACTCCCTGCAGAGAGTCGCCTGAGGATGGAATCAAACCCGAGTCCCTGAAGCTGTGAAGCAGCAGTGCTAACCACTGAGCCGCTATGCCCCTAACCTCACAAGTGAATCTGTCTCCATTAAACTCTCAGACAGTGCATTCCAGATGTAAGCCATTGGAGCAAGCCTGCTTCCATCACACTCTCAGACAGTGTGTTCCAGATGTTAGACACTTGAGTGAACTTCCCTCTGCCACATTCTGAGGCAGTACATGCCAGATGCTAACCTCACCAGTGAACCTGACTCCACCACACACTCAGATTATGCCCTCTGGTCCTTCACTCTATCACAAGGGGAACAACCTTCCCACATCTAAGCCATTAAGATCCCTAAAAATCTTTCGTGTTTCAATAAGCCACACTCTCATTCTTTTAAATTCTGTTGAGTATAGGTCCAACTTCTCATTTCTGACATCAGTCAAGTGAACCTTCTACAGACTGCTTCCAATGACAGTCTATCTTTCCCTAGATAAGAACCCAAAGTGTTTATAGTATTCCAGCTATGATAGGATAAATGCCTGGTATCGTTATATTTCCCTATTTTCGCACTCAGTTCCTTTGAAACGAGTGCAAACATAACAATTTGCCTTCCTTATTACCCACTGAACTTGGAGCTTGATGAATAAGTGTTGCTTTGATAGTACACCCATAACTGTGTTTATTAAGAATCTGGTTGATAGATATTTTTGTTTAAAGCCTAATATAGATTGGACATTTAGTTGGTCACCTTGGTAACCGGAGGAAGCATTATTTATTTTATGTTGCGACCCTGGGAGGAGTGAGTATAGAGTAACAGTGCATCCCTCCAGCTGCAACTGAAACACTCAATAACATCCATAAACAATTGCCTGTCCAGTGCTTTTGTTGCCTCTCCAAAACTGAAATCAATTAGTTACTTTATACAAAACCTTTCGAAGGTTTTTTGCAAAGATCTGTAGCTCGGGTTGTGGGTGATGTTGTTGACTTGCTCACCGAGCTGGTTTGTTCTTGTACAGACGTTTTGTCCAAACTGAACAATATAAAATTCTAAGTGGAGTAGAATAAGATTGCTTCATTGGAGGACTCACTGATAGTGTTACCTAGCATGGTGACAAACTGTCTGACCAAAAACAAGTCAGTTCGGCAAGCAAGTCATCAACATCACAAAACCCATCTTTCATAATTCCACCTTCATAACTCCATGCTGGCCCTTTCTTCAACCAGCTGGAAGTTGTCAAGATATTTGACTGCCTTAATCTTAAATTTCAACTGTAGCAATGTCCTGACAACATTCATTAGGCTAGCTGATCTATAATTAGCTGGTTTCTCTCCTTCACCTTTCTTAAATAGCATATGCAACTTTTTTCAATCTAAAAGCACAATGTTTGAATGAAGAGAACTTTGGAAGCTTATAGTTTGGGTGTCAACAATCTCCTTACTAGCATGGAATTATAAAGGATTGGCCACATGTAAAGGAACTGTTTGATTTTTTTTTGAAGATGCAACTAAAGTAGTGAACAGGGAAATGTTTATGAATGTTATTGACGGTTACAATAGAGACTGAGGGAGAGCATTGTTCCTCTATTCTCACTCCTCTAAGGATCACAATATAAAATAAACAATATTTTCTCCAGTTATCATGGTAACCAATTACCTATCTGATCTATGATAACAAGGTGTAGAGCTGGATGAACACAGCAGGCCAATCAGCATCGGAGGATCAGGAAAGCTGACATCTCGGGCCTAGACCCTTCTTCAGAAAGCATATTTCTTTTCATTTTTTATTCTGAAGAAGGGTCTAGGCCGAAAACATCAGCTTTCTTGCTCCTCCGATGCTGCTTGGCCTGCTGTGTTCATCCAGCTCTACACCTTGTTTTCTCAGATTCTCCAGCATCGGCAGTTCTTACTATCTCTGAAACTATCCGATCTACATTCGGTTTTAAACAAAAATATATAGAATCAGGTTCTTAATAAACACAGTTAGGGGTTTATTATCAACACAAAAACTGTTCAACAGAGATGCAATATTAGGTTAACATGCACAATCAGTAATATAGATGGAAATTGTATCAGTTTGAATACCTCTCAGGGAGCATTGGATCTCAATCATTTTCATCTCCTGAAAGCATCGGGATGATTCTCAATGCAGAGTGGTGCTTAAGAACCGCAAAAAAAAATTATTCAAGTCAGCTTACATGTCATTGACATCTTTATGAGAACTTCAATTACTTATTTACAAAGCTCCTTTAAGATAGTAAAAGCAAAGTCTTATCAAATAAAGTTTGAAGCCTTCACACATAACGAAGCATTAAGGCAGGTGGCCAAATGCTTCATGAAAAGAAGCAGATTCCAAAGACCTTAAGGAGGGAGGAAATTGTGGCATGGAGTGTAGAGTTTTGGACAGGAATTTCGAACATTGGGCCTTACAGAGCTCAAGGCACACCTACCAGTTATTGAACATGGGATGGAAAAGGAGAGTGCTCAAAAGGGCAGCGCTGTAGGTGCTCAGATACCTCAGCGAACTGTGGGACTTGGAGAAGGCTGCAGAGATAGAAGGGGCCAGAGTGCAGGTGGATATGACTACGAGTTAGAATTTTAAAGCTGAGGTTTTGCCAAACCAGGTCAACAGCATCATGTTCTGCTCCATGGATTTCAGCAGCACCACATCCATGGGTAGGACAAAGCTGGGCTGACAGTTCCTGGCCACCAGCTGCAGTACTGACAACTTTTCATCATCTTACCAGCTGGAAGGGTGATGAATTACTTGATGCCGTGATGGGTATGTGATCACTGGAAAGTACCTGGTTTGATGAGACTTGAAATGTTCATGTTAAGAAGGATCAAGGCATCTTCAACTGTTTTCAGGAAATGTGACAAGGCTATCAGTTATTACTCATCCTTGATTTCTGCAGAAAGATGTTGGTGGATCCTTTATTTGGAAAACTGTAGCCCATGTGGTGAAGAAGATCCTACAGTGATGTGCTGAAGAACATTCTGGGGAAGTCTCGCAGCAATTGTATTCCTGTTGTGTCCCTCTCACGGGACAGAATTTAAAATGGCCCCCAGAGGGGGCAATTAAATAGATGTTGTGCAACATTTTTATGTGTTCAAGAGGACTCCATGGATGGAAATGGGCATGGGAATTTGGAAAGGTTCATCGAACTGGTCAAGGAACAGTTAGTAAATTCAAAATGAGCAGCTTAAAGGTTACCTTCTCTACTGTCCATACTGTTGGGGTCTTCAGTGTAAATGAGGAAGCTGACTGACATTTAGAAAGTTCGCAGTTACAGAGGTGAGGGTTGTTGATGGGGATTGTCTTTTGGCAAGATGGGAGGGAAAGCACAGTTTGAGGTAGGGATAATGTAAGGTCTCAGATGGAGAATGACAGGATTCTGAGCATACAATGGACCCATGATCCACATTCAGATGGGAAATATCAATGACAAGGGGATTGGAATCAAAGGGAAGAAATGACACTTCACTGCCATTGCTACATGATCAAGGGAGGCTTGAGGGTGATGGGTAAGGCTCACGTAATGTGCAGAGGGTCAAAGAGGATGGGCACAGACTTACAGTTGACAGGGAAAGGATGGGGTGCTGGTGGTGGTCAGTCTGATGGACTCAGTGGACACTTCTGCTCATTTACTCTCAGCTTTTTGGATCCTAGCTCCAGTTGGGAGAGGCCACTGTGGGGAGATGGAGAAGATTTTGATGTGGCCCGCAGAAGGATTGGAAACTCTCAATGTTTGGTATCCAGATGGATGTGATGTTCGCGTCATTGCTTTTGCACAGTTCGCTTGGCGAATTTGCTCAGGGCTTAATACAATCACTATACTTACAAATCCCAGTTTACATCTCCCTGTTAATTTCCTACAATGCCCTCCTCCATGTGTGTATTGCCCGACTGGGATCCTGCAGTTTTTATTCCTGCAGTGTTCTGAGTACTGCAGTCATCATTTTCTGGTTTCAAAGCAATTCCTTTCCCAAAGAGTCTTTACATTGCTAGTTTGCCACCCAAATGCTTCTTCACTGATTCCTGTGATTATCATTGTTCTGGCTCTTGTACTCTGTTTCAATTTACCAACCCGGATTCACTTAATTGGATACATGGAGCAACACAATCAAAGCAGCAATCCCACTGAAACAGTCACACGTAGTTCAGTTGATAACTTTTCATGTAAAATTGCACAGGAGATAAAATACAAAACAGTAGATGAAATGAAGGTCACATACAAAAGCCCAGTACATTCCCCATACCAGAAATGGAGCAGGATTGCTGCTCCGAGTGGATTAAACTTGCTTCCGTCTCAATTTTTCTACATTGACATTGTTCTGTCTGGAATACATGAGATTTATTGGACTGTTAAATTGCCTGAGATAATATATATGGAAACACATTCAAAAGCAAGTCAGCAATTGATCAAGATCATTGCCTTTAGGCCAATGAGTCATGGGGCTGTTCAGGGATGGTATAGAAAGCTGGTTTTGTATTCACCTCTTGCAATTTTTTTTATCGGAGCGTGCGAGTATTGCTGATGTTTAATAAAGCAACTGTGTGCTGAATCTTTGATGCATTGGCTGCAATTAGAAAGGCTTCTGGGGGAGAATTTAGCTTCTGTTTCTCCAGGAGTATGTTAACAGGATCACTGCTTGGTTTTCTGAAGGTTATAACTTGAACTGCAGCCCAACCTGTGTGCAGCTCCAATCATTGGAACTCATGGACATCTGATGAACTGATAAACAGTGCAACTGAGCTGATGCTGCTGAGCTATTTGTCAAGAGCTGTCCTCATACAGTCACTTACGTGAAACATAAGTGACTTCAGCAATTTAGTTCATCTGGTACTACAGCTGATTCCATCTACTGGGAAAGCTTCTATTTAACTAACATTTCCTCACCTCCTTTTGTACCTCTGGTTCAGAGTTATTGCTGCAAATTTCTTCAGGCCATCACCTGTAACAGCACCAGTTATTGATAGAGATCTTTAACCTGAGGAAGTTCACCCCATTACATTTCACATTTGTGGAGAAAACCATTCTAAACTGAGCATATCATTACATTAGAACATAAGAAATAAGAGCAGGAGTAGGTCATGTGGACCCTTGAGCCTGCTCTGCTATTCAGTGAGATCATGACTGATCTCCACTTACCCACTCGCTCACCATAACCCTTAATTTCTTTACATTTCAAAAATCTATTTAACTTTGCCTTAAAAAATGTTTAATGAAGTTGCCTCAACTGCTTCACTGGACAGGCAATTCCACAGGTTCACAACAGTTTGAGTGAAGAATTTCCTCCCCAACTCAGTTCTAAATCTGTTCCCTCCTATTATGAGGTTTGTTACTGTTAGGGTCTATGGGACAAGGCTGGTTCTCTAGGCACCAGCCAGTCTTTCTGGGGCTGGGGGAAATGAGTGCACATGTGGGACTAATTACAGAATCATAGAATGGCATTTTCTGCATCCAGAAGCGACAAGTTTGGAGGTGGAAAGGGCACTGAATTGGGTTGGTTGTATATACAAACATTGCTGCCTTCTTGCTTCCATCAGAATTAAGTTCTAACTGCCCATTTGAACTGAGTGACTTGCTTGGCCATTTTGTAGGGCAATTAAGAGTCAAAGGCATTGCTGTGGGTCTAGAGGCACATGAAGGCCAGAAAGGACAAATATGGATGATGACATTAGTGAACCAGCTGGGTTTTTAACAAAGTGACAATGGTTTTACATTCACCATCGCTGAGACAAACTTTAAGTTTCTGATTTTATTCAAGGAATTTAAATTCCAGCAGCTGCAGAAATAGGCCCACATCCTCCACAGCTTCTGGGTCTCTGGATTACTACTCCAATGACATCATCATTACTCTACCATCTTCTCTGATTTATAGACTTAGGTATATCTTCCCTTGTATAGTTATCTCTATCAAAGGGGCTAAAGACAACAGGCTTGCCTGGAAAGAACCTTGGGGTGGATTGTAAGGTTAAAGGCACCACAATAAATGCAAACTGTTGTAGCGTGCATGAGCCTTCAGTGCAAGGTAAGCATGTTTCTGGCTTTCAGCGTGCTTTAAGCATCACACACTTCATGAGCTTCATTGGCCCAAATTAGTCTGAAGAAAAGATCAAGAATGTTAGAGGTGAGGAACACTCAGTTTATGGTCACCAAGCAACTGTGATCTGAAAATGTACCTCCTGAAAGGGTGGCTGATGTATTATGATATAAAACCATGAGGCACAGAAGCAGAAGTGAGCCATTCAGCTCATGTCTGTACTCCATAATTCCATGAAATCATGGCTGATCTGATGATCCTCAACTCCACTTTCCTGCCTTTTCCCCATTACCATTGAATTCCTTCCCAATCAGAAATCTGCCTATCTCAACCTCGAAAATATGCTAACGCCCCAGCCTCTACAGCCCTCTGTAGTAAGGAATTCCATCGATTCAGAATCCCTGAGAGAAGAAATTCCTCCTATGTCTTAATTTGGAAACTCTCTATTCTAAGCTTATGTCTCTGGTCCTAAACTTGCCCAAAATGGGAAGCAACCTTTCTGCATCTATCTTGTTGAGTTTTCTAAGAATCTTGTATGGTTCAATAAAGACACCTCTCATTGGTTTAAACTCCAATGAGTACAGGCCCAATTTCCACAATGACTCCTCAGAAGACAGTCCATTGAGAACCAGGATCAATTGAGCGAGTTCTCTCTGGGTTGCTTCTACAGCCAGTCCATCTTTCCTTAGATAAGGGGTCCAAAAATATTCACAGCTTTCAACTTTGGTCTGACTAGTGCCTTGCTTTGTTTTAGCAAAACCTCCCAAATTTTATTCTCCTTTCCGTTTGAAATGAAGGCCAACAATCCATTTGTCTTCTTTCTTACCTGCTGAGCTTGGTTGCTAACCTTTTTTTAAGATTTATACATGAGGACTTCCAAATCCTTTTGTGCTGCACCAATTTACAGTTTTTCACCATTTAGATAATACTCAACTCTTTTTTTTCTTACAAAGTGCATAACCTCACATCTTCTCACATTACATTCCATTTGCTAAGTTTTGCCCATTCACTTAACCTTCCTGTATTCTCTATTGACTGCTTGTGCTCTGACTATGTTTGTGTCATATGCAAATGTGGCTGTACAGTCCATTCTTTTACCTCATCAAAGTCAGTAAATTATATTGGAAATAATTGTGACCCCAGCTCTAATCTGTGACACTTCACTAATTACAGGCTCCGTTCCTGAACATATTCTCTTTATCCCAGCTCTGGGTCTTCTATCACTTAGCCAATCCCTTATCCATGCTAATGCATTGCCTCTGACACCAGGTGCTCTTTTTTAATTAGGCAGCCTAATAGAGGCTTCTCAAAATCCAAATGCATTACTTCTACTCTCTCTCCTTGATCTACCCTGCTTGTGACACCCTCAAAGAATTTGAGTAAATTTGTTGAGCTAATTTCCCCTCATGGAGATATTATTATTCTGTTTGATCATATCATGCATTTCTAAATATTCTGCTATTGTATCCTTTATAATAGACACTAGCATTTTCCCAACAGCAGACATTAAGCTAACTACCCTTGTAATTACCTTTTCTGTCTCCTTCCCTATTTAAATAAAGATATTACATTGGCAGCTTTGCAATTCTCTGCGGCACACCCAGAATCTGTGGTGACTTGAAAGTCTGCTGCAGTGCATCCACTATCTCTGTAGTGCCTTCTTTTAATATCCTAAGTACCTCTTTCCCCTCAGGACTGAGACCATGCTGGCCTTCAGAAATTTCCTGCTGTTTAATCTATGGTCAATTTGGGCAAAGTTGAGTCAGAATTTTAGAATTAGAATTAGATTTTATTGTCATATGTACTCAAGTACAGAGGATACAGGATACAGTAAAAAGTGTATAAAGTCAGCATTATCAGCATCATCTTTGGTACAAATGTACGTGGGGACAAAATCTTTGGTAAAAAGTAGAAAAATAAGGAAGTAAATTTAAAAGCTAATCATTGCAGCCCTTCTTGAGTGTTTGGCATGCTAGCCTAGCAGGCTCCACAAGGATTCTATCTCCTGCATGCTGGGTTAGATCTCCCCCAAGCTCACTATCACCGCGGATGCCAGGAAACACCATCACTACCGCATTGGGCTCAATCTCCTCTGTGCTAAGCTTACTCCCTCACTCTCCCACTGTGCTTTCTCGCTCTCCCTCATGTTAGCCCACTCTCTCTGCATTGGGCTCAATCTCCCCTGCACTGGGCTCAGTCTCCCCTTCACTGGGCTTGGTCTCCGCTGCGCTGGACTCGATCTCCCCTTCACTGGATTTGGTCTCCCCTGCACTGGGCTCACTCGCCCCTGCATTGGGCTCAATGTCCCCTTCATTGGGCTCAATCTCCCCTGCACTGGGCTCAGCCTCCCCTTCACTGGGCTTGATCTCCGCTACGCTGGCCTCAGTCTCCCCTGTGCTGGGCTCAGTCTTCACTGCCCTGCACCAAAGTTGACTCCCAACCACTCCACTGCCAGGAAGAAACCTTGCCCCAGGCATGCTGGACATTTCCCCACAGAAGGAATGTGGATTACAGTCAGAAAACAAAAACTGTGAGGGAAAAAGGAAAGTAAAGGCAGGCGGAGCAGATGAGCTCCAGGCACAAGCCTGGACGCTGTACTGCTGTTCCACTGCCATCTTGGTGACTGATGGTTACATGATCAGGTGGTGTAAATATTCTTTTGGAACATATGTACAGTTGCGTAAACCAACAAAGTCAGTAACTATTATAAGGACACATCAAACCAGCGCAAGTTTTCACCGTATTGTCAATAAATTATTATGGTTTTGATTTTTTTCAATTAAGATGGTACATCCACAGTTATAAAAACATTCAGTATTCAGACACCGATCCATCAGGTAGCTGGAGTTAAGATATTTGACCTGTTATGATATTCAAAAAAAGAATTGGATAAACACACTGCATACATTGGCACAGAAACAGACCATTCAGCCCAACCAGTCATTGTTGCATTTTAAGCTTAATACTAGCCTCCTCCGATCCCTCCTCACATGAATGTACCTCTAAAATGCTTTATTGTCTTCTACTTCATGTGCTCCCCCATTGATGCAATTGTACCATTTACCCTCTCTCTCTGGTAGCAAGTTCTTAACACACATTGAGTGAAGCTGTCTCTTCTGAATTTCGTACTGGACTTCTTGGTAATTACCTTGTACTGATGGCCTCTAGTCATGCTCTTCCACACACAGGAAACCTATTCTCAGTATCCATTCTCTCAAAATGTTCCATGATTTTAATATCTTTATTTTGGTCCCCCCTCAGCCTTCTGAAGGAGACCTAATCTTGTCAATCCTTTCTTGACGTACATATCCAAGCATTTCTGGTATCATCATTATGAATTTTCACGTCACCCTCTGCAGTGTGTCTACACATCCTTTCTTTAAACATAATGACTAGAGCAGCACACAGGAGTTTAAGTGCAGACTAACCAATATTCAATACACATTTCATATAACTTCCTTACTTTTCAATTCTAACTCTCTAAAAATAAAGCCTGGTGTTAGGTATGCTTCTTCACAGCCTTGTGAACCTGTGCCACAACTTCTAATGATTGACATGTTTGTGCTCTGAGATTCCTTTGATTCTCTACTCTTATGAGACTTACATCCTCCAATTGCCTCTCTATTCTTCCGAATAGAAAGTAAACCTGAAAATATTGTGTCAAACTCCAGTTTCCAATTGTGGGTCTGCTCTGCAAGTTCACTAATAGCCGCCTGTAATTTGTTGCAGTCCACTTTATTATTGATGAAACGTCCCCTCCCTTTACACACCTCATCACTTTTTATAATTCAATATCTTAGCTATTTTTCCTGCTTCCCTGGTAAATACTGAAGCAAAATAATTACTTAATATTTATGCAATCTCTTACCTAATCCTCTACATCTCTACTTAAGTGTTATTATGTCTGTGCTCTAATGGCTCTATTCCCATCGCGTATGCTCTTTTTTTAAACTGGTATGCCTGTAACAAAATATTTTGCTACTTTGCTTTATGATCCTTGATAATTTAGTATGATAGTTCCTCCTTATCTACCTTTTTTTGACTGTTCTAATCTCTTTGTATTCTTCCTATTATGCATTCCTCTGTCATGTGCTTAATGAATGTCTTTTTCCTAGCATACAACTGCTCCTTTCTGTGTTTATTCCTCTATGGGGTCTCACTAGTGTTTAATTTGTTCTTTCCTTTCAGATGAATATATTATCTTTGCTCTCTGTTGAATACTATTAAAGATGTTTCCATTGTTGATCGATACCAATATTTACCAAAGTCGTTAGCCATTTTATGTTTTCAAGTTCTGTTGTCAGCCCCTCAAATTCATCTTTTCCTCAATGTATTATGTTGATTTTTTTCACATTTAGCATATTATTTAAAGTGAATTATATCATGGTCACTGCTGCCGAGATGTTCAATTACTTACAATTCCCTCACCTGCTCTACTTCACTGATATCCTTTAGCGAAGGAAACAGTCATCCTTACCTGGTCCGGCCTACATGTGACTCCAGACCCATAGCAAGGTGGTTGACTCTTAAGTGCCCTCTGGACAATTAGGGATGGGCAATAAATGTTTCCCAGCCAGCAACGCCTTCATCCTGTGAATGAATAAAGAAAAAAATCCCTATTATGAGATTGAATAAAGGATTTTCCCTTCTTGGGCTTTTTACATATTGGGTTAGAAAAAAGTCACATACATACTGAATGCAGCACTTTCCTTATCTTCACTATGTATTGCTTTTCCTTCTTCCCTTCTTTTTTTCTCGAACCTACCTGATAAAGAGAGCTCTTCGGCAGGGGGTGGTTTCAATGGGCTCTGCAGTTGTGACGGTGGCTTCAATGGGCTATACAGTTGGTCCTACAGAATCCTGGAGCAGGACACTCACTTTCACGTGGAGTGGGCCCCTGACAGCGCCACAGCGGGGCCTGGGAATCCTGGAGCTAGACATTCTCAGTGGGACGATGTGGGCTGGGAATCCTGGAACAGGACATTCTCAGCGGCACGTCGTGGCCTAGGAATTCTGGAGTGGACATTCTCAGCAGGACGGTCTGGGCTGGGAATCCTGGAACAGGACATTCTCAGTGGCACGGTGTGGCCTGGAGCTGGATACTCTCAGCAGGACAGTGTGGGCTGGGAATCCTGAAACAGGCCATGCCTCAGCGGGATGGCGTGGGGTAGGAATCCTGGAGCAGTGGTGTGCTATAGCAGCAGAGAAGGAAATGTTGGATTCTCTTCAAATTATCTTAGCTAATTTTATTCTAAGTCAATGTGAATGGCGCCTATGTACAGCAATGATACACACATTTTTCTGCATTTTATATTGAATACATGTGACAATAAAAGGATATTCTATTCCACATGAAACCTTTTCTGTCTAATTGATAGCAAAGTTATTGAAATTCCCCAGTTTATCATTAATACAGGTTTTCTGTTCAAGTCGCTAATTTGTCTATATTTCATCTGCCTCCAACTAAATGGTAGTAGGCTACACACTAGTCTGATTCACAGTCCATTATCTTTTATCTTAAAGTGATGTGCAAGTGAAGCAAAAGTGATATGAAACCAAAAACTTGCTCACAAAAAAAGTGTCTGGAATGCACTGCCAGGAAATGTGATGGAGGTGGCTTCAATTGAGGCATTTAAAAGAGCATTGGATGATTATTTGGATAAAAATAGTGCGCAGGGATATGAACATCAGATAGCAGACCAGGCACAGGCCTGATGGGCTGAATGGCCTCCTTCTACACCATCATGAATCTGTGATTTCAGGATTGATATATCTCTTTTTCTTTTTGTTAAAGACAAAGGATCTTTTTTCTTGTCTTCATACTATCCTGAATAATTCCAGTTCATCCACCTCCCATTTCTCCCTCCCTCTTGTTGTAAGCCTGGCATGTTTAATTCCCAGTCAGATATTTTAAGACATTTTTAATAGGATTTCCTCCCATTTTAGGTTGCACCATATCTTCAGAGAACCATTTGATAATTCTACCTATCGCTTTGAAATTAATTTTTTTTTCTAACATTATTCCTTCCTCTGGTCTTCTATCCTGTTTGATCTACATGCAGGTTGCTCCTATTCTTATAGATATGACTGTAGACTGACCAATAGGAAGGAAAACTCTGGAGGGTATGTCAGCAGTACATGGAGCAGTTAGGGAAATAGGAAACTCCTTCAAAGAGCTAACAAAGGTACAAATAGGTTGAATGGCCTCCTTCCATGCCATATTATTACTTTCCAGGTGGTATCAAAAGGAAATGAAACCTAATATTTCTCACACATTGTCTTATGTTAATATTTCATTAATTTTGTCAGATGCAACCTGTTGATGCTGTTACCATTAACGTCACAGACAAAAGGTCCACCAGGCCAAGTGAATGCATTCAACAATTCTTCGTACAACCAATAAAGAAATAAGGGGCCCAGTGGCAGGCAATACTAGAATCAGGAAGCAATGCCTTAAAATTAGAAAGAGCAGGTTTAGGACTGAGTTGAGGAGGAACTTCTTCACCCAAAGGATTATGAATCTGTGAAATTCCCTGCCCAGGGAAGCTATTGAGGCTACCTTTTTGAATGTTTTTAAGGCCAAGGTAAATAGATTTTTGAAAAGTAAAGAAACTAAAGACTACGGTGATCAGGCGGGTAAGTGGAGCTAAGTCCATGGAAAGATCAGCCATGATCTTATTGAATGGCAGAAGGAGCTCAATGGCCCAAATGCCCTACTCCTGCTCCTATTTTGTTGCATTCTGATGTTCAAAGGTCTGCTTCTGCAATTTTTTCTAATCATTTGTCAAAAAAGATCATTGCTGGCTAAACCTGCATTCACCCAATATTCAAAAAGGGAGGTAGATAGAAAATAGGGAATTATAGACCAGTGAGCCTAGCGTTGGTAGTGGGGAAAATTCTCAAATCCATTGAGAAGGATTTTATTTCAGAGCATTTAAAAAGCAGTGGCAGGATCAGTCAGAATCAGCTTTGATTTATGAAGGGGAATTCATGCTTGACAAATCTGTTAGAATTCTATGTTCTATGAAGATGTAACTAGTAGAGTTGACAAGGAGGATCCAGTCAATGTAATATATTTGGACTTTCAGAAAGCATTTGACAAAGTCCAGCATAAGTGATTAATGTGCCAGATTAAAATGCCTGGGACTGGAGGATGTTTTTGAGATGGATAGGAAACTGGTTAGCAGAGAGGAAACAAAAAGTAGAAATCAATGGGTCCTTTTCAAACTTGCAGTCCGTAATGAGTGGGGTGCCATAGGGATCAGTGCTGGGACCCCAGCTATTCACTATAAATATTAATGATTTGGATGAGGGAACAAAATGTGACATCTCCAAGTTTGCACATGATACCAAGTTGGGTGGAGGGTGAACTGTGATGATGATGCTAAGATTCTTCAGCATGATCTCGATATGTTGGGTGAGTGGGCAAGTCAATGGCAGATGCAGTATAATTTGGATAAATGTGAGGTTATTCACTTCGGAAGCGAAAACAAGAAAGTAGATTACTACGTGAATGGCTATAAATTGGGAGAGGGGAGTGTGCAGCGAGATCTGGGTGTCCTTGTACACCAGTTGCTGAAGGTAAGCATGCAGGTGCAGCAGGTGGTAAAGAAGGCAAATGGTACATTGGCCTTCATTGTGAGAGGTTTTGAGTACAGGAGCAGGGAGGTGTTGTTGCCATTGTACAGGACCTTGGAGAGACCACACCTAGAATATTGTGATAACAAAGTGTGGAGCTGGATGAACACAGCAGGCCAAGCAGCATCTCAGGAGCACAAAAGCTGACGTTTCGGGCCTAGACCCTTCATCAGAGAGGGGGGGTGGGGAGAGGGAACTGGAATAAATAGGGAGAGAGGGGGAGGCGGACCAAAGATGGATAGAGGAGAAGATAGGTGGAGAGGATAGTATGGGTGGGGAGGTGAGGAGGGGATAGATCAGTCCGGGGAGGACGGACAGGTCAAGGAGGTGGAATGAGGTTGGTAGGTGGGAGAATGGAGGTGCGGCTTGAGGTGGGAGGAGGGGATAGGTGAGAGGAAGAACAGGTTAGGGAGATGGGGACGATCTTGGCTGGTTTTGTGATGCAGTGAGGGGAGGGGATGAACCGGGCTGGTTTTGGGATGCGGTGGGGGAAGGGGAGATCTTGAAGCTTGTGAAGTCCACATTGATACCATTGGGCTGCAGGGTTCCCAAGCGGAATATGAGTTGCTGTCCCTGCAATCTTCGGGTGGCATCATTGTGGCACTGCAGGAGGCCCATGATAGACATGTCGTCTAAGGAATGGGAGGGGGAGTTAAAGTGGTTTGTGACTGGGAGGTGCAGTTGTTTATTGCAAACCGAGCAGAGGTGTTCTGCAAAGCGGTCCCCATGCCTCCGCTTGGTTTTCCCAATGTAGAGGAAGCCACACCATGTACAGCGGATACAGTATGCTACATTGGCAGATGTGCAGGTGAACATGTGCTTAATAGGGAAAGTCATCTTGGGACCTGGGGTGGGGGTGAGGGAGGAGGTGTGGAGGCAAGTGTAGCACTTTCTGCGGTTGCAGGGGAAGGTGCCCGATGTGGTGGGGTTGGAGGGCAGTGTGGAGCGGACAAGGGAGTCACGGAGAGAGTGGTCTCTCTGGAAGGCAGACAAGGGTGGGGTTGCAAAAATGTCTTGGGTGGTGGGGTCGGAATGTAGATGGCGGAAGTGTCGGAGGATGATGCGTTGTATCCAGAGGTTGGTGTGGTGCTATGTGAGGACAAGGGGGATCCTCTTAGGGCGGTTGTGGCAGGGGCGGGGTGTGAAGGATGTGTTGCAGGAAATGCGGGAGACGCGGTCAAGGGCGTTCTCGACCACTGTGGGGGGGAAGTTGCGGTCCTTGAAGAACTTGGACATCTGGGATATGCGGGAGTGGAATGCCTCATCCTGGGAGCAGATACAGCGGAGGGGAAGGAATTGCGGATATCTCTCAGAGAATATTGTGTGCAGTTTTGCTCTCCTTTTCTGAGGAATAGTACTCTTGTTCTCGAGGGAGTGCAGCAAGGGTTTACCAGGCTGATTCTGGGGATGGTGCGTCTGATACATGAAGAGTGATTGACTCGCTTGGGATTGTTTTTTTGCTGGAGTTCAGATGAATGAGGGGGGATCTCCTAGAGACTAATAAAACTTTAACAGGACTGAAATGTGAGGCTGGATGAGCACAGCAGGCCCAGCAGCATCTCAGGAGCACAGAAGCTGACGTTTCTAGGCTGCTTGGCCTGCTGTGTTCATCCAGCCTCACATTTCATTATCTTGGATTCTCCAGCATCTGCAGTTCCCATTATCTCTAACAGGACTGGACAGGATAGATTCGGGGAGGATGATCCCGATGGTGGGTGTGTCCAGAGCAGCGGTCACAGTCTGAAGATTTGGGGTAGACCATTTAGGACAGAGATGAGGAGACATTTCTTACCCCAGGGAGTGGTAAACCTGTGAAATTCATTACCACAGGAAGTAGTTGTTGCTGAAATATTGAATACATTCAAGAGACAACTAGATATCACACTTGGGGCGAATGGGATCAAAGGTTATGGGGAGAAATCAGGATGAGGCTATTGAGTTGGATGATCATCCATGATTGTGAAGAATGGTAGAGCAGGCTTGAAGTGCTGAATGGCCTCCTCCAGCTCCTATCTTCTTTATTTCTGTGTTCAGAGGTCAGTTAAAAGTCAGCCATTTTGCACTGAGTTTGGAGTCATATATCAGTCAGACCAGGTAAAGTTGGTCCATTTCCTTGCTCTAAAGAACCAGAAGGGTTTTTAACAAGTCAACAATGACTTTTGTGTTCTCCAGGCTTTTAATATTTTCCTAATTAATTTAAATTTCACCATTTGCCATCTTGGGATCCAACCCCATGCCCCAAAATGTCAGCCTACACCTCTAAACTGATAGGTAACTAACACGGGAATGACACTGTTACCTTCCTGAGGTGTGACACAGTTCTAGGAATCGATCTTTACATGGAGCTCTCTGCTTTGAATATTTTTAATAATTGCTCTGAAGTTGCAGAAAGCCAATTATCTTGGTGATGAAAACACCTCCTTACACCCAGTGGTGGAGTGTTCAGAATTTTTTTGAGAAGCTGCTATTAATAATCTTCAAAATTAATATTCACTTGAAAAATCCTGTTCTAATCCTTTTGGCATGACACTTTGTTTGGATGGAAAATCCGATTTGAGGCTTCAGTCAAATGTTAATTAGTCGCTGGTTTGTGAATAACTCACCTGCCTTTGCAATAAAATCAGATCTTATCAGTCCCTATTATCAGCCACATTTCCTGGTCAAGGATAACAAAGTGTGGTGCTGGATGAACACAGCAGGCCAAGCAGCATCTTAGAAGCAGAAAAACTGACGTTTCGGGTCTCGACCCTTCTTCAGAAATGGGAGATGGGGAGAGGGTTCCGAAATAAATAAGGAGACGGGGGGAGGTGGATCGAAGATGGATAGAGGAGAAGATAGGTGGAGAGGAGACAGATAAGTTAAAGGCGTGGGGTTGGAGCCTGTAGAGGTGAGCGTAGGTGGGGAGGTAGGGAGGGGATAGGTCAGTCCGGGGAGGATGGACAGGCCAAGGGGGCGGGATGAGGTTAGTAGGTAGGAAATCGAGGTGCAACTTGACGTAGGAGGAGGGAATAGGTGGGAGGAAGGGCAGGTTAGGGAGGCAGGGATGAGCTGGGCTGGTTTTGGGATGCAGTGGGGGGGAGGGGAGATTTTGAAGCTTGTGAAGTCCACATTGATACCATTGGGCTGCAGGGTTCCCAAGCGGAATATGAGTTGCTGTTCCTGCTGTGGCATCGTTGTGGCACTGCAGGAGGCCCAGGAGGGACATGTCGTCTGAGGAATGGGAGGGGAGTTGAAATGGTTTGCGACTGGGAGGTGCAGTTGTTTATTGCAAACTGAGAGTAGGTTTCTGCAAAGTGCTCCCCAAGCCTCCGCTTGTTGTCCCCGATGTAGAGGAAGCCACAATGGGTACAGCGGATGCAGTATACCACATTGGCAGATGTGCAGGTGAACATCTGCTTGATGTAGAAAGTCTTCTTGAGGCCGGGGATGTGGGTGAGGGAAGACGGGTTGGGGCAAGTGTAGCACTTCCTGCAGTTGCAGGGGAAGGTGCCGGGTGTGGTGGGGTTGGAGGGGAGTGTGGAGTGGACAAGGGAGTCATGGAGAGAGTGGTCTCTCTGGAAAGCAGACAAGACATTTCCTGGTCTATTCTTTTTGCTTCACTCTGTAGCAGAATTATTATTATCAAATGGAGCAAACTTTTAATTCCTGCTTGAGGTACTGAGTGGTTGTCAGATTATTTGATGCCTCGATTCAAACTGTTTTTTGGCACTGGACTAGCTTTTGAATTAGCACCAGAACTGTGGGCTGATTTCCAATCTGCTATCTTGACCAGGAGTGATACTCAGAGTTTGGGCAATTAAACAGTATAACTCTTGGGATAAAAACAGAAATTTCTGAAAAAATCAGAGACTAAGTTAGAAATTGCTGGAAAAACTCAGCAGGCCTGGCAGCCTCTGTGGAGAGAAATTAGAGTTAACGTTTCTCTGAGATATTAACTTTGATTTCTCTTCACAGGTGCTACCAGACACGTTGAGTTTTTCCAGCAATTTCTAACTTTGTCTCTGAATTACAGTATCTGCAGTTCTTTCGGGGTTTTATTCAGCACAAATCTAGTACCTAAAGTATTGTAATTTTCAAAGAGAGGTGTGCAATGATTGCAGGTCGTCACTGAGCAATGCCTTATCATTTTTCGCTTCACTCAAATGACCTTTGACCTTAAAAGTAACTGTCTGCGTTGAGGCCATGAGCTGTTGTATTTTAGCTGGGGACTGACGAGGCCCCTCCTTCCCCATGAAATGTTGATAGGCTGCCTCTTAGAATCACTACCACTCCTCTGGTACAGGTAAACTCACAGTGTCAGTAGGTAACAGTGAAATGACAATGGTGTGCATTCTAGCAGGGGAGATTGCACATGATTTATGCTCCTTTGACATCATTGTAGTTGTCTATTTGGCAAATGTTGCCCAGTTTTGGACTTTGCAGGCCGTGAGGTGAGTCTTACGAGTGCAGCCTGATTGGATAAGTAATCCCTTGCTTGTGGCAAAAAGCTGAAGGGTAATACTGCTTGACATGATCTACCAGTTGTTTGAATATATATAAATTCTAAATAATACTAAGTGTGCAAAGAATTAAACTGAGAATGAATTTATGATTGTGAGTAGTCAGTAAGGTGAATTTGTATGTACTGGAAGCTACATACATTAAGACATGGTGCACTGTTCCTTGCAGACAGAAAGAAAATGGGTTATGCCTCTTTCAACTCAACAAAAAAGATGGCAGCCAGCCTCTGGTTTGTTTTACAGAGCAAGGCCGAGTCTAATCAGTGTCAACCTGCCTGTTTTAAAGCTTAATCAAAACTTGGCAGTTAATTGTCCATCATTGTTAACTACTGCATTGTCCATGCCAATGCCTCTACTGATTAGAGTGCACCAATCAGCTGTTTTCTCACAGACAGTACAGTATATGGATTGGTTCCCTTTATTTTGACATTTTTTATCCAAATTGTCCTGATAAATGCAAGATGAAAAGCTTCAATAAATGAGTCCTTCAGCACTTCCCTATCAACAGTGTTGGTGTTCTGTCAGTTCCATACATTTGACTGTGCTGCAGTATCTCTGTGCTATTGTTGGATCCTGTTTTCAGGAGGGAGAATCGGACCCACAACTTTCTAACTTAGTGGCAGTACTACCTATTGAGTCACAATTCACACTTGTTATACCAGGACAAGAACCACTATTGCTAACTTATCCACTGTAAGGTAGAAGCATATTTCAGGTTGGAAAGGATAAAGCGATTGTCAAACTTAATGGCGTGAGGTTCACTTTGATAAGTTTCAGGCTGAGTTACATTTCTGGAAAGAAGAGAGATGGGTATGTAGTGTGACTCACAGTTTGCGAGGATGTGTGTGTTTCTGTGATAATTGTATTGATGATGTGCTATGCTGTGGTAGGCTTACAGTTTCTGAGATCATCATGTGCTGAGTTGACAGACCCCTTGGGATCTAGTTCAAGACTGTTCACTTTGCTGCTGTCTGAAATTATGTTGTGTCAAAGAAAATTAATGTTCATCTAACAAATTTCAAATCAAATCTCAATGCTTCAAAATGGCTTTAGAGCAAACACACTAAAGGAAATATTTATGGCATCTGCTTATGTGGAAGAGCCAGTAAAAGCCAAGATGTCTCCATGGAAACACTTACAACTTATCAAGAAGGCTGCAGATATGTCATTAGTTACACTCATTCTCCAAAAGAAATGCTGTATGAAGATGATTTCCATGGAGGATTAGTCATTGAGCTAATACATCAATCCATGGACAGTGGGATATCACCTCTCTCAATAAAACAGACCCACATTTCAGACAGGTTTGAAAAAAATTCTATCTATCAAGAGGTACCCTCCTTCTCTTTCAACATCTCCCTCCAAAGTTCTTAGAAACTACCTGCTTCATTTGAGCATCTACTTGAGGCTCAATGGGTAGAGGCCACATTTTTGGTCACCCTGCCATGGGAAGGATGTTATTTAAATTGAATGGGTGCAGAAAAATTTTGCAAGGATATTGATGGGACTGGAGGGTTTGAGTTACAATGAGTGTCTGGGTATGCTGGGACTTTTTTCCTCTAGAGCGTGTGATGTTAAGGGGTAATCCTATAGAGATTTATAAAACCATGAGAGGCATAGCTAAAGTAAATAGACAAGGTCATTCCCTCAGAATAAGGAAGCACAAAGCTAAAGGGCAAACGTTTAGAGTGAGAGGGGAATGATTTAAAGGTACTTGAGGGGCAACTTTTTTCACACCGAATGTGGGGTACATATATGGATCAAGCTACCCAGGGAAATGGTAGAAGTGAGTATAATTACAATATTTAAAGAACGTTTGGACAGGTGCATGGATAGGAATGGTTTAGAGGGCTATGAGTCAAATGCAGGCAAATGGGACTAGTTCAGTTCAGGAAATTGGGTTAGAATGGGCATGTTGGCCTGTTTCCATGCTGTATGACTCTATGATTCTATAAACTGTGCGTAAAACTGTTGCTGATGTTTCAGCACAGCACTGAGGGAGCTAAACTAAGGTCTTGTCCACTCTCAAAGGTAGATGTAAAAGTTCCATGGTAGCACTTTGAAGAGGAGCAGCAAGGGGCATCATCCTTGATAATCTGGCCAATATTTATCCTTCAATCAATTCGACTGAAACAGATTATCTGGTCAGTATCACACTGCTGCTTGTGGCATCTTTCTGTACACAAATTGGCTGCCGTAATTCCTAAACAGATCATCTGGTTGAAGATTTTCGTGAATGCTTTTGCAAAATACGACTGCCTAACTACACCCCACAGACTGCAGCAGCTCAAAAAGGCAACTCAGTACCAGCTTCTAAAGGGAGTGGAAAAGAATCACAGAAAAAAACATTCTGATAGAGTGACTCGACTCACATCATGAACTCTGCTTTCATAGGATATAGAACATAGAACATAAAACAAAGAACAGTACAGTACAGACTCTTCACCCACAATGTTGAGCTTAACTATTATCCTGCTAAGATCAATCTACCCTGCATATCCTACATTTTACTATTCTCCATGAGTCCATCCAAGTCTCTTAAAAGTCCCTAAAGCATCTGACTTTACTACCACAGCCGGCAGTGCATCCCACACACCCACCACTCTCTGAGTGAAGAGCCTACCTCTGACATCTCCCCTTTGCCTTCCTCCAATCACCTTAAAATTATGCCCCCTTGTAATAGCCACTTCCGCCCTGGGAATAAGTCTCTGATTATCCATTCTATCTATGCCTCTGATCATCTTGTACACGTCTACCAAGTTACCTCTCATCCTTCTTCGCTCCAGTGAAAAAAGCCCTTGCTCCCTCAACCTTTCCTCATTAGACCTGCGCTCTAGGTTAGACAGTGTCCTGTTAAATCTCTCTGCACCCTGTCTAAAGCTTCCACATCTTTCCTGTAACGAGGCGACCAGCATTGAACGCAATATTCCAAGTGGGGTCTAACCAGAGTTTTTTTTAGAGCTGCAGCATAACCTCACGGCTCTTAAACTCAATTCCCCTGCCACTGAAACCCAACACACCATACACCTTCTTTACAACCCTATCAACTTGGGTTGCAACTTTGAGGGATCTATGGAAATGGGCCCCAAGATCCCTCAGTTCCTCCACACTGCTGAGAATCCTGCCATTAACCCTGCATTCTGCATTCAAATTCGACCTTCCAAAATGAATCACTTCACACTTTTCTGGGTTGAATTCCATCTGCCACTTCTTTGCCCAGCACTGCATCCTGTCAATGTCCCGTTGCAACCTACAACAGCCCTCCACACTGTCCACAACTCCACCAACCTTCGTGTCATCAGCAATCTTACTAACCCACCTTTCCACTTCCTCATCCAAGTTATTTATAAAGATCATAAACAGCAGAGCTCCCAGAACAGATCCCTGTGGAACACCACTGGTCACCGAGCTCCAGGCTGAATACTTGACTATCGACCATCACTGTCTTCCTTCAATTGGACAGCCAGTTTTGCATCCAGACAGCCAAATTTCCCTGAACCCCAAGCCTTCTTACTCTCTGAATGGGCCTACCACGTGGAACCTTATTGAATGCCTTGCTAAAATCCATATACACCACAACCACAGCTATACCTCCATCGATGTGTTTTGCCACATCATCAAAGAATTCAGTAAGGCTTGTGAGGCATGACCTGCCCCTCACAAAGCCATGTTGACTATTCTAATCAAACTGTGCTTTTCCAAATAATCATAAATATTACCTCTCAGAATGCTCTCCAATAATTTTCCCACCAGGGAACTAAGACTGACTGGTCTATAATTTCCAGGATTTTCCCTATTCCCTTTCTTGAACAAGGGAATGGTGTTTGTCACCCTCAATCTTCTGATGCAATTCCAGTGGACAGTGAGGACCCACTCCTCATCACCCAGCCCCCTCTCCCTGCTGCAGATGCTCCCTGACCTGCTCAGTTTTGCCAGCAATTCTATTTTTTTTGTTTCAGAACTCCAGCATCCATAATTCTTTGTTTTATTTTAGGAAATAAATGTTCACCTAGTCATTGAAGCCAGCAACTGCTGGAAGAATAATAAGGAATCTTAAATTGGCTACACTTATGAGTACATTCAGAAGCAGTTAATGGCTGTAAGGCACTGTGGAATATACGGAGGTCAGGACAGATGCTTTATACTCATGGTATTCTTTGAAGAAAAGCAGGGAAATTTGCCTGAGATTCCTGATTAATATTTATCCATCAATCAATATCATTAAGCAAATTATCAACAATTACCATATTATTCTTTCAGTGCATTGGCTGGCCAAAAGAAAAACAGAAATTGCAGGAAAAGCTCAATAGGTCTGGCAGCATCTGTTGACTGGAAAATTAACCCTGATTTTTGTTCACAGATTCTATCAGACCGGCTGAGCTTTTGCAACAATTTCTGTTTTTGTGTCTGATTTCGAGCACCCACAGTTCTTTCAGTTTTTAAAAGAAAATTATGTTCTTTTTTGTTTCTGTCCTACATTAAAACAATGGCTATAGCCCAAAATTATGATGCTCTGAGACTGTAAAAACTGCTAACGAAATGCAAAATCTTTCTTCAGTACTTTTCTGACTCAGAGGTCAAATTGTAACCAATGAGTCACAGTTGACACCTTAACTAAATGTATATTTAATACCTTGTACTTATTGGCTCACTCAGATACCAAGCAGTTTGATTTTTCGCAGAGAGACTGTCTCTTCATGTTGATGATTTTTTACACTGGTTTTTTTCTGGCTGGGATTTTTCCGGCACTTGACGTATTTCCATTAATTTTGTTCAGTTGGTCATGGAGACAGTTAGGAAATGAGGCCTATCAATAAAAACAAATTCCAATTTTCTGCAGCAAATAGTTTGTGCATTGTAGGAGTTTGCTGAGTAGTTATGTCAATAGCAAGCAGTGTCTGCCCAGAAATGATACTTTCGCTGTACAGAAACTGGAATGTTCAATTTCACACACTGCATTTGGAGAGGTGTTCATCTATATGGAGTGAATCCTTCCTTAGATATAGGATAATACCTATACTTTTATACATTCAATCCACTGCATACATTGGAATGCAAAGCTGGAACACCCCTCCCTAAGAAGCTGAGGATATGCTGTGTTCAGTTGGAATTTTCAAGACTGATAAGACAGCCCTTTTTTAATAAGGGTTAAAAGTCTGTACCAGCTCTGGTCTCAGCATGTTCGTGGTTGAAGTTGTATGCTGTGAAGGTCATATCTCAGAGAAACACTAATCATAGCGAGTTTTGAGAAGATTTGTAGCTCAGGTTGAGGTTCTGGATGGCGTTTGCTCGCTGAGCTGGAAGGTTAGTTTTGAGACGTTTCGTCACCATTCTAGGTAACATCATCAGTGAGCCTCCGACAAAGCACTGGTGTTATGTCCCGCTTTCCATTTATCTGGTTAGGTTTCCTTGGGTTGGTGATGTCATTTCCTGTGTTGGTGATGTCATTTCCTGTTCTTTTTCTCAGGGGATGGTAGATTGGCTCCAAGTCAATGTGTTTGTTGATGGAGTTCCGGTTGGAATGCCATGCTTCTAGGAATTCTCGTGCATGTCTCTGTTTGGCTTGTCCTAGGATGGCTGTGTTGTCCCAATCAAAGTGGTGTCCTTCCTTATCTGTATGTAAGGATACGAGTGATAGTGGGTCCTGTCGTTTTGTGGCTAGTTGATGTTCATGTATCCTGGTGGCTAGCTTTCTGCCAGTTTGTCCAATGTAGTGTTTGTCACAGTTCTTGCAAGGTATTTTGTAGATGACGTTCATTTTATTTGTTGTCTGTATAGGGTTTTTTAAGTTCATTAGCTGCTGTTTTAGTGTGTTGGTGGTTTTGTGGGCTACCCTGATGCCAAGAGGTCAGAGTAGCCTGGCAGTCATTTCGGAAATGTCTTTGATGTAGGGGAGAGTGGTTATGGTTTCTGAGCCCGTTTTGTCTGTTTGTTTGGGTTTATTGCTGAGGAATCGGCGGACTGTGTTCATCGGGTACCCATTCTTTTTGAATACGCTGTATAGGTGATTTTCCTCTGCTAATCATACCAGCATTGCAGGTAAAGAGGATGGGAGTCACTCTCTTGCTCCTTTGCTGAAATCAGAAAGTAAATGAAACTGCAATGGAAACGAAATTGGATAAAGGCCTTGCCACTGGCGCATAAAGCCAAGCATCTCAAAGTAAGCTGTTCATCCAACGATGTCAGTTCTAACAGCATCATAAAACCCAACAATTAGAATCTCCCATCATATATGCTTCATGGAACTAGAAACAGAGCAAATAATTGTTTCACATTTTTTTGGACCCAGCTCTCATTTCTATTCTGTGTCTACGTGTGTTGCATTATAGTTTACTCATACTTAGTAGCCAATAATCGAACTTCATCAATACCTCAAGAAAGCCCAGTTGAATTAACTCCTTTTAAAACATAAGTTTATTTGATTCAAAAGAAAGACACCCACAAAAGAAAGAAACCTTTATAAATTAACTTTGTTGCTATCAGCTAAGGGGATTAAAGAACGGGAACCAGTTCACCTCTCCTTACCTGGAAACTTAGCAATTAGAGGTGCCCTTTCTAAACTCCTAATGTCTTGTAGAACCTCAGCCAGGGACTGCTGGTATCAGAGGGGCTGAGTGGACAAGGTGCAAACGAAGTACAGGAAAATCTGCGTTATCCAGCATGACACCAACTGGAAGACTCCACAAAACAGAATTCCCAATATCTCCTCGAGACATACCTGATATAATACAAAATACTGTTGCTAGCCTGAAGTGATTGCAAGTGAAATGGCTGAAGTTTATATTTTCTCTCAATGTGAACAGAGTCAATGATGGAGAGTTTCTTATGTCTGAATCTTGTGTTTTTTGATTAATTCCGAGTCACGGCAAGATTTTTGAAGTGATTTCCACCAAGATGCTGAGTGAGTTTTTTCGCCATATCTTTCCAAATTTGTCTCATTAACTATCTACCCATAATATCAATAGTAACCATACTGCACTGCTGTTAACTCAAATAAAAAGATTTTTTGAGTTTGTGACAACTTTGAGTTGGCTTTCCTTTATATTTTTGATCATGTTATCTAAGTTTTATGGAAATGTGATGCCTCTGTATGAAAAATAGGCTCTGAGTGTGATAAAGGGGGAAGTCATGACCCTTCTCACCCTGGTGTTTGGGGGCTTGGTCCATGATGAACAACATAAACTAGACAGCTGCTCTCCTATTAGACACAGGCAACTAATAGTTGTTTAACCTGAGGGGAAAAGGCTGAGAAGGAGAGTCATTCGTGGTAGAACATAGAACATAGAACATTACAGCACAGTACAGGCCCTGCGGCCCTCGATGTTGTGCCGACCTGTCATACCGATCTCTAACCTACACTATTCCATGTACGTCCATATGCTTGTTCATTTTTTTTCTTTTTTTTAGGTACATTTAAGTCGTTATTGGACAAGCATAGGTAACTTCAGTCAGCATCAGAACTGGGCCCATGTTGTTGATGTTTGACTTTGCATTACGAGCCATAGTCTCGCCAACTGATCCCAGGTATATCCTGGACACAATATACAGATTAAATCCACCCAACCAATTACTTCTGAATAAGCCTACTCTTGTTTGTCAGTAAAGTGGTGAAAGGTGTCATCAACAGTGTCATCAAGCAGCATCTGCTCAGCAATAACCTGCTCAGTTGTGCCCAGTGTGGGTCCCACCAGGGCCACTCAGCTCCTGACCTCATTACAGCCTTCATTCAAGTGTAGACAAACGCGCTAAACTCCAGAGGTGACGCTAGGGTCACTGAGTTTGATTTATTGTTCTCACACATACACAGACATAGTGAAAAGTGATATCTTGTGTGTTATACAGGCAGATCTCACCATGCAAAGTGCATCAGGAGCGCAGAACAGAGTGCACAATACAGTGTTATAGCTGTGGCAAGGGTGCAGAGAGAGAGAGGTCAAAATTGACATTTGAGAGGTAGTTCAAAAATCTGATAGCAGGGGGAAGAAGCTGTTCTTGCATCTGTTTGTAGATATATTCAAACTTTTCTAACTCCTGCCTAACAGAAGAGTGTATAACTGGGGTGGGAGGGGTCTCTGTTTATGTTGATTGCTTTCCTGAGGCAGCAGGTAGTGTAGATGGAGTCAATGGATGGAAAGCTAGTTTGTATGATGGACTCGGTTGTGTTCACGACTCTTTGTATTTTCTCACCATCTTGGGAAGAGCAGTTGCTAAATTACACTGTGATACATTCAGATAGGATATTTCTTATGGTGTATGAACATTGAAAGGAGTCTTTGTGGACATGCCGGATTTCCTTAGCCTCCTGACAAAGGAGAGAGATTGTTCTCCTTTCTTGACCATCACATCAACATGGGTGGACCAGGACAGATTGTTGGTGATCATCACCCCTAGGATCTTGATGCTCTCAACCATTTCCACTTCAGCACCATTGATGCAGACAAGGGCATGCCCCCCACTCTGCTTCCTGAAGTCATTGACCAGCTCCTTCATTTTGCTGACATTGATGGAGAGATTGTTGTCCTTACATCATGCCATTAAGCACTCAGTCTCCTTCTTGTATTCTGTCTCATCTTTGCTTGAGGTCCAACCTACAACAGTGGTGTCATTAGCGAACTTGTAAGTGGAATCAGGGTGGAATTTGGCCCCACAGTCATGAGTGTACAAGGAGTATAATAGGGGGCTGACAATGCAGCCTTGGGGGGGCACCGGTATTGAGGATTATGGTGGAGGAGTCATTGGCACTTATTCTTACTGATTGTGGTCGCTGGGTCAGGAGATTGACGTACCAGTTACAGAAGGGGAGTTGATGCCCAAGTCTCGGAGTTCAGAGATGAGTTGGTTGGAATAATGGTTTTGAAGGTGGAGTTGTAGTCAATAAGTAGGAACCTGATGTAGGTATTCTTATTTGACAGATGTTTCAGGGATGAAGATAGGGCAGGGAGATGGTGTCTGCCACAGACGTGTTGTGCCAGTAGGCAAATTGCAAAGGATCAAGACGAGCTGATAGGCTGCAGTTGATATGAACATGATTAGTGTCCAGCAGAGGTCTGTGGCAATGCTGAATGGTGGCCGGGGTGAAGATTTGCATTGGTGCAGTCATAGTGGTTTGTGATGGGGCATTGTCAAGGGACAGTTAAACCTGTACTTTAATGTTTCTGTCTCTCCCATCTACTCCAACCAAAAGAAAAAGTCACTGTGACGACCACAGGCAAAGGAAAGTGAGTGGTCTTGCCCTGCTGCAGGAAAGCGGATTGTAGAGAGCTGATTGGTGAGTGATGAGTAAGGCCGGTAAGTTCTTATAACTTCTATTGTCTGTAGTACATTTTTTGGCTTCTCATCTGTAAGTGTAGTACATGGACCAGGAAAGAAGGGACCGTGGGTAAATGGATTTGATTTAATCCAACAGTAGATACTCTCCAAGGTTTAATTTAAAGATGTAAGCCAGGGCAGGAGTGCTCAAAGTCTTGGTTTGCTCGAGTTTCAGAGCTGGAGCAGCGGCTGGGGACACTGTGGAGCATCTGCAAGGCAGAGAGCATCATGGATATCACAGATAGAGAGGTGGTCCCACTGCAGGGTCAGACCCAGCCAACAGGAAGGGAACAGGTGACCACCAGACAGAGCAAGAGAGATAGACAACAAAATGTGAGGCTGGATGAACACAGCAGGCCAAGCAGCATCTGAGGAGCACAAAAGCTGACGTTTCGGGCCGAGCCCCTTCTAGGCCCGAAACGTCAGCTTTTGTGCTCCTGAGATGCTGCTTGGCCTGCTGTGTTCATCCAGCCTCACATTTTGTTGTCTTGGATTCTCCAGCATCTGCAGTTCCCATTACCTCAGAGCAAGAGAGATAGGCAGGTAGTGCAGGAATCTCCTGTGGCCATTACCCTGCAAAACAGATATACCGTGTTGGATACAGTTGAGGAAAATGACGTCTCAGGGGAAAGCAGGACAGCCAAACTCATTGCACCATTGTTGGTTCTGCTGCAGAGGGAAGAGGCAAAAAGTGTGCCAGTGCAATAGTTATAGGGGACTTAATTGTAAGAGGAATGGACAGATGTTTCTATGGTCAAAAATGAGATACAAGGATGGTATGTTGCCTCCTTGGTGCTAGGGTCAAGGATGTCTCAGAGCAGGTACAGAACGTTCTGCAGGGGAAGGATGAACAGCCAGTGGCCAGGGTACACATCAGTACAAACGACTTAGGTAAATAAAGAGGAATGAGCTCCTAAAGATAGAATACAGGGAGCTAGGAAGAAAGTTAAGAAGTCGGACCTCAAAGGTAGTGATCTCAGGATTATTGCCAGTGCCACATGCTAGTCAGGGGAGGAATGACAGGATATATCAGATGAAAACATGGCTACAAAGATGGTGTCGGGGGAGGGTTTCATCTTCCTGGACATTGGAACCAGTTCTGGGGGAGGTGGGAACTGTACATATTGAACAGGTTACATCTGAGCAGGACTAGGACTGATGCGCTAGCGGGAGCGGTTGGGGAGGATTTAAACTAATATGACAGGGAGATGGGAACCCATGCTAGGAGGCAGAGAAGGAGGGAGCGAGGACAAAAACAACTCTCTGGGTGAAGAACCTCCCTCTGACGTCTCCTCTATCCCCTCCTCCTAACACCTTAAAACCATGACCCCTCGTGGCAGTCAATCCTGCCCTGGGGAAAAGTCTCTGGCTATCGACTCTATCCATGCCTCTCATTACCTTGTACACCTCGATCAGGTCACCTCTCTTCCTCCTTCTCTCCAGGGAGAAAAGTCCGAGCTCAGTCAACCTCTCCTCGTAAGACAAGCCCTCCAGTCCAGGCAGCATCCTGGTAAACCTCTTTTGCACCCTCTCCAAAGCCTCCACATCTTTCCCATAATAGGGCAACCAGAACTAGACACAATATTCTAAGTGTGGTCTCACCGTGGTTTTGTAGAGCTGCAGCAAAATCTCATGGCTCTTAAACTCGATCCCCCTATTAATGAAAGCCAAAACACCATATGCTTTCTTAACAACCTTATCCATTTGGGTGGCAACTTTGAGGGAGCTATGCACTTGAACACCAAGATCCCGCTGTTCCTCCACACTGCCGAAAATCCTGCCTTTAATCCTATATTCAGCATTTAAGTTCGACCTTTCAAAATGCATCACTTCGCATTTAGCCAGGTTGAACTCCATCTGCCATTTCTCAGCCCAGCTCTGCATACTGTCAATGTCTCGCTGAAGCCTGCAATAGCCCTCGATACTATCAACAGCACCTCGAACCTTTGTGTCATCAGCAAACATACTAACCCCCCCTTCAACCTCCTCACCCCAAGTCATTTATAAAAACTACAAAGAGCAGAGGCCCAAGAACAGACCCCTGCGGGACACCACTCAGCACTGACCTCCAGGCAGAATACTTACCATCTACAACCAATCTCTGCCTCCTGTCAGCCAACCAATTCTGAATCCAGACAGCCAAATCTCCCTGTATCCCATACCTCCTGACTTTATGAATGAGCCTGCCGTGGGGAACTTTATCAAATGCCTTGCTGAAGCCCATGTACACCACATCCACTGCTCGACCCTCATCAACTTGTCTCTTGACTTCCTCAAAGAACTCAAGAAGATTTGTGAGGCATGACCTGCCCATCACAAAGCCATGACTCCCTTCAATCATGCTATGCTTTTCCAAATAGTCATAAATCCTCTCCCTCAGAATTCTTTCCAAAACCTTGCTGACCACAGACGTAAGACTGACTGGTCTGTAATTTCCAGGGATTTCCCTATTCCCTTTCTTGAAAAGAGGAACAACATTTGCCTCCCTCCAATCTTCTGGTCCGACTCCCATGGAGAGTGAGGAAGCAAAGATCTTTGCCAGCGGCTCAGCAGCCTCCTTTCTCGCTTCCTGGAACAACCTAGGATAAATCTGGTCTGGCCCTGGGGACTTATCAATCCTAATGTTTGCCAAAATTTCCAGCACATCAATTTCCTCAATCTCGATCTGTTCAAGCCTGTTTCCCTGCTCCTGAAAGTTCTCATTCACAACAAGATCCCTTTCCTTAGTGAAAACCGAAGCAAAAAACTCATTTAGGGCTTGCCCTATCTGCACAGACTCCACGCACAAGTTCCCTACATCATCCCTGATCGGCCCTACCTTCTCCCTGATCATTCTCTTATCATGGGTGATTTTAATCTGCATATAGATTGGGCAAATCAAATGAGTCAGAATGCCATGGAGGAGGAATTCCTGGAGTGCATGTGGAATAGTTTTTTTGACCAATATGTGGAGGAACCAACTAGAGAGCAGGCCATCTTAGACTGAGTGCTGTATAATGAGAAGGGAATCATTGTCAATCTAGCTGTGTGAGACCCCTTGGGGAAGAGCAACCATAACATGATAGAGTTATTTTGTCAGGATGGAGAGTGAGGTAGGTGATTCAGAGACTAGCATGCCAAATCTTAATAAAGGAAACCATGAAGATATGAGGTGTGAGTTGGCCTGGATAGATTGAGGAGGGTTGTTTAAAGGGGTGACAGTGGATAGGCAATGGCAAGTCTTTAAGGAATGAATGGGGGATTTGCAACAATTGTTTATTCGTGGCTGGCACTAAAGCAAAATGGGTAAGAAGGCCAATCCATGGCTTACAAAGGAAATTAAAGACAATATCCAATCCAAGGACAAAGCATACAGATTGACAGAGAAAAATAATGTATGTGAGAATTGGGAGCAGTTTAGATTTCAGCAAAGGAGGACTAAGGGATTGATTAAGAAGGCAAAAATATAGTACAAAAGTAAGCATGCAGGGAACATAAAGATGGACATGAAGATTTTCTGCAGGCACATGAAGAGAAAAAACAAAAACAAAAGTTGCTGGAAAAACTCAGAAGGTCTGGCAGCATCTGTGAAGAAAAAATCAGAATTAACATTCCGGGTCTGGTGACCCTTCCTCAGAACAAAGAGGAGATTGGTGAAGAAAAATGTAGGTCCCCTACAGACAGAAACAGGAGAAATGTATAGCAGAGGACAAGGAAATGACTGAACAACTATATAGATAATATGGTTCTTTCTTGGCAATAGAGGACACAAATCAGATACCAGAAATGTTAGAGAATGCAGGGTTTAGTGAGAGGGAAGAATTGAGCGAGATCAATATTAATACTGAAGTGGTGCAGGGAAAATTGATGGAATTAAAATGCTGATAATTCGCCAGGGTCTGATAATCAACATCTCAGAGTACTAATGGAAGTAGCTCTAGAAACAATGGATGTATTGGTGGTCATCTTCCGGCTTCTATAGACTCTGCAATGTTCAAAAAGGGAGGTAAAGAGAAAACAGGGAATTATAGACCAGGAAGTCTAACATGAGAAGCAAAAACAAGAAGGCAGATTACTTACCGGAACTGAGGAAGGGGAATGTGGAGTGGGACATGGTGTCCTCGTGCACCAGTCACTGAAGGTAAGCATGCAGGTGCAGCAGGTGGTAAAGAAGGCAAATGGTATTGCTCTTGCTCATTTTATGTGGTTTCGAATACAGGAGCAGGGATATGTTGTTGCAGGTATATAGGGCCTTGGTGAGACCACACCTAGAATATTGAGTGCAGTTTTAGTCTCCTTTTCTGAGGAAAGATGCTCTTGCTCTCGAGGTCATGCAGCAAAAGTTTACCAGGCTGATTCAGGGGATGGTGGGATTAATGTGTGAGGAGACATTAACTAGGTTAGGATTGTTTTCACTGAAGTTCAGATAAATGAGGGGGGAATGTCAGACAGACATGTAAAATTCGAACAGGATTGGACAGGGTAGATGCAGGGAGGACATTCCCGATGGTGGGTGTGCCCAGCACCAGGGGTAACAGTCTGAGGATTCATGGCAGACCATTTAGTACAGAGATGAGGAGACCCAAAGAGTGGTGAGCCTGTTGAAGTCATTACCACAGGATGCCAAAACATTGAAAGTATTCAAAAGGTGGCTAGATATAACACTTGGGGCAAACGGGATCAGAGGTTATGGGAAGAAAGCAGGATTCGGCTATTGAGTTGGAGATCATGATGAATGGCAGAGCAGACTCAAAGGGCCGAATGGCCTCCCCCTGCTCCTATCTTCATGTTTCTATGTTTCTATGACTATCCTCTTGAAGCACTTGCTATTATGAAGGTCAGATTCACCGAGTGGTAGTAATTGAAGCATGCTGCATGATTTTTCTTTGGTACTTGGGCGATGGTGGTCTTCGTGAAGCAGGTTGGGACTTCAGATTGTTGTAAGGAGAGGTTGAAGATGTCTGCAAATACTCCCACCAGCTGGTCCACACAGGATCTGAGTGCCATGGACAGGGACTCTATCCAGGCAAGTTGCTTTCTGTGGGTTCACTCACAAGAAGGCTGATCTAGTACCTGCAGCAGTGACCATGGGTCCAGGTGCAGCCCATGCTTTTGGGATATGTGACATCATTCATTGGCCTTCTGTTCAAAGCGAGCGTAGAATGCATTGAGCTCACTGGAGGTATTGCTGCCTGCGATTTAGTTTGATTTCTCCTCGCCCGTTATGTCATGTAAGCCTTGCTCCTAATGAATGGTGTCCATATGGTTAGCCTGGGTCTGAAGATTAGTTTGGTATTGCCTTTTGGCAAAGGGCGTTAACATCATGAGTGCATTTGACTCCAGTGGTCCCCAGCATCATGGATATCAAACTTCAGCCAATTTGGCTCACTCCAAGTGATATTTTGAATAAAAGTTCAAGGCACTGGATAATGTAAAGGTAATGGGCCCTGAGAACATTCCAACAATATTACTGAAATTATGTGCTCCAGAGTTTGCTATTCCTCTCCCAAGCTCATCGAGTACAGTTACAACATGCCAGCTCCCCAGCCATGTGGACAGTTGCCCAAGTATGTACATAAAAATTAGGACAAATCCAACCCAGCAAACTACTACCCAGTCATTACTGAAGTGATGTAAGGTGTCACCAACAGTGCTATCAAACAGCACCTACTAGGAATAACCGGTTCAGTGACACCCAGTTTGTGTTCTGCCAAGGACGGCCAACTCTTGACCTCAATGCAGCTGCGGATCAACCATTGTCAAAAGACCTGAATTCCAGACGTGAGATGAGAGCGACAGCCCTTGATATCAAGGCTGCATTCATCCAAATGTGGCATCAAGGTGCCTTAACAAAACTGGAATCAACGGGTATCAGAGGGCAAAAACTCCCCTGGTTGGAGGCATACCAGATAAATAGGAAAATGGTCATGGTTTTGGGGATTGGTAACCTCAGCTCTGGGCCACCTCTGCAGGATTCCCTCAGGGTATAGACCTCGGCCCAACCATCTTCAGTTGCTTCCTCAACAATCTTCTGTCTATCATAAGGTCAGAAATGGGGATGTTCACTGATGATTGCACAGTGTGCAGCACTATTGACGACTCTTCAGATAATGAAATAGTCCATGTTCAAATGTAGCAAGATCTGGACAATATCTAGACCTGGGCTGACAAGAGGCAAGTAACATACCCACCATACAAATGACCATCTCCAGTAAGAGAAAATCTAACCATTGCCTTTAAAATTCAATGGCATTACCATCATCAAATCCCCCCAATACTGTTGACCTTCTGTTTATAATTGACTCATGAGACATGGACGCCTCTGGCCGGGCCAGCATTTATTGCCTGTCCCTAGTTGCCCCTTGAAAAGGTGGTGGTGAGCTGCCATCTTCAACTGCTGCAGCCCATGTGTTGTGGTTTGACGTTAAGCCTGGTTAGACTTTTAGTCCAATTCTGTCACAATTGCCTCCCTTTTACCTTAAGCCTTGACAATTTAGGGTCTAGGCCAAGGCATCTTTTAATTTGATTCTTACTTGCACAATCTGCAATGGGGGTCCACTGGCATTTTTGATATCCAGCACCACTCAATCCTTGTGCATGCCCAATAATGCAAATTTTAGTATAAGCGGGGTTAAGGTATCGACCAGTTATAAGACCATAAGACCATAAGACATAGGAGTGGAAGTAAGGCCATTTGGCCCATCAAGCCCACTCCGCCATTTAAATCATCATTGATGGACATTTCAACCCCACTTCCCTGAACTTCCCCCATAGCCCTTGACTCCTTGTGAGATCAAGAATTTGTCGATCTCTGCCTTGAAGGCATCTAACGTCCCATTTATGATCTTATTGAATGTGGGAATATGTATAAGATACACAATAACTCACTAACATCTGAATTGGGAACAGAAGTCGGCCCACTCAGCTTCTCAAACCTGTGTGGTCATTCAATAAGATCATGTCTGATCTGATCACTCTATATTTCTACCTATGCCTGGCAATCCCGTATCCCTTAGCTTATTAAGAATCAGTCTACCTTTATCTTAAAAATATCAAAGATGCTTCTGCCACCAGCTTTTAAAGAAGAGACTACTCAAGATTCAGGAACATCTCAGCGAAAAATGAATATTCCTCATCTCTGTCTTAAATGGTTGTCTCATTATTTTTGAAACTGTGATGCCCAGTTCTGGGTTCTCCCGCAAGAGTGAAAGTGTTCTTACCATGCAACTAGTCAAGTCCCCTCAGGGACTTTAATCAGCATTAACCATGTCACTTCTGATTCTTCTAAACTCCTGATAAAACAACCTGCCCATCCCTGATGTTAGTCTAGTAAGGCTTCTCTGAAACATTTTCATCCTTCCTTAAATAAGGAGGCCAATATGCTCTGTACAACTGAACTATAACCTTCTTAGCTTTGCATTTAATTTCCTTTGTTGTAAATTACGCCATTCTATTAGCTTTCCTGCTTATTTGTTATACCTATGTATTAATCTTTGGCAATTTATTGTCAAGGACACCCAGATCCCCCTGTAACTCAGAATTCTGCAATCTTTCTCCATTTTGATAATATGCTTTTTTTAAATGTTATTCTGCAAGCTTATTTTTATTCTTCCAGCTAAAATTGATAATTCCACATTTTCTCACTTTATAACACTTTTATCATACCTGTATCCACTTACTTAATCCTTTCGTAACCTATTTGTGTACTGTTCACAACTTTGTTTCCAACTTAACTTTGAGTCATCAGCAAATTCAGCGAACATCCCTTCAATCACTTCATCCAAGTCATTTATATAACCTGTAAAAACTTGAAGCTTAATTAATGATCTCAGGGGCAGACCCTCATTCCATCTTGCCAACCAGAAAATGATCTACTTATGCCTACTCTACTTCCTGTTAACGAACCAATCTTTGATCCATGTTGATATGTGACTCTCTACTCCATGAGCTTTCATTTTTTTCACAATAACCCCGGATGTGGCAGCATTCCAAAAGCCTTTAGGGAAGGCTAAACACAGTACCTCCACTGATTCCCCTTCATCCTCAGCACATGCTACATGTCCAAAGGTCTCCAATAAGTTCAAGATTTTGACACAGGGTCAACATGGTTTTGTTTCTTTTTCACAAAACCATGTTGACCCTGTGTCAAAATCATGAGCTTTTCTAAGTGTCCTACTATAACATCTTCGATAATACCTTCTAACATTTTCTCTAAGACAATGTGGAGCTAACGTATCTGTGATTCTACGCTTTCTGTCTCCCTCCCTTTTTGAACAGGTTTTATAATCATTATTTTCTATTTCAATGGAACTAACCTCAAATCTAGGGAATTTCAGAAAATTAACACCAATGAATCAAATATCTCACCAGCAGAACCTGGGGTACATATCCATCCACAACTCCAAAAATTAACTCTGTACCACTTTCCCAGTGATGGTAATTTCCTTCAGTTCCTCCCTCCCTTCCCTTTCCTGATTTACGGCTATTTATCAGATATTAGTTTTATCCTCTTTTGTAAAGAGCCTCATAAAAATAAGTGTTTTGTTATCCCCTTATTTCCCAAAATGCAGGGGAGGTAACAGCCTAGCGGTATTATCACTGAGCCACTAATCCAGAGGACCACAGGTAATGTTCTGGGGACCTGTGTTCAAATCCCAACATGGTCGATGGTGAAATTTGAATTCAATAAAGAAAGAAATTCTTGAATTAAGAATCTAATGATGAGCCCTTGTCGATTGTTGGGAAAAATTCATCTGGTTCACTGATGGCCTTGAGGGAAAGAAACAGCCACCCTTACCTGGTCTGGCCTACATGTGACTCCAGACCCACGGTGATGCAGTTGATTCTCAACTATTATCTGGGCAATTAGAGTTGGGCAATAAATGCTGGGCTAGTCACAGATGCCCATATCCTATGAATGAAAAGGAATTCCCAGAAATGTCCTCTACAGGAGTAATGATCATTTTGTTAACAATTCTCTTTTAAAGTAATCTATAGAAACTCTATTTTTATATTTCTTGCTAGCTTTCCCATGCTCTAATTTTCTCTCCTTATTAAATTTTTAGTTATCCTTTACTGTTTAATGTATTCTGACCAATTGTCAGACCAGTCATGCTTCTTTCCATAATTATACGCTTTCCTTTAATTTTGATACTATCTTTATCATTTAACATTTTCAGTTTATTCCCAGTGCCTCAGACAGCTTCATCTCCTTGAAGGACAAACAAGGCATGGGAAGATTCCTGGAACATGGAGAAACTTCAGCCATGAGGATAGATTGAAGATATTGGGAGTGATCTCCTTGGAGAGAAGAAGGCTGATAGGAGATGTGCAAGAGGCCTTCAAAATTATTAGTAGGCTACAGCAAGTAGATAAGCAGAAAATGTTCTCCCTCGTTATGAGGAACAAGGGCATAGATTTAAAGTGATTGTGAAAGGAGCAAGGGTGATGTGAGGAAAACACTTTTTCACACAGGGAGTATTTTGGGTATGGGAATGTTGACTGCTCCTTTCCTCCAGATGATGCCTCGCCTGCTGTGTTCTTCCAGCGTCCTGTTTGTCTACCTTGGATTCCAGCATCTGCAGTGTTTTGTCTCTAACGGTGGAAGACACTGTTTGGAAAGGTGGTAGAGCTGGGTTCAGTTGAGGCATTCGTTACATACTGGAAGATGCACTCCTTTGAGGAAGACAGTTACTGGGTAATGACACTTGTTTTAAGGGTCAGGTATGATGGACCAAATGGTCTTTTCCTGTGCCGTAAGAATTCTGTGATTCTGCAAACATCATCCTTGCCAAATCATTGTAGCATGCTGGCTTGTAAACAAATTACTATTCCCTCATTGTCATTAAAGTAAAACCCTGGAACAATCTCTTTCGTGAAGTGTGTACCTGCACTACATGAACTGACACTGTTCACTAGCTCTCTGATGAAGGGTCTAGGCCCGAAACGTCAGCTTTTGTGCTCCTGAGATGCTGCTGGGCCTGCTGTGTTCATCCAGCCTCACATTTCGTTATCACTGTTCACTACAGCAGCTTCTCACCACCTCCTCTAGGGCAGTGAAGTATAAGCAATAAAGATAGGCTACAAATGGATAAAACTGAAGAAAACAGGTTTGGGTGTTTGTACAGCCTCTTTGTGAACTCCAATTGCAAGAATTCTGATGGTTTAGTCTGCACGATGTCACACATTCTTCCTCCTTGACACAACAAGCTGCATCATGTCAAATGGGATGAGCAATCAGATACTTAAACAACTTTCCATTATCTGATACTAAAGAGATGGAATTGCTTAGAAGTCATCCTGCTAACTATCCAAGAGATAATGGGAACTGCAGATGCTGCAGAATCCAAGATAATAAAATGTGAGGCTGGATGAACACAGCAGGCCAAGCAGCATCTCAGGAGCTGCTAACTATCCAACTTTTTTAAAGGCCATGATTGATCTGGGAATTTGGAAAGAAAAGCGAACGCTCCTTTTGGATCCATGGAAAGGCTGCAATGTCACATTCTCTTCAGTCCTCCAACAGCATCACTCCTCACTCACTTCCCCTCTCCCCCTGCTCTTTTATCTGGATCACTAGATGTTTGAGCCCTTCCAGCTAATGAATTTGTTTTGGCAGTGAATGTTGAGAATGGGAAATTTACTGCTACATGTGGCCGAGAAGCAGAGAAGCAATTACAGATACAATAGCAGAAATTGTTGGAAAAACTCAGTAGGTCTGGCAGCATCTGCAGAGAGACAGCTGAGTTAATGTTTTGGGTCCAGTGACCCTTGTTCGGAACGGTTCTGAAGAAAGGTCACTGGACCCAACGTGTTAACTCTGCTTTTTCTCTACAGATGCTGCCAGACCTGCAGAGATTTTCCAGCAAATTCCGTTTTTTTTCTAATTCCCAGCACTTACAGTACTTTTGTTAGGCAATTATAGATATTCCATTGTGAGTATATCCGTGATGAAGTTTGACAGATCTTTGGGCTGAAAGAAAATTAGGTGGGAATATCATATTATTGCTCAGTCACCCACAAAAAATAATCCAATAACACTTGTGAATGGCACATGCTAATGTGTTTCGTATTCTTTACTTCGAAGTAGAGGTCCATTAGGACTAGTAGGACCAATATACTTATTTCGAAATGTTACTGCTTCATTTAAAGTTCTCCCTCCAGGTATGTTGAATGTCAGAGCAGTGTTCAGGGATTTTTGTCTTCGACTGCTCCTAATTTTTTTTCTACTGTTTAAGGGATGTTTGGGCATCCATAAGGAAGAGATTGAAGAGATGCAGGGACAGAGAGGGCAGGAATAGTCAGAATGAGAGTGTGGGGTATAAAATTCTGGCAGAGGCCAAAATGGCTCGCTGACAGAACACTGAGGGAGGTGATGGCCTGGTGCTTTTATTGCTGGACTATTAATCAAGACAACCAAATGGATACCTGATTTCAAATCCCACGATGCTTGATGTTGGAGATTAGACTGAATGAAACTCTGGAATTTCGAGTCTAATGATGATGACCAGTTTTCAGGAAAAACCCATCTGGTTCATCAGCTTCTCTTAGGGAAGGAAACTGCCATCCTTAACTGGTCTGGTCTACACGTAACTCCAGACCCAGAGCAATGTGTTTGAAGCTTAACTGCCCTCTGGGCAATTAGGGATGGGCAATAAATGTTGACATAGCTGATGAGGCCCTCATCCCACGAATGAACAAAAAAAAAGCTAATGATATTTGACAATAAAATCTAGCGACAGCTCTTACTGCCCTCTTCCCGTGTTACCTCACCCTCTTTGGCCTTTCTTCCTCATTTTTTGTAGCCATTTCCCTCTCTCATTTGTTTGACATTCTCCAACTGCCTTGCCTTGCCTATCTGCCCTCCCATCTATAATATATAAAAGGAGTGCCGAGGCATTGCTGCTAGGTTGATTTGCAATTTGTGTGTTTGTGATAATATATGTATATACTCAAAACACAAAGATCTCTCCGATAAATAAACAACCGGGTTATTATTTAGGAGGTCAAGTGGCTCATCCACAGTTTGTTAGAAGCTGTTTAATGCGGATGATTCTAAGCAGTTTTGATGCACTGCCAGGGGATTTACTGTGGCAGCAGAAGTGGAACTGACTGCTTCTGTTTTTGCAAATAAATCAGCCAATTTGTTGCCTGAAATCCTCTCAGCCTCAGCAGGGAAAAATGGAAACACACCTCGTGTAACATATTGCAGCTTGTACCCAGCGACGGATTTAGTGACACCACAGCAATGGACAATTCTCACCTACAGGAAAAAGAACAGAGCAAGGAATATACCCCCAGTCTATTGGATTTACTTCTTCCAAGTGATGAGGAGCTAACTAGAGGCACTGAGCTGTAAAATGATCGATCAGTTGCTCAGCACATTAATTTTGACAACAAGATCCTTGGTGACTTTCGAAGTGCGTTTTTTTCCTCGTAAGACAAGAACAGCAGCAAGAAAAGAAAGTGAATTAATGCTCAGAGCTCTGGTTCATTTCAGGTTGCTGCCAACAATAACATAAGAGTCAGGGAAGGCCCAAGAGTGCATTAGAGGGTTAGTGGTTATGATAAGGCCAAACTGACTTACTGCTGTGCAATGCGAGTTAATGCTGCAGACCATCATTGAAGCACAGAATGTTACAACACAAGGTGAGACCTTTTGACCCATCAAGTTTTGATTCAGCTCTTTGAATGAGCTGTCCAATTAGTTCCACTCCTCTTATTCAGTCCCTGTAGACCTGCAAATCTTTTCACACAGCTTTTATCTAATTCCTTTCTGAATGCCACCCATAAATCATCTTCTACGGCCCTCTCAAGCAGTGTTTTCCATAACTCAGCTCACTGTGTTAATAAATGATTCTTCATCTCTCCCCTGGATTTCTTTGCCAATGATCTTGACTGTATTTTACTGCACCCCAACAAACCTCTTTCGACAGCATCTTCCAAACCATGCACTTAAGACCTAGAAGGACTATAGCAGCAGATTGATGAGGAGACTGCCTACAAGAACCCCCTCAAGCAACCCACTGTTCTCCCTGGACAATTTGTTGCTGTTTGCATCCTGCTTCAGAGTCCCAAACTCTGTTCCTGAAGACTCTGAGGGTTTACCAACATGACACAGATTGTGCTGGCTCAGTCCGCTGACGCGCATTCGTAGATATTTTTGGTGTATCATATGGGCCATCTTTTCACATCTTCATGGGATGTAGGAATCACTGGCTAGGCTGTCATTTGTTGTCTATAGTGCAGTTGAGAGTGAACTACATTACTGTGGGTCTGGAGTCGCATATAGAACAGACCAGGTAAGCCTAGCAGATTTCCTTCACTAAAGCGAACCCAATGTGCTTTTGCAACAATTGACAGTAGTTATAGGTCCATCACTGAAATATTTTTTAAAATATTAAAATATTCCAAATATTTACTAAATTCATATTTCACCATCTGCTGATGCAGGATTTGAATTTATATCTCAGAACAATAGCTGGGGTTATGGATTACTAACTCAGTGATGCTCACAGTGCAGGAATTAATAACAAAAATTGGTTTCTATTTTCTGTTCTATGAAAACCTTGTATAACTTTTTTATTTATAGCTTTCTCTTTCACAATGGGATTTTATTTACCCTCCTTTAAAGAGGTCACTTAAACACCTACAAGACGGAACACAAAGAAAGGGATAATGGGAACTGCAGATGCTGGAGAATTCCAAGATGATAAAATGCGAGGCTGGATGAACATAGCAGGCCAAGCAGCATCTCAGGAGCACAAAAGCTGACGTTTTGGGCCTAGACCTTTCATCAGAGAGGGGGATGGGGAGAGGGAACTGGAATAAATAGGGAGAGAGGGGGAGGTGGACTGAAGATGGAGAGTAAAGAAGATAGGTGGAGAGAGGATAGGTGGGGAGGTAGAGAGGGGATAGGTCAGCCCAGGGAAGACGGACAAGTCAAGGAGGTGGGATGAGGTTAGTAGGTAGATGGGGGTGCGGCTTGGGGTGGGAGGAAGGGATGGGTGAGAGGAAGAACCGGTTAGGGAGGCAGAGACAGGTTGGACTGGTTTTGGGATGCAGTGGCTGCGGGGGGGGGAAGAGCTGGGCTGGTTGTGTGGTGCAGTGGGGGGAGGGGACGAACTGGGCTGGTTTAGGGATGCAGTTGGGGAATAGATAAGACATTCCACTCCCGCACATCCCAGATGTCCAAGTTCTTCAAGGACCGCAACTTTCCCCCCACAGAGATCGAGAACGTCCTTGACCGCGTCTCCCGTATTTCCCGCAACACATCCCTCACACCCCGCCCCCGCCACAACCGCCCTAAGAGGATCCCCTCGTTCTCACACACCACCCAACCAACCTCCGGATACAACGCATCATCCTCCGACACTTCCGCCATTTACAATCCGACCCCACCACCCAAGACATTTTTCCATCCCCACCTCTGTCTGCTTTCCGGAGAGACCACTCTCTCCGTGACTCCCTTGTTCGCTCCACACTGCCCTCCAACCCCACCACACCCGGCACCTTCCCCTGAAACCGCAGGAAATGCTACACTTGCCCCCACACCTCCTCCCTCACCCCTATCCCAGGCCCCAAGATGACATTCCACATTAAGCAGAGGTTCACCTGCACATCTGCCAATGTGGTATACTGCATCCACTGTACCCGGTGTGGCTTCCTCTACATTGGGGAAACCAAGCGGAGGCTTGGAGACCGCTTTGCAGAACACCTCCGCTCAGTTCGCAACAAACAACTGCACCTCTCAGTCGCAAACCATTTCCACTCCCCCTCCCATTCTTTAGATGACATGTCCATCATGGGCCTCCTGCACTGCCACAATGATGCCACCCGAAGGTTGCAGGAACAGCAACTCATATTCCGCCTGGGAACCCTGCAGCCATATGGTATCAATGTGGACATCACCAGTTTCAAAATATCCCCTTCCCCTACTGCATCCCTAAACCAGCCCAGTTCGTCCCCTCCCCCCACAGCACCACACAACCAGCCCAGCTCTTCCCCCGCAGCCACTGCATCCCAAAACCAGTCCAACCTGTCTCTGCCTCCCTAACCGGTTCTTCCTCTCACCCATCCCTTCCTCCCACCCCAAGCCGCACCCCCATCTACCTACTAACCTCATCCCACCTCCTTGACCTGTCCGTCTTCCCTGGACTGACCTATCCCCTCCCTACCTCCCCACCTATACTCTCTCCACCTATCTTCTTTACTCTCCATCTTCGGTCCGCCTCCCCCTCTCTCCCTATTTATTCCAGTTCCCTCACTCCAACCCCCTCTCTGATGAAGGGTCTAGGCCCAAAACGTCAGCTTTTGTGCTCCTGAGATGCTGCTTGGCCTGCTGTGTTCATCCAGCCTCACACAGAAAGAAAGGGTTTGTTTTTCATGACTGGATGTTCCATCAATAACGATGTAGTCTACTATAAACAGGATACATAATGATAATGCCATTGGACTCAGAATCCAGAGGCCCAGACTAATATTCTGGGGCTGCAGTTCAAATCCCTATGGAGCAGCTGGTAGAATTTGGATGCAGATGATAAACATGGCCACCGTTACTGACAATGCTTTCATATTCCATGAAATGTAAAAGTTCATTTGGTTCGATCATGCTTTCGGGAGGGAAACCTGCCTAACTGCAGCCACACAGCAAAGTATTGATAATTAACTACCCTCTGAAGTGGCCAAGCCACTGAGTTCAAGAAATAAGTGACAAATGACAGCAACATCCACATCCTATGAATGAATGTAAGGTTCTGAAATAGGTATTGATTTGCACAGCAATTAAAGTCATGGGCTCTTAGAACCATAGAACCATATAATTCCTATAGTGTGGAACCAGGCCCTTCGGCCCATCAAGTCCACGCCATCCCTCACAGCATCCCACCCATTTCCACTCCCTTACAACCCCACTAATCCACACATCCCTGAACACTATGGACAATGTTTGGCATCGCCAGTTCGCCAATTGCACACCTTTGAACTATTGGAGGAAACCGGAGCACCCGGAGGAAACGCACGCAGACACGGGGAGAATGTGCAAACTCCACACAGTCACCCAAGGGTGGAATCGAATCCAGTTGATTGCACCAAAGAGGACTTACAGCCCATCATTTCTGTGCTTGTCATCAAACATTCTTTTATTCTAATCATGTTTTCTAGTACTGCATTTCAAGTGTTTATCTAAGTAGCTCATAAATGTCTCAGAAATAATGGCAACTGCAGATGCTGGAGAATCTAAGATAACAAAGTGTGGAGCTGGATGAACACAGCAGGCCAAGCAGCATCTCAGGAGCACAAAAGCTGATGTTTCGGGCCTAGTCCCTTCATCAGCGGGCTCTGATGAAGGGTCTCGGCCTGAAATGTCAGCTTTTGTGCTCCTGAGGTGCTGCTTGGCCTGCTGTGTTCATCCAGCCTCACATTTTGTTAGCTCATAAATGTCTTAAGTGTTTCTGGCTCTACCACCCTTTTAGGTAATGAGCTCCATCTCCAGCGCAATCACACTCTTCCTCTAGTGTAGCAACTGGAACTACACCCAAAACTCCAGATGTGGCCCAACTTACATTATACAAATTTCCATCATTACTTCCCTCTATTTGCATAAAGCTAATGAATTTTACCTCATTAGCACACATGAAAATGTGTAAATGTAGATTAGTCACTCAAGATGGAATAGTTTAGAATGTTAACAAAAGCCAAAAACTGTGGATGCTGGATACCTGCAGGAAGTGCTGGAGAAACTCAGCAGATCTGGAAGCATCAGAAGAGAGTTTATGGTTTGCGCTCCGTGTGACTTATCTGCCATACACTTTCGAATGAGGTTCCTCCTTCTAGAATAATGTTCCATCTGTTGTAACGGTGTTGTGAATGACAGGACCCATTTCTGCTTTCTGCATCATTTTCCTTTTTAAACTGATGACCCATTAAATCCCACAATGTTTTATCCATTTAGAATTCACCAGGAGCTATGTAAATGGAGGAAACCACAAGAAAACTAGAGAAAATGATGAATGCTCAGGAACCGCGGTTCACTCAGAGCAAATTGATTGAATTTGATAATAAATTGCTGTTGGAGAAGTCAATAAGATACCGTTCTAAATCAGTATTGGATATAAACTAAATGCCTAGGATGGCCTGAGGCTGGAGAATATGAGGGTTCAGTTTGCTTGGACTATTGATTGATTGCCCATATTTGGCTATAAGTCTGCGTTGTATGGAAGCTGCACCGTAAACTGAACTCAGTTACCTGAAATGAGATTTTAGATTAATCTGATACTAAATAAACAATCAATTGTTATTAGTCTTATTATTATTAAGTCTAATCCAGTTATTGATGTGGTTAACCCTACTCAAGATTCAGGTATGTCTTGCTTGACCCTGGGCAGCGAACTGCACATTACCAGAGATTCCCATGACTGAGATTCTTACACTCTGATCTTATTTGGCTGTTTAATTTGCTAACCTGTCTATTATATGGTACATTACTGTGCATATGTTTTCTGAAAGTCCATATACAAAACATCAAATGCAGTCCTGTCATCAACTCTTTCTGTTACTTCATCAAAGAACTTAATCAAATGCATCAAACTGAAACCTCCCCATAAATCTGTGTTGACTGCCATTTGTTCACTCCAGCTTTACCGGGCGATAATTAATTCTGCCCTGATTTATTGCTCCTTCATTTTTATCCTATCCAATATCAATATTGCTCCCTCTTTTACTGTTACATTGGCAGCATCCTCTTCATAAGTGAAGACAGTTACTGAATCCTCTTTTGCTACCTCAGTCATGCCCTTTGGCTCCAGGATGTCTATGATTAAATAGAGGATTTTATATTTGACACTTCCAATTATCACTGTCAGAGTTTCATAATACAAAGATAGACTTGCCATAACACTAGATGCCTACTTTCTCCTTGGATGCAACAACTCGTAGTGAATCACCACACTTCATATGATGGGTAGGGTTAAAATGATACAGAAATTTAACCTCAGATGTTAGAATCACACCCTATATTGCAGACTAGCCACACAGCCAATTAAGCTGGCCAACCTGTTTCACCATACAGCTTCCAGTTAATTCCACCGTCTGTCATGCCAGGTGAAGATTTTCTAAATCACAACTGGAATACGTAGATATTGGGGAGTTTCAGAAATTCACACTGAATTGAAAAGATGGGCATTTACTTGTCTTAATTAGTTTTATTGGCTCTGCAGAGTTTTATCTTTATCAGGCAGTTGCGGAAATGAGCTGTCAGTTGGACAGAAAATTGAAATCATTGATTGTCTCCTATTTCCAGTCACAAAGCTGCCCAGTGTTGTTGCAACTGTTAAGAGTTTGAAAGAGGCTGGATTAGGTGTTCTCCTGCCAGGTCCCTCGCACGTCAGAGACACACAGAGCACCTGAGGCTTAATCCCAACCTCAGCTCAGTCCTTTGATGATCACTTGCTTCTGCGTCAATATTTTCTTCTCTTTCGTATAATCTGGCAGAGAAAGCAATTGCGGAGGTGGTGCCAAGGAATGTCACTTAAGATCTCAAATGACTATAAAAAGACAATAATCTTGATCCAGAATGTGACAGCAGATTGTTGCACGTGGAAGCACGGAATTATCTTTGCTCTCCAGAGTATTCCCGGATTGGTATATTATTCAGACCATTTCAAGAAAACAGCTAGTGCTTAAAGCTGCCCACTTCGTCAGCTACTGGGTTAGGCTAGGGGGTAAGTTAGATCTAAGTCTAACTGGCCTCTACAGGCAGCCTGACCAGATCACCTTGAGAGAACAAAGTTTGGACACCTTGTTTCACAAACAGAAAACTTCAGAAACACTCCAAGAAGGAGATGGAGAAAGTGGTAGATGGGCCGGAATTTGGAGCTCTGTTACTCCTCCTCATCCACAGACAGCTTTTAATTTTCTGATGTGTTGCTAGGCCACAAAGCTGCTTAATTATCCTGCACAAGGTAGACTTGCTCATTGGTAACTAATTTTCACATAAACCCTTCTTTAGGCATTAGAGATGTTTATTAATTTATTAAATAGGACTCTGTGTCTATTTTAGGTTGGCACGTAGGATAATAACAATTTTATTAATTGGACCAGAGTTTACATAAGTATAAGCAGAATAAACCCACATCCCATAAAATTAACTCTCAACTCTAGTTTAACACATATTCCTTCTCGTTAATTCATATTGTGTACACTTGTTATCTCAGACACCCGAACATTAACACCCACACTTTAGAATAAAATTAATCTAATCAAGTAGTTTCAACCTTAAACAACTCACATCCCTTACTGTTAATCCACATCTTTTTATTTCATTCACTCAGAGACCAGTGAGAAAAGCAGCATTTGTTGCTCATCTGCGATTGCCCTCAGTAACTGCCTTCTTGAACCACTGTGGTCCATGCAGTGAAGTGTTCTCATACTGTTCTTGGCAAGGCAGTTCAAGACAGTAATGATGATGGTGAGGCAGATAGACAGAGTGTCAGCATAGTGTGTGATTTCAAGGGGAACTTGCATGGGGCTCCTGCCCTGAACCATCTAGTTGGTAGAGATTATGTCTGTCAAAGGAGGCTTGGTGAGTTGCTGCAGTGTATTTTATAGCTGCTGGCAGGAGTGAATATTAGTAATAAGGTCCTTCCAGTACTAAATCAAACCTAATGTAAGCAATATTCAACACAATGATCTTATTCCTTCACAAGAAATGAAGCATAAATGAGAGATGAAACAATTTAGGACAAATCAATAATCTGAGTAACAAACCAATACTTTTCTAGTCACTGGTGAAAAGATAAAAATGATTCCGGATCCCTTTACCTTTAATGATTTACAGCACTCCTGAGGGGAAAAAAACAAGAGGACATCTTCAATATGTTTTTTTTATCATAATATGGGGCATCTGGCAAATCCATGTGTCCACCATATGCTGTACAAACAAAAAAAAGCAGAGAAGTATGCACTGGCCTTTGTAACAGTCATGCGTTGAGTCTCAAAGGACAGCTTCTTCATTCTGGTTAGAAGCTATTGAGTTTTATTCTTCATGATTTCAATGTTAAAATTATTATTAAACATGAAAAATCAAAGTGCTTTAAGGTCAGTTTGTATATTGGTCTAAGTAGTGAATTTATATATGTTTGGACCAGGTTTACACAATCAGTGAGCTTTCTGTCCTTGATTGCACAGTTTGCTCAGTGGATTTGGCTGTGTTTGCTTGGTTAGAGGAGTCACTGTAGCTACTGGCTGTGGCAGAACTCTTTCACTCTGCAGAATAGCAATGTTTACGAAAGGTTCTAAATTGTCACATTTCCGTTCATTAACGCCAGTCACATCAACGCCATCCCAGGAGTATCTACAATGCAGGGAGCCAGAGAATGAACTGCACCCCAAACCATGTATGTTTTCCAGAGCAAAGGCTGTGTCCAGATTTGAACTCGGTTCACAGCACTCAGAAACCAGCGCGCTCACCATTACACCATGCTAAACCAGAGCAATTGTTTTAGACTTGTTTGATATTTGATGTACCCAGATCGGAGAATAACCACAAAATTGCCACTTGGCTCAGGCCAATAGCAAGACCGATCTGGTTGCACTGGTTCAGGAAGGTTCCAAAAATCACGTTTCTTTCCTTTGGTACATAGAGACCAGGAGGCATTTTTTTCACAGGCATATAGAACATTGACAGCACAGAAAGAGGCCACTTGGCCCATTGTGTACATACTGTCTGAAAAACAAGCCATCCAGCTTGATTCAACTTTACAGCATTTGATCCAAAGCTTGCAGGCTGCAGCAGCTGAGTTGCTGATCCAGACCTATTCAATGTCTGCACTAACATTCCAGGTAGTGAGTTCAAGACCATCCTTCTCCTGCCGAATTTTACTACCAACGATTTTATATTGATATACCCACTCACAGACCTCGCTACTAAAGTAAATAGGTCTCCTCATCCACTCTAATCAGGGTCGCTTCTGCTCCAGGGAGTACAACTTCAGCCTAATCAATCATAACTCATTGTTGCAATTTCCTATTCCTGGCAACATCTTTGTAAATAACTCTGTATTCTCTCTATCGTAAGGACATCCTTTTGATCGTGAGGTGAGCAGGACAGCGTACGGTACTCAAATCGATTCCATATGCACATTTTAAATAGCTCCAGCAGAACTTGGTTTCTCTTGCATTCTATGTCTTGGCTAACAAAAGACCGGATTCCACATGTTTTCTTAACCATCTTATCAAATTATCTTGCTAGTTTTAGGGATACTTGGTCTGAGATCCGTCATTTCATGCGCATCTCTCAGTATTCTCCCCCTAGTTGGCTATTCCTTTGCCTTGTTTGGTCGCCCCAAATTCATCATCTCACATTTCTCAGGTTCGAATTCCAGTTGCTACTTTTCTTCCAAAATGTCCTGTACATTGATATCCACCTGCCGTTTACAGCTTCCCTCTTTATTATGTACTCCATGGTCAAGTTTTGTATCAATATCTCCTGCACTTATATCCAAATCTTTAATACATAGCCCAAAAGCATGACAGCTAGCACTGAGCTAATGGGACCTCTAGAAGCTAGAGAATCTGAGATAACAAAGTGTGGGGCTGGATGAACACTGCAGGCCAAGCAGCATCTTAGGAGCACAAAAGCTGACGTTTCGGGCCTAGACCCTTCATCAGAAATGGGGGATGGGGAGAGGGAACTGGAATAAATAGGGAGACAGGGGGAGGCGGATCAAAGATGGATAGAGGAGAAGATTGGTGGAGAGGAGGCAGGCAAGTTAAAGGGGTGGGGACGGGGCCAGTAGAAGTGAGTGTAGGTGGGGAGGTAGGGAGGGGATAGGACCCTCAAGGGGTGAGAGCGCTTAGAACAGAACATGGAGGTGCTGGTGTTGGGGTGGGCAAAGTCAGAAACCACACAACACCTGCTATAGTCCAGCAGGTTTATTTGTAAATGCAAGCTTTCGGAGTCTTGCTCCTCCCTCAGGAGTCAGTGAGACAGGAAGGAACGATGTGAATTTGTTGAACAAACCTGCAACGGCTGTTAAATCTTTAATCAGTTAGAAAGGAGCAATATGCAAATTCTGGAACTTCTTTCAAGTCACTGCCCCGAGATAACTAAAGGTTTTATCAGTTCCCACTGCATACCAGAGGCGACATCTCAGGTCAGACAATGCATTTTAGATATGAAGTCTTGTTTAGAATCTGGCTGTGTGTCAATTTGCAGTCAGATTGGTTTGATTTCCAAAGTAGCAATTTATAAAATGCCACATCGACTGTGTACAAATTGTGTGCTTTTTGAACAAGATAGAATGTATCTACAATTACAAATCTGCAAATGCAAATTCACCCCTCAGATTTATATTGTGCGTGTGCAAGTGTGTTTGTGTGCGTGTGCGTGTGTGTGTGTGTGTGTGTGTGTGTGTGTGTGTGTGTGCACGTGTGTGTGCGTGAGTATGTGCGTGTATGTGTACACATGCGTGTGTGTGTATGCACGTGTGTGTGTGTATGTGCGTGTGCACATGTGTGTGTGTGTGCATATGTGTGTGCACGCGTGTGTGCGTATGTGCGTGTACGTGTACACATGCATGTGCGTGTGTGTGTGTATGCACGTGTGTGTGTGTGTATGTGCGTGTGCACGTGTGTGTGTGTGCACATGTGTGTGTGTGTGTGTGTGTGTGTGTGTGTGTGTGTGTGTGTGTGTGTGTGTGTGTGTGTATTTGTACACCTCGTTCATGTCCCTCTCAATTTTCTCTGTTCTCAAATAACAATCCAATCTGCCAAATTCCTCTTCATAACCAAAACTGTCAAGCACTGGCAATGCCTTGGTAAATTTCCTCTGCACCCTCTGCAGCGCAGACACATCCCTCTTGTAATGTGGAGTCCGGGTTCAGAACACTTTGGCCTACCCAATGTTTTATATAGTTCCGGCATCACCTCTGTGCTCTTAAACTCTATGCTTCCATATTGCTTCATGTACTGTGTCCTCCTATATCTCCATCTCCAACACCACTGCCTGTTTTTCTTGAATTGTTTTGCTTTTTTTATGCAAATCTTGCAGATACATATGTTGGCACCCTTTCTCACAATCTTCTGTTCTATTTATCTCTTTGAAAAGTTTTGGTAACAAGTCCATCTGTCATTCTTTTCATTGTCAGATAAAAGGTGCTTTCAACATCCCTTTAACACTAACAAATATGGTGGGGATGAACTAAGTACCTTCGCTAAAGTAGTAATATTAGACAAACTAATGGGGCTAAAGGCAAGCACCTCCCTGGCCCTGATGACCTGCATCCTAGGATCCTACAAGAAGTAGGATCTAGGATCCTACAAAGATGCATTGGGTACAATTTTCCAAAAATTGTAGGATTCTGGAGAAGTTCCAGAGGATTGGAAAACTGCTAATGTGACATTCCTCTTCAAAAAGGGAGAGAAGCAAAAAGCTGGTAATGATGGGCTGATTTGCCCAACATCTTTTGTCAGAAAAATATTGGAATCACAATCTAATCAAACAGAGTCTGCACGGCTTCATGGAAGTCAGAGCATGTCTCACTAATTTTTCAAGGAAATCTCAACCAGAATGGATAGAGGGGAATCTGTAGATGTGTCATATTTGGGCTTCCCGAAGGGCTTCAACAAGATACCTCACAAAAGGTTAAGTCATAAGATGAGCCCATCATGTTGGAGATAGTGTATTGACATAAGTAGAGAACAGGCTCATGGGCAAGAAACAGCGACTGGGAATAAGGTAATACAGTATGGAGCTGGAAGAACACAGCAGGCCAGGCAAAATCAGAGGAGCAGGCATGTTGATGGTTCAGGTCTTAAACTGAAAAATTAAACAAGTTGGACTCTGGATATTGAACAGAGAGACTTCGGGGGTTCAGGAACATAGTGCTTTCAAATTCGCATCACAGGTAGACAGGGTGGCTAAGAAGGCATTCAACATGCTTGCTTTCATTGCTCAGATTATTGGGTACAGGAGTAGGGATGTCATGGTGAGGTTGTATAAAACATTAGTGAGGCCACTTTAAAAGTACTGTGTACAATTTCTGGTTACCCTGCTTTGGGAAAGATATTATTGAATTGGACAGTGATCAGAAAAGATTTACCAGGATGTTGCTAGGACATGGGGGCTATGAGTTATAGAGCAAGGCTGGAAAGGCTAGGACTTTTTTCACTGGAATATCAGAGGTTGAGAACTGACTTTGTAGAGGTTTAGAAAATCGTGGGGGGCGGTGTTAAGGTGAATAGCAAAGGTCTTTTCCTTCAGGTGGGGGAGTTCAAAACTAGAGTACGTACTTTTAAGGTGAGAGGAAAATGATTTAAAAGGAACTTGAGAGGCAACCTTTTCACACAGAAGGTGGTTCTTATGTGGAACAACCTGCCAGAGGAAGTGGTGGATGTGGGTACAGTTACAACATTTAAGACATTTGGTCAGGTACATGAACATGAAAAGTTTAGTGGGATATGGGCCAAAGGTAAATGGAACTAGTTTGGTTTGGGAAACTTGGTCGCAATAGTTGAGTTGGACCAAAGGGTCTATTTCCAAAGGGGCTGTATGATTCTATGAGACTATGAGGTTAAGACTCTATTCCCTGCAGCTTCGAAGAATGAGAGATAATCTATTGAAACATATCGGATTCTTAAGGCTCTTGACAAGGCAAATGCTTAGATCATGTTTCATCTCATGGGAGAGTCTAGGACACAAGGGTGTAGTCTCAGAATAAAGGGGCGCCAATTTAAGATTGAAATAAGGATGAGTTTCTTCTCTCTGAGGGTTGTTAGTCTTTGGAACTCCTTACCACAGGCAGCGGTCAAGAAAGAGGCCTTGTGGATATTTAAGTTTAAGATAGAGAGATTCTTAATTATTCGGGGAATCAAGGGTTATGGGGAAAAGCCCAGAAGTGAATGTGAGGAATATCAGATCAAGCATGAACCTATTGAATGGTAGAACAGGCTTGAGGGGCTGAACAGCCTTCTCCTACTCCTACTTCTTATGACCTTACACATGTAATGCCAAGGACAGCTGTGTCATTTGTAGTCATTACTTAGCATTACATTCGAACCAATTCTGTTTCCATTGTCCAGTGCCTCTGTCTGATATTGTTGGCTTCAAGTACCAGATGTATGTGTAGGCTCCCCACACATTCATCAGTACTAGTATTCATGGATACACTACAAACAGTACAAACAACACAATCAAAGCAGCACAAGTAGTGGTGGTGATTAAAGTAGTTCATTTGCTTCTCATTTAGTTCGGTGAGGACAAACTGAAGCTGATTCAGGTGTCCCAGTCTGCAGTGGGCATAATGAATTTTGATATTTCAGTCATGGCTGATTGAATGATGCCCTTGAGAGCTCTAGGAGAGACACAGGCATTGACTAATTCTGCTGTCTTTGCAAGTACATAATATGTACACAGTCCAAATTCCTTCAACAGGGCCCTCGGTATAAGCACATACAATGTTTAAATCTGCTCAGTAAGTTTGAAGAACCTTTTTTCAGATCAAGGAAGCCATTCATCATTGCTCCAGAGGGACTGACAAGCATAAAATCCACACAGATGCCTATACTGGGCATTGACTAACAATTTGATGCTGATGGATGATTTCTTTTGGCAGGTTTCAGTGGATTGATGGACACAAGGAACGGACAAATCTTGGAATAAAAGGCTATCATCTCATCTATGTGCGGGGGTAACTCAGTCCTTTGTTTAACATAACTTAACTTTGTGGATATTAAGAACTACATTAGCTTACTGAGATGAACTTAACCAAACTGTGCCTTTACCATACAGCACAGGAAGCAGAACAGTGATGACAATGGAAAAGAAATATCCAGGTGATAGAGCCATGCAATGTTTGGTGAACATAAACCACCAAACACCTGATCAGAGTTTGTGTTCAAATATTTTCATCATTCAGCTACTTCTTTTTAATATTTGAAATACATGAAGGGAGAATATTCTCCATTTTGAAATAGTTTGAGGTTATCAACATATCACAAATAATCATAATACGGTTATCCAGTTCAAAGTTACCTAAACTGAATTCAGAAAAGGAGTTCATTTGTTGTACCAGTGACTGCAAGCACAGTACAATAGATGGGAGAAAAGCAAAAGATATTTAACAATATCTTGAAAGAACCACAGTTGAAAGTGAAATATCTGAAAGAGGTTTTAAACGATTCAGCATTGAACATTGTTGACCATTGGTTTGCAGCAGAGAATAAAACCCATAGGATGTTGAGCCACATTATCAACATCTTGGGTTATGACCATTGATCAGAAACACAACTGAATCAACTATATAACCACAATGGCTCTAAGAGTAATGTGGAGATTTGAATCAAAAACAAAGTTGCTGGAAAAGCTCAGCAGGTCTGGCAGCATCTGTGGAGGAGTAAACAGAGTTAACGTTTCGGGTCCGGTGACCCTTCCTCAGAACAGGTTGAGGATGCTGCCAGATCTGCAGAGTTTTTCCAGCAACTTTGTTTTTGTTCCTGATTTACAGCATCCCCAGTTCTTTTGGTTTTTATTTTGTGGAGACTTGAATACTGTGTTGATTAATTAAATTTCTGACTCCCCATGTCTTGTCTGCCAGCTATAAGGCAGGGCCAGGAGTTTAAAGGAGTAACACCCATTTACCTGGATGAGTGCAGCTCTAACAACACTCAAGAAGCTGGAACCAATCTTAACATGAAAGCCCATTTGACAGACTGGCCAGTCACTTTAAACATTGATTCCCTTCAACACTGATGCAGTGTGGCAGCAGTGTGTACCTTTTACCTCAACAACTCACCAAGAGTCCTTCAAAAGCACCTTGCAAATCTGTGACCTCCACACCTAGAAATGCAGGAGAAACAGGAGCCTGGAAACAATCCTGGACATTCCTTTCCAAGTCACACAATCCTGATGTGGAACTATACTGCTGCTTATTAATTGGCACAGGGTCAAACTGTTGGAATTTCCTCCTTAATAGTCATATGGGTGTACTCATACCACATGAATTGCAGTTGTTCAACAAGATAAGTCACCATCACCTTCTTCATTGTCCAGGAAATGGACAATGAATGTTGACTTTTTTTAGCAATATTGTCATCCTCAGAGCAAATAAATGATTGACTACCCATCAGGGAATTTAACAAATGGCAGGGTGCTCTATTCAGAAGGCACCTAGACACCAAGAATTGAGATACATTGAGGGTCTGAATGCAGAGCAGGGAAATGCTGTGGGATTAATCCTCAGATTCACAGGCAATTAAGAAGAAAAACCAGTGTGATTTGGAGTCGCAAAATTGGACAGGAAGAGCCTGAGAAAGAGAGGAGATCTTTGAGATGGATACAAAGTTGATTGGAAGTGGAAACAGGCAACCAGCAAAGGAATTTGAATCTAGTAAAGTTCAAAAAAAGGAAACAGTAATTTTAGATCTCAGACTTGAAAACTCCATATCATGCAAAAATCATTAGGCTGTGGAATAAAGTAGCAGACGCAGGAGGTGAGACGAATACCCTGGAGCAATTTAAGAGGCAATTGGTCAATACAAAGGGGCAATGTCAGAATCCCTCTGGATTCTGAATCGAGTGAGCCAAATGGTGTCTGCAGCTGGCATGTCTTGTGAAGTGATTGGGGAGGTTGTCCTGACATTGCACATCTGCTCTATCTTGTTATTGGGAAGGAAGGTTGTCGTCACATCTCTGCTCCTTGCGCCAGTATCCTGGAAGACAGCTGCAACCATTTTTCAACCGAGGCTTATACATTGCACTCATTAAAGAGGGTCATTCACAGCGTGGCTAGATTTACAACATGACTCTTAGCTTTCTGCTAATTAATTTCGGTGCTAACTAATAGCCAGCTGCTACTTATCATTGAAGAGCTGGCTGTTTGTCTGAAATCACATTCTACCAGGCATTTGCTTGCTCTGTGACCCTCCCAGCTGTAATTGCCTGTGATGCACTGTATTCCGGCAGATGGTAACGAATTATCAGTGTGGGGATTTTGTACCAGAGATCATGTGAGTAACAATAAAAGTTATGTTCTTTCCTCAGATTAGCATATTTTTAATCTCTTTAATATCTCAAAATCATGCTACTTTTGAAACTGATTCCAGGCATCAAGTTTCTCCCTGTATTCACGACCATTTAAAAATGATTATTTTAATTTCTTTTATTGCAATAAGACACTGTTGAATTTCTGATACCCACACAAAGCTGCATGAAGTGAGGAATGATGACCCAAAGCAGTGTATATGTCTTCAGCAAATAGAGTCACAGAGTCACACAGCATGGTAACAGACCCTTCCTCAGGACAAACAATTCATGTCAAACATAATCAGAAGCTAAACTAATCCCACCCACCTGCTCCTGGCCCATATCCTCCACATGTTTCTTATTCATATGCTTAGCTATGTGTCCTTAAATGTTGAACAACAACAAATTTGCTGGAAAAGATCAGCAGGTCTGGCAGCACCAGTGAAGGAGAAAACAGTGTTAACTCTGAAACCTTCACTGTTTTCTCCTTCGCCTGTGCTGCCAGACCTGCTGAGCTAATCCAGTAACTTTGTTTTTGTTCGTGATTTACAGCATTCCGCAGTTCTTTTGGCTTTTACCTTTAAATATTGTAACTGTGCCCACCTCCAAACATTCCTCAGGAAGTTCATTCCACATACAAACCAACTCATGTGTAAAACATTTGGCCCTCATGTCTTTTTTAAAGCTCCCCCCTCTCACTTTTAAAATGTGCCTCCTAGACTTGAAATCTCCCAACCTAGGGCAAACACAACTTACCATTAACTCTATCTATACCCATTACTAATTTATAAACTTCTACAACGTTTTGTCTATGGGAAATTGTGGGCTTCGAGATGATTGTCACATTGACTGACCAATGGCAAGAGACTGGGAGAGGGCCAGATAAAGATGGGAGGTCATGTGATGACGCTTCCTGTACACTTCCACCCAAGTTTGACAAACATATTGATAAAAACATAAGAACCAGGAGCAGGGGTAAGCAACTCAACCCCCCGAGCCTTCTCTGCCTTTAACCTGATCATGGCTGATCTCAGCTCGGCCTCAACCCCACTTCCCTATCTGCTCTCCATATCGCTTTAACATATTACTAATTAAAAACATGCCTATCATCTCCCTAAATTTATTCAGTGTTCCAGTGTCCGCTGTAATCTGGACTAAAGATGTCCAAACATTAACTATCCTTTGAGAAAACTAATTTCCTCTCATCTCAGTTTTAAATCTGAGATTCCTTAGCCTACAGTTATAACCTGTCATTCTAGATTGGCCGAAGAGAGGAAACATCTGCTCTATGTAAACTTTGTCAAGTAACATCTTATATATCCTCTCAGCCTTCTAAACTCTCGTGAGTATAGGCCTAAACTTGCTTAATCTCTCCTCAAAAGACAAACTCAATCTATTCCTTGGATTGTTTAAAAAGCTAGTATTAACAATGGAGATTGAAAACAAAAAAAGTGCCGGAGATCACAGCAGGTCAGGCAGCATCCATGGAGAGAGGTCAAGGTAAAGTTTTGAGTCTAGATGGCTCTAAGTCCTCAGCACCATGACTTGATGGGGAAGGGGTCCAGGGTCAAGAACGAAGACCAAGGCCTAACACAGTCGGAAAACACATGACACCAAATTATAGTTCAACAGGTTTATTGGAAAACACAAGCTTTTGGAGCCTCAGACCTTCTTCAGGTGTTAGTGAGAGAGGTGATATCAGACACAGAATTTATAAGTAAAAGACTAAAGGGTCACACCACTGATGAGGATCGGAATGTTTTAATTAATTAAAGATTTAAAGCATCCTAGGTTGTTTAACTTCTCCTTTTCAATGGAATGACCATTTGAAATTTTACATATAAATTCTACGTCTGATTCCACGTCTCTCATTAACACCTGACAAAGAAGTAAGGCTCCAAAAGCTGAATAAAAACCAAAAGAACTGCGGACGGTGTAAATCAGGAACAAAAACAAAGTTGCTGGATAAGCTCAGCAGGTCTGGAGGCATCAGTGGAGGAGAAAACAAAGTTAACGTTTCGGGTCTGGTGACCCTTCCTCGGAACTGATGGTTCATTTTACTTGATCCCTTTCATTTGTATTTGACAATTTTTCATTCATTCTGTTCACAAAGACAGCCATTGATTTGTGATATCTTTTCAGCATTTTTGTGCCCTATTCAAAAACATCCTCATAATTTGGTACCACAGCAAATATTGATGCCATTTCTCTGTGGTAATATTTAAGTCCTTTAAATGAACTGAATATAAAATGGGTGCCAACATAGAGCCCACAGAACCTCCTTATCATGTAGATCAAGTACCCTGAATCTTCACTTCCTGTCACCTTAAATAGTTACATGAAATATTCATGCCTGAAATAACACTGCAATATCATAGGACATAACCTTACTGTCCAGCAACATGCACAGCATTACATAGAGACCTTTCCCAAATCCAGCTTCACTGAGGATCACATTCTTCTCAGGCAGTGAATACTCTCTCTGGTGTTTCACTGCACCCATTGTTAATTACCATCCAAAGTGAATTTCATCCAGCTACCATAACATCTAATTGTGCTTCATTAATGGTGTGGGCTCTTGAAGCAATCGAATCAAACCAGCAAGATCCAGCTTGGAGGAAAAGGACAGAAGGAAGGTCGGAGTACAAATATAAAGACTGTGGGAAAATGGATCCTGCATTTCTAACAGCCTTGTTGAGAATCCTTTAAAGATACAGTTTAGTCCTAATAAATACACAATGCTTTTATTAATAATACCTAGTGGTTTTTGAATAACTGATGTAAAGTTATCACTCCTGCATTCCCTCTTTCTGACTTGTTTCCTTGTTGTAAACTGTTGGTCCTTCAAGACCGGCTACAGCAGACTGTGAACCAGTGACTGGCATATTACAATTCACATTTCCCAAGGTACCCTGGCAACAGTCCCATCAGGGACAGCAGACCCATCTGTCTTAAGAGTTCCAGCGGTAGCAAAGAATCATTTTGCATTAACTTAGATTCAGTGTAATCATTTGATTAGTCTCCCAAATTCCAAAGACTTGGCAGAATCCTTCACCAGAATTAAGATTCAGCAGTTACAATTGTGCCAGCAAGGAATAAAAATCTCTTTCAAGAATGATCATTTAGAAATTTGATATCTATTCTAACTTACTTAAAGAAAATGACTACCTTTTCAAAGCTGAGGTTTGTTTGTATTTTGAGTCCATCCTAACACCTCTACTGATAAAGTTTCTTAAAGTTATATCTATCCTTAGCAGATAATTTTGGAATCACACAAATGAATACCTGTCATATAATGACATTCATGTCAATGGTGATAATGTAAATGAACAGAAGACTCTACCATCAGTAAGAGAGAAGGCACCAGCCTAGAAAGGGCATGTGGAGAGAGAGATCTTAGATATGGCATTAGAGAGCTGTATTTCATGATGAGTAATATACAAATGATTATGGCCACCTACTTCTACCTTCATAATATTTGCCCTGTCTCAGTTCAGTCACTGCTGAAACTCCCATCCATGCCATTGTTACATTTAGACATAACTGTTCCAACACACTGCTGGTTGGTCTCCCACATTCTACCTTCTGTAAGTTTGAGGTCATCCAAAACTCTGCTGACTGCCTTAACTCACAGTAAGTTCCACTTCAGCCATCACATCCATGTTCACTGAACTGTACTGACTGCTAGTTAAGCAATGCCTTTGAAGTTACAGTTCCAATACTGTTTTCAAATCTGTCCATAGCTTCTCACTCCTTCCCTAAGTCTTTAATCACTTCCAGCCCAGCAACCCCCTGAGATATCTGTGCATTTCTCATTTGGTTTCTTGAACATCTCTGATTATACTCACGCCATTGTTGGTGGATCTGCCTTCAGCTCTAAATCTACTTGTTTTGCAATTCAATTCGTATACCTCTTCCCATCTCTACCTCATTTTTATCCTTTAAGATATCCCTTGAAATCTGGCTAGTATTTCCTCCTATGCTTTATAATGTTCCTGTCAAGCATTTTGTAATTTTTCGCACTGTGAAGGTGCTATATAAATATTAATTGTTGTTGTTGATGCTTAAATTCCCTGTCACATGGCCTAACATGTTATTCAGTTATATTAAATTCTATGGTAATTCAAATATCAATAAAATCAATGAACCATGTTTCAATGACTTAGCACCATGAATGGCAACAACATGAAGAAACAATGCTAACTTACCCACCTATTTGATCTTATTCTCACCAATCGACCTGGTGTGAATTCATCTGTTGGTGACTATATTAGTCAGGGTGACTATCACACTCAGAGATGAATTCCCATTTTCACACTAATGACTAGCTTCATCCTATTACAGTGCATGTTAAATGGGATAAGATCAGAACACATCTGGCTACTCAAAGTGAACATCCACCAGATGTTGCAAGGCCTTCTGGACAACTTGTAATTTCATGGCCTAGCATATTCCCCAAATTACAATGACCAACAAGCTAGAGGAATCAACGCTGGTTCAATCGGATGTCATGATGTCCTACCAGGTGAAGCACTAAGCCCACCAAAAATGAGGTGCCAAAGTTGTGAAGTTACAACACAGGATGACATGTATGTTAAAAATTGCAGCAAGGGTGAAACAGACAGAATGAAGTGATCCTGCAACCAGTGGATCATAACAATTAAGTTTTGCTTCATCCAGTCGCAAATGGCAATTGACAATTAAACAAATAAAAGGAAAAGGATGACCAAAAACTTTCCTATTCTCAATGATGAATGAGACCAACTCATATTGTTTTAAAATTCATTCATGGGATGACAGTGCCACTTGCTAGACGTATTTATTGCCCATCCCTAATTGCCCAGAGTCAGCCACAATGCTGTGGGTCTGGAGTCACAAGTAGGCAAGACCAGGTAAGGATGGCAGCTTCATTCCCTAAAGGACATTAGTGAAGCCGGCGGGCTTTTCCTGACAATTGATTCATAGTGATCATTAGATTCTGGGGGAGCACGGTCGCTCAGTGGTTAGCACTGCTGCCTCAGAGCATCAGGAACCTGAGTTCAATTCCATCCTCAGGTTACTGTCTGTGTGAAGTTTACACATTCTCCCCATGTCTTCATGGGTTTCCTCTGGGTGCTCCAGTTTCCTCCCACAGTCCAAAGATGTGCAGGCTAGGTGGCTTGGCCGTGCTAAATTGCCCATAGTGTTCAGGGATGTGTAGCTTAGGTGGGTTACGGGGGATGGGTCTGGGTGGGATGCTCCAAGGGTCAGTGTGGACTTGTTGGGCCAAAGGGCCTGTTTTCCACACTGTAGGGATTAAATGATTCTTAATTCCAGATATTTTATTGAACTCAAATTCCACCATCTGCTGTGTCAGCATTTGAACCAGGGCTCTCAGAAAGTTATCTGAGTTCTTTGGACTAACAGTCCAACGATAATACCACTAGAGCATCACTTACCTCATGAGTGCAAAAGCCAACATTTGAGATTGGGCAACAGACTTTAGCCATTGAATGATCCATCTTATTCTCTTCCCGAGATCTCTGGTATCTCAGGTGCCAGTCTTCAGGCAATATGATCCATGTTACTTTCAAAAATGGCTGAGTGCATTAGACTACAATGAAGATTATAAGGCAACAATATTCTGGCTACAGTTCCAAAAGCTTTCACTTCAGAAACGGTTATGCCTCGAATCAAGCTCCCGCCTACCTGACAAAATCCAAAAGTGAAATACAATGTGGAGATGAGAAAAGTTTAAGTGTGTTGATTCATTGCATTTTGAAAGTAGACTATAAGGGAAGAGGAGCATCTGTTCATTGGAGAGAGTAAGGCTAAGATGTGACAATAGACAATAGGTGCTGGAGTAGGCCATTCGGCCCTTCAAGCCAGCACCACCATTCATTATGATCATGGCTGATCATCCACAATCAGTATCCTGTTCCTGCCTTATCCCGATAACCCTTGATATAATCTAGCCGTCTAAATTGGACAATGTTGATTTAAGTTAGTTATTAAATCAAGACCATAAGTGCAGTCGGGAAAAAAAATAAGCAGGCAGTCTAATTTCAGGACTAGGACTGTGCACATGATGAATTGTTCAATGGTTCTCTTCAGATGAGACAATGACGTTCCCAATAAATGCTATAGATTTAAACTGTTCAACTACTGCTAAAAATTATCACACCAGAACAGAATAGTACTTCAGATGTAATAAAGCAAAAATAAATTAGTATAGAGAGAATTACATGTCAAAATATAACATAATGTATAATCACATGTAAATTAATCACCAGAAAGAGGCGAAACCATGCCAACATTTCAGTTCAAACTTTGAACTTTCTCAACTCTTCAATTGTCTGTGTATGTGGTGTCCTCATCTCACTCTGCAACAATTTCTCCATTGATTTCTCTAACTTAATCTGCTCTTTAACCTGAGAGAACAAGGTGTAGAGCTAGATGAACGCAGCAGGCCAAGCAGCATCTGAGGAGTAGGATGGCTGACGTTTTGGGCCTAGACCCTTCTTCACTTTTTTCTGAAGAAGGGTCTCAGCCCGAAATGTCAGCCTTCCTGTTCCTCTGATGCTGCTTGGCCTGCTGTGTTCATCCGGCTCTATACCTTGCCATCTCAGATTCTCCAGCATCTGCAGTTCCTACTATCCCTGCTCTTTAACCTGTTTGTTTATCTATTAAACCTATCTTAATCTATATTAATATATGTGCATATTTAAGCTATCTATTTCTATAATTCTGTGCATTTCTTGTATTGATTAATCATGTGGATTCAGCGCAGACACTGCAGAATGTCTAATAAGCCAGGTACTAAATGGACAGGAATTGTCACTGAACCAACAATTTAACTCTGATTTCTCTCTGCAGATGCTGCCAGACCTACTGAGCCTTTCCAGCAATTTGTGTCTTTCTTTCAGAGAGGAATGGTAAATGTTTGCTGCTCAGGCATGAGAAAGGCATGAAGTGGAATTCTTTGAAATTCTGTTCACAACGTTAGGTATTTGAAGGCACGTCCCTGTCAGATGTCCAGCCCCTTCATCAGGCTTTGATTTCCATTGATAGAGGAAATCTCTTAATATTGTGCTTGGCATAGAAGGTGTTAAAATTAAGTATTAGAAGCACAATTTCCAAATAACTCCAGGATAAGGGTATCAAACGAAAGAGAGAGTCAAGCATCTGTAATTGGCAAACAAACTTGACAATAGAAAAATGTGAGATGGTACTTTTTGTTGTGAAGAAAAGGAGGCCACACAATAGAGGGTAACAAGAGTCTCAAGGGAGTGAAGGAGTAGAGGGATTTGGGATATGGATGCAGAGTAGTTGATTAATTGGGCAGTAACAAAAAAAAACAGACTGGGCTGTGGGAGTAATTTTTGGAGCATTAGAATTGAAAAGCAGAGACGTTATGTCAAAAGTAAATTCAGAATTTAAATCATGCGTTGAATTCCGAATATATGGCAGAAGAAAAAAGAAGTGAAAAGTTACATCTATAATCAAAGATTGAGCAGGGTGGAGCTCACTTCTTTAGAAGGAGAAGAATGAAGGATGCTCTGATAGTGGTCTTCATGTTTAGGATTGATTTGATAGAGTGGAAGTTGACATGATGGTTGGAATCTTCTGCAATAGGAGATGGTGGGTTTGGAGCCAGGAGGGGCACTGCAAGGTGACACTATACCTGACCAACTGGCCTCCACCATAATTAAGGCATTGGGTAGGAAAGCTCCATTTGAGACCTTTAGTGAAAAGCTAAGGACCAATTTACAGCCTTATCCCACCACTTCTGTTGGGATTAACCTTGATACAGACAGGCCTGTCACTATGCAGTGTTCCAGATGCACTGTGGGCAGTTTGGCACAACGAATGAAGTTTTCCTCTATTGACGGAAGTCAATGCTCGACCCAGGGGCTGGGCATTAGTCAGGGATGTGCCTGTTCTTGCTTCCAACCCATCTGCCCCTTCTTCTAATGATCCCCAATTCCAAGACCTCAGCCGAAATAGGTCAGCTTTGCTCCGAGTTCTCAGTGATCCTGAGTCTCTGGCATCTATCCTTCAGCATCAGTCATGGCATCTTCCTCACCCTCAGGGTCTTACTTCCTGGGAAAGGCCAGCTCATGCCCACACTCACTGCTGCCCGATCGGTATGCTTTACCTCACCCAGAAGAAGCAGTAGGGATCTCTCGCTAATGTTCCAGTTGACTGGCGAAACGCTGATACCTCATCACAACTCTTTACCTCCTAACTTCCAGGAATGCAGCCCTACATTATCATTTGTAATTTGTATCACATCAGTAAATCTGTGCTGCACTCCCTTCAAGGCCAACATACCTTCCTGTAGGTGTGCCTTGAGATGCCCATAGTGCTGTGGGTATGATCTAAACAGTGTAAAGGCCACATCTTGTCATTTTCCTTTTGCTTGATTTATTCTTTGGGAAACAGCAAGAAGTTCATAATACGGTGACAAAATTTCACAAATGCAAACAAAGCGGCTAATCAGACAACCTAGAAAAGTTTCAACACGCCCCCAGTTGCAACAGTTCAGAACTTAATAACGAAGTACCAAGTTTGACAGAAAAAACATAGAAATCAAATCAAAAATATTTTAAATTCAAGTTGTCAGCACATATTACTGCAGTAACAAAAATTTGTGATGTTGGAAATTGAACTCATAACATTAAACTTTTTTCCCCAAAGAAGGATTCTGGGTAATCCAAGATGGAGGATGGGAAAAATTGTGGACGGAAGACCTGCTTCTTTTTTGAGGTATTTTCAGCGCTGGAGCTGAATTCCTCAAATTTCAGGAGCAGCGATTACTGATTTGTAACAGGGATAGGAAGGATTTAGAGGAATATGGGCCAAATGCTGGCAAATGGAAGTAGATTAATTTTGGTCATCTGATAGGCATGGACTGTATCTATACCCCTCATTATTTTATAAACTGGTATAGGGTTTTACAGCTTTTTTACGGTCAGGGCTCCAGGTGTTTGAGGCAGCAATGTTGAAAATATGGCCAATATATTTTCTCATCAGGATAATGTGTGATGCAGAGATCTTGCTCATGATGATGTTCCTTTATCCTACTTTATACTTTGGGCTTCCTACTCATAAATATGCAGACTTCCTGCATAGCTTGGTTTAAGTCCCATCTTCCTACAACTTGGCATCCATAGTAAGTGGGATTACTACTGGATCTGTTATTAATGGTCTCACTATGGGATCTGTAATCAATGGGATTACTATGGGGTCTGTAATCACTTCTAGCCTTGCCACATCTCAATAAAAAATTATAATGGGGTTACTGTGGAGGTTCACACAGTTGCTGGACCCTGGATGCTATCCATTAGGCCCCTATTGAACGGTCTGAATGGTCTGTTTCCACACTGTACAGCTTTATGAATCTCCGACTCAATGTTAAGTACATTATATGGTTATACTTATCTGTAAAATAGAATTTTGTACCTACAAGGATTCGGAATCAAGTTTTCACTTAAAGGCCTTAAAAGCAAGGTTGATACTCAACGATCTGTTTCAGAGAGTTAACACAACGTTCTGTCTTTTGCTGCGAAGATGTCGCACACTAATGGCATGCACTGTTGACAATTGCCCAACATATGTTAGAATACTCTCACTGCAGCATGTACTTCCCAACCTCTAATTATGTTAGTTTTTCAATTTCAAAATATGGTGCCAAATGAATCCTAGATACATCTCGAGGTAAAATAGATTCAGAAATCAATATTCGAATTCTTGGCCTGTAACTATAAAATGTTCATCATTATCTCTGCCACTGAAGGTTGTTCAAGGTAATATTTATGCTCCTGCTTACATAGAACATTACAGCACAGTACAGGCCCTTCGCCCTCGATGTTGTGCCGAACTGTCATACCGATCTCAAGCCTATCTAACCTACACTATTCCATGTACGTCCATATGCTTATCCAATGACGACTTAAATGTACCTAAAGTTGGCGAATCTACTACCGTTGCAGGCAAAGCGTTCCATTCCCTTACTACTCTCTGAGTAAAGAAACTACCTCTGACATCTGTCCTATATCTTTTACCCCTCAATTTAAAGCTATGCCCCCTCGTGTTCGCCATCACCATCCTAGGAAAAAGGCTCTCCCTATCCACCCTATCTAACCCTCTGATTATTTTATATGTTTCAATTAAGTCACCTCTCAACCTTCTTCTCTCTAAAGAAAACAGCCTCAAGTCCCTCAGCCTTTCCTCGTAAGACCTTCCCTCCATACCAGGCAACATCCTAGTAAATCTCCTCTGCACCCTTTCCAAAGCTTCCACATCCTTCTTATAATGCGGTGACCAGAACTGTACACAATACTCCAAGTGCGGCCGCACCAGAGTTTTGTACAGCTTCACCATAACCTCTTGGTTCCGGAACTCGATCCCTCTATTATTGCTTGTTCATCTGTTCAACTGTAGCAATATATCTCAAAACCTAATGGATGTATTTCAATGAGACTTCGTAAGTAGTTAGGGCATGACAAGAAAGAGCCAACTATTTTTTGTTGAAGTTGCCCTCCTGGACCCTGGATTTAATTTGGCGGATCAGTTGGCATCTGATTGGGCAAATTTACTTTCTTTTGCGAAGTGGCAGTTTCTTTGATTTGGAATTTTGTTGTGTGTTTTAGAATGTTTTGAATTTATCTCAGCTATCAAAATATGAGCAGAGTTTTCAGAGCGGATTGTGGATTGGTCTGAAGATTCTTTAGTGAGATGGCAGCTGTTAATTACAGCATTTGTTTTCTTCAACTTTGTTATCGCAGACTATCAATCAGGTATGGAAAAGCATCAAGGAAGAGCTGAGTAACTGTATTAACATAATATGGCAGAGATATGTGCACTGTTCTAATCTCAATTTGTTTAAGACTAGACATGTCCCGACAAGTCAGATTTCAGAGTAAAGCTTGATCTTTCCAATTCTCACAACCTGGGAACTTTTGCAAAATTAGCCCTAATTGTCTAGAGACTTATGTAAAACTGAAGACTGCTTTTCTACTAGTGTACTCTTTCTTCTTTTGAACTCACCCTATTAGTAGCTCCTGACCATTTCTGCAGATCACAAAACATAACTCTATTAACTTCCCATGAGGCTGAATGAGTCATTTAGCTTTAAGTCACATCCTTTCCTGGAAAGGCTGTTTTTAGTTCACTGTTCCAAATGACTTTCTGGCCTTGTTGTAAAACAAAAACAATTTACCTTCTCTGACCTGGAAGCTAAAATCCAATTTTCTCCAATTTTCAATCCAAAATCTTTAATAATAATAAAATATGATATCCTTCAGCACAGAGTGGCCTCTTTACACATTTATATTTATCTTTTCCATATTTATTCTCAAGATGTAGTCATAATTAGCAAGGGAAACAGTTATTCAGCTTCATTAATGGTCTTTGTGAAAGTGGTTGCGAGCCTTTTTCTTGAACTTGTAAAGTCAAACAGAACTTTCGGTAGAGCCAGTCCATGCCAAATATAATCACAAACAAAACCAGTCCCAACTGCCTGCTTCTGGTCCATCTACCTCCAAACCTTTCCTATTCATGTACATATCCAAATGTCTATTAAATGTTTTAATTGTACTCACATCCACCACTTCCTCAGGAAGTTCATTCCAAACCACCCTCTGTATAAAAATCTTGTCTGTTATGTTTTTTTTAAATCTCTGTCCTCTCACCTTAAAAATTTGCCACCTTGTCTTAAAATCCCTCATCCTACGGAAAACGCAACTACTAGTAACTGCATTTATACACTTCATTATTTTATAAACTGGTACAGGGTTTTACAGCTTTTTTAAGGTCGGGGCTCTTGGTGTTTGAGGCAGCAATGTTGAAAATATGGCCAATATATTTTCTCATCAGGATAATGTGTGATGCAGAGATCTTGCTCATGATGATCAGAGATAATGGGAACTGCAGATGCTGGAGAATCCAAGATAACAAAGTGAGGAGCTGGATGAACGCAGCAGGCCAAGCAGCATCTCAGGCTGCTGGGCCTGCTGTGTTCATCCAGCTCCATACTTTGTTATCTTGTTCATGATGATGTTCCTTTATCCTACTTTATACTTTGGGCTTCATGCTCATAAATGTGCAGACTTCCTGCACTAACTTGGCTTCAGTCCCATCTTCCTACAACATGGTATCCGCAATAAATGGGATCACTATTGGATCTGTTATTAGATTAGATTCCCTACAGTATGGAAACAGGCCCTTTGGCCCAACAAGTCCACACCGTCTCTTGAAGCATCCCACCCAGACTCACCCCCCTATAACCCACACACCTCTAAACACTACAGGCAATTTAGCATGGCCTATCCACCTAGCCTGCACATCTTTGGACTGTGGGAGGAAACCAGAGCACTCGGAGGAAACCCACGCAGACACAGGGAGAATGTGCAAACTCCACACAGACAGTCGCCCGAGGCTGGAATCGAACCCAGGTCCCTGGTGCTGTGAGGCTGCAGTGCTAACCACTGAGCCACCGTGCCAGTTAATGGGCTCACTATGGGATCTGTAATCAACGGGATTACTATGGAGTCTGTAATCACTTCTAGCCTTGCCAATAACTGCCACATCTCAATAATGAATTAAAATGGGTTAATGTGGAGGTTCACGTAGTTGCTGGACCCTGGCTGCAATCCCTTTGGGCCCCTATTGAACAATAGACAGTCCTACAAACCGGTGATAGTTCAGTACACTGCCCAGCTAATGCCCCAAGGTGCTGCCCCTTTGCAAACAACATGACGGTGTTCAATAGATCTCCAGGAGACTGAGAACTTGAGTCGGCCAGGATTTGTGAGCAAGTGAGAATACTTTATGCAGCAACAATCTTTCCAACTTCTGTTACCTACATAACATTTTTCAAAAGAAGGTTTATGGCCAACCATCAGATGGAAATGATTGGTGCCATTTCTAACTCTCTGTTTACTGCTGATGTTCACACAGATTGAGTGGTTAAGCATGGGTGTCGAATCAGAGAAAAGACAACAAAAATGTAGAGAGATCAAGGGAAAAATCAGCCCTTGAGGGCAAAGTCTCCATTTATTAAAGCTAAGGTAGATCAAGTTCCGAAAGTTTTGGTTAAGAAAGTTTGTATCCTCTTGGGACTGGGAAACCAGCAGTCACTTTACCTTTGTAAATAAATCAAAACAAAACAAAAGTACATCAGTCGTGTGGTGAAACAACTCCACTGACTGGTATCCTTTCATCAAGACACCTCTTTGTTTACACACACAAGACCTTGACACTGATCCAGCTCCTCAAAGCCAGGTCCCAGGGTGTCAGGATACTTAACGTTTCCGTTCTTATCTGTCAACCAGGGCTTCCTGATTGCACTAGATTAAGAGCCCCAATCAGGGAACTCAGATTCTATAAATCCAGCTGATTGACCTTGATACAATCACTACATAAGGAATTTTGAACAATGTGGAATATATTCATTAAGTAGGGGGGCGTAAAATTGTATCCATTTGTGACCATTTATGAATGTTTATGTTTATGTTCATTTGATTTCAGAACAAAGTGGTTTGTTGGATGTTTGACTTTCCGTGGCATGCACTGACTTTTGTCAGTCCTGCAAGGATATCCATCTCCATTACTTCCAAGTTTTCTCCTGAGGCTAGAGACTGCAGTGTTTGATTGTTCTGTTTTGGTTTGGTTTTACAGGTTTATACTCAATGTGCTTGATTAGCTAAGCCTGGGTATAGCCTCAGAGAAAAGCCAACAAAACGGTAGAAAGGGCTGGAAGCCAAAGCTGAAGCACAGATGAGATTTCTTAAATTAAAATCTATTACACAGCTAGAAATTACAGTCATCTTAACAGAGATCTAAGATATAAAATATACAAGTAGGAGATAGATACCTGCCCAGTCAATGCAGACAGCCAGATTTTTACAAGTGATAAAATCAGTCTTCCAAAATCAAAGATTAATTCCGGTATCAATAAAAATGATTCAATTTGCAAAGATACCTTGATAATCAGAATGTTCAAAGGTTTGTTTATACCATTGCTTGCACCTCTTCACACAGCCTGTAGCATTATTTCTGAAACTCTTGTATATCCACAGCAGAGGACCTGAAATTTATATGGAGTTGTATTACATCTTCAAGATTCCACCATGACAGAAGCAAAGAGAGCATTATTAATAGCAGGCAGAGCTCAGTGTTGCAGCAAAGGAATGGAAGAATATTTGTCCAAATCCTTGGAATCTCTTTCAGGAGCAAATGAAGCAGCTTTTGGATCCTGGTAATGGCAAGCTATTCATCACAAAGTACAAAATCAGCGGAACTGACAAAGTTAATTGTAACAAAAGATTCCAATCTAGTATTTTTATTAATGGTGTGAATTAAGTATTGGATTTCAAGCTTTAAAGCAAATGTATGTTACTGATTTAATTAATGAAACAAAAAGTGTGGGGAAATATGGAATTAACTCACCATCACTTCTCAGTTGGTCTCATGATTATTAAAACAGCAAGAAGCGGAGTTTATTTCAAGAGCATTAAAAGAGTTCATCTTCCAGTTTTGCTTATTTGTAACTTACATTGTGCGTACAGCAAGGTAACAGTCCGTTCAATTTAACCTGCCTGTGCCAGTATTTTGGCTTCTCATTAGCCTCTTGCCATCTTCATATGACCCTATCCTTTAATTCCTTTATCCCACATGTTTGTTAGTCAAATCAAATATTCCACATGATAGCAGGTTCCACAATCTATGGAGATACAATCAATTCATGGATTAATTAGTTCAATTCTCACAAACTACTCTAGTAGGATTTGAACTTACTACATCTGGATTGTTAACTCATCATGAACACAGGCCTGTGACCCTATTTTCTGATTCATATTGCTTCCAGCAACTGATGGCCCAGATAGTTATAGGGCTATTATTATGCTTAATGATCAATCTAATCCAGCTCTCAATAGGTTTCTGAGTAAAATCTACTAATTAGTCCATAAACCTCTGTAAAACTTAATCTACCACTCTGACCATGGATTCCACAAGGAACTATACATACACTTGTCCCGCTGTGAAACCATTCAATTTGGTGGCTGCGAAAAGTATCAAGGAGACTCACATACATATAGACGCACAGGTAACACAAAAACACAACAAAGACACACAGGTATGCATACACGCACATAGACAGATACACAATTCATGCACAATGCATGCACACACACAAACCTGTACACCTACATGCACACATACAAACATGCAAACTTGCATGCACTTTCAAACATGTAAGCCTGCACACACACACATGCACTCACACACTAACACACACATACACAATCACTCATACAAATACACACACACTCCTCTGTTAGAGATAATTGGGTCTCTCAGGTTCTCTGTGTTAATAGCCTGCACTGCACAGATCATTAAACACATGTTCATAATATCCAAGAGAACCCAAACTGATCCCTGGTTGCAGCTGTATAAATCAACAAACGTTAAATGTTATTCAAACTGCATGCTCAAGGATGTCAGTGCTAAGTATGAGATGAAAAATTAATGGGTTGAAAATTCAAATGCATACTTTGAAAGCAACAGCCAAATAAGTACCGAAAGACTTTATGATGCAGCTCACATGACCTCAAAACATCCCAAAGCATTTCACAACCACTGAAGTGCCTTTCGAATGTTGTCACAATGTAATGTGGGAAAATGTAAAGAATTGGGACAATTCTTTACACAGCAAGCTTCCATTCACGGTAACATGCTAAATGACCACATGACCTGTTTTAATGAGGTGGATTAATGATTATATATTGGCATGGCAGTGGGGAGCACCCCTTTCCTTTTTGAAATAACATCATTCACTTGATAATGAGCATCCCATTCTTTCATGGGACATAGACATTAATGACAAAGCTGGCACTTTTTGCCCATTCTTTATTGCCGTTGAACTGAGTGACTTGTGAGGCCATTTCAGTGGGTCTGGAGTCACGTGCAGGCTAGGCCAAAGACTTATTATTGAACCAGATGGGCTTCTATGACAATCAAAGATAACTCCACAGTCATCAATTAAGATACCCTATTGAGATTTGAACTCATGTTGCCAGCACATTAACACTAGTCCAGTGACACCTTCACCACCTCCTGAGTGTGGTACAGTGTTTTGGACCAGATCAAACCCTCTCAAAACATTCAAGGAGATGGCCTAGACCCTAACTTTTTATTATGTTGAAAGCAAACCACAAACCTGAAGCAAAACATACTTTATTCATGCACTATCATTAAAATGTAAACAAAATAAAAATAAAATAATTGGTTTTACTGTTCCTGTATTGAAATACTTAACAAAATAATAAACTACTCATTTACTGTTCTAATATAGCCACAACCCAGAAGCACACCCTTGGCAAAGGCAAATTCGGTACAACAGTTTGTGTCACATGCAATTCGAGCAGCAGGAAGCAAACGCCAGCTCCTAGCTGTATGAGAGAGAAGAAAAATGGCTTCCACATCCAGTTTCAAGGCCCCAGCAACTACTACTGAAAGCTAATCTTAAAAACCCTGGTTCAGGGGGAGTTTAACCACACTCTTTCAGGCTGTTTCTATTTTTCCAACTTTAAATAAAAACTTGAGGCCTCACAAGCTGTTTACTTCATTGGCTTTGAGCAGACCACTCCGTCTCAGCCTCTTCACATCAGAGAATAACATGGAAAATTACACCTCTTAAAGCCATACTTTTGTCACTTTCGCACTTTCTCAGTATCACGGGTGGAATATTAATCTGGAACTTGAGCCCATTAGAGGGGGGGTTTGAAGCCAAAATCATTTAGTTCAGAGACAAGAAAGCCAACCACTGAGCCACAGCTAACACTTTGCTCCAAATGTCAAAATAAATAGGGATCACTTGGAAATGTCCAGAGGGATATCCATATCACTTAATCTGGCAAGTGTTCTGTTTCTCATCAATTTTATTTAAAAATTGAACGGAATCTGGGAGAATTTTTGATACTGATTTATACAGATGAAAGCGCAGATAGGCAAAAGGGGTAAGACACACCTGAAAAAAAGTGGCCAGTTTTGTAAAATAAGAGGAACTGTATGCAAAAACAAAGCAGCAATGCTGTACCTTCTACAAATCATTCCTGGGCCCAAAAATTTGGGCAGCTTATTTTGAGAAGGATAAAAGGGATCAAAAAGGCCACCTTTCTTCCAAAAGATGCTGGACACACAGCAAACAATCCATTTCAAGTGGATGAGATGGTCTTTACACAGTGCACCTTTGATGGAGACTGAAGAGGCCAGTCTTTGAGATCTACCATAAATGCTGATACTGAAAATGCCAAGCGACATTGTGGGCTAAAGCACCTGACCTAGGTGTCTGTTACCATACTGCTATAGCCACTGATCACCATATAAACGGTACTGATTTCCAGCATATGCATCGGATTTCCATCTAGATGGAAGTGGTCATTGGTTTTTGGAGGTGATTGTCATGGTTAAATATCTGCAAGGCATTTGGAAGATTGCATTCACTGCTACTACTCAGCATTGGCGGTGGTAGGATCAAACATTTGTGGACGGGGTGCCAATCAAGCGGGTCCTTTGCCCTGGATGGTGCTGAGCATTTTGCATGTTATAGATTAGTGCTCGTCCAGGTAAGTGGAAATTTCATCAGGCCATTGCCCAGCAGCTTTATTTATTCTTTCAAAAGATGTAGCCGTCTTTGGGAAGTACAGAATTCATTACCCATACCTAACTTCCTTTAAACCAAAGGCCTTAGAGTCATAGAGTTATACAGCTTGGAAACAAACCCGTCGATCCAACCCATCCATGTTGACCAGGTTTCATAAACAGATCTGTCCCATTTGCCAGCATTTGGCCCATATCCCTTTAAACCCTATTCATGTGCCCATCTAGATACCTTTTAAGTGTTATAATTGTACCTGCCACTACCACTTCCTCTGGTAACTCATTCCATATAAGCACCACCCTCCTCATTTAAAATTTGTCCCTCAGGTCTCTTTTATATCTTTCCCCTCTCACCTTAAGCCTATACCCTCTGGTTTTAGACTACCTATCCTCCCAATAATCTTAGTTATTCACCCTATCCATGCCCCTCATGATTTTATAAACCTCTATAAAGTCACCCCTCAGCCTCTGATGCTCCAGGGAAAATAGCCTCAGTCCATTCAGACACTCCCTATAACTCAAATACTTGGTAACTTCCTTGTAAATCTTTTTTGCACCTTCTCAAGTTTAACGACATCCTTCCTTTTTAGGAGGGCAACCAGAATTTTATGCGGAATGCTAAAAGTGGCCTCTCCAATGTCTTGTACAGCCATAATATAATGCCCCAATTCCAATACTCAATGTTCTGACCAATGAAGGCAAGCATTGCAAATGCCTTCTTCACCACCCTGTCTACCAACGACTCCACTTTCAAGGAATTATGCACCTGCACTCCTGGGTCTCTTTATTCAGCAACTCCTGCCAGGGTCCGAGCATTACCTGCTCTGGCTTGCCTTTCCAAAATGCAGCACCTCACATTTATCTAAATGAAACTCCATCCATCATTCCTCGACCCATTGGGCCATCTGATCAAGGTCCTATTGTACTCTGAGATAAGCCTCTTCACTGTCTGCTCCACCTCCAATTTTAGTGTCATCTGTAAACTTACTAACTCTCCTATCTTTTATGTAAATGACAAAAAGTAGTAGACCCTGCACTGATCCTTGTCGCACATTGCTGGTCACAGGCCTCCAGTCTGAAAAACAACTCTCTACCACCTCTATCACCTACTTACAAGCCGATTTTGTATCCAACTGGCTAGCACCTCCTGAATTCCATGTAAATCTTGCTGTGTTATTCCAGAATACGGCTGAGAGTCTATCACATTGTTTTGGTTCTGGAGTTGCAAGTAGGTCAGACCAGGTAAGGATGGAAGATTTCATTTCATCAAGGACATTAGTGGACTTATTGGTGTTTTACAACAATCAATGATAGTTTCAAGAGCATCATTAGAGATTAGCTATTTCATTGCAGATCTTATTAATTGGATTTATATTTCACCGGCTGCTGTCTTCCAAATCTTGAACATCTTCCAAATGCAGAAGAACGTATTAGATACTAGTTCATGTCTTCATCTCAGTGAGATAAGTCTGTCAGCAGCAATTTAAAACAAAATGGCACTCTTAATGTAGTATAACCCACACGATGCTAATACACAGTAACATTGCAATCGAGAGTTGACACTGAGCTCAGAAATGAAGCTAAGGGCCATACAATGCATGTGAGGTATGTGTTGAGCCACTGCATACAGCAAGCTTGCAGAAGCTTGCACATCTTGGATGTCCCTGAGCTTCAGAGAGTTGATGCCCTGATGTGATGTGTGAACAGGCAAGATGATCTGATGAGGCTGGTAGCTGAAGAATCGAGGAGGATGGTGCCCCTGGAGCATGTAAGCACACTGTTGTAAAGAAGCAGATGGATGAGATCCTGAGCAAGTTTCTGCCAAGCTGCAGTCTTCAGGTACCCACTCTGATTTCCCAATGTGGGAATTTGCATTTAGTCTCTCAGGGAAGGAGAGGAGACTAGCAGTGGTGTATAATAAGGTGAGTTGGGTCCTGAAAGAAATACAAATATATAGAAACAAGATAGTCAACACTCAATGGCAAGATTCTCGAAGTAACCATTTAAGGCTTGAGGCAAAGGTCAGAAACATCATTCTTGAAGATGACAATCTGATTTTCTTTTCCCTTCTCATCAGCATTTCCACTTTTCTCACTGCTGCTCATAGCACAGCAGCGAGGGAAATATTCATGTCGGATGCAAATCCCTGAGATTTTCCAGCACTTTCTGTTTTTGTTTCAGATCACCAGCACCTACAGTACTTTGCTTTTATTGGGCAGAAATGCCACCCACTGTCTTTATAAGTTTGGCTACAGTTGGTTGCCATGTCCCCCATTAAACTTAATGAATTCCAGTGTTCATGAATAACACTCTCTTTGGAGCAAACTGCCCCTCTTTCATCCATGTTGTCCCGGATAAAGGAACATGACAATTATTCAGCAAGGACCTCATGAGCAAATTAGGATGTCCAGAGCCCCATATTGCATTTCCAAGGTGGGCTCACTCATCTCTTTGGGTCAGTGGGGAGGTGTCAATTTGGTTTGAACACCTCAAAGCTAAGGAGAGAAGCACATAATCCTCACTCCTTCAGTGGGAACATGCTAGAAATAAACACTTTAGCCATCAGGGGATTCCAATTGGTGAGAATGAAGTGTTCGCACCAGTTTCATGGCGCTGGGGGCAGCTGAAATCCTGCTTGCTCACAGTAACAGATGGGATGGTCTTCTGCTCCTGCTGCAAATTGCTGCTCAGAGTAAAAACGCACGTAAAGGACAGGAACACACTGGTTTAACAGAAGCAAGTTTTTTCTTGTTAAACATTTGTTAAGTAGCAATTAACAAGTTCAAAGAGTTGTTTGGTTTGTACATTAACATTGCTCAACTCAAGCTGGTGTAAATGGCTGTTAAAGGGCCATCCAGGACAGGAGATACTGTGGGACTTTTGATGGACACAGAATTTTAATACATCTCTCAGTGCTTCCTGTTATTCCAACAGAGAAAAGCTGGCAGAAACCATGGTCAGACTATTGCTGGTGTACACGAACTATCAGTATAGCATTTGCTTGTGAAAACCATCATTTTATTTTATATCTGCTTGTTAGATTGACTATTTATGTTTGCAGTCTGCATATAAATATTGTAACAATATAAAAGCAAATATAAAATAAAATGATGGTTTTCATAAGTCAGTGTTTGTGAACATGACTGCACACATACCTTATAATACCATGGTGCCTTTCTGCATGCATCCTGCCCAGCACAGCAGGTATTGTGGCCCATTCTTGACAGCATTGTTATCTTCCTATATTCCTACGTTTTGTTCTTTCTTGGGGTCCTCTGTTCACTGGTGGAGTGGTCATTTGTTCTGTGAAGAGCACTTTGTTCCTAATTCACCTGATTTCAAATAAGTTTCATGTTGTCATAGAGCTATATTGTCTCATGTTATGAATTACTTTTACCACTTCTCACTTGCAGCCATCCAACCACTAAATCATAAAGCCACCAATAGGAATCCCTTTTCCCACTGCATCTGCAATATCTTCCAAAATACAACTCAAGTTAGGACCACTCCCCCATTGTTTTCCCAGATCTCCACGTTCCATTTCATAGCCATGCTTTGCTGAATGACACTTGCCCTGCTGTTGATTCTGGGCCTTTGCCAATTACTTATATCCACAAATGAAGTTCCTTGTCTACCAGTTCCAGTCAAGGCTGAACCAGCCTGTTTGTCTCCTTGGTACCAGTTTGGACTCAAGATGTGCTTCAGTTGGTATTTTGTGCCATAGCTAACACCACCTTTGCCCACTCCTGTAAAAGGAGCTGATTCGACTGCATTCTATCTGCTGATAAAAACCACATTCATGCCTTTTTATTCCTAAATTGGACTATTTCAATGCTGTCCTGGTCGGCGGTCCATGGTGCACTCTCTGTAAACTTGAGCTCTTCCAAAACCTTTTGTAACCTGCACAAAGTCCTGTTTATCTCTCATAGGTCCAACCTTGTACTTACATTGGCTCCCAGGTCCCTGAATTTTAAAGTCTCACCCCATCCCTCCTGCTTGTAACCTCTCCTAACACAACAACCTGCCGAGATTTCTACATGCCTTGAATTAAGTGACCAACTGATCAATCCATCTAATGCCCCTTCAAGAATGCAGAGCTCCCTCCATCTGTGCAACACTGTCTCAGCACTGACCCCTGATAGTGCAGTGTGCCCTCAGTACTGGCGCTCTGGCAGTGTGGTGCTCCCTCAGTACAAACCTACTGACAGAGCAAACTCCCTCAGCACTGCACCTCGAAAATTGCAATGCTTCTTTAGTAATGGTCACCCGGTGGTCTGCCACAGAACTGCATCTCCAACAGCCTGCAGTCTCTCAGTCCTGGCCCTCTGACAGTGCAGCACTCGCTCAGTACTGACCCTCTGACAGTGCGGCACTCCATCAGTACTGACCCTCTAACAGTGCAGCACTCCCTCAGTACTGACCCTGAGACAGTGCTGCATCCCCTCAGTACTGGCCCTCTGACAGTGTGGCACTTCCTCAGTACTGACCCTCAGTACTAGACGAGGTGGGATTGAGGTTCACAAGGAAGAGGTATTAGAAATCCTTCAGAGGGTGAAGATAGATAAGTACCCTGGGCCGGATAGGATTTATCCTTGGGTCCTGTGGGAAGCCAGGGAGGAGATTGCCGAGCCTTTGGCATTGATCTTTAACTCGTCATTGTCTACAGGAATAGTGCCAGATGACTGGAGGATAGCAAATGTGGTTCCCCTGTTCAAGAAGGGGAGTAGAGACAACCCTGGTAATTATAGACCAGTGAGCCTTACCTTAGTTGTTGGTAAAGTGTTGGAAAAGGTTATAAGGGATAGGATTTATAATCGTGTAGAAAAGAATAAATTGATTAGGGATAGTCAGCACGGTTTTGTGAAGGGAAGGTTGTGCCTCACAAACCTTACTGAGTTCTTTGAGAAGGTGACCAAAAGCTAGATGAGAGTAAACCAGTTGATGTGGTGTATATGGATTTCAGCAAGGCGTTTGATAAGGTTCCCCACAGTAGGCTATTGTACAAAATGTGGAGGAATGGAATTGTGGGAGATATAGCAGTTTGGATCGGAAATTGGCTTGCTGAAAGAAGACAGAGAGTGGTAGTTGATGGGAAATGTTCATCCTGGAGAGCAGTTACTAGTGGTGTACCACAAGGGTCGGTGTTGGGTCCACTGCTGCTTTTCATTTTTATAAATGACCTGGATGAGGGTGTAGAAGGATGGGTTAGTAAATTTGCAGATGACACTAAGGTCGGTGGAGTTGTGGATATTGACGAAGGATGCTGTAGGTTACAGAGAGACATAGATAAGCTGCACAGCTGAGCTGAGAGGCGGCAAATGGAGTTTAATGCAGACAAGTGTGAGGTGATGCACTTTGGTAGGAGTAACCAGAATGCAAAGTACAGGGCTAATGGTAAGATTCTTAGTAGTGCAGATGAGCAGAGAGATCTCAGTGTCCATGTACACAGATCCTTGAAAGTTGCCACCCAAGTTGACAGGGCTGTTAAGAAGGCATACAGAGTTTTAGCTTTTATTAACAGAGGGATCGAGTTCCGGAACCAAGAGGTTATGGTGAAGCTGTACAAAACTCTGGTGTATTGTGTACAGTTCTGGTCACCGCATTACAAGAAGGATGTGGAAGCTTTGGAAAGGGTGCAGAGGAGATTTACTAGGATGTTGACTGGTATGGAGGGAAGGTCTTACAAGGAAAGGCTGAGGGACTTGAGGCTGTATTCATTAGAGAGAAGAAGGTTGAGAGGTGACTTAATTGAAACATATAAAATAATCAGAGGGTTAGATAGGGTGGATAGAGAGAGCCTTTTTCCTAGGATGGTGATGGCGAGCACGAGGGGGCATAGCTTTAAATTGAGGGGTGAAAGATATAGGACAGATGTCAGAGGTAGTTTCTTTACTCAGAGAGTAGTAAGGGAATGGAACGCTTTGCCTGCAATGGTAGTAGATTCGCCAACTTTAGGTACATTTAAGTCGTCATTGGAGAAGCATATGGACGTACATGGAATAGAGTAGGTTAGATGGGCTTGAGATTGGTATGACAGGTCGGCACAACATTGAGCGCCAAAGGGCCTGTACTGTGCTGTAATGTTCTATGTTCTATGACAGTGCAGCACACCCTCAGTACTGACCCTCTGACAGTGCAGCACTCCCTCAGTACTGACCCTCTGACAGTGCGACACTCCCTCAGTACTGACCCTCTGACAGTGCGGCACTCCCTCAGTACTGACCCTCTGACAGTGCGACACTCCCTCAGTACTGACCCTCTGACAGTGTGGCACTCCCTCAGTACTGACCCTCTGACAGTGCGGCGCTCCCTCAGTACTGACCCTCTGACAGTGCAGCACTCCCTCAGTACTGACCCTCTGACAGTGCGGCGCTCCCTCAGTACTGACCCTCTGACAGTGCAGCACTCCCTCAGTACTGACCCTCTGACAGTGCAGCACTCCCTCAGTACTGACCCTCTGACGGTGCAGCACTCCCTCAGTACTGACCCTCTGACAGTGCGGCACTCCCTCAGCACTGACCCTCTGACAGTGCAGCACTCCCTCAGTACTGACCCTCTGACAGTGCGGCGCTTTCTCAGTACTGATCCTCTGACAGTGCAGCTGTCCCTCAGTACTGACCCTCTGACAGTGCGGCACTCCCTCAGTACTGCCCCTCTGACAGTGCGGCACTCCCTCAGTACTGACCCTCTGACAGTGCGGCGCTTTCTCAGTACTGACCCTCTGACAGTGCGGCGCTTTCTCAGTACTGACCCTCTGACAGTGTGGCACTCCCTCAGTACTGACCCTCTGACAGTGCGGCGCTTTCTCAGTACTGACCCTCTGACGGTGCGGCACTCCCTCAGTACTGCCCCTCTGACAGTGCGGCACTCCCTCAGTACTGACCCTCTGACAGTGCGGCGCTTTCTCAGTACTGACCCTCTGACGGTGCGGCACTCCCTCAGTACTGCCCCTCTGACAGTGCAGCACTCCCTCAGTACTGATCCTCTGACAGTGCGGCACTCCCTCAGTACTGACCCTCTGACAGTGCGACACTCCCTCAGTACTGACCCTCTGACAGTGCAGCACTCCCTCAGTACTGACCCTCTGACAGTGCGGCACTCCCTCAGTACTGACCCTCTGACAGTGCGGCACTCCCTCAGTACTGCCCCTCTGACAGTGCGGCACTCCCTCAGTACTGACTCTCTGACAGTGCGGCACTCCCTCAGTACTGCCCCTCTGACAGTGCGGCGCTTTCTCAGTACTGACCCTCTGACGGTGCGGCACTCCCTCAGTACTGACCCTCTGACAGTGCGGCACTCCCTCAGTACTGCCCCTCTGACAGTGCGGCGCTTTCTCAGTACTGCCCCTCTGACAGTGCAGCGCTTTCTCAGTACTGACCCTCTGACAGTGCGGCACTCCCTCAGTACTGACCCTCTGACAGTGTGGCACTCCCTCAGTACTGACCCTCTGACAGTGCAGCACTCCCTCAGTACTGACCCCCTGACAGTGCAGCACTCCCTCAGTACTGACCCTCTGACAGTGCAGCACTCCCTCAGTACTGACCCTCTGACAGTGCGGCGCTTCCTCAGTACTGACCCTCTGGCAGTGCGGCACTCCCTCAGTACTGACCCTCTGACAGTGCGGCACTCCCTCAGTACTGACCCTCTGACAGTGCGGCGCTTCCTCAGTACTGACCCTCTGGCAGTGCAGCACTCCCTCAGTACTGACCCTCTGACAGTGCGGCACTCCCTCAGTACTGACCCTCTGACAGTGCAGCACTCCCTCAGTACTGACCCTCTGACAGTGCAGCACTCCCTCAGTACTGACCCTCTGACAGTGCGGCGCTTCCTCATTACTGACCCTCTGGCAGTGCAGCACTCCCTCAGTACTGACCCTCTGACAGTGTGACACTCCCTCAGTACTGACCCTCTGACAGTGCGGCACTCCCTCAGTACTGACCCTCTGACAGTGCAGCACTCCCTCAGTACTGACCCTCTGACAGTGCGGCACTCCCTCAGTACTGACCCTCTGACAGTGCAGCACTCCCTCAGTACTGACCCTCTGATAGTGCGGCACTCCCTCAGTACTGACCCTCTGACAGTGCAGCACTCCCTCAGTACTGACCCTCTGACAGTGCGGCACTCCCTCAGTACTGACCCTCTGACAGTGCGCCACTCCCTCAGTACTGACCCTCTGACAGTGCGGCACTCCCTCAGTACTGACCCTCTGACAGTGCGGCACTCCCTCAGTACTGACCCTCTGACAGTGCGGCACTCCCTCAGTACTGACCCTCTGACAGTGCGGCACTCCCTCAGTACTGACCCTCTGACAGTGTGGCACTCTCTCAGTACCGACCCTCTGACAGTGCGGCACTCCCTCAGTACCGACCCTCTGACAGTGCAGCACTCCCTCAGTACCGACCCTCTGACAGTGCAGCACTCCCTCAGTACTGACCCTCTGATGGTGTGGCAGTCCCTCAGTACTGACCCTCTGACAGTGCAGCACTCCCTCAGTACCGACCCTCTGACAGTGCAGCACTCCCTCAGTACCGACCCTCTGACAGTGCAGCACTCCCTCAGTACTGACCCTCTGACAGTGCGGCACTCCCTCAGTACTGACCCTCTGACAGTGCGGCACTCCCTCAGTACTGACCCTCTGATGGTGTGGCAGTCCCTCAGTACTGACCCTCTGACAGTGCAGCACTCCCTCAGTACCGACCCTCTGACAGTGCAGCACTCCCTCAGTACTGACCCTCTGACAGTGTGGCACTCCCTCAGTACTGACCCTCTGACAGTGCAGCACTCCCTCAGTACTGACCCTCTGACAGTGCGGCACTCCCTCAGTACTGACCCTCTGACAGTGCAGCACTCCCTCAGTACTGCCCCTCTGACAGTGCGGCACTCCCTCAGTACTGACCCTCTGACAGTGCAGCACTCCCTCAGTACCGACCCTCTGACAGTGCAGCACTCCCTCAGTACTGACCCTCTGACAGTGTGGCACTCCCTCAGTACTGACCCTCTGACAGTGCAGCACTCCCTCAGTACTGACCCTCTGATGGTGTGGCAGTCCCTCAGTACTGACCCTCTGACAGTGCAGCACTCCCTCAGTACTGACCCTCTGATGGTGTGGCAGTCCCTCAGTACTGACCCTCTGACAGTGTGGCGCTCCCTCAGTACTGACCCTCTGACAGTGCGGCACTCCCTCAGTACCGACCCTCTGACAGTGCAGCACTCCCTCAGTACTGACCCTCTGATGGTGTGGCAGTCCCTCAGTACTGACCCTCTGACAGTGCGGCACTCCCTCAGTACTGACCCTCTGACAGTGCGGCACTCCCTCAGTACTGACCCTCTGACAGTGCGGCACTCCCTCAGTACTGACCCCCTGACAGTGCGGCAGTCCCTCAGTACTGACCCTCTGACAGTGCGGCACTCCCTCAGTACTGACCCTCTGACAGTGCGGCACTCCCTCAGTACTGACCCTCTGACAGTGCGGCACTCCCTCAGTACTGACCCCCTGACAGTGCGGCAGTCCCTCAGTACTGACCCTCTGACAGTGCAGCACTCTATCGGTGCCGCACTGAAATGCCAGCCTAGAATTTATACTCAAGCTGTGGAATGGGATTTGAACTCCAGCCATTCTGACTCAGTGCAAGAGGTACATGCACTGACTCATGGCTGGTAATCACTCTGAGGAACAGCAAGTGTGAACTTTCTCTCTCTCAGGCCCAGGAATGACTCTCCTGCCAACGCCGGATGAATTCACTGTGAAGCAGTTGAGGATATTCCCTATTGCTGCCTCTGATGAAGCCAAAAACAAAGTCATGTTTAATTCAGAGTAGCGAAAGGAAACAATGCCAGAGGCTGACGAGGAGATTGAGTGATGTTGGCTGTGACTTTTAATGCAGCATATGGTTTACATTCCTGAGGTTTAACAGATCATTGAGCCTAAAATAGAATGGAACAAAGTGAGCTCTATCTCCAGAACATTCCCCTCTCCTGTCCCATCCCTTTTTTTTAAAACTCAGAACTTTGGATAAATATTCGGCTTTGACTCTCGAGGTTAATCTGCAGAAAATGAAGGCTGTGCACATTATAAAACCACATCCTCTGAAATCCGAGACAGCAAGGTGTAGAGCTGGATGAACACCGCAGGCCAAACAGGATCGGAGGAGCGGGAAGGCTAATGTTTCGGGTCTAGATCCTTCTTCAGAAATGGGGGAGGGAAAGGGGGTTCTGAAATAAATAGGGAGAGAGGGTGAGGCTGATAGAAGATGGGTAGAAGAGAAGATAGGTGGAGGGCACACAGACCGGTCAAAGAGGCCAGTAAAGGTGAGTGTAGGTGGGGAGGTAGGGAGCGGATAGGTCAGCCCAGGGAGGACGGACAGGTCAAGGGGGTGGGATGAGGTTGGTAGGGAGGAGATGGGGGTGGGGCTTGAGGTGGGAGGAGGGGATAGTTGGGAGACGGACAGGTTAGGGAGGCAGAGACCGGCTGGGCTGGTTTTGGGATGCAGTTCGGGAAGGGGAGATTTTGAAGCTGGTGAAGTCCACATTGATACCATTGGGCTGCAGGGTTCCCAGGCGGAATATGAGTTACTGTTCCTGCAACCTTCAGGTGGCATCACTGCGGCACTGCAGGAGGCCCAGGATGGACATGTCATCTAAGGAATAGGAAGGGGAGTTGAAATGGCTCGCGACTGGGTGGTACAGTTGTTTAGTGTGAACCGAGCATAGGTGTTCTGCAAAGCGGTCCCCAAGCCTCCGCTTGGTTTCCCCAATGTAGAGGAAGCCACACCGGATACAATGGATACAGTATACCACATTGGCGGATGTGCAGGTGAACATCTGCTTAATGTGGAAAGCCTTCTTGGGGTCTGGGATGGGTGTGAGGGGGGAGGCATACGGGCAGGTGTGGGACTTCCTGCGGTTGCAGGAAAAAGTGCCAGATGTGATGAGGCTGGAGGGGAGTGGAGCAGACAAGGGAGACACGGAGACAGTGGTCTCTCCTGAATGCAGATATGAGTGGGGAGGGAAAACATCTTTGCTGGTGGGGTCGGATTGCAAATGGTAGAAGTGATGGAGGATGATGTGTTGGATGCGGAGGTTGGTGAGGTGGTCGACATATTGTCTCCACCTGCTCCTGCCCAACTGAACATATCTCCACCTATCTCACCTCCATTTTCTCCCCTTTAGTCCAGGCCCTCCACCTCCTCCAGAACTTCCAAGTCCCCGGTCCCCAACACCTCATCTTTACCATGGAGGCCCAGCCCCATACACCTGCATTCCCCAAGCTGATAGCCTAAAGGCCCTCTGCTTCTTCCTGTCCCACAGCCCGACGAGTTGCCCTCCACTGACAACCTCATCCACTTAGCTGAACTCATCCTCACCCTCAACAACTTCTCTTTCGATTCCTCCCACTTCCTACAGACAAAGGGGGTGGCCATGGGTACCCGCATGGGCCCAAGCTATGCCTGCCTCTTTGTAGGTTACGTGGAACAATCCCTCTTCCGCACCTACACAGGCCCCAAACCCTACCTCTTCCTCCGTTACACTGATGACTATTTTGGCGCCACCTCGTGCTCCCACGAGGGGCTCAAACAGTTCATCCACTTCACCAACACCTTCCATCCCAACCTTAAACTCACCTAGACCAACTCTAACACCTCTCTCTCCTTCCTGGACCTCTCTGTATCCATCTCCAGCAACCACCTAGAAACTGATATCCATTTCAAGCCCACCGACTCCCATAGCTACCTAGAATACACCTCCTGCTACCCACTTTCCTACAAAAATGCCATCCCCTATTCCCAATTCCTCCGCCTCCACCACTCCATTACATCTCAAATGTTCTCGTTTTTCAAGGACAGCAAAATTACCTCCTTAGCGGTCCAGAATGCCCTTGACCGTGTCACCCGCAGTTCTTGCAACTTATCCCTCTCACCCCTTCCCTGCAATAACCAACCAAAACAGAATCCTCCTCGTCCTCATGTACCATCCCACCAACCTCCGGATCCAACACATCATCCTCCAACACTTCCGCCATTTGCAATCCGACCCCACCACCAAAGACATTTTTGCCTCCCCACCCTCATCTGCTTTTAGCAAGGACCACTTTCTCCGTGACTCCCTTGTGCGCTCCACACTCCCCTCCAGCCCCACCACACCCGGCACTTTTCCCTGCAACTGCAGGAAGTGCTACACCTGCCCCTATGATTTCCCCCTCACCCTCATCCCAGGCCCCAAGAAGACTTTCCACATCAAACAGAGGTTCACCTGCTCTTCTGCTAATATGGTATACTGCATCCGCTGTTCCCAATGTGTCCTCCTCTACATCGGGGAAACCAAGTGGAGACTTGGGGAGCGCTTTGCAGAACACCTACGTTCAGTTCGCATTAAACAACTGCACCTCTCAGTCGCGAACCATTTCAACTCCCACTCCCATTCCTCAGACAACATTCCTGGGCCTCCTGCAGTGTCACAATGATGCTACCCGAAGGTTGCAGGAACAGCAACCCATGTTCTGCTTGAGAACCCTGTAGCCCAATGGTATCAATGTGGACGTCACAAGCATCAAAATCTCCCCTCCCTCAACCGTATCCCAAAACCAGCCCTGCTCCACCCCACCTCCCTAGCCTGTCCGTCCTCCCAACTATCCCCTCCTCCCACCTCATGCCCCACCCCCATTTCCTACCTACTAACCTCATCCCACCCCCTTGGCCTGGCCGTCCTCACTGGACTGACCTATCTCCTCCCTACCTCCCCACCTACACTCACCTTTACTGGCTCCATCCCCGCCTCTTTGACCGGTCTGTCTGCCCTCCACCTATCTTCTCCTCTATCCGTCTTTCATCCACCCCCAGTTCTCTCCCTATTTATTTCAGAACCCCCTTTCCCTCCCCCATTTCTGAAGAAGGGTCTCGGCCTGAAATGTCAGCTTTCCTGCTCCTCTGATACTGCTTGGCCAGCAGTGTTCATCCAGCTCTACACCTTGCTATCTTGGATTCTCCAGCATCAGCAGTTCCTCCTATCTCCTCTGAAATCAGTACAGGCACAGAGAAAATATTTTGGCGTCAGAGAGGCTTCAACATATGCATCATCGGAGTAAACTATCAGGCCGTGTAAAGATACAGAAATTTAGACTTTTTCTCAAAGGCACATCGCATTTATAAAAGGGAAAAATTAAATAAATATGTTTAATTACAAAAATGGCCACACCTTGTAAAATAGTTCCTTTGTGAGGATTTATTGAAAATGGTTTTATGGGATGCGGGCTTTAGTGGAGACACAACATTTGTTGCCTGTCCCCAATCACCCTGGAGACGATGATGACGCATTTCAGATATTAAATATCTTGGGCTCCTGCTCTCCCTCAGATATTTAACCTGTTCGAAAAAGGCCCCTGCTCAGATACCTGTTTTCTTCTTCGTGTTTGGATCTCGCTCTCTCTCCCTACATACCAGTTCACCACTCACTGTATCTCTCTTTCACTCTGTCCACAAGAAGTACCTATCCTAAACCCAACGTCTTTCCCCATCTCTCTCAGATACCTGTCCAGCACCCAGTGTAACTCTCTCTCAACCAGAGGACACAGTTTAAAAAGAAGGGGTAGGCCATTTAGAATAGAGTTGAGGAAAAACTTCTTCACCCAGAGGGTGGTGGATATATGGAATGCTGTGCCCCAGAAGACAGTGGACGCCAACTCTCTGGATATTTTTAAGAAAGAGACAGATAGAGCTCTTAAAGATAATGGAATCAAGGGTTATGGGGATAAGGCAGGAACGGGATACTGATTGTGGATGATCAGCCATGATATAATGAATGGTGGTGCTGGCTCAAAGGGCCAAATGGCCTACTCCAGCACCCATTGTCTATTGTCTATTGTCAACCAATCAAGTCCTATCCTGAGCCTGCTGTCTCTCTCTTCATCCTCTTTCAAGTTCTCATCTTGTACTAATCAGCCCCGAATACCTGTCATACTAGAAATCTCTTCCTCAAATACTTGTCCTGAACCGACATAAACCCCCTGGTCATGGTTACACTAAACTGAATGACATCTTTCTGTCCCATAAAAGTTTCTGTGTTTCATTGGATCATGTCAGTGCAATCTGGATTCAGACAATTCCAGTGAATACTAAATGTACACAAGGATTACCACTTGGTAGCTTTTAACTGGCTTTTGAATGTGGGAATCTGAGGGCACTCATGATATCCTGCTCTGTAATTCAGGTACAATCTTGCACACAGTGTCCCTACAGGAAAAAAAAAGGTGGTGAATCATCCAGGGTAATCTGTTTCTCAAAAAAAAACAACCTTTTCCTTTGCTAAAGAATCTGCAGATCCCCCTGGGTTCGCACTGGTTATTGCAATTATTTTCTTCTGTCACTGTATTGAAATTGTCCACTGCTGAAAGTGTGAATAAATAGGATATGCGAGTCACAATAAATGTAATTAGGCAACACACTGAGTGAGCAGGTAGCAGGTCGGTAGGGCACATCTCATGGGAGCAGGCACTGACTTCAAAGAATCAAAATATTGGCAAGTACCGCATTCGTCTGAGTTAGGAGATGCAGATAGACAATTTGAATGCAGAGGGCAGGAAGTGAGTCCTCAATTGAACAGAAATGTAATCAGGCCTTATTGGAAGTAACTATATTCTGTTCTCACCTCAGGAGCGACATAATACCATGATTACAAAGATACACATTGAATTTACAGCAAGAAAGAAGACCAGTGGACCAAATGGTCTATGCTGTTGGCCCTCTGTGATTATCCTTGCTGCTGTTTCATATCCTGCTATTGGCATATCCTTATATTTCTTTCTCTCTTGCGTTCATTTAACTTCCTCCAAAATGCATCATTGTCCGTTGCTTCGACATGACAGTGAGTTCCACACTTTCACTACTTTCTGTGCAAAGGGGTTTCTGAAAAGAAAAGACACACGCCTTTTAAGCTTTCCTTTTGCACTCTTAAGGACTGGATCACAACCGTACCGAATCACAAAGAGTACCACAATTTATACAACCTGAGGAGAAGCTTCAGACTGTTGACAAGTGGACGTTGATTGGTCATGCTATGGAGGATGCACCAAGGAATAGCACCTCCCAAGCTTCTGTTTTGCTGAAAAGACACAATCTGTGGTGATGGTTTGTTATTCTTGCATTTGGGTCCTGATGAGTTGAAAATGAAAGCACTTTGCCAAGATGTCTCTTTTTTCAACAAGTCTCCTGAATTCCTTGATGGATTCATTATCTTATATTTATGCCCCTCTACAGGTATGCAAGTGAAGCAAAACTTTTCCGTTGCTGGCTAGCAATGGTAAATCAGATCTCACAATCATTTTCTGCACAGGCTCTGTGCAAATCTCCTATCCACTATGGCACAGTGGCTCAGTGGTTAGCACCGCAGCCTCATAGCGCCAGGGACCTCGGTTTGATTCCAGCCTCGGGAATCTATCTGTATAGAGTTTGCACATTCTCCCTGTGCCTGCGTGGGTTTCCTCCGGGTGCTCCGGTTTCCTCCCACAGTCCAAAGATGTGCAGGCTAGGTGGATTGGACTTGCTAAATTGCCTGTAGTGTTCAGGGGTGTGTGGGCTATAGGGGGATGGGTCTGGGTGGGATGGTCCAAGGGGCAGTGTAGACATGTTGGGCCAAAAGGCCTGTTTCCACACTGCATGGAATCTAATCTTAACAGTGAAGGAAGATCAGAGAGAATGTATAAAGGACAACTAGCTTCCTGTAGAAGTGAAATTCATCTCATGCCATGGGGATTAGTTTTAGCAGTTAGCTCACAGGGGAAAAATATTTAAATTAAATCAGGAGTTCACAGTTTTTTTTTCCTGAAGTTGAGAGTGCATTACTGAATTCCCAATTTAATTTTAATGATTTTTTTTAAAACATGTCCTTGAAAAATATACAGAAAGCAGAACAGACCAGGATGCAAAGCAATGAGGAAAAAAATACAAGTTTACAGCAAAAGCAAGTTGTAATGCAGTGTTAGATCACAATGGGGACAAGGCTGGGATGAGGTGAGAGTGAGTCTGTCTGGCAATGAGATTTTAAAGGGAGAAGACCTTGAGATGTTGGGAGAGAGACAGAAAACATTTGCTTTTAGAAAATATCACTTAGCATCACTTAGCAACAGTACAAGCAAGAGACCAACTCATAGATCTAGGAACAATGCCCAAGGGAGAACAAAAACAATTTACCTCAGAATGGATAAAATGGAGATTTAGCAGAATGATACCAGCAATAAAATAGTTTAATTTATACATACAGGTTGCATGAAATTGAATTGTATGGCTTTGCTTTAGGATGATTTAGTGCAGCTTCAGATTAAAGGAGCTAATAGGGTAGAGAGGTGGCCTACTTGATATTAGAACTAGGATTAAAATCAGGAAACATTTCTTCATCCAAAGGGTGTTAGAAATTTGTTTGCAGAGGTGGTGGTGTAGTAGACATGTCAGTGGCATAGTAATCCAGAGATTTGGACTAATGTTCTGGGAGAGTTTTCTAAAGAAGGGTCTAGGCCCGAAACATCAGCCTTCCTGCTCCTCTGATGCTGCTTAGTCTGCTGTGCTCATCCAGCTCAACACCTTGCTATGTCTAACAAGGTCTGGGAGCATGGGTTTGAATCCTACCATTGCAGATGGTGAAGTTCCTGCTCCTAGTTCACATAGACAGATTTTTAATTAGTAACGGTTGAAGGGTTATAGAGAGCAGACAAGATATTGAGTCATGATCGTGTTGATGGTGAAGCAGGCTTAAAGGGCTGAATTACCTAATGCTGCCCCCTAGTTCTGATGTTGTTATGAAATTAGAATTCAATAAAAAAACTATATTAGTATTAACTATAATATAACTATTAGAGCTGCACAGTGGTTAGTGGTTAGCACTGGAGCCTCACAGCACCAGGGATCCGGGTTTGATTCCACCCTGGGGTGGCTAGCTGTGTGGGGTTTGCACTTTCTCCCTATGTCCGTGCAAGTTTCCTCCCACAGACAAAAGATATGCAGGCTAGGTGGATTGGCCACAGAAAATGCAGGGATACAGGGATATAGCAGGGATAGGTCTGGGTGAAATGTTCTTTGGAAGGGTGGTATGGACTTGATGGGCTGAATGGTCTGCTCCCACATGGTGGGGATTCCATGATTTTATGAACTATATAAGAATAGTATAACTAAAACTATATAAGGGACTCAGCCATACAAACCACTATTGATGATTGTGAAAATGCATTTGGCTCACTCATGACCTTTAGGGAAGAAAATCCGCAACCCTTACCTGGTCTGACCCACAGAGCCACAGCAATGTGGTTGACTCTTAACTGCTCCCTGAGCAATTAGGGATGGGCAATAAATGTTTGTCCACCAGTAAAGCTCACACCCCATGAATGAACATTTTTTTCAAAAATCTGGAACGCCACCTATTATTCCAGAAAACATTATTAAGGCAAATGATGAATTGGAGATCCCAGTGCTGTGATTGGTCAATAGTTGTTGGGTAAGGATATGATGGGTTAAAGAATGAAGATAAGTGAATGGAGTGAAGATGAAGATCAGAAAGCTAGTACAAACTGTAGCAGCCTGAGTGTCTTCATCTTGTTCCACATTCTCAATTTCATCTTATCCACAGGGTAGGTAATCTGCTGATGTCTCCATCATCTCTTGGGCTGTACTGTGGTGTTCATAACAATACACATCTCTGACATTGATGTACGTACAATGCGCTTCAGTATTAAACATTTGCTGATTAATGTTTTTTCTTAATTGGAAAGATTGTCATCTGCTTATCAGCTGTGATCAGCCTAGTCCTTATTCAATTATCCTGGAATCAATCTAGCTCCTATCCTCATTCCTGCAATAGTCCTGTTTCATTCTCAATCCACATTCTTGAGGTCATTAACTGGCACACGCAAAGCATGAATTTTAGTTGCCACTTATTATTCCAGACTTGTACAGGCCTTGCTGCATATGGATATTGACTGCCACAATAATAGACCATGAAACCGCATGATTCCTCTTATGAGACACTATTGTTGTGGTGAATAGAATGAATTCAGAATGAATATTGCAAAATTAGGCATCATGCACCATCAACAGCAGCAATAATTCTAACCTCATTGTATGACATATCCCTACTCTACAATTATCATGAAACCACTGGCCCAGCCCTAGATCCATGAGGAATACTGGAGAGTGTCCTACTAACAACATCAGGCAGGGCCATTGTATGAAATACTGAGGCCCTAAATATGCCAGGCCTCAAAGGCTCTGAGGCTTTACCTAAAAATGATATATTATTCTAATATAAAGGGCAAATAATATAGAAATATCATTTTATAACTGCGTATATGCATGGGCAAAGGTGCAATGAAATAATAATCTAACTAAAACATATAACCTGTAATAAGTGTATTTGCATTATGAAGTAATTTCAAATGCAAATCCTTTATGATTTCTAATTCACATGTATAAAATCTGTTAATCGACAGCAACACAAGCAATTACACAATCAACTGTCTAAATGTAAGAAGAAGTACAACCTGCATAAAAGTTAAAAGATTTTCTGATTTTTAGACTGCAAAGTCGCTGTTGATTTCCACAAATGATAAGCTCCAAAGTTCATCACCTTTTCTGCACATAATGGTTACTGCAGGCATCCTTCCCTCCAGCATCATTGTCCACAGTTCAGGCTTGATGGTTTTCACTGCAAAAATGATCAGAATGAATCCAAGGTAAACACAAATTGCATTGTCAAATACATTAGCAAAGATTTTCTGTGATCCTCAGAGTCCCAATGAGTTTGAATACCAACAGAGCACCACTAGTCATTAGACTCTTCTTTAGCCAATGAAGTTGAGAAGAACTTGTAGACAGAGCAGTAAACAGAACTGAAGACAGCAAATGCTGGAGATTGCAGCGGGTCAGGCAGCATCCATTGTGAGAGAGCCAGCTAGCGTTTTGAGTCTAGATGGCTCTTCATCATGTTGGAGAGTATACTTGCTACTTCTGATTGTAATTTTCACCATTCAGTTTCACTAAATGAAATAGGCCCATTTAACAGTCTCCAATTTGGCTTTTGAAAGACTGCTTCGATTCCTGAAATAGGACAGTTCAATTTTGAGATTGAGGGACCTTTCTGGATGCAGAATGAATCATCATACTCAGGCACATCATCCCAGGGACTCGCCCCATTAAACATCGCCTTGCTATTTTCTTCAGCTGGGATTTCAGGCTTTGCAGCATTCTCAGAAGTAGTAGTTACAATCAGCACTGCATCACCTATCCAAGTGGAAAAGGTCGGTTCTTGAGATTCCTGCCTGACTCTTAAGTGTTTGAGGTCTACCTTTTACTACAAGGAAATACCCATCGATTTTCAGTGATTGTTTTAATCACTCTTCAAGTTGCAGATTATTTTTATCTTTCCAAATTCCACTTTAAAAAGCTGTTTTCATTTTTAACAAGTCTGTCCATAAAAATGAGGAATAAACCCTGGAGAAATTGTTTGAACTCAGTTCTTCATGTTTACAAATTCAGTCGAAGTAAAAACGGTGCCAAAGAGAGTGGGAAGCTTTTATTAACAAGTTACTGGTTTTCAGAAAATAAGTTTTATTTTTAAAAAATAGGAAATGTATTAACTTCCAAAAAATATTTTTATGGTTACGTTGTCTTGCAAAAGCCAAATAATGCATTTTTATTAACAGGTAGAGTGTCTAACTGGGACCTGGTGAGCCAGGCTGCATCCGTGGAGAGAAAACAAGCTAATGTTTTGAATCTAGACCAATCTTCATCTAAACTCAAAATGTTAGCTTGCTTTCTCTCCATGAATGCTGCCTGACCCGTTGTGAACTCCAGCACATTTTGTTTTCTGCACAGATTCCAGCATCTGCTGGAATTTGCTCCTAATTGGTGACTGTCAGAGGTCAAGGCTGTATTGGGCAGTTCATCAGAGTAAGGAACAGGAGCTCTGTGAGTCTGGGTACTGTATTTCTTTAATGAAAACTCAGAGTTTTGAGTATGTTTAATATACAAGCAGGAATACTTCATATAATAATTGCATAGCTTCGTATGTAAGACAACAAAGTGTAGAGCTGGACAAGCACTGCTCCTAAGATGCTGATGGGCCTGCTGTGTTCATCCAGCTCTACACTTTGTTATCTCGGATTCTCCAGCATCTGCAGTTCCTACTATCTCTGGCTACATATGTATATTTTTGACATTTCAGAACAAAAAGTATCCAGTTCATCCCTATCACCTTTATTTTTCTACCAATTGTGTAAAACTTCAAATTTAGGGATTTTTCTTCATATTTAGAGGATTCTCATAATATGGAGCCCCAAGTATAGCTCACCTCACTTATCACTGAATCAAGCAACTGGCATCATGAGGTTTCAGTCCGTTGAAGCTACAGCCACAGGACCCATGCATGTTAAACAGCAGAAACAGTACACTATGGACAGGTCTAAATAATCTCCAAGCCAGTAGACCCAGTCAAAGCTGGGCAGTGTTGCACATCCAATTCATGAATCCAGGTGAAATATTGAACAGCTAATTGGAGGAGATGGCACCATTAATGTACTTAAGGGAACAAAATCCCTCATCCAATCCTGGCTAGGCTACATTTGACTCCAGATCAACAGCAAAGTCTTAGCTGCCCTCAGAAGTGGCCCATTAAGCCACTCATTTCAAAGAAAACTAAGTGTGGGCAACAAATATTGGCCTTGCCAGCAACACCCACATCTCATGAAAGAATAAGTCAAGAAAAATATACATTTTCATCACCATTGCTGGGGTAGTACAAGAATCAAAAAATATTTGTACCGGCCATCAGCAAACATGGTTGATCCATTTGGCGTCCAGTTGAGCTCCGCACCATCAGAAAAACTAGTTGTCATCCAGTTCAATTCAGTCCAAGTGGTACTAAGGGAACAGCTGAGTATATAGGATACAGAAAAGGCCAGTGGGCTCTGACCATATCCCAACAGCAGCGCTGAGCGATTATGCTCCAGAATAAGCTGCTGCTTTAGATAACCCAACAGAGTAGAAAATTGCTCAGTTGCATCCTATCTGCAAAAAGCAGGACAAATCCAAACTGGCAACTACTCTGTTTCACCAGCCTACTCTCAATCACCAGCAAAGCGATGGAAGGTCTCATCAATACTGCTATCAAGTGGCACTTATTCTGCAAAAGTTGCTCACCAATGCTCAATTGTTATTCTGCCAGGACCTCTTAGCTCTAGACCTTATTACAGCCTGTTCCAAGCATTAAAAAAGAGCTGAATGACAGAGGTTACATGACAAAGACAACGCTCAATGTCAGAAAAGTGTTTGATTATGTATCAAGGGGCCCCAAGTAAAACTGAAGTGAAGGGAAGTCAGGATAAAAGCTCTTTAATGTTTGCAATCAGATCAGACACAAAGGAAATGATTATGGTTGGAGAATCTGGAACCACAAAATAGGGTCAATCCTTTAGGATTGAGGTAAGGAGAAATCTCTTTACAAAAACGGCTGTGAATCTCTAGCCTCTAGACAATCTTAACTATTCCACTGTTGACCATATTATCGGATGGATAGTGTTTCATCTCTAATGGAATCATGAGCTATGGGTAGAAGGTAGGAAATCAGATTTGAAGCCAAAGTTTAGCTATGATCATATTGAAAAGGTGGAGCAGGTACAGAGTGGTCTACTCCTTCTCCTAAATCTTGTGACCTTGATGCTAATCAACTCAGTCCCAGGCCATCATTGTAGGACTCCCTTAAAACGGGGTCGGGGAAACACTCAATATTGCTCCCCACAGCCAAAATCATCCTGGGGGCTCCAGCTCGGTGACTACTCTCTCTTTCCCAGTTGGTTATCGGGTATAGGCTCATTTCTGTAGATGACAGAGACAGAATCTGGAAGTGAAAAGAACCAACGAATTGATTTGCTAAAATCAGAAACGAAACAGAAACTGCTGGGGAAAAAAATCAGCAGGTTTGGCAGCATTAATGCTGAGAAAGCAGAATTAACATTTCGGGTCCAGGGACCTTTCTTCAGAACAAACAATAACTGATTTCTCTCCACAGATATAACCAGAATGCAAAGTTTTTCAAACAATTTCTGTTTTTGTCTCAGAATCTTGAGGAGCTGAATGTCCAGTTGCAGGCTGTTTCTCATTGACATTTGCTATTTTTATGACTGAGCCTATCAGCCGCAAATGCAGGACAGATCCATCCTGTGATTGGAGAAGCTGCTTTAAAGGTAAGTGGCTGTGACACATGAGTTTAAATGTAGGATGATATTTGTGGAAATTGGTGAATTCTTCAAATTCTGCTTCAAATAAGCCATCAGTCAACTAAAATTCAGTAAACTACGTCCCAACATCACTGTGTTTTCTAATTAAGGAGCACTGCACTGTTTTAAGCCCTTGGGCCAAAAGTATATCAAGAAGTCTCATGGCTGAAGCATGCAAAGTTTTTAAGCAGGGATGAGGTAGATTTAAGGATTCTAGAAGCAGGAAAAACACCAGGGATGATAATTTCTCTAACTGACTCTGCTTCAGACTGGTGTTCTAACCCAACTGTTTTCAAATCCTTCATCAAAGACCTGCCATCCATCATTAGATAGATAATCATTGATGATTGCACGGTATTCAGTGTCATTCATGAGTCTTTTGATAATAAAGCATAACTAAATGCAACAAGACCCAGGTAACATTTAGGCTGGGCAATAACAGTCTCCAACAAGAAAGGATTTCATCAGCTCCCATTAACATTCAATGACTTTGCCATCATCAAAGCACCACTATCTACATCTTGCAGCCAGTTACCGTTGGCAATTCTAATAGGGCTAACCACCAGAGCAGGTCAGAAAATGAATATTCTATAGTGAGTGGTGTGACTCCTGACATCTAAATGTTTATCTATGAGGCACAGTTCAGGAGTGTGATGGAACATGGTCAACTTGACCAGAAGAGCGTAGCTTCACAAACATCTAACAAGCTGGATGACATCCAAGGCAAAGCTACCCGCTCAAGTGACCCCAAATCAACCAGCTTTCTATTCCTTCGACCATTGGCATAATATGCCCACAGTGTGTAGCATCTGCAAGATCCATTGCAGCAACTCATCAACGCTTAATCAATAGTAACTTTGCAATCTGTGCACTCCACCATCTAATGGAGCATAAGATACGTGGGAACACCACTCCTGCAAGATCCCCCCCAACTGTATACATAATTGCAAGTATCCTGGCTAGGAAGTGTATTGCTAATCCTTCCCTGTGACTAGGTCAAACTCCTGGAACTCCCTTCCAAACAGCCCCGTTTGTGTCCCTACATCACACAGACAGCAGTAGTTCTAAACTGTACCTTACCACTAACTTTATGAAGGTAATCAAGGACATGTTGATCTTGCCAGAAATGTTCCCATCCTGAGAATTAATTTTGAGAAATAGTGGACCACAGAATTCTCTAGCCCAGAAGATAACAGGGTCTCAGTCTTTAAATTTATTAAAAACCACAAAATGTAGAAGCAGAAGTAGGTCATTCAGCCCATTGAATCTGCTTCATTACTCAATAAGATCCCAGCTGATCTGATAATGCTCAGCTCCACTTTCCCACACTTTCCCCAATACCTTTGACTCCTTTACGGATTAAAAATCTGTCAAGCTCAGCCTTAGGACTGAGTTAGATAGATTTTTGACAGACCAGGGAAACAAAGATCCAGAAAGTGAAGCTGAAGCCACAATCAGGACAGCCCAGATCTTTTCTGCTCAGTGGAGCAGGATTGAAAAAATCCCGCTCCTGGCTCTAAAAGCTATGTACCCATGCCTTTTACCTCATCAAAAAACTCAATCAGACCAAAATAAAAGCTTTGTCCTTAGAAATTGTCATGGCTCACCATTAAAATTCCAGATTTTCCTTGTCATTATTCACTTTTTACCAGATTGTTATCTCTCTAAAAGCTTCCCCATCATCAAAGTTAACTGATTGGCCCCTCGTTGCCAGTTAATCCTTCTCCCCTCTTCTGAACACAAAGATAACATTTGCAAATCTCGAGTCCTTAGGCACTGCCCCACATCTAAAGATTTGATTATTATGGTTGGCATCTGCCTAATCACTATCCACACTTGTCCCTTACCTAATAAATTATCATGATAATTCTCCAAGAAGGAACAACTTTGAGTAAGGAAGAAAAGCTTCACTTTACTTAACATCCTTCAAGACCCCAGGACATCTCTAAGCCCTTGACAGGCAGTGAAATACTTTGAAATTGTATTCACTGTTACAATATGGGAAATGCACCAGGGAATTTATGCGATTTCCCATAAACGATAATGTGACTTGATCATCTGTATTCACGATGTTTGTTGAGGGATAAACATTGGCCAAAGTACTTGTAGATAAACCTACAGTTCCTCGCAAAATGCAGTGAGAAAGTAATAGTGATAATGGGAACTGCAGATGCTGGAGAATCCGAGATAACAAAGCGTGGAGCTGGATGAACACAGGAGGCCAGGCAGCATCTTAGGAGCACAAAAGCTGACGTTGCGGGCCTGGCCACTAGAGAGAACAGAGGAGACTACAATTTAATATCTCAACCAAAAGATAGCACCTCCAACAGTATAACGCTCTATCAGTATGTTGCTGGACAATCAGCCATGATTGCTGGGTCCTGGAAAGTGTTTTGAATCAACAACCTTTCACCAAGTCCCTTACCTACGGAGCAACAGCTAACATTTAATTTTCAAATCTTGCTCCAAGACAAATGACAGAAGGCATTCAGCCATTCACTTAATTTACTCTCCTTTGGAGACCTGCAGTTCCTCCCTTAAAGCCCTTGAATGTCTTTGGATGGCTCCAGAGTTTAAACTTTAATTCCCAACCCTGACCCCAAATCGGTGTTAATCACAGTGATGTTGATGTTTTTGATAACTTAAGAGGAACTTTCATTTCTGTAAAGCCCGTCAAGAGCTCAGGATGTCCAAAAACCAATCAATGAAGCTTCCTTATAGTACATTCAGTGTGGTAATAGAGGAAAACAGGGCAACTGAGTTCTGCACAGCAATGTCCCACATCATTCCTGAACCCACCATTAGCCGCCTTGCACCACCAGTGACCTGCCCGCCATTGCAACTCTTACCTCATGTTTTGCGTGGGTAACCTTTTCTCATTCAGCTTAGTTAAAGAATTAGGCTTTAAGCAGCATCTTAAAGGAAAGAGAAGGTGAACAGTGAGAGGTTTTAGGGAGGCAATTTCTGACATTATGTGGCTCAAGGCATAACCAACAATGATGGAGTGTTTAAATTGGTAATACACAAGAAGTCAGAATTAGAGGTGTGCAGAGATCTCAGGAGGCGTTATAGCTGAAGGGGATTATAGAGGTAAGGAGAGATGAGGCCATGAAGAGGTTGAATAACAAAGATGAGAGTTTTTATACTGCATAATTTCCAAACAGTGAGTCATGGTAGGTCAAACAACACTAAGGTAATACCTTACCAGAGTTGGCCTGAGTTAGGATATGAGCTACACAGTTTGGAAAAGTTCAATTTTATGGAAGGTGGAAGACCAGCTAGGAGACATTGAAATATTTCTCTCCAGAGGTAATGAATTGGCCTGGGTAAAAGCTGGAGCAATTGACAGGCTGAGACATACCAAGCAGAGTGAGTTACTTAAATATAGAAATACTGAGATCGATGGAGCTGAAATGTAAGTTGTCCAATTAGATAGAATGCTGCCACTCTATTATTCTAGAAGGCCATTACTTGTTCACAGTGAGACAGCCAGTTCATTCCCATTAACAGGAAAGGTCAACTTTATTCAAGTGCTGGGAACATTGTTAACTGCAAGCTTACAGAATTAATTGCTATAGTGGACTAGCTGTCTAATATTGTTAATGTGTCAGATATCTAAAAAGTCTGATTAAAAATTAATCTCACCAATGTATGTCAATCCTTAGACATTGGTATCGGTTTTAAATTCATGACCACCAAGAAGTTACACCTGAATTAGCGTGACAGAATAGAATAGATTTTGGAATAGCTGTTACTTCCTTCACCAACCTGAAAGAAATAAAAGGTTAGGCTGATCAGTTCAGATTAGTTGTGGGATGTAAGTGGAGTGAGATTCATATGGATTGTAAACAACCAGCTGAGCTTTTTCGAAGCACTTGACATCTGAAATGTTCACTCTGTTTCTCCCTCTGCAGATGTTTGTGCAAAAGGAGAGAAGTCATACCAAATCATTATAAATCTCTCACAAAACCACAACAGGCATACTGATTTTGATCTGGCCTTTGGGAGAATGTGTAGCTCCTTGAGATTTACCAGAATTATTCCAAATGTTTAAAATTATAGAATGAGACCATTCAGCCCATTGTATCTCTGCTGGATTGCTAAAGGAGTAATTTGCCACTCTCCCGCCATCACCACTTGCTAATGTAATTTTTTTTCCCAGATAATAATCCAATTCCCTCTTGCAATCCTCACTCTAACCTATCGCCAACACATCTCATGCAGTTTATTCCAGACCCTAAGCACTCGTTACAAGAAAATACTTTTTTCTCATGTCACTATCACTTCTTTTATTAATTACTTTAAATCAATGCCTTTGGATTCCTGATACTTCCACTAATGCAAACAATTTGTCCCAATCTACCCTTCCAGACCTTCAAGATTTTGATTTCTTTGATCAAATCTTGTCTCCGTCTTCCTTCCTCTGAGTCAATCAGTCTTAATTTCTCCAAACTATCGATGTAACTCAATATTCCTCATCATTAGAACCACTTTTGTGTATCTTTAGCTGCAGGAGAAGCAAATTGAGGGATATTTGATGAAGGCACTAAGGCTTATGACAAGTTCAGATCAGGTCAAAAATGAAAAGATATTCTCATAAACTGATGGCACAAGAACTACAGAGACACCAAACTGAAGATCTGAGCAAGAGATGAAGGGAGGATTTGTATATGTAGCAAGTGGTAATGAGCTGGAACTTGCTGCTATCAGAGAGGGAACATGAGATGATTAATGAGTTCAAAAGAAAGTTAGATGTCAGATTGAGGGAAAGAAACTTGCCAAGCTATAGAAGTAGAATATAGGAATAGGATTGATTAGTCATGTTACAGAGAGTTACCAGGGACCTAAGGGGTTGAATGGCCTTCTCATGTACGATAATGGGTCTAAAAGGGAGATTATAGTATAGTGCTAATGACATTAGTGACGCACAGCTCCAGGCTAATCATCTGGGAACATGAGCATGAATCCCACTTTTGCAGATACTGAAATCTGAATTTTTAAAATGTCAGGCATTAAGAGCTAGTCTAATGGTGACTGTGTAACCTTTGTATAAAAACTCATCTGGTTAACTAATGTCTTTCAAAGAAGGAAATCTGTTGCCCATTTATGATCTAGTCTAGTGATAGTAAGAACTGCCGATGCTGGAGTCAGAGATATACAGTGTGAAGCTGGAGGAACACAGCAGGCCAGGCAGCATCAGAGGAACAGGAAAGCTAACGTTTAGTCTACACGTCTAGTCTACATGTAATTCCAGACCTGTAGCATTGTGATCGATTCTTTCCCATCCTATGAAATGGCCCCAGTAAACCTTTCAATTTGCTACAAAGTCTAAACAAAAGCATGAAACTGAATGGATTTCCAGTGTCAAGCTAAGCACTAGGAATGAGAATGGCAAATCTCAGCCCTGACAATCCTACAAAGTGCTCCTTACCAACATCTTGTGCTAAAATTGGGAGAGCTGTCCAACAGACTAGTTAAAAAAGAATCTAACGTTATTTGTAAGCATTGCAAACAACCAACAGGACAGACTGAATAGAAATGTTGGCACAGTTGTATACAGTTGGGAGGGAGTTGCCCTGGTAGTCTTCAACATTCACTATGGACTCCATGAAGTTTCACAGAAACAGGTCCAACATGGGTTCGGAAATTTCCTGCTGATTACCATGTTGGCTGATCAATCATACTTCTTGATGCTGTTCACCATTTGGAAGAAGCAAGGGCACACAATGAAGCCTGGATGTTGGACTTCAATATTCATTATCAGGAGTGACCTGGTAACACCACTACTGAATGAGCTAACCGAGACCTAAAATACATGGCTATTCAAATGAATCTGTGGCAGGTGGCGAGGGAACCAACTAAAAGGACAAGCCTATTTGATCTCTTCCTCATCAATCCACTGTCACTGTTTAATCCATCCAGGATGGTCTTGACTGCCCTTGAGCTGACAAAGTTCACACTGAGGATGCCCTCCGTTGTGTTGAGTAATACTGCCAATATGCTAACTGGGACAGGTTTAGTACTCAAGACTGAGCACCCGTGAGGTGCTATGGGCCATAGTACCAGCAGAATTGTAGTCAATGAAAAACCTGTCACCTCGTGGCCCAGGATTTCCCCATTCATCAAGCCAAAGGCAGCAGCAGGCTTATCTGAACATGAGTGTTGTTTGAGCTGCACTCATCCAAGTAAGTGGGGAGTAATTCGTCACAATCCTGACTGCCTTATGGAAGGTAGACAGGCTCTGGGAAATCAGGAAGTGAGTTACTTGCTGCAAGACTCCAAGGCTCTGACCTATTGTTGTAACCACAGTTCTTAATTTGATTAGCCCAGTTCAGTTTCTGGTAAATGGTATTCCATTTAATCTAAGGCCACATTTGACTGAATGTAGCATCAAGGATTCCTAGCATTAGTGGAGTCAATGAAAATCAGGTGTTAATCTTTCCATTGGCAATAACCATTTCCAACTAGAGAGAACTTAATCATCACTCCTTAAAGTTCAAATGCCATTACTGTCATGAATCGCCCATTAACAACATCCGGAAGGCATTGCCATTGACCAGAAAGTGAACTGGAATTTCCATATTAATCCTGTGATTAAAATAGCATGTCTGAAACTAGGAATTCTGCAGAAAGTTCTCATGTCTCCCCAGTTCTTATCCACCATTCACAAGGCACAAATCAAGAGTGAAATGGAATACTGTGCACTTCCCTGAACGAGTGCAGTTCTACCACACTGAAGAAGCTTGACACCATCTGGAACAAAACAACCAGATTGACTGAACCACATCAAACACTTTTAACTTGCATTCTTTCCATCACTGTTGCGCTGCAGGAGCAATGTTTCTCATCTACACAATGAATCATAGAAACTCACCAAGGCTTTTCAGATACCAACTTCCAAACCTGCAACCTCCAGTTTGACAAGGACAGCTGATGCACAGGAGAACTACCACCAGCAGGTTCCCCTCCAACTCAGACCATCCTGACTTGGAGATATATTGTCGCTCCTTCACTGTCAGTGATTCAAACATGCTTAGTGGTTTAGACTGTGTAGATATTGACAGTATGTGTCCTTATTTGTGAGAAACTAGAACTTGAGAGTCCTTCTTTAAAAATAAGTGGTTGCTCACTTAAGACGAGGAAATAGTCTTTCACTCAGAGGAGTTTGTGAATTTATAATTCCCTTCCTCAAAATGCAGTAGATACCAAAAGTCTAAATATTTTAAAGGCAGCAATAAATTACCACAGGGATGAAAATTATAAGGAGTATACAAGAATATACAATGGGATTAAAATTAGATTAACCATGATATTATTGAATGGCTGAGCAGGCTCTAAACAGACAAGAGACTTAGTCTTGTTCCTTACTTGCATTTCCCAGACTCCCTCCTTAACAACATTCTGGGTGTCCCTACCCCACTATGGGTGTCACTACCCCACTCTGGGTGTCCCTACCTCACTCTGGTGTCCCTACCCCACTCTGGGTACCCTACCCCACTCTGGGTACTCCTATTCCATTCTGGGTGTCCCTACCCCATTCTGGGTGTCCCTACCCCACTCTGGGTGTCACTACCCCACTTTGGGTGTCCCTACCTCACTCTGGTGTCCCTACCCCACTCTGGGTACCCTACCCCACTCTGGGTACTCCTATTCCATTCTGGGTGTCCCTACCCCACTCTGGGTGTCCCTACCCCACTCTGGGTGTCACTACCCCACTCTGGGCATCCCTACCCCTCTCTTGGTGTCCCTACTGCACTCTGGGAGTCCCCACCTCACTCTGGGTGTCACTACCCCACTCTGGGTGTCACTACCCCACTCTGGGCATCCCTACCTCTCTCTGGGCATCCCTACCCATCTCTGGGTGTCCCTACTCCACTCTGGGTGTCCCTACCTCACTCTGGGTGTCACTGCCCCACTCCACGTGTCCCTACCCCACTCTGGGTGTCCCTACCTCAGTCTAGGTGTCCCTACCTCACTCTGGGTGTCCCTACCCATCTCTGGGTATCCCTAACCCTCTCTGGGTGCCCCTACCCCACTCTGGGTACCCGTACCCCACTCTGGGTGTCCCTACCCCACTCTGGGCGTCCCTACCTCACTCTGGGTGCCCCTAACCCACTCTGGTGTCCCTACCCCGTTCTGGGTGTCACTACCCCACTCTGGGTACCCGTACCCCACTCTGGGTGTCCCTACCTCACTCTGGGTGGCCCTAACCCACTCTGGTTGTCCCTACCCCACTCTGGGTGTCCCTACCCATCTCTGGGTATCCCTAACCCTCTCTGGGTGCCCCTACCCCACTCTGGGTACCCGTACCCCACTCTGGGTGTCCCTACCTCACTCTGGGTGCCCCTAACCCACTCTGGTTGTCCCTACCCCACTCTGGGTGCCCCAACCCTCTGTGTGTCCCTACCCCACTCTGGGTGCCCCTACCCCACTCTTTGTGTCCCTACCCCACTCTGGGAGTCCCTACCCCACTCTGGGCATCCCTACCCGACTCTGGGTCTCCCTACCCCACTCCGTGTGTCCCTACCCCACTCTGGGTGGCCCTATCTCACTCTGGATATCTGTAACCCACTCTGTGTGTTACTACTCCACTCTGGGTGTCTGTTCAAGAAGGTGGTTCATCAGGGCCTTCTCAAAGTAAATTAGAGATAGGAAATAAATAGTGAGCGAGCCAGTGACCCCCACATCTGATGAAGAAACAATACTTTTAAAAATGCAATGATATCTGTGGAGATGTATACTGTCCATGACTGGAAAATTCTGCCAACAGCAAACTGAATAAAAGATTGTGTTCAATAATTGTCATATAAAATTTCCAAAATGAATCAGACCAGCAAATGTTGCAAACTTTGATAGAGAATGTAAGTGATTATCATCACAGCACAGCTTTCCAAGCTCTGATTGCATCCTGACCACTGTGATGAAGGAATTTGTCTCCTTTCTTTAAACTGTCCAATTTCCCACTCATTCCATGCCCTGTAATTGAAATTAACAGAGAAAAAAGATGTGGAGCTGAACATATCCATCAGAAGACAAAAGGATTGCTTCATTTTATCAATAGATCTGAAACCTGTCTCAGGGATGTACAATGACTCACTCAGCTCTGTTATACAAGCCTCCACATTTAAGCAAAGCTCACCATGTTGTGTTTCAGATGAGCTGCTGCTCCAAAGATGATGATTATTGTAACCATTTGATCTTTCTGAATGGTGGCTTCTAATATCCATCAGTGGGTGCTAATCAGCCAGCCTAAATCTTCTGTGTAACTTTACAGAACATAGAACAATGCAGCACAAAGCTGACTACTCAAGCCTTCCACTTTGAATGAGCTATCAAAGTCAATCAATCCAGACCCCATCCCATGCTCTTGCCATCTCGCTATTTTAGTGATGAACATTTTTCATTCAATTCTTTTTTCTTTATTCTTTCATAAACTGTGGACGTAGATGTCCAGAACCAGGACATCTTGCCTGTCCCTAATTGCCCAGAGGGCAGTTAAGAATCATCCATGTTGCTCTGGGTCTGGAATTGCGTGGAAGCCAGACTGACTGATTTTTGATTGATTTAATTGTCATGTGCACTTAATATGGTGAAGAGCTCTGTTTATGAGTGGTACAGGCAGATCACAGCAAGCAAAGGATGTACAGCTCAAAAAGAGTTAGAGGCACACAGGTTACATTATTATTTGAGGCTAGAGTCCATTCAATAGCTAGAAAGAAGCTATTCCTGAACCTATTCATGCCCGTGTTCAGGTTTCTGTATCTTCTGCCTGATCGAAGAGATTGTAGGAGATCATTATCAGAGTGTGATGGGTCTTTGATGATGTTGGCCGCCTTTCTGCACCAGCAAGCCATGTAAATAGAGCTCATGGACGGAAGATTGACTTCCGCGATGGTCTGGGCTGTGCACACCACCTTCTGTAGTTTCTTATAGCTCTGGGCTGAGCAGTTGCCGTACCGGTCCATTATTCACCTGGACAGTGTACATTCAATGGTGCATCTGTAGAAGCAGGTGAGGGATATTATGGATGTGACAAATTTCCTGAGTTGCCTGAGGAAGAAGAGCCATTGTTGTGTCTTCTTGATTGTCACATTTACATGGGAAGTCCAGGACAGGTTGTTAGTTATCGTCACTCTGAGGAACTTGATGTTCTCCACGATCTCAACTTCAGTTCCATTGATGTATATGGGGCTGTGCTCTCCTCCTTTCTTTCTGAAATTGATCAGTTCTTTCGTTTTGCCAACATTGAGAGACAGATTGATTTCATTGCACCCCATCATGAAAGGCTCGGTGATATGATGCCACCTAGGTAGGGTGGCAGTGTCCTTCCCTAAAGGATGTCAGAGAACCAGATGGGCTTTTCCTCCCAACAATCAGCATTGGATTCATGGTTATCATTAAACCTCTTAATTTTGGAGTTTTCTTTTTATTGAATTTAAATTCTGCCGTGGCAGGATTTGAACCCATGTCCCCAGAAGATTATCTGGGTCTCTGGGTCTCAGTAATAATACCACTAGGCCCTTGGATGATATGAAATGAAAACAAGGTAAAGCTGAGGTCAGAATTCATTAAAAGCAAGAGATAAGATTCTTTCCAAGGACACCTAAGTAAGCCATAATGACTTAATTGATTAAACTGGCCATAGTAGATGATATGTTTCTGATCTATAGCAGTGATCAAACTGACCACTTGTTGGAGACTGGAAAGTGTCAATGTTTGGATGTACAGCCTCTTTGTATGGAAAAAATAGAGAGACGAGTTTCCTCACAGCACAGTTAGCTAGCATGGGGAAATCATCTGATCAACTGCTGGAAGTTGGGGCAGGGCAGGCTGATCATGTGCACTAGTCTGAGCTTCAAGCAAGTCCCTGTAAAAGGGTTCATTTATGATTGTAAAGGTTGTAAGAGTAAGATTTCTGCAAACTACTTTGTGTTAATAAAGAACATTGGATATATTGTTTCAGAGATAGCAGGAACTGCAGATGCTAGGGAATCAGAGGAGCAGGAAAGCTGATGTTTCATGTCTGGCCCCAAAACATCAGCTTTCCTGCTAATCTGATGCTGCTTGGCCTACTGTGTTCATCCAGCTCTACACCTTGTTATCTCATTGGATATATTGTGTCTTGGAACTGCTTTGGGTTATTGATATCCAGAGTAAAACCGACGAACCAAGAAAAGTGGAAATAAAAGCTTACACTGGCAAAGCCCACCGTTATTGCCAATCCCTAATTGCCTTTCAGAAAGTCGTTATGAGCGACGTTCTTGAACAACTGCAATCCGTGAGCTGTTGGTGCACTCACAAAGCTATTAGGGAGGGAATGCAAGGTTTGACCTAGCAACAGTGAAGGAATGATTATGTGGTTCTGAATCAGATCGAAGTGACGTGGAAGGAACTTAAAAATAGGGGACCGTGTTGAATAGGATGTTCTTGAGACATTAGGTTTTATCCTGTAACAATGGTTTGTGAAGTATGTCCTGGATCAGTGCTGTTTGTGAATATTGCTAATATCCAGGAATTCTCAGCATCGGGGTTTTTTTTTCAAATTTGCTTTGACAATGAGCACTGACCTTTCTGAGAGTGTAGAGAGAAAGAGAGATAGAATCTTCTTCAGATGCAGTCTTAAAGCCATCTCTCCAGCTGTGCATATTTGCTTGAAATCTGGCTCATTCATCTTTTTTACCCTGTGTCTTAGTGAATTGTCTCCAGTATGGATGATTGTAGCTGATATTTTATGCCCAATCCAAAAACTTCATACAAAAGGGTAATGCGAGCAGGGCATACAGTGTTTTGTTTGACACCTGACTAGTTTCAGGTTTTATTTTCATTTAATTACAGTTCAGACTTGATCTTGTTTATTGATGGTTTCAAGAAGCTGGGTTCAGCCTATTATCAGGTGATAACTGCGGTTAATTTCTGTCGTGATGTTACTTTTTCAAGCCTTTTCAGTCTACGAAGGCCCAGGGCACAGATATCAATGATGGAGGTGGAAAACTGATCATCTATATTTGGCCACAAGCATGACTGTGATCTAACACAGAATCGGGAAATTCTGTTTGTTTAGCAAGCAAATTCACTCAAAAATCCTCCTAATTTACATAATGCAGCAATGGGGGATTTATTTCAGTTTGGAAGGCTTGCAGAACATCTCTCATGGCTTTTGTTATTTTAAGGATTCTGATAGCAGGGTTCCTAGTGGAAGTGGATCAAAGTGCAAAGAACAAAGAGCTACACCCTGATAGAATTGGCTACCAAGAAGATTCCTGAGCTTTTAACCTTAGACTATATTTTAATGAGATGCTGCAGTATGAGGGCTGGCAGCTACAAACAGTGCCTGCAAAACCTACTTCACTGTTAGTGAAACAATAATAAGATACTGGGGACACACTAATTGGCTCCACAGTGGGTCATCTAAAGGCTGGTGCAGCAACCGTACCAGAAGTCATTGACACTTGCTGCCTTAAATAATGGGAATTGAACAGAGGTCAAGTAGACTTTTTTTTTAATCAGGAGGACAAACAAATTCAAACACTGGATATTATAAAACCAGGGGCCATAATCCAAGCAAATTGTTTTATTTTGAGGGAAAGCAACAGTGTTAGATAACAAAGGGCAGAGATTCTTACAACAGGCTCCTTATGTAAGACTGCCGACCGACACTTCAAATTGTGTTGCCATGGTACCAACTGTTTCATACTCAAGGAAAATCACTGAATAGAATGCTCTGGAATGGAGCCAAAGTTAAAAGGTTTTATATATGCACTAAATTTAAATGCTTTACAATTGCAAGCGTAAATCTTCAAGGGTGTACAATAGAAACTTGAGCATGGTCACTGGTTTTAGTACTGCCCTGGTAAAGTGTGACAAAGGTAGGATATGGGTAGTTCACCAGGTGACATGATCATTCTCCTTAACTGTAGGTAAATGCCCTGGTGCAGCTGATCTGCAAGCCCATTTTGGGGATCTTGCTGTGCACAATGTGCAAGCTGTGCTTTAATGCTGTATTACACCAATGAAACATTGAGAGTTTGACTGATGTCACAGGGTGCGATATTCAGCCTGATCTTGTGCTTGGCAAACTGGCAGAAAGGAACAATAATCTTCGAAATCCATTTGAAACCAGTATTTCTCCAAGTGAGACATTTGAGTGGTGCATCTGTTCCTGGATTACAAAAGTCAACCTTCTGTCATAATTTGCAGAGTGTTGCTGTGTGAGATACTCCATGGATAATCTCACCCAGGGGAGCAATGATTCTGAAAGTCCAATCTGTAGCAGATGTCAGGAGCTTGATCCTCTCTCAGAGTCATTTGTCACCTATCATCACTGATTTGTAAGAGCATTTCAAACTAGCGACTGCTGGAAAATTTTATCCTAAAGCACAATCCAGAAGATTATTGATACTTTACAAAACTCAAATGCATGAAAAACTTACAGTTCAAAGCTACATTAGTCGAGAGTTGGTAGTTAATAGCAATGTACTGTACAGAATAGGCCCAGGCCTGCAGAATTCAACACCCAATGCAAAGCCAGCTCTTTTGTTTTTGTAGCGGAAGATATAGCCAGTGCTATCTCTGGAATTAGTCCAAATTCTAATAATATGCCTCAATCCTGTTTCACCATTTAATGTGATCATGACTGGCCTGTTTGTTGACTCCATACACCCACCTTGGCTCCACTATCCTTGAAGCTGGTTAGCTAAAATCTATCCACTCAATAAATATCAATTAAGGTCACAATTATTCCTTGCTGTGAGATACTGTTCCACAATTCTACCACCTTCTCTCCTATGACACCAAGTAATTTTCTTAATTCACTCTCCCTGATGGGTGGCATGGTTGGTCAGTGGTTAGCATTTTTGCCTCAAAGGGCAGGGAAGTGGTTTTGGTTCTGCCCTTGGGTGACTATCCATTTGGAGTTCATACATTTTCCTTGGGTCTGCGTGGGTTTCCTCCAGGTGCTCCAGTTTCCTCCCACAGTCCAAAGATGTGCAGGTTAGGTGGATTGGCCATGCTAAATTGCCCGTAGTATCTAGGAATGTGCAGGCAAGGTGGATTAGCCATGTGAAATGCAGGGTGACAGGGATAGGGAAAGGGCGTGTGGGTCTGGATGGAATGCTCTTCGGAGGACAGTTTGGACTCTATGGGCCAAATGGCCCACTTCCACACTGCAGGGATTCCATGATTCTTTGTCCTGGACTGTCCCATTTTCATGTAACGTTTCTCACATACCAATCAAAAACCTTGAAGGTCACAGCTATCGTTAGCACACTGGGTTAAAGGGAAAACGTCATAAATAAAACTGCATAATCAGTTTCAGAGAGAGATACAGAAAGAATTACATACATACACACCAGAATCCTCCCAATGGAATAAGCAATGCCCATCCCACCTTCATTCAATGTACAGAACACAAGACTCTCAAAGTGATAACTCTGTACACAGTAATTCTCTCCTAAATCTAACGCTGACTTCACAACTAATCAGAACATAAAATGAATCATTTGTATTCCACCATTAAAACAAATAAAACACATAACTTCACATAAACGAGGTAGAAATGATTCTGTCATTCTTCAGTCCAGAGATGATGCACATAATTATGTAACTAAATTCTTTGTGATCTATTAATTTGTCTCACCCTCTGAGAGACCCAGTGATGGGTGAATCCTGGCTCTCAATCTTCCCCAGTTCCTCCAGTTTTCTTAATATCTGTACTTCCTTCATTTCCTGAGTTGAAACATAGATATCAGCCTCTAGTTTCTCATGAGAAGACTCTTGAGTTATTGATTCATTGGACATTAGTGACTCTTCTGGCATTCCAAATATCCTTAGTAAGAATTGCTCGGCATGACATTTTTAACTTCTTCTTTGCACTTGAAACATACAATTGAATGAACCTTTCCTGCTCCATTTCTTGAACTTCAGGTCTGTTTGCCAGTGTCATTGCCATCAAGCACCTACTGTCCTCCTCAGAACAACTCTGTTTGCCAATCTTGCTTTGTCTGTCTTGATCTATCTGTATCTACAACTGTTTATTATTTTGAAAAGCAATGTTTGAGCACGTGTTGTTTAAGTGTGATGTTTTAATGTGATGTGCGATGTCTGGTGTCTCATTTATTCCTTTTTGCTTTGTTCTGCACATTGAGTCATTCAGTCCTACAGGACAGAAATGGACCCTTCAGTTCAACTAGTTCATGTCAAACATACTCCCCAACTAAACTAATCCCACATGCCTATTCCTGGCCCATATCCCTCCAAACCTTTCCTATTCATGTACTTCTTTAAATGTCTTTTAAACGTTGTAACTGTGCCCACATCCACCACTTCCTCAGTAAGTTCATTCCACACGCAAACCATCCACATCTTAAACCTTTTCATAATTCCTGCAGAGTAATCCATGGAGGGGAAATTTCTTTCTGACTGTAAATTCTTCATGTTGGCCACAACACATGCACACTTGTCCTGCTGCTTGGTGTGCTTTTCTTTTGTTGCTGTTTCACTGCATCAATGCTGCTGCCTCTCTTTCGGTTTATCTGAAGATTAGCCACCGGGGTGATCAGTGTTCTCAACTGTCTGTTCGTATTCTTGTGTAACCCAATGGTATCCACAGCCTGCAATATTCTGAGCTCGCACTTTTTAATCAGAACTTTCTATACATTAGGGTGCATAGAACCCTATCTTAGCAACAAGCCATCAGCTTTCCATCAGGGGCACCATAGTGGCTCACATCTATACACATCAATATATAAAAAAAATTATACTAAGACACTTCCTAAGGAGAGAATAATACTAGATTTGAAATGTTAAATCCAATTGTCTCTGTAGATGATGCAGGACCTGCTGAGTTTCTCCAGCACTTGCTGTTTTTGTTTCAGTCTTTCAGCATCAGAAGTGTCTTGCCTTTATTAAGAAAGAATATCTGTATTGAAAATGCCCATCTTGAAGGTGGAAGAGATTCTCTTGTAACAGAATGAGTAGAATTTCTAAATGTGAACAAGAAATTGTCTCACCTCATCTGGATTGAACCTTTGTCCTGATTAAGTGCTCATATTACATCCTTTAATGTTTGAACAAAATGCTCAGCTTGTTCCTTTGTGCTTTACGCCATTCATGTGCATGAGATGTTAAAATTCTTCCACTATCAGACGCTAAAATATGAGGCATCTACAGAACAAACCATGTAGCAGTATGTTTTCATTTCAAACTCTTTGTGGCCCCTTCAAAAAGTCCTTGCACCACAACCATGCATGTGACAGCCTCAAGTCATTCTGCAAAATTAATGAGGATTCCTTTCTCAGCTTTGGAAACTTGTGTAAAAATTGTAAGGATTCCTGTGTTGAAATGGTGTATGTGATTTAGCCAAATGCTTTAAAACACAGATCAGCCATAATGCCCTGCATGGATTTCAGCTCTAAGACACAAACATGACTTTCATGTAGCTTAGGTAGAACAATGCTGCATAGCTTGAGATGAATGATAATTCTCATTCACATGGGGATTCCATGCACAAACTTGCTTATGAGCCCAGAAGGTTTTCAATTTCCCTTCTTCCAATGCCTGTTTGGCCATCCTTCCCTGAGCTTAGAAAGGACATTTAGAGTCATGGATCATAGTCATACAGCAGGGAAACAGATCCTTCAGTCCAACTCATTCATGTTGACCAAATTTCCCATTTTGACCAAGTCCCATTTGCCAGCATTTGGCCCATATCCCTCTAAACCCTTCCTGTTCATATAACCATTCAGATGCCTTTTAAATGTCGCAATTGCACCAGCCTCCACCACTTCATCTTGCAGCTCATTACGCACGCACACCACCCTCTGCATGAAAAATTTAGCATTCAGATCCTTTTCAAATCTTTCTCCTCTCACCTTAAACCTGAGCCCTCTTGTTTTGGACTCCCCCAACATAGGAAAAAGACCTTGGCTATTTACCCTACCCATGCCCCTCATGATTTTGCAAACCTCTATAAATTCACCCTTCAGCTTCCAATGCTTTGGACAAAAGCCCCAGCCTCATCAGCCTCTCCCAGAAGCTCAAGCCCTCTAATCCCAGTAACATCCTTATAAATCCTTTCTGAACCATCTCAGGTTTAACAACATCTTTCCCATAGCAGTTTGACCAGAGCTGAACACAATATTCCAAAAGTGGTTTCACAAATATCCTGTACAGCCACAACATGATCTCCCAACACCTATACACAATGAACTGACCAATGAAGGCATGGTGTGCCAAACACCTTCTCCACCACCCTGTCTAACTGCAACTCCACCTTCAAGCAAACTTGCACCTACACCTATCTTTGTTCAATAACACTTGATTGTGAAATTCTTCACTGATGTAAGGCAAGACATCAACAAGGCATTCTGACACATTTTTGTTTGTCAGATCTATGTTAACAACAGGAAACCTTGACAAACAATCTACTTTGTTATGACCACTGGACTTGATAGAATGGTTATGTTTTAAGCTGTTTCCTTTACGTCAAGATGAAATGAAGCAGTTTGCAGAGGCACATGTTACACCCTGTGAAACACACCCAGCGAAAATCTCATGTGGGCCTCATGTTATGGAGACAGAGGCTCATTCTGACGCTTATTCAAAGCCAGGGGAAAATTTGGACACATTGATACAAAGGAGGAAGCAGCTGGTTCTACTGATGCCAAACTTGCAGATTCTCAGCATCAGTCAAGTCAAGAAATTTGAAGGAAGACAACACCAAACCAATTTGGCTGCTGTGCCATAAAGGAATGTAAAAAGCCTGATTTTAGGTTAATAGCCAAGTAGAGTACTGTCCAGGATCAATTCCATTGTCCAAAGAAATCAGCCATGTGAGCAAAACAGTAAGAAATCAACAGAGAGCATCTTGTTACTGGAATGTCATTCAAAAATACTCAGTTGATTGAGTGCAGGGAACTTTGTTGAAAAGGATGCCTAAAAATTCGCCCTGGTAGAAAAAGGTGAACAGATTTTTCTGAAACCAAGAGGAACTTGAAATTTTAAATACAAGTCTATATTTCTGCAAAGAGAATGGCATAATGTATAAACACGGTATTCAGGTTTCCAGTTGTGCTAAGAAACTGACAAGGAAGAATGCTTCTGCCATTTAACAAATTTGTTGTTTACAGAGTAATGTTTAGCCAGTATTAATTTTAGCTTATTGTTACAATAAAGTTTTTAAAATATAAATCCTTGTCATTGCAGGCCTTTGCATTGGTCACTAGAAAATTATCACTCTTTAAACGTTATTGGTCTCTATGGAGATTGTAAAAGCCTTGGCATTTTTCTTTGAACTGCGACATTTAATGTCGTAATTAAATCCTGCTAGATATTTTGATCGTCAATGCATTCTCTCAGCTGCAAATACTGCTGTCTGTGTGGGCCTAAAAAGCAGTTAATAGTTACTATCCATAATGAGTGTGAACATGAATTCATTTGCATGCATGTAAAACTTCTTCAGCATAAACATTGCATTCTATCTGCTCATAAATTTTGTCCAGTATTTGATAACATTTTTAATGCAAACTGTGCACAACTTTCATTTCTATTGGAAAATACAAGTGAATGAAGTGCTACTGTAGAACGAGGACTTGAATCAGTTGCTGTCATGATTGAAAGTGCTGGTTTAAAATATATCAGAAATTCCAACTCCTTCCTGCTTCAATCATACAAACAAAACAAACAGAGGCTTTTATGATGATGTGGACATTGGCACAATTTAATGTGCTATAGTAATTTTAGCTTTGTCACTCAACCATGGGAAGCAGGCATTGCAGGTTAAACTAGTATCTATTACCCATCCCACATACCCTTCAGGTGGTGGTACAGAGTCACCTTCTTGAGCCACTGCTGACCATGTGATACAGGTACACTCACAGCATGGTTGGGGGAAGGAGAGGAGTTCCAAGATTTTGACCCAGTGACAGTGAAGGAACAGCGATATATTTCCAAGTCAGAATGGTATGTATTTGGAGAGGAATTTGGAGATCACGGCGTTCTGATGCAGCTGCCCTTGTCCTTCTAAGCTGCAGAGTTCACTGGTTTGGTATGCGCTATGGAAGGATCCATGATGACTTGTTGCAATGCATGACATAGCTACAAACACTATGCTTCAGTGGACAATAGACAGGCTACTAAAGGTGTTAGGTGTGGTGCCAATCAAGTGCGCTGCTTGTTTCGGATGGTGTTGAGCTTTTTTGAGTGTATTTTTAAGCTGCAGTCATCATGGCAAAACTTGCCTTGTAACTGGTGGACAGGTTTTCAGAAGTCACCGGACCTGAAACGTTAACTCTGTTTTCTCCTCCACAGATGCTGCCAGACCTGCTGAGCTTTCCCAGCAACTTTGTTTTTGTTTGTGTCAGTCACGTTACAGCCAATTTGTATTGCGGGAAACACGTGTTATAGCAGAACTGACTGTACTTTCATTTTGAATCCCACTTATTGCCAATGTTCCCTCCAAAGCTGCGCCAACTTCCAGAAGCCACTGCTCGGCACAGACCTTAAAACCTAGATTTTATTTTGGGTTTGACCCTTTGCAAGAAACAAGTGGCTTCATAGAAACATAGAAAACAAAAACGGGAGGAAGCCATTTGGGTCTTTGAGCCTTCTACCCCATTTATTACATTGGCTCATCATTCTACTCAGTACTCTTTTCTTGATTCCTCCCTATGCCATTTCATTAAAAAGGAAAAGGATAACACACCAACAAGTTCCTTCAGACACATAGAATCCCTACGGTACACAAGGCATACCACTCATACCCACCTCCCCACACCACCTGAGTAACCCTACACCTCCCAAGGTCAAGCCGCTGCCTGTACATCCCTGCACACTACGAGCAATTTGGCACAGCCAACCCAGCTAACCTGCACATCTTTGGACGGTAGGAGGAAACCCACACAGACATGGGGAGAATGTGCAAACTCCACACAGACAGTTGCCCTGAGGGTGGAATTGAAGCCAGGTCCCTGGCACTGTGAAGCAGCAGTGCTAACCACTGAGCCACTGTGCCACACAAACATGAGAAGCCTCAAAAAGCAGATGAATCAGTGCCCACCATCTTCATAAATGTGGCATAGACTCTTAAAGTAATTAATGCATGTAACACTTGCAGAACTCCTTATCCTGTAGATCAATATATGAATATACGACTGACTACTGCGGTAATACCCCAGTGGGCACATTACAAGACCCTTGTCCTGTTCACTGATTTGAGGTGACCCAGTCTGCTCAATGGTCTGTGAGTCCCAACATCTTTGTGCATACACAAGTAGCTCTTTCCAGGAACAGCTGGATAATTGCACAGCTGGGGATAGCACGCTCTGGTCTCCAGCTTTCTGTGTGTAATGTGATCAGCTTCACTTAAAAATGCTGATTACTTCTGTGTTGTGAAAACAAAGCATTGGATCAGCACGAAGGTGTTGGGGAGGCAAGGGGAGGGCGATGGGGAGGGTGGGGGTGGTATTGTGGAGGAGGTAATAAATATCGCATTTACAATCTGCACAGGAATTAGCACCCGGCCCGGTAATATGGCCAAAAATAGGAATATTTGCCAATGGAATAGATGACTTCACAGGTCTGCTATTTGCAATTGTCATTTGGCATAATGCATTACACTGAGAAAAATATTAAAGTTCTTTACAATGATGCTAATGATTGCTGCATCTCATTGGAAATTCCCTTATGGATATTTAGGAGGAACAGAGCGATCAAATTGGAATTATATTTAAATTCACAGGAAATGCACAGTATGGGTTGCTCTCAGAATAGTTTTGATATTAAACACGTTAATGAGGGAGGGATGATATCCTTTTATTCCAGTATAGTGCTTCGATTAGACATTATTTTTGCCAGTGTGAGAGATTCATAACCTGCCTGTATTATGAAGATCATTACTGTCCATGCAGGGTGCAACCAACTCTTTGCGTCTCGAGCTGATCACTGGGAGGATATATTCTCTCCCCCTCCATGAGACAATGGAATGCTTTTAGTAATGAACAACTTAAGTTGAGCCAAAAGATTTGATAGAAACATTTTCCTGCAACAAAAAGTTTGCCACCCCAAAGACATAATTTAAACATGAATAGTTTAGAAATGGACAGCATTGAAACAGGCCACTGGGCCCAAATGGTTCTTACTGGGGTTTATTCCACACATGTCCATGCTCAATCTTCTCTTCAAATTACAGTGACAGTTTGACTTACTATGGGGGTTGCTTAGTTCAGTTGGCTGGATGGCTAGTTTGTGATGCCTGCAGTATAGGTTCAAATCCTGCACCAGCAGAGGTTACCATAAAGATTCTCCCTCTCAACCTCTTCCTTCAACTGAGGCACGGTGACCCTCCAAGATGAGAGTAAGAATATGATGACTTTACCAATTGTGATGATACTGTGGCTTTAAGAGGTGTGTTTTGTCCTGGTTTCTTTTTGAGAGAGACTGGGAATAGGTGAAAACCAGTCTACCAGAGCGACTGTAATAAATAGCTTGTGAGGCCTTGGGTTTTTTTCAAAAGTTTGGAACAATAGAAGAAGCCTGAATGGGTGTAGCCAAAGTCACACAGAATCAGGATTTTAGTTTAGCTTTAGCAGTGCAGTTGGGATTTTGAAGAGGTGGAAGCTTTTTTTCTCTCTCAGCTACAGCCAAGAGCTGAGCATTCTCTTCCTGCTGTCCGATTTGCATGTGAGACAATCTGTTTTCTGAATTTACTTTTTGCCAAGAGTTTGTTTTTAGGATGTTACTATATTGGAAAATTTAATTAGTAATAGCTACTGTACCTATTGTTCTGCTAAGATTTCCAGTAAAATTAAGTTATTCCCATTCTTTCTTTCTTTTGCTGTGTTTTAACTTTAGTGGTTGGCTAAAGTGTGTTTGGGTTTAAATCTAGTAGTTTGACCAATTGAATCACATCTGGAATGCAAAACCTTACATTTGCCTTTAAAGTAAAATAAAAAAACATTAGGGTTTAGACTATCTTCTGAATATTTTATCTGTCTTAATATTTTAGTCTGGTCCATAACAATATTCCCTTCTAATACATGTCTTTATCTGGTTTACCCTACTCCATGCATGGTTAATGTTATATTCTTTCCACCCTCAGGGTAAAGAATTATTTCACACACACAACAACAACAACAAAAACAAAGTGGCTGGAAAAGCTCAGCAGGTCTGGCAGCATCTGTTAAAGAAAAAACAGAGTTAAGTTTCGGGTCCAGTGACCCTTCCTCAGAAGGGTGTGTGCGTAAAGAATTATTTCACCTGACTTCCTGAGTGGATGTATTTGTGGCTATATATTGGTTTTCTCCACAAGTGGAAATATATTCCCTCTGTTTACTCTGTTGAACTCATTCGGTACTTGTTAATCACTCTTGAGATGTAGCTGTCATTGGTAAGGCCAGAGTTTGTTGCCAATTCCTAATTACCCGCTTGAGAAGGTGATGGTGGCATGTTGCTTTGAAAGGTACAGTCCCTATGGTTCAAGGGCACATACAGTATGGTTAGAGAGGGAGTTCCAATATTATGACTCAGTGACAATGAAGCAATGGAGATATAGTTCCATGTCGGGATGATGTGAGGCTTGCAAGTGAAACTTACAGATGGTAGTGTTCGCATACACCTGCTGTTAGAAATGAAGGTTCATTTAAAACTGAATTTTTCAAATATTCCCCATGTAACAGGGGACATCAAACAAATATAATGGCGATGTGGTGATTTAGTGGTAATTTAATTCTACTAGTAATCCAGAACACAAGGCTAATGTTCTGAGGAGTTGGGTTCAGATCCCACTGCGGTCGATGGCGATATTTAAGTTAAATATAAAAAATTGAAATAAAATGTTAGTTCAATAACAGCCGTAAAATCACTCTTGATTGTTGTAAAGACCCATCTGGCTCACTAATGTCCTTTAGGGAAGAAAATCTCTCATCCTTACTTTGTCTGGCTTGCATGTAATGCCAGGCCCTCAGCTATGTGATTGACTCCTAACTGCAGCTAGGGACAGGCTATGATTGTTGCTCTAATTAATTGTTAGCTTTCTCTTGGAGATATGCATATCCTTACAAAGTAAGCTTTTTTTTAAGAGAACTGAATTGGAAGAAATTGCCGTCAACTGAAATCTTGGGAGATAGATAGACATATCCTCCTACTGCCCTTTTAATCATTTAGTCAGATCATCCGAAAGTCAAGACTGTGTGGCATGATGTTGGGATACTAGTATAAGAGGGCAGAAATGATTTGTTACATCTGAGAGGCAAGTGGTGAAAATATACTGAGGAACGTGTCTAAGACATATGCAAATTCTTGTCAAAATAGTTATTGTGGCCTGAAGAACAAGGAAAGATATTTTAAATAATCAAGGCACTAATACATAATCCATAGAGAAACTGAGATCAAAGTGGTGCTGGTGAGTGGGGATAAAAACTAAAGTGAGAAGAATTTCGGGCTGCGGCAATTGAAAGCTTAGGCAAGAAAAATACTTAATATGAAATATCCACAAGACAAGTAGAGATGAAAGAACTGGAGAATCTTTTAAGTCCGTGCATAATCTGTTGTGATGATTATATGTTCCGTAACCAGCACAGGACAAGTCCCCAGAGGTTGATGTGTCATTTCGATGTGGAAGCAAAGAAAAGAAGGAGAGAAATCGAACACGTTGGTACGAGCGAAAAGTAAAGGAATGAAATATTGCTAGGGACATGCAGAACACAGCAGTCAAAGAACAAAGAACAAAGAAAATTACAGCACAGGAACAAGCCCTTCAGCCCTCCAAGCCTGTGCCGACCAAGATCCTCTGTCTAAACCTGTCATCTGTTTTCTAATGGTCTGTATCCATTTGCTCCCTGCCCATCCATGTACCTGTCCAAATATATCTTAAAAGACGTTAACGTGTCTGCATCTACCACCTCTGCTGGCAACACGTTCCACGCACCCACCACCCTCTGTGTAAAGAACTTTCCACGCATATCTCCCTTAAACTTTCCTCCTCTCAATTTGAACTCATGACCCCTAGTAATTGAGTCCCCCACTCTGGGAAAAAGCTTCTTGCTATCCACCCTGTCTATACCCCTCATGATTTTGTAGACCTCAATCAGGTCCCCCCTCAATCTCTGTCTTTCTAATAAAAATAATCCTAATCTACTCAACAATAATCCTAATCTACTCAACAATAATCCTAATCTACTCAACAGTCCTTATCACTTCCCAATCACACAGCTGAGAGGAAGCATTATAGGACCTGAAGGATCAGGATCTGATAACATTGCACTAGAATTCCTGAAAAAATGTGTTTGCACACTCATGCCTGACTGACTCAGTTCTACACATGAATCAGCATTTCAAACTCACTCCCCATTAATGTTGCCTATGGCAAAAAGCATTGGCACTCCAAAATCTGGAAAAGGTATCATTTTGGTTGTGCAGCCAACAACAGAATTTCACTACTTTCTGTGTGCTTTAACATCTTCAAGTATCACATCATCATGGAACTGTTACAGCCCACTCAGCCCATCATGCCTTCACTGTGTCTAAGCACTGAAACAGTGCCTATCCCTTTCCTTTTCCCCATGACCCTGTACCTTGCTTTTAATCATTCAATTTCCTTTCGAATGACTTTACTAAATTAGTCATGACCAAATGTCCAGGCAGTGAGCCACAGAACCCAACCACTTGCTGCATGAAATTGTTTTTTCTCAGTCTGCATTTGCGTCTTTTGAAAAACAATTTAAATCTGTGCCTTTTGGTTCCCAACTTGTTCAATCGCAGGACAGTTTGTCACTATCATGTGTGTCCAGGGCCGCCGTGATTTTGAAAACCTCTAACAGATCCTTTCTTAGCCTTCTCCTTTCCAAGGAAAATAGTCCTCACTTCTCCAATCGAACCTCATAACTAAAGTGCCTCATCCAGAGACCAATTCTCAAACACTTCTTCTGCACTCTCTCCAAATCATTCACATCCTTTCCATTGTGAGATGCTCAGAAATGTACACAATACTCCAGCTAAGGTTGAACCAGTGTATTATCTAAGTGTATTATCTATACCAAGATTCGGCAGGATCTGAGGAATGTAGATTGGGAGAAACTGTTTGAAGGTAAATCCACATTTGATATGTGGGAAGCTTATAAGGAGAGGTTGATTAACGTGCAGGAGAGACATGTTCCTGCAAAAATGAGGAATGGAAAAGGCAAGATTAGGGAGCCATGGATGACAGGTGAAATTGTGAGACTAGCCAAGAGAAAAAAGGAAGCATACATGAGGTCTAGGCAACTGGAGACAGTTGAAGCTTTGCCAGAATATCTGGAATGTAGAGCGAATCTGAAAAAAGGGACTAAGAGGGCGAAGAGAGGACATGAGATATTGCTGGCAAACTTGGTTAAGGAAAATCCCAAAGCCTTTTATTCATATATAAAGAGCAAGAGGGTAACTAGAGAAAGGATTGGCCCACTTAAGGACAAAGAAGGAAAGTTATGCGCTGAGTCAGAGAAAATGGGTGACATTCTTAACGAGTACTTTGCATCGGTATTCACCAAGGAGAGGGACATGACGGATGTTGAGGTTAGGGATAGATGTTTGCTTACTCTAGGTCAAGTTGATATAAGGAAGGAGGAAGTGTTAGGTATCCTCAAAGACATTAAGGTGGACAATTCCCCAGGTCCGGATGGGATCTATCCCTGGTTGCTGAGGGAAGCGAGAGAGGAAATAGCCGAGGTCCTAACAGATATCTTTGCAGTGTCCTTAGACATGGGTGAGGTCCCAGAGGACTGGAGACTTGCTAATGTTGTCCCCTTGTTTAAAAAGGGTAGCAAAGATAATCCAGGTAATTATCGACCGGTAAGCCTGACATCGGTGGTAGAGAAGCTACTGGAGAAGATACTGAGGGATAGGATCTATTCCCATTTGGAGGAAAATGGGCTTATCAGTGATAGGCAACATGGTTTTGTGCAGGGAAGGTCATGTCTTACCAACTTAATAGAAGTCTTTGAGGCTGTGACAAAGTTGATTGATGAGAGAAGGCTGTAGATGTCATATACATGGACTTCAGTAAGGTGTTTGATAAGGTTCCCCATTGGCAGGCTGATGGAGAAAGTGAAGTCACATGGGGTCCAGGGTGTGCTAGCTAGATGGATAAAAAACTGGCTGGGCAACAGGAGACAGAGGGTAGTAGTAGAAGGGAGTTTCTCAAATTGGAGACCTGTAACCAGTGGTGTTCCACAGGGATCTGTGCTGGGACCACTGTTGTTTGTGATATATGTAAATGATCTGGAGGAAGGTGTAGGTAGTCTGATCAGCAAGTTTGCTGATGACACTAAGATTGGTGGTGTAGCTGATAGTGAAGGGGACTGTCAGAAATTACAGCAGAATATAGATAGACTGGAGAGTTGGGCAGATAAATGGCAGATGGAGTTCAATCCGGGCAAATGCGAGGTGATGCATTTTGGAAGATCAAATTCAAGGGCGAACTATACCGTAAATGGAAAAGTCCTAGGAAAAATTGATGAACAGAGAGATCTGGGTGTTCAGGCCCATTGTTCCCTGAAGGTGACAATGCAGGTCAACAGGGTGGTCAAGGAGGCATATGGCATGCTTTCCTTCATTGGGCGGGGTATTGAGTACAAGAGTTGGCAGGTCATGTTGCAGTTGTATAGGAGTTTGGTTCGGCCACATTTGGAGTACTGTGTACAGTTCTCGTCGCCACATTACCAAAAGGATGTGGATGCTTTGCAGAGGGTGCAGAGGAGGTTCATCAGGATGTTGCCTGGTATGGAGGGTGCTAGCTATGAAGAGAGGTTGAATAGATTAGGATTATTTTCATTAGAAAGACGGAGATTGAGGGGGGACCTGACTGAGGTCTACAAAATCATGAGGGGTATAGACAGGGTGGATAGCAAAAAGCTTTTTCCCAGAGTGGGGGACTCAATTACAAGGGGTCATGAGTTCAAAGTGAGAGCAGGAAAGTTTAACGGAGATGTGCATGGAAAGTTCTTTACACAGAGGGTGGTGGGCACCCGGAACGCGTTGCCAGCGGAGGTGGTAGACGCAGACACGTTAACGTCTTTTAAGATATATTTGGACAGTACATGGATGGGCAGGGAGCAAATGGACACAGAACGTTAGAAAATAGATCAGAGATAATGGGAACTGCAGATGCTGGAGAATTCCAAGATAACAAAGTGTGAGGCTGGATGAACACAGCAGGCCAAGCAGCATCTCAGGAGCACAAAAGCTGACGTTTCGGGCCTAGGCCCTTCATCAGAGACTCTCTGATGAAGGGCCTAGGCCCGAAACGTCAGCTTTTGTGCTCCTGAGATGCTGCTTGGCCTGCTGTGTTCATCCAGCCTCACATTTTATTATCTTATGTTAGGAAATAGATGACAGGTTAGACAGAGGATCTTGATCGCCGGAGGCTTGGAGGGCCAAAGGGCCTGTTCCTGTGCTGTAGGTCTCTTTGTTTCTTTGTTTGTTTCTTTGTGCATCGTAGCCTCTCTGCTTTGCTTCTAGCAGCAGGACAGTCCCAACAGATGCTGTGGCGTCATAGGGGTGTACAGTTAAGAGGGAGTTACCCTGGGAGCCCTCCTTCATTGACTCCAGACCCCAAGAAGTCTCATGGCATCTGATCAAACATGGGCAGGAAAACCTGCTGCTGAAAAATTGCAATGCAGTCCCCACTCCTCCCACCGCAGCTGATGAGTCAGACGAAACAAACAAGGGGGATAAACATACATGACCTCACCTTCACTAAACTGCCTGCTGCACATTCATCTGTCCATCACAGTATCAGTAAGAATGACAACTGCACAGTTCTTTTGGTGATGGAGTTCTGTCTTCTTATTGAGAATACCCTCCACCACACTGAGTGGCACTACCACTAAATGAGATAGACAGTGAACAGATTGAACAACTGAAGAGTGGGCATTCATGAGATACTGTGGACCATCAGCAGCAGCAGAATTGCTTCCAATGCAATCTGTAATCTCAAGGCTTGGTGTAATCAACAATCTGCTACCACCAGCAAGCCAAGGGATCAACCTAGATCCAATGCAGAGTGCAGGAGGGCATGTCAGGACCAGCACCAGGCATACATAAAAATGATTCAGAGATAGTAGGAACTGCTGATGCTTGACAATTTGAGATAACACGGTGTAGAGCTGGATGAACACAACAGGCCAAGCAGCATCAGAGGAGCAGGAAAGCTGATGTTTTGGCTCTTTTCGGAGGAAGGGTCCAGATGTTTCAGGTCATTTCTGAAAAAGAGCCCAGACCTGACACATCTGCTCCTCCAATGCTGCTTGGCCTGCTGTGTTCGTCCAGCTCTACACCTTATACATAAAAATGAGATGTCAACCACTTGGAGCAACAAAACATAATGACTTGCATTCCAAACAGAATACTCAGTGACAGAGATAAATGGATCTCAGGTCTGCAGCATTGCCACATTCAATCATGAATGGCGTTAGGTAATTAAACAGTTCGCTGGAGGTGGAGGCTCCACAAATATCCCCATCTTCATTGATGCTGGGTGAGTGCAGTGTATCTGTGTAAAGACCTGAAAGAACTGCGGATGCTAGAAATCAGAAGCAAAAACAGAAATTGCTGGAACAACTCAGCATCTGTGGAGAGAAATCATTGTTACTATTTTGCGTCCAGTGACCGTTCGTCACAGCACACTGTTTTGAAGAAGGGTCACCAGACCTGAAACCTTAACTTTGATTTACCTCCATAGATGCTGCCAAACCTGCTGGGTTTTTCCAACGATTTCTGTTTTGTATCAATGCAAAGGCTAAGGTTGAAGCATTTGCAACAATCTTTAGCCAGAAGTGCCAACTGGGTCGTCCATTTCAGCCTTCCTCAGTTGTCTCCAATACTGTAGGTGTCAATCTTCAGCCAATTTGATTCACTCCATGTGATATTAGGAAATGTTCGGAGACACTGGACTCTGCAAAGTGTACCAGAGCATAAAGACTAGGAGCAGGAATAGGAAATTCAACCCCTCAAGCCTGCTTTGCCATGTGATGCAATCTTGATCTCATCTTCATCTCAATTCCACTTTCCTGCCTACTCTCCATAACTTTTACTAATTAAAAACCCGTCTATCTCCTCCTAAAATTTACTCAATGTCCTGGCATTTAACACACTCTGCTTAGTGAATACCACAGATTCCAAAGTCACCAGAGTCTCACCAAAGCATAGGGCGACTCTGTCATTAGAGGGTCACCTGAGGCTCATCACACCTCACGCGAGAGGAGAGGTTGAGAAAGAAAGTCATTCCTGATCATCTCAGCCAGTAGCATGAACAGAAACTGTACTGTTGACATCACTCTGCATTGGAATCAGCTCTCCAGCCAACTGTCCTAACTGAATCCTTCCTTCTGCACATCCCCAACCGCCACCAACAAGTATTCCTGGAACTCGGTGCAAAAGCTAAAGTTGAATCAATCTTCTTCCAGAAGTGCCAAGTGGATGATCCAGAGGAACACAGCTTCACAGTTACCAGGCTTCAGTCAATTCTAGTTCCACCTCCATGCAAAATCCAGAGGTACTCGATACTTGAGGGACCATGGCATGTGGCAACATTCTGGCAATAGTACTGAAAAGGTGTTCTCCGGAACTTTCTGTGCCTCTAGTCACGTTATTTGGAGCTTCAAGAGTGGTGTCTACCCAATAACATGAAAGATTTCTCAGGTATATCCTTTACACCAAAAACAAGACAAATCCCACCTGACCAATCACCACCATTGTAGAATTTCTGAAGATGAGTCATACTGAACTCAAACTCTGGATCTATTTCTCTCCACAGATGCTGCGAATTGCTGAATTTCTTGAAGTAACCCCACAGAGGCTGGTATCCCATTACCAAGTCACCCTTTATTTATACATGAGCAATCATTGACTGTAGTACTGCCTTATACAGAGTCAGGCACCAGAGTGTCAGTATCTCTGACTTTTTATATGTCAGCCAAGGCTCCCAATTGGATCAGCTTAACAGCCCCATTCGGGGAACTCACATTGTATAATTCCAGTTGGCTGATGTTATGACAATCATTACATCCCTCCCTCTCTAAGTTCAAGAACATAGGCTGGCACTTTTTTGATGGAGCCCCCTGAAGCAATTTAGCACTAGTCAGGTTCCTCCAACTTGGTGTCTAATACAGGCACATGTAACACACAGGAGCTGGCCTTTTGTGTTACAATTGCCTAAGTAGAATTTTACTCTTTTGTTCCTGCGGTAAAAGCGTTGACATTCTGTCATATCTGTCTCGGATTCAGAGGACTCGACAACGTTTGATGGAGAGTGTGAAACCATACATCCTGGCAGCATTTCCAATGTAAAGCCACTGGTAGCACTTATTTGAAGTCCGCTTGGGCTTTAGCTAGCAGGAGTTTTTGCATGGTTACATCAATAATCCCATATACCACACAGATATTCAGCATCACACTAAAGATTAAACCAAATTCACAAGCTTCTGCCAAACATCAAGTCGAAAATCCCAGTCTGGATTTCTGTGGTTCTCGAATTGCCCAGTAAAAGTGATAGCATCTCAGCATAAGAAAAGGGATGGCATCATTATATTCATTAACTATGTCAATCAAATCTTGAAAGGTTTTAGTATCTGGCATCTCAAGGAAGGTTTAGCTCTGTTTGACAGAAAAAGCTGCAGCTTCACAAGCTGTCAGGAGAATTACTCGTTTTTCATCTGCCACAATGTCATTAGCCCAGAAAATATAACATATTCTTTACATATACTGGGCCCAGTCCTTGACAGCAGGGTCAAATGAGTCAAGCTTTTCAAACAAAGGTATGATGTAAAAAATGCTTACCCTAACTAATTCTAGTTTACTCTTGTTCCAACTAAAATGACTCCACAGAGGCCAGTAGCCATTGCCAAGTCACCCTTTATTTACTATGAACAGTCCTTGACTATAGTACAGGCTCATGCACAGTCAGGCCCCAGAATGACAATATCTCTGACACTCAACTCTTCCTATCTGTCAGCCAGGGCTCCCTGATTGGACCAATTAATGGCCCCAATCAGGGATCTAATATTCTGCGAGGTTCAGCTAGCTGACCATGCTACACTCACTACATTTCTCTGGCATTTTCTCTGTTTGTCTTGGAAATATATTACTGTTTCTCCAGTATTGCTATGTCAAAATCCTGGAACTCCCACCGTGATGTGGAGGTGCCAGTGTTGAACGGGTGTAGACAAAGTTAGAAGTCACATGACACCAGGTTACAGTCCAACAGGTTTATTTGAAATCACAAGCTTTCAGAATGCACCTTCTGCATCAGGTGAAGGAGGAACGTGCACGGCCACAGAATTTATAGGCAGAGAGATTATAGAAGATCATAGAAGATAATTCCAGGTAATTTAAGGGTGTCAAAAGATAGTTCAAATGGTGTGAGTGGAGTGTCAACAGGCTGAATAACAGGTCCTTGCAGGTGATCAAATGTGTCAAATGGTGAGAATAAGGTGACAATAACTAAATAGCATGTGAAGGGGTGACCTATGAGCTGAGTAATTAAGGCAGAGAGATAATTACAAAAAATAAAAACTAAAAGATGGTGCTAGAGACAAACTAAATGGCTGGAATAACACGATAGATGTAAGAGTCATACGACAGGAGTCTAACCAAAGCGTCAATTCATCCAAAACTGCACAAGCTAATAAAGGTTAATTAGAGAGACCAAAACAACTTATCAAGGTGATGGTGTCCAAACAAAACAGTAAGGAAGATTTTACAAACACAGAGTAGCATGGTAGTCATGTTTGTATTTTATTCTTTCCAGGAATATACAAGAGTAGAGGTTAAAAAAGCAACAGCGTATGTATTGTGGCTCGATGTGTTGGAATGGGCTGGTGTGATTGTCCCCATGCCAACATTTTGAAAGAGCAACTCATCAAGTCCCACTCTCCATGGGCCAGCAATTCTTTACTTTTCAAATAACTATCCCATCCTCTTTTCAATGCTGCCATTAAATCTGTCTCCGTTACACTCTCAGAAAGTGCACTCCAGATCGAAACGATTCTCCATATAATGAAAGCTTTTCCTCATGTCACTTTGCAGCTACCAACTTCAATCAGAATTATCAAACCTTTTGATAACAGTTTCTCTCTGTATATTCTGTTCTTAACACCCTCCATCAAATTTCTCTACAACGTTCACTTCTCGAAGGGGGAACAAAACTAGTTTGTTAAATATACACTTGTACCTGAAGATTCTTATTCGTCTTGCAAATCTTTTCTTTACTGGCTTCCAAACCTTCACACCCTTCCTAAAATTTAGCACCAAGAATTGGAATTTAGACTCTGGCCAAAGCCAAATTGAGGATTTATAAAGTTTCAGCATGATCATCTTCCTTTTGTGAAGAGGGAAGATAAGCAGCAGGAGCTTCCTAGGGCTGCTCCAGTTCTATGAGCGTAAAGTGGATGGAACTACACCATAAAAATAGGCTCGCTGAAATATTTACAGTGAAATTACAATGGTGGGATGAGAGCAGCACCAAGGAAATTCCTCACCTGCATCCTAACAGCGATAATATATATATGAACCATTCAAGATCAGCCAGGGGCCTAAATTGCCTGATAGTGCTGGTGCTGGCAACATGGACATGAAATATTTCCAAGGAAAAAGAAAGAAAGGAATAATTATCTTGTCTTGTAGGAGGCACTAAAAACTTTCACAAAATTGGGAATGTTTCCAACTTTGGATGACCTTCTGCTGTCTAGAAATTGAAAAGTTCTGGAGAATGGAAGTATAATGTGACTGTTAAGTAACAACATTGACTTACCGAGGCACGTCATTACAACATCAATTTCCTTCCACCTAGAGCCATGTGGAAGGACAGGACGAGTGAAACTGAACGAGACACTGGTCTCGAAGCTATACCACTGATGAGAGTGGTCCTGGAGGGGATTGTGCAGCTCTACAGTTGTTTACACCATAAGATCATGGAAATAGCAGCAGGTATAGGCCAATCAGATTCTCGAGCCTGCTCCACAGTTCAGTAGGATCATGGCTGTTCTGATATTCCTCACATCCGCTTTTCTGCCCTTTCCTCATTACCCTTGAATTCCCTACTGATGAAGAATTTATCTATCTCAGTGTTAGATACATGCAGGCACTTTTTCCCCAAAGCTCTATGTGACTATGAGTTACAAAGACTCACAACCCTCTGAGCGAAGAAATTCCTCCTCATCTCAGCATTAAATTGATGCCCCTTTATTCTGAAGTTATTACCTCTGGTCTTAAACTCTCCCATGAGGGGAAACATCCTCTCAGCATTTACCCTATCAGGCTCCCTAAGAACCTTTTATGTCTCAATGAGATCACTTCATTCTTCTAAACCTCTGTCCCAACCCGTTTAGCCTTTGCTCATAAGACAATCCTTCCATACTAGGGATCATCCTACAGAGCCTTCTCTGAACTGCCTCCAATAAAATGATACCTTTCCTTAAAAAAGGGACAAATATTGTTCACCTTACTCCAGGCGTGGTCTCAGCAGCACCTTGTACAGGCGCAAGGTGCTACTCTTATACTCCAAACTCTTCAAATTATCGGCCAATTGTTCATTCACCTTCCTGCTAACCTGCTGCTCTGTGCGCCAGCCTTCTGTGTTTGTGAACAAGTACCCCCAAAACCCTTTGTGTTGCAGCTTTCTGCAATTTCTCTCTATTTAATTAATATTCTGTTCTTTTGTTCTCCCTTCCAAAATGAACAACTTGGCATTTTCCCATATTACACTCCATTTGCCTACATTTTGCCAGTTTAATTAACCACACAAGGAACTGCCATCATCTGACATTTACTTGGGCTTGATAGATAGCCTGCCACTTGGCTAGACCTTGTTGTATATTGTCCCACGTGGATCACTCAACATCAGAGGGAATGTGACTAAACTAAATATTGTAAATATCACCAGTGAACAGTTCCACTCTTGATCTGGGCGCAGAGGGAAGATCATTGAAGAAACAACTGTTTGCCTAAGGGCTTCTCCTAAAGTAATATCCATGGACTGTGATTACCGGGAAATAAAAATCATGAATATAATCAAATTCAGCATTTGAATAATTCCTGGGCAGAGTGTTCAACGGTGTAAGTAAACATGGACCCTGCGCGTACTCACTCTCCATTCTCCAGTGAAGCATCACCAAAGATGCAGTGCAGCTTTGTTCAAGATCCAAAATCAGAAACCAGAATTAGTAATCCAAAAAAAGGTGGGATTAATCTCAACACTGGGAACAGTATTCCGAAAGCAGTGACTAGCAATTCAAAAATTTGGGAGGCAATAATACCTAGTGGCATTATCACTGGACTGATAATCCAGAGACACAAGTAATGTTCTTGGGGCTGAGTTTCGAATCTCACCACGGCAGTTGGTGAAATTTCAATTCGATAAATATCTGGAATTAAGAATCTGGTAATGAACATGAATCCTTCGTCGATTGTTGGTTAACTAACATCCTTTAGGGAAGGAAACTGCCACCCTTACCATATCTGGCCTACATGTGACTCCAGACCCACAGAAATGTACCAAACCAGGAGTTGCTGGAAAAGCTCAGCTGGTCTGGCAGCATCTGCCTAGAAAAAAATCAGAGTTAACATTTCAGGTCCGGCAAACTTACCTCAGAGTTGACTGGGTTTAGTCAGCTCTAGGGAAGGGTCACCGGACCCAACACATTAACTCTGAGTTTTCTTCATAGATGCTGCCAGACCTGCTGAGCTTTTCCAGCAACTCCTGGTTTTGTTTCTGACTTACAGCATCTGCGTTTCTTTTGGTTTTTATTTAGTTCCCAACAATGTAGTTGGCTCTCAACTGCCATCTGGGTAGTTGGCCTAGCTAGCACTTCCCTCAACCCATGAATGAATAAAAAATATTAAGACTAGAGCTCCAAAACCCATATAAGTCATCCAGAGTCCACGTAGAGTATTCCAAAGAATAGGAGTAGGAAACTGGAAACCTGAACCAGTAATCCAAAAAACAGTGTCTAGAATCAAATAACCACTGGAAGTATTCCTAAAACAAGGATTAGTAACCCATTATCAATAATGAGTAACCTATAAATTAGGATTACAAATACGTAAACCGGAAATAGTCATCTAGAAACCAGGAACAAAAATCCAAGAACCAGAATTAGTTATCCAGAGACCATGAATTTAATTTCCACCCAGGGTAGTGTGAGCTTGAATATGTGAATTCAGTTTTAAAAACAATGTAGGAATAGAAGTTGTAGAAAGTTGAAACTCCACGTTCCCAGCAAAGGGTTGATGGTTTTCCTGGATCCACATATTAAGAATGTCCCTAAGGCTTTCAGCTGTCAGCCTACTTATTTAAAGTGCTGTAGAGATTCCACTACTGACCTAATAATCTACAGACCACATGTTCAAAGCATCCCACTGTAGGCAGTTCGAAAATATAAATTCTGTTTAATTTATCTGGAAATAAGTGGTTTGTCTCAATAAAAATGATCACAAAGATTTCAGATAGTCATAAAACCGCAACCAGTTCCCCAACATCTTTCAAGAGAGGAAACTTACCAACGCTACCTGATCCAGTCCCAAGTCAATGTTTTTGACCCTTTGTTGCCCTCTGACAGGTCTGATAGGTGTATCAGACAGTGAGGAAGACACATGTTGTCTGCACAAGGAGGTACACAAGGTAGTAGAATGGACAGGCAAGTGGCTGAAGAAATGTATTCTGGAAGAAATGATATTCTGCTATTTAGATTAAATGGGATAATTTTAAAGTATGCAGGAACAGTGAGATCTGGGGAGTGCACATGCATTGAGCTTCGATGGTTGCAGGACTTAAAAAGAGAGCAGCTAGCTCCAGATGGCGAATGTTGGGCTTCAGGTAAAGAGATATTAAGTATAAGAGCAGAGAAATTATATTGAACATTCATAAAGCTCTACTACAACTCAAGTGCTGCATCTAGTCCTGTTAAATCCTTTAGAATGATGTGAGTTTTTTTAAAAATTTATTTGCCAGTAGTGGGTGTTGCCAGCTGGACCAGCATCTATTGCTCATTCTTAACTACCCTTGAAAAGATATTGGTGATCTACATTCTTGAAGTATTATAGTCCATGTGCTGGAGGCTCACTCACAGTTCCATTGGGGAGGGAGTTCTTTGATTTTGACACAGTGACGAACAACGACGTATTTCCAAGTGAAGATGGTGATTGGCTTGGAGATGAACTCGCAGGTGCCGTCAACTATCTGCTGCCCTCGCTCTTGAAAGTGATGGAAATCACACCTTTGAAAGAAGCAGTGGAAGACCATCTCTGGGATAGCTTAGGTTCAGGGGATAGAAAAGTGTTCAAGTGTTCAGTGGAAAGCCTGGATGATTATGCCAATGCCGCCGAAATTCATTATCAAATATGCGGAGAACCGTGTACCAACAAAATCAATCCGAGTGTTCCCCAACCATTAACTTTGGATGAGCCAGGAAATCCACTCCCTATTGAAGACCAGACGTGAGACATTCAAGTCAAGTGACCTGGGCCAATACAGGAAATCCAAATATGACCCCCACAAAGCCATCAGGGAGGCCAAGAGGCACCATGTTGGACCATGTTAGAGGCCCGGGCCTTCCAAACAGGCCCCCACCATCTATGGCAAGGCCTAATTCACATTACAGGATACAAAATGAAACAGGGTAAGATAACAAACAAAGACACATCCCCTCCTGACACGCTCAATGCTTTCTATTCTCGGTTTGAGCAGAATACCAATGGTATATCAAAGACTGCCCCAGCAGCCACAGATACGCCTTTTCACCCGTCACCTCTTCAAATGTCAGATCAGTCTTCCTGGGGGTCGACCCAAGGCAAGCAACAAGCCCAGATGGTGCCCTAGCCGAGCACTCAGATCCTGTGCAGAACTGACGGAGGTATTCACCGACATCTTTGACCTCTCCCTCCTACAAGCTGAAGTCCCCACCTGCTTCAAGAAGACCACCATCATCCCCATTCCTAAGAAAGCACATACAATGTGCGTTAACGACTACCTCTCAGTGGCTTTGACGTCAATAATCATGAAGTGTTTCGAGAGGCTGATCATGGCCCACATTAACTATAGTCTCCCAACCTGCTTCATCCCCGACAGTTTGCCGACCGATGTAACACATCCACAGAGGAATCAATATCCCGAGCCCTGCACTCATCCCCAGAACATCTGGACAACAAAGCCACCTAGATCAGGCTCCTGCTCGTTGACTATAGCCCTGCCTTCAACACCATTATCCCCTCCAGACTGATCTCAACACTGCATTACTTTGGTCTTGGCTGATTCCTCTGCAACTGGATCCTTAGCTTTCTGACTCATAGACTGTAATCAGTGAAGGTGTAACTGCACCTCCTCCACAATAACACTCAACGCTGGACACTCCAAGAAAGCATCCCCAGTCCCTCACTGTACTCCCTGTACGTTTACAACTATGTTGCCAAATTCTGAATGAATGGCATCTACAAGTTTGCTGATAACACTACCATAAGTGGAACAGATATCTAACAACGATCAGTCAAAACACAGAAGGGAGACAGAGGGCTTGGTGACATGGTGGAATGAAAACAATCTGTCTCTCAACGTTGTCAAAACAAAAGAACTGATCATTGACTTGAGAAAGAAAGGAGGAGAACACGCCCCCATCTGCACCAACAGAACTGAGGCTGAGAGAGTGAAGAGCACCAATTTCCTCAGTGTGTCGATAGCCGGCGACCTGACCTGGACTTTTCACATAAACGCAACAGTCAAGAAGGCACAACAACACCTCTTCTTCCTCAAGAGGCTCAGGAAACTTGGCATGTCCACCACGTCCCTCACCAACTTCTACAGATGCACCATTGAAAGCATAGTGTCCGGGTACATAATGACCAGGTGCGGCAACTGCTCTGCCTAGAATCATAAGAAACTACAGGAGGTGGTGTGCACAGCCCAGGCCATTGTGGAAGCTGACCTTCCATCCATGGGCTCTATTTACATGGTTCGCTGCCACGGAAACTCGGGCAACATTATCAAAGACCCATCGTAACCTGGTAATGACCTCCTCCAGCCTCTTCCATCAGGCAGAATACACAGAAGCCTGAACACATGCACGAGCAGGTTCAGGAATAGCTTCTTCCCAGCCATTATCGGACTGTTGAATGGATTCTAGCCTTAAATAAACGTAACCTGCAATGTAGCCTGTATGCCTCTCTGTCTTTTTGATCTGTACATCCTTTGCTTGCTGTGATCTGCCTGTACGCTTATAAACAAAGCTTTTCACTATATTTTGCTACAGATGACCATAAAATCAAAATCAAAATCAGGTACTGTTTGAGGAACCAGGATAAGTTGTTGCAGTGCCTCTTATAGATGGTACACACCGCTGCCACTGTTAATCAGTGGCAAAGGGAATAAATGTTGAAGGTGCCCAATGAAGCACCAAACAAGTGGCCTATTTTGCACTGGATAATTTGTTAAGATTCTTGAGTGTTGTTGGAGCTGCATTCATTCAGGCAAATGAGGAGTATTCCAATACCTATTCATTCTAGTTTCACTAATTGAATTTGAATTTTAACCATCTATCATGATGGTATTTAAGCCCATGTTCCCCCAGAGCATTAGCACAAGTTTCTGGATTGCTAGCCCAGGGTCAACACCACTACACCACTGCATTTCCTAAAGGCTCCTTGAGAACTGTAGAATCATACAATTGTAACAGGCACAGAGGAAGGCCATTTGACCCAGTGTGACTGCATCAGTTTTCCAAATGAACATCTCACCTGTGTCATTTTTCCTGCCCTCTCCCCATAACCCTGCACATTCTTCCTTTGTTTTAAATAGCCATCCAATTCCCTTTTGGATGCCTCGATTGAACGTATTTTCACAAAATTCTTAGGCAGTGGAATCCAGATCCTCTCCACTTGCTGTGAGAAATGGTGTTTCCTTCTTTTATTTGCTCATAGAAGTTACATTGAAGACTTGCTGGAATCACACCAGGGTGGGATGATCTTAGCCTCATTCTTATATTGGAGAAGCTGTGACTGTTCTCCCCGCAGTAAAGGAGATCAAGGGGTGATTGAATAGAAATGCGGAAGTTTATGACAGGTTTAGATAAAGTAGACAAGGATAAATTGTCCCCATGAGCTGATAGCCTAAGGACATGATGACAAAGGTGTAAGGTGTTGGGTATTAGATGCAAGAAGACTGTGAATTTTATGCAGTGGCTCTCAATAAACTGAAAATCATTGTTCACAAAGATGGTGGAAGCTGTGATGATCAATGATTCTGGCAGGAAACTGGGTGAGCATTTGACAGAAATAAACTGGCAGTAATAGAGGGATAGAGCAGGGGAGAGGGACTGACTGGGATGCTCTGTAGAAAACCAGCGTGGACTCAATGGGATGAACATCCTTCTGTACACTCAATAAGTCAAAGACCACATTCTCATAGCAAGGAGGGATGGAAGATAGATGGAGGTCCTGAGGGCGAGACTGAATATCTGAGAATGAAATCAAGAATGCCACTTCATCCCAAGTGGAGATTAACCCCTTCAATGGAAATTGAGGAATTTGTGCATATAACATATGTGCATATAATCATCCCCTCCCCCGGCCAATCCATGAGCACGAGGCACAGGCATGATGGCGTAAACAGCCAGATGTGTGTCTGCTCTATGATTCGATGACAGCACCAAAAAACATTGGGGAAACCAAGCAGAGGCTTGGGGACCGCTTTGCAGAACACCTCCGCTCGGCTTGCAGTAAACAACTGCACCTCCCAGTCGCGAACCATTTTAACTCCCCCTCCCATTCTTTAGACGACATGTCCATCATGGGCCTCCTGCAGTGCCACAATGATGCCACCCGAAGGTTGCAGGAACAGCAATTCATATTCCGCTTGGGAACCCTGCAGCCCAATGGTATCAATGTGGACTTCACCAGCTTCAAAATCTCCCCCTCCCCCCACTGCATCCCAAAACCAGCCCAGCTCATCCCCGTCTGCCTAACCTGTCTTTCCTCTCACCTATCCCCTCCTCCCACCTCAAGCCACACCTCCATTTCCTACCTACTAACCTCATCCCACCCCCTTGACCTGTCCATCCTCCCCGGACTGACCTATCCCCTCCCTACGTCCCCACCCATACTCTCCTCTCCACCTATCTTCTTCTCTTGCCATCTTTGGTCTGCCTCCCCCTCGCTCCCTATTTATTTCAGAATCCTCTCTCCATCCCCCTTTTCTGATGAAGGGTCAGCTTTTGTGCACCTAGGGTGCTGCTTGGCCTGCTGTGTTCATCCTGCTCCACACTTTATCATCACCAATGTTAGAAAGTCTTTGATGCTTCCTTCAGAAGAATCTCTATGTTGAGTAGTTTAGTTATACAGAGAATGAATGTCATCATTGGCAAATAGAAGGAAGAACACTGGTTTCCTTGGCAACAACATAAGTAATTTGCATTATGTTTGCTCTGGAGACTCTGAAAATTCCAATTTAAGCAGAAAACCATTGGATGTTGTTGAAAGGAACATGGTGCCAGTAAAACTATTTCATTCTTCTCTCAACACAGTCATGATCTTGAACTCACAGGGGAGAAAATCTTCACTCAGCTTTCTAGTAATTGCAGCCCCCTCTCAATTAAAAATGGAATTTAATCAATTTTTTCAGAGAGAAAAAGTAATATTCAACTATCAGTGGTACACCGTATTAATAATGAACAAAATCCTTGATTTTACAGTCCATTTCCTTGAGCAGATTTTGCATATATTGAAGCTTACAAACATTTGTGGAAGGTTGCTTCTGATGTGAATCTTCTATTCATCAGTAGGCACTGTAAAACAAAATTGGCTCATTCATCCAGGCCCATCAATTATTATCCATCTCTCATTGCTCTAGAGAAGTTGCCTCTTGAACTGCGGCAGCCCATTTGGGTTCGGCAACGATGTTAGAGAGGGATTTAACAGGAATTAGACTGGAATTGTGTAGCTACAGGGATAGTATGGGGTTTTTTTAGTCTAATTTTGTAGAACTTAGAGAATGAAACCTGTCAAAAACAATAATGTGGAATATTTATCACTCAACTAATGTCCCCGAACTCTAAAATCCAATTTGGACATACAGTTTTCCGATGCTTTTTTCATGCTTTTGCTTACAGTCAGAGCTGCTCTTGGCACTACTATTAACATTTCCTTTGGACTGAAAGTTCTGAGGAAGAGTCACTGGGCCTGAAACATTAACTCTGATTTCTTTCCACAGATGCTGCCAGGACTGATGAGATTTCCAGCAATTTGTTTTTCCTTTCAGATTTCCAGCATAAGCCTTTTTCATTTTCTGAAGAAGGGTCTAGGCCCGAAATGTCAGCTTTCCTGCTCTTCTGATGCTGCTTGGCCTGCTGTGTTCATCCAGCTGTTCACCTTATTATTTTGTAAGCTTTTGTTTTGTTCTTTTGGTTGTTTACGCTAGACTAATGCCTGTACATTTCTCTGTGACCATACCACTGCCTTTGTCTTTTATTCTTTAATGTCTTTGATCTCTAATTTCCCTCCCCTCTGACCTTCCCTTCAGTTAAACTTGGTCATTTCTACTCTCTCAACTGTAAATACCAAGCATTTTGTCAACTTTCTTTCAGTTTAGGAGAAGAATCATATTCAACTTGAAATGTCTAATATGTGTTTCCCTATCCACGGACCGGCTGAGTTTTTCCATTTTTTTATTTCAGACTTCTAGCATCTGCCCCCCCCCCCAAATCATTGACGTAAATGACGAACAACAGTGGCCACAGCACTGATCCTTGCAGCACAATCATCTCTCACCACCCTCTGTCTCCTATGATCAAGCCATTTTTGTAGCCAATTGGCTTCCTGGATTCCATATGATCGATCCTTACTAACCAGTCTACCATGCTCTGTGGCAATAACTCAAACTTTGCTGCAAACTGTTCCAGTAGCAAATCTTTTTCAGAGCCAAAGTTTGCAGCTCACATTTGAATTCTATGAAGCAGCTGTGAACTGTGGTGTACAACTCCTGGTTGATCCCTGCTAAAACCTTCAGGTCGCATTTACTCATCATTTGAAGATCCACATTAAAAATGTAGATACGTTGTTATCAATTCGATAATGTTTGAATAATCACACTTTGAGCATGAAATAATGAGAACTCTATCAAGTTAATTCTTGTAGGCTGCTGTTACAGAAGAGGGCTGAGATCAGCCTGTGTCAGCTCAGTTTGTACTCATTCTGTGACACTTTAAATGTTTCTTCAGGTGTTGTTGCAGAATGTTCCCAACTGAAACACTTTTGCATTAACACTTTACAACTCCTAGATCTAACTTATAATAATATCTAATCAACAGGCTTCCAGAACAGTTTGGAAGCTTTCATATACTCTGCATTTCATGAAGAAAATAAGTAGATCCAATTTCTAGAGTCCAGAAGATGAATGCAAACTTATTTCTGTGTTTATTCACCTCATTTCTCCGAGCTTTCAAATACAGTCAATTTGAAATGATTGATCTGTGTCTGGTCTATAATCCAACAGGATTGTTACAAATAACAAGATAAAAGTAACAGTAGATCAGAGCAGATTGGAGGATGAAGGCCCCAAACAAGGAAATAAACAGGTTACCATTATATCGCAACTTTAACATGTCCAACCATCTCATTCATGGGAATAATTATCCAAAAAAAATTGCGTTGGCTTCAAGTCGCACAAAGGAGACATACAGACTGGAAATAAAAGTTAAAAACATTAGGATCATAAAATCATCCAGCACAGGAGGCCATTTGACCCATCAAGGATATGCCTCCTCTCTAAGACAGCCATCTTGTTGTTTCCGCCCCTCCATTCCTTCCCACAGCTCTTAATATATTTGCATGTTTATTACATTTCCAACCAATTCATGCTCATCCAGTTACCTGTAGCTCTCAAACAAAAGCCAGGAGCTACAGATGCTAATGATCTGACTGAGATCAATACAACTCTTTTCTATGAATTTCAGTTCCGAATAAGAGTCATCGTCAACTCAAAATGAGAGCTCCATTTCTCTCTCTACTGATGCTGTCAGACCTGCTGGGTTTCTCCAACAATTCCTGCTTTTAAGAATCTCACTCTAAGCTGTGTCAGAACTCATGCTGAATAGTTTTCATTGTCGAATTATAAAAATGCAGAGGTTTTTGATTTAAGCTGAAATTTAATTAAAACTAACTGATGTGTGGATGGAGAAAAGCTTCTCTCAAGAGATGCTGAAAATACTGAAGGGTCGATGTTGAGTGAAGCTCCATCAATGCAAGATCAGCAAAATCCCGATAATTCAGCGGACATGGCATGAACTCCATTTGCATAAAGAGAAGCCAATTCCTTCTCCTTTCTATAGCTATGCAACTGTTTCCCTTGCTCAAAGAAATAGCTTTAAAGGCGAATAGTCAAAAAAGAAGGGAAAGAGAAGGCAAAAAAGGACAACATGAGAAAAGAGAGTTTGGGAGAAAGGAGAGCATGCAGATGGAAATTACAGAGATGGGGCATCAGGAGGCCATGAATCATATTAAACATGAGATTGAAAATTTTAAATTTCAGCTAGTGTAGGTCAGTGAACACATGGGTAAATGGATTTGGTATGGTATATGATTTGGGCAGCAGAGGTTTGTGTGGCAATAGGAAGGATTGGAGACTGGTGAAGGCATTGGTATAGCTGAGGCTACAGGTAACAAAGGCGTGAATGAAGATTGAGATGGGTGGTGTTATCCCACCTTTCTTAAAATTTCTCGTGTGGTGTATATCACTGGCTCTGACAGCATTTCATCTCCCATTGCAAGTTTCCCTTGAGGAGGTGCCAGTTATTTGTTAGATGGATGTTCATCTACTGAATCAGGCAGATGAGACTGTCTATGATTTACAAGTGTTTTATTGTTCAGATGTAGTTTAGCACAAGTACCCTTCCAGAAATAGTAAGAACTGCCGATGCTGGGGTCTGAAATAACACAGTGTGGAACTGGAGGAACACAGCAGACCAGGCAACATCAGTGGAGCAGTAAAGCTGATGTTTTGGCTCTGCACCCTTCCTCAGAAATGGGGGAGTGTTAGGGGGCTCTGAAATAAATAGAGAGGAGGGCGGTGTCCACAACCTACCTGCTATCACCGCTCCCCCCTCTGTCTATTTATTTCAGAGCGCCCTTCCCCTTCCTTATTTCTGAAGAAGGGTCCTGACCTGAAACATCAGCTTTCCTGCTCCTCTGATGTGCCCACTTCTAACACCTCCGCTGGCAATGTCTTCCAGGCACCCACCACCCTCTGCATAAAGAAATTTCCACACATATCTCTTTTCAAGTTTTCCCCTCTCATCTTGAAATCATGTCCCCTAGTAATTGAGTCCCGCACTCTGGGAAAATGCTTCTTGCTATTCACCCTGTCTATACCTCTCATGATTTTGTAGACCTCAGTCAAGTCCCCCTTCAATCCCCATCTTTCTAATGTAAATAATCCTAATCTACTCAACCCTCTCTTCATAGCTAGTGCTCTCCATACCAGGCAACATCCTGGTGAACCTCCTCTGCACCCTCTCCAAAGCATCCACATCCTTTTCGTAATGTGGCGACCAAAACTGTACACAGTACTCCAGATGTGGTCGAACCAAACTCCTATACAACTGCAACATGACCTGCCAACTTTTGTTATCAATACACCGTCCAATGAATGAAAGCATGCCATATGCCTTCTTGACACTCTATCGACCTGCGTGGCCACCTTCAGGGAACAATGGACCTGAACACCCAGATCTTCCTGTGCATCAATTTTCCCCAGGGTATTTTCATTTACCCCGTATAGTTCGCTCTTGAATTGGATCTTCTAAAATGCATCACCTTGTGTTTGCCTGGATTTAACACCAATTGCCATTTCTCCACTCATCTCTCCAGTCTACCTACATTCTTCTACATTCTCCAACGGTCCCCTTCACGATCTGCTACTCCACCAATTTTGTGTCATCTGCAAACTTGCTAATCAGACCATCCATACCATCCTCCAGATCATTTATGTATATCGCAAACAACAGTGGTCCCAACATGGGTCCCTGTGGAACACCACTGGCCACAGGTCTCCATTTTGAGAAACTCTCTTCCACTACAACTCTCTGTCTGCTGTTGCTCAGCCAGTTCTCTATCCAACTAGCTAGCACACCCTGGACCCCATGCGACTTCACTTTCTCCATCAGCCTGCCATGGGGAACCTTATCAAACACCTTACTGAGGTCCATGTATATGACATCTACAGCCTTTCCCTCATCTATCAACTTTATCACTTCCTCAAAGAATTCTATCAAGTTGGTAAGACATGACCTTCCCTGCACAAAACCATGCTGCCTATCACTAATAAGCCCATGTTCTTCCAAATGTAAATAGACCCTATCCCTCAGTATCTTCTCTAGTAGCTTCCCCACCACTGTCAGGCTCACCAGTCGATAATTACCTGGATTATCCTTGCTACCCTTCTTAAACAAGGGGACAACATTAGCAATTCTCCAGTCCTCCAGGACCTCACCCGTGCACAAGGATGCTGCAAAGATATTTGTTAAGGCCCTAACTATTTTCTCTCTCGCTTCTCTCTACAACCTAGGATAGATCCCATCCGGACCTGGGGGCTTGTCCACCTTAATGCCTTTTGGAAAATCCAACACATCCCCCCTCCTCATGCTGACTTGACCTAGAGTAATCAAACATCTATCCCTCACCTCAACATCTGTCAAGTCCCTCTCCTCAGTGAATACCAACGCAAAGTACTCATTAAGGATCTGACTCATTTTCCTTGACTCCTCGCATAACTTTCCTCCTTTTCTCTTGAGTGGACCAACCGTTTTTTGGGTTACCCCCTCGCTCCTTATGTGCAAATAAAAGGCTTTGGGATTTTCCTTAATCCTGTTTGCTAAAGATACTTCATGACCCCTTTTAGCCCTCTTAATTCCTCATTTCAGATTGGCCCTACTTTCCTGTTATTTTTCTAAAACTTCATCTGTTTTCAGTCGCCTACACCTTATGTATTCTTCCTTTTTCCTCTTTGTTACACTCACAATTTCACCTGTCATCCATGGTTCCCTAATCTTGGCCTTTCTATCCCTCATTTTCATAGGGACATGTGTGCCATGCACTCTAATCAACCTCTTTCTACAAGCCTCCCACATATCAAATGTGGACTTACCCTCAAAAAGCTGCTTCCAATCCAGATTCCCCAGCTCCTGCCGAATTTTGCTATAGCTGGCCTTCTCCCAGTTTAACACTCTTCCTTTAGGACCATTCTTGTCTTTGTCCATAAATATTGTAAAACTTACAGAATTGTGATCACTATTCCTAAAGTAATCCCCTACTGAAACTTTAAACACCTGGCTGGGCTCATGCCCCAACACCAGGTCTCGTATGGCCTCTTCCCAAGTTGGACTATTTACATACTGCTTTCGAAAATCCTCCTAGATATTCCATCTAAACCCCTAACATGAAGTGAATCCCAGTCAATGTTGGGAAAATTAAAATCTCCCATCACCACCACCCTGTTGCTCCTACATTCTTCCATAATCTGTCCACATATTTGTGCCTCTATCTCACGCTCGCTGTTGGGAGGCCTGTATTATAGCCCCAACATTGTTACCGCACCCTTCCTATTTCTGAGCACTGCCCATATTGCCCCACTGCTCGAGTCCTGCATAGTGCCCTCCTTCAGCACAGCTGTGATATCCTCTTTGACCAGTAATGCAACTCCTGCACCCCTTTCAGCTCCCCCTCTATCCCACCTGAGACATCTATATCCTGGAATATTTAGTTGCCAATCTTGCCCTTCTGACAACCAAGTCTCAGTAATAGCAATAACATCATACTCCCAGGTACTAACCCAAGCCCTAAGTTCATCTGTCTTACCTACAGTTCTCACATTAAAACAAATGCACCTCAGACCACCTGTCCCTTTGTGTTCACCATCTGCTCTCTGCCTCCTCTTCCCCTTAGTCACACTGACTTCATTATCTAGTTCCTTACAGGCTTTAGTTACTACCTCCTCATTTGGTTCCCATCCCCCTGCCACACTAGTTTAAACCCTCCCCAACAACGTTAACAAAAGCAGCCCCTAGGACATTGGTTCCAGTCCTGCCCAGGAGTAACCATCCAATTTGTAATAGTCCCACCTCCCCCAGAACTGGCCCCAATGTCCCAAAAATCTGAACCCCTCCCTCCTGCACCATCTCTCAAGCCACTCATTTATCCTGCCTATTCTTTCATTTCTACTCTGACTAGCACGTGGCACTCATGGCAATCCTGAGTCTACTACCTCTGAGGTCCATTTTTTTAACTTGGCTCCTAGCTCACTAAATTCTACTTGTAGGACCTCATCCCATTTATTACCTTTATCATCGGTGCGTATGTGCACCACGACAGCTTGCTGTTCACCCTCCACCTTCAGGATGTCCTGCAATCGATCTGAGACATCCCTGGCTCGTGCACCTGGGAGGCAACATACCATTGGGAGTCTCGTTTTTGACCACAGAACCACCTACCTACTCCCCTTACAATCAAATCCCCTATGACTATAGACCTTTTTCCCGCTCTTCTGTACAGCAGAGCCAGCTACGGTGCCACGACCCTGGCTACTGCTACCTTCCCTGGTAAACCATCTTCCGCAACAGTATCCAAAACGGAATACCTCTTTTGGAGGGTGATGACTGCAGGGAACACTTGCACTGCCTTCCTGCTCCTTCTCTGCCTTTTGGTCACCCATTCCCTTTCTCCCTCAGCAATCCTAATCTGCAGTGGGACCAATTTGCTGAACATGCTATCCACGACTTCCTCAGTATTGCAGATGCTCCAACGTGCGTCCATCTGCAGCTCCAGAGCCGTCATGCAGTCTAACGAGAGCTGCAACTGGACACACTTCCTGCATGCATAGGAGTCAGGGACCTCAGCCGTGTCCTTGAGCTCCCACTTTGAGCACAATTTCATCCATTATCGCTGACCAACAAATTACCTGGTTTCTCAATTAATCAAATTGCATGCCAAGCCTGGGAAGGACAATGCAGATCACCAAAGGTGAGGGAGAGCTAGGGAGGAAAGAATAGTAATTTATTGTCATGTGTATTTTTACAAAAAGCACAGTGAAAAATGTTTACGTTGTCATACTCTCGTGCCTATAGTAATAACAGAGTTCATATACAGAGAGAATTACGACAAAGACCATCTTCATTTAATTCGTGGTACATGGGTTCTCAGGATCGAGGAAGAGACGAGAACCACATCCTCTAATGTTGCAGAAAGTCGACACTGAAGCTGCCGAATCTTGGGCCGTTGGAATTCCGGGCTGGAGCAACACGCCACTGAAGATGTTGAAGAATCCATCTCAAGGACCCATCTCATCATTGAAGCATACCACGTTAGGCTTTTGAATCCAGGACTGGAAGACACCACAGAATCTGCCTCAAGGAATCCCAGCTGTCGGAATTTCAGGCCGAACCCATCACATTGCCAAAGGTAGGCCTCGCCACCTTCGCCACTATAGCAGCCTCCCAAAACATCCTTCCTTCGCCAAAGACATTAAAAGAAATTGAAATGAATTTCAATGTTAAACATAAATTGAGAAAAAGAAGGGGCTTGGTGATCAGAAGCAAACAAGCACAGGAGCGCGAACATTTCCTAGCTACCCTGCCAATGCCATTTTCAAAGATGGATATAGAAGTGGAGATAAAGTACTTCACCTCCTGAATTGCCCTCCTCTCTCCAGAGGCAGTGTGAGTATTGATGGATACACAGTGTGCTTCCTCTCCAATGACACATAGACACAAATATAGCCCGGTACAAGAGACAGGTATTCATTAACTGTCATCCCCTCTGCGGCCTATTGCATGGAAAACCATGCTCTTTTTTCTCTTCTTTTCGTCTTTTATTGCTCTTTATTTTGGATCCGGAAGTACTATCACACGCAACCAAATAGCATTTTCCCCAGCACCAAACCACCCATGTTTCCAACTCATCAAATTATACCCAGAGCTCATTAAAGGCAAAGAAAAGTAATTTGTTTTTAAGTATCCAGAAGTATTCATTCATACACACAACTGAATATTTCTCTTCCATCACCAAACCGTTGGTATTTTTCACTTTATTAACCACAACAAGTAAATTACCCATGTTTCCAATTGAATAATTTACATGCAAAACCCAGCAAGCATCATGCAAGCCATAACAGATGAGGGAGCGGTATGGAGAATGGGAAGGGGTGGGTAACGGCGTAAGGGGACGGGACTAAATCTAAATAGAGTTGAAAGGCATGATAAAGCATACCAAAACCATAATTTTTCTAACCTATTTTTCTCATCCAACAGTTGAGACATGTTGTTTCATACCTCTGGAGCAGGAGGGACTTGAATACAGGCCTCTTTGTTCAGAGGTAGGGACATTACCACCGCTACACGAAACATCATGAAAGAAAAACCCGGCTCTTAAATACATACTCCAATGAGCATTACCCCCTCTCAATCTGTCTTGATTTACACTTGAAAAGGTCGCTTGTAGCACAATGGTTGTGTCTCTAACTCTGACATAAAGCCCAACTTGCTCCAGAGATATATTGTAGCATGCCTGCACAGTTTGATTAGAAAATATCTCCTGATTTATCCTTAAGGGGCCTGCACTTCTACCTATGTCAATGGTGAGCTGCCTCCTTGAATCACTGCAATCCTTGGAGTTTACGAACATCCAAATCTATTAGGAAGGGAGCTCCAGGATTTTGATCCAACAACACTGAAGGAACAGCAATATCGATTTTCAAGTCAGGATACTGAGTTGCTTGAAAGGGAACTTTCAGGTGCTGATGTTTCATGTATGTGCTGTCCTTGTCCTTTCAGATGGTAGCGGTCATGGATTTGGAAGTGGAAATAATTGTTTTTTGTTCAGAGATTATGTATGATACTGACATTATAACAAGATCAAAAGTGATAAAAACCATCAGTTCAACTTGAGACAGATAGAAATCAAGTCTGTGGCCAGAGTACCAGCTTATGGGAATGCAGTGGCTTTTTCCTTCTGCCTATATGGCTGAGATGATCATAGCCAATCACAGATCTGAATGTCAGACAAGCAGGCAGATAATATCCAGGAGGTACAGGGGTCAATAAAGATGCTGGCAAGGTGGAGCGGTCTGTCCTCAGCAAAGATATTGTGTGCAAGTTATTGTGCATGAGTTTGGGAAGGGAGGAAATCAAAGGTGGTTACTTGGGGGACTTCAGGGATAATGATGAGGAGGAGAGGAGAGAAGCCATTGTGGAGAGGTGCTGTGGCTATAATTGGAGATGTGAGAATGAAACCAAAACATGTTAAATTCTATAATGTAATGAGGGGTAAATCATTCAGGACTGAGATGAGGAAAAATTTCTTAATCCAGAGAGTTGTGAACCTGTGGAATTTTCTACCACAGAAGGCTGATGGGACCAGTTCACTCCAAATATTCAAGAGGGAGCTGGACATAGCCCTTGTGGCTAAAGGGATCAAGGGAAATGGAGAGAAAACAGGAGTGGGATTCTGAAATAGCATGATCAGCCATGATCATTCTGAATGGTGGTGCAGACTTCGAGGGGTCGAATGGCCTACACCTGCACCTATTCTGTATGTTTCTATGTAGAAGAGTCACTGTAGTGTGGTATAGTATAGTTGGCCAATTCAAAGGGGAGACAGACGATGAATATTAGACCATGTTCACAATGAGTAAAAATTTTGGAGTAAAGATTTGAGATGTAGTGTGAGGGGTGTAAAGCTAATTGGGATAATTCAAGCAGAATTGTAAGGAACAAATCTGAATCTTCCCACAGTGTGGTGAGGAATCCTTTCCATCAAGCTTCATGGAGGGTTTCTCTCCATGACACCTAAGAGGTTTTCCTGTGTGATCACTCCAAACTCTCCCAAACTACCTGCCATGTCCCTGTGGTGTCCCTTTTGTCCAATACTAGCCCAATTTTCTCACTTGTCATGGCCTAAAATACTCATCACTGATAGGTATTCTGGGATATAGTGACATCCAGAACTATTGCCCAGTCAGCCATTCGTTGACAGGAACTATCCTGAAAAGTTATAGGCATTGTCCCAGACATGACCAATATGGGGACCCCGGCACTCTGCTTTGCAGATAGGGATCTGCATGTATCGGTGGATAGTTTGAGACCGTGGAAGGACATGCTCTTCTCCCCAGTCAGCAGAAAAGGCCACAACAACACACCCTGCCATGTGGTCTGAGGTCACAACCTGGGTCAGTGCAGTCTACGTGACCTGATGAAATGCCGTCGACAGAGGAAGAAGTATTTTCTCTGCTCTGCCAGGATAAGCAACATCGCGCTCAGTCCCCCTCTGCTATTGCACTTGCGTCCTACCAACCACCATAACTAATGCTGCAACATACAATGTCTAATAATCCCAACCTATGAATGCTGGCAACAGGTGCATTATGAGCAATCGCTCCTCTGGCAACCAGGTTCCATCCTTCCAGGTAGACGAACACTGTTACTGCATTGTAGGTATTAGTTGGATTCATTCCTTATCGTGTGTGATGTGGTCGGGAATGTTTAGGGCAAGGATTTGGACTGCAGACAGTTGATGACTGCCTTAGGTTCACAATGAATGTCTGAGCTGCCGATGTGTTTCAGCTTCACCAAATGGGTGCCTGTGTTACCCTTTGAGAGGCTTCACAGCTGTGAAAACTGTAGCTCCTCTCCTTCACAAAAAGAAACACTTACCCCACCTCTCGCACGCCCCCTCCCCCACCACCCCCGCAAAGTGTTCTTCATCTCCAAAGTGCTCCTGCTATTTACAACACAATGGAAGGCAGCGTGGCCAGTACTCAAACAATGAGTTTCAGAATTAGCCTCCCCATCTTTGTAACCCCCAAACATACACAGCACCTTCCTGTCAATCCCTTCAGTTTGCACGTAAGCCCAATCCCTACCCAATTCATTTACGTTTCCATGTTCCCCCACCACTGCCACAGCAACAACCCCTTCCCCCCCCCACCCAAGCTTCACATAAACATTCCAGGTCTAATGCACTGCCTCCCTATGGTAACCAGGGAGCTGCTTACTGTCAATTATCCCTTTTCCTGTGTAGGGGCAGACTGACCAAATGAATCTCTCGACACCTAGGTCTATTTCCAGCATCAAAGAGTTCATTGTTTTACAGCAGTAGGGAGAAAGCCTCTGGGCAGTCCTGAGACTTCACTGAACAAATGAAAACGTGCATCTTTGATGAACTTATTTTTAGCCCATCTTTGCCTGTTACAAATTGATCAGATTGTTAATTAATTACAAACACATCCAACCAGGTTAATCATGTGACTGTGTGATTAGCCCATAGACAGTTTTAGGTCATTCCAGGATCTCATGATGTTTACTGGACCCCCTTATCACTTACCTTTGGGCATTCACAATACAGCTTAGAGCCACAGAGCTGTACAGCATGGAAACAGACCATTTGGCCCAACTTGTCCATGCTGACCAGATATCCTAAATTAATCTAGCCTCATGGTTCAACTACATTTCAGGCTCTGGCTCCCGTACCAGTTAGACAGCATTATCCTAATAGGTAGGGAGCTTCATCTGTCTGACTTAAACGGAATATCCACAGGAATGCAGTTAAATCTCCTCATGCCTATATGCATGAAAATCTCCATTTTTTGATTTATCCCTTGATCAAACTAGACTTTGGACCAGCCTGAAAAGATGATTCTGTCAGCGTTTCTCAAAGATGTTCCTTATCAAACTGCGTCTATACCAGCAACAGCTGCATTTTCACTTGTTATTCTACTGGGTTCTTTTGTAGGAATTTCACAAATCCTTTGTGTGCTATCTCAATCGTGTTACCTTGGATACCCTCCTTCTATGAAGGCTGCAACTACTCTAGCTTATAGTTTAACTTTAAATAACAGGCTATGGAAGTGGCTGTTTCAGCTAAAATCTTCCCCAGCCATTTCATGCCACTGAGGACCACTTTGGGCCATTTTGTGCTACCTCAACCAAGGACATCCCTAACATCCCTCACGACCTCATTCCCTCCCACACTCCATCACTTCCGCTCCTTATATTTTGAGTTGCCCATATTCAGTGCTGAAATTCCACCCTGCACCCCCTATCCCGTACCTCAGTGTTCTAATTCCATTCCCCACCAATGAGTTCTCCCACCTCCCACAGCTGCCGCCCTGGTAGGACACCTCATTGGTGGCTTTTTGGGCGGACGGTAGCCTGTCCCCTTGAATGCCTTAGCCCTAGGCAATGAGCAACAAGCCCCTGATTGACATCTGCACAGCTGCCTGACTGACTACCTGCCATTCCCTGGATTGGAGGCACTGGGCCCACAGGGCTGACAAGTGACATGGTTCTGTACCCATACTGCAGCAGTACAGATTCCCGGATCTCCTTGAGTGCCTGGACCAGCCGCCTGACCGTGATCCAGTACTGGACTCATTTCAGAGGCTGCCGTTGATGACTGTCTGAAGACTGAATCCTTGCTCCAACTAAGGACTTCTCTTCTTAGACTTTCAGGCTTGGCAAACCAGCTGATCCACATAAGATCCACAAGTTTGCCAGATGGCACAAGGCACTGGTTTGAGAATGGCATAGTGCCATTTTGCAAAATGTCCACCTCCTGGGCTGATGCCCACTGAGCAGCATGCCAGGTTACCTGGCTGTATAGAACATAGAACATTACAGCACAGTACAGGCCCTTCGGCCCTCGATGTTGTGCCGACCTGTCATACCGATCTTAAGCCCATCTAACCTACACTATTCCATGTACGCCCATATGCTTATCCAATGACGACTTAAATGTACCTAAAGTTGGCGAATCTACTGCCGTTGCAGGCAAAGAGTTCCATTCCCTTACTACTCTCTGAGTAAAGAAACTACCTCTGACATCTGCCCTATATCTTTCACCTCTCAATTTAAAGCTATGCCCCCTCGATTTGTGTGTGCTAAACTCTAAGGAAGGCAAGAATATTGTGGACATGAAGGTGCAGCTTAGGGGAGCAGACCATTAAAACGCAAGGCAGAACAAATCATGACAGGTATCCCGCAAGCAACCAGGTAGCTGCAAAGTGAGTTAGCACTAAAAACCCTGAGATGGTCCTGGTCAAGTCTGTGAGCTGTTGGTGACAGCAAAGTGACAGTTGTGGGCCACCTGTTGATGACCACAAAGTGTCCTTGCAGCAACATTCCAATGAAAGATGGTAGTGTGCTCCAAGATGCACCTTGGCAGTGCAGAAACATACTGCAATAACTCCATGAATGCTGATATCCTGTCACCAATCACCCTTTTATACATGCACATTACATGACACTGAACCAGCTAGCTCTAAGCCAACTCCTCAAGTCAGCAGAATATCTGACACTGTTGTATACATCTATCCGCCAGATGCCCCTGATTGGACCGGGTTAACAATCCTAATCAGGAAATGCATATTCTATGAGGCCCACCAGGCTGGCCCTGTTCCAATCACTACACATACTGTAAGTGGTTTGGAGATTGAACCATGACGAAGCTGGTACAGTGTTGAATGCCAGGTCTATAGGTGTGGGAGCATGTGGCTACTGCCAATGGAGATGGTGAGACTTTGCCTGAGATGATGGTGCTGGGTGCCCAAGATAAAAGGCTGGGGGAGCAAGTGGTGAGATGGAGTGTCCGGATAGCACTCTGACTTCTATGTTGGAGATTCTCACTATCTAGTTTCTATCTGCAGTGGACAGAATGGAAGCCTGGATATTAATGTGCAATGATTAGGTAGAAAAGTGGATAATAATGAGCAATAAAAGTACTCTCATTGCCCACAAATGAGAATCTCAGTTTGACACCCGGACCTCATTCAAAAATGCAATTTGTCATTTTTGACATCAAGAAAGATCTCACTCAACATCTCAAATGATTCTCTCAAATTTCTCACCGTAGCCCATGTTGTCTAGGGTTGAGAATATTCTGCCCATTGACTTGATAAGCAACAATATAATTGATTTGGTGGGATTTTAATTCCTATTCTCTTGGTTACTAGTCCAGTGACAATCAACATGCTCATGGTAGATTCCAGGTTGTTAGAGTATGGCCAAAATGTAAATGATCAAATCATCCTCTAATGACTGAAGAGTTTGCCATTCAAAGAACTGGCCTCTTTTTACACTAATAGAGCTGTGTACAAATGGAACACACACACACACACACACACACACACACACACACACACACACACACACACACACAATCTCTCTCTCACACAAGCACACACTTTTTCTCTCTCTCTCTCATGCATACACACACACGTCAGTCTGCAGTTATCAAACACATTCCCTATATCTGATTGTATCACTTACCTCCGCTTTTCAACACAGATGAGGAATCAGACAGTTATTTCTTCCTGTAAGTTTTCCTCAATCAAACAACAAGTGAAAGAACTGTGATTGAGTAGTTGATCTCCCACCAGACACGAGGCGAAGGGAATCAAAATGGGATATGGAACTGACAGCAGCATAAGGAAGAATGTCGTGTTCACGCCTGTCATTAATGTGGGATAATAATAACAGTTTTAAAATTCTTATTATAAAATATTTAAAAACAAGTGTCTGCTTGTTTGCTGCTAATGAGTAAATTATGGTGACTACAGTTTAATGGTTCTCAGCAATGGTTCCTGTAGCTGCTCCTTGCCAGCATATTCCTCTAAAAGAGTGTTTATTTTGTCTCCAAGGACTAAGAAAACCGTGACTGGAGACAGCAATCACTATCCACACTAACAAATGCAAGCTAGAGCCAAGTCTGTGGAAATGGTACATCCTCCTGTGTGCCAGTCAATTGTGTCTCTTGCCACAACAGTGAGCCTTCACTGATGTGGCAGTAATTTGCGTGTTTCATGGTGTTAGTGTGGTTTAGTCACTTTAGAGAGCCAAAGGAGACTGCCAGGGTGTTCCCAGCCTGCAGCTGAGTCGCCAGTACAGGATGGTCCCATATAACCAATGTTGGGGCTAACAAGCAGGGAAGGCTGCAACCAGCATCCAAATGAATCCTTCTGAAGGGTGCTGTACATTTAAGACTGAGGTAGATGGATTCTTGATCAGGCTGAGAATCAAGGGTTACAGGAAGAGGGCTGGAAAGTGGAGGTGAGGAATGTCAGATCAGCTGTGATCCTACTGAATGGCATAACAGACTTGAGGGGCCAAATGGCCTACTCCTGTTCCTATTTCTCATGCCTCATAGTTCACAAGACTGTCACACTTGTCTGAGGGTGCCTGTATAGTGAGATGTCCTCTCATTGCCCTTGCTGCCTGAACAATGCCCATCTCTCTCTCCTCAGGATGCCCAAAGCCTCTGATTAGATATGAAACTACTTAAACTGCCCACTGTCCTTTTTAGGAGGCTCCTCCTTAGAAGAATGCAGAATTGTGTGAGACTAATAGGAGATTGGAGCTGGAACCTGTAGATTTAACCAAGAGATAAATAATTTGTAAACCTGCGATTCCAGTAATTAGTGGTCTGAACTTTCGATGCCATCTGTGATTTCTACATATTGTGCCAGTGATTTCCACAGATTACCACGCCAATGAATTTCACACATTTTAACAAAATAGAACAACACATTTTCAAACAAAATGAAACCCGAGGAAGGGTCATTGGGCTCAAAATGTTAATTCTGTTTCTCTCTTTACAGATGTTCCCAGACCTGCAAGCTACTCAAGCACTTTTAGTTTGATACACATTTTAACATTTGCTGAACTTTATGTTTTCACAACAATTGGATCATGAGCCAATGTGCTTTACTGTGTTAGGGGTTTACAGAAATGTCACTGTGCCATTACATTGTGAACACGCGCATGTTTTATCACGTTAATTAAGTGTGCTTTCCCATGAAAGTAATTGCCCAAATACCAATGCCAGTATTCGGAGATATCATGTCTACTTCTCCATGGCCGTGATTTTAACAAGGTCAGCTAGCTGGACCTCACAGGATATGAGTTCCCTGACTGAGGCTGTTTATCTGGTCAAATCAGGGAGCTCTGTCTGACATATAAAAAAGGTGTAAAAGAGATACTGACACTCTAGTGTCTGACTCTGTATAAGACAGTACTATGAACAGGGACTATTCATGTGTGAGCAAAGGGTGAGTTGATGATGGGGTATTGATCTCTGGAGTTATTTTCCCTGTAGTCAGTGATGATAAGTTGTTCATGGCTAATCACTTGTGTTACACGTCTGTTGCACAAGATGGTTGCAGTGTGGTACACTGGACTGGCACTAGCTGAAGTGCTGAATCAGTGAAGAAGTCACAACAAGAGAAAGGCTCATTATGGTAGAATTATACTTTGTTTGAATATTTAATTTATATGACTAATCACATAAACAGCATTGTAGAGAGTTCAGAAGTGGTTTTCAAGAATAAGATTTGTGCCTAAATGAATGAAGTAATCTCTACACAGTCAGCATGCAGAAGGATGACTATAAATAGAAAGTTCCACAGCAGTCATATTGCTTAGGTCCTGTTCCAGTTGATTTTTGTAGATTGACAATTGGGTTACAAGCAGTTAAAGCACAGGTGCCTCCATAATTTATTGAAAATGGTAATTGCATTTGGATGGTGATTGATAGCCTATTGGTGATGAGAGCTATGGTTCTCTTTCCCCTCCTGTTTCAGTCAGGTTCCAAGGAAGTGGTAACTCTTAGTATGTAAGTTTTCAATTTCCATTAGACTGTGTTGAAAAGCACTGACCTCAGTGCAAACTATAATATTGCAGAGTAAGTGTACCTTAGCTTAAGGAAATGCTTGTAAGATCAAATTATTTAATATTGCAATGAAGACATTTCATATTTAATACTTATTGGAGGACTTGCATCTTGAATGATGGTGGAAAAATTAATTTATTTCAAGTTTGTGGACATTTTTAGAGGAGCTTCTTATCAAAGTTCAGTGTGGACATTTTGGATTTTTTTTTAAACGGTGTTTGGATATCTAACGACTGGTCTTAGCTTCTGCAGTCCCCGACTGGGACTGTTTTGAATAGTGATCGATGGAAGGTGCTTTGATAACTGGTCTTCAGTTGAAGAATAATAAGCCCACAGTGAAGAGGTGCCCAGGTGATCTCTCTGACTTCTGAAAAGAAAGCTTTTACATCTGCTAATCAAGAAAGTTATTTCTTCTGAACGAGTGATTGATGGAACATCTCTTTCTTTTGTGATTCCTGTGAAAGTGGAGGCTGAAAGGCTTCAGACAACCATGCATAATTAGTGAGTTCACCAGAATGACAGTGACAGATGTTGGTGCATGCAACACACTATCCTTTTGCTTTCTAGGGTAACCCATTGGCCCGAGTTTTATTTCTGAGAGTCAATCTCTACAGAGACATCTTCCCCTTTTTTTTCTAAATTGTGACTATGTGGAAATGTGTGTTTTGGGGTTTAGGTGGATAAGCATTCATACCTGTTTATTTTACTGTTTGTTAACCAATTATTGCATCTTCACTGAGCAGGTGTTTTGAGAATAAACCAATGATTGTGTTAAAGTTGGTTGGTAGAGCTCTTTCTTTGAAAGCCTAATATTAATTTTACTAATAATATTAACATATCAGCCAATTTGATATTTGGATAAGAATTGTTTTTTTTTGTTTTGATTTTATTCTAAGGTGAGACTATAGTGATAGTTCATTTCTCCAAAGTTGGTTCTAACAATTTAATAACAAGGATGTTGGCTTGGGCTTGAGATAACTGTAGAAGGGATTTTAGCTAATATTTTCTGGTCTACCCTTTGTTTCCGGCTTATTTTGTCCAAATCTCTTAGTGTCAGTTCAATAAATAAACGTTGCTCTAACTAATCAATTAGGCATGATGGAACAATTTGAATTCTTTATTTAAACAGTTGATATTGCAGGAATCTTGGTTAGAGTGACATCTCTCCAGGTACAGAATGTTATTTCTCTCTGTCTCCAGGTCAAACTGCTCTGCTTACATTATGCTTGCATGATCAGTGACATTATGGGCTGTTTGGTTTTTTCATATTAACACCTTGCCCTGCAAATAGTGAAGTATCTGATTCAGTTTTAAGGACATACTGTTCACTTATCTACTTTCATTTTTTCAATCCTTTTTAACACACAGTTTTAACCAGTTAATCTACAGGCTTGCAGCATCAGTATTGACTTGATAGAACTTAAACTCTGCCTACATTTCATCATGAGGGTTACGTGACAGGAAAATATTTTACAAGAAGTACAAAAGGAATCGCTTTCTGATCCCTGAGTTTTCCATGGGATGTGGGTCAATGCAAGGCCAACATATTTTGCCCATCCCTAACTACCCTTGAATTGAGTGACTTGCAAGGCCATGTCAGAGGGTGGTAGAGTTCACATGTAGGCCAGACCAGGTAAGGATGGAAGATTTTCTCCCTAAAGGACACTTGTAAGCTAGATGAGGTTTACAGAGTTTTATAGTGGGCATTGCTCAGACTGCAAGAAGCCCTGTGAAAATCTAAGATGGCATCCAGAGTAAGGTAGCATGCATGCCTTTCTTTGGAAAGAAAGGATCAAGCAAACTGGGCAGGGGGCTTTGGGATGTGGGGAAGTTAATTTTGGAAGACCGCCAGGTAGCACAGAGGTAGTGAGGGATACTGAAATAACTGCACGGAAGTTGGTATCCCATCACTAAGTCACCCTTTATTTAAATGTGCTATAAATAGACTCTGACCAGCTAGTTCAGTGGCAGCCCCTACAGTGAGGACAGTCTCTGCACCTTGTGTTTATCCCTGTCAGTCAGGGCTCCCTGATTGGGGCTGTTAACCTGGGCCAATCAATAATGTCATCATCAAAGAGATCCATGTGGCCAACTTCATTCCAATCACAACAGATACAATCTTGGGGGAGGTACTCTGCTGCAAACCAGAGACCACCCTCCCATCACAAGGATGTGCCCATGCTTTCTTCCCACCAATTCACCAAGTGAAAAGAACAGCCTTAACCCACTTCTACAGTCCAGTGTATAATGGCAATAAATCTGGATTAAGAGATTAAAGTCTTTTATGGGTCTAAGGATGGGTGGAGTGGTAAGGGTCCTATCCACACCTCCCCCCTCTATAATGGAGACTGTATTGGAGATGGGCAGGAAAATGCAGCTCACTACCTCATGTGTTTCACCCAGCTGACTTCTGTTCTTCCAATCAGAGCTGGTATCTCATTCTAATCTTCCCTGTCAACCTATCAGCAGCAAGCAGGAGACAGAACCAATGTGTGATTCGAGAAGTGGCTCATTGTCATTTCTTTCCATTTAACTTGTGAGAGTGGGGTATGACATTTCTCCAAAATGGTTGTAACTGGGAGTGAAATTTCCTGCGGTCTTTAGGTGCCAGATCCACCCACCACCACTGTGTGATTAGCTACAAAAGCATAAATGAGCCACATGAACAGTGATCATTTAACATTGACTAGTAATGTAGTTATTTGGACAGTTGGGATCATTCGGCAAGTATTGGTCAATCATAACACCATATTTAACCGTACATAGTTTGTTTGTACTTTGCAAGCAAGGCTAGTTGTACTGTGTCCTGAAGAATGGTAACACTTGAAACATTGACTTGTCTCTTCCAGATGCTACCTAGTTTGCAGTGCTCTTCCAGCATCCAGTTTTTCTGCCTTCGATTCCAGCATATGCTGTTTTATTTTTGTCCCTAGTTCTATATTCTGTTCTCTGCCTACTCTGAATAACCGAAGGAACATATTTTGGCACTCTCAGCTTTTATATTGATGTTGAAATTCGTACAGAAAGGTCCTCTGCCTGTCATACAACTAAGCAATATCAGGATCAGACCCACTGTACACTTAAACTTTATTAGCTGTGTCAGAAGGCAAGAGCAGGAAACTTACACTGGAACTGAATAAATAAAGAGACTATTTAGACTGTGAAACAAAAACAAGTTGCTGGAGAAACTCTCCAGATTTGGCAGCATCTGGAGAGAAAGTAGAGTTAATGCTTGAGTCCAGTGATCCTCCTTCAGAGCTAGTTAGGCCATGGGCAAAACATTAATGTTTTAGTCACCATATTTGAGGATGGATGTGGTTACATTACAATGGTTACAGAGGAAATTTGAGGATGTTGCCTATTCTTAGAGAACCAGGGGAATGAAGGAAAACTGGACAGTCTGTGGTTGTTTCAGGGACCCAGGTTCGATTCCAGCCTCGGGCAACTGCCTGTGTGGAGTTTGCACATTCTCCCCGTATCTGCGTGGGTTTCCTCCGGGTGCTCGAGTTTCCTCCCACAGTCCAAAGATGTGCAGGCTAGGTGGATTGGCCATGCTAAATTGCCCATAGTGTTCAGGGGTGTGTGGGTTATAGGGGGATGGTTCTGGGTGGGATGCATCAAGGGCAGTGTGGACTTGTTGGGCCAAGGGCCTGTTTCCACACTCTAGGTAATCTAATCTAAACAGGATTATAGGGAGAGTTAATTGAGGTTTCCATAATTACAAGAGGCTGCATATTTTGAATAGGAAAAAACAATTATCCCTTAACAAAACATTCATTAATCAACCAAAATTAATATAATTGGCTGACAGATTGATGGGGAAATGTGTTCACTTGGGGTGATGGGGTTCTGGAATAATAGCGTCAAGTACTGAAGAAACTCAGCAGTAGGAGAGAAAAACTGAGCTCTGAGACCAATATCTATTTTAAGTGGTAGTCTTGAACTCACTGACTAAAGGGGTGATAAAGGCAGAAACCCATCATATAAAAAGTACTTATGTATGCTCATAAAGTGCAGTGATCCAAGGGCTAGGGACTAAGAAGCCAGAGACTGGAATTCAGCTGGATAACTGATCATCGCTGGTACGATGTTTAAGCCAGAACAATTCTGATTGTAACCAAGAATCAATAAAAATTTAGCTTCTTTACTTTGCAAAATTAGCCCTCTAGAATTAAATCTGTCGGCTTTCATTCCTTTTTATTGACCTGTATGCCTATTGATTTGTGTATGTTTTCTGGAAATCTTGGTTGCTGAACTCCCTTTAGATTCTTATCTTCCAAATAACCCTGTCTGTTTTTTTTTCAAGGTGTGATATCCCACATCAACTTGTGTTGAAATTAATGTGCCCTTTTTGTAAGTGTATTAACTTCTGGGGCTTTACCAGTCCTCTTTGTGCCAAACAATCACCCAAACACCACACCCAGCAGCCCATTGTGCTGTCGGTTGTAACCTTAGAAAATTATGATTCCAAAGTTAATCATTGTTCACTTAAATTGTGAACAACAGTAACCTCTGCACCAAGCCTTCTGACACTTCATTTTTTACTCTATGCTCTTCTGAAAAGTGCCTATTTACCCTTGATCTCTGCTTTCAGTCTGTCTGTCTCTCTGTCTCTCTCCCTCTCTCTCTCTTGCAGTTTAGTATGAAAGTTGGAACTTTGCCCTGGTAGCTGATGAATGCATAGTTCAGGATTGCCTGATCATCTATGAAATGATCCAAGAGGGAGTTTAGAACTAGACTGGATGATTTGGAAGCAGGCTTCACATGTCTCTGTGTCTCTGTCTCTCTCGCTCTCTGAAACTAAAAGCTTGTGGAGTACTTTAACACTAGCCAACAAGCTTACAGATGTCAAATAGAAATTACAAGATACTTTCCCCCAGGGGAAGCAGGGAATGCCCAATTATCGGGACCTTTCTGCTGCTGTGTTGACTGAGCCTTAGTCAACATTGACCCTTTACAAAGATTTCTCCATTTCTCAAGAGAATCTCTCCTCCCCCTCCAACAGTTGGCTTTAATTACATTTCACCTTAAACTGAAATGTTGGTACCTCTTTATAGTTTAGCAGAAATAATTTAGAATGAATTGAGCCAGCTTAGTGAGATCCATGGTTAGCCAGTGAGTATGGGGCATTTAAAATGTAATAATCATGCAAGTATAATGAGTTATTGGGCAGCACTGGGGAAGTGGGGCTATAGAAAACTTGTGTTGTCTATTGATTTCTATGATAATGGGGAGCAGAACAGGGCTTGGTTTATGTAAGGTTAGGGACCAATTAAAGATGTCTTATCGTTCTTATAGATCTCAAGGTGTATTCTGTCTACAAAAACTCAATCAACTGGCTGGGAAGTACTTGCAGAGCTGAAACAAACTTCCATAATACAGAGCAGGTTAGAGTGAAAGAGCTACTACTGTTTGCAATGTGGAAGCCTTAGCACAGAAGGATAAAAGTGCTGTAGCCTTTTATACACTATTCTTCACTAAGATATTACCGGCAAGGGCAGACTTTTACACCATCTTTAACTGGCTCAGAGGGCACAAGGGCATCAAACGCATGACTATAGATCTGGTGTCACATAAATCAGACCAGCAGGTTTCCTTCATTGTTAATTATTGAACCAGATAAGCTTGCATAACAATTAAGGTGAAGTTTGTGTTCCCCATCGCTGTGGCTAACATTCAACTGCAGACTTTATGGATTGAATTGCAATTCCATCAGCTACCCGCTTGGAACAGGAATGTGCACCACTGGAGGAATTACCTGGATTTTAATCAAGTGAATTTAGCACTAAGCTATCGCTTTCTCTTGGCTAGAGAGCCTCTGATGCAAGCCTCACATCAACACTCCTCAGCTTTCCTCATGCTCAGCATTAACGGTATATCACCCGTGTACATTGGAATGCATTCCCTGACACTTCACGCTCTCCCTTGCAGCACAAGCCAACACAACAGGATAGAGCAGTAGTGAATCCGGGGGTAGGCTGCCTCTTCTTGCATCATTGAAGTTGGTTCTATCAAGAAGAGGCAAACAGTATTCCAGAAGCCTCCCGGGAATACAAAACACTCATGGCTCAGGCACCTCCCAGGGCTTCCACTTCACCCTCGTCCTTCTATTTGAGTATGGCATAACGCTATAGATGGTGCAACCATCTGCTTTTCGTTTTCCCTTCACTGCCCATTCTCTCACCCGTGGTCCTCCCTTTGAGTCATGCTTTCAGATAGCAAAGACCTTTCACAAGCCAGCTGGCAAGGGAAGAGTATGAAGAAGAGATTCTTCCTGCGCAAGGAGCACCACCATATCTGACACATGAAGTCACCAGGTCAGATCCCAGTGCTGCAGCTACTTAAGAGTCTATCAGCAGGAGCAACTCATGGTCAGGCCCAAGATGCTTGTCACCAGGGCAGGTAGAGGACCACCGGCATGGCAATTTCCTTACTGAAGAGGACTCTGAAGACTTTGAGGTGATGCACAAGAAATGATCGAGCTTGTGCCCAGATGTGCTTGATACATTGACAGAACTGCCAGGATGCCCCTTGTCAGGGAGCATGGTGTATTCAGACTCCAATCTGATGCAAAGCTTGGAGTCCATTCCTTCCCACAGTGGCCAACTCTGAGGACATTTGCAAACTCAGCATAATACAGCCTCTCTGACAGCTATCTCTCCTTCTGGTCCATCAGAAACAGAAACTACCCATTGACTCACTGCTGCAACAGAAACTGGTGCCATGTATACCTAGCTTGATTCCAGCCACTATGGCACAGTTATCATTGCTCCAAGGATTAAGAGGCTCACAGGCTCTTTCAACAGCCCAGCAAATGGAGTACTACCCAATGGCTCTGTGCCACAACCTGTTGCCCTCCTACCCTGTTGCATTGGAGGTCTGCCAATACCCCTTGCTGTTCCTAGTCAATCAAATAGCCACACTGTTGTCCATTGGTGAGGTGATCTGGTTCAATGCCAGACCTTCCAAGCAAAGAGCTATTGAGGACAACCTGCTACAACCTTCTACCAGCCATGCTACATTGGGAGTATATTTATGGACATGAGACTAGATAAGTCAGCAATAACGAAACGTACAACTGTGAATAGATGATTATATGTATTAACGGAAAGTGATTTTAGATTACCTTGCAGTGAAATCAGTTTTGAAGCATTATTTATTTGAAGATTGTCTATTTGGCAATAATCTTCCAGTCCATTTTGTGGCAGATGCTGTAATCATCACAAATCAGGAGATACTGTGTGTAGAAGGACTATTATGCAAGTGGCCCTGGTAACAGATAATGGGAACTGCGGATGCTAGAGAACCCGAGATAACAAAGTGTGAAGCTGGATGAACGCAGCAGGCCAAGCAGCATCTCAGGAGCACAAAAGCTGACCTTTTGGGCCTAGACCCTTCATCAGAGAGGGGGATGGGGAGAGGGAACTGGAATAAATAGGGAGAGAGGGGGAGGCAGATCGAAGAAGAATAGAAGAGAAGATAGGTGGAGAGGAGACAGACAAGTTTTTTTGCTTTTTCCTTTTCTTTTCACCCACACCTGGAGGGTGGTGGGTAAGGGAAGGCACCTTGGCCAGCAATGCCAGGACGAGCCGGACATTGCCTCACCCCAGGCCCAGGCTCTCCCAGTGAGCGAGGAACTCCGGTTGAGGCCCCAGTCTACAGCTAGGCCCAGGTGCCTGAAGGAGGACAAGTGCTGAATTCGGTCTGGCATAGTGGTCTCCCAGTGCAGAGGTCTCATCCTCACCAATGGTCTTCTTTGTCTTTTGGAGCCAGGTATCCCAGCAGCAGATCTTCGCCAAGAGTGGCTGACTTATCCTGGTGTGGAGGTCTTCAGTGGAGTTTTCCAGCCCAATATTCCAGTGAGCCAGTAGGTGTGAACTGAATTGTGAACTTTGTCTTTATTTTACATTTTTTTGTTATTATATATGACTTCTGTCATTGATTTGTAGGTGTTGGCATGAGGAGAGTTAAAACCAATCACTGCATTTTTCATGTAAAAGTACACATGACAATAAATTTCTATTCTATGATTTACTGACTAGTCTCCATCTGTTCTGCCACCTTCAAAAACTTAAGCAATGAAATATGATGACACCATGAGCATGTCCCTTAAAAGAATTTCACACATATGCTGCAAGGCATAATACAACACAGCTAGGTCTCTGTGCTCCTAAAGCCCCTTGATAGTTGTACCCTTTAATTTGTGTTGACTCCATGTTCTTCCTACTAAAATGAATCATTCACAGTTTTGTTTTAACATCATTTACTAATTGTCTACCTTTACATTGATATGTCTGTATCTTTTAGAAGTTCTCCAATGTACTCCTAATAGTTCACAATGCTTTCACATTTTGGATCAGATGCAAATTTTGAAATACTGCCCTATCTGTGTTATGCCTTGAACAATAAATTTAATTGCTTGATAGTGCAGAAGAGATAACATAAAGGGTCAAATCTATGGCTTCTTAAGTCTCAGTCCTGACAACTGCAAGATGAAAAACTTGGAGCAAAGTTTAAGCTACAAATTTGTTCAGACACCTGTAGGGCACTGCCACATTGCTTTTAATTCACTCACAGATAAGGGAATCACTAGCTGGACCAGCAATTATTGCCCATTCTTAGATCTCCTTGAGAAAGTGGTGAGCTGCCATCTTGACCTGCAGTCCATTTAGTGCTGGGTTAGAGAGTAAGGAGTTCCTGGATTTTGACCCACTGACACAATAGACAATTGGTGCAGGAGTAGGCCATTCGGCCCTTCGAGCCAGCACCAAGAAATGGTGATATATTTCCAAATTAGGGTGGTGAGTGACTTGGAGGGGAGCTTGCAGATGATGGTGTTTCTATGTAAATGCTGGCCTCTTCCTTCCAGGTGCTATCTAAGGATGGAACTCCTTCTGGATATTTTAGATATTGTATTTGGAACATGAGTCAAATGCTCCCATGACACAGCACATGGTATTTTCAGTGCCTTCAGTCACAGCACCTCACCTGGATAGTGGATCATGTCTTTAAATAGTTCTTAGTACAGCTGAGTGCATGCTCAGTTGAGCATGTGTATGAGAAGTTGTTAACAAGAGCAGTGAGCATGAAGAGAGCTCATGAGTCAACCAATGCTAGGATTGACAGCATAATCAGCTAATTTTGCACATTTCCCAAGCACTGCCGAGAAGCCCATGTTTTGACATTCAATTACATGGTAGGCTAATCAGTAAAGTTAGATCATATGTGATTCAGAAGGAGCTTACTGATTGTCTCCTACTGTCAAGCCAAATTTGTATCCAGAGGGTGGTGGTGGAAGGTTGTTATCAGACTGGAGGCCAATGACTAGTGATGTTCTACAGGGATTGACACTGGGCCCACTTTTTTGATTGTCATTTATATAAATGTAGCAGGCATGGTTTGTAAGTTGGCAGATGACTTTTGCAGAAGATTGGTGGTACTGTGGACAATGAAGACGGTTATCTAACATTATAAAGAGCCTTTGATCAATTGGATCAATGGGCTGAGGAGTGGCAAATGGAGTTTATTTCAGAAATGAGAGGTATTGCATTTTGTCAAAGCAAACAAGTTCGGGGATTGCACAATTAATAGTAGGACTCTGGATGTTGTTGTAGAACAGAGATCTAGGTGTTCTGGTACATAATTCTTTGAAATTTGCATCACATTTAGACGGGGTGACCAGGAAGACATTTTACACACTTGCCTTCATTGGTCACTCATTTGAATATTGGAGTTGGAATGTCATGTTGAATTTGTACAGGACATTGAGACCACTTCTGGAATAAAGTAAACAGTTCTGGTCATCCTGCTGTGGGAGGATGTTATTAAATGGGAGAGTGTTCAGAAAATATTTACCAGGATGTTGCCAGGATGTTTTGTGTTATAAAAATAGGCTGGAAATACTAGGGCTGTTTTCCACTGGAGCGTAGGAGGTTGAGGGGTAACCTTAGAGGCTTATAAAATCATGACAGGCATAGATAAGGTGAATAACAAGGGTTTTCCCTGGGGTGGGGCAGTTCAAAACTAGGGTCACTTTTTTAAGGTGAAGGGAAACATTTAAAAAGGACATTTTTATACAGTGTGGTCTGTACGTGGATTTAACTGCCAAAGGAAGTGGTAGATGTAGGTATAGTTAAAACATTCAAAAGACATTTTAGGTACATGACTAGGAGACACTTGGATGGATATGGGGCCAAATGCACACAAGTGAGGCCAACTTGGTTTGGGAACATCGTTGACAAGGGTTCATCGGACCGAAGGATCTGTTTAAATGCTGTATGACTCTATGACTCTGAATCAATGACAAAACAAGCTCATCAGCCCAGGCCATGCTGGAGGTAACTGAGAGCAGACTCCTTTGCTTTTTATTTCCGAACTGATTTCCAATATACGGCAGGAAAGTCAACTTTGCCACTTGTGCAATTTATGAAAGCAGAAGGTCAGCAAAGCGAAAACTCATGAATGAACGCACCTGAAAATTTCATTGACCCAAACAGTGTTCCTCACCTTTCCTGATTAAGAGGCTCCTGTTTAAGGTCTCAAAATTAAAATTTAAACTGGTTTGTCTTTATGTAGGAACGTTGAAGCATGAGTAGGCTGAACATGACAGCTAATTGGTGCAGAGCAAACTCTAACAGTCATGTGGTAATAGCCAGGTGATCTATCCTTTGCGATGTTGACCAAGGAATAGTAATTGACCAGGGCGCTATGCAAACCACTACTGCTCTCCTTTGAAATTATGGCCATGGGATATTATCTACAACTAAAGGAGAAAATGCTGGGGAATCTCTGCAGGCCTGGGAGCATCTGTGGAGAGAGAAGCAGAGTTAATGTTTTGTATCTAATATGATTATTTTTCAGAACTCCATTAACTCTGAAGTTAACTTGGAATCTGTCTCAGAAATATTAACTTGGTTTCTCTCTTCATACGTGCTGCTGGGCCTGCTGAGAATCTGCAGCATTCCTTTTTTTTAATTTCAGGTTTCCAGCATCTGCAGTGTTTTGCTTTTCTAACAGTAAAGCATATCTATTTGAGAGAGCAGAGCAGGCCCTGTTTGATATCTCATTTGAAAGGAGGCTGCTCTGATAATGCTGTACACCTTCAGTACTGCTCACCTTGTCTCACCTGCTTGCTCCAATACGGACTAGTTTAGGATTATATTCAGCATGGACTGGTTGGACTGAAGGGCCTGTGTCTGTGCTGCAGGACTCTATGAATGACTAAATCCCTTGGTTTTTAAACAATTTTGACTAAATGGCACTCTTTCCAAAGTTAGAAGCCAACCACCATTCTGTTTCTGAATCGGTTAAGTGATACAAGCCTCTGGGTACAGGTTTGAATCATTCAACATAGCACAGTAAGTGCAGCAGGAGTTTTAATCTCCAGTTTTTGTTCAACCGTTCCAGATTCATCTGGGTCAGCAACAAACCAACACCGATTTTAAATAAATGCCATGGCAACATAGTGCAGCTTTAGCAGTGCCATGGCAACCCACAGTCTCTCTCAATGAAAGGAAAACATATGCTGGCCACTCCAACATGATACTGGGGCTAGAATGTACAGAGGTACAACCATGCAACAGTACACACACTTGCATCTATTTAAGCCCACAAATGCCACATATATTTACAATGGGATGAAAGCACATGGTGGGGGAAAGAATAATTACTTTTCCCATCGCTGTCTTTAGTTTCTCAAGGTTAATGCATTGGTGTCAGGCTAGTACTTTAACTCAAATACATGAGAGGTCTAAAGTTAACATGAGATGTTAATGATAAAACAGATGCTTGACCCAACAACTTAACAGCAACCCAATGGCTTAACACACTTATATAAATCACCCACTTAAGCCAACAGGTAGCTTTATTAAAGTAGTGAAACACAGGACTTCAGTGCGGGTTTAGAAACGATAGTGATGTGACAAAAGAAAAAATAACAAACAGATAAGCAAGAGGGACAAAATGGGGAAGAGAGAAGAGGCAACAAGACAGAAGTGAAGGAAAGGGAAGGGAAAGAGGTGAGAGTGGGCTTATGGAAAAGAGAACGGACAAAGGAATAGGTTATTTGAGCAGATTGAGAAATCAGATTTAAAAATATGTCTGGAGAAAACTAATGGCCATATGTTATAAGAGGATGGAGTTCACATTAAAATGTACAGGTCAAGTGAAGGAGAGGAAAAAGGGGGTCTTGCATCATAAATATATCCATCACTAAAATTAACACAACGGGTTAGCAAGTTCACGAGAAAAGAAGACAAAGCACAAGGCTTCATTTAAAAAAAAATGAATTGAGAAGTTGAAATGTTGTGTTCAAACTGTGAGCATTGAGTAGGGTACCGTTGGAGAATTGTGTGCCATATAATGAAAAAAGATAGAGATACTAAAGAGGTTGCAGAGAAGATTTATAAGGATGGTGAGGCAAGAATTGCCACACTGGGTCTCTTGCCTCTTGAAAAAGACTGAAAAATGACTAAATTAGGAAATGTTTCAACGACAGGATATAGAGTACATTTCCTACGGGAAGGACATAATGAGATGCTTTCAGTATAATTATAAAAAAAATCCAATATGGAATACGTAGGAAACATCTGTACCCAAGGAGTGATGAAATTGTAGAACTCTCTCCTACAGTGAGTGTGAAATAGCTGCACAGTCTTGTATCCTGTCAGCATGTCACCCTTTTTTATTTGTGCATGGTACACGTGCTCTGGCCAGACAGCCCAGGGCCAGCCCATGGGATGAGGAGGCTCTTTTGAATCTTCTGTTTTATATCTATTAGATAGAGCTTCCTGATTGACCCAGGTTAACAATTTGAGGGCGGCACGGTGGGTCAGTGTTTAGCACTGCAGCCTCACAGCGCCAGGGACCCGGGTTTGATTCCACCCTCGGGCAACTGTCTGTGTGGAGATTGCACATTCTCCCTGTGTCTGTGTGGGTTCCCTCCGGGTGCTTCAGTTTCTTCCCACAGTCCAAAGATGTGCAGGTTAGGGTGCTTTGGCCGTGCTCAATTGCTCATAGCATTCAGGGATGTGTAAATTAGGTGGGTAATTGGAGTTGGGTCTGGGTGGGGTGCTCTGACTTGTTGGGCCAAAGGTCCCGTTTCCAGACTGTTTCCACACTGTAGGGATTTGATGATCTATGATCCATGAATCTCAACTGAGGATCTCATAGTCAATGTGACCTACCTGGCCATCATTCCACTCACTGCAGGATGCTTTATTTAAATTATTCATGGGATGTGGGTTTCGCTGGTTGGATCAGCATATATTGCTCATCCATAACTACCCTCTGGAAAATTTGAAGACTCAACTATGTTGCTATGGGTCTGGAGTCACTAAAAGGCAGGACCAGATAAGGATGGCAGTGTTCTTCCCTGAATGATATCAGTGGACCAGAAAGATTTTTTTCCCAAAAATCAGGAATGGATTCATGATCATCATTAGATTCTTAATTGTAGACTTTTATTGAAATTAAGCTCCAGCATCTGCCATGGCAGGATTTGAACCTGTGTACCCAGAACATTAGCCAGGTCTCTGGATTAACTGTCCAGTGACAATGCCAGATAACAAAGTGTGGAGCAGGGTGAACACAGCAGGCCAAGCAGCATCTGAGGAGCACAAAAGCTGACGTTTCGGGCCTAGACCCTTCATCAGAAAAGGCTTTTCTGATGAAGGGTCTAGGCCCGAAACATCAGCTTTTGTGCTCCTGAGACGCTGCTTGGCCTGCTGTGTTTATCCAGTTCCACACTTTGTTATCTCGGATTCTCCAGCATCTGCAGTTCCCATTATCAGTGATAATGCCACTCGGCCATCACCTCCCTGGGCTGAAGGCACTATTGTTTAAGAGAAAATCATACAGTTTGAGGAAGAGGGTGATAGATGCTCATCATGGCCTGTTTAGATCAGGAAAGATGTGTGCAGGCTCACGTGAATTGTAAGAATCAACACGGATCAGTTGGGTTAAATGGTTTATTACAATGTTGCATTTCCTCTGTGATGCTAAAGAACAGAAATATTGTGAGCAGTTCTAGACACCAAGTCTTAGGAAGAATTATCATTGGAGCAATGCAGGTCAGTTTGTCAGATTGGTGTGCAGCTTCCAAGGATTCAGTTACAAGGCTGAGGTTATGTTTTCCTGAAAAATGAGGTAACAGAACAAATGCAAGAATGTAAATTTCACAGGGAGCATCACTTTATGTCGCATGAGAAAATAGCACTGATATTGATTGGTAAATATACTCTGCTTATCTTGGAGTATAAGGGGTAGAGGTTATGCTGTAGCTATACAAAATCCTGGCCAGACCCCACTTGGGGTACTGTTAGCAGACCTGGGCACCACATCTTAGGAAGGATATATGGGCCTTGGAGGGAGTACAACATAGGTTTACAAGGATAAGACCTGGATTTGAGGTGTTATGAGGAGAAATTATACAAACAAGGTCTGTTTTCATTAGAATTTAGATGGTTAAGGTGTGATCAAAGTATCCAAGATATTTACAAGAAAAGGGCAGGTGAGATAAAGAAGCTACTCCGCTGTATAGAGATTCTAGAACTAGTGAAAATTAGGGACAGACCATTCAAGAAAGATGTCAGGAATCACTTCGACACACAAAAGGTGGGAAAGGCTTAGAACTCCCTTCCACAAATGGCATTTGATGCTAGATCATTAATTATCATTCTGAAATAGATACCCTTGCTTAACGAAAAACTATTAGGGGATATGGGCAAATTAACTACATGGCATTCAGCCACAGATCAGCCTTGATCTTATTAAATGGCAAAACAGGTTCCAGGGATTGAACAGCCTACTCCTGTTCCTAAGCTTCACCGAGACATTGCTGTGGAGAAAGTGCTAGAATACTATTCTCTGTACTCTTTTTTTAATTTAATTTCAGAAAGACACTAGATATGTTCCTTTTGCCTGTAGAGGGCAGGTCCGTGCACTCGTATATAACTGTTTCCAGCAAGCATAATGGTACCACATTCCGAGCCTAACCAAAAGTCTTAAATTGATTATTCATGTTATTCTTAACACATTTCAGATTATTCAACAAATGCAGTCCAATAACGGGATCATTTCAAATGTTTGATTGTTGGCTTTTAACATTTGACTGACTTTTAACTTTGATTGTTGCTACCTTTGAAATTTGGCATTCTTGCATTTGCCCTGCTGAGTTTAAAAAAAAATCTGAGAGCATGTCTCTGGTTCAGCAATACTTAACTTTGCTAAAGGATAATTTTTTTCTGGAATTAAAAGTAAAGATAATTTGATCGAATTTTCATGGGAAACTAATGTTGTAGATGCAATGGTGTCCAGAGGATTTCTGAGCCCTTACACCTCAAACTCTGGAAGTTAGTAAGCAATCAGAAAAGCAGATAGTGTGCTAGCCTTCATTGCAAGCAGTAAGAATTGCAAGATGAAAGAATTCAAGGTTTTGCTGAGGAAATGCATGAAATATTACGTGCAATTTTGCTCTTTATCCTTAAAGAAGGGCATGCTTACCTTAGGAAGAATGTAACAAAATTTATGTGACTAATTTCTGAGATGAAAAGTTTGTGAGGAAAAAAAAATCAGTTAATGTTTCCGGTCACATTTTCAGCCATTCACACTTCATATTTGCATCCTACTCAGTGCCTATCTCCTTTGCAGCTTCTCATTAGTAATCCCTTTGTTTTCCTTTCGTTTTTCTTTCTCCATTGTTTGGCACCATCTCCATGTATTCGATTCATTCCTTCCCCAAATGTGACTCCCCATCAGCAGTGCAAACGCTACTTTTTTTCAGCTGTTTTTGGTTTTGAAGAAGGGTCACTGGACTCAAAGTTAACTATTTTCCTTGCTATAGTTGCTGAGATTTCCCTTCAGCTTCTGATGTTTGTTTCCTCAGCTCTTTGCATATATTAAACGAACTAGTGTTGTGCTCCTTTTGAATGTAGACAGTTAAGGGCTGATTTGATAAAAGGTTTTGCCTTTATTAAGGCTAGTAGATGGGGTAAATGGGCAGAACCAAGTCTGCTGTTACAGGGACTGGTACAATGTAACATAATCTAAAATTTAGTATCTGACCTGCCAGGGGTGCAATTATAAAATACGTCCACAGGCAAAATTTGAGACCACTTAGGAACCCTCTTTGGCAAATATAATCTGATGTCAGATGAGTTAAAAATTATAAATCTGAGATTGATACACTTTTGTCACCTGAAAGGATGGAACATGGGATAAAGATAGATTTACACAGATAATCTATAATTACATTAGATAGTGGAAGCAGATCAAATGACTGAATGGCCTTCTGTTCCTGAATTCCTAAGCTGGTGAAGTTGGCACCTGGTCACCTATGGTATCATGTGACAGTGTTCAACTGGGTCAAAGTCTCAGAGCCACAAGCCGTGAGCTCATTCAGACCCGACCATGTCCACAGCCTCAAGGCTGAGGTAGATCCTTCTCTCCCAGGGTTACACAAAGTTGCTGTGGAGGATGAAGAATTGCAAGGAATTTGAAGAAAGGAAACCAATCTGGTACAAAGTTTCCCTACATGGCAGAATTGAGTGCACTCTTAAAAGTACTTTATTGGCTGTTAAGATTGCCCAGAGGTGGTGAAAGATGCTACTGAAATGTAAGTCCTTCCTTTCTCTATTATTGCAAAATCAATGCATATTTAATAAGTGGTGTATTTCCTTGATTCTATGCTGATTGTGTTGTAGATTCTGTAAAGCCTGATCCTAGTGAAGGATGAGGTAGATTTTTATCTGGCAAATTGCAGCCCCAGTATCATTCTTCAGGTTAGTATTAATGGACAAAAGGAGTTAAAAATTTGTCAAAGTACAGTATTGTGAGTCTTTCACTTGGCCAGTTACACAGCAGGAACAACAACCCCGAGGTTCTGAGCACAAATCTCAGAATTATGAAAATGAATCTAATAAATCATTATGATAAATTTGTGGGTTGATCCAGAATACATGACCTTCGGGTTGATTACAGGAGCCAACGTCCATCACAGTCGTCCTTTGTGGTATTCTTTGCACCTTGTAGCACTTATCACCATCACCACCAGTACACAGCACTGAGAAAAGCTTGTTTAAGGCACATTGCTGCCACCAATCCGCTGTCTTTGCTTTGTCTTGGGCCAACTTCATTACTGGTGAAGAAGGATGTACCACTGTGGAATAACCACAGATGTGGCACTCTTCTTAGATGAAGAGCAGGTTTGTTACATATAGCAATAAGAATACTTTTGCAAGTATATGTATACACAACTATACATTTGCTCATACATAGATAACAAAGTGTGGGGCTGGATGAACACAGCAGGCCAAGCAGCATCTTAGGAGCACAAAAGCTGACGTTTTGGGCCTAGACCTCAAACATAATCACTAGGACCAGTGGGAGCTAATGCAGATGCATCTGTTCCCTCTGAAAACCTTAGTTGAACTCTTTGTTTTCACCCACTGTGTTTGACTTCAATAACATGGACAGAGCTAAGATAACATGAACATCATTCCCTACAGACGCACTTAACATTATACACGAGTCTTGGTATTCCACTTTGTGTAAGGTCATGCAAAGACAGGCCTGGCTGTGAGTGGGTCAGCGTGGTGCAATGCAACTCTACAAGGGTCAGAAGCATGACAGCTAGTAGCTTCAACGTATAGGTTTGATTATGTCCATTATTAGAAATATTCATACATCATGTCAACATAGAAAGCAGATTGTGGAGCAAAGGGGAAGAGACAGGGACATTGTCTAATAATAAAACAGCGAAGAAAAGAAAGAACTTTCATTTCTGCAGTGTCCTCTATGACCACAGGATGTCACAAATCCCTTTGTGGCTGCTGAGGTTACTTTTGAAGTTTTTCACTGTTATTATATAGGATACATAGCAGCTAATTTACACAAAGCAGGATCCCACAACTGTAATGCGATAATGACCAGAAAATCTGTTTTAATGAGTAGGCTGAGTGCTAGATAGTGACCTCCAGATACTGGGAGAACTCTCCTTCTAATACAGTGGATGTGGGATCTTTTACCCTCACACTTTAAATGACATGTTAATGTTTTAATAGAAATATAGAAAACAGGAGCAGGAGTAGACCACTCAGCCCTTCATGCTGGCTCTGCCATTCGAGCCAATCATCCAACACTATGCCCTCTTTTGGGTTTTTTTCTCCCCACAATCTTTGATCCCTTTAGCCCCAAGAACTATATCTCACTCCTTCTTGAAAATATTCAATGTTTTGGCCTCAACCACTTTCTGGGTCTGAGAATTTCACAAGCTCCCCATTCTCTGGGCAAAGAAATTTCTCCTTGTTTCAGTCTTTAGATCCCTGATTCAGGATTCCCTTGTCATGTTCCACTTGCCTTACCTAGTCCTGTTAGGATTTTAGAATTATCTGTAAGATTCCCCCTACCCCTTGACCCTTTCTTCTAACCTGCGATGAATATAGTCACAACCAATCCAGTGCTCTTTTCGTATATGAGTCCTGCCATCCTAGGAATATGTCAGGTAAATCTTTGTTATACGCACTCCATAACCAGACATGCTTTATCAGTCAAGGAGACCAAAACTCTGCACAGTCATCCAGGTGTGGTCTCACTAATGCCCTGTCCAATTGTAGCAAGGCATCCCTGCTCCTGCACGTGAATCATCTCTCAATGAAGGCCAGCATAACGTTTGGTTCTTCAGCACTTGCTGTATCTGTATGCTCACTTTCAGTGACTGGTGCACAAGGCCATCTACCTCTTATTGTACTCACCATTTCCCAATTCATTGCTGTTCAGATAATGTGCCTTCCTCTTTTTGTTACCAAAGTGGATAACGTCATTTCTATCCATATTATACTTCATATGCCATGCATTTGCCCACTCACTTAATTTGTCCAAATCATATTGAAGCATTTCTGTATCCTTCTCAAAGCTCACCTCTTCATCCAGTTCTGAGTCATCTGCAAACTCGTAAATATTGCATTTTGGCCCCTCATGTAAATCATGTATATTTATTGTGAAAAGCTGGGGTGCAAGCACTGATCCCTGCAATACTCCATGAGTCACATCCATTTATTCTTGGTCTTTGTTTCCTATCTGTCAACCAATTCTCCATCCACGTACACTCTCCCCAAACACTCACACTTTAAATGACATGTTAATGTTTTACAAGGGACCTTTATCAAAGGCCTTCTGAAAGCCCCAGTAAATCAGACCCACTGACCCTTCCTGATCAACTCTGCTAGTTACATCCTGAAAGTTCCAGCAGATTGACAAGTATGATTTCCCTTTCATCAATTCGTGCTTACTCTGGCCAATCCTACCACTGTTTTTCAAGTGCACAGCTACTAAACCTTTTATAATTGACTCTAAACATTTTCCCCACTACTGATGCCAGGCTAAGTGATCAGTAACTCACTGTTTTCTCTCTTCTTTTAAAATAGTGAGATTACGTTAGCTACTCTCCAATCCAATGGAACTGTTCCAGCATCTGTAGAATCTTGGAAGATGACTGCCAATATATCCACTATTTTGATGGCTGCTTCCTTAAGTACTCTATGTAGATTATCAGGCCCTGGAGATTTATTGGCCTTTGTTCCCATCAATTTCCCCAACACCTATCCAACAAAGGAACTGAGGGCATGGTTGCCAAGCTTGCAGATGTCACAAAGATGGGTGGAGGGACAAGTAGTGTTGAGGAGGCAGGGAGACAGCAGAAGGCTTGAACAGCATAGGAGAGTGGGCAAAGGAATGGCAGATAGAATACAATATGGGAAAGAGTGAAGTTATGCACTTTGGTAGGAAGAATAAAGGCATAGACTATTTTCTAAATGGGGAAAGGTTTCGGAAATCTGAAACACAAAGGGACTTAAGTTTTAGTTCAAGTCAACAGGCAGGTTCAATTGGCCGTTAGGAAAGCAAATACAATATTACCGCTCATTTCAAGGAGGCTAGAATACAAGAGCAAGAACGTACAGCTAAAGCTGTATAAGTCTGCATTCAGACCACATTTGGAACATTGAGTAGTGTTGAGTTCTCTACATAAGGAAGGATGTGCTGGCATTGGAGGGGGTCCAGAGGAGGTTCACAAGAATAATCCCAGGAATGAAACACTTGTCATATGAGGACCAGTTAAGGACATTGGGCCTGTACTCAATGGAGTTTAGAAGGATGAAGGGGGATCTAATTGAAACTTACATAATATTGAGAAGCCTGGAGAGACAGAACATGGAGAAAACGTTTCCATTAGTAGACGAGACTAGGACCCAAGGTTGCTGCCTCAGTGAAGAACTGAGATGATGAGGAATTTCTTCAATCTGAGGATGGTGAATCTATGGAATTCATTGCCACAGAAGACTGTGGAGGCCTAGTCATTGAGTATATTTAAGACCGAGGTTTCCATTTAGTAGGGGGATCAAAAATTTTGAGAAGAAGGCAGGAGAATGGACTGAGAAACAAATCAACTGTGTTCAAATTGTGGAGAAGACTCAATGAGCCAAATGGCACAATTCTGCTGCTATGTCTTATGATCTATAATACAACCACTTCCCTTCTAATACTGGCTTTCTTCCATTCCTCCCCACCTCACCAAATGCTGGGGGACTTTACTTGTGGACTCCTTTATGAAGATGGAACCAAAATACGTATTTACTGGGCCTGCTATCTCTTTGTTCCCCAATATAGCATCCCCTGTTTCTGGCTGTAAAAGACCTACATTTGTCTCCTCTAATTGTTTCACCTGGCATTCTTACTGAAGCCTCTACTATCAGTTTTTATGTTCCTGCAAGCTTACTGTCTTACTCTGTTATTCCCCTCACAATCAATCACTAAGACCTACTTTGCTAAAATCTAAGCTGCTCCCAATACTCAGCTCACCTGCTCAGTGATTTTTTGGCCAATTCGTATTCCCCTTCCTCCAATACAATACTGTCCCTAATTGGCCTTGTTTACCATGGTCAAGCTACTTTTTCTGTTTTAGCACTGTGCCAGACAGAAATGGAACATTGCAGTTCTTCTATGCAGCCTTTAAATGTTTGCCATTGCCAATCCATCATCGCCCCTTTAAGTAATAATCCCCAATTTATCACAACCATATACATCCCTCTGACAGTACACAGGGCATCGGTTTACCATGTTAGGTTTACAAAAAGGTACCTCTGACAGTTCAGGTCTCCTACAACGGCGCCCCTCCAACAGTAGAGTACTCACTCAGCACTGTCCCTCCAACAGTGCAGCACTCACTCCGAACTGACTCTCTGACAGCGCAATGCTCCCTCTACAATGCTACTCTGATGGTGCCTGCAATGCTCTCTTAGTACTCCCCCATCATAGAGTGCAGCAATCCCTTAGTTACCAAAGTGTTTAGCCTAGATTACAGGCTGAACACTTCTCGATCAGCTCTTGAACTAGGAACATTTTAAATTCAATTGTGAGGCTGGAATCTTTTGAGTCACATCTGGACAGTAAAGGCCTTAGGAGAAAGACAGCCAGCTGGATATGGCTTCAAGCAAAGAATAACATATGAAATATTTCTCTTGCCAACTCAGCTGACCTAGAATTTTCTTCTTTACTTTCAGTCCAGAAACAGTGGTTGGTTTAACTATTGGAGTTGATTTCATTATGATCCAGTCACTGATTTCAGTCAAAGAGCTTCAAACACTTACTTCTGAACTGACCTTTAAAAACTCAAAGCACAATGAAGAGGGAATAGGATCTGGGCACATTTTTCACACAGAGAGCTCAATGAATGAGCAAGTGGCATTTCACACCAGCCGAGAGGAGTCTGTGATGACTGTGTCCAGTCCAATCTGTCAGTCTGTCAAGCATGCAAACTACAGACACATCCTGCAATTTAGTAGCTACAGTTCACTGACTACATTACATCCAGAACAGCGTGAATAAAGCAACAATCAGAGATCTCATTTAGTGCTGTTAACAGATAGAGCTCAGAACCTATATAAGTCCCAGCCTCAGTAACATTGTCCTAGAGAGAATTTTGTGGATAAATTACCCAAATTTGTATCTGTTGTTAAGACAGACATTGCAAGAGTAGGTAAAAATGAGGAGAAGAAGGGAAGTAGCAAGGGAGAAAGATGAGAGATATATGGGAGCAGGGATTGGATACAGAGATGGGTAAGACTAAGGGCAGAAGATGAGAGAGGGGTGAGGCTGATGGGAGAGAGGGCAGAGGGAAGAGAGTGTTGTGACAAGACCACCTGCCCCTAGTTTCAGCATAAACCCCCTCTTCCCTCATCCCAGGGTGATGCACACTCCCTCCCTTATTTCCCAACTACACAGCCTCTCCTGCCAGGACAATACCATTTCCAAATTGTCCCCCACCACCACCACCAAACCACTCCTTTCTCAGGCCTATACACACTCCTCTCTTTCTTCCATGTTTGGACTACGTCACTGGCCCTCATATCACCCCCACTGCCGCATTCTCACACTTCAGGATTACACCCATCTTGCTCCCATATCTGGGAACGAATGCAAAACTTCAGACCCTCGCTCCTCTCCCCACCAATCTCAGGAATCTTCCTCCTCAAGCTGTGCCTCAGGTTCTTCCCTCTGCTCTTCCTCAAGCTAAACTTTCCAGCATAGTTCCCTTTTTCCTTCTCCCTCCATCACACTCTCTAGTCCTGGGCCTGAAGCTTAGCGCTCAGCTATATAAGGAGAGCAAAGCATCCTTTCCACACCATGGTTTCTCAAGCCTAAATACCCCCTTGGTCCTGGTGATATCCCAACATTAGCCTACTGCTTACTTTTGTTGCTATCCACCACAATGGGTCTTGCACCAGGCTGGACTGGAACACACTTTCGGCATCAATTCTAGTTCCAGCCAGCACCTTCCCAGAAGGAATAGTGAAGGGTGGAGGAAGAGGAGAATGTGAGAGGGGAGGTTGAGGAGGGGGAATGAGAGGACAAAGAGGGAGAAAGGGGTGAGAGTAGAAAGTGGGCATAAGTGGGACAGGAGAGGGAAAAGTGGAGAGCAAAGGTTAGGGAAGCAAGTGAGGAGAGTGTGTGTCCTGAAAACTGGGATAAATTCAGAATGCAGCTAAAAACAAACTACAAGGGCAAACTAGCATGGAACATAAAGAAGGTCTCACTGTCAGTATTTAAGTAGATAAAGAGGAAGTGAGAGGTCAAACTGAACATGGGTCCTTTAGAAAATGAATGTGGGGCGATAGTTATAGGGACAAAGGATGTGACAGAAGAGGTAAACAGATATTTTGTATCAGTCTTTATTCTGGAAGAAACTTTGATCATCCACTAATACTAAGGAATACAGGAGAGAAATTAAGTACCATCACCATCCCTAGACTAAATGGGCTAAAAGCATATAAGCTCCCTGGTCTTGTGGGCTTCTATCTTGGGATCCTAAAAGAAGCAGCTATCGGGATAATAGATGCCATGTTATAAGTTTCCAAAAATCCTTGGATTCTGGAAAAGGAGGATTGGAAAACTGGCACTGTAACACCCTCATTCCAAAAGGGACGGAGGCAAAGAGTGGGTAACTATAGGCTGATTGGTCTACCATCTCTTGATTGAAAATTGTTGGAATCAATTATTAAGGAAGGAAACACAGAATGTCTGGAAAACCATAACCTAATCAAGCAGAGTTAACATGGCTTCATGAAAGGGAAATCATGTATGACAAAAAAAATAGCATTTGTCATGGAAATCTCAACCAGAGTGGACAGAGGGGGAATCAGTAGATACTTCGTATTTGGACTTCCCAGAAGGTGTCCAATTTAGTACCTTACAGAAGGTTAACTCACAAGGTAAAGCCCACGGTGCTGCAGGTAGCATATTGACATGGATAGAGGAGGAGTAAATAGATAGGAAGAAGCAAGTGGGATAACTTTTTTTTTCGTGTTGGCAGCCTGTAATCATTAGGGTTCCACAGGGATAAGTGCTGGAACTGCAACTGTTTGCGATATATTTTAATGACTTGGAGGAAGGAAGTGTAGCCAGATTTGCAGACAACACAAAAATAATTACAAAGGCAGATTGTGAGAGGGATACAAACAATTCAGAGATATGGCAGGTTGAGTGAATGGACAAAAGGGTAGGCAAATGGAGTACAATGCTGGAAAAGTGACTTCTTCATTTTGGAAGAGAGAAGAAAGGAAGTACCATTTAAATGGAGAGAATGTGCAGAAAACAGCAACACAAAGGGACTTTGGGGTTCTTCTGCATGAAATGCAAAAACTAGCACACTAGCTAGGGGCAGCAGATAATCAGAAAGGCTAATGGCATGTTGGTTAGAGACCAAAAAACAGCAGATGCTAGAATCCAAGGTAGAAAAACAGCAGAACACAGCAAGCCAGGTAACATCTGGAGGAACGAAGCAGTCAATGCTTCGGGTATTGCTCATCTCCAGGCATAAAGCTGGCTTGTTATGTTCTTCCGGCTTCTGATTTGTCTATAATGGAATATTGGCCCTTATTTCAAGAGAATTGTGACTGTACAAGGTGCTGGTGAGACTATATCTGGAGGACTGTGAGCAATTTAGGTCCCCTTATTTGAGGAAAGATATCATTTATTTGGATGCAGATCAGAGAATGTTGACTAGTGTGATCCCTAATGTGGAGGAATTGTCTTATGAGCAAAGGTCGTACAGTATCTACTTACTGGGATTTAGAAGAATGAGATGTGATTTCCTTGAGACATATAGCATTCTTACGGGGTTTGACAGGGTAAATGCTGAGAGAATGATTCCGCTCATTGAAGGGTCTAGGCTTGGAGGGCACATTCTCAGAATAAAGGGGCATCAATTTAAATCTGAGTTAAGGAGAATTTCTTTTCTTTCAGAGGGTTATGAGTCTTTGGAATTTCTAGTCACAGAAAGCTGTGGGGATAGAGCCCAGTTGAAGACCGACATAGATTTTTTAGGAGCAAATTACTGCAGATGCTGGAATCTGTACTAAAAACAAAATAATGCTGGAGATTCCCTGCAGGTCAGGCAGCATCCATGGAGAGAAAGCCAGCTAATATTACAAGTCTAGATGATTCTTCTTGATTCTAGATTTTTGATTAGTAGGGGAAATCGAGGGTTACGTGGAAAGGGTGGGAAAGTAGGTGTGAGGAGAGTCGGATCAACTAAGATCCTATTGAATGAATCATCACCACCTGATGAAGAAGTAATGCTCCAAAAGCTCGTGATTTCCCATAAACCGGTTGGACTACAACCTGGTGTCATAGGGCTTCTGACTTTGTCCACCCCAGTAGAACATTGGCACCTCCGCATCATTGTCCATTGAATGATGGAGCTGGCTTGAGAGGCCAAATGGTCTTATTCTATTCACGTTCCTTTTAACTTAGTCTTATGGAGAGAGGAGAGAAATGGAGCCAACGTGGCGTTTAGGACAATAATAATAAACAAAAATATTATCAGAACACTATATTATAATATAATAACTAATTAAAGTAATGGTAATAATGATATAGATAACATTTTAATGATCATAGTAGTGCTTTGTCTATATCAAACAATCATACATTTCATGCCACTGTTGCTGGGCCTTAGCAAAATTCCTAAGTCTCCTTGGATCTCCAGCTTAACAATCACTTTCAAGAATATTTAATCAAACTGTAAGGAATGTTATGACATGCCTCTAGAACAGGTGGAACTTGAACCTAGGCCCAACTAGCTCAGAGGTAGGAACAGTATCATAAGAACCTACCATGAGCACTTCCACAGTGAGGAATTGCTTTGCAGTTCTTGCAATAGTTTCACTCCTTGTTGGTTGATTCCAAATGATTTCAGCTGAATATCGCTGACCACTTTAAGGTAAATAACCATTTGCAGTCACTTTAGTTTGTGTGCTCAATGATTTCATTTCAAGCTCAATGAGTCATAATGAGATGTCAATCAACAACTGAATGATTGCAATCAAGCACCATTGAGCCCAGAATGATGTCAAAATGTTCTTTTATGCCCAAGTCCAACTCCTGTACATTGTCTGTTGCTCCATCTTTTGTTATTTGCCATCCTTCCCTGCAAGGGAGAAGGAAGGGTGTCAGTGAGTGTACTTATGCTGGCCGAAGCAGAAAATCATGTTGAAGCTGTGCAAGATGCGGGGGTGAGGTTTGCAGCAGTGCTACGTGATTGAGGGTGAGCTGGAGGACATGAATGTTCTGCGTCAGTTCTGATTGATAGGGTTTGCTGATAAGTGGGGGCTGGTGGGGGGACAAAGTGTTTTGAATGATGTGTAAGGTTGGTGTTTCGGTGGGTAGGAGATTGTGTGTGTTTGAAGATCTATTCACTGAACTCGACCAATCACGTAAAATCATTGAATTTTTTGCAGCCAGGCCTGGGGACCAGACTCCTCAAATTGACCTTGATGGCTTTCTGTTCATATTCCCTTTGAATCACACACATATAAATATCATCTCTCTTCCTCCTGGACTAAAGCATTCAGAAATGTATCAGAGAAACTGGGAGTATATGAATAAAAACACATTGCGAGGAACAGAGGGGCTGAGAAACATTGCGAGAAACAGATGCTACAGTTCGCGTACTTTAGACAGGTCAGTTTTTGTCTAATGTGTGCAGGAGGGTTTCCTGTCACAGTATGTAGATCGGCCAACAAGAGGCGAGGCAACATGGGATTTGGTACTGGGTAATGAACCAGGCCAGGTGTTAGATTTGGAGGTAGGTGAGCACTTCAGTGATAGTGACCACAATTCGGTTAGTTTTACTTTAGTGATGGAAAGGGATAGGTATATACCTCAGGGCAAGAGTTATAGCTGGGGGAAAGGCAATTATGAAGTGATTGGCAAGATATAGGATGGGGAAGGAAACTGCAGGGGCTGGACACAATTGAAATGTGGAGCTTATTCAAGGAACAGCTACTGCGTGTCCTTGATAAGTATGTACCTGTCAGGCAGGGAGAAAATGGTCGAGCGAGGGAACCATGTTTTACTAAAGAAGTTGAATCTCTTGTCAAGAGGAAGAAGGAGGCTTATGTAAAGATGAGGCCTGAAGGCTCAGTTAGAGTGCTTCAGAGTTACAAGTTAGCCAGGAAGAACCTAAACAGAGAGTTCAGAAGAGCCAGGAGGGGACATGGGAAGTCTTTCGCAGGTAGGATCAAGGAAAACCCTAAAGCTTTCTATAAGTATGTCAGGCATAAAAGAATGACTAGAGTAAGATTAGGGCCAGTCAAGGACAGTAGTGGTAAGTTGTGCGTGGAGTCATAAGAGATTGGAGAGGCGCTAAATGAATATTTTTCGTCAGTATCCACAAAGGAAAAAGACAATGTTGTCGAGGAGAATACTGAGAAAGAGACTATTAGATTAGATGGGATTGAGGTTCGTAAGGAGGAGGTGTTAGCAATTCTGCAAAGTGTGAAAATAGGTAAGTCCCCTGGGCCGGATGGGATCTATCCTAGGATTCTCTGGGAAGCTAGGGAGGAGATTGTAGAGCCTTTGGCATTGATCTTTATGTCATCATTGTCAACAGTGCCAGAAGCTGGAGGATAGCAAATGTTGCCCCCTTGTTCAAGAGGGGAGTAGAGACAACCCTGGTAATTGTAGACCAGTGAGCCTTACTTCTGTTGTGGGTAAATTGTTGGAGAGGATTATAAGAGATAAGATTTGTAATCATCTAGAAAGGAATAATTTGCTTAGGGATAGTCAGCACGGTTTTGTGAAGGGTAGGTCATGCCTCACAAACCTTATTGAGTTCTTTGAGAAGATGACCAAACAGGTAGATGAGAGTAAAGCGGTTGATGTGGCGCATATGGATTTCAATAAAGCATTTGATAAGGTTCTCTAAGGTAGGCTATTGCAGAAAATACTGAGGTATGGGATTGAGGGTCATCTAGTGTTTTGGATCAGAAATTGGCTAGCTGGACGAAAGAGGGTGGTGGTTGCTGGGAAATGTTCATCCTGGAGTTCAGTTACTAGTGGTGTACTGCAAGGATCTGTTTTAGGGCCACTCTTGTTTGTCATTTTTATAAATGACCTGGATGAGGGTGTAAAAGTATGGGTTAGTAAATTCGCAGATGACATTGAGTTGTGGATGGTGCGGAAGGATGTTGCAGGTTACAGAGGGACATGGATAAGTTGCAGAGCTGGGCTAAGAGGTGGCAAATGGAGTTTAATGTGGAAAAGTGTGAGGTGATTCACTTTGGAAGGAGTAACAGGAATACAGAATATAGGGCTAATGGTAAGATTCTTGGTAGTGTGGATGAGCAGAGAGATCTCGGTGTCCGTGTGCATAGATCCCTAAAAGTTGCCACCCAGGTTGATAGGTTTGTTAAGAAGGTGTATGGTGTGTTAGGTTTTATAGGTAGAGGGATTGCGGAGGTTTCGGAGCCAGGAGGTCATGTTGCAGCTGTACAAAACTCTGGTGCGGCCACACTTGGAGTATTGCGTACAGTTCTGGTCGTCGCATTATAGGAAGGATGTGGAAGCATTAGAAAGGGTGCAGAGGAGATTTACCAGGATGTTGCCTGGTATGGAGGGAAGGTCTTATGAGGAAAGGCTGAGGAACTTGAGGCTGTTTTCACTAGAGAGAAGAAGATTAAGAGGTGACTTAATAGAGACATACAAGATGATCAGAGGATTAGATCAGGTGGACAGTGAAAGCCTTTTTCCTTGGATGGTGATGGCTAGCTTGATGGGATATAGCTTTAAATTAAGGGGTGTTAGATGTAGGACAGATATCAGAGGTAGATTCTTTACTCAGAGTAGTGAGGGCGTAGAATGTCCCGCCTGCAACAGTAGTAGACTCGCCAACTTTCAGGGCATTTAAATGGTCATTGGATAAACATATGGATGATAATGGAATAGTGTGGGTTTATATGGGCTTTAGATTGATTTCACAGGTCGGTGCAACATCGCAGGCTGAAGGGCCTTTACTGCACTGTAATGTTCTATGTCCTATGGTCTAAGGAACAGGAGTAAGCCACTCAACCCTTCAAATTTATTCAACTATTCAATAAGATCATGTCTGATCTGGTTTTTAACTTCAACTCTACATTCCTGCATGAATAGTCTTTCATCCTGGAAGCCCCACCTTTGGCCCCTTTCACTGTTGACACATTTCAGTTTTTCTAAGGAGTACTTTCTAAGAGACTTCCAGCCTTTTGAGCTCTTCTGATCCTAAAGAAATCGGGATGTTTTCCTTCTCATAAATGGTAATGGGAATCTGGAATTTTCTTTGCCAAAGAGAGGAAGATACCAAGGGTCATTCAGAGCCACCAGGACTGAAGTTGATGGGTTTCTGTTGAGGTTATTACAGGATACAGATAAGTGAAGTTTTAGGTACGGAGCAGAGGTTATCGAATTGAATGCAGGGGCTGGCACAAGAGGTTAAACAGCTTCTACCTGTGCCTTTGGAATGAAGCAGATGCTGGATTAGAGGAAATTAAAAATGAAGGCATCCAGCGCAGGATTGCAGCTGTATCCTATCCTTAACCTCTATGTTGCTTTTGAGTTGCCAAGAAAAACCCAATGGATGATTTTGTTGAAGCAGCCAGCTGAAGTGAAGGAAGAATGAAGATAATGGATCAATCCCAAACATCTCTTGGTGTTTAATCTGTCTCTGGTAGAGCGATGAGGAAATGATTTATCTGAATATGATGTTCATTGCCTTCCCCTAGTGCTCTTTGAAATTCAGTACATTGTAACATGGAACAGTGACTGCCTCACTGGCACAAACAGCAAGCAACAAATGGAATACAGACTTGTCTGAGCTGTCTTTGCTCCAAGTATAGAACATTGTGACTCCTGGCAAGAGAATGTAACCTAAAGAGCTGTTCAGTACCGGCTTATGGGTTTGAGAAACAGCATTTCAACATAAGGTAAAATATAAGCTTTCATCTTTCTCAAGAGTTTACTGAGGCGTGTGGGTAAACTTTTTTGGAAAACAATGTATTTGCCCATGATCTACAAATTATTCCAGCATTACACTCTCTCACCTTCCAATGGTTCAGTGTACTGAGCCTACAAAATGCACAGCCCTCCTGGATATTTCTAAGACCCATTACTAACGTTACAGAGACACAAATTGTGGAGTTTGTGGATGATGCAAAAGTTGACAACTTGGTAAAGAGTGAAGATGATAGTAACAGACTTCAGAAACCATAGACTGGTGAAATGAATTAATGGAGAGGAAAAGATTTGAAGCGGATAAGTGTGAAGTGTTTCACTTTGGCTGAATTAACAATTTATTTTCAAAGGGGTGCAAAAGGAGACGAGGTCTTTGCATTGTCCTTGAGGATGGAAGGTCATTCTGATAAGACAATTGGCAATGTACATATGATACTAGACTTTGGTAAGGACACTCAGTAAAAACAATGGAGACTCATGCTCAAACTTTATAAATTGCTAGTTAGGCCTCAGCTAGAGTATTGTGCAGAATGCTGGACACCACATTTCAGGAAAGATTGTAACTCTTTGGAGAGTGTTCAGAAGATGTTGACTGGAATGACACAAGGGATGAAAGGTTCCAGTTATGTGGACAAGATGAAGAATTTTGTATCAATCTTCTGAGAGGAGAGAAGGTTAAGGGAAGACCCAGTACAAGTGCTGACATTTCTGAGATGCTTAGATGGAGCAAGTAGGGAGAAGTTGCTTTGTCTGCCATAGATCAAAAATGATTGGCAGAAGGCATAGAGGGGAGATGGAAAGAAATATCTTCACAATTTTAACCATTCAGATCTAGAATGTGCAACCTGAATATATGATCAAATCAATTTCCACAGTTCCTTCGTCTACCTCAGTTGTCATCCCAACCCCTTTACTCCTCAGAGAATGCGTTGGGTGGAAGATGGATGACGTAGTTGTAATACCATTAAACTAGCAATCCAGGCACCAAGACCAATACTCTGGATTATGATTTCAAATCCAATCGCTGCAGTTGTGGGATTTAGATTCAATTAAATTTTAAGTCTAGAATTGAAAGCTAGTCAGTGGTAACCTTAAAGCTATCATTGGTTGCCAAGACTCAACTATCTAATTCATGCAATATAATAAAATGTGAGGCTGGATGAACACAGCAGGCCCAGCAGCATCTCAGGAGCACAAAAGCTGACGTTTCAGGCCTAGACCCTTCAAGGGTCTAGGCCCGAAACGTCAGCTTTTGTGCCCCTGAGATGCTGCTGGGCCTGCTGTGTTCATCCAGCCTCACATTTTATTGTCTTGGATTCTCCAACATCTGCAGTTCCCATTATCACTATCTAATTCATGCATATCCTTTAGGGAAGGAAACCTTCCATTTTTACTTACACTTGTCTACATCTGACTCCTGGCCCACTGAATGTGGTTTATTCTGAAATGCTGCCAAGGCATTAACAATAGTGTCAATGACTATTGGGGCAGTTGGTTAAGTGGCGTGAGACCAGAATCAGATCATCTGTGATCTCATTCAATATCAGTGCAGAATTGAGAGAAACCAGAACATAATATAGAAAAAAGTGAAAAATGAGGCAGGAAGAGAGAAGCTTGAAACCAAAGACAAAAAGATAAATTGTGCATTCCCCTAACCAGAAGAATACAGAAATATATAGAAAATAAAGAAGTAGATAGACTGTAGTCACAGCCTAGGATTATTGCTATACTTTAGACAAAATGAACTTGTTCAGATTTTCCCCACTTCAAAAGTCTCATGACTAAACTTTGTTACCAGTCCAATCCCATAATGAAAAGGGGTCTCTCAAGATTATATTTTAAGTAATAGTAGGAACTGCAGATGCTGGAGAATTTGAGATAACAAGGTGTAGAGCTGGATGAACACAGCAGACCAAGCAGCATCTGAGGAGCAGGAAAGCTGATGTTGCGGGCCGACACCCTTCTTCGGAAATTTTCTGAAGGGTCTAGGCTCGAAACATCAGCTTTCTTGGTCCTCTGATGCTGCTTGGCCTGCTGTATTCATCCAGCTGCACACCTTATTATTACATTTTAAGAACTTTTTTTAATCTACATGTGCCAATGACAGCCACTGTTTCTGTTGGAACACTCCTTAATCCCACGATAAATTCTATTAATTACTCAAACTAACCCATATGTCCACATTAACTCGCTTTGAGTCTACCTTTTTCAAATTCACTATTTTTTTCTTGAATTGTATTCATGTTGATGTAGATTTAATTGGTAGTTATCTTTCTGATGTTCCTTTTCTACCTTTTGAAAGGAGATATAATATTTTATTTTCCCTTCTGATCATTTATAGAGTGAGGCACAAAGAAATCAGAGATACAAAGTGCCATGTCGTTTCCAAAATGACATTCAATGAATGGAACAAACTTTTGCACATTGACCATGACACAGCATGCATGTGATCGATGAGAGTACCCCAAAGAGGCATAATTAAAAATGAGGAACAGTTTACAATTGAAGCCTTTTCCAGCAAAGTGTAACTGCAGGTGATCTGAGATAACCTTTGTAAGTGTGTTACAAATGTTCAACTTTATGCAATAATTATGTTAAAACTGTCACTTTAATTGAAGATAAATTAGAGTCATTTGAAGAGGAGGCAAGTGACCTCATGCAAGGGCTTCCCCCAGTTAAAGCCATCTGATGTATGTATTTATTTATTTATTCATTTATTGTGGAACAGAAACTTGGTCAAAAACGATAGAAAATCAGGTGCAACATTCTCATGTCCTTATGGACTCTCAGACTCTTGGCTTTTGCTTCCTTTATTCCATTATTCTTCCTGCAAAAATGCATAACCTCTCATATCCCCATGTTATATTCCATCTGCCAAGGGTTTGCTAACTCACTTAAATTGTTTACAATCCCTTTGCATATTCTTTGAGTGTCCTTATCACTTGCCTTCCCATCTATTTTAGCATCAACTGTAAACTTGATTACAGTACATACAACTTCCTTACTCAAGTTATTAATATATATAGTAAATAATTTGTGGCTTCAACACTGATCCCTGTAGTTTTCCATTAGTTACAGGTCACAATCCTGAAATCCCCTTTTCATCCCAACTCTGTCGTCTTTAGTTCTCCAACCTTCCAAAGACTATATGATACTATAATGTCTCCAAAACTATGGACTGTTATCTTATTGTGTAGCCTGACATGTGGTATCTTAGCATACACCTTCTGAAAATCCAAATATATCACATCCATAGTTTCCTTTTTATTTATCCTATTGGTTGTCTTCTCAAAGAATTCTAATAAATTTGTCAAGCATGATTTCCCCTTTATGAAACCATGCTGACCCTTCATGATTGCATTATGTATTTTGTGTTTTGCTATAACACTATTTATAACATATTTTCCCAATGGCAGGTGTTAATCTAACTAGTCTACAGTTACCTTTTTGTCTCGTTCATTGTTAAAGTAAAAGTGTTAGCAAAAATTTTCAAATCCTCTGGGACTTTTCCAGAATCCAAGGATTCCTGGAAGAATACTAATCCACTATCTCTGTAGTTCTTTTAATATCATAGGATGCATTCCATCAAGTACAGGGGGACATTAGTTTTTATCTCTAGTGGTTTTCCCCACACTACTTTTTCTCCAAAAATTAGTAATCATCTCCTCCCTTTTCCCTTCTGCTTTTTAGTTGTTTCTTCAGCTTATTTAATATTATGGAAGCTGCACTAACAGCGGGATCCCAATGAAATGATACAATGGATGAAAAGGGAAAGTATGGAGTGTGGACACAGGCACTAATTTGGAATAAGGGTACACAGTATTGAGAAGGAAGTGTAGAGAGCATAAAGTTACTTGGGATGGAGTGAGGGGCATTGGAAGTGTGTGCACTGATGGGGAGGTGGGATGAGGGCTGGAGGAATGTTGTTTATTTCTCTTCTTTTGAAGGTGCAGTGTACATCTTTGATCTGATCCCAGGAGATCTTGGGTGCATTTACAAAGAATCCTTTTAGATTGCAAAATAGCATGCCTATGTGTAAAAAGCATTGGGACTGGCAAAGTTGATTAAAAACTGTACAAAAACAAATGAGTTTAAAATGTGGTAGGTGCTCCAAAGTTTCTGGTCACATAAAACTGTTTTAGGATTGATACTGCATGACTAATTTCTGACCCATTCATTTTCCCAATGGGGTGCAAAGACAGCTCCAACTTTTTATTAAATAGAAATGTTTGTTGACTAAAGCAAGCTCTCTATTAGCATCAGGTATTAAACATTTGAGTGAAATATTTGCTTATGCCAAGGATTAGTTGAACAAGTCTCAATTTTTTTTATATCAATGAGTGTATTTTCTTTTTAAGTAGTGATATTATCAATCAACTGGAAACTTTGTTTTCTGTCAGGATCCCTCCTGATTATGGTCCACTCTAGATAATAAGTGAGCAGGCTTGGAAAGGACATGAGTTGGCACTGCATAAGCATAGGAGTTATACAGAGCCATTGAATAATTGGGCTGTGTAGGGTGTTAGGGGCTTTGGGAATTGGTAGATTGTTATAGGAGGGAATGAGGAGCATAGGAGGCTACAGGGCATAGATTTACAAGGGTGGGCCAGAGAGAGTGAGAACAGGAGGGATGCATACGGTGTTAATTTTTGGGTAATCTTTAAACAGGGTGTCAGAGTCCCCAGGCAGGCTTTCCATCCAGCCCACTTTTGTGAACTGGCATCATCTTGGGTCACATAACCAGACTCCCCAGCTCCTAAACCAAAGATCTGAATTGTGGCAACTATTTTAAAGCTGGATTGCCATCGTTAAGACTCTTCCTGGCTCTGTGCCCTGAGTTGAGAAGAAAATTGGGGTCTTCAGTAAGTCAGACAGAAAAATTTGGGGGAGAAAATTCCCAGCCATTATGCCAACCAGTTGGAAAAAAGTAATGTTTTTGGTTCAGCCATCAAGCAGAATGCTGATGAGGACAGATTCCTGGCCCCAAAAAAGTAACAAAGTTTGTGAAGATATGAAGACCAAGGTTCTACGGAGGGGATTCTGTGACTGGAAAACTGAGGATGCTCAGAAGATCGTGTGAAGAGGATTATGTTTAACAGACACCTGGTGGAGCAAGGAGGATGGATGTTGTTAAACCACAAGGGTGGCCATTTTGTCTCTGCTGTTCTCTAGTTCAAAGTGGCTAATATTGTGTTGACACCTAAAAATAAGACACTTTAAAGTTAATTCACCTTTTATGTAGAATGCAACTCAAGGATTTTGGTGGTGACACTTAGCTTATTAAAATGACAGGGCAATGAGTTGTAGCCATGAGAAAATGATCAGGAGTACAACATCTAACATGTATGATACCTTGTTTAGTCTGTCTTTGGTGTATATTGTACAGATTGGAAGGGCCTGGTGGAGAATGGAGATGAATGCAATGATAACAAAATAAAGCAGGTTATTTGCAGTAATGAGCATAGGTGTTTTAGTTATGAACAGAAGCTTTTATGTTAGGAGCTTACCTCACAAAGGATGAGAATATTAAGTGGTGACCTGTTAGAGGTCTTGAAGATAATATATGGTTGTAATATAGTAAATAATTAGAGATTGTTTCTACTGGACAGTAATGAAAGAGTACACTTTTATAACAATCTCTAAAAGAATAAAAGGGAAGGTAAATCTCAGACAGAAGGTGATTAGGAGGTGTAAATATCTGCCACCGACTGGTGTTGTAATAGAGTCCTAATAATCATTTCAAAAGTAATTAGATAGTTGCTTCAAGAAATAGATATTAAATGCTGTGGGAAGTGAGCAAAAGATTGGGATTAGAAAGAGTGCTAAAATTAAAGGGTATGGGTAGTGAATAGGAGAGTAGAATTAGACTGGGAAGGACATTATGATCGCAACTGATGTTATTACTGGACAAGTTGGATCCCAGACTGATACATTTTGTTAGATACATTTTTCTTTGCTGGTTTCAACAAGGTGATCTTTCTTTGTGTGTTTATGTTTCAATGCTGTAAATTCAGTGTTAACAATAAAACAATTTTTCATGCAAAGGAAACGGAAGATAAAATAAAACCCAACTATTTACATATAACACAAGGTTTAATGCTTTCAAAACACATAATAAACCACAATCTCATTAAACTTACCAGCATTCCCTTATGGTACCAGAGATAATTCCTTTCTCTATCATACAGAGAGTTTGACTCAGCTGTAGCTTCAATTTTGGGCTTGCAAAATCTGGTATCATTTTACTTGATGTGGAGCTGCCAGTGGTGGATTTGTGTGGATAAGGTCAGAAGTCACACGACGCCAGGTTTTTGTCCAACAAGTTCATTTGAAAACACAAGCTTTCGGAGCGTAGCCACTTCATCAGATGAATCATACTCCAAAAACTTGTGTTTTCAAATAAACTTGTTGGTCTATAACCTGATGTTGTGTGATTTCTGACCTTGACTTCAATTTATTTGAGCTCTCATTCAACTGAGCATTGAATTTCTCAGCTTCAAATAATGCCTTCAACATTTTAACCAAGTACTTTTAGTCTGTAACTTTAAAACTAACTCCTTACACTAGGCCTATTTCTTAACAGTTCTAAACAAATCTCAACTCTTTTTGGGAGCAATTATTTTACACATCTAATTTTTAAAACTAATACAAATTTGAGAAGGTGACCAAACAGGTAGATGAGAGTAAACCGGTTGATGTGGTGTATATGGATTTCAGCAAGGCGTTCGATAAGGTTCCCCACAGTAGGCTATTGTACAAAATGCAGAGGAATGGGATTGTGGGAGATATAGCAGTTTGGATCGGAAATTGGCTTGCTGAAAGAAGACAGAGGGTGGTAGTTGATGGGAAATGTTTATCCTGGAGACCAGTTACTAGTGGTGTGCTGCAAGGGTCGGTGTTGGGTCCACTGCTGTTTGTCATTTTTATAAATGACCTGGATGAGGGCTTAGAAGGATGGCTTAGTAAATTTGCAGACGACACTAAGGTCGGTGGAGTTGTGGATAGTGACGAAGGACGATGTAGGTTGCAGAGAGACATAGATAAGCTGCAGAGTTGGGCTGAGAGGTGGCAAATGGAGTTTAGTGCGGACAAGTGTGAGGTGATGCACTTTGGTAGGAGTAACCGGAAGGCAAAGTACTTGGCTAATGGTAAGATTCTTGGTAGTGTAGATGAGCAGAGAGATCTCAGTGTCCATGTACACAGATCCTTGAAAGTTGCCACCCAGGTTGACAGGGCTGTTAAGAAGGCATACAGCGTTTTAGCTTTTATTAATAGAGGGGTTGAGTTCTGAAACCAAGAGGTTATGGTGAAGCTGTACAAAACTCTGGTGCGGCCACACTTGGAGTATTGTGTACAGTTCTGGTCACCGCATTATAACAAGGATGTGGAAGCTTTGGAAAGGGTGCAGAGGAGATTTACTAGGATGTTGCCTAGTATGGAGGGAAGGTCTTACGAGGGAAGGCTGCGGGACTTGAGGCTGTTTTCGTTAGAGAGAGGAAGGTTGAGAGATGACCTAATTGAGACATATAAAATAATCAGAGGGTTAGATAGGGTGGATAGGGAGATCCTTTGTCCTAGGATGGTGACGGCGAGCACGAGGGGGCATAGCTTTAAATTGAGGGGTAAAAGATATAGGACAGATGTCAGAGGTAGTTTCTTTACTCAGAGAGTAGTAAGGGAATGGAACGCTTTGCCTGCAACGGTAGTAGATTCGCCAACTTTAAGTACATTTAAGTCATCAATGGATAAGCATATGGACGTACATGGAATAGTGTAGGTTAGATGGGCTTCAGATTGGTATGACAGGTCGGCACAACATCGAGTGCCGAAGGGCCTGTGCTGTGCTGTAATGTTCTCTGTTCTATGGTATGTTAAATTGCCTAACTGAAACTTAAAAACTGTTCAAGCTTCTAAACAGAAAGCCTAATGCATTACAATGTTTACTTTGGGAGATTTTTTTTGAGTGAACAATGAGCAAATATCCATTAGTCTCCAAGAGCTCACTGTCTCTCAGATATTTTTAAATAAAGCACTGTGGCCACAGAAATACCCACAAGTTAGTCATTAAACCTCTTCAAATGCACTGGCCAAAACTGAAATGAAACAAGCTTATATCCAAATTCTAAAATAATGATATCAACATATACGATAATCACATTCCTTACATCACAATATGAAAAGTCAGGGGGTGTGAAAGGGAATGTAGGATTAAATGGGATGCGATATAAAACTATATGGGGTTATAGCATGGGATTAAGTTATGTGTGCTATTAATGGAACAGGGAAGGAACAGGAAAGCAGGAATAGGCTACATGGAGTATTAAAGAGTGTGGGCGTGAATTGAAATATGGGATCAGAAATTAGGGGAACATTAAAATATGGAATTGTAGACATGCTCACTGAGCTGGTGGGTTTGGTTGCAAATGCTTCGTCACCCTGCTAGGGAACATCGTCAGTGCACCTCTGGTAAAGCGTCAGTGTTTTGTCCCACTTGGTATTTTATATGCCTCAGTTTGCTGGGGTGGTTGATATTACTTCTTGTTTTGTTTCTCAATGATTTGCACACAGGGTTTAATTTAATATGTTTGTTGATGTTGAATTAGGCCCTGTGTACAAACCACTGAAAAAGAAACTGGAAGTGGTGCCAACCACACCAGCAATCCGAGGCATATAAATAACAATTGGGACAGATCACTGGCGCTTCACTGGAGGCACAGTGATGAAGTGATTGCGACCAAACCCACCACTCGGCACGCATGTCTACAACCTCATCCACAACTATTACTAAAATCAAAAGCAGGATATTGGTATTTACTCACAATTATGGACATGACAGCTCAATATCTAGAGGGTATGCCTTTCAGGACAATTAAGCTCAGACAATCATGATAAAGTGAACACAATCTTTTATTCACTATGGATCTATCAGTTGATGTACTGGGTTCTGGGAATCAGGGTTCTAACTTAATTTCGAGGAAACCATTAGCAATTTGAGAATAAACAAAGATGAAGTCATCTACATATCATCTGCAAATCTTTGCAAAAATTTAAACATTAAAGTGTCTTGATCAGATTAGTTGAATTGGAATGGAAAAGATTTAAAGAGTGAACCGCATAGAGAAATTAGCCTGGATTGGATATGGGAGTTTATGGATGTAGGTTGGAGAGTGGCATCAGTCTGGGTGGGAGATGAAGGGTGATGGTAAAGAAGAGAGAATGTAGATTTTTACTGGGTGGCACATTGAAAGGGATGTAGAGTGAGTAAGAAAGTGGCATTAGACTGGCTAGGATATTCCAGGGCAAAGTAAGTGTTAAAAGAAAAGAAAATTATAGCACAAAAGAAAGTTATCCAAAAAATATAACAACAGGTTAGAAAAGTTTCTTCAGGTATTTAAAAAGGAAGAGTTAATAATAATTACAGCATACTTATGTGAAATAACCAATTCTTTTCCTACAATCAGGAGCATCTATCTTTGTACTTTTGTATGGAATTTCACCTTCACATGTTCAACTTGTAAAGACAACAATATAAATGCTTAATCTCCCACCTGAACACACTAGTTGCTGGAAGTTTATCTGCCCACCCTTTCGTTTTGCTGGTATTGAATGCAAATACTTCTGCGGTTCCCTACCTGCTTCAGTGAAACTTTCTAGAAGCATGGACATGTAATCCAATACAAATGATGTGTCTTTCTCATTTCCTAATCCATTTTTTTTGATGGACCTCTAATCTCATGACCACCATTCACATGTGGCAAATCCAGTAGGTTAATCTGTGGAGTCTCTGTAGCAAATAATAAAAATCAAATGCCTTGTCCCAACCCTATGTATTCATGCCAGTATGTCTTAAACATGGACTTGAGAGGCTGGTGACGCCTCTCCCAAGCTTGCTACATTTGCAGATGATACCTAGATGGTTTTTGTCTTGGTTTATTCTCAAATTGCTGGTGATTTCCTCAATTAAATTAGAACCCTGATCAGACTGTACCTCAACTGGTAGATCCATAATGAATAAAAGATAGTGAATACTTTTCCACGATTACCTGAGCTGTAAATTTCCTTTAAAGGCATACTCTCTAGATATTGAGGGTCATGTCCGTAAAAGTGAGGATAAACTGATACCCTGCTTTTGTGTTTGATAATCGGTCAGAATCCATTCACCTAAATGGTTTTGTAAAAGCTGCTCTAGGTATGAAAGGTGCTAGTCTGTTTATATTTTGAGGTTTTCCTACCATCTGATAAGCATGACATGTTTTACAGAGCTGTGCTACCATTATGATGTCCTGACTATGTAAAATACCTGTTTATTGATGCTTATGTTACAAATTCCTGTATGCTCTGATGTAGAAACTAGAGGTGGTCCTCGCAATGTCATCTTATGATATCTGGATGGTGCTACTATTTGAAAAACAGTCCATTTCTCATTCACAAGTCGGTGAAGATATCTCCTTCCTCACCAATTCTTTATTTTTGATAGAATAGCACTCTAGAACCACTTCAGCATCTCTTCAGTACAAGCTGCTTGTGTTAACTTAGTTAACTCTGAATCTGCTTACTCAGCCTCAATTAATAAAGTTATGGCTTTTTTTTGCACTATCCTCATTCTTAAGTAGGGTCTGCCTGCAGTATCACTGTGACCTCAGACGATGGTGTTTGTTTAGTCATTACTCTGTCATCACACGTAATTAAGAATTACTCAGAACCTTTTGCTGCATCTGTTTCATCTCTCTAGCCCAAGCTGGACTTTCTATTTTATAGATGAAGCTGTAAGTTTCACTTAGCTGGATTTTTTTTCCCCAAATAACTCCATCTACAGGTAAGTTCTTAACTACCCCGGCTACCACTAGACCAGACAACACGTCACACTCCAATTGGACTTTGTACCATGGAACCAAGATGTACTCTACACCCATCCCCTTTACCAACACTTCAGTTTTCATTGAACTCTCTGGACAGAAAACTAAATCCTCTTCCAGCAAAAGAGTTTTAGCAGCTCCTTTATCTATTAGAATAGTTATGGGCTTTGATTCTTCCTTTTGAACACAAAGGGGTTATCTTCCTTTTAGATAAAAACACTTCATATTTCTCATTTGCCCTGTGTAATTCTCTAACACAGTAAATGGCTAACACCAATCTCTTAGTTGTCATTAAAGTTACAGTCTGATTTACGGCCTTTTCCTTCTGAGTATCCTCTTCAGATTCATTCTTAAAAGTCAACAAGTCCAACGGGTAGCTGGTTTCAACTTCCAGCATTCTGAACACTTCTCACCATGGAAACACCGCGGCTTCCAATTTTCACCTTCGCCCTCATTTCTTTCCTTACTGATCTGAGGAGCAATCCCAGCTATCCATTCCTTATCTTGGCCTTATTTTCACTCTAAGTTTTCACTGAAGGGTCTCAACCCGAAATGTCAACCTTCCTGCTTCTCTGATGTTGCTTATCCGGCTGTGTTCATCCAGCTTCACACTACTTTCTCTTCTTTTCACTCTCCCCATTTTCAGTCTCTTTTGAACGTATGAGGGTCATGGGGAAAATGGTTCATTTTATGGATTAGATCATAAGAGTCACTCATTATTGCCACCCGTCCAGCAGTCACAATCCTTTGCTCCACAATATGACTTCTCATTACAGAAGTGTGACTTTTTTTAAATTCCTCTAAGAGAATAACCTAAGAGCTTCATGTGTTGCTTCAGCTTCTAATGCTCATATCCGCACCCCACCCCCCCACAAAGTTACTTTGCTAAACCCTTTTAAATTCAATATTGGTTGGCCCAGTCTACTTTCTTAAATTCTAGAACCTTTATCTCGCTGCTTCCGACACACATCCCACTCGGGACTGGTTGTGAGGATCCAAAATTGGACTGTTTAGTCACCACAGGTTCCAAAACTCCAAAGTGGAAGGAAGTCACCCTGAATCTCAATGAAGATTTAAGTAACGGTAACCCTTCTAGCTCTTTTAATACCAATCTATAAATCGATGAGATCTTGGAAAGTGGATTGCTCAGTGAGATCTGGGGAGTAGAGGGAGGCAATGTTATTTCAGATAAGAAGCATTATGTTTGCTGCTTTACGAAATAAATGTCAATGTCCAAGTCTGGCTGAACGTGGAGAATTGTGACTCCCCGCGCCCCCGCCCTCCACACCGACACACACACACTCCTTTGTCTCTTGAATTGACCGGTGGAATGAACAGCATTTTAAGGCGCCGCTCTCTCGCTCTTATTCACTAACCAGCTCTCCACATGAGGGCGGGGGTGGGGGGGGGGGGTTCACGCTGTTTCCATGGTTACATTAGCCTATCTTCAAACCCTGCCACCCACTTACATCATTCAGTCATGTTGTAGGAAGAATCATTGTTTTACAACCACGGAAAACGACCCTTCCACTGATTTTTTTTAGTCTCAACTCATTGCACACAATAACACACACGCGCACACAAACACACTATCATGGTAGCTAGCCGGAACAAGATTCTTATATACATATATAAATAATAAAACCACTTTCATTAATCCCTGGAGCCCCATCTGGACAGTCACTGGGGAATGGTCCTCCTCTGAGTAAATTGATAATCAAGTCATGCTGCACATGTCTCACAGCCGAGAGCGCCTGATCGCGATTTGCCTGTCAAAAGCTGCAACAGTAAACAGGACCGCTCCGAGCTGGGGACACTCCGAGGTGGGGAAACTCCGAGCTGGGCAAACTCCGACCTGGGGCCGCTCCGCCAGCGATTGGCGCTGCTGTTGGACAAAAGCTGGCTGTTGCTCCGCCTTCCGGAGCGAGCAGATTGGTTGTTGCCTCCGCGCTGGGGACGCTCGGGCACTAACTCCGCGCTGGGGACGTTGTTTGTGAAGCAGCTCCGCGCTGGGGACGTTGTGCCTGTTTGTGTGTGTGTGTGTGTGTGTCAGCGAGCTGCTGCTCCGCGCTGGGGACGCGCTGGCAGCGAAGCAAATCCTCCTCTATCCAAAGCGGCGTTTAGGAGCGGGTAAGTGCAGAGACGGCGGGGAGAACGAGTGAAGCCCAGCTCGCCGATGCAAAAGGCAAAATGCAGCAATCCATCCTCACCATCCTGTGTTCGGGATTGTTGGGATGTGTTTTGGGAGCGTTCCCCAGCAGCTTGCAAATCGGTAAGGAGTTACTTCTGTGTTTGCATTTTCTCACTTTCAAATGTTCATTCATTCTTCCAAAGGAAAAAAAAAGTTGCTTTCATTTTTTTTCTACCAGCCAAATCCGAATTTTGCCCTGAATGTAGTATGTTTTTGTCCTGATGCCATCTGGTCAGTGGATTGAAATTCCTTCTCGATTAATTCCCAATCCGTCTCCTCTCTCTCCCCACCCCTTCCCCCAGGTGCTCTCTTCCCCAAACAGCAATCCCAGGAATATTCCGCTTTCCGATTCGGATTATCGTTCTACAACACGGACACTTTGTACAAGCTCATCACCCAAACGGAGAACGTGGACATTAGCAACAGTTTCGCCGTCACGAACGCCTGTGAGTAAAATAGGGGGAATGAAAAAAGGGGAATCGATCCCGGGACTGGATGGCGACGGGTCTTAAAGGAACTGGAGATGTGGGGTGCTGGATCAACTGTGTCTAAGGCTCCCTTAGCGAGGACACCGTGCAACGGAGTGTTTCAGGGGGTTCGTTGAATCGAGTCTGGTGAGGGTACAGAGAGATAATGTTCTTAGAATAGTTACTCGCTGTGATGTCGGATTCAAACCATCTGCCCGGAAATACCTTTCTTTTTTGCAACAAAATCGTTCCTAGGAATTTGGGGTAATTATTACTAGCGGGCTGTTGTTCAGTGTTGTTGATGTTTTCTTTTAAGAAATTGCTGCACAACGTTTATTGAAGTTGGTGTTGGGGAGTTGAGCTTGTTTCATTTTGCAGTTTGGATAGTCACGCTAAAATGCCACTGCAGTTTCCAGTTGCTAGGTTTCCAGTGTTGTCAGTTCACCCTGAAATGGAGTCCTTGTGAGACCGTGCAAAAGATCTGATCGTTCTGATACAGGGTTTAACGCACCCAGGGTTGTGCAACTATTGGGCTCTGTTACACATTTGGAGCTGTGTAACACCCGCAGCTTATTTGAACATCATTTGGTGCGCTTGCATATCGTGCTGACATTCTTGGGGTATTCCACGCAACCAGCATACACGCACTGTTGCAGTTTATCTCCCTTTCTGCGGAGACAGAAACTCTTTTTTTTCTAATTTAGAAATCGTCTCAGATTAAGGTTCCCAATGTTGAGAGTTTTGTACAAGTGTGGATAGTGGCAGTCAGGAAGGACAGAACTGCTGACAATTTCGAAGATCGAGTTTGTGTTAGCTCCACTGGGAACAATTTGCAAACAGCAGCATGCAACTCCTGGATTCACCACTGAGCCAGTTTGCTTGCTGTCATTTTCACTGTTAAAACAATATTAGATGATCAGGGTTCATGTGTATGGCACACCGTGTTATGAATGGAGATGTGTGGTTCTCAGTCTTCCCAGCTTGGGATATGAATTGAGACATGTGAGATTGAAGGAGGGAGATATTTGTACCTGACGCTTACCCAACCTCCTCTCTGTGCTGGGTGAAATTGAGATCTGAGTTTAATAGTTTGTTTTATTAAATCCGTCTTGTCAGCCGTTTGATCCTATTGATGACACATAATCTGGAGTTATTCTACTCCAGCTCACTCGTATTATAATTGTCCTTTAAAAAAACCTTTATTTATTTTGAATCTTGTTCCCTCTCAAATATTTGTCTATTATTTCAGCTCTGTTCTTCTTGTGCTTGATTGTAGATCAGTCATTCACAGAATAGAATAGGCTGGGTCACTCAGCTATGCACCAAGCAGCTCAGCCTCTCTTCATATTCGCAATTAGTTCCGTGCACCATCCGCTGGATTTAGCCTAGAATCTCACTCTCCTCCAGTATCGACTCACGCAATTTCTGTTTCATTGACAGCCGTGAACAGAACTGCGGATTCCCTTATTGTACATCACCCAGGTCCTAACAGACACACACGTACACGAACACAATGCGACATAGATACATAGAAAATAAGTGAAAATGCACGCAAATTCCTACAGAGATCCTCACAGAAACTACACATGCAAATGAATGCATGCATTCTGTACAGACAATAAATATATATGTACAAGCTTAAACCATGCAGCACTGACATTTGACACAAGGGATGCAAAATATAATGCTCAGGCATGTGTAAACGAAAGGCATGTGATCACTCGGTCACTGAATGATCTGCCACAGACTATCAAGGAAGTTTGGAAAATGTTACTGACGATATTTTGAACTTCATCAAGAATGACATTCTAAATCGGTTTGTTTTCTTAATTTACTGGAACATAGATTTAAGTCTGAGTTTTCTGTTTCAATAATTCAAGGTTCAAGATATTTTCCTAATCAACCTCTTCAGAAATGCTAATATATACCCCTAAAGAAGGTGGGATTTGAACCCAGGCCTATCTAGCCCAGGGGTAGGAACACTTTCACTACACCATAAGAGTTCCATGTTAGAAGTCTCAGTGCTAAATAGCATTATTGAAGGCAGGTGGCGTCAGGCTGCCTGATATTCCTAAATGCAGCAAATTGGTACATTTAGTACAAAGCACAATTTTCCTGATGTAGTGAAGAGACCCCCTCTTGAGTGGCTTCGGATGATACATCCTCATTTTCCCAAGTGGTGATTAACCTGGCAACACAATGTGCTGGGAACATTTGACATCTAGTGCGTACTGAGATTGTTCATTGGATTCTGAGGACATCTGTGGTGAGTTTAAATATCCTGGGACATTATAGAGAGCCTACATAATAACAACACTGCTAATTCCTACTGTTTTCATTTTTATTCTGATCCAAGTCAGAGAATTTACCTTATGAGTTGGTCCCAGCTGTGGAGATAACAGTTTATGCACAATTGACTCCAATCGAGTTCTGATGGTTTTTATCTCTGAACAGATTGTGAGCAATATCGTTATTGCACTTACTAACGAATGACAACACCTTCTGCTGCAATGAGGAGAGATCTCCCTTGGCTGAGAATGAAGTGGTGAATTGTTTACTGGATACTGTACTTACACGGTTATTGGTCTCTAAGGTTTTGGAGTGGATTTGTAGCTCGGATTGTGGGTGTTGAAGTTGGTTGGTTCCCCAAGCTCAATGGTTATTGGCCATTGTGCTCATAGGTACATTAATATTGTACATGCAGGTTTAATAGATACCATATTCATGGGATTAATGGACATGGTACTCACAGGGTTAATAAACATTGCATTAAAACATTATTGCAAATTGCACTCCCAACATTACAGCAACAACTAATACCTAAATACAGTTAAATCTTCAGAAACCTGAAGCCATTGTCTTTGAACTCTGCTCCAAACCCCTGTCTTTGGCAACTGGCTCAGTCCATCAAGATGGCAACTATCTGCAAATAAAAACGGACAGTTTGCAATTGTAGTGTCACACCCAAGATTGGCATCTGACTGTAGAATCTTACTATCACTGTGATTGTGCAGAATGTGCATTCCCATCTCTGTGACATTGTCGAGCATCACCCCTGCCTTCACTTATCTACAGCTGAAACCCCTGTTCATGGCTTTGCTACTTCTAATCTTGACTATTCCAACCCATTGCTGGCTGACCCACCACATTCTATTCTCTGCAGACTTGAAATAATCTAAAACAGCATAGTCCATGCCGTCACATCATCAAATCCCGTTCACTCATTTGTTCTCCGCTCACTAGCCTACAGTACCTTCTGCTCAACCCATACCTTCATTTAAAAATTTTCTTTCTTGTCTATAAATTCTTTCTTGGCCTCACCAACCCGCACATCTCTTCAATCTTCTATAGGCACACAACTCTAAGTACCTTTAGCCTGTTGCAAATCCCTGATTTTAATTGGTTTGTTATTGCAGGCTATGTCTTCAATTGCTTAGACCTTCTACTCTGCAATTGCCTTCTTAAATGTCTCAGCCTCACTAGCAATCTTTCAGGCTTTAAGGTACACTTTAAAACCTACATTTTTGACACAAGATTTAGTCACAATTACAAATTCCGTCCTATTTAGCTCAATGTCTGTTTTTGCTTTTTACGATCCTATGAAACAGTTTGGGATGTTTATTATTGTGCTGTGTTGCTGTGATTTGTGAGTTACAGGACATGGTATTCAAAGGGCAATTGGACATCAAACATACAGGCTACTTGGGTGCTGTGCTCAGAGTATTATTGCTCATTTAATTCATCAGATGTTTGGAAGTCATATTTCTATGGCTGCTGTTTATTGTACTTATAGGATTATTGGACATTTTGAACATTACATTCACTGGATTATTGACGCTCTGCTGACAAGTTATCTTTCTCACAGGTTTATTGAACATTGCAGGCACAGTATTATTGAAAAGCCTTCTCAGAGTTATTGGACAATTCTTAAAAAAATGTTCATGGGATGCAGACATCACTGGCCAGGCCAGCATTTATTGTCTAACCTTAACTGCCTTTGAGAAGATGTGGTGAGCTGAGCCTTTGAACCGCTGGAGTGTAGGAGGTGAGGACAGTGCTGATAGGAAGGGAGTTCCAGGATTTTGACCCAGTGATTTTGAAGGAATGGTGATATATTTCCAAATCAGAATGGTGTGGGACTTGGAGGGGAACTTGCAGGTGATGGTGTTCTCAGGCATCTGTTGCCCTTGTCCTAGGTGGTTGAGGTCATGGGGTTTTAGAAAGTGCTTTAGAAGTAGCCTTACAGATTTGCTGCCATTATCTTGTAAATGGTACACACTGCTGCCCCATGCATCTATGGTGGAATGCATGAATGCTGAGCACGCTGGATGGGGTGCAATACAACAAGGGACTTTGTCCTCGATGCTGTTGATGTACATAAGAAATAGGAGCAGGGGTAGGCCTTTTGGCCCCTGAAACCTGTTTGACTGTTCAATAAGATCATGGTTGATCTCCTCGTGGTATCAGTTCCCTTTTTCGTGCCAACTTCTCATGGCTACCAGTTCCTTGATACTTCAAAAATACTTTCAATGATCCAGCCTCCGTAATTCTTTGGGGTAGAGAATTCCGGACATTCATTAACTCTAGGAGAAGAAATTCCTTTACAGCTCAGTTTTAAATGAGTGTCCCCTTATTTTGTAATTTTGCTCCCTATTTTGAGATTCTGCCACTAATGGAAATACATTCTCTGTAAAGACCCCTCCGAATGTTTTCTATTACTCCATGATAATATCCATTAACCCTCTGAACACAGGATAATTAGACATTGTACTGACAAGTTTAATGAACACTGAAAGGAGTGTTTGACATTGTATTCAGAGAGTTAATAGACATTGTACTCAGATGGTTAATAGATATACTCGCAGAGTAATTGGATATTGTACTCACAATTGTACTCACATGGCATGTCTGTGCCATTGGACATCACTGTCTTAGTGTTTTGGAACATTGAGCTCACAGGAATCTTCCATATTCTACTCAGCATTATTTGATATTGTTCACACAGAATAAATAGGTTCTGCATTCCCATATTCGTTGGAGATTATGCTTGCCGTTTTAATCTCTAACAAGTTTAACCGGCTTATTGTTAGTTTCATATTGGCATTTGTTATAAAGCAGAGGTTGACCCCCCATGCCCCCTGCTGAGAACTAACCCTAAAGACGAGCCCTAGCCCTATAATTTGCAAAAGGAGTGTGAAAAGTAGTGTAACCTGCCTTTCAGCAACTTCTAGTGGTTAAACAAAATAAATTCCTGATATTCACTTTACAATCAACAAGTAACAATTTATTTATCGACCTCTAACAGTGAACAAATTAACTAAACTGTTAACAACCTGAATAAATCCCTTCTAACTACTAACTGAGGTTGTTTGGCTCGCCGAGCTGGTTTGTTGTTTCGCAGACATTTTGTTACCATGCTTGGTAACATCCTCAGGGCAGCCTCCGATGAAGCTCTACTACTAACTATACCAGAATGAAACAAGATTCTAATGGTATGCTTTTCCAAAAAATACAAGTCCCACTTAAATGAAACAAAAAAACATAGAATTTAGTGTCTTAAAATTACAGCCAAGTTGCGTGTCTTCTGGAATGTTCCGTGTCTACTCCATTGAATATGCAGTCAGGAGCACCTTCTCCATCGAATGTTCTGAGATGAATGCCTTCTCCATCAGCTCTTCTGTCAGGAATATTAACTAGTTATGCTGTTGGTACCTTTAATTTAGATGGTGCTTTCTCAAAAGACGTCGAGAAGACTACGAGAGCCAGCAATTCTCTCTTACAAACTGAGAACTGTTAGCTCTGGCAGATGACGGTTAACTCTCCTGTCTTTGTCCAACTGTCCCCATCTTTTATACCTTTGATGATATATCAGTTTCTTACAATAAGATTGATCCCATGTTGTCAAAATCATCAGATTTAAATTCAGTTGGTTTTCAGTATCTAAGCACCTGGTTGAAATTGATTGGCTAAATTTAAACTTGTCATGATAAAAGAGGCTGCTGTTTGGCAAGCTACAGTCTGGCCTTTCAATACAAATGTTTCAATTTGGGTGCTGTCTGTGTACTTGTAAACTTTCAAACTGCTCACAGACATTCCTTTTAAATCTCTAAGCATAGAAAAGGCACCTCATCTTTTAAAGGGACCCTGCACTGCTTTTACTGCCCCCCCCACCTTAACAAACACCCAAATGCTAACTTCCTGTCTCCAAATCCACAAGTGCTTTACGTACCTTTGCAACACATTGTCCTCATTGGACACTGTGCTCACAGGGTCATTGGAGAATATGTTCTTATTTTAATTGGGCACTATACTCACAACACTCTGAGACATTGTACATCCAAAATGATTGAAGTCAGAGAATCATGGAATCCCTACAGTGCAGAAAGAAATCATCAAGACCACCCTTGTGGAAGTTGTACTGATGAGTATTCTACTTTTTATTCAATGTTACGTATGACTGGACCAAAAATCCAGAGATCTGTGCAAAAATCATGGGGTCACACATTCAAACACCACCATATGCCAGCTGGTGTAATACTCATCAAATTAATTAATTAATTATAAAGGTGCAGTTGTTTATTGCGAACCGAGCGGAGGTGTTCTGCAAAGCAGTCCCCAAGCCTCCGCTTGGTTTCCCCAATGTAGAAGAAACCACACCGGGTACAATGGATACAGTATACCACATTGGCGGACTGCACTTCCCAGTCGCAAACCATTTTAACTCCCCCTCCCATTCTTCAGATGACATGTCCCTCATGGGCCTCCTGCAGTGCCACAAGGATGCCACCCGAAGGTTGCAGGAACAGCAACTCATATTCCGCTTGGGAACCCTGCAGCCCAATGGTATCAATGTGGACTTCACCAGCTTCAAAATCTCCCCTTGCCCCACCGCATCCCACAACCAGCCCAGTTGTCCCCTCCCCCCACTGCATCACACAACCAGCCCAGCTCATCCCCTCCCCCCACTGCATCCCAAAACCAGCCCAGCCTGTTTCTGCCTCCCTAACCTGTTCTTCCTCTCACCCATCCCTTCCTCCCATCTCAAGCTACACCTCCATTTCCTACCTACTAACCTCATCCCACCTCCTTGACCTGTCCATCTTCCCTCGACTGACCTATCCCCTCCCTACCTCCCCACCTATACTCTCCTCTCCACCTATCTTCTTTTCTCTCCATCTTCGGTCTCCCTCCCCCTCTCTCCCTATTTATTCCAGAACCCTCTCCCCATCCCCCTCTCTGATGAAGGGTCTAGACCCGAATTGTCAGCTTTTGTGCTCCTAAGATGCTGCTTGGCCTGCTGTGCTCATCCAGCTCCACACTTTGTTACCTTGGATTCTCCAGCATCTGCAGTTCCCATTATCTCTTTACAAGCACCTGGAGACTTGTAATAAAATTGGGAGAACTATCTCACAGATTGGTCAAGCAACAGCCTGACATAGTCATTTTCATGATAACATGCCTTACAGTCAATGTCCCAGGCATCACCGTCATTGTTGCTGAAGATAACCTAACCCACCAATACAATGGACCCAGCCTAAGTGGTGGCACAGTGATATTCAGTTGGAATTGGGTTTCCCCTGGGAGTCTTCAATATTGACTCTGGACTTTGTGAAGTCTCATGGCATGAGTAACACATGGACAAGCCAACTTCTGATGAATGCCTACTGCCTACCCTCAGCTAATAAGTCAATACTCCTCTATTTTGAACACAGTTCAGAGAAAATTATGAAGTTGGCGGCTGCACAGAATGTACTCTATTGATGGCGACTTCAATGCCTGACACCAAGGGTAGCTTGTTAGCACTCAGTGGCTGAATAAGCTGGCTAAATCATGAAGGACATAGCTGCTGGCCCGAGGCTTTGTCAGATGGTGAGAGATCCAAGAACAGGGAAAAATCGTACTTGACGTGGTCCTCACTCCTCTATCTGTCACAGATGCATCTGTCCGTTACAAATTTGGTAGGAGTAACCTCTGCATAGTCAAAGTTCCATAGTCATACTAGATATAGCACCCATCATGTTGTGTAGTACTATGACTATGTTAAATGGTGCAGGTTCAGAATACCATCAATTCAAAATTAGATATCTGTGCAGTTTTGTGGGACATCAAAAGCAGAAGAATTGTATTCAGATTCCAAATTATAACCATGTTGCCCAGCATGTCCCCACTTGACCATTACCATCAAACCAGAAGATCAGTCATAGTTCAATGAAAAGTGTGGGAGGGCATGCTAGTATCAGCATGCCGAACAATAAAGCGTCAACCTGATAAAGGCAGAAAAGGACTACATGCATGCGAAACAGAAGCCAGTAAATGATAGACAGAGTCAGAGAGTTGTACAGCACAGATATCGACCCTTCGGTCCAACCCATCCATGCTGACCAGGTATTCTAAATTAACTTAGTCCCATTCGCCAGCATTTGGCCCATATTCCTCAAAACCCTCCGGTTCACATACCCATCCAGATGCTTTTTAAATGTTGCAATTGTACTTGTCTTCACCATTCCTCTGGCAGCCTGTTCCATACTCGCATCACTCTCTGCATGAAAAGTTACCCCTTAGGTCCCTTTTAAATCTTCCCCCTTAAACCTGTGCCGTGATCAAAATGTAGTCAAGAATGGGAGAGGTGAGGTGTGAGTGACTGCCCTTTGACAAGCATTTAAACTCGTGTTGAATCAGGAGCCCAGGCAAAATTGTAGCCAGTTGGAATCAGAAGCATATTTCTTCTCTGGTTGGAGTCATACCTGACACAAAGGAAGATAGTTGTGTTTGATGAAGTTCAATCATCTCTGTCCTAGAAGATTGCTATAGGAGTTCCTCAGGCCTAGAGTAGTATCCTAGGCCAACATTTAATGTCCATCACTAGTTATCCTTAAGAAAGGGATGGTGAGCTTTATTCTTGAATCGCTGCAGTACAATTGGTACACCGAAAATACCATTAGGTAGGGAGTTCCAGAACTTTCTCCTAGTGACACTGAAGGAACAGCGATATGTATCCAAGTCAGGATGATAAATGGCTTGCTTTTCCTGCGTGTCTGCTGCCCTTGCCTTTCTAGATGGTAGTGTTGTGGATTTGGAAAGTGCTGTCTAAGTAGCCCTGATAAATGTCCACAGTGCATCTTGCAGATGATACACATAGCTGCTATTGATTGTTGGAAGGATTTGATGTTTGTGGATGTGGTGCTAATCAACTGGCCGATTGACCTGAATGGTGTCAAGCTTCACGTGCAATGAATGAATAAAAAAATTCCAAACATCTTCAGAAACTTCAATAATGACCTTGCTTCCATTACACATCAGTAATGTTCTTTGACGATGATTGTACATGTTCAATAATTGACAACCTTCCACACACTGAAGTGTTTGTTGTTCATATATAGCAATATATGGCCAATATCCAGGGTTGGGATGCAAGCAATAATCATGCCATACACTTACCAGGCAATGACCATTTCCATCGAGAACCAAATAACACCGCTTGACTTTGTCACTACTGAATGTCCCACTTTCAACATCATGGAGGTCAACATCATTGACCAAAAAAAAATCTGGACCAGCCATATAAAGTGTGTAGCTGGATGAACACAGCAGACCAAGCAGCATCTCAGGACCTCCTGTGTTCATCCAGCTCCACACTTTGTTATCTTGGATTCTCCAGCATCTGCAGTTCCCATTATCTCTGACCCCAGCCATATAAATATGTGCCTACAACAACATGTAAGATACTGGGAATTCTGCGTTGAGCAACTCAACATCTGCCTGCCAAAGGAGGACTAGCTTCCATGAGGTGCAAGTACAAGGTACGATGGAGTACTTGCTGCTTGCCTGGATGAACATCATTCCAGCAATATTCAATATACTCAATAACATCCAGAACAAAGCAGTCAACTTGATTGGTACCCTGGCCACCACCTTCAGTATTGTCCCTCCTTACCACTGTTGTACAGTTGCAGCAATGTATGCTATCTACAAGATGCATTGCAGCAAATCCCCAAGGCTCCTTTGACAGAACCTTCCAAACCTAGAAGGACAAGGGCAGCAGACTCACAGCAGCAACGCTACCTGCAAGGTTATTCCCCAAGCCAAACATCAGTCTCACTCTTTTTCTTCACTCTTGCTGAATCAAAACCCTAGAACTTCTTATCAACATCTTGGGTCTACCAACCTTGATGGTCTGCCGTAGTTCAAGGAAGTGGCTCATCATCACCTTGCTTGAGCAGTTAGGAGTGGACACTAAACATTGGCCATGAGGTTGTAGACATTCTTGACGAGTTGGTGGGCTAGGTTGCAAACGTTTCGTTACCCTGCTAAGTAACATTGTCAGTGCTCCTCTGGTGAAGCATTGGTCTTCTGTCCCAATTGTTGTTTATATGCCTCAGTTTGTTGGGTTTTTCAGGTACCATTTCTCGTTCTGTTTCTCAGTGGTTTGTACACTGGGCCTAATTCAATGTGTTTGTTGATGGAATTCCAGTTAGAATACCAGGCCTCCAGGAATTCCCTAGCGTGTGCGATTATGGATGTGTTGTCCTAGTCGAATTTGCGTCATTTGTTGTCTGTGTGAGACAAGTGAGAGTTGGTCGTGTCTCTTGGTGGCTAGTTGCTGTTCATGTATCTGTATTGTCAGTTTTCTTCCAGTTTGGCCTAGGTAATGTTTCTCACAGTCCTTTCATGGTATTATGTAAATTACTCTGGTTTTTCTGGTTTTGGGTATGGGATCCTTTACATTTGGCATTAACTTTGCACGGTGGTTGTCTGTTTATTGGCTACCCTGATACCTAGGGGTCTGAGTAGTCTTGTGGTCATCTTTGAAATGACCTTGGCATATGGTAGGGTGATTAATGAGTCTGGTCGTGTTGTGCCTTCCTGTTGCAGTCTGTCTCAGAGGTAAGCGGATTGTGCTTTTTGGGATCCATTCCTTTTGCAACTCCGAATAGGTGCTCCTGTTCCGCTTTGTGTAGTTCTGGGTTGCTGCAACATGTTGTGGCTTGTTTAAACAGTGCCCTGATGCAGCTTCCTTTGTGGGTGTTGTGGTGGTTGTTTAGTGTAATTGAGTATCTGGTCCGTATGTGTGGTGTTTCTACGTACACTAGTCTGGAGTTCCTTATGGTTTTTGTGTTCGGCCATTATGTCCAGGAAGGGTAGTCGGTTGTTACTGTCTTCTTCTTTCATGAATTTTGTCTTGGTAAGGATGTTGTTTATGTGTCCGTCGGTTTCTTCTAGTTTTGTGCATTTGATAATCACGACGGTGTCATCTGCATGGCAGATCTAGAGTTTGGATTATATAGTGGGGAGCACTGTTCAGCCTAACCTTTGCACCACTACTTCTGCTATCAGCCCTGATATTGGGAATCCCATTGATGTTCCATTGGTTTGTTTGTATATGCTGTCATTGAAAGTGAAGTGACGTGTGAGGCACAGATCTAGTAGTTTCATGGTGGTGTCCTGATTGATGTCGTTGGTGGCCTTGGGTGCCTGCCTGCTTGATTCATCCAAAGTAGTGTTGCAATTGTCTCTTTGGCTAGGTCGAAGTTTATGGATGTAAATAATGCTGTTACGTTGAAGGATATAATCATCTCGTCCTCTTCTATCCTGGTGTCCTCGAGGATACTGAGGAATCCTTGGAATGCGTGGACGGAGTAGGTTGTGTTGTCAACTATGTATTTCATTTCCTGTTGTAGCTCTTTGGCAAGTCTGTACGATGGTGCGCCTGGCAGTGAGACAGTGAGCCTGAGGGGGACCCCCAGTTTGTGTACCTTTGGGAGTCCATAGAAACAAGGTGTGTTGGATCCCTCCGGCTTCATTTTTTGGGAGTTTGTCTTGCTGATGTCTCCTGAGTTGTGTAATTTCTTCAAGGTCATTGTCATCCCGTTCCCTCACTGTGCTGTTGGGTCTATCGCTGTCTGTTGGTAGGCGTCAGCATTTGTTAGCTTTCTCAATGTGTTGGGTTCTATTGAATATTACTCTTATACGTTGTCTATCTGATGGTAAGATTACAATGTTCCTGTCTTTCTTAAGTCTTTCCAAGGCTTTCCTCTCTTCTGTGTTGAATGTGTTCCACTTACCTTGTTTGCTCAGTGTTGGGACTGTCGTCCGCCTGATAGTCAGTTGTACTTCCGTGAGTCTGTCATCTTTAGTGTTGATTCCAGCACAGCCAGAAGGTCATACATTTTCTGTAGTTATAATTCAGTCTGTGTACAAGGACTGTCTTCTCAGTGTCTGTAAGTGGTCGGTCCGAGATGTTTTTAATCCATGAATCTCTGTTGTCCGTATTGTTGATGTGGGTGATTTTGGACAGTGTTTCTTGTAGGGCTATTCTTTTGTTTGCTCTGGTGTTTTGTTGTTGTTTGCTGATGGCTTGTTCCAGTGTGAATGCCCATTCTTGGTTGGTTGCATTGGAGTACAGAGTTTTTTGGCACGCAGTTTCCTGCTTGTATTTGTGGAGGCAGTTGTGGATATCATTGATCATAACCCTTATCATTCTGCAGCTGTTTTGTTCAGCTGCCCTCTGTGCTTGTGGATTGTTGATAGATGCTTTATATTTTGCTTTGTGGTGGTACCTGCTTTCTGAGGCATTTGTGTAGCGAGTATAGATGTTTGCGAGTTACGCTCAGGTGGATGCCATTTGTTTCCCATCTGTGAGCCAGTTTGACGGTGTTGTGCCTGTGCGTGTTTAAAGTTTTTGAGAAGATTATAACCAAACATATCGCCTCAGCGAGCATGTCTACAACCTCCATCCACAACCCGAGCTACAAACCTTCTCAAACTTTAAACATTGGCCATGCCAGCAACACTCACGTTGACCAACAGAATAGAGAAATACTCAAATGTTAATGTTCATTGCAATTACTGGAATTTTGGAAATTCTGTTCACAGGGTTATCAGATATTGTACTTGATGGATTGTTGGAAATTACATTGAGAGATGAGACTTATTGGACATTCTGCTCATTGACTAATTGAGCATCGAACTCAAAATCCATTGAACATCGAACATTAGATAGAATTTACAGTGCACCATCATTGATGTTTGACATTGTTCTCAGAAGATTATTGGAAACAGTATTCACTATGTTAAATGACATTCCTTTACAAGTTTATTCAACATTGGACGTACCATGCAATTCATAGGGTTGTAGGACATTGGATTCACAGGATTCTTCCGCATTCTACCTATTTGATATTTGACATATGGATTATTCAATTTTCTATTTACTGTATAATTTGACATTGTGCTTCTAACATTATTGGATATTGGATAGTACGGTGGCTGAGTGGTTAGAATTGCTGTTTCACAGTACTGGGGAGCTGAGTTCAATTCTAGCCTTGGGTGAGTGTGTGTATGACCTTCCTCTGGGTGCACCAGTTTCCTCCCACAATCCAAAGATGTGCAGGATAAGTGAGTCAGCTGTGGCAAGTACAAGGATAGGATAGGTGGGTGGGATGCTCTTGAGAGGGTTGGTGTGGACTTAATGGGCCAAATGGCCAGCTTCCACAGTGCAGGGATTTCACGCATCATTTTATTAAGCAAACCTAAGTCAGCACAATCAGAAGGGCAAATCATATTTCTCAGAAAGTAGTTTCCTCTGTTTGAAACCAACCCTGAATGTTATTTTATTAGTTTTGTCACATTAATAAGCATTGCAACCTTTTAGCAACTTTATCCAATTAAAATCATGGATTGAAAACATGTTCCTGTTCATTGCTGATATCTGTCAGTTGCTGATAGCTCAAATAATTATCCAGTAAAACTAGCAAATGTTACTGTGGTTCTTGACAGTTGTAATCAGTGCTGAATGTCCATATGTTATAAAATATATCAAAAACCCTGAGTGTCAAGCAGTGTGTTACTCCAAGTTTCCTGGCAAGCCAAAACCCTTCAATTAATATGATAATTTTTAAAAAATCTATTTGCTCATTGTGGCATTGATATTTGTGGGAGCTTGTTATGCTTAAATTCACAGCCAGGTTTCCTATGTTGTGATAGTGATTATAGTTCTAAGGTTGTTCATTGGGTGGAATGCCTGTTCCATTATCCTGAGGATGTTCAAGGCACTATATAAATACGTTTATAGTCTTCCCTCTTTTTCTCTTTAGCTGTTGTTATCTAGAATGTGGTGCCTGAAGGGGTGGTGGAAAGAGTTTCTGTCTTAGCTTCCAAATCAGTAAGTACTTGAAGGAAAACTTTTGCATGGTTATCAAGAAACAGCAGAGGGGAATCAGGAAAATGTATAGCTTTCTATCATTTTATGATCCCTTATTTCCCTTACTCTCTCTTTCCATCTCATTTTTTCCCTCTTTCTTAATTGAATAACAAATCAGATGATAATTATAATGAAGGATAATTGACCATTAGCTATTCTTTATGTGTCTTATTAAGAATGAGCATATACAGCAATCCTAATAGATTTTGAGTTGTTGAGTGGTTTAAGTCTGTACTGCTCTCCAGACAGAAACGAGCTGCTTCTGTTAACCAGAAAGCCTCGTTTATTTCTCCCTGCTGAGTGGTTAGTTTTATACTGCATTGCTGAGCTCCTTCTCTTAATTATTTTTATAAGATTCAGGATTTTGATTTTATAATTACAAAGTACTAATAAAATTATCCAGCAATCTATTCCTCCTACTCTCTCTGTGTTCCCCCCCTCACTTTTCCCTCTGGGAATCCTATTGAATTCAGACTCACTTCATCATCTCTCAGTCTAACTCTATCCTGCCCTGGGACCTGGTGGCACTCAGCCTTTGTGACTCTCTCTTCCTCCTACAATCTTCTTCTTCTTCTACAATTTAAACAACATAGACAGTTTGACTCACCCGCCCGATACATTTTTCACTGATTTTGTTCTCTAGCTTGGTCATTCCAATCATTGCAACCTTTCCCATTTTGAAAGTAATGAGCTGCTGAGCTTCCAAACTGTCATTATATTTTGGAGTGCGTGCAGATGTGCCCATGTCTTACAGCTGGCGCTCTGTTGGAATGCCTCTTAGAGTAATCTGTTTGTGAGAATACAGCGTACAGGAACAGTGTGAAGCTTTCTGAAGTACTTGGAGTGTAGCCTTACTGTGTTGATCCAGAAATGTATTGATTGTGTTTTCTAGCTAAAATCACAAAAGACAGTGAAATAAACTGGCAGGTGGAGATACTGTCCAACTCTTTAACTTCTGGTCTACCTTCTACTTCTCTTCCCTGTCTACTCCTCTCTTTATCCATCTTTCTACCGTTCTAACTCCATCTTTGTCGGCCGAACTCATTGTCTGGCTATCCTATCGTCTGCTTTTCTGTCTACCTTTCTATCAGTGGATCTGTCTGCTTCGCTGCTTGTCTTCTTATTGGCAGATTTTTGGTTTGATCTGAATACGCAAATAAAAAAAAAGGAAGGAGCTGGTATTCATATCACACCTTTGGGAAATCTCAAAGTGTGCCACTGCCAATTAAATAATGTTAAACTGAGTATTGCTGAAAAAGGGCTACACTTTGTCGAAGCTTTACATCTTGCAATCGCCAGGACGATTCGTAAGAAATAACATGAGGGAAAGGAGAACAACATTTGCAGTGTATGAGAGGAGATTGCTGATTGGTTGGCAAGTACACTGTAACTGGTGAAAGCATTGCTGTGCTGTCTCCACAATGATTCTTACAACTTGTCCAGGTAGATGCAAGATTAAAAACTCTGGAAAAAATCTGTTTTCTTTTGGCAATATAATTTTGCATTACCAAACAACAATTTGTGCATTTAAATTGTACCTGGCAAACATGGTCATGAATGATGGCACAGCAAGACTCCTCAAAGAGCTAAATGATGAGACTACTGGTTTTAGATAACACTGTTCAAGGAATAAATTTTGACCAGGGTACGGAAGCAATGCTTGCTGTTCTTCAAACACCAATAATTCTTTAAATACAACAGGTAAGTTGTTATTCATGAACTATTCGTAAGACTGCCTCTGTAGTGGGACGTTATTCCATCATATTACCCCAGTGACTGATCAATGTTACCTCATTACTGACCCTCCGACAGTGCGACATTCCCTCAGTACTGCCCCTCTGACAGTGCGGCATTCCCTCAGTACTGACCCTCTGACAGTGCGACATTCCCTCAGTACTGACCCTCTGACAGTGCAGCACTCCCTCAATACTGACCCTCTGACAGTGCAGCACTCCCTCAGCACTGACCCTCCGACAGTGCGGCACTCCCTCAGTACTGACCCTCTGACAGTGCGGCACTCCCTCAGAATTGCCTCTCTGACAGGGCAGCACTTCCTCAGTACAGTACTACATTGTCAAGGAGTCAGTGCTGAAGGACTGTTGTACTGTCCAAGATTAAGTACTGAGGAAGCGCTGCACTGCCAGAGGGTCAGTACTGAAGGAGCACTGCACTGTCAGAGGGTCAGTACTGAGGGAGCACTGCACTGTCAGGGGGCCAGTGTTGAGGGAGCACTGCACTGTCAGGGCGTCAGTACTGAGGGTGCACTGCACTGTCAGGGGGTCAGTACTGACGGAGTGCCACAATGTCAGTGGGTCAGTACTGAGGGAGTGCTGCACTGTCAGGGGGTCAGTACTGAGGGAGCACTGCACTGTCAGGGGGTCAGTACTGAAGGAGCACTGCATTGTCAGGGGAACAGTACTGAGGGAGCACTGCACTGTCAGAGGGTCAGTACTGAGGGAGCACTGCACTGTCAGGGGGTCAGTACTGACGGAGTGCCACAATGTCAGTGGGTCAGTACTGAGGGAGTGCTGCACTGTCAGGGGGTCAGTACTGAGGGAGCACTGCACTGTCAGGGGGTCAGTACTGAAGGAGCACTGCATTGTCAGGGGAACAGTACTGAGGGAGCACTGCACTGTCAGAGGGTCAGTACTGAGGGAGCACTGCACTGTCAGGGGGTCAGTACTGAGGGAGCGCCGCACTGTCAGAGGGTCAGTACGGAGGGAGTGCCACACTGTCAGAGGGTCAGTACTGAGGGAATGCCGCACTGTCAGAGGGTCAGTACTGAGGGAGTACCGCACTGTCAGAGGGTCAGTACTGAGGGAGTGCCACACTGTCAGAGGGTCAGTACTGAGGGAGTACCGCACTGGCAGAGGGTCAGTACTGAGGGAGTGCCGCACTGTCAAAGGGGCAGTACTGAGGGAATGCCGCACTGTCAGAGGGTCAGTACTGAGGGAGCGCTGCATTGTCAGAGGGTCAGTACTGAGGGAGTGCTGCACTGTCGGAGGTCAGTACTGAGGGAGTGCCGCACTGTCAGTGGGTCAGTACTGAGGGAGTGCTGCACTGCCAGTGGGTCAGTGCTGAGGGAGTGCCGCACTGTCAGTGGGTCAGTACTGAGGGAACACTGCAGTGGTGGAGAGGCTGTACTGGGGAAGTGTTCTATTTTGTAATAACACTACTCGAGGCGTGCTGCACTGTTGTAGGTGCTGTCTTTTGATTGGACTTTAACCTGAATACCCTCCAGTCATTTTAGGTGGATGCAAAACTTTCAATGTCATTATTAAAATGGCCATTGCCACGGGAGTTTGCTGTGTTACAGCTGCTTTGCATCCTAGCTAAAAGGAATAACTGAGATTCTGATATCATTCATTGGCTGTGAACATTGATGATAAGGATTAATCTATCTCTGTCTCTAAATGTGCAGATGATATCAATTCCTGCAACACATTCATTGAAAGTGGCAACACGGATCACAAACTCAGATATCAAAAAATAAAAATTAATCTACATTTTGGAATTAACACATCAGAACATGATTGCAAAACAAAGACAGATTTTCCTTTTCTTAATGGTAAATGAGGATCATTTGTAATTCAATTTGTGAGTGGATTAGGCACAAAACTCTCTTATCTGTTTCTGATAGTTAGGAATTAGTGAGTGAAATCACATTGAATGTAGCCATATAATGTTGGACGGTAGCTAGAAGGAGAACATTTGTTTTAAGAAAACAAGTGAAGGGCTGAAACTGAAGAAGGAAAATAAGTGGGAGGGAGCAGTGGAAATGAATGCAGTTAGCTCTAGGTGACAGCTTTTCTTCATAGGCAATCCCCAGGAATGAGGGTATTGCTTCCAGATTTGATGTGTTCTGAGAGGCTTCATTAGTGCAATTTGTGAACTATAGATTTACAACATACTGCTTCTCAAAATGTTCATGTTTTTCTCTCCAAAATGAGCCTTCTCCATTTTGATTGATTACAAGCAGGGTCTCCCGTGAATCCACAGGGATGCTGAAACACTTTAAGGATATCTTGAGGCAAATACCTTGTTTTTGCCCTAAAAACAGTGTGGGTGAGTTTTTCACTCTTAATTAGGAGCCTCACTCAACACAAACATGGTGATTGGCTAGTTTGGGAGATCAGAGCAGTTTTCATCCCAAGTTAATCTGGTTATTCCAAGTCAAATGCAGGTCAGGTTGGATAAGTATGGTTGCCTCCCTGAAGATTGCTAGCAAATTAGTTGTGCTCTTATGACAAAATGTCAGCTCTGTTAGTCACTTCTCTGATCCCAGCAGATAAACTGGCCTTGAATTCATTTTTGTCATGTGAAAAGTGGGACTGGCATTCTCTCGCCCCAGAATTCGGCTCTGCAGCACTCCTGGTACCAATGGAAGCTTAAATCTTTGACAATACCAGCTGGACCACTTCCAGTTTCTGAAACATAGAAGTAGGAACATGGCTGATTTTTGACCTCAAATCCTAATTCCCACCCAATCCCATATTCCCAATTCCTGCATGAATCTAAAGTCTATCAGCCTCAGTCATGAAAGCACTCGTATAACTGAGTAACCCACTGTCTTCTAGGAAAAAGAACTCCAAAGATTCAAAACATGATGAGTGAAGAAACTCCTCCTCATCTCAATCCTGATGCATTGATTCTTTATCCCGTAATGTGCTAGCTCTAGAAGACCACCTGGGGAAATGCACTCTCAGCCTTTAAATAACTTCTGCAGGCCCTCTAAATAACTTATGCATTGTAATGAGAGAGCTTCATCACTTGTTTCTCATTTCCTTTCACGTGCTGTGACTATATGGGAACTAATGCTCACACGATGTATGTGTGCTGAATTGTATAGCGATGGCTGGCTGTGACATTAAGCATTTCGTGCTCAAGTCTGACATTCGGAGCCTTGTAATTCTAGTTAACTTTGCATTCAGTTGCACAAGAGATGCTTTCATGAGCGTTGTGTAAAAGGTCTAGGTTAAGATATCAAAATGAGGCGCGGTTGGCATCCTTTTGTGGTTTCAGTGAGTAGGCAGACTGTGCAAAGTTTTATTGAAGAGATTTGGGAAAGCTTTTGGGTTCACACGGCAGTGGTGCTGGAATTTAACTGGGAGATCACAGAAATCAATGACATAGAGAGATAGGAAAGTGTGTACTGAGGAAGACTCAAGGTAACTGTGAATATTATTGATAAGTGATGTGATTGAGCAAAAGTGGAGCAAATGGAGTTTAATTTGGGAAAATGTCAACTTCTCCACTTTGGTGGAAGAGCAGAAAATCAGCATATTAGTTAAATGGTGAGAGATTGCAGAAGTCTAAGGACAGAGGGAGCCAGGTGCCCTGAAGGATGAATTGAAAAAAAGGTAAGTATGCAGGTAAAAAAGGAATATGGTGTTCATTGTAAAGGAATGGAACATCTAAGTAGGGAAGTTTTCCTGAGATTCTGCAGAGAATTGGTGAGTACTGGAGTGCTGTGTACAGTTTTGGCTCCTTTGTTTAAGAAAGGATATAAATGCATTAGAAGCTGTTCAGCTAAGATTAATAAAAACTGAAAGAACTGCGGATGCCGTAAATCAGGAACAAAAACAAAGTTGCTGGAAAAGCTCAGCAGGTCTGACAGTTCTGAGGAAGGGTCACCGGACCCGAAACGTTAACTCTGTTTTCTCCTTCACAGATGCTGCCCGACCTGCCGAGCTTTTCCAGCAACTTTGTTTTTGCAGCTAAGATTAATTCCTAAATTGAAGGGGTTATCTTACGAAGAAAGTTTTGGAAAGGCTGAGTGTGTATCCATTGGAGAATCAGAGGTGGGCTGATTGACACGTCATAGGTGAACCGACACAGTAGGATGGATACTGAGAGGATGTTTCCCCTTCAAGGAGAGAATAAATCTAAGCAGCATTGTTTAAGATAAGTGGTCTCCTTTTAAGAAGGAGATGAGGATTTTTTTTCTCTCAGATGGTCCAATTTTGTGACATTCTCCTCCTCAGGGAACAATGGAGAGAGCATCATTAAATGTGTTTAAGGCAGAAGTAAACAGAATTTTAGTGGATGAAGGGAGTCAAGGTTCTCCATGTAGCAGGAGAATGGAGTTGGGTCCGCAGTAACATTCAGTATAGAGCGGGCTCAGCGGGCCAAATGGCCAACTTCTACACCTAATTCTTATGCTGTAGGACTCGGAAAGGCCTGTCTGAAGGAAGCCTACTTCTCGTGCTGGGAGCTTCAGTTCCTCTTGAGCTGCAGCAATGGCTTGTAGATGGAACAGAGGCAGCACTCAGGGAAAGTAGTGTGTGGAGAGGAGCAGTAGAAGGAAGTTTGGGAGGAAGCATCCAAGACCCCCTTGTTTTGTATGAGCTATCTGCCACCAGTTATTCAGACTCCAGTTCCCTTGAAGTCTCAGACCTACATTTGTAGCATGAATGAAACCATTGTCACACAGATCCCTATCTTTCTATCCCTCCTGTGGCAGACCACCTGCATCTTAGCCAAAGTCTTGAAATGAAGTGCACAGAAGTGAAATTGTCAAGTGGCCTTAGCCAAAAACTCCCCATAATAAAGATAAATCTGATCTGTTCACCTGCATATTCCTTAATTCCTGACCTGCAGGTTCCTTTACCCCTTTTAGTGCTCTTCCACAGTGCTAACCAAGCAGATCAAAAATCACCATACTCCTACTTGACTATGCTGAGGTCCTATGGGAAAGAGACACCTGAGGGACACCATCGTTTAGGAGAGAGATTGAGAAGGAGAGACCTTCGTGGTAACCTCAGCTGATGTCGGATCTGAACCCACGCTGTTGGCATGACTGTCTGTCACAAATTGTCCATCTAGCCAACTGAACTAACCAACACCCAGCAGATCAGCAAGGGCAGTTACAATTCATGCTCACACCATGAGAATGTATCATCCACAGAGAGCTGTGCTTTGTGAGTTGTTAATGAACCGTTGATTGTGTAATGACTCTGATAGAGTGTATGCACTGAAAATCAAATCCCAATACTCCAAAAGCCCCATCCAAACTGTAAAAGTTCTATTTCATCAGCACAAATTGTGAATTTGTCTCTATTTGTTGTTTTTACCCAGAACAAAAGAGACTTGCACCAGAGATAGTAGGAACTGCAGACGCTAGAGAATCTGAAATAACAAGGTGTAGAGCTGGATGAACCCAGCAGGCCAAGCAGCATCAGAGGAGCAGGAAAGCTGATGTTGCTGACGAAATGATTTCTGTAGAAAGGTCTAGGCCTGAAACGTCAGCTCTCCTGCTCCTATGATGCTGCTTGGCCTGCTGTGTTCATCCAGCTCTACAGACTTGCTCCAGATGTTTTTCAATAAATTCAAAATAACGTGTTTATAAGCAAACTTATTTCTTAAACAAGTGGCAAAAATTAACTAAGCCATCATTCAGCATTCAGATGTATCGCTTGATCCAGACATTGCACATTTTTACACAGACATGAAGCTGTGCAATGATGTGTTGGTTTAAAAATAAAGGCAAATAAAGAACAACATGTCTGTGGGTCAAGGGTGCGAATTCAGAACATAAAATGGGTTGACTTCTCAAAGTTCATTTGATTTTCCATTGATAAAACCTGATTGGCATTGCAGAATGATGGAATACCTTCAGATCAGTTTTCAAATTTGGATAAAAAGCAGATAGAAGCCCTGATATTTAAATTTTCTCAGGTTCTTCATGGAGAGACCTTTGCTAGGCAACAGACAGCACAGATTCGAGAGACTTTTAAAGTTTATTTATTCACCAATTAAGGGAAATAAACCCATCCCTCATAACTTCTTAAAAGCCTTCATTAGATTCTTTCTCTCAAAATGACTTGCTTTTCCGGTAAACAGTGGATAATCAACATTAGGGTGGCCCGGTGGCTCAGTGGTTAGCACTGCTGTCTCTCGGTGCGAGGGACCTGGGTTTGATTCCACCCTCAGGCAACCGTCTGTGTGGAGTTTGCACATTCTCCCTGCGTCTGTGTGGGTTTTCTCCAGGTGCTGCATTTTCCTCCCACAGTCCATAGATGTGCAGGTTAGGTGGATTGGCCATGCTAAATTGCACGTAGCGTTGAGGGATGGGTCTGGGTAAATGCTCAGAGGGTCAGTGCGAATTTGTTGGGCCAAAGAGCCTGTTTCCACACTGTAGGGATTCTATGATTCTATCCAACCTTCTCACTTATTGTTTCCAAGCAATTGCGCAATCAGTCCCTTCTACCCAGAAAAGTCTGTACAGTTCTGTAGTCAGATTTCTCGTTGTCCAGTTGGAACAGTTCTTTGGATAATTATAAGAAAACACTGACTACGCTATTAGAAAAACCAAAGACACATACACCAGACACCACCAACCTCATCAGCAAGGACAACATCATCAAGCTAGTGGACCTATGCCTCACCACCCACTTCACTTTCAATAACAAAACCTACAGACAAACCAACGGTACACCCATGGGATCTCCGATATCAGGGTTCTTAGCAGAGGCAGTAATGCAGAGACTCAAACAAACAGCTCTGCCAATCATCCAACCCAAACTTTGGGTCCGCTACGTGGATGACACCTTTGTCATCACTAAACAAAACAAATTAGAGGAAACCTTCAAGACCATCAATAATACCCTTACTGGCATCACATTCACAAAAGAGGAGGAAAGCAACAAACTGCCATTCCTAGATGTCACAGTAGAGCGAACAGCCAATGGGGAACTTCAAACCAGCGTCTACAGGAAAACAACACATACGGACCAAATATTGAACTACAGGAGCAACCATCCCAACACCCACAAACGAAGCTGCATTAGAACATTATTCCAACGAGCCACCACACACTGCAGCACAGAGGAACTACGCAGAGCAGAGGAAAATCACCCATACAGCGTATTCAAAAAGAATGGGTACCCAATGAACACAGTCCGCCGATTTCTCAGCAATAAACCCAAACAAACAGACAAATGGGCTCAGAAACCATAACCACTCTCCCCTACATCAAAGACATTTCCGAAATGACTGCCAGACTACTCGGACCTCTTGGCATCACGGTAGCCCAGAAACCCACCAACACACTAAAACAGCAGCTAATGAACTTTAAAGACCCTATACGGACAACAAATAAAATGAACGTCATTTACAAAATACCTTGCAAGAACTGTGACAAACACTACTTTGTACAAACAGGCAGAAAGCTAGCCACCAGGATACATGAACATCAACTAGCCACAAAACGACATGACCCACTATCACTCGTATCCTTACATACAGATGAGGAAGGACACCACTTTGATTGGGACAACACATCCATCCTAGGACAAGCCAAACAGAGACACGCACGAGAATTCCTAGAGGCACGGCATTCCAACTGGAACTCCATCAGCAAACACATTGATTTGGAGCCAATCTACCATCCTCTGAGAAAAAGAACAGGAAATGACATCACCAAATGCAGGAAATGACGTCACCAACCCGAGGAAACCCAAACAGATAAATAGAAAGCGGGACATAACACCAGCGCTTCATCGGAGGCTCACTGTTGATGTTACCTAGAATGGTGGTGAAACATCTGGGGACAAACCTTCCAGCTCAGTGAACCAGCTTACATCTGGAACAAAATAAAGACCCACTCTTCTGCGGACCGAGAGGAGGAGAGTGCTGTGTTGGAGGTGGAAGGAAGATGTCAGGTTGGCTGTGCACCCTTGCAACCGGTGGATCTTAATGCTGGCTTCGGCCTAACGCTGGTTCAGGGGAGCAGCCAACCTGCAACAATGGCTGCGGCGAGTGCTCGTGCCCTGGATCAGGGGGTCCGGAACACCATCCGCGTTTCCGTGAAGAAGGTGGATGAAAGTGCACCTGTGGACCGCACCTTCTTCGTGAAGAGGGTCCTGTTGGACTGTTGCGGGTTCGCTGCTGTGGACATTTACTGCCTGCAGGATTTCCCCGGAGGAGGGTTTTACGATGTGACCTTCAGGAGTGCCAAGCTTTGCGAGCGCTCCCTGGAGGTTTTCAAGGAGAAAGGAGGTGAGGGCCCCCTCTCTGTACTGACCGCTGTCCCGCTGTTCGTGATGCCAGCGCAGAGGAGCTGTATGGTGACTGTACACATGTACAACCCACATGTGCCAGCAGTTGATGTCCTGACCTTCCTTGGAAGGTACGTGAAGGTGGAAGGGGACCTAACTGACATCATGGACCCCTTTAGCATCTGGACCAGTAAGAGGCAGGTCAAGGTGACGCTGAGGATGGGCGCGAATGGGAACATTGTACACCCACGTCCAGCTTCGCGATCGGTGGGAGCAAGGGCTACCTGACCTACGCAGGGCAACTAAAGTCTGCCATGCCTGTGGTAGGTCAGGTCACGTGGCGGCCGACTGCAAAGCCATCATCTGCAGGGAGGAGGGACGCCTTGCAAAGGATTGCCCACAAGAGAAAAGCTGCAACCTTTGCGGGGAAGCGGGCCACCTCTATAGGGCATGCCCGCGGCAGGGGACCACCTATGCCCAGGTCGCTGGCAGGGGCAATGCGGGGCCAGCCCCCCCGGAGGAGAGGAAGGCACCAGGGCCCTGCAAGGACCCCACTAATGTGCAGGAGGGCCAGGCCGTGCAGGAGGGCCCAGCCCCGCAGGATGGGCCCGAGACAAGCAAAGTGCCCCTCCAGGCCCCGCTCCCCGCCGACAACCCGGAGTCGATGGAGGCGGCGACAGGCGACCCAGGGGAGTGGACGACAGTCCAGAAAGCGAGGAGGAAGGCGCGTTGGCGGGTCCAGGAACCGCAACCATCAGGCAGGAAGAGGCAGCTACAGGGGGGCTATAAGACCTCCTCTGATGAGGGAGATTCGGAGAGGGCCCGCCCAAAGCAGAAGCTAAAGATCTCAAGGGAGAAGGAAAGCAGCACCCCGCTTCCAGGTGACGGGAGGCGTCCTGAGGCTCCCTCCGACACCCAGTCACGTGCTGCTGGGGCCCTGAACTTCCAGGCAGGAAGGAGGAAACAGTCCGTCCCAGCCTGACGCAGAGCCGGACTCTCCTGCCTCCGTACTCCCGACGGGATGCCACCCGGAAGGCAGCACGGACGGTTTCCTGAGCCCGGAGAGCGTCCAGCAGTTAGCCCGGGCAATGGGCATGAAGGGACAGATGGAGGGGCTGGACCTTGGACTTGGGGAGGGTACTGCGGTCACTGCCCACAATGGGGGTACGAGTTGCGAGCATTAATGTGCGCAGCGTCAAGTCCACCGCAAGATGTGTGTCCACGTTGGCCTACCTGACCACCATCAAGGCGGACCTCCTGTTTCTGCAGGAGTGCGGGATACCGCACCTTGGCAGGTACGGGAAATGGTCCGGCGCCTGGACCTGTGGGCCTTCGATCTGGTCGGGGGGTAACAACTGTCGCTCCTCGGGCCTGGCTATTCTGCTGCGGGGGCACAACTTCACCATCTCTCAAGTTCAGGAGGTGGTGGGGGGGCGCCTCCTAGTGGCTGACGTCACCTACAGGAACGCCCCCCTTAGGCTGATCAACGTGTACGCCCCAGCGGTACGGAGTGAGCAGTTGGCCGTCCTGCAGCAGCTTCCACCCCTGCTGGCTACGTCCAGGCCGGTCATCCTAGGCGGAGACTTCAACTGCATCATCGATGCAGATGGAAGATCCGGCGTGGGGACAGTGGGTGGAGGGAGTCAAATGGACGTCACGTCCAGATTCCTGATGGGCACAATGAAGGACGCCAAGCTGCTTGACGTCTTCAGCACCCCTGCAGACGGAGCGCAGCGGAGGTACACCTGGTCACGGCCAGATGGGTTATTCACTCAAGGATAGACTTCCTGTTTGTGTCACGGGTGTTCTCGGTCAAGTCCACCGGCGTCGAGCCGGTGTTCTTCTCTGACCACTGCCTCCTGCTGGCCGACTGTCACTTACAGGACGACCAGTCGGCCGGCAAGGGGACGTGGAAGCTCAACACGACTCTGTTGACCCCAGAGAACGTTGAGGAGTTTAAGAGGGAGTACGCCGGTTGGAGAACCGTGAAACCCCTCTTTGAGTCTCCGGGCAACTGGTGGGAGACGGTGAAGGAGAACATCAAGAGGTTCTTTGTCCTCAAGGGTGTTCGGAAGGCAAGAGAGAGGCGGGAAAGCTGTCGCGACTCCAGAAAAGGGTGCAAAACCTGCTCCTTCTGCAGTTGATGGGGGTCGATGTCACGGAGGACCTCCGCGAGGTGAGGGGCCAGGAAGCCTCGCTCTTTGCCGCGGAGGCCTCCAGGGTAATCTTCCGGTCCAGGGTCCGCTCCGTGGAGCAGGACGAGACGTGCTCGCGTTTCTTCTTTCAGAAGGTGCACAAAGAGAGCTCTGTGCTTAGCCGTCTGAAGGAGGATGACGGCTCGGTGACGTCGTCTCGGCCCGACATTTTGAGGATCAGCAGATCCTTCTATGCCGGACTGTACGACACAAAGCCCACGGACAGCACGGCCTCCGAGTCGTTCCTGTTGTCTATCACGGAGGTCTTAGATGACGGCACGAGGGAGTGGCTGGACCGGCCGATATCCCTGGACGAGCTGACCAGACCCCTCAAGTCCTTGGAGAGGAATAAGACTCCCGGGAGCGACGGCTTACCAGTCGAGCTGTATTCCGCTCTGTGGGACCTGGTCGGCCAGGACCTGCTGGAGGTGTACGATAGTGCGCTTCGGGCAGGGGAAATGTACAAGTCCATGAGGAAGAGCATCATCACCCTCATTTACAAGAGGAAGAGGAAGGGGGAGAGGGAAGAAATTAAGAATTGGCGCCCCATTTCACTATTGAACGTGGACAACAAAATCCTGGCCAAGGTCATACCCAACCGGGTCAGGTCTGTCCTGGAGTTGGTGTTTCACCGTGACCAAACCTGTGCTGTGCCAGGCAGGAAGATCGCTGAGAGCCTCGTGCTCATCAGGGATACGATCGCCTACGTGCAGGACAGGCGGGTGGACACCTGCCTCGTCAGCCTGGACCAGGAAAAGGCCTTCGACAGGGTCTCTCACGCTTACATGAGGGACGTCCTCTCCAAATTGGGGTTCGGGGAGGGCATCCGCAATTGGATCCGGCTGCTCTACACCAACATTGTTAGTGCAGTCTCGATCAACGGGTGGGAATCGGACAGTTTTCCCGTCAGATCTGGAGTCAGGCAGGGCTGCCCGCTCTCTCCTGCCTTGTTTGTGTGCTGTGTGGAGCCCTTTGCCGCATCCATCAGGAAGGACGTGAGCCTGAAGGGCGTGACTATCCCAGGCAGCGGAGGCCTTCATGTCAAGACCTCCCTGTACATGGACGACATCGCCGTCTTCTGCACCGATCGTCGGTCAGTGAGTAGGCTGTTGGACATCTGCGGCCAGTTTGAACTGGCCTCGGGTGCCAAAGTCAATAGGGGTAAGAGCGAGGCCATGTTCTTCGGGAACTGGGACAACCGCTCCTTCATCCCCTTCACCGTCAGGACAGACTACCTGAAGGTGCTGGGTGTTTGGTTCGGTGGAGCTGGGGCGTGCACTAAGACTTGGAAGGAACGTATCACCAAATTGAAGCAGAAGCTGGGCAGGTGGACGCTCTGGTCCCTCTCCATCGCGGGTAAGAACCTGGTTGTCAGGTGCGAGGGGCTTTCGGTACTGTTGTATGTGGCGCAGGCCTGGCCTATTCCCTGGTCCTGCGCCGCTGCGGTCACCCGGGCCATCTTCCACTTCATTTGGGGGTTGAGGATGGACCGGGTCTGCAGGGACACCATGTACAAAGACCTGGAAAATGGGGGAAAGGGCGTACCGAACGCCACCCTTGCCCTGATGGCTACCTTACCCTGCGGCTGCATCAAGCTGTGCATAGATCCTCAGTACGCAAACACCAAGTGTCACTACTTACTGAGGTTCTACCTGTCCCCGGTGTGGCGAAGGATGGGCCTGGCCTCGTTGCCGTGGAATGCTCCGAGTAGTTGGACCGTCCCGTACCACCTGTCCTTCGTGGAGAAATTTTTGAAGGGAAACACCTTTGATCACAAGGCCATCAGGCAGTGGTCAGCACGTAGTATCCTCAAGACCCTTCGGGAAAAGGAGAGGGTGGATCCCGTCGTGTGGTTCCCCACGCAGACTGCCAAAGTCGTTTGGCAGAATGCCTCATCGCCAGAACTTTCAAACAAACACAAGGACATTGCATGGCTGGCGGTGAGAGGGGCTCTGCCAGTGAGATCCTTTATGCATGCCCGGAATCTCTGCGCCACCGCACGTTGCCCTCGAGGCGGCTGCGGGGGGGGCGCGAGACTGTCGATCACCTCCTTCTGGAGTGTGCCTATGCGCAGGAGGTCTGGAGGGGGATGCAGTGGTATTTGTCGAGGTTTGTCCCGAGCAGCTCCGTGGGACCCGTGCTCTACGGGCTGTTTCCCGGGACGCACACCGAGACCAACATCAACTGCGCCTGGAGGACCATCAATGCGGTGAAAGACGCTCTTTGGTCTGCCCGCAACTTGCTGGTCTGCCAGCTGAAAGAACTGACCCCGACCGAATGTTGCAGACTGGCGCACTCCAAGGTCCAGGACTACGTGCTGAGGGACGCGCCAAAGCTTGGGGCAGCCACCGCCAAGGCGCGGTGGGGAAAGACCACGGTATGAAACCCCTCGTCCAGAATAGAAAAAAAGGGCCCTATCTGGTAACTGGGCCCAGCTGGCGCCTTCCCCAACTGGTCAGGGGGCCAACTGGGACTGTGCGGGGTGATGACTGCCGGGGTATTTTCTTTGCTTTGTTTTTTTTCTCTTCTTTGTTTGTTTTTTTTCCCTTTAGTTGGTGTATGTACCCCCTGGGTAACCCGGAGCGGCTTGCATGACTGTGTAGGTGTATAAATATGTTTTATTTTTTGTACATCTTATGAATAAAGCATATTTTTTCAAATTAAAAAAAAAGTGACGAAACGTCTGAAAACTAACCTTCCAGCTCAGCGAGCAAACTCACATCTAGAATTTATTCTGTAGTTAACATAGTACTCAGTTGTAGTTGAAATGCAGGTTGTAGTCTGTATCCAGCTCAAGCTGTCAACTTATTGAGTCATTGAATTACATTCACTTTTATTCTGATGAGACTTAATCTCACAACCTCTGGCTTGCGAGACCAGGATTTTTGGCACTAGGTTACAGATAGAGCTAGAGGATGCAGTCTTTTTAAAACATACTTGTGCTTTAGGGCTGTGGAACCTTTGAAGTCAGACAATGACAATGAGACCGTCTTATCTGGACAGTATCAGCCTTCATGCCTGGACTATGAGATATGTATATATATCTTTGAAACCACGTTGAGGATATGAGTTCTAAACATCTTGAGACCACATCAAGACCTGTGAACCATGTCACCATCACATCTGATTTACAAAACTGTCTCATAACAGCCATGAGATCACATCTGAGCTTCAAGAGCACCAGATTTGGATTCTAATCTTCATATCTACTCATTTGTCCTTCAGATCCAAAACCAGCACAGCTGTCAAAGTTGTGATATCTTCATAACTAGACTGTAAGTGCTTTTCACATGGACAAGGAAATCTTACCATGTGAGCTTTATACAATCAGAAATAACTCCCCAGAGCCCAGTATCTGTCACCAAATCACCCCTTATTTACATGTGACCAGCCCTCAACAATAATGCTATCTCATACAGAGTCAGGCACCAGAATGTCAGTATCTCTGATACTCTCCTTTATATATGTCAGTCAAGATTCCCTGATTGGACAGATTAACAGCCCCAATCAGGGAACTTCTATGATGTCCAGCTGGTTGACCTCATTGCAATCACTACAGGCTGAGTGTCAAGATGGCTATCTGGCAAACATGAGGAACTATTGGGGAAGAGTACAACAGGGCTGTGTCAGAAGCAGTTTTTTTGTCTATTCCTGTGGTTGTTGCAGGCTGTTAGTGCCCATCCCTAATTGCCCCAGAGGTCAGTTAAGAGTCAACCACATTGCTGTGGGTCTGGAGTCACATGTTGGCCAGACCAGGTAAGGATGGCAGTTTCCTTCCCTAAAGGACATTAGTGAGCCAGATGGTTCTGACAGATGTTTCATGGTTGTCATTAGATCCTTAATTTCAGATTTTCATTGAGTTCAAATTCTACCATCTGCCTTGATGGTATTTGAACCCAAGTCCCCAGAACGTTAGCTGGGTCTCTGGATTAACAGTCTTGCGATAATACCACTAGGCTATTGCCTGCCCCTAAATCTGAGGAAGTTCAGGATCTACAGCTCGGACTGACAGTTAGTGTGGACAAGTAAGGAAGGCCAGACTACTTCTGTTATATACTTCTCCAGCTTCTATCACTTACATTCAAGGGAATGCCAATTTGATTAATAACATGAAATTCTGACTGCCCTACCAATTGTAAATGCAGAACCAAACAGTTATTAAAAAATTAACAACAGAATTAGAAACAAAGTTGTCATTGGCATCTACTTCATCGAATGTTCCACTTCTACCATTGGGATTCTCAATTTGTCTTACTGCCAGGACATCATTCCAAGGTTGGAAAATTGTCAGTGTCCCTCAGTGGAAACTGTAATAGTGCAACGTTGCTGAGGGGTGGATGTTGGTTGGGTGACCTGTAAAAATTGGGGAAGTGGGGGGTGCGAGAGGGCTCAGAAAAGATTTACCAGGATGTTGCCGGGAGTGGAGGGCTTGAGGTATAAAAATAGGCTGCATAGACTGATTTTTTTCACTGGAGCGCAGGAGGTTGAGGGCTGACCTTTTAGAGGGTTAGAAAATCATGAGAAGCAGAGATAAGGTGAAAAGCAAAGGTCTTTTCCCAAAGGCAAGGGAGTTCAAAATCGGATGGTATATTTTTACAGTGAGAGGAGAAAGATTTAAAAACACATGAGGGGCAATGAATTTACACAGTGGTTTGTGCATGAAATGAACTGCCGGGGAAGTGGTGGATGCAGGTACAATTACAATGTTTAAGAAACATTTGGATAAGTACATGAATAGGAAAGGTTTGGATGGATATGGGCCAAGCAGGTGGGACTAGTTTAGTTTGGGAACAGGGTCAGTATGGAACGGTTAGACTGAGGGGTCTATTTCCGTGCTGTATAACTAACTGACTAGTTCGAATGAAGGGTGTGAGGGAACCTTTCAGAGCAAGATATACAGAACATAAAGCATTGTGAGGAATTTTCATGTCTTTTTAAAAGCTTTGAGCCTACTAACTACTGCTGCAAGAGCCAGGTCTCCAGATTGAGTTGTTTAGGCTACATTTATGTAAGGATTCAAAGCTGCCACTTCATCTTTGCTGTGTCTGAGCTATGGCTACCATAGCTGCCTTGAAGCTCATGACCCCAACATATTGTCTTGCGTCCCTGTCCCTACAAGGGGTCACGACCCCCACTCTGGGAAGCCCTGTTGTGCAAGTTTCTTACTGGTGCCAAACTCACCGAGTTCCAAAACTGGCACCCAGCTCACCGACTGTGATATTTGTGAGTTTGAGCCGTTCCAGCACTGGCAAGACTTTTACTGAGGCTGGAGCAGTAAATGGATTGTTTGACACAGGTATCACCTCAGGCACTGCTGTTCAATAATTAGATTCAACAATCTTACAACTGAAGAAGCGCACAGATGATGTAGAAAGAATTTTAATGCAAATTTTATGAGCTGAGTGTGACATCTGCAATCTGATAGATTAAAAGCTTTGCACTGCTCCAAATTTCTTCAATTAAATTGCTAAGTAATTTGAGCTGTCAGTCAGGGACAGGCTCAAGTTTGCTTCACCCACAGGTCTCACAGTAGAAATAATGTCTTAGAGAAAACTTTGATGGTAGTTGCGTAGGCCTGAGATCACCTATAAGAGAGTCTAGTGATATTGGAGCACAGAGGGATGGGGGTCATTTTTACTCCCAACACACCTGTGCATCACATCCTCTCCAACCTCAAATCCACTATCATCCTGCCTGTACCACCACCCCCTGCGCAACTAAGCTCCAAACCAACTCCTCTTATTGTAATTATCCTGCGCTACTGTCCACCTCCAAACAGCATCATGTCCCAACCTTCAAACCACCATGACCAACTACTGGTCTTTGTTTCTCACTGATGGCAGTGTCTCACTGTTTGTGAAGTGCTTTACCACATCACAAGGTTATAACACTCTATCCTCTGGGTTTTGAGTTCTAATTTGACTCAAAAGGCTTTGGTGACTCACTCATTGCCATTTTTCCTTGCTACTATTGTTTCATGGCAGATGGGTGTTGTCTATTTCCAGTGGCCCTTAAAATGACTGGCTTGGTAGATTGTTTCAGAGGGCAGTGACCCACATCGCTGTGGGTCTGGTGTCACCTGTAGACCAGACCAGGTAAGGATGGCGCAATTTCCTTTACAACAGTCGAAGATCATTTGATGGTCACCAAGAGTGGCATGGTGGCTCAGTGGTGCTTCACAACAGCTGGGATCTGGGTTCAGTTCCTCACTCAGGCCAACTTTCAGTGTGGTGCTTGCACGTTATCCCTGTATCTGCGTGGGTTTCCTCTGAGTGCTTCAGTTTCTTCCCATAGCCCAAAGATGTGCAGGCTAGGTGGACTGACTGTGGGAAATGCAGTGTTAGAGAGATGGGGTTAGTCTAGGTGTGGACTAGTTCTTTGGACTGACAGTGTGGACTGAATAGCCTGCTTAACCTTTGTAGGGATTCTGTAATTACTGAGACATGTTTTATGTTCCAGATTTATTAAACAAATTCATATTCCACAAGCTGTCATGCCAATGTCCCAGGGCATTTGCCTTGGCCTCTGGATTACTTGTCCATAATATGGCCAATATGCTACCATGTCCACCATAAAGAAAGAATGAAGGATGATTAACTGTCCGTGGGACTGAGCCCCAATGAGAATCAGCACTGGAGAGGGTGTATCGGGGCCTATGTGACTGAACTAACAAGGGGCCAATAGTCATACAAGATTCAATACCCTCAGAACAGTAAAGGACAAACTGAATATGACAGAAATATAAATTGTAAAAGCAAATTTTAAATTAAAATAAATCATTTGACTTTAAGAAGAACATTAGATCCAATTTCCCCATAAATAATGCAGGATTGTGTGATTTTGTTTTTTTCTACATTGTTTGAAGCAAACCAATTTTTCTTCACCAATTTTTGCAAACTCATTATTTTAATGAAACTCTCAAACTGCAAGTGATGAGTTTGAGTAGTTTGGAGATGAGCAAAGCTGGGGCAAAGAGTGGGTTATATCAGCTGAGGAGGTTTGATTGGCAGCTTTAGGAAGCCCATTGACAGCTCATTGTATTACAATGCAGGAATCAGTGAGGATCATTCATTCTGATGTCACTGTATTGCGAAGAAGGAGTTCAGATTAGAAATACTAGAGCTATAAACTCAGCTGCAGGAACAAAATAATCACTGTAAAATGTGCCCATTGGCTGTATGGATTTCATAAAACACTTCCAAACAGTAGCTGGAGCTGCTTCTCCCCTTCAGGAAGTGTAGCTTATTCCAGGGAGGCAATGACCTAGTAGTATTATCGCTGGACTGTTAATCCAGAGATCCAGGGAATGTTATGGGGACCAGAGTTCAAATCCTGCCATGGTAGAATTTGAATTCAATTTTTGAAAAAAAAACTGGAATTAAGACTGTAATTGACCATGAATCAATTGTCAGGAAAAACCCATCTGGTTCAATAAGGTCCTTCAGGGAAGGAAACTGCCAATTTACCTGGTCCGGCCTACATGTGACTCCAGACCCACAGCAATATGTTTGATTCTTAACTACCCTGTGGGCAATTCGGGATGAGCAATGAATGCTGCCTAGCCAGCGATGCTCTCAACCTGTGAACGAATTTAAAAAAAACAGTAGGGTGAGTTGCCACTGCTGTCTGGGTGTATTCATGGAGCTTTTGTCGGGTAACATCTCATCCTGAACGGTTTCACAAACATCCCCACCTCCCCACTACCACCCCCATTCCCCCATCCACCAAAAGCTCTCCTATACTTCTGCCATTGGCCACCCAACAAATTTATTGTCCTGGTCCTGTGTCCCTGCACTGCCCCAGTACATTCATTTCTGTGCTGGTCACACCCAAATTGACCCCACTGTCTTGCCTTTGCACACCTCTCCCTGCATTGACTTCGGTCTTCCCATGCCCATTCGAAAAGCTGGCAGGTCTTTTGCTGACCATTTGGATGTTCTCACAAAGTAGCACTTTCCCATCTCTGTTATTTACTGAAATATTCAGAGACAGTTGAAGCGAAATAGTTTCTATGCTGCTGTCAGCGTTTTCTTTCCAGTAGTATCTTGGAAATTGAGTTTTACATTCTGGAGATTCATTGGAAATTCTTCACTGTAAATCACTTGATATCCCTTGTATGAATACCTATTAAGCTCAGACTGAAAGCTCCAATTTCAGCCTGTCCTTTTTGACAGACAGTTCAAGATTTTCCCTGCAAGATATTTGAAGGACATTCCTGAGTTCATTTGAATTTGAAGATTGTGGCCTTGTTCTGGATTCTCCCACAAGTGGAAGCGGCTTCTTGCCATCTACTGCATCAAATTGTATATATAGTCCACAAAAGTGAATGTAATTACTCCAGGTGATGTCCAACCAAGAATCAAAAGCACTGAAACATCACTTCCAGGTCCCTTCCTATCTCATCTATTTATATTGCCCTTAGTGACGTAATTTAAAAAAAACACAATGTCAAGTTTCACACGTAAGATGACAACACTCAGCTCAAATTTCACCATCACCCATCACAACTCCTTCACTGTCTCTTAAGTTGTCAAACTCTTGGTCTTACACCCAGTACTAGAAACAGGAGAGATTTTCTCCTGTTATTCAGAAGGGTAAAGTCATTGCTTCAATCCTACCACAAACTCTTCCATAGCAATCAACTCTGTCCTTCTGCTTGACAACAGCCTTAGGATAAAGCTGAGCATTCACAGCCTTGGTGATATATTTTTGCCCGTGAGGTGAGTTTCCAACATTCTACTGTTAAGATCACCAACTTTCACCTTCATCTCATCGCTCAGCTCTAACACATACTCTGGTTACCTGCTGCTGAATCCCTCATCCATGACTTTGTTACCACTAGATTTGAGTATTTCATTGTTTGCCCAGCAACAACACCCACATTTGACAGTGTGGAAATTTGAGTTCTTCTAAAACTCTGCTGCCAAGTCCCCCGTTAACCCCGGCTCACTCACTTATACTGAGCCTGATCTGAATGTACCTTCATTTAAAAATTCTCAAATCCCTCCAAATGTTCGTCTCTTCCATCTCTGTAACCTCCTCTAATATTATGACCATCACCTATCATCCTTGAAGTCTCCTTAGTGAACCTCAGTCTATGGCAAGTATGTCATTTCTCAGGTAGAGAGATCAACACTGCAAGAAGTAGAGACAAAAGCAGTTGAGACCAAGGAATGTTACAAAGCCAGAATTAAAATGATAACGGGCCAAATTAGAAGCCTCAGGAATCAAAGCCTAGAAGAAGAAGCACGTTACGAGACTTCTATGGCTATAGAAAAGACAGGAAATCCATTACTTAAACCACAGTAAAGTCAGGAGCATTTATTTGAACCCCAGACAGGAAGACTCATCCACAACATGTTAAAAAGCAAAAGGAATTATTAGGAGCACCACAGACAGGGGGAGACTTCTAGTAAAATCTGCGAAAGAAATAGGATTCAGTTCATGGAGCCATTGAGAGTGGAATTCATCCAGTAAAGCTATTAAGAGAATGAAAATCATGAAATTAATGAATAGGGAATTAATTAATAAAGCATTAATACAACAGGAATTGTTTACATAGACCATGATGAAATAGGGATGAAAAAGCAAAGAACTGCGAATGCAGGAGGAAGCTTAAACCTCTGATGGGCTAATTTTCACTGCCCAGGGCTCTATGAAACTCCCCGAGTTCACTGTCAGAAACTTGTGCGAGATGCACAGGACTTAACTGCATTCTTACCCTGGAGATGTTAGACTGGTCGGTACCTGGTCTAACTCGAAGATTAGCCAGCACAACTGAACTGAGCACTCAAACTGACAACTCCAATCATGTGCCCACTTGATTCAAGCCTATTATCCTGCCGCAGCCTAAGAATATTATTGACCCTCAACCTAGCTCAGCTATCCACCTGACTCAACAGGACTCACCCTCTACCTGAACGCTCTTCCCCAACCAGATCTGATTGTGCACTGAACCTGGATACTAAGTCACCCATCAAACAAACCAATATTCCTGGTTTGTTTTTCTAATGTGATTTTCTTTCTCCCTTTTTTCTGAAATGATTATGATTCTGCAGTACAAGAATGCTGAGTACTACAAACCTTCCCACACTTCTGGAAGTCACTTCCCACACTTTTGCAGTCAAAATGGAGGTAAAGTGAATGATTTTTCTTTTGCACCTTCTTGAGATGGACCCCGTTCATCACACAAATTGCTGGTAAAACTCAGCAGGTTTGGCAGCCTGTGTGGAGAGAAAGCAGAGTTAATGTTTTGGGTCCAGTGACCCTTCTTCAGGAGCCTGGACCTGAAACGTTAACTCGGATTGCTCTCCACAGATACTGCCAGGCCTGCTGAAGTGGATGTGCGCCAGGACTTACACAGAGTCCCAACATGACGCAGCAACGTCAGTCCTGATTCCCCTGTTCCAGATGGAATTTTGAGCATTTCTTTCATTGTTATTATATTAAATGCCTCTGTACGCTTACATAGAGATTCAGAGATACTCCTCCTGGCAGTGATCTCCTCAGAAAATTCAGTTCTGTTCCTTGTCATAAGTATGTAGAGCATCTCTGAGGAATATTCCAGTTGAAACCCATGTAAATAAGTTGCTGTTAGGCAAGTTGCGATAGTGTCACTATCACACTCCACCTGCTATAAATAAATATGACTCAGTAGATAAGATCTGAAGATATCAATGAGGAGCAATAGATGATCGTCTGATATTGATGTTATCTGTAGGCACAGTATGTGCATTCTGAATCAGCATCTGACACTGAGAGGCTTAAGTCCCAGAAGTATAATTATCGATCCTAATTGCGGGAGAAAATGTTAATATCCCAATTCTTTACCTGCCACTTAAGAGAGATGTTTGTGACATCTGTTATTAACCACTTATCATCTGCAAACGTCAGAGGCCTCACAGCTCAATTAATCTGCTTATATCCTGCACCCCACTGAATTTCAATGGGAGAAGTGAATTACATAGAGGATCAAAAGTCTTTCAGCACAGAAAAAAGCTATTTGGCCTATTGTGTCTGTGCTAGTTCTTTGGTAGCACTATCTAATTAGTCCCACATATCCAGTTCTTTCTCCAAAACTCTTCCAATCTCATCATTTAAGCATTTATCTGAAACCCTTTTAATATTTACAATTGAATCTGCTTCCATTTCCCTTTTAGCCAATGTGTTTTAGATCATAGCAACTCTGTATTATAAAAATTCTCCTCATTTCACGTTTGGTTCTGTTGCCAATTATTTTAAATCTGTGTCCCCTGGTTACTGACCGTTCTGTCAGCAGAATCAGTTTCTCCCTATTTACTCTATCAAAACCCAATCACTTTCTGTTAGGTTGAGCAGTCAGGGAAATTGCCAGACGTCACTATGAATAAAGAGCTATAATTGAATATCCCTGCGACATTTCCTAATTTAAATAAACAAGTGAATACCTCAGGTAAAATTACAGACAAGGAATTTGATGTGAGTTATATTCAGTTCTCATGTGCCCCTATTTTTTGAATCTGTGATAGCTGTGCACACACACTGCATGCTTTCAATGCACACACAAAGGCATATAAATCCACACTTAAATGCATTTACACATTCACGCAGACAAAGACAGTCAGGTGTGCAAATACACATATGCACACACTTGCTTGGGTATGCGTATATATGCACATGTTAATGCACACATGTACATGAATGCATTGATGATATTCGCACACATATGCACACAAGCATGCACAAAGCAGTGTATACTTGCACATGTACAAGCATATGCAGATGTACGCAGCAATATATATACTAATGTGTACAAATATGCATATGCATATGTGCACACCAAGAAGTATGAACTCAAACATATCACATATGGATGTGTACTCATGCACAGGTGCACACGTATGCACACAGGCTCAAATACTGAGTCATGTGTTGTATCACACTGTCTCTCTTGTACTGATGCTGAAATGATTTCAAATTCTCTACTTTGCAGTCTCAGTATCTCTCTCACTAATTTCATAATTCCATAAGCTTTAACATGGTTCTGGATAAGGATAATACTGGTCCTAGGGTGAAACTGCTAAACTGGGGGAAGGTTAATTACAACAGTATTAGGCAGGAACTGGAGAGATTTGATTGGAGGCAGCTGTTTGGGAGTAAATCCACATCTGACAAACATTATCTTTTAAGGCCAGTTGATCAAAGCTCGGGGCCAACATGTTCCTGTGAGGATGAAAGATAACGTTGGCAAGGTTTGGAAGGCTTTGACTCCCAGTTTTTTTGAGGAAATGATGAAAATGATTGATGAGGGTGGGGCGGTGGATGTGGTAAATATAGACTTTACAAAACCATTTGACAAGCTCACTCATGTAAGGCTGGTCAAGAAGATTAAGCCATATGGGATCCATAGTGTGTGGTGTGTTGGTTACATAATTGTCTTGTTCGTAGAAGATGTAGTTGTAGAGGTTTTTTTTCTGATTGGAGGTTTATGATCTCTAAGGATCAGTGCTGGGGCTTCTGTTTATTGTAATGTATGTAAATGATTTGGATGAAAATATAGGTGGTTTGATTAGTATGTTTGCAGATGGCATGCAAATTCTTGGAGTTGTGAATCATGTGAAAGGTTGTCTAAAGATACAGCAGGATACAGATCAGTTAGAAAGTTGGGCAGAGAAATGGCAGATAGAATTTAGTTTGTACAAGTATAAGGTAATGCATTTAGGAGGTGAAATGCAAGAGGGAGATCTTTGTAAATAGCAAGTCCCTTGGGAGCATTGATACACAGAGGGATCCTGTGGTGCAAATCCATATCTCCCCGAAAGATGGTAAAGAAGGCAAAGAGCATGCTTGCCTTCATCGGTCAGGGCATTGGGTTTTAAAGTTAGCAAGGCTTGTTGCAGCTGCATTAAAACTGAGTTGGCCACATTTGGAGTATTATGTGCAGTTCTGGTTGCCACATTATAGGAAGGACGTGGATTCTTTGGAGTGGAAACAAAAGAGGTTTAATTGGATATTGCAAGGATTGAAGTGTATTCACAAAAGGAGAGGTTGAGTAGATTTGGATTGTTTTTGCTAATGTGCCAGAGGCTGAGTGGTGACCTGATTGAAGTATATAAAATTATGAGAAGCATGGATAGGGTGGATAATCGGAGTCTTTTTCCCACATTGAAAATGTCAAATATAAGGGGGCATAGGTTTAAGGTGAGAGGAAATTTTTGAAAGATGATGTACGAGGAAAGGTTTTTTACACAGTGGGTTGTAGGTCCTAGAACATGCTGACTTGGGAGGTGGTGGAAACAGATATGTTAGCGATATTTAAGAGCAATTTAGACAGACATATGAACAATCAGGGAATAGAGGGATATGGATCATGTATGTGCATATGGAATTGGTTTATAAATGGTTTATCATGTCTGGACATGGTAGGCTGAAGGGCCTGTTCCTGTGCTGTACTGTTCCATGTTCTTTCATTGACACTTCCACTCACACTGTATTTCATAGTCTCACAATCTTAACTCTCACAGTCTTGCACTTTCTCAGTCGCGCACCCTCTCTCTTTCTCTCTCCATCCCTCTCACACACTCTCAGTCTCACACACTTATAATGCCTCACACTATATCACAAAGCCTCGCAAATTGCCTTGTTATCTATGTGGAGCATGCAGTGCGTAAGATTCCTTTAATAAATATTCTGCAGAGGGCTGATGTGAGTTAGTTTCGCGGCTGTCAGCTTGTGACTGCTTCAACAGCACCACCATGTGGCGTGAATCCCTCAGTGATGTTTTCGTCACTGCTTTTGATTATGTTATATCCGCTCTAATCCATTGTTGCGTTTTTTAATCGTTGCTGTCAACTATTGTTTGATCCCTCACAAATGATTTTTGAATGCTAATCAGAAAGGAGATTGATTTCACGGAGCATACTGTTATTGTTCTCTGTGCCAGAACTCCCAGTGTAATCTCACGGTTTCCAGTGTAGCAGGACCAGAGCTCCCAGGTCCGGGGCTGGGACCTGATGTTATTTACAGCTTTATTGATCCAAATCAACAGCAGCCAAAGAAACTTTCTGTAATCGGGCTTTGTTTCTACAAACTGATTTGAAATAATTTTGAAGCTAATCTCCAAAGTTGACCTTTACCTCCCAGATCCCCAAGACAGTGTGAGTTATTCTAACTCAGTGGGGGTTGGGAGTTGGGCAAGATGAACTACCGTATCAAAACTGAACTACTGTTCATTCTATTTCATGAAAAATTGCTTTGCTTTCCCAAGTAGAACATTAACTTTTGTAATCTTCAATTGGCAAATAAGTTTCGGTTTTCATCTGATAGAATGTGCAACACATTTATCACAACAGAAGAATTGCTTGGTAACTTCAAGAAGCTGGTATACAATGTTTTTCAATGCAGAGCCTTGGGGACTTTTTAGTTGTTTGCCCGGACTCCAAAACATGAGGAACACAATGTGTTGGAACATAGTTTCTCTCTATCCAGATGCTACCAGACCTGCTGAGTATTTCCAACATTTTCAATTTCTCTTTGCATATTTACCTGCATGCAACTGTTTTTTTTTATTCCTGGATAACATATATTGGTGCAAAGCCCGAGTTTATAAGACAAAATATTTGGGCAAAACAAGAAAACTACTTTTATCTGAGTGATTCTTGCGAGGTGCTAAAGTCCGTGCCGGGTCTTTGGAATTGCTAGTAATAACAAAGACACTGGACGCTGGCCGTGGTGCTGAATTCAGAAAGGACAGCATGTTCCAAGCTGTCCACCGTTGTTTCTGAAGTTTAAATGAGAAAAGAGCAATTGTATAAAAAAACTGACAAGACTGTTCCCACCAACTTTTGCTCTCAGAACTAACATAAAATGAATGATTTTGGAGCCAATAATTGAAATTACAAATAGATTAACTTTTCCTCGAATGTACAAGTAGTTTGCCTCGTTTGAGATTATCTAGGATTATGACTGTCCAGATTATATTTTTATTTCTTTTGTTAACTTGTCGGATGTGGACGTCACTGGCTGGGTCAGCATGTATTGCCCATCCTTGACTGCCTTTGAAAAGGTGATGGCAAGCTGCTTTTTTGAAGTGCGATAGTCATTTGGTGTGGGTAGACCCACAATGTCATTAGGGATGGAGTTCCAGGATTTTGACTCAGCAATATGAAAGGAACAGTGATGTATTTCTAAGCCAGATGGTGTATGGCTTGGAGGAAACTCGTAAGTGCTGGTGTTCCCATGTATCTAAACGTCCCTGTCCTTCTAGATAGCAATGGTTGAGTGTTCTTTATCTAAGAACCTTCGTGATTTTCTGCAGTGTGTTTTGTAGACATTACAAACTGCTGCTCCTTAGCATCAGCCATGGAGGGAGTGAATGTTTGTGAATGTGGTATTAATCAACTGGCTGCTTTGTTTTGGATGGTGTTAAGACTCTTGAGTCTTGTTGGGACTGCACTCATCCAGACAATTGAGGAGTATTCAGTTATGTTCCTGACTCATGCCTTGTGGATGGTGGACTGCATTTGTGGTGTCAGGAGGTAAGATACTCTATGCAGGATTTCTAGCCTCTGACCTGCTCTTGCTACTGTATGTATATAGCTAGTCTAGCTCAGCTTCTGGTCAATGATAATCTTCAAGAAGTTAGTGATGGATGTTGGTTGGTTTATGTAGTTTGTCCAGAGTCCCTAAATAGGTATTTACTTTAACTGAGTTTTGTTTTGATATCTGGAGCCCTGAACTGGTTGGGTTTACAGATTTATGTTATAAGCTTTCCTGTGTCATTGTCTAGAGAACCCAATGATTTTGTTGTATCGGTTGTGTTCCCATATCCTGGAATTGTGACAGGAATCTGAATTTAGACAACTGAGTGAAGATTTGATATTTAATATGATAGTTTTTTTGTTAAGTATGAAATTTTGATCTTAAATCTGAACAGAGCAAGCTATGCAAGTATTAGGGGATGAAGTATCTAGACCATAAGACCATAAGACACAGGAACAGAAATTAAGCTATTCAGCTCATTGAGTCTGCTCCACGATTCAGTCATGGTTGATTAGTTTCTCAACCCCGTTCTCCCACTTTCTCCTTTCGATCCCCTTTTCAATCCAGAACCCATCTGTCTCTGTCTTAAATATACTCAATGGCCTGGCTTCGACAGCCTTCTGTAGCTGTGAATTCCATAGATTTACCGCTCTCTGGTTGAAGACATTTCTTCTTATCTCTGTTCCAAAAGGTCTTCCCTTTACTCTTAGGCTGTCCCCCCAGGTCCGAGTCTCTCCTACCAATGGAAACATCTTCCCAACATCCACTCTGTTTAGGCCATTCAGTATTCTGTAAGTTTCATTTGGATCCGTCCTTCATCCTTCGAAACTCCATCGAGTATAGACACAGAGTCCTCAAAAGTTCCTCATATGTTAAGCTTTTCATTCCTGGGACCATTCTCATGAACCTCCTCTGAATCCATTCCAGGACCAGTATATCTTTCCTGAGATATGTGGCCCAAGCCTGCACACAATACTCCAAATGTGGCCTGACCAGAGCCTTATAGACTCTCAGAAGTACATCCCTGCATTTATCTTCAAGCCCTCTCAAAATAAATGTCAAAGTTGTATTTGTCTTCCTATTTACTAACTCAACCTGCAAGAATCCTGGACTAGAACTTCTAAGTTTCTTTGCACTTGAGACTTCTGAATTTTCTTCCCATTTAGAAAATAGTCCATGCTTCTATTCTTCTGGCCAAAGTGCATGACCTCACACTTTCCCATGTTGTACTCCATCTGCCACTTCTTTGCCCATTCTCTGAACCTGTCCAAATCCTTCTACAGCCTCCCCGCCTCCTAAATTCTACCTGCCCCTCCACCTATCTTTGTATTGTCTGTAAACTTAGCCAGAATACCCTCAGTTCCTTCATCTAGAACATTTAATGTATAAAGAAAAATGCTGTGCATCCAGCACAGACCCTTGTAGAACACAATTTGTCACCAGCGTCCGCCCTCAGAAAGACCTTTTAACACTACTTGCTGCTTTCGGCCAGACAGCCAATCTTCTATCCATGCCAGCACCTAGCATCTGATACCATGGGACCTTTCTTACTCAGCAGACTCCTGTGAGGCACCTTGCCAAAGGCCTTCTTGAAGTCCAGCTAGATAACATCCATTGGTTCTCCTTGGTCGAACCTGCTCATTACTTCCTCAAAGAATTCTAGCAGATTTGTCAGGCATGACCTCCCCTTGATGAACTTTGCTAACTTTGCCCTATTTTACCATGCACTTCCAAGTATTCAGAAATTTCATCCTTTACAATGGACTCTAAACTCTTACCCGTGACCGAGGTTAGGCTAATCAGCCTGTAATTTTCAGTCTTTTGCCTTCCTCCCTTTTTAACCAGGGTTACCACGTTAGTGATTTTCCAGTCATCTGGGACTCTCCCTGAATCTAACAATTCCTGAAAGATCACCACTAACGCCTCCACTACCTCTTCAGAAATCTCCTTAAGAACTCTGAGGGGTAGTCCATCTGGTCCTGGTGATTTATCCACCTTCAGGCCATTCAGTTTTTCTAACAGCTTCTCCTTGGTGATGGGCACCATACTCGGCTCTGCCCCCGACTCTCTTGAATTATTGGGCTATTACAGTTGTCTTCCAATGTGAAGACTGATGCAAAGGAATTATTCAGTTCCTTAGCCATTTCCTTGTTCCTTACTACTAGCTCTCCTGATTTTGTTTTAGATTCCCAGCATACATAGCATTGATAGAAAATAAATATTAGCCAAGAAAGGAGGGATAACAACTGGAAATAAGGAAATGGCAGAGATATTAAAGAAACATTTTGCTCCAATTGCGCTATTCCGGCTATAACCAGGCAATAAATAGCACAAATACAAGGTATTTTATCCTGTACCTGAGCCATTAAAGCCCATCTCATATCCTTTCCTGAAAACTTATTTTGGACTCTTTCACCCAAAATTACTTGCTTTTCCAGTAAACAAAGATAATCTATGTTTCTCTTTGACTTTTGAACTCTTCATTTCCAAGAAATCAAGTGTTAAAGCATTTTCAATTTGATATTCCAGTTTCTCATGGTTCATAAAGATATATGTTTCCCCTAACAGTATTAAAAAAAATTCAAAAATTCCAGGAAACCAAAATCTAATGAGAATCAGGAACTAGAAGAAGTCAATATTAGCAAAGGAATAATGCTAGAGAAATTAGTCAGCCAGAAAGCCAACATAACTGCTGGACAGAGATGGCAAGAACTGCAGATGCCAGAGTCAAAGACAACACAGAATGGAGCTGGAGGAATACAGCAGGAAAGTTAATGTTTTAGGTCAGGGCCCTTCTACAGAAATCCTAGGGAAATGATAGAGATCTTGGATGCATTGTTTTTAATCTTCTCAAATCCCTACATTCTAGAATGGTCCTGAAGGCTTGGGAGCCTGCAAGTATAACCCTGATACTTCAGAAAAGAGGAACACAGCAAACAATTATAAGCTGGCTAGCCTGACATTGTGTTATGGGAAAAATAATAGAATCTATTGTGGGGACGTTCCAGTAGTGTACTTAGAATATCATAAGGATTCAAGGGAAAGAAACTCAAATTTTGACTACATTGACATGATGAATATCAGGGTAGATAAGGAAAACTGGTAATATAGTTGGCTTTTCAAAAAAGATTCAATGCAATACCACAGGAGAGGTCAATACAGAAGGACTCATGGGTATGAAGCTTGCAACTAAAAGTTAAAGCTCATAGACTAAACAGAACAATCGCAACATAAAGACAGAACTGACTGAATGATAAGAAACCAAGAGCATAACAAGCAGATGATTTTCGGACTGGACAGAAGTTTGTAGTGGATTGTCGTAGGCATCAATGTTAGGATCTCTGTTCTTCCTGATAGTTTTAATGATTCTGCTGGTGGTGTATAGGGCACAATTTCAAAATTTGGAGATAATACGAAAATTGGAAGTACAGCAAACCTTTTATTAAACATCACTGTTGGGATCAGGAGTGTGCTGGTTGATCAAATATCCTGGATAATCAAGAGACACACAAAACCACAGTAAATCCTGACAAAGTAAAGCTACTAGACACCAACATCCCTCAAAAACCCTGTGTAAAAACATCAACACATCTTCTAAAATCAATGTGAATACATACAGTCAGTAATAGAAACATTGTGCAGGGGTACACACATCACAGTTATACTTTATTTATAGCATAAATACTGAAATGTCATGGTGGATCACAGTATTTGAGATACATAACTTAGTTGCTGGTTTATTAAGTGTGCTGGTTAAAACAAAATTTTCTGAGATAGGTTCAAGTGGAGGCTTTCAAAAGGGAATTGGATTCTTATTTGAAAGGGATAAAATGCAGGGCTGTGTGAAAGAGTGGGGCAGTCGCATCAGTTGAATTGCTACTTTAATGAGCCAGCATCAGTGCAATTGGTTGAATAGATTCTTCCTGTGTTCTAGCCATTCTGTGACTATTTGATATATTATCTTGGGTTCAGGATTGTTTAACAGACTGAAAACATGCATGAAAAGTAGCATGAAATGGTTCATTTTATAGTTGACGGGCTATAACTAGCAGTGTACTGGAAAGGCTCTGAGCTTCAGCCTCAGCCACTAACAATCCATATTAATTACTCAGATGAGTGGACCTATCTCACTGATGGTACAAAGCTAGATGGGAAAGTAAGCCATGAAGAGGTCACCAAGAAGCTGCAGATAGATTTAGCAAGGGCACAGCGAAAGGAGTAAATGTGAAGTTGGCTGATTTGTCATAAAGAACAGGAAAGTAGGATTCTTTTTAAACAAAGACCAAGAAATCAATGTGAATGCACACAGTATAAGTACAGTAACTCACAGAAAGTTAGCACACAGGTACCACAGTTGATTAGGAAAGCAAATTATATGGTGGCCTTTAATTACAAAGGGACTGGAGTGTAAAAGTAAAGAACTCCCCTCAGGAACCTCAATGAGATTGCAACTGGAGTATTGAGTGGTTTCTAAGGAAAGATACACCTGACTTAGAGGAACTCCAACAAGGGTTGATAAGGCTGGTTCTTGGAATGAGGTACTAGTCCCTTGAAGAGGGATTGAGTATGCTGGGCTTGTATGCCCTCAGGTTTACAAGATTGAAATGTAATCTTTTGAAACATAAGATTCTTAAAGAGTTGATAGATTATGGTTGAAGGATTTCTTCTTGAGCTGCAGAGCCTAGAAGTTATGGTCAATACAAGGACAGCAAATTAGGATCCTGATGAGGAGAAATGTTTTCACTGGAGGCATTGTGAATCTTTAAAATTCTCTACCTCAGAGGGCTGTGAATACTCAGTCGTTGAGTATACAAAACAGAGATTAATAGATTATTGGTTAGTAATGAAATCAAGGTATTTGGGGAGTGTCATAGGAATATGGAGTTGAGATGGAAAATTAGCTGTGATCTTAGTGAATGGTGGAGCAGGCTTGAGTTTTCTCAATTCATTTACAGGATGAGGGCATTGCTGGCTAGGCCAAAATTTGTTGACCATCCATAATTGCCCTAAGGGCAGTTAAGAGTTAACTGCATTGCTGTAGGTCTGGAGTCACATGAAGGCTAGACAAGGTAAGGATGGCAGTTTCCTTCCCTAAGGGACATTAGTGAACGAGATGAGTTTTCCCAACAATTGACAATTGATTCATTGTCATCATGAAACTCTTTATTCCAGTTATCTATCGAATTCAGATTCTTTGATGGTGGGATTTAGTCCTGGGTCCCCAAAACATTACCTGGGATAATACCATTAGGCAATGCCCCCATCCCTCACCCCTCAGTGGCTGAATGGCCTGTCCTTGTTCCTTAATTTTTATATGTTCTTATGTGAAAATTGGAGGACTGAATGTTTGAAAAACATTGGAATCAGAGGTTGTGATCACTTGCTCACTCTTAGTTGTGAAATGTGACTCAACCATAGCTACCTCCTGCTCTCATTCTCTCCCTCTGGGTGTGAGAACCTGTGCTGGTGGGTGGCGGAGCTGAGTTGGGTTCCCATGTGTCGTTGGCATAATTGTGGCACTAACATGCCAACAGTCTGTTCCTTTGCTATATTAAAAGGCAAGAAGTAATGTTCAGTTATGTGGAGAGATGTGAGAAGTTGGTTTACTTCTCTTTCTAACAGATAGTTGAGAGGAAATTTAATGACTGACATTACACTGTGATAACAGGGGCTCACCCTGATAACTGGAGTACATTTGAAAATTGGAATTCACTCAAGCAACTGTGAAAGTAGTATATCCAGATTTCAAAAACGCATTTGATAAGGTGCCGAACGGAAGGTAAGATAAGGTCTGAAGGAGTTGGAGGCTCTGTATAGAGGATTGGTTAATGGACGAGAGAATAGTAAGCCTTAATGGGCTACTCACAACTGGACAGCCTGTGGCCAGTAGAATGCTGCAAGGATCATTGGGACCTTAACAATTTACAATCTCTGTCATTGACTTAGAAAAAGAGACAAGGAATTTGCTGACCACACAAAGCTACATCAAAAGATAAGTTGTGAGGAGGAAACAGAGCAGCAGTATTGAAATGTAGACAGGTTAAGTGATGAGCAGGAAGTTGACCAATGGACCAATTTCTTGGAATGTGGGAAATTATGGACTTCATCACTTCAGTAAGAACAGTAGAAAAACAACTCATTTAAATGAGGAGAGATTGTAGAACTTTAAGGTTCAAAGGGGCCTAGGTTCTTGATACATGAACCACAAAACATTCAGAATATAATAGAACATTTGATTATAAAGGCATTGCAAAAGGAATACAGAAAAAAAATTAAAAAGAATTCTGCAGATGGTGGAATTCTGAAATAAAATCATGAGAAACTTAGCAGGCCTGGCAGTATCTGTGGAGAGCTAATCAGAGATAGTAGTGTGTGTCTAATTGCTCTTCTTTGGAAGATTGAGTGTTTTGCTACAGTTGCACAGATCAGTGATGGGACATCTGAAGACCTACTTACGGTTTTGGCTGCCTTGTTTAAGAAAGGATCAACTTAGAACATTGACTTGACTGATTATTCACAGTTTTCTTATGGAGAGCGGGTTGTACACATAGGATCTGTATCTGTTAGAGTTTAGAAGAATGAGAGAGAATTTTCTTGAAACATGTAAGATCCTAGGAGAACTTGACAGGGTGATGCTGAGAGAATGTTGCCCTGTGTGGAAAAGACTGGAACTAGGGGACACAGTTTAAAAAATGAGGGGTCTCCTATGTAAGATGGAAATGTGGAGAAATTATTTCTCTTGAAATTTTTGAGCCAAGACAGTGGGGTGCTTGGTGTTTCAGTGGTTTGCAAAGCTACCTCTCAGCACCAGGGATCCAGGTTCAAGTCCACCCTCAGGCAACTGTCTGTGTGGAGTTTGCATGTTCTCCCCATGTCTGCATAGAATCATAGAATCCCTACAGTGTGGAAACATGCCCTTCGGCCCAACAAGTCCACACTGATGCTAGGAGCATCCCACCTAGACCCATACCCCTATAACCCTATAATGCACCTAATCTACACATCCCAGAACACTACAGGCAATTTAGCACAGCCAATCCACCTAGCCTGCACATCTTTGGACTGTGGAAGAAAACCCATGCAGACACAGGGAGAATGTGCAAACACCACACACACAGTCACCCGAGGCTGGAATTGAACCCGGGTCCCTGGTGCTGTGAGGCTGCAGTGCTAACCACTGAGCCGCCGTGCTGCCCCAGGATGGCTCCCTCCAGACTTGAACTCGAATCACAGAGTTCAAAAACCAATGCGCCCACCATTACACCATGGCAACCACAGACAGAGTCAAGATTAATGCATGTTTTTATAACTGACGATGTTCCAAAAGGGTCAGCCCGAGACCCTCAATTAATTACGATCTAAATAAATGATTTGGAGGAGGAGGCAGAGCATAATGTATTCAAGTTTGCTGTGATACAAAAATAGTTGAGATATCGTGTGATGAAGACATAAGGAATCTGCAAGGGGAGCTTGGCAGATGGAAATTAATGTAGGAAGAATATAAAGTCATGCACTTTGGTGGAAAGAATTGAAAGATAGACTATTACTTAAATAGGTAGATACTCAGAAAAAGTGCAGTGTAGAGGGAACTTGGTGTTCTCGTGTATGAAACATAAAAAGTTAGCATGCAAGTTATAGAGGGAAAATGGCCCCTGTATTCAAGCAAGGATATTTTATCTTTAGAGGCAGCTCAAAAGGGTTCACTAGGCTGATTCCTGGGATGAAGAAACTGACTGATCAAGAACAGCTAAACAGCTTAGGCATATATGCATTTGAGTTCAGACAAACACTGTTTCTTTGTGAAACTGACAAGATTCTGAGCGAGCTTGACAATGTCAGTGTTGGGAACATGTTTTCACTGGTGGGGTCATAGTTACAGGATCAGGGAACACTGTTTTAAAATCAAGATACAAGAAATTTCTTTTCCCAGAAGGTAATACATGTTTGGAATTCTCTATCCTGAAGATTTATCGAGGTTAGATCAGTGAGAATATTTAAAAGAGGAGGTCAATAGATTTTTGAAATCTTAGGAAGTTGAGGGCTGTGATGAGGCAGCACAAGAGAAGTCATGAATCCTGGAGCAGATCTGACATAATTTTGTTGAATGACAGAACAGATTTGAAGTGCAGAACAGCCTACTCTAGTCTCTATTTCTTATATGTGTGTAGCTGGGAATAAAAATGATTCAAAGCTTTCAGAGTACACTTGCCAACCAATTAATTCCCTCTTCTCATGCAATATTGTTTGTTGCAGTATGAAATTTGTTATTCTTGCAGTTATGTCCTGAAGGGTGCACGGTGAAAAGCTTTGGCAAGCTTTCAGCAATATCCAATTCAAAGCTTTGGATAACCTTGGGTATGAACATATGTAGAGTTTAAATATGTTTTATTAGGACACCCCAGCTATTATCTCAGTTGCTGTTAGAACGTCATTCAGAACACATTGAGAGATAGATTATGATGGTAGAGACAAAGGAAACAAAAGTTTGAGAGAGATTTCCAGAGAGTTAGAAGAATGATACTGCAGCAGGGAGATGAGTACAAGGCACATAAAGGGTAAAAGTTGAGAGTTGGAGTTGGAAAAGGACGTTGCAGACTCCATGAACTGACATGAAAAAAATAAGACTTCTTATATCAGTTAGTTAGTTATGTATTAAGAGAACAATCGTACATGGCTCACTTACATGGCATATTTCAGGACCTATGGACCTCCCCTCTCAGCTAATTTTGAAGTAAAGTCACTGTTGTATGAAATACAGCAACAAATTGGTGAAGAGCAAGTTTGCAAAAGCAGCAATAACATACTGCCAGATCATCTGTTTAGACTGATGTTGGTTATGAGATAAATACTGGCCACCTATCAGAGTGAATTCTTTGAAGTAGCGGCCATGAGACATTTCACATGATAGTGCTGCATTTCTTCAGGGCAGCACTGGGAGTGTCAGCCTAAAGTATGGGTTCAAGCTTCAGCTATAGGACCCAATCCCATTGCCTTCTGAGTTAGTAATCAAACTTACTCCCAGGGTTAGAAAACCAGAAGGGTGTAAGGTTACAATTACTGAAGGGTATGTCATAATGTGATTGTTACCCACTGAGCCACAACTGAGAATTGCAAAGTAAGCTGGTTGTGGAAAGAGCAAAGCATGGTGGCTCAGCGGTTAGCACTGCTGCCTCACAGCGCCAAGGGCCTGAGTTTGATTTCCCTCCTCAGGCAAGTGTCTGAGGAGAGTTTGCACATTCTCCCCGTGTCTGTGTGGGTTGTCTCCGGGTGTTTTGGTTTCCTCCCACAGCGCAAAGATGTGCAGGCTAGTGGATTGACCTTGCTAAATTGCCCGTAGTGTTCAGGGATATGTGGATTGGGGGATGGGTCTGGGTGGGATGCTGTGAGGGGCAATCTAGACTTGTTGGGCTGAAGGACCTGTTTCCACACTGTAGGGATTCTATGGTCAGTTGAGGGATCAAAACTGATTAACGTGGGACGTCAGCACTGATGATAAATTCATATCCAAAGACAGAAATAATGGAAGAAACATTTTGTAACTGAATGGTCGAAATGATGTGGGGAGACTGGAATGGTATTTTGTTGATGCATGAGCAGCTGTTCGTCTGATGTTCAAGATCGCCCAGCAGTCCATCTAGCATAATTATCTTTCGTTGCATTAATGTGAGCTCTACCACACTCTCTCCTGTGTTGTTGCCATTTTGACTGCTGTTAGATTTACTTAATATTTTATATATGGTATTTCATTTAATTGAAGCACTGCCTTGCATAGACTGTGGTTTTTGCAGAGTATGACCCTCATTAGTTCTATCTGCAGGAAATCTCAGAGGCTGATATGTCCTTTTGTGTGATATTCCAGGTTGCACGCTCGGTGGGGAATCTTTCTGTCTCATACTCAGAATGTACTGCAGAATGTGACAGCCGCTACCTCTGTCTGATGATGAATGTCATGTGAATCTCGGACTGAGGTTTGTTGTGGATTGGGCTCTGCCTATCTAATCACCTAGGGAGTTGAAGCAAATCTTTCCCATCCTTGATTTCTTTTTCTCGCAATGATATTCTCTTTTGTTTTATTTCTTGGTCTCATTTGTAAATTTTATTTCTCTGTCATATTGCTGAAGGAGGGGATGTGGGGAGACCTGTTGCCTCAAGCTGTCAGCGTGAGAGGATCCAGGGCTACCTGGTACCCAGCTTTCAACTTGGGTTATAGCTTCCTATTGGCACATAAACCTATTATTCTTCTACTGGATAGACAGGCTTTTATTCTCCTTTCCTGTTCTAAAATTCTTCGAATACTCTCATTCATGTAAATTCTTTGGCCATCATTTTTATTCAATGGATGGGCCATGTTTGAAATTGAAACTGACATGGTCATGTTGTGACAATGTGGCTGAACTAGTAATCCAGGCTTGCCACCCCTGGCCTCACCCCACGACCAACCCTCCCTCTCATCCCCACATCCTTGAATTGACCCGACCTGTCCGTCTTCTCTCCCGTCCATCTGCTCCTCCCACCTCACTGACCAATCCTCACTACTACCTACCTGCACTCTCCTATCACCATCCCACCTACCTTCCCTAGCCACACCCCTCCTCTCTATTGATTTCAGACCCTTCTTTCCCCTCTCCCATTTCTGAACAAAACGTCAGCTTTCCTGCTCCTCTCATGCTGCCTGGTCTGCTGTGTCCCTCCAGCTCCACACTGTATTTGCTCTGGGGACATGGGTTCAGGTTCCATGGCAGTAACTGGTAGAATCTAAAATCAATTAATAAAATCTGGAATTGGAAGTTAGTCTCAATAATGGTGGCCATGATACTGTCATTGATTGTTGTAAAAAACCATCTCATCCTCTTCTGCCCCTTTAACAAAGGAAATCTGCCATCTTTACCTGTACTGGCTTACAAGTGATTCCAGATCCACAGCAATGCTGTTGTTGCCAAACTTTTGTGAGAAATGGTCCACAAAGCCTCTCAGTTCAAGGATAGTTAGGGATGGGCAAAATGCTAACTCTGCCAGTGATGCCAACATCCCTTGAAAGAAGTGGATGTCAAAAGATGTTCTGGTGCCCAGATGTTTAAAATGTAACAAACAGGTGCAGAAAATAATCAGGAAAACCAGTGGAATGCTGGCTTTTATATTGAGAGGACTGGAGTACAAGGATACAGAGTTATGCTGCAGTTACACAAAACCCTGATCAACCCCAGGTGGAATATTGTGAGCAGATCTGGGCACCACACCTCAGAAAGGATACATTGTTCTTGGAGGGAGTACATCATCGGGCTCAAGAATAATACCTGGTCTTCAGGGATTAAGTATTGAGGAGAGATTACATAAATTACATCCAGCACACCACCCTAGATAACAAAGTGTGGAGCTGGATGAACACAGCAGGCCAAGCAGCATCTCAGGAGCAGGAAAGCTGGCATTTTGGGCCTAGACCCTTCATCAGAAACACGCCAACCTGTTCCCTAGCCAACACCTCTGTCTCAGGCTTGCTGTAGTGCTCCAGGGAAGCTCAGTGCAAGCTGGAAGACCAGCATCTCAATTTCCGCTTGGGGACCCTGCAGCCTTTGGGACTCAGTATCGAGTTCAATAACTTTAGGACCTGAGCCACTTGCTCCCGTGTCTTCACCCCAACCCCCACACAATAGGCCTGTCATCACATGTGCTGCTACCACAGACGACCTATTGTCACCCACTAACAGTCTCCATTAGCAGCTAAAGTTTGACCATACCCAATCCTTTGTCTGCCCAACTGTTGTTCTCTATCGCAGCAGGCTCCATTTCCACCTATCAGTTAACCTTACCCCCTCTCCCCACTCTAACTTTAGCATATATACCAACATTTTCCTATCTAAAATCTGGACTGGAAATGTTAACTCTGCTTTCTCACCACAGAAACTAGCAATCCTGCCGAGATTTTCCAGCAATTTCTGTTTATGTTTTTGATTTCCAGCATTCACTGTTCTTTGTTCTTTTTTAATACAAATTAGGCCTGTTTCTTCCAGAATTTGTAAAGTTAAGGGCCATTTGATTGATGTCTTTATGATATTAATAGGAAAAGATAGGGTAGATAAAGGTGAACATTTTCCACAGTTGGGGATTCTAGGGCATAGTCTGAGGATGAGGACGAGACTGTTTAGGAGAGATGTATGGAAACACTCTGCAACACAGAGGATGGTAGATGTTTGGAAGTCAACTCCACAAACTGCAGTAGATGCTGGATCTGTTGTTATTTGTACATGTGAGATAGATTTATTTTGTTTAGCAAAGCTATTAAGGAACGTGGACCAAGACAGATAATTGGAGGTAGGCCACAGCTCAGCCATGGATTCAATGAGCAGTGGCACAGAATGAAGGGGCTGAATGGCCTACTCCTGTTTTTATATTCCCATATAAAAGTAAAATATAAAATCTGTTGTCTTTTTTTCAGCTCTGTTGCAACTCATTAGGGTGGAATGATCAATGGGAAATCTATATGAAACCAACTGTACATTCTGCTGTCATCTCAGGTAGCAAATATACTGAGAATAATTCCATTCCAATACTATATTGCCATCTCAAAACCAGAATCCCATCCAGAAAATGTAATTTCATTGGAAAACACAAGCCTATCCCTATAATTTATTTTATTCAAAGGCAAAATCCCACCCCAAAACATGAATGTACACAAATAATATAATTCCAATCCAACAGCATAATCTAAATATACAAATCCATCCCAACAATAAATTATATTTCAGAAAACCAGTTAATACAGGATGGAACAGGAGCCGGTCTTACTGTACTTTAACACTGATTTACAGACTTAAACATTACACGAACACATCTCCTAACCTAGTAGTCACAGTTTCAATTCATAACTGTTTTAGGGATTCAAGCGAATCATCAATGAGTGCCCAATACCTGTGTGGAATTAAAGACAATTAATACATATTAAACATTACTGAATTCCATAACTGTGGTACAACATATTCCAATGAAAGAATCCAACCCAAAAATGTTGATGTAAAAAGAAAGTGCGTGTATTTGTATAATACCTTTCACAACGGGGCAATCATATTGTGCTTTTGAAATGTGGTCACAATTGAAGTAGAAGAGTCACAGCAGCCAACTCGCACACAGCAAGATCCCACAAAAAAACAATATGGTAATCGCCAGCTAACTTGCTTTACAGAGATATTGCTTGAGGGATGACTCTTGATGAGGAAGGATATCTCTGTTCTTCTTCAAATTGTATTGTACGGCTTTTTACACCCAACCAGGGCAGATGGGGCCATAGTTTAGTATTTTGCCTGAAAGACAGTCCCTCCGACAGTGTCTCATTCACCCTATGTCATATTGGAATTATCAGACTGGATCAAGTCTGATAATAAATGAATTTTACACCATCCACTTAATCTTGTTCCACAGCCTGTATACACCAGGTTTCGTGCCTTGCCTGCCCACTTCAGTACATCTACTCGGCCAACAGAGCATGAATTTTCAGCCTATGTTTCAAGCTCATGCTTGTTTTAATCAGAACTGAAAGTTGTCGAGAATGTGCTCAGTTTTAAGCAAGCAGAGAGTCAGGGAGACGAGGGGAAGACAGGTCAAAGGAAAAGGCATTTGATAGGTTGGGAGGTAGGCGAGCAGCAGAGAAATGGTGAACCCCTGCAATCTAGAGAAAAGAGTGAACGGAAATGAGTGAACATGGGATTAAATCCACAAGGCTGCAAACGATCTAATTGAAAGGTGAGCTGCTGTTTCTTGAGTTTTAATTAAGCTTCAGCAGAACAGTGTATGAGGCTGAGAACAGATAGGTCGGTGTGGAAGTGGGATTAGGAATTAGAATTAAAGGTCAGCATCATGTTTACAGTCTGAATGGAAGTGTTTTTCAACAAATCATGTAATTCACGATTGGTCATACCGGGCCTCTTGTGCTGTGGGAAATGCTTAGGTTCAACTTTGTAATACAATGCACAAGTTGACATTTTAGGGGAAATAAAATGTGAACAGATCCATTCAATTGGACTTAATAGTGGATTTGTAGAAACATTTAACATATCTTTGACCTGAACCTCTATCAAATCCTTATCATAGTCCCAAGCATCATGAAAACAAAGTGACAAGTTGGAATCTGTGCTTGTTCACTATGAGACCATAAAATGTGGGAGCAAGAGTAATCCATTCAGTCCAACAAGTGTGCTGCATCATTCAATGAGATCATTGCTGATCTAATAATCCTGAACTCCACTTTCCTGCCTTTGTGCCATTAACCCCTCATTCCAAAACTGATTAAAAGTCTGTCCTTCTCAGCCTTGAATGTTCTTAACTACCCACCCTAGACAATTCTATATGGTAAGGAATTCCACAGATTCATGACCCTCAGAGATGAAATTTCACCATATCTCTGTCTTAAATGGGTGACCCCTTATTCTGGGATTATGTCCTTTGGTCCTAGACTCATGCATAAGGGGAAATATCCTTACTGCAATGACATGTCAAGTCCCCTTATATGCTCTATGTTTTAATAAGGCCTCCTCTCATTCTTCTAAACTCCAATGAGTACAAGCCCAACCTGCTGGATGTCAATTCATTAGAAAATCCCTCCATGCCCATGATCAACTTAGTGGACCTTTTCTGGACTGCCTCCAGTGCCAGTTTACTTTTCCATAGATATGGGTCAAAACTGTTCACATTATTCCAGGTACGGTCTATCTAGTGTTTTATATTGTTTTAGCAAGATTTTTTATACTCTTTTCCCTTATATTAAAGGCTAATATTCCAGTTGGCATCCCTATTATGTACTGAATTTGAATACTAGCTTATTTTTGAGATTTATGAAGAAGGACATCAAATCCCTGTGTGCTTCAGCTTCCTGCTGTCTCTCTCCCCATTTAAAAAAGAATTGGCCCTTCTATTCCTCTTGACAAAGTGCGTAATCTCACAATTTCCTGCATTGTATCCCATCTGCCAAGTTTTTGCTCCATCACTCACTTAAGCTGTCTGTATCCCTCTGTAGATTCCTGGTCTTGTTTTCACTGTTTCTGCTCTATTTTTGTTTCTTCTGCAAACTTGGCAAGAGTACATCTATGTTATTAAATATACGTTGTAAATAATTGTGGCCTCAACGCTGATCTCTGTGGCAGTTCATTAGTTACAAGTTTCTATCCCTCTGTACCAACTTGCTGTCTTCTAATAGTTAGCCACTCCTTTATCTATGCTTAGATACTACACTAGCATCATGGGTTCTTACTTTGTCCAGTAGCCTTATGTGTGGTACTTTATCAAACATCTTTTGGATACAGATTAAGTATTACATTACTTAGCTTTCAAATAAAAATAGAAATTGCTGGAGAAACTCAGCTCGTCTCACAGCATCTGTGGTGAGAAAGCAGAGTTAATACTATTGAGTCCAGTGACTCTTCTTCAAAATGGAAGATCATTACTTAGGTTTTGATACATGGTTAACAACTGTTAAGCATTGCTGACATTTAAAAAGGAGTCAATTTATATCTCAGCCAGTTGATGAGACAGAACCAAGACACCTTTCTTTGTAGATAGAACTTATTAACCAGTTCCTTTCACACACTAGTCCCACTGATTTTCCCCTTTACATCTACCTGGTTGACTGATTAGAAAGTAGCCCTCAATCACTTGCTATACTTTCAGATTCCCTTCTTCCTAAAAACTAAATAAGTCGAAAACTGCAAATTATCCTTGAGTTCCAATGGCACACATCACATAGCACTTGGTAGCTATGTGATAGTATAGAGTGAGCAATGCTGAGGCTGTGAGTTCCACCTGACCTGCAGTACATGTTTTATAGTCAGCGACTTGTGGTGCAGTGATAGTATCCTGATGTCTCGGCCAGAGGTTTAATTGGAGGAGCAATAGTCTCGTGGTACTATTGCTAGACTATTAATCCAGAAACACAGCTAATGTTATAAGGATGTGGAGCTGGATGAACACAGCAGGCCAGGCAGTATCAGAGGAGCAGGAAAGCTAATGTTTCGGGCCTGGATCCTTCTTCAGAAATTGGGGAGGGGAAGGGGGCTCAAATAAATAGAGAGGGGGGAGGCAGTGATAGAAGGTGGATCGTGGAGCAGACAGGTGGAGAAAAGACGGACAGTTCAAGGAGGCGGGAATGAAGCCAGTAAAGGTGAGTGTAGCTAGGGAGTAGGGATGGGAATTGGTCTGTGAGGAGTGAGGGGCAGGTAGGTGGGAGGGAAGATGGACAGATCAAGGAGGTGGAGACGAAGCTAGTAGGGGTGAGAGTAGCTAGGAAGTGGGTGTGGGGTTTGGTCAGTGAGGTGGGAAGACCGGATAGGTGGAAGAGAAGACGGACAGGTCAAGGAGGCAGGGACAAGAGGGAGGGCTGGTCTTGAGGTCGGCAGGGTAGCGAGATTTTGAAGCTCATAAAGACCATATTGAGACCTTTGGGTTGTAGAGTTGCAAGGCAGAATATGAGGTGCTGCTCCGCCAGTTTTCGAGTGGCATCGTTGTGACGCTGGAGGAGACCCAGGATGGGCATGTCGTCCAGGCAGTGGGAGGGGTAACTGAAGTGGTTCCCCATTTCTGATGAAGGGTCCCGACCTGAAACGTCCGCTTTCCTGCTCCTCTGATGCTGCCTGGCCTGCTGTGTTCATCCAGCTCCACACCTTGTTATCTCAGAGTCCAGCATCGGCAGTTCCTATTGTCTCTAATGTTACAAGGACCCGGGTTCAAATCACTCCATAGCAAACATGTTACCTTACTGTAAATCAATCAGTAACAATTTTTTTCATATTCCATGCAATACAGTCACCCTTCCAAATTCGTCCTTTACTTAACCAAAATCTTATAATATGTTTAAGTACAAAGTGATCATAACAGAAATATGATTTTCTTTCGTATTCTTTTAACTCTTCATACCACCAGGCATCTCTCTTCCATTATTTCTTAGACAAGCTCTTCATTTGTGAAATAGTCTGATAACTGGTAACTCCACTTCATTTTGAAAATACCTTTTCTTTATAATATTTCGTTTAGTACGCCACATGCATCATAACTGGCATTGGGTCTATTGAGAGCACATCCAGTTTAATTGTCTAATCAGACTTTTTGACTGGAATTACTTCTTCTCTGGAGGCAACATCATTTTTTTTTGAGGAGCACTAGCTGCATTCATTAGGATGTGATTAGCATTTTCCAAGTTAGGCTGCTAATTCACACTTAGTCCTGACTTATTCTGGTTAATATCTAACCTTATCCAGTTAAGCACCCCATTCCCAAATATCTACCTTAAATTCCCTTTTTATTTTACACACAGTTCTCAAACTCATTTGAATCTCGCTATTGAAAATCAGTATCAATCATTTGTCACTGGTTTTCCCCACTCTTCCTATAATGGTGGCAATCCTCCACTCACTGGCCCCACAACTGGCTAGCCCAACATCTCTGTTTGCCTTTGTTCGTATTCGGTTAGTCTTCATCTTCTGTTACTTGGTCCTCATAATTGTCCAATATACATGTATGCATATTGAATGCTGCCCTTTGTATGAATTGGTCAGATTCTGCAAGTGTGCAATGAGTGCCAGTTAAGCTTGAGCAGTGCGCCATAACAACTTAGTTGTAATGCTATAAAATATTTGTTTTTCCATACCTTACCTAGATTGTTCCACATTTCCTGCCGTTCTCTTCTACAATGGAACCATATCCCTTGTTTAATATTTGTCTGCAGCATTTATACAATGTCATAAGGCTCACCAAATTCTCTCTGAAACTTCAGCCTCAGTGAATGCTTTTGTCACAGCATGCAGGACTTACTTGTGCTCCACAGAAAATGGAGCTAAATCTGGGGGTTTCCCAAGGATTTGTCATAACCAAAAGAATGTTTGGATTTCTGCCAAAAATCAATTGTCATGGACCCAGAAACCTCAATATTTGCAGTCAGGGCAGATGCTAACTTACAACCTTGCTTGGTCTTTAAGATTTTATGAAGTACTTCACCAGTCACCCTGTGATTTCTTTCACATTCTCCACTGCCAAGAGAGCTTTCTGCTGTCATGTTCATTACTGCAATATTCATATTTTCACACATATCACCAAATTTATAATTGGCAATTTCCTCCCCATCATCAGTTCAGAATTTTGTTGCTGCCACTAGTCTAGTTCCTATTGATTTCTCCATTACCTTGTGTAGTATTGCTTTTTTCCCTGAACAATATATTGTAGTTGACTAATCTAGTTGCCATATTCATGAAGTGAAAAATGAAAACCATTTTTCCGTATCCCATACTATCAATCCATTGCTACAGTTTTGATAAAGCGTCTTGCTAATGAGAATTCACTATGTACTCTGATGGTGTCCCTCTATTTCTTTTAATAGAAATCATATTTATTGCTGATCTCTTTAGTAGTTTAGTGTAAGGTTTTTAACTGGAGAAGATAGAAGGACAAGTTGATGGTGTATTTTTAAGACAATTAACTCTTGTCTTTTCTGTAAACCACTATCCACAAATGCCAATAACATTTTAATAACAACAGAAAAGATGCCCAGAGTCAAAGCAAGAGGTATGTTTGTGGTCGCAGGGGAGAGATATGGCTGAATGTTATACTGTTAGGTGAACAGGAGAAAGTCAGTCAGCTCTGGCAGAATCTGTGGAGAGAAAAACAGAATTCACATTTTGAGTTCAGTACAACTCCCTTCAGAACTGATGGGAAGTGACAAAGTGACTTCTACTCTGTCTGTAAGAATAATCCCACCCTATTAGCGGCTTGCCATTTCAATTTTCACCTTACCCTCATGAAACCTTGATTACCTATTTTGGCATTTTACTGCTTTCAGGACTCAATGCTTAGTTCAACATCTTCAAATCATACTGTTCTCCATCTTGATACACCCTCTACTCCCCAGTATCTCATTTGCATGTGTCAGCTTTCAGACAGCTGACCTATTTTACACTATTAACACCTAACAGTAACATTCAGCCATATCTCTCCCCTGCGACCACAAACATACCTCTTGCTTTGACTCTGGGCATCTTTTCCACATGCTCCTCCTCCCGCTTTGTGAACAGCATTAAAAAAAAGCATTATTTTCCAGTTCCCCGCAGCTCTGAGGAAGAATCATATCAGATTTAAAATGTTAGCTCGCTTTCTCTCTTCTTATGCCTCAGTGGGGTAGCATGCTGGAAATCAAGCCTCACTGTGCACAGTTTCATTGCAAAAGCCTAAGGTTTTAGAAAGTGCTTCTTGCCTTTTTGCCGCAGCTTGACAGAATTTGCAGAGGTTTTTATACTTAATAAGAATTGCTATTCATCACAGATAAATAGATTCTAACTACAGATAAATAATTATGAACATTGACTTAACAAGGTGTAGAGCTGGATGAACACAGCAGGCCAAGCAGCATCAGAGGAACAGGAAAGCTGATGTTTCGGGCCTAGACCTTTCTTTAGAAATGGGGAGGGGAAGGGGGTTCTGAAATAAATAGGGAGAGAGGAGAAAGCGGATAGAAGATGGGTAAAGGAGAAGACAGGTGGAGGGGAGACAGACAGGTCAAAGAGGCGGGGATGGAGCCGGTAAAGGTGAGTGTAGGTGGGGAGTTAGGAACGGGATAGATCAGTCCAGGGAGGATGGACATGTCAAGGTGCTGGTAAGATTGAACATTGACGTGTAACTTTTCTAGTTAAAATTCTATCCCCTCTGTAAATAGGGACAGAGACACTCTTGAAATGAAAGCCAGCATTGCAGTTGTCTTCCAAACAGCCAACTGAACCTGCATGTTAACCTTAAGAGAATCCTGAACTAGGACTCCCAAATCCCTTTGCGCTTCAGGTTTCTGAAGCGTTTGGTTGCTTAGAAAATAGCCTATGCCTGTGCTCTTCCTACCAAAGTGCACAACTTCACACTTTCCCGCATTGTGTTCTATCTGCCACCTCTTTGCCTTCTCCTACCCTGTCCAGGACCTCCTGCAGCATCCCACTACCTTAACACCATTGGATCTCTCCATCAGTGTTTGTGCCATCTTCAAATGTAGCAATAATAATCTCTGTTCTTTGTCTATATTGTTAATGTATGACATGAATAGTTGTGCCATGCTGAAAAAGACCCCGTTATCCTTACTCTTTCTGCCAGTCAGCCAATCCTCCATCCATGCCAGTACCTTGCCTGGAACACCCTGTGTCCTATCTTATTTAGCAGACTTCTTACAGCACCTTGTCAAATGCTGTCTGGAAATCCAAATTGATCATATCTAGTGGCTATCCTTTGTCTAAATTGCTTGTCACCTCATCAAAGAAATGTAACAGATCTGTGAGGAATGAAATCTAATTTACCACACATTTCCAAGTACTCCACAAACTCATCCTTAATAATAGACTCAAAAATCTTACAAGGACCAAGGCCAGGCTAAATGGCCAATAGTTTTCTGTCTTCAGCCTCTCTCCCTTTTTAAACAGGGGTGTTGCTTTAGCAATTTTCCACTCCTCTGGGACTCTCCATGACTCTAATGATTTCTGAAAGATCACCACCAACATTTCCCCTATCTGCCTTCATTCTGAAAGTAACCTTTCATAGACAGACAAATTAGTAGCTATCACCAACCAATGAACATATGATTACCTGTAATATCCCTCGTTTGTGCTGGGCCCAGGTTAAGGGGTTTAAATTATTCTGTTAATAACAACACTTTGCAATCTATGAGCCAAAAAAAGAGCACCTCTTCCTCTCTGCACCATATCCCTGTTGTCTTCAAATTCCCCATGTTATCTGTTCACTCAGGCTTTGTCTCACTCTCTCCTTCCTGACCTGCAAAGCTTTCAGATAGAGTTATAAAGATGTATTACTTTTAACTTACAACAAACAGCAACTAAAAAGAGAAAATAAACTGGTTATTTCAGGCTTGAGATGAAGAGCAAAAATATCTGCTCTTCAAGCAGTCTGATGGTTTCCAGCAAAGCATTCACACCCCCAAGCTGCTCAGCTACTTGGGAGCCAATCGGTTAGTTGTTGGCAAGGAGAAGGCGTCAATAACCGGTCACTAGTCCATACACCATTCCGTTACTTGTTGTCAGCCAAAACTCCATTCACACAAGCCACCCGGCTCAACCTCATCTGCAAACTAGGCTTCCAAGCCTGCTGAAACAGGCAGCTGTGGAAAGAGTACTTACAATGAGTGGCAGGTTACTGGTTTTAAAAGTGCAGCAATCCTTCAATAACCCTTGTCTCTTATCCTTTTCTCATTTTAGCCCATAATGAAAAATGCAGAAAAATAATAAGGTGCTGCCTTTGCACTCTCCTAAGGCATTGCCACGCCTGCTGGGTTTCTGCAGCACCTTGTGTCTAAATTTCAGATCTCCGACATCTGAAGTACTTTGCTTTTATCACCTCCTTAATGGTTTTATCATCGAAGTTTAAAGGAATACAGTTATATCTAGATTGTGTAAACTGTAAATCTATTGATTACGAGAAAAAAAGACTTGTTATGTTTCATTTGAGACAAAAATAGAAGTTGCTGGAAAAGCTCAGCAGGTGTGGCAGCATCTGTGAAGAGAAATCAGGATGTGGAGGTGCTGCTGTTGCACAGCTTATCCAGGTGATGGTGTTCAAAAGGAACAGCAAGGAAGATTTTACATGTACAGAACGGTGTGGTGGGGTCACATGTAGCACGATATGAATCCAATATCATGGTTTAGACTGACTTCATGGGTACAGAATTTGGAAACCAATTTCTACTCAGTGATTCTGCATTGTTGTGTATCTCAAAGTCCACCTTGGAGGATGCTTACCTGAAGATCAGAGGCTGAATGTCCTTGTCCATTGAAGCGTTCCCCGACTGGGAGAGAACATTACCATCTGGCAATTGTTGTGCATTCGTCCGTTGTCCGAGCTTCTGCATGGTCTCACCAATATACCACGCCTTGGGGTATCCCTGCCAACGGCATATGAGACAGACAGCATTGGCCTAGTCACATGAGTATCTGCCGTGTACACAGTGAGTGGTGTTCCCACGTGTGATGGTAGTGCCCATGTCGGTGGTCTGACATGTCTTACACAGGTTACTAATGGCAGGGTTGCATGGTGTTGCCGTCGCTGTTGTCCTGAAGGCTGGGTAGTTTGCTGCGAACAATGGTCTGTTTAAGGTTTGGCGGTTGTTTGAAGGCAAGAAGTGGAGGCGTGGGGAGCATCTTGGCGAGGTGCTCATCATCATCGATGACATGTTCAAGGCTGCAAAGAACATGGCGGGAAAGAAGCTACATGTGACCCCACTATACTGCTTTGTATCTGTAAAATCTTCCTTACTGTCCTGTTTTGACAGCATCACCTTGATAACTTGTTCTGATCGCTCTGCCTTAATTAGTTTTACAGTTTTGAATTACTTATTACCTTGGTTAGACTTTTGGCATGCGACTCTTATACCTATCAAGTTATTCCAGTCATTTGGTTTGTTTCCAGCATCACCTTATTTTTAACTTTATTGTAATTATCTCTCTGCCTCATTTAATCAGATTATAGGTCATCCCTTCACTGGTTATTCAGCTGCTGACACTTTACTCACCGTCTAACGCTCTTGGTGTCCTGTGCAGACTTAGTGTCTGGCAATCCACTCACACCAGTTGTATGATCTTCTGGCCTCTCAGCTTTTGATCTCTCTGTGTATAAACTCTGTGTCTGTGTGCGGTTCTCTCTTGCCGCACCTGACGAAGGGGCTGAGCTACAAAAGCTTGTGATTTCAATTGGGCTATAACCTGGTGTTGTGTGACTTCTAACTGAGAGAAATCCGAATTAACATTTTGGCTCGAGTGACCCTTCCTCAGAACTGCTCTGAGATATGTCACTCAACCCGAAACTTTAATTCTGATTTCTGTCCACAGATGTGGCCACACCTGCTGAGCTTTTCTGGCAACTTCTATTTTTGTCTCTGATTTACGGCATCCACAGTTCTTTCTGTTTTTATTCATCTTTCACTTGATCCTTTCTCATAGATGTCCAGCTCAACAGCTTGACAGTAATTTGAAACTCTGTCTTGATAAAATGATTTGCTCAATCATTTTGTCATGAATCATGACTCTTTTTACTGACTTAAGTACAGTGTCATGCTCAAATTTGCAGTAGGCAGGACCCTGAAATTCCTTATCCTTACTTTGGTATTTATTAATTAACAAATCTAAGTAACATGTTAACCAAGATAATGAAATGTGAGGCTGGATGAACACAGGAGGCCCAGCAGCATCTCAGGAGCACAAAAGCTGACGTTTTGGGCCTAGACCCTTCATCAGAGAGGGGGATGGGGAGAGGGAACTGGAATAAATAGGGAGAGAGGGGGAGGCGGACCGAAGATGGAGAGAAAAGAAGATAGGTGGAGAGGAGAGTATGGGTGGGGAGGTAGGGAGGGGATAGGTCAGTCCAGGGAAGACGGACAGGTCAAGGAGGTGGGATGAGGTTAGTAGGTAGGAGATGGAGGTGCGGCATGGGATGGGAGGAAGGGATGGGTGAGAGGAAGAACAGGTTAGGGAGGCAGAGACAGGGTGGACTGGTTTTGGGATGCAGTGGGTGGAGGGGAAGAGCTGGGCTGGTTGTGTGGTGCAATGGGAGGAGGGGACGAACAGGGGTGGTTTTGGGATGCGGTGGGGGAAGGGGAGATTTTGAAGCTGGTGAAGTCCACATTGATACCATTGGGCTGCAGGGTTCCCAAGCGGAATATGAGTTGCTGTTCCTGCAACCTTCGGGTGGCATCATTGTGGCACTGCAGGAGGCCCATGATGGACATGTCATCTAAAGAATGGGAGGGGGAGTGGAAATGGTTTGCGACTGGGAGGTGCAGTTGTTTATTGCGAACCGAGCGGAGGTGTTCTGCAAAGCGGTCCCCAAGCCTCCGCTTGGTTTCCCCAATGTAGAGGAAGCCACACCGGGTACAGTGGATGCAGTATACCACACTGGCAGATGTGCAGGTGAACCTCTGCTTAATGTGGAAAGTCATCTTGGGGCCTGGGATAGGGGTGAGGGAGGAGGTGTGGGGGCAAGTGTAGCATTTCCTGCGGTTGCAGGGGAAGGTGCCGGGTGTGGTGGGGTTGGAGGGCAGTGTGGAGCGAACAAGGGAGTCACGGAGAGAGTAGTCTCTCCGGAAAGCAGACAGGGGTGGGGATGGAAAAATGTCTTGGGTGGTGGGGTCCCTTGTTCGCTCCACACTGCCCTCCAACCCCACCACACCCGGCACCTTCCCCTGCAACCGCAGGAAATGCTTGGGGACCGCTTTGCAGAACACCTCCGCTCGGTTCGCAATAAACAACTGCACCTCCCAGTCGCAAACCATTTCCACTCCCCCTCCCATTCTTTAGATGACATGTCCATCATGGGCCTCCTGCAGTGCCACAATGATGCCACCCGAAGGTTGCAGGAACAGCAACTCATATTCCGCTTGGGAACCCTGCAGCCCAATGGTATTAATGTGGACTTCAGCTTCAAAATCTCCCCTTCCCCCACCGCATCCCAAAACCACCCCAGTTCGTCCCTTCCCCCCACTGCACCACACAACCAGCCCAGCTCTTCCCCTCCACCCACTGCATCCCAAAACCAGTCCAACCTGTCTCTGCCTACCTAGCCTGTTCTTCCTCTCACCCATCCCTTCCTCCCACCCCAAGCCGCACCTCCATCTCCTACTACTAACCTCATCCCACCTCTTTGACCTGTCCGTCTTCCCTGGACTGACCTATCCCCTCCCTACCTCCCCACCTATACTCTCCTCTCCACCTATCTTCTTTTCTCTCCATCTTCGGTCCGCCTCCCCCTCTCACCCTATTTATTCCAGAACCCCCACCTCATCCCCCTCTCTGATGAAGGGTCTAGGCCCAAAACGTCAGCTTTTGTGCTCCTGAGATGCTGCTGGGCCTGCTGTGTTCATCCAGCCTCACATTTCATTATCTTGGATTCTCCAGCATCTGCAGTTCCCATTATCACTGATACAACATTACAAATCCACTTCACATTCTGGGGATGTGCATATGCTGCTCAACAGAGTACAATTAAATGAGTCTATGACTAAGACATTCATTACTGAGATGAAACTTCTGGTGACTAATGAAATGTTCTATGCCTGATTTTTGTAAAAATTTCCATAATATGCATAATTTTGAATACCTTGTTATTTCTTTCAAGATAGCTCTTTGCATAATGGTACTTTGAGTAACATTTGTTGACCATACCCTGGGAATTCCTGGGGTTGATTCTTTGTTCATAGTTCCCTAATTCCTGTCGTCTGTTATCATTACCAGAAGCATTTGTATGCTTATTCCTTTTAGCTATGATTCTTCTTTCATATTGATGTATTCGGCCTGTACCTGGAGAGTGTTGCATTGCCACTGCTATCAATTCTTGTATTCTTTGAGTAACTAACAAATATACCATTTGAGTCATGCAGGCCATTGGGAATGAATGTATTCTGTTCCAGAAGCATAATTCGAGCTGAAAATCTTACTTCAGTTATTATAAGGATTCTATTAATATTCAACTCCATAACATAGTTGAATAATTTAAAGTTGAACACTGATTTAGGAATCTCCAAATTAATATTTTTCAAAATTGCATACACCGTGTTAAATTCCAGTTTTAAAATTGTATTTATCCACAGAACTTGGACATCGCTGGCTAGTGTTTATTACCCATCAATAAATAGCCTTGAAAAGGACATATGGGGAGACAAGCTAAGCACATGAGTCAGAATGGAATCAGACATAGGAAGGTATCAGTAGGTGAAGAAAGGCGAGACAGGACTCAAGTGGAACATAAGCATATGTTTCTGTCCTGTCAATTTGAAGTCATTCAATGACACAAGTTACCATTATATGTAGTTCACCACTCAGTTGTGAAATTTCACTGTCTCAGCTTGTCCAGTTAATGGAAGCAGACCGAATGATATACATCTGGCATTGAAAAAATGTTCAGAATCTGCACTTGGGAAGATATCCTCAATGACAGTTCAAAGCCTTGCCACATCCATATAATCCCTCACAGTCTTGCTAAAATACGGTTTGGTGGGTTAGACTGGAGGAGATCTTGTGGTGCAGTGAATAGCATCCCTGCCTTGAACCGCATTACGACCAAGGAAAAGAAGTCGATAAAGCAGCAAATCAGGTTGACTATCAACATGCGAATCCTTCCAACACATACCAATGGCAGGAGGTAAGAGAGGGAGTGATTCTAATCAGCCCTCTAATAGAGCAAAACTTCAGCCTTTACCATCGTTATACATAGCTTCAGGCCAGAGTGGGTTATTCCAGAGCCTCAGATAGAACCAACTGGGCCATCTGGTCGAGCCAGGTTGGGTCAGATTGGTGCTAGAATGGGCTTCAACCCCTATTCTGGCTGCAATCTATTCATGACATCTATTCCTACCCATATTGGAGATCACAGCATTGGTGTTAGACCTGCCTTTGGGCAGGGAGCTCAAGAGGAAGACAAAGGAAGTAGCTGTGTGCATTTCTGGGCATTGCATCACAGGAAGAATGCCCTTGGAGGTAAGATAGCCAAGATCCATCAGAATGACACCCAGGCTAAAAGGGTTAAATGATGAGGACAGCATAGACTAGATTTGTACTCCCATAAATTTAAAGTTCACGGGGCCAACTGATTAAGATGATGAAGATGATTAGAGGAGTTGGTCAGGTAGATTGAAAACATTAGAGAAGTTGGTCTGGTGATCAAAATCACTTCCTCTGGAGAGTAGGACAGTGGTATACAACCTCACCCTGTGGCATGCTGTTTTGGAATTGGGGAGTGAAAGTATAAAAGAAGTTGTTTTATAACTACAGTACATCGTACCCAGTGCTAAGACCCAATGGGATATTTTTGAAGTGCAGTCAGTACTGGAACATTGAAATGAAGGTAGCCACTTTCCCCACAGCGAGGTCCTGCAGTTAACAATGAGATGAATGCAGAGCGATCTGATTTCCCGGTGTTTGTTACGAAACAAATCTTGCCCAAGGAAGCTGGGGAGATCTTCATTGCTTTTCTTCGAAATAGTGCCCAGCAGATATTTTCATTCCCCTGACAAGATTTTGGTGTAAAATCAAATATTAAAGATCAGTGAGATGACCCCAGAAAAATTGCCATGGTCAGAACAAGTCAAGTAGACTTAAGAGAATGCGGTTGAACCACACCTGGCGGGTCATGTACAGTTTTGTCCTCCCTGCCTAAGGAAGGATATACTTACCATGGTTGGGGTGCAACAGAGGTTCGTCAGGTTTATTGCAGGAGTGAGACAATTTTTCTATGAGGACACTGAAACAGAAATTGCTGGAAAAACCGGCAGTATCTGTGGAGCGAAAGCAGAGTTAACATCTAAAGTCAAGTGAACCTTCTTCAGAACCATGTCACTGGACCCAGAACTTTACGCCTGCTTTCTCTCTAAGGTGCTGCCAGACCTGTTGAGTTACTCCCGCAATTTCTGTTTTGTTTCAGATAACCACCATCCACAGTTCTTTGTTTTACTTTTGTTTTATAAGGAGAGCTTGGTAGAATGGACCTATACTGTCTGGAGTTTGGAAGGAAAGGTGAGCTTATTGAAAAGGTGGAAGATTTGTTTTTCCGTAAATTTCACATTTGTGGATAAGCAGTTCCTCAAACTGTTGGTTGCTTGATCCCATGGTGTTCCTCCTTGTAGTCTTTAAGTGACACTGCTTGAATCGAGCAGGCGGCATCTCATGGTTACTGTAAGAGCAGCCCATGTTTGAAAGACACAAAATGACCGCCAAGGGATAAGGAGAATTAAACAACCTGCTTACACAAAATAGCCAACAAGTGAAGAGCAAAATTAAACCAGAGATAATGGGAACTGCAGATGCTGGAGAATCCAAGATAACAAAGTGTGAAGCTGGATGAACACAGCAGGCCAAGCAGCATCTCAGAACCAACAATGCATCCCAAAACCAGCCCAGCTCATCCCCGCCTCCCTAACCTGTTCTTCCTCTCACCCATCCCCTCCTCCCACCTCAAGCCGCACCTCCATTTCCCACCTACTAACCTCATCCCGCCTCCTTGACCTGTCCGTCCTCCCCGGACTGACCTCATCCCCTCCCTAGGTCCCCACCTATACTCTCCTCTCCACCAATCTTCTCCTCTATCCATCTTCAGTCCGCCTCCGCCCTCTCTCCCTATTTATTTCAGAACCCTCTCCCCATCCCCCTCTCTGATGAAGGGACTCGGCCCAAAACGTCAGCTTTTGTGCTCCTGAGATGCTGCTTGGCCTGCTGTGTTCATCCAGCTTCACACTTTGTTTGCAAAATTAAACTGCCTGCTCCAACACCTAAGTGAAACGTAATGGTATCTGTGAACAGGACTACTCCAATGTGAACATGGGGTCCTACAAGCCAGCATCTGAGACGGTTTGATAAGAGGATGCTGAAGGATAGACAAGTGATTGATTCCAGCCTCATTAGTGAAAGGATGTTGTCTCATTAAGTGAATAGCACTGGTTAGAACAAGGGGTCTAAATCTCAGCCCATGAGCCAGCTGAACTCCGTATGCAGCTGTAAAAAACAACAGCTAAAGTTATTTTGTAGCAACTGATTGTTTCTTTGAAGTTATTCACCATGTTAAGAAATAGGCTCCGGTTAGAGATTCTTCAGAGAATCTTGGGGTAGATTTTAATATGACGATAGGTGCATATATACCCAAAGTATAATAGAAGCATTAGGACAAAAACATTCAAACAAAGGTGTGAAAGTTAATTAGTGTCAGGAAACACTTTTTCTTCTCTCTAAAAAAGGATGCCTGGTACACGATGCATGAAGTACACAGGCCACAACTTGTTAATTACAAGGTGCTAACAGTAGAAGTAATTGTATAACTTCACACGTTATAACTAGCTTGAGAACGGAAATTAATATATGAATCTTATACAGTTAGTTAAAATCAATTGTCTTTTGTACTTGTTAGATACATGATTGAGGCAATGGAAAATATAAGGGGAATAACTGAATTTAATAAAGGTAACACATGGATTACAATGAATGAGAGAGTTCAAGCAGCCCTTAGAGATAAGCAAGTCTGACGCAGACCAGATGGAGTAGAACTAGTAAATTTGGAATGCTAATTAACAGGAGGCATAGAAAGATCCCAAAGCCTGATGATCACATGAGATCATGGGAACCTGGGGCTGTCCATAGGAATGCCCAACATTGATGAGGTATTTCATAGGATTTAGTGCATGGAATCCGGAGAAAGGACTTATTGACCATGTACTAGGTGAGTATTGCAACTCAAAATGTATAAAAATGCTGTATTTCACTGTAAAAATCAGTGTGTGTCATTGATCTCTCTTCCAGTCTGAGCCAAAGATTAAGGGAATAATTGTGTTCTCACATCAAGGTCAGATTTGGGGAAGATCCTTTGGCCCTCTCCCTGTATTAATGGGTTCTTGCTTGAATAAAAATCTGCCACTTGCCTGAATCCTACCTGGCCTTCTGAGTCTTTGGCCCCGATCGAGGGGTATGATCCTGCAGATTGGCGCTGAGGGCAGGGTGCTCTGCCTGAAGCCAGCATACCTTGGGCCATGATTTGGGTATGTATGTTTATTTACCACCCTTCTAGTTAGCGTGGTAGTTGGTAGGGGTGCTTCTGTAAGATGGAGAGTCTCGGGCACCAGAGAGCATGAGGATAAAAGAGCGAGGCAGGGTGTCTCAAGGGCAAAAAGTGTGCATTAAAAAGATTAACAAAATCCTCGGGCAGGAAACAGTAACATTAAATAGAATCAGCAGATACAGTCGGGAAGGAGTCTGGGACAATAGCAGGAAAGGACTGGAGAGAAGCCCATTGGGGTCCAGACAGGTCCAATCAACAGACTGTTGTCAAAAAAAAACCTTAATTAAGAGCATGACAGAGGACTGTTAGAAAAGCAAGGGAACTGAAGCAGAGCAGAAAGCTTGGTAGGTGGGTCAGAGAAAAGTACAGGCACAGAATGGGTTAATCATCCTGGCAGCTCTGATTGAACAGAAGATTGAGCAAACCCAGAGACAGGCTGAGGTAGCTGCCATACAAGCAAAACAAGAGCAATAGAAACATACTTGGAGAGGAGTCATGTTTCTCTCTCAACCATCTGCACCACCAAAGTCAGAACTGCCTGAAAATTCTTTGCAGTATACAAGAAATGTAGGTGATAGCGATGATGATTCCGATGATCCCGACACTGAGCAAGTAATGTATGAATGCCACCATGATGATGGGCATAGACCCAGGGACTGGCCACCCCTATATTCTATGGCCCCAATTCGCACTGAACACACCACACACCCCAAAGGGAGACCAATACAGTTAAGGTAGAAGCCCCCCTGACTCTCAGGAAGAGACACATGCTCCTAGTCGCTCTCCCAAAGCCCAAAAGAAATAAAGCCAACTTGGAATTCTGGGAAAAGAAGAGCTCGCTGAGGGGCATAGACTGACCCTTGATGACCTACAAAACCTCACAAAAGCCACAATCCCCAGGGCAGTGTGGGGAAATGTAGCGGCACCCTTTAACAACCGCACTCGGATCACAGGTGTAGCCAGACGAACAGCAGCCCAGAAATTGGCAAACCCGCCCCAAATTGGACAAAAGTAACCTTGGTCATCCAGAAAAAAGGGGAGCCAGTGGAAGACTGTGTCGAATGCCAGTTCACAGCATACAAAGAAAGTGGGGAGGTGGGGGAACCAAGAGAGGGACAGGGAAACCCCCAGCTGCTTTCCAATGGCAACAGCAGTGACCAGACTGTCATACAACTTAGAGCAGGAGAGTTGCAGAAACTAATCAGGGACAAGTGACGGGTTGTAGCCCCCAAACAAAGGGAAGGGAATGATGTATATGTTAGGGGGCCAGCAGTGCAGAATGTTAATAGACGCCAGAAACTCTATCTGTATTATAGATCTGGATTTACCATTGACAAATAAAACCTTGAAACTAGGATGTGGGCAGTGGGACTTAACCAGGCACTCCTAACCAATGGATTGAAATAGAAATTGCAGGCTGTAGGATCAATGTTTTTACTTATATGTGTAAAAATACTGAAGGCAGTGTATTGGGAATGGATCTACTGGAACAATTCGGAGCTGTAATTAATGTACACGAAGCTAAAATTTATTGAGATGGCTGGTTCAAATTTGGAACATAGAGAATTGCATGCTTCTTTAAGAGTATCTGTGCCACCACACTTGAATGGGAATGGGGTTCTGAGAATCCCTACCACAAGTTCGAAATGATATGTCCTGAATTATGGGCAACTACCAAAACTGAGTGTGGAAGATTGGACATCAAACCAATTGAAATATCTGGGAATGTACACCCATCTAAAAGACAGTACCCCACGAGAACTGAAGTTATGGAGGCAGGTAAAGAAATTGTAAAAGTTTTAGAGAAGCAGGGAATAGTAAAAAAAAACTTGTTCCACTACTAAGTCCCCAATTTGTCCAGTGAAAAAACACCTGATCGATCATACAGGTTAACAATTGACTATACCAGTCTCAACAAAGACAGATAAAATGATGCCTAGTTTGGCATGCCCCCAACACCATAAAGAACAATACAGGGCCAGAAGCTAAGCTCTTTACAGTCCTAGAAATAGGAAACAGGTTCTGGGTTGAGCTTAGTGACCTCGACACCAGTATAAATTTGCCTTTACCGTAGGCAACAGATAGTCTCATCCAGGTGTGCTACCACAGGGGTTCCACCAGACAATGGCAGATGCAATAGCAAAAGTTCTCAGAACACAGTGTGTAATATTACAATATGGAGAGACATTCTGATCGCTTCTACGAGTAAGGAAACTATTATAGGACAGTACTGAAAGTGTTAAAGACCATCAAAGCTTCTGGATTAAAAATAAACGAAAAGGAAGCACTGCTAGGCAAACCAGAAATGTCTTACCTAGTGCAGATAGCCACACAAGGCAGCTGTAACATCCCAATGGAAAGAAAAAGTGCAATATTGGAAGTGAAAAACACTGTCACTTTTAAAGGGCTAAGTTAAATCTTAGGATTAATTGACTATTGCAGGAGCTTTGTAGAACATTACAGAGATCTAGCCAGACCTCTGAAAGGGCCAGGCTAAAGGGGGCCAGGCTAACTCAGAGAAAATTGAATGGGGACCTGAGCAGGAGACAGCCTTTATCCAAATCAAACAGACACTGGCCTCAATTCCAGCACCAGGACCCCCTGTCCTGAAAAAAACCCTTTCACCTCTTTTGCAGTAAAACAATGGCAATCCATTTGCAGTTACAGAGACACGGAGACAAGCTCTGGCCTGTGGGACACTACTCAGGTAAAATGGATCCAGTCAAGATGGGACAATGCTCGTGTGTTTGATCCATCCAATGTGCTACCTGGGCACTAATGACATCCTCCCCTTTGGCACAACTAGGGAAAGTGAGATGATGCTTTCCGCATAGCTGGCTGAGAGGTGTTACAGACAGTCGACGAGCCAAATGGGAAGCCACAGTGTTGCCAGGAGTCAGCACGTGGAAGTGGTTAAAGATAATAGCGAGAACCCAGCAAGCTTTGTGAATCAGGAAGGAGAAACACATGACTGTATCCTCTTCATGGAGCAGGAAGAAGAGAGGCAGGACTGAGATAAGAAACAGCCATTAGAGGAGACAGATGTAAAATGCATGTTTGTAGATGGAGCACGGAAGTATTATGATGGTGAGGCCCAGACATGGTGGGCCATGGTTAATTTGAAAGGGAAGCTCTTAGTAGAGAAAGGATTGAAGGATGTCACTGCACCCAGGTAGTAAAACTAAAAACAGTTACTGTTGCCCTCAAGTTAGGGAGAGGGCAATGGGTTAACATCTACACAGACAGTAGGTATGACTTCAGAGTAATCCATGAGCAAGGTGAGGTTACGTTACCTTGAGTACTAAGCATGAGACCCGAGTCAAGGATGTAATGGCTGCAGCTATGGAACCAAAGAAGGCAGCAATAATTAAAGTAAGAACACATGGAAAGATCCATACACCAGATCAGAACGACTATGCAGACACCGCAGCAAAAGCAATGTCAGAACAGTAAGCAATAATGATAGCAGCTGAGAGAGAGATAGAAGCCAAGTTTGATGATTGGAATATTTTAAATTTACAAGCCTCAGCTAGCTCAGCGGAAAAAACAGGATGGATTAAAGACGGGGCAGCGTTAGGAGAAGATGATATTTGGAGAAAGGAAGGTAAAGCGGTGGCTCCCACATTCTGCCAACAGACCCTATGCAGTGTTTACTATGGATTAACACTTGCAGGGAGGGATGAAATATTACAGCTAATATCTAATTATTGATGGTGGAAAGGAATGGCATAACTAAGTTTTGTCAGAGGTGCACTGCATGTGCGCAGACAGAACCAGGACAAGGGATTAAAATCAAAATAAACCATCAGCCCCACCCATGGAAACCATGGGAACACATTCAAATAGAATTTATAGGACCACTCCCACAAGGTCAGAATGAGAAATTTTGTCTGGTCATGGTTGACCAGTAATCAACACTAAAATTGACACCCTGTGAACAAATTTCTGTCCTCTATTGGCTACTGCTTGGAGGAACCTCCTCTTTGAAGGGATACAATTCTTTGAGAACGCCCATCTGCAAGAGGATGTACAGAAGAGTAAATCAGAATAAGGAATGCCAGCAATCCCAAGACCAAGGACCGATTCCACATCCTGGAAGTACTTGCCGAATGTGAGGTTGGAGATGTGGCTCCCCGATAGAGCCATCAGCCATACAAGGACCCACTGAACCCAGGAGCAGTGACATGGAATATCTTAGACGGACAGCCATATTTATTAGCAAGTGATTGCCAATGACTGCTTAGGTCATGTCTTGACTTTAATATTTTCATTCTTATCTTCAAAGCTCTTCATGGACTGAATAAATTTCTCACACAGATTTGAAAGGGACTTGACATTGTAGATGCTGAGGCCGCTGGATCTGAGATGAGAGATTTCTTCATTCAGAGGCTTGTAAATCTTTGCACCCCAGGGAGAAGACTCTCAGTTGCTCAGTGTATCTAAGGCTGAGATTAATGGATTTTTTTGAAGTTTTAAGGGAATCAATGGAGATTAGGCAGGAAAGCGAAGTTGAGTCTTTACAATCATCCATTGTAGCCTACTCCTTAATTTTTTTTAAAATGCCAGCTTTTTCAATAATGCCTACATCCTAAGAATAAATTGCAACAATAACATGCTTTTATACAGCATTTTTAATGCCATCACATATTCCAAGGTGCTTCACAGGAACACTTCCAGCAAATCTGCCACTGAAGCACATATGAAGATATTAAGTCAGATGGCCACATTTTTGACTGAAGTACTCAAATGTCTGAATACACTGAAGAAGCATAATTATGTGGAGCCATCAGCAGGCTTCGGGAAGAAATTCCAGTACAACTGAAGACAAAACACTTAACATTGTTTAAAACAGAGAACTGTGAATGCTGGAAATCAGAAACCAAAACAGAAATTGCTGGCGAAACTCAGCAGGTCTGGCAGCATCTGTGGGGAGAAAGCAGAGTTTATGTTTTGTGTGTGGTGACTCTTCATTCATTAGATTTGGGGTTGTGCAAAAGCCCAGAGTTGGATGAGCTCAGAATCTTGGAGGGTTACATGTTTGAAGGGGCTTAAGGTAATAGTAAACAGGAGATCAGTCCATGAAGAGCTTTGAAGCTAAGAATGAAAATATTAAAGTCAAGACATGACCTAAGCAGTCATTGGCAATCACTTGCTAATAAATATGGCTGTCCGTCTAAGATATTCCATGTCACTGCTCCTGGGTTCAGTGGGTCCTTGTATGGCTGATGGCTCTATCGGGGAGCCACATCTCCAACCTCACATTCGGCAAGTACTTCCAGGATGTGGAATTGGTCCTTGGTCTTGGGATTGCTGGCATTCCTTATTCTGATTTACTCTTCTGTACAACCTCTTGCAGATGGGTGTTCTCAAAGAATTGTATCCCTTCAAAGAGGAGGTTCCTCCAAGCAGTAGCCAATAGAGGACAGTAAACATCGGGGCACAGGCCGATGGGTGAACAGAACTTGGCACAAATAAGGAAAGGGCAACAGAGTGACCTCATATTTACAGAGGGAAGAAAATGGGAGGCTCATCAAAAGTGGATTAGAATAGACACATTTAGATACAGTAAAAGCCCGGTTGACAGCTTCAACAAATGATGAGATAAGGCGGTGTAGAGCAGGGCCTGTTACAGAGGTGATGATGCAGCTGTCTTGATGATGGAATGGATATGTAGTCAGAAGCATATCTTGGAGTCAAATATGATGCCAAAGTTATGGACAGTCTAATTCAGCAACAGACCAGGATGGCATTAGTCCCTCGGGAGTGGAACTTGAGACACGTACTAAATACATTGCCTTTAATCTAGCCCGAAATGTAATTGAAGGAAGCTGGAGGCTTGGATACTGGACGAACAGGTGGGTAACTTAGGATCAGCAGAGATCTCCAGTTGGAAGCACCAAAGCTTCACTCATTGCTTAGATTTTGATTGTTGACCCAGATTGTTCTGACAAGACCCCAGCAGAAATGTTTATCTGTGAGACTCTAATGTTTTCATTGTCAACTTCCAAAACCTTTTATTTGCCAAGTAATTTTATTTCACATGAAACCTCTTGAGTTTTTTTGTGACGGACAGAATGTCATTTGGCGTTGCGTTTTTTGTTTCAGTCTGCTCGCTGTTCGCTCGCGGAGTCTATGCGATCTTTGGGTTTTACGACAGGAAGACGGTAAACACACTCACATCGTTTTGTGGAGCCCTGCACCTCTCGTTCATCACTCCCAGCTTCCCTGTCGATACCTCCAACCAGTTTGTCATTCAGATGAGACCTGACCTACAGACTGCTCTGCTCAACCTCATCGAACATTACAAATGGCAGAAGTTTGTGTATATTTACGATGCTGATCGCGGTAAATAAACCTTCATCCCACCCTCCATCAAATCATTTTGCAAGTCACGCGATAACTACTGTCATAACTTCACAATATAGTACAAATTCCCTGTAAATATTATGGCTCACTCATTAATATATTGATGCTTTTGAGATTTGGAAATTGTGCATGAAATTGGAAATGTGCTAATGCTGGGAAAGTGTAGGAGGATGAAACCAAGGAGCTACAGACCAGTCTGTTTAGTGTGGTTTGTGGGGAACCATTTCATTATGGACTGCAGGAGTGAGAAGTTGTATAAATATCAACTCATTACTGAATGTCAGTGTGGTTTTGTTGAAGTTGCAGTCACACCTGAATAAAACTTAGAAATTTGCAGGGCTGAAGAGGAATTGCATAAATCTCTCAAAGACCAGTACAATGTCCTCTTGTCATGTAGTGCAATCCTCTAATTGACTACTTTTCTGACTAACCTAGAAGAGCTATTTTTTAACAAACTTCTCAACACCTCCAAAGATTGCTATACATATGTCACCAAATCTCTGTTTCTGCACCCTCTTTAAAATGACACAATTTAATTCAAATTACCTCGACTTGCCTTCACCAAAATCTATCACTTCAAACATCCCTGCATGACATTTTGTTGACCATGTGCCTGTCCACTTCACTACATTGTCTAGGTTTTCCTGAAGATCACACCATGACAAGCAGCATATGTAGAGAGAGAGCAGCCTCATGTTTTGAGTCAGCTCTGATGAAGAGCTACCTAGACTCAAAACTTTAGCTTGCTCTCTCCCCACAGATGCTGACTGACGTGCTGTGATTTCCAGCACTTTTTCTTTTCAGTACAGATTCCAGAAACTGCAGTAATTTGCTCCCAGCTTTTCCTGAAGCCTGAACACTTGATATTATGCCTCAGGTTTGTCAATAATATGTCAAACAGGACAACAGTCCTAACAGTGACCATGGGGAACACAACTACATCCTTCTCTTCAGTCCGAAAAGCAACTGTTCACTATTTTTCGCTGACTCTTATCCATTTTAATATTCTGACTTCCACTGTCCCTTCAATCCCAAAAGTTTTAATGTTTTCAAAAGCCAATTTTTTGGCTGTTTTGTCAAAAGCCCCTGTGGATAATATCAGCTCCACTTCCCTTATCGATCCTCTGCATTCCTTCAAAACCAGTCAAATACAAATCATTTTAAACACCCTCATTATCCCATGATTTTCGATAGGACCATTAATCTTATCTCTTCATTAATTTTTAGCCACTGTACTCATGGGAAAACAGAATTGAGTCAAAAATGAAAAGTTTTGAACTTTCACAGAAATCTCCCAATAGCAGAGATCTGGTTTAGGGAGGGGAATGTAATTAGAGAACATTATTTAGGGAACGTAAGCTCTTCTCCTTAGATAGGAGTGAGATGAGGAGAAATTTCTTTACCCAGAGAATGGTGAGCCAGTTGAAGGATCATTTGAATGCTGCTTTTCTTGGATGGCAGAGCCTGTGTTGAATGCTCAACTCCTTTGTTCCTGGTCAGGACTGTCTGTACTACAGAAGGTGCTGGACACAGCTGCAGAGAAGAACTGGCAAGTGACGGCAGTCAGTATTGAGAGCACCACTGAAGAAGGTTACCGGATGCTCTTCAAAGATTTGGACAAGACAAAGGATAGGCACGTCATCATTGACTGCGAGGCTGATAAGCTCACCACCATCATGAATCAGGTGACACCGGTCAAACAATAAACAGGCACTGGGCTGACCTTGGGCAGACAATGGAGAGAGACAGTGAACAAGAACTGGGTAATGGAGAGAGGGAGTGATTCAGAAAGAGACTAGTCAATGGAAGAATGACTAGGTGATAAGGGAAACAGCAGTTGTGACATAGAGGAGGTGGGGGCAATCAGGTCAGGGGTGGAGGTGCTGATGGAAAGGGCAGATGAGGTTGGAATCGGAGTTGGGCAACGACAGCATTGAATGGTTAGAATGTGAAACCAGGAAAAGTAAATAATTTGAATATTCCTACCAGCTGTGTGGGGTCTGAATTTGTCAGAACAAGCCTCTCTGCCATTCTCTTGAGGACTGATGCTTGTGGTGGCTGCATTCAGAGAATCCTCATGCAGATATAATGGTTATTCTTAAATATGCAAAGAACCCACTGCCTTGGTTCTGTAGTATTTTCCTAGACCAAGTACCTTGCCCTGAAATAGGACCGAGATGAGAAATTTCTACAAAGTTCTATTGACTTGATAGAGGTGTACAAAATGATCAGAGAAGTGGATAGAGTAGACAGCCAGAGACTGTTTCCTAGGGTGGAGGTAGCTATTATGAGGGGACATAGTTTTAAAGTGAAAGGAGGTAGATATCGTGGAGACATCAGAGGTAGGTTCTTTACTCAGAGAGTGGTAGGGGCGTGGAATGTATTGCTGGAGAGGGTAGTGGAGTTGGCCTCGTTAGGAGCATTTAAACAGCTATTAGAAAAGCATATGGATGATAATATAAGGTTGCAGTGGAGGTTAGATAGACCTTAGGTTTCAGGTAAAAGTTTGGCATAACATCGTGGGCTGAAGGGCCTGTACTGTGCTGTAAAGCTCTGTGTTCTATGTTAAAGTGCCGAACCTGTGGAATTCTCTGCCACAGAAAGCAGTTGAGGCCAAAACACTGAATGTTTTCAAGTAGCTAAAGATAGTTCTTGGGGCTAAAGGATATGGGGGAACTTTGGCTAAAGCGGGTACAGCAGACTGAGTCGGAAGATCAGCCATGATTATTTTGAGTGGTGAAGTAGGCTTGAAGGGCTGAATGACCCACTCCTCCTTCGATTTTCTGTTTCCACCAACAGGAAGCTTTGGTACCACTTTAGGTGCTAGGAAAATGTGGAGCCATCCATTGCTGAGTCTCAAATGTCACCAAGTGGAACTGGTTTAAAAAAATTGAAAAGAATTGAACCAGGGTACAGACACATGCTTCAAAATTCTGTCCACGTTTTAATTTCATTCTCAATCTTTGTATTCCCAGTGCAATCTGGTCATTCGATACTTTTTCTCTGCCACTGGTGATGGTGCCACATGATGGCAGAAGCATGGAAATATAGTATTCATTGCTAAGAGGTTGTTATGAGCAATTATAGTTTGATAAGACACAACACTATTCATCATGGGGTAGTAAAGGTGAAAAGTAAAGAGCTATTGAAAAGCTGAGTCAATGGCAAGGTCATCTCTGCATCTATGAGTTGATAGGGAAGGGGAGCTCCATGTAGAGGAAGATTTCACAGTGGGAGATGAGCTGATCTGTCTATCAGTCAGAATCCCTGAGCTTAAATCTGATTTTGTTCAGTCATTTATGGATAATGTTCTCACATCGCAGTGAGCCCTGTTTGTGATTTCAGTTTTAACAGTTGATGCTAGTGAGCATCAGAATTATCCCACTGAGCATTTCAGTTCAGTTCACCAAGCCCCCAATTAACCCATCCTTAAAGCTGGTCAATGCATTGAATATAGTAGTCGAGAGATCATGTTGTGGCTGTACGAGACATTAGTTAGGCCACTTTTGGAGTATTTTTGCCATACTAGTCTCCCAGGAAGAATGTTGTAAAACTAGAATGGGTTCAGAAAAGATTTATAAAGATGTTGCCCACGTTGGATGGTTTGAACCATAGGGAGGGGATGGATATACTGGGGCTGTTTTCTCTGGAACATCGAAGGCTGAGGGGTGATCTTATGGAAGTTTATAAAATCATGGGGCATTGATAGGGTAAATAGGCAAGATCTTTTCCCCAGGGTGGGGGAGTCCAAAACTAGAGAGCATATGTTTAAGGTGAGAGGGAAAAGGTATGAAAGGGACCATAGGGGCAACTTTTTCACATGGATGGTGGTGCGTGTATGAAATGACCCCAAAGGAAGTGGTAGAGGCTGGTACAAACACAACATTTAAAAGGCGTCTGATTGGGTATATGAACAGGAGGTGTTTAGCAGGATATTGGCCAAATGCTGGTAAATGGGACCAGATTTATTTAGGATATCTGGTCCGCATGGATGAGTTGGACCGAAGGGTCTATTTCCATACTGTATATCTCTATGACTCTAATTCCATTCTGTAAAGGTACACATTTATCCAGGATTGGGTGAAGTTCTAAGATCAGAATATGTGGCAGTGAATATTTTCTCACATGAGAATTAGAAGTTGGGAAAATGTCAAAATGGAGGAAAAGCTGGACAACGTTCAAGCTTTCCCTGATAAGTGGGAAAAGTAACATTCATTCTACACAAGTCCCAAAAAATGGCCATCTGCAATTCGAGAGAATTCAACCATCTCCTCTTTGCATTCAATGGTATAACCATCACTGAATCCGCCTATTATCAACATCTGTGTTGTCACTAACTCTGACCAGGAACTAAACTGGATGAACCATATAAATCGTGTGTCTATAAGAGCAGGTCTGAGGCTATGAATTCAATGGCCAGTATTATAGAATTACAGAATCCTTACAGTGTGGAAGCAGGCCAGTTGGCACATCAAGTCCAGACCAGCCCTCTGGAGAGCATCCCATCCAAACCGACCACCCCCTCACCGTATCTCTGCATTTCCCATGGCTAACCTACCTAGCCTGCATATCCTTGGATACTATGTGTAGTGTAGCATGGCTAATCCACACAACCTACACATCTTTGGACTCGACCCAGAGGAATGCATGCAGACACAAGAAGAATGTGTAAACTCCACATGCGCAGTCACTTGAGGGTGGATTGCACCTGGGTCCCTTGCACTGTGAGGCAGCAATGCTAACCACTGAGCCATGGTGCCACCCATAGCTCACCTTCTGACTCCTCAAAACATGCTGACCATCTAAAAAAAGGATATGTTTACAGTATGATAGAATGTCCTCCACTTAGCTGGATGTGTGCAGCACCACAGCACACAAAAAGCTCAAAACCATTCAGGCCAAAGCAGCCCACTTGATTGCCACCCCAGCTAACACCCTCAGGGTGGCATGGTGGCTCTGTGGTTAGCACTGTTACCTCACAGCACCAAGGACCTGGGCTTGATTCCAGCCTCGGGCAACTGCCTGTATGGAGTTTGCACATTCTCCCCATGTCTCTGTGAGTTTGCTCCAGTTTCCTCCCTCAGTCCAAGGCTGTGCAGGCTAGGTGGATTGGCCATGCTAAATTGCCTGTAGTGTTCAGGGATGTGCAGATTAGGTGGGTTATGGAGGGATGGATCTGGGTGAGATGCTAAGAGGGTCGGTGTGGACATTTTGGGCCGAAGGGCCTGTTTCCGCCCTGGAGGAACTTAATGTTCACTGCCATCTCACACTTGTGTAGTGGCAGCAGTGTGTACCATCCACAAATGCACTGCAGAAATCTGTCAAAGCTAAATTCCAAACCCACCACTGCTACCTACTTGATGGAAGAAGGCAACAAACACATGGGAACACTGTGTTCGGGAACCTAAACCGGGGAGCAACAATATCCTGGCAGGGAGGTTTGCTAATGCCATTCAGGAGGGTTTAAACTAATATGGCAGAGGGGTGAGAAGCAACTCAGTAGGTTAGCAAGTAAAATGACTGAGGAGGAGTCAGGGACTAAGACCAGTAAACGCTAACAGGAAGAATAGACCAGGGGAGGTTACTGAACACAGCAGAACCGACAGGCTGAGCTGCATTTGTACTGATCCAAGGGGTATGACAGGTAAGGCAGATGAACTTAGAGCTTGCCTTAGTGCATATAATTATGATGTTGTAGCTACTACAGAGAGGAAAGAACACTGGCAGCTTTACATTCCAGGATTTAAATGTTTTAGGTGAATAGAGAAGGATGTAAATGGGTCTGGGGAGTTGTGTTATGATTAGGAGGAATGTCACAGCAGTACTGAGGGAGGATACCTTCGAGATCTTATCTGGTGAGGCCATATGGGTAGAGCTCAGCAACAGAAAGGGTACAATCACTTTGATGGGATTGCACTACAGGTGTGTACAGGTTATTGAAAAATGTAAGAACAACAGGGCTGATGTGGGTGATTTTAGCAGTACCTATATCGACTGGAGCTCGCTTAATGCCAGGGGCTTGGATAGGGGCAGTTTGTTTGGACTATCCAGTACAGTTTTTTGAAGCAATTTGTAAATAGTCCAGCTCAAGAAGGGGCCATATTATACCTGGTATTGGGGAATGAGCCTGTAATCAAAGTTTCAGTGGGGGAGCATTTCGGGAACAGTGATCACAATTCTTTAAGTTTTAAGTTACTCAATGATAAGAGTCATCTTCAGGTGAAAGTACTAAACTGCAGGAAAAGTAACTACCGTAATATTAGGCAGGAACTGGGGAACGTCGATTGGGGAATGGCTGTTCGATGATAAATCCCTGTCTGGCATGTGGAAATCTCTTAAAGGCTATTGAGTCATACAGCACAGAAACAGATCCTTTGGTTGAACGACCAAGTTTCCAAAACTAAACATGTGGCTTATGACACGCTTATCTTCATCAGCCAGGGCATAGAATACAAAAATTGGCAAGTCATGTTGCAACTAAAGGATTGGATTCTTGGCAGCGTGGAGGAACAGAGGGATCTTGGTGTGCAGATACATAGATCCCTTAAAATGGCCACCCAAGTGGACAGGGTTGTTAAGAAAGCATATGGTGTTTTGGCTTTCATTAACAGGGGGATTGAGTTTAAGAGTCGTGAGATCTTGTTGCAGCTCTATAAAACTTTGGTTAGACCGCACTTGGAATACTGCGTCCAGTTCTGGGCGCCCTATTATAGGAAAGATGTGGATGCTTTGGAGAGGGTTCAGAGGAGGTTTACCAGGATGCTGCCTGGACTGGAGGGCTTATCTTATGAAGAGAGGTTGACTGAGCTCGGTCTCTTTTCATTGGAGAAAAGGAGGAGGAGGGGGGACCTAATTGAGGTATACAAGATAATGAGAGGCATAGATAGAGTCGATAGCCAGAGACTATTTCCCAGGGCAGAAATGGCTAGCACGAGGGGTCATAGTTTTAAGCTGGTTGGTGGAAAGTATAGAGGGGATGTCAGAGGCAGGTTCTTTACGCAGAGAGTTGTGAGAGCATGGAATGCGTTGCCAGCAGCAGTTGTGGAAGCAAGGTCATTGGGGTCATTTAAGAGACTGCTGGACATGCATATGGTCACAGAAATTTGAGGGTGCATCCATGAGGATCAATGGTCGGCACAACATTGTGGGCTGAAGGGCCTGTTCTGTGCTGTACTGTTCTATGTTCTATGTTCTATGTTCTAACTGTATTGATCTTTAGTTAGACCACATTTGAAACATTGTGTACAGTTCTGGTCACCAGCCTGCCTGAAGGATGTGGAGGCATCAGAGGGGCTACAGAAATGGTTTATCAGGATGTTCCTTGCTTTGGAGGGTATTAGCTGTGAGGAAAGATTGGGCAAACTTGATTTGTTTTCACTTGAACGTTGGAGGGTGAGGGGCAGCCTGGTGGAAATTTACAGAATTGAGAGGCATGGATAGAATGGATAGTTGGAGTCTTTTCGCTAGGGTAGAAATGTCAACAACTAGGGGATATAGGCTTAAGGTAAAAAGGGGAAAGTTTAAAAGAGATGTGAGAGGCAGGTTTTCTACACAGGAGGTGATAAGTAATTGGAATGCTCTGTTGGAGGAGGTTGTGGAAGTTTCAGAGGCAGCTTGACAGATAGACGAGTAGGCAGGGAATAGAGGACTGTGTAGAGGCAGAGATAATGGGAACTGCAGATGCTGGAGAATCCAAGATAACAAAGTGTGAAGCTGGGTGAATACAGCAGGCCAAGCAGCATCTCGGGAGCACAAAAGCTGACGTTTCGGGCCTAGACCCTAGAGGCAGTAGTTTTTTAGTTTAGAAAGGAGTTGTGTTGGCTCAGGCTTGCAGGCCCAAAGGACCTGTTTCTGTGCTGTACTGTTCTTTGTAGCCATTGCCTGTAAGGTCCCCTCCAAGCCACACATTGTCCTGATTCGGAAATATATCACCATTCCTTCAGTGTCACTGTGTCAAAATCCTGGAACCCTGTTCCTAACAGCCCTGTTGGGTGAATCTGCATCAAATGGACTGCTGCAGTTCAGGAAGGTAGCTCACCAACACCTTCCTGAGGATAACTAGGGATGACTAACCAATGCTGGCCAGCCGCTGACCTTCAGCATCTTGAGCATGTTCTACCATTTGACAAGATCATAGCTGCTAATTGCAGCCTCAACTTCACTTTACCATATAATCAGTGACTGCCTTGTCAATCAGTGATCTGTCCAACTCAGCCTTAGCTGTATTCAATGACCCTGGCTCCATTTCCGTCATGGAAAGAAAAATTCACGGAGCAAAGATCCTAAGCGGGGGGTGGTGGAGGGGGTGGGGGGGGTGCGGAATGTGGGGAAGCCCCTTAAAGTATCACATGGGACAGTCCATTTGAGCTCATTAAAAAAATGTTGTATTCTCTGTTTTTTACAGATCATAAGCATTGGAAAACATACCCAAGGGTATCAGTACATCTTCGCAAGCCTGGTAGGTTTACAACTGACTCCTGAACCCCAGCTCAGTCAGTGAGAGACTGTCCCTGAATCCCAGCTCAATCAGTGAGAGACTGTCCCTGACTCCCAGCTCAGTCAGTGAGAGACTGTCCCTGACTCCCAGCTCAGTCAGTGAGAGCCCAGCCCCGAATCCCAGCTCAGTCAGTGAGAGACCAGCCCCGAATCCCAGCTCAGTCAGTGAGAGCCCAGCCCTGAATCCCAGCTCAGTCAGTGAGAGACTGTCCCCGAATCCCAGCTCAGTCAGTGAGAGCCCAGCCCCGAATCCCAGCTCAGTCAGTGAGAGACTGTCCCTGAATCCCAGTTCAGTCAGTGAGAGACCAGCCCTGAACCCCAGCTCAGTCAGTGAGAGACCATCTCTGACTCCCAGCTCAGTCAGTGAGAGACCAGCCCTGAATCCCAGCTCAGTCAGTGAGAGCCCAGCCCCGAATCCCAGCTCAGTCAGTGAGAGCCCAGCCCTGAATCCCAGCTCAGTCAGTGAGAGCCCAGCCCCGAATCCCAGCTCAGTCAGTGAGAGCCCAGCCCTGAATCCCAGCTCAGTCAGTGAGAGCCCAGCCCTGAACCCCAGCTCAGTCAGTGAGAGCCCAGCCCTGAACCCCAGCTCAGTCAGTGAGAGCCCAGCCCTGAATCCCAGCTCAGTCAGTGAGAGCCCAGCCCCGAATCCCAGCTCAGTCAGTGAGAGCCCAGCCCTGAATCCCAGCTCAGTCAGTGAGAGCCCAGCCCCGAATCCCAGCTCAGTCAGTGAGAGACTGTCCCTGAATCCCAGCTCAGTCAGTGAGAGCCCAGCCCTGAATCCCAGCTCAGTCAGTGAGAGCCCAGCCCTGAATCCCAGCTCAGTCAGTGAGAGACTGTCCCCGAATCCCAGCTCAGTCAGTGAGAGCCCAGCCCCGAATCCCAGCTCAGTCAGTGAGAGACTGTCCCTGAATCCCAGTTCAGTCAGTGAGAGACCAGCCCTGAACCCCAGCTCAGTCAGTGAGAGACCATCTCTGACTCCCAGCTCAGTCAGTGAGAGACCAGCCCTGAATCCCAGCTCAGTCAGTGAGAGCCCAGCCCCGAATCCCAGCTCAGTCAGTGAGAGCCCAGCCCTGAATCCCAGCTCAGTCAGTGAGAGCCCAGCCCCGAATCCCAGCTCAGTCAGTGAGAGCCCAGCCCTGAATCCCAGCTCAGTCAGTGAGAGCCCAGCCCTGAACCCCAGCTCAGTCAGTGAGAGCCCAGCCCTGAACCCCAGCTCAGTCAGTGAGAGCCCAGCCCTGAATCCCAGCTCAGTCAGTGAGAGCCCAGCCCCGAATCCCAGCTCAGTCAGTGAGAGCCCAGCCCTGAATCCCAGCTCAGTCAGTGAGAGCCCAGCCCCGAATCCCAGCTCAGTCAGTGAGAGACTGTCCCTGAATCCCAGCTCAGTCAGTGAGAGCCCAGCCCTGAATCCCAGCTCAGTCAGTGAGAGACTGTCCCTGAATCCCAGCTCAGTCAGTGAGAGCCCAGCCCTGACTCCCAGTTCAGTCAGTGAGAGCCCAGCCCCGAATCCCAGTTCAGTCAGTGAGAGACCAGCCCTGACTCCCAGCTCAGTCAGTGAGAGCCCAGCCCCGAATCCCAGCTCAGTCAGTGAGAGCCCAGCCCTGAATCCCAGCTCAGTCAGTGAGAGACCAGCCCTGAATCCCAGCTCAGTCAGTGAGAGCCCAGCCCCGAATCCCAGCTCAGTCAGTGAGAGCCCAGCCCTGACTCCCAGCTCAGTCAGTGAGAGACCAGCCCTGAATCCCAGCTCAGTCAGTGAGAGACCAGCCCTGAATCCCAGCTCAGTCAGTGAGAGCCCAGCCCCGAATCCCAGCTCAGTCAGTGAGAGCCCAGCCCTGACTCCCAGCTCAGTCAGTGAGAGCCCAGCCCCGAATCCCAGCTCAGTCAGTGAGAGCCCAGCCCCGAATCCCAGCTCAGTCAGTGAGAGCCCAGCCCTGACTCCCAGCTCAGTCAGTGAGAGCCCATCCCTGACTCCCAGCTCAGTCAGTGAGAGCCCAGCCCTGACTCCCAGCTCAGTCAGTGAGAGCCCATCCCTGACTCCCAGGATAATTACATTTATTTTAAGAATTGGACAAATGTAGGGTCCCCATCTGTCACATGCTGATAATCTGCATCTTTCTGACTTGGTTTGTATTGAAGGGTTTCATGGACATGGATCTCGATAAATTCCGGCATGCAGGAGCAAATGTGACTGGGTTTCAGATTGTGCGGCCTGACAGTGCTCAAGTATTAAAATTCCTTCAGCGTTGGAAGAAACTCGATGGCAAAGAGTATCAAGGAGTTGAAGGACATAAACTGAAGGTAGAACCTTTTAAGTATAGATTTAAAATTATTTTTCCCATCTTTGGAACAAATAGTAACGGAGTCACCACAACCCAGTGAGAATAATGTGGCAAAGTCACAGAGCCACTGATAATCAGAGTATTAGAAACAGGAAGTGGTGCAGGCCATTCGCCCTTCCGCTCCTGCTTCACTACTAATTAAGATGAAGGCTGGTCTTTGATTTCAACTCTATTTTCTGGAAAGGAAGTCCTTGATGCTGTGAGTAGAGACACTCTCTCCGGACCTTAAGGTTCAACTTCCACCTCAGGTTTTGACAATGTTAGAAGATTGTGCCAAACAAGCCAACTATCAATCTGTAAGTTCTTCGAATGCACCTCTGGCAGGCAGTAAGAGTGGGAGGTTCTCAGTCACTGAGAACAATGTGTTAGCGACAGTGCTAATATCCCCCTGTTAATAGACCCAGCATGCATGTTCTTACCATGAGTAAATATCTTAGGGACTGTGCGCATACTTTCCACCCTAACCCCATATCCCTTGATTGCCTTGCGGTACAGACTAAGGATCTATTGAATGTACTCTTGAGCATGATTAATGACAGATTTCACAGTCCTATGGGCTAGGGAATTTCTAAGAGAACCTGGCCCAGTCTTTCAGGAGCATTTCCAACGCCAGATGAAGAAGATCTCTCATATATACTGACACTTGTCAGAGTTATGGACCAGCAAGTGGGGAAGTCAGTGACCCAGTGAAGAGAAGCCTGTTGAAGGAGGCGAGTAGGAGTACCTTGGAGCCCAAAAGTATTATACTTATCTGTTGACACTCTTAATTACCTGGAATTATCTTGCCATTATCTCTCCACCTATATATTCTATACCTGCCTATCTCCCTCCATCTGAAGAAGGAGCAGCGCTCTGAAGCTTGTGATTTTAAATAGATCTGTTGGTCTATAACTTGGTGTGAGTCCTAAACACAGAATGTCATTTTTTTTTGGGCCAATACCAATTGTTCTTATCGAGACAGGGGAGTCAGTGCAGGGTGTTTCTTAAATCATTTCATTTCTGAGTGGTGCCGTGGCTGCTATTTAACGTTCAGGTTCGTAGCCAACTGGGTCCTTCCTGCTGACAGCAGTTGCCCAGGCTGATGGTGTGCAGAGAGGGTCAGACGTCTCTTGCATCACATCTCCCTGTTAGTTTAAGCTGCCAGCCAGAGACTCAGCCTTTCAGTCACTTGCTGATTTCTGCAGCTGTCTGATCACACCCTGTCAGCGTCTCATTTACACTGTGTCACCTTGTATTTGTGTCCTGGTTCTCAGACAGGATCTCACTCTCAGTACATTTCCCTTTCCTCTCCTGCAGTATACGTCAGCTATGACCTTTGATGGAGTGCTCGTGCTGTCTGAAGCTTTCAAGTACCTACGCAAGACAAGGATCGACATCTCTCGGAGAGGAAATGCAGGAGACTGTTTGGCAAATCCTGCTGTACCTTGGGGTCAAGGGATAGACATTCAACGAGCCCTACAGCAGGTACAATATTGTGACGGGGAAACGCCTGAGGATTTCTCTACCCCAAACCATCACGCTCCCAAGACAGATATAGAGCGGGGTTAGATACAGAGTAAAGCTCGATTTCATTGTCACCTTCAAACAGTCTCCAGATAGGTATGGCACAGGGTTGGATACAGAGTGAAGCTCCCTCTGAACTATCCCCATCACTTCTAGGGCAGGTACAACACAGGGTTAAATACAGAGTAAATCTCCCTCTCCATGCTGAAATGGGTTTTGTGTTTGGTTGAACTTCAGGTTCGTAGTGATGGATTAACTGGGAACATTCAGTTTAACGAATTTGGACACCGGACCAACTACACTGTCAATGTGTTGGAGCTGAAAAGTGATGGAATTAGAAAGGTAAGTGAATCTTGCACAATACCTTCTATACCTTCTGTATAGCCCATCACCGCTGATGCAATCACCTTCAACCATCACAGCCAATACAAGCAACAACCTTTATTCACCGTGCTTATCCCCAATACAACAAATCATCCTTGCCACCCATACTCCCGAATCAGCTCTAGCTCAAAACCACCTGAACACCATCCTATCTGTAGCCGTACAGCCTCTGTATACCATGTCACCTGTATCTTCTAACTAGCCATGCCCTTAATCTAGGTGTGTCCCCAACCAGCTGGAGCCCAAACCATCTGCTGTCCAGTGCCCAATCCCTGATGCCATCACGTACCCAAATCAGTTTACCAAACCACTATTCCTAAGCCACTGGAACCCCAAACCACATACAAACCATGAACCCAAGTCATCCAAGCATATAAACCCAAACATCTGTACAACCAAAACCATCTACCCCACAGAACCACCTGTACACCGCCAAACCACCTATAACTCACAAACCATATGTAACCCCAAAGTCACCTAAACCCCCCGAACCACCTATACACCGTCGAACCACCTATACACCGCCAAACCACCTATACACTGCCAAACCACCTGTACACCGCCAAACCACCTATAACTCGCAAACCATATGTAACCCCAAAGTCACCTAAACCCCACAAACCACCTATACCCACTAACCACCTGTACCCCCAAAGAATCTATAAACCCCCAAACCACCTCTAAATCACCTATACCCCCTAACAGTGGATCCTGCACCAAAACATGCAGCGCACCACTGGTCGCAGACTTCCACTCGATAAAACAACCCTCTACCACCACTCAAAGACAGTAAGAACTGCTGATACTGCGGTCAGAAATAACAGTGTGTGGAGCTGGAGGAACACAGCAGGCCAGGCAGCATCAGAGGAGCAGGAAGGCTGCCATTTCGGGCCGAGACCCTCCTTCACTCTCTGTTTCCTACCTTCAAGCCAATTTTGAATCCACCTGGCTAGCTGCCCCAGATGCTATAATGATCTAACCTTACTAACCAGTGTATCATTCAGAACCTTGTCGAACACTATGCTGAAGTCCACATAGACAACACCAAAGCTCCGGGATACTCATGATCAGGTGCCAGGGATTTATGTACCTGTATGTGTTTTAAGGCCTCCAGCACCTCCTATTCTATAGTATGAACTCTTCAGGACATTACTATTTATTTCTCCAAGTTCCCTAGCTTCCATGTCCTTCTCCACAGTAAACAGTGATGTGAAATATTTGTTTAGTATTTTACCCATCTCCAGTGGTTCCACACACACACCACCATGTTGATCCTTAATGGCCTCTATTCTCCCACTCACTACTTTTCTGCTCTTAATGTACTTGTAAAATGTCTTTGGATTCTCCTTAGCCCTGTCTGCCAAAGCTGCCTCATGTCCCCTTTTTGCCCTCCTGATTTCCCTCTTAAGTCTACTCCTGTTGCCCTTATACTCCTCTAGGGAGTCACTCAATCCCAGCAGCTCATACCTGATGTATGCTTCTTTTTTTCCTTAACCAGAATGCCAATTTCTCTAGTCATCCAGCATTCCCTACACCTAGCAGTCTTACCCTCCCACTAATTGGAACGTACTGACTCTGAACTCTTGTTATCTCATTTTTAAAGGCCTCCCACTTCCCAACCATCTCTCTGTCCCTGCGAATAGCCTCCCCCAGTCGACTTTTGAAAGTTCCTGTCAATACCGTCAAAGTTGGCCTTACTCCAATTTAACTTTATGATCAATTCTGTCCTTTTCTATATTTATAAGTAATAGAACTATGATCACTTGCCATGCCTTATTTCGCAAAAAGAGATCAAGTATTGCTCCTTCTGTAGTAGGCGCATTGATACATTGAAAAAGACATTTTTCTTGTACATGCTTAAAAAATTCCTGCCCATCCAAAGCTATGATAATCCCAGTCTATGTTTGGAAAGTTAAAATGCTCTACCATTACAACCCTATTATTTTTACAGATATCTGAGATCTCCTCATGCACTTGCTTCATAATTTCCCACTGACTATTTGGGGCCTATAATACAATTCCAACAAGATGGTCATCCCTTTCTTGTTTGTCACTTCCACCCATACAACATCACTGGACTATCTCCAGGAATATCCACACTACGTACAGCAGTGATGTTATCCCTAAACAAAAACACCACTCCCCCTTCTCTCTTGCCTTGCCTTCCATCCTTCCTATAGCATCTATACCCCAGAATATTAATCTGCCAGTGCTGTCCTTCCCTGAGCCACATTTCTGTAATAGCTATGATATCTCAGTCCCTTGTTGCCAACCATACCCTAAGTTCTACTGCCTTACCTGTCAGTCCTCTTGAATTGAAGTAAATGCAGTTTAATTTATCAGTCTTATCTCATTTTGTGCCCTGATCTCGTTGCCTTGACACCTTGATTTGGTCTCTTATCTACTGCACTAGCCTCAACCTTTTCTCTTTTCTCACTATCACTTTGGTTTCCACCCAACCTTACTGGCTTAAAGCCTCTGTAGCACTAGCAAATCCCCCTGCAAAGATATTGTCCCCTTCCAATTCAGGTGGAACCCATCCGTCTTATACAGGTCATTTCGATCTCTGAAGAGATCCCAATGGTTCAAAAATGTGAATCCTTGCCCTCTGCACCAGCTCCTCAACCGTGCACTCATCTGCTCTCTCCTCCTGTTCCTACTCTCACTAGCATGTGGTATCAGTAGTAGTCCAAATATTACTACACTTGAGAACCTAGTTTTTAACGTCCTGCAGAGTTACATATATTTTCTCTGCAGAACCTTATCCCTTTCCCTACTGATGTCATTGGTACCAGAGTGCACAATGACTTCCTGCTGGTCTCTGTCCCCTTTCAGAATATTCTGTAAGGCACTAGGGAGGCAACACACCACCCTAATGTCTGCTGACGGCTACAGAAATGCCTGTTCCCCAGACCAGAGAGTCTCTTATTGCAATCATTTGTTTGGAACCTGACATAACCCTCATTACAGTAGAGCCAGTCATAGTACCAGAAACCTAGCTGCCAGGTGCTATACTCCCCTGAAAGGCCATCCCAGCTACAGTACCCAGAATGGCAAACCTGCCAGCAGTTTTTGCTCAATGTTGTTGACAAGGTAGTGATGAACTCCTGCTTTACATTTAGTGTGGGTAGATCTATGTGCTATTAGGGAGGAGTTTACAGGATTTTGACAGAGCAACAGTAAATGAATGGTGATATATTTTCTAGTTGGGATGGTGAGTGGCTTGGATGGGAGCATGGACATTAATACTGCTTCTTACAGATTGGCTATTGGAATGAAGATGACAAGTTTGTTGCAACAACAGGAGACCATCACATTGGCAACGACACCAGTGGCATCCAGAATCGGACGTATTTTGTAACGACAATCTTAGTAAGTGTTGCTACACTGAGTGTGATCAACCAATGGGTTGCTGAGTGAACAATAATAACTTCTCATATTTCTGTGCATGGAACCAAGAAAGAGATAAAGTCCAGTGAAAATCTCACTGAACAACAGACTGTGCTTCGGTGGCTGAATGGCGTCGTTTGTTCCTATAGTATCCTTTACATTGTCGATCCATGTGACAACTTCTCTGGAGGGGTGGGGGTTTCTAAGAAACAGAAGGAGTCCATTCAGCCATTTAAACCTGTTCTGCCATTGACTGAGTCCAAAGCTGATCTTTATTCTAACTCTACATACCTGCCTTGGTTCTATAACCCTTAGTTTGATTATCCACAAAAACATTCAGAAATCCAACATTGAGAATATGGTGATGTAGTAATAATGCCACTGAACTAGCCAGAGGGGTAGATGAGTGTTTTGGGGATATATGTTCACATTTCTCCACAACTGCTGCTGGAATTTACATTCAGTTAATAACTCTGGAATATAAAACCAATATAATACTGTAATAGTGTAGGTTAGATGGGCTTCAGATCGGTATGACAGGTCGGCACAACATCGAGGGCCAAAGGGCCTGTACTGTGCTGTAATGTTCTATGTTCTATGTTCTAACCATCAGAAATAGGAACAGGATTAGGCCGCTTGGCCCTTGGAGCCTGCCCAGCTATTCAATAGGATTATGGCTGATCTACATTTCTTATGTCAACTTTCCTGTGTTTTCCCCATAGCCCTTGATCCCTTAATTCATCAATAATCTATCTCAGCCGTTAACATACACAAGGACTCTGCCCCCACGGCTCTCTGAAGCAAGGAGTTCCAACGACACAAAACCCTTTGAGGGAAGAAATTCCGGCACTTTTCAGTCTTAGACTGGTGCCTGTTTATTCTGAGTCTGTGCCTTCTGGCCCTAGACTCACAGCATTTATCCTGCCCAGCCTGTTAAGAATCCTATATGCTTCAATGAAAAGGGAGTAAGGACAAAGACTGAAAATTACAGGCCATTTAGCCTAACCTCGGCCATGAGTAAGATTTTGGAGTCCATTGTGAAGGATGTGATTTCTACATGCTTGGAAGTAAGTGTTTGGTAAAATGGGGCCAAGTCAGCGCGGCTTCATCAAGTTGGGGGGGTTGGGGGGTAGTGGTCATACCTGACAAATCTGTTAGAATTCTTTGAGGAAGTGATGTACTAGTTAGTCCAAGGAGAGCCAATGAATGTTATCTACCTGAACTTCAAGAAGGCTTTTGACAAGATGCCACACAGGAGTCTGCTGATTAAGATAAGGGCCCATGGTATTAGAGGCAAGGTGCTAGCATAGATAGAAGATTGGCTGTCTAGCAGCAAGCAGAGAACGAGGATAAAAGGGTCTTCCTGAGAATGGCAGCCAGTGACAAGTGGTGCTCCATAACGGTCAGTTTTGGGACCACAGATTTTCACTTTATATGTTAATGATCTAGATGAAGGAACTGTGGGCATTCTGGCTAAGTTGCAGATGATACAAAGATAAATGGAGGGACAGATAGTATTAAAGATGCAGGGAGGCTGCAGAAGGATTCGGACAGGCTAGGTGAGTGGGTAAAGAAGTGGCAGATGGAGTACACTGTGGGAATGTGTGAAGTCATACACTTTGGTAAGTAGAATAAATGGGGAGAAAATTCAGAAATCTGAAGTGCAAAGAAACTTAGGAGTTCGAGTCCAGGATTCTCTAAAGGTAAACTTGCAGGTTGAGTCAGTAGGTAGGAAGGCAAATGCAACTTTGACATTTATTTTGAGGCAACTTGAATATAAAAGCAGGGATGTAATTTTGAGACTCTATAAGGCATTGGTCAAGTCACGTTTGGAGTATTGTGTGCAGTTGTGGGCCACACGTCTCAGGAAAAGTGTATTGGTCGTGGAGCAGGTTCAGAGGAGGTTCACGAGAATGGTCCCAGGAATGAAAGCTTAACATATGAGGAATGTGTGAGGACTTTGCGTCTGTATATCAGTGGAGTTTAGAAGGTTGAAGTGCTATCTAATTAAAACTTACAGAATACTGACTGGTGTGGACAGAGTGGATTTTGGGAAGATGCTTCCATTGGTAGGAGAGACTGGGACCTGAAGGCACGGCCTTAGAGTAAAGGGAACATCTTTTAGAACGCAGCTAAGGAGAAACTTCTTTAGCTAGACAGTGGTGAATCTATGGAATTCACTGCCACAGAAGGCTGTGGAGGCTGGGTCATTGAGTACATTTGAGACAGAGATAGATAGGCTCTTGATTATCAAAGAGATCAAGGGTTACGGGGAGAAAGCGGGAGTATAGGGTTGAAAAACTTTATCAGCCATGACTTGATGGACCGACTGGCCTATTTCCTGCTCCTATGTCTTATGGTCTCACATACATCTAAAACTCCAGTGAACAGAATTCCAACCTAGTTGGCCTCTGCTTGTAAGACAGTCTGTCCATACCAAAGATCATCCTAGTGAACCTTCTCTGAACTGTGTCCAAGTGATGTCTTTCCTTAAGTAAGGTGACCAAAAGTGCTCACAGTACTCCAGTTATAGTCTCACTCGCACGTTATACTGTTGTAGTTAGACTTCCCTACTCTTATACTCCAACCCCCGTAAAATAAGGCACATTTCCATGAGCATGACAGCTATCATGAGTTGTTATTAAAAGAAAAATTGGATTACTAATTCCCTTTAGTAAAGGAAATCTGCAGTTTTTACCTAGTCTGGCCCGTATGTGACTCCAGACCCACAGCAAGGTTGTCAGCTCTTAAAAATACATTTGAAATGGCCTAGCAAGGTACTCAGTTCAAAGACGAATAGGAATGAGCAGCAACACTGTGCCAGTGATATTCACATCCCATGAAGAAAAAGACAAGCAAAACATTGCAGATGATGAAAATCTGAAGGCAAAAAAATACTGGAATTTTTTTGGAAATGCTCAGTCGCTCTGGCAGCATCTCAAAAGAGAAATTGAGTTAACTTTCTGGTCAATCAGTTCTAAAGAAAGGTTATTGACCTGCTATATTAACTCTGTTTCTCTCTCCAGTTGCTACCAGACCTGCTGAGTGTCTTTTTGTGTTTTCTGTTTTCATTTCCAGAATCAATCCATCTCGGATTCAAAGTTTTCATTTTCTCCCAGTTTCAACAGTATTTTGAGGGCGAGAGTTCCAGATTTATTGTATCCTGTGTGTGAGGAAGTGCTGGTTGCTATCACTCCTAGATGACTTGGCTGAAATGTCAACATTATGTCTCCTTATCCTGGTCTCTCCCTCCCAGAGGAAATAATTTACCTGCTTTGACCTTATCAAATTCATTTACTCATTAAAATTCTCCATGTAAAATTACTTGATACTGACATATGTCTCAGAGCTGAAACTTGATCCACTTCTCCATAAAGCTGACACCGTGAACCCAGGACAGAGGTAAGCCATCTGACTGCGATCCCTGCCACAAATGAGAGGAGTGATAAATTCAGCCAAAATTTTCACAATATGTCTCATATAAAAGTATTAGCCCATCAGGATGTCATCAACCTTTGACACCTTACCTTACACCCTCTGTAACCTTTGGCTTCTCCAGTGCTCTGCCACCTGTACCCTGACCTGCTTTAAGATCTGTTCACCTGTCGTCTCCAATTCCTGCTGACCTATTTTGGTTCTGAGGAATATAGGAACTGGAGAGAGCCATTCAGCCCATCAAACTTATCTACCATTTAGTTGATCATCTACCTCATTGCCAATTTCCCACACCATCTCCCACTGTATCCCTTTATGTCATTAGTCTCCAGAAATCTAACAACTTCCGTCATGAATGTGGTCAATGATTGAGACCCTTCATTCCTCTGGGGTAGAAAATTCCAAAGACTTGTAATCCTCTGACTGAAGAAATTATTCTTCCTCTCGGTTCCCAGTAACCTGCACTTGAGATTACGCCCCTGGTTCTAGACTCACCAGCCAGAGGAAACATCTCTATCTACTCTGTCTTGCTGTGTAAGAATTTTGTGTATCTCAATGCAAGCACTTCTCATTCTGTGACACTCTGGAAAATACCGCCTCACTTCTGAATCTCACCTCTTTAGAAAATCCTGCAATCTGTGGGATTTATCAAGTGAACCTCTGTTGCACTTCTCCCATGGTATGTGTGTCTCATCAGATTGATTTGCTCAATTGTCACAGCATTCACAATATGAATATTCAGTAAACTAGCTGTATAACTCAGATTTGCAGTCTGGCCCCATATAGAACATAGAACATACAGTGCAGAACAGGCCCCTCGGCCTTCGATGTTGTGCCGAACTGTGACCTAATCTAAGCCCATCCCCCTACACTATCCCATCATCATCCAGTCCATATAAGTCTGAAACCATCACAAATAGCTTAGTGTGGTAAGAAAGTGTGGGGCTGGATGAACACAGCAGGCCAAGCAGCATCTTAGGAGCATAAAAGCTGACGCTTCGGGCCTAGACCCTTCATCAGAAAAGGGGGATGGGGAGAGGATTCTGAAATAAATAGGGAGAGAGGGGGAGGCAGACTGAAGATGGATAGAGGAGAAGATAGGTGGATCTCTCCATTCCCCTTTTCTGATGAAGGGTCCAGGCCCGAAACGTCAGCTTTTATGCTCCTAAGATGCTGCTTGGCCTGCTGTGTTCATTCAGCCCCACACTTTGTTATCTTGGATTCTCCAGCATCTGCAGTTCTCATTATCTCTAATAGAGTGAGAACCTTTGATTTATTGTGATAAGACCACTAGGTCACTGCCTTAATGGTCCAATAGCACTGGGAGCAAGAAAAACACATTCTAGGCATTCCCTGTTTGTTTGTAGCCACTATTGTGTATAATAGCATTAGGACCTGTGCTCTGTCAGGTGAGACCAATGAAAGAAATGCATTAAGATTTGAAATGTAATTAACAAGGAATCACCAATGTGCTAAAGGTTTCATGTTCAGAAAATGGATGTTGGTGGTAACTGGACAGCATGCATCAAATAATTCAATCATCAGCACAAAAGCAGGAGCAGCCTTCAACCCCATTACAGCTCTTGTATGCTTACCATTATTTTTAGTGGGATAGTGACATACGTGTAAAGTCACTGGAATTATTCCATAGGACTAGGCTAATATTCTTGGGAAAAGGCTTCAAATTGCAATACTTAAATTCATAAACTCTGGATTTACCAACTAGTTTTAGTAATGGCAACCAGGAAATTCTCACAGATTGTTGTACAAACCCACTTGATTCACCAATGCCCCTTAGGGATGTGAAATAACTACACAGAGGCCACTATCCAGTTACCAAGTCACCCTTTATTTTCCATGTGCCCCATACACTGGCTGTGGCCAGCCAACTCAAAGTTAGTCCCTACAGTGAGGAGATTCTGCATCTCCTGTTTATATCTATCACCCAGAGCTCCCTGATTCACAGAGTTAACAACCTCAATCAAGGATTGCATAGTCAATAAGATCCACCTGGTTCCAATCACTACAGGAAGCAAATCTACCATCCTTGCCTGATCTGACCTACATGTGATTCCAGACCCCCAGCAATGTTATTGTCTGTTAAATGAAATGGCCTAGCAAACCAATCAGCTCAAGGAGTAATTTGGGAATGGCAACATATGCTAGCAGTGCCAATCCCATTAAATCACAACCTCCCAGATGTTGAATTCCTTGATATCTGACAAACTATCCATCGAAGCATTGCATATAAAATAACTCAACTTCCACAGCAAACTGGAAGAGAATTTCAAAGGTTTGCAATATTTCTCCTCATCTCAATCACAAATGGTTGCTTCCTTAGCCTGAGAATATATCCTTCAGTTCTGTCCAGGAGAAAACATTTCTCAGAATCACCCCTGTGAGACCCTCAAAGAATTTGCCATAGCAAGATCACATCATTCTTTTAATCTCCAGAGAAGACAGACGTATTCCACTCAAACTCTCTTCACAGTACGGCCTTCTCAATGAATCAATCTAGTCATTTTCTTTTGGTGGCACCTACTCTGAAGTCAGTATAAACTTTCTTTAGAACTGTACACAACACCCTACTTATAGGATTATAGTCCAACAGGTTTATTTAAAATCACAAGCTTTCAGAGCGCTGTTCACTTCACCTAATGAAGGAGCAGCACACTGAAAGCTTGTGATTTCAAATTTCTAAAGAAGGGTCTAAACCCAAAATGTCAGCCTTCCTGCTCCTCTGATGCTGCTTGGCCTGCTGTGTTCATCCAGCTCTATACCTTGTTGTCTCTACAACACCCTACTTGTTGTTTAACTAGAGCTCTATATACTTACTGAAAGACTTATAAAGACATTTTCTAGTCTTAAAGACTTACTCTTGTGCTCCTGTCTACATGCGATTAAGGCTAACATATCATTTGTCTTCCTGCTGTATCGGAGTATTAACTTGCTCTGATTTGTGTGCAAGAACTTCCAAATTCCACTCAGTATTTCCCATTTTAAAAAATGTTCTTCATTTTTATTCTTCCTGCAACAGTGGATAATTTCACTGTGCCTTACGTTGTATGTTCTCTGTCACCTTGCAGCCCTGATGTGGAGGTCCTGATGTTCAACTGGGATGGACAAAGTCAGAAGTCACACAACACCAGGTTATAGTCCAACAGGTTTGTTTGAAATCACAAGCTTTCGGAGCGCTGTTCACTTCACCCGATGAAGTAGCAACACTCTGAAAGCTGGTGATTTCAAATAAACCTGTTGGACTATAACCTGGTGTTGTGTGACTTCTGATCTTGTAGCTCGGGTTTCTTAATTGGCCGGTTTCCCTTTGGCAGCTTGTTTCCCCACTGACCTGTAAATAAATGATTGACTGTCTAGTTGCAGTCTCTGGTTGGGTGAATGTGGACCCTTGTTCGTATGGAGCAAGTTTCGTCCCAGATTTCATTGTTCTGAGTTGGGACACTTCACTCCAGAGTTCATGCTGGATCCTGTTTGAGTTGGGATGGAGCTTAGCTTAGCTGCAAAGCCCTGGGTGATGGATCTAGTCCTGGCTCATATGCCATTCGGGTGAACCTGGCACAATGATTGAAGCATCTGATTGAATGAGCAGGATATTGCCCTGTTGACTCAGTGCTTTGTGTTCGCAGGAACCTCCTTACGTGATGCTGAAGAAGAATCATGATCAGCTAGAAGGTAATGATAAATACGAAGGTTACTGTGTGGAGCTGGCAGCGGAGATTGCCAAGCACGTGGGCTTCAAGTACAAACTCGCAATCGTGGCAGACGGAAAATACGGAGCGAGGGATCCAGACTCCAAAGTGTGGAATGGGATGGTCGGCGAGCTTGTGTATTCAGTGAGTTTCATGTGACACTTTGGGGTCAGCATAATGTACCACACTTGTTCATTCAAAGCCTGTACATGGTGTGTGGTCAGGTTTTAGCAAAGCTTAAAAGCACTCTATAAAAACACATGTACTATATCACTGAGCACCGTCCTTGAGTAACCTTAGAGTGAACAAGTTTAATTCTGAGATGAATGACAAAACATCACGAGGGGCATGGGTAGGGTGAAAAGCCAAGATGTTTTTTTCTCCCAGGCTAGGGGATCCAAAACTAGAGGCCATAGGTTTAAGATGAGAGAGGAAAGATTTAAAAGGCACCCAAGGGACAACTTTTTCACATAGAGGGTGGCACGCGTATGGAATGAGCTGCCGGAGGAGGTGGTGGAGGAGAGTACAATTGCAACATTTAAAAGACGTCTGGATGGGTTTATGAATAGGAAGTGTTTCGAGGGATGTGGGCCAAATGCTAGCAGATGGGGCTAGATCAGGCTAGGATATCTGGTTGGCATGGACGAGTTGGACCGAAGGGTCTGTTTCCATGCTGTGTTACTCTATGAAGCTATGACTCGATATCCCTGACAAAGAAGGAAGCTTCCATTCAATCTATATTTGCTTTGTCTCAGTTACAGACATACATGTTCGTTCTTATTTGAGAAGCCCAGCTGAAGGATTGAGAATCAGTATTTGTTTTCATAATTTTGATGGAGACACAAGGCTAGGGCAAAAAACAAAGGCGTTGTCAACAGTGGAGAAAGAGAAAAAGAGATATAAAATGGATACAAAATTAAAGGAACACTTTGAGAAATTCTGCCTGATGTTAGCCCTCTAATTAGTTGAAACACAGTTTGTTGCAAAGTTATAAGTACCAGGGCAGGCAGAGACACACAGAGCCTGCAAACTGAAAACATCTCTTTCCCTCTCGCTCTATCTCTGTGGGGGAAAAGGCAAAAATAACAGCTTAAAAGAAGAAATTGTAACAAGACAATACTCAGGTCCATGAATTAACTGCTAAAGTGAACAATGCCCATTGCTTCACAGATAGCAGTGCATCATCATGCTAAACGTTAAGAGGAACTGTGTAAGAAAACTTAACCCATTCTTTAATTCAGGACTTTTGATCTTTGGAATTTTGTTTACCGTGTCTACATTCTTAATATTTATAATATCTATGTCAAATTGTATGTCATTCCTGAGTACCTTAATCGTGAATAGGTGTGTGTGTGTGTGTGTGTGTGTGTGTGTGTGTGTGTGTCTGTGTGTGTGTGTGTGTGTGTGTGTGTGTGTGTGTGCGTCTGAGGATTTTGAGGGGATATAGTTCAAGAGGCATATTAGTAGATTAGGAATGTTTATCTCTGCGATTTATTAAAGTCACCTTGTAATGAATAGAGTTAGTTTCTATTAATGTCAATGTCTGCTATGACTTGTATTTGTCTTGAATAGCAGTCAGTCAGGCATTTTGGTGCCATATTTGGGACTTCTTACATTATGTGACTGCCACTGAAACAGTGGGGCATGATGATTGGTGCACTCTACCCGGTTAAATCATGATAAAAGTTTCGGGGCTCGTGGTCCGGTGTTTTTTTGAAGAAGGATACCATAAAATTGGATGTTGAGTAAGGGTATATGGTAAAGGATAAAATGACAAATATAAGGTTTCTCGTATTAGAGTAAGATAAAATTGGAAACAGCTAAGACCATGCTTCAATTAGAAGAGATAACCTTGATGGATTTACAGGAACCAGACTGATAGAATTGGCAAAAACATTAGAGGTGGAATTGCCTGTCACATCCAAAAAGACAGAGGTAATTGAAATAATAGCAAAGCATTTGGGATTTGTGGACATACAGAAGGGATTAGGTACGAAGATTGGTGAGCCACCTGAGTTAGCAAAGATTCAACTGGTATTAAAGAAGCTTGAACATGACCAAGAAATAAAGAGGAAAGATCTTTGCAATTAAAAAAAGGATGGAAAGGAAAATGAAACTGCAAAAGATTCAACTTCAGAGAAACGTGAAAGAAAATAAGTGAGCATTTCAGGCAGAAGAAGGGGCAGAAGAAAGAAAATTTAAGAGAGAGAAGGGGTAAAGGAGGAGAGAAATAGGGGATACCAGCTTAAAATAATGCAGTTAGAAAGGTACTTTGAATGCCAAGGAAGGCTCAGATGAGAGAAACCTTGGCCACAATCTAAAGTTCAAAAGGGAAATGCTTAAATTTGTAAAGTTGGAGGGGCAGCCGGGTGGTTCAGTGGTTAGCATTGCTGCCCCAGCACTGGGGACCTGGGTTCGATTTCACCTTTGGCCAGCTGTGTGCAGAGTTTGTGCCACATGGATTTCCTCCTGTGCTTCAGTTTCCTCTTATAGTCCAAAAATGTGCAAGCTAGGTGGATTGGCCATGCTAAATTGCCTTTAGTACCCAGCAGTGTGGAAATGTCTGTGATTCTAGTCCCAACCAAAATTTGAGGAATAGGAATGCAGAGACATTCCTTATGCCATTTGGGAAAATAGCAAAATGAGTGAAGTGGCTGAAGGAAAACTGGGTATTTCCAGAACAAGTTGACAGGTAGAGCTCACCAAATCTAGTCGCCTCTGTCAGAGGAAGTCTCTCGGAGTTGTGACATTGTAACAAAGCTATTCTGGATACTCATGAGTTCGATTGTGAAGCAAGCAAATGAACGTTTCAAAAATTTGAGAAATCAGTCAGACAATCCTACATTAATGATGAAAGGGAATAGCAAAGATATTTTGATAGCTGTATGTTAGGAGTAAATATCATGTACAGAGCTCACAGAGAGATTATTCTCTTAGAAACATTTAAAAATGTTTTACTTTGTTGGGAACCATGTTGAAGACCTTTTGGGTGCAATTGCTACACCAGAAACAATAATGGCTGAGGCTTCTGAGCCGATAGGTAACATTAAACCCTTTTTAACATCTCCTGCATTTGACTTGCTTTTGTCCTGAATTGCAGCTATTCAGGCATCTGATCTTTATGGTGTTGTACTTGTGATTTTACGTAGTTTGTGATTGACTTTGGAACAGTGAGGCATGATTATCAGCACACTCTTTCCAGTATATGTCGTGACAGTGTGGTTCAGGCAGAAAATGTGCACAGCTGTGTAACATGTCACAAACTAAATGTAACCTCAAACAAGAGTGAGTCACATCTTTGTCAACCAGTTTTTCAAACCAAAGTTTTGCTTTGAGTTTTGTGACCACAGAGAATTTATTTTCCAGCTGTGATTTGACGTCGGTAGTTTTTGGCTCTTTAAGTCCTTATGATGTGGCTGAGTGTGTCACTCAGTTCCATCACAAATGGATGATAAATGCATGGTAGATGGAGTGTTATGTGAATAAATGTGAAGTTAACTACTCCAGGAGCATAAATAGAAAGGCATATTATTATTTAAATGGCTGTAAAATAAGAGAGGGGGACTTTCAGAAGACCTGGATAACCTTGTATACCAGTCACTAAAGTAAGTGTGCAGGTGCGTCTCAATAAAGAAGATAAACTGTATTATGGCCTTCATAGCGAAACTATTCGAATACAGGAACAAGGATGTCTTGCTGCAGTTGTGCAAGGCACTGGTGAGGCCACACTTGGAATATTGTGTGGAGTTTTGGTCTCCTTATCTGAGGAAAAATATTCTTGCGTAGAGGGAGTGCAGCAAAGGTTTATCTGACTGATTCCTGGGATGGCAGGATTGACATGTAAGGAGAGATAGACCTGGTTATGATTGTATTCACTGGAGTTTAAAAGAATGGGGGGTGGTGGGGAAGTTTTCGTAGAAATACTGTAAAATTAACAGACCAGTTTGATACAGGAAGGATGTTCCCAGTAGTCTGAAATGAAGAGAAGTGTCTTTACCCAGAGAGTAGTAGACCTGTGGAATTCACTACCACTGAAAGTGTTTGTGGCCAAAACGTTATGAGTTTTCAAGAAGGTGGTAGATATAGCTCTTGTGGCTAAAGGGATGACGGGCTAGGGGGAGAGGGTAGGATTAGGATGTTGAGCTCAATGATCAGCCATGATCATTTTGATTGTATGAGTAGGCTCAAGAGGTCAACTGGCTTGCTCTTGCTCCTAACCCCTCTCTTCTATGTTTCCATGCCAACCCTTCCAGTAGTATCAAAATGAAAACGTAGTTTATCCTAAGTTTCCATATACTTGGAGCAGGATTTAGTACTTGACACTCCTAAACAATTCCAGACGATGATGGAGACAAAAGAATGTTCGATGAATCGTCTTTTGGCACTTTCATGGTAACTGAAAAGATGACCATTAAAAACCACAGACTCATTTGACAGCTGAGGGAAAAGAAAGTGTATTTTGAGGATGAGAAGAATTATTCCACACAGCGAAATATGAAGGTTGGCAATTGAATCTGCCATCTCGGGCAGACATAAAAGATCCCATGCACTATCTGAAGAAGAGCGGAAACATTGTCACTGGAGTCTTTCTCTCTACCTAAAAGAACAATTTCAGGTCAAATGAATAATTAAAAATAATTGCTGAAAAATTTTGTTAAAGCTTTTTGTCTATCACTATTCAGTGCAATTCACAGTATATGCCAAAATAAAGGGAAAGCAACATTTGTACTGTTTATGGGGGGAGAGTACTGCTTAATTGGCAAGTGGACTCTGATTGGTGAATGTATTGTTATAGAGAATGCATGCAACTATTAGTGATGACTGACAGTTAACTGCCAGACTTTGTTTAAACTTTAAATAAGACAGGTTGACTCTGATTGGTTGAGGCATTGACCTGAAAAACAATAACATGAGAAACATGCATTTCTTTGGCACCATTAATTGTATAATTTCAGATTGCACCACAGCCAGTAAAGTAAGTTTCAAGGGTATTCATTATTGAAAGGAGAACAGCAAGTGCGTGTACAGCAAACTCTGACAAAGAACATTGAGGCTAAAGAGCCAATGCTCTTTTTTTTACCTGGCCAGTTGAGGAATGAATGTTAAAAGAGCTATTCACTAGGTATCAGAAATAAGTGAATGAGGGCTTCATCAATGACTTGACAATTAACTTTTATCCCATTTTGTCTTTCAGAAAGCTGATATCGCAGTGGCCCCATTAACCATCACCTTGGTGCGGGAGGAGGTCATTGACTTTTCCAAACCTTTCATGAGCTTGGGGATCTCCATCATGATTAAAAAACCCCAGAAATCCAAACCGGGGGTTTTCTCCTTCCTGGACCCCTTGGCGTATGAGATCTGGATGTGCATCGTGTTCGCCTACATTGGTGTGAGCGTGGTCCTGTTCCTGGTGAGCAGATTCAGCCCCTATGAGTGGCAAACAGAGGAGTACGAAGACGGACCTGATGCCCAAAGTCTCGACCAGACCAACGAGTTTGGAATATTTAACAGTCTCTGGTTCTCTCTGGGCGCCTTTATGCAGCAAGGATGCGATATTTCGCCAAGGTTGGTCTTTTAAACCTTCACCTTTGTGCATTTTCGGTCCCAATCTGATGCCATGGTGCATATATCTCTATTTGCTTTTTTTAAATAGACCTTTTTTATTCTCTTTTTATTCCAAAACAAAACCTCTGGTCCAAAAGGGGATAAAGGATTTCGATTTAAAAAAGACCCTGCTTTTTGATCAGGGGCGGAAATGGAACAGTGATGTACATGTACGATCGCTCATCCACTTCCAGAAAATATTATATACACCATTCCGAGACCGTAAAATGCATAGAGTTAGTGTAGGGAACACAGTCCGCTTGGAGGGCTACCGTGTTTTTGCTGCATATACCCATTTTACGGTCCACGGTTAACGTGTATATAAATAATTTAACCAGCTCAAAACAAAACAATTAATATTATTGGCAGTCATGAATCTGATGTGGAAGTTAGTGCAGGGCACAGTGGTGTTGTGAGAGCGGCTCAGATGGTAACACAACCATGTTCTTCATGACTTTTTCATGATTTGTGGCTGATCATGTACTGCTTTGGGTGTGGTCAGTTGGAGGGTGTTTGGGGTGTGTGGGGTTTGGGTATTGGAGTTGGAGGGTGTTCATTCTAATCGGCAGGAAACTGAGGGAATTGGAGCAGTATCTGATCTGACTTTCCATAAATCCCAAACAACATGTGATTCAGACTGTGGAGTCATTCTATCCTAGCGGTCTCCTGCAGGATCAGGGTTGGGGTTGAAATGAACCCCAGAGTCATGACTTGGTTCCAGAGGAAGCATCCAATGGCTGAGGGAGACTCTGCCACGGTATCCAGTTTTCTGCCTTCGGTTTCGGTGGATCTCACATGGCCGCTGCTTCATTCACTGGCCTGAAAGAAACTCTACCGATGAGTGACAGAGCCAGAAGCTATTCAAAACTGACATCTGCACATCTCCTGACTGATTTGTACCAGCACTTTCTATTAACATTCTGCCTCGTGTTGTCTGCGTACTTCAGAGCATTGACCGATGGGATGACACAATCAGACAGCACAAAAGGAAGGCATTTCAGATATTTTCAGAGATATTATGACACGCCACTGGAGCAGTTGGAACTTGAACCCTGGGCCTTCAGATCCAAAGGTAGTGACACTACCACTGTACATTCGACACTTTGTGTTTGCATTCTCTGTTGGCTCTTTGAAAGATATATTCCAATTATTATCCCTCTCCTCTACACCCTACAAATGTTTCCTTCTCATGAGTTTATTTGAAAGTTACTGCTGAAGTTACTTTCACCACTTTTTCATTCTTGATGACAATAAATCACTGCAGTAACTGTTTTCTCCTAATCTTGCCTCTGATTCTTAGAACATAGAACATAGGACATAGAACAGCACAGCACAGAACAGGCCCTTCAGCCCACAATGTTGTGCCGACCATTGATCCTCATGTATGCACCCTCAAATTTCTGTGACCATATACATGTCCAGCAGTCTCTTAAATGACCCCAATGACCTTGCTTCCACAATGACCCCAATGACCTTGCTTCTTCTGTAAGTTACAGTAAATTTGTGCCTTTAGGTTACCAATGCTCCTCTCACTGCAAACAGTTTCTTCTTATTTACTCCTTAGTCATTGTATCATGAGCATTCAGGATTTCAAACACACCTATTAAGTCTGGCTTTAGTCTTCTTTACTCTGAGGAGAATAACGCTCTCTCCTCTGGCCTCTCCACATACTGCAGTCCCTTATCCCAAATCTTATTCCAGTCAATCTCCTCCTCAAGGCTTTGATGTTCTCATTGAAGTGTGGTGGCTAGAACTGGCAGCTCAGGTCTAACCACTGTTTTAGAAAGATTTAATATCAGTTCCTTGCTTTTGTACTCAGTTCCTTTATCAGAAGCGAAGGACCCCACATATCAAAGAATTGTGTGCATACCTCTAAGGTCTCTCTGTTTCTTTTTAACTGAATTTAATTGAACTGAATCGTTTATTGTCATGTGTATGCAGGACACAACCCATGCAGTCACCTCCTACCACGTGGCTCCTGATCGCGATCTGGATCCTTACTGACTTCGTAGGTAGGTTGTTAAAAGGGGTGCACGGTGGGAGGGGGAGAGAGAAGAAGGGAGGAAAGCAGAAAGGACAAAGAAAGAAGTAGAAAGAGAACTGGCAAGCAGAGTGGAGCTCTGATTGGAGTGACTTATCCTGTCATCATCTGCACCCCTTTAAAATTATACTATTCAGTTTGTGCTTCCTCTCCTTATTCTTCCTTCCAAAAGCTATCACTTCCCACTTTTTTGAATTAGACTCACTGCCCAACTTACATTTGTGATAGATTATTCTTTCCTGAGGGCTGTTGTGATCGTCTTCGATGTTTCCAAGTCATGTTCATCTGGAAACTCAGAAACTATGCCCTTTGCATGCAATTCCATTTTTATCCAAACAATCTTTGATCTTACTACTAAAGGTTGTATAACCGTCTGAAGAGAGCCATTCACAATGACTGTATGTTTTCAGGACTTTGGCATAATTGTTTTTTAAAGCAATCTTGCCACTGTCCTTTTTATCCTACAGATTTCAATATTGTTAAGAAGCCTGATGGGTGGTACTTTCAAAAGCTCCGTTTCAGAGTTCAGTACGTTAACAAACTACCCTCATCAGTCTGTCTCCACTGCTTCATCAAAGTGCCCAGTCAAGTTAGTAAAGCACAATTTGTCTTGAACAAAGCCACATTGCATTTCATTTAATAATACATGATTTTCCAAGTGCCATTTCTCTGTGTCATGCTTTAATGACTTCAACACTTTCCCATTGCTTGTGCTAAGCTTGCTGGCTGAGTTGTACAGTTTATCACTCTCCCTTTCTTTGAACAAATTGTGATGTTTGCAGTCCTCCAGTACATTGCTGCCATGCTCATATCAAAGGCAGAAATGGGGGATTATGGCTAGACCCTCTCATTCTCAGAGTAAGCTAGGATACAGCTCAAAAGGACCTTGTCCAAACTTGAATACTGCCAACGTTTTACTACCTCCTTATCTGTTTTTACCATGCTAATAATTTCTGTTATGTTGTTCTTTACTGCTACATTGGCAGTAGCCTCTTTAGCAAAGACCTCTGCAAAATATTCATTCAGCACAAAAGCTATGTCTTCTCAATTGTCAGAAACTTTGACACGCTTGCCTTCGTTGGTCAGAACATTAGTACTGGAGTACTGATGTCATGTTGTGACTGTTTAGGACGTTGGCGAGGCCACTTTAGAATACTATGTACAATTCTGATCATCCTTCTATAGGAAGGAGATTGTTAAACTTGAGAGGGTGCAGAAAAGATTTACAAGGATGTTGCCACGCTTGGAAGGTTTGAGCTGTAGGGAGAGACTGAATAGGCTGTTATAACAAAGTGTGGAGCTGGATGAACACAGCAGGCCAAGCAGCATCCTAGGAGCACAAAAGCTGGTGTTTCGGGCCTAGACCCTTCATCAGAAAAAGGGGATGGGAAGAGGTCAGCTTTTGTGCTCCTAAGATGCTGCTTGGCCTGCTGCATTCATCCAGCTCCACACTTCGTTATCTTGGATTCTCCAGCATCTACAGTTCCCATTATCTCTGACTAGACGGGTTCTTTTTTATCGAGCATCAGAAGCTGAGGGATGACCTTATAGAGGTTTATAAAATCATGACAGGCATGGACAAAATGAATAGCCAGGGTCTTTTTCTAGGGTTGGAGAGTCAAAAACTACACAGTATAGGTTTAAGGTGAGAGGGGAAAGATTTAAAGAGGACCTAAAAGCTACCTATTTCGCAGCAGAGTTTGGTACATTGTATAGGACGAGCTGCCAGAGGAAGAGTTGGAGACAGGTACAATTACAACATTTAAAATCAGTTTGAATAGGAAAGGTTTAGATGGATATGGCCAAAAGCTGGCAAATGGAACTAGGCCAGATTGTGACGTCTGGTCAGCATGGATAAGTTGGACCGAGGGCCTGTTTCTGAGCTGCATGACTCAATAACTCTATTTTGGTCATTAATCAATACTACCCTTTCTTTCACTACTTGTGTGTTTAGAAAAGACCTTTGGACTCCCTTTTATGTTAGTTGCAATTCCATTTTCATACTCAATTCCTTTTTCCTCTTCCTTGGATGTAGGCTTTGTTGGGGAACTGTCACCGATTGTTCACCTCAGCAACACCTTTGAGAAGGTGATAGCGAGCCAGTCATGAACTACTGTAGTGTGGTAATGTAAAGACATCCGCAGTGTTCAATGGGAGGGAATTCCAAGATTTTGATTTAGCACCAGTGAGGGAATGGTGATGTAGTTTTAAGTCAGGATGGTGCATGGTTTAGAGGGGAATTTGCAGGGGGTGGTGTTTCCATGTATCTGCTGCCCTTGTCCTTCCAAACCATCATGTATTTGGAAAGTGCTGTCATAGGAGCCATGGTGAGTTGCTGCATTGCGTCGTGTGGGTGGTGCCATTGTGCATTGGGAGTCAATACTGAAGGGAGTGAACTTTGAGGTGGCAGACAGAATGCCAATCAATTGGGCGGTTTTGAGAGTGTTACGTCTCTTGTGCTTTTTTTTAGACTAGATTCCCTACAGTGTGGAAACAGGCCCTTCAGCCTGTTTTGGAGCTCCTTTTGCCCAAACAAGTGAAAAGCATTCCTTCACGCCTTTGGGTTGCATCTTGTGGATTGTGGGTAGGCTTTGGGGAGGAGGGAGGTGAGTTGCTTATTGTAAATTTCCCTGTCTCTGACCTGCAACTGTGGCTGCAATATTTATGTGCCTGGTCCAATTCACTTTCTTCACTCTGTTATTCCTTGTTTTAGATCTATTCCGTGCTTTCTTCATTGAATTTAGTTCCCTACAGTATGATGAACTTCACAGTTACTACCATCCTCTGTGTTCTGTTTCTCATCAGCCTTTCCATCTATAGTCATCCAGGAACGATCTGTTTTCTTCCCTAAAGAAAGGTATATGTTTATTGTGCACATAAACTGTTTCCCACTCAAGCTCAAATATTATGACGATCCTGTTCTGTTGCACAGTTTTTCTTTTAACCTTCAAAGAAGAGACAATTTATGACTCCATAATGATCAGGCAGAGGATAAGGTGAATGGTTAAGAGACACATGATGAATCATTGACTGTGGACAGGCTCCCTGTACTCCAGTGTAAAGATCTGTAGCTTTTTATAACACTTACTATTGTTACAATTTCAGTTGACACCAAACTTTTTAAATAGAACATATGTTCAAGCGTACAAATTAGAAGCAGATGTTGGCCATTCAGCCCCGTGAGCCTGCTCCACCATTCAATAATATCATGGCTGATCTGATCACATTTCCACCCATCGCAGATAACCTGTCAACTCCTTGCCTAACAAGAATCTCAGTACTGCTGCCTGAGAAATATTCAAGGACTCTGCTTCCACTTTTTCAGGTCGAGAGCTCCAAAGACTCATGACCCTCTGAGAGAAAAGAAATTCTTTCATCTCTGATTAATGAGTTACCCCAGTCTTTAAACAATGAACTTTTGTTCTAGATTCTCCCGTAAGATGAAACATTCCCTTTACATCTTCCCCTCAGGCTCTTGTATGTTTCAGTTAAGTCACTTCTTACTCTTCAAACTCCAGTAGATACAAGACTAGCCTGAACAACCTTTCCTCATAAAGCAATCAACCTATTTCAGATATTTTTCCAGTAAGCCTTCTCTGACCAGCCTGCATTGCATTTACATTCTTCCTTAAATAAGGTGACCAGTATAATGATGTACAATACAATGTGGATGCGGTCTCATTAATTACTGAAGCATAATCTTCCTACCAATGTATGCAGTTCTTTACATGGTACACGATTGCATTAAATTGGCTCTTCTAATTATTTGTTACTCATCTTCAGCCATTCTTGCACAGAAAACCCAGCTCCCTCTGCATCTCAGACTACAATCTCTCACCACTTAGATACTTTTTTTTTCCTGTCAAAGTGGACAATTTCACATTCTTCTAAATTAAATTGTTCTTGCCACATCAATGCCCACTCACTGAATATATTTATGTCTTTGCTATCTCCTCTTCACAATTACTTTCCATCCTTGTGCCATCACCAAATTTGGCAATCATACCTTAATTTCAGTCATTTATAAAAGTTATAAATAGTTAAAGTGCTAGTACTGAACCTTGTGGCATACCATTCATTATCTCTTACCAATCTGAAAATTATTCCTCATTTATTCCTACTCTCTGCTTCCTATTAGCCAACCAGTCTTCTATCCATACGACCCACTACACCATGATATTTTATTCTTCACAATTATCATTGATGTTGTACCTTGCCAGTTGTTTTCTGGAAATGTATGGACAGTGCAGCCACAAGTTACCCTTTATCACAGAATGTGTTATCACCTCAAAAAACCCCAGTAGATTGAACCCCAGTAGTTTCACAGAACATGTTGACTCTGTCTAAGTATCTTGAACTTATCAAGCGTCCTGCTATAACATTTTCAATGATAGCTTCTAATATTTTCCTCATGTTAAGATGTTGAGCTGAGTGACCTGAGTTTCCTGCTTCCTGTCTTCCCTTTTTGAATCTATCTTCCAGTCAAATGGGACCTTCCCTGAACCAAAAGAGGTTTGTAAAATTAAAAGCAGAGGGATAACAATATCCATTGGCCCCTCTTTTAAGACCTTAGGATGAGGTCTTTCAGGACCTGAGCCCCTGTCAGCCATTCTGCAACAGTTTATTCAGTATCATTTCTCCAGTGATTCTGATTTTCCTCAGTTTCTCCGTCGCATTTCCTGATTTATTGCTGCACCTGAGATGTTATTTGTATCCTGCAATATATCCAATGAATTAATGTGTCATTTCCTTACTTTCCATTATTAGTTCTCCAGTATCACCACCTCTTGGATTAATACCCATATTGTTAGCCACATTCTTCTTTAAATATTGATTTAAAATGCTTACCATCATTTTTTTATTCTCCTGGCTAGGTTTCTCTCATGTTCCAGGTTTTTCCTCTTTATTTTTTTTTGGTCATTTTGTAAATATTCTGTTCAATCTTCTGACCTACTACTTATCTTTGCACAATTATATTTTTTTTCTTTTAGTTTGATAATGTTTTTAGCATTTCTAGCTAAACATAGATGCTGAACTGTCTATTGGAATTTTTGTTACTCATTGGCGTGTATCTGTTCTGAATATTCTGAAATACCCTATTAAATGTCATCTCTTATGATTTATCCTTTAAGCTAATTTGCTGATTCACATTAGCCAGCTGTGCTTCCATGAGCTCATAGCTTCCCTTATTTAAATTTTAAAAGTAGTCTCAAAATGATTCCTGTCTCTCAAACTCAAAACAACATTCAGATGTATTGTGTTCACTGCCACCAAGGAACACCATTATTATGAGATATTAATTAAATCTATCTTATTACACAATACCAAGTGTATTACACCCCGATTCTGGTCAGCTGCAGAAGATGCTATTCTAAGAAACTATCCTAAAATTGACTATAGTTTATTTTTGAGTTTTCTTGTCTATATTTCGAGCAGTTGTCCTAAAACCTGGCATCAGGCAGGCAATACAGCCTTCTGGACTCATGCTCTGTGCTACAGAGAACATTACCAATCTCCTCTACTGTACTGTCCCGTAACTACCATTGCGTTCCTTTTACACCACCCTCTTGAATGACTTCCTGTAACACAGTGCAATGGTCCATTAGCCCATTCATCCTGCAGCCCTCAGTCTAATCCAGACAAGTTGAAAGAACTTCAAATTTGTTGGACACGTGCAAAGACTGAGGTTCCTGCACTCCTGCCCTTTGGCTCATCTTATGTTTCTGACTACAATCACGCTGTCCTGTCCCTGGCCACTATCCAAATCAACAAACCAACCCTTGGAAATGTAACTACCTCCTGGTGTAAAGAATTCAAGTAACTGTCCATCTCCTTGATGTGTCATGGTGTCAATAGTTAAGCCTCCAGTTCATAAACTCTGATCTGAAACTTTTTGAGCATTAAACATCTGCCACAACTGTATTTATAATCTGGACCAAATTAAAATTCAGGTTCTCCCACATGCTGCAACTGCAACATACAATCAGTCCTTTCATCCCTAATGTATTCTAATTATGTCATCTTAATGTCATCCTTAATGTATACTATCCCTTCATTATTTTATTCAATTTTGCATCTGGTTATATTTTTACACATTTCATTAACCCTGTCACTTGTTGCTGAACCTTCGTAATAGACCTTAATCGTCACCAGATATTTACCATTTCCACTTTTTGTGTCAAGTCAGCATTTTCTGTGTTTCAAGTACAGGATGTATTGCCATGCCATTAACTTCTGCTCTCTGTCTTTCATTTGGCTTCAGGCTGGGTGTTTTGGTTTTAGTAGCATCTTCAGTCCTGAACCCAATGCTACACAATGTCTTTCCATGGACTTTTCTCTTTCAAAGCTTATCTCCATAGTGGCATGAATAACATTTGTCTTATGTAAAGATAAAAATGCAATTCAGTATCCTCTAGCCCCCCGACTCCCTTCTATTTTGTAACTAACAGTTTCAAGGATAGCTGTTTGTAAAATTGCATATTATAAGCCTTCCCTGTGAGACTTGGAGACTAACAATCTACCAACAGATGGCACAACTGTTCCTACTGTTGTGTATAGTTGTTCCACTCTCTTCCCAACGAGAAAAGCTGGGCCACCCTTTAACTTTTAATGATCAGGCCACTCAGACTTATTGTCAGGTGAAATTCAGGACAAGTCACATGGCCTTCACACTTCAGTCTGCATTGGCTTAAAGAGACACCCAAAATACAACAAACTTATATACTTTGAATTTGTAACACTTTGGTTATGTTTGATTCCTACCAAAGTTTCTCGAGTTGCAAAATATTGCACGGATTGATGTTAAGGGCTTCTGCACAAATGCTACTTCCACATATGGGTACAAAAGTAGGTAGTTCACTTGGAATCCAGCATGACTGAGAGAATAAGGACAGGACCAGAGCAGAGTTCCCCAGGGTGCAGGATCTAATTGACAATACCCACCAGGACTGGGCTAATGTTCTGAGGGAACTGCAGATGCTGGAGAATCCGAGATGACAAAGTGTGAAGCTGGATGAACACAACAGGCCAAGCAGCAGCTTAGGAGCACAAAAGCTGCTGCTTGGCCTGCTGTGTTCATCCAGCTTCACACTTTGTCATCTCTCGTGTTCTGAGGACCTGGGTTGGAATCCCATCTCAGCAGCTGGTGGAATTTAAATTCAGGTAATAAATCTGGAATATAAAGGTAGTCTCAGTAATTGTGACCAGGATAACCATCATCAATTGTTTTAAAAATCTATCTGACTCACTAATGTCGTTCAGAAAGAAAATGTGCCTTCCTTACTTCATCTGGCTTGCATGGGACACCAGATTCACGTCACTGTGGTTGACTCTCAGCTGCTGTCTGAAATATTGCTCAGCTCAGGGTCAGTTAAGGATGGGCAACAAATTGCTGGACTTATCAGTCACCTCCACATTCATGAAGAAATAGAAAGAACAGATGATAGCTTCGGTTTTAAGAAACATTTTAAAGCCAGGGCTGAAAGGACAATTATGGAAGCAAATCAGAGTCCTGGCCACCAGTGATGAAGTGATTACAGCTGGGGGTGCTCAAGAGACCAGAAAGATGACATTAGATCTTGAAGCCTTGAATGGCTTAAAGGGAGGAATTGAGTCAACCTTGGGAGCACTTTGCATTGCAGCTATCATGTGTCAAGTCTGCCATATTCTGGAATTCTTTGATATCCAAGTGGTGAGCTTTTATAGACCGTGAATCATTACAGATCTGTGCATAATGTCTTAATTCTGGGACAGCCTATCTGCAACTGAACCAATGCTAAAGGGAAGCTGCTGGGCCATGAGTGCTATCCACCGATGAGACGGCTCTTGCCTGAAGTGTGCAAACACATACAAAAGAAGAAGGCCATGCTGCCGCTCTCAAGTGGCAGAGCAAACTATTGATTTGCTGAAGAAACACTTCTTCTCCATTCTGGAGTTCCCCTTCAGTGCTCACCAGATCGCAAGGCTCTTGATTGTCTGCTAGTCAGTACAAAACCTCACCAGCATTGCCAACCGGCAGAAAGCAAGCAGCTGAGGAACAGGAAGAAGAAGAGAAAGAGGAAACCTACACGGCCCTTTCTGCCAGATCAGTCCATGATAAGCTAATCTGAATATGTTGCAAGCAAACACAATCAATCCCGCATTCAGTAACAATTCTTTATCTTTCCTTCCCTCTGTCACTGATAATCACTGTCTAATTTATCACTAAGTAAACCATCTGAATGGAATACATAAAATTATGCTATATTACAAACAAACGTGAACTGTCAACCTTTTGCATTTCCCTAGTACCTGTCCTGTCACTAGTACCTAGTGCCTTTGCCCTGCTAGTGCTCCTACAGAATGCTACCCCACTAACTGCAGAATGCCTGAGGGATGAGTGTTAACTTGTACTGGGGAACTGCAGAAAACTCCGAGCAGCTCTAGGACTAGAAGATCCAGACTAGAAATCTAAAATCAATGTCACTCCAACAGATTATCATAACATTATTGTTATTTAAATCATTTGAGTACACATTCTGCCAGTTACAACAACTGCATAATTGGTTCTTTTCATGAAACATTACACCACACAATTTACCATGCAGAATTCCAGTATGTGTACATGACTCTTCAATGAGCTAATTTCATCTCATCCAACATGAGTTCTCTGGTTCATCGTGCTCTACAATCCAATTTGACTACACCATAAAGTAGGGTACTCAACTCTGTATTAGTTCTGCCTTTGAACGGCTCATTGCATGCATATCACCAATATATCTCAACAAGAAAGTGTACAAAACTGACATCAAAACAACAATGCTGGGACGTCAAGATGCCTTGTGTTCTTTCAAGCTCTTCCAATCATTCTGTTATTATGGTAACATTTCTTCACAATAAACACCTATAATCAAATGAATATCTCCCAGAACAAAGACATAAATGAATGCTATTCACATTTTCCATTAATTCCATAATCTTAACAATAAACTCTTGGCTTACACAGTGCATTCCAGGTTTACTAAAAAGCTGCTGTAACTTATTTTGTGCTAATTCCTTAAAAGAAGCCAGTACATAAATAAACACACACACCCACTTCTCTCCATCCTGCCCACCAAGAGTTATCTGGGTAACATCTCTACAGCCATTTTAGCTCGTTAATAAGTAGTGTCCAGTTGCAGTCCTTATTTTTGAATATGCCATCTGTATTAAATTGAAACAAGCAATCCAAATTATCCCAAACAGCACCATTATAGGTCTCTATGTATCACCATATTCATCACATTAGTAGCTGCTGGGCTTCACCCAAACCACAAATCCCATCAGCTTTTAGTTTCAGTGATCTCAGTTTCAGCTGCATGCTTGTTATTGACCACAACAATCAAACATCAAAACCACCACATTCTGTTTTGCAGATCCTTCTCTTCTAGATGACAATGTAATTGTGGTTGACAGATTGCTGCAAACCTGAAATGCTCAGGATGAATTTTTAAAATCCTCTGTTATATGATCATTTTATGTCAATATATTTGCATATTAGAAACGTTTGATAAAAACAGTGAAATCTAACTTCCATACATATTTATCTGGATCACCCATTTTTAAAAAAAATTAGAGAGATGGAAATTAGATACACAAAGTCTCCCAAAACTATGTCCGTCATTACAAATTGATAATCTTTGTTCTTCATCATTTCATCCTAATGGATATTACCACACATATTCTTTCCATAAAGCTTTAGAGTAATTTCCCTTGCATTCAGTAACCCTGTGTTGACTCTAGTGGCCTCAAACGATCACTTAAATTTCAGGTAAATTTTCAGTGCTGAAGTCCATGCTTGGTCAGTTAAATAAGTTAACCTGATACCAAGATTAAAAATCTCACTTGTGGGCAGAAAGTTGTATTTCACAAGAAAACAGTCTTGGATGTTACCCGTCAATGTCAGCTTGGATCTCTCAGCTTTGAAATAAACTTAAAAGCTATAAAAATGCTGTGGCAAACAATTACTATTACAAAGCCAATAGTCAGATGCCTTTCGGTCATTACCATGTGCAGAACAGTAGCAATTTCCTACTTCTTCTTCTCCAGCTTACATGTTAAAATATGATAGCTCTTAGAAAATAGTCAGAAACTCAAAATGTCAATTATTTATCTGACAGTCTCATGTCGAGAATCAGATACTTTCACAAAATTTCAAACAACCACCCACTGTGGATAGATTAAAGGTCAGATTTTTCACAATTTAATAGGTTAACCAAGTTCAGAAATTCAAGAATTGAATTCAGAATATTTTATTCATGAAACACATTGACCTACGCACTGTCTACGTGAGAATTTCCCAGTAAACTTCCAATGGGCAATTACCCTTTGTCTGAAGCCCTCCAACAAAGTCTCCAGCTCTCAGTTAGAGAGACTAACTTGTGACCTTCTGACCCACTTACTTGGTTCGTTCGCTGGGAGATGCTAAAGAGCTTAAAAACCATATGTAACTCATGGCAGCTCTTCATCTGGCCGCACCCAACCTACTTATCTTTGAACATCTCCTTGACTATCACCCCACCGAACCCCAACCCAACTAACCTCCAACTCTATGACAACCTCTGACAATTTGACCTGACCCAAATACTCCCTGACTGCTCCTGGGTCCAAATCAATTGTACATCCTAACCGGAACCAGCCAGCCACCCTGAGCCCCAGACTACTTCACAAACTCCTGATTACCCCTCCCATTGATTCGACCTGGCTACCCATCCTGGCAGCTACACGTCTGACTCACTCACCAACCCACCTGTCACCTTACCCAATCCATATGTTTGTGTATACGTCCTCGCCACCGTACCCCCCCTCCACCTGCCACCCAACCACCTCACCTACTCGCCTGCACCTGAACCCCTCACCCACACAATCACCTGCCATGGTGCCTCCTCATCCACCAGCAATTCTACCTCCTTCCACATTTACTCCCTTCTTCTGTCAAAATCCATAATTCACTGAATTCACAGACACTATCAAAACATTTGTCTCAGGCAACCGGTCTCCTCCTTTCCACGTTCCCAGAGGTCTCATGGAGGAACAAGTGTCAGCACCCAAGGCACCAAAGAGATGTCTAATTGCTCTTTGTTCCCAACATCATCACTTGCACCATGTGATCTTGGGACTTCAAGACGGTCATGGGAACTGTGGTCATTTTCAGCTTTTGGCACAGGACATCCTCCAAACATTTCACCAGTTTCTGACTTGTTCATCAAGCTAATGCATGCATTTCGCAGGATGTGGGTTGGTAGCAGACTCTCCAACATATTGCCTGCCTAGGTATCTGCTAGCTTTCCATCCTGCAACTTAGGTATTCCTTTCTCTAAATGATGATTCCTGACGTGTTTGTTTGCAAGATGCTATTTCTGCAACATAAAAACCCTAATTGGTGTAAGTGGCTGGACTTATAGCTGCATCCAACTGCACTATATGATCTGCAATGTCTTTATCTCCGCCCTCCACTTTTTCTACTAGCTGTGGAACTCTAAATCTAGGTGTTATAGTACCAAAAGCTCTCCTTTCAATGTTATTTCCTAATTACAGTGTATCTCACACCATCCTCCTGACATTAAATGAAGCTCCCATTTCATTTTTCTAAGAAATAACTGAATCTCATCCAGAATATTGCTCAATCCTCCCATTATAAACTGGAGATTCTGTTCACTAAGATCACTAAGAAAATGCTTGCAGCACAAACTGATGCATAACGCTTGTACAAATTAACTGCAAATTGAGAAAACTTAAAAGTATTAACGTTGTAGAATCCCTACATTATGGAAGCGGGCCATTTGACCCATTGAATCTACACTGATCCTCCAAACAGCATCTCACCCAGACCTACAGCCCCACCCCAACCCTAACTCTGTACCCCTGCATTCCCATGGCTGGCCCACCTAACCTACATAAGCCTGAACCCCACAGGCAATTTAGCATGGCCAATCCACCTAACCTGAATGTCTTTGGACTGTGGGAGGAAACCAAAGCACTTGGAGGAAATGCACGCAGATGTGGGGAGAACGTGCAAACTCCACACAGACAGTCGTTCAAGAGTGGAATCAAACCCAGCTCCCTTACATTATGAGGCAGCAGTGTTAACCACTGTGTGACTGTGCCACACAAACGTCACCTCTTCCAATTTTGGGAATCTCCTCGCTTGAAGCAACTTAATCTTTCAGCCTTTTGGAAATATCACATTAGTGCTCCAGATGTTGGGATTGCTTCTTTTGTTTGTTATTTGTTTCATTTCTTAAAACATATAGGTTGTGGCAGATTTTGATGAGATATCACACGAACTATTCAGCAGGTTGTCAATAAATCATACTAGACAATTAATGAAAGCAAATTTGAAGATAGGAAATTTTGGATTGCTCCCAATGTCACAGCGAGTGCAGCGGCAGAAAGATCAAGCAAGTAGCAGTAGTGCCAGGCTTCAGACTCCTCGGACATCGGAATTAGTTCTGGGGCAGTAGGGACCTGAACGTGCTGACATTTTGCTCCTCAGCAGGCTGGGATCAATGTCCTCTTGGGTGGGTAAATGGTGTATAAAGGGGCTTCATAGTGTCATAGACATGTACAGCACAGAAATAGACCCTCTGGCCCAACTCGTCCATGCCATCCATATATCCAAATTAATCTATTCCCAGTGGCCAGCATTTGGCCCATATCCCCCTAAACCCTTCCAATTCACTTGCCCATCCAGGTACCTTTTAAATGTTGTAATTGTACCAGCCTCCACCACTTCCTCTGGCAGCTCATTCCATACACGCACCATACTCTGTGTGGAAAAAGTTGCGCTATAGGCCCTTTCAAGTCTTTCCTACTCACCTTAAACCTATGGCCTCTCGTTTTGGATTCCCCCTAACTTGGGGAAAAGACCTTGGTTATTCACTGTATCCATGCCCTTCATGAATTCCTCTATACAGTCGCTCTCAGCCTCCAACACTTCGGAGAAAATAGCCCCAACCTATTTAGCCTCTCCCCATAGCTCAGATCCTCCAACCTTGGCATCATCCTTGTAAATCTTTTGTGAACCCTTTCAAGTATTACAACAACTTTCTTATAGCAGGGAGACCAGAATTCAATGCAGTATTCCAAAAGTGGCCTCACCAATGTCCTGTACAGCCACAGCATTAGCATGGTTTATGGCATCCAAGTATATGTACAGAGAGGTGGTGCAATGTTGTTCCGTACTTTGAGTGTGTAGGAATGATAACTAAACATTGCTGGCTACAGTTTTTTTGGGATTTATGGCAGTTGTCAAGTACAGAATAAAACGGGAAGCTGGGCATAATAAAGAAAGTACAGGGAAAATTGAGAAAGGAAGTAAGTTAATCAAAGAGAGAGAATTAAAAAGAATTAATGAATAGCACACAATGCAAGTTTGCAGATGACAGATGGCAGATGACATTAACCCAGACGACATAGTAAATGGTGAACCAGATAGTATCAGACCTCAGGGGTACATACCCCTCAACCTTTTTAAATCTTTATCCTCTCCCCCTAAAAATATGCCTCCGAGTTTTGAACTCCCCGAGTATAGGGAAAAGACCCCTGTCATTCCCCCATAAGTTTATAAACTTAAATAAGGCCATCTCCCAACCTCCGTGCTCCAGTGAAAAATATCTCAGCCTTTCTGGCCAATTTTTATAACTCAAACCCTCCATTCTCGGCAGCATCCTGGTAAATCTTTTCGGAACTCCGACCTGTTTAATAGTATTCTCCCTACAACAGGGCAACCAAAACTGCACACAGTAGCCCAGAAAAGGCCTCACCAACGTTCCATACAACCTCAACATGACATTCCAACTCCTATACTCAAAGGTTTAAAATAAATGATAAATATTTGTATGTGAACCGTTTCTAATTTTAAAAACCCTTTTGGTCACTAACAGGCCTTCTCTTTTCTAGATATTTGGTAACTCAGATGATTGTGAGGATGTGGAAATCATATAAAAGATTCATGGAATCATATTCCATTGGAACCCTGAATGGTTAATTGGACATTAACATTGAAGGGGCTAAGCTGGAGGGATTTGGGAAAAGAGCAGGGGTTGTGAGACTAAATTGGACAGCTATTTCAAAGAGGACCAGAATGTGCTGTGAGATTCCATAATGCTGTAATGAGATCCTAAAACGTGAACAGACTGAGGCTGTTTTACATGGAAAAGGAAAGATTTATTAAGATCTTTAAAATTATAAAAAAATTACTTGATTGTGATTTTAAAATTATGAAAAGCTTTGATATATTTTTCACATGTAAGTTAGTCCAAAACTAAAGGGCCGTAAATCTTCTACGGTCACAAGTAAATCCAATAGGTGATTCAGGAGGGAAGACTCTAGAAATTCCTAACATAAGGATCAGTAGAGGCAAATTGCACAGATACATTTAAAGAATAGCTAGATAAACAAATTAGGAAGAAAGGAATAAACAAAAGGACGAGTTAGACAGAGAGACCTAGGTGAGACTCATTTGGAGCATAAATAGCATCATAGACCAGTTGAGTCAAGTGGCCTGTTTCTGCATTGTAAAACTTTTAAGTAATTTCTTATTATTCATTTGCTCACTAATTTGAATTCCAATCCACCAGGATCTCATAGAGTCATAAAGCACAGAAACAGACCCTTTGGTCCAACCAATCCATGCCGATAATAATCCCAACTAAACCAGTCCCACCTGCCCCCACTTGGCCCATAACTCCAAACCTTTCCTATTCATGAACTTATCCAAACATCTTTTAAACACTGTAACTGTATCTGCATCCACCACTTCCTCTGGAAGTTCATTCCACACATGAACACTCTGTTTAAAAAAGTTGCCCCCATGTCCTTTTCAAATCTTTCTCTTTTCACCTTAAAATTATGCTCCTAGTCCTGAAATCCCCCGCCATGCAGAAAAAAAGACACCTGTCATTCACCTTATCCATACCCCTCATGATTTTTAAAATCTCTAAGAGGTCACTGCTCAACCTCCTACACTCCAGACCTTTACAACTGATTTAATTAATTATCCACCAGCTACCTATCTATGTGTGGTTGGTGTAACGTTGCTGCACCTGTCAGCTCTGTGGAGGGTTAATATGTTTATAATGTCAGAATCTGAAAAAGACAGTCACAGAGAGATCTACAGCACAGAAAAAGGCATTTCGGCCCATTGCATCCATGCTGGTTAATACAACCACTCAACTTTTTAACCCCATTTTCCAATGCTGAGCCTGTAGCTTTGTATGCCTTGGCATTACAAGTGCACATCTCTTGACTGTCATAGGGTTACTGTGTCTTCCACCCTTAGAGATAAGGAGTTCCAGATTCCCACCACCCTCTGAAATGAAAGCATTTTTCCTCATACCTCCTCAAAATCTTCCACCCCTCACCTTAAATCTATGCCTCCTGGTCATTGATCCCTTCAAGAAGCGGAATAATTTCTTCCTGTCTCCTCTATCTGTGCCCTTCATATTTTTATACATCTCAATCATGTCTCCTCTCAAATCTCCTCCGCTTTAAGGAAAACACCACAGTTTATCCAATCTGTCTTCATATCTAAAATTTTCCAACATTGGCTACATCTCGGTAGTTCTCCTCTACGCACATAATACTGTAGCTGTTGCCTCACCAACATTTTATACTATTCCAGCATCACCTCTTAAACTCTATGCCTCTGCTAATAAAGGCAAGTATCCCATAAATCCAGAATGCCTTCTGAATGTAAAATAGATTCTGTAAAGCTGAGTATCAGTTTGATTTCTCTAAGAGTTACAGTAATTTAGGGTAAATGAGGGATCATGTGGCCTGTTCTACAGTCAGTCTGGCTGTAAGTCAGGCGGTTTTGGTTGTTAGAGCTCAGTGACATGCTTGGATTGTTGTATTGAATAGAGGTTCGGGGTAGTTACTGTTGGAGACAATGGCAGCAATCTGAGTTTGCAGAACTGACTCTTCCAAAATCCCAGAACAGTGTTTTTGGGATCATATGATGAATAATTGCACTGTAAACTGTCCATTCACTTCTAAGATGAAGTAACGTTGAAATCCAGGATGGGTAAGTTGCATATTTTTACTTGGATGCAAGGTCAACGTGTCTTGACTAGATGGGGAGCAGGGCAGAGAAAACCATTTCTCTGATCAGGTTATAGGTTTCTTTTCAAGTCAAAGAATAACCCTTTGAGCCTGCTCTACCATTCAATAAGATCATGGCTGATCTGATTTTAACCTCAACTCTATATTCCTGCATATTCCAGTTAATCTTTTATCTCCTTCATCATCAAGAATCTATCTACCTCTGCTTTCAGAATATTTAAGGACTCAGCATCTACAATCTTTTCAGACCAAAGGCTCAGAACACTTTCAATGAAAAATATGTTTCCTCGTAGAGTCATAGACTCAAACAGCATGGAAACAGGACCTTCAATCTAATTTGCCTATGTGACTAATTTTCTCAAACTAAATCAGTCCCACTTGCCTGCATTTGGGCAATATCCCTCTCAACTTTTCCTACTCATGTACCATTCCAAATGTTGTAACCGTGCCTGCATGTGTCACTTCCTCTGGCAGTTCATTTCACACATGACCCACCACATGAACATGAACCACCCTCTGTGTGAAAAGTTTGCCACTCAGGACCCTTTCAAATCTTCCTGCTCTCATGTTTCTCCACTAACGAGGTAACGCAGTGGCTCAGTAGTTAGCACTGCTGCTTCACAACTAATACAGCCGCCCAACTATTTTAACCCCATTTTACAGCACTTAGTCTGTAGCCTTGTATGCCTTGGTATTGCAAGTGCACATCTCTTGAATGTCATAGGGTCTCTGTGTCTACCACCCTTAGAGGCAGTGAGTTCCAGATTCCCACCATCCTCTAAGTGAAAACATTATTCCTCATGCCTCCTCAAAATCTTCTGCCCTTTACCTTAAATCTATGCTTCCTAGTCGTTGATCCTTCCAACAAGGGGAAAAATTTCTTCCTGTCTCTCCTATTTATGCCCTTCATATTTTCGTACATCTCAATCATGTCTCCTCTCAAATCCCCTCTGCACCAAGGACCCGGGTTTGCTTCCAGCCTGGGATGACTGCCTGTGTGGAGTTTGCACGTTCTCCTCGTGTCTGTGTAGATTTCTTCTAGGTGCTCCAGTTTCCTCCCACAATCCGAAGATGTGCAGGTTAGGTGGATTGATCATGCTAGGTTGCCCATAATGTCTAGCAATGTGTGGACTAGGCAAATTAGCAATGGGAAATGTGTGGTTACAGGAAAAGGGATGGGTCTGGGTGGATGCTCTTCGTAGGGTAGGTATGGACTTGATGGGTCCAATGGCCTGCTTCCAAACAGTAGGGATTCTATGAATCTTAAAAATATGCCCTCTAGTTTTGAACTCACCCACCCTAGGGAAAACACTTTTGTTGTTCTCCTTATCTATGCCCCTCATGATTTTATAAATCTCTCTAAGGTCACTCCTCAACCTTCTACACTCCAGTCAAAAGAGTCCCAGCTATCCTTAAAACTCAAACCCTCCAGTCCCAGCAACATCTGGTAAATCTTTTCTGAACCCTCTCCAATTTAATAATATCCTTCCTATAACAGGCGACCGGAACTGTATACAGCACTCCAAAAGTGGCCTCACCAACGTCCTGTACAATCTCATGTGATGTCCCAACTCCTGTTCTCAGTGGTCTGAGCTATGAAGGCAAGCATGTTAAATACCTTCTTAACCACCATGTCTACCTGCGATGCAACTTTCAAACAACCATGTACCTGAACCCCCAGATCTCCCTGTTTGACAACACTACCCAGGGCGCTACCATTAACTGTATCACTCCTGCCCTTGTTTGTTTTCACAAAATGCAACACCTCACATTTATCCAAATTAAACTCTGTTTTAAAGGGTAACTGCTTATTTTTAAACTATGACTCTTACTTTTAGATTCTCCCATAATAGGAAACATCCTTTCCACATCCACCTGATCAAATCCCCTCATGATGTTATATATTTAAATAAAGTTACCACTGACACCTCTAAACTCCAGAGGATACAGGGCTAGCCGACCTAGCCTTTCCTCATAAGGCAATCTGCTGATTCCAGGTTTAGCCCAAGTAAGCCTTCTCTGAACTGCTTCCAATACGTTAACAATTCATTCACAAGTAACCAATTTTGTACATTTTACTCCAGATGTGGTCTTATCAATGTACTGTGCAGTTGAAGCATCACCTCCCTCTTGCATTCAATTTCCCTTGGAATAAACCACAACATTCTGTTACCTTTCCTGATTATTTGCTGTATTGCAGACTAACCTTCTGTGATTCATGCACTAGAACTCCCAGATTTTTGTATCTCAGAGCTCTGCAACCTTTCCCTATTTAGACAATATGTTTCTTCTTTTATTCTCTCTCCCAAAATGGATAATCTCACACATTCCCACATTACACTCCATTTGCCAAATTTTTGCCACTCGTTTAACGTAGATCATTAATCATTCCTTTATAGCTTCCTTATGTCCTCTTCGCAACCCACCTTCCGACAGATCTTTGCGTCATCAATAAGTTTAAGTACCTTACCTTTGGAACCTTCATCTAAATCATAAAGAGTTCTGGGCCAACTATAAACCCTGTACCATATCAGTCATGATCCTGCCAACCTGAAAAAGTCAAATGCATTCCTAAAATGGAACAACAGTTGTGGATGCTGGAAATCTGAAATAAAAACAAACTATTGGAAAAACTCAGCAGACCTGGCAGAATCTGTGGAAAGGAGGGTGATTGGGCTCAAAATGTTAACTCTGCTTTCTCTCCGCAGCTGTTGAGTTTTTCCAGCAGTTTCTGTTTTCATTCCATTTATTTGTACTCTCTTCTTCCTGTTTGCTAGCCAGTCTTCTGTCCATGCCAGTAAAGTGCTGTTGCTTTAGGATTATAGGGCTGCTGTGTCATTAGAGATAGATGACTGGTGCTGAGTTTAACCTGAGGGTTATCTTACCCGGGGCAAGAGGTGAAGTTGAGAAGATGTGTGATCTCAGCTGGTGTCGGAATTAAACCCACACTTTTGATACCCCCTCTGCATTGCAAGGCAACCTTACAAGGCAAGTCCAACCTACTGAACTAATTGATCCTCCAGTACCAATATGTTAATCCTAACACCATGAGCTTTTATTTTCTGCAATAACCAGATCAAATGTCTTCTGGAAATCTAAACGCAATACAACACTGGGTTCCCCTTTATTGACAGCACAAGTTACCTCTTCAAAGAACTCCAATAAAGACGCTAAATATGATTTCCAAATGCTCTGTAATAACATATCTAAAAATAGCTTCTAATTTTTTTCCTAATGATAGATGTTGAGCTAACTGGCCTGTAGTTTCCTGCTTTCTACCTCTCTCCATATTTGTGTAAAAGACTTACATTAGCTATTTTTAAATCTAAAGGGAACTTCCCTGAATCTAATAAGTTTTGAAAAATTAAAACAAATGCATCAATTATCTCACCAGCTACTTCTTTTATGACCCTAGGATGAAATCCATACAGAAGTGGGGACTTGTTAACTCACAGTTCCAACAATTTAATTGTAAATTTCTTGCTTTAATTCCTGATTTACACTGTTTCCAGGATATTATTTGTGTCCTGTACAGTGAACACTGATGCAAAATATCTGTCCAATTCATCTGCCATCTTCTTATCACCATTACTAATTCCCTAGCCCCATTTTCTATCTGACCAACACTTACTTTTTTGCCTTTTATCTTCTTAAAAATCTGAAGAAACTTGGCCTGTTTTTATATTATGGCTAATATTCTTGTGCACTGTAATTTTCTGCACCATATTAGTGTTTCAGTAATTCTTTGTTTTCGTTTTATATTCTGTTCAACCTTCTGACTGGTCACCTATCTTTTTACAGTTAAATGTCTTTTCTTTGAGTTTGATACTATCATTGACTTTTTCAGTTAACCATGGATTTCTTATCAGTTGGGATGTAACAGTGCTGGGGCCTTGACTATTTACAGTCTATGTTAATGATTTGAATGAAGGGAACCAAGTGTTTTGTAGCCAAACTTGGTGACAATGCAAAGTTAGGTTGGAAAACATGTGAGGGTGCAAAGGGCCAGATTTTCCCTACAAGATGGATAACATGAATGGAGAATATTCCCAACTTGGCACTCTCTTTAAAAAGCCCTGTTAGACCCAATGTTTAAGTCCAGATTGGTGAGGATAAGATTACTTAGAGCTTGCCAACCCTGGAACCCAATCCTACCTCCCAATAGCTAGTCACTGTGGCTGTAGGTACCAAGGTAGGCTATTTAGAAGACTCACCTTGGTTCTCTGTCACTTTGTCCCAGCTGTTTTAGGCTCTTTTAAACTCTCTAGTTATCACCCCATATGCCTTTCACATCGCAACCATCCCACTGCCCCATGACTCCTTGTAAACCACAAGCCAAATCCATGCCAATGCATTACCCAGACAACCATATCTTATACCCCTCCATCCCTTCACACCACCTCTGCAGCCTCTCAACCAGAATCCGTCTTGGACAGACTTCACAATCATGCAGGTATTAAAATAGCGAACTTCTAATGATCAAATGCTGCTCTGACATACTTGCGAAAAACCTACATTAAAGAAAGCTTTTAAGTTTCCTCAAGTGGCTAATCTCTTGTAAAAACAATAAAACTTCTCTTCAGACCACATAAAAGACAGCTAATCATCCTCAAATTGTCAATCAAATTGTGAACTCAGGAGCTTCCAATGAGAAAATGTAACCTTTGAGTATTCACAACATTCTAAACTGTATCATATGTCCTTTTGCTTAAACTAACTGGTTGAGGGCTTTATCCTCATCTCTTGTCAACTGCTTCAACCCTAAAGAGAAGGGAATTTTAAAAACTTCAGGTGAAATCACCTAAACAGAGCCCATCTGCTTTCCAAGAATATTTAGTTTTGTTCTGAATTTAACACTCTGATTCTGTCTGGTTAGGCCCTTGCAATAACCAGAAAGGTCCTTTTTCCCAGGGTGGAAATGAATATTACAAGGGGGCATAATTTTAAGGTGACTGGAGGAAGGTAAAGGGGAGATGTCAGAGGTAGGTGCTTCACCAGAGAGTGGTGGGCGTGTGGGATGCACTGCCAGCAGTGGTAGTGGAGTCAGATACTTTAGAGACTTTTATACGACCCTTGGATAGGCACATGGAGAATATTAAAATGTAAGGTATGCAGGATAGATTGATCTTAGTAGGATAATAGGTTGGCACAACATCGTGGGCTGAAGGACCTGTACTGTGCTTTACTGTTCTACGTTCTGTGTCCTCTGTGCATTTTCCCCTTCCGTGTCAATTACAACCCATCTTGAACCACTAGTGAAAATCAGATCAGTCAGAAATTGTGGATATATCTTGCTGAGCATTATTAAAGGTCCATAGACTCTGCTGGACTTCATGAAAGTTTGGCCCAAACAGGCTGCGAAAAGATGTGTATAGGCTTAGCGAGTGAGGAAAAATGTACCAGATGGAGTATCATGTGGGAAACTGTACACTTTTCCACTTTAGTGGGAAGAACATAAACACAGAATGTTATTTAGTTGGGAGAGAGATACTGTAAAATGCTATTGTACAAAGAGATCTGTTTGTCTATGGTAAGAATCGTATAAGGTTAGCATGCAGGCTTTTTTCATTCTTCAAAACAGATAAGACCACATTCATCATGTAGATTGGCTAACAGAATACCAGTGAATCTATAGCTAAATGCTAATGCTGATCTACAGATACAGCAAGTGTTTAGGAAGATAAATGAAACATTGGTCAATATTATAAGGCAGTTAGATTCTAAAAGCAGGGAAGTCTTATGAAACCTGAATAGGGTGTTTTTGAGACCAAACCAAGAGTTCTGTGTGTAGTTCTGATCTCCTTACTTAAGGAGGAATCTACTAGCAATTCAGAGAAAACTCACTGCATTGTAAGAGTCCCCTTATGGAGACAGGTGAACAAGATGGACCTTTACAATTTAGAATTTAAGGTTCTGGTGGGGCTTGCATGGAACAATGACAATAGGATATTTCCCCTCATTGGGAAATCGAGAGTTATGGGATGCAGTTTCAAACTAAGGCACCTCTCAGTTAAGTCAGGGAGGATTTTTTGTTCCTCACAGTTGTAAATCTTTGGAATTCTCTATTCTGGACAGCAGCGGAGGCTGGGCCATTGAATATTTAACTAAAAACAGATCAATGGGAGAATTAATGATTATTGGAGCAGATGTGAAGCGGACTCAAGGCCACTATCAGGTCCTTATGGATTGTTGCACCAAGCTCAAGAAGTCAAGTGACCTACTCCTGTTCTTCTTACTCCTGTTCTTATTTTCTAACATAGGCTACTCATCCATCCTGACTGTGCTAGTGCAGGAATCCAATCAGTCCCTCTCTTTTCCTGTATTTCACTTTCGATTTTAGTTTGAATCTGCTTAGACTTTCAGGCCGTCTGTGGTGGCTCGAAACAAACGGCTGTGTAAACAGTGTTTTCACTTGGTGCCAGTGGTGTTTTTGCCTGTTGCTTTAAATCCGTGTTCTCTGGTTATTAATTCTTCTGCCACGGAAATCCAATATCTTTGTTTACTCTGAAAAAAAACCTTTTATACACCTTCTATAAAAACTCCTCTTCCTCAGTTATAAGGAGATCAACCCCAGTGTTTGCAGCCTCTCCACATAATAAATGACTCTCATTTTGAGTACCATCCGAGTAAATCTCTCCTGAATCCTCTGCGGGGATTGTAATCCTTGTTAATTGGACTCAAGACTCAAGCTAAGACTATAAGCAGTCTTTTATAAATTATTAACAAATTTTCCTTGTATTACACTCTATTTATGTAGTTATAAAGCCAAGGATCCTGGATTCTTCTTTAGCAGTTACATTTATATAGCACCTTTCACAATCCAATAAGATTCCAAAGCAATTTTAAACCAATAAATTACTTTTGAAGTATAGCCACTGATGTAGGAAGCATGGCAGCCAACATGATACAAAGCTATCCCACACAAAGAGCAATGTATTAATCATTAGAAAATTCATCTTTGTGATGTTGATTGAAAGATGGTTCCTTTGAGCTTCTACAAAATTGTGCCATGGGATCTTTGACTGCCATGTCTCCAATTAATATTCCATGCAAAAAGGCAACACCTCTGACTGTACAGCATTCCCTCAGTTCTGCAGTAGAGAGGCACCCTGGAGTGAGACTTTAGCTCACAAACTGCTGAATCAGAGGTTTGCATGCTTCCAACAGAGCCATAGTCGATACACATCTCAATTTGAAATCTGTTACTGTCTCCCCTTCATATATCTGAGTTTCATATCATTGGTGGTGTTTTAAATTATGCCCGGGTGCCCAAGTGCAAGTTATGAATCTATATCAAATGAAGCAGTGGTTCTAATAGTGACGCCAGGGAATTCTGCTGTAAACTTTTCTGATTAATTCATTAATGGGATGGAGTTATTGCTGGCAACGCCATACTTCACTGCTAACTTGAGAAGGTAGTGGAGAGCTGCCTTCTTAAAACTGCTGCTGTCCATGTGTGGTAAGAACATCCACAGTACTTTTAGGAAAACTAAGTTTCAAGGTTTTGACTCAGCAGCACTGAAGGACCTGTGATATAGTTCCAAGTCAGGATGTTCTTTGGCTCGGAAGAGAACATGTGGATTGTGCTGTTCCCTTGCATCTGTTATCCTTATCCTTCTTGGCCACGGAAGTTGCAGTTTTGGGAGGCATTGTTGAGCAAGCTTTGTTGATTTGCTGCAGTGCATCTTACAAATGATGTAACGCCACAACCATTGTGAGCGGTGGTGAAGGGAGCAAATGGGCAATAAAACAAGTGGGGTATCAAAGAACCTATTTTGTCCTGGATGATGTCAGATGTTTTCAGCATTTGCTGGAGCTTCATTCATTTATACAAGTGAAGCGTAATCCATCATAGTCCTGATTAATCCCTGGAAATGATGGTGGGTAGCTTTGTGAGTCAAAAGGTGAGTTACATCATGCAGGCTACCTCACCTCTGTCCTGCCATTCCTATTTATTTGGCTGATTCTGCCAAGTCTCAGTTCAATGTTTCAGGAATATGTTACAATTTATGTTTCATGATTTTGTGTACTTTAGTGCACGCTGAAAGTCATTCTACATATTTTACATAGTAATTAGACTAAAACTGATTATTGACTGTTTCAAAAACCAAGGAGCTATAAAAACCAAAAGAACCAGAAGCAAAAACAGAAGTTGCTGGAAAAGTTCAGCAGGTCTGGCAGCATCAGAGAAGAGAAATCAGAGTTAACATTTTGGGTCCAGTAACCCGTCCCTCCCTCTGAGGACAAGTCATCTTACCCGAAACATTAACCCTGCTTTCTGTTTACCAAGGAGTTATACTTGACCCTATTATTCATTGAGTAACATACTGAGGACTATATGAAAGCATTTGAAACACTATTTAGGCACCAAGGAGTTCCACACAACTTACGTTCTGTTAAGTATAGTGGAAGCTTTTTATTCACTGTTTAATATAGTAAGGAATATACTCAACCTTGCCATTCACCAATACCTTTGAGTATACTAAGTCATACAGTCGACAATTTACTGTTTCATTGAGGATACAAAAGCATTTCTTTCGATCATTCAGGTTCCAACAAATATACACAAGCTTATCCTCAGTGTTTAAGTACTGAGAGTGATACTAAACCTTAATGTATTGCTTTGCTAATTCACCGCTTAACGTACTGAGAGTATGGCACAGTAAAGGATGTTATTCAGTTTTCTGTATTGAGAGATATAATATTGCTTTTCATGCACTGTTTCAGATAGAAAAGAGCAAACTAATGTTTCTCTTTTACTATATTATTTTTAACTCAAAAATTTATGAATTCAGATATATTTTAAAATCTGTTTTATACCTTGATGTTTGTCAAACTCATGTTTTCAAATTATGTTTTACGTAACAAGGAGTATGCTAAATTCTAATATTCACTGCTTAAAATACCAAAGATGATACTAACGTCTATTATCCACTATTACTGCACCAGAGTTTGCTAAAGTTTATTATCCACTGCTTAATGTGCTAAGGATTGTAGTAAAGTTTATTATTCACTGCTTACTGTAACAATGAGTATACTAATGTCTATTAATTGTTGATTAATATACAAAGGAGTACACTAGAGCCAGAAATTCATTACCTCATGTACTGAAGAGAGTACTGGAACCTATTATTTACCACAAAATGCACCAAACTGTACAGTGAAGTATACAATGCATTGCTATGCACTGAGAAACTTATCCAAGTTTATCATTTCAAGTTTAAAATTCCATTGGGAATATTGAAGGTAAATATTTACTGCTTATCCACCAAAAATTACACTAAAGCCTGTTATTCACAGCATAGTAAAAAGTTCGATAAAGCCTTTGATTAACTGTGTTAAGTGCCAACGAGTATGCTAATGCTTATCCTTTACCTTTTGGGGTACTTAATAAGACATTTAGGTTTTAATTCAATATTATATCAAATGAGCAATGTATTAAAATTTGTACTTTAAATCTATACTCTGCATATTTTATGTGATAATGAGTATACAAAAGCCAATTATTAAGATGCACTTAATAGAATTATACTATTATTCACTGTTCGATGTATTAAACAGTATATTAAAGCACTTTATTCACTGTTTATGCATTGCGAAGTATAATGAAACTGATTATATCCAGAGTTATATTCTCTTGAGTACATTGAAACATATCATCCACTGCCTTAGTTCTTTGGATCATACTAGATCATATAGTTGACGGTTTAAGGAACCATGAGTATCGTGAAAAATATCATTCAATGACTTATTTATTGAGGAAGATGTTAAAGCTTATGATTTGCCGATAATGCACTGAGAGTACACCAAAGTCTATTATTTGCAGCGTTATTGTAACAAAAGGTATATTAAAGTCTATAGTTGACCATTTTAGGCAGTAAAGAGTACAGAAATGCCTTCCTTTACTGTATAAGGTACTAACAATATGTTAAAGAATTTGATTCAATGTTTTATTAAGTTAGGAATACAGTAAAATCTACATTTCTCAGTGTCATGTACCCTGTTGAGTTCTGAAAATCGTTTTGCATGTATTTTATGACAGTGAGTCTGTTTTAATCACATTTATTTAATGATGTATACTAGAGGCTATTATTCACTTTATAGTATACTAAGGCATATAAAAAATTAAGATGGTGTTCATATATCGAGGCAAATAACAGAGTTTCTTAGTCCCAATTTTGAATTCTGTTCAATGTGTTGAAGCATGTTGAATACAACAAGGAATATTCACTTGCCTGTCATTCATTGTCTGTGAGCCTTTGAATATACTAAATTTTGTCGTTAATTGTTTAATGTACCATAGAGTAGACTGAAATAAATCATATAGTATCTCAGATATCAATAGGTAGGACTCTTGTTTGGTGATTCCACAAAGTGGGCAGAGAATATCATTTCCTGCCCATGCCCGCTTGTGGTGCATGCATCAATATATAACCCATGTACTTTTATTCACTACATACTGTGTTTTATGAAAAGAAATGTAACAAAACTTTTAATTTAATCCTTTATGAATATAGGAGTATATTAAAATCAGTCTTTCACTGCTGCACATACCTTAGTGAATCCCAAAGGCTGTTATTCATTTTAAGTACCAATGAGAATATCAAAGTCTATTTATCATTACATGATGTACCTAGGAGTATGTCAAAGTTTATCATTCATTACTTAACATACTGGGATATACTTAAGTTGATTTTCATTGCTTAATCTGCAAGTGGTGTACAAAACCTTTTACTGTGGCAAGCATACTGAAAGCTACTATTCACTGTATAATGAGCCCAGGAGTATACTAAAGTCTATTTAGTAGTGCATAATATAACATGGCTTATAATTTGTGTATTAATCACTGCTTAATATATCATTGGGTGTATTAAAAGCCTTCTACTTCCTGTGATTTTGAGCTAAAAGTACACTAAAAGGTACAGCTTATTACTTGTTAATGAATATATACACAATTCAATGTTTTACAAGTGCCTGAGTATATTAAAATCTATCGTTCACTCTTTGGTGTACCTGTTAACTTATATAGCCCACTTGACAAGTTTTATGTAGCAATAAGCATACACCAACTTATTATTTACTGTGTAATGTACCAAGAGGTACACTGAAGCCTATTAGTTATGCGTAATTTACCCAGGAGTATGCTACAGCCTTTCATTAATTCGCAATATACCAATGAGTATGGTAGAGCTTTGTATTTACTGTGTAATATACTGAAGCATATGATAAAGCCTATTATTCATGTGCAATTTCCCAAGAACTATATGAAAGCTTATTACCCACGCATAATGTAACAATGAGAAACTAACTTGTATTATTCACACTTAATGTACTACAGATTATACTGAAGTCTGTTGTTCACTGTCTAATCTACCAGGCATTATAGTAAGTTCTATTATTCACTATGTAATGTGCCAAAGGATGTGCTAACATTCTTACTACCACTTTAAGTACTGAGCCGCATATTAAAACTTTATATTAGATGCTTATTACAGAAGTCTGGTAATTATTTCTGAATTGACTACAGAGTATATTAAACCTATCATTCATGGTCTATTTATTTGAAGATTATAATCTAATGCACCAGTAACTTTGCTAAAATATCATCCATTGTTATCAGTCCATGAGGTCCATGAGCCACACTTTAATGTTATATACTGCAAAGAATAAAATCATAACTCACTGTTTTATGAATTCAGGAATATATTAAAACTGTTTCATATCCTGAGTGATATTCTAAAGGCTTTGTTCATCTACATGTATCATTGAATATGCTAAAGCCGATATCAACTTTGACAGAATATATTAAAGATCTTTGTAAATATTTTATGCATTAAGGTACAAAATGAGATAAAATGTCAATCTTTAATAATTTAGTAAAGCTAGTAAGTGACTTTTTTAAACACATTGAGGAGTTTAATCAAGCTTATTACTCAGCTGTATCGATCAAGTTGTGCACCAAAACTGCCAAGAGCTTTCTAAAGCTTCTTATTTATTGTTTACTTTCCCAAGGAGTATCCTAATATCCGTCATTTACTACCTAATGTACTAAACAGTACTGAAGGATATTTTTTATCCTTATGTAGCAAGGGAAGAAGCCTGTCTTTCACTGTTTCATGTACCAAGGAGTACACAAATGACTTAATTTCACCAGGTTATGTGCCAAGAGATTGAATTTTCATTTAGTTTTATAATTTTAGGAACCTATTTAAGTCTGTTTTTCACTGTTTTATGTCTTGAGGAATGCTGTAAAACCTTTTTACATGTTTACAGTATCAACAAATATTCAACTTATCTTTTGTGATATAGGATTTGAAGAAATTTGTCAAAGGCTCCAATTCAGTGTACTGAGTTGTAAAAAAGGGCAAGCAGATAATTTACTCCTAATTGCATTGGGAAATGTGCTAGCAGCCTTCATTCTCTCATTTCTTGACTAGAAAATATACTAAAGTCTATTATTTGCTGATCACCTACCGAGAAGTGTGGTAAAGCCATTTACCTCCTGGTTACATACCAAAGAGTAAACTATAGTATGTTTTAGCAGTTTATTATTCCAAGGTAATTGGTAAAACCTATTATTTACTGATTAATTGTACCAAGGAGTATACAAAAGCCTGTTATTCACAGCCATGTATATTAAGGAGTAAACAGCAATCATTGATCACTTTAATAGACCAAGGGCTTGACTAGAGCATGTTATCACCACTTAGTATTCTGAGGAGAAAACTAAGCCTATAATTCACTGTTTAGTATACCAAAGACTATATTGAAAATTATTATTCTTTGTCATGTACATTAAGAGACACATTATTTGCTATTATTTATCAGTCTGTACTCCATAACCTATTACATACAGCTTAATGTACCAAAGAGTATGGTAAAGCTCATTATTCATAGTTTTATGTCTTTTACATACCAAGGAGTACACTGAAGTCCATTATTCACAGTTTATCATATTGAGGAGCATTTTAAAACTTAACTTTCACTGTCTGTGTACTAAAGAGTTCACTAATAGCTGTATTTTTCATATGATGTAAAAAGATATCCTGCAGATTTTCTCAGCTCAAGAATGGCCCATCTTTCACTTTGTGTACATGGGAGTAAACTTTGGTTTGCTGCCAAAAACTAGTGGTAAACTCTTTCTAATGCTAACTACTGAAATCTGTAGTCAACAGAACTTGTAAGGAAAAGTTGTAAAAACTTCAGAGAGAGTTCAGGAAGCATGACTTAAGATCTAACTGGTGAAGGTCTGTTTGTAGGCTGGGAGAGGTTTTTGAGTGGATGGTGCTTAACTATTTGCCGAGAGGATTCAAGCTAGCTGTTGTGTACACCAATTTTTTTTAGACAAATATGTTATACACTGCAGAGTATAATAAAGCTTAGTTTTCACTATTACATATTGAAGAGTATACTATGGTTTATTACTTGTTGCCTATTGTACTGAGGAGAATAAAAATTCTATCATTCATGTAACACATAAGTATACTAATGTATATCCTTAATATATTACTTAGCAGGGAACATAGTAAATATTTTTTTTCAATTTAATGTTTCATGAATTCAAAAGTATATTAATACCTATTTTTCACTGTTTTACATATCTTGGTCTATAGTTTATTTAGCAACGAGTGTCCTAAAGCAGATTTTTATTGGTACAGGGAAGTATGCTAAAGTATATTTTTCACTCCTTAATGTACCGATAAGTATACTGCACATATTATATCACGAAGTGTGCATTAAATGGACATTCACTGTTATATGTGGAGGAAAAAAGTCTCGTTCACTGCTTAATATACTGCGGCACATGCTAAATCATAAAGGTTTTGCATCAAGGAGTGTGCAGCTGATCATTTTTATATGGCCAATTAGTCTTGTAAAACTTATTATTCACTGCTAGTGTAGCAAAGAGTACATTTGGCCAATTTTTCACTGTCATATGCTCCCAAGGAATAGGCAAAATATACTAAGGTACTGTGATTACCATCAAAGCTGTTATTTACTTCTTCATACAGCAAGCTGTATGCTTGTTTTTCATAGTTCTACATGCTGAGGAATATGCATGTTTGTTTTACACTGTTATACGCTGAGAGATATACTAAAGCCTATTGTCCATTTCTTAATTTACTAAGGATTTTGCCAAAGTTTATTATTCACTACTTATATTACTGAGAATGTACTACAGTCTATATTTTGTATGAGGGATGTACTAACTTGCTTGCATTGGTTAATTTGCCATGGATTATACGAAATCTGTTTTTCACAACTCAAGGTGACATGGAATATATCAATGATTATTATTCACTGTTTCATGCATAAAGGAGTATTCTAAACACAATCTTTCACCATTAATAATAAAAATGGCAGTGTGATCAGTAAGACTGAAGCAAATGAAAGAGCTTGAAGGCATGGTTGCCATTAATACTTCATGCATTAATATACAATACTTCATGTATTGAAATCAATAATAAAACTACTTACTGCTTAACATGTAAAAAGTTAATTGTACAAACGAGCTGGGTCTTAACCGGGACTCGTTTGTGCATCTAAAAATAGATACAGGCGGAAATTTCTTACGATATGTGTTCTTGTGGTGCGTAATGCTATTAATAAAACTGAATGTATGCAAAAATTAGTTCAAGTTCTCTGCTTCACCAATGAAGTCTCTGAACCAGAATACTACGGTGTATACTAAAACTTATTATTCATGTTTAATATACTAATCTTTAAACTAAAGCCTGCTGTTTCCTATACCAACAATATTCACTGCCTAATATACTGAGAAGTATAATAAAGCTAATTATTCCCCCTTTGATGTACCATGGCGTACACTGAAGCCTTTTCTTTATATCATAATACACTGGCGAGCCTATTATCCAGAGATTTATTTACTAATGAATATATGTTATTCACTGCTTGACGTGTCAAGCAGGATACTAGAACCCATTATTCATTTTTTAATGTATTGAGGAGGGTACTGAAGTTTATTCTACAATACTCCATCTACCGCGCAGTATACTAAAGCCTGTGCATATAGTTTAATGTTGCACAGTATATCCTAAACTTATCCTTCATCATTTAATGTACCAGGTTGTATACTAGTGTCTATTATTCACTGTGTCATGTAACAGGGAATATACTAATCCCCAACATTCCTTGTATCATGTAAGGAGTATATGGAGGCCTCTTACATGTAGGTTTATGTATTGACTAGCATACAGAATCCTGTTATACTGAGGAGCGTACTGGTGCCCATACACCTTCACTCATGCAGTAGGGACATATAAAAATGAAACAGCATTCAGTTCATGTACTGAGGAGTTTTTGAATGTCTACTTGTTTACAAATTATCAAATAAAAATATATTACAGGTTTTAAGCACCATACAGTGATTTCAGGAGCATATTGTCTATCTTTCATTCTTCATGTTATTTTGGTGTAACTTGCTGCTCGCCTGCGAATGTAGCCGAAAACCGGTGATAAAGTCAAAAGTGCTAAATTCCAGACTGACACCAATAGTCAACAAGAACTGCCGTTCTTGAAAAAGTTGTAGCAACTTTGAAGAGAGTGTTCAGGAAGGCATGCAACTGCTAAAGGTGTAAGTGGAGAAGAGGTGTTGGCAAGTTTGAGAGGAGTTTTGGGATCCTAAACTATCCAGAGGATTCAACTGGTTTCTTCTTTACTAATTTTTGATGTTTATAAGCCAACAATTTTATGTCCTAGGAAGCACAGTAAAGCATGTTATTCACTGATAGGTGTACTGAGAAGTATTATAAAGCCTAATATTCATGACATCATGCATTCAGAGAATGACTAAAGTCAATTATTTATTTCTTAATGTAGTGAAGTGTGTACCACAGCCTATTTCTTTACTGTTCAATGCATCAAGCATTACAGTAAAGTCTCCTTGTAGTTTTGTACATTAAAGCCTGATTTTCAGCATTTTTTAAATGAGCATACGAAATTCATATTTCATGGGATCGCATGCAGTGGAATATTTTACTGGCTGTCTTTTACTGTAATGTGGACTAAGGAAATTTTAATTCATTGTTCTATGGATTTAGGAGTGTACTCAAACTTATTGTTCACTGAAAATGTATCTCAGTGAATACTGCTGGACTGCTTGCTAATCCAGTCCAAAGTGGATGGCAAATTCAATCCAACATTAAATACTGGAATGAGACCAACAGCAGGAATTGTTAAGGGAAGGTTGTAAAAATTTTGGGGAGATGGTTCAAGAGGGCATGAAAGTGTTAAAAGGTAAAACAGGAATCTGCCTCATGGATTGGTTTGGTTTTGATTTATTATTATTGTATATACTCGGATTCAGTGAAAAGTATTTCTTTGTGTGCTAACCAGACAAATCATACCTTATATCAGAGTATTAGAACAGCGTGCAGAATATAGTGTTATAGCTACAGAGAAGGTGCAGAGAAAGATCAACTCTAATAAATGAGACATCCGTTCATAACAGGAGAAGGAAAGCTGTTCTTGAATCTATTGGTACATGTTTTCAGACTTTTAAATTGGCTCTTTTATGTGCTTTTGTTTGTATTGCTCTATCTTATGTACCAATGAGCAGGCTAACGTTGAATATTGACCATTATAAACTGAAAAGTATATGAACATTGATTATTTTTACTGTATAGTGAGGAATTTTATATGCCAGTTATTCACTTTTCTATTCACTGAGTCATTTACTAAAGCATATCCTTCACTTGTTTACATTTCGTGAAGCTCACTAAATCTGTCATTTATTGTTTTATGTGAAAATTAGTATACCAAAATCAATTATTCATTATATTTATATGCAACATCATTTGTGCTAAAGTCTATTATTTAGCTTTGTTCATCAGTAAAAGCTTCTCAAACACTATTTCACATTCCAAGGTGTATATTGAAGCCAATTTTTCATCATATTGTGTACTAATGGACTGAATCTTACTTCACTACTTTATGAATTCGAGGGAATAATAATATGTAATATCCACAATGTCTTGAGGATCGTTTTTTTAAAAAAGCCTTTCAACAGCTATGTCTATAGTAGAACTGATAATTCACAGTTCATTGCACAAGAAATATGGGGAAGTCTATCCTAAACTGTTTCTATATTGGGCAATATACTAAACTCTGTCATTCACCATTTTTCATCAGTGGTGAATACATAAATGCTTGTTAGGAGTTTTTAATATTTTGCCGTATTGGTGTCTACCTATATAAAGTCTGTAGTGTAATGAGCGGGATACAAAACTTGTTCTGCATTGATTAATTTAAACTAAAGTGTACTGAGAAATATATTAAAACTTATTTTTCACTTCTTGTGTAGCAACCTAAAGCTGATCTTCACTGTTTCATAAGTCAAGGAGTGCATTAACTTATATGTTTAACAATGTTACATTCTAAGGAGTATGTTATCAATCTTAGTTGAATATTTTATGAATTCAGAATTATCTGTCTGTCATATTTGCATGTACATTTGTGTATACAGCTGGGTTGCTTGTGAGTGCAGTCCAAAGGTGTGTGATAAACTCTATCAAACGCAGCATATCTACTTGTGGTTGATAGTCCCTAAGAACTAAAATGGAAGTTGTAGGGAATTTGAAGGATATTCATGAGAACACAAGACCATTAACAGGTAAACAAGTGAGGTCTGTGCTGTCTGCTTGGAGGATTCACCTCAGTGTAATACCAGTGTTTAATGCTTATTGATCAACTGTTTTATGCTATATGGAAGCTGGTGTTTCACTTTTACATGTTGAGGAGTATATTAAAAATTATTTACTGTGATGTACTGAGGAGTGTACTAAAGCAGATTATTGACTTCTATGCACTAAAGAAAATACTGAAGCAAGTTGTTGACTGCTCTGTGATGAGTGTACCAAAACAGATTATCACATATTATATACCATGGCATACACTGAAGCATTTTATTGACTGTTTTAAGTGCCAGGCAGCAGACTGAGCCTATCATTCATCCTTTCACATATCAATTAGTGTACTAAATTCCATTCTTTATCATTGGGTGCAATCAGTATTCTGAAGTCTATCATTCATGGTTTGATATATGAGAGTATACCAAAGTCTGTTAATTAGTTTTGTGCACCAATAGGTATGTCGAAGCCTGTCACTCATTAATTCATATACCAAGCAGCATACTAAACAAATGTTTTATTGTAGTCAATGCTAAAAATGTACTAATAATTTTCATTCAGTTCTTTATAAATTCAAGAATACACTAAAAGTCTATTGTTCACTATGTGTGTATATTTATATAGATAGAGGGTCATTCTGCATGCTTTATGCAGCAATCAATATACTAAAACTGATTGCTATCATATCAAAGAATATACAAACCTATTATTCACTGCATAATTAACCAACGAATACAGTAAATCCTATTATTCACTCCTTGATGTACTGAGAAGAATACTAAAGCCTTTTCTAAAATGAAATACTAACACATTCTACTCAGTATCTCTCTACCAATGAGTTCACTAAAGTTTATTATTTACTGCTTTATGCACCATTAAGTATAATAATGTTTACTTATTGTTTTATGTACCATGAAATATACTAAAATCTAGTATTCATTTTAATGTACTGCAGAATATACTAAAGTCTATTATTTACTGGTTTATGTGCCATGGAATATACTGAACTCTATTATTTTCTGTGGTTTTGTCATAAAATGCACTTAAATCTGTCATTTAATATTTATCCCTTAAGAATTTACTAAAGTCTGTTATTCATGTCTTATGTAATGAAATCTTTTATTTGCTGTTTGATGTACCATAAAATATATTATTTACTGTTTATGACCATGGAATATTTCAAAGTCTATTTGATTTATTGTTTGTGCACAGAATATATTAAAATCTATTACATATTATTTTATGTACAATGGAATTTCTTAAAACTTATACTTCATTGTTTCATGTACCTGAAATGTCCAAAAGCCTATTATTTACTGTTCTTTGTGCCACTGAAATACTGACATATTACTCATTATTTACCATACTGTAGAATGTGCCAAAATTATTCACTATTTAGTGCACTGTGTTATATACTAAAATCCACTATTTTATGTACCATGAAATGTATTAAAGTCAATTATTTATCATTGTATGATGCAATAAATACAGTAAATATTTAATTCCCTTGCTTTGTACTGAGAAATGTATTAAAACTGTAATTCATCGTTTTATCAGTTGAGAAACATGCTATCAACAACAACTTGCATGCATGTAATGCTTTTAATGTGCTAATATGCACAGGGTACTCCAGAATTGTCATTATACACAAGTTAACACATAAGGGGATTTTAAGATAAGTGAGCAAAAGCTAGTAAAAGGGGGAGCATATTAAAGTTGAAGAGAGAGCGAGGTGGAGAGGCAGATAGGTTTAGGTCAAGAATTTCAGAGCTGAGATTCCGGGCTGCTAAAGATATGGCCACCACAAATGAAGCGATGGATATCAGGGAAGACACCACAAGTGAGAATTGTAATAGCGCAGCCAATTGTAGGGCTGCAAGAGACAAGAGGGTTAGCCAAGGCCATGAGAAGGTTTGTAAGTAAGGGTGAGAATATTAAAACTGAAGGGCATTGTCAGACCAGAAGCCTGTGTAGATCAATAACCACAAAGCCGATTTAAGCACAGTGTAAACATTAATGGATAAAGTAATGTGCATCATTCAATCTGGTGTTTACAAAGCAATATACTAAAAAGGCTGGTGACATGATGAGCAATCTCCTCAAGTCTGTTGTTACTAGCAGCGTAATGAAGTCCGTCACATACTGTATTATGTATTGAATATTAGAAGATTCCCTGCAGTTGTTATCTTGCAATGAAAAGTGCACCAGGCCCCATTGGTTTTAAATATGAAGCTTTAATATTCACTGATGAATATCAATTTGGATCTTCTATAACTTTGATGTACTCTAGCCAGACTTCCCACATACTATTCTTTGTAGACTTGGGATCATCCAAGACATTGTCGCATGTTAACTAATTTGCATCAATACAGTGACCTCATTTTCAACTGTGCTCACTGACCCACTCTGGCTTCTGAGAAATTCAATGCTTCAATTATAAATTTCATGTCTTTGTTTTTAAATTCCTTCTAACAGTCTCACACCATTCCGTCTCTGTGATCGTCTCATCCCCCAACTTTGTGAGATGACTGTGCTCCTCTACTTTTGGCCACTTGAACATCCTGATTTTAATTGTTCTACTATTTGCTCCTTTAGTTGCCTGGGCTCCAAGCTCTGAAATCCCCTCCTTTATCTTCATCTCTCTCTGTCTCCCACCTTTAAGGCACTCCTTAAAAGTGGTATGTTTGGCCGTGCCTTTAGTTATCTTCCCAATAATCTCTAATGTGGCTCGATTCCAGATTTTGTTTTAAATTGCCCAGTGAGGGGTCTTTTAATATTTTATTATATTAAGGAGGCTAAACATATCCAAGTGTTGTTGTAGTATTACATTAAATTTCCAACACGTATCTTCATAATCGACCATCCATCCAGAACAATATGCAATTATTCAGGGGAACGCTCTAACTTACTGCTGGGGCCATCAACTGTGTCTGCATTACCTGGCCATTTTTTTTGCACATTCACTTCACACTATCAATGTCCCAGCAATCTGACATTACACCTGAGGCACTTATGCAATGGCCTCATTTTCCATGAAGCTGGTGTTTGTATGTTTTGTTAATTCTACGGTAAGGCACTACCAGTTTTCATCCGTGCAAATGTTTTGCAGAGCTGCATCGTGTTGACAATACCTCAATGCAGTCAGTTACTGTGGCATGTCAAAGCATCTGCAACCCTCATCTTAATACCTGATTCACACATAAACAAAAGCTTTCTTCAAGCACCAACTGTGCCCTGGCTAAAAATCTGGAGTAAAGGAAGTTACGATATTTGGCCATTATCCCATTTCAAGCAGTCTAACAGGAAGATCTACTCACTTAAATCATTGACTGGTTATTAACTCAGGAATATTTTGCAGTCGATTACTCTCAGTTTTATGTACTCAATCTAGTTGTTCACTGTTGTATGTAACAATGGATATTCTTGCTGCATAAGTGCCAGGCACTAGCCATTGCCAACAAATGAGAAATTAATCACCTCCCATTGACTTCTGACAATTTTACCATTGCTGATTCCTCCTTGCTCCTTCCACTATCAACATTGTGAACCCTGCACTGACCAGAAGCTTAACTGGACTAGGCACTAAAAGATGTGGCCACAATACCAGTTCAGAGGTTTGGAATTGTGCAATGAATAACTCACCAACAACTACTCAAAACCATCCGCTATCCACATGGCACAAGCCAGGAGTGTGATGCCGTGCTTTATATTTGCCTCGATGAGTGCAATTCCATCTAGACTGAAGAAGCTAACATCTTCCAAGACAATGTGACCAGTTTGATTGGCAATAAATTCACCATCGTAAACATTCACCTGTCTACCAAACACTAAAAAGTGGCGGCTGTGTATACCAGTTACAAGATGCATTTCCAAAACTTATGAAATTCCTTCCACAGCACCGTCCAAACATGCAGCCTCTACCGCCTACAAAAATCGAGGGCAGCAAGCTGATAGGAATGCCACTACCTGCAAATCCCCCTTCCGTTCACATGCTATCTTGAATCCAAATTATATTCATTGTTGTTGGATCACTGTCTGGATGCCCCTTCCAAACAGCACGTTGGAGTGTACCAACATCTATAGGACTTCAGTTCTACTAGGTGGCTCATCACCACCTTCTCAAGGGTAATTCAGGGTGAACAATAGATGCTGGCTTTGCCAGTGATGCCCACATTGCATGAATGAATGTAAGAAGGCTATATAATGTTTACTCCAGACTATTCTAAACTCAATCATTGTTTTATATATTGCTGAATGGTTGTGCACTAAGTCTGTTGTTCACTGGTTTAGTTAACAAAGTGTACTTAAAGTCTATCAGTCATTTTTATTAAGCAATTAAACAATTTTTATTGAATTTACAGAAATGTATCTCTCTCTATTTCCTATGTTAATGAGTAAACTAAAACCAAACTAAATGTTCTCTGCAGCAAAATATACTAAAGTGCATTTTTCACTCTTCAATGTACCAGAAATGTACTAAATTCTTATCATCTATCATCAGCATATAGGATTATATGTTTGATGTTCAATCTTATATGTACTGAAGAGTATTCTTCAGCCTATCATTCTCTAAACTCATGACAAATACATAATTTTGTAATATTGAATGTTTTTGTGCTGAATAGTGTACGACAGCCTATCACTAAATGATTATCAACTGTGTGATGTAATGAAAAAAACTGAAGGCTGTGATTCATGATTTAACAAAAATTTACAGACATGTATTCTTTATTGTTTTATGTACCAAGAGATTAAGCCTGTCATTAACATTTTGTATATACAGAGAAATATACTAAAGTCAGTCATTCTGTATATTACAAATTGTGTGGTATAGTCAAGCCAGTTATTCCTGTGTGAAGCATTTTTAATGCTTTCAAAGAACTTAATTGGCTGAAAAACACTTTGGAACTTCCTGGACAAGTGATAGGCACTATATAAATGCATTTTTTAATCGTTCACTGTTTCAAGCACTAAAGCATTTACTAAATTCTAATCCATTGTGTTATGTACTGCCCAATACACTAAAGCCCACCATTCACTGTTTCATATACTTTGCTCAAATTTAGCTTGCTGGACACAGCTACTATCGGGACCCTTTTCCAATCAGATGACACTGGACTGTGCTGGAATCCATTGGGCTTCTCTGGAATGCACTGGTCTGCAGTTGGATTCACTGGACTACACTGTAAGAATCAGCTACTGTGAATTTGCTCTTTCATTGTTAAGATTTTTAAGATAACTTTGCCTCGTGCATAGTCTGTGTCCTGCCAGAGCTGTGCGAGTTCGCAATAGTTTGGAGCCTAATTGGGGATTCACTGTCCCGGTTTCAAATTCATTTCCATGCCACCTTTGGACCTTATGATAACCTCCAACCTCATTGCTATCCTTTTTATCATTCTCTCCACCTCCAGTAATCCCTGCATTTATATGCACTTCTTTGGTCTCCATTCCCACAGGAATACTTCCAGCAGCAGATACCTCAGTATTCAACCCTTAAAACATAAGGAAATAATAAGATCTGAGGTAAGCCATATGGCCCCTCAGGTATGCTCCACTGTTCAGTTAGACCATGGCTATAACTCTGCTTCCCTGTTTAACCTCCATCTCCTCTCACCCACAGAAATCTGTTTAATTCAACCTTGCACATATTCAGTTGACCCCTGCCTGGGATAGACAATTCCAAAAATTCGCAACGGTCAGAGGGGAAGCAACGAGGATACATCTGCACCAAGTGTTCAGCACCACCTTCTCAAGGGCACACAATGGTGGGCAACAAATTTTAGCTTGGCCAGTCATGATCATGTAATTTTTTTAATAAATGAAATTCCTCTTCAACTCTAGGAAACTCTGTAATTAGAAAGCACGAATCTTACCACGAAAGGAATCTACTCTGTCCAAACTCTTAAATGTTTCAGTTAGATCACCTGTTATTGTTCTAAGTTCCAACAATGCACAATCTTTCCTCTTCACCTCAGGAATCAATCAAATGAATCTTCTCCAACAGCCTATAAGTATTATCCTTCCTTAAGTAAGGAGACCAGCACAGTACACTGTACTCCATGTACACATTGATTCTGACTCATTTGCCCTCTACTTATCTCAAAACTCAGGCATCCATTCATTAGCACTCCATGTCTCTTCTCTATTTACATCACCTTTTGTCCCCCCAGAGTCTGTGACTTTAAAACTCTGGATTGTCTCTTACTGCCTCCTCTTCATTTCTTGTTTGCTACCAGCATGTGTGAATCCAAATTATAGAATCACTACAGTGTGGAAGTAGGCCTTTCAGCCCGTTAAGTCCACCCTGCCCCTCCAAAGTGCATCTCACCCAGACCAACCCCCTACTATCCCTGTAACTCTGCATTTCTCATGGCTAATCCATCTAGCTTACACATCCCTAAACACTACAGACAGTTTCAGTATGGCCACTCCACCCAACGTATGCACCTTTGGACAGTGGGAGGAAATCCAGAGCACCCGGAGGAAACCTGCACAGACACGGGGAGAATGTGCAAACTCCACACAAAGTCACCTGAGGCTGAAATCAAATTTAGGTCCCTGGCTCTGTGAGGTATCAGTGCTAACCACTGAGCCACCACGCCACACCAAATCATGCTGTGTGTCTACTCGCAGGTAATCTGAGAGCGCTCCAATACAAAATAAAATGCTGCAGATGTTGGAAATCTGAAATAAAATCTAAAAATGCTGGAAGTCCTCAGCAGATCCCACAGCATCTGTGGAGAAAGACACAAAGCTCACATTACAATTATTTTAAATGTAAGGTCAACCACCTGCAACGTGTACTGTGTCTAAGTGGATGAAGATGAAAGAAATAGGAGCAGGGGTAATCCATTAAACTGTGCCCTGTTCCCTTGATTTGCTGCAAAATTAAAAGTCTGACTGCCTCATCCTTAAGGATAAGGAGCACCGCCAGCTGCCTGTGACAAGAAATGACAAAGACTCACTGCTGGTTAAATGAAGAACTTTGTCTTTTCCTCAATTCCAAATGAATGAACCCTAATTGTGAGATTTTGTTCTGGATAAGAAAACAATTTTTTAGTGTCTACCCTCTCAAGCTCCTTTAGAACCTTATATCTTTCAATTATATGATTATTATTCTAAAAATCTGAGTAAATAGGCCCAATTTGGAGAGTCTCACATCATAGGACACATTCAAGTTCGTACAGTACTCTAGCTGTCGCCTTTAAATTCCCTGTGCCAATGCAATTAGACTGCCCTTTTCTTACACTTCCTTCTCCTGTAGTAAAGGGCATGTTAACTTCGTATTTATTCCTGGTACAGCTATACCTATATCACTCTGAATATCAACATACACTCCTTTTTAAAAAATGTACTTTTCAATTCTTATAACCAAAGCGAATAACCCTACAGTTTTCCAAATTATACTCCATTTACTGCATTTTGCCCAATTACCTAACTTATTTATAATACTTTGTAGCCCATTTGTGCGGTCCTCAGTTCTCATTCCTGCTGAGCTTTGTATCATTAGCAAGCTTAGATACATTATTCTCAGTCTCAAAACTAAGTCATTAACATTGATATATAAATCACTGAGGCACTAGCGCTGATCCTTATGATAATCCATTAGTTACAGCCTGCAGATTTGAAAGAACTCCATTAATGCCTGCTGTTTTTTTTTCCTGCCTGGTAACCAATGTCAGTCAATACTAATTTATCACATCCAATTCCATGAGCCGTTATCCCTGTATATTAATCTTGTGTGTGGAACTTTATCAAATCTTGCCTGTAATCTAAAAAGGCTACATCTGTTGGTGCCCCTTCATCTACCTCATAAACTACATCTTCAAAATTTCGATAACTTTATAGAACACAGTTTCAATTTGGTAAAATAATGTTGGCTTTGTCTGATCATACTGATCTTCGACATGCCTAATGAAGACACTCTTCTTACATTGGCTGACTCTTCCCTGTTTTTCCTTTCCATCATTTCTCGATTAGCAATGTTACATTTGCAAACTTTGTATCCACTGCAATCATTCTAGAACCCAGAGAATTTTTGGTGCCTTCGGCCTCACTGGTGCTGCTGGACCTGCTGAGTATTTGCAGCATTTTCGGTTCATTCATGTTTTGGTTGCCTCTCCAATCTCAGTTCTAGCATTCTAAATGTAAGCCCATTGTTCTAGTTTCCTCTTTCTGCCTTTTCTCCTGAAAGGGCATCCACTTCTTTCTTCTAAGTATTTCACCTTCTCTATCCATTTCTCAAAGAACAAAAAACAGTACAGCACAGGAACAGGCTCCTCAGCCCACCACTACAGTGCGAGCACATAACGTCTTTCTAAACTAAACACATTTTGCCTCTATATGGTCCATATCTCTATATTCCCTGTCTATCCATGTAGCTGTCAGGATGCCTCTTAAACATCAGTGTTGTATCTGTCTCCACCACCTCTTACAGGCACTTACCACCCTCTATGTAAAAAAAATTGCCTCTCACATCTCCTTTAAACTTTCCCCTTTTTACCTTAAATCTATATTCACTAATAATTGACAGTTGTACCCTGGGAAAACATCTCCAACTTTCCATTCTATCCATGCTTCGCATTATTTTACAACCGTCCATCAGGTCACCCCTCAGCCTCTGACATTTAAGTGAAAGCATACCAAATTTGTCCAATATCTCTGCGTAGCTGATACCCTCCAAACCAGGCAACATCCTGATAAAAAGTTTCTGTACCCACTCCAAAGCCTGCACATCCTTCTGGTAGTGTCATGACCAGCAATATTCCAAATATGGCCTTACTAAATGACTAAAGTTCTGTACAGCTGCAACATGACTTGCCAGTTTTTATACTTTATGCCACAACCAATGTAGGGTCTTCACCAACTTCTTGACCAGCTTGTCAACTTGAGTTGCATCTTTCAGGAACTATGGACCTATATACATAAATCCTTCTGGATGTTCATTATTCTAACGGTTCTGCCATTTACTGTGTACTTTCCCCCACCTAAGACTTCCCAAACTGCATTATCTCACATTTGTCCAGAGTAAATTCCATCCACCATTTCTCCACCCAAGTCTGCAACCTATCTATCGTCTGGCAATCCTCTTCACTATCCACAGCTCCCCCAATCTTTGTGTCATCTACTGACTTACTAATCAAACCATCCACGTTCTCCTCCAAATTAAAAAAATATTACAATCAACCAGGATCCCAGTACTGATCCCTGTGGAACATCACTGGACACAGATTTCCAGGTACAGAAACACCCTTCCACTGCTACTCTGCATCTTCTATGCCCAAGCCAGTACTGTACGCATCATACCAGCTCACCATGGATCCCATGTGACTTCCCCTGCAATGAGGCACCTTGTCAAAGCCCTTGCTGAAGTCCATGTAGACAAAATCCATTGCTAACCCTCATTAATCATCTTTGTCACTTGCTGAAAAAGTTCAGTCAAGTTTGTGAGACATGACTTTCCCCACACAAAGCCATGCTCCCTGTTGTTACTAGTCCATATTTTTCCAATTGTGAGTGAATCCTGGCCCTAAGAGTCTTCTTCAATAAATTTCCTACTCTCACTAGCATGTTATCACTGTTGGCCTTCTTAAACAAAAGAACAGCATTAGCTATCCTCCAATCCTCCACGACCTTGCCTGAGATTAGAGAGAATACAATGATTTCATACAAGGCTCCGGCTGTATCTCCCCTCCCCTCCTTTAATATTCTGGGATAGATCCCAGCAGGTCCTAGGGATTTGTCTGCCTTAATGCTTCTCCTATTCATTACAATCCTTATTTTTCTACTGTTCTCTCTAGTATATTTTTACTGCTTTCAACCTTTATCTCATCATCCTTTCTGTCCTCTGAGTTCATCCTCCTGGTCTCTTCTTCCACCCATTTTTTCTCATCCCTCCACTTCAACCTTGTCATTTTGAAGCTTGTGAAGTCCACATTGATACCATTGGGCTGCAGGGTTCCCAAGCAAAATATGAGGTGCTGTTCCTGCAACCTATGGGTAGCATCATTGTGGCACTGTAGGAGGTCCAGAATGGACATGTCGTCTGAGGAACGTGAGGGGGAGTTGAAATGGTTCACGACTGGGAGGTGCAGTTGTTTATTGCGAACCGAGCATAGGTGTTCTGCAAAGTGGTCCCCAAGCCTCTGCTTGGTTTCCCCAATGTAGAAGAGGCTACAACGGGTACAGCGGATGCAGTATACCACATTGGCGGATGTGCAGGTGAACATCTACTTAATGTGGAAAGTCATCTTGGAGCCTGGGATGAGGGTGAGGGAGGAGGCGTGGGGGCAAGTGTAGCACTTCCTGCGGTTGCAGGGGAAAGTGCCCAGTGTTGTGGGGCTGGAGGGGAGTGAGGAGCGGACAAGGGAGTCCTGGAGAGAGTGGTTCCTATGGAAAGCAGATAAGGGTGGGGAGGGAAAAATGTCTTTGGTGGTGGGGTCAGATTGCAGAAGGCGGAAATGTCGGAGGATGATGCGTTGGATCCGGAGGTTGGTGGGTTGGTATGTGAGAACGAGGAGGATTCTGTTTTGGTTGTTATTGCAGGGAGGGGATGAGAGGGATGAGTTGCGGGAAATGCGGGAGACACGGTTCTCAACCACTGTGGGGGAGAAGTTGGGGTCTTTGAAAAACGTGGACCTTTGAGATGTATGGGAGTGGAATGCCTCATCCTGGGAGCAGATGCGACGGAAGTCGAGGAATTGGGAATGGGGGATGGCATTTTTGCATGAAGGTGGGTGAGAGGAGATGTATTCTAGATAGCTGTGGGAGTCGGTGGGCTTGAAATGGATATTGGTTTCCTGCTGGTTGCCAGAGATGGAAACAGAGAAGTCCAGGAAGGAGAGAGAGGTGTTAGAGACGGTCCAGGTGAACTTAAGGTTGGGGTGGAAGGTGTAGGTGAAGTGGATGAACTGTTCGAGCTCCTCATGGGAGCAGGAGGCGGCAACGATACAGTCATCAGTGTAACGGAGGAAGAGGTGGGGTTTGGGGCCAGTGTAGCTACGGAAGAGGGACTGTTCCATGTAACCTACAAAAATTTATTTATTTCACCTCGCAACATGATCCATCTGCACACAGTCTGCCATTAACGTTTCCATTCTTGCTTTTGTCACCTTGAGACTTCCCAATGTTCTCCTGGCCAGCGTCCCAAGTTCTGCGAACTGTAAACTTGAACTCATCTAAATCATTACTGCTCATATTCCACACTCACAGCAAACTCCATTCACCCAACTCTCCTGTGATCACTGAGCCTCAATGGCTTCATGTATCACCGTGATTTTTAAATTTCATCCTTGCTAACAAACCTTTGCCACCATATTCTAAAGAATGTATAGAAGCCTGTCATACACTGTTTGTCACCCAGAGGTGAATAATAAAACCAGAGATTAATATGTATGAAGTATTATACTAAACATTATCCGTCATTGTTTAATTTATTGGGATCTTTGTTATAGCCCATAATTCAATGTTTTACATGCTGCAGAGGGTATTATATACATTGTTTTATAAATTGGTTATGTATACTGAAACTTATCATCCCTACAATACAGTGACTCCCAAATGCAAAAGGACTTCCTTGCCTGTGAAGAACGTTGGAACTTCCTGAAGTCATGAAAGGCGCCATACAAATGCAAGTCTATTTTTCAGTCATTCAATAATTTCTGAACCAAGGAGTATGCTGTGTCAGAAGCTGCTAGAAACATGCAGCAGATGAGACAGTATCTGCAGAGAGAGGAACAGGAGTTAATGTTTCACTTCAATAAGCTTTCCTCAGAACAGAAAGAACTGGGAGACAGGTACAAGGGCATGAAAGGGTGAAGGAAGTGGTAAGATAAGGGAGTAGGCTGAAACACAGGAGAGATTAAATGGAAAGTGGGATAATGATCAAGTCAGACAAATATGCTGGTGGGACAAATTAAGATTAGAGTGAATATCCCAAATGCCAAAATGACACCTGCACATGTGCAGATGTGGCCCCTGATGTCAGCCAGCAGTGGATCAGTGAGGTCTTGACCACACTATTCCTCACCAGCCACTGCGGCCACCTCACTGCCCGCACTGTCCAGCAGCCGTGCACCCAGGGAGGGGCCCTTCCCAGAGCCTGGAGGCCTTGCCTGTGGGTGGGTCTGTGGCTAACACCACTCCCCCATACCTTCACCCCCTACTCCCCACCACCACCATCCTGAGAATGTAGGCCTCCAAGTCCTGAATTCCACTTCCTTTGTTTATTGTCATTTGTGGCAGCATCATTTTTAAGATTGGCTGCTGCTTTCCTCCCATCATTTCCAATTGACATCAGATCCTTTACATGTATGCACACTCTGCACCACCGAGAGGTAACATTTGCAGCAGACATGGCCAATTGACAAATAAATGCTAAGTTCAGATGAAGTGCAAAGGGCAACATCAAAACAATTTCCGGCCCCAGTTGTGTGGTTATGATCTAAAGTGATTAAAATTGATGATGTGTCCTGAAACCTGTGAAGTCGTTAATCGAAAGCTGTGGTGCTATTCCTTGAGTTTCCACTGACCTTCACTGAAACAGTGTAGGAGTCTGAAGACCAAGATATCGGTGGGATTGGGACACAGAATTAAAATGTTAAGAAGGTGGAAACTGAACCTCCATTAGGAGACAGAGGCATTAAACAAAAACTAAAATCCTTTCTGAGCTAAGTCTCTACAATGCAGAGAAGGCTATATTAAGGGCAGCTCATATGTTTTCTAAAGTGAAAGATGTGCAAATAAATCATGGGCTCTGGATAGCAAGCAGGGAGGAGGTGAAAGAGTAGATGGTACATCTCCTAACCTTGCCTGGGAAGCTGTCATTGTAAGGGGTGGGATTTGGGGTATTAGAGGAGTGGACTGAGGTATTACCAATGGAATGGGATAGAATATGTGGAGAAGAAGGGTTTGATGGCGTTCCTTGGACACAGTAAAGGTTGTAAGATAGGAGAAGTGTAGGAAATGTATTGGGCACTGTTAATCACAGTGACAGGAGTAGGACAGGTGAGATTACGGAGTTAAGGAAAATGACACACATTTCAGAGGTGCTTGTATGTACGATGGTATGATCAGAACAGATGTGATAGGGTAACTGGAAGAATGGAGTAGGCGCCTCACAGAAAACAGTATCAAAGCGAATGTAGTCAAGGTATTGTGGAAATTTGGAATGGAAAAAGAAAATGGCTGAAATAATTAACAGATCAGTCAGCATTGGTGGAGAGAGAAACAGATCTTGAGACCATTTCGAGGTGATGACCTCTGTCATTAGCCTTACCATTGGATCATAGAATGATATAGTGCAAGAGGAGACCAGTCAATCCATTATCCATTTGCTGGTCTCTTGTTCAAATTTTCTGGTCTGTGTTATTTCACCAGAGCCATCCACAAATTTTCTTATCAAGTTTTTCTTTTGTAATTTACTGTGAAATCTACTTCCACCACCCTCACAGGCATTTCCTATCATGATAGCACACAATGTGAAAAATGGTTCTCCATGTTGTTTCTTTTTCCTTCTGGTGTAGGAGGTTCAGTGGCACAATATTTAGTCCCTACCTCTGAGCCAGAGGATCTGCGTTCAAGTCCACCTATGCACTGTCCCAAACTTGAAGACCACAGAGGATGTGATCATGACCTGGGCAAAACAGGTTGATTCTTAGTCCTTCCACTGTGCCAATGGCAAGCATCAAGAGTACGGGAGTGTTCTAATCAACAGAACTATGCAGTACCAGTGCACGAGCTTCCTACTTAAATTCTCCAAACATAGGTTCTTATCAAAGGTTGTACAGTGGGGCAAGTCTCCTTCTTGCTTTGTGAGCACTGCCAGAAGAATTATATTTCTTTTGGCAATTGCCTTACATCTCTGCCCATAGCCACTGTCAACAGTCTGTCCTCGTTTGCTCAATCAAAACCATTCATGATTTTTGATCTGTGAGATCTCTATAAAACCTCTTCTGCTTCAAAGAGAACCACCCCAACTTGTCTAGTCTTTTCATCAAGATGAATGCCCTCATCCTGGAAACCAAGCTAATAAACACAATTTAGTGGGATGGTGGTGGCTTCATTAGGTAAAATGCTCAGAGAACTAGGCTATTGCCATACACATACAGGTTCAAATCCTACATGGCAGCAGGTAGACACCCAATTAAAATGACCAGTTAACTTTAATTAAATACTAAAATCTGTAATTGTAAGCCCATCTCTGTGATGGTGACCACGTAACTATCATGAATTGTCAGAAAAATCCATCAGGTTCACAAATGCCCTTAAGGGAAGAAAATATGCCGTTCTTACCTAGACTGGCTGACATTAGACTCTAAATCCACAGCAATGTGGTTGATTCTTGATTATTTCTGACTTGGCAAGTCAATCAGTTCAAGGGCAATTATGGATGGGCAACAAAGGCTGGCCCTGTTGGTGATGTCTTTATCCTGTGAAAGAATGAAAAATAAATCTCTTTTTGCTCGTACAAAAATTGAATATCACTGGAAAAAGACACGTCACCAAAAGTTTTCATTTTCAATTAACCAGGAAGAATGCAAGATTGCCAACTTTCAAATGAACACAGCAATTTATACAAAACTAAAAAAGACTTAATAAACTCTGTTTGCTAGAAGTCAGAAACAAAAACAAAAATTGATATTAAAAACTAACCAGAATCTGTGGAGAGAAGGCAGAGTTAATGTTTTGAGCCCAGTGACCATTCTTCAGAACTGATATTAGCATGGAAAAGGTTGGGATGTATGCTGAAGATGAGATGTGGGAGGGGCAAGAAGTGAATGATGGGTAGAGATGGAGACCAGAGAGAAAGTAAAACAGTTGGATAGACAAAGGCATGGTTAAAGGTCAGCCTGGGAGAATCAATAGCTGCGAATAGCACCTCATTTCCCACTTAAGAACGCTGCAGCCTTCACGACTCAATATTGAGTTCAATAATTTTGAGGCCTGACCATTTTCTCCCATATCCTTACCCCACACAAGGCCTTGTCATCACATGGGCTGCTACCAAAAACAATCCAATGTCAACCAGTAATGGACCCCATTGGCAGCTATTCTGGAATAGCTCAGCAGGTCTGGTGGAGGGAGAAAAACAGAGTTAACATGTAGGGTAGATGGTACGTCTTTGGAACTGGAGTAACTGTAGCTGTTCCAATGAGGTGGCTAGGGGCTGAATTTGCCAAATCACCTCCCTATTGTAGTCATCTCACCCAACACGGACCCCATGGACTGTGCCAGTGAGCCAGATCTCACCACCCTCTCCATATCTCCTTCTAGGATGTCCACTCACCGTGGTACAAAGCCCTTAGCACCAATGAGATTATAGTAGAGGATTGCATTGAGGTTATGACCTGGCTGGGTAGCAATTACACCTCCCTCTGTATGAACTATTGCACCTAATTATGCCTTCCACTGCCTTCATCAGCCAGACTCTCATGGTGTGAGTGTGGCCCCCATCAATAAGACACACCTTAGACAGTTCCTTTGTGCTCTGGTTAACCCAGCTTCGTTGAGCATCTCATCTGGTTGTATCTCTCACATGCCTCATCTAAACTCCATCTTCAACAACAGCCACATCACCATTGCACAGCGCAGTATTATTCACCTGTCCAGCACAGACCACTCCCAACACACCTTGCTGACTGTTAATTGAGTGCAGCAGTGCAAATTATAACTGAGCCACCCTCTCCCCACTCTGAACCCTCCCCGGCTTCCCATCCTTGCACACATCGCTCCCCCACACATCCACCTGCTCATGAGGACTCACTAACTGATTGAAACCTTCCACGCTGCTCCTCACTTCCCATTCCACGATGACCCGACCAATTCAGCTCCTCTCCATCTGCCATTTCAATGCCTCATCTGAAGCAACTTTCCTGGGAAAGATCTACCAGCAGGGATGGCATTTGAAACATGGGAGATCACTAACACGTTCCTTGGGACATGCCTCATTGGTCAAATGGCATGTCCAAACTACCACGGTGAAATTCACTCTCGCTAAACAGGTTCAGGGGAAACCATGAGGTGGAGGTGCCAGCGATTGGACTGGGGTGAACAAGGTCAAAAATCACACAACACAAGGTTATAGTCGAACAGACTTATTTGATGGCACAAGCTTTCGGAGTCTCACTCATATTTCAGGCGACACCTAAAGAAGGTTCAGGAGAAGTTAGGGCCCTTGAATTGCCAGCAGTACAAACTCTTGATGTACTTGTGAGGAGACACAAATTCCTGAGGAGTGACCCCTGTACAGAGTAAGTGGTGAACTATTCCCCTTACTCACAGCAAATGAAGAGGCAATCACTTGGTTTTGGGACTTTGCACTTGTTAAATATATCTACTTCCCATCCAAGTAGCACACCCAATACCCTCATTGAAGTATCTACATTGCTTTTCACATGCAAGTAATGATTGTTGTGGAACATTGCTTCCAACATTCTCCCATCTTCCCCTGCTCTGAGTAGCTACTTTTCGTTTTTAATGTCTGTCATGAGGCACCTCATTCGAGGGATGCAAACTGCACTCCCCTGCTTCGTGACGCATGGCAGAAAAATTTAACAGGACATAAAACATGATACATTTTAGCGGGAACGTGAGAAGAAGCAACATAATCGCAAATTTATATTTCTAAAGGGGATGCAGGAACAAAGTGACAAATGAACAAAAGAAGAGACTGTTTGACTCTTCAAGACTGCATTGAATAAGATAATAGCTGATCTTTTTATGTCTGAACTCTGCTTCACTGTTTCAGAGATAGTAGGAACTGTAGATGCTAGAGAATCTGAGATAACAAGATGTAAAGATAACAAAGTGTGGAGCTGGATGAACGCAGTAGGCCAAGCAGCATCTTAGAAGATGTGTTCTGTGTTCATTTAGCTCCACACTTTGTTATCTCAGGTTCTCCAGCATCTGCCGTTCCTATTATCTCGAACAAGGTGTAGAGCCGGATGAACACAGCAGGCCAAGCAGCATCAGAGGAGCTGGAAAGCTGACATTTCGGGCCTAGACCTTTCTAAACAAGGGTTGAGGGCCGAAACATCAGCTTTCCTGCTCCTATGATGCTGCTTGGCCTGCTGTGTTCATCCAGCTCTACACCTTCTTATCTCTGCTTCACTGCTTGCTGCTCATAATCCTCGATTCCTTTGTCTATCAAAAATCTATCTAACTCAGCTTGATTAAATTTAAAGATCCAGCCTCCACTACCTTCTGAGGAGGACAATTCCATGCTCAAATAATCCTCTAAGAAAGAAAAAAGTCTCATCTTTTGTCTATAAAGGCAGACTTCTTATTCTTAAATTGTCTCTCCTAATTCTTATCTTGCCCGAAAGAGAAAATATTTTCTGGGGATCCGCCCAGTCCATCCTGTCAAGCTCTTAAATGTTTCAATAAGATCAGTTCTCCAATTCTAATGGATATAGACCCAATCTGTTCAACCTTTAGACCTGGACTTCATATGCACAATATATTGAAGGTTGAAGATTGGGAAAGTCGTTTCATAAAGGTGGATGATTTTGTTAATAGAAGCACAAAGAATACAAACAAAGAGAAGTTAAGATCATTCTTTATAGCAAAGTGTGGAGCTGGATGAACACAGCAGGCCAAGCAGCATCTTAGGAGGACAAAAGCTGACTTTTCGGGCCTAGAGCCTTCATCAGAAAACTTTTTCTGATGTTTTCTGATGAAGGGTCTAGGCCCGAAACGTCAGCTTTTGTGCTCCGAAGATGCTGCTTGGCCTGCTGTGTTCATCCAGCTCCACACTTTCTAATCTCAGATTCTCCAGCATCTGCAGTTCCCATTATCTAAGATAATTCTTTATTTGGCCTCAACTGGACTATTGTGACTAATTCTGGGCATTACAATTGAGAAAGAATGTGAAGACTTCAAAGGGCATAGAAACAAATATGCGAATGAGGATTTTGATTACATGGGTAGATTGAAGAAGCTGGAGTCATTCTCCTCTGACAAGGTTAAAAGAAAAGTTAATAGTATTAAAAATCAAGTGTCTAAAATCACGAGGGGTCTGAACAAAGTTTAGAGAAAGCAACTATTCCCATTGGCGAACGGGTCGAAAACCAAAGGAAACTGATTTAAGGCACAAAAACAGAAGCTGCTGGTAAAGTTCAGCAGGTGTGAAGAGAAATTAGAGTTATGATTTCGAGTCCGGAGACCCTTCCTCAGAACTTTTCCTTGATGGAAACAGATAGGTGTATACCGCAGGACAAGAGTTATAGCAAGGGGAAAAGCAGTTATGAGGCGATTAGGCAAGACTTAGGATACACAGGACGGGGAAGGAAACTGCAGGGGCTGAGCATGATTGAAATGTGAAGCTTGTTCAAGGAACAGCTACTGTGTGTCCTTGATAAGTATGCACCTGTTGGACAGGGAGGAACTGGCCGAGTGAGGGAACCGTGATTTACTAAAGAAGTTGAACCTCTTGTCAAGAGGAAGACTGAGGTTTATGTAAAGATGAGGCGTGAAGGCTTGGTTAGGGCGCTTGGGAGTTACAAGTTAGCCAGGAAGGACTTAAAGAGAGAACTAAGAAGAGCCAGGAATGGGACATGAGAAGTCTTTGGCAGGTAGGATCAAGGAAAACCCTCAAGCTTTCTATAGGCATGTCTGGAATAAAAGAATGACTAGAGTAAGATTAGCGTCAGTCAAGGACAGTAGTGGGAAGTTGCGCGTGGAGTCCAAAGAGGTAGGAGAGGCGCTAAATGATATTTCTTGTTAGTATTCACACAGGAAAAAGACAATGTTGTCGAGGAGAATACTGAGATACAGACTATTAGACTAGACAGGATTGATGTTCATAAGGAGAAGGTGTTAGCAATTCTGCAAAGTGTGAAAATAGATAAATCCCCGGGCCGGATGGGATCTATCCTAGGATTCTCTGGGAAGCTAGGGAGGAGATTGCAGAGCCTTTGGCTTTCATCTTGACGTCATCATTGTCAACAGGAATAGTGCCAGAAGACTGAAGGATAGCAAATGTTGTCCCCTTGTTCAAGAAGGGGAGTAGAGACAACCCTGGTAATTATAGACCAGTGAGCCTTACTTCAGTTGTGAGTAAAGTGTTGGAGAGGATTATAAGAGATAAGATTTATTTCTAGATTATCTAGAAAGGAATAATTTGGTTGAGGATACTCAACATGGTTTTGTGAAGGGTAGATCGTGCCTCACAAACCTTATTGAGTTCTTTGAGAAGGTGACCAAACTGGTGGATGAGGGTAAAACGGTTGATGTGTTGAATATGGATTTCATAAAGCATTTGATAAGGTTTTCTATGGTAGGCTATTTGCAGAAAATTCAGAGGCATGTGTTTGAGGGTCGTTTAGCAGTTTGGCTCAGAAATTGGCTAGCTGGAAGAAAGAGGGTGGTGGTTGCTGGGAAATGTTCATCCTGGAGTTCAGTTACTAGTGGTGTATTGCAAGGATCTGTTTTAGGGCCACTGCTCTTTGTCATTTTTATAAATGACCTGGGTGAGGGTGTAAAAGGATGGGTTAGTAAATTTACAGATGACGTTGAGTTGTGGATGGTGCGGAAGGATGTTGCAGGTTACAGAGGGACATAGATAAGTTGCAGAGCTGGGCTAAGAGGTGGCAAATGGCGTTTAATGCAGAAAAGTGTGAAGTGATTCACTTTGGAAGGAGTAACAGGAATACAGAGTATTAGACTAATGGTAAGATTCTTGGTAATGTGGACGAGCAGAGGGATCACTGTGCCCATGTGCATAGATTCCTGAAATTTGCCACCCAGCTTGATCGGGGGTTGTCAAGAAGGCACATGGTGTGTTAGGTTTTATTGGTAGAGGGATTGAGTTTCGGAGCCAGGAGGTCATGTTGCAGCTGTACAAAACTCTGATACAGCCATACTTGGATTATTGTGTGCAGTTCTGGTCACCGCATTATAGGAAGGATGTGGAAGCATTGGAAAGGGTGCAGAGGAGATTTACCAGGATGTTGCCTGGTATGGAGGGAAGGTCTTATGACGAAAGGCTGAGAGGTTTGAGGCTGTTTTCATTAGAGAGAAGAAGATTAAGAGGTGACTTAATAGAGTCATACAAGATGATCAGAGGATTAGATCGGGTGGACAGTGAGAGCCTTCTTTCTTGGATGGTGATGGCTAGCATGAGGGGACATAGGCTTAAAATGAGGGGTGATAGATATAGGACAGATGTCAGAGGTAGATTCTTTACTCAGAGTAGTGAGGGCGTGGTATGCCCTGCCTGCAACAGTAGTAGACTCGCCAACTTTAAGGACATTTAAATGGTCATTGGATAAACATATGGATGATAATGGAATAGTGTAGGTGAGATGGGCTTCAGATTGGTTTCACAGGTCGGCACAACATCGCAGGCCAAAGGTCCTGTATTGCACTGAAATGTTCTATGTTCTATGTTCTCTGAACTGATGGTAGCTGGGTAAATGTCAGTTTATATGCAGAACATAGGGTTGGGGGAGGGGTGAAGAAGAACAAAGACAGGCAAAAGAGTGGATAACGATCTGGCTTGGGTGGTGAATAGTTGTTAATGGAGACTGTTAGTGACTAGCAATAGGTCGCGTGGAATGGCAGGCTATGTCATAACAAGGCCTGGTGTATGGAGTTGCGGAGTAGGGCATGGGGGAGTTCAGGTCCTAAAACTGTTGAACTTGATGTTAAGTCCGGAGGGCTGCAGGTTCCCCAAGTGGAAAATGAAGTGTTGCTCTTCCCGCTTGCACCGGAGCACTACAGCAATCCTTAGAGATGTTGACCGGGGACAGGATGGTGTGTCAAAGTGGCAGGCAGCTGGAAGCCCAGGGTCTGTTTTTGCAGACGAAACATAGGTGTTCTGCGAAACACTCACCCAATCTGCACTTTGTTTCCCCAATGAAGAGCAGACCACATTGTGAGCAGCTAATTCAGTCGACTAGATTGAGTGAAGTAAACATGTCTGTCTCAGGCTTGCTACAGTGCTCCAGCAAAGCTCAGTGCAAACTACTCGTTTTCCACTTGGGGATCCTGGCAGCCCTCCGGACTCAAGTTTGATCATTTTAGGGCTTGAACTCTCCCGTGTCCTAGCCCCCAATCCCACACACCATGCCTTGTTATCACATTGCCTGCCATTTCACACGACCTATTGCTCGCCACTAACAGCCCCCATTAACAGCTATTCACTCTCCTAGCCAGAACATTATCCACTCCTTTTTATGTCCAGCTGTTCTTCTCTCTCTTTGAGCTCTATCTCCACTTATCATTTACTCCTTACCCCTTCCCCCCAACCTTTTTTCTGCATATGAACCAACATTTTCCTATCTACTATCAATTCTGAGGAAGGGTTAACGGACCCAAAACGTTAACTCTGATCTTTACTTCACAGTTGCTGCCAGACCTGCTGAGCTTTGAGAGCAAACTTCTCTTCTTGTCGGATTTTACCTGATTTAAGGCAACTGACAAAAGAAACAACAGCAGCAGCAGGAAAGAACCTTTCTGTGCAGTGAGTGATTAGGAGCCAGAATATTCTGCCTGATACTGTGGTGGAGGCAAATTCAATCATAGTTTTCAAAAAGAGATTGAATGTACACCTGAACGAAATAATGTTCAGGGCTACAGAGATAAAAGTAGCAGTGTGGGACCAGTTAAACTGCTCTCACAGAAAGCCTGTATGGTCCTGATTGGCCAAGTAGCCCCCTTCTGTGTTGTAACCATTCTATGGTGTTAGTATTTAGCACAGCAAGCCAGTTTGAGAATGCCGCCTCTCACAATTTTCCAGCACTGCCTGCTGCTCCTTAAACTGCTGGATGCTAACCAGTTACAGTTCCCCTGAACTGCTGTTAGCCACAGGGAGATCAGTGCCTGAAACTCCCTGAAGTGACTCCAGTCACTCCTCAGCTTACGGAAACGTAAGCTTGAGTTTGAGCTATTCAAGGCACATCCTGCACTGATGGCTCATTACATGGCAAGAGAATAGCAAGCAACAAGTCAAGGCTGTCAGCATCTGGCTGATTAAAAGTTCCCTTGAAATCTAACTTCTAGCTCGAAGTATTGAGGTAAACTGGCCCTCAGTTTAAAATACTTTCCATCTCCTTTCATGTCTGTGACAAATTCCCAATCTCAACAAACTCTGTCGTTGCCATTTTTAATACACTCTCCCATCTCTGCATGTGTCCAATACACCGGCTCCATCATTTGCTTTTTGTTTACGAAAGGCTAAAGATATCATTCTGCCAAAGAGTATAGTAAAGCTGATTATTCAGAATTACTTACTGAGGAATATACCAAAAGCAATCAGTCACAGATTTACATCAAGAAGAATATTCTGAAGTTCATCATTTACTGTTTACATACCGTGGCACCTACTACAGTTTGTGATTTAATATTCCAAATACAAAGGAAAATACTGAACATATTAGATGTTTTATATAATGGGAGGTATGCACAAGCTTATTATTATGGTGGGATTCATTGTAAAACATAGCCTTTCAGACTATAAATATCGACAAATATGTTAAAGCCTATGAGTTGATATTCAATGTTCTGATAAGTAAAGAATGTAATTCATTGTTTATTGTACTAATATGCAAACTAAAATCCGATCTATGTATTCGATGTTCCATGTACTGAGGGATACACTAAAGTCTGTCATTCAATATTTTAAGTATATTGAAGCATATTATGCAATTTCTTTATGTATTGGACAATGCTAATTCTTTTTATTATTCAATGTTTTCTACATTGAGAGGTACACTAGGTCTATCAGTTTACTGGTGTTTGACTGAGACAATCCTTACTGTCAATTTCAATGGTTTATTTACTGATGCATACACTGTGGGCTATCATTCACTTTTTAATATTTTTCAAGAGATATAATATAGCCTAGTTTTTTATATTGTCATTGTATTAAAGCCTATTATTCACTAGTTTATGTTTCAAGAAGTACACAGAAACCAAGCATTCACAGTATTGTATAAACTAAGTGGCAAGTGGCTGTAAAGTGCATTTGGATGTTCAGAAAGGCACAATATTGGTGGAAGTCTCTATTTCTTATTCAGTGTTTTATGCATAGAATTGTACACAAAAACCTTTGTAATGAACAGAGGAACAACACTGAGCCATCCACTCTATTCTGAGACTCGATGTTTGTTCCGTATCTTTCCATCTTGATTCTGTATCCTAATTCCCAATGTTAGTACATCCCATACATTCTAACGCAAAAAATCAAATTATCAATCTCAATGTTGAAACATCCAAATTAATGCAGCCTTACAACACAGTAGAATGATGAGCATTCCAGGTTTCTATTAACCTTTGTGTGAAGTGCTTCCTACCATTGCTCCTGAATGGCTTTGCTCTCATTGTAAGGTTACAAGTCCTTGTTCTGCAATATCCCACCAGAGGAAATAGTTTCTCCACGCTAACTCTATTAATTCCTTCAATCATCTTCAACACTTCCATTCAATAGAATGCTCAGATAGACATAAAATTGGCAAACAGAATTCAATGCAGTGAACTGTGGGGTGTAATATTTGGGAAGGACAAACAAGGCAGGGGAATGTACTGTAACAATGACTGAATACCAGGAAATCTGTGTTACAGAACAGCAGTGAGTATGTGTCCACTGTTGCCTGAGGTAGCAATACAGTTTGATAAGGTGGCAGAGAAGGTGAATACAGAATATTTATATTGCCTAGGGAGGTTATACTTGACGTTTATAAGACATTAGAGTCTGTTCACCGCATAAAAGGAATGCTGGAACCAGAGAAAATGATTTCTGTTGTTTTTCACTCAGGGAATCTGCGTTGCTATTGTGACATGCACTTTACAAGCATGTTGTAGTCTGCATCTGTGGATACAGTCTGTAGCCTGTATCTCTTCCATCACATGGCTGGCCAGGAATCTCTCCTACTCTTGTTATCTGCCATTGGAATGTCCTGGAAAGATTTGCAGGTCGAAACTGAATCCTGTTTGGCAGACTGTCCTGGTAATCAATTGTGATTCAAACCCAAGTGTGTAGCTCAGGGACTGCGACACTACCCATGGGACCACAAGACCTCCATCACTAGGAAGTGTAGAGAAGGGACCTGCAGTGATTTTGCAACTTTGATTTATGAGGAAAGACTGGATAGGCCTAGAGTTCTTCAGCAGAGGTGTCCAAATAACTAAGTGAGTTCATTTATATGAGGAGATTGCTGAAACTGGGATTATTCTCCTTATAGAAAAAACGCTGAGGGGTAACCTAAGAGATGTATTCAAAACTACAGGGGTTCTGTTAAAGCAAGTAGGGAGGAATGATCTCCTCTGACAAATGGGCCATTAATCAGACATGTTGGAATTAAAATACTTTTCTGAAGCCTTATTTACTCTTTCCACTGAGGCACTGGTCCCAGTCTGGTTCAGACGGGCCGTATCCCAATGGTATAGTTCCTTCTATGCCCAACCCTGGTGCCAACTAGACCCACTCACTCTCATACAATTCCTTCAGCTACACATTCATCTTAATAATAGGGTTGTACCTGTATCAATTAGCTAATGACTGATTCCAGTAATATGCTGAAAATTATTATTATTAAGGCCCTGATTTGTAATTTCGTTCCTAACTCATAATCCTTCCTTAGCAGGACTTCCATGTCCCCCTGCCTCCTCCCTCCCAGTTTCATTGTTCCAAACAGGGACTGGGACGACTGGACCTCCCCAAGTTCCTTTCCAGGATTCTCCTTTCCAATATCCTTTACACAAACTCTAGTTGGGAAATGTACTCTTCAGGATTTAATTGTGTTTGCAGGGAGCACCTTCTCTCTCCCTAATTCATAAATGCACTATGATTATAGCTGGTTATTTCTGATCAGTCTTCTGTAGAACTTCCACTTCAGTCAGCAACCTGGCTGTTTCTCCTGAAGTCTTCCTCTTTATCCTCACAGTTTCAAATCATGTGTTTGACTGTATCTATGTCTGGGACCTCCTGCGCCAGCCCTAATTCCTTGCTTCCCAATATCCAGCTGTAAAAATCAGATTAAGCTCTACTTATACTGGTATTATTTTCTGAGATGTGACGGAGTGGATCACAGAATTCCTCAACTTCTTTCGCACTGCAACTTACACTCCAACTCCAAGACTTCGAGTCAAAGTGACTCAAGGCAAAGATATTCCTGCGGATGTGTCTATCAAGAGCAGGCTTGCATTTCAAGTGCTACCAGATACTGTAATCACGATCTATGTTGTCATTTCTAATCTACACTGAATGATATGCTTTAGTGTACAACTCAAAGTTAGAATCTATTTGCTAAGTGTAACTCAGACTCGTGTTTTCTGTTATGTCGAGAAATAGTTTACTGACAGCTAGTGTCTGAGTTACACTTAGCAAATGGATTCTAACTTTGAATTGTGCACTAAAGTATGTCATTCAGGGTTCCGTAACAAAGTGGTGTATCAAAGGTTAATGATCTGTAATTTCCAAACAGTGGATTATTCAAACACATTCTTTGAACTGCTTTAGAAACAGAATGGTATACAAATTATATTGCTTGCTATGTTACCACAAATAGAGTATACTAAACATATGAACCTATCAGTGTTTTATATACCAAACATACACCAAAGCCTATTAACATCTATTATAATCTAGGGATATACTGAAGCTGAACATTATCTGTTTTATGTACTGAGGAGTAAATTGAAGCTTATCATTTGTTATTTCATGTACCAAACTATGAACTGTCATTCATTGTTTTATCATCAGAGGGATACACTAAAGCCTGGCTCTATCCCTTGATCTACAAGTCATACAGAGAGGCCTGTGGTTCACTTTTTTATATTGGTGCATCATTCACTGCTTTATAAGCTGAATGGTATACTGAAACCTATGGTTCATTTTGCATATCTGAGTTTCTTAAAATCTGACTGTGATTGATTTTTCTATCAAAGAATATATTAACGTCGATAATTAATGGTGCAGATACAGAAGGTTAAACTGAAGCCTCGTGTTCACATTTAAGTACAGTACAGCATACTAATGCCTATGATTCAGAGGTTAACTTTTCAAAACATTATCAATTTAATGGTATACAGAAGTTTTTCAACCAGTATGAAGTATACCTTGGATTATGCTAAAGCCTATTATTTACAGCATTATGAATGCCGGTGTATATTAAGGATAATCACTCACTGCTTTATACAGTCAGAATTTGACTGAAGACCATGGATGCAACCTTAAGTTGTTTACTACTCGCATTCACTGGAAAGGTGTGACAGACACATATTGGTCTGCCTAACTGACTGGTGAAAACCACAACCACAAATTTGGTCAGCATATACTGACGGCACATTTTCATTATTCACTCCCGAAACAGGATTAAACCTGAACTGGGGCTACTGACAGGGCGACTCAACAAGTTGCAGCAGAGGTGCTTCCGACCTACCATTGCCACGGCTGGGTTTATGGAAGCGCTGTGTTGGTTTGCTAGGGTTAATTCAAGATATTTGCCGCTCACAATAAAGGAGAAAAACAAAATGTCTTTCACAGGAAAGGGGAGAGATGGTGTGAGGGAACAGTGATGGGAGGAAGGTAGGAGCTTCAAAGTCATGCTATGTTTCACTCTGATTGACTGCCTATTACACCCGCTCTCTTCCTTTCTCAGGGTGTGGCATGGAGACTGTCTGCTCCCCTCTGTGGAAACAGGAATGTTTCTCGTCACTTTGACTTCTGTCTCACCAGTGGCTCCAGGGCAATGTGACTGACTCAGCAAGCCCCAAATCTCAAATAAAAACAGAAAGCACTGAAAAAGTTTAGCAGGCCTGACAGCATTTCTTGGCTGGGAGACAGAGTTAATGCTAAGTATGTCACTCATCAATGAAGAGCCCTCCCTCAGAGGCTTTGCAAATCTTCCCATAACTTTGGCATATACAATTGATTATCTAGCAGTATTCTTTCCACTAATGGATCTTGCACTTCACAGGGATCCTACACTTATAAATGGAAGCCTGCCTGAAACACATGCTGTTTTTTTTATCCTGCAACACTGTTGGGCCCCTTACTACATGCAGTGTCTCTCAGCAGCACTGCAGAGAGAACAGCTTTGGTTGGGCTCGAGACTGCAAGATAATCATCGCAATGAAAAGAGGGCAGCGAGTCTAGTTGTTCACAGTCCCCATCAGAATCATCGTGGGCATGTCACAAATTGGGAACTGATCAACGGAATGCAAATTCTGGCTCAATCTTGTAATGCTTCATGTACCAGGTAGCCAGCTAAAGAAATGTATTCATTATTTTGTCTGCACAGGTGGATTTAAAATTCTTTGCTTTACATAATGAGAACATATTAAAGTCTTTCATTTGTGCTTTTGCTCACCGGGAAAGAGAGTAATATTATAATGTAATGTTTGGTCAGCCAAACCTGCATCATCCATAGTTTTATGAACCATGAAGGATAATATCACCTGTTATTCACTAAGTCATCTGTTGAGATGAGACTGGATCCTGACAATCAATGTTTTATCAACAGAGTTAATGCTAAAGCTTATTGTTCACTCTCTTATCTACTGTATGCCCAAACCGAGTGTCACTGCTTTACATACCTGAAGCATATTGAAGCCGAACAATTTTATGAACCAAAGGTGCACTGATGTTTATTTATCCTCATGTTTTATGTACTGGGGTGTACACTGGAGCCTGTCATTAATGTTGTGAACTGTGTGGTATACTAAAGCTTGTTGCTCAATCTTTCACAGACAGAGGAATGGGATGAAGTGTGACATTCACTCATTATTGCATGACAGACTATATTAAATACAATGATTACAAGTTTGTTTGAAAAACATGTAGTGAAACCTGTAATTCACTGTTTTCATGGGTGAGTTATCCACTGCTTTACAAACTGAATTGTATGCTGTAACCTGAGATTCAATGTTTCATATACAGTTTGACTATACTAAAATCTAACACTCATTGATTTTTCTAACAAAGAATATATTAGAGCTACAATGAATGGTTTATATACAGAGGGGTATAATAAGGCTCAGCTTTATGTAAAAAACATACTAATGCCTACTATTCACTGGGTTATGTATATACTAAAACAATTATTCAAAATGTTATTCACCGAGTTGGAAACAAAACTTTCTCAATCAGTGTGCATTGTGGCTTATATTAAACTCATTTTTCACTGCATTATGTACGCAGGTATATACTAAAGCTTATCACTCACTATTTAATACAATGAGGCATTTATTTAAGACCCTGGGTTTAAAATTGAAATGTGTTGTGCCATTTGTAGTGTTCACCAGATATATCTGAGTCAGAGATATCATGCATTGATTAGCCAAGCAGGTGATGGAAATGACAATTCCAATTTTAGTTGTAGCATATGCTTGAAACAACTTTGTTAATACCTCCTGAAACAGCAAGCCCTCTGAAACAAGACAAGCCTTGCACTAGGGCTGTTCAGCAAGTTGCTTTGCTCTGTGCTTCTGACTTCCTGTTGCTGATGCTGCATTTGTGAAAACTGTATTGTTATATTGGAGTTAATTTGAGATATTTGCTGATCACACAAAAGAAGCAACATGGAGCCTTTCATGGGAGAGAGGATAGTTGGTGTGGGAAAAAGGAGATAGGAAGGAAAGCAGGAGCTCCATGATGTTTTGCTCTGAGCACTAACTACCCGTTACATCTGCTCTCATTCCTTTCTCAGGGTATGGCTTGGAGACTATTTGTTCCACTTGCCTTTTCTTCTTGACTTTTACTTCTGCCACCAGTGACTCTAGGGTAATGTGACAAAATCAGGGAGCCATGACTCTGTGAAATAAAAGTAGGAAGTGCTGTAAAAATTCAACAGGGTCAGTCAGCATGGTTGGGAGAGAAGCAGAGTTAAATGTTTTGTGACCTCTCATCAGAGCACTCTTTCTGAAGAGCCCTCTCTCTGAAGCTTGTCAGTGTCTTCCCACTTCCTTGGTTTTCCACAGGAATTATTTCTCTCACTTAATAGAGTTTCACATTGTATGGAATGTTCCTTTAAAACAGGAAGGCTGGCTGGAGTACATGCTCTTCCCACAATGTTGTTGCGACCCCCGTTGTGCCCAGCAACTATCAGCAGTGCTGCAGAGATGGCAGCTTGAGATACACTCAGGGCTGCATGACAATCCTGGCAATGAGGTGGGAGGAGTGCCAAGTTCAGAATTGATGTGGGCACATTACAAATTATGGACTAATCACCAGAAACACAGGTTAATAGATTTCTAGCTCAATCATTCAATGTTCCGTGTACTGAAAAGTATAAGTGAGTCACTTAGTCGCTATTTGAAATACACAAGTCTGGAAAAATATTTCTGTTTTACTAAAGCCTTTCATTCATGTGTTTACACAACAAGACATAGTGCAATACTACTGCTCCATGTTTATCAGAAGAATACTGTGATATAGTGTGTCATTCACAGTTTTATGAACTGGCTGCTTTTAATTGAATGCTAATTCCCAATATTCAATGTACTAAAGTATACAGTACTTGAGTGGTATATATTAAGCTTAACATTTGCTGCTTTTAATGCTGATGAGTGCACTGAACCTTAATTGTGTAACATACCATGGAGGTTACTTTTGGACTGCTTTGTATATGAAGAGGTGCATTGGGATGTCTATCATCAATGTTTTATAATCTGAGAGGACAACCAGTCATATTCTTTTATGCAGGAAACATACTGAAGCACCTACAGCATCTATCACCCAGGAAACGCATTAAAGATGAAAATTAACACTTTGTATATTAGAGGGATGTACTAAGTCCAAACATTTACTGTTTATATAGAGATCAATGTACTAATGCCTTTTCTTTGCTGCACCACGGCATGTACTAAAATATTCATTCAGTCTTATAAATTGATTGAGAATGAAATTTTGCCACACGATTCTGTGGATTAGAGAAGAAGACAATACTCTGAGGTTGATGTGCATTGTTTTACATGATGAGTATAACAGTGATCTTGGGCTCAAAGTGGGGTTCTATATCTCTGTTTGCAGCATGCAGCAGAAAAATTAATCAGTGGCACAACAAAGAGTCAACTTAACTGACGTAAATTCAGGAGCCCAAAGTCGGTCAACATACATACAGGCAGCTTGTTCCTTAACCCTGAAGCAACAAGCTTTCTAAAACAAAACAGCTTGTATCTGAAGCTATTGAAGCATCAGTTCAGCAGGTTATAACTGTTATACTGATAACGTACTGTTGGGTTTGTGAAAGCTGTGTGTTGCTTCACTGAAATAAATTTGAAATTTTGTTGTGCGTAGAAAGAGAGAAAAGCCAGTACTTACCCTGGTGTGGAGCCAATTTCTTTTATTTACAATATCTCCTGATCTGTAATGTGACCATGACAGAGAGGAGGCAGAGAAGGAATGAAGTGAGGAGGTTAAGTACTCATTAGAAAACGTACTACCCAGAAAGGATGTTTCTGGAGCACCACCCCTACTTATTAACGAGCCAGGAGCAGCACTTCCACAAAGGGGTCATCAAGGACTTTTGCCACCTTTTTAAAGCAGAGTGACGATGACCCAGTGGGTCACCTTGGTCAGCTTTGCCCTAACATTTGAGTAGATCCTTCAAAAGAGAAGCAGTGATGTCAGTAACATCTAGCTAGCTCACAGCTAGCTATTCATGGATGCATCAGGGTAGCCACAGAGGCACTGTGCACAAGAAATAGGACTACATACACCTCTCCATGAAAAGGGAAGAGTGATTGCAAGAGCCACTGGATTTTCCAGGGTAGTAGGCTCCCCTCTAATGTAAACTGTGGCACATCTCTCTGTGGCCAGCAGGGAGTGCCACTGGAACCTCAAATGTGAAGTCTGTCTGACCTGCAGCGATCACACCAAAAGTTCAGCTTGGTGAAGGCCTGGTGGCTTCAAAACAAGCAAGATGGATTTAACCTGCACTGGTCTACACACCTCAGACCTCCGAGTTGCACCGGTGAATGGGAGCCTGTCAACAAGGACCATCCCTTTGACATGTGGCCAGTGACTCCAACCACCATCCCACCAATTGAGATCAGAGGACTTGTAATGACCTCACGAGCCAGGCCATGGACTGCACTAGCCTGGCAGAAGCCTGGGTGGATTACCTATCAGACACTGGAATAAAAGCAGCTATCAGAGCACAATTGTTGTCCCCCTGTGCGAGAATAGTGGGTTTGCGTTCCAAGAAGCCTTTTTGACTCCCACAAGGTGGGAACCATAGGAATGCCAGTAATCAGAGGAAGCAAGTTGCTGGACTATGGCCCCTGTGAGCACTGAACTAGACCTAGATATAGTTCTTGTTGCTAAGGGGATCAAGAGGTATGGGGGATTAGAGCACTGACCTCAATGATGAGCCATGATCATATTGTGGTGGAACAGGCTTAAGGTGTCAAATGCTGTACACCAGCTCCTACCTTCTGTGGTTCTATGAGATCCGAAGTCATGGTGGCAGCCACTATTGTAAGATCCCTCTGAACTTTCACTGTAGCAGTGAGATGTTGGGACCCTCTGCCTGTGCTGCCAAGGAAGCTTAGTCAGCAGTTAATCCATCGTGGACCAGTCTGGGAGTACTGCCGTGGAGTTGCCAATCAATTCCCTGGTGGAAAGAAAATGGGCACCGAGTTCGGTAGGATACCCTCCTCAGCTTTGTGGTCGCATTCCCTCCATAATCTACGCAGCTAGTGCAAGCTGTGTGGCAAGCCTGCCAATGTAGCAAGCATCTCACTTATGCATTCTCATTGGTGTTTTCTATACTTTGCACACTTCTTTGTAGACATGTTAAAAGGTCTGTATTATGCTATATTGATCTCCAATTTACATAGTGAGAATATACTAAAGCCCTTAATTCATTTTTTTTGCCTAAAGGAACACAATAATGCGACCATCCAATGTTTTGTTAGCTGAATGCTATACTAAAGTACATCATTCACAGTGTCATGAACCATTGAGGGTAATAGTGTCTGCCATTCATTGAATTAAGTGCTGAGACTTATACTAATCCTGCTATTCGATGATTTATCAATGAGATGGTACATTAAAGTCTGTCATTCAATGTGTTGCGTACTGAGGAGAATAGTGAAACCTGCTTTATACACATGGAGTATAGCCATGCCTATTATACACTTGTATATACACTGTGGGATTTATTGATGTCAGTTATTTGCTATCTATATACCAAGGGATGCACCGGTTCCTATCATGCACTGTTTTATCAGCTGAGCAGTATACTACAGTTAATCATTCATAATTCATTACAGCTCATCTCTTTGAAAAGTGAGATTACTGATCAAAATGCCATTGCTCTTTGTGGGTGCTTGATCCGCGCAAGTTTTCTTGTTGGGTTTCTTACTTTCCCATCCTGGTTACATTTTAAATGTACCTTGTTGGTTGTAAAGTATTATGGGCGAACCTGAGGTCAGTAAAGGTGCTATTGAAAATCAAGCTTTTGTTTCCTGTTCCAATGTGCTATAATTTGAGCACTGCGGGCACTCACGACATACTGAGGAATACGCTTGCTGTTATCATTCACTGTTTTATGTAGCCAGAAGAATATAGACACAGTGGTTTCACTCAAAGGCCGTACATTATAGGGTAGGCCTTGACTTTGCCTAAGTTTCGTGAAAGTATGCTGCTTAAATGTTTTCAGTATCAATGCTGGAACTGATTGCTTCATTAGAAATGAGATACTTATGTCAGTACAAATTTGCAGTCACCTGTAATGAAGAATGCCCATAAAACCAGGCAATGTTCATTCAAAAGTACACTAGCCATGGTTGAACCTACTTGATGTAACAGATAAAAACTAGCATTTTGATATTCCCAAATAGTGGAGCAAATGTGCCTTGGTGGAAGGGACAACTTTAGAAATGTTTGCTTCTAATGCTTACAAATTGTTTGTTTGTCAATTGTTTGTGAAGCAATTTATGATTCATGACCACATATTTACAGTTTCTGGTGACCAAATATTTCCAGTTTCTGGTGACCAGATATTTACTGTTTCTGCTTTGCAGTTTACTTGTGGTGAGGAACACGTGCACTAATTAAAACCGAAAGAACTGTGGATGCTGTAAGTCAGAAACAAAACAGAAATTGCTGGAAAAGCTCAGCAAGTCTGCCAGCATCTGTGGAGAGAAATCAGAGTTAACATTTCGGGTCAAGTGATCTTTCCTCAGAACGTGCACTATTTTTCCTTTTGTAAGATTGTGCTCTTTTGCCTGATGTATGAACTTTAATCTAATGTTATGGGATTTGTTCATTCAAATTAAGCGTCAAATGGAAAGATACCCATCATGACATTCACACAATATTTATTGTTACCTCTGCAAGTAAATAAGCATGTTAAAACACAAGTGGGAGATTAACATGCACAAAGGATCAAGCTCTGGTTGAAAATATTAAAACATACTTCTACCAGAAGCTCTTACTGCAGTTATCCTACTGTTATAGCTGACTCTTTCTTATTTTTAAAATTCCTGAATGTCCTTAGTGTAAGGCTTTGTAATGTCTAGTCTGACCATTGAAATGAAATATTGTTTTATTAAAGTGTGCTGCAATAAAAGGGCACAAAGCCAGCCAACAGTAAATTGAAGTGTATGTTATGATGATTAGAAATAGAAATAGGAAAAGCAAAGAAAATGTAAACAGACTTGGAGGAAAACAGAAGAAGAAATGAGGGAAGAGACAAGCAGTCAACATAGAAAGGGATCCAAAAGTATTTTCTGTATTGATCTCAAACTGCCCCCCACATATCCAGTGTTGTTATCTCCTCTTTATAATATGGCAGCCATAATAGCACACTGTAACAGAAGTCAGCCATTCAGTTTCTCAAGCCTGTACCTCTACCTGTACTTCTATATTTGATTAACCAAAATTCAGGACATAACTTCCCTGGAGAAGTGTGCTAAAGACTATTTGTGTAAAGTAGATTCTGTTTTACTTTAGGACCTGGCTTGTTTGAGTAGATGGAAGATATGTTCACACAGTAAATGGTTCAATATTTAAACACTTGGTTCCACTGCTGTTTATTGAAGATGTGCCCTTGATCAAAAGTGGGAGAGGTTGGTAGGGGTGATTGGTAATAAAATATATGAGACATAAAAGCCAAATAGTTGACAGTTTTCAGATCAAAAATCTTATTTTTTTAAGGCTACTGTACCTTTTTGGAAGAATTAAGTTAATAAACCATGGCAAATTTCAGCATAATATTGCATGCTTTAGGAAAAGAATGACTAATCTGTTTCATGATTGTTGGAGGCAGTTCAGGATCATTAAAATTCTACAGCAAAGATGCAGGCATTTCGTGTCATACGCAGCCATGGCAGCATAGAAGGAGGCTATTTGGCCAATTAAGTTTATACTGGTTCTCTGCGAGTCACATTCCTCCATTTTATCATGGTGACTCGACAAGGCAGTTTTCCACGTGCATCCATCCAATTTTCTTTTGAACACATTCATCATCTCCGCTGCCAACAACCTCGTGAACAGCAGATTCTAGCTCATTACCACACTATGCCTTAAAAATGTCTTCCTATCATCCCCAGTATAACTCTTCCCACAACATTAAATCTTGTCCCTACACTAATTGGAAGAGCTTCCCTTAGCGTAGCTGTCCTTTGTCTATCTTACCTGAATTTACTAAAATCTTTATCTTCTGTAAAATCTTCCCTCAATCTCCTTTGCTCCAAGGAGAGTAATCTCAGCCTTCCTAACTTAACCTTGAACCTAAACCCCCTGTTTCCTGAAACAATTTTGGTAGATCTGTAACTTTTCAAGGACCTTAAAATCCTTCTCAACCCATTGACCAGAAGAGGATGTAATACTATAGTTGTTGGCCAGAGCTTTAAGAATTTTTGGCACATCTTCCCTACTTTTACACTCAATGTTTCTTTCTATGTACTCTAAGAATCCATGTGTTTTGTGAACTATTCTGTTAATATATCCTGCCATTTTCACAGATCAATGCACATGAACCTCCCAGGTGCCTCTGTCCCTGTCCAATAAGACCATATTTCCTCTCCATATCCTTTCTATCAAAAATACATCATGTCACACTTCCATTTACTAAAATTCCTGCTTCCATCAGTCTACTTATTCTGTGAGCCTATCTATATTGAGTTGCATTTGTTTGAAATTCCCCTCATTGTTTGCTTCACCAGATGTGGTTGTATCAACAAATTTTGGTATTTATTACAGTAGTAAAATGGACTAGTCTTTTTAGGTCCTTCTACGAAGGGTGAATAATTCTTAGGCAGTCTGGGAATTGTGTGGATGCTCAAGTATTGAGGCACTCTTGTAGGTGAGATACAAATCAAAACTGAGGAAGACCAACAGAGCCGGCCACTTAGAGTGGAATTCCAGACAAAATATTTGGGCCATAGGCCTGGTCATACTGCCTCCTGGATTATCACAGGGAAATTGACTCCATTGGCCTGACCACATGACAGGACCTCACCAATGGCAGAAATAGTCCACAGAGTTGTTCCTAATTGGACCCTTGACCATTCTAATTAGCTGCCCACCACAATAACTCTCAGAATGATGCATCACAGAAAAAGACTGACAGATCCAGTGTGTCTATGCTGGCCCTTCAAAGGGGTTATCCAGTTAATTCTACTGATGTAACTTTTATATTGTTATCAAATGTTTATCAAATTTCCTTTTGATTTTTACTGTTGAATTTGTTTGGACCGTGTTTTCAGATTCTGGATTCCAGGTCATACTTACTTGCTGCAAAAATATTCCTCTCATTTCGCCCCTTCGGACCTTAGAGCAAAATAAAGCTAAGGTGATCGATAAGGTTAAAAAGACAGCTCCAAAGGCTTTGTGTCTTACTGTGAAGGGTATTCATACTAGGGTTGGTGAATTAGAAGCGCAATAGGTGTAGGTGGTTGCGATATAGTTACAATTTAAGAGATATGGTTTCAGGCTACCAAGGATGGGAACTAATCATCCAGGTGCATTCATGATTTATGAAGGACAGGCACTAAAGGAAGCAGGTGGGCTAACAATGTTAGTAAAGGAGTAATAAATGCAGTAGTGAAAAAAGATACTGGCTCCAAAAACTATGATCTAGAATCATGTGAAATTCTAATGGGCAGAAAACATTGTTGAGTGTTGTCTATTGCCCTCCAAACAGTAATACAATTTAATGCACATACATGTTTCTTACAGCTTTTAGAAGAGAATTTTCTGGAGTATGTACGTGATGGGATTTTAGACTTATATACTGAAGAACGAATCAGAGAGCAGGCTGTTCTAGATTAGGTATTGTGCAATGAAAAATGATTCATTAGTAGTCTTGTTGTGCGATGTCCGTTGGATCAACCACAATACGGTAGAATTCTTCAGTAAGATGGAGAGTGAAGTCATCAAATCTGAGCTAAGGGTCCTTAATCTAAAGGTGAGGTTATGAAGTTCAAACTGGCAAGGATGGATTGGGGAACCTTACTAAAGGGGTTGATGGTGGATAGGCAATAGCTCATGTTTAATGAGCATGTGCACGAAATACAACAACTATGCATTCCTATCTAGCATAAAAATAGAAGAGGAAAGGTGGCTCACCCTTTAGTGTTGAAAATAAATTAGGGATAGTACTATTTCCAATGAAGAGACATGTAAAATTGCCAGAAAAACTAGCAAGCCTGAGAATTGGATTTTAGAGTTCAGCAAAAATAAAACGAAATGTTTGATCAAGAGTGTGAAAAAGTAAAATTACAAGGAACATAATAACTGACTGTTAAAACTTCTATAAATGTATGAAGAGGAAAAGATTTCTAATGATACATCTAGGTGCCTCATGGTCAGAAACAAGAGAAATTACAAGGGGGAACAAAGAAACGATAGATAAATTGACCACATATTTTGGTTGTGACTATGCAAAAGAAAGCACAAATAGGCTCCAAGTAATGTAAGGGAACCAATGGTATAATGAGAGAATAGTCAATGAAAATAAAAAGACAGCTGCAGCAAGCAAGTAGGAAGATAAATAATTTATTTGCCTTCATTGCAAGAGAATTTGAGTTTGGAAGTGAGGGATGTCTTACTGAAATTATCCTTTAGTTAAAATTGCCTCATATCATTTTTCTTGTCAAAATGCAGCACATCTAGCTTCTCAGCATTAAATTTCATTTGCTGTGTTGTCTGCCCATTTCACCAGTCTGCCTAAGTTCTCCTGAAATAAAACCAAAAAAGTGCTGGAAATACGCAACATCTACAGTGAGATGGAAATGGGATTAATGTTTTGAGTCCAATATGACTCTTCTTTGGAACAGACACTTTGGATTCTTCTGCTTGAAGAAGAGCCACTGGGCACAAGACATTAACTCTGTTTCCCTCTCCACAGATGCTACCAGACCTGCTGAGTCTGTCCAGCACTTCACTTTTAATTTAAATCTCCAGTGTCTGCATTATTTTGCTCCTCTTGAAGTCTGTTATTACCCTACTCACCTTTTAGTACATTTTGCAGTTTATATGATATGCAAAACCTGACATTATGTCATGTATACTCAAGTCCAAGTCATTATATTCATCAAAAAGAACAGTGATCCCACTAATGATCCCTGGGAAACTCCTTATATATTTTCATCAGTTGAAATGGCCACCATTTGTCAGTGCTGCCTGCTTTCTGTCACTTTGCTGATGTTGTGTCCAAACTGCAATTGCCCTTTAATTTTATAACCTTTAATTCTGCTAAAAGCCTATCACTGTAGCTTACCAAATGCTTTTTCAAAGCCCTTAAACCAACATCAATGATACGCTCCTCATCAAAACTAACCTTCATTTAATTGAACAGAATCGTAATTGGACCAGCCATATAAATAGATACAAGAGCAAGCCAAAGGCTGTGATCTGTGGCAAGTAACTCACTTCCTGTGTTAGTAAATCCTGTCCAACATGTACAAAGCACAAGTTAGGAGTGTTGGAATACTATCCATTTATCCTGGTGTTGAAATTCCAATAACACTCGAAACTCAACGCCATTCCAAGTCAAGGCAGCACTCTTGATTGACATCCCACCCACCTCTTTTTAAGATTCACTCTCTCCACCATCAATGCACAGTGACAGAAGTGTGTACCATTTATAAGATGCAACTCACCAAAGCTCAGAAGACAGCATTTTCCAAATATGCAGTCTCTCCCATCTAGAAGGACAAGGGCAGCAGATACATTGGACTCCTACAAGCTCCTTCCAGGTCATTTAAGATTCTGACTTAGAATCATATTGCCATTCCCTCTCTTACTGGTTGAAAATCCTGGAACTGTTGATGTACTTGCTACCAAAATGAACTGCAGTGGTACAAGAAGGTGGCTCGCCATTATCTCATCCAGGGCAACAAATACTGCCCAAGCCAGTGATACCCAAATTCAAGATACATTTTTAAAAAAAACAACAATGTTATATAAACTGGTTGCCACTCTGTGTTGATTCTGCTGGTTTTGGGATGCAGTAGGGGGAGGGGAAGAGCTGGGCTGGTTGTGTGGTGCAGTGGGGGGGGAGGGGACGAACTGGGCTGGTTTAGGGATGCGGTGGGGGAAGGGGAGATTTTGAAACTGGTGAAGTCCACATTGATACCATTAGGCTGCAGGGTTCCCAAGCGGAATATGAGTTGCTGTTCCTGCAACCTTCGGGTGGCATCATTGTGGCACTGCAGGAGGCCCTTGATGGACATGTCATCTAGAGAATGGGAGGGGGAGTGGAAATGGTTTGCGACTGGGAGGTGCAGTTGTTTGTTGCGAACTGAGCTGAGGTGTTCTGCAAAGCGGTCCCCAAGCCTCCGCTTGGTTTCCCCAATGTAGAGGAAGCCACACCGGGTACAATGGATACAGTATACCACATTGGCAGATGTGTGTACATCTCAAAACCAGCCCAACCTGTCTCTGCCTCCCTAACCTGTTCTTCCTCTCAACCATCCCTTCCTCCCACCCCAAGCCGCACCTCCATTTCCTACCTACTAACCTCATCGCACCTCCTTGACCTGTCCGTCTTCCCTGGACTGACCTATCCCCTCCCCACCTATACTCTCTCCACCTATCTTCTTTTCTCCCCATCTTCGGTCCGCCTCCCTCTCTCTCCCTATTTATTCCAGAACCCTCACCCCATCCCCCTCTCTGATGAAGGGTCTAGGCCCAAAACGTCAGCTTTTGTGCTCCTGAGATGCTGCTTGGCCTGCTGTGTTCATCCAGCTTCACAATTCACTCAGAAGGTGGTGGGAATCTGAAATGCACCCCTTGGTAGTGGACGCTGAAACTCTTGCAACATCTGAAAAATATTTGGATGAGTACTTCAAATATATTAACATGCAAGGATATGGGACAAATGCAGGAAGTTGGGATTGGTGCAGTGTTAGTGGTCATTATGTAGGCACAGATGAATGGGCCAAAGGGCCTTTGTGCACTGTATGAATCCATGAATCTTTAATTGCAAGTGCAGCATACCATTGTTTGTCAATAATCTATATACCTTTCATTGGTGTTTATACTGTATATTTTCGCCATGTCTTTCTGTTTGTTCATAATGTGAATATGGATTATAAAGTATTTTAATTCTGAATACTATTGAGGTGATCATTCATTTGAGGATTGTAACAAGAGCCAGATTACAGTACCACAGAGCTTCAGCTGTGCAGGACTGGACAGGAGGAAGATCAGACCTGAGTAGATGATTCCATAGTTCATGTACAGATGAAAGGCTGTGTGTCTGCAAACATTTATAGATTGAGATGAGATCGTCCCCAGGTATAATGAATTCAAAGATTGGCAAACACAATTGTGATCAAACCATGAGCTACCTTTAAAAAAAGTGAGGTTTAGGCAAGTCAAGATGTGTTCCCATGAAAGCAACTAATAAGCTAACAGAGGAGAGAGCTCCCTGTTGAATGGAAAATACAGAAAATAAGATGAAGCAGGAAAGGAAACATACATTTGACATTAGGTTGATAATAAGTGTAAAGGATAATTGTGAAAGGAAGTAGGGTGACTAGAGGATAATTGTGAAAGGAAATGGGGTGACATAGGGGATAATTGTGAAAGGAAATGGGGTGACGTAAAGGATAATTGTGTAAGGAAATGGGGTGACATAGGGGATAATTGTGAACGGGAATGGGGTGACGTAGAAGATAATTGTGAAAGGAATTGGGGTGACTAGAGGATAATTGTGAAAGGAAGTAGGGGTGACATGGAGGATAATTGTGAAAGGAATTAGGGGTGACATAGAGGATAATTGTGAACGGAAATAGGGGTGCTGCAGGGGATAATTGTGAGCAGGAATAGGGGTGACATTGGGGATAATTGTGAGTGGGAATAGGGGTGACATAGAGGATAATTATGAAAGGAAATAGGGGTGATGTAGGGGATAATTGTGAGCAGGAATAGGGGTGACATAGGGGATAATTGTGAGTGGGAATGGGGTGACATAGAGGATAATTATGAAAGGAAATAGAGGTGATGTAGGGGATAATTGTGAAAGGAAATAGGGGTGATGCAGGGGATAATTGTGAAAGGAAATAGGGGTGATGCAGGGGATAATTGTGAGCGGGAATAGGGGTGACATAGGGGATAATTGTGCGTGGGAATAGGGGTGACATAGAGGATAATTATGAAAGGAAATAGAGGTGATGTAGGGGATAATTGTGAAAGGAAATAGGGGTGACATAGAGGATAATTGTGAGCAGGAATAGGGGTGACATAGAGGATAATTGTGAAAGGAAATAGGGGTGATGTAGGGGATAATTGTGAGTGGGAATAGGGGTGACATAGAGAATAATTGTGAACGGAAATAGGGATGACATAGAGGATAATTGTGAGTGGGAATAGGGATGACATAGAGGATAATTGTGAGCAGGAACAGGGGTGACATAGAGGATAATTGTGAAAGGAAATAGGGGTGATGTAGGGGATAATTGTGAGTGGGAATAGGGGTGATGTAGGGGATAATTGTGAGCGGGAATAGGGGTGATGTAGGGGATAATTGTGAGCGGGAATAGGGGTGACATAGAGGATAATTGTGAGCGGGAATAGGGGTGATGTAGGGGATAATTGTGAAAGGAAATAGGGGTGATGTAGGGGATAATTGTGAGCGGGAATAGGGGTAACATAGAGGATAATTGTGAGCGGGAATAGGGGTGATGTAGGGGATAATTGTGAGCGGGAATAGGGGTGACATAGAGGATAATTGTGAGCGGGAATAGGGGTGATGTAGGGGATAATTGTGAAAGGAAATAGGGGTGATGTAGGGGATAATTGTGAGTGGGAATAGGGGTGACATAGAGGATAATTGTGAAAAGAAATAGGGGTGATGCAGAGAAAATAACAAGAAGGCGGCAGCTAACAATAAAGCCAAATACCAAAATCTACATGCATACAAGTAGGAAAAGGTTTGTAAAAGGAGAGGTGGGGCTGGTTAGACAGCAAGAAGAAGATAAGCGTGTGGAGGCAGAGGACATGGCTAAATGACCATTCTGTGTCTGCCTTTATCAAGGAAGAAGATGATGCAAAGTTTTAGTGACATGGAGAAATCTGGGATACGAAATGGTCTAAAAATGAACAAAAGCAATGGCCTAGAAAGGTGTCAGTACTTAAAGTTGAAAAGACCTTAGAACTGCTTCAGATATATCCAAGGAGTTTGAGCTAAGTGAACAAGGAAATTAAGGAGGCACTAATGGAATATGTGGCAACATTAGGAAAACAAATATCAAGACTGTGATTTGGAGTAACTTGTGAACCTTGAGAAAAGTAGACATCTTCATTCTGTGAAGTTGTGGAATGTAGACCTGGAAAGGATGTAACATGTCAATTAGAGAGAGAGGTCACAGGAGCAATGAAGAAGTGGATAACAAAGGATAATTAGCAAATATCACTAAGAAAGGCAGACAACTTTGAATTAGCTTAATTGTAAGTCAAGCGAACTTGCAAATTAAGAAGTAAAAGAATGATGATGTAAGAGAATTTGTAATTGAAAATGGGAAGCTCCTAATGGTAGAAAACAACAGCTAAGACCTGGAGAAATGAGCAGAAGACTTTTACTACCATAACCTACGGGAGTAGCACCAGACAACTAGAATTGCAGGTGTTACAACCGTCTTCGCAAAAATAAGAATTGTGGAAAAGCTTTCAGTGCTAATCCAGGACAAAACTAACAGTCACAGACAAATGCAGATTAATTAAGGAAAGGCAACAAGGATTTGTTAAAGGTAAAATTTCTCTAATTAACCTGGTTTGAGTTCTTAATGAGGTGACCCAGATGGTTGATCAGCCACCGCATTCATGGATAACCAATAGGTATTTGATAAAATGCCACTTAACAGCATTGCCAGCAAAGTGAAAATGCACAGAATAAAAGGGACAATGGCAGCCTGAATGCAGAGTTAACTGAATGATAGAAAAGGGAGAATTGTGAGGAACAATTGTTTCTTAGATCACAGGAGGGTATACAGTGTGATTTCCCAAGGTTTGCTGTAAGAAACAATATTACCTTAATGGCTTAGACTTCAGTCTACAAGGCACAATTTCAAAATTCTCTTATGCAAGTACAATGAACCATGAGGAGGATAGTGACAGGTTTCCAGAGGACATAGACAGCCTGGTGGAATGGACAAACACATGGCAGATTAAAATTAACCAAAAGAAGAGTGAAGTGATACATTTTTGGTCAGAAGATTCTCGAAAGACAATGAGCACAATTCTAAAGCAAGAATGGACAGACCCCTGGGGAAATATGTGGGAAAATTGGATAGAAAGAAACTGTTCGGAAAAGAAGAGAGAACAGGATGACACTCATTTAAAATGATTCCCAAAGAAATAAAGGTGGCAAGGGGGAGGAAAATATTCTGTTTAGGATCTGAAATATATGGTGAAGCCAGATTCAATCATTATTCCAAAAGGGAATTAGTTCAGCACATGAAGAGAAAAGATTTGTTAATTTCTGGCGAAAAGGTGAAGTGAAAGAGATAGTAGCTAAATTAATTTTGAAGATAGCTAGCATGGGCTTGGAGGGTCAACAGTCTCTTCAATACTCTGACCATTCTACTGGGTACCTTTGTGTGTTCGTGCTGTATATACATATAGAAACAGAGTGTCACTCTCTGTTTCAATGCTACAACTACTGGTTTGATCTTTCTCAATGTTTATCCTGTAGACACTGTCTACTGTCTGTCTCTGTCTCTCTCTTTCCCTATTTATAATCTATATACTGGTTGCCTCTGTAACTCTCTGCACAATTATCATTTATATCATCTGAAAAGATGCAGGTGTCTATCAAGCTTAATCCACACTGTTTATTGGCAGGATGCCTGATTCCCGGCCTGAAATTGACCATCTCAGATGATGCTCCAAGCACAAGCTTGTTGAATGGGAGCTTCACTCTTGCTACAAACACATATTTAGAAAAATACTTGGAGTAAGTTCTGAACAGGCACTTAAAGTCTTCAGTGTTGCCTTGGATGGTCTGGTCAAGGTCATCAATGAGGAGAGGCCTATACCCACAAGGGGCAGACACTCCTGTAGGCAACATCTTTACCTCCAAGAGGAAGAATTTGCTGAGATGGTGAACGCTGGATTTTGACATGGCTGCAATGCTGGAAGAAGCTCAATGACCTGAGTGGTGTTGTCAAGGTAAGAAACATTTTCTCATGCTCTCTGCTGTATCACAACCATTCCCAGACTCAATGCACACAGTCCTGCCCTTTCCACTCCCCTATTACTTGCCTCATTCTGTGCATCTCCATCTCATTGCATTTCTCATACCCAGCACTTCCTCCCTACATCTCAGATCTGGCACACTGTGTATCAGCTAATCAGCCACATTGCTGAGTACATTACCACCAGTCAATAACGAATGCCTGTAAAGGAAGCTTTCATCAGCCTTGCCTTTACATCTATACATCTGCACGTCCTCTCTCCTCTCAAAGAAAACTTGCTGGTCAATCCAGGCGGTGGGAGACTCATAATCCTAATGAAGACAAGACTGCAGGAGCCATCAAGAAGAATTTCTTAACATAGACTCAAAGAGCAGGGAAACAGACCCTTCAGTCCAACCAGTCTCACCTGTTTGCTCCTGGCTCATATCCTTCCAAGCCTTTCCTATTCATATACTTATCCAAATGCCTTTTAAATGCTGTAATTGTGCCCACATGCGCATCCCCATTTTCTCTTTTCACTTCCATCTGATCCACTCGTTTTGTGAGATGAATCGTGCATAGACCACCACATAAAGTTCTTTTTCCTTTTGCTTTCCAGACACAACGAAACCTCATTCTTGTCTCAACCTTTCATTTCAGGTGCTGAAGGTATGGAAGCTGCTCAGCCAGTGGAGAAAGAGGGGTGTAACCCTTCCTGAAGATTACACACTCAGTTTCACTCTCACAAGCATCAGCTCAGACTGGCACTGTACTTACCTTTGAGGTTGGCCTAGAACAGAGGTCTTCATGTGGTAAATCACTGGGCACAAATGTGCAAATACCAGGGCAAAGAGAGAGAGTGCCCCAGGTGGCAGACTCAAGTGTGGACTCTATGGGCCCAGCCTATTGAAAAACACTAATTCAGCACCTGCAAGTAATTTCTTAATTGATGCTGAAACCTGTTAACTAGCCCCCAAACATCGGTTCACAGTACAGTGAAATCCAGCTCCAGGCTTCATGTTGAGCGCAGAAATCCATGTTTCGGCTCGGTGAAAGTGCTGCTTCTTTTATCACAGTTGGGAGGGCTATTAATTCCAAGGGGAGATGCTTGTGTAATGGTAGTGCCACTGGCTACAACCACAGACTTCCAGCTTAATGTTCTGGGGATTAGATTTGAAACCACCATGGCAGCAGGTGGAATTTGAATTCAACTTTTACAACCTGGAATTATAAAAATCAATAAACTAGAGCTGGCGATTGTCATTTATCATAAAAGCTGATCTGGTTCTAACTGTCCTTGAAAGATGGAAATCTGCTGTCCCTAACTGGTCTGGCCAGCGTGTGACACCAGAATGACAGTGGCGTGGTTGGTGCTTCTTAAATGTCCTCCGAAATGGCCTGCAGAGCAAGTCAATTCAAGAGCAGGCAGAGATGTGCAACAAATGCTGGTATTTCCAGTGGTGCTCATGAACCATATGAGATGTAAAGAAAAGCATACTAAGTGAGAATGGTAAGAGAACATTCAGTCACATTATGATTGATTTGTGCCTCAACTCTCTTTAGCCGTTTTGGTGCTCCTTGAACTTTTTTCCTCCCATGCAAAATACGCTGTCTGCTCCAACAGATCCTCAGCATCCAGACCTGCTTATGGGAAAGGTTTCCAGAGACCTGAACATAATGTGAATAACAATCTGAGTCGGAAACAGTTGATCCAGTGGATTGTTAAGGCTATCTGTTTCTTGACTGATCAGGAGTCCATCTTATGGTGTATAATGATGCTTCACACTGTTAGCTGGGGAGCAGGTCAGCTCTTTGTATGAGCTTGCTGATTGACTGAGATGTGTTTTGTGACCCATGGCACCAACAGTGTCAGGTGTAGGAGGGTTGTTGTTAGGACTGAGTGTACAGATTGGGTGAGGAGTTGCTAGCATCACAGCATACTTCATACAGATGGATGATTATTTTGGGTACATCATTCCTCTGAGCTAGGAGAGGAAGGGATCTGGTGGCAAAGATGGAATGAAACTTGAATTCAGTCATAATCCATCGCTTGCCCAGTGCTAAAGCCCAGCTGCAAGTGTCCTCGGAAGAAAGTGGGAGACTGTGTCCCATATCTCCAGAACACCACTGGCAAAGGGAGTATATTAGGCTGATTCCAATCAGTCCAACAGCATGTGCTGTTTTGAACCCCTTATCTAAGGAAAGATGTACTGATATTGGAGGGCAGTCTAGAGAAGGCTCTTTAAATTGATACTGTGTATGGGGGAATTGTCTTATGTGGAGAAGTTGGGTAGATTGGGCCAGTACTCATTGGAATTTAGAAAATTGAGAGGCAACCTTACTGAAACATCCAAAATTCTTCGGGGACTTGACAGGATAAATGCAAAAAGGATAATTCCCCTTATGGAAGAGTCAAAGACTTATCTCAATAAGGGGTCACACATTTAAGACAGTGACAAGGAATTTCTTTTCTCAGAGTGTAGCAAATCTGTCGAATTCTTTACCACAGAGGGTTGTCGAGGCTGGATCACTCAGTATGTTCAAAGCTGTAATAGATATTTAACCTGTAAGAGAATCACAGGTTATGAGGCTAAAGCAGGATAGAGGACTTTAGGATTATGAGATCAGCCATGATCTCATTGAGAGGAGGAACAAACTCAAGGGACGGAATGACCGGCTTCAACTCCTGTATCTTATGGAAAAAAATAGAGTAGGCCTTGAAACCCACCATCAAACCACAGGACTGACAGACCTGAATTTTATTTTTAAACTCCCTCCTGGGAGCTGAGCAAAAACCTGCATTTGTTGCCCATCCCAGCCTGTTTTTGAGAAGGTGGTGGTGAACTGCATTTCTTCATAAGCTTAGTTTCTGACTGGCAGCCTCGTATTTAAAACAATGAATTGATGGATGTCACGTTATTATTTGTGCTGATGATCAACATAGAATGCCTGAAATCTCAGTGATCTTACCTTCAACCCCTGCCTGGGGTCAGAAAGGTGTCAGGAGCGGGATCTGGTTTGACAGAAACTGTTAAGTTTTTGTGGTTGTGAGCGCTACTAAACCAACACATTGACTCAAGACTGGTAACGTGCTGAGTTTTTTTTAATGCATTTCATTTCATGTCATTTCCTCCCCCAACCCCCATGTTCTTGACCATGTTTAGATCTCTGTCGGGCAGGATTGTTGGTGGAGTTTGGTGGTTCTTCACCTTGATCATCATCTCATCCTACACTGCCAACTTAGCTGCCTTCCTGACAGTCGAGCGAATGGTGTCTCCCATTGAGAGCGCAGAGGACCTTGCAAAGCAGACAGAGATCGCCTATGGAACACTTGATGCGGGATCAACAAAAGAGTTTTTCAGGGTAAGTACAAACCCTTTCTCCCCAACTCTATACCTATAGGTGAAATTCTTCACGATAACTGCAATTAGAAATATTTTATGAAAAGACCTGTATTTCTATCATGTCATTCAATACCACAGACCTTCTCAAAGTATTTTGTAGCCGGTGAAATGCAGTCTCATGCTGTAACATCGAAATTTAAGCAACAACCTTGTGTACAGCAAGATCCCACACACAGCATGCTGGCGGAGGCTGAAGGCCACACTGATATTGAGCCTTGTTGACATGACACAGTTGCACTTGCCCCAGGGTTAGGTGAGTAGGAGGTGGCGAAGGGGTAAGGTCACTAGCCTCATGTAGAGTTCAAGATTCTGAGAACGTGGATTTCAATCCCACCACGGCAGCTGGCAAAATTTAAAAAAACATTAAATAAAATTGAGAATGGAGAGCTAGATTAAAGGTAGCCATGTAACAACACTGAATTGTTGTAAAAACCCATCCAGTTTTGCCAATGTCCTTTGAGAAAGGAAATTGCTGTTCTAATGTGACTTGGACTCTATGTGACTCCAAAGCCACAGCAATGTGACTGACACTTAACTGCCTTCCAGGCAATTTAGGATGAACAGTAAATTTTGCCCTAGCCAATGATGCCCATATCCCATGAACTTTTTTTTTTAATGCTGTCCTTTAGGAGAGCAAAGGATCTCAAGATTGCCACCTCACCAGTAATATTTCAAAAGTGCCTCATGGGAAGCTGGAAGTTATGGAGATAGACATTCAATTGAGGGGTATGGGAGTACAGTATTGTGTTAATACCTAGAGATCGTTGTCCATCTTCTGGCTCACATAGGCACCGATGACGGTCCAAATGTGAGACGTCATACAGATGTGGGAGGTCTCTTGTGACTGACACATTGCTGGTGATTTAGAAAGTTTCCAGAGATTGGGGCGTCACTGTCATTTCAAACATCTCCTGAGATTGGGAAAAATACAAAATCCCTGAAACGCAATGTTTTAAATTCACCCAGGAGAAGGTTGAGGTGGCTAGACAGGGAGCTGCCATTGTCACTTACCAATGAACGTGGTGTATCAGTTCTGCTGAATGATCGAACATTGATAAGCCCACAAGACATAGAAGCAGAAGTAGGCTATTGGTCCCATTGGGTATTCTCTACTTTTCAATGAGATTGTGGTTGATCTGATTATCCTTGACTCCACTTGTCTCACAACCCTTGATTCCCTTATTGATTAAACATCTGTCTATGTCTCAGCCTTAATTATACTGAACGATATAGCCTCTATAGTCATCTGCAGTTAAAATTCCAAAGACTGACTACACTGTGAGTGAGAGAGACACCACAGCAGGAACAGACAGCTCGTGTTCTAGGAAAGAAGAACTGCATTTGGCGCTGATGGAAACTCATTCTGTGTACTCTTCATCTTGCACAGAGATCAAAGATTGCCGTCTTCGAAAAAATGTGGGCGTACATGAAGTCTGCTGAACCGTCGGTCTTTGTCAAAACCACAGAGGAAGGTGTAATCCGTGTGAGAAAGTCCAAAGGGAAGTATGCCTATCTCTTGGAGTCAACTATGAATGAGTACATTGAGCAGAGGAAGCCGTGTGATACCATGAAGGTTGGAGGTAACCTCGACTCCAAGGGATATGGTGTGGCTACACCAAAAGGATCACCTTTACGGTGGGTGGATTTGTAAAAAAACACACTGGTAGTGAAACTGTTCGTGGAATTAACAGCCTGGGAGCTTAACACTGGGAACTAAGGCTCACTAATGCTGTAACAACAGGAATAAACTCACAAATAGAGTAACACGAGGAATTAATACCTGATAGTTTAACACTGGGAACAAATACTAATAGTATAACTCTGGGAACGAACACTCTGATAGGTTAACAGTATTAACTAAAAAGTAACTGATAACATTATGATACAGTAGATTAGTTTCACATTATTTTTAACTGCACCAGCTATGGAGTAATGCTAACACAGTAAGAGGATAATGCAGCTAACTAATTTCTGTGATATTCTGTTGAGGGCTTTGTTAATGAGAACTGATGAGCTGAAATCTGTATGATTATCCATGAGATTAGATTAATTCTTTCTGAAAGTTTTTGTTGATTTTCATACCTAATCTCTTTAGTTTCTTTCTGATTAATTCCTCATCGCCAGACCATGTCCTAGTTTGGAAAAGAATCAATTTGGTTAGAAACTTTGGAAAATAATGCAATTAATTTTTGAGATCTGCCTCAATACTCTAAATGTGAAGATAAACATGAAGGTCCAGTTATCACCTGCCTTACTTTCCCTGTCCAGTTGAATTTTGCCCTATCCTTTTGGGGCGGCACGGTGGCTCAGTGGTTAACACTGCTGCCTCACAGCACCAGGGACCCAGGTTCGATTCTAGCCTTGGGCGAATTTCTGTGCGGAGTTTGCACATTCTCCCCGTGTATGCGTGGGTTTCCTCCGGGTGCTCCAGTTTCCTCCCACAGTCCAAAGATGTGCAGGCTGGGTGGATTGGCCATGCTAAATTGCCCATTGTGTTCAGGGAGGTGTAGATTAGGGGAATGGGTCTGGGTGGGATGTTCTGAGGTTCAGTGTGGACTTGTTGGGCCAAAGGGCCTGTTTTCACACTGTAGGGATTCTAATTCTCTTTCAACCCTGTCATGTCTGTCCAATTGTGCCCAGCTTTACCTTAATCTGCCCTGCCCAATCCCACCAGCCCTGACCTGTCTGCCCTGCCCTGCCCAATCCCACCAGCTCTCGTGCTGACACCATGGTGAGTTGATATTATTTCCTGAAACACATCTCCTTTTACAAATAACAAGACTGAGAAGCATATCGTTCCTTGACAAACCACTGGAATATTCCATTGATGTTTTAGGAGGATTGCCGCCCTTTTAAAAAATGCATCATCTTTTGATCTCTCTGATCTCTCTTCAGCACTCCCTAATCATCTGAGCTCACTTTAACCATTATTGTGCCAACTCTGGACTCCAGCAGAACGTTACCATACCTGTATTGATGGTCAGCCTGTGGGAGAATCGTACAGCAATGGCAGGGACCATTCAGCCCAGTCTGCCTATTCTTTGTGATTCGTATACTGCCCTTTTATCTTGCCGCCCGCCCCCCCTCCCCCATTTTTATGCCATTGAACCAAACACCCTTCCCTCTCCCATGCTGTCTTCAGCCCATATGGGACAGATTACAGATATTGTGTTTGAAGAAAGTTGCTTAATAATTTCACGTCACCAGTCAAAGAGGTACTGTTGCTGTTTTACATCTTAGGGCAAGTTACAGACAAGAACCGTTAGAGACCTCCAAACTGACAAACATTTGTATTGGTGTAGTGGTAATTTCACAGAGTTAATAATCCGCAGACCCAAGATAATATCCTAGAAATATGAGCTTGAATCCTTCAAGATAGGTGGGGACATGTGAATTCAATAAAAGCATGCAATTAAAAATCTAATGATGACCATGAAACTGTTGTCAATTATCATAAAAACCCATCTGGTTCACCAGTGTCCTTTAGGGAATTAAATCTGACCTTCTTACCTGTATCAGATCTACATATGACTGCAGGCCTCCAGTTCTCTGAATGGCCCTAACAAGCTACTCAGATCAAGAGGCAATTCAGGATAGACAATAAATACTGGCCTAGCCATGGAACCCACATCAAATGAAGATATTTTTTCTTAAAATGTTAACAAAATACTGCGTTAGTGGAGAACTGAAATGAAAGAAATGCTCAGAGGGTCAGGCACATTGAGCCAAAACCTTTTTCACCACCTTAGCTGCTTGGCCCCCTGACTGTTACTGGCATTTTCATTGGAACATTAAACAGCACAGCACAGGAACAGGCCCTTTGGCCCATGACGATGAGCTGACCATGATGCCACGATAAACTGATCCCCTCTGCTTACCCTTGCTCCATTTCTTGCATATTCATATGCTTGCCTATAAGTCCCTTAAATGCATCTGTCATATTTATTATTAAAAATACCTCTTATTTTGCCTGTTCATTTTTGCTGCTCAGTACAACTAAAGACGTACCCTTTACCTCAGAACTGGTGGGGGCTCTCAGTGAATCTTAGCTGCTCGCCTCACGTCATTAGCAATTGTGCTCCCAGATTAGAGAGTTTGAGAGAATGAATTCTGCTCAAGGACTCGCCCTGACTCCAGGGGGGTTGACCTGTTGCTCTGTCTCCATTCCAATTTGACATTCCCACACCTCATCTCTATTTGAGCCACGAACCTGTCTAGCCACTGTCATTCCAGTCCACATCCAGTGACATCCTCTCCCCAACTTCCCCCCCACCCCCAACACCAAATCACATTGCTAATTCCAACTGGTTTATCTTTCAATATGCAGCCTTCTGGAGCTGGGTTCTTCCTTAGTTCAGTTTTCCATTGGGCAGCCCCTTATTTTGCTTGAGGTTGTGAATAGGATAGGGAAGTCTAACTGGGATTTAAGGGCAGCTGGGACATGTTGCCAATCGAGTGGGTGCTGAAATGTGAACTGCCAGTGGAGAGATCTCATTAACCAGCTGAACACTTTCCAGAGCCATGGCTTGGTGGCTAGCACTCTCGCCTTTCCTGTGGAAGGTTGAGGGTTCAAGTCCCACTTGAACACTTATATTAAAGCCAGTACTCTACATGCTCAATGACAATTAGGAAGGGGCCATACTTCCTGGCCATGCAAGTGATGACCATAAAAAAATTACTGAAGGGGTGCTTTACTATCACAGATGCCAATTTTTTTAAGACAAATGCATAACCGTTGCCCTATCTGCCAGATGTTATAGCACTATTTCAAAGCAGCGCAGAGGAGTTATCATCTGCGTCCTGGCCAACATTCTTTCCTTGACAAGCACGATGGAAAACAGATGGTCCAACCAATACCACATTGCTGTTTTGGGGAGCTTGCTGTGCTCAAGTGGTCTAAATATTTTCTGCATTGTATTGTGACCACAATTTTTAAAAATGTACTTTGTTGACAAAAACATATTTTTGGATGTTCTGAGGTAATGAGAGGTGGGATTAAAACTGCATTGTTTTTCTTTTACTGAAGTATTTTCAACACCTGAGGCCATTACCTTTTTGAAGGTTCTGGAATTTTACCGAACTCTCCGCCCAGGGTGTAGAAGTTGTCAAGAGGACATCATCAATGCGTTAGGACTCCCATCAGCCACAGCCTACTCCCCCAATCCTCCAGTATCCCAATTTCCATCCCACACCCCCTCACATCGGTGAATTTCCTCCACCTTGACAGGAAGGACAAAGTCCATTGATATGTCAGGCTGGAGTGGGAATGGAGGTGGATGTTGTTGCTTATTGCAGCTATATTCACTTGCTCCATGGCATGTCCCAGGAGTTCACTGGACAGGTGGCAGGCTTGCGGCCAAGTGCAGTGTGCTATGTAAAGGTGACACCAGCGCAGCTGGCTGCAAAGTCAGGCCATGAGCCCAGAGAGACTGGAACTGTGAAGTGGAAATGCTCTGAGCAGCTGAAGATAAAAATAGCGCATTAAAAGGGGGGGTCACTGGGTCAACTGCAACAGAAGGCAGTAAATGAGAAGCTGAAGGAAGAAAAACATTTGGGTAAAGTCTCTGCTTTCCTGGTTTTTGGAGGAGCTCAGTCTGGAATGTGTGGATTTCATTGGCTTATCATTATTAGAAGCATCTTTCCTGCTTGAGATGTTGGCTTTGTGCCTCCCTGGGGTGTACACTTGACTTCACCTCAATTACCTGGGTTTGATTCGATTTGATTTATTATTGTCACATACCTAGGTACAGTGAGACGTTTTGCCACTCCTCCTTGTCTCCCTGTGAATGGTTTGACCTATTAACCCACTTTAGCTCTGTGTAAATGAACGACACCGATTCTGACTGCTGGTCTTTTTTTATTTGCTCACAAACTGATGAGTATGTTTTATCATTTCAAGAAATCCCGTAAACCTGGCAGTTCTTAAACTGAACGAGCAGGGACTCTTGGACAAATTGAAAAACAAATGGTGGTACGACAAGGGGGAGTGCGGCAGTGGAGGCAGTGACTCCAAGGTCAGATTCAGTGTGGAACACTAGTGGGTAAAGAATGAACATAACAGCGTAACCAGCAAACCCAACCGGACACCTGGGCCTCAGCAGTGGGAAGGAAATTGACCCCTGTCATTGTCATCTCACGCTTGTTATTAAAACATCTACAGGGGTGCCACCATCTACACAACAGCAGTGACCTTCTCAACACTCATCCTACATGCCTCGATGTTCCTTCTTGTGATTCCATTTCAGTGGTGACTAGGCGTCTAATACTGCTTCAGGTTCTAGGTTTGCAGGCCTCCATATTGCTTCAGGTTTTTGGGGAGGACGGTATGAGGCCTGGAGAGATACAGCCTGTGCCAGGGATCAGGGAGAGACGTGCAGTCCTACTCAAGCACCAGGAGAGGGTTATTGTGGCACTCAAAAATGATGGGGGTGTTATAGTTGCAGTCTTGGATGGGAGAGAGCCCCACTCAGCAACAGGAAAGAGGATAAAGTCCCTGTTAGCCACTGGGGGACGGGAACAGAGTGCAGTCTGTATCAGGAACAGGGTTGGGGACCTGGCCCAGTCATGGATAAGGGAGGGATACAGTCCCAATTGGAATTGGGCTGTTGGTGGTACAGTAGCAGCCAGGAATTGGGTTCAGTCCTCATCAGGAATGAGGGAAAGTCATAGAATCATAGTCATAGAGATGTACAGCATGGAAACAGATCCTTCGGTTCAATATGTCCATGCCGACCAGATATCCTGAATAAATCCAGTCCGATTTTCCAGCATTTGGCCCAAATTCTTCCAAACCCTTTCTATGCAAATACATATCCAGATGCCTTTTAAATGTTGTAATTGTACCAGCCTCCACCTCTTCCTCTGGCAGTTCGTTCCATTCAAGCACCCCCTCTGCGTGAAAATTTGTCACTACAGTCACTTTTAGATCTTGCTCTGCTCACTTTAAACCTATGCCTTCTAGTTTTGGACTCCCCTACCCTGGGAAAAAAAGTCTTGTCTATTCACTCTATCCACGCCCTCGGAGGTGATAGCTCCAATCATGGATAAGGGAAATTTAGAGTCCCAGTCAGAGTTGGGGTGTTGGTGGTACAGTTCCAGTCAGAGATGAGGTCCTCAGAACTTGTACATGTTCAGATTTGATAACTGGAGTTTTCTGGTTTATCCTAATCCCTATTCTTCCACCCAGCTATGCTGTAAAGATCAAGCCTGTACTACCTGGATTTGTCATGATGTAGAATAAACAGATTCATCAGGAAATTCTATTTGCCCTACAACCAGATTGGCTGATGGAAAATAAGGAGGAGATGGGGACAGCTAAAAATGTTACCTATCCACCTGGGGACCAGAACAGATTTGCTCCAAAGAAGAGTCATATTGAACTCGAAACATGAATTCTGTCTCTCTTTCCACAGAAGCTGCCAAACCTACTTAGATTCTCCATCATTCTCTGGGTTTGTTTCAGATATGACTGGGAACTGACTGAACAGGGCCTGACCAGGGCTGGCTCACTGGGAACTGACGAAGACCTGGTTGGGACTTGGCTATGAGGTGCCCGAATGGAGGATTGGTTAGCTGAGAGAAAACTAGAGACCAGGCATAAATGGGCCATTTTTGGGTTGGCAAGTTGCAACAAGTGGAGTGCTATGGGGATCTATGTTGTAAAATTTGCTGATAACAAAACAATTGTTCCAAAAGTAAGTTGTGATAAGGACAAAGAGACACTGCAATGGACTTATATAAGGTGACTGGGCAAAATCTTAGCAGGTAGTCAAACAGAATCAAAAAGCTGCATACTGTTTGAATGGAGAGAGACTAGAGAACTCTGTGGCATAGAGAGGTCTGGGTATCCTGGTTCTATGAATCACAAAGCATCAGTATACAGTTACAGCAAGTAACTATGAAGCAAATGGAATGCTATCAATTATTGCAAAGGGGATAGAAAATAAAAGACAGGGAATTTTTCAGCAGTTGTCCAGAACCTTGGAGAGACTATCATTTGTCTATTGTTTTGGTTCCTGCTTAAGAAAGGATAACTTCATTAGAAGCAGTTCAGAGAAGGCTCATGTGTTTGAATCCTGGGATGAAGATATTAGTTTTTGAGGAAAGGTCAAAAATTGGGTGTATGTAGAAGAATAAGAGATGAAATATTTAAGATCCTGAGGAGATTTGATAGTTTGAATGTTGAAAGGGTGTTTCCCTTTATGGAAGGGGCTAAAAGTAGGAGATGCAGCTTTGAAAAAAAAAAGGGACCTCCTTTAAGACAGATATGAACTGAATGCTTTGTATTCTCTCCCAGAGCAGCTTGGTCTGTGGAATTATCTTTGCAGAGAATTATCTTTAACGAGCAGTGGAAGTGGGTTCAGTGAACATTTTAAGGCAGAGGCAGATAGATTCTGACTAAGAAGGAAGTGTAGAGGTTTTGAGGCAGGCATGAAAGTGGATCTGAGGCTGCAATCATATCAGACATGATCCCATTAAATAGCAGAGTAGGCTCAAGGACCTTACTGGCCTACATCCCGCTTCTAATTTATATCACTGACACCTGACCAGGAGAATGAAAAGGACGTGGCATCGCTCCCCAGATTCAGGTGAAGTCTCCAAGCTGTTCCCTTGCTTCCTGTCCAGAATTGGTGATGAGTCCAGTCAGTAGGAGGTAACTAACTATAGCCCACCAGTTAAACACACTCAACCCTCCTTTTTGGGGAACAACATGCAAACTTCTCATTGAAAACCTTGTTTCTCATTGATAACCTCATCTCCAAAGCCATTCAAGAGCTAAACTCAGGGTCACACTGTCAGAATTATTTGTTGGGACAGGGTTGCAGTTTTAAAACAACCTTGTGATTTACATGTGACATAGCTTTGACCCAACTACATTTACTGTGAGGGGAATTGAGTGCAAGAATAGGGAGGTTATGCTTCAGTTATACAGGGCATTGGTGAGAGTACTGGATATAGTACTGGTCACCATACTAATGGAAGGTTTACTACACTAATAGCTGGAATGAACCAGTTGCCTAATGAGGAAAAGTTTAATGGGCTGGGCCTATGTCATATGGAGTTTAGAAGAGTCAGAGGCGATTTATTTGAAACAGATAAGATCCTGAGGGGACTTGACCAGGTGGATGCCGATAGGATTTTCCTCTTGTGGGAGACTCTAGATTGCTTAAAAATAAGGGTCGTCTATTTAAGGGGTTGTGAATCTTTGAAAATCTGTTTCTCAAAAGACAATGGGCACAGAATATTTGAATATTTTTAAGGAAAGGGTAGGTAGATTCTTGAACACTGAGGGAATGAGAGATCATCAGGGATATGCATGAATGTAGAGTTGAGGTTAAAATCAGATCGGTCATGACCCTGTTAAAGGGCAGAGCAGATTTGAAGGGCTGAGTGGCCTCCCCTTGTTGCTTGTTTATCTGCTTGTGAGTAACTGTGAAAACATCAAGAGCGGACTTGACCTTGGCAGAGAGGAACAGGAGCACTCAGCTGTCAGCTGTTGTAGTAACCGATGTCACAATTGTCCAACTGCTCTTGAGTTTTGTTTTCTCCACAAACTATAAGCCCTTCATTCTGTCTCAATCTGCATTGTGTGAAAGAGCAAATTGCCAACTGCCAACCCTTTCCCAGCCAAGTGGAGCATAAGTGCTTTTGCCTTACACCCAGTCAGCTCCTGGTGTTGTTTTTCAATGTCTGTTGCATTTGTGTGGCCTGATATATCCCTCTAACTGCCCAGCTGAGGATCTACATCTGACTTTGTCTCCCAAGCTTCACCCAGGGCTGGTTGCTGCTGGTTACGCAAAGCGATAGGCATTTGCACATCTCGCTGGGCAGAGTGTGTAAAGTGGGAGGAGCTCGGTCACCCAGCCAGATGGAGCACTGAGTACCTATCACTTGGAATTGTGAATCAGTAATGTATTTTGTCATGGATAACATAAAATAACATTGATAATGTTATTTATGTTATGTTTCACGTGAAGAAATCGAGTAAACCTTGCAGTATTGAAACTCAGTGAGCAAGGCATCTTAGACAAGCTGAAAAACAAATGGTGGTACGATAAAGGTGAATGTGGAAGCAAGGACTCCAGCAGTAAGGTTAGTCGCCGTACGTAATGCATGTAACGCATGCTAACTGGAGGGGAACCTGCTAATAAAGCACAGAACCCACACTCAAATGGGTCTGAGCCAGTCAGTGTAGGAGCGAGCTGGGAGAATACCTTTTCAAACTCAGAGAAAGAAAATTCACACACCCACTACCCAACACTAAGAGACAATGAACACCGTCCCCCAAAAGGGTCCACCACAAATTTGCACACATACAGGCCTTTCTGCCAGAAGCCAAGTGCTGGTCTCTATACTCCACACACAAGCCTGCTCTGCTTCAAGTAACCTAGTCAACATGTACACCTACAAAAGCAAAATGCTGCAGAGGCTGGGAATCTTGGAGAAGCTCATCATTTCACCCAGAATCAGAGATAATGACTCTTTCCAGAACTCAGAATCTTTAACACCGTGTCTCTCTCTGCCTTGTCCTACTGGTGTATCCAGCTCTCTCTGGTTTCATTACACATCTTTCTTTTCCTTTTTCACTCAGGTGCTAAATCTGCCTTTCCCTTAAAGATTATTCAGCTCAGCAGCTCCAAGTGGCAGCAAGTTCCACATTCTCACTGCCCTGCCTAAAGGTGTTTCTAGTGAACTCTCTTCTGGATTTATCACTGACTTCTGATGTTTATAATCCCCAGTTTTGGTTTCCTCCAAAAATGGAAACATCTGCACTACAATGACCAGATGAAACTTTTTCATAATCTGAAAGACTGGAGAGAAGAGCCCCAACCATTGCAGTCTCTACTCATTGTTCTGTTGAGTAACACATTTTCCTATTTACAGTGGCACTGTCACTATTTGAGTTCCTGGAAGGGGTCTGATTGTATCGTGAATCACACATTATTCAGTTTTTGTCCCTTACAGCGAAGGCGCTCTGTCTCACATTGCTCCTCAATCTCTCACTTTTCTTCCTGCTCACTTGCTCATTCTTGGCTTGTCTCATTCAAATATTCAAAGTAATTTAGCTAAGCTCAGTGCTACTATCTGACACAATCTATGCACCCATTTCTTGCAGCCTCTGGTTTGGAATATCTGCAACTAAATGTGACCTTTTATCTTTATTGTCAGTGTTAAAACCCATGCTACCAAACAGCTTTGCAGTTAGTTACAGACAATCTGCATATCCGGCCATTTTAAGTATTAACACCGGGTTAAGCGAGAGTCATGGAATCATAGAGGAATCATGGGATCATACAGCACAGAAACAGACCCTTCGGCCCAACATGTCCATGCTGACCAGAGATTCTAAATTAGTCTTGTCCCATTTGCCAGCATTTGGCCCATATCCCTGTAAGCCCTTCCTATTCATATACCTGTCCAAATGCCTTTTAAGTGTTATAATTCTGCCAGCCACTACCATCTCCTTTGGCATCTCACTGCACACATACACTACCCTCTGCGCAGACGAGTTTCCCCTTAAGCCCCTTTTAAATCCTTCCCCTCTCACCTTAAACCTATGCCCTCTAGTTTTGGAATCCTCTAGCCTGGGTAAAAAATCTTGACTGCTCACCCTATCCATGTCCATCATGATGTTATAAACTTCTGTAAGGCCACCCCTCAGCCTCTGACACTTCAGGGAAAAGAGCCCCAGCCCAGTCAGCCATCCCCTACAGCTCAAACTGGCCAACCCTGGCAACATCTTTGATGAGACGGTCTAGTCTTCCATTAAAGTCTTCAGTACTATCTCCCTCTGTGCTCTCTGAGTGGATTGTTAATCACTTATCTCTCTCTTCCTTCCTCTCTCCACATTGTCTTACTGTCCTTGCCTTCAGACAAAGTCTGTTTCAAGTGGCAACATTCCAGTGATTCTGATCTTGAAATCCCTTCTCAGCCTTCAAAACACAGCTAATACACTGTTAGCTCAGAAGCAGTCGACTCCAGAGCCTCGATCTTCTGACACAGTCTAAATACCTCTGATATACATGTGGTTAGTCACCAGTGTGTCATTCCTCACCACCTCAAAGAGGATGTTGCTCTGTCATCTCCCGTTGTCAAAGCTAGAACTGTAGAACTAGCATGAACTGTCACAAGATTCAGGTCTGTTCACTTCCAAGAAGTCTGTAAAAATGATACCTGCCTGGTTGCACCTCGCTTTTTCTCTCACTGTTTGATCTAAAGGTCCACCAAACCCAAGTGCAAAAGGCAATCAGAGGTCAATAAAGAAGAATTCTGCTCCCAGAGGGTCCAAAACTTTAAGAAAGGGGAAAGGCATAAGCTGGACAATATGTGTGTCTACCTGCTAAGCTTGGACCCTCAGCGGTACTGCATGCTGGATGGTTGTTCACCTTTTGTTCCACTGTTGAATTTTCACAAATCCTAGGGCTCAGAGCCACCCATAATCCTGAATCTCCACAGACATAATGAAGAGCCAACACATTGTCAGTGTGTGGTACCTGATGTGATCACTTTTTTTAAAAATTGTAATTAATTTGGTAGGAGGTATAGTGTTCATAAAGTCTCTGTTTAGGATTTAATGTGTGTCCCTTGGTTAAGTGGCCCATTCAGGCTGATCTTTAAAGCTCACTTGGACCTCTGCACCCCAGATACCTTCTACAGGTATCCAGATAACAGATCAAAAACATGCAAGTTAATTGTTGTTAATAATTAAATGAAACAAGCATTTGTACTTTTAACACAATCATCAGTTCAGAAATACAGATTATGTCAGTGTCTGAGCAACTGAGCTATTTAATCTTCTAAAATATTTTACCCATCAAGTTGATGTTAGTCGATGCTCTGTGCAATTTCAACAGTCTTGTCTTCACTTTCAGTGACAGAAGGACAGTTTGTTTGCATTCATTGATTGATCAGTTCATAGCATAGAAAAAACAATCATTTATTTTACAAACTGTGTGGTGGCCATTTGAAGCCCCTGCACTCAATGCCCCCACTCTCACCGTTCCAAGTCTACCATATCCAACTCCTAAAAACCTTCACACTTAAAGCACTGCAGTTCCCCCACACTCAGACCCCAGCAGTTCCCCATATTCAGCCCCCTCCAGTCTACATACTCAGTACAAAATGACACTTGGTGGGAATATTTCTATCAAATTTCCCCAGAATTTCAGAATATGCCCATAGTAATATTAGTGCGACCAGTGGCCTTCAGAAAGCAAGTTAGTGAATGATATTTGAGTGTGCTGAATTTGTCTCATTGATTAACTGTGCAGCGTTGGTGTGAGTTTGGCTTTCTGCCGTCACATAAAACAGGTCAACCTGTTTGACTTCTCTTTCCAGTTTTATTGCCATTTCCTGCTCCAACCCCCCCCTCCCCCACCAACTTTTTCCCTACAGCAGGCTCACTGTCATCTGGTTCACGTGACTCAAAGCCAAGTTCAACCCATGACTCAATTTATGATCCTCTTCCAAGTCTGTAATGAATCTGTCCTGAGTGCATTTGTCCTTTCCTTCATTCATTCAGGACAAGACGAGTGCACTGAGTCTGAGCAACGTAGCAGGAGTTTTCTACATCCTGATTGGTGGACTTGGATTGGCAATGCTCGTGGCGCTAGTGGAGTTTTGTTACAAGTCAAGAACCGAAGCAGCACGAATGAAGGTGACCAATCACTGGCGGGCGTTTTATGTAACATCTTGACACATTTTGGGGGCTAGTACGAACCTATCAAGGTTGCAATGTGTTTGGGATAGAAAGCCAATTAGGGGGAGAAATTAGCCAGTGTTACTCAAGCGGGGAAGTGCAATAGAATGAAAACCATGAAGGTACTGCAAAGAGTGGAGGAGAGTGTCAGATTAACGGCTACAGTACTAATCAGTCACTTGTCAGAAATGGATTAGCCCCATGGGTTTATTTAAAAGTATGATGCATATTGATAACCACTCCTGGAGCCCTCCAAAAGTTTCAATTTAAATTAGAGACTTCAAAAAGTTCCAATAAACTGTGTCTGACTCTTGAGTTGCTATTAAACTGATACCATACTTCACCAAAACACCCTGAGTACAGCTCGCATAAAGGCAAACACAGCAGATGCTGTAAATCTGTAACAAACACAGTGAATGCTGGACAAACTTAGAACCTGTAGAGACAGAAACTGAGTTAATGTTTTGAGTCTGGTGTCACTGTTTCTGAGAACCATTCCTTTAAATTGCCTGCAATCCCACACCTGACTTGACATATTCCAGGAAGTAGGCATTTCACTCCAAGGTAACCCCTATCACCACACCACACCCCCCCCCCACTCAAATGAGCCAACACCTCTCTACCCACTCTGGACCTGGCCCTCCTTCATCCCCTGGAACCCAAACTCCCTTCATCCACTGTATCCCAACACCACTTACCCTGCTGCAAATGTAGACTACCCAAGTCCCACTTTGGATCTGACCACCCCTGTGCACCCCAAGACCTGACCACCCATTCACCCACTCCAGATCTGACCTGGTGCCAACCTTCGCCCGCTCTGGAACCAACCACCCCTTCGCTAACCCCTCTACAAACAGATGTGTCGAGGGCTCACGAAGTAGGGAGCAGGTGCTGAGGAGGGAATAAACGAGGTAGTAGATAAGATGGAGTGTTAGATTGGGGGCCGGGGTTGAGACAAAGTGGGATGAAGGCTATGAACGGGTGGAAGGATGATCAGGGGAGGAATAGGAAAATGGTGGTGGGTTGGAGGGTATTCAAGGCAAGGAACAGGAACACAGGAGTCAAAATGCATGAATGGAGAACAGAGTGGGTGTGGATGTGACATTTGGGACAATCAATATGGGCATGGATGGATATTGGCAGAGGGGGGATCAGAATGAGGAAGCACGTCATTCACTGCCAGATTGTCCCTGCCAGCTTTCCAGGAGTACCATTGGAGCATCCATCAGGTTTCTCATTTCTAATATCAAGGTTTCTGCTCTGTCATTCTGGAACTCTGTGCCTGGCATTAGACCCTTCTTCATGAAATAAAATACCCCAACCAGCTGTAACTGGGTTCACAACTGACCCAATCTCTGCCCCCAATAATAGATTGTAATTTGCCCACCAATCAGGAGCCCCAAAGTCAACTGATGTGGAAATGGAACCAACAAACTGACTGATTCAAAGCTAGCTGATAAATGCTGTTTCCATGGCAACACAGATGGACCTAAGCTCCTCATTTAGGCTGTGCATAGGACATGATGCAGGGTATAAAAGATGAAGAATAGATCTAGGCACACGGCCTAAGCTCACAGGTGGCCATTCCCCCAGAGAAAAAAAATCTATTCACTGTGAGTTTACTAAATATAATCTTCATAAAAGCTTCAGTAAAGGATAAATTACAGTGATCATGTTCCATGTCCACGGGGCACTCAATGACAATTAGTAGGACTCTGTCACATCATGGGGAGCAGTATTCTCAGGAGCCCAGAGTTCATCTGGTTCTGATTCTGTGCATTTGATTTATAATTGATCCTCGTTTACCGGACAGCTGTCTCCTTCTGTCACAAAAAGTGCCTAATCTTCTCCCTGGGCACTCATTCCAATTACCTCTAATTATATTTCCCTAGGTTTCATTAAATCTGATTTTAATCTATCTGACGCATGGGTGAATGGAGCTGTGTTTTTCATACGAAAGCATTCCAGATACTGTGGTGAAAAATCAGGTTCACTATTTGTGGCTTGTGTTTCTGTTTTTACTAAACGGGAATTCGATCAGTTCTTCTGATACTCTCTCTTCTTTGTGAGCCATGTTCTCTCAGGGTTAATGATCTATTCACCAGAAAGCAACTTCACATTAAAGAAACAAACTCATTGTCTTCAGGAGTCAAACCCCTCCTTATCCCCCAAAATGCAGAAACCCAGTCAGATATTACTCAATCGCCCACCTTGATATTCTGCCTTTCTGCCAGCTTCATAGAATCCTTACAGTGTGGAAACAAGCCCTTCGGCCCAACAAGACCCTCAGGGCAGCCAACCCAGACCCATCCCATTTAAACCCTCCTAATCTAGGCATCCCTTGAACACTATGGGTAATTTAGCTTGGCCCATCCACCTAACCTGCGCGTCTTTGGACTGTGGGAGGAAACCAGAGGAAACAGACACAGGGAGAATGTACAAATTCCACACAGACAGTCACCCAAGGGTGGAATTGAACCTGGGTCCCTGGAACTGTGAGGCAGTACTGCTAACCACTGAGCCACCGTATCACTTCTTTTCCATTTCCAAGTTTTATTGAGCACTGAGACCTGGGAGATTCCTGTTGTGGGCATGTTGGAGTCTAAATATTGCAGAGTTTTGACTAGAGATGTCAGGAATTGTAGGATTGTGTAGATAGTGTGCTGAATGGATTAAAAGATTTTGAGAGGTCTGGGGGGAATGAGGTGCAAAGAGTTAACGTAAAACATGTCGTAGAATAGTCTACATCACCAGTGATGTAAGATCACATGACAAATGACAACCAGAACCGCTGGGAGATGGATCTCATAGTTTCTAATCAACCTGTTCAGAGATGTTATTACACACTTCTGCAGCAGGTGGGCCTTGAATGCAGGATTTATGATCCAGAGGAGGGACATTATAACTGCAGGTAGAAGCCTTGTGTAATGTAGAGTCATAGAGTGGTACATCATGAAAACAGATCCTTCTCATATATAAGATAACAAGGTACAGAGCTGGATGAACAGAGCAGGCCAAGCAGCATCAGAGGAGCAGGAAAGCTGACATTTCAGGCCGAGACCCTACTTCAGAAATGGGGGAGGGGGAGGGGTTCTGAAATAAATAGGGAGAGATGGGGAGGTGGATCGAAGATGGAGAGAGGAGAAGATCGATGGAGAGGAGAAGACAGGTCAAAGAGGTGGGGATGGAGTCAGTAAAGGTGAGTGTAGGTGGAGAGGTAGGGAGGGGATAGGTCAGTCCAGGGGGGGACAGACTGGTCAAGGGGGCGGGATGAGGTTAGTAGGTACGAGATGGGGGTGGGGCTTGAGGTGGGAAGATGGGATAGATGGGAGAAAGGACAGGTTAGGGAGGTGGGGACGAGCTGGGCTGGTTTTGGGATGCGGTAGGGGGAGGGGAAATTTTGAAGCTTGTGAAGTCCACATTGATACCATTAGGCTGCAGGGTTCCCAAGCGGAATATGAATTGCTGTTCCTGCAACCTTCGTGTGGCATCGTTGTGGCACTGCAGGAGGCCCAGGATGGACATGTCGTCTGAGGAATGGGAGGGGGAGTTGAAATGGTTCGTGACTGGGAGGTGCAGTTGTTTAGTACGAACCGAGCGTAGGTGTTCTGCAAAGCGGTCCCCAGCCTCTGCTTGATTTCCCCAATGTAGAGGAGGCCACAACAGGAACTGCTACACCACCCCCCAACCCCATATCAGGCCCCAAGAAGATTTTCCACATCAAGCAGATGTTCACCCGCACATCTGCTAATGTGGTATACTGCATCCGCTGTTCCCGTTGTGGGATCCACAACCTGAACAGACAATTCTACTCAGCTTTATTGGACACTAAAAACCATAAGTACAGTAAACTTAATGGTGCCTGCCGCCCAAAACGGGCTTCCTCCACCTCCCAAATCCCCAACCCTACCCAGGACCTTCCCCACAATGTGCCCGCTGCCATCGGCCATGTGGCCACTTCTGGAGCACCCACGGATGATATCACATCGTCCGCCTCTGGGACAGCGAATGCCATCGACACTGCTGCTGATGCCACCACCTCCATTTGCGAGGCCAACACCCCACAGGCACTGAGGTTGCACATACCGTCACCGCTGCCGCCGCCTCCTATTCCACTCAGCCCACGGCAGACTCGGACGCAACTCCGCCCACCACCAATGCCGAAGCAACTCCCACGCTGCCGACACCGACACAACTCCGCCAACACCGACACAACACCGCCCACAGCCAACACCGCATGGCCCACCACCAACGTCGAAGTAGCTCCACCCACCACCTCCACAGCCTGCAGCTCCAAAGGAGACAGCAGCACCCAGCCCTGCCAGGTCTTCACCAGCCCCCCAGACTCCCCCCTTACTGAGGACTGACCATTCGTCAGTCCTCAGTAAGGGGCTCACCTTTGTCCCTGTCCACCCACATATCATCGAATATGGGTCACTCTTGGACATTGAGCAGTTTTTCCACCGCCTCTGCCTCCACGCTTACTTTTTCAACTGTGAGCCTAACCCTCCCTCTACTGACCCCTTCTCCCACCTCCAACACACACCCTCCGCCTGAACACCACCCCAAGGCTTCCTACCCTCCCTCGACCTCTTCATCTCCAATTGCCGTCACGACATCAATCGCCTCAAACTCTCCTGCCCTCTCACCCACTCCAATCACAATATCACCATAAAACCTGCAGACAAGGGTGGCACAGTAGTAGTATGGCGTACAGACCTCTACGTCGCCAAGGCCAGGTGCCAACTCTCTGGCACCTCCTCCTACCGCCCCCTTGATCATGACAGCAGCCCCGACCACCAAACCAAAATCTCCCAAACTGTCCACAACCTCATCGCCTCAGGTGATGTCTCACCCACAGCCTCCAACTTCATCGTTCCCCAGCCCTGCACCGCCTGCTTCTACCTCCTTCCCAAAATCCACAAACCTGACTGCCCTCGTCGACCCATTGGCTCCACCTACTCCTGCCCCATCAAACTTGACTCCACCATTCTCAATTCCATTTTCTCCTCCTTGGTCCAGGAGCTCCCTACCTATGGCTGACATACTACCCACACCCTCCACCTCCTCCAAAACTTCCACTTCCACGGCCCCGAACACCTCATCTTTACCATGGACGTCCAGTCTCTGTACACCCGCATTCCCCATGCAGATGGCCTAAAGGCCCTCCACTTCTTCCTGTCCCGCAGGCCCGACCAGTTCTCCTGCACTGACACCCACATCCACTTAGCCAAACTCATCCTCATCCTCAGCAACTTCTTACAGACAAAGTGGGTGGCCATGGGTACCTGCATGGGCCCAAGCTATGCCTGCCTCTTTGTAGGGTACATGGAAAATCCCACTTCCATAGCTACATTGGCCCTAAACCCCACCTCTTCCTCCGTTACATTGATGACTGTATCGGCGCCGCCTCATGCTCCCATGAGGAGCTCAGACAGTTCATCCACTTCACCAACACCTTCCACCCCAATCTTAAGTTCACCTAGACCATCTCTGATACCTCTCTCTTCTTCCTGGACCTCTCTGTCTCCATCTTTGGCAACCACCAAGAAACCGATACCATTTCAAGCCTAACGACTCCCATTGCAACCTAGAATACACCTCCTCCCACCCACCTTCCTGCAAAAATGCCATCCCCTATTCCCAATTCCTTCGCTTCTGCCGCATCTACTCCCAGGATGAGGCATTCCACTCTCGTACATCCCAGATATCCTCATTTTTCAAGGACCACAACTTCCGCCCCTCAGTGGTCCAGAACGCCCTCAACCGTGCCTCCCGCATTTCCCGCAACTCATCCCTCACACCCTCTCCCCACAATAACAACCAAAACAGAATCCCCCTCGTCCTCACGTATCACCCCACCAACCTCCAGACACAACGCATCAACCTCCGACACTTGCGCCATCTACAATCCAACCTCACCACCAAAGACGTTTCTCCATCCCACCCTTGTCTGCCTTCCGGCGAGACCACTGTCTCCGGGACTCCCTTGTCCACTCCACACTCCCCTCCAGCCCCACCACACCTGGCATTTTTCCCTGCAACCGTAGGAAGTTCTACACTTGCCCCCACACCTCCTCCCTCACCCCTATCCCAGGGCCCAAGATGACCTTCCATATCAAGCAGAAGTTCACCTACACATCTGCTAATGTGGTATACTGCATCCGCTGTTCCCAATGTGGCCTCCTGTACATCAGGGAAATCCAGGACTACGCTCGGTTCGCACTAAACAACTGCACCTCCCAGTTGCGAACCATTTTAACTCCCCCTCCCATTCCTTAGATGACGTGTCCATCCTGGACCTCCTGCAATGTCACAACGATGCTACCCGAAGGTTGCAGAGAGAGCAACTTATATTCTGCTTGGGAACCCTGCAGCCTAATGGTATCAATGTGGACTTCACAAGCTTCAAAATCTCCCCTCCCTACGACATCCTGAAACCAGCCCAGTTCATCCCCACCTCCCTAACCTGTCCTTCCTCCCACCTGTCCCCTCCTCCCACCTCAAGCCCTACCCTCACCTCCTACCTACTAACCTCATCCCACCCCCTTGAACTGTCTGTCCTTCCTGGACTGACTTGTCTCCTCATTAACTCCGCACCTACACTCACCTTTACTGGCTCCATCCCTGCCTCTTTGACCTGTCTGTCTCCTCTCCACTTATCTTCTCCTTTATCTGTCTTCTATCTGCCTCTCCCCTCTCCCTATTTATTTCAGATCCCCCTTCCCCTCCCCCATTTCTGAAGAAGGGTCTAGGCCCACAACATCAGCCTTCCTGCTCCTCTGATGCTGCTTGGCCTGCTGTGTTCATCCAGCTCTGTACCTTGTTATCTCAGATTCTGCAGCATCTTCAGTTCCTACTACATCTGAAACAATTTTAACCCCTTCTCATATATAGTTAGAAGAGATGGTCAATCAGAAGTAATGTTTCCCTACAGCCTAGCCTCCTGCAATCTCCATCAACCCTAATCCTGTATATATTGTGAGACAAGAATAACAGATGGCAAAAATAGACAAAGGGAATTTTATGAACAAAAACAATGTTGCTGGAAAAGCTCGGCAGGTCTGGCAGCCTCTGATGCTTCACAAAATAAAAACCAAAAGAACTGCAGATGCAGTAATTCAGGAATATAAACAAAGTTGCTGGAAAAGCTCAACTGGTCTGGCAGCATCTGTGAAGGTGAAAACAGAGTTAACGTTTTGGGTCCGGTCACCCTTCCTCAGAACTTCTCTGATGCTTCACAGATGCTGCCAGACCTGCTGAGCTTTTCCAGCCACTTCGTTTTTGTTCCTGATTTACAGCATCCGCAGTTCTTTTGGTTTTTAAAAGCATTTTATGGTTCAGTTGGATGTTTTACCTTTACATCAACCTAATGGTAATCTTACAGTGTTCATATCCTCACGGTAATCTTGAATTCCTAGCTTTTGATTCCATTATCTTATCGAGTATGTGCTCTCTTCTCCTTAGCAGCTTTCGATAAGTGAAGCGATGAGGGCCACGGAAAGGGTCCCAGCACAGGGAGGCACTGGTGAGAACGGGCGGATTGTAACCCACGATTACAGCAAGTCCATGCAAACCTTACCCCGTATGAGCCACACAAGTGGAATGAGTCTGGGTGCCACTGGGATCTCATAACCTCAGAAAGTGACACAAGCAAACCCAGGAATGGCTCAGCGAACTGAACAAATAAGTTATGGGGACTTTTTAATAACAATCTTCATTTAAGGAAACTAACAAAAAAAAATTGTTGCAAAATATTGTAAAGCTGCAATAATTGGGAGGAGGACTCTGAGAGTAAGATCTGTATCAAACTATTCCATGTGGGAACAGAACTGTGTCTGTTCATCTTCGGTGGACCATTTGTTTCTAGTTGGTGTTTAGTATTTCTGACAGGAATCACAATCTTGCATTAACTGCTGTGAATGACTGAGTTAGTCACAGAGAAGCTCGGTCCAACCAACCACTAATCTGCTTCCAATAAAACCTCCAACTCTCACAGAATTCATCAATACTCCAGCTGCATTCGCTCAGTTATAGAATATTCAATACAGGGAAACAAAGGATAGGGAACTAATGAATAAACACAAATAAATCAGGTTAAAATGCTGAAGAATAGAAATGGGGAAGCGATGGGCGGAATGTAGAAAAATGAAGAGAGGAAATGTTGGAGCTGGGAGGGAGGGATGTTAGTGATATTGTGTGGATCGAGGTCTTGCTTTAACTCAAGGTAACAGATAATTCCAAAATGTCAAGAAAATGAGTGTCCTGCCTTTGAAATATTAAACACATCTTCTTAAGGTCATTGTTTACTTCAAGCGATTTTGCTGAATATTATTTCAAGTCACCTTAAAGAGACAAAAAGTGTTAAGTTTTTAACAACATTGCCTAATGAAGCAGTATTTCTGTCTCTGTGTAGGATTCCCCTGTTAGCTAGTTGCTATTTGCTGTTACATGCTTTGGACTGTGCATCTGCTTTTACAGCTTGTCATTGGTGGTGATGTTTCTGTGTTTCTAGAGGCTCATTTAATAGTTACCCATCTGTTAGCAGGCACAGGACCGAGAGATGGACAACAGTCTAAAAACAGATGTCATTCAAAACACTCTATTGGTCCCGTTTGCACTTTGGAGTGGTTTAAAACAGTTTTATATAATTGTTTGTACAAGAACATTAAACTAAATATACATTAGAAATGCCTCTTTTGATCTCTGCAAAGTGGAACAAATGCTTCATCTGACAGGGTAAAGATATGGTAAGATAGTGACATGTGTGAGCTTACCAGTTATGTTTCTCACATATATTTATGTTATATTAATATTTTTATGTATATATGACCAACTTTACGTACATATGACCAGCTTTATTCATGGCTTTCTGTTGACCTTAAAGATTTCCCAATCTTCCACTTTCCCACTAATCTTTGTCACTTCGTATGAATTAGCTTTCAATTTGATACTCTCCCTTATTTCCTGAGTTATCCATGTCTGATTATCCCTTTTCCCACAGTCCTTCCTTTTCACTTGTATATACTTATGGTGAACACGATGGAAAATCACTTTGAAAGCCCTCCACTGTTCCTCAATTGTCCCACTGCGTAGTTGTAGATCCCATTCTTCCTTAGCAAATTCCACTGTCACCCTACTTAGGTCTTTCTTGCAGCACAAGACACTGGTGTTGGATTTTACCTTCCCACCCTCCATCTGTATTTTAAATTCAACCATACTGTGATCATTCCTTCTGAGAGGATCCCTGGCTATGAGGCCATTCATTTTTCCTGTCTCTTTGCACCGGTCCAGATGTAGGATACCTTGTTCCCTTCTGGGTCCCATTACATACTGTTTGGGGAAACTATTGCAGATATATTCTGTGAACTCCTCCTGACTGCCTTGACCAACTTGCTTTGACCAACTAATATGTGTATTAAAACCCCTCATGGTAATTGCTGTACCATTTTTACATGAACTAGTTGTATCTTTGTTGTTTGCTCACTCCATTGTAATGTTGTTATTTGTTGGCCTATAGACTACGCCTACCAGCGATTTTTTTTGTCTCTTACCATAACCCTTTTCTGTATAGAATGCATATATTGGCACCCTTGCCAACTATCTTTCAAATCTTTGAACTTGAAGCATTCAGACTATAAGCTACAGGAGCAGAATTAGGCCATTCGGCCCCTATCAAGTTTGCTTCACCATTCAATCATGGCTGGTATGTTTCACAACCTTATTCTCCCACCCTCTCCCCAAAACCCTAGATGCCCGTGCTAATCAACATTTGGTACATTAACAGTTTTACTCTCTACTGATGCTATCAGACCCATTGAGTTATCTAGCACTTCCTGTTTTTATTTAAGATTTCCAGCATCTGCAGTATTTTACTTTTGTTTCATAAAGGTATTCCAGTGAATCTAACATCCCTCACCCTTCACCCACAGCCCTGTAAATGTGTCTCTTTAAGAATTTATCTGGCTCTCTTCAAAAGTTACTTTTAAACCTTCTTCTGAGATCTTCTATTTTGGATTGTAACAGCTCATTACCTAACAAATATTCATCACTGCTACCTCTCATTCTTTTACTAATCATCTTAATTCTATATCATCTCATTACCTATCACTTGCCTTGTGATTTTTTTTCCATTTATTTATCAAAATCCCTTCATGATTTTAAATACCTCTTTTAAATTTCCCCTTAAACGTCTTGCTGTGAGGAGTAGAACCATAGTTACTATAATCTCTTCATATATCTGAAGGTTTTCACCTTTAGTCCCCATGTTAGTAATACTGATTTGTAATACTTTACAAAACTCTTCTTCCTGGAATTGGCCACAAACTCCAGCTGATACTGAACCAGTTATTTAAAAAGATTTAAATATATGTCATTCTCTTGCTTTTGTGTGGTATGCCTCTATTTTTGAAGATCTTGTTAGACTGTGAAATGAACATTTTTTTTACATTGCATTTTTTTTCCTGTTGATGACGGAGACAGTGCAAACATATTTACCAATAATTACCTTCCCTCCAGTGATGACAATGAAGTGTTGCATCACCCTGCTCCTCAGCTACCCAGACCAGCTAAATCCACTTCCCAAATTGACATTTCTTATTATTAAGCTACAAATATTAATAAGAAATCTCAAAATATTATATAGAGAAGAGAATATGACTTTAAAATAGAAACCAAATAACATTAGCAGCCCTCCACTATGACACTCCACCTCGGCAAAGACCTCATATATCTTTCTTGTGATGTCCCTGACAGAAAGAAATGAAATAATAGATAGTTTAATATTCTTTAATTTTAATGTTATTTGATTCTGAATGCTGCAGTCACCCTCAGTTAGCTCCCAATCTCATTAAACTGCAAGGGCAAATCATTGAGCCCAATGAATGTTAAACTCTTGATTAGTTCATAAGCTTGGACATCTGAAACTGACACCTAATAAATGGTTTAATCTGAATCATTGTCAACTCAACAAAAAGAAAAGAACATATTGGTTCTGCAAGATTACTATACCTTGTTATGAAGTTACAGAACAAGATTATTGTGAGTTCACAAGTACAAGTGGTAACAGGGATTGCAGTTCACGTTGGAGGGTTCAGCCCTTCACAAGTTCACTTCATCTGGATACTAATAGTGGATACCAGGGACTTTAAGTGAAAGGAAGAAGCAGCAGGCAATGTGTGAAGCACCAAAAAGCCATGTAAAAACACCACAAGCTGAGAGATTGGGACCATCAGCCTCAGGCATGAAAGGGATGGTGTTACAAGGTTAATGGGTTCTTTAGTCCTTGAATAGAGTGAAAATATAACTCTATGGGACATCAAATATGCTTCGGCCCACATGCAACTGCAAACATGCGGCAATGAGGTTGACTCTTCACCAAGATCTGAAATGGCCTGGCAGTCCAATTAGTTGTCAGGGTAATGGTTAGGGTACGGGTTCCACACACACTGACTCTCACTGGCATAGGGGTTCCACATACACTGACTCTAACTGGGATACAAATGGTTTCGACACTCATTTATTCTCATTGGGGTACAGGTTCTACATATATTAACTCTAATCAGGATAATGTCCCACACACAGACTCTCACTGGGATACGGGCCCCTCACACACTGATTCTCACTGGGGTACGGGGTCTCATACGCACTGACTATCACTGGGGTAGGGTTTCCACACACCCGACTCTCACTGGGGTACAGATTCTACAGACACTAACTCTCATTAGGATAAGGTTCACACAGACTGACTCTCACTGAGGTTTAGCATCCCACACACACTGGCTGTAACTGGGGTTTGGGTCCCACAAACACTGACTCTCGCTGCGGTAGAGTCCCACAGATATTGATCTAACCACATACAGAAACTGAATGTCACCACACACAACTCATGCACTGATCAATCATGTGGTGACTTGTCACATTTTGACAATACGGTTAATTTAACCTAAATTATTTGCTGGGGTTCTCTCTTCCTTCCACAGTGTAATGAGAACTATTACTGCAATCAAGATTGCATTGTATAAATATTGATATTTCAGTCCAAATTGTATAGCTGTGTTTCATTAGTGCATTGAAACCTCTGACATCCAAGAGCTCTCAATCAAATTAATTCGAGGGAATGCGATCAGTACAAATCATGAATAATACTGATTAGATTCAGACAATTAACCTTAAGCAACTGTTGACACAAATTCCAGGTCAATGTTGTGAGAGAAACCCAGTCCTCTTCAAATATATTTAATAGAAATTCATTTCTTTCTGACAAGCCCATTAGTTCTTGTAAAGCTGAATGTAAAACAAGAAACCTCTGAATAAAAATCCCTTCTCTTTATTATTGTGGATATCAAGTATAAGAGTTCTCTCTTTCTCTCACTCTCTCTCTCACACACATGCACACACTCTGTCACAAATACAAACTCTCTGTTCTGCTATCTGCCTATCCCCTTTTCTCATTCTCACATTCATCCACTTTTCTCTCTGTTTTACAAACACAGGCTCTCCCCTTTTCATGCTGCTTGGCCTGCTGTGTTCATCCAGCTCCACACTTTGTTATCTTGGATTCTCTAGCATCTGCAGTTCCCATTATCTCTCTCTCTCCCCTTCTTTCTCCTCCTTCTCACATTCATCTCCTCCCTCTCTACCTCTCTTTCACAATCATCTCCCACTTTGTTTCTATTACATACACTCCCCCAAGTCTCTCTGCCCCTCTCCCATTCTCACTTTTATTCCCCCCGCTCTCTCCATCCTCTTATGGTTCCCTCTTACCTTCCATTTCACCTTCTAGTGGTTTAAGCCTTTCATGTTTAGTTGAGGAAGATTTCTTCCCATGCACTATGGATATCATATGAGTAGTCTGATAGTTTAGGAAACAAGAGATTTGGTGAATGGGAGCTGGGTGTTTTCAGTGTGCATGTGAAAACTACCAATGTCTTTGATTGCCTTGTGTGGGAGAGAGCCCAGGACAGACCTTCAGAGGACACAGGAGGGAATAGTGTAGGATCAAGATAAGCCATTTCATAGCTTCACATAGGCTGCAGCAAATCAAGAAAGCAACTCACTGCCACTACCTCAATGGCAATGGGGGAAAGGTAATAAAAGTTGGCCCAACCAGCAACATCCATATCCCATGAAAGAGTTTTTATTTAAATGTGTATTAGAAACATTGAAAATAGGAACAGGAATGTCATTTGATCTGCATTCAGTCGGATCATGACTGATCATCCAGATCCGTACCCTGTTCCCAGTTTTACCTCATATCCTTTGATTTCTTTAGCCTTATGAACTATATCTAGCTCCCTTTTGAAAACATCCATTTGTTTAGGCTCAACTGCTTTCTGTGGCAGAGAAGTCTACAGGCTTACTACTCTTTGGGTGAAGAAATTTGTCATCTCAGTCCTGGATGGATTATAACATTCCTTAGGCTGTGACCCCTGGTTCTGGACTCCCTGGTAATCGGGAACGTCCTTCCTGTGTTTACCCTGCCTATTCCAAGAAGAATTTTATAGGTTTTTATGAGATTCCCTTAAAAGCCAAATGAAGATTGATCATGCAGCCTTTCAAAGAATTAGATCAATCAGAATGCAATGCTGTAATTGATCCTCCTGTGGGCTGTAGCTGGGAAAGAGTTAATAAGTAACAGCTTTTGGTGACCAGTGTGGGTAAAGATTTCAAAACTGGAATATTCTGCTGTCTGATTGAAAGTTGAAGACTCTTGAGGCATTGGAATCAAGAAAGACCAAGTGTTGGCCAGTGCCCAAAGCAGAACCAGGAACCAAAGCCATTGTACAATTAGTCACCAATTAAATTTCCCGAAGTATTGCACTTATCTCTCTAACTTTATTGGTTAAAGACTCAAATGAACAAATTAATATGAGAGTTTGAGTTTACATTATATGATCCCAAAAACTTACTATTAGATGCCTTTATCATTTGAAACATTATGCCAAGATCACCCTTTAACTCTCTAAACTCAAGGCAATTATGAGCCTACTCTTCCCATTCTGCCCCAAGGCCTCCAGCCCAAAGCTTGCTATCCAGAACTGATTGCAAATACTCTTGCAGTGGCCTAGCCAAAGCTCAATATTGTGGAAGCATCAATCTTACTCCTCTTTATATCAAAGAGCCTTGAAATAGAGGGCAATGCTGCAATTGTATTTTTAATCAGTATTTAAACATTTTCATTGGCGTTTAGTGAGCTGTATACTTGGATCCCTAAATCCCACTGTTGCTTCACACCTTCTTGTGTTTCAACATTAAGAAAGTTCATTAATTCTGATGTCGAAAGTAGATGCCCCACACATCCTCATAATGAATAGTGTCTCAAACGTACAGAGCTCAGATCTTGCTGAAGAGAGAGACATTGCTGAAGCTTACATATTGCACTCATCAAGACTGATGTAGGAATGCCAAATTTCAAATGGAGGAAAGGGTGTTAATTGAGTCTGATTGGCCAAGACATTGCCAGGGACAAAGCAATGAGCAACTGTTCGCTCCCCAAGCTTTTGCCTGCTCACATCTACACAAAAAAGGTTATAGGAATTGTGAATGGGGTAATAGAAGGCTTGTTGAGGGACAGACTAGAACATTCATTTAAAGGGGAACTTGGTGTCTATAATCTGCTGCTTGCCATACTAATCACCTCGACACCTGTTTAACACCTTCAGAACACAAACAGCTTTATCCCATCCCTAAGCTATTATCTCCTTGAACTGCCATCTATAAATCCTATAATTTGAAACCTATACATGAAAGGCCAGAAAGGGAATTGAATAGGAAAGTTCAGTTAAGTATATAGCACTGGAATTGCATGAGGAATAGACTCACTTTTCACTGCAAGTTCAACCCATTCTTTCGGTCTGACCACAACAGCTCAGCAGCAGCTTCTGGAGAATTAGTCATGAATTATTTCTTCACAATTTTATTCAAAGTAATGTGGTGCTTCCAATGAAAGTGGGATAAACTCACAAGTGCTGGTGATAGGAAAAAAACACAAGGGAACAAAGAGATTGACGAATCAAACACAAGTACAGCACAACTCCACAAGAAGAGAGATCTCACATGAATAAAAAGCATCAAGTCATTAATCAGAGGCCTACCTTTATGTTCTTATGTATATGATTAAGTCATAGCACAGACTTTCTGGAGGCCACATTAGTTCAAAAACAAATTACAAGCCTACCATTAAGTGAAGAGCAATACAATCACTTCTGCTCTTTTTAATTCGCAATGATACTGCTTTTCAAGTTTCATATCAGGCTTCTAGCCTCAATTAACAAAACATCAGGAGTCTTGTAAACTCAATACATTGCTGTCCATCATATTATTTCTTACATTAACTGTTACATCTGACTGAGCTTATTAGCGCCATTCACAATTTAAATAGACAGGTTCGTAAGACTGGGGTGCAAGATGGTAATATTGTAGGATCAGTGATTTACAAACTTCAGGCTGTTGATCTGGGGCATGTGTTCAAATTCCACTGTTAACAGCTAGAGGAATTTTAAGTTTGATTAGCTAATAATTATAGAATTAATAACTAAACTCTGTGATGGTGACCTTGAATTGTCATTAATTTTATGTTTGAAAACCATCTCCTGTCCTTTAGGGAATGGAATCTGCCATTCTTATGTGGTCTGACCCAAATGTGAATCCAGACCCATAGCAATGTGGTTGATTCTTAACTGCCCTCAGAAGTGACCACTCATTTCAGGGCAATAAGGGATCAGCAATAAATGCCTGCCCTTGCTTATAATATGTGCAATGTGTAAAAAAGAAGAGTTAAACTTGGATGGAGCTCAGAGTGAATTCATTCAGAAAGCTCATCATATGGTAAACAGATGGAGTTGAGCCTGGAAGTATGTGCTATCTTGAAACTGAATTGCATTTGTAAGAAGAGTAAACTAGAGCAGAAAGTCTGATGGAAGGTTTCACATGGATAGCCATATGTGAACTAATAGGCAGCTGCAGATAAGAGAGTCTATTTTTACTGAATGCCTTGCTTACCGCCCGACCTACCCCTGTTGGGAAGTAATCTCATGCTTCTGTTTCTCTGACAGTGGGCAGGTTTAGTAACATATGTAACTGGGGTTCACAGTTGGATCCTCAGTTCCCAAGATCCTCCCTTCTGCTTAAATTTTAATACCAGTTGAAGAGACACAGTGCAGGAAGTGGCAGTTCAAGGAGATAATGGCCTAAGGATGGGATAAAGATGTTTACGTTCTGAAGGTGATTGGTATGGTAAGCGGCAGGCACATTTCATTGTCAAAAATGCACCAAGCAACATACAGGTCCAAAGAGGCTTCTGATTTATTGAATTAGGTTTTATTGTCATGCGTAGTCAAGTACAAAAGTACAAGAGTACAGTGAAAATTGTACAATGTTGCCACATACGACGCCATCTTCGGAACAAGGTACATAATTATAAATCTTAGGTACTAAAATAGATTTGGTACAAAAATAGAGAAATATAGAGAAAAGCTAAAAGTTCTACGTTATAGTATAAATTAGGAAACTGAAGAAATAAAGTTAAAAGATAAACTTTACCGTCCTTCTATAGCCTGCAGTCACTCCATGCTGGGGGCTTTCCACACATGGACATTCCACTCAGTGCCAGGCCATTTAGATGTCCAAGTAAGACACTGATGTTTGAGGCTGCCTTTAGAAAAGTGGTTTACACTGATACCAACTGGGACAAACCTATCCTCAGCCATTAGTTTCAACCTCCCTCTGTCAATCCAACCTTTCTTTAGAATCATTGAATCATCACAGCACAGCAAAAGACCATTCAGCCTATCTTATCCATCCTGACCATCCAAAGGAGGAATCCATCTCCTGCCCTTCCCCTACACTCTCCCCTCAGGCCTGAAAATTTCTCTTTTTCAGCAACTGAAAATATGTAGAAAATGCATGAAAAAATCAAAAGGAGACCACTCTGCTCATTGTATCCGTGCTGGCTGAGAAATGAACCAACCAGTCTAATCCCATTTTTCAGCACTTGATCCATACTTTGTATTAATGTCTGAACATTGTCAAAAATGATCCAACCAACCACTTGCTGGCCAGAGAGAACATGAGAGACTTTTTTAACAGCAAACCCAAGCTTCCTAGAAGCAAGAAGACTTGATACAAAATTAAAAAGCAACCAATTCTGTATTAAGTGATAAACTTTTAAATATGAATGCATGAATTCTATTGGAATTGTGGCTTTGGGCTAACATTGATCTCTATGGTTCTGTCAATGGAGAGAGCAGGAATATAGCCAAGGATCACGTTCACTGAAGTCAAATGATTGAGACTTCTCGCCAATAAGTAAGCCTAATGAACTCATGACATATATCAGAACATGAGACTGGGATGTCACTGCTATTATATAAAATTGGCTGAGGGAAGGATAAGATCTGCAGATCAATGATCTGGGTTTTAGATGCCATAGGAATGATAGAAAGGGAGGCCACAGTGGAGGGGGAGTGGCATTTTTAATTAAGAGAAACATTACTATTGTAATTAGAGAGGATATCTCTGAGGAATCATCCAGTGAAAATATGAGTCGAAGTTAGAAATAAGAAAGGGATGGTCTCTTTGATGCAACTGGTCTCTTTGATGCAACTATACTATAGGCCTTCCATAGTCAGAGGGAAATCAGGGAGCAAATATATAGGAATGATAGGGTTTCAATAATAGGGGATTTTAATTTTCCAAACATTGAGTGCTATTGTCCTAGTATTAAAGGTTTGGATGGTGAGGAGTTTGTTAAATGTGCTAAAATAAATGTTTTTTATCACTATGTATATGTTCCTACTTGAGAAAGAGCAAAACTTGGCATTCTCTTGGGAAATAATGTAGGGCAAGTGACTGAAGTGTTACTAGGGGAACACTTTGGGGTGAGTGATCATAATACCATTAGGTTTTAGATAGTTATGGGAAAACATAAGCCTTCAATAAAAGCCTTAGTTCTAAATGTGAGTAAGGCAAATTTTAATAGTATGAGACTAGAACTTTCAAAAGTTTACTGGAGTGGACTGTTCGCAGATAAAGGGACATCTGATCAGTGGTAAGCTTTCAAAGTGAGGTGACAAGAATTCAGAGCCATTAAATTCCTGTTAGAGTGAAAGATAAGGCTGGTAAGATGAGGGAACAATGGATGAATAAAGATATTGAGATTCTAGTCAAGAATAAAAATAATCATACATTAGATTAAGACAACTGGGATCAAAAGAATCTCTTGAAGAACATTAAGAGTGTGGGGCATTCTTAAGAGGGAAATCAGGAAAGCAAAGAGGGGATATGAGATAGCCTTGGCAGATAAGGTAAAAAAAAATTCAAAGAGATTCTACAGGTACATTAAGAACAAAAGAACAACTTGAGAGAGGGTTGAACTCCTTAAAGATCAATGAGATCATCTCGTGTTGAACCTCAGGAGATGGGAGAGATATTTAATGAATATTTCACATCAGTTTTTATCGTGGAGAAAGAAATGGAGGTTGGAGAACTCAGGTAAATTAATAATGCTATTTTGAAACAGTTCATGTTACAGAAGGGGAAGTGCTGGAATTCTTAGAAAACATGAGGATGGCTAAATCTGCAGAATTGGACCAGGTGTATCTCAGGATGTTATGGCAAGTTAGTGAAGTAATTGTGAGACCCCCATCTGAAATATTTGAATCATCCATAACCACAAGTGAGGTGGCAGAGGATGGGAGAGTGGCTAATGTTGTGCCCTTATTTGAGAAAGGCTATAAAGAAAAGCTTTGGAACTATAGATCTGTGAGTCTGACATTGATGGTGAGTACGTTGTTGGAGGGAAATCTGGAAGGAAGGATATAGATGCATTTGGAAAGGCAAGGGATGATGAGGGATAGTCAGTGTTGTTTTGTTCAAGGGAAATCTTGTCTCACAAACTTGTTTGAAGTTTTTTAAGGAAATAATCAAAAGATTGATGAGGACAGAGTGGTAGATGTTGTTTACTTCAGCATTAGTAAAGACTTTGAAAAGGTGCTGCATGGTAGACTAATTAGTAAACTTAGATCAATGGAATTCAGGTTGAGCTTGCCAATTGGACACAAAATTGGCTGTAAGTCAGGAGACAGAGGATGGTGGTAGAGGGTTGTTTCTTAGACTGGAACCCTGTGACCAGTGGTGTTCCACAGGGACTGGCACTGGGTCTGCTTTTGCTATCATTTTTATAACGGATAAGAATGTAAGATGCATTACCGGTAAGTTTGTGGATGGCACCAAAATTGTTGGTACAGTGGAGAGTGAAGAAGGTTATCTAAGATTACAAAGAGGTCTTGGTCAATTGGGTCAATGGGCTAAGGAGAGGCAGGTGGAGTATAATTTGAGTACATGTGAGGTATTGCATTTTGATAAAACAAAGGCCGCACTTATACAGTTAATGGTAAGGTATCGGTAGTGTTGTAGAACAGAGAGACTTAGGGGTTCAGGTACATAATCCTTTGAAATTTGCATCACAGGTAGATATTGTGGTTAAGAAGGTGCTTAGCACACTTCACCTTCGTTGCTCAGACCTTTGAGGACAAGATTTAGGACATAATGTTGAGGTTGTACAGGGCTTGGGTGAGGCCTCATCTGGAATATTGTGTGCAGTTCTGGTCACCCTGTGAGAGGAAGGAGATTATGAAATTGGAGAGGGTTCTGAAAGGTTTAAGCAGGATGTTGCTGGAATGGAGGGTTTGAGATATAAAGATAGGACAGACTGGGACATTTCACATTGTAGTATAAGAAGTTGAGGGGGTGACATTTTAGACCTTTATAAAATTATGAAGGGCAGAGATAAGCTGATTAGCAAAGGTCTTTTCCCTGAGGTGGAGGATTTCAAAACCAGGGGGCATATTTTTGGGGTGAAAGGAGAAAGATTTAAAAAGGGCATGGAGGCAAATTTTTTACACTGAGAGTGGCTATTGTGTGGAATTACTTTCTTTCTTCTTTCATTCATGGGATGAGGGGGTCTATGACCAGTCAGCACTTATTGCCCATCCCTAATTGCCCAGAGGGAATTATAAATCAACGACATTGTTGTCAGTCTGGAGTCACATGTAGTCTAGGCCAGGTAAGGATGAAAGTTTTCTTCCTTAGAGGATATTAGTGAACCAAATGATTTTTTCTGACAATCGACAATGATTTCAAGGCCATCATTAGACTCCTAACTCCAGAGGAAGTCATAGATGCAGGTACAGTTACATTTAAAAGACATTTGGATAAGTACATGAAAAGGAAGGTTTGGAGGGATATGGGCCAAAGGCAGACAAGTGGGACTAGGTTAGTTTGGGAACATGGTTGGCGTGGACTAGTTGGACCAAAGGGTCTCTTTCTATGCTGTATGACTCTAAATCTTTTCAAAACCTAATACTCCAAATAATTCAGTCCACAAAATGACCCCAAGCTTCCAGTTTCCTGTCACTACAATGCAGTACTGTGCTCCCATGCCACGATTTCTGTCACAAACCTGCTGCAGTGTTCCAGTAAGGCTCTGTATAAGCTTGAAGAACTACATCTCAAATTTCAGCGTGGGGGCCCGGCAGCCTTCAGGACTTAATGGGGAGCTCAATAACTTTAGAGCTTGATTCCATTTCCTATGTTTCTTACCCAACCCACACCTGGCCCTGTCGTGACATGGGTTGTTTTTAGCATAGTCACCCATTCCCATGCACACCTATAACCATCACCACATTATATGGGTTGCATTCAGCACAGCTAAGCCATTTTCTCACTCACAGCTCTTATTATCACTTATTCAGCTTTTACTCTGTCCTGGACATAATCTCCTTGCTTACTTACCCCTTTCATATACTGTTCTCTCTGGGTTTCTTCTCCACCTGTCCACTCAACTCTTTCCGCTCTCTGATGAAGGGTCTAGGCCCGAAACGTCAGCTTTTGTGCTCCTGAGATGCTGCTTGGCCTACTGTGTTCATCCAGCTCCACGCTTTGTTATCTTGGATTCTCCAGCATCTGCAGTTCCCTTTATCTCACCCCAAATGCGGTTCACTCATCATCTCTTCTAATTGACGTCCTCTCTACCTATCTTCTTTACTCTCCATCTTCGGTCCGCCTCCCCCTCTCTCCCCATTTATTCCGGAACCCTCTCCCCATCCCCCTCTCTGATGAAGGGTCTAGGCCCAAAACGTCAGCTTTTGTGCTCCTGAGATGCTGCTGGGCCTGCTGTGTTCATCCAGCTTCACATTTTATTATCTTTCCTTTACCCACTCCTTTCCCACTTCATCTTCCACATAAATACTACTTTTTCCTAGTTGCTAACAGCTCTAATGAAATCACTTGACTAGAAATGTTAACTCTGCTTCTTTTCACAGATGCTGCCAGACCTGCTGAGTTTCACCAGCCATTTCTGTTTTGCTTTTGGCCCTAATAGTGCCATAGGACTTAGAGACTAAGATTCTGCCAGCCATCAGCACAACTGCTCAGGTCATGTTTTAGTGATGTACTGCACTTACTTCCCAGTAAAACCAATTGGGTCCCACTGTAACATTGAGCAACCATGTCACACAATCTGATTGTCAATGGAAATCAAGTCATTCATTCCTCCACTTTATCCTTATTTAAAGATATGTTCCCAAAAATCTCAATTTTGCAAACTTTATATTGTTAATGCTATGCAAATCACTTTTCCCAAAGATTGTCATGTCAATTTACCAGTAGAGGGTCAGGGTGGTCACAGTCTAACTTAATGCTCTTCATTAATAATATTAGCCTTCCAGCAAGATCCCAAAAAATAATTTAATTCAAGTAACTAAATGAAATGCACATTGACATGAAATGCACGTTTACGAGTACGTAAGTATTAGGAGCAGAAATAGGTTATAGAGCTCCCTCAAACCACCTGCATTTGTAAGATCTCACCCTTTAAACTCACTCTCTAACCCCAAAGTTTTCCCAATGGTTTCTATGTATGAGGTCACTTTATGAAATTAAATGCAACCAGAATTTACCCTGAAGAAAATATTGAAAAACCAGTTTATTTCTGGTGCTGTATAAATCTCAAACCAAGTATGCATAATGATTGATTTTGTCCTCTATTTCCCAAATCTCAGTGTGATACCTGTTGGTGCGCATTATCTGCCAATACCTTTGACGTTTTAGTTATAGTTTGATGCAGCCAATTGTAAAGATTCCATCAACTGGATGTATCTGTGAGGTGGGCGTGATATCTGGACTTGATTATGTTCAGTTAGGAGAACGTGTGTCGAGTAGAAGTGAGCTCCCATTTTAAAGCACGGGATGATAGGAGTGTATTTTTCTGTGGTCATGTGTCTCCAAAAATCAATGTTTCTTGATCTGACTTTTATCCCAATATCATTTTGCATAGTATTTACCACTGTTTAGAACATAGAACAGTACAGCACAGAACAGGCCCTTCAGCCCACAATGTTGTGCCGACCATTGATCCTCATGGATGCACCCTCAAATTTCTGTGACCATATGCATGTCCAGCAGTCTCTTAAATGACCCCAATGACCTTGCTTCCACAACTGCTGCTGGCAACGCATTCCATGCTCTCACAACTCTCTGCGTAAAGAACCTGCCTCTGACATCCCCTCTATACTTTCCACCAACCAGCTTAAAACTATGACCCCTCGTGCTAGCCATTTCAACTCCCCTGTTTCAACTCCCCTGCTTTGTAAATCAAATACCTGATGGAACTTAACATCCAACCCACCAATACCTAGTTGAAGGAGTGGATTTGAGACAAACATGACAACTTGTTCCATCATATCTAATTCCTGAAATTGCCTTTTGAATTTCTCTGCTGACTTCCTCACGTATGCACATTTTCAGTATGGAACTATTTTCCTTTGTCTTTGTTTATTCTAGTATTTTCTCCAGACTTGGGATGTGTTACAGCATTTTATTTTTAAATGAATAATGAGACATCAGACACAGTCATTGCTTCTTTAATTATTTCACCATCTGTGAATGATTTCTTGTTCTGCCAAATGATTGTAATATGAAATGATGCTTCAGTGCAAGTTTTACCTTGCTGCTGCTTCTTTAGAAAAAAAACTTCACTTTTCAAAACAGCCTTCAACCCATCAACTTTTGATGTCCAAAGTATGCTGTTCATGGGAAAGGTATCCTTGAATTTACTACGCATCAATATGTGTTGTCATTCTAAATTCTCATTGCTATTTATAAACATATTTTGTTGATGTATGAGGTACCATCTTTACCATTATGATCAGAAATGCACTGTCCCATTCCACGTAGAAATTATACATTTTCCATTTCTTTTTCGAGGTTCTTCCTTCATCATTATTGCTTCACCTGGTAGATCATGCTGTCACACTGCTGCTGGTCACGTTGCGTGTTGGTCGATGGTTCCAAGCATCTGAAACATGCAGAATGTTACTGGTTGCCTTCAAGTGCAGAAGCATGTGAGGTCACTTCTGTGGTCACGATTTGTAATCGGGCCCCCGATTGGATTGCATTAATTAGACATTGAACGGGGGTCATGGCAATCTGTTATTTTTCTTAAACCTCATGGACCTATCAGTTAAGCAGCAAAATAATTTTTAAAAAACAGCATGCTAGCAGAGGACTGGGATTTACTGAGTTGTTTTTGCAGGCAGTCTACGTGCTGAGCTTCCTATGTTTTCAGCATTGCGATGCATTGACTTCATTCGTCAATTCCAAATTATTGTTTTATTTGTTTGTTTCCACTGTCACCACAAAACTTACTTTACCCTGAAATGATAGTCCATCTGGACCAAACTGAAACATGAAGCAACCAACTGGCAAAGTCTGTTAAGAGCATGAACTTTTCCACGGCTGTGCAGCTTCTGGAAGCAGAAGCCATGCAGCGCACGATGATTAACGTGAAGACAGTAAGGAAAAAGCAGGCGGGCTGTGTGATCAAGAACTGGAGGACACAAAAGGAGCAAATACCAGGTGAGGAAAGACTTGCTCAGACGGGCAAGCAGTTAGGGTTTGGGGTCAACACGGCTTTGTGAGGGGTAGGTCATGCCTTACAAACCTTATCGAGTTTTTTGAGGATGTGACTAGAAAGGTTGATGAGGGTCGAGCTGTGGATGTGGTGTATATGGACTTCAGTAAGGCATTTGATAAGGTTCCCCATGGTAGGCTCATTCAGAAGGTCAGGAGGAATGGGATACAGGGGAACTTAGCTGCTTGGATACAGAATTGGCTGGCCAACAGAAGACAGCGAGTGGTAGTAGAAGGAAAATATTCTGCCTGCAAGTCAGTGGTGAGTGGAGTTCCACAGGGCTCTGTCCTTGGGCCTCTACTGTTTGTAATTTTTATTAATGACTTGGACGAGGGAATTGAAGGATGGGTCAGCAAGTTTGCAGACGACACAAAGGTCGGAGGTGTCGTTGACAGTGTAGAGGGCTGTTGTAGGCTGCAGCAGGACATTGACAGGATGCAGAGATGGGCTGAGAGGTGGCAGATGGAGTTCAACCTGGATAAATGTGAGGTGATGCATTTTGGAAGGTCGAATTTGAAAGCTGAGTACAGGATTAAGGATAGGATTCTTGGCAGCGTGGAGGAACAGAGGGATCTTGGTGTGCAGATACATAGATCCCTTAAAATGGCCACCCAAGTGGACAGGGTTGTTAAGAAAGCGTATGGTGTTTTGGCTTTCATTAACAGGGGGATTGCGTTTAAGAGTCGTGAGATCTTGTTGCAGCTCTATAAAACTTTGGTTAGACCGCACTTGGAATACTGCGTCCAGTTCTGGGCGCCCTATTATAGGAAAGATGTGGATGCTTTGGAGAGGGTTCAGAGGAGGTTTACCAGGATGCTTGCTGGACTGGAGGGCTTATCTTATGAAGAGAGGTTGACTGAGCTCGGTCTCTTTTCATTGGAGAAAAGGAGGAGGAGAGGGGACCTAATTGAGGTATACAAGATAATGAGAGGCATAGATAGAGTTGATAGCCAGAGACTATTTCCCAGGGCAGAAATGGCTAGCACGAGGGGTCATAGTTTTAAGCTGGTTGGTGGAAAGTATAGAGGGGATGTCAGAGGCAGGTTCTTTACGCAGAGAGTTGTGAGAGCATGGAATGCGTTGCCAGCAGCAGTTGTGGAAGCAAGGTCATTGGGGTCATTTAAGAGACTGCTGGACATGTATATGGTCACAGAAATTTGAGGGTGCATACATGAGGATCAATGGTCGGCACAACATTGTGGGCTGAAGGGCCTGTTCTGTGCTGTACTGTTCTATGTTCTATGTTCTATGTTCTATGTAAACTGCCCAGAAGTGCATGATTGAAGTGCACTTCAATTGAGCATTCGAGAAGGCATTGTATGATTATTTAGGTAGAACAGAATGTGCAAGGGTATAGGGAAATATTGGCAGTAGGCAAAGATGCTTTTCTGAAGAGCCAGTGCAGACACCAAAGGGCTGAATAGCCTCTTTTTCTGCCTTGGGCTTCCGTGATTTTGTGTTCTGCTGTCAGAGAATCTGCATTGCAATCTAAGTGTTGGAGATCATGGTTCAAACTCTATCCCCAAATTCTATGATACATGTAAAATCTCTTGAATATATTCAATTATGTATAATGCACATTAATGTAACATGAAATAAGCAATAACGGACATTATAGCACAGAAAGCATTGCAATAGAACATACACAAAAATATATAATAGCCATTAATATGAAATGCATCACTCCAGTTGCTTTCTGTTTTTGAGATCAGCAGCATTTGCTCTATTTTGCTTTTATATTCATTCAAAAAGAATGTTTACTTAAATCAACGTTAATATAAAATCTCTGCAATATTAAACACAAATACAGATGCAAATTAACAGAGCTCAGAGTAAATACATTTCTGAAGGTTATTCCATAATATATAATATCACTTTAATATGCACCTTTAATAAACTAAAAGGTCCAAAATTGCTTCACAAGAGTATTAAAAAACAAAGTTTGCGACTGCACCATATGGGAAACATTAAGTTCTGGAGTGTGATCACTGTTAGTACAGGCTCATCGTTAAGTCAATGATTTTTTAAAAATTCATCGCAGGATGATGGCGTCAGTGGCTAGGCAGCATTTATAACTCATTCCTAATTGCCCGTAGGGCAGTTCAGAGTCAGTCAGATTGCTGTGGGTCCGGAATCACAAGTGGGCCAGACCAGGTAAGGATAGCATGTTTCCTTCCCTAAAGGACATTAGTGAAACAAGATGGGTCCTTCCCCCGACAATTGACAATGGATCCATGGTCATCACTAGAGTCTTAATTCCAGACGTTTTTTAAAATTGAATGAATTCAAATTCCACAATCTGCTATGGTAGGATTTGAACCCAGGTCCCCAGAGCATCATGGGGGTCTCTAGATTAATAGTCCAGCGATAATACAACTTGCCATCACCTCCCTATCATAAAGGTTTGAGCTGGTTCAACTACATTTGTCAGCTGAACGTTTACCATTAAACTCGAAGACCTTCTGCATGGTGAACTGTCCACTGGGTCACAACTTGCTGAACATTCACATGCCAACTATGAGGATACCTGCCAATGAGTCACATCGAGGCATTGACACAATCAGACAGCAGCCACTGACAGCTATAAACTCTGGAAGCAAATAGTGTCGAGTGATATTGGAAGTGGAGAGCATTAATGAACATGTCAGCTGGTGATGGAAGAGGATGGGTTATAATTCACACAGAAGGGTAAAATGCACACAGGGCCGTTGTGGTTATCACAAGGGCCTAACCGCTCACTCAGCATTTCATATTGATAGCATCGACCGAAGCATTATTAGAGAATAATAGAGTCATAGAATCATACAGCATGGAAACAGAGCCTTCAATTCAACTAGTCCACACCACCCATGTTCCCAAATTAAACTAGTCCCACACCAGCGTTTGGCCCATATCCCTTGAAACCTTTCCTAATCATGTACTTATAAATTATATAATGCCTCTTAAAAATGTATTATCATTCTCATTTGGGAGAGGTTGATGTAAGTATGTCACTTTTATATATAACATTATCATTCATTTTAGAGTTTGTGATTTGAACTATTGTCATGTGAGCTATGCTCTATGTGTACAAGGGGGCTTGTGTGCCAGGTGCGTGAGGGGTTAGGTGACAGATTCAGACTGTGAGATTGAGAAGAGTATGTGCCTGTCAAGAGGGCCAGCATGGCCAGGTTGGGGATAAGGAGTGATGCCAGTAGGATTGGGTTGGGGTCAATGGATAGTGTCAGAGACAGCAAGATCTTGTGGGCAGTTCTGGAAGAGTGTATGGTCTGTAGGTGTCAGGGATCAGGAGGGTTGTTTGGGGTTGGGTACAGTGGTGAATTAGGTGTTTAGTAACCAGGAGTTATAGTAAATTTTTACTCCTGTAACATTTCCTGAATAGTGATTGAGGGGAAATTTGTAGTTTTAAGGGGCTTTTTGGATCGTTCCAGATGCAAGGAAATTGTCAATTAGAAATTTCAATTTTCCAGGCAAACCTCTTAGAGTCAGCTACATCAAGATTTCTGCATGGCTCTGACAACTAATTCCCATTTAGGCTTTAGAAGCAACGGTCTGGTTATTGGAAAATCTCTGTTTATAAGTTCACTCACAGCCTTGATATGCTTAAGTAACAAGGAATCTACCACGATACCATTTCTGCTAAATCTTGCCCCTGTTGGAGGGAGTGAATGTTTAAGGTGATAGCTGGAATAACAACACAATTGTTGTGTTGTGCCTCATGGTCAATATATCAGTGTACCTTTAAGAGACATGCTTACAGAATCTCATCACTGAATCATAGCTTATGGCCTCAGGATATAAAGTTCTCATGCTTTGGATCATTTGAAACATGACGCCTTGGTGTATGCTTGCTGTTGTGTCACCAATAATAGCTTAAGCCTGGACACTTATGTGCCTGAGGAATGGAATGTTTGCGCAAGATCATTAGTTGCAGGAAACGTCTGTTGCACTTTTCAAAGCCATGATATTCACCGCCAGTTGCGTAAGTTATGGGAGATAGCAAGAGTATTACCGCATCAGGTTAAACACGCTGTTGGAGGCAAACTCACATCACTGAATAAATGGTAAAGAAGGTATCTGGCATGCTTGCCTTTATTGGTCCAGTCATTGAGGACAAGAGTCTCAAACTGATATTACAGCTTTATAAAAGTTTAGTTAGGCTGAACCTAGAGTATTGCATTCAATTCTAGTTGTCACATTGCAGGAACTATGTGGACACTTTGGGAAGGGTGTAGAAGAGGTTTACCAGGATGCTGCCCGGATCAGAGGGCATGAGCTACAACGAGAGGCTCGACAAACTAGGGTTGTTTTCTCTCAAGCAGCGGAGGCTGAGGGAGACTTGATAGAAGGTTATAAAATCATGAGTGGCATAAATAGTGTTGACAGACAGAGTCCTTCTCCCAGAGTTGAAATGACTAACACAAGGGGGCATGCATTTAAGGTAAAAAACCGAAAGAACTGCGGAGACAGTAAATCAGGAACAAAAACAGAAGTTGCTGGAAAAGCAGTAGCAAAGAAATGAAGGGTACCGATGGAAGAGATGACTGCGCTAGAAACAATCTGTAGTCGAGGAATTCAAGGATTATGGAAAAAACACAGGAAAGTGGATGTGGGGAACGTTGGATCAGCCATTGAACGGACTGACACAGACTGGAGGTACCAAACAGCATAATCCCATTCCTATTTCCTATGGTTTTTTAGTGTTTTTTGAGGGGAAAATGCAGACCATCCAAAACTAATGCAGTCTGCTAATGCAGTCTGGATGACAACACAAATAAAATTCAAGATAAAATTGAAAAAGAAGAATTTTGACAAATATCAGGAGCAACACCCAGTTAATAACCAGGAAGGTTATGAAAAGTGCAAGAGGGAATTACAGAAGTTAATATAGAAGACAAAGAAAGGCTACAAGACAACTCTAGCAGGCAAAATTACTTTCAACCTCAAAACATTTCATATACACATATAAAGTGTAAACAGTTTACTGAGGAAAATTTGGACATATTAAGGTCCCAAAGAGAAATCTTCAAGTCAAGGCAACGAACCTGACCAGAAACTGAAGCAGACAACAGTATAAGTACGGTGGTAACAAGAAAAGATCAGAGGCTAAGAATCCTGCAGCAAGTGACTCATCTCCTGTCCCCACAAAGCCTTTCTACCAACAAGGTACAAGTCAGGAGTGCGATGGGATATTTCCCACTTGCCTGGGTGAGTGCAGCTCCCACAACAGTCAAAAAACTTGCCAGCCACATATCAGTGTACGTTTAAGAGACGTGCTTACAAAATTATCACTGAATCACAGCATATGGCTTCACAGTATTACTGCAACAGGTTAAACACGCTGTTGGAGGCAAACTCACATCACTGAATAAATGGTAAAGAAGGTATCTGGCATGCTTGCCCTTATTGGTCCAGTCATTGAGGACAAGAGTCACGAAGTGATGTTGCAGCTTTATAAAAGTTTGGTCCGGCTGCACCTAGAAAATTCCATTCATTTCTGGTCGTCACACTGCAGGAACTATGTGGGCACTTTGGGAAGGGTGTAGAACAGGGATACCAGGATATTGCCTGGATCAGAGGGCATGAGCTACAACGAGAGGCTCGACAAACTAGGGTTGTTTTCTCTCAAGCAGCAGAGGCTGAGGGAGACTTGATAGAAGGTTATAAAATCATGAGTGGCATAAATAAAGTTGACAGATCGAGTCCTTCTCCCAGAGTTGAAATGGCGAATTCTAGGGGCAAGCATTTAAAGTAAAAACCGAAAGAACTGTGGATGCTGTAAATCAGGAACAAAAACTGAAGTTGCTGGAAAAGCTCAGCAGGTCTGGCAGCATCTGTGAAGAACAAAGCCAGAGTTAACATTTTGGGCTCAGTGACACTTCCTCAGAACTGGGGAAGTTCTGAGGAAGGGTCGCCAGACCCAAAACATTAACTCGGACTTTTATCTTCACAGATGCTGCCAGACCTGCAGAGCTTTTCCAACAACTTCTGTTTTTGTTTGCATTTAAGGTAAGGGGGCAAAGTTCAAAGGAGATGTGATGGGCGAATATTTTTACATAAAGCGTGGCAGGTGCCTGGAACATACTGCAGGGCTGGTGGTGGAGGCACATATGATAGTGGCTTTCAGATGAGCACGTGCGTATGCAAGGAATGGAGGGATATGGAACATGGGCGGGAAGAAGGAGTCATTTAACCTGGCGTCATGTTCAGCACAATGTCATGGTCCAAAGGGCCTGTACCTGTGCTGTACTGTTCTATGTTCTATGCTGTATGTAAGTTTGGAGTTGCTTCTTCTGAGAGCCAGCATGCATACAATGGGTTGAATGGCTTCCTCACCATTCCAATTCCCTTCCCCTCTGAAATAAAAATGCTCATAAAATCCACAATATTTACCAGCGGTAGGTAACAATTATTACTTAAAGAATAAGCTGAAGTGTAAAGAATGAAAGTGGGTGAACTTGAAGAGTGTGAGTCACCAGATAATTATGAAAAGGTGGCATCAAAACCCAGGTTTAATTATACTGTGAAATATGGGCTGGAAAGATTGGGTGAGGAGAAGGTGCTGCATTGACCTTTTGCAGTTTGTCATTTATGTACAGTTATTAGAAACTTAACAATTAAGTAACTCAAGACATTTTAAAATATCAAGTTGCATTAACTATTTCAGCTCACTGGCGTCAGCAATGCTTCAGAGAATTGAAGGGTAACCCTACTAACGGGGATTAGAAAAGTGACTGCAGAGTAAAGCAGTAGCAAAGAAATGAAAGGTACTGGTGGGAGAGATAACTGGGCCAGAAACAAGTTGTAGTCGAGGAATTCAGGGATTATTGGAAAAACACAGGAAAGTGGATGTGGGGAATGTTGGATCAGCCGTTGAACGACCTGACACAGACTGGAGGCACCAATCAGCATATTCCCGTTCCTATTTCTTATGGTATTTGAGTGTTATTTGAACGCAAAATGCAGAGCTTCCAAAACTAATGCAGTTTTGGATGACAACACAAATAAAATTCAAGATAAAATCAAAAAAGGAGAATTTTGACAAATATCAGGAGCAACACCCAGTTAATAACCAGGAAGGTTGAGAAGTGCAAGAGGGAATTACAAAAGTTTATATAGAAGACAAAGAAAGGCTACAAGACAAGACTAGCAGGCAAAATTACTTTCAACCTCAAAACATTTCATATACACATATAAAGTGTAAACAGTTTACTGAGGAAAATTTGGACATATTAAGGTCCCAAAGAGAAATCTTCAAGTCAAGGCAACGAACCTGACCAGAAACTGAAGCAGACAACAGTATAAGTACGGTGGTAACAAGAAAAGATCAGAGGCTAAGAATCCTGCAGCAAGTGACTCATTTCCTGCACCCTCCCTCCAACCAAAGCTTTTCTACCAATTACAAGCTACAAGTCAGCAGTGTGATGGGATATTTCCCACTTGCCTGGTGAGCGCAGCTCCAACAACACTCAACAAGCTTGACACCATCCAGGACATAGCAGCCACTTGATAGGCACCACCTTCTCACTTTCAATATTAGAGTCAAAAATAAGACAGTACGGAACTGGAGGAGCACAGCAGGCCAGGCAGCATCAGAGGGCAGGTAAAAAAATTTCTAAAGATGGGTCCTGACCCGAAACGTCAACTTTCCTGCTCCTCTGATGCTGCCTGGCCTGCTGTGCTCCTCCAGCTCCACACTTTTTTCCTACTATTTGAGCAGTTGTAATCTGTTAATTCATATTTTGATATACATACCATAATAAGACTTATACAATATATGGTTCTACCTTAAATCGATTGAACAATTCCACCTTAAGCTATGTGTGTCTGAGATTTTGTCAGGGTTTTTTTCAATCTGCTCCCTTCTTATGAACACAGACTTTACTCCTGTGGTTTGCATAAACGGTTATTTATATGGACAGTGGCAGGCGCTTCAGGAGAGAAAGACACAGGGAGAGGACCTATTGTGATCAGCAATGTAAATAAACTATTTCTTCGTTAATTACCAGACTGAAAGCATGAGATAATGTTCTCCATGTGAAGACTTAGAACCCATGGAAATGTAGGTGATCATTGGTAGATTCACCTAGCTTGGCTGGTGGAAATACATCACTGTGTTTAGCCATGCTGTCAGTGTTCAGAAATCTGAGTGAATAGGCCTTTGACAATTATTGGATACTATGATTCAGTGGAACAAGGAGGAGTGAAACTGTTGGAAGCTGGGAGCAACTTTGGACTGTGTCCTGCAAAGACAATAATCTGTGGAGAATGAAGGCATGCTACTGTGTTCTAATTTATATATTATTCTGATATATAAGTGAGCAATGCACTTTCAGCGTATTAAATGTTAAAAGGGGATGCCTTTTCTGTGTTTTAATACATTGCCTAATAAGTCGTTCTGAGGAAGGGTCACTCAACCCGAAATGTTAACCGTGATTTCTCTTCACAGACACTGCCAGACCTGCTGTGCTTTTCCAGCAATTTATGTTTTTGTTTCTGTTTGACAGCAGCCACAATTCTTTTGGTTTTTATCATGTTCAGTCAAAACTTGACTTAAGGCTGTTTATTACAGTAAAAGCCTGAAAACATGGCATTTTGCCATGTGATTTGAGTTGGTCGCTGGAAATTCAGATCTCTGGGGGATCAAAACAAAAGTCAAGGCTATTTTATGTGACCTGTAACTCAGTTGGAATATTTCTAACCTCTGAGTTTACAAAGTTCTTGGTTCAATTCTTCCCACATCCAGTCTTTGAAAGCAGAAGTCAAGGCTGAAACTCTAGTGCCATACTGAGGCAGTAATGCACTGCCGGAGGTGCTAAACAGAGACCCACCTGCTTGCGCAGTTGGATGTGAAGTATTCAAAACCACTGTTTCAAAGAAGAGCAGGGTATTTCTCCTTGCTTTCTTGGCCAGTATTTGTCACTAAATCAATATTATTAAAAACACCGGACTGTCAGATCATTGCTATTTGCAGGAATTTAAAGCGTGAAGATTGGATGCAACATCTCCTACATCATGATGGTTACTACACAGGCTGTGGAGTACTTTCAGATAAGTGAATGGTACGATATAAATGCAAGTTTTTAAACACACACCCAACCATTGGAGGAATTGGGTAATATTTGTTATGTTTTCCGGTAAATTACATAAGTGTTGAAATGTTTTAAAATGGGGTGTAAATGACGTCCCTTACTGATCAAACAACAGTTGATGAAGTTGCCCCTTGACCAGGAAAGGGAACATAACTCAATAATGGACGAAGAACTAATTTATTGGGAAGTTGGACATTTGGTAATCACAACCAGTTATGCCGTTCACTTGGGGAACATGGAAGAAGCACTCAAGGGAAAATTGGAGATGGTGCCCACAGATAAATACTAGATACTGTAGGAGTTGAAATCATTTGCAAGAAAACTGCGAATTAGTCAATAGAGAATCTGAATCTCAATGTGTTACTTCCAAACCTATCATACAATGCTGAAGTTCTGGTCTGCTGGGCCTGGGTGAAAGAAATCCCAACCCACTCACAGCTGCTGCCTTCTTAATACTGATTATTTATTCATCACTATCACCCACATATTTACCAGATGAACGATTGTTCCCTTATTTTCTGCTCGGGTGCTCTCATCAGCTGTGAGATACACTGCAAATACTCAGCTGTGCTTGATATTTACTTTCCTCAGCCATCTGAAATAGATGGTGTACTAAGATGTTACCCTTCTCAACCTTCATAGGAGTGCATACATTGGTTCCATGGTCAACACTGCTGCCTCACAGTACCAGGGATCCAGGTTCAATTCCACTCTCGAGTGACTGGGTGGAGTTGTATATTTTCCCGTGCCTGGGTGCTCTTGTTTCCTCCCACAGTCCAGAAATGCGCAGGTTATGTAGAATGGCCATGCTTCATTGCCTTGTAGTGTCCAGGGTTGTGGAGGCCAGGTGCGTTAGCCATGGTCAATGTGAGGATACGAGACTTGGTGGATGGTGTATGAGATACTCTTTGGAGCACTGGTGCAGACTCGATCAGTCGAATAGCCTCTATCTGCACTATAGGAATTCTATGATTGTTGTCATAAAAACAGACTTAGCAACAGAAGACTATTCGGCCCTTTGACCATATTCTGCCATTTCATTAGATCATAGCTGAGCTGACTCTTAACTGTACATGCCCATCCCAGTTCTGTAACCTTTAGTAGCCTTACACAACAAAATTTTCTCAATCTCAGCCTTTATATATGTTACTGGCTTCCCTCTCCCAAGTTTCAGCAGTTTTTTTTAAGAGGGAGAGTTCCACATTTCTGCAAAACTCAACATGAAGAAGGGCTTCCTGATATGATCCCTGAGTAGCCAACCTCTAACTTTAGCTTATCCCATCTTGTTCTGGACTGACCAACCAGAGGAAACAGATTTTCTCCGTTACAGAATCAGAGAATGGTTACAGTGCAGAAGGAGGCCATTCATCTCATCCTGTCCATGACAGCTCTCTGTAGTCACTTTCTCCATAGCCCTGCAAATGTTATTTTTTCAGGTAATTATTCAATTTCCTTCGAAAGTCACGAATTCAATCTGCCTCCACCACATAATCCAGCATTCCAGATCCTAAACACTCACTACATAAAAGAAAGACTTTTCCTCATTTCATCTTTGGTTCTTTTACAAATCACCTTAAATCAGATTCCTTTGATTCTTGACCCTTAGCTCTGGCTGATCTTTCAGTCATTTTTGACAACTCAGTTAACTACCTCATGCACCTGTAATCTTCTGTACACAGAAAGACCCTGTCTGTGCGAACTTGCATCATAATTTCACCCTTTAAGCCTGAGTGTCATTTTGGCGAATCTTTTCTAGGCCACTGTTTCATTATGGAGGTGCAAGTCTGGAACTAAAAGTGGTTCAGCTCGGACAGCAGAAATGTTATTTTCCTCCATTTGTGTGCCAGCATCCCTGAAAGGAGGGCCAGATCTCTGTTCATCTTTTAACATTGCCTTTTGTACCTGCCCATTGAGTTTGCTTATCAGGATTCCCAAATCTCTCAGCTCCTCCCCACTAGTCTCTCACCACTCAGAAAATACTCTGAACTATCATACTTCGGTTTAAATTGATCAGTCTCGCACCTCACATCCTCTCCTCAATCAAAACTGCAACAGTCAGGGAATCACTCAAAATAGAAGCAGGAGTAGGCCATTCAGCCCTTGAGTCTGCTCCACCATTCATCACAATCATGACTGATCATCCAACTCAATAGCTTGTTCCTGCTTTGCCCCCTATCCTTTGAACCCTTTAGCCCCTGGTGCTAAGCTCAACACCTTCCTGAAATCATTTCTTTTTATTCATTCACAGGATGAGGGCACTGCTGTTGGGCCAGCATTTATTTCCAATCTCCAACTGCTAAGAGACAATCACATTGTTGTGTGTGTGGAGTCCTGTGTAGGCCAGATCGGGTAAAGATGGCAGTTTCCTTCCCGAAAGGACATTAGTGAAACAGAGGTTTTTCCTGACAACCAACAGTGGATTTATGGTAATAAAGTGCAACCTTCAGGAACAGGTTGCAGGAACAGCAACTCATATTCCGCTTGGGAACCCCGCAGCCCAATGGTATCAATGTGGACTTCACCAGCTTCAAAATCTCCCCTTCCCCCACCGCATCCCAAAACCAGCCCAGTTCATCCCCTCTCCCTACTGCATCCCAAAACCAGCCCAGCCTGTCTCTGCCTCCCTAACCTGTTTGTCCTCTCACCCATCCCTTCCTCCCACCTCAAGCCGCACCTCCATTTCCTACCTACTAACCTCGTCCCACCTCCTTGACCTGTCCGTCTTCCCTGGACTGACCTATCCCCTCCCCACCTCCCCACCTATACTCTCCTCTCCACCTATCTTCTTTTCTCTCCATCTTCGGTCCGCCTCCCCCTCTCTCCCTATTTATTCCAGAACCCTCACCCCATCCCCCTCTCTGATGAAGGGTCTAGGCCCGAAAGGTCAGCTTTTGTGCTCCTGAGATGCTGCTTGGCCTGCTGTGTTCATCCAGCTTTACACTTTATTATCTTTGGATTCTCCAGCATCTGCAGTTCCCATTATCTCTGGATTTATGGTCATCATTAGACTTCCAGATATTGAATGAATTCAAACTCCACAAATCTGCCGTGGCAGGATTCAAACCTGGGTTCCCAGAACATTGCCTGGGTCTCTGGATTAACAGTCCAGCGATAACATAATTAGGTCATTGCCTCCAATCATACAATGTTTTGGCCTCAACTGCTCTCTGTAAGAGTGAATTCCACAGGCTTACCATTCTCTCGATGAAGAAATTTCTCTTCATCTCAATCCTAAATGGTCTACACTATATCCTTAAGAATAATTGTCAAATTGCACAAAAGCCTGGTTTACTTTCATATTTGCAGAGAGTGTTGGAAGATGCAACAGAGAATGAAGACACTGGATGACATTTGACAGGATAGCGAGGAAATCTCGGCAGTGAGAGGTCATTGTGTCATTTGATCACACCTCCAATCCAATGCAAAATTGCTAAATAATTGTTTTGTTATTCATTCGCTATCTGATCCAGAATTTATTACCCATTCCTAAGTAGTCCTTGAACTGAATGGCTTGCTTCGCCATTTCAGAGGGCAGTTAAGAGTCAACCACATTGCTGTGGGTTTGGCTTTACATAGGCCAGACCAGCTAAAGATGGCAGATTTCCTTTCCTAAAGATAGCTTTTTACAACAGATGTTAAAGATTGCATGATTGTCATTGTGGTAGCTTTTAATTCTGATTTTTTTAAAGTGAGTTCATAGTTCACCTTCTGCCATGGTGGGATTGGAAGCCATATCCCCAGACTGTTAGCCTGGTTTTTTAGATTACTAATCCAGTGAAATTATCTTTGCCCCCCTGTCCCTCTAACAAAATCAGGCACCCTCTTAATTAGCATGATCTCAAAGCCCCCATTGTCAAGCAATGATCTCTTTTCAGTGAATTTTTGGATTCTCCCTCCCTCATCAACACATGTTGGGACTAAGTTGCTTCATTGATTAAGAGGTAACTTTAGGTGTCCTTCCATTCATGTTCTAGTTGATAAATAATGACGAGGATATGATAAAAATCAAAAGAATTGCGGATGCTCTAAATCAGGAACAAAGACAGAAGTTGCTAGAAAAGCTCAGCTGGTCTGGCAGCATCCGTGACGAAAAGAACAGAGTTAACATTTTGGGCTTGGTGATCCTTCCTCTGGTGAATGGGGACATGATGATTGTTTGTAGCTACTCCTGCCAGGATATCTGCTCTAATTTGGGAAAATGTGAGGGGATCCAGTTGAGGTATATAAGATGCTAAAGAGGGTTGAAAGAGAAGACCTGGAAAGATATTTCCTTACATGGGGCAAGCTAGAATGAGAGGTCATAATTTTAGGATAAGAGTGACAGATTTAAAACAGTGATGAGGAGAAATTACTTCTAGTATTTCATGACAGGCATAGATAGGGTGAATAGCCAAGGTCTTTTCCCAAGGGTAGGGGAGTCCAAAACTCGAAGGCACAGGTTTGAGGTGAGAGGGGAAAATTTAAAAGGGATTTGAGGGGCATCTTTTTCACGTGGAGGATGGTGTGTGTATGTGTGTGTGTTTGGAATGAGCTGCCAGAGGAATTGATGGGGGCTGGTACAATTACAACATTTAAATCTGACGGGCACTTGAAAAGGAAGTGTTTAAAGGGATATGGGCTAAATGTTCATAAATGGGACTAGATTAATTCAGGATATCTGGTCAGCATGGATAAGTTAGACTGAAGGTTCTGTTTCCATCCTGTACGTCTGTATGACTTGTGACTCTCAAAGAGTTATCAAGATGTGGAATTCACTACCCCAGAGTGCAGTGGATACTAGGACATTGAGTAACTTTGAGGTAAAGATAGAGACATTTTTAAATGGTAATGGGTTAAGTGTTAGGGAGTACAGGCAAGAAAGTGGAGTTGAAGTTGAGATGAGATAACCTATCACCAAAGCAAAGGGGGTAACACACTTGAAGGGCTGAAAGACTAACACCTCTTCTTTGTTATTATGTTCTTATGATAGACCTTTCTTTTGTCTTGTTCCAGGCTCTCACACTCACTGTGCATCATCTGCAACCATTCTGCAGCATCCATCATCCAAATGTGCCTAGGTCAACCCCTATTTCTGTTATTCTTCATTTTATCCACTAGAAAAGATCACTGCAGTATTTCAGCTTTGATCAAATGGCCAAAATATTGCTATTTATTTACCGTGGTGCCGCTTTTCAAGTGTTTTTTTTATTCTTGCACTTCCTGATGCCTCTTCTATTGTCCTTGGTCTCTGTATGAAATTTTAAGTTAGTGTAGTAGCTTCCACATCTCCAAGACCTCTATTTTCTCCATTGAGGTTTACTTATTCTCCGGGTGTCTGAGGCATGCAGGAAAGTGGATAGAATGTAGCATCTTCTGAGCTTTTCCTTGTTTCAAGCTTGAAGAGAGTATTCAATCATTACAAACTTATCCAGCCCCAGATCAAGGTTTGTGTACAGAACTAGTTTACCCATCACTCTGGGGGGTACATGCTGTACTTGTTAATTTATCATTGATAATTACAATCACAATTTCAAACACTATTATAAACTTGCAAAGAATGCTGACGATCACACATCTGAGCCTAACACTCAATGACAGAACATTACGAACTCACCATCATCGAAAAGATGCCATGGGGGAATTGCTTGAAGCAGTGATTCTCGCTGCACCCTAATTGCTCAATCATTCCAGACAAATTTAATCAAAGAATTAAATATTTATAAAGAACATGTTTGAATATTGTCAGCTGCGACTTTGTTTTCACACTTCAATAGTTCTGTCAGGTTTTGCATGACCCAATGACTATTTATCCATTTGGGAACTATGCAATACGATATATCATTCAACGTCCCATCAACATTTCTTTCAATTTCCCATTGACATTTATTTCACACTTCATTACACATAGAATTTCAGAGGTCAATTGCCATGAAATTAGTCTCTGACTGAACCGAGAGTTCATTGACGGTGCAATAGCAAACAGATTCAACTGAGGTCCCATTTAAATTGATGTCTATAATGGAGAAGAGCAACCATGAGGATAGCCACAGCAGTAATGCCTGAAAGGTCTGGGAGGAATATCCATTATTCAGAGTGTTGCCTCTTGATCCAGTGGATTAATTCCTTGTCTTCTTATAAGGACCTAGATCCAGTAGATTGAATCTGATGTTCCCTATCTAGGTCTCAACCACTGATTGAAGAATTGATGGGAAACTATGTTCAGGGTTTTTGGAGAGATGTATCCAACTACATTATATGCAAACAGCAGTTTATCAGGCTTTTTCTAGGATCGTAGGGCCCCAGTGATGGAAATCCTGCCCCCTTCACCCTCCCCCACCCTGAGAAAAGGCTAGCAGCAGCTCTCCATTGTCAACAGTGCCATTGGGTGGCCAGTAGTGCTGCAGGCGCTATACCAGAGATTGACATCTAGATCCCTGGTGTTAGGTGGATCAGGATGTTATGAGGGTCACGAGGAGGATGTTGTGGGAGGACAAGGCACAGGAATTCGGAGGCAAGAACAGGGCCTGGCTTTCACTGGCATGCCTGTTTCCTGATATTGAGTCCCTCAATCGGACACAGAGTGCCTGATGTTTTTACATACATCTATCCTTCCTGCCTGTAACTGACAGGGGACTTCCCCACTATTGGATACAGAACATTCTCTAATATCACTAAGTGTGTCTGGCCACAACGTTTCCTAGTGCAGTAGGTTGCATTAAATTCTGCCAAAAGGCATGCCATTATGCGTATTTCTTTATTGTTTGTTCTTTTTCAGCAAACGTTTATTGCTTGTTCCTAATTTCCCTAAGTCCATTCAGAGAGTCAGAGTCTTGCAGCACAGAAGCAAATCGTCCATGCTGATCAGATATCCTAAATTAATCTAGTCCCATTTGCCAGCATTTAGCTCATATACCTCTAAACCCTTCCTATTCATGTACCCACTCAGATGCCTTAATTGTATCAGCCTCCACCACCTCCTCTGGCAGCTCACTCCATACACACACCACCCTTTGTCCCTTAGGCCCCTTTTTCCCCCTCTCACCTTAAAATGGTGTCCCCTAGTTTTGGACTCCCCTACCCTGGGTAAAGGGCCTTGGCTATTCACCCTATTAATGCCTGCCATGGTTTTATAGACTTCCATGAGGTCACTACTCAGCCTCCAATGCTCCAGGGAGAAATAGCCCCAGCCTATTCACTGCCTTCTAGAACAACAAAGGTCTATGGGGTGTAGGTTCTTTTAGGAAGGGACTGTCAGGATTTTGACCCAGTGGCAGTGTGATGGTGGCAATATACTTCCAAGTCAGGATGTTGAGTAGTTTGGAGGCAAACATGCTGGTGGTGGTGTTTACTTGCATTTGTTGCCCTTGTGGTAGATGTTGTGGGTTGGAAATGCTATCACAAGGGCTTGGGTGAGTTGTTATGGTGTACAAAACACATAATAGGCACTGCTACTACTAAATGTTACTGGTGGAGGGAGTAAATGTTGAGGGTGATGGTTGGGATGTTGTCTGTTCAGTGTTGTATGTAGTGTGATGTGTGTTGCGTGCTATCAGTCCACCGCGGTGTGGAAGAGTACAGCCTAAGCATCGTAACCCATCTGTTCTCTTCTCGTAAATTGAGAGAACGACAGCTTTATTTCAAACTACTAGCCCATCATTGTTACTTTACGTTCAGCTGAGAGACATTGAGGCTCGCTTATGGACAGACTCTGCCGATTGGGCTACATTGGCAAAGAAGCAAAGAAACCCGTTTGCCACAGACAGGTCAGACAGAGGTAGGAGCTGGCTGTCTCAATGAGGAGACTGCTCAGGCCATCAGTACTCCTACTTCCTCTGTGAAAATCAGACCTCAATGAGGGCTGTGCCTGAGTTCACATTGAAGGCAGATAATGGGGTTCAGGAGAAGGAAGATTGATTTACCTAGATCTTTCACATTGCCACATCAACTTTCCTCCATATTCCCCTTGCTAACCTCCTTGCAATGTTTCCCCTCACCTTCTTCATCCATCCATCCATCCTTCTGACCTCCTTCTCTCCCTCCCTTCCTCTCTCCCCCTCCCCCCCCTCTGATTCCCAAGTCGGACATAACTCCAAGCCACATGTTATTAATGCATTTTGCTAGACTCCCATGAGCGATTAGGTACGGAAGGAGGCAATTCAACCTCTCAATCCTGTCACAAAGAGAGAAGGAAGAGGCTGGTCAGCCCCTGTATGTTTGCTGTACCCATGAATTAGATCAGGATGATCTATATCTTAACCCCATCTCTCCACCTTGGTTCTGTAATACTTGCTATCTTCCTGAATTTAAATCCACTCATTACCACCGTAAATAAATGGGTATATGTAAGCACAGTGATGGAGTGAGTGTGGATTAATTTCAAATTAGTGGGATGACATTCCCAGAGTGCAAAACAGAGAGTGTTAACATCTTCTAGCCTTCAGCAAAGTCATTTTCATTTTTATGTGACACATACTCAAATCAATTAAGTTTATTCCGCACGCAGAATTTGTCTGATTGAATTCCAACACTGGGAATTGAGAGCAAGGTGAGCGGAAGTGGATCAGAGACTAAAAGTCTTGCCTGCTGTTTAAGATACTGCAAGCTCTAGCTACCAATGTAGGGTAGGTTGTAGACTGAGAAAGATGAGAAAGGATCCTTTCATTCACTCCAATGCATTTTTTAAAATGACCAAAATTTTGGCCCAAGTCCACACCACCCCTCCAAAAAGCATCCCACCCAGACCCATTCCCCTACCTTTCCCATGTCTAACCCACCTAACCTAAACTTCCCTGGGCACTGTGGGAAATTTAGCATGGCTAATCCATCTACCTTGTGCATCTTTTGGACTGTGGAAGGAAACCAGAGCACCCAGAGAAAACCCACACAGATACAGGAGAATGTGCAAACTCCACACGGATAGTCGCCTGAGACTGGAAGCATATCCCTGGCTGTGAGGCAGCAGAGCTAACCACTGAGACACTGTGCCATCCCGTTACTTAAGTTAATTATTCATTTATTCATGATTAACCAAAATAGCTTAAAAAGCAACTGCTGAGGGTTCTTGTGGTGCAGTGGCAGTGTCCATACCGCTCAGTCAGTGGGTCTGTAATAACAGCCAGTAATAACATTTCTGAACAAGGTGTTTGGAAAATATAAAGCAGACCCAGTGGCTAATAGCTAAAAATGGAAAAGGTCATGTTTATTTGGTGATGGGGAAACTGTTCAGTTGTGTGTAAGTGCACTTCTGAATATAAAAAAAGGCAGCTGTTGATGCCTTTAGAGAGAGGTAGACATCACAGTGCAGTGAGGTGCAATGCCTTATTTCTAACTCCAACTCCATTTTTAATTTATTCCCTTCCCTCTCTCCCGCACGTTTGGCATCATAGCGCTGCACCTGACAGGCTTTGCATGTAAATTGATAATTGATTCAGAAACATGAATGATTTTGTGGCAGAGAATAAATGAAAAAAAAGCACATAATTTGGTGGTGGAAAAAAAAATTCAGTAGTGCCTGAAAGCATGTCTGGATCTAAAAACAAGGACAGCTGCAACACCATATCTGCAGAAATTGAAAGTGTTCTTTCCTTAAAAACCATACTCTGAGCCGTTGAGAGAAATTATTTGTATCAATTGTGACCAGAGCAGATGAGGCTTCCAGCTCCCTTTATTGTCTCAGAACTTATTTTTATTATTTCTGACTGAGGCAGACTTAGAACATTATTTTATCTTTAATGAGTTTATATTCGAAACAAAAAGAAATAAAGTTTGACTTTTTGTTGGTTAGTGTCCCGTCTACAGATCTGTACTGACAGAAACGGATGCAGATATTTGTCTGAATTCTCTGATGTCCAACTTTGTCATTCAGTTGGTCTTCAATTAGTTTTCCAAATGACTGCCGCCAATGGATTTGAATCTTCATTTTTTAATAGATGGTCACTGTTGCCAACCACAATGTGGATTTGCCTGGAGCAGCGTATTTCAACTGATGGAGCAATGCTTCAGTTATCCCTTATAATATAGATGGTGAAGCATGGACATTGTGGTAATGAAACATCCAATTGACACTTATTACAACTAGCTATTGTATAGAGACGTAATATTTCTCAGTCACCTACAGTTTGTGCTAACATTGAGCTACTAAGTTACACAAAGTAATGTGATTCCTGTAGCACGTCAGGGTCCAATTATTCCTGGATAAGATGAAGTGTTCAACCTTTATGACCTTGGGCCACATGCTATTATAATGTGATGTTGTTATGAGCAAATTTCTTTAAAGTATACTGACCTTGAGACGTAACACAAGAGTAGCAGGCAGAGATATCTAATATTCCATGCTGTAAATAAACTCTGAGTAAATAATTTTTTGTCTGGTTTAATAATTCACCATCTGATTTAATAGTTAAAAGATAAAGTTAACATAGTCTTACCAGATCATGGGAATACTCTCAATAGAGAGAGAACTGGCGGTGGTTTAACCAGAGTGTCACCACGCATTAGGTTAGGAGAGAAATTGGAAAGAAGAGTCCTTCATGGTGATGGCAGCCAGTGTGGGAATCGAAGCCATGTTGTCAGCGTCACTTTGTGTGTTACAAAGCAGCTAACGAACCCCCCGATTTAACAGCTATAACTACCACGATTGACCAGACTGGAATTCTTTTCTTTAGTAACCAGAAAGCTGAGGGAGTGGTCTGACAGAAGCTCTTCAAGATTGCATAGGTACTCAACATGGTTGATGTTGAGAAAGTGTTTCCACACGCGCCTGATATCAGATCCAAGGTGCATAGATGTAAAATGATCAGTAATAAATCCATTAGAGAACTTAAGAGAAACCTCTTCACCCAAAAAGTAGTGAGAATGTGAAATTGCTACCACATTGACCAATTACAGCGTATCATCCAGATATGCTTAAGGGAATTCAGTAATTGTTCTTAATGCAGAAGATAGGGCCTTTCCATTGAAAATGGCTACATATTGCATCTGACACCAATTCCATCCATTAGTGAAAATCATCCCCATTGATGTGTGGCTCTACATTGTTTTCTCACTGGTTAGAGAGAAATATTTCAGAATACAAAGGAGTAAATGTTAAATTGTTCTATCTTGAAACAACCGCATCGAGTGAATTTGGACTGAGAACAACCAACAAGTTGCATATCTGACTGGAAAAGTTAAACGATAAATTTTTGGCCATGCTATTCTAGACTCTGCCATGTTGAATGCTTGATCTCGTGTCCAAACCTACAAATATACATGGATTGTGTGCTGATGAATCACTGAGTATTGACCTCTCAGTCAGTAGTAAATGTGCAATGCTTTGTAAAAGCTCTGAGTTCAAAAGAAACACAGCAGTATAGCACCTGCCCACTTACGATGTTCCACCTGGTTCTAGCCTTTTCTCTATAAATGAAGCCTTCAGGGAAATCTATTTTTGTGCATGAGGGAGAAGGAAATGCTAATAAATGAGGTTAAGATACAGATCAGCCATGATTGAACTAAATAATGGAATTGATTGAATTGCTGAAGGAGAGATGAACAAGCAGATAAGGAGTCCCATGTGCTATATAAACATCAGCATGGACCTGAGAGCTAAACAGTCTGTTTCTGTGCTGTAAATAGTAGGTAACTATTACCGATTCAAACCCGTCCATCCCTCATACAGTGTATTGCTTTCAATTTGCTTCTTTTTAAAGGAATGCAACACAAATTCAACAGCAATGTGATAATGTCTCTCCGCAATTGTTTTGCAGCTGTTCCTTGATAATTACCAAACCAGAAAGCTGCAAAAGACAAATGATTGAAGAATAAGTTATATCTGGAGGATGAAAATAGTGCCTTGTCGGCCACTGCTGAGACCTTCCTGCAATAAACCTGGACTGTTTGCAAGAAGGCTCCAACCAATCTGAATGAATGAATGATAATTTATTTAATGTCACATGCATCTATGGAGATACAGGGAAAAGGGTTCCGTCACCACAATCCAGCACCATTTTGATGTACAAGAAGAATAAAAGAAATTACTTAAATCGAGTTTACCTTATTTGGCCGGGGCCCCAGGCATGGCTCCAGGACTTCTGCAAGGCCCTCACTCCTGGCCTGCTACATCCAGGCGAATGTGTTCCAGACACCAACTCTGCCGCAGTCAGTGACCCACTGCCACCGCCTAGAGTCCACGTTCCAGGCCTCCCATAGCCAGGAGTCCCTGCTCGGCCATTTCTGCAGCTGACACCCTGCCGCCATCCCAAGAGTCAACTGCCTTGAGCTCCTTCTATAGTTGGTGCAGCAGAACCACCTGAGTATGCCTTTGTGCTTTCTCCAGTCACCCCATGATGTTTGAAATCTTTTCCCACATTCAGAACAGAGAAAGATTTCTCCTTTCACATTTCCACGTGGATGGCATCCAGATCCTGAATGATTTTACCATGACTACCGGTTATCAACCCAGGAGGCATGCTTTATGAGCAGGACCGAGCTCTTTGAGGTCTGATGTTTCAATGCACTTATTAAATCTCCATTAACCTCTCATTCTCACTCTAACTCCTTCTCAAGTCAATCTTCTGGTGGCAGTATGTCTTAAATTAAATTGGTTCCCTAACCAAAGGAAGTCATTTCTCCCCATCCCCATCCATTCAACCAATATTGTTCATTGGTTCAAAAATGCCAATTAAATCTTCTCTAGGCCTTCTCCATATTCCAGCTTCTTCACATAATTGCTTTCCAATCACAGAAGTCATCTGGTGAATCTGCATTGACCACTGTTCATGTATGTAATGTTCTTCCAATGATTTAGGTGCAAAAAGGTGCAGTTTGGTTGAACATTAAGATGTTGTTTCTACGTTAAGTTCAGTGCACAAGGGGTTAAATCCACAAACCACACACACCATCTGGAAACACGAACTTAGTCCAGCCAGTGAGACCAAATTATTTTTTTTATTCATTAGACGCAGGCAGCTCTGGCTAGGCCAGTATATACTCTCTATCTCTAATTGCCCATGAGATGGTGACATTTAGCTGATTTCTTGAAGTGCTGCGCTCCATGTGGAATAAGTAGACCCACAGCGCAGTTCGTAAGGGAGCTCCAGGATTTTGCTCCAGCAACACTGAAGGAATGGCAATATATTTCTGTGCCATGATAGTGTGTGGCTTGCAAGGGCATTTTCTGATGATGCTGGTGGTGGCGGTGGTGGCCTGTGGCCTTGTCCTTCCAAGTGGTAGAATTATCTGGCATGGAAAGCCTGGTCTACGGAACCACAGTGAGTTGCAGCCATTCAGTCTCTTCTTGATTGTATGTGGATTAAATTGAGTTGACTGAAGGCTAGCATCTAAGATGCTGGTGGGCTCTGGAGAAGGTTGAGAAGAATCATTCACTAAGCACTTCTGGATGAAGATTGTTAGAAATGCTTCAGCCTCGTTCTGTGCGCCAATGGGCTAGGCTCTACCATTAGCAAGGATTGGGATGTTTGTAAAGCCTCATTCCTCAATGGATTCTTCAGTTGTCCACAACCATTCACGACCGGGTGTGGCAGGGCTGCGCAGTTTAGATTTTGTGGTGGAATTGCAGTGTGAATTACATTCTGCTTCCACTTTTAAACATGCAGCATATTCACTGTATGTAGCATTGGTTGTTGCGAGGTTCACCAAGGTGTTTAAAAAGAGAGGAACCAGTTCACCCCTTCTCATCTTGTCACGATCACAAACACATACCATCAGCACCACATCCACCCTGCTGACACAGAAATATTTTTTTAAATGGTTAGGAGGCTTTTTGGCCCATTGTATTTGTGACAAGTAAGAAAGAATAATGCAATTTTCTCCCCATTCCAGCTTTTGACCTGTTATTTAAGAGACTTCAAGCATGTATCCAAGTTTGTTTTGTTAAATGCGGTAGGGTTTCTACTGTTCTGACCCATTCAGGCAGTGAGCTCTGGATTCTGACCAACCTTTGGGGAAGAAGAATTCTCTTCACCGCCCATTCTTGTAAATCGCCTTTGAACCCGCTCATGTGCAAACACAGCTATCCAGTAACATCTTGACAAGAACTGGGCATGATACTCAAGCTGCGACCTAACTCGAGTTCTATCTAACTTTCCGACTCTTAAAACATATCGCTTTGGCCATAAAGAAGCTAGACTGCCTCCAGCACTTTCTCAATGGACCCACAGCAATGTGGACACCTCCGAAATGAGTTTAGCAAATAGCTCTAGTTGTATTAATCGTCCATCTTGCAGCACGACAAGGAAGGGGAGCAAATGCATTCCTTGCAGTGACACTCATAGCCTGTGAATTTGATTGTCCATTGGCCAGTGAAAGACTGAGGTGCTGCTGTTCTGAATACTATAGAAGCTTCTTTCAAACCTTTTTCTTATCTTATGCTGTGATGCTAGATAAGCCCAGCTGATCCCTCTTGTTCCCTTTTGATCTCTCTTGATTAAGATGCCCCTTTGAAACAATGTGTACACAATGTACCTTCCCTGGAAACAGCCAGTCACACTATTTATCACTGATAATGGGAACTGCAGATTCTTGAGAATCCAAGATAACAAAGTGTGGAGCTGGATGAACACAGCAGGCCAAGCAGCATCTCAGGAGCACAAAAGCTGACGTTTCGGGCCTAGACCCCTCATCAGAGAGGATGAAGAGTCTAGGCCCGAAACGTCAGCTTTTGTGTTCCTGAGATGCAGCTTGGCCTGCTGTGTTCATCCAGCTCCACACTTTGTTACACTAGTTATCACTGATTTGAGGACCAAGACTGCCATCCTGCGGGCTAGAGTGGTATTGTGACATGAACCAGTAAATGCTCAAGGAGATAGCAGGCCAATGCATTGCATTTCCCTGACTCATCTGAGTGTCCATTCTCCATCTATCTGTTGCCTATGTTACAGTCCTTTTTGCACCAGGACACCGAAATCCTTCTGCACCTCGGAAATCGGCAGTCATTCTTCATTTGGGTAATGCTCTGCTTTCTCATTCTTCCAGCCAAACAACTTCACGTTTTCCCAGCATCTCTGATGTATATTATATTTAAGTGACTGTTATAAAAACACATTAAACAGCCTCACAGCCTGGTTGCTATAGACATGTGACTGGCCTTAGCCGTAATCTTCCAAACACTTTTCAGAAGCCAAAAATCAGCTGGTCAATGCATCCTGATGCTCCTAGAATGTTGTGTTAGACCTGGCTATGGAAACCCAGTGTCCCAGAGAGGAAAACTCCCTGCACCAGACCTTCCCCAATCTCTACCCCTCCAACTGTGTTTTGAGGCTTAAAAGTAATTTCTCAATACAGACCTTTGGCGAGTGAGGAGAAGAGAGCATTGCTGCCTCAGAGATACCCCAAAATTTGCAAACCCAACTTAGAGTTTTGACCCCAACTTTGGGAAGTCCTGCCGACATTTAATTAAATTGCACATTACACCAGCCCGACAAGAAGATGTGATGCTCACACGTCACTTGATCTGAATGAGATCATAGACTGCTGGTTATATGCAGTGCAAGCCTTTGTCTCCATGGGACTTTGGCCCCATGACCTGACAGAGTTGAACTGGACCAATTCGTACAAAAGTTAAGGGGTCAATGCAGCTCTACATAGCATCAAAATCCCTAACTACAGGCTAACAATAGACAAACCTCTGGCCTGTAAAAAACAGTCAACAACCTGCATTTGGCTCTCTGAAAGTAATGAACATTAGTTCACCAAGAACAGTGAAGCAGACACCTTTAGAAACGTGAGATAACAAAGTGTGGAGCTGGATGAACACAGCAGACAAAGCAGCATTTCAGGAGCACAAAAGCTGACCTTTCGGGCCTAGATGCTGCTTGGCCTGCTGTGTTCATCCAGCTCCACACTTTGTTATCTCGGATTCTCTGGCATCAGCTGTCCCCATCACCTCTGATCACACCTTTAGAAATGTCTTTTTTTTAAGAGAAGAGACTGCCTGCAGCTTCTCACTGCTGGCTATACAATCAACCAACCCCAGACAGAAATGATTACATCAGGCTTGGAGTCTTGGACTCCAATTAAAAAAAAAGCAAGGACACTGTAAAACTGATATTCTTTGGTTGAATTGTACTTAATGGGCGGCATTGTGGCTCAGTGATTAGCACTGCTGCCTTGTAGCGTCGGGGACCCGGGTTCGATTCTACCCTTAGGTGACTGACTGTGTGGAGTTTGCACATTCTCCCTGTGTCTGCATGGGTTTTTGCTTGGTGCTCCAGTTTCCTCCCACAGTCCAAAGATGTGCAGGTTAGGTGGATTGGCCATGCTAAATTGCCCATTGTGCCAGGGATGTTTAGGTTAGGTGGGTTAGGAAAGGGAGTGGGTGGTACGGACTTGTTGGGCCAAGTGGCCTCTTTCCATACTTTAGGGATTCTATGAATAAATGGTTGTGAGTTGAGTGTCTTCATCCCTTTCAAGTCAATCTCACCGTGAATGTTTCCAAGATTGCCTTTGTTGTGAAATATTCAAACCTTCCCTCACACCCCTCATCTCAGAGTGTGAAATAAACCCTATTCTGGTTGAACATTTCAATGGTGTTCTTCCAGTTTTCAGAAAGTCAGGGACCGGAGAGAGCAGAAGTAGGGAAATGTACCTGCATGATTTTATTTTGGAAATGAAAAAGTTAATTTTTTTTATAGGCAGCATAGGCTGGGCCACCATTTTTTTTTAACCTGCTCCCCAGTTCCCCTGAGAAGGTGGTGGCAAGTTGCCTTCTTGAACCACTGTACTTCACATTTTGTAGGTAGACTCTCAATGCTGATAGGGAGGGAACTCCAAGATTTTGACCCAGCAACAGTGAAGGAACAATAATACATTTCCAAGTCAGGATAGTGAATGGCTCAGAGGAAAACTTGTGGATTGTGGTGTTCCCATGTATCTGCTGTTTCTCCTTTTATTCATCACGTTATGTGAGCATCTGTGGATAGGCCAGCATGTATTGCCCATCCCCAATTTCCCAGATGGCAGTTAAGATTCAACCACGTTGCTGTGGGGCTGGAGTCAAATGAGGGCCAGACCAAGGAAGGAATCTTGAGACCCAAATCAATACTCTGGGAATAGGAGTTCAAATCCCACTGCAGCTCCTGGCTAGAATTTAAATTAAAGCTAAGTTAATATAAAGCTAGTCTCTGTGGAGGAAACATCAACACCTTTACTAATTATCAATTTAATGAAAGACATCTTGCTGTCTTTACGTGGTCTGGCCTACATGTGACAACTATCCTATCTTCAATGACAGTTAGCAATGGGTAGCAATTGCTGGCCTTGCTAGTGATGCCCATAACCCGTAAACATTGAGGAAGGTTGAAGTTAGAGTTGGAACGCATTTATTGCTGGACTATGGACTGGCCATTTGGACATCGCTGAGTTTATTGTGTGATTTTATTTTGAAACGTAAAGGCAAAACATTAAAGGAGACTGTGGTCTATTCACTCTGTATATATAAAAATCAAAGACTTTGGAAAGCAGTGTCCAGCAGAGTTTCAGGGAGAGAAAAGGGCTGAATTTTATTGCTTTAATCTTTGAGAAAACAGACCTGAAAAACCCTAATGGATCTAAGCTGCCAGCGGTTAGAAACAGCATCTGAAGTGAGTTAATAGGTGTCTCTTTCAATATGCACCTAAAAGCAGTGGGTAGTTGTTCAAGAGGCTTGTGAGGATACACAACTGTCACTCTCAGTCTATAACAGCTAGAGATTGGAGGAGAAAGCAGCACTCTCTATTTTCCTCTCTGAAGAACTTTGGAAGTGAAGACAAAGTTTCTAATATCAGGAATCTTGACTGTTTCTCATCTGAATCTGAAGTATCTCCCATCATTCAGAGACTGACTGCAATGTCAACTTAGCAACAGGAAACTGAAGGAACTGTGAATAAGTCATCTCTTCTTTCCACTTAAAATAATGAGGGGTCTAGATATGGTTAATGGTAGTTGTCTTCTCCCTAGGATGGGGGATTTCAAGACTAGGTGGCACATTTTTAAGGTGAGGAGAGAGAGAGGTTTAAAAAAGATGAGGGGCAATTTGTTTTTTTACAGAGGATGGTTCCTGTGTGGAATGAACTTTCTGAGGAAGTGGTGGATGTGGGTACAATTACAACATTTAAAAGACATTTGGATATATACATGAATAAAAAGAAATGTTTGGAGGGATATGGGTCAGGAGCAGGCAGGTTTAATTTGGGAACATGGTCGGCATGGACATGTTGGACTGAAGAGTTTGTTTCCATGCTGTATGACTCGATGACAGGTTTTTTCCCTGCTTTCTGACTCATAATTCTTCTAAGGGCTGTATCTGGTCTGGGCCTGTCTATGTATGAATGTTTATGTGTTGACAATTAAGAGGATTATCGTTTAATTTGAATGGATCCTTAAAGTGATAACCAGGAATGTTTTCAGTTATTTAAATAGTTTTGGCTGAAATTAATGTTTTAATTTTTGAGACTATTGAAAAGCCAGATAAAAGTCTTTGTTCATAATAAAGAGAAACACAGGTTGATAATTTTTGGTGACTAATTTAAGCTGCTGGTAGATATCATGGAGTTGTGAGGCTTGATTTCTAGCAGACTCCTCTCACCGTACAAGTTTGCATTTCATAAAGACAAAGTACATTCTAATTACATAAGGGCCTGGAAGTGAATGCAAGAGCTATTCTACAATCGGACAAAACCTTTGAAATGGAGATGAAGAGCAAACAGGTTCAGGGAATTAAACATTTTTCCACTTCTGGTACAAATCCTCTGAAGTACCATTTCAAAACTTCAAATTTAGAAGACACCTAATTAGAAGGTACAGGGAGGACACAATGAAACAAAACTAAAATAACTTGAAGTATGAGCATTTAATTCACAAGTGAATATCGATGTAGATAAATAACAGTATGAAGTGGTACATCTGGAAGGCAGGATATAGGATACATTTTTATTCGAGTGTTGAAAGTCAAAAGGAAAGAGAAAGAATGAACTTGGAGGTATGTATGCAAACCATTAACAGTAACAATGCAAACTAACAAGGCCAAAAACAATAAATCAAACGCTTTCAGTTTTAAAGAAACTGAGCTGAAAAGCAAAAGTTCTAATTAAGTTTGCACTGGACTAAGTTGTAGAGAAAATGTATCCATTTGTGGAGGGAAACCAGATCATGGACATATTAAAGCCAATTATGAAATCCAACAGGAAAATCCAAAACTTTTCCCAGAGTTATTAAAGTTTGGAATTCTACACATATTTGACAGCAGTATGGATACGTACAAAGGGCAAAAGAAATAGAAACCTATCAGAGATAATGGGAACTGCAGATGCTGGAGAATCCAAGATAATAAAGTGTGAGGCTGGATGAACACAGCAGGCCTTCTCTGATGAAGGGTCTAGGCCCGAAATGTCAGCTTTTATGCTCCTGAGATGCTGCTTGGCCTGCTGTGTTCATCCAGCTTCACACTTTATTAAATAGAAACCTGTGCTGAGCAAAGGAGTGGGAACAGGTTCATCTGAAACATAAATATCAGCATGGACCTCAGTAGAATGGTCTTTCTGTGCTGTAGGCACAATACTGTATCGAACTTTCACTCAGCCCCTGACACAGCAAACATGTAGAATCACAATCATTTCCAGCACAGAAAGAGGCCATACATTCTACGCTGGCCCTCTATGGAATGATCTAGTCAATCCCATTCCCTTTCACCACTACCCCCCTCCTCCATAGATTTACTTGCTTCAAATGTCTATCCAATCACCTTTTGAAATGATGGATTATTTCCGCTTCCACTGCCTTCATGGGCAGTGAGTTCCATGGAGCCAAGGGACAGAGCCAGCAAGTTGCCGTCTATATTAAGGTGCATTTCAACTGGGTTTGGCTCAAAATCAAAATGTTCATAAATGATATTTGAACTTCTGTCTTAATTGCAAATATAGAAGCTTTCTTGGTGATGCATGAAGCACACACTTACATCTGTTCCCTTAGCCTGGATTTTGAGATTAGGTTCAACATACAAGTCTTACTTTGGGGCACCTGTGATAGAGTTAGGGTTAGGGTTAACCCTATCGCACCACTTCACATGAAGCATGGCTGGCCACATGGTCTCTCCCATTGTTACCCCATGAAATTGGTGCATCGACATGATTTGCAGGTTGATAATCAATCTGTTTGGCCACATTATGAACCCACTGTGGCAGTCTTGTCCAGTCAAGGCACTCAAAGCAGGAGCTCTATCCACTGCACAACAAAATTTCTCTTCATATCTCAAGAGATGCTCAGGCAACCATTCCTTTGCTTGGCCCATGTGCAAGTGTTCCAGTTTGCTCCTTCTCTTTCTCGCTCTCTCTCTCTCTCTCTCACTCACTTCCTATCCTTCAACCATCTCTTCTGTTTGCCACAACCTCTCAAATGGAGCAGGAACTGGTGCTTTGATTGTGTCTCACTTACTGCAATAGCGGAGTTCCTTGCTCCCACTATCAGCAGCCTATTGAGGAAGTGATACAGCTCAGTTGTGGTTAGCCACAGTGCGATAGCGAATTCATTTAATAACCAAGGTCAGTCATTTTCTATAAAGGTCGCTATTTCTGCATGGGACTCCAACTGTGGTGAAAAGCTAACAAATTCTTAGTGACTTCAGCCTTCAAATTGCACAACAGTGTTAAACGCAGGAGCTGTAGCCATACACAGAATCTCAGCTGGAAAATGTTTGTGAGTCTCAGCAGCCCCATCTGTACTTTCCATAACCTTATAAGAATTTATAAAATTCATGAATCTCAATAATTAAACAGGGAAGCTGCCAAAGAGGGAGAGGTAATTGTCACATAAGAGTACTGAGATGTCAATTGCTGATAAAATAGATCAAGTTATGGAAAATGATAGAACTCCTCACTGTTCAACAGCAGCATCTGGCCATTCACCTGGGAGACACATGCACTTGTGTCACCCTGTCAGAAAATGTTCTTTCTCCTTGCTACTGGCCTTGGCCAGTTGCCAGGATTTCAAAGCAGCACCATCCTGTGGACACTGTCTACTGGAGATTGGGAGTTCTCATTCCCCAGCCTGGTCCACCAGCCAAAGCTGTAAGGTGTTTGGGAGGCCTTCAGCTTACTGATCCGACAGAGAATGTAGTAGCCTCTACATCTTCATCCTGTTGCGATCAAATTGCTCCTTGCCTGAACTCCAAACATCTTTCCAGCCCATCTTAAACCATCCCTTGCTTCAGCACCATTCAGTCAAAGTCCTGGAATTCCCTTCTTCACAGTATTGTAAGTTTACCCACACCAAAGGATTGCAGAAGTTCACGAAGGCAGCTCACCATCACCACCTCAAAGGCAAGTAGGAACAGTCAATAAATAGTGGCAGAGTCAGCAAAGCCCACTGCTCGTGGATGAACAACAAATAAACTCAACTGTTTCAGTGTAGTGACTAAATAACATTTAAATCCAAATGTCCTGCCATCCACAGGCCTCCGCTGTTACCCATTGCTTTTCTTTCCAAATCAAAGGGGTTTTGATAATTCAGAACCCATCCAATTATGGAACAAGCAAAGATTGCAGTCTCAAAATGTTCAAAAGACAAATGCCCGCCTCCTGCCCTGTTGGAATCTCTCCGGGGTTTTGGGTTAGAGTGAGTAGATAGTAAGGAGACGTTACCATCTCCCTGGTACTTCGAAGCAAAAACCTGGAGTCAATTACATGATCTGATTCTGCACTAAATAATGCAGGGCCCGCTGGAGGTGCATCAGGCGGTGTTGCAATGATGTAGATGAGAGCAGCATCATTTGAAGACCAGGCTCCATCGGTAGAACAGCTAGGACCCACCAGCACCATCGAGGACCATCTGGAGAGGCCTGAAACCCAACAAGTACAACAATAGGTTAGTTTTGTTGACACAAACCACCCACAAGAAGGGTTCCATTATCAAGCTCATTCTCATCACATCTCCTCAAGGGAAAGCAATGGCCTAGTGGTTTTATCATAAGACTATTAATCCAGAAACTCAGCTAACATTCTGGGGACCCAAGTTTGAATCTCACCATGGCAGACGGTGGAATTTGAATTCAATTTTGGAAAGAAACAAATCTAGCATTAAGAATCTACTGATGACCATGAATCCATCGTAGATTGTCAAAAAATCCCATTTGGCTCACTAATGTCCTTCAGGAAAGAAATCTGCCATCCTTACCTGGTCTGGCCTACATGTGACTCCAGACTCACAGCAATGTAGTTGACTCTTAACTGCCCTCTGAAATGGCCTAGGAAAGACAGCTGGGAAGAGTAAAAAAAACTGCAGCGCGGAGCTGTTATAACCTTTGATTGCACTGTTTGATTCCACATTACTCACTACTGTGGGCGGTGTATAGAAGCTCTAAGTTGGATGGAAGTGAATCCTAATATGGCTTGGTTGTAAACTGGAGCGGTGAGACCCTATCACAATTTTTGAGAGCCATTTCTGGTCTTTCCATTGCCCCTACTCATCCCCACAAACTTCAATACCTATCCAGACTGATTGCACCCTCCCTTCAACATTCAATATCCAGGAACAAAAGCAGATTTACTCTGCTATAATGATTCAATGGAACGGTACCTAAAGAACATTTCTCAAAAAATGTCACTTCTGTTTGTGATCTGAGAATACTTATTGTCAATATCTGAAACAGGAAGTGCAGTACTCTAGCAGCAACATCTCACTGAGTGAGAAACAAGTGTCCACAGACTAATAGTGAAAATTCTACTGCTATTTGAAAATAGGGAAATAAATTAAAATGGCACCTCGAGCCATACTACACATTGTTAAGTTGACCCATCCCCATCGCCCTCAGTAATAGTTGTACACAAGCTAAAGTGAGTGCCTGATGTAAACTGGGCGCCATAAGTTCTCCCTTCACCTGTACATTTTCTTCCCTGTCTGGAATGGGCCCATGCTCACTGCGTATCTGTCCCTGGAGAATGCTCGGCAGCTGGTCAAACCAGTTCCGAGCCTGTTCATAGACACGACTGTGCAAGATGCAGAGGTCAGTCAGTTGGATCCCGTCAACCTACGGAAAGAAAGAACAGAACTCAGAAAAGGCCATCAACTCAGATTCTCAGCCCGAGCTATCCTTAAAACCCTAATCGCTGACTCAACTCACTAGGACTCCAATAAAATAAAGTGTTATCAATCTTCTTGCCAGGTTAAGTTAAAACAAAAATCAGGATTACCTGTCTTCACGTTTCATGTGACCCAAAGCCTAAGAAACAATTAATGATCTCAACCAGAGTTTATCAAACAGCAGTTAGATTCTGTAGCCCTAAAGTAATAAAGCTGCCTCTTGCTGGCATAACACAACTCATTGTAAATTCTGTTTTTATAAAAGGCCAACTCATTTGTTTTTAAAAGTTTGCCGACTTTGTCTTTTGTTTCCAAATTATCAGCTTCCTTATTTGATCTCATTCTGTAAGAAGCTACATTCAAAATCACTCACTATTCCCACCAATTAGGTTAAACTGTTCTTCTTTGCTCTAACTTATCCTCGGTGAGAAGAATTAATCATTGACAAGTTGAAATGTAGGTCAGATCTAGTTAAAATAATGCAAATTTCTAGCCTGCACCATCCCTTTTACTACACTGTCCGGCCCATCAGCTCCCATTATTGACATGGAGCAGCACAGTCACCCAGTGGTTAGCACTGCTGCTTCACAGTGCCAGGGACCTGGGTTTAGTTCCACCCTTGGACGACTATCTTGCTGTGTCTGCATGGGTTTCCTCTGGGTGCTCTGGTTTCCTCCCACAGTCCAAAGATGTGCAGGTTAGGTGGATTGGCCATGCTAAATTGCCCGTAGTGTTCTGGGATGTGCAGGCGAGGTGGGTTAGTCATGAGAAATGAGACAGTTAAAGAGATAGGGGGTAGGTCTGGGTGGGATGCTCTTTCGAGGGTCAGTGTGACTTGATGGGCTGAACAGCCTGTTTCCCCGTTGTAGGGATTCTATAATGATGATTTCTGCTGGAAAAAACATGATTTGATTATCACGCCAGTCACAATTTCTCATTTCTGTCCTCAGTACCACCAAAATGTTGATATTTCTTCAACAGCTCGAGGTCCACAATGGAGGACAACGACAGCCGTTGCATAAATACATTAGGTAATTTCAGATTGGTTCCATATGTTTGGCCATTCCTCACAGTAAGCGCTTTCCACCAGCTGCATGGTCTGAAATTTTCATTCTGTTCCCCTTTCTGTGACATCCATGCAGCCTCTATATGGTGAGGATTGACCCTGCAGCTTGCTATGACATGGCAGTTCCCTTTATAGGAGGCGATGTCCTAGTGGTATTATCACTGGACTGTCAATCCAGAGCCCCAGGTTCGAATCCTATCGTGGCTAACGACAGAATTTATATTTAATAAAAAGAAATCTGGAATTAATAGTCTAATGATGACCACAAATCCATGTTTGAATGTCAGGAAAAACCCATCTGGTTCATTAACGTGCCACCTTACCTGATCTGACCGACACGTGACTCCAGGCCCACAGCAATGTGGTTGAATCTTAACTGCCCTCCAGGCAATTAGGGATGGGCAATAAATGCTGCCTGGCCAGTGACACCCACATCCCATAAATGAATAAAGAAAACAAAATGATGCACACTTACTCGCTTGTCCTCCAAGTATTCGACATCAGCTGTGTTATACCCATCTCTATCACCTCTTCTCAACACCTTAAAGCGACGTCCTCCAACAGTGTTGACCAGAGAGCGACCATCTGGGAGACTTTCACTTTCTTCAATCTTTAGCATACAGCCATAATCTGCAAAACTGAGAGCCAAACATTGAGTTTAAGATCTAAATGCAAAACCAGAGCAAACAGTCAAATGATAAAATTAAAGTGTAGAAGAGGAAACTCAATAAACAATAAAACAGCCTCTAAATATTAATTCAAATGTCTCTGCATTTTCTCATTCCTCATCATAATTCCTTTTACTGCCTTCAAAGGGAAAGTATTTACTTCAGCTGCTGTCTTCCCTTTTATGTATTTGTAAAGGCTCTTACAACCTGATTTTATATTCATGACTAGTTTACTCTTGTATTCTTTTTTCCATTTTATCAACTTTTTGGTGGCCATTTCTGTTTTCCAATACACTCTCAATCATCAGGGTTTCCACTGCTCTTTACGGTATTATAAGCCTCTTCTGTTAATCCATTACTATCATTAGCTTCCTGAGTGAGCAGGAAAATCCACTTGAATTGTATCTTTAACTGTTTCCTGCTGTTTATGTACCACTATATCTTTCAATCTATTTATCCAAACAATCTTAGCTAATTCTGCCGTCCCCGCACCCCTCCCCCATCCTGCCCGCGCAACCCCCACCACGCTCCCGCACCTCGACACCCCCCCCCCCCCCACCGCCCGTAGATACGTAATTGGCTTCAGGACTTGTTTGTGATTGGCCTATGTCACTTTCAAACTTAAAGTGGAATTCAATAGCATTAGAATCACAAACGCCTAGTGAATCGGATTAATTTACCCTGCGTCATGGCGCAACACCAGATCTAAAATACCAAGCCGGTTCCACATTTCAAGAACCTGTTGCACAAACATTGGACAAATTTAACTTTTATGCCACCCTTGCCAATTTGTTCAGTCTATTCCATACAAAGATTACAATCACCCACAACTATTACATTGCCTTTAATATACTTCTATAAATTCCTGTTTAATGCTTTATACAAAGGTATAACTACAATTGATTGGTCTAGAAACTACTTTTACCAGCACTTTTTGGCTCTTGCTATTTTTAGTCTTGTTACTGACTTTCTCAGCCAAGATCCTTTCTCGTGAATGTCTTCCTTTACTTCAGCCCTGCACCTCCTCCTTTGCCAAAATCTTATTGTTTCCCCTCCCCTCCCCAATATATTGTGTACCTTTTGACTCCTCGACTTTGGTCGCAATGTCTCTATAATGGCGGTTAGATCTAAACTATTTATCTCCACATGTCCTACAGGGCTGTTCTGCTGAGATACAGGAAGAGCTATGGTTGTTTGCAGAGCAAAGGAAGCAAAGGAATGTTTTGACACTGACATTTCAAATCTTGCATGATTAGTATGAAGTAAACAAAGGAAAATAATTTTCCCTGGCTGAGCAGTTCAGAACTAGAGGGCACAGATTTCAGGTGACTGGCAAAATAAACACTGGTAATATTAGATAACTAGGTGTAGAGCTGGATGAATGCAGCAGGCCAAGCAGCATCAGAAGAGCAGAAAGGCTGACATTTTTGGTCTGGACCCTTCTTTAGAAATGGGGGAGGGGAAGGGGATTCTGAAATAAATAGACAGGCAGAGAGAGGGAGGTGGATGGAAGATGGATAAAGGAGCAGATAGGTGGAGAGGAGATGGACAGGTCATGGAGGCAGGGATGGAGCCAGTAAAGGTGAGTGTAGGGTGGGGGTTGGTCAGCCCAGGGAAGACAGACAGGTCAAGGAGGCAGGGATGAGGCTGGTAGGTAGAAGGTGGGGGTTGAGGTGGGAGGAGTGGATAGGTGAGAGACTGTGGGCTTGAGATAGGTTAGGGAGGCGGGGACAAGCTGAGCTGGTTTTGGTTGTCAGGGGTGGGGAGATTTTGAAGCTTGTGAAGTCCACATTGATACCGTTGGGCTGCAGGGTTCCCAAGCGAAACATGAGTTGCTGTTTCTGCAACCTTTGAGTGGCATCGTTGTGGCACTGGAGGAGGCCCAGGATGGACATGTCGTCCATGGGGTTGGAGGAGGAGTTGAAGTGGTTCGCGACTGGGAGGTGTAGTTATTTATCGCGAACAGAGAGTAGGTGTTCCACAAAGCAGTCCCAACGGCTCCAGTTGGTTTCCCCGATGTAGAAGAGGCCACATTGGGAACAGCGGATGCAATATACCACATTAGCAGATGAGCAGGCGAACCTCTGCTTGATGTGGAAAGTCTTCTTGGGGCCTGTGATGGGGGTGAGGGAGGAGGTGTAGGGGCAGGTGTAGCATTTCCTGCAGTTGCAAGGAAAAGTGCCAGCGGTGGTGGGGGTGTGGAGCCGTAAAGGGAGTCATGGAGAGAGTGGTCCCTGTGGGAGGCAGATAAGGGTGAGGATGGAAAAATGTCTTTGGGAGTGGGGTCAGATGGCGGAAGTGCCGGAGGATGATGCGTTGGATCCGGAGGTTGGTGAGATGGTAAGTGAGGATGAGGAGGATTCTGTTTTGTTTGTTATTGCGGGGAGGGGGTGTGAGGAATGAGTTGCGGGAAACGCGAGACATGCTGTTGAGGGTGTTTTCGATTACTGTGGAGGGTAAGTTACTGTTCTTGAAAAACGAGAACATCTGGGATGTCCACAAGTGGAATGCCTCATCTCGAGAGCAGATGCAGCAGAGGCGAAGGAATTGGGAATAGGGGATGGCATTTTTTGCAGGAAGGTGGGTGAGAGGAGGTGTGTTCTAGGTCACTGTGGGCTTGAAATGGATATCGGTTTCCAGGCGGTTGCCAGAGATGGAAAGGCAAAAGTCCAGGAAAGAGAGAGAGGCATCGGAGATGGTCCAGGTAAACTTAAGGTTGGGGTGGAAGGTGTTAGTGAAGTGGACGAACTGCTCGAGCTCCTCATGGGAGCACGAGGTGGCGCCAATACAGTCATCAATGTAACAGAGGAAGAGGTGGGGATAGGGCCAGTGCAGCTTCAGAAGAGGAACTGTTCCACACATCCTGCGAAGAGGCAGGCATAGCTTGGGCCCATGTGGGTACCCAAGGCCGCCCCCTTTGTCTGTAGGAAGTGGGAGGAGTTGAAGGAGAGGTTATTAAGGGTGAGGATGAGTTCAGCTAAGTGGATAAGGGTGTCAGTGGAGGGGGACAGGACAAAGTCCTCACCCTTAACAACAACTTCTTCAATTCCTCCCACTTCTTACAGACAAAGGGGGTGGCCATGGGTACCCGCATGGGCCCAAGCTATGCTGTGTTCATCCAGCTCTACACCTTGTTATCTCAGTTTCTCCAGCATTAGCAGTTCCTACTATCACTGGCAATATTAAGCTTTTTTTTAAAAAATGTAACGAGTGCTTAGGTTTTAGAGTGCACGGCCTTTTAGGGTGATGACAACAGTTCAATGAAAGGGACGTGGATAATACTTGTAGAGAATAAAAGGCAGGGATATGGGGAAAGAGCTGTGAATGTAATAAACAAGACTGCTCTTTCAAAGTACAGATTCGATGGGCCAAATAGTCTTTTTCCCTGCTCTACAGTTCGATGAACAACCTTATACTGAACACGTGTTACATTCGATCAAACCCCTCCCAATAAGTGTTACATTACCACTAAGCTTTCTAAAATTCTGTTTCAGCAATCCAGAGACTGACTAATTCACATCCTGTACAGCACATCACAGAATGAAATATGTTTGACATGGTGTCCTTAGCTGGCATGCAAGTGTCCCATGGGGACAGTTACTACAGCAACAGTAACTGTGATCATCTCAACTAAATCCAGATCAGCGCACGCACATTTTTCCACGATCATATATGCACATCCCAAATGTTTTAGTCCCTGTCTCCAGGCATCGTCGCATCATCAGTCGGTAGCGGGGCTCAAAGATGTGCAATCGGCAGGAGATTCCCGGGAATGCCATCGTGCAGACAAAAATTGGAATATCATTCGTCAAACTAGAAGAAAACAGGTGTAATTCACAGCTTTATATAGTCAATTACTAGCAGCATCAACTAGCTCAAATACTCGCACCATTAAAAAAAAATTGTTTCTTGCCCTATCTGCCCTCTTCCAGCACAATCTCCCTCAATTTCTACTCCCCTGCCAAACATTCTCTGTACTTTCTTACCCAAACACACAACAGGAGCCTCATCTCAAACCGATTGCTCTGTCCCACATCACTTTGGTTTGCCAGTTCCCATCCTCTTTTCAAACAGAGTCCCTTAGCACTGCACAGGCCTCCCCAGTGCCCCCACCCCACCTTCGCCCTTCCCTCAACACCACCCCTTTGACCTCTTTCTCACAATCACTCTGGACAGACTGGACGTGGAGAAGCCTCCAGTAGGAGAGACCATGACCCAAGGGCACAGCCTCAGAGTTATGGGTCAGCCATTTAGAACTGAAATGAGGAATTTCTTTAGCCAGAGGGTGATGAGTCTGTGGAGCTCATTGCTGCAGAGGGCTGCGGATGCTAAGTCATTGATTGTAATTAAGACAGAGATAGGTTCTTGATTAGTAAGGAGATAAGGCAGGAGAATGGGGTTGAGAAACATATCAGACATGATTGGAACAGACTCGATGGGCTGAAAGGACTAATTCTGCTCCTGTACCTTGTGGTCTTATAAACCATACCTTCCCAGCCTCCATTTCTCAGCACACCTCTTCCTTTTCCCACTTGTACCTATCCTGTTCCCAATCCCACCCTCTTTCCCTTCCCTCCCCACCCAGCTTCCTCTCTCCTTTACCCTTCCCCTTCCCACTCCCAAGCCCATCCCCCTCCCGCCTTGCAACACATTCCTCTTCTTACCCCTCCAACCTCCAGTCCCACCCCCTTCCTACTTCCCTCCCACTCCTCTTCCACCCTCACCCCAGGGAGCTCCCACTCACTTGGACAGTTCCGCAATCTCGATTTCACTTAGCCGTTTCCTCTCCGTGAATTCCGCGGGGAAGTACATAGTGATGAGAGAGTCAAGGAGCTGGGTGACCCGATACTGCCTCTGCTGCAGGAACTTGGTGGGGTGAGGGGAGGGGGTGGTGGTGGAGAATAGCAGAGAAGAGAACTTCAGACAGAGCCATTAATTCCCCAATGTACCATGAGATCAGGCAGCCTGTTAGCCCATGTACCATGATAATAAAATGTGAGGCTGGATGAACACAGCAGGCCAAGCAGCATCTCAGGAGCACTGAGATTGGCCTGCTGTGTTCATCCAGCCTCACATTTTATTATCTTGGAATTCTCCAGCATCTGCAGTTCCCATTATCTCTGAGCCCATGTACCATGTTTGTGCATGCCTCCCAACACCCACAGGCACGGTCGTGCATGCCTTTTACATCTGGTTGATGCGAGTTCACTTGCCTTTCTCAGATCCTCCTTGCACAGAGGGCAGCACGGTCTGTAATCCAAACATCGCTCAACACATTTCTTGCAGAAGGTATGACCACAAGGGGTGGTGACTGGCTCAAACAATAACCTGGAAAGCAACACCTTACACATCAGGCATGAAGCATACTGTGTTCAATTCTGGTCTGCCAGCTACAGGAAAGATGTTGTGACGCTTGAAAGGGTTCAGAAAATATTTGCAAGCATGTTGCCAAGGTTAAAGGGCTCGAGCCATGGGCTGAATAGGCTGGGCATTTCTCCCTGGAGCATTGGAGGCTGAGGGGTGGTCTTATAGAGGTTTATAAAATCATGAGAGGCATGGTAGTGTGAATAGCCAAGGTCTTTTTCCCAGGGTAAGAGATTCCTAAACTAGAGGGAATAGGTTTCAGGTGAGAGGGAAAAGATTTAAAAGGGACCTCACGTCAACTTTTTCTTGCAGAAGGAGGTGCAATATCAAATGAGCTGCCAAACGAAATGATGGAGGCTGGTAAAATTACAACATTTAAGGCATCTGGATTGGCACATGTCTACGAAGGGTTTAGCCGAACATGGGCTAAATTCATCTCGATTGGTTGGCAGGAGACAAATTGGACCAAAGTGTTTGTTTCCGTGTTATACAACTCCATAACTCTAAGTGATGCTGAGCTGCTAAAGGGTGAGGCCAGTTACACACCTGACTCTACTATGCACACTGATCTCAGACCCCACCAGTCCTCAGGCAACATTCCCCAATGTCTGCCCCTATGTCTTATCAGTTTTAGCACAGAATTACCATCCATGTCCATCAATTTCCAGCTCCATTGGCTATCCAACCCCATCACACAGAGCAATAACATTCCCTCAGTGATCTCACTGAAATTTTTCTCATGACTAAAATCTCCAAAAATTGATGTGGGCATTTATCTCATTGTTATTGCTGCCCACAATTTGACTTTGCCATTTTCTATCTCAGTGCAATGAATAAAAAAAAGTTATCTGCCTTTTGCTGTTCATAATCCTGCCCCAACACCCGAAACATGTTCTTTGATTGTAATCTCTCACAGCTGAAATTTATATTATTCCTGGGAACTTGGATTCTGAAGTAGAGGTAAATGGGTTTTTGGTTTTCAGTTCTGTGAAGATGACTTTTTTTAAAAAAAGTCAGAACCTACTTTTTAAACAGTGGGTTAAAGCAGCATTTTGAAAAATATTATGCGACTTGAGCTAAATGACTAGATAAGCTGCCTGTTGAAATAATTGTTCAAGTATTTCCTAAGTTGAGCTTTTATAACCCAGAGAGCCCAGAAACAGGTAGAGCTCAGAAGAAAAGATCCTTACAAGCAGACGCTCTGTTAAACAGCCTCATAATAGTTAAAAGAACTGAAAAAAACACCCGGTTAGGTTCCTTAGAATTCAATGAGGTAGTTTAGTCATCAGGAACAGGCTCCCTGTATTTATCCTGTGAGCAATGTTCAAGTTTTCTGTGAAAATTGCCTCCATCATTCTTCTGAACATCAGTGAATATAGTTCAAACTGATCCATCTCGCTTCACATGTGAATCCTGCCACTCCAGGAATAGGTCTGGTAAACCTTTCTTGTACTCCCTCCATAGTCAGAACAACATTCCTCAGATAAGGAGAACAAAACCGTACACAATACTCCAGGTGTGGTCTCACCAAGGCCTTGTACAATTGTACAAAGACATACCTGCTCCTGTATTGGACTATTGTTGCTATAAAGCACAATGTATCATTTCCCTTCTTCACCTCATGTTGTACCTCCAAACTTAATTTGAGTGAGTGATGTTACAGATTAATCAGGTCTCACTGCATCTCCAGTTTCTCAATCTATTACCATTTAGATTAAAAAAAAATCGATCTTCATGGTGTTTGCTACAGCAATTGTCAAGACACTCCCTGGAATATTTAATTAGGTTAAACGCTCTGCAGGAATATACATTGCTGATTCATTACACCATTTCGAAAGCGTCAAAACAATTCAGAAATCTATAACACCAAGTCTACTCCCATTCAAGACAAATGGAAGAAAAAGATTTGCAATTACAAAGAGATTTCCATTAATGCAGTGATTTAAAACCAATTAAGTATTTATGAAGTGTAATTGGTATGGTAATACAGAGAAATGTGGCCTCCAAAAATATTAATAAGATCAGCCAGTGGAACAGGACAGTAAGAATAATAGGTATAATTGGAAATGGCAAGTTGTGCCCCACAATATCTGTGCTGGAACATCAACTGTTCAATATCCATTAATGACTCAGATATTAACAATATCTGAAAAATATACCAGGTTTCTTGACGACCCAAAGATGGGGAAATGATATGACAGTGGTAATGTCACTGTACCAATAACCTGGAACATCAGATCCCACCACAAAATCTGGTGGAGTTTAAATTCAGCTATTAAAATTGGAAATTGTAAAATCTCAGTTATGGTGGTCATGATAACTACCACAGATTATGTAAAAACCCACCTGGTTCACTAATATCCTTTAGGGAAGAAAATCTGTTGTCCTTACCCATTCTGGCCTACGCGTGACTCCAGGTCCACAGCAATCTGGCTGAATTTTACCTGCCTTCTGAAATGGCCCCCAACATGTATTTCAGTTCAAGAGCAGCTAAGGACAGGCAACAAATGCTGAGCTTGCCAGTGATGCATGCATCCCATGAAAGAAAACAGAAATAAGTTGTGTAGATAAGAGCAAAGAAGTACATGAATGAATTTGTGGCAGATGAATGCAGGAAAGTATGAGGTTATCCATTTGGAACAAAAGGAAAGGATACATCCGAATATTTTTGAACATAATAAGTAGCTATGGACAATGGAAATTGAGGGGTCCTGTACAAAAAACACTCAGTAAGCTAATGGAATCTCAGACTTTAATATTAGAGAAATAAAACAGAAAAGGGTGGGGAGAGGGGGAAACTTTTGCTAAAAAGTAAACAAAGCTTTGGTTACAGCACATCTAAAGTTCTCTGTACTGTCCTGAACACCACAATCATAAAAAGGATTATACTGGCTTTGGAAAGAGTGCAGTAAAATCTCCAGAACGTTTCAGAACTCTCAAGGTTACATTAAAAGACCTTAGACAAAACAGACTGGGAATACTCTTGGAGTTTACAAAGGGCGATGAAAGTTTTCAAGATTTAGAAGGAGAAAAATAGAGACAACATTTTCCACTTTTTCCAGGGAACAGGTGGGAGTGGAAGGCTAGGAAAACTGGAAACAGACTCAAAATTAGAATCAGGTTACTTTAAAGCAAAACATTGAAAAATGCTAATTAAACTAATCGTTTTAAATCTGTGTTTCATACATATTTGTTGACCAAATGTAAATGGGTTAAGGAGCCAAGAGACCAGACAAGGCCTCGCTGATCGATCAAACAGGTTCTAACTGCTAAGCAGCCTCCTCCCTTCTCTTTTTTTTTCACTTTTTCTCTCGGGTATACAATTGTAGGGGATCCAACCAATCATGACACAACAAAAAGAAATCCAGCAACATCGAGCCTGTCTCCAACAGAGGAGACAGCTGGGTGTAGATCACTAATTATTCAGTAAATAATTCCACTCACCTTGCACAGACTGAGCACTCAAAGTCTGAGATGTTGAGGAGACCGGGAGGCACAGACTGAAGGCAGTGGAAGGAATATGGGACATTATCCTCATCAGAACCTACAGATACACAGTGCTAGAGTAATTAATAAACAGAGCTGTAAATAGACAACACAATGCATTCCCAACAGTTGGACACATGCCCAAACGTCCTGTGTGACAGCTTGTAGCATTGATTTTTAACTTCACCTGAGATGTGTGTGCTTTCTTCAGAAAGCTCGTTTGTTGCCTGCCTTGCCATTGGTTGAAATATCAGATACTTCTCACTGGAATCATCCTGCGTTAAAGTCGCTTGTTCTTTCTGCAAACAATCTGTAGCCGCCAGTGACAAATTCTGTACAAGAGGAAAAGGAGACGGTACAAGAAGTTATAGCTTTAGCATGGCACCAGGTATATTTTGGACATTTCTCAGAATCTGCAATCTGTCACACTGTCTAGGCAGCACACTGACCTCAACAAACAAGCACAACGGTCGAAACAGCAGCAGAGGGGAACATTTTCATTGTCACTGCTCCAGCTCAAGTTGTGGTCCACCTATATGCAGCAGAATCTTGCACCCGCCTCAAAATCCTCCATATTTCTTTTACACTGGACATCTAAATTGTACAGTCCTCCTCCTGTCACCGGGATTCCTGCCTGTGTCTCAGATTTTGCACTGTCCGTCGTCAGGTGGGCAGCATGGTGGCTCACAGTGCCAGCAATCTGGGTTTGATTCCAGCCTTGGATAATAGTCTGCGTGGCGTTTGCACATCCTCCCAGTGTCTGTGTGGGTTTTTTCCTACAGTCCACAGGATGTGCCGGTCAGGTGGATTGGCCGTGCTAAATTGCCCATCGTGACTACAGGCTAGGTGGGTTAGCAATGAGAAATGGCCCATAGTGTCTAGGGATGTACAGGCTAGATGGATAAGGCAAGGGAATTGGAGGGTTACAGGGATAGGGTTGGGGTGGGTGAGTCTGGCTTGGGATGCTCTTCGGAGGGGCAGTGTGGACTCGATGGGCTGAATGCCTGCATCCACACTGTGTGGGTTCTATGATGTACTGTTGGTACAGATAAACCATCAGTTAGACTGGTTACATCTACAACCTTCTATTATAAATGGCATTGTTGAATTCCTGGATTAATGCAATGTAAAGTTGCCATAGTCCTACCAGGCTCATTGGACAACTCATGGCAATGGTTTAATCTAAGGGTCACCATACCCCAGGAGAGGTTGAGAAAGACAGTCCATTTGGTTACCTCAGCCTTTGTAGGAATTGGTCCACACTGTAACATCTAGCCTACCTTTGCCTGTCTATGTAATTACATGGTACAAGAGTAGATTTGGTGACTAATCACAGTTATCAATTTCTTTCAAATGGTCTACAACAGACCCAGAAATGAGGTGAGGAAAATGCTCCTACAGTGGCAGAGGTGCTTAGGAACCAGATGTGTGAAGTCTGATGATTTCTCTCAAACTCTTTACACTTAAGATTCTGTCTCAAATTTACAGACATGTTGGGTCCCAAAGGTGTTATTTTCTGCAAGAAAAGCTTTATATAGTGTACTGGAATGAATCAATACAAACAGCTGTGTCCATTTTCCAGAGTATAGAGAACACAGATGTTGCAGGAATAGAGGAGTAATTTGGGGTCCAGAAATCCACAAACCTAATTCCCCATCCAGAAATACATCCAACTGCCTCCACAATTTAAAGAGAAAAAGCAAGGACAAACTCAGCAGATAAGGCAATGAAAGAGAAAGTTTTATATTTCTGGTAGATGGTTTTCCCCACTTGCCTCTACCCTAAGTACTGATATATTTGCTCATCGTTGAATAGCCCACTGTTCTTGCCTAGTATGGGTAAATGACACAAATGTTAAGCAGACCCTGATTTGTGAAATTCTGGCAAGTTTGACTTCAGTGAATTTGAAATATATTCTGTCAGTGTGAATTTAAAACACATTATGATATACTGTCCTTTCCCAGACTATTATGAACTGCACTCATCCACATGATCTTCCCTCCTGCCACCCAAACAGCCAATGCACACAGTACCCTAGTTTATCTGAAGCACTTTTGGAGACTCATGACTGATGATGCAGCGTTGTCCTTTTTCTGCAGCTTGTTTATACTTTCCAAATGTTATTTCTGAATGTGTCATGGAGAGCGAATATTTTGAAATGCAAACATGCCCAAAACACTGGGCCCGAGGGAATTAGTGCAAAAAGGAAAATCAGGTAAACTGTAATGATCAACACTGAAAGTGCACTAGGTTTCAGAAGCCATAAAATAACTAAACTTTGCATTCACTGACAAAGAGAGCAAGACACACATACACATAATGAGACAACACACAAAATGATTAAATAGTTACTTCAAATTTACGTTGGGTAGTCGTGCCAGGAAAGTTGAATATTTTGCTGTTAAACAATAAGGAAAGGTTGAAGAAAATGCAGTAAACCTCCCTTACATGGATTGTCACAAACGGAATACAGAAGCACAGATCCATTTTGAAACCTGGACAGTAAAGCAGTAAAGTGCAGTGGATGTGCTTTCTTACTTGAATAAAGAGCTGGACTTAGAAATAAAGGCAAAATATTAAAATTTACAATCACAAGGGAAAGTGTCTTCCTTTTTCTTTATTTATTCATAACATATGGGCTTCACTGGCAGGGCCAGCATTTGTTACCCATTCTTATTACCCCTTAAACTGTGTGGCTTGCTAAACTATTTCACAGCAGTTAAGAGTCAGCCATATGCTGTGGTCTAGAGTCACATGTAAGCCAGATCAGGAAAAAGCCTGATTTCATTCCCTAAAAAGGACGTTGCTGAACGAGATGGGTTGTCACAAAGTCAGCGATAGTTTTCTGGTCACCATCACTGAGACTAGCTTTCAATTCCAGATTTATTAATTGAATTAAAATTTCACCAGGTCCAATGTGAGATCTGAATCCATGTCCCTAAAGCGTTAGCCTGCATCTATGGATTACTAGAATCAGAATTAGGTTTTATTGTCACATGTACACAAGTACAGGGATACAGGAGTACAATGAAAAGTGTGCAAAGTCAACATCTTAGGTACAATATCTTACGTACAAAATAGAAAATAAGGGAATGCAGTTTAAAGCTCAGCATTCAATTCCTTCTCAGTATAAAATAGAAAAATAAAGAAATAAAGCTAAAATTCAACATTGCAGCCCACTTTGCGTGCTTAGCCATGCAGGGCTCACATGCTCCACAAGGGTTCAAACACCTCTAAGTTGGGATCACCGTCCTCTGCATTGGACTTGTCCTCCCCCGTGCTCACTCACCGTCTCCCGCGCTGGCTCAGTCTCCACATTGGGCTTGTTCTCTCACTCTTCCCCAAGCTGTCTTACTGTCTGGCTTGCTGTCCTCCAGACTGGGCTAACAGATACCCCCTGCTGATCAGCTACAGTGGTCACATCAGCCAAACACTAGTGCAGTGACCTCAACTAAATGCAGTAGGTGAGGTGACGAAGACTTTGAGTTACAGATTTTTTTGTGGCTCTGAAGAGTATGGACTGGAAAAATATTATGCAAGAAGTAAATTCAGTCCATGACGGGTCAGAAATAATGGAATTCAGAGCCTTATCCAACAGAATGAGTTCAGATGATGAGGGAGCAATGCTTGAACAGAACTGTGTGTTGTGAGAATTCAGGATTTAATTCCTAAGCCCACGCTCCAGTAGGGAAGAATGGGAAGCTCATAAAACCATGAGAAATAGGAGCAGAGTTGGCCATTCGGCCCACAGAATCTGTTCTGCCATTCGATCATGGCTGATATGTTTCTCAGTCCATTTTCCTGCTTTCTCCCCATAACCCTTGATACCCTTACAGAGACAGCAATTACAATCAAGAAGAGAAACTTATTGGGAACTGGCAGCTGTTCTGGTACAGGAGGGTGGTGTTCTGCAACAAAGTCAGCATGAATTTCCTAACAAAATGGTGTAAGGAAAAGTAATAAAGTGTTTGAACAAGCAAGGCTGCATTAGGAAAATAAAGCAGCAACACCGGCTGAAATTGCAAGGGAGGCATGAATAAGGTCAGTACTCATACAGGAAAACCATGTACATAACCCCAAATCAGGGGTAATGTAATAAAATTAAATCATTCAGTTCTAAATTCAGATGTAACTCAAAAAAAACTGAACGTAGCAGTTGGAACCAGTATTAGTGAGGAGATATTTCAGATTCCGGGTACATATCCATGGAAAATTTAAGCGAATACATTTCTTGTGCTTCTCCAGGTAGCTTCCTCAATTATTCAAGGTCAGTGACCCACGGCTTAAGCATTAATTTGCTCTTTGCCACAGCAAGGAAGCAAGCTCAAAGCTTACGCTGCCCAGGACAGATATTGAAACCTGGGTTATTGGCCCAATTCTAAACCACATGCCTGCAGACTCACCAACTGAGCTAACCTGCCTGTCTTTTCAGTTCTTTCCCAGCCGCTGAGTAGATAAGATCAAGGTTAAACTTGAAATATCCTTGGATTGGACTATATCGCTTTTCCAATGCCCCAGCACCAGATCAGTGTTGCGATCAATCCCGATATATCTGAATTACTTAGTGTTTTAATAACAGTGTTTAATAGTAACTTTTCTAATGCATCCTTCCTTGTTCAAACACCTTGTCACTTCTCCTTACACCATTTTGCTAGGAGATTCACACTGTCCATCTTACTAGCAGGTGGACTGCAACAGTTCAAGAAGGCAGCTCACCACCACCTTCTCAAGGGCAGCTAGGGACAGACAATAAATACTGGCCAGCCAGAGACACCCACTTCCCATTAATTAATAAAAAAAATCCATTCCCCTATTTCTGTGATAAAATTGCCAACTTAAATAGAGAATGTTCTAACTATTAAGGGCTGGCAGGGAAACTTAACATTTCAGGTTGATAAATATTATGTGAGAACTAGACAATTTTGTAACATGTTTTAAGCTAGGGGAAAGGCATCTGAATAAACGACACACTTAAATTTCTTAATTATATCGCTGCTTAAGCTTTTATACTTGGGTGAATATAAACTTCATCTATGCAACTGGATCATATAGATTAACCTATTTAGACATGGCATCACTCCAGTGAATGTATGTTGTACCCCACCTATGCCAATCAATAGATCCTTCCTAGGGTGCACTGCTCTCATTTGAACAGTTACTCCCCAGGGATCTCAACAGAGGCACAGCTCAGGATCTGAAATTGAATGCTGTTATAAGATATTGTCATTATGTAACCACTGACTATGACATACATATTCTGGCACTTATAATCCTTGCAAAGCTATGTATGTTGCATAAGGCTATAATCACAGGTAAGAGGAACATTAACCAGAGTTATCATGTGCATTTGACATTAACCCTTCAGTCCCCTTTTCTAATTTGCATTTCCATTGTTTTTGTGAAAATGGCAGTGTTTAAAGTGTTTAAAGTGTTCAGAGGTTGCACAACATAATCTCACCTATTTCTACTGTTCAGGTATAATCACTGTATATGAATTTTTTTTGTTCATTCATGGAATGAGGATATCGCTGCCTAGACCAGCATTTATTACCCATCCCTAAGTGCCCAGAGGGCAGTTAAGAGTCAACCACATTGCTGTGGGTCTGGAGTCACATGTAGGCCAGACCAGGTAAGGATGGCAGTTTCCTTCCCTCAAGGACATTAGTGAACCAGATGGGTTTTCCAGACAATCAACAATAGATCCATGGTCATCATTAGACTCATATTTCCCCATATTTATTGAATTCAAATTCCACCATCTGCCATGGTTTGATTCCAGTCTTGGGAAACTGTGTGGAATTTGTATGTTCTTTGTATGTTCTTCCCCTTGTCAATGTGGGTTTCCAACAGGTGCTCTGGTTTCCAGTCCAAAGATGTGCTGGTTAAATAGATCGGCCAGGCTAAACTGCCGTCCACAGACATGCAGACCAGGTGAATAGCTACTGGAAATGCCGGTGGAGCTGTGGGATGCCCTTCAGAGAGTTAATATACGCTTAATGGGCCAAGTGGCCTGCTCCTACACTTTAGTGCGTTTTTAGATGATTGTCATAAAGCATTTTGCAACCATCTAAAACAAAGAGAAACTCGGCAGGTCTGGCATCAGCTGCATCTGTGGGCAGAGATACAGAGTTAAAGCTTGAAGTCTGTTTTAGCCCTTCTACTGAGGAACTCTGTCATAGACACACAAAGCAAAGATGAAGCCCTTCAGCCCGTCCCAGTTGCACCGACCTATCTACAGTAATCCCTCTTTCCAGCGCTTGGCCCTTTGAAATTTCCAACATTTCAAGTTCATGTTGTAAAGATTGTGAGGTTGCTTGCGTCTATTACCTTCCCATTCGCAGCATTCAATTTCAGATCCTGAGCTGTGCCTCTGTTGAGACCCCTGGGGAGTAACTGTTCAAATGAGGGCCGAGCACCCTAGGAAGGATATATCAATCGGCGTAGGTTGGGTACAGCATATATTCACTGGAGTGATACCATTGTCTAAATAGGTTAATCTATATGACTCCCACTACCCTCTGAATGAACCCTTTTCCTCAAATCCCCTATAAACATGCTTCCCTTCACCTGTAAAATTATGTCCCATTTGTTATCTTCCCTCCAACCCAGGGACACATAGCTTACTTTCCAGCCTATAGGCGTGCCTCACCGTCTTATATAGCTCAATTGGAGCCCCGCCCCCATCTCGGCTGTCGAGGGTACAGCCTTTGTTTTGGGACGCCGAGTAGTCCTGAAAAAACACGTAAGTTAAAGAAAAAGATCTTGCCTTAACAGAAATGCAAATTTTGTTTCACTTTCAAACGTAGCTCAAGGCAGTTCTTCCTAAGGGCCTGCATGGGCACGATGGGCCGAAAAGCCGTCACTTGCTGGATGAGTCCGATTAGCAGGGTGGAAGGGACTCTCTTCCTCCTGTTATATTGCTGATTTGTTTACAGTGATTCAAGAGAGACGCCTTAAAGTGGCAGAAGGCCCGAAACGTCAGCTTTCCTGCTCCTGAGATGCTGCTTGACCGGCTGTGATCATCCAGCCTCACGTTTTGTTATCTTGCCTTAAAGTAGCTGCTCATTTCCCTAGGAAACTCTGCACTGACGTCCTGCAGAAGCTGGTGCTTGAGGTTCTGTTTATATTCAGACTCAGTGATCATAATCCTGCCCTCCCCCACCTTCGTGTTTTTCCTTTAACCTGTACCTACCTGCTGGGACTGTGAGATCGGTCTTTCACCGGACTCAGTGACCGGACTCGGCTGCCCCTCCTCGGGGAACCACTTGTGCAGCAGCCCGCTGGCCAGCACGTTCACCCGGGTCCCTTGCAGCCCGTCCCCCAGCGGCTCCAGGCAAACCGGGCAGCCCCGGCTCCGTCTCTCACACCGGCGGCACAGCGAGTGCCCGCAGGCGGCAGTGACCGGCTCCCGGAGTTGGCGGCAGCAGAGCGGGCAGCTCAGCATACGCCCCGGGACCGGCTCCATTTACGCCAAGAAAGCGCCCTGCCTTCCACTCCTCTTATTTGTGGATTCCGGCTCTTTATAAACCAGAAGTTACATAAATATTTAGAAGAATCCATGTGTTGGAGCTGAGGCTCCTAATTGGCCCCTACAACCCTGTTACAAAATAGCTCCCAGTTTCACAATCTGTGCAAAGTCAGAAGTCACCTGCCAGAAAGCTTGTGATTTCAGATAAACCTGCTGGACTGTAACCTGAGATAACAAAGACACAGCAGGCCAAGCAGCATCTCAGGAGCACAAAAGCTGACGGCTCGGGCTTCGAACCTTCATCAGAAAAGGGGGATAGGGAGAGGGTTCAGAAATAAATAGGGAGGGGGGGGAGGCGGACTGAAGATGGATCGAGGAGAGTATAGGTGGGGAAGGGATAGGTCAGTCTGGGGAGGACGGACAGGTCAAGGGGGCGGGATGAGGTTAGTAGGTAGGAAATGGAGGTGTGGTTTGAGGTGGGGATAGGTGAGAGGAAGAACAGGTTAGGCAGGCGGGGACGAGCTGGACTAGTTTTGGGATGCATTGGGGGGAGGGGAGATATTGAAGCTGGTGAAATCCACGTTGATACCACTGGGCTACAGGGTTCCCAAGCAGAATATGAGTTGCTGTTCCTGCAACCTACGGGTGGCATCATTATGGCACTGCACGAGGCCCAGGATGGACATGTCGTCTAAGGAATGGGAGTGGGAGTTGAAATGGTTTGCGACTGGAAGGTGCAGTTGTTTACTGCGAACCGAGCGTAGGTGTTCTGCAAAGCGGTCCCCAAGCTTCCGCTTGGTTTCCCCAATGTAGAGGAAGCCACACCGTGTACAGTGGATACAGTATACCACATTGGCGGATGTGCAGGTGAACATCTGCTTGATGTGGAAAGTCACGTAACCTCGTGTTGTGTGATTTCTGACCTTGTGCAGTCCAGTCCCGGACCGGCACCTCCACATCATAATCTGTGCAACAACATATCCAGCCGTACCAAACAATTCCAGGGATTGTATACATTGACACCTATACACTCAGTACATGGGCACAAAATGTGTACCTCTCAACTCAGCAGAACAGATCTCATTCCTCCTTTCAACCAGGCAACAAAAAACAATAATCTTGTGAATTGCTGGGAAAACTCAGCAGGTCTAGCGGCATCTGCAGAGAGAAAGCAGAGTTAATGTTTCGGGCCAGTGACCCTTCCTTCAAACTAAATCGTATCTAGGAAAAGCTTGGTAGATATGCTGAGGGTGGAACTGGGGGAGTGGAGAAGAAGCCAACGATTGTTGGAAGTGGAGCCCAGAGAGAGAGAGAGAGAGAGAGAGAGACAAATGGTTGGCATACAAAGGAATGGATAAAGGTCAGCTTGGGGGAATCAATAGCTGCCAAATTGGGACCATTTGTAACTGACAACGGGATGGTTGTGGTAGCGAGGTCTGGTGTGTGTGGGGGTAAGAACATGAGAGAAGGTGCTCGAGCCCCATACTGTTGAACTTTGTATTGAGGCCAGAAGGCTGCAGAGTTCCCAAGGGGAAAATGAGCTGCTGCTCTTCTACCTTGCACTGAGCTTTGCTAGAGTAGTGCAGCAAGCCCAAGACACTGATGTTGGCCCGGGACAATGGTGATGTGTTGAAGTGGCAGCCAGCTAGAAATTAAAAGTCATTTTCGTGAGCAAAACGTTGGTGTTTTGAAGAAGCTGTCCATCTGTGCTTTGTCTCAAAGGCTATAGAGGAGACCACATTGTGAGCAGTGAATGCAGTAGTCCAGATTGAGTGAAGTGGAGTGAAATCACTGCTTCACCTAGAAGGTGGGTCTGGGCCTTGGAATAGTGAGGAGGGACGAAGTACATGGGCCAGTGTTACACCTGCTGCCATTGCATGGGAAGATGCCATGTCAGTGTGTGGAATGTAGGTAGGAAGGTTTGAACAGACTGCTGTCCGTGCTCTGAGACCCAACCCTGTTAAGCCCTCTTTCCCTTCCGGTGAAGCAACAATTTATCTGCACTTCAATCAATCTGGGCTACTGCATTCTCTGCTCAGGTTGTCTGCTGTACATTGGGGATGCAAAGTGGAGACTGGACAACCTCTTTGCAGAACACCTACGTTGTGCCCACAAAAGAATGACCCTGAGCTTCCTATTGCTGCCCACTTCAACTCACCACTGTGTCCGTTGACCAATATCTTTATCTTAGGCTTGTTGCAGTGATCCAGCGAAGCTCAGTGCAAGCTGAAAAAGGTCTTGCAGTCTATCTCTACTCAATATCGAATTCAATAATTTTAGGTGCACCTTCCCCCATGTCTTTACTCCAATCCCCACACATCAGGCCTTGTAATCACAAGAGCTACTATTACAACCTACCCATTTTTAGGCGTTAATTATCCACATTAGCACCTATTGCTTCCCCCCCACCCCGGCTGACCTTTCCCTATTCCCTTCTCTGCCCAACTGTTGTTCTCTCTGGGCTTCAGCATTTTCTGATGAAGGGTCTAGGCCCAAAACATCAGCTTTCCTGCTCCTAAGTTGCTGCTTGGCCTGCTGTGTTCATTCAGCTCCACACCATATTATCTCCGATTCTCCAGCATCTGCAGTTCCTATTATCTCCTATTATCTCTACTTATCACTTACTTTTCCCCATCCCCCCAAACCCACCCCCAGCATATGTACCAAATTTTCCTAGCTACAGTCAGTTCTAAAGAAAGGTCACTGGACCCAAAACATTAATTCTGCTTTCACTTCACATATCCTGCCAGACCTGATGAGTTTTCCACGCAATTTCTGTTTTTCTTTCTGATTTCCAGTATCCACCGTTCTTTGGTGTTTTTTTTAATTGAATGGCCCATATTTGTGTGATGTGTTTTCATATACCTCAGAACAGTGCTCCATTAGGGCCTGTACACTCATCTCCAACTATTATTATTTGCTTTTACTGTTTCTTTTGTCTTCTCTTGGGACAGCTTCAATAAAAGCAAACTACTGCGGTTGCTAGAAATCTGAAATACAAACTAAACTAACTAGCAAGGATCTTTACATTGATTGCAATCTTTGTAATTTCCTGTTTGAAAAGTTTTTGCTTTCAGGCTACGTATCTGCCATGGAATCATTTTGTAAATATTAAGTCCATTACCATCTATTCAGTGGAGAAAAGTTGAATTTAATTGCTACTGTTATCAAGTTCAGGTGGAAATGTTCTGCAGTGTATTTTTACATATTTTATGAATAAAATATTCTCCTGGAAAGGAAAACAAAACTGCCCTTGAATTGTATGCCTGATGTGAAGGCTATATTGTAAACATAAAAATTGTTATAATTTTATTGAGACAAGTAAAATTTGAACATGTCACATGGACAAGTAAGAAGAGAAGTCTGAATTTTCAAGTCAAATGTTTTGCATTTTTTTTGCAAAGTTTATGAATAAAGTATATTCATAAAGTATATTCAAGTGGTGGGATGGGAGATGATCTGCAATATTGCATTGGAAACCCAGATGTTCAACGGTTCAGAGAAAGTAGGAGCTGCAGATGCTGGAGAATCTGAGACCACATGGTGTAGAGCTGGATGAACACAGCAGGCCAAGCAGCATCAGAGGAGCAGGAAGGCTGACGTTTCGGGCCCGAAACGCCAACCTTCCTGTTCAATGGTTCTGTTAGTGTCTTGTTGATCTCTGCTAGCTTGTTTCTAATTTCACCATTGAGTTTGTCATTCAGTTAGCCAGAGTGTTCTTACAAGGACCTGCACATGACATAATTACAACTCCAGTGCAGAACAGATAAGTTGAACAAATAAAACCATTATCTTTGGTCTTCATAACAAACTCTGTTTTCTCATCATTAGCTCCTTTCCAAGTTCTAGCCTGAGTTTGAACCAAGCTATTTACAATCCTGCAGCCTAAGTTGATCTCAAGATGAATGCCTGACCATTATCTGTACCATCAGTAAGGCTACCTATTTCAATCTCTGCAACATTGCCTGCCTCTGTCCCGGCTTCAACGGGGAGATGATGGTAGTATGGCTGGACTGCTAATCCAGAGATAACAAAGTGTGGAGCTGGATGAACACAGCAGGCCAAGCAACATCTTAGGAGCACAAAAGCTGATGTTTCGGGCTTAGACCCTTTTCTGATGAAGTGTCGAGGCCCGAAATGTCAGCTTTTGTGCTCCTAAGATGCTGCTTGGCCTGCTGTGTTCATCCAGCTCCACATTTTGTTATCTCGGATTCTCCAGCATCTGCAGTTCCCATTATCTCTGCTAATCCAGAGACCCAGATAATGTTCTGGGGACACAGGTTTGAATCCTGCCACGGCAGATGGTAGAAATCAAAGTCAATAAAAATACCTGGAATTGAGAATCTAATGATGACCATGAATCCATTGTCAATTGTCAGGAAAAACCCATCTGGTTTACTAATGTCCTTTAGGGAAAGAAACTGCCATCCTTACTTGGTCTGGCCTACATGTGACTCCAGACCCACAGCAATGTGGTTGAATCTGAACTGCCCTCTGGGCAATTAGGGATGGGCAATAAATGTTGCCTAGGCAGTGAAACCCTCATCCGGTATCTGAATAAAGGAAAAAACTCATCTGTCACTGAAACCTTAATCCATTTCTTTGTATTTGTCCATTTTAATACAACCCTGGCTGGCCCCACTCAGAAAATTTAAATCATCCAAAACTCTGTGTCTGTTATCAAACTCACTCCTTTACTTTTTGCTTATTGTTGTCCTGCATGCTTCAGTAATATACACTTCCCATCATAAAACAAAGAACTGAGGATGTTGGAAATCTGAAGCATGTGAATGTGCTCGTAAAACTCAGCAGTTCAGGCAACATGTAATGTAAGGTAAACATGTTGAGTCATATGACCCTACTTCTAAACATTACAAAATTTTCCACCTTGCTTCTACACACTGCCATGGTCCTGGCAGAGGTTAAAATATCACTGACAGAAGTGTTGAATATTTGGGTTTCCCAATCAATATTATATCCCACCCTGCACCCACTGCTCTCAAGTTGCCTCCCAGGATCTCCATGGTCTTGTCCCTTCTCACTCCTGTCATCTCCTCCAGCTTCATGACCCTCTGAGATGCCAACAACCCTCCATTCAGCCCTCTTGAGGAGCCTTGTGTTCAATTGTACCACCATTCAGCTTCTAAGGCCCTAAGCTCTAGATTATCCTCCTTTAACCTCTTTGAATGTCTATCTTGCCAATCGCTTTAAACAAGCTTTTGGTCATCTTCCCAACCTTTTGTAATGTTTTATAATGCTCCTGTGAAGCACCTTGGGATACTTTATTATATTAATTGTGCCATTTAAATACGAGTTGTTACTGATGGACTTGAGACCACTAAAACTTTGCTCCACTTCACTGACACCTCCTAGGATGTGCTGCTGAAGTCAGTTAGAAGCCAGAGTGAGATACCATTCTCCAGGAAAAAAAAACCTGATTGTTATTTCAGACATACCATCTTGTTTTTACAAAGTGTAGAGCTGGATGAACACAGCTGCTGCTAAGATGCTGCTTGGCCTGCTGTGTTCATCCAGCTCTACACTTAGTTATCTCGGATTCTCCAGCATCTGCAGTTCCTATTATCTATGGTATGTTTGAAGGTGGCCTAGAAGACTTGTGCCAGGTGGATTTTGCCACATGTGTTGACTCAGTGCAGGAAAACATTTAATAACCGAACCAGATCAGGAAAGGGGGGTACAGTTGGAAATTCACCCACATGGCTACCGTGCACATCCTCAATCTGCCACAAAGCAACACTTTCACATTATTTCTCACAAGCACTTACCTTGCAAGAACATCTTTCCTATTCATTTCCTAACAACCCCGTTATCCATTCATTATCATTCACTCAGAGGCATGTACATTGTAATGTTGTACCCTTGTCGTCACCTCCATCCACTGAGGTAGCAGATGCCATTTAACTGTTCTATTTTTAGCCCTTCAGTGAAAACAGCAAAGAACACTTGTGAGTATGTGACAGGACAGGAGGTAGTACTCCACAGGTTCTGCAGCTGTCATCAGCAGAGGAGGAAGTGCTGGAGATCACTGGCATTTTAACAACACTCACCTTTGGAATATGGGAACTCCCTGCTTCCTGGAGACATAATCAAACATCAGAGAGCCTCACATCATTCAAAATGTAGCCAATTACAATACAAAATGCTGCGGATGCTGGATATTTGAAGTAAAGATTTAAAAAAACAGAGAAAGCTGACCAGGTCAGATAGCGTCTGTTAAGAGAGAAACAGAGTCAACATTTCAGTGCAATTGAACCCATTTCCACAGCTGCATTTCCTTCCTCAGCGACTGTCTCTGGTTTCAGTTTATTCCAAAATTGCAATCTTCATGTTGTGATTACAGCCATCACCAAGATAACCTGGCAGCACAGTAGCTCAGTGGTTAGCACTGCTGCCTACAGCACAAAGAACCCAGCTTTGATTCCACCCTCGGGTGACTGTCTGTGTGGAGTTTGCACGTTTTCCTTGTGTCTGTATAGGTTTCTTCCAGGTACTCTGGCTTCCTCCCACAGTACAAAGATGTGCAGGTTAGACAGTTTGGCCGTGCTAAGTTGCCCATGGTATCCATGGGATGTACAGGCTAGGTGTATTAACCATGGGAAATGCAGTGTTGTAGGGATAGAATAGGGCAGTGAGTCTGGGTGGGCTATTTTTTCAGAGGGTTGGTGTGGACCTAGTGGGCTGAATGGCCTGCTTCCACACTGTCAGGAGATTATGATCCAGAACTGATTGTCCTTGCCACCTTTGAAGATGCATTCCAAATGTGCCAATTCTGTTACTTAACTCTAAATATTAACTCTACTTATCTCCATATTACTGCCTGGCCTGTTGAGTTTGCACAGCAGGTTTTAGATTTAGTGCAGTCAATTTGATTTTGTTTCAATCACAAGTGAGATATGATCATTTTTACAGTGTTAATTTGCAACAGGACTAATGCACATCTTCCCTCATTTCTCAGAGATGCCCAAACATTACAGGAGTTCTTTTTACGGGGAGTGTGCTGTCACCTAACTTTAGAAACATAGAAACACAGAAGATAGGAGCAGGAAGAGGCCATTCAGCCCTTTGAGTCTGCTCTGCCATTCATCATGATTATGGCTGATTGTCCAACTCAATAGCCGAATTCTGCTTTCTTCCCATAACTTCTGATCCCGTTTGCCCCAAGTGTTATATCTAGCCACCTTTTGAATACTTTCAATGTTTTGGCATCCTGTGGTAATGACTTCAACAGGCTCACCACTCTTTGGGTCTCCTCATCTCTGTACTAAATGGTCTGCCATGAATCCTCAGACTGTTACCCCTGGTGCTGGGCACACCCACCATCGGGAATGTCCTCCCTGCATCTACCCTGTCCAATCCTGTTCGAATTTTACATGTCTGTCTGACATTCCCCCCTTATTTATCTGAACTTCAGTGAAAATGATCCTAACCTAGTTAATGTCTCCTCACACATTAATCCCACCATCCCCTGAATCAGCCTGGTAAATTTTTGCTGCATGACCTCGAGAGCAAGAGCATCTTTCCTCAGAAAAGGAGGAAAAAACTCAAAAAAACTTTGGCTCACTATCCCAGAACTGAGATACTCTCACATTGGAGAGGAAGGTTAAAATAGGTGGTGTGTGTTTAACATCCAGTGAATCGAACAGCGGTAGCAGGTTCCACAGCCGACAGCCTACATAGGAGGGTACAGCCCTTCTCAATCTCCACTTGGCTGGACGCATGTGTAGCCCCGAGGCTGTCAATGAGAAGGAGAACCAAGGGAAAGCCAACAGTGCGATACTGTGTCCACAATCACAGCAAGAACGCAGGAGCCTGCCTGAAAAATGAGCAGATTGATGTCTCAGGCTGTTCTGATGATGCACTCATCTGTGAATAGAATGGGAAGACCAAAGGAATATTAAATGTGAAGTGAGAAATGAAAAAGCCATTTTTTTTTGCTATTTGTTCATGGGATGCGGGTGTCACTAGTTAAGCCAGCAACTATTATCGATCCCCAAATGCCAATAGGGCAATTAAGAGTCAACCACATTGCTTGGAGAGTCACATATAGACCACACCAGGTGAGGCACTTTCCTAAAGGGCAATAGTGAACTAGATGGGTTTTTACCACAATCGACAATGGTTTTATGGTCACCGTGAGGATAGCTTTTATTTCTAGATTAACCGATTCCAGCTGTTGGTCAGCAGCATGTTTTGGAAAGAACAACACACGTGAACACAACAGCACAAGAATCAGGTATAGAAATTGGCCATTCAGCCCCTTAAGGCTGTTTTACCAATCAGTGAGATCATGGACAATTTGGTTGAGGCCTCAAATCCATTTTCCTGTCTGCCACCAGAACTGTAGACTCCCTTGTCGATTGAAAAATCTGTTCAAATTATCTTTTTAATTTGTATGTATTTGGTCGTTCCATCTCAGCTTATTTCTGGTGAAGAAATGGGTGGGAATGCTTAAGGGAGAGATGGGATTGTGTATGAGGGGGCTTGTCAGGGAAAGACAGAAGAGTTGGTGTGGTGGAGAAGAGCTTGTTAGAGAGGGATATTTGGGGAAGGGATGTGCATTGGAGAGGTATCTGTTTTTGGGGAGAATCTGTGTTGGGATGCATTGGAGAGGGAGTTACATTGGAAAGAGAGAGAGAGATTGTATTGCAGAGGAAGCTGTGTTGGGGAGGGTTTGAGGTGTGAGGTTATGATGTAATGTGTTTGAGGAATATTGGAGCAAGGTTGTGTAACATAGGAGGTGAGCAGTATGGCCTCTCAAAGTTTAGGTGGACAAATTGCAAATCATCAGTGTTTTTAATGTTTGTCAATGGAATAGGTTGCATTAATCATAGAACGTTACAGTACGGAAACATTACGCAACTTGGCCATATTGAGAAGTTTTCACAATTAATCTAGTCCCACTTGCCTGCGTTTGGTCCCAATATCTCCATACCTCTTCCAAACATGTATCTCCAAATGTTTCTTAAAAAACAAAATTGTACTCACCTCCACCACGCCCTCTGGCAGCCTGCTCCAGACAATTACCAACCTCTGTGTGAAAATGTTGTCTCTCTGAACTGTTTTGTATCTCTCCCCTCTCACCTTAAACTAATGCCCTCTAGTTTTAGGTTCCATTACCATGGGGAGACACTGTTGGCTATCTATCTACACAATTTGAGAGAATGGCGTGAGCTGGCTGTGTTCACAAAACGTGTGCAAGCTGATCTCATATTTATTTACTATTGGCAGGAAGGTTCACATCAGTGGAGATCACTAAGATTAAAATGTTGGCTACAACTCACGAAAGGAGGTAAATCCATTGCTGTCTGTAGGAGGGCAGAAGTAATTAGGGTCACGTGACAGTGACACAACCCACACGAAAAGCTGTGAAACTACTGAGTGGTGGATTTTGGTGGCAGTGTTAGGTGACTATGGCTGGGGCCCGATAGAAAGCAGATAGCATGGCACTGCCCATATGTTTGGAACCTCACAAAAGAATGGCAGATGGAATTGTTGTTTGGAAAGGTCTTGTATAACCACTGACTTTTACATTTTCACAATCGAATTACCTGATAAAAGTTGGCATTGAAAGTTCGGTTTTGTATTGTGTTCCAACTAATACTCAGGTTTGCTTATCTTTTGGTTTTCTGTTATTTCTACTGTTTTTTTCTTGTGAATTCTGGTTTTGCCACCGAGATGGCACTGGAGAGTGGAGACCTTATACGTTTTTCATTGTACTCATTTCTTCCTCTACTTGTGTACATGTAAAATCTAAATCTAATTCTAATGAAACAATTTTATTAAATTGAAAAGGTATTAACAATGTGAGCACTAGAGGGCAGCCAACTCAAGTATGAACAGGAACACTGCAAAATAGAACTCTCAGCTCAACAAAATGAAAACATTTGTCCAGTAATTCCACTGTGAAAATGTGGAAATCAATAGAAGTGTGCTACACAGAGTGTTAAGCGTTTTAAGCACAGACTATCAGCACAGGATACTCATGGGATAAGTACAACATAGAGTACATAAATCTCCCTGCAGTGTGGGGCATGGAAACTTAAGAAAGAGGAATAGGCCATTCAGTCCATCAAGCCTGACTGTTCTTCCATAAGATTATGGCTGATCTGCACCCGGCCTCACCACCTCTTTACTGCCAGCAAATCCAAGCTGTCAGCTCCTTGATACATGAAAAATCTATCTACCTCCTCCAAACATTTTCAATGATCCAGCCTGCATAACTCTGAGGTACAGAATTCCAGATTTTCACTACCCTCTGGAGAAACAACAATTCCTTTGCATCTTAAGTTTTAAATATGTGTCCTCTTATTCTGTAAGTATGCCCCCTAGTTTGAGATTTCCCCACTCGTTGAAACATCTCAACATCCAACCTGTCAAGCTGCCTTACAATCTTGCATATTTCAATAAGATCACCACCTCATTCTTCTAAACTCACTTAAATAAAGGCATTACCTGTTTAGACATTCTTGATGTGAGCCTCTTCATTCCAGGCATCAGCCTAGATTGTCTCTTTTGAAATGGTTCCAGTTCCACTCCAAAGATAAAGGCTGAGGGATCTGGGTGTTCTTGCACAAGAAACATAAAACATTTGCGTGTAGGCACAGCAAGTAATTAAGAAGGCAAATGGAATGCTGATTACTAAAAAGGGGATGTCTCGTTACAATTGTACATTGTACTGATGAGGTAGCATCTGGAATATTGTGTTTTTGGTTTCCTAATTAAGAAAGGATACCAAAAACACACAATATTCCAGATGCTACCTCATTAGTACAATTGTAACAAGACATCCCCTTTTCAGTAATCAACATTCCATTTGCCTTCTTAGTTACTTGCTGTGCCTGCACGCAAATGTTTTATCTTTTTTGTGCAAGAACACCCAGATCCCTCTGCGCTGCCATTTTTTTGGAGTCCGGCTGTCCGTTTAAATAATTGTCTGTATTTTGATTCTTCCTTCCAAAGTGTATGGCCTCACACTTTCTTACATTGAACTCCATCTGCCAAACTTTTGCCCACTCACTCAACCAAACTATAATTGTATTGCAAATTACTGATGTGCTCATCGCAACATGCCCTCCCAACTATTTTTGTATCCCCAGCAAATGTAGATACATTACACTCTGCCCAGTCCTCCAAGTCACTAATATAATAGTAGATATTTGAGGCTCTTGGACCGACCATTGTGGCAGTCCATTGGTTGTGTCTTTCTAACCTGAAAAAAGACCCATTAATCCTGACTCTGTCTTCTGTGGGTTAACCAATCCTCAATCCATGCTAATACATAATTTTCAATGACATGAGATCCTATCTTGTGCAAGAAGCTTGAACATGGCCTCTTCTGGGAATCCAATAACACTATCTCCACCAGTTCTCCTTTAGCCTCCTTTACACAGTTCTATCAAACATTCTTAACCTGAGTTAGATAAAACACTCTCTTCTCTTTTAAAGCTTACTTTCCTCTTTTAAAATCAAAGTAAAGTCTTCTCCACATGACAGATAATGGAAACTGCAGATGCTGGAGAATCCGAGATAACATAGGATCTGGATGAACAAAGCAGGCCAAGCAGCATTTTAGGAGCACAAAAGCTGACATTTCGGGCCTAGACCCTTCATGAAGGGTCTCAGCCCGAAACGTCAGCTTTTCTGCTCCTAAGATGCTGCTTGGCCTGCTTTGTTCATCCAGATCCACACTTTGTTATCTCGGATTCTCCAGCATCTGCAGTTTCCATTATTTCTGACAGCAATCAGTGATTGAACATAGAGCTTTAATTGAGATCTGCTGTTGTTAAATGCATGCTAACTGCCTGAGAATTAAATCAAATGAAATTATATCACTTTCTTTGACATGCATATTGGAGTAAATATATTTAAATCCTGATCTATAAAATATTTTAACAAATACACTGTCACAGCAGGGTTTTTCAAAAGTAATTGCATGACATAGATTAACAAAGTCCATGAGTCCCCTGTCTATTTCCCTGCATTTTCAGGAGGCGTCTTTCATTAAAAATTAAACCAACCTGCTACATTTCCCTTCCTGAATGATATTTCTCTTATCAACAGAGATATCCTCAGCAAAGGTATTTTACTGGCTTTGATACTCTAACCTTTGCCCATCCCTTCCAACTCTAACCCCAATTTACTGTTTCTCAGATGTTTATCCATCTACTTCTGCATTTAAAAATTGATGAAGATTCTGCTTGTACCGCTCCAAACCTAGGCTTCAACATTTACCCATATTAAATCATTAGTTCTCTTCAGAAGTGGAATTTTCACAGTTCCCTGTCTTTGTTACTTATTCAGCTGTTGCTAATGATTTCTGTACTTGTAATCTTTGGTTGCGAAGTTTCATTGCTTTATCACCCATGACTTTTGTTCTGTTTTAAGAATCTAAACATTGTCTTTGAATGACTGTTGAAATTTAAAAAAAAACTCAACACAAGGACCAAACTGAATATATATCTGTCTTTGATCTGTCAATTGCTTTTAGTTTTCAATTTCCCAAAGTTTTGCCCCATCATAGATGCATTTCTTTAATCCAAATTTATTCCTCAGATCAAACAACCTCATTTTCTTTTTGTTCATTGGAACTTCACTGCTATCTTAAAAATTAACACAAGGAGGGTTTTATTTTTGACTGAGTTTGTATTTGCATTGAGGTATGTCCATCAAACAGTACAGGCAGGCCTAGGTTCCAACCTTAAGTCCACTCACAAGTCAATTTATACACAAGTCTGAACACAATGCAGAACAATGTAACATAGCTGTTTCTAATTATGAGGAAATATTCATATGTTGGATGTTTAAAATTATTATTACTACACCCTGTATGGGATTGCATTCATGAATACAAGGATTTCATATGTTGGACTTTGGTAAATCAGGGACTCCTGTACACTGCATTGTGATGGAAGGTGTATAGTTTATAATATTCTTTTTGGAATTTGGATTTCAAAATAAATGCAAATAAGTGTTGGTTACTTCCGTTAAGTTTATTTTACCATTACCTGAGATCATAATAGCATACAACATACACATAGGGGAAGTAAAGATGGTCGTAACTACTGTGTAAGGGCTTCGGGTCTGATGAGCAATCAAGACGCACTGGAAGGTTAAACATTAATCAGGATTTGCGCACCTGAATACCATAGTGTCCCCTGTTGGGAAGTGTCTATGTGTGTACTTGGAAAAGGATTATGCTAGCAATGATGGTGAAATACTGCTTCTTTCACACACAAAGTGTTAGTTCCTGTTAGCAAAAGTGTACTCGTTTGAAGTTGGATTTTCAATAGTAACATTAATAAAAAGAGTATCAATCCAGGAGATGAATATTGGCCATAGCATACACCTGTTCTTGTCAAAGCTAATTCCACATCTTGACAAAGTCATTGCTTAGCACCAGCAGCAAGTTTCAAATTACAACAGTAACTCACTGTGTAGGTAGTTCATTAACTATTAAATACTTTGAGATGTTGTGAAAGTGCTATATAATTGCAAATGCTTTAACATAAATGCTTTAACTTATTTTGCACAGAAAACAATGTGTTGGGGAGAGTCAGAGGACATTTCATAACCTGGCAGAGAAGCTTAGAAGCAAAATATTTGAGAAACCCTGCTCTAGGCCATCCCATTAAACACTCCCAGGGCAGGTAAAGTATATGCTCTTTACAGAGTAAATCATTTTCTATTGTTTCCATCAAATACTCCCAAGGCAGGCACAATATGTTATATATAAAGCAGTCTCTACTCTGTCTCATCAAAGGTTTCCAGGGCAGGCACAATATATGGTATATATAAATTTCCTTCCACAATGTTCTATCAAACACTACCAGAACAGGTACAGCATAAGAGATAATGGGAACTGCAGATGCTGGAGAATCCAAGACAACAAAATGTAAGGCTGGATGAACACAGCAGGCCAAGCAGCATCTCAGGAGCACAAAAGCTGACGTTTCGGGCCTAGACCCTTCATCAGAGAGGGGGATGGGGAGAGGGAACTGGAATAAATAGGGAGAGAGGGGGAGGCGGACCGAAGATGGAGAGTAAAGAAGATAGGTGGAGAGAGTATAGAAGATAGGTGGAGAGAGTATAGTTGGGGAGGTAGGGAGGGGGATAGGTCAGTCCAGGGAAGACGGACAGGTCAAGGAGGTGGGATGAGGTTAGTCGGTAGCTGGGGGTGCGGCTTGGGGTGGGAGGAAGGGATGGGTGAGAGGAAGAACAGGTTAGGGATGCAGAGACAGGTTGGACTGGTTTTGGGATGCAGTGGGTGGAGGGGAAGAGCTGGGCTGGTTGTGTGGTGCAGTGGGGGGAGGGGACGAACTGGGCTGGTTTAGGGATGCAGTTGGGGAAGGGGAGATTTTGAAACTGGTGAAGTCCACATTGATACCATTAGGCTGCAGGGTTCCCAGGCGGAATATGAGTTGCTGTTCCTGCAACCTTCGGGTGGCATCATTGTGGCACTGCAGGAGGCCCATGATGGACATGTCATCTAAAGAATGGGAGGGGGAGTGGAAATGGTTTGCGACTGGGAGGTGCAGTTGTTTATTGCGAACTGAGCGGAGGTGTTCTGCAAAGCGGTCTGCAAGCCTCCGCTTGGTTTCCCCAATGTAGAGGGAGCCACACCGGGTACAGTGGATGCAGTATACCACATTGGCAGATGTGCAGGTGAACCTCTGCTTAATGTGGAATGTCATCTTGGGGCCTGGGATGGGGGTGAGGGAGGAGGTGTGGGGGCAAGTGTAGCATTTCCTGCGGTTGCAGGGGAAGGTGCCGGGTGTGGTGGGGTTGGAGGGCAGTGTGGAGCGAACAAGGGAGTCACGGAGAGAGTGGTCTCTCTGGAAAGCAGACAGGGGAGGGGATGGAAAAATGTCTTGGGTGGTGGGGTCGGATTGTAAATGGCGGAAGTGTCGGAGGATGATGCGTTGTATCCAGAACAGCATAAGTTGGATAAGGAGTAAAACTGCACCTATTCTACACCTTTTTAAACAATTTATTAAAACATCTGGCTGTCACTGGCAAGGCCAGCAATAATTGTCTGTTTCTAGTTTCCTTGGAGTACTGGCAGCCTCTAAGTACCACAGCCATTTACACAACCCAGTTGTTTGGAAACAAATATTTATCTGAATCATGACCCGTGCAGAACTCGTGGTTACACGTTGTTTAAAGACCCTGTAGTGGTCTTTCTCCCTACTGTCACTCCTAACAGTCTTCAGAGAGTACACAGTGTGAGCTGGATGATTCCTCTCTATTCTCCCTGCCTCCCTATGTCCCTCAATTCCGTCACTCCATCCTCTCTCTGTTCATTCCCTCCCTCCTCCCTATTCCCTCCCTCTTCTCTCTCCCTCCCTATTACATCCCTCCTCTCTCCCTCCCTATGTCCCTCTTCCGTCACTCCCTCTCTCTGTTCATTCCCTCCCTCTTCCCTATTCCTTCCCTCTTCTCTCTCCCTCCCTCTGTATTACTTCCCTCCTCTCTCCCTCCCTATTCCCCTCTATTCCGTCACTCCATCCTCTCTCTGTTCATTCCCTCCCTCCTCCCCTCTATTCCGTCACTCCATCCTCTCTCTGTTCATTCCCTCCCTCTTCTCTCTCCCTCCCTCCCTATTTCCCTCTCCCTATTTCCCTCTCTCCCTCCCTATTTCCCTCTATTCCATCACTCCATCCTCTCTCTGTTCATTCCCTCCCTCCTCCCTATTCCCGCCCTCCCTATTTCCTACCCTCCCTCCCTCTCTCCCTATTTCCCTCTCTCCCTATTTCCCTCTCTCCCTCCCTCCCTCCCTATTTCCCCCTCTCCCTCCCTCCCTATTTCCCCCTCTCCCTCCCTCCCTATTTCCCTCTCTCCCTATTTCCCTCTATTCCATCACTCCATCCTCTCTCTGTTCATTCCCTCCCTCCCTATTTCCTTCCTTCCCTCCCTCCCTATTTCCTTCCCTCCCTCCCTATCTCCTTCCCTCCCTCCCTATCTCCTTCCCTCCTCCCTATTTCCTTCCCTCTCTCCCTCCCTATTTCCTTCCTTCCCTCCCTCCCTCCCTATTTCCTTCCCTCCCTCCCTATCTCCTTCCCTCCCTCCCTATCTCCTTCCCTCCTCCCTATTTCCTTCCCTCTCTCCCTCCCTATTTCCTTCCCTCCCAATTTCCCTCCCTCTCTCCCTATTTCCTTCCTTCCCTCCCTCCCTATTTCCTTCCCTCCCTCCCTATTTCCTTCCCTCTCTCCCTCCCTATTTCCTTCCCTCTCTCCCTCCCTACTTCCTTCCCTCCCTCTTTCCCTCCCTCCTTCCTTCCCTCCCTCCCTCCTTCCTTCCCTCCCTCCCCCCCTCCTTCCCTCCCTCCCCCCCTCTTTCCCTCCCTCCCTCTGTTCATTCCCTCCCTCCCTCTGTTCATTCCCTCCCTCCCTCTGTTCATTCCCTCCCTCCCTCCGTTCATTCCCTCCCTCCCTCCGTTCATTCCCTCCCTCCCTCCGTTCATTCCCTCCCTCGCTCCGTTCATTCCCTCCCTCCGTTCATTCCCTCCCTCGCTCCGTTCATTCCCTCCCTCCGTTCATTCCCTCCCTCCCTCTCTTCATTCCCTCCCTCCCTCTGTTCATTCCCTCCCTCCCTCTGTTCATTCCCTCCCTCCCTATTTCCTTCCTTCCCTCCCTCCCTATTTCTTTCCCTATCTCCTTCCCTCCTCCCTATTTCCTTCCCTCCCTCCCTATTTCCTTCCCTCTCTCCCTCCCTATTTCCTTCCCTCCCTTCCTATTTCCCTCCCTCTCTCCCTATTTCCTTCCTTCCCTCCCTCCCTATTTCCTTCCCTCTCTCCCTCCCTACTTCCTTCCATCCCTCTTTCCCTCCCTCCTTCCTTCCCTCCCTCCCTCCTTCATTCCCTCCCTCCTTCATTCCCTCCCTCCCTCCCTCTGTTCATTCCCTCCCTCCCTCCGTCTGTTCATTCCCTCCCTCCCTCTGTTCATTCCCTCCCTCCCTCTGTTCATTCCCTCCCTCCCTCCCTCTGTTCATTCCCTCCCTCCCACCCTCTGTTCATTCCCTCCCTCCCACCCTCTGTTCATTCCCTCCCTCTGTTCATTCCCTCCCTCCGTTCATTCCCTCCCTCCCTCCGTTCATTCCCTCCCTCCCTCCGTTCATTCCCTCCCTCCCTCTGTTCATTCCCTCCCTCTGTTCATTCCCTCCCTCCCTCTGTTCATTCCCTCCCTCCCTCTGTTCATTCCCTCCCTCCCTCTGTTCATTCCCTCCCTCTGTTCATTCCCTCCCTCCCTCTGTTCATTCCCTCCCTCCCTCTGTTCATTCCCTCCCTCTGTTCATTCCCTCCCTCCCTCTGTTCATTCCCTCCCTCCCTCTGTTCATTCCCTCCCTCTGTTCATTCCCTCCCTCCCTCCGTTCATTCCCTCCCTCCCTCTGTTCATTCCCTCCCTCCCTCCGTTCATTCCCTCCCTCCCTCCGTTCATTCCCTCCCTCCCTCCGTTCATTCCCTCCCTCCCTCCGTTCATTCCCTCCCTCCCTCCCTCTGTTCATTCCCTCCCTCCCTCCCTCTGTTCATTCCCTCCCTCCCTCCCTCCCTCTGTTCATTCCCTCCCTCCGTTCATTCCCTCCCTCCCTCCCTCCCTCCCTCTGTTCATTCCCTCCCTCCCTCCCTCCCTCCCTCTGTTCATTCCCTCCCTCCCTCCCTCCCTCTGTTCATTCCCTCCCTCCCTCCCTCTGTTCAGTCCCTCCCTCCCTCCCTCCCTCTGTTCAGTCCCTCCCTCCCTCCCTCTGTTCAGTCCCTCCCTCCCTCCCTCTGTTCAGTCCCTCCCTCTGTTCAGTCCCTCCCTCCCTCCCTCCCTCCCTCTGTTCAGTCCCTCCCTCCCTCCCTCTGTTCAGTCCCTCCCTCTGTTCAGTCCCTCCCTCTGTTCAGTCCCTCCCTCTGTTCAGTCCCTCCCTCCCTCCCTCTGTTCAGTCCCTCCCTCCCTCCCTCCCTCTGTTCAGTCCCTCCCTCCCTCCCTCCCTCCCTCCCTCCCTCCCTCCCTCTGTTCAGTCCCTCCCTCCCTCCCTCCCTCTGTTCAGTCCCTCCCTCCCTCCCTCTGTTCAGTCCCTCCCTCCCTCCCTCTGTTCAGTCCCTCCCTCCCTCCCTCTGTTCAGTCCCTCCCTCCCTCCCTCCCTCTGTTCAGTCCATCCCTCCCTCCCTCCCTCTGTTCAGTCCCTCCCTCCCTCCCTCCCTCTGTTCAGTCCCTCCCTCTGTTCAGTCCCTCCCTCCCTCTGTTCAGTCCCTCCCTCCCTCCCTCCCTCCCTCTGTTCAGTCCCTCCCTCCCTCTGTTCAGTCCCTCCCTCCCTCTGTTCAGTCCCTCCCGCCCTCCCTCTGTTCAGTCCCTCCCGCCCTCCCTCTGTTCAGTCCCTCCCTCCCTCCCTCTGTTCAGTCCCTCCCTCCCTCCCTCCCTCCCTCTGTTCAGTCCCTCCCTCCCTCCCTCCCTCTGTTCAGTCCCTCCCTCCCTCCCTCCCTCTGTTCAGTCCCTCCCTCCCTCCCTCTGTTCAGTCCCTCCCTCCCTCCCTCTGTTCAGTCCCTCCCTCTGTTCAGTCCCTCCCTCCCTCCCTCCCTCCCTCTGTTCAGTCCCTCCCTCCCTCCCTCTGTTCAGTCCCTCCCTCCCTCCCTCTGTTCAGTCCCTCCCTCTGTTCAGTCCCTCCCTCCCTCTGTTCAGTCCCTCCCTCCCTCCCTCCCTCCCTCCCTCCCTCCCTCTGTTCAGTCCCTCCCTCCCTCTGTTCAGTCCCTCCCTCCCTCCCTCCCTCCCTCTGTTCAGTCCCTCCCTCCCTCCCTCTGTTCAGTCCCTCCCTCCCTCCCTCTGTTCAGTCCCTCCCTCCCTCCCTCCCTCCCTCTGTTCAGTCCCTCCCTCCCTCCCTCCCTCTGTTCAGTCCCTCCCTCTGTTCAGTCCCTCCCTCCCTCCCTCTGTTCAGTCCCTCCCTCCCTCCCTCTGTTCAGTCCCTCCCTCCCTCCCTCTGTTCAGTCCCTCCCTCCCTCTGTTCAGTCCCTCCCTCTGTTCAGTCCCTCCCTCCCTCCCTCCCTCCCTCTGTTCAGTCCCTCCCTCCCTCCCTCCCTCCCTCCCTCTGTTCAGTCCCTCCCTCCCTCTGTTCAGTCCCTCCCTCCCTCCCTCCCTCTGTTCAGTCCCTCCCTCCCTCCCTCCCTCTGTTCAGTCCCTCCCTCCCTCCCTCCCTCTGTTCAGTCCCTCCCTCCCTCCCTCTGTTCAGTCCCTCCCTCCCTCCCTCCCTCTGTTCAGTCCCTCCCTCCCTCCCTCTGTTCAGTCCCTCCCTCCCTCTGTTCAGTCCCTCCCTCCCTCCCTCCCTCTGTTCAGTCCCTCCCTCCCTCCCTCCCTCTGTTCAGTCCCTCCCTCCCTCCCTCCCTCTGTTCAGTCCCTCCCTCCCTCCCTCTGTTCAGTCCCTCCCTCCCTCCCTCTGTTCAGTCCCTCCCTCTGTTCAGTCCCTCCCTCTGTTCAGTCCCTCCCTCCCTCTGTTCAGTCCCTCCCTCCCTCCCTCCCTCTGTTCAGTCCCTCCCTCCCTCCCTCCCTCTGTTCAGTCCCTCCCTCCCTCCCTCCCTCTGTTCAGTCCCTCCCTCCCTCTGTTCAGTCCCTCCCTCCCTCCCTCCCTCTGTTCAGTCCCTCCCTCCCTCTGTTCAGTCCCTCCCTCCCTCCCTCTGTTCAGTCCCTCCCTCCCTCCCTCTGTTCAGTCCCTCCCTCCCTCCCTCTGTTCAGTCCCTCCCTCCCTCCCTCCCTCTGTTCAGTCCCTCCCTCCCTCCCTCTGTTCAGTCCCTCCCTCCCTCCCTCTGTTCAGTCCCTCCCTCCCTCCCTCTGTTCAGTCCCTCCCTCTGTTCAGTCCCTCCCTCTGTTCAGTCCCTCCCTCCCTCTGTTCAGTCCCTCCCTCCCTCCCTCCCTCCCTCTGTTCAGTCCCTCCCTCCCTCTGTTCAGTCCCTCCCTCCCTCCCTCCCTCTGTTCAGTCCCTCCCTCCCTCCCTCTGTTCAGTCCCTCCCTCCCTCCCTCTGTTCAGTCCCTCCCTCCCTCCCTCTGTTCAGTCCCTCCCTCCCTCCCTCTGTTCAGTCCCTCCCTCCCTCCCTCCCTCTGTTCAGTCCCTCCCTCCCTCTGTTCAGTCCCTCCCTCCCTCTGTTCAGTCCCTCCCTCCCTCTGTTCAGTCCCTCCCTCCCTCCCTCCCTCTGTTCAGTCCCTCCCTCCCTCCCTCTGTTCAGTCCCTCCCTCCCTCCCTCTGTTCAGTCCCTCCCTCCCTCCCTCTGTTCAGTCCCTCCCTCCCTCTGTTCAGTCCCTCCCTCCCTCCCTCCCTCTGTTCAGTCCCTCCCTCCCTCCCTCCCTCCCTCTGTTCAGTCCCTCCCTCCCTCCCTCCCTCCCTCTGTTCAGTCCCTCCCTCCCTCTGTTCAGTCCCTCCCTCCCTCCCTCCCTCTGTTCAGTCCCTCCCTCCCTCTGTTCAGTCCCTCCCTCCCTCCCTCTGTTCAGTCCCTCCCTCCCTCCCTCTGTTCAGTCCCTCCCTCCCTCCCTCTGTTCAGTCCCTCCCTCCCTCCCTCCCTCTGTTCAGTCCCTCCCTCCCTCCCTCCCTCTGTTCAGTCCCTCCCTCCCTCCCTCCCTCTGTTCAGTCCCTCCCTCCCTCCCTCCCTCCCTCTGTTCAGTCCCTCCCTCCCTCCCTCTGTTCAGTCCCTCCCTCCCTCTGTTCAGTCCCTCCCTCCCTCCCTCCCTCCCTCTGTTCAGTCCCTCCCTCCCTCCCTCTGTTCAGTCCCTCCCTCCCTCCCTCTGTTCAGTCCCTCCCTCCCTCTGTTCAGTCCCTCCCTCCCTCCCTCTGTTCAGTCCCTCCCTCCCTCCCTCTGTTCAGTCCCTCCCTCCCTCTGTTCAGTCCCTCCCTCCCTCCCTCCCTCTGTTCAGTCCCTCCCTCCCTCCCTCCCTCTGTTCAGTCCCTCCCTCCCTCTGTTCAGTCCCTCCCTCCCTCCCTCCCTCCCTCCCTCCCTCCCTCTGTTCAGTCCCTCCCTCCCTCCCTCCCTCTGTTCAGTCCCTCCCTCCCTCCCTCCCTCTGTTCAGTCCCTCCCTCCCTCCCTCTGTTCAGTCCCTCCCTCCCTCCCTCTGTTCAGTCCCTTCCTCCCTCCCTCTGTTCAGTCCCTCCCTCCCTCCCTCCCTCTGTTCAGTCCCTCCCTCCCTCCCTCCCTCTGTTCAGTCCCTCCCTCCCTCCCTCCCTCCCTCTGTTCAGTCCCTCCCTCCCTCCCTCTGTTCAGTCCCTCCCTCCCTCCCTCTGTTCAGTCCCTCCCTCCCTCCCTCTGTTCAGTCCCTCCCTCCCTCCCTCTGTTCAGTCCCTCCCTCCCTCCCTCCCTCCCTCCCTCTGTTCAGTCCCTCCCTCCCTCCCTCTGTTCAGTCCCTCCCTCCCTCTGTTCAGTCCCTCCCTCCCTCTGTTCAGTCCCTCCCTCCCTCCCTCCCTCTGTTCAGTCCCTCCCTCCCTCCCTCCCTCTGTTCAGTCCCTCCCTCCCTCCATCCCTCTGTTCAGTCCCTCCCTCCCTCCCTCCCTCTGTTCAGTCCCTCCCTCCCTCCCTCTGTTCAGTCCCTCCCTCCCTCCCTCTGTTCAGTCCCTCCCTCCCTCCCTCCCTCCCTCCCTCCCTCTGTTCAGTCCCTCCCTCCCTCCCTCCCTCCCTCCCTCCCTCCCTCTGTTCAGTCCCTCCCTCCCTCTGTTCAGTCCCTCCCTCCCTCCCTCCCTCTGTTCAGTCCCTCCCTCCCTCCCTCTGTTCAGTCCCTCCCTCCCTCTGTTCAGTCCCTCCCTCCCTCTGTTCAGTCCCTCCCTCCCTCCGTTCAGTCCCTCCCTCCCTCCCTCTGTTCAGTCCCTCCCTCCCTCCCTCTGTTCAGTCCCTCCCTCCCTCCCTCCCTCTGTTCAGTCCCTCCCTCCCTCCCTCCCTCTGTTCAGTCCCTCCCTCCCTCCCTCCCTCTGTTCAGTCCCTCCCTCCCTCTGTTCAGTCCCTCCCTCCCTCTGTTCAGTCCCTCCCTCCCTCCCTCCCTCTGTTCAGTCCCTCCCTCCCTCCCTCCCTCTGTTCAGTCCCTCCCTCCCTCCCTCCCTCCCTCTGTTCAGTCCCTCCCTCCCTCCCTCCCTCTGTTCAGTCCCTCCCTCCCTCCCTCCCTCTGTTCAGTCCCTCCCTCCCTCCCTCCCTCTGTTCAGTCCCTCCCTCCCTCCCTCCCTCTGTTCAGTCCCTCCCTCCCTCCCTCTGTTCAGTCCCTCCCTCCCTCTGTTCAGTCCCTCCCTCCCTCCCTCTGTTCAGTCCCTCCCTCCCTCCCTCTGTTCAGTCCCTCCCTCCCTCCCTCCCTCCCTCTGTTCAGTCCCTCCCTCCCTCCCTCCGTTCAGTCCCTCCCTCCCTCCCTCCCTCCCTCCCTCCCTCTGTTCAGTCCCTCCCTCCCTCCCTCTGTTCAGTCCCTCCCTCCCTCCCTCCCTCTGTTCAGTCCCTCCCTCCCTCCCTCCCTCTGTTCAGTCCCTCCCTCCCTCCCTCCCTCCCTCCCTCCCTCCCTCCCTCCCTCTGTTCAGTCCCTCCCTCCCTCCCTCCCTCTGTTCAGTCCCTCCCTCCCTCCCTCTGTTCAGTCCCTCCCTCCCTCCCTCTGTTCAGTCCCTCCCTCCCTCCCTCTGTTCAGTCCCTCCCTCCCTCCCTCCCTCCCTCTGTTCAGTCCGTCCCTCCCTCCCTCCCTCCGTCCCTCCCTCCCTCCCTCTGTTCAGTCCCTCCCTCCCTCCCTCTGTTCAGTCCCTCCCTCCCTCCCTCCCTCTGTTCAGTCCCTCCCTCCCTCCCTCCCTCTGTTCAGTCCCTCCCTCCCTCTGTTCAGTCCCTCCCTCCCTCCCTCCCTCCCTCTGTTCAGTCCCTCCCTCCCTCCCTCCCTCCCTCCCTCTGTTCAGTCCCTCCCTCTGTTCAGTCCCTCCCTCCCTCCCTCTGTTCAGTCCCTCCCTCCCTCCCTCTGTTCAGTCCCTCCCTCCCTCCCTCCCTCCCTCTGTTCAGTCCCTCCCTCCCTCCCTCCCTCTGTTCAGTCCCTCCCTCCCTCCCTCCCTCTGTTCAGTCCCTCCCTCCCTCCCTCCGTTCAGTCCCTCCCTCCCTCCCTCCCTCCGTTTAGTCCCTCCCTCCCTCCCTCCCTCCGTTTAGTCCCTCCCTCCCTCCCTCCGTTCAGTCCCTCCCTCCCTCCCTCCGTTCAGTCCCTCCCTCCCTCCCTCCGTTCAGTCCCTCCCTCCCTCCCTCCGTTCAGTCCCTCCCTCCCTCCCTCCCTCCCTCCGTTCAGTCCCTCCCTCTCTCTCTCTCTCTCCCTCCCTCCCTCCCTCCCTCCCTCCCTCCCTCCCTCCCTCTCTCCCTCCCTCCCTCCCTCCCTCCCTCCCTCCCTATTTCCCTCCCTCCCTCCCTCCCTCCCTCCCTATTTCCCTCCCTCCCTCCCTCCCTCCCTCCCTCCCTCCCTATTTCCCTCCCTCCCTCCCTATTTCCCTCCCTCCCTCCCTATTTCCCTCCCTCCCTATTTCCCTCCCTCCCTATTTCCCTCTATTCCATCATTCTCTCCCTCCCTATTTCCCTCTATTCCGTCACTCCATTCTCTCTCCCTTTCCTTCCCTCTTCCCCATTCCCTCTCTCTCACTTTTTTCACATTCCCTCTCTCTCACTTTTTTCACATTCCCTTCTTCCCGTCCATTCCCACCATCTGTACAATCAGTACCGCCCATCATGTTAATAAAACGTGAGGCTGGATGAACACAGCAGGCCGAGCAGCATCTCAGGAGCACAAAAGCTGACGTTTCGGGCCTAGACCCTTCATCAGAGAGGGGGATGGGGAGAGGGAACTGGAATAAATAGGGAGAGAGGGGGAAGGCGGACCGAAGATGGAGAGTAAAGAAGATAGGTGGAGAGAGTATAGGTGGGGAGGTGGGGAGGTAGGGAGGGGGATAGGTCAGTCCAGGGAAGACGGACAGGTCAAGGAGGTGGGATGAGGTTAGTAGGTAGCTGGGGGTGCGGCTTGGGGTGGAAGGGATGGGTGAGAGGAAGAACAGGTTAGGGAGGCAGAGACAGGTTGGACTGGTTTTGGGATGCAGTGGGTGGGGGGGAAGAGCTGGGCTGGTTGTGTGGTGCAGTGGGGGGAGGGGACAAACTGGGCTGGTTAAGGGATGCAGTAGGGGAAGGGGAGATTTTGAAACTGGTGAAGTCCACATTGATACCATATGGCTGCAGGGTTCCCAGGCGAAATATGAGTTGCTGTTCCTGCAACCTTCGGGTGGCATCATTGTGGCAGTGCAGGAGGCCCATGTCATCTAGAGAATGGGAGGGGGAGTGGAAATGGTTTGCGACTGGGAGGTGCAGTTGTTTGTTGCCAACTGAGCGGAGGTGTTCTGCAAAGCGGTCCCCAAGTTCCATCTCAGGCAACCAGCTTGTAACTGATGTCCATTTCAAGCCCACCGACTCCCACAGCTACCTAGAATACACCTCCTCCCACCCACCCTCCTGCAAAAATTCCATCCCCTATTCCCAATTCCTCCGCCTCCGCCGCATCTGCTCCCACGATAAGACATTCCACTCCCGCACATCCCAGATGTCCAAGTTCTTTAAGGACCGCAACTTTCCCCCCACAGTGATCGAGAACGCCCTTGACCGCGTCTCCCGTATTTCCCGCAACACATCCCTCACACCCCGCCCCCGCCACAACCGCCCTAAGAGGATCCCCCTCGTTCTCACACACCACCCTACCAACCTCCGGATACAACGCATCATCCTCCGACACTTCCGCCATTTACAATCCGACCCCACCACCCAAGACATTTTTCCATCCCCTCCCCTGTCTGCTTTCCGGAGAGACCACTCTCTCCGTGACTCCCTTGTTCGCTCCACACTGCCCTCCAACCCCACCACACCCGGCACCTTCCCCTGCAACCGCAGGAAATGCTACACTTGCCCCCACACCTCCTCCCTCACCCCTATCCCAGGCCCCAAGATGACTTTCCACATTAAGCAGAGGTTCACCTGCACATCTGCCAATGTGGTATACTGTATCCATTGTACCCGGTGCGGCTTCCTCTACATTGAGGAAACCAAGCGGAGGCTTGTGGACTGCTCTGCAGAACACCTCCGCTCAGTTCGCAACGAACAACTGCACGTCCCAGTTGCAAACCATTTCCACTCCCCCTCCCATTCTGTAGATGACATGTCCATCAAGGGCCTCCTGCAGTGCCACATTGATGCCACCTGAAGGTTGCAGGAACAGCAACTCATATTCCGCCTGGGAACCCTGCAGCCCAATGGTATCAATGTGGACTTCACCAGCTTCAAAATCTCCCCTTCCCCCACTGCATCCCAAAACCAGCCCAGTTCGTCCCCTCCAACCACTGCATCCCAAAACCAGTCCAACCTGTCTCTGCCTCCCTAACCGGTTCTTCCTCTCACCCATCCCTTCCTCCCACCCCAAGCCGCACCCCCAGCTACCTACTAACCTCATCCCACCTCCTTGACCTGTCCGTCTTCCCTGGACTGACCTATCCCCTCCCTACCTCCCCATCTATACTCTCTCCACCTATCTTCTTTTCTCTCCATCTTCGGTCCGCTTCCCCCTCTCTCCCTATTTATTCCAGTTGCCTCACCCCATCCCCCTCTCTGATGAAGGGTCTAGGCCCGAAATGTCAGCTTTTGTGCTCCTGAGATGCTGCTGGGCCTGCTGTGTTCATCCAGCTCCACATTTCATTATCTTGGATTCTCCAGCATCTGCAGTTCCCATTATCTCCCGCCCATCATGTGACCGCGCACCGCCAATCAGCCGCGAAGGCTCAGGGCACGTGGCTCCGCGCGTCCGCGTCAGGGGCGGGGGCGCGCGCGCGGGGCCTGACGCGAGCGGGGATCCGCCTCCGGCTGAGTCGGTGGGTGATTCGATGTCGTGCGGCCGTTGGCTGTGGTCGGGCACTGGTTACACTCGTGGTTTGCCTGATTGAGCACCGGTTAAGGCCAGTGCCTGCTGGTTAAGATAGTTAACTGACTCCTAGCCAAGGTAGTTAATTACTCGATTGAACACTGGTTAAGTTAGTTGATTGCCTGATTGAGAATGAGTTGATTGCTAGTTAAGTGGTAAATTGAAGGGGTAGAGCTCTTGTGGTGTGGTGGTGGTCCTGCCTCTGTACTAGGAGGCCTGGGTGCAAGATGCTCCTTGGCCTGCTGTGTTCATCCAGTTCCACACTTTGTCATCTTGGGTTCCAGCCTCAGAGGTATGTTAGACATTAGAAGCTATTTAATTGAGAAGGATCAGTTGGCTGGACAGCTAGCTTGTGACACAGAGTGATGAGAACGGTGCTGGCTCAAATCTGGCTGAGATTACCACGAAGGATTCATTTCATTAACTTCTTCCCTCACCTTGAGACATGGAGGACTGCCAGGTTAGAGCACTGCCAGTCATCTCTCATGAGAGCAGCATTATGATGCAGTAGGACTTGACCTCGTGTAGTTGAATGGAGCTGAGAAAGTTGGCTCAAAAACGTACAGCGTTAACATTTCTCGTCCCTAATGGGAACCTGGAGAAATCAGGAACCAGGTGGAAAAATTGGTGATTTTGAGAAGTATAGAGAGTGCAGTAGAAGTGTAAGAAATTGAATAAAGAATTGCCCTGAGAATAGAATAACCAGTGTGAAATATGATAGGACTAGAGAGAATACCAGGATAGTTAGAGACCGGTTTGTCCTAGCAGAATTTATGACTGAGATTCTGTTTACTTGCTTCCCTGAATTAGTTAATGTGTTAGACATATCCAGAATTGTTCACGCAATGTGCAAATATCAGCAATAATTTGATGCAAATTAATGTTTTATAGGATAGATTGTGCAAATCCTTTCAGGGCTGTCTGTAAGCCAGCCAGCCAGACGAGAGAGAGAGAGAGAGAACAACACAGGACCCTTATTTCACCAGGATCAAACAGACTGCTTCACCTGTAACAAGGAAGCTTTTTGCTCTGCAAGTCAAAAGATAAGATGCCACTTGGATCTGAGACAAGATAGACTGCTTCAAAAAGACAAAATACCTGTAAACCAGGTACAAAATAATTGACTGGAAATGAGGATCAAGGACTGTTTCCTATTTTAACTCTAAATGTTGTAGTTCAGAGTATGAGGCCATGATTTAGACAGTTTAGTCGAATGAGTTCAGTTGAATTTGATCATCTTTTTAACTGTGTTTCCTGTATTGTACATTGAATGCAGCCTGAGAAATAGCTGAATTTCACTTTCAAATGAGCCACTTTCCTGGTGATCTATTAGGATTCCATGCCCAGTCTGTACTGACCTCCGATTCAGTTCTACAATGGATACCACTGACCTTGGTGTGGAGTATTGCAAAGCAATGCAACCAGGGCTTTTAGCCCTGATCGCTGCCCACTGGAGAGTGTGCAAGTATCGGCATTGGGAAATGACTGAGGTGGCCTCAGTCGTGATGGTTTTCCCTTTCCAAAAGTCTGTGGACACTCTATTGTCGAGTAGATGAAGCACATTAGTGACCTGGGTCTGCAATCCCATTCCTGTCACCTACGGCGGTCTCTCTGTGAACTTTTTCAGGGATTCCGTGCGGTTGTACTTGTGTTGGGTTTCGTCTGTATGTTGTTGTAAAACAATCAGTTTCTGAAGTGAAGTAATGTCTGGTATAGAAAACAAGGATCAAGTGAATCCCTTGAACAATATAAAGGGAGTAGGGGCATTCTTAAGAGGAAAATCAGGAGGTCAGAAAGGGGATGTGAGATAGCCATGGCAAATAAGGTTGAGGATAATTCAAAGAAATTCCATAAGTATATTAAGAGTGGGAGAGAATAGGGCCCCTTAAAGATCAATAAGGTTACCTATGTGTGGACCCACAAGAAATGGGAGAGATACAATCTGAATGTTTTGCTTCAGTATTTATTATGAAGAAAGACATGGAAGCTAAACAACTCGGGGAAATAAATGTCGAATGTCTTGAAAACAGTCCACATTGCGGAACAGGAGATGCTGAAGGCCTTAAAAAGCATAAAGGGAGATAAATCTCCAAGACCTGATCAAGTTATCCTTGGACACCGTGCAAAGCTAGAGAAGACATTCTGGGGATTCTAGCAGAGATACTTATATCATCTATATCCACAGGGGAGGTGCTGGAAGTCTGGAGGTGGCTAATGTTGTACACTTATTTAAGAGGTCGTGTAAGGAGAAGCTTGGGAACTATAGACCTATGAAACTCACATTAGTAGTTTATATGCAGTTGGAGGGGATTCTGAGAAGAAAGGATTTCCATGCATTTGGAGAGGCAAGGACTAATAGGGATAGTCAACATGGTTTTGGGTGTGAGAATTTGTGTCTCACAAGCCTGATGAGTTTTTTTGAGGATGTGAACAAGAAAGTAGATGAGGGCAGAGCAGTAGACATTCTCAACATGGACTTCAGTAAGAGCCACAACAAGATTCTGCGTGTTAGACTGGTTAGTAAAGTTAGATCACATGGATTTCAGGGACACCTTACCAATTGAATACAAAATTGGCTTGATAGTAGGAGACAGAGGGTGTTGGTGGAAACTCATTTCTCGGACTGGAGGCTTATGACCAGCGGTGTTCACAAAGGTTAGTGCTGGGTCCATTGTTGTTTGTCACTTAGATAAATGATAAGGATGAGAATATAGGCAGCGTGATTATGTAAATTTGGAGATTACGCCAAAGCTGAAGGTATAGTAAACAGTAAGGAAGGTTATCTAAGATTACAAAGAGATGTTGATCAGATGGGCCATTGGGCCGAGGAGTGGCAGATGGAGATTAATTTGGATAAATGTGAGGTGTTACGTTTTGGTAAGATGAACAAGGGCAGGACTTAGGCAGTTAATGGTTGAGTCCTGGGGAGTGTTTTAGAACAGAGATCTAGGGATTCAGGTACATAGTTCATTGAACATTGCATCACAGATCGACAGAGTGGTAAGAAAGGTGTTTAGCAAACTTACCTTCATTGCTCAGACCATTGAATTTAGGAGTTGGGACGTCCATGTTGCAGTTGTACAGGACGTTGGTGAGGCCACTTTGAGTATTATATACAGTTTTGGTTGCAATGTTAGAGGAAGGATATTATTAAATTGGAAAGGGTGCAGAAAGGATTTACAAAGATGTTACTGGGACTAGAGGGTTTGACTAATAGTGCGAGGCTGAATAAACTGGGACATTTTTCACTGGAGCTTAGGAAGTTGAGGGTGACCTTATTGAGGTTTATAAAATCATGAGGGCACAGATAAGGTGATTGGCAAAGTTCGTTACCCTAGGGTGGGGGATTTCGAAACTAGAGGGCAACGTTTTAAGATGAGCAGAAAGATTTAAAAGGGACTTGAAGGGCAATTGTTCACACAGAGGGTGGTTTGTGTATGGAATGAACTGCTGGAGAAAGTGCTAGATGCAGGTGTGGATAAAATCTTTAAAATAAATTTGGACAGGTACATGAAAAGGAAAGGTTTAGAGGGATGTGGGCCAAAGGCAAATGGGACTAGTTTAGTTTGGGAAACTTGATTGGCATGGACGAGTTGGACCAAAGGGTCTGTTTCCATGCTGTGTGACTCGATGACTCTATTACATAGAGGAGCATTCATTTAGATAGCACTTTATTACATCCCAGAGTACTTTACAATTCGTTGATTATTTTTGTCAGCAATGTAACAGTCAGTTTGGCAAGCAATCATAAAGAATAAACAATTAGTTTCGGCACTAAATGTACAGCAGGACACTGGGTGGTGTTATCTGTCGTGGGGTGTTTTATATCTTGTGGACTGTGGTGTTGAATCATTAATTTTTTTTTTGTTTTTCTACTTCTTAGTAAGAAGGATTGTAATATTTAACTTTTTAACTTGTTTTCCTTATTTTTTTGCTTTATACCTAAGATGGCATCGTAAGTGGCAACTTGTAAACTTTTCACTATACTCATGCGAGTACATGTGACAATAAACCAAATTCAGCTCAGTCTCCCTGAAAGAGTAAAGTGGTTTTAATTTAATGTTTTATCTGAAAGCCGTTCAACAGTGCTGCACTCACTCAGCGCTCCCCTCCCATGATGTGGCATAACCCCTTGCTGCTGCCCTTTTGGTGTTGTCCTCCTTCGCTGGCCCTTTCGATGATGCAATGTTCCCTCATCGCTGCTGCCCCTCCCTCGGTGCGGCGCTCCCCCTTGCTGCTGCCCTTCTGCCAGTGCGGTACCCCTGTGTTTGCGCTGGAGTGTTCGTTTAGATTTTGTGCTCAATGCTGTTGAGATGGCTTGAATCCAAAATCTCTTGACCATGCTTTAATGTATTTCATTGGTCATGTGCTTGGGAATATCCTGTCTTCAAGCAAGAGTTTGGAAACTATCATTTCCAATCAGCTGATGAGCTGTTGCGGTGACCAACTGCAGTACATGATCAACATTAAGAGGGATCTGGTCCTAGAAGAGAGAATCTCCCAAATTGGTGTCAGAGCCATGCATACTCTCTCTGAGCCAACTTATTAAATACTAAAAATGGGAAAGGAATCAGTCATTGTTGACAAGAAGATTGCTTGAATCTCTGTGTCTCACTGAGGTTTAATCTTAGTGCACACTGTATCGTCAATCTCTGAAGCCCCATTTCCTAACTCCAGCCTAGAACCATTATCCCCGACCTTGCTGACCCATACCAATTTCTGTTCCAGTTAAAGATTAATTTTCAACATTCTCGATCCTTGTGTTCAGATGACGTCACCACTTCCTAATTTTGTGTAGCCTAACGCTCCTCTGGGATCTATCTGTCCCATTGATTCAGCCCTCTTGAGCAGCCCGCACTTCAAGAGCTCTGCTATTGGTGACTGTGTCTTCAGTCCCCTAATGTCTGGAAATTACTCCAAAACATCTCTCTGTCTCCTGTCTTACCTCTAAAATTACCCAGAAACTCCTTTGTACTGTTGAAACTTTACACAGAACAAGAAAGGTTGTACTCTGAAATCACCTACTGTTTGGTTAACAATTTTCTGCTAAATTTCAGTCGTTGGTATTTTTGCTTTGTGTTTGGCAGATGCAAGGTTCAAGTGATCAGCCTAATTCTGCGAAATCACAACTACGGGTAAGGAGCCGCTAACCCTTTCCATTCTCTTTGTTAAACAGGTGAGCTGAGCAGCGTGCAGTGAGGGTGTCTATGTATGTTGTCCAGGGCACAAGAATGAGTCAGAGATGTCTGGGAATACTGCTCAGTATGGGTAGTCTTTCAATTCTGTGTTCCTAAAGATGTGCTGTACTGTTCTAAGGCAGCATGAATTAAAGGTCTTCCTCCTCTCTGGGACCAGTTTCCTCTCAACATTGGTCACTGTGACCACAATATATCTGTTGACGGGAGTCTGTGGTTGGGTAACTCCTATCGAAGCTGTGCAAAATAGCACGGATGCACAGAAGTTGAATATAAATCAGAAGATTTTGGAAATACTCAGCACGTCTTGTTAGCGGTTGTGGGGAATGAGAAACAAGTTAACTTTTCTGGTCTGTGACTTTTCAGGTTTTGATAAAAGGCCAAAGATTTGAAATGTTAACTCTTTCTTTCTCCACTGATGCTGCCCAGCCTGCTGAGTACATTTGAGTACTTTACTTTGTCTTTATTTCAGATTTGCAGCATTCATTGCTGAGGTGGTTTATGACTCCTAAGAGATGGGGTTACTGGAGTACAGTGTGATAATGGCGTGAGTGCAGAATAGATAGGAAATGTGTGTGTGAGACATTAAAATCATGTATTTGTGATCCTAATAAGTCATGTGTGTTTTTTGCCACTTCTGTGTAAAACTAGCTACAACACATGGCATTTGCGAGTCCACAGCTAACCAGGGAAATCTACAAGTTTACTGGCAGTGACATCCTGCTCGTTGCAGAATATGCTGTTGTTACCACAAGATCAGTGGCTTGATTTGAATTTCAACATTTTATACACAATTCTTGTTGTACTAAGCACTTGAACAGTTGGGCTTTCTTTGGTCAGGGCAGGCTAAGATTTTAGAAGTTTAGACTGAACACCATTTCTCCTGATACAAGTTTGGACTCTTGATTGTCCTTCTATGCCATGGTAAAATATTTAAAATAACAATATTTTTAATGTAAGATAACAAACTGTGGAGCTGGATGAACACAGCAGGCCAAGCAGCATGTTAGGAGCACAAAAGCTGATGTTTCGGGCCTAGACCCTGGCATCTGTCTTGTTCCTGTCTGTGTGTTTCGATCTTTGTTTCTTGTAAAATAATTAAAAATGAATAATAAGCAGAATATTTCCTAATTTGATGCCTGAGAACTTATAAGATGGCAATGACACTGTTCTGTATACCAGATATCCCATAAGTCTGATGCTGGAATGCAATTGGCACTGAAAAGGTTGGAACCGACTTGATAAAGGCTGTTAATTCTCTGTGAACACCATTCCTTTGACATTAATTTTGACCCTGTTGTTACATGGTTTGTAGGAGAAACATGTCTGGGATTCTGTGAAAAAAGCTGCCTTCATCCTGGGCTCAGGACTCTTCGTGTTTGCAGCCTTCAGGAACACTGTGACCTGGTAAGTTGACAGAAGGAGGATGGGCCTGGAATTAGCACACAGCTCCAGTCATATGTTGCAGAAAGACAAATTCATGTCCAAACTCATTAATAGCAGCTCTCTAACGTGTGATCTCTATCTCCCTGTCAATTTCTTTGCCTCTCGCTCTCACTTCCTTTTGTGTTTGTGTGCCTCACTTTCCATGTATAGTAGTATTGGAGGAGAGGAGAGTAAGTCTTTGTGCAATGCTGAAAACTGTGACTAGGCCTGCTACACATCTGCCCTTGATCACAATGAAAAGTAAGTGCTGAGGGGTCTAAGTGAAGCAGACTAGCCGTCACTCATTTCATATTGTCATATCAGTCTCTTTTTTTAATCTCTGGACTGCGTATGTGGGACATAGTAACTAGTACATTAGGTGTGTTTGGGCACACGTGTGTGTATGTATACTATTGCGAGGTGTCATTTCTCTTGGACAGAACTGAAAGTTATGATGCAGCGAACTGGCATTTGTTGTCCCACAATGATCCCACTTCTACTGAGACAATTTGGCAGTAGCAGCCAGGATGTGAATGATTTGTGAAATTATTTTCCAACATTTTTCAGGCATTTGCAGCAGTTCTGGGGAGCTTCCGGGGACTTCTGGCAGTCACAGTGGGGAAAAGCGCACAGTTACTTCCAAGGCAATGAATGGGTTCTCTTCTTCCTCGGTGAGTACTGTGAGGTGCAGCAGATTATATTGGGTTAATGCAGCAAGTTGTTGCATGTTATAATGAGCATTCCATTCAATTAATGAACATGGTGGGTTTCCTTCACAAGATGAACAGGACTAGTGTCTATGTGAGCAGAGTTTTCATCAGTTCTGTCCAGTATTCTTATTACTTGTTCCATTTACCTTGATTCAAGAAGACACGCTCCAAACAAATATGAGAGAATTCTCAGAATTTTTAACTTCTTAAGAAGGGCAAAACTGTGATGCAGTAGGAATGAGAGAGAATATTAAGTGTTATCGGTCAGGTTTTAAAAAACCGTCATTTATGAGTAAACTCACCATAGTCATAAGTGGACCGCAAGTCTGCACTCCCATTAGATGGTGACTTAACCAGAGAGTTGTCATGCTGCAGGCAAGAGGAGAGGCTGGGAAGGAGAAGTTGTCATGGTAACCTCAGCCAGTGCAGGAATTGAACCTACACTCAGTATCACAAATTAGCCATCCAGCCAACAGAGCTACAAAAGGGAGCCTGAAGGAATTGGACATCAGACAACAGAAGGTAGGAGGGCGAGTTTTGAGAAGATTTGTAGCTCAGGTTGAGGTTCTGGATGTGAGTTTGCTCTCTGAGCTGGAAGGTTAGTTTTCAGACGTTTTGTCACCTTTCTAGGTAACGTCATCAGTGAACACCAGCGCTTCGTCGGAGGCTCACTGATGATGTTACCTAGAATGGTGACAAAACGTCTGAAAACTAACCTTCCAGCTCAGCGAGCAAACTCACATCCAGAAGGTAGGAGGGCTGAAGGATGCGAAGAAGATTAAGGTACAGTGCTTTCAAACAAAAATTAAACAGTTATATCAGAGCAAGTATGGAGGCTGTCCGATATTTCCCAGTCCCGGAATTTTTGGGTTCCAAGAATGGCTGGCTCCACTGTCTCTGAGGGGTCGGTTTTCCAAGATTTCTAAGTTTCTGGGATTTGCTAGTTCCCAGATTTTGCCAGAATTCATTCCAGTGTCAGTCCTGAGTGAGTTGTCTTTCTGTCCCAGGTACCATGGTGATTCCGACTATGTCCTTCTGGATTTTGAACGGGCTCCTTCTGATTGTGGATGCCACAGGGAAACCTCAGCTGATTACACGCTACCGGATTCAGAGGGGCAGGAATGACCCGGTCAGAGTGGCTCTTTTAGCTAAGAACAATTAAGTAACTTCTGCTGAATTGCTGTTTGGAAAAAAATTACTGTCTTTTCACCTCTGTGCATTTATGGAATTTATCTTCAGTTTGTATACAAAATGGTCAGAAATATAGAGTGGACAACCAGAGACCTTTTCCTCGGGTGGAGGTAGCTATTACGAGGAGACATTGTTTTAAAGTGAGTGCAAGTAGATATAGGGAAGACATCAGAGATAGGCTCTTTACTCAGAGAGCGGTAGGGGCTTGGAAGGAATTGGCAGAGAGGGTAGTAGAGATGGCCTCATTAGGGACATTTAAGCAGCTATTAGATAGGCACATGGATGATAGTCTAAAATAGGATTGGAGGTTAGAAAGACCTTAGGATTAGAGTGAAAGTTCGGTACAACACTGGGCCAAAGAACTGTACAGCACAGTACAGGTCCTGTGTTCTGTGTTCTTGTCTCAGGTGCAATGCAGTTCTCTCTCAAGTCTATGTGAGACTCCCTAATGAGTGGATTCGTGCCTGTTGGGTGTAAACATGGAGCAGCTAACATTTGGGATATTGAACGAATGACGAAAACCTTGTCTTTTAAACCCCTCCCATCATTTAAAGAATCATCAAATCAGTACACAGGGACATCTTTGAGCTGTTTTCCCAGATCTTTCTGCTTTTATGTCAAAACTGCTTATTTTGGGAAGTTGCTGGTCGTAAGATTACAAACCGAATGAGATGACTCAGTTGTCACAGCACAATGTAGATGGCATAGGTTTAAGGTGAGAGAGGAAAGATTTTAAAGGGACCTAAAAGTGACATTTTCATGTAGACGGTGGTGTGTGTGTAGAATGAACTGCTGGAGGAAGTGGTGGAGGCTGGTACAATTACAACATTTAAAAAGGCATCTGGATGGATTTATGAATAGGAAGGGATTAGAGAGATATGGGCCAAATGCTGGCAGATTGGACTAGATTTATTTAGGGTATCTCATCGGCGTGAACAAGTTGGACCAAATGGTCTGTTACAATGCCGTATAGCTGTATGACTCTATTTACCAAGTCCAAAAGCAAAATATTTCGAATGCTGGAAATCCACAATAAAAATGTAAAATACCGAAGGCAAGACAGCGTCTGTGGAGAGAGGAACAGAGTTCAACATTTAAGGTCAGTTACCTTTTTTTTGTTAAAACGACCTGTTGAAATGCTTACTCCACAAATTATCTGCCTTCAGCATTTTCTACCTTTGTAAGAACCCAGGCTTGTGTGTTCAATAACCAATCTCTGTCAATCCATTGTAACTGGGTGTTACAGATTCTGTATAAAAGAATTACTCACTGATTGGAACAAGAGAGTTTGAAACTTTACTACTGCAGATATGGTTCAGCAACCCATACTTTACTGTGATTGTCTCAAATGTAGGAGCAGCAGTTTCTGACATCTGGAGTGTAATGTTGGGAAACAGCAGGACAACAGTAAAGGGTAATATTGGGTAAAACAGGGTAACGTGGGGTAACAGAATGAGGTACTGTTGGGTAATGTAGGTATTGTGGGATAATAGTACATGGAAACACAGCATGCAGAACACATAGTTACTAACAGGCTAACAATAATGGCTGTCAACACAGTGTGGAGCTGGAGGAACACAGCAGATCAGGCAGCATTGGAGGAGTAGGAAAATTGACATTTTGGGTTTTCACTCTTCATCAAGACTGGGGAGGGGTGAAGGGAGCTAGAAAAGAAATGTGGGTGGTAGAACTGGGTAAATTAGATTAGATTCCCTACAGTGTGGAAACAGGCCCTTTTCCCAACAAGTCCACACCGCCCCTTGCAGCATCCCACCCAAACCCTATAACCCACACGCACGCCTGAACACTACGGGCAATTTAGCATGGCCAATCCACCTAGCCTGCACATCTTTGGACTGTGGGAGAAAACTGGAGCTCCTGGAGGAAACCTACGCAGACACGGGGAGAATGTGCAAACTCCGCACAGATAGTTGTCCAAGTCTAGAATTGAACCCAGGTCCCTGGCGCTGTTGAGGCTGCAGTGCTACCCACTGAGCCACCATGCCTCCCACGTAGGTAGGTGGAATGGTGAAAGGTGGATGCAGGTAACCTTTTCAGCGCCGACATCTATTTCAAACCCCCCAACTCCCGTAGCTAGAGATAATGGGAACTGCAGATGCTGGAGAATCCGAGATAACCAGGTGTAGAGCTGGATGAACTCAGCAGGCTAAGCAGCATCTTAGGAGCACAAAAGCTGATGTTTCGGGCCTGGACCCTTCATCAGAGAGGGTCTAGGCCCGAAATGTCAGCTTTAGACTCTCGTAGCTACCTTGACTACACCTCCTCTCGCCCACCCTCTGGCAAGCATGTGATCCCTTACTCCCAATTCCTCCGCCTCCGCCACATCTGCTCCCAAGATGGAACATTTCACTCCCGGATATCCTAGATGTCCTCCTACTTTTAAGGACTGCAACTCCACTCCCCACCCCTTTTACTTGCATCCACCTATCATCATCCCACCTACCTTTTCCAGCCCCACCCTCCCCATTTGTTTCTGAATTCCCTTCCCTACACTGACCCCCCCCCCCCCCCTGCCAAATCCTGATGAAGGGTGTAAACCTGAAACATTGACTTTCCTGCTTCTCTGATGCTGTCTGACCTGCAGTGTTCCTCCAGCTCCATACTGTGTTGACTCTGACTCCAGTGTCTGCAGTTCTTGCTTTCTCTGACAATAATGGCTGCCTAGGGTAATGTTAACGCACAGAACATAAACAATAGCCAAATTGTTAGCAACCATTACCATTTAGACGAACCCAAGATCTTGGTGTTGGCTCAGCAGTCTTTGAAAGCAAGTTTTTAAAAACCAGAACACAGACAGAAAGCTAAAAGCTTACATGATTTCAGGCAGGAGTTTGATATAGCTTTTGAAGCTAAAGGAATCAAAAGAGATAGGGGTAAAAGTGGGAGCAGGCTATTGAGTGGAATGATCAGCCATGATCATAATGAGTGGTGGAACAGGCTTGAAGGGCTGAATGGCCTACTCCTCCTATTTTCTATCTTTCTTTGAAAGACAATCACGCAGCTGATTGGAAAGCAAGGATTGATTCACTGTTACCTGTGAGTACAGACTATGATTATATTTTCAAATCTTCTGTGCTGCTTTCGTTGTGTTAGTATATGTTTAGATCTTGGATCTGATCGAGATCAAGCAGAATTGTGAAGCACACATTTTATTTGTTTTCCTCACTCAAATAAATTCCATATTTGCTGAACCATAAAACGTACAATTTCTTCCTGGAAAGAAATTGTCATTACTGTTCGGGTCTGAAGAATGTCCAAATCTTTTCTACATACTACGTCGTTAAATCTCAGTACATCTTATGTTGTGACAAAAAAGGTTTTAATTAAACTTTGCCTCTCCCAGCATAACTGTGGGCTCTGTTTGGAAACTGAAAATTCAAGAGAAACATTGCAAGTGTTTCTTTTTCTCTTCATTTATTTCATTTTTCATCGGGTTGTATGGCACAGATGCTGACCAGAAATCTTGAATGAATCTAGTCCCATTTTGCCAGCATGTGGCCTATATCCCTCTAAACTCTTCCTATTCATATATCCAGCCAAATGCATTTTAAATGTTGTAATTGTACCAGCCTCCACCGCTTCCTCTGGTAGCTCTTCCATACGTGCACCATCCTCTCTGCGGAAAAGTTGCCCCTTAGGTCCATTTTACATGTTTCTCCCCTCAACTTTCTATACCCTCTAGTTTTGAATTCCTCTACCGTGGGGAAAGGACCTTCAGTATTCACCCTATCCATATCATAAACCTCTATAAGGTCACCCCTCAATGTTTGATGCTCCAGGGAATGTAGCCCCATACTGTTCACCCTCTCCATTTAGCTCAAACATTCCAACCCTTCTGTTTGTAACAATCAAGGAGGAACTTTTTTTTTGAGAACTGGCTGGAACAGAAACAGAAAACAAAATAAAGGAGGCTCCATCACATGTTCTGACTGGTTACTATTGGTGATCTTGCCTTGTGTGTCACAGGTGGAACCTGCTAAGCTTCAGCAAGCCATCAGGACAGTTGTATTTAACCAGATTTTCCTGTCGCTCCCCATGGTAGTGGTAATGTACCCTATCATGAAATGGAGAGGTAATCCTTGTGGCACTGAGCTCCCCACTTTTCACTGGGTCCTGCTGGAGCTCTGCTTCCTTGGGCTGCTGGAAGAGGTGTTTTTCTACTATTCTCACAGGTGAGCTGGACGCTCAATGCAGCACTCTGCTGCATTGTATCTTAACCCACACCAAGTTCCATTCACTCATCACCTCTGTTGCTTGCTGGCCTACAATGACTTCCAGTGTCGTCACACCTTAAGTCCAAAATTCTCATCCATATTCACAATCTCTACATGGACTCACCCTGCCTCTCTCTAACATCCTCTTCAAATTCTGGCCTCTTGTGCATCATTCAGTTTTAATCATTCTGTGATCATGCCTTTATATACCTGAACCTTAAGTTCTGGGATTCCGTTATGAATTCTCTGACACTCTAAACACCTCCCACCCTTGCCTCTTTGTAAAATCTCTTACAACTTCAGCAAATCCTTTGAATCACGTCTCCTATTATTTCCTTTGTGGAGCTCAGTGTCAGATCTTTGTTTGATCTATCCACCTGTGAAAAAGCTTGGGATATTTTGCCATGTTAAATGCCCTAATTAAATGCAAGTTTTGTTTCTGCCATCTGGCCAATGGGGCGGGGACATAACAGCCTCGCCAGACCAATGTCAGAATGAAGAATAAATTGCAACACCTTTATTTGCAGTTTTTTTCTGTGGAGGAGAAAATGGAAAAAGGAATATGAGGAGAGGGTGGGTGAGGTAGGGTTCGAGGAACTTGGGGAGAAAACGTGTGGGTGGACTTGAGGGGTTTGGGGAAAAGCCATGTAGGATTGAGCAAAAATCCCCATAGTCTGAAATACTGGACCAAAATCCTGGTTTTGCAAATAACTGATAAAAGTTTAAATAAAAGAGACAGCTGGGCTTTGCTTTGGGAAGATTACACAGACAGCTTGGAACCATTGTTCAGCCCAAAAATCCAGTTCATAAACCATTGTAAAAGAACAAACAACCAGGGCTAACACTGTAGACTGAAACTAACTTTTACTCTTTGGGCTATGGAGTCTATACACATTATGGAGATACCAAGACATTCAACTTCATTCAGTATTCATTCAGAGAGATATTGGGCATTCAACCTCAAAGTACATTTTCACCCACTCCTAACCATCAGAAAGCCAACTGCCTCAAAAGGGAATACCAGAATCACAGTGGATAACACAGATAAGGGGGTACACAGTCTGTATAACTGCTAGCCCTGATCTGAAAGGGAGAGAGAGAACCTTTTCAACAAAAAGCACCTGCAGGAACAGCTTTCCCACAGTTTCCAGCCCCAGCAAAAGCAGCTTTGGAAACAAGAATGGTGGCTCAGTGGTTAGCACTGCTGCCTCACAGTGCCAGGGTCCTGAGTTCGATTCCACCTGCCGGGTGACTGTCTGTGCAGAGTTTGCACATTCTCCCCGTGTCTGTGTGGGTTTCATGCGGGTGCTCTGGTTTCCTCCCGCAGTCCAGAGAAGTGCAGGCTAGGTGGATAGGCCATGCTAAATTGCCCGTAGTGTTCAAGGATGAATGGGTTATAGGGGAATGAGTCTGGGTGGGATGCAGTGCAGGTTGGTGTGGACATGTTGTGCCGAGGATTCTATAAACTATTAATTATAAGAACTACAGGGGGATCCCAATGAGCTATGGCCCGAGAGCTATCTGCACCGCTATCTCTGGAGGATCCCGAATCAATCCTGAAATGTACCAACACAGCCCTGCTCCACAACAGGGAAACCAACAGCAACGGACCCCGACCAGTAGACCTGATAACTGATGACCTCCAAAACCCACTGACTTGACTGACAAGGCCTCAGACATGTCCTGAGCTGAAAATGGGCTCACAAAACCCCCCACTGCGTAAGAAAAAGCCGAGTACTCGCCCAGTAAATCCAAAGCGTGTCTACCACATCAGCAGACTCAACCCAGACTGAAGGCGTACACCATCCGAAGTCCTCAGTGAAGCACTAGTCACGGCAGATGGGAACGGCCTACTGTATTTCAAAATCGAGTTTGTCTTCAGTGGTGAACTTACATTCTTGATATCCCAAAGTATCTAACCTAGCTAGCAGGGAGGAGAAGGTGGATAGTGACAGTGCAGGGCACCCCAGGGTGAGGGAGTCTGATTTAAAGTGTCCATGATTAAAACTACTCTTTAGTTCTAATAGTAGTTAACCTGCGTTTGATTTAATAGCGTCTTTAAGTACTGTCCTCAGTACAATCGATTATGTCGGTTGCAGTGTCTTGTATTTTTTTAAAATTTTCTTCTAATATACTCACCTTTGCATTTAATAAATGCAGAAATTCTTTTGCCCTTGGAACACCTGCTACTGCCTTCCTCACGTCACATTCGTAAATTAAGTCCAGTGTCAGAACTGAGGATCTGGGTGTGATTCGCACCACCTAAAAATAAGCAAATTACTGATCACAGACCAGAATCCCTACAGATTCTGTAGGGGTTCTACTATATGGTCAGTAAAACTGTGATGATATTTTTAGGTGGTTCACGTCACACCCAGATCTCTGGTTCAGACACTGGACTTAATTTAGGAATGTGATGTGAGGAAGGCAGTAGCAGGTGTTCCTAGGGCAAAAGAATTTCTGTGTTTATTAAATGCAAAGGTGAGTATATTAGAAGAAATTTTAAAGAACACAAAACAGTGACACTGACACAATCGATTATACAGAGGATAAAACTTAACCTGTGTTTGATTTAATAGCATATTTAACTGCTATTAGAACTAAACAGTAGTTTTGATCACAGACACTTTAATCAGACTCCCTAACCCTGGGGTGCCCTGCACTGTCACTATCTACCTGCTAGCTAGGTTAGATACTTTGGGGTCTCAAGATTATAAGCTCACCATTGAAGACAAACTCGATTTTGAAATACAGTAGGCCGTTCCCACTTGCTGTAGCTGGTTTTTCAGCGAGGACCGCGGATGATGTAGGCCTTCAGCCTGGGTTGAGTCCGTTGACGTGATAAGGCACATTTTTGATGTATTGGGTGAGTACTTTTGGTTTTATTACTTTTATGGTGGTTTTTGTGAGCAGGTTTTCACCTCCAGGATGTGTCTGAGGCCTCGTGGTGTTGGTCGGGTCAGAGGTTGCCGGTTGTCAGGTCTGCAGGCCGTGGCTGGTTCCTGGCAGTTGGAGATGGCTGTAGGGATCGTTCTCTTGTGCAGTAAGCTCTCTGGAGTCCTTCTGGTGGGAGCTGTCGAGGTAGCATTGCTCTTCTTTTCAGGTGTTATCTGGGCATGCAACTATACTAAATTGCAGGTCTCTTTGCACCGAATCTGTGCTCCCCAATTGTGTTGCTGTTGCCCCGTTTTGTGGTGAATTCACTTCCTGATAGTTCAGAGTAGGTGTAAATGGATTTCGATGGGAATGGAATCTCATGTATTTCTGCACATGAATATTGGTTGAAGTTTGATGTCTTGGTATCTGTAAATGCGCCATGATGTCGGGGGTAAATTGGTTTCTCAGATCGGGTGAATTTAGAATTGAGTTGTGAATTAGATTTTTTTTTAAACTGAACAATGGGTTCCAGGCAGCTGTCTCTGTGACTATGTATTTCCCCAGAGCATAGCCCAGCTGTGATTTTTATTATTATGTTTTTAAAAGTTTGTTAAAAGTCCAGGATTTTGGTCCAGTATTTCAAATGATGGAGAGTTTTGCTCAATCCTACAGTTGAGGAGAATGGTTGGTTTATAAAAGTTGGGGAGGATTTGTTGTGGGTTTAATAGCATTTTCCTGTTTGTCAGTTCATTTGATTGGCGTTTCAATCATTCTCTCCAGGCTTTTCCACCATCCAATGCTTTACAGACACATCCACAAGAAGCATCATGAATGGACTGCCCCGATTGGCATCGTGTCCCTGTATGCACATCCTGTTGAGCATGTGGTAAGATCTGTTTGCATTTGAACTGCACAAAAAGTCAATATTGCTCGTGGCAAAAGGTGGCAAGCAACTTTCCATAGGCATCACTGTTGGGACAATTTCTTACACTAACAAGTTGGAATTGGAAATAGAATTTCAACATTTGCTTATGATGCCTGTGGACCATAAAGAAAATACAGGAAGACATTGACAAATGTGCAAAGCTTCTGAACTTCAAGAAAATTTGTAAGGTGGTACATTTTGGCAAGAAATATATGGACGTTCATAATCTTTGGAAAATAAGTCTGAATTATAGAATAGTACACCTCAGCAGGAGGACATTCAAATCGTTGAGTCTGTGCTTTCAAATCAATTGAATCTGTCTTTTCTGCCCCTTTTTCACATGTTTTTGCAAATTTTTCTTCAGTTATTTATCTAATTATCTTCCCAAGGCTACTGTTGAATCTGTGTCAGCACATTTTCAGGCAGTGCATTTAAATCTCAACCGTTGTCGCATTAAAAAAAGTTTCTACATATTTTCTGTTTTGGGCTAAATGCCTTAAATCCATGTCCTCTGGTTACTGAATGTTTAACTGCTGGATACAGTTTTTCTTTACTTATTTATTTGACCACACATTCTCAGCTCTGAGAGGGATAACCCCAGTGTCTCGAGATTTCCCCACATATCTAAAGACTTTCAGCATTGGTACCATTCTTTTTATTCATTCGGGGGATGTGGATGTTGCTGCCAAGCTCAACACTTATTGCCCATTCCATGGGGACAGCTAAGAGCAACCGTGTTGCTATGTATCTGGAGTCACATATAAGCCAAACTAGGTAAGGATGGCAGATTTGTTTACATATTTTTGCAATTGATTGAGTTTACATGGATTTCATTAAGGCTTTTGACACGGTCTCACTTGGTAGGCTCGTTAAAACACTAAGAGCTCATGGAATCTAGGGGTACTTTAGCAAATTGGATCCAAATTAATTGGCAGGAAGCAGAGGATGATGGTTGTTTTTGTGACTAGAAGCCTGTACCCAGTGACATCCCACAAGTTTTGAGGTTGGATATCTTGCTCTTTGTAGTGCACGTTAATGATCGAGGTATGAATCCAGAAGGTATAATCAGTAAGTTTACAGATGATATGAAAATTTGTGGTGTGCTAAACAGCAAGGAAGAGTATCTCAGACCACAAGATGATATGGACAGAGTAAATGATGGCAAATGGAATTTAGTCCTGAGAAGTGTGAAATGTTAACTAACAAGGCAAGGGAGTATTTAATAAGTTATAGGACTCAAGGAAATGCAGAAGATCAGAGAGATTTTGGTGTACATTTCCATAGGTCTTTGAAGGCAGCAGGAAAGGCAGATAAGGTTATTAAGATATATGGAATACTTGTGTTTATTAGTCAAGACATCGAGTACAAGAGCAAGGAGGTTATGATGGAACTTTTGTCATGTGAGTTTGGCCACAGGTAGACTATGCTGTCTGCAGTTCTGGTCACCAGCCTACAGAAAGGATGTAAATACAGTGAAGAGGCTGCACAGAAGACTCTGCTTGCTACAGCAATTCAGCTATGGAGACTAGACAGGTTAGGATTGTTTTATTTAGAATAGAGAAGGCTGAAGGGCAGTTTCACTGAAGGGGACAGATAAGGTAGATGAGAAGACAATTCCCCTTAGTTGAGAATCAGTTATAATGTAAGAAGCCATAGATTTAGAGGGGAGTTGAGGAAAAACTATTTTCATCAAGATGGCTGTGGGTATCTGGAATTCACTACCTGAAAGAACGATAAAGGCAGGAACTTTTCAGGACATTTAAACCCTATTTAGTTGAGCAATTGAAACACCTATGGGCCAAGTGCTGGAAAATGAGATTAGATGTATATATGATGAACAGCATGAAGATGGTGGGCTGAAGGGCCTCTTTCCCTGCAGGAAAGAAACTGACTGCATCAGTGTCATTCACAGTCCTTTCGCACTGCAATTTCCTGTGCAATTTCTCTAAGTGCTAACCTAAATTATCCTATCTTGTACTTAATTGGCATGTGATAGTAGAGATAATAGGAACTGCAGATGCTGGAGAATCCAAGATAACAGGGTGTAGTGCTGGATGAACACAGCAGGCCAAGCAGCATCTTAGGAGCAGGAACGCTGGAAGGGTCTAGGCCTGAAACGTCAGCTTTTGTGCTCCTAAGATGCTGCTTGACCGACTGTGTCCATCCAACTCCACACATTGTTATCTGGGTTTCTCACTTTGACATCCTTATCTCTGAATTCTTCTTCAGCACCTCCTGAAAATGTCTCCAGATATTCAGCCCTTTTACTTTTGATGCCATTGTTTACCTCATGGACCACAGCTGTTTCCCTTCCCTGCCCAAAATGTGCTGCGTTGCCTCAGTGATGTCCTTTATCCTGGGAGGCACTGCACCATGTGAGACTCATACCAGAGATTACAGCAATAACTTTCTACTCCTGTATGATTGTTGCATTTCTAAACTGTGATGTCAGCCGCCCCCCCCCCCCCCCCCCCGTTCAGTCATGTACCCCATTGTGCCAGAGATGTGCTATAGAATGCATTCTGTGGAATTGTCTTCATCTTAATTGATATTGTAATCTGAGGATTTCTGCTTCCTACACTGCTGGATGACCACTCATGTAACGTCTTCCCCAATCTCTCAAGTTGCAGGCTCACAGCTTACAGAAATCTGAATGCCCAATGATTCTTGCCAGATCATAAATCTGTTACTTGCATTTGAACGAGTGAAACTGTTTTGTGTGTGCATGGTCATTCAGAACAGTTGAATTGGGCATTCTGATAGAATGGCAGGCAATGGCTATGAGCTACTGCGTGATTTGGCTTGGGTTTGTGAACTTATGTTGCATTTTTGTTTAAGTTTGTTACTATTACTTTAATGTTAGATCTATTACTGTATTTACACCTACCAAGATTTAATTTTATATTATCAGTATTAAAAGGGAGAGAAATGTTTTGAGCAGATGGTGGCCTTGTGGTGATATTGCTAGATTATTAATCCAGAAACTCAGCTACTGTCCCAGTGACCTAGGTTCAAATCCTGTCATGGCAGATGGTGGAATTTGCATTAATAAAAATAAAGTCTGGAATTAAGAATCTGTTGATGGCCATGAAACCATTCTTGGAAAACCCATCTGGTTCCTAACATCCTTCAGGGAAGGAAATCTGCCATCCTTACCTGGTCTGGCGTACATGTGATTCCAGGCACACAGCAATGTGGTTAACTCTCAACTGCCTACTGAAATGGTCTAGCAAGCCAGTCAGTTCAAAGGCAGCTAAGGATGGGCAAGAACTGATGGCCAGCCAGCAATGCCCACAATTGAATAAATTAATTCTGATTACTTTTGGGTTTAACATTATCCCCTCAATTCAAAGCTCTAGTACTTTGTCAAATTCTCTTACCCTGTCTCATCTGAAATGTTTATGACTGGGTGATTTTTCTTTTGTTGTAATTGCTGTGTGAAACCACATTAATTATATTTTGTGGTGCATGTTCACTTCTCTTTTTCTATCATACATGGGTTGTCCAGGTATCAGTAGAAGAGTTTTATAGCTTGAGACTTTCACTTCTTTCCCTCAGATGTCTAACATGCTGCCACCTATGGTTGGACCAATCATCCTGGGATCTCATGTGGCAACTACGATGTTGTGGTTTTCGTTGGCACTGCTGCTCTCCACAATTTCACATTGTGGTTATCACCTCCCACTACTGCCGTCACCAGAGTTTCATGATTTTCATCACCTCAAGTAAGCATTAAAAGATTTGTTCAATTTGGGAGCTGTAGCAAGTAAAATCTCCCAGAATTTAATTATCCCTCACTACAGAGTCCATTGCACTGGACAGGCCAGGCAGAAAGAAATCAAAGTTAAATGTTGTAAAATGTGAATATTTCAGGTGGTATTTAGTAAGTATGTAAGATGGGGTGAGATTGTTTGTTTGTTTCTCTGGTGCCTATTCCTTGGGCTGAAACTCAAGTCAGTTCAAAGTGACCATGCCTGGGGTTCAACGTGTTGACAAGTGGTCAGAGTTGACATGCTCAACCCATGGCTAGATCAGTTAGACCAGAATGTAAGATAACAAAGTGTGGAGCTGGATGAACACAGCAGGCCAAGCAGTATCTCAGGAGCACAAAAGCTGACATTTCGGGTCTAGACCCTTCATCAGAGAGCTGAAGGGTCATACCCAAAACGTCAGCTTTTGTGCTCCTGAGATACTGCTTGGCCTGCTGTGTTCATCCAGCTCCACACTTTGTTATCTTGGATTCTGCAGCATCTACAGTTCCCATTATCTCTGATATGTTCTGGTGTGGTTTGCTTATCTGTTGTTAATTAAATGGAGTGAGACTGGCTTCTGTTACTTGGACTGAAATTAATCTGCCCTCAAATTCTTGGCTGGTTTGCTTTGCCAAGTCAGTTACTGTCGATCCCATAAAGATGGCTATTAATGAGTTTGCTATGTGTGGGGCAGAGTTTTAATTCTTTGACAAGTGCCCTACAAAATTAGGGAGTTACTTCAAATTCTCCACTTCAATTAAACACCCTTTGAAAAGAATATTTTTAAGCCTGATTTCTATTGCTGAGAGTTTAGTCAGTGGTGGCATTTTATCACGTGAGTGAACAGGCTGTGTTTTTGCAGGTTTAATCAATGCTACGGAGTACTGGGAGTCCTGGATCGCCTACACCAGACTGACACCATATTCAGAGAAACCAAAGCATATGAGCGTCACACACTCCTGCTCAGCCTTACTCCTCTGTCTGAAAGCATTCCGGACTCCCCCAAGCACAAGTGAAGGATCCTTAAAACCTCCTGGTAACTGCATAATCTTTTAACCCTTTCCTCATGGATCATTAACACTTACTGGTTGCAGTTTGGCATTTTGAGGATTTTTTAAAATGCTCTTCTGAGAAGTCTATCTTACATGCTGATGTTTATTCAGAAGCACTAACTGCAGGGACTCAATAAATTAGTGGTCTAAATCATAACTTCTGTAAATTTTTTTTATAGTACACAAATAAAGTGTGTTTTAAACTGTTGTTGGTTTCCTCATTGCTCGTTCAGGGTATCAGTAAAATCATTTCCATCCATGCACCGAATAGGAAACTCTCTCCACTTTCACTCCATTGTTGTTTTTGCTCAGACACTGTAAAACAGAATCTGATCATCACTGAATCCCTATAATCACCTTCCTTTTTTTCCGGAGTTGATCTGAATAAACCATACCTACAAGGAAATTCAGTGGCAAGTAACTTGCCTCTCGCCTTCCCCAAAACCATCTACAAGGCAGACGTGATAGGGAATACTCTGCACTTGACTGGCTTTGTGAACCTCCTGTTTGAAGCTATCCTTCGCACTTACACCAATTGTCCTGTTCTTCCCACAAGGCATTAAATCTCACCAATTTCCTTCTAATACATTTCACTCCTTTCAAAGCTCATGCTGTAGACAATGCCAATGGACAGACTATCACAATCAGAAGACCATATCCATAAGAGTAGAATTAGACCAAATGGCTTATAAAGTCCACTACACCTTCAATGAGATCATGGCTGATCTGATAACTACCAGCTCTGCATTCTGACCTTATCACTATAACTTTGCAGTAAAGAATTCCACAGATTATCACTTAAAAGTGACTCCTTACTCAGATTATGCCCGCTGCTACAAGGGTAAATAACTTCTCTGCATTTACACTGGTAGGTTCCCTACAAATCTTAATGTTTTCAGAAAATACTGGAGTGAGACTTGAACCTTTGACTCAGAGCAAAGAATGCTGTCCATAATCATAGCAGAAATCCCTACATTACATTTTAAAATATTCATTCACTTGCCATCAATAAGGTTAATGTGATGGATTAAGTTAACATCATGGCTGTGACAGAAATCTGGCTGGAAGGGTGATAACAACTTGCCCTTAAATGAAGCTTTCTGACTTAGCTGCACTTTCTTATTGCAGTGTTACTGTGGCTGAATCACCAGAACACACCTTGAGCTGCTGTGTTACTCCTCTGGCACTGAGCATCTTGCCTTGGTCCTACCAACTCTGCCAAGTATTGTGCCAAGTTTCTCTTTGCTTCTTCCAGCAGCCTCTGCACTGACTTATCCTTGTTTATTTCAGATACATCTCAAATTTATCATGATTGGTTTCTTTCACTGTCATGCTAAGGCACATGGAGAGCAGACAGGAAAGTGGAGGTATGACCACAACCAGGTCAGCCAAGATCTTGTTGAATGGTGCAGTAGACTTCTCCAATTCCCAAGAACATCAACAACTTGTCGACTAAAATGTTTGTAACCATATGTCTCGACATCCTCCAGTTGCTTGGCACCACTTTCCTCAACGGTTTGGTAGGCGACTCCTCCACAAGTTAACAACCAGACTCCTTGTGTAAAGCCTCTCATTTCGCACTCTTCAAAACTGACATGCAAGATACCAAACTTGTAAAGGGAAATTATATTATTCAACTGGAGGGGAGGGTGCTGATTTGGTTAGACTATGATTGACATGGTGATGCTGCAGAACTGTCCATCATAGTTCACTATAAAACTCAGACCAGGCATGTTGACTCTGGCCAGGCCTTTTCCATGGAGAATATAGCAGAGATTTGAAATCTCCAAGGTAAAGGTAAAATTGCCAAAATACCCAATGATCACAGGTTTCCTTCTCATTAGAGAGAAATTGAGTTGGACCAGATGTAAAAATACAATTACAAAAGGTCAGAGGCTAGGAATTCTATGAGTAACTCATTTCCTGACATCACCAACCCAAGGAAACCTAAACAGATAAATAGAAAGCGGGACATAACACCAGCGCTTCACCGGAGGCTCACTGATGATGTTACCTAGAATGGTGACGAAACATCTGAAAACTAACCTTCCAGCTCAGCAAGCAAACTCACATCCAGAACCTCAACCTGAGCTACAAATCTTCTCAAAACTCGCTAATAACATCCCTTTCTGTGTGCTTGGTATGACTCCAACCTGCTACAATATTTAGTTAGAAATATAGGTCTAATTGAGGAATAAAGTACAACTGATTAGATAGAACACAGATTAAAAACATTTAGAGACTCATGTGGATGTTAACCGTGAAAAATTCCATCACATTTAGTAGGAAAAAGATATACCTTAAAGAGGGCATAGAGATTACACACATGGTCCAAGTGCACAACTCTGACAAGAAGTATAAACAATAGTTTAATCACCATAAGGAGGTCTGGAAAGACACGTAGTAACATCACACCTAGGGTGAAATTAAAATATCCATTACAGAGCGAAAGTAAAGTATTAATTACAGAATAAATACTGGAACCATCCAAGTGATAAGAATGGCAAAGATTCTTACCACATGAATACCATTAGAAACCAGCAAAGCACAACATTCATTAAGACAGATAATTTAAACAGCTTTACTGATAAATATTTAACAAAGGATTCTTTTACGATTTTAAGGATAAGGAAAAGATGAAAGGAATACCCATAAAATCTCTCTACTCGTAACCTTTAACAGAGATTTTTCTAAAATTGAAAGAGTAAGGGAGAGATTAAAGAAGTATGAAACATCACAAAGAAACTGACTAAATAAAAACTCATCATAAAGTCTTACGAATAATTAAGGAATAATGTTAGTTGAATCAGCATTGCATGAAAAGTGCAAGAAATCCTCATTTGCAAAGCAGTTGTGTCAAAGCAATACTAAAAAAATTGCAAGACTCTTGCACTGAAAATTTATAAGTATTAGAAGCCCTCAGAGAATACTTCTCAAAAAATATTCCCCCATCACAAAAGATCTATTTGATTGAGGTTTCAAGATAATACTACTTTAAATGTTGACGGATATTCTGTTAGCTATTCTTAGTTTTCTTAGATAAGAGCAGTTATAAATAAATTGGATTTGATATGAACTCTTGACTATTTTGGCAAAGCAGTAAACCTACCTACTTAAAGCCTATTGCTTGTTAATTTTTGTTATTAAAATTGTAAAGTTAGTAAATTGTCTCATTCAAGTTTTCTGTTACAACTGTAACAAATCTTAATACCCTTTACACTTCCTTAAATGGGCCATGTATTTTCTGGCGAGTAATGGAACACGTGTAGCATAGCTAAGGCTTATTAAAATTAAACTGGCTACTTGGAGGACAGTAACATTCACTGGCAGCAGCTTCTCCTGTGGGATAGAAACAGAAAATAGGCCATTTGGCCCTTCAAGCCTGGTCCACCAGTCAATACAAGCATGGCTGATAATCCATCCTCTAATGGTTGCATGTATCTTACAAACACAATTTTTAAGCGGTTGTGAAATTAACTAGCTTCAAGTCATCAGATAGAGGTTATCAGGGCAGCAGTCCTGATATAAGTTAGCTCTTCAGAAAAAGTTAAAAGCTATAAATCAGTTCAAATTGATGCAGAGTTCTCCCAAATAATTGGACAAAGTACGTGAGCCAGAATGCTGTCAGGGCAAATATTGTTTGCAATATCTAGTGCCTTTTGCCATTTCCTAATAGGACTTGAAATGAAATAATTGGCCTGAAGTTTGCCTTTGTAATGCAGGGACCATTACAAAGGGGTAGAGATAAATCATGCATTCAGCACTTGTGACTAAATATCATGTGGGAGCAGAGCATCATTACTGATCTGAAAGCATGCAATCTAGGTGATGCAAGGGAATCAAATTGCACAAAAAAAATTGTTTCAGCACAGAAAGAGCATCATAACCTCAACTGAGATCAAACAAGATGGAACCTCAAAGACAAACTCCAGGACATTCTTAGATTATGCTTGGACAGTCTGACTGGCATTAGTTACTAACTACAGCCCTGCTAAGCATCGAATCCTAGGCACAGTCAGTGGGTTTTCTACCCATGCAGTGGGAATACACAGATTAGGGGACAAAAAGCATTGAAAGTCAAACTCCAGCTCTTTTTACACTGAAATAACCAGACCCAAACAATAGTCTTTTTAGTGTTTTTTTTAATTTTTTGTACATTTTAATTGTTTTTTTTATATAAAAGGAAAGCAGAATTACCACAAATTACAAAGGGCAAAACACTACCCGGAAGGAACCACATCAGACTAAAAAGCAAATACTCTAAGTGATTAATAGTTTATGTTACAAGCTCTTGTTCAAGTATTTTACAAGTTTGTTTTTTTAAAAGTGGGATAAATCTGCATCTGTTGTAGTTTCTATTATTACAGCAGCCAGGATAAGGAGACTCACCAGCATCCTAAGCAGGCACTCTGGGCATCCACTTCAGGTTAATGTTTCACTCAGCCTAGCTCTGCATGTCTATATTTAAACTGCTAAGGAACTGTAATAAATACTGAGCCACACATCGCTGTAAGAGGTGATTTCTGGCTCATGAAAGCACCAGATCCCTTTTACAAACCATCAATTGGTCAATCTATTTAACAATAGGTTGTGCTCAAAGCTGAACCACCTGACCAATATTCACGGTGGTTGAAAGCTAAGAGCATTAGTAATGAAGCAGCTGAAACAGAACCATCAGCTTTCAGTGGAGAAATAAAGGACAAACACAGATGTTCTGCCAGGAGTGGCACTTCAGATTCAGAGATGAGAATATTTGGGTCTGGATATTGAATTATTTTGGGCTGGGTAGGGTAAGCTGGTGAATAGAAATGTACTAGTGTTCCAGCATTTATGTTTACCATCAGAAGTCATACTGCAGCTGAGGACATGGTTGCCCACTCCTGGGATGACACAGCCAGCGCTTGGCCTGCAAGGGCACAGCTGCGACAGTTTGTGGAGCAGGATTGCAATATGCGAATCTACGTGGGGTTCAATTATGAATTTGCCCTTAAAAGGACACACTCACTTTCTGCTAAATGCAGCTGCATTCACATTTAAAACATAATTGCACTAGTGTTCCAGCATGTATGCTTAATGTAATGACCTGGCTACCCCAGCCCATAAAGACCTGGCTACCCCAGCTCTTGGGGGCAAGAGTGCAATACACGGAGCCTTTAGCCCTGTCCGTGGTTCCTGTACAAGTCTGCCCTTAAAAGGGCAAGCTCTTACTCCTTATGTGCAGTAGCAATCAAATTAAATAAACTAAAAGCCCACTTACTATAGGCTTTGGATGGAATCTAAAATAAAACAGAATGACCTGAAGCAGTCTTGATATATGTGAAATGGTTGGAAGTTGAAGTGAACTGAACTAAACTAAACTAAACTAACAGGAAACTTGCCAGTCAGAATGGGCTTAGACACTGGTTTTAACTTTCCGAATGAATATTTGTGGGAAGAAATGTCTAATAAAGAAAGGAAACTAGTGCAAGCCCGACCCCACAGAACAAGAAACTGCTGCACACTTACAGCTCATTGATAATATTGGAAATAGAATTAAATGTTCTAAAGAAGTGCACCTATTTACCCCTCATACAGTTGCTGTCACAAAACAAAACTGACCTCAAGCAGCCCAGAATTCACAAAGCTGTTTTTAAAAGGTACACTCAAAGCACTTTAGCAGCTTGTGCACTATTTACAGAGTTAAGAGTCATGAGGTTTCCCATAATCAATTCCCAATCTTCACATAAACAGTAACGTTGACAAACTCGTGACGCAGTTCAACAGGGTACTTTGTCCAAATCCCCACCATATTAAGGCAACCACCCCTCCCAAATATATCAATGCTGTTCAATGCAGTGAAATATTCTAGTCTAACTCATGACCTTTCCTTCCTCGTTCTCACTCTGGGTTTGCAATCTCACAGAATATTAGAGACTTTACTCTGAAGAATTCATAAACAACCTCTGAACTGATATATACTACTGCTGGTTCAACAGTGGAGAAATCTGGAGCAGGTCCAGGCTGCAATCAGGAACAAGACCTTCTGTGTCACTGTAGTTGGCATATGCCTCAGTAATTTCACACAATTTCCGTTATTCTGGAGAGAAGACGACTGGATTCTTGAGTAAATGAACTAAACAGAACATTTGAAGAGATACGAGTCATCACGGTTTACCAAATACTTCAAAAATCTTGCTAAGTTGCAAGAAAGTTAGAAGCAATTTGAAATGTGGACCTTTTCCAGAGATTTAACAGACTAGGTACTCCTGATCAACTGGAGGTTCACATCCTCCCCTGCCGAGGGGTTTGCACATACCCTGGATACTTCACTGCACATTCTCTAGATTCTTTATAACTCTGTAACTTCAAAAAAAGAGACTTTTGTATTCTCAGTCAAGCTGTTTGACATGACTAATACTGAGTGGGCTGTCAGTGTCTAGATGGACAGTTAATATCTATAAAATATTTCAGCTCAGTCAATTCCAGTCTTCAGTTCAGGGCCTTCTAAACTCTGAATTCTAGTGCAAAACTGAAATCTTGTGTATGGCTTGCAAGTTTAGAGTAGAAATTATTTAGAAATCATGGAAACATCTGGGGTCACCCAAATACTGACAATGTTCAATGGGCCATCCAGCCAATAGACAGAACCTTAAACATCTAAAGGGCAAACTTGCAACAAAATGGAACAAGTGGATATTGTGGCTCCAGAAAACAATGCATGTTAAACCAGGTTCTGGCATCACGTGATTTTGCTGAATGTTAAGTCGGCTCTTGGAAGTGTGCAGTTATATCAAGCTTAAACTCATTCCAAGAGCAAACAGCTACAAGTGTTAAAATGGGATATTTCACAACAACGAAGTTAAGTTCATCATTTAGAATACAAATTAAAGATCTAACCTTCAGACAGCAACAAGCGACTGGAAGAAAGATTGCAGCAGTCCGAATACAGACATGCTTAAATGTCTTTGTTTAGCCGAACAGGTAACCAGCAGGTTAACCACCTTTTGCTATAAAATCCAAGAACAGCTAAAATAATTGGAAAAACTGCACTCAAGTAAACCAGGGTGGAAGGGAGTTCAGCTGCAACATCAAGCTCTGTTGTAGAGCTGTCAAACTTTTCACTGAGTCTCACTGCTCATGAGGGAGATCAGTTTAATTAGCACGGAGAAATGGTTTAAATTCTATGCCTGTAGCAAGAGAGTTGTAGACTGTGTCCTCAGCAGGTTGAGAGAGAAGCTGGACTACTAATTATATATGTATGCTGACAGTTTAAGTTGCGGTACTTCACCTGTCAACTGGCTGCAAAATTCAACAGTGGCAGTCAGTAGAGAGCAGAATGGGTAGGTGTTCAGCTAACAAGGCTGGGATCCGGAGACAATGGACAGGTGTTCAGGTGAACAATGCTGGGACAGGGGGAATGGGCAGGTAGTCAAGCAAACAAATGCAGTGGAGAGGGGGCATAGAAAGCAAGGGAAAGAGAGAGAGAGAACGGACAGGTGTTCAGGGAAACAACATTGGGACATGAGGTCAATTTAAGGTCCAAGTGTACAACACAGGGCAGCGGGGGCAAAGGGGCAAGTGGTTCAAACATTAAAAAGGGAAGTGGAAAGAATAAAAAAAGTCAAAATGACTTTTAACCAGCTGTTGGTGGAAGATGTACCTTTCACCCAGAGAAATGCAGAATAAATCCACAGCACCTTTGTTTTTTTTAATAATATGTGCAACTAACTTATTCCCAGCATCTGTGAAACCCAGAATTTCTTTGGCAAATATGGCTAGTTTTCTCACTCCAGGAAAAAAAAATGACATTCAGCTATAATTGTTTTCATGGTCTCACATTATATACAAATCGTCCCATGAATCATACACTGGAGTTCTAAATGCAAGTGTGAGTGTAAAATGAGCAAAAAGAAGTTTAGCAAATATTCCACGTTACCTGAAATAAAAACATGTTCAAGACCTAGGTTCCTGTCTAGTGGAGGCATTTGTTTTTTACAAACTATTTCTCATTTAAATAAAAGCAGCTTCACATTCTCCTAACTGAGCTGGCTGAGGATTCAGGATGCCTCAACCTTGAATTACTGCCAACAATGCAGTTTTCTTTAGTTATAAGTACGTCAGTCTGATTTGCATGAAAATTCTGGTAAAATTGGTCAAACCCAACTGATTTACAAGTGATCATAGCCCTGTATTACAGGAACTCCTGGGAGTCTCTGGGACTCCTTCAAACAATATGGTGTAAACAATACATGTTTTCAAAATCACACTGAGAAGCAAAGTCACTCCCCAAGTTCTCGTACATTACTCAAAACTTCTTAAACTGACCTGCTTTAGTCAGGATCTTATTTCCTACAAGTGGCTGCTGTCTTAACTGACTCATCTTCATGAAGAATTAGCATCAATGGCAAATGTTAGCCTAAAGATTAAACATCCATCAACAAGGACCAGGGAGCTTCGCGTTCAGGAAGTTCAGCACAGAAGCAAGGAAGGCATAAACATCAGTCAACACTCAATCCACAATTACATCTACCTGATTTTACAGTGGCAGATGAGACCAGTCAAAAAATTCAACCCAAACCAGTTACACAACAATATGGGAGCCTTTCCGCAAGCGCTGGAAAGTCACAAAACCCCTCCAGTCTCCAAAGCAGCCCAGGACATTCTACCAAACATTAATGCCACTAACTGGCATGGAAGGGAAGATAAAGCCTGCTGACAGAGCAAGAGGGATAGAGGAAGAGACAGAAAAGAAAGAACAAGCATGCGTGAGAAGATGGAAACTAAATGAGAACAAACAATAAAAGCACTCAAAATGCAGGAGTCAGAGAGCAGCAAAAGTGAATTTACTTTCACTAAGAGCACCATCCAAAGAGATGGGTCATCAAACTCTACTCAACAGCTCCCCTAAAGGAAAAGCCAGCCCAGAATCCGAGCTCGGAACTCAGCTGCAGTTAGAAAAGCAAAGCTATCAGGCTTCTCCCAGTACCAGCTCCCCTAGAGCCCAAGAATGCAATTCATCCATGAGAAACATGCATACCAATCACAACATAATAATGATATTACAAATATCACAGTAGCGTGTCCCAATGGGCTCTGACGTAGCTAGTCTGCCATAATCACAGGGCTCAGTTTTTCTGTACACTGCTAACCAGACCACAATAAATGTGACAATGATTAACAAAATGAAAATGCAAAGCCTTGTACTCCTAGTGATGGTTGCATTTCCAGAACAACTGCTAGAATGATGGGAGTTAAGATTACCACTGTACCAAAACATCGAAAATAAAATCACATTGCGACATCCCTACGTAACACACATTCTGAGAATGATGTTGCCGGATATAAATTTCACCAATGTTACTGCTGTTACTCCAAGCAGGCAGCTCATCAACTAAGACGGAACTGGGCTGTAGCAATTTTCAAAGTGATGCCGGTTTGGGTTTGGAAGAAGCAAGACGACAACCGGACAGGAGCAATAAAATGCTTGTGGCCAAAGGCACTGCAGCAGTGACTTTGACAAAGAGTTTGACATGGGGCCAATGAGCCACTGCCAGGGCTACTTGCTAACATCTTTATACCTGGTTATCAAACTGAAGTCCTTTACCACAAACAAGCGGAATAAGGCCTGACAGAAAGGTTATCTGCCACTCAATAGGATTTGCACCTTAAATCACCTTCCCTATTTGATTCCGCCTGCGGTAACTTTTAAATCGGGTACAAACAAAACCTTGACAATTCAAAATCCAGGATAAGGAACTGATAATTTTATCAAGATTAGAGGCCAATAGGAGAGTCATTAGCCGAGCGAGCAGAATTTAATATATGCTGCCCAGAAACAGGAGCAGGCAGTAATAAGGCATCTTTTTAATCCCGTTCTCAAGGGACGGGTTTTGATTTTTTTTGTTTTTTTTTGTGTTTTCTGGATATGAGTGAAGCTGTATTGTCGAACCCCAAATCAAGCAGGTGAATTATATTTTAGCCAATTGTTCTCATGCAACATTCATTCATATGGGTGAAAGACGTGAAACTGGCTTTGAATACAAGTCTTCAGGCAGATGATACATTTGTCCACTGCCCAGCATTGAAGAATGTCTGATATCTGATATCTGGCCCAGTTTTTCAGTCAGTCAGTCAGTCATCGAGGTGACAATACCAAAGGTTCAAATAAAAGATCCAGAGTTGAGGGTCAGAGTCCAAGCTCTATTTGTCTGCAGTTTCCACTTCCTGTGAAGCAGGGTTCTGGCTCAGAGTGGGGTTGATTTCTTCTGTTGTGGTTTTGGAGGGGAGCTGCATCCCAGTTGCAGCTTCACTGGTGGCGCTTGCGATTTTACTGGAAGACGATGATGGCAAACGCCTTTTCTCTTCTGCTCCTGAAGAATGACGCTTGCGGCCAACTTCATCACAAATTGGTGGCTGCAACAAAAACAGTTATTGTACAATTTGGTGAATTGCATTTCTGATTGATTACAACTGCATAGTGTTCTCATTTTATGCTCAAACGTTTTTCATTATAGGTAAGAACACAAGAATTTTTAAAAAATGATCATTTATCAATGTTTCAATGTTATGTTAAACACTATAAAAACAGATTGTGTGCCTTTAAGAGACAGTAATTCTACACTAGAGCCATAAAACACAGCAACAAAATTAGATCATTTGGTCATCGGGTCTGCTCCATATTTCAGTCATGGCTGATATGTTTGTCAATTCCTTTCTCCCCATAACCCCGAGTCCCTTACTAATCAAGAACCTACCAGTCTTAAATACACTTGATAACTCAGCCTCCATTGCGTTCTGGGGCAAACTGTTCTACAGATTAACCACCCTCTCTGAAGAAATTCTTGTATTCTGCAGTAATGAAGCTCACTATATGTTGCCAAGTTTCACATCATCACAGACATCAAAACTGTACAAGTCCAGGTCATTTATATACATTGAAGCCAACATGCTTACTGCAGACTGGAGAACCAGGCTACACTATCATCAGTCAGAGAAGCATCCATTCACCACTGATGACTGCCTCATATCCTTCAGCTAATAACACATACAGATTATCACTGGCCCTTCAATATGAAATTCTATTTTCTAAATATGGTTGTTATGATTTACTTTATCAATACCATTTTGAAATCCATACATCCATCAACTGTACTATCTTCATGAACACTTCACACTACTCGTAAGGCAGCTATCAGGTTAAACAGGCAGTTGCCTTAACAAATCTGTCCAGTCACTTATGATTCTCCAAATGAAAATTAATTTTGTGCTTGACAGTAGTCGGTTGTAATTTTTTTGCCACTGGAGTTAGACTATAGTTAACAGGTTTATACTCTCACCAAACCCCAGCTTCACCCTCACCATTTTTGAGTGTCGGTTCAATTCACCCCTAAAGAAGAATACGTTTAGGATAGAAGAGCGAAAATCATTTTCAGCAGATGCTGCCTTAGTCAGGTGGGGATGCAGCAGAGTTGAGTTTGAGTGACTGAAGATCATGGCTATGAATGTAATCTCATTCATGTAACAATTGCCCTCCCCATCCAGAAGACAAATTATTCATTCAAGGGTTAGTGAGCCACATTGTGTGTTACTTACGTCCACTCGAAAATCTTCCAGACGTTTAAATTTGCTGAGGTATTCTTGAAGTTTTGGATCAATGTCCAGATTCTTAGCTTTTGAATACTTTAGATAAGCCCAGAATTTCTCTAATCCATACAGCTGCCCTAATAAATCAAACAAAACAAAAAATGCAAAAAATTTATAATAATTTAGGGCACTTAAATCTATTTTGTACTGAAACTATACTTAATCTATTCAAAGTATTAAACTTATTGTGTAAAGTCAAGTTCAAGATGCTCCATCTAAGCATTAATGTTCTAAAATTAATCACCATAATAGGTATCTAAAAGGAAGACAACAGCATTCAATCCTCCAGACAAGTATGTAAAACCGAGCCACTAAAATTCTAAAATTAAGCAGTGACAAATCTAATCAGTGATTGACCCAAACATGCTAAAACCAATGAAAAAACCCACACTAACTCACTAAAATTGATCATTAATGATTAACTTTAGGTCTTTGTTAAAGTGCAGAAATCAACCTGTGATAAACTGATAATCAAACAAAACTATCAATTCTTTTGGGGATAAGAGAATTAGGGCATTTGTACTTCAAGTCATTCTCTCTGTATTAAGGGCCTTCTCATGTTGGGACCAACCTTACCACGCACCAAAGTAGTACAACAATCAGCCACAGAACAAGCCCAGAGAATGCTGGATAGTCGCTACCAATTATGGCAATTTTTGATCACTGATGTTCATAGGTGAGCCAAAAACAAATCTAACTTCATCTGATATCCACTGGCATTGCTCAATGGGAAGTATTGGACAAACAGACATTTCCCTTCTTTAACTTGTGCTGCTCAGCAAACATGAGGGTGCCGAATCATGAGGATCTTTTATTCATGATATGAAACTTTAGAATATGTTACGCCATTAAGGTCTAAAATGTTTTGGTTTTAAAAGTCTATTTGTCTCCAACACGGTCTCTCATTTTTAATGATGGAAAGACTCCTCTTCTGGGTCTGAATTCATGGGCTTTCTGAGACAACTAAAAAAAAATCCAAAAATGCAAGATGTCTAAGAATCAATAACCACACAGATATTCAATCCCAATTTCCAGGACAAAGAGAAGTTGTTGATACAAGAAAGAAACATTTTACCTGCTTCATAATCCACAATGGTTTCTTCCTGGAAATCCTTGAAGATCTCCGGTCTAAACTTTCTTTCAAGGCCATAGCTATAATATCTGAAAAGGCACTCCAATCCGTATCTTCGGAAAACAGACAGACAGGCATTGTGACATGATATTTTGGACAGACCACAGATATAAACTCCAATATTATCAGGCCAGAAGACAGTGAACACCACAAACATAATTCAATAAATAGTTATAACCAGCTAGTATAATCTCCATTTTAGATGATCAATAATGTTTAAAAGAAAGACAGCTGTTTGATCTATCACAAAACCAAAACCACAGCTCCATACTCACTAAGCCCCAAGACCTTCCGACATTTCAAATTTTTATCCTTAATGATTCAGTGCTCTATAGGTCAACTATTTCATGGGGAAAAGCCTTTTCCATATGGTGTAGTCACCCAAGACTTTCATAGAATGTCTAGAGTGTGTAAACAGGCCATTTGGCCTGACAAGTCCTCACCAACTTTCCAAAGAGCTTCCCACTCAAGACTCGCGCCTTCAACCACGCCTGTAGTCCTGCATTTCCCACGGCTAATCCACCTCATGTACACATCCCTGTACACTACTGGCAATTTAGCACAGCTAATCCACCTAACCTGCACATCTTCGGACTTTGTATAAAAGGCACGACTTCTACACCAATGTATACTAGTCCTTAAGATATAATGTCAACAATTGATGAATCTGATTATTTTCTGCTCTGTTCACTTTTTAACTATTTATCCACCCGGGCCTCCAGTCTTTCAGCTTTTCACACCATTAAGAAAATATCCCACTGTACCCTTCACAGTTCCAAGGTGAATAAATTCCAATTTCCTATATAGTAATCCACTGGCTTCAGATCTGCCCTTTTATTTATCATGATCAATATCATTTTCTAATTTTATAGGGGAGGTAAGGTGAGAGTGACAGACCTTGACATCAGTGCCACATTACAGCAAGTGTGGCTTCAAGAAGCTCGAGCAAAAGTTGATCAGTATGGGAAGGCAAATTCTCCATGGGTTGAAGTCATGCCTTGTATGTGGAAAAGATGACTGCAGTTGTTGGAGGTCAGTCATCGCAGCTCCAGGACATCTCTGCAGGAGTTCCTCAGGATAGGCCTAAAAATCTTTCAGTTGCTTCAATGACTCTCCATCATAAGGTCAGAAGTGAGGATGTTTGCCGATAATTGTACAATGTTCAACACCATTTGCACAACCTCAGGTACTGAAGCAGTCCATGTTCAAATGCAACAAGATCTGGATGATATCCAGGCTGACAAGTGGCAAGTAAAATTCACACTGCACAAATACCAGGTAATGACTGTCCCCTCTTGGTGATGATCTAACCATCATGACTCGACATTCAATGCTGTCACCATCACTGGACTCGCCAATACCTACATCCTGCGGGATTATCACTGACCAGAAACTCAACTGGAGTTGAGCCACATAAACACAATGGCTGCAAGAGCAGATCAGAGGCTAGGAATACAGTGGCGAGTAACTCACCTTCTGACTCCCCAGAGCCTGCACACCATCTACAAGGAACAAGTCAGGTGTGTGATGGAATGGCTGCAGCCCCAACAATACTCAAGAAGCTTGACACCATTCAGGACAAAGCAGCTTGCTTGACTGGCACATTCACAAGCATCTACTTCCACCACCACTGACAGCGAGGAGCAGCAGTGTGCACTATCGACAAGATGCACTGCAGAAATTCACCACTGGTCCTTAGACAGCGCTTTCCAAACCCCCGAGCCTACAAATTACAGTAGCTGCCAATTATCACTAATATCTTTCCCTTACTGCTCAAGACACCGTCCATCCAGGTCAATTATTTGCACCCAATTCCATGGGTGTCAAATGCAGTTAAGTTTCCATTACCCTCATGCAATCAACACCTCCATAGTAATCTTAAAACTGTAGGCGATCAGATACACATTAACCAACTTTCAGCAAAATTACTTTCTCCAGTACCATTTCTTTATTAATACTAATAACTTTAAGCTCCCTTCAGCCTGTTGGTTCCCTACTATAAGGGAATGTTTGTCTATCTTCTAACATGAAGTTATAAATAATTTCCTCTCCTGGCTACAAAAATCCAATGTTTACTTTCACTATTTTCCCCCCCCATTTTACATATCAAATCTTTTATAGTTTAAACATTCCTCACTCTTCCCTTCTTGTTTCTCAGCTACTTTAAATTTTTTTCATGAGGATGTCACTAACATTTGTTGCCCATCCCTAACTGCCCTTAGGCTATTTCTGAGGGCAATTAAGAACTAATCACATTGCTACTGGTCTGTCTTTACATGTGAAATCAGATATAGGGCAGGCTGGGTAATGATAGCAGATTTCCTTGCCCAAAAGATATTAGGGAACCTGAAGGATCTATTGTGTAATGATGGATGATAGTTGTCATGGTCACAATTACTGAGATTAGCTTTACTTTCCAGGTTTATGAACCATGTTCAAATTCTACTAACTACCATCTTGTCATTTGAAGTACATCTCCAGGGTATCTGCCTGGGTCTCTGGATTACAAATCCAGTCACATTCCCAACACATCACCATCTTCTCATATGGTCATCCTATTTTTGAAATCATCTCATTCGCAAATCAATCTATTTTATGTTTTATGCTACTCACTTCAATCTAGTTCTATCTGACAGCAGCTATGGAGAGAAAATCTTTCCAATGAGGTTGTGGGGGAGGGGCTTCACTGAAGGAATGTATATTTGTTTTAAATTTGAGTTAATTCTTTGAAATATTCCATCTTACAATTGTATTTTAGCCAATGTGCCTCAAAAAACAGTGGGGGAGACTGTAAAAAAAAAACCTCCCTCCAAGTCTTTTGGCATAGTAAGCAACATTTTGTACTGAGATTGAATAAATAAGGCAAGGCTGGATTAAGCCCCAGGAAGCACTCCTGTTGCTGCTGGGCTGAATTGCAAGTGCATAACAGTTACCTATATCCTTCTTTCCCATCTTCAACAGCCAACTGTCTGAACTCTTCATACATCTTCTTGTTGAAGTGGTCTCTTAGGAAGAATGACCAGAATCGGAACAGCGTGTTCATTTCTTGAGACTGTCCTATTCCCAACCTCTTGCGCTCTGTCAGTGAGAGAACAATAAGTCAGTGAGTAATAGATGCAGAATCAGCACAGCAATCACGTAAGATCGGAAATCTGAAAATTAACCACTTCTGGGGTCGGGTTGAGGTGAAGACAATGGAGGTGATATAACGTTCCAAACTGCAGGATGTTCAATGGATTGACATTCAAATCATTAAGCTTGCAAATATCTTGTGTTCAACATCACCTCTGTGTACCAAATGTGGTGTTAATTTAAAATATGCACATTCTGCATGAGTTTTCTTAGATTACTTAATCTTAAGAAGTGACATTACAGATCCAAGGTAATGCAATGAATTGTTGCATTCTGTACAGAAACATCGGCATTACCAAATCTCTGCAATTACACACATTTTGAAAATCTCAAATCATTAAGCTCAGATGGTGGAAAATACAGCAAAAATGTGAGAAATGCAACAATGAGTAACTTTGTCATTCCATCTTGCAGAACATATTTGGGTGGTTTTCCTTTTCCCTCCTCTTAAGGAGCACAATAGCTCTTCCTGAAACCCTGCTGGTTTCACCCGAGCTACCAGATGCATGAGAGACAGACTACCTAACTGTGACAGTTTCACAATCAAGTCCATTCCTTCGGACATCCATCACAACAATCAAGTAGCTAGCAGTTGTTGGTGTGACTAAATTTCTTAACCATGAATGCCCCAACCTCAGAAAGTGTTCTATTGTCCCCCATCAGTCAACAAGAACCAGTGGTCAAAATCAAGGATTTGGGGACTGGGTGGCAAGTACTTTGTCAAGGCCTTGAATATGGATGAGCAGGTTGTCGACAATGTATAACAATAAAGCACTTTCAAAATCATAAAACGTGCCAAGGCACTTCATTGGAGCATTAAAAACAGAGGTAAAAGGAGAAGGCTCACTTTACCATTCAACCAGATCATGGCCACTTCCCCTGACTATCCTCATATCCTCTGATATCTCTAGCATTCAAAAATCTATCAACCAATCTCAATCCTGACTGAGCCAATAACTGAGCCCCTGTGTGGTAGATTATTCCAATGATCCTCCTTATCGCAGTTCTAAGTGGCCCAACTCTTATTCTGAGGCATAATCTTAAAACAAACACTTGCCACAACAGGAAATATTAGGTCTTATAACCAATGAGTTTCTTAAAAAAAGGAAAGGGCGATGGAGAGGTGAAGGAAGTTTAAGAGGGGAATTCTAAAGCTTCAGACCTGAAATCCTGGAAGAATTTAAATTTAGGGGTAATCAAAAGGGATGAACTAAATAAGCATGGAAATCTTATCTAATATGGGGGTGAAATGAGAGTTTTGAAGCCTAAACATTGTTTGATCTATGGGCCAAAGTAGGGTCCACAGAGCTTGAGTTAGGCCACGCAGAATAGTGTTTTCAATGATTTCAAGCTTAGAGAATAGAGCATGTGAGATGAACTTGCAGTGTGTTGGTATTGCCAAATCTACAGGCAACAAGAGCACGAATGAGGGTTTCAGCAGATGAACAGAGGCAAGACTGAAGCTACTATGGTGGAAGTACAGCCTTACTAATGGTGTGAACATGTGGTCAGAAGCTCAATTTAGGGTCAAGTAATAAACTAAGGTCTCAAAGTCTGGTCTAGTATCAGGCAGTTGCCAGAGGGAAGGCAGCAGGCGATTGCAAGAAAACAGAATTTGGAGCAGGGGGCCACAAACAACAGCTTCAGTCTTCATTGCAAACAAACTGCCAATTTTGTTGAACAACCCTTGATGACAGAACTCCCATCACCTACCATTCAGACATCTCCTGTGGAACTTGTGATAAACATGTTGTGTGAATCCATTTTCCTTCAGTAATTCATGCGAGGGATGTTGGAACTTGGGAAGAGACTGGGGAGTACAACCATAGCTTCCAGCGACTGGGATTCCCTCTGATGGGCTGGCATTGGAGCTGCCACAAAAATACAGAAGTTACTATTGAACATCTATTGGTATGGCAACGGAATCACTTACTCAAAACAAATCTTTAGGTCTGCAAGTATGCACTGATGCTCAAATAATTACATATCCACATCTATACTGATATATCAGCCAAGTGGCAGCTTTCCCAACCCCTCCAGTCTCTAAATTAACCAGTATTTGTCTGACATTCAGTACTAAAGTTTGAACGTTGATTGGGTGAGGAGTTTTCTTTCTTGGACACACAAGCTAACCTGAAGGAGGACGTTCTTGGTCGATGCTCTCTTGAATCCATCACCCAGCCGACATGGCTCTCAAGTGGAGGGTTTGAACTGTGTCTAGTTTTCCGCTTCCGAGGAGCCTGTAATAAATGAAGATAACTCCCATTATTAATGCCTGTACGGTTAAGAAAGATGTCTTATACTTGATAGACTATCAGGCCGGTTACTCTCAAGATTTTAATGTTGCTTGGGCATCTGAAATTTTAATAACAAAAGCAGAAATTCAGGAGAACTGGCAGCATCCGTGAAGAGAAAGCAGAGTTAAAGTTTCAGGTCCAGTGACTCTTCTTCAGAACAGAATATAGCTAGGAATATGTCTGTATCTGTGCTGAAGATGGGGGACGGAGGACAGGGAAGGGGGGAGAACACGGAGAAGATAAACAACAGATGGAGATGGACTCGGGGCAGACAAAGGTAATGATCAGCTGAGGAGAATTAATAGCTGCTAATGGACTGGTTGTGGTAGCAGTCCTCTTCATAACAAGACCTGACATGTAGGGACTAGGAGAGAAGGACCTGGAATAAGTACTCAGAGCCGAAAATTACTGAAGCAAAATCAAGTCCTGAAGGTATTAGGATCCCCAAATGGAAAAGGCGATGTCTTTTTTTCAGCATGTGCAGAGTTTTGCGAGAGCACTGCAATGAACCCAAGACAGAAATGCTGGCCAGGAAACATGGTGGTGTTGAAGTGGCAGGCAACCTGAAGCTCAGGGTTTGCAAAAATGTAAATCAGAGAATATATTTTTGATGAGGCAGTAACAATTACACTTCAAATATACTTAATTGGCAGTAAAGTGTTCATGCTTCTGCAACGCACCTCTGGAATAACTTGTGAATACATGGTGTAATTCTTCTCCACCCCAATTAAAATCCTGGAGGATTCTTCCTTAAGTATCTCTATAGTCAACCTTTTATTGCATGATGAGCTGGCTAGAATCTAATATAATAGCTGCAGAACTGTGCTTTAATGTTCTAAATTTCAAACTCCAGAGCAACAAATGTCCTTAAGTGTGTGTTCCCTAAATATGTGCTCTAGAGTTCTTCTAAATCCAGCACTTTGTCAGAATCTTACCTTTGCATCCAGAGGCCTCCCTTCTTTCACAACAGGGTAAAACCTAGACATTTGACTTGGATCCTTTAACCTGGGTGTGCGGGGGGTGCGAGGGGTTCGTGCACCCCGGTAGTTTGGTGATTCCGGAACAGTTGTTGGCAAAGATCGTGCCATGCAAGACACTGGTGGTTCAGCTGCACCAAAAAGTTTATTGGCCAATGCATCTGTAGGTACTGAACAAAGATGCAGGATTCAGGTTCTTGTATACACTTGGTAAAGAGCCCAGTGGGTTTTTTATATATTTATATAAAGTTTACACTACATAAAATTGAATACCCTTCTCTGTACCCTACAATGAACTCAATAATTGTGCTGAAACAAAACAATCAAGACTTTTTGTTTTGCCACTTGTCAGCTACTTTTGAGGGGTTTTGACAGTCAGTATGGGGTAACTGCTTCCAGTGGCAGGAAGGCTAGAAACCAGAAAACATGGACTTAACATGGGGGGAAAAACAAAATCAGAGAAAAGAGGAGAAGAATGCTTTTACAGTGAGTTGCTGTATTACAGGATAAAGCTTCAACCATGAATTTCTATAATTTACAGTGAATAAATAATTAAACAATATTTACAGCAATCTTTAGATAAGAATAGGGCAGTGAGACTAACCGGGTAGTTCTATCAAAAGAGCCTAAACTAGTGCAACAGACTGAGTGTGACAGGGGTGATCAATGTATAACAGTGAATTTACCTTTTCAGCTCTAGAATGGTTTGTATTCAATGCACATTGTGGCTGTGGGCTCAAATGTGTGTGATGACTTCAACATTGTTCCTGACATACAGCCAGTTCTCATACTTCTGGCATTCCTCTCCCATCTCCATTAAACCTGACAGCAAGGCAGAAATGTAAACTCTAGAAACTAACATGAATAAGAAATTTTTACAGGCTCCAACCACACACGGGTTGGTGGATTGGCAGGGTTTATCAGACTCCATACCCAACATAACTACAGTGAACTACTGCGGCAGTTCAAATGGTTCACGGCTACCTTCTCAAGGGAAACTAAGCATGATTAATAAATGCTGGCTCAGCCAGGAATGCCTACATCTCACATATGGCTAAACGTCAAGAGGCCATTCGGTCTATCAGGGAAAGCACAGTCTAAACGTCCTACTTCTCCCCAAACACATTAGATTCTCTTCTAAATTGAGATTCTGAAAGTTTTATTGTCATTTTCAAGATGCCAGCCTGTTTGTTGTTGCATCCAGAGTTATATCCAAATGCACATTTGGATACAGCACCGGATTGACAAGATTCCTTTACCTTGCTGTGGCCTCGGTGGTCCAGGTGGGACTTCTTGGTTTGGATCAACAGGAGGTTCAGGGGTTAGAGTGTCAAACTCCTCTCTGCTGATCATATTTAGCTTCTTGAAATTTTCCACTTCTTGCTGCAATGTAAATAGACAGAGTGAGACAGACCAAAACATACATATTCAAGAAAAAGGCTGGAACAAACTACAACAAGACCAGCATGAGATGGGCAAACTGTGGGAGAAAATGAGATAAATATGCAGCAGAAACGCCAAGTGAGCGAATGAGAGGACGTAGGTCCAAAAGGGACAGCATGCGAGGGCTGGGGGTGGGGGTGCGGCGGCGCCGCGGCCGCGGCATCTGCACGAGGGGTACGGCAAGAGTGAGAGACACAGCAAGGAAGTCTATGGAGGAGATAGAGAAGTAGAAAGAGGAAAAGTATGCACAACAGAGAGGTTGAAGGGTCTATTTATAAAGACCTTTTAAAGACTGAAACAGAGCATCATTAAAGACAATGGAGTACTTGGCTTTATTAGCAACAACGTTGAGTACAAAAGCAAAGTAGTTCTCTTAAAATCCATATAGAGCACTAGTCAGGCATCTCAACGAGAGCATTAAGTCCAAATCTGGTCACCAAACAGTAAAACAATGGAGAGGGTACAGAGCAGGTTTATGAAAATGGTGCCAAGTGCTTAATACTATGTAAAGAGGCCGATGAAACTGGGCAATTATCCTCACAGCAAGAGGGTTGAAAGAAACTTAATGGACATGTTCACATTCAATAAGAACTGCAACATAGCAAATAAATAGCAAATATTTCCAGTGGTAGCTCAGTCAGTTAGCAGAGGACACTGATTTAAGGTAACTGTCAGAAGAATCAGATGCAGCAACATGAAGGAACAAGTTTCATACATTGTGATTTGGAAAGCATACATGAAGAGGAAAATTTTCCAGAGCCATGGAAAAAGAACATATTGTGAAAATCCACAATAGGCTGAATGGTTTCTTAGGGTAGGAAAGAAATGGAGAAAGAAAGAGATCTATATGAGACATCCTACACTTTTACAAGTTTCAAATTTGATCTGCTCTCCTAATTCAACCTTTGGAACTCCAAAATTTGTTACACAGTTTAACCCTCTTCTGGTTGGGACTTGAACCCAGGCCTCCTGGCTAGAGGTAAGGATACTAGCTGTGCATCATAAGAGCCTGTCCTCTCCTGGTACTTAATTCCAACTCTTATTTAAAGACCTCTTATTGCGAACTTACTGTTTTGTCACAACAGTCCTTCCACTTTGGCTGAAATTGACCTATAATGTTCTAATTTGCTAAACTCTCCTGGAGAAGTGCTGAATGATTTAGCTCTACAAATGACATTTATATAGTTTGGCAAAGAAGTTGATGCGTATCCAGCACAGATACGACCACTAAACAATGATATTATCCCCTAACAGTTTGCACTGATAGGTGAGCATCACCATTCATCTTCCTCCACAACCAACACCACCGCCCCCCGACCGCTACCCCCAATGTTTGAATGATCCTTCCCTTTCTCAGACAATCTTCAACATTTTTCAAACCTCAATGACCAGGCATTAATCACAGACAGTAAGCTCTTTCACTGATTCTACGGTCCCCATTTCCTTTCCAAAAGCCAGTCTGTGGCAAGTAAAAGCACAGTGAGGTGGAGGAAACAAGACCTTACACTGTCAAATCAGCCAGTTGCACTGGGCAATGAGTACAAATGTCACCAGTCGTACCAGACTATAGGATTGCTCTCATTTGATCTTGGTAACCTGAGGGTTGCCATGTCTCAGGTGAGAGGCAAGGCCGAGAAACAGTGTCCTTCATGGTAACCTTGTCAGTGTGAGGAATTGAACCCACACAGTTGGTGTCACTCTGCATCGCGAACTAGCCGTCCAGGCAACTCAATCCAATCCAATTTTCTGACACCTACTTGTCCACACACAACTCTGTATTTTAAAAGAGGGAAACAAATCTTAGTCTCAGTGGCTGTAAATCCATCAATAATGACCTTTCCAAGCAGCCTAAATGGAGTCTGTTTATTTATAAGCTGGTGCTGGTTCAGTCAATTTGAGTGAATGTTACATGAATACAAAACAGAAACAGAGAGAATGCAATGGTAAGCAAACACAAACCAGCGATTACCAGCTGGGGCTCATGCCCACCACAAACAATTCTGTGATTGTGATCTCTGGAACATTCAGATATTTCACGAAGTTGCTTTTGGCTTAATTGTGTTAAAATTGGGAAACCACCAGTCTGGGCCAGAAGCTCCAGGTTCAAATTCTACGATGCTCCACGGTGTACAATGATATTTCTATACAGGCTAATTAGAAAATAACTAGAATCCATCCCATTTTCACCTCTGTTCAAACTCAGTGCAAATGAAAATGGAGTATGTTCTATAACTATTGTCTGATCCACTCTGCCTGTTTAACCAGTTTTTTCGTGTACTCATCTTGTGATGCAGCAGTAATGCTTCCACCTAATGGGCTTGAAGGCCAGGGTTCAAATCCCACACATCCTGCAAATGTGTCATAACATGTCCTAACAGAGTAATTAAAAGATCTTATTTTTCAGAACAGCTTAAGATTTTTGTAGTTGATTGGAGATGTACTATATCTGTAACAACTACCTGGCTGAGAACTCAACTGTAATTGGCAAACTGACAAGCCCAGCCTGCAACTGGCAGACTTGGGTTGGGGCGTTAAGGAATTCAGCTGTATCGACTGAACAGGCTAACAATCACTAGACAGGAAAGCTTCTTCAATAAAACAGTTTGAAGTGATGATTAAAGCCCTGAAAAAGTTCTGTGACAGGAGTTCCAAATGGCATTCCTGTTCAACTGTGCCTATTAATCACACTAGTTAAAATCCAGAGACCTACCTTTATGGTTGCATATTCTGGTTCATAATCCTCTTTCCATAGGTCCTGCTCGTAGTAGTAAAGGCCGTCATTAATGACCTTACCAAACTCAGATGTCAGTTTTGCCCTGGAGATGTGATTTCCTGTCCTGTCCCCACCAGGATGTTTCCTCAAATATGGAGGTGTCTGTGCCACAATTAGAATCTTGTTCACATCACGATCGTCAATTTCACAATCAGAATCCTCATCCGACCAATCAGTGAACGTGTTCTTGCGCCCGACCATCTGCTCCATCTCCTCATCAAACATGAAATCCAGCTCCTCTTGTTCCTCATGGTCTGGCTTCAAAGATGTTTGGGTTTTGGGTTCTTCAGATTTCTGAAATAGAGAATCACCACAATTCGATCAGTGCCGTATTTAAAAATCTCCAAGAGTAATAATGAATTCTGCATCAACAGGATTAAGTTAACCATTATGAAAAGGCTCAAAAATTTTCAAGACCAAAATAAAAACAACAATTTCAGACTTCTGAATTTGTTACATCAGCAGGTGCATAACCAGTCCAAACCTGGTCAGAATCCAAGCCTTCAGCCTCTGTGCCCTGCACAACTGACACCTACAGGTATATTATAGTTGAACCTATAACCCCCATCTACGTACTGCACCGAAACTGACAAGTGAATTTCAATCCATACTCTCTCACCCTGGAGCGTGAATCTTTGGAATACCCTCCCTCCCCCATACAGTAGGCACAAAGTAACTGAGCATTTTTAAGATACAGGCACATTACTGACTACAAGGGTGTCAGGGTTTTAGAGTGGTAGAATGAAACCAATATCAATTCAGTTACAATCATACTGAATAGTCAGATGGCCTAATCTTGCCTCTACTTCATTTTTATCATATTTCCCATCCTCCTCCTCACAGCTCAATCAGTATTCTCATATCAAGCACTGGCTGAGGTGTGCCTTTAATGTCACATCTGAACATCTATTCCCATATAAAAACTTACTAAAAGGAAAGCCCCAGAGCCCATAATGTTAGATCACTACAAATATCTAATTTACATGGTAGCAGAAACTGTTTCACACCAAGAAAGGTGTGTTAGAATGTGCAAGTTTTGAAACTGGTCTCACCTTAACCTCTCCATGCAGTTGTGGCAGTGAGGTATTGAATAGAAATTGCAAAGTGGAATATGTTAAAGCTGGTCATTGAGGAGCAAATCATATTCTTCTAATACATTAATCATTTCAATTATCAATTTTTTTAAACCCTGGAGTAAATAATAGACGAACTGTACTACTTAGACCATCAGTTTGCTTTTGTCATTCAATATTTCTGACAAAAAAAGCCACTTTAGATGCCAAGATCTATTTCCTTCTCCTAACATAAACTGGAACCTACAGAAGTCACATCCAAATCGAAAACTCCATTTGATACTCAACAACCAGGAATTCTATTAACATTTACATTCTCGTTACTATGCAGAACAAAGACTGCACAAATATTGAGATCAGAGAATGACAAGTAATAACAGTAATGTGAGATCTGATTTTATGCAATATGCTGGGAGAAGAACATTTCAAGTACCAAAAGGGAAAGTTTATTGAATATACTTCTAAGACAATGTGTTAGTGAATCAAGGGCCACACCTTAATACATTTTGGAATAAGTAACTCATGAATAGTTGACAAAAGACTCACGTCTAGACAAGAAAAGTAGATTTAAGGCCACAATCAGATAAACCGTGATTTTACTGAAGAATGGAGCTCCTTCACTAATACGAATGGTCTGCTCCTAATTCATAAATTTGCAAGTAATGAGCCTGAGTTAAATGCTAAAGGAATGCTTAGCTAACAGTGGCCATGACATAACTGAATTGAATATTAAATTGAACAAGAGGGAGTCACATCACAAACTGTCCACAGTAAACTGGAAAATCTATTCATTTATGAACCTAAAAACAAACAGAAAGCTTTCTCTCCTAAAAGCCCAAGGGTCAACTGAAAATGTAAAAGCAGAATGACAGGTTGTCACACAAGTGAACTCAGTGATGGACAACCATCATCGGCAAACACACTGTCAATCCAAAACTACCCTCAAGACAGTGCTGATGAATCACCTCTTTCAACTGCCACAATAACTATGGTAAAGGTACCCATCACGTTCTAAGTTAGGGAGTTTCAGGATTTTTATTCAATGCCACTGGAAGAGTAGTGCAGTATTTTCAAGTCAGCACTGTTTGTTCTGAAAGGTTGGCGAATGCCTCCTGTTGACTTTCAAACTGGGAGAGATTGTAGGTTAGTAAGTGTTGCTGCAGACGTAGCAAATTACATCTTGTAGGAAGCACACACTCCAGTTAGCATGCCAGTGAGGAGGGCTGAGTGTTTTAGATGGTCAATGGCGTACCAACAGAAGTGAGCTTCTTTGACCAGAAAGGCATCAAGGTTCTTAAACGCTGTTGGTGCTGCATCTAGGCATATAATCTAAAACATGGCAGACACTTCCTTGAAGTTGGTGGTTAGGCGTTAGGAAGTTTGGAGGTGAAACAATCATTACAGAATACTCAGCTTTTGAAGTGGGTAACTCATTATAGAATATCTACACCACTATCTACTCGTTTTGTCATTGTTGTTACATGGTATCTCCAATCAAGTTTCTTGTCAGTAGTCACTCACAGGATGTTGTTAATAAGGAATTCAATGATGGAAATGCAGATCAACACCAAGGAAAGCAGTTTCACTCTCTTCTTGGAAATGGTCATTGTCTGGCACATACAAAACGCAAAAGTGTAACATGCTTGGATACTATCTACTCCTTACTGCATGAAAGCAGAGAGAGCTCCATTATTTGAAGCATTGTGAATGGAAGAGAACACTGATTATTGAAGATCATTGATCTGATGATAACAGTCAGACATAGGATAACATCTTCAGAAAGGCATACAGTAATTCCTGGGCTGAGATGAATGGCCTCCAAAAATCAACCAAGTACCTTCATGTTGTTTACAATTCAAGCCAATGGACAGATATCCCTTTGCCTATTCAGGTTAATTTTCCAAGGACTCACTGATGTCAGTGTTCATAATATGTCTCTACACCAAGGTTAATAATTCTCACCTCACTCTTTGAGTTTAACTATGCTTGAACTATGGATGTTATGAGCTCTGGAGTTACTAATTGAAGAACGCAAGCCTGGCAGCTTGGTGGCTCAGTGGTTAGCAATGTTGTCTCAAAAGGGCTAGGAACCCAGTTTCAATTCCAGCTTTGGGTGACTGTATGTGTGAAGTCTGCACATTCTTTCCCGTGTCTGTGTGGCTTCTCACACACAGTCCAAAGATCTGCATGTCAGGTCGACTGGCCATGATAAATTACCCCGTGGTGTCCAGGGTTGTGCAGAAAAGATGGGTTTTCTTTGATAAATGCATGGTTATGGGGGGTGGGGTGGTAGGGGGCGGGATAGGATGCTCTTCGGAGGATCAGAGCAGACTCGATGGACTCATGGTCTCTATTTGCACTATAGTTGTTCTATAATTCTTTGAATCCATTTCCAACTGACGCAAACTTGAGATGAAGAAACATCCCAATGGGACCTTTGGGAACCAAAGACCCATCTTCATCCTTTCCCCAAAAGCATGCAACTCACTGTTGTCTCAAATTACACAGATATGCTATTCCAAAATGTTATGTCAAAAGATCTCAAAGGAACGCATGAATTATAACTGGTTCTCACTGGGTCTCCAGTGAGTCTATTCTAGAGTTGGACCACTCGCTCAGTGACATGTTATTTCCATACATCAGATTTAAATTAATCGCCCTTGAAATAGGAACAGGGCTCTTTGCTTCTATTGCAATGTCAAAGGGCAAATTAACTTATTTAACATTACGATTCAGTCATGTTTCTCACAACTATGGGTTTTGATGTCACCAAACTTCCAAATGATTGGTGGATTTGAAATGTTTCTGGAAATGGTTAAAACTGCCTAACCTTACATCACTTTAGGGCTTGGTTCATCAGGATACAAAGCTAATGGGGAGGCACGGTGGCTCAGTGGTTAGCACTGCAGCCTCACAGCGCCAGGGACCTGGGTTCAATTCCAGCCTCGGGTAACAGTCTGTGTCGAGTTTGCACATTCCCCCCGTGTCTGCATGGGTTTACTCCGGGTGCTCCGGTTTCCTCCCACAGTCCAAAGATGTGCAGGCTAGGTAGATTGGCCATGCTAAATTGCCCGTACTGTTCTGGGATGTGTGGGTTTTAGGGGGATGGGTCTCAGTGGGGTGCTCCAAGGGGCGGTACAGACTTGTTGGGCCAAAGGGCCTGTTTCTACACTGAAGGGAATCTAATCTAATCTAATTACAATTTTGACAACTGTTCTTTTTAAACCACTGCTAAAAAAGGTAGGATGTTATGTTTATTTGACTAAATTCTGTTAACACATTATGACATGAGATAGCTATAGCAGTTTTGAGATAAGGAAATGGGCAATAGGGCAAAGATCAAGTTTACTATCAAGCATGGAACCAGAGGGAACTACTATCTGTGGGCTTGGAAAAACTTTCGTTTCTGGGGTCTTCCTTACAGCAACACTTGACATGCTAAATGAATCATCTAGAGAAGTGCGAGTAATGGCCAATAATAAACATTAGCTTCCCTTCACAATTTGTATTAAGAACCATTAAAAAATACAGTACTATCGAGGTAGAAAATGGGTGATGCTGTTTATTTTCCTGTATGTTTATTGTTCAGATGTACTGTGTGCAAAGGTTTGGACAAACACAGCAAGATGATCAAACAGCAAACCATATGTGGTGTTGGTTTCGAATTCTTGAAAATGATAAAAATTGTCTCTAGAACTAAGAAATAGGAGGACAGGTTACATATCCCATCAAGCCTGCTCTGCCATTCAATAAGATAATGTTTTTGTTGAAATCTTATTCGTTTAGAATTCAAAAATTAGTAATCAGTGCAATCATTAAACCCTCGTCATCTTCAAGGAGAGCATGCCAAATTTATATCGCTATGCTCCAAACTCTCCATCAAAAGCGAGGGAAATGATAACAGGGCCTGGAGGGGGGCAAATTTGATTCATGGCGTGACAGGACCTTCAATGTAAGATATAAGAAGGGGGCAGGGTGACAGTCTTAGGGCCCTCTTGTCTAAAAAACAGATCATTCACAAGATTTAACTTGGAAGTGTAGCATTTCAAAATTCCTCAAAGACTGTGGTGAGTCTTGAGTTGCTATGACAACTTCCCAGTACAGAGTACAAAATACCCTGGTACAGTAGAAGGAGTCGAGACTAACCTTTGGTTTTGCAGGAGCTGGCCGATGTCTCTTTTTCACTTCAATCCATGTGTCAGAATCCAGATCAGGAAGGCTGGTGGAAAGTCCTTTCGGCAAAGTCTTCAAATTACTGGGTTCCTCAGTCTTGGAGCTTGCAGCGCTGCCTGCCCGGGGTGAACCAGGAGCCGACTCTAACAGAGAAAGAACAGATCAGAGAGACAAAGTAATAAAGTTCTACAGCACAGAAACAGACCTTTTGGTCCAACTTGTCCACACCGAACAGATATCCCAAACTGATCTAGCCCCATTTGTCAGCTTTTGCCCAATATCCCCCTAACCTCTTCCATTTCATGCTCCCATTCAGACGTTTTTTTAAAATGTTGTAATTGGGCCTGCCTCCACCACTTCCTCTGGCAGGCGCCACCCTGTGCATGAAAAGGCTGCCCCTCAGGTCCCTTTTAAATCTTTTCCCTCTTACCTTCCACCCATGACCTCTACTAGTTTTAATTTCACCTACACTGGGAAAAAGACCTTGGTTTTTGCTCTAGCCATGCCCAGATAAACCTCTATAAGATCACCACCTCAGCCTCCAATCCTCCAGGTTATACTCTGCTACGCGCAAAACCATGTTTTCTGAAAACAGACCATCAACCACAGTGTCCACAGCACCAAATATTACATGCATCGACTGACAACACTATACGCCAGGCAAATAGGGAGGTCACAAAAGCAGAAGCAGGAGGATTCAGCTCCTGATCTAATAACAGCTTAAGAATGACATGCTTGACTTTAAGGTGACATCTGATGATCAAAACAATCTTTCAAAACTAGAGACAATGGAAATCAGGGGAAATACTTTTCTGCTTGCTGCAGTCACACGTCAAGAAAGATGGTTGTGGCTGCTGGAGGTCAACAAATTAAGTCACAGGACACTTGCAGGAACTTCTCAGATACCGGCTAAGGTCAACCAACTTCAATTACCTTTCTTCAGTCACATGGTCAATGCTATCAAGCAACAAGAGGTGAAGAGAGTGAAAGCCCTTGACGTCAAGGCTGCATTTGACCCAGTGTGGCATCACGGAGCCCTGACAGAATTGGAATCAATAGGTATTGGATCAAACTTCCACTGGTTGCAGTCATACCTGGTACACAGGAAGATGTCATGGTTTTTGGAGGTCAATCATGTCACTGCAGGACATCTCTGCAGGAGTTCTGCACAGACTAGTGTCCTAGCTAGGCCCAACCATCTTTAGCTGCATCATCAATGACCTTCCCTCCATCATAAGATCAGAGGTAGGGATGTTTGCTCATGATTGCACCATGTTCAGTCCCATTCATGGCTCCCCAGATAGTGAAGCAGTCCATGTTCACATGCCACAGTATCTGGACAATATCCAGCTTGGGCTGACAAGTGGCAGGTCATGTCCATGCCACACAAACACCAGACTATGACCAATAAAAGACAATCCAACCACCACCCCATTCAATTGTGTTACCATTACTGAATCAGCTGCTATCACAATCCACTCCTTCCATCACCGGTACTCAGTAGCAGCAGTGTATACCATCTATAAGACGCCCTGCAGAAATTCACCAAAGACCCTCAGACAGCATCTTTCACACACGACCATTTCTATCTAAAAAGGACGAGGCCAGCAGATATATGGGAACATCACCGCCTTCAAGTTCCTCTCCAAGCCACTTACCATCCTGGCTTGGAAATATATCACCGTTCCTCCCATGTCACTGGGTCAAATTCCTGAAATCTCTCCCTAATGGCAGTGGCTCAAGAAGACAGCTCACTATCACACTCTCAAGGGGAACTAGAGATGGGCAATAAAATGCTGGCCAGCCAACAATGCCCATTTCCCACAAGTGAATAAATTTAAAAATGGGGATGTTTGCTGATAATTGTACTATGCTCAGCACCTTTCCAAATTTATCAGCTACTCAAGTAGTTCATGTATATAAGGAAGGGTACCAGGACAATATCCAGACTTGCTCTGTTGGGCAGTAAATAAAATCATGCCAGACAAGTTCCAGGCAATGGCCATCTTCAACAAGACAATATACTCATCTCCCCTTGACACCCTGAATCGTTCACCAACATCATGGGGTTACTATTGACCAGAAGGTGAACTGAACCAGCCGTACAGCATGATGGCTATAAGGGCAGGTCAGAGGCTCAGGCTGCTGTGGCAAGTAATCAACATCTCTCTCCCCAAAGTCCACTCACAACTTCAAAGGCAGATGCAATGACCATTATAGAATACAACATTTATGTGATTCATACATGGGATATTGGCATTGCTGGCTGGACCTCATTAACTTTCTTTGCACTGAGTGGCATACTAAAACATTACAGATGGCATTTTAAAGCCACCCACATTACTCTGGGTCTGGAATCACATGTAGACCAGACCACATAAGGATAGCAGATTTACTTCGCTATTGATCCAAGTGAAATTTTATGACAATCAACAATGGGAAATATGGCTTCGCTGAATTAGCTTTTAATTCCAGATTTATTGAATACAAATTTCACCATCTGCCATCATGGGATTGCAACCCGCATTCTCAAAGCGTGTGCCTGGGCCTCTGGAGTACTATTTCAGTGACATTAGCACTCTGCCATTGCCTCCCTTAAGTGGACAGCTGAACCTATCCAAGATAATAAAATGTGAGGCTGGATGAACACAGCAGGCCAAGCAGCATCTCAGGAGCACAAAAGCTGACGTTTCGGGCCTAGACCCTTCATCAGAGAGGGGGATGAAGGGTCTAGGCCCGAAACGTCAGCTTTTGTGCTCCTGAGATGCTGCTTGGCCTGCTGTGTTCATCCAGCCTCACATTTTATTATCTTGGAATCTCCAGCATCTGCAGTTCCCATTATCAGCTGAACCTATCCACTTGCTCAGAGAAAAGCTATTCTGACACTCAACACTCAAACTTTGACACCATACAAGACAAAGCAGCTTCCATGACAGGCACTCGACCCACTTTTCAACATTCAGATCCTTCACAACTGACGCATATATAATTCATTTAGGACATACACTGCAGGTGATTCCTCAGGACCTCTGCAATAACACCTAGAGAACCAATGAGCTGCACCACCCAGAAGGACATAGGATCAATTTGCACATTTCCCCCCCCACCCCGAGTACTACAAGCTGCAAGCTCTCCTTCAAGCCACTCATTCACCTGGAACACTTCAATGTTGCTGGGCAAAATCTTGGAACTGCCCTCCTAACAGTACTCTGGGTGTGTCTACATTCCACGGACTACAAAAGTCAACATCAAATTCTCAAGGACAATTACAGGTGGACAATAAATGCAGGTCTTACCAATAATGCACACAACACATGAATTGGAAAGGAACACACCCACTGACAACTCACCCAGTACTACTTCTGCCCCACTGATAACGATCCAGTGTTACCCTTGTATCACTGATCACCTGTGTAGCTTCTTCCCTACTGACGGCACACCCAGCATTAACGCTTGCCCCAATGATTATTAACCAGCAGTACACGCATCCTACAGATCACCCATCCAGAGTTACACCAATTCCACCATTTAAAGTAACACTCTCCACAGTGACCAGTGTTACCTTCACTTCACTGGTCAATGACCCAACACAGTCCTTGCCCCATTGACCACTCACCTAGTAATTAGACTCACCAGTCTGCTTTTTGTAAGTCTGCCCAGGAATGAATTCTGGGCAATTAAGTAAACGTGTGAAGTCTGTCTCTGGGAGCGGCCATTTTTCAGGGTTTTCTTTTTTTCGGATCTTCTTGTCAACCACTTCCACCTCAGTGCTGTCTTTCAAAGCCTGGTGAATGCAACAAACCCTTATTTAGAAATGCAAATCTGACTGGAAATATGAAACTGCACTGAATACACTTCAGAAATTTGTTGACCAGACAGCACACGTGTATAAAATTATAATCTCTCTATCTAATGCTCTAGTCACTTACTCCATTACATCAATCTCCTATTTCCCAGCCACCTCTAGTTAAATTTTAAAACGGTCTGTTCAATCTTTAGTGGTTTCCAACTTTTGTGCAATAGTCAGTTATTGTCACAATTCTGAAAGTTTGCTTGTTCTCATCTTGTTGCTAGTAGCAATGTATTTTTCCCCAGTCCCTCTGACTATATCTTAAAGTGTCTACAACCCCCTTTCCATTTCCTCAGGAAAGAAGCTGTGATATCTTTTCCTCAAGCAACAATGACTCACTCAAACTATGACAGGAACAGAGGTAAAATTTATTCTTGTGAAATAAAGAAGAGAAATCGCAGATATTTAATAACAAATCTTGCACATCGGGAGCTACACGGAGAGCTGGTGAACATCACAACAGACCTCCAAGATGAGATTGACATCAGTGGTCAATGCTTGGACTCGGTGAAAACCTCCAATTAATGAGACTGGCAAGAAACCATCAGCATCCATCTTTCTTCTCAAGAAAAAGTCTCTTTCCAAGTTATCCAGGCTAAAGTAGTATTCACTGAAACAAAATAGATGAATACGTATCATATTTATACAGTCAGCCAACACAAATCAGCACACATTATCCCAGGCAATCCACAAAGCATACATTCAAATTGACAGACAGACTGCACTGTGGGTGAGGCAGAGAAAGAGACAAAGAAAGTGGTAAACATGAAGAAGGGGAGGAGGGAGACTGCCTTCGTATTATTACCCCACTAAGACAAGTCTATACTACTGTACCACAGAAAACCTAGTGGGTCCAGTGCTTAACTGGAAAGAAAAATTGAACAAAAATAGAAGAAGCATGCAAGTTATAACAGAGTAAATATCAAACCCAACTGACAAATATGGGTAATGCAACAGTCAGAAAACAGGTAAATCACAGAATGCAAGCTTAAAATAACTGTTAAGTAGGAGACAGCACAAGTATTGGTACAAAGAAAGAAATCACATCAAATGACTGACAGACTCTGCTATTCAAAACTAAAGAGCAAATCGTGGGCAGTGCAGTTAGCATAATACCAAAGTGGGAAAGAAAATGGAATTAACTCGCAAAGCTCCCATAGGAAAACATCCAGAAACCAATATTATATTTGGAAATGAGACATCAAGCTCAATCAATCTTACTGACTTCTTAAAGAGATAACGAGCAAACATAATGTAGCAGATGTAACACATTTGAAATTGCCAGAGACCTTTGACTAAAGTATTGTACAATAGACAGAATGTCTCAATTTTGCAACAAAACAGAACAAACCGACTGTTACTCAGTACTCAGTTATTTACTCAGCTTGGCAAAACAGAAGAGAACAAAGTTCCACTGGGACTGGCTCTAAAATGCGTTTTTCAAATCAGAAGTACAATTTCAAAATTTGCAGATAGCACTAATTGACAGGCATTGTCACATAAAGGAGAACTGCAAAAACAGGTACAAAATAATACACATGCAGAATGAGCATGTAGTTGGAATTGAGGGATCTGGGGTTCAGATACATCGCTACAAAACAGTAAAAACAAATTAAGGCAGCAGTTAAAAATATTGATTTGGGATTCACTTCAAATAGGAAAGAACAGAGAGAGCAGCTGTTACCTTGTACCGAACTTTAGTTTGACCATACTTGACAGTATCATGACAAGTTTTAGTCCCCATATCTAAGGGGGACTAAATCTCAGAGGTATCACAGAAAAGATTCACAAAGATGTGACAATAACTAAGATATACTGATGATGGTCATTTAATTTGACAAAATAGTTTGAAGATTGATCCAAAAAAAAGGTGATTATATAATTGAGACTGAGGATTAACAGGAAAAGAAATGAGGGACAATGCAAAACAGGAAGTCATAAATATAGGACAGTCACGAATAAACATAATATAAATTTCAGTGAAACTTCTGCGCATGTGGAATTTGTCAGGAAATTATCAAAGGATTTCAGTACAGCATACAATGTAGTATAACAAGGCAAGTGTGGCAGTGAAATGAACTTATTAGACCAAGTAACCAGGTGGAACTGTTATACTGCTGAGGCACAGCAGGTGCTTATAAAAGCAATTCCAAAGCCAAGGTATGCTACGGAAAAGGATCAGGGTCCAAACCTGAAGTTGATTGTCATTCTATTTCCTGATGCAAACGGGACTAACAAAAAAAAGCTTACAGGTTCCAACGTCACCACTTTGGGTCCAAATGTTCACTTTTAAATTTGCTAACAGCGTCATTCAGAGCAGTGATCAAATTCCTCACCAAATATCAGAGCTACATACACTGCACAAGTTCCACAATGTGTTGGCGCATTTTGTATTACATCTCAAAGTATCAGGTTTAAAAAGCAGAGCTAGCTATAACAAAACAGCTTGCTTGAGACAGGCTGAATTTGAAAACTTTCTGAAATGGTTTTTTAGGCTATAAATAGAAACCACATCAGCAAAGAGCAGGAACTCAGCTGGCAGTGAATCATTACTATCTGTCCTGTTGCTGGGCCGGTTGCTTCAGGTCAGAAATAAAGCATTTCAATTTACCAGAAAATCGGCAAATAAAATGCTCTGGGTATCAGTAAAAATGACCATGCAGGTGTCGTACTTTCACTCAACTGGTTTGTTAATGCCTTCCAGGAAAATGTACTCATTATCCTTAGCAGATCTGACCTACATGCAATTTCAGTACGAGACCAATCTGCACGACTCAACTGTCTACTGGAATCACCCACCATGACATTGTTTGTATTAAACTCATCACTTGCAATTCAAAAAGGTGGCCCACCACCATTTTCTCAGGCCAGGACAATAAAAGCTAATTTTGCCAGTAAGGCACATTTTTGTTTAAACAGCTCCTCGGAAGCTAATTCTGATTTTCAGGAGCTTTGGTCTTTCAGGGCTACTTTACATTCCTACCAACTTCTTGGTTTTTAAAGGATGATTCAGTCATGTTAGCGGCATTACTTTCTGTTTGTCTGTCGACATACAGGGCACTTGGATTCAAGCAAAATGAGAATAATTCATCAATATACTCAATAGAAAGGGTTCAGAAAAGATTTACAAGGATGTTGCCAGGCTTGGAGCCTTTGAGCTATAGGGAGAGGCTGAATAGGCTGGGTCTATATTGCCTGCAGCATCAAAGGCGAAGGGGGCGACCTTATAGTAGTTTATAAAATCATGAAGGACATGGATAGAGTGAACGGCCAAGGTCTTCACCTCGGGATAGGGGAAATCAAAACGAAAGGGCATAGGTTTAATGTGGCAGGGAAACCTTTAAAAGGGATGTAAGGGGCAACTCGTTCGAGCAGAGGGTGCTGCATATTTGAAATGAGCTGCCAGAGGAAGTGGACGGAGGCTGGTACAATTATAACATTTAAAGGACATTGAGATGGGTACTTGAATAGGAAGGATTTAGAGGGAAATGGGCTAAATGCTGGTAAATGGGACAAGATTAAATTGGCATATCAGGTCAGCATGGATATGTAGGACCAAAGGGTCTGTTCCAGCTGTACCACTGAGTTATCAATCATTTATTAAAACTACAGCCACAACACATAAGCAAACAGACATCATTATATTTAGATTACAGCAAGACAAGAGTCACAAGGTGACAAAAGTTGTTTTAAAAGAAACTGGCATGCTTTTGTGAAAAGCCTTCACCATAAAAACACCTTCCAGATCAGTGAGGTCACAGCTAATATATGTTTCCACTGCATACTTACAAAGCCAGAATATTTAAACCAGGCACTTAGCCATTTTATTACATTTCAGATCTCAATCTCAGATTTAAAACTGAACAACTGACAATGTTAGCTCCTCAATATATGCAGTATTAGCTCAGCAGGTCCAGCAGCTTCTGTGAAGAAAATATCAGAGTTCACGTTTCAGATCCGGTGATCCTTCCTCAGAACATCCTCAGTTCTGAGGAAGGGTCACCATACCAGAAACGTTAACTTTGATATTCTCTTCACAGATGCTGCCAGACCTGAGCTTTCCCAGCAATTTCTGTTTTTGTTCCTGATTTACAGCCTCCGCAGTTCTGTCGGTTTTCATATGCAGCATTAGGTTTAGAGGTTTCACACTTTTGCAAGTTATTAGTTAGCTGAGTATGCCTTGCTGATAGGGTTAAAACTATTCCTTTTCTTCTTCCTCCCTAGCTCCCACATACCTGGTGTTCTGCCTCTCTTCCTACCCTTTCCCTCTGTCCACACCCCCCCAACTCACCTCCATCTAACCTCATGGCTTCCTCTCTCCCCTGACTTCTTGTGACTCCCTCTCACCTCTATCCTTGCCTATCTTTCTCCATTCAAAGCAGGGGCAAGAACCAGTCTGTGCTGGAGGAACAGCTTCTCACCATTTTCTTTATAGATGCATTTTTTCTAACTGGTCACCACCATGGGTGAACTTTCTCACATGATTTGGAGATTTCAGAAACAAATTCATCCACATTCTCAATGATTTTTGAACATGGTTGCTGGTAGTATTCACAGGCAATGTATATGCTTAACTGAACATTTATCACAGTTTCCACCATACAATCAGCTGGGTGGAATATACCCAGCAAGTACTTACATCTGTTTCTTGATGTAGTCTTTAAGCAACTTTTTATCCATTGTGTACAGCTCCGCACTGCTCTGATTGTCATAGTAATAGATGATATCACTGCCAAATTTTGGCCTGTACAATCCATCATTACTGTCAGTGTTTGCGGTGTAGGTGTAATGGTAGTCAAAGTGAGCTGCAACAAGCAGAAACAACTCTAGTTAGACATTCAATTAAAATTCTACTGCATCACGGCGTTTCATGTTTAAGAAGCAAATGGAAGATCTGAGATGTGGGAAGGCACTACATTTATGAAAGTCTGCCATAATTTTCTCTTCAGACTTTAAACAGCAGTGAGAGCAAGGACGTCATGAAATATTCAATAGCAGCATTTTTTTTTAAATTAGTGGTAATATATACTAGTTTCAGAAGAATGTGCTGTTTGGGCCTCTGTTCAGTCTCATACTTTCTATCCTAGATTATCCAGATCAAACTATATTCATCTATTCCACAACCTGCTCAAATTACCCGAAGCACTGACTTTAGTACTGTTAAATTTGTCAATCTTAGATCAATTATTACTCGAGTCAACAGCACTGCATGTGATACAGTGCAATACAAATTACAAGATCCGCTGACATAACTCCTGGCCTGCACTCTGATGATCTGAAAGTGCAGATTTTCAGAATCAAGCTGAATCATACCATCTTTATGGACAACAGGGAAAATGAGCAATTCTCCTGTTGCTGCAACATCAGTCTGATTTTGTGGTTACACATGCCTCTTAACTCAGAAGATCAAAGATTCCAGCTCCAATCGAGGCCGACACATTTATACAGCAGCAAGGGAAAATGTGGTTGGTAGTAAGGCTTTGCAGTAGTGACAGGATCGCACTTCAGGAGGTTGGATCATAGCCTTGCCTTTCTGTTCTGATAATTTAGTGGAATATTAAAGATAACATGACAAAATTTTGCACCGAAGAAACTGAGTTGTTCAGAATTCAGCAAGACAATATACAAATTGGCAAATGCTCTGTTAAACCCTACTTCCAGAATCCAATAACCTACATAAACTGGAGTACTTCATTTGCAGTATCAACAAAGGCAAAGCAAAAACAAATAATCTCCCAGAAATATATGAGCACTCTTACTTGGAATACATGGGTAAGAAATAATTGTAAAGCTAACTCGCTGCCTATCCTTCTCCAGCATGAAATCTCTGCCTCTACATTAAAGGCAATCATTCACCATCCAATGCACAATATTCTGCAATCCCAACCCAAATTTCTCCCACAACTACTGTAAAGTCCATTTGAAAACTTCCCTGGAAAGGAAGGGGATTCAGAGTTACTTACGAACCATTAGACCCACCTAATTTTACAAGTGTGACGATTGCTGGCAGGCACCAGCACTGCGGTGGGCTTACTAAGTTAGGCAGGAAAACAAATGTGCCTCCCCACCTCCCCAGATATAATCGAAGGCTCAGGGAGTGCAACTAAATTTCAACTGAGGGAACCATCGCACCTATTCAGAAATATTGCAGCGTAATGGTCAATGTCAGCATTTTACTCACAGCGAGAAGCACCTCTGCCACGACCCCTCCCCCGGCCGCGTCCACGACCTCGTCCCCTGAAGCCCCCGCGGATTGTTCCACCTTCGCTTTTCACACTGGAAATCTCATCGCGGTCTTCCCTCCAATCTCGTGAGTCATGCTTCTCATCACGATGGTAGCCTGAAGAAACAGAAAACCAGAGACAAGTGATCCGTTACACACTTAATTCTCAACATCAGCCAAACATCCCTCAACTACATCTGCAAATCAAATTTCATCTCGAGTACCCGTGAATCCTGTCATAAATCAATAACCAGTTGATCCTCCCCAATGTCCCTTAGCCGAAGACTAACCTTTCTACAGTACTACTGGTGCATCTAGGTTACAACAGGTGAAGAGGGCTATCTGCAATATTCTAGGCAAGATGGAGAATCAACAGTATTTTCAGGTGAATCATGAGCAACTCTTTCCAGATTAGGCTGTGATGTCCCATATTCTGCTACCACACCCCAAAATGAAAAGCACTACTGCAAAATGCTATTCCCCATCATACCCTCCAAGACCATGGAGCACACATTATCTCTCCCTTACTCAAACCTGGATCTAAAATCATTTGCACTTTTCAAAAATAACTACATTCACAGGAAGAGAGCTTAGGACCCACTGTGGAAGTTGCCATCAGTAACTTAGTCAAGGCTGTCGAGACAAACCTTTTGAGTCGTTCCTGTTGTTGACAGGTGGCCGCAGGGGCTCTGTCTGAGGGCGAGAGTTGCTGCGCGATGCTGACTTGTCCTGTGTACCCTCTGATTTTACGTCCAACTGTAGTGGAACCCACTTTTGCTTGTACCCTGAACACAGTGAAAAGCATAATCAAATCTGCACAAAAGAGATGTTGGACAGGCAATCTTCTAACATGCCACAGAACTAACCAATTCAGGAGAACAGTTCAAACTTGGAATACACTGATAGAAATAGTGGTGGAAACAGCTTCCAAAAGGGAACTGGATAAATATTCAATAATGAAAGATCTAAAGTGTTTTGGGTAAAGATTAGACATTTGGACCCTTGCTATTTGTGGTACATATGAATGATTTAGACTTGAACGTAGCAGGGTTGATCAGTAAGTCCACGGATGATGGGGTGGTAAATAGTGAGGACAGCCTTGGATTATAAGTGGATATAGACAGGTTGGTTTGATGGACTGATCAGTGGCAAATGAAATTCAACCTAAGTGAGAGATGATTAACTGTGGCAGGACAAACAAGGCCAGTGAATACATAACGAACAGTAGGGTACTGAGAGGCACCAAGAATCACACGGGTCTTTGTGTGCATGTCGACTAGCCCCTTAAAGTAATAACATAGGTAGATAAAGAAGCTAAGAAGGCAGATGGGGTACTATCTTTATTAGTCAAGGCACCGAGTTTAAGAGCAGGAAACTAATGCTGGAACTGTATAAAACACTGATTAGGCCACAGTTGTAGTACTGCATGCAGTTCTGGAATATATACAAATGGAGGGATGGGACTGCACTGGAGAGGGTGCAGCAGAGATTTACCAGGATGTTGCCTGGGCTTGAGGGTTTTAGTTATGAAGGGAGATTGGATTGCTTTCCTTGGAGCAAAAGGAGACCAAACAGGGTAGAGAATGTGATTGATATGTACAATATTACGAGGGATAATTACAGGGTAGACAGGAAATAACTTCTCTCTTTGGTAAAGGGATCAATAACCAAGGCATAGATTTAAGGTAAGTGGCAGGAGATTTAGGAGATAAGAGTAAGCAAATTTTCATTCAGAGGATGAAAGGATTCCGTAAGGATGGCAGACGATGAAACCCTCTTAACATTTAAGCAGCATTTAAGTGCACACTTACGATGCCAAGACACAGGGCTATGTTGGAAAATGAGGCTTGGCAAGTTCGCTGCTTGTTTTTGATCACTGCAGACTCAATGGATCAAAGGGGCTTTTTCTGTTCTGTAGAACTCTATAAATCCATAAAGGAATGAATTACATAGTTCAAGAGCTCATACAGGCACAACAGGTGAATGGCCTTTTATTCTGTTCAGATTCCATGAATGTGGAACAGGGGTAGGAAGTCAAACCTAATCTGCCAGTCAACATGATCACAGCTGATTGAACATATCTAAACCTTGTACTCACACTATCCCCATAAATTTTGTTAGGTTGCTAAATACAAAATGTTTCCTTTTAAATATTTATCCAATTTCCTTTTGAATATACCTTTGCATCTGCTTTCATCATCCTTTCAGGCTGCGTATTCCAGAGCAAAATTTACAGTATTACGAAGTTTCTTTGTTTCTCTTTTGCATCTCCTGTAAATCTCCTTAAATCTGCTTCACTGATTAGTTACCCTTCTGCCACCAGAAACAGCTTCTTGCCAGTTAGTATCCAAAAATCCATGAATTCTTAAGTTTCATTGCTCTAAGGAATAACATCCACAGCATCTCCCGGATTGGAAACAGACTTCAAAATGACACCCCCTGAAATGTTGATGACAATTTTTACATGTTCTCCAAAATTTTTATATTTGCGCGAATGAATTTCAATTCTGTAACAGATATATTGCCTTTATGAAGGAATCTTATTACACTTTTAACCTTTTGCCCACTAACCTTCGATTCTAACCCACCTGGCCCAGATCATTTTCAACACGCTAAAGTGTGCAGAGCCTTCTTTCATATTTATACATCTCCATGTCCTTTTCTATAACATGACAGTCTGATCATTGTTTCTGAAATGATCTCCCGCTTTGAAACAGCTATCGTCTGTCCACTCCACTTTCTGGAACAAGATCCTTCCTTAACAAAAACCAAAAGAACAGCAGAGGCTGTAAATCAGGAACAAAAACAAAGTTGCTGGAAAAGCTCAGCAAGTCTGGCAGCATCTGTGAAGGAAAAGAACAAGAGTTCATGTTTCCGATCCAGAACTGAGGAAGGGTCACCGCACCTGAAACATTAACTCTTGTTTCTTCCTTCATAGATGCTGCCAGGCCTGCTGGGCTTTTCCAGTAACAACAGCTTTTGTTCCTGCTTTCTTCCTTGTTGGGCTGGAAATAAGTGCTTGAACAGACCCCTCAACACTAACTCCACTTTCCTATTCCTGCTTTTAAAACATACCTTTTCTCTTTTGTGTAGATTTTTGTGAATCCTCATCGGCGCTCCGTTCCTCTGGTGATTCATCAGATTTGGCTTTCTGGTTCTCTTTGCTCTCACTGCTGTCGCATTTGTCTGGCCGTTCCTTTCTAGCAGGTGGTTTTTTATTCTGTTGTGGCTTACTGTTCTGTGGATGCTGCAAGAAAATGGCATGGAGGTGACAATATTCATTTACAGCTGTTCAATGATTTAATTCCCCAATCTCATAGAATCCTTATAGTGTGGAAACAGGCCCTTCTGCCCAACAAGTCTATTCTGCCCCTTTGCAATAATCTTACTTACCTCAGAGGAAATAACTGGTTCCCATGTCTGAAACAGAAGACAAAAAGCAAGTAAAAAGGTGGCCAATGAAGCTGAGCTCAGAATACAGAAATGCTAAATTGTAGAACAATATCAGCCCAGCCTCATCTTAGAGTAGACATTCGGAGCTTCATCTCATAACAAGCTTTGACAACAACTGGATCACAAAAGAGAAATCAAAAGACTTGCATTCATATCCCACCTTTCACAATCACCCAATGTCTTTCGCAGCCAAATAGATACTTTGCAAATCCAATCACTTCCGTAATGGAAGAGAAACAGTCCCAATATAACAAAAGGTCTGACAGCAACACTTACATCAACAGCATTACTATATCAAGAAAGAAAATAGATTTTGCATATTTATAGTTCTTTTGCAAATCAGGATGTCAGAAATAAGTTACAATTGATTAATATTTGAAGCTTAGTAACTGTTGTAATGTGAGAAACATAGCAACCAATGTGTAACCAGCAAACCTTCAATGTGATAATTACCAGATAAGCAAGTGTATAAACTTCAGAGGATAAATATTTGCAGAACGCTGTGGAGTAATCCCTTTGCTTTTGCTCCAAAAGTGCACTAATCTTTTGCTCTAATCTTTCAAATCTTGTCTCGATATGGATGGTACCAAAACATTAACAAGTGGAACATGTAACAAACATTATTCAATAAATGCTGCAGTGACAGTCATAGTAAATATAGGCTAATCAATTTAACGTTAAAGATGTTGGTTTTAGAATCACTCTCGGAGAAAGATATCAACAGGGATTTGGATTGGTTGGAGTTATTTAAGGAAATCCAGTATAGATTTGTAAAAGGCAGATGCTCAAGTACACTGGATGAGGTCACATCGTGGATTAATTGCCTACATTAATAATGTCTATGTGGTTTATATTTTTAAGGAAATTTTTTGACTAACTAGCAGAAGCTGTAGTGGTTCTCCTTGGAGCATGGGAAATCTCAACTTGGTCCCCTAAGTGCACAAAACTATGACAGATTTAGGTAATGCAGTCAATGAAAGGCTGCTCTTATTAGCTATCGCAGAAGGATCAAAGAATACAGATTTAGGATTTTGGGTTAGAGTTGCACTCATAGAAGGAACATTTTCTACACAGTAAATAGCTACAAACTTCGAAACTGGTGCTGGGGAGGGTGGTAGAATCACAGATAACGAATTATTTCAAAAGGGAATGGGATTGGAATTTGAGCGAAATAAACTGGTGTAGTCATCGGTATACAGCAAGAAAATGGGACTCAGATTGTTTTTGTGAGAACTACCACAGACTGATAGCTGAATGGCTGTCTTCCAGGCCAGAGCGACTATGACATATGTTGAAAGGGCAGTCAGGCACTCAGTTCAACACCCATTTCAAAAGGTAGCACCTTAGATAAATAGGGGGAAATTGATAATGTACTGGAGTATAGCGATTTTAACGTGCCCAAGTCTCTTCAATGGGATTTACCCAACACCCATAAGATAGAGAAGAGAGTGCACCATCCAGAGGCAGTAAGTTTTTCATTAAAATATTTTGTCTTGGGATATGAAATTCCTGGAATAACTGTACATGCCTAATTGCTCTAAAGCAGGTGGTGGTAAGCCACATCCTTGAGCCACAGTAGTCCATGTGACACAAGTACACAGGACTGTGATCCGAAATACTTGCAGTGAGAATGGTGTGTGGTTTGGAGGTTCAGAATTAATAATTTTTGAAATAAGGATTAAGCAAAGTATGTTTAATTAATCTTCCAATGTTTAAAAAGCAACAGAACGGGAATGAATAGCTGATGAGTTTATTTTTAAAAGTTAGATTTCATCATCAAACAGATAGGCAAAGGGTAGCAAGTTGTTACTGAGTACACATCCTGTTTCACATGGGAACTCCAGGACATTTCCTCTGCCTGGGATAACCAGATGTGTACTGCAGGAGCTCTGGTCTTCAGAACTGGAGCAGCTCTCAGAGCATCATTGAACAGTGGGTGTAGCGAAAGCAGATTAATACATCTGGTCACCATGCAGGACTATCAGTATCATGAGGGTGCTGAAAAGAGTAGAAACTGTTCCCACTGGTGGAAGGATTATGAACCAGAGGATACAGACCGGAGGTTATTGACCAAAGTAGCAATGGTGGCACAAGGAACGCTTTCATGCAATGAGTAGTTAGAATCTGGAATGCACTGCCTGAGCATATAATAGAGGCAAGATAAATGTAGGTTTTCAAAGGAGAATTGAATTATTATCTGAAATGGGACACACACAAGACAAAATTCCTCCATTTAGGGGTTCAACACAGGCACAGAACAATGGAACCCCTCTGTGCTGTAACAACTTTATGGCTCAATGTGTTGATATGCGTGTGCGCAAGTATGCATGTACAGTGTACCATTGTGCTGGAGAAGTGATATCTGGAAGGCATCGGTCATACTCTGCCTGCCTTAGAATGTATTTTATTCCTTCTCCCTTCCTCTCAAGTCCTTTTTGCCTTTCCAAATTCACAGGACTTCACTTCAGTAATCAATATCTTGCATATAATGCCTACAGAATGTCCCCACAGTAGTCCAGGTACATAACCGCCGTTAATTATTTTCTACATACCACATCATTAGCTGTCAATAAATCTACTAAGTTAGTTTGGCATAATCTGCCTACCATTCAAAGCAGCATGCCGATTCTTCTTGTCCGACATTTAAAATTTGATCATTTATTTTAACAATTTTCGCATCTGACAATAAACTCTGCTGTGGCTTGCTACACGACAAAGTGCTTTATTGATTACAAACTGCTTGAGTAGTCTGAGGTGACAAGGAGTGACACAGAAATGCAAGTTCTTTCATAAATGTAAGCTTTATTTCAATCCTTTTAAATTTATTCCAGAGGATTAGCAGGGATTATTACTGCGCACTCACCAAAGTCTGTGCTATACTGCAGCTCCTGAACTAAAAATGCACTGAGAAAGAACTCTTAAGGATCTGCGCTTATAGTGGCATCCAGTGACAGGCATGATTACTGCAAGTTCAGGAAAATGATTAAATGTAAAGTAAGAAATAGAAAATGCTGTAAACACTCAACAGGCTGGGCAACGTCTGAGATTTTTTTTTAAAAAATCAGTTAACATTTCATAAGTAGCTTTTTAAAAAATACAAAAATGTCAGGGAAGGGCACATGCATAACCACCTGACCTTCCCCACAACAAATGCACCACCCCACATCGATCGGATTCGCTTGGGATTAATTCAGGGGACTTGTGAAGAATATAATGGAGAGTGTCTCAGATTGGTACAGGGCTATGGGGAGACAGCGAAATTAGAATTGGACTGATACAGGGCTCTACGGCCATTGCAGGGATAAACGAGCTTGTTGGCTAAACCAGCATTTAGTGCTTATCCCTAGTTACCTCTATGAAGGCTGTGGTGAGTTATCTTCTTGAACTACTATTGTTAACATGGTGTAGGTATACTATAATATTTTGAGAAAAGGAGTTCTAGGATTTTGAGTCAGTGGCAGTAAAGGAGTGGCAATATAGTTCCATGTTAAAACAGTGTAGTTTGAAGAAGAACTTGTAGTATTTGCATGTATTTGTTGTCCTTGTGACTGTAAGTGGTTGAGGCCACAGGTTTGAAATGTGGTACTGAAAGGGAGTTTCTGTAGTGCATCTCATAGCTGATGCATTGCTGACATTACACATTGCTAATGGACAGAGTGACTATCGTACTGATGAATGGGCTGCAGTTAAGGAGCTGTTATACAGTAGAAGAGATTACTGAACATTGGATCTGGACAGCAGTCAAGTGGAGTGCAGCATCACACTCGTGGCTTGTGCCTTGTAAAGAGTGAGTCGCTTATCACAAGATTCCTATTCTCTCCCCCGTTATAGCCAACACAACCGTCTTATGGATAGTCCAGTCCATTTACTACACAATGGCAACCACCATGTTAAATCCACCACTACTAACAACAAGGGCAATGCCGCTAGATGTTATGGGGAGACGGTTACATTCTCTCTAGTTGGAGGTGATCACTGACTGGCACATGAGCAATGTGAATGTTACTTTTCACTTGTCATCCCAAGCCTAAATGCTCAGGTCTTGTTTTATATGGACACGGACTGTCACGGTGCTGAATCATCAACAAACATCCCCACTCCTGACCTTACAGAGAACGGAAGATCTCTGATGAAGCAGCTGAAGATGGCTGGACAAAAGACATTACGCTGAGGAAACCCCACAGAGATTTCTTGGGACTGGAAAATGGAGCTGGAACAGCCAAATCAACAAGCATCTTCTGAGGTAGTGCACATGATGGCTCAAAGTTACTCAGAAATTTAACAAAAACCAGCATTTAAAACAAAGAAAAGTAGCAAACTAAGATGTCAAAAGTTCCTAGCTGACTGATTTAATGATTTTTCTAAAACAAAGGGTAGGGTTACAATTACATGCTAAAAGCAGCTACTCAGAATAGGCAAAGGTCGTAAATGTGTTCCACAAAAATCAATGCCAGAACCAGTGATGATTTGGTAATGACAAATCAACAAAAGTTCACAGAGAGTCATTGCCACCTCTGTTCAAGAGACACTTAGCTATCTAGCTCAAGTGTGGAATAATCCAAGACTAATCTATATGAACTACTGCATCAAGCTAATAGTTTGAACCTGTGCTTTTGCGTTCATTCTGCAACACACCAGCTATCTAGCCAACTCTACCACTGCTCATCTTTGTTTAGATTAATGACTGTTTACAACTAATTTTCCAGTCTATTTTAACACCTGTGGGTGACACCAAATTGCACAGTTGAGAGCACGCATGAATGCAACAAAATACTGGAAAACATTAATAAATTTGCAGAATAGATGTTTAATGGAAAATAAATTAAAGAGCTATTTGTGAGAAGTTACATTAAGATAAAAACTAAGGGAACCAAATACTGCTTATCTGTCTAAATAGGATAGAGAAACAAACGGATCAGACAGGGATTAGATATCACCCAAAATAGTTTTTTAACAATCTGGGTGATTTAAAAAAACAACCAAGCACAGGGGTCTATATTAAAAGTGATAACTGAAAGACAGAAATATTGGTCCCATATTACCATATATCTAATATTGTGCACACTTCTAGTTTGCATATTAGAATAGACACTGAGAAGACACAGGCAATAATTCATCAGAATAATGACAGAACTAAGAGGGCAAAACACCAGGAAAGATGGGGAACAGGCTATGGCTATTTTGGAAATGACCTGTTAAAAGTCTTCAAAATGGTGAATCTGCTATATAAGGAAGATAGAGAACAACTGACCTAATTGTAGCTAACCTACTCAAAATCCTTTCGTGTGAACAGAGATAAAACCAACAATTCCATTTGCAACACAGTAAAAAAGTCATAAATATAAGTCACTCAATACACAAGAGTTCAGAGAAAAGATTTCACCCAGAGTGTGAAGAAAGTCACATACAACAATACCTTGTTATTAACAATTTCACCAGGCGTGGGCCAGTTTGTGGTGTCACCAAAATCGCTGACCTGCAACAGAAAAATAATTCTTCCATCAGGTACTTTCAAATATAACCAATTCAATCAATACTTGACAGCATCTTTTGTCCACTTGCCAAAAACAAAAAATTAGGTTCTATTGTTTGACTTTTTCCACACCTCAGAATCCTACAAACAATCATCTTACTTGACAACGAACAATCATCTTGATAATGGCCAGACTTCGAGAAGAGTCACCAGATTCAAAACATTGACTTTGCTTTCTTCCCACAGATGCAGCAAGACTGGCTGAGCTCTGCCAGCAATTTCTGTCTTTATTACCCTAGAACGCTTCCCAGGTGAACCACCAGACAAACAATAAATGCGGCAACCGAAAGAACTGTGGATGCTGTAAATCAGGAAAGACAAAGTTGCTGGAAAAGCTCAGCAGATCCAGCAGCAGCTGTGAAGGAAACATCAGAGTTACCGTTTCAGGTCCAGTGACCCTTCCTCAGAATGTGTCAAGCCTAATGAGTTCAGGCGGTGGTTGACTGCTCTCCAATACCAGCGAAAGAAAATTCCATTCCTGGCTAGACTGTTTATACAGCATAAAACAGGAATGTCATTTGCTTTTATTTTGAGGGGGGTTACAGAGAATCGAACTCTCAAACATTGGCATCACTGCAGTAACCATTGTAAACAAATGATTAACTTATGGGGTAGCTGGGATGTAAAAAGCAGTTTTGTAAGTCAGCAGCTTTTTGACAATGTCTGCTCATTTAAAACTGGTGAATAGGTCAACAATCCATATTGGTGTCCACAATTCTGTAATCACAGGCTCACCTGACATCAGAGTCAAAGTTCCCAATAATTATCCCCAAGCATTATGCCACACCCAAAAGTATATTTCTCTCCTCTTAAACCTTTGAGACAAAGTGAAACTAAAGCTGCCAATAGCTTTAAAACTGTCCAAAAGGTGTTGAACAAGGGTCACTAACATGGCAATCATGAGTAACCGGTAGCCTGCTGTCTGACAATCATGTTAAGATTTGGAAAATGTCTGAAACATACATGCATCTATTTAATCTACAGTGTGAACTGCAGTCAGAAAATTAAAACAAGGCAGAAGTATTTTGAGAAAGATTTTCGTACAGTACGTAGTCACAAAAAATGAGGTAAAGCTACATTACACGGACAAGATAACAAAGTGTGAAGCTGGATGAACACAGCAGGCCAAGCAGCATCTCAGGAGCACAAAAGCTGACGTTTCGGGCCTAGACCCTTCAGAGAGGGGGATGGGGAGGGGGTTCTGAAACAAATAGGGAGAGAGGGGGAGGCGGACCAAAGATGGATAGAGGAAAAGGTAGGTGCAGAGGAGAGTTTGGGTGGGGAGGGGATAGGTCAGTCTGGGGAGGACGGACAGGTCCAGGAGGTGGGATGAGGTTAGTAGGTGGTAAATGGAGGTGTGGCTTGAGGTGGGAGGTGGGGATAGGTGAGAGGAACAACGGGTTAGGGAGGCGGGAATGAGCTGGGATGGTTTTGGGATGCAGTGGGGGGGTGGGTAGGGAATGAGCTGGGCTGGTTTCGGGACGCAGTGGGGGAGGGGGAGATTTTAAAGCTTGTGAAGTCCACATTGATACCATTGGGCTGCAGGGTTCCCAAGCGGAATATGAGTTGCTGTTCCTGCAACCTTCGGGTGGCATCACTGCGGCACTGCAGGAGGCCCATGATGGACATGTCATCTAAAGAATGGGAGGGGGAGTGAAAATGGTTTGCGACTGGGAGGTGCAGTTGTTTATTGCGAACCGAGCAGAGGTGTTCTGCAAAGCGGTCCCCAAACCTCCACTTGGTTTCCCCAATGTAAAGGTAGCCACACCGGGTGCAGTGGATGCAGTATACCACATTGGCAGATGTGCAGGTGAACATCTGCTTAATATGAAAAGTCATCTTGGGGCCTGAGATGGAGGTGAAGGAGGTGGTGTAGGGGCAGGTGTAGCACTTCCTGCAGTTGCAGGGGAAGGTGCCAGATGTGGTGGGGTTGGAGGGGAGTGTGGAGCACACAAGGGAGTCACAGAGAGAGTGGTCTCTCCGGAAGGCAGACAAGGGTGGGGATGGAAAAATGTCTTTGGTGGTGGGGTCGGATTGTAGATGGCGGAAGTGTCGGAGGATGATGCGTTGTATCCGGAGGTTGGTGGGGTGGTATGTGAGGACGAGGGGGATTCTCTTAGGACGGTTATTGCGGGGGCAGGGTGTGAGGAATGTGTTGCGGGAAATGCGGGAGACACGGTCAAGGGCGTTCTCCACCAGTGTGGGGGGAATTTGCGGTCCTTGAAGAACGCAGCCATCTGGGGTGTGCGGGAGTGGAATGCCTCATCCTGGGAGCAGATGCGGCAGAGGCGAAGGAATTGGGAATAGGGGATGGAATTTTTGCAGGGGGTGGGTGGGAGGTGGTGTATTCTAGGTAGCTGTGGGAGTCAGTGGGCTTGAAATGGACATCAGTTTCTAGCTGGTGGCCTGAAATGGAGACTAAGAAGTCCAGAGGTTGGGGTGGAAGGTGTTGGTGAAGTGGATGAATTGTTCGAGCTCCTCTTGGGAGCAAGACGCGGCGCCGATACAGTGATCAATGTAACGGAGGAAGAGGTGGGGTTTGGGGACAGCGTAGGTGCGGAAGAGGGACTGTTCCACGTAACCTACAAAGAGGCAGGCATAGCTTGGGCCCATGGCCACCCCCTTTGTCTGTACGAAGTGGGAGGAATCGAAAGAGAAGTTGTGGAGGGCGAGGACGAGGATGAGTTCGGCTAGGCGGATGAGGGTGTTGGACATTACACAGACAACTTTCTTTTTACATCAACCATCCAAGGAAACTTATGCAGCAACAGAAACATCTTTCAAAGAAGTTTAACATGATTTGACCAAGAGCTTTTACAGATGGAGAGATTATGAAGGGCACGATGATTTCAATGGCCATGTTCTTATTCTCAGATTTCAAAGCACACCTAAAAATGCATCTGTCATTTCAGGCATGCAGTAAGGAGCAAATATCATGGCAAGAAGGGTATCTGCATTATTAGTCAACATGAAGGAGCAGTCAGAGAGGGATTTAACTGAACATAAGTGGTTTTCTGTTCAATGAAATGAAGCGGTTTACACAAGCAAAACTGCCCATCTGGTTGTTTTGTTCAATAATGTTTAAAAACTTGATCATTCAAGAGGAATTTTCAACAGTTAGCGTCTGAAATCCAAAACCAATGGAGATGATATCTAAAATGAGGTGGAGAATTATTTTGCAACGAATTTTGCACCACTGGCAAACCTAGTGGTAATAAATGATGGCACACTAGCAATGATCAAGTGTCATGCTGGTTTCGTTGCAATGCATAAAGCTGACCCTAATCTCCCTCTTTTTTTGAAGTATTGCTGTATCATTCACAACCAGGCAATTTATGCCCAAGTAACGGGATCTAATTATGAACCGTCTCCTGTTGTTAGAATTATTAGTTTGATTCACAAAGACCAAAGCGTCATTCTCGATGAACTGTCATCTGCATGGCGATTTTTTGCTGCACATTGTATTCTTTTCTCTGGCAAGCCAGGGTCAATTTCTTTCACTTATCAGAAATGAGAAATCTGCAGTCAAGAAAGAAAGATATCAGCCAAGTATCAACATTCAGCTGCTTGATATGGCATTTGTAACAGTTAAATTAAATGACGTGAACCATGAACTGCAAGGAAAACAGATGACAACTATTGACAAAATGCAATATTTTCCTTCAGTGCTCCATAATGCTGAAGAAAACAGAGCAGCTGCTGGGATTTTGCATGTTGACATGTACAGTGATTTCCTTATCAGACTTGGCTAAGAGTTCAGCAACAGGGTCAATTATTTTAGCCCAGCTGGAGCCTTAGACATTTATTTCAAAGCCCCTTGCAAAAGTGGAAGCTAAATGACATTTTTGAACACATCAGCGTGCTCTTTAACCTTGACTGTGTCACTTTGGAAATGGAGATTGTCATTTTTAAGGCTAACATTCAGTTGAAATCAAGGCAATTGGCAATTTCGTGATTAGTGAGAAGAGCAGTACCATTGCAAAGCGGCAATGGAAATAGCTTTCCTATTTGGTTTTACCCATCTTTGCAAATCCACCTTTACCAGCATGAACTTCTTCAAATCCAATTTCAAATTTGCTTGTCCGACTAGCACAAATGACTCCATCTGAATTGCTCTCTCAAGATAAATGTCACATTACTCAATGTCAAGTTTCACACAAATTGAGAAAAAGATCAACTCTCTATCATTTAAAACATTTTTGGTAACTCAAATTGTAATAATTAGACATGTACCCTTATCAATTCATATTTGCCATATATACGTTTTAGAGGTTTATGACTTTTTCGTTAATTAGAAATAGGTCTCATAAAAATAGGCTGGCAAGCCCTGATGCAGAGTGAACGGAGAGTGAACGGCTTTCAATACAGAGGGAAAGAATCCTCTAATGTGTACACAAACTGTCTCATAATGTAAATTGTGTCCAGTACAGCTGGCAACTTGAAAGCTGCAAGAGCTAATTTTGGACCCTCGAGGGTTCTGTGCTGACAGGCTCATGGAGCAAGATGAGAAAGTGATACACAGCAAATGAGCAGGGCAGTATTTTAAGGTAGGATCTCTGTGCAGATAAATTTAGTTTTCAAAAAGGAGGGCAACGGGAGAGTGTGGCTTGGGTCCACAGTACTCAACAGATAAACTCCTTCCAATTCCAAATGTAGCAGGTAATCATAAACTACTTCAGGAACATTTCCAAAACTGTTTTCTTTAAATGTTTAAACACCCAGGTTTAGTCGGTAGTATATCCTGGCAAGAAACAGTTCAGCACTTGTGTATCACACAGCCAACTGTTCCATTTCTGTGCAAGGATAATCACCTGCAAAACTACTGACTTCAATCTTCCTGACGAGCTGTGCAGTAGAGATTGGTGAGGCGAAGCATGCAGCAACTTGATGCCTCCTGCACAGGCACACATCCCTGTTCACTGCAGCAATCCTATTCAAAACGGATAATATGGGGACACCTTTCCAAAGGTGAACTCCGCAGGGAGGTTCTGAGGTATTCCCAAGAGAAGCTCAGCAAAATCTATCATAAGCTATAAAAACAAAAGTTGCTGGAAAAGCTCAACAGGTCAGGCAGAATCTGTGACAAAAAAAGTTAACTATCCGTGTCTGGTGACCCTTCCTCAGAACTCCTTTCGCACTTGACCATAAACATTAACTTTTTTTTCCCCCCACAGATGCTATATGACCTGCTAAGCCTTTCCAGAAACTTTGTTTTTGTTCCTGAATGACAGCATCTGTAGTTCTTTTTGTTTTTATTATTTATCTTAAGCTGTGATTTGCAAAGTTTTTAGCCTGCAATGTTATCAGTTTTACAAAAAACAGCTTCGATAAGCATTTCAGTAAGAAACAAAACACTAGAGTTGGGAATTTAAAATTCATGAGTGAAGTCTCAGGAGGAAAGATGAACTGATTGCAAGGGGAAAAAGAAAGACATAAACTCTGGGATGGTTCCAAGGGTTGTGTGAAGGAAAGCTGTAGTGGTTGTGAGATGGAGATATCTAAAGGGACTTGTAAGGGGAGTGCCAAAGTAACAGAGAACAGGAATCTGCTAAGTGAGTACATGAAAGCCAGTGGAGACTGAACAGAAGGATGAAGAATGTAAGTTTGAGCCAGTATATCACTGTGAGGATGGTCATGAAAGACCAACATCCACTGCAAGCAAGAGACAGAAGTGAGGAAATTACAGCTTACGATCTCAGCATCAATCTGCTTTTCATGTTACAATTCACTTTAATATTTCTGAAAACAGACATGTTGCCAAAGCTTGCAATCTTGTCAGGTAGATGCCGGTATTGTAACTGTACTCGAACAGCTTGGCGAAGGAAATGGCAAGTTCTGGAGCACAAGTCTTCGGTACTATGTTGTCAGAGTCCCTAGCCTTTGCAGTACCCCATGCCCCCATCCGTTTCTTAATATCACATGGAGTGAATCAAATTGGCTGAAGACTGGTACGCGTAATGCTGGGAACCGTGGCTGGATGCCCAGGTAGATCATCCACTCAACACTTCTGGCCGAAGATTGGTGCCAAGGTATCAGCCTTATTTTTGCATTGACATGCTGGGCTCTTCCATCAATGAGGACGGGGAGCCTCCATCTCCAGTGAGTTGTTTAATTGTCCACCACCACTCATAAGTGGATATGGCAGGACTTCAGAGCTTAGATCTGATCCATTGGTTGCGGGATTGCTTAGCTCTGTCTAGAACTTGCTGCGTATGCTGTACGGCAAGCAAGTAGTTCTGCTTGATGGCTTCACAGGTTGACACCTCATCTTCAGGTATGCCTGGTGCTGCTCCTGGTATGCCCTCCTGCATTCTCTATTGAACCAGGATTGATCCCCTGCTTGATGGTAATGGTTGAGTGGGGGATGCCAGGCCATGAGGTTACTGATTGTAAAGTACCATTCTGCTGCTATTGACAGCCCACAGCACCTTATGGATGCCCAGTCTTGAGTTGTTAGATCTGTTCGAAGTCTGCTCCATTTAGCGCAGTGATAGTGCCACACAACACAACATGCAGGTGGGATTCAGTCTCCACAAGGACTGTGCAGGGGTCTCTCTTACCGATATCATTATGGTTGGATGCATCTGCAGTCAGCAGATTGGTAAGAATGATGTTGAGTATCTTTTTCCCTCTTGTTGGTTGCCTCACCACCTCCCCCAGTCCCGGTCTAGCAATCATGTCTTTTAGGACCCAGCCAGCTTGATATGTAGTATTGCTGCTGAGACACTCCTTTTGGTGGTCACTGAAATCCCCCATCCAGAGTACATTTTGTGCCCTTGCCAGCCTCATGCTTCTAAGAATTGCTCACCATGGAACGGATTCATCAGCTGAGTGAGGACAATACATGATAAATCAGGAGGTTTCGTTGCCCATGTTTAACCTGAAGCCACAAGACTTCACTGAGTCTAAAATCAACGTTGAGGACTCCCAAAGCAACTCCCTCCCGACTGCATACCACTGTAGGGTCACCTCTGCTGGGTCTGTCCTGCCAGTGAGACAGGACGTATCCAGGGATGGTGATGGTGGGGTCTAGGACATTGTCTGTAAGGTATGATACCGTGAGTATGTGTGTGTCAGGTTGTTGCTTGATTAGTCTGTGAGACAGCTCCCCCAGTTTTGGCACTAGCCCCAAGACATTAAGGAGGAGCACTTTGCAGAGTCGACAGGGCTGTTTCTGCTGCTGTTCTTTCTGGTATCCAGGTTAATGCCTGGTGATGTACCCAGTTTCACTTCTTTGAGTCCTTGTAGCAATTGGCACAACTGAATACATAGTCAACCACATTGCTTGGGTCTGGAGTCACTTGCAGTCCAGATCAGCTAAGGATGGCAGATTTCCTTCCCTGAAAGTTGTTAGTGAACGAGATATGTTAACAATGGTTTCATGGTCATCAGTTGATTCTTAATTCCAGATTTTCTTTTCATTGAATTCAATACTACCATCTGCCATGGCAGGATTCAAACCGGGTGTTCCCAGAACATTACCTGGGTCTCTGGATTAATAATCTCGCAATAATACCACTCGGCCATTGCCTTCCCTTTCAGATAAAAACTGAGAGTCTCAACGATTGGCTAACTGAATTCAATACCATTGTAATAGGGAGAACAAGAACCATACTCAACCAGACCATTTTTGCAACACCCAAACGAAAACGGCTGGTGGATCGTATTCCACTACTGGGCAGCGTTTGACAAACAACAAAGTGTAGTATTAGCTACACGAACAGCCAATTTAAGACGAGTTAAACTCAACACTGCTTACTTGTACTTCCTAGAACTGACTTGTGTTGTATACAGAGGACATTTTCAGCTCGCAAAAGCAATGCTTCAGCTTTGTGCTTCTTCTGAATTATAAACGAAGCGATTATAGTGCTCGAGTTCTTTACTCCTTGGCTTCAACCAGTCAGAATTTATTTGTCAACCTTTTCTTAGTATAAACTGGTGTGATCATTTCAAATTTGGCATTCTTGCATTTGCTCTGTTGAGCCCAAGGCAAAAAACTTCAGTAACATGTCATTTTTTCAAGGAGTATTCAAATTCTGCACTACCAAACAACAATTCACTTTGTTCTCATCTTGCAGGTGATGATCGTGATGAATTGACGCATGTGTTAAAAACAGCGCTAAAGACTGCTTGTACTATATTATTCCCTACATGATTGCAATTCAAAAATACTGACTGGCTGCAAAGAAGTTAGGAGTATGCCATTCAACCGCTCCAGAGTGCTCTGCCATTCAATGTGAACCTGGATGATCATCAAGCTGAATATCTTAATCATGCCCTCCCACATATCCCTTGATCCCCTGAGCTATACCTATCTCCTTCTTGAAAACACAATATTTTGGCATCAATCACTTTGTGCTAGTGAATTCCACAGGCTCACCATCCTTTGGGCGAAGAAATTTCATCTCAGTCCTCGGAGGTTTATCCCTTATCCTTAAACAATGACCGTTGGAACATCATTCCTGCACTTAACCTGTCCAGTCTTGCTAGAATTTTGTAGGTTCATTTACGATTGCATCAGCCCCACCCCCATTCTTATAAACTCCCGTGAATACAATCCTAGCTGACTAAATCTGTCCTCATTCATCAATCCTGCCATCCCATGAATCAAACTGGTAAACCTTTGCTGCAGTCTTTCTATAGTAAGAACATCCTTCCTCAGATAAGGAGACCAAAACAGCACATAATATTCCAAGTGTGGCTGCACCATCGTCCCGTATAATTGCAGAAAGACATCTTTGTTCCTATATATAGATTCTCTCACTATTAAGGCCACAGTTTGCCTTTTCACTGCCACCTGCACATTGATGGTTACTTTCTATGACTAATGAACGAGATCACCCAGGTGTTGTTGAACATAGAACATTACAGCACAGTACAGGCCCTTCGGCCCTCGATGTCATGACAATGTCGGCACAACAAAGTCAAAAAGCATGATCAGCAACAGACCTCACAAAGGCCAAGTCCTGTCTTTAAACTGAAGACACACTCCAATCGCCATGGATAAATGTGAGAAATTCAGAACTGACCTAGCAAACCAATGCAGGGTATCATTCTGGGCCTTCAGCCACTGAAAAAATATATTGAAGGACAACCTGCAATCTCACCTTTACCAAGACAGACAATTAACATAAAACAGCAGCTTAATTAATAATTCCATTCTAATTGATGGTGGAGTCCTTCGTAAATGCAATTGGAGAACCTGGTTGCAAAAATGTTTAACAAGATAAACCAAGGGGATAATCCATCTCTGCCTTCTCCAGAACTCCCCAATCAGACACCTTCCTTCAGCCAATTCAACCACATTACCAAAAATCAGCTGAGCAACAGATACAGCTACTGATGCCCACAATTTGAATGCAGTCAGCTCCAACGTAAGCCAGGTATTCCAATACAGATTTAAAACAAGTGCTGACCAAAAAAATGTGGAAAATCTCCCAGGTACATCCTATCCAGCTGGTACACAGGTGGCGCCTGGACAGTCAGCTGGAGCAGTGATAAACTCAATGTGGGAGGTCAATACAAATATTAGTACTTAGTAACTGTGAAAGAATTTCATTGATATTAGCATGGTAATTATGCCGGTGCACATAAGTAAATCATACCAAATAATTTGTCCAGTTGCCATCAACAAATTCAATTTTTCGTGAGGAATAAAATATTATGTATAGGCTCTTAATTAGGTACAGGTGCCATTTCATCTAAAATTACGTTAAGGCCTGATCATGTCTTGTACTATCTAAAAACATATTGCAGAAATACACCAAATATTTTTCAACAGTTTCTCCCAAACTCACGAACTTTGTCACCAGAGGACAAAGGTAGCAGTCACAATTTAGTAGCAGCATGTGGATATTTACTTCTAACTGACGCAATAGCCTGATTGCAGAATACATTGCAGTTTCTTAAAAAACAATGGGTCAGACTCCCAGGAGAACTTCACCATATGAATACTGAAGGCTATTATCACCTTCTCAAGAGCAGTCAGAGATGGACTTGACAGTAGTGTCTACATCTGTGAATGAACAAAATGTATAGTTGGCCTTAGTGAATCAGAGACACATGGCATCTCACCATTTGGACTGGGGACTGAAAGGAACAACACACATTGTACTTCAGCAGCTGACACAAAGATGCAGAATATTAATGTCACAGAATACTTTTTTATATCAACGTTCTAGACGACCATGAACTGCCTGACTGGCCTAGCAGGCAAGGTCACAAGTAATGTAAATGCTGTAGCTAAAATGATCACAAAAGCTACAAAACACCTCAGCATTTTAGCAAATCAATACTTGGAGTGAATATCTTTAAACAAAAAAAAATTATTTATTAGAAATACGTGAAAGTTGCTTGGATTTACCTTGGCTCCTTTCTTTGGTCTTGGGTTCCCTGCTTTGACGACTTTAGCTGGTGCTGGCATTTCTGTAGAGGAGGAAAATATGAACACCATCATCAATATTTATTCAGTCACACCTGGTCTGAATACTGATAGCCAATTGGCTGAGAGCTGCCTTCAATTGTTGACCCAGGACAGGCAAGATAAATCAAGGGCCCTGGGTGATGGCATAGGGAGGCTATGACCTCATACTGGATTCAACCATAGCCCGTGGGGGAACCTTCAGCACTCAAGCTACAAGCTTTTCCATCTTCTTTATACCCTTCCTATCCTCAACATCCTGCCCATTTCTTCTCTACTGCTATCCTGCCCTAAAGTTTTCCATTCAGTACAATTTCCCTTCCAAAGCCTGTTCCTTGCCACACTCAAATGTGCCTAACATACCTTCCCTTCTCTCACCCCACACAAGCAAAGCTACATACTAATGGAGTAGAGGAAACCATAAGATGTTTTAAAAAGCCACAGTAATGACTATTTTTCATCAATACAGTATCATTAATATTAGATAGCACTAATTTTCCACGTGTCATATAGATACTCACCTCGACGCCAGTTTCCACCTCCTTCACGCGCTCTCTCCGTGATGCAAGAGCAAAGGAAAGGCACAGGCATTTTTTACCTGGAACTAGGTGCCTCCCAGGGCCACATCACTTCTAGAAACGGTCTCCAGGCTAGACCATACCCTGGAAGCAGGGCTCCAGCTGGGAGATGGCACATATTCCAGGCACCTCTGTACTCACTGAGGGTATCTTCTGAGCTCAGAAAAGGTGGTTCCTCATTGGTCAGAAGTGCAGTGATGATATAATGGTCAGTGTTACAGCTAGAAAGAAACTTTAACCAATTGGATAGTGGCATGAGAGGAGCCCAAAAGGACACTTTGAAACAAAACTCACTCAAAGCCAACTTACCTGATGGTCAGCCACTATTGAAACATCAGATTTATAACAAAGCAAGATCCTAAAGGGCTTAAGAATTTGGAGGTGTCTGAATAGCTATATCAGCTGGTTTTCGTCAGTGTCAGTTCATTCCCTAGCGCTCCCAATACCATCTCTCTTGCACATCATCTCCCACCTCATTCAATTAGGACTTTCAACAAGTGGAAAAAAAATCCATTAAGTACTCAGATTTTCTATCAATGTTTTCGAGATCCAATGTTTTCTTCCATCCTGCTCCATATTCCAGGGCTTTCTCCTACATTTTATCTATACTACCCTAAAACCTAAGGCTTGCATTGCAAATTTTATCCAAACTAGTAACTCTCTTGAAAGGGAAAACAGAGTCAACAGCATGCACAACCAATCATTCGCGAAATCAGTGGAAATTTCTTTCGAAATGATTGTATCAAGATGGGTATTTTTGGTGGTTATCATTCTTTCACACACTTTAGATAATTAAACTTCACCCTCAATTCAAACTTCTAAAATGCTTATTTCCCATTTGTGTTCATTTAGGTATAAATTTAGGACATGTCTGAGACTGAAACGAGATTCTGACTATTGACAGGCTGAACACATTGCAATGTTGTTGTACAGGTTCATGAGTCATCATTACAGATACCACACTGGCTACAGTTATGTTGGTCGTAATCGATATTACACTCTGCCATTGCCAACATCCCCATGAGCACGGCTAAATAGTAAACTCAAGCAGCTGAATGGCAATACCATAGCATTTATCTAACAAATTTAACTTAGTACAAACAAAGAGACAGTGGCAATGGTAACAGCACTCAAATAGCAATTCAGAACACCCAAGGTTGGGATTTTGGGACGTGGATTCAATCAATAAATCCAGAATTGAGTTTCTTGTGGTTTGCAGGTAGTGTCCTTACCCCTTGATTAGGGCACGCAGGATCAAGTCCTACCTGCTCCACAAGTACATTATAACATTTCTGAACAGGCTGATAAAATAAAAAAATTAAATGTGGAATTGAAAGCTATTCTCAGCAACAGTGACCATCAAAAAAATCAGTCATCATAGAACACCCACCTGGCTGATTAATGTCCATTACAAAACCAAATTTGCTTTCCTAATATGGCCTGACCTGCATGTGACTACAGGTAAACCTTAATGTGGTTGACTCTCATCTGTTCACTGAAGTGGTCTAGCAGTCATTCAGTTCAGGGGATAACTATGAATGGGCAACCGATGCCGATCTTGACACTGATGCCCACATTCTATGGAAGGATAGAAAAAGTCCCAAAGCACTTTACAGCATTAACTGAGTTAAACTTAACGAGTCACATAAGAGATATTAGGATTGATACGCAAAGGTTTGGTGATAATGGAATTCAGAGGGCACAAAAAAAAGACTTAGAGGAGGAATTCCAGAGCTAAGGGCCCAGGCAGACTAAGACTTGATTATTAAGCATGAAGTAGTTAAAATCTGGGACCCATAATAGCCAATGCTGGGTCAGTTGTTAATTGTAGATCCGAGATAGTACCTTCGCTTACCAAAAAATTAAGTTACTTGGACCAAAAACCAAAGTATATGGAGTTAGGCCACAGATCAGCCATGATCTCACTAAATGGTGGAACAGGCTCGAGGGATTGAATAGCATACATCTGTTCCTCTAACTCCTATGATTTGGGAACACGAATGACAATTCTAACAGTAATAGACCCAACTAAGTCACCGAAGGACTGAGAATGGGTAACAACTTGTTGACAGTAAGGATATTGACTGCAGAGTTTTAGACAAGCTCATATTTTAGGAGGTTAAGATGACAAGAGCTTAACCAGGACAGCAGCGATAAGAAGTGGTAGTAATGTCACTAATTAGCAATCCAGAACCCCAGGATCAATTGCTCCAGGGACATGTGTTCAAATTCCACCGTGGCAAGTGGTGAAATGTGAATTCAACAATAATAACACAGAAAGCTGCTCTAATAACACCCATCTGGTTCACAAACAACATTTATACAGGAACCTTTACAAGACAATAATATAATACAAACAGCACAGTAACAGTGATAATGGGAACTGCAGATGCTGGAGAATCCAAGATAACAAAGGGTGGAGCTGGATGAACACAGTAGGCCAAGCGGCAGCTCAGGAGCACAAAAGCTGACGTTTCAGGCCTAGCTCCCGAGATGCTGCTTGGCCTGCTGTGTTCATCCAGCTCCACACTTTGTTAGCATGGTAACAGATCCTTCAATCCACTAAGCCTGCACCGATTAAGCTATGGGAAACTTTAAAACATTTCTACTGTACTCAGAGTACAGTAGTTGAGGAACATGGATTGTACCTGTAATTATATCTGTTTAAAGGTTTTTTTTTAAGTAAGTAGAGATTGCCTTCTATACTGACGATTTCCTAGTTTTGTATTCTGAGCTATTTCAGCTAGAAATACTTGGGACTGCATGCGTATGGCACAAATTTGCAACTTATAAGTTTTCCAAGCAAAAATTGTCCTCAAGAACTTTATAACTTTAACATAAGAGTCTCACAGGAAACCACACCACACTGTCTTCATTTTCAGAAAAACAAACAACTTTAAATGAGATAACACGGTGTGAAGTTGGATGAACACAGCAGGCCAAGCAACATCAGAGGAGCAGGAAAATTGACATTTCAGGTCAAGACCCTTCTTCAGAATAACTTTAAATGAGGTCACATTGTATATTGCTCAGAGGAAACATCAGTGAAACTGAGAAGTTGTGGTGTCAGCCTGGTTTTCAGTGTAGGGATTTTACTGTGATGTCCTGTTCTGCTGGGGCCTTTGACTGTCCAGCTGCTTTCTCAATCCCCTCAAGCCCTCAAAGGCAGAGCGACACCCTGTCTTGTGGCTGGAATAATATAACTACTCTGCTAAGTGACAGTTTTGATTAATCAGTAGCACCCATTCCCCAGGCACGTCAAACAAAGATTTTACTATATCCTTTATCCCTTCACATCATGTCAGTGTGGGACTGGTCTGACTCCAAGTTAGGTCTGAGAAAGTTAACTTTCTCAATGTGAATGATTTATTCTTGAGTTTGCTCCCCATTATTTTCACCTCATAGGCCACCCATTTCAAAATGAGATTCAGTCCTTATTGAAATGTTTATAGCTGATGACCACAGAATTGCTGTATAAATTTGCAAATTATTACTATAACTCTGATCTGTTAAATTTCTACAGGATTTACAAGAATACAGGGATTGGGAAAGAGAAAATGAATACAGTAAAAAACAATAACAGAAATTGCTGGAAAAAATCAGTAGGTCTGGCAGCATCTGTGCAGAGAAAGCAGTTAACCTTTCAAGTCATGTGACCTTTCAGAACTTCAAACCAGGAAAAAAGTGGTATTTAAACTGATGACGGCGCACAGGAGAGCTGGGAGAGGAGCAAGCAGATAAATCAAGCAGAAGCATAGAGAAAGCAAAGACCATAACAAGCAGATGTAGGAAAAGTAGGCCAAACAATTCATCGGGTCTGCTCCAATCAATGAGATTGTGGCTAGTCTGATTATCCTCAATTCCACTTTGCTGTTTTTATCCTACTTGAGCATAAAAACTGGAGCAGGATAGGCAATTCAGGCCCTACACAGGTGGACAAATGAAGAGCTTATTGATAGTAGGCCAGGAAAGAAGAGAAACTAGATACGTGATAATGAGGACAACAAGTAATTGAAAATGGACTGGCTGTACTGAAAGCAACTGATTTCCTAAGATAACGGGAGACAGTGGGGATGGGTAATAGATAAGGACAACAGTGTTCATGCTCTAAAATTGTTAAACTCAAAGTGCCTAAGCTGAAGATTAAGCAATATTCCTCTACCGTGCATTGAGCTTCCATGGAGTAATACAGAAACCCCTCATTTAAAGATGTGGCTGTGTGCCTGAAAAACACATATCATAGATTTTCACTGGACTCAATAATAGTTAGGTTCTTCCAAATATTTTCTGCCCAAATCTAAAGACAAAATGCACAGCATAATATTCATGGAAATAAGGCCATAAGAAATTGGAACAGCAACAGCAATAGGTCACTTGGCCCCGGAACATGCCCTGCCATTCAACAGGATCATGGCTGATCTAACACTCCTCACATCCACTTTCCTGCCTTGTCCCCATAGCCCTTGATTCTCAGAGATCAAGAATCTATGTCAGCCTTAAATATACACAAGAACTCTGTCTCCACAGCTCCCTGTGACAAACAGTTCCAAAGAATCTAATTACTCAAAGACTATACCCTCTTTTCCTAGAATGTCCCATGAAGGAAAACATCCTCTTAGCATTTACCCTGTAAAGCCCTTAAGAATCCTATATATTTCAATGATATCACTTTTCATTCCTAACTCAAGTAACTCAGAATAGAATATATATCTACATATAAAGGAAATACAACACTGCATGCACCCAATACAATATTTTAAAAAGTACGTTCACCTCGGCAGTGCAGGGACTGACCGAGGTCCTGCAACAATAAACATCTGCCATTAGGAGGAGCCCTTCAGTAAGAACTTACACTGTACTCAGGAGTAGGAAATCGTTTCAGTGGTGAAGGGAGTGGTCCAAACTAAGAGCAGAGCATTGCAAGCCTTAGGAGTAGAGAGCTGGGAGGGCAGGCTGAATGGGGTGTGGTCAACCACAAATGTAATACTGAAAAGCAGGTCTTTGAAAGAATGTAAAAGTAAAATTACATTAAAGGAGTAATACAAGGACACAACTCCAACAACCCAAGCGGAACAGCACCAAGGGTGTATGTCAAGTAAGGGCAATGGAAAAGATTGACCAGAATGTGTTCTGGTATTCTCCACTACATCTTGTACATGACAAATACTGGTGGGTGCTGTAAAGGCCTACAACAACTTCAGGGCAGGAGGTGTTAGTGTCTTAAGCTGCGGGATCAAATTCCAGCAAGAGTCAGGACAGGAGGTAAACCTGTGGGACTGAATTCTGGTGAGAATCACCACTTTCAGGAAAGGATGGTGAACAGTCCCTTTGGGGATGAACCACTGAGGGAAGTAAAATAGAGGAATGTGAAAGAAACAGATCACGCTGAATGACGAAACACGTCTTTTTGCCATTAATCTTGCACCTGCATTATATCCCACTGATTGATGGTAAACTCTGACCAGTCGATGATGTTAAATTTCACTCAGTATATCTGAATCAGGAAGCAGTAAGTTTAAAGCCAAAAAATACCCCCTGCTACAAACTGTCCTACATGCTCAGAGAGGCTGAAATCATGGCAGCCATTAATGGTTATGTCATTTAATTTTCCTGCATTAGATTCATTCTATAGTTACACATACAAACTAAACTGGTGAAGTTTCAGCTCAGCAACTCACTTAGATAAAAATTCAAAAGAATCAAGCACTATTCTGTGCTAAAGAAAACTAGGTTTACCTTCCCAGGCTAGGTTAGTCGCATGAGACTGTTGCCACAGGCAAAATGAACTCCTATAACAATTCAAGTTGTTCAACCATGTTTAAAAATGGCCACTGGCGACATGGAAATTTTTGGCTGTGTCACACGTTATTTCATTCGGCGAGAGAATAGAGTCTGTTAAATAAGCTGGAGGAATTCTTTCTGTTTGAAACAAGTAAACAAGGAGACAGTTGCTTTATGATGTAAGCAAAATGATGTAGCATCAGAACAGTTAATAATCATGTGACACACCAGAAAACAAACCTACTGATGATTCTGAACGTCATAATTTTGTGTTTTTATGTTATCAGTTTAACAGGGTCAAGAGCACATTCTTATCAGTCTCTGCCCTTACAATATTTGGAGCATAGCCCAAGGCTGCAAATACATTCAGGGTCTTGGTGCATAAGGCAACTCGGTCTGTGACCAGTTTGGTGCAAGTTGTTCTCTCACCTCATATTTTTGTAACTATCTACAAGAGCAAACTGCCAGCCCAACTGCTCAAAAACCTGCCGGCTGGAAACGCAGCACATACTTGCTGTGCTTTCAGAACACAGTTGAGCTCAGTTAAATTCTTAACGCTATGCTGCACACATTACAAGTTAAATGCAGTTACTTTGATACAAGTGTGAAAAGATTTCATAATGAGGGAAACAGTACACCGGATTTCAATTCTTTCGTTCTCCAGCCCAGCTCCAATACATAGAGAGAAATTATCTATTACATTCATTACACATTGATCCAAACATATTCACCATGAAGTGGGCTTTGTTAACTCAATTTCAGTGCGCAAGCTTGCTCATCTTGTCAGTGACTCTGTAGCCAGTGACATCCCACAAGAATAGAGGTACTTACTCGAACATTTGGTTGTGCGGGAATGCGTCAGTGTATGAACCACTTCAGTGGTCAAAGGTTTAATTGGGTCATATTTGTAAACGGATGGAGAACTGACAAGCCAAAGGAGGATCTTCGAATGTCCTTATCATGCTTGTCACGTAGTCCCACGCAATACTTATGAATTAGTTGCATTAGCACCTTATTGTATTTAGTTTTGGTTTTAAATCAGGCACAGCTGAGCACTATGATGAGGCGTTAATTCATGTCTTTGGTCTCAGTTCTTAAGAGATGAACAATAGCAACAATACGAACAGGCAAAGCATCTCCCAGCGTACTATATCACAAGAATTTGTAAAAATTCATTCATGGGATATGGGCAGTCAAAGTCAGTGTTCATTGCTCATCACACGGATCCCACTAAAGGATGGTGATGAATCACTTTTTTAAGAAGTGCTGCAGTCCATGTAGTGTCAGATAAAGAAAATTTCAGACTTATCTTAATGATAAGAATATATTTCCAACTTATGACGCTGTGTGATTTAGGAAGGATATCTGTAGGTGATACTTACACACTACTGCTGCTCTTGCTGGTAGAAGCTGTTATTGTTACTTAGAAGGTGTTATTGAAGAAGCCTGGGCAAATTCGTACAGCTCATCTTAGAGATGTTATCCAATGGAGTCATGTTATACTAATAGTGGAGGGAATGAACATTTCAGATGGGGTCAGAATAACAGGATTTCTTTGCATCTGATAGCACACAGTCTGAGGGTGACCTCTCGTATTAGGTTCATTCAGCTCCACACTTTGTTATCTCGTATTAGGTTTGATCCTTCACTTGGTCAAATGCTGCCTTGAGTTAAAGAGCAGCAACTCTCATCTTTGGAACACATAATCTGCTTCATATTTTTACCAATGATGGGAGGACTAACAGGAAGCACCAGTGTAACATACTGGGAAGTATCGAGTGTAACATATTCCAACGAAAAGCTAGCTTAATGTATTTCAGGCAATGGCACAGTATTTGGAACTGCTTCAGTCCATTAAGCCTAAAATCTTCACTACCTAGATAATGGCATTTGCACATATAAACATTCAGGCCTTGGAGCTACACTTTTGGTCAATAAAAATCTTCAAAAGAAATCCTCAGGATATCGGCATTGCTCACAAGGCTATTATCTATCATATTTTCACCCTGCAGATGGCGGTGGTGAGTTGCCTCTTGAACCACGGAAATCCATGCGGTTACAGTACTCAAGGGATGTCAGGAAAGGAATTCCAGGATTTTGAACCAGTTATGTAGAAAAACAGATATGCTCTCAAGCCAAGAGTGTGGGGCCTGGGAGAGGAACTCAAAAGTGTCAGTAGCAGAAAAACAATAATTTTCTCAATCATAACAATGAATATTGGGAAGAATGAAGCCATTATTGTCATACATTCTATTGTCAACTCCATCCCTCTCCCTGGTATCTGAAGGAATGCAGACAGTTTGCAACCTTCATGTCATCCTTGAACATGAAATGAGCTTCAGACCACAGATCTGCCCTATTACAGCAACTTATTTCTGCTGCCATACATGCCTGACTCCAACTCTGCCTCTGTCCACCTACTGTTGAAACTCTCATGTTAACTTGAGACAAGAGTTCTGCAACAATACCCCAACTCCATGACATTCTACCCTCCATATATGTAGTCATCTCCAGTGTTCTTACTTGCACCAAATCATGTTCGCTGATCAGCATCTACTGAGTTCACTGGCTTCTAATACTTGCTTTTGAACTTTTTATTGCATTAAAAATGCTGTGCAATAGATTATTTTTGACGCATAGAATGCAAATGAAGCCTTTACGTTCAGAGCTTCAGGTGCAGTTCCATTCAACCAAAAATGAAGTATATTCTATCACATTCCCAACTGGTGCCTTACAGATCATGACAATTTTCTGGAAAGTAGTGAGTCATCCACCTCAGTATACCCAATCTCTGGCTTGCCCTGTAGTCACAACATTTATGAAGCAAGTTGAGCTTGTCAATGCTACACTATATTTATGGTGGAGGATTCAACAATAATTGCGGCTTCTGGATTCCAAAGGAATTTCACTCAGCAAACTCTTCCCACAGTCTTGACATATTTCTTACATAATTATTTATCCAATATTCATTTAAGAGTTGCCATTGAATCCGTTTCCAACACTTTTGCAAGCAGTGGTAACAGGGTGGGCATTAATGAAGCAGCTAGGTTTAGATCATTGACAGAAGTTATATTAAATGTATCAAAAATAAAATCTTTACGTAGAGCACATATGGAAAAATATCAATGATTCCAGACTTCCAACAATGCAGAGGGCCTCCAGCAAGAGCAAATATTTATGAGCACATCATCAGAATTGAAAAGCTATGCCCAAGAGAAACAAATCAACAGGCTTCAGCTCCTTTGTTACAAACAGAATCATGGTTGTTAGGGTCTTAAACAGTGGCTTGTGAAACAGTTTATGCATTCATTTTGCTTTTCTAAAACTCCCTCGATTCACAGACCATAGGCAGTAGGAGCATAAGTGGGTTATTGAGCCCATTGAGCCTGCTCCACCATTCAATGGGATCATGGTTGATCTGATCATCCTCGTCACCATTTTCTTGATCATCTCCCATAACCTTGGGTTCCTTTACTGATTAAAAATTTATTCCAGCCTTAAATAATCTCAACAATTCAGTCTCTAGAGACTGTGGTAAAGAATTTGACAAATTCACTATCATCTGAGAAAAAAATTCATGCTCATCTCTGTCTCATTAGATTATGTAATGCATGTGACTCCTTCATTCAAAAAGAATGCATACAAAAAGCAGGAAACTACAGATGAATTAGGTTAACATCTGAATAGGAAAAAGATGCTATTAAAATTATGGCAGAATGCCTAAATAAAGGGTCAACGTCACTCATGAAGTGAACTCATGTTTGACCAATCAACTGAATTTTTTGAGGGAACAACACATGCCACGGATAAAGGGGAATTGGTGAAGGTAGCGTACTTAAGTTTGAAGAAGGCACGTAATAAAGGTACCACATCAAAGACTACCAAAAGTAAAAGCTCATGGTGCAGGGGATATCAGTTGACATGGTCAGAACATTGTCTGGCCAACAGGAAGCAGACTGGAGACATAGTCTAGTCCTTATCCAGGTTGGCAAGATGTAATGAGAGGCATGCCACAGGGCTAGAAGCTCAACTGTTTAAATTTATACAAACAAACTAGAAGGAGGAACAGAAGACATATTTGTCAAATGCAATGACAACAAAAAGATACATGGGCAAGAAGTTCTGAAGACAACATGAGAAGGCTATAAAATTATATAAACAGACTGAGTTAACAATAATATGGCAAATGGATTGCAGAGGAAACATGAAATTGTTCATTCTGGCAGAAAAATGAAGAAAAGCATATTATCTAAACAGTGAAACATTACAGAACTCACAGAATCAGAAGGCTCTGGGTTCCTTTGTGCATGAATCACAGGTGATTAGCAGAAAGTTTTCATTTATTGCCGGGGATCTAAACTCAAAAGCAGGTTATGCTTGTCATACAGAGCACGGATGAAACTCTAACTGATGTACTGTGCACCATACACAAGGATGTACAATAAATGGAGTCAGTTTATAACAGCTTGACAAGACTAGTATCTGTCGAAACAAAAAGAGGGGTCTATCCTTGAGGAAAGGATGGACAAGTTGGACTTGTGTCTGCTGGTGTTCAGAAGAGCAAGAGTCTTGATTGAGATACACAAGTTCTGAGGGATTGTAACAGGCCAGATATGGAGAGGATGTTTCCTTTTAGGATAGTGAAGAACTAAAAGATCATTGTTGAAAAATCAGGAGTCACCCATTTAAAACAGTGAGGAATGTCAGTCTTTAGAGTTCTTTCTGCAAAGACGGTGGAAGCAGATTCCTTGAATATTGTTAAGCTTAAAGTACAGAGATCCTCGAAAAGCAAGGGCTGTGCAAGGTCAGCGGGGGTAGCCAAGAATGCTGATTTGAGATGACAATCAGATCACCCCTAATCTGATTAAGTGGTGATCAAGCTTGAGGAGCTGAATAAACCATTCCTGCTCCTAATTCATACGTTTTTATGCTTCCTCGATGGAGCCAGCCTATAAAATCCATAGCCATTTTGCCCACTGCTGTTCTCTTCCAAGCACTTACACAATTTGCTTTGGAAAGTTAAATGCACCTCCGCCACCCTTTCAGGCAGCACAGCCTATATCAGCACAACTCACTGCACAAAACAATGTCTCTTCATGTGATCTTTAATTCTTTTGTCATTGTTAATTATGTGTCCTCTAGTTGCTGACCCTTCTGCCACGGAAAACACTGTCTCCTTATTTACTCTATGAAAGCTGAATCACTTTAATTTTTTTAAATTGCCTCTTGAACAACATTCCAAAAAAGCCCAAGGGGTGACGTGATTTTAAGTCTTTTAAGCTCAAGAGGTTTTACAGGATAAACAAAGAAAATGTTCCGACTTGCTGGTGTGAGAATGTCTGAAATGTAAAATAGTGACCAAGAAATACAAGTAGCCCAAAAGCATTTTTAAATAGAATGATGAGTGTATGAAATTCAACATATAGTTACAATGAACATCACTGAAGTAATTAAAGGAAAGCCAGATAAACAAAATGGAGAAAGAACAAAGAAAATTACAGCACAGGAACAAGCCCTTCGACCCTCCAAGCCTGCGCCGATCGGGATCCTCTGTCTAAACCTGTCATCTGTTTTCTAAGGGTCTGTATCCCTTTGCTCCCTGCCTATCCATGTACCTGTCCAGATACATCTTAAAAGACACTATTGTGTCTGCGTCTACCACTTCCGCTGGCAAAGTGTTCCAGGCACCCATCACCCTCTGCGTAAAAAACTTTCCACGCATATCTCCCATAAACTTTTCTCCTCTCACTTTGAACTCATGACCCCTAGTAATTGAGTCGCCCACTCCGGGAAAAAGCTTCTTGCTATCCACCTTGTCTATACCCCTCATAATTCTGTAGACCTCAATCAAGTCCCCCCTCAATTGCCATCTTTCTAATGAAAATAATCCTAATCTACTCAACCTTTCTTCATTGTTAGAAGGAATAAAAGGTTACAGTTATAAAGCTTAGATGAAGAGGTGGTGGCACATGGAGCTTCAATAAGTTGCACCAATGTTCGTTTGGAGATTTTCTCACATCTTCCAAGCCATCATCTCACGGATCTATTTGGAGCCTCCGTTCTCTCCCCACCCCCATCTTAAATTACTTCCATATCCTGTTTCCATTCCTCTCCACTTATGCCAAGGACAAAGATAAGGTTGTGTATTTAAGGCAGGTTGAACAAGTCATCTGGGGTTTGTTCTAGTGTATTAGTGTAGATTCTAAATGCTGCAATAAGGGTGCAGGGTTCCTAACTTTATGGTAAATAAAGAGAGTAAGTAGTAGGAGAAATAGGCCACGAGGCCCAGTAAACCCCCTCCTTTTAACAGGATAAAACAGAAACTGAAAAACTCAACAAGTCTGGCAGTGAAGAAAAATCACAGTTAACATTTCAAGTCTGAGACCCTTCCTCAGAACAGGTATAACTCAAAGTTACTCAGACATGCTCACTCCTTTCAACAGAATCATGGCTGATCATCCGACTTTACTCTATTTCCCTTGCTTCTCATTCCCTGGCTCCAAATGATATTAAAAAATCTGTCTATATCACCCTTTATTATATTCAAGGATGGAGCACCCACAGCCATCAATAGTGATAACTGCCAAGTACTTCCAATCTTCTGCCCGAAGAAAACATTCTCATCTCAATCCTAAATGATCAGTCACTTATCCTGACTCTACCCTCATGTTGAAATACAAGCTTTAAAACATATAAAAAGAACTGAAAATACCTGTAAAGCAACACAGATAAAACCTACAGCAGCCATTCACTAGTCTTCCCCTCAGTTGTATCATGTAACGACTGGAGAAGACAGGAAGTTTTGTCAAGAATACCTCAATGGTCCAGAAGGTAAATGGAACAATAGATTGTACTATATAGAAACAGGATATTTGATACAAGAGGTTCCTGCCAATGTTTAAGCTCCATCTAACTTTAGCGGGATAACTTATTTTTTTCTCTAATTGCGATGATCTAGCCTCCCTGAATGCAGTAAGATTCATCTCAACTATTCCATGTTGTAGACTCCAGCCAAAAGAGGGGGGAAAAAAAGTACTACACTTCTCCCCTGTCAAGACTCTTCTGCAATCTGCAAAAACAATGCAAGCACCTCCCGTTCTTCTACATTACAGAGAAGATCAATTTTACACTGCCCTAGGGCCATGCAGATTTCCAAGTACAACTCAAAGTTACTTATACAGAAACATCTGTGAACTCTTCAACTGTTGCATCAGCAGGATGAGCTCAAGGCTCAGGGTCATATGACTTTTAATCAAAACTGAAAGAACTGCAGGCACTGTAAATCAGGAACCAAAACAGAAGTTGCTGGAAAAGCGCAGCAGGTCTGGCAGCATCTGTAAAGAAAAAAAGATCAGAGTTAACGTTTCGGGTCCGTTCACTTTAACTGATTTTTTTTTCCCTTTACAAATGCTGCCAGACCTGCTGTGCTTTTCCAGCAACTTCTGTTTTGGTTCCTGATTTACAGTGCCTGCAGTTCTTTCGGTTTTTATTGCGTTCCACGTACATGGTGCCCAGAAAGCATAGTATAGAGTGAGGCACGTAGCTAAGCAACATCTACAAATTGGAAGTATTGTTGCACAAATATGTACATACAAAGATGACCATGTCCCATTTTTAATTGGACTCAGGTGACAGAGTCCAAATCTCAAATTCAAAAACAGTAGATTTCAACATCATTGCAACGATTATTCATAAATTAATTATTCAAATCCTTTGCAAATTTTAATTGCTTTCTATAATGAATCGACCTATGCCTATCTGCAACCCGATGGGCCTACTTTAGCCTTTCAAGAAAACATTGGAGGAACACAGCTAATCCAATAGTTTCAGTTTGGAATGACCTGGAATTAACGCAGCACATGAATAAAACAACTCAAATCAACAAACGTACAATACAGCAATACGGCAGGTGTTTCACACTAAAGTTGAAGGTTTTGGTCCTAACACGTAACATAGAAAATTGTTTGTAAATCACTTACCAGTTATGTTAACGAGATCAGTAGCATCAGAAGGGTAAGAGTGATACGACATAATGAGCAGTGTACACAGCAAGCACTGCAGTATAGGCAAACATGATAGCATCACGTGACTGCACTTGGGTGTTGCAAGGTTATTTTTGCAGTGGTCAAGGCTATAACCCACCTGGTATTTTAGCACTTCAAGTGTCATTACAAGCAGTCTTACCTAAGGCTTCATGTCACAGAACTGGATTACAAACATTTAAGCTTTTTGTGTTGTTTAACAGCAATAAATTTTGATTTATATGAAATTTCAATGGCAGGTTCTCTGTCAGATACAAAACTGCTTTACTTAGACCTTGAACCAGATTCAAAAAACCTTGAGTCAAGTCTTGATTAAAAAACAAATGTTTGTGTAAAAGTTATTGATAAGCATCCTCAACTGGATATGGGAAATTCACATTTGCTGTCAAGTAATTGTAACCAATGTAGAACACTGTATCATATCCAACTACAAAGCTTCTAATAGTCACAAAACAAGTGTCACAATAAGCTATGCTGACCGTACAGGCTCCACGTGCAGTACCTCTTATGCTGTTAATTAAACTTAGTGAGGCATCAAGCTAGAATGCTACGATTGGCCTCAGTGCTTCTGAGCAAGAAGAGAGGAAAAGTAAGTCAATTCCAACTGGAAACTAACCACTTGTGGGCGGGATCAGTCAGATTTGTAACTGCTGGGTCTCCAGGATGGAGTGAGGTTTCACTGTCTTGTTCATCTTTTACGATCTTGGTCTTTGCATGAAGCAACACTAGCTGGTAGCTAAACAACGTAGTCAATCTCAATGCGTTGACAACAGTCCCAGACGTGTGGTGAGAAAAATGTCCACGCGCATGTGTTTGGGGGGTACATGGGAGGAGAGAGGTGATTCAGTGACACTGATTAGATTCAAAGATCCATATTGTCTTTTTTCAAATGACACATATCCTGTGCACCAAATACTACATTCTGATTTACATTTAATACATCAACACTTACTGTTTCCTTTCCCCAGGAAACCCTCCATAGATGCCTTAACAATATATGCCATGTTCTCAAGGTGTCATTTCTGTTAGATTCTGCTATCCTCTTTTCAGATTCATAAGTAAACATACCATTCTTTAGATTATGAATTTTCTTGCAAGGTTGGAGTTAAAGTTTTAAGTGACTGTTAAGATAAGAAATTAAAAAGAACCAAAAACATTGAGAATGGAGCAATGAGGGATATTGTCTCTAAAATACTTTACAGGTCATAAGGTTCAACTTTGTTTCTAATGGGCACAGGTCTCTACAATTATATACTGACATCCACTGTATAAAGATTGTCATACAGAATTGCTAGAGACATACTAGTGCGACAGGTTGCAATCCTCTGGTCCCTGGTATTAAAACGCCTTGTGGGAATAAAGCACAATAACAGCATTTAAACAAGTCACTGTGTAAAGGTTTCCAGCCTAGAAACAGCATCCCAGCACTGGTTTTCCACAATTCCTCACATATGGAAAGGAATGAAGAATATGGAGGTGTTAAATATCCTTCAAGATTCTGATTAGCTTTGTCAGATGGACTGCAAAATACATCTGCCTTTGGAAATGAGACGACAAGCCCAGCAACCGCTAAAAATAAAGCATTCTCTTAACAATTAGTTGCTTGAGGTGGAATTTTGATAAACAGTCCCTGTGAAATATTTAACACTAAAAAAACAGAACTACAGATCGGCTTCTCCTTCGAGGCTGCGATTTGTGCATTAGAAAATATAAATCTCCGACGTATAGTTACGTGCTGTTAGAATGGAAAACAACCATAAATACTCCAAATATGTTCAACAACAAAACTGTACATCGGTTGCCCAAAACACATTTAATTTTGCATTGCACCTGAGCACCAGGTACAGTAATTATAGGAAGAGATTTCAAAAGCTACATCCAGACACCTGATGAAGGAGCAACACTCTGAAAGCTAGTGTTTTCAAATAAACTGGTTGGACTATAACCTGCGTCGTAAGATTTTTGACCTTGTCCAACCCAGTCCACCACCAGCACCTCTACATTATGCAAATCTAAACAGGATCAGTCCATCTTATTCTGGACAGAACACAACTTCCGTCCACATCACCCCTCCAAACCCCGAGTCCGTGACTGTCAGACAAACCAACAAGAACACCTGCCTCAGAGATAATAGGGGCTGCAGATGCTGGAGAATCCGAGATAACAAAGTGTGGAGCTGGATGAACACAGCAGGCCAAGCAGCATCTTAGGAGCACAAAAGCTGACGTTTCGGGCCTAGACCCTTCTGTCTAGCTCTTGTGCTCCTAAGATGCTGCTTGGCCTGCTGTGTTCATCCAGCTCCACACTTTGTTATCAAAAACACCTGCCTTCTTTGTACAGATATAGTAGTCATCCTCAGGAACTGGTCCAGATCTGTTTTAAGTATTTGCATTGCATGTGTGTTCACTGCATGCATATGGAAATCCAGCAATCTTGCTGCTGTCACACCAGCTATTTTTCACCTTTAGCAAAGCCCATTCATAACATAATTGCAGCTTTGACAAGTTATTGCCAAGTTATTAGCGATACACCTAACAACCTGTTCAGTTACTACACAACTATAAATGCAGCATCCTGCTTCATTTCAGTTGAGCAACGGTCACAGCAAGTTACAGCTGCTTAATCTTTAAATATTACAAATTTAATATCTGATGGTCATAACCTTGAAAGTTAACTTTGTTACTCAACATTTAAAAGGGACCCGACAGGTACAGAGGGTTTAGACGATATAGATCAGTTTAGGATAATTGGTCAGCATGGACATGTTGGTCTAAATGTTGTTTCAGTGCTGTATAACTATGATTCTCTAGGAGTGCTATATGAATGCTGAATAATCTCTAGCATTTTATACTTTTTTTTCCAGACTTACAGTATCAGTGTCTTGTTTAAGGATTATGGTTGATTAACTTGGAGCCAAAGCCATATTTTTAAAAAATGAAAATAAATCACATTGGAGGTGTGCAAAGCAATTATGCAGATCATGTCACTGCCTTATTTTTGGAAAGCGATTCAGTCCATCCATGCTAATTCCACAAGTACCATATTTTCTAAATTTAACCTTCCTCATTTTGCTCATGATTTCTATCACTGAGTTTATACAACCATAAAAAATTACAGAATAACTTTATGGTCATCACATTAGTGGTGGCAGTTTGAGCAATCCTCCCTTCATGCTCTCTCCATAATGCCTTTTATCCAATTTCTCTTTGCCCACATGCACACCCTTTGCAAAGCAAACATTCAACTTGGATTGGCACCAGGTTAGACAAGGTCAGACAAGTCAACATAGCTGACTAAACAGAAACTTAGAAAATCGGAGTAGGCCATTCAAGACATCAACTCTGCTCTGCTATTCAATAACATGGTTGACCCTCAATCTCAACACCATGCTACTCCTCTCTCCCAGACGGCTTACTGATTTTAGTTTCTAGAATCTATTTCATTTTTATATATATTCAGTTGTAGAAAATTTCACAGGTACATAATCAGCCAAGTGAAGAAATTTCTCAGAATGTGAAACAGCTTTCTTCCTATGAACCACGTGACAATGATCCAGACCCTTCGTTCAGGGGAAGCCGTCTCTGCATCCATTCTTTCTGTCTATCCCTAACAGAATTGTATAATTTCCAGAAGATCCCCTCTCATTCTCCTAGATTCCAGAGAGTAAAGGCCTAGCTAATTCAATCTTGCCTAAAATGATAAACTTGCCATCCCAGCAATCGGGCTACTGAACTTTTAATGCATCCCTCAATGGCAAGTATATACTTGTTTTTGGCTGAGGAGATGAACACTGCAGACAGAAATCCAGGTTTCACCAAGGCCCTCCGGAACTCCAGGAAGAATCTCTTCCTCTGCAATAAAGCTAACACAAAAAGGCAACATACCAAGTGCCCTCCTAACTGCTTGCTGCACCTGTATATTTGCTTTCAGTGACTAATTTACAAGAACACCCAGGTTCCTTGGTAAACAGTTCCTAATCTATCACCGTTAAAATAACATGTTGCCATTCTGCTTTTCCTACCAAAGTGAACTACTTCACACTTATCCAAGTTATATTGTAACTGCCATTAATTACCCACTCACTCAACTTGTTCATGCTGGCTTCAGGCCTCTTCATCAACACCAGTGACAAGTTTAGTGTCAGTGACAAACTTTGGAAATATTATGCTTTATGCTCTTATTTAGTTAAAATATACTGAAAAGAACTGAAGCCCAAGCAAGGATCACTGTGGAACTCCACCAGCCATCAGCTCACACTCCAAAAAAAAAGACACAGCTATCTCTACTCTGATATTTCAGTTTGCGAAACAAGTCTCATTTTATGCCAACGTTACCCCCAATTCCACGTGCTTTAACTTTGCACACTTACCTTTTAAACTGGGATCTTATCATTTAGGTTTCTGAAAATCCCAAACACCTCACATCCACTTGTTCTCCCTTATCTGCTCTACATCCTCAAACAGCTCCTGTAGGTTTGTCAAACACTTTCTTTTCATAAAACCATGTTGATTTTCTGTAATCTGGTTGGTTATTTTCTAAATATCCTTTTATGATATCCTTTACAGTACACTCCAGTATTTTCTCCACAACTGATGTTAAGCTAACCAGTCTGCAACTCCATGTTTCCTTCTTCCTTCTACTTTTTTAAACAAAACGTTGGAGTTACAGTTGCTACCCTCTATTCTGCCAGGATGGCTCCATCTTTTGAATTCTGGAAGATAACAAACAGTTCATCCACTATCTCCATGGCTATTTCCTTTAGTACTAGTTTCTTTAATGTCTCCAGCATTTTAAAATTTACACTAACACCCTTCAATTCATCCATCTCAATACACTTTTGCTTCACAAGCATTTTTGTGAAGCCACAGTGTCTTCTTCCTTGAATACAGAAATAAAGCAGTAATTAATTGCTAAAATATCAGTTCTTGTGTTTTGGACTTTATCTACATTTGTCCACACTAATCTTATTACTTTGTACATTTAGACTCACATATTCTTCCATCCCACTTTTATGTTCCTTGCAAGTTTCCTCTCACTCTATTTTCATCTTATTAATTCTTGATCCTTCTTTAATCGGATACAAGCTTGGATCACAAACAGGGAAGGGTAATTCTCAGATCAAAAGACCATGAACTAACAACCAAAGCAACGGAAGCTTTAACCAACCAAAGCCAGTGCACTTTGCCTCCAAATCACCCTCACAGGGACACAAACGCTCAGTTGTAGCCCATATACATGAAGTTGTCTGATTCTTAGCCCAACAACTCACTTAATGTTGAGCTAATTTTGATGCCCGTTTGAGGGGCTCTCATATTAGATTGATATTTTGATGTCAAAAGTATGACATGATTGTCAGAGAATAGCCCCATACACAATAATATCTGAAAGTTTGCAGGTGTATTACATGAAGCAGCATTAGGACATGACCATGCTCTCCAATAAACCCAATCATGCAGAGGGATGTGGCACTGAAAGCAGAAATGGCAGATCTGCTTATTGTTTTGAGCCTATATGGCACAACACTAATGCCTGCATTTTAAGAGAATTTGTTTTATTCAAATCACTTTGAATAGTGGCGGTGTACCAATAAAATACTAGTTTTCATGCTTCTTGCTTCAACATACATTGAAATCACTCGCTGCTCCCTTGGCCATCGCTGAATAGGAGCAGATCCCCATGACTATTGGCCAACATGTTCACGAGCTGACTAATCACACAAGTCAATATCAGCAGGTTTAGATTCAAATCAATCATGCCCACCACCGCACCACCACCCCGCCCCGCAACCCCCCCCCCCCCCCCCCCCCTCCAACCCACCCATCCCGCAAGTCTGTTGTTAACATGATTAGCAGAGAGAACTCAAAACAGACACTTGGATTATTTCACCATCTGCTTCTTCCCATTCATAAGCTACCTGTTAACACAATCATCACTGTTGCAACATTGTGCTATCAACTAAAGACTATCTGCCACAAACTTGACCAACTGGAAAGTAATTTGAAGAACATAAAAGAATAAAATCAATTTGTAACAGTTTAAGACAAAAACAAAACTTGGTCAAAGAGTAAGTGTTTATCTTTTAAGAAATTTGCTATATTATTCCCATTTTTAAAATCTAACATAAACCAGATCTTTGAATGTATTCTAATGGCTTACTATCAGTAACAGTCTGGTATTTATTAGTTTTGTCAAATTTACAATTTCAATTTTATTTACAAAACTAAGAACTAAAAATGCGCACCATACCAATCTTGAACAAAAAACGACAAAGTGGCACTGGATACTGTCAAGGCCACAGATCCTTACATATCCAGGCTTCAGTACGAAATACATGTTCTAGAACAAGCCAGGCCCTTAGCCAAACTGTACTAATACAGTAAGAACACTGGATCTGCCGAGCAAAGTGGAAATCTTTCAGGGCATGTTCTGTTCACAAAAAGCAGGTTAAATGCAACCCAGCCAATCAGTGTACCATAATAACAAGGTGGAGAGCGGGATGAACACAGCAGGCCAAGCAGCATCAGAGGAGTAGGAAAGCTGACGTTTCAGGCCTAGACCCTTCTTCAGAAATGGGGGAGGAGAAGGGAGTTCTGAAGTAAATAGAGTGCGGGGGGAGGCAGATAGAAGATGGATAGAGGAGATGGTAGGTGGAGAGGAGACAGACAGGTCAAAGAGGCATGGATGGAGCCAGTAAAGGTAAGAGTAGGTGGGGATAGGTCAGTCCAGGGAGGACAAGCAGGTCAAGGAGTGGGATGAGGTCAGTAGGTAGAAGATGGGGTGGGAGGAAAGGGATAGGTGAGAGGAAGGACAAGTTAGGGAAGCGGGGACAAGTTGGGCTAGTTTTGGGATGCGGTGGTAGGGGGGGGAAGATTTTGAAGCTTGTGAAGTCCACATTGATACCAATGGGCTGCAGGGTTCCCAAGCGGAATATGAGGTGTTGTTCCTGCAACCTTCAGGTGGCATCATGGTGGTGGTTTCCCCGATGTAGAGGCGGCCACAACAGGAACAGCGGATACAGTATACCACATTAGCTGACGTGCAGGTGAACACCTGCTTGATGTGGAAAGTCTACTTGAGGCCTGGGATAAGGGTGAGGGGGAAGGTGTTGGGGCAGGAGTAGCACTTCCTGCGGTTCAGGGAAAAGTGCCAGGTATGGTAGGGCTGGAGGAGAGTATGCAGTGGACAAGGGAGCCCTGGAGAGAGTGGTCCTTCTGAAGAGCAGGGAAGGGTGGGGAGGGACCCTTGGTGGTGGGATCAGATCGCAGAAGTGTCGGAGGATGATGCGTTGGATGCAGAGGTTGGTGGGGTAGTACATGAGGAGGAGAGGGATTCTGTTTTGGTTGTTATTGTGGAGAGGGGCAGTGAGGGATGAGTTGCGGGAAATGTGGGAGACACAGTGTCGAGGGCGTTCTTGACCACTGAGGTTAGGGGGGGTGGTTGCAGTCCTTGAAGAACAAGGACATCCGAGATGTTCAGGAGTGGAATGCCTCAACCTGGGAGCAGATTCAGTGGAGGCGAAGGAATTGGGAATAGGGGACGGCATTTTTGCAGGAAGGTGGGTGGGAGGTGGTGTATCCTAGGTCGCTGTGGGAGTCTGTGGGCTGGAAATGGATATCGGTTTCCAGGTGGTTGCCAGAGATGGATACAGGTCCAGAAATGAGAGAGAGGTATTAGAGATGGTCCAGGTGAGCTTAAAGTTGGGGTGGAAGGTGTTGGTGAAGTCAATGAACTGTTCGAGGTCCTTGTGGGAACATGAGGCGGCGACAATACAGTCATCAATGTAACAGAGAAACAGGTGGGGTTTAGGGTCAGCGTAGCTACGGAAGAGGGATTGTTCTGTACCTTTTCTTCATTGATGATGATTTAGTATTGTATGTGAGAGTTTCTAGGCCCACATGACAGTTTCTGCTCCTCTATACTGGCTGTAATTAACAGCTTGTCATTTTGTGACGAATTCACACATTCAAAATGAGCCAGTTTATTGGATTTTCTCTGAACTTTGTTTACTGAAAAGTCAGTTGGATTCACATTGGGCTGGCTATTGTTATTTCAAGCTATTTTGAAGACAGTACCTTTGAGCATTTTGGTTGTGACACTATTTCATTCTGCTCAAGACAAACTCTTGACTATCAATCAAATAGTAGAAGGTGACTCTGCAGAACTCTTGACTCTGTCAATCTCTGCTATGTGCAGGCGGGAGCATAGTTATCAATCTGTACCTGCCTATTTCTGCAATGTGAATGTGAGAGTGAATTTATCAAATTCTGCCTGATAGCGTCTGTTGTGTAAGGATGACTACAGTTATGGGCATATACCTGCCAGCTTCTGTTATGTGAAGAAGTGAGGGTCACTACTGGCCTGGACCCGTCAATTTCTGCTATGTGAATGTGACAGTTTAGTTCTCAGTCCATAACTGACTTTTCTAATATGCAAGCAGGTGAGTAGTTATCCCTCTATGCTTGTTATATCTATGAGTGCAGATATGAATCTATGCTTCTCGTTTTCCTCTCTGTCAATAAATGAGTTTTGTTATCTGCCTATACCTGTCAGACCTTATTCGGTGAATGTGTGTATAGTTACCAATGTGCGCCCGTCAGATTTCGCTCTGTGAAAATGTGTGTTGTTATTGAACCGTACATGTCCACTGCGCTGTGTGAAACAGGGTGTGTTATTATTAACCCGTTCCTGCCAGTATCTGCTTTGGGAACATGGAAGTGTAGTTATCAGTTTTTCTCTGACATGTCATTGGATAAGCATATGGACGTACATGGAATAGTGTAAGTTAGATGGGCTTGAGATCGGTATGACAGGTTGGCACAACATCGAGGGCCGAAGGGCCTGTACTGTGCTGTAATGTTCTATGTTCTATGTACCGTTATATGCACCTGAGAGTGTACTTACCGATCTGTCCCTATCAGATATTGTTGTGTATGAGAGACAGCAGTTATTAATCTATGCCTTTCAGTTTCTAGTTTGTGCATGTGCATACATGTTTCATTCTGTACCTGTCAGTTTCAGCAATGAGAATGCGAGTGTTGTAATCAGTCTCTACATGTCAGTTTCTGCTGTTTCAACAGGAGCTAGTTATCGATTTGACCATGTCAGATTCCGCTCCTCTGAAGCTGCTTGGCCTGCTATATTCATCCTGCTCTACACCTTATTATCTTAGGTGTATGGTGTGTTAGCTTGCATCATTAGAGGGATCTAGTTCAAGAGTTGTTAAGTTATGCTTCAGCTCTACAAAACCCTGGTTTGGCCACATCGGGAGTATTGTGTCCAATTCTGGTAGCCTCATTACAGGAAAGATGCAGAAGCAGTGGAAAAAGTGCAGAGGAGATTTATTAGGATGTTGCCTGGAATGGAGGGAAGGTCTTACAAAGAAATGGTGAGGGAGCTAGGGCTTTTCTCTTTAGAACAATGAAGGATGAGAGGTGACTTGCTAGAGGTATACAAGATAATCAGAAGCATAGATAGAATGGATAGCCAGAGACTTTTCCCTAGGGTGGAGGTAGCTATTACAAGAGAGCATAGTTTTAAAGTGAGTGAAGGTAGAAATAGGGGAGACATCAGAGGTAGTTTCTTTACTCAGAGTGGGAGGGGCCTGGAATGCATTGCTGGAGAGGGTAACGGAGTCAGCCTCATTAGGGGCATTTAATCGGCTATTAGATCGGCATATGGTTGATGGTATAAGGTAGGGGTGGAGGTTAGATAGGCCTTAGATTTGGGGTAAAAGTTCGGCACAATATCGTGGGTCCAAGGGCCTGCACTGTGCTGTAGAGTTCTATGTTCCATGTTCCACGTAATCTACAAAGAGGCAGGCACAGTTTGGTCCGACGCGGGTACCCACAGCCACCCACTTTGTCCGTAGGAAGTGGGAGGAATTGAAAGAGAAGTTGTGAGGGTGAGGACGAGCTCGGCTAAGCGGATGAGGGTGTCAGTGGAGGGGGACTGGTTGGGCCTGCGGGACACCATAATTCTACTTTCAGTAATCAAAATGATGTAAGGTGCTTTCAACTGTATGATCACTCAGCAAAAAAAAGTACAACAATTTGGTTCTTTCAGGTCATGCAAATACAGACACCATTTTACAGTCGGTTCAAGTAAGGGCCAAGCAGCTGAATTTCAGAGATAAGGCAAGGGTGACTGCTCATGACATCAAAGCAAAATTTGATCAAGTACAGTATGTCCTAGAAAGGAGGAAAGACAATGATGGTAAGGTAAGGGACCCTTAGATAACGAGTGAAGTTGTGAATTTAGTCAAAAGGAAGAAAACATACGTAAGGCTTAGATTAGATTACTTTTAGATTAGATTACCTACAGTGTGGAAACAGGCCCTTTGGCCCAACAAGTCCACACTGCCCCTTAAAGCATCCCACCCAAACCCATATAACCCACATATCCCTGAAAACTACGGGCAATTTAGCATGGCCAATCCACCTAGCCTGCACATCTTTGGGCTGCGGGAGCAAACTCCACACAGACATTGACCCAAGGCGGGAATCGAACCCGGGTCCCTGGCGGTGAGGTTGCGCTGCTAACCACTGAGCACCGTGCCGTTAAAATCGAACAGGGCCTGTAAGGAATATAAAGAAAGCAGGAAAGAACTCAAGCAGGGAATTAGGCCAGGAAGACTGGGCCACGAAATGACTTTGGCAAGCAGGGTTAAAGAGAATCCCAAGGCATCCTGTAAATACATTAAAAATAAAGAATAACAAGGGAGAAGGTAGGGCCAGTCAAGTATATAGGAGGGAATTTGGGCTTGGAGTCAAAGGGGCGAGATCCTAAATGAGTACTTAGCATCAATATTCATCCAGGAAGAGGATATGGAGGATAGTGAGATTAGTATACAGCATGCTAATAATCTTGGGCATTTAAGATCAAGAAACAAGTGGTGTTGGGTTTCTTCAAGAGCATTAAGGTAGGTCACCTTAAATCATTTTGACTGCTGAAAGTAGAATTATGGTGTCCCGCAGGCCCGACCAGTCCCCCTCCCCTGACACCCTCATCCGCTTAGCCGTGCTCGTCCTCACCCTCAACTTCTCTTTCAATTCCTCCCACTTCCTACAGACAAAAGGGGGTGGCCATGGGTACCCGCCTCTGCCCCAGGACCCAATGGTATCTACCCCAGATTACTGAGAGAGGTAAGATAGGAGATTGCTGGTGCCTTGGCCAAGATCTTTATATCCTCACTGGCCACCAGAGGAGTGGTGAATAGCTGATGTTGTTCCTCTGCTCAAGAAGGAAAATAGGAGTAATCCAGAAAACTATACACAGGCAAGTCTCACAGCAGTGGTTGAGAAGTTATTGGATGGAATTCTCAGGGATAGGAGTTACATGCATTTGGAAAAACATGGCCTAATTGGGGACAGACAGCATGGCTTTGTGCAGGGCAGGTCATGTCTTACTGACTTGATTGAATGTTTCAAGGAAGTAACAAAGAAGTTGCGCAGTGGATGTTGTCCACATGGATTTTAACAATGCTTCTAACAAGTTCCCTCATGGTAGGCTCATCTAGAAGATTACAGCGCATGCGATCCACGGTGACTTTGGGCACACGGGTTCAGGATTGGCTTGCCCATAGAAGAGAGCAAGTTTTGGCAGAAAGGGTGCTTTTCTAGCTGGAGGTCCATGACTAGTGGCATTCTACAGGGGATCTGTACTGGGACCTCTGCTGTTTGCGATATATATAAATGACTTGGATAACAATGTAGATAGGTGGGTTAAGTAAGTTTGCAGATGATTCGAAGATCGGTGGAGGAGTTGTGGATGGTGTACAAGGTTGTCAAAGGATACAGCGGGACACTGAACAGTTGCAGATGAGAGTGGAGAAATTGCAGATGGAGTTTAATCCCAGCAAGTGTGAGGTCCTGCATAAGTATGAAAATAAAGCATACAGTTAATTGCAGGGCCTGGTACAGCACAGACATACGGATGGATCTTGGGGTTCAAGTCCATATCCCCCTTAAAGTGGCCAAGCAAGTAGATGGGGTGGTTATGGTGGTGTATGACATGTTTGCCTTTACTGGTCAGGGAACTGAGCACAAGAGTTAGGCTGTCACATTGCAGCAAAGACTTTGGTTCAATTCCGGCTGCCCCCTTACAGCAAGGATGAGTAAGCTCTGGAGAGGGTGCAGAAGAGGCTTACCAGGGCGCTGCCTGGATTAGAAGGTATGAGTTGTAAGGAGAGGCTAGAAACACTTGGGTTGTTTTCTCTGGATGGCAGAGGATGAGGGGAGACTTGATAGCAATCTATAAAATTATGAGATGCATGGATAGGGTTGACAGTCAGAATCTTTCTCCCCAGAGTTGAGATGTCTAATACTAAGGGGCATGCATTTAAGATTTTTTTGTGTTGTGGAGGGGGTGGAGACAAGGGAAAAGCTCAAAAGAGATGAGGGTCAAGATTTTATCTGTACGCAAGAGGGGTAGGAATCTGCAACATACTGCCATGGGTGGGTGGTGGAGAGATGCATGATAGGGGCATTTAAGGGACTTTTAGATAAGCACATTATGCTAGGAATAAAGGGATATGAATCAAGAGCCAACAGAAGGGATTAGTTGAATTTGGTGTCATGTTTGGCACACGATCATGGACCAAAGGGCCCACTCCTGTGCTGTATTATTTTCTAATAGGCCTGGGCAAAATTTGAGTCGACAGAAATCATAAAATTTCTCCATCAAGCATAGTCATGCCAGGTGCAAAGTATAATACAGGCTTAGTCATCTCATCCCCAGGACATTACTGCAGGAATTCCTCAGGGTAATGCGCTTGGCAGAACCATCTAAAGCTGGATCACCAATGTTCTTCCATCCAATAAAGATCAGAAATAAAGCTGTTTACTGACGATTTAATGGTCAGCGTCATTTGCAACTAATGCTGAAGCTGTTCATGCTGCAAGCATGCAGCACAACCTGAACAAAACTCCTGGCTCCCCAGAATCTGTCCACTATCTATAAAGCAACATTTAGATGTCACAGAATGCTCTACACTTACTGGGATGAGTGCTTTTCCAGCAACAGAAGCTCAGCATCAAGCAAGGCAAAGCAGTCTGCTTGAATGGCACCCTATGCACCATCTTAATCGTTATTTTCTCCACCATAAATGTCAATGTGGACAGTTTTGGTGCTGTATATCCATTGTAATCCTATGTGTTTACACAAGGAATGCAATGCTGCATTTAGATCAGAAAAATTACAAAAAACATTAAAAGTGCCACATTTACACCAAGCACTAATTCTCTACTTTTGCTCCTTCTGCATAATGGGACAAGTGATTACAGGCAAGATTTCCTGAATCCACTGAAAAGTTTAAAACACAGCTTAATCAATTTATGTATGGCAACACATATCTTCAGGTGGTAGGGGCACTTAATGTGACTCTAAGCATCAACAGCATAACGATCCCAGGGTCAGTGAACTTCTGAATACAATTTTGTTTATACACAGCCAGACAAAGCACCGATTTCACGAAAGCAGTTAAAGACAGTGCACCATATCGGTCCACTTGGGGTGGGAAGAGGCAGGGAAATGGCAGATTTAAACCAACAGTCATAGCAATTCAGTACAGATTTTTTTTCAGCAGTCTATCCTCTACGATACAGAATCTCCCTAACAGTGAACACTACACCCTGACATTGGAGATTGTTTCACGCGGCATCTGTTTGGAAACTCCAGCATTCCTTTAAAAGTGATACAATTTGTGAACGATGAATGAGTGATAACTGACACCAAATTAATTACAATTGCTCTAAGTGATGGCTTGGGTCAGCTACCAATCACAACAATGTCCAAGTGCTTCATATGGTTTACATGATCCAGATAATTTACAGCCTTCATCAGTTGAAAACTGCTACCATGTACATAATCCCAACTGCTCTGAAGATGAAATGCTGTGGCAATGCTACGTGACAAGACCTGAAGGCCTAAAAGATAAAAGGCTCAGAGTATTATAAAGCTCTTTTTGTGAATTAACAAAGAAATTACTGAGTACTCATACCACCCACAAACCACTAGAGGTTTAATTTGTACTGAAGTGTGTTCCCCCCAACGAAGTGGTTTCTAAAATTAAAACCTGAAGTAGCTGTTCATTTTGTGTAGCACCATCACTGAAATCAGAATTAACTTAATATAAAATTCTTTTGGCTACTTTAAACTTCTGGGTCTGTAATTTAACATGAGGATGACTATTGAACGCATATGTACAATGACCACTGTAGGCTTCTCAAACTCAAACAATGTTTTAAAAAAAAAACACTCAAGATAATGCAGACAGCATGCGGTTACAGTAACCTCAAAGTCCAGAGGATTAACACAATTATATGTTAAGTTTATGCATGATCCTCTTGAAACTAATTTCCATTGAGGTCGTTAAACATATCTGGGTAATACAAAAACAATTAAGTCTGATGAGCCTCTATAAAATACGGGTTCATCCTCATTTTTTTCCCCAGTCTTTCACAGGAGTCAGCTGTCACTGGCAACTTGTCCGTCTTCAATTACCTTCAAGAAAGTAGTCACAAATTGCCTCCTTTGGGTGAATGGCAGAAGAATTGGAATTTGTTTTGGACAAGTGTGACATGATGCACTTGGACAGGACAAGGAAGGCAAGGAAATACATGAAGCAGCAGCAATGTTCAGGACCTTGGTTTGCATGTCCAACAGTCCCTCAAGGTACAGGGACAGGTAAAGTGGCTTAGATGACATCAGAGATATCTCAGGCAAGGCACAGAGTTTAAAAACAGGGAGATTACGCTGCAACTCTATAAAATGTTGGTTAGGCTACAGCTACAGTACTGCGTGTAGTTCTGGATTCACTATTATAGCAAAGACATGACTGCATTGGAGTGGATTCAGAGGATATGTATCAGGGCGTTGCCTGAACCAGATTGTTTCAGTTATAAAGAGAGATTGGATGGACTGGGATAACACAATGTGGAGCTGGAGGAATGGAGCTAGCCAGGCATCAACAGAGAAACAGGAAAGCTGTCGTTTATGAAGAAGGGTCCCAACCCAAAACGTCAGCTTTCTTGCTCCTCCGATGCTGCCTGCCTGCTGTGTTCCTCCACCTCCACACTGTTACATCAGACTCGAGTATCAGCAGTTCTTACTACCTCTGATTGGATAGACTGGGGTTGTTTGCCTTGGAGCATATGAGACTGACAGGCAATATGATTGAAGGCACGAAATTACATGGGGCATACACAGGGTAAACAGGAAGGTATTTTTCCTCTTGAAAGGATCAATGACTAGGGACATCGATTTATAAAGGGCGGGGTGGGGTGGAGGAGAGGAGTGCAGTAGTATTATCGCTGGACTGTTAATCCACAGACCTAAGTAATATTCTGGGGACCCGGGTGTGAATAACCACCATGGCAGATGACGGCATCTGAATTCAATAAAAATCTGGAAATAGAAACCTCATGACGACCATGTAGACATTGCTGATTTTTTGGAAAACCTTATCTGGATCACTAATGTCCTTTAGGGAAGGAAACTGTCATCTTTACCTGGTCTGCGTACATGCAACTCCAAAGCTAGCGCAATGTGGTTAACCGCCCTACGGACATCTCAGGATGGGCAATAAACACCGGCCTAGCCAATGATGCCCTCATCTTGTAAGTGAATAACAGAAATGTTTGGTGCTTTTTCTTGACGATCATGGACTCGATAGGTTGAAGGACTTTTTTTTTCCTTTGCTGAATGGGTTTTTAACTGTTTTATACATTTCTATGACCCTAAGAAGTTGAGACTAAGAAAATTCTTTTTTTAGGAGCAAATGGTTTGGGTCTGGAATGCACTGCCTGTTTGTGGAGGTGTATTTCACAATAGGACACCTACCTGAAGAGAAAACATTGTCAAGACTACTTGGAAATGGGGGAGTGGGATGCTGGACTTGTTGAGTTGTCATGCAGAGTGCTGGCAGGGATACAACAGGCCAAATTACCTCCTTCAATGCTGTAACCGATCTATGGTTCAATCGTGAAAATAGCTGAGAAAATGTCAGTCAGTAATATGGCAGCCATCCACGACCTGCTTCTGTCCAGTTGGAATAAACAGAGTTCCTGGTACTTTAGAAACTACAGTTCCTACCTCACAGAGGGCTGATCCACGAGAGTTTTGAGACTTCTTCCCCAGTGTCACCACACCACTGAATACCTGTGTCTTCCTATATGATCTAATGTTCTAAAGTAAGCATTTTGGAAAGGCAAATCGGGGCAGGATTTATAGGCTTAATGGTAAGGTCCCAAAGATGGTTGCTAAACAAAGAGGCCTTGGAGTGCAAATTCACAGTTCCTTGAAAGTGAAGTAACTGGTAGATGGGATAGTAATGAAGGCATTGGGTATGCTTGCCTTTATTGGTCAATGTATTGAGTATCGGAGTTGATAGGTCATGCTGCGACTGTACAGGACATTGGATAAGCCACTATTGGAATCCCGGGATGGAGGCTGAAGGGTGTCCTGGTGGTGTTTTACAAAATCATAAGGGGGCATGGATAGGGTAAACAGACAAGGTATTTTCCCCCAGAGTGGGGTTGTCCAAAACTAGACGGCATAGGGTTAAGGTGCTTGAGGTAAGACTTAAAAGGGACCCAAGGGGCAACTTTTTCATGCAGAATGGTGGTGCATGTATGGAACGCCCTGCCAAGGGAAGTGGTGGAGGCTAATACTCTGACAACATTTAAAAGGCACCTAGATGGGTATATGAATAGGAAGGGTTTAGAGGGATATGGGCCAAATATGGGACTTGATCAACTAGTCAACATGGACAAGTTGGACTGAAGGGTCTGTTTCTGTGCTGTATATCTCGATGAAGCTATGACTAATGGCCCTAAGGAGGTAGTTGCATGCTTTGCTCTTCACAGCTACCATCATTTGTATCAGTAAAAAACAGAGGTAATACCAATGGATCAATATTTGGAACCTACAAAACAGCATCCAACTTTAATCACAAACACACTCCCTATGATTCGGCTGGTGATGGGTTCAAGGATATGTACCCATAGCAAAGGCAGACACTTTTGTGCAGTACTAGAGACATTCTGATATTAAACCAAGGTCCAATTATCTGTTCAGGCAGTTGCAGTTGAAGACCATAAAGTTACCCAAATATCCTGGTCCCGACCATACAAAATCCATGGCACGTAATTTATTATGTTTGTTAACAGGATGTTGTCATCACTCGAAAGGCCAGCATTTATTAACCACGAGACATATTTGGCAATTTAGAGAGAGGCCTTGCTCATTTATGTTCACACAAAAAATAATTCACAAAATGCTTTGGTTCTTGAGAATATGAAAGATATTATTATAAACTAAAGTTCTCACTTGGATTACACAAACAAAAGAATTAGCAAACAGCATTAAGGCTATCTTCACATTAGTACTATAATCACGCCAGCAGAATTAGTTTTTAAATTAGCTACACACAGGATACTAACAGTACAGGCTCTCACACTGTCTCACTTCTAATAAAGAAAAATCCCAGTTCAGTCGTGAACCCAACCTGCAGCCTGGTGCCTCAGATGTGACATGTACCTTCAACTTATTGACTTTTAATTTTTTTTTGTTTCCCCTAATCACCTTGTTCAGAAAGATTACTACACTCTCTGGAGCAGGTCTTTGGAAGACAAAACACACCATCAGAAAAACGCGTTTTTCCATGCTTCACTCTAACAAGATTAAGTGTTACACATTATTTTTGTGCTTTTAGCTTTAAGAAATTGAAATATTGGTCCTATACACATGCCCTTGGACCAATCCAATAAGGATGATTCATCAAGTAGCGTGGGCCAACTATTGAACTGCTCCTGGGAAAGACGGCCGATGCAACCAAGCATAGAAGGTTCAACTACAGAACTCCCGCCAGATGAGTTAGCCATTCAGTGCACTGAGCAAGCTTGTTGTTTTAAAAGCCAAAATTTGATATGGAGTAGTTTCACATTTTCTGAATGCATCCACTCACAAGGTTATGTTTCATACAGGAACGCGTGCCTGAAATTGACTTCAACTGGCACAAACGGGCAAACATCAGCACAGCAATTGGTCAAGAATGGCAGAAGGCTCACTCTCAAATCTGATTCATTATTATTCTATTTCTCTCTTGCATATACACACTATAGAATGTGATCCAGTATCACCTCTCACACAGTCTCCCAATACTTAATTCGATTGGGTATCATGCTCACATACCATAAATCTGATCGGGCTTCAACTCTCTCATGTTACTGCAGCAGATACACTGGGCAATAATCAGAAGTGGGAACGAGCCCAGTGACTATGTTGTAAAAATTTAAACAAAACCATCTTTGATATGGATAATAAAATGTGAGGCTGGATGAACACAGCAGGCCAAGCTGCATCTCAGGAGCACAAAAGCTGACGTTTCGGTTTGATATGGAATGGTTTAACCGTTAAACTGTTTATGGGTGTTATAACAATTTAAGGTTAAGATATATAGAAAGTAGATTCAGTTTATTCCAATTAATTCAGACAATCAACTACTTTGTACTTGGGCTGAAAAGCGACAAGCAACATTCCTGCGACACTAATTTCATGGAATTAATGATATCCAAGAAGAGACAATCGCTCCTTGACATTCAACAGCATATGTGAATTCCTCATAATCAATATCTTGGGAGTTCCTACTGACCAGAAACTCAACTGGATTTGCCATATAAATACAGTGGCTACAAAAGTGGGTCAGAGACTAGAAATTCTACAAATAACTCACCGCCTGCCTTCCATCTTCACGGCACAACTCAGGAATGTGATAGAATACTTAACTTGCCTAGGTGGGTGCAGCTCCAAAAACGCTCAAAAAGCCTGACAACATCCAGGACAAATCAGCCCACTTGATTGGCACCACATGCATTCCTTCCACCACCAACGTGCAGCAATAGCAGTGAGGACTAGCTACAAGATGCTGAGCAGAATCTTCCCAAAGATCTTTAGAAAGCGTCTTCCATACCCGTAGCCACTCCCATCTCGAGGACCAGAGTAGCAAATACATAGAAAGACCACCACTTGAAAACTCCCCTTGAAACTGTTCATCATCTTGACTTTTATTTTTAAAACTCACTCATGGCCAGCATTTATTGTCCGTCCCTAGTTGTCCTTCAGGTGGTAGACGATGAGCTGCCTTCTTGAACTACCACAGTCCATGTGTGATAAGTTGACCCACAATGCCCTTAAGTACTGAACTCCAGGGTTCTAACCCAGTGACAGTGAAGGAAAAGTGATATATTTCCAAGTCAGGATGGTGAGCAGCATGGAAGGGAACATTCATGTGGTGGCGTTCCCATGTATCTGCTGCCTTTGTCCTTCGAGATGGAAGTGTTCACATGTTTGAAAGGTATCATCTAAATATCTTTGGTGATTTTCTGTAATACATCTTATACATAGTACATACTACTGCTACTGAGCATTGGTGGTGGAGGGAGTGCGTGTTTCTTGTGAATGTAATACCAAAAAAATGTGCTGCTGTGTCTTGGATAAGTGTTTGAGTGTTGTTGGAGCTGTATCCATTCAGGGAAGCGCCTTGTAGAATAACAGACAGGCTTTCAGAAGTCAGGAGGTGAGTTACTTGCTTAAGTATTCCTAGCCACTGACCTGTTCTTGTAGCCACTGTGCTTAGATGGCAAGCCCAATGAGGTTCTGGTCAATGGTAAGCGCAAGAAATGTTGATCGTAGGGGAATTCAATCATGGTAACATGAGTGAACCCCGAGGACCCATGGGATGATTAACTCTTAATGGAGAGAGCTATTGTCTGGCATTTGTGTGGCACAAATGTTACTTCCAACTTGGCAGCTCAAGACTGGATATCGTCCAGGTCTTGTTACATTTGAACACGGGCTGCTTCCATGCGAATGGTGAACTTTGGTCACCGATGATTGCACATCAACTCGGAAATACATCACCATTCCTTCACTGTTGCTTGGGTAAAGTCCTAAAAATTTTTCCCTAATGGCCTGCAGCACGTGGACTGCAATGGTTCAGGAAAGCAGCCCACCACCACCTTCACGAGGGAAACTAGGAACAGCCAATAATTACTAGCCAGCCAGCAATGCCCATGTTGCATGAGTGAATAAACAAAGCTTAATTTTGCTTGAACAACTGAGTTATCCCCAGACCATGAAGGACATTGAAGTGACACCTCTAAATACTCTTCTGCAAGTCAGAAGTTTACATTAGATCACATCAAAATGAAAAGTTGTAGGTTTCAGGTTAAACTGACCTAGGGAGGTGGTAGTATAGTGGCAATGTCACTGGACTAATGATCCAGAACTCTAGGCTAATAAGCTGATGATATAAATTCGAGTTCCATCATGGTCGATGGTCCTATCTGAACTTAAAAAAACCCTTCCCTCATGAAGAACATGTAACCATGGCTGATTTTTATGAAAACCCACCTGGTTTTATTAATGTTGTTTGGGCAAGAAAATTTGCTGACTACCTGATTCCAGACTAACCACCAATCATGCCTATATCCCTCGGAGGATGCAAAAAAATAACTGTAATCCCAACCCCCACCCAAAAACCTCCAATGACCCATGATCAAGCAGTTTGCAACCTGAAAAATTCTGAATCCCATTCTCTGTAAATTTATGACCATATCACTGTGTCTGCACACAGATTTAATCTGTGCTCAGGGTCTACCATTGCAAATAGAATCAGATATTAAAACATTCAAGGCGAAAAGGAAAAGGTAAATCATTCAAACTCTCGTCAATAATGCATCCTCAGGAGATAAAGGATCCAAATTTAGCTCCTTGGTAACATTATTTGAATAGTACTGTCTTCTGTTGTCTTCAAATATTCAACAAACTACCCAAATGATAGTCAATGTAGCATTCCCTCAGCACTGTACTTAGATAATGAATCAGTATTTCCATCCAAGTTAAGGAAAGATATTGCAAAAATCTCTATGAATGCTACATGGTTTCAATCCTGACTTAGGGTTCAAGCCATCACTGTTTTGATTTAAGTCTGCCCCTCTTTCACCATTATTATTGTGGAGAGGGAGCATGCAGTGCTCACTGTCATGATAAAGGCCCTAAGAGACCAAAGAACACTGTAGAGGTGGAGTGCATCACCTCAGACAAAAGTTTGATTCAGTAAGTTTCCATTTCCAATAAGTTTCCATTAACTGTTAATTTGTATTTTTGTTACAGTGACACATCAGGGGCCATTTAACCCCATTTTGATCATTTTCAATTTAACAGTGGAGTGCTACTCACTGAGCCATGCTGACATTATAGCAAAGACAAGGGGTGCCAGACAACTCCGTACAATTTGTTCTGAAGAACACACTTCAAAAGAAATAACCCAGCTCCAGAACTGACTCACCAATTTGCTAAACATTCACGGAAATATTCGCTCCAACTTACTTCAGTGCCTAAAAGCCATCCTCAGTGTCATACTGTACAGAAAGATCAAGTCACCAACAAAACACTCCTTTCTGGGGAATAAGCAATGGATGGAAGATGGCCTCATCTCAACAATATGTTCAGCAGGAAAGTAGCCTGTTGGCAAAAGACCAACAGAGCATCCAAAACTCCAATTCAAGAATTCAGTTCAAATAGACATTGAAGACATTATAATCAATTTTAAGAACTGGGCAACGAGGTGACAATCAATGCAACAGCAAACACCAACTGTGAGCAATAATTTACTATAACAATAACTGGTTATTTTAGAAACTTCAAAGTAGATTCCAATTCACATCACTTTAAAGGGACATTTTTTGTGTGGTGCTCATGGTATACTCTGCTTTCAACAATCAACTTGTTCAGCCATCAAAAGTGTTGGCCTTATCTGACATCTATTCAATTACCAACATGGAATAACCAGGACAGAGAGTGGATTTATTATCTTAATTTACTACTACATTCCATCATATTGACAAAATAACTGAATGAGCACCATCTCAATTGCAACCAGGCCTCCGCACAGTAACTCAATGTTCCTGGATCAAGCTGAAGACGAGCAGACCAAAAGTCACAAGTCCCAATTGGTCTAATGGTGATCTGTGGGTCTGTGCCAGCAAATAGCACCAAAATGTTCCAAATATCATACAAGATCAACTGGTTGGCTAATATTCAGCAAAGAAGAGACCTGTTGCACGACACTTCCAAAATATACACAGGTCTAGTTTCACACTATCAGGCTACCTTTCCCACACTGAAAAATAATAGCTCATTTCTATTATGCAGTAATCACACATCAATTGCACAACCTGAGCTTGCTGTCAGAAGCCAGTTTAAAATAGTTCAAATAATAGCCCGAGTCCTCAATAGTACATACCACCTTCTTTTGCCATAAAAATAACATGGAAATTGTACTTTAGCATTGTTGTGGTAAACAGAATAGCCTGAGGGCTGATTAAGCAGCTCAAAACATATCACCCATGAAAACTGCAGGCTGTCACTGGCACTAAAATTGTACTGAAGCACAATTTTTAACCTGCTGGACCAGCAGCACACACTTTCCATCACTACCATCAAGCAAGGAAATCAAGCCCAGATCAAATGAGAAGTGTAGGAAAGCTGCCCAGTACCAGGCACTCAGAACCATATCATCAACCAGATGAAGCCACAAACATCTGCAAACATACTAAACAGCAGAAGCAGTATTCTATAAATAAAAATAAATGATCCACAAACCAACAAATCAAATCTACGCTCTGCAATCTGGCCCCATTCAGTTGTGGATGATAATAACTAACAGGAGGGGCAGCTCTACAAGTACCCCTTCCTCAATGATGGGGAAGACAGCACATAAATACAAAAGACAAGTCTGAGTGTTTGCAACTGCATTGTCAAAGGTACCGAATGGGTGATCCATTTTGGTCTTCTTCTGAGGCCCCTACCATTACAAATGTCTGTCAGTAGCCAATTTGATTCACTCGACATGACAAACAATTGAGCATATTGGGCAGAGCAAAAGTGGAGGCTCGACAGCACCCAAATGTAGCACTAAAGACGTGTATTCCTGTTTCACTGCAACCCACTGAGAACAGCTGCAATAGAGGTTTATCTGACCAAGTGGCAACGTGTCCAAGAAACAGAACAAATTTAATCCAGCCAACTAGCCTTATTAGTCTAGTTTCAATCAACCATAGGTGAGGGATAGAAGGTGTCATCAACAGAACTTTTAATCGCCAACCATTCACCATTAAATCCTTTTTGAGGCTGACATGAGCATTTTGTAGGGTCATGAGTCCGTTGAGCTGTATTCCCCAAAGATCAGTGATGGTTGGGTCACTGAATAAATTCAAGGCTGAGTTAGATAGATTTGCCATTGACAAGGAGTCCAGGGTTATTGCTGGGGAGTAGTAAAGTAGAATTGAGACCACGAGATCAGCCACAATATTATCAAATGGTGAAGTGAGGTTGAGAGCCCAAATTGTTTACTCCCTACTCCCAACTGCCAAATCCTTGTGGAGATCCTGCATGGGAGCAATACCTCACAACACCAACTACATCAGTTCAAGGAGGCAGCTCAAAATCACCTTCTCAAGGGCAATTAAGGATTGTCAATAAATGCTGATGTGAATGGCACCCATACCACATGAGTGAATAAAATTCTCTATCCCAAACTCTCCAGATGCTCAATAAAACATTACCAGCTTACTTCAAGCACCGAACTGGTGCTGCTCTGGACAACTACAAGTGGCATAAAGGTGCTTTCCAAACTTCTTGGCAGCTCCTACACAAAGATAGGGAAAACTGACCACAGGAAAGAATGAATGAAATTTTAAGGTTTAAAAGAGGCTAGAAAAATGAGAGTAGGAATGGTAAAGCATGAACAGAAATCAAATAACACAGCAGCACAGCTTTGATTTCTGTAGAGAATTTATTGATAGCAGATCATCATATGGCTGTCTGTTTTTGTTTTGAATCTTTACTTTTATTGGGAGTTCTTGACCCTGAAAACAGCGCTGTTTTAGTGTACAGAGTCCTGCTGGAGTGAGCAATTTTCAATAAATAAGTGAAGACATTCAAATATCTGAACAGCAGCAGCCTTTAAACTTTGGCAGAGTTCGCAGTCTACTCTCACTTAAATTCACCCCTTTAAACCTCTTCCATTCAACCTCCAAAGGATTAGTGTTGAAGAATGCTTTGAAACCATTAGCTCAGCATGTGGTTGAAGCAACAGTGACGAACAAGTTGCAAGCTAAAGAGATTGAGTACAAATGGAGATATTACTCAACAACATAGCATTCTACATCGGATTACAGAAAAATGTACAAAAATTACACACTGTCAGAGGCTGGAAACCGTACGCAATGACTCTTCAGTTTACCAATATAACTCATACCAAGCTTTCTGGAGATTCACCTAACCTCTCACTATCTCAGCTCATTTTAATTTGCCAATGGGAAAAAGATTAGAGGTTCAGCATTACACTTGAAGCAGTAACCCATGGATTGGAGAAGATGAGAAACTCAGGTTAGAGTAAACTCTACATGAAGTAATGGCCAGTCTTTAGACAGTTACTGTATTTAGAACATTCTCATGCCTCTCAATTACTTGCTACCTGCATGAAAATCTGTCCAAACCTTAGCAGAGTAACAAGATACAAAGTTTCAAGATTGCTGGGTCTCAGTGAGAAACATTCTAACTTAATCTGAGGCATCTACTCATAGTAAAATCATTACAATACAACAAACTGTTTAGCCTATACTGTCAGCACTCAGTCCAAAGGAGAATTTTTGCCGCGTGCCACTATTTGGCCTCCACTTGGTAATCATACATACACTTACTTTCCAGATAAAAATCCAATCACCTCTTGAATTCTTTGGTTAAATTTGCTTCCACCACACACTGGTTGCGCACTTCAAACTCAAACTGCACATCAGGTGAAAAGGTTCCTGTGCATGATGCAATTCCGTCTTTTCCAATTACTTTAATTTTGTTCCAGCTTGTTCTCAATCCTTCTACCAACAAATAATTTCTCCCAAACATAAATCTGTCAAAATTTTGGACATCTCCATCAATGCTCTTCTCTATCTTCTCCTGTCCAAGGAAAGCAGCCTAAACCATAAAGGAAGATCGACTAACATTTAACTCTAACATCTGTCAGAAACCAGAGAGAAAGCTGGCTGAATTATATTCTAGTACTATTCATAAAACTACAACTTCCTGCTCAGTCAAGTCCTACTCCAGAACGTAGGCATAAAATCAATGCTGACACTGAGGGGCATAGCTATGTTGCATTGCCACTGACTGTCTCTTTCAGACAAGCTATAAATCAGAGTCCCGACTGCTCTTTAGAATCATACTGAAGAACCTATGAAACTTAATGTATCTGTTTATGACAGAGATTTCCCACTGTCCTGGCCAAAATCTATTTCTTCTCCCTCTACACAACCAGACCATTTTGTCATTTGTCTTACCTGCTTGTGGTACACTGCAAACTGGATTCTACATTCAGTTATAAGTTAAATGACGATGGTTCACTTGGGGATGGCTCGAAGGATGTAAAAATGAATGCGAGGTATTGTACAAATGCCTGTTTGTTCATCTTGACCATTGTAACTGCATTGCATTCACACATCAGCTGTAATTCAGTTGGGTGCACTCAAGACAGAAGATTCAAGGTGCAAGTCCTACTCTTAACATTTGTGCATTAAAACTGAGGCCGACAATCCAGCATAGCATACAGCCTCCTTAATATTACTGACAGGGCCACCTTTCTAATAAGATGCTAAATCAAGGGGCCAGTAAAGGATAAATGGGTATTTTTCCAATTTTAAGAGCTAACCAGTGAGATGCCACTGGATTTGGTCCTCAGGGCTGCAACTATTTACATAATTAACAATTTGGATGCATGAATGGAAAGTACAACAGACAAATTTGCTAATAGCACTAAAATAAGTGGGAAACCTAAGCTGTAATGATGAAACAAGGAACTTACAAATGGATATGGACAGGTCAGGCAAATGAGCTAAAATTCGACAGATGAAGCTTAATGTGGATAACAGTGAGGTTATTCACTTTGGTTGAAGGAATAGAAAAGCAAATTATCTCACTGGAGAAAAATTTCAGGGTGCTTTACTGCAGAAGGGTCTTGTGTCCTTGTGCATGAGTCGCAACAACAGCAGGTAATTTTTTTGGGATTTTAATTCATGGGATAAGGGCATCGCTGATTTGGCCAGCATTTATTGCCTATCCCTAACTGCCCACAGAGCAGTTAAGACTCAACCACATTGCTGTGGGTCTGGAGTTGCAGGTAATCCAGACAAGGCAAAGATGTAAGTTTCCTTCCCTAAAGGACATTAGTGACCCAGACAGGTTTTTCTGACAACTGATAACATCAGATTCCAGCATCTGCTGTAATTTGCTCCTAATTTGTGTTTGCTCAACTGCCACGTCTCTTCAAGTAACGCCTACCCTGAACAAATTTTGCTCTTCCCTCTGACAGGAATTCTGGCTGTCTGTTTCACCGCGTACATCTTCATTGCTTTCCACGTCACTGCTGGCATTCGCTGAACTATCAACAGCCTTTTTCGTCCAGCACTCTAACCCCACTTCAACTACAGTATAAATGCTAGCCCCTCCACACTTCACTTCAGTACTGATGAAGAGTTACCAAGACTCAAATCATCTGCATGCTCTCTTTCCATGGATGCTGCCTGACCTACTGTGATTTCTAGCTTTTGTTGTTCTCAGACAACGGATTCATGGTCACCATTAGACTCCTAATTCCAGATAAGGCAGGCAAATGGAATTTTGGTTTTTATTGCCAAAGAAATAGCAGTATAAAAATATGGAAATGTGACAACTGTACAAGGCATTAGTGAGACTGCACCTGGAGTATTGCACACAATTTTGGTGCCTTGAGAAGGGATGTAGTTGTATCGGTGGCAGTTCAAAAAGGATTCACTTGATTGATTCGAGAGAGGAGGAGTTTGATCTCCAAAGAGAGATTGAGCAGCTTAGGTCTATAATCTCTGGAGTTCAGACGAATGACAGGAGATCTACGGGAGGCTTGCAAGATGGTAAAGGGGATTGATGAAGGAGACAATGAAAGGATGTTTCCTCATGTGGGACAATCTAGAATGAGAGGTAGCAGATTTGAAGGAGACAAGGAAAAATAACTTCTTTCAAAAGGCCACAGATCTGTCAAATTCCCTCCCCCAGTGTGGCAGATGCTGGGTATTGAAAACGTTTGTGGAGATAGGCAGATTTTTGGACATGCTTAGTGATTGGACAAAAATGTTTCAGGAGCCACATAATGTGAAAAAAAAGGAGATTCTCCACTTCAAGAGGAACAGATGCACAGAAAATTTATTACATCGCAAGAGGCTGGAAACTATATAAGTGTTCAGTCAGTCACTGAAGGTTAACATGGTGCAGCAAGGTATTGGGTAAGCTAAGAGAATGCTAGAATTTATTACAAGAAGATTTGTGTGCAGGAGTAGTGAAGCTTTGCTTCAAGTATGTACAAGTTTGTTTTGACCACATCTATAGGTTTAAGTTTTGGTCTCCTTACCACAGGAAAGACATTACTTCTGTAGGAGTGCAACTTGGGTTCATTAGACTTTCTCCCAGCATTGGGCAGTGGGGGTGAGGGTGGACAAACCAGGCTGGTATTTTTTAGAGCTTCAAAGAATGAGAGATCACTTAATTGAGATTCACAAAACACAAAGTGATTAGGTAGTTACAGATAAGATGCTTCCCCCACTGGGGAGTGTAAAAATCAGGGAATTTGACAATTTTAAGGAATGCCATTCAGACCTAGTTTAAGAGATTTTTATAAAACTCGGGAATTGTGAATCTTGGAAATTGTCTAGCCCTTTGACCTGTGGAACTTCAGACTGTCACAATACTTAAAGTAGAGATTGATAATATTTCTGATTACCAAAGGCATAAAGGGTAGGGCAATAATATGGGTAAAGGATGAATGTTTGCAATTCACCATGATCATATCAAATGACAGATCAGGATCAAAGGCTAAATGGCCTATTTGTGTGGCTATTTTGCTATTCTGCTCATTATGTTCCTTCGCCATTCACACAATCATGGGTGATCTTGTACTTTAACTCCAACTTTTAATGCTAATCATGAAACAGAATGAGTTAAAGAAGTTCGGAATTCCTTTCTGTAAGTGGTAATTGATACTAGATCGATTGTAATCCATCACATCTCACATTGTAAGATTTGTCGTCCAAAGCCATTAACGGATACAAAAATTGCAGATCAGCCATGATCTCACGGAATGGCAGTACAAGCAATAGGCACTAAATGGCCTACTTGTGATTCCACAAATTCCTCTTGCATCTCATAATTCTCCGAGTACCAATACTGTATCGATTCCAAACACTAATTGTGGACCAGTTCAGTAACTGAAATACTCAGCTGATAAAAGCAACCATTTAGCCAATACTTTAAAGTGTGTAATATTTGAACTGGGCTGCACAATTCAAATCTCACTTTAATATCACAACAGCTCTTTGATATGCAGAGCTGAATAAAGATTCTATTTTAATTAATTGACAATTTTCACCCAGAAATATTTCATTTCAATTTACTGGAGGTGTTGTGCAAGTAGAAAATTCAGTAATAACCAGCAAATTCTCCAAATTTAATTGGCTGGGAATAATTTTTAGGCATTGTAGGAAGATAATTAAGGCACAATGCAAGTAAAAACCTTTCCTTCATCCAAATCAGTACTAAATGAACAAAACATTTAATCCACAGTTCACAATGTCAGCAAGATGAGCTGGTGTTGGGTGGAGTGGGGAAAAAAGGAGCCTAATCAGCTGATACACTGCCCTTTGCAAGAAAAAACAGATGTAGAAGCAGTGTGTTAGAGGTAAACTCCCTGATTAGCTGCTGTGTAAGAGTGATCTACAATGCTCCTCACTGCCAATTCTGAGTCTTGTACATATTATCTCCTCATATCCAACTCTTCTGACAACCATTTATTTACCTATCTTTTGCAGCATACCTTGCAACAATCCACATTCTGGAAAGATACTCCTGTTACTCACGAAGAATGAGCCTTCTGAATTTTGTGTTGCCTTGTCCCTATTTAATAGATTTCCCCTCTCTAACCCTTCTATCCTCTTCTTCGCTTACATTTAATGCTAGCTAACTGGCTTTTGGAAAGATGTAATGTCAACTGGGTCACCACTTTCAAGAGCTGGATTACCAATGTAGGCTTTCCAAAGCTGCCCAGAATGTAAGAAGCAAACATAGCCATTTAACCTAGAATGCATATTGCTTCTGGTGCATTGGAACAAGAACTCCGCCAAGTCATTCTCCATCCTGACCTGGAAACATACGTCCATTCTTTCAATACCACTAGATTAAGATTCTTGAATTTCCTGCTTAAAAGCACTGTGGGTGCATTCAACCTGGTCCGGGAAGTTCAAAAAAGGTGGCTCACTGCTTCCTCAAGGACAATGTGTGCTGGCGACAGCAAAGCACAATAATTAGAACAACTAAGTTGCAAACTCCAAATATGTTATTTCAGCCTGGTTACCATATTCATCAGTTTCAACATATTGTACTTTAAATTGGTACGTTGCCTGAAGCAACCTACACCAGGGTTCCACACTGGTGTAACAATACTTTAGTTGCTTTTTAATGTCCAATGATAACACTCAAGTTGTCCATGAGTACCTTCTCATTTTTACCTTAATGATGAGTCTAGGCTTTCTCAACTGGATTCTCTGAATCATGATTTCAATTCAAGACCTCCACTAGGTACAGGTTTCCTTTAAAAGCCACAAAGCAGCAGGAAGGCAAAACATCCGTGAATAGTTCAGTCACTAGTTCGAAAAAATGTCAATCATGGCATGAGGTGAAGAATTTTAGACTGTTAAAAAAAATCTGTTAATACTAATCTAGACGGATTTGTGATTAACATTATTTTGCACATTAACATTTGGTACCTAGTTTGTGGGGTACTTCATACTGAATAGGCAAGTGCTAGATCTATGCTGATTTGTTCCTAATTTCATACGGCAATATTTTATTAGTTCGCTAACACTGCCAGCATACTGACGGTCTGGTAAGAACAACCACTGACGTGGTCAACTCAACAGCACGGTAACTGAAGTTCTGATGTTGCTGAGAGGAGGATGAATATCTTCTTTCAATTTGTATCAAAAGGTGAGACTTCCATCTGAGAATTGTTAGAACAGTGCCTGCAAGTTAGTAAGTGTGTCCAGGAAACTCAGTAACCTACAAAATCTCAGGAGAAGCCAACTTTATAAAAATGATACGTGAGCACCAAATCAACTTATCACAGGATACTGTGACTTCTGGGATTCCACTCAAATCATGCTCAGAAGGGTGGAAAGAATCAGCCTGAAGGTGATATAGCATCATAATATGGCCACAGGCTCAACCCCTTATCTGTGCTAGGACAGCAAGATGTAGCCAGAAGCAACTGAAGCATAATTGGAGTCAGTTGGCCAGGCAAAAGTTTGGAGTGCTAGATAAAGAAAATCAGCAAGAGTTTTTCCCATCTTCACGCACTGTTAAGAAACCCATTTGAGAGAAAGCACAAGAGCGAGCAAGTGACTGAGACTGAACATGAAGGGCAAACAATATTAGCAGTGATGATAACCAATCTAAAAACCATTGATTACTTCCTGCAGCTACAGACAGAATTAACACTCAATGAGGTATAAGGTAGCTGTGTAGTATCCAGAGTTAATATCTCAAAACATTTCAAAGTTGTGAAGCTTCCTGCTAAACCACATGCCAAAGATGCTTTATTCAAGACGGAACAACACTGTCCAAACAGGATCTGGACTGAACAGCACAAAAACATTGCTAATTTATGTTTACTAGCTACAATAGAAAAGATCACATCAATGACTTTTAACTATATAGTATTTTGGCATGCGTACCTGGCCATAATAAGGTAATGCATTTGGAATTCATGGACTATTAGTCCAACACTACCATGGCTATAATCAGCTTCACTTTCATGCAATTGCAAATCAAAGAAATTTACTGGCTTGGATTTCCTCACTCAAATACTAAGAGGTGATCAAGACCACTCCTGTTCATCCTCACACCAACAGAGTAATGTTGAACAAAAGCAGAAGAGACATAATCCTTAAATAAAGACACAGCTGACAAAACTCTAAAAAGGCTACGCTATTTCTTCAACACAAATGAATGTAGCGCACACTAGCCATCCCCGAGATTTTCCAGAAGAGTGCTTTTCCCAGACACAAACTTTATAACCTGACAGACCGTGTTATCAAAGACTGGGATGGTATTTTGTGACCAACTATAGAAGTGCAAGCTGATTTACATCAACAGAAAAAAACTACAAAGCATATAAAGTATTGCAGCTAAAACGTTTTTGCCCTTTCTCTTCCTTCGGCAGATACACTGCGATGATTTCTGTGTTAAAGGTTCTATACAAATTCAAGTTGTTGTTGCTTGAGCAGCTGCCTATTCCCATTAAGCTTGGTTGTACCTGTAACATATTGTCCATGTTCATTATAGGAACACTAGTACTGTTTGAAGATATCAAGGTTACTAATTTGCATTTTAGGCTATGAACCGAACTAATGGCAGCAGCAGGTCACACTCTTGCCTCAGTCTCGAGGTTGTGGGCTCATTTGCCACTATAGGACTTGATCTCTCAATTTTGTGTGCAAAGTTCAGAATCGTTGCAGCACTGCCTTTTGAATGGGATGTGAAACCAGAGTTCCACCTGCTTGACTCAAAGGTTTGTGAATAGAATAGAAAGCACTCCACCCCAGGCAATATTCAATTTAACAGTCAAGACCAGCAATAGCAACAAATTAGTTGTCTTATTTCCTTTGCCTTTGTTACCTGTGCATTTGATTATTCCAACATATAGTCAATCCTCAACATTTAGCTCTCCATAAACTTGGAACCATTCAAAACTGTATCGTTAGTGATACTAAACTCAGTTCACCTTTCAGTCCTGTGTTCAATGGCTTATACTCGTTCCTGGTCAGAAACATCAGGAACCTTCCCTCCCTTATTTTCAATTCCATCATCTTTATCCAGGACTCAAGCATAAACATCTCGGTTGGTAACCTAATGCAATACGAAGAAATGTTGCAATGTCAGAGTTAATGTCTTTTGGATGAAGCATTATATCTGGGGCCCCTCCTATCCTCCCATGTAGATGTAAATGTTCCTATTGCATCATATTGAAGAGCATGGGAGTTACCCCAGTGCATGGACAATATTTACCCTCCAATCAAATGAAAAGTAGTTACTTGAGGGATCTTGCTGCGCACAATTTTGCTGCACAGTTTTACAATAATTATACTTCAAAAAGTGCTTTGTAAATTGTAAATTCTTTGGAGCATCCTATGGTGATGTAAGATGCTATATAAATGCAAACGTGTTTCTGTAACCCATTTACGTGCACTCCTCCAATTCTGGTCTAGAGTATCTCCAGGTTTTACAATGAACTACTGGCAACTGTGCATTCAGCTGCAGAAACTATATTTTCTGGAATTCCCTCCTTAAACCTCTCCATCCCTCTCTTGCTTCAAGACAGTGTGTAAAACATCTCTCTTCTGGTCTAATATGTCTAGTGGCTGGGCATCCAAAACTTTCTTGCTCTCGTGAAGTGCCTTGGAATGTTTCACCATGTAGAAGAACTCAAAAGTACTGTTTTTGATCACATAACCTGGCTGCCATATTTGCCAATATGACTGGAGTCGTACTTCCGAAGTAATTTTTGCTGCAAGTGCGCTTTGGGCAACCTGGAATCATGGTCAGGCACTATGTAAATAAAAGAAGATTTAGGTACATTTAAGTCCTCATTGGATAAGCATATGGACATACACGGAATAGTGTAGGTTAGATGGGCTTGAGATCGGTATGACAGGTCAGCACAACATCAAGGGCCGAAGGGCCTGTACTGTGCTGTAACGTTCTATGTTCTATTATTTCTCCATTGTAAACATGAACCTGTGTCACAGTGCTAGGGTCCCAGATGAGTAGTTTATGCAGGACATGGTTCTGTTCCAACGTGCAGTGTTATCATTCACAGAAGATTGGTAACTAGAAGCAGAGCAACATGCTTCATGTGAACAGGTTTTAAGATCAGGGACTGATTTAAAAAGTGCTTCAGAATCACCGACATTAATCAGAAAGAACAGGCTAATGTCCGGATGAAAACAGAGCTTCAGACATACATTCATTTGTGACAATGTCTCCACCCTAAACCATGACCGCTGTCTTTCAGATTCCAACTAAATTGGTGTGTATTCCAGAATTTTGCGTTAGTTTTTCAGTACGCCGACATTCAACTTCAACTTTATCTGCAATAAACACTCAAGATGACACCCATTTCAGAATTTTGGCAAAACCCTGAAAAATCTTTTTGAACAAAAATGGTGCATTGCTTGATGAACGTATCCCAGTATCCATTTAACTCTTCTCCTCACTGCACTGCTGCATGCAGAACCGATCCAAGTCTTGGGGAAGGATCATCCATGCCCAGAAGCCAGTATCAGTTTACATTTCAGTCCTTAAGTATTAGGAATATGCTTCGATGATTTCATTGCTCAATAAAGGAGAAGTACAATACCACAACTAGGTTAAGAAAAAAACCATGTCGCATATAATCCACACAGGTCATGTGAGCCATTCCCGAGTAACAGCTTCTCCACTTTTTTGTAGATTTATCATCCAATTAATTGGCAAAGAAAAAGACTATTTGCTCAATCGTGCACATGTTGCTAACAGTAAAAATGCATGCAGAAACAGAATACAGGTATGAAAAGAAAGCATCACATGCTCTCCACACCAACAGTCACGATCCTATCTCCTCACCATTTCCCAGCACCCTTCACTCCATCAACCACCAACCAATTCTTAAATGGCCTCTGGTCACATAAAACTCTGTTCCATCCCTTCGTAACTTTTAACATGTCAAGCTACCCCATAATATCCTGTTCTAATGACAAAAGGATCAAAGTTGAGCATGAATCACACCGTTACAGCATCTCAGAACGCAACAGGAAAAAAAGACAAAATCCTGGGCATAAACATTGTTTGTAACAGGAGTTTCAGCTCGGGTGGACAGGGATGCCTGGTCCACAGGTTTGGAGCAAGAATCCTGAACTGGCAGATCAAGCAGTGAGGTAGAGACGAATAAGAATTGATGTGTGAGTGCAGTCAGATGAGTGATCTGCAGACAGGGACTCCCAAATCTCAGGTGTGGTACGGTGGTGAGATCTAACAAGTAAGTAATGTCTGGGAGCACTGGTTGGGAGCTTCGGGGGCAGGGGAGGGATGTGAAGCAAAGGATTCGGGATCTAAAATCAGGGAAGGTTAGTATACCCACAACATAGGACCTGGGAAGCTGAATCTGACACTGGGTACTCCCCTACCACAGATCCTTGGACTGGGGATGGCGAAAAGAAATTTGGGATCTGGGAGTTTTAAAGATGGGGGTGGCAGGGGACTGAGCAACCCCCTTACTTATCGATCAAACCCCACCCCACCCCAACACCTGTCCCAGTCTTGGGCCCGGCCACAGATTCCTCACCCTCTTTCTCCTTCATGGGCCTGCACTAACCTGGCTCGGTCTCCACGCCGCTCCCGCTCACTCTCCTGGTCCAGGGATTGACTCTGGGCGGGGGCGCCTCGATGAACTCCTTCCTGCGGCCGCAGCCACCGGCCCTCTGCTCCTCAGCGCTGTCTCCAGCCTGTCCCGGGGGCTCGGAGCCGGGCCCTGGTCCAGGTCCGGAGGCCACTCCGGGCTCTGCAGGCGGAGCCGGGCTGGGAGCGCCGGACTCGCCGGCACAGGCCGTTTTACTCCACGGGTTCACCTTGGGCGGCGGGGCTGCCATGAGGCGCTTGGCCTCAGGCCTGGTGCCGGTGCCAGCCCCGGTCTGGGAGGACGCCTGCTCGGGCCCGGCGGCCTGGCGCAATGCCGGGGCCTGGGCGTGTACCGAGTTCTGGGCCGGCTCCGAACGCGGTTGCTCCGGGGCCTGGGCTCCGTGAGGCGACGGCAGACTCTGCACCTGCGTGGCCATGGCGGCGGCTGGGCTCGCACTCGGACTCCGTGTGGCAGCAGCGTACGCGCGCACGCACCGCGCCGAACCCACGCTGACGCGGGGCGCGCACGTACTCCGCCGTTCCCCAGCTGACCCGAGGGAGCGAGCAACGGTGGGTGGGACTTGAAAAACAGAGCCCGCCCACACCCACGCCCCGTTACCAACGCAGCAACATCCCAAACACACCCCCCTCCCCGACACAGAACACCGCAACATCCCAAACACACCCCTCTCCCCGACACAGAACCCAGCAACATCCCAAATACATCCCCCTCCCCGACACAGAACACCGCAACATCCCAAACACACCCCTCTCCCCGACACAGAACACCGCAACATCCCAAACACACCCCCCTCCCCGACACAGAACACCGCAACATCCCAAACACACCCCTTTCCCCCACACAGAACCCAGCAACATCCCAAACACACCCCTTTCCCCCACACAGAACCCAGCAACATCCCAAATACACCCCCCTCCCCGACACAGAACCCAGCAACATCCCAAATACACCCCCCTCCCCCACACAGAACCCCGCAACATCCCAAATACACCCCCCTCCCCGACACAGAACACCGCAACATCCCAAACACACCCCTTTCCCCCACACAAAACCCAGCAACATCCCAAATACACCCCCCTCCCCGACACAGAACCCAGCAACATCCCAAATACACCCCCCTCCCCGACACAGAACCCCGCAACATCCCAAATACACCCCCCTCCCCGACACAGAACCCCGCAACATCCCAAACACACCCCTTTCCCCCAAACAGAACCCCGCAACATCCCAAATACATCCCCCTCCCCGACACAGAACCCCGCAACATCCCAAACACACCCCTTTCCCCGACACAGAACCCCGCAACATCCCAAATACACCCCCCTCCCCGACACAGAACCCCGCAACATCCCAAATACACCCCCCTCCCCGACACAGAACCCAGCAACATCCCAAATACACCCCCCTCCCCGACACAGAACCCCGCAACATCCCAAATACACCCCCCTCCCCGACACAGAACCCCGCAACATCCCAAATACATCCCCCTCCCCGACACAGAACCCCGCAACATCCCAAATACATCCCCCTCCCCCACACAGAACACCGCAACATCCCAAATACACACCCCTCCCCGACACAGAACCCCGCAACATCCCAAATACATCCCCCTCCCTGACACAGAACACCGCAACATCCCAAATACATCCCCCTCCCCCACACAGAACACCGCAACATCCCAAATACACCCCCCTCCCCGACACAGAACCCCGCAACATCCCAAATACATCCCCCTCCCCGACACAGAACACCGCAACATCCCAAATACATCCCCCTCCCCGACACAGAACCCAGCAACATCCCAAATACATCCCCCTCCCCCACACAGAACACCGCAACATCCCAAATACACCCCCCTCCCCGACACAGAACCCCGCAACATCCCAAATACATCCCCCTCCCCGACACAGAACACCGCAACATCCCAAATACATCCCCCTCCCCGACACAGAACCCCGCAACATCCCAAATACATCCCCCTCCCCGACACAGAACCCCGCAACATCCCAAATACATCCCCCTCCCCGACACAGAACCCCGCAACATCCCAAATACACCCCCCTCCCCGAAGCAGAACCCCGCAACATCCCAAATACATCCCCCTCCCCGACACAGAACCCAGCAACATCCCAAATACAACGCCCTCCCCACACAGAACCCAGCAACATCCCAAACACACCCCCTCCCCCACACAGAACCCAGCAACATCCCAAATACACCCCCCTCCCCGACACAGAACCCAGCAACATCGCAAATACATCCCGCTCCCCCACACAGAACCCAGCAACATCCCAAATACACCCCCCTCCACAAAGCAGAACCCCGCAACATCCCAAATACATCACCCTCCCCGACACAGAACCCAGCAACATCCCAAATACAACCCCCTCCCCACACAGAACCCAGCAACATCCCAAACACACCCCCTCCCCCACACAGAACCCAGCAACATCCCAAATACACCCCCCTCCCCGACACAGAACCCAGCAACATCGCAAATACATCCCCCTCCCCCACACAGAACCCAGCAACATCCCAAATACACCCTCCTGCCCCACACATAACCCTGCATCATCCCCAATGCATTCGCCTCCTCCGTTCAGAACCCCGCAACATCCCAAACACATCCCCCTCCCATACACAGAACCCAGCAACATCCCAAACACATCCCCCTCCCCTACACAGAACACCGCAACATCCCAAACACATCCCCCTCCCTTACACAGAACCCCGCAACATCCCAAACACATCCCCCTCCCCCACACAGAACCCAGCAACATCCCAAACACACCCCCTCCCCCACACAGAACCCAGCAACATCCCAAATACACCCCCCTCCCCGACACAGAACCCAGCAACATCCCAAATACATCCCCCTCCCCCACACAGAACCCAGCAACATCCCAAATACACCCTCCTCCCCCACACATAACCCTGCATCATCCCCAACGCATTCGCCTCCTCCATTCAGAACCTCGCAACATCCCAAACACATCCCCCTCCCCTACACAGAACCCAGCAACATCCCAAACACATCCCCCTCCCCTACACAGAACCCCGCAACATCCCAAACACATCCCCCTCCCTTACAGAGAACCCCGCAACATCCCAAACACATCCCCCTCCCCCACACAGAACCTAGCAACATCCCAAACACACCCCCTCCCCAAAGCAGAACCCCGCAACATCCCAAATACACCCCGCTCCCCAACACAGAACCCCGCAACATCCCAAATACACCCCCCTCCCCACACAGAACCCCGCAACATTCCAAACACATCCCCCTCCCTTACACAGAACCCCGCAACATCCCAAACACATCCCCCTCCCCCACACAGAACCTAGCAACATCCCAAATACACCCCGCTCCCCAACACAGAACCCCGCAACATCCCAAATACACCCCTCTCCCCACACAGAACCCAGCAACATACCAAATACACCCCCCTCCCCACACATAACCCTGCATCATCCCAAACACATTCGCCTCCTCCATTCAGAACCCCGCAACATCCCAAACACATCCCCCTCCCTTACACAGAACCCCGCAACATCCCAAACACATCCCCCTCCCCCACACAGAACCCAGCAACATCCCAAGCACATCCCCCTCTCCAAAGCAGAACCCCGCACCATCCCAAATACAACCCCCTCCCCAACACAGAACTCAGCAACATCCCAAATACACCGCCCTCCCCGACACAGAACCCAGCAACATCCCAAATACACCCCCTTCCCCGACACAGAACACCGCAACATCCCAAACACATCCCCCTCCCCTACACAGAACCCCGCAACATCCCAAACCCACCCCCCACCCCCACACAGAACCCCGCAACATCCTAAACACACACCCCTCCCCCACACAGAACCCCGCAACATCCCAAATACACCCACCTCCACGACACAGAACCCAGCAACGTCCCAAATACACCCCCCTCCCCACACAGAACCCAGCAACATCCCAAATACACCCCCCTCCCCGACACAGAACCCAGCAACATCCCAAACACACCCCCCTCCCCAAAGCAGTACCCTGCAACATCCCAAATACACCCCCCTCCCCGACACAGAACCCAGCAACATCCCAAATACACCCCCCTCCCCACACAGAACCCAGCAACATCCCAAATACATCCCCCTCCCCACACAGAACCCCGCAACATTCCAAACACATCCCCCTCCCTTACACAGAACCCCGCAACATCCCAAACACATCCCCCTCCCCCACACAGAACCCAGCAACATCCCAAGCGCATCCCCCTCCCCAAAGCAGAACCCCACACCATCCCAAATACACCCCCCTCCCCAACACAGAACCCAGCAACATCCCAAATACGCCCCCCTCCCCGACACAGAACCCAGCAACATCCCAAACACATCTCCCTCCCCGACACAGAACCCAGCAACATCCCAAATACACCCCCTTCCCCGACACAGAACCCAGCAACATCCCAAACACATCCCCCTCCCCTACACAGAACCCCGCAACATCCCAAACCCACCCCCCACCCCCACACAGAACCCCGCAACATCCTAAATACACACCCCTCCCCCACACAGAACCCCGCAACATCCCAAATACATCACCTCCCCTGCACAGAACCCAGCAACATCCCAAATACACCCCCCACCCCCACACAGAACCCCGCAACATCCCAAACACATCCCCTGCCCCCACACAGAACCCCGCAACATCCCAAACACATCCCCCTCCCCCACACAGAACCCCTCTGCACACACCACATACACCCCTCCACAACATATAACCTCTCTACTCACACCCCCTCCTCAACACAGAGCCACTCCACACACACCCCCCTCCCCTACACAGTACCCCTCTACACACACCACACACACCCACCTCCCCCACACTGAACCCCCCTACACACACCCCCTCCCCCAATCAGTACCCCTCTACTCACACCAAACACATGGCCCTCCCTCTTACAAAATCCGCCACTCCCCATTCCCCTCACAGAACTCTCCACACCCCACACACACAACCCTCCCCCTCACAGAACTCGCCACAACTCCCCATACCCCATCCCTCTTACAGAAAACCTGCACACCCCATATCCCTCGCAGAATCCCCCAAAACCCCATGTCCCTCACTAAATCCCACCACACCCGATCCCTCTCACAGAACTCCCCATGTCCCATACACACCTCATCCGCCTCACAGAAACCCTGCACATCCCATGCCCCTATAAGAATCCCCCCACACACCATGCCCCTCACAGAACTCCGCACACCACACACACACCATCCACTTTCGAGAAAGCCCCCCCAACACCCCATGCCCCTCACTGAACTCCCCACACCCCACTCACACCCCATGCCCCATGCAGAATACTCACACACCCCAGCCCCCTCACAGAACTCCCCACAACCAACACACACCACTTGCCCCTCACAGAAACCTTGCACACCCCATCCCCCTCACAGAAACCACTGCACATCACATCACCTCACAGAATCCCCCACGCCCCAACCCTGTCACAGAAACCTCTCCACACCCTATCCCCCTCACAGAAACCCCCCTAACTAGGGCAGCACGGTGGCTGAGTGGTTAGCACTGCAGCCTCACAGCACCAGGGACCCAGGTTCGATTCTAGCCTCGGGCGACTCTCTGGGTGGAGTTTGCACATTCTCCCTGTGTCTCTGTGGGTTTCCTCCCAGTGCTCTGGTTTCCTCTCACTGTCCAAAAATGTGCAGGCTAGGTGAATCGGCCATGCTAAATTGCCCATAGTGTTCAGGGGTCTGTGGGTTATAGGGGAATGGGTCTGTGTGGGATGCTTCAAGGGGCGGTGTGGACCTGTGGGGCGAAGGTACCACTCTTCCTTATTCCCAAATCTTCCCCGCCTTTACTGCATATCCTCCCCGTTAATCCCCATCCTCCATCATACCTTCCCAAATTCTCTTTATTCCCCTCCTCCAGTCTCCTGCCAGACACTGCCCTACTCCCAATCCCTCAGACTTCTGCCTGCTTCTCCCTTTCCACATACCCAGGCCACATGTCCCTCTCCAACACTCTCAACAGTCAATTCCTCACTCCCTATTCCCCGTTTCCCTCTCCAATACATTGTTATTCTTCCCACTCTCCTTGCCCTCTCCAACTCCGAGGCGCTGTGTCCCATCCACTCTCTCACTCTCTGATTCTCAACCACGTACTAGCGCGCCCCCCCCCCCACCACTCCCAGCCTGCCTTCCCTCCCCATCACCCTTGTCCTTCCTCACTGCCCCTTCTCTGATCATCTTCGGTATTTCGATGAGAGCAGCACTCATAGTTTCATAATCCTCTGTTAAATGGCTGGGGCTTGCAGAGATCAGCACATTAGAGGAAGGAATTCAGCCTCATACAGCAATGTTCAATGCTAACAGTGGGAGCTATCAAGCAGAGAACTCTGTCTATACCAATTATTTTCAGCTCCTGCAGCTCCCTCGATGCAACATACTCGATTAAAGTATATGTTAAAGAGCTTAACTGCATCAAAATACAACAGGTTTGTATCTTTTTGAGCACTACCTCAGTATTGGGGATGATTACCTTCCAGTCTAGTTAGTTGGTTCTGGAATAATTGAAAACTCCTCTGCTTGATCTGCAGATTCCTTCACATGCAAGGCAAGTGATTCTTAAAAGGCAAACAGATGAGGTATTTGGAAGTGATAATAGGAACTGCAGATGCTGGAGAATCCAAGACAATAAAATGTGAGGCTGGATGAACTCAGCAGGCCCAGCAGCATCTCAGGAGCACAAAAGCTGACGTTTCGGGTCTAGGCCCGGGCTGGTTGTGTGGTGCAGTTGGGAGAGGGGATGAACTGGGCTGGTTTTGGGATGCGGTGGGGGGGAAGGGGAGATTTTGAAGCTGGTGAAGTCCACATTAATACCATTGGGCTGCAGGGTTCCCAAGCTGAATATGGGTTGCTGTTCCTGCAACCTTCGGGTGGCATCATTGTGGCACTGCAGGAGGCCCATGATGGACATGTCATCTAAAGAATGGGAGGGGGAGTGGAAATGGTTTGCGTCTGGGAGGTGCAGTTGTTTATTGCGAACCGAGCGGAGGTTCCCTAGCCCCCAACACCATGGACTCCAGTCCCTACACACCTGCATTCCGCACACAGATGGCCTCAAGGCCCTCCGCTTGTTCCTGTCCCACAGGCCCGACCAGTCCCCCTCCACCGACACCCTCATCCGCCTAGCCGAACTCGTCCTCACCCTCAACAACTTCTCTTTCGATTCCTCCCACTTCCTACAGACAAGGGGATGGCCATGGGCACACGCATGGGCCCCAGCTATGCCTGCCTCTTTGCAGGTTACGTGGAACAGTCCCTCTTCCGCACCTACACAGGCCCCAAATCCCACCTCTTCCTCCGTTACATTGATGACTGTATCGGCGCCGCCTCTTGCTCCCCAGAGGAGCTCGAACAGTTGATCCACTTCACCAACACCTTCCACCCCAACCTTCAGTTCACCTGGGCCATCTCCAGCACATCCCTCACCTTCCTGGATCTCTCAGTCTCCATCTCAGGCAACCAGCTTGTAACTGATGTCCATTTCAAGCCCACTGACTCCCTAGACTACCTAGAATACACCTCCACCCACCCACCCTCCTGCAAAAATTCCATCCCCTATTCCCAATTCCTCCGCCTCCGCCGCATCTGCTCCCACGATGAGGAGTTCCACTCCCGCACATCCCAGATGTCCAAGTTCTTCAAGGACCACAACTTTCCCCCCACAGTGGTCGAGAACGCCCTTGACTGCGTCTCCCGCATTTCCCGCAACACATCCCTCACACCCCGCCCCCGCCACAACCGCCCAAAGAGGATCCCCATCGTTCTCACACACCACCCCACCAACCTCCGGATACAACGCATCATCCTCCGACACTTCTGCCATCTACAATCCCACCCCACCACCCAAGACATTTTTCCATCCCCACCCCTGTCTGCTTTCCGGAGAGACCACTCTCTCCATGATTCCCTTGTTCGCTCCACACTGCCCTCCAACCCCACCACACCCGGCACCTTCCCCTGCAACCGCAGGAAATGCTACACTTGCCCCCACACCTCCTCGCTCACCACTATCCCAGGCCCCAAGATGACTTTCCACATTAAGCAGAGGTTCACCTGCACATCTGCCAATGTGGTATACTGCATCCACTGTACCCGGTGTGGCTTCCTCTACATTGGGGAAACCAAGCGGAGGCTTGGGGACCGCTTTGCAGAACACCTCCGCTCGGTTCGCAATAAACAACTGCACCTCCCAGTCGCAAACCATTTTCACTCCCCCTCCCATTCTTTAGATGACATGTCCATCATGGGCCTCCTGCAGTGCCACAATGATGCCACCCGAACGTTGCAAGAACAGCAACTCATATTCCGCTTGGGAACCCTGCAGCCCAATGGTATCAATGTGGACTTCACCAGCTTCAAAATCTCCCCTTCCCCCACCGCATCCCAAAACCAGCCCAGTTTGTCCCCTCCCTCCACTGCACCACACAACCAGCCCAGCTCTTCCCCTCCACCCAATGCATCCCAAAACCAGTCCAACCTGTCTCTGCCTCCCTAACCTGTTCTTCCTCTCACCCATCCCTTCCTCCCACCCCAAGCCGCACCTCCATTTCCTACATACTAACCTCATCCCACCTCCTTGACCTGTCCGTCTTCCCTGGACTGACCTATCCCCTCCCTACCTCCCCACCTACACTCTCTCCACCTATCTTCTTTTCTCTCCATCTTCGGTCCGCCTCCCCCTCTCTCCCTAATTATTCCAGAACCCTCACCCCATCCCCCTCTCTGATGAAGGGTCTAGGCCTGAAACGTCAGCTTTTGTGCTCCTGAGATGCTGCTGGGCCTGCTGTGTTCATCCAGCCTCACATTTTATTATCTTGGATTCTCCAGCATCTGCAGTTCCCATTATCACTTAACTAAACTTATCTGTTGTTTGTGTACTTTATCTGGGTCAGTTCTTACCAGTTCTTCCAGTTTTTTGGTAAAGTGCGACTGTACTTCAGAATGTCATTATTTCCAAACCATCGACCAATTGTGATTTTCCTAACTTAGAGCGAAAGTGTTAAGTCATATGTGCAAATTAGTTTTGAAAATGTCAGGAATGTTTTTTTCTCTGAAGGTCGTGAATGCTCAGAGAACCTTCGTCAATCATTGCTACCCAACGCCCCCCCCCCACAATTGAATGCCCCTTACCATCCCTCCATCAACCATTCGCTGCTCAAAAAGTCGTGCTTCTCACTCATCAACTCTGTAATCACCCCTAATTTTCCTTCTGACATTGCAAATCTAAAATAAGGTCACATTAGGAAAAGGGAAAAGGTTTGAGCAGTTCTGCTCTCATTTCTTTCGTGATGTGGAGGTGCCAGTATTAGACTGGGATGGGCAAGTTCAGAAGTCACACGACACCAAATTATAGTCCAACAGGTTTATTTCAAATCACAAGCCTTTGGAGCACTGCCCCTTCATTGGGTGAAGTATTTTTTCCCAATTGTTTTAAAGCTATGACCCTAACTCTTTGCTAAGGAAAATAGGTCTTTCTTATCCATTCTATTACTGATCTCATGATTTTGTACACCTCAGCTAGTACTCTAGTTGTGTCTAACTACTGATTTACATAGGTCTAATGTAACATTCTACTACATTCTGTTACATTCTATGCCTTGGGGGCTAATGAAAAATGAATGTCCTTTACTTTAAAAAGATCTGTGAATGCGGCAAATCAGAAACAAAAACAGAACCAGCTGGAAAGTTGAGCAGGTCTGGTGGCATCTGTGGAGAGAAAGCAGGGTTAATGTTTCAGGTTCAGTGATCCTTCTTCCAAATGCCTTCTTGACCAACTTGTCCATATGTCGTTACTTTCAGGGAACTGTGGACCTGTACACCTAGATCCTTCTGTAAATGTTTCTAAGGTTCTACCATTTACTGTATATTTCTATCCTACATGACCCTTACAAAATGCATCATCCCACTCTTGTCCAGATTAATCTGTCATTTCTCCACCCAAGTCTCCAGCCTATCAGCTGTATCGTCTGCCAATCCTCCTTACTGTCTGTAGCTCCCTTAATCTTTGTGCCATCCAGAAACTTGTTAATCAGGTCACCTACATTCCACTCTAAATCATTTACATAAATGTTACAAACAACAGAGGTCCTCACACTAATCCTGCAGAACATCACTGGTCATAGATCGCCAGTCAGAAACTTCCACCGCTAGTGTCTGTCTTTCATGACCAATCCAGTTCTGTATGCATCTTACCAGTACACCTTGGATCTCATGTGACTTTATCTTCTGTATCAGCCTGTCATGTGGGACCAAGGCTTTGCTAAAATCCATGTAGACAACATCTACCACCCTGCCCTCATTAATCACCTTTGTCACTTAGGCCATAAGACGTAGGAGCAGAAATTATGCTATTTGACCCATCAAGTCTGCTCTGCCAATCAATCCTGGCTGATAAGTTCCTCAAACCCTTTCTCCTGCTTTCTCCCCATAACCCTTGATGGCCTTGACAATCAAAAGCCTATCTATCACTGTCTTAAAAATACTCATTGGCCTGGCCTCCACAGCCTTCTGTGGCAATGAGTTCCATAGATTCACCACTCTCTGGCTGAAGAAGTTTCTCCTTATCTCTGTTCTAAAGGGTCTTCCCTTTATTCTAAGGATGTACCTTCTGGTGGTAGTCTTTCCTGCCAATAGAAACATCTTCCAATGTCCAGTCTATCCAAGTTGTTCAATACTCTGTAAGTTTCAATTCGAACACCCTCACCCTTCTAAACTCCATTGAATAGAGCACACAGAGTCCTCAAATGTTTCTCATATATTAAGCCTTTTATTCCTGGGATCATTCTTGTGAACCTCCTTGAGAACCGTTCCAGGGCCAGTACATCCTTCCTGAGATATAGGCCCCAAAATTGCTCACAAAAATCTAAATGTGGTCTGATCAGAGCCTTATAAAGCCTGCGAAGTACATCATTGATTTTATATTCTAGTCCTCTTGAAATAATTGCCGACATTATATTTGCCTTCCTAACTACCAACTCAACTTGCAAGTTTACCTTAAGAGAATCCTGGACTAGGATTCCTAAGTCTCTTTGCACTCTTGATTTCTGAAGTTTTTCACATTTAGAAAATAGTCCATGCCTCTATTTTCCTGACCAAAGTTCATGACCTCACTTTCTCACATTATATTTTAGCTGCCACTTTTTTGCCCACTCTGCTAACCTATCTAAATTCTTCTGCAGAGATAATGGGAACTGCAGACGCTGGAGAATCCAAGATAACAAAGTGTGGGGCTGGATGAACACAGCAGGCCAAGCAGCATCTCAGGAGCACAAAAGCTGACACGTCGGGCCTAGACCCTTCATCAGAAAAGGGGGATGGGGAGAGGGAACTGGAATAAATAGGGAGGGGGGGAGGTGGACCGAAGATGGAGAGAGGAGAAGATAGGTGGAGAGGAGAGTATAGGTGGGGAGGTAGGGAGGGGATAGGTCAGTCCAGGGAGGATGGACAGGTCAAGGAAGCAGGATGAGGTTAGTAGGTAGGAAATGGAGGTGCGGCTTCAGGTGGGAGGAGGGGATAGGTGAGAGGAAGAACAGTTTAGGGAGCTGGGGACAAGCTGGGCTGGTTTTGGGATGCAGTGGCGGGACGGGAGATTTTGAAGCTGGTGAAATCCACATTGATACCATTGGGCTGCATGGTTCCCAAACGGAATATGAGTTGCTGTTCCTGCAACCTTCGGGTGGCATCATTATGGCACTGCAGGAGGCCCAGGACAGACATGTCGTCTAAGGAATGGGAGGGGGTGTTGAAATGGTTCGCGATGGGAGGTGCAGTTGTTTATTGCAAACCGAGTGGAGGTGTTCTGCAAAGCGGTCCCCAAGCCTCCGCTTGGTTTCCCCAATGTAGTGGAAGCCACAACGGGTACAGCGGATGTAGTATACTACATTAGCAGATGTGCAGGTGAACATCTGCGTGATGTGGAAGGTCATCTTGGGGCCTGGGATGGAGGTGAGTGAGGAGGTGTGGGGGCAAGTGTATCACTTCCCGCGGTTGCGGGGGAAAGTGCCGGGTGTGGTGGGGTTGGAGGGGAGTGTGGAGCAAACAAGGAAGTCCCAGAGAGCGTGGTCTCTCCGGAAGGCAGACAACCTTAACCCATCCCAAAACCAGCCCAGCTCATCCCCGCATCCCTAATCTGTTCTTCCTCACACCCACCCTCTCCTCCCACCGCAAGCCGCACCTCCATTTCCTATCACTAATCTCATCCCGCCTCCTTGACCTGTCTGCCCTCCCCGGACTGACCTTTCCCCACCCTACCTCCCCACCTAAACTCTCCTCTGCACATATCTTCTCCTCTATCCATCTTCGGTCCCCCTCCCCCTCTCTCCCAGTTTATTTCAGAATCCTCTCCCCATCCCCCTTTTCTGATGAAGGGTCTAGGCCTGAAACGTCAGCTTTTGTGCTTCTAAGATGCTGCTTGGCCTGCTGTGTTCATCCAGCCCCATACTTTGTTATCTTAAATTCTTCTACAGCCTTCCTGCCTCCTCAATACTACCTGTCACTCTACCCATATTTGTATCATCTGCAAACTTAGCCAGAATGTCCTCAGTTCATTCATTTAGATCATTAATGTATCAAGTGAAATGTTGTGGTTCCAACACTGATTTTTGTTGAACACCACTAGTCACAAGCTGCCATCCTGAGAAGGACCCTTTTATCCCAACTCTCTGCTTCTTGCCAGACAGCCAAACTTCTATCCATGCTGGTACCTTGCCCCTAATACTATGGGCCCTTGTTTTATACTGCAGCCTTGTGTGTGGCACCTTGTCAAAGGCCTTCTGGAAGTCCAGGTAGATAACATCCATCAGCACTGCTTGGTCTAACCTGCTCATTACCTCTTCAATGAATTCTAACACGTTTTTCAGGTATGAACTCCCCTTGATGAAACCATACTGACTTTGACCTATTTTACCATGCATTTACCAGTATTCAGAAATCTCATCTTTCACATTCAGACTCCAAAATCTTACCAACAACTGAGGTCAGGCTAATTGGCCTGTAATTTCCCAACTTTTGCCTTACTCCTTTCTTAAATGGGAGATTACATTAGCAATTGTCCACTCCTTTGGGACCCTCCCTGACTCCAGCGATTCCTGAAAGATCACCATTAAAGCCTCCATTATCTCTTCATCCATCTCTTTCAGAACTCTGGGGTGTAGTCCATCTGGTCTAGGTTATTTTTTCCACCTTCAGACTTTTCAGTTTTTCTAGCACCTTCTCCTTGGCAATTGCCACCATACTCACCTCTGCCCCCCAACTCTGTTGAATTTTTGGATATTATTCAAGCCTTCTAACATGATGGCTTCCTCAAAAAGTTCATTCAAGTTTGTGAGAAACAAATTCCCATGCACAAAGCCATGCTGCCTATCGTTAATAAGTCCCTATTTTTGCAAAAGTGAGTAAATCGTGCCCCTCAATAATTTCCAATAATTTCTCTACCACTGATGGAAGGCTTACTAGTCTGTAATTTTCTGGATTATTCCTGTTGCCCTTCTTATACAAAGGAACGACTCCAATCCTCTGGAACCTCTGCTGTGACTAAAGAGGATACAAGACCTCAGCAATTTCTTCCCTTGCCTCCTTTAGTATTCCAGGATAGATCCATCAAGTCCTGGGGACTAGTGTACCTTGATGCATTTTCAAAACACCCAACACTTCCTTTGTTTTATTGACATGCCCTAGAATATCAACACACCCCTTGCAAGACTCAACATGCACCATGTTCCTCTCCTTTGTGAATACTGATGCAAAGGATTTGTTAAGGACTTCATCCACCTCCTCCAGCACCATACATTAATTCCCCTCTCTGTTGTTGAAGGGAGCTATCCTTTCTCTTGCTGCTCGCTTGCTTCTTATATATGTATAAAACATTGGGATTTTCCTTAATCCTGTTTTCCAAGATCATTCCATGGCCGCTGTTAGCCCTCTCCCTCCTACCCTAACCCTGTAAGTTCTTTTCTGCTTTTTTTCTATTCTTTGAGGGATCTGCCTGTATTCAGTTTCCTAAGCCTTATATATACCTCCTTTTTTGTTTGACCAGGATCATAATTTCTCTTGTCATCAAATGTTCCCAAATCTTGTCATCCCTGTGCTTCATTTTTTGCAAGAACATGCTGGTCCTGAACCCTAATCAACTGGCATTTAAAAGATTCCCACGTGTTACATCTTTATTTACCCACAAACAGCTGACCCTAATCAACGTTCTCTAGTTCCTGCCTAATATTATCATAGTTAAGCTTCTCCCAATTCGTACTTCTACTGGAGAATCACTCTTATCCTTATCCATAAGTAGCTTAAAACCTACACTGTTCCCAAAATGCTTCCCCACTGAAACTTCAATCACTTGGCCAGATTTATTCCCCAACACCAGATCTAGTATGGCCCCTCCCCTAGTTAGATTATTTACATATTGCTTCAAGAAACCCTCCTGAATGCACCTAACAAATTCCACACCCATCAAGCTCCAGACACTGAATGAGTCCCAGTCAATATGGGGAAGTTAAAATCATCCCCAAAACACCACTCTTGCTTTTACATTTTTCCATAATCTGTCCACATATCGGTTTCTCAATCCCCTACCAGCTACTGGGAGACCTGTAGTACAATCCCATCAAAGTGATTGCACCCTTCCTATTCCTGAGCTCTACATATATGGCCCCATTGGATGAGACCTCCAAGGTTTCCTCCCTCAGTACAGCTGTTATTTTCTCTGTAAACAGTAACTCAACCCCCCTGCCTCATTTACATCCCTCCCTATCTCAACTGAAACATTTAAATCCCGGAACTTTCAGCTGCCAATCCTGTCCTTCCCTCAACCAAGTCTCTGTAATAGCTAAAACAAGACAGTTACATGTATTAAGCCAAGCTCTAAGTTCATTTGCCTTATTTGTCATACTTCTTACATTTTAAAGCAAACACACTTCAGACCGCCAGTCCCATTGTGTTCAATAACCCCCTCTCTGTCTGTTATTCCTCTTTGCCTTACTGGCCTTAGTGTCTGACTCCTTGATCATTTCACTTGCTGACCTACTGCTCTGGTTCCCAACCCTCCCTAGTGACACTACCTCTCTGCCTGCCAAGATATTGGTGCCCTCCAGTTTAGGTGCAACCCATGCTTCTTGTACGGTTTCCTGCTCTAGACGTCATCACAATGATCCACATAAGTGAAGCCCTCCCTCCTACACCAGCTCTTTAGCCACTTATTTAACTGTACTGTCTTCCTACTCCTAGCCTCATTGGCACAGAAATTAATGCTTAGATTTCAACCCTGGAGATCCTGCTTTTCAACTACCTACTTAACTCTCTGAACTTCCTTTGCAGGACCTCATCATTCTTCCTGCCTACGTCATCAGAACCTCTACATCAAGCAGATGTTCACCTGCACACCCGCCAATGTGGTATACTGCATCTGCTGTACACGGTGTGGCTTCCTCTACATTGGGGAAACCAAGCGGAGGCTTGGGGACCGCTTTGCAGAACACTTTCGCTTGGTTTGCAATAAACAACTGCACCTCCCAGTCGCGAACCATTTCAACTCCCCTCCCATTCCTTAGACGACATGTCCATCCTGGGCCTCCTGCAGTGCCATAATGATGCCACCCATAGGTTGCAGGAACAGCAACTCACATTCCGCTTGGGAACCCTGCAGCCCAATGGTATCAATGTGGATTTCACCAGCTTCAAAATCTCCCCTCCCCCCACTGCATCCCAAAACCAGCCCAGCTTGTCCCCGCCTGCCTAACCTGTTCTTCCTCTCACCTATCCCCTCCTCCCACCTCAAGCTGTACCTCCATTTCCCACCTACTAACCCTATCCAGCCCCCTTGACCTGTCCGTCCTCCCTGGACTGACCTATTCCCTCCCTACCTCCCCACCTATACTCTCCTCTCCACCTATCTTCTCCTCTATCCATCTTCGGTCCGCCTCCCCCTCTCTCCCTATTTATTCCAGTTCCCTCTCCCCATCCCCCTTTTCAGATGAAGGGTCTAGGCCCGAAACGTCAGCTTTTGTGCTCCTGAGATGCTGCTTGGCCTGCTGTGTTCACCCAGTCCCACAGTTTGTTATCTTGGATTCTCCAGCATCTGCAGCTAACTCTGTACAACGATCTCTGGCTGCTCACCCTTGAATTTTAGAATGTTCTGTGCCTGCTCAGAGATAACCTTAACCTTGGCACAAGGGAGGCATACACGATCCTGGAGTCCCTTTTGTGGCCACTAAAATGCTTACCTGTGCCCCTGACTATGGAGTCTGCTATTTCTACAGCTGTACTGCCCTTTGACACACTCTGCTGTACAACAGAACTCGCTGTGGTGTCACTGCCCTGGCAGCTGTTGTTGCCAATCCTTGATAGGCATTCCTGTCCAAAAGTATCCAAAACGGTAAACTTGTTAGAGAAGGGAATAAGCACAGGGGACACATACACTGTCTGCCTACCGCTTCTGGCAATCACCCATCTATCTGCCTAAAACACGGGTATGGCCGCGTCTCTAAAACTCCTGTTTATGATGTTTTCCGCTTGCTGCATGCTCCTAAGTGTGTCCATCTGCTGCTCCAACTGATCCATGCGGTCTGGCAGGAGCTGCAATTAGGATGCTTCCTGTATATGTCAAGGACATTTGAAATATCTCTAATTTCTCACATTCTGCAGGAGAAGCAAACTACCCCATTGACTGCCATTTTTACCCCATAGTGGCCACTTAATTAAAAATAAACTTCTAATAAATTAACTTACAGCTAACTAGACGGTCCCTAGTGTTAGATACTCACATAAAAATACTAAATACACTCTTCCACAAATACAATTTAGATAATACTCTAAATCTCAGGACTATGTTATTTTGTTTCTAGCTTAAATTCCACTACTTTAAATATTATGGGTATGAAAAGATTGATCTAAATTAAAAGTAAGGAAAAAAATCATCTGACTACTACTTACCACGCAGAAGCTCATCCATCCAAAACATCACTTTTGAAACTGTGGTGTTAGCCATTTAAGTAATATCTACCCCTTCTATTCCTACTGCCAAAGTCATATTTTCCCATATTTTATTCCATATTGTAACTATACAATTTATTAGTGAGACTGCATCTGGAGTACAACATACAGTTTGGTCCCCTTACTTGAGAAAGGATGGAATTGCATTGGAGGCAGTTCAGAGAAGGTTGGCTAGATTAATTGCAGAGATGAAAGGCCTATCTTATGAGGAGAGATTGACCAGTTTAGGCCTATATCTGCTAAAATTTTGAAGGAAAGAGGAGATCGAATTGAAATTCTAAAGATACTAAAGGAGATTGACAAAGTAGGTGTAGGGTCAATGTTTTCCCTTGTAGTGAAATCTAGAACGACTGATTGTTGTTTTAGTCTAAAGGGCAAGAGTTTTCAAACAAGGATGAAAAGGAATTACTTCACTAAAAAGGTTGTGAATGGAATTCATTACCTAGAGTGTGATGAACAGTGGGACACTGAATCAATTTAAAGAAAGGGTAGATACATTTTTAATTCATATTATGTTAAATGGTTATGGGAGTGGGCAGGAAAGCACGGTTGAGGCCAAAATTAAAATAGCCATAATCATGTAATATTGTGAGAAAAGCTGGAGAAGCTGAATTACCAACTCCTGTTTGTAATTCTTATGTTGTCAACTGCATTTTTTTTACTCATTTTCTTAACCTGTGACAATAGATGATATTCTGTAGACTCCCAGCGTCATCCTCACCACACTACTAACATTCCCACCTATGTTCTGTCATCTGCAAAATAGGTGATAGTACATTCTTCCATCATCCACGTCATTAATATATTAATAAATAATTGTGACCCCAGCACTGATTCCTGTGACATTGTATTAGCCACAGGATGCCACCCTGAAAACAGCCCCTTTATTATCCCAGTTCTCCATCCTCTGTTATTTAGCCATCCCTCTATCTCAACTAATATACTAACTCCCCCACCACAAAACCTTGGGATCTTAATATGTATCTTAACTTGCAGTACATCTACTGGTTCCCCTTGATCTATCTTGCTTGTTAGCTCCTCAAAGAACTGGAAAAAAATTCGTCAGGTACGATTTCCCCTGCATGAGGCTGTGCTAATTTTGCCTGGTTTTATTCCGTCCTTCTAAATGTTCTGCTTTTACTTCCTTTATAACAAACCCTAACATTTTCCCAATGGCAGATGTTAAGCTTAACTGGCCTATAGCTACTTGATTATTTGTTTCTCTCCCTTGAATGAGGGTGTCACATTGACATTCTCTGGGATTCCTCGAAGATTACGAGCAGTGCATCATTATCTCAGCAGCAATTTATTTTAAAATCTTTGATTTCATCCCATCAGGTCCAGGAGATTTATTGAACTTTAGTACCATTAAGTTTCTTTGGTTTTATTTGCATCTAGTCATATTAATTTCCTTCTCCTGCCACTCCCCAACTTCAGCTCCTTGATTGTTTTGAATTTTTAGAATGATATTAGTAACATTTACTATGAAGACTGATGGATTTATTTAATCCAATTCTTTATTCAACTCTTCTTACATTTCCCAGTTCCTCATTTCTATTTATACTAAGAAGCAATAAATAACTATATTCCTGACTCCTCAAAGTCTATCAACCATTTACACAACACAAGTGTGATGAATTTTCTCTGTCTGCTTGGAAAAGTGCAGCCCCAGTAATTTTCAAGACGTTCAATACCTTCCAGAACAGTGTGGCCTGTTCTGTTGACATTCCATCTAACACCGTCAACATTCAGTTCCTCCACCACTTATGCATAGTGGTAGCAGTGTATACCACACTAAAGATGCACACTAAAGCTCACCAAGACTCCCATGATACCACCTTCCAAACAACATTTACCGAGCAGGGCAGGGGCAAAAAGATGCATGGGAATGCTCCTACTGCAAATTCCTCTCTAAATCACACATTATTCTGACTTGGATAGTGCTGTTCCTTCAACGTTGCTGGGCCAAAATCCTGGAACTCCCTTCCTAACAGTACTTTGGGAGTCCCTAAACCACATGGACAGCAGCAATTCAACAAGGCATATTACCACCACTGTTTCAGGCGTAATTAGGGATGGGCAATAACTGCTGACCCACATTCTGCAAATGAATTTTTAAATTGTTCCAGTGTTGTTTCTTCACAAACTTTCTTTCAGGTGTGATATTTTATCCTGTTTCAACAATGCTAAACCCATTAATAGTGCCTTTCCCATTAATTTTAGACCATTTAATGTTTCACACTTCTCCTTCTTAACTACAATGCCTGATGTGTTCCTATCCCTCATGAAAAAAAGAAGTAAGCACCTATTAAGAACAATGCCCATGTCTTAGTTCTCTGCAGACAGTTTTCCTCAGTTATTCTTTCCTTAGTTATTCTCTAACTCCTAACAAACTGAAAAAAGAAACTTCAGGACTGCCTTCATTTCATATGTCAAACTTTGTTTTCATTTTTCTGCTTAATTTTACCCCTATGCTCTTTGTAGCTCTCTGTAGCACTGGCCCTTCGATATCTGATATAAATTTCCCTTTTTTTCCCATACCCTCCTGAATAATCCAGGTTTGGAAGTTCCAGCCCTTTTCATTCGGAAGATCTATTTTCTCCGAATTCTCCCTGTCTCCTTTCTGAGTACTTCCCACTGGTCTGATATCTATTTGCCTTCAGGATTTTATTTCCAGTCTACATTTAGCAAATCACCTTGCCTTTCCTCAGTTTAAGGCCTTTGTTGTTTGAATGACTTTGTCCTTTTCGCTAACTGGTCTAAGCTGTTTCCCGCTGATATCCCTTACCCCAGGATATCTTCATTTCCAATAGTTCAATACACAGTTGTCCCTACTTGTTGAGCTTTTTATTCATTGTAAGGTGGCAGAATTCATTCACTACAGGACACTTATACACGTGGTGGGTGTGTGCAACAAATTTCTAGGTTCATTATTCCGATTAGGATCATTGAGTGACACAGCATAGAAACAGACCCTTTGGCCTAACTCATCTGCACTGGCCAGACATCCCAGTTTGATATTGTCCCATTTGCTAGCATTTGGCCCATGTCCCTCTGAAACCTTTCTATTCATATACCTACCCAGATGCCTGTTAAATGTTGTAATTGTACTCATCTCCACCACTTCCTCTAGCAGCCTGTTCTGTATATTTATCACCCTCTGCATGAAAAAGTTGCCTCTTAGGTCCCTTAAAAATCCTTCCCCTCTCACCTTGAATCTATGTTGTCTAATTTTGGACTTCCACACCCTAGGAAAAAGACCTTGACTTGTCACCGTTTTCAAGCTCATCATGATTTTACAAACCTCTATAAGGTCACCCCCTCAGCCTCCAATGCTCCAAGGTAAAAAGCCTCAGGATATTCAACTTCTCCCTATAGCTCAAACCGTCCAGTTCCAGCAACATCCTTATCAATCTTTACCGCACCATTTCAAAGTTTGACAACATCCTATAAAAGAGCGACCAGAATTGTGTGCAGTATTCTAAAAGTGGCTTTACCAACATCCTTGTACAGTTGTTTAGAACTAATCTGGAATAACTGCATTTAGTTTTGGTAGTTAAAGTGTTTTGGCCTGACAAGGGACTAGCAGGGCTAACAGAGCTGGGGTGTGAGTGTAGATGCTTAAAGTAGAACTCTCCATAGAGAATGTGCAAACTCAGGTGCTGAACCGGTTACTTTAAGTCTGAGGACTCTGCTCCCCATTCTGATCTCACATTGCTATTTAGATTTGATCGTTCGAACAGAGATTCAGTGGCATTAATGATTTCAAACAGAGATAACAGGAGAGTGGGCGGTGATCAGGAAGTCGATTTGTGTTAACGCGCGTGGCCAAGATAGGAACGTCAGGTTTTCAAGATCAATCCCACACCGACTGTAAGTATTTCAATGCTGTAGATTAATTCCTTGCATAACCTGGTGCTGCTGTGGTTTAGGAAATTCGGAGAAATATTTTACTTGCAAACGTCTCGTGTATGCTCATTTTAGAACTTGCTTTCGAATCAAGGCTTGCCCAGAGCATCTCACACACAAACTGATTCGAGTGCATTGAGATGCAGGAGAGATCAGTCGGAAGGTCAATGCGAGGTGGAAGGAGGAAGCCTGCTTTGTAAATCTACAACGGTATCTTCCTTTCGTTAGGCGGAAGCTTTAATAATTCGTGTGTTCGCTTCAGCAAAACCAGCGGCTGTTTTTTTTTTGCTGTTGTTGCTTTCTACCGAGAAGTTGCCAAACCACACCTCACCGTTGAAAGAAGCAGTGCGAGAAAGCAGTCCTGCACAAGGTAGCCGCCCTGAATGTCACTGAATAGTGCCAACCTCCGTCCCCACCTCCCCCCCCGCCATTCCATACAAACCAAGACCGAATCCCAAGGTCCTGACTTCATCCCCGGCTCCAACTCCTAACATCCAGACCCTGACCCAGGTCTCAGCTGAACTTGGAAACATCCAGCAGCATGTCATGGGAGGACTTGGAGTATTTCACTGAGGAGACAGGAAGACTCTCTCTCCCAGAGGAATTTTTCTAAAAAAATACTTGGAAATGGGCGCACTGTGCTCTATTTTGAAGCATTTAAAAAAGGGGTCCTACTGGTTTTACAGCTTTTTTTGTTTCTGGGTGGGACAGACATGGAGGATCTCACTGGGAGGGATCGAAATGAATCCCTTGTAAAGGAGTGGGATGATATCATTAGTAGAGACTGGAAGATCTCACTGAGATGAAGCGTGAGGATGTACTGGGAGAGACTGTAAGGATTGCATTGCAGTAGGCCAGTTGGATCTTACTGGGACAGCGCAGGGGTTGACTGACTGAGAGGACAGGGAAGAATTCAGAGCATTTCAATGAAGGAGACTGAAAGGATCTTCTGGGAAAGGGAACATATGCAGAAAGATAAAGTGAAATAATAAAATTAAATAAGCAGTTGATTCAACTGGAACAAGCAAGACCAACTCAGTAGAATAATTCGCCTGGTGCATGTAAGAAATGATAGCCAATATTAGATGAGCGTTACCTAGCAGCAGGTAGTTCACAATTGGCCTGGACAATTTAATTACATCACTAGTGAGAACCCCCAGTTTTGCTTGAGATCCAAAAAGAATATTACAACGGATTTGGTGTTAGAAAGGTTAGCAAACTGAAAACATGACAATGTGCATCTAATAGATCTTTAGTGGAAAAAGAGAGATAATGTGTCACAGAGGTTAGGTACAATGACACTGCCTCACCAGTTTTTACAGGTTAATGTCAACATCAGGCCTTACTTCACTTCTAACTGAATGCTCTTTCACAACTGAGTACTGCAAATGTCTAAAGAAAGTTGAGCTTTAAATGTTACGACACAACAGCAGAAAGGAACTGCCACAAAAAGGAAACAGTTAGTTACACTGAGCTCCATCTCACAGATTGTTGCATTTGAGGGAGATGGGAACAGTTATGTTGGGAGCGGGGATGGATTAGCTGGATTAGGAAGATTGACAAATAGTTGGATTGGAGAGGGTGAAGAATGGCCAGGTTAGGGGACCTGAGGGACTGACCTGACAGATTATATGAAACAGTTTGATAGGTTAGACTTAGGGAATGGTTTTCCATTTGTGGAAGAGTCCATTAATGGAGACCACAAGTATAAGTCAGCCATCAACAGTTCCAATAAAGAATTGAGGAGAAGCACTTTTACCCAGAGTGGTGGGAATGTGGAACATGCCACCATAAGATATAGTGGAAAGGGTGTCAGTCAAATGGTCTGCTTTAAGTGTTGTTTTAAATACTCAGAGCCTGAAAAGTTTCTTTGAAAGAATGACACCTCTGAAGGTGCAGCTTTCCATCAGTACTAGCCTTCTTAGAGTACACCAATCCCTTAGTACCTCCCTGACTCTAATGCTTTTCTGACACTTCTGCTTTAGTTCTCCCCCTATTTCAATGTCACGGTCCCTCAAGACTTCATAATGACTTTGTTAAACTTGGACCAAGAAACTGACTTCCAGAGGTGAGATGAGATGAGAGTGACTGTCCCTAGTCAAAGTGCTGAGTGTGGCAACAAGGACTCCTAGCAAGTCTAGAGTCAGTGCAAAATGGGGAAGTCTCTTTGTTGGCACAAAGGATGATGGTTATGGTTGTTGGAGGTCAGCCATCCCAGCTCCAGGATATCAGTGTTGGAGTTCCTAAGTGTAATGTCTTAGGCTCAACCACTCCTCTATGTTTCATTAATGGCCTTCTCTTCATCAGAAAGTCAGAAGTAGAGATGCTAGTTTATGATGCACCATGTTCAGCACCATTTGTGATTCCTCAGATATGGAAGCTGTCTTATGCCCAAATGCAGCAAAACTTATCAATTCAAGCTTGGATATTGTCTAAGTGGCAAGTAACATTCATGCCACACAAGTGTTAGACAATAATCATCTCCAATTTGAAAGAATTTAATCATTGTCCCTTGACATTCAATGTCGTTATCATTACTGACTCTCCAAGTATCAACATCCTTGAGGTTATTTTTAACCAGAAACTAAACTGGACTAGCTACATAAATACATATATAAACGCAAGAGCAGGTTAGAGGCTAGGAGGCGTGCCATGATTAACTCATCTCCTCATTCCCGAAAGCATGTCCATCATCTCCATGGTATAAGTCGTGGTATGTAATGGAATTTTTCACACTTGTCTGGGTAAATGCAGCCTCAACAGCATTCGAGAAGCTTGATACCATCCAAGAGATATAGCACAATTGATTGCTAGCACATCCACAAACATCCAGTCCCTCCACCACCAATGCATAGTAGCAGCAGCATGTACCATCTACAGGATGCATTGTAGAATTTCTTCAAGGCTTCCTAGGCAGCACATTCCAAACTCACAATCACTCCCATCTAAAAGGACAAGGGCAGCAGAAAAATCAGACCACGACCACTTGCAAGTTCCCCTCTAAGCTGCACACCGTCTTGACTTGAAAATATGCCATTCTTTCTTTAACACCACCAGATCAAAATCCTGGAATTCTCTACCTGAAAGCACTGTAGGTGAACACAAAGCTAACTGAAGTGGCTAAAGAAAGCAACACTCCACCATCATCTTGGGGCAAATAGGGATGAGCAATAAATGCTGGCCTAGCTAGTGATATCCATATTTCCTGACTGAACAAAACAAAATGGTTATCTTTTGAAATGGAATTTGAAGAGACACATTTATTGTTTTTCAACTGCTGAGTTAAGTTGTTGTAAATATCTTATGTTGTTATTTTTCTGCACTTTTGATTATGGACTGAAATGGGAAAGAGATTGTTTTTAAAACCAAGGATAGTGGAAGGTATTTCTTCTCTTTTAAATGATGTAGACACTGCGTGCCAGCGGTGAAGAGTTCAAATATTTTGCTTTAAAAGCCAATCACCAGCAGTTATTGTATATGGCCTTTACACTGTTGTTTGTTTAGTTGGATAGATTTAGTTGCAGACAAAATTGCTCAGGGAGAGTGTACAAAATGAGATTTGGCTGACACCAAGTAGGTAGTTGTTCTGTGGAATGATTCCCAGTTGTCGATGACAGAAACCTTTTTCCTGTTAACAACTATGTGTTTGTCTTCCAACTTATTGAATAGCTTTTAGATAGAAATGAGATAGGCAGAAGCCTCTCCCCGAAAAGATGGTACTATCTCTGGACTCAACTGTAAAATGAAAATTGTCTGAAGAAAGCCAGTTTATTTTCCCTCACCAGATGTTGGTAAGCTGGTGGTTTTAATGAATAAGTCGGAGACTGTAAATTGTGAACCAATTGCTCTATGCCTCCTGCAGGCTTGTGAAAGTACTTGGGAGATTGCTGAACAGTGTGTCCTGACAAGACAGAAGGATTATCTCAGTGAAGTCTTGGGCAGTGCCCATTGAGCTGCCTTCCTAGTTTTCATCATAACACCCAGGACACTAATATTTTTTATCTGTCTGATATTCTTTTCAAGTACAGAAACCTAGCCCATGTGTTCTGTAACCTGGGTCTAAATTGACATGTAAATTGAGGAATTTTGTATACTTTTATTCAATCTTTGTTTTTTGTGATTACTCTGGGCATTGATTTCCAGTGCACTATACAATGAGGTGTAATAGTATGTAATTTCACTTGAAGCCTCTCGCAACTGCCTTGTAATCTGTGATTCTGCTTGTTCTTTGAGGACTTTTTCTGTGTAAAAGATCTGCTGATATGTAAGAACCAACTAAAGCCAGTTGTTACTGTTGACTGCCTTTTGGACTTTGACCAGATTGGCCTTGATAAGAGGACGAGAAGTGTTACGTAGAATTGAATACCCTCAACTTTGCAATGTCACTGTCGGGAAAAGTTGCCTTAATAACCGGAGCAGCTCAAGGACTTGGCAAAGCTTTTGCTGAAATACTGCTGAAAAATGGTGCCAAGGTAATCTGATGATTTATTTTCTTTTTATTAAAAGGTCCAATGGAATAAACAAGATGTGTTACTGAAGTGACAGCGTATGCACAACAACCTGTGTGTAACTGTTGCACGTGGGTGAGACTTACGTCTGCAGTTTGCATCAAGTAACGACAATTCATGCGCAGTTTAATTTATCACATTTGACTCAGAAGGCAATATGGAAGAATTTAACTGTAACTCCTTTGCCCGGTTTCCTGTCCCCTTCGTCTGAAGGTGTAGTATTTGCTATCCATGTCCCCTCATGGTACCTCACTCTTGCATGAGCTGGACAGTGAGGTCAAAGATATCTGAGGTAGAAATACCCTGAGGTAAAATCACTGATCTGAGAGCAAGGCTGTCCTTTTCAGAGCCATGTTTGGTTATTCTTTTGAAATCTCTCCTACTCCATATTTAAGGAACTTTTATTTTGATATGTTAATTTGTGTGATATGGGCGTTGCTGGGAAGGTCAGCATTTATTGTCCATTCTGAATTATCATCACAAGATGTTGGTGAGCCTCCTTCTTTAATCCCTTCCGTCCATCTGATGCGAGTACACCCAGAGTGTTGTTATGAAGGGAGTCAACAAAGGAACAGTATTGTAGTTCCCTGTTAGGATAGTGTGTAGCTCAGAGTTGACAGGTTGTGGTGTTCCCTTACAACTTGTCTTTTTTTGCATTAGAGCTTGAGGGTTTGGGTGATAAAGTGCCTATATCAGGTGATTACTTGATGAGTCCATGGAACAGCTGTTTTAATTTTAGCACAGGTCCATAGATCTTAGTGAGGAGAACTCTGCAGGGTTAACTAGGCTGGTTACGAGACCAATAAATATAGGAGCAGAATTAGGCCATTCAGCCCTTCAAGTCAGGTCTACCATTCAATTATGGCTGATATGTTTCTCAGTTCCATTCTCCTGCCTTCTCCTCAACCCTTTATCCCCTTACTAGCCAAGAATCTATCTATCTCTGTCTCAAGTACACACACAATGACTTGGCCTCCACAGCTTTCTGCAGCAATGAATTCCACAGATTCACCTCCTCTGGCTGAGGAAATTCCCTTCATCTCAGTTCTAAAGTGCCTTCCTTTCACTCTGAGGCTGTTCCCTCCAGTTCTAGTCTCTACTGGTGATGGAAATCTCTTCTTCATGTCCACCCCATTTGACCCTCTCAGAATTCTGTAAGTTTCAATGAGACACCCCCCCCCCCCCATCTTTTGAATCTCTATTGAATCCGGTCCCCAATTTCTCCTCACATGACAAGCCCTTACTTTCTGGGATCATTCTTGTGAACCTCCCCGGATCCTTTACAACACAGCATGTCTTCCTTTAGATAAGGGACCCAAAACTGCTCACAATATTCCAAATACAGTCTAACCAGAGCCTTATACAGTGTCAGCATCACTGCTTTGTGTGCTAGCCCTTTTAAAATGAATGCTAACATTACAATTTCATTGCTAACTGCCACTTGAACCTGCATGTTAACCTTAGAGAATCCTAAACTAGAACTCGTAAGTCCCTTTGGGCTTCATATTTCCAAAGCCCTTCCCCATTTAGAGAATAGTCTATGCCTCCTTTCTTCCTACTATGACACATAACCTCACACTTTTCCCACATTGTGTTCCATCTTCCACTTCTTTGCCCACTCTCCTTGTCTGTCCAAGTCCTCCTGCAGCCTCACTGCTTCCTGAACTCTACCTCTCTCTCCACTTACGTAGGTTAGGTTGCCGAGAAGTCAGCTTTTGTGCTCCTAAGATGCTGTTTGGCCTGCTGTGTTCATCCAGCTCCACACTTTGTTATCTCGGCCCCAACATTTAATTCTGCTTCTTCCTTATATTAACAATTCAGTCAAACAGAGTGCCTTTCTGGATCATTTCAGAGCAAGTTAAGAGTCAACCATATTGCTGTGGGTCTGGAATCCCATACAGCTCAGGCCAGATAAAAACAGTAGATTTCTTGTCCTAAAGATCATTAGTGGCTGTTTCCCCCAAAATATTAAAATCTTCGATATTTTAACTATCTCAACGCTGCTACTCAACGGATATTGGCTCAGAGCCAAAAGCGGAGAATGATGGGGAAACTCAGCAAGTCTGGAAGCACATGTGGACAGAGAAGCAAAATACTGTTTTGTTTACTTCTTTGGAACTCTCCACATATTTTGCCAGACCTGCTGAGTTTCTCCAGCATTCTCTGCGCTTTTTTCAAAGTTCCAGCATCCACAACATTTTGCTTTCATTGGCTCAGCCTCTTTTAAAGGGATTTCACCAAACACAAAGCCTGTACCTCGAGCTAAGTGTGCACACCCCAACATTAGGGCTCACCCTACAATATGAAGACCCTGACCTCAGCACAGGAAGCCTAACCTCCTCAAAATGACGTGTATCTTAACATGTGATATGCCCCACCACAAAGGCACATACCTCTACACAAGCTAATACCAGTACACAAGAAGATACGTATGTCCCGAAGTACATTACTTTCCATTTTTAAGCTTTGTAATGCTATTGATTGACTGTTAAGTTGTCTGGCAGCAGATCAGCAAAGGGATCTAGGGGTACTATACACAAACCACTAACAATAGTGACACAAATTAATAAGGCTATATATAAGCAAATAAAATGCTGGAATTCTTTCCAGAATGACAGCAGAAGGAATTCAGAAAAGTTACATTAAACCTGTATAGATCCAAGGTTAGATCTGTGATGTAAGGTGAGTGATTTAGAAATATGTTAATACCATTTACTTTTGACTGTTGCTTATGATCTAGTGGCTTGTGTGTTGACTCTGTATCTATGAAGGGGTGTAATAATTAACTTGTAAGCACTTCTGTAGCCATTGTACTCTGTTTTCAATCACAGTACAAGGGAGAGGCTTTCTGGAGTGCAATGGGTTTTGTTTTCAATGGGTGAGCTTTACAAGCAAACAGTAAACATTTGTGTATTAGGAACAAAAACAGAAATATCTGGAGAAAGTCAACAGGTCAGGCAGCATCTGTAGAAAGAAAGAAGAGTTAATGTTTCTGGACCAGTGAGACTCCTTCAGAATTGACAGTCGCTCAGAAAAAGTGGTGTATATGCTGAAGAAGCATATTTCTTTCCCTGAAACATAAGCACACTAAACTAATGCTACAATTCAGTTTTAACAATAAAATAGAAGTTTATTATACAAAGAAATCAATAAAACAAAATAAACTAAACTATTAACATAAATTGAAAATTTTTGAAGCATGCCAAAAAATGCAAACGCATTAATCCCCACAGCACTGTTTTACAGTAGTCAAAGTAAAAAGAATTCCCCTCTGTATTACATCGGGTCTTCAAGTAGAAAATGAGACCACTTGAGGACCTGCAGGACTCAATACTGGTTCTTTCATCACATATGCTGCTTTCAGCATAGTCAATCCATTTTCATTACATATGGTCTGCAATTTCAGCTTTCTTTGTTCCCTGGCTTACCATCATCCATCCCTTTGTCTGCCTGAGGGCCTTATTCTCTTTTTGGGCTCCATCTCTGGATAAGGAGATACCTCAGATTTCCAGCATCTGTAGGTCTTTGTTTTGTTTTAGTTGTGCATGTGACTTCACTTAGAATGTCCCAGTATCTTTTTGGCTTAGGGGAAATACCCATAAAGAAATCCTTTTCCAGTTCAGGTTTGCAGAAGTCTTTGCTGAAGCTGGACGTGTAACACCGTTGCTCCTGAAACATGGAGATTGTTTAAAACTTCTAAGAAATAGGTCATTTAAGTTTAAAGAGTTTCATTTGAAGGATCCAGACCAGAGTGTTTGATTAAAATCCTGAGGGAGTTATTTGAAGATAGCAAGGTATAAACTCATTGATATAAGAACACAAGGAAGAGGCTATTACATTCTTAAAAGTGGGAATTGAAAGCCACCATTAAACTAAAACTTATAGACGTGATAAAGAGGGGAATTCTTTCTGCTTTGAGCAATGCAAAGGAGTAATGTAAGGATTAATGAGTTTGCATTTTTCCATGAGTTTCAAAAATTTTGAATTTATGTTACATGGAAATAGTTTGGCGTATTCTTTTTTACTTTCTTTTATTTGTATAATAAACCTCATTTTATGGTCGAAACTGAATCTGCAGCATTAGCTCAGTGTGCTTCTATTTCATTGAAAGACCACCTCATTAAAATAAAAATAAACCAAATATGATCTATCAAGCCAAATTAATATCTGAAATCTGTCTTTTCCAGCAATAACATTAGGTGGTACTGTAATAATTTCACAACAATATTGAGGATGTATAGGCAGTGGAAATGGAAAAATACCTCACGAAAAAATCCCAAAATCAAGAGATTTTCACAGTCGAGACAAGCTGAACTAGATGGAGATTTTTTCCTCAAGTTTGAGGATCCCTAATGGAGGTCTTTAAGAAGGTGCAAATGTTCATAACATCATAACAAGTAGAAGGTGGAATAGATTATATGGCCCAAATGACGCCTTGAGCCTCCACTGTAATTTAGTCTGATCCTATAGCTGATCTTCTGCCTCAACTTCACTTTGTTGTCCATTCTCCGTATCCTTTGATTTCCAGGGTAGATATACAAAACCTTGTTTTGGAGGAGACAAAAACTAAAATCAAATGTATGATGGCCATTAATAAATCCAAAAAATGTCTAGAGTGGAGGAAATGTGAGACCTGCTACCATAAGAATTTTCTGAAGAAGGGTCTAGGCCCGAAACATCAGCTTTTGTGCTCCTGAGATGCTGCTTGGCCTGCTGTGTTCATCCAGCCTCACATTTTATTATCTTGTGATAGGGTTAGCTACTAGAGCTACATTAGATATCTACACAGATACAGCATAGTACTAGGGATTTTGACCTAAGAGATCTATGTTGGGTTCACCACTTTAATCACCTTAATCTACCTATCCTTCTATTTGTTTTTTCTCATGTGTTAATCCAGGTTCTCCTTAAACATGTTAACGTTTATGGTGTAGAGCTGTGTGCTCCTGAGATGCTGCTTGGCCTGCTGTGTTCATCCAGCCTCACATTTTATTATCTTGGAATCTCCAGCATCTGCAGTTCCCATTATCTCTAACCCTATCACATATTGACTAACCATTAACTAAACCCATAACACTATTGGTTAATTATTAACTGATTCTAGAACATCATTAATGAACCATTAACTAATGCCGTAATGTTATGGATAAATTCTGTATCCCACTCTAAAGCTAACAGGATTTTGATTGCCTCTTTCAGGTCAGCCTTTTAGATATTAACAGTGCAATTGGCCTGAATACGAAGTCTATGTTTGATAAAGTCTATGGAGCTCAGCAAACGATGTTCATAGCTTGTGATGTGACGTCTGGCAACCAGTTGGAAGGTATGGGCAGGTTTTATCATTAAACTGGATTGTACCATGGAATCTACAGGATCCCACTGGCAGAGTACATCAGTAAAACATTGACAAACCTACCCATACTGTTAATTGTTGTCCAACAGAAACTGGAAGGAGTAAGGGCAGTTCACATTGCTGCAGGTCTTTCCAATCTGCCAAGGAATCACTCTTCCTATGTAGAATTATAATTTGTTATTGTCTGCATGCAGGACTGCTGTTCATGTGAATCTGCAGAATTCTTTTAGTATGTTGATTGACTTCAGATTACGCTATTTAACCAGGGAAAATGCGCATGCTGTTTCGATATTCCTATGCCTCATAGGACATGGCAGCCACCCTTCATGTCAAGTTTGTCTTGCCCTTCCCATATCAGAATTTCTTCTGAAAGAACTGTGGATGCTGTAAATCTGAAACAAAAACAAAGTTGCTGGAAAAGCTCAGCAGGTCTGGAGGCATCTGTGAAGGAGAAAACAGAGTTAACATTTCTTCGGGTCACTGGACCCGAGACACTAACTCTGTTTTCTCCTTCACAGGTGCTGCCAGACCTGCTGAGCTTTTCTAGCAACTTTGATTTCGTTCTTCCTTCCATCCCACAACACCCCCCAACAAAGCTGCAAACGCCAAGCTGCACACCCAGTCTTTCTGACTGTAAATTTGCCTTCACCAATCATTTTCTCTTCACATACCTACAGAAACTTTTACAGTTAGCTTTTATGTTCCCTGCATGCTTACACATGTACACCTCAGCAGTGGGTACAATCACAGTGTGATTCTATTGGTAGTCCCATCTTTGTAACAGCCAGCTGTTGCTGCTGCTCTATTGCAGTGCCCTGATGCCACACTGCAGCGCTGTGTTGTTGCATGCACTTATTACTCCACCTAGTGATCAAGAAAACACCCTGGACTGACCTATCCCCATCTTCACTCACCTTTACTGGCTCCATCCCCGCCTCTTTGACCTGTCTGTCTCCTCTCCACCTACCTGCTCCTTTATCCATCTTCTATCCGCCTCCCCCACCTCTCTATTTATTTCAGAATCCCCTTCCCCTCCACCATTATTGAAGAAAGGTCCATACCCGTAACATCAGCCTTCCTGCTCCTCTGATGCTGCTTGGCCTGGTGCGTTCATCCAGCTCTACACTTTGTTATCTCTAACCCCTTCTTAATTGATGTTATTTGCCTAATTGCACCGATGAATATTTACCGAGGCTGCTGAGTTATGGAAAACATGAACTTTATTAAGGAACATCTAATTGTAGTTTCATGTTACCACGAGGCTGTAAGGTAACAAAAATGTGAAATTGCATTGCTTGTTGTGCTGATGTATCCTTAGCATATCACACAGACCTAACCACTTATATGACACTTCTCTTGCAGGTGCATTCAAGAAAACCACAGAAAACTTTCTACAGTTGGATATTGTTTGCAACAATGCTGGAGTAGGCAATGAAACAAACTGGCAGAGGTGTTTAGATATAAACTTGGTAAGTATGAGTTAACAGTTACAACACTTGGCAATCTAGTTGGGAATAAGCAATCACAAAACGATAAAATTCTTCATCCACACGGAGAGCAACAAATAGTTTATTCTTAGAGGAGGGTTTTGAATCAAGGAACCTACAATGGTATGAGATGCAGGTTAGCTATGATAGATTGGGAAATGCTACTTAAGGTGGAAAGGTATTGTCAATTATTCAAAGAGTACATGGGTGAACTGCAACAATTGTTCATTTGTGCCTCCTAATAGAAGTAATACAGCAAAGATGGCCAAACCATAGCATACACAGGAAATTATTGACAATATTAGATTCAAGGAAGAGGCATTGAAATTGGCAAGAACAAACGACAGATCTGAGGAATGGGAGCAGTTTAGAATTTAGCACAGGCGGACAGAGGGATTGATTAAGAAAGGGAAAATAGAGTGCGACAGCAAACTTTCAGGGAACGTAAAAATTGGCTGTAAAAGTTTCTATAAGTATGTAAACAGAAAACAAAATGGCGAATGTAGGTTGCTTACAGTCAGAAACAGGGTAAATTTCAATGGGGAGCAAAGAAATGGCTGACCAACTAAATAAGTACTTTGGTTCTGTATTCACAAAGCAGGAAATAACATATCAGAAGTGTAGGAGACAAAGTATTTTTTGAAAGGATGGAACTGAAAGAAATCAGTCAGGAAGTGGTGTTGGGGAAATTCATGGGATTGAAGGCCGAAAAATCCCCAGTGCCTGATAATCTATATCCCAAAGTTCTTAAGGAAGTGACTCTAGAAATATTGGATGCATAGGCAGCTGTCTTTCAAGATTCTATAGGCTCTGGAACAATTCCTACAGATTGAAAGTAACCCTTCTATTTAAAAGAAAGAGGTAGAGGGAAAACCAGGAATTACAGACCAGTCATCCTGATATCAGTATTAAGAAAAATGCTGGAGTCTATTTTAAAAGATTCAATAGTGCAGCATTTGGGAAACAGCGGCAGGATCAGACAGACTCAGCATGAATTTACGGAAGAGAAATCATGCTCGACAAATCTATTGGAATTCCTCAAGGCTGTAACTCGTAGAGCTGATGATGGGAAGCCAGGGGATGAGGTTTATTTGGATTTTAAACAGGCTTTAGATAAAATCCCGTGTAAGAGATTAACAGATAAGAGTAAATGAAATGGAGAACTAATTGACAGGCAGGAAATAAGGAGTAACTGGTCTTTTCCGATGTGACAACCAGTGGGAATCAGTGCAAAGCCCTAGCTTTTACAATATATATTCATGATTTAGATGAGAAAACTAAATGCAATGTCTTCAAATTTTCAGATGGTATAAAGCTAGGCGGGTGGGTGAGCAGTGAGGAGGATGCAGAAATGTTTCAGTGTGATTTGGACAATCTGAGCAAGTGAGCAAATGCATGGCAGATACAGGTAATTCTGTGATGACACATGTTTTGTTAATGCAAATTGGCTACATTGTGATTGATGAATAGTGGATGCTGTTTGGATAACACAAATTTTCTGCTCTACAGGTATAGCAATTTTCTATAGCGATTTCCCTGTAATTTGATTTCCTATGGTGATTTTCTACCGCGCAAGGTCCCACAAGAATGCAACTATTGCATTGTAGGAGAACTACCTGTACAACACAATGTAGATAGAAGTGAAGTTATCAACTTTGGTAACAAAAAACAAGGAAGGCAGATAATTTTCTGAATGGCAATTAATTGACAGAAGGGAATGTGCAATGATACCTGGATATCCAGCCACTGAAAGTAAGCATGCATTGCAGTGGACAGTGAAGAAGACAAATGGTATGTTGGCCTTCAGAGTGAGAAGATTCAAATACAGGAGCAAGGATGTTGTGCTGCAGTTGTACAGGACCTTGGTGAAACTCTATGTAGAGTATTGTGCGCAGTTTTGGTGTCCTTATCTGAGGAATGATGTTCTGGCTACGGAGGGAAAACTGCGAAGGTTTATTAGACTTATTCCAAGGATGGTACAACTGATTTATGAGGAGTGGTTAATTCAGTTAGGATTATAATTTCTGTATTTCAGAAGAATGAACTCGTAATATTCTATTGGATTCGACAAGGTAGATGCGGGAAGCATATTCCTGAAGGTAGGGAATTTCATTACCAGGGTCACAGTCTAAGGAGTGGGCCATTTTGGACTGAAATGTGGAAACAATTCTCCACCCAGAGAGTGGTGAACCGGTGGAACTTGATACCACACAAAACAATTGAGGCCACAACTTTGAGATTTGAAGAAGGAGCTGGATAGAGCACTTGGGGCTAAAAATCAAAATGTAGGTAGGCAAAGTGGGAAACTATTGAGTTAGACAATTAGGCTCGAAGGGCTGATTGGCCTACACTAGGTCCTATTTTCTCTGTTCAGTTGCCTGTATATGATCACATCATGTCACTTTATTGCAGGTCAGTGTGATCAGAGGAACCTATCTTGGACTAGATTACATGAATAAAAAGACTGGAAGTGCAGGAGGAGTAATTGTCAATGTTTCCTCCATGGCAGGTCTGGAATATTTCACGTAAATAGTTAAAATTGGCTGAGAAATGATGTATTCATATATATTCAAATAAAATCAAACTATCTGTAATAGTTTGCACACTGAAGTAGAGAACTGGCTGCTTTGGGACAGACAATTTTGTGTAAGTGCAAATAAAAGGTACAGAGACAAATAAAAGGGAGAGTCTTTACACATCTTGAGTACTTGGGGCATAAGAACTGACAGTGAATTTGGTATGTACTCACTGAATGTGTTCTTTGGATAGACAATTTATTCTGTACCTGGGGATTTATTGATTAGCTATGTACCTGCAATAGATACCCTGACTGTCTACCTGTGGTATACTCACTGGATGTGTACCTGACAGATGCTCTGTTTGTGCTAAGGGTATACTCACTAAATGTTCATATTTATGGTAGTGTCACTGAATTTATATCTGGAAAAAGCCCCATTGAATGTATATTCTGAGTATACTCAATGACTGTGCATCTGGAGTAGGTATGCTGACCATATACCTGTACCCAGGTAGCTTTATCACTTGCAGTTCCAGGTACACTGTCTATCTGAGTTAGACTTCCTGGTGTCTACCTGGGGTATAATCACTAGCTGTACCTGTTCTAGGCCACACACTAGTTGAAGCTGAAGAAATTGTTCAGACTTCATTTTTATGATAAAACCCACATACCCCAATTGGATAACTAGTTGGTTGGAAACAGTTATATAGATAAAGAGCTAAGGCCTGGGACTAATTGGAGAACTCACTTTAAAAAAAGCACAACCACAATGACCCACCAGGAAACAGGAGGAGCAGCACCTCATATTCCGCCTCATTTTCCTCCAACCGAATGGTCTCAATGTGGACTTTATTTGTTTCAAAATCTCCCCACCCCACCCCGGCCTCATCCCATAACCAACCCTCCCTCTCATCCCCGCCTCCTTGACCTGACGCAGCCTGTCCATCTTCTCTCCCACCTATCCCCTCCTCTCACCTTACTGACCAATCTCCACCAGTGCCTACCTGCACTCACCTATCACCATCCCACCTACTTTCCCCAGCCCCACCCTTCCTCTCTCAATTTATTTTGGAGCTCCCTTCCCCCTCCCCCATTTCTGAAGAAGGATCCCGACCTGAAATGTCAGCTTTCCTGCTCCTCTGATGCTGCCTGGCCTGCTGTAATCCTCCAGCTCCTCACTGTGTTATATAAGCACAATGGGCCAGCTGGTCTCCTTCTGTTGTGTAAGATACCATGTGACAATCAATGATATTCAGTGATTCTGTGGTCTATTTGAGGTATAGGCTTTGCAATGTTCACTTCTACGTAAACCAAAGAAATTTGTGCTCACCTGTACTGGGATATGAAGGTATCAGGTACCAATAGTTGGTGGCTCTCTGAAACCATGCAATTCAATCTGTACCCAAAATAATCTCACAACCCTTTATTGATTCTCCCGCTGTTTTTGCTCCTTCAGCCAGTGTCTTTCCACTAAGGCAACGCTATCTGTAGAAAACCCGACTTTACAACGCCATAAAAAGGGGAAGACGGGGCAGAACCCAGCAGCTATCTGCTGCCCAAAATCTCTGATTGGCACTTGAACTCAGTTTGAAATTGAGCAATCTGATCACAGGGGTGGGGAGCTGAATTTTCAGTCAGTCTCTCCCCCATTACTGTTTGGAGAGTTTCCCTACCCTGGGATTACGACCCTTGAGAATTTCAGTCTCTCACATTCCCCATTTGGAATTTCCCATCACCTGGAATGTCACAGCTTTTCAAATTTTTAGTAATTTCTATACTCCACATAGTTAAATCTCCAGTTTTATGGACCTCAATCCTGGACCCAGGTTTACTGAGAGGAAATAAAATTCTTTACCTGTACATGCAGACTAGTAATTCAGTCCATTTTTTGTCCCTTTTATCAAACTTCAACAGGACTCTATCCAGTAATTTTTGGACCAGTCTATTCAGCTTCGAAGCATGGAGTGGTGGGATTTTCCAGGGCAGTGGCTGTAAGTGTTTCCTGTCTTTGCTGGATCGTCTGATCTCCCTCAGATTCTCTAATAGATTAATGGCCTATCTCACTGGATTTTCAATAGGTTCAAATCTGAGTTTACTGAGTCTCTAATTCAGTGTACAGCACACTGAATCTCTAATAGATTCAGGGTATAATTTACTGGGTCTCTGAAAAGTTTCGTATCCAACTCGCTGGTTCTCTAACAGATTCAGTTTTGTTGTGTGTTTCGGATCTAACTCTGTTTAGTCTTCTGAAGCAATGTTGTTGGATTCAATGGAACACTTTGCAAGAACTCGTCATTTACAGCTTGTTCTTAACACATGTCCTCTTTGCACAGTTTAGAACTTCTACTCTCTTCCAGTTTTCTCTGATTTATCATGTGACTTTGATATCACCATTGTGTATCTGTCTAATGTTAACTCCATTACTCTGTTTCTCCCCCAATCTGCCTTATTATTCATATTTTTAACATATCCCTCCACTTTTTCCCAAAATCTCATACTTCACATTATGATACTTTGACCAACCTCCCTGATTTGATTTTTTATCTCATTCGTGTGACAGATCCTCTCCTGGGTGGTTACAGAATTTTCTTCTTCTGAGAAATTGTGCCAACTTTCAATTGATTTCATTAAGGATTTATGACAATGTATTACAATTTTCTCATTATAATTCCATGATCTGCTTCAACCACAGTCTCAGTTGCCATAATTTGTTTCATTCATTCCCTCTCCTTCTCTCATACCCATTCTCTTTCCTTGGACGGCAGCTCTGGTAAGTCTTGTGTTCTGCATCTTCTGTTGAGATTTCATGCTTGTTTGTCCATTTGCTTCTCTTTGTGCTGCTTGACTCTGTTTTGGTCATTCCGAGTAATCTTCAATTGTCAGTTCTGAAGCAGAGATGGAACTTGAATTCTCAGCCTCCTGCTCATCAGTGACACTGATAGTAATATTTTACTTTAGCGCAGAATTGATCATTAACCTAATAATGCAAGATGTATACCTTCATTCTTCTTTATTAATGCTTTTATTGTTCACCTTCTTCATTTAGCTTCGCTGCTTGCTTGAGAAGTTTATGAGTAACATGAATGGAATCACATAAGAACATAAAAACTACAAGCAGGAGTAGGCCATTTGGCCCCTCGAGCCTGCCCCGCCATTTAATAAGCTCATGGCTGATCTTTTTGAGACTCAGCTCCACTTACCCGCCCACTCACCATAACCCTTAGTTCTTTTACTGTTCAAAAATTTATCTAGCCCTGCCTTAAAAACATTCAGTGAGATAGCTTCAACCGCTTCACTGGGCAGGGAATTGCACAGATTCACAACCCTTTGGGTGAAGAAGTTCCTTCTGACCTCAGTCCTACATCTGCTTCCCTTTATTTTGAGATGATGCCCCCTAGCCCTAGTTTCACCTGCTAGCGGAAACAACCTCCCTGCCTCCACCTTATCTATTCCCTTAATAATCTTATATGTTTCTATAAGATCTCTCCTCATTCTTCTGAATTCCAATGAATATAATCCCAGTCTACTCAGTCTGTCCTCATAATCCAATCCTCTCAACTCTGGAATCAACCGAGTGAATCTCCTCTGCACCCCCTGCAGTGCTAGTTTATCTCTTCTCAAGTAAGGAGACCAAAGCTGCACACAGTACTCCAGGTGTGGCCTCACCAGGACCCTGTACAGCTGCAGCATAGCCTCCCTGTTTTTAAACTCAATCTCTCTAGCAATGGCAGACAAAATTCCATTTGCTTTTCAATTACCTGCTGCACCTGCAGACCTACTTTTAGCGATTCATGCACAAGGACACCCAAGTCCCTTTGCACAGCAGGGTGCTGCAATTTTTTTACCATTTAAAACATAGTCCATGTTGCTGTTATTCCTACCAAACTGGATGACCTCACACTTATCAACATTGTACTCCATCTGCCAGACCTTTGCCCACTCACTTAAACTATCTATATCCCTCTGCAGACTTTCAGTGTCTTCTGCACACTTTGTTCTACCATTCACCTTAGTGTCATCTGCAAACTTTGACACACCACACTTAGCCCCCAACTCCAAATCATCTATGTAAATTGTAAACAGTTGAGGTCCCAACACTAATCCCTGAGGCACACCACGAGCCACTGATTGCCAACCAGAAATATACCCATTTACCCCTACTCCTTGCTTTCTACCGGTCAACCAATCCTCTATCCATGCCAATGCATTACCTATGATACCGTGGAACTTTATCTTATGTAGCAGTCTTTCGTGTGGCACCTTGTCAAAAGCCTTCTGGAAAACCAGATACACCATCCACAGGTTCCCCATTGTGCACCATGTAAGTAATGTCCTCAAAGAATTCCACCAAATTTAACATGACCTACCCTTCATAAACCCATGCTGGGTGTTTCCAATGGGACAATTTATATCCAGATGTCTTACGATTTCTTCCTTAATGATAGATTTCCCCACTACCAAACTTAAGCTAACTGGCCTTTAATTACCTGCTTTTTGTCTACTGCCTTTTTTAAACTGTGGCATCACATTGGCTGTTTTCCAATCTGCGGGAACCACACCGGAGTCCAGTGAATTTTGGTAAATAATTACTAGTGCATTTGCTATTTCCCCCATCACCTCTTTTAGTACCCTGGGATGCATTTCATCAGGGCCAGTAGACTTGTCTACCTTTAGCCCCATGAACTTGCCCAGCAATGCCTCCTTAGTGATAATGAAAGTTTCTAGGTCCTCACCTGCTATAACCTTCTTGCCATTAGCTTTCAGCATGTTATTTGTGTCTTCCACTGTGAAGACCGACACGAAATAACTGTTTAATGTCTCGGCTATTTCCTCATTCCCAGTTATTAAATTGGCCTTCTCATCCCCTAAAGGACCAATGCTTACTTTCATCAGTCTTTTATGATTTACATATTTATAGAAACTTTTGCTGCTTGTTTTTGTATTCTGCGCTCGTTTGCTGTCATAATCTATCTTACTTTTCTTTATAACTTTTTTGTGGTTTTCTGATGGCCTTTAAAGATTTCCCAGTCTCACTAGTTTCCCACTACTCTTTGCCTTTTTCTAAGTGTTTTTTTTAATCTGATACTTTCCTTTATTTCCTTAGACTTCATGGCTGGTTCTTTCTTTTCCTACAGTTCTTCCTTATCACTTTGTCAAGTTGAGTTTTTTTTATGCTTGAAACAAATGCACGGCATCAATAGGCAGGTAATTTGCGGTAGGATTTATTTCAGTAAGCGCTTACAAATGGGTAGGATCACTCTACAAAGTCCATCTGTATGCAGCGTATTGCACAATGATGCTCTCTCTTCACTCTAATGGGGGTCATTCTTATATGCACAGAATTGTTCCTTAGTCATGTCGACAGGCTACTACAATAGGTCAGTTCCCTAGTCATATGTCTTAGCAACAATACTTTTTTCATCCTTCCCCTTTTCTGTTTCACAATTCTCAGAGAAAAAACAATGAGAGTCCTTACCATCATCTTGCCATCCTATGCAACTGTTCTCTCAACCCCCCCTCATTATCTCAACTGGAATATACTTCTGCTGAGCACTGTGAAAAATCATTTTGAAAGTCCTCCACTGTTCCTCGATTGAGCCAACATAAAGTTTTTGCTCCCATTCTACCTGAGCTAACTCCTCCCTCATTCCTTCATTGTCTCCTTTGTTTAAGCATATGGTTGACTCTTAACTGCCCCCAGGGCAACTAAGGATGGGCAATAAATGCTGGCCTGGCCAGCGACACCCTCATCTGGTGAATGAATCAAAAACAATTAAAATGGTGAATGCCTTGGTTCTTATGTACAAAATACCCAGTCGACTCTAGAACAGCTCTGCATTTTAAGAGATGATGTAATGTCATCCTACATTTTAAGAGAAGAAGTGAGCAAATAGGGTATTATAAATCTGTTATGCTAACATCAATAATACAGAAAATTTGAGATGAGAGGTGATTCATTTTGGAAGGACAAATTTGAAAGCAGAATACAGGGTTGACGGAATGATTCTTGGAAGTGTGGAGGAGCAGAGGGATCTTGGGGTTCATGCTGACAGTTCCCTGAGAGCCACCACACAGGTGGATAGAGTTGTTAAGAAGGTGTATGGTGTGTTAGCTTTCATTAATAGAGGGATTGAGTTCAAGAGCCACGACATTGTGCTCCATTTGGTTTGCCCACAACTGGAGTCTTGTGTCCAGTTCGGGTCACCTCATGACAGGAAAGATGTGGAAGCATTGGAAAAGGTGCAGAGGAGATTTACCAGGATGTTTCCTGTAATGGAGGGAAGGTCTTATGAGGAAAAGTTGAGAGAGCTAGGGCTTTTCTCTTCAGTACAACGAAGGATGAGAGGTGACGTGATAGAGGCATACAAAATGATCAGAGGTTATAGATAGAGTGTACACCCAGAGACTTTTTCCAAGAGTGGAGGTAACTATTATGAGGGACGTAATTTTAATGTGAGTGGAGGTAGATATAGGGGAGGCGTCAGAGGTAGGTTCTTTACTCAGAGAGTGGTACGGGCGTGGAATGCATTGCCGGAGAGGGTAGTGAAGTCAGCCTCATTAGGGGCATTTAAGCGGCTATTAGATCGGCATATGGATGATAGTATAAGGTAGGGATGGAGGTTAGATACACCTTAGGATTAGGGTAAAGGTTTGGCACAACATTGTGGGCCGAAGGGACTGGATTGTGCTGTACTGGTCTTTGTTGTAGGTTCTAGAAAATGTCAGCATCTATTATACACAATGTGACAACTGTTCACTGAGAAAATGGTGGTGCATTGGGCAAAGTCGGCATGGGTTTATGCAGGAGTAGTCATGTTTGACAAACCTGTTTTTTTTTAAATAGCTGACTCGGCAAATAGATAAGGATAGATTGATTTCGTCTATTTGGATTTTCACAAAACTTTTCAGGATGTTACTAAGCAAAATTAGAGATTATAAATTAAGATAACAATACAGCACACGAACGGGGCCTTCCTCCTTCCTAGCCTGTGCTGACAGATTTTGCACTTTATAATAAAACTGTCTTCACTTTCAGGATTGATATCCCTCTATTCCAAACCTATTCGTGTATTTATCCAGGTGTTTCTCAAATGCTGCTAATGTCTGCTTCCACCACTTCCTCTGGCAGTGCGTTCCAGGCATTTATCACACTTTGTGTGAAAAACGTGCCTTGCACATCCCCACTCGCACCTTGAACCTGTGGCCCCTAATAATTGATCATACTTTCCATTCAACCCATGCTATGCACAATCTTCTGAACTTCAATCAGGTTATCCCTCATCCTCCTGCATTTCAGTGAAAACAAACCCAGTCGATCCAACCCTTCTTCATAGCTAAAATCCCCCATACCAGACACCATCCTGGTAAACCTTTTCTGTACCGTCTACAAAGCATCCTTATCTTTCTGGTAGTGTGGTGACCGGAACTGTTTGCAAAATTCCAACTGTGGCCTAACTAAAGTTCTAATAAGCTGCAGCATAACTAGTTTATCTTTTCACTCAATGCCCTTTCCAATGAAGGTAAGCATGCCATAGGCCTTTTGTTACTACCTTATCTAATTGCACTGCTACCTTCAGTGATCTGTGGAGTTGCACATCTAGATCTCTCTGCATATCAACACTCCTAAAGGTTCTGTTATTCAAAATATAATTTCCATCTGTACTTGAACTTGCAAAATGCATTTCCTCACATTTGTCCAAATTAAACTCAATCTGCCATCTTTCTGCCTGTGCTTCCAACTGAACTGTTGATGATAGTATAAGGTAGGGGTGGAGGTTAAATAGACCTCAGGATTAGGGTCAAAGTTTGGGACAACATCGTGGGCCAAAGGGCCTGTACTGTGCTGTACTGTTCTATGTTCTATGAACTGCTGTATATTCTGACATTCCTCTTCACTATCCACAACTTCATCAATCTTTGTATCATCCGCAAACATACTAATTAGACCAGCTACATTTTCCTCCAAATCATTTATGTTGATCATGAACAGCAGAGGTCCCAGCACGGATCCCTGTGGACACCACTAGTCTCAACCCTCCATTGTGGAAAGCATCCTTCCACCATTGCCCTCTGTCTCCTATGACTAAGAATGGAGATAATATACTGGAATGGACTGAAACTTGATTAATAGACAGAAAACTGTGAGCAAGAGTAAATAGATCATTCTTATGTTGACAGGCTGTGACTCATGGTGCATCACAAAAATCAGAGTTTGGACAACAGCTATTCACAATCTGTATCACAGACATATGGATGTGGCAATCAGTTGTAATATTTCTAAGTTTCCTGATGACACCAAGCTAGATGGGAATACAAGTTGTGAAGAGGACACAGAGAGGCTTTCAGAGAATTTAGACAGCTCAGTGAATGGGCAGGAGGAGGAAACTAGTACGTAATGTAGAAAAGAAAACATGAAGCTTTCCACTCTGGTAAGAAAAACAGAAATGTGAAAGGTTGGGAAATGCTCATGTCGAAAGGGATCAGGGTGTCATTGTGCATTGTCACTGAAAGCTAAAGTGCAGGTGCAACAAGGAATTACAAAAGTAAATAACATGTTGACCTTTAATGTAAGGGTTTTTGAGTGGAGTGTAAAGCAGCCTTGCAGCAGTTGTATAGAGGACTAGTGAGACTACACCTAATGCAAAGAGTTTTGATGAAACTACACCTGGAATAGAGCGTGCAGTTTTGGTCTCCTTACTTAAGGATACACTTACAATAGGAGGAGTGAGTGGGAGTGCAATAAAGACTTATCAGTAAGATTCCTGGGATTCAGGACTGTCCTCTAAGTAGAGAAAGAGGAGAAATTGACCAGTATTCTCTTGAATTGAGTAGGATGATCTCATGAAAACATATAAAATTCTTACAGGGATTGACAGGCTAGACACAGGAAGGTCATATCCGTGACTGGGTGCAGTCTAGAACCAGATTCACAGTCTCAAAAAAAGAGGAAAGCCATTTAGGACAAAGATGAAACAGAATTTCCTCACTCAGACAGTGGTGAATCTTTGGAATTCTCTGCAACAGGATGCCACTGTGGTTGTGTCATACAGGATATTTGAGATGGAGGTTGATGATGGGTTCCTCAATAATAAAGATATCAAGGGATATGGGGACAGTTCAGGAGGCTGGAGTTAAGTTAGAATACCAGCTACACTTTAGTTGAATGGTGGAGGGCGCTCAAGGAGCTGAATAGCCTACTCCTGCTGCTATTTCCCATGCTCCTTTATAATCCAGAAACTTGGACTAAATATCCAGAAACACATTCAGCTCCCAAACTTCATCTGAAGAAGTTAATTTTGCTGGTGTTTACCACATGCATATTGGCTGAGTGTGGCTATCAGTCTGATGCCAGCTCAACTAAAACAGAAGCAGAAAATCAGTTAATTAAATACATCTGGAGTTAAAAAAAAAACTTGTGACAGCACTGGTTTTTGGATTACAAAGGAGCATGGGAACTTGGAACAGGAGTAGGCCATTCTGCTCCTTGAGCTCCCACTAGTAACCATGAGGTATTGGATTGTCACAAAACCCTCGCAAGGTTCACTGATGTCTTTTCAAGAAGGAAACCTCCAGTTTATACCCAGACTGGCCTATATGTGGCTCTAGACATACAGCAATGTTCTTGCTCTGATCTGCTCTTTGAAGTGCTTTAGCTATCCATTCACTTATATAGAAACAGACAAGAAGTGCTGGTCTTTCCACAATTCCCACATTCCATGAGAGAATTTTTTTTAATAAACTACTTCGGCGGTTTATGTAATGCAACCACTGCTTGATTTTCAGCGCTGTGCTAATCTCCAATCCCTGTCTTATTTTGTTTCCTGCATTTAGGGAGCCTCCGCAGCAGAGAACCTTGGAGTTCGGATCAATGTCCTCTGTCCGGCATTCACCGATACGCCGATCATGAAGAGTATTTCATCACCAGAAACACTGGGGCAATTTATTGGACTGGACCAGCTTGCTGTACAAGCAGTGGCAGCATTGGGCATTATAGAGTGAGAACAGAAGTTGGGATCTGAATCTTCTAACTCTTGTTGACCAGTGGCATTATTTGAACATTGATTTGATTAGCTCCTTTTCCTGAAGTGTTAAATATGATCGTGTAGAAGGAACTTTACTTTGTACCAAATCTGTATTGTACCTGTCATGGTAGTGTTTCTGAGACAGCGCAGAGGAAGCTTCATTCCCCATCTAATACCCTGGGTAAAATGATCTAACAAGCCTCTAATTTACAATCCAACTCCAGAAGCCTGAGCGAGACTGACTCAAGACAAAGTGTTTTCTTGGATATATGACAGTCTGGGAAAGGCTCCAAACTCTCAGATACCTCATACTGACACTACATTTTCTGCCGTTCTGTCCTATGTTTATGACTAGGAGACAGTAAGGACAATAAATGTGGAGCCTGACAAACACAGCAGTCAGACAGCATCAGAGGAACAGGAAAGCTGACGTTTTGGGCCAAAATCCTTCGTCAGGACTGGGTAGGGAACGCAGAAGTAAATAAAGGGGTGGTGAGGCTGGAAAAGGTAGGTGGAATGGTGATAGGTGGAATGCAGGTAAAGCGTTATTGTGATTGGTCAATGGGAAGGGTGGAGCTCACAGGTGAGTAGGAAGATGGGCAGGTTAGGACAGGTCTCTGAGCACAGAAAAAGCAGATGATCTTTTAAATGTTTTACCCCTTGCATTTTACAAACACCAAATTCTAACTTCCTGCCTCCCAATCCACAAGTACTCGAACCAACTTTGCAACAATCATCCATTCCTGTTCTTCTTTCCTATCCTGAGTCTCCCTTCATTTAGATGTCCAAATGTCGTGTTAGGTTTCCTCAAGTATTGACTTCCCAAGTTCTCCCTGTCTCTCCTTCTAGTGCCTTCCCCAACCTCCTTGGACTACCGTTCCTGGTATCCCCTCCTGGAATCTCCCTTCTTCAGGTTTAAATTTTGGTGAATGTTGTTTGTTTGTAAATAATCATCCAGTGCCCTCTTGAATTCCTCAGTTGAACCTAGTTCTAAAACATTTCCAAGCTGTGTGCTCTAGAAGCAAATTGATCACTATGTTAAAAGGGTTTTTCTCACATCTCGCATGCTTCTTTTGCAAATTACCTTGTATCTGTTCCCTCCCGTTCTTGATTCTTTTATGAGGAAAATATTTCTCCCAAGCTACTCTGTGCGCCCTCCCCTCACAATGTTAAACACTTTGATAAACTTTCTCCCGCCTTCACTTCTCCAAGAAATACAGTGCCAACTTCTCCAATCTATCTTCATAACTTCTCCTCAGGCCTCCCTCTTCAGGGTCTCCCTGAGATTACCTTTCCTATATAAATTACAAAAGAACCAGATATGACTGTAAGAAAAATCCTTTTCACACAGAGAGTCGTCAGGGTCCAAAAGCTATTGCTTGGAAGTGTGGTGGAGGCAGGTTCAATTGAGGCATTCGAGAGAGTATTGGATGACTATTTGAATAGAAATAATATGAAGGGATAAGGAGAAAAGGTAGGAAATTGGGAGTAGGTACTGACGATCATTTGAAGAGCCAGTTTGAAGACACAATGGGCTGAATGGCCTACTTCTGTATCATGAACACTTCTGTGATATCTTTTCTTCCTGTGTGGAGGTAGGGATTAGTTGCAGATCCTCTGAATTAGTCAGGACTACAGTTCCCAAGCCGAGGATCGAGACTTAATGTTTTCTAATTGACATAAATTTTTCCCATGGTTAGAAGATAAGCAATTGTTGTCTGAGCATTGACATTTTCTGTAAAGTGATGAATATTACCAACGATCAGAGAAAGAAATGAAAAGTTATGCAGTGAGCAGACGTGATCTGGAAAGGTGACAGAAGCAAAATCAATGATAGTGGGAACTGCAGATGCTGGACAATCCAAGATAATAAAGTGTGAAGCTGGATGAACACAGCAGGCCAAGCAACATCTCAGGAGCACAAAAGCTGACATTTCGGGCCTAGACCCTTCATCAGAACAAAATCAATCCTAGTTCTGGATGTGAGTTTGCTCGCTGAGCTGGAAGGTTAGTTTTCAGACGTTTCGTCACCATTCTAGGCAACATCATCAGTGAGCCTCCGACGAAGCGCTGGTGTTATGTCCTGCTTTCTACTTAACACCAGCCATAACACCAGCGCTTCGTCGGAGGCTCACTGATGATGTTACCTAGAATGGTGACAAAACGTCTGAAAACTAACCTTCCAGCTCAGCAAGCAAACTCACATCCAGAACCTCAACCTGAGCTACAAATCTTCTCAAAACTCACTCAATCCTAGTTGTTTAAGAAGGGAATTGGATAAATTCTTGAGAGAGAAACCTGTGCAGACCTTCATGAAAATTACATGACAATACTAACTTGCGTTTATATAGCACTTTTCATGCAGTAAAATGTCACAAGGCACTTCAGGGCACTGTAACCGAACAAGATTTTAAATATTTGAGGCAGTAATCAAAAGCTTGTCCAAAGAACTGGGTTGTGAATAAAATTATAGAGAAGGAGGCAGAAAGGGACTAATTGGACAGTTCTTTCAAAGAACCAGTACGAGCAAGATGACCTCCTTCTATGCCGCGTGGAACTTATTCCAACCTGTGATTTGATAAATTGCTAAAACATTCTTGTTTTTCTCAGTGGAAAGAAACATCTTTTTGTTTTTGCAGCCCATTATTGGTCGCCGAAGGATTCTTGCAACTTGTTACTGACAAGACTAAGAATGGCGATGTTATGAAAGTATCCAAGCAAGGAGGAATCGATTACCAGAAATACTCGAAGAGCCTCTGGTGACACAGAACGTCTGCAGCCCCCAGCTTGACATTCTTTGCCCTGATGCTAGAAGCACAACACATAGAGTTCCAACACTGGTTACTTTGTTTTCTTTTAAAAAAATGGAAATTTGCAGCAGGATTCTCTGTGAATTACTGTGTGAAGAATGAGAAATTGCAGCAGTGAGGATAAGCATACGACCCACCAGACATCTCAGCAGACATGCTCATTAGAAGTTGAATGGGTTGAGCTTCAATTGTCACCAGTTGAGGAGTTCTACCAAGTAAAATGTCATAAAGCATGAGTGTTTCCGAACAAGATTTGATATCTGATCCACATAAGGAAATATTAAGAATGGTCATTCATTTTCTTATCATTGCAGCTAAACTGTCTCTGGTAGCGTTGCCTCCGTTGTATGCTTGAGTTCTGCTGCGTACAGACAACATTCACTTCTTTATGCTGCTACAGCTTGCTGATCTGTTAGCTCTCTAGACGTCATTCCTCAAGAATTTTGATTTTGCCTCTCCCATTTGGTATGACTCTGCATTAACATTTGCTTATTTTACTCATTTTGTTTCCCTTTATTTTGTCAAGTGGAATTTGTTTCTCAAATGTCCTTGAACTGCATGCTTGCTCAGCCATTTCTAGGGGCGTTGAGAGCTATCCAGATTGTTGTAGGTTGCTGTTAAATGTCGGCTAAACCAGGTATAATCAGCAGAATTTCCTTCTGTAATGAAGGACATGAATGAATCAGATGGATTTTTATGATAATCAATTATAGTTTCATGGCATTAATAAAGAGCATTAATTTGGGTCCCTCAATTCCTAATGCAGGGACATTACCATTACGCCATTGATTCCTTTTCTGATAGAAGCTTGGCTCCGATTATTGGCTGCAAAACACTTGTCTCTGTACAGCTTCCATGTTTGATACCACAGGTGCCAATTTATGAGAATAAAATATCTGCCCAGTGTCCACCCAGAATATAATTTTATGAACACACAAATTAGGAACAGAATTAAACCTTTCATTAACCTTCCTGAGATTGCTTCATCATTCACTAAGATCATAGCTGATCAGCTTGTGTTTCAAATTACACATTCTCATCTACCCTTGATTCTCCTGCCTAACATGAATCTATATACCTTGTCATTAGAAATATTTAATAATCCTGCTTGCACTACCTTCTGAGATGGAGAGCTCCAAACTTGCGCAGGCCTCACGTAACATTTATGCTGACCTCTGTGCTGTAGAGCAACCTTGATTTGCAAATTGTCCCCTAGAAGGTGCGCCAAGGACAATAGGAATCTGCTTTTCCATCTTCACCTTGTCAAGGCCATTCAGGATGTTATTAGATACTTTAATTGAATGTTCAAATGTGTTATGACACAGCTCTGGGGCAGGTGAGGCTTGACTTCAAGCCTTCTTGTTCACAGGTGGGAATACTATCACTGCACCACAAGAATTGAAGAATCATAGAGCACAATCATAGAATCAGACGGTGCAGTAGAGGCCCTTCAGCCCATCATGTTTGCACCAACAAGTGAAAAACACCTGACCTTCAACCTAATCCCATCCACTAGCATTTGACCCATAGCCTTGAATGAATCCAGGTACTTTTTAAAGGATGTGAGGAACTTGCCTCTACCACCCTCCCAGGCAGCACATTCCAGACTGTTACCACCATCTCATAGAGTTAAATATACAGCGTGGAATCAGACCCTTCAGTCCAACCTCTCCATGCCAACCATATATCCTACATAAATCCAGTCCCATTTGCCAGCATTTGATTCATATCCCTCTAAACCCTTCCTATTCCTTTACCCATCTTGATGCCTTTTAAATGTAATTGTACCAGCCTCCACCACATCCTCTGGCAGCTCGTTCCACCCTCTGTGTGAAAAAGTTGCTCCTTAGGACCCTTTTATATCTTTCCCGTCTCAGCTTAAACCTATGACCTCTAGTTTTGGACACGTTCACCCCAGGGAAATGATTTTGCCTATTTACCCTATCCATGCCCTTCATGACTTTATAACTCTCTGTAAGGTTACCTCAAAGTCTCTGATGCTCCAGGGAAAACAGACCCAGCCTATTCAGCCTCCTCCTTCAGCTCAAACCCTCCAACCCTGGCAACATTCTCGAGCATCTTTTCTGAGCCCTTTCTACTTCCACAACATCCTTTCCACAGGAGGGAGACCAGAACCGAACATGATACTCCAAAAGTGGCTGAACCAATGTCCTGTACAGCTGCAACATGACCTCCCACCTCCGATATTGAATACATACAAAAGTTTTTCCTCACCTTCTGCCCCTCACCTTAAATCTTCATCTCCTCGTGACTGACTCTTAAACCAAGGGGAACAATTGCTCCTTATCCACTCAATACACACCTTCATAATCTTGTACATCTCAATCAGATCACTCATCAGTCTTCTTTGCTCCAATGAAAACAATGCAAGCCTATCCAAACTTCCCTCAAAAGTTATATTTTCCATCCCAGACAACAATTTGGTGAATCTCCACTGGACTCCCTTCAGTGCAACCACATTCTTCCAAAGATATGGCAACCAGAACTGCACACAATACCCTAAATGTGGCAGCACTAAAGTCCTACACAACTCCAACAAGACTTTGCTGCTTTTGTAATCTGTGTCTTGATTGATAGAGACATGCGCCCCGTATGCCTTTTTCACTGCCCTACGAGCATGTGCTTCCAGTGATCCTTGGACAAATACGCAAAGGTCCTTTATTCCACAGAACTTTCTCATGTCATGTTATTCATTAAATGTTTTCTTGCCAAATTATTTCTTCCAAAGTATATCACCTCAAACATTTCAGGGTTAGATTCCATTTGCTGCTTATCTGCCTGTTTGACTATCCCGTTTATATATTCTCGAAGCCTAAAACACTGAACCTCACCACTGACCACCCAACCAATCTTTGTAACATCTACTAACTTACTAATCCAACCTCCCCCATACCATCATTTATATAAATGATGAATCTAGGGAACCCAGCAGAGTTTCCTGTGGTACGTCACTGGATAATGGCCTCCAGTCTCTAGAACAGCCTTCTGTCATCACCCTCTGTCTCCTACAACTGAGCTAATTTTGAATCCACTTTATCAAGTTACCCTGTATCCCATATGCATCTGCCTTCTTGATAAATCTCCTACTGGGATCTTGTCAAACACTTTGCTGAAATCCAAATAAACTATATCGACTGTGGTACCCTCATCTTCACACTTGGTCACCTACTTGAAAAAACGGAACCAAATTTGAATTCAATTTTGATCAAATTAGAACCCCTGCTTCAAATCAACCTGAGTCGATATGTTGTGGCAAATTGCAACAAAGATTAGACTGGAACCTACATCTGGCCCAAATGAAGAGACACTACCATTGTGCTTCAACAGCCCTATGTACAGCAAGCTTTTTATTAACCTATGGGACCAGGAGTGTGCCTGCTGATTAAATATTCCAGATTGTCAAGAGACAACTCATAACCACAGAAAACCCTGATCAAGTGAAGCTTCGAGACAGCAGCATCCCTCAGAAAATCAATGTTGAAGACATCAACACACCTCCTAAAATAGATGTAAAAACACACCCACAAAGTAATAGAAATGTCCTACAAGGGGCTATGCACATCACTGTTATACTTTATTAACTGCAGTGGTGTGAGAAGTTTCAGAGATGTCAGCCCACCTTTAATGGATGATCATCTGGAACTGTTCTAGTTTCCTGATGAGAAGTAATGAGTGGTCATTTGCTCTGAGTCCAACAATCTGAAGTTCACAATTTCTTTCTGTGACAATCGACTTATAGACCACATAAATGTAGGTATAGAGAGAACAGCAGATGGCAAAGAAATAGTGCTTATTCTCAAAAAGCCAGCCGGTCAACACAAATCAACAACATCTACGAAAAGTTTACAATCAACAAGAATGCCTAGGCTGCCCTAAACCATTTGCAGCACATCATCCGCAAGAACAAGAACTGAAACGACCTTCATATGGCTGTGCACTGACGTGCCACTGCTGTTCTGAAGAGCCAGAAGTCAGTTGTCATGAAGAAACTCATTTGGGCCACCAGAGAGCAGGCTGTACTAACCTTGGTATCATGCAATGAGATACCATTAATTCATGACTTTATCGTGAAGGTCCCTGAGCCATAATATCGAGAAGGGCATGTGACTCTCTCAGCATTCCAACATTGTCCAATCTTGAATATTGGTGAAAGGAGAAACACATGTTGACTCATCTTTGCTCATGCAGTCATAACGGCAAGCACAATAATACCAAATTTCAAATAATTGCAGTAACTTTCTGTGCAGGAAGAAGATTGCTGATTCATTGGCAAGTGACAAAAGTCATTACCCTGAAGGATAGCAAAAGTCTACAATGCATATTAATGACATGGAGGAAGGAAGCTAATGTACTGTAGCCAAATTTGCAAATGACACAGAAATAAGTGGGCAGGCAAGTTGCAAGAGGGTATAAGGAGTTTTGATATTCTTCTGATTGAAAATAAGGGGCTTGACAGGGAAAATACTGAGGAGATGTTTCCCTTAGGGTGAGTTTAGAACCAGAGAGCATAGTCTCAGCATAAGCTAACGCCAATTTAAGACTGAGATAAGGAAGAATTTCTACTCTGACATTTAAGAGTCTTTGGAACTCTACCACATTCAGCTGTGGGGCAGAGTTGGCATATATATTTGTGAGAAATTGGGCAGGGCCCTTTTTAAAGATTAATAATGAGCGAATTATGAGGCAACACGTGTCAATCATTGCTACATGCACTAGCGAACAGCTGTACAAACAACCAATCTGAGGTCGTCAGTTGAGCTCGAAGCACCGTCTGTTTGTATGAATCATGCCTTCGCAAATGCTGGTCTAGCCATCAACACAATGCCATATTGAATAAAGAAAAAGAAATCCCTATTTTTAATGTCAGACTACATGCCAGTATAGTTCCTTTTCTTCATTTTATGCTTCTTGGCTAGTGGAGGTAAGTGCCACCTACCAATGCATGTGGACCATTTTAGAATTTAGGGGATCTGGAAGAACAAATCCAATGCATTCACTGTCTCAAGCAGACACATTGTTTAAAATTCTGGCTCAGGGAATTTGTCATATTTCAGTCCTTTTATAAAAATATTATTTGACAGGATGTAATGTGCAGCATTTACTGCCTATCCCTATTTGCTTTTGAGAAGGTGTGGAGAGCCACCTTCTTGGATAATGTACTCTATGTGACATAGATACTCCCACAGCGCTGTCAACTTTTCCAGTGCTTCTGGATTTTCATCACTCTCATTCATTATTATTTCCGCTTCTTTTTTGTGTTTTCTTCTCTGAAAACAGACACAATACCTCTCCCAGTTTAATAAAATGTGAGGCTGGATGAACACAGCAGGCCAAGCAGCATCTCAGGAGCACAAAAGCTGACGTTTCGGGCCTAGACCCTTCATCAGAGAGGGGGATGGGGAGAGGGAACTGGAATAAATAGGGAGAGAGGGGGAGGCGGACCGAAGATGGAGAGTAAAGAAGATAGATGGAGAGGAGAGTATAGGTGGGGAGGTAGGGAGGGGATAGGTCAGTCCAGGGAAGACGGACAGGTCAAGGAGGCGGGATGAGGTTAGTAGGTAGATGGGGGTGCGGCTTGGGGTGGGAGGAAGGGATGGGTGAGAGGAAGAACCGGTTAGGGAGGCAGAGACAGGTTGGACTGGTTTTGGGATGCAGTGGGTGGGGGAGAAGAGCTGGGCTGGTTGTGTGGTGCAGTGGGGGGAGGGGACGAACTGGGCTGGTTTAGGGATGCAGTAGGGGAAGGGGAGATTTTGAAACTGGTGAAGTCCACATTGATACCATTAGGCTGCAGGGTTCCCAGGCAGAATATGAGTTGCTGTTCCTGCAACCTTCGGGTGGCATCATTGTGGCAGTGCAGGAGGCCCTTGATGGACATGTCATCTAGAGAATGGGAGGGGGAGTGGAAATGGTTCATGACTGGGAGGTGCAGTTGTTTGTTGCGAACTGAGCGGAGGTGTTCTGCAAAGCGGCCTCCAAGCCTCCGCTTGGTTTCCCCAATGTAGAGGAAGCCACACCGGGTACAGTGGATGCAGTATACCACATTGGCAGATGTGCAGGTGAACCTCTGCTTAATGTGGAATGTCATCTTGGGGCCCCCACTGCACCACACAACCAGCCCAGCTCTTCCCCCCCACCCACTGCATCCCAAAACCAGTTCAACCTGTCTCTGCCTCCCTAACCTGTTCTTCCTCTCACCCATCCCTTCCTCCCACCCCAAGCCGCACCCCCATCTACCTACTAACCTCATCCCACCTCCTTGACCTGTCCGACTTCCCTGGACTGACCTATCCCCTCCCTACCTCCCCACCTACACTCTCTCCACCTATCTTCTTTACTCTCCATCTTCGGTCCGCCTCCCCCTCTCTCCCTATTTATTCCAGTTCCCTCTCCCCATCCTCCTCTCTGATGAAGGGTCTAGGCCCGAAACGTCAGCTTTTGTGCTCCTGAGATGCTGCTGGGCCTGCTGTGTTCATCCAGCCTCACATTTTATTATCTTGGAATTCTCCAGCATCTGCAGTTCCCATTATCTCTGATACTATTTTAACCTCTTCCAGTTCCCCAGTTTCTATTATGATTTCCCCTGTCTTTAGCTCTTTGAAGCTCACATTAATTTTGTGAATTATTTTGTCTTTACATACTGCTTGAAGCTCTTGCAATAATTTTATATTTCTTGCTAATTTATTCTAATGTTCAATTTCCCCTTTCTTTATCAATTTCTTTGTCAGGTTTTGCTGATTTTTAGACCCATGGAATCCTCAGGATGATAATGTTGCCAAAAAGGTTATTAAGTTTTTTTTAAGTTAAATACTATCCTTAACTACTTTAGACAGCCATGACTCATCAGCAATTACACTGATTTTTTTTATTCTTCAAAGGAATTTATGAATATTGAAAATTATGAATGATTTCTTTAAATGATTTTCTTTACTTATCTAATATCATGTTTTAATCTAATCTCCCAATTTGCCTCAGGCATTTTACTTGTCATAGATTTGTTTAAATTTATTACCCTAGTTTTGGCCTTAATTACAACACTTCCAAATTCAGTGTGAAATTCTGTCATTTAATGATCACTGTTCCAGAGAGACAATCACTTGCTATAAGCTGGTGAACTGCCTCATAACACAATAGTAGGTTTAAATAAGATAATAAAGTGTGAAGCTGGATGAACACAGCAGGCCAAGCAGCATCTCAGGAACCCTGGTCTCTAGTGGTTCCCGAATATGATGTTGTAGAAAACTGTCATCACTGTATCTTGTGAGGCATCTTTGAGGGTATTTTTACCAATTTGTTTCTCCCAGTCTATAAGAAGATTAAATTTCCTAACTATGATTGTAATAACACCTGTCACAGATAGGTGTCCAAGAAGCTATTCTAACTGGTGTTTGTTATTCTTACTTCCATCCACACTCATCTGTATCTTGATTTTCTCAACTATTTATCTCATCCTTAATATGGACTTCAGTAAGATGCTCAACAAGATTCCTAATGGAAGATTGGTTAGCGAGGTTATATCTCACAGACTACAGGGAGAATTGGCTATTTGCATACAGAACTGGCTCAAAGGTACAAGACAGATGATGATGGTGGGGTGTTGCTTTTCAGACTGGAAACCTGTGACCAGTGATGTGCCACAAGAATTGGTGGTGGGTCCACTGCTTAGTTCCTTGAAAGTGAATTTGCAGGAGATAGGATCGTGAAGAAGGTATTTGGTATGTTTGCGTTTATTGGTCAGTACAATATGGATGAGAGATTCCTATATGGATTCCTCAGAACCATTATTTCTGAACTTGTTGACTCCATTTCGGACCGTGTATATTGTGAATGGCTCCACCAGGTGCTGCAGAGACCACACATGTTCTGTCATGACCAGCTATCATGGAAGTCAAGATAGTTAAGAGTCAGAGGGATACGCTGGGAGAGAAACTGATGTAACAGTGGATTGAAAACCTTCTTCCCCCAGAATCCAGGTAAGGCCTCCTTCTCTTAAAACATGCCTCTGCCTTACTCTGCTACTCTCAGGTGGTGACGCCAGAATTGCTCATGGAGGGGGTTCTATAGAGGGCCAGGGCCTGTGGATAGGGTCGCACTTGAACTGCATCACTCAGAATGTACCCTGGCCTACAAATGACCTCAGGGATTTGAGTTCTCACACCAGGCTAATCAAATCACAAGCACTGGCACTTGTTCCAGAGTGAACACCCAGTGCATATGTACACTTGTTTCTGAGCACATTTGGGCAGAAGGCAGTTACTACAGAAAGGGTCAGTGCTGTCTGAGCACAGCTATCATCTAAGATATGGGCCATGGTAATTGATAACATGTTCACTTGAACAAGCCCTCACAGTGCAGTTTGTCCCAGGTCCTGCTCCTTTAACAATGCAGGACTCTTCTCATTATTGCCCCTTTGACAGTGCAGTGCTCTGTCAGTACTGTCCTCTAACAGTACTGTACACCCTTATTACTGATCCATTGACAATGCAGCCTCCAATATTGTGCACTGATAGTATATCTTGTCCTTGGGACTCACCTTCAACAGTGCAACACTCCCTCAGCAATGTTTCCTACCAGTACAACATTTCCTCACTACTAACCCACTGATATTGCAGCACTTCCTCAGTATTGACCCTCTGTAAAGCTCCGTCAGTACCGAACTTGTGACAGTGCTCCCTCAGTACTGGCTCCCTGACAGTGCTCCCTCAGTCCTGAACTTGTGACAGTGCTCCCTCAGTACTGGCCCCCTGACAGTGCTCCCTCAGTACTGAACTTGTGACAGTGCTCCCTCAGTACTGAACTTGTGACAGTGCTCCCTCAGTACCGATCCGCTGGCAGCGTTCCCTCAGTACTGACCCCCTGACAGTGCCGCACTCCCTCAGAACTGACCCTCTGACCGTGCTCACTCAGCACTGAGCCTCTTGCACTGGGAATGTTGACGTGGACTATTAGCTCAATTCTTTGAATTGAACACAAAAACTCAGATTGTCACAGTGGCTGAAATATTGTTGTAAAATATAAGGAAGGGCTGCTGGAGATTAATTGTGCCCTTTCACTTGGTTCAACCCGTTTGGCAGCTTCTCTTAGTAGGCATAGCCTGGAACGTTATGACATTTCAGGAGGTCATCTAAGTGCTTTTTAGAAGCAGTGAGGTTCCCTGCCTCAACCACCATCCCAGGAAGTGCATTCCAGACTCCCACATTCATTCACCCAAATCACTTTCCTTAGTTCTTCAATGTGAGGGGAATGGATCTTGTTGTGACACCTGGCTGCCTGGACACTGGGGCGGGGAGAGATGAAGCAGGCAGAGTGAACTAAGACATGACAGCTCTTTCCGCCCCACCCCATTAAACGCCGTTTGGTTTCAGGGGCGAGGAACTGTTCTCATTCGTCATTCATGCTGGCCATGAACTCGGAATGTAGAGACCTGGGGGGTTGTTTTGCGAAGAGGGAGGGAGACTGAAGTTCAGACTGGTGCAAAAACAGGAAGGGATGGGGAGGAAACTGATCATATTTTTTCTTGCCCTAGCTCTCTGTGAATGGACATTAGCAGCTAATCAAGCTGTTACACGTGATATATAAACGGCGAGCTCTGGGAGCATAGAGCTGTAGTCCGTCCTCGCTGCTACAATGGAGTTGCAGGGCAAAGTTGCGCTGGTGACTGGCGCTGCCCAGGGCATTGGGAAAGCAATTGCTGAAATCCTACTGAAGAACGGCGCTAAGGTAACGGTTCTGTGGGATCACTTTCTGCCGATTTTTCCGTGTAAAGACAGGCGATGATTGCCGGCACAGTGTATTCAGAAATGCATCTGTTTGTGTTAACCGGAGTATTGCTCTGGAACAAGCGGCGCATAAAAGCTAGGGTGAAAATTGAGACTTTAAAATCGGAACTGAACTGGAGGGAGAACTATATTCCAGCACTTACCCGGGGGTAAGTATGCAATGGTAGAAGGTTTGCCCATTTACCTGTTCCCTCCTCATTCCAAGGCTCCGGGCACACATTCCAGGTGAAGCAGCATTTAACCCGCACTTCACTCCAGACTAATTTGTTTGCTGCGCACAATGTGGTCTCCTCCACGCTGGGGGAACGAAGTGCAGACTGGGCGATGGCTTTACAGAACACGGACCTTGAATCTGCACAATGACCCTGAGCTTCTTATCAGAGTGGTAGAGCTATTCCAGGAAAACTGACCGTTCTGGCCCAATGGTCCAGATGACCAGCCATCCCAATGTGACCTAGCTCCCTTTGCCAGCATTTGGCCCATATCCCCCCCCCAAACCCTTCCTATTCCTATACCCATCCAGATGCCATTTAAATGTTGTAATTGTACCATCTGGCAGCCAATTCCACACACACCACCCTCTGTGTGAAAAGCTTTCCCCTCAGTTTCCTCTCAAATCTTTTCCGTCTCACCTTAAACCTATGCCTTCCAGCTTCAGACCCCCCACTCCAGGAATAAGACCATGGCTATTCACTCAATGCATGACCCTCATGATTTTATAAACTCACCCCTCAACCTCCATTGCTGCAGGGATAAAAGCCCCAGTTTATTCAGCCTCTCCCTATGACTCAAACCTTCCAATCGTGTCAACTTCCTTGTCTGCACCCTTTCAAGTTTAACAACATCTTTCCTATTGCAGGGAGGCCAGAATTGAACACAGTGTTCCAAAAGTGGCCTAGTCAGTGTCCTTTACAGTTGCAACCTGAAATCCCAAACCTGTACTCAATGCTCTGAGCAATTAAGACAAGCATGCCAAATGCCTTCTTTAGCACCCTGTCTGTCTGCGACTTGCCATTCAAGTGACTACACGCGTGCACCCTTATGTCTCTTTGTTTGGTAGCACCATCCCAAGACCCTACCATTGACTGTATGAGTCTTGCTCTGCTGCCATTTTAACACAATATCTCTGTATGAGGCTTGCTGCAGTGGTCCAGCGATGCTTACACAAGCTGGAAGAACAGCATCTCATTTCCCCCTTGGGGACCCTGCAGCCTTCTGAACTCAACACTGAGTTCAATAACTTCAGGGCTTGAACATCTTTTTCCATGTCTTCACCCACCCCATGCCCTGTCATCATATGATCTGCTGAAAGCACAGCTAACCCATTTTCACCTACTTATAGTCCCTTTGGCAGCTCTTTTTTCTCTCTGGCTTACCATGATCTATCCCCTTGTTTGCCTCACTTTTTCTCTCACATGACACTCCATCTCCCCCTAATGGTTACTACTTTCCCCCAACCACCAACCCCTTCTTCAGTACATATACTACCTCTTGTTAGCTACCATCAGTTCTGAAGAACAGTCACTGTACTCAAATTGTTAATTCTGCTTTCTCTCCACAGATGTTGCATCACCTGCTGAGTTTCTCCAGTAATATCTGTTTTTGTTTAAGTATATTGGTAACTTTAAAATTAAGTTTCATTAATCTGTCATCATAATGGCAAGAGTTCCTCAGAGTCATGTCTTCAGCTACTTCACCGATGACCTTAGTTTAATTCACTTATAAGATGTGGATATTGCTAGGTGTACCAGAATATATTGCCTGTCCCAGTGGCCTTGAGAAGGTGGTGGTGAGTTGCCTTCTTGAACCATTGCGGGCGATGTGCTGTAGGTAGCCCAACTGTAGTGGTACAAGGGAGTTGCAGGATTTTGACCCAGTGATCTGAAGGAATGTTCATATATTTCCAAATCAGGACGATGAGTGGCTTGGAGGGGAACTTGCAGGTGATGGTATTCACAAGTATCTGCTGTACTTGCTCTTTGAGATGGAAGTGGTTGTGATTTGGAATATGCTAGCTGAGGGGCTTTGCTAAATTTCTGCGGTGTTTCTTGTAGATGGAATATGCAGCAAACCCTTGTTACCTGCAGGTTGACCATAAAGACATAGGAACAGAAATAGGCCATTCAGCACACAATGTCTGCAATTCCAGTAGATCATGTCTGATTGGTGAGGCTAAGGTCAAGTCTGACTTTCCCTCATGTTTGTTCCCTTACAACTATTACAGACCTAGTCTAGCTGCTGTTTACTTTAGGACTTGATTGTTAGTATAAAAGTTGAAGCTAATTTAAGAATTTATCATATAATTATATGTGTACAATTAATCACTTCTCGGGGATTCAGTTGAAATGAACTAAAACAGTAAAGATTTCTGAATTCTTTAGTTATTATCTGAGATATATGATTAATCATTGTAAAGTAGATTATATCAGGGAATTTTTACCTGGCCAAAAAGCAGGATATGTCATTCAAAAGGGGAATTCAGCTTTATCACCATCTCTTTGAAGAAATGGACTCTAGACCACAGTTTGTCACTAACTTCTCAAGGGCAACTAGGGATGGGCAATAAGTGCTGCTTGCCATACCCATATTCCACAAATGAACAAGAAAAGGCCATAATTTTGAGCTGGAATCCGAGACTTTGGATGGTGCCACCTTACATATCTGGATGGCTACCCAGGAAATGTTAGACAACAAAGTCTTAAAACTCCAGGAGAACAATGCAACTGAACCCCAATCATTGATATTGACTACCCCACCAACTTCCCCTCAACACTCGACTATTAGCCAAACACCCCCAGCCCCAACATGACCTGAACAGCCTCTACTAGTCAATTAATCATCTGGCACATTGCCTGACACCCCCTCTACCCTACCTAACTCCCTTCCAATGATCTGTCTCAATCCCACTTTCCAACCCATTCCCACCTACTAAACCTCTTTGGTCCTAACCCAACTCTGCCCCCAGGCTCCCAAACTTGACTCAACACCATCGCTTAGCTTGGCTTCTGACTTCCACCCCCAACAAATCCCGAACAATCTACCCTATCTTGCTGTCATCTGACCTCTGAATCTGCAAATTTCACCCTCTGTTCCCAATGACCATTTACACATTACCCATTTACTTTCCTACCACAGAGTGATAGATTCTCACAGTGCAAAAGAGGCCCTTCAGATCATCGGGTATCCCTGATTTAAAAACAACTCTAAATCGACACTTGTCGTATTTTCCAGCACTTTGGCCTGTAGCCTTGAATATTGTATCACTTCAAGTGATCATTCAAGTATTTGTTAAATGTTGTGAGGTTTCTCACCTCAACATCCCTCCCAGGCAGTGCATTCCAGACCCCCACCATCTCTGGATGAAAAGAACCTTTTCAAATCACATTTAAACCTTCGGCCTTTCACTTTAAAATTATGCCCCCTCGTTATTGACCCTTCAACGAACGGAGAACAACTATTTCACACCCACCCTGTCCTTGCCTGTCATAATCTTTTACACCTTAATCAGGTCCCTTCTCAGCCTTAAAACATCACCAGCTGCATTGGTGCGATATGGGCCTGTATCCCTAAAGCGTCAAGCTGGGCTCCAGGGTTATGAACACCATGATGTTGCCAACACACTTCCTTCATCCACTGGTGCTTTTCAAAGAAGCTTTGGATCATCTGAACTCTTCACTCATTTTAATCCAGCAGCTCATACCTTTAGAAGGAGGGCACAGCTTCTGTGTAAGGAATGCTGCACCAAATCAGCGTTGAAGGATCCTCCATTAGAAGTCCACTTAGAAAACTCAGAAGAAAGTTCAGTGTGTAGTTTTCATTAGTCTGGTCAGGGTTGGAAATAGTTTGAAATGGGCCACTGACTGATCCAAGCTCCCCTCGGAACATTGATCAACCCATGCTTTTGCTTTAGGAACCTTTGGGACTAAACCATGTTTTTACCTCCTTTAGGTTAGTCTGTTAGATATCAATGTACCCACAGGGGAAGCCACCAAAGCTGCCTTTGCACAGAGCTATGGAGATGAGAATATTTTGTTCCTCCCATGTGATGTAACATCTGAGAATCAGCTGAAAGGTACTAATTCAAATATTAATTTTAATAACATGCCACAGACATATTCAATCTACTGATTTCTAAATGGGCTCTTTGCTGCAACCAGTGGGTGTAATAATCAACTGGTATTGATGTGAATGGGAGTTGCACAGTTAGCATTAATAAGTTCATGCACTGCAGTATGATTAAATATAATCAGTACAGAAAATAGATCACCTTCCATTTGCTGAGGGAGGAGAATGAGGATGAACTTATGTTTAGAAATGGACACTCAGAGCAGGAGGTAAATACTCTGCCCTGAAATGGGATGCTTTGTTGGGAGCACTGATTCCAGAATTCAGCTGTCTGTCTGTACTCGGGCACCAAGTGATGCTGCTCAGCTTTTCTGCATTCCTGCATCTCAGGGTCTCAGCGATCTTGGCGGAGAATCTCAGTCCAAGTGTTCCTTATTTAGACCCTTGGGGTGGCGGTACATACTCCTGGTGTAAGTCTTGGTTTAGTGCCTCAGGAGAGGGTATATGTTCTAGTTTAGGATCACAGTTCTCCTGTTGATGGTTTTCAGTGTCTCTTCAGTTCTGGCCAAAAGACTCAGTCTGTTGACTCTTGCTGGGAAACGAGGGTGTTCTTCAATGGTTTGATGTCGCACACCCTTACCATTTTCTAGGTGTATATATGGAGCAGGGGAGGTGTTTTTTTTGAAATCTATAGGTGGCTTTTATTTTGGGATTTTGATGGCTGCTGATTGTGGAAAATGGGAAGCATGCTGGGAGCATTCCTTCCATTTCACATACTGCCAATGGAAGGGTTCCCAGTGAGAATCTCCAAACATTCTTGTTCAACATCAAGAGGATTTGCCAAAAACTTTCTGTTTAGGCTTTAGTCAAACACCTTTCCCAGGACCACGATCAGGGAAATTCACTCAATTTTTTGCATGTATACATTATTCCCAACAATGAAACATCTGATAACTGGGCTGGAAAGTCTCAGTTATAAGGCAAGACTGGATGGGATGATGTTATTTTCTCTGAAGCAGAGGACACTGAAGGGTGATCTGATTGAGACATACAAAACTATGAGGCAAGGACAGGGGAGATAGTGAGAATCTCTTTCCCAAGTCAGATATATCTAAGACCAGAGGGCATAAGTTTAAAGTGAGGAGTAACTGGTTGAGAGAAGGCCTCAGGAACAAATTTTCTATTCAGAAAATGGTGGAAATATGGAATGAACTGCCTGAGAGGGTGATGGAGACTGGTGGTCTTGCAACATTTAAGAAGCATCTCAATGAGTACTTAAAATTCCAGGGCATAGTAGGTTATGGACCATGTGCAGGTAAATGGGATGAGCATAGTTTGGTGGTGGTTGATTAATGTTGATCTGGTGGGCTGAACGGCCTGTTTCTACACTGTATGACCCAATGACTCAGTAACTAAATGAATCTTTCTGACTAAAGATTTTATTGTTGGTATGTTCGGTTAAAGATGTTGCAATCTTTTCCAATCAACTCAATTCATTGTCTTTTCCAGATTGTTTCAGCAAAACTCTTGAAAAATTTCAGAGTTTGGACATAGTATGTAACAATGCAGGGATCTCTGAGGAAAACTGGGAGAACTGCCTCAGTGTAAATCTGGTACGAATTAATTGTTTAATAATTGTTAATTGGGTTTTAAATGAGCATATTAACACTTACTAAAGCTGGGATGTGGTTGAGTTTGGAGATGAATGTTTTAAGGTTTCATTCTGTAAATCAATCAATAAAGAATGGTTCTAATAAAGCCTGGTTCTCTACATTGTAATAGTATGAACTCCTGTGGTGGGTTGCTGAGGCTCAGGATATTTAGTTTGTTTCCTTGGTCACTCACTACCAAAGCTACATCCATCTGACATCTGTGTCCTTTAAGATCTGGCCAGCTCAGACAACGTGGTGCCCCAGTACAGTATCTTGCCAATAATCATGACACTCTTGTCAAAGCCCATATTTCTAACCACCACTAACCATTCATACATGATGAGCACCCACCTAGAATATGTTCTGAAGCCTTGTTTTCCTCAGATCATGTGATCATTTTCATGGAGGTGCTCTGATCTGAGATTGTAGAGAGAATGTGATGAGGGGAGAGAAACATCTAAGATAGAGGGATGAGAGGTGGTGAACAGCAATAATTTCCCCTGGTGTTATTGACCTCACACCATGACATTTTTTAACTTGCTCATGGGTGTTGGTGTTGTTGGCTAGGGGCATTTGTAAAGGTGGTGGTGAGCTGCTTTCTTTAACTACCACAGCTGATGTTCTTGAGGTCTACCACAATGTAATTAGAGGGGGAATTCCAGGGTTTGGACCCAGTGACATTGAAGGAATGGTGATATATTTCCAAGCCATAATGATGAGTGAATTGGAGTGGAACTTGCAGGTGGTGGCATTTACATTGATGTAGAAGATGCTAACTGGGTTCTTATTGCACACAGAACACATTTGTTAGTCTGATGGCATACATAGAACATAGAACATTATAGCACAGTACAGGCCCTTCGGCCCTTGACGTTGTGCCGACCTGTCATACCGATTTCAAGCCCATCTAAACTACACTATTCCATGTACGTCCATATGCCTGTCCAATGACGACTTAAATGTACCTAAAGTTGGCAAATCTACTACGTTGCAGGCAAAGCGTTCCATTCCCTTACTACTCTCTGAGTAAAGAAACTACCTCTGACATCCGTCCTATATCTTTCACCCCTCAATTTAAAGCTATGCCCCCTCGTGCTCGCCGTCACCATCCTAGGAAAAAGGCTCTCCCTATCCACCCTATCTAACCCTCTGATTATTTTATATGTTTCAATTAAGTCACCTCTCAACCTTCTTCTCTCTAATGAAAACAGCCTCAAGTCCCTCAGCCTTTCCTTGTAAGACCTTCCCTCCATACCAGGCAACATCCTAGTAAATCTCCTCTGCACCCTTTCCAAAGCTTCCACATCCTTCTTATAATGCGGTGACCAGAACTGTACACAATACTCCAAGTGCGGCCGCACCAGAGTTTTGTACAGCTGCAGCATAACCTCTTGGTTCCGGAACTCGATCCCTCTATTAATAAAAGCTAAAACACTGTATGCCTTCTTAACAGCCCTGTCAACCTGGGTGGCACCTTTCAAGGATCTGTGTACATGGACACCGTGATCTCTCTGCTCATCTACACTACTAAGAATCTTACAATTAGCCCTGTACTTTGCCTTCTGGTTACTCCTACCAAAGTGCATCACCTCACACTTGTCTGCATTAAACTCCATTTGCCACCTCTCAGCCCAGCTCTGCAGCTTATCTATGTCTCCCCGCAACCTGCAGCATTCATCATCACAGCAGTGGACCCAACACCGACCCTTGCGGTACACCACTAGTAACTAGTCTCCAGGATGAACATTTCCCATCAACTACCACCCTCTGTCCTCTTTCAGCAAGCCAATTTCCGATCCAAACTGCTATATCTCCCACAATTCCATTCCTCCGCATTTTGTACAATAGCCTGTTGTGGGGAACCTTATCGAACGCCTTGCTGAAATCCATAGACACCACATCAACCGGTTTACTCTACGTACTCCACGACCTTCCCTTCACAAAACCATGCTGACTATCCCTAATCAATTTATTCTTTTCTAGATGATTATAAATCCTATCCCTTATAACCTTTTCCAACACTTTACTAACAACTGAGGTAAGGCTCACTGGTCTATAATTACCAGGGTTGTCTCTACTCCCCTTCTTGAACAGGGGAACCACATGCGCTGTCCTCCAGTCGTCTGGCACTATTCCTGTAGACAATGACGAGTTAAAGATCAATGCCAAAGGCTCGTCAATCTCCTCCCTGGCTTCCCAGAGGAACGTAGGATAAATCCCATCCGGCCCAGAGAACTTATCTATCTTCACCCTCTGAAGGATTTCTAATACCTCTTCCTTGTGAACCTCAATCCCACCTCGTCTAGTAGCTTGTATCCCAGTATACTCCTCGACAACATTGTCGTTTTCTAGAGTGAATACTGTTGAAAAATATTCATTTAGCGCTTCCCCTATCTCATCTGACTCCACACACAACTTCCCACTACTATCCTTGATTGGGCCTAATCTTACTTTCATCATTCTTTTATTCCTTAAATACCTATAGAAAGCCTGAGGGTTTACCGTGATCCTATCTGCCAACACCTTCTCATGTCTCCTCCTGGCTCTTCTGAGCTCTCTCTTTAGGTCTTTCCTGGCTACCTCGTAGCCCTCAAGTGCCTTAACTGAGCCTTCACATCTCATCCTAACATAAGCCACCTTCTTCCTCTTGACCAGAGATTCCACCTCCTTCGTAAACCACGGCTCCCGCACTCTACAGCTTCCTGCCTGCCTGACAGGTACATACTTATCTAGGACACACAGGAGCTTTTCCTTGAATAAGCTCCACGTTTCTAATGTGCCCATCCCCTGCAGTTTCCTTCCCCATCCTATGCTCCCTAAATCTTGCCTAGTCTCATCGTAATTGCCTTTCCCCCAGCTTGTTGTTTCTATTTTCCTATGACACGTCACACAATATGAACAAATATTGAAGTGGAGGCTCAGGTTCTGTGAAGGAATCTGTTGTGCCAGTGGAACAGGAAGTACTCATGAAAGCGGGAGATAACTATGATCTGTTAGTTGATAGTTGTGGTTCAGTCATTAGAAATTCCTGCCACCTTCCTGGGAAATCTACTTGTGATAAGCATGACTTCCTTAGTGTACTGGAGCATACAAACTGCATCAGTTTTCACATTCCACTGAACATTCTATTCATTCAATGGATCAATTGGTTCATTCTACTACCTAGTTTGCCAACTCCTAATTTGTCCGTCCTGTTTATCAGGCTAACCATTCTCCAAATCATTCTGTATTGTTCCACAATATTTTGTTGTTTATGACTGTACTATCACCTGAATTTTGCTGTGTTCTGCTATTGCTTGAATAGACTCTTGTTGGGTGAACTTGAATGTAGCTCGCTATCTACATGTATCTCTCTACACTTTGCTACTGTCTATACATATCAGTATTCTAACGTTATCTGATTGGGTCTGTTCCTTGGTGATTTCTATGATACTTGTATTGCAGGTCAGTGTAATTAAGGGAACCTATCTGGGAATACAGCACATGAGTAAAGAGGCTGGTGGGAGAGGAGGCGTGATTGTTAATATTGCCTCCATTGCAGGTGAGTCAATAAAGTAGCAACAGTTTATCAATGAATATTCTAAGTGTTGCCTGAGAATATTGGAAAACAGCCACTGTGACCAAATTACATTTTCAGGAGATTACACAGTGTGGAGTTGGAGGAGCACAGCATGCCAGGCAGAGTCTGAGGAGCAGGAGAGCTGACGTTTCGGTTTGGGACCCTAGTTCAGAAATTGGAGAGGGGCAAGGGAACTCCAAAATAAATAGAGAGAGGAGGGGTGGGGCTGGGGAATGTAGGTGGGATGGTGATAGGTGAGTGCAGGTTGGCAATGGTAAGGATTGATCAGTGAGTTGGAGGAGCAGAGAGGTGGGAGAGAAGACAGACAGGTTGTGTCAGGTCGAGGAGGTGGGGATGAGTGGGAGGGTTGGTCATGGGATGTGGCTAGGGGTGGGGAGATTTTGAAACTGGTAATGTCCATATTGAGACCATTGTGTTATAGGCTCCTAAGGCGGAATATGAAGTGCTGCTCCTCCAGTTTCCAGGTGGAGTCATTGTGACACTGGAGGAGGCCCAGGATGGACATGTCACCCAGGGAGTGGGAGGGAGTATTGAAATGGTTTGCAACTGGAAAGTGTTGTCGTTTGTCGCAAACAGAGCGCAGGTGGTCTGCAAAGCATGTTCTGGAGAAGGTTGTTTTACATATAACTTACTGCAAAGGAACATAGCTTCCACACAGAATGTATGAGCAATTTCTCAGAGGGTTTGAAAGTGAATTAGGGCATTTCAAAGCCTGAGGGCCCACTTCTGTTGATTTTGAGCAAGAACGATCGAGGTTCAGAGGAAATGTATTGAAATTTGCAAATAATTTCAAAAAGGAAGTACAGATAATTTTTTAAAAGGCTGGAGGAAGTAATGATAAGTTTGGGCAATAGGTCTAGTAGTAATAGATGAAACTTATTGTTGGGAAGTATGAGCAGATATTGTAAAAGCCAAGAGTTAATGGTAAGCCTTTACCGAGTTCATTAAAACCATGTTAGATACAATGTGCATATATGGGAAGGACATTAAATAGAGAGTAACATCCACAGCTTCACTGAGAATCTGTCTGGTTTACCATGACATAAAGATAGACTGGAAAATTTATGGTCTTTTTCTTCAAACGAATCTTAATTCTGGTGATATGAACGAGTTGTTTACCAATATGAAAAGATGGACTAGGTTAGATAGAAAAGGAGCTTTATTGTAATTGAAGGGTTATTGAAAGAAGATTAAATGCCAGAGATTCAGAGCACAGCAGCAACAACTTCTTCTCATTGAGACATTGTTCATGTGGGATTCTTTTTCAGTTTGTTTGTTGAGGCAGGAAGTGCCAATACTTAAATTTAGATGACGTAGATGGAGAAAAAGGTGGAAGAAATTTGGAAACCATGCAGGTGAATGTGATCAAGACTATTTGTTCATATAAAAGTTAAATGTTGACACGAATTGGATGGACTGAATGACCTGTTTCCCTGCTTCTTCTGGCATACTGTGTCTCGTTCTGGTCACCCGATATAGGATGCTATTAAGGTGGAGAGGGGTCAGGAGAGATTTGCCAGGATATTGCCAGGAATGGAGGGTTTAAGTTATGTGGAGAGGCTGGATAGGCTGGGACTTCTTTCTCTGGAGCATAGGAGGATAAAGGCTGATCTTACAGAGGTTTATAAAATAAGGAGGGGTATAGATAAAGTGAATGGCATGTGTCTTTTCCCTAGGGTAGGGTATTTCAAGGCTAGGGGACATATTTTTAAGATGAGAGGAGCAAGATTGGCAAAAGACATGAGGGGTAATTTTTTTTACACAGTGATTCGTATGTGGAATGAACTTCCAGAGGAAGTGGTGTATGTGGGTGCAATTACAACATTTAAAAGACAGTTGAATACGTATATGAATAAGAAATGTTTGGAGGGATGTTTGCAGGCAGGTTGGACTAGTTTAGTTTGGGATTATATTTGGCAATCAACTGCTTATACTAAAGGGTCTAGCGAGTTTTGAGAGCCTAAAGGGCCTGTTTCCATGCTGTATGACTACGATTGTATGACTCTATGCATTTCAATATATTCACATGTTTGGTGGAGTGTTTGAAGCTGACTCTGCTGTTTTATGGTGAACAGGTGTGATTCCATATTTTCTTGGACCAGTTTATGCAGCCTCAAAGTATGGAGTAGTAGGATTCACTACGTCACTGTCTGTAAGCATTATATTGCAAAGAGTAAATGTTTTCTGTGTAAATAATGCGCTAATCCTGTACAAGAATCTAAGAACAAGGAGCAAGTATGGAGCTTGGAGAAGGCCACATTCATGAACATAGATTGCCAGTAGCTGGCACTGATCGCTGTGCCCTCAATGTCATGGTCTGTCAACTTAAAAATGAACTTTTTGCTTCCTGTTTATATATGCCCATTAATATATTAACCATAATGCAGTGAACTCTTATCTTGCATATTAATCTTTTTGGTGGCATCTAATACATGTCCCTTGGAAATCCAAATGTACTACATTGCCTGCTTCTCCTTTATCAACATTGGTAGCTCGATCCTCATAAATGTGGCAGGCGGCCCATCTCAAACTGATGAATGGTTAAAAGGCTGGAGGGCAAGTGAGCCATATGGGTGTGGGCTTGCTCCAAACATTTAACACTCCCAAAGAAAGATGAGACCAGGATATGGGGCTGAAGAGACAAGTGTAATCAGATTGAATGTGTTGTTGACCCTGATGCTAAGTGTGTTTGAATTGTGCTGCCACTCAGGAGAGCCTCACACAAAGCACAAACACTTTCCAGGAACTTGGGCTGGATTCCTGATTACAGCAGTGCACTGCAGTGAGAATGGGTCCTAATCACACAATTCAGTATAAACTGGGACCTGAGACCTTCCCCTTAGAAAGTTGTAAAGTTTGATAACTTTGGAGAGTATGAGACATAATGTAGTTTCTGCTTTCAGCTGACCTGCCTTGAGAAGCATGGAGTTCGACTACAAGCGCTGTGTCCTGGTTTCGCTGACACTCAGCTTCTGGCAAATCTGAAATGGGTGAAGGATCCGGAACAGAAGGAGAAGCATGACATAATTTTGGCCAGATTTGGAGTGCTGACGTGAGTACGAAAACAATCGGGAAGTGGGTTGGGAATTGACAGGATGAAAACATGCTCAAATGTCTCCATGGAGTACTAGTGATGAGCAATTGATGTGATGGTGCGGTATCCATGAAGTGACACTGATTGATTTCTGAATCTTTGGCATTAATCTGAGAATTTGCATGTTGGATTTGACGTGATGTGATGTGACAGCAGATATGCAAACAACCCTGGAATGTCTTCTGGAAATCAGTGACATTGGCTGTTTGTCCTTTATTGACTGTGCTAGTTAGATTCTCCCAGACTGGGTAGGAGGCTCGGTGGTCTGCTGCCTTATCCAACTGGAAGGAATTGCATTCCGAGAGCGGGACGTTTTAAACTAATTAGATGAATATTCAGGATTACCATCTGATTTTTCCAGGACCTCACAGATTGCAGAGGGATTCTTGAAGCTCGTCATGGATCAGACCAGGAATGGGGCATTGCTGAAGATGTTGGGAAATGGTCTCTTTGAGTATGAACCCCTACCAGCAATTTGTCTTCCAGAAAATCTGACATCAATTTAGGGACCTAAAGAGTTCAAGCAACAGATTACTGAGAAGAATGGAAAGTTTAAACCTGATCAGAAATAAAATGGCAATAATTTTAAGTGGTGGTGCTGCATTCAGTGTTTTCATATTAAATTGTTGGTTATAAATCAGAATTCTGATCAAGGTTGTGTTATGCTCTCATGGTTTGTATGCATTTAAGAAGCATGCTGATGATGCAATTCCTGTGTCATAGCATGTGACCTGAGGATATGAAGACCCATACTCCATCTTACCTCAGATCACTGCACAACAGAAGAGCATGCTTCCAAAAAACTCATGGTTTAAAACTGCCCCAGCGACTAATATGGCTGAAAGAAAATGACAATTGTTCATGATAATTAGCTATATTGATATCTGCTGGATTCTACAATACTGATATGCGTGCCCAGTTTCTTATATTACAGGAGCCATACTGGTTTAAGAATACTTACAACTTTCAACTGCTGAAGGAAAGATAAACCAGTTCTATTGATGTGTAAAATGTGAGGCTGGATGAACACAGCAGGCCAAGCAGCATCTCAGGAGCACATGTGCTCCTGAGATGCTGCTTGGCCTGCTGTGTTCATCCAGCCTCACATTTTATTAAAAGCTTTTGTGCTCCTGAGATGCTGCTTGGCCTGCTGTGTTCATCCAGCCTCACATTTTATTATCTTGGAATTCTCCAGCATCTGCAGTTCCCATGATCTCTGATACTATTGATGTGTAAAGTGGCTTTTATGGCAGAAAACAGGGAGACCCCCTGATCTGGTGGATGTCTGATGTCGTCTCCCTCTGATGTTCACAGCCACAAGCTGTCCACATACCTGAGAACCAATCACACAATTAACGGCAGCAGAAGACTTTAGTTATCAATAAATGGTTACTAGTCCACTCACCATTCAGTTATATGTTGGAGGTATTGCGGACCACAGCAAACCCCCTTCAAATAAAGAGTATAGACGTTAGGGTTTAGGTTATCTTATTTTAAAGACAAGTGTAAGGGTGCTGTGTTCCACATGAATTTCAAATGGTTATACACCTCAACTTTTAGCAAAACACACTTTATTCTTACCCTGTAGTTAAAATACAAACAAGTGAAAAATGAATTAGAATAAATTGCCCCGTTGGAAAACTTAATAGAATAACATATTAGTTATACACAAGGCATCAACTATTCCAAATATAGTAAAATCCCATAAAAAACACTCCCTTGGCAAATGCAAATTCAGTACAGTAGATTGTCTCCCATGCAATTCCAACAGCAGAGCGAACTCTAGCTTTTAGCTGAGAGGAATAACAGCTTCAACATGCAGCTTCAAGACCCTAGCAGCCACTGAAAGCAAAACTAAAACCCTGGTTCTGCAGGAGCTTGAATCTACACATTCATGTCACTTCTGTTGTTCCAATTTTTAAAAATTCCAAGGTCTCATTAGTTGTTTACTTTATTGGCTTGGAGCAGACCGCTTAACACCACTGTTTCAACCTCTGTTCAAAAAATAAGGGATAAAATACCTCTCTTCAAGTCATAGAATTGTCACAGAGTCTGAATCTCCATTTAGACCCACAGCATTCCAGCTCTTCTGTAAACTACACTTCAACTATTGCTCGAGCCAGCAAATGTGCAAAGTGAACTAATAATGAGAATGGGGCTACATGCAGTAATCCTTCAGCAATCTTTGGTTTTTAAACACTTCTTTCTCACGTTTCAGTCTACAATCAAAAGTACATTGAACAGTACAGCATTGGAGCAGACCGTTTGGCCAACCATATGTGTGTTGATCATGTTGCCATTCCAAATTAATCCATTTGCTTATATATGGGTTCATATCTCTCTATTCCCTGCCTGTTGATGTGTCTGCCTGAATGCTTCTTTGAATGTTGTTACTGTCAGTGCTTCTACCATCTCCCCCGGGCAGCACATTCCAGGCATTGACCCCATCTTCTGCGTGAAAAATTTGCCTCGCACACTTCCTTTCAAAATTTCCCCCTCTCACCTTAAACCAATGTCCCTATAGTATTTGATAGTTTCCATCCTGGGAAAGAGACTCCAACTATTCACCTTAGCCAAGCACCTCATCAATTTACATATGCCACCCCTCAACGTCCGACACATTAGCAAAAATAATCCAAAATTGCCCAACCCGTCCTTTGGGTGAATACACTCCAATCCAGGCAATATCGCAGTCAAATTCTTTTGCGATCTAATCCAAAGCCTCCACGTATTTTCTACTGTGTGGTGACCAGAACTGTACACAATACTTCAAATGTGGCAGAACTAAAGTTTCATACAGCTGCAACATGACTTGCTAATTGTTATACTCAGGGTCAAGACTGAGAAATGCAAGCCTACTGTACATCTTCTTTACCACCTCATCCACTTGTGTTGTTACTTTCAGGAAGCTAGGAACTTGTGCCCCAAGGTCCCTCTCAATATCAATTCTCTGAATGGTCCTGCCATTACTGTACAATTTTTTCTTGCATTTGACCTCTCAAAATGCATCACCTCACCCTTGTCCCGATTAAATTCCACCTGTCATTTCTCTGCCCGACTTTTGGAATGATCTATATCCTGCTCCATCCTTTGAGAACCTTCCTCATGATTCACAACTCCACTAATTTTCATGTCATGTGCAAACTTGCTAAGCGGACCATCTACATTTTCACCCAGTGATAATGGGAACTGCAGATGCTGGAGAATCCAAGATAATAAAATGTGAGGCTGGATGAACACAGCAGGCCAAGCAGCATCTCAGGAGCACAAAAGCTGATGTTTCAGGCCTCTGATGAAGGGTCCTGCTGTGTTCATCCAGCTCCATACTTTGTTATCTTACATTTTCACCCAAATCATTTTCTGAATTACAAACAACAGAGGTCCCAGCACTGATTCTTGTGGAAAACCACTGGTCTCAGACCTCAGTCAGTAAAACATCCCTCTATAACTGCCCTCTGTCTCTTTGACCACACCGATTTTGAATCTAGCTTACAATCAATTCCATGTGACTTAATCTCTTGGATCAGCTTACCATGAAGAGCCTCATTAAGTGTTTTAGTAAAGTTGACTTAGACAACACCCACTGCCCCACCCTCATCATCATCTTTGTCATTTCCTCAAAAAACCTCAATCAAATTTGTAAGACAAGGCCTCCCCTGCACCATGCCACACTGAATATCCCGAATAAGCCCATTGTTTTCCAATGTGGGTGAAAATGAAAATGATATAATGTTTACACATTGCTGTTCACAGCTCAGATATGAACATACAAACTAGAAAGAGTCAGCATTACGCTACTTGAGTTCAGTGGGGTTCAAGGTGAAAATCAAGAAGGCAGCGCGGACTGTCTCCAAAACAGTGTAACTGTGAAAAGTGCATTGTCAGATCATAAATTGAATGTAATTACTAGGCTTCCCCTGGGTCACTTCAGACCAGAAGATGCAGTGAGTATTACATATGAGTTTTTCTTGCTTATGTCATTTCAGTCTTTCAACATTTCTAATTCCATACTTACGTAATACCTTTTGGAAATGTCCAAGCTGTTTCACAGAGTCACAGAATTGTTACTACATGGCCATTTGGCCCACTGCATTTGTGCCAGCTCTCAAAATAAGTACCTCACTTAGCGCTATTCTCCTGCCTTCTCCCTGTAACCCTGGATGTTATCCAATTCCTTTGAGTACCTTGATGGAACCTAGCTCCATCATATTATCAGGCAGTGCATTTCAGACCTGGGCCACTCCATATGCAAAAGAACTTTTCATCAGATCACTTTTTCTTCTTTTATTAGCTTTTAAAAGTTTGCCTCAATCTTACACAGTCCTGAAGTCTGCATTTTAACCGTGCTCATTAAATAAACTTTTCCTCATTTCTCCATTAGATATATTTCTGTTTCCATCTCATATTTATGTATTCTGTCTCTAGTGGAAGTGTTCCTTGCATGTTTACCCTGTCAATACTTTCAGAATTCTAATGGTCTCTATGAAGTTATCTCTAAATCTTCTGGAATTAGGTATCACTGTTTAAAAATCAGAGGTTGCTCATTTAAAATAGCGGTTTTCTTTCAGAGGATCAAGGCTCCTTGAAATTCTTTCTGAGAAGGTAGTGGCAGAGTTCATGGATATTTTGAAGATGATAGTTGTGAGATTCTTGGTGAGCAAGGTAGTGAAATATTGTTCAGTATAGGTGGGAATGTGGATTTGAGATTACAAGCAGTTTAGCCGTGGCCTTATCTAATGGTGGGGCAGGCTGTAAGGGTTGAGTGACCTCATTCCTGCTCTGAGGTCATATGCTCATGTAAAATCCTGGAACCCCTGACCTAACAGCACAGTGGGCAACTCTGTATCCCAAGCATGGCAACAGTTCAGGAAGTCAACTCACCAGCACCTTCTCCAGGGCAACTACGAATGAGCAATATATGACGGGCTTACTGGTGATGACCATATCCTGTGAATAAATCAGAAAGGTTAGACAAAGAGAGTATTTTTCTTTCCAAACCCCATTTATTGTTGTTTAAAACAAGTTCATGCGTTGCTTAATTGTCCAGTCTGCAGGTTTTCTAATAGCTGCTCTGCTAATGTTGTACTGTTTCTCACCATAAGCCAAAATCCATGGTTTGGCATCCTTTGCAACTTTTGAAATGACATTACCAATTCCTCAAATTAACTCACTGATGTAAGCTACGAACAACTATGCTCACTGTATACAGCATTCTGTCACATCACTTCCTCCCTTCCTTCAAACTGACAACCTACTCTTCTTAAAAAAAACCCAAAAGAACCGCGAATGTTGTAAACCTATACTTCAGATGTTCCATTAGATTCATTTTAAGTCTTCTTGTCCCTTGACTTCACTTGTCCTCATCTTGGTTATGAGGCTATGTTATCAAAAGCCTTTGGAAAATACCTCAGGTATATATGACATTGACCACATTACCCTAACTTACATTTTCCATTATGTCCTCAAAGCATACCTTCACTTTGATATGGAACTATATCACTGATCCTTCTATGTCACTCAATCAACATCCTTTGCAATAGCAATAAGTTTGATGATAGGGTTGGTTGGGGGGGAGTGCGGAATAGAATAAAACTGCAGAGAACATCGAAACCGACAGTAAAAGCTTGCATAAATATGAGAAAAGATAAAGACTATTAAAGACAAATGTAGATCCCTTGCAGTCACAAGCCTGGGAAATTATAATGGTGAACAAGGAAATGGCTGAAGAATTGAGCATATATGTTGATTCTGACTTCACCAAAGTGGGCAAAAATAACACCCCAGAAATATAAGGGAACCTAGGATCTTGTGAGCAAGCAGAATTGTAGGAAATCAGTAATAGTCAGAAGATAGTGCTGGGCAAATTAGTGAAGTTAAAATGATTGACAAACCACCAGGACCTGATAATCTACATCCTAGGAAAATAAAGAAAGTGGCTGTGGAAGTATGGGATACATTGTTGGTTACCTTCCAGAATCGTATGGACTCCAGAGACATTCCTACAGTTTGGAGGCAAATGTGACCACACTCTTTAAAAAGTTTGGAGAGAAAATCTAGAGGTCTACTGACCAGTTAGCCTAATATCAGTACTAGGGGTAATGCTAGTGTCTATTATAAAAGATGAGATAACGTAATGCTTGGAATGCATTAATGGGATTGGACAAAACCAGAATGGGTTCATGAATGGCAAATCATGTTTAACTGGAGTTTTTTGAGAATGTAACTAGAACAGTAGAGTAGATAAGAGACAACTAGAAAATGGTGTGCATTTGGATTTTCAGATCGACCTGCCAAATTTCCTCATAAGTGGTTAGTGGTCAATGTCGAGGCACACAGATTGGGGTCAATACATTGGCATATATTGAGAAGTAGTTGACAGAAAGAAAACAGAGTCCAAAAATGGTCTTTTTCTGAGTAGCGGTTACTAGTGGAGCATCACAAAGATCAGTGCTTTTGTCCCAGTTCTTTACAATATCTACCCTACAATAACCTGGATGAGGGAACCAAATGCAACATTTCCAAGTTTGCTGATGGCACAAAACTCATGGGGTTGTGAGATAGTAAGAACTACAGATGTTGGATCAGAGATAACACAGTATGGAAGTGGAAGAATGCAGCCGGCTAGGTACCATCAGAGGAGCAGGAAAGTTGATGTCAGAAATAGTAGGAACTGCAGATGCTGGAGAATCTGAGATAACAAGATGTTGAGCTGGATGAACACAGTAGGCCAAGCTGCATCATGGGAGCAGGAAAGCTGGCATTTTGGGCCTAGAGCCTTCTTCAGAAATTCTGAGAAGGGGTCTAGGCCCAAAACGTCAGCTTTCCTGCTCCTATGATGCAGCTTGGCCTGCTGTGTTCATCCAGCTCTATGCCGTGTTATCTAGGCAAGTTGACGTTTTGGATCCCTACCCTAAATGTCAACTTTCCCGCTCCTCTGATGCCTCATTTGCCTGCTGTGTTCTTCCAGCTCCACACTGTGTTATCTTGTGGGGTTGTGAGGCGTTGGGAGAATGCAAGTTATCTTCAAGGTGATTTAGACAAGTTAATTGAGAGGGAACATGCATATCAGATGGAATACAATAGGTCGAAATGTGAACTTATACATTTTTGAAATAACCTGTTCAGAGTTGTTCGTCGGAGATAATGGGAACTGCAGATGCTGGAGAATCTGAGATAACAAAGTGTGAAGCTGGATGAACACAGCAGGCCAAGCAGCAACTTAGGTTAGTCTGGAGCAGGCAGGTCTTGAACCCAGGCCTCCTGGCTTAGAGATAGGAAATACACTTTGATGTGAAAAACGGTGAGGCAGTACTTTTTAAATGGTGATATATTGGGAAATGTGGATGTCCAAAAAGGGTCTGGGTATACTTGTACACCAATCAACAAAAATAGACAGGGAGATGCAGCAATTAGAAAGGCAAATAATATGTTGGCCTTCATTGCCAGAGGTTTTGAATTCAGAAGTAGGGATGTCTTACAGCAATTCTACATGGCCTTGGTGAGACCACACCCATGCTATTGCATAGTTTCAGTCTCCCTGTCGAAGAAAGAATAAACTCTCTATAAAGGGAGTGCAGCAGAGGATCAATAGGCTGATGCCAGAGTTAGCAGGACTACCTTATTGGGAGAGATTGAACTGATTGAGCCTGTATTCACTAGAATTTGAAAGGGTGAGAGAGGACCTGACTGAACTGTATAAAATTCTAACAGTGCTGGACAGACTATTTCCTCTGGGTGTGCAATCTAGAACCAAAGGGTATAATCCAGGATACAGGGTAGACCATTCACGATCAAGACGAATACAAATTTCTTCACTCAAAGATAGTCCACTCGAATATATATTCAAGAATGTAATAGTTTTCTTTTAGATCTTAAGGACATCAAGAGGGGAGAAAGTGGGAAAATGGCATTTGATGGAAGATCAGCCATGATCATATTGAATGGTGGAGAAGGCTGAAAGAATTGAATGGCCAACTTCTGCTTCTGGTTTCTGTGTGTCATCACCAGGCATGACAGCTCACCTGCTGAAGTAGCCCATGTCCACATGCAGCAAGACCTGGATTAGAGCAAAGCTTAAGCTGAGAAGTGGCAAGGAATATTCACACTGCACAGTGCCAGGTAATGATCACCTTAAAGATGAGATTGTCTCAGAGTGGTGATGGCCTAGTGGTATTATCACTAAATGATTGAGCTAGAGACCCAGGTAATTTTCCAGAAACATTGTTCAAATCCTGGTAGAAATTAAATTGAGTAAAAATCTGGAATTGAGAGTTTAATCATGATTGTTGGAAAAACGCATCTGGTTCACCAATCCCCTTTAGGCAATGGAATCTGCGGGCCTGCATGTGACTGCAGACCCACAGTCATATGGGTGGCTTTTAAGCTCCCTCTGAATAACTGGGGATGGGCAATAAATGCTTGCCTAGCCAGCAACACTACAATCAATGGATAAAAAAAAACATTGTTCCTTGATATTTATTGGCATCAATAGGTTAAATCCTGCACAATCAGTATTCTGAGGTTTATACTTGAACAGAAACTAAACTGGACCAGCTGTATAATGAATGTGATGACAAGACCAAATTAGAGGCTGGAAGTATGTGGTGAGAGTCTCCCCAATGACTATCTACCATCCACAAGTCATCAGGGTGATAGAGTAATCTCCACTTGCCTGGATGAGTGCAGCTCCAACATACTTAAGAAGCTCCACACCGTCCAGAACAAAGAAGCCGAGTTTCTTGGCACCCATCCACCACTTTCAACATTCACTCCCATCCCTGAAAATGTTCAGCATCAGCGTGCTCCTTCTACAAATGTGCTGCAGAGATTCACTAATGTTTCTGAGTCAGATCTTTCAAACCCACAAGATCTAGAAGACAAGGGCAGCAGGTACAAGGAATCACTACCCTCTGCAAATTCCCCTCAATGCAGCACGCCATCCTGATGTGAAAATATATTGCTGTTCCTTCATTGTCATTGGATCAAAACCCTTTCCCCATGTGTATCACCACCATTCAGGATAATAGGGATTCAGGAAGTTGTCTCAACACCATTTTCTCTGGTGCAACTAGGGATGGGCAATAAATGCTGGTCTAGCCAGTGACATCCACATTCCATGAACAGATTATTTTTAAAAACGCTTAAAATTATTATGGATTTTTGTAAAGCATTGCTGGATGGGCTTGGCTGTGTCAGAGGGGAGAATAATTCAATTAGGCTCATCCTGATAAACACAAGTGCTGAACAATTAGATGTGAAGAAGCGTTGGCTGTAGCAGTTAATAATAAACAACGTCTGGAGAGCTGGTAAGAAATTATTTAACAGTTCTGGTCACCGCATTATAAGAAGGATGTGGAAGCTTTGGAAAGGGTGCAGAGGAGATTTACTAGGATGTTGCCTGGTATGGTGTGAAGGTCTTATGAGGAAAGGCTGAGGGGCTTGAGGCTGTTTTCATTAGAGAGAAGAAGGTTGAGAGGTGACTTAATTGAAACATATAAAATAATCAGAGGGTTAGATAGGGTGGATAGGGAGAGTCTTTTTCCTAGGATGGTGACGGCGAGCACGAGGGGGCATAGTTTTAAATTGAGGGGTGAAAGATAGCGGACAAATGTCAGAGGTAGTTTCTTTACTCAGAGAGTAGTAAGGGAATGGAACGCTTTGCCTGCAACGGTAGTAGATTCGCCAACTCTAAGTACATTTAAGTCGTCATTGGACAAGCATATGGACGTACATGGAATGACGTAGGTTAGATGGGCTTGAGATTGGTATGACAGCTCGGCACAACATCGAGGGCCGAAGGGCCTGTACTGTGCTGTAATGTTCTATGTTCTATGTAAAAACAGAAGTTGTTCCCGGAACTCAGCAGGTCTAAGCCGCATTCATGGAAAGAAAACAGAGTGACTGCTGCATGAAGTAGATGCTTTCAAAAGGACACAAAAGAGGTTTGCCAGGGACCTGCACGGATTGGAGTGTGTTAGCTATAAGGAGAGGTTGCACACACTTGGATTGTTTTCACCAGAGCGTCAGCGGCTGAGCACTGACCTGACTGAAGTATATAAAATTATGAGAAGCATGGACATGGTGGACAGTTAGAATCTATTTCTCAAGGTGGAAATATCATACACAAGGAGGCATATGTTTAAGGTGAGAAGGGGATAATTCAAAGGAGATGAGCAGCACATGTTTTTTTCAGCACAGAGGCAGGTTGGAGCCTGGATTGCACTGCCAGAGGAAGTTGTCAAAGCAGAAATGATAACAAATTTTAAGAGGCATGTAAACAGATACATGAACATGCAGAGAACAGAGGGTTACAGACAATATGCAGGCAGATAGGATAATTTAGAATTCCATTATAGATAGCACAGACATAGTGGGCCGAATGTCCGGTTCCTGTGCTGTACCATTTCATGTTCTCTGTTCCTTCTTTAGAAATTCAGAACCCTTTATATTTCAGAAATTCATTGTTGTTAGGATTGAACTATCATGTAATATGCACTGGTGTATTTTCTGGGATAAGGAAATTGTAAAATAGTCCAATTTACAGGTATTTTCAACAGAAACACTCACAATGTTAGAACAAGATTTGGGAAAGGGCACTTCTGATTCTTCATAATCAGTACTTGCTCCATCCTTCATCCATGAATTATAAGCATTGCTGCATGAGAAACTATTATTTTCTTTTTGGGAAATACTGTCACCTTGATTGTTTTAAAGTTAGAAAGTCGTGGCATATGTTGCATGTTCTTTTCAGAATCTGAATGGAAGAAGAGAAATGCAAAAGGAGAAAACAGATCTCTATTTCACGTAATATAGTGTTCCAGAACCTCCTGACTGAGGGTGAAATGTTGCTTGGGAGACTGGACAAGATGTTAGATTTGATAGGACCAATGCAAATGCCTTTGGACCAAATTTACACAGTTCATCTATACCCTCCATGCTTATTCGAAGAACTCCATCAAGTTAACAAATGAAAACTAGTCTAAAAACAAAAGCACTCGTTGGAAACTGATATGAGAGTAAATGCTGGGAATAGTCAGCAGGTCACGCACATATGTGGAGTGAGAAATGGGCTGAAGTGGCCTGTTCCTGTGCTTTAATGTTCTATGTTCTAAGGTTTAAGACAGCAAAGGTAAAAGCCACCCTCATAAAGTGTGAAGCTGGATGAACACAGCAGGTCAAGCAGCATCTCAGGAGCACAAAAGCTGACGTTTCGGGCCTAGACACTTCATCAGAGAGGGGGATGGAGAGAGGGAACTGGAATAAATAGGGAGAGGGGGGAGGCGGACCGAAGATGGAGAGAAAAGAAGATAGGTGGAGAGGAAAGTATAGGTGGGGAGGTAGGGAGGGGATAGGTCAGTCCAGGGAAGACTGACAGGTCAAGGAGGTGGGATGAGGTTAGTAGGTAGGAAATGGAGGTGTGGCTTGAGGTGGGAGGAAGGGATGGGTGAGAGGAAGAACAGGTTAGGGAGGCAGAGACAGGTTGGGCTGGTTTTGGGATGCAGTGGGGGGAGGGGATGAGCTGGGCTGCTTGTGTGATGCAGTGTGGGGAGGGGTCAAACTGGGCTGGTTTTGGGATGCGGTGGGGGAAGGGGAGATTTTGAAGCTGGTGAAGTCCACATTGATACCATTGGGCTGCAGGGTTCCCAAGGGAATATGAGTTGCTGTTCCTGCAACCTTCAGGTGGTATCATTGTGGCACTGCAGGAGGCCCATGATGGACATGTCATCTACAGAATGGGAGGGGGAGTGAAAATGGTTTGCGACTGGGAGGTGCAATTGTTTATTGCGAACTGAGCGGAGGTGTTCTGCAAAGCGGTCCCCAAGCCTCCGCTTGATTTCCCCAATGTAGAGGAAGCCACACCGGGTACAAAGGATACAGTATACCACATTGGCAGATGTGCAGGTGAAGCTCTGCTTAATATGGAAAGTCATCTTGGGGCCTGGGATGGGGGTGAGGGAGGTGGTGTAGGGGCAGGTGTAGTACTTCCTGCAGTTGCAGGGGAAGGTGCCCGGTGTGGTGGGGTTGGAGGGCAGTGTGGAGCGAACAAGGGAGTCACAGAGAGAGTGGTCTCTCCGGAAGGCAGACAAGGGTGGGGATGGAAAAATGTCTTTGGTGGTGGGGTCGGATTGTAGATTGTGGAAGTGTCGGAGGATGATGCGTTGTATCCGGAGGTTGGTGGGGTGGTGTGTGAGAACGAGGGGGATCCTCTTGGGGCGGTTGTGGTGGGGACAGGGTGTGAGGGACGTGTTGCGGGAAATGCGGGAGATGCGGTCAAGGGCGTTCTCGACAACTGTGGGGGGCAAGTTGTGGTCCTTGAAGAACGCAGCCATCTGGGATGTGCGGGAGTGGAATGCCCCATCCTGGGAGCAGATGCAGCAGAGGCGGAGCAATTGGGAATAGGGGATGGAATTTTTGCAGGAGGGTGGGTGGGAGGAGGTGTATTCTAGGTAGCTGTGGGAGTCGGTGGGCTTGAAATGGACATCAGTTACAAGCTGGTTGCCTGAGATGGAGACTGAGAGGTCCAGGAAGGTGAGGGATGTGTTGGAGATGGCCCAGGTGAACTTGAGGTTGGGGTAGAAGGTGTTGGTGAAGTGGATGAACTGTTCGAGCTCCTCTGGGGAGCAAGAGACGGCGCCAATACAGTCATCAATGTAATGGAGGAAGAGGTGAGGTTTGGGGCCTGTGTAGGTGCGGAAGAGGGACTGTTCCACATAACCTACAAAGAGGCAGGCATAGCTGGGGCCCATGTGGGTGCCATGGCCACCCCTTGGTCTGTAGGAAGTGGGAGGAATCGAAAGAGAAGTTGTTGAGGGTGAGGACGAGTTTGGCTAGGCGCAACACATCCCTCACACAGCGCCCCCCCCACAACCGCCCAAACAGGATCCCCCTCGTTCTCACACACCACCCCACCAACCTCCGGATACAACGCATCATCCTCCGACACTTTCGCCATCTACAATCCGACCCCACCACCAAAGACATTTTTCCATCCCTACCCTTGTCTGCTTTCCGGAGAGACCACTCTCTCCGTGACTCCCTTGTTCGCTCCACACTGCACTCCAACCCCACCACATCCGGCACCTTCCCCTGCAACCGCAGCAAGTGCTACATTTGCCCCCATACCTCCTCCCTCACCCCCATCCCAGGCCCCAAGATGACCTTCCATGTTAAGCAGAGGTTCACCTCCACATCTGCCAATGTGGTATGCTGTATCCATTGTACCCGGTGTGGCTTCCTCTAAATTGGGGAAATCAAGCGGAGGCTTGGGGATCGCTTTGCAGAACACCTCCGCTCAGTTCGCAATAAACAACTGCACCTCCCAGTCACGAACCATTTTCTCTCCCCCTCCCATTCTTTAGATGACATGTCCATCATGGGCCTCCTGCAGTGCCACAATGATGCCACCCGAAGGTTGCAGGAACAGCAACTCACATTCCGCTTGGGAACCCTGCAGCCCAGTGGTATCAATGTGGATTTCACCAGCTTCAAAATCTCCCCTTCCCCCACCGCATCCCAAAACCAGCCCAGTTCGTCCCCTCCCCACACTGCATCACACCAGCAGCCCAGCTCATCCCCTCCCCCCACTGCATCCCAAAACCAGCCCAGCCTGTCTCTACCTCCCTAACCTGTTCTTCCTCTCACCCATCCCTTCCTCTCACCTCAAGCCACACCTCCATTTCCTACCTACTAACCTCATCCCACCTCCTTGACCTGTCAGTCTTCCCTGGACTGACCTATCCCCTCCCTACCTCCCCACCTATACTCTCCTCTCCACCTATCTTCTTTTCTCTCCATCTTCGGTCCGCCTCCCCCTCTCTCCCTAATTATTCCAGAACCCTCACCCCATCCCCCTCTCTGATGAAGGGTCTAGGCCCGAAACGTCAGCTTTTGTGCTCCTGAGATGCTGCTTGGCCTGCTGTGTTCATCCAGCTTCACACTTTGTTATCTTGGATTCTCCAGCATCTGCAGTTCCCATTATCTCTAAAAAGCCAACCTGTCTTTGATTGAACTCTCTAGGGAAATTGAAATGAAACATTATGGAATCATTGGCTTTATTCACCTAAGTTGGAACAAAATGTTGAAAATGAGGTCAATCATGATTATGGAAGCATTCAGTCATAGAGTTCTCGTAACAATGGGGTCCCATATGGATTAACATCAGATATCTAAAGTCAAAGTAGCAGAAGCTCTGGCAGAGTGCATACTATATTTTTCACTGGCAGCTAAGTATTTGTAAGTTACAAAATGGAAACCAACAGGATAGCTGGAGGATTAAACAAGCATCTGACTTTGCAGAGAAGGTAGAAATTATTACAATTAATGCAATTATAGTACAGCTATCAAAATTAATCATGGGAAATCATTGTTTCCATTGCTGTAAGATGTGGCATATAACAGCAAATTGTCAGAAGTGGAAGAGCAAACTGATGGGTGTATAGGGACCTTTACAACAAACAGTATCAGTAATGGAAATGGATGTCTAACCAGTGACACTGCTGCATCTGACAAGAATATCTGCAGGGAAATTTGCATCAGAAAATGGGGCTTGGAAGAAACCCTTTTTTATTTACAGAAGAAACAACTGAGAATGTTAAGGATTATGTCTGGTTTACATTTATTTGCTAACTTGTCGTAATTGTGATGAGATCAGCCAGGTGGACTTCATTGAACATGGGTTCTCTGATTGGGGTGTTTAATCTGGTCCAATCAAGGAGTCCTGGCTAATAGATATAAACAGGAGCTTCAGCAGTTGTGCTCACTCAGAGCTGACTCTGAGGAAGCCAAAACAGTGTTCAGTGCTATTGCAGGTGTAAATAAAAAGTGACTTGGTGACAGGATACCAACTTCTATGGAGTTACTTCACACTTAGTCTTTGCCAAAAATGATTGTTATCCTTGGAGGTATTGGTTCAGTTCAGAGATTAATGATAGCAAAAGGGTCTGGACCTTGCTTCAGAAAGTTTGCTGAATCAAAATGCATTAATACAGGATGTTGATGAGAAGTCAACATCTTCTGGTCCCCTGCAAAAGTTAATTTAAATTGTGCTTGTATAAAAGGATCTCATGTGGCTGTATTTATAATCAGCAAACAAACAATTTGTTGATACATGAAGAAGCTGTTTTTTTAAATTTATAGAATCAAAGTAAGTAGTTATCTGATTTGAGAGTAGAAAATCAACTGAAAGGCAGAATTATGCCCACAGTTGACAAAAAGAATGACATTTGGGCTGTGAATACAACCAAAAGATTCATTGCACAGTTAATGGCAGGCTATAAGAAAAATATTGTCACTAAAATATGTTAATATATTATTTAAATTCTGTTTATTCCACATACTGATTATTTTTCAAAGGTTTTTTTTAAAGCCAGTCTTTCCAGAACTGTGATCTAATCCAGCATATGTCAGAAAGCAGATGGGTACAAAGCTTTGGAGTGTTAATTGAATCAGAAGTTTCACTGTGATGGTTTACAATGAACAGATTCTTGAGAGTTGCCTGTGTCCAAGCTGTTTGAATGCTAGTTTGAACATTTAGAAAGGCCACATGGAGACAACCTTTCAAGCAGTATTTCAGTTTGAATTCTGCATGTTATGGTTAAAAGGGCTTCAAAATAAAACTGGTTTGACCTGCTAGATGAGTGAGTAAAGTTAGATCACATGGGATTTAGGGTGAGCTTGCCAATTGTAAACAAAATTGATTTTACGGTAGGAGACAGAGGGTGTTGATGGAGGTTCTTTTTCTGCCTGGAGGCCTGTGACCAGTGGTGTTCCATAGCGATCAGTACTGGATCCACTTTTGTTCATTATTTATATAGAGAAAATAGGAGGCATGGTTAATAATTTTCAAATGATACCAAATTGGTGGTATAGCAGACAGTCAAGAAGGTTATCTAAGATTACAAAGAGATCTTGATCAATTGGGTCAATGGGCTGAGGAGTGGTACATGGAGATAAATTAGGATAAATGTGAGGTATTGCATTTTGGTAATATAAACAAGGACAGGGCACTCATCCCATGTCCAAACCACCCACTCATCCCCACTTCCTTGACCAGACACAACCTGCCCATCTTCTTGCCCAACTATCCATCCTACCCTTCCCACCAACCAATCGCCACAACCCTCTACCTGCATCCGCCTTTCACCGCACCCCTTACCTTTCCCCAGTCCCACCCATACTCTCTCCTGCCTCCTTGACCTGACACAACCATCTTCTCTCCCACCTGTCTGCCCCACCAATCCCACTGACTAATCCCCATCACTCCCTACCTGCATCCACCAATCACCATCCCAACTATCTGTCTCCAGCCCCACCCCTCCTGTACCCATGAATTTCCCAGTTCTCTTGCCCGTCCCTATTTTTGAAGAAGGGTCCCAACCTGAAACATCAACTTTCCTGCTCCTCTGATGCTGTCTGACCTGTTAATGATAGGCTCCAGGGTACTGTTGTAGAACAGAGGATATAGGGGTTCAGACACATAATGCTTTGAAATTTGGATCACAGGCAGACAGGGCAGTTTAGAACGCGTTTAGTATGCTTGCCTTCATTGCTGAGACCATTGAGTATAGGAGTTGGGGCATTATGTTGGGATTATACAGGATATTGGTGAGGCCTCTTCTGGAGCACTGTGCGAAGTTCTGGTTGCCTTGTCAGAGGAAGGATATTATTAAACTGGGGAGGGTTCAGAAAAGATTTACCATGATGTTGCTGGGAATAGAAGAATTAAGATATAAAAATAGACTGGAAAGTCTAGGACCTTTGTTCATAGCAGGATGAAGGAAGTTGAGGGGTGGTCTTACTGAGGCTTATAATATTATGAATGGCTTAGATAAGGTGAATGACGAGGGTCTTTTCCACAGGATGAAGGAGTTAAAGACTAGGATGACATTTTTGAAGGGAGAGGAGAAAGATTTGAAAAGGACATGGCAGCAGCTGTTTTCTATAGAGAGTTATTTACGTGTGAAATGAGCTGCCGGAGAAAGTGGTGTGTGTGACTAATGTTACAAAGTTTAAAAGACAGTCGGGTAAGTTCATGAATAGTGACACCCTAGCTCCTGGTGCCCAGGGAGGATAACACAACACCCAAGATTTATGCCTGTGCCCCTGGAAATATTTATCTATCTGATGACTTTTTTTTTCTTCATTCATGGGATGAGGGTGTCGCTGGTCAACCCTGCATTTATTGCTTCACCCTGAATTCATCCAGTTAAGAGTCAACCACATTGCTGTGGGTCTGGAGTCACATGTAGGCCAGAACAGGTAAGGCTGACAGTTTCCATCCCTAAAGGGCTTTAGTGAACCAGATGGTTTTTTTCCTAACAATCGGCAATGGATTCATGGTCATCATTAAACTCATAATTCCAGATATTTGTTGAAATCAAATTCCACATCTGCCATAGTGGGATTCGAACCGGGGTCCCCAGAACATTATTTCAGAGGTAATAGGAACTGCAGATGCTGGAGAATCTGAGATAACAAGGTGTAGAGCTGGATGAACACAGCAGGCCAAGCACTTATCTGGGACTCTGGATTAACGGTCGAGCGATAACGCCACTAGGCCATCACCTTCCCTATTGAATCACCTATCATGATTGCTCTTCTAAAATTGCTTATGCCCACACTATACAGCTGACACTGTGGGCCCATGGACATGGTTGACAGCAATCATTGGCCAAGAAACCAATTTCTTGTTGTTAGTAGGTAACTAACTAACAGGTTAATTGGAATTGTCTATGCATTTGATTGGCTACTTCGAATACTGGTCATTCAGGTTGTAATTTACTTATCTAATGAGCCTGGGCCCTCGAGAAACACGGCTCCTGATAATTTAAACCATCTGTACCCTTTGCTCCTTAACCTCGGTCTCAGGCTTCCACTCTCAGCCCACTCCTCTTATGTAAAATGTCAGAATGGCACCTCTTCCTTCACTGCATTGAACTTTCTCAATCACTAAAGACCCAAACATGCACAGTGCATCTAGCTGTACCTCATCAAGAGCAGATCTTTTCATGCTTGGCTACTTCAGTTGGGACAATTATATACATGAAGACCTCGCAGCTAGAAGAAACTTACATCGACGTGCCATGCTTTCCGAAATGCCTACACTCAAAATAACCTTTAGCATTAATAAATTTTAAAAAAAATAAGGAAAGAAACACAATATAAACTCAAGTTCATATTCTCAACAAACGTTAAAAAAATTACACTCACCCTCTGTATACATTCCTACGAAGAATCATACTGGATTTGAAACATTCATTTTGTTTCTCTCTCCACAGATCATGCCAGGTCTGTTGAGATTGTCTAGTATTTTCCGTCTTTAACACTGTACGTTGATCAGGCTCCATCTGGTGGCATAAGCTGTTTTGTGCAGGGAGCGGCTGAAGTTCCCTAACTACTGAAAATACATTAAAGTGCCGTGAATGCTGTAGAAAGAAAACAAAAACAGAAAGTTCTGGAGAAACTCAGCAGGTCTGACAGGACCCATGCAGAAAAAACAGAGAGCTAAACATTTGACTAGTGACCGTTTGCCAGAACTGAGGAGAACAGAATGGTCACTGGTCTTGAAAAGTTAAGTCTGTGCTTTCTTGCTGCAGATACTGCCAAACCTGCTGAGATTCTCCGGCACTTTATCTTTTTGTTTCTCATGGCTATATGCTCTTGTCTTGGACCACACGGTGTATCCAAATGTGTTTTTGGATTCGGTTAAGTTAGTTAGAACAAAGAACAAAGAAAATTACAGCACAGGAACAGGCCCTTTGGCCCTCCAAGCCTGCGCCAATCAAGATCCTCTGTCTAACCTGTCGTCTATTTTCTAACGGTCTGTGCCCATTTGCTCCCTGCCCATCAATGTACCTGACCAAATATATCTTAAAATACGCAAACGTGTCTGCATCTACCACCTCTCCTGGCAACGCGCTCCAGGCACTCACCACCCTCTGTGTAAAGAACTTTCCACGCATATCTCCCCTAAACTTTCCTCCTCTCACTTTGAAGAGAAGGCTCAACAATAGCTATTTGTTTTAATGAGATTTATGTTGTTTCTTCTCTTTCTTTGCTCTTTTTACTCTTATTATTATTATTATTTAATAAACAAACCTTCTGCCTGAAATAGCTGGTACAGAAAAACAGCTACAGAAAATCAAGCTGCTGGTGCTGTCTTCAGCCCGTAAAGGGATGTTTACAGGACTCATTCAAGGCCATGCAGCTTTCACATATCATCATTAACTTTCCCAGCCTATTTTCCCATTGTATACCACCCAGCCCAATGATATTTGACAGCACATGCTACAATTGCAAATTCAGATGCAAAGCAGGAATAGCCATCTGAGAACGCACAGTAAGAGTATATAACTTACACCAGAAAATTGAAACTACTATGGAAATAACCGTTGTAAATACAAATAGTATAACAATAGGGAGTATCATCAAATTAACGACTGCAGTGGCCTTTTTCATCAGATTAGCTACAGTAGCTGCCAACCGATGAATCATCCACAGCAGCATCCATCCATAATAAATTTGCATTTTTCTATGAAGAAATTATATCTTATCAAAGCTCAATGCCTTCTATTTTTGGTTTGAGCAGAATGCCAGCAGCGTGGTGACACCTGCTCCAACAGCCCCAGACATATTTGTTCCCTCAGTCACTGCATCAGAAATCAGATCAGTCTTCCTGAGAGTCAACCCAAGGAAAGTGATGGGCCCGGACGGCGTCCCCGACCAAGCACTCAGATCCTGCGAGGACCACCTGGTGGAGGTATTCACCGACATCATCAACCTCTCCCTCCTACAAGCCAAAGTTCCCACCTGCTTCAAGAAGACCACCATCATCCCTGTACCCAAGAAAACACATGCAGTGTGCCTTAGTGGCTATCGCCCAGTGGCTCTGACTTCAATAATCCTGAAGTGCTTCGAAAGGCTGGTTGAGGTCCGCATCAACTCCAGTCTCCCAGTCTGCCTCGGTCCCCCTACAATTTGCTTACCAACATAACAGGCCCAGAGAGGATGTCATATCCCTAGCTCTGCACACATGCCTGGAACATCTGGGCATCAATGACACCTTCAACACCATTATCCCCTCCAGACTGATCTCAAAACTTGGCCTTGGTCTCGGTTGATCCCTCTGCAACTGGATCCTCAGCTTTCTGACCCATAGGCCGCAATCAGAGAGGATAGGTAACTGCACCTGCTCCACAATAACACTCAGCACTGGAGCCCCCACAGGTGCATTCTTATCTTCCTGCTGTCACTCTGTACACCTATAACTGTAGAGCAAAATTCTGAATAAGTGCTATCTACAAGTTCACTGACGACACCACCGCAGTGGGACAGATATCTAGCAACAATGATTCAAACCACAGAAGAGAAATAGAGGGCTTGGTGATGGAGTGCAATGAAAACAATCTGACTCTCAATGTCAGCAGAAATAAAGAACTGAATGTCAACTTCAGGAAGAAAAGGGGAGAACACACCTCGATCTACATCAATGGAACTGAGGTTGACAGGGTCAAGAACATCATGTTCCTCGGAGTGACAATAGCTGACAATCTGTCCTGAACTTCCCATATAGGTGCAACAGCCAAGAAGGCACAACAATGCATCTTCTTTCTCAGGCCACTCAGGAAATTTGGCATGTCCACAAGGACCCTCACCAACTTCTACAGAGGCATCACTGAAAGCGTACTTTCTGGGTGCATAACGGCCTGCTACGGCACCTGCTCTGCCTTGGACCGTAAGAAACTACAGAAGGTGGTGTACACAGCCCAGACCATCACAGAATCCAAACTTCCATCCATGGATTCCACTTACATGGCTCGCTGCCAATGGAAAGGCTGCCAGCATCAAGAAGACCCTATGGTCTCCTCTGACCTCTGAACAGCTGCATGAGCAGGTTCAGGAACAGCTTCTTCCTGGCTGTTATCAGACTGATGAATGGACTCTCCAGCCTCAAATAACACTGATCTTGCTCACTTTGATTTTGCCTAGTGCATGCCCTGTGCAAAGTAACCTGTATGCCTCTGTCAAATTCTTTTTGATCTGTACATCCTTTTTGACTATGATCTGCTTGTAAAGCTTGTTAAAAAATAACTTTTCACTGTAGTTCGTTACACGTGACAATAAATCAATCAGTTTACAATCTGACAACTCACTCTTTTTTCATTAATTTCCTTCTATCTATACATTCTGGTGCTTCCTGCCCTGTTATTGATATTCAATAGGTGTTACCTCGTTCAAGGGCAAGTGTATCACCAGGTTTAGGTCAGTTTTGTGGGTGGTGCACCCACACTTTTCCCCCAGTACAAAGCTCGTCAGATGTTGATGTTATTCAGAGGATGTAACTGGCCACCACCTTTAAACATTCTACTATGGGTTTCCCTCCTTTCAGAGGTAATCATTCAGATCATACAATGCCGTGGCAGCACTTTGAGGCATCCCTGTAATGTATGATTAGGGGGTGAATAATCTAAACTTGCTGTTTTAATAACCCATTCACTCATGCTACAAAGCCAGTTGATTGAGGGTAATAGGGAGTGTGGAACATTCAATGTATCCCATTGTCTGCAGCCCATTGTTGACCTGTAAAACATGAGCCACTATCTGATTGTGTTTCTGATGGTTCACTACAGTAGGGTATCAAACATTCTAGGCCCTTAACAGTGTTGCTCTGTTTTGCTTTGATTGTTGGAAAAGCTAGCATTAGCCCAGAGTAAATGTCTACTGGGTTTAACAAATGTTGATATCGTTGTTGTGATGATGATGGGCCAATGCAGTCAATCTGCTTGAATTGAGCTGGTGGGTCTCCTCGTTTGATTTGCACCATTGGCTTTTTTCAGCAGTAAGATGTGTTTTACGTTTTGACATCAGTCACACCTGCCAGTGCCCTTTTTCACCAGGTCAGTGGGTAAATGCAAAACCTCGATCTTTTGCCCATTGCACGGTGCCGTGATACCCGAAGTGTCCTGATTGTTCACGAGCCCATTTTCCAGTGTGATACTCTTTGGATGCATTCTACCATTTTAGCTCTTACTATTCCATCCACAGTATTGTTGTGATCAGCAAATTCAGAACCATCCTTTGTATGGGCATCAACATGGTACACAGTAATTTTCACGAGCTGTGCCTTCTCCCACATTTGTTTCAACAGTCCTTTCACCACAGGGCCTTTCGAGCAATCCTCCAGTCATGTGACTGCCAGGTTGGCATCCATACAGCCATCCCAGTGGCCACTGCCCACGAGTCAGTATAAATGTGTAAACACTAGCCGTCTCCTTCCAGCGCCAGGACCACAGCTGCCAATTCAGTATACTGGCTCGATCCCCCATCTCCTTCACTGTGGATAATCGTCAGCGTGAAGGGGTTAAATGCAGCCACTCACCACCGCCATTCTTCCAGGTGGCTGATCCATCAGTGAACCTCGCACAGCGATGAGTATCTTCAGGTAGTTGTTTGAATGGAATGCCCCATTGAATGGGAGATGCAGGTATGGTCTGGCCAGGAATTGGCATATGTTCACCTCGTGGCTATTCAGCTATTTGTTCATGAACAAAGTTCTGAGGAAGGGTCACTGGGCCCTAAACATTAACTCTGTTTTTTCCTTCACTGATGCTACCAGACTGCTGCGCTTTTGTAGCAATTCTGCTTTTTTTGTTCCTGATTTACAGCATCCGCAGTTCTGTTGGTTTTTATTTGTTCATGAAGTTTGGCGACCTCACCCTTTCCCTTCTTGGCTTGATCAATTATGTAGCATTTCCTGTTTACAACGGAGCTTTGTTGGGCTCTACTGACCTTGTGTGTCGCAACATTAGATAACACCCAGGCCAGAATTGGTCATTCAGGTTTGAGGAGCACTTTGACCTCAGCCATCTGCCTTTTCATTTCTGCTAGGGCCTAGCAGCAGGCCGGAAGCTACTTTTCAAATGGTGTACAATACGTAGCTGTTTCAGTTAGTTTTCTGGACCAGAAGCTGAAAGGTAATGCTTTCCCTGTTAGTTGCTGCCATAAGCTTCATGTGGCTACATCTTGTACGACTGATACTTGTAGTTCATAGGGTAAACCAGGCATCCAAAGGGCTGGGGAGGTGCTAATGCTCTTTAGCAGCCATAAATGCTTTTTGTTGTCCATCGCCCCATTCAAATTGAGCTTTCTTTTGAGCAATGGCACATAAAGGCGTAAGTAACATGGTCAAGTGAAGTATATGTTCCACCAAGCGCCCCCTTACACAGACCCCGGAGTCTTGGCTGATTGACTCACCACAACAGCCTGATCTCCTCTGGGTTGGGGCACAGGGATGTTGTGGGAGACACATTCGGTGTGGTTTCCTTTCCTCTCTCCACATCTGGTTTAGTCTCTCTTACTTCCTTACCCTTCAGAAAGTGGTGCATCTTCCTCATATTGTACGTGGCATCCATAGTATTCCATCTATCTTACTCATCTCTGGTCCTGCTTTTAATAATGCTGCAAATATTCCCTTCTGGTTATCTTTTGTTTCAATTTTGAACCCACCCCATCTCCAACTAGTCCTCCCTGTTTGTCACTTGCTCGGGTGTGCCTCACACTTCACTTACCAGCCTCCACATCCTCTAACTGTCCTAACAATAAACATACCTGACCCACTGCTTGCCCCTTAATAGAGCTAACATCGCACCTCTCATCCAGCCCGGACCACCTCGCACTAACCGGGTCCTCACTCTGGCTGTTACAGCTTCCTGGTCTGGACTCTGAAGCTGTGAAGAATACATACTCACTTGTTTAGCCAAATCGTTCAAGGACTTTGTACCTTCTGGTATGCTTTCCCAGTTTTCAACATCACCTTTGTAATCTATCAGGGAAGGGTAATTGTTTACTGCTGCTAGTGTCGGTGCACTCGATAACGGCCCAGTTTGCCCTATGCTTCTAAAAAAACGAATGTGGATTAACACCGAGGGCTCCCAGATTCCCTCACTCTGTAGCAGTCGGCATGATATAGCGGGTACCCTAGTCCCATGACCATGTCAGCCAAGAAGCCAAGCGTTCACCCAACTCCTGCTTAAAGTACGATCCCAAGTCCTGCAATTCAGACAATAGAATAACCTCTCACTATTCTCAGATATTGTGTTTTTTTGACCACCTACCTATTTTGCCTTATATGTTATTGGGGATTGTGCTGTTAGTTACCTTTCTGAGCACAGCTCCAGAGGTCGAGCATCCACTTTCTCCATTCATACTCTGAATCAGATGAATACCAAATGTCTCCATCCCAGTGATCGGGATCCCATTGCGAGGTTAATAATGCGTGCACTTCGACTGGATCAACTTTCCAATTGCACTGTTTTGCTCTCATTTTGTGTTATACTTCACCAAATGGCATATACTATCTGATTCTGTTTCCCCTCCCTCATCTACTCAGCTCTCTCAGTGCTGTCTTAACTGCTTCTGTTAGGGTGATGATGTTATGCTGTTCTATTGCTATCCATGTGGCCTCAAGCTGCATGCTTTTGGTGTGGCACTCTTTCAATTCCCTACATGTAGAATGCAAATCTCATAACAATGTCCATTCCATTTGCAATACACTGTACTTATTTTTGGAGAAGCCTGCTTCTCGCAAGCAGTCATGTACTGCAGTCTGTATGGCTATTCCTCCTTTTCCTCTTTTTCAATTTATAACCGTGCCCCCCATTCTTGTGAGTTTCCTAATTGTGCTAATAAGTTAGCTACAGAAGTGAATCCAGAGTCTGATGCATTCCATTCTGGAATACGGAAGGTATCCAAAGCATCAAGTTGCTTTTCCCTTCTCTTAATTATTTTCCCAAATCCCATCCTCATTACCAAAAGTGTCTTTGACCTCAGGGTGTATCCAAGCTGTTCTTTTGGATTTGGTTAAGTTAGTTAAGAGAAGGCTCAACTACAGCAATTTGCTTAAATGTGAATGTTTATTAAGTAATAAAAATAATGATAAAAATAAGAGTGAAAAAAGGAAGGGCTAGTTATTTCATGTTTAAAGCAGAAGAGCATGCTTCTAGTGTGTCATGAGATTTGAGTCTGAGATCTTTGTACTCTCAGATCACATGCTGTGGCATTATGATGATATCGTAGGCTTGTCTTTTGGAGGTACACTGTCATATTTACTGTGAGTCATAACATGACAAATCATTGAATCTTGTGGTTTCCTTCTCTTAGTTAATACTTGGGTTCTAACAAAAGAAAATAAAACTTGTTCTTGGTGTCCATTGAGCTCAAAATTGTCCTATTTCTGTGGAAGCAGCACTTTATTTTCTGTGACATTGGCACCTGTGCGCATGATTATCATGTGGCCTCTCCTGTAACTTGCCTTCACTCTCAAAGTAGTAGCCATTATAAGCCATCACATGAACAAGGGCTGTGGATACAGGTCTAGGTTCAAGGGGCTGAACTGCCTACTCCTGCTTCTCGCTGTTCTGTTCCAAAATGAAGGGAGGAAGGATTTGGTAAAAAAAATAACGGAAGGCCGAGTATCAAAAATTAGCAGCGTAGAGGTCAGAGCAAGGTGAGGAGGGTGATTGACATAAACAGTAAGAGACCAGATACAGTTCCAGAAGACAAGTACAAGTAACTTAAGAAAAGGTGCAAAGTGAATGACAAAGATACATTCCATTGCTTGTAGAGCCATGTGCACAGCATCCAATATAAAACAGAAGAATTGAGATAATGGATAACTGAGACGTTGCTAATATCAAGAGCAGATTAGCAATTAAAAGTATCCAATAATGAATACAACTGCTATTTTGCAGCCACTCCTTATCAGTGGCTATTCGCCGAACATTGGACCAAACAGAAATCTCAGTCACTTGTCCCATCAGTTATCCTCTTGATGATAATTTTCCTGCCTCTCTTCGTTGTGTCTCCAGCTTTTCTCTTATTTGGAAACAGGATCAATAGTAACATTAATGAGGGAACTTGATAGCTACTTGAAAAGAAGTGCAGGAGGCATTGAGATTAATTAGATTGCTGTGCAAGTTGACTCAATGAGCGGACCTATTCAATGATTAAGGCTGAGCAGTTCTCCGTGCCTACCAGAAGGTGGCAGCAAATGCATTGGAATTTCCATATGCCTAATCAATGAGATGATGCTAAGTCTGGACACCTTAACCCTCCCATCCATCCCTGCACTGGGTCTGGACACCACCTCATTCTCTGGGTCCTGGGGATAAGGAGTGGTTGGATAGGCTGGGATTCTTTTCACTGGAGTGCAGCAGGTTGAGAGATGACCTTGTGGAAGTTTATAACATCATGGTGGGTATAGATAAGATGAATACCAAGGGCCTTTTCCCTAGAGCAGTGAGTTCAAAACTTGGGGGGATATTTTAAGGTCAGAGGGCTAAGATTTAAAAGGGACCTGAGGAGCAACATTTTCCACACAGAGGGTGATTTGTATGTGGAATGAGCTGCCAGAGGAAGTGAAAGATGCAGGTAAGTTACAATATTCAAAAGACATTTAGAGACAGGTAAATGAACAGGAAAGTTGAGAGAAACATGGGTCAAATGCAGGATAATGGGACTAGTTTAGTTTGGGAAACTTGGTCAGCATGGATGAATTGAATCAAAGATTCTGTTTCTGTACTGTATGACTCCCTCCCAATATAATAGCACCCTCCCACCCCTACACTGGGTACACTGGGCCCTGAGCACCAACCAATTTCTTCAGAGTCTTCAAATGCCAATGTACCAATGTCACTTGGCAGTGCCCTGGGTTTCAAGTCCCTGTCTGAGTTAGAATGAGGGCTGTCATTAGTGAAGTGCTACATAAGGAAGAGACAGGAGCAGAGAAAAGGATCTACAAAAGGAGTGAATTTCACCCTGAAATACAAAAAGGGGATTGTCGCACCATTAGGGCTGTAGGTGAACCAAGAAATTCGGCTGCAGTTTGTTGGTGCCCATGCTGTAATTTCCAGAATCTTCTTGTTTTCCCCACGTAGTTTAGAAGCACTGACAAAAGAAAGATGGAAGCCATTAGGCTGTGACCTGTGACCCACACACATTATTAAATCTGTTCCAACAGGACTTCCCTTCCTCTGTGTGAGCAGTGACAGGGCCAGCGCTCTCAGATCGCAGCAGGCAGGGCACTTTATTAGGCCCCACCAACAGCACAGCACCGAGTAGATAAACAGAATGGCCTGCGTTTGAGTAAATATAACAGAGCAAATGATGGGTCTGCAGCAGAACTGGTTCACACGAGGACTGCTCGATTCCCCCACCCTCTTCATCTGTTTTGTCTTAAGAGTGATGCAGTTACTCATGGGGATGTTGCTTTAATGCGATTAGAATGACGGTAATGGTTTGCCTGAATTGATGTTTGTGTTTTTTATGAGGTGACGCTGAAGTCAGGGTCCAGCAGTGGGCCGTAAACCCTTGAAGGAATGTTAATTGGCTGAAGATGTGGCCAATCTGGAGCAGCATGAAATACCCATTTCATTTCCATAATTTGAATGTTTCTTGTATTCTGCAGTGTCAGGAGAGGCAGTTCCTTGTTTGGTTCCATTAGACATTAGTTTGGAGAAAATGTTCCCTAGCCAGAATCAATCTGGGTTCCTGGGTTGTGTTTATGTAGCAGTTATTAGTATTTCTCTTGAATAAAATAGCACGAACTGCACACATTTTTATGAATGAAAAGCAAACAACAGATATAGTTGGTGGGGGTGGGGGAATGGGACGTTGTAACATTAAGGATATTCCTGACCTTGTGGACACAAGCTTCGTCTGTTTTGATTCCAAGTTTTCTGAATGCTTTAATATCGAACAGATTTCGGGCATGTTTCATTACGGGGTGGAATCTATATTGACGTTTCAGTGGGTGAATGAGCAGTGAAGGAGTGGTCACAAAAATGTTGCTATTCAGAAAACCTGGGCTAATTGAGTGCAATTTATTTGGTGCAATATTCAACAGTCATTGGGGATTTTTCGATCAGTGCTTTCTGTATATTTCTTTATATTACAAAAAGTCTCCATCGAGTCTGCATCCAAGTTTCACCCTACTGTTTAGGGTCACCTTTTGAGGTTGTGACTGGATTTGAAGAGCATAGCCAATGTGTGGTCTCAGAATTGATGGGAAAGCAGAACACTTCTCCCCTTCCTGTCTTGCCCCTTCTTATGCTGCCCCCTTGACATGTCTACTTAACCTCTTCCCCACCTCCTCACTCTTCTAACCCCACTTCCCTCACTCTTCACCCTATGGCATACACTCCCCTATACCCTTTGTCCCCTCTCACTGCATCCCTCCTGGATTTGAGCAAACAAACATTTGAACCAAACACCAAGTCTACCCTCCCATCAACCTCAAACTTTCTCAAGACCCTGCACCCCAGCCCCTCCACCCTAATATTAACAAATATTGAATTCCCTTGGATTTTTCATTTGATGTGAGTGATATTTTCACTATGGCAGCCTCTTGAATATCAGGGTGTTTGGGGAACTGTGTGCCTGGCTGCTGTTTGCTCATTGGCGAGATCTGTCAAGGCTGCTCCCTATCAGCTCTTATTCCAAATATCCACTCAGTCAGTCAGTCAGCCCAGAGTCACATCTTCCAAAACCCAAAAACTTCCACAAACATGTCATAGTATTATAAAATCCCTGCAGTGTGGAAACAGGCCCTTCAGCCCATCAAGTCCACGCTGACTCTCAAGGCATCCCACCCAGACCTATCCCCCTATAACCCATCTAATCTACACATCCCTGAATACTACAGGCAATTTAGCATAGCCAATCGACCTAGCCTGCACATCTTTGGACTGTGGGATGAAACTGGAGCACCCGAAGGAAACCCACGCAGACACAGCGAGAATGGAGTTCAACCTGGATAAATGCGAGGTGATGCATTTTGCAAGGTTGAATTTGAAAGCTGAGTACAGGATTAAGGATAGGATTCTTGGCAGTGTGGAGTAACAGAGGGATCTTGGTGTGCAGATATATAGATCCCTTAAAATGGCCACCCAAGTGGACAGGGTTGTTAAGAAAGCATATGGTGTTTTGGCTTTCATTAACCGGGGGATTGAGTTTAAGAGTCGTGAGATCTTGTCGCAGCTCTATAAAACTTTGGTTAGACCGCACTTGGAATACTGCGTCCAGTTCTGGTCGCCGTATTATAGGAAAGATGTGGATGCTTTGGAGAGGGTTCAGAGGAGGTTTACCAGGATGCTGCCTGGACTGGAGGGCTTATCTTATGAAGAGAGGTTGACTGAGCTCGGTCTCTTTTCATTGGAGAAAAGGAGGAGGAGAGGGGACCTAATTGAGGTATACAAGATAATGAGAGGCATAGATAGAGTTGATAGCCAGAGACTATTTCCCAGGGCAGAAATGGCTAGCACGAGGGGTCATAGTATTAAGCTGGTTGGTGGAAAGTATAGAGGGGATGTCAGAGGCGGGTTCTTTACACAGAGAGTTGTGAGAGCATGGAATGCGTTGTCAGCAGCAGTTGTGGAAGCAAGGTCATTGGGGTCATTTAAGAGACTGCTGGACATGCATATGGTCACAGAAATTTGAGGGTGCATACATGAGGATCAATGGTCGGCACAACATTGTGGGCTGAAGGGCCTGTTCTGTGCTGTACTGTTCTATGTTCTATGTTCTATGTTCTATGTTCTAAGTTCTAATGTGAAAACTCCACACAGACAGTGACCTAAGGAATGGAATCCAGGTCCGTGGCACTGAGGGAGCAGTGCTAGCCACTGTGCCACCATGCCGCCCTAAAACCCACTAGATTCCCAACAGACACATCCTCAAACCCACCAGATACTCCCCAGTAAACAGATCCTCAAATCCACCAGATACTACCCAATAGACACATCCTCAAATCCACCAGATACTACCCAATAGACACATCCTCAAATCCACCAGATACTACCCAACTGACAATTTCTCAAGCCCACCAGACACTCCCCAACAGACACATAGTCAAACCTACCAGATACTCCAACAGACACATCCTCAAGCCCCCTAGGTACCCCACAGACACATCCTCAAATCCAAAGATTCCATCCACAGATCCTCAAGCCCACCAGATCCCGCCACAGACACATCCTCAAAGCCTCCAGATTCCTCCACAGACACACCCTTAAACCCACCAGATAACCCCACAGACATATTCTCAAAATCCGTAGCGACACAAATCTCCAATTCCATAAACACCGCCATTGCCATCCTTAAAGACTCTAGACATTCTCACAAAGACCCACCCAAAAACCCTGAGGAACTCCCCAGATACCTGCACAATACAATCTGCTCCAATATATCTCTATTAATCTGACTTGTGTTCTCCTGACACCCATCCTCCACGGCCGCATTCCCTGAGGTTCACTGAACTTCTTCTGGTGCCAACACACCCAGATACACATCCAACATGCCCTGAAAGACCTCCTCGATACTCCCAAACAATCTCTCACCTTTCATCCGCCTACTGTGCCAGACACCAAGGCAATCACCTACCAAAAGCCCCTTCCCACCCTCTCCCATGCCCAGAGGAGAGGATGATAGAAAAAAAAGTGCCCACAGGGGACAAACAAAGAATACAAGGAGCAGGATCTGCAGACAGACCTTACGGGACTTTGTACTTTGAACTCCCAGTTGTCTGACCCATAAGATAAATGTCTCAGGCTAGAAGTCATGACATGTTTAGCTTTTGACACTGAGATGATGTGCAAACCTCCTGGGCTTGCAATGTTTACAGTGACAGCAGTGCTTATTCTAAATCGGTTCTGAATAGCCCATAGCATCAACTAATAAAATGATTTTTAACCCTCAGTTCTTCCCCATTCTCCCATTGCGGGCAAGGCAGTAACTGGGGAGAGAATGGGGCCCCCTACAGATCAACAAGTCTATATGTGGAGCCACAGGAGATACGTGAGAGACTAAATGACTATTTTGCATCGGTATTTACTGTAGAGAAGGATATGAAAGCCAGGAAACTTGGTGAAGTAAATAATGATGTCTTGTAGAGCTCATATTACAGAAAAGGAGATGCTGGATGTCTTAAAACATATTAAGGCACCTGATCAAGTGTTTCCCAGAAATTTGTGGGAAGCTAGAGAAGTGATTGCTGGTTCCTTGCTGAGATATTTGTAACATTAACAGCCATGGGTGAGGTGCCAGAAGGCTGGAAGTTGGCTAATGTGGTGCTGCTATTTAAGAAAGGCAGTAGAGGAAAAACCAGGGAACAATAGACCAGTGAGCCTTATATCAATGGTGGGTAAGTTGTTGAAGGGGATTCTGAGAGACAGGATTTATGTGCAATTGGAAAATCAAGGACTGATTAGAGATAGTCAGCGTGGCTTTGTACAAGGGAAATTGAGTCTCAAAACTTGATTGAGTTTTTTGAAGTTGTGACAAAGAATACTGATGTTGGCAGAACAGTAAATGTCTGAATGGACCTCAGCAGTGTTTACCAAGGTTACGCAGGGTAGACTGGTTAATAAGGTTAGATCACATGGGACCCAGGAAGAGCTAGTGAATTGGATAAAAAATTGGCTTGAAGGTAGAAAACAGAGGGTGGTGGTAAAATAACAAAAACATAAGTTGCTGGAAAAGCTCAGCAGGTCTGGCAGCATCTGTGAAGAAAAATCAGAGTTAACGTTTCAGGTCTGGTGACCCTGCCTCAAAATGGCAGTAATAAATAGTTGTTTTTCACACTGGAACCCTGTGACTCACTGTGTGCCACAAGGATTGGTGCTAGTTTCCACTGCTTTTCATCATTTAAATAAATGATTTGAATTCAAGATGGCACCGACACCAGGCTCTTTGTGAACTCCCTACAGTGGATCTTATTCTCGCATTTCTTATAACCATTCTGCACTTTTAAACCTAAATTTTAAGTCTGTGAAAGTCACTATCTTGCTTTGTGACCCTTCTGTGCAGCGTAACTTTGTATGCCTCATTTTGTCTAAGCACCCTATGATCTGTATGCCCTTGTTTGCTATGATCTTCCTCTACTGATTGTAAAACAAAACTTTTCACTGTATTTAGGAATATAAGAGGCACGTGAGTTTTGAGAAGATTTGCAGCTCAGGTTGAGGTTCTGGATGTAAGTTTGGCACGGTTAGTAAGCTTACAGTTGACATTAAAATAGGTGGTGTAGTGGACAGTGAAGAAGATTATTTCAGAGTACAATGGGACCTTGAACAGATGGGGCAATGGGTCAAGGAGTGGCAGATTTAGATAAATGTGAGATGTTGCATTTTGGGAAGGCAAACCAGGGCAGGACGTTTACAGTTAAAAGTAGGGTTCTGGAAACTGTTGCTGAACAAAAAGACCGAGGGGTGTAGCTACAAGTTGCAAGTGGAGTTGCAGTTGACTGGGTAATGAAGAAGGTGTTTGGCATGCTTGCCGACACTCAGTGTAGGAGTTGGGATGTCATGTTGTGGTTGTTACAAGACATTGATGAGGTGACTTTTAGAATACTGCATACGATTTTGGTCGCCCTTTTGTAGGGAGGATGTTGGTAAATTTGAGGGGGTGCAGAAAATATTTACATGGATGTAGCCAGGACTAGAGGGTTTGAGCTATAGGGAGAAGCTGAATAGGCTGAGGCTTTTTATTTCCCAGAGCGTTGGAGGCTGCGGGGTGATCTTACAGAGGTTTATAAAATCGTGAGGGGGGCATGGATATAGTGAATATCCAAGATCTTTTTCCTGGGATAGGGGTGTCCACAATTAGAGGTTATAGGTATAAGATTAGAGGGGAAAGATTTAAAAAGGACCTGAGGGGTAACTTTTTGACACAGAGAGTGGTATGTGTAGGGAACTAGCTTCCAGAAGAAGGGGTGAAAGCAGGTGCAGTTACAGTATTTAAAAGGCATCTGGATGGGTATATGACCCTATGTTGCTTGATGTTCCTGCCTTTTGATTTTTGATTTTTGATTTTTGATTTTTGATTTTGATTTTTCATACACATTCGCTTGCGCTTTTTTAAAATGTGTACTTAGTTTGTGAATCAAAAAGAGAGTGTGAAACCACACTTTAAGTTATTTGCAAGAAATATCTTGTCACTTACAAGAGCATGGAACAAAATTATTGTAACTATGAACAAATAATTCAGCAATGTGAAGCCATATTCTCACAGGTTGCACTAATATTGTGTCATTTACTTTGACAGAGGGAAATGTTGGCCGCATTTATGGGAAGTCAAAGTCTGTCAAAGAATCTTAGAGCTTCAACTGTTTCAGATTTATTGATGTCAGTAATTAATTTAAATCCTTTAATAGCACCATCAAGGAGGTTTTAAGATCAGTACCTCTCATATTACTTTCCGTTCATGATTTGCAAAAAGTCGAAAGAAGTCATTGTGTGGGCAATGGACAGCAACATCCACAAACAGCAACACATGAATCCTCGGCTGCTTTAGGTCCATGTCATTTCACTCCATTAGAACATCAATCTCTGTGTGATCACTGAAAATACTCAACTTTGCCTTACCACTACCTCTCCTGACTCCTCCACTGTTGGTAAATCATCAGATAGCTCGTCCAGGACTTGATGTACTAAAACTCCTCTCACTAAATTCTGGAAAGACTGAAGTTAATTCCTTGATCCCCATCATAAACTCTGTTTCCTAGCCACTGACTTCATCCCATAAAACCATGAGAAATAGGAACAGAAGTAAACAGTTCAGCCCCCCCCCAACCGAGCCTGTTTTACCTTTCAGTAGGATCATGGATGATCCAACACTCCTCATGTCCCCTTTCCTCATAACCCTTGGTTCCCCTACTGATCAAGAATCTATCTTTCTCAGTCTTTAACATACACAAGGACTCTGGCCAAACAGCTCTCTCTGATGAAGAGTTTCAAAAGATACTGAACCTTCTGAGAGAGAAAAAAAATTCCTTCTCATTTCAGTCTTAAAATGGTGCCACCTAATTCTGACACTTTGCCCCCTGGTCGTAGACTGTCCCATGAGGGGATTCCCCCTCCCTGATTAAAACTGACCTGAGCTTCCAGCACATGTTCGCACTATTATTATTTTAATAGAACCTTCAGTAGCATCTTGTGATTGTGAGGGATGGTGCTGAGCAGGGGAGCATGAGCGGTAATGCACTTGACCATGGTGAGGGGGCAGTTAGAGCAGACAAACAGACAGTCCCTTGAATACAAGATAATAAAGTGTGGGGTCTGGATGAACAAGACAATTACTTCGTGGGAGGGAGAGCTGATGTGAAGAAGGAGCAGACAGACAAAGGATTCTTAATCCATGATAAACCATGTTCTTCTTTCCATGTGAATACCCTAATTTTAACCTTAATTTTCCTTCATGTTTGTAATGGTCTGATTCCAGTGGAATAAAGAAACTCTGCTTCATGATTACAAAGTGTGGAGCTGGATGAACACAGCAGGTCAAGCAGCATCCCAGGAGCACAAAAGCTGATGTTTCGGGCCTAGACCCTTCATCAGAGAGGGGGTTCTGGAATAAATAGGGAGAGAGGGGGAGGCGGACCGAAGATGGAGAGAAAAGAACATAGGTAGAGTGGAGAGTATAGGTTAGGAGGTAGGGAGGGGATAGGTCAGTCCAGGGAAGACGGACAGGTTAAGGAGGCCGGATGAGATGGTAGGTAGGAAATGGAAGTGAGGCTTGAGGTGGGAGGAAGGGATGAGTGAGAAGAAGAACAGGTTAGGGAAGCAGAGACAGGCTGGGCTGGTTTTGGGATGCAGTGGGGGGAGGGGTCGAGCTGGGCTGGTTTTGTGATGCAGTGGGGGGAGGGGAGATTTTGAAGCTTGTGAAGTCCACATTGATACCATTGGGCTGCATGGTTCCCAAGCGAAATATGAGTTGCTGTTCTTGCAACCTTCGGGTGGCATCATTGTGGCACTGCAGGAGGCCCATGATGGACGTGTCATCTGAGGAATGGGAGGGGGAGTGAAGATGGTTTGCGACTGGGAAGTCAAACAACTGCCATTCACTCCCATTCCTCAGACGACACGTCCATCATGGGCCTCCTGCAGTGCCACAATGATGCCACCCGAAGGTTGTAAGAACAGCAAATCATATTCCGCTTGAGAACCCTGCAGCCCAATGGTATCAATGTGGACTTCACAAGCTTCAAAATCTCCCCTTCCTCCACTGTATCCCAAAACCAGCCCAGTTCGTCCCCTCCCCCCACTGCACCACACAACCAGCCCAGCTCTTCCCCTCCCCCCCCACCGCATCCCAAAACCAGCCCAGTTCTTCCCCTCCCCACCACTGCATCACAAAACCAGCCCAGCTTGACCCCTCCCCCCGCTGCATCCCAAAACCAGCCCAGCTCGTCCCCTCCCCCCACTGCATCCCAAAACCAGCCCAGCCTGTCTCCGCTTCCCTAAACTGTTCTTCCTCTCGCCCATCCCTTCCTCCCACCTCAAGCCGCACTTCCATTTCCTACCTACCACCTCATCCCGCCTCCTTGACCTGTCCGTTTTCCCTGGACTGACCTGTCCCCTCCCTACCTTCCCACCTATACTCTCCTCTCTACCTATCTTCTTTTCTCTCCCTCTTCGGTCCGCCTCCCCCTCTCTCCCTACTTATTCCAGAACCCTCTCCCCATCCCCCTCTCTGATGAAGGGTCTAGGCCCGAAACGTCAGCTTTTATGCTCCTGAGATGCTGCTTGGCCTGCTGTGTTCATCCAGCTCCACACTTTGTTATCTTGGATTCTCCAGCATCTGCAGTTCCCATTATCACTCTGCTTCATGCTTATTGGGTTGTCCGTGTTCAGATTTCATGTTACACAGTATGATTGCAACGGGAGTGAGAGCAGAGAGAAATTGTGAGGCGCAGTAGGAAGAGCATACTAGAGACAAAGGGCAATTTAATTCTTATGCGCTGCATTAAGCAGATCATCGAAGGCAGTATGCATGTCAATGTAAAAGTATTCTGACGATTATTTTTAGATAAGACCTTAGAGGAAAAGGTTACTAAAATAAAAGGGAGCAGACAGTTCTGGAAGAATTGCAAGAACTATCATAACTGAGAGACAGGCTGAGTAAAACAGGGATTACTGAGAGATGAATTCCCAAATAAATCTGCATTGTAAAACATGATGTTAATTCACGAGCAGATGAAAGCAATAGTCAGTGAAGGTGCAATATAACAAATAGTTCACATGGCCCATAGTTTGCAGACTTTTGCTACATGTAGGGATCTAATCAATATAAAATCTTCAGTGGTAATGATGGTGAAAACACATTACAGAGTCTGAGTTCTACAAAGTGCCTGCAAACTAACTCCACACTGCCTGATTCTGCAGCTCTTAATTAAAGCTTGTTTAGCCTTTGAAAGGAATCAGTTAACAACTGATTAATTGCAGATCATTCACTCCTTGCCCCCCCCCCCCGGTCAGTTATTTCAGTCCCATCAACATTTAGAATACTTTAGTCATATGTCTATTTGCAAACCCAAGAGAAAATATTTAAGAGGTTCAGAATAAGATTGGTACTATTATGTAATAAAGGAAAACAATCTAATAAAGTGTTCAGACTGGGAATTCTTCAAGTATACAGAGGAGTAAAATAGAGTGATTGAATTCATAACCTAAATAAGATACAGATGGCAGGCCCAGTGATGTGTTGCAGCTGCAGCATGTGGGAGCTGCTGGACAGCAAGATGATCCACAGTAAACACATCTTTAGCAAACGTGCTCCTGAAATGCTGCTCGGCCTGCTGTGTTCATCCAGCCCCACACTTTGTTATCTTGGATTCTCCAGCATCTGCAGTTCCCATTATCTCTTTAGCAAGTGTTTATAGCATGAGCTACTTTGGATCCAGTTGCGAACCAGCAATCAAGCTGCAGACATTGTACCATATCATGGAGGGGAAGTTATCTGGATGCTTTGCTTCACGAAACACCCCTTAACTGGGTAATTCAAACTTGGTCTGTGATCAAGGACAGGCGAGTGTGATTGTAGATGATACAATTACAGGGTCCTAAGGGCCAGCCCTTGAGGAACCTCTGTGCCTGCAGTTGGCTAAGAGTAACAAAGTTCTTGTAAGCTGTGTGGATGAGAATGGAGACTGCAGGGAGGATGTGACCATGGCATTGTGGTGCAGCGAACCATCCAAGTGGGCAAGGAAATAGGAATGTAGTAGTGGTATTAGGAAGTAGATGTTGTTCTCTGCAGCTATGAGTGTGAGTCCTCAAGGCTGTGTTGCATGCCTTGTGCCAGGGTTAAGGACATTTCCTTAGGGCTGGAGGGAAACATGGACTGGGATGGGGAAAGATCCAGTTGTCATTGTACATGTTGATACCAATGACAATAATAGGCCTGGAAATGAGATTCTGTGAGATATTTTGAACAGTTAGGAGTTGGACTAAAATGCAGAAGCTTGAAGGTACCAATAATCTTAGCAGTGTTGCCTGAACCACTGACAAAATCTGAGACTGAATAAAGTAAGGCAGTTACATGCATAGCTTGAATATTGGTGTGGGTAGAAAGCATTTTAATTCATGGGGTGCTGGTACCAATTCTAAAGTAGATGAAGCTGTTTTGGAGAAATGGGCAGTGACCTGACAAATCAAATAATCAATTTAGAGAGGGCTGTAAAGTAAGTAAAGGAGGGGGAAGTTTGGTTAGGGGTTATGTAGGCTTAAGAAACAAGAGTGTGTGGTGGCTTTATCAACTATGTTGATAATGGGACAGGAAGGGACATAATGCAGAAGTAAAAGAAAAGCAGCAAATGGGGTCGACCAAAGTAAAAATGGTTAAAAAGCAAAATTAATGCCTCCTTTATTTAAAAACATATAGAATTAAAAACAAAAGGAATGAATTCACAACACAAATAGTGTGCATCATTTTATAACCATTAGAAACATGGCTGCGAGAAGATGAAGGTTGGGAACTAAATATTTATGCGTATGTGACATTTTGAAAGGGCTTGGAAGGAAAGGTAATGGGATAGCTTTGTTAGTATGGGATCAACTAGTCTGAAAGGAAGAAATTATCTTGGATCAGATGATGTAGAATCCATAGAGGTGGAGGTAAGAAATAACAAGGGATGGAGTAGCCATCCTGTCAGACAGAGAGTAAATCATGAGATTGAGAAATGTCAAAAAGGCATTACGTTATGGGTGACTTTTAATTTTCATGCAGATTAGAAACATCAAATTATTTATGGTAACAATGAGGAAGAATTCACAGAGTGCAATCATAGAGTTATATAACACAGAAAGAGACCCTTTAGTCCAACTAGTCCATGCCGAGCAGGTTTCCTATTTACTTGCATTTGGCCTATATGCCTCTAAACCTTTCCTATTCATGTCCAAATGGCTTTTTATTATTGTACATATACCTGCATTTACCACTTCCTCTGGCAGTTCATTCCATATACACACCACTCTCTGTGTGAAAAAGTTGCCGCTCAGGACCCTTTCAACTCTTTCTCCTCTTACTTTAAACTTATGCTCTCAGGAAAGATTCCTATAACACCTAAGAAGCTTCAAAACATCAGGACAAAGTCTACACTTGATTTGCACCACACATCTATAAATATGTGCCCCCACCACTGATCCTACAACAGTGTGTACCATCCATACAATACGCTGCAGAAATTCACCAAGGGTCCTTAGACAACATCATCCAAAACCAAGAACACTTTCATCTAGAAGGACAAGGGCAGCAGATAAATGGGAACATCATCACATGCAAATTTTTCTCCAAGCTAGCCACCATCTTGACATGGGAATATATTGCTATTCCTTCAAAGGGGCTGGGTCAAAAATCCTCACTGAGGCCTTTGAGGGTGTTCCTCCACCAAATGGACTGCAATGTTTCAAGAAGGCAACTCACCACTACCTTCTGAATGCTATCCAGATGCGGACAATAAAAATTGGTCTAGCTGGAGATGCCAACATTCTATGAGTGAATGAAAGGTACTGAAATATACAGCGACATATTCTCATAATTAGAAATAACTCACATTGAACTCAGTAGGTGAGTTGGGTTCCCAATGGTGTGTATAAAGGTGTTGCTGCCTTCAGATTGGATCTGCTGTCTCTTTGTAGATAGATGAGTATCTGTGACTACATTGAATTGCGTTAAAAGTGAGGGCCAGGTCCTTTGGGATCTAGGCTGTATGTCTGGCCAAGTTACCTCAAGGTGTTTGTGATATAGTTTGGAACGTTTGGGGTATAGTTTGGGTGTGTGCCAAACCTAGAAGCAGTGTAAAGTCATCAAGCATTGAAACAGGGTGTGGAAATAACGTCACCTTTGCATTGCAGGTAAGAAGCTATTCATCAAGCTCTTGGTATTGTTTCACATGTTCACCCATGGTGATCAGAAAGCCCTCTTCTGCTTTATCTGGAGATTAAGGATGGACCATTTCTTCATTGTCATGGAAGGCAAATCTCTTGACATTGAAAATTTATTCTTTTACAGGATGAGAGTGTTGCTGTTGGGGGCCTGTATTTGTTGGCTATTCCTAACTGCCTTCTTTCCCTTGAAATGAGTGGCTTGGTAGGCCATTTCAGAGGGCAATTAAGAGTAACCCATATTATTGGATGCTTGTGTCTTGTATAGGCCAGATCAGGTAAATTTTCATCCCTAAAGTACATCGGTGAACACTTGGGTTTTTATGACAATCTGACAGTTTAATGGTCATAGTTACTAACATAAATTTTGCCTGTGGCTATTGTGTGATTTGAGCCTGTGTTCCCAGACTACAATTATGGGTCTTTGGCTTTTGAATGATTCTGCCATCATCTTTCACCTCCTGAACATTGATAAATTTTGTAAGAAGTACTCCACATCACCCATGCCCTGATGCCCAACTTTGTGAGTGGCTACCTCGAGCTGTGAGTAGAATCTTGTCTCACAAACACCAACAGTTAGTCTGTGCTGAGGTTATGTATGTACCTGGTGTTGTGCAGGATGGGTCAGGCCAAGAAGACTCCACTCAATTATACCACAAGTCTTGGAAAAAAAATCTTTGTGCAAGAAAATGCCTTTGATTACGCATTCAATGGCCCACTAAAATATTCTTAAGACCCTGTACAAGGTGGAGATGATGGGATCTGTCAGAAAGTTTCCTGAGCAGACTGTCAAAACAAACTACCTCATCACCAGAACATTCAGTTAAATGCCAAAATGTAGCTTAGCTGGTAATGAGGAAGACCTCCCCATCAAATCGCTCTGCATATCCAGATTTGCATGGTTTTTGCACACTGTCCATTGTGATGTATGAAGCTGTGAAAGGCTCTATGTGAATGCACGTTTCATCTTCATGTAAAAGGTATGTGTTCATACATGCTGTGTGTGAGAGATTAACAGCTAGTGACTCAGTGTAGGAATTGGTCAATATTCACCAGTTCCGAGCAAAGTCTTTCTGAATTAATTTATTTATCCAGGTAGCTCTGTTAATTTTTACCTTCTCTTTTCCATTTGTTCCTTGATTATATCTGAACAAACTCTTTGTCATCCCTTTCAGTTTCCATGAGCCAACCTTCGACTCCAATCTACCCAGATCAGATCCCTCCTTAATTCAGTGAAAATAATCTGCATCCAGTTGTATATGTTTATTCCAGATTGTTCCTTATTCTTCACAATCAATCTAAAAATTACAATCCTATGATCGCTATTCCCAAGATGGTCTCCCACTGTTACATTCTGCACTTGATTCAATGTCCTACCTACATCCCTCCTCATTGGGCAGCAAACATGCAGAAAATCATTCTGAATACATTTCAGAAATTCCTCCCATCCTCCCCACTTAACACAGTGCTTCCTAACATTTTTTTAACCTGGTGTAGCCCCATTTTAATGCCTAAGATTTCACGTAACTCCATGAATAACTGTTGATGCTGAGTTGGAGTAGCAGTTATTGCTGAGGAAGGGAGTAACTGATCCTGAAGGGAGTAACAGTAGTTGCTGGGAGGGGAAGTTACAGTTGCTGAGAAGTGAGTAACAATTGCTGGGGGAGGTAACAGTTGCTGGGGTCGGGTGGGAGTTACAGGGTTACTGGGTTGATTCGGGGGAGTCATGATTTGTGTAGGGGTGAAGTACCGTTTCTGAGGAGATGAGAATTTTAGTTGCTGTGGGAGGTTTTAGGGGGACAACTGGAGTTCAGCATTGGAGGAGTTAATGAAAAAAAAGGGTGTCTCCGAAAAATAAGCAAACGCCTACATTTTGACAGGCTTTTTTTTTGCAGCGATTAGGCCTCAGAGAGCAGTCCATGAAGGCAACGCTTACAAATTAGAGAAAAATAACACACAGATTTAAAGGGGCCTTGCAGCTGTCGGAACTCAGACTGAGATCCACTGCTGCCTTTCAATTTGTGATCTCAGATCTCATCATGTGACCAATCTGAAGGTCATGACCCACAGTTTGGGAAGTCCTGCCTGAACACAATCTGCCCTATTGAGCACTGGAGTGATTGAAGTTTCTCATTATCAATACCCTTGTGGTAACTTGGAGTAGCTTCTTTACAGATTTGCTTTTCTGTATCCTCACTGTTTTATCACTTGTAACATGCATGAGGGAACGTAGTGCTCCTTTGTGGAATCTTAAATCAAGCTTTCTTGATTACTTTAAATAAATCCTTAAATACTTTCTCACTTTAACTCATTCAAATCATTTATCACTTGATAAATTTAAGATCAATTAATTTATACATCCGCAGTAAAATACTAGCCTCATAAACAAAGATCGGAAAATTACCAGATGGACTGGTGTAAAAAGCCATCTGTTTACCAATGACCTTCAGGGAAAGAAATCTGCTCTCGTTACCTTGTCTGAGTTTACAAATATTTCCAGGCAGACATTAATGTAGTTCACTTTCAAATGTGCTTTGAAGAGATCTAGCAAGCCGCTGTATTGTTGGTGGCACATCAGAACATGTCCTAGGTAGTTAGGAATATAGTCCTGGCGGTGGTGGTCTCATTCCCAAGGATGAGTTAAAAAAAATCCCACTTTATATTGAATCAGCACTCCTATTTACCTGCCTCCGTCATGTCTGCCCCTCTTATTAGCTCAATCAGTTTTGGCAATTCATAGGATGGTAACTGTCTACTCTTAAGTTTGCACATCAGTGAACAGCTTCTTTCAGGTGAGAGGAATAAATAGGTTGAATATTGTACAAAGAGCTGCATTGCCAAAGCATTCAATCTTTCAGGGCTCTGAGGAAGGGGCACTGGACCTGAAATGTTAACTCTGACTTTTTCTTCATTGATGCTGCCAGAACTGCTGAACTTTTCCAGCAACTTCTGTTTTGTTTTTGATTTAAAGCATTTAAAGTTCTTTTGGTATGTAATCTTTCAAATGTCTGGACAAAATCAAGAATATCAAATTTCAAACAACCAAATTTCAAAAAGATTCAGGGCTTGAATATTTTGGACATGTACAAAATGTCAACGGCTAGATGTGATTCTATGGTGGGTATCACTTACTTAAAAATTCTGACTATGCTAATAGCTAAAAGAATAGCCGGGTTAAGATAAGTAGAGCTTGTGCTGGCTCATATGTGCTTGCTAGAAGATACAGACATTCTGTTCTGTGAAAATGAAAGTAATATGTTCCAGATTTGCAACTTTTTTGCAGTATCCGGGAGTTTGAAGAGCCTGTATTTTTCTGTTTGTTCCTCTGTGACAATGCCTTGGCCAGCCAGTGTCACTTGCTGATCTATCAGCCTCTTTCTTGCCTGAAAAATGAATTGATGTGATCATCTGAGATTTGGCATTTTTGTCTTTGTCCTGATGAGCTCAAGGTATAAAAGCTCTGGGGCCATCTCTTACTTTCCATCAATTTTGGGGTTTTCCACCACCAATCAGGCAATAGATTGAAGATCCAGGCTCCATGAAAGATCATGAGAAGCATTGATGAGGTCCTCACAGTACCAACAATAGAGCAATGATGGTAAAGACACAGTTTGAATGTGCTGATCATTTAGCGAACGCCTGATATCCGTTATGCAGTCAGCTGAACCTCATTAAACACGCTTGTCACAGTCAGTTCAAAAAACTGCACTATGCCTAAAGGCCAATCCAAAAACAAATGGCATCTCAATGGAGATATGGTGCTTGGATAGAAGAAGTGTTGAAAGTTGAGTCACGATAGCACAGCGGAGTTTGAAGTAAATCATGCCGCGCTTTCCCAAGAACCCAAAGGTAGTCAAGGAGCAATTGACCTTTGGGTCAACCCTGACACCTGAAGTCCTGCAGGGGGTGAAAAATTCCCGGAGAAATCAGACTTCAGTCGTGAGAATCTGTATTAATTGCCGATGAATCATTGGCTGTCGTCATCGACAACACAGGACCAATCATGAAAGCCGGTTTGAGCTGCATTTCATCCACGTGCCATCCAATCTAACCCACTGCCCAGAAACATCAAAACGTAAACAGAACCACAATAGACTTGCAGAGTGGGTTTGCTTTTCAAATTGTGTTTATTGTCCCTCCAATAAGTCACCAACCAGCCAGTAGTTTGGAAAATTTACAGTCAGTTATGTAATGGAATAATGGTCTTGCTCAGAAGCACAGGTAATGGGGAGGAATGAAATAGGAACTTCATGTTATTCATTACTGTAAGAAGTCACGCTTTCAAATATAACTGCAATTAGCCTCCGTTGAAATAATCAAACACAGATGCCATTGAGTTGAATTAATTGCCGACATGTTCAGCTTGACACAGGGAGGTAGAGAGCAGGCCTGTTATTGGAACTAATTCTGTTTGACAGTAATTAAATCTACACTGCTTATACAGTTAATGGTATGCTTCAAACTCAGTAGCTACTGTGGATTTGCAATTTCAATCCATTCTGACTTTTGAGATTTTAAAGCATGTATCTATCTGATTAAACACAGACATTTCCCTTCTAAAAAAATTTCTTGAACCAGAAGCTTTTGTTAACCATTTATTTATCAGTGAATGATCTGTAATCCCTCTCAAATACAAACTGTGTCTGGATGAAGTTAAAGTTGTATGGACATTGAAGGGGAAAGCTAGAATTAAACTTGGATGGCAGGCACCAAAGATCCATTTCTTGCCTCATTGCCTTCAAACTCTGTTCCGACAAACAACATCATGGAGTTATTTTGCTTATTCTGAAAACTAAGTGGCTTGTTGCCGAAATAAATTTTATTGTTTAGCTGTTGTAAGTGATGAAAGGAAAGATTAACTGAGGAGGCATGTGAACAATTAATATTTAAGAAATGGACAATTCCAAAACCCAGACTAACTACCCCGGTCCACTAACTCCAGCATCCACACAACTTCACAGACCTGGATCCTGTGGAGTAACTCTGCACCTAGTATGATTCCACCTAAACCCAGATTAAACCCCGATACCCAGATGAGCCTCCCGTTTCTAACCTGAAAACTCCTATGTCCAGTTTCATCGCTATATTACCCAAACTCCCTTACACCTAACCTGATCCTTCTTTAGCCAGACCAAACACTCTATACCCAATCTCATGCCTACATAATGCTCAAACAAACTAGAATCCAGTGTGATGCACGTACATCCAGCCTGATCCCACTCAAACCCAGTCTGAACCGCCACATACATAGTCTGAGACCCCACCCAAACCCAGTCTGAGACCCTCCCCAAACCCAGTCTGACACCCCCCCCAAACCCAGTACATCCGCTACACCCAGTACAACATCCCCTACACCCAGTACGACATCCGATACACCCGGTACGACCACCGCTACACCCAGTACAACATCCGCTACACCCGGTACGACATCCTCTGCTCCCACTCCGACAGCCCCGCCCAAAACCAGACTGACACCCCCACAATACCCAGTCTGATACCCCCCCAATACCCAGTCTGACACCCCCCATACCAAATCTGACACCCCCCCCATACCCAGTCTGACCTTCCCTACACTATTCTGACTCCCTCTACACCCAGTATCAGCTACCTTACAACTGATCTGACCCCCCTACACCCAGTCTGACTCCTCTACATCCAGTCAAATGCCCCACACCCATTCTGACACCCTCCACACCCAGTACAAACACTCTAGACCCTTCTGAAGCCCCTACACCCACTGGGGCACCCTCCACACCCAGTCTGAACCTCCCACACACAGTCTGAAAACACTACACGCTGTATTACGCCCTGTACACCCAGTAGAACTCCCCTACACCCAGTACAGCACCCCTACACACAGTACAACATCCGCTACACCCAGTACGACATCCGCTACACCCAGTACAACACCCCTACACACCATACAACAAGGTTACACACAGTACAACTCCCCTACATCCAGTACAACACCCCTACATAGAGTATAACATCTGCTACACCCAGTACAACATCCGCTACACCCAGAAGAACTCCCCTACACACAGTACAACAAACTTACACACAGTACAACACCCCTACATCCAGAACAACTCCCCTCCACCCAGTTCAACATCCACTACACACAGTACGACATCCGTTACACCCGGTACAACACCCCTACACCCAGTACGACACCCCTACACCCGGTACGACATCCGCTACACCCAGTACGACATCCGCTACACCCAGTACGACATCCGCTACACCCTGTACGACATCCCCTACACCCAGAAGAACTCCCCTACACCCAGTACGACACCCCTACACCCAGTACAACATCCGCTACACCCAGTACAACATCCGCTACACCCAGTACGACATCCGCTACACACAATACAACACCTCTACACACAGTACAACAAACTTACACACAGTACAACACCCCCACACACAGTACAACACCCCTACATCCAGAACAACACCCCTACACCCAGTACAACATCTGCTACACCCGGTAGAACATCCCGTACACCCAGTATGACATCCCCTACACGCAGTACAACACCCCTACACAGAGTACAACATCCCTTAAAACCAGTACAACCGCCCTACACACAGTACAAAAAGCGTACACACAGTACAACATCCCCTACACACAGTACAACACCCCTACATCCAGTACAACTCCCCTACACCCAGTACAACATCCGCTACACCCAGTACAACATCCCCTACACACAGTACAACACCCCTACATCCAGTACAACTCCCCTACACCCAGTACAACATCCGCTACACCCAGTACGACATCCGCTACACCCAGTAGAACTCCCCTACACCCAGTACAACACCCCTACACACAATACAGCAAGCTTACACACAGTACAACACCCCTACATCCAGTACAACTCTCCTGCACCCGGTACAACATCCGTGACACCCGGTACAACATCCTCTGCTCCCACTCCGACATCCCCTACACCCAGTACAACATCCGCTACACCCAGTACAACACCCGCTACACCCAGTACAACACCCCTACACACAGTACAACACCCCTACACACAGTACTACATCCGCTACACCCGGTACGACATCCTCTGCTCCCACTCCGACATCCCCTACACCCAGTACAACATCTCCTACACCCAGTACGACATCCGATACACCCGGTACGACCACCGCTACACCCAGTACAACACTCGCTACACCCAGTACAACACCCGCTACACGCAGTACAACACCCCTACACACAGTACGACATCCGCTACACCCAGTACAACACCCCTACATCCAGTACAACTCCACTACATAGAGTACGACATCCGCTACACCCAGCACGACACCCCTACACCCAGTACAACATCCCCTACACCCGGTGCGACATCCGCTACACCCAGCACGACACCCCTATACTCAGTACAACATCCCCTACACCCAGTAGGACATCCCCTACACCCAGTACGACATCCCCTACACCCAGTACGACATCCGCTCCACCCGGTACGACATCCGCTCCACCCAGTACGACATCCTCTGCTCCCAGTACAGCATCCACTACACCCAGTACAACATGCCCTACACCCAGTACAACATGCCCTACACCCAGTACGACATCCCCTACACCCGGTACGACACCCCTACACCCAGTACGACATCCGCTACACCCAGTACGACATCCGATACACCCGGTACGACATCCTCTGCTCCCACTCCAACATCCCCTACACCCAGTACAACATCTGCTACACCCAGTACGACATCTGCTACACCCTGTACAACACCCCTACACCCAGTACGACATCCCCTACACCCAGTACGACATCCGCTAGACCCGGTACAACACCCCTACACCCAGTACGACATCCGCCACACCCAGTACAACACCCCTATATCCAGTACAACTCCCCTACACCCAGTACAACATCCGCTACACCCAGTACGGCATCCGCTACACCCAGCAGAACTCCCCTACACCCAGTACAACACCCCCACACACAATACAGCAAGCTTACACACAATACAACACCCCTACATCCAGTACAACTCCCCTACACCCGGTACAACATCCGTGACACCCGGTACAACATCCGCTACCCCCAGTACAACACCCCTACACACAGTACTACATCCGCTACACCCAGTACAACGCCCCTACATCCAGTACAACTCCACTACATAGAGTACGACATCCGCTGCACCCAGCACGACACCCCTACACCCAGTACAACATCCCCTACACCCGGTGCGACATCCGCTACACCCGGTGCGACATCCGCTACACCCAGTACAACATCCCCTACACCCAGTACGACATCCGCTCCACCCGGTACAACATCCGCTCCACCCGGTACGACATCCCCTACACCCAGTACGACATCCCCTACACCCGGTACGAAATCCTCTGCTCCCAGTACAACATCCACTACACCCAGTACAACATGCCCTACACCCAGTACGACATCCGCTACACCTATTACAACATCCGCTACACCCAGTACGACATCCCCTACACCCGGTACGACACCCCTACACCCAGTACGACATCCGCTACACCCAGTACAACATCCCGTACACCCAGTATGACATCCCCTACACGCAGTACAACACCCCTACACAGAGTACAACATCCCTTAAACCCAGTACAACCGCCCTACACACAGTACAAAAAGCTTACACACAGTACAACATCCCCTACACACAGTACAACACCCCTACATCCAGTACAACTCCCCTACACCCAGTACAACATCCGCTACACCCAGTACAACATCCCCTACACACAGTACAACACCCCTACATCCAGTACAACTCCCCTACACCCAGTACAACATCCGCTACACCCAGTACAACATCCGCTACACCCAGTAGAACTCCCCTACACCCAGTACAACACCCCTACACACAATACAGCAAGCTTACACACAGTACAACACCCCTACATCCAGTACAACTCTCCTGCACCCGGTACAACATCCGTGACACCCGGTACAACATCCTCTGCTCCCACTCCGACATCCCCTACACCCAGTACAACATCCGCTACACCCAGTACAACACCCCTATACCCAGTACAACACCCCTACACACAATACAGCAAGCTTACGCACAGTACAACACCCCTACATCCAGTACAACTCTCCTGCACCCGGTACGACATCCCCTACACCCAGTACGACATCCCCTACACCCGGTACGAAATCCTCTGCTCCCAGTACAACATCCACTACACCCAGTACAACATGACCTACACCCAGTACAACATCCGCTACACCCAGTACAACATCCCCTACACACAGTACAACACCCCTACATCCAGTACAACTCCCCTACACACAGTACAACATCCGCTACACCCAGTGCGACATCCGCTACACCCAGTAGAACTCCCCTACATCCAGTACAACACCCCTACACACAATACAGCAAGCTTACACACAGTACAACACCCCTACATCCAGTACAACTCTCCTGCACCCGGTACAACATCCTCTGCTCCCACTCCGACATCCCCTACACCCAGTGCAACATCCGCTACACCCAGTACAACACCTGCTACACCCAGTACAACACCCCTACACACAGTACAACACCCCTACACACAGTACAACACCCCTACACACAGTACAACACCCCTACACACAGTACTACATCCGCTACACCCGGTACGACATCCTCTGCTCCCACTCCGACATCCCCTACACCCAGTACAACATCTCCTACGCCCAGTACGACATCCGATACACCCGGTACGACCACCGCTACACCCAGTACAACATCCGCTACACCCAGTACAACACCCGCTACACCCAGTACAACACCCGCTACACGCAGTACAACACCCCTACACACAGTACGACATCCGCTACACCCAGTACAACACCCCTACATCCAGTACAACTCCACTACATAGAGTACGACATCCCCTACACCCAGCACAACATCCCCTACACCCGGTGCGACATCCGCTACACCCGGTGCGACATCCGCTACACCCAGTACAACATCCCCTACACCCAGTACGACATCCGCTACACCTATTACAACATCCGCTACACCCAGTACGACATCCCCTACACCCGGTACGACACCCCTACACCCAGTACGACATCCGCTACACCCAGTACAACATCCCCTACACCCAGTACGACATCCGATACACCCGGTACGACCACCGCTACACCCAGTACAACATCCGCTACACCCGGTACGACATCCTCTGCTCCCACTCCGACATCCCCTACACCCAGTACAACATCTGCTACACCCAGTACGACATCTGCTACACCCTGTACAACACCCCTACACCCAGTACGACATCCCCTACACCCAGTACGACATCCGCTAGACCCGGTACGACACCCCTACACCCAGTACGACATCCGCTACACCCAGTACAACATTCCCTACACCCAGTACGACATCCGATACACCCGGTACGACCACCGCTACACCCAGTACAACATCCGCTACACCCGGTACAACATCCTCTGCTCCCGCTCCGACATCCCCTACACCCAGTACAACATCTGCTACACCCAGTACGACATCCGCTACACCCTGTACAACACCCCTACACCCAGTACGACATCCGCTAGACCCGGTACGACACCCCTACACCCAGTACGACATCCGCCACACCCAGTACAACACCCCTACACCCAGTACAACATCTGCTACTCCCAGTACGACATCCGCTACACCCAGTAGAACTCCCCTACACCCAGTATAACACCCCCACACACAATACAGCAAGCTTACACACAATACAACACCCCTACATCCAGTACAACTCCCCTGCACCCGGTACAACATCCGTGACACCTGGTACAACATCCGCTACCCCCAGTACAACACCCGCTACACCCAGTACAACACCCCTACACACAGTACTACATCCGCTACACCCGGTATGACATCCTCTGCTCCCACCCCGACATCCCCTACACCCAGTACAACATCTGCTACACCCAGTACGACATCCGCTACACCCAGTACAACATCCCCTACACCCAGTACGACATCCGATACACCCGGTACGACATCCGCTACACCCAGTACGACATCCCCTACACCCGGTATGACATCCTCTGCTCCCACTCCGACATCCCCTACACCCAGTACAACATCTGCTACACCCAGTACGACATCCGCTACACCCTGTACAACACTCCTACACCCAGTACGACATCCCCTACACCCAGTACGACATCCGCTAGACCCGGTACGACATCCCTACACCCAGTACAACATCCGCTACACCCAGTATAACACCCCCACACACAGTACAACTCCCCTACACCCAGTACAACATCCGTGACACCCGGTACAACATCCTCTGCTCCCACTCCGACATCCCCTACACCCAGTACAACATCTGCTACACCCAGTACGACATCCGCTACACCCTGTACAACACCCCCTACACCCAGTACGACATCCGATACACCCGGTACGACCACCGCTACACCGAGTACGACATCCCCTACACCCGGTATGACATCCTCTGCTCCCACTCCGACATCCCCTACACCCAGTACAACATCTGCTACACCCAGTACGACATCCGCTACACCCTGTACAACACCCCTACATCCAGTACGACATCCCCTACACCCGGTACGACACCCCTACATCCAGTACAACTCCCCTACATCCAGTACCACATCCGCTAGACCCAGTACGACATCCCCTACACCCAGTACGACACCCCTACATCCAGTACAACTCCCCTACACCCAGTACGACATCCGCTAGACCCGGTACGACGCCCCTACACCCAGTACGACATCCGCCACACCCAGTACAACACCCCTACATCCAGTACAACTCCCCTACACCCAGTAAAACATCTGCTACACCCAGTACGACATCCGCTACACCCAGTAGAACTCGCCTACACCCAGTACAACACCCCTACACACAATACAGCAAGCTTACACACAATACAACACCCCTACATCCAGTACAACTCCCCTGCACCCGGTACAACATCCGTGACACCCGGTACAACATCCTCTTCTCCCACTCCGACATCCCCTACACCCAGTACAACATCTGCTACACCCAGTACTACATCCGCTACACGCAGTACAACATCCCCTACACCCAGTACGACATCCGATACACCCGGTACGATATCCGCTACACCCAGTACAACACCCGCTACACCCAGTACAACACCCCTACACACAGTACAACACCCCTACACACAGTACAACATCCGCTACACCCAGTACGACATCCGCCACACCCAGTACAACATCCGCTACACCCAGTAGAACTCCCCTACATCCAGTACAACTCCCCTACACCCAGTACAACATCCGCTACACCCAGTACAACATCCCCGACACACAGTACAACACCCCTACATCCAGTACAACTCCCCTGCACCCGGTACAACATCCGTGACACCCGGTACAACATCCTCTGCTCCCACTCCGACATCCCCTACACCCAGTACAACATCTGCTACACCCAGTACGACATCCGCTACACCCTGTACAACACCCCCTACACCCAGTACGACATCCGATACACCCGGTACGACCACCGCTACACCGAGTACGACATCCCCTACACCCGGTATGACATCCTCTGCTCCCACTCCGACATCCCCTACACCCAGTACAACACCCCTACACCCAGTACGACATCCGCTACACCCTGTACAACACCCCTACATCCAGTACGACATCCCCTACACCCAGTACGACATCCCTACATCCAGTACAACTCCCCTACATCCAGAACGACATCCGCTAGACCCAGTACGACATCCCCTACACCCAGTACGACACCCCTACATCCAGTACAACTCCCCTACACCCAGTACGACATCCGCTAGACCCGGTACGACACCCCTACACCCAGTACGACATCCGCCACACCCAGTACAACACCCCTACATCCAGTACAACTCCCCTACACCCAGTACAACATCTGCTACACCCAGTACGACATCCGCTACACCCAGTAGAACTCGCCTACACCCAGTACAACACCCCTACACACAATACAGCAAGCTTACACACAATACAACACCCCTACATCCAGTACAACTCCCCTGCACCCGGTACAACATCCGTGACACCCGGTACAACATCCTCTGCTCCCACTCCGACATCCGCTACACCCAGTACAACATCCGATACACCCGGTACGACATCCACTACACCCAGTACAACACCCGCTACACCCAGTACAACACCCGCTACACCCAGTACAACACCCCTACACACAGTACAACACCCCTACACACAGTACAACACCCCTACACACGGTACAACATCCGCTACACCCAGTACAACACCCCTACACCCAGTACAACACCCGCTACACACAGTACAACACCCCTACACACAGTACAACTCAACTACATAGAGTACGACATCCTCTACACCCAGTACGACACCCCTACACCCGGTACGACACCCCTACACCCGGTACAACATCCGCTACACCCAGTACAACATCCGCTACACCCAGTACGACATCCCCTACACCCGGTACGACACCCCTACACCCAGTACGACATCTGCTACACCTGGTACAACATCCGCTACACCCAGTACAACATCCCCTACACCAAGTACGACATCCGCTACACCCGGTATGACATCCCCTACACCCGGTACGACATCCCCTACACCCGGTACGACATCTGCTACACCCGGTACAGCATCCCCTACATCCAGTACAACATGTCCTACACCCAGTACAACATGCCCTACACCCAGTACGACATCCCCTACACCCGGTACGACACCCCTACACCCAGTACGACATCCGCTACGCCCAGTACGACATCCGCTACACCCAGTACAACATCCCCTACACCCGGTACGACATCCGCTACACCCAGTACAACATCCCCTACACCCAGTACGACATCCGATACACCCGGTACGACCACCGCTACACCCAGTACGACATCCCCTACACCCGGTACGACATCCTCTGCTCCCACTCCGACATCCCCTACACCCAGTACAACATCCCCTACACGCAGTACAACACCCCTACACCCAATACGACATCCCCTACACCCATTACAACATCCGCTACTCCCATTACAACATCCACTACACCCAGTTCGACATCCCCTACACCCGGTACGACACCCCTACACCCAGTTCAACATCTCCTACACACAGTACGAGATCTGCTACACCCAGTACAACATCTGCTAAACCCGGTATGACGTCCGCTACACCCGGTACGACATCCGCTACACCCGTTACAACATCCGCTACACCCAGTACAACATCCCCTACACCCAGTATGACATCCCCTACACTCGGTACGACATCTGCTACACCCAGTACAACATCCGCTACACCCAGTCGAACTCCCCTACACACAGTAAAACACCGCTACACACAGTACAACAAACTTACACACAGTACAACACCCCTACACACAGTACAACAAGGTTACACACAGTATAATACCCCTACATCCAGAACAACTCCCCTGCACCCAGTACAACTCCCCTATACCCAGTACAACATCCGCTACACACAGTACAACATCCGTTACACCTGGTACAACATCCGCTACCCCCAGTACAACATCCCCTACCCCCAGTACAACATCCCCTACACCCAGTACGACATCCCCTACACCCGTTACAACATCCGCTACACCCAGAAGAACTCCCCTACACACAGTACAACACCTCCACACACAGTACAACAAGCTTACACACAGTACAACACCCCTACACACAGTACAACATCCGCTACACCCATTACAACATCCACAACGCCCTGTACGACACCCCTACACCCGGTATGACATTCCCTTCCCCCAGTACATCCCCTACACCCAGTACAACATCCGCTACACCCAGTATAACACCCCTACACCCAGTACGACATCCGCTACACCCGGTACGACATCCGCTACACCCGGTACGACATCCGTTACACCTGGTACGACGTCCGCTACACCCAGTACGACATCCGCTACACCCATTGCAACATCCACCACACCCTGTACGACATGCCCTACACCCAGTACGACACCCCTACACCCAGTACAACACCCCTACACCCAGTATGACACCCCTACACCCAGTACCACACCCCTACACCCGGTACAACACCCCTACACACAGTACATCATCCGCTACACCCAGTACATCATCCACTACACCCGGTACAACATCCGCTACACACAGTATGACCTCCCTACATCCAGTACAACACCCCTACACACAGTCTGAAACTGCTACACGCAGTATGATGTCCCCTACACACAATTTGACCCTCACTACAATTAGCCTTACCACCCCTCCCCCACACTAATCTGAATTCCCTACACCATGTCTGGATCCCCCTACACCCAGTCAAGACCCTTCCTCATCTACTCTGAGCCTCTTACACCCAACCCAAACCCATCTGGCATTTCCTGGGTTCAGTGGGTGTTTCCGTGTTGTCAGTTATCAAATGATTGATTCCTGATCCATAGTTTTTTTTTATAAAGGCCATTCATGTACTGTGGGTGTTGCCAGTATTCACTACCAATCTGTAATCACCAAGAGGTCACTTAAGAGTCAGTTATGTTGCTGTGTGTCTGGATTCAGATTTCCTTCAATAAATAGAACTTACAAACCGGATGAGTTTTTATTTCGAACAACAATTCACAGTAAGTATACAGATGCTGAAGCTGATTTTAATTCATAGTTCTCTTTAATTTAAAGTTTGCTGTCTGCCAGAACGGGATTTGAACCTAAATCCCTAGTTCCGGCTTTCTTGCCCAGGGATATTAGCAGGGCACTGCCACCTCTCCTCTTTAGGTATGTAAGGTAGGGCACTCCATAAGCTACTTTGATCTGGGATATGGAACTTGTTTCCTTTTCTTCTCTACCACTGCTCTGTCTCATCATTAAGACATTTGGACTGAAATGTGTGATGCATCTTGATGGACCACTTCGCACCACATTGAATGAGTTCATTCAGTGGAAAGGTCCATTCAGAGAAAAGGTACTTAGCAGCAGAAATGCTATCATTCACTGTCAGGCTGGTAAAAAATGGTCCTGAATTGCTTGGAAGAAACTTAGACCAGAAAGATATTGAGGATGAAGGCAACCTCATCGATGTTGTGGCCATTTTGGAAACATGGATAGAGCAGGGACAGGAATGGTTGTTGCAGGTTCCGGGATTTAGATGTTTCAGTAAGAACAGAGAAGATGGTAAAAGGGGCGGAGGTGTGGCATTGTTGGTCAAGGACAGTATTACAGTTGCAGAAAGGATGTTTGGGGACTCGTCAACAGAGGTAGTATGGGCTAAGGTTAGAAACAGGAAAGGAGAGGTCACCCTGTTGGGAGTTTTCTATAGGCCTCCAAATAGTTCCAGAGATGTAGAGGAAAGGATAGCAAAGATGATTCTCGATAGGAGTGAGAGAGACAGGATAGTTGTCATGGGGGACTTCAACTTTCCAAATATTGACTGGGAACACTATAGTTCGAGTACTATAAATGGGTCAGTTTTTGTCCAGTGTGTGCAGGAGGTCTTCCTGACACAGTATGTAGATAGGCCAACAAGGGGCCAAGCCACATTAGATTTGGTACTGGGTAATGAGCCTGGCCAGGTGTTAGATTTGGAAGTAGGTGAGCACTTTGGTGATAGCAATCACAATTCTGTTATGTTTACTTTAGTGATGGAAAGGGATAGGTGTATACCACTGGGAAAGAGTTATAGCTGGGGGAAAGGCAATTACGATGAGATTAGGCAAGATTTAGGGACCATAGGATGGGGAAGGAAACTGCAGGGGATGGGCACAGTAGAAATGTGGAGCTTATTCAAGGAAAAGCTCCTGTGTGTCCTAGATAAGTATGTACCTGTCAGGCAGGGAGGGAGTTGTAGAGTGCGGGAGCCGTGGTTTACGAAGGAGGTGGAATCTCTGGTCAAGAGGAAGAAGAAGGCTTATGTTAGGATGAGATGTGAAGGCTCAGTTAGGGCACTTGAGGGCTATGAGGTAGCCAGGAAAGACCTAAGGAGAGAGCTCAGATGAGCCAGGAGGAGACATGAGAAGGTGTTGGCGGATAGCAGGGTAAATCCTCAGGCTTTCTATAGGTATTTAAGGAATAAAAGAATGACAAAAGTAAGATTAGGTCCAATCAAGGATAGTAGTGGTAAGTTGTGTGTGGAGTCAGATGAGATAGGGGAAGTGCTAAATGAATATTTTTCAACAGTATTCACTCTAGAAAACGACAATGTTGTCGAGGAGAATACTGAGATACAGGCTACTAGACTAGGTGGGATTGAGGTTCACAAGGAAGAGGTATTAGAAATCCTTCAGAGGGTGAGGATAGATAAGTCCCCTGGGCCGGATGGGATTTATCCTCGGATCCTCTGGGAAGCCAGGGAGGAGATTGCCGAGCCTTTGGCATTGATCTTTAACTCGTCATTGTCTACAGAAATAGTGCCAGATGACTGGAGGATAGCAAATGTGGTTCCCCTGTTCAAGAAGGGGAGTAGAGACAACCCTGGTAATTATAGACCAGTGAGCCTTACCTTAGTTGTTGGTAAAGTGTTGGAAAAGGTTATAAGGGATAGGATTTATAATCATCTAGAAAAGAATAAGTTGATTAGGGATAGTCAGCACGGTTTTGTGAAGGGAAGGTCGTGCCTCACAAACCTTATTGAGTTCTTTGAGAAGGTGACCAAACAGGTAGATGAGAGTAAACCAGTTGATGTGGTGTATATGGATTTCAGCAAGGCGTTCGATAAGGTTCCCCACAATAGGCTATTGTACAAAATGCGGAGGAATGGAATTGTGGGAGATATAGCAGTTTGAATCGGAAATTGGCTTGCTGAAAGAAGACAGAAGGTGGTAGTTGATGGGAAATGTTCATCCTGGAGACCAGTTACTAGTGGTGTACCGCAAGGGTCGGTGTTGGGTCCACTGCTGTTTGTCATTTTTATAAATGACCTGGATGAGGGTGTAGAAGGATGGGTTAGTAAATTTGCAGACGACACTAAGGTCGGTGGAGTTGTGGATAGTGACGAAGGATGCTGTAGGTCGCAGAGAGACATAGATAAGCTGCAGAGCTGGGCTGAGAGGTGGCAAATGGAGTTTACTGCAGACAAGTGTGAGGTGATGCACTTTGGTAGGAGTAACCAGAAGGCAAAGTACAGGGCTAATTGTAAGATTCTTAGTAGTGTAGATGAGCAGAGAGATCTCGGTGTCCATGTACACAGATCCTTGAAAGTTGCCACCCAGGTTGACAGGGCTGTTAAGAAGGCATACAGTGTTTTAGCTTTTATTAATAGAGGGATCGAGTTCCGGAACCAAGAGGTTATGGTGAAGCTGTACAAAACTCTGGTGCGGCCGCACTTGGAGTATTGTGTACAGTTCTGGTCACCGCATTATAAGAATGATGTGGAAGCTTTGGAAAGGGTGCAGAGGAGATTTATTAGGATGTTGCCTGGTATGGAGGGAAGGTCTTACGCGGAAAGGCTGAGGGACTTGAGGCTGTTTTCATTAGAGAGAAGAACGTTGAGAGGTGACTTAATTGAGACATATAAAATAATCGGAGGGTTAGATAGGGTGGATAGAGAGAGCCTTTTTCCTAGGATGGTGATGGCGAGCACGAGGGGGCATAGATTTAAATTGAGGGGTGAAAGATATAGGACAGATGTCAGAGGTAGTTTCTTTACTCAGAGAGTAGTAAGGGAATGGAACGCTTTGCCTGCAATGATAGTAGATTCGCCAACTTTAGGTACATTTAAGTTGTCATTGGACAAGCATATGGACGTACATGGAATAGTGTAGGTTAGATGGGCTTGAGATCGGTATGACAGGTCGGCACAACATTGAGGGCCAAAGGGCCTGTACTGTGCTGTTATGTTCTATGTTCTATCCTATGAGGTTCTGGAGTTTAAAGAATGCATTAAGTAGTAAATAAATTTGGTTAGTAGTTTGCTCAAGGGCCTCACAGAGGGATATTAGCAAAAGAAAATAGTGTCTGGTGAATGTGGAAATTTGCTGAAAAGAAATTATTAGAACAAAAAGCTTACTAGTTCCCAAGCCCTGATAGATGTCACCCTGGGTCTGCTCAGTTGGAGGATACATTCGGTTAAACTTTTCAAAATTCCTCTGATTCTGGAGGTTGCATCAGATTCAAAAATAGTGAATGTCACTGCTTCATTCAAGAAAGGAGGAAAACAAAAAGCAGAAAAATATATCAGTGATATCTTCCCTCTCCCCACTGTATCCCAAAACCAGCCCAGCTCATCCCCGCCTCCCTAACCTGTTCTTCCTCTCACCTATCCCCTCCTCCCACCTCAAGCCGCACCTCCATTTCCTACCTCCTAACCTCATCCCGCCCCCTTGACCTGTCCGTCCTCCCTGGACTGACCTATCCCCTCCCTACCTCCCCACCTATACTCTCGTCTACAGGCTCCATCCACGCCCCTTTAACTTGTCTGTCTCCTCTCCACTTATTTTCTCTGCTATCCACCTTCGATCTGCGCCTCCCTCTCTCCCTATTTATTTCAGAACCCTCTCCTCATCCCCCTTTTCTGAAGAAGGGTCTAGGCCCGAAACATCAGTTTTTCTGTTCCTAAGATGCTGCTTGGCCTGCTGTGTTCATCCAGCTCCACACTTTGTGAAGCAGGAAAATATAGACCAGTTATCTTAACAACGTGATGGGAAAATGCTGGAATTTATTATTAAGTAGGCTATTATTGGGGTACTTGTTGAAAATTGGGGATCTTTTTAAAATAGAATTGCCCTGGTTCTTACTGTTTCATGTAACTGCTGTTACAGCAGTAACCAGCTTTCCAAGTTTCTAGTAAATAGAGACAAAAGAAAGGTCATGAGAATCTTTGGGATCACCAAGGGCTGATGCTCCCTTGAATTGACATCAGAGATTTGTCTATTGCCAATGCAATGTTTGGGAAAATAAGATGTTTTAGTCTTCAGCAGAATGTCAACGCAGCCTTCAGATGAAGATGACAAGGAGACAGTGACATCCTGCTGTCATGAATAGCTGTCTTGGGTCACTAGCCACATGGATTCAGAAAAGTGATTGACACAATAGATTGCTAGCCCCAAAAATAAGTTATATTAACAGAGATAAGTGGGAAATGGGATAGACAGGCATTCCATGGGAAAGAGAAGACCTGGAGTTTGATCAAATCTCAATGCAATCAGGTAGGGTCAGCATGGTTTTGTGAAAGAAATCATGTTGACTAATTTATTAAGAATTATTGATGCCACAGATGCTTCCAGGCTTACTGGGTTTCTCCAGCAATTTCTGTTTTTGTTTCACCATGCGGAAATTGGTGAAACAACAGACAACAGAAAGCGGATATAAATGGGTAATTTTTAGATGGAAAATTTGTGACACGTGGATCATCACAGCTATTAGTGCTTGGGCCTCAACTATTTACAACTTGCTTAATATAGAATGATAGAGCCATGGAGATGTACAACACAGAAATAGGCCCTCAAGTCCAACTCATCCGTCCAACCAGATATTCTGAATTAATCTAGTCACATTTGTCAGCAGTTGGCCTGACACCCCCTAAACTCCTCCTTTTATATACCCATCCAGATGCCTTTTAAATGGTGTAATTGTACCCACATCCACCACATCCTCTGGCAGCTCATCCCAAACACGCACCATGTGATCAATACATTTGTGATGACACCAAGATAAGTAGGAAAGTGAGTTGTGGAGAGGACATAAGGAGTCTGAAAGGGATTCAGATTGGTTATATTTGGCAGATATCAAGTATAATGAGTGAAGATGTGAAATTGTCCTCTTTGGCATGAGGAATTGAAAAGCAGTGTTATGTAAAGCGGAGAGATTGCAAAACTCTGAGGTCCAGAGGGATCTGCTTGTAATGGTACATGAATCACATAATGTTACTTCTGATGTAATGCAAATGATGAGAAAGACAAATTGATGTGTTGTTTATTGTGAGGCAAATAGGATAGAAAGGTAGGTACCACGAGATGTAGAGCTGGATGAACACAGCAGGCCAAGCAGTATCATAGGAGCAGGAAGGCTGACGTTTCGGGCCTAGACCCTTCATCAGAAATGTCAGCCTTCCTGCTCTTATGATGCTGCTTGGCCTGCTGTGTTCATCCAGCTCTACACCTTGTTATCTTGGATTCTCCAGCATCTGCAGTTCCTATTATCTTAGAAAAGTAGGTATGTTTTGCTACAGTTGTAGGTGGAATTGGTGAGAGCACATCTTGAGTACTGTACAGTTTTGGTGTTCTTATTTAAGTAAGGATTTTATTGCACTTCAAGCATTTACAAAAGGATCACATGACTGACAAGGATTAAGGGGATTTTCCTATAAATTGCATGGATCGGGCATGTATCCTTTGGAGTTAAGCGGAATGAGAAGCAATCTTTTTGAAACATATAAGATATGAGGGGACTTGACAGAGTGGATGCTGAAAGGATGTTTTCTTTTGTGGGAGGGATCAGAACAAGAGGACACGGTTTAAAATAATGGGCCTTCTGTTTAGCAGAGATGAAGAACTATTATTACTCTCAGGGAGCTTTGAATCTCTGAAACCATCCTCCCCAGATAACAGTGCCACTGAATATTTTTAAAACTGAGGTAGATAGATCACTGACTAACATGGGAGTCAAGGTTTTCAAGATGGCAGCATAATAAGACACTCCAATCGGAATTCCTCTGCTCGCCAGGTCCTTTTCCTTTTTATTTCTTTCTTTCCCTCCTTGCTGCAGTCTTTCTTACCTTTAAGTTCTTGAGCCACCCTATCTGGAGGGAATGGAGAATGGAGTCCGAGACCAGCCTGACACAGGGAGATGAGTTGGGGACCAGGCCAGCACAGTGAGCGAGTTGCAGGCGGAGTCTGGAGTGGGAACAGGCCAAGCCCGGGCTGACATGGGAGGCGAGGCCTGGAAGCAAGCCATGGCTGGAGTCTGGAGTGAGAACAGAGTGAGCGCAGGCCCAGCCCTGGAACTGAGCCATGGACTGGAGACCAGAATAGGAACAGAGTGAGCACAGGCCGAGTCTCAGAACTGAGTCATGGGCTGGAGACCAGAACAGGAACAGAGTGAGTACAGACTGAGTCCCAGAAACAAGTAATGGGCCAGAGCCTGGAGCAAGAGCAGAGTGAACGCAGGCCCAATCTCAGAACTGAGTCATGGGCTGGAGACCAGAACAGGAACAGAGTGAGCATTGGCCCAATCCCAGAAGCGAGTCACAGCTGGAGCCCAGAGAAGGAGCAGAGTGAGCATAGGCTGAGCCAAGAAGCAAGTTACAGCAAGGGCCTAGACCATGAACAGAGCGAGTACAGGCTGAATCCTGGAACTGAGTTGCGGGCCAGAGCCTAGAGTGGGAGCAGAATGAGCCTACACCACCTGGCGGGGGACGTGTCCTGGAGGTGAGTCCTGGACAGAGGCCAGCACGTGGAGGCAGCAAGACCTTGTGTTCTGAAGCTCAGCGGGCATGGACTCAGTGAAAAAGGACTATAACTTGAGTACTTCAAAGATACTTTATATTATCATTCAGGGCTTTTTAAACTCTGTATTCCCATGCTAGCCTTTCTTTTACTATATCAATTCTGTACCAACACTTGAAAGTATCTGTATCTAGGCACGCAGTCCCTAAGATGGTGCTGAGAAGTGACTTTACAAACTTTTCTACTGCACTCAATGGAGTGACAATAAATGCTATTCTTTTTTATTCTATTCTATTGGGAGGTCACAATCAGGTTGGACATGCTGTTCCTGAAGGCTGGAGTAAGGCTGAGGGATCAGATGGCCTACCCCTGCTTCGAATTGGTCTGTTCACATGAGATGGACCCAAAAAAAGGTTAACTATAATTTTCTTACAGTTTACAGTAAAGTGTAGAGTCCAAAACTAAAGCTTTGTTCATGTCCCTACAAGCACGAACACTACCCTCAGGGCACAGTATCTACCCTTTGGCATTGGCCCTGCTCTGACTAGTCTTCACACTATAGATCCTGACTGCATCTTCGATCCTGTTGTTAATGTTCTGTCAACTGAGGAATGGACATATGAATGCTTTTGCTGTGATCATGAGACTTTACACTAATCTGAGAGAGGTTAGTACACATGTATAAGAACCAGTTTACCTGGAAGTGACTGATCTGTGCCATATGGTGTGAGACTGCCATCTGGTAGCATATATTTCGGGACGAGTTCTATCACTTATCCTCCTGCCCAGACTTTTAAATAAACCAAATAAACAATAAATCCAAATCAGGACTGACAGCTCCAAAACCTAACAAAACTTTAAAAAACACAAGGATGAGCACTCAAAGTATTAAAACATTGAAGGCAATGGGTCTAGTGTGGGGAACTGGGACAAATGTAAATTGTTGTATAGTTTTGGTGATACGGACATGATAGGCCAAAGGGCTTTTTCTGTACTGCGTGATTTGATGATAGAGAAGCAGGCAGTTGGGTGTAGGAACCCAACTTCCAGGACTTGCTATGGACCACATTGGCCAGGTCCATAAGCAGATTGACAAGGAAGTCCCCTGATCAAAAAACAAAGTTGCTGGAAATGCTCAGCAGGTCTGGCAGCATCAGTGGAGGAGAAAACAGAGTTAACGTTTCGGGTCCGGTGACCCTTCCTCAGAACTGAAGAAGGGCCACTGGACACGAAACGTTAACTCTGTTTTATCCTCCACAGATGCTGCCAGACCTGCTGAGCTTTTCCAGCAACTTTGTTTTTGTTCCTTATTCACAGCATCCGCAGTTCTTCTGGTTTTTATTAAGCCCCTTGATCAGCCTGGCCCTCTATACACCTGGTGCCTAAAGATCAGGAACATAAATGTGCAACCAAAACTCTAAAAGGTGCCCTTTCATAGAACAACAAAAGGGGCTGGAATCTATAGCATTCCAAACAAACATGGCCCAAGCGCTCAAATGTAATCCTCCTTTCAAAGCGGAGTCTATATAATTGGCAGTGATAGTGTTGGTTTTAGGGGGTTTATAATCATAGTTACCTAATGTAGGCAGTCAGTGATTTATCACAATTTTATGATAGTTTATTCAGAAGCTTGGATTTGATACATTAGTTAATTAGGCAAACCATAGAATCCCTGCAGTGTAGAAACAGACCATTCAACCCAACAAGTCCACAGCGCCCCTCCGAAGAACATCCCACCCAGATCCGTTCCCCTATCCCTGCATTTCCCATACATAACCCCACCTAACCTAAGCATCCCGGGCCACTATGGGCATTTTAGTGTGGCCAATCCCCCTACTCAACAAATTTTTCAACTGTGGGAAGAAATAGGAGCACCTGGAGGAAACCCACACAGACACAGGGAGGATGTGCAAACTCCACACAGGCACTTGCCTGAGGGTGGGGTGAGTCCTAGGTTCCTGGTGCTATGAGGTAGCAGTGCCAACCACTCAGCCACCGTGCCTCCCATAAGGAAGGAAATATATAACATGTGACAGACAGAACAGTCTATCAATCCCAGAGGTATTCTGTCAAATGGAGTTGTAAGGGCAATGCCTTTCCATGTCCCAATTGCCCTGTAATCTTTTGTGGTGGTCTCTGGTTGTCTTTGATGGTCTCTTGTAGCCTTTGGTATCAACAGTCCTTGTTCTTTGCTGAGGCGAATGTAGGGGAATGTCTGGTCTTCCCCAAGGAGATTAGATGGCTTCTATTCGATTTTCTTACCCTCCTCTCCCCACCAACCTTATTGACATAGATTATTTAGGGGTCTGGCCGTCTTGGCTGTCCCCACCTAATTAGCAGATATGTAAGTTAAACCACTATTGAGGCTTAGTGAAAAGAGGCATTTATCATAACAAGATATACTTCATTGCACATTATCAACAGCCAGAGATAACATATCTGTCTCCATCAGGACCTTGCACCTGACTGCTTGTTGCCAACCCAAAAATGGTGTGGTAACACTAGATTTGGTGTAGATTAATGCAGTGTTAAAAATAAGGCCATAAGAAATAGAAACAGAACTGGCCACTTGGCCCATCAAGTCTGTTCCATCATTCAATCATGGCTGATATGTTTCTCAACCCTGTTCTCTTCGTAAACTTTGATCCCCTTAGTAATCAAGAACCTACTTAATTCTGTCTTTAAAACACTCAATGACTTGCCCTGCACAGCTTTCTGCATCAATGAGTTCCACAGATTCACCACCCTCAGCTGAAGAAATTCCTCCTCATCTCTATTCTAAAGGGTTGTCCCCTCACTCTGAGACTGTGCCCCCAGGCCCTAGTCTCTTCAATTAAGGAAACATCTTCTCCACGTCCACTTTGTCCAGGCCCCTCAGTATTCAGTACGTTTCAATGAGATCACTCCTCATCCTTTTAACTCCATGGAGTGCAGACCTAGAGTCCTCAACCGCTTATCATATGACACGCCCTTCATTCCTGGCATCATTCTTGTGAACCTCCTGTGAAGACCCTCCATGCCGGCACATCCTTCCTTAGATATGGGTCCCAAAGCTGCTCACAAAAACTACTCTCTGACCAGAGACCTATACGACCTCAGCAGTACATTCCTGCTATTGCATTCTAGCCCTCTTGAAATTAATGTTAACATTGCATTACTCTTCCTAACTGTCAACTGAATCTGCATGTTAACCTTAACTGAATCTTAAACTAGGATTCCTAAGCCCCATTGTGTTTCAGATTTCCAAAGTCTTTCCTCATTTAGAAAATAGTCTGCACCGCTATTTTTCCTACCAAAGTGCATAACCTCACATTTTGCCACATTGTATTCCAGCTGCCACTTCTTTGTCCACTCTCTTACCTTGTCCAAGTCTTTCTGCAGCTTTCCTGCTTCTTCAACACCACCTCCTCTTTTATTGTGTCATCTGCAAACTTAGCAAGAATGCTCTGTTTCTTTGTCCAGCTTGTTAATGTATAACACGAACTGTTGCGGTCCCAACATTGACCCCTATGGAACTCCACTAGCTATTAGCTGCCATCTTGACTCCTTTACCCCACTGTCTTCCTTCTTTCAGTCAACGATTGTCCATCCGTGCCAGTACACTGCCCCTAACACCATTTGGTCTTATTTTATTTAGCAACATCCTGCTTGGCACTTTGTCAACAGCAAATCTGGAAAATGGATCACATCCACTGCTCTTCTTTGTCTAACTTGCTCATTACCTCCACAAAGAATTCTAACTGATTTGTCAGCCATGATCTCCCCTTGACAAAGCTGTGCTGACTCAATGCTACTCTATCATGCACTTCCAAGTGCTCCATACTCTCATGATCAATAATGGACCGTAAAACCTTTCCAATGACTGAGGCCAGGCTAACCACTCTATAGTTTCCCATCTTCTGTCTACCTCCTTCATAAAAGAGGGGCTTACTTAAGCCACCTTCAAGTCCTCTGGGACCCTCCCTGGCTTCCTGAAAAATCAGCACCAATGCCTCCTCAGCTATCTTGTTCAAAACTCTGCAATGTAGTCTGTCCTGTCTGATTACTGTATCCAGCTTAAGAGATTTCAGCTTCCCTAGCACCTTCTCCATATTGCTGGCACCTACAATCACCTCTGCACCACCCCACCCCCTTGTGAAGTTCTGGTATACTTCTGGTGTCTTTCACCATGAAGACTGATGCAAAATATTTGGCCCCAACCGTGACCACATCTACATCCAAGACATTGAGACCCTTCAGAAGCGTTTCTCCCTGCGAGTCCTGAAACATACACTCGCAGCAGTGTGCCAGCATCTCCAGGCTCTGCAATCCACCCTGCCCCAGCTCAGAGCCTCCCTCTCCCAGACCTGCAAAGGACCTCTCCTGTTTTTCATCCTCCGCGGGATCCACAGACTAAGCACACAGTTCTACTCAGCTTTACTGGACACCAAAAACCGTAAGTACAACAAATTCACTGGTTCCTGCCACCTTAAACAGGATTCTTCCACCTCCCTCATCCCCAGCCTGTCCCTCCACCTCCCCCACAATGTACCCGCCGCCATTGACCATGAGGACACGACCAGTAGACCCACCGATGACGTCACATCCGCCACCGCTGGGCACACCACTTCCGGGATCACGAACACGACCGCTGCTGGGGCCACCGCCTCCACCTCCACTACTTACGCCACTAACGCCACCGTCACCGCTGCTGCTGCCGTCCACCCCTCTCCGCCCACTGCAGCCAACGCAACTCCGCCCACCGCCGACAATGACACAACTCCGCCCACTGCCAACGCTAGCGACACTCTGCCCACCATTGACGGAACGCCACCCACAGCCAACGACAACATTGCTCCGCCCAAAACCTCCACAACCAGCTACTCCAGAGGAGACAGCCACACTGAGCCCTGCCGAATCTTCACCATCCCCCCAGACCTCCCACTGACGGAAGACGAACGGTCAGTCCTAAGCAAGGGGCTCACCTTTGAGCCCCTCCACCCACATATCAACGAATATTAGTCATGTCTGGATATCGAACAGTTTGTCTGCCGCCTTCGCCTCCACGCTTACTTTTTCATCCGGGAGCCTAACCCTCCCTCCACTGACCCCTTCACCCACCTCCAACACAAGTCCTCCTCCTGGACACCACTCCCAGGCCTCCTACCCTCCCTCGACCTCGTCATCTCCAACTGCCATCGAGACATTAACCGCCTCAACCTCTCCACCCCTCTCACCCACTTCAACCTCTCCCCCCGCAGAACGGGCAGCCCTCCACCCCATCCGTTCCAATCCCAACCTCACCATCAAACCCGCAGACAAGGGAGGGTGCAGTGGTAGTATGGCGCACTGACCTTTACATTGCTGAGGTCAGACGCCAACTCTCCGACATTTCCTCCTACCGCCCCCTTGATCATGACCTGACCCCTGAGCACCAAACCATCATCTCCCAAACCATCCATGACCTCATCACCTCAGGTGGCCATCCACCCACAGACTCCAACCTCATTGTTCCCCAAACCCGCACAGCTCACTTCTATCTCCTTTCCAAAATCCACAAACCCGCTTGCCCTGGTCGACCTATTGTCTCTGCCTGCTCCTGCCCCTCTGAGCTCATTTCCACCTATCTGGACTCCATTTTCTCCCCCTTGGTCCAGGAACTCCCCACCTACTTCCATGACACCACCCATTTTACTGCTTCATTTTAACTGAGACATGTGCCCTTTAAACGAATGCGATGCTCCAGAGCTTTCCCTCACAGACCTTTGATCTGAATGATTTAGGAGTAGTCGAGATATTCCCATTCCCATTCACCTCCTCCAGAACTTCCAATTCCCCGGTCCCCAACACCTCATTTTCACCATGGGCATCCAGTCCCTATACACCTGCATTCCCCATGCAGATGGCCTCACACTCAACAACTTCTCTTTCGATTCCTCCCACTTCCTACTGTCAAAGCGGGTGGCCATGGGTACCCGCATGGGCCCAAGCTATGCCTGCCTCTTCGTAGGTTATGTGGAACAGTCCCTCTATCACACCTACACTGGCCCAAAACCCCACCCCTTCCTCCGTTACATTGATGACTGTATCGGCACCGCCGCATGCTCCCAAGATGAGCTCGAACAGTTCATCCATTTCACCTTCCACCCCAACCTTAAGTTCACCTGGACCATTTCCAACACATCCCTTACCTTCCTGGACCTTTCTGTCTCCATCTCAGGCAACCATCTACAAACCGATGTCCATTTCAAGTCCACCGACTCCCACAGCTACCTGGAATACACCTCCTCCCACCCACCTTCCTGCAAAAATTCCATCCCCTATTCCCAATTCCTACGCCTCCACCGCATCTGCTCCCAGGATGAGGCATTCCACTCCTGCACATCCCAGATGTCCTCGTTCTTCAAGGGCCGCAACTTCCCCCTCACAGTGGTTGAGAACGCCCACGACCGTGTTTCCCGCATTTCCCGTACCTCATCCCTCACACCCTGTCCCCGCAATAACTGCCAAAAGAGAATCGCCCTCGTCCTCACGTACCACCCCACCAACCTCCGGATACAACACATCATCGTCTGACACTTCCACTATCTACAATCTGACACCACCACTAAAGACATTTTTCCATCCCCACCCTTGTCTGCCTTCTGGGGAGACCTCTCTCTCCGTGACTCCCATGTCTGGTCCACACTCCCCTCCAACCCCACCACACTCGGCACTTTTCCCCTGCAACCGCATGAAATGCTACACCTGCCCCCACACCTCCTCCCTCACCCCCATCCCAGGCCCCAAGAAGACTTTCCACATCAAGCAGATGTTCACCTGCACATCTGCCAATGTGGTATACTGCATCTGCTGTACATGGTGTGGCTTCCTCTACATTGGGGAAACCAAGCGGAGGCTTGGGGACCACTTTGCAGAACACCTCCGCTCGGTTCGCAGTAAACAACTGCACCTCCCAGTCGTGAACCATTTCAACTCCCCCTCCCATTCCTTAGACGACATGTCCATCCTGGGCCTCCTGCAGTGCCATAATGATGCCATCTGTAGGTTGCAGGAACAGCAACTCATATTCCGCTTGGGAACCCTGCAGCCCAATGGTATCAATGTGGATTTCACCAGCTTCAAGATCTCCCCTTCCCCCACTGTATCCCAAAACCAGCCCAGCTCGTCCCCGCCTGCCTAGCCTGTTCTTCCTCTCACCTTTCCTTTCCTCCCACTTCAAGCCGGGCCTCCATTTGCTACCTACTAACCTCATTCCCGCCCCCTTGACCTGTCCATCCTCCCTGGACTGACCTCTCCCTCCCTACCTCCCCACTCATACTCTCCTCTCCACCTATCTTCTCCGCTATCCAGCTTCAGTCCGCACCACCCCCCCAACTCTCCCTATTATTTCAGAACCCTCTCGCCATCCCCTTTTTCTGATGAAGGGTCTAGGCCCGAAACATCAGCTTTTGTGCTCCTCTGATGCTGCTTGGCCTGCTGTGTTCATCCAGCCTCACGCTTTGTTATCGCGGGTTCCCCAGCATCTGCAGTTTCCATATGTCTGATGCAAAATACCTATTCAGTTTCTCTATCATTTCTCTGTTCCTCTTTACTACTACTTCAGCCTCAATTTCCAGCTGTGCGATATCCATTCTTGCCTTTCTCTTACCTCTTAGATATCTGAACATCTCTTGCAATCTTCTTTTACTATCCAGGTTGAATCGTGGGATCTGGCAACTAATCCTGCAACACAAGGAATAGAAAAGCTTAGTTCCAAATTTAGCCATTTCTTAAATCTACTTTCACAAGATGCCTTAAAGGTTTTTCCATAATTTAGTGGTTCTCGTGAAGCTGTTAGTGTAATTTTATTGCTTCATTTTAACTGAGACATGTGCCCTTTAAACGAATGCGATGCTCCAGAGCTTTCCCTCACAGACCTTTGATCTGAATGATTTAGGAGTAGTCGAGATTTTCCCATTCTGTGCAGAAATCAAAGCAACTATTTTAAATGGTTGCCTCCAGCCCACTCTGCGGTTCTGAGGTGTTATAAGTGACATTATCAGACAGCCTCAGGCAAAAAAATAAACAATTCCTCCTTTGTAGCTTACTTAGCGACTATCAACATGGCCCTTCCCGGATGGATATTACCCTGCTCTGAAGTAGCTTGTCATTCTGGGCACTTAATTCCTTGTTTAAGCTGACAGTTCTGAGCTTATGCCACAAACTTTTACGCTAAGTGTTAACTTCAAGCTTTCTCTAATCTAGAGGTAGTCAGGCTGAGCCTTGAAGATTTAAGCGCCAGGCCTCAGTGTGGTCTCTATGGATTGGAGGACTCAGTTTCTGGGTTTTGTGTATGCCCCTGGCCTCTGGTTCTTGGTTCTATGCATCACAGGCCCAAGGCCCTGGCTGTGAATGACTCTGTATCATGGATTCTGGCTCTGGTATCTAGTAGATCACTAGCATCAGATTGAGATCTTCTTGGATCCCAGACATCATATTTTGGGTTCTCCACAAGGCAGACCTCAGGCTGTGAGGTCAGTGTGGATCCAAGGGACTGATCTGTCGAACGACCGATAAATAATTTGAAGATAAAGAATTTTACTGCCAGTGAATGTGTCCATATTTGGGTTGTCCTGTCAAGTTTCCTGTAACAATACCTAAGCAACAAACAAAAAAATGCAAATGAAGAACTGGGGAGGCAATGGCATGGTGGCATTACCGTTAGACTATTAATCCAGAAACTCAGCTAATGCTCAGGGGACACAGGTTCAAATCACAACAGTGGAATTTGAATTCAATAAAGAATCTGGATTTGAAAGTCTAACGATGATCATAAAACCATTGTCAGTTGTTGGTGGGGCAGTGCCCAAAGTGTCAACAAAGACAAAAGTTACTGCCAGTAGCTCCCCAACATTTGTGGGAATGGCCAGATAAACCTTAGACTTGGTTACACGTTGACTATTCGGTCCTTTCATGGGCTCAATGTTCTTAGTCATTGTGAACGCCCACTCAAAGTGGTTAGACATGTATAGAGTTCTTCATCTAATATGGGGATGATGACAGAAAAAATGCACGAGTCTTTAGCAATACACAGACTCCTGGATGTGTTGGTCACAGATAATGGGCCATCATTTACCAGGAGGGATCTTGAGTATGTCCTAAAGTCAAATGCATTCGACATAGAACATAGAACATAGAACATAGAACATAGAACAGTACAGCACAGAACAGGCCCTTCAGCCCACAATGTTGTGCCGACCATTGATCCTCATGTATGCACCCTCAAATTTCTGTGACCATATACATGTCCAGCAGTCTCTTAAATGACCCCAATGACCTTGCTTCCACAACTGCTGCTGGCAACGCATTCCATGCTCTCACAACTCTCTGCGTAAAGAACCTGCCTCTGACATCCCCTCTATACTTTCCACCAACCAGCTTAAAACTATGACCCCTCGTGCTAGCCATTTCTGCCCTGGGAAATAGTCTCTGGCTATCAACTCTATCTATGCCTCTCATTATCTTGTATACCTCAATTAGGTCCCCTCTCCTCCTCCTTTTCTCCAATGAAAAGAGACCGAGCTCAGTCAACCTCTCTTCATAAGATAAGCCCTCCAGTCCAGGCAGCATCCTGGTAAACCTCCTCTGAACCTTCTCCAAAGCATCCACATCTTTCCTATAATAGGGCGCCCAGAACTGGACGCAGTATTCCAAGTGCGGTCTAACCAAAGTTTTATAGAGCTGCAACAAGATCTCACGACTCTTAAACTCAATCCCCCTGTTAATGAAAGCCAAAACACCATATGCTTTCTTAACAACCCTGTCCACTTGGGTGGCCATTTTAAGGGATCTATGTAACTGCACACCAAGATCCCTCTGTTCCTCCACGCTGCCAAGAATCCTATCCTTAATCCTGTACTCAGCTTTCAAATTCGACCTTCCAAAATGCATCACCTCGCATTTATCCAGGTTGAACTCCATCTGCCACCTCTCAGCCCATCTCTGCATCCTGTCAATGTCCCGCTGCAGCCTACAACAGCCCTCTACACTGTCAACGACACCTCCTACCTTGGTGTCGTCTGCAAACTTGCTGACCCATCCTTCAATCCCCTCGTCCAAGTCATTAATAAAAATTACAAACAGTAGAGGCCCAAGGACAGAGCCCTGTGGAACTCCACTCACCACTGACTTCCAGGCAGAATATTTTCCTTCTACAACCACTCGCTGTCTTCTGTTGGCCAGCCAATTCTGTATCCAAGCAGCTAAGTTCCCCTGTATCCCATTCCTCCTGACCTTCTGAATGAGCCTACCATGGGGAACCTTATCAAATGCCTTACTGAAGTCCATATACACCACATCCACAGCTCGACCCTCATCAACTTTTCTAGTCACATCCTCAAAAAACTCGATAAGGTACAAAGACAACTCCATACCATCCATCATCCAATGGTCTGGATGAAAGGGCAGTCCAAACTTTGAAAGCAGGCTTAAAGAAGCAGCCTACAGCTTCTCTAGATACCAAACTGTCCCACTTCCTATTTGATTATAGGACCATGCCTCATGCAACTACAGAGATAGCTCTAGCATGGGCAAGCGTTCCAGTAGCAGATGAACTGAGGCGGGCGTAAGTCAGGTGATGTTACAATGGTCTCACTAAAGTACATTAGGGAGTTACAATGTCTTAAATTTGGGCTCAGTAGGTGATGAAAAGCTAATGATACTTGCAAACCCAGCCCAGAGTAGGATCGAACGGGCTAATGATGCACGACACGAGCATGGCTGTGATTGATGATGCCATTACTTTGGACTCGGTTCAGTTGGAGTCCCAGTTTGATTTTGGAATCAGGGAAATCCTTGATGTTATCATTCCAATAACTGTGATTGGCTCAGCCAGTTGATGACCATAATCCTATTACTTTTGATTTACATTTTGTTTAATTTCTAGTAGTTGAAGTTTCAGATGGAGTAAAGAAACAGGCTCCGAGATGTGCTGCATGATCTGGCGTCACTCACGCTCCAGTTAGACGCACTCAATACTTCACTCACTCAGTGTCACTCGCACTCAGTGTCATTCACACTGAGTGCCACTCATACATTGTCTCTTTAGCTTGGGAATGTTGATCCATTCCCGGCCTCTCCGGCCAACTTGTGCGCATTGTTTGGTTTCAGTGGTCCTGCTGCTATTTGCTGGTCTGTTTCAGAAGGGAAGCAGACTCAAAACGGCTGCTGGATTGCTTCCTCTGGGCCTAACCGGAGAGAGGTAGAAACATGTAGTCTGACACCAGTCTGATTTCCAGACTAAACACCTCAAAAATGCCCATTCCCCTCTCCCACAAGTCAAAGTGACAGCAGCCAGTATCCAAGGAATAATCAGCATTCTGCACTCTGTACAAAGACAGAGCTTTCAGTAGTAGACTGGTCTCTTTAAAATATGGACAGCATCAAATGAGACCGTTAGTTGGCGATTGCATGATGGGACAAACGCCATACATTCCAGAGATGGTTTCTCCGATCCAGTAACTACAGATTACAGGATGTTAGTTACTGAATCTCCTCTGTCCACATTCACTGATTTTCCTCCAAGTAATGTCAGCATTGGATAATGAGCTTCAGCAGAATCTGTAATCTCATAGTCCAGCATTTCCCTCGTTCAGCCTAGTTCAAAGAGATATGCAGAAGAGGCATGGTTTAAAAAATGAGGTACTCAACCCGTAAGGATTCAACACCAGCATGCATCCTTAATAAGAAGCAGCATCCATCCCCCAGCTAGCAGCCTGAATTAACAGCTCTGTTAAGTCATTGTATCCAGTTGTGAATGGTGGTAGGCAATTAAAAACTGGATGTGAGAGAGAGAGATTCTGCAGTCATTCCGAAGTGAAGGATTTCACTAGCCTGGATTCTGTTTTTTCACGCAAGTGGGAATTCTGAATGGGAATCTATTGTGGGATAACAGACGGGCAAATAGAGAATGGTTGTTGTTTCATTGGTTTCCCGGAGTGAAAAAGAGAATATTTAAATATTGCTAAAGCTTACTATGCAGTAAATGCATGAGCAGCTCTCTCCACTACCGATGCTGTTGTTAAGTCATAAAGATGTTTTGATGTCACAAAATAAGCCATGTCATGTATACATTTCATTGCCAGTGCAATGCCAGGTATGTTGGCTGTACTTCCCAATGACTGTTGTACCGCGTCAAACAGCACCTCCTGCTGACAATTTGCAATAGGCAGCATTCTGCTTGTGCTCAACCAGCCCATGCTTGTGAGCCCCAGAAAAATATATATCCATGATTGGACGTGATTCAGCCATTGGAAATCATTCATTAAATAACGCAGATTGTGCTAAGAGTTGCACTGTAAACTGATTTAGGATAATTAGCTGTGTTGGCAGCGTGGTGTAACTGCACATGCTAGAAGCTATATACATAAATAGACAGGACCCTATTTTATGGAAGGAGAAGGACTGTCTTAATAAAAGGACTATGGAGACAGCCAAGATATGCTGCAGACCTGTGGCAACGCCCTGACCAACCAGAATCTACCTACCTGATCTGAGAATTAACATAGAACATAGAACACAGAACATAACAGCACAGTACAGGCCCTTCGGCCCTCGATGTTGTGCCGACCTGTCATACCGATCTCAAGCCCATCTAACCTACACTATTCCATATACGTCCATATGCTTGTCCAATGACAACTTAAATGTACCTAAAGTTGGCGAATCTGCTACTGTTGCAGGCAAAACGTTCCATTCCCTTACTAGTCTCTGAGTAAAGACACTACCTCTGACATCTGTCCTATATCTTTCACCCCTCAATTTAAAGCTATGCCCCCTCGTGCTCGACGTCACCATCCTAGGAAAAAGGCTCTCCCTATCCACCCTATCTAACTCTCCGATTATTTTATATGTTTCAATTAAGTCACCTCTCAACCTTCTTCTCCCTAATGAAAACAGCCTCAAGTCCCTCAGCCTTTCCTCGTAAGACCTTCCCTCCATACCAGGCAACATCCTAGTAAATCTCCTCTGCACCCTTTCCAAAGCTTCCACATCCTTCTTATAAAGCGGTGACCAGAACTGTACACAATACTCCAAGTGCAGCCGCACCAGAGTTTTGTACAGCTGCAGCATAACCTCTCGGTTCCGGAACTCGATCCCTATATTAATAAAAGCTAAAACACTGTATGCCTTCTTAACAGCCCTGTCAAACTGGATGGCAACTTTCAAGGATCTGTGTACACGGCCACCAAGCTCTCTCTGCTCATCTACACTACTAAGAATCTTACCATTAGCCCAATTAGGATTGACGGTTAACTGTTTTGCTGCATCTCTATGCCAATGATGGCCCAATCAACTATCAGCTTCTTCTTATTCTGTATAAAATGGTACCTTCTGTTTTTTATTTAAATCTCTTTCTTGTGTCCTAGTCTTGATGAATATAAGATGCAAAGCTTCAACGTCCAGTCACCTTTTAGCAATGTTTCAGTTCTGAACTACCAAGCGTTTATTTAATAGAATCCTTCTTGAAAAATTCTTAAATTAATGATCATGACAAGCTTTGAAGTATCAGCATCTGGATCCAAAATATTACTTCCACTTATCATCATCACCTAACAGTCAGCAGTTTCTGATGTAAGCTTGGCACCAGACTTTAGCCCAAAGGTTCTAACTCAGTTAAAACACTTGGATGCATTAGCGACTTTTCGAAATGATTCGGATGAAATGGGATGGCACTAAACGTGATGGTATCTCCTGGGTCACTCACCACTTAAAAATGTTCAAAAGCTACCCACACATCATGGAAGTACAAATTCCTAACCATCATACCATTCTCTGTCCTGTAAAGTAGAGTGTCTGGCAGTACAACTCACCATTTATTTGTCTCTGGTAAGAATTTGCTCCATCTGCACATTCCCAGGTCATCTGCACTCTGAATGTTTCAACAGTAACTGTTATTCCCAATGACTGACAAATACAGTGCAAGTGCCTATGTATGTTATTGCTGTATTTAGATAATGCTGGAGACAGGCTCAGAAAGTCTCATTCATTTGGTGTCGAGCTCACATTTTGGATCTATTCTGCTGCATCTGTGAAAATTCAACTATTTTGGAGCAAGTTTGTTTGTAATTTTCTTCTTTTTTAATTGTAAATCACATTCCTGATATTTTCTCTGCTCTTTCAAGATTGTGGTTGAGAAATTGGACCATAAAAAACATAAAGGCAGTAAATTGTGATTTCATAGAATCTTAGGGTGTTATAGAAGGGAACGTGGCCATTCTATGCATTGTGCCTTTGTTGCCCCTTCAATAGAGTTATTCCATTTTTATCCTCTTCCCTGCTATTTTCCCATAGCTGTGCACATCTTCTTCTTTCATAAACTTATATCTTTATTCCAATTTTCTTTCACAAGTTTTTGTTGACATTGTTTCCTCTGCCTTTTTGACAGTGCATTCTCGATTGTTACAACTCACTGTGGAGAAAATAAAACTCATCTCAATCTGTTTCTTTTGCCAAGTGCCTTAGATCTGTGTCTACTAGTTACTAACACTTATCAAAGCACTTGGTGATTTTATCATTTTATTAAATCTACTTGTTCTATCAATCCCTATTTAAACTCCTTTTTCTAAGATGATCAGTTCTAAATTCACTAGCTCATCTTAGGCCAAAAAGCTGAGAATGTTGGCCATGATGAAAAACTAGGAGTAGAGGCAATTCAGAGAGTTAGAGGATCCCTGTAAACGAATTACTTAAATGTAACAGATGGGTATACAAATAACCAAAGAGGTTGGTAGAATTTTTCATTTATTCATGGGATTACTAGTTAGACTAGCCTTTATTGCCCATCCCTAATTTGCCAGAGTGTGGACGACAGTCAATCAGGTTGTGTGTTTCTGGAATCTGATGTCGGCCAGACCTGGTGAGAATAGTAGATTTCCCTTCCTAAAAACAACACTGGTGAATGAGAGATAATAGGAACTGCAGATGCTGGAGAATCCGAGATAACAAGGTGTGGAGCTGGATGAACACAGCAGGCTAAGCAGCATCTTAGGAGCAGGAAAGCTGACATTTCGGGCCTAGGCCCTTCATCAGAAATGGGGGAGGGCCTCCCCCTCTCTCCCTACTTATTTCAGAACCCTCTTCCCCTCCCACATATCTGTGAAGGGTCTAGGCCCGAATCATCAGCTTTCCTGTTCCTAAGATGCTGTTTGGCCAGCTGTGTTCATCCAGCTCCACACCTTGTTAATGTTAGTGAGCTAACTGGGTTTTTATTACAATCAATTTAATCAATTTTAAAAAGGCCCAAAGAACTACAGACGCTAGAAATCAGAAAAGAAAAGAGACATTTCTGGAAAAATAGAACAGACCAGGCAGTATCTGTGGAGAGAAAGCAGAGTTCTTCTGAAGAAGGATCACTGGACCTGAAATGTTAACTCTGCTTCCTCTTCACAGAATCTGCTTGACCTGTTCAGTTTTTCCAGCAATTTCTGTTCTTGTTGGTGGTAAAATGGCCATCATTTGACAAGCTTTTAAGACCAGATTGTTTGTAATTTAATTCAAATTACTCCATCTGGAACAGTGGGATTCAAACTCATGTCTTCAGAACATCAACCTGGGTTTCTGGATTATTAGTCCAGTGATATTATCATGACATCACTGCATCCTCTGGCCTTTATTCCATGCCATAATAACTAGAGAGCTGAATGTAAAAGACTGGAAATTTTTGACAGTGATAGAAAATCCTGGAATGACCATATCTGATTGCTTCACAACATCTTACATTGGATTATGTTGGTATTCGAAAGAATGCAGCACAGATTCCTCAGAACATTATTACAGTCTTCATAGGATAAATTATGACAACAGATTAGATAAACAAAGCTTGTGTTCCCTGGAAAATGGATTCCATGCAGTTCGCCCAAAGTAAAAATCTGCTTCTATAAGGAAATGCATTTCTTCAGCCACTTTGCCTATTGTGTTCTTGAATCTATGGTGAACTTCATCCTCAAAATTTTATCAGCATTATATTTTCATTTTTATTTCTATTTGCAGCTTGTAATTTCCCTATCTGTTCAGTTGTGACCAGTTGCTTTGCCAATGACCATAAGACCATAAGACATAGGAGTGGAAGTAAGGCCATTCGGCCCGTTAAGTCCACACTGCCATTTAAATCATGGCTGATGGGCAATTCAACTCCACTTCGCTGCACTCTCCCCGTAGCCCTTGATTCCTTGTGAGATCAAGAATCTTTCGATCTCTGCCTTGAAGGCATCCAATGTCCCGGCCTCCACTGCACTCCGTGGCAATGAATTCCACAAGCCCACCACACTCTGGCTGAAGAAATGTCGTCTCATTTCAGTTTTAAATTTACCCCCTCTAATTTTAAGGCTGTGCCCTTGGGTCCTAGTCTCCCCGCCTAACGGAAACAACTTCCTAGCGTCCACCCCTTCAAAGCCATACATTATCTTGTAAGTTTCTAATAGAGCTCCCCTCAACCTTCTAAACTCTAATTAGTACAATCCCAGAATCCTGAGCCGTTCATCATACGTTAAACCTACCATTCCAGGGATCATCTGTGTGAATCTCCGCTGGACATGCTCCAGGGCTAGTATGTCCTTCCTGAAGTGTGGGGCCCAAAATTGGACACAGTATTCCAAATGGGACCTAACTAGAGCTTTATAAAGCCTCAGAAGCACATTGATGCTTTTATATTCCAACCCTCTCGAGATCAACGACAACATCACATTCGCTTTCTTAATCATGGACTCTACCTGCAAGTTAACCTTTAGAGAATCCTGGGCCAACACTCCCAGACAATTATTAATGAATCAATTCATTTGTTACAAACTTTGTGCATATGAAAGTGTGATACTGAGGTATGAAAAAGAAACTTGATTCATCCAAAAGCTTTGTATTAAAATCTTATATTCACCTGAATGTCATATCAATGTTTGCTGTTGACATTGTTTTGTCAACAACTAGAATGGAATAGCCTTCTCCTGAGCTCCCCTTCATTACACATACCAATCTTCAACCAGTTCAACTCACATCATATAATGTCAAGATGCAGGTGAAGGGATTGAAGAGAGCTAAGACTAGACATCCTAAAAACATCCCAGCCATAGTAATGAGGAGCTGCGCTCAAGATCTAGCTAAATTGACATCCACATGACATTGTGATAAGTTAACCAGGTAAGTCCTATAATATAAAGAAAGGAAAAGCCGATCCAGCCGATTACCCTCCAAAGATCACCACCACCTACAAGCACCCCTCTGAGCCACTCACCATCCTAATTTGGGAATATACCACCGTCTCTTCAAAGTAACTGGGTCAATATCTTGGAATCCCCTCCCTTATAGCATTGTGGGCTAGTCAGGTCACCACCACCTTCCCAAGGGCAACTAGGAATGGGTAATAAATGCTTTCCCAACCAGAGATGCCTGTGTCCCATGAAATAATTTTTAGAAAGGAGCTGAATTCCAGAAGTAAGGTGAAAGTGAACGAAAATGTTGTCCTTGTTAACAAGGCAGAATTTGGCTGACTATGGCATCAAGGTGTTCTAGCACAATCACAGTTACTGGAAGTCAAAGGAAAAGCACTCCACTGGTTGAGGTCAGACCAGGAACAAAGGAAGATGGTTATGGATGTTGGAGGTCAATTATCTCATTCCAGTTCATTGTGACAAAACCTCCCCAGGTTGTGTCCTGGGCCTAACTTCCTCCAGTTGCTTCATCAGTTATTTTTTGTCTGTTATTCGGTCAGTGAAGACATCTTTGCTAATGATTGACAAATGTTTAGTGTTTGCTGGAATCTATGGTTTCAAAACTTGTAGATTTTTGTAGTTTAGGGGTTATGGTGTGATGTGGGGTTGGGGGGTGCCTCACTTAAGAAAAGGCTTCTAGGAAAATTAAAACAGAAACGGAAACTTCAGATTTCTGAGAGAACTGCAATTGTCTGAAACGATACAAACAACTGAGAGCTCTCTGAACATAGAATCCAGTCGCAGTATAGGGAGGCTGAAGATGACAGGGAATAGGTGAATACATAGTTGTTGCATTTGTTTCTGTTGTTGACATATAACATTGGAGCCATGCCATCAAGACTATTGTAAGGAAAGATTAGGAGGTTCTGCAGATGCACACGATTTTAGTAAAAAAACTGTACTTTAAGAATGTAGGTTGTAGTGTTACTGCTGTTGGCAAGCAACCAGGCAAAAATTCTTAAAAAAACAGGAGCTGAAATTCTTTGTCAGGAAAGTAGAATTTTGAATGATTTGTGGTTTGGAGCTTATTGTCAGTTAATATATTGGAGCTAAATCTTGGAGCTTCTTCCCAAGTGGCATTGTGGAAGTACTTTCACTGCACAGAATGTAGCAGTTAAAGTTTGTGGTTTACCACAATCTGCCTAAAAGCAATTAGGGATGGCCAACGGTACCCAATTCACACAAATGAATAAAATAAATCCCGCTAAGGATCCTGAGATGTACTGAAGTTTCACATGCCCACTGACTAATGCTCCTTGATTTAATAAACTCATAGCATAAGTCCTATCTCAACTCTACAATCAAACAATATCTTAACCTCCAAATATCTATTGACCTCTGCCTAGAATATCCTCGATTCTTAGCATTCGCAGCTGTCTAGGGTAATTTACTGCAAAGGCTCACAACACTTGATTGAAGAAGTTCCTCCTTATCATTATCCTAAAATCATGATCCGTTACACAACATATTTAAATTTAGTTCTACACTCCCTCAACAGTGGAGAGGCCTTTCCCTGCATTTATCTTATTGTCTGTTAAACAATGAGATCACCTCTCATTCCTCGAAACTTTAGAGGACGTAAGGTAAATCTATTCAATCATTCCTGTTAGAATAACCCCTTCTTCCTACGAACTACATTACTGAACCTTCATTGCACTTCCTCCAAGGCAAGTAAGCGAAGGAGGTCAAAACTGTACACTCTGTCTTTGATGTTGTCTCACATTGTCTTTACATTACTGTGCCAAATGCCTTAAGACACTTCATTAGGAATGTGCAGAGATGAAGTCAAGGTTTAAGAGGGAGTGCACACACACAACTCACGAAAATTCCCTCAAGCATCACCTGCCCTATATGTGGTGGCATCTGCATGTTGTGCAATGGATTCATCAACAAAATTCCTTCTAGATTGGGAAGCTCCAAGCAAATTTATTGGTGAGTTGATGACTGCCTTTCATTTAGGGAAACCTGCTGTCATGCACAGACCTTGGCGGACTGCACAGCAGCAAAATTAATACAGGAATGTTGCTCAACAGCCATCTCAGAACTCATCAAACGGGAGAGGTAGTGAGTCATCCTGGATCCCAAGGGACAGCCTCATAAGAAGGCAACATTATTGTAGCAGGATGATTTTTACTCTTGTATTCCAATCCTTTAGCTAACATACCATTTGCATTCCTAACTGCTTGCTGTAGCTGCCAATTAACTTTCTGTGACTATGTTTAAGGCCAACCAGAATATCAATAATTTCAAATCTCTCGCCATTTTTTGTGAACTTTTTAAAAATTTTTCCTTCCAATGTGGATTACTTCACACTTCCCCACATTATTTTCCACCTGTTGTATTCTTGTCATAGTCATTGAGTCATAGGGTCATACAGCAGAGAAACAGACCCTTTGGTCCCACCAGTCCATTCTGAACATAATCCCAAACTAAACTAGTCCGACCTGCCTGCTTCTGGCCTGTATCCCTCCAAACCTTTCCTATTCATGTACTTCTCCATATGTCTGTTAAACATTGTAATTGTACCCACACCCATCACTTCCTCTGTAAGTTCATTCTACATGCAAACCAACCTCTGTGTAAAAAAAAGCCCTCATGTCTTTTTAAAATCTTTCTCTTCTGACCGTTCGCTTTCATCCTCCTCACAGCTTACACTCGTTGTACAATGCACCATTCATGTAAGTCACTGATATAGATTATAACTAGCTGAGGATCAAGTACTGACCCTTGAGGTACCCTGCGAGTTACAGCCTCCCAAGCTGAAAATGACTATGCTTTCCAACTCGGTTTTCTACTTTAACTACAGAAAATTATGAGGCAGGGGTGTCAGCGGAGGGGCTGGAATAATGAAGTCTCCAGTTGATCACCAAATGTGAAACAGAGAACTTCGAGAAAGGAAATGCATTTTAAATGTGTTTTTTGAAGCAATATTCACATGCTCTTTTCCATGGAAGCAGTTGTATGTATGATTCCTAGAGGGAGACATATAGCAGGGTAGGCTGCGATATATCAAATCTCTGTCATTAGGGTTTATTTCAGGGCTTTGAGAGTAACAATTGACACTCAAGCCAGCACTCCCTCCAACTCCTCAGACACTGAGGGGTTTATTGCTTCAACACATTATCAGGTACAACACATTCCTATGCCTGTCAATAGCTCAGAGCGTGAGATGTGTAATATTCAGCTTGAGAGACTTGAATTCCTGCTTTATCAGACCAGTTGCCTCAATGAATAGGAATTAGCTTCAGCCAATTCCCAGCTAGTGTTATTGTGTTTCTCTTCTGCAGTTGAGACAGTGGAGAATGAGATTTATTACCAGGATTACACCAAGCAATTCAGACGGCATCGGATGGTGCAAAGTCAACCAACTCTCTCTAAACTATTACTGATAAATAGTTGCAGAAATAAGAAAGCGTGCTGAATGGATCCTATGTTTAAATGGGTGGCTCAACCATCAAATGTCACTCTGTTTTGACTGGTCTCATTTTCAGCATCCAAATACACAACGTTAGGGTACTTGACAGAGTAGATGTGGAAATATTACTTTCCTTTTGCACAGTCTACAGTAAGAGGGCATGATCTCAAATAAGAAATCTCACATTTAATATAGAGAAGAAGAGGTATTTCTTTTCCCAGAGATGAGTGAATCTGTGGAATTCTTTACTGCAGCAGACTGTTGAGGTTAGGTTGTTAAGTATGTCTAAGGCCGAGATAGATATATTTTTAAACAGTAAGGGGAAATCAAACGTTTGGGGAAAAGGCATGAAAAGCATGGAAGTTATCATATCAGTCATGATCTTATTGAATGGCAGAGAAGACTCAATGAACTGAATAGCCTACATTTTGCTCCTATGTCTCATGCTCTTATAATCCAGGACTTCAGCTGCTGCAAAGACACAGTTATTCACTTCAAAAATTAAAGCAAGGCCCCTTCTCAACTCAGTTGTATCAGAGAGATTGATTGGCTTTAGTGATGATGAACAGTTTTCTTTCTTTGTTATTCTAACCAACAAAACAAATGATGAGAGTTGCTCTCAAATTGGTTATGTTGTATTTCTTTAAACTTAATGGTCTAAAATCTCTGCTGTCAAACAAAAGTTGCAGTTAGTAAGAGTGATTGCTGCGTTAAGTGCAAATGCTGCAGCAGTTTTAGGTGAAAGCCAGATTTGTGATTAAATGTAGAAAGCGAGAAGTTGCTGTCCAAGATGTTGCATAAGTCTGTAAGGACCCGAAAAGGTTAATGTTGAGGAGTGCATTAAGCACCGCCCAATTTGATGATTTCACATAGACTCAGGCAAGCTTCAAATTTTGAAAGAGCAAGACCAAATGTTTCTCCCATAGTCTCAGTAACAATATCCATCATACCAATGTAGCTTGTATCGAATTACTACCATGCAAAAAACTAGACATAGATTAAGACTGGAGTCTAATCTCATTAGACTGGCAAATGGTTTTTTCTCCCCCACCAAGCAAGCACTGTAGATCGCAACAAAGAAATAGGATGATGTCAGCGAATCTACCAAATGGATCTTACACCATGATGAGCTTTGATGGGAAGGTGGAGTAAACTTAATTAGTTTAGTCACAAAGCAAAAATTCAGTTTCCCAATGACAGTTTGAGGTTTTGTTATTAAACTTGTAGAACCTTTCAATGTTCTCGACCTTCATGGGCAGGAACATCTTTCATATTCATTGCTATGAATGGAGATGCGCTACTATCTGAGCCTGCTAGAATTATATTCATGGGTGTGATCTTGTACGGTAAACGTGAATGTTCACAAACTGACTATATACATAAGATGTGTATCTGGCAGAATGGAATTCTTCCTCCAAGTCATGGTGAGATCAAACTTCTTTGGTGAGTCAATTGTTTCTTTAAGCAAAGCAAGTCAACTAGATCATGAGAAGTCTCAGTCATATATGTTCTTGCTTCTTATTGATAAACATTTTCTGTGTAAGGGGGAAAACCTGACTAGGTCAAAGAACCTTCCCAAGTAGGCAGACAAACTGGTTGACACCAGCAAACATGACTATGATTCCTTATCCAAACGCAGCAAGATCTGGACAATCCCTGAGTCTGAGCTGGCAATGGCAAGTATCATGATAATAAAATGTGAGGCTGGATGAACACAGCAGGCCCAGCAGCATCTCAGGAGCACAAAAGCTGACCTTTCGGGCCTAGACCCTTCATCAGAGAGGGGCATGGGGTGAGGGTTCTGGAATAAATAGGGAGAGAGGGGGAGGTGGACCGAAGATGGAGAGAAAAGAAGATAGGTGGAGAGGAGAGTATGGGTGGGGAGGTAGGGAGGGGATAGGTCAGTCCAGGGAAGACGGACAGGTCAAGGAGATGGGATGAGGTTAGTAGGTAGGAGATGGGGGTGCAGCGTGGGGTGGGAGGAAGGGATGGGTGAGAGGAAGAACAGGTTAGGGAAGCAGACACAGGCTGCTGGATGTGCGGAATACAGGTGTATAGGGATTGGACGTGGGGAATACAGGTGTATAGGGACTGGAAACGTCCGTGACACCACCCATGCCCGCCACCTCCTCCAGAACGTCCAATTCCCTGGCCCCCAACACCTCATTTTCACCATGGACGCCCAGTTCCCATACACCGGTATTCCGCATGCAGAAGGCCTCAAGGCACTACGTTTCTTTCTGTCCTGCAGGCCCGATCAGTCCCCCTCCACCGACACCCTCATCCGCCTAGCCGAACTCGTCCTCACCCTCAACAACTTCTCTTTCGATTCCTCCCATTTCCTACAGACAAAGGGGGTGGCCATCGGCACCCACATGGGCCCCAGCTATGCCTGCCTCTTTGTAGGTTACGTGGAACAGTCCCTCTTCCGCACCTACACAGGCCCAAAACCCCACCTCTTCCTCCGTTACATTGATGACTGTATCGGCGCCGCCGCTTGCTCCCCAGAGGAGCTCGAACAGTTCATCCACTTCACCAACACCTTCCACCCCAACCTCAAGTTCACCTGGGCCATCTCCAGCACATCCCTCACCTTCCTGGACCTCTCAGTCTCCATCTCAGGCAACCAGCTTGTAACTGATATCCATTTCAAGCCCACCGACTCCCACAGCTACTTAGAATACACCTCCTCCCACGCACCCTCCTGCAAAAGTTCCATCCCGTATTCCCAATTCCTCCGGCTCAGCCACATCTGCTCCCACGATGAGGCATTCCACTCCTGCATGTCCCAGAAGTCCAAGTTCTTCAAGGACCGCAACTTTCCCCCCACAGTGGTCGAGAACCCCCTTGACCGCGTGTCCCGCATTTCCCGCAACACATCCCTCACACCCCGCTCCCGCCACAACCGCCCAAAGAGGATCCCCCTCGTTCTCACACACCACCCCACCAACCTCCGGATACAACGCATCATCCTCTGACACTTCCGCCATCTACAATCCCACCCCACCACCCAAGACATTTTTCTATCCCCACCCTTGTCCGCTTTCCGGAGAGACCACTCTCTCCGTGACTCCCTCGCTTGCTCCACACTGCCCTCCAACCCCACCACACCTGGCACCTTCCCCTGCAACCGCAGGAAATGCTACACTTGCCCGCACACCTCCTCCCTCACCACTATCCCAGGCCCCAAGATGACCTTCCATATTAAGCAGAGGTTCACCTGCACATCTGCCAATGTGGTATACTGTATCCAATGTACCCAGTGCGGCTTCCTCTACATTGGGGAAACCAAGCGGAGGCTTGGGGACTGCTTTGCAGAACACCTCCGCTCGGTTCGCAATAAACAACTGCACCTCCCAGTCGTGAACCATTTCCACTCCCCCTCCCATTCTTTAGATGACATGTCCATCATGGGCCTCCTGCAGTGCCACAATGATGCCACCCGAAGGTTGCAGGAACAGCAACTCATATTCCGCTTGGGAACCCTGCAGCCCAATGGTATCAATGTGGACTTCACCAGCTTCAAAATCTCCTCTTCCCCCACCGCATCCCAAAACCAGCCCAGTTCGTCCCCTCCCCTCACTGCACCACACAACCAGCCCAGCTCTTCCCCTCCACCCACTGCATCCCAAAACCAGCCCAGCCTGTCTCTGCCTCCCTAACCTGTTCTTCCTCTCACCCATCCCTTCCTCCCACCCCAAGCTGCACCTCCATCTCCTACCTACTAACCTCATCCCACCTCCTTGACCTGTCCATCTTCCCTGGACTGACCTATCCCCTCCCTACCTCCCCACCTATACTCTCCTCTCCACCTATCTTCTTTTCTCTCCATCTTCGGTCCGCCTCCCCCTCTCTCCCTATTTATTCCAGAACCCTCACCCCATGCCCCTCTCTGATGAAGGGTCTAGGCCCGAAAGGTCAGCTTTTGTGCTCCTGAGATGCTGCTGGGCCTGCTGTGTTCATCCAGCCTCACATTTTATTATCTTGGATTCTCCAGCATCTGCAGTTCCCATTATCACTGATAGAATGGCAAGTATCATTTGCTTCACACAAATGCTAGGCAATGACCATCTCCAACAAGTGAAAATCTAACCAATGCCTCTTGACATTTTCAAGAAGGAGAAAGATAGTTATGTAGTCATAGATATTGTTCTCGTGACTAAAGAGATCAAGGGACATGGAGGGGGGTGAGATTACGGTACTGGGTTGGCAATCAGCCATGATTATAATGAATGGTGGAGCAGGCTCAAGAAAGTTGAATAGCCTATTCCTGCTCCTCTCTTCTTTGATTCTATGACATTATTATCATTACTGAATTTCTCCACTATCAATTCTGAGGATTACCATTGACAATAAACCGAACTGGACTAGCCATCTGAATATTATTATTATTACTACAGCATGTCAGATGCTCAGAGCCCTGCAGCCAGTAACTCTCCTCCTAACTCTCCAGTGCCTGTTTACCACATTGTACAAGGCATAAGCCAGAAATGTGATGGAATACTCCCCACTTGCTGGATGGGTGCAGCTCCAGCAACACTCAAGAATTTGACACCATCCAGGCCAGAGCGGTTCGTTTGATTCGCACCACATCATAATGCATCCACTCCCTTCACCACATCTACAAACATTTTGTCCTTTTGCCACCAATAGTAACAGTTTGTACTATTGAGAAGATGCTCTGTAAAAACTTAGCAAATCTTCTTAGACAGCACTTTTCAAATCAATAAACACTACTCTCTGGAAGGGCATGGGCAGCACATCTAGGGGAACACCAATCACCTATACGTTCCACTCTAAGTCATTCATCATGATGAGTAATGGTGATATATTATTGTTCCTTCAATGTTGCTGGATCAAAATTTCCTTCCTAACAGCATTGTTGAATGGCCTACACTAAATAGATTGCAGTCGCTTAAGAAGACACCTCACCACCGTCTTCTCAAGGACAACTAGGGAAGGATAATAAATACTGGCCCAGTCAGTCGCACCCATGTTCCGTGTATGAATCCAAAAAAGAAAGGAATGGTACAGAATAGAAATTGAAGGGCATGATTTGTCAGGGGCACTGGTCTGGAGATTGGAGGGAGGAAACTGGAATGCAGAGGGGAAAATCATATTGATGGGAGAAGGAAGGGTGTGAGCTGCATGTCTGAAAAGCACATGGAATAATGAGGTATACTGGGTAGGGAGAAAGAGTGGATGAATTAAATAAATGGCAGTAGAAGGCTATGGCTTGGCATGGGATCAGCTGGGAATGGGAAAGGGGGCTGAGCAGGGTGTCTATGTTAGGAATCAGGTAGAGTTGTAGGCCAGTCCATGTTTCAGGACAGTTAGTGCCTGGAAATGTGTGTGTTGGGGTGAAGTTGATTTGGAAATGTATTTTGGAGGGAGGGAGACTGTCTCTGTCTCTGTAGAGGTGTGTCAGTGTCCAGAAAAGTGGTGTCAGTGCCTCGGAGGGAAGAGTGATTGCCTGAATTCGGGTCAGTAACTGGGGTCAGAATATGGGCAGAATGGAGAATAGTATTGAGAGGGAGGGTCAGTGTACAGCCTCCTTGCTAGGTTCTTCCCTGTCGCTGAAACTTTGGAGAGAAATGGATTTAAGCATTGAGTTTCTGACACTGAGACCACTTCAGTTTGAGATGAATTTCAACAGCACGAGGCTATGGAATTTGTGAACAATGTGACACACTGATAATGACAGAAGTGTAAGAGGATTGGTTGCTTAAACTGATCCATGCTACTCGCTCATTATTATCATTGCTTCCTACACCCATTTCCTATTCTAATCAGATGCAATTCTTTTAACTAGGAATCATTCATTCATTCATTTCAGTTGTTGGTTTGATTCTTGCAGCTTTAAATCATCACTACACACTGTAATAACAAATATATAGACTGCAGTTTACAAAGTACTAGATCATAATAAAGCTTCCAATGGCTCTTGTGTTGAAAGTTCCTGGTTTCAATTATTGAGAGTCACATCAGTCAGAAGTGCTCCTATCCCATTGCCAACCTCTCTCCAACTGGTGTCTGGAGTTACTGATTTCTGTGTCTCCTAACTCCCTAATCTGAAATGACTGACTTTACGCTTTTTAGGCTTTTTTAGGTCCTAATGGAGCCAGTGGGAGCCAGTTGGGATTCGATAGGATTCAATGAGGATGAGCCTTCAATTCTTGCCAATAATTCCGCTGCCTCACCACTGATTCTATTTTTCTCACTTACAATTGTCTAAAGGTGAACCAGGCTGCTTGAAAAATCAATGCATTATTTGATCCTGAGAAAACCATCTAACCTCAGAGAGTCTCCTGCTGAACTTTTGACTTAGAACATAGAACAGTGCAGAACTGGAACTGCACCTTTGGCCCATTATGTCTGCATTTGACCATGATGACATTCTAAACTAATCCCTTCTGTATGCATATGGTCTGTATTCCTCTATTCCCTGCATGTTGAGAACCTGTCTAAATGCATCTTAAACATTGCTATTGTATCTGCTTCAAACCATCTCTGCTGACACTGCATCCAGGCACCTTCTATCCTCTATGTAAAAGAGTCTAGCCTCGCACATTCCCTTTCCACTTTCCCATCTCACCTTCAACCTATGACCATAGTATTTGACATTTTCACCCTGGACAGACTCTGACTGTCCAACTTCTCCACGCCTCTCATAATTTTACATACTTCAATCAGGTCTTCCCTTCACCTTCAACACTGGTGAAAACTCTTCACGCTTGTAAGTTTTGAACTCAATAGTAAAGACGTAGAAATGATATAAAGAAGCGATCATTCATCCATCATGTCAATGGTGCCTTTGGACCAACTATTTGTTTAGTACACTAGCCTTTCTGCACAGCCCTGTAAATTTTATCTCTATGAATTGTAAGGTTAACATATTGTCTGCAAACAGTTATGCCTTTGAAGAAGAAAGTAGTGAACTTAATTCTCATTCCAGAAACTTGAGCACAAAAGCCAAAACTGACACTCCAGTGCAGTATTGATTGGGTGTTGTACTGTCAGATCTACCGGTGATCGGACTGCGACATTAAGCTGGGGCCCCAACTGCTTTCTCACTTGGCTGAAAAAATTCCTTCACATTTTTTGAGGAAGAGAAGTGGAGTTATTCCTAGTGTCCTGTTCACTATTTACCCCTCCATCAGTACCACAGAAACATATCATTCAGTCATTATTACATTGCTGTTGTGTGAGCTTGCAGTGTACAGATTAGCTGCTGAGCTTTATAAATTGTAAGAGTGATGAAGTTTTAAAGGTATTTCTTTGGTTGTAAGGTTCTTTGAGATGCCTGAAATGAAAGTCTTTCTTTTTTGTTGCTTGCTGTACCTACATGTCCATTTTCTGTGACTTGTATAAAAGGACACCCAGCTTCCTCCGAATACAAACACTTACCAGACACTGACCATTTAAAAAAAAATCTTCCCTCCCACTCTCCTCACAACCACTCCCTCTCCTATTGCTCCACTCTTAGCCTAATCTTTGCAGTATTCTGTCATGTTCAACACCCTTCTAGTTTGCAGTCTGCCCTTTACACCTTGCTTTTCAGCCTCATTGTAAGTGGTCTGTATTCTAAATCCAAAAGTTTAACAGCTCCTGCTACTGTTCCTTACTTCTATGCTGAAATAGGCTGTGTTTTTAATTATTATAGTCAAATGCTCTTTTTTCCCTCTGCTATCCTTTAATGAATGCAAATTGCCGGGAATATTAACCTAATAAGTGTAAAAAGCTGAGGTACCTGCCACTATTGAACATGCCTCAGGCACCTCCATAACTTTGAGGAGCCATTAATGTTTAAATCCAAACGTTGTGATATGGCAGAATGGGCTGTGGGAAAAGCTCCGTAACAGTTGTGTTCCTGACACTGAAAAGCCAGGATTCCAGCAGAGTGATGAGTTTGGAGGTGGGTTGGGTTGGGGAGGAGGTGCTGGGATAGGTGGGGAGAGGGGCAAGGTCTAAAGTTTTGGGGTAGATTTGCAGCTCGGGTTGTGGATGTTGAGGTTGGTTGGCTCCCCGAGCTGGTTTGTTGTCCCCTGACAGGTGTGGCAAGGGTAGTCGTTTGTCAAGAGGAATGATGTGCAGAATAGATGCAGGGATGGTGAGAGATGATGAAAGTGGTTATTAGAAGGACAAAATTGAAAATTATTTAGAAACCACATACTTGTGCTTGAGCTGAAGGGACATGTAGAGTAAACGGTCAAATATAGCTTTACTGTGATAATAGCTACTGAGCAAAATCAGAGGATGCATCCCATTATCATTTTATATTGCATGTGTGTCCTAGCTTGAGCAAATCAAATATTTTATTCCCAATTTTTATGAACTATGCAGCTGGGAATCTGATTTAAATTTTCAATCTTGCAGAGATTCACAGACCCTGGAAATCTACAGTTAATCAGAGATGGATGAACTATCAGATTCATGTTTTGTATTGCGGAGCTTGTGGACTGTGAATAGGCTGTCCCACCCAGGACAATCCCTTAGAATTGCCTCTCTATCAATGCAGAACTTTAGTAATATTACACTGATCAGGCAGTGTTCTCTCAATACCGCCTCTCCAATAGCGCAGCACTCTTTCAATGGTGTCCCTTTGACAGTGCAGTGCTCCCTCAATACTGGTCCTCCGATAATGTATTATTAAATCAGCACTTACCCTTCAACAGTGCCACATTCATCACTCCGGTCTCTGGGTGGGACTTGAACTTAAAATTCACTGACCCAAAGGACAATGTACTATACAATGAGTTATGAACGGCATCACAATAATACAATTGAACACCTCTAAGTTATGTAGTTGACATTTCTGTGCCATTTTTTTGTGGGATTACATTCAATACACACATAGCAATGGTTCAAAGTGACTCATCACAAACTTCACAGGGAAATCAGGGATAATTAATTATGTGGGAGAGGTGGTATGGGGATAATATCGCTGAACTAGCACTCTAGCAGATGCTCGGCAATGATTTTGTGGACATAGGCTCAAATCTCACTACAGCTGGTGGAATTGAAAGTTAGCCTCAATGGTGACTGTCATACGAGCTCATTTAGTTAAAGGAAAACTGCCAGCCTTACCTGCTCTGGTTTACGAATGACCCCAAATCCACAGCAATAATGTGGTTGACTCTTAGGTGTTCTCTGTAATAGGCTGGCAAGAAGGTCTGGTCAAGAGCAATTTGGGATGGACAACAAATGCAGATCTTGCTATTGGTTGTATCTTGCCATTATATTTGGGCTACAGAGGTGGGAGTGGAGAGTAGGACTAGCTGGGTACCTCTTTCAGGAGACCAGTACAGACATGATGGATCAAATAGCCTCTTTCTGTCTTGTAAGGGTCTGTGATTCTATGGTGTCTACAAAATATGACAATTTTTAAAAAAATGCTTGCTACGCAGTAACACCTACATCCTGAAAATAAATTGGTTACTTATTAGAATTTGAAAACTTAGCAAAGGAACAAATCAAAGAGGGATATTTTCCAATGAATATTCACTTGCATTACCCTCATTCCTGGTCAACCTTCAGTTCACTTCCAATACTTTTCGGACCCTTTTCACAATCAGCTGCTAGATAAATAATTGTCCAAGTATATTGCAGATTCTGTGCATTCCTCTCTATGAAATACCCGCTTTTCTGGGTAAAATCTAACATCCCATTTTCTTCTGCAGCTGTATGAGGAGGAGGCGGGGGAGTTGACGGCTTCACTAGACTGGTGACCCAGGTTAATACTTTGGGAGCGGGAGTTTAACTCCTAATGCAGTAAATCTTGAGATTTAAATTTTAAAAAACATTTTGCAATTGAAAGTTGCTCTCAATAGTGGTAATTATGAAACTATCATCAGATGTTTGGCTCATTAATATCCTTTAAGAAAGGAAATCTATCATGCTTGCCTAGTCTGGTCTACATGTGACTCCTAACCCATAGCCACTGTGGCTGACTCTTAACTGGCCTCTGAAATCACCTAAGAAAACTATTCAGTTTAAGGGTGATTAAGAATGGTCAACAAATGACAGGCTTGCTAGCAATTCCCACATTCCTGAAAATAAGTTTTAAGAACGCCCCCATTTCAAAGTCCATCTTGGATGCTCAGTCTCCAGTCTGAAGCCTGCCTGATCATTATCTGGCTTTGGTTTATGTCTATCTGAATGTTTTACACACCCACAATTGCAGAGCAGAGGGTCCCTGCTTTAGCCTTGTCTTCAGTGAGTCTGATAATGTTACATCTCTGTTGGATTTTTGAAGAAAATCTTTCAGGGATTAAGATTAGAAAAGAAGGAAGACTGTTCAAGTTCTGCAGAGACGAGTTATGAATCTTTTAATAACATCTGATGTTGCCGGTCAGGCCAGAATCCACGAATCACAAGAAGCCAACAACGAGTAACATTTGTGAATGATGATGGATGATTCAATACACCTATTGATCTAAAACTGGAAAATGTGCTGCATGTTCTCTGTGGAACCACTTCAAAGAGAAGCCCTTTCAGAGGACTGTCTATAAAGCGCCAAACCAAATTAGTGCTGCATGAACCAGACTTTAAATAACGTTTCCTTCGGATAAGAAGAGACTAGCACTCCTCTGTTATTGCTCCTCAGAGGCTGAATCTAAACACGAACAAGAATTTATACCTACAGGATGCTGAAGAGCACAAAAACATAGAAGATCATTCAGCCCATCACAGATGTTTCAGCCTTTTGCAAGAACATCAATAACTCTTGCACTCCCCTAACAATATATCATTTCCCCATCTATCCCAAGCAGATCCTATTGCTCTGCTCTCCCCCACAGTCCTATCACAACACCAAGTCAATACAACCTGCCCTGCTTGCTCCCTATTCCCCTGTATCAATTCCAAACTAGTACAACCACCTGTACCCTCCTCCCCACCCCGGTTCCTGCCCAGATCTCTCCGTGTACTCATATATGAATTCTAAATGAATGGCATTGCACCCCTTGCTGACTGTGACTGTGAAACTAATTCAAATTCCTGGCCTTTTTTAAAATTCATTCACGGGATGAGGGTGTCACTGGCCAGATGTGCACTTATTGTCTATCCCTCATTGTCCAGAGGGCATTGCTGTGAGCCTGGAGTCATATGTAAGCCGGATCAGGTAAGAATGGCAGTTTCCTTCCCTAAAAGGCAATAGTGAGCCAGATGGGTTTTTCCTGACAATCAGCAATGAATTCATAGTCATCATTAGATTCTCAATTCCAGATTTTTATTGAATTCAAATTCCAGCATCTGTAGTGACAGGATTCAAACCCATGTCCCCAAAACATTACCTGAGTCTCTAGGTTTAACAGTGCAGTGATAATACCATTAGGCTATCACCTTCCTGAGATTCCTCCTTAGTGGCTTGTATCAAGTCCAAACTGATCTCACTTTCTTCCTACAACCCTGTGTCAATCACAAAAAGTGCCACTTTCACCCTATTGTACTTTGTCCATGTCAAATTAGATCCCCTGCACACTCTTTCCCCTTGGCCCTGTGTTAATTTCAAGCTAACCATCCTGGTTTCTCTATTTTGAACATCTTCTCTGATGCCATATCCATAAAGACACCACCTTAATTTGGGGCCCAATTAATATCTTGCATGAGTGCTGATTGTGGTTCCAACACACAAACTTTTCAGCACAGTTTTCCTTTTCTCGAAGCCCACAGTTTATACAAGAGATAGTCTCAGCATGAAACAATTGGACGCTTCCGAATGCCTTTGCTTCAACTGAGACTATTATCCCTGGTGGGAAAGAACAACTTTGGCACTGGAGTTTTTGGCAGGAAGAAGCGAGAGAGGAATAGGTTCCAAACATAATGTGATAACTTGGCCAGGACTGGAATAAACCTGAAACTGGGCCCAAACTGATGAAATAAACCAATTAATCATCTGGCAGGTTCTGCACAGAGCCAGTGTAAGACAGAGAATTACAGCTCTGCTTAATACAAATGTTCTATGTGTGCTGGAGACTGTAAATGTTTCATTCTGTATCAACTAGTTTCGGGCCTCACCAGAAAAAGTTTACATGTTTAGAGTGAAGTTACATAAGTGTGATGAAGACGGTGATGTCTCCTGGATTTGTAGATATAGAATTGGCCATATTACCTCACCAAGCAATCAACAGGATTGTCCATTCTGCTAAAAGTACAATAGGACAGTGTTTCATCATTAGAAAACCCAAGGCGAGACTCAGGTTACAAGTTATATTTTGGGTTTTTCATACTTTCACTAACAGATGGCTCATCTCAGTTTTGAACAGGGAACAATCTACAGTTATTGACATCTTTAAAACACATAATGCTGGCACAGCTGTATGCTACTGCCTTGGCTTCAGAGGTCTAAGCACGAAACACAATCTGTGACATAAACAATAGGCCCTCCAAGGCAGCAGCGAATGTGAGCCAAAGTTTCATTGCTTTATACAGTGCCATAAAGCTTGAATGTATGTCTGTTTATGGTGTGGCATAGATCATGTAATGGTATACGTTAAGATACCATGATGTGGAGATGCCGGTGTGGGACGGGGGTGGATGAAGTCAGTAGTCACACAATTCCAGGTTATAGTCCAACAAGAGAGATAGTAGGAACTGCCGATGCTGGAGTCTGAGATAACAAGGTGTGGAGCTGGGTGAACACAGCAGGCCAAGCAGCATCAGAGGAGCAAGGAAAGCTGATATTTTGGGTCTGGACCCTTCTTCAGAAGAGCGGGAGGGGAAGTGGGCTCTGAAATAAAGAGAGTGGAAGGGAATGATAGAAGCTGCATAGTGGAGCAGATAGGTGGAGAGAAGATGGAGAGGTCAAAGAGGTGGGAGTAAAGCCAGTACAGGTGAGTGTAGGTAGGGAGTTGGGATGGAGGTTGTTCAGTGAAGAGGGATGGGCACATAGGTGGGAGGGAAAACGGACAGGTCACGGAGGTGGGAATGAGAGGGGTGGTCTTGGGATGATGCTGGGGGCGGAGAGATTTTGAAGCTTGTAAAGTCCACGTTGAGACCATTGGGCTGCAGGGTTCCCAGGTGGAATATGAGGTGCTGTTCCTCCAGCCTTCGGGTGGCATCGTTGTGGCACTGGAGGAGGCCCAGGATGGACATGTCATCCAAGGAGTGAGAAGGGGAGTCGAAGTGGTTCACGATTGAGAGGTGCTGTCGTTTGTCACAAACTGAGCTTAGATGCTCCACAAAGCAGTCTCTAAGCCTCCACCTGGTTTCCCCGGTGTAGTGGAGGCCACGTCTGGAACAGCGGATACAGCATACCACATTAGCGGATGTGCAGGTGAATATCTGTGCAACAAGTTTATTTAAAATCACAAGCTTTTGGAGTGCTGCTCCTTCACTGGGAGAAGTGGGATGATCTGTTTACGCAGTGTGTAGGGGTGTGGCAGAGGGCAATAAATAGAGACCAGCGAGCACTGGGCAGGATATTGGGCAGTGGGTGGAGCTAAAATTGGAGCGAAAGTTGGAAGATGGTTTGGGGAATGGCCGTGGCAGGGATTGACCTGCAGGGGCAGGATGAGAGTATGGTAATGATAGGATTTACTGTAGCAGGGTTGGGCAGACCGCAGATTCTGTGAACATTGTTTTAGAAGGAAGAATGTAGGATCGGTGAGACAGAGGATTGGCAGGTTGGTGTGGAGTGTGGATGCTGATGTGGAATGAGGTCTAAGGGTGAGTTGTGCACATTAGTTCATGTATGTTTAAGGAAGGAAATGAAATAAAATTATGTTGTAATAAAGACAGAGGCATAAAGCAAACCTGATCCACATGATTCATTAGGTGGGTACTTACTTCAGGGGCAGAAACAGTCGCTCTCCAGTGTCACTTAAAGCAATCAATACATGTTAAAAGACATGTTCACTCTGGATGCAGACAACAGCAAAACATAAGAATAGACTAACACCGGACACTGCGGATGCCAACAGGACACTGAATGTCTCTGGTGCTGCATTGGATGGTCTCATCAAGAGAGTAGAGGGGTTTCCTGTTATCTCCAATACCATACAACACCTCCACCACTGGGGGCAGGAAATGACTGAGTCGATCAATGCAGGTGCCTAGCTGCCAGGAGATGATTAATGTTCTGTAAGGACTTTGATGACTTAACGGCTATTGTCAAGGTAAGAAACCTTGTCTTGTACTCTATGTTTGTGCTCGTATTTGAAACTGCCTCCAGCTTCTCTATACTTAATGCTCATCTTCCATGTTTCCCTTCAGGTCAAGAGGAGGGTAATGGTGTAATGGCAATGCCACTAGAATTGTAATCCAAAATAAGGGTCATATTCTACCATGGTAGATAGTGAAATTTATATTCAATATATTTAATAAAAAGGGATTAAAATCTAAGCCTCATGGTAAACATATAACCATGTCATTAAAAAAAATCCTTTACCCAAGGACATCTACCATCCTTACCCAGTCTGGCCTACATGTGACCCTAGATCCACAGCAATGTTCTTGACTCTTAAGTATCCCCTGGGCAATAAGTGCTGGCCTAACCAGCAGTGCCCAGATCCTAAGCACAGACTGTCTTAAATCTGCTTTGCCTTTCAACAGAATCATGATTAATCTTCATCCTCAACTATAGGCTCCTGCCAATCCCTTTATTATCTGAAGTCTAAAAGTACGTTGACCACAACTTTGAATACACTCAACAACCAGGTGTCTGAAACATGCCGCTGTTGAAAATTCCCAAGACTTGCAACTTCTGAATGAAGAACTTTCCCCATTTCTTTAAATAGTTGATTCCTTATCCTGGAACTATGTCTCCTAATTCTGTAGTCTCTAACTAAAGGAAACATCTGCCTAACATCTACCCTGTTAAACATTCTCTGAACCTTGTGTATTTGAATGAGATCGCCTTTCATTCTTCTAAGCTCCAGTACATTTTCTATAATTACTGCACTACACATCACCACATTTCGATCTACTTATACTCTTTTTATATTTGGAAGATGAAGATGGAATTAAGAAATGTCTAGATCAAAAAATCTTCTTCCTTTGCTCTCCTTTTAATGGAATATTCTGCATCTTATTTGTACATAATCCACACAATGTATTGAGTGGAAAATCAGAAAAAACTACAATTTATATATTGTATTTAAATCGCATCTATGGTTATGAAAATGTCACAAGGTAGTTGAAAATGTTAGATAATAAAATGTGAGGCTGGATGAACACAGCAGGCCAAGCAGCATCTCAGGAGCACAAAAGCTGACGTTTCGGGTCTAGGCCCGAAACGTCAGCTTTTGTGCTCCTGAGATGCTGCTTGGCCTGCTGTGTTCATCCAGCCTCACATTTTATTATCTTGGAATCTCCAGCATCTGCAGTTCCCATTATCTCTGATACTAGTTGAAAATGTTATATGGCTTGATTCGGTTTATAAAGGAGGGGGTAGGTTTATTCAGGGGAGGTGGTGGCTTAGTGGTAATGTCATTGGACTAGTAGTTTACAACAATCCTGTTCATATTCCAAGGATAATGGGAACTGCAGATGCTAGAGAATCCGAGATAACAAAGTGTGGAGCTGGATGAACACAGCAGGCCAAGCAGCATCTTAGGAGCACAAAAGCTGACATTTCGGGCCTAGATCCTTCATCAGAAAAGATCTAGGCCTGAAACGTCATATTCCAGGAATCTTGGTTAAAATCCCAGGTCAGGCATTAGCAACGAATTAAGGTGAGAGAGGAGGGAAACATGTTTCGTGGTTACCCTCAGTAATGGTGTTCATGAAATCATTCAGGTTGGAAATCTGCTGTCTTGATTTTGTTTGTGCAGTTTATCCTTATCTTCCCTTGAAATAGCCTAGTAAGCTATTCAGTTCAAATGCAAAAAGGGATGAGCAAAAAAAGTATACTGGCCTTGTCAAAAGTGTCAAATCCCTATTTATGAAATAGAATATAAAAGCAAAAATGATCAACGTTGTAAATCATTGATGAGGCCTCAGCCACAGTATTGTGAACAGTATTCATAGCTGCACTTCAGAAAATAAATAAAGGCCTTAACGTGAATATTGCGAATGTGTACCTGTAGACAATTTAGCTAGGAGGAAAGGTTGGAAATTTAAGACAGTTCTCCCTGGGAGAGAGAAGGTAAGAAGTGACCAAATTGAGGTTTCCAATGTGAGTGTATTAATCACAATAATACAGATTTAAAGTCAAAGATAAACGTCTGGAGGAGAGATGAAGCAAAAGGTTTTCACTGAGAGAGTTGTTGAGATTGGGAATGTTTGAACTGAAAACTTGATTCCTTTATTAATTTTACAAGTATGTTGCACATGAAACTGAGGATAAGGAAATTAATCAGTTACAAACAATGGAGCCAACATAGACACAATAATTGAATGGCCTCTTCCTGCACTGTATGTTTCTGTATTACTATGATGCTATGAGTTTGCAGGATTATAAACCAGAAGGAATTTGACAAAAAGCAAAAGGAAATATCAGAGTAGATGAAAACAGAGGACTATAAAAAATGTCTACAAGTAGGAGAGAAAGGAAGATAGGCAGTACAGTTTAGGGAGGGAATTTCACAATTTAGAGCCTGAAGTTATGAGTACCAACAGAAGACCATTGGAAATTTGATTTTCCCAAGATACCAGAATTGACAAAGTGCTGGGATCTCAAATAGGTTGCAGAGCTCGTAGACCTAACAGAGAGAGAACACAGCCTTGGAGGGATTTGAAAGCAAGAATAACAATTTTAAGGATGGCGGTAACGCTTATCCAAGAGCCACCTCCAGTCAAAGGGCCTTGGTGCAAGCTAAGATACAGGCATCAGTGTCTTGGATGATTTCAACTTTACAAAGGGTGCAAGGGGGAAGTCTTTCAGTGCTAAAATAGAAGGGTTTGGTTGTAAGAGGTATATTGGATGTCTCAATGGCCGAGACTGGGTGAAGATGAGTAATGCACCAGCTGTTGGATGAGCCAGTTTCAGTGATGGATGGGATACAAGTTTGGAAGCTCAGCTCAGTCTTGAATAGCATAGAGGTGCAAACATTCCGTTTCAGCATTAGACAGTCACCAGGACATGGAGCAAGTTGATGCTTTGGAATGGAGGGAAGGAAATGATGGAGACCAGAGATGGTGGTGTAGACCTTCCAAAGATTTAATTGGACAGGCAATTGTAACATGAATGAGAGGTTATTTGGCTTTATTTTGAATGGAAATGTCAGATTCATGGGCTATGTAATAAGTTCTTTCTGAAATAACAGTGTGCCAAATATGCCAATATAACAAACTTCTCTTCAAGCAGCATCATAAAATATCAGTGTATCCACATATCACATTTCATCAGTATCTCTGACATTACATTGTAATAGTGAATCAGAAATCTGATAGAAAAACAGAACAATATATCTGTTATCAGGCAGTGCATTGGTGTATCAAATATCTTCATACAATAGACCATTTACTTCATTTAATAGCTCTTACTGTATCTAATATCAGAGGATAGAATATCATCCTGAAGTTACCAGGAAACTTGAATATCTGACAGATGAACACAGAACAGGTCAAGTTCAGTTTAATTATCTATCCTACTGCAATTTAAAAGTTGACCAGTGTGAGAACTATTGAAGAAAGAGTGGAAAACATATTGTCAAAATAGATAGCAGCCCAAAATGTTTCAACAAACCTAATGGTAAGAATGCAGGGGGACATTTGTTTAGTAGAAGACTCCACTCAAGCCACTTTTATCCCACTTCTGGTAATTTGAAACTGAATTTATTGGCAAGCAATACAAGCCTGAACTACAGGCCTCTCAGCCGTCACTTCCCAACACTACAACCATCAATTGTTCTGCAGTCAGCTGGGAGACAGCGTTTCCACATCTGCCTCTTACACAGCACTGGCTGCTGATTTAGTAGAGTTTCTAGGCTTGGAATGTAAACCATTTTCCTCAGGAATTCATAAGCAAGACATAAAAAAGGGGTTTTGCCAAGTGACAGGACAATGTTGTAAACCTCATGCCTGATCTCCAACTCACAAATGCTGGACGATTCCAAAATGATTGGAGGTTGTGCATTTTTACAAACTTTGTAATCTTCAGCTATAGATCTCAAGTGGCATGTTTGAAGTTGGAAAATGGTTTATTTATATTATAATATATTAGAGATTGAGGGGACGTTTGGCAAGTAACAGAAGTACAAACGAGAGATTATATTTAGGGACTCTAAGTGGCAATAACTTGAAATCCTTTAGCTTGTATGTATTGCTCTAGAGTGATTGTTAGTGAAAGGACTTAATGTATCAAAACCAAGAGGTCAACAAAGAGTTTAAATTAGGAAGGACAAAGCCCAGAAACAGGTGCCTTGTCAGGAATGAAAGTAAACTTTGATTAAACCTTCCTTCCTTCTCCACAACATTAGATCGCTTTCCTGCAAGTGCACTGGAACCAATGTCTGAGACAGGGGAGGCATATTCAAATGTGATGCAGAAACAGCAGGAATTGCAGATGCTGGAGAATTTGAGATAACAAGACATAGACCTGGAAGAACGCAGCAGGCCAAGCAGCATCAGAGGAGCAGGAAGGCTGACGTTTCGGGCCTAGACCCTCCTTCAGAAACTTTCTTCTACACCTTTCTGAAGAAGGGTCTAGGCCCGAAACGTCAGCCTTCCTGCTCCTCTGATGCTGCTTGGCCTGCTGTGTTCATCCAGCTCTACACCTTGTTATATCAAATGTGATGCATTGGCTTTTAACCAAACTGGGACTAAAGTCTTTATGGGAAGCTGAACAAAGATGTGGGGAGATATAACTAATTTTGGAGAGGAACAATCTCCAGGATAAAATATTAGAAATTGATGTAGAAATGGGCTGTAAGGCCACTGGAGCTCTCTACACCGTTCAGTGACAAAGAACATGCTCCATTTGCCTGCCTAATTCCTATAACTCTCAATTCACTTGCAATGCAAAAACTTCAGCCTTCAATATATTCAATGATTAAACATCCACCTCTTTGTGGTGGAAAATGTGAATGATTCATAAACCTCTTTGTGATGTAATTTCTTCTCATGTCATTTCTAAATTGCCAACCCCTTATCTTTATAGAACATGCAAACAGGAACGCAAAGTTAAGACCACAACTAGATCAGCCATGATCTTATCAAATCGAGGAGGAGGCTGTGATGGCACTATGATTGACTCCTGTTCCAAAGTTCTATGTTACCACATTTCAAACTTTCACAGAGCTCCATGGAAGCTCCAGACATACGAATTGGGAGCAGGAGTGGGTCATTTGATCTGTTTTATTTATTAAAATCATGGATAATCTGATTGTGGCCTCAACTGCACATTCTTGCCTACCCTTAATGATCCCTTGTTAGTCAAGAATCCATCTACCTCTGCATTAAAATAGTTAATTACGTTAATCCAGCTGTTGTCCGTGGAAGAAAGCTGCAAAGATTCATGACCATCTGCTAGGAAAAAAACTCTCCTCATTTCCACCCCAGTGGGCAACCCCTTATTTTTAAACTGTGCCCTAGCTGTTTTCTAGTCCTAGTCCCTTCCATAAGTGGAAATACCCTTATAGAATTCAGTCTGTAAAATCCACTCAGAATCTTAAGAAGATTAATAGGTGGATTAAAGAATTCTTCAGGAGGAATTAGGCATGGGGTAAATACAAGGCAGTTTACACTGGATTTGAGTACACACATGTAAATTCACAGAATAGTGAAAAGGGTGATGAGCGCCAGGCACGCATTGGCGCAGCAATCTATCATTTAGTGCCAATAACAGAACCTAGCTCAAAGTGGAAGGTTTGCAAACCTAATGTTCCTGGTCTCATGGTATTCAAGAAAGATAAGAATAGAGTAAAAAGAGGCAGGTTGATCAAAGATACTATTTGATGTATGATGTAGTTGAGAAACCAAAGTTTGAATCTAGTTGGCTGGAATGATGGAACAATAGACAGTGCTACTGGAAGTACACCTCTATTTTGTATATCACCAACAAATTATAATGATGAAACTTATTGCAGAATCAGTGGATTGAAGATCAAGCCCACAAGTAGACTCAGTCCTCCCTTTGCATTTTTCTACTTCTGCTGTAAAGTTTGATGCCAAAAATATTAAATTCTTCAGAGGAATGATGAGGAGGAGAAAGGTGATCATGCCAATGCACCTTCTGTTGCTGACTTTGATTCTTGAGCAGACAAGGATGGATATATTACTGTAAGGTTCACCCCATTTACTCCATGAACACAAGTCTGAAGTAGATGCAACAGACAATCTTACCTTCCTCCACTGCCAATGTGACTGACACAAAGCAATTTTTCACCAATGCTCACTGTCAGTCCCTTATCTTCCATTCATCATCAAACAAGTTAAAAGGCTACTTGTGACTCAGCAACCAAAAATGGATAAGGCATGAAAGAGCTGCAAACTAATTAAGTGAGATTTTGTGAAGAATTGAAACTTCACAACATAATGGTTACTCATTCTATTTGTATAACATTGTGAAACTTCAAAGGCTGACGTTTCGGAAGCCCAAAACATCAGCTTTTGTGCTCCTAAGATGCTGCTTGGCCTGCTGTGTTTGTCCAGCTCCACACTTTGTTATCTCGGATTCTCCAGCGTCTGCAGTTCCCATTATCTCTGAAACTGCAAAGCTATTTCTCAAATTTCCTGCAATTCTTGCAAAACATAATGCCTGTGTTTCAGCATAGATAGAGGCAGGCTGCTCTCATCCCACTTCTGACTGCCATGATTATCTTGGTCAATAACTTCCAGGTTTAGAGCCCCATGGGCATCATGTCAAGGATAGTTTCACTTGTACCTGTGCAGGAAGGACAAGCCCATTGGAATAAAGGCAGCATATTGGGTGCAGACTGAGGATGAGAGAGAGTGAGGAGGCTTGTTGCTGATAAAAGAGTGGCATTGCAATGAATGAGAAGTGACAGTGCTCTAAGTGGAATTTCCATTTCCACATCTCCTTTTGTTAGCAATTTTCTCTCATGACCAGTTATAGGCCTGAAGGGTAGACTGGGCTATTCATAATTGGGTGTAGGTTATTGTGCAACCATGTTACCCTGTTATATTGTTACATTGACCTTCCCTGACATGATGAGGTCAATATAACATTCTTGAATCGAATCCAGGAGCTTAGCGCAATGGTTTTGCTCCTGACCTACAATGACACCTCTAAGGTTATCATCTTAGCTTATTCATGAAATTTCTTCCTCCTGTGGTTGAGAAGGAGTATTTCTCTCCTATTTCTTCTTGACCCCCAACTGCACATTGAGGGAGGTATACTTGAAGCAGTTGAGCTGTTGTAACTTTGAGCTGTTGTAACTTACCATCTCTTGTTTTCAATTACAACTCTTACCCTTCCATCTTCAATTGGCCCTTTCGCTACTAGCGTTGGGATTGTGTTATGTAAGTTCTCAACTTGCTCACCATTGCTAATTGGACAGAAAACTTGGAAATAAAATGATAGTGAGTTGACTGCATTAAAACAATGCCACTGAAAATGGTGAAATAACTTGTGTATTTCACACACAATACTTGGATCCCTCCCAACTCCCATATCTCTCAGTTAAAGTTATAAAAACAGGGATGGAGTTGTATATGGTGAGATGTGGAAAAATGAAAGTCAAGGCATACCAACTAACCTCCCCCTACTGATCAGCATTTCTGCAATGTCCCACCAGAATTGACCATAACTCCATGATTACCACCACATTCCTGCAGCAAACTCTGCATTTCTGGTAACAGCCCTCCCTAGCACTCCATTCTCGCAACAAACCTGTCCTTAGCCACTTATTCTTGCAACCTTTGCTGCAGCGCAACTTTCTCTTGCAGCTGCTACTGGGATTGCAGGCTTAGTTAAAGATTTATTACAATTTTTTTACCATTATTACAGTCATTATATTTTACTAATTACAATTTCAACCTTTAAAAGGCATTTGGATAGATATATGAATAGAAAAAGTTTAGAGAGATATGGGCCAGGAGCAGGCAAGTGAGACTAGTTTAGTTTGGGATTATGTTTGGCATGGACTAGTTGGACCAAAGGCTCTGTTTTCTTGCTGTATGACTCTATACCTCCACGACTCTAAGGAATAGGCCATTCAGCCCTTCAGGCCGGCTCCGCCATTCAATCTGATCATGGCAGATCATTCAACTCAAAACCATGTTCCTACTCTCTTCCCAGACCCTTTGCTTCCTTGAGCTCTAAGAAGTATATCTACCGTCTTCTTGAAAACATTCAATATTATTACTGCTTTCCATGGCAGAAAGTTCCTGGGTGAAGAAGTTTCTCCTCAACTCAGTTCTAAATGATCAATCCATATCCTTTGATAGTGTCCCCTTGTTGTGGACTGTCCAGTTATCAGAATCATCCTTTCTGAATTTACCCTGTTTGGGGCTGTTAGAATTTAAAGGTTTCTAAGAGGTTCCCGCTTTGTTTTTCTAACTGATCCAGTCTTTCTTCATACGCTAGTCCTGCCATCCCAGAAATTATTCCAGGAAACCTTTGTTGCACTTCTTCCATAGCTAGAACACCTTTCCTCAGATGAGGAGGCGCAAGCTGCACGCAGTACTCCAGGTGTGGTCTCACCAAGGCCCTGTGTAATTGCAGGAAGTCATCTGTGATTCTGTACTCATATTCTCTTGATCTGCACCCCAATGTACCATTTGCCTTTTTAACTACCTGTTGCAACTGCATGCTTACTTGCAGTGAATAGTGTACAAGGACACCCATGTCTCATTGCAGTTCCACCTTTCCCAATCTATCACCGTTCAGATAATAATCTGCCTTCCTGCTTTTGCTCGAAAAGTGGATAACCTCACATTTATCCACATTATGCGGCATCTGCTGAGCATTTGTCCACTCACTTACCTTGCTCAGATCACACTGAAGCATCACTGTATCCTCTTTGCAGCTTACCCTTCCACCCAGCTTTGTATCGTCCGCAAACCTGGACATTTAGTTCTCTGATGTGACAGTTGAATTCAGGCTCACTGTGATGGGGGCAGGGGGAATGGGATTCTTAAATTTTGATACAAATCTGGAAATCTGAGATTCCCTGAGTGCTGAGTTTTACACTCATGGCTCTGAGAAGGTTCCTGTCCAGAACTCAGTCTGATCAAAAGGTTTCCAGTTGGACTGGGGACACCCCAAAGAAAGCTGCAGTACCATTTAGGCCCCCTTCCTGAACTGATGGTCAGGATTAGGCCTGTGTAGAGGGAGTACTGCCTTGAACAACAGGAGGACTGGTGATGTGATTCCAGGCTCCAGAAGAAGGCAGCAGGGGTGGGATGGTAGATTCCCTGGGTCCACCAGGTGGCACTTGTCTTCTCCTTGAGTACTATAGAGTCATGGAGCTGTACAACATGGAAACAGACCCTTTGATCCATCTCACCCATGCTAACCATATATCCTATATTAATCTAGTCCCATTTGCAAGCATTTGGCCCATATCCCTCTAAATGCTTCTTATTTATAAATCCTTTTAGATGCCTTTTAAATGGAATTGTATCAGCCTCCACCACTTCCTCTGATAGCTCATTCCATACATGCACCATCCTCTGTGTGAAATAGTTGATCCTTAGGTCCCTTTTAAATCTTTTCCCTCTCACCTTAAACCTATGTGATCTAATTTTGAACTCCCCTACCCTGTGCGAAAGACCTTGACTATTCATACCATAAGACATAGGGGCAGAAATTAAGCCATTCGGCCCATCCAGTCTGCTCTGCCATTCAATCGTGGCTGATAAGTTTCGCAACCTCATTCTCTCGTTTTCTCCCCATAACCTTTGATTCCCTTGACAATCAAGAACCTATCTTAAATATGGCCTCTAGAGTCTTCTGTGGCAATGAGTTCCATAGATTCACCACTATCTGCCTGAAGAACTTTCTCCGTATATCAATTCTAAAGGGTCTTCCTTTTATTCTCAGGCTGTGCCCTCTAGTTCTAGTCTTTCCTGTTAGTGGAAACATCTTGCCAACATTCACACTGTCCAGGCCATTAAGTATTCTGTAAGCTTCAATTAGACCTCCATCATCCTTTTAAACTCCATGAGCATAGTTCCTGAGTCGCCAAATGTTCCTCATATGTTAAGCCTTTCATTCCTGAGATCATTCTTGTGAACCTTCTGTGGACCCCCTCCAGAGGCAGTACGTCATTCTGAAGTATGGGGCCCAAGATTGCTCACAATATTCTAGATGTGGTCTGACCAGAGCTATTATAGAGCCTCAGAATTACAACCCTGTTTTTATATTCTAGTCAGCTTGAAATAAATGCCAACATTGTATCTGCCTTCCTAACTACCAACTCAACCTGCAAGTTTACCTTTACAGAATGCTGGACTAGGGCTCCCAAGTCCCCTTGCATGTAAGGTTTCTGAATTTTCTCCCCATTTAGAAAATAATCTGTGCCTTTATTCTTCCAAACAATGTGCATGATCTCACACTTTCCTACTATTCATCCTATCTATGCACCTCATGATATTATAAATCTCTATAAGGTCTTTATAAACCTCTAAAATGTTACCTCTCATCCTCCAATGTTCCAGGGAAAACAACCCCAGCCTATTCAGCCTTTCCCTATGGCTTGAACAGTCTAACCCAAGTATATCTTCTCTGAATCCTTTCAAATTTCAAATCTTTCCTATAGTAAGGAGACCAGAATTAAATGCTGCATTCCAAAATTTGCCTAACCAATGTCCTGTACAGCTGCAACATGACCTCCTAACTCCCATACTCAATGCACTGACCAATAAAGGCAAGTCTACCAAACGCCTTCTTCACAGTCCTTTGTGTCTGCGACTCTGCTTTCAATAAACTATGAGCCTGCACTCCAAGGCGGCTTTGTTTAGCACCACTCCCCAGGAACTTAGCACTTGCCTTTCCAAAATGCAGCACCTCACATTTATCTAAATCAAACTCCATCTGCCACTCCTCGGCCCATTGGCCCGTGTGATCAAGGTCCAGTTGTATTCAGAGGTAACCTTCTTCACTGTCCACTAAACCTCCAATTTTCGTCTCATCTGCAAACTTACTGAACACACCTCCTATGTTCACATACAAATTATTTACATAAATTACAAAAAGCAGCGGATCCAGCATCAATCCTTGTGGCAGCCCGCTGATCACATGTCTCCAGTCTGAAAAGCAATCATCCATCACCACCCTCTGTCTCCTACTTTTGAACCAGTTCTGTATCCAGACGGCTAGTTCTTCCTGTATTCTACGTGGTCTAATCTGTGTCTCCCATGTTGTACACCTTACTGAAGTCCATATAGATCATGTCCACTGCTCTGCCATTATCAATCCACTTTGTTACTTCTTCAAAAAACTCAATCAAGTTAGTGAGACATGATTTCCCATGCACAAAGCCACGTTGACTGTCCCTTATCGGTCCTTGCCTTTCCAAATACATATGAATTCTGTCCCTCAGGATCCCCTCCAACAACTTGCCCATCACCGATGTCAGGCTGACCGGTCTATAGTTCTCTCAATTTTTCTTTCCACCTTTCGTAAACAGTGCATCATGTTAGACATCCTTCAGTCTTCTGGCACCTGACCTGTGGCGGTCAATGATACAAATAACTCAACAGGGAGTTCTTGCCTTTTTTGCTGCTGCCAGTTACCTGAGGCCCAGGAAATCTGGTTGGTCACAGTTAAACCTGCAAATTAAATCAGACGCTGTTGTTGTGTCAGACTCATGGTCATATGTCAGTGTATGTTTAAAAGAGAGATTCATCATATCTTCCCTGTATCAACACGATCTGAGGTTATAAAGGTCTCAGACTCCATTTTACTTGAAATCACTTGAAGCATGACACACTGATGGAAGTATGCTATACTTTGTATCCAAATAGCTGAATATTAGTGCCTGTATAAGTAATATTTGCATTACTGATGGGTTCTTCAATACCATTTTACCACATCCTGTTACTGCATTATGAGGGATAAAGAATGCATTGCCACAAAGGTATCCTGCTAAAGGTAAAACACACACCAGCTGCCAACCTCACAAACATATTCAAAATGCCAGCTCATCTGTAGGGAGGTGACTACTCCATGTCCCTCTTCAGTAAAACACGGAAATGCCAGTTTGAAGCTGACTTTCCAACACTTGTTGAATATTTCCTCATCTGACCCACCCTCTGTACCCAACTCCAACTGTTTATTCTATAAAAATTCACACCGTCTACCTGCTATAATTTACACTGTATTTCATTTGTCTTTTTTTTTCTGTCACTGGTCTTGTTCATATTTTTTGCATCAGATGCTCAGAGTAACTTATTCTGGCCCAACTCCGTGACTTTGCCATTTTAAACTCTTACACTTCTGCTCCTATTTGACGACAGCACACCACTGCTGCTTGAATTCTCTTGTGTAACCATTTCCTGGTCAATTATTGTTTTCACAGCCTGACACACAAATCCTCTGTTTTCACATCGATCATTCATCCCTGTGTGAGTCTGGCAAACAGGAAGATTCCAGATGCTGCTAGTCTTGAGAATGGATATTTTCACTTTCTTACATTCCATGCACAATGGACGCCACCTGCCCAATGGTAGGTCCTGCCCTGGTTTCTCTGTACCTCATGGTCTTGTATTTATAGGATGTAGAGTCATATAGTTATACAGGACATAAATGAAGGGAACTTTTCTTTTCAGAAGATTGTGTGACTTTGGAACTCTCTGCCTCCAAAAGCAGTGGAGACAGGGTCATTGACTCTTTTTAAGGTGGAGATAGACAAATTCCTGTTAAACAAATGAATCAAATTGGATTAAAGATGGGAATGTGGATGTCAATTAATGGTGAAGGAGGCTTGGGATGGATGGATGAATGGCTTATGTCTGTTCCCAATTTACATGTTCGCATGCTTTCTCTTTAATTCTTTGTAAGTGCCTACCTTTCTCAATTTCAACGGTTTCGAAAGGTATTTTCTCATTGGCTTCCTCATGTGGTCTTAAAAGAACCTACAAACATATGAACTACGAGCAGGAATAGGCTATTTAGCCCCTTGTGTCTATTGGTCAGTCAATAAAGTCATGTTTGATCAGATTTCCTTCCTTCCTGCCGAGCCCTGATAATTATTCACCCTTTTGCTTATCAAGGATCTATCTACTCTGTCTTTAAAATATTCAAAGACTCAATTTCCACTGCATTTGAAAGGAGTTTCAAAGACTCACGGCCTGACATGAGAGAAACAAAACTGCCCTCATCTCTGTCTTTTAACAGACAACCACTTACTATTAAAGTGTGTCCTCCAGTTCCAAATTCTTCCACAAGAGGAAACATGCTTTCCATATTCAGCCTGTCAAGATCCCCCAGGATTTTATGTCTTTTTTTTAATATGTATACCGGAAGCACAAGTCATCTTCTCAAAGGGTCCTTCACTTGCAAGTAACTGCTATCTCTCAAGGTTCCAGCTCTTCTGCCATTATCACTGACAATTCACTAGTTCCCCTGGTGGATGTGAGTAGTCACCCTGAACAGGGTACCCTTACCTGGGTCGGGTGACTTGCAATAGGGTTTCACCCACACTAGGGTCTCAAATAACCCCACAGCCCTGGCCTGCAGTCTCCATTTTTTCACACCAGACAACACACCTGGATTCCCCATGAACAATGTTTTGTTCAGGAACTTTTCAGTGAAACTCAGCCTACATTCCCTGTCCAAAGTGTCACCCTGAGTCTAGGGAGGCAAAGGAATCTGGGGAAGAGCCAGGAACTGAGCTTCACAGTCAAACAGATGTGGCTTGTGCAAAGTGTGATATCTGTTTACTCAACGGCTGAACAGTTGGGTTTTTGGATGATCAACGCAACAAGAGAATGTTGATATCATCAGGTGTTAAACAATGAATTTTGTTATTAAGTCTGAGCTATTTTAATTTCTACTGCTGTCCAGCAAAATGCAGGTTATTCTAAATCTCATGCTTAATTTTTTTTTACCTCTGCTGTTGCGCTGTTTTCGCATTGCTAATGATTTATATTTTGTGGCATGTTGATCAATCAACTCTTTCGTATCTTTTTCCTATGCTGAAATATTCAAATCATTTTGTGATTCAAGCATCAGAGAGGTCATGCCTCAAAGGTCATGTCTCACTAAGTCTGCAGTTAGTATCGAAGAACATGGGTGTACATCTGGTCTTTCTCACATCCAGAGTCTCAGAGTGAAAGAGACAGAGAGGCCGCAGAATGGGGGAGCGATGTGGAGACTGGCTGGCTGGTGAGTCAGTGGTTCCAGTTTGCCGATTGTATGGGCTGACTGATAGTAATCACTTCAGATCGGTTTCTTCAAAGGCCCGTCGTTTGCAAAAGTGTTAACGCTGAGTTAACCAGCAGAGTATTAAATGTGACTTGGTATCATGGTCTCTGTCAGCAGAATCATCTGTAACTGGTTGTGAATGTGGCAGCCAGTTAGAAAAAAAATACAAAGTCTTCAGTCATTTCCCAAATTACAATAAGCTGTATCAAAATAGGAAAATTTGGATATGTCAATGTAGCCATATAGCTGAAGACGCCTTTACCCTTTCCGGTCTGGTACCATAAAACTACAGTAATGTGCCCTGGTTATGGATAGTAAATTTGGAGCTGGTGTAGTTTATAGAATGATTGCACTGGGGGAGCTCGGAACGGAGGAGGATGATCGCGGTTGTGTGAATTGGATTTTTACAGCAACAATAAACCAGATACTCAGGCACTTGCTGCAGAACTTGAATATTGGATTAAAAGGGAGGCACATTGCCAAAGCTTTCCATCTTGCACTTATCTGCACAAATGAAAGAATGCCAAATTTCAAATGATCACACCAATTTACCCTACACTAGAAAAATTGGTGTCAACTGCACGGTAAGTCGCGCTTGATTGGACAAGACATTGCTGTAGAGAACTCCAAAGAGAAATCTGGGCTCCTCAAATTCCCTGGTAATGCAAAAAGGGGCAAAGTTTGAACGTTTTTCTTTCATTTGCAGAGAATGGGTCTCTAGGAAACCACATCATGAGCTCAACTGGTTATTTTATACTGATTGTGTAACTATTAGTGCATACAGCATTGTGGGGGCAAATGCTGCCTAATTGTAAATCATACAGAAGAGTAGATTTTTTTTATTTTGGGTTTGCAAGCATGGGTTGGTTGAGTAGGTATGTCATGAAGAACTGAAAAAAGATGCTGGTTTATTGGATTAGCCAATTGTTGAGATGTGCAGCCTGTGAACCTGGAATCAGTATTGAAATCCATATATTGCATTACTCAATCTCAGGGCAGTTAACTTCAGTGACCTCTGGACTGATGGCAATATCCTCTTGGTGGAAAATACCACTCTATAGCAATGGGACAGTATGAAATGGCTTAATGAAGATTTTAGTGTGCCAAATTAAAGTGCATGGGATTGGGCTGAACAAGAAAACTAGTTAGCAGACAGGAAACTACGAACAGAAGTAAATGGGTCTTTTTCTGAATGGCTGGGAGTGTCTAGTGGAGTACCACAAGCATTGGCACAAGGACCCCAGGTACTCACAATACATGTCAATGATTTAGATGAGAGAGCTAAATGTAATATCTCAAAATTTTCAAACGACATAAAGCTGGGTGATAGGGTGAGCTGTGAGGAGGATGCAGAGATATTGCAGTGTAATTTAGACAGACTGAATGGGAGAATCCATGGCAGGTGCATTATTATGTGGATAAATGTGAGGTTATCCACTTTAGTGGCACAATGGGAAGTCAGAATATTATTTGAATGGCTGTAAATTGAAAGAGGGCATTGTTCAATGATACCTAGGTGTCCATGTGCACCAGGTGCTGGAAGTAAGCAGGCCGTAAAGAAGGCTTCATGTGGCTTTCATAGTAAGTGGATTCAACAATAGGGACAAGGATATCTTGCTGCCTTTATAGATGGTATTGGTGAAACCATGCCTGGAATACTCTGCAGTTTTGGTCTCCTAATCTGCAGATGAATGCTCTTCTTTTAGAGAGAGTGCAGCAAAGGTTTACGAAATTAATTCCCGGGGTGACAGGACTGATGTATGAGGCGAGATTGAGTCAGGCAGGATTGTATTCACTAGCATTCTGTAGAATCAGAAAGTGATCTCATCAAAACCTATAAAATTCTAACAGGGCTGTACAACTTAGATGCAGGAAGGATGTTCCTGACAGTGGGGGGAGTCCAGCACTAGGGGTCATCGTTTATGGATGACAGGTAAACATTTTATGACTGAAATGAGGAGAAATTTCTTTATCCAGAGGGTGGTGAGCCTGTGGAGTTCTCCACCATAGAAAGTGGTTGAAGCCAAAACATTGTGTTTTCAAGAAAGAGCTAAATCCAGCTCACGTGGCTAAAGTGGTCAAGGAATATGGGGGAGGGCATGATGAGGGCAATGAGCTTGATGATCAACCATGATCATATTGAATGCTAAAGCAGGCTTGGAGGGTTGACTGGGCTACTCCTGCTCCTATCTTCTATGATTCTAAGTTTAATCTGTTGTTCAAATTTTGGAGATATTTGCCTTTCTAGAGTAGATTGGATGTTGTTCTGGGTTATAAGCAGTGGTCTTAGGCCCTTCTGTGAATTTATGAGATACTGTGAATGATGATCTGGTCAGATTATCTGTTGCTCCAGTGATTGGCTAATCAAATCAAACAATATGTTCCCTTAATAATAAAGTGTGAAGCTGGATGAACACAGCAGGCCAAGCAGCATCTCAGGAGCACAAAAGCTGATGTTTTGGGCCTAGACCCTTCATCAGAGAGGGGGAATGGGGTGAGGGTTCTGGAATAAATAGGGAGAGAGGGGGAAGCAGTGCAGTGGGAGAGAGATTCCCTGAGGTTGGATGGGAGGGAGGAGGGTAACTTCTTCAGGTTAGGCATCCCGGAAGATGCTTTGCAGTGAGGTTAAAATTGTATCAGAGATAATGGGAACTGCAGATGCTGGAGAATCCAAGATAATAAAGTGTGAAGCTGGATGGACACAGCAGGCCAAGCAGCATCTCAGGAGCACAAAAGCTGACGTTTCGGGCCTAGACCCTTCATCAGAGCGGGGGATCTCAGGAGCACAAGATCCCCCTCTCTGATGAAGGGTCTAGACCCGAAACATCAGCTTTTGTGCTCCTGAGATGCTGCTTGGCCTGCTGTGTTCATCCAGCTCCACACTTTGTTATCTTGGATTCTCCAGCATCTGCAGTTCCCATTATCTCTGATACAATATGTTCCCTTTGTTGTTTATTAGCAGGGGAATACAGAATATACTCAGCTCATATTTCCAAAACCCAAAGCAACACATCTCCATCATCTTCAAATCAGGAGTGTGATGGAATTCTCCCCGCTCGCTTGGATGAGTGCAGCTCCAACAACACTCAATAGGTTTGTTGCTATCCAAGGCAAAACAACCCATTAGATTGTCACAAAATCCACCACCTGCAACATTCACTCTCTTCACTGCCAATGCACAATAATAGCAGTGTGTACCATCGACAAGATGCATAGCAATAACTCACCATGGCTCCTTTAAAACCAACGCTACCCCCCCCCCCCACCACCGAAACCCATGACCTCGACCCCTGGAAGAACAATGATAGATAGTACATGAGAACACTACCACTCTCAAGTTCCTCTCCAAGCCACATACCATCCTGATTTGAAAATATGTTGCAGTTCCTTCTGTGTCGCTGGGTCAAAGTCCTGAAACTAACTTCCTAACTATAAGTATATCTCATGAATTACCTTGATCTCTCAGTACATTATTAAAGAAATATTTGGTTCAAAATCCTGAGACACCCTCCCAACAGCACTGCCGAGTTTTCCCTTGTGACAAAGACTGCAGTGGTTCAAGAAGACAGCTCATCACCACCTTCCCCAGGGCAATTAGGAATTGGCTATAAATGCTAGTCTTGCTCACGATGTCTACATCCCATGGGGTTTGGTTTAGCTCAGTTGACTGGGAAGTTGGTTTGTGACGCCAACACACTGGCCGAAGTTACCTTCTCAACCTCTCCCTTCGCCTGAACTGTGATGACCCTCAGGTCAAACCACCACCAATTGCCTGTCTCCAATGACAGAAAAGCCTCATGTCTGCCGAGACAATGGAGACTTTAGCTGTTTACATCTAATGAATGAAAAGAAATTGAAGACAGGATCATTGATGTATGTCTACCACATACAGCTGGGTACAGGACAAAGCTCTTTAACTACTTCTCCCCGAATGAAAAACATATTTCTGTCCAGGAAATATTGTCTGTATTCCTCCTAGAGTGTCTGACTGCCACTGAGAATTCACGAGTTTATGAATCCAGGAGTTGTCAATACCTCAGCTTCACAGACAGACTCAAATCATCTGCGCCATCCCTCGTGCAAACTCAAAATATGCGACACACATTCAAAATACACAAAATAAAACATGCCACATACTCCCACAAAATATGCCACATACACAGACAAGATTGCAATTCCTACACTGACATGAATATGCCACACACATCAAAATAAATGATCACACATAAATGACACTTGCACATGCACAAATGCCTGCACACACACACTCAAAGCATGCACATGAGGAAACATGCTATGCATACAGAAATATAAGCTTATGATATGTACAAACATTAATTCACCACATTCACAAACACATCACATATACAACACAAACATACCTCATGTGCAAACAGGTCAGAGGCACAAATGAACATACCACTCACACACACATGAAACGCTGCACATACATTAATATGCAATACATACAAACACAATATGGACACATAAAAAGGCTATGTGCAAACATTCCATGTATGCACAAACATGACACACAGAAACACACAAGCAAACGCATCAGTCACCAATAAATGTCCCACATACATATAAACATATTGGCATACACAAACATGCCACACACGTGCACACACACAAATGCAGAAACACATTGTGAGTGCACACATTAATACATAAACATGCTGTGTACAGGCAAACACAAATACTTCATGCGAGAAACAGAATACAGACGCAGAATTGAGAAATACTGAGCAATTTGTTGCCTCAGGATAACAGCTGTCTCAGGCAGGAAGCAGCTCTTCAAGGCTGTGCATATTTCTCAATCCACAACCTCGCCTAACTTTTACACACTCAGCCATGAGGGAACTTACAATCACTAATTGCTCAATTTGTAAATGGGAAGTTTCTGATCTAAACTTTGGTGATGATTCAGAGAGTAACATCAGAGAATTTGATGTAAAAGACTTTTAGATTTTCAGAATTGTCTCAATTTTCAGATATTTTAAATTCCTGAGAATGTAAAGTTGTGAGAACTCACCTTTATGAAGGGAATTTTCATTACGTCTTTCTATCTTGTGGTCTTGGGACAGCTTCTGATTGAACCGTTTGATCTTAAATTACAACTTGACATACCCACAGATAACCATTCCTCACACTCAGCCCCCACACCCAGCCCCCACTCCATTGAGTTCCCATCTGCCCATTGCTCATGATCTTTCTTTGGAATCCAGTGGCTTAGACTCTTAGTCCGCTAAACTCTAATCAATAAAATTTATTGCACTCTTTCTTGAGTATAAGGGCAGCACGGTGGCTCAGTAGTTAGCACTGTGGCCTCTCAGCACAAGAGACCTGGGTTTGATTCCGACCTTGGGTGACTGTCTGTGTAAAGTTTGCACATTCTCCCCATGTCTGTGCGAGTTTCCTCCGGTACTCCCGTTTCCTCCCAAAGATGTGCAGGTCAAGTGAATTGGCCATGGTAAATTGCCCTGGGATGTACAGGCTATTGGAGTAGCCAACTGTAAATGTAGGGTTATAGGGATAGGGTTGGGGACTGGATCTGGGTGGGACGTTCCTCAGAGGGTTGATGCTGACCTGATGGGCCAAATTCTATGATTCTCTCCGCCCAAAGGTAGATTACAACCTCCATGACTCTGTGATTCTGGAAACCAAGCCTGTGCTAAATACCAAGGCACTCTGACTTGTCAATGCAAATGATTACTGATGGAAGATGACAAAAACATGTTCCATAACTCTGCCTCTGCCTAATGCAGCATCATATTATTCCAGGATTGCAGTCTTCAAATAACTTTGGCACAGTTTCAGGCTAATAGAATCAGAGCAGTTACATGGGTAATGAGCATGGACTGCATAATTCTATGCAATGGCTGCAAACTAATTGTCTAAAAATATGGAGGTTTCTCTTTCTATAAATGAATCAATTTGTTTTATTTTGGTGGGATTTTGGCAGCATGCCTGGTCACATTCGTGAATGAAGCTATGGTCCTGGAAATGCTTGATGCAGGTGTTGAAAAGCGATGACAAATGTTTGCCCAGCTAAAACCCTACAGCTCTCTGCCTAATAGCTTTGCGGGTCTACCTACACCACATGGGCTGCAGCAAAGCAAGAAGACTGCTCACCACCACCTTCTCAAGGGCAGTTAGGAATGGGTGGTAAATGCTGGTTTAGCTGGTGAGGCCCACATCACACAAATGCATTAAAAAATATATTTTGATGATCCCTCTAATGTCACTAAATAAAAACTGAAAGAACTGCAGATGCCCTGCCCGACCCGAAGCATTGACTCTGATTTGTTCTTCACAGATGCTGCCAGAACTGCTGAGCTTTTCCAGCAACTTCTGTTTTTGTTGCCTCTAAAGTCACGTACCTGACAAGGTACAACTGATTCTTCTGTTGCCAAAGCTGCGAGAAAGGAGCTTTGTGGTGGTGACCCTGGCTTAAGAATGCAGCATTCACGAGTTCAAGTCCCATCCTGGTGAGTTGAATTCAATGAATCTGGGTGGCCCAGAAAACTAGTTCACTGATTTCCCTCAGGGAACGTCAGCCCTTGTGTCTGAGGAGGGCTTGAACCCACCACCATAGCTACACATAGTTCGAGGTGAGAAATGGTCAGTACACAGTAAACACTGTGTTGCCAACGTCTAAGAACAAATAAGAAAATCCTCATTCAGAACTACATGAAAGAGAGGTCACTGATGTAATTTCAGCTATCTCGGCAAGTCCTGAGAAATGAAATAGGAATAGCTGATATCATCAACCCAAAGGCTGCAGTGAGTTTCTGTAACCTCCCTAGTCAGTACAGAAAGTGTGCATGACAATGAAATACAGCAAGAACAATAAATCTTCCAAATCAGGGATCAAACTGATGCTGATCAGAGAAAGTTAAAGAGAAGGAGAATGAATACAGAGACTGAAGTGGAAATGGGGACTGGGACACCTTTGAGATAATATGATGGACTGAGAGATTGAGAAGGTACATTTGCAAGCGCACGGCAGTAAATGTGGACATCAACATGTAGCAGGAGCAGCTGTCTGAGGAGCATTGTATGTCTCATTGATACATGTCATCTTGGGTGGATTGAAAACTCAAATGAGAAAGTCAGCATTTGTAAAGGGTACAGTTATACAGATGGGGTATACCGAAGGTTACTACGGGAAGCGAGGAAGAGATTGCTGCCCCTTTGACAATGACCTTTGCATCCTCACTGTCCACTGGAGTAGTACCAGAAGATTGGAAGGTGGCAAATGTCATTGCCTTGTTCAAGAAAGGGATTAGGGATAATCCCCTAAATTACAGACCAGTCAGTTTTACATCTGTGGTGGGAAAGTTATTGCAGAGGATTCTGAGAGATAATTTTATACACCTCGACCAGGTCTCGTTTCTGCCTTCTTCACTCTGAATAAAACAACGTCCAACCTCTTTTCATTGCTAAAGCACTCCGTCCCAGGCAACATTCTGGTGAATCTCCTCTGCATCACATCTAGTGCAATCACATCCTTCCTACAGTGTAGTGACCAGAACTGCACAGATTAATTTAGCTGAGGCCCAACCAAAGTTTTATACAGGTCTAAAATAACCTCCTTGCGCTTATAATCTATTCCATGACTGTTAAAAGCAGAAGTCCCATATATCATCCAAACTGCCCTCTTAACCTGTCCTGCCGGCTTCAGGGATCTGTGAATGAGCACCCAAGATCCCTTCTTTCTCTGAGCTTCCTAGCATCCTGCCATTCATTGAGTATTCCCTTGTCTCTTACTTCTTCCGAAGTGTGTCATCTCCACTATAATGAGATAGAAAGCCACACCTCCAGATTTTGCAATTGCACAAAAATTGTGAGTAGTAGAAATGAAGCATACAATTCAAAAGAGATGTTGATAGATTAAGTGAATGGACAAACTTTGGCCATTGGCCTTAAAAATGATGGAATGTGATACTTTGTAAAAAGAATAGGATTAAAAACAGGATAACAAAGTGTGGGCCTGTATGAACACAGCAGGCCAAGCAGCATCTTAGGAGCAATAAAAGCTGATGTTTTGGGCCTAGACCCTTCATCAGAAAAAAAACAGTTCAGGTCCAAAGAGACTTGAAGGTCTAGGTGCATGGATCATTTAAATATCATGAACAGGGACAAAAATGCATTGCTGGCTTTCTGTCTCAAAGAATAAACTACAAAGGAGCCCTCATTAGACCACACCTGAAATCCTGTGAATAGTTCTTCCAGCACACTATGGGACAAACGTATTGCTTTGGTCTTTGAGGGAGTGCAACATAAATTTACCAGGCTTCAAGGATTAGATTACAAAGAGAGGTTACACAAACTAGAATTGTATTCACTAGTATTTGGAAGTTAAGTGATGATTTGATCAAAGTTTTCAAGAGATTAAAGAATAGAGAGCAAATAGTTAGGGAGAAATAATTTTTGCTTGTTGTAGAGTTTAGGATTTAGGAGAAGAGTCTGAAAATAAGAGACAGCCTTTCAGGAGTGAAACTAGAAAATACTTAGCACGCAAGAAGTGGTGGATGTTTCAAACTCTCTATGAACACAGCAATTGATGCAAGATCAAATGTTCAATTCAAATGTAAGATTGCTAGAGTTTTCATAACCACATGTATTAGGAGCCCTAGGGAAAATTGGCAGGTGTATGAAGATGTGTTGCAGATCAACCATGAAAAAGGTGAGTGTTCAACTAATTGGCCACTGCCCTAACCTCTTGTATGCAGAAGTTTGGCAGGTTCGAGTTGCTCATCAATTTCGAGCAAGTACAATTAGGATGTAGAACAGGTTTTCACTACTGTTAGAATTCACAGAAATTTCCTGGATCGGAATGTGTTCACGCAGAGCCCACTGGGAATGCAAAAGTATTTCGTAATCATGGAACTTTGCTACCTCTAGTGTACATACAATCATTCATTGCTCATGTTATAGCATTGAGTAAGATAAAAACTGCATTCATACAATGATAGGAGGAACTGCCAATGCTGGAGAATCTGAGATAACAGGGTATAGAGCTGGATGAACACAGCAGGCCAAGCAGCATCAGAGGAGCAGGAAAGCTGATGTTCTGGGTTGCAACCCTTCTTCAGAAATGGGGAAGGGAAAGGGGATTCTGAAATAAATAGGGAGAGAGGGGAAGGCAGATAGAAGATGGATAAAGGAGAAGATAGGTGGACAGGAGACAAACAGATCAAAGAGATGGTGTTGGAGCCTGTAAAGGTGGATGTAGGTGGGGAGTTAGGGAGGGTATAGGTTGGTCCAGGAAGGACAGACAGTTCAAGGAGGCATGATGAGGTTAGTGAGTAGGAGATGGAAGTGGGGCTTGAGGTGGGACGAATGGTTAGGGAGGCGGGGATGAGCTGGGCTGGTTTTGGGATGCATTAGGTGGAGGGGAGATGTTGAAGCTTGTGAAGTCCACATTGATACCCTTAGGCTGCAGGGTTCTCAAGCGAAATATGAGGTACTGTTCCCGCAGCCTTCGGGTGGCATCATTGTGGCAATGCAGGAGGCCCAGGATGGACATGTAGTCCAAGGAGTGGGAGGGGGAGTTGAAATGGTTCACAACTGTGAGGTGTAGTTTGTTGTGAACCAAGCGGAGGTGTTTCACAAAACAGTCCCCAAGCCTCCACTTGGTTTCCCCGATGTAGAGGAGGCCACAATGGGAACAGCCGATACAGTATACCACATTAGCAAATGTGCAAGTGAACATCTGTTTGATTTGGAAGGTCTTCTTAGAGTCTGGGATGGTGGTGAGGGGGGAGGTGTAGGGGCAGGTGTGGCACTTGCTACGGTTGCAGGGAAAAGTGCCGAGTGTGGTGGGGCTGGGGTTAGTGTGGAGCAGACAAGGGAGTCACGGAGAGAGTGGTCTCTCCTGAAAGCAGATAAGAGTGGGGAGGGAAAAATGTCTTTGGTGGTGGGGTCAGATTGCAGATGGCAGAAGTGTCAAAGGATGATGCATTGGATTCGGAGGTTGGTGGGTGGTACGTGAGGACACGGGGATTCTGTTTTGGTTGTTATTGTGGGAATGAGGTGTGAGGGATGAGTTGAGTGAAACGCGAGAAACACAGTCCAGGGCGTTTTCGACTACTGTGGAGGGGAAGTTGCGGTCCTTGAAAAACGAGGATGTCTGGGATGTCCAGGAGTGGATGCCTCATCTCGGGAGCAGATGCAGCGGAGGCGAAGGGATTGGGAATAGGGGATGGCCTTTTTGCAGGAAGGTGGGTGGGAGGAGGTTAATTCTCGGTAGCTGTGAGAGTTGGTAGGCTTGAAATGGATATCGATTTCCAGGTGAATGCCAGAGATGGAGACAGAGAAGTCCTGAAAGGAGAGAGAGGCATCAGAGATGGTCCAGGTGAACTTAAGGTTGGGGAGGAAGGTGCTAGTGAAGTGGATGAACTGTTCGAGCTCATTATGGCGGCGCTGATACAGTTATCGATGTAACGGAGGAAGAGGTGGGGTTTAGGGCCAGTGTAGGTATGGAAGAGGGATTGTTCCATGTAACCTGCAAAGAGGCAGGCATAGCTTGGTACCCATGGCCACCCCCTTTGTCTGCAGCAAGTGGGAGGAATTGAAGGAGAAGTTGTTAAAGGTATTAACTGCATTCATACCATGCATTTAATACAGCAAATTCCACCGGGTACTTCACAGGATTAGTTACTAGATGAATAAGGAGACGTTAAGATAGGTGATCAGAAGCTAAATCAAAAAGATAGTCTTTCAGGAAGGTCTTAAAGTGTGAAATGAAAGAGGTACAGAGGCAGAAAGGTTCAGAGAGGGAATTCCAGAGCTTAAGGTCTGAGCACTTGAGGATGTAGTCACCAGTGGTGGAGAAAATAAAATCAGGCATGCTTGAGTGACTAGAACTGGAGGTATGAAGAGATCTTACAGGGCTAATGGAGTTTGCAGAGATAAGGCAGAGGCAAGATCATGAGAGGATTTAAAAACAGGAAATAAGTTATAAAATTGAAGTGTTGCTGGACTGGGAGCCCAGGTAGGTGAGAGAGCACAGGGTGAATAGTTGAATGGAATTTGGTGTAAGCAAGGACATTGGGCAGCAGAACTTTCAATGACCTCACCTTCATGGAGGGTAGGATGCTGCACTCAGGAAAAATGGGAAAGAGCTCAGAGTGTGTTGTAAAATGGAGAGATTTGCGGTCTCAGTTCAGAAATCACTGAAAGGTAATGCGGAGGTACAAAACAATTTAGAAGGGTGTAATTATGTTACATTTGTAGTGACATAAATCTCTAATTCTGCGCCATTTGGATTACTGCCTTCAGTTCTGAGCACCACAATTCAGAATGAACAAAATAGCGAAGTGGTTCACGACTGGAAGGTGTTGTCGTTTGTCATGAATCAAGTGTAGGTGCTCTACAAAGCAGCCTCTGAGCCTCCACATGGTCTCACCGACGTAGAGGAGGCCACCCCGGGAACAGTGGATACAATAGACCACATTAGCTGATGTGCAGTTGAAGATCTGTCTGGGAAGAGTCCTGGGATGGAGGTGAGGGGGGAGGTGTAGGAGCAGGTGTAGCACCTCCTGCAGTTGCAGACAAAGGTGCCGGGGGTGGTTGGGCTAGTGGGGAATGTGGAGTGGACGAGTGAGTTGCAGTCCCTCTGGAAGGCAGATAAGAGTGGGGAGGGAAATATATCCTTCGTAGTGGGGTCAGATTGCAGTGTCGGTGCTTTACAAAGCAAAATCCCCCTACCCCCAACCTCATCACAAGACCAACCCTCCATCTCAACCCCACCTCCCTGACCCGTCCATTTTCTCTCCCACCTATTCGCTCTTCCTACCTCACTGACCAATCCCCACCACTATCTACCTGCTATCAACATTCCACCTACCTTACGCAGCCCAACCCCACCTCCTCTATTTATTTCAGAGCCTCCTTCCCCTCCCCCATTTGTGAAGAAGGGTCCCGACCCAAAAAGTCAGCTTTCCTGTTCCCCTAATGCTGCCTGCCTGCTGTGTTCCTCCAGCCCCACACTCTTGTTATCTCAGGCTCCAGCATCAGCAGTTCTTACTATCTCCAAGTGAGTATTGGTTGTATCTTTACGTTGCTCGTTGGTGTTCATGTATTCTCATAGCCAGTTTCCTTGTTTATCCAATGTAATGTCTATCGCAGTTCTTGTGTGGAATCTTGCACATTTCATTGGTTCTGCCCATAGTTAATAAGGGGTCTTTGGTTCTTGTTAATTCTTGTTAACAGTTGGCATAGGGTTGATTAGTTTGTGTGCTACTCTGATGCCCAGTGGCCATAGTAGTCTTGTGGTCAGTTCAGATACGCTCTTGGTATAGAATAACGTGACAAGTGTGTTGGGGCGTACTGTATCTTCCTGTTGTTTGTGTGACAGGCATCATTGGACCCAACTGTTTGGGAATCCATTGTCTCTAAATACTTGGTGGAGATATTTTTCTTCATTTTAGCATAGTCCTGAGTTGCTGCAATGTGTTGTGGCTCATTTGAACAGTGTTCTGACGCATCTCTGTTTTTGGGTGTTGGGGTGGTTACTGTTGAAATTTAGGACTTAGAACATAGAACATAGAAAAGTACAGCACAGTACAGGCCCTTCGGCCCACGATGTTGTGCCATGGAATAATCCTAATCCAAAAATAAAATTACCTAACCTACATTCCCCTCAATTCACTGCTGTCCATGTGCATGTCCAGCAGTCGCTTAAATGTCAATAATGACTCCGCTTCCACGACTACCACTGGTAAACTATTCCATGCGCTCACAACTCTCTGGGTGAAGAACCTCCCTCTGATGTCTCCTTTATACCTTCCTCCTAACACCTTAAAACTATGACCCCTCGTGGCAGTCAATCCTGCCCTGGGGAAAAGTCTCTGGCTATCGACTCTATCCATGCCTCTCATTACCTTGTACACCTTGATCAGGTCACCTCTCTTCCTCCTTCTCTCCAGAGAGAAAAGTCCGAGCTCAGTCAACCTCTCCTTGTAAGACAAGCCCTCCAGTCCAGGCAGCATCCTGGTAAACCTCTTTGCACCCTCTCCAAAGCCTCCACATCTTTCCTATAATAGGGCAACCAGAACTGGACACAATATTCCAAGTGTGGTCTCATCAGGGTTTTGTAGAGCTGCAGCATAACCTCGTGGCTCTTAAACTCGATTCCCCTGTTCATGAAAGCCAAAACACCATATGCTTTCTTAACAACCTTATCCACCTGGGTGGCAACTTTGAGGGAGCTGTGCACTTGAACACCAAGGTCCCGCTGTTCCTCCACACTGCCGAGAATCCTGCCTTCAATACTATATTCAGCATTTTAGTTCGACCTTACAAAATGCATCACTTTGCATTTATCCAGGTTGAACTCCATCTGCCATTTCTCAGCCCAGCTCTGCATTCTGTCAATGTCTCGCTGAAGCCTGCAATAGCCCTCGATACTATCAATGGCACCTCCAACCTTTGTGTCATCAGAAAACATGTTAACCCACCCTTCAACCTCCTCATCTAAGTCATTTATAAAATCTACAAAGAACAGAGGCCCAAGAACAGAGCCCTGTGGGACACCACTCAGCAATGACCTCCAGGCAGAATACTTACCATCTACAACCACTCTCTGCCTCCTGTCAGCCAACCAATTCTAAATCCAGACAGCCAAATCAGCCTGTATACCATACCTCCTGACTTTATGAATGAGCCTGCTGTGGGGAACCTTATCAAATGCCTTGCTAAACATCCTGGTAAATCTCCTCTGATGTATTGAGAGTGTTAAGTTCGTTCCTTCTGGTCAGTGTTGGGACCACTGCCTGTCTTATGGCTTGTTGTGTTTCCTCATTGATGCCGTTGGTCTTCAGTGTGCATTCTAGTGTGGCTAGGAATTCTGTCTTGTCTGGTTGTAATTGAGTCCGTGTATTAATACAGCTTTTTCCATGTCTGTTAGTTTTCTGCCAGATAGGTTTCTTATCCAAGCATCTGAGCTTTGGCTGTCATTTTGGTGGGTTAGTTTGGCTAGTTTGTCTTCACTGGTTTTGGTTTTTTGTTGACCGATGTTAATAGCTCATTCTAGGTCTGCTGTTGAATCCCTACAGTTTGGAAGCAGACCATTTGGCCCATGAGATCCACACTGACTCTCTGAAGAGCATCCCACTTAGATCCAGCCCCTGCCTCAGCCACCTACTCTATAACTCTGCATTTCCCACTGCAAATCCACCTAGTTTGCACATCCCTGGACAATATGGACAACTTAGCATGACCAATCCACCTCACCATGTCTTTGGATGATGGGAGAAAACCAGCACACCCATTGGAAGCCCACGCAGACGTGGGGAGAAAGTGTGAACTCCACATAGACAGTTGCCCAAGGGTGGAATTGAACCCCGATCCCTGACACTGTGAAGCAACAGTGCTAACCACTGAAGCGTGATGCTACCCTTCATTAATTCATCCATCAAACCAAGCTATTAATTCATCTCTCAAGCCTGAATCACCAATCCATCAATGACAACCATAAATCCCTTAATCAGCTGGAGAATTATCAATCTTTCTTTACTGGAATCATCGAGCTGTTTATTGATACCTAACTTAGAGAGGTGATGACCTATTGGTATTACCACTAGGCTGATAAAGACTCAGATTTCGATCCCACCCGGAATTAAGAGGCTAATGATAACCATTAAATCATTGTTGATTATTGGTAATCTGGCTCACCAATGTCTTTAGGAAAGGAAACTGCCATCCTAACCTGGCCTGGCCTACAGAAATGTGGTTGACTCTTACATGCATTCTGGTCAATTAGGGATGGGCAATAAATGTTGGCCTAGCCAGTGACACCCACATCCCAAGAATCAATTAAAAAAAGTCCTTAATCTGTTTATTGATCCTGACTGATAGATATATCAGTCTTGAATCATTAATCCATTGATTGACCTGAATCAATGATCCATCTAACATTCTGAATCATTGATTTATTTAAAATCATGAAATGATTGAACTGTCAATATTGAATAACTAATTTGTTAGTTGATCCTGAATCATTTATCCTTCTTTTGTGATAAATGGTAGATCTGTCTATTCAAGTGTCTCAGCACAGTTGTGAAATTTATTCGGTTCCTGGATAACTTTTAAAAAAAAAGAAGTATTTCCATATCAAATCTCTGTCAGAATTAATTTTATACTTTCCCTCAGCTCTAAGATGCTGGGACAGATATTTTTCTATCAAACAAAACAAGCAATTCTACAGCCTTACTAATGCTGAGACTTCAGGCTCCATTCCATACCTCATGGGATGAGTGTGGACCTTGGGCTGTCTGCTTACTGTGCAGAATGGCTTTCTGCCGCATGTACAGTGTAGTCCAGAGCCTGTTGGTGGTCTGAAGCCATAGGGCAGAACAAAGGGATTTATTTGCAATGCAGAGATCCATAGCCTTCAGGCCCTGGCTTCTAACAGGCCTGTATTCAGATACAATCTCTGCTACAAGTCATGCTCCGTAAATCAACAGAACTGCAGTGCATGTTTAACGCAAATGTCACAGTGGGATTAAACAAAAGGAAAGAAATATTTGGCTGCAGGGTGTTTTAAAGATATTTTAAGGTAACAAAGTATAAAGCAGGGTTCATTTTTAACAAGTAATTTTTCATGGGTTATTTGCACACAATACTGACGATCAAAAAAAAACCTTGACATTGCTGTAGAGGTGGAACTCAAAAACATAATGGTTCTGATCAGACAGTTGTGTAAATTTCAGATTGCTTGAAGTTTGAGATATGGAAAATAACCTTAACACCTAAACTGGAATTGGTAGAGTACAGAGGAACAATCTTGGAAAGTCAGAACTTGAAGGGAAACAGGATCAAATCTGTGTGCCTTTTCATTTTCAGCCATAAATTCCACAAGATGAGAAGAGTAGATTTTGTTTTTTATTAATTCATACATGGCATGAGGGGTGTTGCTGGCTAGGCCAGCATTTATTGCCCATCCCTAATTGCACAGCGGGCAGTTATGAGTCAACCACAATGCTGTGGGTCTGAAGTCACATGTAGGTCAGACCAGGTAAGGATGGTAGTTTCCTTCCCGAAAGGACGTTAGTGAACCAGATGGGTTTTTCCTACAACTGACAATGGATTCATGGTCAGCATTAGACTCCTAATTCCAGATATTTATTGAATTCAAATTCCACCATCTGCCATTACCTGGGTCTCTGGATTAACAGTTCGGCAATAAAACCACTAGACCATTGCTTCCCCTTGTGAACTCCTTAACGTAGCTATGAGCTAACAGAATGATAGAATAGACTTGAGGGGGACTGAACAGTCTCTTGTTCCTATGTGCCAGTAGCAGCTTTGCAAATAATGGGTATTATAAATTCTGCTTTAGAAACTTCTTCAATCTTCCTCACTTAAGTCCACATTCTCCTCCTTGTGCATATTGGATTCCCAAACCTCCTCCCTCAATCCTTACTCCTCTTCAATGCATCCAGATCCCTCCATCTTAAATCCTATCCACACCTCATTTGAAACTCATTAATCTTACAGCTTACAACCTTCTCACTGCTTCATCCTCCTTTCTCACTCCTGCACCCCAGCTGCTCCCAACCTGTATGTGATCTGAGTTACTTTTATTGGATTTGGCGCACATCATCTGCTTTCATAATGATGTTCCTCAGTAACGATTAAACCCATGTGAACTAGGAAAGATGTTTGTCTTTTGCCTGTGACAGGGTTAAAATCAGATTCAGACAACAACCTTCAAGTAATTTTGAATAGCCTAATTATAAGCCTGATAGAGTTAATTTTCAGTCAAGCACCTGAAGCCCCTTGTCTAAGTGAGATGCTGATTCCTGTAGCTATGAAGTGCCTCTAAGTAGCTTCATGAAAGAAAGAGAATTTTAACACCACATGGTCAGTAAGGATATGCCAGTTGGTGAGAGTGGAGATTAAGTGAGACTCACAAGAAGATCAAAATTGGAAACTAAATTTTTGTGGGTAATTTTTGGGTCCTTTTCAAAAAGGATGGGCATGAAGGAAAGGGTAGTGAGGTGGCATAAGAAGGAACAAGAATGACAGCAAGAAACAATATTTGATCGCAAGATGTAGAACCCAAATGGAAAGGAAAGTTAAGGGTAGCACCAAATGAAAGAAGAAGAGATACAACATGGCAAACATTAGTGGTAGATCAGAGCACTGGAAGTTATTAAAACCAACAAAAGATGACAAAAATATAAGAGAGAAAATAAGCTTTGAGGGTAAATGAGCAAGTAACATCAAGATGGACAATAAGAATGTCATTAAGTATATATAAAGAGGAATGGAGAGGCCAAAGTGAACATAAGAAGGGGTGTGTTTCGGGAAATGAAAGTTGCAGAAGCAGGAAATGGCAGAAGAGCTGAATAAATAATTTGCATCAGGCTTCTAAGTAGGAGACTTTAATAGCATTCCCAAAATACTGAATAATCAAAGGGGAGAGGAAAGATAAAGTTCAAGATAAAGGTGGGAGAAAAAAAATAAATACAATATCCATCACTGAAGAAAATCTGTTAAATAAATTAATGGAGCTAATATTTGATAAGTCTCTCAGCCCTGATAGGATACATCCCAGGATATCTTATATGAAAAAAAAACAGAGATAATGGATTCATTGGTAGTAATCTTACAAGACTACTTAAAATCTGGAACAGTCCCAGAAGATTGGAAAACTGCCAATGTAATACCCCTTTCCAAAAAGGAAAAAGACAAAATGCAGATCCGATGGGCCAAAGTGTGGAGCTGGATGAACACAGCAGCCCAGCAGCATAACGAAGTGTGGAGCTGGGTGAACACAGCAGGCTAAGCAGCATCTCAGGAGCACAAAAGCTGACGTTTCGGGCCTGGACCCTTCATCAGAGAGGGGGATGGGGAGAGGGAACTGGAATAAACAGGGAAAGAGGGGGAGGCGGACCGAAGATGGAGAGAAAACAAGATAGGTAGAGAGGAGAGTATAGGTGAGGAGGTAGGGAGGGGATAGGTCAGCCCAGGGAAGACAGACAGGTCAAGGAGGTGGGATGAGGTGGTAGGTAGGAAATGGAGGTGTGGCTTGAGGTGGGAGGAAGGCATGGTGAGAGGAAGAACAGGTTAGGGAAGCAGAGACAGGTTGGGCTGGTTTTGGGATGCAGTGGGGGGAGGGGACGAGCTGGGCTGGTTTTGTGATGCAGTGGGGGGAGGGGAAGAACTGGGCTGGTTTTGGGATGCAGTGGGTTAAGGGGAGATTTTGAAGATTGTGAAGTCCACATTGATACCATTGACCTGCAGGGTTCCCAAGCGGAATATGAGTTGCTGTTCTTGCAACCTTCGGGTGGCATCATTGTGGCACGGCAGGAGGCCCATGATGGACATGTCATCTGAGGAATGGGAGGGGGAGTTGAAATTGTTCGTGACTGGGAGGTGCAGTTGTTTGTTGCAAACCAAGCGGAGGTGTTCTGCAAAGTGGTCCCCAAGCCTCCGCTTGGTTTCCCCATGTAGAGCAAGCCACACCGGGTGCAATGGATACAATATACCACATTGGCAGATGTGCAGGTGAACATCTGCTTGATATGGAAGGTCATCTTGGGGCCTGGGATGGGGGTGAGGGAGGAGGTGTGGGGGCAGGTGTAGCAGTTCCTGCGGTTGCAGGTGGAGGTGCCGGGTGTGGTGGGGTTGGAGGGGAGTGTGGAGCAGACAAGGGAGTCACGGAGAGATTGGTCTCTCCGGAAGGCAGACAAGGGTGGGGATGGAAAAATAGCTTGCGTGTTGGGGTCGGATTGTAGATAGTGGAAGTGTCGGAGGATGTTACGTTGTATCCGGAGGTTGGTGGGGTGGTATGTGAGAACGAGGGGGATCCCCTTTGGGCGGTTGTGGTGGGGGCGGGGTGTGAGGGATGTGTTGCGGGAAATGTGGGTGACGTGGTCAAGGACATTCTCGACCACTGCGGGGGGAAACCTGCAGTCCTTGAAGAACTTGGACATCTGAGATGTGCCGGAGTGGAATGCCTCATCCTGGGAGCAGATGCGGCGGAGGTGGAGGAATTGGGAATAGGGCTTGGAATTTTTGCAGGAGGGTGGGTGGGAGGAGGTGTATTCTAGGTAGCTGTGGGAGTCGGTGGGCTTGAAATGGATATCAGTTTCTAGCTGGTTACCTGAGATGGAGACTGAGAGGCCTAGGAAGGTGAGGGATGTGTTGGAGATGGCCCAGGTGAACTTGAGGTTGGGGTGGAAGGTGTTGGTAAAGTGGATGAACTGTTCGAGCTCCTCTGGGGAGCAAGAGGTGTCGCCGATACAGTCATCAATGTAACGGAGGAAGAGGTGGGGTTTGGGGCCTGTGTAGGTGTGGAAGAGGGACTGTTCCACGTAACCTACAAAGTGGGAGGCATAGCTGGGGACCATGCGGGTACCCATGGCCACCCCCTTTGTCTGTAGGAAGTGGGAGGAATCAAAAGAGAAGTTGTTGAGGGTGAGGACGAGTTCAGCTAGGCGGATAGCAGCATCTTAGGAACACAAATGCTGATGTTTCAAGCCTAGAACTTCATCATAAAAGTGAGATGGGGAGAGGATTCTGAAATAAATAGGGAGAGAGGGGGTGGCGGACTGTAGATGGGTCGAGGAGAAGATAGGTGGAGAGGAGAGGATGGGTGGGGAGGTAGGGAGGGGATAGGTCAGTCCGGGGAGGACGGACACGTTAAGGGATTGGAGTGAGGTTAGGAGGTAGGAAATGGAGGTGTGGCTTGAGGTGGGAGGAGAGGATAGGTGAGAGGAAGAACAGGTTAGGGAAGCGGGGACGGGCTGCGCTGGTTTTGGGATGCAGTGGGGGGAGGGGAGATTTTGAAGCTTGAGAAATCCACTTTGATACCATTGGGCTGCAGGGTTCCCAAGCGGAATATGAGTTACTGTTCCTGCAACCTTCGGGTGGCATTGTTGTGGCACTGCAGGAGGCCCATGATGGACATGTCGTCTGAGGAATGGGAGGGAGAGTTGAAATGATTCGCGACTGGGAGGTGTAGTTGTTTATTGTGAACCGAGCGTAGGTGTTCTGCAAAGTGGTCCCCAAGCCTCCGTTTGGTTTCTCCAATGTAGAGGAATCCAAACCGGGTACAGCAGATGCAGTATGTGGAAAGTCATCTTGGGGCCTGGGATGGGGTGAGGGGGGAGATGTGGGGTCAGGTGTAGCACTTCCTGCGGTTGTAGGGGAAAGTTCTGGGTGTGGTGGGGTTGGAGGGGAATGGTGGAGCGGACAAAGGAGTCACGGAGAGAGTGGTCTCTCCGGAAGGCAGACAAGGGTGGAGTTGGAAAAATGCCTTTAGTGGTGGGGTCGGATTGTAGATGGCGGAAGTGTCGGAGGATGATGCATTTTATCCGGAGTTGGTGCGTGGTACGTGAGGACTAGGGGGATTCTGTTTTGGTGGTTATTACGGGGGCGAGCTGTGATGGATGAGTTGCAGGAAATGCGGGAGACACGATCGAGGGCGTTCTCGACCACTGTGGGTGGATTTTGCGGTCCTTGAAGAACAAGGACATCTGGGATGTAAGAGAGTGGTATGCCTCATCCTGGCAGATGCGGCGGAGGCAAAGTAATCTCCCATCCCCCCACTGCATCCCGAAACCAGCCTAGCTCGACCCCGCCTCCCTAAGCTGTTCTTCCTCTCACCTATCCCATCCTCCCACCTCAAGCCGCACCTCCATTTCCTACCTCCTAACCTCATCCCGCCCCCTTGACCTGTCCGTCCTCCCCGGACTGACCTATCCCCTCCCTACCTCCCCACCCATACTGTCCTCTCTACCTATCTTCTCCTCTATCTATCTTCGGTCCGCCTCCCCCTCTCTCCCTATTTATTTCAGAACCCTCTCCCCATCCCCCTTTTCTGATGAAGGGTCGAGGCCCGAAACATCAGCTTTTGTGCTCCTAAGGTGCTGCTTGGCCTGCTGTGCTCATCCAGCTCCACACTTTGTTATCTCGGATTCTCCAGCATCTGCAGTTCCCATTATCTCTGATCCTATGGGCCACTTAGTTTAACTCTGTCATTGGATAAATATTTGAGTCTATTATAAAGAATGTAATAGCATAACCATTAAAACCACATAATATAATTGAGCAGAATCAGCATGGCTCCATTAAATAGAAATCAAGCCTAACAAATTTATTGGAATTCTTTGAGGGAATAACAAGAAGGATCGATAAAAGTGAACCAGTAGATCTAATATACGTGGATTTCCAAATGATGTTCAGTAAGATATCACACATAAGGCTACATAAGAGTCTATGGTGTTGTCTGGTATATTAGCATGGATAGAGGATTGACTAACAGAAAAGAGACACTTGGAATAAGGAGAGCATTTTCAGCATAGCAGCCTATAACACATCGTGTACCATTGGGTTCAGTATTAGGACCACAATTATTTACAATGTGCATTAATGGCTTGGATGATGAAAGTGGATGTACTATCACCAAGTTTGTGGGTGACATAAAAATAATTGGAAGACAAGTGTTGGAATGACACAGAGTCGACAGAGTGATATAGAAAGATTAAGTAAGTGGGCAAAAAAATTGACAAAAGGAACATAATGTGGGAAAATGTGAGGTTATGCACCTTGGCAAAAAATGGAGGGCTGAGTATTATTTACTAAAATGGAGAGAGACTGCAGAAAAAAGTGATTTGTTAGGGATCTAACCCTCACCCTAACCCTTACCCTCACTCTAACCCTAACCCTCATCCTAACCCTAACCCTATCACATCAATCGCTAAAAGCTAACATCCCAGTTCACATCACAGCTAACATCACAGCCCTATGGCACCTTTCTCTGTAACCGGCGAAGCTGCAACATCTATGCATTTATCTCCTCCCTCCACAGAATCCAAGGGCCCAAACATACCTTTCAGGTGAAGCAACACTTCACCTGCACTTCCAAGAATCTAGTCTTCTGCATTTGCTGCTCATAATGTGGTCTCCTCTACATTGGGGAAATAGAGCATAGACTTGGTGACCGCTTTGCAGAACGTCTGCGTTCTGCTCACAAAAAAAGACCCTGAACTACCTGTGCCTGCCACTTCAACACACCATGCTCTCTCTGGCCAACATCTCTGTCTCCAGCTTGCTACAGTGTTCCAGTGAAGCCCAAAACAAACTGGAGGAACAACTCCTAATTTTCCACCTGGGGACCCTACAGCCCTCCAGACTCAATATTGAATTCAATAATTTTAGGGCCTAAACTCTCCCATGTCTCAGCCCCCTACCCCACACACCAGGCCTTCTTACCCCATAGCCTGTCACTACACACCCCCTGTTGTTAGTCAGTAACAGTCTCCATTAACAAGTATTCACCCTCCCAGCCTGATCGTTAGCAAGTCCTTTGTCTGTCCAACTGTCTTTCTGTCTCTTCGGGTTCTATCCTATCGTTTACTCCCTACCTGACCGACTTCCCTAATTTCTGCATATAAACTGACATTTTCTCAGCCACCATCAGTTCTGAGGAAGGGTCACCGGACCCAAAACTTTCACTCTGTTTTCTCCTTCACAGATGCTGCCAAACCTGCTGAGCTTTTCCAGCAACTTTGTTTTTGTTCTAACATCCCAGGTCAGCAGATGATGGGGTAAGCAAATGGACAATTAGCTTTATTTCAAAGGAATAGAGTGCAAAAATAGGGAATTGTTGCTAAAACTATACAAGGCACAAGTTAAACCTTCTATAGACTACTATGAACAGCTTTGGTCCCCTCGTCTAAGTAAAGATACATAGACATTAGAGGTAATCCAGAGAATGTTCATTAAATTGATTAAAGTAGATGTTGAGAGGTGTGGGAGGATCTAGGACCAGGGAGCATACTCTCAGAGTAAGTGGTCATCTAGTTAAAACAGAAATTAATAGGAATTTCCTTTCCCAGAAGATGGTCAATCGCTGGAATCTTTATTCCAGACAACTATAGAGGCTGGACTGTAAAGCTTAATCAAGGCTGTATTCAAGGCTTAGGTAGACTGATTTTTGAAACAGTAAGGGAATCAAGGGTTATGGGGGTAAGGCAGGAAAGTTGTGTCAAGAATTATCAGGTTTAATTGAATGATGGAGCAGATTTGATGGGTTGAATAGCCTTCCAAATGTGTATGGTCTTGTGGTCACTGCCTCATTTTTCAGAAAACCAGGTGAGCAGATGCTGGGCAAGTCACTAATGCACAGGAACAGTTCTAAACAGATTCACTTCACTCAATCAATTTATGCAGAATTATACACAATAATGTGAATGTTGTACTATAACATATTGCACTCTGAACAATGGCACTTCATTGATTCCACTCACTCCTTCCAAATAATGGTACCATTATGGAAATCAGTAGCCGTCGCTTCCTTTTTGTATGTTTACATGGCTACTATATTAGCATGGATAGAGAATTGGCTGACAGAAACAGAGCCTTGGAATAGGGCAAGCATTTTCAGCATTTGTGTGTTTACATATGTATTTACAATCTTTCTCCCAGTGAGTCTTAGGTTCCCTTATTCCCCACTTTCTCCAATATGTTAATGATTGTATCTGTGCCCTTTCACGCTGTTATCAGAACTGGGAAATGCAAACTCTGCCACTGTCTTGTTAGCAACTAGTCAGATTTGGTGCCAGGGATCAAATGGAACTTTGAAACAATGATGGCTATATATTAGTTGAGGGATAATTGGCAAGCCCTTGATGGGTATTTGCATTTATAAAGCATATTAGGGAACATGTAATTAGTGGTCCGAAGATGGAGAGAAAAGAAGATAGGTGGAGAGAGTATAGGTGGGGAGGTAGGGAGGGGATAGGTCAGTCCAGGGAAGACGGACAGGTCAAGGAGGTGGGATGAGGTTAGTAGGTAGATGGGGGTGCGGCTTGGGGTGGGAGGAAGGGATGGGTGAGAGGAAGAACAGGTTAGGGAGACAGAGACAGGTTGGACTGGTTTGGGGATGCAGTGGGTGGAGGGGAAGAGCTGAGCTGGTTGTGTGGTGCAGTGGGGGGAGGGGACGAACTGGGCTGGTTTAGGGATGCAGTTGGGGAAGGGGAGATTTTGAAACTGGTGAAGTCCACATTGATACCATTAGGCTGCAGGGTTCCCAGGCGGAATATGAGTTGCTGTTCCTGCAACTTTCGGGTGGCATCATTGTGGCACTGCAGGAGGCCCATGATGGACATGTCTTCTAAAGAATGGGAGGGGGAGTGGAAATGGTTTGCGACTGGGAGGTGCAGTAGTTTGTTGCGAACTGAGCGGAGGTGTTCTGCAAAGCGGTCTCCAAGCCTCCGCTTGGTTTCCCCAATGTAGAGGAAGCCACACCGGGTACAGTGGATGCAGTATACCACATTGGCAGATGTGCAGGTGAACCTCTGCTTAATGTGGAATGTCATCTTGGGGCCTGGGATGGGGGTGAGGGGGGAGGTGTGGGGGCAAGTGTAGCATTTCCTGCGGTTGCAGGGGAAGGTTCTTGAGATGCTGCTTGGCCTGCTGTGTTCATCCAGCCTCACATTTTGTTGCCTTGGATTCTCCAGCATCTGCAGTTCCCATTATCTCTGATGTAATTAGTGGTGTTGAGGTTTGTGATATGTGAAGTAGAAATGAAACTCTGACTGGAATAGCTTATGACTGAATGCTGTCGAGCCAACGTTTTAATCTCTGGTATTTAAAATTGAAAGCAAGGGTTGATTGGCTGTTTGTGAATCAAGAATTGAAAACCAAGTGTCATAAAATAATTTGGAGAAAACTTCAGTAAGGTGATTGAATCTAAATGGAAAGCACTGGGGTATGATTTCCTATCCCTGTTTCCTGAAAACAAACTTTATGACCTTGGGAGAATAAAGTAAACACATTGACTAAAAGTTACTCCTTTACTAAAGAAGAAACAAACCTTGGCACTTTTGTCACCATAAAATGGCAAGTTTTATTTCAGAATTGGAACCTGATGATTTGAACATGAGAGAAGACATGGGTGAATTAACTTCCATGGATAAATTATCAAAAAGATGATTCACTAACTGTTTATGAACCATGCTCAGATTTTGAAAAATTTAGAAAGAATGCAGTTAATTCTTCAGAAAAATATGTTATAGAATTCTGTACACTGTATACAGGACTACTGGAATTCTAGCCGCATATTCTTCAGTCTGTGCTGATATTAAAATTATTAATCTGTAGCATAACATCAAATATAGGCAGATAACAAAGTGTGGAGCTGGATGGACACAGCAGGCGAAGCAGCCCCACACTTTGTTATCTTGGATTCCCCAGCATCTGCAGTTCGCATTATCTCAAATATAGGCAGATAATTTTGTTTCGATGAGAGTTAGGTTTTCAGAAAGACACACACAGTTAAAACAATTGCAGGATGCACAACAAAGCTTGGAAAGCCTTTCTTTCTCGAAGCCTTCATAGTGTAAGTGGGGCAATTTGCCATTTGACAGATAATAAAGGATATAATAAGTTGGAAAGACCTTCTCGCTCCAGGTCACAGGTATTATGGAAAGCAGAGTTTTAACATAGTGAATTGAAAACATTTGAATTGAGAGTGATAGCCCTTGACAACAAGGCTACATTTGACTAAGTATGGCATCAAGGACCCCCAGCAAAGCTGGAATCATTGGGTATCAGGTGGCAAACTCTCCACTGTTTAGAGTCATGCCTGGCCCATTGGACAATGGTTGTGGTTGTTGGGGGTCAGTAAACATAGCTGTAGAACATCTCTGCAAGTGTTCCTTGGAGCGGTGTCTTAGGTACAGACATCTTCAACCATAGCAAGAACTGCCAATTCTGGAGTCTGAATCAGTACAGTGGAGAGGTGGAGGAGCACATAAGTTCAGCAGCATCAGAGGAGCAGGAGAGTCAATGTTTCAAGCCTAGACCTTTCATCAGGACTTCATGAAGGCTCTAGGCCTGAAATGTTGACTCCCCTCCTTCTACGACATAACTTTGTGTTCCTCCAGCTCCACACTGTATTGACTCAAACATCTTCAGCTGCTTCATCAATGACATTCCTTGCATCAAAAGATCAGAATTAGTTATTTTAACCAATGATTGTGCAATGTTCAGTACTATTTGAAGCAGTCTGTGTTTGAAAGCAACAAGAACTGAGCAATACCTAGGTTTGTCTGAAAAGTGGTGATTAACAATCATACCACACAAATGCCAGACAATGACCATCTCCAACAAGAGACAATCTAACCACCACTCCTTGACATTCAATGGTTTTCCCATCATTGAATCCTCCACGATCACATCCTGGGTGTTACCAATGCCCAAAAAAGACACCACAAGAAGACAGTGGTTACAAAAGCAGGCCAGAGGCTAGCAGTTCTGTGGTAGGTAATTCATTTCCTGACCCGCCAAAGCCTCCACCATCCACATACACAAGTCAGGAGTGTGTTGGAGTACTCCCTACCTGCTTGGATGGGTACAGCTTCAACAGCAGTCAACAACTTTAGACAATGCAGGACAAAGCAGCCAGCTTGATTGGCATCACATTCACTAGCATCTATTCCCTCTATCACCCACACTCAGTAGCAGCATTATACGTTATTTACAAGATGCACTGCAGAAACTCACTAAAGATCCTTAGATAGCACCTTCTAGACCCATGGCCATTTCCATCTTGAAGGACAAGGGTAGCAGATACAATGGAAACACATCCACTTGCAAGTTCCCCTCCAAGCCATTCGCCATCCTGAGTTGGAAATATATCGCTGTTCCTTCACTGTCGCTGGATCAAAATCCTGGAAACCCTTCCCTAATGAAATTGTGGGTCAACCTATCCACCTTCTCAAGGGCAACTAGAGATGGGCAATAAATACCAGACAGCCAATGATGTGTCAGTCCCATGAATGAATAAAAATAGAAAAAATATTTTTGACAATTTTGGGAATAAAAGAGAATTTCAGGCTTGCAATAAAAGACTGAACCCCAGGGATGCTCAGGGTGTGGTCAAACAATATTTAAGATGAGATTCAAAGTGCCAGAAGGGTGGCACAGTGGCTCAGTGGTTAGCACTGCTGCCTCACAGTGCCAGGGACTCAGGTTCAATTCCATCCTTGGGTGACTGTCTGTGTGGAATTTGCATGTTCTACCCGTGTCTGCGTGCATTTCCTCAGGTGCTTCACTTTCATTCCACAGTCCGAAGATGGATAGGTTAGATAAATTGGTTACAGTTAAAAAAAAAACCCATGTGGAGGTTGGAGAGGGGATCTGGGTGGGATGCTGTTCAGAATGTTGGTGTAGACTTGATGGGCCAAATGACCTCTTTCTGTACTTTCGGCCTTCCAAGAACACACTAAAATGGTACAATAAAGCATTCAAATCAAAACTTGAAATGAAAAATTTAGAAGAAGAAAATGGTGATATAAATCAAAGAAAAGGATTGTATTAACCATAAGCTGTTTCACAACAAGAATTACAAAATTGTTGAAAATTTGGGATACACAATGATTTACCAAATAGGGACAGCCTGTCCTACCAGACGGATTTGCACAGAAAAGGTACTTTCCTGATTAAACTTATACGGCTAAAACAAGGTTCGTGACATTTTTTTTGCAAAAGAAAATCTGGGGTAGAGGCTGCATAAGACCAGGTTCACGTATCGCATGACAAAGCAATTTTGAAGAATTTTCTTGGCTTTGTGTGCAACAAATGCAAATAAGATCAGAAAGAAAGTGCTTCTTCTCATCAAACAAGGTGCCAAACACAGGAAGGACACAATGGCTTATATGAAACCTCTAGAGTGTGGTACTTTTCAATAAGGTCCTTTGGGCTGTCTCCAGCTGATAACAGATCCTGCCATGTTTTACTAGATGCGTGGGCTTGAGTTGCGTGGGAGTGGTTGGGGAGGTTGGCGTGAGGGGGTATGTGGAGCAGAAAGATGCCATTCAGCCCATTTGGTGTGCTTTGCCATTCAATGAGATCTTGGCTGATCTGATAATCTTCCACGCCACTTTCCTGCCTTATTCTTTTATTCCTTGCTGACTAAAAATCTGTCTACAACCTTGAATATACTCAACATCCAGTATTGACTGCCAATCCACAGATTCACTGCCCTCTAAGAGGAAAATGTCATTTCCTCTCTGTTTTTTATTGGGCAATCCCTTAATTTGCTATTATGCTTTCTGGTGCTAGACTCTGCCACGGGCTGAACAACTTACACACATCTACCTGTCAAACCCCCTAAAAATCTTACGCGTTTCAATAACATCTGCTCTGACTCTTCTACAATCCAATGAGTACCATATATTTGGCTTCCCAAAAGGCATTCAATGATATACCACACATTAGACTACTTAATAATACAAGAGCCTGTGATGTTGGGGATAATATATCAGCACGGATGGAGGAATGGCTAACTAATAGAAGACAGAGAGTTAGGATAAAGGACACACTTTGAAAATGGCAAACTCTAACTAGTAGGGAGCTACAGGGATCAGTTCTGGGCCACAATCAAAGTTCACTTTAAACTGCACAGCTGTGTGTGCACACATCTGTGCCAATGTTACGTGCATGGTGCTCAGTGTCAGCATACTGATAACAGCATTGAATTCTGATTCCAGAAGTCACTGGTGTGGACAGGCTTCAAATGGAAGTCTGGCCACAATTACTTATAATTCATATCAGTGATTTGGATGATGGAAGTGAATTGCCAAGTTTGTGGATGACACAAAAATAGGAGGAAAGGCAGGTAGTGAGAATGTCACAATGTCTACAGTGGGTAGCTAAGTCAATAAGCAAGAAGTTGGTGGATGGAATATGATGCGGGAATACATCAAGTTCGGCAGGAGGAATAGAAAGCTGAATATTATTTAGACCATAAGAACATAAGACCAGAAGACATAGGAGTGGAAGTAAGGCCATTCGGCCCATCAAGTCCACTCCACCATTTAAATCATGGCTGATGGACATTTCAACACTACTTCCCTGCACTCTCCCCGTAGCCCTTGATTCCTTTTGAGATCAAGAATTTGTCGATCTCTGCCTTGAAGGCATCCAAAGTCCTGGCCTCCACTGCACTCTGCGACAATGAATTCCACAAGCCCACCACTCTCTGGCTGAAGGAATGTTGTCTCATTTCAGTTTTAAATTTACCCCCTCTAATTTTAAGGCTGTGCCCTCGGGTCCTAGTCTCCCCGCCTAACGGAAACAACTTCCTAGCATCCACCCCTTCTAAACCATACATTATCTTGTAAGTTTCTATTAGATCTCCCCTCAACCTTCTAAACTCTAATGAGTACAATCCCAGGATCCTTAGCCGTTCATCATACGTTAAACCTACCATTCCGGGGATCATCTTTGTGAATCTCCGCTGGACACGCCCCAGGGCTAGTATGTCCTTCCTGAGGTGCGGGGCCCAAAATTGGACACAGTATTCTAAATGGGGCCTAACTAGAACCTTATAAAGCCTCAGAAGCACATCGCTGCTTTTATAATCCAACCCTCTTGAGATAAACGACAACATTACATTCGCTTTCTTAATTACAGACTCTACCTGCAAGTTAACCTTTAGAGAATCCTGGACCAACACTCCCAGATCCCTTTGCGCTTCTGATTTGCGAATTTTCTCACCATTTAGAAAATAGTCCATGCCTGTATTTTTTTTCCAAAGTGCAAAACCTCACATTTAAATGTGGAAAGACCACAGAAAGCGGCAATACAGAAGGATTTGGGGCTCCTCATGAATGAATTACAAAAAAACTATTATCCAAATTCAGGATGCAATAGGGATGGCAAATGGACTGCTGACCTTTATTTTAAATGGAATAGAGTATAAAAATAGAGTGGTCTTGCCAAATCTAAGGCATTCATCAGACTGCAGCTGGAATACTGTGACCAGTCTTGGTCCTCTTTCCTAAAGAAAAGCATACTGTCATTGGAGGTAGTCCATAGAAGGTTCACAAGGTTGATTCCAGGCATGGAGGGATTTTCTTATGAGGAGATCTTGAGTTGGTTGAGGTAAGTAAATGGTGGCATCTGACTTTGCCTCATATTATGATGGAGGCAATAGTTCTATCTCCCACCAAGGCTGATGCTCTACTCTCTTGTTATGACATGCAATATCTTCCCTCACTTGCTCTCACCCGATTCTCTCCCTTCTAACACTGCATTGTCTCTGCACTGCCTACTCACTCACTCAGGACACCTCACCAACTTAGCCTGGAAATCACTAACAGCTACTTCACTTACTTTCACCTCACTCAATCCCTCACTTTTTCTCAGTCCAGGAGAAAATTGTCCACAACAGGATAGCAAGAGCCAAAATGGGTGATGGGCAGCCTAATTCTCATCCCCTAAGAGGAGAGGATCATGACCCTGATGGTACCAGCTGGTGGACTGACTATGCCCAAGCCTATGGACTGAAATTAGAGCTGTCCTTGACTTAGTCAGTGGTCCCTGCCACTCTGAGCTTCATTGGAAGCTTCATCACACACCAATTGGCATTGACCTTGGGAATAAACGATAGGGAGTATAGACTAGAACCCCCGGGCTGAAGGTTGTCTCCATTGACTTGGTTGAGGACTTCTGATGACTGTGACAAGAATCCTGGTTTTGTATCCATGCTAAATGGCAATGCAGTAGAAATAATGTGAGTCTGGTAGTTCTGGTTGGAACAAAAGAATGCTGTGAGTATCCAGCAAGGCTTAAGGTCAGAGCTTTACGTGAGCAAACAAATAGCCCTGAGGTGTAACCTCATCCAATCTATGAGCTGGGTACCTGACCTTGTGAATAACATGTCCTTGCAGTGTTCTTTCAGTGTTAGTTGCCAGTATCGCTCTAAAGTGCAGCTTCTTCTATTTTAAAAAATATACCTTTTTCATAAAAATATCTTTATATAATACATAATCATTAAAGCAGTTTGGTTCTGTACAGTAGCATATGAAGAAACAAACAATCATTGAAATTTGACTCTATACAGCATATAAACCAAAGGCATTTGTTTAGACACACAAAAAAAACTGCAGATGCTGGAATCCAAAGTAGACAAACAGGAGGCTGGAAGAACACAGCAGGCCAGGCAGCAGGTGGAGGAAAGAAGCAGTCAGTGTTTCGGGTATTAGCCTTCTTCAGGACTGGATGTGGGGGTGGGAGAAGCTGCAGATAAAGAGGGAGGGGAAAGAGTGGGTAGCAGAATGGTGATGATAGTTGGACACTGGTAGTAGGCACGACCTGGTTGATATGAGGGATGAATCCGGCTGGTGGCTGGAAGGGAGATTCAGAAGGTGGAATGAAAGGGAGGAGGTGAGGCTGGAGAGGGAGCCATAGGATGTTTGAAATTGGAGAACTCACCAGTGAGTTCTCCAGGCTGTAGGGCGCCCAGGTGGAAGACAAGGTGTTGGTCTTCAAACTTGTGTTCTGAGTTACTGCAACACTGGAGGAAGCCAAGGACAGACATGTTGGAGGGAAGTGTAACCTCCTGGTTGGCGCCCATTTCAACTACCCACCAGTTTCCCTCTGACGTGTCCATCCTCAGCTTCCTCCACTGTTGCAGTGACTCAGAATACAAATTTGAAGATCAACATCTTGTCTTCTGCCTGGTCACCCTACAGCCCGGATGACTCAACATTAAGTTCTTCAATTTCCAATAACCTTCCCATCCATCCCCCAGCTCCCTCTCTAGCCTCAGCGCTTCACTTCCATTCCACCTTCTGATCCTCCCTTCCAGCCACCAAACAGATTCGTCCTTCCCATTGACCAACCAGGTCGTACCTACTGCCAGTGTCCACCTATCACCACCATTCTGCTAACCACTTCACCACCACCCCCGCCCCCCACATTATTTGCAGGTCCCGCTACCCCCACATCCAGTCCTGAAGGAGGGTCATACCGGAACTGTTCCCTTCTTCCAGATGCAGCCTGGCCTGCTGTGTTCTTCCAGCCTCCTGTTTTTCTACAAAGGCATTTGTTACTGGTCCAAGACTATATTTTCATATATTTGAGGCACCAGGAGGGGATCCGATAATTGAGTGAACCCCCATTTAACTTCGGCTGAAAGACCTCACATAGCAGTCTTTCCCCACTGCAATTTGGCACTATTTGCCCCAAGCTTTACTGTCTTCCATGGCACATAGCCCTGGACCTTGGAATGTGCCAGTCTGCAACACTCGGTCGAGGTCAACTCCTTGCTCTGAAAGACCAACTACAGCTTTAAAGTGCAGTGTGAAAACATGGAAAACATGTTTGACTGCATTGAAGACAGAGCGGACTCATCTGATGACAGCACACTAGCAGAACAAGATTACTGAGATTTTCCAGAGCTAACTCCCACTATCTTTCAATGCCTTTTTACTGTACAGTGTCAGATCATTATAAGAGGTAAACAAATTTTTCACATATTTACTGTGTTAGTGTCTTTTTGTTTGTTTTTTGACGTGTGTGGGCAAATCGGGTCACATAAGACTTCCTCAGCCACCTAGAATCTAAGATGAATTTGAATTTGCTGGTGGGGCCCCTGAGATTAGACATATTGTAGGCTAAAGAAAGAGATTTATAATGTTTCCAAGAAGTGGAATAAGTTTGAATATTGAACAGATTTTAAAATAAAGCAAAGGAGCAACAAGACATTGATAATGAAATAGAAAACAGAATATGCCAATAAACTCACATATTGCAAAAGCTCCTATCGATATGTAAAACAACAGAGATTAGCAAGAGGAAACGTAATCCCTGAAAGCCAGAAGAAGGACAAATTTATAATTCAGAATACAGAAATGATAGAGATGCTAAACAAATATTTACTATCTGTTTTTGTGGTGTAAAACATGAAAGACTTTCAGAAAATATGGTAACTCATGGGTCTAGTGAGACTGTAGAATTTAAGGATACTTGTATTAATTTAAAGAAAAAGTACTGGAGGAAAGAACAACAAATCTACAAGATCTGATTACCTAAATCTTGGAATTTACTTTAAAGTAACAGTGACCATGAACATAATAGATACATTCCTTTCAAACTTTCAAAATTCTCTAAATTCTGGAACAGTTTCTGTGGATTGGAAGTGAGCAAACTAACCCCCACTATTCAAGAAAGGAGGGAAACAGAGACTGGAAATTCGAGTCCAGTTGGTCTGCGATAACAAAGTGTGAAGCTGCATCTGCAGTTCCCATTATCTCTGATCACAATTTTAACCAGTTGGTCTGACACGTGTGGCTGGGAAAATACTCAAATCAATTATAAAGGATGAAACAGAACATCATGATATAATTGTGCAGGGTCAATGTTGCCTTATTAAAGGGAAACAATTTGAAAGGTCTCTTTAGCATTCTTGAGAAGGTAATCAATAGGGCAAATAAGGAGGAACCAATGTCTGTTGTGCATTTTCAGACAATATTCCAGTTATGTAGAATTAGGAGTCAAGAATTGGGACAATCTATTAACATGGAGGATTTGTTAAATGTAGTCAGTATAGTTCCACACTGTCATCGAGGGAGACAACTGTTTAACCTGAGTGTCACCACACCTCAGGCAAGACACAAGGCTGACAGGGCAGGAACTGTCATGGTAACTTCAGTCTGTGCAGGAGTTTAACCCATTTTATTGTTATCACTCTGCATTACAAACAAGCTATCTAGCCAACTAAGCTAGCTATCCCCACCAAGGACCACTGTTGTGGAAACCTGCAGATTATTCTGCTATTTAGGATTTGTTGATGGACAGAAAAATTAGAAAAGGAATGAACTGCTCATTTTTGGGTCAGCAGGATACAAGTACCAAGGGTGAGTAATTGAATGTTAGCTCTCTTCAAACAAAATCAAATTGATTGAATCTTACCAGACCCTGAATAGAGTGGGCTCTAGAAAGAAACCTGGGAGAATCATGTGAGATGTTGAGCAATTTCTGACTCAACACTGGGATCAATTCATATTTTCAAATAGAATTCTGGGTGTTCAATTATCAGACCCTCCAGGTGCCTCATATCAATGTAAATGATATGTTGCATAAATAAGAAATGCTTTTGTGTGGTTGGAACAGTCAGGAGAGTCAAACTTCATTATTTTTTGTTCTCAATATGTAAAGACTGTACAGAATTGAGCCACTGTAGTGATTATGTATGCATATAAAAATATTTTTATGAATAAAATATATTTTTGTAATTAAAAAGGAAGTGAAATCCCAAGTCAGCCAGGGGGAATAGGCTGAGGAGTAGGTTCGTATTTATTGGAATTTCCAGGGTCATCAGGTAATAAACATTTTCGCCCATTGATTCATTTTGCCCAATTTCCTGATCCACACCACAAAAATGCAGGTGAACTTCCGGCCTCGTTTTGTTCGCCCCATGCTGCATCGGTGGTGCTTTGGCACTTATAAAGGACTGTTGCTTCTTGGATTTTCCCATGTCAAGGGTGACAATGTTTTGGTGCCTATCATGTTGACAAATATCATATCAGTGAAATGTTCTTTGCTTTACTTTCGCTGTTACAAGTTTCGTCTCTAAATAACAAATACGGTAGAAGATGGCAAAAACAGTTCGGTTTTGTTTAATTAAAACATGTCTATTTCAGTGAGAGTTTCAGGAGGTGTGTGTGTGTTTCTATGATCGAGAATGTCTTTGCACCACTTTGGTTAGCTGGTCATATGACAAGCATACATGAGTTTGGAGTTATCCATGCATTCTGTTAACCCAGGGTTGCAACTAATTTGGTTAACCTGAAGGTACCATGCATATGGTTAATCCAGGATCACTACGAATTTGGTTAATCTGGAGTTATCACAAATTTGGAAAACCCAGAGTTACCAGGACTTCAGATAATCCGGATTTACCAAAATTCATACAACCTGGAACTGCCGTGGATTTATCTAACCCATAAATACCACAAATTTGACTAATCCATTGTTATATTGAATTCAGCTAATCTGGAGTTATCCTGAATTCGACTAATCCAGTGTTACCAGCGTAGAGCTTCAATTTAATACTGGTATCTTCTTATTAGATATCCTGTACTGCAAGTGGGAGTGGCTGACATCTTCATCACTAGAGCTTTGGTTTGTCCACATTTAACTCATTGCAACTTCACTGTGATGCTATCTTCAAATTTTCTTATTCACCCCGGCTGGATCTTACCTTTGAGGTTTTAATTTCTGAAGGGTATGTAAAAATGTATATGAATTTGGAATTATGTATTCTAATGCTTGATATTGCCTACCTCCTGTCTTTCTTTTCAACCTAATTTTCAAACCTACCTTAACCAAATTGCTTCCCGTTATTCTGTAATTTGCTCTGTTCAGGATTACGATCCTTGTTTTGAATGCTAGCAGGGATGAAAGACTTAATTACACGTACCTAGAACAACTGAGATGGCTGACCTTAAAGCAGAGAAGGCTAATGAGAGACTTGACTGGGGTGTTTAACATCACAAATGGTTTTCATCTAGTAAATAGTTGCAGGCTGTTTCGAGTGGCAGGAGAGAGTAACTAACAGATACATACTTAAATGAAGAATTGTTCATTCTTTCATTGGATTCAGGTGTAACTGGCAACACCAGCATTTGTTGCCCATCCTTAATTGCCCTTGAACAGAATGGCCATTTCAGAGTGCAGTTAACACTCAACAGCATTACTTATGGAGTCTGGAGTCACATGTGGGCAGACCAGGTAAAGATGGTAGATTTCCAACCCAATTAGTGAAACAGATAATTTTTCTAAAAAGCCAGCTGATTTGGTGAGATTTGAACCCATGCCCCCAAAACATTCATCAGGGTCACTCAATTCGAAGTCTCACGGCATTGCAACTACAGCACCATCACTTGCCAACAACAGGGATTTTAGGAGATAAACTTTACGCCACAAGTTGTTAACGTCTAGAAGTTGCTTCCTTGACAAAGTTGTCAAAGTAGATGTAATAGTAACATTCAAAAGGGAACAGACTAATACCTGAAGTGGAAATTCTTGTAGGGCTAGGTCCTTGTAGGTCCATTGAAAGGGGTCTATGATTTCAGAAAATCTGTCCAGTCTCAATGGGCTAAATAGCCTCCTCCTGTAGTACGCATTTATGTTCAGCAGCCTCAGCTTTAAAAGCCGACAGTTGTTTGTAAAGATTCCAGTTTCACTGAGAACTTCACATGTGAGAAACAATTTCAACAAGTGGCCCAGGCACCAAATGGGCTCCATGATTCTATCACACTACAGGAAACGAAAAGCAGAAATTAAAAGTATGAGAGCTCATTTCCTCTCTCAATGTCGAGAAATGCATTAGAGCCTGAAGACAGAGTAAGCAAGAAAATCAGTCCAGGCGGATAGCTACCGGCTCAGATTACACATCTGGTTAACAATATTTTAATTGGACCGTGTCACAAGCACTTTAGCAATGTGGTAAATTTTAGGGATGTCGTAATATCACAGATACAGTTAATCCACTTTTCTGAAGCTTGTGTGACATTCTGGTGTCCATCCCCAGCATTTAACTTAGTACAATTCTCTCTGTGAATAGCTGTCGGGTCAAATTGATTAATACCTAAACCTTTTGAAAGGGAAGAAGAAGGATGAGAAAGCTTTATGGCAAAAAACAAACCCAAAATAAAATGAAGGACATGCTGCAAGGCTCACCTAACCATGACTATGGGAGGAAGGGTTGGGAAGCAAGGGAATGAGGAAGAAGTTTAGGAAACAAGGGCAGAATATGGAAAGGTATCTTATTTATAAGATATTTTACATTATATACATTAAAGGGAAGAGGTTAACCAGGGAAAGAGTAAGGCCCATTATGGTCCAAGGGGGCAACCCGTGTGTGAAGCTGCAGGATATCGGAAGGATGTTGAATGAATACTTCTCTCAGTTTTCACTCTGGAAAAAGGAGAACGTAGCATTTAACATAGGAAGCAGGGAGGTATTGGAGGTTCTGTGGGATTAAACATGGATGAGGAAAATTCATTCAATGTAGGTTATATGGATTTTAGTAAAGCTTTTGACAAGGTCCCACATGGAAGACCGATGAGAAGGTTAATGAACAGGGAACCGAGGGAAATTTGGTGAGATGGATCAGAAACTGGCTTAGTATAGAATACAAAGGGTGGTGGTAGAAGGCTGTTTGAGTGACTGGAGACAGGTGTCCAGCAGGACCCTTAATGTTTGGTATATACATACACCATGCAGAAGAAAATGTGGGTGCGATGTTAAGCAAATTTGCAGATGACACCGAGATTTATAGGATGGTGAACAGTGAAGAAGATGGTTCTAGGTTACAGGCGGATATAGATGGGTTGGTCAGATGGACAGACCAGTGGCAGGTGGCATTTAACCCTGATAAGTGTGAGGTGATGCACTTTCGAAGAAGAAACAAGACGAAGGAGTATTTAGTGCCTGTCAGACCACAGGGTGGCTTGGAGGAACTGAGGGAGCTTGGGAGTAATTATTTACAGACCCTGAACTCAGCAGAGCATGTGAATAGGATATTTAGAAAGTATATGGGACATTTGATTTCATCACTCGTGGCATTGAATATAAGAGCAAGGAGGTAATTTTGATGTTGTACAGAGCGTTGGTCAGGTCACAACTAGAGTACTGTATGCAGTTCTGGTCACCACACTACAGGAAGGATGTGATGGGACTAGAGCGGGTACAGCGGAGATTCATCAGGATTTTGCCGAGGATGGAGAAATTGAGCTATAAGGAGAGACGAGATAGGCTTGGGTTGTTTTCTTTAGAGCAGAGAAGACTGCGGGGGGGACGCGATTTGAGGGGTATGGACGGGGTGAACAGAGACCAGCTGTTCTCTTTAGCTGAGAGGTCAATCACTAGAGGGCAAAGTTTGAGGGTAAGGGGTAGGAGATTCAGTGAGGATTTGGGAAAGCACTTTTTCAGTCAGCAGATGGTGGGAATCTGGAATATACTGCCTAGGAAGATAGTGGACACTGGAAACCTTACAACTTTAAAAAATCTTTGTGTGAGTACTTCAAATATCATAACATTCGACGATATGGCACAAGTGGAGGAAATTGAGATTAGTGCACTTTGAGTGATAGTTAAGTCAGTGCAGACTTGATGGGCTGAAGGGCCCTTTCTGCACTGTATGAGTCTATGAGTTGATGAGTTTAGGTAGAGAAGATTATGGAAGAGAGTGCAGACTGATAGGTTTCATTGGAGATGAGGAAAAGAGCAAAATTCTATCAATGGTTATGGGCTACAGTGAAACAAAAGCTAATTCTTCAGATACCAGAAATCCGAAATTTCAAAAACAAAACACCAGAGAAACTCAGCTGGTCTGGCACAATCTGTGGAGAAAGAAACTCAGTTAAGGTTTCAAGTCCAGTATGACTCTTTTGCAGAACTGAAGGGTGCTGCGTAAATGATCAGTTTTGTTCGACAGAAAAAGGAGAGGAAGGAGCAGACTAACAGTGGCAAAGTTGTCAAGAACAAAAGACAGAGCAGGTAGTTATGGTAGTAAAGAAGAGATAGAAATAAAGTCCAGTATGACTCTACCTGTGAACTGCTGACTCTCTTTCTCTGTCTATGGCTATTTTCTGACCTCATTAGTTTTTGATGCACTTTCCGTTTTTAGTTAAAATGGGTTGCAGCATCATTCCTCAATCTGAACCCACCAACTGCTCAACCTGACAAATAACAATATTGTTAATCTGAGCTACAATTTTAGTTTCAATTTATGATCTTCAACAGCCAAATCTACAGTTTCTAATTTTTGGTTGAACATTCTAATGAATGAGTCACACCTGCCACAATAACTTCTTTTTTACAAAGATTTGAAAATCACTTTCGTATCTCCTCCCACCACTCTTTCGAGCTTAGAATTACACAGCACAACAACAAATAGCAGGACAAATCAAATCCAACCCACCTAATCGCTACTGTAGCAAGAGTTGAGTAGGGATCCAACTTCTGTACAAGGCTAATGGATAGTGATGTGAAGAATAGCACTAATACTGTATTGCTTGTTACTGTCAACATTCATTCTATGCACTTCTTTAACTGGAATATCTTTATTAAGCTACAATTAAGAATTTGACACCTTGTCAGTTACGGCTATATTTAGAATTTAGTAAATGTTTTCTGCATAGTATCAGGTTTATGTACTGCAATATGATAACACCAAAATGTGATGTAAATTGTACTCTATTCAAACTATTTATTCACTTTAGAACCTATTCAAGTGTCCTGAACAGTTATACAATCACAGAGGAAAGATCTGAATGCATTGAAGACAAAGCCAAAATGATTTGCTTAGAGAAGGGTCATAGTTGACTCAAAATGTTAACCTTGTTTCTCTCTCCCCATATGCGGCCAGGCCTGTTGAGTTTCTTCAGAGTTATCTGACTTTGGTAACATCAAAAACTAGCTTTCCCCAGGTACAGAGCACTGTAAACCCTGTGTCCAATGCATTGAGAGAAGGGCCACATCATAACAGAGTTGGCTTCTTCTGTAGGAAAGTATTGTTTTCCACCAGCGTGTAAGTCATCTGTGGTCATCAACACCACATCTTAAAAGACTGTAGCATGCATCCTGAGAGCAACCATGACGCTTATACCCTTGAAAATTGACATGTTCCTGCTTCAGTACAAGGGTTGGATACCTTACAAGGTTGGCCACTTTGAGACAGTGGCTACCCTCTATGACCATTTCTGAGGACTCTTTTATACAACCGACGGGCTGAGGTAGTGTTTAAATACAATGCAGTCTACTCTTCATCATGACCAAAGTGGAGCAGATGAGAGATCTGTTGACGATTAGATTTCAATACTTGGATGAGTCGAGGTGACCTCTGGACAGAGTGTGCTCCATAATCCCAGTATTTTGTGCTCTGTATCACTGAAGCAGGCGATGAAGGGATATGATAGACCTTAAAGAGCTGGCAGGGCAGGCGCAACCTTCCAAGCATGAAGGTGAGGAACCTTCTGCATGATGGAATGCTGCAGCCTCAGCTGTGACAAAACAGACAGAATATAATTGATACCCTTATGCTAATAGCTGAGAACTGGGTGCAGTGATCACTCATTAACTTCAGATTTGTTGCTGTTTGAAAAGTAAGCAATCCTGATCCATTCCCAGAAATAAACACAGGTTTTGTTTTTGAATAAAAATTAATGTTTCAAATGTTTGAAGGCCTCTACTATGTGATGGCTCCACATAGAACAAAGAAGATGTTGGGCAACACTGGGCATTGGGGGAAGAGTAGCACTCCCTTAGACATCATTCTAAAAAGAGATGAAGCTACAGAAGGGTAAGCTGTGTTGCCTGGCACTTAAATAGCAATTGATTTACAAATATACACTTGTTTTTTGCCGTAAATTGTGGTGCCGTCTTTATGCCCTGAGATCATTTGTTTTTTGTTTCCCTTCCTCAATGGGGTGGAGGTGAACTCCTGGCTGGGAGTGCTCGTCCAAGTGTGTAACTAGATTTTACAGATGACATTAGTGCCAGAGATACCGGGAAGGTCCCTGCCGTGGTGTGTACTTCTGCTTACAGCCACAGGATGAAGGGAGTGCTATAGCTGCATGGTACATAGCTAATGAGGTAAGTTTCTGAAAATATTGTGAGAAACCTCACCAGAGTTTATGAAGAGAAACCCTCCATGGAACCCAGCAGAATTTACACTTGGATAGTTTTCTGGTAAAATTCAGCCCAAAGTTTCAGCCCATTTTTCAAATTTTAGAAGGAACTGTTTTAGAACAAACCTGAGAGAGTTGATGAAGGAAGTATTTGCAGTTGCTCACAGTAAAAGCTAGATCAAACAAAAAGGCCAACATTCAATATTTGTTGCTGGAGACAGGATGTTAGTGTTGTTACCCATCTCTTGGCAACGATTAAAAGTGAGGCTGACTGTATGTCAAAAAATGAAAAACAAACTCAGTGGAATTATGTCATGAGTACACCAAACAGGAGGAAAATCAGAGAATGTGTCGTGTTAATATATTAAAAAGATATGACAGGGAGGATAATTAGGATAAAAGTGTACTTAGGATAGTGGAAGAGATAGGGAGAGAAATAAAAGCATCACAATAATTTGAACAATTTTGAACATTGATTCTCCAGGAGTCAAACTAAATAATACGAAGGTGCTGAAAGGTTTAGTTGCCATTGAAGTTTATGTTCTGGAGATCTATAAAAATGACTTACAAAGGCTAAGGCAGACTCCTAAATTGACTTGTATGAAGAGGCCAGGATAATGTCTTTGGCTGTTCATGATAATGTCATTTTCCATTATGAAAGTAATTACTTCTTTGCCTTGAGCTAATTTCTCTGGACTGATTTCTTAAGGATGCTGTTTAACTTTCTGCCTAAGATAAGAGCTCACCATAATGAAGGTAATGTATTTGTATGTCTTGAAGATTGGTTAATACACAGAAGGTAGAGAGACTGGATTAATGGGTAAATGTTTAGGTTGGAAAGACATAACTAGCAGTCACAAGGAACAGTCCTAAGGCCTCAATTATTTACTATCTCTATTAATGGCTTAGCACAAGGGGCAGAGTGTAATGCATCCAAATTTGCTAATGATACAAAAACAGGTGGAAGATCATGTTGTGATAAGGCCGTAAGGAACCTGTATGCAAATGTAGATAGGTGAACTGAGAAGGCAACTAGCTTGGCAGTTGGAGTTTAGTGTAGCAAAATGTGAGGTCATGCACTTGGTCAAAAGAATCAAAAGGAAGAGTATTATTAAAATGGAACGTACCTACAAAAAGTGCACCCCAGAGGTGATCTTGTGCACGAAACAAATAAGTTAGCATTCTGGTTTAATAATGAAAGCAAATTGAATTTTGGCCTTTTTTTACTGAGATTGGAGTATAAAAACAGGTAAATCTTATTATAACTGTACAAGTTGCTGGTGAGGCTATACCTGGAGAACTGTGCACAGTTTAGATCCTTATGTTTAAGAAAGGATATATTGGCGTTGGAAGCAGTTCTAAAGATATTAACAAGGATGAATCCTGGGATGAAGGAATTGACTTAAGAATAGTTAAACAGATTAGACCTTTATTCATTACAGTTGAGAAGAATGAGGGTTGATCTTATTGAAATATGCAAGATTCCTAAGGGGTTTGACAGGGTCGATGTTGAGAAGATGTTTTCACCATTGTGGCTGAATCTCAAACTAAGGGACATAGTTGCAGAATAAGGGAACACTCATTTGGATGGGTACATGAATAGTGAAAGTTTAGAGGGATATGGGCCAAATGCTGGCAAATGGAGGTAGTTCAGTTTAGGATAGCTGGTTGGCATTGACGAGCTGGACTGCAGGGTCTCTTTCCATGCTGTATAACTCTATGACTCTGTAACTAAACTGAGACAACAAAAAGATCAAGCTAGGATTCATTCCCCCTGACCTGTCCAATAGTACCATCAGCTGTGATCATAACATTGAAAACAACCTGAGGCTAAAGGGATGCTGCCTGGCCTGCTGTGTTCATCCAGCACTACAACTTTTTGTCTGAGGCTAAAGCAGTCTCTGTCTCAGTTTGCCTCTATCTCAGCCTATCTGCTACTGAAACACATTCATGCCTTTGTTACTTTTAGACTTGGCTACTTTGACAATCCTCACTTATTATCAATTCTCTGTAAATTCTGCTCACCATATCTTAACTCACACCATTGCTTACATTGGCTCCTGTTCAAGCAACATCTCAGTTTTAAAAGTTTCATCTTGTTTTTGAACTTATCCCTGGTTTCACCTCTCCCTCTTTCTGTAATCAACCGGAGTCCCAGAATGCTTCGAGCTATCTGTGCTCACTTAATTCTGGCCACTTAGCATTCCTGACTTTAATAGGTCCAACTCTTGAGGCTGTAATTTAGCTGCCTAGACCCTAGGGTCAGGAATTTCCTGCCTGTACCTCTCCATCGCTCTACCTTACATTCACCCTTTTAAGGTCCTCCTTGCAATCTACCTCTTCGACCAAGCGTTTGTCCTACTGACATCATATCTCCACCATTGGTTCAGTATCACTTTTTATAATGCTTCTGTGAGGTGCCTTGAAACATTTTATATTGTCGCGACTGTTTTGGGTGCATTTTGAGTTGACTTGCTTTGCCTTGATTCAATGAGCTTTAACTTTACAATTTTGAGTTGCTTTAAATTCAGTTTGGCTTGAAAGATTGCATTGGTTTAATTTCTGTTGGTTTTGGTTAGTTGGTTTGAGTTATGCAGAGTTTGGGTTTGGGTCAAGTCAGCTTTGATTTAATTAGATAGGCTTGCTTTGACTGGGTGGTAATACAATAAATAGAGGAGGAAAGGTAGGCCATTCAGCCCATCAAATCTACTCTATAATTCAATGAGATCATGGCTGACTTGGTATTCCTCAACTCCACTTTTTGCCGTTTCTCTTTCACCATTGATTCTTTTATTGTTTACAAATATCCATATCTTAGCCTTGAATCTAGTTTACAACCAAGCCTCAGCAGTGCCCTGTGATACCTTCCACACATGCACTAGCCTCTAAGAGAAGAAATTCCTCCTCATCTCTGTATTAAGTGGGTCAAGTCTTACTTTAGATTATGCCCTCTGGTCTTAGATTCTCCCAAGCCCTACCTTCCCAAGCCCTCTAAGAATTTTATGTTTCAATAAGGTCACCTCTCATTCTTTAAACTCTGATGAATCCAGGCCCAGCCTACACAACCTCTCCACAGAAGGAAATCCCTCAATGCCTAGAATCAATCCACTAAACCCTCTCTGAACTGTCTCCAATTACAATGTATCCTTCCTTCGGTAAAAGAAACAAAGCTGTTCACAGTATTCCAGCTGTGGTCTAACTAGTGCATTGTATGGTTTTATCACAAGTGCTTTCATGTTTGTACAGCATTGCCATTGAAATATAGAACAACATTCCATTCACCTTCCTCATACTTAAAAAGCTCCAGGTGATGCTGCCAAATGCTTTTGCTCTTTAAGGCTTCCTGTCCCCTCTGCAGAACCTTGTTCCTTTATTTAGTTTAAAGCTTCTTGCTTGGCAATGATGTGGATCTAGGTTAGAACCACAGTTCGTATGATTTGGATTGGGTTTAATCTGAAGGGGATTGCATTGAAATGATTAATTCTGCATTGGCCTGGGATGTATTATTATTCAGGATATAGCTTGGCTCTCAGTCCCCTGTTTTCATTCCACTCCAAAGTCCACAGTTCTTCTGAAGTTACCACGGACGTTCCAAGTCAGGGCAGACAGTCAGACTGATGAAATTATAACCTCAAATACATTCTGAATATTAGTAATTTGCCCTCACTCCTGGGTACATGGGTTCCTTGGCTTTCATTAAGTTCTGTGTTTTAAAAATCTAAGTTGTTTCTCTCTATTTACAAGACCGTCTTTTTTTTTAAACATGTTCCCAGCTCAGATTTTTGCTTCAACTTGTAATAGGTTTCGAATTGTTTATCATATGTATAATAAAGCTTTTTAACTGTTCCAGTGATTATAACACGTAAGACTGCAGGGCACAGTCCTTCATGTCATTTGGGACTCAAAGAACCAATACGTTAATGTCTTTTTGTTTGATTTGACTTAGGACGATACTCGTTTAAAACAAGTGAGATAGTGAGATACTGTTCCTAAGAATTTTCCAATAGCATTGAAAGTGGGCGCTAACGTTCTCGACCGAATTACGGCTAGCGTAATATTCTAGTACAAAAACAAAGCTGCTGGAAAAGCTCAGCAGGCCTGGCAGCATCTGTAAAGGAGAAAACAGAGTTAACGTTTCGGGTCTGTTCTGAGGAAGAGTGACCGGACCCGGAACACCGGACTCTGTTTCTGATTTACAGCATCCGCAATTCTTATGGTTTTTATGTGATAATCCAGTAGTTTGACGAGGGCTAGCCAGATGAGACTTTTTTTCTGTGTCGCCGCCGTAACTTATAGCACTTAAAATTCCGCAGCGACGAAAGCACGCAATTAAGAAAATACGGACTTACTGCAACTTTGTCGGTCTGTCCCAGAGCGCTTGTTGACTCGGGTCTCCCCGTGCCTTCTTATTCCCGGTACCTCCTGCCCGCATAGACACGGGATGTACAAATCAAGAAAGACAGAGATAAAGATCATTGTCAGCTTCAGTTAGTGAGCTCTCAGGCTGCAGTGGGAGAATATAACGCTGCTGCTGACGCTGGAAAAGTCCAGGAGCCTCTGTGACCCCCAAAGCGTGGCAATTCCTTTCTCACACCTCCACAGTGTTGCAGTCGGCACTTTCCCATTCGGCAAACCGTCTGATTTCTAACGCTTCAGGTGAACGATTGGGAGCGTGTTTCCCACAACTCTGCCAGCCCCACGTGAAAAGGAACAGGGTACCGAAGGTAAGTTCCTGAATCCCGGTGGCTACGTTATTCCAGCCCAACCACACGTTATAACACCCTCTCAACCCCTCAACTTCCCTCTTGGCCTTAGAGGTGGTGCAGAGCAGATTTCCCAAGAGGGAAGGGTTGAGCCGGGATAACAGGTTAAAGTAATGGGAACAGGTTGTATATACCAAAATTCCATGCAGCTCTAATTTCAGTCTTTGCTTTAAGTGAGCTCGCCTTATGCACTGGGACACGAAGACAGTCCCGCGTCCAAGTGAGCAGTTGCCCTTTTGCATGAGTGTGCTGACAGCCAGTAGTTTCAGTATGCAGCGTGCTATGCTTCTTTAATGCATCCACCTCGGAGCGTGAAAACGATATTCAAACCCTCAGTTAAACCTGAAAGACAGTCTGTTACCATAATTGAACAAATCCATGAGAAAACGTTAAACTGCTTCATAATATGCATACTAAAATTTTACACGGCTCACACTGCAAAATCCAAAAGCCCCAACCCCCATCTAAATGCTTCACTCCTTCATCGAAATACCCCATTCTCTCTCCACCTACCCCACGGTCTTCCGAAAGCTTCACTTCCCCATTCAAGTACTCCATTCCCTATTCACGTACCTCACTCTCTGATCCAGATCTCCACTATCCCATCCAAATATCCCATCCCATCAGAATATCCCACTCCCATGCAAATACCCCATTCCATCTCTAGACATCACACTCCCCCATCCAAACACTCCAACTCGTCCAACTAATCCCCTTCCCCGTTCAAATACTCCATTTCTCATTCAAATACCCCAGTCCCCAACTACTTAACCCACCCGGAAACGAATACTCTCCCTCCAAAATACCGCACTTCTGTGCCCGAATACCCAATTTCCCATTCAAACATCTCGCTTTCCTTCAAATCCCTGCCTGGGGAAAATGAAACGAACTTTGTCGCCATGAACCCCGAAGTCGAGTCGTGTGCAGGGAGTTGGTGTTTTTTGGTTCTGAGGAAGGGTGACTGAGCTTGAAAAGTTAACTCTGCTTTCTCTCCACATTTTTGGGAATCTACGAGAGAGCAAGCTTTCCTAGATCTAGTCCTGTGTAATGAGACAGGGATAACTCATGATCTCACAGTTAGGGATCCTCGCGGAAGGAGTGATCACAGCATGGTCGAATTTAAAATAGGGATGGATAACAAGAAGGTTAAATCCTGTACCACTGTCCTGTGCTTTAACAAAGGAGACAATATTAGGATGTGGGAGGAGTTAGCTCAGGTAGAATGGGGGGCAAAAACTTTATGGTGGAATTGAGGAAGAGTGGAGGACTTTCAAAACGATTTTTCACAGTGCTCAGCAGTATATTCCAGTGATAAGGAAAACCTGTAGGAAAAGGAATAGTCAGCCACGGATGTCTATGGAAATAAAGGAAAGTATCAGATTGAAAAGCAAAACACATACATAAAAGCAAAGAGTAGTGGGAAACGAGTAGACTGGGAAATCTTTAAAGGCCAACAGAAAGCAACAAAAAAGTTATAAAGAAAAGTAAGACAGATTTTGAGAGTAAACTAGCTCAGAATATAAAAACAGGCAGCAAAAATTTCTATAAATTTGTAAATCGTTAAAGAGTGGCGAAGGTAAACGTTGGCCCTTTAGAGGAAGAGAAGGTCAATTTAATAACTGGGAATGAGGAAATAGCCAAGACATTAAACAATTATTTTGTGTCGGACTTCACAGTTGAAGACACAAATAACATGATGAAAACTAATGGCAAGAAGGTTATAGCAGGTGAGGACCTAGAAACTTTCAACTTCACTAAGGAGGCATTGCTGGGCAAGCTAATGGGGCTAAAGGTAGACAAGTCTCCTAGCCCTGACGAAATGCATCCCAGGGTACTAAAAGAGGTGATGGGGGAAATAGCAAATGCACTGGTAATTATTTACCAAAATTCACTGGACTCTGAGGTGGTTCCCACAGATTGGAACAGCCAATATGACACCACTGTTTAAAAAAATGAAGTCAACAAAAAGCAGGTAACTATAGGCCAGTTAACTTTGGTAGTGGGGAAAATGCTTGAATCTATCATTAAGGAATAAATAGCAAGACATCTGGATATAAATTGTCCCATTGGGAACACCCAGCATGCATTCATGATGGGTAGGTCATTTTAAACTAATTTGGTGGAATTCTTTGAGGACATTACTTGCATGGTGGACAATGGGGAACCTGTGGATATGGTGTATCTGGATTTCCAAAAGGCATTTGACAAGGTGCCACACCAAAGGCTGCTACATAAGATAAAGTTGCACGGTATTATAGGTAATGTATTGGCATGGATAGAGGATTGGTTGACTAGTAGAAAACAAAGAGTAGGGCTAAATGAGTTTTTCTCTGGTTGGTGGTCAGTGGCTATTGGTATGCCTCAGGGATCAGTGTTGGGCCCGCAATTATTTATAATTTATTCAGATGATTTTGAGTTGGGGACTAAGTGTGGTGTGTCAAAATTTTCAGATGACACTAGAAGTATGCAAAGGGATATAAATACTCTATGTGAGTGGGCAAAGGTCTGGCAGATGGAGTACAATGTTGTTAAGTGTGAGGTCATCCACTTCGGTAGGAATAACAGCAAAATGGACTATGTTTTAAATGGTAAAAAAAATTGCAGCACGCTGCTGTGCAGAGGGACTTGGGTGTCCTTGTGCATGAATCACTAAAAGTGGAATTGCAGGTTCAGCAGGCAATTAAAAAGGCAAATGGAACTTTGTCTGTCATTGCTAGAGGGATCGAGTTTAAAAACAGGGAGGCTATGCTGCAGCTGGAAAGGGTCCTGGTGAGGCCACACCTGGAGTACTGTGTGCAGTTTTGGTCTTCTTATGTGAGAAGGGATATATTAGCAGTGGAGGGGTTGCAGAGGAGATTCCATCGGTTGATTCCAGAGTTGAGAGGGTTGGATTATGAGGAAAGACTGAGTAGACTGGGATTATACTCATTGGAATTCACAAGAATGAGGGGAGATCTCACAGAAACATATAAGATTATGAAGGGAATAGATAAGGTGGAGGCAGGGAGGTTGTTTCCACTAGCAGGTGAAACTAGGACTAGGGGGCATCACCTCAAAATAAAGGGAAGCAGATGTAGGACTGAGGTCAGGAGGAACCTCTTCACCCAAAGGGTTGTGAATCTGTGGAATTCCCTGCACAGTGAAGCAGTTGAAGCTACCTCGCTGAATGTTTTTAAGGCAAGGCTAGATAAATTTTTGAACAGTAAAGGAATTAAGTGTTATGGTGAGTGGGTGGGCAAGTGGAGCTGAGTCTCAAAAAGATCAGCCATGATCTTATTAAATGGCGGGGCAGGCTCGAGGGACCGGATGGCCTACTCCTGCTCCTAGTTCTTATGTTGCCAGACCTGCTGAGAATTTCCAACAATTTCTGTTTTGGTTTCAGATTTCCAACATCCACGGTTCTTTCAGTTCTTTTTTGCATGGTGTTTTGGGTTTTGGACAATATTTAAGCACACAAAGTAAATGATTAGTACAAATAAAAGCAAAAACTACGGCAGATGCTGGAAATCTGAAAAATAAAAACTGAAAGTGCTGAAAAGCTCAGCGGGTTTGGCAGCATCTGTGGGGAAGGAAACAGATTGACATCTTGATTCATAGAGTCAAACAACTCTGAAACAGATCCTTTAGTCCAACCAGTTAATGTGATCATAATTCCAAACTAAATGAGTCCCACCTACCTACTCCTGGCCCATATCCTTCTAAACAATCCTTATTCAGGTACTTACCGAAATGCCTTTTAAACATTATAACTGTACCCACATCCACCCCTTCCTCTGGAAGTTCATTCCAGACAGGAATCAGTCTCTGTGTCAAAAAATGCCCCTTCCTCTCTTTTGTAAATCTTTCTTCTCTCACCCTAAAAATATGTCCCATTTGTCTTGAAATTCCTCATCTGTCATTAGTTCAAATCTGCACTCCTCGTTTTTATAAATCTCTATAAGGTGCGCCCTCAACCTCCAGTCAAAAAAAGCTCCAGCCCCTCCTTACAACCCAAACCTGCCATTCTGGGCAACATCCTGGTAAATATCTTCTGAGCCCTCTCCCGCTTAATAATATCCTCCCTACAACAGGGCGACCAGAAATGGATACAGTTCTCTGGAAGAGGCCTCACTCATGTCCTGTACGACCTTAACATGACATCCCAAGTCCTACATTCAAAGGTCTGGTCTGAAATCTTCGGAACATGGAACATTAGCAGTTAGCCGGCATTGCTTCATTTGTTTGCTGGAGAATGGGATTTTCTCCTCTTCATTCAGTCATTGGCGAGTTTCCCACCCGCGTTCAAGTGGTTTCATATCCCCCACCCATAACACTTGGGATGATAAAGTGGCAGAGACCAGCAGGAGGGCAGTCGGCCCATCTCCACACAATGCTTTCCAGGCCCTTCTGTAGTATATCACTGTTCGCATTTATAACCCTATATAAAAAAAACAACCCACCCGCGCCTGAAGTCGCCCAGGATTTCACAACTAATAAATCTGCAGAACGTTTAAGTGAAAGCAGGTACTGAACTGCATCTGCATGCCCCAATGTATGAAGCGAAGAGTTGAACTGCAGCCCAACCCAGTTCCCAGTTTATTATAGGATCAGAAATCAATATGCAGAAATAGCGGCTGCCGAATGTTTATCTGCCTGACTTGTTTTCATCAAGGAGGGAAAGTCAGTTCCTCCAGTCAGTGACTAGCACGGAGACCTGGTGAGGGGTATACCGGAGCGCAGACAGTGATGAATGAATGTATCAGCTGGATAACATTTCGCTTCCAGTCATGCCATTTCCCTTGACGGAAGTTGTTAAAAGGAATTCGTATTTGACTACTTTCAGCCCTTAAAGTGAGGTCTGGCACGCCGGACGTTTCGATGTCATTGATAGTGATGGCACAAACAAGAGGCTATTCTGCCCTTAACACTGTACTGGCTCTTTGAAAGAGCTTTCCAATTTCTGCCCTACACCGATCTTTCAGCTAAGCCTTGCATTATTTCCCCTTTGAGTTTTTATCCAATTCTCTTTTGATAGTCGTTACTTGAGCTGCTTCCGCCGTCCTACCAAGCAGCTCATTCCAGACCACCCTAACTCGGTTATACAACAAAAAAAGTCTGGTCTATGGTTCTGGACCATTTTAAATCTGCCACTATCCACCCTCCTTCCTTCACTGGAAACATCTCTTTTCTCCTAAGTCTGTAAACTCGTGAAGAACATCTCGTCAAATCTCCTCTCTCCTCGAAGGACAAACATCCAATACTCTCTATGCAAAACTGCAGGTCCTCATCTCTAGTGCCATTCTCATAAATCCCTTCCAATTCTTCTCTAAGACCTTGCCATCCTAAAGTGCCTTGTTAGAACTGAACAACATTTGATGTTATGTAAATGTTTAATAAAAATGTCTTAAATTTGTAACCCAGACCTCTATTAATAAAGAGAAAGAATCACAATTTTAATATGTTTTCGATCTTCTCCCTCACCTTCAAATTTCGCTTTATTTTGAAGCGAGTGTGGGCATCACTGACTGGGCAGCATTTATTGCCCATCCTAAGTGCCCTTGAGGGTGTTTTGGCGAGCTGCCGTTATGAACCATGCTATGCCGTGATCGAGACAGTGAAGGACCGGCGGTTTATTTCCGAGTCAGGATGGTGAGTGCTTGAAGGGGAACTCGCGGGTGGTGGTGTTCCCATGGACTCTGCTTTTGTCCTTCCAGTTGGGAGTGGTCATGGGTTTGGAAGATGCTGTCAGAGGATCCATGATGAGATGCTGCAGGGCACCTTGTAGGTGGTACACACTATTGCCACCCTGCATTGGTGTTAGAGGTGGTGGATGTGGTCTAATTCTGGTGGCTACTTTGCAGCTCTGTTAGAACTGCACTTATCCAGACCAGTGGATTTGGATGTGTAAACCCGAAAGTCCCTCTGCTCCCACTCCCACCAATTTGTTCCGTTTTTGTTTTCATTGTCTACTAACTTCCCTGAACAAGATGCATTACTTCACTCATTCTATGTGTTAAACACCACAAGGCTTCAATTTCACCAATCTTTCTCCATCGTCCTGATCATCTGCTGCATACGCCTTTTAAAATTACTTTTCATGTCATTTGGAAACTTTGAAACGATGCCCTGTGCACAACATGACATTCAAATAATACCAACAGGCACAATATACCTAATGCCGACCCAATGCAGGGCCAGCGCTGTACACTTTCCCTCCAGTTCCACTGCCTTAACTCGGAAATCGGGCTGCGACCGTCTGTTCACTCTCGTGGATTTTCATTTTGCGAACATTTCTATCAGATTGAAGGATCGCCTACTTTCTCGATCGCTGTCTGCTGAATAATTCTAATCCCGCTCTCTGCAGTGGGCGACAGATCGATACGTATGCATCCCGGAAGCAATCGTATTCCAGGAGAGATCAGTTTTTTTTTCTCAGTCGCCTGTTTCGCTCTGAGTTCTCCAGTTTTTTGGCCATTATTTCCACATCAACATATTATTGTCGATATTAGTATTCCGTTTTTTTTGAAAAAGTAAATGCATCAAAATTGACAATATGGGATAATCATGGACCAAATCGGTTCCGACACCTCTTGCTAAACTGGCCCTTCATGTCTTTGCGGAACTCGTCAGTTTTAAGGTTAAAATCGAGATAAAAATCAGATGCGTAATGAAATTGGAGTACCTGGATGAAATGATGTTTGGTGGACAGTTTATCTTTTGCAAATGCTTATTAAAATTTTGTTTCCCACGAAATAAAAATCCCACGAACAATGGGGTTCTGCCTGTGTGGGCGTCTGGAGAAGGAGTTAAAATGCTGCGGAAACATTCAAGGAAAATGTAGCAACCCTAGCAGAATAAAACAGCTCAGATCCGCTGGAAAGTCTACTCTAAACCTTGGGACAAATGAATTGAGCCCAATGCAAACCACTTTTGTGAGATCAGATTCCAATTTCCCCTTTGTATTTAGAAAGCAGCAGGGTCTCAGTTGAATATTTTCCATAGTGCGAGAGATCACAGCAGATCAAGCAGCATCTGTGAAGAAAAAGCAAGCTAACTCGAAACTCCAGTACTCTTTGTTTTCAGATCAGATTCCAGCAACTGCATTGATTAGCTCCTATATATCCTTTAATCAGTTTTGCTCAGAGAAGTTTTTATGCACCTCTGGAGCAGGCTGGGACTTGAGCCTGGATCACTAGGCTTAGAGATAGTAGGAACTGCCGATGTTGGAGAATCTGAGATGAAACCGTGTGAAGCTGGATGAACACAGCAGGCCAAGCAGCATTAGAGGAGCACGAAAGCTTGACGTTTCGAAACGTCAATCTTGCGTGTTCCTCTGATGCTGCTTGGCCTGCTGCGTTCATCCAGCTTCACACTGTGTTATCTCACGAGGCTTAGAGGTAGGTATACTAGCAGTACACCACACAAGCCCCCACCAAGTCTGCCACTTTGAATAGTGCCAGCAACAGGATACACAGCATAGGCACAATGGGTCATTTCCTGGTTGGCAGGATGTAAGCCATTGTGTCCCATAGGAATCATTGCTCGGGTCTTCACCTTTTACAGCTTTGATGAAGGGACTGACGGTATCATTGCTAAATTTGCTGATCACTGAAAGATAGCAATCTAGGAAAGTTGTGAAGAGGATGAAGATTTGATAGGTTGAGAGCGAGAGAAAAATCTGGCAAAATAAGAGGCAATGTTCATAAGTTCGCTGATGACACCAAAATAGGTGGTGCAGTGGACAGTGAAGATAATTATCTCAGAGTACAATGGGACCTTGATCAGAAGGACCAATGGGCCAAGGAGAGGCAGATGGGGTTTAGTTTATATAAAAATAATGTTTGCATTTTCATGAGGCAAATCAGGGCAGGATGGAAGCAGCTAATGGTAGGGCCCTGGGGAGTGTGCTGAACAAAGACACCCCGGGTGCAGGTCTGTAGTTCCTTGAGAGTGGAGTTACGGGTTGACAGGCTGGTGAAGAAGGTGTTTGGCACAATGGCCTTCTTTGCTCAGAACATTGAGTATATGAGTTAGGACATCAATCAGCATAAACAAAGAACACTCCCACCCCAGTTATACTCTCTTCTGTTAGGCAGGAGTTAGAAAAGTTTGAATATATCTACAAACAGATGCAAGAACAGCTTCTTCCCCCTGCTATCAGATTTTTGAACTGACCTCTCAAATGTCAATTTTGACCTCTCTCTCTGCACCCTTGCCACAGCTATAACATTGTATTCTGCACTCTGTTCTGCGCTCCTGATGCACTTTGCATGGTGAGATCTGCCGGTATAGCACACAGACATGACTTTTCACCATATCTCGGTATATGTGAGAACAACAAATCAAGCTCAGTCACTTTAGCCTCACTTCTAGAATTCAGCTGTTTTGTCCATGTTTAAACCAAGGCTATCATAATATCAGGTGCTGGGTAGCCCTGGTGGAACCCAAACTGGGCATCACTGAGCACAGAACTGCCAAGCAGATGCTGCTTGATATGGCTGCTGATGACACTTACCACCAGTTTACTGACAAACAAGAGTAGGCTTATGGGGTAGTAATTGGTTGGGTGGATTTAATCTGTATATTGCGTACAGGATATACCTGGGATCAGTTGGCTAGATGATGGCTTGTAATGCAAAGTCAAACATCAACAACATGGGTTCAATTCTGATGCTGACTGATTCTCCTCAAACTCTTCCCCTTATCTGATGTGTGATAACCTACAGGTTAAAACACCACTAGTTGACTCTCTTTAATGGGACAGCGGTCTTTTGGTCTATGGTGCTCATCATAGACTGAGCCCACAAACTCCAGGGCAAGGAAAGTCATGACTTCCCTCCTTACTACTCTCAGAATACTTTTTTCTATACACAGGTATCACATTTTAATAAAATTTAGTTAACCTGATCCAAAATAAAGGAAAGCCGACTCAAAGTTGTCACAATCTCAAACAACTTTTTCTTGAATTAAAACCTGTGGAGTACCATTACTATTGTTACTAAGGAGTATTGTTAAAACAAAGACAATACACATTCAAATACAGGAGAGGAGTTTACAAAACAAAAGGAATGAGGTATCCAGGATTAACAGAAAGGTAAAGGCAAATGCATTTTTGGTTCGTAAGACTTCGAGAACGAAAAGACCCAATTCTTGTTTCAGCTTTCAGTGAATTGTTGCAAGTTGCTTTGCATTGGCTAGTTTCTGAGCTTGAGGGAAATTGAGAGTGAGAGAAAGAGAAAACACACCTTTCAGTGCAGCTTTATTGCCTGTTACAAACTGAAATCGAAGAGTAATCTTTCACTCCTAGTATGTTATTATGCAAGTGTGAATAAAACAAGCAATGTGAATGCTTTGACACCTCACTGAGTTTGATTCACTCATGGGTGAAATGGTAACTGTTACGCAGGAAGTTTTGTATATACTTTGTGAGTTACCTGATCTTGTTAGATGATCACAGCCACCATTTTAGGTCAGCCATGTCCTTTGTTAAGACATTTTTAGTCCATGGAATTCTCAAGTGTTTAAAGTCAAATGAGAAAAATTAGATAAAGATATTCTATTTTTACTACAATTGTAGTAAATTCATATTTGTTTCATAGAGCTTCTGAAAAGTAACATTTGAGTGCTATATAAATGCAAGTTATTTTTGTCCCAGACCAAAATGTTCAAGTCGTAATTCACTATCTGAGGGCAGAGATGAATACTGTATCACCACTTCTGATCTTATGATGAAGGGACGGTTCCTGATGTCATAGCTAGGGATGTATAGTCTTCAGATACAGATTGAATAAATTTCTGCAGTCATGTCTGTGGCTGAGATGATCGCCATTTAATAACTACATCCATCCTCCTTTCATTAGATATGACACCGACCAGTGGAGTGAACATGCAGTGTACATGTAGGTGGCAAGAAGGTCTCCAACTATTCCCAGACCACAGCTCCAAAATGGCTATGATCATAGGCCGACTCAATGCTGAAACATATACTATAGGAGCAGGAGTAGGCCATTTAGCCCTCTGAGCCTCCTCTGCCAATCAACACGATCATGGCTAATCATCTAACTCAGTACTCTGCTCCCGCTTTCTCCCCGTATGCTTTGATCCCTTCAGTCATAAGAACTACATCTACATCACTCTCGAAAGTCTTCAATGTTTTGACCTCAGCAGCTTTCTGAGACAGAGAATTTCACAGGCTCTGGGTGAAGAAATATCTCCTACATCTGTCCTAATAGGCACATCCCTTGCCCTTAGATTGTGACCCCTGGATCTGGACTCCATGATCATCAAGAACATCCTTTCTGAATCTACTTCATCTAATCCACTTTACTGGAACAAACAGGCCAGTGATTTGAGCTCAACCACTTTGTTGTATTCCCATGGAATGGTCAAGGGAGAGGGGTAGAGTCAGCGAGAGAGTGACACAACCTCAATTCTGCCTCATCCAATGCTAGAGACTGTCTGGCATAATTTCTAACCTTTCTTCTTTCTCCGTCCTCTGGCACTGTTGCAAAATTTGCTGTCATCCAGTTGGTTCCTATTTTCAACAATGAGGGTGGGAAAGCTGATGAAATGTTCCTTCCCAATTTGGTCTTGTGGCATGGACACTTCTCGCCTTGTTTTGCTGATCCTGCAATGCTAAGTACTACTATCTTTTGAAATTGATGTCCTTTTGAGAATTATATGCAATGTTAACTATTTTACATATTAAACATCGTCTCATGATACAACTCCCACTTTCTCTTTAAAGACTGAGGCTACATGAGAACTGAGCATATCTGCTATTTCTTTGCCAATTTGATGATTTAAGAGGCCTTTGATCTTGTGGTGATTTCTGTCATTCTATGACACTAGAACTATACTGCCCTAGATTAAATGCGGTAATAGTAACGCTAGGTTATAAAAGTGAAATACTGTATTTAAATGTTTTCATTATTAATCTGAATACCCCTTGTAAATCTCTCTGCCTCTTTCCTCCTTCAATGCACTTCTCAAAAACCTACTCATTGATCAAACATTTAGATACCTGAGACTTGATCCTACATCTAAGTCAGGGATATTGTATCTTCAAGTCCCATGGCAGGGCCTGAGAACAAAGAGCCATGCCAACAGTCCAGTGGGAATGCCGCACAATTGCTGAATCATTACTGAGGGAATTCTGCACTGCAGGAGATCAGAACTGGGGAGCAGAGGTTCAGCTTCAGATGGTGCTGCATTGTTAAGAGGTCAGCATTGATAGAACACTGCATCATTGGAAGAGGAGTACTGAGGCAATGTGGCAGTGTCAGAGGGTAGATATTGTGCGACTGCAGTTCTGTCAGAGGTGTTGTCTTTTTGGTAAAACATTAAGTCGGGCTCTTGTCTCTCCTGTCAGAAAGGAAAAGATCACATAATACTATTTTGAAAAACAAGGGATGTGTCCCCAGAGTTCTAGTCAATATTTATCCTCAATCAACATCATGTTTTTACAATGCAGCAGAAAAAAAATCATTTTGTTCTGTAACTTTATCTAACCATTGCCTTAATGTAATGAGAACCTTACTGCAATAATACAGCACAACACTGAAGTTGGTATTAGAATTATGAAGGAATGTGGCTATAGTATTAGAATATAGTGCAGATACCGCTTTACCTTAAAATGATTAGATTGCTCAGAGGCTGGATCATTGAAAGGATTCGCCTCAAAATTAGATAGATTTTTGATGAAATGGGGGTGTGGGCAGAGATGGCACAATGGAGTTGAGACCACAATGTAATCTGCCAAGATCACACTGTATGGAAGAGGAATTTAGCGAGGCTGAAGGGCGTGTTCCTGCTCTTATTCATGTGTTCTTGTAGATGAGTGGAATAACGCGATCTCTGCGAATGCACCTCAATGGAATCAGGCAATACAGAAGAGGCCATGCAACCCATCGAGTCTGCATCAACAAAACTACTCGACATTTATACAAGCCCCAATTTCCTGCACAAGGCTCATTGCCTTGAATTTGATGACATTTCAAGTGCTCATCCAAGTATTTTGCAAAGGTTGTGAGGTTACTCATCTCAACTACCCTCCCAGACAGCACATTCCAGGCCCCCAACCAACCTATGGGTGGAATCTGGCGGAGCTCTGCATTAATTTTGTGCGTTCCTTTTGGATTTATACATCTATTGGTAATCATTCACAATGGAAGAGGAGATGACTGAAGTTACAATAAGATGATTTGTAACTCAGAACTTCAATTTCTTTGGGTGTTGGTGTTTAAAATAGCTGTCGCTACCTGCTCTCTCTCGATCGGCGTGCGTCTGAATGGTTTGAAACCCTGTCCAACAGTCTCAAAGAGTTCGAGTCTCCTCCCCTCGGTCGCCCGTGATCCTATTGGCTTCGTTCCGACGATACATTTTATAAAGCCGGGCATTGACAGAATGAGAAGGGTTAAGTGCATCGGCGGTTCTAAGGGGAGCAGGAGCTGCGGGTTGTACATTGATCAAAGAGTGACTCGAATCTCGGACTACTATTCCAGGGAAATTGGGAAGAGTTGGAAGAAGGCACTCTTTCGAAAAGGGGGTAAACTTCCGCCCCGAAGAGATGAGGTTCCTCAGGATCAGGTAAAAGTATTTTGAGGAGCTGCAGTTTTGTTGAAAGTTGCTGTAATCCGGACTGCATCAAATTGGGGATCATGAGCCTAGTAGGGAGTTTCCAACATCCCGCATTAATGCATGAAGCTTTTCCATTCGGTCCCAATAATCGCTGTCACCAGGACCATCCCTTCTTCCAGAGCTGGGTCCTCAACCAGGCGGAGATGTCTCCCGAATTCTCCACGCAGCCCTCCTACAGCACTGAGTATGGGATTAACGGGATAGGAACGGAGCCTGGCCGCTTTGAAGGTGTCCCGGAGCGGGCGGCGGGGAGACGCCGAGCAGTCTCAGTCCCGAAGAAGGAACGACGCCGGACTGAGAGCATCAACAGCGCGTTCGCCGAGCTCCGAGAATGTATCCCCAATGTACCGGCGGACACCAAACTGTCGAAAATCAAAACGCTGCGTCTGGCCACCAGTTATATCGCCTACCTGATGGACACTCTGTCCAAGGACAGTCAGGTCGGAGAGGCGGAAGCTTTCAAAGCAGACCTAAAGAAAACGGATAGCAAGGAAGCGAAACGCAAACGGGAAACGGTAAGAACACATTTTACAAAAGCCTAGAAACTGAAAACAGTGAAAAATCCATCCAGACTCTTGTAAATTGGCTCCTGTTACACAAGTTTTAAATAGGACAAGCTTAAGAGACTTTTATCTTTAAAAATCAAACTATTTTGCATCAAATACACGTTTTAAGATAAAGTCAAGAATAAATGTTCAGGGATTTGCAAGCTGTCAATGTTGGAATCTTAAATCCGGTTTTGGTTTATACCCAAAAGCTCCAGGTGCCGGTTCGGCTTCATTAGAAGTGGACTACAATCTTGGGATAAATTTAAAAGCTAAATGCTTTCAGTACAGATCGAAATTGGGGCGCGATTCAGGCAGGAGGCAGGAGTCCACCCTGTTCAGAGATCCCAAGAGCTGGAATATTTGGTGATTAGCACAATAAATAAATTCAGGAACGCTTCCAATGAAACGGTTGCTAATTTCTCTCTCTTCCCAGCAATCGGATAGAACAAACTGTATTCACCAAAAACCTCCAAACAGGGATTATCCTTGTTTGCTTTAACGTCAATTCTAAACTGATTTAATGATCTCACATGTAAAGTACATGGTGCATTTATGAGGTATAGTCAGCGTTACAGCTAAGCTAACTTCCTAATTAACCCCTCCCCAACAAGACAAAACAACTGAATTGACCGAGCACTGTGGCATTTTTATCTGAGAATTTGCTTATCTTTCCCAAATTGAAAATCGACAACATTCGATTTGAGTCTCGAAATTGTGGATTTTTGGGGGTCCGAATTAGTGTTCCCAGGTACAATTCCAATCTCTGTTTTAGTTTTGTTGCAACAAATGAAAACTGTCAATGATACTCGCAAATCGGGAACAGGAGTTCCTGAACAGGATAATTCAACTAATTCAATCAAAATGTAAAACCACAAACCAACAGAAGATAGTTGAAAATGTCTAGGCAGAGTCCTGTATGTTTAATTCCAGGTCGGTTTTGAGATGATTGCAACGTTCTAAAACTAATTTGTGAAACGTGATTAGATCTTCACGAAGAGTTCTGTTACATTTTCCGACCCGATTTGATTTATTTCAAATACAGTTTCCAAGCAGACAAATAATCCCGTTTGTGGTTCTACCTGCTGCAGTTTTAAATTAACCCTGAGCTTCTAGAACGCTTTACACCCTCACCTTCCTTTACTGAGTCATTGCCTGTGAGCCTGTCTCTGGAAAGAGAAGGTATTTTGGATGTAGTTAGCGCGAGAGGTCAGATAATTTACGACATCAAGACCATTCGGCCCAATAAATCAACACCACGCTCTCTTCGTCAAACAGCATCGTTACAGCACAACACTTCAATCCAGAACTGTGGATGCTGAACATTTGAAACAAAAACATAAATTGCTGGAGAAACTCAGCAGGTCTGGCAGTAGCTTTGGAGAACAAGTAGAGTTAACAGTTCGAGTCCCATTATCCTTTTTCAGAAGTGCTATTCTCCAGGCCTGCTGAGCTTCTCCAACATACCGTCCTGTTACTTGACCAAACGCCGCCCTCAAACCTCTGATTTTAGAGAACAGAATCAATTGCATATAATTGTGTGTGTGTGTGTGTGTTCCATCTCCGGGACTCCTGTGCCTATCGATATTGAACCTTATTTTCTACTTGAACCAGAATGAACCTGTAAACAGCTCGGCCAGAAGCAGCGACAAGAAGGCGAAAGGACGAACGGGTTGGCCACAGCAAGTCTGGGCTCTCGAGCTGAACCAGTGACTGCAGTGAACATGCACATTTGCACAGTTTTTGTTCCAAGTTGATGGCGGCTAAACAGTCCCACGATCGATCCTCAAACCGAGCAGCAAACCAGCAGAGAAGCATAAGTGCAATTTTAAATCTGTTTGACTCCAGGACTATTCAAATAGGGGTGGGGTGGGTGGGTTGGGGGGGTAACTATCTATATTTGCAAATGAATTTTCAGTGTAAATCCTTCAGTAAAAGGTCAAGTTGTGACCGCACAGACGTACCTGGATTTGCTGGAGACGGGTCAGGTATTCTGTCCAGTGCCCAGAATTCTCGGTCCCCCTCCATTTGTTTAACCCATTTTAAACGACTTTAACGTACCAGGGTCTTACTTTGCTCCTACTGAATTTCACTAAAAAGTTTACAAAAGGCTACACCAGCCAAGCGCGATTCCAGATTTCTGTGATTTCTTGCCCGCGGCCATTTCCCCCTTCTGTCTTCGTTAATGTGTGATTGTAAATTGTATTTAAAAATAAATAATTTTTCTATTTACAATTTCATTCGGTTGCATTTGTGGATGGAACGAAACAAGAACAATGTAATAGCCGCCGTTTAGTGGGAACCGCACCGCGCTTTTCTGAAGAAGGGTCTAGGCCCGAAACGACAGCCTTCCAACTCCTCTGATGCTGCTTAGCCTGCTGTGTTCATCCAGCTCTACACCGTGCCATCTCGCCGCATCTTGTAATCAGTCTCTGATATATCGAGGTGCTGGTACAGCTGGGAGCACTTGCTCATTTTGCAGGAGGGAAGATATTTCCCGGAGCCTTAAGGACAGTTCTGTGAATGAGTAGCTGAAGGACTAAGCAGTGACCCACAGATACTACAGCACAACTCCCCACGCCGACAAACTGCTGCTGGGGAAGCTTGGAGCTTAAAATAACCGAGTTCTTCATACCCTTATAGCCAACACGAACGTGAACTCGTAGAAAGATGACTGTAGAGGAGGAGATTCCGCCCGTCAGTCGCACGCAGTAGTCTCTCCTCTCTCACTTCATTTTGCCCCCGATCTTTCCAATTTTTGACAGATCCTGCTAACTTAAAAAAATCGACGCTTTCTCCCTCGCTCTCTTTGACATTAGCATCCTCTCAATCTTACGCCCGAAATCCTAAAGAATTATAAAATCCTTCAACGAGTCAGGGTCGTTCTTACGGAGAGACTCTGAAGTTTATTATGATTCCAACAACAGATACTAGGACTATAAGTTACTGTAAGATATACAACGTAATCACATCAATAATTATTACCTTGGGCTATAATATCTACTGAAAGTTGTGATATGATTTGTGTTTGCAACAATAATTACTGATGAATTATAATAGTTGACGAGAGAGTCGTAGTATGTTTTGTGATTTCAATAATAGCCACTAACTCGCAGTGTAATGGTTGCTGAGAGTGCAGCTACTAGAGTGATGCGGCAATATTTCTCATTTCCGGGTTGTAAAGGTGATTCTGTATGGGATGGGATGAAAATTTCTTTGACCGCGATCGGTACAGTAAACAAAGTGCTGTCGGAAATTATCTGAATGTGTTGGGAGGTCTGAGTGGGAAAGCTACTGGCGACGAAAGAAAGAGTTCTCAAAGCGCCCACCTCCAACCCCGTCCCTTTCACACTTCAACCGTTGCAAAACCAACAAGACAAGGGTATGAATTGGACATAGATGGAGACCATTCGGCCCATTAATAAACATTCAAACAAATGTTTGGGGTGGGGGAGGGAGAGAGCGGGAAGCGACCGTTTCAGAAACATTAAAATAAACCATTTTTCGACAAAATTTCACTGGAAGCCTTCAGTATCAACTGTTCATGCACCAGTTTTTATTTCATATCTATCACATTCCTCTCTCTCTCTCTTCTCTCTCACCCCCCCCCCCCATCAGTGATAAGTCGACACGTGTTAAATCCTCCTCCCCAATTTCTGTCGGTGGAAATTAATGCTGTCTCCAAACATCGCTGCGTTTAACTTGAGAGTGAAGTCTGCAGTCTATACGCACGGTCATCTGAATCTTAGAACGGGGCAATGACAATAAGTGCAATTCTATTCGATGCTAACATCGAACCGTGAAAAATCACGAACCGGTGCAGCCCTGGCTCACATAGTTTGGCCAGGTCAAAATAAAATGGCCCGAGCGTGCTTTCGTTTTCCACAGCAAAAATCGGGGATTAAAATTACTTCAGTACGACCCGCCCCAAATCTCTCATCAAGTGAAAGTTCAGAGACTCAAGCATTGCTGAATCAGATCAGCCAGAATCTGTTCAAAACCCGAAATCCAAGGAAGCTTTTCATTTCATAATTATACTTCGATGATTAATACGCCGAATAATAAATACGCCGAAAATTGCAATGCAGAGACCGAACCTTTACCGTCCGAGGTCCCTATATTGAGACCCTGCAACAGTGCAGGATGGAGGTTTGAGGCTTGTGGCGGCGTTCGTTATTTTGGACAGAAATTCGTTCCCCTGGTGAAGCGGTGTAAAATACAAAGAGCTTTGGGCCTTTCGGAAGTGTCAGTGCGACAGGATAGTTTTTGCTGCAAGATTCAGGAAATTGGCGGACTGATCTCGGTGACTGACAGAACACGAAGTAAGAGACAGAAGAAACCGTTCTCCTTCACAAATAGGCAGACAGTTGCACTTAAGTAGCGCCTTCCGGAGAGTGAAAGCGTTCAGGAATTTCACTGGGACATTTGTTGAAGAAGATCGTGCGGAATTACTATGCAGGTATCTTCACCTGACAACATCAACAGCTCCAATTGAACCCAATTAAAATCACTGCACTTCATTTTCACTGCCGGAATGCATCAGCACCCTTAAATAAATCCTTTATTTCTCCAAGGGCCAAATTTCGACCAAGCACAGCTTTTAACCTGCCCTTGTCCACACCCACCTCGCCCCTTCCAAACAACACCCCTTTGAGGAGTTCCCAGATTTTCAATGCCCTGGTTTTCAGATTTGGAAAACAAAACATTCACAGGATTTGAGCAGTGCCGGCTGGACCAGGTTGATCTCTTATTCCGTGAAGGGTGAAGCAGTGAGCTGCTTGATTGAGCCATTACAGTCCACGCGCTGTTTGGGTACGCGCCTTTATTGTGTGGGTGCCGAGGTTTCATCTGTTTTGTTAACCCAATGGAGTGCTATAATAATCTTAAACACCTCAATCAGATCACATCATATACCCCCTTTCAAACTACAAAGGAATACGTAAATCTTTCATCATAATTTAATCCTCTAAACCTAATCATTCCAGTGAATTTGTGCTGGACTTCCTCAAAAGTCCATAATCCTTGCTGGCATGGTGCCCAGCAAACAGTTGCTCTAGAAGGGTTCTGACGAAAAGTCTGTACAGCTCAAACATGACTATCTTCCCTTTATATCCCTCACTTTCATGAGAAAAAGTCCAATTTTCCACTAACTTTTTATTACCTGTGCACCAACTCTTAGCGATTGCTGCACTTTGACACTCAAATCAATGCTCCTCCACAGTTCCTTGTTTCCCAGCACTAAGACAGATATTCAGTTTTATCTTCTGATGTACAGTCACAGGCAAGAAAAGTTGTCAGATTTTCTTTTTCTCTTGCAGCCTGAACTACTGAGTATTTGCCCTTTTATTTCTGTTTTGTCTCTCTTGAATCCAAAATTGATTTTATAGTGTCTCAACACTGAACCTGCTGCAGTTTGGCCTGTACAGTAGCCAATGTCCCTTTGTAACTGCCTGTTTCTACTTGTACTGCTTAGTGTCCTACATGTCTTCCTCCAAGTCATCGATATAAATGCGAAGAAAAGGTTCCAGTACAGATCCCTGGGAGATAATATTTCCTAGATTCCACCAGAATTTATCCACTTTTCTCCCAAAGGTGTCTCCTACACCTGAATTAATTATTAATCCCTGTCACATCGTTACCTCTCATTTCAAATAATTTCATTCATTCTAACAATGCCGAGTGCAGAATAAAACCAGATGCCTTCAAGAACTCATTATAAACAACATGCATTCATACTTCCTTAAATACTATGTTACTGATCTTCTCAAAAATTCAACTCAGGTTACAAGGTTGTGATAAAAATTAATTGAGAATGTTGAATTTAAAAGATTAATGGTAGAAAAGTTATTCAATTTGGATGGAATTTATCTAAGATTACTGAGAAAACAAGGGTGGGAACATCAGAGACTCTGGAAAAATTCTTCCAATCCTACGTTACGCTCTTGTTTCAAAAAAGGGAGAGAAATAAAACAGGCCAGTGAGCTGAATGCAATTGGTTGGGATGGGGAGGGAGGGGGTGTGGAATTTCAGTTGTCTCTAACTGAATTGTCGTTTGAAAAAGTATGGGTTCATAAATGAAAGCCAGCAATGATTTCTTAAGAAAAATTGTGTTTGACTAACTTGATTTGAGTCCTTTGAAGTAACAGCACATGTGGATAGGGTAATTTAGTGACATACTGCAAATGGGCTTCCAAAAAAAGGTCTGATAAAACACTGCCAAATAGATTTATTAGAAAAGTTCAAAACCCATGGCATTAAAGGAACAGTGGCCACATATGTACAAGAGTGGCAAAGTGACAATTGTAGACAGTGAAATTAAGGATGGTTTTTGCTCACATTGAAGGAAGCGTGCATTGCTGCATGTCAGAAGTTGGGATCGCAACTCTACTGAATAAATATTAATGAGCTGGACTTAGGTTTACAGGGCCTGATTTCAAAAATTGCAAATGATATAAAACTCAACTGTAGCAAATGAAGAGATGGGTCAAAACAAGCATCAGAACATGGAAAAGCTGGAAAAATGAATGGTCATGTAGCAGTTTAAATGGAATGCTGTCATTCACAAGAATAATGAGAAGAAGCAATGGAAACTAAGTTGCATAATCTTAAATAAAATGCTGGAACAGAGCGATCCTGAGTCTGTATACATAATTTTTTTAAAGCTGGCAGGTCAAATGGAGAAGGCTGTTATAAAAACATAATTAGGCAAAGGAATAAAAGATAGCAACTGAAGTGACCATATGGCTCCTCTGACCTGATCCACAATTTAATAAAATCATGGCTGGCCTTGTACATCAGATACACCTCTATGAACATATTCATTGATTCTTGGAGCAATCAAAAAATTGTCTGGTTCTGACTTAAAAACATCAATATTTAAAACTTTCCATAGTAGATATTTCTAAATGTTCAATCTTTATATATTCACATGTTCAGAAAGACTCCAGGTGTAATATAATATCACTTATTGCGTAAATATCCATGGTTCCTATAAAATAGCAACAACATACAACTTAAGAGGCTTGATACACTATAGTAATGTGCAGGACAAGAAAAGAGTCTCCACTTCATCCAGCTGGTGTTTTACAACATCTATTGCATTATATTGTTTGTTTGATATTTACCAAGTACAGCTGTGCATAACCACAGTCATTTGCCTTACAAACCCTGGAAAGAGGTTATCAATCAATGACTGAGGTAGATCTCACACCAAGACATTGTTAAATAAAGACAAGATAGTAACTATCTTCATGTGCGTAATATTCAACCACTGACATGAGGCAAACAGTTAATAAGGTTAAGTCTGTGGAAGACAGGGGTTTTGATTCATGATGCAGGAACAGGAAAAATGGGAGCTATTCTGCTCTACTTAAACTCTTGTTCAACTGAATACTAGTATGACAGCTAAACCTTGAAAGAAAGGGATGGAATGGGAATAATATGGGAAGATTCAGAAAGAGATAAATAATAATGCGTTCAGAAAAATGCTGTGTCTGTATCACAGTAATAGTTTTGGTAAAAATATACAGAGTAGGTTAGGAAAGGATGAAGAGCTTGATTAAGTTATTAAGCCATTCATCGCAAAGGCAGGATCTGTTTTCTTAGGTTGTAAATAATAGGATGGATGAAGGGAAACCAACGCATGTCATGTATTTGAATTCTTAAGAAGCTTTTGTTAAGATTCAAAAACAGGTCATTACACAAAATTAATGTTCTTGCAATAGGTTGCTGTTGGGATCCATTGGTTTAGTTGGCTGGGTGGCTGGTTAGTGATTTGGAGTGATACCAATGACATAAGTTCAAGTCCTACACTGTTCAAGGTTATAGAACATAGAACATAGAACATTACAGCACAGTACAGGCCCTTCGGCCCTCGATGTTGTGCTGACCTGCCATACCGATCTAAAGCCCATCTAACCTACACTATTCCATGTACGTCCATATGCTTATCTAATGACAACTTAAATGTACTTAAAGTTGACGAATCTACTACCATTGCAGGCAAAGCGTTCCATTCCCTTACTACTCTCTGAGTAAAGAAACTACCTCTGACATCTGTCCTATATCTTTCACCCCTCAATTTAAAGCTATGCCCCCTCGTGCTCGACGTCACCATCCTAGGAAAAAGGCTCTCCCTATCCACCCTATCTAATCCTCTGATTATCTTATATGTCTCAACTAAGTCACCTCTCAACCTTCTTCTCTCTAATGAAAACAGCCCTTGTTAAGGATCTCACCTTCTCAACCTTGCCTTCATCTGAGGTGTGGTGATCCTCAAGTTAAACTCACCACCAGATGTGTATGTGTGTGTGCGTCTCTCTCTGAGAGAGCAGCCCTCTGGGGCTATGGTGACTCTACTGATTATGTTAAAATGAATTGAGGATTAGTTAATAGACAGAAAGCAAAGTAGAAATAAATTGATATTTTCTGGCTTGGCAGTCTGGGTATGATTAGGATCTTTGCTGTTGCCTTAATTATTTGTATTCCATATCTATAGCAGCAACTTAGATGAGACGACCTACTCATCATATCCAAGTTTAAGTTCTGAAGGCATGAAAGGCTACATCTGTTTTCCTTCTGCAGATGCCGCCAGACCTGCTGAGTTTCTCTGACATTTCTGTTTTTATATCCAAATTTGTTTTTGATTCAAAACTGAGAGAAAGTTAGCAATTTGAAGGACACAAAAAGATTGCAAAGTTAGACTGGGGACTGAGCAAGCACATGGCGGATGAAATGTAGTAGGAGATATGAAATTATTCACATTGGAAGGAAAAATGAGAAAAGCAGAATTGGAAGAGCCTGAGAAATGCTGGAAAGAGATCTGGGTGTCCTCTTATAGAAATCACAGAAGGTTAACATGCAGATATGGGAGGCAATTTGGAAAGCAAATAGAATGCTAAAATTACAAAGTGATTGGAGTGCAAACATTAAAAGAGTATTGCAATTACATGACTCTGCATGAGGCCACACCTGGGGTGCATTTTATCATTTTCGTTTCCTTACTGAAAGAAGGATATACTTGTCTTACAGAAATTGATTTTAAAATTTTACTGAACCAACTCATGGATAAAGGCATTGTCCTTAGTGGAAAGATTAAGTATCCTATTTCTGAGATTAGAACAGCAAGATGGCCTCACTAAAACATAAAATTCTTAACTGTCTTTACTAGGTAGATGCTGAGAGAAGTCTAGAACCAGAGGTCACAGTCTCAGATTCAGTAATCTTTCATTTAGAACTGAGATAGGCGTAAATTTCTACACACAGAGGGTTGTAAATCTTTACAATTGTCTACTACAGGGGCTCAAAGGCAATCACAGGATTTGGGGTTGGACAGGAAAGTGGAGTTAGTGTATTAGTGCCACCGTCAATGGTGAGTCATGACATCGGGCTGAAAAGCCTAATCCTGCTCCCATGTCTTATGTTCAATTTTGTTTTTGACTTACAAGTTAACTATCTCGTTGTTAAGCAAATTTGACAGTGAGCCCATTTACCATGGATATGGTTTAATGTAACTGTATCTTGTATTAAGTTTCTACAATGTTGAGTTTTACCAATGTTTAAAAGAAAGCCTGCATATTACTGATAATCTATAAACTTATCTGCTCTTTAATACAAATACTACCAATTTCATACTAAAATAAAACTGAAGAAACACTGAAAAGAGCTCAGATTTTAAAATCAACAGTGCAAGTCTTTTTTAAATCCTTAAATATAGCTCATACACAGATTGCTTGTTTTCAAAAGTATGTATTTATTTGGAATGACTTCCCTTTTATCAAACCCTGCTGACTCATTCTTCCCATTACATTAGCTATTGATACATAGGTTAAATTTACATATTTCATTGTGCACTCTAATACTATGCCATAACAAATCTTTGTCTGCAGTTTCCTGGAAAATACCTGTGCCTGTTTTAAAAAACTATATTATACTGTATTAGGAAATTTCCAGTTTTGGCACCACTCTCCCTTATAAATTGCAATTTGAAAGAAAGGCTTTCATTTATATAGTGCCTTTCATTATTTTAAGATGTTCCAATGTAGCTTAGTGCTAATGAATTACATGTGAAATTTAGTGATAAGTCTAGTGTAAAAAAATGTGACTGCTGCTTCACACGCAGCAGTTCTCCCCATTTATTGGCCAGGACCGTGAGGAATAATTCCCCTGTTCTTCTTCAAAATAACATCCATGGGATCTTTTGCATTTACCACCTGAAAGAGAAAATGGGACTTCTGTTTACTGTCTCATCCAAAATGATAAATTTCTCTGACACAGCAGCACTTTCGCAGCACTACACTGGATTATCAAACTGAATTTGTTTGCTCAAGCCTTCAAGTGGAGTTCACATACACAACCTTCTAACCCAGAGATGAGAGTGTAAACAACTAAGCCCTAGCTCACCAATTTTTAGGAAATGGAACAAAGTGAGGAGAGTCCACCCACAGAGGATCAACACTGGAAATATTATGGCAACCCATGTGTGGGTGGCATGGTGGCTTAGTGGTTGGCACAGTTGCCTCACAGCACCAGGAACCTGGGTCCAATTCCACTCTCAGGTGACTATGTGGAGTTTACATATTATTCCTGTGTCAATGTGGGTTTCCTTTGGGTGTTTGGGTTTTTTCTCACAGTGCAAAGCTGTGCAGGGTACGTGGATAGGCCATGGGAAATGCAGGGTTGTGGGGATAGGGTAGTGGCTTGGTCTGGGTGGGATGATCTTTGGAAGGTTACTGTGGTTTCGATGGGCTGAATGGCCATCTTCCACACCATAGGGATTCTATGAAAAAAAAACAGGTCATGATGGATTGGCATAGTTAGGTAGGATGTAACAAGACTACACAGTGTGGAGCTGGAGGAACACAGCATGTCAGGCAGCATCCAGATGAGCAGGAAAGTTGAGATTTTGGGTCAGGACCCTTCCCCGATCTGAAGCGTCAACTTCCCTGCTCCTTTGATGCTGCCTGACATGCTTTGTTCATCCAGCTCAACACTGTGTTGTCTCTGACTCCAGCATCTGCAGTTCTTGCTATATCTGATGTAACAGGACTCTTGTTTCCAAGTCTGTTGTGGGGCGGCAACAGCGTGGAAGGTGGACATGGATTTTGGAGGAGAAAACAACACATTGAAATGAGTGGAAAAAGTAAGTTGAAGATGCAGTAGTAGTTTGCAAGCAAATAAAGGGTATGTTGATGCCAAAACATTGAATATATTCAAGAGGCGACTAGATATAGCACTTGGGGTAAATGGAATCAAACGTAGTGGGGAGAAAGCAGCATTAGGCTATTGAGTTGGATGATCAGCCATGATCATGAAGAAGGGCCGAATGACCCTAGGGGTATGTAGAAATAGTGCAGTTGACAGTATCAACTGACCTGGCTCCAACTGGGAAATTGGGTAGTAGGCAGAATGGGGCCCACGGAGTGGGAAATATATATTGTCAACAATGTGAAAAGGGCAAGCGTGCGGGTAAATAGAAACAAAGAAGAGAGGAGCAGGGGGAGGTCATTCGGCCCCTCTTCATGATCATGGCTGATCATCCAACTCAATAGCCTAATGCTGCTTTCTCCCCACTACCTTTGATCCCATTCATCCCAAGTACAATATCTAGTAGCCTGTTGAATATATTCAATGTTTTGGCATCAACTACTTCCTGTGGTAATGAATTCCACAGGCTTGCCACTCTCTGGGGTAGAAATGTCTCGTCATGTCCGTCCTAAATCGTCTACGCTGAATCCTCATACTGTGACCCCTGATTGTGGCCACATGCACCATTGAGAACATCTTCCCTGCATCTACCCAGTCTAGCAACAGCATCCTTCCTCAGAAAATGAGGCCAAAACTGCACGCAATATTCCAGGTACGGTCTCACCAAGGCCCTGTACAACTGCAACAACACATCCCTGCTCCTGTACTCAAAACCTCCCGCAATGAAGGCCAACATACCACTTGCCTTCTTTACCGCCTGCTGCACCTGCATGCTTACCTTCTTGTTTTGGGGATTGTACAGTACAGGCATGTGAGAGGTTCAGATTCAAAACCTTGTTCAGCCCTGATTGCTTGCCTTCAGTTCGAGGGGGTGGTACAATGACACTGTTGCCTCACAGCACCAAGGACCCAAGTTCGATTCCAGCCTTGGATGATTATATTGAGTGTGTACATTCTCCCCATGTCTACGTGGGTTTTCTTGCACAGTCCAAAGATGTGCAGATTGGGCAGTTTAGCCATGTAAAATTGCCGTTAGAGTCCAGGAATGTGCAGATTTGTTCAATTAGCCATGGGCAGTGCAGGGTTATAGGGATAGGAAGTGGCACACTCTTTAGAGTGTGGGTGCAGACTCAATGGGCCAAATGGTTTCAATGTACACTGTAGGGATTCTATGAATCTTAAGATAAAATGGGCTTATCTTTGGAATAATGAATAGTCTCAGCACATGGGAGCAAGAATGAATTAGTCTGAAATTTGGGATGGGGGTGTGTGTCCTGCTAGGTATTAAGGTGAACCACTCTGTACACTGTACATGGCCTCACTACCCCAGTTCACCATTGAGTGGAGATTCAAACCGTACTGTTAATATAAAAACATTGGGTTAAATATAAAACTCTGTAATCTTATTGTAAGAATAAAATAAGGACAAAATCAAGATAAGGTGATGAAGCTTTCTTTAGAGAAAAATAATGCTTTACCAATATAACATTAACTGCCTCTAACACAAGAGTTTTATTTGTGAATTCACACTGACCATTTTTAAACACATCTAAATCCCCGATCCTTTAATGTCTAATCAACAACTCCTTACCTCTGGTTTCTGCCTCACTGTTACTGCTGTTGGAAAGTCTAATTAGAAGCAACTTGTTTGTCGACTCAGCAATAGTAAGTGGTAGTTTTACTTGAACTCCTGATAAGGAGATAGCAATTGCGAAAACAGCCATTGACGAAACAGCGCCTCGGATTCCCACATTGCTGCCGGCTGCTTTCTGTAATATCACCAGTTTGTTTATCTATGATCGAGGAGTCGCCCTCTTATCAGGCAGACAAAGGGTTAATGTGCCCGGCCTGGTAGACAGCACGGAGCCAAACAAAATACCGATTTGACATTAAAACGACAGCGTGCAGCAATAGATAAATTGATGGAAAAAAGCAGGAATTAGCTGCTGATTGCAGGTGTCTACAGTGTTTGGTGTAAATATGATTGTAGGCATTTCTGCAACTGTTCCCTTAAAGCGTCACGCACAGTTTGGTTATTTAACTGTCCAATGTTTAATAAGGGAGAGCGGGTATGGCTGATTTGCAGCGCAAAGGTCATGCTTAATGTCACAGAAACTGCAAAGATTAACAATTAAATCAAAATCTATGACCTTATTAGCGAGTGACTGCAGCCCCGAAGCACACAATGGCCACTGTGGTTTTATTCTGGTTAGTTCAAAGTTTCATTTAATCTAAAAAATACTAGTTCACAAGGAAGCAGGAATATTCACTGTCCTCAAGCAGCTACACCAGCACAACCCCATAGAATCATTGAGCACAAACAGACCAAACAAATGCCGTCAGCTGAAAAGATCGACGCGGCTGCTCAAACTGGGGAGTGTCCCATCATACATATACTATTATCTGCTCCTTAAGTGTCTTGGCTTGGCTCATTGACACCACATTCAGGAGTTCAAGCCGCTCCAACAGTCTCACATAATCTAGACACACTTTCAATACAATCCTGAGGGAGTGCTGCCCTGTCTGTGCCGCCATTTTCGATGATATGTTAAACAAAGACTCGTTACTGCTTGAACACAGCAGGCCAAGCAGCATCTCAGGTGCAGGAAAGCTGACGTTTCAGGCCTCGATCCTTCATCAGAAATAACAAAGTGTGGAGCTGGATGAACACAGCAGGCCAAGCAGCATCTTAGGAGCACAATAAATGTCAGCCAAGAAGCTGTTTGGCCTGCTGTGCTACACCTTGTTATCTCGGATTCTTCAGCATCTGCAGTTCCTATTATCCCAGTTGCTGCTTATTTAGTTTTGGCTGGGCTTACCTCTGTTTCAAATATCTGTCGGTTTCCATTAACAGATACAATATTCTTAAACAACCCCTGATGCATTCCATTCCATTAATTAAGACCCTGAATTTCAACAAAATTTTCTAAACTTCTCATTCACATGCTCTAATAATTCCATAGCAACACAGGAAATAAGCTTTCCCTATTTGACATTAAAATAAAAAAATCACATCTCTTCAACTTTCTCTACTTATAACTTGCAACAGTCCCAGTATCTGGCTGTTGGTATGCATGGGACCTGAGTACAGGCACATCATCAGAGACATGGGTATCTTAAATGTTCCCTCCTACCAAAGTTATAGTGACAGCTATCATTAAGTCTACAGTATCCATTTTATGTGTATTTAATGACCTTTCTGTAATGGAGCCTGAACCTGCATTCATGACCCAACCAAAACATTTATGTCCATTTAATAATTATTAATAATTGTTCACATTAGCATTCTAAGCTCCAAGTTACATATGTATAAATTATGAAAAGTATACCTTTCAACTCCATCTCTATTGAATAAGATGATGACTGATCTGTTTGCGTTTCAAATTCCACATCCCTGTTTACCTGGGAAACCAACCCTTGATTCCCCAGTCGAATGAGAAGCTATCCATCTTTGTCTTTAAAATAAATCCAATGATAGCTCCTCTGCCAGCTTCCAAGGCAGAGAATTTCAAAGCATAAGGCCCTCTGAGAGAAACAAGCTCCTGGTCTCTTTCGAGAAAGTCCCACCTATTTCAAGACTGGCCCACAAGAGGAAATATCCATTCCAATGCCCATTTGACAAAACCAATCAAGGATCATAGATACTACAACCAAGTCATATCTCACTTTCCTGAACTTTAGTGGAAATAAGCCCAGCCTGTACTATCTACCTTTATAAGGCAGAAACTGAACTGGACTTGCCATATAAATACTGTGGCTACAAAAGAAGGTCAGAAGCTAGGCATCCTACAGTGATTACCTCACATCCTGATTCCCCACAACCTGACCATCAGCTACGAGACACCAGTCAGGAGTGTGATGAAATACTCTCCACTTTTTGGATGAGTGCAGCTTCAACAACACTCAAGAATTTCACACCCTCCAGGAGAAAGGAACCTGCTTGATTGGCACCACCTCCACAAACATCCACTACCTCATCACCAACACCACAGTAGCAGCAGTGTGCAATATCTACAAGATGCACTGCAGGAATCCACTGAGACACCTGAATCAGCACATTTCAATTTCATGATCTCTACTGTCTAGATGGACAAGGACTACAGGTACAAGGGAACATCACCAGCTGAAAATTCTCTTCCAAGCCACTCACCATCCTGACTTGGAGATATATCATCATTCCTTCAGTGTTGCGAGATCAAAATCCTGAAACCTCCCTCCCTAATGGGCATTGTGATTCTATACCAACCTGCAGTGGTTCAGGAAGGCAGCTCATGACCATCTTCTCAAGAGCAGCGAGGAATGAGTAATAAATAATGGCCCAACCAGAGATGCCTAAATCCCATGAATGAATTTTAAAATAGCCCATTCATTCCAGGTTTCAATGTACGAATATCCTCTGAGCCTCCTCCAATGCAGTTGCATCCTTCCTTACGAAAATGAGATCGGGACTGCTCAGAATATTTCAGATGTGATCTCACCACTGCCCTTTATAGCGATAAAATCTTTTCTTTTGTGGTCAATTCCAATTCATGAAACCCAAAAGCAATAGGCCTTTTTACATTATCTATTGGGCTCAGGAAACTGCACATCTGAACTGCTAGCTTTGTGACTGTGACTGAAAGGTTTGAGCGGTCTGTTAGCGCTGATACAAAGCAAGCCATAGGCTGCCAGCCAGGCAAATCAGGGTCTTGAATGCACAAATGCCAGAATTTGACTTGTGTTTGTACATAGACAGAGAACCATTTGCAGCAGTGCCAATCCTCCCCTCATGAATCAAGAGGAAAACTCAAATGTCTAGAGTTTTTGAAATAAATACCGCAGGATGCTTTCTTTTCAACATAAACCCAGATGGATCTCCAGTTAATTTAGAAATCTCTTTTGGTTGCTTATTTAAGTTCTATATTATCACCGCTCTTTACAAAATCTATACTACCATCCCTAAACATGCAGAAAACTTATGAAAAATTCTAATGTAATCGGCATGTTGCTTCATATCTCTGTTTTAAAGTTATGATGACAATTGTTGCTAGTGTTGCATTTTGTTTCTTCTTAGTGTGTGGCTTCCTTCGGGGCTAATATGGTCACATGTTTGTGATAGTAGTGACCTTCTGGTCTAATGAGAAGAGTCTTGCATAATAATCAGGACATAGCTTATTGCTTCTCAATAACTATATGCAGCTTATAAGAATTGGCTTTACATTACTGCAAGGACTGCTAGGAAGATCTAGAGGTCTTTTTTTTAAATCTTTCTCAACTTCTCATGACCTCATCACAGTGGATGGTGCTTATTGCACCCAACTAAGTATTAATCCTTTTGGATCCACATACAACATCTCCCTCCAAGTTTTTTTTTCCCTGATAAATATTATTATCATACATTTGTTTATATAATTACATTTACCATTACACCATCTGTGCCCAAGTCTTTGAGTTTACAAAGTCAGACAATCCTACTCCCCTTCAGATTTGGAAGAATGATAGTTTGTTGAATGCAAGGAAGCTGGTTTTTACTGTCCATTTCATAAAGTACCTCTTAATAGACTGATATCTTAAGTTGAAGCTGAGTAAATTGAAAGTAACTATTGGTCTGGTTTGGAAATTGGCTAAGAGAGAGGAGACATCACAGCGGGACAATGGGCAGATAATATAATTGCTAGGCTGTGACTAACGGTATCCCATAGGGATCTGCGTTGGTAGGTCAACTAGTATGGTTAAGAACTTGGATGATGCAACAGAAAACGATATATCAAAAGTTGCAGAAGACACAAAGATTGGTATTGTGGTGAGCAATATTAATGAAAAAGCAATAAGAGCTGTTGACAGGTTAAGGGAATGGGAGAAACGATAATTGTATATCAAAGAAGGTGAATAGAACCATAAGACGTTGGAGCCGAAGTACGCCAATTTAGTCCATTCAGTCTACTTTGCCATTCAGTGAAATCACGGCTAATCTGATAACCCTTAACTTCACTTTCCCGCCTTATCCTGATAAGCTTTGATTCTATTACTAATTAAAAATCTGCCAAGATCCATCTTGAATATTCTTAAAGAGCCAGCCTCCACTGCCCTCTGCTGTAAAGAATTCCACAGATACACGGATTTCTCTTTCAGACACCCCCTGAGAGAAAAAGAGCTCCTCCTCAGCTCTGAGGTAGATTTGGGAACTGCCTCATTGCCTGCCTCTGAGAGTTTAAGGAAATGGAAGGCCGCCACTGAAATAGAATCTACTGAGAAAAGTGGTGCAGGATGAAGCACCAGTGAACAATAAGATAAGTAAGTCAAACAGTTACAGGTGACCACTGAGTCTGAGATTATACCCTCTGGTTCTCACTAAACTGGAAATATCCTCTCAGCCACTGTTCTATCAAATCCCAAAGAGTCTTATATGTTTCAATAATGTCTCCTGTCATTCTTCTAAAATCCAAAGAGTACAGGCCCAAGCTCATAAGAAACTCTCTCCATACCTAGAATCAATCTAGTTAACCTTCTCTAGACTGCCTCCAAATCCAGTTTATATTTCCTTACATAAGAGTATTAAGGCTGCTATCAGTATTCCCGGTGTGGTCTGACTCGTATAGTTTTAGTAAGATCTCCCTGCTTATATACTCAATTCCCTTTGAAATCAGGGCTAACAGTCCATTTTCTTTTCCGATTGTCTGTTTAACATTAGTGTTAACTCTTTATGATTCATGCGTAGGGATCCCTAAATCCTTCTAAGCTTCAACTTACCTCAGTCTTTCCCTTTTTAATTAATATTCAGCTGTTCGACTCTTCCTGCCAAAGTGTATAACCTGATATTTTTCCACTTTATATTCAAACTGCTCGGTTTTGAGCACTTGCTTAACCTGTCTATTTCCCTCCCTAGAATCTTTCTGCTATTCTACTATTTGCCTTCCCCTCCATTTTTGTGTTGTCCACAAACCTGGTTTTAGGGCATTCACTTCCCAGTTATTAATACATATTGTAAAAGCATGTTGTCCCAGGGCTGATCCCTGTGGCACCTCCGTAGTTAGAAGTTAGAGGAGGAGTTGGAGCGTGATTTGATGAGGAAACAAACAGCAGCATACAGAATTGTCAGGGTCCTTTGGCTTGTGTATTACTATGCAAATCCTGCACCAAACTGACACACCACCCTGCAGCCCTGGCACAAAGCAGTTCCAAAAGCTACAGTTCATCCCTTTGATAGGTACCCAGTGCTCATCTCTATTACTTCACAAGACGTAAGGCTACTTGCTGGACACCAAATGTATGAATGAAATTCCAATTCTAATGCTGTTTCTCTCCATAGGTATGCCTAACCTGCTGAGGTCTTTCTGAACTTTTTGTCCTATTTATGATTCAACTGACATTTCCTGCCTGCTGCAACCAGAGGATTGCATTGCCATGAGTTTTATGAGTCAGGCTCCTTCCAGGATTAATTTGCAAATACTGCAATGGAAAATAAGGAAATGATAGACACTAAACAAATGCTGTTGACCTGATTTTAACGTCATGCAAGAGGGTGGGTGTAATCGTGTTAAAATCGCATCCTCTGTATTTTTCTTAATGGTTATTATTATCATGAGTGCTTTGCCTGTAGGTGATTTCTTATCTTTTTAGTCAAGGATGTTTTATCTTGGGCCATTTTTTCAGTGGTAGCTTGCCAACTTGACACTGTCAGAGGCAGGGCAAGGGAGCAGTTCCCAAATCGACCTCAGCAAGAATGGGAATGGGAGTGACTATTCTGAACACACTGGCCAGCTAGACAACTGATTCCAGCCTTGTTTCAATCAATGGTACAAGACATGGAAGCATTCTGGAAATAATGGGAAAACAAAATCTTGCAGGAATGAAGATTTTAAACGAACAAGTCTTTGTAAAATGCAGTACTTAATAAATTAATGGGACAAAAAACCAACAAACGCCCTGACTGTTGGCTTACATTCAATGGGTTTAAAAAGGTGGCTACAGAAACAGCGGACGTCCTTTTTTGTTCCAGACTCTACATTGATCCTGTGGATTGAAAGGTAATAACCATAATTTTAGTATTCAGGGAAGGATGGAGCGAGGAAGCAGACAACTATGCACTAGTTAGCAAAGGATTGGTCATGTGAAAAGTCCTACAACTTACTTTTGGAGAAGTAGTGACTGAGCACTGAAGCATAAATGAATAAGCATTGCAAATGCAATTTACAAAAAATAAACAACTGCACCTCCCAGATGCGAACCATTTCAACTACCCCTCCCATTCCTTAGATGACATGTCCATCCTGGGCCTCCTGCAGTGCCACAATGATGACACCCAAAGGTTGCAGGAACAGCAACTCATATTCCGCTTGGGAACCCTGCAGCCCAATGGTATCAATGTGGATTTCACAAGCTTCAAAATCTGCCCCCCCACCACATCCCAAAACCAGCCCAGCTCATCCCTGCCTCCCTAACCTGTTCTTCTTCCCACCTATCCCCTCCTCCCACTTCAAGCCGCACCTCCATTTCCTACCTACTAACCTCATCCCGCCCCCTTGACCTGTCCATCCTCCCCGGACTGACCAATCCCCCTCCCTACCTCCCCACCTACACTCACCTCTACAGGCTCCAACATTGCCCCTTTAACTTGTCTGTCTTCTCTCCACCAATCTTCTCCTCTATCCATCTTCGATCCGCCTCCCCCTCTCTCCCTATTTATTTCAGAACCCTCTCCCCATCCCCCTTTTCTGATGAAGGGTCTAGGCCCAAAACGTCAGCTTTTGTGCTCCTAAGATGCTGCTTGGCCTGTTGTGTTCATCCAGCTCCACACTTTGTTATCTGGCAAGTATGTCTTTTTGAGGTGTTACTGGTCTAACAGATAACAGGGAAGCAATAGCTGTAGCGCATTAAGATTTTCAAAAAGCAATCAAGAAGGTAATGCAGGTGCCAGTTCACACTAGTGAGGTCACAGATGTGCTCTGTTGCAGTGACTCAGGTAGGTCCTTTAATGGGGGAGCCTCCAGGTGAAGTCCAATAAATATGGAAAATTAAATGTTTGCTACATGGGTTGGCCTGGCATAAAATCCTGCATGCAATACGAAGAAGGATGGAGGGGTCTGGCATTAACTTTGCACTGGGCTTTGTGCAGAGCTTTGAGCCCTTTCTCTCCTGCAGTGGAAATGGTGGCACTCATTGAGCCAAGCAGGGTGCAGCATAAATTGGTCAATGTCCTCACTGCCTTTACAGTACAAGCTGAAACCCAATCTGTTGGAGTGGAAACTGAAGCTTGGCGTGCACAGGACTGTTTTCACTACAGCTGCACCTACCTGTGCTCAAAGGTGTCACAGCAAGTCAGCGATCTGCCCTTTGGTTGCTTATGAGATTTGCTGAGGGGCCATCCTTGGGCAGATGGCAGTGGTGACAGGGAACCTAGATGCCTTCTGTTCTCCATTGCAGAGTAACAACATTTCTCTTCCAACAGTTGCCATTCTGCCTGCGCCCTTGTTGTTGCCTAGCAGTCACCCAGCCACGACTATTGCTGCTCCACAAAACCAAGACTGGGCTTTTTAGGTCAAGAACTGCTCACAGTTATCCTCCAAGGCTATCTACAGCCTTTGCATAAAGCAGTCTTCCCTTACAGATGACTTTCATCAACCATACTATAGCCCATTGGGCTACTATTGACTCAGATCACTAGGGTAAGCAAAGATACAATTTATTAAAATTAAGGTGAAGATTGAACTGCATTAAGGTTAGAGATAAGCATAAAGGTTAGGGCTGAGGTTGTGATTAATAGCTAGGACTGTGAGTTAGGGGTTAGTGTTAGATTTTACTATTGGGGATAGGATTCGGGTTAAGGTTAAGAATACTGCATGGGTTGGGGTTCAATTAGAATTAGGCATGGGATTGTACAATTAATAATTAGTGTCTTGGGTAGGTTTAGTATGAGGTTGGAGGATTCGAATGAGAAGTTAAGAATTGGTGTTATGATTGAGACTGAGATTCGGCTAAGACTATTAGAATGAGACAGTTAATCTTAGGTATCAGTGTTACTGTTAAGGTTCAGAATGTGAATTAGGGTAACAGTGAGGCATAATTTAGCAACTGGGTAGATTTAGGTATCATGTCTATCTAGGACAGGGTTATTCTCCCCATCAGGTGAGGAAGGATGCTCTTGCTGTCGAGCGAGTGCAGCAAAGGTTAACTAGGCTGTTTCTGTGGAAGGTGGGTCTGATGTATGAGGAGCGATTGACTAGATTAGTGTTGTTTTCGCTGGAGTTCAGACAAATGGAGGGGAGTGGGGAATCTCACACAGACTAATAGAATTCTAACAGGACTGGGCAGGGTAGATGCAGGGAGGATATTCCCGATGGTGTGTGTGTACAGAACGAGGGGTGACAGTATGAGGATTCAGGGTGGACGATTTAAGATGTGGATGAGGAGGCATGTCTCCCCCAAAGAGTAGCGAGCCTGTGGAATTCATTACCAAGGGAAGTAGTTGATGCCAAAACACTGAATGTATTCAAGAGGTGACTGGATATAGCACTTGGGGCAAATGGGAACAAGGTTTATAGGGAGGAAGCAGGATCAGGCTATTGAGATGGACGATCAGCCATGATCGTGAAGAATGGTGGAACAGACTTGAAGGGCCGACAGGGCTCCTCCTGCTCCTATCTTCTATGCTCTATGTTTATCCCTCAAATGTATTCAAGCTCATGTATGCTGGCAGAAACCCTCCAGAAGCCCTCTTATTGACATTCATCCTTCAGAAATGAAGTTGATAAGATTTTATTGTGAAACTCTCACTGGTTACCATAAATCTTCTACAAATAACGCTCTTCAGTGCATTTTCTTGCTGAAAATGATTCTGTCACTGTAGTTTCATTGTTGGCAACCAAGTCATCAAGGAGAACGGGAAGAGTCCACAGAAGATACTGGGAACTGCAGATGCTGGAGAATTCCAAGATAATAAAATGTGAGGCTGGATGAACACAGCAGGCCAAGCAGCATCTCAGGAGCACAAAAGCTGACATTTCGGGCCTAGACCCTTCATCAGAGAGGGGGATGGGGAGAGGGAACTGGAATAAATAGGGAGAGAGGGGGAGGCGGACCGAAGATGGAGAGAAAAGAAGATAGGTGGAGAGAGTATAGGTGGGGAGGTAGGGAGGGGATAGGTCAGTCCAGGGAAGACGGACAGGTCAAGGAGGTGGGATGAGGTTAGTAGGTAGATGGGGATGCGGCTTGGGGTGGGAGGAAGGGATGGGTGAGAGGAAGAACCGGTTAGGGAGGCAGAGACAGGTTGGACTAGTTTTGGAATGCAGTGGGTGGGGGGGAAGAGCTGGGCTGGTTGTGTGGTGCAGTGGGGGGAGGGTACGAACTGGGCTGGTTTAGGGATGCAGTAGGGGAAGGGGAGATTTTGAAACTGGTGAAGTCCACATTGATACCATTAGGCTGCAGGGTTCCCAGGCGGAATATGAGTTGCTGTTCCTGCAACCTTCGGGTGGCATCATTGTGGCACTGCAGGAGGCCCATGACAGACATGTCATCTAGAGAATGGGAGGGGGAGTGGAAATGGTTTGCGACTGGGAGGTGCAGTTGTTTGTTGCGAACTGAGCGGAGGTGTTCTGCAAAGCGGTCTCCAAGCCTCCGCTTGGTTTCCCCAATGTAGAGGAAGCCACACCGGGTACAGTGGATGCAGTATACCACATTGGCAGATGTGCAGGTGAACCTCTGCTTGATGTGGAATGTCATCTTGGGGCCTGGGATAGGGGTGAGGGAGGAGGTGTGGGGGCAAGTGTAGCATTTCCTGCGGTTGCAGGGGAAGGTGCCGGGTGTGGTGGGGTTGGAGGGCAGTGTGGAGCGAACAAGGGAGTCACGGAGAGAGTGGTCTCTCCGGGAAGCAGACAGGGGTGGGGATGGAAAAATGTCTTGGGTGGTGGGGTCGGATTGTAAATGGCGGAAGTGTCGGAGGATGATGCGTTGTATCCGGAGGTTGGTAGGGTGGCGTGTGAGAACGAGGGGGATCCTCTTTGGGCGGTTGTGGGGGGGGCGGGGTGTGAGGGATGTGTTGCGGGAAATACGGGAGACGCGGTCAAGGGCGTTCTCGATCACTGTGGGGGGAAAGTTGCAGTCCTTGAAGAACTTGACATCTGGGATGCGCGGGAGTGGAATGTCTTATCGTGGGAGCAGATGCGGCGGAGGCGGAGGAATTGGGAATAGGGGATGGAATTTTTGCAGGATGTTGGGTGGGAGGAGGTGTATTCTAGGTAGCTGTGGGAGTCGGTGGGCTTGAAATGGACATCAGTTACAAGCTGGTTGCCTGAGATAGAGACTGAGAGGTCCTCAGAAGGTCTTGTTAAAAAAAAAAGCCCGACTCCTCCACACTGAATGTCATTAGTGGAGGATTTTGACTTCTTTCCCTGGGAGGTCAGCTTGCTCTCAGAGTTCACCAAGGACTGAACCTTCTGTCTGGTTTTCGACGTTGTAAGGTGCTTCTCTTGCAATCCGGCAGTGTCACCCAGTGGTTATATTGGGTTCCTGCAGGTTCCTATTGAACGCTTTCCCAGTCGACACGACAAAAGGCCGTGGTTATAATTTATCAATTTGTCTGAGAGTTTTCCGATGCCACTACTATGCTAATGCATTCAGTTTAAAAAGAAAATCTGCATTTCTATTTTAGGCATGTCTCGGAATTTTCAGGATTTAGACAGACGTCTGATGGGGAAGAACTTCAGACGACGACAACTTGTATTTTTGTAGCCCCTTGAACATCATGAAAGGCACATCGGGGACATTATGAAACAATGTAACACGCTTACGTGTAAAGGGCATATAACAGCAGATGGCTAAAGGTTTGGTCAAAAAAGCAGGCCTAACGATGTTCTTTAAAAGAGAAAATAGAGATAAAGAGATGGAGTGCGTTTCAGAGGCAATTTCGGAGATTGGAATGGTGAAGTTATGATCGCCAATGATGTTGCAATTAAAATGAGCAAGATACAAAAAAACCAGAATTAGAAGATTGCAGCTATTCCAGTGAACTGTAGGGCAACACTTTTTACTGTACCTCGGTACACATGACAGTAATATATCAAATCAAATCAAGAGTATAGATACAGATGTGTGAGGCCATGAAAGGATTTGAAAGCAATTTTAAACAAAATACGCTTCTTCATTGAAATGACGTCAATTAGAAGAGATGATGAGTGAACCGCATTTGGGGTGAGATAAAGGGGACTGCAGATGCTGGAGAATCCAAGATAACAAAGTGTGGAGCTGGATGAACACAGCAGGCCAAGCAGCATCTTAGGAGCACAAAAGCTGAAGTTTCGGGCCTAGACCCTTCATCAGAAAAGGGGGATGAGGAGAGGGTTCTGAAATAAATAGGGAGAGAGGGGGAGGCGGATCGAAGGCGGATAGCAGAGAAGATAGGTGGAGAGGAGACAGGCAAGTTAAAGGGGCGGGGATGGAGCCAGTAGGATGAGTGCAGGTGGGGAGGTAGGGAGGGGATAGGTCAGTCTGGGGAGGACGACAGGCCAAGGGGGCAGGATGAGGTTAGTAGGTAGGAAATGGAGGTGCGGCTTGAGGTGGGAGGAGGGGATAGGTGAGAGGAAGAACAGGTTAGGGAGGCAGGGACGAGCTGGGCTGGTTTTGGGATGCAGTGGGGGGAGGGGAGATTTTGAAGCTTGTGAAATCCACATTGATACCATTGGGCTGCAGGGTTCCCAAGTGGAATATGAGTCGCTGTTCCTGCAACCCACCGGTGGCATCGTTGTGGCACTGCAGGAGGCCCATGATGGACATGTCGTATGAGGAATGGGAGGGGGAGTTGAAATGGTTCACAACTGGGAGGTGCAGCTGTTTATTGCGAACCGAGTGTAGGTGTTCTGCAAAGTGGTCCCCAAGCCTCCGCTTGGTTTCCCCAATGTAGAGGAGGCCACAATGGGTACAACGGATACAGTATACCACATTAGCAGATGTGCAGGTGAACTTCTGCTTGATGTGGAAAGTCTCCTTGGGGCATGGAATGAGGATGAGGGAGGAGGTGTGGGGGCAGGTGTAGCACTTCCTTGCGGTTACAGGGAAAAGTGCCAGGTGTGGTGGGTCTGGAGCAATCCGACCTCACCACCAAAGACATTTTTCCATCCCCACCCTTGTCTGCTTTCAGGAGGGACCACTCTCTCCGTGTCTCCCTTGCCCGCTGCACACTTCCCTCAAGCCCCACCACACCCGGCACTTTTCCCTGCAACCGCAGGAAGTGCTACACCTGCCCCTACACCCCCTCCCTCATCCCCCATCCCAGGCCCCAAGAAGACTTTCCGCGTCGAACAGATATTCACCAGCACATCTGCTAATGTGGTATACTCTTTCCGCTGTTCCTGTTGTGGCTTCCTCTACATCGGGGGGACCAAATGGAGGCATGGGAACCACTTTCCGGAACACCTATGCTCGGTTCACGATAAACAACTACACCTCCCAGTCACGAATCATTTCACCTCCCCCTCCCGCTCCTCGGATGACATCTCCATCCTGGGCCTCCTGCATTGCCACAATGACACCACCGAAAGCTGCAGGAACAGCATCTCATATTTCATTTGGGAACCCTGCAGCCTAAGGGTATCAATGAGGATTTCACCAGCTTCAAAATCTCCCCTCCCCCCACCACATCCCAAAACCAACCCAGCTAGTCCCAGCCTCCCCAACCATTCCTCCCACCTCAAGCCCCACCCCCATCTCCTACCTATTAACCTCATTCCACCTCCTTGACCTATCCGTCCTCCCTGGGCTGACCTAGCCCCTTCCTCACTCCCCACCTACACTCACCTTCACTGAATCTAACCGCGCCTCTTGGACCTGTCTGTCTCCTCTCACCCTCTCCTTCATCCATCTTCTGTCCACCTCCCCCTCTCTCCCTATTTATTTCAGAATCCCCTTCCCTCCCCCATTTCTGAAGAAGGGTCTCGACCCGAAATGTCAGCTTTCCTGCTCCTCTGGTGCTGCTTAGCCTGCTGTGTTCATCCAGCTCTACACCGTGTTACCACAGTGAACTCAAACTGGTTTGCCATGATTATCATTACTCTTACAATGGTTATGATTATTCTGAAACTGCTGCATGGAGCTGGAGGTCAGATCTTCAACATCAGAAGAAAATCCTGGCATCTACTTCAAGATCTCAGCCCCGCAATGTAGCCAGGACTCACTTTGGGAATCGACTGGTCCCCACAAGGTCAGTATTTAACAGCATGAACTTCAATGTGAGGATTTCCCTGTCCTGGTTGAAGATGCAGCAGTTTATATATGTTCACTGCAATCGTTTACAACAGTAAACATTACATTAATCACAGTGAAAGGTAGGGCACAAAATGTTGATGCTGTTTTCAATGATCAGGCAATTGATTAAAATCTATATGATCCTGCCTGCCAAAGACTTCTCATGTCCCCTCCTGGCTCTTCTTAGCTCTCTCTTTAGGCCCTTCCTTGCTAACTTGTAACTCTGAAGCGCCCTAACTGAGCCGCCACGCCTCATCTTTGCATAAACCTCCTTCTTCCTTCTGACAAGAGATTCAACTTCTTTAGTAAAGCATGGTTCCCTCACTCGACCACTTCCTAACTGCCCGACAGGTACATGCTTATCAAGGACACACAGTAGCTGTTCCTTGAACAAGTTCCACATTTCAATAGTGCCCAGCCCCTGCAGTTTCCTTCCCCATCCTGTGCATCCTAAATCTTGCCTAATCGCCTCTTAATTGCCTTTCCCCCAGCTATAACTCTTACCTTGCAGTATACATCAATACCTTTTCATTGCCAAAGTAAACATAACCGAATTGTGGTCACTATCACCAAAGTGCTCACCTATCTCCATTTCTAACACCTGGCCTGGTTCATTACCCAGCACCAAATCCAATGTGGCCTAGCCTCTTGTTGGCCGATCTACATACTGTGTCAGGAAACCCTCCTGCACACATTGGACAAGAACTGACCCATCTAAAGTACTCAAACTGTAGCGTTTCCACTCAATATTTGGAAATTTAAAGTTCCCCCATAACAACTACCCTGCTATTTCGCTCCTACCCAGAATCATCTTTGCAATCCTTTCGTCTACATGTCTGAAACTTTTCGGAGGCCTGTAGAAAACTCCTGGTGTTGAAGTAGACACACTTCAAACCACCTTCCTGCCTGCCAGTACACTCCTACAGCCTTGGAATCTTATTCATGACCTCACTACTCTCAACCTCCTGTTCCCACTAACTATGGAATCCCCAATGATTATCGCTCTCCTCCGCTCCCCCCTTCCTTTCTGAGCAACAGGGACAGACTCTGTGCCAGACACCTGTACCCCATGGCTTAACCCTGGTAAGTTCCCCCCCCCCCCCCACCCCAACAACAGTATGCAAAACGGCATTCTTGCTATTGAGGGGATCCCTGCACTGTCTGCCTGTTCCCTTTCCCCTTCCTGACAGTCACCCAGCTACCTTTTTCCTGTACCTTGGTTGTAACCACCTCCTTATAACTCCTCTCTATCTGCCCCTCAGCCTCCCAAATGGTCCGAAGTTCATCCAGCTCCAGCTCTAGTTCCCGAACGCAGTTTCCGAGGAGCCGGAGTTGGGTGCACTTCCCGCAGATGAAGTCAATGGTGACCCTTACCTCACACATTCTACAGGAGGTGCATGCAACTATCCTAACATCCATTCCCACTGTTCGGAATTCCCAAACAGACTATTGAAAGAAAGAAAAAACAACTAGTAACCTTACCAAATCAGTGTTCAGAACCGTTTTTTTTTCGGTTAGAGGAGGAGGTTGGGTGGGAGAGACTACCTAAGTAGTGTTTTGGGTAAAGCAACCAACCAAATATACCCTGCCGCCATATGGTATCAATGTGGACTTCACCAGTTTCAAAATCTCCCCTTCCCCTACTGCATCCCTAAACCAGCCCAGTTCGTCCCCTCCCCCCACTGCACCACACAACCAGCCCAGCTCTTCCCCCCCACCCACTCCATCCCAAAACCAGTCCAACCTGTCTCTGCCTCCCTAACCTGTTCTTCCTCTCACCCATCCCTTCCTCCCACCCCAAGCCGCACCCCCATCTACCTACTAACCTCATCCCACCTCCTTGACCTGTCCGTCTTCCCTGGACTGACCTATCCCCTCCCTACCTCCCCACCTATACTCTCTCCACCTATCTTCTTTTCTCTCCATCTTCGGTCCGCCTCCCCCTCTCTCCCTATTTATTCCAGTTGCCTCTCCCCATCCCCCTCTCTGATGAAGGGTCTAGGCCCGAAACGTCAGCTTTTGTGCTCCTGAGATGCTGCTTGGCCTGCTGTGTTCATCCAGCCTCACATTTTATTATCTTGGAATTCTCCAGTATCTGCAGTTCCCATTATCTCTGATACTATTTTAACCAAATACATATACTGGAGAGAGAACAAAAGCCTTACCTTCCTGGCGACACTCTGACTCGCTCTGCTGCCACTCCTGCCAGCTCTGTATTTTCACAAGAGAAACATCAATGACTTTGTCAAGATTGACAGTTTCTGTGTTCAGAGTTTTAAGCATTTCATCAAACATCTCTTCCCACCAGGTCAGCAATCTTATCGCTATCATAATTATTTTAAATTTTAAAAAAAGTTTCAAATGCAGTTTAAAAAAAACCGATTGACTCGGTCAAAACCTTTACTCTTACAAGTCCGTGTTGCAAGTGCATCCTGCTGCTCTTTAGACAAAACCAGGACATCAAGTACCTATAAAAAAAACACCGACCTGGAACGTTAACTCTCTTTTTCCCTTCACAGATTTTGCCAGACCTGCTGAGCTTTTCCAGCAACTTTGTTTTTGCGCATTAAGCACCCATCTCTGGTGTTACAAAGCACAAAGCAGGCGATTACTTACAAATGAATGAATGCTGTCTCCTACATTAAACATTTTAATCTTTCCTGCTTGTTGACTGGTTGATGTAATTTTCTTGTCTTTATCAGGTTTGGTTTCCTGAGTTTATCAAATGATGTTATGGTTTTGTTTGAGGTCTTCATCATCATTCAAACGTCTGTTCGCCATTCAGTTCTATGTCTAACCCATGATAACTAATTTAATTGAATTTTTTTACAAAAAATGAGGCAATAAAACTCACAGAATGCATTATAGGTGATCGGAAGAATCATTATGGACAAATTTAATTGACAGCTCTTCACGTGAGTTTGACAAGGGGCATAGTCCGGGTAGACAGGAAGAACTTTTATCCTCAGTGGTGGAATCAATGACCTGGGGGACATAAATTTAAGGAAAAGGATTTAGGGGATGTGAGAAAAGTTGTTTTCACTCAGAGGGAGTTGGGAATGCAGAATTAACTAGCTGTATGAGTGGTAGATGTAGAAACCCTCACTGAAGATGTTTGGGCCCAGGACACTACCCTGAGGAACTCCTGCAGGGATGTCCTGGAGCTGAGATAACTAACTTCTAAAAACCATGTCCATCTTGCTTTGGTCAGGTATGACTCCAACCAGCAGAGAGTTTGCCCCACCTTAGTGTTAAAGGCTGAATCTCTAACCTCATCTTTGGAATTCAGCTAGTTTGTCCAACTTTGAACCATGACTGTAACTAGATCAGGAGCTTAATGGTTCTGGTGTAACATAAACTGGACGTCACTAAGCAGGTTATTGCTGAGCAGATAATGCTCGATACCACTGATGATGACACCTTGCATCACTTTACTGATGATTGAAAATACATTGATGGGGCAGTCATTGGCTGAGTTGTATTTGTCCTGCTTTTTGTGCCCATGATATACCTGGGCAATTTTTTTACATTTTTGGGGTAATGCCAGTGTTGTTACTGCACTAGAATAGCTTGGCCAGGGAACCACATGTTCTGGAGCACAGTTCTTCACTTCATTTGCTGGAATTTTTCAGGGCATAGCCTTTGCATTATCTGTTGCCTCCAACCATTTCTTGATGTCACACTTAACCTCATGTAACCCAGCACATCTCCCATTCAACCATTACCATCAAGCCAGGCGATCAACCTTGGTTCAATGAAGAAGGTCAATGGAAGAGGACATGCCAGGAGTACATAGAACTTAGAACATAGAACATAGAACATAGAAAAGTACAGGACAGTACAGACTCTTCAGCCCACAATGTTGCGCCGTGGAACAATCCTAATCCAAAAATAAAATAACCTAACCTACATTCCCCTCAATTCACTGCTGTCCATGTGCATGTCCAGCAGTCGCTTAAATGTCACTAATGACTCCGCTTCCATGACTACCACTGGTAAACTATTCCATGCGCTCACAACCCTCTGGGTGAAGAACCTCCCTCTGACGTCTCCTCTATACCTTCCTCCTAACACCTTAAAACTATGACCCCTCGTGGCAGTCAATCCTGCCCTGGGGAAAAGTCTCTGGCTATCGACTCTATCCATGTAGAAGAATGTAGAGTTGAATGAATTGGCTGAAGTCTGACATCTGAAGACACCTGGAGGAGGCTGAGATGTATCATTCACTTGGTACTTCTGGCTGACGATTGCTGCAAACGCTTCAGCTCTATCTTTCGTACTGGTGTGTTGGGCTCTCCCATCATTGATGATTGGGATATTTGTAGAGTCTTCTACCTCATTAAGTTGATTAATTGTTCACCACGATTTTTGATTGGATTTGGCAGGATTGCAGAGCTTAGATCTGATCTGTTGGAATTGGGATCATGCAGCTCTGTCTATCACTTGCTACTCATGCAGTTTGACATGCAAGTAGTCCAATTTAGTAGTTTCACCAAGATGATTCCTCATTTTTAGTTATGCCTGATGCTCCTCTTGGAATGTCCTCCTGCACGCCTCATTGAGCCAGGGTTGATCCCCTAGCTTGATGGTAATGGTTGAATAGGGGAAATGTTGAGTTACATGAGGTTACAAATTATGGTGAAGTACAATTCTGCTCCTGTTTGTGGCCCACAGTGCTTCTTGGATGCCCATTCTTGAGTTGCTAGATCTGTTTGAAATCCGTCCCAAATAGTATGGTGAGGGATGCAATAGTATGAAAGGTATTCTCAATGTGAAGGCAGGATATTGTCTCTGAAATAATCTTCAGCAATCACTTTGACCAATATGCTCAGGGATAGCTGCACACCGACAGATTGGTATGGATAAGATCAAATATATTTTTTCCTGATTTATTTAATTCCCACAGGCCCAGTCTAGCACATATGAAATTTATGCTCAATTAGTACTGCTGCTGCGGAGCTACCTTTAGCAGCTGACGTTGCGATACACCGCCTCCTGACCCCACTGAGTGCACTCCGCACAATTCCTACCTCCAAATGTTGTTTAGTACTCATACCACTGCTAAGGCGGATGGTATATGGTAATCAGCGGGTAATTTCCTTGTCGCTGGGACAAGAGATACTCAGGCATGGTGATTGCGGTGTCTAGGACATTGCCTGTGAAGTATAATTCCATCGGTATGAGTATGTCGGGCTATTGCTTGGCTAGTCTGTGAGACAGCCCTCCCAGTTTTGGCACTAGCCCCCAGCTGTTAGTAAGCAGGACTTTGCAGCATCAACAGGGCTGTTTCTGCTCTTCTCTTTTCTAGGGCCTAGCTCTATGCCAGATGATCCAGCTTCATATCTTTGTTGAGAATTTGCAGTGTTTGATACAAGTGAGTGGCTTGCTGGGCCATTTCAGAGCACAGCTGAGAATCAACCACATTGTGTATGTCTTGAGTTACTTGTCAGCCCGACCAGGTGCGGATGGCCGATTTCCTTCCTAGAAGGACATCAGTGAGCCCAATCGATTTTGCCAACAATCGTCAATAATTTCATTGGTCAATAGTTGATTCTTAATTCCATACATTTTTCACTAAATTCAATTCACATTCTACCATCTACCTTGGCTGGATTTGAATCCAGGTCCCAGAAAATTAGCTGAGTTTTTTGTTTAAGTCTAGTGATAATATCACTAGGCCATGACCTCCCACTGTGCAGTTTTATATTGTCACATTGCGATATCAAATTCTCTTCTACTGTCCATGAAATTTTCCAATACCCCTGCACTGATAAACCAGCGTCAGTCCATGGTGATTAGCACTAAGCTGGAAACACTGCCTTACAAAAATGAAGGACGTAGCTATGGTTTATTTAAAACCGTAAAACTGAGATAGACATCTACTACATGGTGTTGATCACATCGTGAAAGCAAGATCACTCAGATAAATCCCTTGCAACTTTGTACAACGTTTTAAAAGTCGAGAAAATAGTAACAGCTTTTCTTTCAGGATTAGACTGATACATGATAATTCTAACTCTACATCAAACACTCACTAGTTCCACATAGCATTCAGGTTAAGTGTTCAATTTTAAATAATCAATGTTGGCACAGTTGTAGCCACCTCGCAGTAGCATCAAAAAATTGTGAGCCACACTCCAGAGACATGCTCACAAAATTATGTCTGAAAGCTCGTGATTTCAATAAATCTGTCAGACTATAATCATGCAATTTCTGACTTTATCTCCCCCATCCCAACAGCTGGACCTCCACTTCATGACTACTTGTGAAATGCATTGGACTTCGTTAAGTTCCCATTTTGAGTGACTACATATTGTCTGCTTTGAGCCATTTTTTAATATTTTAGCTAGAATTAACCAGGCCCAGTGATGACTGAACCCTAACCTGCTGAGGAAGAGGAAGTTTGTTTTATCTGCAGTTTCACGAGGGAGGTGTCAAGGACTTTTTCAGTACTGAGAGCCTCAGTTCATTGTATTTCTGTGCTGGGAGCTTTACTGCTTGGTTTCTGGATTTTTTTTCCAATAGAATTGTTTTTCCCCATAAGGTAAGCACATCTAATTGAAATTATAATTCTTTTAAAAAGAAATAATTTAAATGTGGTTTGAGTAACTGATTAGTTTGGCCAAAGATCTTATGCTTTCTAAACGTTTATTCTTACACGTACATTTTTGCAAGACAGTTCTTGTGTAGTGTAACCCAGGGCAGCTAGTGCCTATTAAAGTCATTCCCTCTTCTTCACCAAACACATTGTATGCGATCTCATACAAACAAATGTTTGCCTTCTGCAGTTTTAGAGAATTATTCCTGCTTGTTGCTGGGTCGATTTTTTTATTTTCTGTTTTTAATTCATTTTGACTTCTCTGCATGGCCAAGTTGTATTCTGACCCTTTATCAGATGTAAAGTTTTCTTTTAAACTTCTCACCTTTTTGTCCATTCAGCTCTGTGGCAAATCGTTGATGTCTGATTTTTTTCTTGATGTCTTTGATCAAGTTGAAAGATAAAAGTCACAAAATTCAATCCATGAGAAGAGAGAATTATAATGGAAAACAGTTGCTTGATAGCCCTTCATGTGAGCTTGGTGACTACCCTGGTTTTTAGCCCATGTTCTCCAATCGATATGAAACTGTAAAATGAAGTGATTTGTCGTTTGTTACATATTTGCCTGAAATTTGTTTGCCTCTGTGTTGCCTTGGAAATAACAACAATAACACTTGGCAATAAAATGTGAGGCTGGATGAACACAGCAGGCCAAGCAGCATCTCAGGAGCACAAAAGCTGACGTTTCGGGCCTAGACCCTTCATCAGAGAGGGGGATGGGGAGAGGGAACTGGAATAAATAGGGAGAGAGGGGGAGGCGGACCGAAGATGGAGAGTAAAAAAAATAGGTGGAGAGAGTATAGGTGGGGAGGTAGGGAGGGGATAGGTCAGTCCAGGGAAGACAGACAGGTCAAGGAGGTGGGATGAGGTTAGTAGGTAGATGGGGATGCGGCTTGGGGTGGGAGGAAGGGATGGGTGAGAGGAAGAACCGGTTAGGGAGGCAGAGACAGGTTGGACTGGTTTTGGGATGGAGTGGGTGGGGGGGAAGAGCTGGGCTGGTTGTGTGGTGCAGTGGGGGGAGGGGACGAACTGGGCTGGTTTAGGGATGCAGTAGGGGAAGGGGAGATTTTGAAACTGGTGAAGTCCACATTGGCATATATTGGCATATTGGCAAATAACACTTGGCAACTTGGTATTGTCACACTGAGTTATCAGAGGTCCTCTATTGCAGCACAATACAGAAGATGGTCCACTACCCGCACAATTTCGAACTCTCTTTTGAGCTGCAGCAACATATCGAAAACACCACTGTTCACATTTTATTTTTGAATGTGTATTCTCAGAAGGATTATATAATCATTTAGATCTTTAAGATGTTGGAAAATGATAAATTGATTAATTTGTCTATCTGCTCCTGTCTTTGGTCACACAATTAACATGAAGCAACAGATGGATATGTTCTCTTGCAGTTTCAGACGTACCACGATTTTCAGTGTGTGACGATCAGTCAAGGATGTAGCTCTTTTATAACCAAAACTGTGACATTGTGATGACCAACCCCTGCATTGTATTAGCAACACGATCAAAGCCAGGGGCGCTGAGATAAACCCATGGCTATTTTGGCAATGCTTATTGATAGAGTCACAGAGTCACAGAGATGTACAGCATGGAGACAGACCCTATGGTTCAACTCGTCCATCCTGAATGAACCAAGCCTCATTTGACAGTATTTGGCCCTTATCCTTCAACACCCTTCCTATTCAAGTGCCCATCCAGATGCCTTTTAAATGTTGTACCAGCCTCCACCACTACCTCTGGCAGTCATTCCATACACAAGCAACCCTTTGCATGAAAAAATTGCCCCTTTTAAATCTTTCCCCTCTCACCCTAAACCCTCTGGTTTTGGGTTTTACCACCTCATTGAAAATATCTTGACTATTTACCCTATCCATGCCCCTCATGATTTTATAAACCTCTATCAGGGCACCCCTCAGCCTCTGATGCTCCAGTGAAAATAACCCCAGCCTATTCAGCCTCTCCTCGTAGCTAGAAACCTCCAACCCCGGCAACGCCCTTCTAAATCTTTTCTGAACCTTTTCAAGTTTCACAACATCCTTCCAATAGCAGGGAGATCAGAAATGCGCATAGTATTCAAAAAGTGCTGTTTGATGAGAGGCCAATGACCTGCAGTGTATCACAAGGATCAGTACTGAGACCATCTTTGCTTGTTATATACATAATTAATATAGATGAAAATGTGAGGGCAATGTTCAGCAAATTTCAGATGACACCAAGATTTTAAGAGTGGCGAATAGCGAAGAAGATGATATAAGTTACAGGAAGATATAAATAGCTTGGTCAATTAGGCAGACCAGTAGAGGTAGATTAAATTATTCTGACTGGCCTTCTCTCCTGTCCCTAAAAACAGTTATTTTTAATTTTATTTTTAGTTTTCTTATTTTCCTTTCCATTTTACAAGAGGTAAGTGTAATACCTTCTGAAAGCTAATTTTGAGAGCCAATTTAAAAATAACCAACAGCAAATTATTTAGCTTTAAAACAAAGTGAGGTTTATTCCTGCATTCAAAACCCACAGGAATGCTTTGTGACACAAATTCACACACACCCTCCATCCAAGAAAGGTGGAAAGTAGAAAGAAGGAAGTTATTATTTATAATTATTATTTAGTTACTTAAAATGCAAGATAGCAAAACTATTGTGCAAAAGTTAATGTCCAGCGAGTCAATGTTCTATTGAGGTTCACAGATTGTAGCTGAACAGAATTCTACTGCATTCCTGCAAAATCCTGCAACACCTCGTGGATATACAGACTTGAGTCGCTTGATGTGTTCAAAATTGATCCTAGTCAACACAGAAGTAGTGCCATAAACATAATGTTAAATATCCTATTGGGAGCTCTTGTGCACCATGTCATGCCCCTACATCAGGTCCAAAGACCCAGGTTCAAATCCCACCTTCTCCAGAGGTTGGTCATACAACATGTCCAAACAGCTTTACTGAAAATATCAAAAACTTCCCTTGTTGCAAAGTTGTCTACTTTGATGGAAAAGACAAATTATTATCTGAATGAGAATAAATTTGGAAAGGATGATTTGCAATGAGACTTGCATGTCTTCATTCACTTATCACTGAAAATAAGCATGCAGATACAACAGGCAGTGAACAAGGCAAATGGTATTCTGGTCTTCATAACGAGAGAATAAAACTGCAGGAACAGGGATGGTTCGTTGCAATTATACAGGGCCTTAGTGAAATCACACCTGGAGTATTGTGTGTAGGTCTGGTCTCCTCTCAGGAATGGTGTTTTGGCTATGGACTGAATGTGAGAAAGGTTTCCCAGACCAGTCCCTGTAATTACAGGACTGATGTGTGAAGAGAGACTGCATTAGTTCAGCCTACATTCACCAGAGTTTAGCATAGTGAGGAAGGATCTCATAGAAATCTGTAAAATTCTAACAGGACCAGACAGTGTAAAATGATAAGGATATTCCCGTACACCAGCGAGTCCAAAACAGTCCCAGCCCAAGGTTATCTGGAAGAGCATTAATGACTCAGATGAGGTGAAACATTTTCACCAGAGAGCGATGAACCAGTAGAATTCTCTGCCACAGAAAAGATTTGAAGCCAAAACACTGGATGTTTACAACTGCCAGTTAGACATTGGCCTTCAGGTTACAGAATCCAAGGGTATGGGAAGTTGGACAGTCAGCCAGGACTGTACAGAATGGAGGAAGAGGATCAAGATGGCCTATACCTGCTCCTCATTTCTGTATTTCTATCTGTTCTTAATATGAACGCAAGACTTTATCTCGACAACAACTGTTTGCTGATTACATTTGGCAATCCTGTCATGACAGATGCATCTATTATAGATAGATCGGTGAGCACAATGTTAAGTGTGTTTTTTCCTTTGTTGCTTCCCTCATCACTGCCCCCGGTACAATTTTGCAATGAGCAAGTTTGTGTAGGAGGATAGGAGGAGCTGGGGAAATGTTGGTTGGGTTGTGAGAGGTGAATGTGGGTAAGGTCAGTGGGATTGGTTGGTGGGAAGGGTGGTGTGGATAGGTGGGAAGGAAGATGGACATGTTGTGTCAAGCTCCCTTCCCCCTCTGAATGTTGACCTTACACAACCTGCCCATTTGCTCCGCCCCCACTCATCCACCCGACCCTTTCCACTGACCAATCCCCACCACGCCTTCCCTGCATCCACCTATCACTATCCCACCTACCCTTCCTCAGCCACACCCCTGTTCCCTCAAGTTATTTCCCAGCTCACTCCCTACCCACACCCCTTGCCCCAGTTCAGAAGGGTCCTGACTCAAAATGTTGACTTTCCTACGCCTCTGATGCTACCTAACCTGCTCTGCTCCTCCAGCTCCACATTGTGTTGACAGTTCCACAACTATACCTGTTCACCTTGTCCTCTTCATTGGAGGACCTTGAATTTCCCCACCTGAGTATGTTCTATGTCTTGTCACCCTCATTGGGTGCTCCACCAGCTGAGCAATCTTCTGGGGTGTTCGGTGACAATTAGTTGTAGTTTCATTGCCCATGTTGACCTGATGCCATGTGACTTCTTGGAGTCAAAGTCAATATTCTGGACTCCCAGGGCAATTCTCACTTGTTTGCCTGTCACTCTGCCATAATCTCTAAGAAGATTATCAAAATGGTGGGATGGTGGTGGTATCTGGAATATTGTTAGTAAGGTACGTTTCAGTGAAAATGACTCTGTCGGGCTCGTGCTTGACTAGTTTTGTCAGACAATTTATGCAGCGGCTCCCAAATGTCAGGAAGGTTGGTTATAGTGTGTTGAAAAGATAAATTTGCCATTGTTCGAGCCTCACTTGGTGCTGGGTAATCCTTCTGATTTAAATTCCTTGATCAGAATTTGCCGTCAGATAACATGACTCGATTTTGTGTTTGGCAGTTTCAAAGACCATTTAACAGTTAACCACAGTGGTTTCAAATATAGACCAGGCTTGGTTAGAATGGTATATGTTCTTTCCTAGAAGGACATCAGTGAACCATGTAGGTTTTTACAACAATCAGCAATAGTTCCACGGTGACCATTAGCTTTTGATTCCAGATTTATTAATTGAATCCAGATTTCATCACCTGATAAGCTCGGATTCAAACACATTCACTCAGAGAATTAACTTGGATTCTTTGGACTACTGATCTGATAATAAACCAACCATTCAACCACCTCCTGACATTTTAATATATCGCATTCATTCTGTGGATCACTTTCTAAATTCATTGCATTACAACAGAAATGGGAAGAATACACAGACATCCTCTTGTCTCACTCTCCACAATGGAAGTTGAGAAATATTTTATCCAAGTCTGGATATGTGACACCTTTTTCAAAAGAGATGTCAAGCTACTGAGGCTAAAGTTTCCTATTTACTGTTTCCATCCATTCTTGAGGAGAGAGGATATATTTATTTCATTCCAAGCTCATGGAAACTTTTCTGAATTGAGGGAATTTTTAGAAAATAACGCTAACGTATCAATAACATCATTAGCACCCTCTTTTAAAAGCTGAGAATAGATTTAGTGATGGACGTTGAAATCCACCACCCCCCCGCCCCTAAACTGAGTACATTCTGCAACCATGCAGTCTCCAGTGCTTCCTGTGAGTGCAGTTTAACAGGGAGGTGTCCTGATTCTTCAGCTGAGGGAGAACAGTAAGCGATAACCTGTGAGAACTTTCCTTGCCACTGGGACAAAGACATCAGGTGATGGTGCTATCTGGGACATTGCCTGGAAGGTATCACTTGACACAACAACAACATAACATCAACAACCAGGTTCCTGCAAAACCTCAGCAGGTCTAGCAGCATCTGTGAAAGGTAAAAAATGAGTTAAAATTTCGGGACCGGCGACTCTTCCTCAGAACTGGTATAATTCGATGTTAGTAAGGAGGACGATGTAGCATCAACGGGGCTGTGATTACAGTTCACTTTTCCGGGGAAAAGCTTGATGCCAGCTGATTCAGCTGCATTTCGTTGTTGGGACTTTTCAGTGATTGATACAACTGAGTGGCCTGCTGGACTATTTCAGACAGCAACTAACCACATTGCTGTGTTTCTGGAGTCACTGGTCAGCCAGATCAGATAAAGATGAACAATAAGAATAGATTTAAGGTTTAGTGATAACACCACAAGACTATCACCTCCCACTGAGCAGCTTAGTGTTGAGATATCAAATTCTCTTAGCCCCGTACAATGTGTGTGAAATTTCCCAATACTCCTGCACTTGTAAACTAGCAAGATAAACAGAAATTGCTGGAAAATTTCAGCAGGTATGTCAGCTGAGATGAATGAAATAAAGCATCTGTGGACAGAAATCAGAGTTGAAGTTTAGGGTTGAGTGACCCTTCCACAGAACCAACAAGCCTTTTAAACAAACCTCTACCCATGGTGATCAGCATCAAGCCAGAAACACTGCATGTCAACAACAAAGGAGCTAACTGTGGTTTCTTTAACATTGTAAGCTGAGACAAGCATCTACTACATGGTGTTAGTTACAAGTTAGAATGCCGACCATGAGGCGAAGTGGCAATAGCGGACGCCAAGAGCAACCTCCTGCTGATTGTTTTCATTCCACTGGTGTTGCCACTAGAAGAGTTCTTTCTGGTTTTAAACTTTCTGATGTATGAGACTGTGGGCACAGAAAGACCCTGGCCTGGCAAAGCTAAAAGAGATGGTGATGATGGGGGAAACAAAAGGGCCATCACCCCCAGAAACCTTTCTGGACCCAGTCAGACAAGATCAGTTGAGCGGATGGCATATTCCTGTGGGGAGTGAAAATGAATATCCCGAACAAAGTCCACCACCAGATACTGACTGAACTCCACTGGGGTCTTCCAAGGGTTCCCAAAGTGAAGATGAGTGTGAGACATTGTATCTGGTGGCCAGGATTGGATGCCGACTTAGCCTCATTGGTGAGTTAGTGCCAAGAGCACTATCAAGGACAAAATTTACTGCCAGCAGCTCACACATGTTTGTGGGAATGGCTGGGAAACTCTGGACTTGGCTACATGCTGACTTTGCCAGTACTTTTGTGTGCTCACTGTCCTTACTCATTGTGGATGTCATTCAGAGTAGTTGGACATGCATAGGGTCCATTCACCAAACACGGGGATGATGATTGAAAAGGAACGAGCACCTTTCGCAATACATGGACTCACAGGGGTGTCGGTCACAGACAACAGGCCACCATTTACCAACAGGGAATTTGTGTATTTCCTAAGAATGGCATTTGGCAGGTAAGGACAGCTCCATACCATCCATCATCCAATGGTCTGAAGGAAAGAGCAGTCCAAACTTTGAAGGCAGGCTTAAAGAATCATCCTACAACTTCACTCAAGACCAAACTGTTCTGGCTGCTGTATGACTAGAGAACCAACTCTCACACTGCTACAACAGGGGGCAAAGTTTGGTGTCGAAACCATGGGAAAAACATTGCATGTGTAAGCAGCATGGCGAACATGAGGTCCTGACCAAGCACTTGGACGAAACTGAAGTCGGAACATTACAAATGGGGAAGAAGCAAAAAAAATCGGGGAGTCCTTTAGAACAAGGCTGTGGGAAAACCTGAGTACACCCAGGAGCCAGTTCTAAAGGTGATATTGGGGAAGGGGAGCAGGGAGGCTGGGGATGGGAAGCAAATGGTGATGAACATTGAGGAATTTGGGAATTCTGCACAATGTAAGGTAAAGTTAAAATTGCCATGGACCCAGAGGACTGCAGCCTCAATGGAGACAGACAACTGCATGCTGAGTTTGGCCTGAGGATCACCACACCTCAGGTGAACCTAAGAAGGAAGAATCTTCCTGGTAACCTCAGCCGGTGGCTCAATGGAATCCACATTGTTGGCATCTCTTTGCACAGCAAATTTGCTGTCCAGTCAACTGAGCTAACCAAGTGTTGCATCAGTTGTCTGGATTGTGGGCTGATACCTCTGAGAATTGTTGTTGTTGGTCAGAGAGAAACTTGATATTGAAGGTGTGAAGCCCTTCCTGGTTGGGAATCTGACTGGACAACGTCATGGATTCCTGAGTGTTACATGTGTGTAGCCAATGGCCTTTCAGACCTGAGGGAGCCAAGTGATGGCTGCAAATTAAATGCTTCTTCCTATTGGCTGTGCTGGGTCCGTGGTGGATTGGACACAGTGAATTGTTTTCATATAAAAGGCGTTAGAGGCCTCACAAATGCATGTATGCACAGGCGATTGGGAAGTGCCAGAAATGCCCCTGTTGCGGTTTGAAATGAGCCAGTGCAAGGTGGTTCAGTGAAACTATGACCATCAGCATCACTGGTTTTACAATTCTTCCCCAATCTGAATGCCTTCAGATCTCACTGAAGAAGGTAGCATAGGTGGGTGATTGTTCTCCCTGGTGAAACAGAGTCACTAGTTGGAACAGTCTCTCTGCACCCTGACTCAGCAGACATTTCCTCTTCGTGAAGGCCGTTAACAAGTGTATACATCCTCCACTTTACATCAAATGAACCTTCCATGCCTTGACTTCCATGGCCTTACCTGGTAAAGAATTCCATGGATTCATTGTGAAGAAATACCTCATCATTTGAGTCACAAATGGCCTACCCAGTATTTTGAGACAATGATTCCTTGTCCTAGACCCTTACTAATGGGGAAAACATTATCCCTACATCCAGTCTGTCCAGTCCTTTCCAGATGTTCACATATTTCAGTGAGATACTTTCTCATCTCCCTGCACTCCAATGAATATAGTCCCAGATGTTTCAATCTCTCCTCAAATGAAAATCCGGCTGCTCTAGGAAGCAGTTTGGTCAATGCTTACTGAAATCCCTCTGTGATGAGTATATTCTTCCTGAGGTAGGGGGATCCCAGCAGCGCTTGGAGAGGTGTGAACAGCTGCAGTGGGATATCTTTGTTCCTGTACTCAAATCAGTCAACGCAGTAAAGGCTGAATTAAGATAATAAAATGTGAGGCTGGATGAACACAGCAGGCCAAGCAGCATCTCAGGAGCACAAAAGCTGACGTTTCGGGCCTAGACCCTTCATCAGAGAGGGGGATGGGGGGAGGGAACTGGAATAAATAGGGAGAGAGGGGGAGGCGGACCGAAGATGGAGAGTAAAGAAGATAGGTGGAGAGGGTGTAGGTGGGGAGGTAGGGAGGGGATAGGTCAGTCCAGGGAAGACGGACAGGTCAAGGAGGTGGGATGAGGTTAGTAGGTAGCTGGGGGTGCGGCTTGGGGTGGGAGGAAGGGATGGGTGAGAGGAAGAACCGGTTAGGGAGGCAGAGACAGGTTGGACTGGTTTTGGGATGCAGTGGGTGGGGGGGAAGAGCTGGGCTGGTTGTGTGGTGCAGTGGGGGGAGGGGATGAACTGGGCTGGTTTAGGGATGCAGTGGGGGAAGGGGAGATTTTGAAACTGGTGAAGTCCACATTGATACCATATGGCTGCAGGGTTCCCAGGCGGAATATGAGTTGCTGTTCCTGCAACCTTCGGGTGGCATCATTGTGGCAGTGCAGGAGGCCCATGATGGACATGTCATCAAGAGAATGGGAGGGATGCGCCTCCGCCGCATCTGCTCCCACGATAAGACATTCCACTCCCGCACATCCCAGATGTCCAACTTCTTTAAGGACCGCAACTTTCCCCCCACGGTGATTGAGAACGCCCTTGACCGCGTCTCCCGCATCTCCCGCGACACATCCCTCACACCCCGCCCCCGCCACAACCGCCCCAAGAGGATCCCCCTCGTTCTCACACACCACCCTACCAACCTCCGGATACAACGCATTATCCTCCGACACTTCCGCCATTTACAATCCGACCCCACCACCCAAGACATTTTTCCATCCCCTCCCCTGTCTGCTTTCCGGAGAGATCACTCTCTCCGTGACTCCCTTGTTCGCTCCACACTGCCCTCCAACCCCACCATACCCGGCACCTTCCCCTGCAACCGCAGGAAATGCTACACTTGTCCCCACACCTCCTCCCTCACCCCCATCCCAGGCCCCAAGATGACATTCCACATTAAGCAGAGGTTCACCTGCACATCTGCCAATGTGGTATACTGCATCCACTGTACCCGGTGCGGCTTCCTCTACATTGGGGAAACCAAGCGGAGGCTTGGGGACCGCTTTGCAGAACACCTCCGCTCAGTTCGTAACAAACAACTGCACCTCCCAGTCGCAAACCATTTCCACTCCCCCTCCCATTCTCTTGATGACATGTCCATCATGGGCCTCCTGCACTGCCACAATGATGCCACCCGAAGGTTGCAGGAACAGCAACTCATATTCCGCCTGGGAACCCTGCAGCCATATGGTATCAATGTGGACTTCACCAGTTTCAAAATCTCCCCTTCCCCCACTGCATCCCTAAACCAGCCCAGTTCATCCCCTCCCCCCACTGCACCACACAACCAGCCCAGCTCTTCCCCCCCACCCACTGCATCCCAAAACCAGTCCAACCTGTCTCTGCCTCCCTAACCGGTTCTTCCTCTCACCCATCCCTTCCTCCCACCCCAAGCCGCACCCCCAGCTACCTACTAACCTCATCCCACCTCCTTGACCTGTCCGTCTTCCCTGGACTGACCTATCCCCTCCCTACCTCCCCACCTACACCCTCTCCACCTATCTTCTTTACTCTCCATCTTCGGTCCGCCTCCCCCTCTCTCCCTATTTATTCCAGTTCCCTCCCCCCATCCCCCTCTCTGATGAAGGGTCTAGGCCCGAAACGTCAGCTTTTGTGCTCCTGAGATGCTGCTTGGCCTGCTGTGTTCATCCAGCCTCACATTTTATTATCTTGGAATCTCCAGCATCTGCAGTTCCCATTATCTCAAAGGCTGAATTAACTTTGGTTTGCCTAATAGCTTGCTGCATATTTCCAAAGAAACCACGTAATAGATTAATGCTTTACAGACTGAAGCTTGAATAAGGCAGTGTACTCTGACAGGTAGAGCCCTTGTGAACGCAGAAGAACTTACAAGTACATATCTAAAGTTTTCAGGTAACAAATTGGCACCCACAGGTCTAATTCCAAAGGTCTGAGGTGTTAACGAATATTCCTAACATGTTAATGAATGGAAATTTGTTTCCTGCTGATTATGGATGCAAAACCCGACTTGTTTGAAAGATTCTAAGCACTTAAATTTGTTATAACTTTAATTGGGAAACAGAAATGTTGCATCCCATCCAATTAGATAGCCCCCCACCCTGGTCTGCTAGAAAATTCCTCTGATCGTCATCATTGTTGAGGCTAGGTTAAATGTCACAACTTCATCACATGAATGGAAATTCCATCAGCTGCTGTTTGGGATTTGAACTCATGTCAACACTAAACATCAGCCTGGGTCTCAGCATTAGTAGCTCGGCGACAGCACCACAATATCACCATTTACTCTCAGCTCTGTGAAGCGAATGGCAACATCCCATAGACTTGGAGATCGGAAGAAATGCCGATGCTGGAGTCGGAGAGAACACTGTGTGGAGCTGCAGGAACACAGCTGGCCAGGCAGTATCAGAGGAGCAGAAAAGTTGATGTTTTGGGTCGGGGCCGTTGTTCAGAAATTATTTCACATTCTATATAAAATTGGACAGTTGTGAAGTTTGTTCAACTTACTGAAGATTGCACAGAAAAATCAGTGTTCCTTTGGGTGTGGTTCTTTGAGACTCCTGGAAATAAATTGATCAACTTCGCTGTAACAGCTTGTGAGGAATAATAAATGCTGATGAAATGCAAGCTATTTGACGTGGAGAAGGGACAATACGGTTCAATATCAAAGCCAAATGTTTGCTCAGAGGAATGTTTTGTAAATGTGTGCCTGTCAGATTTATGTATCTCAAAATCTGGTTATATTCTTGCTGATTCCCTCTCTCCCAACTTCTGTTGTCTGAATCTATTAGCTCATAAGCCCCGTTCCTGGAGTGGATCGGGGCATCACAGTTCAACATTACTGTTGTGATTGAAGTATCCAAACCTGCTAATGAACCTGTCCTCAGGATTTGGAGTAGTTTTAGCATTAGTGGGACAGATGGGAGTAGGAATTCTACTCTGCCCTTAGATGGTAGAGAAGCTGGAATATCCAGAACCTTAACAATCTTTTTATGAGAAAACTGCAGTTTCTGTGCATTCGCTCCAAGAGATGTCTGCAAAATAACAGGCCTTAGAAGTAAATCCTTTGCTACTCCTTATGAAATACTTTTGACGATGTTATGTTCCCATTTTGTTATCTATTTTGAGCCATTTTTTATTTCAGCTAGAATTAGCCAGCTCTGTGATGACTGAAGCCTGAGCTGGAAAGGAAGAGGAAGCTCGCCTCTTCTGTGGTTTCACACAAGAAACTTGAAGGATTTTCTGAGTACTGAGAGCCTCCATTCATTGTGTTTCTATGCTGGGATCCTGACTGTTTCGTCTCTGGGTCTTTTTCAATCGAATCGTCTTCCCGCACAAGGTGAGCAAATCTGACAAATCAAAGTGCTTTTTAAATGAATGATTTAAATATAGTTTGAGTAACTGAATAAATTGCTCACAGGTCTTATACTTTCTGAACTTTTATTCTCTCAAGTTGGTTTCTGCAATGAACAGTTCCTGTTTAGACTAAAACAAGGACATCAAATGCCTATTTATGCATTTGAATCTTCTTTACTAAACACATTGTGTAGGAGATCTCTTGCAAAGAAGCGGTTTCCTTTTGCAATTTTAAAGATTTTACTCATTTTTGTTTGTTGTTGTGTTGATGTAATTTTTAAAAAATATAATTGTTTTTGACTTCTCTGCGTTGCCCAGTAGCATTCTGAGTCTATATAAGAATTTAGCTCTCTTTCAAACTTTCACTTTTATCCAATCAACCTTGTGGTAAATCCTTGATGTCTGATTTTTTTTCTGAAATGTCTTTGATTAAATTGAGAGATAACAGTGACAAAATATTGTGAAGAGAGCAGAGTATTATGGTGGAAAACAATTGATTGACAGTCCTTTGTATGATCTTGGTAGCTCTCCTTCCCTTTTGCCCGGTTCCTCCAACGGGTTGCCAAAGTTCTCAAGTGATCAAAACATTTTTCTGAAGAAGGGTCCCAACCCGATACGTCAACTCCTCTGATGCTGCCTGTCCTGCTGCCTTGCTCCACCGCCACACTGTGTCATCACCTAATTATCAAAGATCCTCCTTTCCAGCACGGTGTGTGCCTGGTCTGATACTCATGCACTTTCAAACTTTCAAATCTGCAGCAACATATCAGAAACACGCCTCTTGAACTTTTATAATTAAACACAGAAAGTCTGAAGGATTTTCTTGTCATTTGGATCTTTAAAATGTTGGAAAAGAAGACATTGATGAGCTTGTCTAACTGTGTTTGGTCACACAATTATCACGAGGTGACAGATGAAATATTACTGTTGCAGATGTAGATGAACCAACATTTTCAGCATGTGAAGACTAGTGAAGGATGTAACCCTTTGTTAATCCAAACTGTGACACTGTGATAACCGTCTCCTGCACTGTGTTAATCACATGATCGAAGCCAGGGCAAATTTGGTCAATGTTTTAAAGACTTGGAAAAATAAATAAGTTGAAATGTGTTCTGGATTTGGTGTGATACATTATATGTGTAATTTCTAATATCTAAACATTAGTAATTACACATGCAGTTCAGCCAAAATGTTCAAAATCGAAGTTACTGAGAGAGCATTAATCTGGGTCTTTTGCTTTTGAGCCCAGTGGTCATTAGCACTTCTCCCTGTCTCTGACTTGGATGACAGAGACTGTTGGGGCACTCTGAAATGGCAGCAGTGTAGCCCCAAAGCCAAGTAGAAGTCTCCCATGTTACCAGACACAGCCCTGAAGGCCTTAGTGCCGGAGTTATAAAGGCCATTGAAAAATCATCTTGACAGGAACTGTCAGAAAGCCCTTAATCCAAGCACAGGGAGAGCTGAGAGCAAGCCATCAGGACAAGATTAATCTGTGATGAAAAATGAAAAGTGCTCCTCATGCTTCACCTCCGCTGCAACATTAGCTTCACCTAAGTCACAGGTCAATCCTGTACCAACAGCTGATCAACTCTGAGTCGGAGACATGTCAATGGCTGAATTAAATACAGATGTTGCTGGAAAAGCTCAGCACATCTGGCAGCATTGATGAAATGAAATCAGAATGAAGGTTTCAGGTCCAGTGACAATCCTCTGATTGTTTTCTACACAGATGCTGTCAGGCCTGCTGAGTGTTTCCAGTTACTACTGCCTAAAATTCTTGAACTTGATATTGACTCCAGTCGGCTGCAGGGTTCCCAAGCGGAAAATGATGTGTTGTTGTTCCAGCATTTGCTGAGCTTCATTGGAGCAGTGCAGCAAGACTGAGAAAGAAATGTTGGCCATGGTACAGGGCCATGTCTTTCAATGGCAGGTAACGGGAAGCTAAGGGCCTTTTTAATGCACAGAATGTCGATGTTCTGCGAAGCAGTCACCCAGTCTACGTTTTGCTTCCCCATTGTGGAGGAGGCGGCATTGTGAGCAGAAAATGCAGCAGACTAGATTGCATGAAGTGCGGGTAAAGTGCTGCTTCACCTGGAATGTAAGTTTGGGCCCTTGGGTACTGAGGAGGCAGGAGGTAAATGGGCAGGTGTTAGACCTATGGCACTTTCAGGCTGAACTAAATGTTTTGTGGAGAGATCTTTTCCAACTTCAGTTTATTGACAATTCTTTTCATAATCGGGAATGACACGTCTTTTTTTGCTTCCTGATTCAATTCTTTTTCTGGGAGTTGGGAGGTTTATAAGGCCTGGGGATAAGAAATGGATTTTGCACAATCCTTTGCATTTTTAGGATGAGTAACTTCAATTCCTTTCATCTCAGGAAGAATTGGAGTCCATGGCAGATGTAGTTTATTGTACATTCATATAGCTAAATTAAGATGATGAACTGAGATAACGATGCTTGTTTGAAGTGCCAGTGCATGATTGAGGGACCGAATGACCTCTGTGTGTGCTGTGACAATTCTGTGATGATTCAACAATCTGTTTTCCCACAGTTTGGTGTCCTTCACTCTCTGAAGGATTAAACAAGTTGAATAAACCTGTGTCAGTTGTACATCAGAGGTTTTCTGATCTGTGAATTGAACAATGTCAATGTATATATTTCTTACAGGGGAAGGAAATGCATTTGAAATGAGTCAGTGATTCTTCTGCAGCACGATGCTGACTGGTTTGATACTCAGTGTCTTTGTTGTACTTTCACCTGTTTTCACACGAGGTGAGTGCCAAATATTCAGTGGGAACATTCATATTCTTTAACTCGATGACAGTATTCCATTAATTCACACATTTACTAACCGGAAGGATGGTAAAAATCTCGCACTTGAATCAAAGTCCGTAAGATCACTTGACAAGTCCTGACAATTTGTTAAATGATTCTTACTGTCCTCCTCTTCTGTCCATAACAGTGTTTGGTTCTCAAAATTTACTTTCCTTTCTTTTCCCGTTTTCCAAGTGCAAGTGGGGTGTTTCCTGAAACCTCATTTCAGCAGCTAAATTAGAAATAACCCACAGCAAATTATTTAGCATGAATACAAAGTGAGGTTTATTACACTCTTCAAAATCCAGGAAAGTGCTTTGTAATGCTCATTCATCCTCTATCCAAGATAGGGTGGATAGTGGAAGGAAAGAAATTACGAATTATAAATACTAAGAATCCAGGTGAGGAAATCTATTTTGCAAACATTTGCATCCAATGAGTCAATGTTTCCTTGAGTTTTCCTCAGTTGGCTGTGCCAATGTCGAAGTCCAGAAGCCACCAAATTGCTGATAAAGGTTTTGGTTCCCTGTGGATTAACTTACTTTACAGGGAAACACAGGTTTGTTTTCAGGCGTCAGACTGCTGCGAGATATCGAAATCAGGAGCAGGTGGCTATCTGAGCCTGGAGCTGCAAACTCTTTACACTATCAGCAGACTGAAGTAGATGTGTTAATTCTGATTGGCTAAAGCTGATTCGAACAAACCCAGTAGCTCCAGGATCAGGTTTCAGTTTTTGCTCTTCAGCTGACAAGATGTTTGCTATCCTGGTCAAAACATCTTGTATTCTGGGGTCGATAACTGTGGAGTCATTGGAAGCAATTCAATCCAGAATGATGTAATCGTTTTACATCCCACTGCTTATGGTCGAGCTGAAGTGATTAGAAATGAACTCTTTGTTGTGCATCAGCTTAGCTTGATCTCTCACACATTAACTTTGTGGCTTGGCATGGAAGGCAATGTATGCTGTACCTTCACCAGGTTGGTGCTTTATTTTTAAATATTTTTGTTGCTGCTCATTTTTTTTCTGCACCAGGAGTTTTCCAGATTGTGGCTGAATATAATTCTACTTCATTCCTGTAGAATTCTGCAACAGCTTTTGCATGTACGGGCTTGAATTTCTTGATGTGTTCAAATTCTATCCTGTTCAGCACAGCAGCAATGCCATAACCACATTAAAACGGATCCACTGTGGGGCTCTTGTGGCACCGACGTCCAATGTATGGGTCAAAAGACCCAGTTTCAAATCCCACCTGCCGCTAAGGTGGTCATGACATGTTCAAACTGCTTGAATGAGAATATCACTAACATTGCTAGCTGTGAGGCTATCCACTTTGGGAGGAAAGACAGACTATTACACAAATGGGAATACTTTTGGAAAGGATTATGTGCAAAGAGACCTTGATGACCTTGTACAACAGTCACTGAAAGTAAGCATGGAGGTGGAGCACGGGGAGATGAAGGCACACGACATATTTGCTTCACAACAAGATGATTCAAGTCCAGGAGCAGGGATGTCACGGAGCAATTTTACGGAGCCTTGGTGAGATCACGCTGAGAGCATTTTGTACCGTTTTGGTTTCCTTATCTAAGGAAGGATGTTCTGGCTTTGGACAGATTGCAACAAAAGTCTTCTAGACTGATTCCTGGGATGGGAGGACTGAAGTATGAAGAGAGACTGGATTGGCTTGCACTGGAGTTTAGGCAATGATGGGAGAACTCAAACCTGCAAAATTCTAGCAGAGCAAGATAGTGCGAACATATTGCAGATGTTCTCAATGACCAGCGAGCCTGGAACAGTCACAGTATAAGGATATACGGAAGGGCATTTTTGTCTGAGATGAGAAGAAACCTCTTCACTCTTAAAGTGTAGGTCTATGGAATGGTCTCGAACAGAAAGCAGTTGAGGCCGAAAAATTGAAAGCTTTCAAGACAGAGTTCCACATAGTCCTTTGGATTAAACATTCAAAAGTTATGGGGAGTTGACTGGAACAGGATGTTGGATGGTCAGCCAAGAGTATGTGGAATGGCAGAGCAGGTTCAAAAGGCTAAATGGCCGACACAGGCTCCTATTTTCTATGTTCCTGTCTATCCTTAATGTAAAGGAGAGATTTTCTCTCCATAAGGACTCTTTGCTGGTTACTCCTGACAATTTTGTCTTTGACTGATACATCTGCTCCAGACAGGTTGGTGAGCACAAAGTGAAATATGTTTTTCACTTTGTTGCTTCCTTCATCACTGCCAAGGCACAATTTGGCAGCTATATCTTTTCAGACTTGGCCAACTCAGACAGGAATGGTGCTCCTGAGACACTGTTTGTGGGGGACATTGAATTTCCCCACCCTGATATTTCCTGGGCATGGTCACCCTCATTGTGTCCTTCACCAGCTGATGAGATCTGTGGGATAAGAGATGACAATCAGTAGGATATTAATTCCCAATGTTGCCCTGCTGAGTTGTGACCTCATGAAGTCAAGAATCAATATTCTGGACTCTCCCAGGGGAACTCCGTCATCATTGTGTATCAATGTGCTACTATCTCTCATGAGACTGTCAAAATGGTGGCATGATGTTGGTATCTGGGATATTGTCTGTCAGGTATGTTTCAGTGAGAATGATGATGTCAGGTCTTTGTTTGTCTGGTCTGTGAGACAGTATCCCAATTTATGCAGAAGTCCCCAGATACCAGGAAGGTTTGATACGGTGGGTTGGCAGGGCTGAGACAGTACCCCAACTTAGACAGAAGTCCCCAAATACCAGGAAGGTTTGTTACAGTGGGTTGGCAGGGCTGAGACAGTATCCCAACTTATGCAGAAGCCCCCACATACCAGGAAGGTTTGTTACAGTGTGTTGGCAGGGCTGAGACAGTATCCCAACTTATGCAGAAGCCCCCACATACCAGGAAGGTTCGATACGGCGGGTTGGCAGGGCTGAATTTGCTGCTGTTGTATCCAGTGTCTTGGTTGGTGTTGGTTAATCGTTCCTTTTTAAGTTCTTTTATCAGGTTTTTTTGGAGGATGACATGACTCAGTGGTTTGTTCGGCAGTTTCAGAGGCCATTTAACAGTTAACCACAGTGGTTTCATACCTTGACCAGGCTGGGTTAGGGTTGCAGATCTTCCTTCCCAAAAGGACATTCATGAACCACTTAGATTTTTACAACAATCACCAATAGTTACAGAGTGATCAGTTAGCTTTTACTTCCAGATGTATGAATTGAATTAACAGGCTTCACCATCAGTTAAGGTGGGATTCGAATAAATTCCCCAGATAATTATCTTGGAGTCGAGGTACTTCTGGTCTTTTGATGAAACCGTTATACTACCAGCTCAGAGATGGTAAGAACTGCTGATGCTGGAGTCAGAGATAACACATGTGGAGCTGGAGGAACATAGCAGGCCAGACAGCACCAGAGAAGCAGGAAAGTTGACTCTTTGAGTCAGGACCCTTCTTCAGAAATGGGAGAAGGGGAAGGGACTGCTGAAATGAATAGAGAGAGAATGGTTGGGGCTGGGGCAGGGAGGCGGTGTGGTGATAGATGAGTGCAGGTCGGCAGTGGTGGGAATTGGTCAGTGAGGTGGGAGGAGTAGATAGGTGGGAGAGAAGATGGGCAGGTTGTGTCAGGTCAAGGAGGTAGGGATGAGAGGGTGTGTTGATCATGGGAGCCTTCAACCCAATGGTCTCAATATGAACTTTACCAGTTTCAAAATCTCTCCACCCTTGGCCTCATCCCATGAGCAGCCATCCCTCACATTCCCACCTCCTTGACCTGACACAACCTTTCCATCTTCTCTCCCACCTTTCTGCTCCTCCCACCTCACTGACCAATCCCCAACGCTGCATCCCTGCACTCACCGATCACCATCTCACCTGCCTTACCCAGCCCCACCCCTCCCGAATCTGTTTATTTCTGAGCTCACTGCCCCTTCCACCATTTGTGAAGAAGAGTCCCGACCTGAAACATCAACTCTCCTGCTCCTCTGATGCTGCCTGGCCTGCTGTGTTCCTCCAGTTCCACACTGTATTATCGTATACTGCCACCTCCCTGCATCTTAATGTATCTCCTTCAGTCTTTGGAGCACATTCTAAATTCATCACATTACAACTGAATTGGGAGAACTGCATAGTCTTTCGTTCGTCTCAGTCTCCAAAATGAAAGTTTAAAAATATTTTGTCTAAGTTTCGATATCTGACACAATTTCACAAACAGATGTCAACCCCAAAAGTCTTTTGTTCTCTGTTTTGTGTCACCATTCGTTCTTGAGTAGGGAGGACACATTTGCTTCATTCCACTTTCAGGGAAACCTTCCTGAATTGAAGCAATTTTGGGAATTTAACACCAATGCATGAATGACCTCATTAGCAGCCTCCTTTATCAGCTGAGGGTGACATTTGTTTGGATCCAAAGTGTTGTCAACCCAAATCTGCATCAGTTTGTTCAATTCCACGTCACTTCTCATTGTAAGATTGTAAAGTTCCGTTTCTCTTTCCACTTCCAGATTTATAGATTTATTTTGCATCTTCTAAAGGGAAAAATTAAGCAAAGTAATCGATCATTTCATCCACCATTTCCAAATTATCAACTATTAACTCGTCATTTTGACTCTACCAAGGACCAACATTCACTTCACCTGAATTTTCGTTTAAATACCTCAAAAATGGTTTCATATCCATTTTTAAATACCATTTGCTCATGTTTTCATTTTTGTTAACGTTGTTTTTATCCTCTGCTTTTGTTTATCTTCTTACCTACCACTCATCTTCGTGTCATTCAGTGTTTATTTTCTTTAAATCCAGACTTTTCTTAACTTATTTAATGAAATTACAGATGGTGGGCCTTCCACTTAGAATTTTTCTTTTGACTCATGTTCTCATTATTGTGAGCATTCTGAAATATCTCCATTAACATCAGCCAATGCTTCCGTATTGATCTGTCCCCTGGCCTAGTGTGCCAGAAAATATTGGAATCTCTTGGGCTCACCTTCGGTTTGAGCTGATTGTGTGACTTTATTTGACATTTTGATGAGCCTTGATCAGGGAAGCCTCACTGAAGACTTCCTTCAGATCATTGAAGTTGCTAAAGAAAGCGTGAGGTAAGCTCCTGTCTGTGTTTTGAATCCACCTAGGGTCACAGGTGCCTTGGTGATCATCATTGCTCCTCATTGTCACATCCTGAGATCCACATTGAGTTCCATATGCCCCAATAAACACACTCTCATCGTATCTCTCCATCCGTACCTCCTCATGCTACCCCATCGCTTACCCACCCTCCTCCCCTCCCCAGACACAGTTCCACATCATGTAATATCAAATCACTCTTATCATCGATGAATTGAATCTTTAAGATAATTGTGCTCTTTTGTCTGCAACGGTAACTGCTGTGTAGGTGACACACTTAGTCGAATGAAATAAAATGAATGACTGCAAATGATTTGATGATATTAACAGTGACATAAATTAGGTGAAAGCATTGTGTCTTGATGCCACCATTGTTCCTCTTTCTGACAGGAAACTCAAATGATATTTATTTTGTGGATGGACAAGATAAGTTTTCATTGAATGGACCAGACAATCCTGGACAGGGTCCTGTTGCCTGGGAATGGAAACCACACTCAGGACAAAAAACACAGCAGCTGGTTACTTTCCGGAAAAACTATTGGGCCCGGTGGGAGTCACAATGGAGTGAATACTATCGAAGTAATTTGTACAATACGATAAAGTGGGGTCACGATACCGTTAGACTCGAATTTAGAAATCCCACATTTAAACTTGCGGGAAAGTACACCCTGTTTCAGGCAGAACCGATTAAAACCATCCTGAAAGAATACAATGTTTTTGGGATCAAAGGTGAGTCAGACAACATTTAGAAAGATTCAATAAATTAATTCTCTGTTCAGAATCATGCAGGTAATGATGCAATAGCATGGCCTTTCCTCACGCAGTGCAAAGAGTGCAGCTCTCATTGAAACACCAGGGGATACATGCCCTTTGTGATTTCTTTTGAAATAGTCATGATGTGGAGGAGTCGGTTTTTGACTGGGATGGACAGGCTGAATAATTACACCACTCCAGGCTACAGTCCAAGATAACAAAGTGTGGAGCTGGATGAACACAGCAGACCAAGCAGCATCTTTGGAGCACAAAAGCTGACTTTTTGGGCCTAGACCCTTCATCAGAGGGCCCAAGCCCGAAATGTCTGCTTTTGTACTCGTCTGATGCCGCTTGGCCTGCTGTGATCATCCAGCTCCACACTTTGTTATTTTGGATTCTCCAGCATCTGCAGTTCCCATATCTCTGACCAGGCTACAGTCCGACAGGTTTATTTAAAAATACAAGCTTTCAAGTTCAGGCACCTCAGGAATGGACTATAACTTGGTGTTCTGTGTTTCTTGACCTTGAAATTTTCAAAATGTGCAAAAATATATTGACAACTTTACGAGAAACAGCAATCGGAGCAATCTACATAACAGTGAGCTTGTGCACGGGTCACACTTTCTGTGACGTGTGCTGAATTTTTAACCAAACTAATTAGTGAATTACCATCGTTCTGACTTCAATATCATTTGTGACAGATTCACGTTCTGTGATCTGCACATCCACAAGTGAATATGGCTTTTTTAAAAAAAAATTGCGGTTTCTGTCATCACTGTTGGGATTATTGTAACATGGGGAACTCTTCCATTTCTCCCCTTTCACCATGCACCCCGTCTTGCTCCAGCTGTGATATTTGCTTTCAATCCTGCCCTGATCCTGAAATCTATCTTTCCCTGCTGCTGTTCCCACCAATGACTATTTTATTCATTCAGGGGATGGGTGAATATGTCTTGTCCATCACTGGTTTCCCTTGGAAAGGTTGTGGTGAACTGCCTTCTTGAACCATTGCAGACAATGCAATATCCATGGTGTGGCTCGGTGCTGATAAATTGTTCACTTGGTCAGTGGGTCATCTTCTTGACACACCGCCCCAACCCCATCCATCGTGCGATTGAGTTATGTTTCAACATTTAAAGTTTCAATTTTAGAGAAGGTAGACACAATTTAAGTGACACAGGCTGATGGGAAGAGTGTACTGGAAATCAAGCTGAAAATCACTTTCATGATCGTCACAGCTGTCAATGACGACCAATTTATTCATGTGGATGCTTCATGTCTGAATGTGACCGCTATCTTTCTTTTATTCATTCATGGAATCTGGGTGTTGCTGTCATTTCTTGCCCAGCCCTAAGTGGTCAGAGGGCAGTGAAGAGTCAACCACATTGCTTTGGCTCTGGAGTCACATGGAGACCAGACAAGGTAGGGATGGTCTGATTCCTTCCGGAAAGGGCATTTGTGAGCAAGATGGGTTTTCCCTGATAATCAATAACAGTTTCACAATTATCGCTAGAGCCTTAACCCCAGACCTTTATTGAATTCAAATTTCACTCCCATCGCAGGATTGCAACCAGGTGCACAGAATGTGACCTTGGTCAGTGGATTAATTGTCCAGTGGTAATCTCACATGGCCATTTGCTCCCTTCTTTTTCTAAACAAAGAGAAATTCAAACCTGGTTTCATGAATGAGCAAGGATAGAAAACCTTAGTTATTCAACCAAACTTACAATGGCAAGGAGAGATTGATAATTACTAAGATGCAAACTTATACTGTGCCCAAGTTAAATCCACACAGATTGACTGCACAGAAAGACAAAACAAAGATTTAAAAGGAAAATTGTTGGAAAATATCAGTGAATAGTCACAAAGTCTGTGGATCAGAGCTTCAACCACAGCGGGACAATTAGAGGATGTTCTCACATTCTGGTTTTGTTTTTTGCTTATAGTATCATGCTGCTGGGAACTTTGGTGATGTTTAAATCTTTGGCCATTCAGCTAGACCTTTGTCTTGGTTTTGATTAGCAGCTCTTTCTTTCTTTTGAAATATTTGAACGATATCTGTACTTGACTCTTCGACACAGAGAGAAAGAGTGTTCTCGCTTAATTACAGGCTTTTGGAAGGTCCGAGAGTCAACTGATGTCTCTTCTCTCAGTTCAGTGACAAACTGCTACATGAAAGCAATTCAACAGAAGTTGTGGGGCAGTTTCTTTCACACGACAAAAGGATCTGGGGATGAATCTTATGATTTTTTGCCTCAGTGTTGGTTTATTGATGAGTGTGAAGTGTTCTCCCTCTGAAGCCAAGTGAAATCTTTCACTGCATCTTATCAAACTGTCCAAAATAACTACCCTGCCCACCCATCGTGGCACCACTCTCCTCTGACTCTAACCCCTACCTACCACCTGTGCTTCCTGAAAGAACTCACCAGCTGTTGGCCAAGTGCCTGCATCCATGGCCGCTGTGCCATATTTGAAAAGCCACCATGCACCGGTACAAGGTTTGGGATTCCGAATCTTGCCATGCCTACTGAAGGACAATCATTCCAAAGTTTTCCAGGGAAAAGGAAAGTTGTGCCCTGATGACCTGACGGGGTCGTGGAGCTCCGGGAGATGGGGATGTCCAAAGGAGTCCCTGTGCTGCTCCGGGGACAACTGCAGAGGAGGTTATGGCATCAGAGCCTGGCAACATGGTTGAGGTTACTACCCAGAGCTGAGCTGTGTCCACAGTCAAGAATGGCCAGCAGCGCCACTAGAAGGTCAATAACCTTCTCTGTTCAGCCAGGGTAAATGTCTGCATCTTCTCTCTGCTCCCCATACTTATTCAGTCTTTGCACCTGCATCCACCTCCCACCAAGGCTCATACTTTGCCACTCTCACTGTTGTATGCCACATGAGTCCCCCAACTTCTCCCTTACAAATTTGGTGGAATCCCCTTCACAATTGCCATTCCCCCCTAACATTAGCCTGATACCCTGACACTCACTGGCCACGATTGGATATCTGCCTGTCTAGGGGAGGCAGGCTGACTGTGACAGTACTTTATGACAGTCATCCACTCCAAGAACTTGTGTGATCACTCAGCCTTGCAGGGAATGATTGTCCATCCAAGCCCAGTTTAACACTGGTGCATTGACCCTGCCAAATTCAGGTGGGTCATCAAGTCTACAACAAATTTATCACTACTTTTGCAAACTACTTGCATGTGTCATGAGCTGTCATCAACATACCTGTGTAAAAAAGCTAACTTATCACACACTGAAATGATGCTAATTCTGTTAATGGCTCCAAACTTGATCTTCAGATTGGAATATGATGTTCAGCATCTCCTCACTTTAATTTTAATCACTTTGCTCGACATTGTAGCAATAATGATGTGAATTGTACGTTTTCTCCAAGATCAATGATCAAACACTGTCCCATCCAAGTCAGATATCACACACACTAGGACCAGTGATCAGAGCCCAGTCCCAGAGTTGCACATGGCTCATCGGGATCGGGGACCAGAAGGTTATGAGACAATGGATCATACCATTTGCAAAGGCACTGTTGAAAATCTGATTGTTACTGGTCATTTGGAAAGTGGGACTGGATGTGAGGAAGAGTAGTTTTAGACAAGCCTCTCTCCTGAAGAGCCATTCATCATGGAGGTCAATGCTCAGGAGCATTTTGGGAGGCCAGTGACTGAAATTGCTTCTTGGGCTGAGATGACCCTGATGTGGAATTTTGCATAGGTGCCCAGTGCTTTTGTCGGATTGTGCATTCAGCACAGAATAGAAAGTAAGCCTCCTCCATGTCTGATGATGTAGAGCTATCTTTCAACCACAGCCTCATCTTTTAATCTAAGTGGTGGCTTCAACATTCACAAATACCATCAAATGATGTAACCTTGCACTGACCCAGCGCACTCCAACAAGTTCACGTGTAAAGTTCATTGTCTCTGCTCTCTCTCACGCTATCAGTACAGGACTCAGCATGTTTGTGTTATTCTCCTGATCACATGCTCTGTGCGTAACTTGTTCTTACTTGTTAATGCAGAAACGATCAACTGCTCTTAAAGGTCGCAGTGGCAAGTCAGTTAGAGCCTCATCATTGGATTGTACCTGGTACTGATTGCGCTAATCACCCCTGACATGTTTTTTACAGTTAGCTCAAGTGCTCAGAATCCTTACCACACGGTTGGCAGTGATGTTACCCTCGGCTGTACCATCTCCAAACTCTCGGATACAGTCTGTCTCCGATGGAAATGGAGAGATTCATCTCAGAAGAACAGCAGGAAAACGGATCAGATACGAGTCAATAACACAGTCTATCTGATGGTCAAGCAAGTTACTGTGGAGGATGTGGAGTTGTACATGTGTGAAGTACAGGAACATGGATCCATTTTTCACACCAAGACAGTATATTTTTCTGTGTCCCAGTGTAAGTGCAGTTTTCTCAACGTGAGTATTAAAGGATTACTGATATAGAATTGTTACATACAACAATCCATGTGTGTTAATTGTCATTAATGTTGTCAGTCAGAATGAGGGGTCCTTCTGCACATTTCCACATTGAACTAAATCTGACTTCTCTCCATTCATTGACATTTCTCAATGAATTCTGCTGCTGTTCGCAATGCTTCCATTTGCTGCACACTCTGGATTTCAAATAAATGTTGAGTTGGCAGCAGGACTAAGGGAAGAGGGGTGAGCTGGGAATTAATGGCCATGAATGGAGAGGGAAACATCGATACGTCATACACACGAGAAAAAGTCGTCTTTCTGTCCCTCGAGCGTACTCTGCCATTTGGTGTGATTATTTTGGATCATCAAACTCAGTAAAGTGTTGCTGCTGTCTCTCCGTACCCTTTGGTCCTCTTAGCTCTAAAGACTATATTTAACTTGAAATTTGTTCCATGTTTTGGTCTCCATCTCTTTCTGTCGTAGTAAATTCAATAATCGCCGCAATCTCTGCCTGAAGAAACATACCCATTCCTAAATGGCCTATCCCATATCCTTAGGCTGTGACTCCTGGTTCAGGATTCCCCAGTCGTCTGGAACATCCTTCCTGTGTTTACTGCATTGCCCTTTTGAAAATTAATCAGTTTCTGTGCGATTTCCCTCCTCAGTTTTCTAAACTGCAATGAATAAGCTTTTAATCAATCCGTTCTCTCTTCTTATCTCAGTCCTTTCATCCCAGGAATCCATCTGATAAACCATCTTTGCAGTCCTTGCGTTCAGGCTAAGATTATATGGTAGTATTAGGAATAGGTGTTCAGGTTATTATTGGAATATCCTTCCCCAGATTAGAAGATCAAGACTGCACATGATATTCCAGGTGCAAGGTTACCAATCCTTTGTACTGCTGCAGCAAAACACCGCTGTTACTGTACTTCCCTTCCTTGGATCTAATACCATCCATAATTTCCTTTGTCAGCAATGGTTGTGCCACTTTTCACATTGTATTTTTGTTCCATATGGGAATGAACAATTGTTGCCACTGATCTATGCACTTTTTAAACAGTTGCCATTGCCCATCCACTGACATCTCTTTCAGTAACATTACCCAATATACGAAAGCCACCACAGCCTCATGCCATTGTAGTTTAATTTATTTAGATTCAAGTCTCTTATCTCTGAATGAATTACGTCACTATTCATTTTAGCAAAGAATTCTGTCTTATTATGGTGACTCTTCCCCAAGGAGCCTCACACAGATAGATTACTTATTATTCATCTTTCATCAAACAATACCCATTCTAGGATGCCCTGTTCTCTTGTTGATTGCTCAAATTATTCAGCTAGATGACGGTCATATTCACAGTCTAGAAATTTCGACTGAATGGTGGTGTTATTGCCCAAACTATATGCAGTTTAAAGTCACCCATAATTACAGCTATACCTTGATTGCTTGCATTTCTAATTTCCTGTTTAATGCCTACTCCAATGTTTCCATTACAGGTTGAGGTGTTTCTGAACGCAACCTATTCTGATTCCACTTCCCCAATGTGAACATCCTTCATCATTATAGCGTTAATTTCCTTTTTAACCAGCAATGCTACACCAGAGATAATAGGAACTGCAGATGCTGGAGAATCCAAGTTAGCGAGGTGTAGAGCTGGATGAACACAGCAGGCAAAGCAGCATCAGAACATAGAACATAGAACAATACAGCACAGAACAGGCCCTTTGGCCTTCGATGCTGCGCCGACCTGTGAACTAATCTAAGCCCCTCCCCCTACACTATCCCATTATTATCCATATACTTATCTAATGAAGGCTGACGAGGAGGAGGAAGGCTGACGTTTCGGGCCTAGACCCTTCATCAGAGCCTCCTTTCCCTCTTTTTCTGTCCTTTCTGAAAATTGAATATCCGTGTATATTCAGTTCACATGTCTGGTCTCCATAATCCTAACTGTATCAAAACTGTTCGGTATCTATTTGCGCAAGTTCATGAACTTGATTGTGCAATCAGACACAGACTCTGGAAGGTTTGTAGGAATGAGTGTGCAGGCCAAGGAGAGCAGTTTTATGGTATCAGAAAGCAGAGAGTAGGTCGATGGGAGCCAGGCAGCCAAGTCATTCTTGGGAGTTATGAATGGTTCGGGCAGTGTTGTGACTCTAGCCAAAGGAGGGTAGGGATTTAGGAGGGGCTTAGGTCTATAATACGCATGTTATGATGTTGGGTAGATTATTCCAGAATTGGAAGGCAGGAAGTTAGAATTTGTTGGTAAAAATGATAGTGGAGGAAGTAGTGCCATGGTCCCTTTCAGAGGTTGTGCTTTGTGCTTGGAAGTTGAAAATGCAAGTGCATAGACAATGCCCAAATGGAAACGTTTTGTACAGAACAGTCAAGCAGCAGTTTTTTCCAAGACAATGAGTTTGAATTTAGCCACCTAATTTAAAACATGGACCTGGATTCAGAAACCCAATTGAATTTAAATCTGATGGTGTTGAGAACTTGAAACCAATCTTGTTATAAGAATTTGATTGCGTCATTGTGGGTATATAAGACGAGGGTATTTGGAAAATTGGGGAGGGCCACTTGCCACCTGCCAGATTTAGCACCATTTAGCTCTCAGAGAAAGCCCATCGAATTAATCAAAGTTACTGTGGTATTTTAACTCAAAGTCCTCATTGAAGAAATTATAGAGATAAAACATCCCTGACAGCAGAATTAGCAACAGAAACACATTTATTGTTACTTGTAAAGTGAAGATCAGGGAGTGTAATCCCTTTAACAACAGTTCTGAGAGATTTTGCGGGAAAAGGTGCATTTCTCTGGGTGTTTTGGAGTAACTATGAGAAGGACATCCCTGCTCCCATCAGAACAGATTGGGGCTTGTGTTTTAGTTTACTTCTCTGAAGCGTTCAGCCATTTCCCCTCAATAACAAAACTGGGGGCTGCAGTCCAGGCTCTCGGCTGTTTGAGCTCGGGATCTGATGGTTCATGTATGGGATCAGAATGGATTTGGACAGATGTATACAGACATGGGGATTAGTATCCTAGAACTGTAAATAAAATTTAGTGGAGAAAAATCTGTTTCATTTCAGTTACATGTTTTAGGTTAAATTCAAAGTGTGGAAAAGATCTCCTCACATTGCTAAAGAAGGTCTGGGATTTGAAGATGCTTCCCAAATTTGCCAAGCAAGTTTAGAAAGACAAAGAAAGGATATACTTTTAGAATTACCAAACAGTTTAAGTTTAGCTTCAAGGATCAGTTTGGAAAGTCCAATCAAGACCGAGGAATTGAAAGAAGGACTAATGGAAAGATTGTCAATTCCAGCAATACATTCATTTCTTGGAGACGACCTGGCAGGAACAAAAGTCGGAGTGACGCTCCAAATAGTGGAGCAGCTGAAGAAAAACAAGGGAACTGAGGAGTTAAAAGAAAAATATCCTGGAAGTTTTCTGGATTGTGTGGTGACAAGATCCCACAGTCCTAGATTGAAGGAAGAAGGAAAAATCAAAGAGAAGAATGAAAGAGTTGAGGCCCAGTTAGCTGACACCTGGTTTGAGAAAATGTAAAGTAAGAACCTAAGCAGGTAGAGGATCAGGCAGAGAATTTTAGTTCTGAAAGACTACTGGAATGATCACAAAAAGATGAGACAACAAAAGATGATTTTTTTTGTGCTGACTCAGAAAAGGAATCAGAATATATTTTGAGTGCTATCATCTCAAAGATAGAATCGTACGACAGAGCCTTAGCAGTTTAGTTGCTGAGGCAAAATGGGCAGAAATGCACCTGATTGCATTGCCGGTAGCATACAGATGGGATGTATTATGGATAGCACACTAGTTACTGGTTGCAGCTCATTTAGGAGTGAGGAACAGCCAGGCTAAAATACAAAAGCACTTCTACTGGCCTGGATTGCACAAGGACGTGGATGAATTTTGCTGCATCTGTGATTCTTCAAATGGTCAGAAAGAGGGGCAGTAATAAACACAGCATCTTTGATGCCACTTCCCATATTTGAAGAACATTTTAAGTGGGTCATGATTGGTTGTGTAGCTCTCTTCCCTAAAACCAAAAGTGGCAACCAGTATTTGCTGACCATATTGGATGTAACCAACAGATTTCTGGAGGTAATTCCATGATGGGATGTCAAGGCAAAAAGGGTTGTGGAAGATTTGGTAGCTTTCTTTACACATTATGGCCTACCCTGGGAGATTCAGACCAAAGGTCCAATTTTACTACCAAAGCATTTAAAATGGTCATGGATAGTTTCGGCATCAAACACTTTCAATCAAATGTGCGCCATCCTGAATCCCTGGGAGCATTGCAAATGTAGTATCAGATCCTCAAATCCATGCTGAGGGCTTATTGCTAGAATTACCCAAATGATTGGGATAAAGGTATCCCATTTACATTGTTTCCCATGAGAAATGCCCCAAAGGAATCAACTCAATTTATTCCATTTGAATTGATATTCTGACATGAAGCAAGAGAGCCTTTCAATCTAATTCAGGAAAAGTTGTGAGGCCTGAAGTCAACGATCTCAGAATTGGATAATATATCTGAGATGAGAAAACGATTAAACAGAGTTGGTGAAATAAATGGACAACGTCCGAATCTGACACAGGATCTAATGAAGCAAGAAGCAGATAAGAAATCGAGTTTGCCCGTGGGATAATTTATTGTTGCTGTTACCAGTGGAAGGAGACCCCTTCAAAGCAAATTGTAGTGGTCCCTATCAGATTGAGAAGAATTTAAATCAGGTGAATTATTTGGTAAAGATGCCAGATAGTAGCTTTATTGGGTATGTTGTGTGAAAATGTTGAAACCCGACTAATCACGTGGAAAGGGAACTGGAGAATCAGGCATGAGTTCCTGCCCCTCAGAGTGAGGAATGATAATCTGAATCACTTGATTTTGATGCACCTCAGAGTAAGTTAAATTATGAGGAAGTCCTCAGAGAATAGGATAGGATAGTGAACTATCTGTCTCAGGAGCCGACGGCTGATTTGAAAGGTTTGTTGCAGAAATATGAGGACATCTATGGAAGTAGAATTGGAAGGACTAGTACAACAGTCCATGAGATTGAAGAAGGGAATGCTGCTCTGAAAAATCAACACTCCAATAGACTTTGTCCTCTTAAAACCGCACAGGTACAGAAGGAAGGGGAAGTGATGCTGCAAGTAGATATCATCGAATCAAGTCAAAATGAGGAAGTTCATATACTGTGTTGGGTACGAAGCCTCATGGTCCTCAGTGGTTCTGTGTGGAATATTGGAAGGTCAACGCTGTAACTAATTCAGTCTCAAACCTAATTTCAAGGCTGGAGGACAGCATGGAAAAATTTGCACAAGCCACTGACACCACCAAGTTGGACTTACTCTGTGATTACTGGCAAGTCCCTTTGTCAGAGAGAGCGAAAGAAATTTCTGCGTTTGTAACCCCAAATGGCTGTATCAATTTAAAGCAAGGCCCTTTAGTATGAAGAATGTACCAGCCACGTTTCAATGACTTATGAACAGAGTTGTGGCAGGATTGACACATTGTGCCATCATTTGAGATAATGTCATGATCTTTAGCCACTCATGGAAAGATCACAGTGCATTTGGCAGAGCTCTTTGAAAGACAGTGGGAGGTAAAACTAGTTACAAGCTTAGCAAAAACTGAATTCACAAAGACAGAAGTGACATTCTTCGGACATACCATCAGACATGGAAGGATGACCCCAAGGAACCAAAGATGAAGGCCATTGAGGAATTTCTGAGACCATCCTCAAAAAAAGAGATGCCTCAATTTTTGGGACTGAATGGATTCTACCTGGAGTTGTATGCCGAACTTTAATAGAATGGTGGCAACACTGACAAGTTTGTCAAAGGAGAACACAAAATTTCAGTGGACAACACAATGCCAGGAGGCTTTTAAGAATTTAAAAGCCGTATTAACCACCATACCAGTTTTAGTGACACCAAATTTCTCAAAACCCTTTAAAGTCACGATCGACGCCAATGATATCAGCGTTGGAACTGTGTCAATGCAGAAGGATGATGGTGGAATTGAAAGGCTAATTGGTTATTTCTCAAAGAAACTCAATATTCATCAGAGAAAATACTTGACCATTGGAAAATAATATTTGGGTTTGATACTGGCCTTCCAACATTTAATGCGTTTACCATCAACCCAGAACTCTAAGAAACCAACTTGCATCAAACAACTGTCAAATTTGCTTGAGTAAAAGTTGCTGTCATGTAAAAATCGACACCCTATTTTTGGCAACAAATCTGGAATTTTCCATATATCTCATATCAAAGTTCTCCCTAGTTCTTCACAGATAACATTTGTGAGTCAATATATTATTCTGTATATAAATATTGCGAAGAGGGAATGAATTTTTTGTGCTATTTTCTATTTTGACGTACAATTCACACCAATATTAGACTATGAGTTTCTTAAATCCAGTATCAAATGAGCACCACAATTAGTGTAACTAGTGTAATACAATGTCTACCACACCATCAGTTCCTATATAAGATAGTCCTGTATACATTTACTTCACTGTGATTACTGTATCCCTGATTGACTGGTTGATAATTTCTCACGGTTACAATGATTGTGAGACTGTGCGATGGTCAAATGTCTGATAACTTTTCTATCAGAAATAGGAACTTAAAATATTGGTTTGACAAACTAAAACTACCATCAACAAGTGAAAACAGAGATACATGGAAGAATTTAGTGTGAAAATTTAAGCCGCATCGTTTCAACCTCCCTTTGTGTGCAGATCAGCTGAGCTCAGTTCTTCTGTAGTCCTTGTTGAATTATTGTAATTCCTTGTGTTTTTGCTTTATTTGTTCATTCAGAGATCAGTTGGGCTTCTGTTAATGATATGGTAAGTTGGACTGTAGCATGAATTTCAGCACCACAGAAGTATTACATCCGTTATAGTCGTCCTGATAAATTTAACCTTAAAAATTGTCGGAAAAAGTTTGACTTTTAAACAAATATCAATGGTATAGATATGTCTCACAGTTTCATCATAATGCTTTTCTGTCTTTCGTCAAAACACATTTTCTGCTTATACTTTATATTACGGACTTATTTGGCCAACATCGGACATTCTGCTTTTGGAACTATTTCACTTGTTACAATTTCAGGGTCTATCATTGAAAGGGAATAGGAAACAGAAATATTGTTTGTTTCTTTCCATTTGCGCTGTGCTCCTCCAACTCTCTGTCTACAGCTGGTCAAATGGTGCCTTATTCAGACACCTCTATATATTCTCTACTTCACACAAACATAGGCCAAGGTGAAGTTGCTACAGTCCTACCCATTCAGACCAAAGAGATGACTGACAAGTGTTTGGCCTCATTGTCACCATGCCTCAGGTGTGGGATTGGGTTGAGAAGATGGAGCCTTCATGGTAACCTCAGCTAATGCAGGAACTGAGCCTTCTCTATTGCACATCTGTGTGTTGTGAATCAACTGCTCAGCCACCTGAACTAACCAGCTGCACTGCCCACCTACCCCACCGCCCCATCATAAGTGCTTACATCTCTACACCAAATACTTCTTTGAGCATCCTCTTCTTCACCCAAACACCCACTCTCAGCCTCTGGCATATCCTTCTGTCCACCCTCCGTATTCAATGTAGCCATTATTCATCTCATGGTCATCTTGAGATTCTTAATTCCAGATTTTTATTTGAAATCATATTTGACTGTCTGCCAGGGTGGGATTTGAACCTGGATCATTATTTGGGTTTCTGGATTGATGCTCTAGTGATACTACCACTCAGTCATCATCTCCCCAAATTCCTCCCCCATAATCCATATCTCCTGTCACCCCTTCTCCCTCAGCCATTAAGGCAGAATGACAAAATGTGCACTCATTGTGATCATTGTCTTACAAGAATGGAATAAGTAATTGATTGTATTTGCCTCCATTGCTGCAATGAATACTTTGTACCTGTGACAGCATGAACTGGCAACAGGACGCACAGCACTTTGAAGCGATGCGTAAATGCAATCTGATTGGAATGTGATGGATTGAATCCTGTTGTTCTACTGACAATGTAACTATTGGGAATAGCACAACATGGCTGAACCCAGCACAGTCTTCCAGACTATTGGGGACCCCTTCCACTGACCAAAAAATGTACACTATAATTCTGTCCCTCCAAAACAAAATGTCCTCCCCTTTAGAATGGAGCTCTTTTGAACTTGATCGAGAATTGTACAGTTCATTTGAACAACACAAGGTGAGATTCAGATAGTTCTTTGGGCTGGTTGAGAACAACCTGCTTCCACTCACCTGATGTGTTCGTTTTGGTTCCTTTCTCGTGTTTTGGCCCGAATGATCCTTCATTCTTTTCCCCTTTACTGTGAACCCATCATTGTCACAGATGATGACCATGCACTGTACTGATCCACTCTCAGTAAAAGTGCCACAGTCCTCTGCTGAACCTTAGCCTCCCCCTGATCGAGGCAAACTACACCCTGACCCCCAAAGCCCACATGGTTCCAACCCACAAGTTGCAACTCCCCACCTACAATATGCAACTACTCCCTCTCCCAATGACCACTTCCTCCCCACCATCAGGCAAGCCCAGGCGTGAGTCGGCTTCAATAAAGACAGTGCCCCGGACATTATATTTCTGAACCTGGACTAACTTTAGAACAGAAACCTCTGGTCGGGATGTTGTTCAATGCTTTGTCAAAGCTCAAAATAAACAGGGACATTGGCCTGATACACTCCTGACAGTGCTCCAATCACCCAGGAGAGAGCATCCTTGGCGATGTTTCATCAATCAGAGCAAAGGACCGACCCCATGAATAGAAAGGGGGAAATGTTAATGAGCTGCTCCTCCAATCATACATGAGTTGTCCCCTTGCTTACTGTTGGCCCTCTCGTGAAGCTAGTAGCAGCCAATGTGAGTGAGAAACTGGCTGTGATTGGAGGAGTGGTGAGTAGAGAGGTAGCAGTGAGGAAGATGTCAAGGAGACTATTCTGAGAACTCCAAGAACTGACAGTTAAGGCTCTGATGTTGGAAGATGGGGGGATAAGAGCTCGAGCATGTGGAGGTCAGGGTTTCCCAAGATCTGACTTGAGGCAGGAGAGGAGCTTAGACTTTCGTTGAGACTGGAGGAAGCTTGATCCAGATTCGGGAGTTCTATCTGCTAGATCTGGGATGAGGGAAGCTGTCAGAGGAAGGCAAAAGTTGAACACATCAGTCAGAAGACGGGATTGGATGTGTGGACCGAGGTAAGCAGGTTTCGGATATCTGGTAAAGGAGAAGAGGATCAGACAGAGGAAGGTAGGGATGTGAGTGTCAGCCAGTGGAGGGCACGGCTAGGAGCATCAAGCAGTTGAGGGGAGGGTTAAGGGTGTAGGAAAATGAGGGGATGTTTCAGGAGGGACTCAGAGCTGCAATGAAATGCAGGTAAACTATTGGATACCTGCAGGTGAGATGGTGCACCCACCAGCAGAGGAGCAAGAACTTCATCACTGAAGTTTGACTCAGTGGCGCGAATCTGGTTACGTGGCCGACTGCTCTAACTAATTCCATCCAGCCTGATGTTCCTCTCACTGTTCCTGAGACAGGAAAATCCTGTGTCAATTTTCAGCAATCCCAAAATTGCAGTTTATTTGTGACTACCATTAGCAGCAGGAATATGTCTTGTTGCTCAGTGTCAGCTATTGGGAATTTGGTGTCTATGAACAAAGAACAAGGAACAGCACAGGAACAGACCCTTCAGCCAACCAAGCCTACACAGACACAGGATGCCTTTCGAAGTTAAAAACCTTTTGCCACTATACAGTTTGAATCCTCCGTTCACTTCCTGTTCATATATCTGTCGATGATATGCCTCCTCAATCTTGATATCATTCAAAGGGAAAATGTGAAATGATTTCATGATTTTCAACAAAGTCTGTCTTTTCTACACATTGATCTCATCAAAGTTTGCGATGTTTAAATAGTTCATTGTTCTGAAAAAAAATTGATGATACAATGTTTTGATGATAAGTATGCAAATATTTTACTTGCGTAATAATTAATCACGATTTTGCCTTTTCCCTTTCCTTGCCCAATCATAATGTTTTGACACGTGTTTCCCGGTCTTTCTTTTGAAGATTTATCTGGAAAAAATTACACTGTTTATCGCTCAGACACTGATCACAATGAACTCAACCTGGGTTGCTATCGTGATCCTCGCCATTATTCTACTTCCAACACTGCTGCGTGGAGCTGGAAATCAGGTCTTCAATATCAGGAGAGAAACATAGCTTCTGCTTCTGTGGATCAGCCCATCAACGTCAACAGGACTCACTTTGGGAATCGACTAGATCCCAGGATGTCATGGTTCGATGGGCTGAAATTCAATCTGAGGATTGTCCCTGTCCTGTTTGAAGATGCAGGAGTTTATAAATGTTCATTTAATTCATACAAATTTGTGACCATCACATTAATCACAGTTAAAGGTAGGGCACAGAATGTTGATGCTGTTTTCAATTTCCAAGCGATTGTTTGAAATCTAAATGATTTTCTTGTTCACACAGTCACAGCAGAATCCTCTGATGCGGAGACTGAGGGAGACTCCGTTACTCTGACCTGCTCTGTCTCTGATGTCACTGAATCAATCAGACTTGTTTGGATCAATAATGATGGTAAAATTGTTGAAGAAAAGGCATTGAATGGGAGGAAAATGGAAGAGAAGTCATTAAGGCTGATTGTTCAGAAAGCTGACAGAGACAGAGGGAAATGGACGTGTGTTTTGTTTCGACAAAACATGCCTCAGGTTTCAGTCCCATACTATTTGGAGCTCGGTGGTAAGTGACTCAGGGGTTGCTCTTCATACATAGAATCCGATGATAATATTATAACCACTTATTGCTCCTAATGGCAGCAGTAGCCCATCCTTTCTATCTTGTGTATGAGCCTCTACGATGTGCAGCGCATCTTTCCCTGAGATAATGGCTTACTATCTAGAAGAGAAATGATGTAATCAGTCAATTTATCACATTAATGTGAATTTAAAAAGTGGGTGAACATTTGTCAGAGAATGGTAAATGTTGATACCTTATTTCTCGTCAAGTTTGCAGTGAAAACTGATAATCTGCATGAAAAGGTAAAATTGTAAATGAAGGTAAAGTTTGAACCTGCTTACCTTTGCAGACCTTGAATGTTTAAGCAATGATCTTCAGCTCAACTCATGGTATCACAAAATCAGGTGTAAGGAGGAGAGAATGTTGCAAAATCGACAGAGGCCACCCTGACTTTGGACAAAAAAGCCCTGGAATATTTTTAATAGTTATCAAGCATCATAATAGAGGCTGTGGAAGGGAAGTCTGAAGACTAGGCAAGTGCTTGAGGGAGAGAAGTTCCAGTGACTCAGCCTGATCCTAGAATGATCTTGAGAAAGTTTTTTGAGTGTTCCCCAACCAAATAGAGGGAGAGAAAGTCCAACTTGAGTTTTTCTCTGTCTTGCTCATGCAAATGAATGGGGATCTCTCAGAAAATGTTATGGTTAGAGTTCCCTCTGTGTGTCCCTTCGCATCATCTGTGGGTCTCATTGAGATGTTCAAAATGCCACATTATGAATAAAAACACGAAATATCCCACCCTGTTTTCCCTTTGAACTTCCTCTCCAATGCACCATTTGGAGTTTATCACGACAATTCTCATCCTGTCCCACTTACATGTCCACTGTTGATGCCATGGAGTCTCTCTGTGCCCCAGTTGCCACCACCATGAAGCACTTCTCCCTGAAAAATGTCCCTGCACTTGTGAAGATAAGCCTTGTCATCCTGAGCTTCTTTGAAATGCTTGGACCAATGTCAAGGTCTTCACAGAAACCTGGCTGAGGGTTGACAGTGTCTTCCTTTCCATTTGGCTCTTGAGTTCTTTCCAAATCCATCCTGATTTTTATGTTATCAAGTCATTTCAAGAGCACCTGAAGTGTTATAACATTGAAGGCTTTGGTCCAAGTGCTGGAAAGTGAGACTAGTGTTGATTTAGGTTTTGTACTTGTTGGTGCAGATCCTGAGTTCTGAAGGGCCTATTCTGCACTGTATTCTTATTTATGCTGGACTGCAAATGAGGCCATTTAGTCCATTGAGTTACAGATTTTTAGCACCATATTGTGGCTTGACTTGCCCCCTTACTCTTTTGGTACATTTTCCACTGTTGCATTTCACACTTTGTTCCATCCTCCTCCTCTCTCACCTGTCATCCCGGTTTTCTACATCCCATGAATTGAATTGTCCCCTGTGAGATGGATTCACTGCTTTCTTGCTTCAGCTTTGCACTAAATGTCTTCTGATCCTTGAGGATTTCAGCTTCTGTCTGAACTCAGCATGTTGTGGGATCACTTTCACTCATTTTCTCATTATTTCTTCTCCTTGTAAACTCACCAGCTCATATTTACCACAAGTCTCTTGAAGTCATTTCATGTAGCATCACAAATCCATGAAATCAATTGGGTAAGGCCATTTCTGAATGCCATCCACTATCAATTTCTTTCTACATTGCGTTCTTTCTCCGATATTACAAATATGTATGTCTCAGTGCTACTTTAGTATGCAGACTATGAGCTGGGAGATCCCAATTCTGGGAAGAAGGGAACGACAAATTAATTGACGAAAGTACACTCACTGAAAAAGAAATACGTCAGGTCAAGTGTCACACCTGCAGCATATGGCAGTTTCTGGATCCCACACCATCTATGTGAAACCAAAAGAGTAGTGTTCATAGCTTGTGGACCAACAGCATGGTGTCAATGACACTGTAGACTGTTTCTTTAAACTGGCCTTCAATGTCTGTACAGCTCTTTCTGCTCGACCATTGGACGATGGATGGTGTGGAGCTGTCCTTGCAGGCTGAATGCCATTGGGCTTTGGGAAATATTCGAATTCCCTATTGGTTAAGGATGTCCCATTGCCTGTGACCAATACTCCCAGAGTCTGTGTATCGTGAATGATACTGAAGCTTCTCAATTTTCTTCCCTGAGTTTGCTGAACGAACCTTCTGCATGTCCAACAAATTTGAATGGCAGTCCACAATGACCAGGTGCATTGAGCCCATGAAACAATTGCAAAGTCGACATGCAGTGGAGCGCAGGGTTTAACTGGCTATTCCCATTAATGTGAGTGTGCTGCTGGTGGAAATCTTTTTCTTTGTTGGCACTCTGGGCACTGCCTCACTCTGCAGCTACATTGGCATCCAGCTCTGGGCACGACACATAATATCTAAGATCATCAGTCTTGGAAATCCCTGGATGACCCTGGTGGAGTTTGGCCAGTAACTGATGGCAAACTGTACTGAGGATGGTCACCCTCGCTCCCTGCCATAATATTCGGTCCTCTATGGTGATCTGGTCTTGCCGGATACAAAAAGATTTCAATCCTGGCCGCAACAGGCCTTCTGTTTCCCCCCATTCTAACCATCTGTTTTAGGGCTGTGAGGACAGGACCTTTTTGTGTCCACTGTCGGATTTTGTCCACGGTGACTGGAAGCATGTCCAGAAAGTTTGTGAACTGTTCGTGCCAGTGGGAGACAGCTCAAGGCATCTACGATACTTCTACAAACTGAGAACTAGGCCCCAACACTGAATTCTACAAGAAGGTAAGGGCCGCTCCACGTTGTACTCCTTCAGTAGCCCTAGCGGTGGGTAGTGATCTGTTACTATGATAAATTTCTGTCTGTAAAGGAACTGGTGAACTTCCGCACACCAAAGACAACCATTCATCCTTCCTTCTCTATCTGGGAACAATTACGTTCAGCATATACGTGATTGGGTGTCCCTCTCGGTTGGGCCACAGGTAAGCCGGCACTACCCCAATACCGTACGGAGAGGCATTGCAAGTCAACACCACCTCTCAGTTTGGATCGCAGTGGGGCAACACCTTTGATGATGATAGTTGCTTTTTCACTTCCCTAAAGGCTGCTTCATGGATTCACGACCAATCCTAAGGCTGACCCAAGAAAAGCCCAAAGCACAGGTATGGACATGGGAGTCGGCGCTCCCTTGATGGCCCTCACATTCCCTTCCAATGGGTGTAACTTGGTTTTGCCGACTCTGTAACCTGAGCAGGTCGCCCGAGTGCTTGGAACACATATTTTTCCTGTCTAAGGTGTACGCCCACCTGGGGGAAATGGTCAAGCATTATGCCCAAGTTCTCCATGTGCTTTTTATTGGCCTTCCCTGTTATTCGAATGTCATCCAAATAAATCGCAATTTCGGGTAGCCCTTGGAAAATGTTCTCCATGGTCCACTGGTAAAGAGCGCAGGCTGATGATACCCGACATGGCAGTTTGTGTGTAGTGATGTAAACCCTTATGGGTATTAACTGTGGCATATTCTGGGACTCCTCATCCAGTTGCAATTACATGTCCAGCTTCGCGAAGGAGAGCAGTCCCCACCAACATTGCATACACGCCCACTGTGCGAGGGATCGGGTATTGCTCCAGCTGCAAGAAGTGTTTGGCCATTTGCTTTAAACGCCCAAAAAGGCAAACTGAGCTGGAAGGCCTCACAATCAATATGACCATTGCTGCCCATTGTGCTCACCATCAAGAGACACAAGCAATTCTCACTTGTGTCACTACACGCAGTCAACGAGGGACACATAATCGACGGGGATAACGCATTGATCATTGCGGAAGCCAAACAGAAACATGCCAGTGAGTTCCTGGAGGCCTGGTAATCCAGCTGCAACTCCATCACAAACATACCCTGTGTACAAACCACTGAGAAACAAAACCAGAAATAATACCAATGACTCCCAAAAACCAAGGCATATAAATAACAAGCAGGACAGAACACTGACACTTCACCAGAGGTGCATTGACAATGTTACCGAGCAGGGAGACAAAATGTTTGCAACCAAACCCATCGGTTCAGTGAGCACGTTGACATCCTCAGGCACAACCTGAACCACTAATCTTCCCGAAATTTTAAATTACTCATTGTCCTTCATCTGCTCCAATTTAATTCACCCAGAAAATATAGCACATTGTTTTCACATATTGGTCCCAGCCTTCAAGAGCAGGGTCAAATGAATCAAGCATCTCAAATCGAGGCATGATGCCAGAAATGCTTACCTAACTCCAAGCTGACAGTTGCCAGTGAATGTTCTTCAGGCACATCCTGTTTTCTCCCACAGCCACTGAAATGACTGCACAGAGGTTAGTATTCCTTCTCTAAGTCACCCTTTATTTACTCATGCACAGCACACTGGCCATGGCCAGTCAACACAGAGTCAGGCCTCAGCTGAGGATATTCCGATCTCCTGGTTATATTGGTCAACCCATGGTTTCCTGATTGTCCCAGGTTAACAATCCCAGTCAAGAACCTTGTAGTCTGCATAGTCAACCTGGCTCCAATTACTACAGGTAATGACTTCTAAACTTGCAGAGTTACGGTCAGCGTCCATGAAATGCTCACTCACTGAAACTTTGAACACTACTCTGGGCTTATTTCCTTGGATTAGCTCTCGAGCTACTCCACCTCTCATAAGATATCTATGAGATGGCACAAGAAAATTCAGTTCACGGGCACGTTGAGATGAACAACAAGTGCTGCCCTTTCCAGTGACATCACTATTGCACAAAACGTCATTAAATAATGGCGAACACAACCATCTTTGATCTTTGAGCTTCAAAGTCTATTAGTCTGGTGCATTCATTCGGCGTCATATCTGAATCATAATTAAGAACTTCCTGAAAACAAATTGTCTACTGCATTCATAATTACGCAATTAGAAATTGAAATTTATTGTCTCATTTTAGTTATTTTAATCTTTCCTTGCAGGAAGCTTGAATGAAGTGTATGTTCTCCAACAGGATGGGGACTTTCTATTAAAAGGGCCGGACAGTCGTGGAAATGGCTCCACTATCTGGGAGTGGAGGTCACACTCAGGGCAACAAACTACAAAACAGTTGGGAACTTTTCACAGAGAAGGCCAGCAGTGGGCTGTAGAATGGAGTGATGATTACAATAATATGCCGGATATTTCTCAGAGAATACATGAGCAATGCGGTACCCTCAATCTGTTAATGAGAAATCCCACATTTGAACTTGGAGGACTGTTCACCTGGACTCAAACACAGCCCAATAAGAATACCCTGAAACAGACTGAGCTATTTGTTATCAAAGGTGAGTAACAAGAGGTTTGAATGAAATAATTTTCTGTCAGTACATGGAAATTCATAAATCGTTGGAATCCAGTTCTGTTGAGTGACGGCACCTATAAGAATCGGCAACTGACCCTTTCCGTTGTTGCAAAGTCTAAGGTCTTCTTGAGAGAATGTTTATTTGTGTGCTATAAACTGTCTACACTGAGACCTAGCACAGTTGTATCTCTTTTTGGGATCATTCTAATATGGCCTCTTCTATCACCACTGACGTCGCTCACTATTTTCAAGTGTATAGACTTTGCATCCAACTTCATAAAAGAAGAGTCCAAAGTCCATTTCAGGTTACAGGTTTGTAACATTCCATTAGTTATATAGCTTCAGACTGAATGTGAGATCTAAGCTGTTGCATCTCTCTCTCCAGAGTCTGCTCATCAACGTGATTTTTATAATCACTGATGATGTAATTCTCGGATTCTCGGATTTAATCTTAATCCTTTTCTCTACAATCTCAGGTCAATGAGACAACAAAGTTGCAAACAGTCTCACATTAATCTCACTATTACCTGGGAGAGAGATGGAGTTGAAAGTTAGGGAATGGAGTTTAGTAGAGAGATCAAAAATGGCTTCATACTTCCCAATATTAAATCACCCAGCCAAGAGTGACAACCTCATTGAAAAAGCAAAGGTAGTAAACATGGTCTGATCATTAGAATAAGTGGATGGATTGAGAATAAGTGTTTGTGATTCTTGTCATTAGCTTTGGTTCCTAACCTTAACTCCATTTTCGTGTACTTTCTGAGAGGATTGCCATGGAGAGAAAAATAGAGCTGCAGGTGTCAGTGTGGTGTTCACAGTGAATGCTGAAGATGATGACTTTGGTTTTTCAATTCTGTAACTGGAACAAATTGCATCTTATCTAAGACAACGGTAACTTCACAACATTTTGGCAACAGAAAAGCAAGTATGAGAGAAGGTGGAGGGATTGATCAGAGTGTCAGGAATAGACGTGTGGAATCTGACCCATGGGTAGAATCTTCCACAGAGAGGCGTTGAGCTTTGAGGTGGAACGGCACGGAACTATGTGCGGTGGTGACTCACCGAAACGCTGCTAGATTCTCACGTTCATCAAAATCAAGTTCTTCCCAGGGAGACGGGTGGTTGACCTTTTGGATCAACTGCCACTGAGGCCCTCAAAATAATTCCACAGAGTCCGGTATCCCATCACCAATTCACCCTATATGTCCACATGAGGAGGACATGATGCTGATCCATCTCCCTCAGAGCTAGGTCTCAAAGTGAACAATATGTCTGAAACTCCTGTTCTTATCTGTCAGCAAGGGGTCCCTGCTTGGACCATATTAATAGCCCCAAGTAAGGAAGTCATATTCCTGAGATCCACCTGACTGCCCTCATTACAATCACTTTGGCCTTTAAGTGAATAATTCCGGGTAACTTAAGAATCTCGTTCTACTATTCCTGTGTTTCTCTCAGATGCAGAAGGGCCTGTCACCAAGCAGTGTTTATGAAGATTGTCAAACATTGGGCAGGTAGTCACCTTGGGGTGGGTTCCAACAATCAATCGCAAGCTTTACCAGTGATCAAGGGAATGGACATCATTTGGGAGCATGGTTGCTCCAAGAATCCCTTCATAACCTTGCCTCTGACCATCCAAATCCAATAGCACTGCTACCCCAATCCTAGGAAAGCAATGACTCTCACTGGGGAGGGCTTCCAACCCCAATGCCTTGATTCCAGGTGCTGGCAGGAGAATGGCCTCACCATTGCCTGGTTTGCAGTTGGTTCAACAACCTTCCAGTGAAAAGCTACCTTGGGTTTCTAGCAAGCTGCACAGAGAGCAGGCAAAACCCTGAAAACCTCACCTGATGTCAAGCAATGTCTTTGGTTAATGTTGCCAAGAAACTGCATGTAGAAAAGGAATAGGAGTGTGCCAATCAAAAGTAATCTGTGAAAAATAACTGGGAAACATGAATGGTCAGCACAAAACATGGTTGGTCAGCATCTAATTATATCTGTAGAAAAATAAGAATTTGAGTACTGTAATTCAGACTGCTTTCTGAGATGAATAAGCTTGATGTTTCTCTTCTTCTAGTTGAGATTGATTCACAAAGGCCTGTAATGGGCAATGACATCACACTCAGTTGCACCATCTCCAGACTCTTGGATACTGTCAGTCTTCACTGGAAACACAGGGACCCTTCTCAGCCAGACAGGATGATCAACACCGATGAGATCCAACTGAATAACACAGTCTATCTAATTGTTAGACATGCTGGTGCAGAAAATCAGAATTCATATGCATGGGATGTACAGGAAAATAACTCTGTTGTTCTGACTGGAAACATAAACATTGTCGTGAATCAGAGTAAGTGCAGAACTACCATGAGTAGATGATCAATAGATGTTAATATAAAAGCATTCCCCACAAAATAATGTGAGCAGTGACACACAGATTCTCAAGCAGAAGATGGTCTGTGCCTCTGTTCTGGAGCATTGTTGTCCAAATCAAATGAAGAGTTTATGAGCTGATGCTGCCACCCAGGAGAATTTCCGAGATTCCTTTCAATTTATTCCATTTTGTAGTTGGTAACTGCCAGATGTATATATGCTGGAGGCAGAATGTACTGGTTTTACTGATGGACTCGACCTGCACCGAAAGACTCCCCCAGATTTAACCAAGTATTAGAAACTGAGAAGGCCTGTTGTCCGCTGCGCAATGAAGGATGTGTTCTTTTGTATGGACTCTTGGCTTAGCCAGTGTTTGCCAGAGAGGTGCCATCATTATCCTTGAGCAGCCATACTTGTAAAGCATTTGTCCATTAGAATGAGTCGAGATTGTGAGAGTTATGAAGGTTATAGACACGCTAGATGTAGGTTTTCTGAATACCTTTGCAGGTTCATTCGAAGTGGCAGCAATGATCCCTGCTGAATTGGATTGTGACCAAGTGTAAAGCTTTGCTGTGAATGAATTCAGCTGCAATATAAAATGGTATTCTCAGTGCAGCCTGTGGAACATGTCATATCAGTCAGAGTTTAAAGGCTCAATTTTTTCAGCTGAAGTTGCTTCTGGTGCTTCTGGTGGAATGCCACATTTGGCCTTCTAGATGGAATTGGTCGAAGGTTTAGAAAGTGCTGCCTGAAGATCCTGAGTGAATTTCAGCAATGCATGTGGTGGAAAGTATATACTGTTGCTCCAGCGTGTTAGCAGTAGAGGGAACGGATGCTTGTGCATGTGGAGCCAATCAGGAAGTGACTTTGACCTGGATGGTGTCAAGCTTCTTGAGTGTCGTGGAAGCTGCACTCATGCAGACAAATGGGGAGTATTCCATCATATCCTTCACTTGTGCCTCACAAATGGTGGACAGGCTTTGGGAAGTCAGGTGGTGAGCGAGTCGCTGCAGAATTCCTCGCCTTGGACTTGCTCATATTCCCACAGAGTTTAAATGCTGGGGCCAGTTGTATTTCTGAGATTCAGTGATGGTAACAGCATTGAAAGTTAAAGGGCAGTGGTTTAATTTTCACTTACTAGAGAGGGTCATTGCCAGTCATGTTTGTTGTGAAAATGTTATTTTCCACATGTCAATCCAAAACTGGAAATTGTCCAGATCATTTTGGACATGGAATGTTTCAGCATCTGAGGAGTTGTGAATGGTGCAGAACATCATGCAATCATCGGCGAACATCCCCAGTCAGATGCTGGACAAGGTACGTGGGTGGAAAGATTAGATTTTTGGTTGAGATTTAGATCAAGAGGTATGGGGAGAAAACGAGAATCTGGCATTGAGATAGAGGATCATCCATGATGCTGTTGAATGGCAGACCAAGCTTGAAAACCTTGTGCCAGTGATAATGGGAACAGCAGATGCTGGGGAATCCAAGATAACAAAGCGTAGAGCTAGATGAACACAGCAGGCCAAGCAGCATCCCAGGAGCTCAAAAGCTGACGTTTCAGGCCTGGACCCTTCATCAGAGTATTTGGTATTCAGAGGGTGGGGTGTCCAGTATTGGTGATTGTGGAGTTGCTTTAAATTCCCCAGCCCCAAAACCAAGTGTTAAACTGTCTAGCATTTCCTGCGTAAGTATCAACACGTATCACTTAGTATATATCTGTGTGATTAGGACCAGCTGATCAACTACTTGTCTTAAACCAATTAACTTCTCTTTGTTCTTCTACTGGTAAATGGTCTGAAGCTAGTCCAACCTTGCCCTCGTTGTCTGATGTAGCAAACTTTGGTGGACATGTCTATGTTTCTAATTCTGTTTGACCATGAGCTAACATCCCAAAGAGACACTAAGTATCCAGTGGAGTCGGTATGAGATATTTCTTGATGTTTCATTGCTGAAACAGTTGAACCAATTCAGTTCCAAACAAGTAGCATCTTGGGCCTGACTTAGTGAATGCTGTTTTTCTCTTGAAAGATGTTGCCAGACTTACTCCAGCGGTTTCTATTTTTATTTCAGATCTCCAGCAGCTGCAGCATTTTCATTTTATTTAACCAATTAAGTGTTAATTCCAGACCTTGTGGAATTACTATCACTTGGACAGGGTGACTATGTTGAGGGAAAATTGTACCACAACCCACTTCTTAATTCAAATATAGCCTGGGTGAATAGCCAGTGTATTCAGATCCTAATCAATCTCCCTGGCCCAGTACTGTACTCCCAGATGACACAAGACAAAAGGGTGGTGTTTAGCCTTATTGAATTTAACTACCTTTGTTTATTAGTGATGATAAAGATCGACATCTTACCTCCTGTCTCTCTCTCTTGCAGATTTACTTGGTAAAACATATACACTTTATCGATCAGTCACAGGTCACAGTGAACTCAAACTGATTTGTGAAGTTGATTCTATGGAAATTGAAACAAAATGGACCTGGTCTTCACACTTAACAAATGAAGATAAAAAAATAGCTTCCATTTCCAAATCAAAGCTTGTCAACATAAACACGGCTGACTTTGGGAGTCGGTTGGTCTCTCCAGTGACCAATTTCACTGGCACGTTTTTCTCTGTGTGGATTGTGCCTGTCCTGTTTGAAGATGCAGGAGTTTACAGATGCTCTCAGGGATCAGATAATTATTTGACCATTAATCTGCTCACAGTAAAAAGTAAGACACAGAATTTGATGCTGTTTTCAATCTGGTCACAGTAAAAGGTAGCAGACAGAATGTTGATGATGTTTTCAATGATCAAGCAAATGTTTAAAAGCGAAATGATTTTCATGTTTACACAGTCACAGCGGAGCCATCTGATGCAGTGACTGAGGGAAACACTGTTCACCTGACCTGCTCTGTCTCACATGTTACTGAACCAATCAGACTTGTTTGGATCAATAGCGATGGTAAAATTGTTGCAGAGAAAACATTAAAGGAGCAGAAGCAGCAAGAGGATAGTTTACAGCTGGTTATTCAGGAATTCGATAGAGATAGTTGGAATTGGACATGCATTTTGTTTCATCAAACCAATCCCAAAGTTTTAATACCTTATCGTCTGAAGTATAACGGTAAGTGTCTCAGATTTCATTCTAAAGTAAGTTTTGAAATGATATTATCTTCCTTTTCATGTTCTTTTACATTCCTACTGAGGGTGCATTACTTTGGCTGGCAAAGGAAAATCACACTAAAAAATGAATTGAAGCTGAAAATGAGTATTTAATGCCCTTTATATTTCTTTGATTTAACTTAATGTGAAATTGCCACTGCCCATTTTAATACATCTTTCTTAGAGTAGTCTGGAACTCGACAGACTTCTGTGCATTCCGTTATGCTCTGTTTGATAATGATGAAAAAGTGATGTAATTCTATCTCTACCCTTCATTTATATCTTGCGCATAACTCTCCATCATCAATTCTCAAAGTGGAGGCAGTTGGCCAGGGTTGGTTGTTTAGTAAATGCTTTGTATGCAATGGTCACTTGAGAAATGATTCACTGTTGGCAGGAATTAAAGGATTGAAAATTTATTGAAAGTTGGCTTGAAATTGAATGATTAGATAACTGACTGGTGAATGATTGGTGGAATAATGACTGGTTGAGGAATAATTGGGTCAGTGAGAAGGATGTGTGAGCTGCTTGTAAAATCAAATACTGTGACAGCTGGAAATGTGGAGAAGAGTGACACACGTCTGGAAATGTTTACTCTGTTTCTCTCTCCAGATGTTGCCAAACCTGCTGATATTTCCCAGCATTCTCAGTGCTGGTCCATTGTACTTGCTGAGCTGAGTATTACCTGGAAGGCAGGACTTCTGATACAGGGCCCATAATGTTGCACAATCGCCTTGTGCACTGACGCCATAAGTCCTGTCCATCCAGCCCATCAACTTACTCATGCCCTGGTCTTGTTTCTTCTTCCTCTTTGGGCCAGGATGCAGGCCCAACTCTGGCCAGCACACCAAATGATACTGTTGGAATCACTGAGCTGCTGGCTAGTCATAACACAGGATGTTGGGATGCCCACACCAAACTGGTTCCGATGGCTAGTTGATAGTTCAAAGCATTCAATGGCTATGGGACAGCGGTCAGAGTGAGGGCAGCTTCACAATAAGCTTTTCAATGGCAGGATGAGAAAGACCAAAAGACCCAGCCTCATATTTCAGTGTCTATGCCATCTCAGATTGCGGAGGAAAGGAGTGCGCAGATGGAACTTCCCTTCTGTTTATATTCCAACTATAACTTTTTAACCTCTGCAAACTTTACTTTGATGTTTCCTTTTCTGCAGTAGGTTTTGACTTTGAATTGCAGCCATCAATGGAGTTTGGTTTCTGAATGCACTTGTTTCCCAACTCTCAGTGACATTTTTTCTACACTCTGTCATGTATAGTTTTGCACTTATGTCATCAGACTGCTAATTTCGAGTCCCCGTATATGGCTGTGTGTTTTTATTTCAAAACCCACTGAAGCAATTGCAAAACCTTAATTTCAGTCAAAAAGTCTGGAATGTAAAACTGACTTCCATAATGAAAACTGTGAAACTATCACCGATTCTATAAACTTCCCACCTGCTTCATTCATGTCCTATACATGACTCCAGACACACATTAAACTTTAGCTGCCCCTCTGTCATAGCCAAGGATAAAAACACACATTTCAGGGAAGAAAGCAACATGTGCCAACATTGACATCCCATGAGTGAGTAAAATATTTGTACCAATGCAGAGACTGCTGGAAAACCTCAGCAAGTCTGGCCGCATCTGTGGAGAGAAAGCAGAGTAAGTGTTTCAGGCCCAGTCACCCTTTTTCAGAGCTGAAATATTTGTGTCATTTTCCTCTGACCTGAATGGTAGTGAACATATGAGGCCAGTCTCCATTTAAAAGAGAAGACGTCAGTGATTTCTGTGGCCTCATGACTTCTGATCAGCATTGTAATTGTGTTTAGTCAAAAAATCCTTTAGCAGAACATTCCTCACATTAACACATTTATTTCAACAAGTAATATTGAACAAGAGGGCAACTTTTATACCTTTGCAATACCCAAATCTCACCTTTTTATGTGGGTCTTGACTGAAAGTATTCTTCAGCTTGTTACAATGTGGTGATAGTGCATGGAGTCAATTGTTCCTGCCCTATCCCTCCACCTTTCCAGGCTAATGTTCCTCTACTTGGGCAATCCCTTTCTGAAAGATGAACCAATATTGTTATGTCTAGATCCTGTTAAGTCCGTATTCATTCCGATTTCAAAATAGGATCCTCCCCAAATAGTTATGCTCCAAGTTGAGTAAGAGGAAGCTGACTTCCCTTTGTATTCAGTCTCTTTCTCAGTTAGTCAGAATAATGGCAATTTAAAAATGAACATGCCCCTTTTAAATGCCTTTTCCCAAGTGTATGTAACTTTTACAAGGAGCCAAATTAGCCAGTTTTTATTGAATTAAAAAAAATACAGTTTATTTCCCATCGAAAGTGAGAAAAGACTATAAAATATCATGCATGTGCACAGATTAGAGATGTGAATGAAGAAGTAACAAGATGCATGAATTTGCCTCTAGTTTGCATGAATAGTAGGTGGTGAAACATTACAACCCTTGGACACAGTTGGTAAGAGCGACATTGATGCTAAAGCAGTTGATTTCACATTTCTTGGATGTGCAGTTAACTGACAGGCTTTTGTACAAATTACTTTTTGATGATAACTTAATTGGTTTGGCTGGCTTCCAGCATTCAGAGCAGAAGTCTTTCTTTACCTGAAGCACAAGCATATCGAATGTTTATCCTGAAGCTGTGAGCTTCATAGCACATAATTCCACACTGGCATGTCAGCACACTAGCACACACAGATCAGTTTGTTTTCATCCACTTTTCTCGTGTGCTTCTGCAAGGGTAAAACATAAACACATTTGCAGTTTGGTATATTACCCTCAGGGGATAGTTTTCTTCTGTGAACAGTTTATAAAAACCTAGATAATAAAATGTGAGGCTGGATGAACACTGCAGGCCGAGCAGCATCTCAGGAGCACAAAAGCTGACGTTTCGGGCCCAGACCCTTCATCAGAGAGGGGGATGGGGAGAGGGTTCTGGAATAAATAGGGAGAGAGGGGGAGGCGGACCGAAGATGGAGAGAAAAGAAGATAGGTGGAGAGGAGAGTATAGGTGGGGAGGTAGGGAGGGGATAGGTCAGTCCAGGGAAGACGGACAGGTCAAGGAGGCGGAATAAGGTTAGTAGGTAGATGGGGGTGCGGCTTGAGGTGGGAGGAAGGGATGGGTGAGAGGAAGAACAGGTTAGGGAGGCAGAGACAGGCTGAGCTGGTTTTGGGATGCAGTGGGTGGAGGGGATGAGCTGGGCTGGTTGTGTGATGCAGTGGGGGGAGGGGACGAACTGGGCTGGTTTTGGGATGCAGTTGGGGAAGGGGAGATTTTGAAGCTGGTGAAGTCCATGTTGATACCATTGGGCTGCAGGGTTCCCAAGCGGAATATGAGTTGCTGTTCCTGCAACCTTCGGGTGGCATCATTGTGGCAGTGCAGGAGGCCCATGATGGACATGTCATCTACAGAATGGGAGGGGGAGTGGAAATGGTTTGCGACTGGGAGGTGCAGTTGTTTATCGCGAACCGAGCGGAGGTGTTCTGCAAAGCGGTCCCCAAGCCTCCGCTTGGTATCCCCAATGTAGAGGAAGCCACACCGGGTACAATGGATACAATATACCACATTGGCAGATGCGCAGGTGAACCTCTGCTTAATATGGAAAGTCATCTTGGGGTCTGGGATAGGGGTGAGGCAGGAGGTGTAGGGGCAAATGTAGCACTTCCTGCAGTTGCAGGGGAAGGTGCTGGGTGTGGTGGGGTTGGAGAGCAGTGTGGAGCGAACAAGCGAGTCATGGAGAGAGTGGTCTCTCCGGAAAGCAGACAAGGGTGGGGATGGAAAACTGTCTTGGGTGGAGGGGTCAGATTGTAGATGGCGCAAGTGTCAGAGGATGATGCGTTGTATCCGGAGGTTGTTGGGGTGGTGTGTGAGAACAATGGGGATTCTCTTAGGGCGGTTGTGGCGGGAACAGGGTGTGAGGGATGTGTTGTGGGAAATGCGGGAGACGCGGTCAAGGGCGTTCTCGACCACTGTGGGGGGAAAGTTGCGGTCCTTGAAGAACTTGGACATCTGGGATGTGCGGGAGTGGAATGCCTCATCCTGGGAGCAGATGCAGCGGTGGCGGAGGAATTGGGAATAGGGGATGGAATTTTTGCAGGAGGGTGGGTGGGAGGAGGTGTATTCTAGGTAGCTGTGGGAGTCGGTGGCTTTGAAATGGACATCAGTTACAAGCTGGTTGCCTGAGATGGAGACTGAGAGGTCCAGGAAGGTGAGGGATGTGTTGGAGATGGCCCAGGTGAACTTGACGTTGGGGTGGAAAGTGTTAGTGAAGTGAATGAACTGTTCAAGCTCCTCTGGGGAGCAAGAGGCGGCGCCGATACAGTCATCAATGTAACGGAGGAAGAGGTGGGGTTTGGGGCCTGTGTAGGTGCAGAAGAGGGACTGTTCCACGTAACCTACAAAGAGGCAGGCATAGCTTGGGCCCATGTGGGTGCCCATGGCCACCCACTTTGTCTGTAGGAAATGGGAGGAATCGAAAGAGAAGTTGTTGAGGGTGAGGACGAGTGCGGCTAGGCGGATGAGGGTGTCGGTGGAGGGGGACTGGTCGGGCCTGTGGGACAGGAAGAGGCAGAGGGCCTTGAGTCCATCTGCATGCGGAATACAGGTGTATAGGAACTGGACGTCCATGGTGAAAATGAGGTGTTGGGGGCCAGGGAATTGGAAGTTCTGGAGGAGGTGGAGGGCGCTGGTGGTGTCACGGATGTAGGTGGGGAGTTCCTGGACCAAAGGGGAGAAAATGGAGCCCAGATAGGTGGAGATGAGTTTGGTGGGGCAGGAACAGGCTGAGACAATGGGTCGACCAGGGCAGGCAGGTTTGTGGATTTTGGGAAGGAGATAGAAACGGGCCGTGCGGGGTTGGGGAATAATAAGGTTGGAGGCTGTGGGTGGGAGGTCCCCTGTGGTGATGAGGTCATGAATGGTGTTGGAGATGATGGTTTGATGCTCGGGTGTGGGGTCATGATCAAGGGGGCGGTAGGAGGAGGCGTCGGAGAGTTGGCATCTGGCCTCGGCGATGTAGAGGTCAGTGCGCCACACTACCACTGCGCCACCCTTGTCTGCGGGTTTGATGGTGAGGTTGGGGTTGGAGCGGAGGATATAAAAACCTATCTGGTTCATGAATATTGTGTAGGGAAGGAAAGGGTCCAGGTCCGAAACGTCAGCTTTTGTGCTCCTAAGCTGCTGCTTGGCCTGCTGTGTTCATCCACTTTGTTATATCAGCCATCCTCACCTGGTTTGACATCTGTGTGACTCCAGACCTATGTGAATGTCACTGACTCTTAACTTGCTCTCTGAGCATTGGCAATGAATACTGACCAACCCAGCAATGTCCGCATCCTATGAATGAGCACATTTCTGTTGGCACCTTCAGGAGTGGCATTCCATGCTTCCCATTAGCACATTCCAGATAATAACTGAAATTGCATCAGCAGCTACCATTGGCTGTGAAGTCCCTGATATCCAGACCGCGAGCATCCAGATTTCCCTACATCTGGTGAATGATTCAAAAAGGGAAATTCTGAATCCTTGCAATCTGGATAACATGGATTTTACTGGTATCAGCTATTGAAAGGGAATAATGGCTCAGATGCTTTAATCAGGCTATTTTAAGACTTGCCTAATTGGTAAAAAAAAAATCACCTGTCACAACCAGGAGACTGGTAGTTATGAGTAGTCTGGCCACATGTTTTTAAGATGCACCTTGATCTTGTGCCAGCAATGATTTGCGCTCTCGCAGCCACTTTCTCGTGAAACCAACAGATGCACTGGTGCAGTCTGGATACAGGGGAGGTCGCAAATGTATCCTCTTTTAAAATAAATTTTTGTAATTAAATTTTGGTATGTTCATTGATATCTGGGGTTATGAACTCTCTTTTCTGATGATGTTTATGTTGAGGTACAGCATAGTCATAAGCACAAACAAGCACCAACAGCATCGTGGAGCTAATACCAAGGCAACATTATCAGGGATTATTGGTTCCAGTCAGTGTAATGTTCAGGGAGATACTGTACAATTTCTTGATTTGTCCAATTTCATGTTTGTTCTTTCTCATTTGGTTTCTCCCATATCAGGCTGAATGTTGACCTTGTGATGATGTAAGTGAGTGATCGTGATATTTTACATCTTTATCTATTATTATTTCAATTCGTTTTCCACTATTATCAAGTCAATATTTATCCCTTTCTGTTCAATTCTCATGCAAATTGTCATAATTCAAAAATAATACAGTCAATGAGAGTTATTCACCTATAATGTAGGGGAAGCATCACAGCTGGATCAGGTTCTTTGCTTATTGATCATCTGCATACTCCATTCAAGAAGGAATCAATAGATTGCAATGATTTAATTATTTTTCTGTCTCTAACCAAAGAGATTGTGGACAGTTCGGCTGTAATATTCCAACACTGCTGTGCAAAGTCAGTTGACTTCTCGTCAGTATAACTGAACAATAAATCAGGCAGAGGTCTTATCAACCTCATCGTTAGGAGAGCTTACTTTGTTTTCTTCTAGTTTAAACAATCATCCATGAAATTTGTTCTTCTCCTTCTGATAGAACGTTATCCTTTTCAACATACCGAAGCCGTTGTATTTGGGAGTCTGGGTCTTCTTCTCATCATTATCCTGATAGTGGTGCTAAGTCTGAGAAAGTGCATGGGAGCCCGTAAACAAGGTAAATTCATGCGAATAATCTCTGGTCTTGTACTCTTAAGGGAATGTGGAAATATTTACAAACCTTAGGATTGACTATTACATCTTGCTTCTAAGATATTATCCTATAGGTTTAATTGTAGCAAGTTCCATTCCACCATCAACCCTGCACTCAATGTTGTCTCCAAGTCAACTAACACTTTGATTTTAAAATTCTCATCTGTGTTGTTAAATCATACTGTGGGTCCTGCCCTTACTGTCTCTTTAATCTCCTCTACTTACACATTCCTCTGAGACATCAGTGTCAGTCTAAACCTGGCCTCCTTACTTTCGAAATTATGGGATGACCCACAATGGCATCAGGGAGGGACTTCTGGGACTTTGATCTCACGATGGTGAAAGAACAGCAATATATTCCCAAATCAGGATGGTGAGTGGCTTGGAGAGAAACTTCTGGCTCGCAGCATTCCCATATATCTGCTGCCTTATCCTTTTAGACAGACATTGAGGTGCCAATATTGGACTGTGTTGGACAAGGTCAAAAATCACATGACACCAGGTTATATTCCAACAGGTTTATTGAAAACATTAGCCTCCAGAGTGTTGTTCCTTCTTCATGGGGACTTATACCTGAAGAATGAGTAAAGTTCTGAAAGCTAGTGTTTTCAAGTAAACCTGTTGGACTATAACCTGGTGTTGTATGATTTTTGACCTTCTAGACCATGGGTTTGGAAGGTGCTGTCTGAGGCTCTTTGGTGAATTTCTGCGGTATATCTTGTAGATAGTACACACTGCTGCTATTGAGCCTCAGTGGTGGAAGGAGGAAATGTTTGTGGATGTGGTACCAATCAAGCGCACTGCTTTGTCTTGGATGGTGTCAAGCTTTTTGAGCATTGTTGAAGCTACACCTATCCAGGCAAGTGGGGAGTATTCCATCACACTGCTGACTTGTGCTTTGTGAGTCAAGAGGAGTCAAGAAGTGAGTCACTCACCATTGCATTATTATCCTCGGGCATAATCTTGCAGCCACTGTCTTTATATGGTGAGACCAGTGGGATTTCTGAACAATGATAACCCATGATATTAATAGTTAGAGATTCAGGTTCACTTGTCAGCCCAGGTCTGGATATTGTCCAAACTGTGGATTTGAAATGGGCTAATTTCAAATGTGAGGAGCCATGAATGGTGCTGAACATTATGTGCTGATCAGCGAATATCGCCACTTCTGACCTTATGATGGATGGAAGGCCATTGATGAAGCAGTTGAAGATGGATGGGTTCTGGACATTACCCTGAGGAATTCCTATAGCGATGTCCTGGAGCTGACATGACTGATTTCCAACAACCATAACCATTTTCCTATATTCCAGGATTGACAACAACCATCAGAGAGTTTCCCCCCAATACCTGTTGATTCCAGTGCGGCTTAGGATCCTTGATACCACACTCCATTGAATGCAGCCTTGATGTCATGGTCTGTCACTCTCACCTCACCTCTGGAATTCAACTCTTCTGTCCTTGTTTGAATTAAAACTGTAATGAGGTCAGGAGCTGAGTGGCTCTGGTGGATCCCAAACTGTGCGTCACTGAGCTGGTTATTGTTGAGCAGGTGCTGCTTAATAGCACTGATGATAACACCTTCCATCACTTTACTGATGATTGAGAGTAGGCTGATGGGATGGTAGTTAGTCAAGTTGGATTTGTCCTGTATCTTGTATACAAAACACACTTAGGCAAATTTCTGCATTATCAGGTAGATACCAGTGCTGTAACTGTACTGAAATAGCTTGGCTAGAAGAGCAGCAAGTTCTGGAACATAGAACAGTACAACATAGCACAGCACAGGCCCTTCAGTCCATAATGTTGTGCCAACCTATTATTCTACTAAGGTCAAACTACCCTGCATACCCTACATTTTGCTATCTTCCATGTGCCTATCCAAAGTCTCTTAAAAGTCTCTAAAGTGCCTGACTCCTCTACTACTGCCGGCAGCACATTCCACACGACCACCACTCTCTATGTAAAGAACCAACCTCTGACATCTCCCCTATACTTTCCTCCAGTCACCTTAAAATTATACCCCCCATAATAGCCATTTCTGACCTTGGAAAATGTCTCTGACTATCCACTCTATCTATGCCTCTCCATCATCTTGTACATCTTTATCAAGTCACCTCTCATCCTTCTTCGCTCCAATGATAAAAGCCCTAGCTTCCTCAACCTTTCCTCAAAGGCAGCATCCTGGTAAATCTCCTCTGCACCCTTTCCTGTAATGAGATGACCAGAACTGAACGCGATACTCCAAGTGTGGTCTAACCAGAATTTTATAGAGCTGCAGCATAACCTCACAGCTCCTAAACCGAATTCCCCTGCCAATGAAAGCCATAATACCATATGCTTACTTTGCAACCCTATCAACTTGGGTAGCAACTTTGAGGGATCTATGGACGTCGACCCCAAGATCCCTCTTGCTCCTCCAAACTGCCAAGAATCCTGACACTAATCCTGTATTCTGCATTCAAATTCAACCTAACAAATGAATCACTGCACACTTTTCTGAGTTGAATTCCATCTGCCACTTCTTTGCCCAGCTCTGCATCCTGCAAATGTCCTGCTGCAACCTATAATAGCCCTCTACGCTGTCCAAAACTCCACCAACCTCCATGTCATTGGCAAACCTACTAACCCACCCTTCCACTTCCTCATTCAAGTAATTTATAAAGATCACAAAGAGCAGGAGTCCCAGAACAGATCCCTGCAGAACACTATTGGTCACCTAGCTCCAGGCTGAATACTTTCCATCTACTACCACCCTCTGTCTTCTATTGGTCAGCCAGTTTTGTATGCATTTTCTGGAGCACACATCTTCAGTACTATTGCCAGAATGTAATCAGGGCCCATCACCTTTATAGTATCCAGTGTCTCCAAGCATTTCTTGATAGCCTGTGGAGCCTTCAACCTGGTTAAGCCTGGGCTTTACCTCGCTGCTTAAAGAGACCTTTAAATGGGCCTTATCCTACCGTCAATGAAAAGGTGTAAGACAGAGAAAAGAAACACCTGCAGAATGAAGAAATAGTGGGTCAGGTGATCAGGGTGGCCTAAACCTCTGCCTTATGCAAATCCTTTGAAACAAGCACCAAGTCAATGTTTTCAGATGAAAGACTGGCCATAGAGGAAACCCACAAGTCCCTTCAGAGGTTGTAAGAACTGTTGTTGGAAAGGTATTGGATCTCTGATCTCAGGACACAGTGTTTATTTATCTGTACACGCTGCTGACAAAACACCTCCCCGAAAAATCCTGACCTGTGGGAACTCATCCCTCCATCCCTTATCTATATCCTTTCTCCCTCAGGCAGCAAGCAGGTAGGTGCGTTAGTAAGTAGACCCCTCCCCCACCCACAATGGTAGTGTTGCCAAGCTATCCATGGTTACCAACAATAGATTGCCTGGCAGCATTCGTTCAGGATGGGATTTCTGTCCGTGAGGTCCCTAATTCCAGGGAAAGTAAACAACAGTCCAGTTATGTGCCTGTTTGGTCTGATTATTTGGGCTTTCCCAAAAGTATGAGAGGTGGGGCTATCCACAACTATCCAACTATTGATTGAGACCCCTATTGTCTACATTAAATGTTGGCTAGTACCTCCTTCTATGACTCAAGAGTCATGCTTTGATTTATAATATTCATTTAAAGTATGTATATTGATATAGGTTATTATCCTTTCTGTTGTAGGATTATATTAACAGATCTATTATTCATTCGTGGGATGAGGGCATCTCTGACATCCCAATGCAATTGAAGTGATGGTAGTGAGGTGTCATCTTCAACTTTCTGTCCATGTAGTGTAGGTACCACATAGCTTAGATTCAAGAACTGACCTATTAAATTACAGGATTGAAAATGTTACCTGGCTTATCAAGAAAAGAGGAAGTGAGAAAACAGTGAACTATGAGGCAGTCAGGTTAACATTAGTCATTGGGAAAATGACTAATTCTAGTTATTTAAACAGTCTTAATAACACCCTTTGAAAAGCATGCAGGTCCAGCAAGCAATGAGGAAGGCAAGGATATGTTCATCTTTATTCCAAGGGAATTGGAGAACAAAAATAAAAGAGCCTTGCTAAACATTTATAAGCTTTGGTGAGAGCATGCCTGGAATATTGCATGCAGTTTTCAATCCTCACATTTATGAAAGGACATTCTGAAGAAGATTTAATGCATCTGCAGGTCTTGTTTATCTCATTGGTAGAGATTCCAAGTTTGGTAAGTTGATGTATTATAGACTATTACCATTATTCTGTTCTTAACTAGTTTCTTTATATATTACAATTAACATTCATGAAGAAAACGCAATGTGTTTTAAGATGTGAACTGTTTAATGAACAGGCTTGAAAAGTCAAAGATTGAAGCCCTTGCAACAAAAGGAAGATGTAGAAGATATATCTCAGCTTTATTCAAATATTAATGAAGTCCAGCAAATGCAAGGTAATAGGAATTCTGGCATTGTGCTTGATTCAATGTGGCAATGTTGCTTTTGTTTTGTACTTTCTAGCTGGAATTAAAATAAATTCAAACACAGAAATGTTATGTATTTACTAGGTCACATCCAAAAATCCTGTGGAACACACAGGCTTTGTTTATTTAACTGTCCAAATAATTTTCATATTTATTGTTAAGTCTTTCTAATCGTCATAATTAGGTGCTCTCCAATGCCTAGTTTATAGCAGCCAATGGAATTTAACCACTTACAGGAATTTAGTCAGCATCTCATTCTAAACAAGGCCAATGAGTAAGATAGCAGCTGCTGGGAACAGTCACCATATCTATTCTTTGGAAGTAATTGACTTTATTTTTAGACTAAGTGTATGGGGGAGGCGGGGAGGTGAGATACTTCTATTTAGGATGGGTTTCTTTTTTCAAGTGACTACAATCTTCTCAGTTTATGACATATGCATGGTGGATTACGTACCATATTTCATGGTTCTGCACCCCCTCTGTGACCTTTTAGGCTCCAATGTCCATATTTAAAAAGCATCCAGACAGCACTTCACTCTCAACTTCTGCTCATCACTTTCATTCACGCTGGAATTGTCAAAAAGCAGGTCAAAAAAGTGGTGCAAGATGGAAGTTCTTTTCCCTGTGGATGGCAGCAAGAGGCCATCCTGACTGATGAGGATAACTTGAGACAGAGGTGGCTATGGAGGTCAGCACCAATTGAGCCCCTGTGCTGCAGGATGATGACTAATCTGTTGACCTCTTGCAGGGTATCTCATTTTGCCCACCCATTGATTCATTCCCCAATGGGTGTGGGATATCATTGGAAAGTTATCACTGCAGAGAACTGTGACACAGGAAGTTGAGTGCTGGGCCTCTCTGTCAGATACCCTGGGTGTAATCCATGCCTGTAAATTCACTTCAGCTCCCAGTGCAGCACTACTGGCCCCACAATTGTACATGTCTATCATGTCTGGTTGTATTCAGACTGAAACATAAAGGGAGCTACAATGCTCAGCAGTTCACTCAACATTGACTGAGTGAAATAAACACAGAAAATGCTGGAGAATTTCTGGCAGCATCTGGAGAACAAGAAACACAGTTCACACTTTGGTTTGGTAAGACTCTTCTTCCACCCACGAACCTTTCTTCAAAAAGAGGACAACATTGACATTTAATAGCTTTTCACCAAAGACTTGCATGGGACAAGGACACCCACATATCTGTCATGAGCAATTTTGACCCATGTCTGGGTGGGAAGGTATAACTGCATTAGGACTACAGGAACAGGAATGTATCATTTGACCAACTGAGCTTGCCCTGCTATTCAATTAAATTATGGTTGATCTCCTACCAGTTCCCTGCATTGTCTCCGTGTTCCTTAGAGCCATGAGTCTCCAGAAATCTAGTGATTATGATCTATCTTACATTCAAACTTCATGTAAAATTCAATGACATTATCATCCCTATTTCCAAGAGCCTTCTTTAAAATAAGGTTATTTTATATCCCCTTCTCATTATAGAGTATAGAATTTCCTTTATTACCGCGCCTACTCCTGTACAGTGAAAAATTTTTACAATAGCTGCCTTTAATGGAGCCATCTTTGGTACAAGTACCCAGGTTCAAATCTAACAAGGGTGAAAAAACAATAGTGTTGTTACAGAGTAAAATAGAATAGAGATTAGCATGAAACAGTGGAAAAGTCCAGAATAATAACAAGAGACCATTCGTACTTAAATTCCAGTCCATGCCTGCAGACCCCAGAGCACCAGACCACACTGCCTCCACATGCGGGTCTCCATTAAGGACTTGCACTGCTACAGCTTCCAGAATCACCCGTTTGCTCCGCCACAGGACTTGCATCAGTATACAATGCAATGTTATACAACACTGAATCCAAAATCACTTGCTTGCTAGTTGCCTCCTCAATGTACGGAAACCCATCTCGTGTATACTTCAAGAATTCATCCTCCACAGCACTAGTGCTGACTTGGTTAACCTAGTGTGTATGCAAACTGAAGTTGTGAATTATTATTGTATTCCTCTAATCATATGCATCTGTAATTTCCTGATTTATAGAATGCCTGATACTAGCATTGGAGTTTGCTGCTCTGTAAACAACTCTTGCCAATGTTTACTTCCCTTTGCTGTCTCTTAGCTCCAGCCAAAATGGTTCTACATCTAGATCCTTTGATCAAACATCTTCTTTTACTCATGTAATGACATTATCCCTTGTTACGAATGCCACTCCATCTCCTTTTTCACCTTTTGCCCTTTCTTAGATTTTCAGTTCTCAATCTCACATGTGGGCTCACGTGTCAATGTTTTGCAAATATTACACATATTCAGACAAAATGCCTAATTGAGCCTTTTAACATAATTCTCAATTTATTGCTTGCAAATGCTCTATCTTCTATTTTTGCCAATAATCTCCTACTTCCTTTTACTAGTTCAGATTCCATTGAAATTGAACTCCCTTTTAGGATCCCACATCCTGCCTATCTAGTTTAAACACTCCCTGACAGGATTAGCAAATCTATCCATGCTAAGATGCAGATTGAAATGAAAACAGAAAGTGCTTGTGAAACTTAACAGATCAGGTAGCATCTTTGGAGAGAGAAATGAAGTTAATGTTTTGAGTCCAGTGACCCTTCAAACTATGTCTACCTAATTACCTAATCAGCTACTCTTAATATCACTTGGAACCTTCAACAATCAAGTTCAAACAATAAAACATTTCACAATGATAGTCTACCTTAGATTAAATCTCATTCATACGTAGATCTGGATATCAATTAATGGCCTGTTTAATAATGCAAAGTATTGTGGATACTAGAAATCTTGAAGAGAAAATGCTGAGTAAGTTCAAAAGGTCTGGCAGCATCTATTAGGAGAGAAACAGTTTCAAATTCATTGAGTCCTCATTGGAACTTTTTCAGTTTGGTTAACGGCTGTGTTTTGTTGCCCTTTCATTGCCCGGTCACTTCATTTCCTGAGATATCAACCGTCAACCACCAAAGGCCCACACAACACTTGTCACACACGCTCTCGCATTCTCAAAACTGCTCAAGACAATGAATATGATTGATTCAGAACAGCATGAGGGCCTTGTTGAGGCTTTTTTTTGTTTTCCTCAAGGTCTAATTCCATTTTCTGGATGATGCAAATTGTACAAATATTGCACCAATATTGTGGAAGTACCTGAATATAACCACTTATAAAAAACCAAATTAAACTCAAGATTTTTTTCAGACAAACCTTTTTTTTAGCAGGTACAGAGTCACTAGAGCTTGGAACTAATAGCTCTGAATATGCAAGTGTCAGTGGAATGGCAAAAGCAGTCGGTAAGTAATTGAATCATATTATGTGGCTCTATTTGTGTCAGTATTGTTAAAAAGAAAGTGTCAGATTTTATTGTATTAAAAAGAAAATGTTAGATTTTATTGTAGTAAGCTTTGCTTCTGGTAGCACTTTGGGCAGGAAGTTCTTCAGTCCTGCAATGATAAAGACTGAGATATTTTCACACAACTTAGCAATATGTGGTTTGTGAAGCTATTGCAATATAAACATCTTCAAACTGATCACACAAACTTAGATCTATTAATACTTGTCATTGTATGTATCATATGTTTGCAAAAGGAATGTCTGTTTATAATTCTATAGTATCTAAGTCATATAGAGATACCTTTCAGACCAATCAGTGCATGCCAGTATAATTAGTTAAAGCAGCAAGTGGTATCATGTTACTGTCACTTGCTAATCCTGTACATCCCAGGTTAATGCCCTGAAGATATGCCTTCAAATCCCACCATAACAAGTCGTGATGTTTGAATCTTTTTTAAAAAGGTAGCATAATAGAGACAAAGGTGTCACTGTCAATTGCTGTAAAACCCATCTGCTTCACTTTTGTCCTTCAAGGAAACATATCTAACATCCTTACCTGTGACAGCCAGCAATGTGGTTGACTGTTAACTAATCTCTGGGAAATTACAGATGGACATAAATGTCAACCAAGACAGTGGTGCTGATGTCCCATGAATGCATTTTTAAAAATGACCTGTAGATTTTAATTACTTGTTCAACAGCTCCACGGAGGAGTAAGATTCTCTCCAGGGCAAGCTCTCACAATTCCATCTTCACTTTTCTCAACATTTCCAGGAAGGGACAGGTTCCCTGAAGAAGTAATTGGCAAATGACTTTCGGTGTCAATTATGTGTGGTGTTATATTTTAGTTATAAAAAGTTACATATTATGTGGGACATTATGATCTAAATGACACTTGTCAGAGATCTAACAAACATATACCCAAACCCATCCCTGCTTGCCTTTTAAAACTGTATTAATGCCCCTTCATGTGTTTGAATTGTGCACAGTTCCTCAAGTGTGAACCAATCTAGAATTGATCAGAGTTCAGCATGACCTTGTATGAAAAGACTGAAAGAGCCTATGGTTCTTTATGGTCTGATCAAAATGAATACAAGAAGAAATGTGCTGTTTGATAAAAATCAAATTTATTAGTCTAATATAATTTAAATATATGCAAAGTAGTGGGTCAATCCATTAGCTTGAACTTCTGCAGACATATTTGGCAAGTGAGTCTCACTGCCCTCTGCCCGAAAGGGACTCCTGGGTGACATCTCGTACTGGGAGCTCCATTACAGTTTCCACGGCAATGTATTGTGAATTCCAGTCCAATGGGAAAGGTCCTGCTCTCATTAACCCAAGTCTGACTGGGAGAATCCAGTGAGTGGGACAAAATCCCTGATATTAATACTACTCTAGTTATGTACTGTATCACCATTTCATACTACTTTCAGTATTTCTCCAGACATTCCATTGTGCAGAAAATAAGTTGAAAACATTTCCACGTGCCTCCATGTAGTGTGCACAAGTGGACGATTCCCTCCAATCCTTACCCCCAGTCAATGCAGGATATTTTCACATGAAGCCTGTATTTCACGCACTTTTCCACTTTACTGCAATTGCTTATTATCATGTCCAATTAATGCCCAATAACTAATTCTTTATCGTCTGGTTTGAGAATATCATTTTAAGCCCAACATTCAAACCACTGTACTTTTTAATTCTCCCCAGTTATAAAAGTGATATGTTGGTTTTTTTAAGATCTTATTAGCCATATTACTAGTGAATTGGGCTTCACAGGGCTAAATGTTACAGTCCTTGCCCAGGATATTTGGAAGAAAGTGGGTGTCACTCATAAAATAGTGCAGAGGGAGTGAGGCCTGCTTAGTGGTTTGGTGCACACCTTTGATATTTGACAAAATTAAAAGCCATTCATTTCATACCATCTTCAGCCCTTTAAGGAGTACAACATGAATCTATGGTGAGTTTGTGCCTAAAAGTAATGTACATTACAAAATTACAAATTAGTTTCTCAAATTGCTTGTCTCCCATCCTATAACTTAATACAATTTCTTAAAGTACCTTCACCAACTCACCCCACTTACTATGTTGTTTCCTTTGGAATTTAGACTCTAAGTGCAGATGAAACTAATTCACTAGTGCATTCAATATAAACTCTTACAATACTGTGGTGACTTTAAACTAGATTACTAACATGGCTTCAGGTGTGTTCAGACTCTGCAAATAGAGGTTAAAATTCATAAATTCTGTCTTATTCTGTGCAGACATAGAAAAAGAAGATATTCATTATGGATCTATCAATTTTCAGAAAACTGCACCAGGTAGTAAAACTTATTTCTTTCATTCCTAACTTCTTTAAGGTGAGGAACATTAACTTGGAGACTAAACTTTATTTAACTGTAACAACCCATCAGCACTGTCTATTAGCATCAAACAACCCCAGAGATCTGCTCATGTTCTCACACTTCAAGATACTGGATGTGTGTCAGGGTGCCACTCAATGGCGAGTACCTTCTCTCTGGGGTTTCAAGTACCACAATAGAGATGTGAGCACATCAATGCAGTTTTGAGGCAATGCCATGTTGGCCTCTTTCAGTGGAGACTTGATCTGAAGGCCGTGTAAGCTGCCATTGCATTCATTTGATAAGCATGGAGGAGTGCTTGCAGCTATCTTGGGTAACGCTTATCCTTCAAGCCTCAACAAAAATAGATAATAATGGTCATTATCACATTGTAATGCACTAAGGTTGTAAAATCTACAATGTAAATGTGATTTCTTCCTTTTGGTCACCAACCTTTGGTCCACTTGCTGTGTACAGGCATCAAGTGGTCTCTGAGTGCAGTTCCCCATAAATACTGAATTAGAGGCGGAATGGTGGTATAGGGATGATCCTTACAGGAACTGCATGGAGACTGCAGAACTGGAAACAACACGTAATAAAGCAGTTCAATAATTAGACACAGATGACTATGGTACTGGGCTGTCAACCTGAAGGTTATGAGCTCCACTTCCAGCAAGATGCCATCACCAGACACAGACTCCCCTCCCCTCCCTTGTCCATCATCTGCATGGACCGTTCTCTCCAGGAGACCCTGGTCTGCACTTCCTTCACCCCCAGCATCCCCCCACAATCCTATGGCACATTCCCCTATAGCCAGGGAAGGAGCAGCACCTGCCCATTTACCTCCTCCCTCCCCCGTATCCAAGCCTTCCAGGTGAAGCAACACTTCACCTGCACTTCTCAGAATCTAGTCGACTGCATTTGCTGCTCATAATGTGGCCTCCTCTAAACTGGGGAAACAAAGCATTGACTGGGTGACTGCTTTGCAGAACATCTACATTCTGCTCACAAAACAGACCCTGAGCTGCCTGTTGCCTGTCACTTTAATGCACCACCCTGTTCCCTGGCCAACATCGCTGTCTCTGGTTTGTTGCAGTGTTCTAGCGAAGCTCAACGCCAACTGGTAGAACACCTCATTTTCCACTTGCAGGCCCTACAGCCCTCCGGACTCGATATTGAGTTCAATTAGTTTAGGGCCTAAACTCTCCATGTCCCATCCCTCTACCCTACATACCAGGCCTTGTTACCACTTAGCCTGCCATTACATACCCCCTGTTGTCAGTCACTAATAGTCTCCATTAACAACAATTCACCCTCTCTGCCTGATCATTATCAACTCTTTGTCTGTCCAACTGCTGTTCTCTCTCTTTAGGCTCTATCCTATCGTTTACTCCCTACCCACCCCCTCGCTTTTTCTGCACATAAACTGATGTTTTTCCAGCCACCATCAGTTCTGAGGAAGGGTCACCGGACCCAAAACGTTAACTCTGTTTTTTCCTTCATAGATGCTGCCGGACCTGCTGAGCTTTTCCAGGAACTTTGTTTTTGTTCCTGATTTACAGCATCTGCAGTTCTTTCAGTTTTTGGTTGTGAGCTCCAATTTTATCGTGTTAGATATTTTCTTATCAACCTGTTCAGGGCTGTTATTACCCAGCCTGGAACTTGAAACTGAGTCTGCCAGCTCGGAGGTAAACACTGCTCCATAGCACCTTCAATCCTATTGTGCTATATAGAGAAGTTGAAAGATACAATGTTTACATGAATGCCAGAGAACATGCGGCTATTGGGTTTTTAAATTAAACTTTGGGGAATGATGTTACTTTGTGGCTCCAATCATATGTTAACCTAAACCACGTGGTTACCCTTTGACACATGGTGAGGAATTTGTTAAAAGTGTTCAAGAAAATTTTCTGTACCAATATGTGGTTGTAGATACTCAACAAGGAGCAAAGACCGGCCTTCTCTCAGGAAATAAGCCACGGAAAGTGAATGAAGTATTAGTGAGGGAGTGCTTTGGGACTAGAGCATCATTCTATTCATTTTAAAATAGTATGGTAAGAGAAAGCCGTATAAAAGTTGAAGTTCTTAATTGGAGTAAGGCAAATTTTGACAGTATGGACAGAAACTTTGGGGCAGGCAATTTGCAGGTAAAGGGATTATTGACAAGTGGGAGGCTTTCAAAAGTGAAACAACAAGAGTTCAGAGACATTATGTTCTTTATAAAGCGAAGGGTAAGTGGGTAAGGTTAGAGAGCAGTGGCTGAAGACTCTGATCGGAGCCTCACTATCCTTAATAAGAACATAAAAACTAGGAGCAGGAGTAGGCCATCTGGCCCCTCGAACCTGCCCCACCATTTAATAAAATTATGGCTGGTCTTTTTGAGACTCAGCTCCACTTACCCGCCCACTCACCATAACCCTTAATTCCTTTACCGTTCAAAAATTTATCTAGCCTTGCCTTAAAAACATTCAGCGAGGTAGCTTCAACTGCTTCACTGGGCAGGGAATTGCACAGATTCACAACCCTTTGGGTGAAGAAGTTCCTCCTGACCTCAGTCCTACATCTGCTTCCCTTTATTTTGAGGTGATGCTCTCTAGTCCTAGTTTCACAACCTCCCTGCCCCCATCTTATTTATTCCCTTCATAATCTTATATTTTTCTATAAGATATCCCCTCATTCTTCTGAATTCCAATAAGTATAATCCCAGTCTACTCAGTCTCTCCTCATAACCCAACCCTCTCAACTCTGGAATCAACCGAGTGAATCTCCTCTGCATCCCCTCCAATGCTAGTATATCTCTTCTCAATTAAGGAGACCAGTGGTGTCCTGCAGTGATCGGTGCTGGGCCCACTGTTGTTAGTTACTTTTATAAATGATTTGGATGATAATTTAGGAGGTACATTCAGTAGGTTTGTGGATGACAAAACATTGGTGCTTTGGTCGACAGTGAGAAAGGTTATGTGAGATTGCAGAGGGATCTTGATCAATTAGGCCAATGAGCTGTGGGCTGGCAGATGAAGCTTAATTTGGTTATATGTGTGGTATTGCATTTTGCTAAAATGACCAAGGGCTGGACTTTCACAGATAATGGAAGAGACCTGAGTAATGGTGTTGAACAGAGACACCTAAGGGTTCAGATATACAGTCCTTTGAAAGTTTTTACATAGTCGTTAGAAAAACATGCTTGCTTTCATTGCTCAGACCATTGGGCATAAGAGTTGGAATGACATGTTATGGTTGTCGAGCAAGTTGGTAAGACTCATTTTGGAGTATTGTGTATAGTTTTGGACACACTGCTACAGGAAGGATATTATTATTAAGTTGGAGAATGTTCAGAAAAGATTAACCAGGATGCTGCTGGGACTGGAGGGTTGAGTTACAGAGAGAGGATGGATAGGCTGGGACTCTTTTCACTGGAACGTAGGAGGTGACCTTACAGAGGTTTATAAAATCATGAGGGACATAGATAAGATGAATAGCAAAGGTGTTCTCCCTTTTGTCAGGGTTTACAAAGCTCGGGGTAAACTTTTAGAGAAAGGTGAGAAGAGAAAGATTTAAAAGGGACTTGAGGTGCAACTTATCCACACAGAGGGTGGTTCATGTGTGGAATGAACTGCCAGAGGAAGTGGTCAATGCTGGCACAGTTACAACATTTGGACATGTACTTGAATAGGAGAGGTTTAGAGGAATATGGGCCAAATGCAAGGAAATAGGGTTTGTTCGAGGAAGGGTCACTCAACCCAAAATGTTAACTCTGATTTTTGTCCACAGATACTGCCAGACCTGCTGAGCTTGTCCAACAATTTCTGTTTTTTTTTCTGGTAATAGTTCAGTTTGGAAAATTTGGTCAGCATGAACAAGTTGAACCGAAGGACCTGTTTCCATGCTGTCTGACTCTGCGACTCTATAATAAGCATCCTCTTACGATGTCTTTATGTTTCAATGGAAACATTTTCTCCAACAATTCATTTAAAAAGAAACACCCAGTTCCACCAGTAACTGAGTGAGCAAGCAACGAGTCATGCAATCTTCCAACAGTGATGGAAGGAACAATTTTTTTCGATATCCCTGCACTGCATTTTCCAAATGTCATTCATCATATGGATGTGAGTCATACAGATCAATATCGTGTTGATCTATCAGCAGTATGAGAGATAAAGTTGAAGAGGTTTGACTTTCATGTTGTCGGTTTTTTTCCATCCAATCTACCAATGCTATTCTTGTGATGTTTTAATTATTCCAGGGAGCAAACAGGTAACAGAGAGAGCACAGAGCAACAAGCAACTTTCAGGAGCTGTAAGTATAAAGATCACTGGGAGTCGAAATATATTCCATAGTCTTAATATCTATTATTTGTAACATTGTTGTCTGATGTAAAGAGATTCAATGCATAATCTATTATTATAAGCAGCTATTTTCTCTCTCCCTCAGGAATTGGGTGCTTCAAATGAAGGTGATTCCTCTATTATCTATGCACAAATAGCAGGAGTGCAAGATCAATAATCTTCAGAAGTGGCCGGAGCAGCTTGGATTTAAGATTTGTGAAATAAAACGTTTTTCCTTGGGAACTGATTCTCTCACTTCTAAGTAGATTGAACCTTTCTTGCTGTGTACATCCGATGAGTTTACATAGTCATCACATTACAGATTTTAAACATCTATACTGCTTGCAATAGAAATCATTCACAATGATATTCTTTCACCTTGACTTCAACAGCTCAAGAACATGCCAGGCAGAAAAAAAGCTTTGTTACAAAAATAAGTAAAAATAAATTTACAAAGTGTATGTTTTACTGCCTACTCAATTAATGCCTCAGAATTGTAGGAGCAAACAATAATGATTCAGTATAACAAAGTGTGAAGCTGGATGAACACAGCAGGCCAAACAGCATGTCAGGAGCACGATGCTTTGTCCAATTGTCCAATTGTGAAATATTCATCCTTTAGTAGCCACCAACATTGACCAGATCATTCACCTGTTGTTCAGCATGAGTTGGAATTTCACAAATCTAAGCTTTGAATGCTTTTGTCATTCACGTGTTTAGGCATGCAACAAGCTTTTCTTAAGTATATAAGCTGATAAATTCATCATTATTGAAATGCTTTCAGTTGGATTCATCCTCATATTGCTGATTGAAGGATCGTCAAAGCTTTGAACTATAAGTTAGCATTCTGTGCTGTTTCCTCATGCTACACTGGAGTTAACATAACTCTACCAATGAGACAGTTCCCCAGGTCTACGTGAGTTGATGACATAATGGTGGATTATCAACTCCAACATAACATCAAGAAGTAGCACTGATATATCCATTCCTTACTATCCCATTTCCTAAAGAAATATCTCAGGTGGAAGTGGGAGAATCGGGGAATGATTTTATAATCTCTGCTAACAGCACGAATAGCATTTGAATTTCCAGTTAATAATTGAAAGGAAGCTATAACAGGATTTCACATTTTGAGATACTTACTGTGTCAGCTCCATAAAATGTGAAAGAGATCATTAATTGTTGTAAGAAAAATAATACTTTCTTCTACACTTTAAATCTGACTCCGCCCCCACACCCAGCTCCAGCTCTACAACCAACTCTACATCTAGCCCCAGCCCCAAACTGTGCCTGTTCTTCACCATTACCCTAGACCTCCTCCTCGCTGAGGACAAATGGTCAATCCTCTGCAAAGGACTCACCTTCATCCCCTACACCTGCACATCAATGAATGCTGTTCACGCTTGGACATCAAACAGCTTTTCTGCCACCTCTGCCTCAGTGCCTATTTCTTTAACCAGGAGTCTAACCCCTCCTCGGCAGACCCCTTCTCCCACCTCCAACACCACTCCTGGACACCACCTCCCCTCGACCTCTTCATTTCCAACTGTAGTTGCAACATCATTCGCCTCAATCTCTCCGCCCATCTCACCCACTCCAACCTCTACCCAATGAATGTGCCACCCTCCGTTCCCTCTGCTCCAACCCTAACCTCACCGTCAAACCCACAGATAAGGGAGGCGCAGTTGTTGTATGGCACACTGACCTTTAAATCACCGAGGCCAGGCGCCAACTCTCTGACACCTCTTCCTACCGACCCCTTGATCATGACCCATCCCTGAATATGACCAAACCATTGTCTCTCAGACCTTCATAACCTCTTTACCTTAGATGACCTTCCACCTACAGCCTCCAAGCTTATCTTCCCCAAACACACGCCATCCGTTCCTATCTCCTTCCCAAAATCCACAAACCGGAATGCCCCGGCTGACCCATTATCTCTGCCTGCTCCTGCCCCACTGAACTCATCTCCACTTACCTTGATTCTGCTTTATTCCTCCAGTCCAGGAACTCCCCACCTAATCCAGGACACCACTCATGCCCTGCACCTTCTCCAAGACTTCCAATTTCCCGGACGCCAACACTTCATCCTCACTATGGACACCCAAACCTTGTACACTTGAATTCCCCACATGGATGGCCTAAAAGCCCTCGCTTCTTCCTTTCCCATAGGCCCAACCAGAGAGCCTCCACTAACACCCTCATCCACTTAACAGGCCTTGTCCTTACCCTTAACAACTTATCTTTTAACTCCTCCCACTTCCTACCAATCGAGGAGGTGGCCATGGGCACCCACATGGGCCCAAGTTATGCCTGTTTCTTTGTAGGATACATGGAACAGTCCCTTTTCTGCTGTTACACTAGTATGATCCCCCACCTCTTCCTCCGCTACATTGATGACTGCATCAGCTCTGCCTTGTGCACCCACTAGGAGCTTGAACTGTTCATCAGCTTTACTAACACCTTTCACCCCAACTTCAAATTCGCTTGGGCCATCTCCAATATCTCTCTCCCCTTCCTGGAATTCTCCATCTCCAGCTCTGGTGACCGCCTCGAAATTGATGTCTGTTTCAAGCCCATTGACTCCCACAGCTAACCTTGACCACACCTCCTCTTACCCACATTCCTGTAAGAATACAGTCCCTTACTCCCAATTTCTCCATCTCCACAGTGTTTGCTCCCAAGATGCAGTGTTCCATTCATGAGCATCCCAGATGCCCTCTATTTCAAGGGCCCTCTGGTGATCGAAAATGTCCTCAACAACATCTCTTGCATTTCCCGCAGTTCTGCCCTCATATCCCCTCCTCCCAATAAAAAGCCAAAGGGATATTTCCCTCCCCACCCTTATCTGCCTTTCACAGCAACTTGCCTCTATGCAACTGCCTCGTCTGCTCCGCACTCCCCAACTAACACCACCACGCCCGGCAACTATCCCTGCAACTGCAGAAAGTGCTACACCTGCCCCTACACCTTCCCCCCTCACCTCCATTCAAGGCCAAAAACAAACCTTTTCATATCAGACAGCGGTTCACTTATACATCTGTCAACATGGTCTAACATAGGCGCTGTCCCGATGTGGCCTCTTCTACATTGATGAGACCAAGCATAGACTCAGAGACTGTTTCATGGAGCATTTGTGCTCTGAACACAACAAATGATGACACCTTCTAGCCACCAACCATTTTAACTCCCACTCCCACTCCCTTGGTGACAAGTCCTTCCTGGGCCTCCCCCAGTGTCACAATGACACTACCTACAAACTGGAGGAACAACATCTCATATTCTGCCTCGAGGGCCAACAGCCCGATGGCCTAAACATGAAATTTACCAGTATTAAAATCTCCCCACTCCCAGCTTCATCCAATGTCTGACCCTCTCTCTCATCACTGCCTCCTTGACCTGATACAACATGTTCATCTTCTCTTCCACTTATCTGCCTCACCAATCCCACCACTCCCTATTTGCACTCACCTATCATCATCCCCCCGACCTTCCCCATTTTCATCCTCCTCTCTCTATTTATTTCCCAGCTCCCTTCCCCCTCCCCATTTCTGAAGAAGTGTTCTGACCCGAAACGTCAACTTGCCTGCTCCTCTGATGCGACCTGGCCCGCTGTGTTCTTCCAGCTCCATACTGTGTTGACTCTGACTCCAGCATCTGCAGTTCTTGCTATCACAACAGTAAAGAATATGTCTCCCACCAAGAACTGATAACAAAGAGTGACATCAAAGCTCCTAATGTCTGCAAGGGTATGTCATTTGCCCTTCTTCATTTTCTAGAGTGAGGTCCAATGCTGCTTCTTTCATTTTTCAATATTTAAACTGGAAATGAGGACATTTTTCTCTCAAAGTGTGTAACTCTCCATTGCAGAGAGCAGCTGGCGCTAACTGATTGAATATATTGGGCTGAGACAGACAGATGTTTCATCTCCCAAGGCAGTTGGCAGTCACGGGCCACAGGTATGAAAATGGAGTTAAGGCCACAATCAGCCATGATTGGACTGAAGGCGTCAAGAGCCAAATGGCCTACTTTTCTCCTATATGTCATGTTCCCCATTCCTTCTTGTTTTAAACCAATATTTTTATTACAACTTGAACACATATGACTAATCATTAAAAACTTCAAGTAATTCATGGATAATATGGGAAGATGGAATTGAGGTGGATCATCAACCAGGATCTGGTAGAATGACAGAGCTGAATTGATGTAAATGGCCTATGTCAGCTCTTACTTCTTTAACTTCACTGATGCCTAATTCTTGAGCTATGAACATAGAGGATATTTGCTTCTCATGTAATTTCACAAGAGACAGTGTCAGTTCCTTTATACATTACAGCTGAGAATTTCAGTTTGTTGCCAGCATCTTTGCTCCTCACTCTTAGGACTTTGTCTTTTGTACAAAATAGGACATCTTACTGCAAACACGATTTTTAATTGATCTGTGTGACTTTGAATTGCACAATGTGATTTAGTCGCCATTTTGGATGTCTCACTTTTTAAGCTGGAGAGGACATCAGCTAATTATTTATACAGTTTTATCTCATAAAACTCAAAAAAGAGATTTCCTATAACACAATAGCTGCCTTTTTTGCTGGTTATTAGCTGAGCTGGTGGCAGCTTGGTCAATGTGACATTTTCCTCCTACACTTCTGTCACCTCCAGCTCTAAACAGGGTTAATCTAAAACACTCCTGACTGGTTCTCCTCAAGATGCAACCCCTGTAAAATTGAGGATGTTGAATCTCTGCAGCTTACAAACTAGCATGCAGTACCTTCTGTTCACTTATTTTCACTGACCTCCCCTGACTTCCAGTTATGAAACACTTCTGTTTTAAAAGTCTTGATGAGCTGTTGAAATATAAAGATTGCAAAAGCTTATGGAGTGATAGAGAGTAAAGAGGAAGAAGTAAAACTTGTTACCAAGCCACAAAAGAAGATATTAGAGATGTAAACAAAAGATTGATCAAAGAAATGGGCTCATAGGAACATTGCAAATTGAGTAATATAAGTGATTGGAGAAAGGTGGAAAGATTTTCTGAGGGACTTCCAGAGTCTAGGATATTCACAACTGTAGATCTGGCCACCAAAGTTCTGCTGGCTATTGAAGTCTATGACAAAGTAATGATACTTAATAGAGTGAAAATATCTCTCAGACCTTTGGGATCCGGAAGAGTCACAAAATAAAAATTATGAGGAAACAATGAACCATTATGCATGAACTTGATCAGCAGTCTGTAGTGGGAGCTCAGTTACTGTCCCTATCTTTGAAACAGCTTCTTCAATGACTAAATGCAAAGTAAGAACCCCACCGTCACCCAAAGATCTCCCCAAAAGATGTTAATTTCAAACTGAGTTTTTAAAGCACAGCAGTTATACTTTATAGTTTTATACCATCACTCTTGGTATAATATAATTTCCATTCTTAGCCCTCTGTGTATGAGGTGGTACAAGATCTGCCTTTGTAAGTTAGCCTCTGACCTATTGGAATCAGTACCATACCTTGGGAAAATTGAGGTTTGTAGCACCCTTTTTGTTGTTTTTGTTTGGACAGCAGAAGGCTTCTTAAACTATGAAAATGGAATTCACAGCACACTTCTGACACAAGGTTTACCACACACCATTGTGAATAAAAGCATTAGCGCACTCACAACTAATGTCTGCAGGCAGCAGATATGAAATGTGTTGATCATGGTGTTAATCAACACATACTAATTGGATACTATCACTGTCATGTTCTCTAACCTCTCAAAACTGAACATGCTTTCAATGGTGTGAACATTACTATCCCCACACCTCACACCTTAAAAACACAACAACAGTCACCATTCCAAGATAATAAAATGTGAGGCTGGATGAACACAGCAGGCCAAGCAGCATCTCAGGAGCACAAAACAGTCACCAATCATATCCCTATTGTGCTGTGTATAGAGATCAACTACTTAAATCTTCATTGTGTTATTCACTATCCCTGTTGCTACAATTCTATATCTGTTTTGGTGCTTTGCTAGACATGTTGTGGTGCTTGGTTAACTCAATAGATTAGGTGAGTACAATGTGGTGTAGATTAGCACCAACAGCAAGGATTTAATTGCAATAACAGCTGTAATAATTCATGGAACACTCTCCTTGCCTTGTCCCATGCTTGAAATAGAATGGTGCCTTTCAAGCTAAATAACTATTGCCTCTATTTGTGAGATAGTGAGTTACCTAGGATACTGCATGTACTTTGACTGATTACGTGCTGAATTACCTGCATGTATGTTAATTGTATCAACTGTCCACAAGGTCTGAATATGTCCGTGCTTAAACATTTGAATAAATTAGTGGGGTTTTTTGTAATGTGCTTGGTCTTGTACAACTTCCTCTTCAAATGGTCAATGTCCAGGAGAATAAAGTGAGATTGCATCGAGTAGGACAGGGTGCTAGAAAAGGGAGAAGGGGGAGAAGCGTTATTTTTATTTTTTCATTTGTGGAATGTGGGCATCGTTGTCTGGCTGGTGCATTCACCATTAGACCATACCCTCAGAGGGTCTTTAGGAAGCAGAGATTCTGAGGAATAAATTGATCATTCACTGTGATGCTGCTCTCACCAACATTTCTTGACAATGAACACAGCTTTCTGGTCAGTGTTCTAATGTACCAAGCACTGGGCTGTGCACACACAGCTGTCTTCTGTCATCTTGTCCAGCAAAGACACTATGTAAATCCAAAGTGGTGGTGCATTAGACGAAGATAACAAAGTGTGGAGCTGGATGAACACAGCAGGCCAAGCAGCATCTCAGGAGCACAAAAGCTGACGATTCGGGCCTAGACCCTTCATCAGAGAGGGGGATGGGGAGAGGGAACTGGAATAAATAGGGAGAGAGGGGGAGGCGGACCGAACATGGAGAGAAAAGAAGATAGGTGGAGAGAGTATAGGTGGGGAGGTAGGGAGGGGATAGGTCAGTCCAGGGAAGATGGACAGGCCAAGGAGGCGGGATGAGGTGGGAGGTAGGAAATGGAGGTGTGGCTTGAGGTGGGAGGAAGGGATGGGTGAGAGGAAGAACAGGTTAGGGAGGCAGAGACAGGCTGAGCTGGTTTTGGGATGCAGTGGGGGGAGGGGACGAACTGGGCTGGTTTTGGGATGCAGTGGGGGGAGGGGAGATTTTGAAGCTTGTGAAGTCCACATTGATACCATTGGGCTGCAGGGTTCCCAAGCGGAATATGAGTTGCTGTTCCTGCAACCTTCGGGTGGCATCATTGTGGCACTGCAAGAGGCCCATGATGGACATGTCGTCTGAAGAATGGGAGGGGGAGTGGAAATGGTTCGCGACTGGGAGGTGCAGTAGTTTGTTGTGAACCGAGCGGAGGTGTTCTGCAAAGCGGTCCCCAAGCGTCCACTTGGTTTCCCCAATGTAGAGGAAGCCACACTGGGTGCAATGGATACAATATACCACATTGGCAGATGTGCAGGTGAACATCTGCTTGACATGGAAGGTCATCTTGGGGCCTGGGATAGGGGTGAGGGAGGAGGTGTGGGGGCAAGTGTAGCATTTCCTGCGGTTGCAGGGGAAGGCGCCGGGTATGGTGAGGTTGGAGGGGAGTGTGGAGCGGACAAGGGAGTCACGGAGAGAGTGGTCTCTCCGGAAGGCAGACAACGGTGGGGATTGAAAATAGCTTGGGTGGTGGGGTCGGATTGTAGATGTCGGAAGTGTCGGAGGATAATATGTTGTATCCGGAGGTTGGTGGGGTGGTATGTGAGAATGAGGGGGATCCTCTGGGGGCGGTTGTGGCAGGGGTGGGGTGTGAGGGATGTGTTGCGGGAAATGCAGGAGATGCGGTCAAGGGCGTTCTCGACCACTGTGGGGGGAATGCTGCGGGGGAGCCCTGCAGCCCAGTGGTATCAATGTGGACTTCACAAGCTTCAAAATCTCCCCATCCCCCACTGCATCCCAAAACCAAGATAACAAAGTGTGGAGCTGGATGAACACAGCAGGCCAAGCAGCATCTCAGTAGCACAAACGCTGACGTTTGGGGCCTAGACCCTTCATCAGAGGGATGAAGGGTCTCAACCCGAAACATCAGCTTTTGTGCTCCTGAGATGCTGCTTGGCCTGCTGTGTTCATCCAGCTCCACACTTTGTTATCTTGGATTCCCCAGCATCTGCAGTTCCCATTATCACGCATCCCAAAACCAGCCCAGTTCTTCCCCTCCTCCCACTGCATCACAAAACCAGCCCAGCTCGTCCCCTCCCCCCACTGTATCCCAAAACCAGCCCAGCCTGTATCTGCTTCCCTAACCTGTTCTTCCTCTCACCCATCCCTTCCTCCCACCTCAAGCCGCACCTCCATTTCCTACCTACCACCGCATCCCGCCTCCTTGACCTGTCCATCATCCCTGGACTGACCTATCCCCTCCCTCCCTCCTCACCTATACTCTCTTCTCTACCTATCTTGTTTTCTCTCCATCTTCGGTCCGCCTCCCCCTCTCTCCCTGTTTATTTCTAGTTCCCTCTCCCCATCCCCCTCTCTGATGAAGGGTCTAGGCACGAAACATCAGCTTTTGTGCTCCTGAGATACTACATGACCTGCTGTGTCCATCCAGCTCCACACTTTGTTATCTTGGATTCTCCAGCATCTGCAGTTCCCATTATCACTGGTGCATTAGACGAATGATGCTTCTATGAATGTAAGTTTCCAAAGAAAAGATGGTGCCATTTCCCCTGTGGAGTGCAGGAGATTCTCCCTGCATTGGTTCTTTTGAGTTGGCCACTGGCATGGACCTATGCTACTTGTTTCTGATGGGAGCCTGGACTAAAACTTCCAGTGAGTCAGTGCTGAACCATGGAGCCATTTTCTCTCTGAATCTGAAATATCTCCAGGAGACGGAGAGTGGGCAGAGTTACTAAACCAACACAAACTGCATGATGCTTCAGGCTTGTATGGAGCGAAGAATGCAGCCTTTAAAGGTGGCACCCTTGCCTTTGATTGCAGAAGGCCCCAGAAGGGAATAGAACCTTCTGACGACCCAACTCATAAGATTCACTATCCAACCACGCAACAGTTCGCTTGTGTGTGTAATTAGCTGAAGACAGTGAGGTCGTGAAAGAAGACTTGTTTCGGGTCTGAGCAGAAGTGGCAACATCTAGCGTACCCAGTGCCTCATTGACAGCCTGATTTAGAAGATTTTACTGTGTGTGAGTAAGTGAAAATTTTGATGAAGTATTCTCCCACTGTATTCCAATAATAACTAACAGCGATTATTATCTATTTTTGACTTTAAGTAGAGTTTTCCATTTTTGAGTGGGAATTCTCCAGTGGGTGTGGGATGGATTACACAAGGTTTATTACATATTTTCTGACCAATTAACTGCAAGGTTTGAAATGTTGTGAAGCAACTTTTTGCTGCAATCGCCACAGGAAGTGATGGATTTTATTTTAACTGAAGTAGCCTTCATACATTTTGAAGTTCCCTGTTTGGAATGAGGCAATAATTTTGCAAGTCGTTTCAATTCACTTGTTCACCAGCTCAGAATTGCTAAGCGTTTTCAGGAAATATTATTTTGTTTTATTTCACATGTTCTCCTGATATTATTCCATGTGTTTTTATTATAGGTATATTTTATCACGGGTATGTTTTTCCTATCGGGAAATAGATTGATCTTCTAAAAGGAGTCTCTGCTTTCCCTGCAGCATACTGTCAGATGTTTTGATGCTAAGTTCCTTTGCATTTTCACTTAGACTGTCGTCACACATTTTTTCTCTCTACCAAGCGCAAGTGGACAGCAGCAGTTCAAAAGGCAGCTCACCACCATCTTCTCAAGGGCAACTTGTGATGGGCAATGAATGCTGGTCAGCAAGAAACACACACATCCCACGATTGAAGAAAAAACATTAGCTCTGCTTATTATAATATACAGTTGACTAACTTTTGGGGTTGTTGTGGCACAATGATAGTGTTCCTACCTCTGAGCCAGGAGGCCTCGGTTCAAGTTCCACTTACTCCACAGCAATGTGAGATCATCGCTGAACGGGTTGATTCAAAAATTTTTTCTGATGAAGTGTCTAGGCCTGAAACGTCAGCTTTTGTGCTCCTAAGATGCTGCTTCACCTGCTGTGTTCATCCAGCCCCACACTTTGTTGTCTCGGATTCTCCAGCATCTGCAGTTCCCATTATCTCCGATCACAGTTCAAGGATGGGCAGGTTAGGTGGCTTGCCCGTGCTAAGTTGCCCTGTAGTGTCCAGGGATGTGCAGGCTAGATGGGCTAGCCAAAGGTATTGCCACAATTCTGGGATAGCATGGGTCTGGCAGGCATGCTTTTCAGAGGGTCAGTGTGGACTTGATGAGTCAAATGTCCTGCTTCTGCACTGTAGGGATTGTATGAAACTTCACTGTAGTGATAAGCGCTGGCATTATGACACAGATTGGCCATTACCCTGCTCCTGGCTACTGTCCAGTGGAAATGTTTGTTTTGATACTCAGCTCATGGTAACACAAAGTATAAAGATCCTGTTGAATATTTGATTGTCATGTGCACTGTGGAAGCTGGAGCTCTTTCTTCCACATTTACGAAATGTGAGAATATCTGCAACACATGACTTACTGGAATTCAACTATTGTTGTATATTTAACCAAAGACTGAAATGTGATTGAGAATCTGCCAGAACCCAAACTGACCATCAGAGCAAATATAAGCTGAGTAAATGTTACTTTATGGTAATGCTGGATAAGGCCAATCTCAGGGTGAAACTTGGCTTGATGTTTCATAATTTTTTGCTGCAATTTCGTTATCGAGATGATGAGTTACTGGATACATTCGCACTGCGGTGCCCAATGTTATTTTTAAAAAAATTAATGACACAAAAGATTTATGTACATGACAATTGTAAATGATCTTAACATAATGAGCAAAAACAAAGATTCAGCTCTTTTCCCAGATATATCCATTATACAGATCTTATCCCAAATGAGGCATCACTCCAATCTTAGCTGCAAATGTCCTTACTTCACTCACTCTTTCAGTTAGATGGTCTGGAGACTCATTTCCTATTCTCAAAGCCTGTATTATTCCCACAAATTACACTCTCCTTCGCTGATTTGAACTGAAAGTTGATTTTGGCTTCTGACCACATTTTTCTGGTTGTATTACTTCCATTTTGAAAACATTGTTTATCAATTAACTCTCCAAATAGCTTGTTAGCATCTTAACCAAAGCTATATGCTTTGTGAGAAGAGATGGATATAGTTTATTGTTCCAAATAACTTTCTAATCTCAAAAAAGCTACCTTCACAAAACCAAACCAAACTAATTTACCTCTACTTTAAAATCCAAATTTCCAAATGATCGTAATATTTCATATAACTTGATCAGACAGTTAATGGCCCGTTTGATCATTTTGCTGATGACGGTAAATGGATTGATGAAGCAGGAATAAGTTGAATCAGATTTGCCAAAGCTCCATGATATTGACGGACTGACAGGAAAGGAACAGTTCTAAGTCAGTATGATGCATGTTTTTCAGGGAACTGGCAGGTGGTGGTAGTCTCATTTATCTGTATTCTCACTTATCTTGTCCTTCTACCTTACACAACCTTATGGTTGTATATTTGGAGGGTTTTGTCGAAGGAAAGTTGGTGATTTCTGCGGCTTATCTGGCAGTTGATACACACTGCTGATACTGTGCATTGGTGGCGAAGGGAGAGAATGTGTGAGAATGTGGTGCCAATCAATCCTCAGTGTTGTTAAACTTCTGGAGTGCAAGTTGGGACTATCCTGTCACACTCCTGACTTGTGCACTGCAGATGGATCCAGGCTTTGGAGAGTCAGGATGTGGCCCACTGGAAGCCTCCTGGCTTTTGCTTTTCTGGTGCAGAATATATGTGGCTAGTCCAGTTCAGTTTCTGGTCAAGGATAAACCTGAAGATATTGATTGTGGGGCTTCAACAATGGTAAAGCTGCTGAATGTCACTGGCAGATGATTCAATTCTCTTTTGTTACTTGCCACTTATCAGCCCAAACTTGGATACATTCCAGGTCTTTCTATGGCCAGACTTGGATGCCTTCTGTATCTGAGGTATCACAAACGATTAGCTCTGACTTCAACCAGCTTTCCTCTAGCTCCCATTGATTTCAGTTTTGCTAGGACTTCTTGATGCCACTCCCAGTCAAATGTGACTTTGATGTCAAGGGCAGTCGCTCTGTCTCACCACTGGAGTTCATCTCTCTTGTCTAAATCAAAGTTGTAATGAGGGTCTGGCAGAGAAACTGAGAGGTCTGGCAGAACTCAAACTGAGCATCAGTGGACAGGTTATTGCTAAATAAGTGATGCATGATAGCACTGTTGATGATCCCTTCCATCATTTTACTGATGGTTGAAGATAGACTGCTGAGGCAGAAAACTCTTGTAATTGGATTTGTCCTGCATGCTGTGTATATGACATACCCATGCACTTTTCCATATTGTCAGGTAAGTGTCAGCACTGAAGCTGTTTTGGAACAGCTTGGCTGGGTGTACAAGTTCTGGATCAAATTTCTTCAGTACTATTGCTGATGTGCTGTCAGGGTCTGTCGTTTTTGCAGTTGAGATGTTCTTGATATCAATATGGACTGAATCTCAGTAGATAAAATCTGGAGGACCCCTTATGAGAATAAGCTTGACTGTCTGGCAACGTTCACACTAGTGGTCAGAAGTATGAGCACAATTTGATTGAAGCATATAAGATGCTGAAAGATTTTGAATAAGTAGATCTGAAAAAAGTTGTTTCTTCATGTGTGGGAATCCAGAATTAGGCGGCACTGATTTAAAGTTATAGGTCATCCTTTCAGGACAGAGATGAGGAGATTTTTATTCATCAGAGGATTGTATGACTTTGGCTCAATCATTAAATATCTTTAGAGTCATAGTGTCATACAACATGGAAACAGGCCCTTCAGTCAAGTGCATCTCGTCCAACCAGGTGTCCCAAACTGAACCCAAAGTTGCATTATTGAGTTCAATAACTTTAGGGCCTAAACTCTGCCATGCCCTAGCCCCCTACCCCACACACCGGACCTTGTTATCACATAGCCTGCCATTACACACCACCTATTGTTAGCCAGTGTCCATTAATAGTTATTCATCCACCCAGCAAAATCATTGTCCACTTCTTTGTCTGTCCAGCTGCTCTTCTCTCTTGTTGGGCTCTATTCCATCTCTATCTGTTGTTTACTCCTTACCCACCCTTCCCACTACCCTCCCCCCCGGCTCTTTCCTCTGCATATAAACCAACGCTTTCCTAGTTACCATCAGTTCTAAGGAGCTGTCACTGGACCCAAAATGTTAGCTCTGATTTCTCCTCATAGATGCTGAGCTTTTCCAGTAACTTGTGTTTTTGTTTCTGATTTACAGCATCCGTAATTCTTGTGGTTTTTACGGCAGTTTATTCAGTTTTCTGTGATGGCCAGTCCTACTTTCTCATCTAGCACCTGAGATGTTCTGCCTACGCCTTAGAAGCCTCATGGCACAGCAAGTGAAGAATTGGCACCACTATTGATAGAAAGACAAGTATCTACCCTAGAAATAGCTGAAGAATTTTCATTTTTTTCACTTCCAGCATTGTCTTCAGGACTTCATTCTCATTTATTACATTTAACCATAAATAAGAGGGTACTCAGACAAAGTGGAGGTTGAGAATTTTACTTCTTGCCTTCCTTGGTTAGTTTCCACTAACATGTTGGTCTTCCAACACAGTGGCAAGAGGGCAGTATTTTGAGGAGCTTTGGTTTCTGCAATTGCCCAACAATTATGAGATTCTTTGCAAGCTATGCGAACAGAAGTGAAGATTGCAGGGAATATAATTAAACTGACCACAACATCGTGTTACAGCAAATTTTGTTTTAACTGGCAATTTTTGAAACGGCACGCTCAATAAACTGGCAAAAACTATCTACCTCAAATATTATAAAGTATACTGCATTATTCTATCAAATTATTATAAAAGAATTACGTACCTTGTAAATATACTTGTTGTTCAATAAAATGGTCTTATAAAATATCATCAGCTGATTCAGTTTTGGGTCAATTTCTCCTCAAAAACGATGCCCTATTGCATAGTCTGAGTAGTCAGTTGAGGGTGCATGTGAGAAGGCTCTCCACTGGTAAATTTTATTTAAAGCAAAGTTGCATTATTATTTAAGTGATTTATGCTGTAAATAAAGTATAGCAGTAATGTGTATAATCCCTGCAGCCAGGAACTAATTTCGAAAGCAGAAACTGCAACTAATAATCTCTGGAATAATACCTCAGTCATGGGCAGACTGACAGAGAGTAAATAAAGTCAATGAGTTAAATACGTGCCTCAAAGATTGTTGTGGGTGAAATGGGTTTCAATTCGTGGACCACTGGCATCAATTCTGTGGTAGAAAGAAGCTGTGGTGGGCATGTGGAATATGCTGCCGGCAGCAGTAGTGGAGTCAGATACTTTAGAGACTTGTAAAAGACTCTTGGATAGGCGCATGGAGGATAGTAAAATGTAGAGTATGCAGGATGGTTTGATGTTAGTAGGATAATAGGTCGGCACAACATCGTGGTCCGAAGGGTCCGTACTGTATTGTACTGTTCTGTGCTCTATGTTCTATGTTCTGGTGGGACAGTCCTCATTTGGACCATGGTGCCACCAGTGTGCTGGCGAATCAAATACCTCAGGCTGTAGAGAGCATCTTAAACCAATTAGAGTGGGGATGGTTTGGGAGAGGGGAAATATAGGCTTCCAAAGCAAGACAATATGGCAGCAATAAAGGGCAGCTGTTTGAATAATGATACCCAGAGTTAGACAGGAAATGACGAGAGTGTAAAAACTTAGGACAAAATAATAAATAGGGTAAAAGAGAAAGTAGTATGAAGGCGAAATGAATAGACTTCAGAACAAATAAATGAATTAACATCATAAATAGAGGTTAATGTGATCTTATAGCTGTTACAGAGACATGACTACAGGAGGTCAAAAGTGAGCACTCAATATTGAGGGGTAAGTGACTTTTAGAAAGAAAAGACTGGAATTTAAGGGTGGTGCGTAGTTTTGTTAGTACCGAATGGAATGTGCAGAATAGCAAAGAAATGATCTCGGATCAGAAGGTGTAAAGCCCATTCAGGTGGAAGTAAGAAATTATAATAGGAAGAAGTAGTCTATAGACCCCATTATAGTGCAATACGGCAGCTCAGAGAATAAATCAGGAGATAATGAAGGCATATGAAAAAGACAATACATGAATCATGGCTGGTAAAGACAAACTGGCAGAGGTGGCCATGACAATGAACGCATTGGACATATCTAAGATAAAAACCCAAAGAACTGTGGATGTTGTAAATCAGGAACAAAAACAGAAGTTACTGGCAAAACTCAGCAAGTCTGTCAGCATCTGTCATTCTCAGAACCATTTTGAGGAAGGATCACAGGATCCGAAACGTTAACTCTGATTTTTATCTTCACATATGCTGCTGATCTTACTGAGCTTTTCCAGCAACTTCTGCTTTTATGCATATTTAAGATAGTTTCCTAGAACAATTAGTTGTGCATCCAGTCAGGGATCATGCTACTTTAGACTTAATAATGGAATGGAATGTAAAAATAGGGAAGTGTTGCTAGAACTACACAAGGTTCTCATTAGACTACACCAATAAAATTGTGAACAGGTCAGTTCCCTTTTTGCAAAGAAAAATGAACTGGTATTGGAGGCAGCCCAGAGCAGGTTCAATATATTGTCCCAGTTCCAGGTATGGAGCAAATGTCTTATGAGGCTAGTTTGAGCAGGCTAGTCCTACACTCATTGGAATTGAAAAACGTACGTTTCTGAGGAGGCTTCGCAGGGAAGAGGCAGAGAGATTGTTTCCCCTTATTGTAGAGTCCGTGACCAAAGGATAAAATCTCAGGGTAAATGGTCACCCAGATAGGACAGAAATAAGGAGGAATTTCTTCTTTCGGATGGTACTGAATTTGACAAACTCTTACAGCAGAAGGCAGTCAAGGCATGTCATTAGTACATTCAATGCTGAAAGAGAGTTTTAATCAGTAAGGAAATTCAGGATAAACAGGAAAGGTGACGTTTTGAGCCAACACACTTCTTCAGAAATGGGAGAGGGGAAGGGGGTTCTGAAATAAATAGAGAGAGCGGGGGGAGGCGGATAGAAGATGGATAGAGGAGAAGATAGGTGGGGAGCAGACAGACCGGTCAAAGAGGCGGGGATGGAGCCAGTGAAGGTGAGTGTAGGTGGGGAGGTAGAGAGGAGATCGGCCAGTCCAGGTGGGAGGAATGACAGATTAGGGAGGTGGGGACGAGCTGGGCTGGTTTTGGGATGCGGTGGGGGAAAGGAGATTTTGAAGATTGTGAAATCCACATTGATGCCATTGGGCTGCAGGGTTCCCAAGCGGGAATATGAGTCACTGTTCCTGCAACCTTTGGGTAGCATCGTTGTGGCACTGCAGGAGGCCCAGGATGGACGTGTCATCAGTGGAATGGGAGGGAGAGTTGAAATGGTTTGCAACTGGGAGGTGCAGTTTATTGTGAACTGAGTATGTATGTTCTGCAAAGTGGTCCCCAAGCCTCCGCTTGGTTTTCCTGATGTAGAGGAGGCCACAACGGAAACAGCGGATACAGTATACCACATTAGCAGATGTGAAGGTGAATTTCTGCTTGATGTGGAAAGTCTTCTTGGGGCCTGGGATAGGGGTGTGGGGCAAGGTGTAGGGGCAGGCATAGAACTTCCTGCTGTTGCGGGGAAAAGTGCCGGGTGAGGTGGGGCTGGAGGGGAATGTGGAGCGGACAAGAGAGCCACAGATGGAGTGGTCCGTCTGGAAAGCAGATAAGGGTGGGGAGGGAAAAATGTCTTTCATGGTGGGGTCAGATTGAAGATGGTGGAAGTGTTGGAGAATGATGTGTTGGATCTGGAGGTTGGTGGGGTGGTACGTGAGGATGAAGGGGATTCAATTTTGGTTGTTATTGCGAGGAGTTGGTATGGGGGATGAGTTGCAGGAAATGTGGGAGACATGGTTGAGGGCATTCTCGACCACTGAGCGGGGGAAGTTGCGGTCCTTGATAAACGAGGACATCTGAGATATACCGGAGTGGAATGCCTCATCCAGGGAGCAAGATGCGGTGGAGGTGAAGGAATTGGGAATAGGGGATGGTATGTTTGCAGGACAGTGGGTGGGAGGAGGTGTATCCTAGGTAGCTGTGGGAGTTGGCGGGCTTGAAATGGACATCGGTTTCTAGGTGGTTACCGGTGATGGAGACAGAGAGGCCCAGAAAAGAGAGAGAGGTATTAGATATGGTCCAGCTGAACTTAAGATTGGGGTGGAAGGTGTTGGTAAATTGGATGAACTGTTCGAGCTCCTCATGGGAGCACGAGGCAGTGCTAATACAGTCATCAATGAAACGGAGGAAGAGGTGGGGTTTAGGACCAGTGTAGGTACGGAAGAGAGATGTTCCACGTAAAGAGGCAGGCATAGCTTGGGCCCATGCGGGTACCCATGGGCACCCCCTTTGTCTGTAGGAAGTGGGAGAAATCGAAAGTGAAGTTGTTGAGGGTGAAGACAAGTTCGACTAAGCGGAGGACAACTGTTTGGGCCTGAGGGACAGGAAGTAGCGGACGGTCATTAGGCCATCTGTATGGGAAATGCAGGTGTTTAGGGACTGGATGTCCATGGTAAAAATGAGGTGTTGGGGACCAGGGAATTGGAAGTTCTGGAGGAGGTGGTGGGCATGGGTGTCACAGACATAAGTAGGGAGTTCCTGGACCAAGGCAGAGAAAATGGAGCCCAGATGGGTGGAGATAAATTTGGTGGGGCAAGAGCAGGCGGAGGCAATGGGTTGAGCAGGGCAGTCAGGTTTGTGGATTTTGGGAAGGAGGTAGAAGTGGGCAGTGATGGGTTGGGGAATGATGAGATTGGAGACTGTGGGTGGGAGGGCTCCTGAGGTGATGAGGTTGTGGATGTTTTGGAAGATGATGGTTTGGTGCTCAGGGGTGGGGTCATGATCAAGGGGGCGGTAGGAGGGGGTGTCGGAGAGTTGGTGTCTGGCCAAAGTAATGTAGAAGTCAGTGCGCCATACTACAACTGCACTTCCCTTGTCCGCGCGTTTAATAATTAGGTTGGGATTGGAGTGGAGGGAGCGGAAGGCTGCATGTTCTGCGGGGGAGAGGTTGGAGTGGGTGAGAGGGATGGAGAGGTTGATGTAACGATGGCAGTTGGAGATGAAGAGGTCGAGGGAGGGTAGGAGGCCTTGGGGTCGTGTTCAGGAAGAGGGTGTGTGTTGGAGGCAGGAGAAGAGGTCAGTCACGGGACGGTTAGGCTCACGGTTAAAGAAATAAGCACGAAGGCAGAGGCGGCGGAAAATCTGCTCTATGTTCAAACATGACCAGTATTTGATGATGTGTGGGTAGAGAAGGACAAAGGTGAGCTCCTTACTGAGGACTGATTGTTTGTCCTCAGTAAGGCGGGAGTCTGGGGGGATGGTGAAGACTCAGCAGAGCTTGGTGCTGCTGACTCCTCGGGAGCTGCTGGCTATGGAGGCTGTCGGCGGAGCAACGTTGGCGTCGGCTGAGGGCAGAGTTGCGTTAGCTCTGGGCCGAGTTGTGTCGGTGGTGGTGGACAGAGTTGCATCGGCATTGGTGGTAGGTGGCATTGCGTCGGCGTTGGTGGTGGGTGGAGTTGCGTCAGTGTTGGCGGTGGGTGGCATTGCGTTGGCAGTGGTGGGCGGATTGCATTGGCTTTGGTGGTGGGCAGCATTGCATCTGCGTTGGTGGTGGGCAGAGTTGTGTCGGTGTCGGCGGTGGGCGGAGAATCTCATAATTGTTGGGCAATTGCAGAAACCAAGGCTCCTCAAAATACTGCCCTCTTGCCACTGTGTTGGAAGACCAACATGTTAGTGGAAACTAACTAAGGAAGGCAAGAAGTAAAATTCTCAACCTCACAAGCTTCAAAATCTCCACTCCTCCACTGCATCCCAAAACCAGCCCAGTTCATCCCCACCTCCCTAACCTGTCCTTCCTCCCAACCATCCCTGCTTCCCTCCTCCCTCCTCAAGCCCCACCCCCGTCTCCTACCTAGTCACCTCATCCTGCTCCCTTGACCTGTCTGTCCTCCCTGAACTGACCTACCTCCTTCCTACCTCCCCACCTACACTCACCATTACTGGCTCTATTCCCACCTCTTTGACCGGTCTGTTTCCTCTCCACCTATCTTCTCCTCTATCTATCTTCTATCAGCCTCCTCCCTCTCCCTATTTATTTCAGAACCCCCTTCCCCTCCCCCATTTCTGAAGGAGGGTTTAGGCCTGAAATGCCAGCCTTCCTGCTCCTCTGATGCAGCTTGGCCTGCTGTGTTCATCCAGCTCTATACCCTGTTATCTCAGATTCTCCAGCATGTGCAGTTCCTACTATCTCAGGAAATCAAGGATGATGGGGCAAAGACAGGAATCGCGGAGATAAGGATTATCAGAAGAAACTCAGCAGTTCTGGCAGCATCTCTTTGGAGACAGTAGAGTTAACACTTTTTCCTCTATGGATGCTGCCAGGCAATCTGAGTTTCTCCAGCAATTTATATTTTTGTTTCAGGCCTCCAGCATCTGCAGTACTTTGTTTTATTCTCAGGATTACTAGGTCAACCATTTTTGACAAAGCAGACTTGAGGGCCCAAGTGGCTACTTCTGTCCTGTGTCTTCTTGCCTTATAGTTGTGGACCATGTGCATAATGAGTTAAGTTATAGTGACACTGGGCCAAGTGGATCAAGAGCTTAGGTGTGTAGAGCTCCCAGTAAGATGACCCCTCCAACCCTTCCCTGTATGTGTATAGTTTTACTTAATAAAGTCAGTTGATGTTTACCCACACATGTGGATTTCATCTGACAGCCAATTATATTGCTTGGAATGGAACTGAAACAACACTCAGATGAATCTGAGCTGAAAATAGAAATTTCAGAAACAATCAGTTGGCGGCAAAACAGAGAAAACAGTGCTAACATTTTAAGTACTTTTTTCAGATTTGTACATCAAGTAGGAAGCATGACTATAAACAATGCAATATCAATTATTTTGAAACCCACCCATGCCCATTTTAACTCACAGACGCTTTAGTAAGGTTTGGTGAGAGACAAATATTGACTACAACTGTGCTGTTAGTAAATGTTGTCTTCTGTCCTTTTGCAATAGATACTGGCTGATTTTTTTTTTGCTGTTTTTGTTTTCGGGCAATGCTGATTCATTTACAATTTCTACTACAACTGGAAACAGGTCAGCGGCCTGAAAATGGAGAGCGGTAATCACCAGCCAGGTCTATGGCTTGGATATTCCAATGGCCAGACACTCCCTGGAGCAAAGCAGGCTAGAGTTGCGTCTTGGGACCCTGTGGGATCTCTGCTGCAGCAGGTTCCATGAGAGCTGCCTGAGAAATTGAAAATTCCAATGGGCCATTCTCCTGTGTCTGGATCTAATGGCTGAAAGAGCATTAATTCTGGAGAAGTTGAAGTGTTCCGCTTCTAATAAATTAACAGTTACCCAGGAAAAAGATAGGCAATTAAAGGCCTGATTGAGTCCTGGGTGATTGTTAGGCAGACCTGTCAGCCTATCACATTGCACCCAGCCCTCTCAATTCCGTGAGACACCTTGCATCTCCTAGACCCTTAACAGCAACCTCCCCCCAAACAGAACTCCCAAATCCAAACATGACTCAACCCTGGCCCCCACCCCAACTTGCGGGCCCTGACAACACTGCTGCCTACATTAGCCTGTCACTGGCCACATCCTCCAGTGCCCTCACCCTCCACCAGATGGCTGTAACTCATTCTCCTGCCTTCCTCACCCTCCCCTGGTTCTGATATACCCCTGTTCCCCATTCTGCCATGGCAGATAGTCACAATACAACCAAACACAGACCCAACCTTGGTCATGAGCATGTCATTCCTTACTTGGTAAACTAGTCATTAGCCTCACTACTTAGCTTCACCCTACACAGTTGGAACCTAACCACCAACCTGGGACCTAGCAGCCTACTGGCTGCCTCCTAACTCCTTAACCAAGTTCAAACCAAACATAAACTTTCAATCCAATGCTTACCCAGGAGCCAAGAGTGTCTGGCCATGCTGCAGGACCTCAGAACCTGACAGCTGCACAAGGAGATTTTGGGTGGGGATGGGATGCGCTGGGTTTGCCTTGCCCCCAGCTATCCTGCACAACAAAGGAACTGTGTTCATTTCAGCTACTCTCCATGAGTGATGAGCAATACGCCTATGATTGCCACTTTTCGGAATATCCAGTCATTTCAGCATTTGTCAAACAAGCTCATTTCAAAGGGTTCTTTTTATAGAATTGAACCAGGTTTTGGAAAATGAAACAGCCTGTATTGCAAAAACAAGTTCAAAAATAATGAAACTAAAACAGTGGCATCTGTGAATCTTTATTTGTCTGTCTTCAAAATAATCATTCTGGGGAAGTCAGTTGGTACTAGCTAAATTTCAGAAAAGTTTTTTTAAATTCCTACTTCTAAGTGTGATGTGGCAAGATAAAACAATCTATTTATATTTTGTCATGCCCAATGCCCAATGCCCCTCGCTGGAACCACTACTGCTGCAGCTGCAAAAATGGAGGCCGCTGATTCCACGAGGTACGTTTTTGACTGGGAAACTTCCCTACCCGGCAGGACCCTGGTCCTCGCTCTCACTGCTCCCGCTGCTGCTGTTGAAAAAAATGGAGCAAGGGTCTAGGAAATATTCCAGCATGATCCTGGCTTGTCACCACGTACTACTTTCTACAACTTTGAACTTATCTATTTCTTTCGCGACACTAAGTTCCTGTAACACCCTATCCTTGCTGACCTATAAACAATGTCCAAATATTTTATGTAATATAACAAAGTGTGGAGCTGGATGAACACAGCAGACCAAGCAGCATCTTAGAAGCATAAAAGTTTTCCATTTCGGGCCCAGACCCTTCATCAGAAAAGGGGGATCCGACCCCACCACTAAAGACATTTTTCCAACCTCACCCTTGTCTGCCTCCCGGAGAGACCACTCTCCCCATGACTCCCTTGTCAGCTCCATACTCCCCTCCAACCCCACCACACCCGGTACCTTGCCCTGCAACCGCAGGAAGTGCTACACCTGCCCCCAACGCCACCACCCTCACCCCCATCCCAGGCCCAAGATGACTTTCCACATCATGCAGATGTTCACCTGTACATCTGCCAATGTGGTATACTGCATCCGCTGTACACAGTGTGGTTTCCTCTACATTGGGGAAACCAAGAGGATGTTTTGGGACCACTTTGCAGAACACCTAGGCTTGGTTCGCAATAAAGAACTGCACCTCCCAGTCACGAACCATTTCAACTCACCCTCCCATTCCTTAGATGACATGTCCATCCTGGGCCTCCCGCAGTGCCATAATGATGCCACCTGTAGGTTGCAGGAACAACATTCCACTTGGGAACGCTGCAGCCTAATGGTATCAATGTGGACTTCACAAGCTTCAAAATCTCCCCTTCCCCCACTGCATCCCAAAACCAGCCCAGCTCGTCCCTGCCTGCCTAACCTATTCTTCCTCTCACCTATCCCCTCTTCCCACCTCAAGCTGCACCTCCATTTCCTACCTACTATCCTCATCCCGCCTCCTTGACCTGTCTGTCCTCCCTGGACTGACCTATCCCCTCCCCACCTCCCCACCTATACTCTCCTCTCCACCTATCTTCTCCTCTATCCATATTCAGTCTGCCTCCCCCTCTCTCCCTGTTTATTTCAGAATCCTTTCCCCATCCCCCTCTCTGATGAAGGGTCTCGGCCCAAAACGTCAGCTTTTGTGCTCCTGAGATGCTGCTTGGCCTGCTGTGTTCATCCAGCTCCACACTTTGTTATCTTGGATTCTCCAGTATCTGCAGTTCCCATTATCTCCGAATATTTTATATTCCTAATTCCTCCATGACATCCCCTCACTTCCCTATCTCTGCGATTTCTTCCATCCCCCAAACCCTTAGATATCTGCATCTTAGTACTTAACATTTCAGCTACACTTCTTTCCCAATATCTTGTTGTTTGATTCAACATCAGTTTTTGTATTATATCCCTATGAAGTGCTTAGAAATCTTTTCTCATGTTAAAACCAGCGCCAATACAAATTGTTGTTATTGTTGCTGTCGCGGAAATCACTGCTGAGATTGGCATTTATTGCACGTCCTTAATTGCTCAGAGAGGTCAACCAAATTGCTGTGGATCTGGATTCATCTGTAGACCAGACTGGGTAAGAATGGCCAGTTTCTTTTCCTCAAGGGAATAAGTGAAATGTAAGAGTTTTACGACAATCCACAGTGGTTACTTTCTTTTTGATTAAATTTCAAACACAAGCTCAGAACATTAACCTAGGGCTCAGGATTCCTAATTCAACGATATTATCACTACATGCCTGCATCTCCTTTTTTCTCAGAATGTAACACAGATTCAGACATCCTGCAGTAACACACACTCTTAAAGAGAATGGATAGACACTGTGTCAATCTGAAAATAGCAGGCTACCTACACTAAGCCTGCGCACAATGATATTGATTCTGGAAACATTTAGCAATTTGTAATCATGTTTTCACTCTTGGTGCAAGGTGTTAGTTTCATTTCTCTTTGACATGTGGTATATTATGCAAATCACATAGACCAAGACGAGGCAGTTTCAAAATGAGAAAGAAACAGAAGTTCGGGCATCTGTTCCAAAATTGTCTGCAAGATATTTAACCAGAAAATCCATTGTGCCATCATGCAGACATTTGTAGCATGCAGCTCTAAAATAGGCATTACATGCATTCCACTTGCATTTGCAAAACAGTAAGGATTTAACTCATGAGGTAACCCGGTGTACAGCTGAATGAACACAGCACGCCAAGCATCTTCAGGGGAGCAGGAAAGTTTGATGTCTCGGGTCGGAACCCTTCTTCAGAAATGGGAGAGGGGAAGGGAGTTCTGAAATAAATAGGAAGACGGCGGGGCGGGGGAGGCAGATAGAAGATGGATAGAGGAGAAGATAGGGTGAGAGGAGACAGACAAGCCAAAGAGGCAGGGTTAGAGTCAGTGAAGGTGAATGTAGGTGGAGAGTTGGGGGGGATAGGTCAGTCCGGGGAGGACAGACAGGTCAAGGGGGCGGGATGAGGTTAGTGGGTAGGGGATAGGGTTTGAGATGGGAGGAATGGTTAGAGAGGCAGGGACTAGCTGAGCTGGTTTTAGGATGTGGTCGGGGGAGGGGACATTTTGAAGCTCCAGAAGCCCACATTGATACCACTGGGCTGCAGAGTTCCCAAGCAAAATATGAGATGCTGTTCCTGCATCTTTCGGGTGGCATCATTGTGGCAAAGCAGGAGGCCCAGGATGGACATGTCCTTCGAAGAGTTGGGGGTTGGGGAATTGAAATGGTTTGCAACTGGGAGGTGCAGTTGTTTGTTGCGAACCGAGCATAGGTGTTCCACAAAGCGGTCCTCAAGCTTCAGTTTGGTTTCTTCAATGTACAGGAGGCCACAATGGGAACAGCGGATACAGAATATCATGTTAACAGATGTGCAGGTGAACATCTATCTAATGTGCAAAGTCTTCCTAGGGCCTGGGACGGGGGTGAGGGGAGAGGTATGGGGCAGGTGTAGCACTTGCTTCGGTTGCAGGGAAAAGTACCGGGGTGGTGGAGCTGGAGGGGAGTGTGGAGCGGACAAGGGTATCACGGAGAGAGTGGTCCCTCCGCAAAGCACATAAGGGTGGGGAGGGAAAAATGTCTTTGGTGGTGGGGTCGGATTGTAGATGACGGAAATGTCGGAGGATGATATGTTAGATCCGGAGGTTGGTGGGGTTGTATGTGAGGACGAGGGGGTTCTGTTTTGGTTATTATTGCGGATAGGGGGTGTGAGGGATGAGTTGCTGGAAATGTGGGAGATACAGTCCCGGGCATTTTCGATCACTGTGGAGGGGAAGTTGCAGTTTTTGAAAAAAGTGGACATCTGGAATGTTCGGGAGTGGAATGCCTCATCTCGGGAGCAGATGCGACAGTGGCGAAGGAATTGGGAATAGGGGATCACATCTTTACAGGAAGGTGGGTGAGAGGAGGAATATTCTAGGAAATTGTGTGAGTTGGTAGGCTTAAAATGGATATCAGTTTCCAGGTGGATGCCAGAGATGGAGACAGAGATGTCCAGGAAAGATAAAGAGGTGTCAGAGATGGTCTAGGTAAACTTAAGATTGGGGTGGACAGTGTTAGTGAAGTGGATGAACTGTTCAAGCTCCTTGTGGGAGCACGAGGTGGTGCCGAAATAGTATCAATGTAACGGAGGAAGAGATGGGGTTTAGGGCCAGTGTAGCTTTGGTACCCTACAAAGAGGCAGGCATAGCTTGGGCCCACGTGGGTACCCATGGCCACCCCCTTTGTCTGTAGGAAGTGGGAGGAATTAAAGGAGAAGTTGTTGAGGGTGAGGACAAGTTCAGATAAGCGGATGAGGTGTCAGTGGAGGGGCCTGGTCGGGCCTGAGAGACAGGAAGAAGCGGAGATCCTTTAGGCCATCAGCATACAGGGACTGGATGTCCAGAGTGAAAATGAGGTGTTGGGGACCATGGAATTGCAAGTACTGGAGGAGGTGGAGAGCATGGGTGGTGTCACGGATGTAGGTAGGGAGTTCCTGGGCCAAGAGGGAGAAAATGGAGTCTAGATAGGGGGAGATGAGTTCGGTGTGGCAGGAGCAGGCTGAGACAATGAGTTGACGAGGGCAGGCAGGTTTGTGGATTTTGGGAAGGAGATAGAAGCGGGCAGTGCGGGATTGGGGAACAATGAGGTTAGATTCTGTGGGTGGGAAGTCATCTGAGGTGATGAGGTTGTGGATGATTTGTGAGATAATGGTTGGGGGCTTGGGGGTGGCGTCAGGGGACGGTAGGAGGAGGTGTCGGAGATTTGGCGTCTGGCCTCAGTAATGTAGAGGTCAGTGCGCCATACTATAACTGCACCTGTCTTGTCCGCAGGTTTAATGATGAGGTCGGGATTGGAGCAAAGAAAGCGGAGGGCTGCACGTTCTGCGGGGGAGGGGTTGGAGTGGGTGAGAGGGGTGGAGAGGTTGAGGCAATCAATGTCACGACGACAATTAGAGATGAAGGGCTCGAGGGAGGGTAGGAGGCCTTGGGGTAGTGCCCAGGAGGAGGCGGTGTGTTGGAGGCGGGAGAAGGGGTCAGTAGAGGGAAGATTTGTCTCACGATTAAAGAAATAAGTGCAGAGACGGAGGTGGCAGATAAACTTAATATTCAGACGAGATTTAACTCATGTTTGAGCTTTTACAAGAAAAGTTGCCTCAGATGGAGCCACTGTTTTATCTGTACCATTTAGATACTGAGCAACTCAGTCAGAACATTGAGAAGAGGCCTGTGGTCTGATTTCTTGGGATACTTAGGCCACCGATATCACTAAAATGAGTAAGATCATTCCCTGTATCAATATAGCAAACTTAATAAACATCCTAAAGAGCTTCTGGTCAGTGCTCTAACACTGGCTGCGTAGAAATTGCCAAAATTAACTTTGCAGCACATGGCTAACCACAAGCCAAACCAACCTATAGCTGACTGAAACCAAAGTATTTTGTGTTTTCAAGATCATATCACAGATTTTTTTTGTTGTGAGCCACAATGTACTTTGACACTTTTGATGCAAATTTTAGCTCTGAAAAATGTTACTAATAGACCCCATTTGTGCTCAGGATGGTAAATACTTCAGAAAAATATCCTTGTAGATTTTCACCGCTATTGAAAGTAGAATCCTTAACTGAAACTTGCTTTTAGTTTAGTATTTATGATATAAAAGGCATATAGTACACTTTGTGAGATAACAAGGCGTAGAGCTGGATGAACACAGCAGGCCAAGCAGCATCATGGGAGCAGGAAAGCTGACGTTTCAGGCCTAGACACTTCTTCAGAACTGGGGGACGGGAAGGGGGTTCTAAAGAAAGGTCTTGGCCCGAAACGTCAGCTTTCCTGCTCCTATGATGCTGCTTGGCCTGCTGTGTTCATCCAGCTCTACATCCTGTTATCTCAGATTCTCCAGTATCTGCATTTCCTACTATCTCTAGTACACCTTGTGTCCTTGTTAGATTTCAGAAGTCAATGTATTTGTCTCTTAACTGATCTTTGCTGCGGTCTAACATGCCATTCTACAATGTGACAATGTGTATGGGTTGCCTTACTGACAGTACCAACTCACTGACAATGTGTATTAACAACAGAAAAACACTACAGCAGATAAAATGAAGGATGGAAATCTCAATCTAGTGTATTATCATTCTACTGAGTACATCGAAAGGAGGACAGTCAGAAGCCAGGCTGGTAAAAGCCTGTTATCTGCTTGTGCGTAAAGCTCTTTTGGATCTCACTTGTTATTTTAATTCTACAAAGGAGTTCTTTATTGGAAATAGAGGAAATCTAACTTGGGATCCATCTGGCTGGCACAAGAAAATGTCGTTTTGACCCACCTTACTTCCCTCACAGCTCCTACAAACAGTTTGATGTCTCATTCATTATCTCCCTTGCTCTGTGCCAACTTGCTTCTGGCGCTCATGAAGTGCAAAAACTGCTTGGCAAAATTGGGCAACACATGAAACTTTCAGAAAGGAATTAAATCCCAGTATCTTAAAATATAAAGAGAAACTTAGTCATTTGATATCATGTGACACACCATCATTCATCTCTTTGAACCAATGCCATTATCCGAGCTCATAGCACTCCTGTGCAGATCAGATCTCAGAATGAAACCTAGCTTGATAGAACAATTTTAAAAATTTTCATTAAAGTGGATCACAGTAACTGATGTATAGTCACATGAGGCTGCAGAGTTTATTTAACAACAGAACAGAAGTTTATTTCACATAGACAAAAATAACAAACTAGCTGAATATAGAACATAATTTGAAAGATCTTTAAATGCACAACAAAATTAAGTCATATTACCACTTCTAATACTATATTTTACAGAGACTCAATTCCAAAGAAATCACCTCCCTATATAAATCTTAAAGTTTAGAGAACATAGAACAGTACAGCACAGGAACATGCCATTTGGCTGACCATGATGTGATTCTAAATGCATTCCATTTGCCTACACAGGGTTCATATCCCTCTATTCCCTGCCTGTTCGTGTGTCTACCTAAATACCTCTAAGAGATGCTATCATATCTGCTTATACTACCTCCGCTGGCAGTGGTTCCAGGCTCCCACGACCCTCTGTATAAAAAATTTCCCTCACATATGTACTTTAAACTTTCCTTCGTCATAAACCCAGGTCCCCTAGTGTTTGACATTTCCACCCTGGAAAAAGTCACCAACTATCCACCCAATCCATTCTCCTCACAATTTTATATACTTTGATCATGTCATCCTTCAGTCTGGGATGCTCGAGTGAAAACAATCCAGCTATTTCCAAACTCTCCTTATAGCTAATCGCGTCCAATCCAGGCAACATCTTACTAAACCTGAGATATTAGGAATTGCCGATGCTGGAGTTTGAGATCAAAGTATATAACATTTTGAGGAGAATGGATAGCGTGGATAGGACTGAGGAACGGTCACCGGACCCAAACCGTTAACTCTGTTTTCTCCTCCACAGATGCTGCCAGACCTGCTGAGCTTTTCCAACAACTTTGTTTTTGTTCCTGTGTTTGTCAACTGTCATTAAAATATCTCTGTAACGGGGCAAACGACATTTGGGATTTTATGAGGCAACTCTCAGCCTGAACAGGAAGCAATAAGAACAGCCTCTTCCTTCCTTAAAATTGGAATTAACATGGCAGACAGCAAACTAATTTTTACTTAGGACATTGTGGGGTAATAACTGAAAACCAAGATGAATTAATAAAAGACAAGTCACCCCAGAAAATTTTGTGTGTTCATTAGTGAAAGAACTGAAAGGGTGTTAAGGGTATTGCAATTGATATTGTGTTTCTGAAGTTTCAGAATGAGTTTGATAAGTTGATACACATGAAATTAAAAGGGAATTGGTAACACAGTAACATTGATTGCCCAAGATATGGATAACAGAGTGTAATAAAGAAATGCAACAAGAATGAGGTGGTAAATGCTGATGAAATGACGTTTCTCCACAAAGTTCAGTTGCATGGACTGGCCAAAGCCTGAACTGGAAGACCCAACATGAGGGTTCAAGTTAGGCTAATCAGAGGTAACATTAAGCCACGTTTCTCAATGCAAAGGTCTACAGGAATCTGGATCCTTTCTCACAAAGAATTGTCAACACCGGGGATCCGTTGAAAATTTCAAAATTAAGACGCAGGATTTTTGTCAGGCAAGGTTTGCTTTACTCAATTGGTCAGATGGACTTAGGAAACAGAGGGAACAGTGATCTAAATAAATGATATAACAGATTCATCTGGCTGATTAACTTATTCCTGCTCAAATGACAACTGATAATTAGTGCTGACTCTACATTTGATCCAGCTAAAAATTCTTAATGTTGATCCTTAAACTGACTTGATAAGGGAGCAGTGTTTCATCGTTGAGATGGTCAAAGGGTGGTAGGTGTTCCACGATTGGCAGGATCAGTTGTTCATTTTAAACTTGAGATAAATTTTTGTTTAGCAAACCTTTTAAGGGATATGAGCCAAAGGCGGGTATAAGGAGTTAGGCCACAGATAAGTCATGATTTCATTGCATGTGGAACAGGCTCAAGGGACTGAATGGCCCGCTCCTGTTCCTACATTCCTATCATCCAAAACAGAAAATCACAGAACCATCAAAATTGAATGTCTGAGTCTGTTACTGAGCATGGTAAATAACAGAATTGTTATTGTACAGAAGAAGGCCATTTGGCCTTCCCTTAACCAGTCATGCAACATCAGTAGCAAACATGGGAGTGAGCAGTCTGTGCTTGGAGGAGAAGTACAACATGATATGTGACTCATGACAGTGAGTCTGTTGGACAGGGACATTGAATTGGACACTATTCTGGGGAGGGAATGAACCATCAGGCCATCGGAGATTGTGAAAAGGGAGACTTTATGGTGTTGAGAGTTGGGCAAGTGGGAGGAGATGATATACAATAAAAGAGCCTGTGTGAGAGGCAGGGGTAGATGAAGTCGGTATAGGTGAGTGACTCAGTGATTGGAGGATATGAGTGTGTGGGACTCAGCTAGACAGACCACAGACCAATACTCCTTTTCCGTGTCATCCTCCCGCATTGAGAAAATCTCACCACAATACAGGCTAAAAGAAGAAAGCCCGAGATGAAAGGCAACCACTCTGATGTAACTTTCTGTACGGCCAAATCAGGTTATGCCCTTCCAGAGGTGAAACAATGTTAGTTTTAGTTAAACCTAATTCCTTAGCTTGGGTCAATTCCACACTATCTGCTCTGATCAGAACATGGGGTGTAGTCTGTCTCTCTTTTCAGCCCTGCTTCTGAAATGAAAGGGGGAAAAGAAAATGTTATTAGTTAGCTCTGCTGCTGTTGGCTGTTTGTAGTAGTCATTTTTATCAGTTACTTATTTAAATGGTCTCTTTATTGCTTCAGATGTTTTTTGCCAGAGTTCACACTTACTCTTGTGCCAAGCCTTATCTTTCTGAAATTTACTCGTCCCCCTCATAAATGAGAGAAAACTGAAATGCATCCCTGCCCTATGAAAACGTTGTACAAAGATATTGCAGGAGTGACAGGGAAAAGTCCCTTTAGTTTGCCAGTAGGTGATCAGCATGTGAAGAAGGGAGTTGTCACAGTAACATCGAACCACATGGAACTGGAGACTGTGTTTGGAGGGCTGCAAGTATGTTGTTCTCTTTTCCTATAAATAGTTACATTTAACTGAACCTGCTGCTGTTCCCTCACAAGTTTGCAATTGACGTCCAATACACTGATTTGTCAAGTTACTCAAAATACATCCAGCACAGAGAGACAGAAATTTCCTCCAGCACAATATTGTCATGGCTGAAACCATTGATTTTGACTCTCTGCGATAAATCTGTCTGGCTCTGTAATTATTGACTGAGGCTGAACCAAGTCATTTGCTACATTAACAGCTAGCTTGATCTGCTGAGCCTCTGACCTGAGATCTGCTCCAACATCAAGGTTGCCTGCTTTGACCTCTAAAACGTTATTTGTCTCTGCACATACCGCAGCCCATTTGTTGCTGCAATAATCATCCATGTTGCCATTAACTGCAAGCTTGAGAATTCCAAAAACCTCTCGGTTAGCCTCCTTGAACCGAAACTCATCCAAACCTCTGCCCATATTCTTATTCAAACATAGATTAGCTTTCAGACTGACACTGCCTCAAATGTAAAATTTTATGTTGATGCCAACGTTTTTCCATGGGTCCATCCTTTCCTGTCCCCATAATCCTCTACAACAGTACATTCCTCTGAGATCTCTGTGCTCTTCAAATAATGACTTGTTGCTCACTTTGACTTTCGTCACTTGACCAATGGCAAATAAAACTTCAGTAGCCAGTCCCTAAGCTCTGGAAAGCTCTTCCTAAACCTTTCTGACTCTTTACCTCTGATAACAAAGTGTTAAGCTGGATGAACACAGCAGGCCAAGCAGCATCTCAGGAGCACAAAAGCTGACATTTTGGGCCTAGACCCTTCATAAAATGACCTCATATTCTTATTAAGATAACGAGGTGTGGAGCTGGATGAACACAGCTGGCCGGGCAGCATCGTAGGAGCAGGAAGGCTGATGTTTTGGACCTAGACCCTTCTTCAGAAATGGGGGAGGAGAAGGGTGTTCTGGGGTGGATGGGAAGAGAGGGGAAGGCAGATAGAAGATGGATAGGGGAGACGACAGGTGGAGAGGAGACAGGCCGGTCAAAGAGGCGGGGATGGAGCCAGTAAAGATGAGTGTAGGCTGGGAGGTGGGGAGGAGATGGGTCAGTCCAGGGAGAAAGGAAAGGTCGTTGGGGGTAGGTTGACGTTGGTGGGTGGGGGATGGGGGTGGGGCTTGAGGAAAAAAAGCTCTCTGATGAAGGGTCTAGGCCCGAAACGTCAGCTCTTGTGCTCCGGAGATGCTGCTTGGCCTGCTGTGCTCATCCAGCTTCACACTTTGTTATCTTGGATTCTCCAGCATCTGCAGTTCTCATTATTTCTGACTCTTTACATCTATCCGCTTTTAAGATAATTCCTAAAACCTACCTCTTTGACTAAGCTTTTAGTCAATCCTTCTAAGCACAACTTTAGCATCTGGTCATCAGGTTTCTTTTTATACCATTGCTGTGGAGTATCTTGACATCTTTTAAATGTCAAAGGTATTATTTAAATGCAAACTGCTACTTGCTCATCGTCCTCTATTAAAAATAAGCTCTCAGTCAAATGCTTGTTAAAAATTGAGAAGGAATTCCTTAATATTAAATGTAAATTTCTATTAACCAGGTAATACATTGCATTGAGCTTCTCCTCAAAGAACCTCTTTCTAAGTATTTTAACAGTAACCAGAAAAAGGCCCATAAATTCATAACAGTAAATAAAATGGACTAGATTGAAATTTCAAATATAGCACTGCATCATTTTGAAGGTGTGTTTGGGTCCCGATCGGTGAAGAGGGCAGAGCTAAATAGATGAGCGTTACACCTTATAAAATTGCATGCGAGGGTGCAACAGTGAAGGAAGGAAATGGTAGGAGTGACACAGAAAAAGGCTAGGGCATTCTGGAGGGAATACTGACAAAGGAGGACAGGCGGTGGTTTCCCACTAGAGGTGGTGAAAATGGTCAAGGATGTTACTTCAAATGTGGGGATTGGTGAGGTGGATTGAGACGACAAACCAAGCCCTATAATATCCTGGAAGGAAGAGGAGGTTGTAAGGGAGGAAGTGGAAGCAATAGGCTGGACATTTCAGAGGATCCTTTCAACTATGGTTGAGAAGGGGATACCTTGGTTGTGGAAAAAGGAGGTCATGATGGAGGAATCCCAGAAGAAGATGGCACCATGGTAGGAGATTTGATGGAGGCGGAGAAACTGGGAGAATGGAATGGGACCCTAACAGGAAAGAGGAGGTGTAGTCAAGGTAACCTTGTGACATACCACAAGGGTGTCAACGGCCTTGTGGGCATATTGGTGATCATCCTATGCCAAGAAAAGGAATAATGTAGTCAAGAAAGGGGTGAGTCAAAGATTGACCAGGTGGAGATGAGCAAAGAGTGAAAATTGACAGCAGTTTTATTGCTGACAGCAATTTTCCAATTCCTGATGGGAGCAGGGAGTAGAATTGATGATGTCATTGATGTACCAAGGAAGAGTTGTGGTTGGTAACCTGGGTAGGACCAGAAGAAGGAATGTTTCACATACCCCACAAAGGAACAGATATAGCTGGGACCCATGGGAGTATTCTTAACATCACCTTTGACTTGGAGACAATGGGGCGAATTAAAGAAGGAGTGGCTTCAAGTAAGAACAATCTCAATCAGGTGAAAGAGAATTGTAATGAATGGACAACCCTTAGAGGAAGAATCTAAATCCAAAGATCATTCTGATGTGAGATGAGTATGTCAGGAGATTGGATGCCCATGACGACAAAATTGGACGTGGATACAGAAAACTGTGAAATCCCAAGAGAAAATTGAATCAAGATAAGAAATAAGTTCAGAGGGGGCAGGAATATGTTGAAAAGATACGTCTTTAAGAGCAGTCCAGCTGGTAGATTTTGGGAAGATGATGGGAGTAGATCACTATGGGTTGGAGCACAATGCCATGGGAAGCTGTAGAGGTAAGGGCTCCAGAAGACTTGACCTCATTGACTGTCTAGTAAATAGCAGCAAGTGGTGACACATGGTACTGAGCATGGACATTTCTACAAATATTTCTGTATCAAGTATTCAACTAATTTTCTTCTGAAAGTTGCGACTCAGTATGTTTCCACCAATCTTACAGGCAGTGCATTGTAAACTAAATCAACCTTGCTGTACTCTGACATCTCTATTTTTTAGTCGCTCACTTTAAATCTGCATCCGCACATGAATGGCCCTTCTGCTGCTTGAAACAGCTTCTGTTTATTTGATCTATCAGAATCATAATATTGTCAAAATGAAGGAGACTTTCTGTCCATCTTGTCTCCAGCAACGGGGTGGCACGGTGGCTCAGTGGTTAGCACTGCAGCCTCACAGCGCCAGGGACCCGAGTTCGATTCATGCCTTGGGCGACTGCCTGTGTGGAGTTTGCACATTCCCCCCTTGTCTGCGTGGGTTTCCTCCGGGTGCTCCGGTTTCCTCCCACAGTCCAAAGATGTGCAGGTTAGGTGGATTGGCCATGCTAAATTGCCCACAGTGTTCGGGGTGTGTGGGTTATAGGGGGATGGGTCTGGGTGGGATGCTTCAAGGGGCGATGTGGACTTGTTGGGCCGAAGGGCCTGTTTCCACACTGTAGGGAATCTAATCAACTCTAAATTTTTTGAATTAGTGTCAACCTCTTGTCTTTTCCCTGTAACCCTGCACATTGCTTCTACTTAAGTAAAACCCTTCATATGAGAGCCTTAAATGAACTTGCCACCACCACACTTGCAGGTGGTGAATTACAGACCCTAGCCTTTGAAGGGGTCATTCATTTATTTGCTGAATACACATTTCCAAAGTTAAGTTGACAGCCTCCTCATTTTCTTCGGTTAAGATTATTCATCCACCACTAATTCTGTAGAGGAGATGCTCCTCTGGAATGAGCAGTGCGGTTTCAATTTCTCAACAAGCACGTAAGGGATGAGTATTGAGGTTCACTCATGGGGATTGGCTACACAGGGGCTGTGGCCTGTCCTAAATCTGTTTAACACAGACGAATTTCGCAATGGTAGATCAAAGCCAGACGCTTGACAGATGGGGTATGTCACAAGGAGCTTGATATTGTTTGCCATTCCTCAATCTAATGCATGTCTGCTGGTAGGTTTTGCAGATGATCCTTGCCCCATATTGGGCACCAGGATGAAAAGTGGGTTGATCAGGTTACTATGGCATGGGAAAGTGAAGTACAACATGAATGGTTTCCACAGGCTTATATGTTTTATTTGTGGACAGGAAATGAGGAGAGCAATACTTCAAGGCATTCCATTTATGGTCAATGTTGTTGTATTCAACTGACTGTCCATAAGATATGTGAGCAATGACCTTTGCCAGATATGTGCAGAATATGCTTTTGTCAGTATGTTCGGACAAAGTGCTGAGATTCAGACTACTGCGACAGCATTACCCTAAGTAAATCTAGCAAGTTTAGTTAAAAGATTTTTCTAGATTTTGCCTTCCCTCTGCTGTTTTCTTCATTATGCGTTATGTTGAAAGTATATATATATTATTTTGTACCACAGAGAACTTTACTGTGTAACATGATAGCACATTAGCTCAATCACTGTGACAAATTTAAAGAGCACTCCAAATACTTATTTAAAAATGACAACATTGCTGTACCTTTCATAAAGCTGTGCTTCTTTTCTATCACTCTGAAATCAAAAGATAATATCCAAACATATATAACTTATGTGATAATCAGCTACATTTTGACAAAAAAAGGTTGTCTCCTCCATCTTGTCCTCTTTCAGTTAAGCAGACATGAACTAGAATGTTCTACTTAACTATGGTGCTATAGATTACGGATGGCTCATTTCCATCTGATGCTCCTCGAACCTAAGGAAATATGATAAGTAGATATTACACTACTGTAGCTTTATGTTGTCAGTTCATTATGCCAAATAAGATCTAAGACTTTAGCCAAATGATTATAGTAAGTTTGCCATGTAAACCTATCCACTTACCTCTTCTGAAGGCTGGACATCAGATTGTTCATTGAGGGTATGACCTTTGATACAGGAACAATTAAATAGTGAAGTCAAACATGGAGAAAAATTACCAAAATGTTGTTTTCAAAATATAACTCTTTAATTACCTGGTCTCATCTTTTGAAAAATGACAGAAGCATAATGAATTTCTTCTGCAATTGACTCAGAGTTTGAAATTGCATGACCAAAGTCATGTTCACTTTGACATTCATTGGCTGTGAAGAAGAGTTTAAACAAGTTGAGAGTTGTGAAATGTTGCAAAAAAAATCATCAAAGTTTTCTGTCAATATCAGCTTTTGGAAGACTGGTGGACACCATGATTTTTAGTTGGTTGTGTCCTTCTGCATTTTTCCTGTTATCCGACCTGGAAAGGAGTAAATTTATTCTCTCATTGATTTATTATAACTTATTCAGAAGATTCATGGAAACTTCAGGAAGGCAAAATAAGTATGAGCACTTTCCCTGGCATATTTAGCTTTTAACAGATTCAACAGAATCTGACAACTACTAAAGAAACTGGAGCCTTAACAGAACAAACACAGAATCTTCAGACAGAGATTGAGATTCTAGGACACCATAACTCATGCATTATGGGTTTTGACTCTACCAGAGTATCTTTATCTGATGTTGCAATGCTTATGTTATCCTTCATAAGACAAGAAACTATGGTGTGGCTAACGTGTAATTGAAAGAACCAACAGATGTTTATTATAGCTCCCTAAAGTATACAAATACAACTTTCACAGGCACTTCTTACCACTTTTACCAATAACAGGCTAATGTTAAGTTTTCAATTACAAAGAGTAGCACACTTCCATTAATGTGTCATGGTTCTAATGTCCCGAGTTAAAATGGCATCTGAGACCTCTATATCCTCAGATCACATGACATGATCGTAATAATGATACTATGAGTATGTCTCTTGAAAGTACACTGATATACTGATTGTGAGACATAAAATAAGACCAGGAAGAGTGTTCTGTGGGCTTTTGGTTTGCTCAGTGCTGCATTGATCTGCATGATAATGCATTGGGACAACGCTGCTTTTCAGCAAGTTGAAGGTTAGGACATTTGATGTGATATTGAACAGCAAGAAAGTGTGAAGAATCCAGCAGTTTCTGACAGCCTGCTCATTCATGAGCAAACCTTCAACAGACAATCTGCAGCTTTGTGTGTCAAAGTCATGCCTAACATATGTCCCTGTCTTTCCACCCAATGATTATCTCCCCCAAAATTGACATTAATATTAACAATCCTTCCTCATGCATGAACATGTGCAGGAAACACGTTCTGCAGATTTTGTGGGTTAAAGAGAGACCTATTTCTAGCTCCATAATCTGAGTCTCTACAATGACTAATTAAAATGCTGTTTCACCTATTTTAATTCTACACCCCATCCTTTTCCTTTTAGTGGCTGCAAAACTGGGGAAGGAATCCTGTTGTGGGCTAACTGGTTCATGGCATATTTACGGTCATAGAAGCTCAGGTACAGAATATCACAACTCTGCCTTTTGCAGGACAGCTTGCTGTCTGGCTCAGATGACCTTGCAAGTATAGCTACATTATCCAGAGAGATGGTATCAAATTGTTTTCCCAAAACATAACTGTTTACGCTCAAAGTTATATTCTAGAGTTGATTCCAAGAATTCAATGATCCATATAAAACAATGATCAAAATGACATCACAGATAATAGGAACTGCAGATGTTGGAGAATCCAAGATTACAAGGTGTGGAGCTGGATGAACACAGCAGGCCAAGCAGCATCTCAGGAGCACAAAAGCTGACATTTCGGGCCTAGACCCTTCATCAGAGAGGGGGATGGGGGGAGGGTTCTGGAATAAATAGGGAGAGAGGGAGAGGCGGATCGAAGATGGAGAGAAAAGAAGATAGGTGGAGAGTAGAGTTTAGGTGTGGAGGTAGGGAGGGGATAGGTTCTTCCTCTCACCCATCCCTTCCTCCCAGCCCAAGCTGCACCTCCATTTCCTACCTACTAACCTCATCCCACCTCCTTGACCTGTCCGTCTTCCCTGGACTGACCTATCCCCTCCCTACCTCCCCACCTATACTCTCCTCTCCACCTATCTTCTTTTCTCTCCATCTTCGGTCTGCCTCCCACTCTCTCCCTATTTATTCCAGAACCCTCTCCCCATCCCCCTCTCTGATGAAGAGTCTAGGCCCGAAACGTCAGCTTTTGTGCTCCTGAGATGCTGCTGGGCCTGCTGTGTTCATCCAGCTCCACACTTTATTACCCACTTAAGGATCGTTATCCCTCTATTCCCTTCCTATTCATGCATTCATGCAGGTGCTTCTTAAATGCTGCTATTTTGTCTGCTTCCGCCACCTCCTCTGACAATGCTTGCCAGGCACTCTCTACTTTCTTTTGTGAAAAACGTGCCTTGCACATTTCTTTTAAACTACCCCCCCCCAACCCCACCAACACCTCGAACCTGAGTTCCCACAGCACCCAGAGGAAACCTGTGCCAAGGGAAGAGGGCAGCAGGGTGGCGATGCTGAGTGGCTGACATGGAGAAGATCTGCATCAGTGCAGTCACTGCTTCCAGAAGGTGTTATGTGGAGGGGCTGTTGTCAAGGGACAGTTCAACCCCAAATACTTCCTCAGTGTTTCTCTCCCTACCCCCTCCTCTCAGCAAACAAACAAGCATGCACACTCCACTGTGAGGACCAGAAGCAAAGAGAAAGCGAGAGATCCAGGGAGCGTCCTGGGAAGATGAGTGAGGGAAGACTTACCTTGGGTATTTACAGCGATTGGTAAGTGTAAGTGTTCAATAAAGTTTCTTAAACAGCTTGATTGGGAATAGAAATGTCAGTCAGTGGGGCTAAATGCTACACTTGTGAGATGTGGGAGATTCACAATGCTTCCAGTGTCTCGGGTGACTACATCTTTCGGAAGTGCACCCAATTGCAGCTCCTCACAGGCTGCATGGACAGGTTGGAGCAGCAATTGGGTGGATGTGCGAGGATGGTAGAGACCATCATAGACAGTAGTTTTAGTGATGTGCTGACACCTGAGGTGCAGCCAGATAAATGGGTGACCGCTCGAAGGGGCAGGCGGCCAATGCAGGAATCCCCTGTGATTGTCCCCCTCTCTAACAAGTATACCATTTTGGATACTGTTGGGGAGGATTACGTATCAGACGGCAACGGCAGTATCAGCCAGACTGGTGCGACTTCAGCTGGCACTGATCTTAAGAAGGAAGGAAAAAGTGCACTGGAACAACAGTTATAGGGGACTCGATTGTTAGGGGTACAGGTAAGTGCTTCTGTGGAGTTAAAAGAGGCTTCAGGATGGTGAGTTGCCTCCCTGTTGCCAGGATCAAGGATGCCTCTAAACAGGCAGAAAGCATTCTGAAGGGAGAGGGTGAACAGCCAGAGATTGTGGTACATATTGGTCCTAATGACATATGTAGGATGAGTGACAAGGTTCTGCAGCAGAAGTTCAGGGAGTTTGGGTAGAAAGTTAAACGACAGGACCTCCAAGATTGTAATCTCAAGATTACTCCCTGTGCCGCATGCCAGTGAGGCTAGAAATAGGAGGATAGTACAGCTCAACATGTGGCTAAACAGATGGTGTAGGAGGGAGGGTTTCAGATATCTGGGCCACTGAGATCTCTTCCAGGGCAGGTGGGCTCTGTACAAGAAATATGGGTTGCATCTAAACTGGAGGAGCACGAATATTCTGGCTGCGAAGTTTGCTGGTGTCACTCAGGAGGATTTAAACTAGCTTGGCAGGGGGGGTGGGTACCACAGCAAAGGTGAATTGACTGAAAGGGAGCTAGAGAACAGGACTAGTAAGACTCAGAGGAACAGCAGGCAGGATGTGGTTGCTGATCAAAGCAGGTCTGTTGGACTGAAATGCATCTGTTTCAATGTGAGAAGTGTAACAGGCAAGACAGATTAATTTAGAACTTGGATTAGTGCTATTAGAGCTATGATAATGTTGCTATTGTGGAGGCTTGGTTAAGGCAGGGACACGGCTAGCAGCGTAATGTTCCAGGATACGGATGTTTCAGGCAGGATAAAGAGTTGTATAAGGGGTGGGGGAGTTAAATAGAATATCTCAGCTGTACTGCGGGAGGACACCTCAGATAGTTCATGCAACGAGGCAACACAGGTGAAGCTTAGGAACAGGAAGGGTGTAATCACAGTGTTTGGGGTTTAATTATAGGCCTCCCAACAGCCGGCGGGAGATAGAAGAACAGATATGTAGGCAGATGTATAAGTAACAGGGTTGTAACAGGGTCATTGTTGTGGGTGATTTTAACTTCCCATATATTGACTGGGACTCACTTAGTGCTTGGGGTGTGGATGGGGCAGACTTTGTAAGGAGCATCCAGGTGGGCTTCTTGAAATAGTATGTAGATAGTCCAACTAGGAAAGGGGACGTACTGGACCTAGTATCGTGGAATGAGCCTGGCCAGGTGGTCAACATCGCAGTAGGGGAGTAGCTTGTTAACATTGATCACAATTTGGTCAGCTTTAAGGTGCTGATGGATAAAAATAAGTGTAGTTGTCAGATGAAGGTGCGAAATTGGGGGAAGGCTAATTACAACGATATTAGGCAGGAACTGAAGAATGTAGAATGGAGGCAAATGTTTGAGGGCAAATCAACATAAGGTATGTGGGAGGCTTTCAAGTGTAAGTTGCTGGGAACTTAGGACTAGCACATTCCTATAAGGATGAAGGATAAGTACTGCAAGCTTAGGGAACCTTGGATAATGAGAGATATTGTGAGCCTAATCAAGAAGAAAAAGGAAGAATTTATTAAGGCTAAGAGGTTGGGAACACATGAAACAAGAGTAGAATACAAGGAAAGTTGAAAGAAACTTAAGCAAGGAGTCATGAGGGCTAAAACGGATCATGAAAAGTCGTTGGCCAACATGATTAAGGAAAATCCCAAGGCTTTTTATACATATGTAAAGAGCAAGAGGGTAGCCAGGGGCAGGGCTGGCTCACTCAAGGACAGGGAAGGGAATTTGTGTGTGGAGCCAGGGGAAATGGATCAGGTATTAAATGAGTATTTTGCATCAGTATTCACCATAGAGAAGGACTTGGACGATAAGTCTGGGGAAGGGTGTGTAGATAGTTTAGATCATGTTGAGACCAAAAGGGAGAAGGTATTGGGGGGTCTTGAAAAACATTAAGATAGACAAGTCCCCAGGGCCTGATGGGATATACCCCAGAATACTGAGAGAGGCAAGGGAAGAAATTGCTGGGGCCTTGTGAGAAATCTTTGTATCCTTAGTGGCTGCGGCCGAGGTCCCAGAGGATTGGAGAATAGCCAATGCTGTTCCTTTGTTTAAGAAGGGTGGCAAGGATAATCCAGCTAACCTGGACCGGTGAGCCTTACATCAGTTGCAGAGAAATTATTGGAGAGGATTCTTTGAGACAGGATTTACTCCACTTGGAAATTAGTGGGAATATTAGCAAGAGGCAACTTAGACACAACCTCCCCTTCGCAAAACTAACTAATTCAGTTGAGTATTTTAAGGAAGTGACGAAGATGATCGATTAGAGCAGTGGATATTGTCTATGTGGACTTCAGTAAGGCCCTTTCACAAGGCCCCTCATGGTAGGCTGATACAGAAGGTAAAGTCGCTCGGGGTCAGAGGTGAGCTTGCAAGATGGATAAAAAACTGGCTCGGTCATAGAAAACAGAGGGTAGCAGTTGAAGGATGCATTTCTGAATGGAGGGCTGTGAATAGTGGAGCTCCTCAGGGATCAATGTTGGAACCTTTGCCGTTTGTAAAATATATAAATAACTTGGAGAAAAATCTAACTGGTCTGATTAGTAAGTTTGCCAATGACACAAAGGTTGGTGAAATTGCAGAAAATTGAGGAGAGATTGGAGAAACTTAGGTTATTCTCACCGGAATGACGGAGTTTGAGAAGTGACCTAATGGAAGTCTACAAGAATATGAAGGGCGTGAACAGAGTGGACAGTCAGAGCTTTTTCCTAGGGTGGAGGAGTCAGTTATAAGAGGACATAGGTTTAAGGTGAGAGGGGCAAGTTTTAAAGGTGATGTACGAGGCAAGATTTTTTACACAGAGTGTGGTGAGTGCCTGGAACTCGCTGCCGGGGGAGGTAGTGGAAGCAGATATGATAGTTACTTTTAAAGGGCATCTTAACAAATACATGAATAGGATGGGAATAGAGGGATATGGTCCCCGGAAAGGGAGGGGGTTTTAGTTGTGACGGGCAGCAAGTCAGTGCAGACTTGGAGGGCCAAAGGGCCTGTTCCTGTACTATGATTTTCCCTGTTCCTTGTTTATTACGTGACACCTCCACCTGCTCAGTTCTGCAATGACACATGCTTCACTGTCGTCACTTACAAATATTTGATTCATGTGCGTTCTTCAGTGAAATGGCAAGTAATGGTCCATTGTTCATACTGTTCACCATGCTTCTGCCTGGCGTTTAGTGTATGATTTATCTGTAGGCAGTTATTTCTCTTACCTGGTTCATTGATCATCCTGAGGCACCTAATCACAGCAACAATGAAGCACGGAAGCAGCACAAGGGTGGCAAGAATGAGAATATAATTCAAAAAAGCAAAGTGATATTTTTCTGAAAATAAAACACATAACAACTAGTTAGTTGAAAAGTGTTAAGAAAATGCGGATGAAATAGATATTAAGGCTGACATGGATTAATTAGTCCAAAGTGTAGAATAACAATGTAGTGTGTTAATCCGATACTATGTATATTGTAGACCCATACAGCAAGGAAACAGGCCGTTTGACCCATCTCTTCCACAGTGACAGGTCTTCTAAACTGAACTAGTCACATCTTCATGAACACGTCCAAATGTCTTGCAAATGTTGTAATTGTGCTCATATTTCTCACTTCAACTGGCAGCTTGTTCTGTAAACACACTCCCCTCTGTGTGAAAAAACTGTGTCTTGGGCCCCTTTTAAATCTTTCCTCTCTTACCTTCATCCTACGCCCTCTAGTTTGGACTTCCATATTCTGGGGGAAAGGCCTTGACTATTCACCTCAACTATGCCCCTCATGATTTTATAAACCTCTATATTGTCAACTATCAGCCTCCTATGCTCCAGGGGAAAAGAGTCTGACCCTATCCAATTTGTCCATTTAACTCAAACCTTCCAGTCTTTGCAAATTTTTTTGGCATCCTTTCCAGTTTAATAACAACTCTCCTATGACAGGGCGATGAGAATTGTACACAATACTCCAAATGTGACCTCGCCAACACCTTGTACAGCCATAACATGACATCCCAATGGATATATATTTCCCAGTCAGGATGGGCAGTGACTGGGATGGGGACTTGCAGGTAGTGGTATTCCTCTCTATCTGATGCCCTTGTCATTCCAGATGGAAATGGCATGTGTTTGGAAGGCATTGTCTAAGGATCTTTGGTGAATTGCTGTAGTGCATCCTGTAAGTAGTACACACTGCTGCTACTGAGCATCAGTGATGGAGGGAGTGGACGTTTGTGGACATGGTGCCAATCAAGCAGGCGGCTTTGCCCTGGGTAGTGTCAAGCTTATGAATATTGTTAGAGCTGCACCCATCCAGGCATATGGGCTACTTGCCTTTATTCAGCAAGACAATTAAATGCAAGATCAGGGACATTATGATGGAACTGTAAAAATGTTAGTCAGACCACAGCTGCAGTAATATGTGCAGTTCTGGTTGTCATACTATTGGAAAGATGAGATTGCACTGGAGATGGAAGAGTGGGTTGTAAATTCTATGCAGGAAAGAGTGAATTATGGAATCCTTTTCTTGTGGGACATGCTCCTAATGTCCTAACAGCACTCTCCAAAGGTCATACCCCCTCCTTCCTGCATTTTTTGAAGATAGCACAGACACCACAATGTCATGCTGGGCATGATGCTAAATTAAACTAATCTCTTCTAACTGACCTTGGTCCATATCCCTCCATTCCTTCCATATTCCTGTGCTTATCTAAACATCCTGTAAAAGCCCCTATCATTTCTGCCTCCACCACCACCCCTCGTGGTGCGTTCCAGATTCCTACCACTCGTTGTATAAAAGAAATTTACCCACCCACACCTCCTAAGAATTTCCTTCTTCTCATCTTAAGTCCTTGCCCTTGAGCATAAGATATTTCAACTCTGGGGAAAAAAAAATTCACTGTCAACACTATCTATGCATCTTTTGCAAACATGTGAAAAAAATGAGGATGTGGCTAAGGTATACAAAACTATGAGGGCATAGACTGGACAGATAGGCAAGTTCTTTTCCCCCCGAAGTAAAGGAATCAATAACCTGACCACAGATCCTGTGCACTGTAACCATATTGTGGCATGGGCAGGGTAATATTGGGGTCAATAGAGACTTAAGCAAACAATATTAATCCCTATTTATTTATTTACATGTGGAGCATAGGTTGCCATCTTCAGCACTTGCCCTCCCTCCATGTTATGGGAGTTAGCTTAGGAATTGATGAAGAAGCTGAAGCAGAGGGCTCCCTCCCTATTATACACTCTCGCACCCTGATGCAATCACACAGAGCAGAAATATATAATATCCAGCCCATTGTCACCAACTCAGAGTCAGAGTTGCTCGGTTCAGAGCAGAATAGCATCTGGTTTTCAGAGGAGAGGAACTGAAATTGTAAGATAATCAGCCTGGAAACTGCAGAGCTGACATACCATAATTGAACACAAGTCCAAAAAAGCTAGGGATAGCACATCATGTAACACAGTTTCTAGAAATGAAGACCTTGTAGCTGATTTTACCCAAAAAAAGTTCCTCACCAACCTTATCAAATGAAGGAAATTGACTCAATATTGAAATGAAGAAGGAAATTGACGTTGCTCAAGTCAGAGATTATTTCATTCAACAGAACCAAGCAGCTGAAGCTCGAAGATGGCCTGGTGCCAGATCCATCCAAATGTAGCTGGATTTTACTCTTCTGAAAAAGTAGCTGAATGGCCAACTGATTGACTTTAACAATTTACGCAGAAAGCTTTACCTGATTTCTGGCCAATTTTCTTCTTGGGAATGTTAGCATTCCATTAGCATGAGTTATTTGATCTACTTGTCCCAAATGCCCATCAGGCATGAGCCCAAAGGATGGACTTTGACAGCTCCTTGCCTGTGGAAAGCCACTGCCTTTTTTGAATTTTACCTGACACTTACAAATATACAGATGTAGAACAGATGATTCGCAGATGGGGTTGTATGCTCTAATTCACAGTGACCTTTTATTTAGGCAAAATCTAGCAATCTCATGTTTACTCCCTCAGATTGTTAGCAAATTAGCTTTGGGAACTAGAAACCAAATCTGGCGCCTTCCTTATCTACAGATTGGATAAATGCACTGAGATTTCAGTTAGCTAACTGCTACAACCCTCCAACAATGAATGATTGTTGGCTTGATATGATTGAAACCCTCCCCAGCCACTATTTTAAGTAAATATTGAATGTCACTGATAATCATACAATCATACTTTAGCATATCTATACTGTTTGTCAGCAGTGAGACAAACCACAGGACAAGATCTCTTAGATTCTACAGTGCATGTTGAAAAAATTAACAATTGCAATGGAGACCTGAAATGTAAATAAAAGATGCTGGAATAGAAACTGTTAGAAATACACGTTATCAGGAACAATACTGTTACTTCCACATTGTCTTGCTTTACGATATAATCCAAGCTCCCTCTTAATGCAGGTACCTGAATTAACAGCTCCCTTTTACTCTCAAACTCAGCATTGTTAGCAGTTCCCTCTTACTCCCAGGTTCAGTCTGGTTAACAGCTCCCTCTCGCTCTCAGGATCAGCATTGTTAACAGCTCCCTCTCGCTCTCAGGATCAGCATTGTTAACAGCTCCCTCTCGCTCTCAGGATCAGCATTGTTAACAGCTCCCTCTTACTCTCAGGCTCAACATTGTTAACAGCTCCCTCTTACTCTCAGGCTCAACATTGTTAACAGCTCCCTCTTACTCTCAGGCTCAGCATTGTTAACAGCTCCCTCTTACTCTCAGGCTCAGCATTATTAACAGCTCCCTCTTACGCTCAGGCTCAGCATTGTTAACAGCTGTTTGGACACGTTTGGACATCGAGCAGTTCTTCTGCTGCCTTCGCCTCCACGCTTAATTCTTTAACCGGGAGCCTAACCCTCACTCCACCGACCCCTTCACCCTCCTCCAACACAAGTCCTCCTCCTGGACACCACCCCGAGGCCTCCTACCCTCCCTCGACCTCTTCATCTCCAACTGCCGTCGAGACATCAACCGCCTCAACTTCTCCACCCGTCTCACACACTCCAACCTCTCCTCTGCAGAACGGACAGCCCTCCGTTCCCTCCGCTCCAACCCCAACCTCACCATCAAACCCGCAAACAAGGGTGGCACAGTGGTAGTATGGCGCATTGACCTCTACATCGCCGAGGCCAAACGCCAACTCTCCGACACCTCCTCCTACCGCCCCCCTGATCATGACCACACCCCCGAGCACCAAACCATCATCTCCAACACCATCCATGACCTCATCACCTCAGGGGACCTCCCACTCACAGCCTCCAACCTCATTGTTCTCCAACCCCACACGGCCCGTTTCTATCTCCTTCCCAAAAGCCACAAACCTGCCTGCCCTGGTCGACCCATTGTCTCAGCCTGTTCCTGCCCCACCAAACTCATCTCCACCTATCTGGACTACATTTTCTCCCCTTTGGTCCAGGAACTCCCCACCTATGTCCGTGACACCGTCCACGCCCTCCACCTCCTCCAGGACTTCCAATTCCCTGACCCCCAACACCTCATTTTCACCATGGACATCCAGTCCCTATACCCCTGTATTCCTCATGCAGATGGCCTCAAGGCTCTCCACTTCTTCCTGTCCCGCAGGCCCCACCAGACCCCTCCACCAACAGCCTCATCTGCCTAGCCGAACTCGTCCTCACCCTCAACAACATCCCTTTCGATTCCTCCCACTTCCTACAGACTAAGGGGGTGGCCATCGGCACCCGCATGGGCCCAAGCTATGCCTGCCTCTTTGTAGGTTACGTGGAACAGTCCCTCTTCCGCACCTACACAGGCCCCAAACCCCACCTCTTCCTCCGTTACATTGATGACTGTATCGGCGCCGCCTCTTGCTCCCCAGAGGAGCTCAAATAGTTCATTCACTTTACCAACACCTTCCACCCCAACCTCAAGTTCACCTGGGCCATCTCCAACACATCCCTCACCTTGCTGGACCACTCAGTCTCCATCTCAGGTAACCAGCTAGAAACTGATATCCATTTCAAGCCCACTGACTCCCACGGCTACCTAGAATACACCTCCTCCCACCCACCCTCCTGCAAAAATTCCATCCCCTATTCCCAATTCCTCCGCCTCCGCCACATCTGCTCCCAGGATGAAGCATTCCACTCCCGCACATTCCAGATGTCCACGTTCTTCCAGGACCGCAACTTTTCCCCCGCAGTGGTCGAGAACACGCTTGACAGCGTCTCCCGCATTTCCCGCAACACATCCCTCACACCCTGCCCCCGCCACAACCGCCCCCAGAGGATCCCCCTCGTTCTCACATACCACCCCACCAACCTCCGGATACAACGCATCATCCTCCGACACTTCCGCCATCTACAATCCAGCCCCACCACCCAAGCCATTTTTCCATCCCCACCCTTGTCTGCCTTCCGGAGAGACCACTCTCTCCGCGACTCCCTTGTCCGCTCCACACTCCCCTCCAAACCCACCACACCCGGCACCTTCCCCTGCAACCGCAGGAAGTGCTACACATGCCCCCACACCTCCTCCCTCACCCCCATCCCAGGCCCCAGGATGACCTTCCATATCAAACAGATGTTCATCTGCACATCTGCCAATGTGGTATGTTGTATCCATTGCACCAGGTGTGGCTTCCTCTACATTGGGGAAACCAAGCGGAGGCTTGGGGACCGCTTTGCAGAACACCTCTGCTCGGTTCGCAACAAACAACTGCACCTCCCAGTCGCGAACCATTTCAACTCCCGCTCCCATTCCTCAGACGACATGTCCATCATGGGCCTCCTGCAGTGTCACAATGATGCCACCCGAAGGTTGCAGGAACAGCAACTCATATTCCGCTTGGGAACCCTGCAGCCCAATGGTATCAATGTGGACTTCAAAAGCTTCAAAATCTCCCCTTCCCCTACTGCATCCCAAAACCAGCCCAGTTCTTCCCCTCCGCCCACTGCATCACAAAACCAGCCCAGCTTGTCCCCTCCCCCACTGCATCCCAAAACCAGCTCAGCCTGTCTCTGCTTCCCTAACCTGTTCTTCCTCTCACCCAACCCTTCCTCCCACCTCAAGCCGCACCTCCATCTCCTACCTCCCACCTCATCCCGCCTCCTTGACCTGTCCATCTTCCCTGGACTGACCTATCCCTTCCCTTCCTCCCTACCTATACTCTCCTCTCCACCTATCTTGTTTTCTCTCCGTCTTCGGTCCGCCTCCCCCTCTCTCCCTATTTATTCCAGTTCCCGCTCCCCAGCCCCCTCTCTGATGAAGGGTCTAGGCTCAAAACGTCAGCTTTTGTGCTCCTGAGATGCTGCTTGGCCTGCTGTGTTCATTCAGCTCCACACTTTGTTGTATTGTTAACAGCTCCCTCTTACTCTCAGACTAAGCATTGTATGGGGGATTCTGTGATCTATGATCTAGAACTCAAAAAGAATTGCTTGGATACACTCTGTGATCCAAGACATGAGCATACACCCATATTGGTTAATAGTGGTTCATCTAACCTGTTAGAGATTAAATACATCATGAATAAGCCACATATATATAACTGGCAATCTATATTGGCATATATTTGAGAAAAATGGCAATTCATGACTGTTATCCTGAACCGCATGATTTATCGATTTTTCTCCCAATTTGTAAGGCATTTGTGTATTGCTGAGCCTGACAACAGCATTGAACTGAGTAAACGTTACTGAAGCAATGAGCAAGAGACAGCTGAATGAATTTGTTTGAGTCTCCCGTAAAATGGAACTGAGAGAATAGACTCAGAGATAGTAAGAACAGCTGATGCTCGAGTCAGAGATATTACAGTGTGGAGCTGGAGGAATACTGCAGGCCAGGCAGTATCAGAGGAACAGGAAGATTGATATTTCGGATTGGAACTCTTCTTCAGACCCTTCTGAAGGGTCTCAACTCTAAACATCAACTTTCCTTTTCCTCTGATGCTGTCTGCCCTGCTGTGTTCCTCCAGTTCCACACTCTGTTATACCTGAAAGAGCAGACATCTGCGTGGTGATACTGAATCTGAACACAAGGGGGAGCGGAAACAATTTTCACTGATACCAGTCAGAAGAGGAAGCTTAGAAGAGGTTACTTTGGCTGACTCTAACAGAGACCAGAATGCAGCATATGGTTGCATTCCTCCCTAACAATATTGTTAGGCATGATCACTGCACAATCATTCTGGAAATAAAGTGCCATCTTCACACTGAGGATGTCTTCCAAAATATTGTGTAGCACTGTCAGAGGTTAAATGGAAGAGATTCAGAACATATCCTACAGTTCAAAACTAGGCTGGGGGCCATCAACAGCCGAAGAATTTTATTTGACCACAGCCTTTAATCAGAAGGCTGAGCATATCCCCCACTCAACTGTTATCATTTAGACAGGAGTTCAATACCATGGCCTCAAGTGTATATAGGCAAGCCAAGAGCAGCACCCGGCATACCTAAAAGTGAGATATCAACCGAGGGTACAATTACAACATTTAAAAGACATTTGGACCAGTAATAAATAGGAAAGGTTTAGAGGGATGTGGGCCAAATGCAGGCAAATGGGACTAGTTCTGTTTAGGAAACTCAGTCAGCGTGAACGAGTTGGACTGGAGGGTCTGTCTGACTCTTTGACTCTACAGGTGAAACTACAGCACAATATAGCATCCAAGCACAAAGGCAAAGCAATACCTGAAGCAATAACTCTGGTCAAAGTTCTGCAGTTCTCCCCTGTCCAGTCATGAATGATTATAGACAATTAAATAACTAACCAGATGCAAAGACTCCGAAAACCACTCCATTCTCAATGATGGGAAGTCCAGAACATTAATAGAATACATATCACCGGAGCATTTATAGAACATAGAACATTACAGCACAGTACAGGCCCTTCGGCCCTCGATGTTGTGCCGACCTGTCATACCAATCTCAAGCCCATCTAACCTACACTATTCCATGTACATCCATATGCTTATCCAATGATGACTTAAATGTACTTAAAGTTGGCAAATCTACTACTGTTGCAGGCAAAGCGTTCCATTCCCTTACTACTCTCTGAGTAAAGACACTACCTCTGACATCTGTCCTATATCTTTCACCCCTCAATTTAAAGCTATGCCCCCTCGTGCTCGCCGTCACCATCCAGGGAAAAGGCTCTCCCTATCCACCCTATCTAACCCTCTGATTATTTTATATGTCTTAATTAAGTCACCTCTCAACCTTCTTCTCTCTAACGAAAACAGCCTCAAGTCCCTCAGCATTTCCTCATAAGACCTTCCCTCCATACCAGGCAACATCCTAGTAAATCTCCTCTGCACCCTTTCCAAAGCTTGACCTCCTTAGCCAGATGATCAATTTTGCCTTCAGCCTGAGGTCTCCAATATCACACATTCCAGTATTCTCCCAATTTGATTCACTGCATGTAATGCTATCTTCACAGAATCCCTGGGTGAGTTCTATCCCACTGGAAGAGGATCAACTATCCCCACTTCTGTATTCACCCATCCCCTTAGTTGTTCACAATAAGGTTAATTTACAAAGGATTCCCTACTTTGTGGATCCCTTTTACTCAAACCTATTTAATGTAGATCTTAAAAGGAGCTAGGTTAAACAGGCTTTCGGGTTAACTTAGCTGATTAACAATGAGCTTATTACTTACTATGAGAAGAAATAATAGTACAACACATACATGCAAATTAGAAATGAGTCCAAAAGTGCAGGTTCATAGTTCCTTGCAAGTGGAGCCACAGGTAGTTAAGAGCCAATAGAAGGTATTTGATACATTTGCCTTTATTGGTCAGTGCATTGAGCGTAAGAGTTATGATGTCACAGTGCAGCTTTACAGGGCATTGGTTAAGCCCCTTTTGGAATACTACATCAAATTCGGGTTTTCCACACAGGGAAGATGTTGTGAAACGTGAAAGGGTTTGGCAAAGATTTACAAGGACATTGTCATGGTTAGAGGGTTTGAGCTTTAGAGAGAGGCAGGGTAGGCTGGGGCTTTTATTCCCTGGAACATTGGGGTTGAGGAGTGACCTTATAGCATTTTAAAAAGCCATGAGGGACATGGTTAAGGTGAATTGTCAAGGACCTTTCCTTCCAGGGTAGGCAATTCCCAAACTAAAAGGAATAGGTTTAATGTGAGATGAGAAAGGTTTAAAAGGGACTTCAGGGGCAACTTTTTTCGCACAGGGAGTGTTGTGTGTATGGAATGAGTTGCCAGAGGAGATGGTAGAGGCTGTTATAAATACAACATTTAAAAGGCATCTGGGTGAATACATGAATAGGAAGGATTTTGAGGGATATGAGCTAAAAGCTGGCAAATGGGACTAGTTTAATTTAGGATATCGGGTCGGCATGGATGAATTTGACCAAAGGGTCCATTTCCATGCTATACAACTTGATAACTCTAAGTTCATAAATGAATAGCTCAATCCCAATGGGTCACTTGGAAGAGAAGATGATGAAATGTTGTTGACTAAGTAGTTGATTTGGCGATTCCTGATTTTGCAAGCTAATTTAAATTCTTTTGTCCTGGTTCTTTTGACTGGCTTGCTGGCTCGCTGGCTTCTAACACTCTGACCAGGAGATGCTTACCTTGCTACGCAACCAGTGAATGGTTCCCCAATCATGCATGTCAGACCTCATGAGCGCCTCAGCTCAACTTTATTTTCTCCTAGCACACACAGGGACTTTTAAAATGTACTTTTGAAAGTTGAAAATACAAAACTTGTCTTTTTCCCAAGAGTTTTCTTTTCTCTCATCATGATCACAGTCTGAGATGACTCGCAGGAGGTTACAGCTAGGTAGTGTGCTTCTCCCTTTCAACTCCATCCTTCTGAAGCTTCCTTGACACCTCATGTTGTGGACATTCCAGGACCTCTCCCTTCAGATAGCCACTAAAATTACATTCATCGTCATCTTTTTGACTGCACGTCCTCTTCAAAATTTCAGTAAAAACATGTTGCAATTGAAGGCTTGATATATCAGCGGGTGATCTGGGGTTGTGGTCTTTGGTCAAGAAAACATAGACCTGATAAAGTCTCATAGCATCAAGCCAAGCAAGTGCCAACCGTTCTTCTGCAAATTTCCAGCTACTACCTTCCATCAGCTGATTAATTAGTGCTTCTACACTGGACTAATTAATTCAGACACCCAGAAAATTGGTCAGTTGTCTCAGAGACTATTCAACCAACAGCCTGAGAAAGTCACACTCAAGGAATCATACCCTATAGACAATATCCCAAACACCACCATTATCATCCCTGGACATGTCTTGTCCCACTAGTGGAGGTGGTGGCACAGTGTTATACAGTTGTGATGGAGTTGCTCTGGGAGTCCTCAATATTGACTCCAAACCCCATGAAGACGCCTGACTTCAGGTTAAAAATGGGCAAGGAAATCTCCTGCTGATTACCATATACCATCCTCCCTCAGCTGATGAATTGGTACCCCTCCATGTTGAACAACGTTTAGAGGAAGCACTGAGTTTGGCAAGGGCACAAAATATGCTCTGGGTCAGGGATGTGAATGTCCGCAAACAAGAATGGCTTGGTGTACTGGATCCAATTCATATAATTAAAAATAAGTAGGGCTGCAGTTACTCCTTAAGTGAAGTGTGAGACATATTGCTGAATGGCATGAAATGCATGAAGTTAAATGAATCATGCATTGTTAATTTTAAGAGCAAAACTGTTGTGCTTTTTCAAATAAACCAAAACTCTTACCATTAACTGCAAGTTTGTGGGTGATATGAAATTTTAGCATGGTCCCATTAAATACAAGGCAGGTCCAGCTTCTGTTATGTTGTCCAATCTTTGGAATAAGCAGTGACAGGCTGCTGTTTGCTTCACCCGAGAGATTGAAATGTTTTTCTTTAACAAGAACTTTCCTGTCATTATCCATCCAAGCAAGCCTTGTTGCATTACAGACATGAGAAACAGAGCACTTAAGTTCAACATTGTCTCCAACAGTCAGAGGGCAAGAGGGAACAGCTTTCACTGGAACAAAAAGAAATTGTAGTTTCAGTAAGAAGAATTTCACAACGGTTCAGCCTTACAATCACGATTTTTTTGTACTAAACTAATTCAAAGAATTTTCCATAATTTTAAAGCTTTAGGCCTTTCATCCATTCACAGCATTGCATCCTTCAGCGGTTGTTTACAATTAGTTTAGAGACTAATTTCATATATTGGGCACATTGCTGATGAAGAAGGCAGCAGCTATCAATGCTGACATTTGACAAAGTTTAAGAATTTCAACTCAGTTCATGGTGACATGACCAGGTGAAAGGAATTGGCTCCCTCTTTATAACCTATTTTCAGTCAACTGCAACAATTATTTTTATTTCTTTTGAACGTGCAGCTACCACAAGTCAATTAAACTTTAGTACTAGCCAGCATTGCGATCAGACTTCAAAATGAACTGCATTTGCTGTAAAGCAGAGAGATATTTGAAGGTTATGGGAAATTATCACTTATAAATGCAAGATTTCTTTCCCTGCTATAACCACACAGGATGCCTGGAGTGTCCCTCCAGAAACAACAGAAATGTACACCTAATGTCACAGGGTTTATTCTGTCATGTCCCACCAGAGGGACCATAGGAAATTGATAGAGTTTACAATTTACTTTAACCGTGCCGCAGTGAAATTCTTGGACATACCTTGGCTGGTGATCAGTTTAATTTTCACTGCTTCCATTGTGTCCATGGTACATGTGTAAGTTCCCGCATCTTCAAACTGTAAGGGAAAAATCTGTAGAGGAAAGCTCATCCCATCAAAATGTCTCAGGATGACTCGATTCTGAATCTTTGAGGTGCTTGCATTCCCCTTGTCCTTATTATCAGTAGAGATGATTTTGATTCTTATCTGATTGTATATTTCCAAAATCCACATGGACACATTGTACTTCAACTTACATCTGCAGTTTAGGTTCAGTGAATTATTTTCAAAGATTGGCCAATAACTTGTATACTGCCTACCAAAATCAGCTGAAACAGAGGGATGGAAAAAGAATGATAGAAACATCATTAAAGAGGGTGGTAACCATCAATTGTCATTACCAGTATAAAAGAAAGTTGCTTTAAAATATTCCAGATGTTCACTTAGATGGAACCATCTGATGAAGCACTTAGTGCATCAGAGAAGTGATAAGTGCAGTTGACAAGGGAGGGGAGAGGAGCAAATAAGAGCGAGAAAGAGAGAGGGAGCATCCTTTCTACAATAGATTTGAGTTTTGATCTCTGTCCACATTAAATAATAGCATTAATTTCAGGTCTATTGCATCGCTTAACACAACAAAGTACATGAAATTTAGAATTCCATAAGATTCCTAATGGTGAACAACAAATTAAACAAACCAAACTCAGAACAAGCACAAGGATGTGTAGAAGCAGACACTCAAAGTGCCCTGTCAGTAATGGTAGTTTTGTGAAAACAATGTTTTCAGTTACATTGCATCTCATTTACTGTTTTGTTCCAATTGACCTGCTGTTCTCCCTCTTTCAAAGCAGGACCTAATCCAAAATTACTATCACCACCAGCGCCAAGTCCAATACTGACAACAAAACTAATACCATAAAACTGCGCATAAACAACATGATCGAAATACTATCAGCAACATCATGGGAACCAGCAATTTCATCAGCATTTGTAACAAAGTCACCAACAGAGCCAGCACAGGAATCAAAACCAATACCAGAGCCAGAACAAGCACAAAAGAATAAACGTGAGAGCCAGTACCAACATCAAAGAGAACACGCAAACCAATACAGGCGCCGGCTCCAGAAACAGCACCAATACCTAAACCAGCATCATTTCACAGCAAATGACAGTAGGAACACCAAAACCTGAATTAACATAAACATCAGAACAAACGCCAATACCAACATCAACACCCGACCACGCGTCAACTCCAGAAACATAGCTAGCACCTGATTTACGATCACCATCACAGCAGTAGCAGTAACCTCCTCCTGATAGTTCTATTCTCCTACACATGGTAAGATGGAACATTTTTCAGCTCATTCAAACTTCACACGCATGATAGCTGATTTAAGATTGGTGCATAAGTATGGTTCATTTACTGATCTAAACATACCAATCAGGAAACAAGATTTTCCAGTCTTCCAGGAATAGGGAGTTTGTGGTGCTCGGATAGGTCTTCACATTACATAGACACAAGGATGGAGATGCAGGGAGGCCTAAACATGTTTGTCTGTGGGATTTGGTATGTAGATTACATTGTGGCACAGCTCGTCAAAGATACTCTTCAGAAACAATGATATTTTAGTGATTAACACTTACTGCAAAGTAGGCCTTGTACTTACAGGTGCTGAAGGTCAATTCAATTGGAACAGAAAGAACAATTCTTCCATTATCTTGTATTTCACATGCATATTGTTCAGCATCATCTACTTGACTATCTTTTAATATAAGATAGACGGTGTTATTCAGTTGGATCTGATTGGTGTTGTTCATCCTGTTCTGCTGAGAAGGGGCTCTGGATTTCAATTGAAGAGTGACTGTATCAGCAAGTCTGGAAATGGTACAGCTGAGTGAGACATCACTGCCAAGAAATGGATAGTGAGGATCTCGGTCAACTGCGTTAAAAGAAGAATGAGAAAGGGAATAATGTAACAAAAAACAACTGGTGCGAATCACAGTTGAATTACAGTGACAAGTGAGGTTAAAATTCAGGTTCTTCCTTGTTATGCTAATCTCATCTCTTCGGATGAAATAATGAATACCTATCAATGATAAAGAAAAATAAGGCTCCAGAAGGACTCCAAATTTGGCCAGTCCCACATGCTACTCAAACAATCTGTCAACTATCTTTCTATCTCTTCCTTGAACTTGGTTATGCAGGTCAGTAAAACCAAAGGATTTTTGAATCATTATTGATGGAAACTTATTAACCATCACATAGGACATCCTCATATGAATTCCTGCCATATGAACCTGCCCCAAATAGCATGGATCCATAAAATCAGCCTAAGAAGGTCTCTTCATACATAGACAGGGAACGTTTGAGAAACCCAGCAGGCCTGGCAGCAACTGCAGAGAGAGAAACAGAATTCATGTTTTGAGTCCAGTATGGCTCTGCTTGGGAAATGAAGCATTCTGAGGAATTATTTCATCTCCAGATTATTATTCTGGAGTGCCAAGTTGCCAATGAATTGAAATTATTGTTTGCTATCACCCTCTTTCTCACTGAATTTTACAGTTGTGCCACAGAACAGGTGGAAACTAGAGTCATAGAGTTACACTAGGCACTTGAAATTCCTGAAGGAAAAGTCAAGGCCTCTTCCGCCTTTGGCTTCCTCTTCTGAATGCCATTTTGGACTCTTGACGCCAACATTTCAGCGCAAGCTCCAGCAGCAGATGCATATACCCCACATTCATTCATCCAACATGGACCAGTCTCTCCATGCCATCCTGGCACACAATGATGCATTTGTGCTCACCCAAAACATCAACTTTCTTGCTCCTCTGATGCTGCCTGGCCAGTTGTATTCCTCCTGCTGTGTTGTCTCTGGCTCCAGTATCTGCAGTTCTTGCTATCTCTGTACATTTCTGTGCCATAATACTGGACCTTGGGGTGCTTTACCTCATTTATAGGCTGCTGCAAGAACACTTTGGGCATGGATACTGGCTCCCAGTGCACAGATTGGACCAGGTTGCATTAAAGTGGAGGGAGCCTGCCCAACAGTAGAACCTGTAGGACTTGGCGCTATGATGGGGCCATATTTGCAGGTGGCATTAGCATCCAAAAGGTGCACGCATACTCAGTGTGTCCTCACCAGGGGTAAGTGCACCAGGCTCAGCTTGAAGGGTCACAGGGTTAAGAGCAGCTATGTAAGGCCTAGACACCCTGGAGCACATGGAGAGACTTCTGTGGGGCCAAGAATACGGCACCTCCTCCAACTGAGTGCCCACTGGCACTGCCTTGTCTCCTTGTGAGGAACAGGCAGCTCAAGTGAGGTCAAGGTCCGTCACACTCTTCCCCCTGCACTGCCGCTCCCCCCTCAACCAACAGCACCCCCAACCCCCCACCAGTCACTTTGTGTAAAAGCCACTATTATTTGGCCTCTTTCAGTTTTGAAGCACATTTGTATCAGACTTAAAACATTAACTCTGTTCTTCTCTCCGCAGATGTAGACAGACCTGCTGAATTTCACCAGTACTTTGTTTTTTTTTCAGATTTCCAGCATCCATAGTATTTTGCTTTTGTTTAAGGGAGAATTAGGCAAAGGGAGTTGGTCCAGTGTTTCCAGATGCATTGCAAACCAGCTTCTAGCCAACTGAGCTAACTGAGCCCTGACAGTCAGATTGGTGATATTCCTGTTACTGTGTATCTGCAAGAAACAGCTTTCAGCCATAGAATGATAAAAGGATCCTGATAGAAATGCTTAGCTTTCCTTATCATCACAAAATAGATTTTAGGGCAGTATTTCATATAAGTGTTTACAGTTACAGTGGGTTTCTTCTCCACAAGATATGAAAAATGTATAACTGTTTGGTTAAGAATGGCGTCTATCTTGTCCAATTCTTAAACCTTTTCTTACTCACCTTTGATTGCAAATATTTCATACTGTTTCAGTATTCTCTCCTCAGGTTCCATCTGTCGACAGGTAAATAATCCAGCTGCTTCAAGCACATTTTCAATAGTAAGATCAAGAGAGTTATTTCTCAGGTGGAATTTGGGTTTACTATTTTGCATAACTCGATAATCCTGCTCAGTTTCCCATTCTAGGCCTTTGACCTGCATTCTGACCAATGTCTTTGTGGTCAATTGTTGAAGGTGAGGAGTCCATTCCCATAAAATGGTGCCCCAGGCAGGAATATCTGATCCATTAAGAACAATTCCTTTTGTTCCCCCTGAAAAGTATATCCTAATGGGGCCATCTGCAAGAAACAGAAACATTTCAGGGCAACACAATTAACTCACAAAACAGAATGATAAAAACAGAAATGAAAACTGAAAAGTGAAAATACTTTCTGTCCAAACAACAAAATTGATTGAAAGATTTCAACTGGCTTCCTCAGCAATTTTTAATAAGAATGGAATTGATTTTCGGTCTCCTTGAGTTGTAATTAAGCAGTAAGATGATTCACTGGTGTGGTGCAGTCTTTACTTTGAAACGGAGAGCCTGATTCAGAATGGGTACAGCACAGGAGGAGGGCATTTATCCATCATAATTGTGTCAGATCACCAAATCAATGATTCAACCAGTGCCATTCTCCTCCTGTCCCCGTCTTCTCCCAATGGAACGTCACTTGCTCTTTTGTTAAAAATCCTACCTCCGCTTGAAAACCTCGATTGTGCATGCTTCCATCACACTCCCAGGCAATGCATTTCAGATCTTAATCACATGAAGAAATTCCTCCTCATGTCACCAGCCTTTCCTTTATGCCAATTACTCAAACCTACATTCTCTCCATTGTTCCAGTCCGTTATGATTTTGAGTAACCATAACATTTTCTCTCAACTTTTACTTCATCAAAGAAAGCCATTTCAACTTTCCCATCCTGTCAATTTGAATTTCAGTAACTTAGAGACAGTAAGGACTGCAGGTGCTGGAAGACAGGGTCAATAAATGTGGAGCTGGAAAAGCACAGCACATCAGAGAATATCGGAAGAGTAGAAAAGTCAATGTTTCGGGCTGAAGCCCTTTGTCAGGACTCCTGATCTGCATCCTGACAAAGGGTTTCCACCCGAAACATTGAATTTCCTGCTCCTCGAATGCTGTCTGACCTGCAGTGCCTTTTCCAGCTCCACATTTATTGACTCTGTCTATATGAATAAAGTTCCTTACCCCAGGGCAATTCTCATGAACATTTACAGCACTTAGTCTATCTTTCCCAACACACAACTGCACACAATATTCTAGTTGAGGACTAACAAGCTTTTTATCAAAGTTTAATATGAGCCTGAGCCCAAGCCCTCATTAATAACGCCAAAGATACTGCATGCTTTATTAGCTGCTCTCAGACTGTCCTGTCACCCTCAATTATTTCTGCCCATGATATACTTTCGGAATTGTATGTTTCATTTCCAAATATATGAATTAGGGACAGAAGTAGGGCATTTTGCCCTTCAAGTCTGCTCCACTGTTCAAAAAGATTGTGGCTGATGTGCTTGTCATCAACATTGTCATCTATCCTTGATAACTTTTGATTTCCTGGCCTAACAAGAACCAATGTACAAAAAGAAATAGAATTGGTGGAAAACATCAGCAAGTCTGGCAGCATTCGTGGAGAGAAAACAAAGCTAAAGTTTCCAGTCCAGTGACCCTTCCTCAGAAGACGGGGTTCTGATTCAAAACATTAACCATTTTAAATTTACAGATATTGCCAGACTTCCTGATATTCTCCAGTTACTTCTGTTTTTGCTTCTTCCAGACCTCCAGCATCCGCAGTTCTTTGTTCTGTTATACGCAAGTCTATGCACTTCTGCCTTAAATATATTAAATTACCCACCTTTGTTTCTTCTCTATTTCTAAAGCAGAGTTCCAAAGTCATTTAATCCAACTTTTAGACTGTCTCTCTTCATTGTACCTACCAAAGTAAACCACTTAGCTTCTTTGCCTTGAACTACACCCACAACTTGTTCACCTTTTCCACCAAGTTTGCCATATCCTTTTGACGTTCTATGCCCATGACAGTTCATATTGTTTCTAAGTTTTGAGTCATCCTCATTTTCTTAAATGTTGCCCTATATGCCAAGATCGATATTATTAATATACAGGAACAACAGGAGTACCAACACCTTTCTCTGGGATAATCCACAACAGATCCTCCTCCAGTCAGAAAGACATCCATTAATCACTAGCCTCTAGAACATAGAATATGGAACAGTACAGTACGGTACAGGCCCTTTGGCCCATGATGTTGTGCCAACCTATTATCCAACTCTAAGATCAAACTACCCTGCATACCCTACATTTATTATCATCCATGTGCCTATCACAACTGCTTAAATGCCCCTAATGTGTCTGACTCCACTACTACAGCCAGCAGTGCATTCCATGCACCCGTCACTCTCTGTTTAAAGAACCTACCTCTGACATCTCCCCCTATACCTTCTTCCAATCACCTTAAAACTATGTCCCCTTGTAATAGTCATTTCCGTCCTCGGAAAAAGTCTCCGCCTATCCATTCTATCTATGCCTCTCATCATCCTGTACACTTCTACCAAGTCACCTCTCATCCTTCTTCACTCCAATGAAAAAAGCCCTAGGTCCCTCGACCTTTCCTCTTAAGACCTGCCCTCCAGTCCAGGCAGCATCCTGGTAAATCTCCTTTGCACCATCTCTAAAGCTTCCATATCCTTCCTATACTGAAGCGACCAGAACTGAACACAATATTCCAAGTGTGGTCTAACCAGGGTTTTACAGAGCTGCAGCATAACCTCATGGCTCTTAAACTCAATTTCCCTGCCAATGAAAGCCCATATATCACAGCCTTCTTAACAACCCTATCAACTTGGGTAGCAACTTTGAGGGATTTATGGAAGTGGACCCCAAGATCCTTCTTCATATATCTTCTTCATAAGGGTCTAGGCCCGAAACGACAGCCTTCCTGCACCTCTGATGCTGCTTGGCCTGCTGTGTTCATCCAGCTCTACACCTTGTTATCTCAGATTCTCCAGCATCTGCAGTTCCTACTATCTCTGAGCCAAATTTCCCTGAATCCCATGCTCCTTTTTTTTCAAATGCCTTGCTAAAAACCATATACGCCACATATACTTGTCAACCTTCATCAAAGTGTTTTGTCACATCCTCGAAGAATTCAATAAGGCTTGTGTGGCATAACCTGCCCCTTACAAAGCCATGTTGACTGTTTCTAATCAAACTGTGCTTTTCCAAATAATCATAAATACTATATCTCAGAATCCTCTCCTCAATAATTTGCCCACCACAGAAGCAAGACTGACTGGTCTGTAATTCCCAGGATTATCCCAATTTCCTTTCTTGAACAAGGGAATAACATTTGCCACCCTCCAATCATCTGATAATAATCCAGAGGACAATGTTTACTGTCACTCAGTTACTTACCCTTTTATTCATCCCAGAAAATGAGCCACAGCCACTGAAGTGAACCTGCCCCAATCTAGCTGCACTATTCTAATGAATCTCAAGATATGCTTACCGTGGATGTTAACAGAGCTGTGTAGCAGAGCAACAAAATATATCAGCCCTTTCAACATTGTGGCAAGTTGACCCTTTGCTTGTTGCCGTCTTCGTATGCAACTGAAGTGTTTTGACTGGTGCAAACATTTGCAACAGTCAGTAATCTCACAGGATGCAATCTATTATCTAACTTCCTCATTTAGTTTACCAGATGTATCATTTTTAAAATTACAATGACACAAACTCTCAGGTCAAGCGTCTTGATCTCGGAGGCATAGCTATTACACAACAGAGTGAATAATGATATGAAAGTCTGCTGGGAGGATCCCAGCTTTTGTCAGGATTCACTGGTGAGAAAGGTTCTGAAGAAGGATTTGCCAGCAATTTCTACTTTTTTTGTTCACTGGTTAGAAAGTTTGCTATTTGCATTTTACAAACAGCAACAATGAAGGTGTTATATCTTGGTGCTGAATGCTCAAAATAATCACACCTTAGCCTTATAATGGTGGAGCTCCTTTGAGTGTATTTTCTTCTGCTGCCCATGCAACTGGTGAGCTAATAGAGTTACTCAGCACACGACTGCAGTGCAACATTGATAGCCGTGCTCTGGGATATATATTCATAAAACAGTTAGTTTGACAGAGAGAGCCACGCATCTTGTCACTTTATTTTGATGCTTGAACGGTGGCCACAATATTGTATCTGCAATCTGTATGTGCTCTTTGTGATATTTAATAGACATTGTGAAAAGGCTCTTAAGTTTAGTATTATTTAAAGTGTTCTTTATTTAGAATCATCTGCAGCATTTTTTTGGTCAGATGATGTGGGGGTTTCTGGCTAGGCTAGCATGTATTACCTATAGCTAAGTATCCTGCAAAAAATGGTGATGAGTTGCTTTCTTGAACCATTGCAGTCCTCGATGTGTTGTGATGCCCACTGTGCTATTAGGGAGGGAGTTTTAGGATACTGAGCCAGTAAGAGTGAAGGAATGATCAATATGGTCAGCAGCTGATTGTGATTTTCTTATGTATCTGCTGCTCCAGCTGTAAAGTTCACAGATTTGGAAGGTGCTGTTTTGTGGAGCCTTGGTGAGCTGCAGCTGTGCAGTTTGTAGATGGTACATCAGTGGTGGAAGGGCTGAACGCTGGAGGTGGTGGATTGCATGCTAATCAAGTGGTTGTGTTAGCAGGACGGTATCAAGCGTCTTAAGTTTTGTTGGAATTGTACTCATCCAGGCAAGTGGAGACTATTTCATCACACTCTTAACTTGTACATACTGGATGTGCTTTGGAGAGCCAAGAGGTGAGTTATTCACCATAAAATGTTTTTGTACTCAGAGTACTTATATGACAGGTCCAGTTGGTTCTTGTCAATAGTAGCCACTTAGATGTTGATAATAGATGATTCAGGTTTGTTAATGTCATTGAGTGTCTAGGGGAGATAAGTAGATTCTGTTCTGTTAAAGATGATTATTGACTGACACTTGTAATGGTGTGAACATATCTGGTCACTTATTCACACAATTTTGCATGTTATCCAAGTTTTGCTGCATATGTAATAAAATGTAAGGCTGGATTAACACAGCAGGCCAAGCAGCATCTCAGGAGCACAAAAGCTGACGTTTCGGGCCTAGACCCTTCATCAGAGAGGGGGATGGGGGGAGGGAACTGGAATAAATAGGGAGAGAGGGGGAGGCGGACCGAAGATGGAGAGTAAAGAAGATAGGTGGAGAGGGTGTAGGTGGAGAGGTAGGGAGGGGATAGGTCAGTCCAGGGAAGACGGACAGGTCAAGGAGGTGGGATGGGGTTAGTAGGTAGCTGGGGGTGCGGCTTGGGGTGGGAGGAAGGGATGGGTGAGAGGAAGAACCGGTTAGGGAGGCAGAGACAGGTTGGACTGGTTTTGGGATGCAGTGGGTGGGGGGGAAGAGCTGGGCTGGTTGTGTGGTGCAGTGGGGGGAGGGGATGAACTGGGCTGGTTTAGGGATGCAGTAGGGGAAGGGGAGATTTTGAAACTGGTGAAGTCCACATTGATGCCATATGGCTGCAGGGTTCCCAGGCGGAATATGAGTTGCTGTTCCTGCAACCTTCCTTTCCGGAGAGACCACTCTCTCCGTGACTCCCTTGTTCGCTCCACACTGCCCTCCAACCCCACCACACCCGGCACCTTCCCCTGCAACCGCAGGAAATGCTACACTTGTCCCCACACCTCCTCCCTCACCCCCATCCCAGGCCCCAAGATGACATTCCACATTAAGCAGAGGTTCACCTGCACATCTGCCAATGTGGTATACTGCATCCACTGTACCCGGTGCGGCTTCCTCTACATTGGGGAAACCAAGCGGAGGCTTGGGGACCGCTTTGCAGAACACCTCCGCTCAGTTCGCAACAAACAACTGCACCTCCCAGTCGCAAACCATTTCCACTCCCCCTCCCATTCTCTTGATGACATGTCCATCATGGGCCTCCTGCACTGCCACAATGATGCCACCCGAAGGTTGCAGGAACAGCAACTCATATTCCGCCTGGGAACCCTGCAGCCATATGGCATCAATGTGGACTTCACCAGTTTCAAAATCTCCCCTTCCCCTACTGCATCCCTAAACCAGCCCAGTTCATCCCCTCCCCCCACTGCACCACACAACCAGCCCAGCTCTTCCCCCCCACCCACTGCATCCCAAAACCAGTCCAACCTGTCTCTGCCTCCCTAACCGGTTCTTCCTCTCACCCATCCCTTCCTCCCACCCCAAGCCGCACCCCCAGCTACCTACTAACCTCATCCCACCTCCTTGACCTGTCCGTCTTCCCTGGACTGACCTATCCCCTCCCTACCTCTCCACCTACACCCTCTCCACCTATCTTCTTTACTCTCCATCTTCGGTCCGCCTCCCCCTCTCTCCCTATTTATTCCAGTTCCCTCCCCCCATCCCCCTCTCTGATGAAGGGTCTAGGCCCGAAACGTCAGCTTTTGTGCTCCTGAGATGCTGCTTGGCCTGCTGTGTTCATCCAGCCTCACATTTTATTATCTTGGAATCTCCAGCATCTGCAGTTCCCATTATCTCTTTGCTGCATATGTACTTGGCGAATTTCCCGAGAGAAGACAGCGGTGAGCTATTTTCTTGAATCACAGCAGTCCTTTATGACAAGGTTGCACTTGATCTGAAGAGTCAAGAATGAGGCTGAACATTTTGCAATCATCAGCTTCACACCCACTTCTGGCATTATAATGGAGGGAAAGCCATTGATGAAGCAGCTGGAAATGTTTGCTCCTAGAAAAATACATTGAGGAACACTTGCAATGATATCCTGGTGTAGAGACTGTGTGCAGAGCCTGTCAGTGACTGATGGTACTGGGACTCCCTGATCAACAGCAGGTCTCCCTTGACTGGACTGAGCATTAGCTACCTGCACCTCCAACCAACCCCACTCCTCCATAAATCGTAACATGGCCATTTGGTTGAATAAAGCTGTTATATTTTTGCTGTGCAAGCAGGTGGTACATGTCATGGGTGCTTGATTGACATTTCGGTTTTTCATACAGCATGATGGCGCCCTCCCCAAACCCTCAACAAAATATGCAAATCCCTACTGAGAGATGACAAGCAGTCAGCTGTGTATCTAGACAAAAGAGCATGTCAATATCATAGCAATGGAAGCCTTTAGATTCTGGCTGAAGTGCCAACACACTAATAGGCATGGCACAACAAGACAAGACAAAGGTGCTACAAGCATGTAAGTAGGCATTAAGCATTAAGTCCATAGTGGATAAGGGATCTTTGGCTCTTGTTAGCAGTTGGCGTAGGGTTGATGTCGGTTTGTGTGCCACTCTGATGCACAGTGACCGTAGGAGTCTTGTGGTCAGCTCAGATATGGTCTTGATGTGTGATAGCAAGACAAGTGTGTCAGGATGTACTGTACCTTCCTGTAGTTGTTTGTGTGGCAGGCATCATCGCACCCAGCCATTCGGGTATCTGTTGTCTCTAAACACTTGATAGAGGTATTCTTCTTTGTGTTGGCGTAGTTCTGGGTGGTTGTGATGTGTTGTGGCTCATTTGAATAGTGTTTTCACACAACTCCATTTGTGGGTGTTGGGGTAGTTATTGTTGAAACTTAGAACTTGATCAGTGTATGTGGCCTTTCTGTATACTTTGGTCAGAGATTCCCCATTGGCCCTGTGTTCTACCATCACATGCAGGAATGGAGCGGTTTGTTCTTTTCTTCATCTCTGATGAATTTGATGCTTCTACAAATTGAAGCAGTGATGCAGAGACTTGAAAGCATGGCCTTTCCACAGATTGAACCCAAACTGTGAATCCGATATGTAGACGACTCTTTTGTCATTATTAAGCTAAATAAACTAGAAGAAACACACCACCTTATAAACAACATTTTCACTGGCATCAAATTCACCAGAGAGGAAAAAAAAAGAACAAACAGCTCCCATTCCTTGATGTGATGGTAGAACACAGAGCCAATGGGGAATTTCTGACCAAGGCATATAGAAAGGCGACACACGTAGATCAAGTCCTGAATTTCAACAGTGATGGCCCCAACACACACAAACAAAGTTGCAGAAAAACACTGTACAAATGAGCCACAACACACTGCAGCAACTCAGAACTTCACCAAAACAAAGAAGAATACCTTCACCAAGAATTTAGAAAAGCGGATACCCAAACAGCTGGGTGTGATGATGCCTGTCACACAAACAACAGGAAGATACAGTACGTCCTGACACACTTGTCACATTACCATACATCAAGAACATATCTGAGCTGACCACAAGACTCCTATGGTCACTGGGAATCAGAGTGGCACACAAACCGACATCAACCCTATGCTAACTGCTAATAAGAACCAAAGAATGTGGCAATCAACCTCCTCAAACAATTCAAACATGGGCCCCATATCTCAGGAAAGATGTACTGGCCCTGGAGTGGGTTCAGAGGAGGTTCACAAGAATGGCCACAGGAATGGAAAGCTTAAAATATGAGGAAAGTTTGAGGACTCTGAGTCAATACTAAATGGAGTTTAGTAGGATGAGGAGGGATCTAATTGAAAATTACAGAATACTAAATGGCCTGGACAGAGTAGATGTTGGGAAGATGTTTCCATTAGTAGGAAAGACTAGGACCTGATGGCACAGCCTTAGAGTAAAGGGAAGACTTTCTGGAACTGAGCTAAGGAGAAACTTCTTCAGCCAGAGAGTTGTGAATCTATGGAATTCACTGCCACAGAAAGCTGTTGAGGCCAGATCTTTGAGTATATTTAAGATAGCTAGGTTCTTGATTATCATAAATCATCATGGCTTCTGTGACAGGCATCATAACATCCAACTGTTTAGGTATCCGTTGTCTCTCAATGCTTGATAAAGGTATTCAGCAAGGTTTATGGGGAGAAAGTGGGAGAATGGGTTGAGAAACTTATCAGCCATGATTGAATGGCGGAGCAGACTTGATGGGCTGAATGGCCTAATTTCTGGTCCTGTGTCTTATGGTCAAATGGCCTTGTTACAAATATGGCTTCTCTTGAACATTTTGATGCTGACTACATCCCTTTGAAGTTTCCTCTGCCCTCTTCACAACTAACAATTTATCTTGTGACATCCACAAATTTAGCATCCGTACCTTTACTCCCTTCATCCAATATAAGTTCTCTTATATAAATTGTAAAACATTGATTCTCCGGCACCAATCCCTCTAGTGTATCACTTTGTTTCGTTTGGAAATCAGAAAATGACCCATATGTGCTGACCCAATCTTCTATCCATGCCAATATTCTATTGCTACAGAAGAGATGAAATTGAAAATTTCAGTGCAGAAGATTTGATTTATTCCACAAGGATTATCGTTATGAAGTCTGTGGTCAGGTGATCATGACAGCACGAGATAACAAAGTGTGGAGCTAGATGAACACAGCAGGTCAAGCAGCATCTTAGGAGCAGGATCATGACAGCACTTTTGGTTGATTTTTCTTCCTTTTTAAAATAATTTTAGTCCAGGGAACTTGTCCGGTTTAATACAGTCAGATGAGAGAAGATAAAATTACTATTATCACAACCCTGCCCTTCCTTAAATTTGAAGACGAGAACCGCATAAACTATTCCAGGTGTGATCTCACTGGAACCCAGTGCAAATTTAGCAAGTTTTTTTTGTGCCTGTGCCAATTCCCTTACAGTAAAGAGGAACTACCATTTGCTATCCTAACTGCTTGCTGTAGTGGAACCTTCTATGTTCCTTGAATGAGCACATTCCAGTTCCTCTAAACATCAACATTAATACGTTCTATGCCATTTTAAAGACAATTTCACAATCCACAAGAACTTCTTCTGGAGTTCATCATTTTCTATCTTGTCACTGTTGTCCCAGTCTAAGAATAATTGTTTCAGATGACTTCTAAACCCAACTATGTTAGGGGTAGCTGCTTCCTTATTTTAACAGTAAATGCTATAAATAATGAGCTACTGAGACAGCGTCTGAGCAGGGAGAGAGTAAGAGAAAGACATTCTGTTTCATCTCACAGAGTTTCCATTTGAACTGACCACACTTAGAATTGGTGTTGTATTTAGTATACTATATCACCTTATAACAGAAGGACAATTCCGATTGCACAACTTCTCCAGAGAATGCAAATGCACCTCCAAAAGCACATGAGAACATAGAACATAGGACAGTAGAGGCCCTTTGGGCCCATGATGTTGTGCCGACCTATTTTCCTACTCAAAGATCAAACTACCCTGAATACCCTACATTTTATTATCCTCCATGTGCCTATCCAAGAGTCGCTTAAATGTCCCTTATGTATCTGACTCCACTACCACTGCCAACAGCACATTCCACGCACCCACCACTCTGTTTGTAAGGAACCAACTCTGACATCTCCCCTATACCTTCCTTCAATCACTTTAAAGTTACACCCCGTCGTAATAGTCAGTTCCATCTTGGGAAAATGTCTCTGGTTATCCACTCTATCTATGCCTCTCATCATCCTGTATACCTCTATCAAGTCACCTCTCATCCTTTTTCGCTCCAGTGAGAAAAGCCCTAGCTCCCTCAACCTTTCCTCTTAAGACCTGCCCTCCAGCCCAGGCAGCATCCTGGTAAATTTCCTCTGCACCATCTCTTCAGCCTCCACATCCTTCCTATAATGAAGCGACCAGAACTGCACAGAATATTCCAGTGTGGTCTGACCAGGGATTTATAGAGCTGCAGCGTAACCTCACGGCTCTTAAACTCAAATCCTAGGAAGGAAGAACAAACTTCAACATAATCAGTGACAAAACCAGTGAGCAACGTTCTAATTTTGATCTTATGTTGCATCCAGGAGTAAAGCTGAGCCATTTCAGATACTTGTGAAATGATTAAGCAAAATGCATGACATGATGATTATGTTACAGGCTAATGGTGGGGGAATGCAGGTTAATATCTCACCATCGCAGCTGGTGGAAATTAAATTCAATTAATAAATCTGGGATGGAAAGCTGTTTAATGGGATGCATAAATCATTGTCAATTGTTAATAAAAATCCATCTGATTCACAGATGCCCTTTAAGGATGGATATCTCTCATCTTTACCCAGTATAACCTACTAGTGACCACAGCTGATAAAGTGATTGATTCTTAACTGCCCTCTGGAATGACCTATGAACCTGTTCGGCTGTACAAACTATAAAATCCAAATGAAATAGTCAGACCACCCAGCTTTGCGCTAGACACTGTAAAGGACAACAGCCCAATCTACAAAATCCTCCTTACTAATATAAAATAATGAACAACAGGTGCTGAAGATCTAAAGCGAAAACAGAAATTGTTGGAGAAATTCAACATGTTTGGCAGCATCTGTGGAAAGAAAACAGAGTTAATTCCTTCACAGTCACTGGAGTTGAAATGTTAACTTTGCTTTCTCTGTACAGATGCTGCCAGAACTGCTGAGTTTCTCCAGCAATTTCTATTTCTTTTTCTCCTTACTGATGTTTGGGTGCTTGTGTCAAAAATGGGAAAGCTCTCCCAGAGACTAGTCAAGCAAGTCTGACACAGTCAGATTCACAGAATCATGAGTTCCAGACAACATTCCAAATGCCACCAACACTATCCTTCAGTGTGTCATACTGGCAAGTAGACTCAGCAGACATGGCACCACAAAGATATATTTATATATATACAGTCTGGATTATATTGCCTTGGACCAACTCAACATTGACTCTGGGCTGCATTAAGCCTCATTACCTTTGCCAGAAATATCAGTGAGGTGCAATTAAAATTAGTAACATGGGAATGCTGTCAACGAAGTTATTAGAAATGTAATTATTCTATACAATATAGAATAATTTCGTGTCTGGTTGATGGATCTGTTATTATAGCCAAATCTTCTATGCCACTGAGGATTGCATGTCGCATTCCCTTGTAACAGCAGGTTAAGTTTCACTAGATTGATTCCGGAGATGAGGTGTTTGTCTTTTGATGAGAGACTGAGCAGTCTAGATCTGTACTCTCTGGAACATGGAAGAATTTTCAGTATGTTGATAGTCAGAGAGCAACAGGGAAGAGTCAAACCTCTATTTTGTGGTCTTTCAGGCATAGACCTTCTAAGCTAAACAGACTTCAAAAACTAGTTCAAACCCTAATTTGTTGCCTCCTTATGAGAGCCTGGATTCAAACATCTACCATTTGTTTAAGTATAATGTCACTCCAGAGTTGAAGAATTCATAGAGCACTTTTAACAAGAATTAACTTGTAATTACCTTCCAGGCTTGGCCTCATAAAAAAAAATGGTTTGTTTGTTCCCTTTCAAACAAAAACAACCCGCTGGTCATAGTCCAATGGTTACGTGGAGCTCTCAGCTCATAGTTCACATCTCCAAACCCAGAATGTCCTGCTTTGGAATTTCTGATTATTGCATGAGCTTCTGCCCACTCCACTCTGTCACTTTGTTTTGGGAAGTTTTGAAAGACAGCTTTGCATGGTCTACCTAATCTGTAGATAAATATGGACAACTTCCCTAATATCAGAGATTAGTTTTTCCGACTTAACAATTTATTCTGTGATTAGTTTTAAATGTCCTCTTATTTCCTGGCTGTCAACTAATTCGAATAAGCTAAAGTTAGTTGAACTCCAGCTTGTAAAGAAGATAAAAATCCTTTTGACACTCATGACAATAGGTCATGGTTTTGAGAATATAGTGATACCTCTCCAAAGCACTTTGGGACTGCAGATGGCACACAGTTGATTTCAGTTGTTTTAATCCATAAACTACTGATGATATCCTGAAAGTGCTTTGCAACAAAGTTTGATCCTTGATCAGACTGTATTTTTGTTGGTAAACCATAATGAGTGAACAAATCTATCACTTTTTCCACTACCACCTTTGCTCTAGCTCTTAGCCTCTGGAAATCGAATAATCACATCCATAATGGTAAGGATACATTCATTTCCCACTTTCATTTTTGGTAATAGGCTCATACAGGCCACTCATTCATGACTAAATGTTTCCTCAAAAACTAATCTTGGAATTAGGGGTGCTGGTTAATTACCCACAACTTACAACTACATCTCAATGCAATCTTAGCCAGGTAAAATGTTTATTTATGGACACCTGACATTTTTTGTATCCCCAGGTGCCTTGCCATGGGAAATTCATATGCTATTCACAATATCACCCTGTAATAACTGGGTGGTACCACTACATGATGTTCAACCATCTATTCTTCATCTGCAAGTCTATGAGGAGATCGCCACTTCCACATCAGCAATGTTCTTTAGATAATCGTACTCTGGAGCTCCTTGACCACTACCACAGCACAAGCTGACTTATTATTTATTTACTTGTGGGATGCGGGCATTGCTGGCTGACTAGCATTTCTTGCCCATCCATAGTTGCCCCTTGAGAAGGTGTTGGTGAGCTGCCTTCTTGAATGCTACAGTGTATGCACTGTAGGTAGATCCACAATGCCCTGAGGGAAAGAATTCCAGGATCTTGACCCAGCAACAGTGAGAATAACAATATCTTTCCAAGTCAGGATGATGAGTGGCTTGGAAGGGAACTTGCAGTTGGGGATGTTCCCAGGTATCTGCTCCTGTTGCCCCTTTGGGGGTTTGTGGACTTGGAAGGTGTTGTCTAAATTTATTTGGTGAATTTCTCTAGTAAATTTGTAGACAGTATACACTGCTACTACAGAGCATCAGTAGCGGGATCTTTGCTTGTGGATGTGGTACTAATCAAGCAGGGGCTGCTTTGACCAGGATGATGTCAGGTTACTTGAGCGTTGTTGGAGCTGCACCTATCCAGGCAAGTGGGGAATATTCCATTGTACTCCTAACTTGTGCCTTGTAGACGGTGGACAGGATTTCTGGAGCCAGGAGGTAAGTTACTCAACGCGGTTTTTCTAGCCTCTGACCTGCTCTTGTAGCCATTGTGTTTATGTGGTGAGTCCAGGTGAGTTTGTGTGGCACGGTGGCGCAGTTTTAGCACCGCCGCCACACAGTACCAGTGACCTGGGTTGACTGTCGGTGTGGAGTTAATGCACATTCTCCCCGAGTGTGCGTGGGTTTCCTCCAGATGCTCCGGTTTCTTACCACAGTCCATAGATTTGCAGGGTAGGTGGATTGGGCATGCTAAATTGTCTGTAGCGTTCAGGGATGTGTAGATTAGATGGATTTTAGGGAGATGGGTCTGGGTGGGATGCTCGGTGGGTTGGTGTGGATTTGTCGGGCCGAAGGGCCTACTTTCACTCTGTAGGTATTCTATGAAAGGTAACCCAACAATGTTGATACTGAGGGATTCAGTGAATGTCAAAGTTGGAAATGATCATTGCCTGGCATTTGTGTGGTGCAAATGTTACTTGCCACTTGTCAGCCCAAGCCTGGATATGGTTTACATCTTGTTGCATTTGAACATGGATTGTTTCAGTATCTGCAGAGTTACGAATGGTGCTGAACATTATACAATCATTGGTAAGCATCATCACTTCTCACCTTATCATGGAGGGAATGTCTAGACAAGGCAGTTAAAAATGGTTGGGCCTCGGACATTACCTTGAGAAACTCTTGGAGAGATTTCCTGAAGCTGAGATGAGTAACCTCTAACAAACACAATCATCTTTTTGTGTGCCACATTTAATTCCACCAGCGGGGAGTTTGTCCCCAATTCCCATTGATTCCAGTTTTGCTCAGGTTCCTTGATGCTACTCTCAATCAAATGTAGCGTTGATGTTAAGGGCTGTCACTCTCACCTCACTTCTGGAATTGAGCTAATTTGTCTACATTTGAACCAAGGCTCTAATGACGTCAGGACTTTAATGGCTCTGGCAGAACCCAGTGTATCACAGTGGGCAGATGTGACTTGATAGTACTGTTGATGACTCCTCCCATTTGTTTACTGATGAGTGAGAATAGAATGATAGGATGGTTTTCCCGCCTTTAATGTACTTTTGGCCAAGTTTTCACATCATCAGGTAGATGCCAGTGTTTGTAACAGGACTGGAACTGTTTGGCTATGGGAACGGCATCTGGAGCATTGGTCTTCAGTATTATTGTCGGAGTGGTGTCTGGCCCATTGTCTTTGCAATATTCAGTGCCTCCAACTGTCTCTTTATGTCACTTGGAGTGAATTGAAGTAGCTGAAGACTAGTATCTGTAATGCTGGGGACCACTGAAGGAGGCTGAGACAGATCATCCACTCGGCACTTCTGCCTGAAGATTGCTGTAAATGTTTAAGCCTTATTTTTTTGCACTAATGTGATCTTCCATCATTGGGTAAATGGAGATATTAGTGGAGCCTCCTCCTCCAGTGAGTTGTTTAATTGTCACAACTGAACGTAACAGCACTGCAGACGATCTGATCAGTTGATTATGGGGTCACTTAGATCAGTCTATCACTTGCAGTTTCTGCTGTCAGAATGCAAGTAGTCCTGCTTGGTTGCTCCACCAGGTTGACACCTCATTTTTAGTTCTGCCGGGTGCTACTCCTGGCATGTCCTCCTGCACTCTCCATTGAACCAGAGATGATCCCCTGGCTTGATGCCAATGGTTGAGTAGGGCATATGAGATTACTGATTGCAGCAGAGTGCAATTTTGCTGCTGTTGATGACCCACAGTGCCACATGGATGCCCAGTCTTATGTTGCTTGACCTTTCATAGTCTGTCCCATTTTTCACGGTGATAGTGCCACACAACACGGTGGAGGTTATTCTCAATGTGAAGGTGGGATTTTGACTTCACAAGGACAGTGCAATAGTCACGCTTCGCGATACTGTCATGGGCAGATGCATTTGTAGCTGACACATTGTCAAGGACAAGGTCAAGTATGTTTTCTTTCTCGTTGGTTCCCTCACCACCTGCTGCAGACCTTAGGACTCAAACAGCTTGATCAGTAGTACTGCTATCTTTTGGTCTGATATGTAAGCTCTGATTATAGAGGATAAGAAAGTTTGAGTTTCTCTGAAAACATTCTGAAAGCCTTAACAATTCTTATTCAACTATCAAAATTGTGTTGTTTTGCTCACAAACCCAATATAAGCTTGTCCAGGTTTCTACAATAAGTTTCGAAACCTCTCCCTTTACGCTTCAGGGACTAATTCAAATGTGTTTGGAATACCCTTTTTCACGTTGTCATAATCCCTAAAACATTCTTCTGATAGGGATGCATAAAACTCTGAGTTTCATCAGTTAATTTACTTTGCAACGACAATGTCCAATCTGTTTTTGCTCACTTCATGGGGTTGTTGTCTCAAATTATATTAAAAATGCTTCCATATCCTTCTCTTCAAATTTTGGCAAAGCCTACAATCCTTGCACATCTCCTAACTGAACCTTGAATTGTGATCCAAAATTTCCTCTTCCAAGTCTCCCCAAACTATTAGTTTAACTTGTTGAAGCTGTATCATTTTTATTTAAATTCCTGCTCTCCTTTTTCCTCCCATTCTCTGCATTTACCACTCTTCTTTCCACCCTTTTCTTCTTTCCCCCTTTGGAATTCCAGTTTTTTTTTTACATTTTGATTCTGTTTAGAATGCCATTCCAATTTACTCATTTCCTTTTGCCTGAATTACAACTCAAGGTTCAGTGTTGCAGATCTATGAGAACCCCCATCATTCTTCTAAATTCCAGAGAGTAGAAGCCCAGTTGATCCAGCCTTTCTTCATCTGTCAGTCCGACCATCTCAGGAAGTACCCTGGTGAATGATCACTGGACTCCCTCAATGTCTTTCCTCAGATAGTCCAAAGATCACCTTCAGCTCTTAGACTGTAGTTTACAGCTCCAATCTAAACAATGACAAATAACACAAAATAATAAAAAAAAAGTGAGGGTTCTAACAACCTCCTGTGAAAAGCATACAAGGTGGAACGAGACAATCTCAACATTGAGATCAAACTCACCAAACATCTCATTTAATTCTGCCACACATCTCACCGTAGCCTACATTACTCAGACGTCTATAACATTTTGACTTTTGGATCGCAGCAGTGAAGTAACCAAAGACTGAAAATAAGCTTGGTATTCACAGCTACCAGTTGTTGTAATCTGTTGCATCCAACCAGTGACAGAAAGGTTTCACAATTAGTATGACAACTACCCAATGTTCTCTGAAAAGAACTGAAAGAATCTTGAAGAAGAGAGATCAGAGAACAAAAGGTCTTGGGAAGGTCTTGGAAGCAAAAAAGGCACTAGTGCTATCGAACTGTGTTTCCCCAGCATTTTTCTCCACCCATAACATCCATGTTTATTTTTGCCTTTCTGTCTGTGTCTGTAGTGGTTTAATATGGTGTTTAGAGTTTTAATTTAGTAGCGTTATGTGTTGACAATTCATATTTTTGTTTTACTGTGGTTAAAATTGACATATAGAGTCATAGAATCATAGAGATCTATACCCTCCAGCTCATCTACACTCCATGCCAGTCAAAAGCAATTAATCTTATTCCATTTTTAATAATCTTACCTTTCTCTAATAAGTAGTTTTTTTGCAAGTATAGAGAAATGGTCAGTGATTTCTGTTAAGAGGGGAACTTTACATAATTTGATTCAAGCTTTAGCTTTGTTGGTGGTCCTGAAGCATCAGCACACATTTCCAGGTAGGTTGTGACATTGATTGAAATTACACAATGATCCTTGGGCCCATTCTCAAGGGATTTCTGAATATTTATGCCCAGCATTTTAATATTTCTGGACAGCTAAGTCAAAGTCTCTTTTTTTTTAATATACTTTCTGCCCATTGTTGGTGACCATGTAATGTTGAATAAAACAAGCCAAGTCATTGTCAGATACAGTTTTTTCCATAAATGGTGTAGATCTTAATAAATCTCAAAGGTGCCACTACACACCACCCTGTCCCTGACCACATCAGTGGTGGACTTAAGAAAAGACTCTCTAGTGGTTATAAGGCCAGCAGAACAATTGAACCATCAGAAAAGCTCTTTAAGCTGCACTTTGTATTGAATTCCTGCTGAGGGAGCCAGTCACTTAGGAATGCATGCACATTGAAGAGTTCTGCTCCGACCAATTCCTGCAATTCCAGATAAAAGATGGAGAGTTTCATATCTATTTTTACATTCCACCACATTTTAGGTAGAGACTAAGGAGACACTATCCCTCATTAATTCTCCTCTTATCTGCGTTATTTTTGGTATATGATCCAGCTGCCATCAAAGCCTGCGAGGAGTGAGAAAACGCTTTAATACTGTTCCTATTTTTTGCTTATCTACCAAAGGTAAAGCTTAGAATTCAAAGCTCTCTGTAACCTGTCCAGTCCGAAATGTTTGGGCCCAAGGCATTTTTAAAATTTAGTACTTTCTGGACTTACAGAAAGGCGCAGGAATGCCTAATCACTGATGTGAGAATTGGATGTAAATATTGTTCCTGATACATAAAAAAGAAGCATGCTATTAAATCGGAAAGGGTGCAGAAAATATTTACAAGGGATGTTACCAGGACTGAAGGATTTCATTTATAAGGAGAAGCTGAATAGGCTGGGACTCTTTTCGCTGGAGCAGAGGAGGTTGTTGACAGGTGACCTGAGAGAAGTTTGTACAACCAAGAGGAACACAGAACAGGTGAATAGCAAAGGTCTTTTCCCTAGGCAGGGGAATTTCAAAGCTAGAAGGCGTAGGTTTAAGGTCAGAGGGAAAAGATTCAAATGAGCCTGAGAGGAAAATTTCTCACGCAGAGGGTGGTACATGTGAGGAACGAGCAGCCAGATGGAGTGGTAGAGGTTGGTACAGTTACAACATTAAAAAGACGTTTGATCAGGTACTTGGATAGGAAAGGTTTAGAGGCATAGGAAATCTCATCAGCATGAATGATTTGGACCGAAGGGTCTGTTTTTGTGGTGGATATCTCTATGACTCTTTAAACCATATGAATCCTATCTGTCAACATACTAAAATCAATCCTCTAATTTATGAAGGAGAGGATTTTTCAGTGTCCATTGCATATTCATAGTTACTTGTTTGTGATGGTTAAGCAGAAAAGAATACTGCTAAGTTTTATCAATATTGCTGATCTTTGCAAATATGCGTATAATTTTCTTTTGTATTTTTCTATATTCCAGCACTATCCTGCAGATGGCAGTAAGGAATAGCCTGCGTTTGAAAAACGATTATCTTCATGTTTTGAACTTTGAGAAGCCAAAGCCACATTTTTCTAAAGAATAACAAGCAATTAGAAATGGGGAATAAACAGAGAAATTTTTTTGAAATAGGCAGGTGAAGAAAAAACAAAAATTAGTGTTTTTAGGGCTTTGTTAGATTCTGCTTGCAGCTCCCAGAATCCTTTTTTATTTCTACGGAATATTTACAAAACCACCATGTTTTCTTAATAGTTAATGTTAATGTGTACAGATTTTATATACAATGAAGTCTATCATAGCTCAAAGTATCACTCAAAAAGCCAGCCTGTGACCAGCGGTGTGCCACAAGGATCAGTGCTGGGCCCACGACTTTTTGGCATTTATGTAAATGATTTGGACACGAATATAGGAGGTATGTTTAGTAAGTTTGCAGATGACACAAACATTGGAGGTGCAGTGGACAGTGAAGAAGGTTTCCTCAGAATTCAACACGATCTTGATCAGATGAGCCAAAGGGCCGGTGGGCCGAGGGCTGGCAGACTGAGTTTAATTTAGACAGATGTGAGGTACTGCATTTTGGAAAGGCAAATTTGAGCAGGAGTTATACACTTAATACTAAGGTCCTGGGAGTGTTGCTGAATAAAGAGACCTTGGAGTGCAGGTTCATAATTCCTCGAAAGTGGAGTCGCAGGTAGACAGGATAGTGAAGAAGGTGTTTGGTATGCTTGCCTTTATTGGTCAGTGCATTGAGTATAAGAGTTGGGAGATCATGTTGCGTCTGCACTGGACATTGCTTAGGCCACTATTGCGTGCAATTCAGGTCCTCCTCCTTTTGGAAAGATGTTATGAAACTAGAAGGGATTCTGAAAAGATTTATGAGCACGTTGCCAGGGCTGGAGGGTTTAAGCTATATGGAGAGGCTAAATAGGCTGGAACTATTTTCCTTGGTGCATCAGAAACTTAGGGGTGGCCTTATAGAGGTTTATAAAATCATGGTGGGCATGAATAGGGTAAATAGGTGGGGTCTTTTTTCCTGGGTGTGGTGGTCCACAACTAGATGGCATACATATAAGGTGAGACCAGAAAGATAGAAAAGGGACCTAAGGGGCAACTTTCTCATGCTGAGGGTGGTGTGTGTATGGAATGAGCTGCCAGATGGAGTGGTGGATGCACAACACTTAAAAGACATGTGGATGGGTATATGAATAGGAAGGGTTTACAGGGATATGGGTCAAATGCTGGCAAATGGGACTAGATTTATATAGAATATTTGGTTCAAAGGGTCTGTTTTCATGGTGTATATCTCTATGATTCTATAACTAAGGCACCACATTTGTCATACTAACGAAATGAGAATTACACCTGATCAGTCACAACGGTTTTTTTTGTATTTGATTGTGCAGATCTTCATTAACACGACTGTCCCAAGATTGGAACCTATCATTCTAAAGTAGCTCCCCCAGCAATATGAATGCACATACATTGAACTCCAGCACGTCCTGAATGTAGCTTCCTACAGGAAGTAGCCGGGCCATATACTTGAAGGAATAAAATGTACAACCTCAGACACGGGAAAATCCCTTTCTCTTTTGCTGCAAATAGGAGAAAATGCTGGAAATAATCAGCAAATTAGGCATAATCTACAGAGGGACAAGGCATTAATGGTGATGATCTTTTTTTCAGAACTGAAACAAGTTGGAGATGCAACATCAAACGAGAACAAACACACAGTAAGGATGGAGAGCGGATTAAAAAACACTAAAATGAAATGCAGAATGTTTGCAGGTGTACAAAAAACTGACCAAATCTGACCAATATGTATTGCGTAAGCCAAAAGCACAGTTTTGAACTAAAGTAAATGATTAACAGCATCATTTTTTTCTTTCATTACTGAAGAGAAAGTCTGATAAAATCTCAAGGCTATAATGTGTTTGACAAAAAGCACAAAAGTCATTCAGCGGGTCAAAGTCAATAAATCTATATACTTTAAAGCTGAGTTTAAATTATTGGAGAAGTTTCACATGTACAAAAGCACGGAACTGTAGTGTGTAGTAACATGTGAATGTGACTGACTGCGTTCAAAGTGTTTTAAGAAATGCTAATTCAACTGACCTAAGTAGACCAAAGTGCTTTGAAAACAGCAAGAGAGTATCACAAACTGATGTTTGATTGATTACACAAGAATTTTCTCTCTTTTGAAATACAGACAACCTAACTGCATAAGAAAATATTTTTCTGTGTGCTTTATTGTAAAAACTACATAATTAATTCTCAAAACGCTAGATTATAAGAAGTCAGTAATTTAAGAGACTTTGCTTATCCTATGGTTTATAAATATGTGTGATGTGACCTGGAAATCAATCTGTTATTGTATTTGCAGCATTTAGAAATAATGATACTGCTGGAAAAATTTAAACACATCTATGTTAGTAGGCCAGGCTTTGACATTGTATCATAATTTAAATAAAGAATTTAATGCTCATTGAATAATTGTAGCTTAAGGTGAATTTGACTGGACTGTACAATCTTTTCAAGGAATTTTACTCCTGCTTTGAAATAAAAAGGTGTAAAATAATTGCAAAGAATGATTCTGTGCTTAAATTGGGTGGCTTGACCATTTGCTTAAGGGTATGATCTGAGGCTGTTCATAGGGTGATCATATGTGTCATGCATTATAATGTGTTTATGACAAATTGGTGTATTGTCAATGGGTGTATTTGTAATGGGTGTATTTTATTGTTCAAACATTACTGTTTTCTTGAGTATTCGCTGAAGTCCCATTATTTTGGTCAACTTGTGTGTTGATAGCCATGCTGTCTCATATACCCATGCAGACTTTGTAGGATTTGCAATGGCATTGCACAGTAAACTAAAATTGACACTTCTGTGGAGATTCATGACATTGCCTGCATTACATCCTCAAACAGAATAGTGGGAGGTCTCACATTTGCTACTATTTAATTGTAAGAGTTAGGTCAATTACAATTAAAGAGTAACTTGATACAGAGCAGGGATGAGCAGCTCAGACTAACTACATAAAAATAGGCCTGTAACGTCAGCTTTTATGCTTCTAAGATGCTGCTTGGCCTGCTGTGTTCATCCAGCCCCATACTTTGTTATCTTGGATTCTCCAGCATCTGCAGTTCCCATTATCTCTCTCTGCATAAAAATCACTTTGGTACAAGAGTATTCTCACAAGCTTTGCAGACTTCATATAGTTTTCCAGAACAAGCGCAAAATTGTGACATTAGCAAGGGGCAGTGGTCTTCAGTCATGATTATAGAGGAACACCAGTCTTCACCCATTGCTTCACCCTTTGTCTTTTCATTTGAAGTCGATATACTTTCTTCTCTTCTCCTTGAAGATAATGCCTGTTTGGTATGCCACAAATCTCTATTTTATGCACTACACTGTCCCTCTGACTGGTCATTCATTAATAGTGGGCCTTCCACGATGGTATATTGATTTTGATATAGGTCACTGATATTGTCATTCAGAGGGCTCTATGTTACAACTTCCATGCTGTTTATTCATGTGCAAATAAAACCAAACAAGTTGAATATGTACTTATCTAATTTCATAGCGATTTTATCAAACATGCTTACAGAACTTCCGGGTCAAAAGGCTGGCAAGCTCTCTGGGATTTTCTGCATTCTACCTATTTTTAAACAAAAGATCTGTATAGTGGTTGAATCTTTTTTTTTTGTCACTTTTTTGACATGTGATGACTCATACAATGCCGTAGCTCATGTTCAACTGAGTTTATCCATTGTTCATTATAACAATGTTACATACAAAATACAACTTTAACTGATATACCTAAGGGTATGGCAACCAACTTCTAACAGTGTCATTACAAAATAAATTCAACCCCACAATGGAGTTATCCTCAAAAAGGATTGATGTCTCAGGGTGGGGTGATCTTCTGGTCTTTAATCTGTGCTGTCATTGAGAATTTCCCTATCGCACTAAGTGTGGAGGCTCACAAATTCAGGACAAATATTATTTGAACTGCTGAAAATGTTCTTCAATACCTATTGAGCCTGTTACTAAATATAGGAAAGCATACAAAGCATAACAAATGAAGCAAGGCACAATTCATCCTGAGTGAGGATGTCCAAAAGCATACTGCTGACATGCATAACAGAGAAGGCTTTCAAAGTATTGCCTGAAATGATGTGGGACCATGAGTAAGCCATTCAACCCCTTCAACCTGTTACGTATTCGTACCTTCTCTGTCAACAAGTGCATTCTAAAATCACCCCTGCACAATCTCACCCTAATGTTGAGGATGTTATCCATTGATCTAGAATGCCACCCAAAAGGTAATACCTTTTCTCTACCTACCTGAGTGCATCCTTTATCAGCATAAACTCTTGAAGTAGATCACCTGCAGATCTTCCATATTCAACGTGACACATGTCTGATTGCAAAACAAAACAAAAACATCAAAATTTAGCAGGTGGTACAAATGAGGAACTATTCTTTTAGCCCTTTAGCCTGAGTGGTTTTATAATAATTTTATCAGCTCTCATATCTTTTGTTAGTTTTGGCCTTCCTCTGCTGCATTTTCTCATTTCCTGCCATGTTGTGATTTCACTTTTTTGACCGTACTTCATGATTTACAAAGTTCTATTATTTCGCAGTATATAAATTGACAACATTCACAATGATTGATCACTCAGCAGTGTTATTTCCAATAAATAGTTCACGCTTTATGTTTTTTTAAATTGTGTTATCAATAAACAAAACAACATTTCCTTTGAGGCAATTGTCCACTTTTTATTTGTATGCAGGATGTGGCTATCACTGGCAAGGTTACATATAAATCACAATTCCCCAGGAAACTATTGTTAAATATAACTAAGCCATTTGGTATACCACTTCAGAGGCTGTTAACATCTGGTGTATGTTTCCCTGCCCTACTTCCTTTACCAGCACACTATTTACATGGTTTTAATAGTGATATAAAGTTTAAATCAGTTTGCTTTACCTTAAAATGGATGGTTTAATTTAGTTAGCTCCAGTGCACGCAAGTTAAACAGTGACCGACTAACACAGGGCAGTGACAAATTGTAAAATGTTGCTCTGCAATGGCTGTATTGCCCATTGTTTGATTGCTTTCTCTACAAAGCAATCCAGAACTATTGGTTGTATGACCTGAAGAATTGTACTTTATGTTCGATCCAAACAATTCCATCACTAGTGAAAAAATGAGAAAGAATGCTTTAGCCTCATGTTGTCTACAAAGCAAAACAACTGCTGCTTACTATTAATTGTTTATATCAATATTGTTGTAATTTCAGGGTGGCACAGTGGCTCAGTGGTTAGCACTGCTGCCTCACAGAGCCAGGAACCCGTGTTCAATTCCACCCTCGGGCAACTGTCTGTGTGGAGTTTGCACATTCTTCCCGTGTCTGTGTGGGTTTCCTCCAGGAGCTCTGCTTTCCTCCCACAGTCCAAAGGTGTACAGGTTAGGTAGATTGGCCATGCTAATGTACCCATAGTGGCCAGGGATGTTTGGGTTAGACGTGGGGTAGGGGAATGGATCTGAGTGGGATGCTCTTTGGAGAGTAGTGTGGACTTGTTGGGCTGAATGGCCTGTGTCAACAGTGTCAGGATTCTATGAAATTCACCAGCCTATCTTTATGTATGAGAATCTGTGGGATTCTCTTGATTGACAGCTGTAACATGGGTCGAGGTTCAGGAGAATCTCAAGAAAATTAGGATAAAATGATTAAAATTAAGACAGTAAATTAAGAGAGCTCCATGTTAAAGTTTCAGTTGACAATTATTACTTAAAAAGGTCTATGCCATCCCAAGAAAGAGCTAGATGACCTCAGGCTCATCTGAGAGAACGAGAATTTTCTGGACAGGACATTCAGCGAGGTCATTACACCAAGGATACCAGAAGAGAGAAGGGAGATGACGATGAGGAAGGAAGAGATAATTCAAGTACAAGGGACCCCGGCGGAAGTACCTCTCGTGAACAGGTTGACTCTCTTGGAAACTGTCGAGACAGACGACACTGCCAGTCCGAGAGGCAGACAGGTCTGCCAATCGAAAATTGGCATGGAGGCAGAGCCGAGGAGGCAGACCTCATGCAGAGCCGTGGTAATAGGGGACTCCATAGTGAGAGGGATTGAAAGGGGTTTCTGCAGCAACAGGCGGGATTTGAGGACGTCACTGACAGAGTGCAGAGAATCCTCAAGGGTGAAGGTGAAGAGCCAGAGGTGGTGGTGCCTGTCGGCACAAATGATTTCGGGAAGAAGAGGAGGGGCACTCTGCAGCAGGACTTCATAGAACTTGGAAGAAGGCTGAAAAGCAGGACTTCCAGGGTGGTAATCTCCGGTTTGCTTCCAGTTCCTCGGGTTGGAGAGGGTAGGAACAGGGAGATAATGGACTTGAATGTGTGGCTGAGGAACTGGTGCAGAAAACAAGAATTCAAATTCTTGGATCACTGGGGTATGTTTTGCGGTAAGGAAAAATTATACAAGAGGGATGGGTTGCACCTTAACAGGTCGGGGACCAGCATTCTGGCAGGCAGGTTTGCCACTGCAACGCAGGTGTGTTTAAACTATGTAGTGGGGGAGAGGGGACACAGTGGAAATGTAAGAAGGAAGTTAAAGGGAAAATGAAAATTAGGAAAGACAACAGAATCAATCGAGCAGAAAGCTCAAGAAGGGTTCATACAGAATGGTCAGGTGAAATAAGGATTGATAAGAAAAGTGAGGGGAGTAACAAATTAAAAATATTATATATGAATGTACGAAGCATAAGAAATAAGGTGGATGAGCTTGAGGCTCAGTTGGAAATTGGCAGGTACGATGTTGTGGGGATAACAGAGACGTGGCTTCAAGTGGACAGGGCCTGGAAAATGAATATTCAAGGCTAGAAGTGTTATCAAAAGGACAGACTGATGGGCAGAGGGGGTGGGGTGGCCCTGTTGGTGAGGAATGATATTCAGTCCCTTGCGAGGGGGGACATAGAATCAGGAGATGTAGAATCAGTATGGATGGAGCTGAGGAATTCTAAGGGTAGAAAGACCCTAATGGGAGTTATCTACAGGCCCCCAAACAGTAGTCTGGATGTAGGGTGCAAGTTGAATCAAGAGTTGAAATTGGCCTGTCACAAAGGTATTATGACAGTTGTTATGGGGGATTTCAACATGCAGGTAGACTGGGAAAATCAGGATGGCACTGGACCCCAAGAAAGGGAGTTTGTGGAGTTCCTCCTAGATGGATTCTTGGAACAGCTGGAACTGGAGCCTACCAGGGAGAAGGCAATTCTGGATCTGGTGTTGTGCAATGAACCGGATTTGATCAGGGACCTCAAAGTAAAGGAGCCATTAGGAGGTAGTGACCAGAATATGATAAATTTTAATCTGCAGTTTGAGAGGGAGAAGGGAGAATCGGAAGTGTCAGTATTGCTGTTGAACAAAGGGAACTATGGAGCTATGAGGGAGGAGCTGGCCAAAGTTCAGTGGTACAATACCCGAGCAGGGATGGCAGTGGAACAACAATGACAGGTATTTCTGGATATAATGCAGAAGGTGCAGGATCAGTTCATTCCAAAGAGGAAGAAAGACCCTAAGGGGAGGAAGGGGCAGCCGTGGCTGACGAGGGAAGTTAAGGACAGTATAAATATAAAAAAGAAGTATAACATAGCAAAGATGAGCGGGAAGCCGGAGGACTGGGAAAGTTTTAAAGAGCAACAGAGGATAACTAAAAAGGCAATACATGGAGAAAAAATGAGGTATGAAGGCACACTGGCCAAAAATATAAAGGAGGATAGTAAAAGCTTTTTTAGGTATGTGAAAAGAAAAAAATTGGTTAAGACTAAAATTGGGCCCTTGAAGACAGAAACAGGTGAATTTATTATGGGGAACAAGGAAATGGCAGAAGAGTTGAATAGGTACTTTGGATCTGTCTTCACTAGGGAAAACGCAAGCAATCTCCCAGATGTTATAGTGGCTGAAGGACCTAGGGTAATGGATGAACTGAAGGGAATTTATATTAGGCAGGAAATGGTGTTGGATAGATTGTTAGGTCTGAAGGCACATAAGTCCCTGGGACCTGATGGTCTGCATCCCAGGGTACTTAAGGAGGTGGCTCTACAAATCGTGGACACATTGGTAATTATTTTCCAATGTTCTGTCGATTCAGAATCAGTTCCTGCGGATTGGAGGGTGCTAATGTTGTCCCACTTTTTAAGAAAGGAGGGAGAGAGAAAACAGGGAATTATAGACCGGTTAGCCTGATGTCAGTGGTGGGAAAGATGCTGGAGTCAATTATAAAAGATGAAATTATGAATCATTTGGATAGCAGTAACACGATAGGTCAGAGTCAGCATGGATTTACGAAGGGGAAATCGTGCCTGACTAAACTTCTGGAATTTTTTGAGGATGTAACTATGAAGATGGATAAGGGAGAACCAGTGGATGTAGTGTACCTGGACTTTCAGAAAGCCTTTGATAAAGTCCCACATAGGAGATTAGTGAGCAAAATTGGGGCACATGGTACTGGGGGCAAAATACTGGCTTGGATTGAACATTGGCTGGCTGACAGGAAGCAAAGAGTAGTGATAAACGGGTCCCTTTCGGAATGGCAGGCAGTGACCAGTGGCGTTCCAGAAGGTTCGGTGCTGGGACCGCAGCTATTTACAATATACATTAATGATATAGATGAAGGCATTAAAAGTAATATTAGCAAATTTGCTGTTGACACAAAGCTGGGTGGCAGGGTGAAATGTGAGGAAGATGTTATGAGAATACAGGGTGACTTGGTCAGGCTAGGTGAGTGGACGGATGCATGGCAGATGCAGTTTAATGCAGATAAATGTGCGGTTATCCACTTTGGTGGCAAGAACAGGAAGGCAGATTACTATCTAAATGGAGTCAAGTTAGGTAAAGGGGAAGTTCAACGAGATCTGGGTGTTCTTGTACATCAGTCAATGAAAGCAAGCATGCAGGTACAGCAGGCAGTGAAGAAAGCTAATGGCATGCTGGCCTTCATAACAAGAGGAATTGAGTACAGGAGCAAAAAGGTCCTTCTGCAGCTGTACAGGGCACTGCTGAGACCGCACCTGGAGTATTGTGTGCAGTTTTGGTCTCTAAATTTGAGGAAGGACATTCTTGCTATTGAGGGATTGCAGCGTAGATTCACGAGGTCAATTCCCAAAATGGCGGGACTATCATATGTTGAAAGATTGGAGCAACTGGGCATGTATACTCTTGAGTTTAGAAGGATGAGAGGGGATCTGATTGAGATGTATAAGATTATTAAGGGATTGGACAATCTGGAGGCAGAAAGTATGTTTCCGTAGATGGGGGAGTCCAGAACCAGAGGACACAGTTTAAAAGTAAGGGGTAGGCCACTTAGAACAGAGTTGAGGAGAAACGTCTTCACCCAGAGAGCGGTGGATATATGGAATGCTCTGCCCCAGAAGGCAGTGGAGGACAAGTCTCTGGATAGTTTCAAGAAAGAGATAGATAGAGCTCTTAAAGATAGTGGAATCAAGGGTTATGGGGATAAGGCAGGAACAGGATACTGATTGTAGATGATCAGCCATGATCATAATGAATGGTGGTGCTGGCTCGAAGGGCAGAATGGCCTACTCCTGCACCTATTGTCTATTGTCTATAATTAAGCATCATTTTCTTTATTCTAGTCAAGAAGTGAATTGTATCCAAATGCATGAAGTGGGAAAACCACGTGATCACACATACATGAAATCAGGGTCTTGTGTATTAAGCAACAATACCAGCAGCTTCTTTTTTATTCATGGGAACTGGATGTTGCTTCCACTCAACCGTTACAGTGATGCAGTGGTGGGTGGACTGTTTGCAGATGTGGTCCAAATCAAGTGGGATGCTTTGTCCTGGAAAGGGTCAAGCTTCTTCAGTGTTGTTGGGATTGCACTCAACCAAACAAGTGGAGATTAATCCATCATAGCCCTGACCTGTGTCCTATAGGTGGTGATAAACTTTGGGGAGTGAGGACACAAGTTATCTGCTGCAAGGTTCTGAGCTGATCTTGTAGTTCTAGTAATTATGTGGCCAGTCCAGTCTAGTTTCTGGTCAATGAAAGACTTCAAAATGTTGATAGTTGGGTCTTGTGGGAGATTGTTTTTGCCAATTATTTGTGTCATGTGGATATTACGTACCTCTTATCAGCCCAAGCCTGAATATTTTTCAGATCTTGATGCATTTGGACATGGGCATTCATGGTGCAATCATCAGTAAACTTCCCCACTTCTGACTTCATGATGAAGGGAAAGCCATTGATGAAACAACTGAAGGTGGTTTCGCCCAGGACACTAACTATCCTTAGGAACTCCCGTAGAAATGTTCTGGAACTGAGAAGACTGTTGTAAAACAACAACAACCATCTTCCTTTGTACCAGATATGGCTCCAACCAACAGAATGTTTTCCTTTGATTCCAACTGAGTTTTGTCTTGCAAGTGTTTCTTGATGAAGCACTTGGTCACTTTCCTGCCTTTCCCGAAAACCCTCAAATCCCTTACTGATTATCTCTTTCAATCTTGAATATACTTAAGGACCGAGCCTTTATAGCCCTCTGCAGTAAAGCATTCCTTGAGATTCACAACCTCAGTAAGAAAACAAAATTCCTATTCTTTATCTTGAATGGATGATAAGGGCGACACAGTGGCTCAGTGGTTAGCACTGCAGCCTCACAGCACCAGGGACCCAGGTTCAATTCCAGCCTTGGGCAATTGTCTATGCAGAGTTTTCACCTTCTCCCCGTGTCTGCATGGGTTTCCTCCACAGTCCAAAGATGTGCAGGCTAGGTGGATCGGCCATGCTAAATTGCCTGTAGTGTTCAGGGGAGTGTGGGCTATAGGGGGATGGGTCTGGGCAGTGTGGACTTGTTGGGCTGAAGGGCCTGTTTCCACACTGTAGGGAATCTAATCTAATATATCTGACTGTGTCCTTAAGTCCTAAACTTTTCTGTAAGTTTTTTGGAGGGGGAACGGCCAAATAGGGGGTGGTGACTCTTGGGATGGAGGCACCATCACTACATGCAGCTAAGAATCATGTATGTTTCAATGAGATTGCCTCCCATTCTAAACTCCAGTGAGTACAGTGAGTACCCTATTCAACCTGTCATCATATGAAAACTCCTTTATAACCAGAATCAACCTAGAGAACCTTCTCTTGACTACCCCCAGCTACAGTATGTCTTTATCTAGGCAATGGGATAAAAAATGATCAATATACATAGGTACAGATTAACTTGCTGTTTGTATGCTTTTGGCAAGACTTCACTAATTACTTTTTTTAGATTCTATTCCCTTTGAAATAAAGCCTAATATTCTATTTTCTTTCTCTATTACCTACTGAACTTGAATGTTAGTTTTTGTGTGTGTTATGCATGGGAGCCCCTAAGTGTTCCACAATATTTCTCAATTTAAATAATACTGAATTCCTTTATTCTTCCCGCCTAACTGCATTAAAAATAATTGAGCTCGTGATCTGCATTTACAAATTCTAGTTTGATATACTGGCACAGAATTTCATTACATACTATTCATAATATCATATTCAATCTTCACATCCATGCTAGGCACAACACCGAATAAACTTATCTGCGATAAAATCAATCTTGCCTCAGACACGGTGGCTCAGTGGTTAGCACTGCTGCTCCACAATGCCAGTGACCTGGGTTCAATGCCACCCTTGGGTGACTGTCTGTGTGGAGTTTGCACATAACCCACATATCTGTGTGGATTTCCTCTGGGTGCTCCAGTTTCCTCCTACAGTCCAAAGATGTGCAGGTTAGGTGGGTTGGCCATGCTAAATTGCCTGTAGTGTTCAGGGATGTGTGGTTTAGATGGGTTATAGGGGGGGTGGGTTGGTGTGGACTTGTTGGGCTGAAGGGCCTGTTTCCACACTGTAGGGATTCTACGGTTTTGACCAATCCAGGTTGTTTGCTTAAATTGTGCTATGCACGACAGTAAAGTATTGGGGAATCACAAAGGCATCCCACAATTCCATCCACAGTGACACAATGATAGCTAAAAGGAATTGAGAGGAAGAACTTTCTTTGTGCTTCCATATAGTTTGGCTCCATTGTTAAATATAAGAAACTCTGGTCAAAAATGTAAGCTAAAGTTCTGTATCCAACAGAGGGAGCCAATCACCAATGTGTGTCAAACTTCTTCAGGGATAGTAAGAACTGCCAATGCTGGAGTCAGAGATAACACTGTGTGGAGCTGGAGGAGCACAGCAAGCCAGGCGGTATCGGAGGAGCAGGAAAGCTGACATTTCGATTCAAGACCCTTCTTCAGAAACTTCTTTGGGGACTACTGTTGATCCCTCTTTTGTTCTGTTGATCACAACATTGCATCATTTCCAGTTTAGTGTGTGATACCAGCAGAGTAATACAATTACCTGTCTGGTCAGGGTACTTCTCAGACTTTTAGAAATCACTTCACATATAATGATTGGAGTGAACATTGACATCGTAGGGTCAGCCATGTTTGGAAGCCTACTTACGGGTCTCATTCTCCTATTGCACGGATTAATCCAGCAGTGTGCTTTGGAATCTCCATGAAGACCATGTTTGTTTGCAGGTTCTCTGGTCATGAGGTCACTTCCTCAAAGACACTCAAGTGACTGGAAAAGTTTCATGGCTTTAGGAAGAGGGAGCACAATGAGAGCCAAATCTCTGTCCATATTGAAGAAGCGACACCCTGTGGGATGACCATCACTTATTTGTGAACTGTGTCATCTACTCCATTGGAGAGGGGTGTGTTACCGAGCCAGCTACCCAGTGATAAAAGCCGTGGAAGGGTCAGTCACCGGACCCAAAACGTTAACTCTGATTTTTCTTCTTCACAGATGCTGCCAGACCTGCTGAGCTTTACCAGCAAGTTTGTTTTTGAGCCATCCAGTGGAGGTGGCTTTCAATGCAGCTTCCAGCATCAAATTGTCCAATGGGCTTTGGCACGCTGGATTTTCACTATTAGGCTTTTCGATCCAATGGAATGTTCACCATTTTTCTGTCAAGTGCCTGAATTTCGCTTGATGCGCTGACACTACCAGAAGAGGAGACATGTGGACATTTCGGACTCTTCAGTCACAGGAGAATATTTCCCAACCTCTGTTAAATACCATCCATGTTCTTTGTTTAGTACCCAAAACACCCAAGCCTCAAGATCTGAAATTGCCTTACTAAGCCTCTCTATTTCCTTTCTTCTTTAAAGTACTGCATAAAATCTATCTCTTTGACAGACCTTTCGGTCATCTGTCCTGCGATGTTCTTCTTTGCTACAATGTCAAATTTTGTTTGCAAATGCTTTTGTGAAGTACCTTTGGATATTTTGCCATGTTACAGATGCTACATAAATGAATATTCTTGTTATTTTTTGACAACCTTCAGAAGTAAATTTGCAAAAGGATTTCATTTAGTCATTATTTCTGACACAGATTTAGGATTTGATGAGTATATTCTACTCTGCAAACCTGCAAAACACCTTTCTAATACCACTAATCTTTGCCCTTGCCATTTGAACACTGTGGCAGAGTTACTGTTTCTAGGTTTTTTTTCTTTCAGACCTCCTGATGCTTTCTGTTGAGGAGATCTCATTAATAGCTTGAAATGCATCATCATGACTCTGAAGTATATTGGCATTGCTTCACTGTCACTGGTTCAAAAACCTGAAACTCTCCCCCTCACCACTCTCATGGGAGTCACAACACAGACTCTGCAGCTATCAAGATAATAGCTCATCATCTCAAGGCAAGCAAGGGACAGGCAACAATTGCTGGACTAATTAAGAAAAACAAGCAGTCATTGTGATATTAATCTCAAATTTCTACATCCACTTGGATTGATCAACAATAACTGTCAGTGAGTGAATAACTCCAATGAGCAATATAAAGTACTTTATTGAAAAATGAAACTCATGTGTTTTAGTGTGGTTTATTAAGTTCTTTTTTAATCACTGATTGCCAGCAGAACAATAATCACAGTCTTGAACAAAGGTCTCTTTATGATTGTTGAGCTATTCAATGTGAATCGTTACATTTAATATTCCATTGGACAGTTCAGCCTAGCGACAATAGTGTAATACAATATCATAATGGATGCAGTGAGCACTCATATTAGCAGGACAAATATCACTCACGTGGCCTTATTGCCCACAGCCAAAGCAAACCAACTAATCATTCTTCGAAGATATTGGAAATTCAGCTAATATTTAGAAACCCTCCAAACATAAAAAAAATGCACCAATGTCAAAGTAGCTTCAAATTAAGGGAACAAATATGAACACTGAAGAAGGTGGCGATCTTAAATTGAAACAGACATTACGAGAAGTTTTCAGCTCATCAGGCAGCATCTGGGATGGTGAAACAAGTAATATTTCACCTCAACATTTCATCTCTTATCAGGGTGATCATGATCAGAGTCTCTTTAAAAGAGTTTTCTGCCAAAATGTAGCAAGGACTGGTGACTTACAGGACTCTCCAAAGCGTGTATTGGAATCTGTACGGTTCTTGTTTTATTTAGCAAATCTTCCGATTTTGCATTTGGAATGAAATACTGAAGTGAACACAGGGCTAGCTGAGACCTGTGATTCTTTATTGCTGTATTTTTACAACTTCCAATTTGTAATGTATTTGATCTTGTTTAAGGCAAGAACCTTTTCCTGTTAAACTACAAAATGATTTTCCTCAACCTTAACTAAGTAGATCCTAAGTCTCCCTGTGGATCTCTGCTTCGGAATAGAACGGTGGTAGCAATTCTACCCCATGGTGTATAATTGTGCAAAATGCCTCGTACAACATAGAATCATAGAATCCCCACAGTGTGTAAACAAGCCATTTGGCCCAACTAGTCCACACTTGTCCCTCTAACCAGCATCCCATCCAGATCCATTCCCCAACCCCTGCAGTTCCCCATGCCTAACCCACCTAACCTAAACATCCTTGGGCACTATGGCAATTTAGCATAGCCAATGCACCTAACCTGCACAACTTTGGACTGAGGGAGGAAACCAGAGCACCCAGAGGAAACCCACACAGACCCGGGGAGAATGTGCAAACTCAATACAGACATGATAAGCAACAGTGTGGGTCTGATTTGATTCTTCATACAAAATGGTGAGCAGCAGTAGGCACTGTCTGATTTAATTTAGCTGCCTCATACAACATGCCAGCAGCAGTGGAAATCTGAAGATGTCTTCACAGAAAGCTTTAAAAAGGCTTGCTCATGCAGGAGACAAGGCTGCTTGTGTGGACAGGAGGAACTGGGAAGAGCCGGACATTCAATGGTAAGAGCATTCAAAACTTGGTAAATGGTGCACTGCAGTAGGAGAGCTGGGAACTCCCTGGAGCTGTAGTTTTAGTCACGCCAAGGAAGTTATCCAGTTCTAATAGCCTGTAGGAGCAGCTGAAGTGGGGGCTTAGCTGAGGATGGAACAGACAATGGAGACTCCATGAGTAAAGACAAAATCCCGAATGGGTAAGGGGAGGCTCCAAGGGAAAATGAAAAACTAAAGAGAAATGCTTGCAGCTGAGATCAAACATGAGTGCCACAGTTAGCAGGAACAATGAAGCATGACTGCACGAATGGAAATTGGGGTCCAGAAGAGTGATTCACAGTAGGATTGCGGACAAAATCTAATGGAATAAGGAAGTCAGGAGACTTCATTAAGGTTGCAGCAAAGACAGAAGATTCATAACTAAGTGTGCATATACTGCACTGGGTTAGAGGCCAGGCATCAACAGTCACCAGAAACACCAGCTTGCAAAGAAACTGACAAACTGTTGCTGTATTTTCCTGGGTCATATAAAAAGTTTAACATTTAATGTACGAAACCGTTGCAGTCTGGTTATTAGGCTACTGCTTGGAATAAATTTAAGCACAATGACATTGTCATTTTTATCAGTGTCAGGAGCAACTCTTCCACCTTTTGTACTCATGCACTGCAATGCTCCACCCTCTGATAGTCTCATGCCCCATTTTTGCTGATACTTGAGCCCCGCTACCACCCCCCCCCCCATCCAGGTTGTCACAGAGGTTAAAGATTTTATCAAAGAATTTAAAATCATGAATTACCTGTGTGATAGACTCCAGTTAACAGAGAACACTAGCGAGCATTCTGTACTTTTAAAAAATATTTTATGCAAACACATCAATTCTAACCACAAACAAACAAAAATATGAATTAGCAACACATTTATGTCTTAGCGAGTTTTGAGAAGATTTGTAGCTCAGGTTGAGGTTCTGGATGTGAGTCTGCTCGCTGAGCTGGAAGGTTAATTTTCAGACGATTTGTCACCATTCTAGCTAACATCATCAGTGAGCCTCCGACGAAGTGCTGGTGTTATGTCCCGCTTTATATTTATCTTGTTAGGTTTCCTTGGGAAACCCAAGGAAACCTAACCAGATAAATAGAAAGCCGGACATAACACTAGCGCTTTGTCGGAGGCTCACTGATGATGTTACCTAGAATGGTGACGAAACGTCTCAAAACCAACCTTCCAGCTCAGCGAGCAAACTCACATCCAGAACATTTATGTCTAAACTATTAAAACTCGAACTTTCCTGCCTCAACTCCTGTACACATAGATGGACTGACCCACACAAACAAACAAAGAACCACAGGTGTTATTGGTGGAGGAGAACTACTGGGGAAATTCAGTTCAATAGCACCAGTCCACAAGATTTAATGAGATATATGTTTTGTTTCTCAAAGTCCTTCTGTTATCCTCATTTCCAGTTCTTATTTCAGTTCTTTGCTGAAGACACTGGGCAAGTTAACACATTCATTGTTTCAGTTTTCAGTTTTTGGTTAGAGGAATCAACTTACAGCAAATGGTGGAAGACAATAACAACCTTTCAGTTCTTGATTTCTTTGTTGCACAGAGAAATAGACAGAGGGAGAGAGAGACAGAAACTTCATGTATATGTAGATATACATATAATTTTATATATATATATACATATATATTCTGGAGGGTTCTGCTTCTGTATTGTTCACATTCATGCTGTCCACCTGTCCAGGACTCACACACACACACACACACACACACACACACACACACACACACACACACACACTCTCTCTGCTCTGGCATCCCACATATCTCTCACATATCTATTCCCCCACTGCGTGAGCAAATCCAAAACAAAGATACTTTTAACAATAGTAGCTTTATAGTGGCATTATCCATGCCCAGCCACCAATATCAAGCCCGATGAATGAACAGAAACAAAACATATACCTAGTTGGTAACATGCAAGCAACAAAATGTTGTTTAAGTTAAGAATTATTTCTTTGTTGGGAAATCTGTTTTTGTTGGGGTTTCCTTTAGCACACTGAACCAAGCAAGCCCAGAAGATCCTTATGCAGAAAGATGATGGCTGCAGCAAGCCTGTCCAAAGGTGAACAATAGTGCAAATTACTTGGTACAACTGAAGGAAGGAATAGGACAGCAACAGTGAAAAACATATTTGAAAGGGCAGACAGCAGAAGAGATTAAATTTTTTAAAAATTGACCATACCTAGTAAACAGGGCTTGTAATTGGACTAGAAGAGCAACATAAGACAGATATGTTGCAAAAGGGAAATAAAATCATCACCACTGCTACCATCTGAAAGGAAGTCACAAAGGAAAACAATAGAAAAGAAGTAGGATCAGAGATTATCATTTGTTCTGATTTTGGAAGCGCCCCAGGTGTCATTTACATTTTACACAAATATCAAAGAAATGTTTGAAATTATCTATGCAACCAATCCAAACATTATAAACCCTTTCAAAATCAATTGAACAGCTTCTTTTAGTGGTAACGGAAGTGCTTTCGCTGCAGTATATCCAGTTTCCATCCAGAATCCGTGTTCAGCTGGTCAACCACTTCCTTTTCTCCTCCTCCTTTGATGAGTTGGAGTGGTCTGAGATTGAGGATGGATGTTGAAATAGTCTAGGCTAAAAGTGAAGAAGGAATGGGTGAAATCTATAGCAGGACATGGACTGAGGTCAGGGATAGGCAGCTGATGTTAAGGAGATTGAATTAAAATTGCTGTGTTGTTAGAAGCTCATTTGAACAGAATGTCAAGGTTAGAAGCAATTTTCTTCACTGCTTGACACAGCCTGTTTATTTCTCGATCAAGCACAATTTCTTCAAAAGATACATTTGCTTAGCGGTTCTATCAGTGAACACAGTTCTTCAAAGCAGCTTATCCTTGAGGTGTATAAACATTAATCCAGGCAGAAGTCCACTTTGAAATATTTTTTGCAATAAGAAAGTTAATTTTGAACTATCCTATTCTGATGTATATTTTTAATGTATAATGTCTGATGTATAATTTTTACAAATAAAGTTAGGCATATTGCACTCACTAACGTAAGTGATGTTGGCATCAGATATAAATATTCAGGGGTCATTTTGAGTACATCCAGATTAGTTAGCCCTGCTGCACTTTTTCAATAGTGTGCAATCATTGTCCTATAACATTCTGCATAACTGCATCAAAGTTATTTTACTCCCACTGCACTCACCATTCTGTTAATCTCTGTTGCATCCTAACATAGGATCAGATTGGAGATCAGCATTTTAGTAAGTGCAGGTGTTTTTCCCTCACTGAGTATACAATTCATGTGAAGTCATACTGATTATATTAAAGAGATGTTATCACCATCTAAGGACATTAAAAGAGGAACTGCCAAGGAACAGTCTATTGGTAAATCTCAGCTGTGGCACATTGAAAGTCACAGTACATTCTCAGTGCAGCCAAAGTTAGATCTGCAATAGGTTAATAATGCTGAACTCTGGCATCATATCCCCTACTCATTAATAAACATTCTGGTAAGTCTCTGGCTGGATTGAATTTTTTTCAGTGTTATTTCAAATGGCATCTCTGTAAGAAATGTTTGCCATGTTTAATAAGGCAATTTTAAAAAATGAAGAAAAATAGAAATATGAGTCAAAACAATGTCACCCTATTGACATCTTAACTGGAACCTACAAAAAAATCCAAAGAGTATCCAAAGAGAATCCAAAAATCCAAATCAAAGTAAATAAAAGTTCATTGTTGTTCTCTGTTCATAGTTTGGCTCTCCCACTAGTTAGGACAGTGAACAAATAGACTTATCATTTTTTAATGATACATGGGATGTAAGTGTTGCTGGCTGGCCAGTATTTATTGCCTGTTCCTAGTTGCCCTTGAGAAGGTGTGGTGAGCAACTTTCTTGAACTGTCATTTGGTATAGTAGGAATATATTAGGAATATCGTAGGAACGGGAATGACTGAAGCTGATTTTTTTCGCTGCATCAGACAGCTCACTTATAATTGAAGATGTTAGTCCATGCTCTAAAAATCTTTGGCAGAGTTCATTAAGACAATCATGCTCGAGCTGCTCTTACAGTCAAGACTCAGCTTCTTAACACAGGCTGGGAAGAGGCCTAGCTCAATCCTGACCTTGTTTCACTGCTATTAGTTGGCGATATTTCAAGAGGAACATATGGTCCCTGCTCTTTGAGCTAAGCAAATGAATTTCAGCCAAGCTCCAACTACTAGTCACTCATGAAATATCCTCATAATTAACTGGTGTCTAGACCTACCTGGGCAATGCATAAAGGTTGAATGTCAGCTGTGAAACCTCAACAGAAGAAGAAAGATAGGGAAGTTTGAATTAATGAAGGAAAATTATTAAAGTTGTAAAATGGAAATAGAAATTAGAAAGATAAAACAGATTGAATTTCATGGAAAAGAGCAAGGAAGGCTTACATTTAGACTGGAATCCTTAAACTGCACTCAAGGGTCTAATGACAGGACCCAAACAAAAGTAAAACTAATGTTATTCTATTCATTCACGGGATGAGAGCATGGCTGGCTGGGCCAGCAATTATTACTCATCCCTAAATGTCCAGAGTTGAGAGTTAACCATGCTGCTGTGGATCTGGGGAGTCACATGTAGGCCTGATCAGGTAAGGAAGACAGTTTCTTTGCTGAAAGGTCATTAATGAACCAAACGTGTTGTTCTACCAAGAGTTTCATGGTCATCACTAGATTCGTAATTCAAGATTTTTTATTGAATTCAACTTGCACCATCTGCCAAGACAGGATTTGCATCCATGTCCTCAAAACACTACCTCGATCAACTGTCCAACAATAATACCACGAGGCCAGCACCTCTCCTGTAGAGTTAGTGGAAATGCCAGTGCATTAGCAATCCTAAGCCCTAGGCTACTGATCTGGAAACAAGGCTAGTGGTGAAATTGGAATTCAATAACATCAGGAATTAAAAGCTAGCCTAATTGTAAACATGTACATGTAAACATTGTTAGTTGTCATAAAACAAAACTCCATCTGGTTTACTGGTATCCTTTTGAGAAGGAAATCTGTCATCCTTGCCTAGTCTGGCCTACATTTGACCCTAAATCCAAAATGTCTTGCTTCTTTACTGTTCACTGAAATACCTCACAGTGCCAATCAGTTCAAGGCAACAAAAAATTGGCAACAAATACTGGTTTTGCCAGCTATACCCATTATCAATGAAAGAATAAAAGGTAAGAAAAAATGAATGGGCTCCTGCTTTAATTCTAGCATTTCATTTCTTGTCTTTCTCCCATCTCATGTGAACACTCAGCTACAGGGATAGATTGAGGAAGATGGGACTGTTCTGTCTGGAGAGGAGAAGCCTGAAAGATTCGATTGAGGTTTTCAAAATCACGAGCAGGCTGGGACAGAGTAGACAGGATGGGAGAAACAACAAGAGACAACAGATCTAAAGTGACGTGCAAATGGAGCAAGGGAGATGGGAGAAAAGAAACCTTTTCAAAGAGTGAGTAGTGAGGGTATGGAATGAATTGGCAGGAAATGGAGGCAGGCTCACTTCAGGCATTCATTGGATGTGTTGTTAGATTGTAATGGTGTTCAGGAATACAGGGAACAAACTGGCACTTGGGCATTAGGTAATTGAGCCATCACAGGTACCATAGTAGAGTCCAGCATTTTAGCAAGTGAAGGTGTTTTCCCCTCACTGAGTATACAATTCACATGAAGTCATCCTGAGCATGTTAAAGAGATGTCATCAACATCTAAGGAACGTTAGAAGAGGAACTGCCAAGGAACAGCCTATCGATAAATCTCAACTGTTGCACATTTAAAAGTCACAATACATACCCAGGGCAGCCAAGGTTAGATCTGCAGTAAGTTAATAATGCTGAACTCTGGTATCATATCCCCTCCTCATGAATAAACATTCTGGTAAGACTCTTGCAGAGCGAATGACCAAATGGCCTCCTTCTGATTTGGGTTTCCAAGCACCGGGCCATGGATTTCTCCACATTCATGGATTGCTTTTGATTAGTAACAAATGAGAAAATATTGCTTCTCTTGCTGCCTGCCATCAGTTGCATTCAGAGGATTTACAGGCTGAGAATCAATCCATTGGCCATGTTATGAACACCCTCTCTGTTCATAAGATCCAACAGTGGGAGTTGAATCTGCAGCTTCTGGCCCAGAGGTAGGGGCATTACGCCTGTAATATTTCATGCCCACAATATAGGAGAAGGTTTATAATAAATGGTAGAAAGGTCAGCAGGTCTGGTAGCATGTTTGGAGGGAAGCACTTCAGGTTCATTCTGTTGTAACATTGTATAGAGCTGGAGCTACATAGCAGGCCGGGCAGCATCAGAGGAGCAGGAAAGCTGACTGATGTTTTGGGTCAGGACACTTCTTCAGAAACGTCAGCTTTCCTGCTCCTCTGATGCTGCCTGGCCTGCTGTGTTCCTCCAGCACCACGCTGTGTTATCTCTGAGTCCAGCATTGACAGCTCTTACTACGTCTGAGGCTCACTCTGTTTCCTTCTCCATATCCAAGTGATCTGTGGGTTATATCCAGCATATTCTGCTTTTTGTTTCAGGTTACCACCAGCACTAGCTGTATTTTGCTTTTTCATTGCAGGGGGCTTGCTGTTTATTTCAAAACAGGTGGTTGGCTAGACAGGCTTAGGCCCATATGCTGTGGTATCTAGAGGCAGTGTCGGGTAACTTAATCGAAACATATAATATCCAGAGAGGACATGGCCAGATGAATATTGAAAGATGATTTCTCTTGAGGATCTAGATCTAAGGATCATAGGTTAAAAATAAGGGGTTCCCCTTTTCCAACAGAGTTGAGGAACATACTTTCTCTCCAGGGGTTGTCAGTCTTTGGAATTCCCTTCTTCAAAAGACAGTGGATGCAGAATCTTTAATTTTTTTTAAGGCTGTGGCAGATAGATTCTTAAACGGAAATTGTTGGCAAAACTCAGCAGGCATGGCAGCATCTCTGAGAAGAAAGTAGAATTGATGTTTCAAAATGTTAACCCTGCAAATCTCCCACAGATGCTGCCACACCTGCTGAGTTCCACCAGCAATTTCTGTTTTTAAGACCACCAGCATCTGCAGTTCTTTGTCTTATCATCGATAGATTCTTGATTACCAACTGGATGAAAGGGATAAGCAGGAATGTTGAGCTGCAGTTACAATCAGAACAGCCATGACCTTATTGAATAGTAAATAAAAACTGAAGGAAGTGTGGATGCTGTATGTCTGGAACAAAAACAGAAATTGCTGTAAAAGCTCAGCAAGTCTGGCAGCATCTGTGGACAGAAATCAGAGTTGACTTCTTGAGTCAGTGACTTCTTCAGAACTCCTCAGGATAGATCAAAAGGAAGGGTCACTCAACCCAATACATTAACTCTAATTTATTTTCACAGAGGCTGCCAGACCTGCTGAGCTTTTCCAGAAATTTCTGTTTTTGTTACTGAACGGCAGAGCACGCTGGGAGGACAGAATGACCTACTCCTATCACTTACTGGTATGCTCAAACTGCTAAAACCCTGACTGAGGATTTCCATTTCAAGGGAGCACAGCCTGTTTCTCACTGCTCCAGACTCCGAGAAGCTTGTACGTCAGGGGCAAGGACTGTATCTGCCACCTTTTCAAGTGGGAGTAAAGCTCGAAGTGAGATTAAGGAGGGGTGTTAACCGCATGTTCCCTCTTCCACTGCTAACCAGCATGTAACAGTGCGACCGTGCACTCAGGCACGATTCAGCATCAGGATAACACATGGAACGGCGCTCTGGTGCCGTAATTCACCAAAACAAATAGCCCAATTCAAGAATCACACTGATTTCTGCCCTCAAATTACAACAGAAAGTCAGATTACGGAACATGGATCTCTACAAAAGCTTTTTCAACACAAAACAACTCTGATCTTTCTTTCTGAATTCTAAACAGGTTAAGGCAAATTGAATGGAAACATGCCCAATCTGAGACCACTGACAGCCCAACAAATTCTCCCTTTATTTAATTCCAAGGGTAGTTAAATATATTTGTGTTCAATCTGTTTGCAGGGCAGTCTTCTATTAACCATGTTGCAAATGCAAAAAAATTGGAAAGTTCACATTTAGTCCTGAAAACTACCAGGTCGAAACTCTAACCTGGTTGTATTTATGTCGAAACCCCGTGGTTGTTTCAGACTGGTTGGAAAGTGGATTGCTCTCGAAATTTCTAGCTGAATTGAGAGGCGGTGTTTGTAGGAGAGGTAAGGCATTCGGGTTCGATCACTACGTGGCAGCAGAGAGAGAGATTTCAGATCTGGAAATCAGGAGCAGGAAAGCAAAGGGAGAGCGAGCGAGAGAGGGAAACAAGGGAACTGGTGCGGATCCACACGCTAAATACACCACCCTGTTGAAGGTAAGAGACCCACTGGGATTAAGGGTGACTGAGATGTCTGGGTGTCAAGTGGAGAGGGAAGGGGAGAGAGAGCGAGAGCTAATGATTGAGGAATCAGCCTGATATCTTTGCAGCGATCAGAAATCAGGCAGACACAGCGATCGCGGCGAATGGATCTAGCTAACAGCTCAGCCATCTCCTCTCTCTCTCTCTCTCGTTCCCTGGCCCCTGTTTCATGTTCAGCGTGATTTCAGGAGATCTGTAGCTTCTAGAAACCTTAGTCCCGTTCGTCCACAAACACTGTTCACAGTTGCTGGAGGAGTTGTTTGAACTTAATACAAGAGTGCCCGCCACTCTTAGGCAAGCCCTGTTTTGTTAAGAGGATGCCGGGGCTTCCTATTTATCCCACAACATCACTCTGCCATGTTCAGTCACAAAATAATAACTTTATCAACACTCCTGGCGCTGGAATGACAAGTTTAATTGTTCCTCCCACTGAGTGCAGTAATGAGTACTTTTTTAAAAAAGTGTTTAGTGTACAAAACATTAGGTAACCCATCTTGAGTCCTTTATAAACAAAGTGTAACTGTTTCGTATATCAGTTTGGTCGTGTTTCAGATCTTGTTACTACTTTCGCGATTGTCTTCTTTGCTAACACAGACAGTTTACTTTCAGTCCACAATGGGGTGCGCATAGAAACAGATTTGGTTTCATTCCAACACTTGTTCAAGCTGTTTTTATTTAGCTGTGAATGAAAACAACTCTTACTAAGATAACAGTGCTGCTTGCTTCCCCCCCTAGCCGTGTGAATTGTATCACATAACAAAGTGTGGAGCTGGATGAACACAGCAGGCCAAGCAGCTTCTCAGGAGCACAAATGCTGACGTTTCGGGCGTAGACCCTTCATCAGAGAGGGGGATGGGGAGGGGGTTCTGGAATAAATAGGGAGAGAGGGGGAGGCGGACTGGAGATGGATAGAAGAGAAGAAAGGTGGAGAGGAGAGTATGGGTGGGGAGGATGAACAGGTCAAGGGGGTGGGATGAGATTAGTAAGTAGGAACTGGAGGTGCGGCTTTAGGTGGGGGGAGGGGATAGGTGAGAGGAAGAACAGGTTAGGCAGGCGGGACGAACTGGGATTGTTTTGGGATGCATTGGGGTTAGGGGAGATTTTGAAGCTGGTGAAATCCACATTGATACCATTGGGCTGCAGGGTTCCCAAGGGGAATATGAGTTGCTGTTCCTGCAACCTTCGGCTGGCATCATTGTGGCACTGCAGGAGGCCCATGATGGACATGTTGTCTAAGGAATGGGAGGGGGAGTTGAAATGGTTTGCGACTGGGAGGTGCAGTTGTTTACTGCGAACTGAGCAGAGGTGATCTGCAAAGCGGACCCCAAGCCTCCGCTTGGTTACCCCAATGTAGAGGAAGCCACCACGGGTACAGCGGATGCAGTATACCACATTGGTGGATGTGCAGGTGAACATCTGCTTGATGTGGAAAGTCTTCTTGGGGCCTGGGATGGGGGTGAGGGAGGAGGTGTGGGGGCAGGTGTAGCACTTCCTGCAGTTGCAGGGGAAGGTGCTGGGTGTGGTGGGGTTGGAGGGGAGTGTGGAGCAGACAAGGGAGTCATGGAGAGAGTGGTCTCTCCGGAAGGCAGACAAGGGTGGGGTGGGTCTCTCCGCAACCCTTCCCCCACTGCATCAAAACCAGCCCAGCTCGTCCCCGCCTGCCTAACCTGTTCATCAGCTTTTGTGCTCCTGAGATGCTGCTTGGCCTGCTGTGTTCATCCAGCTTCACACTTTGTTATCTTGGATTCTCCAGCATCTGCAGTTCCCATTATCACTGAATTGTATCACATGCAGGGAATCAGAAAAGTAAGATCATGCAGCTCAGAGAGAGGCCGTTCGGTCACTTGGGTCTGTGCTCTCTCCAAAAGGACAATGCATATTGAACTACCTGCCCTATCCCCGCATCCCCCTATTCTCCTTAGAAGCTGCTGTCTTTTTTGTATACAGCCTAAATCAGCAAAAGTTATAGAACTGCTTGCATTAATGGAAGTCCAAGTGTTTGCACACAGATTCCTGCAGATGGGTTGGTGAGTGTGAAGGAAGGGGACCTGACTGTGAGAATGGTTTTTGTTTTGATCCATGTCTTGGTTTGTGTTCTGGCCTCTTTCTCTTCTGAGTTGTTTCATCTCCCCATTCTGGAATATGCCACGACCCTCTGTAACATATTTAATAATCTTCTCCCAAATCAGGGAGAATTTTAAGACGGGTTTTTGCTGTTGCCAGGCAGACAGTATTTAAAGGAAGAAATGAGAGAAAGAAGTTGGACTGGTTCATTTTAGTCAGAGAAATGCAGAAACACAATATAAACCAAAAAGTGGAGAAATGTAGAAATAGGTGGACAAGCTCAGCAGGTGTGGCGGTATCTATGGAGAGAAATGAGAGTTAACGTTTCACATCAAGTGACCCTTCCTCAGAACATAGGAGTATATTTTTATAGTGCAGTTTTAAAGGGAGCACAGGAGTAGAGGATGTGTATGAATAGGTGAATTGAAGGTGACAGGAACATAGTTAACAAAGTTATCTTGGGCTTTATAGATATGCGCAGAGTGTGCAGACTGAGAAAATTATGTTAAATCTGTATGAAACCCTGGTTTGGCCTCAATTGGAGTGTTGTTGAAGTATTAACTACAGTCCAATTCTGGGTGCCACACCTTAGGAAGGATGTGAGGGCATTTGCAAGAGCCTAGAAAACATTTACAATAATAATTCTGGGGTTGAGGAGCTTCACTTTCATTGCTGGATTGGAGAAGCTAGAACTGTTCTTCTTGGAGAAGAGAAGGTCGAGAAGTGATTTGTTAGAGGCACCCAAAATCATGAGGGGTCTGGACAGAGTAGGAAGGGGAAATACCATTCCAATGGGTGCAGTGATCGAGAACACAGGGCACAGATTTAAGATGTGAAGCAAATGAAGCAATTCTTCCATTTACCTGGTTTTCAGATTGAGGTTGATAGAAAGCATGGACCATATCCCTATACTTGACTATGTATTACAAGTAAATAGACTCTAATTACAACAAACAATTATGAACTGTTGGCATATCACTCAACTAATTGCCGAGGACTCAATTTCTGCCTCATCACCATATTGGACCCTATTGGTCCCACGGCAGACACAGAGGAATTCATCAGATGAATGAGACTCTGGGAATTCTTTCAAGATGCCAGTAGTGAGCTCGACAAAACAACCAACGAAATGGATCAGTCGACAGAGAGATTCATGGGGGGAACGGCAAAGAAGGAATCGAATTGGACCCATCTGGAGGGCTGCTCTCCAGGGTTTGACTGGTACAGTCAAGCCATCAGAGGATGCATAAACGTCAAATTCATCAGCTGCACTCACAATGCAGTGCGAAACATTACCTAGGCACAACTCCACACCGTTCATGCTGGTAAGACCAATTACAACATTGTCATCAAACCAGTAGACAAAGGAGGAGCCATCATCATACAGAATAGAACGGAACTGCAAGAAATTGTACTGACAGCTGAACAACCAGGAATACTACAGGCAACTAGCTGCCAATCTGACCAAAGAACACACCTGTCAATTGAACAAACCGGTCAAGGCTTTTGATCCAGTACTCCAGAGTACTCTACGCACTATTATCCCACATACTCCCACATTGGGCATCTCTGTACTTCACTCTGATGCAAACCCACAGATAATCTCACAACACTGCATTTCTGTACCTTCCACCCTAAACATATTAAAACAGCCACTCCCTCCGGACACACAGGCTCTGTTCGGATGAGGAGAAACGAGACAATCACCTGAAGGTGTTGAAGGACGCCCCCATAAGAGCAGGATATGATGCTCAACTCATTGATCGACAGTTCCAATGTGCCACTGTGAAAAACCATAATGACTTCCACAGAAAACAGACTCAGAATATGTCTGATAGGGTACCGTTGGTCGTCCAGTACTCCCTGGGAGCCAAGAAACTGTACTATTCTTCTCAGCCTTCAACACATCATCAATGAGAATAAACACCTCACCAAGATCTTTCCCACGCCTCCACTTCTCGCCTTCAAACAACCACCAAACCTTAAACAGACCATTGTTCTCAGCAAACTACCCAGCCTTCAAGACAACATTGACCACAACACCACACAATCCTGTCATGGTAACCCCTGTAAGACATCAGAGCATTGGCATGTATACTACCATTGCACATGGGAACACCACCCACCACGTGCACGGCAGATACTCAAGCGACTCGGCCAACGTTGCCTGATCTCATATGCTGCAGGCGAGGATGACCCGAGGCACAGTATATTGGTGAAACCATGCAGAAACTATGACAGCGAATGAATGGACACCGCACAGCAATCGCCAGACAGGACTGTTCCTTCCCAGTCAGGGAACACTTCAGCGGTCAATGACATTTGGCCTTGGATCTTCAGGTAAATGTCTTTCAAGGTGGAGTTCAGGATACACAAAAACACAGAGTTGCCGAGCAGAGGCTGATAGCCAAGTTCGGTCCCCATGAGGACGGCATCAACCAGGATTTTGGGTTCATGTTGCAGTACAGTTGACCCCGACACACACACACACACACACACACACACGAATCTATGAAGTGAATTTGAATTTGCAGATACATCCTATTTTGTTCAAAATGCTCACAATTTATAGACAGTCAGTCAATGTGGCGTTTTATAAGTTCCTACTGTAGAAATAAACCAGTCTGACTCCAAACCAAAACATAAACAGATTCTAAAGAAGGCCTCACACCTAACATGCATTGTCTGACCTAAAATCTCACCTCTTCTTTACATTGATAAAACCTTTAACTCTCTCAGGACAGTGACTTCAAAGGAATTTGGGGATTTATATATACATATTAATCAATTGAAACCTTGTAATTGATTAAAGGTTTAACAGTATCTTGGGTTCGTTTAGTACATCCCGTCAGTGGTGTGACCCTTTGATGTTTTACTTATAAATTCTGCGTCTGATATCACCTCTCTCACTAACACCTGAAGAAGGAATAAGACTCTGAAAGATTGTGTTTTCAATTAAACCTGTTGGACTATAACCTGGTGTTGTGTGATTTATTTTTCCACCCCAGTCCAGCGTCAACACCTCCACATCATCAAATAATTGAAACTCTGATCCCCTTGTAAACCTCCCCTTATACACATATATACACAAACAGACATACAGGGAAAAAACATGGCAATTATGGATGGAGGGAAAATTGGGTAATAATTCAGTAATCTCTGTTCACAGGCTCTGCTGTTTCTTATACTGATTAGCATGTTACTTCTCAATCTTTTTTCACCAGATGCTTTCACTGGTTTGTAAAAGATACAAGGTGGCTGGTTCACACTTATTAAAGGTCTCTGACTTAATTGTTAAAAGTCACAGCTTACAGCAACAACTAAAGGAAAAATAAATTGTTTTTCTTCAGGCTTAAGTATTCTTCTGCAGAGAACAAAGACTGAGTTGTTGTAGATTTGAAGGCACATAGATATTGAATCACATAGTTGTTAGCAGACAGAAGACCTTTGTCATCAGTAACTGCTCACTTGTCCATGGACCAATCAGCTACTTGTTGCCAGCTGAGCCTCCATTTGCACATATCCCTCAGCTCCAGGTCACTGTGCAAGAACACTTCAGCCACTTCTTGAACAAGTAGCTGTGTAAACACTGCTTACAGTCGGTGTCAGGTTTCTTGATTTTTAAATACTGCTGTCATTCATCAGCAATCCTTGATTTATGGAACAGTTTTTCTCCCATTTTAGCCCACAACTTGCCTTCACTTGACAAAGAGATTGTGCTCCAAAAGCTTGTGTTTTTAAATAAACCAGTTGGATTATAACTTGCTGTTGACTGATTTTTGACATTGTCCAACAATTAGAGCAGGCAGTACCCACTGGTTATAGCACTGGAGTAGTAATTCAGAATCCTTGGTTAATGATCTAGGGTCAGGGATTCAACTCTCAACATGGCAAATCAAATTCAATAAACACCTGGAATAAAAAGCTGTCCGTATTCGGTATTGTCAATTGCTGTAAGAATCCAACTATAGTGTACACCTCTCAGTGAAATTGCTGAAATCTATTATTAAGGCTGTTATAGCAGGATACTTAGCAAACCATATTGGGATGAGGCAGTCTCAACATAGTTTACTGAAAGGGAAACTAAGTTTAACCAATTTAGCATGTTCTGACGAAATTACAGTTGAGGTTGATAAAGAAGAGCCTATAGGTATAGTGTGCTTGAATGTTCAAAAGGCTTTTGATAAGATGTCATGCTAAAGGTATCTACGCAAGAACTCATAATGTAAGAGACAACCTATCAGCTTTGTTGATTAACTAACAAGAAGCAGAGGATAGAGATAAATTATCTGTTTTGGGTTAGCAAGCTATCGACAATGGAGTACCACTGTGATCAGTGCTGGGGCCTCAACTATTTATAGTGACATAGATGAAGGGATCAAATGTCTGGTTGAAAATTTGCTGATGAGGTTAAGATAGATTGCAAAGAAAATTGGCAGGAAGAAACAAATCATCTCCACATGTTTTAAAAGCATGAAGTAAGTGCACAAAAATTTGAAAGATGGAGTACAATGTGGAAAAATGTCAATTTTTGCCACTCTGGCTTGAAGAATAAAAACTTAGTACATTATTTAACTGGAACTAGCAGAACTCTGCTACAGAGTTATCTGGGCATCATGGTCCATGAATCATGAAGAGCTAGTGTAGAGGTAGGGTAGGTGATTAGGAATGCAAATTAAATATTGGAGTTTCTTGCAAGGGAACTTGAAAATAAACATAGGGAACTTTTACTGAATCCTTCCCTCTAAAGCATCTGCCAGACCTGCTGAGTTTTTCCAGTATTATCTGTGTTTAAATTAAACAGCATGTTCCTTCATCTGTTCACAACAGGCAAGATACAGACTGTAACCAATAAACTAGTGCTTGCAAAACTGAAAGGATTGCCCTCTGTTTCTCGTCCTCTGGATGGGTACATGAATCAGAAAGGTTTAAAGGGATATGGGGTCAAATGCTGGCAAATGGGACTAGATCAGTTTGGGATATCTGATTGGCACAGACCAGTTGGATTGAAGGATCTGTTTCTATGCTGTATAACTCTATGACCCTTAACTGAAATGGTCTCTGAAATGGCCTGGGACAATTAAAGATGGGCAAAAAATTGCTGGCCTTACCAGTTAAGTCCACAATTCATGGGATAAGATAAATTAAGTTCCACATTTTATCAACCCTCAAGATAAAGATATTCCTCTTGAATTCTTCCTGGCATTCTGTAGTAACAATCAGGTATTCATGGCCCATAGAAACTAGCAGCTTCTGGCAATCTCCTGTGTGGGATAACTGGACTAAGTCTGTTTATGTACCAACTGCAACTTTCTGCCAGAAATTTCCTTAGTGGAAGCAGGCTGCTCAGAATGGCTCTTTTCATTCATCACCAGAAGCTCCAAATTTCATTGATAACGAACCAAGGTTTCTGTCAAAGTTATACTAACTGCTCAGAAGGTCAAGGTCAATCCTAGTGCTTGTGTTTTTAAACTGGGGAAAGATGGTGACATTGGTAGTAATGTCATTGGACCACTATATCTTTGACTGCACGTGTTCAAACTCCACCTCAGCTGCTGGTAGAATTTTAAATTCAGTCAATAAAATCTGTAAATGAATCTGTGTCTAAAATGGCGAGTGTGATAACTATCATCCATTGTTGGAAAAGTCCAGCGGGTTCATTAATGTTCTTTAGGGAAGAAAATTTGTTATCTTTAGTTGATCTGACTGTATGTGACTCGAGCACACAGCAATGTGCTGCCTCTTAACTGTTTTCTAAAATGCCCTGTTAAGCCGCTCAGTTGAAGGGCAAATAGGGATGGGCCAGTGATGCCCACACCCCATGAAAGAATTAAGTTTATATCACATCCTCCATCACAATTTTAAAAAGTTGACGGGTCACATTAACAAAAATGAACTTCTTGAAAATTTTCCAATTGGAAACCAACTGGACTAAGATTCAGCAGTAACTGAGGTGTGGAACGTATTTCCCCTCATGGTTAATTCATTTGTTCAAGTTTGGATTTAATTGCTGTTTGTCTTTTTATGAACCGTGAACAACAGGAAGGAAGAACAAATTCATTCCAAGAGCTTTATAGCTGAGTATTCACTGGTTTTGCAGTATCTTTTTAAGAAAGCTCTGTTATCCAGGGGTTAGAATCCAGTCATATTTATATGTTTGGATGGCAATACCAGGGAGTGTCAAAGTCTGAAGTATTCTGATGCCAATCCTCAATAATTCAGTTCAAATAATACCTGTTGACTTAATAACCATTTTAAGATGTTTATGCTTCTGTGAAGCATCCTGATATTTTGTTTCCTGTGTAAAGGTGCTAACTGACAACAGACTTACTACATAAAGATTACATTGATTTTTTAATGTTTTGATCAAAAGCAATAAGCCTGACTCCCTGCTGAAGTACAACAAAGGCCCCTTTACAGAAATAGGCACCTTTTGCACTGAAAATAAAACCAGCTCAGTTGTATAGGGTAATGGTTCTGAAAGAGTTGAGGTTAAAGTCACATTAGCCCCACCTAAACTGATGATATCCCACAAGTATTGTGTCAATTATTTTGTCTTGAATGAGGTCCCAATATAGATGACTCATGTCTATAATTATATCTATGTTGCAATTGTACCTAACTAGTAAATGTTAATTGTGTCTATTCAGTCATTTGATAAACTATATCCTTTATTTAAAACAAGTACCTTTTCTTGTTAAGCGTCTTGGGGGCTATCCTCTTGCAAGTCCTTAAACTCGCCAGAAGAAGAATTAAGTAGAGAGGGTTTTTGTGGTGCAGTGACATTGTCCCTCCCTCTGAGTTAGGAGGACCTGTTTCAAGTCCCACCTGCCCTGGATATGTGTTATAACATGTCTGAACAGGTTGGTTAAAATTACTGCAAAAACACAATTGTTAGCAACAAATTATTCCAAACACCAGCTGCTAGAGATTCCAAGATAATAAAATGTGAGGCTGGATGAACACAGCAGGCCAAGCAGCATCTCAGGAGCACAAAAGCTGACGTTTCGGGCCTAGACCCTTCTGATGAAGGGTCTAGGCCCGAAACGTCAGCTTTTGTGCTCCTGAGATGCTGCTTGGCCTGCTGTGTTCATCCAGCCTCACATTTTATTATCTTGGAATCTCCAGCATCTGCAGTTCCCATTATCTCTCAGCTGCTAGAGATTGATGGCCAGTGCAATAAGATATAGCATTAAAAATATATTTATGAAGTGGTGTTCTACATATTAGAGGCAATTGAAAATAATATACACAATAACATGGAACTTGAATCCTCATTTAGGATGCAGCCTTGCCTTTTTCTGTAGTAATTATATTGTTGGATGTAGCTAATGGCATTGTCTCAGTATACCCATTCAAGTTACAGCAGGCACAGCAAGCAGTGCACTTTGATCTATTCACACGTAGATGACCTTAGTAAATCCTACTGCAGTGGGTGTGACTGTGTACTTTGTTCATGAGTGGCCTGTTGGTTTTGGAATGCTGGATATTTCTGATGTAAAAGAATGCGGTAGCTTGTCTGAACTGGATGGACTAAATTATACAAGTCTTCATTTTGCAAAAGCTTCACAAAATAAGCCAAGCAAAATGAACCAGCGTGGTTGGAGAAACAGATTACTATTTTTAATGCTGAGAGGACTTGTTTACTGAGTGGAGGAGAGGCTATTTAAAGGAACTTTGTTCCATGCTTTGAGGTATAATCCTGCATTAAAGTCTGATACTGTACAATGATCTATCCCACATTTACAAAGCACTGGTGGAGTGAATTCTTTGGGCTTGGTACTACTTGCTGTTTTCTGTGGACTAACAGCTGAATTCCTCAGATGTTGTAGCTACTCTTTGATGATATGGTAATTAAGGAGTCTGGGTTATTTCTGTGTCAGTCCGTCACTTTGAGAGCTAATTTGAATGAGAAATTGCCTATGTATCGGTTGCATAAATTAAGGTTGACTTTAGCTACTCACATAATGAGGTAGATTCAACTGTCCAATTGACATTGCTTGTTTATCCAACCACCACAACTTGGATCTCCTAATTGAAATGTTGCCCAAAGTATAAAGTGTTTGCTTTGCTACTTAAAGAAAAACATCTGAACTTTAAATTCTTAATGAATGGGAATATAAAGTTTGGATATTAAAAAAGGATTCTAATTTTAGGACCTTGAGGCATAAATTGCACATTTTTTTATTCACAGAATGTGGGAGTTGCTGGCTGGGCTAGTATTTATTGCCTGTCCATAGTTGCCCTTGAGAAAGCGATGGTGAACTGTCTTCCTGAACTGCTGCAGTCTGTGCGCTGGAGAGGTAGATCCTTAGGGAGGGAATTCCAGGATTTTGACCCATATTATGATGTAATTGGTTTATACCTATTTTATTGAATAAAGAAAATATTTTTGAATTAAGACTTGATTTGGAAAGTCTTTAAGGCCAGTATCTCATGTGACTCAGTTGGTTGAACTCTTGTTTCTACTTTAAGAGACTGAGTTCAATGCCTAGGCAATAGATTTGGGCACTGATTTTTATGGAGTTGGGCTGAATCAGTATTCACTTAAATATGGCATGGAGGATCCAGTTCAAGGACATCATATACCAACAATTTGTGGTTGATATACAGGTGCCACACTTTGCAATCATAACCCTACCAGTTCCATCGTGGAGTTGGCATATTGTGCACCCTCAGCATTTGTGAAAAGTCTAGTCAGCTTCTCAAGCTCATGGTTTACTATCCTTCAGAGAAGATGTGCCCCTTGACGTGGATTCAGGAATCCTGTTTGAGAATTATGGTTTGATCTGTGCCGTCTTATATGTTCCAAGCTCTGTGCATCTTCCATGCCTTCTTCTATCTCCCGAGTTACTACAGTATGCCTTCCATTACATTATGCCATTCACCCAGTATACACAATGCGCTGAACCAAGGAACTATATGATAACTATGGCAAGGCTTGATAATCTTTGGGAAAAATAAACTACTTTAATTTTTTTCCCCCATCACTTTAAACCTGTCTCCTAGTATTTGTCATTTCCACCTTGGGGTAAAGGCCCCGAAAACTACCCTAGCCTTCCTGATTACTGCTGAAACGGTGTTCTATCTTTCTATGTTTTGTGTATAAGTACCCCCAGTCCCTTTGTGTTGCAACTTTCTGCAGTTTTTTTCTCAATTTAAGTAATATTCTGTTGTTTTGTTCTGCCTTCCAAAATTAACATCGTAATGTTTTCCTACATTATACTCTGTCTGCCAATGTTTTGCTCACTTGCTTCACCTGTCAATTCGTGTCTGTAAACACTTCCAGTCGTTTCGAAGCAAAGTTGACTTTTTTGAGTTCTTTAAAACCTCCAGATTTAATGGTTTCTTTCTGGTTGTGAAATTAAAAGATCATCAGGTTTCTCACCCTTGGGTGAAATCAACAAATGTTTACTGTGCTGGTAAAGGGTCTCTGCTGCTGTCCTTTGTAGTTAATGTGCCCTTCAATAACATGTCATCAATGACTGGACAGATGACAGTGGAATCATTAGAATTTGCCAGTCAGCCAATTAGAATCCATATCTTTGCTTTGGCGCAAAAGTAGGCCACTCGAAAAAGGGAAATAATCTGACGAGAAAAAAAAATCAAGCTTTATTGCACAATTGCTTTTTAACCCAAGAAAAATGCATAAGATGTTCAGTGACATGAAATGAATGCTTGAGGAATTGGATGATTCACTGTTTTATTGACATGGTGTGTCTCATTGCATTGCTGTGTGGTGACTTGGTGATCCATGATGTGTACAGCTCCATTCTTCTCTACCTCAGAACAAGATGAAATGGGGCCTGCTTGAGCCTGTAATATTCTAAAGCTCTTGAATAGAACATAATTAAAGCCAGACAACACTTAACGCCATTGAACATGAATTAATTTGCAAGGCTTACCATGGAGTATTTGCTGTTTTGACAGGCAGGCAGGTTTTGTGGGCTTTGACTGCAGTGGAATGGGTAACATCACTGACCTTGGAACAGATAGTGATCAGGAAGACTCCCAAATTTTCAAACAAGGGCCACAAAATTATTTGGCCCTGGGCAGTGATTTGTTGTCAAGAGCATTCTTGTAACTGTGCCATAAAACAACACCATGGTCTTACAACCACGGTCTTTAAAAAAGAATTCCCTGTCTTTAGTGCCAGATTTGAATTGGTGGGCTGTGAATTCATACTGAGATGAACCTATGGGAATAGCTGATTTGCCAGGATCACAGTTAGAGATTTGTTGTGTTGTGAGTGGCCCCTGGTTTCTATTCCAAGTACCTCGGAGCAAATCTATTAAAAACAAGTTGTTCCCTGTCAATCTTTGCTGGTCCCTGGTGAATTGGAGCACTTGGAATAACCTCACCATTACATCAAGCTAAATCAGTGTGCAACATTTCCAACGGTAACCTTAGACTGAACTGGAATGCTGTCTTAAAGCTAAACTTGTTCCAACAGGCTATGGTTCTGCTTTAGTTAGGTCATGACTTTGCACCACACACGAATGAGCTGAAGAATCTAAAGTTAAGCTGTTCTTAAAAAAAAGTAGCATAAGTTTATAACTGCCTCTGTTTTTGAGAATATTTATTTTAAAAGATATGCTTTGTATTATACAAGGAGGGAATTGATTTCCAAAGATGTAACTTAATAAATTGTAGCTCACATACAAGCATTGTTTAATAACAGTGGAGCAGACTCTCAGGATGTTATGCTTTGTTAGAGCAATGATCTAATGGTGAGTTGCTGATATACACCTCATCCATCGCACTCCTCCTATGTTGGAACTTAAACATAAGCACCTACATTGCAGGCAGTAATCAAGCTAAGTCCCCAAAGCACAAATATTCCTAGTCTGCCAAGATCCCTATCTTGCACCTTCCTGTCCAGGGAGATGTTAGAATAAATCTGCCTACATCACTTGTACCTTGCTCAACCTGCCTTATCTCCTAGTCAACAGAACTAAAAGTTCCATTAAGATTGCATTTGTTTCACATGGCACGATGTCTGGGAAGCAGGGTCGATGGGGAGTATTCCACTATACCTCTTCCAACATGCACAAGTTACAGGTAGGCTTGCAAGACCAAATTCAATTTCTTTCCTGTTTGATCAACCAGCTCAGTGTTAAAAATGTGTGACTGTGTGTAAAAATTAGCAGTTGTAGTTCTCTAATGTACAGGTCCATCCAAAAGTGATTTGGCAGCTTATGTGCAGTGAGTGGATGGACAGGAGATAACAGAGCAATACGGATCTTTATATTAGGTGCGGTGTCAGTTCACAAATTTCACCAGCACTCCTGCCTCAAAGTCAGAAGGTCATCAGCTTGTGTTCAGCTCCAGGATTTCAGCGAAAAGCTGAGTAGTTCCTGTAGCTGAAACTTCACTAATTGTTTAAGAATCACTTGTAACAAAGTATTGACATTGAACTTAACAGCAACAGACCCTGGAGCTAACTTTTATTATTCTTTTTTGAAATGTGGGCTCCATCGGCGGGCTCGCATTTATTTCCTATCTTTGGTTGCACTTAATTTCATTGCACTTGATGCAACTGGATGGCTGGCTAGGCCATTGCAGAGGACAGTTGAGAGTCAGCAACATTGCAGTGTGAGACAATAAAATGTGAGGCTGGATGAACACAGCAGGCCCAGCAGCATCTCAGGTGCACAAAAGCTGATGTTTCGGGCCTAGACCCTTCATCAGAGAGGGGGATGGGGTGAGGGTTCTGGAATAAATAGGGAGAGAGGGGGAGGCGGACCGAAGATGGAGAGAAAAGAAGATAGGTGGAGAGGAGAGTATAGGTGGGGAGGTGGGGAGGGGATAGGTCAGTCCAGGGAAGACGGACAGGTCAAGGAGGTGGGATGAGGTTAGTAGGTAGGAGATGGAGGTGAGGCTTGGGGTGGGAGGAAGGGATGGATGAGAGGAAGAACAGGTTAGGGAAGCAGAGACAGGTTGGACTGGTTTTGGGATGCAGTGGGTGGACGGGAAGAGCTGGGCTGGTTGTGTGGTGCAGTGGGGGGAGGGGACGAACTGGGCTGGTTTAGGGATGCGGTGGGGGAAGGGGAGAGTTTGAAGCTGGTGAAGTCCACATTGATACCATTGGGCTGCAGGGTTCCCAAGCGGAATATGAGTTGCTGTTCCTGCAACCTTCGGGTGGCATCATTGTGGCACTGCAGGAGGCCCATGATGCACATGTCATCTAAAGAATGGGAGGGGGAGTGGAAATGGTTTGCGACTGGGAGGTGCAGTTGTTTATTGCAAAACGAGCAGAGGTGTTCTGCAAAGCTGTCCGCAAGCCTCCGCTTGTTTTCCCCAATGTAGAGGAAGCCACACCGGGTACAATGGATGCAGGATACCACATTGGCAGATGTGCAGGTGAACCTCTGCTTAATATGGAAAGTCATCTTGGGGCCTGGGATAGGGGTGAGGGAGGAGGTGTGGGGGCAAGTGTAGCATTTCCTGTGGTTGCAGGGGAAGGTGCCGGGTGTGGTGGGGTTGGAGGGCAGTGTGTAGCGAACAAGGGAGTCACGGAGAGAGTGGTCTCTCCGGAAAGCAGACAAGGGTGGGGATGGAAAAATGTCTTGGGTGGTGGGTTCGGATTGTAGATGGCGGAAGTGTCAGAGGATGATGCGTTGTATCCGGAGGTTGGTGGGGTGGTGTGTGAGAACGAGGGGGATCCTCTTTGGGCAGTTGAGGCGGGGGCGGGGTGTGAGGGATGTGTTGCGGGAAATGCGGGAGACGCGGTCATGGGCGTTCTCGACGACTGGGGGGGGAAGTTGCGGTCCTTGAAGAACTTGGACATCTGGGATGTGCGGAGGTGGAATGCCTCATCGTGGGAGCAGATGCGGCGGAGGCAGAGGAATTGGCAATAGGGGATGGAATTTTTGCAGGAGGGTGGGTGGGAGGAAGTGTATTTTCGATAGCTGTGGGAGTCGGTGGGCTTGAAATGGACATCATTTACGAGATGGAGACTGAGAGGTCCAGGAAGGTGAGGGATGTGCTGGAGATAGTTCAGGTGAACTGAAGGTTGGGGTGGAACGTTTTGGTGAAGTGGATGAACTGTTTGAGCTCCTCTGGGGAGCAAGAGGCGGCGCCGATACAGTCATCAATGTAACGGAGGAAGAGGTGGAGTTTGGGGCCTGTGTAGGTGCGGAAGAGGGACTATTCCACGTAACCTGTGTGGTTACGTAACACGTAACACGCAACATTGCAGTGTGGTCTGGAGTCAAATGTAGGCCAAATGGCCAGCAGATTTCCTTCCTTGAAGGACATTAGTGAGCCAGATGCGTATTTTGGAGAATTGACAATGGTTTCATGATTTTAATTTCAGATAACATTTTTGTTTTAATTGAGCTCAAATTAAATCATCTACGACGGCAGGATTCGAGCCCTAGTCCCCAGAACATGAGGCGATTCTGGATTAATAATCTGGTGATAATACAACTCGGCCATTGCCACCCCCTGATCAGGTCAGGTTATAATTGATGACCCTTAAATGTCAAATTTATAGATGCAGCAAGTAAAGACTGGAGGTTGGCTAACATGTGCAATTATTTAAAAAGGGTGGTAAGGAAAATGCAGGGAACTATAGACCGGTGAGCCTGACGTTGGTGGTGGGCACGTTGTTGGGGAGAATCCTGAGGGACAGGATTTAGATGTATTTGAGAAGGAATGATTAGGGATAGTCAATATGGCTTGTGTCTTATAAACTTGATTTAAGTTTTTTGAAGAAGTGACAAAGAGGATTGATAAGGGAGAGCAATGGATGTGATTTGTATGGACTTCAGTAAGGCGTTTGACAAGGCTCCTCAAGGTAGACTGGTTAGCAAGCTTAGATCACTTGGAATACAGGGAGAACTAGCCAGTTGGATACAGAACTGGCTTGAAGGTAAGAGACAGAGTGTGGTGATGGTGGGTTGCTTTTCAGTCTGGAGACTTGTGACCAGAAGCATGTCTCAAGGATCAGTACTGGGTCCACTTCTTTTCGTCATTTATATAAATCGTTTGGATGTGAGCATAGGAGGTATGGTTAGTTAGTTTGCAGATGACACCAAAATTGGAGGTGTACTGGACAACGAAGAACGTTATCTCAGAGTAAAACGGGATCTTGATTCGATGGGCCAATGAGCTGAGGAGTGGCAGATGGAGTTTAATTTGGATAAATGTGAGATGCTGCATTTTGGAAAGGCAAATCAGAGCAGGACTTTAACACTTAATGGTAAGGTCCTGGAGAATGTGGCTGAACAAAGAGATATTGGAGCGCATGTTCATAGTTCCTTGAAAGTGGGGTCACAGGTAGATAGGATAGCAAAGAAGGCATTTGGTATGCTTGCCTTTATTGGTCATTGCATTAGTATAGGAGTTAGGAAGTCATGCTATGGCTATATAGGAGATTGGTTAGGCCACTTTTGGAATATTTCATGCAATTCTCATCTCCCTGCTATAGGAAGGATGATGTGACGCTTGAAAACGTTCAGAAAAGATTTCCAAGGATGTTGCCAGGGTTGGAGGGTTTGAGCTATAGGGATAGGCTGAATTGACTTGAGGTTATTTTCCCTGGAGCGTCAGAGGCTGATCAGTCACGTTAAAAAGTTTATAAAATCATGAGGGGTGTAGTTAGGGTAAATAGACAAGGTCCTTTCCCCAGGGTGGGGGAATGTAAAACTAGAGGGCATAGGTTTAAGATGAGAGCAGAAAGATTTAACAGGGACCTAAGGGGCAACTTTTTCATGCAGAGGGTGGTGCATGTATGGAATGAGCTGCCAGAGGAAATGGTGGAGGCTGCTACGATTACAACATTTAAAAGTCATTTGGATGGATATATGAATAGGAAGGGTTTGGAGTGATATGGGCCAAATGCTGGCATATGGGAGTAGATTTATTTAGGATATCGAGTCGGCATGGACGAGTTGGACCAAAGGACCTGTTTCTGTGCTTTATATCTCTATGACTGTATGACTCTAAGTAATGAAAACCTACCTATTTTGGCAGTACTGCAAGCCTGCAGCCCATTATACATGATTATTGCAGCATAGTGTTGACATCGTAAGGCTACAAAATGGAGATCCTCTGAACAGTCTGGATTGCTTGGTTTACAGTCAAAAAGCCATTTTTAGTTTAAGAAAGTGTCTTCACAACTTTAGGATTACTTGGGGATCTTCTCAAATGTTGTTAATTTTGCAATTGTTACAAAATTACAGGAATACTGAAATACAGTAGGTTTTTTTACTTTAAATTCCAAAAATGCCTCAGAAACTTGTTATTTTTAAAAGAGGGACTGCCACAGAAAAACCATGGTATTAAATTCACTGGAAATTCTGGTTGAACTCAGTGGAATGTTGCACATGTAAATTATCAGGGAAACCTCAAACAGAGGAGACGTTACAAGAAGAGATAATGAAGGAGCTGTCAATTTGTTTCTTTACACTTGGCAGAAAGCCATGACTTGCAGATAGGTCTATTTTATGTTCCAGGAATATACAAGGACAGTTTCAAATTTCGAATGGACAGGAAGGACTGGACACTGACCTGTGTGCTAGTCTTTGTTTGTGAATTTGCATGCTGTGAAGGTCACAGTCAAAGATCTTACACTTAGTTAAAACTGAAAACAGCACAAGCTGGAGATCACAGCAAGCTAGGCAGCACTCATGGAGCGAGAGCAAGCTAACGTTTCGAGTGTAGATGATTCTTTTCAGTGCAGATTCCAGCATCTGCCGTAATTTGCTCCTATCACCTCATTAAAATTGTGGTGAGAGGTAGAGACCCTCTCTGATTCCAATTGGTTAAATAAAAGACGACTAAAGGTTTCTCTCTCACTCTGAATGCTGGAATTCAGACATGGTTGAAAGGCTCCGGATCTGCAGAATCTCAACCAGTCATCAAAACGAAGGATCATAAGACCCTAAGATATTGGCAGGCTCTGCTATCCCCTCCCTCAGAAGGAAGATCTGAGATGCAAAAGTTAACTATTATTTTGAGTTGTTGGAGTGATGTTGAGCTGTTCTGATTATTGAGAAAGGCAGGGATTTGATGCTGAGCAAGAGATTTGGGTCTCAGAGGTCATAACCCTCCATCTAGCACATCCCTAGGCCCGTTCCCTCAGTCAAATTATAACAGAGCAGGGGACCCAAACTCCAAGCCCAAACTGACGTGCCGATGTTTACCGATTGGTGGGCAAAATCTTTCTCTAATGTTAGCCGGAATTCAAGAGGGTTAGAGTCCAAGGGTAGGGAAATCTTACTACAACTGTATAAGATGCCAGTGGAACTACATCTGGAGTACCTTTAGCAGTTTAGTCCCTTTATTTAAGAAAAGATAACATTACATCGGACACAGTTCAGGTCAAGTTCACTAGGATGATGTTACTGGTGTTTAGGAGCATGAGAGGTCATCTCATTGAAACTGCCACACTGTAGGGTTTGGAGAGTGTGCGAAAAAGGTTTACCAAGATTACCAGGATTAGAGTGTATAAGCTATAAGGAGAGCTTGGGCAAACTTGGATTGTTTTTCCTGGTGTCAGAGGCTCATGGGCGACCTGATGGAAGTATATAAAATTACGAGAGGCATAGATATTCAGAGTCTTTTCTTTTCCCCAGGGTGGAAAAGCCAAATACTAGGAGGCATAGATTTAAAATGAGAGGGGAGGTGTTTAAAGGAGATGTATGAGGAAAGGCTTTTTACTCAAAGATTGATTGATGCCTGGATTGCCATGGGAGTTGGCTAGAAGCAGATGCAATCATAACATTTGATGGGCATTCAGGCAGACAGGCGAATAGACAAGGAATAGAAGGAGACAGATCAAGTACAGACATGGGATTAATGATCACGTAGACATGCTGGGCTGAAGGGCCTGTTCCTGTGCTGTACCCAAATGTACAGGATTCTCAAATGCTGAGAGGATGTTTCCCTTCATGTCAGAATCTTGGACTGGGGACATAATCTCAGAATTAAGGGGCACCAATTTAAGACTGAGATGAGGAAGAATTTCTCCTCTCAGTGGGTTGAAAGTCTTTGGAACTCATTGCTAGAGAACAGTGGGTGCACACTTATTTTGTACCTTTAAAGCTGAGATGGGTTCTTGATCAATTGGGGTATCAAGGGTTATAGGGATAAGACAGGATGACATGAGGAAGGTTGGATCAGCCGTGATCTTAGTGAATAGCAGAGCAGGCTGGAATGATTGACACCTGTTCCTATTTCTTTAGGTCTTATGCCACGACAGATTTAACATCTGTGTTCTGCCAAGATTATGAACGTGGTCAATGTGACTTGACATTCTGTTTCTGTGATGTTGATTAATGAGCAGATGCTGGGCAGGACACATGAGGATAACTTTCCTCGCTGTTCTTCAAAATCATACCATGGATTCTTTGAAACCCAACTTGTGCAATGCAGGCTACAGTATGACCCACCCAGGGGTCCTATGTGGCCCATTGAGCTGTGGTTCAAAATGCAAAAGAAAGTGCAACTGAAAGATTTTGTGAAGAGCTGCTTCTCCAAACAGTCATTTTGATACCATTTCTGAACAGCCTGTCAGCAGCAATTGATGGAAAGAGGCAGTCTGTGACCAGATGAGCAACAAGCTGAGGTGGGCTTGGGAGGACAGGGGAGATGGGTGAGTGAATGAATAGGGTACTGTGGATGTGAGTGAGTGGCCGATGATGATTTGATGAATAAATGATGCGAGATGGGTACGTTGAGTGACCGGGGTGTTGATGCATGGGTGACTGAGCAACCAAAAGGTGGGTGAGTGGGTCTAAACAGGATATGCAGACATCTGAACCCCCCCCCCCTCCTCCTCTTCCTCTCCCTTCTCATCCAGACACTGCATAAACCTATCCATAAGGCAGGCTGTGAGAGAAGGAAACCACAGGCTGAAAGGCAACCTTTCTGAGGCCTACTTTCATGTAGATTCCTCTAAAGACAACTCTGAATGTGCTGAACCTGGCTTGAGCCAAAGCTTGTGTTAGTTAAATGGCATTCCCTACTCAATCCCATCCTGATGATCAGGACAACAGGCATAGTCCTTTTCTCTTTCAAGCGCTGCTTCTTAACCGAAAGGTGAGAACTTGGTTTTATTGGTTATCTTTGTTGGTTGGCACTTTTTTAGCGGCCATTTTTATCACTTAATCATTTAAATGACCAGCTAATTGTTTTGGAATGTTTTTCATATCTGAAATTTGCTCATGGACCTCCCAAGTAAGAGAAAAAAAATTGACTTGTGTTCTGGACAATGTGAGTAGGTTGTAAAAGACCAAAATTTTGTGACTTAGCACTGCATTAGAGTATCAACCGTGATTTTTTTTAATCTATGCCCAGTCCCTGGAGTGAGTCATGAAATCTGCACTTTATGGCTCAGAGACAGAAGTGCTATTAATGGAGCAATGGCTGACTCCCATCAGCCTTACAGATACCTTCGAGATCCATTTTCCAACAAAAACCTTTGGAATCAAAGGGAATCAAGAGATATTGGGTATATGGGATGGCAGTTTAGAATTGAAGCAGACAATCAGTCTTCAATAGTGCAACAGATTCTAAGGCTGTAAGACATACTGCAGCTCCCATTTCTTGTGTTCTCATTACTTAGTCTTAGAGCCTAGAAATATCACATTAATCATGTCCTATGTATAATCTTCCGACACTTTGAAAGTCCCAGAATAAACACTTGACTGCACAGATCCCAAGTTACAGTCTGGCAAACAGTTTTTTCAGCTGCTATCCAATTGTTTGTTTGTTTATTGATGATTTTAATATATGTTCTTTTGGGAGATAGATGCGCTGAGTTATCTGTATATTAACAAGCAATTGTGTTTGCTTGTGTGTAAAGAAAATCTTGAAGGGAACTTACCACATGCTTGAAAGTGCAACAGTCTATAATTCTGAGCTGTGTAAAATTACAGACTTCTGGTATAAATTTAGCCCTGCAGCTCAGTACTTGTCTGCCTTTTAGATAAATTTGAAATGGTGTGAACTTCAGAGCCATTTATTATTCCAAAAATAGGGTCCGTTTTGTGCTCCACAAAGCAAGGGAGTAAAAATTCAGAAATTTTATGATTTGCCTCACTGCTTCCAGAAGTTCAGAAGACTTTAAGTATTAGACTCAGGATTGAGACCCATTGGGCATGCTGCACTATTGGATAAGTTCACAGATGATCTGCTTGTGACCTCAAGTCCACTTTGCTGCCTGTCCCCATGACCTGTGTCAATCAATAATCATGTCTAAATCAGCCTTGACTATGCTCAGTGATAAGCCTCTATTGGTTTCAGTCCAGCACTCATAATGAGACCATTTGTGAACTGTACCAACATAAACAGATGGCCAGGCTTCTGTTTTTCTGCTGGGCCTTCTTATTATGAATGTTTGACTGAGATTCAAAGCTCACTCATGGATTAGCTCAAAAGAGTGTGTTCAGAAAGAGGAGAGTGTTTGCTGTGCTTGATACTTCACACACTTATCATCTTGCCTTGAACATTTTCCTTTCACTTAATTTGTTTATCTTGTCAGAATTAAGTGGTGTGAAGTGGGGTATAACTTCAGATATTCATGCTGTAGTGACTGACACTTTTATTGGAATAGGTGTTTTTTTTGTCAAGAGCATTTCAGGACTTGCCTTCGTTTTTAATGGCTGATTTGGTTTTGCAGCACACACTGGGTGAATGGATGTGGAGTTGGAAGACAAACATAGATGGGACATGGAAAAGAAGTGTTTAACATACCTTTCAAAAGATTTCCAAATCCAGACTACGGTCCATTAGCCCTCTGAAAGACCACAAACCATATGTTTACAAGGAACTAGACTGGCTCTGTGAAAATTGAGTTGGGAGGTGACGAGATGCCTACTATGGTAATGAAGCTGACGAGGCGAAGATTACAGGGTGTGTGCTTATTATCCACACCCCTATGGCATGCCGGTGAAAGTTACTATTGCTGAGAAAGGGAGTAGCAATCCTGGAATGAGGCTTTGCTTGACATTTTTAAAGTCCTTTGGAGTTGCCCCCACATATTTGAGAATCTAGCAGCACAGAAGCAAACTATTCAGCCCATGATGGTTGTGTTAGCTCTTTGACAAAGAAATCCAGCGTGTGTCACTCGCCTTTCTTTCCCCCTCTTACATAGGTTAGCTGGATTGGCCATGCTAAAATACCCATAGTGTCCAAGGATGTGTTGGCTAGGTGGATTAGCCATGGGGAATGCAGGGTTATGGAGTTAGGGAAGGGAGTGGGTCTCGGTGGAGGGGGCGCCTAAGAGCTAGTGTGATCTTGATGGGCCAAATGGCCTACTTCCACACTTTAGAGATTCCATTATTCCTGGTAGGCCTACATTTTCTTCCCTTTTCAAGTGTTAATTCAACTCTCTTTTGAAAGTTAACACTCAATCTGGTTCCACTGCCCTTCTATGGATGTATTGGGCAGAAGTGTATCCCCAGTAAGTACTCATTGCCTGCATTCAGCTAAATGTAGTGCATCTATAGTGCCTATTCCAGATCATATTCAAAACCATTGAATTTCTCTCTTCCCTCAGCCACAATTCAATCTGAAGCCTGGTTAGCCTTATTGATAGTTTTTGATTTTTGTCCTGCCTTTTGCAACATATTTTTGGTGCTCAGTGCAATTACTTTTGGTGTTTAATCTCAATTCCTCTTGTATCCCTTCATTTATCAGCTGTTCTAGTGGGTCTGCAAACAAAGAGAAATTGTCATAGTCTTTAATCTGAGTTGTTTATTTGTGCTCAACACTGGCAACAAGAATAATTGACAGTGCAATGAAACAAACAATTGTGGATGTTGGAAATTTGAAACAAAATCAGAGATTGCTGGCAATTCTGATTAAGAGTCACTGGATTCAAAATGTTAACTCTGCTTTCTTCCTGCAGACCACAGAAACCCTACAGTGGGAAGCAGGCTATTTGCCCCATCAAGTCCATGCTGATCCTCTGGAGAACATCCCATTCAGACCCACCCCATCCATTTAACCTTGCATTTCCCATAGCTAATCCACCCAACCTACACTTCCCTGGACACTATGGGCTATTTAGCACGGCCACTCTACCTAACCTGCACACCTTTGGACTGTGGGAGGAAACTGGAGGACCAGAAGAAACCCCACAGACATGAGAAGAATGTGCAAACTCCACACAGACATCTGCCTGAGGCTGGAATCGAACCCAGGTTCCTTGTGCTGTGAGGCACCAGTGCTTTTGGGGTAGCACGGTGGCTCAGTGATTAGCACTGCAGCCTCACAGCACCAGGGACCCGGGTTCGATTCTAGCCCCAGATGACTGTCTGTGCAGAGTTTACACATTCTCCCTGTTTCTGCGTGGGTTTCCTCCCACAGCCCAAAAGATGTGCCAGCTTGGTGGATTGGCCATGCTAAATTGCCTGTAGTGTTCAGGGGTGTGTGTGTCATAGGGGATGGGTCTGTGTGGGATGCTCCAAGGGGCAGTGTGGACTTGTTGGGCCAAAGGACCTGTTTCTACACTGTAGGGAACCTAATCTAATCACAGAGGCACCATGCTGCCCTATCACATCTGCTGTGTTCCAGCAGCAATTTCTGTTTTTACTTTACAGTTGACACTGTGTTGTTCTAAAGATTAACTATAAGACATCTTTGATACTTTGTAAGTATCTAAAATAGTCTTTAAATTTATTTTTGTCATGTTGGCATTCCTTGGGAACATTGAGCAATACTGAGTGGGATTGAGCTGGAGTGGAGATTTAGGACGACTTGTTATTTTGATACGAACTTACTCACAACAGTGTTGAACTGAGAGCAGATTTTTCTCACTATTTGCAGGACAAATACTGTCTAGGAGTCTAATTGCTCCTGATTCAGGGTATCCAAGAATATCTTGGCCCTAAACTACTCACTATTGTGGAAGGGTGTTACGTTTAATGAGAAGAGGCAAAGGCATAATATAAATGTTTTGCACTTTGTGAAAACTGAGGAAATGAATCAAAACATGTGACTTTGGTGGGCACCTAGATGATGCAATAGAAGTGCTCTGTGGTTGGAAGGAAATGCTAACACAGAGGGAGCTGTTGATAAAGCCAGACTTGTATGTGCTAGAGCTCTCGAAATAGCACTTTGGATAGAGAATTGCCAGGATAGAAAAAACTTGCCAGGAAATATCATTTATAGAGTCCAACAACTTCATAGTGAGGGGAATTGGTTAACAATGTCATAGGCGCTGTAAAAACAAGCATCTTCCAGACTGATTTTCCAGATTATATAAGAAGGACATTTTTAACAGCAGTGTAAACACCTATCCACCCCACCCTTCCCACTGACCAATCCCCACTACTCCTACCTTCACCTATTGCCATTTCACCCACCTTCCTCCAACCCCACCCCCTTTCCTCTATTTATTTCTCAACTCCCTTCCCCCTCCAGAATCCTGATGAAGGATGTAAACCTGAAACGTTGAGTCTTCTGCTCCTCTGATGCTGTCTGACCTGCTGTTTTCCTCCATCTCCACACTGTGTTGACTCTGACTCTAGCATCTGCAGTTCTTGCCATCTCCCAGAACTTTCCCAGGCTTAGTCACTGAAATTACTTCTGTACTTCAAAATAACTGGTCAAATGAGAAACTTGAAAGAATTAAAATGCCACCTGTAAAGATGGCACAAGTTTCTGGCATCATGCACAAGGAATTAATTGTATTTTTTGGAACACTTGCGCCACACGTCATTTTTATTGATATAACAAAGTGTGGAGCTGGATGAACACAGCAGGCCAAGCAGCATCTTAGGAGCAGGAAAGCTGACGTTTCAGGCCTAGACCATTCTTCAGAAATGGGCTTCGCAGCGGGGGTTACAATTGTTTCAGAGATGCTAGGAACTCCAGATGCAAGAGAATCTGAGATAACAAGGTGTAGAGCTGGATGAACACAACAGGCCAAGCAGCGTCTGAGGAGCAGGAAAGCTGACATTTCAGGCCTAGACCCTTCTTCAGAAATGCATCCCTACTATCTCTGGAATATATTTATTGATATGCTGAGTTATTCACATTCTGGGGATGGGAAATGTAACTATATGGTATTTTAAACATTACTTGGAAATATCATTTGCAAATAAAATTTCATGATGTTGGGTCATTCATTTGTAAACAATACAACATGTGGCAGTAGGAGCATTATATTGTGTGAATGAGAGGTAATGGAGTGTTGGTTGGAAATAGAAGATTAAGGTAGTTACCATTACAGTGGATAGTTTGTTGTGAAGACATCATCAAGATCAGTTACCAGACATACATTACTGTTTTCGATGGATCAAATTGTTGTTGCACAAGTGACTGCAAGTGCCTGTTCTACTTAGGACACTTGCTGTTACTGCTTCTAATGTAGAACATGAATGTGCTCACAGATCTCTCTTCATACTCCTCATGCTGGTGACAACACTTCAGGAGATTCTCGATATGAGATTGTGAATACAGAACATATTGAATTAGGGATTTTTTAAAAAATTATTATCCAACTTATTTAACTCACTTCGGTTATGTCAGGTCACTATAACTTAAAACTATTTTGGTTTGTACAAGACTTAATCAAATGACATAGAAGGCATGACTCTTGAATGGTATATCTTTACAGGTATTTAATGAGAGCAAAGATAGACTATGTCAACTTGAAAACTTTTTCACAATTCCTTGCAGGTAACCTGTCAGCAAAAGTGTAACATGTGTGAACTCTTTCTTTGCTAATTGTCCCATAGGAATGCTGTCTTAGGAGTCTTCAATGTTATCTTACACAGATTTTCTCTAGGAATTCTGCCCTGAGAGATCTTCATTTTGTGACTAGCAAGGAACTCTAATCCCCAAATTGGAAATTACTTTATGTCAGAGTTAGGCCTGATGTAACATGAAAATCGGTCAATTTATAATGAGGGACTAATTTAATCGACCCTAGTCTTAAGCAGAAGTTCAATAGAATTCTTTTCCTCTAACACTTACATGATTGTACAGTCTACTCTTCATAGAGTATCTTCAGACTTTGGCTCTTCCTAAGGTCATAATAAACTTTAAAGGCTAATTGGAGTTTGAAGATCTCTCCCACTTATTCTAAGTGCTCATACTTCATGCAGCAAATATGGCTTCACGGCTTTGAAATAAACCTTAGAATGGCTGCTTTGTGGAAACAGGCCATTTGGCCCGTCAAGTCCACACTGATCCTCTGAAGGGCATCCCACTCAGACCCACCCTCCCACCCTGTCCCATAACCCCACATTTTCCATAGCTAACCCTCTTAGCCTTCACATCCCTGGAAACAGTGGGCAATTCGGTATGGCCAATCCACCAAACCTATACATCTTTGGATTTTGGGAGGAAACTGGTGCAGAGGAAGAAACCCATGCAGACACAGGGAAAATGTGCAAACTTCACACAGGTAGTTGCCTGAGGTGGGATAGAACCTGGATCCCTGGTGCTGTGAGGTAGCAGTGGTAATCACTGAGCCACTGTGCTGCCCTCAATCTTTCTAATGTAATGACTGATTTTTTTTTAATGCATTAAACACAGTTCGGTATTTAACCTTCTGCTACCTATTTGCTAATTAGTGCAATAATCTTTCAAATATTTAATCAGTACAAGACATTAGCTTTCTTTACTCATTAATCTTGAAGGGACGAAACAATGAATCTTATTTTGGCGAGGTTTTGGCAGATATCGTTTTCTGGAACTTGCAAGTTTGAAGAATAACAATTATACTGTTCTGCAGTTTTTAGAAGCATAAGCTTTATAAAGTATTAAATTAGTCCTTTCAATTGCATCAATTCATTAATTATAATTTAATCGAGGTCCATCACTTAACAATTGTCTGACTCATGACAGGCTTTAAATAACAAAATCAATATATAGTTAATAAAGAAGAGTTGCAGAATGGGAAAGGGCTGCAGGAAGCCGGATGTTAGACTTTAAAATGGTTGAATTGACTTTGTCGACTTATTGGAAGTGATTGATTTTTAAGGCTAAATTTTACAATCCAGGCCTGCATGTAAAACAATATCTGTGATACTTCCAATCCAGGTTTCGTTTAATCTACTTTTTCAATCGACTCTGGAGCAGGTGGGACTTGAACCCAGACCTCCTGGAATCAGTAGATGGACACTCTCAGTGTACCGTACGAACCTGATCTAGCATCTTCGGAGAAGTTACCATCTTCTGTGTCCATTATTGGTCATACTCCCTTCAATGTCAACCCCATTAAAGCTATTTGCAAAGTTGGGCTTTCCTCCACTATCTATAACAGCTGATCGTTGCTAGTGTGCTACTTTGGTTAGAGCCCCAGTGGTATAACCCATCTTTCCTGCCAAGAGATTGCTGTGATAATTATTTGTCACATTGGTGTAAGCTGTAGTTGCTGAGTTCATTCACTTAATAACCAAGCTTCTTAGCGATGATTAGTTTCAACTTGTAATTCTGAGGTGTAGAGGTGATATTTATGATAACCGGTTAGATTTTGCAATGAGTTTAGCAAAACTCATGGTAATCAGGAAAAGGCAGCAAGGTTTTTGAAAGGGATACGATGTTTGACCAATTTATTGGAACTATTCGAAGGTGTGGTTAGGTTCTGGAATACACAGGCTGGCAGTGTGCTGGAAGCTCATTCAGTGATAGTTTTCAAGAGACAATTGGATATTTGTCTTCGAGAAAATCTGTAGAGCTGAGGGGGAATGGCTGCAGAGGGTGACGAGCTGACTTGCTGTGAAGCAGAGGCAAATGCAGTGTGTTGAATAGCCTCTTTCTACACTCTCTGTTCTGTGTTCAGCGATACCAGCGATTTTATAAAAAGGTTAAAAATATGAGGACAATTGGTGTTAATTTTTCTCTCATGTCAAAAGCAGTGTGGGATGTTTAGGATGATGAGAGGACTTGACAGGTAGATAGACAGAAACTTCTTTCCCCTACTAGGAAAATCCATAACAAGGTGATGAAACACACCAAGCAGGGTACTAGCAGAAAGCAAGATAATGAAATGTGAGGCTGGATGAACACAGCAGGCCCAGCAGCATCTCAGGAGCACAAAAGCTGACGTTTTGGGCCTAGACCCTTCATCAGACAGGGGGATGGGGTGAAGGTTCTGGAATAAATAGGGAGAGAGGGGGAGGCGGACCGAAGATGGAGAGAAAAGAAGATAGGTGGAGAGGAGAGTATAGGTGGGGAGGTAGGGAGGGGATAGGTCAGTCCAGGGAAGACGGACAGGTCAAGGAGGTGGGATGAGGTTAGTAGGTAGGAGATGGAGGTGCGGCTTGGGGTGGGAGGAAGGAATGGGTGAGAGGAAGAACAGGTTAGGGAGGCAGAGACAGGTTTGACTGGTTTTGGGATGCAGTGGGTGGAGGGAAAGAGCTGGGCTGGTTGTGTGGTGCAGCGGGGGGAGGGGATGAACTGGGCTGGTTTTGGGATGCGGTGGGGGAAGGAGAGATTTTGAAGATGTGCAGGTGAACCTCTGCTTAATATGGAAAGTCATCTTGGGGCCTGGGATAGGGGTGAGGGAGGAGGTGTGGGGGCAAGTGTAGCATTTCCTGCGGTTGCAGGGGAAGCAGAGGTTCACCTGCACGTCTGCCAATGTGGTATACTGCATCCACTGTACCCGGTGTGGCAACCTCTACATTGGGGATACCAAGCGGAGACTTGGGGACCGCTTTGCAGAACACATCCGCTCGGTTCACAATAAACAACTGCACCTCCCAGTCGCAAACCATTTCCACTCCCCCTCCCATTCTTTAGATGACATGTCCATCATGGGCCTCCTGCAGTGCCACAATGATGCCACCCGAAAGTTGCAGGAACAGCAACTCATATTCCGCTTGGGAACCCTGCAGCCCAATGGTATCAATGTGGACTTCACCAGCTTCAAAATCTCTCCTTCCCCCACCGCATCCCAAAACCAGCCCAGTTCTTCCCCCTCCCCCCACTGCACCACACAACCAGCCCAGCTCTTCCCCTCCACTCACTGCATCTCAAAACCAGTCCAACCTGTCTCTGCCTCCCTAACCTGTTCTTCCTCTCACCCAACCCTTCCTCCCACCCCAAGCTGCACCTCCATCTCCTACCTACTAACCTTATCCCACCTCCTTGACCTGTCCGTCTTCCCTGGACTGACCTATCCCCTCCCCACCTCCCCACCTATACTCTCCTCTCCACCTATCTTCTTTTCTCTCCATCTTCGGTCCGCCTCCCCCTCTCTCCCTATTTATTCCAGAACCCCCACCCCATCCCCCTCTCTGATGAAGGGTCTAGGCCCGAAACGTCAGCTTTTGTGCTCCTGAGATGCTGCTGGGCCTGCTGTGTTCATCCAGCCTCACATTTTATTATCTTGGATTCTCCAGCATCTGCAGTTCCCACTGTCACTACTACCAGAAAGCAATTCTTTATACAAAGTATGGTCTAAATATGCAGTTATCTTCTCTCAAAAAGCTGTTGAGACCAAATCATAAAGAAAGATTTCAAAACTGAAGTTGATTTGTTCTCAGTATGTGTGGTTGTGACAGAGTATAAAGCCAAGACAAATAAATAGTAAGTTAAGAAATAGATCAGCTGTATCTATTTGCATGATGGAACAGACTCAAGAATAGCATACTCTGCTTCCTTCAATTTCCTAGAATGATTCCAGATATGAGAGCCTTCAGCCATGAGGGAGGATTGACGAAGTTCTCCCTGAAGAGGAGAAGGCTGAGCAGAGATCTGATTGATGTTTTGAAAATCATGATCAGGCTGTACGGAGTAAATGGAATGAAGCTGTTTCTGCTGGTAAAGATAGCAAGAATGAGACATAGATTTAAAATGATGTACAAAAGAAGCAAGGGTGATACGAGCGAAAACTTTTTCACAAAGTGTATTGCTTGCCAATGTGATAGAGGCAGGTTCACTCGAGGCATTCAAGAGGGAATTGGCTGATTATTCGGATTAAAATAGAATGCAGGGATACAGGTAAAAGCAGGAGATTGGCATGAGCTAGTAGAGCTGCTGCAGTCGTGATGTGCTGATCAGCCTCATAATGATTCTGTGTTTCTATATTGACCAGATGTCTGCCTTCAAGATTAATTTTAAGATTAAAGGATTCACAAATCTGACATTACACTTGTGATGAGAAAATTCTGTTTATATAAAAAGAAAGCATTGAAATTTCTGAATTGTCCCATGATTCTTTATTTATTGGTGAGCTTTAGTCAATAGCTTAAGGCACCCAGTTGATCTCCAATGGATTTATTCACAAAGTGCATTACAGGATAACCTGAAGTGTGATCAAGTGAAACAGGAAAGTAGTGTCATATAGAGAGAAAGGTGCATGCCACATATAAAATTTACCAATCCTGAATCAATTCAGTACGTAATACATTGTCTTCTGCTTACTGTGCACCTGAATGAATGAGTAGCTGAGATGTTTGGCATTCGCTATGAGTACTGAAGTTTGTTTATCAATAGTGAGAGTGTACAGGTTTCAAAACAGATGCTGGACAATGGTAACACGCACTTTTTCTGGAGTGCGTGTGATGGAAATGTGTGTAAGCCAACTCAGAGCTGCAACTAAAACACTTAGTTTTACTGAAAGAGAAGGGTGCATGTGTAATTTTGAGATTTATTAACCAGCTTTCTTTCCTAGTACAGATAAGAAGGAATTTTTACAGTATATATTCTACGACAACAGGACATCCCAAATTGATTTCTAATCAACAAAGTGCACTTACTGTTGTAATATAGGAAATGCAACACTGAATTTGTACAAAGCAAAATCTGATAAATAGCATTTTGAGAAATAAACAGGTGATTTATTGTATTTATATTAGTTGAGGGACCAATATTTACCAAGGCATTGTCGATTCATTGGAACAGCCAGATATTTCTTAAGAAAAAAATATAATTACCTCAGGACCTGGAACCATTTTGAACCTGTTCCATTGAAAATAAATCATTTTAATGTCTGAGCAAACAGGCTTGCCTCATAATTTGTTCTACAAAGATGTGACTCTGATCTATATGGAGATACCTCAATATTTATTGTCGATTTTCAAATGATGCCATGTTTTAATTGTTTAGATCTGTTCTACAATTTTTGAAGATGAAACATTTGGCTGTATATCTGTTGGCGTTCTGGTGCTATATATGGCAAACACAGGCTGAATTCTTCACATCAATAGGTAAGACCTAATAGAATGTTCCTGTTTTGGTTGAAATACTGCAACCCATTGATGTTGTCGGTTATGTTTGGGTCTTCTTTTTTGTTAGCTCACACCAGAGCTGATGATGATGATAAGCATGAGCAGAAAGATATTGATAAGCTGAATCCCTCACAGTCATAACTAAAATTCACTTTTACTTCCATATAGTTGTAGATTTTTCCACATTGCCTTCATCCCCATTGATTCAAAGAGCGGTGTTAGGGTTTTGGAAATCCTATCTGATGTCCTCAAGGCCATCATTTTAAATTGGACCATGAGTACACCCCACTCTATCCCAATGATTGCTGAAGCATTTGATCCAGAGCAAGAACACTGGGTCAGACATAAACAGTGGCTGGCATTAAATCATGGGAGTGCAAGAAGAGATGTGTGGGACAGGGATTGAACCTGCATTGTGAGTGACCCATGACAGTGCTGTGCACGCAAACCAAGCACAACAATTCCTTGTGGGCCCATGTTGTGTTTCGTGAAAAATGTGCTTTTATCTTGTCTTCAACACATAGCTGGTCAGGCTACTTTAAAGCCTGAGAACTAGTTGGAGCTTGCACACCACAAACTCTCCCTCGTTTTTGGCAAATCTCAAAGTGGGGTCCTTTAGCAGAAAGTAGGCCTCCTCGTGTTTGCTTTCTGTGGACATGGGAATGCCTGACTGTCATCTGCATCAGTACTGCCCCCAGTATATATATATATGAAGCATCTTTTGTTATGTGGGTTATGTTCATGTCAAATCAATAATTGTTATGAATATCTTATTTCCCAAAAACAGGCTCTAATTTTTCTCTACTTCCATCTGCCTCTGCTTTTCTCTGGTCTGCTGGTAATGTTCAGGTCTGCAAAGGGCTGTGTTATGAGTAATATGATATTTTCTGACTGCGCTGCAATGAATAACTGCTCTTGCAAGGTTCAAAATAACATTTCGAGATAAGATTTTTGACCTTGCACAGATATTGGAACCTTGCCATTTACATTTCTGAGAATTCCTTTTCTTCGTGTGCTCCTCTATCACCCCTGTCCAAGGCCCATCGTTAACCTCAATTAATGTTTACAACAGCCATTCGGGAATGAATTTCCGAACCTGTTTGTCAAGAAGGTCAAAGGAACAAAAGTATAAAATGTGAAGATACAAACACCATTTTTGAAATGGCCTCCAGAGTGTGAGGAATAATCCTTTTGAAGACATCTTATTTCGTTCACAGAGTTGGGGTTGTCATCATAAATTTTCATCCTTTGGGCAGCAATTCCTTTTTCTGTTTCAGGAAAGAGTACCAACAGAAGCAAATTTTGTTTGTTGTGTATTATGTTACAGGCAAAAACTTACAGGACTCCCCTTCTGGAGTACTGTGTGCAGTTTTAGTCGCCCCGCTATAGAAAGGATATTATTAAATGGGAGAGGGTTCAGAAAAGGTTTACCAGGATGTTGCTGACAGTGGAGAGTCTGAGATACGAGAATAGGCTGGGACATTTTTCACTGGAGCATAGGGGGCTGGAGGGATGGGGGGTTGCAGTGGTGGTTACCATATAGAAGTTTATAAAATCACGAGGAGCCTAGATAGGGTGAATAGCTAAGGTCTTTTTCACAGGGTAGGGGAATCCAAAACTATAGGGCATAGGTTTAAGGTGTGAGGGGAAAGATTTAAAAGGGACCAAGGGGCAACTTTTTCATGCAGAGGATGGTGTGTACATGGAAAAAACTGCCAGAGGAGGTTGTGGAGGCTGGCACAATTACAACATTTAAAAGGCATCTGGATGGGTATATGAATAAGAAGAGTTTAGAGGGACGTGGGCCAAATGCTCGCAGATGGAACTGGATTAAATTTGGATATACAGTCAGCATGGATGAGCCAGAATGAAAAGTCTGTTTCCTGCTGTCCATCTTTATGATTCTATGACTGCAGTCATCATAGCAATTAAATGACAGAATAACTTGCTTGGCTAGTTCAGAGGCAATCATGTCATATGACTCACAATCCACAACAAATGTTGGTGTGGCTAAAGTGGCTAGTTTTGTTTCCTGAACAACATTAGAGAACCAGTTGGCCTTTGCGTAACGACCTTGTAGTTTTATGGCTGATACCCGACCTTATTCCAGACTTATTTAATTAAGGTCCCAGTACATGAAAGTTTCAGATGAGCAGGAGACACTGACCAGTCACGCTACTGAAGGGATGTTGAAGTTTCTCTCCTGGATCTTTATGGTGCTGTTTCAAAGCTCAGCATTGTATAGAGTAACACAAGTCGCTCCAAACCATGTTCGAAGAAAGCAATCTTGGAACTTGTCTGGCTGGCAGCCTTTCAGTACATCCAACAGCGAAATTAAATAAAAACTCATGTGTTTCACATTTAAAAGGAGTCTGAATCCAGCTTCTTTCAACCAATTTTGAGAGCTTTGTATTGAAACGTATGACTAATATTGAGAGAGCTCCAAGAGGTAAGAATATCTTGCTCCATTGTCCAGGCCACCGTCTCAGCAAAGCTGTTTCCAGATGAACAGGCATTTTTGTGACAAGAAAAGGTGCCTTTTCAGCATAGGATCACAGCTGTCTCTGCAAGACACAAGTTTCTGTTTTATTGTCCAACAGATTTTTTTTTACATCCAGTTCACCTGAATTTGTTAAAACCTTTACAAATGGGTGTGGAATATCGAATCACAAGGTAAGTAAACAAGGTCAGCCAGGTGGACCTTATAGAATATGAGTTCCCTGATTAGACCAGATTAACAGTTCCAATCAGGAAGACCTGGCTGATAGACAAAAAGAAGAAGTTCAGACATTCTGACAAATGACAGCTGGCTCTGAAAGAGCTGGACAAGTGATAGGGACATTCCATATGTAAATAAAGGATGACTTGGTGAATGGATATTGGCCTTTGTGGAGTCACTTCAGTAAGTCTCTGTATTCATTAGTGCAGCTTCAAAGACATTACAATGGTATCAGCATCCTCCTCCCAGCCTTACCACTACCTTCCACACACAGATCTACCCACACTCCCACGATGAAATATTCACCACTCAAACTTTTTACTAATTACACATGTTTGCCGGAGACTGTAATAAATGAGGTGGAATTTCTGGATGCAAGGACAATAATAGCTTTTGCTAAAAGCTTTTGCATGCATACTTGTTAATCCACTGAGAAGCTGACTACAATACATCAAAATGATGAGCAAATAGCTCCAAGTTTTTTCCAAAGTGTGATTTCAGTAAATGATATCACAAAGGAGAGAAGTGACAAAGTGATACTGTGACAAAAAGGACATGTTTGTGACTTACTTTCAATTAATCAAACTTTACGAATTTATCTGTCTTAAATTGATCAAGGTTCTGCAGATTCTTTTTAAAAACAAACACCTCCTGACAGGCCATAAGGTGTAGGAGCAGAGTAGGCCGTTCAGCCCATTGAGTCCATTCTGCAATTTAATGAGGTCATGGCTGATCTGAGAATGCTCTCTGATCCAAGGCAGATTTTGTGTTGAGTAATGTAAAAGTGCCTGGTGTGGGAACTTGTTAAAGCAAAACAAAATCACCTCTTAAAATGTGCACAATTTGGGGGGTGCATTGCATATTGCTTGCTGTTTGCATTCAATGAGGAAGCTCCTTCACGGTCCACAGATTGATGGGTTTTAATAATAACGCTGTGGCTGCCGTAAGATACTGGCACTTCATTTGCTATGGGAGAAGAAAGCAATGTAAAGGCAGGGAGATTGTACATCAAGTTTGCCTTATGGGGATCTCTTTCAAAGCAAAGTCTAGAATATCTACATAAGGCCAACTTCTTAGTCTGTGTGTCCATAGGCCGGCAATGGCTTAAAGGTGTTATTGCTGGATTATTACTCCAGAAGCTCAGCTAATCCCCTAGAACCCAGATTCAAGTCCCAACACAGCAGATGATGGGATTTGTATTCAATAAAAGATACCTGTAATTAAGAACCTACTCAAGCCCGCACTACTATGCTGGATTGTTTCGAAAAACCCATCTGGTTCACTAATGGCTGGTACAATTACAGTATTTAAAAGGCATTTGAATAGGTATATGAACAGGAAGAGTTTGGAATGATATGGGCCAAACTCTGTCAAATGGTACTCTGTCAGATTGGGGTGCCTGGTCAGCGCAGATGAGCTGGATCAACCAGTCTGTTTCTGTGCTGTATGACTGTATGACTCTGCTTCCACTGTCATTTTAGGAAGAAATCTCCAAAAGCCCTCTCAGAGAAAAGAAATGCATGTAACCTCTGTTTAAAATTCTCTCCAAGAAGAAAACACATCCTCTCCACATCTACAAAGTCAAAACCGTTAGGATCTTACGCATTGATCCAAGTTGCCTCGAATTTTTCTGTATTCTGGCAGATATACGCCTATCCAACCTTTCCTGATAACTGCCCATCCCCTCCATTCCACTGACTAATTCAGTAAATCTTTACTGAAAATGACCCCCAACACATTACATTCTTCCTGGAATAAGTTCCAGAATAAAGACCACATACCATACTCTAGAAGTGTTCTCAGCAGTGCCCTGGGTAACTGAGAAACAACCTACCTAATTTTGTATTCAATTCTTGTACAATCAGTGATAACATTCACTTAGCTTTCCTAATTATTTGCTGTACCTGTAACACTCACATTATGTGATTTATACATGAGGATATCCAGATCCCTGTGCACCTCAAAGGTCTGCAATCGTCCTCCCTTAGGGTAATATGCTTAATTATTCTTTTTGTTTACAGCCTAACACGCCTCATTAACAGAGATAACAAGGTTTAGAGCTGGATGGACACTGCAGGCCAAGCAGCAACAGAGGAGCAGGAAGGCTGACATTTCGGACCTAGACCCCCAAAACGTCAGCTTTCCTGCTCCTCTGATGCTGCTTGGCCTGCTGTATTCATCCAGCTCTACACCTTGCTATCTCAGATTCTTTAGCATCTGCAGTTCCTACTACACCTCATTAACACTCAGCTTTCTATCTCACCAAACCTTGCCAAACTGGCTAGAGGTCAGGAAAACCTGACAGGGCAACAAAAACAGGTACTTGGCAGATTCAGTGATAATGGGAACTGCAGATGCTGGATAATCCAAGATAATAAAATGTGAGGCTGGATGAACACAGCAGGCCCAGCAGCATCTCAGGAGCACAAAGTCTCTGATGAAGGGTCTAGGCCCGAAATGTCAGCTTTTGTGCTCCTGAGATGCTGCTGGGCCTGCTGTGTTCATCCAGCCTCACATTTTATTAACTTGGCAGATTCAGCTCACCATGTGCTGTGAATGGCTGCTGTGTTATATTAGAACAAACTGCAGCACAGGGCATGTTCAGTCAACACCAGTTGCTTAGTGATAATGGGAACTGCAGATGCTGGAGAATCCAAGATAATAAAATGTGAGGCTGGATGAACACAGCAGGCCCAGCAGCATCTCAGGAGCACAAAAGCTGACGTTTCGGGCCTAGACCCTTCACCAGAGAGGGGGATGGGGTGAGGGTTCTGGAATAAATAGGGAGAGAGGGGGAGGCGGACCGAAGATGGAGAGAAAAGAAGATAGGTGGAGAGAGTATAGGTGGGGAGGTAGGGAGGGGATAGGTCAGTCCAGGGAAGACGGGCAGGTCAAGGAGGTGGGATGAGGTTAGTAGGTAGGAGATGGAGGTGCGGCTTGGGGTGGGAGGAAGGGTTGGATGAGAGGAAGAACAGGTTAGGGAGGCAGAGACAGGTTGGACTGGTTTTGGGATGCAGTGGGTGGAGGGGAAGAGCTGGGCTGGTTGTGTGGTGCAGTGGGGGGTGGGGACGAACTGGGCTGGTTTAGGGATGCGGTGGGGGAAGGGGAGGTTTTGAAGCTGGTGAAGTCCACGTTGATACCATTAGGCTGCAGTGTTCCCAAGCGGAATATGAGTTGCTGTTCCTGCAACCTTCGGGTGGCATCATGGTGGCACTGCGGGAGGCCCATGATGGACATGTCATCTAAAGAATGGGAGGGGGAGTGGAAATGGTTGGCGACTGGGAGGTGCAGTTGTTTGTTGCGAACCGAGCGGAGGTGTTCTGCAAAGCGGTCCCCAAGCCTCCGCTTGGTTTCCCCAATGTAGAGGAAGCCACACCGGGTACAGTGGATGCAGTATACCACATTGGCAGATGTGCAGGTGAACCTCTGCTTAATGTGGAATGTCATCTTGGGGCCTGGGATAGGGGTGAGGGAGGAGGTGTGGGGCAAGTGTAGCATTTCCTGCGGTTGCAGGGGAAGGTGCCGGGTGTGGTGGTGTTGGAGGGCAGTGTGGAGCGAACAAGGGAGTCACGGAGAGAGTGGTCTCTCCGGAAAGCAGACAAGGGTGGGGATGGAAAAATGTCTTGGGTGGTGGGGTCGGATTGTAGATGGCGGAAGTGTCAGAGGATGATGCGTTGTATCCGGAGGTTGGTGGGGTGGTGTGTGAGAACGAGGGGGATCCTCTTTGGGCGGTTGTGGCGTGGGCGGGGTGTGAGGGATGTGTTGCGGGAAATGCGGGAGACGCGGTCAAGGGCGTTCTCGATCACTGTGGGGGGAAAGTTGCGGTCCTTGAAGAACTTGAACATCTGGGATGTGTGGGAGTGGAATGCCTTATCGTGGGAGCAGATGCGGCGGAGGCGGAGGAATTGGGAATAGGGGATGGAATTTTTGCAGGAGGGTGGGTGGGAGGAGGTGTATTCTAGGTAGCTGTGGGAGTCAGTGGGCTTACATCTGTTGTCCACATACATTGGCATCCTGCATGTGCAAACACACCACAGCTGTCGTGTTACCTTTCCAGTAGGCTGGAAACACAAACGTAGATTGCAGGTGCACCAGCATCTACCAGAGGGGACACTTTGCACGTAATGACACAAAGCTAGCCCAGGGATTGGACCAGGCTGCATCTCAAGGCTGCTTACTTTGTCTCTTAGCACTTATTCACATTGCTGCTAGCTATATGGTCACAACACCTGTGCCTTGATTTGCCGTGCCAGTTAGCTCAGTCACACACAACTGGTCAGCTAGCATTGCTGGTCAGCAGACTCCAGTCAAGGGGTGGACACCTTGCTCTACAGCATATTGCTATGTCAATATTAATTCTGCACCAAGTGCGAGCTGCCTGCATGTGCAGCGACCAAGCGGTCATATCTCCAAGCCTTGGGGGCACATCCGTCTGATGTTTATGGAGGCACCCAACAGAGTTAGTCAAGGGCAGTCTCCAGTACCAGGTCAGAGGATTGGCTACAGTCAGACATCCGGTCAAGGTAACCATAATCAGAGGTTCATACCTGTGCAGTCTGGGGAGTGGGACGCTCTGACAGTAAATTCAGAGTTGGGGTCCAAGTGGCATAGGAATGATGTGGCCAGGGAAATATGCAGCCATCGTGCTGGAACCTGATGGGACTGTCCTGTCAGCCCGCTCAAGAGGGTGGGCCACGGTCAGCCCTTCAGCTCTGTTTGCTGAAACTAAGGGCAAAGTGTAGGGGACAGGAAGCAAGAACAGGCCATGAGAATGAGGCTCTGTGCATTGGCCTTCAGGATAGGAACGACAGGCTGGGATTAAGAGTAATGAGAATTGTGAATGGGGCAATAGTATTTGCATGGGAGGATATAATAAAGCATGGATAGAAAGGGGGTCATGTGGGAGGAGCTTGCATCCAGGAGTGTATGACTGCACCTGGCACAGTCACTACATATACCAGGGACTGTGAAGGAAATGCGGGCAGGTGTAGGCACATGTGGATAGGTTGGCAGGGTCCTAGGAAAGTACAAAGCGTATGGAGCTGCAGGAAGGGCTACCAGGAACAGAATCTGAAGATTGAGGGCTTGCTGGCATATTGAGGTAGAGGCTGGAAATCACTAGCTGATGAAAGCTCAGTGTGGCCTTCTATGGTGCTGGGAATTGAAGGTGTGCAATGGAGAAGGAAAGGTTATGGCTACACTAGGATTGGACGGAGTAAGTGACTCAACATTTCAAATCTCCAGCACACATGCATTTGAGTGTTCATGCACACACAAAATCAACCTGTAGTCTAAGAGAACTTCAATGAAATTTCGTCAAAGATAGCAAGAACTGCAGCTGCTGGAGTCAGAGATAACACAGTGTGGAGCTGGAGAAGGGTCCCAACCCAAAACGCCAGTTTTCCTACTACTCTGATGCTGTTTGGCCCGCTGCATTCCTCCGGCTCCACCCTGTGTCGTCAATAAAATTTAATGTTGTACAGGTCTTGTAAACTGGTGGCAGGACTGATTTCACAGTGGGCATGGTGATCTCTCAGTTTTGTGCTGAAACAGTTTATCTTTTCTGGAAACAGTAGCTGCTGGGCGAATAATTAAAAATTTGAGGCACATGGATGGTCAAACAACAAACAAGGCTCAAACATTCAATCAAATGGGGAGCAGCGGGGAGAGAGAGAGTGTGTGACAGTCTGGGTCCTGCCTTTGTATTGTGCTGTTTGATTCCCCAGTAAGCAGTTCCTTCAACACAAAAGAAAGAGTTAGTTGGCTCATCTCACAATCCCTCTCACCGACTAACCAGTTGGCCTTTTACACTGTCTCCTCTTATTTCAGTTTTTATCCCAAAATTTGAATCTGCCATAGTGGGATATAAGCTCACGTCTCCAGAACATTAGCCTGGGGTTCTTGCATCCCGGTCCAGTGATATTGCCACTACAGCACTGCCTGTCTTCACTGCCATAAGCTGAATGGTTTAAATATGTTCATGGAAAGTCGATTCCAGGTCTCTGCTGTGATTAGAATATAGCTGAACAATTTATTTTTCTCAACCACAATCCCAAAGTTCATCATGATTTTGTTTGATAACTTGCCCCGAACCTAGTTGAAGACATGGGTGATTGTCTGGATATTTTATGGATAGTTCAGGAGATTAGGTCTTTTATACACCTCCATGAGTATTGCCTTTGAAGTTTTCTGGACCAACTAACTCCATTTTAATGGTTTCGGAATTTCTAAAACACAAGTATGCAAATGTTCAGTCATCTTATCAGCTGCGGTTCTGATTCACTTTTAAAACGAAGGCTGTTTCACATTCTTGTAAAATTCAACCAGTTGCTTGGAGCCCAGTTACATGTTTTAATAATGAAATTTCACTTTATAATGATAAACATTCTGCAATTAACTCTATTCAAAATATTTCTCCCCTTTCAGGTCAGATGACGGACTTGATTTATATCGAAAAAGACCTGGTGAAATCGCTGAAAGAATATATAAAGGCAGAAGAGAGTAAATTAACAGAAATTAAAAGGTACTGATTACAATATTTTTGAATCCTCTGTCAGTAAAATGATTATTACGCTACTGTTTTCCATCATCATAACCTGATGGAAGTGTCCCTTATTAGCAATTAGTTGTATGAGGATGGTCCTTCAGTGTGTGTTGATGATAGGACCAGTGTTCACTGTTATCTACAGGAATGACCTTATAGGGCCGAATTTTTTAAAGTTCATAAAATTCATAATTAAAAGGCTGCCTGAGGTAAGTTACTTGAAGTTGAAGCTTCAAGCAGAGAAAAGGGAGTTTTTCTATCTGCATCTGGATGCATGTCATTTCATTCAGTGTATTAGACACTAACCAAAGGTACATAAATTTAAATTCTTTTACACTTCATTGCTAATTTCCGTCCTGTCCAGTATGAAGTAGACTATAGAAATAAGTCTACTGCCTTATAACAGTCTCACTGTTCCAGACCACTTATAAATTATGCAATCAGTATCACAGTGCAATGGATGACGGGCGTGGCGGGGTCTTTAAACATCCCTTCATCTTTTCAAAGTTGCAATGATCAATGGCCATTCTAGCACACCGCCCAGTCCGTAACAGGTTACAAGAAAGAGAAAATAGTCTTTCTGTGGGATACAATTACAATGGAATTACAGTTTCCAATCCTTAATCATAACTTCTGTTACATAAACAGTTGGGCTGAAAAGCTGAATCAACTGACACACATATCAACTTCTGACCCAGAAGGATATCTGGGTCATCCAGTGAATGCATACAAACTCATGAAGCGGTTGAACACAGAATGGCTAAAACTAGAGAGCTTGGTTCTGCAGCAAACTTCTGATGGTAAGTAATGGAAATGTTATCCGTTGGGAGTTTCGCTTGTTTGAAAAGAAGACAGTGGGTACATTATTTTAGGAACATGCTCAACTGTGTGGAGCATAATAGCTATAATTTCTGTTAAGACTATGGAATTAAGAATTCCTTTGTGGTCAATGTAATGTTAAACACTAGGATAGACCTTGATCCCTAACAATCATGCCAAACATGTGGTGGGGAGCCGGTGGCCTATTTCATTGTTGGCATCACTCTGTGTAAGCATTTAGGTCCAATTACATCATGTGACCACAGATGGAGCCTTTATTCTAGCCAGTATCAGAGGTTTGAGTAAAACCTGGTGATAGGTAGGATAGTGGATAAGAGAAGTCCACGTAACATGGTTTTAAGTTGATTTTGAAAGTTTTGTTGTTGGCCAGTTTGAGCACCTTCAGGCCTGAATAGGAGAAAGGTTTGAATCTTCCCTGCCCCTGATTTCCAGCACCCTCCCTCACCACGATCCCCCTAAAACAAACCCTCCTTGACTGACTGACAGATGTATCATAGAAACATAGAATAGAATCATAGAACCATTATGGTTTAGGTCCCTGAAACCAACCCCCCTGTTATTCCCATTTAGGTTTGGGTTCAGCTTGTTTACTTGAGAAAATTTTCCAAGCCTCACTTTTTACAGGTGACCTGGGTTAATAGTCAACCACATTGCTGTGGATCTGCGTCACATTATCAGCTAGACCAGGTAAAGGTGGTGGAGAGAGAGATAATGGGAACTGCAAATGCTGGAGAATTCAAGATAACAAAGTGTAGAACTGGATGAACACAGCAGGCCAAACAGCATCTTAGGAGCACAAAAGCTGACATTTCGGGCCTAGACCCTTCATCAGAAAAGCAAAAAGATGGTGGAATTCCTTCTCAATTGAGCCAGATAGCCTTTTACATGGTCTCCACGAGGCTAACTTCTTATTTCACTTTTTTCAAAAGTTCAAATCTGCCACGGTCAAATACAAGCCCATGCCCTTAGAACATTAGCCTAGGGTTCTAGCTTTCTGGTCCAGTGACTTTGCCACTACATCACTGACTTCCCCTACTACCATAGGCGGAATGGTTTCCCCCTGCTTCCTGCTGTACTGGCACCTCCAGTTAAAATTGCTGCTGAAAGTGGATATTTTATAACTTTGCTTCAGGCATTTAGTGAATACACTGAGGCATTTCACAATGTCCATGACACTTAACAAACATTCTCAGGATCCAGGTAGTCAGTTTAAAACAACATGTATTTAGCAGCAGCTTTAATACTGAAAATATCCCCAGGTGCTTTGCAGAGAACAGAGGAAGATCCAATCAGTTAAGATTGGAGTTTCAATGCGAGGTGAAAAATAAGGAAGAAACAGTGATAGAGAGAAGGAAGGGGACATGAAAAGAAATAACAACCTACATTTTTATTGAGTCGGAATGATTCAGCAATCCTTTAATAATTATTGGTTCCAGGATTTCTAATCCACTTCTCCTTGGCCTTTTACAGGTGTGGGCTTTTTTGCGTTAAGTATCCATACCCAGTTCTCACAACCTGGTCAGCTCCTTTGCGGAAACTCTCTTGGCTGAGACCCAACCATCCATTAGCCTCTTGAAACAGCTAAACCCCTGCTTGATTGACAGCTTTTGGCTTCCTGATTTCTGCTGTAAATTTCACAATGCATTTTAAAAAAGGTTAAGAGATTCCAAGTTCGGACAGCTTCAGCAATTGAAACTTCAAGGACTGAATGGTTGATATCATTATTGGGGTCCAGGAAGAGGATATTTTTAACATGGCAAACAAGTTATTAATGAATGATTAGGTTTTTTTTTCAAAGCTTTTTGTTTTGTTTACTTGCACAACTGTTCATTGCTTCCATAGAGTGTATGTTGGGGTAGGTGAATAGACACTAATTTAGCATAGACTGGCATGAAGGAGGCACAGGAGTTATGTACAGAGGCACAGTCTGTCTTAGGATAGTTTGAGGAGAAACATTTTGACTGATGGGGGCAGTATCATCAGGGATCGGGGAGGCATGGATGAACATGTGGATTTTGTGAGGGCTGGACAGTCTGATCTGGTTTTATTCCACCTGGGAAGAAGTCCCACAGCACCCAGGCAGGCCTTTTAAACAGACCACAACCACAACCTGCAGACCTTGTAGTTGCCTTCAAACATTTCCCAGGTCCTGCTGACTACGTTTACAGTTGCGGTGTTTGAGAATTCTGGTATCCGTTGATGCCCTGTGCGCCAGTGAGACGCAAGAAGCCTAGTTGAATGTTAGGTTTATTTTCTCCTTTTGTTTTCTGGCACAGGGAAACTGATAATACCAGCTGTCATCAGTCAATGTAACTGTTGTTTGAATCTTTGGTACTTTGGTTTATATGATTGATCAAGTGGCTGACGCTGCTTTGTAACAGCTGGACTGATGTACTTTCTGTTTTCCTGTTTTGCAAGCAAATGAGCAGCATTATGTTAAAGGAGACGTCTGTGAAGTGTACTGCACATTTTTTTGACTTTTAGTTGAGAAGTTTCTCTTAGCGTTGTTTCTTTTCCATTGCTGAACAGCGTTTATTGCTAATCTGTCGATCCAGAGGGAGAACTTTCCCACTGATGAAGATGAGAGTGGAGCTGGGAAAGCCATCATGCGTTTGCAGGACACCTACAGACTGGATTCCGAAAGTATTTCCAAGGGCAGGCTGCCAGGTACATGCAACAACAGGATGTAAATAAAATGTGGAAAGTGCAATTCATTTTCAGCTGTAGCTTTGCAATGGCTTTTGATCTGATTTTGAAACTTGCATCAGTAAGCTGCTAAGGAAATGTCCACCTTAGGTAGCCTGAGACAACAATGCATTGGCGGAACAACCAGAAAATGAGGAGTTCCTTACCTCAGCGGTAGAGTCATACAGCTCAGAAACAGCCCGTTCCAACTATAATCCCATACTAAACAAGTTCCACCTGCCTGCGTTTGGCCCATATCCCTCCAAACATTTCTTATTTGTATACTAGTCTGACTTGTTGTAACTGAACCTGCATCCACCACTCACCATGAAAGTTTGCTCCGCACGCTTGTGTAAAAAATTTATCCCTCACGTCTTTTATAAATCTTTCTCCTATCACCTTAGAAATATGCCCCTTCGTCTTGAAGCCCCTCATCTAGGGAAAAGACACCTGCCATTCATCTTACATCTACCCCCCCATGATTTTCTAAAACTCGATAAGGTCACCCCTCAACCTCCTATGCTGCAGTGAAAATTGTAGAAAAGAAAATGACAGCAAACTATGGGGCATCTTGAGAGAAAGGGGAAAAATAAATGTAGTGATTTTTAGCGTTTTAGTGGTCTCTGTGAGTTGAATGTTCCCACAAGCATTGGGAACCCATCGTTGGGATCCTCATCGAGTCCTGACACTTCTTGCATCTTGGTGCAATTAGAACAGGAAGTGGCCAACTAACAGGTCACCCGCGTATTTGCTGGACAGAGAAGGATAGAAGAAGGAGTCACAACGTGGAAGACCCAGCCAGAGGTCTTATACAGATATGGCTGGCTGCTGTCATTCTTTTCTGGAAACAGAGGTGGTAGATTCCAAATTCTCTCTTTAGTACCATGTACTTAAGGTGATAGCATTTTCCAGTGGGTTTAGAACTGTCAAACTTCGGTGAGATGATTTTCAGAGAAAAGAGATTGGGTACAAATGCAGTTGCTCCAGGCAAGTTGTCTATTAGGCCTGTCCACGTTCAAATCCAACAGCTTTATTATACCCATGTTTTACGTGGGTCATGTGGCATCTAAAAATATTGCAAACTCGGTGACTTGAGTTGAGCAGTTTATGTACTTAGCAGATGTTACATTTCTCCCTGCTGCAGCCTGTCACCTTTCAATGTACAGAGGTCTGTCCATCAGTGAAATTTTTCATTAATATTTATTATTAATTTATTATGATTATTTTCATACGTTAAGATGATGCAAGCTTTTAACACTTACCGAAATGTTTTAACGTCTTCTTTAATTTCTCATTGGCTTTGATGATTTGTCAGAAAAGGCAGTTCCTTAGGATTGGAGTGTTTTATTGACCTGCTTGGTGCTGATCTATCTATATATATATCTGTAACTACTTACAGCCCCACAACTCCCTAAAATACCTCCATTCCTCAATTCCCTTGTTTCACACCTTCACATTTCTAATCACTCCAACATTGATGTACTGTATAGGCCATGACTTCTGAAGTTCATGACCTAAATCACACTGCAGTCTGTCGATGATAAGTTGCACAGTCACCAACATTTGCCTGCAGGTGCACAGCATATTGTCCCTCTGACGGTTGACGATTGCTTTGAGCTGGGGAAGATAGCATACAATGATGCAGATTACTACCACACTGTACTGTGGATGCAGCAAGCCCTCAAACAGCTGGAAGAAGGGGAGCCCAGTGTCTTAACCCAGGCCGAAGCTTTGGATTATCTCAGCTACTCCGTGTACCAGATGGGCGATATCCAGCGTGCTATTGATCTGACAAAGCGTCTCATCGCAGTTGGTAAGAATACATAATAATTAACACAGTGGTGCACTGAGAATGCTGAAAATATGAGTTCAAACCTCACCTTGGTAATTTGAAGATCAGAATTAAGTTTAAGATCTGGGAAATCAATTTCCCCTGTCCTCTGTGCTATCACTAATGTTCCTGTTTGTTTATTTTTGACCCATCCTCTCTCCATTCTCTGACTAAAGACCTGTTGCATCTCTGACTTTTCCCAATTCTGATGAAAGGTCTTATAAATGTTAATTGAAAATTTTCTATTGCTACAGATGCTACCTGGCCTGCTGAGTATCTCCAGCATTTTATATTTTTAATATGAATAAATAGCTGTGTTAGCTATTGAATTCCATGTAAAAATCTAATATTAGTGATTTTCAGGGGAAGTAATCCTTTTATCTTTACCTGGTGTGACCTTTCTCTGTCCCTCACCCCATACACGAATGAACTGGACTCTAACATATCTTCTAATGAACCTACACAGAGATTTTGTGTTTATTTTAATACGTCATAGTATATGGGAGTCATTGGCTAGGCCAGCATTTATTGCCCCATCCTAATTGCCTTTATTGGTCAGTACGTGAGTACAGGAATTGGGAGGTCATGTTGCAGCTGTGCAGAACATTGGTTGGGCCACTTTTGGAATACTGTGTTCAATTCTGGTCACCCTGCTATAGAAAGGATGTTGTGAAACTTGAAAGGGTTCTGAAAAGATTTGCAAGGATGTTGCGAGGTGTGGAGGGTTTAAGCTTGAGATAGGCTGAATAGGCTGGGGTTATTTCCCCTGGAGTATCGAAGGCTGAGAAACGACCATATAGAGGGTTATAAAATCACAAGAGTCATGGATGCAGTAAATAGACAAGGTGTTTTCTGCAGGGTGGTGGAGTCAAAAACTAGAGGACATTGGTTTAAGTTGAGAGGGGAAAAGATTTAAAAGGGACCTAAGGAGCAACTTTTTCACACAGAGGGTGGTACACGTTTAGAATGAGCTGTGATAGGAAGTGGTGGAGGCTAGTACAATTACAAAATTTAAAAGACGTTTTGATGGGTATATCAGTAGGAAGGGGTTAGAGGGATATGGGCCAAATGCTGGCAAATGGGACTAGAATTGCCTAGGATATTTGGTCAGCATGGATGAATTTGACCAAAGGGTATGTTTCCACGCTCTACATCTCTGTGACTCTATGATATGGAACTAAGGCTGATAAATGGAATTGAGGTCAGATCGCATATAGTCTAAGTGAATGGTGGCACGTGTTTGAGGGGTTCATTAATTGCTCATGTTTTTGCAGGATGTGGAAGTGCCAGTGTTGAACTGTGGTGGACAAAGTCAGAAGTCACGTGACACCAGGTTATAGTCCAGCAGGTTAACTTGAAATCACAAGCTTTCGGAGCTCTGCTGCTTTGTCAAGTGAAGAGACTTCACCTCTGCTCTGAAAGCTTGTGATTTCAAATAAACATGTCATACTATAACCTGGTCTCATGTTTTCACAGGAAGAAGAATGTCCTGAAATAACGAGGTATACACCTGCTTTCATGTTACAGACAACAGAACAAATACCAAGTGCCACGAGTTAAAAATGGGTCAGCAACAGCCTTTTCCTTTCTGCACAATTTCTAATGTTCTTATTTATAGGCAGTTCAAGTGAAACTCTGGATGCACATGCCCAGCAGCTGCACACCACCACTGGCTATATAAACCTGAAACAATACAATCAGATCTGCCAAGGCAACAGCAATTACAACCCCAAGGGAATAGATTTAGATTTGCAAAGAACAGGTTTCGGGTGATATTGGGAATTTCTTGAAAGCAAGGTTGACCACTTCCCTGAAATTATATTTCGAGTTCATACCAACTCAGTAATAATTTGTATTCTGAAAGGACAAAGTGAAATAAATGAAGGTCTTCTTTATTGCCACCTACCTTAGTGTTAAATATCACCGCTTAACAGATCCCTTGCCTTTCTGTGTTGTGTTTGCAAGGTTTAGCCATACATTTGCTGCACGGTAGGAACTTTCTGACAGAGGTTTGAGAGGCATGTCTGTGTCAAGGCAATGTCAATTTTTTTATCTTGCGTTGTTAAATCACTGCGGCTGGATATCTGTTTTGGATTAATTAATTGAATGTGTTTCTGAGGTTGTATTTGTATAACATTTTAATGGTGAACATCTGTGAAGGAAGCACATCCAGTTTGGAAATATTCCAGGATATTTTGCTTAAATATACAGTCTACCCTAGATCTAAGCTAAGAATTTTTCCTATTAAATTCACTGTGCTTTGGAGACAGCCATTTTTTAATTGCCAACCAGCAGCTGTGAGGGGGAATAATATCCAACATTTTTAAGGGATCTGTGCATTAACAGTGAAATGATTTCTCACCTCATACTCCTGACTTTCTTCTTCTGCTTTTAATGGCCACTGTACTGTTTGAATATTATAATCTATTGAATAAATGTTCTGTGCTCCCGGGGTTATCGTGCTGAGAATTCTGGCAAGACTGCCATTTCCTCTGTAAAGGCCACCCTCTGAGATTTACTTCATTATTTGCAACATATTGGGCTAGAAAGTTGCTGGAAAAGCTATATTATTTTACACATTAGAAAGTGGAAGAGAGGCTGAATGGCCAGTCAGAACGTGTGTAGCAGGCGCCCAGCAAACTTGTGGAGACTGAAGCATGGGCATTCAGGGACCATGCTTGAACTACATTAGCACCTTGCACATATCAGTAGCATGCCTAGAGAATGTTTCAGGCATGCTTGGTTGAAATTAGGTTGCCCTGAACGCAGCAGGCACTGGAGGTATCCTGTTTAAGGAGACAAAGCTTCCCTGGAACTTTAACAGAACATTGCAGCACCCCCATAGGGTAGTTCTTTTATAAAAATATTTACCAAGACCTGGCACCATCAGAAACAAGAATGGTCCTCCCCAGTGCCACAGCAGCCCTCAAGAACTCTGACCCCTGCTGGTCAATGTTGAGACGTTTGGTGTTTCAAACCTCTCTTTTTGTAGCTGGCTATTCATTGTCATTTATGTGCAGTTAATATTATTTGCCACTTATCAGCTCAAGCTTGGATCTACTCCAGGTCTTGCTGTATGGATTGCTTCAGTATCTGAGGAGTTGCAAATGGAACTGAGCACAACTCGACCACAATTTGGATGTAAAAGGTGCTCTTCTTCCTGAAAAGAAATGTTTTGTTAACTTTTCCTCATAATTTAAATCATCAGTCATGTTTATTGCTCATGTATTTAACTTCTAAAGGACACCACATTAATGATGACTGCGGGTGATGAATACTGCATACAGTAACTCAGTGACGTTTGACCACAACAACATTTGCTTTTCTGAGCAATTTCTTGAATCATGCAGTTAAGGTGTTTACTGTCATTAAATTAAAGAAATCTTACTTTCTTTCATGTTTAGATCCAACACACTTAAGAGCCCAAAGTAACCTCCATTACTTTAAGAACTTTTTGCATGAAGAGGGGCAAAGTGATCAAGCAAGAAAAGATGATTACTATCAATCCCAGTCAAAGGAGGAAGTCTACATGCGCCCAGAAAACTATTTAACTGAACGTGATTCTTACGAATCTCTGTGCAGAGGAGAAGGAATTAAAATGGTAAGAACACAGAAACAGAAAGCCAAAGCACAAAGAGTGTGCCATAGGACGCTGTTTGGAATGACGTTGAAAAATTCACTGGTAGTTCACATTCATCTGATGAGGCTCTTAAAGAGATGGAACATCTGGTTTCTAAGCCACTTGCCCATAACAGCTCACTGCAGTCTGGTCTTTTCTTGAATAGGAGGGATGCTGATCTAATGCTGATTTTCAAAAAGGGCAATCATTTAGATCCAGGGAACCATAGCCTGATATCTGATGTCCGCTATGGGAAAGATATTTCTATCTTGTCACCTAGATAAGGCAGATCATCAGAGATATTTTGCGCAGCTTCTGAAACTGAACACCCTGCCTTACTAATTCACTAGAATGTTTTGATAAAGTTAGTAGATTGGAGGATGAGTGAAAATTTTTTGCTTCAGATTTCAGAAGGGCTTTTGATGAGCTGCCTTGAAATCAACAATCCTGCAAAGCTAAACTGTGTGGCTTTTGGAACGAAGTTGTTAGTTTTGGATTAAAAACTACATACATTCCCCTGGGCTGAGTGTTGTTGTTAATGGCTGTAGATCTTCTCGGAAGCTACTTTCCAGAGGTTCCACAAAGGCTGGTGCTAACATCATCTCTTTGTACCTTCATGATAAATGGATGAAATGTATTTTGGAACAATGATGTTTATGAATGGTACAAAAATATGTACAAACCTTAGGACCGGGGAGGAGAACTTAGATTTACTGCGGAATGGACCATATTCTGGTTATGGTGCTGAGCCTTGATAAATACAAAATTACATATTTGAGAATGCCCGTGGTTGAGCACAGTTGCATTTTGTAAGCAATTAAATTGAAAAATATTGTGATGTTGTTGGCCATCATTCTTTAAAGGCTTATGCTGAGAAGTGATAGCCAAAACAAATAGGATATTACTTTTATTAACTTATTAAGTTATTCAGCGTGATGCAACATGTATAATTTTGTCCTTGCACAAGACCTTGTGTAGACAGCATTTGGAACAGTATCAGAGATAACGTGAACTGCAGATGCTGGAGAATCCAAGATAAAAAAGTGTGAAGCTGGATGAACACAGCAGGCCAAGCAGCATCTCAGGAGCACAAAAGCTGATGTTTCGGGCCTAGATGCCCTTCTTGTTTTCTGTCTGCAGAGTGGATGATGGAGTGGCCTATTAGAGAGGGTCACAGGAATGATGCTGACAATTATCAGCTTTAAAAATCCAGTGTTTCTCACTTCAGAGGTGCTATAACACCTTGCCAAAAGTATAGAATATTAAAGGCCTGGCTTATGTTCCCATGATAAACTATTGAGCTGGCAGACATTGAACCTGATGGACTGAACAGTACTGTATGAATCCACAATCCTATAAAACCAGCTCATGCTGTCAAATTTGCCAGTATAGAACCTGATTTATCCTTATCCTATCTGTCACCATCAGCAAGACTATTATTTGAGGAAGGAAAGCATGTCAGAGCCACATTTCATTTTCAAAGTATTTCATTCATTAACGTTTCACTTTCCTACAGACGAATCGCAGAAGAGGTAGGCTGTTTTGCCGCTACCATAATAATAACAATCACCCACGCTTAATTATCGCCCCAATGAAAGAAGAGGACGAGTGGGACAGTCCGCACATTGTCCGTTACCATGAGATGCTGTCTGATGCAGAAATTGAAAAAATTAAAGAGCTAGCCAAGCCCAGGGTGAGTAAAGAACCCAATGTGATTTCATTACTATGCATTGCAACATTGCTCCGTATAATCCTGATGTGATTTATCGTCTGTGACAGCTGTTTGACTGCTTGACCTTTGGGACTAAATTGTTAATCCATTAATAAAACAGGTTCAAGAGACATCAGTGTTGTCCCTGAGCTCACGAAGGATCCTAGCAAGCAGACTGACTGTGGTATCTCATATCTCATTTCTTGTTTGCATATTCTACCATGACATTACTGCCCTCTTGGAGACTTCTATGAGCAATGCTTTCATCACTTATGCATTCTTTTACATGCATGAAGAATCAATTGACTGTGGAAAATATTACAGTCAGCCAGTCTTATTAACATTTGAATGCTGCGAAACACAGAGAATTGGCACAGATGAGAATTACCCATGTATAAACTCAATTGCTTCAGTGATCTGTGTAAAATATTCCAGTTCAGTTCAATACAAGGACAGGAGTGAGGAGATGAAAAAAAGATCATATCCTAAATACCAAATTCAGCAAATTGTCTGGCCTTCCTTCAATACCCAGCACCTGTCAGTCAAATCATTGTGTGATTCTAACATTCAGGCTTCACATACAGTTTAGCTTTTATTGGGTGAACACAAACGTTGGTCCTTTCTTCATCACTTGGCTGAAGGGAGAGCAGGCCTTAAAAATTGCATTGTTCGATATAAATAGGTATCTTTTTCGGCATGTTGCACATATCTATCCAGTTGCATTGTGAGAATGCAATTATAGAATTATTACCAGGGAAAAAGAGGCCACTGAGCCCATTTTCTCTGCAACAGCTTTCCGAATAAATATATCAGGCCAAGCAGTATCAGAGGAGCAGGAAAGCTGACATTTTGGGCCTAGACCCTTCTTCAGAAATGGGGGAGGGGAAGGGGATTCTGAAATAAATAGGGAGAGAGGGGGAGGTGGATTGAGATCCACTGAGGTCTTTCCAGAGGGAGGAGGGTAACTTTTTCAAGGTAGGCATCCTTAGAAGAGGCTTTGCAGTGGGGTTAAAATTGTTTCAGAGATGGTAGGAATTGGGGATACTGGAGATTCTGAGATAACAAGGTGTCGAGATAGATGAACACAGCAGGCCAAGCAGCAGCAGAGGAGCAGGAAAGCTGACATTTCGGGCCTAGACCCTTCTTCAGAAATGGGGGAGGGGAAGGGGATTCTGAAATAAATAGGGAGACGGGGGAGATGGATAGAAGATGGATAGAGGACCACTGAGATCTTTCCAGATGGAGGAGAACACAGCAGGACAAGCAGCATCAGAGGAGCAGGAAAGCCGATGTTCGTGCTGTGTTCGTCCAGGTCTACACCTGGTTATCTCAGATTCTCCAGCATCTGCAGTTTCTACTATTTCCGAATAAACAATTAACTTAGTGCCATTTTCCTGCCTTCTTTCTGTAACCATGCAGCCTAATTCTTTCCAGGTAGAAACCTAATGGCCTTTTAAATGATGCAATTGAACCTGCATCCACCACGACCTCCGGCTGTATTTTCCAAATCCCATTCATCTTGCAACTGAGGCATTGATGCACACTGGTAATCTAAAAGAAAGGCTACAATAAAGGCCATTAGTGGGCAGCCAGGAGGGTTGGCAGTTCTACTGTAACAGAGAAACTGCTGTTTTCCAACCAGCCCACTGTCTGATTCCTAAATTGCTTTGGCTTTTGCTACTTGACTGTAAGCGATATTTGAAGAACAGAAGTTGAAGACAGAATATTTGACTGAACTACACCAGTGCATCTTTATACCAACAACAATTTATGTTGAAACAGCTAAAATATTTCCCATGCTGTAATTCCATTTCACTTGAGTGTCCAGGATCTGGAATGAGGCCTGAGAGTGTGGTGGAGACAGGCTCAATTGAAGTATTCACAAGAGAATTAGACTTTTCATTTGTAAAGGATCAATGGACACGGTTGCGGGGAGAAGGCTTGCAACATTGCTTCCTTTTGTGTCCTACATTTGCTTTCTGTGAGCTTACTCAAATAACGTAACGTTGGTAACATCCCTCTTTACACAAAGGGGTGATTTCTTTAACTTGCTATCAGTGTTGCTAAGAGAGATCTCCAATGTGGCTATTACTTCTCCGTCCATTTTCCCTGATTCTCTCCATAGTCTCGGGACTGTGAAAATATCCTAAATGCCTGAGGTCGGACAACGCTGCACAATCCTGAGATCCTTCATTTCAGCGTAGTTTAGTCTCTCACACAGTGGTTCATTTAACCACTGAGGCAGTAGAGGAGGTTGGTGACTGTGCTCCTCTCTGTGACTCCCAGTATTAACCACATTGAACTGTTAACCACATGTGTTTTTGTCGCTGTATCATTGCTCACCACGAAACAGCTCACCTGATAACTTAAAATTTGAAGTCTCCAATTTGTGTTCTTCACACGTTGCAGACTTTCATCACTCAGCAATACCGATTTCAGTGCCTTCTGATATCCATGTGATATTACAATGGGATTCATGATGAAAGGACCTGGAGAATGGCAGCACATTTGCAAGATACAATGCGCAACACCATGTACCTTCTTGGCAATACAGTTAAATCTCCCATTATCGGACAGAATCTACCCAGCAATATGCTTTGTGCAATTCACCACTTCATTGCACAGAATGTCTTTTTTTCTCAATATTTTGTCTTTCAGAGTGAACCTGTACTGTGCCCTGTATGGGGTGCAACATGTGGAGGCGATGGTGTTGGGGGGTGCTCTTGGCCAGTGGTCAAGGGGCAACAAGACGCCAATGTCACTTCTCTTCAAGAAAACTCAAAGTGTCACATGGGCACTGAATTGGGCTTTCCTCTGGAATCAAATACCCCTGGGGGGCAGAACTGTTGCCTGTCAAGTCTCCTTACCAATCAAAGCTAGTATCTCTTTCCTTTAGTGGCCTGCCAAAGGGATTGGGAGAGCGGGCAGGTGGAGGTCACTGTTGGCAATATACCACCCAAGGCTGCAAATTGAGGGGAATCCATGGCACAAATGATTGCCGGCAGGAGGTGGACATTTTAAGGGGAAGCTGGGGCAAGGGGAAACTGGGGTAGGGGGTAGCTGTCAGTGAGGCCCCTTTCCCACTGCTGACTCCCACATTGTCTTTGACCAAAGAGTTTGCTCCCAACGATCCTGCAGGCAATCCCAATGAGGGTTGTCCGAAGACCAGTGAAAGAATGGAATTGATAACACTTGGAGTCGATGTATTTAAAGTGTCAGTCAGATAAAAAAAACGTAACAGAAAGAAGTAGAAGGATGTGTTGGTGATACTGAAAGTTTAGTGTGGAGCATAAACATTAACATAACCAGTCAGACTAAAAGTCCCACTTCTGTGCTATAAGCTGTAAACAATCACCGTTCTCTTCAGCCAAAGTTATATTAAATGTAATATGTGTGCACTAGTTAAAAATAAACCTATGTCAAGTGCAGGAAAAGTTAGGAGACACCCACAAAAGTGTCCACACGCGAGGGCTGAAATGATTAACAATGGGGCTTTCCATTAATTGTCCACACTTGAGGAGGCTCCAGATCATTAAGCAGTTTTTTTACTGACACAAGGACAAGCAAGTTTTGAAAGCTTTTCAATATGAGTCACTAAGAAACTGATGATTGCATCCCCAGATAACTAATATATGCTTCTGCATAGTTTTTTAAGAGCCATTTTCAATAATTTAAATTATTTGCAGATGGTGGATTGGCACGGACTGAGAAATGGGAGATAAACTCATTTTCTGTCTGTGTTAACCAAACTTGTATACTGATGAGTATCTTAGCCCAGCATGCCTTAGTGTAAATGTGTGTTCTCAAAACACCCCCTGATTTGTGCAGGTTAATGGCAAATTTTGCCTTCAGCAATAATCAGGTGACTGACTGGAAGCTGTAGAAAGAAACTGTTTCTGAAAACAGACATAATTTTGAGGATAATTTAAGTCTCTTCCACTAGTTATGTTCCACATAATTAAAGAGGACGGGACGAGGCTGGTGTGGATCATAAACATTGGTACTGGCTAGTTTGACTGAATGGCCTGTTACTACACTTGCGCTTCAAGTCATTCAACGAATGGTGGTGTCATTTGATTTTTCAAGAATATAATCATTTTCAATTCTCTGTTATGCGTGACACAAAAAGGTTGTAATTATCACCCTGCTTCATTCTTTTCATATGTTTATGATATAAACTTTTTCTGAATTGCTGTTGCCCTTGTCCTGATGGTGCTCCCAGAGACACTTTACGTGTGTATTTCGAGGAATTTGAACAAGGAAGAAAGCTTTAGGTCATTGCTAATATGTTCTTCTTCTCTCTTGCCTTTTTATTGAACATTGTAGGGACCGTTTACAAGTAAGTGGCCCACTCAGCCACCTCAATGATGTTATGACTCAATTATGTATTGTATGACTGATTATGGATATGATGTTGTGTAAGATAGGGTGGTGTGTTCCTTTCCCTGAACAACATCGGTAAATCAAAAAAGAAACAAATGAATAAAACCTCTGATGAAACCTAGAACAAAAACACAGAACACTGATAAATATTCAGGTTAGACAAAAAAACAGGTGAGTTTAACAGTTGATCTACCATTGAAATATGGTCTGGCTGTCTCTCCTAAAAACACTGACTTCAGAGAACCGGTGGAGTTTTAATAATTTAACTGTTTTGCTCATTTTTTTTACTGAACGAATGTAACGTGGTGATGAAATAGTGATCGGCTGGTGCTGCAAAGTGCGTGGAGGCGTGCAGAGGGTTGAATCTTCATTTGCTGCCTTCCCTCCCAATGTTCACTGTTTATTATCTTTAGCTGCTGTTTTTGACAATGGTGCCATAGAGCCATAGAGTCCTACAACATGGAGACAGGCCCTTTGGCCCAAACTGATCCATACCGATCAACATGTCCATCTGTGCTAACCCCATCTCCCGGCACTTGGCCCATATCAAATTGGCTTGGATCTCTGTATTCCCTACCTTGCTGGTAAAGAATTATGGCCACCAACAGTTGTAAAGGGCATGATCCAATGCCAAAACTCATTGCCACCTGTTAGGGTGTGAGTTGCTCGCTCTGAATGGCTAATTGGAGTCTCTGATGTAAGTTTGTCAGTCTTATAACTGAATGCAGTTTAAGGGACAGACTGGTCAAATAATGGTTAGACTAGGAATTCACCTTAAAATAGTCAAGTTATTCACTTGTCAGTCTGCTTTTCTTGTGCAAAGAGCCAACTTACCTTCTGATTTTTCAATCTCACAGTTAGCCAGAGCCACAGTTAGGAACTCAGTCACTGGGATCCTAGAGACAGCGAACTATAGAATCAGTAAGAGGTAAGATGATTGCCATGGCAAGCAAAGCAGACAGGGTTTTTGATTGGCTTTTGTTTTAACCTTATACTCCTCCCTGTTAACTGCCTGCCACCAAACAAAATAGCCAATCAAAACTAAAACCTGGAAGCTTTGGGTGTTGCCTTTGTTTGTGCTTGTCCTGTGATTTATCACATTCTTTTTTTCAACACAGCTGGCTCGAGCAACAGTGCGTGACCCTAAAACGGGTGTTCTAACTGTAGCCAATTACAGAGTGTCAAAAAGGTAAGGTTTGAACAGAAAGCCATGGGTTCTCTGGGTACAACAGCCTGTTCTGTTCTCAAAGGCATCACAGAGGAGGAAAGAGAGAAATGGCTTGTAGCATTGATGGAACTGCATGTGAGAATGTCGACTTGGATATCTTAATATTAGTGCAAAAGCTTTTAATCTGTCACTGTTTCAGTAGCATTCAGGTCAATTATTTCCTTTCTCAAGGTTATAATAATGGGCTTCGCACTCTCATGCACTTCTTTCTTGTAAAATCTGGTGTGGAGGGCACAATTCAATATATCTGTTCATATTCTTGAGCATTGTACTGTAAAATGGTCCACTTCTATGGCCCACACTGCACAGTGATTTGCACCAGTGACTTCTCTCCATATGTGCTCCTGCTGTATTCCCAGTGCATTTTAATATTCCATTCTCCTGCAAACATGCAAGTTCCCTTTTTAGCATTATTTTAAAACCCAACTTCAATAGGAATGTGACAATCAATTCTGCCTTTTGACCTCCTCAAATTAACAAAATATTTCTAATCTGTGCCTTGTGACTTATCTATTTCCTAAGGATTATCATTTAATATGACATTCAGTATGATGGGGCGGCACGGTGGCTCAGTGGTTAGCACTGCTGCCTCACAGCCCCAGGGACCCGGGTTTGATTCCAGCCTTGGGCGACTGTCTGTGTGGAGTTTGCACATTCTCCCGTGTGTCTGTGTGAGTTTACTCCAGGTGCCCCAGTTTCGCCCAACAGTCCAAAGATGTGCAGGCTAGGTGGATTGGCCGTGCTAAATTGTCCATTATTTCCAGGGATGTGTAGGTTAGGTGAATTAGCCACAGGAAGTACAGGGGGGATAGGGTAGGGGGTTGGGTCAGGGCAGGTGCACTTTGGAAGGTTGGTGTGAACTCAGTGGGCCAAATCACCTGCTTCCACACTGTAGAGATTCTGTAAGAATTTATATAGTTGGAGAGTTTGAATTAATTGTTCTCATTCTATTCAGGAAGATTATTATATTTTAACAATGTAAACCATTCTGACACTGCTATAAGTCTGGGTTTGTACTTGAATGTATTATTCATTCAAATTTAACAGTTACCCTTGTGAGTTTCTTCCATTCCAGTGTTGCCTGGTAGTGTTATAGCAACATGATTCTAAGGATGGGAACTGTTCCAGTCACAATACTGGGCAGATCAAAGAGTAGCCTAAAGTCCAGATTTGGTGATTTTTTTTCCCCTACCCAGAGACAGAAGTGCAGTAACTCCTGGAAAAGAGGAAAAGAGAAGCTGTCAGGGCACATTATTTGGCAGATCAAGGCTGAGAGAGTCAGGAGCAGAAGATGAGGTAAATCAGAAGTGGTAATTGAAGCTAGCATGTAGACTTTGAATGGGAGAACAGACTGAGAGAGTTCCAGAGTTTTAGAGTGCTGGTTGATTTTATGCTTTTTTAAAATTCTTTTATGAATCTGGGTATCGCTATCAAGGGCTGTATTTTGTTGCTTGTCCATATTTGTCCAAGAATCGAGGGGTTTGCTAGGCCATTTTTGGGAGCAGTTGAGAAAAAAACACATGGATGAAGGTCTGCGATCACATGTCTGTGATCTTACCTTATCTGGCCTTTTCTAAAGGGCATTGGTGAACTGGGTGGATTTTTGAATCAATCAATTATAGCGATCATCACCACGACTGAAAGAAGCTCTATGCTGTGCTGTAGGGTGCCAATTTTCCTTGCAGTGATACTTGATGTATTCAGCCAAAAAAATTCAAAAGCTTTTAGATCATTGAATTCCAAGTAGATCCTGTGATGCCTCGGAAAATTCTGAGAAGTAACCTCTATGATTTACAACAAGCAGAAGCTGACCATTATCAAAATTGACAGCAGATGGCACCATGAAGCTGTTCAACTGTCTGCTTTTTGTTTGGAAGTATGGTGGCTTGCTGCTGTTAAGCACTTGATTAGTTTGTGGATCTTTGCTACCGGTGAATGGAAGTTCAGTTTTTCCACATCTTCTTAATTACAGAGAATGTCCTCCTGCTCACTGGGGCCAATATTTTGTGCTGGGGCAAATTTTGTCAACATAGGCCTCCTCTCATGCTAGTCACTGTGCATCTATTCTCTGAAGTTGTCTTGTTAGCAAATAGATGCAAGCTGTGTTCTAGAATTGCGTCCATCTGGAATGAAATTTAAGATTTTCTTTCAAGGAAATCACAGGTGGGATTTTTTAGCCCTGTTGGGAGCTCTCAGGAGGCCAGGCACGGGATTTTGAATGTGCAGGAGGCAAATTTCTGTTTCCTGTTAGACGTTTGTGAGTAGGTTTCCAGTAACTTTCAGTTGTGTTGACTTTCCTGACCATAACTGGCAGGAATCTGTTTTGCATGTCGTGAATACTAATTAATACCCTAGGTTGCTGTAATTACATTCACAGATGCAATCGTGTTCACTAAAACACAGCCGTTCAAAAACTTCATTAGAAATATGAGGCATGTACCAGATGGGATAGACTTCATCATTTGCCAAGCTCTGCAGAATGAAAATGTCTTCATTAGCTTGGCTACTTCAGAAAAAAAAAAATTTCTGTGCAAATGCTTGCAATCCTATGATCAAAGTCTCTCCATTTCTACTCCCTTATGGAATGTGGGCATCCTCTGGCTAGGCCAGCATTTATTGCCCATCTCTTACTGGCCAGAGGGCATTTAAGAGTCAACCATATTGCTGTGGACCTGGAGTCACATCTCGGCCAGACCAGGCAATGATTTCCTTGCCTAAAGGACATTAGTGAGCCAGACAGGTTTTTTGCAGACAATCAACAATGGTTTCGTGGTCATCATTAGACCCTTGAATCCAGATTGTTTATTGAATTCAAATCCTACTATAGACAGTGGCAAGCCCCAAGAATATTGGCAGAGTTTCTAGATGAACAGTCCAGCGATAACTCCACTCTCCCTCCAAGTTGATCAGCTCGTGGAAAGTGTCAGATGCGCAGCGCCTAGATTAGATTCCCTACAGTGTGGAAACAGGCCCTTCGGCCCAACAAGTCCACACCGCCCTTTGAAGCATCCCGTCCAGGCCCATCCCCCCATAAACCTGAACACTACGGGCAATTTAGCATGTCCAATCCACCTAGCCTGCACATCTTCGGACTGTGGGAGGAAACCGGAGCACCCGGAGGAAACCCACACAGACACGGGGAGAATGTGCAAACTCCACACAGACAGTTGCCTGAGGCGGGAATCAAACCCGGGTCCTTGGCGCTGTGAGGCTGCAGTGCTAACCACTGAGCCACTGTGCCGCCCTGGCTTGTTGTTAAAACCTGACCATGCCAGTTGTCTTGCCAGAATGACCCAACCAGGCCGCACGAACAAGACACCCACACTGGACTGCATCAACAAACCTGAAGGGACAAGCAAGTGGCGCTGAATTCAGAAGGATGTCTTTTGTGGTTGCAACCTTGTTCAGAGCAAGTGTAAATATTCTTAGATGTGTGGACTATCCTAAGTTTGGTGAAAGGGTAATGAGGTGGTGGTGATTGGGCAACTGAGTGTTGTCATTCTTTTTATATTTGAAGTGTGGACAGTACCACTGTGCTGCTCGTGATGACAGACATTGATTGAACTTTTTTCAATCACTTGTGGGAAATGAGCGTCACTGGCTAGCCGTTATTTACTGTCCATCTCTAGCTGCTCTCGGACTAAGTGGTTTGTTGTGGAGTTTGCCCAATCTCCCTGTGTCTGCGTGGGTTTCCTCCGGGTGCCCCAGTTTCCTCCCACAGTCCACAGTTGTGCAGGTTAGGTGGATTGTCCATTCTAAACTGACCATTGTGTCCAGGGATGTGTAGGTTAGGTGGATTAGCCATGGAAAAATGTGGGGTCGCAGGGATAGGTTAGTGGGTTGGGTCTGGCTGGGATGCCCTTCAGAGGGTTGGGGTGAACTCAGTGGGCCAAATGGCCTGCTTCCATACTGTAGAGGTTCTATGAGTATGATTTATTTAAGAATTTCAGAGGGCGGTTAAGAGTAAATGACACTGCTATGGACCTGGACTCACATGCAGACTCACATGAGGATGGCCGAGTTCCTTCCCTGAAAGGCTTCAGGGAGCCAGGTGGTTCATCATTATATTCTTAGCTCCAGATTTTTTAAAAAATTGAATTCCGATTCCGCTGTGGTGAGATTCAAACTAGGGCCCCCAGAACATTAGCTGAGTTTCTGAATTGACAATATACGAACAATACCACTGGGCCATCCCTTCCAATGGATGTAGCGGGTGATCACCTGGCTGTGCCCTAAATCCATTCACAGCCAGTTGATGTAACCAGCCTCATCAGTCCTTAAGCTGGCCACAGAACTGAAAAAGATTACTCCATTGGTTCTCCGACAGCGAGACAAGATTTACATTGGCCTAACAAAATCTCAGCCATTTGGTTTGCTTCTGTGAGATCACCTGTCATATAATCTCTATATTAGCCTATTCCACTCAATCTCTGTTCACAAGGCACCTTCTTAATCAAGGGGCCACCACTTCAGTGTGTTATATTCACTCTCAGACAAGTATAGCTATTCTAGGTAATGACACCAAAATGGCAGAAGGTTTGGCACAGCAGATACTTTCTAATCTGTTCAGAGATGTTATGACATACCTCTGGAGTAAGTAAGACACGAACCTAGGTTTCCTGGCTCTGATGTGTAATTTGGGGGGATACTGCCACTGCACCACAGGTGCCCTCACTAATGCCCTATACAATTGTTGTAAGATTTCTTGTCTTTTTATCGCCATGTTCCTTTCAGTCAAGCGCTAACATACCATGAGATTCCTAATTGCTAGCTGAGCCTGCTTGTCGTTACTTTTACTATTTCATGAACAATAACGTCCAGGTTCCTGTTTGCAATCTTTTGGCTTTGCCAGTAGACTGGAGGCTGTATGATTCTGGTATCCGGTAAAGCAGCTTTCCACAACCTCTTTCAATACATCTCACTGCTGGGGGGGAGGTGGTGGGGGTGCACAGCGGCATTTGAATTGCTGTAAGGTAAGCTGCAAGTGCAAGCTGCGCAGTAATAAATCAGCAACCTGTTTTACTTGACAGAATCAAGGTGTGGGATGTAAAATGTGCTGCTGATTCAAAACGTTTGGTACACCTTTTTCAGTCACATGGTAGGATAGTCATTAAACAGCATATGCATTGGTACATCACATAATAATTGGCAGCTTTGCTTTTGAACTTTTCTTAGGCATGCTACTGAAACAGTGGATTCTGAATTTAATCCAAAATCCTTTTTCAACTTGCCTCCTCTTTCCTGATCTGCAATACAAATCTATCCATGGTGGAACTTCCTGAAATAAAAGAAGCAAATGTCGGACCATATAAATTGCTTGTTTCAAATTAAAGATGGGTGTGATATGTTGCTAGTCACTATGCCCCTAAGGTTTCGTGTGTCACTATTTGTGTGTAACTGTGATCTAGTTTGTCACTATATCAGTCTCTTCCTGTTGTAAGTTCTTTTGCATGTTATTCAGTTCAATTGCAACATCACCAGTAAAAAAAAAGTAGTAATTGTTTCTGTGGGAAATCACAATACTAAATGATGTCTCACTTTTGTGAGGTTGGCAGCGATTTTAACTTTTTGAAATAAATCCTCAATCTATCTGGTCCTACTTTGGAGTCTAGATTCTGGAGATAACAGAATGCTAGTTATGCACTGTTGTGACATCAGCATATCTTATTAATACATGTTATCGAACCTTCAGCCTGTCCAGTTTTGTCCAATTACATTGCCCCAGTTTGGATGTACCTGCCATTTGTGTTCTATTTTGTGTGTTACTTCCTGTCTGTAGTGCGTGGTTGGATGATGATGAAGATCCTGTTGTGAATAGAGTCAATCAACGAATAGAGGACATTACAGGCTTGGAAGTGGACACTGCGGAGTTTCTTCAGGTATTTGGTTCACATCATTTTCCTAGGATGGTGACGGCGAGCACGAGGGGGCATTGCTTTAAAATGAGGGGTGAAAGATATAGGACAGATGTCAGAGGTAGTTTCTTTACTCAGAGAGTAGTAAGGGAATGGAACGCTTTGCCTGCAACGGTAGTAGATTCGCCAACTTTAGGTACATTTTTAGTCGTCATTGGATAAGCATATGGACGTACATGGAATGGTGTAGGTTAGATGGGCTTGAGATCGGTATGACAGGTCGACACAACATCGAGGGCCGAAGGGCCTGTACTGTGCTGTAATGTTCTATGTTCTGTCTCCTGAATCTGCAGTATAAAGTGACCAAGGATTTGCAAGTGATAACCTAACATACGGATCAGACCTATTAACAGGTATAAAAATCTTCGATGATAGAGACGGCCTACCTTAGTGGTAGGAGTGTTCCTGATTCCACCCACTATCACCAAGACATTTGCATTGCCACCTCCAAAACATTGTTTGATTCTGCCCCCATCTCAGTTCATCTCCTGCTCTAACCCTCATCCCTGTTTATGTTACTCGAAGAATTGACTCTTCCAATGGTATCCCAGAGTGGCTCCCAAAACTATGTTACTCATATTCCAAATCATAGAAAGCACTATTACACTATCAGCAATGTGCTTGCTGACTTCCACTGACTCCCTGTTAAGCATTATCAAGTCCTTGCTTCTCTTAATCTCGCCAGTCCCCACAATACCCCGAGATTTCTTCAGTGTGCCAATTCTGGCCTCTTCAGCATCCCTAGTATGTAATTGTTCCAGTATTGGCTGCCATGCCATCAATTACCTGGAAGCTAATCCCTGAACCGCCCACCATTAGTCTCTCTGTTATTCTTCCCCTCTGTCTCTCACTCTTTGTCTCCCCCCCCCCCCCCCACACCCCCACCCACTCCAGTACTTAAGGCACTGCTTGATACCTACATTTTAGACCAGGGTTTCACTCAGTTATCTGGCCTAACACCATTTTTATTCACGTATGGGATGTTGGACAGCACTGCCCAGGCCTGTATTTATTACCTACACCTAATTGCAATGGAAGGTAGTCGTGAGCTGCCTTTGAACAACACAGTCCATGTGGTGTAGTTACACCCACAGTGCTGTTAGGGAGGAAGTCTGGGATTTTGACCCAGTGACAGTGAAGGAACAGCGACATATTTCCTAGTCAGGATGGTGAGTCGCTTCGAGGGGAATTTGCAAGTCATTGTGGTCCCCTGCTTCTGCTGCTGTTGTCTTTTTACTTTCTCTTCACTTCCACCTTTTTTAATGTAGTTTGACGTCAAATTCTGTTTGATAAAATTCCTATCATTCAATGTGAGATATTTCATTCTGTTGAAGATACTCTATAAACAGATTGTGTGTGAGAGTTTATGTAAAACTAAAGGTACCTCGCTTGTTGGATGCTCACAGGTTAGCCCAAATGTAAGAAATTCAGGCAAGATTGCTCGCATTTTGCACTTGACCAAATTAAGGATGGTCCTGAACCTAGGCCACTCATTAATACAAAAGGGATTTAACTATTAGGTTTTTATATGTTTGCATCACAAATGCCTGAAAATAATAAAATCACGCAAGTCATGTGATGCACATGAGCAGAAAAACAAGGCAAGGGAATATATGATGAACGGCAGGAGCCTAGGAAGTACTAAGGATCAGAGGGACATTGTTGTGTATGCCCACAGATACCTTAAGAGGTAGCAAGAAAGGCAGATAGTATGGCATAGATTTTAAGAGCATTGAGGGTATGCTGGAACTATATAAATGTTGGTTAGACCAAAGCAAGAGAATTGTTGCAGTTCTGGAATCCACATTGTAGAAGGGATGTGATAGTACTGGTGAGTATGGAGAGGAGATTTACCAGGATGTCACGTGTGCTTGAGAGTTTTAGCTTATGGAGAGAAATGACTGCTTAAATTTTTGTGATTCATACTTAAGGACACCCAGATCCTTTTGCATCTTGCAGGTCTGCAGTCTGATACTATTCGGATAATATGCTTACTTTTTATTCTTCCTGCCAAAATGGACAAATTCATATTTTCCAAAATTATACTGCATTTACCCGATCTTTGCTAACTCACTCAACTTATCAATATCTATTTGTAGCCTCCTCTGTCACAGATCATTTTCCTACCTACCTTTGTGTCATTAGCAAATTTAGCAACTGAAGCTCTTCCTCCTTCATCCAAGTCCTATTATAAAATTATAAAAAGTTGAAATCCCAGCACTGATGCTAAGAATGTGCCTTCATAATGAGGTAATTGATTAGTTGTGACTCCTTCCACAGGATCTGATCTAGTCTAGTCTGCTCTCTGGTTGCCTCAAAAATGTGCTGTGCTACGAAATTATATACAAATATACTAAGATCTCCTCATCTAGGCTACCTTTACTCATCCGATATTCATTCCAAATGCAGATTAAGACCCTCTATGATTATCACTGTACCTTTCTGATTAGGTCCCATTATTTATTCCTTTATATTCCATTTATAATGTGGGTTTTGTTGGAGGGGGGTCTTGTAAACTACTCCCATTAGTCACTTCATGCCTTGATAATTTCTTCGCTCTATATAACCACTTTCACATCCAGGATTCCTGAATTCCCTCTCTGTTGTGGTCAATGTCACAACTAATTCACAGAGCCACACCTCCAACTTTCTGTAGCTTCCTATCCTGATGAATGACAAAAGAACATGTAATATGAAGAGAAATATATCAATGCAGATGAATTCTATGACCAAGAACACGTGGCAAAACAATAGTGTGGAACCAGATTAATCCAGAGCTTTCAAAAGGCAACTGGCTCAGTTCACGAAGGCATAAAAATTTCTAAGACTACAGGGAAAAAAAATGAGGAAATGGTATTAATTAACTATCACTTTCAGAGAACAGGAACAGGCAAAACAACCCAATGGAGCCATCCTCCTCTCCTGTATCAATCTGATACTGATTCAGAAGGAGTATCCCCAGCCAATGATGAATCAGTTTTTGCCTGGAATCGACACACGGTGGACAGCAGGTAGTGAACACACGGGAAGGCTAACTGATTACTGTGGAGGGGAAAAAAGCCTTCAAAGTCACTAATATTGAGAATGAAACCAAACCATCACCTAAACTTTGAGAGTACGCTATTGCCATTTCCACAACCAAAGAAAGATATTTAGTGTATCAGGTAGTTTTAATGATTACAATCTTCTGAATGGGTGAAAGAGATAAAGCAGACAGATGGGCAGTGAGACTCAATAATGTCTTTACAAGCCTTTGACTAATCTTTCTACTGATGAAATTCTGAATCAAGATGTTCCCACATAAGATAGTATTATGCTGAAAGAGGCTATTCAGCCTGTTGTGTCTGTACTGGATCTTCGAAGGAGCTTGCCTTTGTTAAATGTAGGTCAGATTTATTTTCTTTTCATCTTTCCAATATTCAATGCATTCAAGCAAAAACAGCAGTGGAAAATCAATAGACCATCTTTTCAAAATGTTTTTTGATCATCAGTGGGTTAAATAAATGTTGGGGCAAGGCACATTTAACTGCTACAAATGAAGCTGACCACAGGTTCAAAAAGTGTTAGCATAGAATCTGCCTGATGGTGTTTTGTGGTCAGAAAAAGTTCTGTTTTGTGCTATGAAATTTACACCACAGCGGCAATGTGTTCCTCTGCAAGCTGCTAGCTGAAGCCCCTACGAGCAGGTGCCTCTCATCAGCCTGTTTCTTTGTTACAGGTAGCGAATTATGGAGTTGGAGGACAGTACGAGCCACATTTCGACTTCTCCAGAGTAAGTGACAATGAAACCTGTCCAGCATTTGACTCTCAACTTTATTTTCTTCTATCTGATTCTCGTTCTGGAGAGCAGTTTTCCAGACTCCAACATTTCAGGCCATGGATTTAGTTTATAACACTGCCTAAAATTTATCACTGAGTTTGCAAACTTTTCTAAAATATGAACAAAGGATAAAAAGATGGCTCTAACACGTTGCCCTTTTGTGTAAACCATGGAATGCAATTGTTGAAACTGGTTGAAGCTATTGGTGAAATGGTGAAACCCATTAGGCTGAAACCACATTGATGTATCGGATCTTTAATACCAGTTATTCCGTACTCTGAACATATTCATACAACATCTATGTGTTTTGCACTAACCTCACAGATTTTACGGGCGTCAGGACCAAAAACCACTATTATTCTTGTCTTGTTTGCTCAGCTTGGAGTTGTCCACAGTCCAAGCTTGCCCTGCAGTCTCTGGGACACTTCTGGAGAAGAGAACCACCAAGTGCTACTAAAAACAATGTTTGTTTTATTCTTTTCTTGAACATTTATTTATTAGTAAGAAAAATATTTAAGGTGATGAGAAAACAATGTTTAGCTGGGGTATGAACGTTGAAGATGAGAGGTCATATAATATAATGCGTGTTAACAACCAAGTTGATAACCCTATCTGTTAAGTCACTCAAAATATTCCTGCCATTGGAAATAAAAAAAAGAAGAGGAGGCCATTTGGCCCCCTGATCCTATTTTTGGATCAGTTGAGTTCACAATTGTGTGCTCAGCTTTCTTCTATTTCTCTTAACGCCGAAGAATAGCTACCAAATAAACAATTCAATTCAATTTTCAAACTAACATTGTGCATCAGTTGCAAATGATTCCCATCTTTCAAATGTCAATATCTGTTTTATTATTGATTCACGAAATGTGGGCATTGCCCATCCCTAGTTGCCTTTGAGATGCCAGTGAGCTGCTATCTTGAAATGCTGCAGTTCATTTGGTGCAGACCCCCAATGCCACTAGGGAGGGAGTTAAAAGACTTTGATCCAGCAACAAAGAACAGCAACATATTTCCAAGTCAGGATGGTGAGTTGCTTGGAGAGGAACCTGCAGGTGGTGGTGTTCCCATGTATCTCTTGCCTTTGTGCTTCCAGATGGTTGAGTTTGAGTTTGACTTATTGTTGTCACATGTACCAAAATACAGTGAAAAGTATTTTTTTTTGCATGCTATACAGGGAAATTGTACCATACAAAGTGCATCAGGGTAGAAGAATGGAGTGCAAAATACAGTGTTATATCCGCAGAGAAGGTGTAGAGGGATGGATCAGAAAGGGTGAAAGAGAGCATGACCAGAGTGGGAGGGATCTTTGATTATGTTGGTTTCTTTCCCGAGGCAGCAGGAAGTATAGATGGAGTCAGTGGATGGACAGCTGGTTTGTGTGATGTACTGGGTTGTGTTTGCAACTCTGTAATTTCTTGTAGTCTTGGGCAGAGCAATTGTCATACCAAGCTGTGATATAACCTGGTAGGATGCTTTCTATGGTGCAGCAATAAAATTGATAAGAATCCTTGCAGACATGCCAAATTTTCTTAACGTCCTGAGGAAGTAGAGACGTTGATGTGCTTTCATGACCATTGTGACAGTGTGGATGAATCAGGACAAATTGTTGGTGATCATCACGCCCAGCAGCTTGATATTCTTGATCATCTCCACCTCAGCATCATTGGTACAGACAGGGGCATGCCCTCCATTCTGCTTCCTGAAGTCAATGACCAACTCCTTCATTTTGCTGACATTGATAGAAAGGTTGTTGTCTTTACACCATGCTGCTAAGTGCTAAGACCTACAGTGGTGGTCTCATCAGCAAACTAAGAAATGGAGCTGGGGTGGAATTTGACCACATAGTCGTAAGTGTGTAAGGAGTTCAGTAGTGGCTGAGTACCCAGCCTTGTGGGGCAATGGTGTTAAGGATTTTGGTAGAGAAGATGTCACCTATTCTTACTGATAATGGTCTATAGGTCAGGAAGTTGAAGATTCAATTACAGAGGGGGGAGTGGAGACCTAGGCCTTGGAGTTTGGAAATGAGTGAGTTTGGAAATTATGGTGTTGAAGGCAGAGCTGTAATCAATAAGTAGGAGCCTTGCCCTCGTATGGTCCAAATGCTACTTGCCACTGTAAGCCGATGCCTGGATATTGTCCAGGTCTTGCTGCATTTGAACATGGACTCTTCCAGTATCTGAGGAATTTGGAACGATGCTGCAAACGTCCCCACTTCTGACCTTACCGTGGAGGGAAGGTTGGAAATATTTCCTAACTTCACTCCTAAAGGTCTGGCTGTATTTTTAAACGATGCCCGAGTTCAAGGTTCCTCAAACAACGTAGGCAGCTTGGCCTGATTTAACCAATCTGTTCTAATTGTGCAGATTAACCAGACTTCTTGTTGGGATGGCAGGACTGTCTTATAAAGAGTGATACATCTCACTGGAGTAGCGAGCTGGAAATTGAGCCCTGCTGTTCTGGAATCTTCACTAAAGTTAAATGTTTTTAAAAATACACCAAATTCTCCAATTTATCCATCATTTAGACCCAGTTTGACATAAAGCACAGGCCGGGTTTCTGTACTTGACATGAACTCCTGTTTATTGCAAGTGGATAGATTCCAATGACAGATAAACAATTAAGAACCATTGACCCTTAACTTTACTGAGTGAAACTCTGACCCTGTGATATGATCTCCCCTGCTATACACACATAGGAACAGGCAGAGACATTATCCTTTATACCATTGGCAATCAAAACCCATCAATCAGCATTTTAAAGATTCTCAAAGAGGCAAAAAAAGAGGTACTCTGGGCAGAGACAGACTGGAAAGGCAGTTCAATGATCTTTGCCCACAGGGTTTTCTGATCTATCAGGATGTGCTGTTCCTAGATTCTCTTTCTCCAGTGACTTTCACTTGTAGAAAGTACAGACTGACTGGCTCGCATCTAGAAGCTCTGATTCACTGGTTAAGAACCATAAAGTGCAGCAACGACTAAGGGGGAAAGAAACTGACTTTCTTCAGGCTTGACACACCTTTTACTATAGACTGAAAACAGTTCATCCTCCTCCAGCGATCTGAAGATTTTGCACTGCATACCCCCAAGTTCTTCAGTTATTTGCAAGCCAATCACAGAATTGTTGACAGCCTGAGGCCCTTGTAATTAATAATTGATCACCAGTGCGCAGAACCAATTGGTTATTTGATGCCAGCCAATGCTCCAGTTATACTCATCCTCTGGCTGTTCTGCAAACTAGGCTTCCACTACTGCTTGAACAAGCAGCTGTGTAGACAGTACTTACAATGAGTGTTAGGTTACCTGCTTTCAAAATGTGCAGCAAAAGGTCATTAATCCTTTTTTTAAAATAGTCCTTTACCCATAGCAGCTCACAATCAAAAATCTACAGAAGTAAAAAAATAGCCACAATCTCTGAGATTGGGTAACCTGGTCCTATATTCTCTTGAGTTTCAAAGAACGAGAAGTGAGCTTTTGAAACCTATCACATAATTAAAGGGAATAACAAGGTAGATGCAGGTAAATATTTTCCCTCATTGAAGAATCTGGAAACATGGGACAGAAGTTAAAAATAAGGGAATGCTATTTAGAGCCGGGATGGGGAGAAATTATTTTACTTGTGAGTTGTAGATCTTTGGAATTCTCTAGCCCAGGAAGCTCAGTCATTGAGAATGTTTAAAACACAGATTGATAGATTTTTGACTGCCAAAGGTACAAAGGATAAAGGGCATTGAAGTGTTCCACCGGCCATGATCATATTAAAGGGGGAGCATACCAGATGGGCTGAATGGCCTTCTGCTAGTCCTATAATCCTGCAGCTAGGAAAAAAGGTGTGGGGGAGTGGCAGTTCTTGCAGTGCTGGCATGGTCTTGATGGGCTGAATGGTTTCTTTCTGTGTTTTTATAATTCTAGAAGGATGCTTTGATCCATGACAGCGCTGTTCAATACTCACCTTCTGTGTGAGGTGATGTTTTATCCCAGCTAGGCACAGGACCAACTCTCGCTCAAGTATTCAGTAAAATTGCTGTTCACTCACTTGACCTCATAGCCTGTTCCACTAGACCACCGCCCTCTGAGAAATGGGTAAAGGGTGAGGAAAGAGGGGGAAATGACTGGGTCTGCAGGACGACTGTGTGTGAGACAAAAGAGCTCTGTATGGGTCAGTTCAGTGCAACTAGAGACAGGACAAAAGGTTTTAGTTAATTCAGTAAGTTGGTTCAGTTTCAATGGATTTTGCCATCATTGGATAGCCAGTTCCAACAATTGCTCCTTAACTGTTAAAAAAGATGACCTCATAACTTCAGCACTGCACCTTGGAATCTAATCATTTGGAATTTCTGCAATAGGAGAAGAAATAAAAAGTCACAGATGTATATCTATTTAACAAAAGTGCTACTCACTGAGGTCAACTGCTGGACAGGGAATTTTTGCATTCTGTAAACAATTAAAGAGGGTAAACCGCAATATCCTTTAAAAACACAAAACGAGCCATCACTTTGTTTAGGATATTGTCGCTTTTCATCTTTAAATGCAGTTAATAATTCCTATAGACAGAAATCTTTCAAGTTTCTTTCTGACTGCTCAGTTCGTTGCATCTACAGTAATAAATGTGACAGATTAAAAGAAAAACCCTGATCATTTAATACCTTGTAAATTGTTCACTGTACTTATTTGTGGCAATGAAGTTAATTCAATCCAATTCAGTAAAACTAGCTCCTCGCCGTAAGGTGCAGGTGGGATTCTGCATGGCATCTTCAAGTGTTAACACTAACTGCTGAATCAGATGCTCATTGGTTAATTGTGAGCCACGTCGGGTTTATCAGGTACTATCCAGGTCTTCTTTTGGACTAACTTAAATGTTAACCATCTAGATAGTTGAATGTAGTGTACTGATTTCACACTCCTCCTCCTCACCTCATTATTATCCCCAATTACATGGTGACACCTTTGTAACATTTGGTGGCTTTTGCCTTTAAGTTATACCTGTTACTTCAGCATGTGATCCGACGTCATTGAAGTCACTTGTTCATTGATCCAGCAGGATCACAAATATCTAAATGTCCTGGCACCTCCTAATAATGTGTAGTATACTGTCAATCCATTCCCTGAATTAATTGAGAATCCCTTGATTGGACCTGAGTTGGAATCATTCAATGCCATGCCCTTACAAAGCACCCTCTTCATTAGTCTTCATGAACTGCTTCACTGCCAAACCAAATTTTGTTCATGTTTGGAGGTTAAGAAGAGGGAAAGAATATCTATGTTGCTCATTTGTGCAGGCAATGTAATCTGAGTGCTTCCCAAATTGAAATACACCATTTGAGAATTCATTTTCTGTTGACCCTTCCAGTTTTGTGGGCAGGGCATTGAAATATGTATAATCTCCCAATCTCTCAACTTTCAAATGAATTTTCTCAAGTGTTTTTCCTTGATTTTCATGATGGCTACTTAAATAGATATTTGTACACCAAATAGGCTCCATTTGTATTTAACATATCAAATCAATCGTATAAATCAAGAAAGCCAACAAAATTTTGGGAGAAACTCAGCAGGTGGAGGTAGAAGCATAATTACTATTTCAAGTCCAAAAGCTCTTTTTCCGAACCGCTTCAGTTCTGCGAACATTAGCTAAATAGTTGCTTAATCCATTGATGAACGATTCACCAGCACAAGTCCACATGAAAGTTGGACTGAAATGCTTCTCTTGAGAGCAGCTTTATTTGTGAAATTTCAGATTGAACATATTTGAATTTCCATTTGAGGTAGTAGCAAATTTGTCCCTTGTTTTCAATCTAGTGTTTTCTTGCAGCAATCCCAGACTGAACCCTCCCTGTCCAAAAGTTGAAGGACATCGGGATTTGTGTGCATTCAGTCAATGCCTTTTTCTCAGATGCAGTTCCACAAACAGAGGCCAGTTCAAAGTTAACAAGCTGTGTAATTTTTTACTGAGATTTGTGTGGTGATTATGGCCATTGAGGGTTTAGAGGGTCAACAGAAAGAAATCTAGGATAAACTTGTCTTTTTTCTTTAAAAATAAAATCTGTTGCAGCGCCCTTTCGACAGCAACCTTGCGACGCAGGGGAATAGACTAGCTACGTTTCTAAATTATGTAAGTACCCATGTGTGGTCATCCATGGTCCGTGCCTTTGCTCTGCGTGTATTCATTCTCATTTCATTTTATAGAAAGAGGAACATGATGCTTTCAAAGAATTAGGCACTGGGAATCGTCTTGCCACTTTTTTAAACTACGTAAGTATGTGTGATGATCACTTGGGTAGGACATACGCTTAGTAACCAAATGAATCAGCAGGTAAGCTAATCCCATCATTCAGGGGTGCCCAGTATATCTTTGTGGCTTATTGTGCTCTTCAACATGGGAGTAGGTGCAGACGAGGGAAGATGATCCTGTTATTGCACCTGGACATATTAGATCATTTGGATGCAGAGCAAGGAGGGAGAGTGGGCATGTCTATAAGGGACCATTCTATTAATTATGAGGACAGAAAATTGATGACACTGCATATATATGAGCAAATGATTTCCTTCACTCTATGTTACTCTAAGCACTGTGCCCAAGACAGTTTAATACAGACATTTCAATAGTGGCAAACATATTATGGGACCCAGAAATGGCAGCAAGAACTTTTTGAGTAATATTTACTATGCCTATATGTTACATTCCCCTGGCCAGCTATCCAAAGCTTAAACTCTGATATGCCCATTTGAATTATTTAGACTTGTACAACTCCTCTCCTCCTAAAATGTTTTACAAAATGGCACAGGTATGCTGAGACTGAAGGAATATGGGGCCTGAGGGTGGAGAAATGATTGAAGGAATAGGTTTCCAGTCAGCTTTTGATGCTTCAGAGGAAGATAGTAAAGAGGTAGCTGCAGAAATGGAAGAAGATGAGAGTCGGAGGAAGGAACAAAGGGAAGAGGCAACTACAGAGCACAAGAGAAGATTTTCCAACAGACTGGTGTGAAATTGTTCGAGCATAATCGATCTGTTTAATCTCTGAGCTGGAATACAACAGCATTAAAATATTAGTACGATCATGAGATAATAGAATGATATGGTCTACACCCGTACAGAAGGAAACCGTCAGCCCCAAGCCAGCCTGTGGAAGAAGAAATCTGCTGATTTCCATCTCCTGCTCTTTTCCAATAACCTTTCCAAATTAAATCAGATACTTTCTTGATGTTGTTGTGACAACTTTACACAAGCAGGGCATGCACAGGTCCACCACTTACAAATAAACAGCAGTGCATGGATTTAAATGTTATGCCTCCGATAGTGTCCAAGACTCAAAAGTCTTCATGGGTTCCAGCTGCTGCCAATGGAGGCAGTGTAAACATGGACCTCTGCTTCTGAAGGCTCGCCAATTAATTCAGCAGGAACCAGCAATGCACATGGTAAAGGCTGGAGGAGGGATTTACAGGAAAAAACAGCATTTGGGTTACTGCTTTCCATTTGTGGGCTTTCCTTCTTACCCCAGCTCTCTATCCAGCATCATTAAACATTATCACAAGCTGTCAGAAAGGAACCTTTCTGCTTGATCTGAATCCTAAAGGGGTTTCAGTGCAGTTATAACGTTAATCAAATAACTGTGGCTATTGACATCAAGGCATGGATATAGTGGTATGAATAAATAATGAATGATGTGAGTGGTTACCTCCTGAATGCAGTCTTCCAAGCATCCATTATCAGTGGAAAGGATGTTAATAATTTAATAAATAAACTTTGAATCTTTCCTGGCTCCCTGTCCTCTGCAGGTTTGCACTTATAAGAGGAAAATGTTCTGTATGCATGTTTAAAAGTATCTTGCTGATGATGGAATATTGACTGTTTAGTTGGGCGTATAAAAATATGCACATCCAAACTAATGCTTAAGACAAAAAAAAATTCAGAACATCCTGAAGAAACTCAGCAGGTCTGGCAGCATCTTTGGGCATAAAAATAGAGCTGAAATTTCATTTTCCAGTAACCCTCCGTCAGAGTGCTAATGTTTGCTGAGACTCATTCCTGTCTGCTTAAATCAAGTTCACCATTCAGAGTTGCTTGAGCAGCAGCGAATAACCTAAATCACAGGGAACATTCATCAGTCGATACAGCATTCCACTTCTTTTGCTAATGCTGACGGATGCTGTAAGATCGCACTACTTCATTGAGTTACTAAGTTGTTGCTGCACTGCTGTATTATATCTATCAAGGAAACCTTGTTAATAGTTGCATGGCCGATAATTAAAAGGCGAGCCAGAATTTTCAAAGTTGGAAAAGTGGAAGGGAAGATTTGCAGTCTAAATCTCAGCGTTGCTTCAAGCCACTCCTCAGATCTCAAAGAGGAAGGAAGGGGCATTGCCTCAGAAGCTGGAGGGGCTTTTATTCTTTGTAGTTGATGTGCAGATCACAGGCAAGTGATCTTTGAAAACTAACCCTCCTCTATTACAATGCTTAAACAAGATGTCTTTTTCTGAACAACAGAATTGTGGGCCTGTTAACAAGTTCTGGCATATGCAAGGAGCTCTAATATACTGAACTTCAGGAACACCAATGTAAAATTTCTTTATGACAGTTCAATCACTGAGCTTAGATCTACACAGTCAGGCTGAGTGCACTTATCCTATCTTCAACCTTTGAGAAGCAACGTACTTTTGATTATAGTCTACACACATGTCCCACTTAATGCATGCATTTGATGCCACCATCTACCAGTGTTCTGACATAAATTTTCAGCAGGTAGAATTGAAAATGCTGCAACAGATAAAAATAAAGAATTTAGTCCTCTTACATGAACCAGATAAAACTACTGCAGGGACTAGCACTGGAAATTGATGCTGGCAAACACAGACTTTCCTAGGAGCTACACATGCTAGAAAACCTATGCCAAATGGCATAGTCATGTTTATTTAGTGATGCTATCTGGTTTCTTTTGTACGATCCAACTGCACAGTTTGTGACCTGGCAACAATAGCGAGTTTTTCACCACTGATCTTAAGCCTCACCCCCGAAGAGCTCGAGCCATTGCAACCAGTTCTTTGTTGGAAGAGGTTATTGTGAGAGCCAAGTGATTCTTTATTATCTGATATGGGATCTTCCCCTCACTTTTACATTTCAGTCTTTCATCATTGCAACTTGTTTTTTTTTCTTTAATATTGATGCTCCTCAGAGCTTGTCAATTCTTTAAGCACCCAATACCTATGCCATCTTGCAATTAGTTTCATTTGACTCATTCTTTCACAGAAGCTCGAAGTTATGGAACTCCAAACCATCCTGGGTCTTATCTTCCTCCGACAGTCTTCAACAATTTAAAAGCTTGGAGGTGGGGTAACTTTGAATCTCATTGAAAATTGCAAGGGTTGGGGAGTGTGGTGGGTGCCTTGGAGTGGGTGAAAAATTGATGATAAGCATCCTATTGCCTTCAGATGAAAGAATGTTGACTGATGTATGTTATATAAGCAACAGCAACAGCTTGCATTTAAGTAGCACCTTTAACATAATGAAACACAGCAATGCACAGGAGTTGTACTGAATTTCATAGAAACTTCATCAAACAAAATTTATTGCCATGCCATATAATGAGACGCCCATATGTGTGAACAAAAGCTTGATCAGAGATGCAGGTTTTAAAAGTTGTCTTAAAGTGGGGAAAGATTGGTGGAGAAGTTTAGGCAGGGATTGCCTTAGCTTTAATTCCACAGCCCAAGACCTGGGCAGCTGAAGACACATACACCAATAATGGGTCAATGGAAATTGGGGAAACACAAAAGATCAGAATCAGATGAATGTAGAGACCTCAGAAGATTCTAGAATCCTAACAGATAACGGGGATGGCGAGAGTCAAAGCTATGTAGTGATTTGAAATCCATAATCTGAATGTCAAAGTCAAGATATTGACAAGCCAAGACCCAGTGTACCACTCTCGCTGAAGTCATCTTCTTGTTACCTATTTTGTGATGTACCTTCCCTTCCCTTTCAGTCCATGTGGTATCCTAGAACAATGCACCGTATTTTTTTATTTTTTCAATGAAATAAATAACTACCCATTTACGCCTCATACTCGGAACTTTTTTTGTAGGAGAAAGGTGAGAGAAAAGTAGTTACACGAAATGCAATGATTAAATAGAATTTACGACACTGAAGCAGTTCATTCAGCTGTGCTTAAGCTCTACGTGAATATCATACCACTTTAATTCATGAAACTTTGCTAGCACATCCTCCTATCATTTCATCATGCTTTTATCTAGATTTTCTTAACTCCGTCCATGTTTTCTCAACTAGCACCATTAAGAAAAAGGTTAGTGGAAAACATTACAAAGTAAAAGGATTAAGTTTGCCCCAGTACTGTTTGCATTTATTTACAGTTGCAAAGCTACCAGTTCATTTTTCTCAGAAATTGAATGTGACCACTTGATAAAGCCTTGTTTGGGTTCACATTCTGAGAACTATCACAAAGACTCTTACTGCCTCCAGCACTTGTGCTAAACCTGCCATTAGCCGAGATGCTGATTAGAATCAGACTACGATATGAGGTCTTGTACATCAGCCTACCCTTTGCTCTTATTTCCTTAATCTTATTGGATTGCAATCTCTGCAGTTTAATTTTTCCAACACCAAAAAAAATCTCTGAAAACAAGGAATAAGACTGCCCCAGTTAATGAGACTAGTTGGCACTCCTGATGCAGTCTGTTACCTCATTTCCTGTTTTCAGTGTGGCCAATAGTAACAATAGTTTCCCTTTTTATCTCTTTTGAGAATCAACTCCAACCTTACGGCACATCCTTCGAAAGTGAAACTCAAGGGGAAGTACTTTGAAGGTACTGCCTTTTCCTGAGAATGAACATTCACCCAACTGAAACAAGCAGAATGTGGCAGCAGATGATCGCTGGTAATTGACTCCTAAGAGCTTTCTAGCTGTGAGGAAGACACATTTTCCTCTCATCCCGCTGAGCTGCTGATTCAAGTCATGTAGAGTGCAGCGTTGAACTATTACTAGCTCTTTTGAGGTGATGAAGTTACTGCTAAAAGTGTCTAAAAGCGATTAACTGTGAAGGCTCTACAGATGAGTAAATTGGGTTATTGGGAAGACGTGAAGAAGTTTGGGTTCAGCTCCTTGAAACAGAGGAAAAGGTGATGTGAGCAAGGTGTTTAGACTGAATAAACAAAACAAGTTATTGCTAATTGCACAAGATTTGAGGTTCACAGTTGAAGACGACCTGCAAAAGCTCATTTTATGCAACGAATGGACAGGTTTTGGAATGCTGGTCAGTAGGGTGATAGAAAAAGCTTCAACAGTAACTTACTAAAGGAAATTGAAAAAAAATTGAAGCAGAAAAGAAATTGTTCAGTTATGGGAAATGAGCACCCTACTGAAAGATTAACTGGATTGCTCCTTAGGAGCAGCTTCAATGGGCTGAATGGCCTCCTTCAGTTCTGTATTCTATGATTCTGTTAGTCTTTTCCTGCCGCCACTCCTGGTGCTTTTCTTTGAGGCAAATTTCAGTGACTCCTTCTCAAGGCATCGAATGCAGGAAGATTTTATAAGGATTGAGTGGTTTAGCTCATTGTCCAGCACATATCCCGGAAATTGAAAGTTAACCAGAGAGGCGAGCCAAACTGTCAACTGAGTAAAAATATCCAGTGTGGCATAACATAACAAGGAAACTTAAAGGTTTGATGAACTCATGCCACTTAAAATGTTCTTGTTTGCATTGGTCAATGGAGTTTGGACTAGTTGGCTGGGGACAGTGTGGTTTAGGAAATTCAATGATGCTGTAATGCTTATCATCCCCATTGACTAATTATGATGGAGAATTAATGATAATTGTGAACAAGTCACAATAGCAGGAGGAGGCAATTGCAGAAAACCGGAAGAGAGTTGCCAGAAATGCAGACCTGTTGAAGCTAGTGGGGCAGAAGACAGTTGCTGCCCAACCATCATGAAATTACTACATTAGCCAAAGTGACCAGGCACTCATACTTAATATTCCCTCCTTGAAGGTTTTTAACTCTTCAGTTCTATTTTTGCATGATTTTTGCTGGGGTTTATGAAACTGTGCAAGATAACATCTCACAATGTAATTCGCCATCTGGAATACAAGCTGACTCTAATTCAATCATTTTTATACTTTTTGCATGTTTGTGCATCGGTACCACAGCCACCGTGTTTAATCAATTTTTAATGTCATTTTCCACCTTATTATCTTTGTGCTGAACTGATAATGCAGCAATGGAGATTGAAATAAAAAAAACAAGCAGCAATTGCTAAATGGACTGGGCCAGGAAATGCACAGTAGGGAGGCCAGCATCAGAAAGAGAATGAGATGTTGATGTACTGGGTAGTGTCTGCCTGATTCAAAGAATCACCTTTGAAGGAATCACTTCAAAGTATAAAGAAAGGAGGTGTGAGGAGGACCACAGATCAAGGTGGAGAGTTGACATACATTTTTACAGACATAGGGCCTGCTTTTAACTCACTCAAAGCTTCAGGAGTTAAAATCAGGTCCATAGTGTCCATTGAATTATGCAGCTTCCCTCCTTTTGTAACACCATGAGTAGTACATTCAGTTGCCATTACATAACAAAAACTTGCATATATGTAGCACCTCTAAAATCAGAAGACATCCCAATGTGCTTCACAAAGCATATTGGCATAGCACCAACAAAAAATTATTAAGTCATACACTGCAACAATGGGTTCTTAAAAAATAGCCCGTGCAAGTCCCATAACTTTGCCTTCAATTTGTCAACAACTTCAATTTATTGGAATCAAGATTTCTTACTTATTGGCTTGTCTTGTTTGAGATTTGTGGGTATAAAGGCATGATTGGGCTATTTTTGAGATTTTGTCTCATTGCTGGTTGAATGCCGAATCAAATATCATTCTTTTTAATCTGTACATTTCCTCCTCAACAATCTGGGTTCTCTTAAATATTGTCCTAGTTTGTCATCCATTTGACCTGCCCATTCTGTTGAAGATATAAGCAAGTAACACAACAGATTCTGATGCTGGCTTTCTTCCTGTGCTTTTATAGGAGTTTCCATTGTTGATACTATGTACCATTAATTTTTAATTAGAACAGATTTTTTGGTTGTATCAGGAGTGAATGCTGCCGTGGACTGGTTGTGCTGAGTCTCCTGTTTTCACGTAACTTTTATATATACAGTATAGAATGCCGCAGATTTGTTCTTGACGATCTGTGAAATGCAAAAACTTTCATTAAATTGTTCCCAGCAGCAACTAGTGTAAAATACTCAGTGTTGTGGTTTACCTTTGAAGTGGGGTCTTTATTTAAAGGCATTGAAATCATGCACTGAGCATCAGATTGTCTTTCAATGCCAAGTCAATGATAATAATTATCATTATGTTGGCTTGTCTACCACTTTAGGTGAATGGACTTATTTTTACTCATTGTATGGAAAGGGCTGTTTACTGCAATGTTGTTTCAGCACTCAGTTATATCTTCATGTAATGCTTCATGTTAAGTGTAATGTTTCTTTGTGTAATGTCCAGACGTCTGTTGTGCCATCAATGTTCACTGGCTGCCATGTTGCCTGCTGAATGCTAGAATTTACTATATTAACTGTTAAAGGTTTCATTTCATTGTTTCATGCTTTACTTAAAAAAATCTTTGTCATCTATACAGTTTCTGATCACATGATGTCTAAAAACATCAGTGCAGTTTGCTAAACAGATATTGAATATATTTTTGAAAGACTTTTTTTTATTGAACCCAGTCATGGTTACTTGAGATATGATAAGTAATAGCTAAGAATACACAGTTTTTTGATCTATATAGTGTTGATTGTAGCAAATATCAGTGGAGTCAGTCAGCATTATTGACCAAGGATGATAGGATCAAGACTTCCCTTTGCAGAGTTGGCCTTGGATTGGGAATGGGAGGGTACATAAGGCTGGAATTTGTGGAGTATGTCACTTCCCTGGAAGCGGACATGGTAATAGCAAACAGGTTTCTCTATTTAGCTGTAGTGACCATTGAATTGCGCTGACCTAAGAACTGGCCAAATTCCAGCCATTCTTCCTTGAGAGGGTCTAGCTCGTCAAGGTGCCTGTTCATTATGTCTGAACACATGCCAAAGGTAATTGTGCTATTTATTGACAAGGACCATGTTTATGGAGTCAATATTGAAAACCTCATTCAGTGAGATCTTAGAACTCAGTGAGCTAGTGTTCTTGTTCCAACTCTGTAGGTCTGTAATTAAAAGATTATTATATTAAGGTTAAATTTCATAGGATAAAGGGAGGGAAAAGCTAGTTTGGCTCTGCATGTTTGAGCACAATCCAGTGACTTGGTACGCACACATATTTTATTTCCTCACAGCTATGGCTTTAGCTATTGCTTGCTGTGGTTACATTCAGCTGCCCAGAATTCAATATTAACGGTAGAGATGTGAGAGATGGCTTCCAATGCCTTTGGAACCATTTCCAGCAAGAACCCAATGTTAATAGAGGACTAAAAAATAACTAATGAAGACAAAAGTATAATTTGGAATAGTGCCAGGTCTGAAACCACTAATGCATAGCTGTAAATGATGGAATTTTTTGCCGTCTCTCACCAAACCTCCCAGGGCTAACTATGTTGCTTTGTAGTGTGCTAAGTGAAAACCACGCACTTGCCCACTAAGCGAGCTAGTATGGTGTGACAGAATCATTGCTGGGCTATAATCACTTGTTTTCCTAGTATCCAAGAGGGCCACGGCAGAACCCTGCAATGCTGTTCTTGTTCACCCTGAGACGCAGCAGGTGAAGCCAAGAAAACAGAGCTCTTTGTGCTTGGACTGATTGTGAGGGGAGGGGTCGGGTGGAAACCATAAAATCTTTATTGACATTTAAAAGCAGGTAGAAATTTAGCAGGAAAGGTATTTCAGTTCAGAGATAATTGTATCTGAAAGAGAAAAAGGGTAGTTCAACATGTGACTCCATCAGAAGGTCGAACAAAAGCTGGGGACATTTTTAAGCTATGCGATAAAGCAGCATGAGTGCGAGCTCTGTTCTCTGTCATTAGCATTCACTGTACTATCATTGTTTGTTTTATACAAGTTGCTTATGGCGACATTGACTGTTTGCAGCTTCAATCTCTTGAACAGCCGGGTCTGGGTGCTTCAGCTGCATGCATTTAACATAAGTCATTGTTTCAAATCAAGATTGCCATAGCTTCAGCTGTATTCATTTAACATGAAAGCAACCTCTCCGTACAGTCATTTGGCACAGCATTTACAAATCTGTTTGCAATTCTATATACCAGATGAGTGACGTTCCAGCAGGAGGAGCCACAGTATTTCCTGACTTTGGTGCTGCCATATACCCAAAAAAGGTAACTGTTTATACCAATTTTATATTGCCAATTAATTGTTTGCTTTCTGCATATGATCAAGTGTGAAGTGGATAGATTCATGGTGTTCTGTTAAATCTCTGAGGAATCTGCCCGTTTATAATCATTCATTCTTAGCTTACTAACAAATCTAATTTTTTTTTCCCTCTGCTGTACTGGGCCCAAAACGTGGTAAAGCCTGCCACTAAATTAATTCTTCAAGTATGTCCATCTTACGATAAGCCCTTTATTTTAAGGTTAGAGAGAGACCACAATCTGCGCAATTCATATTATTTCTGATCCACTCACTGCCAAATATGGGAGAAAACAAACAGAAGGAATTACAAATCCTTTATGTTATGTATTTGATGCTTGAAGATTAACTCCAGAACGTGATTAACAATCAGTAACTTTTGAATTGAATTATTTTGGAAGACAAGCCTCTGGATAACTAGTCCCTGCTTGTAGAGCCCATCGTTTCCCTTCCTCTGTTAGTAAGGATGCCCTCAACTGCATCTCCCCCATATCCTGCATTACTGCCCTCAAACCACTTTCCACCTGCACCCCCAGCAACGATGATATATATAGTCCCCTTGGCCTTCTCGCTGTACCCCATCACATTCTGAATACAATGCATCAAACTTCGACATTTCGGCCAGCTACAATCAGACCCACCACCAAAAACATATTTCCCTTCCCACTCCTGTCTGCTTTCCACAGGGACCATTCCCTTGTCAGCTGCAAACTCCCCACCAAGCTCTCCACCACACCCTGTACCATTCCCTGCAACTTCAGGAGGTGCTGCACCTGCCCCTACACCTCCCCTCTCACCTTTGTTCAAGGCCCCAAGCAGTCCTTCCAAATCCAGCAGAAATTCATTTGCGTTTTGCCTAACCTCATCTACTGTATCTGCTGGTTCAGTTGATGGAATTTGATCTTCAAGATTTAATGAGTGGGAATAAAATCTGCAAGTTACACGTATCCCACCTGCACCCAGAAAGAAAGAATGTGAATTCTGCATCAAATGGAATTTTAAAGATTAGAGTTTTCTTCCATAAAGGACAAAAGAGGATGAATGGAAAGAAGATCTTGTGTAGCAAAACAGTGCTGGGACGAATGTCCCTTGCTTGTTCTTATGATTATGTTTGAAAGTAGCTCATGGATGTAAAGTATGGCTTTTAGTAGATGATGCTGTCTGTTGCTCATTCCATAGAAATTGCTCCGTTTCACTCCCAAGGGGTGGCACAGTGCCCCAGTGGTTAGCACTTCAGCCTCACAGTGCCAGGGACCCGGGTTCAGTTCTGCCCTTGAACAACTGGCTGTATGGATGTTCTTCAGTTTCTTCCCACAGTCCAAAGATGTGCAGGCTAGGTGGATTGGCCATGGAAATGCAGGGTTACAATGATAAGGTAGGGGGATGTGTTTAGGTGAGATGCTTGTCAGAGGGTTGGTGTGTATTTGATGGGCCAAATGGCTTGCTTCCACACTGTAGGGATTTTGCAATCGCCTAGACTACCTTTGACTCTAAACCCCAACTCATGTTGTTAAACTGATGCTGCTGCAGTTTATTTATTAGGGAACCATTTCTTTATCTCCCCAGTTGCCTGGAGTATATTTGGATATAGTTCCTAGCAATGACAGCTGAGTTTTCCAGCAGAACGTACTTCACCATGAAAGGATTGTTCCATTTCATTAGTAGAAATTTTCAATTGATCTAAACTGTTACTTGAATTATTAACAAAAGAAACACAGGACAGCTTCACTGTTTCTGCTAGAAAGCATTTTATCTGTCAATGATACGTTATAATTTTAAGGATACAATTTAAAAACTGGTTTGTTATTTTCAGGGCACAGCAGTCTTTTGGTATAACCTTTTTAGAAGTGGAGAAGGTGATTATAGAACGCGGCATGCAGCCTGTCCAGTATTAGTAGGAAGTAAATGGGGTAGGTGCTTACCTAATGTCGCTGTTAATAGCCACAGGACTGTTTATTTCTTTGGTTTGCATGTAATATGAGTGAAGAAAGTGACGTGCAGCTATCTATACATAAGGTTCTGTCAAAATGTGCACATCCTTTTGCGGCAAATAAACTCTCTCAACTTTCTTTCCATTAAGTACTGGTGGTGAGACATAGCTGTGTTTGCTAATAGAATCGTTTCTTTTCCTGCAGTGGCATTGTCCAGTGTGGGCTAAGAAGCCTGATACAGGAAAGCCCAAATGCAAAGTCAAGCATGTAAAAGCAAAATGTGGCAGATGATGGAAATCTGGAAAAAAACAGTGCTGGAGAAACTCACAATAAACTGCCTTATTCTCAACACCAATGAGTCTCAGTTCCAGCCTTAAGAAAACATTTCTGACATTTTTTTTCATTTCCCACACCAATTACCCATATGACACTCTGAACACAATTGACACTTTTGTGCCAATTTTGAACCCTCTTTTATTAGAAGCAAGTACCCAGATGTACAATTCAGCCTCATCTTCAGTTGTTCTTTGGAAGCTGGTATTCTATTCTTATTCAGTCATGAGGTGTCCCTGGCAGACTGACATTTGGTGCCCATCTGTAATTGCACTTCAGAAGCTGATGGTGAGCCCCCTTCTTGTACTGCTGCTGCTCTTGTTGTAGGTTGATCTACCATGCTGTTATGAAGGCATGTTGCTTCCCTAACCCTAACCCTAATCACGGTCAGGCTGTTCATTTTTCACCCTAACCCGACAGATGAAAAGCCAGACTGCAACCCACAAGACTAAATGAACAACACGTCCTGAAATAGTGTGCACTGACTTACCTGCCCAAATAGTTTGAGTGGCTTGCTAGGCCATTTTAGAGGGCAGCTTATTGACCAGACAAGGTGAGGCTGGCAAATTTCCTTCCCTAAAGAACATTATTAAACCAAATAGGTTTTTGCACCAATCCAATATCTTTCAAATAGTTTTGCTGATGTGGGCTTGTAATTCCAGATTTATTCTTATTTTAAATGAATGCATATTTTCATTTTCCTGATGAGATTTGAACTCACGTTCTATAGATTATTAATCTAGTAATATAAAAACTGCAGTATCATATCCATGTCCACTCATTTTTCAAGGATCCCTAAGGTAACTAGAATTAACTCGGTGAGGAGGATGCTTAATGACTTATATGAATCTGTGGCTTCATTGGGTGAATACAGTATTCAGTGATAATTGGGGTGCCTCCAAAATCAATCTCATTATCCTCTGGTATGAAATAAGATACATAATAGATGAAGCATCATCTATGTTACGGTTGGATTGTAAAACCAAGCCATTGACTTTCACAAGTTGATGAGGAATTTTAAAAAGCCAACAAACCTGGTTTGCTGGAGCTCACTTTCTATTCCAGGGAACAGCCCTTTCTCTTTGATTAGTAATCTCAGTAAGTTGTATCTGAACATATCTCCTCAAAAGTAAAAATTGCCAAAGTTGTAAAGTTCAGCATGGAAGAACAAAAATGAGTTCTTATTACTGTTTTTTTTTAATTTTGGAGTTGATTTATGGAGTTTTGGTCTCCTTATTTAAGGAAAAGTTGAAATGTAGTTCAGAGGAATATCACCAGTTTGATGGTTGGAGTTTAGAAAAGTGAAGGGTGACTTGATTAAAGTGCGTAAGACCCTGAGTGTTTTTGACATGTTGAATATGGAAAGGTTGATTTCTCTTGTGGGTCAGTCCAGAATTATGAAGGTAGAGTGGTAGATTGTCTATATGGACTTCAACAAGGCATCCAATGACCATTCCACCTGGTAGACCAGTTAGTAAGGTTAGATCACACGGAATCCAGGGGAAGCTAGCCAACTGGATGCAAACTGGCTTGAATGTAGGAGACAGAGGGTAGTGATAGAAGGTTGTTTTTTTTTTCGGATTGGGTGCCTGTGACCAGCGGTGTGCTGCAAGGATTGGTTCTGGATTCCCTGCTTTTCATCATTTGTATAAATGATTTGGATGTGAATTTAGAAGGTACATTTAGTAGGTTTGCAAATGACACCAAATTTGGAGGTGTACTGGATAGTGAAGAAGATTTCTCACAGTACAGTGGTGCCTTGATCAGATGAGCCAATGGGCCAATGAGTGGCAGATGGAGTTTAGTTTAGATAAATGTGAGGTGTTTTTGGTAAGGCAAACCAGGTTAGGACTTAGACAGTTAATGGTAGGTTTCTGGGAAGTGTTACCCAACAAAGACCAAGGAGTGCAAGTGCATAGTTCCTTGAAAGTGAAGTCACAAGTAGATAGGTGCTGAAGAAGGCATTTGACACCTGTATCTTTATTGGTTGGCCCATTCACTGTAGGATTTGTGAGGTCATGTTATGGCTGCACAGGACATTGGTGAGGCCACTTTTAGAATACTGCATTGAATTCTAGTCTCCCTGCCACAGGAAAGATGTTGTTAAACTTTTAAAGCATTCAGAAAAGATTTACAAGGATGTGGCCGGGGTTGGAGGGTTTGAATTATACCGGGAGCTGAATAGGCTGGGACCATTTTTCCTGGAGCATTGGAGGCTGAGGGGTGACTTTATAGTGGTTTATAAAATCATGAGGGACATGGATAGACTGAATAACCAAGGTCTTTTTCCCAGGGTAAAGGAGCTCACAACTAGAGGGCATAAGTTTAAAGTGAGAGGGGAGAGATTTAAAGGGGACGTGAGGGCATCTTTTTCATGCATTGGGTAGTGCAGATATGGAGGTGGTGGAGGCTGGCATAATTGCAACGTTTAAAAGACAAGTGGATAGGTATATAAATAGGAAGGGTTTGTCGGGATAAATGCTGGGAAATGAGATTTGATTAGTTTAGGATATCTGGTCGGCATGGACTAGGCAGACCGAAGAGTCTGTTTTCATGCCATATTACTCTAAGACTTTATGACTGTGTAAATAGGACACACTGTTTTAAAATTAGGTGTTGCTGTTCAAACAGCGATGCAGAGCATTTTATTCTCAGGTTTGTTTGACTGAGTAAATGTATTTAAGGGTGAGGTAGATTGATTTGTTTACCTTACATGAATCTCAGGTTATCAAGGGTAGTTAGGAATATGGAATTTGAAATACTACCAGCTTAGCCTACTTCTGATCCAGATTTGTATGTTTTTGTATGTACAATTCATCTGAATAATTTACTGTTCTCATACCAGATTACGATGTGTTACAAAGCTTCACGATATTGCTAATACTTAATTATTTATTGATTGTTAATTATTTCATTCATAGTTTCCAATAAATGGATCCATGAGAGAGGACAAGAGTTCAGGAGACCATGCGGATTGACAGAGGTGGATTGAACTGACAGGCCATGGTATTATCCCGATTTGTATTCCTCCCTTATTTTATCAGGACAGACAAACAGTCAGGATTTGATGTTTCTCCCCCTTCAATCAGCTCCTGCATTCCACTTCGATCAGATCACACAATTTTCATTCCAGTTGATTCTTTTTCTTCGCTCCCCCACCTCCACCTCGCCCAAAAAAACTGGACCCAATGATTCTCAATGAGAGGTGAAAAACACTGTTATCTTCAATTTGTCAGCCACTCCATACAAGAAAATCATTCAACCCATTTGGCAACAAGTATTAGATCTGAATGCTTTGCTGTCCAGGAGAAGACAGCAATCCTTTCCCTCTAGGAAAAGAAGTGGATGAAAAATGTCAGAGCATTCATTCATCCTTCCATCCTCTTACCTTATGAATTTCAGCAGAAGAAAATGTGCGGTTTGGACCCAAGGCTCCTTCACTTGGATACGGCTCCATACTTCTCTTGTTTTCACACATCAAAGGCACCCTTCTCTTGACCCATCCCTACCTTTTTAAGATGCTCAAAATCTTCTTGAAACAGTCCACTTAAGAAGAGTATTCACATGAAAATTGTTTGGCCATCCTAGCTTAAGCTACCTATTTACTGAAGAGATTTTCATTGTCACCTTTTTGTCTGTTAATTTTTGTTTTGAGGAATTCTTCAATGGACTTCTATTTTTCAGTTGATGAATACAATTTTGTCATCACATTCTAATCACCTTTTGCAAAATTACAGATGTTGAAATCTCTTTTAAGCACCTAGTTAATGCAAATCTCTCCTAAATTGCAACAAAACCGAAGTGCAAACAGAAAATGTTCTACCAATTTAGATCACGTTTAGTGACTACCTTGATTCTTTCCTATGTGTTGCACTGTCAATGAGTCCTGATTCATGGGTTAGTAAGTGGCAGCTTAAGAGGAAGACTCGTCACCACTTTCTAAGGCAAACTTGGAGGGATAGCCAACAAATGGAGCTTTGTCAGTGTTTCTCACAGTGAGAATGAAAGTAAGAAAGTTAGACTGCGCTGTGCACATGAATCTGACCAATTTGTTAGAAAACCATGAACCATTCCAACTTGAAAATCAATATTTTTGAGAAGGCTCATCAAAGATTCATGCTGAGAAAATTATACAAATGTCTTCAAAATCTATTTTGATAATGTCGGAGATAGCGAGAACTGCAGATGCTGGAGTTGGAGACAACACCGTATGGAGCTGGAGGAACACAGCAGGCCAGGCAGCATTGGAGGAGCAGGAAATTTGACCTGAACTGTCAACTTTCCTGCTCTTCTGATGCTGCCCAGCCCATTTTCGAAATGTTCCTTTTGTCCCCTTGACCCATCCTACCTGGAAACATATTTTCCCCCCATCTACTTGGGCTCCTGAAACTCCCACATCACTTTTGACCCAAGCAACAGGATACTTGTCACGGTCTATTCCTTACTGTAAATACAAATACATTGAATCTCTTACATTTTGGCAGGGAATGTAAGAAGCTTTCATACTTATTGGGAAAACAAAGTCCAAATAAGAGAAATGAGCAAAGGGATCTAGGCATCCAAGTATAGAATGTGGGCCAGAAGACGTGGGCTCAAATCCCACTATCACAACTTGTCTGAACAAGCTGATTACAAATATTTCAAATATAGAAAGTAATAATATTGAGTTAATTATAAACAGCAAATAAATCAATGCTGTTCATATCCTCAGGGGTAAAATTGAAAAGCAGTGGTCTTATGACCTTTGGGCTAGAAGGTCTGGGTTCAAGTCTCATCTGTACCAGAAATGTGTCATTACAGGATGATTAAAATTGAAAAATAGGGCATCAAGTGAGATGCTGGTGATAAAGTTGATTTGAACCACTGCATTAAACCACATTTCCTGGCTTCCAGATCCCTATGACCAGAATGATTGGAGTGCGAAACTGCCACACACAAGGAATAGTTCAGGTAACTAGGTCAAATAAGCACATGAGGGAGAAGGAGGTAGTAGAATACACTGAAGGTTAAGATGATGACAGTTGGGTGGAGCCCCTTATTGACAAAAGGTCAGCATTTATTGTGATCCCTGAAGAAGGTGTTGAAGGTCCTTGATGCAATGAAAACAACAGATGCTCAGACAGCATCCATTGAGAGACAGCAAGCTAATTTTTCGAGTCTAATGACTCTGATGACGTACAGATTCTTACACCTGCAGTAACTTGCTTCTTGATGTGATGCCTGGCATTCCACGTGGATCATTTTGTGCCCAGAAGAGAAAACAAGATAGATCTTGCCTTTGTAGACTCTCAACAAGAAGCAATCTGGTGATTCCTTTGGTAAAGAAGGACTTTATCAGGACACAATTTAAGATTTAAATATTTTTTAAAGTTTTAACAAGTCCGTTATCTCCCTACACTTTTGTATGGCTTCACCTATTTGAAAATCAAGACACTTATCCATCTTGTGACATTGAGTCTTGAAACAGAATGTGTCATCCTAGTGTAACTGAACTTAAATCTGCAGAAACCAGTAGATTGACTGTGGCCTGTAATTTCTATCCTTCAAGCACTGCATACTTCACCTTGACTCCTCTGAAAACCCGAAAGATCTTGAAATGCGACTGTAAATACTTTCCCTCATCTGTCATGTCAATCAAATAGACTGTTGGAAACCCGAAGAAACACAAGATTACCTGTGTAATTCTCTCTATGTTGCTTTTTACCAATTTCACTCCAAAGATCGGGGATGGGAAAGTTCTTCCCTTCCTCTGGGTTGTTGCAATTGCAGAATATTGATGAATTTGATTTAATTTGCTGTTTTAACTTTCGTTTTTGTTGCGTAGAGTTTCTTTAAATACAGAGTGGTTTTATTAACTTTTAAAGAAAAATCTTAAATGTTATTAAATTTGTTTTGGTTTTTTTTGTATGGAGCACAAGTAGCTCAAAGCTGTTGGAGGAAGTTGTGGTCCAACTGTTATCTTTGTTAGGATGAATGAATAAAATAAGAAAATCAGATGAATGGGGAACTTGCCTCTGGACTTTTTTGTTGTACTGTAAAATTTACTTCAACCCAGTTAGCTGATTAAATGAGCAAACATTTTCTACTTGATGTTGAGCTTCACGTAGCCAGTTAAGATCGTAAGATAATAAGAAATAGGAACACAGGTAGACCATTTGTCCCCTTGACCCTGTTCTACCATTCAACAAAATCTTGTCTGATCCAGTAAATCTCACATCTACTCACCTGCCCTTTCCTGTAACCTTTCATACCCCAATAGATCAAAAATCCATATATCTTAGCCTTAAATATACACAATGATTCTCCGTTAGGGAAAACACCAGGAAAAAACATCTTTTACCCTGTCAAGCCCCTTAATTTGTTTCAATGATATCACTTCTCATTCTTCTAAACTCCCGTGAGTAGAGTCCCAACATGTTTAGCCTTCGCTCACAAGGAAATCTCTTACTGGGGATCATCCTTGCGAACCTTCTTTGAACTACCTGCAATGAAAAGATATATTTCCTTAAAAAGGGGGGCCAAAACTGTCCATAGTACTCCAGATGCGGTTTCACAGCTCCTTGCACAGTTGCAGTAAGATGTTGAAGCAATTTATTGCAGATACTGGAATCTGTACTGAAAACAGCAAATACTGGAGATCACAGTGATTCAGTCTGCATCCATGGAGAGAGAGCAAGCTAATGTTTAGAGTCTAGTTGACTCTTTATTAGAATTGAAGTGTGGATGAGGCAGCATTAATGCTGTCGTTGGAGGGGCGCATGGTTTTGGGGTGGTGGGATATAGAGTGCTGTTGGAGAAAAGATGTTGATAGTTCAGATTGAGTAATCACAATGGTGTGTCTAACTGCCGGACTCGATAAGTGATAGTTCAGAGTCTCAAGGAAGGATGTAGTTGCATTGGAGACAGTTCAGAGGAGGTTCACAAGATTGATTCCAGAAATGAGGGGCTTGTCTTGACAGAGATTGAGAGATTGTTCTGCCATTCTCACATTACAGTCACTTAATCTGAACAATCAACATCTTTTCTGCACCAGCACTCTATACCATGCCCGCTTCCCCCACCCCCAAATATAGCACAAATGCTGCCCCATCCACACTTCATTTCAGCTGCGATGAAGAGTCATCTAGACTCGAAATGTTAGCTTGCTCTCTGTCCATGGATGCTATCTGACCAGCTGTGATCTCCAACATTTGTTGTTTTCAGTACAGTAAGATGCCCCTACTCTTACACTTCAACCTCCTTGATCACTTGGAATACTGCGTCCAGTTCTGGGCGCCCTATTATAGGAAAGATGTGGATGCTTTGGAGAGGGTTCAGAGGAGGTTTACCAGGATGCTGCCTGGACTGGAGGGCTTATCTTATGAAGAGAGGTTGACTGAGCTCGGTCTCTTTTCATTGGAGAAAAGGAGGAGGAGAGGGGACCTAATTGAGGTATACAAGATAATGAGAGGCATAGATAGAGTTGATAGCCAGAGACTATTTCCCAGGGCAGAAATGGCTAGCACGAGGGGTCATAGTTTTAAGCTGGTTGGTGGAAAGTATAGAGGGGATGTCAGAGGCAGGTTCTTTACGCAGAGAGTTGTGAGAGCATGGAATGCGTTGCCAGCAGCAGTTGTGGAAGCAAGGTCATTGGGGTCATTTAAGAGACTGCTGGACATGCATATGGTCACAGAAATTTGAGGGTGCATACATGAGGATCAATGGTCGGCACAACATTGTGGGCTGAAGGGCCTGTTCTGTGCTGTACTGTTCTATGTTCTATGTTCTATGGCCAACAATCCATCAGCCTTCCCGATTACATGCTGCACAAGTTGTTGAAGGAAGAATCCAAAACCAGTCTTTGTTTGCCATGTCAATCTGTAAATAAACCTGTTTCAATCAAATCAAATTAAAACAAATATCTCTTGATTCCATTGACAACTAAGTTCAAGGGCAGAGGGGGTAGGCAAGAAAATAGATGCCACAATCAGATTGTGCATATCAAATGTTGGAGCGAGATCAAGGGTCAAATGGCCTACTCCTGATCCAATTATTTTATGTTCACTCTTGTGCCAATAAGGGTACCATTTTAGTACATAATATCTTGCCAATGCCGCCATCTGTGTGTACCTAGCAGTGAATTAAAATGTTGAGCTCACCTTCTGAATCAGAGGCTTTGATTTTAACTGAGCGATGGACAGTTAAAACAAAACAGCTACTTACAACCTCTGTTCTCACTGTCTTCCTGCTGGGTACCAAAATTAACCTGATAATTTGAGCAAGTGGGTTCTTTCCTGAAATGTGGTGCAGTATAAATCAAAGATGTGAGCTGGAAGCAGTGACACTTTCTCTGTACAATTCCGGTCCCTTTCTTGAGGAGGAATGTAGATGCCATGAAGGCAGTTCAGAGTCTCAAGGAGGAATGAAGCTGCAAAAACAGAAGTTGCTGGAAAAGCTCAGCAGGTCTAGCAGCATCTGTGAAGAAAAAATTAGAATTAACATTTTGGGTCCGGTGACCCTTCCTTAGAACAGTTGCATTGGAGACAGTTCAGAAGAGGTTCACTAGATTGTTTCCAGAAATGAGGGATTTATATTATGAAGAGAGGGAGTCAGCAGATGAAGCCTATATTCTTTAGGAGTTTAGAAGAATGAAAGGAGATCTAATTGAGATACACAACATGCCAAATGAGATTGTGAAGGCAGATATAGAGACGATGTTTCCTCAAATGATGCAATGTAGAAAGAGAGATTGTAGTTTTAGGATAAGGAGTTGTAGATTTAAAACAGAAATGAGAAATTATTTCTCTCAAAGGGTTATGAATCGATAGAATTCACTTCTGCAGAGTGTGATGGACGCCAAAACATTGAGACAGATTGAGGAGATAGATTTTTAATTAGTAATGGGTTGAAAGGTTATGGAGAGCGGGCAGGAAAGTAGAGTTGAGGCCAAGATGGATCAAGCATGATTTTGCAGAATGGCAGAGCAGGCTTGAGGGGCTGAATTGCATACTCCCAGTCCCTAGCTCTGATGTTAGGCCAGACCTACCAGGAAGTGAATCTTCAGTCAGAAGCCCCTAAAGAGATAGTAAATTTTAAATTTCACTTCCCAGGAGGTATAAGAGTGTTTTTTTTTCCTTCCTTTAATGATTTGTGACCAGAATGACTTGCCATAAGTTACAGATCATCTTCAAAGCCCTATCTCACTTTGACTGACAACTGGCAGTTGTCATAACTGTGGTTTCCTTGACATAGTCACTTGCTACCAAACCTCTTCCTGTTGGCACAAGTAACGGACATAGCCAAACTCACAAAGTTAATTCAATTTCACTTCCCAGGTTGAGGTTCACTGTCCATTCCACAGCTCGCACGTTCGCACCACCCTTGAAATTAAGGGTGATAATCCTGGTCGTAGACATTGGTTGTCACTACTTCCTCTTTGCTCAGTTAGTGTCTGAACTAGGCTGCTAGCTGGCACTCATCATTTTAGTGATCTAATGATCCATTGCTCAGCAGGAATGGATGAACCCAGTGGGTTAGTTTATTTAGAATAGTAAAATACATTGTAAATTATGAAGTAAACATTGCCTCAAGCCATGCTGATTTCTGTGTGTGATAGTTTCAGGCACACAGCAAACTAACTGGCGGACAGGTTCACACAAAGCACATTGACTCACTTAAAGGCAAAGTACACATACAATTTTTTGATAGAACTGGAGACCTGAAGTACGCACAGATATTGCCCATAAAAGTTAAGACATTATGCTGGGTATTCACTTTACAGCACTAATAGTTTCAGGTTGTGATTGAGGTCCAAAATGTTGGATAAAAATTAACATTTATTCCAAATCCAAATCACACATTAATCAAAAGGTAGGGAGCAAAAACTGGAATCTCTTCATTATTAGATGTTCCTTAATCCTATGGAATTAGATTGAACATTCAGTAGAAACAGGCCATTTGGCCGAACAGTCATTATGCTGGTGTTTGTATTCTTCATGTATCTACTCCTCTTCCATATATTAATTTCAATTTGATCTGCTTTCTTCATTCTTAACTTCTTATTTTCTCATCTGCGTGTTCTCGTTTCCTTTGTAAAACATCCAAATGATTTGCCTCAGTCCCCACAAGTTCTGAAGAAAACATTTCCACTTACTTTCCCATTGAATGTATTTGTTACTATCTTGTCTGTATGGCTGCAGGCTCAGATTCTCCCAATAGTGGAAATGTTTGTTCCACCTTTACCCTGTTCACCAGATTCATCATTTTAAAGAATTCTTCACAAGTGACTTTTTAAAGTAAAATAATCACAAGCTTTTCAATTTTCCTTTCAATCTGTAATCTCAGTTCCGGAACCGAGCATCTAAATCTTTTCTGCTGGTTCTCTATGGTTTGTGTCTCCTTTTCATTGTACAGACAATAGAGTACAAGGATCTAACACGATGTAAGTGCAACATGAACAGAGTTGTATACATGAATTGAAAGTAAACAGAGCAGCTCTCTCTCCCCTTCCACAAGCCCCGAGGCTCCAGTCTAACCTGAAATTCTTGGCAACATATGCTTTAGGAACAGATGTGACCAATGTATTGCTCTATCTGACTGCACCTGACAAGGAGCCAAGAATATGAGCTGTGCTTTAGTTTTGAAAATAAATCAATAAATTCTCAGTGGGATACGTGTATTTGTCTGGTTCTTTTTACAAACTGCTGTCCAGTTAAATTTTGCATATCCGGTACTGTCACAGTCATTGACCTTATCACCAAAAACAAAAGCAGATATATTGTTTGGGATCAGAAGGAGCATGTCAATTAAGTGCAGTTTAAGTGAAATATGTGATGCTTACCTGCGAAAAATAAGCTCAAAGTGGAGCACTGGAACATAACCACAGTGTATGCTTTAAGTGAAGTTTTACAAGTATTCGGAGGGCCCATCTCAAAGCGCCTTCCCGCACTCTCATAACAGTTTCGAGAAGCAGTCAGCATTAAGATGTGAAATCTAATTTGCTATCCAGAACTGAAGAAAAGGAGTCGTTATGGCAGTGAATGCTGTCTGTCAGTGAATTGTTTCTTCCAGCTACACCACTTGATGGTCAGTAAGAGTGACCAACTCGAAAGAGTTTACAGTTTTGACATGCTTGACTAATGAAGAGTGTTCCACCACAAGATGACTGTAATGATGAATGACTCCCTGAAGGCAGTTTTCCCTGAGAGCCTAGAACTTCAGGTCAGTAAAGGGGGTCAGCCATAGACACTGACTCAAGACGAAGACATTTCTTCATTCACAGCTGTAATTCTCTGGAATTTCTGCTTGGCACATTTCACAACCTCTGAACGTGGCAGAAAACAGCCAATGAAAAGATTTTTGAGGCAAACACAGCACCCAGTTTATACACAGTTCCCACAAACCACAACAAGATTTTAAAAATTGTGTTTTTAGTGATGTTTTTTGATTAATATTATGGGCTAGGACACTGCAGAACCCATTGTCTTCTGCATATAATAGGATGGGATCATTTCCTTCCAACTGAGATCGGGCCAGGCCTCAGAATTTCCCACCACCAGCCAGCATGCAGGTCTTCTGCACTATCTTGCCTCTCTCCCAAAATGTTTTCAAGACCTCTAGGCTAGAGCAGAGCAGCTACCAACAAAAAGTGGTAAGTACAGTTGAAGTGACAAAGAGACATATTAACCTCAAGATATGATACCACCAATACCCATATAACTGCAGCATAACATCTTTATGCTCAATTCTTCTTGTAATAAAGGGGAACATTCCATTAGTATTCATTATTAAGTGCTAGACCTGCATAGTACCCTTCTGTGATGCATGCACTATATTGCCTAGATCTCTCTGCACCTTAGAATTCTGCATCATTCGCCATTTAAGTAATGCTCTATTTCTTTACTCTTCCTGCCAAAGTGAACAACATTACATTTTCTCACATGATACTCTACCTGCCAGACCTTTGCCCACTCGCTCATTGTAGATATATCTGTCTGCATCATCTTCATACCCATATATTTTGCTACCTATTCATCAGTAAAGTTAGCTACTACACCTTCATTTCCCTCCCTATCATTGGTATAAATTCTAAAAAGCTGAGGCCCCAGCACTGAACTTGAGGGATTTCACTCATCATATTCAGCCAATCAGATAGTGACCCATGAATACATAGTTTCTGTTTACTGCAAGCCAGTGAATCTAAACATGTTAATGTTATCCCGTACATTATGAGCTGCTTTGTTGCACAATAACCTATCCTGTGAATACCATCTGGAAATCTAAGTAAGGAATAGTCATAGGTTTGCCTTAATCCCGAGCATTTTTTTATTCCTTCAAAAGACTCCACCAATTGTGTACACATAAGCCCCCAGGTCCTGATGGACTTCATCCTAGCATCCTAGAGTTATAGAGTCATACAGCATGAAAACAGACACTTCAGCCTGATGCATCCATGCCAAGCAAGCTGTGTTTGGCTCATATCCCACAAAACCTTTCCTACTTGTGTAACTGTCCAAATGTCTTTTAAATTATGCAACTGCACCTGTATCCAACTTCCTACTTCCTAAATAACTTCCCCCCCCCCACCCCCATTTTTTGAAAAGTTGTCCCTTGGCTCCCTTTTAAATCTTTCTTCTCTTGACTTAAAAATAGGCCCTCTAGTTTTGACCACACCTACTCAATAGAACTAGCCTTTGCTATTCACCTCATCTATGCCCCTCATAATATTATAAACCTCTCAAGGCCACCCCTCAACCTCCTTCAGTCCAGTGAAAAAGTCCCAGCTTATCCAACCTCTCCTTCAATCCAGGCAACATCCTGGTAAATCTTTTCTGAACACTTTCCAATTTAGTAATGTCCTTCCTATAGCAGGGCAACCAATCCCGTACAACCTCAGCATGATGTTCCAACTCCTGTACTCAATGGTCAAGTTGAAGACAAGCATGCCAAATGCGGAGAACTATATAACTGAACCCCTAGGTCTCTCTGTTTGACAGCACTACCTAGTAACTGTATAAGTCCTGCCTTTGTTCATTTTACCAAAATGCAATACCTCACATTTATCCAAATGAAACTCCATCTGCCAGTGATCAGCCCATTGACCCAATTGATCAAGGTCTCTTTGTAATCTTCACTGTTGGCTAGAGCACCAGTTTTGGTGTCATCCGCAAACTTACTAACCATACCTCCTAAATTCTCATCCAAATTATTTCTATAAATGACAGATACTAAGGGAAGCAGCACCACTCCCTGTGGAACACCACTAATGACAAGCCTCCAGTCTGGAAAATAACCCTTCACCATCACCCTCTATCTCCTACCATTAAGTCAAATTTGTATCCAATTGGTATGTTCTGGTTCAACCACATTTAGAGTACTGTGTACGGTTCTGGTCGCCACATTACCAAAAGGATGTGGATGCATTGGAGAGGGTGCTGAGGAGGTGCACCAGGATATTGCCTGGTATGGAGAGTGCTAGCTATGAAAAGAGGTTGAGTATATTAAGATTATTTACATTGGAAAGACAAAGGTTGAGGGAGGGACCTGATTGATGTCAACAAAATCATGAGAGCTATAGACAGGGTGGAAAGCAAGAAGCTTTTTCCCAGAGGGAAAGCAGAGGGATACAGATCCTTGGAAAATAGGTGATGGGTTTAGATAGAGGATCTGGGTTGGCGCTGACTTGAAGGGCCGAAAGGCCTGTTCCTCTGCTGTAATTTTCTTTGTTCTTTGATCTTCCTGAATCCCACATGATATAACTTTATGAACCAGTCGACCATATAGAATCTTGTCAAAGGTTTTACTGAAGTCTTTGTAGGCAACATCTTTGGCTCTGCCTCATCAGCCCTTTTAGTTACATCCTCAAAAAAACTCAATCAAGTTTGTGAGACACAATTTCCCATGCACAAAACCATTGAAAGATATGGCTAATGATGCAATAGATGCGTTGATGTTAATTTTCCAAAACTAGCTAGATTTTGCCAATGTTCCGTTTGACAGGAAGCATCAAATATAACCCCTCTCCTCAAGAAGGGTAGGGGGCAGAAAACAGGAAATTATTGGCCAATTAGCTTAGCATCTGTCATGGAAAACGTGCTATACTCAATCCTTGAGGAGATTATATTGATAAGTTGGCAGAACTGTTACCGTAATACCTCATCTGAATTAGAGCAACACTGACAGCATAGCACTTCCTTTGTCCCTCTCTGAAATGCCTCCCCGTGATCAGTATCAATCTGGAGTTAGGCCAAATCTGCAGCGATTTGAAACCACCGCCTTCTGAGTTGGAAGACCTGAACCCAGACTGGCACTGAGGCAGCACTAAGTGTGGAACTGGAGGAACACAGCAGGCCAGACAGCATCAGTGGAGCAGGGAAGCTGACTTTTGGGTCGGGACATTAGCTTTCCTGCTCCTCCGATGCTGCCTGGCTTGCTGTGTTCCTCCAGCTCCACACTGCGTTATCTCTGACTCCAGCATCGGCAGTTCTTACTATGTCTGGCACTGAGGTAGGTGGGTTTAATGGATTGGATAACTATCTTTTTATTTCAATTTTGAATGTTGACTATAAATCATTAAAGCGTTATAAGAAACCGAAACAAAAAGTTAGTGAAAGCATCCCCCAATCAGTAAAAATCTTCAAACAGATTCTTGTTCATCAGATGATATTACAAATGAAGACCATCACCTACAAGCTCTACTTAAACAACCTGCTATACTGATTTGGTACTATATCCCCATTCCTTAATTGTCACAGAATGACTCCTGGGATTCCATTCCTATGAGCACCATAGATGTATCTGCACCATAGATGGACCGCAGCATTTTAAGAAGGCAGCTCAGCACCATCTTTGCAAGGCGCATTAGGAATGGGCAAGAACTTCTGCTCCATCCAACATCATCCATGGTCAATGAATAAATAAAAATGAAACAAATGAACTGTTTCTAAAAGAAAACCTACTCATTTTATTATCCTTAAAAAAACATTTACGCTGAAGAACAAAATATTTTCTGTGATTGTAACCTTCAAGCACTGCTCCATTAGTTGTAGGGTCCATCTTTTAAGGTGTGCATCATGTTGAACCCTGATGTGCAACTCAGAGGCCGATAGATTAGGAACATATTGATTGAAAGAGTTAGTCTTAACCCAGAGATGACTTTCTGGATCATTGGTCTTCTTTGACTGTAATGTCTTTTCCCACACCCCTTCCCCCATTCTGGAAATGCTTTGATTTTAAAATCCTCTTCCTTGTTTACACATTCCTGTAATCCCTCATGCTCCCTTATATATACAATCTCCTTCTGTCCCACGGATCTCTGCATTTCTCTGATCCTGACCTTTTTGCACGTACCGAATTAAATTACTCCACCATTGGCAGCTGCACATCAATTGCCCATCTCATCGATATTTCCTGAAATTTCTTCCCAAAACCTCTCCAACTTCTGTACCCCTCTTTTCCTTTAAGATGTTTCTTCTAGCCTGGCTCTTTCACAAAGTCTTTGATCACCAGTCCTGATAATGGCCTTATAAAGGATAAAGTCACCACAGTCCTATCAGACCATAGGGCTGCTCTCTTGTTAAGCTGAGGGCCATCATGCCTCAGGTGAGGGGAGAGGTTGAGAAGGAGAGTCTCACATGCTAGCGTCACCTAGTGTGGGAATTGAACCCAGGCTGTTCCCAATCATGTTGTATTGAAAGCTGACTACCCAGCTACCTCTAGTACGTTTCAATGTCACACTATGTTTGATACTGCTCCTGTGACTTTAGTAACATTAAAGACGGTATATAAATGCAATTTATAAGTGAAATGAGATATCGGATCCAGCTAACAGCCTGAGAGCTGAATTTTATCAGAATGCAATGCAACAGTGCAAGTGTACTTATCTGCTAACTTTTGAAATTACAAAATAAAGAGTGCCCCAGTCACCTCTGTGGTTTACAGAATGCACTGTATCATTGTCCATTAAGGTAGACCCTGCAGTGATTTCTTCAGTTTATTGTATCCATTAACTGGCACTCAGTATGTTTTCTCAGTCAGTCACACTATTCCTGGAGCCAAGTGTGTAATCTGCATTGACTTCTTTAAACTGACCATCTTTCAGGACAGGCTAAAAAGTAGTTGTGAGAGATAAAAACAAAGAAGCATTGTCAAATATGATTCCAAAATGCACTTTATTTGTGGCTTTTAACAATATGTTTCTGTTCGTCTTATTCTTTCTCAAGTGGTGATATTCGCAGCCAAATATCTCAGAAGAACCAAGTGGAAAATAATGTTGTACATGTCCTTTGCTACAATGCCAAACAGGAACTGAAGTCGATCTCGCAGCTGTCGCTTAAAATCTGAATATGCAAACTTCTTTTTAACCCATTTTTAACAATTCCTTAGGTTCACCAAAGATTCTCAAACAGCACTTTCCGAATAACCACTTCTATCTGGAAGCACGAGGTGCAGCAGATACATCAGAACACCACCACCTGCATGTTTGCCTCCAAAACACTCACTGTTTTGATTTGGAAATATGTCAAGTTCCTTGAGTTCCGCTGGGTCAAAATCCTGTAATTCCCTGCCATTGTGAGTTATCTACAGTGTGTTAACTGCGGCAGTTTAAGGGAATTCATCACCATCTTCTCAAGGGAAACTAGGGATGGACAATAAATGCGAGCCAGCCAGCGATGCCTACACCCTGTGAGGTTTCTTTGCCCATGTTTAACTTGAAGCCATGAGGCTATATGTTGACAACTCCCAGTTTAACTCCTTCTCGACTGTGTACCACTGTGTCACCACCTCTGCTGGGGCAGGGCATATCCAGGATGGTAATGGTGGTGTCTGGGACATCGTCTTTAAGATGTGATTCCATCCATATGGCTCTAGTAGGTTGTTTATTGACAAATTAACTAGTGTGGGAGTTACTCACTGAAACATTGTAGGTACTGTTAAAAGAGATGTAGATCACACCCACTAGTGACAACTTTCCCCTACTACATCCAAACTAATTCTGCATCCTGATCTCCTGAGCTAAGGACAGCTTGAATTATTACACTGATGTCATCCTTGGTTAATAATGTTACTCCTCTACATTCACCTAGCTTCTTATTCTTCTTAAATATCATATAATCCTTCAATATACAGAACCAATCCTTGTCATTTTGAGGTTATGACTTTGTAATGGCAATCAGATCATATTTATTTAATTCAATTTGTTGCTCTGTTATGAATGTTACCTGCTTTCAGATACAGAGCCTTGGGTTTTATATTTTTATTATCTCTGCAACATCTAGTCTTGACTTTTGGTGCTTTGTAAGTACTTTTTTTCCTCCCTGTCCCTTCCTTATTCTCTGGCCTTCATTTTTAGTATTATTATGTTCTCTCCTGCCTTGACCCCTGGATTTTGTATATCTACCCAACCTTGATTTCTCAACTGCTTGTTTTGTTTAAAGCCTTATCTACTTTCCTGGTTATGCAGATCTTCAAAAAACCTATTACAGCATGGTTCAGGTGGAGAGCACCCCAGTGTATAGATCCAAATTTTCCCAGCCACTACAATATGAATCAGAAGCAACTTCTCCCACAACAGTTTTTGGGCCCAGCATTCACTTCTCTAATCCTATTCACCCTGTATGAACTTGCAAATGGCTTACATAGTAATTACATTTGGGATTCAGCCTTTTAATGTAGTACCTAGATTCTTAAGCACTCTGTGTTGAATTCCTTTCCCAGTTCTACCTTGGCCATTAGTACCCACATGGACCATGACCACTGGATTCTCTACCTCCCACTCCAAGTTCCTTTCAGCCCATATTTTGAACCCTCAAATCAGGCAAACATCACAGTCTTCTGGACTTACACTCTTTGCTGCAGAGAACAGTGTCAATCCCCCTCACTATCCTGTCTCCTGCAACCACAATATTTATTTCATTCCCACTTCTTGAGTAGCTTGCTCATCTGTGTTCCATGGTCAGTTCGATCATCATGAGGCTTTTGCATTCCTTTCCTCTGGATCATCTTACTGCTCTCACTCACAGTCACAGCCTCTTGCCCACGAATATTTTAACATGATGTTTTACGTCCACATCTAATAATTTGAGTTCCAGATAGATTGGTTGAGGACAACACTAGGCCAAGAACTGCCTTCAGCCTTAGGCTTCCTTAGAAATCTATTTGTTGCCTAGTAATACAAGAGTTACTTAGGTGACAGTTACATGATATGTCAGGCTCTGATCTTTGTTACATTCGTAAAATTATTCTCTACCTTTTCTTCTAAACGGGCTTATCAGTTCTCATCTGTTCTATTTGATAGAATGCTGTTTTCACTAATTCTGTCCACACTGTGCTCTTCATAACCATTGGAGAGCAGCTCAATTGCAAGGCAGCTCAGAATCCTAAAGCCCTTACACAATACTAACTACTGGCCAAATTAGATGACCTTTCCTAATGGGTGCCACTGCCTCTGGGTATAAAGTGTCTAGGTAACCTTTCCCAGCCCTGATGTGCAATTCAGCCTCCACCCTGCCAACACTTAGTTGAGGTTTCTATAGCTGCTGGCTCTTTCTGCAGGCTTGTTTGTCCTTGATCACACTGGCACCCAGAATCTCCCATATATCCTGCACTCACATCATATCACTTGCCCTGCCATCTTTATTATGTGTTAAGTAATTAACAATTTTAAGCAATGCTACTCCTTACAGTCAGTTTAGTACTGTCAGTAAACCTTACCTGTACCAATAAGGTGCTCACAATTACTAATGATTGTGGGCAGTTAAAGCTTACAATTAGTCTCATGAGCCATTTATTTTGAAGAAGAGTCATATCAAAATCAAAACAGTAACTGTGTTCTTCTCCTCAGAGATGCTGGCAGACCTGCTGAGTTTCTCTGGTTTTGCTCAAGGCTCCCTCAGTCTGCTCAATATTATCCGCCCATACAATTGCCCTTCTTCCTCTTTGGTTTTTACATTCAATTTCTCCTTTAACTGTTGCCAGACAAAGGCTGGTGCATCTTTGTTTGCAATGTGTTCACCTGAATATCATACATTCTACCTAGCAATCCTGTGTGACCTCAAATCTACACTTGATTTAACCTAATCATTTGACTTTTTGCCCATCCAGTTTAAATTGAGAAACCTTCCCTATTCATGTGTTTTACGTAAAATGCACAAAGTGTTGGTCTGTGAATATACCATTTTCCAGTATCTTTAACGAACCCACTAACAGCAATTAGTCACTCACCAATTTATTTACAATTTCTCTGCAATATCACTATTATTCTCAATGGATGGACAAGAAAAGAAAGTTAAAGAGAATGCAACAAAGTTCAGAGTTTAAGGAACAAAAACAAAGTTGCTGGAAAAGCTCAGCAGGCTTGGCAGCATCTGTGAAAGAAAAAAAGAGTTAATGTTTTGGGTCCAGTGACTCTTCCTCAGAACTTGTTCCACAAAAAGTTCACAGTTTGTCAACTTACAGACTTCCAGGGCTGGCAGTTGTGGCAGAAATAGGGAGGGATAAGACACTGGAGAGATATATACCTCAGTGTAACAATTTTTAAATTGACCGCTTGGCCATCACGGGCAGTCCATCAGAATCAAAGATGACCTCTGTCAGGCTAGAGGAGGCGTCATTTGACTGAGGACCCAATGTAGCAGCTGACTTATCAAATGCCAGTGTACCTCACAAAATCTACACTTCTCATATGCATATTCAAGCGTCATATCAGTACTTGTTTGACATTCCCTAAAACATTTCCTCATTCCCAAGTTTACTGTCAACATCCCTACTGTTTGATGAAAACAAAAACTAGGTAGTGGGGTGAGGTTGGATTCAACAGTGAGGGTTAAAAAAGCTAGCTCCTAGATTTTCATTTGTTCCTTGGCTCTGAATGTTAAATATAATCTGTGGACCTTGGCTAGATTGACAATGATGACTATAGTAATTGATTTTAAATGATTGAAGATTAGTGCTCCTTAATGCTAATGAATGTCATATTGGATGTGGTTTTCTTTCTATCCCATTTTCTCCCAGTATCCTGTCCTTAGAGCCTATTTCTTTAAAAATTCATTCACAGGATGAGGGTGCCATGACAAGCCCAACAATTATTGCACGTCCGAAGTTGACTTGGTTTGAGCAAACTGAATGGCTCGCTCAAATATTTCAGGAAGTGCTTAAGTGTCAAACATACCGGCTGCTCACGTCCGATTGGGAGGAAATTGTGATGTCCGATCCGGATGTTTTCACTGCTAATGTCAGTGGAAACTGCACTGATACTTAACAAGTTGATGGCAAAAGATTCAAAAAAGGGGAGTAAGTAAGGAAAGCAGAAATGCAATATATGCCTTTCCATTCTCCACGCTGGATGTAACTTCCCTTTCGACTCCTTCTCAAGCAATTTACAGAAGTATGCAGAAGTAGCTTTTTCATCTAACTGGCTACATAATTATAACATTGTTAAACACTTCATGCCAATAAGGGGGCATTTCTAAATTCTTAAACGCAGATTTTCATATCCTATTACATTAGATATAAGTTCAGTTCATGTTACTGGGCCATAGCATGTTCAACTATTGAAATCATCTCAAAAACTGCAGTAATAAAAATACAGCATTAACATTTTCTCATTGAGTCACTACATCACAATCTGCTTAATACAATCTGGGGAGGCTTAATTTGCAATTTTTATTTGAGTATCTGTTTACACTGCTCAGGTTTTTGAATGAAATACTTGCAGATCAGGAGCTGATCAGTCTCTGATCAGTAAGTAGATCTCAAGTCTGCTATTATCAGAATTTTTTTTTAACTTAATACCAATCTGAACACTGACATAATCTTGGGGATGGAATATCCATGTGATAGCTTTACATGTATTAATACACAGTTCTTGCAAAGGTAGAAAAATGAAATCTTATTCCACAAAAAACTATGGGTTCTAACTCCATTAAATTGGAGATCAATAGATTTTGCTGTAGCTAAGAGATATAAAGTTAGAATGCAGGTGAGCCATGATCTCATCGAGTGTCTTGTGTTTTGTGCCTGTTGGTGATGATTGCCTTTTCAAAAGCGCTTCTTAGACACATGACAAAATTTCAGACCAACACTTAGTGCATTTTACATAAAATCCCTGAATAAAAGCTAGAGGGTGCTAAATATAAACTGGATGGACAGAAAATCAAATGAGTGGGGTAGATCAAGTGTTCATTTCGGATTGCTAGAATGAGTCAATGATAGAATCATATTGAGGCAAACACATTACAAACAAAAATGCAACAGTCTTGTCCTGGCAACAGTTGAAGGACAAATTGAAGTTAAATACCAAAGAAGAAGAAGGACAATTGTATTGGTGGATAATATTGAATGGACTGAGGAAGCTTGAGCAAAATCAGAGAAGTGCCAGAGAAACTCAGCAGGTGTGGTAGCGGCTGTGAAGAGAGGGATGCAGTGTTTTGATTTTGATATGACTAATGTTATAAAATAAATAGCTCACCGAGAATATAGTGAAAACAAATGGATGAAAATAATTGAAATGTGTACTGTCGAGCAGTTTTACTTTGTTCTTCACTTCTTAAAAATAATTAAGACCACAGATTCTCTAGCTTAACATCTCAAACTGCTTCCAGTATGATTTAATTTGAGGTGGTTCTGACTTGGAGAATAATTTGTCCCTCCCTCATTGCCCCCTCCCCCCACCTCTAGCCATTGTAATTTACAATTTTAATGGGGAAGTTAAATAGTTTAAGATAGCAAGACAAATGGTTCAGATGGCAATGTCTTATGGCTTGGCAATATTATGCTTCAATATAATTTCTAGGCTCATTAACCTAAATGCTGGCCTTAGGAACAAAGATTACATATGCTGAAAGACTTTGTCAAAAAATTATGTGCGTTTTGAATCAGAAGTGGAAAGTTAAAGTTCCTTGGGGATAGTAGGAACTGCTGATGCAGGAGAGTCTGAGATAACAAGGTGTAGAGCTGGATGAACACAGTGGGTGAAGCAGCATCAGAGGAGCAGGAATGCTGACGTTTCCGAAGAAGGGTCGTGGCCCGAAACGTAAGCTTTCCTGCTCCTCTGATGCTGCTTGGCCTGCTGTGTTCACCCAGCTCCACACCTTGCTACCTCAGTTAAAGTTCATCTCTGCTTTATTTTTAGTTAATATGCTTCTTTTAAATATTTTGATTTAATTGAGTTTTGTGAAAAGATGACTTAGTGTATTGACGAGGGTAGTATAATTGATCTGATTTACATGGTCTTCAATAAGGCCTTTGACAAGGACACTTATTGGAATTCTGGTCCAAAAGGTTAGAGCCCATGGGATTCAAGACAATTTGGAAAACTGGATCCAAAGCTGGTTTACAAGTAGGAAGCAAAGAGTGATGGTGGAGTGTTTTTTTTTGTGATTGGGAGCCTGTGACTGGTGGTGTACCACAGGGATCAGTGCTAGTGAAATAATCCTAGAGGGCAGTATCATGTCACCAAATCACCCTTTGTTTACACATGTATATTTGATTCTAGTTCAGCCTGGTCAGCGTCAATTCCCAGGGTGTCAAGGTGTCTGACACTCCTGCTTTAAACTATCAGCCAGGGCTCTCTGATGGGACCAGCTTAACGGTCCAAATCAAGGAACTCATATTTTTAAAGGTCCACCTGGGTGACCTTGTTACAATCACTACAGCCGGGACATTTTTAGTTTGTTATATGTGTTAACAACTTGGATGTGAAAATAGAAAGTATATTTAGTAAATTTAAAGGTTACATGAAATTTGGTGGCGGTTGTTGATAATGAGGAGGATGATGTCAGGCTACATTCTGATATTGATCAACTGGTAAATTGGGCACAGCAAAGGCAGATGGAATTTAATCCTGATGGGTGTGAGACCTAACAAGGAAAGGACATACACAACTGTCCCTAAGAAGTACTGAGGGACAAAGGAACCTTCGTGTACAAATTCATAGATTCCTGAGGGTGTCAGCACAGGTGGACAAGGTGGTGAAGAAGGCAAATAGGATGCTTGCCTTCATTAACTAGGGTGTAGAATATAGAAGGAACACAGCGTGCTGTTCTGGCTGCCACACCATAGGAAGGGCATGATTGCACTGGAGATGATGCAGAGAAGATTCAATAGGATGTTGCCTGGGATGAAAACTCTCAGTTATGATGAGAGACTGAATAGACTGGGTTTGTTTTCCTTGGAAGAGAAGAGGGTGTGGGGTCTCTAACTGTGGTATAAAATTATGAGAGGCATAGACAGAGTAGAATGTGAAAATATTGTTCCCACAGCAGATCTACAGGTCGGAAGTTTGAAGTGTAGAACAAGTGGTTTAGAAGAGATCTGAGAGAAAAAAAGTCAGAGTGGTGGAATGTGCTGCTTGAGAGGGTGCTGCAGGTAAATATTCTCAAAAGATTTAAGATATATCTGGATAATACTTAAAATGCCAGGGCACAGTAGGCTATGGACCAAGGCGGGTAAATGAGTTTAGAGTAGTTTGGTGTTTGTTGGTCAGCATGGACATGGTGGGCTGAAGATCCTGTTTCCATGCAGTTTGGCTCTATGACTTAAGTTGAGCTCAAACAGTTAAAGAAAATGAGTAGATGAAAATCAAACAGAAATGTTTTGACTGGTGTATCAGAAATTTGTGGGATTCAATGAGCTTTTACAGTTATCTCCTACCTTTTTTGCTGGATTGAAAACTGGAAATATGAGCTTGAAATGGGACCAGTAAAGCAAACAATCTATAAATGTCACGTGGCACATATTAACACAAGAGAGACAAGAAAATCTGCAACTCAGTGTGGCTGGAAAAGATAGAAACAGTTATCAATCAGATAAGCTTTCTTTTGGTTTCATTTCCACTGAGCACACGTCTCTTCTCCATTGAAGAAGTATTCAAAAAATACGTTTTGTAGATCAGAGCTAGTTGATTAAGTAGTATGACATTATAAGTCACAATGAACACCAAAAGAGTTTATAAGTCTTGTCTCACTTTGAATAAAAAATAGCCTTCAAACACATCCTGTTTACACCAAATGCTACATGTTAATCTGATAACAAATGTTAATTATATTTTCAGGTATGAAATATGTTTTTAATGGTATCCTTTTTGGAACTTTATAATGGTTATAAAATAAACTTAAGAAGCACAGTGTATTTTTCATGTTGGCACTCTGAGCATTTGCATTAATGTTAATTTCAAAGAGAAGCTAGATAAAGTTGACTTTTTGTACATTCTTCAGTATTGGGCAAAAATGACAAGATAACAAAGTGTGAAGCTGGTTGAACACAGCAGGCCAAGCAGCAACTCAGGAGCACAAAAGCTGACGTTTCGGGCCTAGACCATTCATCAGAGAGTGTGTCTAGGCCCAAAACGTCAGCTTTTGTGCTCCTGAGATGCTGCTTGGCCTGCTGTGTTCATTCAGCTTCACACTTTGTTATCTTGGATTCACCAGCATCTGCAGTTCCCATTATCAAAAATGACAAGTCACACGAGTTGCCCTGAGAACAGGCAGCAGCGAGGTTTTTCTTTGAACTGGTGTAATACATGTGAAGATATTTAGCAAGAAAATTAAACCATCCCTTGAAATAGAGCTCAAATTCAATAGAAGATAACAAAGTGTGGAGCTGGATGAACACAGCAGGTCAAGCCACATCTTAGGAGCACAAAAGCTGACGTTTCGGGCCCAGACCATGAAGGGTCTAGGCCCGAAACGTCAGCTTTTGTGCTCCTAAGATGCTGCTTGGCCTGCTGTGTTCATCCAACTCCACACTTTGTTATCTCAGATTCTCCAGCATCTGCAGTTCCCATTATCTCAAATTCAATAGGAATGATTTCATAATAATCGTGCATTTATGGTGAGGCATTAGCCAGGTATGAGGATTTAAAGCTATAATAAACTTTAAGCACTAGAATTCCTTTCTAAATCTGGCTCTTCTATCTCTGCCTTTAATAAATAAATCATTAAATAAACATTTAGCCACCTGTATTTCCTTATATGGTGCAATATGAAATCTTGTTAGGCATGAAGGCCACTAACATAGACTGCTGAGCTAGTCCTGCACTTGTTTTTTTGAGGTCTGCTGGAAGGAAGATGCCATTATTACTGATAGTTTTGATCTAACCAAAGAGATCCTGAAAGCACATTTCTTGATCATGGTGTTCACAGTTGATGCCCTTTCCACTAACCCAGTCTAAGGATGCATGAAACCCCACCCCCCCCCCCCAGTCTCCTATCGTACCTATGAGTCACTATACTTTTCCGAGGGAAGCATAATTGAGTTCCTATATTCCACCAACTAAACTGCAGATCAGTATAATGCTGTGATAAGTCTTCAACAAATAAGCCTTTTTTTAAAAGGTTGAAGCTTTCTTCATCTTTAGGCATTTCATTGGATCATTCTTTGATAGTTCCCCTTTGCGCTGAGCTGCTGCCACATTGTCATGTTGGGATTTTCAAATTTTTTGATCGCTGCTGACAGTCTTCCTTTCTAAATTACCACAAACCAATCTGTGAATTCAAGTAAGCCCATGCCTCAAGAACTTGCAAGGTGTTTTATATTGCTGTTGTTATATGCTTCTCAATCTATATCCTGGGATAGGTATCCTACTTGGATCATTATCTTTCTGAATATGTCCATGCAAATTTCACCTTCTTTATCTTTTGATCGTTGTGTCCCATAGGAAGCCATCTTCCATTGTCTCTTGTCTTGTGCCCTACATTCTGGGAGATTCATAATTTTTCGAGATGCAGCTTCAAATTCTGGGTCCTCACACCACCTACTAATTAGTCATTCTTTCCTAAGCAAAACAGATTTGTTCGTGTTCACTCCAGAAGATGCATGACTAACCACCTTGTCATTAAATAGGCAAGAAGAAACCTCTAGAGATCCAGACAGTCCACCCTCTGCTCTACACCATTTTCAAGCTTCTGGATGTGGACAAATTAACCCATTACATAAAACAACCAATGTGTCCATTTTAGATTCCCATGGGCCAACCCAATAGCATGCCCCCATTTTCTAATCATCATCCTTCATTGTTCTCAGGCGTGGAGTTCAGTTAGACACCCATGGTCAACTTTACCTCACATATGGTCATGTATGAGGCGGACTGTGTGAGATGCAATTGCATCATTGTCCACTGTGGGTGTTGATGGTTCTCCTGGGATATAGGAATCAAACTACAGCCACTTTCCCTTCTATGAATTTTCTTCATCATTTGCTAGCAATCATGACTTCCTTTGATGCTCAGACAGCTCAAGATCGAACTGAATTGAATTGAATCATTTTTTGTCACGTGTATTCAATGTAAAAGTACCGTGAAAAGTATGTGCCTTCGCCATACATACATGGTGCCATTCACAATAACTTAGGATAAGAAAAAAAGCACAGATAACTCAAAAGAGTCCCACTTCAGACTATCCGGCCCACATCATGTCGCTGCCACCGCCCTGTTCTGGGATGCCTCACTGGCCCGATCTCAGCACCATTGCCTCGCCGGCCTGCTCTGGGTTCACCGCTGTCACTTCAGCCCATGCTCGATCCACCATCACTGGAGGACACAGCCTGTGCGTTCTTGGCGGTGACCCAGCTCCTTCCTGACTCCTTAGGTAGGTAGTTGAAAGGAGTTGGGGGTGGGGTATAGAATTACTACAGAGTCAGAGAGAAGAAGGGAGAAAAAAAGGGAAGGACAAGGAAAGAAAGAAAGAGAACTGCTGAGCAGAGTAGAGCTCCAAATGGAATGACTTACCCTGTTGCCATCTTGCCGGAATTAATTCTGCCCACCTGGGCAGAACATAAAGTTACCAACATCCCAGCCTTCATCAAGAAGATTGAGAACAGAATCAAAATCATGGACAGGGCGGTGGGGATAAGGGAAATGTTAGTGGACAAATGGTAACAATGTAAAGGGAAAACACAAAGATCTTATGGGAAAATGGTTAAGTTCTATTGTGTTATTGAGCAATTTACATAATCAATGATCCCTGCTGATATTGATCCACACTTAGAATTGTGATCAAGTTGCAATACCTCCTACCTACTTATGTATTGAGTAAATTCAAATAATAAACATTCCTTTTGATCAGCATTGAGACAGGTCTCTTAACAAACACAGCATTATATTTACATATGTGCATACGTGAAGGCTTTACCTGATGAAGGAGCAGTGCAACGACAGCTTGTGATTTCAAATAAGCCCCTTGGACTATAACCTGGTGCTGTGTGACTTCTGACTTCATTTTTTTGTATAAACTCATCTGGTTTACTGTAGGGAAGAAATCTGCTATCCTTACTGATTTTGGCTGACATGTGAATCCAAACCCATAGCATAGCATTGTGGGACTGTTAATTACGTTCTAAAATGGTCTAGTAAGCCATTCTGTTCAAAGATAATTAGGGATGGGCAACAAATGGAAAAAAACACACAAATTATACAGGATTCATTGTGTGTTGCAATTGAATCCAATTGAACTGTGCTTGTCAGTAAATTTGCTTCTAAATTTCATTTGAGTGCAGAAGCAGCTGGTTGAGATAATAACCTTAAGTCTAGGAGATAATGGGGTAATCTATTAAACTTGAGACAGTCAAAGATTTCATAGAATAGATAATTAAAAGACTGCTTTTTCTGGTGAACAACCAAAATAGATCTTCAAACTAGAGCTAAACTGTTCAGGGATGAAATCAGCAAGCAGTATTTCACACAAAAGATGATGGAAAATTGTGAACTCTCCAGCAAAACATTTTAGCTGCTGGAGCAATTGGAACTATCAGGACTTAGATCAATGGATTATTTTTTTGACAAATGATTACAAGGCATATGGAGCAAAGGCAAAAAAAAAGAGCGTAAATGAGGAGCAACTACTTCTGACCTGAATGACAGAATGGGCTTGATGGGCTGAATAGCCTATTTCTTTGCTACTCTTCTCAGAATCTCATTATTTGAACCTGTCAACATGTCACTTACAAGTAGGAAAGAGAATTAATTAAGGTTTAAAAACATTATCCACTTTTACATTTGAAACTCAAAAGTAAACAATATTGTAGGAAGATTTCAACTGAATTTCATTCTTTAGAACAAAATTAGCAGTTTCAGTAAGTCTTCCTCTTAAATAAATTCACAATCCTTGTCACTCACACAAATTACACACCCCGATTTTCATTGGCCTCAATCACTTTGTGTAAAATGTTCCTTCCCTCAGTGGGCTACTTTAGATCTTATATAGAAGGAAATTGATTCATGTGGAAGATAATAGAAAACAAATTTTAATGAAACATGCTATTGCAAGTTAACTTTGCAAATTGCTTTCAAATTTATGCCAGTGGAAAAAGAGATCTATTTAATGTGATTCTCTGCATAAAGATTTCCAAATTGGATCTAATACTTTAATTGGTGAATAGGGAGAAATAAAGCTTCCATTATCTTAATGTTTATTGTTTAATAGCCCGTTTGAGGTAATATAGAAGGGGTGTTAAGTACAGTGCCAAGTTAACATGCACTTGTGTAGTGACTTTTGTGAAGTGAAAGATTTGAAGTAGCAGTGCTGATATGAAAGAAAAAGTGAAAAATGACAGAGAGTTGGGAGAGACAACCAAAATGCATAGCTGATGGTCTTGATTTGAAGAGAGCTTTCTGAGAGGACTGAGGTGTCACAAGTCAAAAAGGGTGAGGTAAAAGGATGTCCAGAGTGTGGGACTGGATCAGCACCAGTGGCCTCACATCAAAGTTGTAACTGAGGCATGTGGAGGATGCAACTTGAACCTGATAAAGTGAGGCGTAATGGGCTGCAGGTCTAAGTAGGATGCTGATCAGAGGGTCGGTGCAGATTCAATGCACAGTAGGGATTCTATGAAAGAAGGATTCAGGGGTTTAAAAGGATTTGTGTATCCACTTACAGATCTACAAAATGTCCCACAGTTTCATGGTCAATGAGGTACTTATGAAGTACAGCCTTTATTTCAAAGTAGGAACTTGCAAAGAAGTAGGAGGTAAAATAGTCAAACGAATTTCTGGCTAAGTTGATGAACTGCAGTTTGAAGTTTTCAACTGGTACTCAAGGCTTGTCATGTGCCATAAAAGCAGCTATCTACCATTATAACCACGACTAAAGTGAACAAAAAAGACAATGGCATAGATTTAATGCAAAGGTGCTGGACTCATCCACAGAATGCAAAATAGATTACAACATCTCAAGTCATAATATAGAAATGTGCATTATATTTGTATTTTCTTACACATGGATTGACCAGAATTATCATCATCACCATGATCTTGAACGAGAGGTGTGAGGTGGAGGTCATTTAAGTTTGCAAAGAAAAGAAAAGTGAGGTAGTGAGACTGTGAATTCACACAAACACGTGAACGTTAACGCAGTCATTTCATATTGCTCATTATGATATAATAACTGCATGTGGCACCCACAGGTTTATAATATTTGAGATTTTCTGTTACAAGTAGAAATGAGCAATGTGCTGGGTGAGAACAGGACTGGGTTCTATACCTCACATTGCCACGATCCCAAAAATCTCTGATACTCAGTTATGGCTCACTTGAAAAGCGGCCACAGCAGTCAACAAGGTCCAGGAGATTAACACTACGCATCACATCAGGGAGGTCATGTGTCTTCAAAAAGTAAATGATTCTCCAACCACTCACTCCCCATGCCAGTCTCAGCACACACCTCTATTTTGCTCTGGTTGCTAACCATTTGTTAGCAGAAAAATAGAGAGTGACAGATGGAAATTTTCCATCAGTTTTGTTTTCCAAGTCTCTGCAGAGGAGAAGTATACCGGGTAACTGGAAGATGACAAATTTGGTATCACTCCTCAGAAGTGGAGGCAAAGAAAGTCCAGGGCACGCCAGGCAGCATTGGATAAGACATGAGCACGATTGCAAAGTTAGCTTGATCTGTCAAGATCTAGAGGACTTTGAATCATAGAGCCATAAAGATGTACAACACAGAAACAGACCCTTCGGTCCAACTTGTCCATGCTGACCAGCTATCCTAAATTAATCTAGTCCCATGTGCTAGCATTTGGCCCATCTGTCTCTAAATCCTTCTTATTCATGTGCCCATTCAGATGCTTTTTAAATGTTGTAATTGTTTCAGTGTCCACTACTTCCTCTAGCAACTCATTCCATTAATGCACCATAATCTGCATGAAAAAGTTGCCCCTTAGGTCCCTATTAAATCTTTCCCCTCTTAACCTATGCCATCTAGTTTTGGACTCCCCCATCCCAGGGAAAAGACTTTGTCTATTTACCCTATCCATGCCCCTCATGATTTTATAAGCATCTACAACTTCACCCCACAGCCTCCAAAGTTCCAGGGAAAATAGCTCCAGCCTATTCAGTCTCTCCCTATACCTCAAACCCTCCAACTCTGGTAACATCTTCGTAAATCTTTTTTGAGCCCTTTGAAGTTTCAGAACATCCCTCCTACAGCAGGGAGACCAAAACTACGCACAGTATTCCAATAGTGGCCTAACCAATGTCCTGTACAGCTGCAACATGACTTCCTGGTTCCTATACTCAATGCACTGACCAATAAAGGAAAGCACACTTGCATTTCTTATGGTGCGTTGGGAGTGTTCCTACCTCCAGACTGAGTAGACACAGGTTCAAATCATACCTGCCTCGTAAGTGTGTCTATGCAGGTTGATTGAGATAATTCTAAAGGATTGTTCCTGGGAGGAGCTAACCAACTGCTATGTGTCATGTGGGCAGCATGCTAGAAATCAAGCGCTGCTATGCCTGGAGTCAGCACAAAAGTGAAAGATTTTTCAAAATGTTCCCCAAATTAGCTGTCATCTATACCCAGACTGACCATTGGCTTATAACTCAACTAATTCAAACTCTTTTATAAGCTTCCCATTACACATTGACACACATGGAAACACACACTCACTCACACTCTCCCTCAAACACACACTCTCTCTCTCTCTCTCTCTCTCTCTCATGGAAACACACACTCACACAGAGAAGTAGACAGGGAAAGAATATAGATGGCGGGAAAATTGGGAAAGAAGTATAATGGTCTTTGTGCACATGATCTGTTAAGTTGGTTCTTGTGCTGATCAGAACATTGTTTCTCTACCATCCTTCTCTGGATGCTTTTACTGGTTTGTGTGAAGCACAGGGTGATTGGTTCACTCTTATGAGAAGATCTGGCTTATCATATAAATGTTACCTTACAGTGGCTATCAAAGAAATAATGAGTTGCTATTCGCCATGCTTATAGTGGCTATTCTGCAGAGCCCAGAGGGTCAACTTCGGGGCTTGTGCTGGTCTATCCACCTCTTTCTCAATCTTGTTCACAGCCTCAAACTGTTCAGCTACCTAACAACAATCACATAGTTATTGGCAGACAGACATACAGATCATTGATAACAGCTCACTAATCCACAAATTAATCAGTTTCTTGTTGCCAACCAAAGATCCATCCATAAAACTCCATCCATATATAAACCCTTAGCCCAGTCAGTCTGCATTCTAAACTCCAATTACTGCTTGACTACTAGCTATACAATGAGGCTTCCTGTGGGTGTCAGATAACATGCTTTTCAAAACGTGCAGTAATCCTTGGAAACTCTGGTTTTATTTTTCTCATTTCAATCTACAATTTTAAAAACACTAAAATATAAAGACACAATCCTTACCGTATTTGGGTTTGTGGGTGAATCAGTGCGAGAATGTTTCCATGGCAGTAATGTGCAGTTACACTTAAATTGATCTTCCTGCCTTACTACAGCCAATCACATATCTTGGATATGACGTAAATAGTGATTAAGCACACTGTGGTAAATATTTACTGTATATCAAAATTGGGCCTTTCTTTCACCAGTCTTTATGTAAGCATCATTCCCCACCTGGTCTCAGAAGTGTAGACTAATACCAATAAGAAATGTAGCAGGTATCCCAGACAGTTCAGATGAACATGACTACAACATACTAAGATGGGAATTGTAACGGGTACAGCTATCATGCATAAAACAAGCAGTTATTCTTGTTCATTAATAATTGGAAAAAACATGTAAGATGAAATTACTGAAACCTTACAGAAACATGAGTGAATTTGGCCAATTCAACACAGTTTCAAAAGGAAGCTCTGCTTACCAGCATTATATTATTAAAAGATTGCAGTTCAAGAGCATACAGCCATTAAAAAAATTCAATCAGAATTCTTCACTTTAAATTTAAGTGAGAATCATTCAAATAAAAGGATGCGATGTTGAAACCTCAGTGAAACGATGAACTAACTATTGCTTACAGCTGAGACATTTTTTGTATTTGCTCATTGAATGTGGCTATTGCTGCTCAGGCTAAGAATTATTATCCAAAACAAATTGCACTAGAGAAAGTAAGCCGCTATCTTGTACTGTTGCAAACAATGTGGTCTAGGTACCCACAGTTCCACAAGGGAGAGAGTGCCTATGTTGAAACACAGACACTGAAATAATGGAGATATATTTCCAAGCCCAGGTGGTGTATAAGTTGGAGGGAAAACCGCATGTGACTATGTTCCCTAACATCTCATGTCCTCGTTGACCTACAGGCAGAGGTTTTGGAAGATGCTGAAGAAGAAAATTCAGTAATTTTCTGCAATGCAGATTCCATAAAAAGAATGATGTGAAAGTAGTGAAAAAAGTTCAGGTCAATCCATGAGGATGTTATCAAGTATCAAGCATTAAAGCTGTCAAAAAAATTGGACCTTTTCTCTCATTGTGCCTGAAAAACAGCTGGACAGAGGTCTTCAAGATGCTGAAGGTCAGAACATCTACATACCAGCTACAAAAATGGCCCCGAGTTTCCAGTTGACTGCCACTTCAACATACCACCCTGTTCCCTGGCCAACATCTGTCTCAGGTTTGCTGCAGTGCTCCAGCGAAGCTCAGCACAAGCTGGAAGAACAGCACCTCATTTTCCACTTGGGAACTCTCTAACCTTCTGGACTCAATATCAAGTTCAACAATTTTAGGGCTTGAGCTATCCTATATCCTTTCGCTTACCGACACACTCCAGGCCTTGTTATCGCATCGTCTACTATTTCACATAACCCATTGTTACGTACTAATAGTCCCTATTAATAGCTGTTGATCCTTTCAGCTTCATTGTTATCCATTCCTTTGTCTGTCCAACTGTTCTTCTCTCTCTTTGGACTCTACCTCCACCTATAATTTACTCCTGACTACTACTCCCCCTCCCTGCCTTCTTCATAAAAATTTCTTCATTTTCCTAACTACTATCAATTCTGAGGAAGGATCACTCAAACTGAAACTTTAACTCTGATTTCTCTCCACGGATGCTGCCAAAACTGCTGACCTTTCCCCACAATTTTGGTTTTTGTTTCTGAAGACTTATGATTGATGGTAATAGATTATTTATATCAAGTCTTCATGACAGTTCAAATATGAAGTTGACTGTCAAACCCCATATTGAAGAGAGTTCATGTGTCGCAAACAATTAAAGTTGTCATAGCCCCAGAGATCTGCACTCTTGTTAGATGGAGAGACAATTAGTGATGAGCTTAACCTGAGGGTCACCATGTGGTAAGGTTGAGAAGGAGGGACCTTCATGGTAGCCTGAGCTGGTAGAGGAATTGAACCTGCGCTGTTGGTATCATTCTACATCACAGACGAGCTGTCCAGCCAACTGAGCTGGCTGACCCCAATTGGAGACAGTTATATGGTTGTTGAAAGAGATGTATATTAAGGCATATGGAAAGCAAAGCAGGATGGTGCCATTAAGCTAGGTGATTCATGTGAGGAACAACAACAGCAAGGACTGGACTGAGCCCAGTGCCCAATAAAATTGTGCAGTCGTGAGATACACAACCTAACCATGACATGAAGATGTTGAAATTATGCATTACAGGTTCTAATCAGGGAATGAGATAATCTTTTGATAGAGATTATAATATATAACTGTACACATAGGCCCAGGTTCTGCTTGAGCAGGACGTCTCATGCTTTACCCCGTTGTCAAGACTTGGTTGGGCATCAAAAAACTTTCTGCCCGCATGTTTGATGTAACTGAGAGTTGGTGACATGGCGTGAGAGCAATAGAGCAGCTGGGACCTTGGTGAATTAGGTCTACTGGTCACAGTTTACTACATTTCTGTGTTTGCTATTAGAAACAAATTACACTTAAAGGTAACCTTGGTTCTAATAACCACCCAATATGGGATAGCACTACAGATCTCCCTCTTGCCTGAAACATTTGTCTGCTCACCATTATTCTTGTCCCTTAAACAATTTTGCACCCATACAGCCATTGCCCCTTCGACCTCATGAGCTTAAATTTGTCTGATAAGTCTATTGTGCAGTAAGCTATTAAATGCTGTTTATTAGTCTACATTCAATGCTCCAGTCAAATTATCCACATCAAACATCTCCATTAATTGATTAAATAACTTAAGCAAGCATGTCAGACATGTCAGAAGTTCAACTTGGTCCGCCATCATCTTCATGGCTTCACTGGGGATAAATAGGAAATGCCGGATTTGCCAATGATGTTCGCTTTTGAAAATTAAGTTAACGAACAATATCCAACACAATTTGAAGATTTTAGGATTTATTGGAGTTTAGTGAGCCAACAGAATGGAACAATTATTGGGTGGTATGTGAAACCACAATTATTAATATGGAACCTAATGAAAGAGATCTAGTAAGTGCTTTTTGGTTGCTAACAACATTTTCTGTTCAGCACTCCATGCAAAATAGAATGTCTATTTTCCCTTAAAAAAACATGTTCCTTTGCCTACTAACATTAATGTACTGAATTTGTATCAGGAAGGGAAAATAGCAGGCAGCTATAGTGATTACCGAAGTGGGGACTTGTTGTTGAACACGGCCCTCTGAGACAAAAACCCTATCAAAATAAAAAAAAATTAAGAAGAGCGGGATAAAGAGTCAGATCATTTTCCTAGTGATTCACACCAGAATTGGAATGTAGACCAACTGGTCAATCACAGAACTGTTAGAATGCAAAATAGGCCAATCAACCCAGCATATTAGCACTGGTTATCTGGACATTTCAACTTGGTGGCAGTCTTCTGCCCCTTACCCAGTACATTGGCTGATTAAATAGAAACAATGTCCTTTTGAATGTCTCAATTGAACTTACCTGTGCCACATTTCCAGGTAATGTGTCCCACATCCTAATAACGCACCTTGATTTACTTCTATTAGGAAACAATTTAAAAGTATGCTCTTTGATTCTCAACCTTCTTTCAAGTGAGAAAAGTCTTTTCATAAAAGTCACAGTCAACCATCGTCCTGTAGGCCAGACCAGGTAAGGATGGCAGTTTCCTTTTCTCAAAAACATTAGTGAACCAAATGGGTTTTTCCAACAATTGACAATGGATTTATGGACATTAGATACTTAATTCCACATTTTTACTGAATTCAAATTTCACCATCTGCCATGGCGGGATTCGAACTCTGGTCCCCAGAACACATCTTTGGAGTCTGGATTAACAGTCCAGCAATCTACACAGATAGGACAAATCTAATGCCACTTCAATGGAAGGCTAAATTTTAAAAAAAAGCTCCAAAATCATTGGGAACCACATTTGATACATGGAAAATATCTGACAAAACTACCTGGCATTTTTCGAGCAGAAGTTGATTATTTGCAAAGACCTTTGCATCACTCTAGCCAATAAAAGAAACTAAACAGAACACCTTCTGCAGCAGAATGCATGTAAAAAAAATTTCTTAAATACATTTTTTTAGCGACCAAATAATCAACCATTATTCTTGTTATAATTTTGAATTGATATTTTGGCAATTTGGAGTCGGTGTACACATGATGGGCTGAATGACCTCATTCTTCATCACTTGTATGATTCTGTGATGATAATCAAGTATGATATTGGTTACCAGTCTATTCCAAGGCAATGCAGGGACTAACCATGTACACTTCGGATGAAGATGCAAATTTATGAACAATTTTCTATTCTTTTATCTGCATTATTGTCTGTGGCCAAGTATATTTCTTCAAGTATAGAGTACCTGTGGAAAGAAGAGTAGGCTATATTACCTTGAAATATAATAATTTTCTCATTTGTGATGGAATATTTGTAAATGTTTATTTTTAAAAAGAAGGCAATGGATTGTATGAGTCATGATTTAGCAGTGGATCGATGTCTTCAGCCTATTAGTGGTGACAGAAAAAAATGCACTCAGTTTTCAGCAAACTTGTAAATTGTCAGATATAACTGGTTTATCAGACTTTAATGGCACAGCTATGATCTAGCACTAATGGCCTGGCAGTAGGTAAGAGGGTTGCTATAGTAACCTACCTTTGAATATAAAAATGTCTTTCTGTCACGTTAACAGCCCATAATTCTAACTGTTGCAGTCCTCTGAGGGCAGAGTTAAAAGTCGAGACTGCAGTTGGCCATCTACTTACATTCCAGGAAATTTAGTTTATTTCAAACTAATTGCTCCTCCACCATTGACACCATGTGCCCACATTAAGTGCTCTGCTTAAAAAAATGTATTTGATTGATTTGGGCTGGATACAGTCCCCCGAGTGTACTGGCCATATCAAGACTCAGGTTAAAGTAATTCGCCATGCATCAGCCCATTTTCAGTTTCTGTCTCTACTCACACAGGTCCCATCCCAGTTTTGGCAATTGATGCATGATCTTAGGTTACTTACTGCCCTCCTGACCAAAACAAGTCAGAGACTCATGACTTCACTGCTGAGAATTTAATGGATTGTTAATTGGTCCTATCACTTTAACGTTTAATACATGTTGTTTCCTTGCCTTTGTCCTCACAGGCTAACACAGTTTTCTGTATGGCTGTCGATCAGCCTGAACTGATTGCAAACTCTTTGAATGGCAATAAAAAGCCAAATAAATCTTTTGAACTGAAGCAAGGCGAGAGTGCCAACTCATTCCATGTGAGACGGGCATGGCAAATGTACGGAAGGCGATGCTGCAGGAGAACGTTTTTACTCCAAAAGGAGAAAAGCTGATGCATGTTCTGCAAATACAGGTATCTGAAGGAAATGAGGATTACTGCTTGTGCCTCACAGGTAGTCAATGAGATGGGGAAACTTTCTTTTTCTGTAATTAAGTAAACTGTTTTATCTGTGCTCTAAATTATAGCTCTCTCAAAATATAATTTTTGAGGGATTTTGATAATATAACCTTTCCTGCAATGCATCTTTTTGTTCCTAAATTAGTTACCAGGGATGAAGATGTTCAGATTACCTTTTTGAAAATCTTACCTAATGGGCTTAAAGAGAAATACTTGACTCAGGCGGTCTGGTTCCTAGAAGATTTAACAGTGGTGGATGGAAGAGATGCGACTGCAGTAAGGATTCTAATTCTCATTTTTCCGATCTTGTTACTAAGAGAGATAACCTGAACCTGGTGGAAAAACCATTCAGACAAATTAACAATGAAGATATGCATGTATCATAGTGAATTGGACACATTAACATAGTTATAAACGTATCTAAAGTTAAAAAAAGAAATACTTTGACGAATTTGCTTGCTTTCAGAATGTAGCTCAACTGTTTGCAGTGATGCTAAGTGGATCTCATTTACAGTGGTTTTCTCGCAGGGAAGCAATAAACACTTCATTGTCTGTGAGAAACAATTGAATACTGGAGGAATGTATGTCACAATGCAGATACAATAAGTGTAAAAACAATGTATCACAGTTGAATGTTCTCTGGTATAAAAGTGTTGCATATTGTATTTACAGAAGTGGAAGTTTTGTATTATGCTGTTAAAGAGTTTCAGAGAAATATTCGGAATTCGCAATTAATTAATAAAATGTAGTTAACATTAGATTGTTCATTCAAACATGCAGTTAAATATCAGCATGATGAGGTTGTTCAAACAGGGAAAGAAATCTGTAGCACAGGATTGTGTTGCTATATATTTGAGTTCCTTATGAGAATTGCAGTGGTTAGTTTGACTGAGAAATTTATAACAATAGCTTGCAACATGATTCCATTTTACCATCTTTAAAAAGACTTAATCTCCTTTAGAGAATCATACAGATATCCCAAACATTTTTTGAAAAAATATATAAATTGTTAATTCAAATTTTAGCAACTAAAAATAAATCTAAAATCACTCTAAATTTGAAATGCTAATTTCAATGAAAACATTGCTGCCATTGCGTGGAATGCCCTGCCTGCAACAGTAGTAGACTCGCCAACTTTAAGTGCATTTAAATGGCCATTGGATAAACATATGGATGATAATGGAATAGTGTAGGTTCATTGAGGGCCGACGAGCCTGTACTGCACTGTATTGTTCTATGTTCTAGTTGTTCATTTTGACTCATTAATTAAACTATGCACTCTTATTCTAAATGAAATAATGAATTGCTAATTGTTTCAACTTTCTCAAATCCTTGTACACTATTTCTGCCCAACTAATCATCTAATGCTCTCTAGGTGCGCTGACTAAAACAATAATATCATAACCTGACATTCCAATATTCTTATCCAATGACTGGTGTTTGATTGGGATACGCTTCAGTCAAGAAAAAGAGATGGATTGTTTGTTTCCGAGAGACTACTAATATTATTCTGGGTGGCAACTGTATTATGATATTGCTTTTAATACTTTTTTGGTGGTGCAGAACTTGAGTATTGCAGAAAAAAAGACACATTTTGTCAAAACTCTTATCTTCTGTCTTGCCCTTATCAGGACATTCTGAAGAATATCAATGTGAATGGAAACAATATTTTACATTGCATGACAGGAGAGTACTGATTGTTGCCAAGTGGGCTTTGAATTACAGTATCAGTCATGCTTGCATGGAGGTGCACTTGCATGCACTGGACACTGTATATATTAAAACACAAGGCCTTAACAAAAACAGAAACAGCCATTTTCTGATTCATTCTTCAGGACAATGACTTGACAATCAGAACTAATGTCAGAGATAGTAGGATTAATCAGAATTAATGTGCAGCTGGTGTATTCTCCATTCCATAATCTTGAACAGCAGAATCTTCTTGCCAACCAATCAACACAAGAGGAGGTGACAGCTTAGTAGTATTATTGCTGGGCTGTTAATGCAGAGACCACCACCACCGCGCCCCCCCCCCGCCCGCCCAAGGTAATGTTATGGACACCTAGGTTTGAATCTGGCCATAGTAGGCAGTGGAAATTGAATTCAATTAAGAATCTGGAAGGAAACTGCCTTCTTTACCTGGTAGCCCTACATGTGACTCTAACTGACAACAATGTGCTTGAATCTCAACTGCCCTCTGGGCAATTAGGGATGAGAAATAAATGTTGGACTAGCCAGTGATCAGAGATAATGGGAACTGTAGATGCTGGGTCTAGGCCCGAAATGTCAGCTTTTGTGCTCCTGAGATGCTGCTTGGCCTGCTGTGTTCATCCAGCCTCACAGTTTGTTATCTTGGAATTCTCCAGCATCTGCAGTTCCCATTACCCTTGAAATAAATTCTTCTCTTTTAAGGGCCCAAAGTGTTACCCCTCCTTAGTTTAATTCATACAAGTAAAGTTTTGTTATGTTCCTATTTGTGTCTTGCACACAACACATTTTTCAGTTTACTGCTACACGCATTGAGTGAGTTTATTTCTGACCGAACGTTCACTTCAATTATTGTCCACTTGAAGTCAGTAACTTCCATCAAGGAGGAGTGTAGGAGATGTAGGATCATTACTCTTGTCAATTCATTCACAGAATGGCATTTGTTGCCCATTCCTTGTTGATTAAATGTGTTCTCATGAGTCATTTTGTTTAACATTGCTGAGAAGCTCCCCAGCCCCTTATTGGGAAGCTCAGCATCAACTCATTACACTCGGTCTGGAATCACATACAAACGAGATAAAATCAGGGCAAAAGCTTTCCTTTTCCAAGCCAGTGAATCAATCTGATAATTTAAACAATCAGGCAATTTTACACAAAATTAATGCACAAAAGGAGGCAAATTGTACCACTGTGGCTGCACTAGCTCTTCAAATGAGCGTTATTAGCTAGTGTTAATTTCCTGCTTATTTTCCAATCCCTTGCACCATATTTCTGTCAAAGTTATCGTCCAATGCTATCTGAAATATTTTGATTGGACATGTCTCCAGCAGACTTCCAGGCAGTGTATTTCGTACCCGAACTATCTGCTGAGTGAAAAGCTTTTTCCTCACATCATGCTTGTTTCTTTTGCACATCAGTTTAAAGCTATGCCCTCTCATTCTTGCTCCTTTTATCAGTGGGATCATCTTCTCCCCATTTACTATACATGTCCAACTTATGATTCTGATAACTTTTATTGAATCTCATGTCTGCCTTCTTTTCTCCAAGGGTTACAGCCAAATTTTTCAATTCATGAAGTTTCTCATTCTTGGAACTACTCTAGTAATTTTCTTCTGCACTCTCTCCAATGTATTTACATCTTTCCTATAATGTGCTACCCATGACTGTACACAATACACTAGCTGAGGTCTAATGAGTGTTTTATGTTTGTTCATCATTACTTCCTTGCTCTTGCACTCTATGCCCCTATTAATAATGCCAAGGACACTGTATGCTTTATTAGTAGCTTTCTTCACCTGTTAGGCCACCTTTACTGCTCTGTTTCATCATTGCTGTGACCAATGCTCATATTTTATTCTATGTTTTATTTAATTAATTACATATTGGGGTTGTCTGCCAATAAATCAGCCTTCTGGATCATTAATCTAGTGACATAACCATTGTGTTATCATAACCCTAATTCATGTTAGGTATCATAACTACCAAACCTTGTTCCTTTGTGAAAGAAAATGCAGACGTAAGATCACAAATGACCAATGATCTAAAATCTCTGCATGTTGATCCAGGTACTCCTATGCAAGGGTTGTGTGATGACTTTCTGGTAACTAATTCAGTCTAAAGCTTTGCTGAATCAGTCATTAGTGAACCAGTGGAAATTTAAACTGATACAGCACCAAATCTTTTTCTGTCAAAATCACAGCCTGAAAGTTTCAACTGGGATTGCAAATTTTATGAAAGATTATGGGACATATCCAAATTTTAAAGAAGATGGGTTCTTATTGGCACTAGAATACGATTTGTCAAAAATAACTTCCACAAGTTGCACATTTTATCCGCAAGGACTGGATAAATCCAGTAACATATGTGAGTTTTCAGTTTTTTTTTCCGAGAAATATTTCAATAAGCAATCACTCTGAGGTCAAATAAAACTTTGCTTGCAAGCAAGGCAGAAAATATATTTAAAGATTTCACTGTATATAATTAGGAAATGATGTATTGGGACAAATTTAGCAAGATAACAGACAGCATGGTGGTTCAGTGGCAGGTTCACTTAGCCAGGTCAGCTTTCATACATTGTATCAGTGATAATGGGAACTGCAGATGCTGGAGAATCCAAGATAATGAAATGTGAGGCTGGATGAACACAGCAGGCCCAGCAGCATCTCAGGAGCACAAAAGCTGATGTTTCGGGCCTAGGCCCTTCATCAGAGAGGGGGATGAGGTGAGGGTTCTGGAATAAATAGGGAGAGAGGGGGAGGCGGACCGAAGATGGAGAGAAAAGAAGATAGGTGGAGAGGAGAGTGTAGGTGGGGAGGTAGGGAGGGGATAGGTCAGTCCAGGGGTCGAGCAGTTTCAAGACTGAAGAGATTACAAGAGAGTTGCAATGAGAGAGAGATTCCCTGAGGTTGGTCCGGAGGGAGGAGGGTAACTTCTGTGTTCATCCAGCCTCACATTTCATTATCTTGGATTCTCCAGCATCTGCAGTTCCCATTGTCACTGATACAATTTTAACCTCACTGCGAAGCCTCTTCCAGGGATGCCTAACCTGAAGAAGTTCCCCTCCTCCCTCCGGACCAACCTCAGGGAATCTCTCTCCCATTGCAACTCTCTTGTAATCTCTTCAGCCTTGAAACTGCTCGACCCCTGGACTGACCTATCCCCTCCCTACCTCCCCACCTATACTTTCCTCTCCACCTATCTTCTTTTCTCTCCATCTTCGGTCCGCCTCCCCCTCTCTCCCTATTTATTCCAGAACCCTCAGCCCATCCCCCTCTCTGATGAAGGGTCTAGGCCCGAAACGGCAGCTTTTGTGCTCCTGAGACGCTGCTGGGCCTGCAGTGTTCATCCAGCCTCACATTTCATTATCCCAGCTTTCATACATTGTGGCTTTGCTTACATTTAAAATAGTAGCCTTAGACAAGCCTCGTACTCTCATTAACATGCTGATCCACTGGAATTTACCTGCACGAATACAACCGTCTTAGCCAAAAGAGAAAATACCAGTGTTCACAAATCTGATACATAGATGAGTCATATAGCTGGTGGGCTTGCTTCCTGCCAACTCCAACGAGTACAAGCTTTTTCATTTACTTGGGTCCTTCACAAAAAATAAAAAGTCTCAATTGTAGGAGATATTAAGAGCTGTAGATGCCGGAAGCCAGAGTCGACAAAATGTGCAGCAGGAGAAAGTCCCAGTTGTATGCAGTTTTATCCGCTGTTGTTAAATATTTACAGTGAAAGGGGTGAAGCCTGACCAGGCCAAAAAAACTACCCAGTGAGACATTCACTGTAGCTGATGCCTGCATACCTGACCAGGGTAAACAAGTGGGGCTGAACTCAAAAAGGGGATGAACTGTGGTTGTGTTCTTGTCCCATGCAAGCTCTTGAAAGAGTCTAGAAGCAGAAGGCACCATCTCAGGTTAATGGGTGCCAATTTAAGATTGCAATAACGAGCCTTTCCTTTCCTCTCAGAGAGTTGTAAGTCTTTGGATCTCTTTGTCAGAGACAATTGTGAGGTCAGAGTCCTTGTCTATATTTTAGGCCGAGATAGATAGATTCTTGATCAGTAGGGGAATCAAGGGTTATGGGTAAGGGCAGGGTAAGTGGAATGTCAGATTGGCCATGTTCTTATTGAATGGTGGAGGAGGCTTGAGGGGCAAAATGGCCTACTCCTGCTAATATTTCTTATGGTTTCATGTGTGGTAAGCTAATTTTGCATTTATCAAATAATGCTCATAACACAATCAATTTCAATGTAATGCTTGATGGCAAAAAGTATCAATCAGTTTTAGATCTAGGTAAGACTGACTTTAACAAGTTGAGTCAAAGGCTGTTCACAGTAAACTGGGGAAATCTGCTAATGGGTAAAACAGCTGAAGAGCAGTGGAGGGTATTTAAATAAACATTTAACACAATACAAAAACCCGTTTATACACTTGAGAGGAAAGAAGTCCACTTCATAGAAAAACACAGCTATGGACTACTGAAAGAAAGGGCTTCAAAAATGCAAAAAAAAACAGCACAGATCCTACTAAATAGGATATATGCAAAGACCAGCAAAGGGTCACAAAGCAACCTAAAAGAGCTACCAGAAGGGATTATGAAAAGAAAGTTTTCAAAGACATCAAAATCAGCGAGAAGAAATTTTATAGCTACAGAAAAGGGGAAGCGGGTGACCAGGAACAATGTTGGCCCACTAAACACTAAAAGTGGGCAGAGATAATGGGAACTGCAGATGCTGGAGAATTCCAAGATAATAAAATGTGAGGCTGGATGAACACAGCAGGCCAAGCAGCATCTCAGGAGCACAAAAGCTGACGTTTCGTTCCTAGACCCTTCATCAGATGAAGGGTCTAGGCCCGAAACGTCAGCTTTTGTGCTCCTGAGATGCTGCTTGGCCTGCTGTGTTCATCCAGCCTCACATTTTATTAACTAAAAGTGGGCACGTTGTCAATGGCTATGGGGAAATGGCAGACATATTGAATAATTACTTTCTTTCAGTATTTACAGGCAAAAAGGAGAATAGCGTTCCACAAGTCCAAAGGAAATTAATAGTGAGCCAGGAGCAGGGATTGAATAATGTAAGTAAACCCGTAATGAGGAAATTAATGGAATTAAAGAGTGACAAATCTCTGAGACCTGACAGCTTATATCTGAGAGTGTTAACAGAAGTGTAATCTTTCAGAATTCCTTAGATACAGGAGCCATCCATCAGGATTGGAAAATTGCACATGTTTGTCCACTTTTTAAGAAGGATGAAAGAGGAAAATCATGGAATTACAGACCAGTTAGTTAAACATCAGTGGTGGGGAAATTGTTAGTGTCTATAATCAAGGATGGGGTGACTGAACACCTTGAAAATTTTCAGTTAATTAGGGACAACCAGCCTGGATTCATGACAGGTAGGTGATGCCTGACAAACTTCACTGATTTTTTCCGAAGAGATGATTAAGGTAATGTACAGGGGAATGACTATGGATGTCAGTTCATATGGACTTCTAGAGGCATTTGATAAAATTCCATAACAGACTGTTAACTAGTATTGAAGCCCACAGAATCAAGGGAAAATCACTCGTGTGGCTACAAAATTGGTTGAGCGGTAGGTGGCAAAATTTAGAGTGATAGTTGGTAGGTACTCCAATTGGCAGACATGACCAGTGGCGTCCCACAAGAATCTGTGTTAGGATCTCAGTTATTTATATTGTTTATTAATGACTTAGATAATGGTATAGAAAGTCATATATCCAAATTTGCTAGTTGGCTTTGTAGACTGTGTAGATGATACTTAAGCAATATTAATAGACTAATGGATGGAAAAAACTTTGGCAGACGGAATTCAATGTAGCCAAGTGTGAGGTTATTCATTTGGACCAAAAAGGAGTAGATAAGAATATTTCCTAAATGTTTAGGAGTTAAATACAGTGAATATTCAAAGAGATTAGATGTCCAGGTGCATAGATTTTTAAAATATCACAAATAAGTGTGGAAAAGAATCAAGAAAGTGAATGGAATGTTAGATTTCATATCTCGAGGGCTGGAGGTCATGCTCTAAGTACACAAAATCCTGGTTATATATCTCTTAGAATACTGAGACAATCTGGATACAACACCACAGGATGGATATCTGGACCTTGAAGCGAGTGCAACATACATTTACAAGAATGATATATGGACTTCAAAGGTTAAGTTATGAGGAGTGATTGTACAAATTAAGCCTGTTTGCTCTAACTTTAAAAGGTTAAGGGGTGATCTGATTGAAGTCTTAAAGATACTAACATACTAAGACAGGATAGATAAAGATAAACTATTCCTGCTGAGTTCTAGAACTAAGGGACATAGCCTGAGAATTAGGACTAGAATATTCAAGAGAGATATTAGGAAGCATTTCTACACATAAAGGCTTGTAGATGTTTGGAGCCCTGTTTCACAAATGGCAAGAGATGTTGGATCAGTTGTTGATTTTAAATCTGAGATAGATAATTTTTTATTGAAGTATTGAGGGATGTGGGCCAAAGGCAAGTATATGGAGTTGGGCCATAGATCAGCCATAATCTTATTGAATGATAGAACAGCTCAAGGGACTGAATGGCCAACTCCTGTTCCTGTATTCCAATATACATTCTCCTAGTTATGATTAAATGTCAGTAACCTCGTGGTAAACAAGCTGATGAGTGTTAAAGTTCCTTTAATGTTTGAAATGTGAGTTCTGGGCGATGTATGAGCGGCAGTACCATTGTGGTGCCAGTTGTTCTACATTAACTGGTACAATAAAGTGACAGAACTTGATACATCTGATGGAGATGCCTGGGACTAATCTTGAGCATGAAAGTCCTCTGCAGTGGCAACTTAAAATGTTAACTCATGTTCATAGGAATGTGAAGCATTAAGTAGAAAGTGATACATTACCTGGCAGATCACAGCAGATCATTCATCTTCCTGCAGCTCTGGATCCAGGTTCTCTTCAGCCCCCTATTGATAGTGTCCTCCCAGCCATACCTGTCCAGGTTGTCTTCCCTCAGAAAACTCCCTTTTCTCATGGAAGCCTTCAGGAGTTTATTGAGGGTGGCCCCACTAAAGCGTGGCACCAATGTTTGCCATGTTTCTCATATCTCCACAAATAGGAAGAGTGATGAGCAGAGGTCGACTGAAGCTTCAGGGTACTGCAGAGCCACAAAACCAAGAATCTCAATGCTCTTTCTACAGCAATAGGCATGACGTAAATAGACAACCACTCTGCAAACAATTCAGACACTAATCCATATATCTGTTCTTTTAAACATTGGTCATAGAATCCCTACAGTGTAGAAACAGGCCATTCCACCCAACAGGCCCACTCTGCCCGTCTAAAGAGCATTCCTCCCAAGCCCATTGCCCTACTTAACCTAAGCATCCCTGGACACTACGGGCAGAATCCTTTCTAAATTAACCTTGTGGCAATCAACTGAGTGGGAGGGCTAATGAAGGAATGGAGACAGTTCATCACCCTCACCCTGGAGCTGATCAATTTGGGGGATCTCGTGTGGAACTGTGATGATTTGGGGAACATAATCCAAAGTCTGAGAGTGACAGTGCCCGTGAGCATTTTCAGTCATTACCTCTTAGGTCAGGAAATCTAAATTTAGAGTTGCTTTTAATCTATCAGGTTTTCTTTTCAAATTTAACCATTTGGCTTTTGGCACAGTATTCCAACTTGGTGTTCATGCAAGTATCAAGAATTAAAACTGTGTGGATAATGGAAACTAACTCCCAGAAAGGTGAATGAAACAATTGCACAGAGACCAGTACTCTGTCACCAAGCCACCCTTCATTTACCCATCATTGTACTTGATACTCGTCTGGCTTCCTCAGAGCTACCTTTAAGAGTGAACAGAACCTCTGACACAAAATCAGAAATTGCTGGAAAAGCTCTGCAGTTCTGGCAGGATGTGTGAAGAGAAATCAGAGTTAACATTAACGAACAGTTCTGGGGAATGGTCACTGGGCCTGAAACATTAACTCTCATTTCTCTCCGTAGATGCTGCCAGGCCTACTGAGCTTTTTTGCTTTTGTTTGTATTTTCACCATCTGCAGTTTGTTCAGTTTTTCATTTAAAACTACTGACAGTTATGTTTATATCTGTCTGTCAGGACTCCCTGTTTGGACAAGGTAGCAGCCCCAATCAGGGAACTCAAAGTCTATGATGCCCCCCGGCTGACCTTATAACAATCGCAGTAGTGAACACTGACCTGAGTGCAATCAATTCTCTTGTTCTATACTGTACTTGGGCAAACTGGAGTCATGTCACTTTCCTATGAGCTAGTGAGCATATCCTTTTCATCCTCACAGAGAAGCATTCTGGAGCAGGCAGTCCAGTGCAGTGCTGAGGGTTTACTGTATGACAGAAGTGCTATGTTTCTGATATAGTCATTAAATGGACACCCTGTCTGAGCTGGAAATCAAATATCTCAAGGCATTACTTTGTAGAAGGACTGTTTGGTTATCCCTTGTGTCTGGGTCAACATTTAATCCTTAGCCAGCGTCACCAATTTACAAAAATTAAATAATTGACATGATATGGATGTTGTTGTCTTGACCATCATTTATTGGCCATCCCTCACCTCCCTAAGTGAAGGTGATGGTAGTCATTCTTATACACACACATTACATTTTTCATTTCATTTTACAAAAAAAAGTATTTTTAAGCCCCTCTCTTCCAGCAATTTCTTGAAAAGATAACACTGGGGACTTATCTGATTAGAGATCATTGTGATTATGAAAGTGTTTTTCAGGCAAGACCTGTAGAAGATGGGTTGGATCAGAATTCTGAAGATCTCTAATAATTCCAAGGAGGAACTCAAGAGAAACTTGTTTTCTTTAGAGGTTAGTTAGATTTAGGAATTTGACACCATAAGTCAAGCAGCATAGGTATATTCAAGGGAAAGCTACATAAACATGTTAGAGAGTAAGAGACAGAAAGATATTTTGAGAGCATTAGATGAAGATGTGTTTGCAAAGCAAGTATATGCAAAATAAAATCAGAGAAAATTTGCCCTACATCACTCGCTGTCAGTACGAATGGCAACCCAACTGAAGACAGCTAGTTCATTTTATGTTGTACCTAATTGTATTATCACTCTAAGTGAATAACTCCAACTCTATGTTTTAATCTATTCTAAAATGGCTTTATAAAAATGATTTATAGTTATAATAAAACATGACCACAGTCACAATGTCTGCTCCAAGTCAGTCGAACAGTTCAATACTGCTCTAGACTTTAATATTGATGTCTGTCTAAGCCCATTTGTGCAAGAGAGTATCAATGGCATAGTAGAAGGATGCAATTAAGTAGCAGTTAGAAGGAGGAAGCAGTTCCAAAGAGTCATCAGCTGTAAGAAGACCTGTAGAGTCTTAATGATTGTGATCTCGTCAATACTTAATTTTTGAATAGAATGCACAGTTTTAACAAAAGCTAAAGCTCAGCTAAAGTAATTTTCCGGTCAACTTTACCTGTTTGATGTTGAAAGCTGTGCAAGGATTTAACAAAGATATAGTAAAATTCAGGGAAGAAGTATATTCGCTGGTTAACTGGTTCTTTCCAATCAAGCTGACTAAAAGCTATCCTCAAGAATTTCTCTCAAATGGAAAACCTTTGAATCAGATCCCAATTTGGTGAAGTAGTTCAAAACCAGTGATAGCAAATCATGATAATAAAGTGTGAAGCTGGATGAGCACAGCAGGCCAAGCAGCATCTCAGGAGTACAAAAGCTGACGTTTCAGGCCTAGACCCTTCATCAGCGAGGGGGATGGAGAGAGGGTTCTGGAGTAAATAGGGAGAGAGGGGGAGGCGGACCGAAGATGGAGAGAAAAGAAGATAGGTGGAGAGGAGAGTATAGGTGGGGAGGTGGGGAGGGGATAGGTCAGTCCAGGGAAGACAGACAGGACAAGGAGGTGGGATGACGTTAGTAGGTAGGAGATGGAGGTGCGGCTTGGGGTGGGAGGGAGGGATGGGTGAGAGGAAGAACAGGTTAGGGAGTCCGCCTCCCCCTCTCTCCCTATTTATTCCAGAACCCTCACCCCATCCCCCTCTCTGATGAAGGGTGTAGGGCCGAAACGTCAGCTTTTATGCTCCTGAGATGCTGCTTGGCCTGCTGTGCTCATCCAGCTTCACACTTTATTATCTTGGAATCTCCAGCATCTGCAGTTCCCATTATCTCTGATAGCAAATCATGAGCCTGTTTCACATCTCTTCCCATTTCCATTTCTATTTTTATACCGTCACATAAAATCAGCATCCAGCTCTATACGTGGAAGCCAAGTGCAAGTGGGTTCTCTAAGCAGCGCTGGCATTGTTATTAATGTAATGTCTACAGGTGTACCTTCCAAATCAATGTCCACTTCAATCTTGAAGAACAAGGGCAGCAGATACATAGGAACACACCAGGTGCAATTTCCCTTCCCAGCATCTGTCCATCCTTACTTAGAAATATCTCCTTCAGTCTCGCTGAGCAAAATCTTAGATTCCCTCCCTAACGGCATTGTAGGATACCTTCAGCACATGGACTGCAGTGTTTCAAGAAGGCAGCTCACCACCAACTTCTCAAGGGAACCGAGGGATGGGCAGTAAATGCTGGTCCAGTCTACAATTCCCACATCCAATAAGTGAATTTTAGAAAGTTATTCTTGACGGCCAAGCAATAAAGCGTTGAATGTTTCTGAGCGTGTTGGTCTGAAGTTGTAGCTTGAGTAGTCAAGTCAGTTAGGAGGCACAGTGAGAGGAAGAACAGGTTAGGGAGTCCGCCTCCCCCTCTCTCTGGGGTCCTTCAGCCAGAACTTGCAAAGGAAATACAATATTGAGATGTTCTTTCAATCTTTCTTTGAGGATAACATATAGCTTTCACCCTGAACTTTAGAAGTGAGTTTTTATTTCCAAGAAGTGAGTGAGATCAATAGACCAAATATCAAAGCGCTCCCCGTCCAGTTACCATTCAAAAGAACTGAGCCCAGAGAAAACAAAGCAGCTATCAGCAGTCACATGATTTTTGGTAACTAGGAGATAGCAAGAACTGCAGATGCTGGAAGTCAGAGTTGATACAGTGTGGGCCTGAAGGAACACAACAGGTCAGGCAGCATCAGAGGAGCAGGAAAGTTGATGTTTTAGGTCGGTCAACACAAAACATCAACTTTCCCGCTCCTCTGATGCTGCCTGAACGGTTGAGTTCCTCCAGTTCCACACAGTATCAAATGTGATTTTTGGTAGCCTTCCCATTTTCACAGTGAATTTTCAATGACCTATTTTAAAGAAACAAAACATGAAATAAATACAGTCCCTCTTTCACACCTACACTGGCCCTAAACCCCACCTCTTCCTCTGTTACATTGATGACTGGATCGGCGCCACCTCATGCTCCCAAGAGGAGCTCGAACAGTTCATCCACTTCAGCAATGCCTTCCACCCCAAGTTTAAGATCAGCTGGACCATCTCCAGCCTTCCCAACCACATCCCTCACCTTCCTGGACCTTTCTGTCTCCATCTCAGGCAACCACCTACAAACTGATGTCCATTTCAAGCCCACCGATTCCCACAGCTACCTGGAATACACCTCCTCCCACCCAGCTTCCTGCAAAAATTCCATCCCCTATTCCCAATTCCTTCGCCTCCACCGCATCTGTTCCCAGGATGAGGCATTTCACTCCCGTACATCCCAGATGTCCTCATCCTTCAAGGACCACAACTCTTCCCCCCACAGTGGTCGAGAACGCCCTTGACCATGTCTCCTGCATTTCCTGCACCTCATCCCTCACACCTCGCCCCCACAATAACCACCAAAAGAGAACTCACCCTAGTCCTCACATACCACCCCACCAACCTCCGGATACAACACATCATCCTCCGACACTTCTGCCATCTACAATCCGACTCCACCACTAAAGACATTTTTCCAATCCCACTTTTGTCTGCCCTCCGGAGAGACCACTCTCTCCGCGACTCCCTTGTCCGCTCCACACTCCCTTCCAACCCCAGTACACCTGGCACCTTCCCCTGCAACAGCAGGAAGTGCCCCCACACCTCCTCCCTCACCCCCATACCAGGCCCCAAGATGACATTCCACATCAAACAGATGTTCACCTGCACATCCGCCAATGTGGTATACTGTATTCACTGTACCCAGTGTGGCTTCCTTTACATTGGGGAAACCAAACAGAGGCTTGGGGACTGCTTTGTAGAACTCCTATGCTCGGTTCGCAATAAACAACTACACCTCCCAGTCGCGAACATTTTCAACTCCCCCTCCCATTCCTTAGACGACATGTCTAGCCTGGGCCTCCTGCAGTGCCATAATGATGCCACCCGTAGGTTGCAGGAACAGCAACACATATTCCTCTTGGGAACCCTGCAGCCCAATGGTATCAATGTGGATTTCACCAGCTTTGAAACCTCCCCTCCCCCCGCTACATCCCAAAACCAGACCAGCTCGTCCCCGCCTGCCTAACCTGTTCTTCCTCTCACCTATCCCCTCCTCCCACCTCAAGCCACACCTCCATTTCCTACCTACTAACCTCATCCCACCCCCTTGACCTGTCCGTCCTCCCTGGACTGACCTATCCCCTCCTTACCTTCCCACCTGTACTCCCCTCTCCACCCATCTTCTCCTCTACCCATCTTCGGTCTGCCTCCTCCTCTCTCCCTATTTATTTCAGAATCCTCTCCCCATCCTCCTTTTCTAATGAAGGGTCTAGGCCTGAAACGTCAGCTTTTGTGCTCCTAAGATGCTGCTTGGCCTGTTGTGTTCATCCAGCTCCACACTTTGTCATCTATGAAATAAATACATTTTTACTCAATCTTTCATGGCTTAATTCCTGCAAGACATGTTAAAATGAAGCATCTGTGTAACACAACGACATGTGTGACATTCCACAGGATTGATGCATAGGCAAATCCAATGTATTCTACTTTTAGAAGCTTCTAGGAGCCTGGCAATTTTAAAATTCCAAAACTCAACTGACCTGCGGTAGCCATCTTAAAGATCAACGATAATGGGAACTGCAGATGCTGGAGAATTCCAAGATAATAAAATGTGAGGCTCTCTGATGAAGGGTCTAGGCCCGAAACGTCAGCTTTTGTGCTCCTGAGATGCTGCTTGGCCTGCTGTGTTCATCCAGCCTCACATTTTATTATCTTAAAGATCAACAGTGTCTTTTTTCGAAGAGGTCATTTGAAATTAACAGCATCTTCATGTCTGCTTGGCATGATGTGCCTAGTTCAAATATTGACTGGCATGTAGAGTGCTTGGAGCATTTTCTGGATTTTTCCTTCAATTTCTGACTCACTGTATTTGCAGTCACATTTTTTATATTGTTTATCCTGCCCGTTAACTGACAACTTTTTGAACTGCTGACTAATCTGTTTCTAAGAAGACCTCCACGCAACCAAATCATCACCACAGGAGATGTGATAGGAAGATACTACAATGACATTAATGATACTCTATCATTAGTCTGTGTACTTATACACTTTACTTATCTATTGGAGATGTATCAATCTAGTGCATCATTAAAACTGATGACACGACAAAAGCTGAAACCAGCATTTCAAAAGTCATTAGGGTTTGCAATTTTGGCTTTATACCCTTTGCAAAAAGAAGCAAATGTTGTGGAATTCCAATCATCCAGATCAGACTAGGGGATTTTGGACAGACCAGAACTGGGTTTCGACTGATAAGAGAATGATCTCCAGCTCACAGTCATTTCAGCTGCCTATTATTGAGTGGGTCAGAGTTGTATTTTTTGTGTTGAGTAAGCTCAACTGGGTCAATATTTTATCTTTTTCTCTCAACTGTTTCCAATGCATGCATTTTTATATTCCTTTTGATGACAAAGAGCTTGCCTTTCCTTGGTACTATTTGGGACATTTCAAAGAGTTCCATAGCATCTTCAGGTGTTCTAACTGTTATAGTGTAGGGAAAACATGGAATATGTTTTTTGCATGACGAGAACCCATAAAAACGATAATGAGATGAATGAGCAAAAAATCACTTTTATTGGTGAATGACAAAACATTGGCTTGAAATTCCAGGAGAAATTCCAAATACCTCTTTGGGTAGCGCTATGAAATCCTTTGTGTTTTCCTGAGTTGAGAAGACATGGTAAGAAGCAACCAATCATTTTCCCCCATGCTGCCATGGAAAGTCAGCTTGAATCATTACTTGAAATTGGACAATTTCACGCACTGTACACTTTCTGAAACAATGTCAACAGGAATTATCCAGTCACCTTATAATGCTGGATGCTGATTTGTGGTACATATTCCTGTAAATGCAGCCTGCTTCCATTAATGAAATCCCAGCCAAAGGTATTAACCTGGAGCTTGCTGTACACCAAAAATGGCAGTTTCTTCCTGCATCATCCAAACCTCTCTCTGTTTCTAATGATTTACATGAACTGCATTTCCAGAATTCACTGTCACCATCCGTACTTTATCTGGCAGTGACTTTGCTTTCTATTACTGAAAATGATCTTCTTGATTTATGACTGTTTCGTGAAGTTGTATAAAGCTGCACAGGTTCCACATAAATAATGGCTTGGTGGCTCAGTGTTTAGCACTGCAGTCTCACAGCACCAGGGACCTGGGTTTGATTCCAGCCTCAGGCGACTGTCTGTACGGAGTTTGCACATTCTCCCCATGTCTGCATGGGTTTCTTCCGGGTGCTCTGGTTTCCTCCCACAGTCCAAAGATGTGTAGTCTAGGTGGATCAGCCATGCTAAATTTCCCGTAGTGTTTCGGGGTGTGTGGGTTATAGAGGGATGGGTCTGGGTGGGGTGCTCGAAGGGGCAGTGTGGACTTGTTGGGCCAAAGGACCTGTTTCCACACTGTAGGGAATCTGATCTAATCCTAATAATGAAATCTGTTGTTCCACCTCACACGGGTTAACCTATCAGAAGTCAAGTGCTACTATGACTGGAGTCATGACAAATACAAAACTATTTTGTCAAAACATCCATTTTACCTAACTGACAAACTCATGTTAACAGTAAATGTTCAGCAGTTTCTGTAGTTGACAAGAAAATAACTTTCTCATGCATAATTTATCTTTCGCCATTGGCAATTAGGAATTGCTAACTTATAACTCTACAACTTAAACTATACATGTTTAAAACTCCACCCTTTCACATATGGATAGACACATGAAAATATGACATGAAAACTAAGGGCGGAAAAGGGAAAAAAGGAAACAGTTCGACAATACCAAACTAGACCACAAAATTCAATGAGTTGCTTTCTTTCCCTTCCTTTTAATTCCTCTCCAGTTCATCGCTGATGAAATGAAATTGTTCACAAATTGAATCTGTCTTTCATTTACTGGGTGAGAATTTGGCCTTTCTCTATCTTTTAACACATTCTATTCTAATTTCAACAGGGGGTTTGTCAGAGAGTGGAGGACAGCTAGCTGTTACTATAAACTTTGTGGTACCTTTACCCAGGAGAGAGAACACACAGAGAAAGGTCTGAAATAAAAACAGAAAATGCTATAAAATTTCATTTCTTCCCTCTGTTGAAAGCATACTGTCTAGGTGTATAATGGCCTGGTACGGCAACTGCTTTGCCCAGGTCCATAAGAAACTACAGAATGTGGTGTGCACAGCCCAGACCATTATGGAAGCCGGGCTTCCATCCATGGACTCTACTTACATGCCTTGCTGCTGCAGAAAAGTGGCCAAGATCATCAAAGACCCATTTCACACTGATAATGATCTACTACAACCTCTTCCGTCAGGCAGAAGGTACGGAAGCCTGAACACATGCACAAACAGTTTCAGGAACAGCTTCTTTCTGGCCATTATCAGAATGGACTCTCGCCTCAAGTAATGTAATCTGCAATGTAACCTGAGATAACAAAGTGTGGAGCTGGATGAACACAGCAGGCCCAGCAGCATCTTAGGAGCACAAAGCTTTTGTGTATTTTGGTAGATGTGACAATAAAATCAATCAATCAACACCAGCAGAGAGAGAAACAGAGTTAATGTTGAGTCCAATGACTCTTCTTCAGCCATTGGACTCAAACATTACTTTGATCGTCTATCTACAGAAGCCTCCTGAGCTGCTGAGTTTCTCTAGCCTTTTCATTCAGCTTTACAATGTGTGCAGTATTTTATTTTGTTTACAGAGGAAGATTTTATAAGGTAATGTCTTTGCAGACTCAGTAGTTCTCAGTTGCACTGGCCCCACACAATCGTGGTCACCTGGCCAGGAGCCAATCTAAACACTGTGAACACCGAGTTAGTGCTCAGTTCTGAAACCATCAGCTCCTGTGTGCTGACTTCTCCACTGTTTCAGGAAAAGTGCAACATTTTATACAACTGGCAATGTGCTCTGGTAAACATGATTTTTAAAACTACAGCCACCTCTTTGCAAATCTTGGATAACAAAGTGTGGAGCTGGATGAACACAGCAGGCCAAGCAGCATCTCAGGAGCACAAATGCTGACGTTTCGGGCCTAGACACTTCATCAGAGAGGGGGATGGGGAGAGGGAACTGGAATAAATAGGGAGAGAGGGGGAGGCGGACCGAAGATGAAGAGAAAAGAAGATAGGTGGAGAGGAGAGTATAGGTGGGGAGGTAGGGAGGGGATAGGTCAGTCCAGGGAAGACGGACAGGTCAAGGAGGTGGGATGAGGTTAGTAGGTAGGAAATGGAGGTGCGGCTTGAGGTGGGAGGAAGGGATGGGTGAGAGGAAGAACAGGTTAGGGAAGCAGAGACAGGCTGGGGTAGTGGGAACTGCAGGTGCGGGAGAATCCAAGATAACAAAGTGTGGAGCTGGATGAACACAGCAGGCCAAGCAGCATCTCAGGAGCACAAAAGCTGACATTTCGGGCCTAGACCCTTCGTCAGAGAGGGGAATGGGGAGAGGGTCCACCTCCCCCTCTCTCCCTATTTATTCCAGAACCATCTCCCCATCTTCCTCTCTGATGAAGGGTCTAGGCCTGAAACGTCAGCTTTTGTGCTCCTGAGATGCTGCTTGGCCTGCTGTGTTCATCCAGCTCCACACTTTGTTATCAGAGACAGGCTGGGCTGGTTTTGGGATGTAGTGGGGGAAGGGGAGATTTTGAAGCTTGTGAAGTTCACGTTTCCAACCTCATTGTTCCCCAACCCCACACGGCCCGTTTCTATCTCCTTCCCAAAATCCACAAACCTGCCTGCCCTGGTCGACCCATTGTCTCAGCCTGTTCCTGACCCACCGAACTCATCTCCACCTATCTGGACTCCATTTTCTCCCCTTTGGTCCAGGAACTCCCCACCTACGTATATGACACCACCCACACCCTCCACCTCCTCCAGGACTTCCAATTCCCCGGCCCCCAACACCTCATTTTCACCATGGACGTCCAGTCCCTATACACCTGTATTCCTCATGCTGATGGCCTCAAGGCCCTCCGCTTCTTCCTGTCCCACAGGCCCAACCAATCCCCCTCCACCGACACCCTCATCCGCCTAGCCGAACTCGCCCCTCACCCTCAACAACTTCTCTTTCGATTCCTCCCACTTCCTACAGACCAAGGGGGTGGCCATGGGTACCCGCATGGGTCCAAGCTATGCCTGCCCCTTTGTAGGTTACGTGGAACAGTCCCTCTTCCGCACCTACACAGGCCCCAAACCCCACATCTTCCTCCGTTACATTGATGACGGTATTGGCGCCGCCTCTTTCTCCCCAGAGGAGCTCGAACAGTTCATCCACTTCACCAACACCTTCCACCCCAGCCTCAAGTTCACCTGGGCCATCTCCAACACATCCCTCACCTTCCTGGACCTCTCAGTCTCCATTTCAGATAACGAGTGAGAAACCAATGTTCATTTCAAGTCCACTGACTCCCACAGCTACCTAGAATACACCTCCTTCCACCCACCGTCCTGCAAAAATTCCATCCCCTATTCCCAATTCCTGCGCCTCCACCGCATCTGCTCCCAGGATGAGGCATTCCACTCACGCACATCCCAGATGTCCACATTCTTCAAGGACCGCAACATTCCCCCCGCAGTGGTCGAGAACGCCCTTGACCTCGTCTCCCGCATTTCCCGCAACACATCCCTCACAACCCGCCCCCGCCACAACCGCCCCCAGAGGATCCCCCTCATCCTCACATACCACCCCACCAACCTCCGGATACACGTATCATCCTCCGACACTTCCGACATCTACAATCCGACCCCACCACCCAAGCCAATTTTCCATCCCCACCCTTGTCTGCCTTCTGGAGAGACCACTCTCTCCGTGACTCCCTTGTCCGCTCCACACTCCTCTCCAACCCCACCACACCCGGCCACTTCCCCTGGAACTGCAGGAAGTGCTACACTTGCCCCCACACCTCCTCCATCACTCCCATCTCTGGCCCCAGGATGACCTTCCATATCAAACAGATGTTCACCTGCACATCTGCCAATGTGGTATACTGTATCCATTGCACCCGGTGTGGCTTCCTCTACATTGGGGAAACCAAGCGGAGGCTTGGGGACCACTTTGCAGAACACCTCCGCTCGGTTCGCAATAAACAACTGCACCTCCCAGTCGCGAACCATTTCCACTCCCCCTCCCATTCTCTAGATGACATGTCCATCATGGGCCTCCTGCAGTGCCACAATGATGCCACCCGAAGGTTGCAGGAACAGCAACTCATATTCCGCCTGGGAACCCTGCAGCCCAATGGTATCAACGTGGTCTTCACAAGATTCAAAATCTCCCCTTCCCCCACTGCATCCCAAAACCAGCCCAGTTCTTCCCCTCCCCCCACTGCATCACAAAACCAGCCCAGCTCGTCCCCTCCCCCCACTGCATCCCAAAACCAGCCCAGCCTGTCTCTGCTTCCCTAACCTGTTCTTCCTGTCACCCATCCCTTCCTCACACCTCAAGCCGCACCTCCATTTCCTACCTACCACCTCATCCCGCCTCCTTGACCTGTCCATCTTCCCTGGACTGACCTATCCCCTCCCTACCCTCCCCCCCCCTCCCCCGGCCACCTATACTCTCCTCTCCACCTATCTTCTTTTCTCTCCATCTCCGGTCCGCCTCCCCCTCTCTCCCTATTTATTCCAGAACCCTCACCCCATCCCCCTTTTCCGAAGAAGGGTTTAGGCCCAAAACGCCAGCTTTTGTGCTCCTGAGATGCTGCTGGGCCTGCTGTGTTCATCCAGCTTCACACTTTGTTATCTTGGCTTCTCCAGCATCTGCAGTTCCCATTATCACTCTTTGCAAATCTTCCTTGGTTTAAAGTAGTATCTTCGTTTTTTTAGTCTACAAATAAAGGAAATAAAAAGATGCGATCTTCACACTGTTGTTTTGTTTTTGAACAGTAGATATATTTCAAACATCATGAACCACAAATACAGTCGGAGCTAATGAAAGGCCATTGAACTAAAACACTAACTTTATTGTCTCCACAGGCATTGTCTGTATTTACTACTTCAAGCATTTTCTGCCTTTATTTCATGATTCCAACAATTTCTTTTTGAATACTTCATCCTCTGGCCGTTTGTCCAGCAGTGAGCAACTGCCGCTCTTTCTGTTCCCAAAATTATTATTTGAACAGAGTAAAATATGACTTGTTATAATACTGAATTAACGTTTAAAATGGAATACAACTTTAATATCTGAAATAGGAAGAGCTGCCATTTATTGATTGCTTATAACTAAAGAGGTACCTACCATTTTTTGAGATTGGGGTGATTCTTGTTAAGACCCTATTGAAAGCCCATTCTGTTTAAACCACTGAAGTGTTTGTGCTGATGGTACACTCATATTGATGTTACATGAGGAGTACCAGTTATATGAATGCAGTGATAGAGTAGTAAACAATGATACATGTTTATGCTCAGACAAGGGGTTACTTTTGAATCTCTACAGTGTGGATGAAGGCTGTTGGTCCATTGAGTCCACACTGACATTCTGAAAAGAATTCCACCCCCACTTCCCTACGGTCCTGCACATTTAATGGCTAATCCACCTGGCCTGCACACCCCTGGACACTATGGGCAATTTAGTACGGTCAATCCACCCATCTTTAGGCTATGGGAGGACACTTGAATATCTAGAGGAAAACTTCACAGACACAGTGAGATCAGGCAAACTCCACACAGACAATCACCCAAGGCTGGAATTGAACCCAGGTCCTTAGTGCTGTGAGGCAGCAATGCTAACCACTAAGCAACCATGTCACTGCTTGGATAAGGATGTAGAGATGACATCATTCTCATGACATTGCTCCTCTTTTCCTCAATGGTTGAGGACACTGGATGGACCAAGAGAGAGGGGGTCCTGATAAAAGTAAGCTTGATGAGTTTCTGGCTTAGATTACCATGCACTATGAGCTAGGAGGGAGGGAGTAAACATCATCCATTAGTAGAGGTGCCTAGGGTCTCACCAGTAGCAATATGTAACTATATTATAATTTGTCTTCTGTTCACCTTTTCACCTCTTATTCTGGAATGACAAACATCAATGAGGGTGACAAATAATTTCAGGTTCTTTACCAGAGAGAACCCCTGGCACGTTTCTCTTGTTCTGCCATGTGATGAGAGCTTGTCTGTAGCTGTAAGCAGAAGAGCTGGGAGCAAATCTGATTTAAGGATTGAGAGGGGAATCACTTTGCTTTGTGACTATTATTTACATGTTATGATTAGATTGTCACACCTTAATTCCGCTGTAAGTGTTCATCATCCTCTGGGTTGAGGATGGGAAAAGGAAATATTAAATATTTATGTTTAACAAGCATATTGTTGTTTTTCTCTTCTGTAGGATAATCCGTACCTTGACCTACATTTTCAGACTGTCTGTAGCTGGGAGGCCAGTAGCACTGCCGCCAAGTATGCTTTCGTACGAAGTTTAAGGAAGATGAACAAAATCTACCTGCAAAAAGACATACAGTTCCTGAATTTTGACAGTGATTTCATCCAGGAAATGAGTTTTTTTGGAGTGCCTGAAGACACGATGATGGTGATACAGCTTTGCTTGCAAGCCTTCAACTGTTTCTGTCTTTTGGGCTCCTTATAATTGGCTCTAATCAAATTATAATTACGATAGTCTTAAAGCTATTACCCAACTCAACACCGATCATTGTTTTGTTGGGTTGCTAAAATATTGTTTCAAGTAAAGTCATGCTTGTTGAAGTCATATGCAAGCAGGCCATAGAATTCATTTGAAGAGAAGTTTAAGAACTTATTTTCTACAGAGTGCAAAGTATCAAAATATGTACCTTCTCACTGAGGTTAAATCACGCAGGTTAATGAAGATGGAAATGTGTTGTTTAGGTCCTCTTTAAAACAAGTTAGACAACTCCAACCAGAATATTATAAATGATTTTGCCCAAGTGTTCCACAATATTGAAGTGGTCAAATCAGTACAAAATCAAACCAGTATCAATGCAAAACGTTTCCTAATACAGTTGGGACAAGATACAATGGCTTTTGCTACAAAACAATACTATTTTCCCCCTAAAGTTTACAACACTTCCTGAATCTCTTGTAGATTTATGCAGTCGCACTCTCTTTGGCTCTGTCTCTGGGACTTTTGAAGCTGCTTTCACTCTTCCTCCCTCCTTTTCTCTGTCTGTGGACAGTGAGCTGGTCCCTGCTTCTTGACATGCTGGTCTCCTCAGAAGGCCTCCAGAAGATTCAAGGGGACAGTCTGTAAGCAGACCCTATTTTTATACCTTTTAAGGTGACCAATCAAGGAGACTCAGTTACTAGTTTGAAACAGTGTCAATCATTTGGATGACATTCTCCTGTTTGTGTCTTTGTACCTTTCTGCCTGAGCCCTCCTTCGTTTGGTCGATAAGTTGTTTGGAATATGTCTGCTGGCTGCAGAGCATGGAACAGGGTGGTGCAGAAAAGGAGCGATTTTAGACCATTTAGAACTGTGATGAGGGGAAATGTTTTTCAACCAGACAATAGTGAAATTCTCTACCCAGAGGACAGTAGATGCTCAGTTAATGAATATAATCAAAGTCGAGATCAAGTGATTTAGTGGCACTAAGATTATCAAGAGATGTATGGATATGGTGCAAAAGTGATTTGATGTTAAAATCCAGCCATGAAATTTATTGTATGATTAAAGAGATTTAATGGGTCATATGGCCCATTCAGGTTCTTATTTCCTATTGTCTCGAATTCTGAAACATACTTGTCAACAAGAAAAACCCCAGTGATGGTTTAGGACCTGTAGGTTCAAAGGTAACTATTCCTCTCAATCATGTTAAATATGCATACTTGTACATAATTATATGCAAATCGTGGGAAATAATTGTGCCCTTTTAAACACAAGTAGACCAAGACTATGGTTGTTCTGTTAGGATATGTATGCTTGTGATGTGTAACTGAAATAAATGTAAGTGTATAAAGATTGGCTCCAAGGTTTTCCTTCATACTTGAACTTTTGAAGTAGAACAAAACAGTCTGCATATATCATATATTATGTTTCAAATGTGCTGCATCACAAAATGTTATTTTCTGAGAAGAAACTTTTACTGGTTCTGTCATTGATATGGCAGGGAGAAAATACAACTCTGAGTGGAAATGCAGTTCTTACTGATCTTTTTGAATCTTTTCAGATGAGCACCTAGTGTGAGTCAATGCATAATGCGAATATATTTAGAATCGGCACAAAACTGAGCATTATAATATCTGTTGTAGTTAATGAAGATTTTACATAGATGATAGGAGCTCTCCTGAAACTGGGAACTTTGGTAAAGTAACAAATGATTTACATCTTCACAAGTCTTAGATGGCAAGATAATTTAAAAAAGGTATATTTTGTGTGAAATCACTTAACGTTTTATTTGACAAGTTGCAGTGAAAATGATTCAATATTATTTATGAGATTCTATCATTCATAATCTTGCAATTATAGCATGGTATTATCAGCATGTGACCATGAAACTATTTTCCCTGCAATTCCTTATGTTATTACTTTATGGAAGCCATTCAGTCAAGTTCTTAGTGTATTTAACCTAGACTCTTGTCCAAAATTTGTCAGAATAACAGCCAAGCTAATAATTTCTTAAATCACTTTGTACCCAATAATTGCAGAAAATATTCAACATAAAACCAGGGTAAGTGAAACTTTCTTCATGCGACATAATGACTAGTCTTGAAACCAATAAAATGTTTCATTAACTTGATATTCCAGAACATGGCAGCCAAAAATGTTAAAGCATAGGAATAGAACTTAATGACAAGCAAAATTGAATGGAGGTAGGAAATAAACTTCTTTTACAAACATTATTTTCTCAAATTCTTAGAGGAAATTAATAATATGGTAACAAGCTTCTGAGTGCTTTTTCAATTTCTGAACATACAGAGCCCAGGAAAATATGAGAGCAAAACAAACTTCAAGAGAAGTGCAGATACTGGAAATCAGAAACAAAAACAACGACTGGAAAAAACATCACAGGTCTGGCAGTGCCTGCAGCTATTAATTTGGAGCTATGAAGCTCAGCACTCATTCCAGTAAATGAAGGATTAATAAGCAGAAGGCAGAGATTGAAAACAATTGACAAAACAATGATACAAGGGAAAATCATTTTTTAAATCAATAAGTAGTTGAGCATTGGAATGCACTGCCTATCAGAGCGGTGGATACATGCTCACTAGTAATCTCGTAAAAAGCAGTGGCTATGTGTTCTGGAAAAGAGAATTGGATAACTAGCAGGAGAGGAAATGAATTGAAAAGACGGGAGGAAAGACTGGCAGAGTGTGACTAATTGGATTGCTCTTTGAAAGATCCAGCAAATACAGTCTTGTTCTGTGTTGGACCATTCAAAAAGCCTATGATTCTGTGAAGGATATATTTAGTCAACGAACTTTAGAATTTTTAAAATAATTATTAATGTAACAAGTCAAATTATTAAGAAGTAATTGTAAAGATAAATGTAGTTGAATTGTGGAGCTGATTGGCAAAGGCAAATCTCAAGGGCCTTGATTTCGAGAAGTTGGGAACAAAGTCACCGAAAATATTGAAATATTGAACATATTTATGAGTTATTCAGTTATTTTTGCATCAAGTGTCAAAGTGTTTCACAGATCATGGTCAGACAAATGAAAGCCAGCAGGTTATATCGGAGATAAAAGCATTTACAAGTTGGTGACTGGTTGCTATTGGTTGGTGCTGATGACTTTGGCTGTACTGCTGAATGCTCCACTGTATTATTTGTTAATATCACGGAATGATATAGCACAGAAAAAGACCATTAGGCCCGCCACATCTATGCTGGTGTTTTGGTAGAGCCGCCCAAGTAACACCTCACCTTTTCCCAAAGCGCTATAATGTATTCCCTTCAAGTATTTATCCAACTGGCAATGATTGTGGATCGGGAAGGTGCTAACAAATGAATCTGGGTAAGATGCCGCAGTGAATCTGATAGATGGTACACATGATTGCCACTGTGTCTCAATAGTGAAGGGAGCGAACGTTTAAGGTTACGGATGGGATGCCAATAAATTTGGCTGCTTTGTCCTTGGTGTCAAAACAAAGGTTTTATAGGGGAAAGTGTGGGGATCACTTCCATTGAAACATAGAAAATAGAAGCAGGAATTGGCCATTCGGCCTTTCAAGCCTGTTCCACATTCATTCTGATCGTGGCCAATACATCCAATTCCATAGCCTGTTACTGCATTTCCCCCATAACGTTCAATCCCTTTAGTCCCAAGTGTTATATCCAACACGTTCTTGAAATCATACAATGTTTTGGCCTCCACTTTCTTTTTTTGATGGTGAAATCCACAAGCTTCTTTGGGTAAAGAATTTTTTCCTCATCTCAGTCCCAAATGGCTTACCTTTTACGCTTAGACTTTGACCACTGGTTCTGGACTCCCTCGCCATTGGGAGCATCCTTCCTGTATTTACTCTGTTTTGCAGGTTTCTACGAGACTCCCTTCTAATTCTTGCGAACCCCGATGAATAGATTCCTCACCAATTCACCCTTTCCTCAGACCTCTTACCCACTATCCTAGAAATCGGTCTGCTAAACCTTTGCTGCATTCCCTGTATGGCCAGAACATCTTTCCTAAAATAAGGAAATCTAACTGCACATAGAGCTCAAGGTGTGGTCACATCAAGGCTCTGTACAATTACAGCAAGGCAATCTGCTTCTGAACTCTAATTCTTCCAGCAATAAAAAAAATGCCTATTCTCACTTTCTAATGATTTATCTCCAAAGATAAAACACTGACTGTTAAACATAATCCAAAGGGTGAAAAAAAAGCTTTAATGTAAAGAAAAGTATGAACATCTGTTCCGCAGAGGTAAAAAGTCACCAGGTTAGTTTATGGAGTGATAATGGGAACTGCAGATGCTGGAGAATCCAAGATAATAAAATGTGAGGCTGGATGAACACAGCAGGCCCAGCAGCATCTCAGGAGCACAAAAGCTGACGTTTCGGGCCTAGACCCTTCATCAGAGAGGGGGATGGGGTGAGGGTTCTGGAATAAATAGGGAGAGAGGGGGAGGCGGACCGAAGATGGAGAGAAAAGAAGATAGGTGGAGAGGAGAGTATAGGTGGGGAGGTAGGGAGGGGATAGGTCAGTCCAGGGAAGATGGACAGGTCAAGGAGGTGGGATGAGGTTAGTAGGTAGGAGACAGAGGTGCGGCTTGGGGTGGGAGGAAGGGATAGGTGAGAGGAAGAACCGGTTAGGGAGGCAGAGACAGGTTGGACTGGTTTTGGGATGCAGTGGGTGGAGGGGAAGAGCTGGGCTGGTTGTGTGGTGCAGTGGGGGGAGGGGATGAACTGGGCTGGTTTTGGGATGCGGTGGGGGAAGGGGAGATTTTGAAGCTGGTGAAGTCCACATTGATACCATTGGGCTGCAGGGTTCCCAAGCGGAATATGAGTTGCTGTTCCTGCAACCTTCGGGTGGCATCATTGTGGCAGTGCAGGAGGCCCATGATGGACATGTCATCTAAAGAATGGGAGGGGGAGTGGAAATGGTTTGCGACTGGGAGGTGCAGTTGTTTATCACATTTTATTATATTAGGTTAGTTTATGGTATACTTTTACATCTAGTTTAACAGAACTCAATGGGAAGGTATTCAGACTCTGTGCTGCTCAGTTACAACTCTTCAACATTTTCATCTAGGGCACATACATTAACTTGCTCTGTTCACATCTTCTCAGGCCCCTTGTAAATAATACTGAAATGAAATTTTGTCGCACAGATCAAGTCTACTACAAATCTGATTGAAAACTATGCCCAAGCATGGTTTGTTCCCAACTGCCTGAAAAATTTGGGCACAAAATATATGTGATAGCCGTGTAGTGGATGATCAGAATTTGGCAGCCTTTTTCTTGTAACTAATCTGACATCTAGTGGCTACATACTATAAAAACGTATCAGAGATAGTGGAAACTGCAGATGCTGGAGAATCCAAGATAATAAAATGTGAGGCTGGATGAACACAGCAGGCCAAGCAGCATCTCAGGAGCACAAAAGCTGACGTTTCGGGCCTAGACCCTTCATCAGAGAGGGGGATGGGGTGAGGGTTCTGGAATAAATAGGGAGAGAGGGGGAGGCGGACCGAAGATGGAGAGAAAAGAAGATATTTGGAGAGAGTATAGGTGGGGAGGTAGGGAGGTGATAGGTCAGTCCAGGGAAGACGGACAGGTCAAGGCGTTGCGATGAGGTTAGTAGGTAGATGGGGGTGCGGCTTGGGGTGGGAGGAAGGGATGGGTGAGAGGAAGAACAGGTTAGGGAGGCAGAGACAGGTTGGACTGGTTTTGGGATGCAGTGGGTGGAGGGGAAGAGCTGGGCTGGTTGTGTGGTGCAGTGGGGGGAGGGGACGAACTGGGCTGGTTTTGGGATGCGGTGGGGGAAGGGGAGATTTTGAAACTGGTGAAGTCCACATTGGTACCATTAGGCTGCAGGGTTCCCAGGCGGAATATGAGTTGCTGTTCCTGCAACCTTCGGGTGGCATCATTGTGGCACTGCAGGAGGCCCATGATGGACATGTCATCTAAAGAATGGGAGGGGGAGTGGAAATGGTTTGCGACTGGGAGGTGCAGTTGTTTGTTGCGAACTGAGCGGAGGTGTTCTGCAAAGCGGTCCCCAAGCCTCTGCTTGGTTTCCCCAATGTAGAGAAAGCCACACCGGGTACAGTGGATGCAGTATACCACATTGGCAGATGTGCAGGTGAACCTCTGCTTAATGTGGAATGTTATCTTGGGGCCTGGGATAGGGGTGAGGGAGGAGGTGCGGGGGCAAGTGTAGCATTTCCTGCGGTTGCAGGGGAAGGTGCCGGGTGTGGTGGGGTTGGAGGGCAGTGTGGAGTGAACAAGGGAGTCACGGAGAGAGTGGTCTCTCCGAAAAGAAGGCAGGGGTGGGGATGGAAAAATGTCTTGGGTGGTGGGGTCGGATTGTAGATGGCGGAAGTGTCGGAGGATGATGCGTTGTATCCGGAAGTTGGTGGGGTGGTGTGTGAGAACGAAGGGGATCCTCTTTGGGTGGTTGTGGCAGGGGCGGGGTGTGAGGGATGTGTTGCGGGAAATGTGGGAGACGCGGTCAAGGGCGTTCTCGATCACTGTGGGGGGAAAGTTGCGGTCCTTAAAGAACTTGGACATCTGGGATGTGCGGGAGTGGAATGTCTTATCGTGGGAGCTGATGCGGCGGAGGCAGAGGAATTGGGAATAGGGGATGGAATTTTTGCAGGAGGGTGGGTGGGATGAGGTGTATTCTAGGTAGCTGTGGGAGTCGGTGGGCTTGAAATGGACATCAGTTACAAGCTGGTTGCCTGAGATGGAGACTGAGAGGTCCAGGAAGGTGAGGGATGTGCTGGAGATGGCCCAGGTGAACTGAAGGTTGGGGTGTAAGGTGTTGGTGAAGTGGATGAACTGTTCAAGCTCCTCTGGGGAGCAACAAGCGGCGCTGATACAGTCATCAATGTACCGGAGGAAGAAGTGGGGTTTGGGGCCTGTGTAGGTGCGGAAGATGGACTGTTCCACGTAACCTACAAAGAGGCAGGCATAGCTGGGGCCCATGCGGGTGCCCATGGCCACCCCCTTAGTCTGTAGGAAGTGGGAGGAGTCAAAAGAGAAATTGTTGAGGGTGAGGATGAGTTCGACTAGGCGGATGAGGGTGTCGGTGGAGGGGGACTGGTCGGGCCTGCGGGACAGGAAGAAGCGGAGGGCCTTGAGGCCATCTGCATGAGGAATGCAGGTGTATAGGGACTGGACGTCCATGGTGAAGATGAGGTGTTGGGGGCCAGGGAATCTCTGATGAAGGGTCTAGGCCCGAAACGTCAGCTTTTGTGCTCCTGAGATTCTGTTTGGCCTGCTGTGTTCATCCAGACTCACATTTTACTATAAAAACATGTTATTTTCAAACTCAAGTGTGGACCCGACAAGCTGTAGAGAGATAGATAGAATAATACAGCACAGAAGCAGACGCTTCAGTCCAGCAAAAAGATAATCCTGAACTAAACTGGACCCACTTGTTTGCTGATGACCAATACACCGGCCTAATCTTTCCTATTCATGTATTTATGCTAATGTGTTTTGAAGTTGTAATTGTTCCCACATCCACCACTTCCTCAGGAATACAAAACAAAAGAACTGCGGGTGCTGTAAATCAGGAACAATAAACAGAAGTTGCTGGAAGAGCTCAGCAGGTCTGGCAGCAACTGTGAAGAAAAGCATCAGAGTTAACGTTTCGGGTTCGGTGACCCTTCCCCAGAACTCTGAGTTCTGAGGATGGGTCACTGGACCCAAAGTGTTAACTTCCTCAGGAAGTTCATTCCACACATGAACCACCTTCTGTGTAAAATATTCACTCCTCATGTTTTATTTCAATCTCTCTCCTCTCTTCTGAAAAATGTGCCCCCTAGTCTTGAAATGAATTCTTGGGAAAAGGCACCTCCAGTTCAACCTATCTCTATGCCTCATGATTTTACAAACCTCCAATAGGTCACCCCTCTACCTCCTACTCTGCAGTGAAAAAATGTCCCAGCCTATCCAGCCTCTCCTTAGAACTCAAACCGTCCATTCCTGGCAACTCCCTGGTAAATCCCTTCTGAACCCTCTCCAGCTTAATAAGGTCCTTCCTGTTCTGTCATCACACTGCACAAAGAATGAGTTTTCCCAGAGAAAGCAGACAGCAAATTTATTACTTAGAGGTGAGGAAAGATTGGATAGGCTGAAGCTGTTCCTTTTGTTGGAGAAGAGACTGAAGGGGAACTTAGTTGAGGTGTATAAAGATCTAGAGAGCCTAAGTTGACTGATTTGGCAATTTTCTTTAGCAAAGTGGTCAGTGCCAATTTAAAGTAATTGTAAAATAGTCTGCAAGGAGGAACAATTGTTTTACTCAATAGTTGCTAGAGGAATTCACTACTTAAGAGTGATAGAGTTTAGAAACCCTTATTGCATTTAGAAACTTGTACATGTGCGTAGTGTATAAAGCATCAGCAGATTGGAAAGTGGCACATTGCTGGATACCCCTTTCTAGCCAGGCCAGACGGATGGACAGAAGACCTCAGTCTGAGCCATAAATCTTTATGCTTTTGTGATCTTCATATTGTATCTTCTGCATTCATACATTACCCTGAATACCTTAAATCTTCATGTCTTAATGGTGATCCCCACAAGCTGGTCAAGCTGTCAAGATTTAGTTGAGGACATAGTTTTAAAATGTATAAAATTGCTGGCAGACTTTATTGATCTGATTGGTAACAATATTTTCCTGATTAAACCACTGGTAGATTTCAGTCCCAACGGCACTCTTTATATAGGAGCTGACTGTTCACTTTTCTGTCAATCTCGTGACTTATCTCTATCATCTTGTCTGACATTTAAACTTAAATTGCTTACAATTAGTCTATAAATATTTGGAGACGAACAGCGTGTATATTCTAGTACTGTTCGACATGTATATAGATACCGAATTCTGTGATGTGTCCATGATAAACTGGCTTTACGTTAGCCACTGTTGAGATACTCGTAACAGATTTGCAGACCTTCCTGTAAGTAAAAAACATTTTGGTTATAGTGTTCCCACTGCTGTATGCCAATTTTCTACAGCAGCAGTAACCAATGGAAAACTTGACCCCAAGGAGAAGGGTGTAATGATATGAAAAGATACATCACTTAAAAGCAGCGACAGAATCAGTAGCTAATATTTACTTGGAGTATGAAGATTTTAACATGCATCAGCTGACTCATAAATCTGCAGCAACCAGAAAATTTCAAATGCTTCCTATTCCAAATTCAGTGATTTTCCAATCCCAGGAGTCATCAGGCATCTGAGAGGCAGCTGTCACCAAATATAAGGGAGGTATTTGTTCACAAAGCAAAAAGGCAGAGGGTAAGGTAGAATGCTGGTTAGAATTGATTGAGGTTACAGAAGCAGTTCAGAGACAGTAACACTCAAATGTTTGGTTCTAGTGGTATCTGATAGTGCTACACCAGCTTCACTTTAAAAACCTAACATTTAACATTCTAAACCCAAGTGCAAGCACATTGAAGTCTGTACAGCCAAAAGCATTCAAAAAAGAGACTTGAAAATATGGAAGACATTTCACCACAGCTCCCCATACAATGGATATGAATAAATTATGTTGCTTAAAAATGTACTGATTTATAAAATAACCATTTAACTCCACTAATGATTTACTAATTTAGGACAGCCAGCAACTGAGCCTTTTGGAGAAGAAAATTCACTGCTTTACTTAGATAATTAGGTCAGAGCACCTGAATTCAGGCAAGGCAACAATAGGATGGTTATAGTTGGATATAACAAGAGTACTGCAGCCATTCACCAACATATCTTCAACAAAATTTCTGATGACCCTGCGACTTCTCTCATTGAGACAGACAGAAGAGGAGATGCATTAAACCATCATCACTTCCAAGTTTCTCCTCAAACTCACAGGTAAATATAAACATAAGTTACCATTCCTTCATTTGTAGTGACTAGCTTCATCCCTCTACCTGGAAATTGTTTGAGGCTGAACCAGATGGTTTTCAACCTCACTGCCATATTTGACCCCAAAATGATCTTCCAACACACACTCACTCTAGATTCAAAACCACCTATTTCCTTCTCTAACATCAGGTGCCTCTGCCTCAGCTCATCCACTGCTGAAACCCTCACCCATGACTTTGTCACCTCTGCATCTGGTTGTTTCAATTCCCATATGACTGGGCTTTAACATTCTACACTCTCAGGCTGGGATAATTACAATATTTAAAATACATCTGGATGGATATATGAATAGGAATGGTTTAGAGGGGCATGCGCAAAATTTTGGCAAATGGTTCTAGATTTATATAGGATATGTGGTGAGCAAGGCCAAGTTGGACCGAAGGGACTGTTTCCGTGCTGTATATCTCTGTGACTCAACGACTCTATGAACCACCAAAGTCAGAGTCACCACTCTGCAAGCACCATCTTATTGTCATTGGGCCCACCTCTCTGATGGACAAATGATGCCTGGACCCACAATCAGGAGCCCCCAGCACTGCAGATCACTGCAACAACTGCCCTGCACCATTTGCTTTTGGGGAAACATTTCTATTTTGTAGACAGAAAACTCATCAAGATCCTCTTCTAGAGAAATTATCAAGCTCTTTTTCAGGGCTTTTCCATAAATTGCATTCATTCACAGGATGTGGGTATTGTTAGTCAGGCAAGCATTTATTGCCCTTCCCTAATTGCCCACAGGACAGATAAGAGTGCACAGTTGTGCTTGTGATGTCATGCTCAGACAAAATTAAATTTGACTTCGGCGCCTGAACCTGAGGAAACAGACTTGGTGAGCAGCTGCAGCAAGATGGCTGCAAAAGCAAAAAAAAGGTGATTTAAACAGGGTAGTAGTAAATCAGTGGTAAAATGGCAAGTGACATTCCTGTAAGAGCAATTCTGAGACCAGAGTTATTCACTATTTGCGCAAATATTATAAACTTGAGCAACTTCAGTTAAAAAAAAATCTTAAATTGAGAATGCAGTTAATACAGAAGATGAATTGAACAAAATAACTGAATATAGTATGACAATATTCAATAAACTTTCTAAATACTTTCACATTTTAGTTTTAAGCAAGACTGAATAAAACTGATTGTTCCACTGCACTGTTGCATTTCTGTGCATGCGCATCATTGTTCTGTCTTGTAATGATATCGTCCATAAATGCATCCAAATATCATCAGTGTTCTAATTTAGGCATTCCAGCAACAAATTTGTGAAAGCGAAGCTCTTATCAACATTGATGAAATATATTTTTTAAGCGACATGGATTTATACAGACTATTCACAATCAGAAGACACCCCAGACCACTTTGCAGCTAAAGAAGTATTTTTGATGTTTTGTAATTGTTGTTCTGTAGGAAATGGAACAGTAAATTTGTCATAACAGTAGGAACCTTAAATGTCCACCTGTGAACGCACATAGAATTTTGGCTTTACATTATGTCCAATACAAAGAGCCACCAACCACATTCCTGCATCGAAACAGCAGCAGAAGTATTTGTTTTGCAAAGTTGAATTTGAACTCACAGCCTTCAAACAGAGGACCATAAGGTCTACCCACTGCACTACAACTGACTGCTGATATTAGAACGTAAGAAATGGCGGAAGGATCTAATCATCTGGCCCTTCAAGCCTGATCCACCATTCAATAAGATCATTGTCAATCCTCTACCTCTGCTCCACCATCCCAGTAGGATCCCCTTATCCTGTAATTCCCTCAATACTCCAAAAATCTATTCATCCCTCTTTTAAATATCATTAGTGAATGACCATCTATCATTCTCTTGGTTGAAAATTTCAAAATGGAAGAAAGTTCTCCCTTTCTGATTCCCAAATATCTTTTCTCTAAGCCTCATGATCCCTGACTCTAACCAGCTCAGGCACCATCTTCTCATCGGTCCTGTCAAACCCTAAAGCATGTACTACAATAAAAGGGAAATTGCCTCTCATTCTTTTAAACTCAAGTGTACACTGGTCATCATCCAACACATCTAATGAGTATGAGGGAAAATGTTTTGGGCAACACATGGAAACATTGAGGCTTGTGCAACCAAAGCAGCACAACATCAAGGTCAATGGAAGAAGACTGTCAAGAATATTGGTTTGACATAGCGAGTGTTTTTTTTAAATCATTTTTGCAGTTATAACCACAGAAAAAGCCAAAGTGTTAGTGGTTTTTGACATTAAATTTGAGAAGAAAATCAGAACTAGCTGCAGTGATTTTAAATATGCCAAGCAACTGCAAGAAAGGATCCCAGATATTGATTCCTCTCACCAAGTATAGATATGGATATGTTGAGAGCAGATTGATTCATTTCAGGACAGCTAGGCCCTCAAGTAGAAGTTCTTCATTTAGGTTGCTTCACCATGAAAAGCCAAATTATAGGTCGATCCTATTCCTGTCTCATGCCCAGCAGAAATCATTGGATAGAAATGAGAAACACAATCACTTATTGATATTTCCTTTTCATCAAACAAAGGCTGAGGGGTAAATTATCACCCTGGGTGGGTTTAGCTAAATCAGCAACAACCAAGAACTGGACTGGGGTGGATGAGAAACACAAAGACATCATGATCTTAACAATTGGTGGAGGAAACTTAATGAGGCTAATGACATATCTGGTTCTGAAGTTAGGAAATAATGTTTAATGCAGGGTGATGTAATATTACTGAACCAGGAACCCAAACCCCAGGACCAAGCTCAGGGAATATATGTTTAAATCCCAACATGGAAGATAGTGAATTCAATTCAAAAAGCTGGAATTAAAAACTAGCTTATCGTTGACTGTGTAATCACGAGCCATTGTAATACAATTCGACCTGATACATTCATGTACTGCAAACACGTCCTGAAATCAACAATCCTTACTTGGTCGGGCCTTCATATGATGCCACATCCACATCAATGCGGTAGACACATTACTGTCCTTTGACCGACCTAGCAAGTCAATTAGGCGCGTGCAAACATTTGTTGAACTAGTGAACGATGTCTACATCTCATGAGAACTTTTTTTTTAAAATGTACCCACAACGAATTAGCTTCAGTGGACACGGACCCAACTCAACTGCTTGATATTTCATTTCCAAAGTTTCCTAAGTTCTGTTTTGATGCCTTTTTCCATTTGGAACGCGTTTGTTGCTTCCCACCACTCCACAAATTACCACTTGATTCTATTGGAAAGCTCTGGTAATGAGGCATTTTGTGGAATGTTCGAAGAACAATACAACAGGTTTCACAATCTCCTTTCTCTGTACACCCACAAGGTCATTTGTGGAGTCTTGCATTAAAGGTCATTTTTCGCACAGTTCTGGAGTTTCTAAACCAGACAGTTAATGTGGCATGTCCTAACTGAATGGAGCACCACGTAGCAATGACACAAGCCTTATTTGCAGCAAGTATGTATACTCGTCTACCGATTCCCACTGATCCTTGAAGATCTTTGAGATATCCTCAACATCCTCTAATAGTCTAATCAACATTTGTGTATTCGGAGACAGTAAAACTGTAAAGTGTGCTCAAAAGAACCTTGAAGATGAATGAAGATAAATGCAGGTGAAGATGGCTTATTTAACAGTCAAGCGATACCATCACATTTATTCTGTCATGGGCCACAACCACATTATCCTGGAAAGCAATTTATGCAATTACAACTCACTTTAAGCATAGCCATTTCAAAGAAGCTAACTATATTTTCTGGATGAGCAATGAATATTATTCTGATTGTTGCAATTTAATGGCATCATTGAACTTTATTCAAGGTATATCAATTTCTCGTATGATCCTTTGGAGTTTTGATTAAAATATATTGAATCAGAAAAATAAAACAGTTGAATATTCAATATTGGATATCTTTCCTTTAAATTATGAGGAAATAAAGTCACACAAAGTTTTGTAACAGAGAGATAATAGGAACTGCAGATGCTGGAGAATCCGAGATAACAAGGTGTACAGCTGGATGAACACAGCAGGCCAAGCAGCATCAGAGGAGTAGGAAAAGTCGTAAGACGTTACTTGGCCTGCTGTGTTCATCCAGTTCTACACCTTGTTATCTCAAAGTTTTGTAATTTCCGTTTTGAGGTCTCTTAACATTTGCAATTCATTTGTCACTCATTCCTACAATACGCCATTATAATTTAAAATTGGGAAATGAACATCTTAATAACTCTATTGTCCTGTTAACATTTTATCTGTTCTTTCCAGTACACTTATCAACCCGAACCAGAACAGTTGCATCCGTTTTGCATGATTTTCAAACACTTGCTTCCTGAAGCAAGAGCTCATTTTGCTAAATCAGCTTTTTTTCCAACTCTGGCCTTGTGATTTGGAACATCCGGATATGAAAGGAAGAAAAGCACTTGCACAATCTTTTAAAATGGCTCTTTACAAGATTACCAGAAAGGAAAAGGTTTTGTAAATTCAACAAGTGCTAGTCTACTATTTATTTTTCTCTCAAATTTCAGACTCATTCATTTCCTGAGGGCAGCAAATTACTGTGGTGAAATCGTTTCATGGAACTGCTTTCTGTTAGGTAGCTCAGCATACTTGAGGGAAGATATAGATTTTGTCAGAAAATATCAGCATAAGATGAAAGCAAATGCCATGAATCCTGGAAGCCTGAAACAAACACAAAACGTGCTGGTGAGACTCAGCAGATCCAGCATCACCTGTGACGAGAGAAACAGAGTTCCTGTTCCCAGTCAGGTACGACTTTTCTTTAGAGCCTCCAGAAAATACCAGCAAGTGATTTTATCACAACAATCTAACACTGCAATAATTCAAAACTCACACTTTATACATCACATTCACACACACACAATACATAGTTAGCATGCTTACTCTTATATAACATAATGTATCTGTCTCATAGTCACCATCACTTTGTCCATCCAAGGAAGACTTCATTTTCACTCGGTGTCTTTATGCATACCTTGTCAGAGAAAGGAACACAAATCACAAAGGAAGGAACTGGGTGTGGTCGGCTCTACAAATACTCCAACACAAAACTATCGAGAAGGATGTACAGGACCCATCCATCTCTCTCACAAAAGAGACTGAAAAACAGGGATCTGGTGATACCTGGCAATAGAATTGCCTCTCCTCTGTGTCATTATTAACAACAATGTGGAGCAAAACCAGTTGGTGAGGCAGAAAATAAAACATTTTTCTTTGTAGATAGCGTTTATTAATGACTTGGTGTAAGAGTTCCTTCCACACACCAGCTCCACCTATTGCTCCTTAATGTATACCCAGTCAATTAATTAAATAATCTATCAACTCCAAATGCTTGCTTAACTACTTGGTGTATAAGCAGACTCCTCTCTTTAAGTAAACTGTTTTGAAGACATGGGAGCAATCCTTAAATAAAATTGACAAAAAACATTTTTTTATTCATATTCTGCATCTTACTATGTAATACAGCAGGTCATTAACTAATCACATAGATATTTTTGTTTCATGTTATATGATCAACCTCCTAAGTGTCCCTTCCTTCACTTCAATGAAAAAGTGCCAAATTACAAAGCAACCCAAACAAAAAAAAATGCATCTTTTTAAAAAATTACTCCATGTTCCACTAGACATCTCTCTTCAAGGATCTTGAATAATCTCTCGGAGCAAGCATCTTTTTTTAACAGTCTTACAACTGCTGAAGTGTATCAATTCACTTTATTTTGGAACAAACCTCAGTTGTTTGTTATACCTTGCTGACTTTGGCAATAATGTTAACCGCAACTGAAGCATGTAATTGTTGCTGGCCTGCCACCACACCTGTGTCCATTCGCAAATAATGCAGCTGTGGTAGGGTCTTTCATTTTGTTCAGAAGATCCTTTCTAAGGGTCTTTATTGGTGTAGAGGCAGTTACTAATTCAAGAAACGTCTCTGAAAGTTTTTTTTGTTAGAAAGCCATGAAGCCCTCTAATTAAGATAACAAGGTGTAGAGCTGGATGAACACAGCAGGCCGAGTAGCATCAAAGGAGCAGGAAAGCTGAAGTTTCGGACCTAAACCTCTCTTCAGAAAGGGTCTAGGTCCGAAACGTCAGCTTTCCTGCTCCTCTGATGCTGCTTGGCCTGCTGTGCTCATCCAGCTGTACACCTTGTTATCTCAGATTCTCCAGCATCTGCAGTTCCTACTATCTCATGCCCTTTAATGTGACATCTTCAAATAAATTGGTTAATTGACACTTGGCCCTGTAGTCTGTATGTAGTGACATCTATTAACCCTGAAGTTAATTCTTACCTTGAGCTAGTCATCACATACTTTCCAGATCTTTTCTGAATATTCTTGAGCATCTGTGGAAACACCAGATATGTTTATTTTGTGAAACCCCCTTGCTAATGGCAAGCAAATTTTCAGAGCTTCCTTCTGAAGATATTCTGTTGCTTGATCACTGCATATGTTGTTCATACAGTTGTAATTCAGTAGTCTCCCAGTCTATAATTAAATGTGTGCCTTTGAACTTTTAGGCTGTACTAAGCTGCTGAACATGGATTGACTTCTAGTATTGACTGGAGTAAGGTTTTCAGAAAGAAATACGTTTTTGGAACAGAAGTCAGGAGTTTTGCAACAAAATCCTGGGAAAATGTCCATTCAGTCCTGAAGCTAATTTGGCACATTCAGTAGAAACACAAAAAAAGAATTTGATGATAGCAGCAATGCAAGGCTGCCCAGAAATAGATACAGATACAGTTCAAAAGCAGAAGGGTCTAGGCCCGAAACGTCAGCCTTCCTGCTCCTCTGATGCTGCTTGGCCTGCTGTGTCCAGCCAGCTCTACACCTTGTTATCTCTAATATGAAAGAAGAATCAGAACTAAAAGGAGTAAGAATAGAAATTTTTGAGCTGTTGAAACAGATGACAGGAATTGATCTCCAAGATTTAGAAAAAAAACTGTTTTTGCACGAAGTACCTAAGATAAAGGAGGATGGTTGTAGCTGTTGTATGCCAATGAGGACATCACTCCCAAAACACTGTATCCCCTGACCAACCATCTTTAGCCACTCCATCAAACGTCCCTCCATCATAAAGTCAGAAGTGGGAATAATCACTGATGATTACACTTGCAATCCCTCAGATACTAAAGTCGCCCATGTCCATATATAGAAAAACCCACTACATTCATTGGCAACAGTGTGTATGATCTACAAAATGGGCTGCAGCAGCTCATCAAGGCTCCTTTATTAGCACTTCCAAATCTGCAATTTCTTCCTTTGGTAAGGTAAAGCTCAACAGTTGCATGTGAACACCAATATAATCAAGTTACGCTCCAACACGCACACCATTTTGACTTCAAACTTTTCCTTCACTGTTGTGGAGTGAGAATCCTAAAAACTTCCTATCTGACAAGATGGTGGCTGTGTACACGGCGCATGGCCTACAACAAGTCATTAAGATAGCCCACCATCACTTTTAAGGAGAAGACAGAGATGGACAATAAATGCTGGCCTAGGTAGTGGCAACCATAAACACTGAGCAAATACGCTAAAATTTTACATGAGCTACTTGCAAAGCATGTGTCAGAGAAATTGAGAAACCAGTTGTTATAAAGGATTTTTTTTTATCAAGTGCGGAAATCAAAACTTTGAATACTCTCCTGAACCACGGCTTGATCTCACTTGTAAGTAGTTCTGAATCAGGGGAAACCCCTGCTGATGGCAATAAATTTATAGTAAGACAAATTCAATTCAAAAACACTTCATTAATTTGTCCTATATTTGTTGTTACAACAAGAACTGACTACTTATTACTGCATCAACGAAAGTGCCAATTTTGATGATTTGGTCATTGTCCTAATTTAAACCACACGTTGAAGCCAGATTGCAGTCAGGATGTAAAATCGGTGTATTTTAACTAATCTCCTCTTCTTGGATCAAAACACCTAATGCATCTTCACACTCCTTGCTGTGGGATTGAAGCTATTCCCTGTGTTGTGTCACTTTGGAATGTCCCTTATCTGGAAAAAAGCACTGGGGCATTACATTTGGGTAATAAACTGAATAAAATGGTGAGGTAAATACGTCATTCTTAGAAGCAGATCATGTTAATCAACCTCATTCAGAGTAAAACGGCAGTGGTTTGGAATATTCCTCCTACCTTGTAGCAGTCATGAAATGGTTTCCTGTTGGTGTGTCAAACAAATAATGTCTTGTGATAATGTGTCCCTTGCACACATATAAAAATGAAACTAAAATGCTGTTAACATTTTTATTTATTCATGGGATGAAGACATCACTCGGTAGGTCAGCATTTATTGCCTATCTCAAGGGGGCTGTAAAGAGTCCAACAACACTGCTATGGGTCTGAAATCACGTGTAGGCCAGGTAAACATGTTTCCTTCCCTAAAGGTGTTAGTGAAGCAGATGAGTGTTTTCTTTCCCTCTAATAATCAGCAATGGATTCACAGTCATCACTAAAATCTTAAGCCAGATTTTTACTGATTTCAAACTGCACCATCTGCCATGGCAGGATTCAAACCTGGTTCCCCAGAATTTACGGGGATCTGTGGATTAACAGTCTGGCAATAATACTATTAAGCCTTCACCTCCCCACTAGTATAGCAAGCATAAACTGAGAAGCAATATTTTAACTTCTGCAAAGCTTTTAACTCCTTCCCATGTGTCATAATGTGTTTCTTTTGAAACAGGATGTAAAATTCAGAAACTACATTATATGTTTCGGTACAACATTCCACTGGCTGAGTTACATTTTGTGCTGTGGGGAGATTCTTACTTGAGGCTGAAGCAAACTAATGCTGATGCAGGAAACTTGAAACAAAAACTGCTGGAAATACATCAGGATAGGCAGTGTCCACTGAAAGTGGAATTAATGGGCTGAATTTTCCTATTTAAAGGCTGGCGGCTCATGAATTTCATGGTGTCCGAACTCCTGTGAGCCAGCACAAATTTTCTCATACAATCTTTCACTTCTCACCTCATTAATTCTGTGACAAAACTCTTGGCTGCAGTTGTTAGGGAACAGTGTGGCATTAGAGAGAATGCGCTCGCCAGTAGTGAGGCACTGTGGCTTATGTTTCTCTGATGCCATATTTAAAAGCCAACAGCAAACATTCCAAATGCTGAGAGAGATGATGGGAATTGCAGATGCTGGAGAATCCAAGATAACAAAGTGTAAAGCTGGACGAACACAGCAGGCCAAGCAGCATCACAGGAGCACAAAAGCTGGCGTTTCGGGCATAGATCCTTCATCAGAGAACCAGAGATTCCAAATGCTGCCTAAGTTAGGAGCCACCGCTCAGGCTATGCTGCTCTCTCTTGACAATGTTGCAGAGGCAAGGAAAGCTAGCTCCCCGCTTTCAGCGAAGCAAACTGGAGACGATGGTGGATAGGATTGTTGAGAGGAAGTTAGTTCTTTCAGAGAGTCATAGAGGCATACAAAATTGAAATAGACCCTTCAGTCCAACATGGTCAGGCCAAATTGGAACGAAGCAGGTCACAGAGTCATAGAGCCATGGGCCACAGAAACAGGTCCTACTTGTCATGCCAACCAAGTTTCCCAAACTAAACCATCCCACTTGCCTGCAGTTCACCCATACCTCTCTAAACCTTTTCTATTCATGTACTGGTCAAATATGTTTTAAATGCTGTAACTGTACCTGCATCTACCACTGTGTTTACAGTGCCCAGCCCTGTTAGCCCCTTCCAGACTACAAACTGTTTGCTCTCTGCACTTCCTATTTGTTTGCTGACTCTTTAACTAAATTTCCTGCACATGCATGACTACTAACCACTCTCACGTCCACTTGCCTCATATTCAACCCCTCCCTCTTTGTCTCATCAAAGGAAAAACTGGCCCGGAACTGAACTGGAGGGCCAGACAACTGGGGACAGTTCAGGGGATGGTTATGGGGAAAACAAAACAGAATTTGCTGGAAATATTCAGCAGGTCTGGCTCGATCTATGAAGGAAAAATCAGAGTTAACATTTCAGGTCCGGTGACCCTTTCTCTTTCTTCACGGATGCTACCAGACCTGCTGAGCTTTTCCAGCAACTTAGTTTTTGGCCCTGATTTACAGTATCCGCAGTTCTTTCTGGTTTTTTTTATGGTTATGGTGGAGTTGTGGTCATCAGAATGCTCACTCTCTGAGGAGAAAGTGCTCAAACTGGCCAGAGAAGAATGGTTCATGTGGAAATGGGGAGACACTATTGGGCAGCCAATCCAATGTGCTGTGCTACGCTGGCCTCCCATCACCACAATTGCTCACTCATTTGTTAACCTATACAAGCCTTAATGTATTTTTGACAACTAATTTGTCTCTTCTTTCTATGCAGGCACTATTGTCCCCCAGAGGACATCCACATGGTAGACAGCACAGCAGACCCTCAGTGCCTAACCAGCTTGACTCTCATCAGTCTTGGATACAAAGTGATGTGCAATATTGGCATTAGTAACATTTTGGCTGCTATTCTGGTCTGAGGATTGGGAGATGCCAATCCGGTCCCCAGCTGCTCCTTGAAATGAGCAGTTGGCATAAAAACCAAATGAACTGCGGGATGCTGTAAATCAGAAACAAAAACAGAAGTTGCTGGAAAAGCTCCCAGGCTGATTTTTAACCATTCCCTTGTCTGCCCTGCTGTTTTTCTCTCTCTTTGGGTTCCATCTCCACCTACTTCTTAACTCCTCCACCCCTCCCTACACACATATTCAACATACATACTGACCTCTTCCTAACCACGATCAGTTCTGAAGAAGGGTCACTGGACCTGAAACTTTCTCTCCACAGATGCTGCCAGATCTGCTGAGTTTTCCCAGCAATTTCTCCTTTTGTCTCTGACTTCCGGCATTCTTTTTTCCCCAATACAAGCAAGTTCATGTGTTTCAGAATAACATATTTAAAATAAACCCCCGGTTGGGAGCTGCAAACAAATTCTTTATATTAGTACAAAAGAAAGCAACTGCATACTGAGCAGCTTCATTGTATTTCCAAGCATTTTAATCAGTTCCTGCAATCGTCATTACATTCTCACTTTGCTTTCAATGTGGAGCTTCAGGACTTAAAGCTGTTGAAAAATTGCTCCACAAAATGAAAGACTGTCATATAATATGAAATGTCCTTCTCAATGAGATGCCAACAAGCAGCCCAGAGGTCTGAGCTAATGGCCTGACACACTCACATTTTCTTTTACAGATTTAATTTCCCCACTGGAGTCTAACCCATGGTGTCTTCTAGGTTAAAACCCTCGCAATAACTCTCTCTCCGCGCAGATGCTCATGAAAAACTGAGCGTTTCCAACACGTCCTGTTTGTCTTCCTCATTGCAACATTTTGCTTCAATTATGCGGCCTCTTCTCAATGTGTCCAAATTTATTCAACTGCTTCTCTGTGACAGTAAGCCAGTAAATGTGAATTTGAACTCTTGACTCCTTCCTTCTTGCACTGTTTCCCTGTTTTGTTTTTGCCATTTGTCCTACGCTAGGGTCTTTTCCAGCCTGAACAGGGTGGTTGGGGTGACATCCGGAGCATTAAGCTCTCTATCTCCTTCTGATGAACTGCTGCACATTTCCAACACTGTGGGGTTGCTGCCAGACAGGAATTATCAAGAGTCAATCATTAACCATTGCACACACAGAGACAAACATTTCACATGCAATGTTATCTTCAAAATCAGAATTAAGACAACAAAAGCTCACAACATGTACATTTGTTAAAGTAACATTACCAACAAGAGATAATGGGAACTGCAGATGCTGGAGATTCCAAGATGATAAAATGTGAGGCTGGATGAACACAACAGGCCAAGCAGCATCTCAGGAGCACAAAAGCTGACGTTTCGGGCCTAGACCCTTCATCAGAGAGGGGGATGGGGAGAGGGAACTGGAATAAATAGGGAGAGAGGGGGAGGCGGACCGAAGATGGAGAGAAAAGAAGATAGGTGGAGAGGGTGTAGGTGGGGAGGTGGGGAGGGGATAGGTCAGTCCAGGGAAGTTCCCTCTCCCCATCCCCCTCTCTGATGAAGGGTCTAGGCCCGAAACGTCAGCTTTTGTGCTCCTGAGATGCTGCTTGGCCTGCTGTGTTCATCCAGCCTCACATTTTATCATCATTACCAACAAGAGAATGTGTTAGTCACCTGTTACAGTACTTTATGGGATAATGCAGTTTTACAGGGAAGGGAATGGCGTTGTGTGATTGAATTTCATCGTTTTATTTCAACCAGGTGATTTCAAAGGCCTTTCCCATGGCAGTCACACACTGTGGTCTGCCGAAACAGTCTGGGGGCTTACTTCCAAGTTTCAGTAAGACTTAGTCCCAGCTGATAGGAGCAGTGCTAGCAGCAGTGCCAGAACTCATCAGTGGGCTCTGCCAGAATGGCAAAGGGACCATTAAATATTGGCGACAGTGTCAGAGATATGTTGTAGAATCAACCTGTTCAGAGATGTCAGTGCACACCTCTGCAGCAGGTGGGAATTAAACGCGGACCTCCTATCTCAGAGATATATTGATCACAGCAGTAAGAAGCCTTGATACTGAGGAGGGTCTTATAGACAATGGAGTGATGGTGTTGATGTCATATGGATTTGTGAGCAGAATAGCTAAGGATCTCAAAGGAGTTAGGCCCAATATCAAAGTCTCAATGTCTGAAGGTAACATAATCTATCATATTGATGAACCCTGTAACAAGTAGATAACATACAGGAAACAATGATAACCCAGTATGGAGTGGAAGAACCCAGTAGGCCAAGCAGCATCAGAAAAACGAAGAAGGGTCCTCACCCGAAACGTCAACATTCCTGCTCCTCTGATGCTGCCTGGCCTGCTGTGCCCCTTCAGCTCCATACTGTGTTATCTCTCTGACTCCAACATCCACAGTTCTTGCTATCTCATACAGGAAACAATATCTTGTTATTGACAAGAGACACCTCTAGTTAGATCAGGAAGTGGTTTCCCTCGCCACACTAGACTATGGTGGCCCTATAGTTCCCTTCACATAAAGAAGGTGGTGGTATCTTGAGCAGCTGCTCACACGGGATAATCAGCTGGCATGCCTACATAGCACACGGCATCCAGAGTGAGGTAAGTGAGGGTGGTAAGAGAGTAGTGATCCGAGTGAGTGCCAGGGTGTGGGGAGTGGGGGGAGGTGTAGTCATGGGGAGTGAAATCTTGGGGGTGGGTGGTGTACCAGTGAGAGATCTAGGTGTTCAGAAACAAAGTTATTTGAAAGTTGTGTCACAGGTAGACAGGTGATGAGCAGCTTGCCTTCATCAGTCAGAGTTTTGAGTATAGGAGTTGGGACATCTTGTTGAGGTTGTGTAGGATGTTGGTGAGGCCACTTTTAGAATACTCTGTTACCCTGAGATAGAAAGGATATTATTAAATTGGAGAGGCTGCAGAAAAGATTTACAAGAATGTTTCCAGGACTGGAGGGTTTGACTTACAGGGAAAGGCTGGATATTCTGGGATTTTTTTTCACAGGAACATTGGAAGTCAAGGGGTGACCTTATAGAGGAGTATAAATAAGGTGAGTACCAAAGGTCTTTTAACCTAGGGTGAGGAAGTTCAAAACTAGAGGGTGTATTTTTATGGTTAAAAGAAAAAGATTTAAAAGGGACCTGAGAAACAATTTGTTTTGCACAAAATGTGGTTTGTATGTGGAATGACCTGCCTGGGAAAGTGATAGATACAGGTAGAGTTACAATATTTAAAAGACATTTACAAAGGTACATTAATAGGAAAATTGAGAGGGGTATGGGTCAAATACAGGCAAATATGACTAGCTGAGTTTGGGAAACCTGGTCGGCGTGAATAAAGACCTCAGGATTTGTTTCTGATATGAAACTCCGGCCTACTTCATTCCAATTTACCCTGTCAGTCATTGGCCAGTGTTTGATTGCAATGGAGGTGCATTGAGGCCATATACTGCCAATTAGTTAGACTCTTAAGGGCCTCAATAGGCCTGAGATCATCTCGCAGCTGTTCTACCAACCGACTGTACTGAGGAACTAACTGAAGGACACACTGGGTTTGCTATTCCAGGAGAAGCACCTGTAATTGCTTTATTTGCCCATCTCATCAGATTTCGTCCCCAGCACACTGGCTATTGGCTGATCTCATCAGCTATCGTGCTGACTTGTTCAACCATAATAAGTTCAACTATAATAACCATAATAAGTTTAAAAACTACCAGCAGATAAACAAACCATGCCTCATCAATGTTTTACACCAGACATTTCCTTCAACTATAAGAAAATACTTCCTGTCCATGATTTTATTGTGGATGACAGAAGTGCTATCATATGAAGCAGTGGCATCAACCTCGGCTGATGCAGCCATTGCTGTCCCTCAGGCTATCATGGAGCTGGCATGTCTCTGGCATGGAAAGCTCTATAGTCAGCACATTCTAAACTCATGACCACTTCCATCTCTAAACTAAGGCAACAGATACCTGGAAATGCCAACACCTGCAAGCTCCGCCTTTCCTTCCCTAACAGCATTGTAGGCCTACACAAAACAAACAGCAGCAATTCAAGAAGGCAGCTTACCATCACCTTCTCAAATTCAACTAAGGTTCAGCTATCAATACTGACCCTGCCAACAATGCCCACATCTCATGTATTCATTTTTTATAACAATGGTTGTATTATTCTGGTCTGAATGGGAGACTTCAATGTCTATCTCCAAGAGTGGCTCCATAGAACAACCTTGGTTTAAATATGATCAAAAGATTTGAGACTGATAGTCCTTGACATCAAGGCTACATTTGAACTTACTTGGCATCAAGCACTCACCAGAAAAACTAATTCAATTTGAATCTAGGGAAAATTCTCTTTTGCTTGAAATCATACCCAGCACAAAGGAAGATGGCTATGGTTGTAGGAGGTTAGTCATCTCAGCTCCAGGGCATCTCTGCAGGAGTTACTCAGGGTAGTGTCCTCAGCCCAATGGTCCTTAGCTGCTTCACGAATGCCCAGCCCTCCATTGTAAGGTTGAAAGTTGGGATATTTGCTGATGATTTCACAATGTCGGAACCATTTACAATTCCTCAGATGCTGAAGCAATCCAGGTCCAAATGTCAATACCCAGGTTTGACAACAAGTGGCATGTAACATTCACACCAAGCAAAAGCCAGATAATGATCATCTCCAAAATGTGAGAATCTAAACATCACCCTTGACATTCAATATCACAACCATCGGTGAATCTTTGACTAGTTTCATCTTGACCAGAAAGTGGACAGGACTGCCCATATTAATACTGTGGCTACAAGAGCAGGCCAGAAATTAGGAATCCTGCAGTGAGTAACTCACTCGCTAACTCCCCAAAGCCTGTCTAACATCTAAAAGGCAAAAGATGGAATACGCTGCATTTGCCTGGATGACCGTAGCTCCAATAATCTTCAAGGAGCTTAACTTCATCCAAGATAAAGCAGCTTCACTTGATTGGTATCATATCCACAAACATCCACTCTCTGCACCATTGACACTCAGTAGCAACAGAATGTATCATCTACAAGATGCACGGCAGAAATTCTCCAAAGTTCCTTAGGACAAGTGCAGCAGATACATGGGAACTTCACTGCCTACTGCCTCCGAGCATCATCCCAACATGAACTGGATAAATATTGCTATTCTTTCAGTGCTGCTGGGTCAAAACCCTGAAATACCTCCCAAGTGGTTTTATGGTCTACCTATAGCACATCGACTAAAGTGGTTCAAGGAGGCAGTTCACCACAAACTTCTCAAGGGCAACTATGAATGAGCCCAGCCAATGATGTCCACATCCCATAAATGAATGAAAACAAACAATACTCTGTGGGTCTGTTCTTACCAAAGTACAATGGTTCCAGAAGTTGATTTTACTGTACCTTCTCAATGGTAATTAGAAGTGGAAATAATGATAAATTTGACAACAATCTCCACAACTTCTGAATGAATAATGAAAAAGAGAATTCAGCATTATTAAATGCCTCATGTATTTGACACAGTGGCAGGAAATCACTGCGTGACTATCACCTGGGTAGGAGAGACATTCCAAACCATTACAAACTTACTGTGAATTGTGAAACATATTCAGTTCCAAGAATGGAAAGTTTAATCCACTCCCTTATTCAAGTTAATATTAAATGCTTATCTCCACAGGCTCAACTGAAATCCCACATTAATCCAACGCATCAAGAAAATGTTAACCACCTTCAAAATGGATAGGTTGAAAGTGTGTTGCGTAGGAGTGGGTAATTTAAAAAAGTCACTTTCACATCATGACTGCAACTGGCTTCAAGTTCTGATTTTAATAAAAGTGTGCTCAGATGTGTAACCTAGCAATCAAGTTGGGTTTAAGTTAATGTAAGCAGACAGATATTTATAGCAGCAATTACTATCCTCAGGAGATATTAATGAGGTCATTTTGAATTGCTTTTGACATGCAATAAATTTAACATCTACCTCACAAATTTCACAAGGTGAACAAAACTGGCAAGTGAATCAAGTGAGGTTGAGCTTTAATTCCTGGGATTATGTTTCTTTATCTGAGTAAATGTTAGTTGTTACGCCTTTCTCCCACTCCAAATATTCATCAAAGAATTCTCATGTTGACAACTTTTCTTAAACTTTCAACTTTGGTAAGATCAGAACAGGAGGGATGGTGAATGTGTTTGGCAGTGCTTTGAAAGTGGAAAACTCTTGTGTGCTAATGCATGGGTACAGAGGATGTTCCCAATGGCGGGTGTGTCCTGAACCAGGGATCACAGTATGAGGATTCAGGGTAGGGAATTTACAACAGAAATGAGGAGACATTTCTTCACCCAAGTGATGAGCTGCGGAATTCATTCCCACGGGAAGTTGTTGATGCCAAAACATTGAATTTATTCAAGAGGCAACTAAATAATAGATCTTGGGAAGAATGGCATCAAAGGTTCTGGGGAGAAAGCAGGATTAGGTTATTGAGTTGGATGATCAGCCATGATAGTGAAGAATGGCAGAGCAGGCTCAAAAGGCCGAATGGCCTCCTGCTGCTACTATCTTCTATATATCTATGTTTCTATACAATTGAGGAGAACTATCTTATTGAGAGAATGAGCAATTTCCTCATTCAAAATGCTAAAGCTGTATCAGGTTTGGAATTGGTCAAATCTTCCAATTATGGCTTTGTAAATGGTTCAAGCCATGTCTCAGTGGTTATTTAGAAGCCGCATATGTTGTTACTTATTTACTACAATTGCTTTTATCACATTCTGGAGAAAAAGGACTTTAGCTTTTTTGAAAATGTGGCTGACAGCAGTCATTGCTGTGGGTGTCAGACTCTGTTGAAGGAAATTTCCAATTTGAAGTAAACGTACTTTACTTTTCTTGTTAGTTTATAAATACTAATATGATAAAGAAAGTAAATGCTAAGTTCTATGCTGACAAGAAAAGTGAGCTTTGATTCCTGCTCTTCAGAAAGGAAGCTCTTGTATAAAGTGTCACAAGATGAACATCAAAAAGTTATTTGATAAATGCTGGCACTATTTGCTTGGGTTTACCTCAATAAAGATGTCAACGTGATCCAGTTCCTTTTATATCGTGTATGAAAGAAAAAGAATACTTTCTAAAATATTACTTTCATATGAGAATGGTTTTCTGTCTGACACTTGATACTTTATCAAAATGTCTGAACTGTTTCTAGATTGTTTTCTGAACCAGCAAAACATTATTGAGTTTCCTATCTACTCTAGCACAGTGCTGGGAGTATAAACGTCGAGCATCCGTACACCATGTTATCCAATAATACTCTTGTAGAGGAATCTATATTATTATGCTTACCCCGGTTCATCTTTGCAGTCTATAAATGGATCCCTGATCCCCTTATGTCGTTGGATACAAAAGCCTATCTTCCCCTTGGCCCACCTGAATATTTATAAAAAAGCTGTTGTGGCTTCAATTGGCAAATTGTGTCCAATCCTGGGCCTCTTACTTTAGGAAGGCTTTAGAGGGTTCAGAGAGGTAGGAAAGATTCACAAGAATACTTCCAGAGATGAGGGATTCAGTCACATGGATAGATTGGATGAACTGGCATTGTTCTCACTACTGAAGAGAAGGTTGAAAGAAAGATTTCAGAGAGGAGTCCAAAATCACGAGGTGCCTAGGCACAGTGGTTAGAGAAACCTGCTCCCATTAATAGTAAGTGTGAGAAAACCAAAGGTATTATTTTAAGATGGCCATATGAGGATTGAGCGGGTATGTCTGGGACGTAACTAGGAGTCTGGTGGAAGCAGATAAGAATGGGATTTTCAAATAGAAATTTGAAAAAAAAAAATCTGAAGAGAAAAAAAAGGTCTTTTGAGCTTTGGCAAAGGTGATCAGTGACCTTTCATCAGAGAATGTGAAACATTAACTCTGCTTCTGTTTCCACCAGCTGAGAATTTTCTATTTTTATTTTAGATCTCCAATTTCCACTGTGATCAGATTTGGGAACAGGATGGAGGTGGTTTACTCTTTCAAACAAAATATAAGTTGCAGTGTAGATTTTCAGAGTGTGTTATCCATTTTGTGTTCAATAGTTCATCTGGTTTCAGCTGATATTATTAGGATTTGTAATATTTTTCATGTATCCTATCTGCCCCTCAAGATAGTATAACTAGTAAAGGAGCTGCACTGTTGTAACAAACAGAAACTCCAAAGTCCATGCCGTGTTACTTTTAGTTGCATCATGTTTAGAAGCCTGGAAACTCATCTACCCAGTTGTAAAACTGACATTCTGGACCGGCTACTCTGTCACAGAACCCACATTCCCAACCAATTTTCAATTCCCAAAATCAGTGGTGATTTTACTATTCACAAACAAAGATAATGAAAAGGGAAAAGGGAAGACTTGCATTTCTGTCTTTCAAAGGCTCAAGCCATTGCAGATTGGTTCATGATCGATTAAGTACTTCCTTGAAGTATATTGGCTAAATTAGTTGCTGCACTGTAAAGAAAGATTACATTTCAAAAGTAATTCATTAGCTGGGAAGCACTTTAAGATGTCCTGAAGTTGAGATACGACAGGGGTCAGAGGCTAGGAATACCTAATATTATGACTTCCCAAAGCCTGCCCAACATTTACAAAGCACAAGTCAGGAGAGTGATGGAATACTCTCCACTTGTCTACTTGAGTGCAGCTCCAACAACACTCAAGATGCTTGACACCATCCAAGACAAAGCAGCCAGCTTGATAGATGTCACACCCACATGCATCTGTTCCCTCCACTGCCAGTGCTCAGTCGTAGCAGTGTGTACTATCTCCAAGATGCACTGCAGATATTTGCCAAATATCCTAAGAAGGTACCTTCTACTCCATGACCACTACCATCTAGAAGGACAAGGATATATGGTATACTACCACCTGCAGGTTCCCCTCCAAGCCACTCACCATCCAGGCTTGGAAATATATACCTTCACAATTGCTACTTCAAAATCCTGGAACTCCCTTTTTCCCACCATTGTGCATCTAGCTTACAGCAAAATGGACAGCAGGACGTCAAAAAGGCAGCTCAGCACCATATACAGAAGGGCAACTAGAGATGGACAATAAATGCTGGCCCAGCAAGCATCACCCACATCCCATGAATAATTTTTTAAAAAAGAGTAAACTGAAGTTTTTTTTTCTTCTAGGGAGTACCTGACTATATCCATCCAAGAAGATTTTGTCAACAAGACCATGTTGGCAATACGCAACATTAAAGGCCTGTTAACAAAATTGAAGGTCACTGAAGGTCACTGTCAGCTTAGTTACGAATTGGTTAAAGGAGAGAAAATAGTGACTCATAATAAATGGTGCTATTTCAGACCAGAGAACTGTAATGATAAGATCACAGGCTTTTTTTTTCGTATGTATGCAATGATGTAGTACAGCAAAGGTTCATCATAAATTCCTGGGATGGAGGGATTCTTTTTATTTGCTTCATTCGCTAAAGTGAAGGGTCTGCAAAGGTGGCTTCGCACTGAAAATCAGTAAGTACAGTTCCTGTATTCAAGAAAGAGGACAAGGCAGAAAATAGAAAACTACAGACCAGTTAGCTTCAGAGATAGTAGGAACTGATGCTGGAGAATCTGAGATGAAAAGGTGTAGAGCTGGATGAACACAGCAGGCCAAGCAGCATCAGAGGAGCAGGAAAGCTGACGTTTCGGGTCTGGACCCTTCTTCAGAAACGGACTGGACATTTCTGAAGAAGGTTCCGGACCCGAAATGTCAGCTTTCCTGCTCCTCTGATGCTGCTTGGCCTGCTGTGGTCATCCAGCATCACACCTTGTTAGACCACTTAGCTTGACGTCTGCCATGGAGTATACATTAGAATTTTTCATCAAGGAAGTTATAGCTGGGCACCGATACAAATTCAAAGCAAATATGATGAAGTAGCATGGTTTTGTGAAAGGAAAATCATGCCTAACTGACTTATTGGAATGTGCTTATGGACAAAGGAAAGCCTGTAAGTGTACTGTGCTTGGATTTTCAGAAGATATTTAACAAGATAACACATAAAAGGTTTATTGCCTAATGTAGGACCACATGATGAGAGGGTAACATATTACAGAGATAGACATTTAGCTGTCTGGCAGAAAACAGACCTTGTGCCGAATGTTTTTTTTTCTGATTAATGGAATATGACGAATGGAGTTCCACATGGTTCTGTGATGGGGCCTCAGCTTATTACAAATTATATCAATGGCTTAGACGAGGAGGAAAAAGACATGGGTGCCACATTTGCAGATAATACAAGGTTAAGTGGGAAAGTATATTGTGAAAAAGCATAAAGAGCATGTATGCGGATATAGATGGATAGAGTAAGTAAGCAAAAATCTGGCAGATGGAGAGAAAAAGGGGAACATGTAAAACTCTATTGGTGGGAAAGTATCTTTCCAAGTCATCAATTGATTGTCATAAGTGCAATTAATGTAATTAATAAGATTGGCAAATGCTGTAACTAGTGATATAACTAGCAACTGTTCAAGGTTGAATCACCTTGTTTGCAATCTTTGATGCCATGAGTGATTGTGAGCTAAGCTTCCAACCACATAACCAATCATCACTCAAATTACTTACATCTGTATTCCATCTTCATCCAGCCTCGTCACTGTGGCTAAGAGATTCATCTATTCCTTTGTTTTCTTGATATTGACACATTCTAACACTCTCCTGGTTGGCTTTCCATATTCTGTGCTCAACCAAAGCTGTCCATATCCTAATTTGTACCAAGAGATGTTTTCACCCAATTCATGATTGCTGATCTACATTGACAACAAATTGACAGCAATTTTCAAATTTGCATTCTTGTTCTCATATTCATCTATATCCTCCCTTTTCCCTATTTCTACAACCTCCTCAAGCACTGCACCCTTTAAAGGATTTGTGTTACTTGCTTTCTGTCCCCATGCATATTCAAAATTATGATCCCAGAGCCAGAAATAAACAATTTCATGTCAGCTACAACACAATTGGATTCGGACCAAAGGTGCCTTATCCTTACATGGTACTCCAAACCCTAGAAAGCCACCCAGAATACAATGTGACACTTCTGTTATCCAGCGTGGTGTCATGTGCTCAGATTCATAACTAACCAGCTTGAGACGGTTTCCAATCTTACTTCACCTCAGATACTTTGCACCAACAACTGGCACTACAAGGACAGATTATCCATGATTTATTCCTCAGAAGCTGCCTGATCTGCAAAATATTGTTGTATCAGAAATAATGGGAACTGCGGATGCTGGAGAATCCAAGATAACAAAGTATGGAGCTGGATGAACACAGCAGGCCAAGCAGCATCTTAGGAGCACAAAAGCTGATGTTTCGGGCCTAGACCCTTCATCAGAAAAGGGGGATGGGGAGAGGGTTCTGAAATAAATAGGGAGAGAGGGGGAGGTGGATTGAAGATGGATAGAGGAGAAGATAGGTGGAGAGGAGACAGACAAGTTAAAGGCATGGGGTTGGAGACTGTAGAGGTGAGTATAGGTGGGGAGGTAGGGAGGGAAGAGGTCAGCCTGGGGAAGACGGGCATGTCCAGGGGGCGGGATGAGGTTAGAAGGTGGGAAATGGAGGTGCGGCTTGAAGTGGGAGGAGGGGATAGGTGAGAGGAAGAACTGGTTAGGGAGGTGGGGATGAGCTGGGCTGGTTTTGGGATGCAGTGGGGGAGGGGAGATTCATAACCATCTCCCCGTCCCCCTTTTCTGATGAAGGGTCTAGGCCTGAAACATCAGCTTTTGTGCTCCTAAGATGCTGCTTGGCCTGCTGTGCTCATCCACCATTCGATAAGACAATGGCTAAACCACTACACCTATTTCCCTTTTCCATCCTATTTCCATACCTCAAAAATCTATCCATCAAGCCTTTGTACCTTGTGAATTAAAGCATCTCCTCTCTGATGTGGAGAATTACAACGATCACAACCATCTGGATGAAGAGTTCCTACTCATTTCAGTCCTAAATGGATGGTCTTTTATTCTGAGGCTATGATCCCTATCTCTGGACAAATGATGGGAAGTAACCTGTTATCATCTGTCCTGTCTGGGCTGTTTTAGAATTCAATTAAATTACCTTTCATTTTTCTAAACACCAAACCTAGGCCCATCATGAGTATGTAGCTATAATATACATTTTGTAAAGAAAGCTAATCTGTCTTTAAGATGGCTCCTGTGAATCTCATCAAATGGTTTTCAAAAGTCACATGACTTTACCAGTGGACTCAGCTGGTACTGGGAGCAGACCAGCCTTAAGAATAAACCACAAGAGGCCTTTTGAAATTTGAAAAACATTTCCAAGGGTAGGAAATAAATCTTCGACAATGTTTTCCCTGGGTGTGTGAATAGCTCACAAAAACCTAATGAAATGGAAGCTATCCAAGCTATGAGACAGTTAACAAGTTAATGACCTTGACTAAATGACAGTGGATGATCCTGTGCACCAGGTGAAGGCTAACCCAATAACAAATCATGATTTGGCAGTTTTGGGTAGCAGCTAATTTAAGCTTTGAACAGTGGAAAAGCCTGTGGGTGAGCATCCGTTTTGTGTAGAGAACATGAAGGAAACACCTTTTAGCAGTCACTTCACAACAGAAAGGTGTTTCCAGAACTGCTGGTCTGAACCAGATTACCAAAAACCACAATCTAAGTGGCACACAATTGCAACACAGGATGGTCTAGCCACTCCCAGGACTCTGTCTGCTCAATCCATCTGTGAGAGCATATGTCAACAAAGGCATCACAGCTGCTGAATCTGACCTCAATTTAACTCCTTCACACTGAAAAAAGAACCTCCATGCAAGTCAGCCTGCAACAAATCTCATTTTTATCTTTATACGCAAGTTTTATCCTTACATACTTTAGATCTTTGTATCTTGATCTTAGCTATGAACCTTATCACATTTTACTTATGTTACTATCAGTTGTATAACTAACCTTGTCTAAAACAGAAAGTCGTGCTGTTTATTTTTAATTGAAACATTTAAAACTAAAAGGGGGTCCAAAAATGCTTGTACAAATTTTGAGTTCGAGGCCCACCCTGAGCAGTTATATGGTGTGTGATCACGGCAGATGAGGTCCTTCTCAAACCTCACTCCTCACCTGATGTGTGATGACCCTCAGGTTAAACTCTTAGAAGGGTGGTTGTTACTGCATATAGTACTCGAGAGGTATTATCGTCAAAGATCTTCTTAATTTTACAGGACTTCCTTTTTGTCATGTTTCATCTCCTTTCGATAAAGGCTGATTTACTTATCATTTGAACTGCTTGCTATACCCATGTGTTAACTTCCTGTGAGTTGTGTGCAAATCTCTCAATAGCAACATGTAAAGTCTCTCACTTTTTAAGAATGATAATGCTTTTTCAATCTTTTTACCAAAGTGGATGACTTCATATTTCCCCACATTTTTCTTTAAACTGAACCTTCAAATCCAAATATTAAGTCTGGATTCATTTTCATCATCCTAACAGCTCTTATCATCAGCAGGGTTCAATATGTTATACTTGTGCCATTATTGTATAAAACAGTGAGACAGATTATGTAGCTGATATTCAAACACTGATGCTTAATATCAAATGTATTCTTAAAATCCAAATATAATACATTTTTTGATTCACATGTACGCTTATTGATGATAACTACTTTAGCATCTCATTAAGAGCTACTTTCCAAAAAAATCAACTATTTTTGTTTCTTTTGCTATGTAAAGAAACAAAAAAAATTTGCAAAGATTTTTGTGAACCTCTTCATTTTTTAACACTTGTAAAGGTTATATTTCTCGCTAGTCTGCTATCACAATCTAATCTCTTTCTTATTCTATTTTCTCATTGCTTATCTATTTTTTGTTTTAGTCATCGTTCCTAATTTTTATAACCTTCTAAAATCTCAGGCTTAGTACTTACTTGCAACATTGTAGACATATTCTCATTATGTAATTCTATCCTTAATGTTTCCATTGAGTCATAATTACTTACCTTTTCCAGCAGAGTTTTCTTTTCCTTGAAATGAATGTTCATCACTGTGAAATGTAATTATTCATTTACAAATTCCATGTTGTTTATCAACCCATCTATTTTTAAATCTAATATCTCAATCTACTTCAGCCAAATCACATTTCATACCTCTGTAATTGACTTTGTTTAAATTCTGAATGTAGTTTTCAGATTTAAACACACCATTATCAAACATAATATGGAATAAACTATCATTTTATGATCACTCTTCCACACTGGGTCATTTACTAAAAAAAACTAATTATTTCTAATTTGCCATTCTAATTATTGTTATTAAATTCAATTAATTATAGTTAGCATATAATTATTCCTAATTATTGTATGTATCATCATTTAATATTTACGCTGAAATAACCCATTGCATATTTGGTACCTCAACATATTGTTTAAAAAAATCTATCTTGAGCATATTTCAGAAATCTGCGGGGATATATATGTTCTAATGCCACAAGTTTCATTTGTTCTTTATTATTACTTGGTTCCATCTATTCTATTGTTGTGTCTTGATTTTCTGGGCTAAGAATCATCCTGTTACTTTGTCCCATCTTTTATTATCCATCCCCTTCTCCATTTTGTTATCTTTTCTAGAAGTCAAGTTCACTTGAATATTTAGATTCCAACCTTGGCCAAACTGCAAACGTGCCTCAGTAATGGTGACTATATCAAGTCTGTATCACTATCTGTGATAGTAATTCATTTATTTGATCACAAATGCATCCTGTACTCATAAATAGTGTCTTCAGTTTTAATGTTTTGCTATTTTTCCCTTATACAGCCTAAGTTGTGAATATTTTGTTACTGTCCTTAAAATCTGTTCCTTCAAATCAGCTTAATTTTCCCCCAATTTGCTTTAATATTTCTCTTCAGATTTAAATTTACTTTTACCAGAATGCTCCCTCCCATTCATTAGTTTAAAAATCTGTCTATCACTTTTCTTATTCAATTTATGCAAATTTATGCTTGCCTCAGGCAGTAATTCAGAGATGATAAATTTGGAAAACTTTTTAAGTTTTAGCTTAGCTCCCTAGCTCAACCAGAAAAACCTCCTGGTTTTATCTATGCAATTGGTTCCTACATAGACACAATTGGATCCTTTCCCATGTTGTCCATATTCTTCTCCAAACCATTAGGAAATGGCTTTAAACCTGACCCTGGGAAAACCAACACACCATATGGCACTACAGCTGCAACTGTAGTGAATTGTATCAATTTCCAATATATGTATGTATATTGTCCTCTATTATTACTACTACATTCGTTTTCACACAATCTCAAGTGATTGGACTCCTCTATCATAGTGTTATGGCCCATTTGCCTATTGACCCCCCCAGTCTTCTCATCCACACTGGGAGCAAGCATGTTATACATGTTGAACAATGACAAATCTGAAGCTCCTCCACTACTGTATCTGTGATTCCCTTATGTGCCTGAGTTGCCATCGCATGCTCCTGTCTATGACCATTGATCAGAACCATACAGTCCCTTAATCTGTCAAAATTCTCGGGTAACTCCCTTTTTCCCTGATGCACGACCATTTCTGCATCTTAGATTCCAGTTCTCATCTCCAAGCTGAGTTTATTCAAGCTGTGAATACTTATTGAAGATATGGTTGCCTCGTACCTCATTGTACTCAACGAGCTCTATATGCAACAGATTTGAGATGCCTCTTATATTGTCACCCTGATCTAACCTATTTTGTGTTTAATTTAATCCATCATGTCATTCTCACCATTTGCTGATTTGTGAAAAACCAGGTCCTGCAACAAAATTCTGAAAGAAGAATGAATGTTGTCCAAGGTATTTCTTTGTTCTTATTTAGATAGCACTTTCACCCATCTGAATAACCTTTAAGTTCTCATCTAAAAGATGGCACCTCAAGCAATTAGATTTTCTGTATTTCAGCACTTCAAATAAAACTGGCTGTACAACACTTTGAGATGTCCTTGGTCATGGAATGCACTCAATAAAGGCAAACTTTTTTAATTTTCTGTTTTTTCTCTATTGAAGACTAAACTTACAAGCAGAGAATCTGGTTTGTGCCTTTAATCCAGCGTCAAAGTAATACCATTGGGCCAAGCTAATGATTTGCTTCTGATAGGCCCCAGGAAATCCACAATTGGTTATCTTTCAAAGCTATGAGCATTTCTTGATTATTCCCAACTGCTTTTGAACTGAGAGGCTTACTACACCCATTTTTTTTTAACGTGGCATGCGGGCATCAATGGTTGGCTATCATTTACTGTCCGTCCCTAGCAGCCCTTGAGAAGGTGATGATGAGCTGCCTTCTTGAACCGTTGCAGTCTAAATGCTGTAAGTAGACTCAATACACCATCAGGGAGGGAATTCCAACTTCAGACAGCAGTTAAGGGATAACCACATTGAGATAAGTCTGTTGTCACTTACAGGCTGGACTGGACAAGGTTGGCAGATCTCCTTCTATTCTGGGCATCAGTGAACCAGATGGCTTTTTACTACAATTGATGATAATTTCATGGTCGCCATTACTGAGCTGTGATTTCACTTCTAGATTTTACTGGCATCTTATCAGCTGACATATCTAGTGACATTACCAGTTTCACACCATCTTTTCAATTCTAACACAATTGTATAAATATGATAACAAAGTCTTTGCAACATCCCACAAAGTGACGGCTACATAAAACAGAGGCTAGGCAAAAAATAATTTATTCGGATATAAATATGGACAATAATAAAATCTATTGCTATGCACAGCATAAATATCTTTTTCACATTAAAATTTACAGTATATACCATTGATGACTTCCTACAAGAGTCACAATAAAGTCAGTGACAAAATAAAAACAAAATAAATAAATAAATACAATAATATTCATAGATTTCTTTGTAAAGAAGAGATAAAAATGCATTTAATTAATCTCACTAATCATTTGGAAAATATGTGTATATTTGTCTTGATTTGAAACAAATACCTTACTGACTATATTATTTGGAATGTGCGTGATTCTATACATATATATATATATATTTATAATATACTATATAAACATAAATATGCACACAAACTCACATATATATTATGTATTTATTTATCACATGCTGAAGCAAATAATTTTCAGTTTGACCCCTGATGTTATTTCGCACTTATGTGGCTTCTGCTGCGGCTATTTCTGTTAATGCTTTGCAAAAGATTGATGAACTTTTCCAGGAACTCTCTTGATGTCACTCTTGCTACTTCAGGATGTTGGCAATCTGCTCTTATCAACTAAAATATATTTGAAAAATCGCCATTAGTCGAGTATTCGTTCAAAACTTCACAGGCAATTCTAAAACTCAAATGAAAATGAAACGTACCGTGTTTGCCTTTTCTCTTTCTAAGTTCGAAAGAATGCGTTCCATAACTACCCGAAGCTCACCCTGACTACCAGAGGTTATATTGAATTTCCTCAGCCCTTCATGGAATTTATCAATAATTTCATTCCTACATCCATTATCCTAATGGAGATAATTAAGTAGAGATGGTGTTAGTATGCTGTCCTGTTAACGTGGAAATTTGCTTTCTTTTTTACATAGTTTGATGAGAATCTCTTCTTTTATAATGAATAAGGGTTGTAATTGATTCTACTTTCATACAACATAAGACATTCCCTACAATCCCCACTGTACCTATCCAAGTATCTAAATTGTCCGAATTAAAATCACAACTGATGTTCTTGTGGCTGATGCAATGCTCTTAATTCTCATTCCCCAGAAACACTTGTCTCCAGTGCCTCTCCTCCCTGGGCCTCATAGGCAGAATTACTCTCACTTTCAGCATTACAACACTCGTGGTTCATACAAGATATAATGCAAATGATAAACAAAATACTGTAAGTGCTAAAGATCTAAAATAAAACAAAGTGCTGGAGAAACTTAGCAGGTCTATTAGCATTCCATAGAGGGAGAAGCTAAGCTAACATTCTGAATCCCTTCTTCAGAAATGAAGACAGTGATATTACAGGTTTTGTGCAATTGAAAAAGTTGGGAGGAATAAGCAGATCAGAGAGAAGGTTAGGGAAAGGATAGAAGTTGGGGGAGATTAGAGATCAACATTGTTGCAGAACAGAAGGCAAAAAGAGCAACAATAGATATTGAGAAGGGATAAATCATCAACCCAGAGTAGCCCTCTTGAAACAAATGGTAATGTTGTATTTGCCTTCCTAATTGACAAACTGAACCTTCATAGAATCCTGAAATAGGACTCCCACGTCTCTTTATGCTTCTGATTTCCAAAGCCTTTCCCCATTTAGAAAATAGTTTATACCTTTATTCGTCTGACGTAAGTGCATAACCTCCCCACGTTTTGTTCCATTTGTCACTTCTTTGCTCATTCTCCTAGTCTGTCCAAGTCCTTCTGCAGCCCCCTCACTTCCTCAGCATTACCTGCTTCTTTAGCTTTTTTTGTGTCATCTGCAAACTTTGCAACAATGCCCTTGGTTCCTTTGCCCAGATCGTTAACGTATAACTTGAACAGTTGTGATCCCAACATTGACCCCTGCAGATCTCCACTAGTCACTGGCTGCCATTCTGAAAAAAACTCTTTTATTCCCCACTCTCTGCCTTCTGCCAGTCAGCCAATCCAACATCCATGTCAGTACCTCACTCCTTACATCATGGACTCTTGTCTTATTTAGCAGCCTCCTACGTGGCACCTTATTAAAGGTCTTCTGGAAATCCAAATTTGTCGGGTTTACCGGCTCTCCATCTAACTTGCTCATTACCTCTTTAAAGAATTCTAACGGATTAATCAGGTATGACCTCCCTTTGAAGAAGCCATGCTGACTCAGCCTAATTTTACCATGCACTTCCAAGTACTCTATAATCTCATTCTTAATAAAAATGGAGCCACATGTCGGCCAGATGATCTTAACAAATGATAATGTAAGGATGATGTTAACAAATCAGATGGATTTTTACAATGATTGACTTACTTATACAATCCACATAAGGCTAGCTTTTTATAAACTTAGGTTTCACTGTCTTCTGTGGTCAGATTTGAGCCCGTGTCCCTTGAAAATTAGGTTGGATTAGCAGTCCAGAGCTGCCTCACAGACTGGTCAAGCAGCAGCCTGATATAGCCTGAAGTAGCACCTTCCAAACCCACAACCTCTTCCCTCGAGAAGGGCAAAGGCAGTGGATACACTGGAGGACCACTACTTGCAAGTTCTTCTTCAAGCCACTCCCCATCCTGGCTTGCAAATATATCACAGTTTCTTCACTGTTGCTGGGTTAAACTCCTGGAATTCCCTCTCCAGTGGCATTGTGGTCAACCCACAGCAGGTGGACTGCAGCAGTTTAAGAAAGCAGCTCACCTTGACCTTCTCAAGGGCAACTGGAGATGGGGTAATAAATGTTGCCCCAGCCAATGTTGCCCATATCCCACGAATGAATTATGAAACAATTACCATGTTAACACCACCTCACCAACACTGAGTCGCTGTCAAAACGTTAGTGACTCCTTCTTTATTCTCCGAAGCTCTACATTCTAAAATTCCTTCTTCTCCCCCTTAATGTGGCCTTTTTTGATCCAGTTCTTGGTTTCTTGCTTGCTTTGCTGGTCTTCATGTACAAATAATATTACTACAATATGATTTTTTTGTTACCCATAAATATAAGGTAGACAGAATAACATCTTGCATTTATTTAGAGCCTTTTGAATGACAAAGGACAAGGCTGTACAGTGTGGCACATGAATTGCTAAACCAGTTATTAACTTATTACTTCAAGTCTATGAAGATTGTAAATTGGTGTTGTCAGAACTTAGTGTTGTAGAACATGAATGCTAACAGGTATAATGTTCTAGGAGCTATGATATTGGATTAACATACAATAACTCACCTCTTCAAATTAGCCTTCAAATTTATTAATAAGTTTAAATTTAATTCCCTCTTGAATAACTTCACTTCGGCATTCCATGGTTGGTTCATAATGCCCCTGAATCAGTTAGCACACATGGACAGCCAGCTGTATTTGCACTAGTTCTTTGAAAGTTCAATGTGCTCTGTTTTCCCAATAGTTTCATCCGAAAAATCTCCTTTTCTATAGTGTTGATCCAATTTTATTTTGAAATTGCTTTAACGCTAGGTCATTCATTCCATTTGGCCAGTGCATGCCAATTGCTCATGCGAAAACATTATTTTTACTCCTCCTGCTAACTTTTTGATGATTATTTTAAAATAGCATTCTTTGGTCATCCTGTTACAGCTGTAACGTTGCAGTCAAAGCAAGTGTTCTATGCTCAAATGGTTTAAGGAGAAGCACCATTCTCAAAAACCTTCTTAGGACACCTATGAAAATGGAATCAATGCAGGCTTTTCAAGGCTTTCTACACTATAAGGATGTTGGGGATGAATTCTCCTGGATCCATGGTGGCAGGAACTTAGAAAGGGAGAAGTGAAGGGCAATGGCTCATCATCACATTTCTTTTACAGGAGGAAATTCTCAGGGAACATGGGAGGCAGATTTCTACACTTTTGGAAGCTGAGCTTGGCAACCAATTACCTTAGCCAAAGCCTCAGTGAAAAAGTTCTTTGACCTTGCCTTTACCAGTGACGAAACAGTGCCTCACCAAGTGTGGAGACCACCAGCTGCGTGGAAGTGGGCTTTCAGTGGGAGGTAACTGCAATTAGACAGAGGCACACCATGCCTCAGCGAAGGTGCTGCAGGCAGGAAGGGTCTGAAACCCAGAGAATTTCACCAATTAGGTGCCCCAAGCTTGTTGCCAAGTGGCAACTGTCCATTCTGCTCTGATCTTTTTATTTAAAGCGATGCCACTGAGGGTGGCACTGATGACTCAGTAACATTTACCTCTTCCAGTGAGGCTGTTGAGGCTCTAGATCCTTGAGGAGCTCCTTAAAGATAGCAAGTATTCCAGCAGTTAGTAAAGAGGCCAGCTTCAGAACAATTGCTAATCACACTGCCATCAGGTACAGCCTCAGAGACCCCATTTGATCATGATTTTGAATTTCTGAAGTCTATTGGAACATCCAGCTCAATATTGTTACAAGTAAATATTTAATATCTCTGCTAGCAAAATTGGATATCTTACCAGGTTTATCTTTGGCATATCCATATTCCTGGGCAAAGCCTGAAAGAAATGAAATTTATGTGCATTTACTTCTTCCAAAAGTCAGTGAATGGATTTTAAGTTCATCAGATATCAAAGCCACTTCTCAAACCTCATCACAAAACAGTTGGAGCAGATAAAAGCTCGATTGGACTTCCAAAGAGCAGTGGCATTGTGGTAAGCTGCAAGTTTCCTGCTTAAGAGGTATCCATAGACAGAGTTGCTGGTCTGAACCGTAGATCTATGGAGTGATGTGGAGTGAAAACTAGTCACACCCCACAACAGGGAAGGAGGAAGGTGCTTTTGCACATTTCCCATTAGTTGGCATCAGGCTAAAACAGTGAGAGACTGTGGACAATATATTCAGCCTGGTTTCGGTTGCCAACCACCGTCTTTATAGCACTGGGAGAGCAAGGGTCAAAACAATGAAATTAATCACAAAAATAAATCTGTCATAAACTTTGGTAAATTTTAAGCAGAAGCAAGTTGTTACTTAAAGAGTGTAGAAAGTGAGCTTACCTTTAAAATCTTATCTTCATTCGTTCTAATGTCCTGCAAGATCTCTGTAATCCCAGAAGAAGCATGGCTGCCATAGTTACAGTAACCAAACAAAACCAGTATACATAGAGAGATCATTTTGTCACTAAAGATGCTGAGTACGTACTTGCTTTATACAGTTGTTACAATTAATATGCACATCTGTGTTTCTTTTTTATATACTAAAGACAAAAATGATGCTATTGTATAGAACAGAGAAGGGCATTTGCAGTTATAAAGTGTTTTCATTTATCATAGACATTACAACCCTGTTTGTGCTCTGTTTCCTCTTAAGAAAAATGCTTACACTGGAGAAACCAAGGACTTTCTGGTACAGAGTAGTTCCTAATTTTGTTGACTGAAGTTCCTGCTCTAATAGCATTTCCAAGGTTACCACTGGTATTGGCATCTGTTGCGATATATCTGCCATGCACACCCCTGCGAGCTCTCTGCTGCACCCTGCTGGCTACTTAGTCTGCCTTTACACTATCCCAGTCTACAGAACAGCCCACTGGGAAGGATTTACTGCCTGTGGTTTCCACAAAGTTCAGCAATAGCTTATGTATCCCACATCATCACAGTAAATGCAGGGAAGCTCAGTGTAAAGGCCATATTGGGTATCAGTTGGTGCAGCATGTTTGTTGTCATATATGTGTAATATTTATCATGAATACTATAATTAGATAAAACATAGATAGTTGGCCAATAACTGTCAAAAAAAAACTTCAAGCATAATAGTTTAGAATGTTCGAGCATGGAAGGCCATTCAGCCCATCATGTCTGTGCTGATTTGTTGAATGAATTATTCATGAGATACTGCAAAAGCTATCAACCCTAACAACAGTACTGAAGACTTGTGTTCTAAAACTTGCTTAGCCCCAAGGCAAGCTGTCTCACTACAGCAACAGCAGTGGTATCTGCATGCCAATGTGGATAATTGACCAGGTATGATCTGTACACAGAAAATAGGACAAATCCAATCCAGCAGGTAACCAATCAGTTAAACAATGAAATGGGCCATCAATGGTGTTATCAAGCAGTATTTGCTTCGAGTAATCTATTCACTGACACACTGTTTGCATTTTGCCAGAGTCAGTCAGCACCTGACCTCATGGCAGCCTCTCACCAAAGATGGACAAAACAGATAATTTCCAGAGGTAAGGTGAGAATGACTACCCTTGGCATCAAGACAGCATTTGACTGCCCATAGTATCAGCAAACTGATATTCAATGGGACTCCAGAGATAAATTCTCCACTGATTGGAGTTTGCCATCACAGTTCAAGGAAGTCTCTGCAAGTGTTCCTTCGGATAGTGCCCTTGGCCCAACTACCTTCAGCTGCTTCATCATCAGTGATGGTTACACAATGTTCAGGCCTATTCATGATTCCTCAGATGCTGTAGCTGTTCCTGTCCAAATGCAGCAAGACCTGGGCAATATCTAGGCTTGGACTGACATGTGGCAAATAACATTTGTGTCACACAAGTGCTAGGCATTGACCATATCTAACAAAAGAGACTCTAGCTGAGACCCTTTCACATTTAGTGGAATTATCAGTGACTCTCCCCAACCCCACCCCATCAACATTCTAGATGTTACCATTGAGCAGAAATAGATGACTCTTCGCCAGAGTCAAACCTGAAACATTATGAACAAAAACAGAAGTTGCTGGAAAAGCTCAGCAGGTCTGGCAGCAACTGTGAAGAAGAAAATCAGAGTTAACATTTCAGGTCTGGTGACCCTTCCTCAGAACTCGAAACATTAGCTTGCTCTCTTCCTATGGATGCTGCCTGATCCACTGTGATCTCCAACATTCGATGTTTTCAGTACAGATTTCAGCATTTGCAGTAAATTGCTCCTAGAAATAGAACTGGACCTGTCAAATAAATATCGTGGCTATAAGAGCAGGTCAGAGGCAGGGAATCCTGCAATGAGTAACTCATCTCCTGATTCCCAATTCATCTTCAAAATGTAAGTCAGCAATGAGATGGAATACTCCCCAACTGCCTGGTTGAGTTCAGCCTGAACAGTATTCAAACCATTTGATATTTTCCAGGATAAAGCAGTCTGCTTGATTGGCACCAGATTCACAAACATTCAGTTCTGCCAACACTGATGCTGAATAGCATCAGTGCATACAAGTTGCACCACCAAGATTCACAAATCTCCTTTGACAGCACCTTCCAAACCCATAACTACCATCACCTAGAAGGATAAGTGCAGCAGATACATTGGGAGCACTACCGCATTCAAGCCTCTCTCCAAGCTACTCACCACCCTGCCTTAGAAATATAACGCTGCTCCTTCGCTGTTGTTGGGTCAAAATCCTGGAATTCCCTGGGAGCACCTGTACCACATGGTCTGCAATAATTCCAGGAGACAGTTTGCCATAAATTTCTCAAGCTCCTAAATAAATATGCAAAAAAATGATATGGAAAAGATATTTCCTTTTACACAAAAATCTAGAACTAGGGATTTCTGTTTAAAAATCAGGGATTAATGATTTAAACAGAGATCAAGTGAAATATTTACTTTCAGAGGGTTCTAAGTTTGGAGCTCTCTTCCTGTAAAGGTGTGGAAGCAGAGTTTTTGAATATTTTTAAGCAGAGGCACATGGCATTTGTTAAACAAAGGTCTGAAAGATTCCCAAGGCCAGGTGGGAATGTGATTTGAGAATCAGATCAGCCTATGATATTATTGAACGGAAGGTTTGGGTTGAGGGTTTAATGACATACTTCTACTCCTAATTCATATATTTGTCCATTTAAATATAATTATAGCACCAGTTTTTGTTGCCCCAAGAGCCCCAATTGTTCTAAATGGCTATAGTTGACTCACATTTCTTATTTTTCTCCACTGGTTTAATCATTTAAGTTTATCTTTACTTGGTTTGCCTAACATTCAGTTCTAACTGTTACTTTAAATTTTACCCTTTATTGGCTTTTGAATTAGTATTAATGTGATCTAATCCAACTGAGCACTCCTCTCAAGTAATAAGTTTGAAGACCTTATGACCACTCTACCATTTAAACGCAAGGCCCTGATACTGCCCAGTTTGGCTAGATCCCATTCCATTGGGCCAGCATCTCATGAAATGAAATCCTCTTTCCCCTTCAGCCTCTTATGCATCTCTCTGCTTCGCTTATCCTCATATCAATCTGCATACAGCACGAGTAATAATCCAGAGGTTATAACTTTTGAGATCTCTTTCTCCTATTCCGGGGAAATCTTCAACGAGAACCTTTGTCTACTGTTCCTGCTGCACCCTCCTCTATCCTTCGCAATATCTTTTCAAGCCACTTCTACATACAATGCAATACAGTGCGATACAATTCAATGCAGCACAGGAACAGGTCCTTTGGTCCACCAAGTCAATGCTGACTCCTAATCTTTACTTAGACCTGCTACTTGTCATCCATACACAGTTTCTATCTGTCTGTTCGCCCCTGTTCATGTGTCAACATGTTCATATTCCTTAAATTGTCGCCAGGTAGCCACCATTTTTTAAACTCAACCATGGAATGAAGACATTGCTAGCATTTATTGTCCACTTCTAATTGCTCAGAGGCAGGTAAGAGTCAACCATATCATGGTTGTCACATGTAGAGTCACATGTAGACAGACCAGGCAAGGATGGAAGATTTTCATCCCTGAAGGACATTAGTAAACCAGATGGGTTTTTTCAACAATCGATAATGGATTCACAGTCATCATTAGCCTCTTAATTCCAGGTTTATTTTATTGAACTCAAATTCAACCATGGTGGGATTTGAGCCTGTGTGCCCAGAAACATTACCTAGGTCTCTAGACAAATAGACCAACAATAATACCATTAGGCCTTTACCTCCCCCAAACTGCATGAGATTCTTGACATCTGTCTCCCTAGTTATACAATTGCCTACAACTACCATGTTACACTTTCTACCTTCTTCCCATCTTTGGGCAGCTTCCACCTTCAAGTTACAGTGGTCCACAATTCTGACTGTCTTCCTTACCATCACAGATAGTAACAAAATATTTTTGCTCAATTTTTGGAGGCCCTCATATGCTATCTCACCTGGGTGGTGCTTACTCTACATGTTTTCCATTACAGCAAACCCATTCTGAACTAACATCTCCACAAGGTGTGATCAAAGTCTGAAGCAAACTAGATACTGCCCATTTTCAATTGCAAGCCATCCTTTTTCCAACTCACATAACCATGCAGAACTGCAGTGTTTCCAAATGGTGACTTCTTACAGGCAAATTGTCACTGTGCACAAACTCCTGTACATTGCAGTCAATACATAGAAGGTCCTTTCCCATATTTTAATCTGGTTTATTAATACCTATTAGTTTGTTGTAAGTTTTCATTTTCTTTTTCTTTATATTAACTTTAATTGTTGCTAGTTCCTAACTATCCTTAAACTGAGTGACTTGCTGATCCATTTCAGAGGGCAGTTAGAAGCCAAAAAGAGATTTCATTGTTGTGGATTTGGCACCACGAATCGGCCAAACCAAGAGATGGAAAATGATCTTTCCATTAGTCAAGCCGATTGTGTTTTTTTACAACAATCTGTCATTATAACACCAAGTCTAGCTTTCAATTCCAGAGATTATTCATTGAATATAAATTCCAACAGCTGCTGTGGTGGGATTTGAATTCATGTTGCCAGAACATTAGCTGATGCCCCTGGATTATGACCTGTCTTAACCTAATAGAAACAACCAGGCATGTACCAAGCAAGTTTTGTAGGTTTACAATGGGAATCCATCTTGTTGAAAAATTGCTATCCTTGGGGTTATGTTCCAGTACTGATGTTAGGTTTGAAATTGCGGAATATTGGAAAATTAATAATTTCAGAACTTTCTGGGTAAAGGAGAAACCCTGTAAGGGTGGAAAATTTTAGTGAGGCACTATACACCAATCACTATACATCTTAGAGAGCTCTGGGACAACAATACATTTGTAATGATTCACTGCAATGATTTTGTTTTGTTTTCTGCAGCATGATTGAATGGATTTCTTTCTGGTGCATTATTACAAAGAAGCTTTGTGTTCAATATTCCTTGGCGGGCTTATAGTTTGAAGGTTTATGGAAAATGGATTGATTTCAAGCCTTATGCAAATGCCTAAGTGGTTTCTTTGAAAGAGGTGATTAAAGTTTCAATGTGAACATTTGTAATTTTTTTTTAGAAATGAGACTTCCTCTAAATTCCATGTCTCTTGATATTATTTTCTTTGCTGTCTAACTCTGCTGGATCAGTTTCAAACAGTTACCTGATTGGAGAAGTGCTTCTTTTATATGGCAGGCTCGCTACGAGCAAGCTGAGTTAAAGGAAATCCAACAAAGAACAAGCTACCCAGTGGATCTCTCTCATTTTGGAAAAGAAAATACATTGTTGAATTCATGGTGAAACATGTTTGTCCTATTGAATGATTGAAGAAACATCTCACTTTTGTACTTCCTGAGCAAATTTTGTCTGCAAGACTTCAGAGAACATGATGCGTGTTTAGTGACTTGACCACATACACCAGAATGTTACAGCATCCGAGTTTGGAACATTCCTTACATTGTCCTTTTGCCATTGTCCAAAGTATCCTTGTATAGCAGAAAGCCAAGCCCAGCAGGGATTATTTTCTAGTTTTAAAATTCTTTTTCCGAGAGAGAGAGAGAGGGGGAGTGTGTGTGTGTGTGTGTGTGTGTGTGTGTGTGTGTGTGTGTGTGTGTGTGTCTGTGTCTGTGTGTGTGAGAGAGAGAAAGATATTTATATGTGTGCTTTGGGCATGTTTAGAGGGGTAAGCGTTTACACTTCTATATTACTGATTATGTATGTTAACCAACTGTTGCATCTCTATTAAAAAGGTTTTGCATAGATAGTAAATCAATGTGTGCTTTTAAAGAAATTTGTTTGATAGATCTTGTTGGAAATCTGATTTAGATACAATATTGAGTTGGTCCTCTTGTTAAATGCAGAAGCATATTTTTAGTTTATGTTGCAAACTTTGGAACTTTGCAATATTCCACCTTGGCCATAACAGTCTGATTAGGCAGAACATTGTCAAGCAAGACAAACTTGGAAAAATATAATACTGCTTCTGTGACCTAACTGTTCCAAGAGAGTCTACTCTGAGTCCAAAATATACAGAGCCAAGCTTTTTAATATTATAAATTCAATAAATATGTGCTCAAATATAATATTTCAATAAATATTTAAATATATAGTAAAACAATTACTTCTCAGTTTTTAAACATAATGCAATAATAAACATGAGTTTCAAATCATATTTGTATGAAAATGTTACAACTGTTAAATGATACAAATCATCAACTGGTTTTGAAATACGAAGCAACTTCTTATCTTAACGCTCTGATTGGCAGTTATTTTTTACATTGTGTGGTTGCAGTTGTCGATCTTCTCATATATTATATTCAGATGTAGATACCGTGTTCTTCATTCAGGAAGAAACTTCAAAACCTTTAATTTGCTTTCTCTTTGGCTCCTATTTGAGACGATTAAGTCTAATCAAGAACATCCTAAGGTCTTTCAGAAACATTTGCTTCATTTTTATCTTGGTGGGAGGACAGTTTGAATTTTTTGCCTAAAATTACAATGATATAAAATAATAAGCATGAGTCAACCGATGTTTCCTTCCATGATAAGACTAAAAATGAGCTCTTTTATCCAACACTTACCTTTGGATCCTTCAAGTTCTTCAAATTTGAAATTATGGCTTCCAGAACTCCTGAAAATTTTTGATTTGGCTTTATTCTCTCTAGCTCGTTAGAAAACACGTCAATTGCAGTATTCTTGCATTTGTTAACCTGAGAAGTTGGAGAATTTTTTCTTATTATCACATAATATCAATACAGGTTCCTTCAGTTAGGGGATTCATCTAAATAAAATAAAGAACTGTAGATGGTGGAATCTGAAACAAAAACGCAAGTTGCTCAGCAGGTCAGGCAGCATCTTCAGAGAGAAACAAAGTCAATGCTTCATGTCTGGTAGCTTGTCATGTGTCCAGGAACTCTGTGTCCAGGCAAAGAGTCACCTGACTCAAAATATTAACTCTGCTTTCTTACCATAAAAACTGCCAGACCTGCTGAGTTTCACTGCCAATTTTTGTTCTTGCTTCACCAAAGTTCAGTTTCAGCACCTAACATTCAATAAGGCAGGAATCTCATTGGTTTGCTTACTTGTCCTAATAGGTGGATTTGTGTTCCTTTCACTGTTGATATGACTCCTAACTTCTTTTTGTACAGACTTGCATAGGGCTAGGTTAGCTTGTTTTTCTGAACCCATAAATTTATTAAAGATTCACAATCTCAGTTAAACTTGAATATGAGGTGAATGAACAAATTTGTATCAAAAGGGATCATGGAGCTGTCTGATCGTCATCGGAAACCCAACTGCATTACTAATGTCCATTAAAAAAGCAGGTTATCGTCGTAAACGTTCCAGTCTACATGTGATTGCTGTCCAACACAACATGGCTAATTTTACATAAATGCCACTTGCTTACATCAAACTGTTAGATAGATAAGCAGAGTCATGCAAGACAGGTGTTTCAGCATCTGTGTTTTCAGCATTTACAATAGCTTTACTTTCTCTGATTCAATTCAGGACAACATGACTTGAAAATGTCCGGTACATCTGATCAATACATAACCCATAAAGCATTCTAAATAAATGGCACAAATTTAGAAGTTGAGCAACCTGAATGAATTCCATTCACCAGTTATTTACTGTTGATTTAACAAAGTCAGTAACCCTAAGCACAGTGTGATTTGGAAATTTATTTTTTATATTTAATGAGACAGTTAATTTTGTACTTTTTAAAGAAAAGGCTTACATGTATCTCAGGTGTGTTCAGAGAAGTATTCAGAACCTAGAAAGAGACAAATATATTTATAATAAGTAAAGAGGACATTCAGTAAAGGGCATAAGTAGGTAAAGTACAGGATCAGGCCATTTGGCCCTTCAAGCCTGCTCCACCATTCAATATGATCATCGCTGATCATCCAATTCAACCCCCTGTTCCCATTTCCCCTCAGTTTTTTTTGATCCCTTTAGTTTGATGAAAGATATCCATCCCCTTCTTGAAAACATTCAATATTTTGGATCCAGTGACCCTACTTCAAACTGAGGAAGTTCTGAAGAAGTGTCATGGGGCACGCAATGTTAACTCTGCTTTCTCTCCACAGATGCTGCCTAACTTGCTGAGTTTCTACATAATTTCAGTTTTTGTTTCAGAACTACACCTGTGGTTCTTTGTTTTATTTTAACAGAAAAATTAAATTGATTTACTAACAGTTTTCATCTCACTAAGATGGACGCATCTGAGAAAGACTGCCAGCGTTTCAACCCCAATATGAATCTTCTTCCGAATTCCTTTTTCCGTCATATTTTTATCGCATCTTCCCCTAAATGTATCAATGCTATTTGCTTCAATTGCTTAACGTAGCAAATTCTACATTCTCACCACTCTGACTTACCTTTTAATTTTACTCAAAGGAAAAGGATTTGCAACTAGAAAGTATTATTTGTAACTGCCAAATGTCTTCAAGCACTTTATAGATAGTACAAACATAGGATCAGGATTAAGCCTTTCAGCGCATTAAGCCTGCTTCACAATTTAATATGATCAATCGCCTAATGGTATTATCACTAGACTGTTAATCCAGAAACTCAACTAACGCTCTGGCCATCCAGGTTTGAATCCTACCATGGCACATTGTGGAATTTGAATTCAATAAAGATGCTGAATTAAATGTCTAATGATGCCCATGAAACTGTTGTCCATTGTCTGAAAAAAAAACGCCTGGTTCACTAATGTCCTTTAAGGAAGGAAATCTGTCATCCTTACCTGGCCTGGCCTACATGTGATTCCAGACCCACACTAATGTTGCAGACTCTAAACTGCTCTCTGGGCAATTAGGGATATGCAATAAATGCTGGCATAGCCAGAGATGCCCACATCCTTTGAGTGAATTAAAACAAACATGGATGATTGAACAATTTAAGGCCTTTTATCTACACTATTCCACAACCATCTGCACTGTTGGTAACCAGAAAACTATCAATCTCTGCTTTATACAGTCAAAAAATAAACGTTCACAACTCTCTGAGTAGAGAATCCCAAGGGTTCACAATCCTGTCTAAAATTAATTCTCCTTATCTCAGCATGACACTGCACTTAATTTTAAATTGAGTCTGCTGATTCTAAACTTTCCAACAGGGAGATCTACCTCCATCTACCTGCCCAGTCATTTATGTACTTTAATAAAGTACTTTGGAAGTTTATTCACTGATAAATAGTTGACCGTCTCTAGATATGATTTTCCCTGTGAGTGAAAGAAATCTCTTCATGTCTACTCTACGAAGGCATTTAATATCTTTAGAAATTGTAAATAGCCTTCCCAACCATAACTCTATCATTCGACAAAAGACAACCAGCTTTATCATCCTATCCTGAAGGTATGTTATCATTTTATCTGGTATTATCTTTGAAAGACTAACATCAAATTTAATACAATGTTATCTGTATTGGCAAACTCTTCTTTTCAGATTAGCAGTCAATGAAAATAAAACTTACTTCTAAAATTTCCGCCCTATGATCTGTAATCTTTTGTAAAGTCTCTGAAGCTATGTTACCAGCTCGACACTGGATGACAAGGTAGCTGAACAAAATGATGCAGATGTAAAGCATTTTCCTGAAGTGTTGGAGGAGCTTTGCTTGCACTCTGCCTGTCGGTCTTTACACAACCAAATTTTCATGTTTCAGTCCTTTTATACAAGTTCGTAATTTACATATTCAAGTTTGGAACACACTGGGAAATAACTCCACATTCTTTATCATTCAATCTGTGAGTAAGGCAATCATTTTATCTTTGCTAAGGGGTTTCTCTTTCCGCTGAGATGAGGAAAATGATTTTTGTAACACAAATGTCATTTGTAGATCAGATTATCATATTGTCCTACTGGTAATTTCTTTTTGTGTACCTGCATGTGTTTCTTCAGCCATACCTTTTGTACTAACCTCCTAATTGTTGTTAGATTGACTTACCAAGATCCCACGTATAAGGAGCAACAAACTGTTTCATTAGCACAAACTGTTGTTGAGAACTGCCTCTGGTCTTCTGAGAAGTAGTGGCCCGGGGGTCCTTTATGTCCACCTGAGGTGCAGACAGGTTTTGGTCTAATGTCGCATCTGAAAGACAGCATGGTAAGAGCATAGTGCTTCCTTGGAAAATATCTGGAGTTTGGTGCTTATGTCACTGGGTTGTGTATGAATACAAGGCATTATATTTCAGAGGTACAGCTACCACAAGAGTAAGCAAGAAAGAGACCTGACTGTAGAATGCATTGGTCGGTACCTGAGGGAAAGAGGAATTGTTCATAGGTGAACTGATGTAAAGTGGGAGGAGGCCAGTGCGCATCACAAAGTCCATGATATGTACAATGGGTTGAATAGCCCTTTTCTGGGCTGCAAATCTCCATATTGACTTCACTTGCAAACAGTTGCAAATTGCTAGATCAGAACGTTTTCACTCTCTCTGACATTGGCAGGCTTTTTCATTTTGAAAGGGCCAGGGATTTAAATAATTTTACAGCTTGACAGTTGTACAAGCTTTCTCTGACCTTCCTGGTGTTTGTATCTATTTTAAAGTCCATAATGGCCACACTGTTGGTAACAGCAAGTAGCATAGCCAGTGACAATGCTTGCTTGAAAATGGGGCTAGCCCTGCTGAGTTTGAGTTTCCCTTATTTGTGGGCCATGCAGCAACGACAATTTTCTCCACCAGTGAAAATGGGATTTGTTGGAAATTGGAGCAGGAATTTCAGACCTGCTCCTCCACCACCACCATTTCTAAACACCTGCAGAGTTTCTACATAAAATGTTCGTGAATAAAGCCATTAGACAGAAAGTGTGATAAATAATCATCTGATTGGCATCTTTTGACACATAATATTGCATATGGGTCTTAAAAGATTAATTCTGATGTGTGCCAGTGAGCACAACTGACAATGTTGATCTTATATGGTCTTGTTGTCAGAAACGTAAAAGAGCGAGATCCAAACTTTGGTCGTCCTCAAAATTTCTGTAGTGGTGTCTACCATAACAATATAAACTCACTGTAATCATACAATAAACTGTATCTTTTTTAATGCCACAATCTTCTTCTAGTTAGACTAGGAAGTGGTTTTCCTCTTTCTCACTAGACTTCTTTCTCGCTGTACCTTTTGTACTAACCTCCTAATTGTTGTTAGATTGACTTACCAAGACATGTAGCTTCTCCCATTTAAAAAGGATGGTGGCCATAACTATTAACATAAAGAGCAGTCCACACAGCCTTATGGGCTCCCATGTGCATAGAGTGCATAACTCAGCTCTCAGCAGGTTTGGAATCCATCATGGCCTTTAGTTAAAATTGCAAATCAAAGCCTGATGGCATTACTGAAGGGCAATCTGCAGATTTAAAATGACTCTATCAATTTGGACAATGTAAAAATTGAATGTGGTCATATCGAAGCATGTAAGTGATGGGTAAATTCCTCTTTTTTGTAACTGCCTACCACCGAAGTCCCCCTTATTCCCACCCTTGATTTGTGATGCTCTCAGGCAACAGGTGGGAAGGGGGAGGCAGTATTGGTGGAAGATGTTACAATTGAGGCATTAAGTTTTGCATCTGTAAACTTATTTTTGAATGTTGCAACTTCTACTCTTTTGGAAGTGATAGTGATCTATGCTGCTGCACCTGCTAAGCTTGAAAAGATTCAAATTTATGTTCCTTCGACACATTGTGCCACTTTCAATGTTTCTGTAGTCTTTGGTGAAGGTTTATTATAGCATTGTGCAATGATTGCATTGAGCAATCAAACATTTTTACACGATTAATTATTAAAATGAAGTGCAACTTCTTGTAACAGAGTAAAGCTATCTCTCAGAATATCTGAGTGCTATTTGATTGACAGATCATCAAACCTTAATCTAGATTGAAGAGTGTTGCGCAGAAATTAGGCCACTTATCAGCCAGAAAATTGCAATATGCACTGATTATACAAATTACAAAGATTTTTTTTTCAAATAGACTATTTCTTGTCATGGGTGTTGAGTTTTATATTTTGAAAAATATTGAACAGCATTTAAAATCAAACAGAAATTTGTATTTTTATGTTCTAATACTGGCCTAAGAAGACTGTGGAGAATGTCCTTATTCTTGATAAGAACAAATAATTTGCAAAATACTTTATCTCATGGAGTCAGGATGGTGTTAGCTCTGCAATATTCAACATTTATTGCAATTATGCCACATATAGATTTCTTTTGAGAAAAAAAAAATCCAAGTTGCATCAAGGAGGTGAGAGGATAAAAGTAAGAAAGTCTCACAGTGATTCTACAAGATGCTGGTGAGACCATATCTGGAGTACTGTGAGCAGTTTTGGCCTCCTTGTTTAAGAAAAGATATTATTTCATTCGATGCAGTTGATCAAAGATTCAATAGGATTATCCCAGTATTCGGGTATTGTTTTATGAGCATATGTTAAACGGATTTGGACTCTTTTCACTGGAGTTTAGAAGAATAAAGAAAATGTCATTGACACAGAGAAAATTCTTAAGGGCTTGACAGGATAAATGTTGAGAGATGTTTCCCTTCATAGAAGAGCCAAAGACCAGAAGGCATAGTCTCAGAATAAAGGAACACCAAAATAAGACTGAGATGAGGGGAATTTCTTCTCCCAGAGGAGTGGGAATCTTTGGATCTCCTTGCACAGAAAGCTGTTGGGACAGAGTCCTCGTGTATATTTAAGGCTGAGGTAGAATTTTGAACAATAGTAGAATCAAATGTTAATGGGAAAGGACAGGAATGTGGACATGAGGAGAGTTGGATCAGCCATGATCCAATTGATTGGTGGAGATGCCTCAAGGAGCCAACTGAGCTACTCCTGTTCTATTTCTTCTGGTCTTATCAAAAAACCACAGGGTATCAGAGAAGAATTCGTCATTCAACCATTGAGTCTGCTCTTCCATTCTATTATGGCTAGCATGTTTCTCAACTACGTTCTCTTGCCTTCTCCCCATAATTCTTGCTGCCCTTATTAATCATGAATCTATCTACCTCTGTCTTAAATATATCCGATGCCTTGGCCTCCACAACCTTCTGAGGCAATGAGTTTCACAGATTATTCACCCTCTGGTTGAAGAAATTCCTCCTTATCTCAGTTCTAAAGTGTCATCCCTTCAGTTTGAGGCTGTGCCCTGGGTCCTAGTCTCTCCTACTTGTGGAAATATCTTTGCCTTGTTCTCTGTAAGCAGGCCTCTCAGTATTCAGTAGGCTTAGATGAGATTCCCCCCAAGCTTTTAAACTCCATCAACACAGACTCTGAATCCTGGACAACTCCTCAAATAGCTAGCCCTCCCTTGGACTCCCCTGGACTCCTTTCCTAACTTCAGCACATCCTTCTTTAGACACAGGGCCCAAAGCTACTCACAGTACTCCAAATGTGTTCTGATCAGAGATTTTTACAGCTCCAGCAGTACATTTCTGCTCTTATATTCTGGCCCTCTCAAAATTAATGCAAACACTGCATTTGCCTTCCTAACTGCCAACCGAACATGCTTGTTAACTTTAAGAGAATCCTGGACTAAGACTACCAAGTTCCTTCATGCTTCAGATTTCTGAAGCCTCTCCTTGTTTAGAAAATTGTCTACGTCATTCTTCTTCCTGCCAAAGTGCATAACCTCACTTGTTTTAATCATCTTCTATGGACTTGATGGACCAATTAATTTTATTCTACAGGACTTGGTTAGTTCACTTAGCTGGATGGCAGGTAAACCATGCAGAGTAACATAGATAGTGTTAGTTCAATTCCTGGACAAGCTGCGATTTCGACAAAAGATTCCTCTTCTTAGCTGCACCTGAGGTGTGAGTGACCCAGGTTAAGACACAAACTGATGTCCCTCTCTCGTGAGGGAACAGCCCTATGGTCTAGGAAGGCTATGGTGACTTTTATTTTTCATTGTAAATCTCTCTCTGTTTCTATGTATATTATTACTGGGAATGAGCTGGGAACCAAATTTGGTATCATTGAATCTGCTTATCCAACAATATTAAATCTCCTGAACGAAGGATTTCTATAGTAAACGGAAAATGTTATCTGCACTAATTATATGTTATTCAGCACAGTATTCATTTACAACGTAAAAATTTATACACCCCTCCATTGAGGAATTCCAAAAATACCCAACAGGCTGTGACTCACTATCAAAACTCATTTGATTTTTTTTTTCCTTACTGTCACTCATATTTTACGCTCTCAATCAGCTCACTGCTCCTCCTCTGTGGACCAGTACAGAACTATCAGTCAACGTGAAATTAAGTTCAATTCCATGTGACGGGATTCCACAACACAAAAGTGAAGTTTAAGAAACTGCATACGTTTCAAATCAGTGGTACACAAAGCAATTCAGTTTGGGTTTCAGACCTTAATTTTAATAGTTTTCCTGATGTTTCTTTCAAAATAAAGTCATGGATTTGCCTAATTTACCAAGGGCAGGCCAGCAACACAATGAGGACCTAGAAATTTCATAAGTGTCTTTGCCTTTTTAACTTCACGATGCCAGTTGTATTTGTCTCACATGTGTCCTGATTTGGAGGTGGTGTTCAAAATGATAAGGGGCTGCAGTCTGCTCCCTTATTTAAAATGACTCTAAAACGGCTACAACAACAATATTGTCCAAGTCACCGTCAAAATGAAATTTCAATTTGAGAGATGTGTCACCGAGTGTTATATCAAAAGCTGTAGGCTCCACAGGAGAATATTTTCTCCATTGGTGAGAGGAAAGATCTGTTGCAGATGTATACAGTGTAGGTTTCTGGTTTGCAATCAGTTATTTTGCAATCAGTGGTTCGAATCATCCCCAGATCCCTGGTTCTCGAGACTGGGCTCATTTAGGGAATCTGAAATGAGGAAGGCAGATGTTTCAAGGAAAAAAGTCTCTCTGCATTTATTTACAATACAAAAGGTAAGTATACCACAAGAAATATAGATAAATGCAATAAACAAGGAAAAATACACAATCAAGTTTACAGAGGTCAGTATTAGCTAAATTGAACACTGTTCAAACCTAAAAAAACAACAGTTTTAATTGCAGAAGCTTTAATCAGGTGTCCTACCCTCAGGTCCCAATGCATTGTCACCACCCACCCCATCTGCTCTCTGATAGCTAAGTCATAATTTTGAGGTCTTGGCAATTTCATCTCACCACTGAGGAAAACATGGGATTAAAGTACACCTAGTTGCTAAGGGTCTTGCTGTTGTTTCTCTTGATTCAGAACAGGGCCGTGTCTGGAAACTCATGTTTGGTTAGGGTTTGGTTGGCTCCACCTCTCAATGACCTTTGTTCAGGTGATGCCCTTGGTTTGACTTCCCAATTCAGCTACTCCATTCAGCCTCTGTGGTTCATGGTTCCGAAGCTGCCTGTTGGGGCTGGAAGCCTGTGGGGAAGCTGCTTGTGTCGGAGCTTGTGGTTGAAAATGAGTCAACCCCACCTCATGTGAGATCAGGGCAGGCAGTTATACAGACTGTGAGCTCCACTGTCTCCCCTAAAACCTGTGTTGCTCATTGTATTTCAGGTGTTTCCTTCTCACGTCAATTGGTTTCCCAATCGTTAAGCATGTGTGTTAATGGATTTTGACAGAAGTTGAATGTCTGAAATCTCTGAATTGGTTTCAATTGAAATTGAATGTCTAGTATCACTATAGACCCCATCCTGTCTGTGCTGGGTACCCCAAGATGTAAATGTCAGTTTGGTTGATTGTCCTCATGAAGGTGTAAATTAGAATTTGAAGTTGAACAATAGTTCCTGACACCATCTCAGTTCTCTAAGTTGTGTATTCTCCACGTATCACATTCCAGCTTCCATTTAACTTTTTAAAAGTGTTGAACAGTCTAGGATTTCATCCAGTGGCTGGAAATGATCAGGGAGGTCAGCAGGAGAAGCATGTTGTACTACTCCTGAGTACACTGCCACAAGGAGTTTAATGAGCTAAGCAGAGCAGGGAAAGAATGTATGACTTTGCCCATTTCAGTACAAAGGTCCTCATTCTGTCCTCCTCAACATCCTCCCACACATTACTCTTCACACTCAGAAAGTTCATAGGCCAGGACCGTACGCTCTATTGAGGTACTTGCTTACATCACCAGCTGACAAGGCACCACTGATATGCACCCTCAGCTTGCAGCACTGTCATACCTGCACTGGAAGATTCCACAAATATAAAACGAAAGAACTGCAGATGCTGTAATTCAGGAACAAAAACAAAGCTGCTGAAAAAGCCCAGATGGTCTGGCAGCACCTGTGAAGGATAAAACAGAGGTAACGTTTCAGATCCGGTGACCCTTCCTCCAAACGCCAAGTTCTGAGGAAGGTTCACCAGACCCGAAACATTAACTGTGTTTTTTCCTTCACAGACCTGCTGGGCTTTTCCAGCAACTTTGTTAAAATTCCACAAATGTTACCCTTCCATCCTCTCAAAACATTCCACCTCTCACTCTCTTATGTGCCTTCTGTTTCTTAACAGAGGAGAAGAAAGTGTAGACACCAGGCGGAGACCGAGAGCTGGAGTCTGTCCCTCAGTCATCGCTAACCCCATTCCTGTGAAGGACCACCCATTATGGATAAGCAGGGATTAGAATGCACAGCCATCAGCCGTGACGAAGAGTCAGGGGGTTACCAGCTATGGTTGACAGTACTAACCATCAGTGGCTACATGACAGACATCAAACATTCATATAGACGTGATAGCAGCAGTAACTAAAATATGCTCACAAGCAGTATGTGGGTTTTGAATCCTTTGAGATGTTGCTCAAATATGTGTCTACCACCTGCTCAGGCCATTTAAGCATATTTCAAGAGGTGGTTCTGGAGAACAGGGGAAGTCTCCTTTTAAGGAGTCACGGCTCATAGACACATTCCACCAGTTGAAAGATGTACAGCTGGGGAGGGGCTACAAGACATATATTGGGTTGTCAAATGGTAAAGCACGGTTCACAAGTGCTGTAGATGCTACAGATATCTACTGAGTGCACTTGGTGGAGAGTGGCAGAGGAGAGCACATATGCTGGGCCTTGGATATCCCCATTGGATAGTTTGGAGCAATAACAGAAATTGTGTGAGGCCCTGTCTGCATTTCCAGACAAGTTGTGCAAGATTAGAGAGAACGCCAAGGACTCTGTTACTAATATGAGTACCCAGGATACCTCAGGCTTTCTCATGGGTATATAAATCGTTGGAAACAGTGAGCCATTAGATAACTAAGTGCATCCTCACCTTGGCCAATCAGCACACCACTGAGGTCCAGCTCCTAGTTAGATGGGTCAAGCAGATGGAACATGGGAGGGAAAGGAAAGAAAAGGCAACATAAACAGAAATTGCTGGAGAAACTCAGCAGGTCTGGCCACATCTGTGGGGAGAAAGCGGAGGTGATGTTTCAAACCAGTTCTGAAGAAGGGTCACTGGATCTAAAATTCTGCTTTCCCTCCACAGAAACTGCCAGCCATACTGAGTTCTCTCAATAATGTCTGTTTTTGTTTCTGATTTCCAGCATTAGCAATTCTTTGTTTTTTTTTTGTGCAGTGTTAAGGCATATGATAGAAGCAGGAACCTTCCACTATAGATGCTTTGATGACTCTCCCACAGATATTGAACTCAGAGTACATAAGTAGGCTGGATAGTGATGAACACCAACCCTGCCCCTTGTCACCTCCAACAGAGCAAGTTCAAGATGGGAAGGTCCATGGCCAACCTTCTTGCCCCAACTTTGGGCACCAAACGGTTTAGATTCAGTGTGTCAGTTGGCCAAATGGCCTCTGATTGGCTGGGCTGTCCATTACCCCTGACTGATATCCCTGATAACAAGTCTGCTATTGCTGATGCCCTGGCTGAACACTACAGAGTTCAAGGCCAAAGGGAGGAAACTTCAGGATGAAGAGAGAGAGAGAGAGAAAGCGAGAGAGAGAGAGAGAGAGAGAGAGAGGCCTCCACTCTCCTGACAATCCCCTCTGAAAGTGGCAATATCTCACAACACATCTGCTGAAGCAAAACCTTTCAACTTATAGTCAAAGAAACAGCTGCCAAATTGCAGAAAATCAAACCATTTCTTGCTGGTCAATACACACCAGATCTGCTGTGCGATTGTTTTCTTTGAAAGCTCAGAAGAAGACAGAATCCTTTGATGAAACTACTCTGAATTGCAATTTAACGCTGAAATCCCAAACCCTGAGTGCATTAGGAGCTTGTCCTTTAACCTGTGCAGGAATGGTATATATCAGTTTAAGTGGCACTGCTTCTCCAGACACTGAAAGTGTCTGCCTTTATTTTTTTTCTACCCAGAGTGTTATCACACATAGCTGAATGCCTCCCCATCAGCAAATCACCGCAACTTTTAGTTTGCTTTTTTTTCAACTAGTTACCAATTCCAGTAAAACTGGCAAACCTGCTAAGCAGTAAAACCCCAGTGTAGCCAATTAAAATTATACACCAAGACCATTTAGAGCAATGCAAACTATTAAAAGTGAGGAAGAGGTAGGGAAAGAAGGAGGGGGTTAAATCAGAATGGAGTTGGAGGGGGAAATAAAACACTGTATCCCCTGCGATGCCCACCTCTTTCTTCAGGTAGCAAGACGTTGGTGGACACTGCAGCTCCCTCTTCGAAGACACCTTGGGCATGAATGGAACTGTGGAATAGGGGCAGACAGTGGGCAGAGATGACCCCTCCATAGCTTGCTGTATTGACCTGTTTATTGCCAGCCTGGTCAGGCCCATGGGGAGGTTCTCCAATCTGCCTACACCCCTCTGCACTGGGCGCCCAAAGACCAGGAGCGTGGGACTGAAGTGCAACAAAACATAAACAAAAGATTTCTCAAGCAATTAGTGTCTTTCTTTTAAAGTACCCCACCCACACAGGAATGTAGCTTTTGTGATCTCCACAAAGTTGTTACTGTTTATGTAAAATTGATTCCTATCTGTGGTGTAGCTGCTGATGAAGCACCAGTTGAGTTTTTTGGCAGTGGAATTTATTATCTATGTTAATTGTTATGGTTTAACATGTTGACAAGAAGGAAGTAGACTATTGTAAGCAGACTTCCTGCAACAGTGAATGTTCATCCCCCAGTTTATCACAATGCAGAGTTTGACAAGATCAGTACGTTGCTCCAATTCATCAAGAATAACACCTAATCTCCAAGCTATATCAAGCATTCCGCCTGTTCTTAAAATTTATGCTTGACTTTGTCTGATATCAGCCAATGGTTCGACCCATCACATCTACTTAATGAAGCATGAATCAAAAATTGCCATTTTATACCTTAACTATGGCTCCAGTTTGCTGGAGCAAGGCATTCTTATACTGCTCCTCATGATAGTCTGGTTAGCAAGGTTAGATCATACAAAATAGAGGGAGATCTAGCTATTTGGATACAGAATTGGCTTGAAGATGGTAGTGGAGGTAGTGGAGACTGGAGGTCTGTGACCAGCAGTATGCCACAAGAATCAGTGTTGGATCCATTGCTTTTTGTCATTTATATAAATGAGTTGGATGTGAACATAAGAGGTATGTTTAGTAAGTTTGCTGATAGCACCAAAATTGGAGACGTAGTAGAAAGGTAAGAATGCTACCTAAGAGTACAACATGAAATTGATCAGATAGGCCAATGGGCTGAGGAGTGGCAAATGGAGTTTAATTTAGATAAATGTGAGGTACTGCATTTTGGAAAGGCAAATCAGGGCAGGACTTACACACTTAGTGGTAAGATCCTGGGGAGTGTTGCTGAACAAAGAGATCTTAGAATCCAGGTTCTTAGTTTCTTGAAATTGGAGTCGCAGGTAGATAGAACAGTGAAGAAGGCATTTGGTATGCTTGCCTTTATTGGCAGGTGCGTTGAGTATAGGAGTTGAGGGGTCATGTTACAAGTGTACAGGGCATTGGTTGGGCCACTATTGGAATACTGTGTGCCGTTCTGGTCTCCTTACTGTATGACGGATGTTGTGAAACTTGAAAGGGTTCAGAAACGATTTGTAAGGATGTTGCCAGGATTGGAGGGTTTGAGGTATCGGCAGAGGCTGAATAGACCGGGATGATTTTCCGTGGAGTGTTGCAGGCCGAGTGATGATGTCATAGGTGTTTCTAAAATCATAACAGGCATAGATAGGGTGGGTAGACAAGCTCTGGGGAAATGTTGTAATTATACCAGTCTTCACCACTTCCTCTGGCAGCTCAATCAATACACACACCACCCTCTGGGTGAAAAGTTGCTTCTTAGGTCCCTTTCAAATCTTTCCCCTCTCACCTTAAACTTCTCTCAGAACGTTTGCCAGAAAAAAAAATCATTGTGCTATGTGCCAAGTGTGGTCTGGTAATGTTCAGTGAGTGCCACAAGAACTAAGACTTCTTGTGGATTACCCTAACCAACAAGTGTTAAAGACTACGTAGAGGATTCTCAGAGAAGGAAATCGACAGAATCAGGCTTAAGTTAGACAGAGAAAGCAAAATTTAAAAAGGGGTAGGAAAGATCAGATGCAGAGGAAAAGGAGAAAACAGGTCAAAAGAAAAAAGTAACAACTCATTTAATATTTTAAGGTTGCAACTTTAAGTATTTGTAATAGCAATTTAGTACCAACAGGACTGTGATCCATTGTTTTAATTTTTCCCTTTCTGAACCAGGGAAATTTCTTAGCATATCAGGAACTCACTAAGAGCTCCTATAGTGTAGTGATCATATCCCCAGCTTTCAGCCAGGAGGTATTTTCAAATATCATGTGTATTCTCTCTGCCTCCAGTCTGTACTTTAATATGGGTTATTGTGGTACAGCGGTATTGTCCCTGCCTTTCAGTCAGGAGCCCTGGTTTCTAAATCCTATTTTCTCACTTTATCTCACACTATCTGTCTCTGGTCAATATGTTAATGTGCAGCACAGTGGTACTATCCATACCTCTGGGCCCAGAAGACAAAAAGTGCTGAAGATCACAGCAGATCAGGCATTATCTATGAGAAAGAGCAAGCAAATGTTTCGAGTCTAAATGACTCTTCATTGGAGCTGAGATGAAGTGTCAACTCCAGAATCAGAGGCCTAGTTTCAAGTCCTATCTGCTTGTAAGGTTCGTAATAATAGCTCTGAACATGTTCATTAGAAAATATCTGTCATCTACTTATTTAAGTACCAGTTCAAAATTTCTGCAGAAAATTTAATTGACAAGAAATGAACAATTTCGGTGTCCCACGAATTATGCATTCTGTGGTTTGACACCATAGAAATTAAAATTTAATTCTAGTTTATGTGACTGGGTCAGAGATGTGGCATCTTTCACAGATAAAAATGTCCTGATTCAACGAGATTGTGGAATTTACCAATCAACTGAAATCCCACAAAATAATGTCCCAGAACATGGGTCAAAGTGTCAGAAGATTGAGTGATGCTTATCACTGTTACTGATTAAAATTACACCAGCATGGAGTCAACTACAATAATTTCATGACACCTGTGCGATGTTTGTACTGCTTAATCTGCGTGACATAGAGTGAAGAATGAGTATAATCCAGTAACTTGTGGTTAAAGACAACTCATGGGACATCAGTTCCTCACCACATGCTGTTGAGATTTTAACAACTAAAGGCCTTGAACATGATTAAATCTGCTGCTATTTTACAACAGTCTGCAATAGTATTTCTCATTCTGTGTTATTCCAATAGTTTGGTAAAATCACATCTCGGTGAGACAGGATGCTCTTATCTGTGGAAGATGTTAGTGATCTGTGACAGTGTTCGAATCATCCATATTAACTCAAATTAAATCTTAATTTCCATAATGCCAAACCACAGGCCTTAAAATGCCTAATTCGTGGTATAGAGGTGTTGCTGCCTGGGCCAAGATTAATTACCCATCCCTAATTGATGTAGTGAGTGAGCTGCCTATTTGAAATATCACCTTCCTTGTGATTTAAGGGAACTCCCAATGCTATTAGAGAGGGTGTTCTAGGATTTTGCATCTTGGATGTAGCAATACTAAAGAAACCTCAATATACATTCAACTCAGGACGGTGGGTGGCTTGGAGGGAAATTTGTGTTGGTTTTCCCGTGTATCAACTGCCCTTGTTCTTCTTACTTCTTCCCCAAGCGTTTTCCAACTGTGACCCCATTTTGAGGCTTGAAAGTTGTCATGATCATTTTGTGACAACAGAGAGGATGTTGGGGTGGGGGTGTTGGTGAGAAGGAGATCAGCTAGACCAAACAGCAGCCCTGCATAAATGATGGTCCTGTCTATTTATGCCGTAGGAGTTTTTATAAGCTCCACACACCAGCCTTTACTGCCTTCAGACTTGTTATCCAAAATATCAGCTTATGCAGGCTCCTGATCCCTACTCTGTTTTAGGGTGTTAGAAATCACAGATTTGGAAAGTTCCATCAAATGATAATTTTTACGTAAATAACTAATATTATGCACACATAACTTGTCAAAGCATGAAAGAAATATAAATTGTAACTATTAAAATTGTCAATATGTATTGGTATTTCATTCGTATCATCTCACTGCACTTTCAGAAGTTCATCCAGCCTTGAAATCACTGATATTCCTGCTAAGCAGAAATAAGGAAAGGTTGTTCACACCAACATTCCCACTAAACTGTGGGTTTGCAGTGTTCTAGAACTTAGAAACCAGCACACAAACAAGGGTCTAGGCCCAGAATGTCAGCTTTCCCGCTCCTATGATGCTGCTTGGCCTGCTGTGTTCATTCAGCCCTGCACCTTGTTATCTCTGTGCACATGAAGTAATCCCTTTCAGAGGTGCACACACACAGCTTGTAGTAAACTTAAAGGGATGCTCGGATCAACAAATGGACAGTGCACAGCCAAAATAATTCAGAGAGATGATTGTTCTGTGCCCTGGCAACTCAGAGGCCAGAACATACAGATCAATATTGGATGAATCTAATATAGCCCTCCCGATACATAAAAGCTGTGGGTGACATTATAGAAGTTAATTAAATCATGAAAGGTATGAATTGGGTGAACTAGATTAATTTAGGATACCTGGTCGGCATGGGCAAGCTGAACTGTAGGATCTTTTTTGGTGCTGTACATCTGTATGACCCTATGACACCCATCCTCAGAGGTGGGTTTGAAAGCTGAAAGGCCATTTGGCCAATAGGAGAATGCTAGGTGGTGATTACTCCACCTTCCCCATTGCTCTCAATCAAGCCTCAGATGCAGGAAAGCTGCAGACTGGCCTTCCACCCACAGCCCACTTGAGACTTCTATGGAAATCATCCCATGGTGATAAGAAGCTGATGGGTGGTGGAATGTCACCATCCAAGAAGACCACCCAGCAAGCTCTGTCAGCTTTGTCTGTGGCCAAGTGGTGGTTAGTTGGGGAGGTTTGGGAGATGATGTGTCTTTCAATTACTCTGACAAATGTGAGACAATGGCAAGTTTGAGCAAAGACTGAGAGAAAATGAGAGAGAGAAGTGGGTGCCAACAGCATACATGTTTTCAGTAAACAATCAATTTTAAAACAGGTATTCAGATTTGGTCAGAACTATCAAAGTTTACTGTCATAAAAAGGCAGGATCACCGCTCCAGAGCAGCGAGAGGGAGCAGAGAAATGTAGTAAAGGGGAGACACATTTCTTCAATTGACAGCTGAGGTGGGGCACCCTGCCCCAGGAATTAAAGGGGGGCACCTCTAGTGTTGGGGTGGGAGTGTGCGTGTGTGTGAGAAGAAGAGAGAGAGATGGTCTGACAGGAGAAAGAGAGGGTGAGATAGACAGGGAGAGAGTGTGAGTGAGTGAGAGTGACAGCGAGTGAGCGAGAGTCAGTGGCAGAGAGAGGAAGTGATTGACAATATTCGTGATTGAGAGAGAATGTGAGTGACTGAAAGTGAGAAGGTGAACGAGAGTGACAGAGAAACTGTTGTGTGCGGGGAAAGGAAAATGTAAGTGACAGCAAGTGTGTGAGTAAGAGTAAGAGTGTGAACGAGAAAGTGAGTGAATGAGAGTAAGAAAGAGTCTAAGTGTGAGAGAATGCATGTGAGAGTGAGTGAGTGTGATTGTGTTTAAGGTAGATTGGTAGATACCTCATTCCCAGTGGGGTAGAAGGTTCTGAGGATGGAGTTGGTAAAACACATTGAAGTATTTGATCAGCCACAATCATTATAAACAAAAAGTGACATTTTTACACACCGATGTGTAAAGTGATTCATGAGTTTCAGTGCCAGTGTGATGCTATGTATGTCCCAAAGACTGGTGACATCATTCAGGGGTGGGGGGTGGGGGGTGGGATGGGGCAGCTTGTGCTCACAAGCCTCAGACATGTGCATCCATCATTATATTCCGATGCTACTGCTGGAAGTCACTTTGTGAATAATCCAGATTGTGCCAAGATTTACAGCAGAAACCAATTGAACTGCAGCTGTTGTGTCTACAATGTGATGGACTTGTGAATGTTTAAAAGTATTAACATAAATACTTGGGATCCTGTTTGGAACCATCCTTTTATTCTAAAAACAAACCTGCCATATTTTGTTCCGTATCCTCTATTCCCTCCCTATTCATGTACCCATCCAGGTGCCCCTTAAATGTCTTCAATGTGCCCGCTTCCATCACTTCTTATGGTAGTGTATTCTGGGCTGCTACCATCCTCTGTGTGAAAAACTTCCCTCGCACAACTCCCTTAAATTTTCTCCCTCTCACCTTAAACCTGTGCCTCCTTGGAGTTGAAACTTCAACCCTGGGAAAAAGCTTCTGACTAGCCACCCTATCTATGCCTCTCATAGTTTTGTGGACCTTTTTGGTGAATTTCTGCAGTGCATCTTGTAGACCATATACACTGCTGTTGCTGAGCATCACTGTGATAGTGGGAGTGGATACTTATGGATGTGAAGGCGATCAAGTGGGTTGCTTCGTCCTGGATGGTGTCAAGCTTCTTAGGTGGTACTGGAGCTGCACACCTCCAGGAAAGTGATGAGTATTCTATCACACTTTTGACTTGTGCCTTGTCGGTCAAAGAATCCGTACAGTGTGTAAAGAGACATTCAAAGCAATGAGTCCATACAGACCATCCAAAGAGAATCCCACCGCGATCCATCGCGTACCTTTTCCCTGTAACCCTTCATTCCCACACTGCACACCTAATCTACACATCCCTGAACGCTTCCCAATTAAGCATGGCCAATTTACCTAGCCTGCATATCTTGATAGTGGATAGACTTTGGAAAGTCAGGAGATAAGTTACCGGCCATAGTATTCTTTGCTTCTGGCCTGCTTTTATAGCCACTGTGTGTATATCCAGCTCGGTTTCTGGTCAATGGTAACCCCAAGGATGTTGATAATGGGGGTTTTAGTGATGGTAACACTATTGAATGCCAAGGGGTGTTGGTTATATTGTCTCTTATTGGAAATGCCATTTTCTGGGATTTGCGTGGCATAAAATATTACTCACTACTTGACAGCCCAAGCCTGGATATTGTCCAGATATTTTTGCATTTGAACATGGACAGCTTCAGTATCTGAGGAGTCATGAATGGTGCTGAACATCGTGCAATCAACAACAAACATCCCCACTTCTGACCTTATAATGAAGGGAAGGTTATTGATGAAGTAGCTGAAGATGGTTGGATCTAGGACACTGCCCTGAGGAACTTCTGCAGAGATATCCTGGAGCTGGGATAACTGAACTCCTATAACCATGGCCATCTTCCTATGTGCCAGGTATGATTCTAACCAGCAGAGAGTATGTCCTCTGATACCCATTGATTCCAGTTTTGCCAGGGCTCCTTAATGCCGCACTCAGTTGAATGCAGCCTTCATGTCAAGGGCTGTCAGTCTCACCTCACCTCTAGAATTAATTTATTTTGTCCAGGTTTGAGCCAAGCCTGTAATGAGGTCAGGAGCTGAGTGGCCCTTGTGGAACCCAAACTGGGGATCACTGAGCAGGTTATTGCTGAGCCAATGCTGCTTGATAGCACTGTTGATGACAGCTTCCAACAGTTTACTGATGATCGAGAGGAGACTGATAATGCAGTAATTGACTGGGTTGGATTTGTCCTGCTTTTCATGTACAGGACAAGCTTGGATAATTTTCCACACTGTTGGGTAGATGCAGTGTTGTAACTGTATTGATATACCTTGGCGAGGGGAGCGGCAAGTTCTTGAGCACCAGTCTTCAGTACTATTGCCAGAATGTAATCAGGGCTGGTAGCCTTTGCAGTATCCAGTGCCACCAACCATTTCTTGATATCAGGTAGAGTGAATTGAATTGGCTGAAGACTAGTATCTGTAATGCTGGGGACCACTGGAGGGGGCCAAGATGGACCATCACTGTGATATTTCTGGCTGAAGATTAGTATAAATGCTTCGACCTTCTCTTTTGCACTGATGTGCTGCGCTCTTCCATCATCGAGGATGGGAATATTTGTGGAGCCTCCCCCTCCAATAACTTGTTTAATTGTCCACACCATTCACGACTGGATGTGGTAGGACTGCATAACTTAGATCTGATCCTTTGGTTGTGGGATCACTTAGCTCTGTCTATCACTTCCTGCTTATACTGTTTGGTGTGCAAGTATTCCTGTTTGGTGGCTTCACCAGGTTGATGCCTCATCTTCAGGTATGCCTGGTGCTGTTCCGGGCAAACCATCCTGCACCCTCCAGTGAACCGGGGTTGATCCAATGGCTTGATGGTAATGGTTGAGTGGGGTATATGCTTGGCCATGAGGTTACCGATTGTTCCAGAATACAACTTTGCTAATGGCTGCAATTGGCCCACAGCATCTAATGGATGCCCACCATGAGCTGCTAGATCTGTTCAAAGCCTGTCCCATTTGAGAAAGTGATTGTGCTAAGCAACACATTGGAAGTTATTCTCAATGTGAAGGCAGGACTTTGTCTCCACAAGGACTATGCAGTGGTGACTCTTAACAATACTGTTGTGGACAGTTGCACCTGCAGATGGAAAATTGGTAACAGTGAGGTCAAGTGTGTTTTTCCATCTTGTTGGTTCCCACCCCCCCGCCGCCCCCGTCATCTGCTGCAGACCCAGTCTAGCAGTTATGTCCTTTAGGACTTAACCAGCTCGATCACCAGTGCTGCTGTGGGGATGCTGTTGGTGGTGGATACTGAAATCTCCCACCCAGAGTACATTTCATACTCTTTCCACCCTCAGGGATTCCTCCAAGCGTTATTCATCATGGAGGAGTTACAGTTCATCAGCTGAGGGAGAATGGTACTTGGTAATCAGCAGGAGGCTTCCTTGCTCATATTTAACCTGAAACCATGAGACTAATGGGATTTTAAGTCAGTGTTGAAGACTCCCAGGGCAACCCTCTCCCAACAGTATATCACTGTGCTGCCTCCTCTCCTGGGTCTGACCTGCCAGTGGGACAGAATATTCCCAGGAATGGTAATGGTGGCATCTCAGACATTGTCTGAAAGGTATGATTCCGTGAGCATGACTATTCAGGCTGTTTCTTGACAACTGTGTGAGAAAGCCCCCTAGATGTTAGTAAGATGGGCTTTACAAGTTTGACAGACCTGTTTCTGCCATTGTCTTTTTAGGTGCTTCAGTCAATACCAGGTGGTCTGTCCAATTTCATTTCTTTATTGAGACTTCATAGCAATTGATACAACTGAATGGCTTGCTCGGCCATTTCAGAGGGCAGCTCAGAGTCGATCACATTGCTGTGGGTCCGGAGTCACGAGCAACCCATACCAGGTGAGGATGGCAGACCTCCTTCCCTGAAGGGGTTTTCCAACAATCAACAATATTTTCATCGTAGTCAGTCAATTATTGATCCCAGGTATTTGTTATCTCCTGGAGGATTGAAACCCGGGTCCCGAACATTAGTTGAGTTTCTGGATTAATAGCCTAGCGTTAATACCATTAGGCCACCACACTCCTGTTTAAATAAGAGCTGAATTGAGATCATCAGCTGAATGGCTCTAGTGAGGCTCAAACTGAGTATTGTTAAGTAAGCTGTTGTTCTGAAATTGCTGCTTGATAGCAAGGTTGATGGCACCATTCACATATTTAGTGGTGATTGGGAGAAGTATAATGCGACCGTAAATGGCAGAATTTCTCCTGCTTTTTGTGGGAGGGACATACCCAGTCAATTTTTCTCATTGATTAGGCACTGGCATTGTAACTAAAATGGAGCAGATTTGCTCTGGCATAGTTAGCTTTGAAGCATCAACTCTTCAGTGTTACTGCCAGGATGTTGTCCAGGCCCATTGCCTTCCCTGTATCCCATTCTCGGATGTTTCTTAATAATACATGGAGTCAATTGAATTGGTTGAGAACTGACACGTGTGATGCTGCAGGCTTCAGGCAGAGACTCTTCACACCTCTGACTGTATACAGTTTGCAAATGCTTTAGCCTCATCATGTGCACAGATGTGGTTTGTCACACCATCATGAAGGTAGAGATGTTAATGGAAACTCCTCTTGTTAGTTGTTCAGTTGTCCCCTGCCAATCCTGACTGAATGTGCCAGGAGTATATATCAAGTGATTCAATCATGGGTTGTAGGTCCACTGATCTCCATCCCTCACATGCTGCTTCTGTTGTTTAGCATGAATGTAGCACTGTGTTATAGCTTACAGTGACACATCACTTCTTGTTATTCATGGTTTTGCTGTTTCCATGTACTGTTGCATTTGTCACTGCATCTCTTTTGATCCCCTGACTTGATGGAAATGGCAGAGAGAGAGATATGTGAGTCCATGAGTTTGTTGCCCTTGGTTGAATTCCAGTCTGCAATTATTGATGGTCAACAGCACCTCACAGATATTGAGTTTTGAATTGCTGCATCTTGTCTAAGTCTATCCCACTTAGCATGATGGTATTGCTACACTACACAGCAGAGGTTATCCTCAATGTGAAAGACCAGCCTTTATTTTGATAAGAACTATGCAGAGATCACTTCCACCAAAAGATGGAGTCATCGAATCATAGAGGTATGCAGTCAGAAACAGGCCCTTCGGCCCAACTTGTCCATGCTGACCAGTTTCTTAAACTGAATTAGTCCCATTTGCCTGTGTTAGGCCCACATTCCACTAAATGGTTCCTATTGATGTCCCTGTCCAAATGGCTTTTAAGTGTTGTAATTGTACCCACCCCCACCACTTCCTCTGGCACCTTTTCCGTATATACATCACCCTCTGTGTAAAAACGTTGCCCCTCATCTTTCCCCTCTTATCTTAGATCTATGCCCTACCCTGGGGAAAAGACCTTGGCTATTCACCTTATCTCTGTCTCATGATGTTGTAGACATGTTTAAAAGTCACCGCTCAGCCTCCGACACTTCAGGTAAAAAAGACTCAGCCTCTCCGAAGAACTCAAACTTTTCAGTGTTAGTAACATCCTTGTAAACTTTGTTTGCACCTTTTCCAGTTTAGTAACATCCTTTCTATATTAGGGCTTCTAGTGTACTCTAATGAACCAGAGGTGTTTGAGACAACAAGATTGGTGAGGTCAAGTAGGGTATTCCTCCTCGTTAATTCCCTCACCATCTACCAGAAGTCTCGTCTGGCAGATATGCTTACAGCACTTCATCACTTTAGCCATGTATGGTGCCACGTGCTTGCTCACAATGAGGAACATTGATGATGTTCACCCAAAGGCTAGCTAGAAAATGCAAGTTAGAGAATGCAGTGATAAGTGGCTTGAGGAACAACGCAGTGGAAAACACAGAATGAAAGGTAACTTGGAGGGAAATATATGTTTAGAGAAATACAAGGAAATGATCAGAGATTACATTAGCAGTAATAGTAGCAATAGACGTTTAGTCATTTATGTATTGCTACCTCAAGTACTGGGGGTGGGGAGTTTTGTTTGCTTTCAATCAAAGGAAATAAATGTACACGTCAGAAGCCAGAGGAATTCTTACGCATGTAGAGAAATTTCTGATCAAGATATTATCGCCTAACTTGATTGTTTTGTAATTTGTTTGCGGCAGCTGTCTGTAGAGTATGTGCTGGAACAGTAGGACCTCATGTTACAGATTCACTTAACAGCTTGAAATTAGTAAAGGTTTGCATGCCAAGCAGTCAAATATTGGTCAGAGTAACTTTGAAATTCAATTGTGTTAAGAGTTTTTGATTGCTGCTCTCAAGACATGGGATCATGGGGCCCATGTGCATCCAACCATCCCCATATCATCTTCACAAAGATATCTGAGGACTAGCATTATTGTTATATAGTACTGCTTCATTACTATAAGAAATTGTGGATGTCACTGGTCGGCCAGCCTTTATTGCCCATCCCTATTTGCCCTTGAGAAGTGTCCTTGGTGAACTGTCTTCTTGAATCGCTACAGTTCAGGTATCATAGGTTGACCCATAATGTCCTTAGGGACAGAATTCCAGAATTTCAACCCAATAACTTTGAATGAACGATGGTATATTTCCAGGTCAGGAGAATTAATGGAGCACTTCAGAAAGACAGTCGATAAAATTCAATTGCACCATCTGAAAAAATATTTCTTAGTTTAGGAGATTTCAATCATCTGAACAAAAACCTAGTTTGCAATAATATCGGCCCTTCATTGGCACTGTGGCTCAGTGCTTAGTACTGCTACCTCACAGCACCAGGGATCCGGGTTCAATTCCAGCCTCAAGTGACTGTCTGTTTGAAGTTTGCACATTCTCCCTGTGTCTGCTTGGGCTTCCTCCCACAGTCCAAAGATGTGCAGGCTAGGTACATTGGCCATGGTAGATTGCACGTAATGCCCAGGGAAGTTTAGGTTAGGTGGGTTAGACGTGGGGAGTGTAGGGGAATGCGTCTGGTTGGGATGCTTTTTAGATTGGGCAATGTGGACTTGTTTGGCAGACTGGCCTATTTCCACACTGTAAGGATTCGATAAATTCAAACAATTTGAGATAAACTTTTAAAGAACAATGTACCTAAAACCTAACCAATGTCCCCATTACAAAGTGCAATCATGTGCCCTCTCAGTAACAGTATTCTGATCATCTCCAATGCCAACCTTGCTTGAGAACTTTTTGAAAAGCCCTTAAAAGTTGTTAAGATTTGTTATGTACTTTCTGAAAAGGTAATGGAAACCAAATTTAATTGTAACATTCCAAGGATAATTGTATGAATAGAAGCAAGGGGAGAATACATAATGAGACTAGACATACAGTCTAAAGTCAGAAAAAAAAGGGGAATGGGACCAACGAGGGGCCAAATTGGGAACTTGCACATCGAGGCCAGGAGTACAGTTGAAGTATTAAACAAACACATTGTATCTTTCCTCACCAAGGATGAAGGTATTTCATGCGAAAAAGGGGGTAATTTGGACACTAGAACAGTATGCTGTCCATGCTTAGACGGTGAGCATGAGTGGTCAGATGGAATGCTCCACAAATACTGAGGGAAGAAAGAGTGAAAACTGTGACAGCACTGGCCATAATTTTCCAGTTTTCCTTAGACTCAGTGAAAATACCAGAATATCAGAGAATGACATATATTGCACCCCAATTCAGAAGAGAATGCAAAGATAAATCCAGAAATTAAATTACAGTCAGTTTTACCTTCACTGTGGGTAAACCTCTAGAAACAATCATGCAGAACCAAATTTATGGTCATTTAGGTAAATATCAATTCAGTAATTCAAACACAGAGGTAACAGAGGAGGTTGATAAGGGCAATGCTGTTGAAATAATGTACATAGATTTGCCAATGGCATTTGATAAAGTGCCACACTGCAAACCTGTGGGAAAAATTAGAGTTCAAGGAGTAATAGGGCCAGTAACAATATGGATGCTAAATTGCCTGAGTGGTGGGAAACAGAGAGTAATGGTGAATGGATGTTTTAAAGGGTGTTGAATAGTTTGTAGTGGAGGTGCCTACTGGTCAATATTGGGACAATTGTTCCTCCTAATATATGTTAACAACCTTGACGTTGAAGCATAATGTCAAAATTTGCAGATGATGTAGAACTTGGGAGAATTGTGAACTATGAGAAGGGCAGTTCATAAATCAATATAGAGGGGTTGGTAAAATATGTGGGCATATGACACATAAAATGCATTGAAAGCAAATGTGATGTGGTATATTTTGATTGGAAAAGTACAATGAGGCAAGTTAAAGTAACGTGTGTGCAAGGACAAAAGGACCTGGTACATGTGCATAAATCATTGAAGGTGGAGAGCAGGTTGTGAGAGTGGCTAATAAAGCATGACAAATGTTGGGGATATTATTGTTAGGAACAACGAACGTAAAGGTAATGACATTATGTTAAATTGTATTTAATGTTTGTTCAGCCCCAGCAGGATATTTGGGGCACCGTGTCTTAGAAAATATGGAACACATTTGAGAGGGTCCTTGAGATTGCTCCCATCACTTCAGTCATTTCACTAGATTGGAGAAGTTGAAACTGTTTGCCTTAAAAAGATGATGTTGTGAGGATATACGCGAGATGTATTCACAATAATGAGGGGCTCAATAGATACGGTAGAAGAAAAACGTACTTATAAGTTGAAGCATCGAGTACGTGAATGGAATTAAGATAAGTGGCAAAAGAACTGATGATAACATGAGGAAAAACCTGTCACACAGTGAAAGATTAGCATCTGGGATGCAGTTAGGATCTGAGTGAGAGTCATGGTCAACGAAGGCATCAAAGGGGGTTCTGAATTAGTATCTCAAAAGGAAGAAAACTCAAAGATACAGGTGGACAAAAGCACTAGCTAAATTGGACCTTTAGAAAACTGGCACAAACAAGGCAAGCATCTTCTACATTAAAACAACATTCTTTTCACATTGATCCTCACTAATTTATACGTTTTTCTCCAAACCACTCACCACACTGACTTGGAAATATATCATTGTGCTTTCAGTGTTTCTGGGTCAAAACCCTGGAACGCCCATCCTAACACCATTGTGACTCATGGACTGCAACAGTTTTGAGCAGGGAAGATCACTGCCACATTTTTAAGGGCAGCTGGGGATGGGAAATAAATGCTGGACCAGCCAATGACACTCACATCCCATGAATGACTTTTGTTTTTGAAAATGTCACTGTATATCATCTCGAAAGAGGTGCTGTTTATTGCAGGATAGTGATAAGCACAACTACAATTGGTCGAGTACAATTATGAGGGCTAAGGCCCATGGCAGGGCTTACACCAGGCCTCTATAATCAGGACCTGGGGGTTTTTGAGGGCTTTCAGTGGACAGAGAGCTGAGGTGGAGGGCAGGGCAGGGGCTTCAAGGATTGGGTAGGCCATGCCAGGGCCTTGACTTGGCCTTCGGGGAGCTGGTACAGAAATATCTGCTTCATCCAAATACTCGAATAGGATGTCTCATCGCCACCACAGGCTGCAAGGCACAGAATAACCAGTGGACGTAATACAGCATAAACAGTAACCCCTTCAGAGCCTTTATCTAATGCACAATTACTATCTGGTTTGTGGATTAAAGTTCCAGTGTAAAAATACTGGTAACCCCTGAACAAACCATTATTATTGACATAGTAGAAACTGCAGGTGCTGGAGAATCTGAGGTAACCAAGTGTACAGCTGGATGAACACAGCAGGCCAAGCACCATCAGAGGAGCAGGACGGCTGACATTTCGGGCCTAGACTCTTCTTCAGAAAAAAGGTCTTTCTGAAGAAGGGTCTAGGCCCGAAACATCAGCCTTCCTGCTCCTCTGATGGTGCTTGGCCTGCTGTGTTCATCCAGCTCTACAGCTTGTTATCTCTAACCATTATTATCATGTGTTTTTCGAAGGTTGTGTTTTGACAGTGTTGAGCACACAGAAGCAGTTCAGAAATTTGTAAGCTTAAATGTCAATGGGATTCTTGTCCAATATCCCCCTGGCTGTGATGAAAGTGGCAGAAGTCTAGCAAGGCCTGGCTTGTTATCAGGCAGCAAGACAATTTTCTCACTGGGCAGCAGGGGTATGCCAAATAGGGGGTTTATAACTTATAAACCCCTATTATCACTGCAACGCAGCTCATTAATATTCATTTCCCTAGCTTTCCAAGAGTTTTGAACAAGTTAGGAATCAAGAATTCTCACCATAAAAGTCAGAAGGAGGAAAAGTGGATAGCTAAGGGCTCTTTTGCCTCGCAGATGACTGCAGATATAACAAAACAAAATACTGCTGTCATTCTGTGATGTCTATGGATTTGTAGTGAAAGCTGTTAAATGGTCTTCTCTATCCTCTTCGTCACGGTGACTTGAAGATCACGAGATTTGTACCAACTTAGAATTAGCTAACTTTGATCACAACTCCATTCAATCTTAGAAGTAATTAAGTTACGTATGGCGAATTAAAAACTGAAAACTGTGGATGCTGTAAATCAGAAACAAATAAAACAGGAGTTGCTGGGAAAGTTCAGCAGGTCTGTGAAGAGAAATCAATGTTCACGTTTCAGGTGCAGTGGCCGTTCCTCTGGGTTTTTCTGTTTTTGTTTCTGACTTACCTATAGCACAACTGTTTGTGACTGATAGCAGCAGCACTGTCTGGGACTTTGGAAGAGCCAGAGTCCACGCATGGTATGCTCAGATCATGCTGCTGCGGTCTCTGAACATAAACTTTCTTTTATTTAATCATGGGATATGAGCATGACTGTTTGGGCCAGAGTCAATAGCTGCCCTTGGGAAAGTGTGAACAACCTTCTTGAACCTATACTGTCCATTTGGTGTAGGTAGCCCCACTGTTAGAGAGGGAGTTATGAAAGTTTGACCCAGCAATACTAAAGGAATATAGAGACAAGACACTGCAGGTGCTAGAATCAAAGGTAGACAGATAGGACACTAGAACACAGCAAGTCAGGCAGTATCTGGAGGAAAGGCCAGTCAACATTTCAGATATTACCCTTCTTCAGGACTGAATGTGGGGAATGGGGGATCTGCAGATAAAGTGTGGGGATGGGTGGAGGTGGAATGGTGGTGATAGGTGGACAATGGTAGTAGGTACGACCTGGTTGGTCATTGGGTGGGATGAATCTGGTTGATAGCTGTAAGGAAGGGCTAGAAGGTGGTTGGAAGAGAGGAGGTGGAGTTGGGAGGGGATGCATGGGATGAGTGGGAAGGGTATTTGAAATTGGAGAACTCAGTGTGGAAGTCCTTGGGGCTGTAAGGTGCCCAGGTGGAAGATAAGGTGTTATTCATCAAATTTGCGTTCTGAGTCACTGCAGCACTGGAGGAGGCTGAGGAAGGACATGTTGAAGGGGGAGTGGGTCAGGGAGTTGAAATGGATGCTGACCGGGACGTTAGGTTGGCCATTATGGGCCAGGTAAAGATGTTCAGCAAAACAGTGACATAGTCTGCATTTGGTCTCAAAGATCTAGAGAAGACCACATTGGGAACACCGGACGCAGTAGACTGGGTTTGAGGAGATGCAGGTGAAGCTCTGTCTCACTGCAGGTGTTGCATCTTTTACCATTATAGGGGAAGGTACCGGACAGGTTGGAGTGGTTGGTGGGGAGTGTGGCGCGAACTGGGCAGTGGCGAAGGAAGTGGTTGTTGTGGATGGCAGAGAGGGTGGGGAGTGGAAGATGTTCCGGGTGGTGGGGTCTGATAGGATTTGGCGGAAGTGTGATACATTGACTGCTCCTTTCCTCAAGAAGCTGCATAGTTTGCAGTGTTCTTCCAGCCTCCTGTTTGCCTAGTAAAGGAACACAATTTTCTTATCGCCCATCCCTAGTTGCCCTTGGGAAGGTGGTGGTGAGCTGTTTTTTGAACTGCACCAATCCACGTGCTGTGTATTGACCCATAATGCATTTCAGGAAGGAATACAGGATTTTGACCCAGTGACAGTAAAAGAACAGTGATTCATTTCTATGGCAGGATGGTGAGTGGCTTGGAGGGGAACTTGCAGGTTGCGGTGTACGAATTTGCTGCCCTTGTCCTTCTTGATGGAAGTTTAGGTGTGGAAGGTGCTGTTTAAGGATCTTTGGTGAATTTTTGCCTTGCATCTTGCAGATAGTAAGCACTGCTGCTACTGAGCATTGATGAGAGAGTGGATGATTGTGGATGCATTCCCGATCAAGCAGGCTGTTTTGTCCTGGGTGGCATCAAGCTTCTTAAGTGTTGTTGGAGCTGCAAGTGGGGAGTATTCCATCACACGTCTGACTTGCACCTTTTAGGTGATGGACAGGCTTCGGAGAGTCAGGAGATGAGCTACTGCAGAGTTACTCCATCTCTGACCTGCTTGTGTGACCACTGTGCTTATGTGGTGAGTTCTGTTGAATTTCTGGGTCAATGGTAACACCAGGGATGTTGATAACAGGGGATTCAGTGATGGTAACACAATTGAATGTCAAGGCACAGTGATTAGGTCATCTCTTACTGGAGATGGTCAATGCCTGACATTTTTGTGGCATACCAGGCCTGAATCTAATTCAGATCTTGTGCATTTGAACATCAACTGCTTCAGATCTGAGGAGTCACAAATGCTGTTGAGTGTTGTGCAATCATCGGCGAAAATCCCCACTCCAAACCTTATGATGGAGGGAAGGTCACTGATGAAACAACTGAAGATGAGTGGTCTAACATATCATCCTGGAGAGCTCCTGCGGGGATGCCCTGGGGCTGAGGTGACTGACCTCCAACAATCAGAGCTGTCTTCCTATGTTCCAAGAATGACTCCAACCAATGGAGAGTTTGTCTTCAGTACCCATTGATTCCAGTTTTCCTAGGGCTCCTTGCTGCTACACTGAGTTGAATGGAGCTGTGTTGTCAAGGGCTGTCACTCTCACTGCCCCTCTGGAAGTCAACTCTTTTGTCCATCTTTGAATCACGGCTGTAATGAGGTCAGGAGCTGAATGGCCTTGGCAGAACCCAAACTGGTGTCACTGAGCAGGTTATCACTGATCATGTGCTATTTGGCAGCACTGTTTGTGACACTTTCCATCACTTTACTGATGATCAAGATTAGACTGATTGTTGGATTTGTCCTGCTTTTTATGTATAGGACATACCCAGGCAATTTTCCACGTTGGTGGGTAGATGCCAGTGTTGTAACTGTACTGGAACAGCTTGACTAGGGGAAACAGCAAGTTCTGGAGCATAAGCCTTCAGTACAATTGCTGGCATGTTGTCAGGGCCCATAACTTTTGCAGTTTATAGCGCCTCCAACCATTTCAAGATAACATATGGAGTGAATCAAATTGGCTGAAGACTGGTTTCCTGTGGTGCTGAAGGCCACTAGAAGAGGCTGAGATGGATCATCCACGTGGCACTTCTGGCTGAAAATGTAGCTCCAAGTCAGGAAGGAGGGGAAGGGTTTGGAGGGGAACTTGCAGGTTGTGGTGTCCCATTGTATCCGCTGCCTTTGTGTTTATAAGCTCAAATATCTTATGCTTTCTTCTCAGTAGAACTTTTGATCTACTGCCTTCATTTGATCCCTAATAATCAAGCCACCCAGGTGTACTATCAGTCAGACACATAAAGATCATGCGTTATGACCTTTATGACCTTAATGACCATTATGGCCTTATGCATTAAAGGTCAAGGTTAAAGTGATGCATTCTGAGGAAGGGTCACCGGACCCGAAACATTAACTCCGTATCTCCTCCACAGATGCTGCCAGATCTGCTGAGCTTTCCTAGCAACTTTGTTTTTGTTCCTGATTTACAGCATCCACAGTGCTTTTGGTTTTTATGTGAAGGCCATCCATCCTATTCATTTACCTTAAATGTAAAGCTATCGTCTCAAAATACAATTATTTTGTAAATTCGTAAATACAGACTGAAAATTTGTTTGGGAACCAATGCACAGCAGATGACACAATGCTGGGGGGAAGAGTGAACTGTGAAGAGGATGCAGAGATGCTTCAGAATGACTTGTGTGATTGGGCAAATATACTTTACACCGATAAAACCTTTAGTTCTCTCAGGACAATGACTTCAAAAGAATTTGGGGATTTGCATATAGATATTAATCAGTTAAAACCTTTAATTGATTAAAGATTTAACAGCATCTTAGGTTTGTTTAGTACATCTTTATCAATGGTGTGACCCTTTGATCTTTTGCTTATAAATTTTGTATCTGATACTACGTCTCTCAGTAACAATTGAAGAAGTAGTAAGACTCTAAAAGCTTGTGTTTTCGAATAAACCTATTGGGCTATAACCTGGTGTCATGTGATTCCTGATCTTGCCCACACCAGTTCAACACTGGCACCTCCATATCAGGGCAAATACATGGTAAATACTGCATTATATGGATAACAGGAACAGGAAGGAAGATTAGTATTTCAATGGCAATAGGTTGGGAAAGCCAGATGGGTAACAAGACCTGAGTGTCTTTATACACCAGGCCCTGAGGGTCAGCATGCTGGTGCAGTATGCAGCAAAGACTGCAAATGATTCAAAATCCCACCTCCCCTGACCGCATCCCAAAACCGCCTCCCTAACCTGTCCTTCCTCCCATCTATCCCCTCCTTCCACCTCAAGACCCACCCCCATCTCCTACCTACCAACCTTGTCCCATCCCCTTGACCTGCCCATCCTCCCTGGACTGACCTATCTCCTCCCTACCTCCTTACCTACATTCACCTTTCCTGGCTCCATCCCCACCACTTTGACCAGTCTAGCTCCTCTCCACCTATCTTCTCCTCTATCCACCTTCTATCCACCTCGCCCTCTCTCCCTATTTATTTCAGAAACCCCTTCTCCTCCCCCATTTCTGAAGAAGGGGTGAAGGCCCGAAATGTCAGCTTTCCTGCCCCTATGATGCTGCTTGGCCTGCTGTGTTCATCCAGCTCTACACCTCGTTCTCTCAGATTCTCCAGCATCTGCAGTTCCTACTATCTCTGCAAATGGTATGTTGGCCTTCATAGTGAGAGGATTTGAATACAAGAGCAGGGATGTCTTGTTGCAGTTGTAGAGAGCCTTGATGAGACCGCACCTGGAATGTCTGAATGAGGAAGGATGTTCTGGCTGTGGAGGGAGTGCAGTAAAGGTCTACCAGACTAATTCCTAGGTTAAATGGTCTGATGTAGGAAGAGAGGTTGGATTTGTTAGGAATATATTCCCTGGAGTTTAGAAGAATGGGGGCGGCAGGTGGTGGGGGTGCGAATCTCTTAGAAATCTATAAAATTCTAACAAGTCCAGATATGGTAACCCAGAAAGAATGCTATCAATAACTGGGGTGTCCAGAACCATAGGTTACAATGTAAGGTTGTGGGATGGGCTACTTACAATGGAGATAAGGAGAGATTCCTTCACATAGGGTGTGGTGAGCCTGTGGAATTCTCTACCACAGAAAGTGGCTGAGGTTAAAACATTCAATGTTTTCAAGAAGAAGATAAAGTGATCAAAGCATTTGTGGAGAAAGTGGAAACTGTTATTATCATGCTTACTGACAGAGCGGGTTCAAAGGGCTGAATGGCCTATTCCTGCTCCTATTTTCTATCTTTCTAATCGTAGCCTCTGATCAAAAGGATACAGAAACACGGTGCTGAGAGCCATCAACACAATATCCCATATCACAAAGCTCAAAAATGCCCAAACAAAAGACGTGGGTTCAGAAAATTTATCATGGAATCCATCCAATTTCAGAACTGATTCTCAGCACCACAGCAAGTGCTCTTAAAGCAAATCTAAATTCAGCACTATCAGACCTAAGATGGCAAAGTATCTTCAGTTCCTTACATGGCTCACATCCTCAATTAACTAGTAGATTGATGACTTTTATATGTGCTTCACTGCCTGTAATGTTGAATTGGTGTATTGATTTAAATTTTAAATATAACTTTTAATCAACATTACCCTTTTTCTTGTAATCAGTCTGCTGTGTTTCTTCAGATTTTATTTTGTCTACTTACCTACTCCATGACTGTTACATGTTTGCAGGTTTGAAATTTGATCACTGAGTTTACATTGGAAAATTCACGTAGATATCACATTGCAATTCAGCCTTTGAGTTGTGAGCCTGTTTCTTGAATAACATCTTATTACTATGTATATGCATTGAATGTAGGCATGAGTAACCAGTCACATATGTTCAAGCATGTCAAGTATGTTGAAAATCTGTATTTTCATAGTAAACTGCTTTACTTGTCGCAAAGAAATCTCTTCCAAATCTAGCTTCATATTCAGTCATGAATTCCACTAATGCTACTATTGGAGGTCATTCCTTCAGTTCCCGGGTCTGTGAGATCTGAAAAACCTTCCAGAATCGCCCTCTCTTTGTCTACCATTAGTCATAGAGTCATAGTCATACATCATAGAAACAGACCCTTCCGTCCAACCAGCCCAGGCCGACCATAATCCCAAACTAAACTAGTCCTGCCTACCTGCTTCTGGCCCATATCCCTCTAATCCTTTCCTATTTGTGTACTTATCCAAATGTCTTTGAAACATTGTAATTGTACCCACATCCACCATTTCCTCAGGAGGTTTCTTCCACACATGAGCCAACCACTGTGTGTGAAATTCTCCCCCACGCCTTTTTTTAGTTTCTCTCCGCCTGCCTTAAATACTTGCCCCCTTGTCTTGAAATCCCCCATCCGAAGCAAAAGACAGCTACCATTAACTCTATCTACACCCCTCGTTATTTTATCAACTTCTGTAAGGTCACCTCTCAACATCCTACACTCAAGTGAAAAAAGTCTCAGCCTATCCAGCCTTTCTTTATAACTCAATAACCTTCCATACCCAGCAACATGCTGGTAAATCTCTTCTGAGCCGTCTCCAGTTTGATAGTATCTTTCCTATAACTTTTGGACTTATGACCGCCTAACATTTTCCATTCTGACTCAGTATCAATTTCCATTGGATGGAACGTTTGTGAAGCACATAAAATCCCATTTACTCTGTAAGAAAGCAAGTGATTTTTGGTTACTAATCAGCAACCAGGAGGAGTATGTTTCCAAAGTGTCAAAATTAAAACTTCCCTGAAAATAAATGTCAGGCAAATGTACAATGGACTATTGAATCAATATCGTCCAACTTACACTAACATTTAAAGTTAACATTATTCCCTGTATGTAGAAAGTCAAAAGAACACTGCCAAGTGATTCACATTTAGAGTCGGGGATATTTTGTGAAACTTATTTTCAAGGCATTTTTTTAACTGGACTAGATGCGATGTGTCCACGTTTCTGTGGAAGGAGTACTTTTGGCCAGACCAAGTGAACTTTTCTTGCTTCATTCTTTCTTATATCGTCTACTCCACTGGGCTCTTCTGTTGTTTTCAAAAATGCTCGTGTACTAAACACAGAGGTATAAACTTGTGTAATTGCCTTTTTTGCAACAATTACCAAAGCGACTAAAACAAATAAACAGTGGGCTAATAGCACCCCTGTGTGGTGCTCTCTGTTAACACAGCTTGTGGCATGACATGTTCCACAAACCAAACAAGCAGAGGACCCCTGATCCTTTATCCTCTTCACTGACAGGTCAGATTACCTCAAGGTGCTGGGGATTTGCTCTGCAGAGGATGGGGTATGTGCTGAAATTTGGAAGGAACAGGTGAAAGCAGACAAAAACTTAACCTGCAGAAGTGTCTCTCGATCTCCATTGTGGTGCAAGATCTGATCATCGAATGCAAGGTGCTCTCTGCATTGCTATACGTGGTGCAGGCCTGGCCAGTTCCTCAGCCCTGTGCTATGAAAATATGAGGCATCTTCAACCTCATGCCAAGATTGAAAAAGAACCAAGTTCCCCAGGATGTGACACACAAATTTCTGGAAAAAATTGGTGGGGGAAGGTGCCCAATGTTGCCCACATGTTGATGCCCACCTTTGTGTGCAGCTGCATCGAGCTGTGTGTAGACCCTCAGTTGCCAAAGTGTCTACTTCACTGAGTTTCATGGAGGGTTTCTCCCACGAGGCCTAGAACATAGAACATAGGACAGTACAGCACAGAACAGGCCCTTCAGCCCACGATGTTGTGCCGACCATTGATCCTCATGTATGCACCCTCAAATTTCTGTGACCATATGCATGTCCAGCAGTCTCTTAAATGTCCCCAATGACCTTGCTTCCACAACTGCTGCTGGCAACGCATTCCATGCTCTTACAACTCTCTGTGTAAAGAACCCGCCTCTGACATCCCCTCTATACTTTCCTCCAACCAGCTTAAAACTATGACCCCTCGTGCTAGCCATTTCTGGGAAATAGTCTCTGGCTATCAACTCTATCTATGCCTCTCATTATCTTGTATACCTCAATTAGGTCCCCTCTCCTCCTCCTTTTCTCCAATGAAAAAAGTCCGAGCCTGAAGAGCTTTCCTGCAAGTTTGGTTAGTTCAATTGGCTGGACAGGTCATTAGCAATCTAGAGCTCAATTCCTGCAGTGGCTGAGGTTACAATGAAGGACTCTCCTCAACCCCACCTCTCCCATCACCTGAAGTGTAGTGACCATTAGGTTATGCAACCACCAGCCAACTCTCTCTCATGACTGAGCAGTCCTATGGTCCAGTAGGACTGTGTTGATTTTACCATCTATTAGACACTACTTGTACAGTTAATCTTAGACCGTACATTATGATGAAAAGAGGTATTAACTCATTAAATAATTAAGAAGTCATATAATTAATTACTGATTTAATTATGGTTCAATAAAGATGGCAGTCCGGATGAAGTGTTGTGAACACACGATGTAGTAATGTGATCAGGACAAAATTGCCTGCAGTGAATACTTGCAGCTTGAGTTGCGTAGGTCGAGTTTGACACACGACGAGGGGTTCATTTACTGAATATTTTATTCTAGGAGGCATTCACTCGCTTAAGGTTAGGCCATTCTGCAAGCAAGGCAGTAAGGACACCCAAATCGCAGGAATGCAGCTGACCTAGTCTCTGCCTTTGGCCAACTGCTTGAGGCTTCTTCGGTTCGATTGGATGACAGCCAGCACAACAGGATAAATGAGCCGACTGACCATGGCACTGTGGTACTTAGAACAAAGTTAAAATGAAAACATACAGTAATATTGAGCATACATCATTAAGGTGAGGACATAAAATCATTGACAATGTTTTGTGTAAATTCAGATGTTCCAAAATTGCATCAAATGTACCAAGTCTTTCAAATGGAGTAAAGAAGGATATAGAGAGACTTAATTCATCTTTTCTTTGAATCATGAAGGATTGTGATGGGTGAGTAGTGAAATAAATTGCCCACCGATTAGGCAGTCAGTTATGAAGGAGGTGATCAATTTAAAACTGTCAAGAGAGTGAGACAAGAGATTTTTGACAGAATTATCACAGCACCAAATACTTAGCAAGGAACAGATTGTTTAGTTTTGATTCGTTGGGAACAGATACCTTGGGTGAAATTGTTCCTCTATCTTACAGCATCAACAATGGCAAGAAAAGTGGGGAAGTACAGCAAGAATGGAAATATAAGTGCAAGGAAACGCTTTCCTATTTTCAACTTAAGCTTTAAATGTCTTGTGGTGCAGTGGCACTATGATTCAGGAGGCCTGGGTTCAAGTCCCACCAGCTCCCAAGGTCTGTAATAACATCTCCAGGTTAAAAGTCAACTTCAGAATCTCATTGTTGAGGCAACACATGGACCACATCATGCCTTCAGCTCTTTACTTTGATGCTCAGAGACACCTCAGACTTGCAGCTTCTGCCAGCTCATTTTGCCCACAGGGACACACATGCACCTATTCAGATTGTATTTTCTAGTTCCTAGTTTATTTTCCGAGCACTCACTCGCTGCATGTTTATTGAGAGGTTACCAGCCTCTGGTGCTTGCGTTGTTTTTTGCTGCAGAGATAGGCACAAGCAGCTTGCATTGGTAGGGAGCAGTGAGCAGTCAAGGTCTGGATATGCTCTTGTAACATGCCACATCAGTGTCACACCATGAGCCAGTAGCTTACACAGAAAAGACATTGCCTCTGCTTCAAACAAAGAGCCATGTCCAAAACTAGTAGTGGAGCAGTAATTAGTGAGGTCCCAATAGTCAGTCAGCAGTTACAGCCACACATAGTCAAGGGTCTGTCAGTTTCCAGTGTTCTGACTTAACTGGAAAGGGAGCACCAATGATGGATTGGCCAAGGTAAATATAGGATTACAGGGACAGGGTAGGAGCCTAACTCCGGGCGAAACGCTCTTTGGAGAATCAGTGCAGACTCGACAGGCCGAATGGTCTCTTTCCACACTCTAGGGATTCTACGATTCCATGAAAATCATGCCCACTGTTCCACAAGCCTTACTAAAATGGATAAAATCCCAAAAAGGTGGCCAAATGACCAACTTGTCTGACTAATTGCTCAATGGTCTGATTCAGATCAAACATAATTCCCACGAGGTCTTGTCATTACCAGGAATAGCTCTATTTGTAAAACACCTAACTTTAACTAAAATCAGAAAAATTAAATAATATCTCTGCTACTTAAGCAATACCCCTTTAAACCTCAGCTCGCCTCCGCACCCCCCCATCGCACACACGCTCATTCATGATTGAGACACACAAAAAATGAACACTGAACCACAGATGTCATTAGTAGAAAGAGAATATAGATAGGATAAGCAAAATCCCAACGATCAATAGTACAGACCTCAAACGGAAAGTTATTTCTCATAGTCCTTTTGATTTTAGCAATGATGACAAGCTGGTATATAGGATAAGGGTCATTGTTCGAATTAATAGTTGATCAGATGGAGCTTAGTCTTTTTTCTGTTGGTTTTCTTTCTTTTAAACTTTCTTTGCTTTTATTCTCTCTCCGTACCCCTCACCCATCTCAACCATATTACCAGAGATAGACAGAGGGAGAAAGGGAGTGTGTGAAAGGACAAGATGGCTCCTTATGGTTCACAGGATATTTCTTCTGCTGCCCAGCCACTTACATCTGTTTAACACTGTGCAGCTCTACTGATCAGAGGGCTGTGATTAGGCAGAATTTTCATAACTCAGTCTCAGTCTCAAAGTGAGTTCCTTACTGCTTTGAAAAAACAGAACAGGCTGGGGCAAATAAAATTGGGCAACGCTTGATTTTCAAGTTGCTAATCTTTCCAGGTATTTCAACAACATAACTGTTCAATCATCATTTCAGTTTATCATGCTAAAAAGAAAAAAAACTCTCAAGTTGTTTACTTCAGTTCAGACGGTTGGTCACAGTCAGTCAGGCACTTCAACCTACCAGACTCTGGGAAGTTGTGTTCTTACAGTTTGGTGATTGGGCCACGATCAATCCAAAAGGAAAAGTGTGACCAGTCCCTGAATTCCAGGCAGGTCAGTCAAGGGCTGAACCATACTAAGTTGGGTCAGTCTGGGGTCGGGGGTGATCAAGGGCAGTCTTTGGGGTTTGTTAACAATGTTGAGGGACCTCTTCAAAGAACAGTTCATGACTCCTGGTGAAAGCAGGCAATAAAAATCTGGAATATGTTTCATTCAACTAGCTCACTAAGAGAATGATGGTAAGCGAAAAGAAGGGCAATTCAAGTTAGAAAGGTGAGATCTCATTGATCATGGAATCATAGAATCCCTACAGTGTGGAAGCACACCGTCTATCTAAAGAACATCGTATCCAGGCCCACCCCCCCTACCCTATTCCTGCATTTTGCATAACTAATCCACCTAGCATATACAAACTTAGATACTCTTGGCAATTTAGCATGGCCAATCCACCTAACCTGCCCATCTTTGGACATCTTTATATCACAGGAGGGGATTGGGAGCTCCAGGAGGAGGAACAATAATCCTCTTTACATAGAGAGAGTGTGGGGCCAAAGTAGGGTACGACAATTTGCTTAGCCAAAGGTTCTGTGGGTGAACTCACTGAAGAAGAGCAGTGTACATCAAACCCCACCACATCAAACCCCACCACATCAAGTCATCACAGATTTGGATACTGATTGAACTAGCGAATTGCCCAATTTTACCTCATTGTATAATTCAGGTTAAAAGGATAAGTTCACCAAGGTTTTCCATTGCACACACAGAAACTGCTGGAAAATCTCAGCAAGTCTGGCGGCATCTGTGGAGAGAAAGCAAAGTTAATGTTTTGAATTCAGTAACCCTTCTTCAGACCTGCTCAGTTTTTTTCCAGCAATTTCTGTTTTTGTTTCTGATTTCTGTCATCTGCAGTTCTTTGGTTATTTTTGTAGCAAGAAATAACTGTGGGCTGAATCTTACATGGATTGGCTAATTCTGAGTTATGTTGAACGATTTAGAGTGTTTTTCACCAAGAAGCCTAGTGAATGTTCTCACCCTATCTTACAAATCGCAATGCAAATTAATTGCCCACCTCATCCAAATGCTGTCCCTGGAACATTGACATCCCTTAAACATATGCCCATGTCAGAAAGGTCACTGTCTCCCGGCCAAATGTTGGCACTCCATGTTGGCCTCACCCCTCTTTTCCAAGACGGTGGCAGAGTCAGCTACTTCAGCCAGAGCTCACCCCTTCCCTCCATTTCTTATTCTTTTTTGTTCTCTTTAGACTTTATTCTCGCTCTTCTTTCTTCTCAGTGACATCCTGGACTCCCAGCCAGCCTCAGCGTAAACTGGGACTCACAACCCCAGCACGGACTTGAACTCTCAGCCTCAGCGTGGACCCAACATTTTCTCGGCCCGGCGTGATGGTCTCTCAGCCCAACCTGGTGGTGTCTCAGCAGCTTAACATAGTGGTCTTTTGACCCGGGGTGGGCTCAGGGTGGACGTCCAGCCTCAAGGTGATTCTGGAGCAGTCTCCTGGCATCGAGAGCCTCAAGAAGAAGCCTAATGTGGTTTGGAGTCAAGACCTGATGTGGACTGGAGGCTATTTGCCAGCGTGGACTGGGTTGGAAAGACTGTTGTTCTGAACTTTGTATTTACTTATTTTCTAGGTTATTCCTATGACCTGTAATGGTCAGCTTTAATTTTCTTGATTTTTTGCTAAGAACTGGTACTGAAGAATCTGTACCAAGGTACCTCGTATCTAATATAGCGCCATAGGTGGCAACTTGTAAAATTTTCACTGTTCTCATTTAAATACATATGACAATAAAGCTATTTCCAATCAATTCAATGTCATCCATACAGCTTGCTAGCCCACAGCTCTAGTCAGCACGCCTGGCACACCATTGCACAAACTAATCCCAAACACTGCACAATCACCATGCCACACTCTTAGCCTGTCCTTAGTTACATCCTATCTGAACACCATCTAAGCCAGCACTGCCCTGTCCCAAACGCTCAATAGCTTGTCATTGTCCATTACGCACAGGCCAACAAAAAGAGAAATGTTGTTTATTAGAGAATTTGAAGCACAAACATGAAATTTTACTTATAACAAAGAAAAAGCAACTGAAATAAAGCTGACAGTGGTAGAGCTGGAGCTCCATAATGCCAAATAAACTTTGCTTTAAGCCATGTCACTCAGATTTCATCACAGTTATTGTAATCAAACTGCTTCTAACCAATGACAGGTGAGAAACATGAATCGCTGGCCTATAACTCTATTACTTAAATTCTATCCCTTTTAAGTCCCCATACACATCAGACATTCAAAGATACAAGAAAAGACACAAATATTGCGGATGAGGCAAGTGGCAACAAAGTCAGAGAAGCTGACTTTCTGGCAACAGCCTGAATTACAGACAGTGATGGCTCCTTCAAATTGAGATTGTGGATACAAAAAACCCCACTGGTTGAGGGTTTGTCTTTTCAGTGCCTCTGAAAGTGACTTCCTACCACTGCCTTTCAACAGTCAATTATCAGAATGAACAATGTGCAGGGAAAGATGAGGGGGAATTTGCTCGCTACCAGGGATTTTCTCCACACGGAAGTTGGGGAGGGAATTTTAACAGAATTTACACACACAAGGCCGTAGCTGCCTGCCAAGCTGTTCCTATCCTAACCCCACAATAACTGGTCCCAAATTAAACAGACAGTCAGAAGACTGCCTTTGGGCAAAATTGTCTCCATAAGTAATATCACTCTGTCTGTAATGCTCTCTTCCTGCTTGAATAAGACAGCACTGTAGATACAACTCATAATGCGTTCCAGTAACCTGTTTTGAAAACTGCAATGTCTTCTCGCAGTTTCCTTCGTTTACCTTCTACCATTTAATCTGTGAAAAACAACAGTTTGTACATATGTAATGAGATTCACTGGAAACTGGGGAAGCCTTAAAGTTCACAGCAGCCAAAGGGACAGCAAAACAGAATGGAACATCATGGATGGGAATATCATCTTGTGTCTAGGTGGTGCCTGAAAATAACATACAGACACACAAATCTGGGATCTTGCCATCTGGGAAAACCGGATACCTGTCCCTGAACACAGAGTGTCCTTGCTGTGGCATTGCAATGATAGATTTGCCCTCAGGTGCAGGTTTGAACAGCATATTTGTAATATAAATGCAGTAAGAGGGACCTCAGATGCTGACACACTTTGATGCCAATGACAAGGATGGGGTATGCACGTTAACAGTGCCCAAGAAGCTTGAGATGTTGGTGCCTTTGTTCAAAATGGAGGTGAATTGGAGCAAACCATGAGCTGAAATTGCTGAATGCTCAATTTGACTTCTATGTCGAGAATTCTCAGCATCTAGTTTGCTGGCAGTGGCCGTTAGGATAGGAATTTGCGTATTAATAAGTTATATGCACAGTTGTTAAGGTCAAACGATAATCCTGCTGAATAAGGAACACACTGCTCACTAGTGAGAATCACACATCAACGTCCTGAATTTAGTTAAACAAAGTAGTGAGTTGGTCCTGACATCGAGGTATGCAACTTTTTGCATAAGAGTGGCACTTTCCTCACCATAGCCCATGCCATTCAGGCCCCTATAAGATTCTAAGCTTTGTCTCATACGCACCAGTTAGAGTTTCACTTGTTCTCCCCAGCTGCAAACGCTTCCCTGCACTTTTTCGCTTTTTCAAAGCAGCGTTCATTTTTCTCATTTGCAGTCTGACAAAAATATGATGTGGTCTCTCACAATGGATGGAAATGTCTTCCTGTTCATTGCTGTTCAAATTATATGTTATGATTGATGCCACATCTCCAAGGTCTGTGCAGATATCCTGGGAGCTGCCCTGGCTCTTACCCATAGAACATAGAACATGGAACAGTACAGCACAGTACAGGCACTTTGGCACACAACGTTGTGCTGACCTGTTATCCTACTAAGATCAAACTATCCTGCATACTTTACATTTTCTTATCATCCATGTGCCTATCCAAGAGTCACTTAAATGTCTCCAATGTATCTGACTCCACTACCACCACCGACAGTGCATTCCACGCACCCACCATTCTCTGTGTAAAGAACCCACCTCTGACATCTCCCCTAAACCTTCCTCCAATCAACTTAAAATTAGGTAATAGTCGTTCCCACCCTGGGAAAAAGTCTCTGGCTATCCACTGTAAGTATGCCTCATCATCGTGTACACATCTATCAAGCCACCTCCCATCCTTCTTTGCTCCAATGTGAAAAACCTGAGCTCCCTCAATCTTTCCTCATCAGACCTGCCCTCCAGTCCAGGCAGCATCCTGGTAAATCTCCACTGCACCCTCACTAAAGTTTTCACATCTTTCCGAAAATGATGTGACCGGAACTGAACACAACATTCCAAGTGTGGTCTAACCAAGCTTTGAGAGATCTGCAGCATAACCCCACGGCTCTTAAACTCAATTCCCCTGCCAATGAAAGCCAACATACCATGAGCCATCTTAACAACCCTATCAACGGGTAGCAACTTTGAGGGATCTATGGAGGTGGACCCTAAGATCCCTCTGTTCCTCTACATGCCAAGAATCCTACCATTAACCCTGCATTCTGCATTCAACTTTCCAAAATGAATCACTTCACATTTTCCCAGGTTGAATTCTATCTGCCGCGTCTTTGATCAGCCCTGCATCCTGAAAGATCCACTGCAGAACCAAGTTGCTTGGACCATGCAGTAATGGTTGCAGGGAGAGTTGAGCTAGCCCCTCCAAACATGACATTTAACACATTCACAAGACCCTCAGACCGATACATAATGAACGTACAGAGCAATTTACATTATTTGTGTCATAGTGGAACATACCATAAGTTTCCATCAGATGAGATTTTGCTGTCTGGACCATTCTGACACAGCCTTGAAGCACAGTCCAGAAACATTGTGGCATGCCATGCCTTTGATAATTGGGACTGAGGGAAGAGAAACATGCTAGATGTGAAGGAAGTGTGGGATTGACAGTAATGTTCTGAGGATGAAGATGAGGATGAAGGTCAAGGCGTTGACCAAGAGGAACGTTCAAGAGGCCTTCGTAGAGCAATGCACTGTCAAACGTGGGAAGCCAGGAAAAATCCACTTTCATCATGAATGAACTGGACTTGGACTATCTTTGATCATTGAAGATTATGTGGTTAATCGAAGAAACAAGTCCCTGTTTCATGCATGAGTCATATGGACCATGCTACTATTGAAATCCATGATATCCTTGTTTCTGAAAAAATATTTCATTATCTACCTGATGGTATGCTTGATATTTCTGGTGATCTAACTTTGAAGCATCTGCATATTAGACTTTCTACTGAAATTAGCGAAAACCAACAATCTGTGAGGGGGTGAAGTAGTATCACATGATAATAGTTTATGTCACTCTTAAGGCTTCAGTGAGCATATCAGATCTAACTGCTGTGCAATGAAGTCTCTCATGAAACCCAGCAGGTTAAGAACAATCTAAAGGAATCTCCTTTAGACTTTTTCATCATCTGTCAGCACAACGTGCTTATGGTTTGAACATCTTAGAGGTCAACATTGAACTGTGAGAGACAGAACTTCCCGTGGCTATTCTTGGCAGACCACTCTACGATGAGGGACTGTGGCCATGTGAGCTACCATTGCATATCTCCCTCCTTGAATAGCAATGTCGTCCTTTAAAAGTCTGATAGAGTGAACATTTCCCTCCAGGAATGCGTGTAATCAGTACAGGCCCCATGCTTTCACTTACAATGCCCGTAGTACACTGCAACGAATTGGCTCCAGTTCTCAATCCTTAAGGATTCTAGATGTCTGAGGTTGTCTGCACCCAAGGTATCCAATGCTCATGAGAGATAGATTCATGGAGTTATAGAGTCATACAGCATGGAGTCAAGTCTTTTGGCCTAATTTGTACAAGTCGACCAGGTTTCCTGAACTAAACTAGACCCATTTGCTTGCATTTGGCCCATATCTGTCTAAACCTTTCCTATCCATGTACCTGTCCAAATATTATTTAAATGCTGTAGTTATACCCACCTCTACCACTTCCACTGGCAGTTCATTCCATATATACACCACACTCTGTGTGAAAAAGTTGCCAGCAAAGGCCCTTCTAAATCTTGCCCCTCTCATCTTAGACATATGCTGCCAAGCCTTGGACGCCCTACCCTGGGGAAAAGACCAGGGTTATTCACCTTATCTGTGCCCCTCATGATTTATTAAACCTCTATAAGGTCTCCCTCAGTCTCCTATACTCCAGGGAAAAAGTCCCAGCCTGCTCCGTATGACTCAAACCTTCCAATCTCGGTAACAACATTGTAAATCTTTTTTGCAGTTTAGTAACATCGTCCTTATAGTCAATAGGATTCGCCATGGGAAATATGGGATATGGTCAGGATAGGATGCTGTTCTTACCCTGTAGAGTTTGGATTTTCTTTACTACAACAGATTTAAAATTTCACTTATTCCATTTGAAGAGGAAGTTTTATAAGGATCATGCATGTGACAGTTGGTACTATCAGACTGATGTAAACTATGACACCATGAGACGGTAAGACTGCAACAGTGGAGTGACATCAAAATTCTTTTGTATATTGGATTATATGTCAATATGTGACATCTAAAATGAGGGCAAATAACAAAATAGATAAATGATCGGAGTTTGCACATTCTTCCCGTGTCTATATGAGTTTTCTTCGGGTGCTCCTGTTTCCTCCCACTGTCCAAGGGTGTGCAAGCTAGGTGGACTGGCTGTGCGAAATTGCCCATAGTGTTCAGGGATATATAGGTTAGTTGGGTTACAGGGGATGGATCTGGGTGGGATGCTCTGAGGGTCAGTGTGGACTTGTTGGGCTGAAGGGCCTGTTACCACACATAGGGATTCTATCCTATAAACAAGCGGTGTCCATTTGGAGAGGACTAAAGATCAAAACAGTAGCCATTGACACTTAAAGGTTAAAATGAAAAACTTTCGAAGTTTTATTGTCATCACAGGAATTTGCTATTGCAAGACCAAAGTTAGAGAGTGGACTGTCACTCTCTAGTCCCATTATTCTACTGGTCACAACATCAACTCAAATGTTATTCCCCAGTTACTGATATGACCAATTGTCTATATTTGGTTCAGCAAAAGAATATCACCAACTAAGTTTCTTTAATAAACAACAAAATTATTGATTTATTGTGAAAACAGGCCTTATTTTGCAAAAATGAAGTTGATTAAAACACATGTTAAAATGAAGGTGTAAGTATTTACACTTCTACATGCCATCTTAAATGAGGGCAAATAACAAAATAGACAAATAATCGGAGTTTGCACATTCTTTCCGTGTCTGCATGGGTTTTCTTCGCGTGCTCCTGTTTCCTCCCACTGTCCAAGGGTGTGCAGACTAGGTGATTTGGCTGTGCTAAATTGCCCGCAAACACAATCACCAATCAAAAGATGAAAAAACTTATTCTGCAGATATTGATTTTGAGAAAACGCATTGATCATTGGTTGTTTGTTCTTGACGGAGAGAAGAATAAGTCACAAAATGTTAAGGAGGATCTGTCATCAGCAACCTAGCACATCCTGACTGGTTCACAAAAATAGCCATCGGTTACTAGGACCCGGTTTGTTCAGAAATTGTTGAGAATTCAGATGCTTTTCAGGAAAGCAGCAGCATTAGGTCTTCAAGTCTCACATTGAACTCTAAGGCAGAATTTGAGCTGCGTAACTTGCTGCTCTCAATAGACTATGCTTCAAACAATATAAAAACAACACTTGACTCATAGCAGCTATAGATGCAAACATGTGATTTCCAGTAAACAAGTCCAAGCAATTAGTTTAAATCATATAAGTTCCAAGTAGCACCTTTTAAAAAATTCCTGACCTTTTCTGTGAGGATAATTAGGTATATTTTCAGTCTTTTTAAATGAACCACAATTCACTATCTTTTAAACAACAACCCTCAAAAATAAGTAAAATAATGAAACATCTTCATTGCAATGTCTGAAGGAAAATCTGTAGATTATGCTGAATCCTAGGATTTCTAATGTACACCTTGACAAATCTTAATTAACTTGGTCAAAAGTTTTTCCATGTTGAGATTATTACCAGTGAAGGAACTTCCAAGAATTTAAGTTTCAAACAAAGTTAATTATCGTTTTCTAGGCTGGCAGGACCCGGGTTTGATTCCAGCCTCGGGTGCCTCTCTGCGTGAAGTTTTTACATTCTCTCTGTGGGTTGCCTCCCACAGCCCAAAGATGTGCGGATGAGGTACATTGGCCAAAATAAATTGCCTGAAGTGTTCAGGAATGTGCAGATTAGGTGGTTATGGGAGATGGGTGAGGGTAGGATTTTCTGAGGGTCAGTGTGGACTTGTTGGTCCTTTGGCCCTGTTTCGACACTGTAGGGATTCTATGAAGATCCTAGTGCACCCACCTCTATAAAATTGTCATTCTCTGGCTTTGCCTCCCACAACACCAACTGCATCTACTATCTGTACTTTTTAGTCAGGGAGGACACTACCAAAACCATCATTGTGAATCACCCAGGTTTCAATTTCTATTTATTCTAATCTCCTCACTTATTCCTGCCAGGTACCGATTCTCATTTTCCATAATTGAGGCCTCAAATAATTTGATTCATGTTAAAAAATCCCTTTCTTATTTTCAACAGCCTTCAGTTCCAGCTCAACTTTGATGTCCAACTCTCATCTCCTGTTCCTTCCACCCATTACTGTACTTTACAAGCGTAGCTTTCGCACATTCTCAGCTGTAACCTTTCAAAATCTCTCCATAAAACTTTCTATATTTTTAACTCTCTTCATCAGCTTCAAAATTACTTTTTCATTTGTTTCTCATTTGTTTGCGCTGGAATCAATGCTGGTGCCTCAAGCTTATATCATGTGCATACATGACTTTGACGGAGGGACAGAAAATATAGTTGCTAAATTTGCTGATGACACAGACATAGGCAGGAAACGTAAGTTATGAAGATGACATAGAAGGTAAAAGACCCATGTTATCAAAATAAGGAAAAATCGGAGGGCTCCAATTGCACAGGGATCTGGACATTCTCGTACATGAATGACAAAACACTAGTAAACAGAAACAGTAATTGAATAACTGCCAGAATCTGGTATCCTGTCATGAAGTCACCCTTTATTTACACATGCACAGTACATGGACTCTGACCAACCAGCTCAGAGACAGTCACTAGCGAAAGGAAACTGCCTGAATCTCCTAAGTTTTATCTGTCAGGGATAATCAATCAGGATTTCCTGATTATCCCAAGTTAACTATCCCAGTCAAGGATTTCATTCTCAAGAATGAGATTCATCTGGCTCTCAGTAAAATCACAACAGCAAGTAATTATGAAAGCTAGCAGAATGTTTTTGTTTATTGTGAAGGGTTTTGAATACGAAAGTGAGACCATATCTGGAGCACTGAGTTCACGAGCGTCTCTATAAGGAAGGATATCAGTGCACTGGAAACAATTCAGAGAAGACCTACTGGACTAATGCCAGATTGTCTTATGAAGAAACATTGACAAGCTAGTTGTGCTTCTTCTGGAGTTTAGAAGAGAAAGAAGTGGCTTGATTGAAATGTATAAGATGCTGAGGAATCATGATAGAGAGCATGAGGAAGAGAATGTATCTTCTTCTAGGAGAATGTAGGACTAGAGGTCACTGTTTAAGAATTAGGCATCTGCCATTTAAGGGATTTTGAGGAGTCTTCACTATCTTTCAGAGGGTTGTATGTCTTTCGAATTTATTGTAAAAAAGCACTAGAGGCAGAATTTTTGAATATTGTTAAATCTGTAGTAGATAGATTCTTGTTCAGAAAAGGATTAAAAGGTTACTAAAGGTAGGAAAATGAAGTAAACAGATCAATCTTGATCTTGCTAAATGATGGAGCAGACTCAAATGTCTCCTATGTTTAACTCATATGTTCGTATGAATTCAAAAGTTTGAGACCTATGCTGCCAAAGGTTTTGATTAGTCATTAGAAACCAGCTCAATTTATTTCCATAGAAAGGAAATAATCAGCTTTTTCCAACTCAGTATTTCAGCAGTTCTGGTTTACTTTAGCTCAGTTTTTGCAACAATGGGCTGAGACAAATGATCTGAACAGGTCACTCCAGTGTAGAAACTTCAGGCTAATTCATACTGGGCACTTTCCCAAGAAATGACAAATGACAAGACCACAACATTAACAATGATTACCTTTAGCTAACGGCTGATCTCAGTCATCTACAGGGTTATGCTTTTATGGAACCTCAATAATCACATGCAGTTCCGTATCATGGAATATTGTTACTGGGAAGTCTGAGATGTAAATGGATTGGCTTCTTTTGTTTGATGTTTCCATTTATTCATTACTATATTTTAAATTGAAGCAAGTGCATAATTTTATTATTAATATGTTTAAGGATTGTTTAGTTGGAATACTGTGTGCATTTTCAGTTGCCAGAGGATGTGAAGGATGTACTTGTTGTGGAGACAGCGCACAAAATATTCACCAGGATGTTGACTGGGCAGAAACAAATCAACTATGACGACAGGCTAGATAGACTGGTATTGTTTTCTTCAGAACAAAAAGGCTAACGGGTGACCTGATTGAGGACTAAAACATTATCAGGGTTATAGATGGGGCCAATAGGAGTAAATGCCTCCCACTTGCAGATGGGTCAATTACTGGGGACACATATTTAAGGGACAGGAGTTTCAGAGGGGATTTGAGGGAAAAATTGCGTTACCCAGAAGGTGGTTGCTATCTCAAACTCACTGCCAGAAAGGGTGAGAGAGGCAAGAGCCATTACAAAATCTAAAACGCACTTAGATAAACACTTGAAATGCCATAGTATTAAAAAAATGGACCAAGTGGTGGGAAGTAGGATTAGAGTAGATAGGTACTTGATGCCCAGTGCTGATTCACTGGGTTGAAGGGCCTTTTTACGTGCTGAAATACTCTATGACTCTTTTTTAAGCTTTGGTTTATAAGATAGTATTCTGGTGTGGAAAACTGATTTTAAATGTGGCACACATGAAAGCAAGATTGGGTTGTGTACTTTGTCGGATAGGCCTTGATTTGGAGTTTGAAGAGGAAATATTCTTAACTAGCTGTCATAATAGCGAGAAGTTTTCACACCTGGAATTACAGTGACCTGTCTACTTACCTCTTGAAAGGATGGATATAGAATCATAGATCAGTACAGTGTGGCAGCAGGTCATTGGGCCTATTAAGCCCACACCGACAATCTGAAAAGCAACCACCCAGACCCACCATCTATCCCTACCCCTGCAACTCCCATGGCCAATCTACATAACCTGTTCATCTTTGAACTGAGAGAGGAAACCGGAGCACCGGCAGGAATCCCATGCAGACACAGGGAGAATGTGCAACCTTCGCACAGACAGTCACCTGAGGGTGGAATCAAATCCAGGTTCCTGGTGCTGTGAAGCAGCAGTGCTAGCCACTGAGCCAGTGTGCAGATAGTCCGTACTCATCAGATGTAAGTTAAGTTGTGAGCCAGAGGTGTGTATAGGTGCAGTTGCCAATTGATCTATTCATTCTCCAAACCAAAGAAGCATTTCAAGGTAAACAGTGGAACATTTTGAAGTATAAATGGTTCTCAGATCAAAGGGAAGGTTTGATGTTAGAGATTTTTTAAAAAAATTTGACAACAGGCTGTGTGCATCGTGTCACCATGAAGATGATCTAGAGGGTTAGAAGGTGTTTTTTTTCTTATATCAGAGCTGCATGGAGTCATCAATAACCAGCTTCAAGAAGACAAAGAGAGAATCTCCCGGCAGCCAGAACAAATAACAGAGGAACATCACGAACCTAGGGTGTTTCCGGCTTGGAGCCACTCTACAAGAATGTGAGTACCATTTATGTTCAGACTGGGGGTTTTCAAATTTTTAAGGTGTTGAAATAGCGGCAAAGGATTTTAATGCAGGAAAGCCTTCACATTGGAAGATAATTGTGAAAGGAAAACAAACACCAAGTACTATGGAGCTGAGGAATACATTGGTTTGATTCAAAATATTTAAGTGGACAACAAGAAACTAATGTAAAAAGGAGCTCTCCATTTAAATTAAGAGCAGAACAGGCAGAGCACTGTTTAAAAATGTGTTCTAAAGAAGAAGTGCTCTACCATTAATGTTTTTCAGTTAAAAAGTTGTTTCCCTTTAAAATGTGTGATTTATAGTGCAGGGTCTTTTTAGTTTTTAATTGAGGAGTGAAAATTCTTTTTAAAAATTACTAATCAGGACCAATATCCTAGCAAAATGCTCAGTAGAAGGTCTATTAAGCAACATTTCACATACACACAATTTGCATTGCTGACAAATAGTTTATTTTTCTAATATAATAAACATCAGAAACAATTGCAACACAGCATAAATAAATATGAATAAATATTAAATTAACAAGACCAAGAAGTGTTTTCTGTTAAATGCCACACTATCAGACAGTAGCTTCCTTTGAATACAGCTTAATAGAGCATTTAACCATAAATAAATTAATAAATACTATCCATAATTTTCATAAACTTTATATCCAACCCTTCTGCATTTCCACCAGCTCAAATATCATTGTGCTTTCCTGTGTAGGTCAATGACACCACAGTTTGACTCCCTGCTTAAAGAAATTGAGCTAGGTTTTGTTAAATTTTGATGTGGTGATACCGACATCAGCTGTTTCTACCCCGATGTTTTCAAGCCTTTATTTTGCTCGGTGTATCACTATGATGAGCATAAGAGTTATAAAGATTCCTTTGAAGCTAGTGTTACAACAAAATACACACAAACAATCAATACATTACATTAATTAACAGCAGAAAAAATGATTACAAGTACATATTTCTTTTGCTGAAATGGAATCAACCAATAATTATGCCTCTCCATTTTGTTCAACTGAAGCATTTCAGTAAATCCTGCTTTATTTGATGATATATTTTAGCATTATCCACATTTTCTTTAAGCTTAAATGTAATTTAAACATATTGATCTATCATAAAATTCCTCAGGAAGGTAAGTTATATAATTTGTAACATAAACATTGGCATTCAAAAGCTGAGCTTTTGATTCTGGTAAACATTTTTTTTCTAAATCCAGCTCCCGAACATTTTTCAATCATGGAATTTGCATATTAAAGGCAAAAATACTATCAATGTCATCGTGAATGGTGTGCCATCTCAGCCCTGAATCATTAAGCACTTGTGCTGCATCAGCATTAATTCTTGAATTACTTAAACAGCAGTGTCATTACACTCCTTAAAGTTAATGCAATTCCTGCCCAGCCTGACAAAGTTCTGCATTGCAGATTTCCCACTTGCTACAGACACTGTTTCAAAGTTCCTGGGAAAGGTTTGTTCTGGCAGGCTACTTCAAAGGTAGGAATGCCAAGGGAAGTCAGAAAATAAGAACAGCACCAGACTGTTCCAGATGGGAGATCTCAAGCCTGGGCATAGAGCACTCAAGGATGAGAAACAATATAAATTGCCAAGCCTCCTTGATGCTCAATTGTTGAACAAAGCATTAACAAAACTCAATCTATTCCTTCTTCTCTAGAATTTTGGGGCTGTGCCAACTACTAATTAATTTAAACAGAATGTGGTGGATAATTCTAAAATGCTGCATTACTAACAATGCTGAGAGCTTGAATCTAACATTTTACAATTAGTAGAAGAAAAATTCGATGCAACGTTTTCACATTTATGGATCATACATCATGTATATCAAAACAACTGCAAATCTTCAGACTTCATTTATAAATTTAGAAATATGATAGAAATTTGTAAAATATTAATTTAACCTTTGCACTGATCATAATGAAACTGCAGCCAAGAAAATTTCAGGAAGTTATTAGGCAAAGACCCTCATTGCCTTGCTTCTCCTCAGACTCTTCCGGCTCCTATTTGCATTTGGCACTGATTAACCACGATATAAAATTGTTAAATCTTCGCAAGAACCTCTTCAATTCTAAATTCTTTGTGGAAATTGATGGGCAATCAGCGTGGTGATTCTGAAAATGAGTTCAGAAAAAGGATTAAGCATTTCATTCATTTGGAGACAAGGCTATTTACTTCTGCACTCTTCTATTAGGCACATTCAGATGGCAAGTTATGCTCATGTTACTGTGAAACCAGTAGTACTCCTCTATTTTGCCCAAATGATAATGTAAACTCATGTTGCCCACTAATACTGTTAAACCACAAAAGACAAGACTGTCAAAATCCAGAGATAACAAAGTGTGGAGCTGGAGGAACACAGCAGGACAGGCAACATCAGAGGAGCGGGAAAGTTGACGTTTCAGGAGGAACACAGCAGGACAGGCAGCATCAGAGGAGCGGGAAAGTTGACGTTTCAGGAGGAACACAGCAGGACAGGCAACATCAGAGGAGCGGGAAAGTTGACGTTTCAGGAGGAACACAGCAGGACAGGCAGCATCAGAGGAGCGGGAAAGTTGACGTTTCAGGAGGAGCACAGCAGGACAGGCAACATCAGAGGAGTGGGAAAGTTGACGTTTCAGGAGGAACACAGCAGGACAGGCAACATCAGAGGAGCGGGAAAGTTGACATTTCAGGTCAGGGGCCCTTCTAATCCTCTGAAGCTGCCTGACCTGCTGTGTTCTTCCAGCTCCACACTTTGTTATCTCTGACTCCAGCCTCTGCAATTCTTGCTGTCTCGCAGTCGAATCCATCCTGTTCTCAAATCCCATCTACACATTTGCAGAATTCCAGCTGTGGGATCGCAAATGGAGACTCAGGCACATTTTCCACTTTCCCTCTCTTCCAGCCATCGTTCCATCACAACTACTACACTGAATGGCATTAAATAACTCAGAAATGCATCAGGATAGAATGTGGGCTTTTGTGTTATGTGGGTGTCAAGTAATGTTTCACTACTATTGGACCAATAACAAGCAATGTGGCTAAAAGAATTACTCACTGTTTATATTTAGCCGGTAGGCATAATGATGCACAAGCTAAACATTAAGTATGAAGAAATTTATGAACATTTATTTGCTAAAATAAACAAACATAAACACAATTACCTTGAATATTTTCTTCAGACTGATTAAATTTGAAGTTATTTTTGTTAGAGTTTCATTTTCATGATCCAATGAATTTAGTCCTTCAAGGAATAATTCAGTTGATTTTTTAATGCAGTTTACATCCTAAATGTAAAAAAAAATTAATTTTTCAGTATTGAAAGCTAACATTCCATTGAAAATAAGACACTGCAACAGATGCAGTTAGCTGCTAGTTTAATATTGCCATTGCCTTTTTAAAATCTGATTCAAGCACTTTTTTCATTCATAAAAATTGGATGTCAATATTTAAGCCAGCACTTAATTCCCTACCTCAAATTTTCCCACATCAGTTAAGAGGTAATCACATTGTTGTGAGCCTGTACTCTCAGACAGATCAGACCAGGGAAGGATGGCAGATTTCTTTAGCAAAGGGAACTGCTGAACCCAATTAGCTACTTTTTATTCAGGATTTTTTAAAGTTGAATTCTAATTTAGCCTAGCTCCATGGTGGGTTTGATCTCACATTCCCAGAATGTTAGCCTGGAGTCTTGGATTACTTGCCCAGTGACATTACCACAATGCGTCACAGTTGGGTGCATATTCCCACAATTCTTTAGGGTGCTTATTATTTTCTTTTAATCTTGTTCTTATTAAATGAGGGATGTTATTATCACAAAATAATGCATTTTTGAATAGAAATTGGCTGCGCTCCCCAATCCAAGTCTCATCCACACTACACAAGAGAGAGCCTTGAGAGACCTAAATTTCAATTGAAATTGAATTCTTGGTCTTTAGTCCAATAACTTGGATGGACAATTGGTTTCTTCTTGTGACCTCAGAGACTGTTTGCCTATTGCACATGGAACAAGTCATGAAATTTGATTCAGCAGGTATAGCCACCAGGTAAAACCCTAACAGGAGGAGAAAAATGCAAAGTTGGGATATCGGCATAACTATTTCAGGTCGGCAATGCCACAATTAAGTGCCTAGGAATTGTAAGGAGCACCTCTATAACCAGCCTGACATGCAGGATGAATAAAGAAGGGAACATGGCCCGCTATTCAATATCACATTGAAATCAAGAGCTACAGTGGAGCAATAAAGGTTTCAACATGAACAAAACATTTTAACAACTTGATCTCTTATCTATTAAAAGAGACGTTATCATTCTGCAGTAACTTTGCAAAGTCAAAATTCAGACTGAAATGCCTGATCAGTTTGAAACCTTGAAGAGTATCTCAAAATAAATGTTAAATTCAGACTTATGATGAAGATATAAAGAATGAAGTTGCATACCCCAATCACATTTGGAGTTAACAGATTTCCCGGATGCTACAAAAATAAAATATAAGTCCAATTAGAATTCATTAACACGTTACAGACAAGGAATTGCAGCTTAAACAAATCTAGGCAGTTTCTATAAAGTGCATATACAATGACTAAAGAAGCTAAAACATTAAAGGTCAATGGGCATACTTGAAATATTAATGCAATATGTTGTTAATTACAGATGACAAATATTAAACTCACTGATAAATTCTTCAGCTCATGAATACTTTTCTTAATTTCACGAAGCATTTCTAAAGGGCATGTTTCAAGTGCAGTTACACCACAGCTGAACAGAAGTAGGTAGATGATGAGCATTTTGCTTTGAAGCTCTGGGGAAGTTCTGGTTGCTGTTCCTTGCTCCAATTACTGTGCCTGCTTCACATGTTGTCCATTCCTTTTATACATGGTGCAGACCCCAGAAGAGAACTAAGTCATTGGGAGGAAATGGGAAATACCAATTAATGACACACTGGGACAAATTCTTTCACCACAATTTTCAAGCATTCTAAACTTTCACAAGAAATGCTCTGCTTTGCATATCTATAATCTTGATATTGTCTAACATTTACCAATAGTTTCCAATATCTACCCCAAGATAGTATCTTCCTTTCGTCATTTCCTCATTGTAGTCAGAGTCAGTGCACATACAGTTAATAGAAATTCCATTGCTCATCACCTAATTTTTCTGCAATTGCCTTTGTATTTCCTTCAACAGAATCCCTACAGAGTGGAAACAGGACATTTGGCCCAACATGTGCCCCCTGGCTCACCCTCCTACCTTATCCCTGTGACCCCACATTTCCCATGGCTAATCCACCTAATCTACACATTTCTGGACACTCTGGACAATTTAGCATTACCGACCTATCTAACCTGCACATCTTTGGTCTGTGGGAGGAAATAAGAACACCTGGAGGAAAGCCACACCGACAGAGGGAGAATATGCAAACACCACACAGACAATGTGCAAACTCCACACAGTCAGTCACCCAAGGCTGGGGTTGAACCCAGGTCATTGGCACTGTGAGGCAGCAGTGCTAACCACTGAGCCACCGTGCCACCCATTCCCTTTTTTGACTTCTTGATAAGCTGAAGAAAACATAAAAAATCCATCCATGTTGCATAATTCACTGCAGCACTACCCAATGATAATTTGCAAACTAATATTCACTCCTCAAACAGTTAAATTTTAACAGTGGTGGGGTGACATTTTAAAATGGGAATTAATTGGCTACTTGATGGCTTCAGTTTGTCTACTGTTGAAGGCCCACTCAATAGTTACCCCAACTAATGAAAAAATTGGAAGGTAGAATGTTGGGCAGTTAGGAGAAAAGTATATAATAAAGAAAAACCTATTTGGAGAGTTCCACTGATTAATGTATCATGCTTTGAAGATTAGAGGCTGAAGCGAAATCAGAAGGAATATTTCATAAAATTATTCTGAATCTTTGATACTTCTCATCAACCTGGTCAGTGATATTATGACGCACTTCTGAAGCAGGTGGAGTTTGAACCCAGGTCTCCTGGGTCAGTGATAAGGACACTGCACCACAAGTGCCCAAATTCTGAATCCTATGATTGTCAAAGCATTTCTTGTCAACTTTACTTGGCTTGGTTAAAATCAATCTTCCAAATAAGGGTCAAAAGCAGCCAAAAATTCTGACAAGAAATAATAATCTTGGCTAAAGGTCAACAGTATTTTGAAGGCCCAATGATAATTCTCATTCTACTCAAAGCTCCCATATCAGTAACTTTATCATTTGCTTTGTCATAGTCTATTCTCAGTAAGTAGAGCTGGAACAACTTACACATGTCTGTGTGGATGCTATCTAGCTTAGTAAAACAATATGCCCTATATGTGAACTGTAGATTATACACTTGCCTCACCAGTCATTAAAAAGTTTCAAAGCATAATTTAATGCAAAACAGCACCTTGTAACTAAAGAAGCGTGATTAAATCCAAGGTCTCAATGAGATCCTATGTAAGTTAGCTAGTTGTTGCTGATATGATGCTTTGAACAATAAACTCAGTCTTCACCAAATCTTCACTGGAGGATGCAAAGAAAAGCTAGCTGATTATTTGCTGACAAAGGCAGTCTAACTCTTATTAAGACTTGTTAGAACAAAAGAATTTTGAAGAATAATAGGTTCAGTCTAGAACCATTAACTCTGCTTCTCTCTCCAAGGATGCTGCTGGAACTTTTGAGTTTCCCCAGCTTTCTCTGTATTTGCATAATACTTGAGCAAGTGGATCAATGTATAAGAAAGTGTGAACTGAATGGACTTGATATTGGCTCATAATCCTTGGAAATACTAAGACTTTGGATGAGTTGGCTAGGCCAAAAGCAGCCACTTAAAAAAACCCCACCAAAATGGAGTAAAAACTGGGAAGCTTGCAGCAGTCAATTTAAAGACTTCACATTGTGGCTTCCGACAGCAACACGGAAAACAAGGGTTGACCAGCAGAGGGACACCAAGTGTCTCAAATGCAGGGGGACAGGACAGTTCAAACAGTTCTGTAAACATATATGTACAATTAAAGAATATTTGATAAAAGTCTGGGAATTACAAATGAAGAAAGAAATGACAATGCAGATTCCCTTCATGAAGTCAAAGATCAAATTATTAATTTCTGCCAATTACTTCAGAAATTAAAGGTAATAAGGGAAATTTCAGATTGGATATAGGTGTGGTGGTTTATTACCTTGGCTGACCTTTCGGAATTGTTGAAAGCTGCAAGTATCCAAGTAATCAAGATTTTAATTGCAAGATCCATGTGGCACAGATCTTCTTCATGTAGGTTATATCTATCCTCTTCATGTATATCACACTTCACCACCAGGGGCTAGAGATCATTGGACATCTCTATACTCTAGACAATCAAAGAACATCTTTACTGAGCTGGAAACTCAGCTGATGCACAGAGACAATGGGACAACACTCTTGTAGCTCTGCCATGAACTTGGTAAACTCAGAAATGAATACCACATTGCATTACTTAAGTTGCTGAGCAAATGTGTCATTTCCAGCAGAGTACCATACATATGTTGCTGGAGAACATTGAAGAGGAGTTCAATGTTGTGGTGCTCAGAGCTGTTATAATACCTGTCACACAGACTCAATTAGGTGGTGCTTGGGGCTCACAATAGTTCCTAAGCAGAATTCATGAGACATAATAAAACAGAATGGCCTACTGGTTGATCCCCAAACATCAAAAAGCATCAGTGACTTTCAAAAGCCGAAATGTGTCAATGATTTCTGGGATTCTTAAGAAGTTAGGAAAGTAAGGGAAAAAGTTGGAGGGCCCTCAGCAGAAATATTTGTATCATTTATATCCATGGGTGAGGTGCTGGAGGACTGGAGGGTGCTAATATCGTCCCTTTAAGAAAGGCTGTAAGGAGATGCCAAGGAAATATAGACCTGTGAGCCTGATATTGGTGATGGGTAAATTGAACTGATTCTGATAGATAGCATTTACATGCATCTGCAGAGGAAAGTATTTATTAGGGAGTCCGCATGGTTTTGTGCAGGGGACATAATGTCTCACTTCATTGAGTTTTTTGAGGAACTAATCAAAAAAATTGATGAGGGCAGAGCAGTAGACATTGTTTACATGGACTTTAATAAAGTGTTTGGCAAAGTTCCACGTGGTAGACTAATTAGTAAAGTTAGATTGCATGGTATTCAGGGAGAGCTTGCCAGTTGGGCTTGAAATTAGCTTTACAGTAGGAAACAGAGAGTGATGATGGAAGCTTGTTTTTTTTGGACTAGTTGCCTGTGATTAGCGATGTTCCACAGTGAACAGTACTGAGTCCACTTTGTTTGTTACTTATATAAATAATTTGGATGAGAACACAGGAGGCATGGCTAGTAAGTTTGCTGGTATAGTCGACATTGAAGGTTATTTAGGATTACAAAGAGATCTCAATCAACTGGATCAACGTGTTAAGCAGTGGCAGATGGAGTTTAGCTTGTGAGGTATTGCATTTTGGTAAAATAAACAAGGGCAGGACATATGCAATTAAAGGTAGGATCCTGGGTAGTGTTGTAGAACAGAGAAACCAAGGGGTACAGATATATAATGTTTAGAAAAGTGCATCACAGGTGGGATGATAAAAATGGCATTTAGCACAGTTGGCTCCATTACTCAGAACTTTGAGTATTGGATTACAGACATCACATTGTCCTGATTGTTGCTGAGGCATCTTTTGGAGTACTGTGTGCCCTTCTGGTCACCCTATTATAGGAGGGATGTTATTAAATTGAACTGCATTCAGAAAAGATTTACCAGGATGTTGCCAGGAATGGAAGGATTGAGTTATAAAAATAGGTTGGATAGGCGAGGACTTTTTATACTGTAGATTGAGGGGTGACCATCTAGAGATTCATAAAATCATGAGCTGCATAGATAAGGTGAAGAGCAAGGGTCTTTTGCTTACGTTGGGGGAGTTCAAAACTAGGGGGCGTATTTTTAATTTGAGAGGAGAAAGTTTTAAAAAGAACATGAGGGTAGCATTTTTTTACATACAGAGTAGACCACGTGTGGAATATTCTGGTAGGGGAAGTGGTGAAAGCAGGAACAATTACAATACATTTGGATAAGCACATTAATAGAAATTGTTGGAAGGGATGTGAACCAAACACAGCCAATTAGATTAGTTTGGGAACATGGTCAGTGCAGACTAGTTGGACCGAAGGATCTGTTTCCATGCTGAAACTCTATGAATTTATGGTCAATCAGGTTGGGAAATTCACCACAAACATAACTACAACCACTTTGAGAGAACTTTGAAAGTGTTGTGGTTTTTGGGGTACTGAGCGAAGCAATGTATTTCAGGAGATGAAGAAAATGCTAATCTTTTCAGATGTGCTAAACTCCAATCATAGCTGCCATATTATCCAGAGTAATAGATGATTTAGCAGAAACGCAAGACTTAGATCCAGATTTTGCCATGATGGGGAATGTCTCTTCAGTTCAACGAGTGCCAAAAGAAGCTGAGACACTAGGATTCCCAGCATTGAAGACAGCTTCTTACATTGTTACATGGTTAGATCTGCAGGGCTATTTATGGTTCAGACATATGTGTTCAAGGAAATGACTAACCATTGAGATGATCAGCTACCTTCAATGAAATCAGATTTTGGAAGCCCTAGAATGTGGAGGTATGACCAGGTCAGAGCATTTCTGTTCTCAGTGCATTTCTAAGGAAGGGTCCCGACCTGAAACATCAGCTTTCCTGCCCCTTTGATGCTGCCTGGCCTGCTGTGTTCCTCCAGCTCCACGCTGTGTTATCTCTGACTCCAGCATCGGCAGGTTTTACTATTTTTGCTCTCAGTACATTTCTCTTTGATAGCTCGCCTAACCCTTGACAGAGATAACGTTATCGTTTTAGATCTGGTGTCAGAATACCTTGACAGGAAGTAAGGCAACATTTGTGAAATCATGCTCTGCTTTTCTTAGAGCCATCAGAAAAGCTAAAACTGCCATCAAAGTAAAAAATAATCATTACTCAACCAGTCTAATTGACTCAAATTAAAAGAAAACATTAACCAGGTGCCTTCTACATATTATTGATAAATTCTAGCCAGGGTAAATAATTATGAACTTTTGACATATATCTCCACTGGCTAAAACCCCAAAGTTGCCATAGCAGACCACACAGCTGCTCTCTCATGAGAGAGGAGTGACTGGTGCTGAGTTTAATCTGAGGGTCATCATGCTTCAGGCAAGGGTGGGGTTGAAATAGCAGTAACCACGGGCATTGTGGGAATCTCTAAAGTGTTAATAATCTCACTCTTTTCGAAACCACATCCTCTACACACATAAACAGATAAACAATAAAAAAAAAGCAAAGAGCTGAAGAAGCTGGAGATCTGAAATAAGCAAAAATGGACAGTGTTGGGAAATATAAAATCAGCAGGTCTGGCCGCATCAGTGGAGAAAGAAACAGAATTTACATTTCAAGCCCAGTATCCCTTCAGAACTGAAAGCAGTCAGGAAAAGATGGTATTTATGCTGATGTCAGGGTGTGGGAAGAGGTGATAGGTATGGGAGAGATAGATGGAGATGGTACCCAGAGATAGATAGAGAGATAGGAAGAGGAAAAGGAAAGCAGACAAAGGGACTTTTAACAGTAAACCAGAGAAGAAGAGAAGCAAAGCAATGTAGGTGATTAAATGAATTAGAAATGGCTGTGATGTGTATGTGCTGATGCTGGTCTTGGATGGACAGGGTCAGAAATCACGTGACACCAGGTTATAATCAAACAGGTTTATTTGAAATCACAAGCTTTCAGGGTGCTGCTCCTTCATCAGGCGATGGCCTACAAATTGTTGAATATGGATTGGCTGCACAGAGATTAACACAGGACAGGACTTAAGGCTCTGGGGTGTTCACGAACTGAAATTGTTAAACGCAATACTGAGCCTCGAAAGCTGGAAGGTGCCTAGGCAATAGGTGGCATTTTTGTTCCTCCAACCTGTGTTGAACTTGAGATAATAGGAACTGCAGATGCTGGAGAATCTGAGATAACAAAGTGTAGAGCTGGATGAACACAGCAGGCCAAGCAGCATCTTAGGATTTCTGATGGAGGGTCTAGGCCCAAAATGGCAGCTTTTGTGCTCCTAAGATGCTGCTTGGCCTGCTGTGCTCATCCAACCCCATACTTTGTTATCTCTTGTGTTTCACTTCACTAGAGCACAGCTGCAGGACTGGGACAGAAATATTGGCATGGAGACATGGTGGGCTGTTGACTTGGCCGGCAACTGAAAGCTCAGGGTTTTTTTTATGGATAAAGACAAAAAGAAAATTTGTTGGTATGGATAGAGATGAAAATGTCCCGGGACACTGTTCAATAATGCCAGCCCACCAGATTCAATGGTGTTTTCCTTTTGTTTGCCAAGTCTTTCTGTTCTCTGTTCTTTTCCTTCAAATTTTTTCTGTTCTTCACAAACGCAGAGTGACTGGTTCTCAAATTATAAAGTCTCTGACGTCTATTTTAGAAGTAATAGTGGTGCAAATTGTAAACTATGAGTAAGATAGTATGGAACGCCAAAAGGACATAGACAAGTTAGTGAAGTGGACGGATAGGTGGAAGATGAGGTTGACTGCAAAGAAATTGGAGGTGGTACACTTAGGTCAGAAGAACATTGAAACACCATGTAAAATAGGAGTTACAATTCTAAAATCTATCAGGAATAGGAATAGTCTCTGGGTCTGTGAGGCAGCAGTGCTAGCCACTTAGCCACTATGCACCCATGTTGCAGCTTTCTGTAGATTTTAATTGATATTATACTCTGTTCTTTTGTTCTCCCTTCACAGCTTCACGTTTTTATGCATTGTACTCCATTTGCAACTTTTTGCCCAAACACTTAACCTATCACTGTATCTCTGTAAACTGTTGAATCCCTCTCACAATCTGCCTTTCCATCTATTTTTATAATGAGGGCACAAGAGCAGAGATGCCTGGGTGTACATATGCACAGATCATTGAAGGTGGCAGGGGTGCAGTCTGTAAAGCATACAATATTCTCAGCTTTATCAATGGGGCATAGAGTACAAGAGCAAGAAGGTGATGTTGAACTTGTACAAGGTACTTGTTAGACCTCAGCTGGAGTATTGTGTTAAGGCATAGGCGCCACATTACATGCAAAATGTGAATACATTAGGCAGAAGATTGGAGATGTTGTGGTTATTCTCCCTGGAGAGAACAAAGTTGAAAGAAGATAACAAGGTGTAGAGCTGGATGAACACAGCAGGCCAGGCAGCATCAGAGGAGCAGGAAAGCTGGCCTTTCAGGTCTGGACCCTGCTTCAGAAATGGGGGAGAGAAAGGGGGCTCTGAAATAAACAGAGAAAGGGGGAGATGATGATAGAAGGTGGACAGTAGAGCAGATGGGAGAGAAGATGGACAGGTCAAGGAGGCGGAGATGAAGCCAGCACAGGTGAGTGTAGGTAGGGTGTTGGGATGGGAGTTGGTCAGTGAGGAGGGACGGACGGGTAGGTGAGATGGAAAACGGACAGGTCAAGGAGGTGGGTATGAGGCTAAAGTGCCAGGGGCGGTGGGGCTGGTGTGGAGTGTGGAGCGGACAAAGGAGTCACGGAGAGAGTGAACCCTCTGGAAGTCAGATAAGGGTAGGGAGGGAAATATATCCTTGGTAGTGGGTTGCAGGTGGCGGAAGTGGCGGAGAATGATGCGTTGAATCTGGAGGTTTCATGGTGTGATACGTGAGGACGAAGAGATATCTCTCTTTGTTGTTATTGCGGGGAGGGGGTGTGAAGACTGAGGTGTGGGAAATGCAAGAAATGCAGTCAAGGGGGTTTTCAACTGTTGTGGAGGGGAAATTGCAGTCCTTGAAAAACGAGCACATCTGGGATGTCCGGGAGTGGACATGTTGGGAGCAGATGCGGCGAAGGCAACGGAATTGGGAATAGGGGAAGGTGGGTGGGCGGAGGGGTATTCTAGGTAGCTGTGGGAGTCTTGGTAGCTCTAGGTGGCTTGAAATAGATATCAGTTTCCAGGTGGTTACCAGAGCCAAGACCAGCCTCTCTCGTCCCCGCCTCCATGACCTGTTTGTCTTTTCTCCCACCTATCTGCTCTTCCCACCTCGCTGGCCAAACCCCTCTCCCACTTCCTACCTACTAGCCTCATCCCTGCCTCCTTGACACGTCTGTCTTCCCTCCTACCAATCTGCCCCTCCCTCCTCACTGACTAACCACCCCCACTCCCTACTTACATTCACATTTACTGGCTTCATCCCTGCCTTCTTGACCTGTAGGTCTTCTCTCCATCTATCTGCTCCTCGATCCACCTTCTATCATCGCCTCCCCCTCTCTCTATTTATTTCAGAGCCCCCTTTTCCCTCTCCCATTTCTGATGAAGGGTCTAGGCCCGAAATGTCAGCTTTCCTGCTCCTCTGATGCTGCCTGGCCTGCTGTGTTCATCCAGCTCCACACCTTGTTATCTCAGAGTCCAGCATCGGCAGTTCTTACTATCTCCAAGGTTGAAAGAAGAATTTTCAAAATCTCGGGTGGCTGCAAAGCGTAATCACGGAGAATCCACTCCTGCTTTGAAAAGAAAGAAATAAACAAGAGGGCATAGATTTAAAGTGATATGTAAAAGAAGGGAAAGAGATATGAAAAAAAGCGCAGTGAGTAGTTTGGGTATGAAATGCACTGTCTGGAAATGTGGTGCCAACGGGTTCAATTGCGGTGTTCAAAATGGCACATAACGATTATTTGGATAGAAGTTATCTGAGGAACAGGCAATAGTGCTAAATGTTGTGCAATTATTAGTGAACGTTTCCATTTCTGTCCTTATGCCAGCAGGAAGGTCATTAATAAAGCAACTGAAAATTGTTATGCCCAGTAGCACTGATGTGCTGGAGTTGGAATGGTGCAGCTTGAAACTGCTTTAAATGAAAAGCATATTTAATCTCAGTCGATTAGTGGTTGGAAGCTACCAGACTGCAACAATTCAAACATGATAAAAGCTTTAAAGAACACCTTTTGACCCATGGTTTTTCAGTTGAAGTTATCTTGGACAATTGTCTGCAGCTCATGATTGAATTTGAGAAAGATGCAGAAGACTATGGAATTGGTAACATTTTTTGGGCAGTGAAAGCAGCGAAAACCAGTAAAGTGTTAATAATTGAGGGGAGAGATTGGGATTTATATTTGCTGAATTACAGATTGAGCCCCTTTGGATTTATACTTTCTGAATTGTAACTGATTCAGCAATCAATTCTTATTAGCAGAGTTTCTTATAAGCTGAAAGCTAAAACAGGAATTCCATTGTTGAACCTAACACCAAATATTACCCCAGGTGATCATGAAGAAGCAAGAACTGTGGAAAAGATTAATGCGGTAAAGAGAAAAATGAGTATAGCTCAAGGCATAAAGTAAATACCTGAACAATATTAATACTAGGTCAAAAAATGGATCAGAGGTGGAAAGTCTGAATGCATAGTCTTTAAATCGATGAAACAGCCATATCTTCTCTGTTCCAGTAGCTCCCTGACCCTAACCCTCTTGCAAGTTGGAAAGATGAGGACAGACAAGCATCCTAATATTACTAGTGGTTGCAAGAGATTGATTACCACAAATTCTGGGATAACGATAGGAAGACTACATCAGTCACTTCACAGAAGGGTGATCTAGTCAGCCAACAGAGTGAAGACCATTACCAACTAATAATGGTAACAAACACATGTCCGGGTTAGCTGAAAATGCTCTGCAAAGGCTTGACCCATAAGGATTAGAAAATGGGAGGAATGTGAGAATGTGAATGATTCAAGAAATAATTAAACAAAATGGCTCAATAAGATGATTGAAAGAAAATTGGGCTTATACTTAGGGTCGGATATAGAATGATGACAGTGTGCTATCATGACATCAGCAGTTACATACTAAAGTTTGAGAAGCGAGAAGGAATAGTCAGTGCCAGAGAAAGACAGCTTTCCTGACAGGAGGGTGTATATTATAGTGTAAGTAAAAGGCATTCTGCAGAAACTTATCAGAGTCATATAGGCGTCACTAGCAAGGTCGGGACTTGTTGCCTAGAGAGCAGTTAAAAGTCAATCACATTGCTGTGAGTCTGTAGACCAGACCAGATAATGTTGGCACATTTCTTTTCCATAAGGGCATGAGTACACCAGATGGGTTTTTACATCAATTGAACAAGGCTCAATTAAATTATTTTTCATTCCAGAATTGTAATTGAATTGAAATTTCATGTGTCATAACGGAATTACAAAGCCTACCCCAGAACATTAGCCTGGGGTTGTGGAATGCCAGGCAAATGACAGTACCGAGATACCACCATCCCGTTCATTTGTTCCAACAGTCACCGCAACTTTATCAGCATAACTTCGATTCTTTCTCTCAGATCCACTTTCTGAAACGCTCTACTGAAAGTCTTCTATCTTTTGTCCTGTTTCAAACAGCCTCAAATCTATCTCTTCCAAATATTCTTCATCTATCAACAATCTCTGCTCAGTATTCTTTCCATGAGTTATTCCTTGTGGGTTGAGCAATGCAAATGAAATCATTGTGACATAGTTGAATGTTAAAGGTGGCCGGAGATAAAGAGCCAGATTTGCAGAGCTTAAGCCTGTAAGTGCAGAAGGCATTGCTGCAAATGTTTACAACTAGTCATTGAAACAACCTTAATTCAGGTATCAATAGAATGGAACGACTGTTGTGCTTGCGGATACCAAATAATGATTTAATTGCTGTGATAATGGGAACTGCAGATGCTGGAGAATCTAAGATAACAAAGTGTGGAGCTGGATGAACACAGCAGGCCAAGCAGCATCTCAGGAGCACAAAAGCTGACGTTTCAGGCCTAGACCCTTCATCTGATGAAGGGCCTAGGCCCGAAACGTCAACTTTTGTGCTCCTGAGATGCTGCTTGGCCTGCTGTGTTCATCCAGCTCCACACTTTGTTATCAATGATTTAATTGCTTCCTGTTTATGTTTACATACTTTTACAAAAATAGTGTGAGACATATTCTAATTAAGTGCTTTTCCAAAATAGAAACCTCAAGCTAGATTATATCTAACAGCTTCCAAGAACTATGAAATAGCAAAATCACAATTTTTGCTAAGATCACATATATACATATATATGTCTGAGAACTGGTTTCATTCTTCTTCAAGTTTATTTGTGTCTGGAGTCTCAGTTATCATATTGATTACAATAATGTAACACAGTTCTGAGATATGCACAACTGTAACTGGAAACAAGTCACAAAAATTTGTTGAATTCAGTTGTGGTAAAATTTCTTGTGTCAATGACCGTACTTGAAATTGTTACACATGCAAAATGTAGCAGAGTTACATTTCCGGACTGCAACTTTTGGCCTACAGTTACTATTTTGATCCGGGAAACCGTAGTTTTAAATGTGGGATATATCAAAGCAAGCTTGGTCTGTACAGCTACTGAGGGAGAGTTGGATCTGTAGACCAAAGTGCAAGTTTTCATTTTGGTGAGATGGTACGTGGAGAATTCAAAGCTAGGGTTACTGTGGCCTCTCTGAACAACTTTTGAGCAAGTGGACTGCCGATATACATGCCAGGAAAATGTTTACGGCTAAAACTTTTAAAGCAATTTTCCCACATCAAAGAAAAGTTTTAAAGTAAACAAATAACATGTTGAGTATACTTTTTCTTCAGACCAAAGGACAGATTTAAAGTTAAAGATAAGAAATTTGCATTTCCAGGTGAGAACAGGCTATCTGGATCACATTGCCCTAGAGAAAGCAAAGAGAGAGAGAGAAAATCTGACAACAACGATAATGGCGAGTCATCAGAAATTAGGACTGATTCTGAAATTGCAGTTGTCATACAAGCATGGGAGTGAAGAACATACTTATCATGGACAATTCCAAATTCATCAGTTGTGAAGTATAGCTGAGTGCTAGTGGAGGAATTGCTAAGGAACCCCTACTCTGAGAAGGTATGTTTCGTTATTCATTCAGGGTATATGGGCCTCATTGGCCAGCATCTATTCTTCAGCCCTACTTGCATTTGAGAAGGCGGTGGTGAGTTGACTTCTTGAACCATTGTATTCCATTTGCTGTCGGTATATGTAGATACATCGGAGAAGAAGTTTCAGGATTTCATTCAATGGTAGTAAAGGATCAGTGATACATTTCCAAGTCAGGATTATATGTAGCTTGGAAGGGAACTTGATGGTGGGGAGTATTCTCACATACCTACTGGCCTTATCCTTTTGGATGACAGTGGTCACCTGTTTGAAAGATGCTATCAAAGGAATACTGATGAATTCTAGACTGCATCTCATATATGATATACACTGCTGACACTGCCAGTAGTGGAAGGAGTGAATGTTTGCAGATATGTTGCTAAACCAGAGGGTTATTTTATTCTGGAGACTGTCAAGCTTCTTGAATGTTGTTGGAGCTGCAGTCATCCAGACAAGTGTGGATATTCCCTCACACTTTTGACATGTGCCTCATAGAGGTTGGACAGGTTTTCAGAAGTCAGAAGTTGAATTACCCACTCCATGATTCCTAGTTTCTGGCCTAAGTTTATAACCATGATATTTTTAAGGCTGGCTCCATTCAATTTCTGGTCGATAATAACACTCAGGGTGTTGATAATGAGTAAATTAGTGTTATTGATTCCATTGAATGCCAAGGAGTGATAGTTAAATTCTCATTTGCTGGACATGGTAATTGCCTGTGTCACAAGATGATACTTGCCACTTACCAGCCCATGCCTGGATATTGTCCAGGTCTGACTGTATTTGAACACGGACTGCTTCAGTATGTGAAGAGTCACGAATGGTACTGAATATTATACAATGACTGGTGAACATCTCCACTTCTGACCTTGTGATGGAGGCACGGTCATTGCTGAAGCCACCAAAACTGTTTGGGTCTCTGAGGAATTCCTGCAGAAATAAAGCTAAAATAACTGACTTCTAACAACCATAAACATTTTCATTTGAGCTAGATACAACACCAAACAGCAGAGGTTTCCTCTTAGTTGCCATTGCCTCCAGTTTTGCTAGGGCTTCTTGATGCCACACTCAGTCAAACACTGCCTTGACGTCAAGGGCTGTCACTTTCAACCACCTCTTGATTTCATCACTTTTGTCCATTTTTGAACTGAGGCATGAGGTCATAAGGTCAGGAGATGTGTGAACTGAAAGGACCAAAGCTTAAAACTGAGTATCGACGAGTAGGTTGTTGCCAAGCAAGTACCACATCATAGCACTGCTGATGACACCTTTCAGTACTTCATCAATAATTGAGAGTAGACTGATGAGTAGTAATGGTTTGGCTTTGATTTGTCCAGCTTTTTGAGTACAGGACATTCCTGTGCAATTTTCCACATTGTTGGGTAGATGTCAATGTTGTAATTGAACTAGAACAGCTTGGCTAGTGGGCTGGCAAGTTCTGGACCACAAATCTGTGGTACTATTGCAGGAATATTGACTGTATCAATGCCTTTGTAGTATCCAGTATCTTCATCCTTTTTTTTTGTCTTGCTTGAAGTGAATGGAACTGGTTGAAAGTTAGCATCTGCAATACTAGGGACTTTTTGATGAGGTTCAGGCAAATCATCCACTTAGTATTTCGAGCTATTTTTCAAAATGCCTTATATTTTGCACTGATTTTCTGAGCTCTCCCATCATTGAGAATAGGGATATTTGCAGAATCATTTCCAGTGAGATCTTTATAATTGGCCACCATCATTCATGACTGGATTTGGCAGGACTATGAAGCTTATATATGATCTTTTGGTTGTGGGATTGCTTAGCCATCTCTATCCCTTGTTGCTTATAGTTTTGGGGTACGCAAGTAATCCAATGTCATAATCTTACCAGGTGGATATCTCCCAAAGTCTTTGTTGAACCAGGGTTGATGTGGTCTTAATGGTAATTGTAGAGAAAGGAATTTGCCATGACATATAGTTGTAGATTGTGTTGGAGTACAATTCTCATTCAACTGACGGTGGAATGCCCCTCATGATTTTCAGCGTTGAGATGTGTGATCAGTTCAAAATCTATCCCACTTAACATGCTGATATCACTACCCAACATGATGGAGGTTTCCTCCAATGTGCAGGAAAAGTAGAAGACTATAGTAAATCCTTGATTCAATTCTAAAATTCAAATCTAAGATGCAATTTGGCTAAATGGACATTCGAAAGACTGGAACATGGAAAGGAGTTCCTGATTAAACTTAAATGTAGAATGGGGCCTTTCTGTTCAGGAAGTTGCTTTGAAAGTGTAAATACTTATGAGATGGTGTTGATATTTCTTGTTCTCTTTAGTCAGTAAAAGCTTTATCCATTCTAACTTGAAGTCTTGTGTGGTCTCTTCAGTTAATGATTGGGAATTCTAATTTCCTCACATGTTAAGCGTTTCTACCAAGATCATGACAAAATTATCAAATGAAGATTTTTTTGCCAATGTGAGGAAACCTGGTGGTTTTATCATAATGTCACTGGAATATAATCCAGAATAGACGCAAACAAATCCTTGAGGCCTTATGTTCAGAATCCCATCACAGAAACTTGTGAAATTTAAACTCAGTTCACTTACAAATATTTGAAGATTGAGCAGCAACCTTCAAGTTTACTGTTTTATTCACTATTTTGTAAGATGTGAACTGCATCAAGTTGAATTTTTTTATTTAAAAAATGTGATTTATGACATGCAAGATATTTTGCATGATTTGAATTGTCATAATTCATGTCTGTATGTATTGATATAAATGCATTTGATGGTTAAGTGTGCCACTCAAAACTTGTTTATATAGTGATAGAACTATCACTATTCTTATTGAACTAGTTCTGAACACATTCTGAAGAATGTAAGTTGATTTGTCCTAAACAACTTGTACAATGGCCTACTGATTATACTAATTAGTTTACAAAATATTTCTGTTTATGATAATGTTTCAATCCGATATTTCTTTGAAAATATATGTTTTTATGTAAAAAAATGGTTGAGTCTTAGTAATGGTGACTATGAAATTATAATTGATTGGTGTTAAGAATATTTTGATTCTGTTAATATTCTTAAGAGAAATAAATCTGCTGTCCTTCCCTAGTCTCATCTACATGTCATTCCAGGCTCATGGCAGTGAGTTTGGTCCTTAACTACCTTTAGAAAATAGCAAGTTACTTAGTTCAACAGCAACTCAAGATGGTCCATAACTGTCTTTCCAACTATGTTTATACCAGATGAAAGAATAATTTAATACACTTTTGCTTTGCTGAGAAATAGTTTATGCTTATATGACAATAAACATCAGAAACAATCGCAATACATTATAAATAAATATTAATAATTTATATCAATCATATCAGTCATGTGTTTCCTTTCATTTTCCACAACAGCAATCAGTAGCTTCCTGGTATAGCCTTAATAGAGCATTTATCACAAATAAATTAATAGTTTTCATAATTTTCACATCCTTTATATCTCATTTATCTATATTATCTGTGAGATTTCAATGTAATTATTTCTGTAAATCAATAAGACCCATAGCTCTATTCACATAACCAGAGTATTAAATTTGGATCTGTTATTTCTACCTAAATGCTTGTAGCCTAGGTGTTGCTCAACTTAATTTATTGCTTGAAGGTCACTTTAACAATGTAAACTTTTCTTCAAAGCTGGTGTTTCCATCAAACACAGACAAATATATTGTTCTCTGATACAAAATGTTACTGGATAATAGAGAAAAAAGAACCATTATATTTTGGAGATAGTAGGAACTGCCAATGATGGTTCTTTTACCTATCACTTTAAATCTATGCCCTCTGTTTATTTCTTTCTTTTCAAAGCAGGAGTGGATTCTCCATGTTTACGCTTTGCAGCCCACCCGAGATTTTGAAAACTCTTCTTTCAACCTTGGCGATTGTAGGAACTGCTGATGCAGGAATCTGAGATAACCTGTGTGGAGCTGGATGAACCCAGCAGGCCAGGCAGCATCAGAGGAGCAGGAAAGCTGACATTTCGGGTCTGAACCCTTCTTCAGAAATGGGGGAGGGGAAGGGGGCTCTGAAATAAATAGAGAGAGGGGGAGGATGATGATAGAAGGTGGATAAAGGAGCAGGTAGGTGGAGAGAAGATGGACAGGTCAAGGAGGCGGGGATGAAGCCAGTACAAGGGAGTGTAGGTAGAGAGTTGGGATGGGGGTTGGTCAGTAAGGAGGGAGAAAAGACAGAGCGGTGAAGAAGGCGAGGGTGAGTTGGGCATTATATTTCCCTTGCTTAATATATAATCAGCCAATGAAAATGTTTCCCCCTTTTTTATCTGAAGCATTTCATTAAAATTCCACCCAAATAGTTCTGTTGAATCCCTAATCTATCATTCAAGAAATAATACAAAGATAAGTAAAATTCACTGCAATGCTTTCATATTTATGGATTATTCAACATACATATATCAACTATTCTTTGGGCTTTGTTCTTAAATTTGTAAATATACATAATAGAAATCTGTAAAATATTAATTTAACCTTTGTATTGGGGACTATGAATCTGCTGCTATAAAAACTTCCGGAGGATATTACACTAAATCACTGAGTAGGCTTGTTTCTCCTCAGGCGCGTCAGGTTTTTTTTCTTTGAGCACACATCAACAAGTAGCCATGCTATAAAGTTTTTAAATTTCATCAGGAATCTTCCTATTTCCAAATCTTGTGTTGACAATGATGAACAGTTAGATTCACCAACCTGAAAATGCATTCAGAAAAATGGATATTGATTCAACATTTGACTCATAAGGTTTCAGAACTATTTTTTCTTCCAATTTTATCCTATAGAAAAAATGATATTCCAAATATTGTTGAAGTATCATTGTGCCATTATCTCCAAAGTCTATTTACCAAGCAGTCATTTCAATGTCTCGGCCAAGCAATGGGAAGCCGATACACATAGTGGTTAAAAATTACTCAATGAGTGACGTACAAGATTGCAATAAGGTGTGGAGACATTTCTGGCCAATTATTGAAAGGAATGTACAAACTCAAATGTAATTACCATAAATAGGCTTCCCAATTTCTTTAAGTTTGAAGTTACTCCTGTGAGGCTTTCATTTGGAATGTCCAATAAGTTCAGTCCGTCATGGAATATCTCAATTGTTTTCTGAATACAGCTTTCATTCTAAATGAAAGAAAACGTATAGAAATATGTATATTGCTGTGAGTATCTAATATTGCTTTTTAAAAAGACTAGGCAACAGTGACAATAAGCTAACGAGGCATTCGTGTATAACTAAGAAAAGAAAAAAAAACCAAAAGAACTATGGATGCTGGAAATCAAAAACAAAAACAGGAATTGCTGGCAAAGCTCAGTGGGTCTGGCAGTATTTGTGGTGAGAAATCAGAGTTAATATTTCGGGTCCAGTTCTGAGGAAGTGCCAACAGACCCAAAACGTTCACACTGATTTCACTGCACAGATGCTGCCAGACTTGTTGAGCTTTTCCAGTAAATTTCTAATTAGTTTATAACTGCTTTTTGTCTTCTACTCAGGCTGAGACCTGATAGATCCTGTATTTCCACATTTCTCACGATTGTTATCTATTGTATTTTCATCGTGCCCTTGTTAAGGTTACAGATACTTATTCATCACAAAGGGCACGTTAGAGCAGAAATTTGACGTGCTGCATAATCAATATATTGCATACAGTGAATATTCTAAAATTTGAGACCGAGACTGGATTGAAATTGGAACCAATAACTGGAATGCGCTGCCGATATCTTGTTATGACTCTAGAGACAGTGTGTTCACCGTGACTGGACCGATTTCAGTACTTTGATTCCCCAGGTAAATCCCTGGCAGGGGAAGAACTTGGGATGTTGGGATTGTGGTGTTGCAATTGTGAGCTGGCAGTGTCTCACTGTAGTATCTAGAAGCTGGGCAGAACATCTTTACAACCAGTCTGATATGTAGACTGTATGAACAATGCCAGAAAATCAACATCCTGTGCTGCTTTGAAATCAGGAATTACAGTGGAACAATGCCTAAGCATATTTAACATCGTCAATTAAATTGTAAACCCGATGAAACATTTTAACAATTGAGCTCTTACAAAAAAATTATCAATTTACTTTAGCATTGCAAAACATGAATTTAGACCGAACTGCCTGAATGTTTTGAAACATTTGAACATATCTACAGTTAAATCCTATATTCAGATCAATGATAAATATATAAATAGTGGAATTGCATACCCCAACAGTATTTGGTGTTGATAAGTTTCCCAATAGCTACAAAAGAAAATAATACTCCAATTAGATGTCATAAATGGAAAGTTATGCTTATAACGTATCCTGGTACTTCAATATAAAGTTTATAGATATGACTTCTTCTGTATCTATAAAACAAAATAATGCATTAAGGATCACCAGGCACACTTGAAACATATATATATATACTATCTAATATTCAAAATATTAGCAATTACAGACAATAGAAATTAAACTCACTGTTAAATCATTCAGCTCACCAATACCCTGCTGAATTTCATGAAGTATTTCAAAAGAGCATGTTTCAAGGGTAATCACACAGCAGCTGAAAAGAAATAGGTAGACGTTGAGCATTTTTCTTTGAAGCACTTGCAAAGCTCTGGTTTCTGTTCTTTGCTCCAGTCCTTTTGCTTGTTGCCCTCTGTTTTATACAAAATTTCTGACACCAAAAATGAATGAACTCAATCAGAGGAAATGGGAAATACCAACTGATGATCTCCGTGGTTCACTGAGAGGAATTCTTTGACCTCAGATCTCCAAATATTCTAAAGGTTTACAAGAAAGCTGCTGATTCACATATCTATAATCAAGATATTGTCTAGCAAATACCAATAATTTCCAGAACGCAAATCAAAATGTTATCTTCTTTTATCATTTCCTTAATTCAGTCACAATAGTGCTTATCCAACTGATGGGCTTCCCATTGCTCGTAAATTGAATTTAATAACAATCATCCATTTGCTATGTTAAGACCATAAGACATAGGAGTGGAAGTAAGGCCATTCAGCCGATCAAGCCCACTCTGCCATTTAAATCATGGATGATGAGCATTTCAACTCCACTTCCCTGCACTCTCCCCGTAGCCCTTGATTCCTTCTGAAATCAAGAATTTGTCGATCTCTGCCTTGAAGGCATCCAACGTCCCGGCCTCCACTGCACTCCGTGGCAATGAATTCCACAAGCCCACCACTCTCTGGCTGTTGATTTTCAAAATAATATTAATTTCTTGCAAAGCTAAACATCAGCAGTCATGGCATGAATCCCTTACATGGGTAGTAATTGGCTACGTAAGGACCTCAATTGGCTTACTGGCTGGTGGGATATCCAATGTATCCAATTAGTACAACTGAAGCCAAGGACAGTGGGGAAGTAAATCATGGGTTTGGGGCCCATTGGATTTTATGTTCGTTCCAAACATTCAGATCTTCCACCAGAGGACCATTGAATCCAACTCAGTCCAAGCGTAGTGGCAACAAATGGAGAGGAGGAGGAAAAGATTTAAAGGGAAAAGTCTTTGCTAGGACAGGAACTGGAGAGATAACATGGCAAAAAGAGAGTTCAAGAGAAGAATTAGGTAGCAAAACAGGAAAGCTGCTTTTAGAGGAGATGTTAAGGGGAAATGCAGAACCCTCGGCAACAGCTGCCATTCATATTTTTTAAGAAACAGAAGCAGTGGCTGATGTTATTGACTTTAAAGTTGAGCCAAAAAGACCGCAAACAGGTTTAAAAATGAGATGTTGTACCTCACACTTACTTAGTGCCTCATCAATCTACTATAGAAGGCTTCAGAAAAGGCAGTCAACATCAGAGCAATGTCAAGAATTAAAATCACAAAAAACGATGTACTTGTGGACAGACTTGTAGATTAAATGGAAGTCTTCCACAAACTCAATCTCTCACTCAATTTCTGCTCAATCTCCTTGATGTACTGGAGGCTAAATATGGACAGGAAATACCATATATTGAAAGTACTCTAAGGAACTTGCAGTTTTCACTGGAAGGAGACTTTTAGGCACTGGACTGTAACAGAGCAAGTGCTGATTGGACAGGTGGGGCATTTCCTGCGTTTGCATTTTAAGGAGCTTTAGGAAGACGGTCAGGGCATTACATGTGATAGAGGACCAGGGTGTCACTGAGGCAACAAACCCATGGGAATGTGGAGAGAATGGTCAATGCATTTGGTGGAGGATGAATATAGAAGCTGCTAGGTTAGACAAGGGAGCCCTATCCTTGTTTAATGTAAGAATGACAGCAAAGATGTAAAAAAAAGAACAGAAATTATCCAGAATATGATCAATAGGGGCATGGTGGGAATTTCCAATTTGAGCTAAGGGGATGATGTAACAAAAGGGCTAGAATGGAAGACAACACCTCATAACAAAAGGAAGTGACATGCACAAACAAGGAAAATGTAATGCTCTTGCTAGAACCAAGTTGTGAGCAAATGTTCTTGAGGTAACTGTAGAGATCTGTGAGCTCATGGGAACAGGAAAGGAAAGGAAGAGTCAGAAATAAATCATGTGAAGTTCAGATGAGGCTGAAAATTAGAGTCAAAATTAATGAAATTTTCTTACAAAGATTTTTAGCTCAGATTGTGAGTGAGGTTGCTGACTTGCTCTTGGGGCTGGCTGGTTACAGTTCAAATATTTAGTCACCATGCAAGGTACCATCATCAGTGCAGTCTCTAATGAAGCGATGTTGCTCTTCTCCACTTAGTATTTATGTGATATTGCCTGTGGAAGTGTTTTTTGTCATTACTGGTTGTTTCTTGCAAGGGCTTATATACAGGGTCTAATTCCACATGTTTATTGATTGTATTATGAGGGGAGAACTAGGCCCCTAGGAATTCCTGTATGTGTCTATGGTTGGCTTGAGCCAAGATGTTCACGTTGTCCCAGTTAAATTGATGGCCTTCATTGTCTGAGTGAACTAAATTGAGGGAAGGTTCATTGTGTCATTCTGCTGCTGGCTGGCATTTGTGTGTCTATTGTGGCTATCTTTGCATGGCTGCCTTTGCAATAGTCCTGAGATGGGTGACCCCATAGGAATACCATTAATCTGTTTGTATACTTGACTATTTAAGGTGAAGTGGGTGGTTATGCATAGATCCAATAGTCTGAGATGGTGTCCTTGCTGTTGGAGTTGTCAGTCGGCATTTCTGTTTCTTCGAGTAATGTGACCAGTGTTTCTTTGGCTAGTGGGATGTCAATGGACATGAATAGCGCTGTAGCGTCAAAGGATACCGTAATCTCATCTTTGTTGATTTTGATGTTCCTGAGGTTATCAAGGAATTCATGTGTTGAGTAGGAGATCCATCAACCAGGTGTTTCAGTCTTTGTCGTAGGTCCTTGGCTACCTTGTATGTAGGTGTGTATGGTAAGGAGACAATGGGTCTGCTTTGTGTACTTTAAGAAGTCCGTAGAAGCAGGGTTTCATTTTTATGTAGTCTGTCTTGGTTATTTGTCCTGCATTCCTTAGTCTCTTCAGTGTTTGGGTGACTCTCTTTCCTTGCTGCAGTGTTGGGTCTATCTCTACCTGTTAGTAAGTGTCTCCAGGTGCAAGCAGAGCCTGTACTTTTTCAATATTGTCTGGTTTGTTCATAATGGGGGTTATGGGGATAAGGCAGGAACAGGATACTGATTGTGAATGATCAGCCATGATCATAATGAATGGTGGTGCTGGCTCAAAGGGCTGAATGGCCTACTCCTGCACCCATTGTCTACTGTCTATAATCATGGTCATGCGCCCTTTTTCCGCTGGTAGATATGATGTCCCTGCCTTTTTTGAGGCCTTTGAGTGTTTTTCTCTCTGATGTGTTTACGGTGCCCGAATCATTCCTCCAGTTCAAGGCAGGGATTCTCGCCTGTTGGATAGCCTGTTGAGTTTTGTCCATGATCCATTATTTTTTAGTGTAGCTTCCAGAGCTGTCATGAAGACTGTCCTATTCGCATCTCTGCGGTTATAGTTTACTCCGCATATTAGGATAGCTTTCCTGGCTGTTGTAATTGGCCAGTTGGATAGGTTTCCCACCCATGAGTCCAGTCTGTTGTTGTCCTTGTCTTTGTGTTGATCAGTTCAGTCAGATTCTCCTGTAATTTGTCTCTCTTCTCAATTCTGATCCTGTGTTGTTTGGTGGCAATGGCCTGTTCTATGCCTCACCACACACCTCACCTTTAAATATACAAACAGATTAATTGCACACCCATGGGGTCACCCATCTCAGGACTTATTGCAGAGGCAGTCATGCAAAGATTGGAACGCAAAACACTGCCCCCCCGCGCCCCCCAACCCGGCATACAGCCAAAACTGTGTATATGATACATTTGCCATCATTAAACGCACAAAGTTAGAAGAGACACACCACCCCATCAACAATGTATTCACAAGAGAAGAGGAAGTCAACAATCAACTTGCGTTCCTAGATGTCAGGGTAGAATGTATGATGAACGAGGAATTCCCAACCACAGTACAGAGGAAGACAACCCACACTCAAATCCTCAATTTCCATAGCATTCACTCCAACGTCCACAAACAAAGCTGTGTAAGACACTAATCAAATGGGCCTCAACCCACTGCAACACACCTGACCTTTGCAAGAATGAGGAACAGCACCTAAACAAGGCCTTAACTATCAACGGATACCTACCAACTTCATCTGCAGATGCCTACTAGATAGACTGCACTAAGAGGACACAATATGACCTAATACACTGGCCACACTACTGTATGTTAAGAATATATCGGAACTGACCACGAGACTCCTATGACCACTAGGAATCACTACGACAAACACTCACAAGGACCAAAGACCACCGTCCCACGACCTGCAGGGCCAATGTAGTGGACAAAATATCATGCAAGGAGTGCCAAAAACATTACATCAGCCAGACAGGGTGCAAACTAGCCATTGGGAGACACAAACACCAGCTAGCAGAAAAACAACATGACTTTCAAGAGAACAAGAGAACTTTCCCTCATTTCAGTACACTTGGATGATGAAAGCCACTAATTTAACTGGGGCGACATGACCATCTTACCTCAAGCCAACCATAGACACGCACGGGAATTCCTAGAGGCCTCGTTCTCCTCCCATAATGCAATCAATAAACATGTGGAATTGGACGCCATAAACAAACACTTGCAAAGAAGAACCGGAAACCACACAAAACACTTCAACAGGTGGTATCATATAAATTCTAAGCAGAGTACATCAACATCGCTTCATTGGAGACTGCACTGATGATGCTACCTAGCATGGTGACAAAACATCTGAAGTACAACCAACCAGCTCAGTAAGCAAGTCAACAACCTTAATGAAATTTTCTCCATTATGGCAAGAGCTGGAAATCAAATATATTCATCGATGTATTGGAAAAAGTAGTGGAAGTGGTGGTCTGAATACTACTGGGACAAAGCATCAACAAAGGGGTCAGAGCCTCAAATGGTCAGAGGGAGATAGAAATAAACATGTAAGTAAATCTCTAAGAAATGCAAAAATGGTACATCTGTTATAGCAAGGGATTTTACTACCTCAACATGGTCTGTAATAGTTTTAAGCTGAAATAAATGGAAGGAACAGAATTTGTGATATGTGTTTAAGAGAACCTTTATGGCTTGTATGTGGCAAGTCCAACAGCAGAAGATGGGACAAAAAGAGAAGTTGCTGGAGAAGCTTAGCAGGTCTGGCAGAATCTGCGAAGAAAAAAATCAGAAGTGACATTTGGGGTCCGGTGACCCTTCTTCAGAACAGAAACTGGACTTTGTTTTAGAAAATGCGGCTGGACAGTTAAAATGAGTGCCTGTTTTGGTGGTGGTTGTGGGCGGGCTGTCAGCATTTTGGTGGTAGGGATCCTAATTTATGTAGTTTAAGAATAATTAACGAAAGGACAAGTCAGAACAGGAGTTGCATGTCTAAATTGGTAAGGTCAATTTTACTAAGCCAAGGAGTTATTCAAAAAAAGTGAACTGAAAACAACTAATCGAAGACAAATCAGTGTTGAAACAATGGGAGACTTTCAAGTGGAGATTCACGTGGCTCACAGTAAATATGTACCCACAGAGAAGAGTAGGGCAGCCAAATCTAGATCACCCAGATTTCAATGAGCAAACAGGGCAAGATAAGGCAGTAAAGGAATCCCTACGTCAGACGTCAAGGCCTGAATACTGAAAAAAGTCAAGAAAGAGGGATGACCTTATAAAAGCTTATAAAATCATGACAGGCATAGATAAGGTGGACAGCAAAGTTATTTTCCTTATGATAAGGGAGGGCAAAAGTAGGGGACATATTTTTAAGGTGAAAGGAGAAAGATTTAAAAAGGACATGAGAGGCAACTTCTTACGCAGGCAGTAGGTGCTGTCTGGAAAGAACTGCCAGAGGAAGTGGTGGATGCAGTTGAAGTTACAACATTTGAAAGACCTCTGGACAAGAACATGAATAGGAAAGGTTTAGAGGGATATGAGGCAAATGCAGGCTGATTGGACTAGTTTAGTTTGGGAAATGGTTGACATGGACTAGTTGGACCAAGGGTCCATTTCCTTGCTGTACGACTCCATAATATAGTAAGCAGAAGTTGATAAAGAAATCTGGAATGCAAAGAGAGATGATGAAAATGTTGGGAAGCAAAATCATGGGAATCCAGATATGTTTACCAATACGTCACGAGTAGGAAGATAACTTAGGAAAGATTGAGACCAATAAAAGACAAAATAAATAACTTTTATATCAAGATAGAATATGTAGCTACGGTTTTAATGAATAGTTTGCATTTGTCTTCACAAAAGAGGAGGGCAATGCAGACAATGTTGCTAAGCACAAGAGATGTATTGGATCTTACATATTGGATGTAATAAACATACCAAGAGAGGAATTATTGAAGGAATTAGTATCCTTGAAAGGAGATAAATCACTAGGACCAGATTAAATGTATCCCAAGCTGTTAAAAGAAGTTGGTGGGGGAAATAATGAGTGTTCTGACCATTGTTTCCCAATGCTCACTGGATAAAGTTGGTGGCGAGGGAGGATTGGAGGACTGTCAACATTGAGACATTGTTAAAAAATTAAACAAATAACTTGTTGACAAATTATTGGAATCAATTCTGAGACACAAAATAAACTGTCACTTTGACAGGTGTGAAATTTTTAAGAATATTCAGCTTAGATTTGTTCAGGGATGATTGTGTCCAAATATCTTAAATGGACTTTTTTTGAGATGGTAAAAAGGAGCTGATAGCGCAATTCCTGCAGGTGATATGGAAACTATTAAAGGTTTTGATAAAATTCTACATGTCAGATTGGTTGAAAAGTAAAATTAAAAAGAATAAGATTGAGGGGAGTGGAGCAAGCTGTATATAATATTGACCCAGTACAAGATGCAAAGGTTATAGTTTATGAATGCTTTTGTAATTGCAAAGCTGTTTCTATTGGGGTCCCTATTCTTTGTGGAATATACTAGTGATTTGGAGTTAAATTAAGGGCCAGGACCAGGAGATTTGTAGATGAAATAAACAATTGCTGTGTAGTTGGTGGTAAGGAGGGAAGCATTAGATTTCCACAAGCTATCAATGACTGGTCATGCAGACAGAAAAGTGGCAAACGTAACTTAACCGAGATAAGTGTGAAATGATGCAGCTGGACAGGTTAAAAAGAACGGCAAAGGAATATACAAGGATATGAAGGATATTTGAGATTGAGCATCCACTGATATCTGAAGGTAGCAGGGTAGGTGGGTAAGGCACAGGGGCAAGGTTCCACATGGTAGACTGGTTAGTAAGGCCAGATCACATAGGTTTCAGGGAGAGCTAGCCAACTGGACAGAAAATAAGCTTGACAGTCTGAGACAGAGGGTGGTGGTAGAACGGTGTTGTTCAGACTGGAACCTGCAACCAGTAGTGTGCCACAAGAATCAGTGCTGTGTCCACTGTTGTTTGCCATTTATAGAAATGATTTGGATGAGAATATAGAAGGCATGGTCAGTAAGTTTGCAGATGAGACCTAAAATTGTTGGTATAGTGGACAATGAAGAATGTTATGTAAGAGTACAATGGGATCTTGATCAACTGGGCCAGGGACTCAGGAATGGCAGATGGAAGTTAATTTAGATAAATGTGAGGTGTTGCATTTTGGTAAGACAAATTGGGCAGGATTTACACATTAATGGTAGGGCCCTGGGAGTGTTGTTGAACAGAGAAAGCTAGGGGTGCAGGTACATAGTTCCTTGAAAATGGCATCACAGGTAGACAGGGTGGTGAAGAAGGCATTTGGCACACTTGTCTTCATCAGTCAGAGCACTGAGTACAGGAATTAGGATATCATATTACAAGAGATTGATAAAGCAATATTTGGAGTACTGCATACAATTCTGGTCACTCTGCTGTATGAAGGATGTTATTAAACAAGAAAAGGCACAAAAAAGATGTACAAGGGTGAGAGCTTGAGTTATAAGGAGAGAATGGATAGGCTGGGACCTTTTATTCCCTGTCGCATAGGAGGCTGAGGGGTGATCTTGTAAAGGTTTATGAAATCATGAGGGGCATAGATAAGATGAATAGCCAAGGTCTTTTCCCCCAGAGTAGGGGAGTCCAAAACTAGAGAGTGTATGTTTAAGGTGAAAGGTGAAAGATTTGAAAGGTACCTGAGGGGCATCTGTCACACAGAAGGTGGTACACATATGGAACAAGCTGCCAGAAGAAATAGTAGAGGTAAGTACAATTACAACATTTAAAAGACATTTGGATGGGTACATCAAAAGGAAAGGTTTGGACAGATATCAGCCAAATGCAGGCAAATAGAACTAGTTTAGTTTAGGAAACCTGGTCAGCATGGACAAGTTAGGCTGAAGTGGCTGGTTCCATGCTATGTGGCTTTATGACTCTATGAATGTTTTCCTTCATTAGTTGAGGCACAGAATATAAATGAGGTTATGCTGAAGCTACAGAAAGCATTAGTTTTGACCACAGATTGAGTGTGACATGGATTTCTTGACATTTCATTCCAGAAAGGTTGTAATTGCACCAGAGAGGGTATGGTGGGAATTTATGAGGCTGTTGCCAAGACTATAAAATTGTAGCAATGCATAAAGATTAAATAGACTCCAAATGCTTTATTTGGAACAGAAGAGACTGACAAGAGAATTGGTTGAGGTGTACAAGGCTGTGTGGCGCTGAGCTAACACAGCTGGAAAGGCAGCGCTTATGGTGCATAGATTTAAAATAGTTGGTAGAGGGGAGATGATGGTGTGGAACTCATTGTCAAACAGGATAACAAAAGTAGAATCTGCCAATATATTTAAAATCTGCACAGAAGCTGGAAAACCATCACCCTTTATCTATACACACACGCTGTTCTGAGCATCCAACTCAAGGCCAATCTCTAGACTGAGGAGACTGCCTGAATTGCCTGTTTATATCTGTCAGCCAAGGCTCCCTGATTGGTCGAGGTTAACCACTCCAATCAAGCATCTCATTGCCAATGAGAATCATCTGGCTCCAATCAGTCTTCATAGCAACAGGAAGTAAGGTGAGTTAAAGGAGATGCTGTTTATTGCAAGAATAAGCTTAGTTGAGCAAAGGTGTGTGTTGGTGGATTGTGACTGGCTCTGTATCTGTTCAAGAAAATATTAGAGGGCCCTCAGGCGTGACTGGTGGGGAAAGGATGTGTGGAATGATTTAACCTCCAAGGAGATAGATATGGCCAGCAAAGTGGAAACTTTAGTGCATTTGATAAGTAGGTGTTGAGAGGATGGACAAGGGGAGAGCTAACAGATAACAAACAGTTTCTGAGGAAGGGTCACCAGACCCAAAACGTTAACTCTGTTTTCTCCTTCACAGATGCTACCAGATATGCTGAACTTTTCCAGCAATAAGGTGTAGAGCTGGATGAACATAGCAGGCCAAGCAGCATCATAGGAGTTGGAAGGCTGATGTTTCAGGAAGGGGCTAGATCTGAAATGTCAGCTTTCATGCTCCTATGGTGCTGCTTGGCCTGCTGTGTTCATCCAGGTGTACAACTTGTTATCTTGGATTCTCCAGCATCTGCAGTTCCTATTATCTCTGAACTTTTCCAGCAACTTTGTTTTTGTTCCTGATTTACAGCATCTGCAGTTCTTTTGGCTTTTAAGAAATAGGGAGAAATTAGTTGTGCAGGAACTAACTGAAACAGCCCCAGGCTAGTGGAAAAATACCTGGGAATGTCATCTGAACAGCTCCCAATGACAGAAAGGAAGTGATGAGGATGACTAAGCAACTTTATTGAAACATACAAGATTCTTAGGAGACTTAACATGATAGGTGCAAAGAGGATTTTTCCCTTTATGGAAGAACCTGGGACTCTCGAGGGGGGGAAAATCTCCAAGTCAGGAGTCACACAAAATATAGAGATGAATAGGAATTTCTTCTCTAAAAGGGTAGTGAACCTGTGGAATTCTTTACCACAGGGGGTTAAAAATGTTGGGACATAGCATACATTCAATGCCAAGACAGACAGATTTTTACTCAGTAAAGAAATTAAGATTTATGGGATAAAGGCAGGTAAGTGACATTAAGATTATCAAAGTAGCCATGATGTCATTGAATGAGCAGAATTGATAGGCTGAATGGTGCACTTCTATTCCAAAGTTTCACGGTCTTATTCCCACATTGGAAAGTTCTGAAAAATCACATTTACTTTCAGAATTTAACTCTGAGTTTTGCAATCATGAGCTTTTAAAAGCAGGTTTTTTTTCAGCCGACTGCTCACAGTCAAAGGGCCATGAAGTTTGATAAGATCAGTAGCATTTCTAACCTGACAACACAATCATTTAAGAAGTAACCTGATGAGTCAAACAACAAATACAGCATTACAGTGAAGTAGTTGAATGTTTAGATGCCTAAGTGAGATTGCTAATTCCATGTACCTGAGGGTTAATATTCTCTGAAAAGAGAAGCTTTAACAGCCTGCAGGTTTTTTTTTTACAGCAATGAAAAATGCCCCGCAAATTTACTGGAGGCTTTTTGAATTTTTGAGCATGGATGTTAGATTATTACTATCTAGCCATCTAATTTGTTACAATTTTACATCAGGCAATTCTGACCTAGTGATTTTTGTGTGCCTTTCACAGAATGAAACCTGGAGTTGTCAAGCAGTTTCCTCATGTGTGACTCTAGTATCCATAGTTAATCAACATTTAATTTCATCAGGTTAACTAAGGTTGGACAACGAATACTTGATTAACAATATCTTACCATCTGCTCTATCTGGAGTCTACACAAACTTTTACACCTCAACCAAATCATTCCTTGGTATCCTCTGTTCCAAAAAAGACATTGTCTGAAGAAAGGTCTGGACCGGAAGCGTCAGCTTTCCTGCTTCTCTGATGCTGCTTGCTCTGCTGTGTTCATCCAGCTCTACACCTAGTTATCTCAGCCTATGTAATCTTTTAGTGATTTGCTGCGATTTTCCAATCCTGACAACAAGAAACGAAAATATCACGATTTGAAAGTCTGAATTTATGATTGTTCATATCTGCTTTCTTGTGATGGAAAACACCATTCCAGCAATTATTGGAGATTAGTGGGAGCTGTTCTGAGAATATACTAGGGTAAGGTTTTTATACACAGTAAATATTCATAAAATTATTGTTAAATGAGCTGAATTAGTTTTGAATTTGCTTAAGAGCAAAGAAATATTGATGAACCTGTGTCCATGAAAATGTGTGCAATGGTGTGGATGAGAATAAGTCACAGAATACAATTCTTTAGAATATTGACCAATATCCCTTAATACCTTTGGTTAACGAAAATCTGTCCATTGACCTATTGTCGTATGTGGAAGAGAATTTCAAACTTTACCATTCCTTGTGTGTGGAAACACTTCCTAATATCACTGCTGCATATGTTCTTTCATTATTTAAACTGTATTCTAGTTCTAGACTCCCTGGTCATGAGTACTCATTTCTCTCTATTTATCCTACCTCCTTCCATTAATTTCTTGAAATCTTCAATAAAATCACTCCTTCATCTTTAAAATTTCAGGTATTTGGTTCAATATTTATGTAAGCAGCAGGGCATAACTCTCCCAATTCAGAATCTGTTTGTTGTGTTTCTATTAAAAGAAGATGAGCTAACCACACTAATGTCATTCTCTGTACCTTCCCTTTTACTACTCATACTTTTGAAATGTTGGTGTCCCTGGTTGGGCCTTTGCGAAGAAGTTGCTCCAAAATCAAAATGACCAGCCTTGTAATCACAAAGGTGATTACTAATTGGAAATAAATCAACAAACAAATGGCAGTATTTTATGAATTGAATCTGGTTTTTCTCCAGTATCCCTTAGAAGACTCCTAAAGGGTTGAGTAAAGAATGGAAGATTGGCAAGAACAGGAAGAGATGTCTAAGAAAGTATCTTAACAAGAAGCAGCCCAAATGGGTTGAGCCTTGCCGTAAATTAGTCACAGGTCTGGGATCTGCAGATCAGAAATGTTGGGAAGAAGCATACGGAGCAAGGAACAAATGTTTCGAAGTGACAGTAATGGTCAGTTTTTTGGCGCACCTCAGGGGAAAGCAGTGAGAAAATACACGAGGAAAATGAAAGGTTACGTGAGGGAAAATATGCAGTTACTTGGAGAGGTGGAAAGGTTACTTGGAAAAGTGGCAGAACAGGAACAAACGAGTCAAATAATTATGTTTCTAACCCACTGCGATAAGGCTTACCAGGAAGTATAACGCGCAAACAATGAAAGAGATGCAGGCTGTGACAGAACTAACCGAAAGTTGCATGAATTTGCAGGCTGCTGTTGAAGTTCTGTATCGAGTGAGCACAGAAAGTAGAATTTCCAAGACTGATCACTCAACGTGCAGGCATGAGATTGATATGCTAAAATCTCAGCTGCCGATATAAAAAGGTGCGTGTGTTTGGAATAGTTCGGAGGTGATAGTGATTACAGAGTGGATTAGGCGGAGCTAACAGAGAATGCCGCACATGGAGATGACTGGAGACCCCCACCCCTTCCTCCACGGAAGCACTGAATCCCTCAGCAACCTCAACACCTGCTCCAGCCCCAATGAATCCCATAACTACCCGTCGCGTGGAAGGTGAAGACTCACTCAATCACCTACGCGAACTTGGTAGCACAGTTAGGGGAAATTGCTAAAATAAAAATCTCCACTTTTGAACCAATTGCAATTTTTTTTGTTCTGGAAGAATTCATCCGCAAAGACTTTTTACATGGGCTTGATAGTCGAGAAGAAGCAAAATCAATACTAATGTGTGTGAGCCCTGCGATTCAGTCTGCTTACCCACTCCACAGCACGAAGGGGGAAGTGAATTGGAAGAAATGAAGAAAGCAATATTAACCACGAGGGGTTATAACACAGGGGATCCAGTAGATGGTTAAAATATGTGTAGTCAACCGAAAAGGGAGCATCCGACTGCAAATGCAGGTCAGTTATGGATTTATTTTACTTAAGTTTTCTGGGTCATAAATCGTACTAGGTAAACCAGACAGAAGGGGGAAAGAAGCGTGAGAACTTTGACCCCACAGATGATAGATATGGTGAGCTATGAATAGTAAGGCAAATGGTTCGAGCTTGAGAGAAGACAATTCAAGAAATAGATAAGGGAAGTAAGAGTGGGAAAATGTTTCCTGTGAAAGATCCTAATGCTGGTCCAGTGTGGTGAAATGAAGCAGTGGAGAAAGAGATAATGGTGTTAATCCCCCCGCATACAGTAAAAGGTAGAGGTCAAAAGCAAGAGGAGACGAGACCTCCAGTACAATGCTATAATTTCAGTGGACCGGGTCACTTCGTTCGGTTTTGTAGACCACCTTGCCCAGTACCAACAGGAACAGACACAGGATCAAGGCCAGGAATCAGGTCAGGGGTACAGAGTTCTTCCACGAGAGGATGAGTGCGGCAGGCTCTAATAGGGGAAGTGGAGGAGACCGTTTTTAAAGACGCATCACGTTCGGATGTGAATCCGAGGGCATGATGGTGCCTGGCAAGTCCAGCGTGGGTGTGTAATGCTAGGTGACACAGAGCCTTGGTAGAAGGTGAGGTAGGAGGCCGCGCCATCCTTAACACATCCAGAGATATTTATTTATCTTGGCAAATGAAAGGGCAAATTAATTTGACTTGGTTTACTGAACATTTGCACGAAGGATTTGAAATGGACCCAATTGAGTTTAAGTAGGGCAATGTGGTTTGTTATCACCCGGCCAAATTAGTAGAACTTCCCCGAACAGCAAAGCATATTTTGAGTTCCGATTTTATGCAAATTGTCTTTTGATATGGCAAAATGCGTCCGGGTAAATAAGATGGCCATGGAGATATGCCTGGGAATCTATGCAGAAAGGGTCTGTAATGTCGGATACTCTGGCTAAAACCTCGAGTTATGTCTAATGATTTAATCGTACAAGAGCTTATTGTTAAATATGCAAATACATTTGCAAAGCGTAAACAAGACTGTGGTCGACTATCGGGGGAAATAATTGTAGAAAGCTCTGAGGTAAAACCACAAAAGCAGTAGTTTCCCTAAACAAGCTGAAGGAGAAAGCAAAGTCTGCCACAGCCGGCGCTTTTATGATCTGTTGCTTCAACAAATAATTGTCCCTTTTGTACAGTTAAAACAGCCAGATGGTTCTTGGTGACTGATGATTGATCATACAGAGTTAAATAAAAGGACTCGGTTAATAACACCAACAGTAGCCGCCAGTCCTAGGACAATTATGAAATAAGTCCTACAAGCAAAACATTTTACTGTTCTTGACATTAGTCATGGGTTTTGGTCTATTCCTTTAAATCAGTAATGACAATATAAATTTGCTTTTACGTTTCAAGATCAGCGGTTTACACTGACTTTTTATCTTTAAGGTTCCACAATTTCTTCCATCGAACTTTGGCTGAAGGTTTGGAGATTTTTTTTTCATAACCTGATTGTTTAATCCAGTAGTTAGATGATCTTCTTCTCCAGACTGAAACTGGAGTGTAACATCCCCAATTACTGAATGATCTTTTAACCATCCTCACTCCATTGGGACTTGACATAAATCCTAAGAAGATGCAACTTATGAAGTTTCAAGTGGTGCAATGTGGTAACTATGGGAAGCATCAAATTGATAAGAAACGCAATGAATCTATTATGTCGTTGCCCCTCTCTAAAGATGCAAAATTATTTTGACTCTTTTTGGGAGTAAATCTGGAAATCATATTGATAGCTCTGCCACTGAAATAACTGCACAGAGGCTGGTATCCCATTACCAAGTCACCTTTTATTTACTTGTGCACAGTACTGTGGCTATACCCAGCCAGCTCGGAGTCAGTCCCCTGAACTGAGGAGATTCTAAATCTCCTGTTACTATTGATCAACCAGAGCTTTCTGATTGGCCCAGGTTAACAACTTCCAATCAAGGATCTCATAGTCACCAAGGTCCACCTGGTCCCAATCACTATAACTACCGAAGCATCTCCATTATCAGACCTTTTGAAAAAGAATGTTCATTGGCAAGGGGTCTAACTGCACACATAGGCTGTTTAAGAATTAAAACAGGTCTAAACTGCAGTGCCAGAACCTGGGCTCCCTTTTGCATTAGAGATCACAGTAACGGATTTAATTCTTGCTGCAGTACTTTTGCAGGAATACCATTAGGAGTATGGGGCCAGTCTCTCATGTTTCTAGGCTTTTCGCCCCAGTCAAGCAAGGATTTACAACGTGCAAAAGGTATCTCCTTGCAAATTGTTGGTCAAAAATCATGCAACACAAGGTTATAGTCCAACAGGTTTGTTTGAAAACACACACTTTCGGAGCCTCGTTCCTTCTTCTGGTGTCAATGAGCGAGGTGGCACAGAATTTATAAGTAAAAGATCAAAGGGTCATAGAAGTGATGCAAATCTATTGACCAAACCTAAGGTGGCTGTGAAATCTTTAATTAGTTAGAAAGGGCATGAAGGTTTTGATTAATTAATATGCAAATCCCAGAATTTCTTTCAAGTCACTACCCCAAGATAACTAAAGGTTTTATCAATATACCAGAGGTAGCATCTCAGGCCTGACAATGCAGGTTAGCTGTGAGGCCAATTTTAGAATCTGTCTGTGTTTTAGTTTCGTGTCAGACTGGCTTTATTTCCAAAGCAGGAATTTATAAAATGCCACATTGACTAACTGCCTACAAGCTGTGTGCTTTTTGAACAAAATAGACTGCATCTGCAATTACAAATCTGCAAAACCAAATTTTCTCCACAGATTTATATGTATGTGTGCCTGTGTGTATGTATGTGTGTGTGTGTGTGAGAGAGACAGAGAAAGAGAGAGAAGCAGAGAGTGTGTGTGTGTGTGTTTGTGGGAGACAGACGGTGTGCATGTGCACATGTGGGTGTGTGCTTGAGAGAGACTGTGTGCATGTGTGTGTGAATATGTGCGTGAATGTGTGCGTGTGTAAGAGAGAGTGTATATGGAGAGAGGATGGGTGTGAGTGTGTTTGTGTGAGAGACTGTATGTGTGTTTGTGCGTGTACGTAAGTATGTGTGGGAGAGTGTAAAGTGTGGTGGAGTCACCTGTATTGAAACACAAATCTAAGATCCTGGTTGAGGCCATCCTCATGGAGACCAAGCCTGGCTATCAGCCTCTGCTTGGCGGCTCTGCATTGTTGTGTATCCCAAAGTCTGCCGTGGTGGACGTTTACCCAAAGATCCAAAGCCTAATGACCTTGAACCACTGAAGTGTTCCCAAACTGTGGGGGTGCATCCCCGTCTGGCGATTGTTCAGCAGTGTCCAATCATCCATTGTTGTAGTATCTGCATGGTTTTGCTGATGTACCATGCCTCGGGGCATCCTTGCCTGCAGCGTAAGAGATAGACAACTTTGGCTGAGTCACATGAGTATCTACTGTGCCGTTGATGGCGTGGAGTTCCCATGTGCGGCGGTAGTGTCCATGTCAAAGATCTGATAAGTCTTGTAGAGATTGCCATGACAGGGCTGTATAGTGTTGTTGTCAATTTTTTTGGGCAGTGCGGCCCTTTGACATAAAAATGTTTAATCCCTTAATTATCCTTACAGTATATACCCTATTCAGTTGTTATAGATGGACACAGTAAAGATGATGCAGATAATCAAACTGTGTAGCACGGTGGACTTTAATGCTTCAAGGTTGAGCTATCACAGTTAATCAGATCATGTGGTCAAGCTTCTTAGCTGACAATTTAAATTACGGTATATCAAATTACGGCAAACCGCATGAGTGTCAAATTGTGGGAACAAGTGATCCCAAGTGACAATTCATTCCAATTAAAAAGGGGGAGGAGTCATGAATCTACAAGATCTGGATATAAATCTGACATACCTGGACAGAGAGAAGCCACAGAATGGATTTTGAATATTTTTGTCAATGCATCCTCTACAGTGGCAAACGGCAGTAGAAAGACAGGATGTGGAATATATGTAGAGGATGACCAAGGTACACTTCTTGTCGAGTTAGATCTTAAATTACCTGGTAGGATGAATGTTCAAGCAGCCAAATTGGCAGCTGTAGTTTATGTAGATAGCCACTCTGATAAGCTCCCAATGGCAGCAGATATACATCCTGATAGTATGCATGTCTGCAGTAGTTTAATGGGCTTCATGCCACTGTGGGAAGTGAGAGGTTTTGTTTCAGCAGATGGGAAACCCCTACCATCTGTGCCCTTGCTGAAGTATATTTTTCAAGATAACAAAGTGTGGAGCTGGATGAACACAGCAGGCCAAGCAGCATCTCAGGAGCACAAAAGCTGACGTTTCGGGCCGAGACCCTTCATCAGAAAGGGGGATGGGGAGAGGGAACTGCAATAAATAGGGAGAGAGGGGGAGGCGGACCGAAGATGGAGAGAAAACAAGATAGGTAGAGAGGAGAGTATAGGTGAGGAGGTAGGGAGGGGATAGGTCAGTCCAGGGAAGACGGACAGGTCAAGGAGGTGGGATGAGGTTAGTAGGTAGGAAATGGAGGTGCGCCTTGAGGTGGGAGGAAGGGATGGGTGAGAGGAAGAACAGGTTAGGGAGGCAGAGACAGGCTGGGCTGGTTTTGGGATGCAGTGGGGGGAGGGGACAAACTGGGCTGGTTTTGGGATGCGGTGGGGGGAGGGAGATTTTGAAGCTGGTGAAGTCCACGTTGATACCGTTGCGCTGCAGGGTTCCCAAGCGGAATATGAGTTGCTGTTCCTGCAAACTTCGGGTGGCATCATTGTGGTACTGCAAGAGGCCCATGATGGACATGTCGTCTGAAGAATGGGAGGGGGAGTTAAAATGGTTCGCGACTGGGAGGTGCAGTTGTTTATTGAGAACCGAGCGGAGGTGTTCTGCAAAGCGGTCCCCAAGCCTCCGTTTGGTTTCCCCGATGTAGAGGATGCCACACCGGGTACAATGGATACAGATGTGCAGGGGAACCTCTGCTTAATGTGGAAAATCATCTTGGGGCCTGGGATAGGGGTGAGGGAGGAGGTGTGGGGACAAGTGTAGCACCTCCTGTGGTTGCAGGGGAAGGTGCTGGGTGTGGTGGGGTTGGAGGGCAGTGTGGAGTGAACAAGGGAGTCACGGAGAGAGTGGTCTCTCCAGAAGGCAGACAAGGGTGGGGATGGAAAAATGTCTTAGGTGGTGGGGTCGGATTGTAGATGGCGGAAGTGTCGGAGGATGATGCGTTGTATCTGGAGGTTGGTGGGGTGGTGTGTGAGAATGAGGGGGATCCTCTTAGGGCAGTTGTGGCGGGGGCGGGGTGTGAGGGATGTGTTACGGGAAATGCGGGAGACGCGGTCAAGGGCGTTCTCGACCACTGCGGGGGGAAAGTTGCGGTCCTTGAAGAACTTGGACATCTGGGATGTGCGGGAGTGGAATGCCTCATCCTGGGAGCAGATGCAGCGGAGGCGGAGGAATTGGGAATAGGGGATGGAATTTTTGCAGGAGGGTGGGTGGGAGGAAGTGTATTCTAGGTAGCTGTGGGAGTCGGTGGGCTTGAAATGGACATCAGTTACAAGCTGGTTGCCTGAAATGGAGACTGAGAGGTCCAGGAAGGTGAGGGATGTGTTGGAGATGGCCCAGGTGAACTTGAGGTTGGGGTGGAAGGTGTTGTTGAAATGGATGAACTGTTTGAGCTCCTCTGGGGAGCAAGAGGCGGCGCTGATACAGTCATCAATGTAACGGAGGAAGAGCTGAGGTTTGGGGCCTGTGCAGGTGCGGAGGAGGGACTGTTCCACGTAACCTACAAAGAGGCAGGCACAACTGGGGCCCATGCGGGTGCCCATGGCCACCCGCTTGGTTTGTAGGAAGTGGGAGGAATCGAAAGAGAAGTTGTTGAGGGTGAGGACGAGTTCGGCTAGGCGGATGAGGGTGTCGGTGGAGGCGGACTGGTCGGGCCTGCGGGACAGGAAGAAGCGGAGGTCCTTGAGGCCATCTGCATGAGGAATACAGGTGTATAGGGACTGGACGTCCATGGTGAAAATGAGGTGTTGGGGGCCAGGGAATTGGAAGTCCTGGAGGAGGGGGAGGGTGTGGGTGGAGTCACGGACGTAGGTAGGGAGTTCCTGGACCAAAAGGGGAGAAAATGGAGTCCAGATAGGTGGAGATGAGTTTGGTGGGTCAGGAACAGGCTGAGACAATGGGTCGACCAGGGCAGGCAGGTTTGTGGCTTTTGGGAAGGAGAGAGAAACGGGCCATGCGGGGTTGGGGAACAATGAGTTTGGAGGCTGTGGGTGGGAGGTCCCCTGAGGTGATACCCACATGGGCCCCAGTTATGCCTGCCTCTTTGTAGGTTACGTGGAACAGTAACTCTTCCGCACCTACACAGGCCCCAAACCCCACCTCTTCCTCCGTTACATTGATGACTGTATTGGCGCCGCCTCTTGCTCCCCAGAGGAACTCGAACAGTTCATCCACATCAACAACACCTTCCACCCCAACCTCACGTTCACCTGGGCCATCTCCAACACATCCCTCACCTTCCTGGACCTCTCAGTTTCCATCTCAGGCAACCAGCTAGTAACTGATGTCCATTTCAAGCCCACCGACTCCCACAGCTACCTAGAATACACCTCCTCTCACCCACCCTCCTGCAAAAATTCCATCCCCTATTCCTAATTCCGTCGCCTCCGCTGCATCTGCTCCCAGGATGAGGCATTCCACTCCCGCACATCCCAGATGTCCAAGTTCTTCAAGGACCGCAACTTTCCCCCCGCAGTGGTCGAGAACACCCTTGACCGCGTCTCCCGCATTTCCCGCAACACATCCCTCACACCCCGCCCCCGCCACAACCGCCCTAAGAGGATCCCCTCGTTCTCACACACCACTCCACCAACCTCCGGATACAACGCATCATCCTCCGACACTTCCGCCATCTACAATCCGACCCCACCACCCAAGACATTTTTCCATCCCCACCCTTATCTGCCTTCTGGAGAGACCACTCTCTCCGTAACTCCCTTGTCCGCTCCACACTGCCCTCCAACCCCACCACACCCGGCACCTTCCCCTGCAACCACAGGAAATGCTACACTTGTCCCCACACCTCCTCCCTCACCCCTATCCCAGGCCCCAAGAAGACTTTCCACATTAAGCAGAGGTTCCCCTGCACATCTGCCAATGTGGTATACTGTATCCATTGTACCCAGTGTGGCTTCCTCTACATTGGGGAAACCAAGCGGAGGCTTGGGGACCGCTTTGCAGAACACCTCCGCTCGGTTCGCAATAAACAACTGCACCTCCCAGTCGTTAACCATTTTAACTCCCCCTCCCATTCTTCAGACGACATGTCCATCATGGGCCTCCTGCAGTGCCACAATGATGCCACCCAAAGGTTGCAGGAACAGCAACTCATATTTCGCTTGGGAACCCTGCAGCCTAATGGTATCAATGTGGACTTCACCAGCTTCAAAATCTCCCCTTCCCCCACCGCATCCCAAAACCAGCCCAGTTTGTCCCCTCCCCCCACTGCATCACACAACCAGCCCAGCTCATCCCCTCCCCCCACTGCATCCCAAAACCAGCCCAGCCTGTCTCCGCCTCCCTAACCTGTTCTTCCTCTCGCCCATCCCTTCCTCCCACCTCAAGCCACACCTCCATTTCCTACCTGCTAACCTCATCCCACCTCCTTGGCCTGTCCGTCTTCCCTGGACTGACCTATCCCCTCCCTACCTCCCCACCTATACTCTCCTCTCCACCTATCTTCTTTTCTCTCCATCTTCGGTCCGCCTCCCCCTCTCTCCCTATTTATTACAGAACCCTCACCCCATCCCCCTCTCTGATGAAGGGTCTCGGCCCGAAACGTCAGCTTTTGTGCTCCTGAGATGCTGCTTGGCCTGCTGTGTTCATCCAGCTTCACACTTTTTATCTTGGATTCTCCAGCATCTGCAGTTCCCATTATCTCTGATATATTTAACAAACTGCCCCAGGAAAGGATCATTAAGGTTAAGTCACATCTTGTATCCTCTAACTTGCTCCTGTGTCTGTTAATATCTTGATTTAAATGTAAAGAAATACATTTCTATTTGAAATAAGATATTCAGAATTAATGAATATCACGGAAAGGACTTTCTTAACTAGCTGTGGTCCTCTGTTGCTTCTTTGTTCATACTTAGGAAACAAGTTCTCTCTGTACTCCCACTGCAACTTGAATGCAGATTACCTTTTCTGATTCCACTTTGTCTCATAAATTCTTTAAACATTTCTACCATTGCAATCAGTCCCACATTTAATTTCCAGCATGCAGGGCTGGTATGTCCAGACTTATTACAACGGAAACATATTACTTTGTTTGCATCAATTTTTGATTCTAACTTTTCTCCTTTATTACTTTAGCAACATTCTGTAATACTGATATCTTGTCGTCACCTGTAGACTTTCTGTTAATCCTGTTTCCTTATGTATTCCCACATGACTATTTGCCCACATGTAACACTGTGAATAACATATCACAGGTGTCAACCAGAATGATGCTTCTTATACTTTTAATACTTGATGTTAATCAAAATAAGTTTGTTAATTTCGCAGGAATGTTATTTCTGAGCTTTCCCAAAATTATACATCTTCAATTTTTTTTCTGTAACTTGAGTGATTGTACGTCGTTTTGCAGAGATCTGCCTGAATCATAGAATCTCTACAGTTTCAAAGCAGGCCCTTTGAGGCCCATCGACCCTCCAAATAACATCCCATCCTACCCTATCCCTGTATTTCTCACAGCTAATCTAACCAGCCCGCACATCCCTGGACACTATGGGCAAAATAGCATGGCCAATCCACCTAACATGCATATCTTTGGATTATGGGAATAAACTGGAGCACCCAGAACCTACACAGAGACGGGGAGAATGTGCAAACTCCACACATACGGTCACTTAAGGCTGGAAACAAACCCAGGTCCCTGGGACTGTGGCAGCAGTGCTAACCACTGAACCACCATGCCATCCTGAATTGGTGTCACTCTTGCAGTTCGACGTTTTAATGGATAAGATTCAGGTACAATTTCAAAGCTCTGGGCATTGTTTATTTAATAGTTTCATGATGTGGCTTGTTCTTCTGAAAATTCTGCATACACAGTCATAGCTACATCTGGACATAATGTTCACAGACCTCCTCTAGATCTGTCCTACCTAATATTCCAGTTATAGCTACCCAACGTCTTTTACATTTCAATCATAACCAAAAAAAATTCAAGGCAGCACGGTAGCTGAGTGTTTAGCACTGCAGGCTCACAGCGCCAGGGACCCGGGTTCGATTCCAGCCTTGGGCGACTGTCTGTGTGGAGTTTGCACATTCTCCCTTTGTCTGCGTGGGTTTCCTCCGGGCACTCCGGTTTCCTCTCACAGTCCAAAGATGCGCAGGCTAGGTGGATCAGCCATGCTAAATTGCCCGTAGTGTTCAGGGGTGTGTGGGTTATAGGGGGATGGGTCTGGGTGGGATGCTTCAAGGGGCAGTGTGGTCTTGTTGGGCCGAAGGGCCTGTTCCACACTGTAGGGAATCTAAACTAATCTGATAACCTCCCTGCTCTTGTATTCAATGCCCTTGACTAATGAAGGCAAGTCTTCCATATACCTTCTTAGCCACCCTAACAACTTGCCTTATTGCCTTCCAAGACCAATGGACATGTTCATCAAGGTCCTCGTGACCCTCAGTCCACAAGTGAATAAATACAATCTAGACAACATGTCCCTGGTTCCTAACCACTCTTCTTGAATAATGGTATGTGGCAGTATCTGTCCTCCAGTCCTCTGCACCTCGCCTGTGTCCAGAGAGGACCTGAACATTAATGACAGGGCCCCTGAATTCTCCTCCCTTCTCATTCGCAGTAGCATGGGATAGGTTTCATTCGGGGTGGGGGTCTTATTGCATTTCAATTTCACTAAAACCATTAGTACCTCCAGCCCCTTCAAGGAGTACTAATCAGGCACTAACACAGAGCAGGTTGAATTTCCTGGGTCCGACCCATCTCTTCTATTGTTAGAACCATTTAAAGCAAACAAAAACAGAAATGATCTATCAAGCGAGATTTCAGGTTAGGATCTGACTGGTCCTGTAAATATATCTCCTGGAATCATAACATTATAACCTGTAGATTTCTAAGCAATCTCACCCAGCTTGGAAGTTTCACAAGCTAAACACTTCGACAAAGATGGCTTGTTCCCCGAACAGCCTTGAATTCTTCTTCCAGGAGAGAAAATCTAAATCATGTGGGTAAACCTGTGCCGCACTGCCTAAAAGGTCAATTTATGTTTTCTCGAACTTGTCATGATTGTCTAAACAAGAGCTTGTCTGGCTGAAGCGTATATTTTACTTCACTGTGGTTAAAGCCAGCATTCTTTCTGATTATTTCCTGTACCTGTTGTGATGGTGGTTGTACAGTTAATGGTGACCAAGAACAATTACTAATATCATTTTGGAAGGTTGCATGTCAAAATACATGCACATGCATGTTAGTCACTCTATGAATGGTTTTCTACATTCTGTATTTGGAAGAGATACTAGTTTTAGGGAACATTCAAAAGAATGCCAAGTTAATCACGGAGAATGCGCTTTTTTGTTCTAGCCAATGAAGAAACTAACATGCCTCCATTGGAATAAGAATGGATATGCCAAGGCCAATTACAGGAAGTTAAATGAGAGACTGACTACTGTGGTTGGTTCGCTCGCTGAGCTGGGTCGTTAGTTTGCAGATATTTCTTTACCCTGATGGGTAACATCATTAGAGCAGCCTCTGATGAAGCATTGTTGTGCTTTCCTCTTGTTACTTAAACTATGGGATCCGTTGGAGTTGATTACCTCACTGCTGGTTTTTCTTTGTAGTGGTGTGTATGTATGGAGTCTAATTCTGCATGTTTATTGATGGACTTCTTGGTGCAGAACAAAGCCTCTAGAAATTCCCATGCCTAGAAATTTCCTGTTTGGCTTGTCCTAGGATCCTGAAATGTCCATGTTGAACTGATGGTTCTCCTTGTTTGTGCATATGGAGACGAGTGATTATTGGCCGTGTCTCTTTGCTAGTTGGTGTTTGTGTATTCTCATAATCAGTTTCCTTCCTGTCTGTCCAATATAATGTTTGTGACAGTCCTTCCATGGAATCTTGTATATCACGTTGAATGTGTCAATAGTGAATAAGGGGTCTTTGGCTCTTGTAACAGTTGGCATAGGATTGATGTAGGTTTGTGTGCTACTCCGATGCCCAGAGAATGAATACAATGGTAAGGGCATCTAAGGAATTGTCAGGAAAGGGAAAAATCAGAAAAGGAAATAAATATTAAAAATATGGCACAAAGATGATATGTTTCCTTTGAATTTACTAAGAAGGGAGAGTTGACGCAGGAGAGTCAAAAATAGTCTTTCTTAATTATTGATAATCTGGACCATTGGAATTTCTGAATATTTTATCACAAAACAAGACATATTTCTTAGTTCTTCATATTAAGGAGGTAAACCATATTGATTTTCACTGGTCTTGGCTGATGATGGATTTCTCTTCCAGCAGAGTGCATGTAGGAGAAAATATTAATGGAAATATGTATTGGACCCAGAGCCCAAAGATGTCCAGACTAGGTGGACTGACCATTTTAAATTCCCTTGTCATGTCCAGTGATGTGCAGGTTTGGTGAGCTAGTCATGGTAACTTATGGGTTTACAGAGATGGTTGGGTTTGGGTGGGATGCTCTTTGGAGGGTCAGTGCAGACTAGAAGGGCCAAATGGCCTTTATTTGCACTGCAGAGATTGTATGATTCTATATGGAGCAAGAAAACAGTTCAGTGTATAGAATTGGATTAAGGAGTGTCTGAGTGAATGGAGAAGTTGTTATTGGAGAAGTGAAACAAATCTGAGTTTAAGTTTGATTTATTATTGTCACACGTACTGAGATACAGTGAAAGTGTTGTTCTACTTGCTTTACAGGCAGATCGTACCATACAAAGTGCATCAGAATAACAAAACAGAATGCAGAGTACAGTGTTACAACTGCAGAAAAGTTGCAGAGAGAGAGAGAGATCAATGTTAACAATTAAGAGCTGTGTTCAAATATTGATAACAATGGGAAACATTAAAACTGAACGTAGATTGAAGAGAACATCTTTAGTAATTGAGAGTCTCAGAATTGGGGTTTAGAAGAGCAGCACATTTGTAAAATATGTAAGAACAAGATCTGCCATAGACGGCACACAAAATGTTGCCAAGCTCCGGCACTCATTTTGAATCTTTTGAATTCTTGGAAATGACCTGGCTGGTTTAGAAATATTCATTTCACTGAGGGTGATAGACCAACCAGTAGAGCTGAAAGAAACTGAGAAGCTATGGAATGAATATTTTGCTTGGTTTCCTGACTATGGTGTGACTTGATCTCAGGGCCTTAGAATTAGGTAGGAAAAAAGAAGTGATCTACAAGAAAGAGAGATGACTTAGAAATTCAGTTCTGAATGCTTTTTCCAAAAATTTTAAGAATAAGAATTAAGGTGAAGTGAATGACTCTGGCACGTAGCCCATCTTCTTTAATAGAAATGCAACGAGCAGATCTTGTATCTAGTGAGCTGAGAAATGGAATCAGGATGAAAAGCTGAGTGTTATTGCTCAAAAAGCAAAGTAAAAATGATGAACATCAAATATTGACAATGAGGAATAGATAGTAAAAATTGTAGTCTTATTTGAATATTGCATTGATATTTACAAGGGGCTCACATAAATTCTAAACAGGTATTAGGAAAGCACAGGCTACGAGATTATTTTAGTCATCAGGATTATCTGAAGATGTGGAAAGATTTTGTCATACACGTCAGGTAATGGAGAAACCCCAAATGTCAATTAAATCAAACATTAATTTCTGAGGAAGGCGAGGAGTGTGATTTCTGGGGCCTTGCCAAAAATCTTTTTATGCTCTTTGGACAAGGCCAATGTTGTTTCTTTGTTTAAGAGGGGAACAGGGGTAATCCAGGAAATTGCAGGCTGGTCAGCCTTACATCACCGGCAGGGAAAGTATTGGAGAAGATTCTTAGGGACAGGATTTACTTGCATTTGGAAATGAATGGATTTTTTTAGGGATAGTCAGTATGGCTTTGTGCAGGGGGAAGGTCTTGTCTCACAAAATTGGTTGCGTTTTTTGAGGAAGTGATGAAGATGATTGACAGGGCAATGGATGTTATCTGCATGGATTTACAAAAGCATGCAACAAGGACCCTCGTGGTATGCTGTTCGAGAAGGTTAAGTCACATGGGATCCCTGGTGAGTTGGTAAATTGGATACAAAATTAGTTTGGTCATAGAAAACAGATGGTACTATCGAAGGGGTGTTTCTCTGCCTGAAGGTCTCTGACCAGTGGACTTCCTGAAGGATTAGTGCTAGGACCTTTGTTACTTGTAATTTATATAAATAATTTACTATTTACTGTGGAGAAGGATATGGAAGATATATAACGTGGGAAAATAAATAGCAATATCTTAACAAATGTCCATGTTACAGAGGAGGAGATGCTGGAAGGCTTAAAATATATAATAGTGGATAAATCCCCTGGACATTAGGCATACCCTGGAACTCTGTGGGAAGCTAGGGAAATGATTGAGGGGCCACTTGCTGAGAAATTCATATCATCGATAGCCACAGGTGAGGTGCCACTACTTAAGAAAGGTGGTAAGGAAAAACCAGAGAACTATAGACCAGTGAACCTGACATCATTGGTGGGCCAGTTGTTGGAGGGAATCCTAATGGACAGGATTTACATGTTATTTTGGAAAGGCAAGGATCGATTTGGGATAGTCAACATGGCTTTATGCATGGAAAATCATTTCTCACTAACTTGATTAAGCTTTTAAAAAAGAGCTTTTTAACAAAGAGGATTGATGAGGGGAGAGAGGTGAACGTGATCTATATGGACTTCAGTAAGACGTTCAACAAGATTCCTCATGGTAGACTCGTTAGCAAGGTTAGATCACATGGAATACAGGGAGGATGAGCCATTTTGATACCGACTGGCTAAAAGGTAGAAGACAGAGGGTGGTGGTGGGGGATTTCATTTCAGACTGGAGGCCCATGACCGGCGATGTGCCTCAAGGATTGGTGCCAGGTCCACTGCTTTTCATTATTTATACAAATGATTTCAATGTGATCATAGGAGGTGTGGTTAGTAAGTTTGCAGGTGACACCAAAACTGGAGGTGCAGTGGATAGCGAAGAACATTATCTCAGAGTAAAACAGGGTCTTAATCAAATGGGCCAATGGGCCGAGGAGTGGTAGATGGAGTTTAATTTGGATAAATGTGAGGTGCTGCATTTTGGAAAGGTAAGTTAGTCCTGGACTTTAACACTTAATGGTAAGGTCCTGGGGAATGTTGCTGAACAAAGAGACATTGGAGTTTAGATTCATAGTTCCTTGAAAGTGGGGTCACAGGCATGCTTGTCTACATCTGCCAGGACACTGAGTGTAAAAATTGAAGTGTCATTTTATAACTGTATTAAACTTTAGTTGGGCTACATTTGAAATATGGCAGTTCTGGTTGCCTCCCTGTGGGAAGGATATGAAGGCTTTGGAGAGGCTACAAAATAGATTTACCACAATGTTGCCTGGATTGGAGTACATTAGCTACAAGGAGAGTTTAGACATGCTTAGATTGTTTTCACAAGAGAGTCAGAGGCTGAGGGGTGACCTGATGGACATGTATAAAATCATAAGAGGCATGGATAGGGTGGAGAGTCAGAGTCTTTTTCCCAGAGTGGAGATGACAATGCTGGGGGACGACAGTGTAAGGTGAAGGTAGGAAAGTTTAAAGGAGGTTTGTTTAGCATGTTTGTTTTTATTTACGCAGAGAGTGGCAGATGCTAGGGACTGGCTGTTAGGGGATATGGTAGACACAGATAAGATAGCAACATTTCAGAGGTATTTGGACAGACAAATGAACTGACAGGGAATAGAGGGATACATATGATGTGCAGGCAGATGGAATTAGTTTAGAATGGCATCATGGTGGGCACAGATATTGTGGGTCAAAGGGTTTCTTCCTGTGCTGCACTGTTTTAAGTTCTGCATTCTGCCAACAAATATACAGCTGAACACCTTGGAAGTGGGAATGTTTGGGCAGGAGCCATCAGATCGCTGGAAAAGAAGGAGTTATCTTTCTCTCTGTGATCAAACAGAAATCCTGAGACCTGATGAAAGCCAGTTTATTTCCCCTCATTAGTTGCTGTAAGCTCTGGCTCTTAAGCAATAAGTCATAGATGTTTTAAGTTTGAATCAGAAGCTACGAGCTTCCTGTAACCAAGTGAAATTACCTGGAGAAGAAAGATCTAGAAGTAGCAAGTCCTGACAAGTATAAGGATCCATTGAGCTGTCTTCCCAATCTTTCCCTCCACCCATGACAATTTTTTTATTCTGTCTGTGTGCTTGGCTATATATGTGAGTAGGGGGAGTTTTATAATAGAGTTTTAATTAATAGTTATATGTTGATGACTATAATTATTTATCTGTAGCTAGAATCTATATATTCATAATTACCTATAGTTACAAAAATATGGCAAAAACTTGACCCATGCTTTCTGTCAATCTGTATTGTTAAGATGGGTAAACTGGGATGTTTTATGCATTTACAAAACATTTTAACTTTTGGTGATGACTGGGAATTCAGGGCTTGATATCCAGCATGCTGCACTGTAACACAACAAAGAATGAAAACCAGAACAAATTAAAAAGGCCAAACAATGAAATTTTGTTACTGGAGACAAGCTGTCGGTAATTTTAACTATTTCATTAAAATAAAGTTTCACTGGATCTATTCAAATCAGCAAAATACTCAGTGATATGGTGAATATTCCAGGCAGGTAGATAAGTCAGTGAATGTGCCATGTTAATATAGTAAAGAAATATTAAGACAATAAAAACAGTCAGGAGAAAAAGTATGTTTATGGTAGTGAAATAAAAAGAATAATTGGAGAATTCATAAGAAATTGAAAATTCAAAAGTGGATCCTGCAACAAGCAGCATGGATCATTCGGTCATGCTTAAAACTTTAGATAACATAATATTTTATCAACCAATAGCCTATCAGAGTGACTTACAAGTGTTGTTACAGACTCATAAATTTGTATGGGTGAACAGGTGATGGGAACTACTTTTGGTTGTTCAAGATTTGATTGCAATACCAATGAAACAAGTTCCTCCAGAGAAAAGGTCAAATTTCAAGATGGATAATGAAGTTATGGAACCGAGTCACAGTAACTGAAGTTATCGCACTGGTGCTGAAACCTTGTGGATAGCGAAGGCTCTGCATTGATGAACACAATGTCAACACAGTGACAAAAACAAACTTGCATCCTACTCCAAGAATCCAAGACTGCTTCAAAAGCATTGGGTGCACCCAATTCATTACCAAAATTGATGTATTGTAAGGATATTATCGAGTCCTATTAACTGATACAGTCTAAGAAATGTCAACTTTTGTATAATGGATGGACCTTAGCAATGCAAAGTCATTCCATTTGGAATGGAGAATGTTCCTATCAATTTCTAATGATTAATCAACAAAATCATTGAAGGACAAGTGAACTGTTGGTCCATATCGATTACTTAGCTGTGTTCTGCTAAACATGGAAAAAACAATTATACCACTTGACTGAACTGTTTGATCAGCAGTAAGAAGCCAATTTAGTTTTGAGCCTGGCCAAAACTGAATTTGCCAACTTATACTGTGGGACAGTCACACCCAGAGAAATAAAATAAGCACTAGTTTGAAATTTCCCAAGTCTAAAGTAAAATGTACATTTCTGCTTTACGTTGGTATGTGTAAATTTTATCGGAATGGCTCTTTTACCTCCACTGTTTGTAGCCATTCACCATTTGGAAAGTATTTTGCTTGGTCCTCTCTCATTTCTAAACTGGAAGCTCTCTCATTTGTCCACAGTGAATTTGTCAGAATTTTGTCCATTCACTTCATTTATCAATTTCTATTCTTAATGTTACGCATCCATTTACCCAATGCCACCTGACTTTGTTAAATGTAGTGAGTTAACACAAACTCATTTATCTTAGAAGTGATTTATCACACTTTGCTCAATTGCACCAAGACTGAATCCACACACATAATTGCTGTTGATACCAGTTAGATTCCATATAGCCATCGCCACCTTTTAAAATGTTAATCTTTGTGATAAACACATATATGATCAAAACCACAACACTCTGTAAACAAGCTCTCACAGTAGCTTCCTGCATTCAACCTAAAGTCAGATTAATAGTGAACAACATCCCCATGCAGGTGGCCATTCAGCCCTTTGTGCTGGTACTGTATCTGAAACTGCTGGCAATAGGTCCGACTCCCTTGCTTTTTCTCCCTGAAAGCAATTCCTTATTGAGGAAAAGTCAAAATCACTTTTGAAAGTCACTGTTGGATCTCCATTCATCAGACATTCAGATAATATCCTTCAGATCATCAGAACTCACTGCGTAAAATAATCTCTCCTCATCTGTCCCCTGTGATTTTTTTTTTACTGCATGTTTTGAAGTTGTGTTCTGTGATTACTAACTAACCTGCACTGGGAAGAAATTTCTTCGTATACATTCTCCATAAACCTACCATAAAAAAACTTCCACAAAAGTAGTTCTCAGGAAGAGTCACTGGACCAAAATGTCTGATTTTTTCTTCACAGATACTGCCAGACCTGCAGAGCTTTTCCAGCAACTTCTGTTTTTGCTCACAAAAACTTCCACACCTTGATAAAATCACCCCTCAACTGGCTGTGCTCAAAGACAAATGACATGAGTTTCTCCAGTCTCTCCATGATATGTGATAGATTGGGAAACTTGGTTGGTGTAGACAGGTTGGACTGAAGGTTCTGTTTCAGTGATGTATGGTTCTATGACTCTAATATCCAGCTTTTGCAACAAAAATTGAGTGAATCCCCATTTACTCACCCAGATTCGTCTCTCAATGTCAATGGCTCAAAATCTGGAACAATTTTATTGAGCCATCTAGTGGTACATTATTAAAACTGCCCTCGTGTTTCCAGATATGAATTTATTTAATAGCATTGAATGAGACCAAACAGTGCAGGGCTCAGGAGAAGGCAATAGAGCACTTGCCTCTGAGTCAGGTACTGTAGGGCCAAGATCTACTCCAAGAATAAAAACCGAAAGAACTGCTGATGCTGTAAATCAGGAACGAAAACAGAAGTTGCTGGAAAGGCCCAGCCGGGCTGGCAGCATCTGTGAAGGAAAAGAACGGACCACACTGGAAGGAGTTAAGCATCGTTCAGAACATTGATAACCAGTTTATGAATCCTTCAAACTCATAACCACCATTTCCTAAAGGCCAAAATAGTGTGTGTGAAGCTGCAAGTCGAAAGCAGTGGGTGGAGGGAAGGATTGGGAAGACAGCTCAATACATCCTTAAACTTCTCAGGACTTCAGTGTCACAGAGCCAAAAGATTTGACACCCCCCTTAACAGTATTATGTGTGGATGCTAAGTGGACTACAGTGGTTCAAAGAAACAGCTCACCACCACTTTTTCAGAGGTAATTGACAGTGGGCAGTAAATGCTGGCCTGCCCACCAAACCCACATCTCATGAGTGAGTAAAAACAAACTGTGATTCCCAGAGGTAGTAGGAACTGCCGATGCCGGAGTCACAGACAACACAATGTGGAGCTGGAGGATCACACCAGACCAGGCCCCATCAGAGGAACAGGAAAGATGATATTTCGGATTTGAAAAAGAGTCCCGACCCGAAATGTCAACTTTCCTGCTCCTCTGATGCTGCCTGGCCTGCTGTGTTCCTCCAGCTCCACACACTGTTATCTGGGTGATTCCCAGAGTGTCAGCCTTGAGCTGTGGAATTCTGTCTCGAAGTGTATTTGCACCTCGATTCACCTGCCTACTCTACTGATCTTTTGGCCATCTTGTCAAGTTTCCGAGGCAGGATGGTGAGTGACTTGAAGGGGAACTTGCAGGCGATGGTGTTCCCATGTATCTGCTGCCCTTGTCCTTCTCAATGGAAGTGGTTGTGGGTTTGGAAGTTGCTCTCTGAGGATCTTTTTTGGATTTTTAAAGTGCATCTTGTAGATAGTACACAATGCTGCTACTGAGTGTCGGTGGTGGAGGGAGTGGATGCTTGTGGATGTAGTGCCAATCAAACGGACTGCTTTGTCCTGGATGAGGTCAAGCTTCTTGAGTTTTTTTGGAGTTGTACCCATCCAGGCAAGAAGGGAGTATTCCATCGTAATCCTGGACTTTGGGGAGTCAGGAGATGAGTTACTCGCTGCAAGATTCTTGGCCTCTGACTTGTTCTTGCAGCCATTGTATTTAAATAGCAAGCCCACTATGGTTTCTGGTTAACAGTAACCCCCAGGATGTTGATAGTGGAGGAGTCAGCAATAGTATTGTCATTGAATGTCATGGGGCAACGGTTGGATTCTCTCTTATTGAAGATAGTCATTGCCTGGCACTTGTGTGGTGCAAATGTTACTTGCTTCAGTCAGCCCAAACCCAGACATTTGTCCAGGTCTTGCATTATTTGGACACAAACTGTTTCTGTATCTAAGAAGACACAAATGATGCTGAACGTTCATCATGCAATCATCACAGAATGTCCCAATTTCGAAACTAATGAAGGAGGGAAGCTCACTGATGAAGCATGGTGAAGATGGTGATTAGAGGCTTAAAATCAGAATGTATGACAGATCAGAAATGGGGAAAAATTGTACTTCTGGAGGAAGTTATAAAGCTAATTGAGTCTAAAGGTTACAAATGCATGAATGAGTGTTTCAGTAGTAGGTGATCTGAGAAGGTGTAGGAGTGTACAGTTGTATGAAGGTGGAAGATGTTGATCACGGTGACTGAATGAATGTATGGTGTCCTATTACTCAGGAGTAGACCAAACACACCAACCACCCCGACTTTCTAGTTCTCATCCACTTTAACTCCTCCTCCCACTCCCCTGGTGACATGTCCATCCTTGGCCTTCACCACTGTCAGAGTGAGGCCAGACATAAACTGAAGGAACAATACCTCATTTTGCCACGGGACCTTATAGCCCAATGGCCTGAACATTGACTTCACGAGTTCCAAAACCTTCCCTCTCCCAACGTGTCCATCTTCTGACTCACCTACGCACTCCAGTCTTCCCACTAACCAATCACAATAGCCCCCTACCTGTATTCACCTATCTCCATCCACATACCGTCCTCCCAGTGGCCCCACCCTTCTATATTTATTTCAGGGCTTCCCTCCTCCTCAGTCCTGACAAAGGGTTTCAAACCAAAACGTTGGCTTTCCTAATCCTCAGATACTGTCTGATCTGCTGCGCCTTTCCAGCTCCACATTGGTTGACATCTTTGATGCTTTGAGACAGCCTATGCTGTCAAACTGTTAGATGTGTTGTTGTCAAGATTGTCAAGTTTGCAAAGAACTTGCAGACTCAAAGGGGTTGGGGAAAGGGAAGCACTGGTGAGTAGGGACATAGTTTGCAGCAGGCAACAAAGGCAATGGCATTGATGTTACCAACATAGAGTTGCAGAATATTTTGGTTTATCCAGAATTGAATGACAGACAAGCAACGAGTAGCAGCAATGGAGATCAAGAGGGTTGATTGTGAGGTGGAACCAAGTGACATTAGTGGGCATTCAGAACTTAAAGATTGTGTTTGTGAAGGAAGTCGCCAAGATCAGTCTGCAACCTGGTTATTAGAAACAGGAGGGAGTCACGCTGGTGTCCAGTAGCCTCTGACAAAAAACAAAGGAAACCACATGAAATGAGCCAATGACCAGCCAAGCAAAGATGCAGAGGTGTGGAAGAACGATGCTACAGTCAATTGTTTCAAAGATTGCAGGCAGAAGACGACGGATAAAGATGAATAATTTAACATGAGCATAGTGACCTCGGATTTATTTGTGACTTTGATAGGGACATTTCAATGCTCTGGCAGTTACCAACAGCTGATTCAAACCTGAAATCACAAGAAATACAAGGATGGATTTGGAATTACTTAACAAATTTTAAGCAGGTTCATTAAACATAATTTGCCCTTAACAAAGCTTTGCTTAATTAACCTGAATTTTCTCAAGGGTGTATCAATTTTATCCTCAATTATGTAACTTTACACCCTTATTTATATCTGTTGGGATGTAGTATTTACAATTCTCTAGTGCTCTGGCACTACTTTTATATCTGAGAAGAGTTGGAAAATTATTATCAATGCCTTCACCATTTTTATCTTTACTTTCTTCTTCCTTGGCTCCATTGCAGGCAGCATAGCAAAGCAGAACAGATCAGAATAGCAGACAAAAATGCATCCTGCCCTGATGTACTCAATGTATGTTATGCTTGGTTCGAACAGAAGGTCAATGATATGGTGTCACCTGCCCCAATAGCCTCAGATGCACCTGTACCCTCAGTCACTGTTGCACATGTTGGATCAGCCTTTCTGAGAGTGAATCCACAGAAAGCAACTGGCCCAGAAGGAATTTCAGCTGTGCACTCAGATCCTGTGCCCACCAGCTGGTGGGATTATTCACTCTCTCTCCTTACTACAATCTGAGGCTCCACCTGTTTCAAGAAGATCACCATCGTCCTGGTACCTAAGAAAATCCATGCAGTGTGCCTCACTGACTACTGCCCAGCGGCTCTGGCCTGCTTAATTATGAAATGCTTTGAGAGATTAGTCATGGCTCATATCAACTCAAGCCTCCCAGCCTACTTTGATCTCTTGCAATTCCCCTATCATAGCAACACGTCCACGGTAGACACCAGTTCCCTACGCTCATCCCTGGAACATCTGGACAACAAGGATACCTATGTGAGGCTGCTACTCTTTGAATGCAGCTCTGCCTTCAACCCTATAATTCCATCCAAACTAAATCTCCAACTCTGAGATCCCAGGTTTCTGCTCCACCCTCTGCAACTGGATCCTCAACTTCCTGACCCACAGACCGCAAATCAGTGAGACTGGGTAACAGAGCATCCTCCACAACAATCCTCAACACAGGCACCATGCAGGGCTGAGTACTCAATGTGGCCAAATTTCATCCTAACTTCATCTACAAGCTCACTGATGACACCACCGTTGTAAGCTGGGTATCAAACAATGACGAGACAAAATAGAGGAATGACAGCAAAATGAAAAAGCTGGTCATTGACTTTAGGAAGCAAATAGGAGGGCACGCTCCTGTCTATATCAATGGTGCTGAGGTGGAGATGGTCAAGAGCATCAAATTTCTGGGAGTGATGATCACCAACAATGTGTCCTGGCTCACCCACATTGATGCAAAGATCAAAAAAGCACAACAACACCTCGACTTCCTCAGGAGGCTAAGGAAATTTGGCATATCCATTAAGGCTCTTCCCAATTTTTATAAATTCACTATAGAAGACATTCGATCCAGATACAAAGAACAAAGAAAATTACAGCACAGGAACAGGCCCTTCAGCCCTCCAAGCCTGCGCCGATCGAGATCCTCTGTCTAAACCTGCCATGTATTCTCTAAGGGTCTGTATCCCTTTGCTCCCTGCCCAGATACATCTTAAAAGACACCATCGTGTCTACCACCTCACTGGCAACACGCTCCAGGCACCCACCACCATCTGCGGAAAGAACTTTCCACGCATATCTCCCATAAACTTTCCTCCTCTCACTTTGAACTCATGACTCCCTAGTAATTGAGTCCCCCACTCTGGGAAAAAGCTTCTTGCTATCCGCCCTGTCTATGTATCCACCCTTCATGATTTTGTAGACTTCAATCAGGTCCGCCCTCAATCTCCGTGTTTCTAATGAAAATAATCCTAATCTACTCAATCTCTCTTCATAGCTAGCGCCCTCCATACCAGGCAACATCCTGGTGAACCTCCTCTGCACCCTCTCCAAAGCATCCACATCCTTTTGGTAATGTGGCAACCAGAACTGCACACAGTAATCCAAATGTGGCCGAACCAAAGTCCTATACAACTGCAGCATGACCTGCCAACTCTTGTACTCAATACCCCGTGTGATGAATGAAAGCATGCCATATGCCGCCTTGACCATTCTATTGACCTGCGTTGCCACCTTCAGGGAGCAATGGACCTGAACACCCAGACCTCTCTGTACATCAATTTTCCCCAGGGCTTTTCCATTTACTGTATAGTTCGCTCGTGAATTAGATCATGGCTTGCTGTGGCAACTGCTCCACCCAGGACTGCAGGAAAGTACAGAGATGTGAATACAGATCAGTCCATCACACAAGCTAACCTTCCATCCACCAATTCCACTTCTCACTGACTTAGAAAGACATCAAACATAATCAAAGACCCCTCCCACCCTGGTTATAATCTCTTCCACTGGGCAGAAGATACAAAAGCTTAAACATATGTACCAACAGATTTGAGAACAGCTTCTTCCCTGCTTTTATTATGCTTCTGAATGGACCTCTCAAATTTCAAATTTAATGGTGATCTCACTCTGTATGGACCTTCTCTGCACCCCACAGCATTATATTCCTCGCTCTGTTCTGTTACCTTTTTGCAGTTTGTACAGTATGATCTGCCTGTACTGCACAAAAAACAAACCTAGCTTGATGTGACAATGATAAATCAAAGCAAATTAAAAATCTTAGAGATAGTAAGAACTGCCTATGCTGGAGTCAGAAATAACACTGTGCGGAGCTGGAAGAACACAGCTGGTCAGGCAGCATCACAGGAGAAGGATAGCTGACGTTTTGAGTCTGGACCCTTCTTCAGAATTATTAGATCAAAACTCTCTGTTCTACTTCAGCCATTCTTCCTGATACCTCCTTGTTTGTCAATTTTTAATCCAACAAGTATTTCAACTAATTTCCCTTCACCACGTTTTCGCACCACCTACCTCCTGGTTAAGATCACATGCTCTGATTTAGTCCCTCAACCAGTCCCCATGCCTTGCTCATGACCCTAATCAATGGCTCTCCTACTTTTATCACCCTTATACTATTTCGATATATCTGGAGGAGATCATTGGAATCCCTTTCATGATAGCTGCCAATCTCTTCTCGTATTGTCCCTTGGCAGGGTTTTGCCAATTCCCCTCTGAGCTTTATATATAGAATTAGTCCTCATTATTTTATTCCCCCATTCCACTTTTCTCCTTTAGATGAAAATGTATCTATTCACAACTTTCCTTAAATCTGTGAAAACCGCCCTTTCAGGAAGTACATTCCAACTCTTATCAATATTTTGCGTTAGAAAAGCCATACATCAGCTCTGCGACTTTTTTTGCTAATTACTTTTTTGTTTCCAATAGGCTGTCTACCACCATCTAGTGGTAAATGGCTTTAACTGTTGTTCCTGTTTCACTGTATTTTGTCTACCATCTAGTGGTTGATTTCAGCAACTGTAGGTGTTCTGTCTGCAAAGAAGAACACATTTGGCTTCACCATCACCCAAGCCCTATACCTGCGTAGCCTTCTGTGATCAGGAAAACCTGCAGGCTGTCTCCGCATTTCATGGCTGTCCACTATTCAGTTATCAACTTCAGCAACAAAAATAGAGGTTGCTGGAAAAGCTCAGCAGGTCTGACAGCATCAGTGAAGAAAGATCAGAGTTACATTTCGGATCCAGTGACCCTTAGAACTCTGTACTGTTCTGAGGAAGGGCTACTGGACCCGAAACGTTAACTCTGATTTTTTGAGCTTTTCCAGCAACTTTTGTTGTTGTTCCTGATTTATGGCTCTGCAGTTCTTTCAATTTTTATGAACTTCAATAAACTTGTTTTATATTCCCTTGAGTTTAGAAAATTGCAGAGTAAAATTACTGAGGAATTTGATAGCACATAGGGACATAATAGGAGCAAGAGTGGACAATAGATCTGTTGAGTTACTTGATAAGATCATGGCTAAATTTCCACATCAACTGCATTTTCCTACACTATTCCTGTATTGTGTGAATCTTCAGTGCTCCTTAAGCTAGAATTAATGCCCCTCTGGGGTAGAGAAATCTAAAGTTTTAAAATGTACCTGTTCTCTTCATTTGAGTGGCTGATACCTGACCCTGAGATCTCGAGCCCTAGTTCTAGACTGTTCAGCTTGGGAAACACTTGCCTAGCTTCGACCTTGTCAAACATGAGAAAATTATTACAGGTTTGGACGCAATCACCTCTCATTCTTCTAAACTCCACAAAATATGAGCTCATTTCACTTAATCTCCTTCAAGGGACCACAACCAGACGGTGCTGGAAAAACTCAGCAGGCCTGGGAGAATCTGTGGAGAGAAAACAGAGTTCACATTTCAGGTCCAGTGACCTTTCTTCAGAGCTGTTGGTTACTAGGAAAAGATTAGTATATATCCTGAAGATGGATGTGATTTGAGGTGGTTAGGAATAGTTAATATCCAGTGAAGGAGCCCAGACACAGAAAGACAACAGCAGTTGGGCAAAGGCATCGGTACAGTCAACCAGAGAGAATCAATAGCATGCTAATGGGGACCATAAGTACCTAGCAATGGATTGATTGTGACAGCAGCCCACGTGAAGTCGAAGCCTGGTGTGTGAGGGTAGGGGTAAAGATAGAAGTGAAGGTGCTCCAGCTCTAAAAACATTGAACTCGATATCGAGCACCAAAGGCTCCAGAGTGCCCAAGCAGAAACTGAGGCCCTGTTCATCCAGCTTGCAGTGAGCTTCGCTGGAACATTGCAGAGATGTTAACCAGGGAGTTAGTTGGTGTGTTGAAGTGGCAAGCAACTGGAAACTCGGAAATATTGTTGTGGATAGAATGTAGGTGTTCTGCAATGCAGTCTCCCAGTCTGCACTTTGTCTCCCCGGTGAGACTCGGGTGAGACCACATTGTGAGCAGAGAATACAGTGACCGAGGCTGAGTAAAATGCAGGTGAATCACTGCTTCACCTGGAAGGTGTGCCTAGGGCCTTAGATAGTGAGGAGGGAGGAGGTACACAGGCAGGTGTCACACCTTCTGTAATTGCATGGGAAAGTGCCGTGGGAGTGTGGGAAGGTTTTGGGAGTGGGGGAGGAGTGGACCAGGGTGACCCAGAGGGATCGTTCCCTGAGGAAAGCTGATACGGGAGGAGGGGGGAATGCATGCCTTGCTAGAGGTGGCAGAAATGGTGGCTGACCGTTCTTTGTTGTTGATGCTGGTGGGATGGTAGGTGAGGACCAGGGGAATCCTATTGCTGTTGAGGGAGGGAAAAGAAGGGGTGAGGACAAAAGTGTGGGAGATGGGTTGGATAACTGTCAACCATGATGGTGGGGAATCATCAATTGAGAAAGAAGCTGGACATTTCGGAGACAGCCTTGACGAAGATGGCATCATCAGAACAGATAAGACGGAGTTGGAGAAACTGCGAGAATGAAATAGAGTTTCTACAGGAAGTAGAGTGTGAGGATTTAGTCAAGATAACTATGGGAGTCGATGGGTTTGTCGTGGATATTGATTGCCAACCTATCCCTACAAATGGAAGCAGGGATATCGAGGAAGAGAATGGAGAAGCCAGGATGGACCGGGTGAAAGTGACGGAGGAATCAAATTTTTGATCGATTGTTCCAATTCCCAATGAGAGAGGGAAGCAGCGTCAACGATATCATCAATATGCCAGAGAAAGAGCTGTGGGTGAGGGCCGGAGTAGGACTGGAGCAAGGAATGTGCCGTATAACTCTCAAAGAGACAGGCATAACTGGGACCCATGCGGGCCAAGGAACTGCTTCCCCACCACACCCAGCAGTGCAGGAAGAAGAAAGAATCCTACTCTACCACTGCACATAAATCTCCCTAAGGCTCATGGGCAGAATTCTCAGTATTTCATATCCACTCAGCGGCTTCCTCCCAAACTACTAATCCTTACTGCCCTCTGCCCTTCTTACTCAATCCTTGGAACCACTTCTGTAGAGATTGAAACAAGGTCAGCCAGATGGACCTCATAGAATAAGCATTCCTTGGTCGGGACTATTAATTTTGTCTGATCAGGGAGACCTGACTGACAGATAAGAACAGGAATTTCAAGACATCTAGTTCACACAGAGAGCTGGCTCGGGGATGGATCAGTGTCAATGACTCTCCACATGGGAGTGAAAGTTGGCTTGGTGATGGGATACCACCCTCTGTGGAGTTGTTCTCACCTCATTGTGTCCACGCATCCCCATTGCTTAATCTTCCATCCACTTCCTTCATTCTTGACCCTCCATTTGTCCCACAGCAGGAGAAAATGTTTCAATTGGGCCAAGTGAAGTTTGGGGATGCACAGCTAAATCTTCAACATGATATGGGGTGATGGTAGAATAGTTGAGAAGGATAGAGAAGAGCACGGTGTTTGTGTAGAGATGTGTAGATCTCCATGGGCAACCAGTGTGATGGGATTCATTGTACTCTGCTGTACACTTCTCCCTAACTCAGGCAATTCCAGAGCTACCACAGCACTGTCCTTTGATTTATCTCACCGTGTGCCTCTGACAAACCTGCCCACTGTGCCTGTGCATTCTGACAGTCATTAATGGCTGAAACTGTGGGATCATCTCCTGTCTGGCCACTAACTCATTCTTAATCTGCACAAGTTTTCAACCCTCCTATACACTAATTCTCTCTCTTCTTTGATTCAAGCACTGGCAATGCCCAGCAAACCTCTGCGAAGAACTGGCCAGCACCAGAGTCCCTCAGTTCCACCACCACCTCTGAAGAAGAAGCTACCTAACACTCAGAGGATATGTTGGTGAGGCTTTCAGCTGCACCCTCCACCAGCTCAGAGAGTTTCACTGCATTGCATTCCCTACCTAGATTAGACCCTAGAGAGAAAACCATCACTTCCACAGCTGACCAAGGAAGTAATGCCCCAGGTCTTGAGCAATCAGAGAATTTCCAGGAACTCGCCAGAGGCTGCATTGATGATGCCACCTAGCATGGTGACAAAACGTCTGAACAAAAACAAGCCAGCTTGGCGAGCAAGTCAACAACCTCACCACTACCTGAGCTACAGAACTTTGCCAAAACTTTAAACTGGGCACCTTCTCAGACCCAGACAGGAGATGGTCCCATAGTTTCAGCCATTAATGACTGTCAGAATGCACAGGCCCAGTGGGCAGGTTTGTCAGAGGCACATGGTGAGATAAACCAAAGGACAGTGCTGTGGTAGCTCTGGCTGCCGGCTAGACACACTCCATTCCCCTCGCCATAGATGCTCAGCATCAATAACAAGGCAAGGTTGGCCAGTGGATCTCAATCTCACTCCAGATGTCCCCTCTCTTAGAGTGGTGCCAGTAAGCCCCTCCACCTCTCCTCTGAGGCCAACAAGGCCAAATGCAGAGCAGGTTCCCCCAACCCCCTAGGTACTGGAGTCAGGATTGCACTCTGATGTATTCAGAGGGGAAGGAAGAAACAAATCGAATGAGTGCACATCGGCAGCATGGCGACACTTCGTTGTAAATTACCTTGCTCTTTAGTAAAGCTGTGTTTGTTGTACACCTAGCATGCCTGTGTAGCTGCTGAACCTTGTGAAATTGCATCCATTTATGAAATGGTCAGTCTCTTCAGATATCCCATGAATGGAAGAGGTTATAATGACAAAGTGTTGTACGCCTTTCACAAGTAACCAAATCCTTGGCTGCAGATAGCCTCCAACATCATGGATCCCTGGAACTGTGACAATAATGATTGGAGCCAAGGCATTACACAGTAATATGGACAGCACTGAGGCTAAACATAACATTGCCCTAGGGCCTGCCCTGCACAAGTCATCCACACTTACACTTGGCTAGAGAGAGTGAGAGTATGGAATTGCCGACGTTTGCACGCACCTCTACAGGCAAAGGTTCCTTCCATCCATCAGCTTTCCAGGGGTGTGCACTAACGTTCAAAGCTGGGAGATGTATAATGGGAACTTTACAAGACTTGCACAAGGCATTGGCTTGCTCATAGAAGCTGCACAAAGCAGTGCCTCTCAGATTAAATGTCAACATATTGGATGTTTAAGCATTCATATGCTAACTGAAGCCATAAACGGAATCCTACTTAGCGCCGTACATTGTTAGTGTCACTATTTGCTTCTTTCTCACAAAGAGAAAGTAGGCCTTGTTTCATATAGACATTTGAAGGTGGAATAACCTGAAGATACAAAGCATAATTAGATAAAAAGGAAGCATTCAGTCAGCAACAGTAAAGCTCAAGTAATACAAAAGAAACCACCTCCATGTCTGATTTCAACTAACCAAGGCCTGCCTTCTATTTAACTAATAAAAAATTGCACAATGAAAGGATGTCCAAATCTGACTCATTCAGCCACTGAAAGTGGGTTTCAATGAGATTCTCTATGGTTTCTGCTGTTCGAGTATGCACTGCTTTATCATTTTTTCTTGGATGCCCCTCTCAGTCAATACCCTGATTCTCATCTTTTCCCCAGGCAATCCCCTCTTTATTAGCTCCAGCTGCAAAAGACACGGTTAGTCACAGTGATGTAGCTCACTGGTTCCACACGATGTTACAAGCTTCTGCTAGAGTGGCCCAGGCATCAAAACCTCATCTTAACAAAGACAAAATAAATTGTTGGAAATTGGGGTCCCTTTAAGATTATTTTTATCCTGGTATTTCCTGTTAGCATGTGAACTCATTTAACTGCTGTAACTAGCTTTCCCTAAACTCAAACAAGTTTCTAGTAAATAAAGCCAAAGGACAAGAAAGGCTTTAATAATCATTTGGATGACCGTGGCTGTGATGTTCCATTGACATGACTTCAAAGAATTAGTGGCATCGTGTACACACTAATATCAATTTTAGGAAAATAAATAATCTTAGAATGAATGACAATGAACCTTCAGATGAAGGTGGGCAAGGAAACAAGTTATTTTGACATCAATTGCTCTGTGCTCATTGACTGGAAGGATTCAGACAAGTGATTGACGCAGTATGGTTAGCAACCAAAAGTATAGAATATTATTGGGTTAGGTGAGAAATGAGGGAGAAATGTTCCAGGGGACAAGCCATTATGTTCTTGGGAGAAAACCAAGAGCTCCCTCCACCAGTCTGAGTATAGAGCGAACACTGCTACCAGAGAATGTTAACCAAAGCTGCTGCATCATTCGACCTTTAAATCATTACTAAACTAACTGAAAATTCCTTGTGAATGGTCGACCTCCCATATTAGATTAGTATGGCCACATATCCCTCAAAATTTAACACTGTTCCACTATGGTCCTGGTGGAATCACAGACATTCGTATACAGGGGGTTCTCCTACAACATCATGGTTGCGTGCCTGAGCAGCATTGTGTTTATAGAAAGCCGAAGCATACGAAAAACAGGGCGTGTGGCAGACCACCAAAAAAATCATTCAAAAATAACTCAAAAGCCTAACACTAAGGATAGCACAGTTTGGGTCAATGTTTAATTCATATCTAACAATGAAATAAAAGTAAATGTAACAGTTTAGCTTGAAAAAATGTCAAAGTGACTTGATGGGGAAGGAGGTTTTGAGGTTGCTCTGTTGTTAATGCAGGGGCTGAGGATCGTCATTGTCATCATCACCTTCAGGTGCAGTTGTGGTTACAGGGTTAGGGCGAAAAATAGTTAATCTAGAAGTGGATCGCTGCCATTCCTTATCTTCTAGCGGTCTCTTGGGGGTTGGCGTTTATCACCAGGACGCTTCTTGCTAACGTTCTAGTCACTTTGTCCTTGCATTTTTGTGGGTAACACAACAGAATTCACAAAACAATCAAGTACTGTATCTCTCATAGAAAGTGCAATGATCATGTGATGCCAGCACAGAGACCCTTTTGGCGCTGACATTGCTTCTTGGGCTTTGTGCTGAGCATATGCAATCATGCGATGTCAACATGTACCTGATGGAATTGCATTATAGCCAACACAAGTTCACGCTTTAAAAATAGCATTCCTTCATTCGTCAGTTGCACTGTGGCCAATTCGTGTTGCTGGAACACACGTCATAGCAGAACCCCCCTGTAATGTGTTCTAAATCGGTCTGACTGTAAGATGTCGAAGCAGGAGTAGATCATTCAGCCCATACAGATCAGTCAATACTGTACCACCATTCCACTTTCCTGCCTTTTCCCCATAAGACATGATTTCCTTACTAATGAAAATCTATCTGTCTCAGACTTAATATACTTAATAAACAAATCTCTACTGCCCCGTGTGGTAGAGATTTCCACAGAATTACCACCCTCTGAGAGGAGAAATTCCTCCCGATATAAATCGGTGACTCGTTTTTCTGAGATTATGTCCTCTGGTCATAGAGGCTTGACAGGGTTAAATGGGAGAACCTAGAACCAGTGGGCATTGTCTCAGAATAATGGAGCACCCATTTAAGATTGAGATGAGGAGGAATTTATTCTCTCAGAGTGAGCTGTGGGGCAGAGTCTTTGTGTATATTTATTGCAGTGATTAATACATTCTTCAGTAAAGGAACGAAAGATTATGGGGAATGGACAGGAAAGTTGATGTGAGAATTGTCAAAACAGCCGTGATACTACTGAATTGAGAAGCAGGCCAAACAGTCTACTCCTGTTCCCATTTCTTTAGCTATAATGGTCTTTCAGTCTTAGATTCTCCCACAAAGTGAAACAACTTTACAGTATCAACTCTGCCATTTCCCTAAGAGTCTTTTATGTTTCAATAAGGATGTCTATTATTCTTCTAAACTCCAAGGAGTACAAGCCCAACATACTCAACCTCTCTTGATAATACAATCCCTCCATACCCAGTATCAGCCTTGTGAGCATTCTCTGGACTGTTTCCAATGCCAACATATCTTTCCTTAGATGAGGGGACCAAGACTGTTCACAGTATTACATCTGTGGTCTAACTATTGCCTTGAGAAGTTTTAGCAAGGCAGCCATGGAAATAAAAGCCAGTGTTCTGTTTACCTTCTCTATTACCAGCTGAACTTGGATGCTGGATTTTTGTGATTTATCCAACATCAAACTTTCCCACTTTATACACTACCTGCCAATTTTTTGCCCTTTCTGTTTGTACCTCCACACAGATTCTCCATGATTTCCTCACCACTTGCCTTCCCGTCTATTTTGTGTCATCTCCAAACTTGGCTACAATGCATTCACTTCAATCATCCAAGCCATTAATACATGTTGTAAATAATTGTAGCCCTAGCTGTGATCCCATGGCATTCCACTAGATACAGAGGGCCATTCTGAAAATGCCACCATTATCCCAACTCTCTGTCTTCTATTCATTAGCAAATCCTCTCTCCATGCCTTTCCACTACCTCCAATACTGTGGGCTCTTATTTTTTGAGTAGCCTAACCTTATCAAACATACATTGAAATTTCAAATGTATTACAACCAGTGATTCCCTTTATCAATCCCACCCATTACCTGTTCAAAGAATTCGAATAATTTTGAAAGAATTCTAAGAGTTTTTCAGGAGTGATTTTCCCTTTGTGAAGCAAAGCTGTTTCTGCTTGATCATATTAAGATTGCTAAATACTATACTATTACATGCATTGTAATAAACTCTAACATTTTCCCAAAAGCAGGTGTGAAGTTAGAGATAATGGAAACTGCAGATGCTGGAGAATCCGAGATAACAAAGTGTGGAGCTGGATAAACACAGCAGGCCAAGCAGCATCTTAGGAGCACAAAAGCTGACGTTTCAGGCCTAGACCCTTCATCAGAAAAAGGGGAGGGGAGAGGGTTCTGAAATAAATAGAGGGAGAGGGGGAGGTGGATCGAAGATGGATAGAGGAGAAGATAGGCAGAGAGGAAACAGACAAGTTAAAGAGGTGGGGATGGAGCCAGTAGAGGAGAGTATAGGTGGGGAGGTAGGGAGGAGATAGGTCAGTCCGGGGAGGACGGACAGGTCAAGGGATGAGGTTAGTAGGTAGGAAATGGGGGTGCAGTTTGAGGTGGGAGGAGGGGATAAGTGAGAGGAAGAACAGGGTAGGGAGACGGGGACAAGCTGGGCTGGTTTTGGGATGCAGTGGGGTGAGGGGAGATTTTGAAGCTTGTGAAGTCCACATTGATACCATTGGGCTTCAGGGTTCCCAACCAGAATATGAGTTGCTGTTCTTGCAACCTTTGGGTGGCATCATTGTGGCACTGCAGGAGGCCCATGATGGACATGTCGTCTGAGGAATGGGAGGGGGTGGTAAAATGGTTCACAACTGGGATGTGCAGTTGCTTATTGCGAACCGAGCGGAGGTGTTCTGCAAAGTGGTCCCCAAGCCTCCACTTGGTTTCCCCAATGTAGAGGAGGCCACAACGGTTACTGCAAATGCAGTATACCACATTGGCAGATGTGCAGGTGAACATCTGCTTGATTTGGAAAGTCTTCTTGGGGCCTGGGATGGAGGTGAGGGAGGAGGTGTGGGGGCAAGTGTAGCACCTCCTGCGGTTGCAGGGGAAGGTGCCGGGTGTGGTGGGGTTGGAGGGGAGTGTGGAGCAGACAAGGGAGTCATGGAGAGAGTGGTTCCTCCGGAATGCAGACAAGGGTGGGGATGGAAAAATGTCTTGGGTGGTGGGGTCGGATTGTAGATGGCGGAAGTGTCGGAGGATGATGCGTTGTATCCGGAGGTTGGTGGGGTGGTAAGTGAGGACTAGGGGAGTTCTCTTTTGGTGGCTATTGAGGGAATGGGATGTGAGGGATGAGTTGCAGGAAATGCGGGAGACATGGTCAAGGGCATTCTCAACCACTGCGGGGGGGATGTTGCGGTCCTTAAAAAACGAGGATATCTGAGATGTACAGGAGTGGAATGCCTCATCCAGGGAACAGCTGTGGCAAAGGTGAAAGATTTGGGAATGGGGATGGAATTTTTGCAGGAAGCTGGGTGGGAGGGAGAAGGTGTATTCGAGGTAGCTGTGGGAGCCGGTGGGCTTGAAATGGACATCAGTTTCTAGGTGGTTGCCTGAGATGGAGACAGAAAGGTCCAGGAAGGTTAGAGATGTGTTGGACATGGTCCAGGTGAACTTGAGGTTGGGGTGGATGGTGTTGGTGAAGTGGATGAACTGTTCAAGCTCCTCATAGGAAAACGAGGCGGTGCCGATACAGTCATCAATGTAACGGAGGAAGAGGTGGGGTTTGGGGCCAGTGTAGGTACGGAAGATGGATTGTTCCACTTAACCTACAATGAGTCAGGCATAGCTTGGGCCCGTGCGGTTACCCATGGCCACCCCCTTCGTCTGTAGGAAGTGGGAGGAATCAAAAGAGAAGTCGTTGAAAGTGAGGACATGTTCGGCTAGGCAGATGAAGGTGTCGGTGGAGGGGGACTGCTCAGACCTCTGGGACAGGAAGAAGCGGAGGGCCTTTAGGCCATCTGCATGGGGAATGCAGGTGTATAGGGACTGGACGTCCATAGTAAAAATGAGGCATTGGGGACCGGGGAATTGGAAGTTCTGGAAGAGGTGAAGGGCGTGGGTTGTGTCACGGATGTAAGTAAGGAGTTCCCGGACCAAGGGGGAGATAAGTTCGGTGGGACAGGAGCAGGCGGAGATAATAGGTCAACCAGGGCAGGCGGGTTTGTGGATTTTGGGAAGGAGATAGAAGTGCGGGTTTGGGGAACGATGAGGTTGGAGGCTGTGGGTGGGAAGTCACCTGAGGTGCAGAGGTTGTGGATGGTTTGGGGGATGATGGTTTGGTGCTCAGAGGTGGGGTCATGATCCAGGGAGCAGTAGGAGGAGGTGTCGGAGAGATGGCATCTGGTCTCAGCGATGTCGTGGTCAGTGCGCCATACTACAACTGTGCTTCCCTTGTCCGCAGGTTTTCTGGTCAGGTTGGGATTGGAGCGGAGGGCTGCGCGTTCTGTGGGGGTGAGGTTGGAGTGGGTGAGATGGGTGGAGAGTTTGAGGTGGTTAATGTTAACTGGTTTCTACTTCAGTGTTCTCTGTCTCCTTCCCTTTTTTAAATATAAATGTTACTTTGGTAGCTTTCCATTCCTCTGGGATTTGTTGAGAATCTAAGGAGTTTTGGAATATTAATACAAGTGTATCCAAAATCTCTGCATTTGCTTCTTTTATCCTAAGAGGCAATTCATCAGGTCCAGGGCAACTGTTGATCTTTAACTCTATTAATTTCCCTCGTACATCTTCTCTAGTTTTAATTCTTATTTCCTCTTATTTATTTCCTCTTGTTTCCTCTCATTTATTTCCTCTTGTTTTTTTATCCCCTTGATTATTTCGTATTTCTAGAATGCTATTTGTGCATTGTGTTTATTCAACTTCTCTGCCATTTCCTCATTCCCAAGTATTATTTCTCCAATCTCATTTGCCATGGGCCTATGCTCAATTTGGCCTCCCTCTTTATAATATTTAAAGAAGCTCTTGCTATCTTCATATTGTGTAGAAGCTTACTCTCAAAGTTTATCTTCTCTCGATTTATTTTTTCTTTGCTCATCTTTTGTTGGTTTTTAGAACTTTCCCAATCCTTTGGCTTACTACCAATCTTTGCCGCGTTGTATGATTTTCCTCTCAATTTGATGCTATCCTTAACTTCCCTGGTTAACCATGATGAGTTTATTTCCTTCCTGTATCCTTCTATCCTTCTAGAATATACCTTAGTTATGAGCCATGAATTATTTCCATAGCATCTGTCATTATCCCTCAACATCTTTACTGTTCAAATTCCAGCTTCACTCCAGCCAGATCTGTCCTTATTCTTTACAAATACACTATTGAAGTTTAACACAATTGTTTCTGGCTCAAATTTCTCCCTTTCAACTCAAATGTTAAATCCTACCATGCTTCCATTACTGTTTCCTAGGGGATCTTTTATTCCCACATCATTTTTTAAACCTGATTCATTACACATCTGTCATTCTCACATTCCAATCACTTAATCTGCACTATTTTTACTTGTTACATTCTCCTCTGTCCTCTACCCCCGTCTGAGGGTGACTGTCTGTGTCCTCCAATCCGGCAGTTCGACACACCATTGTCTGCCATTCTCATATTCCGAACACTTAATCTGAACTCTGAACATCTTTTCTCCCCAAACACTATACACACCCCAACCCCCACCCTCCCTACTATTGCATAAATGCTGCGCCCTCCACACTTCACATCAGCTCTGATGAAGAGTCATTTGGACTCAAAATGTTAGCTTACTCTCGCCCCATGGATGCTGACTGACCAGCTGTGACCTCCAGCACTTGGTATTTTCAGTGCAGATATAAAATACCTTGCTTCCTCGCCTAACTAAATGGCTTTAACCAAATTAGAGGGAGTGAGGGTCTGGGAAAGGGGAGAGTAGGTTTATAAAGCAAAAGGATTTGGCAGCATTACAGGGCAGCTATTTGGCCAACAGTATCAAGAGTGGGACAGGAAGGCACAGAGGGTACAAACATAGAAAAACAGCAGTGAATAGCAATCTGGGGATTTCATAAAAGTGTTGCTAGACATGTTTGGTGGAGGTAGTGCTTGTCTCCTAACTGCCATCCCTATGTATTCTAAGAAATGTGGAAGAAAGCAGGAACTATGAATTCTCATATACATTACAGATCTGTATATTTGGCAGAGACCTCCAGAATATGGCATTAATTGTCACAAAGAACTTGAACATTGATGGAGTGGAGTCTTCCTTGTTGAAGAACTTTCCTTTTGAAGAAAGGGCATTGTTAAAGCAAAATGCATGCAATAATAGTACCCTGCACCCAAAGGTAACCAGAAATGTTAGCAGAACATATTATCCACCTATTTGACTCGACCAGAGTTAGACGAACATGAGGAGAGGCCACTTTGGATTTGGTGCTGGTCAATGAACCGGGCCAAGTGTTGGACCTGTTGGTCGGAGAGCATTTTGGCGGTAGCGATCATAACTCTGTTACTTTTACCATAGTCATGGAAAAGGATAGGTACACACAGCAGGGTAAGGTTTACAATTAGAGGAAGGGTGATTACAATTCTGTTAGGCAAGAATTAGGTAACATAAAATGGAAACAGATGCTGTCAGGGAAGAGCACTATAGAAATGTGGAGATTGTTTAAGGAATGCATACTGCATGTGCTCGATACATTTATCCCCAGCAGGCAAGGAAAATGCAGTCGAGTGAGGGAGCCTTGCTTCACAAGAGAGGTCGAATGACTGATTAACAGAAAAAAGGATGGTTATATAAGTTTGGAAAATAAGGAATGGAAAAGGCTCTAGAGGGATATAAATTAGTCAAGAAGGAGCTGAAGAAAGGGCTTAGGAGAGCTGTAAGGGGGCATGAGAAAACCTTGGCAGATAGGATCAAGGAAAACTCCAAGGCTTTTTACACATACGTGAGGAATAAGAGAATGACCAGAGAAAGGGTAGGACCGATCAAGGATTGTAAAGGGAACTTGTGCACAGAGCCTAAAGAGATAGGAGAGGTCCTTAATGAATACTTTTCTTCGGCATTCACGACTGAGAGGGATCTATTTGTAAAGGAGGACAGCGTGAAACAGGCTGGTAGGCTAGAGGAGGTCGATGTTAGTAAGGAAGATGTAATAGGAATTTTGAGAAACTTGTAGATAGATAAGTCCTCCAAGCCTGATGGGATTTATCCAAGGATTCTGTAGGAAGGGAGGGAAAAGATCACAGGGCCTTTGGCAATGATCTTTTCGTCTTCACACTCCACAGGTATTGTGCTGGAAGATTGGAGAGAGGCAAACATCATTCCCTTGTTCCAAAAAGGGAATAGGGACAACCCCGGAAATTACAGGCCAGTTAATCTTACATCAGTAGCAGGCAAATCATTGGAAAGAGCTCTGAGAGATAGAATTTATGATCACTTGGTTCGGCACAATTTGATTTGTGATAGTCAGCATGGATTTTTGAGGGGTAGATCATGCCCCATGAACCTTATTGAATTCTTTGAAGAGGAGACCAAACATGTGGATGAAAGTAGAGCAGTGGATGTGGTATGCATGGATTTAAGTAAGGCGTTTGATAAGGCTCCCCATGGCAGGCTTATGCAGAAGGTAAGGAAGCATGGGATAGGGGGAAATGTGGCGGATTGGATTCAGAATTGGCTGACCCTTAGAAGGCAAAGAGTGGTAGTGGACAGAAAATATTCAACATAGCGCTCAGTTACGAGTGGTGTACCACAAGGATCTGTCCTGGGTCCTCTTCTATTTGTGATTTTTGTAAATGATTTGGATGAAGGAGTGGAAGGGTGGATTAGTAAGTTTGCAGATGATATGAAGGTAGGTTGAGTTGTGGACAGTGCGGAGGGCTATTCGAAGTTACAAAGGGACATTGATAGGATGCAGAGCTGGGCTGAGAAGTGGCAGATGGTGTTTAACCCTGAAAAGTGTGAGGTGATTCATTTTGGAAGGACAAGTTTGAAAGCAGAATACAGGGTTAACGGAAAGATTCTTGACAGCATGGAGGAGCCGAGGGATCTTGGTGTTTATGTCCACAGTTTCCTGAAAGCTGCCACCCAGATGGATAGAGTTGTTAAGAAGGTGTAAGGTGTGTTAGCTTTCATTAATAGAGGGATTGAGTTCATGAGCCTTGAAGTTATGCTCCAGCAATACAAAAGCCTGGTTTGATCACGTCTGGAGTATTGTGTCCAGTTCTGGTTGCCTCATTACAGGAAAGATGTGAAAGCATTGGAAAAGGTGCAGAGGAGATTTACCAGGATGTTGCCTGGAATGGAAGGAGGGTCTTACAAGAAAAGGTTGAGAGAGCTAGGGCTTTTCTCTTAGAGCAACAAAGGATGAGAAGTGACTTGATAGAGGTGTACAAAATGATCGGAGGTACAGATAGAGTGGGCAGCCAGGGACTTTTTCCTAGGGTGGAGGTAGCTATTATGAGGGGGCATAGTTTTAAAGTGAGTGGAGGTAGATATAGGGGAGACGTCAGAGGTAGGCTCTTTACTCAGAGAGTAGTCAGGGAATGGAATGTATTGCCAGAGAAGGTAGTGGACTTGGCCTCATTAGGGACATTTAAGTGGCTATTAGGTAGGCATATGGATGATACTGTAAGGTAGGGGTGGAGGTTAGATAGACCTTAGGATTAGGGTAAAATTTCAGCGCAATATCATGGGCCAAAGGGCTGTACTGTTCTATGTTCTATGTTCTACCCTTTACAGGGGTACAATGTAAACTAGAGAGATGTGAACAAATTCGTCTCAATGATAACTCAAATGGAAGACTTTTGGTATCAGAAGTTTGTTTTACCAGATACAGCAATAGAAATATTATCACTCATAATGCAAACTAAATATGGATTACATAGTATTATAGAATCCAACAGACATTTATTACAGTTGACTGTTAAGTACACACATTTTATACTCTGGCTCATAACATTCTGGACTAGCATTAAGTTAGCAGATTTCAACAGAGAAGTGAAACGTAAAGTCACGACAGTACTGCTCTCTTGTTAGAGGAATACCAACTTGTGGTGAGTTTATCCTGAGGATCATCACATCTCAGGCAGGAGGCAAGAAGGTAGGACCTTCATGAGTAATGTGGTTTGGGAATTCAACCCACACTATTGGTGCCACCCTCCATTACAAACCAGCCATTTAGCCAAACAAGCATGGGTATGCTTCTAGTAGAGTGTCATGCTTCACGAGGCTATAGCAGCATTTGACTCCTTTATACTCTCAGGTCTCACATTATGATACAGTGAAGATGTCATAGGTATGACCCTTAAAGGTACATTGACCATGACGCATAATACAACCTGGTAAGATTGCCTCCTGTGTCAAATTTCCAGGTATCTATGCTCTTGCGTGACACCTGAACCTCAAGCTCCATCTGCACGATTCTGCACTGAGTTTTCTCCAGTTGCCTACACTGCAGATTGCTTGGGATCAGGTGGTCCTCTACAAACTCCCACACTGCACTAGATCATCTCTAATTATACTTCATCTATAAATTTAGTGACTTTAATTTTTTTGGAACTAATTCACTTGCTGTTTTCAAAAGCAAATCTGTTGAAAATGTTTTAAAAGACTAATGTAGTGAAGTTGTTCTAAGCACCCAGTTTGAAACACTTAGTCCTCAAGCTTATACAAATGATACGAGTTTTGCAGGCAAACACATGGACACCCTCAGCATCTAATTGGCATTTTAACTGAATAAATCGGCTTTTAATTCTGTTCACAATGCATTCCAATCACATGGCGATGTGTGGTTAGGTTCCATGCCTGGAACTAACATCTCCAAGCAACTGTGGAGTCCAGGTGAATCAAATTATCAAGACAAGGCTTAATAGATTATTATGGTGCCAGACCAGCAAGAGATCTCAAACAATCACTCATAAATGGACTGAGAAGCAGGAAAGGCTCAAGAGGCTGAATAGTCTGTTCCTGTTGCAATTGTTATTCATTCTTACAATTATCTCACACCAGGATTTCTAAAACAAGGGGTGATTAATATTAAAAAGGCAGTTAGTTTCATGCATAGTATTCAAACTGCGGCTAATTTTTCTCTCTTTAGAAACCTACCTTTGTTCTTAGCACTTGATGGCCGACTTTTTTGCTTTTGATACCAATTAGAGAGATGATCAGTTTTTCATATTGTCAGGTAGGTGCCAGCACTCTTCTAGGACATGTAGCCGAGGGAAAAGTGGAAATGAGTGAATGCAACAAACTGCTGTTGTAAAACTGCATTGAGGTATTTTTAGGGAGGATCTATGGTTTATCAGTGATTAGAGTCCACGTTCTGGTAAAACTCTTGCCGAAGATTGACCCTAAGTCAACCCAAGCTGAAATACATGTTGATTCTCCCCAGACTAACTCAGAAGCCACAGCATTTGAGTTTTAAGTATCTCCAGCCATACAATGCTTAGTCAAAATCTTGGATTTGTTAAGATCAATGTTGCCCTTCACCTGCCCAGAGGACAGTTAAGAATCAACCAGTTTTTTTTGTGGGTCTGGAGTCCATGTGGTACAGACCTGGTAAGAATGGCAGATTTTCTTCCCTGAAGGACATTAGTGAGCTTCATGGTCAGCAATGATCACCCTTATTTTCTTACTTGCAGATAATTATCGATTTCAAATTCCAGCGTCAGCTGTGGCAAGATTCGAACCCAGCCCCAGGACGTTACCTGGATCTCTGGCTTAATAGTCGAGTGACAATAACACCAGGTCATCCCCTACCCATGTTGCAAATGATTCAAGTGATTAATTTGGCTGAACACAACCATATCAGTCAACATATTTAAGCAATCCTTCAATACTCTTTCTATTAACCATTGAAAATTTCCTGGTGCGTGATTTTACTTTGATCGAATCCATCTTGTAATTGAAAACCTGGTATTTCTGTGGCTAAAACCAGTCAACAGAACCTGCCAATATCCTTGTAATAAGACATTTTTTATAACAAATCATCCATTTCTAATCATCTCAATGTATTATTTTTGAAAAACTTTCTAAGAAATTTCAATAAGGGTAAGATTTAAGATCAAGAAAGACTGCAATAAATTGGCCTACAGAGTCCATATGTGTGGCTGGTAGCTGAATAAAAAATACAAGGAATCTATGGGACAAGTTGCAAAGTTACAATGTAGCAGTTTATACACTCAATTAGGATGGGAGATCACAGAATCACAGAATTTCTGTATTGCAGAATGGGGCCATTTAGGCCATTATGCCTGATGGTTTTATTACCTAGAACTAATCTCCTGCCTTTTCTCCACATCCCTGAGCATAATTACTGAGCAGATAATCAACCAGTGCCCTCTTGAATGGCTCAGTTAAACCTTCCTCCACACTTCCAGGTGCACACTCCATATCCTAACTGTTCAGTACGTGAAAAAGGTTTTCTTCTCTCACATTGTTCTTGCTTTGTTTGCACATCACTTTAAATCTATACGCCCCCGCTCTTTTTCTTTTTATGGGTGAGAATAGCTGCTCCCTTTCTACTCTATTCAACCTCCTTGCAATTTTAAAAATGCCACCAAATCTCTCAACCCTCTCCTCTCCAAGGATGCCATGAGGCGCACTATAAAAGGAAAAAGAGAAAATATTGGAACAAAACACTGACTTGTGAACAGAGAATGCAAAATTGAGTGGAGCACTGAATGATGTCAGGGACAATCTGGGAGAATTAATTCTACATAAAACGGTTACCTCCTCTGAAGCAGACCACCAACTTTGTGTAGCCAATATTAAACAACTCCAGATAGAAATGAGTTAAGAAAGAGCATTGACAACTGCACTTGCTGCTAGTTGAATAAATGATCTTGATATGTGCTGGGAAAGCACCTTGAGAGTGCTCTTCTTGATGATTTCAGGGGTTTTGGGGGCAATGTAGCTGAAAGCAATCTCTCCCTTCTCTTGTACAGTGTAGCTAAGCCAGTAAGTATGATCACAAGAGCCATGGTGGAACCTGAGCAAGAGGGAGGTAAGGAGTTCACAAGCATGCACACATCACACCCCTATCACCAGCTGAGGCTAGGGTATTGAGAGAAGTACTGGATTTGCTTTTATACATTCACAGGATGAAGGTGTCACTTGCGAGGCCAGCATTTATTGCCTACCCCTAATTGCCTAGTTAAGAGTCAACCACATTGCTGTGGTTCTGGAAGCCAGATCAGGCAAGCATGGCAGTTTCCTTCACTAAAGGACATTAGTGAGCCAGTTTTGTATTTCTACCAATTGACAACAGATTTGTGGTCATCACTAGTCTCATAACTCCAGATTTTTTTTTTAATGGAATGAAAACAGTCCAGTGATAATACCACTGGCTGTCATCTCCCTTCCGCAATTTGTATAACATTGGATATGAGTTCCAGTATCCCTCTCCTAATGCTGAAATGGGAAATGAGTAAGACCTCATACCCACAGTTCGAGATTGATGATTTAAAACCAGTCCTACTATCTGCTTGCTTCCTAGATTTAAGAAGAGAACTGAAGCAGAATTTTGTGGCAAATGACCTGTTGAGGGAATTCAAGGAGAACATAAGAAGTTCACTTCAGGGAAGCAGACATTGATTTAAACTAAATATTAGTTTGTATCAAACAATCACCCACTGAAAGTCCCAGTGTGTTTGCAGCCAGGCTTGACGGCTACCACCAAGAGACATGGCCAGTCGACAGAGAGGACCCAAATGGGGATGAATACTGTGACTGCCCACATTTCAAGGCCCTCTTTCTGAATGAACCCCAGATATTATGCACATAGCGCATATACAACAGTAAAATAGTGGTCCAGGATGTATTGAATCTTTTTGCTAACATAGCCTGGAGACATGCCCATAATAGCTTTTGCAAGGGTTCGGGAAATGCTCAGGTATCTGCTACTGAGGTCCCTTTACCCTTTACAGAGGTCTGGAACATAACAACCCAGTACAAAGAAAGGGTATCCAAATTCACTGCTTCCACTACAGTTGGCTGGATCACTACATCAATGATTCCTGTAGTAAACAGGATGGGATGAGCCTGACCAGAAGGGAAAGTTCTGCTTCCTACCTCTTCCTCCTCCCATACATATGGATCTGACCCTGTCCAACAGTATCTAGAGGAAATAGTGGCAGCAGTAGAGACCATGATGGTCAGATAGGGAACTCTGCAGTGCTTATCCAAAGCCCTTACCCTAGACTAACAAACCAGAGTCTCTTCAGACTCCTGCAGGCCTCCTAATGAGAGATTATGCCTTCACACCATTACAATTGTTGTGGGAGATCACTCATCAATACACTTAGTAGTGGATGTCTTGAGCAGTTAATGGCAGCTCACTCTCTGACAGCCAATATCCAGGAGCCCCACCTAGACTCCATAATAAGCTCACCACAAATCTTGACAGGATTCAAGACGGGGATCCCCTGCCATGGAGTTAAACTTTATTTGTAAAAATCATTCATGGCATGAGGACTGGTTTAGACCAGCATTTATTGTCCTAATTGCCCAGAGGGAAGTTTTTAAGATTCAACCACATTGCTGTGGGTTTGGACTCACATGTACATCAGACTCGATAAGGATGGCAATTTTCCTTTCCTAAAGGATTCTGGTAAACCAGATTTATTTTTTATTTGTCCTAACAATCAATAATAGCTTCCTGTTCATTATCATGCTCTTAGTTCTAGAATGTTATTTTTGACCAATACATGCCTTGGTGGGACTTCAACCCAGCTCCTAAGGACATTTCCAGGGTTTCCTGGAGTAATAGTCCAATGATTATTCCACCAGGCCATTGCCTCCCCCTGTACAGATAGGATTGCTCGGAACAAAGAAAGGGTCAGGCAGAAACCTGCGGAGCCAGGTGGCCTTGAACTTGCTTGGGGTAATGTGAGGCAATGTTACAAAGACAGCACAGCTTACATTTCAATCAAGTCATGACTAAAACAAGATGTTCACAAACTTCAAAGATTCAACATTGATTTGTGGTAAATGTTAAAAAGTTTAGACAAGTGTTTAGAAATGGTATGAACTGTACTTTTCAATTTTAAGTTTAAAGCAAGGTTTTTGTGTTGTAGCAAGCTTGAGTTATTCCCAAAACAGACAGAAAAACCAAAGTTTGACAGGCACCTAATTCAAAATCAACCTCTGGAAAACATTTGAGAGAAAATTGGGAAGCAAAAAAGACACAAAAAATATGCTTTTATAGTGAAGATGATCTTAAAAAGCTTTTTAAGGCAATTAGAATGCGAGCAAAATAGAAGAAAGAACAACATAAAGTTTAAAAATCTTTTTGAAATTGTAAAAAATACTTGGCAGTTTTGTAAACTATGACATGACATTACCTAGTGACTTAGCCCCTACCCATTTTCAGACCAACAGTGAGGGAACACTTTCTGCTGACAGTTTTCTGTCAAAATTTTGCCAGTCAACTTCCATATTATAAGAGTTCTGAGGAAGAGTCACTGAACCCGAAACGTTAACTCCGGTTTCTCTCTACGGATGCTCCAGACCTACTGAGCTTTTCCAGCAATTTCTATTTTTGCTTCATAAATTGTGAACTTTTCTAAATTTACAGATTTGATTGGACATTATTAACCCATTGGGCTTCCAAAGTAGAGCAACAGCGTATTTTGTCTTTTGTATTCTTAAACAGACATCAAGAGCTATTTCAGCGTGATGTCACAGCTGGAAACCCAGAAGCTTGCAGATTTAAGAACTTACCGACAGGCATACTTTTTGGACTAAAAGCCTTGCCTTTTAGAGACTTTGTTTTGTCCACTCAGGCCAACTATTATCTTCTGAGGGAATGAATTGGAGAATGGTACAATGTCATCATGGTATGTGGCATGAGGGCTCGAATTCCTTGCTGCCTTGGATAACACGAAGTATGACATTCTAATTAACGTGCTCCTGTGTTATAACAAATTGCCTAATATTAACTCAGATACTTCTGAGTGTAGGGCACGGAGGGCAGAACCTTATGAGAGCCTGAGCAAAGTGGGCCACGGTGAGACTTGCGGTTGAATTCTGAACTGATTGTAATCACCTTCATCTTCAAAATAAAAACCATCTTACAAAACCATCAAGCCCAGACGTAACTGTTTCTGAAGCTGAGATTGATAAAACAACTTGACACAATTGTTATTTCGAGCGGTCAACTGGAAACTTACCTGAAGACTAAGGAGAAAAATAAATTAAAATTTTTAATGTAAAACTGGAGCCAATGCTCACAGTCTGGGTGATTACAATTTGCATTTTTAAAAATGGGAAAAATGATTGTGGGAATAAATTAATTTATCACTAACAAAACCTGTCATCCCATGAGCACAGCAGAAGCTGTATGCAAAAAACCCTCAAGAATGTTGTTTTTATTCTTTATTCACTCATGAGATATGGGTGTTGCTGGCTGGCCAGCATTTATTATCCAATGCACCTAACCATCCCGAGTTGCTGTTGAGAAAGTAGTGGTGAATTGCATCCTTCAATTGATGCATTCCATGCACTGCTGGTAGATCCACAATTCCCTTTCGGAGGGAATTCCAAGATTTTGTGACCCAGCGACAGTGAAGGAATGGTGTTATATTTTCAGGTCAGGATGGTGAGTGACTGCTCTTGTCCTTCTAGTGGGAAGTGGTTGTGTGTTTGCAAGGTGCTGTCTAAGGATCTTGGATGAATTTCTATACTGCACCTTCTAGACTGTACACAATGCTGCTACTGAGCATCAATGATAGGAGTGGATGCTTGTGGATCTGGTGCTGGAGCTGCATTCATCCAGGAAAGTGGGGAGAATTCTATCACACTTCTGACTTATGCCTTGTAGGGCAGGCTTTAGGGAATTAGGAAATGAGTTACTCGCTGCAGTATTTCTAGTCTCTGACCTGCTCTTGTAGCCATTGTGTTTATGTGGCAAGTCCATTTGAGTTTCTGATCGATGGTAACCCCCAGGAAGTTGATAGTTGGGGATTCCGTGATGATAACACCATTGAGTGCTAAGGGGCAAAGGTTAGGTCATCCTTTATTGGAGATGATCATTGCCTGCATTTCTATGATATGAATGTTACTTGTCACTTATCAGCCCAACCCTGAATATTGTCCAGATTTTGTTGCATTTGAACATGGGCTGCTGCAGTATCTGAGGAGGAACAACTGCTGCTGAACATTGTGCAATCATCAGTGAACATCCCCACTTCTGACCTTATAATGGAGGAAAGGTTATTGATGAAGCAGCTGAAGATGGTTGAGCCTTGGACACTACCCTGAGGAAGTCCTGCAGAAATATCCTGAAACTGAAATAATCGACCCCGAACAAGCAGAACGATCTTCCTATGTGCCAGGCATGAATCCAACCAATGGAGAATTTGGCCTCTGAAATCCATTGATTAAAATAGCAATCACTATGCTCTGGAGTTCCTCGAGTAGTAGATATTGTATGAGAAAGGCAATAGCTGAATGTGTTAACCTACATCACTGAGAATAGCTCCACCTATTTGGATAGGAAAGACTGATTAGAGCTAACCAATTCTGAGCTGTTTATTGCAGTCAGTATGAGAATGTTTCAATGACTGTAATGTGCAGTTATTCTTAAATTGAGCGTAATATCTCACAACAGGCAATCATGTGCCTCAGAAGTTATGATGGAAGAAAGGTCTCAGAAGAAACTATTTATTAAACAATATATATTAGACCTAGTCATTGTTCATCAAGATTGAGTCTACCTTCTGCCAAAGACTGTGTATGCACATCCTTCCCCATGTGGTATCCTAGACCAATACCAGCAAGATGCATTGGCATCAGTGAACCTACCCAAAGCCTCTCAGCCCACCTGTAAAATAATGGACAACCAAAATAAAAAGTTATCCAGCAAGAGAGAAAAGATGAGACAAGCGGAGAAAAAGTGAACTGATGTCTCAGTTCATGCTCTTATCTCTTTCTGTTATAATGCATGCATGTGGTAACATTGAATGAAGATTGCACTGGGATGAGTTCTAATGGTCAATAAACAATTCAAATTTAGCTATGTCTGAGATCAATGTAAATCATTTAACTCATCACAAATACACATTTTTTTTAGGATTTTCATACAAAATTTCATACAAAAATATATTCCTCACTCATGTTCAGTGAAATTAAGTATTCCTGATTTTCGTTACTAGCTATAAGTATTCAGAAAATACTTTGTTCCATTGAAAAAGTGAATAAACGATGAATATTTTCTGTAGTCATGAGTCAATCGGTAGCACACCAGGGTCATAGATTTTGTGTTCAAGTATCGAACCAGGGCTTAAATACAAAAATTTAAGCTAATGTGCAAGTCAGGCGCTGAAAGAGTTTTTCACTCTCAGAGATGCTGTTTCTGAGATTGAGACATTAAATAAAAATCAAGCGTAAAAGATTCCATGGCACAATTTTAAAGAATACAAGAGAAGTATAATTAATGTCCTGGCTAATATTTATTCGTCAAACGCTCTTACTAAAGAAATTGAATTTTTGAGAATTATCACATTACTAATTGGAAGTGTAGGGCTTTGTTGTGCACTATCAACCATCACAGTTCCATTCTAATAGGTTTTAAACTTCGAAAAGTATTGAGTTGACTGCAAAAGTGTTTTTCCATAAAGGCACTATATAATTTCATTATAAAATTAAACGCTTTGAAAAATACAAGTTATAATTTGACAGTTTTTCAATTCTATTGACAGTTAATTTTTTATGATAGGCTAGATTAAAACAACTGAAGCAGAGATGATAATGGATTGTAATATTATTAAACAATCTTACATTCTTGGTCTCACGTTCAATTAACATCTATTAGCCCTGTCCAAAATGCTTTCAATGCTTTCAAGAGGGCACGACTGGTTTTTTCATGCTTCAGTAATCTGTATTTCTTTGTCTGTCAATGCAATTGGAAAGCAGAGTTAGCGTTGCTCACTTTCTGAATACATATGTTTTGAGCAAACACAAATTAAGGTAAAGACTGTGCTTCAAAATGTGATATTTCAACTTGTAGGACATGAAACATTCCGAGATCATGGTAAAAGTCATTCACTAGCTATAATTCCTGTGTATGATTTCTCAATATTCTTTAGTTGGAGGCTCAGACAACACCCTCACACTGATATTTACATAAGAACATAAGACCGTAAGAACTAGGAGCAGGAGTAGGCCATCCGGCCCAACGAGGCTGCCCTGCCATTCAATAAGATCATGGCTGATCTTTTCATGGACTCAGATCCACTTACCCACGCTCTCACCGTATCCCTTACTTCCTTTATTGTTCAAAACAAATCTACCTTAGCTTTAAAAAATGCTTACTGAAGTAACATCAACTACTTCACTGGGCAAGGTATTCCATAGATTAAAGATCCTCTGGGTTGTAGAAATGTGTCATAATCTATGTTCATGAGAGTTCTATTTCTGAACTGTAGTGTTGAGGAATTCCTCCAATGATTCTCTTCAGCAACAAGCCAAACTCCAAGTTACCAATAATGCATGACTAAACCAAATTAATGATATAAGACTACTTAAGATGAGAAATACATTTGCAACTCATAGACAAGTTCAAAAAATTAGATTCCATATCCCTTGTTTTCTTTCACATTCTTCAATCACTTTGTCATCAATTAATACAGCTAACTCATTAGATCTATTTCTGTACTATCTTGATCTACCAGTAAATGAAGAAGTCATATTTTAACTATGTACTCTCCCTTTCCTGTCTAGACTTAATCTATGCTTGTTTGAAATGAAATGATAATTTTGCATCTAGTTTATCTTTTGGCTTTAACATCTCGTATTTTTCAAGCATATAGTTCTGAGCTATATGCTGCTTTCCAAAGCAAACATCAATTACATTAAAGCTTTGTTTACAAACTGACCCTCCTAACAACAATGTCAGTGATGAACACTGTATGGGCTGCACAGCTAATCGGCCACAGCATGCCTTCCATACAGATTAAATGTAAGTCTGTGTAGTTTCACTAGAAGAGGAGAAATATCTACTTGAACTCATTTATCCCTATCACCTTTTTTTTGATAATCCACCTTTTGCACTTTGCCTTTACATTGGTCCCAGCTCAAGCCTCACACTTGAGATTCTTCATCCATTTGGTGTCATAAAATAGTAAAGCACAGATGGATGCCAGTAGATTTTCAAACCTGAGCTGTTCTTTTAAAAAGAATTGAGTCCCTTCGACTCACCTCCTTTTTCTCTAAATCCCTGCCTGTTTCTCCTTCAAATATGTATCCGATTCCTTTTTAAGGCTACTGTTGAGTCTGTATCTACTTCATCGGGAGCAATGGAGTTGATTTTACACTGTCTTCCTTGGGGTTCTTATTTTCAAAGCAGTTTCTACTAAGTATGATGCACCCAGGATGAATGAACCCTGTCCATTCTTCACTGTCAGTTTGGGGGAGACATCCATTCAATGTGTGTACTTACTTTGATCTTCAACCCAGTATTGTGTGCTGGGCTGCAGACCTCCACTTACTGTCTGTAGTAGAACGCAAGTCAAACTCGTTGACTCATGTAGACCACTAGATGTCAAATTCATAATTCATTTATCACGATTGCACATAAGAAGCCCTGTGCGCAGTTCTGTTTTTTTGCAGACAATATATAAAAAGAGTTATGACAATATGTTACTCGTAGCAATGAATAAATCTTCCTTTAATCTTGCCCTGGAACTTGTCATTAGAATCATTGTCAACAAATTGATCAGCAGAAGTGCACAATGAGGTGAATTTCTACTATTCTCAGCTTCAAATTAAGATGGGCTTCTCTTGAGATTAATCAGATGCACCACATGCTATAGATTTATCAGGAGATTTTCAAACATTTCCTAAAGCGATATTAAGTAATTCATATTGTAGGAGTCAAATTAACTTGGCTTTTTAAGGTAAATCCCCATCCTTCAATACAGGACGCATATTAGCATAAGAATTAAATTGTTTTATAATAAATTCACACCATCGATGCTCACTGATAGGTTATCACCCAAATAATCTCAGGGGAGCAAAACGGAAAGTTTATTGTTTTTCCCGAAGCAATGATTTCAAATAAGCGTGACTATTCATTCCTGGACCATTTTTCAATATAACTCTTGGATGGATACATGTTGACATAAGTACAGATTCATCATGGAGTCATAGAATCATACAGCACAGAAACAGACCCTTTGGTCCAATCAGACCACGCCAAACACAATTGCATATTGAACTAGTCCCACTTGCCCGCACTTGGCTCATATTCCTACAAACATTTATTATTTAGGAACTTATCTAAATGTCTTTTAAACACTGTAACTGTACCCACATCTATGACTTCCTCTGGAATTTCATTCCACATACAAACCGCTCTGTGTTAAAAGAAAAGTTGCCCCTCGAGTGTTTTTTCATTCATTCTCCTTTTACCCTAAAAAATATAACCCCTCATCTTGAAATCCACTCCTCGTTGGGAAAAGACCCCCACCATTCACTTTATCTATACCCTTTGTTATTTTAAAAACCTCTATTAGGTCGCCTCCTAGGCTCCAGTGAAAGAAGTCCAGCTATCTAGCTTCTCCCTATAACTCAAACCTTCCATCCTTGGCAACATTCTGGTAAATTTCTTCTGCACCCTTTTCAGTTTATTAATATCCTTCCTATAAATTGGCAACAGAATTGCACACAGTACCCTAGAAGAGGCCTCACCAACATCCTGTACAAGCTCGACGTGATTTTCCAAGTCCTAAGCTCAAAGGCCTGAGCAATGAAGGCAAGTGTGCTAAATGCCTTCTTAACCATCCAGTCTAAATGTGATGCAAGCTTTAAAGATTTATGTACCTTAACTGAAAAGGAGCTGGGTCCCACCAGTGGGCAAGAAATGATTGTGTACAAATTAGTCTGGCCATAATCAAGGCTCAGGTTTATACATGAGGAAATAGCATGTGCCTGACTAGAAGAATTACTTCACTATCAGTGGATTGAGCTCCTGGTGCAGTAGCTCTCCAGCATGTTTTGCAGCAGCAATCTTGTTCAGGAAATTGGAGCACTGCTCCTTCTGCTTCTCCTAGCTCTACAGAAAACACTTTCTGAGAATTTGACTGAATTTCCTTTTGTTGGTGGCCAGAGACGCCATTGTATCCGATCCGACCTTACTTATCTCATCAGGAACTCATCTTGTGGAGGGAGTTGTTCAACAATTTACTGTAAGGCTCTCATTGCTATAAAGAAGGGATGCCTGTTTTAGGCCAAAGGTATTGTGCTGATCAGTTTGGCGTAATGATGAGGTATGGGCTGACTCACTACCAAATTTGTACATTGTGTGCCCAAAAGGATATCATAATGCATATCATTTTTCTCGCCACTAAGATCCTAGGATTGCTTCTGAAGTTCTAAGAACATGTATTATCTTCTTTTTCAAGTGTCACTGAGCCTCTTAGCCATCTCTGCAGAATAGGGGCTGAGTGTGTTATGGCCTTTTGATAGGGCTAGCAGGATATTCTTCTGAGTTGAGTGATTTTTGTCAGTATAACAGGATTATAGAGTATTCCACATTGAGACACCACAATTAGATTATAATGTCTCATCAGTAGTGAGAAGTATACTAGATACGTCAAATAGAATTACAGAATTTGTGAAACTCAGAAGGATACTTTGTTCACATTGGAACATGAAGTATGCATTATTGTCTTATTGGGTCTCCCAGTCTACTTATATTACCTTGTACAATTTAATGCACGGCATTTATCGTATAAAATCAGGACATTTGGTTCAATGGTCTATACCGTGATTTATCTCCCCACTTCCAGCACCCATCCACCTATCCTTCTATTTCTTTCTTGCTGTTGGGGTTATCACATTTCCCTTAAGAGAATTCACCTTATTGAAAAGGTTTTCCAATGTAACAACTCTCTAGATAGAGGGCATTTCCTTATTAAATTTATTAGTGTTTATTTCATTTTTATGACACTGATTCTGATCTGCTCCACAAGTGGAAACATTTATTCTGTGTCTACCCCTGGATATGTTCTTTTTTGTAAAAAATGAGCTGTAGCCTGCTTAATCTCTCCTAATGGGCACACCCCCTCAGTTCAGGCAGCATCCTGGTGAATGTTTTTAGCACTGTGTTCATTGCGATTTTTTAAATATAGGATGGAGAAGAGCATTTTGTACAGCATTGCAAATGTGTTCAAACCAAGGTGCTATACTAAGTTTAACAGAATTTCTCTGTTTTCCAATTCTATCCCTCTGAAAATTAAAAGTTCCCTGCATCGCAACAGCATCCTTTCTGAGACATCCTGAAGTCATTATCCTGAATTATTGTTTCCTCAGTGCCTCTCCTCAAAGTCTAGTTCACTTTATCATAAAACTGTCCAGTATCTTACTCTTCTCTGTTATCCTGTTCCTTCTCAGACTTGCTATTTCACACCCAGTTCTCATTCATTCCTAGAAGAGATTTCATAACTTTGCTGGTTATGGAGAGCTGGCTAGTCATCCAACTACAAAAATGAGTAATCCTGGGAATTTGAGTACGCCTCCCAGTGTGACAGCTTGAGAATTTGAATTTGGTTCAAACAAACATAGCAGCCATAAATCTATCAGATTGCTGTAAAAAGCTAATTCTCCAGATATCCTTTGGCAAAGGATGCCTGCTACCTGTACCATAAAGTCATTGAGTCAAGATCAGTACAGCATGGAAACAGATCTCCGGTCCAACTCATCCATGCCAACCAGGTATCCTAAATTAATCTAGTCCCATTAGTCAGCATTTGGCCATATCCCTCTAAGCCCTTCCTATTCATTTACCCATATACAACCACGTTCACCAAATGTGAATGTAGCCCCACACCAATGTCGTTGACTCTTAACTGAGCTCTGAAATTGTAGAGCGAGTCAAGCATCAAATTGGGACAATAAATTCCAGATTTACCAAGGTACCCAATTGAATAAATAAAAAAAACCTCCTAGTTTTTCTTAAGGAGTCTTCTACTGCTTTCACTATTGGCTGTGCTATTATTATTGATAATGCAAGTAACTTGGCTATGAAGTAAAATCCCACAAATTGTTACTATGAATGACTATATCGTTGCTGCTTAAATTTCCTAACTTTTGTCTTAAGAGGTAGATTTGTTCTGACTACCAGCAAATCATGCACATGAACTTCAAGTCTAAGCCTTCACTTTGCATTATCAGTTCAAGAAAAAAATTACATTGGGATCACAGGAATGCACAATTGTAGATAAGAACAGAATTTGTGATGTAATTTTCTAATTATGCTTTTAAAATGGTAACAAAATGCACTACCTCCATAAGCCACTATGGTGCCTATTACTCCCATATATCATCGAACATAGAACATTGAACATTACAGCACAGTACAGGCCCTTTGGCCCTCGATATTGTGCCGACCTGTCATACCGATCTCAAGCCCATCTAACCTGCACTATTCCACGTACGTCCATATGCTTGTCCAATGACGACTTAAATGTACCTAAAGTTGGCGAACCTACTACCATTGCAGGCAAAGCGTTCCATTCCCTTTCTACTCTCTGAGTAAAGAAACTACCTCTGACATCTGTCCTATATCTTTCACCCCTCAATTTAAAGCTATGCCCCCTCGTGCTCGCCGTCACCATCCTAGGAAAAAGGCTCTCCCTATCCACCCTATCTAACCCTCTGATTATTTTATATGTTTCAATTAAGTCACCTCTCAACCTTCTTCTCTCTCATGAAAACAGCCTCAAGTCCCTCAGCCTTTCCTTGTAAGACCTTCCCTCCATACCAGGCAACATCCTAGTAAATCTCCTCTGCACCCTTTCCAAAGCTTCCACATCCTTCTTATAATGCGGTGACCAGAACTGTACGCAATACTCCAAGTGCGGCCGCACCAGAGTTTTGTACAGCTTCACCATAACCTCTTGGTTCCGGAACTCGATCCCTCTATTAATAAAAGCTAAAACACTGTATGCCTTCTTAACAGCCCTGTCAACCTGGGTGGCAACTTTCAAGGATCTGTGTACATGGACACCAAGATCTCTGCTCATCTACACTACTAAGAATCTTACCATTAGCCCAGTACTTTGCCTTCTGGTTACTCCCACCAAAGTGCGTTACCTCACACTTGTCTGCATTAAACTCCATTTACCACCTTTCAGCCCAGCTCTGCAGCTTATCTATGTCTCTCTGCAACCTACAGCATCCTTCGTCACTATCCACAACTCCACCGACCTTAGTGTCATCTGCAAATTTACTAACCCATCCTTCTACGCCCTCATCCAGGTCATTTATAAAAATGACAAACAGCAGTGGACCCAACACCGACCCTTATGGTTATATCCATAGCCATGATGCCTAATATTTAAATATTGAGAGAAAATGCTGGAGAAACTCATCAGATCTGGAGTGAGAGAAACAGAGTTAACACTTCGAGTCCAGTATCACTGTTCTTCAGAAACCTCAAGCTAACATTAACCATTCAATTTCCACAGTGCATTTAATGAGAGTTAACATGGCAGAAATATACTGGGCAATCTAGGTAACTGGTTCTTCATTACATTTCAGAAATAAGTTATAACTTGATATGTGCCCTTACCTGGACAATTTGGTATAATTTCCATCGATGTGACTCCGAATCTCTGCACTCAGGATGAGGCTAGCAAGTTGCCCAGTAACACAGCAGAAGAAGAGGCAGAGGTGAAGGCTTGCCATTTTGAACTTCAAATTTGCAACAGCTTTCTCAAGCTACGAATCACTGTATGTTAGTTCATGTAAGATTTTAGGCCATTCAATTCTCTTTATATATTTTCCAGAAGTACCGAGTAATCTAAGGAAATACGACTGAGCTTCAAAAAAGGCCCCCTTAATTCTGCCAATGTGGTATACTGCATCCACTGTACCCGGTGCGGCTTCTTCTACATTGGGGAAACCAAGCGGAGGCTTGGGGACCGCTTTGCAGAACACCTCCGCTCAGTTCGCAACAAACAACTGCACCTCCCAGTCGCAAACCATTTCCACTCCCCCTCCCATTCTCTCGATGACATGTCCATCATGGGCCTCCTGCACTGCCACAATGATGCCACCCGAAGGTTGCAGGAACAGCAACTCATATTCCGCCTGGGAACCCTGCAGCCATATGGTATCAATGTGGACTTCACCAGTTTCAAAATCTCCCCTTCCCCTACTGCATCCCTAAACCAGCCCAGTTCGTCCCCTCCCCCCACTGCACCACACAACCAGCCCAGCTCTTCCCCCCCACCCACTGCATCCCAAAACCAGTCCAACCTGTCTCTGCCTCCCTAACCGGTTCTTCCTCTCACCCATCCCTTCCTCCCACCCGAAGCCGCACCCCCATCTACCTACTAACCTCATCCCACCTCCTTGACCTGTCCGTCTTCCCTGGACTGACCTATCCCCTCCCTACCTCCCCACCTATACTCTCTCCACCTATCTTCTTTACTCTCCATCTTCGGTCCGCCTCCCCCTCTCTCCCTATTTATTCCAGTTCCCCCTCCCCATCCCCCTCTCTGATGAAGGGTCTAGGCCCGAAACGTCGGCTTTTGTGCTCCTGAGATGCTGCTTGGCCTGCTGTGTTCATCCAGCCTCACATTTTATTACCCTTAATTCCTTACTTTGTCAGAGAGCAAACACCTGTTATGATGAGAAGATCACACCTTTAAACAACTTAGATCACTTATCGCAAGTAATCGTCAATACTCGAATTGTAAAATGTATAATTCTTCACAAGTATTAAAATTTACAATCTCCTGTTAAACAGATTTCTGAGATGATTCAATGTTTTAAATTATATAATGCAGGTCTCAAGTAGAAAGCTTGACAAATATTAACGAAACATGGGTAATGCATTCAAGAACATGCCTTTATAGGGGCAAATATACTGCTTGGTGGAACTGCGTAATTTCTGACATCATTCTCCATGCAATAGGTTTCCTGAGTGAGATAAAGAATAATATTATAGATTCTCCTCCATGATTACCAAATAAAAAATTCTGTATACTCTGGTATCACAATATGATTCATGGGATTTATGAATTGTGGCAAAAGCTATTGTATTCATTACTAGGATGGTTAGGTCTTTGATAGATTCTCGAAGAATTCTCAGAAGGACAATCATGCATGTTTACATTTTTAGAATTAAATGCGGTTCATCTCCAAAAAAAAGGGTAATAGAGCAAGCATCCCACAGTCATTGGGGCCCTAATATTGAGGACCGTAAATATTTAACTATAAATTAACAGCAACCCGGCAGATGCAATTGCCTGCACATCCCCAAGTCGACAGTTAAACTACAGTCACCCCTCCCAAGGTAACATCTAGCATCAAGAAAGCCTAAGCTGTGAAGCCCCTAATAGCCAGAGAGACAGGAACTACATTTGAAGTGATTGTGAAATTCTTGAGATACATACCACAATAAAATTCAAGATTTGTTGCCCCAAGATCTCAGGCAAGGCACTCCAGTTTGTTTTGGTTCCAGACAGGACACCCAAAGTTGCTAAGCTCCCATATGAGGAGGAATAACTGGCCCCCGCCTTTATTCACCGTCCCCGTCAGTTGGTTGCTTTATGGTTATCTTAAAAACCCCTTCACACATGGATACCTTCGTCCCAGGCCCAAATGAACTTGTTTTAAAAAGATCCAATCTGACCAGGCTTGCTTCAGTTTACAAAGTGTGAGTTTACACATTAATAAATGCGAGAAGAATTAGTAAAACAGCATATGTGCATACAGATTCAAAATAAAAAGTGAGCCCAAAGAGATAGAAATTTTTAAAAGAAGTTACGTGGATCAATCTCTGATTTGTATGAGCATTATGTTTGTTGCAGTGGGAGTTATCGGTAGCATTGAGATTTGTTGTTGAAAGAATGATTTGAAGACTTGCAACTTTGCAAGTTGGATGAGGCTCTGTTTTTCTACAGCATTCCAGGAAAGTTGGCATTTTGGGTTTGGACCCTTCATCAGAAATGGTCTTCAGAATTTGTGAAGAAGAGCCGTGGCCCGAAATGTCAACTTTCCTGCTCCTCTGATGCTGCCTGGCCTGCTCTGTTCCTCCAGCTCCACACTGTGTTATCTCTTCTGAGGTTAATTGGCTTTCCAATGGCTAGAATATAAGACCATAAGACTATACGACATAGGAGTGGAAATAAGGCCATTTGGGCCATCGCGTCCAATCTGCCATTTAAATCATGGCTGATGGGCATTTCAACTCCACTTCCCTGCACTCTCCCTGTAGCCCTTGATTCCTTGTGAGATCAAGAATTTGTCGATCTCTGCCTTGAAGGCATGTAACATCCCGGCCTCCTCTGCACTCCGTGGCAATGAATTCCACAAGCCCACCACTCTCTTGCTGAAGAAATGTCATCTCATTTCCGTTTTAAATTTACCCCCTCTAATTCTAAGACTGTGCCCACGGGTCCTAGTCTCCCCGCCTAATGGAAACAACTTCCCAGCGTCCACCCTTTCTTAGCCATTCATTATCTTGTAAGTTTCTATTAGATCTCCCCTCAACCTTCTAAACTCTGATGAGTACAATCCCAGGATCCTTAGCCGTTCACCATACAATAAGCCCACCATTCCAGGGATCATCAGTGTGAATCTCCGCTGGATACACTCCAAGGCTAGTATGTCCTTCCTGAGGTGTGGAGCCCAAAATTGGACACAGTATTCTAAATGGGGCCTAACTAAAGCTTTATAAAGTCTCAGAAGCACACCGCTGCTTTTATATTCCAACCCTCTTGAGATAAACGACAACATTACATTCGCTTTCTTAATCACGGACTCTACCTGCAAGTTAACTTTTAGAGAATCCTGGACCAACACCATGAAGTTTGAGGTGTGAAAACTGTCTTGGGCTAGGGTCTGTTGGTTTTGGTTGATTCTTCTTTTAGAGCGGGGGTGTAAATTGGGATTCCACACTGAACAATAGGCTCAAACAGCAATCTCCATTCCCAGGTCTGCTCGTTTTCCTGCGAATTTCCCACAGACTCAGTCTAGCTGCCCTTTTTCTTTTAAAAGTTTTCAAAGTCCAGGGTTTTGCCCAAAATCCAGGGTTTTGTCCATATGTTTTAATATTGAGGATTTTTGCTCAATCTTACAGTATCTCCACGGTCATAAATGATCACAGTCCAGAATGTTTTGATTTCCTCTTCCCCATTTAAGGGTTGTTATTTGACAGTTCTTTTCCTCAGTTATGTGTGAAATTCCATGGGTTTCTATTTTCAGACTGCTGCTTAATTTACAACTACAGCTACTTTAGATTGAATCATCCGTCTTTTAAAAATATCCAATAGTAATGTACTGTCCCGACTTAAGATCATGACACACTTCAGAGAATAATGATGCAAAAATCAGACATTCGAGCATTAGAAATGAAGTTTTACCTAGTATGGAACAAAGCCAGGGCAGGAAAGATGCTTTAAAGTAAGAACTTGTAAGAACCCTCAGTGAACATCAAGAAGAGGAAAGCAAGATTTCAGACAACAGAACAAGATATCATAAGACATTGTTCCAGATTAAATGTGCTGCTTGCCTTTGATTAATACTGGTTTTGTACTTAATGTGATAAACATATTAAATTATATGAAACTTGAGACAACCAATGTGATTTATAATTAGGTTGAACTACGAAGCTCCTTCAGTATCAGTTTTTACAACTCACAACTGTAATTGTCTTGAAGTCTTGCAATCATGAAAACAACTGTTTATTTTTATAAGATGTGTAGCTGTTGAAACAATTAAATGTACTGAAAGGGTTTTTAACATTGAGAATGATTTCTTTAAAATAGTGCATTCATTATTAGACACTTAAGAGCTTCATTTCATTTCATCTTGGGTTCTGGGATGCTGCCATGGTGGATATGGAGTGAATGGAGAATATAAGGACAAACAGTGATGGCGGTTGCATGAGCTGGCATGAATTGGCATTAAGTTGACATGGGGTGACATGAAATAGTCAATTGTAAATATAATAGGGAGTTCAAGAGAAATTTCTTTAATCAGGGTGTGGTTACAAAATGCAACTTGCAACCAGAATTGGACATGATGACAAACATGATTGCAATTAACGGGAAATTACACAAGTGTGGGAAGAAGAAAGATACACAAGGAAACTCTGTTCTACAGTTAAATGAAAAAGTGCGGAAGGAGGTTCATGTTGAGCATTAACATCAATATGAATATTCTGAGCAAGTAGCTTTCTTCTGTGCTTTAAAAACTTCAATGGAATACTTTGGTTTTTGTCTCCAGTTTCTACAGTTGTCCACACAGTTGAATCTATTGTCTCTGCGTTGCAAAGTCTACCTTCAAATCAACCAATGACTCATTCTTCTTAAGGTTCTCAATTCCAGATTTGTTTCAGGAGCATTGTGTCATGTATTCTTAGAGTGTGACCAGAGTAGGTCCATTTGCCTCCTGAACTGGTATAGACAGTGGTGGCATCTGTGGTCTCCGAAGTCCACTTTTATTTGGATTCTTATTAAACCTTCTACATTAAGGACTTTAACATGGCCATTGTTAAGCTTCCATTCTTGTAGTTATTTACCTGATCCATTCAGATGCTCTTAAAAATTCTTAAACTTGTTTTTTCTCCTACGATGTTTGATAGGTTCCACTTCATGCCCATTGATGAGTGAGTCGTGAAAAATATTTTTCTTTTCATAGAATTACTACAGTGTGGAAGCAGGCCCTTTGGCCCAACAAGTCCACACCAATCCTCACAGCATCCCACCCAGGCCCATCCCCCTAATACCCACTTAATCTACACATCTTGAACACTATGGGCAATTTTTCATGGCCAATCCACCTACCCTGTGCATCTTTGGCCTGTAGGACCAAACTGGAGAGCCCGGAGGAAACCCACACAGACATGGGGTGAATGTGCAAACTCCACACAGACAGTCACTCCGGGGTGGAATCAAACCCAAGCCCCTGGTAGCTGTGAGGTAGCAATGCTAATCACTGAACCACCGTGCCACCCAAGCTCCTCAAGGTCCTGTAAAACTCTTTGGCATATCACTGAATGGCAAAACAAATGAACAGTGGTTTAGAATAGAATTATTTTGCTTTTAAAGAAATTCCTATAAGAGTGATAATGTAGCACACTTTGATAATGTATTTGGAAATGTCTTTATCACAAAATGTAAGCATTACTATTCAGAGTAATCCAATTTCAAACTACTGGAAATTAATTTAAAATGTCATACAAAATTATTTGTAGTGTTACATTTACTTACTGCAGTCAACTTCTTAGCAAACAAAATAAAAATATACAATGGCCTTTAAAGTATGTCTCTTGAAGACTTAGTGCGAGAAAACCAGCTAAATGCTGAGAGCTTAAAAATTTTGAGACTCAAAATCTTGATGGTGCTAATGACTTCCAATTTAAATTGTGCATTTCTTTTAAAGAAGTTGCTGCATTCCATCAAATGCCCTTTAGGAGTCTAGAAAATCCACTGGTAGCTGCCATTTGTTTTAGTTTTCTGTGATGATATTTTGAAGAATAAAGTTCTGGTCATCTCTTTTTTTCTATATGCAGCCATCTCTGCTTCTTATTTGTCATTTTAATTTACTTTGCTCTTACAACCTGTGGAGTTTGAGTTCACTAAAGAATCTGGAATTAAGAGTCCAATGTTGACCACAAAACGATTGTTAGTTTTCAGAAAAACCCATGTAGTTTAGTTATGTCCTTTAGGGAGAGGCTTTGGGGAGGTGATGGGCTATTGTTAGATTATTAATCCTGAGACCCACGTAATGTTCTGGGGACCCAGGTTCAAATCCTGCCATGACAGATGGTAGAATTTGAATTCCATTAAAATCTGGAACTAAGAGCCAAATGACAACCATGATTCCATTGTCAGGAAAAATCTACCTGGCTCAATAATGTCCTTTAGAGAGGGAAACTGCCGTCCTTACCTGGTCTAGCCAACACATGACTCTAGACCCACAACGATGCAGTTGACTCTTAATTGTCCTCTGGGCAATAAATGCTGGCCCATCCAGACAGCCCCATCCCATGAGTGAATTTTTTAAAAATTAAAATGTACACTTAAGCACCGACTCTTATCTGTGAATTGTACTTCATAGCATTTTGATCTGACACATTGAGTCGAACTTTATCTGTTCAGTGATGGCATGTCAGGTTTCAATGCAAAGCCTGTCCTCAATTTTGCTCAGAACCAACTCATAACTTTATGCGTGCTCTTTTCCTTCTCCATAGGCAGCCCCTTGAGACCAAAGATAATATTCTTCCACTCCATAGTTGGGGATCCTGAGCTGACCCCTCAGTCAAACAACAAATCCACACATTCAGCGGTAGATGATGTTCAAAGAACTATGTAAGGACATCTTCAGGTTGTTGCATGTTCCTTCCAATGTTTGTATTTGGCCACCCCCTGGCCTGGTGAAAATGCCCAAATTGTTTGGCACTTACGCTCTTGCTTCTCCAATTTTGGGGAGGCTTGTCTGGATTTTCTTACAAATTGGTAGAAGCATTGCATTTTTTCACAGATGATTTGAAGATGTCCTTGAAGCATTCTCTCTGTCCTCTGGCAACTGCTTGTTGTGACAAAGCCCAATTGAAAGAATTTGCTTTGGAAGGCTTGCACAAGGCATGCAGATAATATGATCAACCAATGCAGTTGATGCACAATTACTAGCATTCCAATGCTGTGTTGATGTCAGTCTCTCCAGCTGCTGAATTTGCAGGAGTTTGTGGGGACACCTTTGACGATATTTCGATGGGAATTTGAGATGTCCACTGAGCATAATCCATGTCTCTGGCCCATAAAAAGGAGCAGATAGTACTTTTGCCAGATAAACCATGAGCTTGGTGTCAGGTTTAAAATCTTTGAAATCAGATAGTAAGAGATTGCATTAGCACACTGAAGGCAATGTTGCATTTCATCATTGATGTCTGCTTTCACTGAAAGGAGGATCGTAAGGGCTAAGAATTGATTCATACTGAGCAGACATGCTGCCATTACAATGTCTCAATCATGCTGCAACTTTTGGTGAGGACAAAATTACCATTGAAATGAAACTAGCAGCTCTCCTTCGACTTGCTGGTTGTTTCTAAGAACTGGCTGGAACTGGACGTTGAATTTGAACTTCTCACAGAAGGTTACTGAAAACAAAAAAAATGTTAAAGATCACAGCGGGTCAGGCAGCATCCATGGAGAGAGAGCAAGCTAACATTTCAAGTCTAGATGACTCTTCATCAGAGCTGAAGTGAGATGTGGAGGGGGTAGCATTTATTCAACTGTGGGGATGGGGGAGTTGGCGTGCTTGGGGAGAAAAGCTCCTGATACTCTAGATTAAGTGACTGGAATGTGAGAATGGCAGAACAATGGTGTATGTAACGCCGAACTGGAAAGAACAGATGGCCCCACTAGATCGGGGGGGAGGGGAGAAAATACATGGTGAAAGAGATTGCAACAAGTAAAGCTGAAAGAAAAGAAGGGAATGGGAGAATGAGAGTGACCTCTCAGTCTTGAAGGTGTTGAACTCAATGTTAAGGTTAGGCTCATAAATGACAGCAGTAATTATGTAGGCCAGTGTTTCCCAACTTTTTCACATTTTGACCCCACTTAATAAGTCTTGAAAATCATCATGGCCTTACAGTTTAAACTGAGACTTGGGGCAAATGGGTGGAGGAAAGGACCCTGTGAGAGTGGGGAAGCGGGGTGCATAGCTTCACAGCAACAGTTGCTGCCTCTGAGCTCGCAACCCCAAATTTTGGACTTGTAATCCTACTTGAAGTCAGGAGAATCCCCGATTCAGATGTCGTCCTTGAGGAGTAGCACAGACAGAATGAAGACACAGCAAAGAGATTGGTGCAACTAACAAAGAATTAATCCAGTGGAGTGGGGATAAAAGCAGCACAGAAGTTGCAAAAGTATGTATAGCTTCTTAACAACAGCCTAAATATATTTAAGACTTTTACCAAAGTATTAAATCTATTGAAGGCTGCTAGGCTAAATTAGATCATTTATACTTCCAGACCATTTAGCCAAGCCATTGATGGGTTCCTTGTTCATCAGGGAGGCTAATGACATGTACAGACTAGACCCCAGCAATTTCGCCCTCTTAAATAGTAACTACACTGACAGAAAGGAAGCAGACAGAAGTCATGAACCAAGTTTAGAAGGCGCCTCCTTCTGATAGCTGCCCACCGGTTGGTCTTAGAGGCGAGAAGACAGTGGACTGAGGAAGGCAGATTGTCTTAGGCTAAAGAAGAGCCATGGTAGACATTTAATGATATTAATTCAATGGGGTCGACATGGTTAGAACACCAAACACACATTAATGGAACCATTGCTCTTGGAGTTCTTGTTCCTTGTCCTCATTGACAACTGGAAGCCCACAAGTCCTTTCATGTGCAATCAACTGCTGCCTCCACAATCAGGATTCCTGCTAGCCCAGTGAGGTCACATGTCCTCATATCCTATTTCTTCTTGTTTCATGTGCACACAATGCATTCACCTCTCTTCACATGCATGGCCTCTGTCACTGAGGCGGTGACTGATGGCTTACAGGGAGGGTTTGATATAACACGTGGCCCCACTAGGAATGTGACTGGGATTGGTGCTGCCATTGGAAAGCTACTAGGCTGATTTCCCGATGTACTCCTCTCTCGCTAATGGAGAGAACTTGGCAACGGCAGGATGTAGCCATTAAGACGCGGTGAGTTGCCCTCTTAAAGGCCTTACTTAACTCATTGGTGAGTAAGCTGCCCTGCCTCACTCTCTCTGGTGGTGAACATGCAAAGGGACAGCGGCAGGCAGGGTGATTGCTGCATTTAAGTCACTCCCTCAACACCCCACCCCCACCAAACCAACCCTGCCATACCCATTTCCTTCAAAGCTGTAGACCATGGATTCAATACCATGATGACTCTAATGGCCTTAAAGGGCTGGGGAATCCAAATTATAGGTAAGAAATCTATTTGTCATAAAAACAGAAAGTGTTGCAGAAAGCCGGCTAGCTTGGAAGCATCTATGGAGAGAGAAAGAAAATTAATCTTTTGACTCCACCATGAGTCATCTTCAGGACTTTGTTTTCAGTTTCAAAGAAGGGTCAAATTGGGGTCAAAATGATAACTCTGCTTCAACTGCACAGATGCTACCGGAACTGTTGCGTTTCTCTGGCACCTTCCTGTCAATTTCAGCATCTGCAGTACTTTTCTCCTTTTTGACATTGTTCTTTCATGTCAATGGCACTGTAGCACAGTTATTATACTATTGGGCTAGCAATTCAGCTGCCAGGACTGTTACAATTAAGTCTAAATCTCTCTGTAACAACGATAAAATATAATCAAATCTGTAACTTCTAAACAGGAAGTGGTGGGCAGTAGTATTGATACTGGAATAGTAATCCAGGTTAATCCTCTGGAGGTAAAGGTTCAAATCCCACCAGGACAACAGGAGAAATTGAAACTTAAATCCGAAAGCCTGGAATTGAAGGCTAATACCAGTGATGGAAACGTATCAATGATTGTCCTGCAACCCATTGGATTCGTTAATGTCACAGAGAAAGAAAGTTGCCTACATGTGACTCCAGCCCCCATTTCACTGTGGTTGACTCTTTTCAAGATACATTTCCTCAAAAGGAAAGTTGGACAAACAAATCCCAAGCTCCCTGGATGACAAAGGCAATAGAAATTGATACAAAAACTGTGTGGTTATGACAAGTGCCAAATAGAAAAACAATTGAGAATCAGCGTGACTACAAAAGATTCAGAGGGAAGATGAAAGAGCAGATTACAGAACCAAGGAGGAGTTACAAGAAAAAGACTGGTAGACAACATAAAGGGGAAATCCCAAAGTCTTCTACAGGTGTGTAGGTATTTCAAGAGTGGTAAAAGCAAGTCTAAGGTCGATTAGGGAACAAAAAGGGGATTTACACATGAAGGCAGGAGGCATGGCTGAAATATTCAATTAACAATTTGTGGTTTTCTTTAACAAGGAGGTGGACCATGGTTACAGAAGAGGTAAATGTCACCACAAAGATTCAAAATTGATAAGGAAGATGTGTTGCACAAGTGTTGGCACCGAAAGTTGACAATGCATGGGGTCTAGATGAGATGCATCCAAAGATATTGAAGGAGTTGACAGTGGAAATTGCAGGAGCACTGGCCATGATCTTTCTTCTCTTCCCTAGAGTCAGGGCGGGTTCCAAGGAACTGGAGAATTGCAAGCATCATGCCCTGCTTAAAGGAAAACCAGGCAATTCAATGTCAGTGCAGGTGAACCTTCTAGAAGTAATTATTTGAGAGAGAAATAGTAGGCACATGGAAAAATAGGGATTAATTAGGAATAGCCAGCATTAATTACTAAAGGGGAAATTGTGTTTAACTAACTTGTTGGAGCTTTTTGAAGAGGTAACTTAAGGGGTCAATGGGGATGATGCTGTTGGTGTGGTCTTCCAGAACGTGTTTGATATCGTGTCACACAATGGACTTATGAAAAAAGTTATAGCTCACAGTATATTATGGACATTGGTAACGTGGATACAACATTGGCTTAGTGATAGGGAACAGAGAATTATGGTCAATGGATATTTTTCAGGCTAGAGGAAGGTTTATAGTGGAGTTCCCTAGTGGCTGGCGTTGGGACCCTTGCTTTTCTGGATGTATATTAATGAGCTGGATCTTGGTGGGTGGGGGACAATTGCAAAGTTTGTGCACTATACAAAACTTGGAAGCATTGTAAACTGTCAGCAGCACAGTGTAGACTTTCAAATGGATAGTGATAGGTTGGGGGAGAGGGTGAATGGGTGGCAGATGCCATTCAATGCAGAGAAGCATGAACTAGGAGGAACATGGACAGATAATGCAAAAGAAGGGTCAAAAGGAGGTGCAGGACCAGAGGGCCCTGGAGGTATATGTGTACCAATTGTTGAAAGGTGCAGGAGAGAGAGCATACAGTATTCTTGATTTCATTAATGGGGGCAGAGAGTACAAGAGCAATGAGGTTATGCTGAACTTATCTAAGACACTTCACTTAGAATGAAACTTGAGTATTGCTTACTGTTCTGTGCACCACATTATAGAAAGTAAGTGAACACATTGGATAGCATGCAGGAGAAATTTGCAAGAATGGTTCCGGAGATGACACACTTCAGTTATGAGGATAGATTAGTGAAATTGGGGCAATTCTCTTTGGAGAGAAGACAGCTACATGAAGATCTGATAACAGTTTTCAAAATCATGAGAAGGCTGAATAGAGAAGATAGAGAGGAAATATTCCTTCTTGTAAAATGATCAACTGTAAGACTGAAAGTGTTTTGCAAAAAAAGCTAGCATGATTTGAGAAGAAACATTTTCTCACAAGTGGCTTGGATATAGAATGCATTCCCTGGAAGTGTGATGAAGGCAGGTTCAGTTGTGGAATTAATGAGGGCATTAGATGATTATTTAAATAGAAACAATGTGCAAGAGTATGGGGAAAAGGCAGAATTGCACTGAGTCACAATGTTTACATGGAGAGTTGGTCAAGACATGATGGGTTGAGCTGCCTCCTTCTGTGAAGTAATACCCATTTTGAGATGAGATCAATAAGGGTGATCCTGAAACACTTGGTCCTTTGTAGGAATCCTTCTAGCTCACTCATGTTCTTCAAGGAAGTAAATCTGCTATTATTTATCTGGCCACATGTGAGCTACTTAACGTTGTAGCTGGCTATTGATTACCCTTTGAAATAGTTGAGCAAGCCATTCAGTTCTGTTTAAAAAGTCGGCTCATCACCATCTTCCTAAAAGCAATTTGGAGGGGACAGCAACTATCAACCTTGTCAATAATGTGCACCTCCTGTGAATTAAATAAATTATTGCCCTATGTTCAAATCATATACAAACGTTAATGCTTCCATTTTCATTTCAACGTCTAACTTTAGTGTTTAAGTTTCCATCTGGTTGTCACCTTGTAGAATTTAGCAAGTGATAAATAGAAGAGCATTGGAAGAGTTAGCCTTTCACTTCACCATTGTGTTTGCGTATAGCAACAGAATGCCTTGTGGTACTCCTCTTACACATACCTGGAACCTTGTACATTGTTCACACTATAAAATCATGATACTATTGATGATAATTGTCTGAAGTGAAAACAGAAAGTGCTGGAAAAAACTCGGTTGGTCTGTGGTAGAATCATTAGATATTCGAATTATATCGAAGTGCAAACTCTGTTTCTCTCTCCACAGAGGCTGCCAGAGCTACTGGATTTCTTCAGAACCTTCTTTTTTTATTACCTTGCACATAACAGTTTCCTGGGAAGAGTATGCCAAGTCGGCATCTTTCACCTGAGAGCCACTTTCTTCAACATACCTCCTTAACCTATTTACATTTGTTGCTTCTACCTCTCAACGTACACACTATAAGCAGCCATATGTAACTTTTTCTAAGATATTTTCATAAACGCAGATCATATTAATCCCTTCTGCACAAACTTCTGGTTGACAGCAAAAACAGACATTGCTGATTAAACTCAGTAGATCTGGCAACATATGCGGCAAGAAAGCAGGGTTAAGGTTTCGATCCAGTGACCCTTTTGGAGGACTGATAATAACTTGGAAAGGGTGGTATATGTGATGAAGATAGTGGTTAGGAGTGGGGAAAGGAGTGAGTGGATAGACAGAGATGGAGCCCAAAGAGAGATGATGACAGGTGGCAGACAAAGGGATGATACTCTGTCAGGGAGGAAGAAAAGCTGGTAGCTGGGAGCATAAGCAGATGAAAATGGCTTGGCTGTGCTGAAAGCAGCCCATGTGATGGCAGGGTCTGGGGCAGGTAAAGGATATAGAAGAAGGTGTTCAAGTTCTAAAATTATTGAACTTGATGTTGAGTCCTGAAGGCTGCAAGGTGACCAAGTGGAAAATAAGACGCTATTTTTCAAACTTGCACTGAGTTTCGCTGGAACATTGCAGCAAGGCTGAGACAGAGATGTTGGTTGGGGATTATAATGGTCTGTTGAAATGGCAGGCAACTGGAAGCTCGGGATCATTATTAAAGACAGAATGTAGGTGTTCTGCAAAGTGGTTGTCCAGTCTGTGTTTTGTCATCCTAATGGAGAGGAGACCACATTGTGAGCAGTAAATTCAATAGAGTAGATTGAGTGAAGTGCTGGTAAATTGCTGCTTCACCTGGAGGGTGTGACTGTGGCCTTGGATAATGGGGACAGAGGAGGTAAATGAGTAGGTGTTGCACCTTCTGCGATTGCATGGGAAGGTGCTATGGGGTGTGGGAAATATTAGGAATGGAGGAGTGGACCTGTGTGTCCCAGGGCAAAAGGTCTCTGTGAAATACTGACAAGGGAGGTTTGGGGGTAAGGGGTTGGTGAGGAATATGTGTCTGGTGATGGTATCCTGCTGGGGGTAGCACAAATGGCAGCTTATGACACTTTGGATGTGGACGCCGGGAGTGTGTATCATTGTTGCGAGATAGAAGAACAGGGGTAAGGGCAGAAGTGCAGGAAATACATTAAACAAAGCTGAGGATCCTGCCAACCACAGTGTTGGAGAATCCTTGTTGAGGAAAGACGTAGACATTTTTGAGCTGAAGGTGGCATCATCAGAACATGGTTCACAATACACACATTGCTTATACTTTGATTTTGAGAAGTACCAATGGGCTAGATAGAAGTAAACTATCTTCTATATGTTGAGGACAATGGAATAGGGTGTCTCATACTAGAGTAGTTCCATGTATATTTTTAAAATTCATTTTCACTGGCTATCCAGTATTTATTGCCCATCTTGGATTGTCCTTGAGAAGATGGTGAAGAGCTGCCTTCATGGACTACTGCAGTCCGTTTATGTAGGTTGACCCATGAATATCATTCAGGACAGAACTCTACAATTTTGCCCAACTGGCACTGAAGGAACAGCAATATTTTTCCAGATCAGAATGGTGAGTGCATTGGAGGGGAACTTGAAGGTGGTGTTCCAATGTATCAGCTGCCCTTGTCCTCCTGGATATAAGTGGTTGTGAGTTTGGAAGGTGCTGTCTAAGGAATCTTGGCAAAATTCTGTAGTGCATTTTGTAGATAGTACATACTGTGTGACTGAGAGCTGGTGATGGAGGGAGTGAAGGCTTGTGGATGTGCTGCTTGCGGATAAAGTGGCTGCTTTGTCCTGGATGGGACCAAGCTTCATGAGTGTTATTGGGGTTGCGTTTTATCCAGGCAAGTAGGGAGTATTCCATTACACTTTTGACTTGTGTTTTGTGGGTAGTGAACAGGTACTGGGGAATCAGGAGGTGAGTTACTCAATGCAACAATCCCAGCCTCTGATCTGCTCTTGTTGGCAATGTCTTTATGATGACCCCATTGAATTTTGAGGGGTGGAAGTTACATTCTCACTTACTGGAGATGGTCATTGCCTAGAATTTGACTGGCATGAATGTCCTTTGGCCTATTCATCAGCACACATTAAGTTAGACTCCAAAAATGAATTAAATCAGGTTTCTGTTGAAAATATGATTGTGATCTAATGCCTGTGTAAGGGGACACAATTTACGGGTATCTCCACAGATAAAGAAAATGTCAACCTGACAAAATGTTTAAATGTAAGCATACATCAAGGCTTGCATTGATCCGGAGTATTCCAATCATGCTAATAAGAAATTACACTGTGTTAATTGGGCAAATAACAATAGTAATGAGATCATTGGACAAGCAAGAATGTGGATATATCTTTAATTCATGACAATTTGCTTAATACACCATTAAAATATCATTTCCATTGCTTTGTGTTGATCTATTGATAATGTGCACAAATTGTAGTTACCAGAGTAAAATAGGGTCAATGAATGTAAATCAATAAATGTTTGGAACAATTCCTCCATAAATGGTGAATATGGTGCCTTAGTAAAGACCTAGTTCTGTGTTGTAGCTGGAACTCCCCATCTGCAGTCTGTTGGTTAATGTAAAACGATAGTTTTGAATAAGAAAACAGTCTCAGAAGAGTCCAGGACAAGGGAAGACAGTCTTAAATGAGAAATATGCCAATAAGTACAATACCCAACTTTACAACAGTGTATAAATCTATACGTTGAAAATAGGAGTTAAAATATCTCAGAGTAAGACACAAGTGACTGGTTGATATTTCATGTTCTATATTTTGTTTTAAATTCAACGAAAAATTTCTGTGTGAATTTATGTCACTTGAATTTCCCTGTGGTTTTAAAACAAAAGGTGAAGTTCACCTTTGAAGAATTGCAAATGCCACACTCAATTTTTATAATAAACTTCTTTGATGTACTGTTTATTTTTAATTAGATAATAGCTAAAAATTGCCATTGCTTCTGCAGTTTAAATAAAGGACATATCCATCTTGGTGTAAATTGAGGAGAACATTTACAAACCACTGTTTTCTTAATTTTCTCACTGCAAGTCTGAGAATTGACATTATCCTTCACTCCCTTCCTTTACTCAAGGATTTGCCAGTTTTGAATAAAAATAACTTACTAGTAAGGAAGATAAGAAGTTGTTTTTGAGGGCTATTCCAATGAATTCTGGTAGCAGCTGAGCTGAGATAATCGATGTCTGAACTCATTTTAAAACTATTCCTAGGGTCAGTGAGGAGGGAAAAGCTGATCTACTGACCACATGGCTTGAGATTATCCTTGATACTTGAAAGGCATATGCATCCATGCAGGGCCAGAGAAATAATGATCAATTAAAATCTTTCAGAACTGGTTCAAATTTAATTTGTACACCAAAGGTACAATCTTTTCAAAATTCACTGCTATAATTTCCCTCAACTGGTTCATATATGGGAAGAACTGTCAGAGGAAGTGGTAGATGCAGTTACAGTGACAACATTTAAGAGACAATTGGACAGGTACACGAACAGGGAAAGATTTACAGGGATTTGGGCCCAATGCAGTTCAGTGGGTCTAGCATAAAGGAGAAACTTGGTCAGCATAGATGGTTGGACCAGAGGGTCTGTTTCCAGGCTGTATGACTCTATGATCCTTAGAATAAATCAGTCCAGGCTGCTGTAGTGATTGTAATGGGGTCAGCTGTTATGAAAATATGAGTACTCTGATTAGGGCTGTTAACCTGGTCGCATCAGGGAGCCCTGGTTTACATATTAAAAAGGGAGTGTGAGAGATACTGACAGTCTGGTGCCTGACTCTGTTTGAGGCAGTACCATAGTCAAGGACTTTTCATGTGTAAGTAAAGGGTGACTTGGTGATGAAATACTAGTCCCCGTGGAATTATTTCAGTTGCCATCACAGGCACGAGTCAAGTCCCAAAAATGCTTTTAACAAAAGGCCAGTTTTACAATCCTGAAAATCTCATTATTTTATCAAAGGAAAAAGGTAATATCACACTCACCTTCAATGGGCATCAGAGATGGAAAAATTAATTTGAGAATAATTACGTTGACTTATTTCAGATGAACCCAGAGAGTAATTAGTAAAACTGTCTCTAATGCGTGAAGGAGCAAAGCCGGGCAACAAACTTGAATGCAGTGAGGAGATCAATGAAAAGCGACCAGCTTTGATATAACTGACTTTTTTTTTCAAATGGGACGAAATGTGTGAGTATTTGAAAATTGGTTTGAGAGTAAAGGATGAATTATTCAATGATGAAATTGAGTAATAGGAATATATTCAGCCCTTTTGCTGTTTCTGCTGCAAACTCATGAGGAATATGAAAACTGACAAAGTGATCCTGGGCCCGCTAGAAAATGAATCTGGGGCAATAGTTCTGGGAAACAGGGAAAAGGCAGAGGAGTTAAACAGATATTTTGCATTAGTCTTTGCAGTGGAAGATACTTTGAACATCCACCTAATATTAAAGAATACAGGGTAGGCATTAAGTACCATCACCATCACTGAACAAATACATTAGACAAACTGTCTCAACATGCTAATGGCAGATAACCCTTCTGGCCCTAATAGCTTGCTTGCCAGGATCCTAAAACCAGTAGCAACAGAAGTAATCTGTAAAATCTTTGCATTCTGGTGAAGTACCAAAGAAAAGAAAAACTGCCAATGTGACACCCCTATTCTAAAAAGGGAGGAAGGCAAAATGCAGGTAACTATATGCCGATTAGCCTAACATCTATTGGTTGAAAAAAAATTGAAATCAATTGCCAAGGAAGTAATATCAGAACATTTAGAAAATCATAATCTAATCAAGCTTCATGAAATGAAAATAATGCCTGGCTAATCTATTAAGGTTTTTCAAGGAAGTCATAACCGGACCGGATAGAGAGGAACCAACAGATGTGCTGCATTTGGGCTTCCAGAAGGTATGCGACAAGGTACCTCACAAAAAGGTTTAGTCATAAGCTAACAGCCCACAGTGTCGGAGGTAATACATTGACATGGATGTGGATTGACTCATCGTCAGAAAACAATGAGTGGGGGATAAGAGATTCATTTTCATGTTGGTGCTCTGTGTCCAGTGGATTTCCGCAGTGATGCTCCTTTATTTCTACAGGGATCAATGCTGGGACAGCAACTGTTGCCGCATGTATGAATGACTTGGAGGAAGGAACCAAATGTATTGTAGCCAGATTTGCAGACTACACAAAAATAGGTAAAAAGATAAGTTGCATGAGGAATACAAACAGTTTACAGGGAGATATTGATAGATTAAGTAAGTTGGCAAGTGTGGCATAATGTGCAAAAATGTGAAGTTGTTTATTTTGGAAAGAAGAACAAAAGAAGAGAATATTGATTAAATGCAGAAAAGCTGTCAAAAGCTGCAACCCAAAGAGACTTTGGGGTACTTGTGCATGAAACACAGGAAGCTAGCACATAGGTCTAGCACGTAATTAGGAAGACTAATGGAATGTTGGCCCTTATTTCAAAGAGGTTGGAGTAAAAGAGAAGGAAGTCTTTCTGCAAATGTACAATGTGCTGGTGAGACCATATCTAGAGTACTGTGAGCAGTTTTAGTTCCGCCATTGAAGGAAAGATGCTGTTTATTTGACACTGTTCAGAGAAGTTCCACGAGGATGATCCCTGATTATGGAGAGATTGTCAATGAACCAAAGACTAAACAGGTTGGGAGTTTTCTTATTGGAGTATAGAAGAATGAGAGGTGATTTCATTGAAACTTATAGGATTGTTAAAGGGCTTCACAGGGTAAATGCTGATGTTTCCCCTCATGGGACAGTCTAAGACCAGAGAGAATAATCTGAGGATACAGGGCCCTCAATATAAGACTGAGATGATGAGGCTTCTCCCAGTGGATTAGGAGTCTTTGGAATTCCTTGTAACAGAGAGCTGTGGGGGCAGAGTCTTTGTGTATATTTAAGGCTGAGATAGATAGATTCTTCATCAGTTGGGGAATAGAGGGTTACAGGGAAATGTAGGAAAGTTAATGTAAGGAATGGTGGATCTTCCATGATTCTATTGAATAGTGAACTACACTTGAAGAGCCAAATGGTCTGCTCCTGTTCTGAATTCCTATGGTTTTAAAAACACCCATATTGGCTGCGGTTCCCAACCATCATTTCTTGCTGCTGGATCCTACCCTCCCAGCCTCAATGACAGACCCATTCCCCACTGACCCCAACACAGGGCCTGGTCCTAAATATTCCACAACCTACCTATCCCCCTCGCTACATTGTACACTAATACACTAAACACCTGCACTCCACCCACTAACCTACCCAGCACCCTACCCTGCCAGCAGCCTAAACTCACCCTTACCTCATGTACTGACTCATTGTTACAATGTTGGGTAGAGCACTTATGGATTGGGAGTCAGGAAGTTAGGATTTGGCGTTTGTAAAATGCTAGGGGGGAAAGCATTGTGTGGTCCCTTTAAAAGATGATTGCTATTAGATTAAAAAAATATTCAGAAATGTTTGTGGGCTTGCAAGTGTATAGAGAGCACCCGAATTGAATTACTTCTATCAAAAGGTGGCACAGTTAGCAGGCCAAGCAGCAATCTTTGTTGTGTTATCAAGACAACAAGGGTCTAGGCCTGAAACGTCAGCTTTTGTGCTCCTAAGATGCTGCTTGGCCTGCTGTGTTCATCCAGCCCCACACTTTGTTATCTTGGATTCTCCAGCATCTGCAGTTCCCATTATCTCTGCATTTGGCTAATCAGTTTGAACCAGGTACTTAGATACCAAAAACCAAGTAAATTTAAATCTGGTGGTTTTGACAACATAGGTCCAATCCTATTGCAAGATACTGATACGTCATCATGGCTATAAAAGAAGAGGGCAGTTGGACAAAGACAGGAGAGTGAACTGCCATCTGCCATAGTTAACAACTCTCAGCTCTCAAGAGGGAACTGCTGGCTCTCACAGTCTTCTCTAAGTTTTAGAGAAAGCACCATCAAAATCAAAGGTATCTACAGTACAAACAGTTAATATTCCAGACAGAAAAATCAAAGGAGAAGGCATTCCTGACAGAGCATTTGACAGAGAAGGCACAGAACATTCCGGAAGATACGTTGCCTATCTGTAATTTCAAGAGATTAATTTCTTTTTTCAAGTTTATATAAGTGGTACTTGTATTTATTGGAACAGCATACCATTAGAATCTTGTTTTATTTAAGATAGTTGGAAGGGGTTTATTTGGTTTGTTAATAGTTTAGTTAATTTGTTTGCTGTTAAAGTTAGATAAATAAAGTGTTACTAGTTGATTTTAAAGCGAGTATCACAGATTTATTTTAGTTAACAAGTAGAAATTGATGAAAGATAATAAAATGTGAGGCTGGATGAACACAGCAGGCCAAGCAGCATCTCAGGAGCACAAAAGCTGACGTTTCGGGCCTAGACCCTTCATCAGAGAGGGGGATGGGGGGAGGGAACTGGAATAAATAGGGAGAGAGGGGGAGGCGGACCGAAGATGGAGAGTAAAGAAGATAGGTGGAGAGAGTGTAGGTGGGGAGGTAGGGAGGGGATAGGTCAGTCCAGGGAAGACGGACAGGTCAAGGAGGTGGGATGAGGTTAGTAGGTAGCTGGGGGTGCGGCTTGGGGTGGGAGGAAGGGATGGGTGAGAGGAAGAACCGGTTAGGGAGGCAGAGACAGGTTGGACTGGTTTTGGGGTGCAGTGGGTGGGGGGGAAGAGCTGGGCTGGTTGTGTGGTGCAGTGGGGGGAGGGGATGAACTGGGCTGGTTTAGGGATGCAGTAGGGGAAGGTTATACCACTTTTCACATTTTTTTTAAAAAAATTATAGGGCGAGGTGCTCCTCTTGGATGTTTTGGTTTTAATTCTCAAAGATGGATCAACCTCTGCTTTATAGCACTCATTCACAGGAGCTGTCAAAGCTGTTGTCTACGATGCTGGAGCTTTAAATATCAGAGTACAGCAGCTGACTGCTGTGAAAGAGGGATCATGGTTTGCCTTCCCCCAGCTGTTCTACACTGTGTGAAACCTGTCAGATTTGAAGTATCGCTCCACATTTCTGAAGAAGCCCTGATCAGAGCCATCTGCAGAGCTCATCCATATTATACAATAGGAGAGGCATGTCAGACATTGCTAATCTTTAGAAAATCAGTCTCAAGTCATAGAGCCATTGACATATACAGCACAGAAACTGACACATTGTTCTAACTCGTCCATTCCAACCAGATATCCTAAATAAATAGTCCCATTTGCCAGCATTTGGCCCCAATCCCTCGAAACCCTTCCAATTCATATACCCATCCAGATGTTTTTAAATGTTGTAATTGTACCAGCCGCCATCCTCCATCACTTTCTCTGGCAGCTTGTTCCATCCATGCACCACCCTCAACGTGAAAAAGTTTCCCATTTGGTCTCGCTTAAATCTTTCCCCTCTCACCTTAAACATATGCCGTCTGGTTTTGGGCTCCCCCACCCCAGTGAATAGACCTTGTCTAGTCACCCTATCCATGTCTCTCATGATTTTATAAACCTCTATAATGTCACTCCCCAGCCTCTGACACACCAGGGAAAATACCCAACCTATTCAGCCTCTCCCTATAGCTCAAACCCTCCAAACTTGGCAACGTTCTTGTAAATCTTTTCTGAACTCTTTCAATTTCACAACATTCTTCCTATAGCAGGGAGACCAGAATTTCATGCAGTGTTCCAATTGTGGCTTAACTATTGTCCTGCATAGCCGCAACATGACCTCCCAACTCTTATACTTAAGGCACTGACCCATAAAGGCAAGCACATCAAATGCCTTCTACAGTATCCCGTCTACCTGTAACTCCACTTCAAGGTACTATAAACCTGAGGTTTCTGTTCAGCAACATTCCTCAGGACTTTACCATTAATTGTATAAGTACTGCCCTGATTTGCCTTTCCAAAATGCAGCACCTCACATTAATCAAAATTAATCTCCATCTGCTACTCCTCAGCCTATTGGCCCATCTGATCAAGATCCAGTTGTATTCTGAGTTAACCTTCTTCATTGTCCACTACATTTCCAATTTTGGTGTCATCTGCAAACTTACTAAACGTACCTCCTGTGGTCACATCCAAATTATTTATGTAAATGATGTAAAGCAGTGGACCCAGCTCCGAACCTTTTGGCAGAACTCTGGTTACAGGCCTCCAGTCTGAAAAGCAACCCTCCACCACCACCTCTGTCTTCTTTCTTCAAGCCTGTTCCGCCTCCAAAGAGCTGGATCTTCCTGTGTTCTGTGTGTTCTAGCCTAGCCAATCAGTCTATTGTGAGAACCCCTGTCGAACACCTTACTGAAGTCCATACGGATCATATGCCCTCATCAATCCTCTCCATTAGTACTTCAAAAGATTTAATCAAGTTAGTGAGACATGATTTCCCACACACAAAGCCATGTTAACTATCCCTAATCATTCTTTACCTTTTGAAGTACATGTAAATCTTTCCTTCAGGATTCTCTCCAGCAACTTGCCCATCACCGATTTTAGGCCCACCAGTCCATAATTCGCTTGCTTCTCCTTACCACCTTTCTTAAACAGTGGCAAGCCCTACAGTCTTCCGGCACTTCACTCGTGGCTATCGATGATCCAAATATCTCAGCAAGGGGCGCATTAAATAATTTTCTAACTTCCTACAGAGTGCTAGGGTACACCTGATCAGGTCCTGGGGATTTATCCACCTTTATGCGCTTTAAGACATCCAGTAATATGGATATTTTTCAAGATGTTGCTATTTATTTCCCCATGTTCTCTACCTTCCATGTCCTTCTCTGCAGTAAACACTGATGCAAAATACTCGATTAGTATCCCCCCATGTCTTGCGGTTCCACACATAAGCAGCCTTGTTGATCCTGAAGGGGCCTTATTCACTTTCTAGTTATCCTGCCATCCTTAATATATTTGTAGAATCCCTTTGGATTCTCCTTAACCCTATGTGCAAAAGCTATCTTATGTCTTCTTTTTGCCCTCCTGATTTCCGTCTTAAGTATACTTGTACTGCCTTTATACTCTTCTACTGATTCACTCAATTCTTGCTGTCTATACCTGACGTTTAGTTCCTCTTTATTCTTAACCAAAAGCTCAATTTTTTTTTAGTCATCCAACATTCCCTACGCCTACCAGCCTCGCCCTTCACCCCAACTTTCTCTGACTCTTGTTATCTTATTTTTATCTTTATTCATTCATGGGATAATGGTGTCACTAGCCAGGTAGCATTTATTGCCCATCCCTCATTGCACAGAAGAGTCAACCACATTACTGAGTCTGGAGTCACACGTAGGCCACACCAGATACGGATGGCAGTTTTTTTCCCCAAAGGACAGTAGTGAACCAGATGTTTCTTTCCCCAACAATTGACAATGGATTCAGAGGCATCATTAGACTCTTAATTCCAGATATTTGTTGAATTCAAATTCCACCATCTCTCTTGGCAGGATTCAAACCCAGATCTCCAGAACATCGGGTTCTCTGGATTAACAGTCCAGCAATACCACTAGGCTATCGGCTCCCCTGAATGCTGACCATTTTCCAGCCGTTCCTTTATCAGCAAACATCTGCCCCCAATCAACGTTTGAAAGTTCTTGCTTCATGCCATCAAAATTGGCCTTCATCCAATTTAGAACAACTTTTACATCCACACCATCCTTTTCCATCACTGTTTCAAAACTAGCAGAATTATGGTCACTGGCCCCAAAGTGCTCTTCTAATGGCACCTCATTCATCTGCCCTGCCTTATTTCCCTAGATTGGGTCAATTTTTATATCTTTTCTAGTACGTACGTCTACATTCTGAATCAGAAGATTTTCTCGTACACACTTAACAAATTTCTCTCCACCCAAGACCTTTACACTATGGCAGTCCCAGTCGATGTTTGGAAAATTAAAAGTCCCCACCATAACCACCCTATTATTTTTGCAGATATCTGAGATCTCCTTACAAGTTTGTTTCTCAATTTCCTGCTGACGACTGGGAGTTCTATAGTACAGTTCCTATAAGGTGATCATCTCTTTCTTATTTCACAATTCCACCTAAATAACTTCCTTGGACGCACTCCCAGGACTGTCCTCTCTAAGTACAGCAGTAATGTTATCCCCAATGAAAAACACCACTCTCCCTCCTCTCTTGCCCCCGCCTTTATATCCTTCCTTTAGCATCTATCACACAGAACATTACGCTGCCAGTCCTGGCCATCCATGAGCCACATCTCTGTAAATGCTATGACATCCAAGTCCCATGCCCTGAACCATGCCCTAAGTTTATCTGCCTTTCTTATTAGGCCTCTTGCATTTATATAAATGTAGTTTAATTTATCAATCCTACTTCGTCCTCTGCTTTGTTTCTGTCTACCCTGACTGTTTGACTTGATCCTTTTCTATTTGTACCAGTCTCAGACTGCTCACTGAGCAAGAAATGATGAGTCTTTAGGGCTTGGGCAAGGATGAATTCTGGGGAATGTTTGGCTCAGTGAATATGGAGAAGGAGGGCGATGGGTGCAGTGTGGAGCGGATGAGAGTGTCGCAGAGTGAGCAGTCCTTTCGAAAGGCAGGTAAGGGTGGGAGTGGAACTATCTCTTTGCTCATGGGGTTGGATTGTAGGTGGTAGATGTGGCGAAAAATGATCCGCTACATGTGGAGGTTGATAGGGTTGTACGTGAGAGCCAGAGGGTCTCTGTCTTTATTTTTGTTGGAGGGGAGGGCATCTGCTTCACACTCCCCACTAACCCTATCAGACCCGGCGCCTTTCCCTGTAACTACAGGAAGTGCTACACCTGCCCATACACCTCATCCTCACCTCCATCCCAGGTCCAAAGCAAACTTTTCGTATCTGACAGGGGGTCACCTGACCACCCTCCAACCTGGTCTACTGTATCTGCTGTTCCTGATGTGGCCTCCTCCTCATCAGTGAGACCAAGCACAGACTTGGGAACTGTTTCGTGGAGCATCTGGCCTCAGTACGCGATAATCAACAACGCCTTCTAGTCACTAACCATTTTAACTCCTCCTCCCACTCTCTTGATGTCATGTCCATCCTGGGCATCCTCCAGTGCCACAATGACACCACCTGCAAACTGGAGGAGGAACACCTCATATTCCACTTCGGGAGCCTACAGCCCGATGGCCTAAACATGGAGTTCACCAGTTTTAAAATCTCCCCACTCCGCCGTCATCCCACATCCAAACCTCCCTGTTATCACCGCCTCCTTGACCAGACACAACCTGTCCATCTTCTTCCCGACCTATCCACCCCACCCTCCCCACTGACCAATTACAACTAACCCCACCTGTATCCACCTATCTCCACCTCACCTACCATTCCCCAGCCCCACCTATCATTCCTCTTGCCTCCTTAACCTTACATAGCTTGTCTCGTCTTCTCTCCCACCCATCTGCCCCACCCTTTCCACTGGCCAATCCCCACCATCCCTTACCTGCATTCACCTATCACCATCCACCTACCTTACCCCCAGCTCCACACCTCCTCCCTTTATTTCCCAGCGCCCTTTCACCTCCCAAGTTCTGAAGAAGGGTCCTGACCCAAAATGTCGACTTTCCTACTCCTCTGATGCTGCCTGTCCTGCACTGTTCCTCCAGGTCCACACTGTGTTGACCCTGACTCCAGCATCTGCACTTCTTGCCATCTCCAATCAAAGAGTGCATTTAGTTTTTCTTTAAGTGAGATTGCAACTGAGCCTTAAGAATGTGAAAACACTGAGGATGTACAGATTTTTATTTTGTTGTAAACATTGTTGGGGTAATTAAGAAGAGGAACTGGCACTACTTTTCAATGAAGTTGTATTAAGAAACACAGAACTGCTACTTGGGAAGAGGCCATTCAACGTGTCACATCCGCACTGGCTCTCCAAATGAGTATCTCACTTAGCGGCATTCTCTCTGATTTGGCCAAATTTCACCTGAATGCCTCTATTGAACCTTCCTCCTCCATACTCTCAGGCAGTGCATTCCAGAGTGTAAATAATTGATGAGTGAAGATATTGCTTCCTGACACAATTTTTGCTTCTTTTACACATTATTTTAAATCTTTGCCATCTCAATCTTGACCCTGTCATGAATGCAAACATTTACTTCCTATTTCTTCTGTCCAAACTGCTTCTGATTTTTAATACACTGATCAAATCTTGTTCTCAGACTTCTCTTGAAGGGAAAGTCCCAACTTCTCCAATCTATCCTCACAGCTGAAACTTCTCAACCCTGGAAGCATGAATGGTGGTAAGCATTGACTCAAGATTTCTGATCATTTGAACCGACTTTTGCACTTACAGGCTGAAATATTCAAGAATAAGAACCATTCTTTTGAAGCAAATATATTTACTGAAGATATTTTATTTTTAAAATGACCATAAATAGTATAAATACATCCAATTGACATAAATATTTTGAGTTTTGTATAACTTAAAAACATAAATTGTTATGTTAAAAATTCATTCATTTGTCATTATTAACGTAAATAAATATCATATGGGTCAGTTAGAGCATCATGACCAAGATGCAATAACTATACAATTTTTAAAAAAGTAGTAATTAAGTTAGTTTTAAAAAGTCTTTTGTCATGCATCTATATTGTTGCAATATACACACATGATACGGCCATCACTCAAACATAGTTTGAAATTAATTTACCATTTATCCTCACTTGTAATCATCATTTCAACAGTAAGTTTAATTTACAGCCCCATCCTGAAGATTAGCAGTGAACTTAAAAGAGAGTATAAATTGGTAAATGTGAATTTGTTGGCACCCAGTTTAGTTTTTGAAATCCTGAAGGGATTTTTTTAAAGGGAAGAACTCTACAGTTTTGAGGTATTGATTCACCAAGAGTGACTGTAATGACTCTGGATTCTTAACATTGCAGCCACAAGCTGCACAGAAATATCACTGGAGTTTGGAAAGAAGGAGAAAAATATTTAGAAGAGGTCCAACCATTTCCATTTTGATGAGATAAAAAGATTCTACAAACATTATCATGGTTTCATAGGTTATTGGAGACCAGACAGGGGCAAAAATCATGTGATTGCTTGCTCTGAGAGAAGTGAGAGATGAAACAGAATCATAGAATAGTGCAGGAGGCTATTCAGTCCATCATGTCCACACCAACTCTCCGAATAAGAACCATGATTTAGTGCCATGCTCCTGCCTGTTCTCCATAACTCTACAAATTATTTAATTAGAAATAATCAACAAATGCTCAGGAATTGAAGGAACGAGTATCTTAAGAGTGTTTTCCTGCCATTGAAGGCACAAATATAAAGACAAGTTCTCCGACATGACAGGGAGCAGTATAAACATCTTAGGCAACATAAAACTGAATTCAACACAACAGAAGCAAGGTATCTGTCACTTGTAAACGCTCTATCAATTTTGAATCACAACTAATTCTGCCACCTTATTATTCAGAGTGGGCTACACCCACTGGCAGTGTAGGTTAGGATAGGGCTATGACTGTATAACCCAATCTCCAACATTCACGGTCAATAAGTTCAAACCTAACACTTGCCGTTCATCTGTCATAGACGTGAGCTGCATGGTTTAGGCATTTTTTGCATATCATTTCAGTGGTAATAGTTAATCATTGGTTGGCGTGTTCTCATCAAGGCATTGTTGCTTGCACTGTATTAATTCCCAACACTAAACTGAACTCGACAGTAAATAAAATCCGTGGGGTTGCGTTACCAACCAAACAACACTCAATTGCTGACGCTGCCTGGCCTGCTGTGTTCCTCCAGCTCCACACTGTATTGACTCTGATTTCCAGCATCTGCAGCTCTTGCTATCTCAATTGGAAAGTCCTCTTCAAATCATCAAAATATTTTAGCGCTGACGAGGGTATTCTGGAGCCTTGGGTTAACACTGGAAAGGAACTAGGGAGAGGTGACCAATTGCAAGAGAGGAGAGAAAGTATTCTTTGCTTTGAAAAGTTCTGCACATTTTCCCTTTGCAGAGGGTTAATAAGATCCATCGATTTCTTTTTATCCTTGGCGACAAGGAAGGTCTGTTGCCCCATCCATCCATAACCGTTTAGCACAACTTGCGGTTCCGGCAATTTAAAAACTCTTTGAATTGATTCAGGAACAATTCCAGTTTTACTTCCTTCACTCCTCGGGATATGCACCGCCGTTTCTTTAAAAGCAAAGGAGCACAAGAAATGTTAGGACTGATATTTCCGAACCCCAGAGAAGTTCTGCAAGTTTTCAAACCAATCAATGACTTTGCACATTTTCACCCCCCAATATTCAGGATTTCAAAAACACAGAAAAAAATAGTAAATACTCACCTGACATTTGGCCATGTCTCTTTGTACAATGCGGAGATTTCCCAAGGCTTTGCTGAGAAGGTTTTGAAACTGAGTGTTTACGCCGCTGCAAAACTCAATCTGATGTAAAAAAAAGGGTCTTCTTTAGACACACCACGGATATAAGGAGCAGACACTGATATAAGCAGCGAGAGTGCGGCAAACAGGCGCTATCACTTGTTCAGGTCTAAGTTCACTATCTTTTCCTTCAGGCGGGTTTGAAATTACACTATTTCCTGACTCGGCAGATTTCACTGAATTCTGCACCCGCTCTTGTAAACACATCAATACCTTTTTTTGAACGTCTAAAAAAATGCAACGATGCAGATTTAGTGTCTCTGCAAAATTTAACAAGCCAGCTCTTCCTTGCTCTGACCCTGACCTATAATTAGTAGCTGATCATAAACATGATACACACGAGACAAACTCTCCCGTTTCTTTATTCATTGATAGGATCGAGAAGGAGAGGCCACTCCATCGGCGAACACTTAGTGTCCATCCCTCACTGTCCAGTTAGGAGGCAACTACGTTGCTGAGGGTATGGTGTCACATGCAGGCCTGAACAGGTAAGGATGACTGATTTCCTTCCCTGAAGGATATCAGTGAAACAGATGTGGTTTTAATCTATTTATTTCAAATTTATTGCATTCAGAATTCATCATCTGCCGTGATGGGATTCGAATCCATATCCCAGAGCACTGGCTTGGGCTCTAAAGTTGCTAGAACAGTGATAGGACCATGGCTGTATTCACAGAAAATCCTTTGCAAGCGCACCATTGTAAATTTTCAACCGTAAGGACTGGGGAACTTTGAACCCCCACCATTATTGTTCCCGAAGTCTATCCCGGGAATGATTGAATGCCACTTTGTGCAACCCCTATAGATGCATTTATTGCCGGAATAATTGGCCCTTCTCAAAAACAGCCTGCTATTTCATAAATGTCCACAGACAAAAAGCAACAGACAACCACAAATGCCAGCCGAAATGGAAATACAGCAAATCAGTCAGCACAGGGCACCCTCTTCAAGAACCCATGGGGGAAGGAATGAAACAAAGGCAAGTGTTTTAAAGAAAAAAAAGACAGAGGAACAGGAAGTTCTATGTTTGGCTTGGGTGCGCAGAAAAAAAACAGCTGTAGCTGAGTTAGGGTTAGGGAAATGACTTAAAGAGTTTCAGACAATAAGAATTTGTGAAAGGTTTTCCTTAAAACAAACTACTAAAATGGGCAAATTGAAGACAGAAATAAGCCATGTCTAACCACGTGCTTATAACACGGCAACAAAGCCTTTCCTTTGAAAAGCTCAATGTGTTGAAAAGTAATAGGCTAACACAAAGCCAAGGGTCATCTCAACGCCCACTGGCATAAAAAATTAACCAATCTAAACCCCACTCCCTTCAACTTGACAACAACCTCTATAAATACATCCCCATGTTATTAGCATTACCTGCAGCAAAGGATGTGGAAGATATAAATAAGGTTTGAAAGTCACAGAATTACAAAATTGTTATGGAGCAGCAGATGCCAGTTCACCTACCACCAGCTCTCTGAGCCTTTTGACTGTACACCAATGCTCTGAATTTTCCCTGTAACTCTCCAGATTGCTTCTATTTGAATAATCATTTCATGCTATCTTGAATATCTCAAATGAACCTGCCTCCACCACACATCTAAGCAGTACACTCCATACCTAACTACTGACCGTATGAGAAAGTTTTTTTTGCACCTTGCCTTTGTTTCATTTACAAATTATTTCAAATTTGTTCCCTATTTTCATTAATCCTCTTGCAAGTAGCCATGCCTGTCACCATTTTTAAATCTTGTATCAGATTTCCTCGGATTCTTCTCCAAGCAAAACAATCCCAACTTCTCAAATCTATCCTCATGGCTGAATCTTCTTATCCATGGGACCAACCTCATAAAGCTTATCTGCTCTCTCCATTGTGTTCACAATCTTCCTATATTAGTCGAGAACAATAATACTGCATCTGAGGTTTAACTGTGATCCTGTATAAGTTCAGTAGAATGCCATTGCTCTCGTAATTTAAGATTCAATGAATACAGCTTTGTTAACTGCTCTGTCTAGCTGTTCTGTCACCTTTAATGAATTATGCACACACAGTCAGGTCTTTTTGCCCTTGAACACTGTTTAAAATGGATAGTTTATTTTATATTCTCTCTTTTTCTCTTTATGCCAAAATATATCATCTTATACTTCTCTGCATTGAATGTTATTTGCTGCCTATCTACCCACTACACCAACTTGTCAATTTCTCCTTGAGGTTCTATACTATTCTCCTTATGGTTTACAGTGCTCTCAAGTTTTGCATCATTCATAAATTTTGAAATTACCCCAGCACACCAAAATTCATTTAATTTCTACACATCTCTCAGAAAATGTACCTGACCCCCCTGGAAATCCTTCAGCCTGAGAAATACCCACTAATAACCATTACCTGCCAAATTTGTATCCATGTCACTACTGCCAGTTTTTTATCCCATGGGCTGTAACTTTCTTCAAGTCTATTGTGTGCTACCATCTCAAATGCTTTTGTAAGTTCAGGTACACCACATTAACAGATTGTCTCATTAACCCTCTCTGTTAGTTCTTCCAAAACTTCCAGTAAGTCACGTAGGCATGTTTTTCCCTTGGCAAGTCTGTGCTTCTGAATTTACCCATTGTATTTATTCAGAGCCAAGGTTTGCTGACTGAGAAGGCGTATGTTAGCTTATTTTCCACCAGGACACTTTATGCTTGTGCTCAGTATTGACTATCTCTTATTTTGCCAGCATTTTATTCTCATTAATAAATGCATATACTAAATGTTCCATGGACCAAACACTTTTTACTCAGCAACAAAAACAGAAATTGCTGGGAATTTCAGAAATTTCTGTTTTTGTTACTGATTTCTTCCTTCTGAAGACTTTTCAGTTTTTAATATTATTTGCCACCTTAAATCAAATTTGCAATTTATCATATTTTTCTGATCCTTTCTGAAATGCTTTTGTTACTGAGCAATTAAAATTTCCGAGGCTTTTTTATTCATTGCCCTCTTGCCATATCCACAAATTTGCAGAATTTCCAGAAAACACCAAAATACTTTGTGCTTGGTCAAGTTATCTAGCCTGACTTTACAAGAGCTAATCTAAACTGTCTCTTCATTGTTTCAGATTGGTTATAAATGACAAACATATTTATTTTAAAACTTACATTTTCACATTCGCTTTGTAGTATCTCCAAGGATTCTGTACATATTTTGAGATATTCAGTGGGACACGTTTTCTATAATTAAAAAAAGAGAGATTGAGTGAGAAATTTAAGTTTGCCTAGAATAACCAAAAACAAAATTTGACAAAAAGCTAGATTTTAAACAATGCTGTCTAAAGCCAACTGGATGTAAAATTGACAATGTAGACCAGCTCTCCAATGAAATTAGTTGAAACAAAAATTAGAAAGTTTCCTTAACAGTTTGTTAATCTGCAATGTCAGTTTTATACCCACTTGACAAGGTGGTATCTACCTCAAGATTTTGCACCATGTAGTATTTTCCTTCACAGTTACATCCTGCACCATTTTGACTTTAAAAGTCACCATAAGATCTATTTATGTTATCTTGCAAAAAGAAACTTCAGGACATTAGTGCAACATAGCCTACGAAACAGGTGGGATTTTTGACACAAATTTTGTTATCAAATTTTCCCCTCCCCCTCATCGTATGCTTCTTACCGCTATCGCCAACTTGTATTCCTGGGGGTGGGGAGTTGTCACAAGTAGTCTCAGCAAAAAACAACTTCCCATTTCTATCAGAGATAACAAGGTGTACAGCCAGATGAACATAGCAGGCCAAGCAGCATCAGAGGACCAGGAAGGCTGACGTTTCGGGCCTAGACCCTTCTTAGGCCCAAAACTTCAGCCTTCCTGCTCCTCTGATGCTGCTTGGCCTGCTGTGTTCATCCAGCTCTGCACCTCGTTATCTCAGATTCTCCAGCATCTGCAGTTCCTACTATCTCTCCCATTTCCATCAATCATATTCTATATTCAACGCTTCTGGCAGTTACCATTTTTCAAGACATAATCAGCCTTCCTTTGGATCAATCGGAGAATTGCTAAAACTCACTCCACACCAGTATCAGCTTGATTGACTGCTTGACAGTTACCAGACTGTATCAGACAGGAGGCTAACTTGAGTTAGTAGTGCTCCAGAAGCCAGCCCACTGCCTTAAAAATTCATTTACAGGACGTGGGCGTCTCCAAACAAATCAGAGAGTAGTGGTGAGCCTCTTTTCAGCCTACTCTGCGGTTTGTTCAGCCAGTTCAGACATCAGTTATGCGTTAATCATATTGCTGTGGGCCTAGAATCACATACAGCCCAAAGCCACTGAAAACAGTATCTGCCATTCCTTTCCATTTCAGAAATGCATATAAAAAAACATATTCAGTGGTTGCTAGTTTCAATAAATTTGCAAGCTATTAATCTGATGCCAGCATAGCATTATATGTGAAATATGCATGCATCTCTTCCAACACAATAATAACTTTTGAGTTGTAAGTTTGATTATGTTATTCACTTTCCAAGAAAAATCAATTGACATTGAAGACACGCTCATGCAGTTCTCAAATAATCAGGCAGATACAGTTTCAAAATGACCAAATATCTTTATGAATGATCTGTGATCAATTCACTAACTATGGTACCCATAGATCTTATCAGTTTGATGTCTCACACGGTATGTTATACCTGGCTTCTACTAAATGTCTACGTGAAATGGCAGTCAAAACTCAAGTGAGACTGTTCAAACAGGATATAGATGAAAAATGACTAATAAGATAATAGCATTTTGATGTTGCCTTGTTATAGTACAACAGTCCAACAAACAATTTTTTCAAGTAATTGTCACTCATTCTGGAAATTGTTATTATGCTTTCTTTTCCTTATTGACAACCCAAAGAAAACTTGCAAAACATTTTGAAGTCCTGCCACTGATTCTGCTTCTGGCCTATGGTATCACACTTTTAGTACTTGATCTGGGACCTGGGATTTTTGCTTGTTAAGAGTCTTCTTGTCTTGTCTCTGTGGTTAAACCTATCTGTTCATTACAGACTATTGTGTGAGAAAGTATAGACAACCATATCTTTAGAAAAAGATAGTCTTGAAATAGTGATGACTGCATAGCACCACTGAATGGAGTTAGTAAGCTAAATTTTATGGCAGTAGTAAACCACCTTAAGAAAATCTAAATTCTAGCATGCGACGTAAAGCAACAAATTCTAGAGTTCTGTTGCTTTTCTCTAATTCCTTTCGGAAACTGGATTTGATCCTCGTGTCACAAACTCAGATTAATTCTATCTGATGATGCTGAATAAAGTTTGGAAGTGTAATTATTCGTAAACAATACTAAAAATCAATGCTTACCGATATATACTTGGGAATTGTAAGATAGAGGTCCCTCAGCTCCTATGAAAGAAAATAATTCTTAGTTTTATGGACCATGCATCACATACTCATATATTTATGCATATTATATACAAATATGTATAAAAATATTTTATACTATGCTAAAATAAATTTCATTATCTTACCAGTGGTAGATTCAGATTTCTAATCCCATTGATAGCTTGAAGAATTTCATCAATCTCAGTTTTAGCAAAACTGCCAAAAACACAGCAACTGAGCAAAAGTAGGCACAGGCGCATCATCTTTTTGTAAAGATTTTCTTTCAGCTACTTAGTACTGTTTATGGATGAACTGATTGTAATTTGTTCAAGCATTACAGCCTCTTTATATCCTTCATTGACACGGAGGAAATGAGGTAAACAGGTGGAAAATAAAGGTAGGAAATGCCACCTCCGGAGATTAGCATGGAATCCACTTCAAGATTCATATTCAGATTCTGACTCACTACACACTAGTGAATATACGTCACTAATAATTTTGAAGTACTTAAAAGAATGTAACAAAATTAACTAGTGTTTTATGGCTTGTAAATCGCGAAACTCTTGAAGACCCATATATGGGTCAGTAAGTACAATAATCTCCAAAATCAGTATCTTGAGGGGAAAAAAAGCTTGCCACAATCACCTTGCACTCAAGAAAACCCAAGTTGAGATGTGCAGAATATTCAAAGACCACATTTCTCACTTCGTCATTTGTAACAGTGGCACTAAACGGCATTATTTCCCTATGTCAGTTTTAGACACGTAATTTTCAGTGACACATAGAACCCGCAGTAATCCCATCTAGGATGCAAATCATGCAAAAAAATTTTTTTGTGAATCATGAGATCAGTAGAAACCTTGGGGGGATCATCACTGTTTCTAATTACCGCCGTTCATGGCCCTTAAAGATCTCCAGTAATTTCTTATCATCCAATCAAATTATCTGGCCATTAATTAAGTTGTCGGTGGGACCTTGCTGTGTGCAAAGTACTGATATTGTTTGTTGCAGAGTCATTCGATATATGTGAAGGAGTTAAGGCTTTGTGGGTTTTCTCACAGAGTGATGTAGATACATTATCGAGCCTTTTCAGAATTTCTCAATACAACCTCTGATTGTATTGTGAGAAGAATAGAGCACAAGTCCGATCAATGTCTACTCAGATTTTGATTTCACTCCATCTGCTACAACACACAATTCTGCACATAATATTTTAATCGGAGCATTCAAGTTTAGGGCGAGTACAGAGTAGAGATTTTTAAAATTGATACTGGGAACTAGATGCTTAAATTCCAATTTAAGACTGCGCGAAGTAGAAATGTTTGCATCACTTCAAAGAAGACTCAGGTCAAACTTTACTAATGTTTTCAAGATTCATGTGAGGTTCACATGAGCTAAATGCTGTTACTTATTAATGTAGTTAACACAGAGAATGGTAAATGGGGGTACTGACTGCCCAAGAAGATAATGGAGGTAATTAATATCAGCAAATTCATGAAGATGTTGCATAGTTCTTTCTTCTCATCGATTGAAAAATATAACAGTCAATAATTAGACCAAGAGAAGCTCTCAAACTCCTTCTGTTAGTTTGGCACTGCCCTTTAATGTTATTAAATATTCATATGGCATTGAAAGCGTGGAAACAAAAGTCTCCAGACATTCTGTAGACTTCTGCCAGTTTCTGAAACTAATTCATTTCGGGACCTGTTGAACTCCTGACAGACAACATAAGGAACTTTTTTGCAGCCATTTACATGTATTTCTTTTAGGTTTCATTGAATTATGACATGATAAGGTATTGGAGCAGAAGTAGGCCGGACACCCTTTGAGCCTGCTCCACTGTTCAATGAGATCGTGAAGACCTCAACTCTATTTTCCTGCTTTTTCCATTTAACCTTTGATTCCCTTCTGATGTAAAAATTTGTCCATTTCAGCCCTGAATATACTTAATAAATCAGCCAGTCTTACACATGGAAACAAACTCTTCAGTCCAACCAGTTCACACCGACCATGTTCCCAAACTAAACTAGTGATGCCTGCTGTGCTTGACCCATATCCCTCATCATCTTTCCTATTCATGAACATATACAAATGTTTCAAATGTTGTAATTGTACCTCAACCACCACTTTCTCTGGCACTGCTTTCCAAGCACAACCCACTCCGTGTAAAAAGTTGTCCTTCATGTTTCTTTAAAATTTTTCTCCTCTCACTTAAAAATATATCCCCTCATGTTTTGAACTCTCCCACCCTAGGGAAAAGAGCCCTTTCATTTACCTAATCTATGCCACTCACAACTTTATAAACCTCAATAAGATCACCGCTCAACCTCCTATGCTTCAGTGAAAATCCTCCCAGTCTTTCCAGTCTATTCTTATATTTCAAACCTTCCATTCCTGGCAACGTCCAGGTAAATCTTTTCTGAACACTGTCCAATTTAATAATATCCTTCCTGTTGCAGGGTGACCAGTATTGCACACAGTACTCCAGAAGAGGTCTCACCAGCATCCTGTACAACCTTAACATGATGTCCCAACTCCTATATTCAAAGGTCTGAGCAGTGAAGGCAAGCATGCTAAATGCCTTCATAACCCATGACACAAATTTCAAAGAATAATGTCTCTGAAACCCTCGATCTCTCTGTTCTACAATTTCCTCCGCATCTGCGTTTTAAATGTTTGACCCTTTATTCTGAGATTATGCCCTCTGGTCTGAGACTGTCCCACAAGGGGAGACAACCACTTCACATCTACTTTGTCAAGTCCCTTTAGAATTTTGTATGTTTCAACAAGATTACCTCTCACTTTCTATATTCCAACAAGTACAGACCTATTCTATTCAACCTCTTGTCATAAGACAGGCCCTCTTGACGCGTGATATAGGACAGATGTCAGAGGTCGGTTCTTTACTCAGAGAGTAGTGAGGGCGTAGAATGTCCTGCCTGCAACATCAGTAGACACGCCAATTTTAAGGGCATTTAAATAGTCATTGGATAAACGTATGGATGATAATGGAATAGTGTTGGTTAGATGGGCTTCTGAATTGGTTTCACAGGTCGGTGCAACATCGAGGGCCGAAGGGCCTGTACTGCACTGTAATGTTCCATGTTATATGTTAGATGGTATCTGCCAAGTGAATCTTCTCTGTGGCAGAATCCTTACTGAAGTTCAGTGTCTTGGTGTTTGGATGTACCAAACCTCTGAGAGTTCTGTACCTCTGTCTGGTGGACCATGTATTTCACCAGTGGACAAAGGGGAGTTCTGGTGTAAGAGTCAGCTTTATTCTCCAAGCAATCTATTCAAGATGGCATTTGTCTTACTCAATTCCCTAACAACTGTCTTGCACTTCTGAGCACAGCCATCAGATAAATGTGCCAAGTGAGGACAGAATGCTTTCTCCACAGAAAAGGAAAATCAGGTGGAATTAAGCCATGGAGGGATTTTGCTTAACACCTAGGAGGTAACTAAGAAGACGAAGTAAGCAGCTTAGAAAATTATGGGAGAGATGCACAGAACAAAACTTGCACAGTGTACTTCCTGTCATCACCTTTGGCCACAGGAAGTACTGAAATATTTTCTGGATTTAATATGAATTTAAAAAATAGTTTACCAAAATAATCTTTGCAAGTTAAATTCACAGTTTTACATAAGCGTTTGCAAAACCCATTGAACAGAAATAAATCATTCAGTCCCTTTAGCCTAGCCTGCCATTCAATTTGATCGTATCTGATCTGTAATCTTAGCTCTATCTATCAGCCTTTTAATGTGCAATTCTCAATACATATGCCCAACAAAACTCTATCAATCTTGTTGGTTTCTAAGGATTCCGTTGACCGCCCATCTCAAACAGCTTTTCAGGTGAAGAGAGTTCCTTTATGCTTAACGTAAAACTGTGAACTTTGAAATCACTCCTTACTGAAGTTGTGCACACTTGTCTGGCTGCTCCTTCAGAAGAAATAGTTTCTCTTTATCTACCACACCAATTCATCATTTTAAATACTTTTACTCTGCATTAGCTCAAAGTGACTTTGTGCTGGACTTCTGTGTTGGCAAATTTTGTTCAAGGCATTTCAAAGACTTTGTTTTATACAACATGCACAATGACACTCCAAAGAGTCATCTCTGATCATTCCCAGTATTTTAAACTCTTTATTTAACATGACTTCTTAAAATGAGGAGAAATTTTGAACATGTATTTAATGAAAGTTTATTGTTTAAATACTGTTAGTTTTATCCCGTGTACCATTATTACTTTTGTTAAAAACACCTTTTGGATTAAAAGCATTCATACTAATCATACTAGAATTGCTCCATTGAAAATGATACTAAGCTGTACCACAAATTAAGGTATACAAAAATAGAAATTACTTTTGATGAGGTTAATATGCTCTTTCTATGCGTCTTCCTCCATTGTTTAATTGATATGTTAGTCCTTTAAAAATAATATTAACCCACACGTTATCTAACGTTATCAGCAGTAATTTCTAGCATTTTAAGCAAGCTATGAAGGGAGTTTTATTGTGACTAATTGCAATTGTTTGCTTTATGAAATGCAGGTTATATTCAACTAATTAAGGTAGTAGCAAGTTATAGACTTTAGAGACTTGAGAGCTGATAAGGAAATGATCATGAGATAACAAGGTGTAGAGCTGGATGAACACAGCAGGCCAAGCAGCATCAGAGGAGCAGGAAGGCTGACGTTTCCGGCCTAGACCCTTCTTCAGAAATGCTGCTTGGATGCTGCTTGGCCTGCTGTGTTCATCTAGCTCTACACCTTGTTATCTCAGATTCTCCAGTTCCTGCTATCTGAGAAAAATGATCATCCTGTTTGCTTTCTGTTCTCCCACACAATTCAGTATTACTCTGGGTTTTTGCACAATAGTTTCTTTCTATCTGCCCTGTCAAATCTCTATATCATTTTAAATTCTTCAAATAGAAAACCCTTTGACTTTCTGAACTCAAGAGAATTCAAAAACAACTTTATACTCGGATACTGTGTTGAACTGAAACCTTTGTTAGACTGCTCAGGTCAATGTAAAACATCCTGTGATCTACTTTGATCTCAGTGTGCACAGATCAGCTGCTGTGTTTACCTGTATTAGAGCAGTGACCTAACTTTTATAGCCCATCTATAATACACCTTAGGATGTCTAAGACCATGCAAGACATTGTGTAAATGAAAATGTTAGTTCTTCCTGCAACTTCCTTCTGTCATTAGCTTTTGACTTTTTTTGAAAATTAAATAAATAAGTCAGTTGTTCATGCAGTTCGTAATACAGACAGGTTGTTTAGTAAGTGTTATCCAATTATGGAATGTTAGACCCTATGTTCTAAAATTTGCAACTACAGGTTTGTTGAGTTTACTTGAATTGTTCGTGGGATGTGTACATTGCTGGCTAGGCCAGCATTTGTTCCTCATACTTAGTTGCCTTGTCATGATGAAGGTGCCTTCTTGAAACATTGTAGTTCCTGGGGTGTAGGTGCAATCACTGTGCTGATATAAAGGGAGTTCCAGAACTCAGACACAGCAAGAATTAAGGAATAGTGATATACCTCCAATACAGGATGGAGTGTGGCTTAGAAGGGACCTTACAGCTAAAGGTATATCTAGGTATTTACAGCCCTTGTCCTTCTAGGTGGTGGAGGTCCTAGCTCTGAAAGATGCTATGGAAAAGAGACTTGCTTAGTTGCTGCAGTGCATATTGCAGATGGCGCATACCATTGCCACTGTACATGCTGGTGAAGGGTGTGAACATTGAAGGTAGTGGATGAGGTAGTCTATCAAGCAGGCTGCTTTGTCCTGTAGAGTACAGAGCATCTGAGTTGTTAGAGCTGCGCTCATCCAGGTAAGTAGGGAGTATTCCATCACATCCCTGACTTGTACCATGTCGATAGTGGACAGGCACTGGGGAGGCAGAAAGTAAGTTGCTCACTACATAGAGCTGCTAGCCTCTGACCTGTGCTTGCAGTCACAGTAATTATGTGGCTTGTCCAATTTATTTCCTAGTCAATGACAAACCTAATGATGTTGGTACTGGGAGAGCTTGCCATGGTAATGTCATTGAACATTGACGGATAACAGTTGGATTCTCACTTGTTGGAAATGGCTATTGCCAGGCACATGTGTTGCATGAATGTCACTTACCACTGATCCATTCTTGTCCAATTCAAAGTGACCCTCCTCCAATTTAGTATTTTTATTTCAGATTGCTCCTTGTTCTTTTCTTCAGCTGACCTAAACTTTGTGATATTATGACCACTCCTCATTAAAAGTTTTCTGTCTGATATTTGATCCACTTGTCGCACCTCATTTCCAAAAACCGGATCCAGCGCTACCTCTTTCCTCGTTGTATGGAGACATACTAATCCAGAAAATTCTTTTGAATGCCCTACAGGACTTTCTAACTTCTCCTCCTCCACAAGCCCTTACACTATTACTATTGTGTCCTATACAAGAATAATTGATGTCTTCCATTAATCTGTTTTGGTTTTGCATCTTTGTGTGATTTCCTTGGTAATTTCTTCTTTTCTATAGTTCGCACTCATTGAATGGTGCATATTATAGAATACAACCAGATGTATATTAATAATTGTGCTTTAAGTCTAATCAACTATATTCAGCCATGTTCCCTTTAAGAAATCTCCTTTCTCTAACACTGTAATATTACCCTTAAGCCTTACAGACAACCCTCCTCCTTTCATTCTTCCCTTGTCTTTTATGAGCAACTAATATCCCTGAATAGTCCATACCCATTGCTGAGATAACAAGATGTAGAGCTGGATAAACACAGCAGGCCAAGCAGCATCAGAGGAGCAGGAAAGCTGGTGTTTCGGGTCTAGACCCTTCTTCAGAAGGGTCAGCCTTGCTGCCCCTCTGATTCTGCTTGGCCTGTTGAGTTCATCCAGCTTTACACCTTGTTATCTCAGATCCTCCAGCATCTGCAATTCGGACTACCCCTATACCTATTCCTGTTATTTTTAAAATACAACTTTATCATTGCCACAACACCACATTCCCATATGGCTATTTGTACCCATAGATCAGCATTATTACTTACTTAGCCTCATGTGTTTACATACACGCACACCCATATATATACAAATCTTGTAACTGTGTACAAGTCTTGTTGAAACATTGTTGTACTGTCACTTATTCTGACTTGCCCAAAACTTAACTGTTTCTTGACCAGTAACCCTTCCCCAGAACTCTGAGGGTCACTATAAGCAAAATGTTAACTCTGATTTCGCTTCACAGGTGCTGCCATTCTGCTGAGCTTTTCCAGCAACATCTGTTTTAGTTTCTGATTTACAGCATCCGCAGTTCTTTCCGTTTTTTCCTTAACTATTTCTTGCTGCTGTGTTATCAACTTTCTCGATTTTTTTGTGCACTATCCCGTGTTTATTTCTCTCATCCCCCAAGCCAATTTAATTCCCACCAGCAGCACCAACAGAGCATTGTGAGAGAATGCTATTGTGTCAATGTTTTGGTCAAGCCAACTGGTCTGAATATCTTCCACGTTCCCCAGAACTATTGGCAAAGTCCTAGAAATGGAAAGCTCTCCCTTCACCATCATCTCTCCAGCCAATCATGTATATGCTGTTTGCTCTTATTTCTACGCTGAACAGAGCATGAGATATTATTAGTAATTCATTTCCTACCTTTGAGCTCCTGCCTGCTAGATTCTTTCCTAGCTCCTTAAACTTTGCTGTTAAAACTTTATCCCCCCCTTATACTTATGCTGTTGAGACCATGTCATGACAATGGATCAAAATCACAGAATTTTACAGTACAGAAGAAGGCCATTCAACCCATCATGTCAATACTGGCTCCTGAAAGAGCTTCCCACTGATCCTATTCTCTAGCCCTATCTCCATAGCCCTCTAAATTCATAATCTCAAATCACTTATAGATATAAGGAAGATTTAATTTAAATGATTTTTTTTTGAAAACAAGGAGACGCAGCCAGTAAATGATGGAGAATGCAAATACTGAGCAATATAATTCAGTGACTACCCAGAAGGTCTGTGTGGATTAACCTCAGCCTCAACTGTCATAGTTGATGAGTCGAAAGGAATTGTCAAAGCGAAGGACTTCAAAGAGAGAAATGCATTGCAAATTCAAATCTCCTGTGAGTAATCTCAAACTGTGAGCATGATTGAGGTAAAGAGAGCAGTCTGGGCAAGACATATGCGTGTGTTTACCCCTTTGAAGAATACACAGGAGCAGGGATAAATACCAATTTTTACCATGATTTTTGTGGGCGCTGTTGGGTGAAGATGTGTGCTGTCAGGGTCATGACTGTGAAAACCCATATTAACGCCTGCACTGCATGTAAAAAGGAAAAACATCCCCCTCTGCTTTGTTGACAGGGAACAGGACAAAGATCTTTAAGCTGACCTTAAGCAGTCAAACATCTCAAGGTCAACTGTTTAATGATCAGTATCTGCTCTGCCAATATGGCCTGATGTAATGCGTGCAACATCCAATCATCTATTGTTGAAGGAACTCAGAGACTTTTTAAAAAACTTTTATCTTTTTTCTTTATTCATTCATGGGATGTGAGTGTCACTGGCTGGGCACACATTTATTGCCACTCCAAGTTGCCCTTGGGAAGGTGGTGGTGAGCTGCCTTCTTGAACTACTGCAGTCCTTTTGATGGATGGAGACCAATAATCCTGTTAGGGAGGTACCTTCAGGATTTTATCCCAGTGACACCAAACAAATTGTGATGTATTTCTAAGCCAGGTCTCACTTCTCATTTCAAATATGTGTGTTTATGTTGCTTTAATTTTTCTCACATTTCATTAAAAAAATACCTCACTGACATCAACCCTCTCTTTTATTAACTCAGGAAAGTCTCGACTTGGAGAAAGGTATCCAAAAGGAAGAATCCTCTTTAATTAACCTTCCTGAGACCACCGAAGGAGGTGGAAATGGCTGTGAATAAAGAAAGGAAGCCATTTCATAAATCCTATCCCAGAACTTTACAAATTGTGGTATTCTATCCGTAATGATTTGGGGAGCCTCGTGATTGACATGGACCATGACCTCTGATTCCTCAGAATGTAAAGTCAGCCCCATATCAATTTAAAAACTTGGCTTGTAATTCGGGCAACTTGGCCTCATATTTAAGATTGCATTCACTCGTCCTGGTTACCTTTAGCTTATTGACCTCATTAAAATGTTGACTAATTCCGCTTACTCAACAGCTTTGTTAGTTCAGAATACACTGAAGTCAGAAATGTGTAGTCTGAAGATTTCGAGCTATTCAGCTTCTCCCAAACTGTGAAATCTAGCCGTTATAAACATCTTGCCTTTGCAAAAGATTTCTAAGGTCACTGTATTGATGTAGTCTACTATTTTATTACAGCTATCAAGCTATTTGATGTAATTTACTACTGTTGAGCCTTTTTATTTAATTTTACCCAGTGATTTTTAATGGACTTATCAATTTTACTTATATCCCCTCTTCCTATATTGGATTATTTCATTAACATTGTTACTCCTGTTTTCTAATCTCCCTGCACTTTCTAAAGATCTGGAATATATAGGACCCAGTTTACAGCCATGTTATACTTTTGTCATGCCTTACTGAAGTAGTGAGCTGGACATCAGACTATGCTATTCCTGGAGTCATCACAAAAGTTAAAAATTAATTCAATACAGATGATATTTCTGTGCTTTACAAAAACTACTAATCTTACAAACCAATAGATTATATAATCTATATAATCTGCCAGTAAATAACCATGACATGTCAACAAATAACTCTACTAGTTAAAGTTCTAACACCCTTCAAACACATCCCCCTCCTACACATAAGTATAGACAGATGGCCAAAAAAAATCACTGGTGTTATGGGTGGAGGGAAAAACACTGGGAAACAGTTCAATGACAACAGTCCTCAGAATTTATTGAAAGGGTTCCTTTTCTTTTCCATGTCCTTTTGTGCTTTGAACTTTTCCTTTAGATTCTTTCATTTCTTCAAAGGAGGAACAGAGTGTATGGTTTACACATTATACAGTTTCCAATTTATTAGTTAAACTTAACAGCTTAGAGAAAAAAAGAGCTCGCTTTCTCTAGGCTTTAGATATTTGGCTGGAGGGAACACACCATTGCCCTATCTGCAGATTGAAGGCTTCTGCCAGTATCATGCATGCCACAAGCTACCTGTGTGAGCTGGGTATTTGTTGCCAAGCTGATGGCTTTTAACATCACCACTTGGTCACAACTCCACAAATCAGTGTTTACTGCTGGCTAACTCAAACTTTGTACACAGTCCAGCCCATCTACAAACATCTTTCTGTACTACTTGAACAAAGTAACAGTGTAAACACTGTTGAAACAATGACTTTCAGTGACTTGCTTTTTTTGAAAGCACAGCAATTCCTTCCTTAGTCCTTCACAGTAAAAAAGTCCTTTCCCCACTTCAGTCCACAACCAAAAACACAGAAACTAAAATGAAGTAGCCTGTACCCTCTTGAGGCTGATTCCACACTTCCAACTTGCTGTTTCCTTACACTTTATAAATTAATGGATCTTCATCATGTTGCAGGCATTGACTCTGATGGCTACTTCTATCAAACTCTGGAGGTTCTCTTGTGTTTGATGAGTGATGGTATTTCCTTAATTTATTAAGTTTGTTCAAGAATATTCAAAAAAGCATCAGAAACCTGGAGCAGCTCCTCAACTCAAGTCTGGTACCACAATTCATCTCAGCAATTTTGTAACAAACCTAAGATCAATATACATAAAATAGCTTTGGATTAGAATTCAGATTTGACCTCCACTTCCATAAAAACATATAGTTAATGCAGCAATCATCTTAGATCTTTCATTTACAGTGAGAGAACATAAAGTGTCTCCGATCCACCCAGATATCTAAAATGCTGATTCAAAACACCGATGTTATACTCGATAACGATTGTGTTCATTGCAAAGACCTTGTAGTTTCTACATCTGACAAAATAGCTTATATTGTGAGATTATGATCTATGGTGACTTCTTCAGAGGCAACACATGATATTCTTCCATAAACAAGCCCTCACTCCTTACAAAACGAAATTTGTCTTCACCTGATCAATATCTGCACTCTTATTGCAAGTTAAAGCATTCTTTCCACTGCATCTATTCTTAATGGAAATGTTATGAACTAAGATATAATTTCCTTAAGCTTGGCAGTGGTAGAATGAACCATAGGCTAAAGCTCAAAGCAATCAAAATATTGTGTTATTAACAAATAGCAATGATACACATAGCACTCTGAGCATAATATACAATTAAAATTTGACAGTGTAATGCTTCTGTTACTAAGTTACTTTCCCAGTGATCAACAAAAATAACTGATGAACATTTAAAACACATTTTAAGGTGTTTACTGTAACAAATAACTAAAATCAACATACTCTAAACAATACTTTACACAAATCTGACATCCCAAGTTATACACCAAAGATACAGAGAATTACTTTATCTCAGAGGGTCAATAGTTTGTGGAATTTTCTTCCACACGAAGTAATGTAGGCTAGATCACTGAATTCATTCAAGGCTGAATTAGATATATTTTTGAAAGACAAGTAACCCAATGATTATGGCAGATAGAAGAGTTGAGTAGACATCACAATTAAATCAGTCACAATCTTATCAAATGTCAGAGCAGGCCTGAAGGACCAACTTGTTTAATTCTACTCCTAAGTCCTATATTCCTAAACCAAAGCCTCCTTCTTTCCTGAATCTTCAAAGGTTTTGTCAGTCCTACCCCTTCCTTTCAAACAGACAACGAACATTTTCAAACATAGTTAACACAAAAAAAAGTTCACCCTCCCCTTTGCAGCAGTAAACCTGCTTGTCCACACAGCAGCAATTCCTTTTATCTATCTTCATCTTTTTCAGTCTGTAAAAAAGAAAAAGCTGCCCTACTTTGTATCTCAAAGCATGAAAAAATTATCTTTCCAGCAGATTTCTATTTATGTACCTTACCCCATACAACCAAATCATGCGTACCTCAGGTCAGTGGCTCATTCTAATCACCAATCCCCCCCTCTAGATAGATTGTTTCACCTTAAATTGGAAGAGACATTTTAAAGCATAGTCATCTTGTAAATTTTAAAGTTTGGAACATACAACCAAGTTATACCTTGTAACCAAAGTCCCAGACCCTTCCACTGCCATTCCTGCATACAATCTCTGCCCCCAGCAACACAAACCACCAAGAAGCAGTAATGTACAGTCAAGAGGATATAGCCCTCAGAGCCCTAAACAATGAATCCAGACTCCATAGATTTTCATGGCAAAACGTCAGGCCTCAGTCCAAAAGAACTGAATTCCACAGGAATGGTGTGAGTTTTTCGTTTTAACCGGAGGGCAGCACTAGACCAAGAAAGATACCAAGCAGTCATGGGAAAATCAAAGACCATGGTGATCAAGGGAAAACTTATCCACTGCTTGGGATCGTACTCAAAAATGGTACACTTGTTAGAGGCTTATTATTGCACTGTCAGGCCAAAAAAGCAAAAGCTGTTAGGGCAATGTCCCATGCCCAACTGTCTTCAACTGCTCCATCAATCACCTTTTCCATCATAACGTTTTACTGGTGATAGCTTATTATTCCATAAATTACAGATTTGCACCTTTATTGGGACTCTCCCTCACATATATATGCTCTTTTCAACCTCAAATACTTAAAATTGCATACAATATCCAGGTTCTGATTTCATGATAGAGACACAGAGAACTAATTTAAACAAGTTCAGAAAAGATTTACAGGGATGTTGACAGGGTTGGAGGGTTTGAGCTACAGGGAGAGGCTGAATAGGCTGGGACTATTTTCCGTGGAACATTACAGGCTGAGGGTTGAACTTATAGAAGCTTATAAAATCATGTCAGCCACGGATAAATTGATTAGTCAAGGTATTTTCCCCAGTGTAGGGGAGTCCAAAACTAGAGGACATAGATGTAAAATGAGAGATTTTAAAGGGATCTAAGGGACAACTTTTTCACACAGAGGGTCATGTGTGTATGGAATGAACTGCCAGAGGAAGTGGTGCAGGCTAGGACGGGTAAATGAATGTGAAGGGCTTAGAGGGAAATAGGCTAAATGCTGGCAAACAGGACTAGATTAATTTAGAATATCCTGTCAGCATGAACGAGTTGGACTGAGTGCTCTGTTTCTGTGCAGTACATCTCAATGTCTCTATAACTCCTGTTTGATTTTAAATCCAAATATTTGTGAGACATGCTCCAGCAGTTCATTAGAAAGTGCTTTCCCAGTCCATTGGATTCCTGGAATGGAGTGCAGTTTACAATGTGGACTTTATTTACTCCCTAATTGGTTTTCAGAATAGATACTCTCTGGAGAGTCATCATGGTCCTAGAAGACCCATAAGGCTGCTCTCTCATTAGAGAGAGACAACTAGTGGAGTCTTTTACACTGGGGGTCACCTTGCCTGAGGCAAGGGGAGAGGTTGAGAAGGAGAGTCCTCATGGTGACCTGAGTTAGTATTGAAATTGGACCCACACATTTGGGTCCAGCCAGCTGACTTAATAAAACCCCTACCTTTGGACGCTATCACTTGAAATTTTTTGATTTAAATTCTGGCGATTTTAAGAGACTGCATCAATTCATTTGATGAGTGACGCTGTAATCTTATTATGACAGTGATTTCCTGTTCAGTGTTATTAATCATCCAGGTGATTCTGATTACAATTGAATTTTTGTCTGTCTGATTGATTTAATCAGATCAGCCAGCTATCTCTTATTTGTATTGTGTGTGACATTCCTGAAACCCACTTGAAATCATCTACAAAAGCAACAATTCAAACAACCAGCCTCAGGTCTCTATAGCTAAACTTCAGAGTAGGTAAATATTTCCCCAGAGTACCCAGTTGTTATAATGGCTAATTTCCCCTTATCAACCAAATAAAGGGAAAATTATTATGATCTATAACTGAGTCTAATCTTTTATCTTGTCGTACCATGATGAGGGAAACCACGTGCTGAAAGTAACAGCAGAGCAGTAGCTGAACTCAGGGAGGATGTGTCGTAACCTGGTACCCACAAGTGGAGGAGGAACATCTGCCTGATTTGAGTTAGCTTTTCTCCATGATGCACAACACTGAATCTGAAGACGGGTTTCAGGCCATGTGTATTGTCATGAGCTTAGAGCTGCAGAGTCACAGAATCACAGATTTGTTATGGACATCTGTCTCCACCAGCCCTGGGAATGAGCAACATCTGAATACCATTTCCATGCCCCTTCCCCTTATGGCTGCATCTTAGCTCCATGTAAATACTAATTTAATGTCCCCTTGAATGTTCCGATTGAAGCTGCCTCCTCCACCCTTCCCCAGTTGGAACCACTCACTGTGTGATAACTCATACTTCACACATCACATTTAATTAATTTTGCAAATCATTTTAAATCTGCACCCTCCAGTTTTTGTAAAATTTGCTAGGGGAAATGCAAAAGGAAATATTTCATCCAGAACTTGATAAGTAACTTAAAATATAACAGGCCTTTTTTTTTAAGTGACAACAGAACGCTTACTTAGGTTTCATGTGGTAAACTGAACCAACATGTTTCTCATGAATATTGTCAAAGCTGAGCCACGTCAGCAAGATAGATGGATCAACAAACTTTGGTCAAAGAGGCAAGTTTTAAGAAGCATTTTGAAGAGCGAGGCAGGCAAAGAGGTTCAGGGGAGAGAATTCCAAAGATTCGTGCCCACACAGTTAGAGCTGTCAAACTATTGTGTTGGCTTCCTAAAAGCAGAATGTTCATTCTCATAAGTAAGCAAAGTTACCACAGTCTTAGAAGACCAAAGACCGATTTCTCAGTACAGCTAGACAACTGGTGGTGGTTTAACCCAACAATCAACATATCTCAGGCAAGGGGAGAGGTTGGATTGGTAAATAGCATTGGATCAATTCTTGAAAATCTCAAACAGGTTTATTTCACTGACAAATTGATAACTTGCAATTACAGAGCAGCTGATTTACACGTCCTTATTCTAGAATGCTGCTGCTTGAATTTCTCATGATGGAAGGATGTGTGATAGTCATTCTAGTCAATGCTGAGCTCTGAAGACAGTAACATGACACGTTAACCAGCTATTGAGACCATATGACCATGAAACATAGAAGCACTAATAGGCTATTCAGCCCATTAATCCTTCTATCCCATTCAATGAGATTGTGGCTGATCTGATAATCTTCAACTCCACTTTCCTCCCATTTTCCCGTAACTCTTGATTCCCTCACTGATGAAAACATGTGTTAACTTCAGCTTTGAATATGTTTAACGACTGGGCCTCAAAAGGATTCTGCTGTTAATAGTTCCACCGATTCACAGCCTTTTGAGAGAACAAAATTTCTCCTCAATTCTACTTTAAATATACGATTCTGAGATGACACCCTCTGAAGTTAGACTGTCCAGTAAGGGAAACAACCCCTGTCTCACTGACCTTCCCAAGTCTTCTGTGACTCCCGTATACTTTAAAAAGTTCACCTCTCATTCTTCTAAATGACTCTTCAATGTCTGAGATGATATAGATTTCCAGAGATCTAGACTTGACCCTTGACTGTTGGTGTCTTCTGTGTAAGTTGCTGTTGTGATGGCCTTCCATCCTTTCATTATCTGAGCACATATCCTCCTTACACAGTTATTGCTTCACACTTCTCCTGTCCTGATGCTGCTAAATACTCCTGGACTGGATGCACCCCTGTCACAAACCTCAACAACCCCCAGAATCAACAGCCCCCCCAAGCCTCCCCCAATTCTGTTCTGATTGCCCCAGACATGGAATGACCCACCACCCCCAATCACTGGCCTGAGACCCCCAGACCTAAGCCTGCCAATCTTTCTCGACATGTCAACATCCCATGTTACCAGCATGAAGATGCCCTCCTTCCCATCGAGACCCACCACTAATCATCCTGATTCGGTGCTGTCGACCACCTCTCCTCCTTACGCTTCCCAGCCACCCTAGCTCACCACTAAGTATATTATACATATCTGACCCACTACTCCCAGTCACCATCTTGTGAATAGGTACTATTCTTGAGTTTGCAAGTGAATTTGGATGTAAATCAGAACACAAAGCAGGAGAATCTCAAATAACCATTTGTAACCATGAGAAACGCTTGTACGTGGGATATTTGATATGACATTCCTGTATGGGATCATATGTAAGTGTATTTGTAAGTCAATCATTCTAAAATGAGTAAAAACTGAAAGGACTGCAGATGCTGGAAATTAAAGATAAAAATAGAAATTGCTGGAAAAGCCCAGCAGATCTGGCAGCATCTGTAGAGAGAAATCAGAGTTAATATTTCTGGTCGCGTGACCCTTACTCAGAACTTCTGCTCAGGCATGTATGGGGAATCCTCAATTTATAAGTGGAAAAAATAGAAATTGCTGGAAAAGCCCAGCAGATCTGGCAGCATCTGTAGAGAGAAATCAGAGTTAATATTTCGGAAATCAGAGTTAATATTTCGGGTCGAGTAACCCTTTCTCAGAACTTCTGCTAAGCTTTTCCAGCAATTTCTATTTTTTCTATTTATAAATTGAGGATTCCCCGTACATACCTGGTATCCTATCCACTTGGCATCATACTTACCTGGAATCTTGACATCCTACCCACCTAGCATTCCTACTTATCTGGCACCCTTCTCACCTAGCTCATGACTTACCTGGCACCCAAACCTCTTGCACATCTGCACTGTTTTTTCAATGTTATTGTTGATCCATGCCAGGCATCTTGTTCAGTTAATGCCCATATGTTTCTGATCTGGCTGTGATAGTACATTCTGGTGCAGAGCTTTGGGTCCAAGCACTTATTTCTCTTTACAAATTACAACTTTTCAGCTACATAGTTCATCTCTGTACAGCTAAATGTATCTGAGGGTATCAGATCAGCCAGGACCTCATTGAATAACAGGGCAGACTCAATGGGCTATATCATCCACTTCTGCTCCTATTTAGAAGAAGTTAGAACATTACAGCACAGTACAGGCCCTTCGGCCCTCGATGTTGTGCCGACCTGTCATACCGATCTCAAGCCCATCTAATCTACACTATTCCATGTACGTCCATATGCTTGTCCAATGACGACTTAAATGTACTTAAAGTTGGTGAATCTACTACCGTTGCAGGCAAAGCATTCCATTCCCTTACTACTCTCTGAGTAAAGAAACTACCTCTGACATCTGTCCTATATCTTTCACCCCTCAATTTAAAGCTATGCCCCCTTGTGCTCACCATCACCATCCTAGGAAAAAGGCTCTCCCTATCCACCCTATCTAACCCTCTGATTATTTTATATGTTTCAATTAAGTCACCTCTCAACCTTCTTCTCTCTAATGAAAACAGCCTCAAGTCCCTCAGCCTTTCCTCGTAAGACCTTCCCTCCATACCAGGCAACATCCTAGTAAATCTCCTCTGCACCTTTTCCAAAGCTCCCAAATCCTTCTTATAATGCGGTGACCAGAACTGTACACAATCCTCCAAGTGCGGCCGCACCAGAGTTTTGTACAGCTTCACCATAACCTCTTGGTTCCGGACCTCAATCCCTCTATTAATAAAAGCTAAAACACTGTATGCCTTCTTAACAGCCCTGCCAACCTGGGTGGCAACTTTCAAGGATCTGCGTACATGGACACCCAAGATCTCTCTGTTCATCTACACTACCAAAAATCTTACCATTAGCCCAGTACTTTGCCTTCCAGTTACTCCTACCAAAGTGCATCACCTCACACTTGTCTGCATTAAACTCCATTTGCCACCTCTCTGTCCAGCTCTGCAGCTTATCTATGTCTCTCTGCAACCTACAGCATCCTTCGTCACTATCCACAACTCCACTGACCTTAGTGTCGTCTGCAAATTTACTAACCCATCCTTCTACGCCCTCATCAAGGTCATTTATAAAAATGACAAACAGCAGTGGACCCAACACCGACCCTTGCTGTACACCACTAGTAACTGGTCTCCAGGATGAACATTTCCCATCAACTACCACCCTCTGTCTTCTTTCAGCTAGCCAATTTCCGATCCAAACTTCTATATCTCCCACAATCCCATTCCTCCACATTTTGTACAATAGCCTACTGTGGGGAACCTTATCGAACGCCTTTCTGAAATCCAAATACACCACATCAACCGGTTTACTCTCATCTACCTGTTTGGTCACCTTCTCAAAGAACTCAATAAGGTTTGTGAGGCACGACCTACCCTTCACAAAACCTTGCTGACTATCCCTAAACAATTTATTCTTTTCTAGATGATTATAAATCCTTTCTCTTATAACCTTTTCCAACACTTTACCAACAACTGAGGTAAGGCTCACTGGTCTATAATTACCAGGGTTGTCGCTACTCTCCTTGAACAGGGGAACCACATTTGCTATCCTCCAGTCATCTGGCACTATTCCTGTAGACAATGACGAGTTAAAGATCAATGCCAAAGGCTCGGCAAACTCCTCCCTGGCTTCCCAGAGGATCCTAGGATAAATCCCATCCGGCCCAGGGGACTTATCCTATGTTTTATAGTACCTCTTTCATTGTGTCAGGCCATTTCTATGATAACTTTCTTATGTGTCTTCCGTTGTGGATCATTTGCTGTTTCTCCCTGAACTTGGCTGCATTTGTGCTGATCAAACTTCATCAAATCAGCGTAAAGGACATCTTTTACCTCAATGTTTATACTGTCTACTTTCAAGGTTTATGAAATTACAGCATCCTTATTCAGATTTGGTAATCTTCTCATTGCATCTGAGGTGATCATTTCGATAGCAGGTTTGTAGTAGACATTGAAATCATGCCTTTGTACTTTTATTAGAAGTGGTTTGTGATTGGTTTCCACAGCGAATTGTTTCTGCAACAGGAACACCTCGAATCTTGTGATAACAAATACCACAGCAAATGTTTCAGGATCGCTATTGAAATAAGCTGATTGAGCTTGTCACAGATTTCTGGATCCATATGCAATTGGTTTTTGTGGTGCAAACTTATAATTCTTTCTGAGATGAGTTAGATTCACAGAGTCGAGTCATCGAGTCATATAGCTCGGAAACAGACCCTTTGGTCCAACTTGCCCACGCTGACCAGGCATCCCAATCTGTTTTAGTCCCACTTGGCATTATTTGGGTCCTCTAAACCCTTTCTATTCATATATCCATCAGATGCCTTTTAAATGTTATAATTGTACCTGCCTCCACCACTTCTTCTGCCAGCTGTTTCCACACAGGCACCACGTTCTCCATGAAAATGTTACCCCTCAGGTGCTTTTTAAATCTTTCCCCTATCACCTTAAAACAATACCTTCTAGTTTTGGGAATAAATACCTGAGCTATTCATGCAGTCCCTGCCCCTCATGATTTTATAAATCTCTATAAGGTCACCCCAGGGCCTCTGACGCTCCAGGGAAAATAGCCCCAGCCTATTCAGTCTATCAACTCCCATCATTGTCTTCATCCTGTGTCATAGTACTGCAGGGGGCAAGCTTCTGCTGACAGTGCTTGTTTGAGTGATTTGAACATGTGTTTGTCATCATCCTGCCATACATACAAGTTGTCTTTCCTTCAAAGCGCTAATAATGACAATGTTTTGTCCGGAAAGTTTGGTACATATGGTGCCAAGAAGTTAAAATGTCAAGACATCTCTGCAGAGCTTGTTGGGGAGGGCGTGTTGGATAGTAAACGTGTGTCCTTTGTCTGTAACTTTTCTGACTCAGGTCAGATCCTATAACCTGAATGGACAGAGCCAAAAACCTAGGTTAACCTGATATTTTGGCTGTTAAAGACACACCCTTCCCACTGAGCTCTCAATGAGTACAAATTTAAGTTGTACCCTTCTTTGTTTTTGCCCATCACCACATTATGATTGACAATGCGTATAAATCCAGAAATATATCCTGTAATTCTGACCACACATTGCTGGAATAGATCCTGATTGACAGATAGAACAAAAGGCATCATCTGAAAGCAATATCTTCCAAATGATTTTCTTAAAGTAGTGACTCAGTAGTTTGAGATTCCTTTGCCAAGTAAATCAACCAAAGTGCATGATTGATTTCAGATAAAAGCAAAATAATACAGAAGCTCGGATGGGAAATAAAACCAGAAAGTGCTGGAGAAATTCTCACATCAGCTGTAAAGAGAGAAGCAGTGATAAAATTCCAAGTCCAACGTTAATCTTCTTCACAGCTCCATGTTGGGCATTTGGCTTGGAAAATATCTCCGTGGATTTGGGATTGAGTTTCTCTAATGTTGGTATTTTATATGGATATCTGTTTCAAGACAGGTTTAGATGTCTTGTGTCCTAAACCACTTTTGTGCTTGTAGTAGAACTACACCTGCCTGTGTGTTACATACACGGCAGATAATGTCATAACATTCCATATCACCCAGCTTACCCTTAAGAGGACAACCCATTCGCTGGAAAGGTTGATTGATGGAATTGTCTCATCTCTGAGGAGCAATACATGACCATGGAAGTTTCTTGTGACGTTGAATCTGTCAAGATACATTTATTACAATTTTGACAGCCATAACTGGTATCTCGGTGACTTTGTGAATGACTGCATTTATAGACGTTTCTAAAATCATCAGGGGGATGGAGGGTGGGTTCAAAACTAAAGAGAATATTTTTAAGGTGAGATGAGAAGGATTTAAAAGGGACCTGAGGGGCAACATTTTCACACAGAGGGCTGTTATTGTGTGGAATGAACTGCCAGAGGAAGTGGTAGATGCAGGCACAAATACAACATTTAAAAGACATTTGGACAGGTACATGAATAGGGAAGGTTTGGAGGGATATGAGCCAAAGACAGGGAAGTGGGACGAGTTTATTCTGGGAAACTTGGTCTCGATAGATGAATTGTACCAAAGGCCATGTTTCCACGTCATATGACTCTCTGACTCGATCCATAAATTCTGGTAGTTTTGCTTCTTTTGGCCATCGCTACTTGAGCCAGCAGTCACTGTCCATCTCTAAATGAAGCCAAGAAGACGTTGGCGAGTTGTATCTTGAATTGCTGCAGTTCATTTGCTGAGGGTACACCCAGAGGGCTGTTAGAGAAAGAATTCTAGGATTTTAACCCAGCCTCAGTGAAGGAACAGCAATATATCTCCAAGTCTGGATGGCAACTGGCACAAGGAAGAACTTGCAAGTGATGATATTCTCACCTATCTGTATCTGTTGCCCTTGTCCTACATGATCATAGTGCTTGTGGGTTTGAAAAGTGCTGTCGAAAGAACTTGGGCGGATTTCTTAATAAAATGCTGGCCCATTTATTTCGACCGGGTAGTATATTTATAGTTTCCATGCAGAATTACCATAGTTGCATTTCATTGGCAACGTACCCAGGCAACGAATCGGTTCCAAGTTGTGTGTGTGCTTCTGTAAGTAGTATCAGTGACTTCCAACTATCCCAGGTACGTACCCTTCAGAATTCCAACTGGCCCAGCAAACATGATCCTGAGCAAGTGCTGTTAAATGAACCTTGACTTGCTGTAGTGCATCCTGTAAATGGTTCACACTGCTACTAATGTCTGTTAATGCTAAAAGAAGTGAACACTCAGAATATGGGTGGCATGGTGGCTTAGTAGTTAGCACTGCTGCCTCACAGTGCCAGGGACCCAGGTTTGATTCCAGCCTTGGGTGACTGCCTGTGTGGAGTTTGCACGTTCTCCCTGTGTCTGCATGGGTTTCCATTGGGTGCTCTGGTCTCCTCCCACAGTTCAAATATCCTAACCTCTCTGTAGTGTCCAGGGATATGCAGACTAGGTGGGTTAAGCATGGTTAATGCAGGGTTATGGGGTAGGGTGGGGGCCTGTGTTTGAGTGGGATGCTCCTCCGAGGATCAGTGCAGACTCAATGGGTCTAATACTTCAGAGATTCCATGAATATATTTGATAGGATGAATAAAGCATCATATCCAGCAAAGTATACAGTATTAATACATAATATAAATTCTGTCTTTTCCTATGCCTGCCTTTTGACTTGCCTCACACCGTGTTCATCATGACCTCATTTACATGCAGTTTCCTATGTCTCTTTCCCTCCCTCTAATTCTGTAATTGTCATCTTGTCTTTAAAATGACTCTTTTGAAAGCTTCCTTTCTGCATATCTGTAAATCTTTTTCTTTGTTTTAGCACTTATGGTGCTCAGTGCGCTTACTGTATTACCAGAGTAGCTACACTTCAGAACTAGAGAACTGGCCTGAAAAGCTCTTGGAAAGCCCTGACCTGAGGGCACAATTAAAATGTATTTCATCTTCCTATCTTTGTATATCTGTGGCTGTCTACAATATAATTGAATTCTATCTTTGCTTCGCCACTTCCTATGGTATGCTTTATCTGATGCTTTAATCCAAAAAGTTGCAACCTGCACGATGAGGTACTGTTGTGGTGTGCTCCGATGTACCTCTGGGCTATAGGTGCCCGCACATGAGGCTGAGTTCTCATTATGTCAAATGAGGTTCTGATCCTGACCCAATGCCATTCAGAATCTATGCTAAACCTGCCTGAGCCCCTTAGACCTGACATGACCAGACCTGAATGATCCTGAAAACTCTGAAACCTGACACACGGCCTGACCTATCCTAAGTGTTGCTTAACTTACCTTGCCACCTTGTACCCTGTCGTCCTGACTACCTTTCCACTTGGCAACCTATCCATGTGACACACTGTTCATCTGACCCCATACCCTCCCATCCTCATCTGGCATTCTTCCCATGGCATCCTGTCCCCTATCCATCTGGAATCCTATTCTTGGTACCCTACATTTTCCCCAACTGGCATCTTCCCAGTTAGCATCCTGCCTACCAGGCACTCCACCTACCCTGGCACCCTATCCTGCCTACACAACCGTCCCAGCTCCCTAATGTTACGCTGACCGTATGTACTTACATTCTGACAGCAGCTGTCAAAGTTACTGTGGGGAGCTTTCCATTTCATAATGCAGCAGCTGACTGCTGTGAATAGGGGGCACAGTTTTCCTTCCTCTGACAGTTCTCTTCAAATGGAAGTACGGCTCTGCATTTCTGAAGGAGCCCTGATTGGAATCCTCTCTCAGAAATCCCAGGTGCCCTTTTCTCAATCAATTGCCTCTCTTCAGAAAATCTGGCTCATTAGGCTTTTGCGATTTGCATCATGTTTAATTTTGTTGTGTGGCGAATATCTGTATTTTGTTTTAAAAACATCATATGCCAGTGGTATACCTTCAATGTACAAGTTCTTCTTGTCACACTTTTATTGCATGTTACTATTCACATTGTCTGTGGTATATCAAACAGAGGATGCCATGTGACTCAATCTTTTGGACCGGCCTACCAGCCAACCTTGTCAAATGCTTTTGTAAAGGCCATGTAGATAACATCCATTGTCTTATCAATCATCTTCGATACTCCCTCAAAAAACATAATCAATTTTTTAAGATAAGACATCCCCCACACAAAGCCATGCTGACTATCCCTAATAAGTCTAATCTTCTGCAAATGCGAGAGAATCCTGTCCCCAAGAATCTTCTCCAATAATTTCCCTACCACTGATGTAAGGCTCACTACTGTATAATTTCCTGGATTATCCCTATTGCTCTTCTTAAACAAAGGAACACATTACTCTTCTCCAGTCTTCTGGGACCTCATCTGTGTCGAAAGAGGATGTCAAGATCACTGTTAAGGACTTAGCAATTTCCTCCTTTGCTTCCCTCTGTATCCCAGAATAGATCCTATCAGGTCCTGGGGGCTTATACACATTAATGTTTATCAAGATACTCAACACTTCCTCCTTCTTAAATCGATATACCATCATCCACACCCACCATCCATGAATACTGATGCAAAGTACTCATTAAGGACCTCACCCTCTTCCTCTGCCTCCACACATAAGTCCCTCTTTTGTCCTTGAGTGTACCTGCCATTTTTTAGAATGACCCTCTTTCGTCTCATACTTGTATAAAATGCCTTGGGATTCTCCTTTACCCTGCTTGCTAAGAACCTTTCATGGCCTCTTTTAGTCCTCTTACTTGCTTGTTTAAGTGCTTTCCTGCTTCCTTTATGTTCTTTAAGGGTCTTGTCTGATTTCAGTTTCCTAAACCTTACATATGTCTCCTCTTTCTTTGTGACTAAACTTTCAATATCTTCTGTCATCCAGGGTGCCTGAATCTTGCCAAATTTATCTTTCCTCCTCACAGGAACATGTTGGTCCTGAACTCCTATCAACTGGCCTTTAAAAGTCTCCCAGATATCAGACATAGATTTAGTCTCAAACACCTGTCCCCAATCAAATTTCTCCAGTTCCTGCCTGAGACTGTCGTATTTAGCAATTTTACCCGAGGGACAATCTGATCTTCATCCTTGGTAAAAACGGAAAGAATTGTGGATGCTGTAAATCAGGAACAAAAACAGAAGTTGCTGGAGTAGCTCAGCAGGTCTGGTAGCTTCTGTGAAGAAAAAATTCACAGTTAACATTTCGGGTCTGGTGACCCTTCCTCAGAGCTTCGTCCTTAACTATCTTAAAACTCACGGAAAAGATATTTAAAAACTCATGGTTCTTTGACACCAGGCCGTCTGTGTTCCCTTCCTCAGACATGTTGAGCAAGCTGACATCTCCCAGAGTCCTTCTCAGTCACTTCTCACACCATCCCCTGCCTTAGGAGAAAATGTTGAGTAGATTGGGCATGTACTTATCGGTTGTTTAGGAAAATAAGAGGTTGAACTTGTTGAAACACATAAGAAAGATTCTGAAGTGTTCCGAAGAGACTGGGGAAGAGAGCTATTACTCTGATCTAATCAACAAATTCACTGCACAAGTAAAAATCTTAGTTTCTGTACTCCCTTTTCTATTTTGTTCCACATCTTTCCTGAATATGTTATGCCCAAAGAGACAGTGTCCACTAAAAAGCAAAAGTAAAGGAATATGCAGCTTAAAGAGGATGTCCATGATTGTCTATTTGGCATCTTGCATCATTAGCAGGAGAGAAATGTTTGCATTAATAATTAGTAAGTATGTTTTTCAAATCTAACATTTTAGTTGTTATTCTTAGTCAACAACATTGTGGGCCAAATTTGGATGACTATTTGTTGATTGCTGAAAAGAAATAAAAGGTTTCAAATATATATCTCTAAAATGTATTTTTTTTCATTCAAGGCATGATATACATGTGAACTCTTGTCATATGCTGTTGCCCTATTATGCTGTTGATCTGTTCTTGATCCCCTTCTATTTCTCACCTGCATGCTACCCCATGGCAAAATCATCCAAAATCAAAATATTACTTTTCAGATATCCACTGACAATTGTCTCACCACCAACTTGCTGGACCCTTCCCCAGTCACTGAGTTGTAACACAGCTGTATCCAACATTCAACAATGGTTGAAAAAATTCTTCCAACTAAACAGGAGCTTCTGAAGAAGGGTCTCTGGAACCAAAACATTAACTGTGTTTCTCTCTCCACCGAGGCTGCCAGACCTACTGAGTTTCTCCAGCAATGTTGTTTTTGTTTCAGATTTCCAGCATTCACAGTTTTTATTTAATGGCAGAAGAACAAAGATGGATTATTTTATTGCAAAACTGTACCGGCTGGACAAAGCTCTGTCTGTCTTTTGGAATGAGAAAAGCTCACAGTGACAATATTGATTAAAAAGAAATATCTGAACACCAAGACCTCAAAGGAGAACTACAACATTCTCTCCTGCTAATGATGCAAGATGCCAAATAGACAATCATGGACATCCTGTTTAAGCTGCATATTCCTTTACTTTTGCTTTTTAGTGGATACTGTCTCTTTGGGCATGACATATTCAGGAAAGATTTTGGAACAAAATAAAAAAGGAAGGATAATGTTTTTGGTGGGAAAATGTTACACTGGGTTTGTTCTCCTTAGAGCAGTGCAGGCCTAGAGGAAGTTAAATAGATGTGTTTAAATTCATGAAGATTTAGACCGAGTGAATAAAGAGAAACTGTTTCCATTAGCTGAAATGTTGATGATCAGAGGATACAGATTTAAGGTGGTTGACAAATAAATCTGGCACAACATGAATAAAATCTAATTTGTGTAAGAGAAAAGTTGTTAGGGTCTGGATTACACTGTTGTATAACGTGGTGAATCCAAATTTAATCACAGTTTTCAAAAGGGAATTGAATAAATTCTGAAGAAAACATTGTAATGTAATGGGACAAGAGTATAGGACAGAATTAAGCGTGTTGCATTTTGAAAGCGGAAACGCATACGCAGCGGGTGTATTAAGACCCTCCATTGGGGTATGCGTGGCCACAAAATTATCTATAATGGCACTGGTAGCTTCTGTAATATAGGAGTCAGTTGACCATATAAATGTTGCTTAGTGCTGAAAGCTGCCTTGATGTTGAACTACTATTTCAAACCTCACCATTTCTATTCAGCGCCGTGTCTTATACATGTGCAGTGACATGGTGTTGCGTAGGGTTTCATAGCCCCACTACTGGCACTATTTAAAAGCATCACCATCCAACTTCCAGCTGAGTTTCTTTTGACTATGCATTTGATATTGCAGAGCTGGCGGTTACACTGGGACATTGGAGAAATTGTGATAAGTTGCTTAAGTCTGAAGGGTATGATGCTGGAGGCTTGGAAGGACTTGTGTGCTTCTGAAAAGTCTCTGAGCACGCCGCTTGCTCCCGGTCACTAGCGTGTTGGTTACGTTTTATACTGGGCTTTAGGGAAATGGAGCAGAGGCAGCAACCTCTACTCCCTGATATAGCAGGTTGATCTACAAACATCTCACAAATGATGCTCATATCTCCCAAAGGTAGAAAACCTGTTTACCAGGAACGAGGCCTTCAAGCACTTCTCTCTAAGCAAAGGGAATGCTTGCACTAAGATCCCAGAAAAGCTGGGAGTGCGTTTTGGTTTGCTGACCACATTGTTAGACCTCATTGCACACAGCCTGGAGGGCATCCAACTGATTGCTGACCATGGTCCATACTTTAAAATATTTTAATGTGACAGTTCTGGAATAGACATAGACTTCGGGGTTGCAGACGATTCATCACCTTGCTGGGTAACATTATGAGTGCGCCTCCGGTGAGGCGTCAGTGTTCTGTTCTGTTTGTTATTTACATGCCGCGGTTAGCTGGGGTGTTTGATATTACATCTGGTTTTGCTTCTCACTGGTTCGTACGCAGGGTCTAATTCACCCAAAGCACACTGACAATGTTACCTAGCACAGTGACGAAATGTTTGCAACCAAACGCTCTGGCTTGGTGAACATATCTACAACCTCATCCACAGCCCAAGCTCCAAATCTTCTCAAAAACTTTAGACGGAGACTTTGTACTCTGGTAACAAACTCTAAAACTCTTCAACTCACTGTCAACAATATGCCCATCAGTAGAACCTTCCTGCAGGTCTCTTGCGTGAAGATTGGAGAGCCAGCAAGATTTCCAGGAAAGTCCGATTGAACTACATGCCAATCTAGCAGAGACGGGGCCACATTTTCTTCATTCATATGTGGGACTTTGACATTACTGGCTGGGCTAGCATTTATTTCCACATTACCTTTGAGAAGGTGGTGAACTCCTTTCTTGAACTGCTGCAGTCCATGGACCACAATGCCTTTAGGAATGGAATTTCCAGGATTTTTACCCAGTGACAGTGAAAGAACAGCAATGTATTCCCTAGTCAGGATGGGGAGTGACTTGGAGGGAAACTTGCAGGTGGTTGTGTTCCTATGTATCTGCTGTCCTTCTAGATAGAAGTTGTTGTGGGACTGGAAGTAGCTGTCTCAGGATCTTTGGTAAATCTCTGCAGTGCAACTTGTAGATAGTACATACTGCTGCTACTGAGGGTCAGTGCTGGGGGAATGAACACTTGTGAATGTGATTCCAATCAAGTAGCTGCTTTGTCCTGGATGGTGTCAAGCTTCGTGAGTATTGTTGGAGCTGCACCCATTTAGGCAAGTGGTGAGTATTCCATCATACTCCTGACTTGCGTCTGGTAGATGGTAAGCAGCTTTTTGGGGAGTCAGGAGATGAGTTAATTGCTGTAGTATTCCAAGCTTTTGCCCTGGTCTTGAGGCCATGTGTTTATGTGGCAAGTCCAGTTGAGTTTCTGGTAAACGTTAATGCCAAGAATATCCTAGTTGGAGATCCATTGCCGATAACTCCTTTGAATGTCAAGAGATGGTGGTTAAATTATCTGTGATTGAATATGGTCATTCCCCGGCATTTGTGTGGCATTACACGTTACTTGTCAGATTTCAGCCCAAGTCTGGGTATTATCCAAATCTTGTTGCATTTGAGCATAGACTGCTTCAGTATCTGAGGAGTCTTTAATGGTGCTGAACATTGTGCAATCAACAGCAAATATCCCCACTTCTTACATTATGGTGAAGAGAAGGTAACTGATGAAGCAGCTGACAATGGTTTGGCCTAGGACACTACCCTGAAGAATTCCTGCAGAGATGTTCTGGAGCTGAGATGACTGACCTTTAACAGCCACAAACATCTTCCAATGTGCCAGATATCAATCTAGCCATCACAGAGCTTACCCCTGATGCTCATTGTTTCCAACTTTTGCTAGGGCTTATTGATGCCACACTCAGTCAAATGCAGTCTTGATGCCAAGGGCTGTCACTCTTGACCCTACAGCTGAGCTATAAGCTGGAGCCAAGATGCTGGAGGTAGAGGTCCTAACCAGGCCATGGATCTTGGGCTCGATGGCACTCCGGAAAAAGCAGTGGGTATTGATGGGAAAGCACCCCAAAGAAGCCAGGGTGATGGACAACCCAAGACAAATAGGGAGTTGGGTGGGCTGAATGTGTTCTAAGGTTGGGGATTAAGAGGAGAAATGTGTAGGAGGTTCAGCAGTGAGGATAGGAAGGATGGCAGCCCCTGCCCTACCCTGCACTGTCAGCCAATGAAGGTTTTCCCATTTGACCTATCGCTGGATATTTAAGATCAGAGCCGTCTGTCTCCTTGAAAGGCTACTATAAGTCTGCCAAGCCCCGTTTGCTTGAAGTTTCCTGGTCTTGAGAAGTCAAGCTCTCACCAACACACCTCTATCCACAGTTATAAACAGTGTTGGGTATGCAGAGCCGAGGAAAAGGAGTTTGATTACTCGCAGCCATTTGCGGCACGATTTTTTTTTTCTGGATGAAGTGCACTTCAACTCCCTTCCATCTTGGTTTATTCTAACCTTTTGACCTCTTTTGCTTATAGAGGAGGTAATCCACATTAACCACTACAAAACAAACAATATCTAAAACAAGATAACAAAATGTGAGGCTGGATGAACACGGTAGGCCTAGCAGCATCTTAGGAGCACAAAAGCTGACATTTTGGGCCCAGACCCTTTCTGATGAAGGGTCTAGGCCCGAAACGTCAGCTTTTGTGCTCCTGAGATGCTGCTTGGCCTGCTGTGTTCATCCAGCCTCACATTTTGTTATCTTGGAATTCTCCAGCATCTGCAGTTCCCATTATCTCTGATACAATATCTAAAACAAATCACTTTGCATCTATCAGTGTAGCAATTTAACTTTTACAAACTGCTGTTATGTTTGCAAAATTATCAGTATCAAGGAGGCAGTCCAGTTTAATTTATCTATGATGTTTGAGCACCTTTTAGTCCTGTTGTCCTACCTCTTCTCCATACTCTTCGACAAAAAATCCATTAGTTATCAAAATGCTGTTTAAAAACAATTACAAATTCTGCTTAATGATTGGATAGAGTCTACCATATAAGAACACTTATTTAACCTTTTCTTTGCTTACAGTCTCAAACTTGTCACATCGCACTGCTGACTCACCAATGTGTGGAAAGATTGGAAAGGAATTTCCCAGCCTCATGGAGGTGGGCTCATTGAGAGTGGGAGATGAAGTCACAGAAGTTGCTGTCAGATTAGCATCTTAACCCCAGATAACAAAGTGTGGAGCTGGATGAACACAGCAGGCTAAGCAGCAACTTAAGAGCACAAAAGCTGACGTTTCGGACCTAAACCCTTCATCAGAAAGGTTCTGGGCCCAAAATGTCAGCTTTTGTGCTCCTAAGATGCTGCTAGGCCTACCGTGTTCATCCAACCCCACACTTTGTTATCTTGGATACTCCAGCATCTGCAGTTCCCATTAACTCTAGCACCTTAAACCGCTGCCTGTTCTAACTTTGCCTGGGGAGGGTGTGAAAGTGAGCAAGGAACATGCTAGCATCTGTTTGACAAGTAATGAAGAAATGATTGAGGTTATTAGAAGGCAATTAGAGCCTGGTTTAGTCCTGAATCATAGATTTCTCCATGAGGGGGCCTTCTCAAAACATATTAAAAATTAACTGACTAGATGGGAAGATGGTTTTCCTTTCTGGAGTGCCTGGAACCAAGGAACACAGTTGCAGGATATGGGGTAGACTGTTTAGGACTCCCAGATTGAATGTAATGGCAAAGTGAGGGGTATGCTGGGCCATGAGGTTACAGAATATGCTGAATTGCTCGGCTCCTCCTTACCCATATTGCCTCATGAATGCCCAGAACTGAGTTGCTAGATTCATTCAAGCTCAATCCAATTTAGCACGATGATAGTGTACACAGCATGATGTCATGTACCCTCAATGTGAAAACAGGACTTTGTCTCCACAAGGATTGTGTGTTGGTCCAGAACCAGGTGTCACAGTGTATGGATAATTAGGATTGAGTTGAGGAGAAGTTTCTTCACCCAGAATGTGGTGAGCCTGTGGAATTTACTACCAAGGAAAGCAATCGAGGCCAAAATATTATATAATTTCAAGAAGAAGTTAGATATAGCACGAGATACTAAAGGGACCAAAGTATATGGATACAGGAACAGACTATCGAGTTGGATGATCAACAATGATCATAATGAATGCATAGCTGGCTGGAAGGGTTGAATGGCCTACTCTTTCATCTATTTTTTATGTTTCTATGGTCACTTTTGCCAATTATTTTTATTTACTTGTGGGATGTGGGCATTGCTGGCGGGCCGGTATTTATAGCCTGTTTCAAGTTACCCTTGAGAGGGTGGTGGTGAGCTGCCTTCCTGAGCTGCTGTAATCCACATGCTGGAGGTAAACCCATAATACCCTTAGGAATTTCAGGAGTTTTACCCAGAAACAGTGAACGAACACCAATATATTTCTACGTCAGGATGGTGAGAAGCTTGGAAGGGGTCTTGCAGGTAATGGTGTTCCTATGCATCTGCTGCCCATGTCCTTTGAGATTGAAGTGATTGGGTGTTTGGAAGGTGCAGTCTAAGAATCTTTGACTAATTTATGCAGTGTGTCCTCTAGCGACTACACACTGCTGCTACTGAGCATCAACGGTGGAGGGTGTAGATGCTTGTGGATGTAATGCCAACCAAGCCATCTGCTTTGTCAAGCTTCTTGAGTGTTGTTGGAGCTGCACCTTTCCAGGCAAGTGGTGACTATTCCATCACACTCCTGACTTGTGCCTTGTGTATGATGGATAGACTTTGGGGAGTCAGGAGGAGATTTACTCATCGCAGGATTCCTAGCCGCTGACCTACTGTCACAGCCACAATATTTATATGGCGAGTCCAGTTGAATCTCTGTTCATGGAGCAATGCATCTTCAATATGTAGATTAGTGAACACTAAGGTCAAATAGATTTTTCCCTCTTGCTTCCCTCAGCGCCTCATGCAGCCTAGCAGGTAATTCCCTTCAGGATTCAGCCAGCTCAGTGAGTGAAGATTCTATCAAACCACTCATGCTGATGGACACTGAAACCCAACCCAGAATACATTCTGTACCCTATTCGCCGTCAGTACTTCCTGCAAGTGATATTCAACATGGAGGAGCACTGATACATCATTGAGAACGCACAGTAATTATACTTTGCTCGTGTTTGACTTGATAGCACAAAATTTCATGGAGACAGTGATCAGTGTTGCAGTCTCCTTCCCAACTGTGTAACAGCCGGCCCTCATCTCTGGTGTCTCTTTTGCTGGTCGGACAGGGCATACTTGTCAGCATGTCAACGGGGCTAACATTGTCCTGGACTTTCTTTATAAGGTATCAATCCATGAGTCTGAGAATATCAGGCTGCTGCATTCGGAGGGAGAGTTATCCCAATTTTGCCGCAAGCTGCCAAAGGTTGTTAAAGAGAATTTGCAAGATTGAGAGAGCTTTGCTTTGCATTGACATTTCTGGTGCTTAGGCTGATGCCGAGTTGTCTGTCTGGCTGGAATCCTTTCTTTAGACTTTGTTGCCACTCAAGTGGTGAAGAAGCAACGTTTCAGACTCAAAACATTAACCCTCTTTGCCTCTTCATAGATGCTGCTAAACCAGCACTTTCTCTTTTTATTTCAGTTTGCCAGCATCAGCAATATTGTGCTTTTATTCTGAGAGCATTAGAATCATGGAATAGAATACCTACAGTGTAGAAGCAGGCCTTTCAGCCCATCGAGTCCACACCCAGCCACTGAAGACCATCCCACTCAAATCTACCTTCTACCTCATTTCTGTAGCCCCTCATTTACAAAAGCTAATTCACCCAGCCTGTACAACTTTGGACTGTGGGATGAAACTGGAGCACCTGGAGGAAACCCACACAGACACAACACAGATGCAGACGCAGGGTGAACATACAAACTCCGCACAGAGAGTCAACCGAGGCTGGAATTGAACCCAGGTTGCTTGTGCTGTGAGGCAGCAGTGCTAGCACTGAGCCACCATACCGCCCAACACCGTTTCTCCCTGGCTTTGGACTGAGGAGCAACTGGATCAATAGTCCAGTGACAATGACATGGTGCCACTGACTCCTCACAATGAAAATGCCAGTTACAAGGTTTTTATTTTGAGCAAAGGATTTCCTAATGTGAGAAAAGCAATTAAACAACATTTAATACACAGAAATGCAAGTAATAAGTTGAAAAGAAGAAAATGTTTGGAACATAGAAGAATAAAGGCCACATGGTTTAAAAATCCTTAGTATCCTTGAGTTGTTAACTTCTACCCTCAGCTTACAGTTGCTTAATTATCAACTGATATTCTCTGCAGTAGTGAAGTGGCTATCTTGCTGGGAAATGTTTGAGGGAAACAAGAGCAAGAGATAGCGAGAATGAGTCATTTCTCAGTGAATTCTTGAAGGAAACGAGTGAGAGAGGGGGAGAGAGAGAGAGAGAGAGAGAGATCGATCCACATTCTTTCTGTTTTATTGCAGAACGCAGGTCAGCTTTTAATGTCCCAATGTCTGAAATAATCACAGAATTATGAATTAAAACAGAAGTTGCACATTTCTTGAATCTAACATGGTTACTTGATTTTTGTTTTATCTTTATGTGGTAATTCAAATGCAGACAGTTTAAATTATTCCTCATGGATTGACTTGGCTCAGTCCATGGTTAGACCATCATGACCACCATTTTAGGTCAATACTGGGACTCCTGTTTAAAACCATTGTAGTCCATGAAAGGTCTCAGAAAAAAAGTCAGATGCTTCAAGTTAAAATTTTACGTTGCGTATTTACCATGATCGTAAACCTGTGTTCAAGACTTTGCCTTTTCAAGCTGAATCTAGTTATCCATCCCCCTGCTCCATGTATTCATGTGTGATGAAGGTGGTACTGCTCATAGCAGTAGTGATGCTCCTGCATTTAGCTTCATCAGAAGGTGGAGCACCAGACATTTCTTCCATGCCACAATGAAGACTGGCAACAGGGAGGTGCAGTTTCAGGTGAGTACAGTGCTGTAGAGTGGAAGTGCGTTCAGTGGCCTAATGATGTAATCACTTGGCTGTTAATCCAGAGACATTGATAACGTGCTGATGGCAGTAATGATTAAGCAGTATTAGACAGTTAGTGCATGTCAATGGTGTCTGCAATAGTGTGGCTAAAATGTTACCGAGACTCTCTGAGTAATGAAAATCACATACTACTTTTGGGAAAGTTACGGAATATGAGAGCTCCGCCAATTCTGGATTTAGGAATAATAACACATTAAAATCTTCAACAGAAATCATCATTCTTTGTAAAATAGCTAGAATCAATAATTTTATTAGCATAGATGTAGTGTCCAGTGAGGCATTATTAAGTTGGCCATCAATAAAGAAGTCACAGAATAAATGTCCTAAGGACTCAGGTTCAAATCCTGCCATAGCAGATGGTGGAATTTGAATTCAATACAATCGGAATAAAGAATCTAATAATGACCATGAGTCCATGGCTGATTGTTAGAAAAATCCATCTCATTCGCTAATGCACTTTAGGCTAATGCCTTACCTGGCCTGGCATATATGTGACTCCAGACCTAAAGCAATGTGTTGACTTTAAATTACTATCTGGGGCAATTAAGATGGGCAATAAATGTTGGCCTGGCCAGCAACGACCACATCCTCTGAGTGAATTAAAAAAAAGATGGTGATATGCCTTGCGAGCAGTAAAAAGCTCTCTGAGAGAAGTGCTTTGAATGGAAGTCTCTGAACAGGCATGACTGGAACGCTTCAGCTTAACTGATCAAATTGGAAACAACATCTAGATACAGGTTTCAGACAACAGATAAAAGTAGAATCGTAACAATGAGAAATGAGGACAGAAATGATAATTTTGAGAAACAAAGGAAGTTTGAGATTTACAATAAGCAAATGACCCCAGAAATGCTTAAGTAGTCATCAATAGTTTAGTTGTGATTCAAAATACCAGTGTGCTGTCAAAATGGTACAGCAGAGTATTCAAAACTAAACATAACAGAAGATTTAGAGGAAGAAGATGGAGATTACAGATTAAAGAAAAGTTATTGTATTGGTCACAAGAGGTTTCAGTACATTGATAAGGCGCTGATGGCAGTAATGATTAAGCAATATAGACAGTTAGTGCACGTCAATGGTATGTGCAATAGTGTGGCTAAAATGTTACCTAGACTCTCCGAGTAATGAGAATCACGTATTACTTTTGGGAAAGTTAGTTACGGAATATGAGAGTTCCACCAATTCTGGATTTAGGAATAATATCACATTAAAATCTTCCACAGGAGTCATCATTCTTTGTGAAATAGCTGGAATCAATGATTTTATTAGCATAGATGTAGTGTCCAGTGAGGAATTATTGTTATTAAGTCGGCCATTAATAAAGAAATCACAGATTAAATTAAATTTGGAAAAAGGTATTGTCTTTAGAAACTAAGTAAATTTGCAATTTACACAATCTGTACACGATTATATTCCTTCAGTGGCACATAACCTCTTCACTAAATAAGTTAAATTTTATTGACATAAAGTGGTAGAATTTTAGAAACCAGAATGTCAATTGTGTTAAAATTATGTTGGCAATTTGTCCACTTGTCTTGCTGAAGTTTAAAATTTTCTGACAGTGATGCTGGAATAAATGATGGGGAGAACAATAAACTCATTGAAGAGGTAAGTGATAGATGTGAGATTTACAGGAAGTAAAAATATGGGAGGAGAAAAAATTGTCAAATCTAAAAAATATAAAATGAAAATTTGGTCAGTTAACAGTAATATACAATAAAGATAAGAAAATAATTATGAATTAGGCAAAGCAAAAGTGGATAGGGATGAGGCTTAGGCTGCCAGTAAAATTTCTCATTGATAACAGGGGGCTCTGTTAGTGATGAATTTAGAGAAATGTGTGAATATGAATACAATAGCTGTGAATATGGCAATAGAAAATCCTTGTAACAATGGGGTATGTGGAGGAACCAGGCAGTAATTGACAAGATTGTTCAGAAAATGTCAGAGCAACCAAATTGTAAATTATCATCTACACGAACAAGGGCTATACATACTATGAATTAGTTACAAATGGTTGGAGGATATAGGCCAAATCAGTTAGTTGGTAATATACCTCAAGTTTCATTAGTAAGAAGTGTTCAGCCCCAGGCTTGAGAAGAGGCTACAATTAGCTGTACTTTTTCAGTGCATTGGAATGCACTCTACACAGGCAGAACAGCTCTGAAGTACTTTGGCAAGCCTCAGATATGAGATAAACCCATTGGAAAACAGTTTCAATCTGGGAGGTATGGTTTATGATGAAAGAAAGGGTTAAAGAACCACAGAAATCATACAATGTGGAAGCAGTCCATTCCACCCCTTGAATCCACACTGACATTCTTAAGAGCATCCCACCCAGACCCGGCCCCCACCCTGTCTCCATATCCCTGCATTTCCAATGCTAACCCACCTAACCTGCACATTCCTTGATACTACGGACAATTTAGCGTAGCTAATCCAGCTCATCTGCACACCTTTGGACTTTGGGAGGAAACTGGAGCACCCAGAGGAAACCCAGAGGAAACCCACAGGCACCGTGAGAACATGCAAACTCCACGGACGCAGTTGTCCAAGGGTGAAGTCAAACCTGGGTCCCTTGTGCTGTGAGGCAGCAGTACTGACCACTGTGCCACTATGCTGCCCCAAATGGAGAGGCCCAGGGAAGATTTTTGCTAAAGACAGAATTGTGCAACGTGTTAATCAATCTGTTCAGGTACAATCTTCAAACTATTTAGTATCAATGACAAATTTGCAGGTTCTGAAGGAGTTATAGAAAATAACGAGGAGCCAGGAACCTCTCAAACTCAAACGTTGCACAGTTCTGAGGATCAGACTGCTGCAATAAATAATGATCTGATTTTTCTGCTGATGGACAGATCAGTTGTGATGGGCAGAGAACAACTGCCAAAAGTGGTTTGTCAATGGAGAAATGTAACTGTTATATGTAAAAAAGGAGTGAGTACTGGAGAATATAAAAGCAGGATGAATGTACAGAATGAGGAGCAGAAGGTTAGGCCCACAGATTAGAAAAAAATCTGTACAAATTTGAAAGCCAAGAAGATGTAGTGGAAGCTCAAATAGTGGGCCTGGAAGTGAAGATACCCCTGAAGGGATTGTAGAACATTAGAGAAGTTCTATTAATAGGAGGGCAAATTTAAACAGTAACAGAGCAAAAAGAGACAAAAGTCAAGTTAGAAGATGTAGCTTAACAAGGTCAAGGGATATATCCCAAACAACAAGAAATACAAAGCTGGAGAGAATTGAGTTGTACGTAGAGATATCAGATAGGGCACAACCACCCTATTCACATAGGTGGATATGCATTTGAAAAGGATCTCCAAATGATACTGTAAGGCTAGTGAGACAAGGTTCTGGAATAAAGTTCAGATGATAAAGACATAAAATAAATTCAATGATTGGAGGAAAAGCAGTTTTGAGAATTGTCTTAGCTTTGCTAAGCATAACTGCTGGAGAACATAGACAAGTTGGGCTTTAAAGCTGCATTTCTTAAGGGAGAACAGCTCAAGAGGGAAATGTTTTCTCATTGTCCAAAGGAAGCATAAATTGAAGAGGGACACTGAAGTTAAATGTATGCATATACAATTCATATTATGCATCTAGAGTTTTGTACTTCTCATTAAGGTGTGTCTTGTTAAAATTGTCTGTCGTCTGTTAAAAAAACAGATCCTGGCACGTTTTGCTGCCACAATTTGCCATTTCTATGATGTAGGTAGATGAGGTTTTGTGCAGGCAATAAATTTGGAAACATTCTAATAGCTGGACTTAAAGCAGAATTCAACATTGGAGTAAAAGAAAGAACTGTGAATGCTGAAGATATGAAACAAACAAAAGCAGAAATTCCTGGAGAAACTCAACAGGTCTCGCAGCATCTGTGCAGAGAAAACAGACTTAACGTTTTGAATCTTCAGCTCTGAAGAAGGGTCACTGGATACGAAATGTTATCTCTGCTTTCCCTCCACAAGTGCTGCTGGACCTGCTTAGTTTCTCCGACAGTTTCTATTTTTGTTTGATTGATTGTTTGTTTGATTGAACATTGGACATTGGGCTTCTCGGGCTTTTAAGAACATTGGATTGGAAATCAGCAGATTGGATCAAGTGTGACTTCGCATCAACAAACCTACTTGAAAAATGTTAGCCCCATTAATATTAGGTATAGTAGGGCTCACTAAAAGATGCCATGGCTTCCAAAACTGAAACAGGAACTGCAACGTCTAATTGGAAGGCTGATTTGACTGAATCCGCAAGCATTCCACTTGCAAGTTTTGGTGTATTAGTGTCGAAAAATTTCAAGGTGAAAGATATGCTTTGATTGAACAAAACATAAGAAAAAATTAAAAATTGCTCATTGTGTTTGAAATTTCCATTATTGCACGATGCCAAGAGTATGATTTTTATTTAGTGATACTTCTTTTTCTGATCTCTGTAACGGGTTCTCAAGTGCAGGAAGGTTCATAATTTTTCTTGTTGGAAAGAGAGGGAAATGTTGCGCTTTAGCTTAGCAAGTTAAAAGCAGTAGTAAAAGTATCAACACCAGAATAATATTCACTCTTGATGAGGTCGTAGCTATGGTGTTGCTCTTCCCAAAAGTATCAGAAGAAATTCTATAACGGGATTCAGCAGCATTACCCATTGAGTGCAACATTGATATAAGTCATTATTGGATAATGTACATTCAATGAAATGTGTCAATGAAAAACTATTGAGAATTGATATTGAAAACACAGTGTAGAGCTAGAGGAGCACAGCAGGCTAGGCAGCATCAGAGGAGCAGGAAAGTTGACGTTTCGGGTCGGGACCCTTCTGAGAATTGATATTGCTGTTTTAGAACAGATGCTGGAAAATGGAGCAATCTTCTAATTGGAATAGTTGGATGGCAGCATTAGGTCTACTTGAAAAGAAGGAAAGTATTATCACTTAATAAGGTCTGTAGGAAATTCTGAGACCTAATGGAATGAGGGAACAGGTGATGGGTATGCTAATTGGTTGTATAAATATGTGGAGCTAGTAATTAGTGAGTTGTAAGCTTTATGGAACACGATTAACAGAAATGAAGCTCTCACAAAAGTGTAGACTTCAACTACTTTCTAAAGCATTTATCTTCTAGTCTATGATACGAAGATAGTTGGACAGGCAGGTAGTACTGAGGAGGTGGGGAAGCTGCAGAAAGATTTAGATAGTTTAGGAGAGTGGACCATGAAATGGCTGATGAAATTCAATGTGAGTAAATGTGAGGTTTTGCACTTTGGAAAGAAGAATACAGGCATGGACTATTTTCTAAACGGTGAGAAAATTCGCAAATCAGAAGTGCAAAGGGATCTGGGAGTGTTGGTCCAGGATTCTCTAAAGGTTAACTTGTAGGTAGAGTCCATAATTAAGAAAGCGAATGTAATGTTGTCGTTTATCTCAAGAGGGTTGGAATATAAAAGCAGCGATGTGCTTCTGAGGCTTTATAAAGCACTAGTTAGGCCCCATTTAGAATACTGTGTCCAATTACTTCCACTCCTATGTCTTATGGTCTTATGGTCTATAACAGGATATGCATTGCCAGTGACTGCCTGGATGAACTATATCTGAAAGGCCACCACTGGCCATTCTCACTGTGCAAATTGCACACTGTTTTCTTGTGCAAGGAAAGAAAGAGAGGTGTTTATAATGCCTTATGCAAGGAAGAAGGAAAGACAACACTGGTCACCAGGAGACATGGGTGTTAGAAGATAAAAGGCTGAAAGTGACTGTGAAGCTTGGGCTATTCAAATTATGATGTATGGTATCCCCAGAGGTAAACCGTGAGGCTTAAGGTTTCCTGTAATAGAAAAGGGGTGGACAAGTCAGTGTGGGACACTGAAAATATTAAATCACTCTCCAGTCCTGACCTCCTAAATCCCAGAATCCACTTGCTGCACTATATCCATGTTGGGATCACATTTCAGTTTTGATACCCTTGGCCAAATCCCTCTGTTCCTCTGGTTTTTAAAGCCTCAAATGTCTATGTACAAATGAACAAATATAATCCATTCCATGGCTCCTTGAAAAAGTAATGCTTCCTTTGACTCAATGGTCATCCTGCATGCCTTCCCTAATTACCTGGAGCCTGCAGGCAGAATGATAATTAATTTTCTTGGGAATGAGCACGACTGCAAACTCACAAGTAGGATTCCCAACCAGAAAAGGTCACCTGTTGTTCTAGCAGGGCCTAAGGTTTGCTTCACTTATTATGAAGACTCTTCATAATTTGAACACCTCTGTCAAAATCTTGTAATTACATCCCTTAATGGCATTGTGGGTTTACCTAAAGCACATGGAGTGCAGTAGTTCAAGGAGGCAGCTCACCACCATTTTCTGAAGAATAACTAAGGATGGGCAGTACCAGCAATGCCCACATTCTAAGAGTGAATTAGAGAAAAATGAAAGGCTTCTCTTTTCATAGAAACATAGAAAGTAGATGCAGGAGTAGGCCATTCAATCCAGCAAGCCTGCTCTGCCATTCAACATGATCATAGCTAATCCTCTGTCTCAATGCTGCCTCCCCATACCCCTTCAAGTCCCTGTTTCTCTCACCAATTGTAAGAAATGTTTAGCTAACCAGGGATAAAACTGACCAAATGTTGATGTTTTGTGATAACTGCTTTGTACACTTTGTGCTACAAAAGCATTGTGTATAATTCTTGTTTGGTTTTCATCATTTTCCAGTCATGGTAAGTAAAATAAAAAGGTGAATATGACTAAAGCTGGGAAGGAATTGTGGGAAATGCATTGAGATCAGACTTGTTAGCTGAATCATCAAGGCTTGTGACCTCAATTTTTCTGTTCTGATGTGGTGAAGTCGGGTATTTTCGAAGGATTTAAAATGTTTTAGAATGAGTTAGAAAGAGTATTTATATTAAGTTAGTAAATAATATTAAATCCAATTTTTTTTTAATTTGTAAAGGAAGACAATTTTCCAAAATGATCTTTTCCACTGGACAATTAATCCTTGATTTTCATAGTGAAGTACATGTGAAATCAGTGATTTATTCACCTAATCGATTTTAAGCCATCAAGAACATGCCTGAAAAATGCTTTGTGATCTTAAAAATGTGTTTGAGATTCTATAACTGTTTGGGAAATAAAATGTGAAATTCACCTTGGACTGCTTCAGCTCCTTCTATGCTGTACCAGTTCTTGAGCATCCTATTTAACAGTCCTTACCAAGACTGGTAAAAGTTCCTTACAAAAAGTCTGAAAAGAAAATTGACTAGAAATCCAATTGCAGCCAGAATTGAATGTGCAAGGAGCTGAATGTGCAGTAATATTATATTTGTATTAAGTCACTCAATGAAATGTCCATGTTGCCTTTTCATTTTAATGGGAGAGTTGAGCTTCCAGCTCTGTGTTTGTGCTTCACATTGGCATCACATCTATCCGGGACTTAGAACATCCAGTACCTCTTACCAGGAAGATGCACTTTGGCTACAAACACTAGGGAGAGACTTTCAAGCATAAATTTATCTGTAGCAAGCAACAAGAGAGCACCAAAGCTCTTAGAAGTTACCTGAGAGGTTTTGGTCCAGGGACTGGATAGGAAGATGGAGATCATCCTAGCCATATAAGGCTGGAGCCCCTTCTCGAATCAATAGCATCTACAATGGGAAGAAGCTGGAATATATCAATACCAAAAGTTGAACAAACAGGACATGGGTGCAATGTTGGAAGATGTTTAATAACATTACTACAGTTGTCAAGGTATTGTCTACTCACAGCTCCTTCAGTAATTAGTGTGGCACGGTGGCTCAGTGGTTAGCACTACTGCCTCACAACGCCAGGAACTTAGGTTCAATTCCAACTCCACTTAACTCCTAAGATGCTGCTTGGCCTGCTGTGTCCATCCAGCTGTACACTTTGTTATCTCGGATTCTCCAGCATCTGCAGTTCCTATTATCTCCACTTAACTGTCTGCGTGGAGTTTTCACATTCTCCCTGTGTCTGCGTTGGCTTCCCCCGGTGCTCTGGTTTCATCCCACAGTCCAAAGATGTGCAGGGTAGGTGGATTGGCCATGCTAAATTGCTCATAGTGTCCAGGGATGTGCAGGCCAAGTGGTTTAGTCATAGAAAATGCGGGGTTACAGGGATAAAGTAGGAGTTTGGGTCAGGGTAGGATGCTCTTTAGAGGGTCGGTGTAGCCTGTTTCTATCCTGTGGGGATTTTATGATCTAGTAGGTTCATGCTGCTGTTCTGGGAGCCATTATAGAAAGGAACTTTCAAGACATCAGAGGAGCCTTGCCACTACTGTTGCCTGAAACCATATTAACTCCTAAGATATAGTCCCAATGGAGCATTTACGATCCTCTCACAAGATGATGGATCCGCTACCAGCCACTTCATTAACAACCTTGTTCGTGGTACATAGTCAACTGACCCAGGTGGTTCTAGACCATGTTAAGGTGCATTAAACTACAACTAGACTCCAGTCTTCAAAAGCTGTTTGATGCCATCTTCAAAGAGCATTTGAAATGTCCCAAATGAAACCTCAGAAGCTGCTAAATTCTTCTTTCAATGTTGGTTCATTTTTTGTATAGGAATTCAACTACAGTTGTTTCTTCTGCTATGAAATGTCTTTCTGAACCTAACCACAGTTTTCACGTTGTTTGCAGTGGAAAAGTTTGATTCACTTAAAGTTGTTTCATTTAAAGTTGCATTTTTCAGGAATGCAACTATAATGAGTTTTGGGAAGATTTGTAGCTCAGGTTGAGGTTCTGGATGTGAGTTTGCTCGCTGAGCTGGAAGGTTAGTTTTCAGACGTTTCGTCACCATTCTAGGTAACATCATCAGTGAGCCTCCGACAAAGCGCTGGTGTTATGTCCCGCTTTCTTTTTATCTGTTAGATTTCCTTGGGTTGGTGATGTCATTTCCTGTGTTGGTGATGTCATTTTCTGTTCTTTTTCTCAGAGGATGGTAGATTGGCTCCAAATCAATGTGTTTGTTGATGGAATTCCAGTTGGAATGCCATGCTTCTAGGAATTCTCGTGCATGTCTCTGTTTGGTTTGTCCTAGGATGGATGTGTTGTCCCAATCAAAGTGGTGTCCTTCCTCATCTGTATGTAAAGATACGAGTGATAGTGGGTCTTGTCGTTTTGTGGCTAGTTGATGTTCATGTATCCTGTCGGACCTCTTGGCATCAGGGTAGCCCACAAACCCACCAACACACTAAAACAGCAGTTAATGAACTTAAAAGACCCGATACAGACAACAAGCAAAATGAACGTCATCTACAAAATACCTTGCAAGAACTGTGACAAACACTACATTGGACAAACAGGCAGAAAGCTAGCCACTGGGATACATGAACATCAACTAGCCACAAAACGACAAGACCCACTATCACTCGCTCAGATGATTTAGGTCACACCTCTGGAGTTCTTGGACCCAGACCTTCTTGAACCAGGCCTTTTGTCCCAGACATAGGGACACTACCACAATGCCAAAAGAACCCCAAGCAATGTCACATGCAGATGTCACAAGCTGTACCTAGTGGATGACATGATCCTTTCAAAAGCTAAGTTGCCTCCTTCTGCTTACATAGCATCATCCACTGTTGCCCATACTTCAACATATCTAATGTTGAAACCCTCGGTAGAGGAGTCATGGAGCTGAGTGGATTATGTGTGCATCTTGGCATGTGTTCGTAAGGGGCCAAGGCTAGTTATTGGGGAGCACAGCCTAGTGTAGGGGGCACGGCAAGACATTAGAAGGACTTTATTAGGTTACTTTTCAGACATAAACAATGAATCTGAACCACTGTCTGTTTGGCAAAGTCCTGTGTTGGACCCATTGAATGTTACACCTGTAAAGTGTCAAGGCAACTTCAACGAGATAATGACACAACAGAAAGAGATATCAAGGGGAGTTGACTATTGCCTCCCTCTCAACTGAATACGCTCTCTTACAGGCATTTACATGTTTTGCTCTTCCAGAAGTATAAAACTTAGGTTAAAAAACACTGAAACCTTGACCTGTGCCCTAGTAGGTGGAGGTCTGCTAATGGAAGAACATGTTTGAGCAAATGGAGGTTTATGTGTACTAGTTTGGGTTCAAACACTAGTGTGCTGTGAAGATCTCAGTTGACGAATGAACCTTTAGTCACCCCTGCATTGCAGATAAAAAGAACTGTGTTGCTCTGAGTGCTGCCAGCTAACTACTATCAAAAGGAAATAGGATAGAAGGATTTCAGCCAATCTGCAAAAGTCAAGAATCCTGAAAGTGAATGTTCAATGTACTCATGAACCACTCATATATCCACTTCATATATTTTTAACTTTTACCTTTTATTGAATTCACTAGTTATTCCTAACGTTTTTTTATTATTCATGTATTTAGTAACTAATAAGCCCACTCTTTTATTCAGACAAAATATGGTTAATTTGGTTCCTTTTACAACAAATTTATTTTGTCTGTTAGAAAGGCGTCCACAAGAAAGGAAGCCTCTTTAAATTATCCTTATCATAAACAACCAAGGACATGGGTGAATAAACAAGACCCAGTTATCTCCCCCACCTACATCCAGGAGCTTAATGATTTAGGCCATCCCATCTGGAGCCATAATAATTCAGGATCCAACCATAACACTTTCAAAAGCTTCCACCATTCAGACGATAATTCATAACACATCTGAGGAACTATGGACAATGAATCATAGAATCATATAGCATGGAAGCAGACCCTTCAGTCCAACCAGTCCATGCTGAAGATAATCCCAAACTAAACTAGTCCTGCCTACCTGTGCTTGGCCCATATCCCTAGAAACATTTCCTATTCATGTACTTATCCAAATGTCTTTTCAACGTTGTAACTGTACCTATACCCTTCACATCCTATGGAAGTTCATTCCACACTCAAATGACTCTGTGTAAAAAAGTTGTTCCTCATATCTTTTTTAAATCTTTCTCCTCGCACCTTAAAATTGTGCCCTCTAATTACGAAATTCCTCACCCCAGGGAAAAAAACACCCGCCATTCACCTTATCTATACCCTTCATGATTTTATAAACATCTATAAGGTCACCTCCCAACCTCTCATGCTTCAGTGAAAAAAGTCTCAACTTATTCAACATCTCCTTATAACTCAAACCCTTCATTCCCAGCAACATCCTGGTAAATAATTTCTAAGCCCTCTCCAGCTTAATAATTTCTTTCTCAAAAAAACAGCTCTTTAGAAAGTTGGCCTCACTCCTTGAAAATTGCAGAGGTCTAGACCATGCCTGTCTTCATAATGGAGCTTGATCAGGTTGAGAGTACAGAGTGCATGTTGGTGATAAGACCACCTTGTACAGTGACATGGCCCTGGTTAAAATCAGAAACCCCAGGAATGGGGTCAGGGTTCTCTAAATCAAGTCCCGTCCAGTATTTCTTAAAGGGCTCCCAAGTCATTTCAACTCAGTAACCATCTAGGCCTCTTTATGTGTTAAATTCTGGGAATGTCTGTGAAATGTGTCACAAATTTTTCAGTGTTTACAATCGCTGGGAACATAAATTTCAGCATTATCTTGGTGTGAGTACAACCACAACAAGGAAATGACTATATTTCAGTGTGTCACTGATCGACATCTCTCAAGTATACTTTTTTACTCTGGATGTATAGTTAAAATGCATTTAAAATGTGGTTTTTAACCACTACTCTAAAAATGCAGCAGGCTGTAGAGAACTCATTCAAAGGCAGTTAATGACTGTCTTGCAGACCTGTGTGAGAATGGGTAGCTCGAAAGCAGCTGTTGAAGCTAAGTGTTCCTATTTTTCATACATGCTTCCTTGGAAGTTGAATATATTTGTCTGGCATTGAAGGTTTTACTCAGCCTGGATTGTTCATTCATTTCTTTGCTGCTTTGTGTTTTAATTCAACTAGTTGCCATAAGGCACAATGATAAGTCAAAAAAAACTTTGTCACATTGCACCATATCTGATTTCCACTAGCAATTGAGTGCAGCAGCAACTAATGCTTCTAGAAGTCTGAGTAATAAGTTGTTTCTTTCCTCTCACTATGTGACTTTCTGTCTGTTTCACATTTTAATTAACAGCACATCAGAAATATAGTTTGTAATGTTAATTCCAGCGGTGTGATTTGATGAAGAAATTGGTACTTATGTAGGATAAGTTAATATGAGGAGAATTCATGATCAACAGAATTTCTAGGGGTATGCAATATTTGAGTGTTTAGTTTATGTAGGTGGTTTTTGGCCATGTTATGAGTTTTTTTAGCATAAAATATGTGTTGCTTGCGACACTGTTAATGATTCACTATTTCATGTTTTATGTCTGTAGCACTTGAGGATTGAACTACAAATAGCTGCACAACCAGAACACCAATTTCATCTTCATTTCTACATAAGAGAGAAACTCTAGACCTTGCGTGGGTAACTTTAACCAATCTAGCCTGTCAAGAAGCTGATGGGATTGGCTACAACACTGGTTTCACTTTCCATGTGATTTTTAGTCCCTGGATAACAGTATTGAAATGGGTATGATAGTGGGATTCCATCATTTCTACTAGCTTTTATCCAGCCAAAATTAGTTACAATTATCCCAAAGTTATCAATCCACCTTAGATTTACCTGCAACTATAAGGAAAATTGTTCTGATTGTGAACGATTTGTTATAACTTACAAGTGTGGATTTGTTTACTTTTATCACACATTTACACGGTATTCCCTTTTTTTCTTTCCATCCGCTTCTAAAAATATAATTTGCAAAACAATGGAGCTTAGTTGCTGGCAGAAATAATTTCTCCTTTTACGTGAACACAGATTTCAAGAAATCATAGAAACATAAATGATATGACACTGGAAGGGAATCATTGATATTTCTTTGTTGTCATTGAGTCAAAATCCTCGCTATCCTTCCCTAAAGAAAGTTGAATGTACCTATTGTTCCTTAATTCCAACCAAATATGCTCTGTTTGCAGAAATTGCTGGCATAACTTAGCAGGTTTGGCGGCATCTGTGGAGATAAAGCAGAGTCAATGTTTTGGGTCCAGTGACCCTTCTTCAGAACTGTTCCGAAACATTGACTCTGCTTTCTCTCCATAAATCCTGCCAGACTTGCTGAGTTTTGCTAGCAATTTCTGATTTTGTTTCTGACTTCCAGCATTTGCAGTGCTTTGGTTTTAAATCCTGTTTGCAACTGTTCAGCTATGTCATCCATCTCCTGCGGTACGATGGTGTTTTTGACTAATACTGCCAACCTGCCTTGGTTTCTTTTCCCCCCACTGCCTTTCTGGAGTCCCTGGTAGTCAGCAATATTAATTTCCTAATCCTTCTCTTGCTGAACAATTTGCTGTTTCTGCTAAATAATAATTCCATATAGTGAATAGTGCCACAGCTTACCAACCTTAATCACCATGTCCCTTGTATTTGTATGCATGCATTTCAAACCCAGTCTTGTATCACTATATTTACCCTTGCTTCGTCCCTCATATTTTTGCACCATTCTTTATTCTAGTGCCTCTTATTTCTCCCAATATTCCAGTTAATTTATTTTTCCTTTCTAATTGTTTCTTTCTGATGTCCATTCTCTGTCAAATTAAACACTCCTTTGAAGTATTATGGCAGAGCACATGTTGTCAACTAGATTTTTGGTTAGGTAGACTATGCATAATTGATAATATCATTTCCACAAATTCAGCAATGCAGCAGCTGAAACAATAGATCTGCAAACTATAGGCTTGGATCTTCCCAGGCTAATTAAAGTAAACCAGAGAGGGAAAAAAAATCACTCTCCTCTCCAATACTTCACCACAAAAGCTATCACCAATAAAACACGTCAACAGCAAATAGAAGAAAAACAACCTGCGTATTACAGAGTGTGTAAGAAACCAGAAAGTTGTTAAAACTTTCTAGAAACTGTATTGAAATGGCTGCCAGACATGGAAAGATACACTCTGACAAATACTCATATCAGTCCTCAAACGTTCTGAGAATTCGCCCACTCTAAATTGACACCCAAACATCTAAGTATGTAAATCTAAAAACTACTTCTAGCCCTTCCTATAAACCCATCCAGATATCAGAAGTTGGACAAATAATTTTTCTTATTATACATCCTCACTCAGAAACTGATATTTTCTTTTTTGTGCAAAGTCTCAGTGGTCAGGAATCAGATAAGCATCATAAGGTTTGTGTACAAATTCACAGAAATTGTTATGTATGATACATCATGACAAATCGTTTTGTCTGAACAGTCCATACAGAAGAAACAAAACTACTGAAATTAATGTGAAGTGAATAAATGTTCTTATTTTTGTTATCCTGATGAGTATGTTATTTCAAGATCATAAAGTAATAACTGAGGAGCAAGCCCCTTTTGTCCATCTCTCTTTCATGCAGAATGATCATCAAAAGCCCCTACTGCAACATGCCATTTGTTCTTAAATGACTTCAGGTTCTACGGCCTCTATCCATTTGGGAAAATTGGAAGAAGAAAAAGAAAATACTTTTCATATTAAAAAGTTAAATACATCTTCCCCAAGTAGAGGATCAACAATTGGTTTTGTTTTTCTGTTGTCCCATCCATAACCATGTGTCTACTTAGCACAATTCTATCAAATAAAAAGCGCTCTCCTCAGGTGGTCACAGGAAGGTTAATTTACAAAAGATCTCTTTCCTTTTGGATACCTCTCTCCTGGACCCACATGAAGTCAGAGTTTAAGAGGAGCAATTTAACCAAGCTTTCTTGAGTTAGGAACAGAGTGGGTTTGTAAGTTACAAGAAAGAAAGTAACCAATTTACATACACATATGGATTGGAAAAGGAAAGAGAGTCCCAAAAAAGCTAACAGTTAAGTATATATATAAAAAATAATAGGAAAGCAGCTGATTTTGAGATTCCTGGCCCTGCAGGTTGATTGAGTTTCTTGCACTTGTTCCATTTTGAGTGATTTGCTGGCTAATTGATTTTTAGCACTGAGTGAGAGTCCACTACTTACAACCAAGGGTGACTAGTGGGTGGTTCTTCAACTCTGAGCTTTACAGCGCACACACACTCAAAGGTGGGTCAGCATACTTGAATTCATCTTCATTTACTAGTACACAGACCAGAATTCAATTGGCTGTTAACCCCTGTTCTTGTGTATTCTTGAAACAGGGAAGACACAAAATATGCCTCTTACCCTGACTGCTCCCATCATGTTAACAATCTGAAATAATTTCCAGGAGATCACAGTTAAGTTTTATATTTTTTATAGTTAATATATTTTCTACTTTTTTAATACCATCTCTTTGAAGCTTCTTTGAACCTCATCACATGTAACATTCCAGGGTCTCTCTTTCTCTCTCTCTCTCTCTCTCTCTCTCTCTCTCCCTCTCTCTCTGTCTGTCTGTCTCTCTCTCTCTCTGTCTCTCTCGCACACACACACACACACACACACACACACCTCAGGCACTGAAATTACATCCTCACCTTTTGGCTGTATATCACAATTTTGAAACAAAAACACAACTTCTAATTAAAATTTTAGTATTTTGTAAGTGACCCGACATTATAATCTCTGCTCATGACAGATGTGCAGCATGTAGCAATCTATACAAATCTTGATGAACTGGTTCTTTCAAAGTGATGCAAGCAGTTAAATGCTGTTGAAGTGCCCCAAATATTCAACCCATTTCATTTCATGTGTAAAAAATTAGACATGCATGCTGCTAATGTGTGTGTGCTTTCTGCAGTGGGGTTATAAGCCTGATCACCCTTTTCCACTCTAGTAACCACGCTCTGCTTATCGGTGGTACAGATAGCATAATAAACTGGAACAAAGTGAAGACACAATCCAGGGCATGGACCTGCATGATATTCTATGGTCACACAGCATGTAGACACTAAGGGAGTGAAATGCGTTTTGATTGTATCCTACTCAAAGGCATCTTGCACCACAAGGAATCCATTGCAAATTCATGTGCTTGCTCAGGTTGCCTCTCTGTATGAAAAGTGAAGGTGCTGTATGCCGCTGGTTTGGAATATAGAACTTCCATTAACCTTCTTGTGCAACAATGAATAACAAACTATGAGAAGGTGCAAATGGTATCCGCTCCCACCTATAAGGAACTGGACGTATTAACAGTCATGACTGTGCTTATCTTTGTTACCAAGGCAAACATTTTACCTTCATTGTACATTGCAATTGTGCCTGCAGCAGGTGGCAGATTTCCGTGAGAAAGTCTTTCTGGAAGCAGAGATATCTGACAAAAGGTTCCATGCTGAAGTTGAGGTCGGAAATCTTCTCCCAAGTAGAAGTATGTTTCTTTTCAGAACCCTTCTCACCCTCCTCTTCCAGCACTAGATGCTGTTTTGTGTTAGCTCTGCTCATTCTCCCTCCTGTAATGTTCGTCAATGGGCACACACAGACACTGTCTGGTAGCAAGATGCTTGTACAGAATCCTTGAAGATGCAATAAATTCCTTAAGCAAAAGGCGTACTCTCCTTGCAGATTTTAATTCCTTAAAGATAACTCTGGAAAGCAGAAGCACTTCTAAAATTGCAACTACATACATCTACCTGAAACAAGCCTGGAAATTATGTTCCTTTTATGTAGCACTGATAACAATGGTGGTGTCTGTGGTGATTGGCAGGGGTAGTATGTAAGGAGGGGGTTAATCCTGACTGCATTGTGATGACTATGTGTTCTTTGCAGCCAGGTTGAGAAGTGGTATCAGCTGGAATTGAACTCCTAATTGGCAGCATGGCATCCAATAAGGACCACACATTCATACACCACACAATCTATTGCCTACTCTGCGTACCCTCTGCCGGCACTTCCTGCACATGCACTAATCTCTCCTCTTTGGAACAGAGGCCAATGTGCCCGATACCTTTGCTTCAGCGAGGTTTTCCTCACTAAAATCAGCCGACTACTGAGGCCACAGCTGCAACCACAGAACAGGGGAAAAATGTATGCTGCAGTCATGAATGTCAGCATGTCTCACTCTTTACAGACAGAAACAAGCTTTATTTTGCAGCTCATGGCTTATCTTGTGCAGCTCATGCCAGAATTGTACAAAGTAGCACTCGTAGCACAAAAAATTGGAAAGGTTTATACTGAAAAACATCTCTGATCACGAGTCCATCAGGGGGTGGTCCATAAGGCTCTAGAAACCTGTACCCAGGATTTACTCAGGTGTCTTCAGAAAGTCTAGATGCAAAATGGCAAAGGACTCAGCACAATATTTTTGCCATGTCACTTCCTCAAAGAATTTGCTTAAATTATTCAGAAATGATCTTCATCTGAATTCATGTTGACTGTAAGAACTAAACATTTTTTTGAGTTAACTTATTCACTTGCTGTGCTGTAAGTTTTTTTTTGCAAACAGCTTATAGACTGGTGTCAATGTGCTGCACAGAGAATATACCCACCTGTAACATCAGATTTGAACACATCTATAGCCCAAAGATCATGAAGCAGAGATTCTTTATTGCACTGGCATCAGGTCAATACAAACAGGAAGGGAAATTAAGGATAAATAAGCAGTATAACAGAGGATTTATATCTCTGTGACCAGAGGAACCTGTGGGATGAGATACTTCAGGTCGATGCAGAATGAAGAGAATGGGGAGGTCTCTGTTTCACAGTCGGCATTCAGGTTTCATCCTGGTTCAACCTGCATTTGAATTCACTGAAGGTCTGGTTGATGGAGTTTCTGGGGAGATGATGCTGCAGAAGGGTAGGGTTAACATCACTGCATCAAACATCAGCAGACAGCTCCGGTTCAGCAGCTGACAAACTACACTGAGTATGACAAGTCTTACACTGGAAATAGTCAAGAGAGGTGAGGTAGCCGAATGTGAATAAACTACGCCAAAGATTGTAATAAGCGATGGTGCCAGTGACAGCAGGATATCAACACAATGCCTGGGCTCTGAAGACAATGTCAGATGGCAGCGACTGGTTTTCAGGGAGGGTGAATTCTACAGTGAGGGAAAGATGAACTTTTGAAGCTGTTTCAGTTTTCGTAATATCAATTTAATAGTAATTTATTCAGTATTTTACCATGTGTACAATTTATTCTGTAATCCAGGATGGTGCTGGAATGTGGCAACATTATACACTTTTCACTGTACCTAGGTACAAGTGACAATATTTAATAAGTATCAATATAAAAGTACGCCAAGCACATGGAAGCATTATGTGGGTTACACTGGGCAGAGGAATTCCATTACCTGCCTGCCCTTCCTTCCCATTAGCCTTCTTTCCAAGAAAAACCCTCATCCATTTCCAGTCTACTCAATTGCTCCAACTGCACTCCCTCACCATTGCTACCTGCTGTTAGAGGTCCCAATGAACTGCCCAGATCACTGCACAGGGCCTTCCATCACTGTCACCATCTGCTGCTGGAGGTCCCATTGCAACAGAAAGGATGCATCAATGAGACACAGCGCAAACTTTTATGAGCCAAATAGCTAGCTCTTATTATTACCTAGAACAGTTAATGGCTTTAAATAATGCATTGTCCCATCTCTGTGAGTTTAACCAAACAAATATAAAGTTTACTATATGTTAAAGTTTCACAAGATATTTGCTGAAAATATATGCAAGTGTTTAATGGGTTTGGTTGATAGGACTATAAGCAAATTCCTGAATGACAATGGACCTAGATACGTATTCTCCATTTCCCATTAATGCTTATAGCCCAGAAGAGAACAGAGGCACATAGACAGTGCAAAGACCACTTTTATTTTTATTTTTAATTGTGGAATAAAATAGGAAAAGGACTGTTTTGAAACCAATGACCGTAAAATGTTTTGCTGCACTTTTAAAAGCAATTTACTGGAAATCATTGTGATTTATATTTACATTGCAAGCAGTGCACCAGGAGAAGTGAGATGTCATAACGCTGGGATGTGTATGCAAACTGAGATTTATTCAGCGACTGATTGCAGATTGGTTTGTGCAATTGTGACCATTTGTAGATGTTGAAAACCATCATCTTGACAATATCTCTCAGACTGGATCCTGAGCAAGTGAACAGATTGAACTTCTTTCACAAGGAACTTCCTGGCTGTTGCGGTGCCAGTTCTGTGGCTCTATCTCTACAACAAACTAACTAAACCCTAAAGAAAGTGAGTTATTTTCTCCCAGCAGTTGCTGTAGGCTGTTGCCATTAACCACTGATTCAAAGAATTTACACTTAGTGTATAATCGCGCTGTGCCTCCTGGAAGTTACTGAAAAAATCCAGAAAGGAGATCACTTAACAAATGGCCTTGGAAAACACAAGACATATCTCATCAAATCCCATTGACTGATATGATTGAACTATTTACCCAGAAGTTTTCCCCCACACGTGATAGCAAAAGTTTTAATATGTCTGTGTCCATCTGCATGTGTGTGTATGATTTTAAAAATGGTCCTCTTTTGGTTTTCATCTGCCTTTCACACATTTTGTGTCTTTTATATTCTCACAGAAGGCACAGGCCCAAGGAAAAGCCAGTAAAACCTGTGAATGATGCATACTGGTCTGACTTATTTTGTGCCTCTCAAAGTCGATCCGCAATATGACCAGTACATTTATTTTCAAGTATGATTATATTTTTACCATTTTATGACTCCCGCGAGACAGCAACTAAAATTGCAGATTCATCAGAGGGCAGAATTGGAGAAGCACAGCCAAATATATGAGCCTGGGTGTGGTGAAACTATTGTGGCACATTGGGACTGCCCTTAACCCTAAATGAGGAGGCTTGGGTTCTAAATCCACCTGCTCTACAGGTGTGTGACATCTGAAAATGTTGAGTAGAAATATTTCTTAGTGTAGATGTTGCAACATTTTATTACAAGATTTTGCAATATCAGTAATTATAAAGAAGACGCTGCAAAAAAATAAAGCGAATACGAACAGAAAGGATCCTCTGCAATGTTAACCAAATACGTGAGCAGACTCGTTATATCTGGGAGGCAACAGCACGATGATTGACAGGGAGAGCCAGCGGTGGAAGTGCCGCCCCATTTATCCGGGCGGCACGCCTGCGCAGTTTGAGCGGAATCAGCTGCAGACAAGGTTCTATCGGAGTGGGTGTTGCGGGTTCCGGACTGATATTTGCCTCCTGTAAGTTCTGGACTTTGGCTTTCCCTCTTCCTCCATCCTGACCCACCCTTCCGCTCTTCGCTATGCTTTATGTCTGCCATTTTTTTTGTTGTTGACCGATATCAGGTATTCCATTTTCCATGTTTAACAACAGTGTCACTTTCACTCTGCATTGCGCGTCTGAGCAGGAGCCGTCAGATCGCACGTGGGCCTCAGCTCCCTCCGAAAACACTTGGTGTGTAGAGCTAACGCTGACTTCCTGAAAACAGATCAGCTGAAATACTGGGTAACTTCATACTTCAATCGAGAGTTTGAGGGTATATTTACTGCATCGCAATTTATTTTAAAGAAGGCCTCCTGATCTGTATGTTGGGCTAGTTTTGAAAAGGAAAGTTATGGACTACATGCTTTTGCAAGATAATGTTGAAAATGAATAAATTTGCAACAATGTAGCGACTTTAACATCCTTAAAAATGTCAAAGCACATCATGACCAATTCATCACTTGTGAGTTGTAGTTACTATTTCTTTGGGGAAATGTGGCTGCATTCAATAAAGAGAAGTAGACAACAAAGTGTGGAGCTGGATGAGCACAGCAGGCCAAGCAGCATCTCAGGAGCGCAAAAGCTGACGTTTCGGGCCTAGACCCTTCATCAGAGAGGGGGATGGGGAGAGGGTTCTGGAATAAATAGGGAGAGAGGGGGAGGTGGACCGAAGATGGAGAGAAAAGAAGATAGGTGGGGAGGGGTTAGGTCAGTCCAGGGAAGATGGACAGGTCAAGGAGGTGGGATGAGGTTAGTAGGTAGGAAATGGAGGTGCGGCTTGAGGTGGGAGGAAGGGATGGGTGAGAGGAAGAACAAGTTAGGGAAGCGGAGACAGGCTGGGCTGGTTTTGGGATGCAGTGGGGGGAGGGGATGAGCTGGGCTGGTTTTGGGATGCGGTGGGGGGAAGGGGAGATTTTGAAGCTGGTGAAGTCCACATTGATACCGTTGGGTTGCAGGGTTCCCAAGCGGAATATGAGTTGCTGTTCCTGCAACCTTCGGGTGGCATCCTTGTGGCACTGCAGGAGGCCCATGATGGACATGTCGACCAACCAGCCCAGCTCATCTCCTCCCCCCACTGCATCCCAAAACCAGCCCAGCCTGTCTCTGCCTCCCTAACCTGTTCTTCCTCTCACCTGTCCCTTCCTCCCACTTCAAGCTGCACCTCCATTTCCTACCTACCACCTCATCCCGCCTCCTTGACCTGTCCATCTTCCCAGGACTAACCTATCCCCTCCCTACCTCTTCTATACTCTCCTCTCTACCTATCTTCTTTTCTCCATCTTCGGTCCGCCTCCCCCTCTCTCCCTATTTATTCCAGAACCCTCACCCCATCCCCCTCTCTGATGAAGGGTCTAGGCCCGAAACATCAGCTTTTGTACTCCTGAGATGCTGCTTGGCCTGCTGTGTTCATCCAGCTCCACACTTTGTTATCTTGGATTCTCCAGCCTCTGCAGTTCCCATTATCTCTAGTAAAGAGAAGTAGTTTGTTTTTGCTTGTTCCCAGGATGTGCACATTTAGAACATAGAACATAGAACAGTACAGCACAGAACAGGCCCTTCAGCCCACAATGTTGTGCCGACCATTGATCCTCATGTATGCACCTTCAAATTTCTGTGACCATATACATGTCCAGCAGTCTCTTAAATTTGTGGTAAGGCCAGCAGTTATTGCCCATCCCTATTTACCCAAATTGTTGAGCTGTTGTGCCTTTAAACAATTGCAGTCTGACTATTGAACTTCTGCAGCTTTTGTCCCAGCATCAAGTGGTAATGGCTGATAAACAGGATGGTAAGGGAGGACATTTATTGGCTTTGGAGGGAGTACATTAAAGGTTTACAATAATGTTAGCTGGAATTCACAGGTTAAGTTATAAGCAGAGATTATACAAATCATGCCTATTTTCTTGAGATATTAAAAATTTAAGGGGTGATTTGATTGAAGACTTCAAGATATTAATAGGAAAGGATAGGGTACATAAAGTGACTATTTCCACTAGTTGAGAATTCTAGAACTGGGGGATATACTGTGAGAATTAGGGCCAGACTGTTTATTGAGAAGCACTTCTATACCAAGCAAAAGCTGGTAGATCTTTTTCTACAAATGGCAGTGGATGCTGGATCAGTTGTTAATTTTAAGTCTGAGATACAGTTAGATAAGCAAAGGCATTGAAGGATATGGACTAAAGGCAGGTATGTGGTGTTAGGCCACAGATCAGCCATGATTTAATTGAATGGTGGAACAGGTTTGAGGGGGTGAATGGCCTACTTCTGTTCCTGAGTTCCTACCAGTTGAGTATCATCCTGTTGAGTCAGTGAAGACCCCTGACAGGAACAATCAATCCTCAGTAGACCTCTTTATTGAATTGATGGCAAGTAGACTGGACCCCATTAATCGCAGGTTAGTTAGGTCCACTGATCAGTTCTACAGTCCTACTAGAAATCGGACATTGTTTACAGTGTTGTTCCACCTAACACAGCTATTTCTGCATTCTGTTACATCATCTGTTGTTTCTGATATCTGTCTCTGATTGAGCCTGGAGCTTGACTGGGTTAACCATCTTAGAATACCCTCTGAGTGCAGTGGCAAGTTATATTGCAGATAAACTTTAAGGTTTAAAATTTCAATAGGACTTGTGCGGCATGAAGCAAAACATTTTGTGCTCATGTATAAATTAGTTTTAAGTCAATAAGGGCAAAATTTTGCAAGTGTCAGAAGGGACCAATGCCAGTAGACATAGATTTGTGGTGAAGAAATGCTAATGAAATGAATAATATTTGGTGCAGGCAGTTGCTGTGATCTGTAACTTGCTGCCTGAAAGACTGTTTGATGCAAACTACATAGTAACATTCAAAAGGAGATAACAAGATGTGGAGCTGGATGAACACAGCAGACCAGGCAGCATCAGAGGAGTAGGAAAGCTGAGTTTCGGGTCTGGACCCTTCTTCAGAAATGGGGGAGGGGAAGGGGGCTCTGAAATAAATAGAGAGAGGGGGAAGATGATGTTAGAAGGTGGATAGTGAAGCAGACAGGTGGAGAGAAGACAGACAGGCCAGACCCAAAACGTCAGTTTTCCTGCCCCTCTGATGCTGCTTGGCCTGCTGTGTTCATCCAGCTCTACACCTTGTTATTTCAGACTCCAGCATTGACAATTCCTATTATATCTGAACATTTAAAAGGAGATTGGATAAGTAATTGAAGGGAATTGAATTAACACTGCTATTGAGAAAGAACACAGGAGTATGATTAGTTGGAAAGATCTGTCAAGGAGATTATACAGGCACAATGACCTTAGGTGGAATAATGATGCAAGTGACTTACAATGTAGAATAAGCTGAATGTATTAAAAGGCAATAATGGAATTCTGGGAAGTTTTTTACAAGAGGAAATCTTAAGTGTTTCTAAAATAGTTGGAATAGTAAGGTTTGATAATTCTTTACGTAACAGATTAAAGTTCCTTGTTTTGGGTTATACAGATTTTGCAGTAATGATGCCAACTGTTGCTGTTTGACTTACCTACTTATGACCGTAGCTGTGCTTCTGTGATTTGCTATCACAGCAGTTTGGCTGGTTCGTCACGATAAGCTAGTGAGATGGAGGAGCACAGAGAGCCAGGAGCCCACTGGTGGGGAAAGGAAACAGGGGAACGTTAATGTGGATATGGCATTAACACGAAAGAAATTGCTCTAGAACAGGACTTTGAATTCGTCTGTAATTAATAACTTTTTATCTGCCTAGTTTCATAGTATTCTACTAAACAATAAAATCTGTATCTTAGAAATGTTCCACGTGTATTATAACTCATGTGGAGTTAAGACCATAACCAGATCCACTGTTATCTTTTTGAATGGTGCAGTAGGTCCAAAAGGTGGTATTGCCCAGCCTTGTCCCCAAGTCTTGTACATCTACATTCCAATGTGAAGATGTATGATGATTTTCAGCTTGAAGATGGAAGTGGAGGGTGAAATTCATGATTTCCATTGCATCTGCTGCGCTATGACGTAAGTCCGTCTCCTAAGTGGGCATTGGGACGACCAAAGCAGAAAATGTTGTAAGTAGGTCAGTCAATAGATTTGCAGAGCAAGACAGGATTGAAATATCAGATAGAAAAGGAAAAAGTATCTGGGGAGGGAAATGTACCAAGAAAAATAGTCTTTTATTTTTGTACCAAAGATTTTAAATGTGAAAGCGCCAAAGTCTATCTTGTTCATCTATCACCTTGGTAACACTGACAGAATGATAATCATAGCAAACAACACTTCTGCTAATCTGCAACAAACGTAGAAATGACTCATGAGAAACCCCAAAGGGCAGAGAACTTGGCAAACCGCAGCTCCAAAGTCACATATCCTAAGTTACTCAAGGCAACACATTTTCTACCCTGACTGTCAGCTGTGTCAGAAGTCACACAACACCAGCTTATAGTCCATCGGATTAATTTGAAATCACCAGCTTTTGGAGCACTGCTCTGACCACACCTGACAAAACAGCAGTGCTTCAAAATCTTATGATTTAAAATTAACCTGTTGGACTGTAACCTGGTGTTGTGTAACGTCTGATCTTGTCCACCCCCATGCCTAACACTGGCACCTCCACACCTTGTTCACTGTGTGAAAGTGATTTTCTCAAGGCACCCTTGCTTCATTTGTGCATCACTTTAAATGTTTGCCCTCTTGCTCATTTTTCTTCTACAGGCAGGAACTGCTTCTCCCTAGCTACTCTACCCATCCCACTCATGATTTTGAAGACCTTTATTGTATCACCTCTCAGCCTTTGTGTCCAAGGAGAACAGTCGTAATGTCTTCGGTCTTGTCCTCATTGCTAATGTTTCTCACCCATGGAATTCTCCTTGTAAATTGTGTCTGTATTCGCCAATGCATTTGCATCCTTTCTGTGAGGTGGTGCCTACTACTGTGTTCAGTCCTCCAGCTGAAGTACTAACAAGTTGTTCGTACAAATCCGACAGCACCTTCTTGCTAACAAAGTGTGAAGCTGGATGAACACAGCAGGCCAAGCAGCATCTCAGGAGCACAAAAGCTGACATTTTGGGCCTAGACCCGAAACGTCAGCTTTTGTGCTCCTGAGATGCTGCTTGGCCTGCTGTGTTCATCCAGCTTCACACTTTGTTATCTTGGATTCGCCAGCATCTGCAGTTCCCGTCATCCCTGAGCACCTTCTTGCTGTTGTACGCTATGTCCCTCTTAATGAATCAGAGAACAGTGCTTTATTAATTTCTCTCTTAACCAGTTTTGCCACTTTCAATGATCTGTGCACATGCACAAGCAAGATTCTCCTCCTGCACTGCTTAGATTAAAGCCCCTCTTTTATATTGTCTTTCGGTGTTCTTCCAAAGACTGTGCATTCACCTCATACTTCTCTGCGTGAAGCTCACCTGCTATCTGTCCACCCACTCCAGTGACTTGGTTATGTCCTTTTAGAGATTTAGCATGCCGTCCTCAGTTTACTGTTCATCCAAGTTTGGTGTTATTAGCAGACTTTAAAATTATCCCTTGTACACCAAGATCCAGAAAAGGAAAAGTAACAGTCCTAATATTGACCCCTGGGGAACTCCTACAGTGTATCATGCAGCCTGAAAAGTATCCATTGACCATTGCTCTCTGTTTCCTAATTCTCAGCCAACTTGTGTCCACATTGCTACTCTTCTTCTTCTATACCATTGATCTACAACTTTCCCCATAAGACTGTTGTGTAGCAATGTATCAAACGCCTTCTGGAATCTATGGATGCTACATCGACGTGGCACTCATAGATCTTTGCTGTTACCACTTCAAAAAAAAACTCCAAGTTAGTTAAACACAATTTCCCTAATAGAAATCTAGCTGACTGTTGCAACTGAATCCACTTTCTCATGTGACAACTAATTCTAACCTGAAGTTAAACTAACTGTTCCATAACTGTTTGGATTTTCCTTGCAAACTTTCTTGAACAAGGCCACAATGTTTGCCAATCTTCCGGCACCTCTGTATCCAGGAAAGGTGAAATGATTATGCCCAGTGCCTCTCAATGTCTACCGTAGCTTCCTTTCAAAATATTTGGATGCATCTCACCCAGTCTTGTTGAATTCCAGTGTCATTAATCTAGCCAAGACATCTTCTTCCTTATTCATTTTATCTCTTCCTCTATCACCATGCACTGGGCAGCATTCTCTTCCTTCGTAAAGATTAAGCAAAGTATGCGTTTAACACCTTGACCATGCCCACTGCCTCAGGTGTAAATCCCCTGTTTGGATCTCTAATTAGTCTTACTCCTTCTTTTAACCACTGTCTTACTTTTTATATGCCTACAGATTGACGTTGGGATTTCCCTTTTATGTTAGGTGCTAGTCTTTTCTTTTTTATCCAACCCCCAAACCTTTAGTATTCTTGTTCATTCTGCCTTGTGTTGTCACACGCACTCCTTTTCATTCTATTTTAATTTCTAACTCCTCCATCATCCAAGGAACTTTGATAGGAAAAGTTAGGACAAACAAATCCAGAGGGAATGACCCTTGACTATACCGAAACACAACTGACCTGTTGATGAGAAAATCTGTCTCCTACCAGCCTCTTGTTCCAAACAGTCCTGCTCGTCTGTGTTTTCTGCATCATTAAAGTCAGCTCCTTACCACTGGATTTTCCTTACTTTGAGTAGCTGCATGTCATTCTCCACCACTATCCTGAACCTTATAGCATACTGATCAGTCTCCTAAATGATCCCCCTCTGACACTTGATCCACTTAAAGCACGTCATATGCTAGAATCAGTTCCAAAAATACATCTTTCCTTCCTTTGTTGGACTGAATACGTTCTGCTATAGGAAGCCCTTCTGAATCTACAACACTTGCTTCTTGCTGCTTCTGACATTCCCAGTGTCCCAGTCTACGTTTGGGGAATTGAAGTCGCCATTATAACTACTGTGTTTAGAATAACAGAGTTAAATTATTGATTTGTACCTCACTTCAGGTTATTTCTTGTTTTTTTTAGTTTTAAAAGTAAATGCAAGGCAAAGCTCAATAAGTAAAGGTTATTAGGACTGTTCGACCTACATTCGTATAGAGACAATTCTTATCTTCACTCCTCTTTCCGTAGTAGTGATCACTGCTTTCTGAATGCTTTTGCGGAAGCTCTAATTTGCTCCGGACCCTTGTAGCCGCAAAAGCCATGGCTCTTTCATCAGTTCGTGGACAATGTTGTGAGGTGGGGCTAGCCCATAACTGGCATCTTTGATGTGCCATCGTCTTCCAATGAAATTTCACCTTTCTTTGCCAAAATGATTCAGTGTTATACTCATCAAATGAGGAGGGGGGCAGATGACTCCCCTCTCTTCTTGTTAGACCACAACAGCAAGAATTTTCCAAAAGTGATAGGCTTGCTAATTCTGTTGGTGTTTAACCATTTTAAGTGCTGTGACTGTAAAAGATGGACACACAGGATTACTCAGCTGTGAAAGATAAAGTAACTTCAGTGTGCTGTCTTGAAATTTGAGACCACAGTTTTAAATTCTGGGATGCATGTCAGTAAATATTTAAAATCAGGAACAAACACAATTTGCTGGAAAAGCTCCAAGTCTGGCAGCATCTGAAGGAAAAAAAAACAGTTAACGCTTTGGATCCAGTGACTCTTCCTAAGGATTAACTCTGATTTTTTTTTCTATACAGATGCTGCCAAACCTGCTGAGGTATTCCAGCAATTTTTGTTTTTGTTCCTCATTTACAGCATCTGCAGTTCTTTTGGTTTTTATTTAGACGCATTAAGATTGGATATCTGAAGTCACTTTTCAGTCATGAGACAATATGATAAATACTTTTATTGTCCAGGCATGTGAAAAGCCAATGCTGCACAATGGGGAGCGGGTGGTGTGTCTGCTCTGCCAAAAGCAGATTTTTGACTTCAGAGATAGCAGGAACTGCAAATGCTAGAGAATCCGAGATAACAAGGTGTAAGAGCTGGGTGAACACAGCAGGCCAAGCAGCATCAGGGGAGCAGGAAAGCTGACGTTTCAGGCCTCGACCCTTCTTCAGAAATGGCCTTCCTGCTCCTCTGATGCTGCTTGGCCTGCTGTGTTCATCCAGCTCTACACCTTGTTATCTCAGATTTTTGACCTGTCTGCTGGCACTTTTGACCCAAATAATTTTCATGGCACAAAAACAGAAGTTGCTGAAAAAACTCGGCAGGTCTGGCGGCATCTGTGAAGGGGAAAAAAAAATCAGAGTTAACCTTTAGTAAGGGCCACTGGATCCAAAACGTTAACTTTTTTTTCCTTCACAGATGCTGCCAGACTTGCAGAACATTTCCAGCAATTTCTGTTTTTGTTCCTGATTTACAGCTTCTGCAGTTCTTTCGGTTTTTATTTAGTTTTCATGACAGTTTGTTTTTGTCAGTGTTTTTTTACCATTGCCTTCCACTCTCAGGGAGGGAGAAACTGCAGCTTCCATACGCTATTCCTGCCAGAAGCCACTCCGGTGTTACTCTGAGCCACTCGGGAGCCATCTGATCAATTGAGTGAATTGCCTCCACAGAGTGTGTTTTTAAGAAAAAAAAAAGTGCTGAAGCCAACAGCGGTAGCTAGAAATAACTTTCAGGTAGAAGAAAGATTTCTGTTTATGGCACATTTCTATTTTGGCTCATCGAATCGCTACAGTGTGGAAGTAGGCCACTTGGCCCAACAAGTCGACACTGACTCTACAAAGAGCGTCCCACCCTATCCCTGTAACCCTGCATTTCAGTGGCTAATTCTTACATATCCCTGAACACTATGGGCAATTTCCCGTGGCTAGTCTAACCTAGCCTCCATACACCTTTGGACTGTGGGTGGAAACCAGACCACCCAGAGGAAACCCATGCAGACATGGGGAGAAAGTGCAGACTGCACACAGACAATCACCCAAGGGTGGATTCAAACCCAGGTCCCTGGAGCTGTGAGGCAGCACTGCTAATGACTGAACCACCATGCTGCCCCAAGTTATTCATCCAAGGAGGTTTTACAAGTCGCCATTGAGCCTGGTGTCCTGTCAGGCAGTCACAATGCAAATCCAACAACTTGCTGAGATTTTTAATATATAAACCTCAGCCGCTTCCTTATTTTCTCTTTGCCAGCTATTTCAAGCCCTTCGTTACCATCTGTCACTGGAAACTGGAATCATAGAATCCCTACAGTGTGGAAACAGGCCCTTCGGCCCAACAAGTCCACACTGAACCTCAGAGCATCCCTCCCAGACCCATCTCCCTATAACCCACCTAATCTACACCTCCCTGAACATTACAGGCAATTTAGCGTGGCCAATCCACCTAGCCTGCACATCTTTGGACTGTGGGAGGAAACTGCAGCACCTGGAGGATACCCACGCAGACACGGAGAGAATGTGCAAATTACACACAGACAGTCGCCCGAGGGTGAAATCAAACCCGGGTCCTGGAGCTGTGAGGCAGCAGTGCTAACCACTGTGCCACCGTGCCACCCCCAGATCTGTTGATACTCCTCAGAGTTTTGAACACTTCTATGAAGTGTTCTTTTAATCCTCCTCCCAGTGGAGAATGTGAAATTATCTGGCCTTCACTGGTCGCTTTAGCTAACTGGAAGATCACATTGCTGGTGCCATCCGATTCATCCTGTCTCTACATTTGCCACGGTCTACATCTTCTTTCTAAAGTTCAGAAGTGTAGACTCAGATTCAGATCCCAGCTAGACCACTATCAGTGTCTTGAAGATTCAGTGCAACATTCTCAAGGAACCTGTGGGGTATTTTAAATTAAAATATTATCAGCGGGCCCTGTTACCTTCAAAGATAGAGCTTAAGATTCCCCTAATGTTACTCTCTTAATGCACCCATTTAATTTTTTTTCTATTTAGTTTGTTTTAATTTACTCATGGGACATGGACTTTGCTGACTGGCCAACAATTTATTGCTTGTCCCTAGTTGCCCTTGAGAAGCTGGGGGTGAGCTGCTGCCTTGAACCTCTCCAGCCCACATGCTCGCAAACAAAAACAGAAATAGCTGGAAAATCCCATCAGGCCTGGCAACACCTGTGGAGAAAAATCAGAGTCAATGTTTCAGGTCCAGTGAACTTTCTTCAGAGCTGACAGTAGCAAGGAAACAGTTGGTATTTATGCAGAATATGGGGTGGGGGGGTGTGGTGATTGGGGAGAGTAAATGATGGGTGAAGATAGAGCCCAAAGAAAGAGAAAAACAGTTGGACAGACAAAGGACTAGGTAATAGGGAATGAACTGTTGCTAATGGATAGTAGGAACTGCAGATGTGGGAGAATCTTCTGACCCTTTCTGAAGAAGGGTCTAGGCTCAAAATGTCAGCCTTCCTGCTCCTCTGATGCTACTTGGCCTGCTGTGTTCATCCAGCTCTACACCCTGTTATCTCAGCTGCTAATGGAGGCTATTCGCGGCTGATGATGTGTACAAAGTCAGGGTTTGATCTGAGAGCACAGAATGCAGCCTATTCAGAGGGAGATGGGTTGTAATGGATAACGGGGGGTGAGGGGGTGCTGGTGGGCTGAAAGATTGAGGCAACCAGTCATGTGAGTGGTTCTCAATGAACAGGTGAAGTGCAGATAAAAGTTCAGAGGAAGGGGCCCAGGTGTTGGAGGTTTCTGGGATAGGAAGAGGACTCTCACCCAATGAAACAGTCATGGAGGCAAAGGTGGGAGAGAGAGAGTTCAACGTCATTTTGCGTCCGAAATTCATTTAGGTTGGGGGGAGCAGAAGGATAAAACTGAGTCCTTTGAGTACAGAACCTTCCACATCAGAGAGTGGAAGGTCAGAAGTGGGAGGGAGTGGATGCTTATATCACCACTCGCCAATTTTTTCCTTCCAGAATATATTATTTCACTCATGCCTGTGTGAAATTTCATAAAATGCCTATTATACCGGTTGTTGTCCTGAAGTTTCTTATTCTTGTCACGTCACCTTACAGCCAAGAGCATGCTCCTCTGCTCCCAGTCCGAGAGGTTGGAAACAGCTTGAGGAGCACCATCCTACAAGCGTGGGGTATAGAAGGCCGACTTCCGTGATGGCCACTATTGCTACAAATATTGAACCAGGATCACTGATATCACTCAAGTCAGCTGCCCAGCGAATTGAGCTAATCGGCCCACACTTTGAAGCTTTATGATATTTGAAGGCTTTGAAATTATTTGACCCAGGTCCTAATCAAATTCCCCTCATATATGACCAAAACCTAGCCCATCCTGTGTGCATGACTAGAAACAAGGAATTGTCATCTTTACAGGGAAAGGAGCCTTTTATTAAAAAAAACACTTACTGCTCAAGCAGGAATCACTGTTTCAAGTGAATGCTTTAACAGAAACAATAACTTATTTTGCATGCTTTATTTTTATGGGGTTTGTTTGTGTTTCTGAGATTGTAACTGACAATGGAGCATTCTCAAATGTGCTGTTGTGTAGTGCATGTCAGGTCACTTTTACAAGTAAGTATAGGCTTCATTTTCTGACAGGGTCACATGCTGTCCAGTAAATGGAATGACCAAGGTGTGAGATGTGAAATTCCTTTTTTTACACTCTGATGCATGTTTTAACACTGCCTTTCACAGCGGTGAATTGACTCAAGCCTTTGTTGACACGTTTTGCCAAAGTTTTCACACGTCAAGTACAGCAGTAGTGTGTGACCTGCAGTAAAATCGAGGGTTCCCGGAGCTGAAAGGAAGTAAATGTATCTTTAAGAGAAAACTTGCTTTGAGTCCAACCGCAAAGTTGTTGCCTTGTTGAAAAGAAAGGTTGGTGTTTCATTCTAAGGTTTTATTGGGCCTGCCACTGGCAGTGGGAAGACCATTGGAAATTTTCCCCCTGGTGGGAATTGTCCTGTCCACTTTCTCTCTAGATTTGTTTGTGAGAACTGTAATTGACCGTATCCCCTCATGCAATGTTTTAGTGGACTTAAACTAGTGAATGACACAAATAGGTATTAGTTATAATCGTGTTAGATTCATGTTGGTAATGAATAGCTATAAACTGACTTATTGGCATTGAATGAGAAGAGTTTGACGAGCCAAAGGGGAAAATTATTGTTATACACTGCCTGAAGAGATTTGCTTCATTGATTTATTTATTGCCATGTGTACTGGAGTAGAAAGCTTTGTTAACAAGCAGTACAGGCAGATCATAGGAAGCAAGGATGCACAGATCAAAAGTTGGGGAAAAAAACTGAGGCTTTCAGGTTGTATTGCACAGGGCGTGCTTTGAGGTGGGGGTAAATCAGTGTTAACAAGATCAACATTTGAGGCTAGAGACTCCATTCAGTAAAAAGTCATTCAGTTAAATCTTCACTGTTGTGTTCACATGTTCTAGTTTCCAATCTGGGAACGCCTGGGAAATTTTTCCCCTCACCTAGGAGCTCTCTCTTAGTTTTCGCAGCTGATATCAGCTAATGGATCATGTAGGACAGAGTCATGACCTACTCTTGTTCCTGTCAGTTAGTTAAATCATGCTTGATCTTTTGTAACTGCATTTACCAATTTGTGTCATACATCTTCTACAATCCTTACCAAATAAAAATCTATCAATCTATGTTTTCTTTTAAAATTCCAAATAATTTGGTCTTCAGCCCATCAAAGAAAATAGTTTCATTTTTTCAAATTCAACAAAGGGCATGTATGGTGCCCGCTTGAACTGCTACAGTCCCTTTGGTATCAGTGCACTCATTGCTGTTTAGGAGGGAATTCCAGGATTTGAAGGATGACTCTGTATTCGCAATCAGTATCTGTGAAATCCTTCAATCACTTAACGAAATGGTTTCAGTCCTCCTCTGAGTGTGCAAAGGATTGCAAACCTAGACTGTGGAACTCCTCCTCTTTCATGGGAATGGATCCTGTGACTCTTCCCAGTCTCTGTGCCACTTGGTATCCGAACAATTCACCAGTAAATTGGCCAGGGAAGAGCTGGAAGTTTCCTTCCCAAGGCAGTGTTCAAAAGGAAAGAAGAATTAGGCGCACTGATTTGCTGCCTGCGATGTTTTACCATGTATATAAGATTGCATTTGGTCCAGTGTCTGTAAATATTGCTGAAGGATTTTGTCCAAATTGAGAAATATGATACTTTAGTTGATTGTAAAGCATCCAATCCATTTGGTGTATCATGATTAGAACAAGAGGCTAGAGCACAAACAGTTTAAGAATAACGGGTCTTATGTCTGAGATGCAGATGAAAGGCGAACATTTCTAGAACATAGAACATAGAACAGTACAGCACAGAACAGGCCCTTCAGCCCACAATGTTGTGCCGACCATTGATCCTCATGTATGCTCCCTCAAATTTCTGTGACCATATACATGTCCAGCAGTCTCTTAAATGACCCCAATGACCTTGCTTCCACAACTGCTGCTGGCAACGCCTTCCATGCTCTCACAACTCTCTGCGTAAAGAACCTGCCTCTGACATCCCCTCTATACTTTCCACCAACCAGCTTAAAACTATGACCCCTCGTGCTAGCCATTTCTGCCCTGGGAAATAGTCTCTGGCTATCAACTCTATCTATGCCTCTCATTATCTTGTATACCTCAATTAGGTCCCCTCTCCTCCTTTTCTCCAATGAAAAGAGACCGAGCTCAGTCAACCTCTCTTCATAAGATAAGCCCTCCAGTCCAGGCAGCATCCTGGTAAACCTCCTCTGAACCCTCTCCAAAGCATCCACATCTTTCCTATAATAGGGCGCCCAGAACTGGACGCAGTATTCCAAGTGCGGTCTAACCAAAGTTTTATAGAGCTGCAACAAGATCTCACGACTCTTAAACTCAATCCCCCTGTTTCTCTTGGTGGATTGCTGGTCCCTGCAGTTCCTTTCCCCAATGAGCCTCGGAGCCATGGCCATTGAATATTTTTAAGGCTGAGATGATTGTCAAGGACATCGAAGGGTATAGGGCTTGACAGGAGAATTGAGCTGAGGCCATATCAGATCAAATATTGGAAAAAGGCTCAAGGGGCCAATTGGATTACCCACAGTTTGCCTGCTCTCAATGTGAGGGAGGTTTGTGACATGTAGCATTAACTGGAGTACAGGCTTCAAGATACTCTCCTTGAGAAAGGTCTCTTAATGTTCAATTAAATGAATGTCGGCAACAAATTGCAGTTCTTTTTCTGTCAAGTAAATTATCTCTCATTTTAGGAACTGCGTCGTTTATTTACAAATCAGAAGTGATTGAAAATTGAAGACCGCCAAGATGTCCAAAATTGAGAAGATGAGTATTCAGGGTGTGAGGAGTTTTGGGATAGATGACAAGAGCAAGCAGGTTATTGCCTTCTACACTCCACTGACTGTTCTGGTGGGACCAAATGGTGCTGGTAAAACGGTGAGTCCTGCAGTAGGAATACAGCAATTTGACTTTGGGCCACAAAGCAAATACAGAAATTTAATCCAATGTGTGAGTTATTCGAGCTGAAAGAGGGGCAGCCTAAATTGAGGAATTGTGATCTCATGGCGATAAATTAAAATCCAGCCTAGATCGGTAGCATTATTGAATCTACGTCTCATACCCTGCTTTTTCAGATGGGAGAACAATCCTGCTTGAACTGAATTTATATTGTCATATGGTGATGTCAACTAGCAGTGGGATGGGAATCCCCTTCGGCTCACAAGAATAGTTAATGTGAGCAACAAAAAAGTAGTGTAATGCAGTGTATTGTTTATCCTCTGTATGACTTAGTTTACTGAAGTTGGATAGCATGAAAATGATTAACTTCTAATTCTTCTTTTGCATTTCAGACAATTTTGTGTTTGAACTGTTCTGTTTTGGAACAAGAGTGTAGAACATGAATTTTTTTTGCCATGCCGTGATTTTCAATATTAGGAACATAGGTAAAGGAGTGTAGGCCATTCAGCCCCTCGAGCCTGTTCCACCATTCAAGTGCGATCATGGCTGATCTGCAGTCTAACTCCATATACCCGCCTTTGGCCCATTTCCTTTAATACCTTTTGCTGAATAAAAAAATTATCTATCTCAGATTTAAAATTAACAACTGATCCAGCATTCACTTCCGTTTGTGGAAGAGAGTTCCAGACATCTACCACTTTTTTTTTTATGTAGCAGTGCTTTTTAACACCTCTCTAGAATGGGTCTGGCCCTAACTCTCCGACTATGTCCCCTAGTTCTACAGCCAGTGGAAACGGTTTATCTTTATCTATCTTGCCTTTTCCTATTAATAGCTTGGAGGTCTCGATCAGATCACTCCTTAACCTTCTGAATTCTTGAGAAAATAGGCCTAATTTATGTAAGTTCTCTTCATTACTTAAGTCCTAAAATTCTTTTAAATCTATGTTCGATTCTCTCCAAGGCTGGTATATCCTTCCCAAGGGCTTGTAACTAGATCTGTTCATGGTACTCCAAATGGGGTCTAACCAGGTTTTGTATAACTGTAGAATAACATATATATTTTTAAAGACCCGATTCTAGATATAAAGATCAGCATTCCATTATTTTTCTTGATCATTTTCTGCACCTGTTCATGATATTTTAAAGATCTATTTATCTGCACATCATCTTAACTAGTTACCACAATACTTAAGATTTGTCACTTGGTAGTACACAATTTCAGTGTTGCTGAGAAAAGAAACATCCTGTCAAAGCATTCAGATAGGGAATTAAGTGGAGTTGAGGGTTATTGGATCAGCCATGATCTCATTCAATGGCAGAGCAAATTTTTTGGGCTGAATGGCCTCCCTCTGCTTCTGTCTCATAATGTTACTTACTTGCGTTCAACAGGATAAATGCAAGAATGCCAAATTTTAAACACACCTGCAATTTATATTGCATGTGCAGTTCCAGTTGCCCTATTATAGGAAGGATATTATTAAACTGGACAGGCTTCAGAAAAGATTTACCAGATGTTGCTGGAAAGAGAGGGTTTGAGATAAAAATAGACTGGAATTTTCTGAAGAAGGGTCCCGACCCGAAAGATCAACTTTCCTGTTCCTCTGATGCTCCCTGGCCTGCTGTGTTCCTCCAGCTCCACACCGTGTTATCTCTGGAAAGTCTGGGACTTTTTTCACTGGAGCATAGGAGGCTGAGGGATGACCTTGTAGAGACTTATAAAATCATGAGGGGCATCGATAAGATGAATGGCAAGAATCTTTTCCCTAGACTTTGGGGGGGGATGTTCAAAATGAGGGGATGTATTTTTAAGGTGAGAGAAGAAAGATTTTAAAAGGACGCCTTTTTTACACAGTGGTTCGTGTGTAGAATGAACTGCCAGAGGAAGTGGTGGATCCAGGTACAGTTACAACATTTAGAAGACATTTGTATAAATTCTTGAAAAGGAAAGGTTTGGAGGACTATAGGCCAAATGCAGGAAGGAAGGACGAGTTTAGTTTAGGAACATCTTAGGTGTGGACTGGTTGGACCGAAGGGTCTGTTTCCATGCTGTGTGACTCTGAGGAAAGGATGTTGATCGATTGAGATAATGCTGTTGACAATATGCTAGGGATCAATTGTCCCCATGTTTGTTTAATACAAACCAGCTCCTTTCTTCTCCAGAGGGCGGGTCCCTGGGTATGAATATGTGTAGCTTTTACCAAGAGGATGTGAACTAGATTCAGGAAGTACTTGGATTGAAGGCATCCAACAAAAATGGGAGCCATCTTGAGTGTGAAAAGAGATTGCGGTAGCAGAAGTTACTCAGAGGAAAAGGAAGGCGGTAGATTTTGGGTGCTTGCGATGAAAGAGAAAATGATTGCAATTTAGTCCAAGCAGAAGCAACTGGAACGAACTGAGGAGAGATAGGAGGGCACTGGGATCACATAGAGGGCAGCAATGGCCTATGGTATTATTGCTGGACTGTTAATCCAGAGACCCAGATAATGTTTTAGGGACCTGGATTCGAATTCCACCATCTGCTGTGGCGGGATTTGAATTCTACAAAATGTCTGGAATTAAGAATCTAATGATGACCATAAATCCAATGTCGATTGTTGGAAAAACACCATCTGGTTCACTGCTGTCCTTTTAAGGAAAAAAACTGCCATCCTTACCTGGTCTGGCCTACATGTGACTCCAGACCCAAAGCAATGTGGTGATTGCCCACCCCTAACTGCCCAGTGGGCTGTTCACAATAAATTCTGCCTGGTCAGAGATGCCCTCATCCCATTAATAAATAAAAAAAGTAATCATTTTGACCAGAGATAATGGGAACTGCAGATGATGGAGAATCTGAGATAACAAAGTGTGGAGCTGGATGAACACAGCAGGCCAAGCAGCATCTTAGGAGCACAAAAGCTAAGATGCTGCGTGGCCTGCTGTGTTCATCCAGCTCCACACTTAATCGCTTTGACCATTGTTAAGGTAGGGCCTGAAGGATTGGATCAGCCTCAAGCCAGCAACTAAGCACCCTTGCTACTCAGCTTGCCCCCAGGCTGGAGAGCGTGCAACCATTCCATAATGGATAATACAGTAGTGATGATGTAGTCAATTGATTTCAACACAATTTAAAGGTTTCTGATGGAGAAGGAAACCTTTAGACTTTCTTACAACCAATGAACACTCATTTGACTTTGTCTTATGCTAATTTATCAGAAAAATACTATGAACCACTTTGAAGAATTGTATTAAAATGACTTAGTCTTGCAGAATCAGACATTCATTTTATGTTGTTTTACCTCTTTTAAACCATTGCAGACAATAATCGAGTGCCTGAAGTATATTTGTACAGGTGACTTCCCTCCTGGAACCAAAGGACAGACATTTGTGCATGACCCAAAGGTAGGGCAGATTTATGAAGATGTAAATGATATCTTGAATTGATTAATTTTAATTGAAATTTTTTTCTCAGTTAATTATTTTACAATTTTAAAAATGAAGTAGAAAACCGTACATTTCCACCTAATTCCGGACGCATTCATTTTGAATCACAAACTACACGTTACAGCTGTGGTTAACTTTGTAGGAAATAACATCTCCTCAATTATTTACTTTTAGAAAAACACGTTACCCAGATTATCATGTTATTTTAAATGCTCTCATGTTGTCGTTTCGAAATTCTCTGGTTTTACCTGTTTATAAGCAGTGTTTGCTTTGATTAGTTGGTGTTTAAGTGAGACAGATTTAGTCTTTCTTCTGTTTGATAAAATACTGTAGTTTGGCAATCTTGATTAAGAAAACTTCGACTCAACACTGCTTTCTTTTATCATCATCCACTGCCCAGCTTTATGCTGATAACAGCGAAGCCGAAAAGATACTGTAATTTTTAATTGTGCCCTGAATCTCATGCCTCTATAAAACTCATTCAACAATTCGAAAAGCTACTTTGTTAATGTGGGGGTCACTGAATGACTGATATTTTAATGTGTACCAGAAAAATGATCACTTTACTATTTTCATAAATTGATTTAAAGCTACAGTATTCAGAGCTCAAGTTTTATTCAAGTATTTTAAATAATACAGTTTGAAATTTAAGATTGGACTGGTTCAATTGTGACTAGCCTATGCTAGAATTTTGCCAGTTTTGTTTTTGCTGACTTGTTTTCAGCTTCAGCTCGTCTCCGACAGCCAAAGGTGCATTGATCTTGTTAACGCCTGTAACTGCAATGATGTGGAGATTTCCTTCACTAGGGAGATGACTACAAAACTGTGAAAGAAGAAAAAAAAACTTGTTTTGATATTGCACTTTGCTTGCCAGCTTGATATCCTAAAACACCAGCTGCAAATGTGTTATTTTTGAAGGGTAGTTATTGGTGTTGTATGTGTGAATATGGCTTATTATAGAAATGGCAAGATCCCACATACAACAAAAGTAGTAACTGACAAGTTAATATTTTTTGATGTTGGTTTGGCCGGCATTGTAGAAGAATTATCTCATTTGCTGGAAGACGAGCTTGGTTAATACTGCAGCTGAAAATGCCGACAATGAGTCAGTCAATTCATATTTATATGCTCTAATTTTGGAATGATAATCAAAGCCATGACCTTTTTTGTCTATGTTGACATGCTTGCAATGATCAAACTGATGATGAGAGAAGAGATTTTATCGAAGATTTGATATCAATTTTTCTCCATTTGATGGCAAAACCTTTTGGCTATGTAAAAGCTCTGACCTAAATAAAGAAAAACGAACGAAAGAACTGCGGATGCTGTAAATCAGGATCAAAAACAAAGTTGCTGGAAAAGCTCAGCAAGTCTGGCAGCATCTGGGAAGGGAAAAAAATTGAGTTACTGTTTCGGGTCAGCTGACCCTTCCCCAGTTCTGAGGAAGGGTCACTGGACCTGAAACATTAACTCTGTTTTTTTCCTTCTTAAATACTGCCAGACCTGTTGAGTTTTTCCAGCAACTTTGTTTTTGTAAAAGGTCTGATCTATTTGCCAACAGTGAAATTTTGTCTTCACAGCAGAACAATGGTGCCCAAAGCAGCCTTGGTCCCCATTTTTCAAATCCTTTGTCCTTATGGCTAATGTTTTATTTAATTTCGTGAGCTATAGGCGTTCTTGGTTAGACTACTGTTTATTGCCCATCCTTGATCCAGTTGTAGGAGGTGGTAACGAGCTGTCACCTTCAGAAAATTGTCGGTTAAAATTTGATCTCCGGCATTGGGCACTATAGTCCATTTTGACACTCTGAGACCCTTCATCATTGAAGGAGCTGTCTTTCAGTTAAAATATTAAACTGAGGCCCTGCCTGCATTTTCAGGTGGATATAAGAGCTCTGACAGCACTGTTTTGAAGAAGCGGAGGAAAGCTATCTCCAGTGACTTGGCCGATATTTATCAATAAAGAAAAAGCATTGTCACTATGATGACATCACTGTTTTGGGGATTTGCTGGCTGCAGCCATTCTTAACAATTACAGTTCCAAAAGAACTAAATTGTCTGTAGAGCACTTTGGGGCATCCACTTGTTTGTTAGGCACAATGTAAATTCAGGCCTTATTTAATTTTTTTTTGCACGAGGAGCAAACAGCCCTCATTTTCTTTAGCCCAGGGTCCCTGGTTTTATTTGAAATGATGAAAACCTGAAGGATGAAACTGAAACCGATTTTTAATTTTATGCACGTATAACAATTACCAACAGACTTTTGCATGTATTTTTATTGTTATCTCTGTTGACTGTCACCATAACGCAAACTATTTTCTTTAATGAAGGTTGCCCATGAGACTGATGTGCGAGCTCAAATCCGCTTACAGTTTCGAGATGTGAATGGAGAAGTCATGGCTGTGCAGAGATCGCTGCTTTGCACACAAAAAGGGAAAAAGACGGAGTTTAAAACACTGGAAGGGGTGATCACCCGAATGAAGTGAGTGCAACTGAACAAGATAAGCTTGATTCAACCAGACAACCATCCATTCACAACTTAAATTTGTTTTATCTTTTGTACATTACAAGACTTAAGAGAATACAAACTGTTACAATCCCAGACAAGGATACCAGATTTACATTATGACCTAGTTAAGTAACAGTAATTTTTCGTTTTGCTTAAACTAGACCTTGTTGGGATCTCGGATAATTACTAAGAAAATAAAGCCACATGACCTCGTGATTTTGAGCAGGTAAAACTAACTTTGCCAGACAAGGTTAAAAAAGTAAAATGATCCATTATACACAGTAGTTCGAGTGATCTAGAGAAATTCAGCAATTCTGGCAGCATCTGTAGTGAGAAAATCAAGGTTAAAGTTTCTAGTCCAGTATGCCTCCCCACACATAGTCAGTATGAAAATGCATTATTTGTTTGTGTTTATATGTTGTATATAGTGTGTGTGTATATGTGTTAAACTCAATCATCCAATATTAGCATAAGGTAAAGATCAATTAACAGCCAAATTGTGTTTGAGCACCCCATTCATCACGTAATATTGAAAGCTACACCAAGACATACCCTCTGAATTTCTTAGCAACATATCCAGACAAGAATGATCTCTGTGAGCCACAAAAGTGCTTTTAAAAGCTTTGTGTCCCTCCATGAGGAAATCTAGCCTCTTTGATCAAGAACTAGTTCAATCCTTGGTCAACAGCAACTCCGTTCCACCAGTTCCATGCATGTGATCCTCGCCTAAAAGGAACAATCTTCCAGATCTGCCTCAAATCTGCGACCAGATCCGGTACCTAGTCATCTGTTCTGGCCTACTTCTGAGCTTGACTTTGGCCAAGCTGTATTCTAGGGATTTAACATGGAACAGCTGTGGCCTGTAACCATCATGCTGCAATGAATCACTGCTTCCCTCCCAGCTACTCAATCTCTTCTGAAACTGCAATGCACTGGGGTTCTCAAGGCTGAACTGCCCACATTGAATTATTAGCCCACCTTCACTCTGTAACTGCTCAGGAGCTGTCCTTTACTCGAGCTGCATTGCACTTTAGCAACGTGGTGTCTTTTCTCCAAGTCTTTTCCCATTCCCTGCCTAGAACCGGCTGTTAAACTTCCATTCACTGACGCTTGAACTGATTGGAGCAAGCCATTAAAAAGTTCAATAACAGTCCTGCCTTTGTTCCTAGGCAGAATTAACCAGCACTGAAGTACCTTGTATTTAAATGTTACAATTTTGTAAGGCTGCTCGTCCATTCAATACAAATGGATGTAAAAAGCAGTAGATTTTATTACCTGTCCATGTCTGGATAGATCCTAGGGCATTGCTTCAGCTGAAAGAGACCACATCTAATAGAGACAAGGACTCTTCACTTCCCCCTGCTGTCCAGATGTTGGTTACTTCTAAGTTTTAGCTGCCATTTGTATTTTTAATTCAGAAACTTGTATCGAGTTAGTTTGCAAGAAACTGATCCCAAACTGTGAATGTTTTGGAGCATGCCTGTGTTAAACTGATGAAATGTGGAAGGAGAGCAACTTGTTGCAGTGTAAATAGTGCCCTTTATTGCCCAGTTGGGAGGAGGTGGAGGACGGAATTGAACTGTTGCTGTCAGCATAACCCTGCATTGCAAACCAGCTATCTAACCAACTGAGCTAATTGACTCCCCTCTCTTCCTCCTCCTCCTCGCCCCCTCTAACCCATGAGCAGTGATTGTCCTTTACAACCTAGCTCAGAGTAAATAGTGAGGATCGCTACAGTTCAATTACCTGTAGATGTCATGGTGGGTGATCGTGCAGTTTATAGCTCACTTCAGAGTGAGAAATTTGGATTTAACTACCTTCCTGTTTTGGGTGGAAAGTAAAAGATGGCGTTCAGAAAAGGAGGAGAGATTAAGAAAATTCATTGCAATCCTTTTCTGATTCTTAAAGGCACGGGGAGAAGGTCAGCTTGAGCTCGAAATGTGCAGAGATAGACTGTGAGATGATCAGTGCGTTAGGGGTATCGAAAGCCGTATTAAATAATGTCATTTTCTGCCATCAAGAAGATTCAAGCTGGCCTTTGAGTGAAGGAAAAGCTTTGAAACAGAAATTCGATGAGATTTTCTCAGCAACAAGGTGAGTTATTTTGTTCTGATTTCCAGAAAATGAATTGCCTTTATTTCAACGGGTGGAACGTGGTTTTCCTGTGATGCGTGTGCAAGTGAAAGTCGCGATACTCAATTTCTCAAAACCAAGTTACACAAGCTGCTTGTGTTTATTGTAGCATGCATACTGACCTACAAGCATCAGGAGGAGCTGTTGGGATTCATATCTTCCTGTCACGCCAGTATTATACTAAACCTTGCCCCACATCAAAAATACTGATTTAGATCTACTCCTGATTTTTTTTGTTTAGGTTAATGCTTCATTGACAAACCTGTGCTACGTATGATGAGAAACCTGACCTTAATGTGCACTGATATGGAGGTGCCAGTATTGGACTGGGGTGGACAAGGTCAAAAAGCACACCTCACCAGTTTATAGTCCAGTGAGTTTATTTGAAGACACAAGAACAAAGAACATTGCAGCACAGGAACAGGCCCTTCGGCCCTCCAAGCCTGTGCAAATCCAGATCCTCTATCCAAACCTGTTGCCTATTTTCCAAGGATCTGCATCCCTCTGCTCCCTGCCCATTCACACATGTCTAGATACATCTTAAATGAAGCTATCGTGCCCGCCTCTACCACCTCTGCTGGCAACACGTTCCAGGCACCCTCCACGCATGTCTCCCTTAAACTCTTCCCCTCTTGCCTTGAAATTGTGACCCCCAGTAATTGAGTCCCCCACTCTGGTTGGGGGAGAAAGCTTCTTGCTATCCACCTTGTCTATACTTCTTATGATTTTGTAGACCTCAATCAGGTCCCCCTTCAACCTCTGTGTTTCTAATGTAAATAATCCTAATCTACTCAACCTCTCTTCTTAGCTAGCACCCTCCATACCAAGCAACATCCTGGTGAACCTCCTCTGCACCCTCTCCGAAGCATCCACGTCCTTTTGGTAATGTGGCGACCAGAACTGTACACAGTATTCCAAATGTGGTAGAACCAAAATCCTATATAACTGTAACATGACCTGCCAACTCTTGTACTCAATACCCCGTCTGATGAATGGAAGCATGCTGTGTGCCTTCTTGACCTCTGTCGAACTGCGTTGCCACCTTCAGGATACAATGGACCTGAACACCCAGATCTCTCTGTGCATCAATTTTCCCCAGGGCTTTTCCATTTACTGTATAGTTCGCTCTTGAATTGGATCTTCCATAATGCATCACCTCTTATTTGCCTGGATTGAACTCCATCAGCCATTTCTCCAGCCAACGCTCCAACCTATCTGTATTCTGCTGCATTCTCTGACAGTCCCCTTCACTATCTGCTATTCCGCCAATCTTAATGTCATCTGCAAGCTTTTGGAGTCTTGCTCCTTCACACGTCAGAGAGAGAGGTGGCATCTGACACAGAATTTATAAGCAAAAGATCAAAGTGTCCTGGAAATGATGCGAATGTATTGAACAAACCTAAGATGATACATTCGTATCAGTTCCATCATCTTAAGTTTGTTCAATACATTCGCATCATTTCTGTGATCCTTTGATCTTTTGCTTATAAATTCTGTGTCTGATGCTACTTCTCTCACTGACACCTGAAGAAAGAGTGAGACTCCAAAAACTTGTGTCTTCAAATGAATCTGTTGGACTCTAACCTGGTGTGGTGTGATTTTTGACCTTCAATGTGCAGGGACCTAGGATGAAATAAGGTGAATTCGAACCACTTAATTTTCAGAGCAACTGTTAATGAATCGATGTGTCTCATTGTTACTGTTCCAAGTTAATTAATTTTGCTTTTAACAATGTTACACCACTAACCAGGTTTCTTTCTGAACACTAAAGAAAAATGTCACAGATGCTGGAAATCAGAAATAAAAATAGAATATTTGTGTAATGGAAATTTATCCTTTGGGGTTTGTCTCTGTTTACATGTTCACTGTTGCAGTCAGAATGTTCCAATGTTGAGGTTGTCTTCAAAGCTTTACTGTGAACACCCAGGTTGACTCAATGTGTATATGATATTTGGATGAGAAAATAGAAGGCATGGTTAGTAAGTTTGTGGACAACACCAAAATTGGTGACATTGTAGACAGTGAAGAAGGTTCTCTAAGATTACAAAGGGATCTTGATCAAATGGGTCAATGGGCTGAAAATGGCAGACTGAGTTCAATCTAGATAAATGCAAGGTATTGCTTGTTGTGCAAAACTGCAAGTGTAGGGCCTATACAATTAATGATTGGGCCTTCGATAGTGTTGCAGAACAGTGGGACCTAGGGGTGCAGGTACATCATTCTTTAAAGTTTGTGTCACATATAGACAGGATGTTTAAAAAGGCATTTGGCTCGCTTGCCTTCATTGCTCAGTCCTTTGAGGAGTTGGGATGTTATGTTGAGGCTGTACAGGACATTGAGGCCTCTTCTGGAATACTGTGTCCAGTTCTGGTTGCCCAGTTATAGGAAGGATATTATCAAGCTGGAGGTGGTTTAGAAAAGATTTACCAGGATGTTGACAGGTATAGAGGTTTGAGTTATGAGGAAAGGATAGTCTGGGACTTTGTTCATGGAACATAGGTTGCAAGGAAACCTGACAGAAGTTTCTAAAATAATGAGAGGTATAGAGAGAGTTGTTGGTAGTTGTAAAAACCAAAAGAACTGCAGATGCTGTAAATCAAGAACAAAAACAAAGTTGCTGGAAAAGCTCAGCAGGTCTGGCAGCATCTGTGAAGGAGACAACAGAGTTAACGTTTCGGGTCCGGTGACCCTTCCTCAGAAGGTCTGTTCTGAGGAGCAGTCACCGGACCTGAAACTTTAACTCTGCCTCCTTCACAGATGCTGCCAGACCAGCTGAGCTTTTCCAGCAACTTTGTTTGTGTTCCTGATGTTAGTTATCTTTTCTGTAAAATGGGGAATTTTGAGACTAGGGGTTGCATTTTTAAGCAGAGAAGAGAGAGATTTTAAAAAAGACGAGGGAAATTTTTTTTTAAGAGGTTGGTTCACGTGTGGAATGAACTTCCTGATGAAGTGGTGGATGTGGGTACAATTACAATGTTTCAAAGACATTTAGATGGGTATGGGCCAGGAGCAGGCAGGTGGGACAAATTTAGTTTGGGAATATGCTTGGCATGGACTGGTTGGACGGATGAGTTTGTTTCTGTGCTGTATTACTTTATAGCCACAATGTTGTTGTTCTGCTACAGATACATTAAAGCCCTGGAAACATTACGGCAAGTCCGTTTGAAACAGTCACAGTCAGTTCGGGAGTACCAGGCTGAGCTTAAGTACCTGAAGCAGAACAAAGAGAAAGCCTACACAATTCAGCGTCAGCTGGAAGATAAAGAAACCCAGCTAGCGGCTTCAAAGGAGAATGTCCAAGTGATTGAAAATCAGATTGCCCCCTTGGAGGTAATGCTCTTTACGTGTGACACTGTTTAACTTGTGTATGTTATTCTGTAAAAATAAGACAGGTAAGTGAAGAAGTTTATTGTTATCTTGAATTACAGGCTTTGTCTTCCCTAGTTATTCTGAAGACAACCAGAGTAGATGCTGATCATCAGTTCTCCTGTTTCTGACTGATGTATTTGATGTGACTCAGAGATAATGAGACTTGCAGATGCTGGAGAGTCCGAGATAACAAAGTGTGGAGCTGGATGAACACAGCAGGCCAAGCAGCATCTCAGGAGCACAAAAGCTGATGCTTCGGGCCTAGACCCCTTTTTTCTTTTTGCATACTTGATTCCTGTTTGGATCTGATATTATGCTTAATTCCATTAGTTAGTCTTGGTTGAGCCTTTCTTCCTGTTTTGTTTTTGTGCTGGAAGGCAGTCTTCCTTGTGAATATCTTTTTATTTTAAATACTTTATGGGACTACAGTACAAACGCCTTGATATAAGTGGAAGGTTACCTTCTTGTCCCAAGCTGTGCTGCAGAGAATTCTTGTAACTGTATTTCAATCTGAAATAATTCTTAAGAAGAATGAGGAATATTTCAATCAAAATATTACCATGTTGAGGTTGTCTTAAAATTTTTTACTGTGAACAACCAGGTTGAATCAATGTATAGCCACTACATTGCCATTCTGCTACAGGTGCATTAAAGCCCTGGAAACATTAAGCAGGTCTGTCTGAAACTGCGGTAGTCAATCCAGCAGTGTCGAGCAGGGCTCACGTACCTGAAGCAGATCAGAGAGGGGGGAGAAAATACTGCATGAAGTAATTTGTATGAAAATGTAACATTTACCTCCTCTCTGCTCACCACCCAAGGTCTGAAACACACCTTCCAAATGGAGCAGCAACTTATGTGTACTTGTTTCAATTTAATCATGCTATATTCGCTACTAACTCTGCAGCACCCTGTACGTTGAGGAGACCAAATGCTGATTGGGTGATTGGCGTGTGGAACATCTACATTCAGTCCACAGTAATGACTCCAACTTTATAGCGGCCTGTCATTATAATTCACCACCTTGCTCTCTCACAGATATTTCTGCCTTGAGCAGATTGCACTGTTCAAGGGAAACTCAGTTTAAGCTTCAGGAACAGCCCCATATCTTTGTTTGACACCTTTATAGCCTTTGGACTCAACACAGTTCGACCGTTTCGTACTGTGAACTCAGGCCTCAGAATTTGCTTTCCATTTCTTTGTACGTTTCATTTCTTTTCTTTCTGACAGTAACCCACCTACTCCAATCATGTCAGTTGTTTCTTGTCTTGCCTCCACCAGGTTCACTTCATGTTGTTTAGGGAAGGAAATCTGGTTTGTAGTGTGAAATAGCCTGCCTAGCAAGTCACACAGTCCATGGGCCATTAGCACTTGGCCTCAGAGTCCAGCCCTACTTAGTTAAATCCAAAGTTTCCTCCAGGCTTGGGCAGTTGCGTGCACTCCATTCAAAGGCCTTGTGCTGGCTTTTATGTCGGGACGTGGCTGCCACTCCCGGACCTCGGAGATCCATGAGGTGGGGAAAGTTACTTGAGGGGATGTAGGTTAGACCTTTCACAAGCATAGGTCCTGTTGTAGACTGTTGTTCCTGCACTGACCCATATTGAGTTTGTCAGTATGTGGGCCGTGAATGTAGTAGCTGCTTTTCCAATGTGAATGATTACTATCACGGATTACAACAATTGACAAACTGATACTATTGTCAGTGAAGCTAAGCCAATTGCTTTTCAGTTCAGCCTCGAAGTTACAGTTGCTTATGAAGAAGACTGCAGAATGAAGAGTATGTACAAACCATAAAATTCTACTGAACCCAACAGCAATACTGTCATGCAGTACGCTAGATCCAGTTCACAGTCAAGAGTACACAGGATTCCCTTGACAGGACTCTGCAGAATTGGAAATAGGGGTTCCAGCAGCATGTGTATGTGCCCAGCGTCTGTTCCTGTTGCTCCCATCCATTGTTTTTTTTTGGGATGTATGGGGAAACTACAGCTCTCCTCTTGTTAATCCTCTATCTGTCAGTTGCAACAAATATTACCCTTTTTCCAAAGCATCTAGCTGTCACACTTCAGTTAAACTTCAAAAACACACGCAGAGATTGCTGGAAAAGCTCAGCCCTGAGGAAGGGTCACCAGACCCAAAACGTTAACTCTGATTTCTCTTCACAGATGCTGCCAGGCCTGCTGAGCTTTTCCAGCAACTTCTGCTTTTTGTTTTTGATTCACAGCATCCGTAGCTCTGTCACTTTTTTTTCTTTGTTTTGGCTTACTTGTGCGGCAGGCCAAAAATGAAGCAGTTAATTCTAACGTTTTATTGTCAAAGAGAGTCAAGTTTTATTGTGCACAAAAGCACACACCTATATGGGTGACAAACTCTGAAAGAAAGGGGTGAGTTTTTGGGTAATTAGCACATTCATGGAAGGTAAAAATAATTTCCATTTACAGTTTGATTTAAGATCTTTTGAGTTGCAATAATGAAACCATCCGAGTGTAAACGTTGAGCTGCGGTCTTGTTTCTCTCATAATGGTGAAGCTGCAAGTCCTGAATTTCTCAGTGACTCATTCCGAATTGCTTCTCTCGGATATGTTTGTGAGTTTGAGGGAGATTGTGTGTGTGTGTGTGTGTGTGTGTGTGTGAGAGATGGTAGGAAGGAGGAGCTTTTCCAGTATACGTACTATTATTAGTTCATGTTTCTTTTTCTCCATGTTTGTTTTTTTAAAATGTTCCCTTTAACATCATGCTGCTCTCTGGATTCTGATGCAATTGTTCAATTTCAAGCTGAATACTTATAGGCAACTTTTCATCTCTCCAACCATGATCAGTTATCGTGCAAGCTTGAGGGGCGAAAAAAAACTGCAAATTTCTTGACACCTCAGAATTTTGATGCTTCTGGTAGTAAAGTCTGAGGCAACTGGTTTCATGTTCCGAGTCGGTTGTTTGAGCTTGTCAGGTGACCACAGCTGCCATCTTAGGTCAGCTGTGTTCCTTTTAACACCATCTTTCGTCGATGCAAGCCTCAGGTGTTAAGGTAAAATGATGAAACTTGAACATTGCTGCTGTATTTTCATAAGGGCAATAACACCGTCGTGCCCCTCAGCTGACCTGACTGCTAAAACTGGCAGCTCCAATGCCTATTTGGAGATGCAGCAGGCAGCTTCCTCTGTGGCTCGGTGACAGTAAGGACTGCAGTTGCTGGAGGCCAGAGCCAGTAGATGTGAAGCTGGAAAAGCACAGCAGGCCAGAGAGTGTCTGAGGAGCAGGGAGGTCAATGTTTTGGGCTGAAACCCTCCATCAGGACTGGGGAGGAGGAGAGGAACCCAGAAGTAAACATAAGGGCTGGGCAAAGTGTAGGTGGGATGGTCATAGGCGGATGCAGATAGGGGCTAATTGTGATTGGTCAGAGGGAAGGTGGACAGGTTCGGTCAGAGGGGAGGGCTGGACAGGGGGTAAGGCTGGGGATGGGGAGATTTTGAAGCTGGTGAAGTCAATTTTGAGGCCATTGGGCTGTGAGCTCCAGAGGCACAAAATCAGGTGGTGTTCCCCCAATGAATTGGAGGGTGGGGTGGAAGGTGTTGGCAAAGTTCATGAACTGCTGAAGCTCGTCCTGGAAGCACAAGGTAGCACTGACAGTCATTAATGTAGCGGAGAAAGAGGTGGGCGGTGGTGCCAGTGTAGTTGTGAAAGAAGAACTGTTCCACAAACCCTGTAAAGAGGCCAGGCATAGCTCAGGCCCATGCAGGTGCCTATGCTCACCCCTTTGGTCCGTAGGAAGCGGGAGGAATCAAAGGGAAAATTGTTGAGGTTGAGGACCAGTTCTGCCATATGAATGAGTGTTAGCAGAGGGGGACTGGTTGGGCCTCTGGGAGAGAAAGAAGCAAAGGGCTTTTAGGCCCCCTGCATATTGGGGATACAGGTGTAAATGGACTATATGTCCATGGTGAAGATGAGATTTTTGGGGGCCAGGGAATTGAAAGTTTCGGAAAAGGTGGAGGGCACGGTTTTTGTCACGATCACCCCTCCAACCTCCGAATCTAACACATCATCCTCTGACATTTCTGTCATCTGCAGTCAGACCTCAACACCAAAAAGATATTTCCTTCCCCAACTCCTGTTCGCTTCCCACAGGGACCGTTCATTCCATAACTCCCTCCTAGCTCGACATTCCTCACCAACTTCACGTTAGCCGGTATCTTTCCCTGCAACTACTGAAGGTGCAACAGAGGGAAGGACGCTTCCCTTCTCACCTCCGTCCAAGGCCCCAAACAATCTGGCCAAGATTCACCTGTACTTCATCCAATTCGTTGTTCCGATGTGGTCTCCTGTATATCAGGAAACCGAATGCAAACTCAAGGACCGGTTTGCGCAGCATCTGCACTTTGCATGCACTTACCAATGTGACCTTTCAGTTGCCATCTATTTTAATTCCCCTCCCACACCCCTGGCAACATGCTGAATCTTGGCCTCCTCCACTCAGGCTGTACATTAAGCTGGAGGAACAACACCTGATATTTCACCTTCAGACCTTTTCAGCCCAATGACCTCAATATTGACTTCACCAACTTCAAATCCCTCCACCCCCAGCCTTATCCCAAGTACAGCCCTCCTTCCTCCTCCCCCGCCTCTCTGACCTGCCCATCTTCCTGCTCACCAATCCGCTCCACCCTTCCCACTGACCAATTACAATAACCCCATACCTGGTCCACCTATCACTATTCCACCCACCCTTCCCCCAGGATTCACCACACACCCCCCCCCCCCCGACTTCCAACAACCCCACACACACCCGTTTACTTTGGGGCTCCCCAGCTCCTCCTCAGGCCTGACTGAGGGTTTCGGCCCGAAACGTTGACTTTCCTGCTCCTCGGATGTTGTCTGACCTGCTGTGCTTTTCCAGCTCCACACCTAGTTTCCTTTGTGGTATGAACTCAGATTGAATACTGCAGGTTGTCCATGGGATCCATGTGTAAGTTTTCTTCAATTGGGAGACGAGGCTCCTTGGATGATTCAGTTAGACACTTGACCTAATGTGGGGTTCACGTTGGCAGCAGGTTGCGACTCATCTCGGATCACAGAGTGACAGCTACTTCATGCTTCTGCTCCCCCCACCCCTTCAAATGAGAACTGAAACATTAATGAATGACCCACTTTGGAGTATTGTAAGGTACTTTAAAAGCAGGCCGCATCAGTGCTGTTCAAAACGCTACAGCGTCTGAAAGTTTTTGCATGTAAATGAACCATTGCCGCAACATTGAAGCAAGTTTGATCATCCAACTTGCTTTAGACTGCACCCACCACAACTTCACACCTTTTGAAGAGATTGAAATCAAATTTAACTGTAAAAATGCAGAAGGCCCACAGAAAACAAACCCATCAGACTATTTTGTGCTGGAAGTGTGCAAATTAAGTACAACAAGCTTGATGTTTATCGGGGGAGAGGCTATAAAATATTCAACATTCTAGCATCAGTTGAGTTTTGATGTAATCTGAAAGCGCTGGAGTGCTACACTGTGCCCCAATATTAATTTTATTTTTTCAGCCCTTTTTGAGGTGTGGTCAAATTTTTTTTGTCATAATGGAGACCCCCTTCAAACTTAGCAGCACCACACTACCTCCCAGTTACAGGGCTGGGCTGCAGTAGTCTGAAGTTAAATCACCTTTGTCCTACTGGACCCACAGCACTTCACTCTCATTCGAGATAGAGACAGAGAGATGGCTGGTGGTGTTCTAACCGGAGGTTCACTGCACCACTGGTAAGGAGAGGGAGATGGAGAATCTTTCATGGTAGCCTCAGTTGGTGTGAGAATTGAACCCACGTTGTCAGCATTACTCTGCATCACAAACCAGCAATCCAGCCAACTGAGCTGACTGACTACCTACAGACTGGTAGATGGGGGCTGATGCAGCTACAGCTTTCTGGTTGGAACCAGTTTCTGGAGCCAGTTTATCAGTTTGGTATTGGTTCTGTTTCCCGCTTAGCATCTGTGATACTGATCCCTTAATCATAATGGTTCTGAGTGCCAACCTCCCTCCCCCACAGTAAGGGGCATAAACGCTGGCTTTGACCAGTTTGGCAGAGAGGCATGTTTCTGTGTAGGCCTTTTATCTATCTTTCATTGGGTTTGGCCCAACTGGTTGGAGGCATGAGCTAGAACTTGAGTGACAGCAGGAGAATGTTCCCTTTCGTAGGATTTAATCACAAAGACAGTTAGAATCCATTCTATGACATTGTTTGGAGTTGGAGTACCACGTGCTGTGGTGAAAGTACTGAATCACCATCAGTGTCATGACTTTCCAGCTAAAGAGAAGAATCCCACATTTGGACAATGTTGTCCAGTGGTTGGTATTGATTGGTGTGTCAGTATTGTGTGTGTCAACAATAACATTTGCACTAATTTTAAAGTAAAATATCTTGATATACACAGCTTACAAGAAATGTCCTTCATATGTTTATAGTTACCCCATTCAGAAACCAAGGAAATAAGGAACTCTCAATGGTCAAGTAAATGCTTGAAGACTTTAAAGTTTTTGAAGTTTTGGAGCCTGGGTTGTGTTTTGAGGTTGTAGATGTGCTCGCCAAGGTAATAGGTTTGTTTGCAAATGTTTTGTCACCCTGCTAGGTAACATCGTCAGTGTGCATGCTCTGTCCAGCTTGTTATTTATATGCCTCGGTTTGCTGGGGTGATTGGCATCACTTCTGGCTTTGTTTCTCAGTTGTTTATACACGTGGTCTAATTCAATGTGCTTGCAGATGGAGTTCCAGTTGGAATACCAGGCCTCAAGGAATTCCCTGGTGTGTCTCTGTTTGGTTTGTGTGATTATTGATGTGTTGTCTCAGACAAATTTGTGTCCCTCATCGTCGGTATGTAGTGAGTAATACCCAGCAAACCGAGGCATATAAAAATAACAAGCAGAACAGAACACTGCTGCTGCACTGACAATGTTACCTAGCAGGGTGATGGAATGTTTGCAATCAAACTCACCGGTTTGGCAAACATGACTACAACCTCATGCTTGAATGCTGCTTTTCACCTTTCCATTTTTGAACGAATGCACAACAATGTTCACGTCCGTGTGCATACCATCTCGAATGTATTGAATTTGCATTTGTAAGAATGGTCCCCATCACTTGCTCTCTGTTTGCTAATTAGATGTATAATTAGCTGCTTTGGAATTTCCAATTTGCCTCAAATAGACACGATTACATTCAGGCATCTTTGAAAATTGCATGTTATTTATTTGAGCTTGTGTTGCAAGACTCAGTGGTATGATTATTAACGTTGAATGGTTCACTGTAGCAAATGGCTTACTGCAGTGTGCTTAGCATAGTACCTTTTCACTTCCTAGTGTTATGGACCAGACCAAGCCCCATCAAACTATATTAAGAGAGCCTAGATCCTAGCTTTTTCTTATCTTAAAGGTAAGTGTAAGGCATTGCGTTCCTGATGCAATTGAATTGGTCAGACTACTCGCCGTTACAAAAACTAAGCGTTTTGATCCTATATTTAAAATACAGACAAAATGAGAAAGAAAAGAATTGTCTTAACTGTAGCTCTATTGGCATGCTTAACTGTATGCACTACTAATTAACTGTTCCAGTATAGTAACATCCCATAAACATACCCTTGGCAAAGACAAAATCAGTAAAATAGATTGTCTCACATGTAATTCTAGCAGCAGGAAGAGAACCCCAGCTTTTAGCTGCAAGAAAGAGAGGAATAAGAGCTTCCAGAACCCACTTCGAAACCCCAGCAACTGCAGAAAGCAAAAATTAGCCATCTCAGTTCTGTGGGAGCTTGACCTACCCATTCAGGCTGCTTCTGTTTTTGCAACATTTTTCTCAAAAAAACAACGTAAGGCACCTCTGTTTACTTTATTGGTCATGAGCAGATTGCCTGCCACTTCTGTCTCAACATTACTTCATTTAAAAAAAACAGACAAAATACACTGCTGAAAGCCAGAATATTATCACACTAGGTGTTTCTAATGCATGCACAGGATGTAGGCTGTACTAGCATTTATTGCCCATAAGAAGGTGATAGTGAGCTGCCTTCCTCAGTGGCTGCAGTCTATTTGCTGTGGGTGTATCCACAGTACTGTTATGAAGAAGGTCCAGAAGTTTGACCCAGTGATACTGAAGGAAAGGCAATATATTTCCAAGACACAGCTGTGTTGGTCTTGCATGGGAATGTGAAGTAGTGGTGTTCTCATGTAGCTGCTGTCCATGGTGCACAAACAGTTGCACTGACCTCATTTCCTCAGATCCTGGTTCTTGCAAGGATTGGATTCCATTCCATTCTCCTGGCTTCTCTGTCTCTGTCACTAAGAATTCTCCAACTCCTCCATGGTGGACAAGGCCATGAGCTCTCTGACCCATGACCCCTTACCATGTGATCAAAGATAATGTAACATTTGTCAATTCACTTCTTTCCTCCCATCCTTCCAGGTGAAGTAACATCTTTCTTGTACTTCTCTTCCCTGTTCCCACTGACACAAATGTGTTCACTTTCACACACAACCTCCCCCCCCCAACCCCCTTCACTCTTTCTTGTGGGCTTTGCTCCCAGCATTTTCTCTTTTTCATATCCTCACCTAAATTTGTTTTCTATCTCTACCACTGCTTCATCACTATTAGCACTCCCTTTTTTCTTTTGCCCATGTGGAACCTGGTATCACTGGCTTTGATTTTTTGCTTCTGCCAAATTAATACTCGGCCAAGGTCGCATGAAGTACACTGTCATTGGGGCACTAATCTGCTCAATTAACCATTGTCAAACGCCTGCTGAAACTCCTGTAGGCTCCCAATCTGTCCTACTCACTCCACCTCCCCTGTTTGTCTAGCAACGTTAAATTCACTATTTTCCAGTCCACCCCCTCTGTTCTGAAATGTAGACACGTCAGATTCAAAGCATTGACTTTTTTTCCTCCCTCCACGGATGCTACTAGAGTTGCGGAGTTTCTCAGTGCTCTGTATCTTGATATTTCCTGTCCTTGTCTTTCTAGATAGTGGCGGTGTGGGTTTGAAAGGTGCAATTACAGGGTCTTTGGTGAAAGCCTGCATCTTACTAGGTGGTACAGACTGTAGCTACTGAGTAGCAAACCCTGTGACATTCAAACTGCTGACATCTTGCCATGAGTTCACAGATTTATTCACACTACAAACGTCATCTGCAGACATGCCTTTTTGAGATTTTCGGCTGATTGAAGTTGGATGCATTTATCCTTCTTCAGTACACACTAAAACCTGTTACTAGCTGTCAGAAGTGTGTGTGTGTGTGTGTGTGTGTGTGTGTGTGTGTGTGTGTGTGTGTGGTGGGTGGGGTGGGGAGGAAAAAAAAAACACATTCCACTCCTAAAACTTTGATTTTAAAAGAATAGGATCAGCTTGACTCATCTTGGTGCTGTCGCATGAAGCAAATTACTGCAGAAATCTGTACTGAAAACAACAAACATGTAAAGTGGCTCTGTTTTGGTTTAAAAATATGGCCAAAGGAGAAGCTGTGTGCAGTGTTTGTATTTGTATTTGTTTCTGATAATTCATGGCTGATTATCACTGATGCAAGTAGTCACTGGATAATTAATCCTTCTACAACGCTGTTGATGAGTGTCTTCGTTGCCTGAGCGAAGAAAATGACCAAGCATAGAATAAACTCACCACCAACTTTTGTGAGATATTGAAAACTGAAGGTGTTCAAAATACTTCATGCCATGCTTTATAGTTGTTGTACTAACTGGTTGGAATTTGATGGGCCAAATGCTCAATTTTTGCTCAGTCTTCATTACATAATCACACTGTCTTGGTTTCCTTTCTAAATCCAGTGTAAAGATTTGAACACACATTCACTTCTGAGAGTCTGGAGGATTTTCAGCAGGCTTTTAACAGTGGTTGATTGAGAAGATTGGTACACCAGTGATAATGTACTTGATGCTTCTTTTGGTTGAGTGTTAATTTGGCAAAACACCAAATCAAGTCCTGTGCCACCATACTCCTCATGGCTGTGTATGTAGCAGGGCATTGCACACTTAGCCATCAATGCTGTAAAGTGTTTATATTAGTAGTGTTTTAGCCAGCTGCTTGAGTGTACAAGAGTAACCCAGGACTCCTGAAATGTTTAAAATGCTTTTTGAGGAAAGCTGGATGAGTACAAAAGAGAGAGAAGTGGAGTTATAGGGTGACAGGAGCCTCAAATAATAGGTTAATAAATTCCTTGCAAAGTAATGTGGAATCTTTACTTTAAAGTTGCAAGTGTTCAAGAGCTACTATAATGGGGAAAAATGTAGCAGATGCTATTAAAATAGACATCATAGGCTTTTGTCAAACATAAAACTGAGATTGCAGTTGAAGATGCAGTAAAAAGGAAAGTAACCATCTGGTTTAAACGTTCCAACTATTGTGTGTGTGTGTGTGTGTGTGTGTGTGTGTGTGTGTGTGGTAGAAATACAGTAGTTGTGATCTCACTTTGGGTGGAGTGTGTACAGTCTTGAGTTTTTGTATGCAGAAGCATGCGTTGGTTATTTTGAAAAAATGGTTTGTTTCTAATTTGTACCTGTTGGGTACAAATTTAAATATTGTGGTGTCCAGAAAAGTAATTCTTTCCTTGTCTATTGTGGCTTTAAATTTAGTGAGGGTTGATAATTATTGAGGGTAATACTGAATTCTTCTAACGTTACTTCACTACAAATGTCAGTCTGCTCCCAAGCCAACAGTCCTGGTGATGCAGAAATCTCTTCGTCCTGCAATCCAATGTAGGCAACAGCTGAAGGGAAGTCTCCCTTTTTATGTGTACAAGGTGTTTAATGTCCTTTCATAATATTATTAATAGGCTGTTAATGTTTAGGAGTGGGGTGAGGAGAAATTTCTTCACCCATAGGATTATGATGCTTTAGAATTCTTTCTTGCAGAGAGCTGGGGGGTTTTCAGTTGTTGGTCATATTAGGGTAGGATTGCTGTATTACTTGGAATTGGATTTCTTCAATTTGAGGACAAGGTTGGCAAGTAGAACTGGGGTAGAAGATCATCAGAACGTTACCAATGGGGAGACTGGACTCTTGGGAAAATATTGCCTACTTCTTTTTCTTATTTACCAGTCCAGTAGTGTAACCACTATAGTGCTATACCTGTGGGATCTCATTTTGTATGTAATTCCACTGGCCAAGGGTGCTCATGGCACAGAGGTAATATCCATACCTTTGGACCAGAAGGACCAGGTTCATGACCCACCTGCCTAGAAGGTATGTCAAAACAGTGGCTCAGTGACAAGCACTGTTGCCTCACAGCGCCAGGGACCCAGATTTGATTCCAGCCTCGGTTGACTGTGTGGAGTTTGTGTGTTCTCCCCTTGTCTGTGTGGATTTCCTTTGGGTGCCCCAGTTTCCTCCTCCAGTCCAAAGATGTGCAGGCTAGCTGGATTGGCTAAATTGCCCGTAGTGTTCAGGGATGTTTAGAATAGTTGTGTTAGACACGGGGAACTCGGGGGTGGGAGAATGGGTCTGAGCTCTATGAAAACATAGAATCACTACAAGGCAGATAGAGGCCATTCAGCCCATCGAGTGTGCACCAACTGTTGGCATATCCCTGACCCCTCTCACCCTATTTCCGTAATCCCACATTCGCAATGGTTATCCTCCCTAGACTGCACATCCCTGATCTCTACAGGGCAATTTAGCATCGCCAACCTGCCTAACCTGCATGCCATTCGACTGTGGATGGAAACCAGAGCACCTGGCAGAAATCCACATAAATATATTGAGAAGGTACAAACTCTACACAGACAGTCGCCTAAGGCTGGAATCGAACCCTGGTCCCAAATACCGTAAGGCAGCAGTATTAACCTCTGAACTGCATGTCTGAATAGGTTGAATAAAAGTAATTAGTCTGTTAGCTGGGCATGACATGTAGTGCCGTTGTTTTAATTGCTTTGTTGTGATTTGGATTGTTTGCTTTTGCAGGAGCGATTGTCTCAAATTGATCAGAACTTGAGCAAAGTGATGAAGCTTGACAATGACATCAAAGCTCTTGAAAGCAGGAAAAAACAAATGGAAGAGGACAACCGTGAACTGGAAGAGAAAATAGAGCAGGTTGGTTCCTGTTCTATTAAAAAGCCTGTGCTGATATTCCATTTACTTTCATTTTTAAAAAGTCATCCAAAGTATGTTTGAATTCAACCTGTTCCTGAGCATGTCCTGCATGGTCTGATGTGGGGAGGGAGGAGATTGTTTTGTCTGCCAATCAGTGGAAAGAAGTCCCACCCCGAGAGCTACCAGCCAATCTGATTGGTTGCCAGTTCAAGCTTGAGTAGTCCCAACAGTGCCACAGCTGAGCGGTGGCTGCCACTGGGACTACAAGCAGAATGAGTAAGAAGAAAAGATGGATATCAGAGTCAAATATGTGGTGCCTTTTATAGGATCGGAAGGGATCGAGCAGCCGGGGTGATTGGGGGCGTTGTCTTGGAGACCAGGCAATGAGAAACTGATGTGCGGACAGTGCAGTTAAAGCACAGTGGACCCTCTCCAAATGTTGTGCTCCTAACCCCGATATTTCCAAAACATGTTTTCCAGAAGTGTGCTGCCCACTGGGCGCAAAGAAATATGAGTCAGTTGGATTGGTATCAAGCTCAGTTACCACCTATTTCTGACTTAAGATGGGGCTGGCAAAGACTGCTAGCTGAATCCAGGACCTGTTAGCTGATGCTGCCAGGAATGCAAGCTGGCTAATGCAGGAGGTCTGAAGCAACAAGGAGTTGCAGGAAATGTCAGGCAGTGGTACTTTGCTGTCTTCTTCACTGGATTTTGAAGAACCTTGTGATTGGTCTTTGAAAAACAAGCAAGAAAGAAATGGGAGGGAGACTGCCCTCAGCAGGCAAACGTCACACTCAAAAAAAAACTTGAACACCTGTGAACCTGATTGGTTCTATACTGACCAATTCAATAAAAGATAAACCTGACTAAAAAGGGGAAAATAAAATATTTGTTTGGAAATTCAACAGATTCTTGGAGCCTTGTTTTCCTCGCCAAAGGCACTGTGATTTATTAAGAAAAACCTCCTTTACTCTGGAGTCCTTTGCAATTTTAACCACGAGTGTTCGATAAAGTACAACATGGACTCTACTTATCAGAAACAAAGTGGCTTAAAAATGTTTGTTGTATCCAAAAATGCACAAAGTTATAATAAAAGCAGCCAGTTGCAAGTGTCAAAGTTTATTTTATAGCTTGTGTTTACTGAGAGGAATTTGAATTGATTGTTTAATGCGTAACACAACCTGTAGTATAGGTAAATTAATAGTGTATATATAATAAATGATGTACATGTAATGGGACTTTCTCTACATTCACCTGATATCTAAAGGGGAGCGTTTGGTGCTTATTGGGCCCTGTCAGCATTTTCTTTTCTTACAAGATTGAATGCATGAAATTTTATTGAGGTGCTTGCAACCAGTGGTCATGCTGTTTCCTTGAACAGTACTATTACATGATATGAAAAATCTAGTTTGATCTATATCTGGTGTGAAATAATTGCATTTTTAATAGTTTTTACTTAATCAGCACTGTTGTGTGTAAAAGGAGAAGGGTATTATTCATCTGGATAGAAACACAAGACAGTTGTAAAATAATTCCCATGCTAAGTGTTATATTTGTGGTTGAAATACCTAGTTCATATCTGGGTTGATGGGTTGTTACATAAGGTTAGATTGATATCTTTGGTTAAAAGATCAGATTAAATGGAAGAAATGAAGCAATTAGCAGCATTGCTTTTTTGATTGAGAAAGGACTATTTTGAAGATCTTCACTTTTGAAGATGCCTGTTAGCCTCATCCTCCCAACCCCCACTCCCACTATTGTGAAGTGGTTAAATATACAACATGTGATAATGTTTCCTGGTGGTTACATTCATGTAGAACGGAAATAGACCCTTTGGCCCAACTTGTCCATGCTGACCAGGTTTCCTAAACTAAACTAGCCCCACTTGCCTGTGATTGGCCCATGTCCCTCAAAACCTTTCCTTTTCATGTACCTATCCAGATGTCTGCATCTATGACTACATCTGACAGCTCATTCCACAAACGTAGCCACCTTCTGTGTGAAAATGCTGTCCCTCAGACGCGTTTTAAATCTTTCCCCTCTCAACTTAAAAATATGCAGCCTAGTTTTGAACTCTCCCAACCTCGAGAAAAGACCTTGCTATTCACTGTATCTGTGCCCCTCATGATTTTATAAACACTTTTATAAGATCACCCCTCATCCCCCTGTGTTCCAGGGGAAAGAGCCCCAGCCAATTGTTCATGGTGGTGCCTCTCCCAGTGTTGAATATTTTTAACCTGCAGACTCAAGATTACTGGCATGAATATCAAGGAGAAACTGGGAATAGGCCTGTTGGCTGCAGTAAGACAGTCTTCTACTTAAGCAGAGACTATGAAAGTAAATTAGAATAAATTTTGAAAAGCTATTGACTGATGATAGACTTCATCACTCTTGCTATATATCAACAGGTATAGTTGAAATGACTTACATAGATGCCTTTAAGGAGAAGCCCGGTAGCCTTGAGGAATTAAAAACATCAGAGTCGTGCTGCTAATGGGTAAAAATTTTCAGAAATTGGCTTTTTAACAATTATTTCTTGAGAACACGGTGGCCCAGTGGTTGGAATTGCTGCCTTACAGTGCCAGGAAGCCAGATTCGATTCTAGTCTTTGGGGACTGTGTGGAGTTTGCACGCCCTCCAAACCAAACCACACCCCACCCTCCCCCTGGCTGTGTCTGCGGGTGTTCTGCTTTCCTTCCACGGTCCAAAGTTGTGTCTGTCATGTGCTTTTGCCGTGCTAAATTGTCTCATAGTGTCCAGAGATGTGCAAGCTCAGTGGATTGGCCATGGAAAATATGGTGTTATGGGGTTAGGGTAGTTAGTGGGACTGGGCGGGATGGTTTTCAGAGGGCCTGTGCTGAAACAATGGTCTGTATGGCCTCTTTCTACATTGTAGAATTAATTTGATTTTGTGATATCCCTCAAAACCAGGGTGTTTCGTGTCCTTCTGTAATTACCCTTAAAACAGAAGTAATCTGCTTCCTTAAGCCACTGCAGTCCCTGTAGCAAGGCTACTTTGCAGCTTTTTGGGCTGAACGGTCTTCTTGTTATCAAAATTGTGCAGTACTTAATGTATCTACCTCGAACCATTGGGGCTTTCAATTAGTGTTTTCTTTCCTTAATATTTATCTGCAAGTATCTTGCCCTGATGCAGGATAAATGCAGCTTTGAGGAATCAGTATTGTAAGGATCCATAAGTCTGAAATACCAAAACATGGATTCCAGTTGAGAGCAATCCATATTAGATGACTGAAATTGTTTAATATTGAAGGAAACAAATATTCTGCAGTTATAAGGAATTTTAATTCAGACAGTTCCACTGCAGAGGCCACTCCTGCTAAGAATACTGACTCAGGATGTAGCAAGTTTGGAAATTTAAGAACAGCTGTGGGAATTTTGTAAAATGCATTATCTTGTTTGAGTAACATTGCATTTAATGGATCCAATCAAATAGAAGTAACTGGATCTTCAAGCTTGGGTGTGTGAATCAAATGTATGCAATAGAACGACTGGGCACTAATTCTAGTAACCTCCTGAAGCATTGGATTTAATCTGGGACTTCTTTGTTATATGTGATCCTTGTGACACATTTGTGATTTGTTTGTCCACTATCATACGCTTTTACGTAGGCTTCCCATTTTCATAGTGTCCTTGAAGCTTTGCAGAGTCAGGTGATCTGATGTTGCCTCATATATCTCACTCAAAGGATGGGATTTGCAAGTCATAGAATCTTAACAGTGATAGAGGCCATTCACTGTATCATTCTAATGCTGGTTCTTTTGAAACCTGTAAACTTTTGGTCAGTTTTTACTCCCTATATGCCTCCATGATTTTTCCTTAACTAGCTGACTCTTAAGGACAACAGAGGAGCTCTGAACTGTGCTCAATATCCTGTGCAATGTCCTTTGTACAATTGGCTTGTTTCCATGCGTACTCAAGATGGCAGTAGGGTCGGTCATTCTAACTGGAGCTCCTCCACTCCTTCTGTTTCCTCCTTTTTTTTCCCCTTTTTTCTTCCCCCTTTTGGTCTCTCGGCAGCACAAAACCTGATCAGAGGATTCATCAAAACTGTGAAACTTCTAACTTATTCCTTTTATTTTCCCAGTTTAAACTACAAAAGACTTGCATGTGAAATCCTTCTTTTATTTTTTAACTATTCTCCGAAGTAATGCTTAAATTTTTAATTCTTATTTCGCTTGCTACTTTGTAGCTAAGATGGCATCGTGAGTGGCAATATATACTTTTCACGCTACTCATGTACTTATGTACTTGACCACATGTGACCATAAAATCTAAAATAAACTAAACAGGAACACACCATTGTCTTACTAACTTTATGGATGTTTCATCCTCTTAAGTGATGGAACCAGAGTTTTTTCACAGTGAAGTTGTTTTACTCCTCTAGCCATAGAAGAATTCTCACGTTTATCGATGATCTATCACATCTGCCTTGAATTTCAGCTTTTCCAGGGAACTGATGAGCAGCTTCAGGACAAGTACCTCAATCACCAGAGAACAGTGATTGAGAAAGAGGAACTACTGACTGCTCGTCAGCATGAGCTTGATCGGGTAAACCAGAGATGCCAGAAACTCAACCGACAAAAGTCAGAGATGCTGGTTGAACAGGGTACTAGAAAAACCATTCTCACTTTCACAGTGATGCCTTAATTTTACAGCTTCTACATTAAACTTATACTGGATTGATTACCTCCATTAGTTAGTTTGGAACCAATGTTTAATTATCTTTAATGTTTCACTTTTGCAGCATTGACATAAGCCCGTTAGTGAATGGCGAACTATTCCTCTATATTCTCTGTTGTGGAATACACCAGTCCTTGATTATAAAAGGAACTCTGCCAGCATATATTGCTGAGGGCCTCGATTGGAAAACGTGGCAATTGACAAATCTTTCCTCCCACAGCTCCTCCATAAAAGTACAGCACTGTCTAAATCAAGCCAGTAATTACCTGTAATCTTGTCCGTGCATATAGAATGGGTATTAGTTGATATGTTACCTGTTTCTTCCATTTGTTCTCACCTGAGATGCAGCTATTGGAGGTCAGGTTTGTTGCCCATCCCTATTTGCCCTTAAGCCCCTTCAGTTTGACAGGCCATTTCAGAGAGAGGTTGGGAGTCAATCACATTATAGTGGGTCTGGAGTCACCATGTTGGCCTGACCAGTTAAAGACAGTAGATTTCTTCCCTGAAGAGCATTGATAAACTAGACTTTCTTTTATGGCAATTGATGGTTTTATTGTCCCCCTTAAATGGGGTTTCCTCCGGGTCGTCCGGTTTCCTCCCACAGTCCAAAGATGTGCAGGCTAGATGGATCGGCCATGCTAAATTGCCCATAATGCTCAGGGATGTGTGGGTTATAGGGGGATGGGTCTGGGTGGGATGCTTCAAGGGGCGGCGTGGACGTTTTGGGCCGAAGGTCCTGTTTCCACACTGTAGGGAATCTAATCTAATCTAGTCAAAACTTGGCAGCACCTACATCCCATGAGCGAATAATTTTTAAAAAATACATGCTCAGCTGCCGGTGGAATTGAAAAGGAGTCTGTGGTGGGGTTTGAGCCCCTGGCCCCAGAGCATTAGCCTTGAGGCCTCTAGATTACTATTCAAGTGACATTACCATCAGATCATCGTCTCTTCCATATGTGAGATGACAGATGAGGGAAATTTGGAATTGATAACTACTGCTGTTCTGATTGCTGTTCATTTTTATTACGGATGCTTTTAGAAAAAAATGCCAATTACTAACTTCTCAGTCAATGCATTGACTCGCAAAGTGTTGCATGATTTTTTATTCCTGTAAGTCAGTGATGTTTTGAATCCGTTTGATTGTCCTTCATTTTCTTTGCATTTAGGACGACTTCAGCTCCAGGCAGATCGCCAACAGGAGAACGTCAAAAAACGCGATTCTCTGGTCCACGCTCTAGCGAGGCAGCTTCAGTTGGATGGTTACGAAAGAGCACCATTCAGCGATCGTCAGTTTGATAGTTTCCGTCGTCAAATCACAGCTAGGTTGGACAGTGAGAAGGAATTGGCCAGCCAAGTCATAGTGAGAACTTTCTTTTGTCTAACAAAAGTATTTCGCTCGCCTGACAGTTCTCCAGTTTACACTTCTGATGTTATGGACTGTTTGGTGAAAATGTGAGCTGGCCTGCTGAGCAAACCTGTGCTATGATTGGCTGCTGGATGTACTTTTGTCCTTGGGTCCCTAGCCTTACTGAATTTATCAACTGTATTCTGTTGTGGTCAGGCATTTGAGTCCCCCCCCTCCACCCCCACCCCTCAACTTGTAGACAGTTGTGAGCTAAGGAAATATAAATTGAAAGCTTTAAATTTTTCTTTGAATCGTTTCACTTTGGAACAACCACAAACAAACTCGCTATGTGTTTTTTTTTAAATTTAAGTTGAAATTCCTGTACCTTATTTTCTCTTCGACACACATCACTGGAACAGATTATCTGCTTCGTTATTGTGTTACTATTGAAGGGTCTTGATGTGCACATAATGACAGCCATGTTTCTGCATTTCAGAAGTAATATGTTAGCTATGAATTGAATTGGAATGCCTTAAGATTGTGCAAACTGCATTCATTATCTTATGGTCTAATTTTGAGCCAGATAGTAAAATTAAAGTTTACCTTGGGAGAATATGTGCACCTAATTAGGATTTTCAAAGCTATCAGGACTATATTGTTTTATGAATGTGGCAAGATATTAGCCTGCAATTGGCTCCTGAGTTGTCTGCAGCCTTCATTAGCCTAACAAGAATTACTGTAAACATTCAGGAATTGCTTGTTTTTTGACAGAGAGAATTCACAGAGAAAGAAGCAGCCAAGCAGCGGCAGATTGATGAGATCAGAGATACGAAGACGGGACTGGAGCGAACAATCGAACTTAAGTCAGGCATTCAGAGAAAGAGACAGGATGACCTGAAAAATGTTAAGCTGGAACTCCAGCAACTGGAAGGGTCTTCCACTAGACTGCATGAATTGGACCAGGAACTCACCAAAGCGGTAAGGCAGTGAAGGAACTCCCAACTTTCACATTTGTTCCTCTCACTGCATGCACTCCAACAACCCGGATAAACATTGTTGGGAAACAGATTCCTGGAGGCAGGACTGAGGGAGTTTTATGCTGCCAGAGATACCATCGTTTAGATGACACTTCTCTGGCACCTGAGGTGCAAATAAATGATTTCCCAGTACAGTTTTAAAGATGAACAGAGGAGTTATTCCCTCTGTCCTGGACACTCTGTAGCCTTGAATCGAATTATAAAAAACAGAATATCTGGTCATGGTTACGATAGTTGTTTGATGGACGAATGCAGTCTGCAACTTTGCAGCTGTTTTCTAGATTGCAATAGTGACTACATTCCAATGTGTATAATTGATGCTGTACTCCTTGAAACATCTGATTCTGGTGGAAGGCGCTATTTAAATGCGTCCTTTCCTATTTAGAATATAAATATGATTGTGGATTCACTCGACATAGGAAGGAAAGTAGAGAGAGTGGCTTGATGATTTGGATGAGAAGTAGTTAAAATCCTGAAAAGAGCTGCCAAAAGATCATGAATAAATGTGCAGCCACCTTTGCTAAGAACCATAGTTGAATGAGAGGATTAATTTGACTCAATTATTATCTGTTCATTTTCTGATGGTTCTAGATCAAGCACTAAACAAACAGTAGATAACAGGATGATGATTTTCTGATAATGATCAAAATGAATGGCAATTCATATATTTATGTTTTGAGTGTTAGACTATAACTTTCCCACTCAGTACTGCCTCAGAAGTTTCTAAGTTAAACGAGCTGTGATACCAACATCCAGATGCATTCGCTCCCTCTTGGTTGCATGACTTCCAACGTTGTTCTTCAGTCAAACACACAGCAAGCTTTACATTATGCAATTCTCTCTGGTCAAAGTCTGTATTGGTAAGCAGGAAAATTTAAATTGAATTAGAACGATGAACAATACAGGACAGGAATGGGCCCTTCTGCCCTCCAAGCCTGCGCTGACACACTTTTGCCCTTCCATACTAAAAACATCTTCATTTAAAGGATCCGTATCCCTCTGTTCCTTTCCTGTTCATGTATTTGTCCAGGTTCTTCAGAAAACTGCTGCTCTGTCTGCTTGCACTACCTCCTGTGGCAGCATGTTCCAGGCACACCACCCTTCATGTGATATCACTCGCACTTGCTCACACATCACCTCCCAGCTCGCAACTTGAACCTGTGTCCCCCTAGTAATTGACTCCTCCACCTGGGGAAAAAGCCCCATGCTTTGCACTCTATCCATACCTTTCATAATCTTTTAAGCTCCTATTACGTCACTCCTTCACCTCCTGTGTTCCAGTGAATACAAACCCACTCTATCTAACCTTTCTTCATAGCTAAAACACTGCAGTAGTTTGATGGTATTATGATGAGAACTGTGTGTAATTTTTCCAAATGTGGCCTGACTAAAGTTCTGTAAAGCTGCAACATAATTTATCTATCCTTATACTCAATGCCCATTCAAGGAAGGCAAGCATGCCATTGGCCTTTTTTCACAACCTTATCTACCTGCTCTGCCACCTTCAGTGATCTGTGGACCTGCACGTGCCTCTGCATATCAGTACTCCTAAGGATACTGCATTTCACTATATAATTTCCATCTGTACTTGACCTTCCAAAATGCATCACCTCTCATTTGTCCGGATTAAACACCGTCTGCCATTCTTCTGCCCCTGCCTCCAGCTGATCTATATCCTGCTGTATCGTCTGACAGTCCTCCTCCCTATTCACAACTCCACCAACCTTTGTATCGTCTGCAAACCTACTAGTTAGACCAGCTATGATTTCCTCCAAATCATTTATGGAGGCCACAAAAGCAGAGGTGCCAGCACTGACCCCAGTGGAACACCACTAGTCACAACCCTCCATTCTGAAAAGCATCCTTCCACCACTACCCTCAGTCTCCTATGACTAAGACAGTTCTGTGTCCATTTTGTTAGCTCACGTCTGATACCATGTGACTTCACCCGTTTTACCAATCTGCCATGAAATCCGACTGGATCAGACATCTCTTAATGGCATTTTGCTCAGGATATCAATTAGAGAAAAGGTTTATAAACCTTAGGCACTGACTGAGCAACTTGTGTGGACATTGTGGTGTAGTTTGAGGAGGCAGCATAGTCCTTGATGAGTTCGTCACTAACAGAATGGTTAAGTGTAAGAATTCAGTCAAGGTGTGACTTTTATGGATCTTCCCCACAGTTGTGTGATTGATGTTATTGACTAAGTCGTGCACTGACCACAATTTGATCCTTCTAATTGTTGACTTTGAGCCTATTTTGTTCCGTGACTCTCCTGTGAAGCAGGATGATTTATTAAAAGTGTGATATAAAAGCATGTTGTTGGAAAGGTTTAGCCTGCCCTATCTATCTGCAGAAAATCATGAATAAATTTTCATTCTGACTAAGGCATGTTATAGCCCCTTGGACTACTGCCAGTGCCCCTGACGTATGTAGATTTGAGTACATACCTCTGTGTCCAGCTCAAACATTCCTTTGAAAGTGGCATTGACAGAGTGCTGTGGAAATGCCTCTGCCCAGGGGCAAAATGGTTAGACTTGGAACATCTCCATTGAAAGGTCTTTAACATGGTTGGGCCCACTGGAAATGACAGTGCATGTACATTTTGGAAGGAGTTAGAATTTGAAGTGAAAGACGTGAAACAGCATGGAAATGGTTAAAGCTGACAAATATTTAGGTTATGCTTGCTTGACATCAATGCTTAGCATGCAACTCTGTCACCTACTGGAAAGGAGGCATAGCGTTAAATTGTGATACCGAGTTTGCAGATGATAATTTGCTTTCTAGTGTTTGTTCTAAATTCTCCTGTGAACAGACACCTACCTGTTCCAGGTGTCTTTGTGACTTCTCACTTCTCCCTGAATTTATTGGCTGTTTAGGAGCATGATCTCGACCATGCAGAAAGAGGCAGCAACGTGGAGAGCCTGAAGACTGATCTGGTGAATCTGCAGAATGAGAAAGTTGCACTAGACAAGTCCTTGCGGAAACTGGACCAGGAAATGGAGTTGTTAAACTCACACACTATGGCCAGAACACAGATGGAAATGCTGAAAAAAGACAAGGTAAATTGGTGTCTGTCTGTTTCACTTCTGCTGTATAGATATTTTTAATCAACATGTTCTGCAATGTAATAACACCTCTCTGGAGCAGATGGAGCTTAAACCCAAGACTCCTAGCCCAACCTCAGGGACACTACCTTGCACCACAAGAGTCTGCTGCTATGTATGGGTTGTTTAATTGTTCTGTAGTTAACATTGTCGTATTCCAGGAATATGACTGTCGTCTGTGTGGAGCCTTGGGAGTTGGATGAGACTCTGAACAAATATTTTTCATCAGTATTTACTGTGGAGAAAGACATGAAAGTTTGGGAACTCAGGGATGTAAATAGTGATGTCTTGAAAATAGGCCATATTTACAGAAGAGGAGGTACTGATGTTCTTAAAATCTATAAATGTAGATAAATCCCCAGACCTGATGAGATGCATCCCATGTTGTGGGAAGCTTATGAAGAAATCATGGGGCCCCTAGCAGAGATATTTGTATCATTGATATCCACGGGGTGCTGTGCTGGAAAACTGGAGGATGCTTAAAAGTTGTACCATTGTTTTTAAAAAAGCTAAAAGGGAAAGCCAAGGAACTATGGGCTGGTGAGCCTGATGTCAGTGGTCTGTGAGTTGTTGGAGGGGATTCCAAATGACTGGATTTACATGATTTTGGAAAGACAGGGACTGATTAGGTATAGCCAGTATGGCTTTGTGCATAGGAAATCATGTCTCACAAATTTGACTAAGTTTTTTGAACAGGTGACAAAAGAAGATTGATGAAGGAAGAGCAGTTGATGTTGTCAACCTGGGCCGTAGGCAGTATTCCACATGGTAGACTGGTTAGTAAGGTTAGATCACATGGAATTCAAGGACAGCTAACCAATTTGACTCAAAATTACCTTAATGGTAGACGACAGCGGATGGTGGTGAGAGTTGTTATTCTGACTGGAGGCCTTGACCAGCAGTGTGCCATAGGGAGTACTGCTAGATCCACTGTTGTTCGACATTTATATGAACAATTTGGATGGAAATATGGGAGGCATGGTTAGTAAGTTTGCGATGACTCAAAAATTGATGAAGAAGGTTATCTAAGAGTATACTGGGACCTTGATCAGCTGGGCCATTAGGCCAATGAATGGCATGAAGTTTATTTCCAATAAATGGAAGATGTTGCATTTGGTAAGGCAAATCAGGGGAGGATTTACACAGTTAATGGTAGGGCTGTAAGGAGTGTTGTCGAACAGAGACCTGAGAGTGCAGGGGCATAGTTCCTTTAAAGTGGCATTGCAGGTAGACAGGATGGTGAGGAAAGCATTTGGCATGCTTGCTTTCATTGGCTGAATATTGAGTACAGGAATTTAGATGTCAAATTACAACTGTGCAAGATCGCATTTGGAGTACTGCATACAATTCTGTTCACCCTGCATTAGGAAGGATGTTATTAAGGAAGGATTGAAAGGGTGCACAGAAGATTTACAAGGATTTTACCGACACTGGAGGGTTTACGTTGTTAGTAGAGGTTGCACAGGCAGGGACATTTTTTCCCTGGAGCAGAGGAGATCAAGAGGCAGAAGTAGGCCTTTTGGCCCATCAGAGTCTGCTCTGTATGACTGATATGCTCCTCACCCCCATTTTTCTGATTTCTCCCTATAACCCTTCAACCCATTACCATTTAAGGAGGACTTTGTTGGATTTTTAAATTTACTCACTGTCCTGGCATGCACTGCATTTTGGGCTAGCAAATTCCACAGATTCACAATCCTTTAGGAGAAGCAGTTTCTCCTCAACTGTTTTTAAATTTGCTACCCCTTATCCTAAGACTATGACCTCTTGCCCCAGAGTGCCCCACAAGTGGAAGCATCCACTCCATGCCTGTTTTATCCGTACCTTTTATCAGCTTGAATACTTCCATTTGATCTCCCCTCATTCTTCTGAATTCCAGAGTATAGACCTAAACTGTTTAATCTCTCTTCATACAATAAACCCTCATCTCTGGGATCAATCATCTGAACCTTATCAGAACTGCCTCTGATGCCACTGCCTCTTTCTTCAAATAAGGGGACCAGAACTGTGCATAATACTTCAGATATAGCCTTACCAATGCCTTGTATAATTGCAAAAGTACTTCCTTGTCTTTATATTCTATTACTTAAAATGTAAAAGCCAGCATTCCATTCATTTTCTTCATTACTTGCTGTACCTGCATGCTAGTGTTCTGTGACTCATGAACGAAGACTCCCAGATCTCTCTGCTCTGGGGCACCCCAAAGTCTCTCTCCATTTAGATAATAGGTCGCCTTTCTAGTTTACCAACCAAAATGGATGACCTCACACTTATCCACATTAAACTCCATCTCGCTATCTGCCATATTTTGGCTCACTTTCCTAACCTATCTATATCCATTTGCAAGGTTTTTATTTCCTCAAAGCAATTTTCTGTCCTGCCTCTCTTTGTCGTCTGCACGTTTGGTCATAGAGCCTTCCATCCCTGTATCCAAGTTGTACGTTGCAATATAGCTCGGGTCCGAGGGCTGAACCCTGTGACACCCCACCAGTTACTACTTCCATCCAGAAAAAAAACAATTTATCCCAACTGAATTGTATGTCCTCCAGCCAGTCACCTATCCACGCTAATAAATTATCCCCAATCCCATATGATCCAACCTTGTGAATTAACCTTTTGTGCGGCACCTTATCAACACCTTCTAGAAGTCCTGATATATTACATGGACAGGAAACCCGTTATCCCCTTTGCTTGTTACATTGTCGAAGAACTCTAGCAAATTAATCCAACATGATTTGCCCTTCATAAAACCATGCTAACTCTGATGGATAGCGTTTTGACTTTGCAAATGTCATGATATTGATTCTAATACTTTGCAACAACAAATGATAAATTAACTGGTATATAATTTCCCACATGTTGCCTCCCTCCCTTTCAGAATAAGGGTGTTACATTAGCATTCTTCCAATCCACTGGAACCCTTCCCATGTCCAGGGAATTTTGGAATATTGTAACCAATGGATCCACTATCTCTGCCACCACTTACTTTAATACCCTAGGATATAGGCCATTGGGCTCGGGGGACTTGTTTGTACTTAACCTAATAGTTAACTGAGTATGCTTTCGCTATCGCTGTTGCCTGTTCTAAGTTCTACCCTTTCTATTGCCTCTGACCTGCCCATTCCAATAGGAATGGTATTGTTGTCCTCCACTGTGAAAACTGAGGCAAAGTATTTCAGTGTTCCCCACTATTTAACTCTCTGGTTTCATCTTCCAAGGGACCAACTTTCACCTTGGCGACTGTCTTCCCTTTTATATACCTATAGAAGATTTTGCTATCCTTTTTGATATTTTGTGCAAGGTTTGTTTTGGATTTTACCCTAGCTCTTTTTATTAATTTTTTAAATATCTTTTTGCTGATGTTTGGAAGTTCCCCAATCCTCCTGCCTGCCTCTGGCTTTTGCATTATGGTGTACCTTTGTTTTTGACTTTTATAATGTACTTGACCTCCTTGTTTAGCCATGGATGCTTTCTACCCGCCTTACCATCTTTCTTCCTCACTGTGATATGTTTACGTTGTGAGGAATTGAGTAGCTCCTTAAACTGCCACTGCTCATCCACACTTTTACCTGTTAGCCTTGCTGCCTGACCTATGCGGGCCAAATCTGTCTCGTGACTTTGTAATTTCCTTTGTATAATTTCAGAACCATACTGAGATTGCACTTACTCGTCCCCAAACTGAATTGTGAATTCTGTCATATTATGGTCACTATTCCCTAGAAGATCCTTAACTATGATGTCACCAATTAACCCCCCCTCGTCATACCATACCAAATCCAGAGTAGTTTGCTCCCTGGTTGGTTCCCCAACGTACTGCTCCAAGAAACAATCTTTAGCACATTCAGTGAGCTCTGCCTCCAGGCTCCCCGTGCCTGTTTGATTCTTCCAGTCTGTGTGCGTGTTAAAATCATCCATGATTATTGCTGTACCTTTTCTTGCAGGCATTTAACATTTCCTGGTTTATACTGTGCCCCACTGTGGAATTAGTGTGGGGACCTATCGATTACTCTTACCGAGTACTACTTTGCTCTTTTGTATTTTCTACCCAGACTGTTTGTACATCCCAACCTTCCATAGTTATGTCACTTCACATTACAGCACTGATCCTATCCTTCACCAGCAAATCTGCACCACCTCCTTTTCCTTTCAGCCTCTTTCTCTTAAATGCCAAGTACCCTTAGATATTCAATTGCCAGACCTTGTCTCCTTGTAACTATGCCTTGTAAATTGCTACCAGATCTCTCACTTTGGTTTCCATTTGAGCTGTTAACCCATTAATTTTGTTCTGAATGCTTCGTGCATTTAGATATAAAGCTTTTAAATTTGTTCGACTGGTAAATTTCCCTCCTTTCTTAAACCCTTGGTCCATAAAGACGTTATAGAGATTTATAGTCAGGAGGGGCATGGTGAATAGCCACGGTCTTTTTACAGGGTGGGGAAGTCCAAACCTAGAGGGCATAAGTTCAGGGTGAGAGGGGGAAAATTTCAAAGGGACCTGAGGGGCAAATCTTTCCACACACAGGATGGTGCGTGTGTGGAATGAGTTGCTAGAGGAAGTGGTAACTGTACCCGCCTCTACAACATTTAAGTGACGTTTGGACAGGTACACGGATTGGAAAGGTTGTGAAGGATATGGGTCAAATGCAGGCAAATGGAACTAAGTAAGTTTGGGAAACCTTGTCTAAAATAATGTGTCAAAAGGACATGCTGTCTTGTGAAACAATCGAAACACTTATGACACACAATTAAGAAATGTCATGGCCTTTACTCATCATCGGAAAACTGATGTGGTTTCATGCATTTTGTATTGTTTGGATAACTTCATTTATATTGAATACAAAGGTTTGTTCAGCTGTGCACCAAACAGGGTATTTAAACTTGCATACTTGAGGTTCATATAAATAATATTTTCAAGATATTAAGGGGGGCAAATAGGATTGGGAGAAAATGTTTCCACTTGTTTTTTAGTCTGTGACAATCGGACACTATTTAAAAATTAAAAACTTTTTTTTTAAGAGCACGTTTGTGGTGTAGTGGTTGAGTTTGTTTTCTCAAGCCAGGAGACCCAAGTTTATGTCTCACCTGTTGTATAGGTGCATATTAACACGTCTGAACAGATTGTCTAGAAACAGACCTTTTTGGGAGTGAAACTGGAGAAAACATCATGCAGGGGCTACAGGTGTCCAGAGCACACTTTCTGCAGATGACACTTAGTACTAGATTGATTTGTTAATTTTAAAACTGAGATTGCTAGATATGTTTTCGTCAAAGGTATTGAGTAAGATCAGAAAAAGTGTATTTGAAGTTCAATCTGAAAGGAGCCATGCAGTGATTGAATGGTGTAGCAGGCTGAAGAGGCTAAATGAACATTGATTTAGATAATAAACAGTGTCAAGTGTGAGCAGTCTGTTTACAGTTAGTGAAATGTACTTTTATTGTAATGCATAAAGGTAAGCATATTTCCTTTCATAACATGTATTTGAAGATAGTAAACCTCCAAGTTGATTCACTCACTATTTGTGTGATTATGGTTTTATTGAAAATCTTCCTCATGGCCTCAGATTGATGCAAATCCCATAAATCGTCTTGTAAAGAGTCAGAGTTCTTCCCTGTCCATGGCCTCAATTCAAAGATGGCTATCAGTAATGCAGGTCATTTTAGTAGGTTTCCAGGATATTGAAGACACCAGTTGTTTGAATTGATGGAACTCTACAAAGAGCTGGCATGTTATTTTGCTCTGTCAACTGCTTTCTCGATTGGCTTGCCAAGCACTCATCATTTCTTAGCTTTGCTTCACCAAGACCTGCTTTGGGCTATCTTTGCTCAGCCATTCAGGCGAGTCTGCACTTTGGCCTCTGGGAAATAGTTTAGAACAATGAAACAACTGTTGTGTATGATCAGAAATAGCTGATAAAGAGCTCAGCAGGTCAGACAGCATCTATGGAGAGAAAGCAGAATAAATAAGGCTACCAGAGCTGCTGAGTTTTCCAGCAATTCCTGATTCCCAGCATTGACTGTTTATTTTTGTTTTAGTTGTTAAATTGAAAGCTGTGGAGGCCATTTTGAGCTTGAGCTGAGCACTAAGTTTTTTTTTCTGTATTGATGCCCAAACATAAAGTCTGAAGAATAAACTCTGAAAATTAATAATGTTGATCAAAAAGGAGTTGGAGAAAGAATATTATTGGCAATTTTTTTAATGCAGCAGTTGGACTCCAGATTATTTGATTGGACTGTTAAACCCTTTTCCCCTTGGTTTAGAGATGAACTGTTTTCTGAATTGCCAAAGTTATGATGACTTAGTTATTTCCTCTGCATTATGTTTCTACAAATTACCACTGATGCTTTTATTTTGTTCCCTCATGCTAATGCAAACTGTAATTCCATTTGTTTTTGTCAGGCTGACAAAGAAGAACAGATCAGAAGGATAAAGTCAAGGCACAATGAGGAATTGGTCGCAATGTTGGGGCATTTCCCAAACAAGAGGCAACTGGAAGAATGGCTTCATGAAAAAGCCACAGAGATAAATCAATCTAGGGATAAACTATTCAAGATGAAGTAAGTATAGACACTGAGGCTACTGTTAGTTTACATTTGCCAAGGAGGGTTCAGATATTCCAGTGTATGAAATAATTATTATTTATAGTGTTTCAGGCTGCCTCTGAAGAGTTGTGTCTCATGGGCACGTGATTATTTGCTTTGAATATTTGAAGTATGACTCTCATTCTCATCGAAATTGTCTTCAGTTTTACAGCTCCTCACCACCAGTTCAGCCTTTGCTGTGCCTGAAATCTGTGTTTTAGGAGATGAAAGCATAGTGGTACTGACTAGTGATCGAGTGACCCAGGCTAATGTTCTAAAGACCTGGGTTCAAATAGCTCTACAGTATCTGTTGAAAGTTGAATTCAATCAACAAAGGTCTGGAATATGAAGCTAGTCTCAGTATTGGTGACCATAAAACTGTCATTGGTTCTCATGAAAGCCTATCTGGTTTGTGAATGCCCCTTCAGGGAAGGAAGTCTGTCATCCTTACCTGGTCTGACCTACATGTGACTGCAGACCCTTAACTGCCCTCTGAAATGGCCAAACACACCATTCGGCCCAGGCAGCGACACCCACATATCACTTTTTTTAAAGTCTTGCGATTCGTCTAATTCTGGCGTTAGCCAAGTTCTAATGTCCAATTATTCTTCCAAAGCTCAAGTTAGTTGGCAACAGAATATTATTCTTTTAGACCATGTTGTAAAGATACTGGATGTAAAAAATAAGCCAAAAATCTCAAGCAAACGGTAATTGTAGAATGTTGTCAGATCCTTAAAGTAGTTTGTTAGAAGGATGCAGACTCTTCAACTAATGGGATTCATCAGGAAGCATTAAATACCTTCCGCAGTGGTAATAGCAGATCTTCCTTCGTAAGTAATGTGCCATTCTCCCAATGGGTGGGGCACTGGAAACGAGACTGCAGAATGTCCCATCATCTAAAATCCATTTTTAAAAGAAGTTTTCTAATCAACCTGTTTTAATGTTATTATACACATGACTGGAGCAGGTAGACCTTGAACCCAGGCCTCTTAGCTCAGAGGTAGGAACACTACCACTGCACAACAGGAGCCCTCTAAAATCAATCTTTGTAATGGGTGAGATTGTGTGATCACCTGAGAACATTGATCTCCTGTCTTCTGAAGTGCCTTTGTCTTGGTTGTCAAAAAGCCATGAACACTGCTAGTGTTTTATACAGCATTGGCAATCATGGCTGCCTTCGATCGAACCACCATAATTTCAACCCTTAAGCAGTTGGTGAATTATTTGAACTCACTTCACAGGCCCTCCAGTGACTTTAGGGCCCGACATGTTTCACGGAAAAATCGGAATTCTTAACTGACCTTAAAAGTATCCCAGTTGCTGCCCTTGTTGAGCCAGATGATTTCAGCGATGCATCCTTAAACTTTGACACCTTCAAAATAAACTTGAAGTTTTACTCTTTGACATTGCGATATAATTCGTCCTGTGGCGGCAAAGAAATGATCCATGGCCAAATGGCCTGGACCTTGCAAAAAGTGTTCAGGATAATGAGGAGTTGAAGATTCGCCTCAGCTCTTGTGTTTCAAAGGACCCTGCGATTGTCCACTCCCTCCCAAAGAACCAATCTCTGGAAGTTTGAACACTGGAGAACATTGACTGATAGATGCAAATATCAATATCTCCTGTGCATTTCCCTGCATATTGAATAATTCCTGTATTCATCGACCAACGAAGTTCCACTGATGTTACTGGGGACAATGGAGACCATCTTGGGACTGCCACCTGAAGGAATATGGTGGTACTGCAGTCTTTTACACTAAAATAAATGAAATGCAACTGAAGAGAAGCTACTTCCAATTCTTCATAAAGTCTAGAGAATCTCCCGTGGTGTATTGAGACAATGATTGTTATTTTGCAGAAGTAGCGGCCTAATACCATGTAACATGTTCTGTGTTAGCAGGGTCGCCAATTTACAGCGATGTGCAAGTCTGTCGTTTTTTTTTGCCTGGTGATGTAAGATTTTGCAGATCATCGTCCATAGAATTTGGGAATGTTGCTGGGCTATGTCCACATTGAGAGAGGGTGGAATGTTGGATTCTGATTACTCCATGTGTCTTTGGTTTTGGTGACAGTGAGGGAGGTGGGGAGAGCGGTGGCAGTATGAGAGTCTTGGGAATTTTCTGAGAGATGTGCCAGAGGTCTCATGAATTCTTAGTTCTGAAGACAAATCATACTGGACTGGAAACACTCACTCTGTTCCTCTGTCCACAGATGCTGCCAGACCTGCAGAGTTTCTCCAGTACTTCCAATGCTTGCTTTAGATTTCCACCATCCATGGTATTTGGTTTTTAGTTAGATGGTGGGAACCACCCTTTGTCTTCCGAGGAGGTATAGGTCAGAGGTTTAACAATGTGAGGTGCCATAACTTTAAAATGTGTTACAATGTCTGTGTTCTAAACAAGATTTTTAATATACTCCATTAAATTGTTAATTACACATGAGCTTGTGATAATGGTCAAAAGAGTATACTGTTGAATTGTGGTCTCGCTCCTTCATGCGTTTTGTGATCAACGTGGATCTAAGAAAAGAGAAAGTGTGGCAGTGGAGGAACACAGCAGGCCAGGCAGCATCGGAGGAACAGGAAAGTTGATATTTCGGGTTGGGACCCTTCTTCAGAAAAAGAAGGATCCTGACCCAAAATGTCAACTTTCCTGCTCTGATGCTGCCTGGCCTGCTGTGTTCGTCCAGCTCCACACTTTTTGTTATCTCTGACTGCAGCATCTGCAGTCCTTGCTATCTCAGTGGATATAAAAAGGTTGTTAACAGTGGAATGAGCAGCATTGCTAGTACAGCAGACAGAGGGAGAAGGAGAATTCCTTTGGTTTGTTAGGGCATCAGCTCAGCTGCTTTAAATAAGATATAGCACTCATTTAATTTCACGTGTGATGAATGAAAGAGCAGAAAAGTAGACAAGACAGAGGGAAAACTAGTTTAAAAGAAGAATAAGACTAGGAACTGAATGTATTGCTCACACAGGAGTTCTGTTTCAAGGTTGAGAGAGGCTTCAGGACTTCGAAGGTCAGACTAGATCCCACCCTTTCCTCAGTCCTCAGTGCTATCGATTCCTGTGTATCTGGGCCTTCACCCAGTGCTGATGAGCGGAAGATTAAAAAAAAAGACTGATTTAAATCACTTCAACTTGTAAGTTTTAATGTTTTTTCGTTGTGAATAACTGACCACTGGAAACTCAATATTGAGATTAGACGCTCTTGTTAGATCAAGATAGTCATGGCATAATATTAAACCATTTTGAAGCTCACCCGATCTCAGATGATGTGTGAACCATGTAATTATCACTGAAATTAAAAACAAAGTGTTGGAACATCTCAGCGGTTCTGGCAGCATCTGTGGGGAGAGAAACAGTGTTAACATTTTGCGGTACAACATGGCTCCTCTTAAAAACCATTTGCCAGAATTGTCACTGAGTTGTTTTTGTGCTCCATTCGTGTGGCTTTCCTTTCAGATTTAGATGTTTTGATCATTTAAATGTGATGGGAGCCCTCTTGACTGTTCCATTTTTATTTCAGAATGACTTAGAAGCTGCTCTAGAAAATCTTTAACAAGTAGGTGGTGAGTTGAAGTCTACTAAAGTGGATAAGCAGGGAAAGATCTATAGCTCCAGAAGCTTCCCCTTCTGCACCTCCCAACCTCCTGCAAAACCTACACCATTGGACACCACTGCCAGGCAGCCATTAGATCAGCCAGGAGAAGGTGAAATAACATGAAGGGTGGGCAAAATATGATGTGAAACCCGTGCCTGAACCATGCCTCAGCCAGTTGAAACCAGTGGAAGATGGTCGCATGAGCCAGGCATTAACTTTAAAGATACATACCTCCTGTCTGATGTGCGGGATTCTTATGGTGTATCGGTAATGTACCCTGCCTCTGAACCAGGAGGCCCAGGTTCAAGTCCCACCTGTAACCTTTTTGGACTGGTTGATTGGAAGATATCCCTGAGTTATAATCTCTGCCCCATTCAAAAAAACTGGTCTAGGACCTTCATGAAGAAGTCTGTATTAACCAAGAATGCAAAGTGTGGAGCTGGATGAACACAGCAGGCCAAGGAGCATCTCAAGCACAAAAGCTCACGTTTCGGGCCTAGACCCTATTAACCAAGTCAGCTGACAATGTAATCCAGAGGTCATTGTCTTCAAAAATGAGAACTTGCCAAACATCCTAAAGTGGTTTTTTTTTAAATCTAGGATCCCTATTCGGCCCAGCAAGTCCACGTAAAACCTCCGAAGAGCGTCCCATCCCCCTGCCCGATCCCTGTAATCCTGCATTTCCCAGCTAACGCACCTAACCTACGCATCCCTGAACACTATGGATGAATTAGTATGGCCAATCTTACCTGCATATCTTTGGACTGTGGGAGGAAACCGGAGGACCCGGCGGAAACCGACTCAGACACTGGGAGAATATGCAGACTCCACAGACACGGTCGCCGGAGGCTGGAATCAAACCTGGGTCCCTGATGCTGTGAACCACTGAGCCACCGCGCCGCCCACAAAATTTTTGGACAGTCTAAACTCCTGTCCCTTATTCCTCCATGAACTTTTAAGTTGCATTTGAAATGAGGCATTTCATTTATTTGCTAGCTTTCTATCAGCTTACCTGTGCTGAATCCTGGACTAACCTAAAGATACCAAGGTCCTTGTGGTTAACTGAGCAATTTCTCAATCCTAAGGAGAATTCCTGTGCGCCTCCTTTGACCATTAATGAACTCCTGATGGAGAATGTGTCTGCATTGTAAGGGTTTCAGAAACCTCAGCGAGTGAAAGTCAACACGTCAGCCAGAGGTCACCTAATTCCATCCAGTTCTTTGGAGAGGAAGGGAGAGGGCAGTGCATTTGATAAAGTGCCATTTTACTTGCAATAAGCTTTTGAAACAGTGTCACACGCTAGCATTAGCTAAAGCAACAGTGACCACGTGGATATAAAATTCATGCACAGAGAGTCGGGAGCAACAGTTACATTACAGACTGGAGGGAGAAGCACGATGATGCCCAAGGTACTCTGCACTGAGCTCATTGCTCTGTTGAATGTATTTTAATGACACGGTCTTGGGCTGTACAGATTCAGAATTTCCAGCTGGATACAGAAAATAGAGGAGATGTCGACATAACAGTCTGTAGGGCAGCACAGGCTGCTGAAGTAGGCAAGCCATTTCAGATGAAACTTAATACATGGAGATTTGAAGTAACACATTTCGCTGGGAAGAACAAAGAGATGTGATATGAGATAAACAGTACAGTTTTTAAAGGGGATGCAGGAATTGAGTCATAAAGCACCAAAACTGACCCTTTAGTCTAAGTCGAACATAATCCTGGACTAATCCAGCCCCACCTTGCCTATAAATCTCCAAACCTTTCCTTTTCCTATACTTATTGAAATGAAACCACATTGAGGAGGCTGTTTTTTTTTAAAAAAGGGTGCTTCTCTAATCATGAGAGTGGCAAACATTATGGCAACTTATATTTAAAATAAAATAAAACTGGCTTGGCCTTATTTGGAGCATTATATTCGTTTCTAGGCATCACACTTCTGAAAGAGTGACATGGCCATGGGAAGGATGCAGAAGACACTGACTTAGAAGGTCAAGTGACCATTGTCCTACTGGATCATAGGGCTGATCGTTCATTAAATGGTGATGGTTTATTTTGACGGTCACCATACTTGAGGTGAGGGCAGAGAATGAGAAGGAGAGTCTTTTGTACTAAGCTCGGTCTGTGTGGGAATCGAACCCACGCCCTTGGCGTCTCTCTGCATTGCAGACTAGAAGGGTACCAGGGATAAAGGAATTGGATATATGAAGAGACTGGAAAAGCTGCAGCTAGTCTCCTTGGAGCAGCAAAGGTTTGATAGAGCAGAAAATCACCCTAGTGACAGAAGCTGTGGTAACCAACGAACACAGACAAATGGCAATTGGGGAGGGCTCTGGGTGTGATGCCCTGCGAGGACAGACCCTAGGGGCCGAATAACCTGTATCTGCACTGTAGGGATTCTTTGACTGGAAGGAAGGCAAGAGGCAAAAGACATAAAAGAGAATAACAAGCACTGTTATGGGGAGTGAGCAAGGGAATGGAGTTATTTGAATATCTTGACCAAAGAGCAAATATGTGGTGAATGGTTATCTTCTGTACCATAGCATTCTGTGATTCTGAGTGGGTTCTGTTGCAAACTTTGCTACGTTGACAAGTTTAATTAACTACAAGCTTTCCTTCTGCATGCCCCTGTGAAAAGGTTCACTGAGTAACCGCAAGATTGTTGGCTAGAAATGTACTGAGACCGCTGTGAAATTCTAAGCAGCGCACACATTTTGTGAGCATGTAATTTTTCTTGGGATTTTCATTTGGGGTGATTCCCTTCTGCAACCACTTAGCTGACAGATTTTCACATGAGCTCTTGGGAACTATTTGCATCTTATCAAGTGCAAAATGGAAAGGAGTGCTGTAAATGTTAGGGGTGCCAACCACAAAATGACAGTAGAGCTCAAGAATCATCTTGTTGCAAAGATTGTTTGATAAATACTGCTCTGTGCTTTACCCTGATGTGTCTTACCGGAATCGTGACAAATGGGGTGGAGGGGTTGGAAACAGCGATGACTATATCCAGTGTTGTTTTTTTTATTCTGAGATTATCAAGCTTGACATCTTATTAGAATGTGGTAATTGACCTATTGCACTCAGCCACTGTTGCTGTAACTGTTTCCAGTTTGCATTCTGCCATGTTTTTGAGGCGATTGATTAGATTAGATTCCCTAAAGTGTGGAAACAGGCCCTTCAGCCCAACAAGTCCACACTGCCCCTTGAAGCATCCCACCCAGACCCATCCCCCTATAACCCACACACCCCTGAACACTATGGGCAATTTAGCATGGCCGATTCACCTAACCTGCACATCTTTGGACTGTGGGAGGAAACTGGAGCACTTGGAGGAAACCCACGCAGACACGGGGAGAATGTGCAAACTCAACACAGACGGTCGCCCGAGGCGGGAATCGAACCCGGGTCCCTGGTGCTGTGAGGCTGCAGTGCTAACTACTGAGCCACCGTGCCACCATTGAGATGTAGATGGACATTTTCCAGGGAAATGTACAATTCTATCCAGAGGAGGAAAAGAGGTGACAAGTGCATAACATTGTGACTAACAACAAAGGGCAAATTCTCGTTGGATTGGTTGCTTTCCTGAAAAGAAAATTGTGAAACAATGCACCAGACAATGTCAAATTCAAGCTGGTTATTAGAATGCAATTGTGATTTCTTCATTTTTCAGCATGTGACACGAGGCATCTTGCTACACTTGAAATTACAGACTATATTTGTTGTATTGTGGAACTGCACGTAGTGTAGTTAACGAGGGATTTCTAGGATTTTGACCCAGAAATAGTGAGTGGTCATATAGTTCCAAGCCAGAATGATGTGTGACTTAGAGGAAAGCTTGCAGATGGAGGTGTTCCCTGTGCTGCAGCTCTTGTCCTCCTCAATGGGTTTGGACAGTGCTGCGGAAGCAGCCTTCGTAAAAACACTGGAGTGTATTTTGCTGCCACTCTGTACCAGTGATGGAACATTGGAACAAGCATAGGCCATTCGGCCCCATGTGCCTGCCCCAACATTCTAGATTATGTCTGATCAACTCCTCAGTGCCACTTTCCTGCAGTACTTCCATTTTGCTTTATGTCACCAGTCTCCAAATGTAGTGATTTCTTTCTCAAACCTGCTAAATGATAGGGCACCCATGGCCCTTGCGAATCCTCTACCCAATGAATCACCACCGTGTGCATGAAGGAAATTTCTGCTCATCTCAGTATTAAATGACTTTCCCTCTATCCTGAAATTTAGTCTCTTAGTTTGAACCACAAGCCTGGGAAACATCCTAAATGTACCCAACCTGCCACCCAATGTGAGAATTTTTGAGGTTGCCTCTTGTTTTTCAAAACTCTGGAGAATGCATATACTGTTTCATTAGCCTCCCCTCAAAAAACAATCACACCACCTCAGGGATTAGTCTAGTGACCATCCATTAAGTTCCCTTTTGGGGTGAGTATATCCTTCCTCAGAAAAAGGTCTGATGCAGTGATAGTGTCCTCACGGATGGGCCAAAAAAATCCAAGTCTAAGTCAGAGGTGCCTTAACCTTGGTAACTATAATCTTGGTCAGAAGTGCCATGCTCCAATTTTTTTCCTTATTTCCTTCTTAAGGATGGCATGGTGGCTCAGTTAGCACCGCTGCCTCTCAACGCCATTGACCCAGGTTCAATTCCACCCTCGGGCAACTGTCTGTGTGGAGTTTGCACATTCTCCCTGTGTCTGTGTGCGTTTCCTCCGGGTGCCCCCGTTTCTTCCCACAGTCCAAAGATGTTCAGGGTAGGTGGATTGGCCGTGCTAAACTGTCCGTAGTGTTCGGGGATGTGTAGGTTAGGTGGGATGCTGTGGTGGTCTTGTTGGTGGAAGGACCTGTTTCCACACTATAGGGATTCTATGAACCTGTCTTAACAGGTTGATTTAATATAACTATCTTTCCTAAAATAAAAATAGTGCTGTACATAATACAAATGTTGAAGGTGGTGGATGGGATGATAATCAAGCACATTGCTTTTTCGAAAAATTCATTCATGGGATGTCTGAATCACCAGCTGGGCCAGCATTTGCTCACGCCTAACTGCCCAGTGGAAATTTAAGCATCAACCACATTGCTGGGAGTCAAGAATCACATGTAGGCCAGACAAGGGAAGGATGGCAGATTTCCTTCCCTGAAGGGCATCAGTGAGCCAATGGGTTTTTCCTGACAATTGACACATGGTCATCATTAGACTCTTAATTCCAGATATTTATTGAATTGTGCCATAGCGGGATTCGAATTCAGTTCTGCAGAACGTTACCTGGGTCTCTGAATTAACAATCCACCGATAATACCACTAGGCCACTGCTTCCCCTCCCTGCTTTGAATGGTGTTGGAGATGGCTAGCTGAGTGCAAGTGGGGAGTATTCCATTCCACTACTGAATTGAGCCTTGTAAATGGTAGACGATCTGGGGAGTCCAGAGGTGAGTTATTAGCCGCAGGATTCTGAACCTTTCAGCTGCATTTGTAATCACAGTAATTATATGGTGAATCCATCTCAGTTTCTGATCATAATCTCTAAGACATTGCAGATATTTGCAAGTCCCTGAGACGTGTCTCTACGTTAAGCACTGAAAATGAAATGTTCTGCAGTTCGTTTTCCTATCTGTGAATGGGAACTGCGTTGGTGAAATGTTTGAGTTTCCTGCTTTCTATTGGTACGTACGTGACTACTTGGGAAGATCTTTGTTTGTGTGTCATGGACTTTGCAGATCACCTCCACTCTGCATAATCTTCAGGATCCTATTCGCAAAACCTCTGCCCCCATGACGAGACTGACTTGGGTTCCAGTTGAGTGCTTTGTCAGCTTTTGTGCAGGAACTAAGAGAACCACCTGATGGCAGTATCGAACATTACACAACATAACTGTCCCAGTGGCTACCCCTGCTGGCATTTGGTGTTCCCTGCATGAAGAAGTGTGGAAGTCAAGTGAAGAGAATAGAATCCGAGAGCCCTACAGCATGGAAACAGACCCTTTGGCCGCTTCATATAGTTGTACCTACTGAGAGGTTTTTTCTTTTATTCATTCGTGGGATGAGGGCGTTGTTTGCTAGACAGCATTTATTCCCCAGAGGGCAGTTCAAAGTCAACTACATTGCCGTGGGTCTGGAGTCACATATAGACCAGACCAGGTAAGGATAGCACTTTCCTTCCCTAAAAGACATTAGTGAACCAGATGAGTTGTTCTCCCTCCAACGATCGACAATGGATTCATGGTCATCATTTGACTCTTAGTTTCAGATTTTTAATTGAATTCAAATTGGATCCAGGTCCTCAAAATTATTTAGGTCTCTGGATTAACAGTCCAGTGATAATACCATTAGGTCTCCTGTGTATTTATGTTTGTCACAATTCTCTGAAATATTCCAGATACAATTTTGAAAGTCACTAATTTTGAGTTTCAATGATAGGATGGGCGGTATATAGGAACAGACCAATGCTCTTGCCTCAAGTTCAGATCCTGTACAACACATTGGGTCTTATGCAAAACATGTTTGTTTTGGTTCATCCAATTCCAAGTAGACATGGACCTGAGACACTAAAATCGTGTTGGCATGAATTGGTAATGTCAATTTAGACAAACACCCTGTTGTGGGGGTTGGGAAAGCTGACATTCGTCTGTTTATACTGCCACTTGATGCTTAATTTCATGGTATTTAATTTTTGAGTTTTAAGTTTGATTTGTTGTCACGTTTACCGCGATAGTGAAAAGTATTGGTTTGTGGACTGTGTAGCCAGATCGTACCATACAAAGTGCAAAAGCAAGCACAACAGAGTATTACAAGTGCAGAGAAGACACGGGGAGGGAGAGATCGGATTTAACGTTAAAGACGCCCATTCAAAAGGGAAGAAGAAGCTGTTCTTGAATCTGTTTGTACATGTATTCAAGCTTTTATATTTTCTGTAGAAGGAAAAAGGTGAAAGAGAGTATAACTGGGATGGGACCCATCATTGATATGTTGGCTGCTTTCTGAGGGTTCGGGATGTCTAAATGGAGTCAACAGATGGAAGACTGGTTTGTGAGATGGATTGGGCTGTGTTCACAACTCTCTGTAGGTTATTGCGGACTTGGGAAGACCACTTGCTGTACCGTACTGTGCTGCAGCCAGACGGGATATTTTGTTCAAAGCATCTGTAAAAATTCTTAAGCATCCTTGTGGACATGCTGAGTTTCCTTTGACTCTACTTCTTCAGGTGACATTGTCATGTTTTCTTGACTGTCACGCTACATGAGTAGACCTGGATAGATTGTTGATGATCATCACTCTCAGGAACTTGACTTCTCAACTATCTCCTCCTCAGTGCCCTTGATGCATGTAGGGTTCTGCCCCCCACTCCAGTCCCTAAAGTCAATGACTAGCTATTTAATTTTGCTGAAAGTTGGGGAGATTGCCGGCTTTACACCACCTTACTAAGCACCCACTCAATCTCTTTCCTGTATTCCGTCTCATTGTTTGAGATCCGACCTACAATCTTGGCATTGTCGGCAAACTTGTAAATGGCCACGCATTCTTGAGCCTGTAAGGAGCATTTGTAGGGGACTGAGCACACAGCCTTGCAGGGCACTGGTGTTAAGAATTATTGTGGGGGAGGTAGTGTTGTCTTCTCTTAGTGATTGCGGTCCATGGGTCAGGAAGTAGAGGTTCCAGTTAGTGCAGGGAGCAGAGATCTAGGTCTGAGCTTAGTGTTGAGCTTATTTAGAATAACGGTGCTGAAGGCAGAGCTGTAGTCAATAAGTGAGTAAGAGCCTGATGTAGGTATCCTTGTTATCTAGATGTTCCAGAGATGAGTGTAGGGCAGGGAGGTGGACTCGTTACAATGGTAGGCAAATTACAAAGGATCATGGCAGTTGGTAGGCTGGACTTCATTTGAACCATGACTAACCTGTCTAAGCACTTCATAATTCTGGAGGTCAGAGCCACTGCTTGGTGGTCATTGAGGCACACTGCATGATTTTTCTTTGGTGCCAGGATAATGGTGGTCTTGAAGCAGGTGGGGACTTCAGATCATAGTAAGGAGAGGTTAAAGATGTCTGCGAATACTCCCCTCAGTTGGTCAATGCAGGATCTAAGTGCACGCGCTCAGTTGCTTTCCATGTGTTCACGCTCTGCCGGTCTGCAGTGTGGCGACTGTTGGGATGGGGGACATCGTTTCACTGATCATCTGTTCATTATGCATTGAGCTGGTCAGGTAGGGATGTACTGTTACCCACGATTCAGTTCACTTTGTAGCCTGTTATGTCAAGTAAGCCTTGCCACAAACAAATGGTGTCGTATGATTGGTCTGCATCTTGAGCTTAGTTTAATTTAGATTAGATTCCCCTTTAGTATTGCGTCTTGCCATCTCTGATGGTCCTAGAGGTCATACCTGGATTTCCTGTATCGGTCAGGAATTCCTCAGATGTGGACTTCAGTTTCCAGTTGGGAAACATTCAGATGAACTTCACCAAAGTTGCTGGAAAAGCTCAGCAGGTCTGGCAGCATCTGCGAAGGTTAAAAACAGTTAACGTTTCACATCCGGTGACCTTTCCACAGAACCTTCTGGACCCGTAACATTAATTCTGTTTTCTTTTTCCCCTCCACAGATGCTGCCAGACCTGCTGAGCTTCTCCAGAAACTTTGTTTTTGTTCCTGATTCACAGTATCTGCAGTTCTTTTGGTTTTTTTTTATTCAGATTAACTTCTTTTGCACACACAGTCTTCAACACACTTAATAATGAAGTAATGGTAGCCCACCGACTCTAAGCAGTGCCCTGAAAGCCCTAGTGTTTCCTCAGACCAACACTGCACTACTTTGTCCTGGGTGCTTCAATTTTCACACGTCTCTCAGGTGCACTTTGCCCAATGTTTATCAAAGGCCACATCACATCCACAGCATCTGCCTGTCCAGATGCTGGGCATTACCTCGAAGAGTGGCTATGTGAACTACACTCACACCTCTTTCCTCCTATAAATCCAGGTGGATGAGCTTGTGATGTCACCCTTTGTAATGCGACTTCTTCGTAATTTTGCCAGCTTGCCTCCTGCAAATTTCCGAAATGGTCAGCAACTCCAAAACTTAAATTTGGAATCGTGGAATTCTATTGTCATTCAGTGATCAATAATATTTGTATTTACGTCAATAGATCCTTTTGCTATGTTCCCAACTAACCAGGATGCCCAAATATTAAATAGTGTTTTTCCTGGTGTGGCAATAATTGTGTCTTTGATTAAAGCCTTTACAGTGAAGAACATAATATCTCTGTAGGTAGGAATACTGTGTTTTCTGCCCAATGTCACATTTTCCAAACTAAGGCTTATGGGTTAGAATTCAGTGGAAGCATGTAATTAAGAAAGCTATTGAACTAGGACCATAAGTAGTAGGAACAACATTAGGCCATTCAGCCCCTCAATCCTGCTCCATTATTCAGTGGAAACATGGTTGATCTGATATTCTTCACGTTCACTTTCCAGAGTTTTCCCGACTATTTGGGTATCTATTTTAGCCTTAAATATACACAAGGACACTACCCCCACGGCTGAGTGGCAAGGAGTTCCAAAGAGACAGTCCTCAGAAGAAATACCACCCGCACCCCCATCTCAGTCTTAAATGGGTCCCCCTTTTATTGAGAGACAATGCCCTCAGGATCTAGACTATCCCATGAAGGGAAACATCCCCTCAGGATTTACTCCTTGTCAAGCCCGTAAAGAACCCTGTGTGCTTTGATGAGATCACCTCTTGTTGTAAACTCCAGTGAGTGGAGTCCCAACCTGTTTAGTCTTGGCTAAAAAGACCATTCCTCCAAACCAGGGGTCGTTACCGCGAATATTACACAACTACGCTTTATGATTAAATGCCCTCCACTTAAGTGGGATGCAAATAGGACCCTGTAAGCCATAAGGGACAATAATGTTAGAGGCTTAGATGTCATTCTCTAAATGTGAGCCCTGAAACCTGTGCTACCTGCATGGTGCCAGTGTTAAGGAAATCTCCTCACGGCTGGAGGGGAATTGTCGAAGTCCATGTTGGTGCCAATGGCATTGATAGGACCTGGAAAGATCCTGTCGACCCTGTGCAACTTGCTTGTGGTTCAGACAGTAATCTAGAGCTTACCCTTTTTAGGTTCTGCTTTTTAATTTAGCCCTAGCTGTCTGTATTCCCTCAATTTGTGATGTAATTTTCTAATTATGCTTTTAAAATGGTAACAAAATGCACTACCTCCATAAGCCACTATGGTGCCTATTTCTCACATAGAACATAGAACATAGAACATAGAACATAGAACATAGAACATTACAGCACAGTACAGGCCCTTCGGCCCTCGATATTGTGCCAACCTGTCATACCGATCTCAAGCCCATCTAACCTGCACTATTCCATGTACGTCCATATGCTTATCCAATGACGACTTAAATGTACCTAAAGTTGGCGAATCTACTACCGTTGCATGCAAAGCGTTCCATTCCCTTACTACTCTGAGTAAAGAAACTACCTCTGACATCTGTCCTATATCTTTCACCCCTCAATTTAAAGCTATGCCCCCTCGTGCTTGCCATCACCATCCTAGGATAAAGGCTCTCCCTATCCACCCTATGTAACCGTCTGATTGATTATTTTATATGTTTCAATTAAGTCACCTCTCAACATTCTTCTCTCTAATGAAAACAGCCCCAAGTCCCTCAGCCTTTCCTTGTAAGTCCTTGCCTCCATACCAGGCAACATCCTAGTAAATCTCCTCTGCACCCTTCCCAAAGCTTCCACATCCTTCTTATAATGCGGTGACCAGAACTGTACGCAATACTCCAAGTGTGGCCGCACCAGAGTTTTGTACAGCTTCACCATAACCTCTTGGTTCCGGAACTCGATCCCTCTATTAATAAAAGCTAAAACACTGTATAACTTCTTAACAGCCCTGTCAACCTGGGTGGCAACTTTCAAGGATCTGTGTACATGGACACCGAGATCTGTCTGCTCACCTACACTACTAAGAATCTTACCATTAGCCCTGTACTTTGCCTTCTGGTTACTCCTACCAAAGTGCATCACCTCACACTTGAATTAGCTACATCCAGTTAGTTACAAGGGGTGTGACTCCTTCCTGAAACACAGCATCTCAGTCATGTTCTCCCCTCCCTGATGTGTCGCAGTGTTCGAAGCTATGACTCTAGCTTATCGGCTCTGAGCCACATTCCCTCAAACAACCAATACTTGCCACAGACATAGACCCCGTTGTGGTTCATTGTGACTACCAGCTGCTGCATCTTGCAGTCACCTAGCCCTGTGTCTCTCTTAATTATTTATTTAGTTCTTAATTTGGTTTTTAAAAATTTCCTTTTTTAAAGTTTGTAATCTCTAAATATTTCACCTGCTTAGACTCAAGCTGAAAGTAACATTTGACAATCAAGTTAGCAGCTTTACTAACCAACGAGCCTGTGATATCAATCTATTTTGTGCTGGGCCCCTGATCCTGGACTTCAGTTTATCCCACTAATAATAAATCCTAGCAAACAATGATACAAAACAAAAGCCAAGCAACAAGTATCACTTGTCTTCTGCAGCAAATTCCCAGACTGCTCCAAAATGCCTGAACCATATCCTACTGCAGATGTGATCTTTCCTCTTTGACCATGTGGTCAATAGGTCTCAATACGCCTTCTCTTATATTGAGCTGATTCATACCAGTTAAGCTTCAATGGTTATCAACAGCAGTTGAGGCCCTATTCAGGATGCAGGTGATTGACTGATGACTAACTCTCCGTCAGCTGAGTCAGTTACCTTATTAACCTGTTAACTAAGTTTTAAACTAATAAATTGAAGAAAGCAAGGTTTACTGCTTCTGTTCCCATACTACCTCCAAAGCCCCCAAACCATATACTTACTCAGGCTGCATCTCACTCCAGATGTGATCTCTCTTCCCCAACCACGCGAAGCTTACTGATATTTGGATTAGTTTAATAAAACGCAATAAGTTGTGGATTCATCCAGGGATCAGGCTATTTCAGATCTGGTAATGATTAATAAGGCAGGTATAGTAAATGTTCTGTGTAAAAGATCTCCTCAAACTGTGCCCAGAATGTGGCTAAAATTTAGTATTCGGTTTGAGAGTAAGAAACTTGGGTCAAAAATAACTGTGCTAAAATTCAATGGAGGTATTTACCACAGGAGTGAAGGCAGAATTGGCTGCAGTGGACAAGGAAAGGAGTTTAACAGGAAAGTTGGTTAAGGAAAGATGGAAAATATTTAAGAAGTAATTAATGGCTCACAACAAAGATGTGCCGGTGAGGAAGAAGGATTCTTGAAAGGGTATAAGGTAACCATGGTTAACTAGGTTTTATATTACAGAATGTAGCTGTATTCTGTAATCCAATCAAACCAATACCTAGTCTCAAATTTAAATATTAAATAAAAACAATGTAGTAAAGATTAGTGTTCAGGCAGAAAATTCTAAAACTCTTAAAAACCAACAAAAAGTGACTAACAGGAGTGGAGGGAATCTTTCTAAGGGTGAACCATTAAGTAATATTTTAAAAAAAAAGAGTTTCTTTAAATATATAAAATGGGAGTGAGAGGCCAAAGTGAACATAGGCCCCGTAGAGAATAAGATCGAGCAAAGAGTGAGGGGGTGCGAGAAATGGCAGAGTAGATGACTTTGACTTTACATCAGTCTTTGTGGTAGAAACCACTAATAACAATAAAGGGTTGCGGGGGGGTGGAATAAATGCAACACCTAAAACTAAAGATAAAGCTCTAATTTAAGAAAAGGTGAGGTGCAGTGAAACTTGGGTGTCAAGGCGGAACAGGTGCAGCAGGCAGTGAGGAAAGCTATTGAGTAAGGGCGTCTTGCCGCAGTTATGCAGGACCTTGGTGAGGCTGCTCCTTGAGTATAGTGTGCAGTTTTCGTCTCCTACTCTGACGAAGTGTGCTGTTGCTATCAAGGGAGTCCAGCGAAGGTTCACCAGACTGATGCCTGGGATGGCAGGCCTGACCTATGAAGAAGACTGAATTGACTGGCCTTACATTCGCTGGAATTTAGAAAAATGAGGGCGGACCTCATAGAAACACATAAAGTTCTGATGGGACTGGACAGGCTAGATGAGGGAAGAATATTTACAATGTTGGGGAAGACCAGAACAAGGGTTGAGAATAAGGGGTAAGTCATTCAGGAATGAGATCAGGAAGAATTTCTTCACGCAGAGTTGTGAGCCTGTGGAATTCTCCCCCCCCCCACCCCCCCAAGGAAACTTTGGGGCCAGCTCATTAGGCATATTCAAGAGGGAGCTGGATGTAGCTGTTGTGGCTAAAGGGATCAAGGGCTATGGAGAGAGGGCAGGAATAGGATACTGTGGTTGCATAATTAGCCATGATGGTATTGAAAGGTGATGCAGGCTCGAAGGACAGAATGGCCTCCTCTTGCACCTATTTTCTATGTCTCTATGTTAAGTATGTCAATGGGCTAAAGACCACTAGGTCTCCTGGACCTTGTGCAATGCATCCTAGATTGTTTAAAGGAGGTAGCTACAGAGATAGTAGATCCTATAATGATAACCTTCTGAGCATTCTTGATTTTACAAAGAGTCCCTAAGGTTTTGGAAACCTGCAAACAAAACACTCTCGTTCAAAAAGAGACTGAGACAAAAAGAGGTAACAACTGTAGGCCAGTTAAGGTCACCATCTATTATTTTGAAAACAGTATAGTTGTGTTATAAAGAATGTCATAGCAGAGCATTTAAATATGTAATGTGATCCAGCAATGTCTACGTGGCTTCATGAAGGAGAAATTGTGTGATAACTTTGGAATTCTTTTGAAGATATCATAAAGGGGAATCAATAAAAGCAATATTGTTAGATTTCTGAAATGCGTTTAATGAGGTACTGTACATGAGGCTCCTTAAAAAGATAAGAGCCCATGGTGTTGGAGTTATTACATTATCAAGGATAAAGGATTGGCTAACCAATAAAAAAAATAGCTGGGTTAAGGAAGTTATTTTGGGGTGTCTTCCTGTAATTGTGGAGTCCGACAAAAATCAGTGTTGGGGCCACAATCATGAACCATGCATACCAATGACTTGGGTGTAATGTCACCAAGTTGGAGAATGGTGAAGATGACAGTATCTGCCGACGGTGATAGACATGTTCGGTGAGTACGCAGAACTTGACAGATGGGACATAATGTGGAAAAATGTGAGGTCTTGCACTTCGACAGGGAGAATAGAGGATCTGAATATCATTTAAAGGGAGAAAGCAGCAGCGCAGAGATTTGTGGCCGTCCTTACAAAATGCTAGCAGATAATAGGGAGAACAAACGGACTGTTGGCTTTTATTTCAAAGAGAATGGAGTACAAATATAGGGTAGCCAGTGAAGGCACCAGTTAGACTTGGATATTGCGAACCATTTTGAACACATTGAGATTGCACGTGTAAGGCTTTACATGAAACTTTATTTCCTGAATTTTTTAGTAAGGAGTTAGCTTCAGCCGACCAGAACAAAAATCACACAAGTGCTGCGCTGAAAGCAAAAGAACAGCAACTCTCTACCTACGAGGAGAAACTCTTCGACGTATGTGGAGGCCAGGATTTTGAGAGTGACCTGTATAAACTTCAGGATGACATCGAAAAGACATCAAAGCAGAGAGGTGAGTGTAGAATATAACTCAGTGCCCCCTTGTTGAATGGACCTCGATTAGCTTTCTGCACCAAAAGGAAATTGGGTGAATTTTTGGTGACGCCACACTTTTTATTGACCATTTGCTTTGTTCTAACTCGCACAATGGCCACACCGGCTTTTCCTATCCAAATTGAACCTTTATTTCCCTTGCTGCTTGCTTAACATCCTCGCTTGGCATTTACACAGAACCACCAAGGTCACCAACAGCAATCGGTGAAATCTGACCTTGTCTTATTCTTTTCCACTTTGCCAGCTTTTGAGATGATTAAGCCACCCATCCTTGTTCAGTGCTTCTCTTTGGCTGTTCACTTCCCTTAAGCCCACATTGTTTGGCTCCATTTGTGCACACCCAGTAGCGGCTTGATTATCTCGACCAGTAGTTCAACCTACACAAACTCCCTGAGCACTCCTCTTGCCCCTGACCCCACCAGCCTTGTCCTAATTTACTTTTTTGTTTGTTTTTTTGTTCATTCGTGGAAAGTGGACATGGCTGAATGAGCCAGTATTTATTGCCTGTCCTTAGTTGCCCTTTCAGAAGGTGGTGGTGAGGTGCCGCCTTGAACTGCTACAGTCCATCCGTTGTCAGTCTATTCCCATTGTTTTTCCTTAAAGATTCACCACATACAAATTGGTGACAGACTTATTTTCTGTGTTGTGTTCCATATTCTTGGAGATGTTGTGCCAATGGAACTAGTTTAATTGTGAAAACTAGACAGCATGGGCAAGTTGGTCCGAAGGGCCAGTTTCCATGTTGTAGAACTCTATAACTTGCATAACCTTGGCAATCTGCATCTGTATAAGTTGTGTTTTTAATTTATTCACAGAATGTGGGCTTTATTGCCCATCCCTCATTGCCCAGAGGGCAGTTAAGAGTCAACCACATTGCTGAGAGTCTGGAGTCACATGTAGGCCAGACCAGCTAGGGATAGCAGTTTGCTTCCCTAAAGGACATTAGTGAACCAGATGGGTAATGGATATGACTCTTAATGCCAGATTTTTATTGAACTTACATTTAATCTGTTGTGGCAGGATTTGAGCCCAGGTCCCCAGAACATTACCTGGGTCTCTAGGTTACCAAGGCCATCTCTTCCCTCAGAGAATAATGAACCTTAAAGCACTGCAAACAAAGGTTTGATTTTAAATGTTGTATTTCTAACACTACACAGATTAAGCTGTGAAAAGAGGCAGAGTGTGTTGGCCACTTCAGCATGCTTTCTTTTCATTGCTGAGCAAATGTGTAGCCTGATGAGGGGAATTTAGGTTTTCGTGTGCTCTGCTGATCTTTCGTCCGTGCCCCTACCTAGGGGGGAGAAAAAATTGAAACCTGGTTTTCTTCATTGGTCTGATCTTTATTATCCCCAGCTATGCTTTCTGGAGCAACGGCCGTCTACAGCCAGTTTATTAGCCAGTTAACGGAGGAAAATGAGCCCTGCTGTCCTGTCTGTCAGCGTGTTTTCCCCTCAGAGGCTGAGTTACAGGACATCATCGATGATCTGCAGTCAAAACTGCGGCTTGTCCCAGATAAACTTAAATCAGCCGAGTCGGAACTGAAGAAGAAGGAAAAACGTCGCGATGAGATGATGGGATTGAAACCGATCAGGTATAAAATAAACCAGAGCTGGTTTTGCTGATCTCTCCTGCCGTTTCTACCCTCCCTGGTTATTAACTCACTGGTTGCTCGCTCGCTTAAATGATTAGAGTCTTTGTTTCTCTCAAGCTGTTTAGATTTGATGCTCAGTCTGACAGGCTGATTCTAAAATAGTGAAATGACTCCCCAGATGTTTTATTCTGCAGGGAATCTGTTGTTGAACTTAAGGAAATGGATTTACCTGAATTGCGTAATAAACTTCAGAGCCTCAATCGAGATATTCAGCGTCTGAAGAATGATGTGGAGGAACAGGAGACCCTTCTTGCTGTTTTCCTGTCTGAGGAAGGCACTGCAAAAGCTTGTCTGCAAGATGTATTGCTTATGGAGAGATACCAGGTAACTGTTTGCAAATTCCTTTCAAAAGCTCATTGAAAGATTCTGTGGATTCCGACAGAAGTCTGTGGAATTTCTCAAAGTCTTGCTGGGACTTCAGTACTTTAGCAATTCTGAATTCTTCTGCATTTGTTGGCTCAGCAGTATGCATGCTTCACTTGCACAGTATTGAAAAACTTCTGTTGTCAGATCACTGCTGTCCTTTTTGGTAGCTGGCGCTGTCTTTGAAAGGTTGACGTCTCCAGAGCTGTGATTTTGGAGAAAAGCCACGCAAAGCAAGTCCAACATACATCCTACACCACTTCTATCTGCTAAGAAGATCGTGTGCATGTTATTGTGCTTTAAATTTTTCTTCCCTCTTTATTCATTCACGGGATGAGGGCATTGCTGGCTCGGCAGCGTTTATTGCCCGTCCATAATTGCCCAGAGGGCAGTTAAGAGCCAACCACAATGCTGTAGGTCTGGAGTCACATGTAGGCCAGACCAGGTAAGGATGGGAGTTTCCTTCCCTAAAGGACATTAGTGAACCAGATGGTGTTTTTCCTACAATTGACACTGGATTCATGGCCATCATTAGATTCTTAATTCCAGATATTTTTTGCATTCAAATTCCACCGTCTGCCATGGCGGGATTTGAACCCAGGTCCCCAGAACATTATCTGGGTCTCTGGATTAACAGTCCGGTGACAATACCACTAGGCCATCCCCTCCCTGAGGCAATATAATTGTAAATAAGTGACTTTTGAGGGTTATGCATTTTGGACAGGAAGAATAGGGGTGTTGGATGTTGTTTAAGTGGGAAAAACCACTGAAAGGAGGGATTTGCAAGTCCTTGTCGATGAATCTCGAAAAACAGGCATTCAGGTTCAGTGGATTGTAGGGTAGGCAAATAGAATGTTGGCCTTTATTTCAAACGCAGTAGAGCCTTGAAATAGAGAAGTTTTGCTAAAACTGTGCAAGGCTTGTCAGATCACAGTCGGAATATTGTGATCAGTTTTGTTCCCTTTACACAAGATGTACTGGCATTGACAGCAGTCCAGAAAAGGTTCACTAGACTAATAACATACATGAAGGGACCATGTCATGAGGAGAGGCTGTGCAGGTTTAACCTGTACTCATTGAAATTTAGAAGAATGTGGGACAGCCTTTTTGAAACACTCCAGATCCTTACAGGATTTAGAATGGCAAATACAGAAAGATTGTTTCTCCTTGTTAGAAAGTCAATGCCTGGAGGATGTAATCTCAGAATAAGAAGTCATCAATTTAAAACAGCGATAAGGAGGAATTTCTTCTCTATAGATTCTGAATCTGCGGAATTCTTTACCCCAGGGAGCTATTGAGGCTCAGTAATGAAGACAGATTATTAATCAGTAAAGGAATCAAGGATTATGGGGAAAAGACAAGAAAGTGACGCTGAAGATTATTGGATCAGCCATGAAAGGCAGAGTCGGCTCTGATCTGAATGGGTTACTTCTTCTCCTCCACCTTTATAACCTTATTTTCTATTCACTTAACTCACTATTCCAATAATCTTTCCTAGTCTAACATTTGCGCTTGGAACAATGTTCCGATCAATATCTGAATGCAGCCCAAAGAAAACAGCAATTCATCCTTTTGTGCCGTTTATAGCTATTTAGTATCTTGCAAGCCATACTGAATTATTTAAGGAATTATTTGAGTATCATTATTCGTTCAGTGTGAATGCTATCGTGGTGCTGCGTTCACAGAAGTTGGAGGATCTGTAAGATACTGTTGATAGAAGTAGACAGAAATTGAGCAAAACTCTTAATACATGTATTGCAAGATGTGCTGTGGAATTAGACCACGCAACTGAATTTCTGACCCATAATACTTCAGTTTGCCTTTAACATTATGCCTAGAGCCGGGTAAATCTTAAATTCTGAAATTCCATCTCGACATCTTCCCATGTCGCATCTTTCCTGTTGAATTCCTTCCTGAAGGTTGCTTTGCTGACCCAGCCTTTGACTACACTCCTTATGTCGTCGTCTTTGTTTGTGTCATTACTGTGATGAGCCTTGACTTGATTTTTTACTTTCTATATTAGAGGCCAATTAAAGCAAATTATCATGGGTTTATAAATATTTGGAGACCACTGTCTTATTCAGACTCATATCAGTGATACCCACTGATCTGCATGCTTGAAATTTCTCATTGTAGCTTGCCTTGAATTATTGCTTTGTCATGACTTCCATTTATTGTCAGATCAGCTGTGATCACATTGAAAGGCAGAGCAGACTTCCTCTGCTCCTACATCTAATGGGTTAAGTTGGTTATATTTTTTTATATAATGGCTGCTCTAAGTGAATGGTTCAGGTTAGATTCCCAGACATGCTGTATTGTTGAGTCACTGTGTATTTTAAAATGTTGCAGTTCTCGACTCTGCGTACACCCTCACTCTTGGACTCTCCCATGGCACATCTTAGTGGGCATTTTTGGCAGAGTTTTTGGATTAGATCACCTGCCTGTCCCTTCAGCTGACATGTGATGTGTAACCCTGGCTGAATTCCTGCAAGAAACCCCAGAGGACCATTGGGCTGCTCTTATTAGAGAGAGAGATGACTGGTGGTGGGTTTACTGTGAGAAGTTACCATGCCCTGGGTGAGGGGAGAGGTTGAGAAGGAAAATCCTTCATGGTGACTTCAGCTAATAGGGCAACCGAGCCCATACTTTTGACATCTCTCTGTATTGCAAACCAGCTGTCCATTCAACTGAGCTAACCAGCCTCCAAAGAGTGAAGCATGGCGAGTCCTTGCTGATGTAGTGTGTACGGATTCCCTGTACACCTAGCGAGCACGGACTCCCTGTACATCATGGTGAAGGAATTACATAGAAAGGCTTGTGTGAATAACATCGTCTAGTTCAGCCCCAAGTGAATATTATCATTGGATCCTCAGATAGTCCTTTTATATAATTAGATATGCAGCACACTCCTAAAAGGCGATATTGAGAGTGATCACCACTTGTACACGTAGGAGAATATTCAAAGCAGTGCTTAGATTTTTGTAATAATTCCATATCACGTCCTGTGGAAATTCTACTGCTTGGTTACTCATTGTAAAAAGGAATAAGTTTTCTGTTGCTTTTCATTTGAAGAGACGTTTTGGTGCCGGGATAGTTAACGAAAAATGTTTTCTTAATGCTTTCTTGAAGAGGGATATGCTGTCAAATACGATTGAAAAATCAAATCTTTCACAAGAAAATGAATTAGTCTGAATTCTTTTTGACTTCTGCTGTCTATTCTGTTGAGTTTTTAACATCCTTTGTTGATACTGAGCCCTGTCAATATCTGATGAGCTGACTTAATTAACAAAACATGACCACTTGGTGGCGCTAAATTGACACTAAATTTGCCTGATCTGCTACTCTTTGTTCATGCTATCTCTTTTATAACTTTGCTACCGTGCACAGCCGCGCTCAGAAAATATTCTATCAGCGTTCTCTCAATAAACTCGTCGGTTAAGCAGATTCTTTTGAAAGCCCAATTGAGATGTAGCCAGTTATGATAGGTTGGCAGTGAGATTTAAATTTGTACCAGTGTAATCTCCAGCTACAGTATTGTAGTTGTGTTCTGAAGTGACCCTGACACATGACTTTCAGATCTGTCAGCTGAGTTTTCTGAGGAGATCAAGATTAAGGTCCTTAGTGTGTAGCTATGCATAATTCACAATGTTTCATAATTTGTAATACACAAAATGCCACAAAAAATGAAAATCAGAAATAAGACAAAAGATGTTTTGGAAAAACCACAGGCCAGGTGACATATGTAGAGAAAGAAACAGAGTTGATAGCCCGGATTTTTGCAAAGTCAGGAGGACTGGGGTATTGTTTAAAAATGGCAGGTGGGTCCTAATTCTGCAATTCCTGATCCTTTACCTGGCATCTGTGATTTCCAATAGTGCCTCTTAGGGTATGCCCTGAGATTCTTGCCTGAAGTTCCGGAAATCCATTAGTTTGTGGAAACCCCTGAGCCCTAAGAGGAATGTTGATTGACAGCTTTAGTTTTCTGAACTCTGCAGTCGATTCCACAGTGTCTATTTATGCAAAGTTAAGTGATTTTACATGCCTGCAGTTTCTGCTATTAATACTTTCAAAGATCTGGATGATTAACACTTTTATTGCCCAGTAGTAAAGGGACATTTTATAGCACACTGGAAAATAAACAATTTTTTTTACATGCCCTATTATCACTTTTTGGTTCCTTTACCCTACAATGCGTCAGTGGGCATGGAGGTGGTGTGCTTTTGTACAGCAAGTTATGAGGAGGGGAAAAGTGGGCATGATGGTGATACAAGGGGCATAGCCTAGCATATGAGGCACCAGGGCAGGGTGTAATCTGGCATTGGGGGTAGGAGGAGCATTGAGGGTCTGGGTGGGTGGAGGGGTATAATCTAGCATCGGGAGCATCAAGATCCATGGGGATAGAGTGGCACACTTGGACTGACATTTGCAGTGCGGTTGCCTTAAGAGGACATAGTGGGTTTGAGAGGGGCGAGGCCCACCAGCATCATGGTGATGAAAATTCAACCCAATATTTCATGTTGATCTGTGCTTCTAATTATTTCCCATTGCATTTCCTATCTCTTGCATTTGAATTAGCGGGTTATCTCTAGTTGATCAGTTATTATGGGACAAAATGTGGAATACGAATTGGTGATAGTTTTTAAATTTTGTAAAAGCAAGCTTGAAGAAGTTTTCAGTTGTGTGATGCTAGTTAGTGTAGTCCTAGTGGTTCCTGGTTTGAATTGATGGTTTCCTACAATGGTATTCTGTTTCTTTCCTGTTGAGAATGATAGCAGTTTGCCAGGTTATCCACTCCAACTACTGTCAGTGACCCTTGGACTAATTAGTAGTGGGAACATGTTAGAAACATAGAAAGCAGGAGCGGCGGTAGGCCATTCGGCGCTTCGAGCTGATCATGACCGATCATCCAACTGAGTACCCTGTTCCCATTTTCTCTCTACACTCTTCAATCTTTTTAACCCTAACTGTTTTCAAGAAGAGTTAGATACAATGTTTGGCCTCAACTGCTTTCTGTGCATGAAAATTCCGCAGGCTGACTACTGAGTGAAGAAATTTCTCCCCATCTCAGTTTTTAATGCCCCATTTCTAATAATCCTTTCACTAACCACCTAGACTAAACACAAGAATGTGCTCTTGTCAAAATAAAGCATTGCCAGTGTCCCTCCCACCTCTAATTGAGTCAGTCGTCACGTTTCGGGGCGTGGGGTAACAAATGGTTTGAACTCAGCAAAAGACTGAGCAATGCCAAAGATTGTACATGCAGCGCCTTAGTGTTACAAAAGGTTTAAAGAAAAGAACATGGCAAGTTTTTGTAATCAATGGGTTATGGAGGGTCAAGGTCTAGAGTCAAACAACACAAAAGCAGACTCTTTTTAGGAGAGGCGCTAAGCGAATATCTTTCGTCAGTATTCACACATGAAAAAGACAATGTTGTTGAGGAGAATACTGAGATACAGGTTATTAGATTAGATGGCATTGAGGTTCATAAGGAGGAAGTGTTTGCAGAATTGCTAAGTGTGAAAATAGGTAAATCCCCTGGGTCGGATGGAACTTATCCTAGGATTCTCTAGGAAGCTAGGGATGAGTTTGCAGAGCCTTTGGCTTTGATCTTTATGTCGTCGTTGTCTGCAGGATTAGTGCCTGAAGACTGGAGGATAGCAAATGTCCCCTTGTTCAAGAAGGGGAGTAGAGACAACTCTGGTAATTACAGACCAATGAGCCTTATTACGGTTGTGGGTAAAGTGTTGGAGAGGATTATAAGAGATAGGAATATTTGATTAGGGATAGTCAACACAGTTTTGTGAAGGGTAGGTCGTGACTCACAAGGGGTGATTTAGCAGCTTGGATCAGAAATTGGCTCGCTGTGAGAAGACAGAGAATGGTAGTTGATGGGAAATGTTCATCCTGGAGTTCAGTTACTAGTGATGTACCACAAGGATCTGTTTTGGGGCCACTGATGTTTGTCATTTTTACAAGTGACCTGGATGAGGGTGTAGAAGGATGGGTTAGTAAATTTGCGGATGACACTAAAGTCGGTGGAGTTGTGGATAGTGCAGAAGGATTTTGCAGGTTACAGAGGGACATAGATGACCTGCAGAGCTAGGCCGAGAGTTGGCAAATGGAGTTTAATGTGGAAAAGTGTGAGGTGATTCACTTTGGAAAGAGTAACAGGAATACAGAGTACTGGGCTAATGGTAAAATTCTTGGTAGTGTGGATGAGCAGAGAGATCTCGGTGTCCATGTGCATAGATCCCTGAAAGTTGCCACCCAGCTTGATCGGGCTGTTAAGAAGGGGTATGGTGTGTTAGGTTTTATTGGTAGAGGAATTGAGTTTCGGAGCCTTGAGGTCATGTTGCAACTGTACAAAACTCTGGTGCGGCCGCACTTGGAGTATTGCGTACAGTTCTGGTCGCCACCTTACAGGAAGGTTGTGGAAGCAATGGAAAGGGTGCAGAGGAGATTTACCAGGATGTTGCCTGGTATGGAGGGAAGGACTTGTGAGGAAAAGCTGAGGGACTTGAGGCTGTTTTCATTAGAGAGAAGAAGGATAAGAGGCGATTTAGTAGAGATATACATGATGATCAGAGGATTGGATAGGGTGGACAGTGAGAGCCTTTTTCCTCGGATGGTGATGGCTAGCACAAGGGAGCGTAGCTTTAAATTGAGGAGTGATAGATATATTCCAGACGTCAGAGGTAGGGTCTTTACTCAGTAGTAAGGGTGTGGAATACCCTGCCTGCAACAGTAGTAGACTCGCCAACTTTAAGGGCATTTAAATGGTCATTGGATAAACAGATGGATGATAATGGAATAGTGTAGGTTAGATGGGCTTCTGATTGGTTTCACAGGTTGGCGCAAGATCGAGGGCCAAAGGGCCTGTACTGCATTGTAATGTTCTATGTTCTAAGTTATCTACGAGTAGACATCCCAAACTTACCTAGTTCCAATTGCCAGTATTTGGCCCATATCCCTCTAAGCCCTTCCTATTTATATACACATGCAGATGCGTTTTCAATGTTGTCATTGTATCAGCCTCCACCAACACCTCTGGCAGCTTGTTCCATACACGCACCACCCTCTGTGGAAAAAGTTCCATGCAAGAAGACAAGAATCAGATTCAGGAGTAATGTTCCAAAGTATTTGAATCTGAAATGGAAATAAATGCAGGGGAATGGGATGAGTCAGATTGCTCTTTCAAAATGTCAGGAAAGGCTGAGTGGGCCGAATGGCTTCATGATACATGATTTGGTTCCATTTGTAATGGTTGTCCATGGCTTTTTTTTTGTCAGATGGAATTGAGAGATGTTGAACGAAAGATTGCCCAGCAAGCTGCGAAGCTTCAGGGAGTAGATGTGAACCGCACAATGCAGCAGGTCAACCAGGAGAAGCAAGAGATGCAGCTTCAACTGGAGACAGGTAAGAAAGAGTAAAGATTGCTCTTAAAGTGTAAATGCTTGCATTTCCATCTGAGGTTCCCAAATCAGCCTTCGGCTCAGGTTAATTACAAACAGCACCCTGTCTGACATCCTCTAAACAGAGGAACCCAGGTGTCCACTTACCAAAGTCCAAACTTTTCATTGAGTGCCCTAAACATCAGTACCTTCTCGTGTTGAGTTTAACCAGCTAAAACTGTGCACTCACCAACTCATGGCATGGGTGAGCTTTCTGTTCACCTACATCAGTTTATTAATGTGTCATTATCTTGCAGCAATGTGCGCAATTAAATGGCAGAAATTAGTCTGTTATCCAGTAAATAAGCAACTGCCTTGGCCAACTTAATTATAATGTTGGCTTTCAGTATTGCAATCCTAAGTAAAAACAGAGATGCAGTCTTGTCTAGCTGAAGTTTCAGATCATAAGGTGTGTCTCTTGTCAGGTTGAAATCCAAGTTATTTCTGTCATCATCATGCAGTCTTGGATATAGGTCTTCACTGTAAAAAACACATTATTCCCTTACCCACCCCCATAACTTCATAGGAAACCTCACTGAATTTGATTTATGGGCTAATTTAATAAGGGAAGGATCTTAGCCTTTGCTAAGCAAGATAGCATGATTCCCATGAGTGCCAAAGTGAATTATCTTCAAATTTGAATTAAATTGGCATCAATATAAAATATGAATCAATAATTTTCAATTGCAGCATTATACCGTTATAAGCTCCATTAGTGTGGCTGTTCACTAACAATGTCACAATGCACAGCAACATTTTAACTCTTCAGACAGTTGATGCTGCCCAGTCTTAGGCAGCACACGTGTTGCTTGCCACTAAACAGTCATGTGTTAGATAATGATTAACTCCAACAGGAGAGAATCACCCTTTGACATTCAGTGGTATTAAGTCACTGAATTTCCCCCAATATTAAGATCCTGGGGGTAACATTTGTTCTAAGCGGCACAATTGTTCTGAACGTCCACATATGTCACAATGTTCTGGATGTGAGTATGCTCGCTGAGCTGGAAGGTTAGTTTTCAGACATTTCATCACCATTCTCTGTAACATCATCAGTGAGCCTCCGATGAAGCGCTGGTGTTATGTCCCGCTTTCTATTTATCTGTTTAGGTTTCCTTGGTTTGGTGATGTCGTTTCCTGTTCTTTTTCTCAGAGGATGGTAGATTGATTTGGAGCCAGTGTGTTTGTTGATAGAGTTCCGGTTGGAATGCCATGCTTCTAGGAATTCTCGTGCGTGTCTCTGTTTGGCTTGTCCTAGGATGGATGTCTCTTAATGTGCCAACATGTTGACTTTCACATTTGGAAGTCACTGCTGTGAACGGACCTCTTAAGTTCTGAGCAGAAGACAAAATAATTTGCAGGAACATAGTTTGTGGGGTTATCATTGACCAGAAATTGAACTGGATCGGCCATATAAATACTGTGCGTACAAGGTCAGATGCACAGACTCTTTCATCGAATAACTCACCACCAAGCTCCCACTTACTTGTGCATCGTCTGCAAGGTGCAATTCAGGAGTGTGGTGGCATACTCTCCTTTTGCCTGGATGAGTATAGCCCTTACGTCACTCTGGAAGCTTGACACCATCCAAGAAAAAGCAGCAACTTGATTGGCATCGCATTTACTACCTTCAACATTCAGTCTCTTCACTAATGTAGGGTGTTGGCAGTCTATACCATCTACAAGATGCACTGCAGTATCTTTCTGAGGCTTCTTTGGCAGCATCTTTCAAAACTGTGACTCCAGCCTCCTGGAAGAACAAGGGCAGCAGATACATTGGAATACAGTGTTATGAAGTCCTCTCCAAGCCATATTCCATCCTTGGTTAGAACTGCATTGCCACAGTAGCTGAGTTAAAACCCTGGACCTCCTTTAACGGCATTGCATGATACGACTGCAGCTGTTCAAGAAAGCAAGTCTGTACCACCTTTTCCAGGGAAAATTGGGATGGGAAGTAAATACTCTCATCACTTGAATGAAAAAAGAAAACTGGAATAAGGCAGCGAGTCTTGTAAATTTGAGAAACAGTAACAACTTGCTGGAAAAGCTCAACAGGTTGGCAGCATCTATGAGTAGAAATCGGAGCTAATGTTTCGGGTCTGGTGACTCTTCCTCAGAACTGTAACTTTGAGGTGTATTTATAAGCAGAGCTTACAGTGCTGATGGTAAAATGAGTGTCAGATATAGCTCGCTTGGTTTGTGTGCATTTACCAGATCCTTTTATTTTCGTTCACTCATGCGATGTCAGTGTTGTTGACCGAGCCAGCACCTTTTTGCACGTCCCAGTCACCTTTGAGAAGGTGGTGGTGAGCAGCCTTCTTGACCCACTGCAGTCCACTCGAAGTAGATAGATCTGCAATGCTGTTAGGGAGGGAATTCCAGGGTTTTGAATGGCAAAAGTGAAGGAATAGCTATATATTTCCAAGTTAGGGTGGTGAGAGGCTTGGAGCAGAACTTGTAGTTGGTGGTGTGCTCGTGTTTTTGCTGCCTGTGCCCTTCTAGATGATAGTCATCATGGATTTGGAAGGGCATACAGGTTGATTTAAATTTTGATGAACATAAACTGGACAGTAATTAGTCATTGTAATTTTCTCCACATTGTGGTAAGTAGCTGATATGCTGGGCATGGTTTAATAGGGAGATTTAGTAAGGTAAAACTGCTTCAAAGTAATTTTTAAGGCATCTTGCTGTGCAGCTGTTGCATAGGTAGAGATAACCATAGTGTGGGAATTTATTGAGCGTGACTGGGAAAGCCCTGTTTTTCTTATTATGAGGTAAATAAAAAAGCAGCTCTGCATAAAGTGTGGCAAAAGATATATTGTTGGATTGTGTTTTAATTCAGTCTATTGTGCTTATCACATAATAACTTGAATATACCGCTGAGTTAAGAGCAGTCACACAAAAAACAGGCACATTTTGAGGCAATTTTCTTTTTTAAAAATGTATGCCAAGTTACAGCTGTCAGCACTCATGGCAAGCATTATTGTGCTTAATCTCTACTGGCACTGAGCATCATTCAAGGTCAGATCTTTGGAGTAGGTTTTTAAATGATAGTGGGGATATACAGTGTCCCATGGCATTGTTCAAAGAGTTGATCAAGGTTCATCCAGAACCTAAGCATCACCAAAACTAATCAGCTATAGTTAGTTCTCTCATTTTCTGTTTGCTTTGTCAAATCGCTAGCTGTTCATACAAAGCAAGTAACTCGTGACTCATCTCTGTGAATTGCTTAGGGATATTCTGTGGATGCAAAGTTGATAATGAAACACACTATATTTCTTGTTTAGATGAATAGATGAAGCCAAACATTGAACCAATTTCCTGCAACTTGATATACAAATGTTTCAAATAGACATTTTGCACAATGTATTTTTATTCAAACAATGCTTTAGGTAAAACAAAAGGCCCAAGTTGTTCACCTTCTGAAATGTAATGTATTTTTGGCTAGAATGTCATATCTATTATCAAAATGTTGACTTTGCTTATTGATGAATGATTTAATGCATAGCTGCTGGGAATATGTATGCAAGTTAGTGTAATTCTGTTTTAGAAATGAAAGCTAAGTAGAAGGATGATAAGATGTGAGAACTTTTCTGTTGCCCAGAGAAGGTTTGGCCTGTATTGGAAATGATGGCAGTCAATTTTATGACTAGGGTGATGCATTATTTCAATACTTTCCAGCCATGTGATATCTCTGATTGCGGTTTTGTATGTCATGCAAGGAAATTGCCACAACAAAGACTGAAATGATTTCATCTTTCAACTGAGATTTTGATTCCTCATCTCCCTTTGAAAATTATGTTGTTGGTTGTTAGACAAAAAAATGTCCAAGTGAGGAACAATACTTAGAGTTACTGATCCCACAGAATCCACAGATACAGTGGTTGAAGATGATGTGATTATAATAAGGTTAGTCAGGTTAATAAGATAGAATTTGAGTTCCCTGAGTGGGGCTGTTACACTCATCCAATCAGGGAGCCCAGGCTGACATCCTGTTCATTTCGAGAGCTGGCCCTGAGGGCGTTGGGCCAATGTCAAGTACTGTGCATGTGTTATTAAAGGGTGACTAGGGGATACTGGCCTCTGTGGAGTTATGTCAGAAATGGAATGTGTTCGTACAAAGCTTTACAGTCTCTTGTCAGCCTTTGTTCAGATGATCCAACCTTTTTGCTGAAATTCTCATACTATTGGAAAGCAATTTTTAGTCCCTTTTCGAAAAATGGTAATTTTGTTTCTGTTTAAATCCTTGAACAGAAGATTGGAAATTGATTGTATAAAAACAACATGGAAATGGAGAGTTGGTGTGGGTTGGTAGGATTAGTTGGGGGGTAGTGGCAGTGTCAGAGAATCATAGAATACAGAAGAGGTCCTTTGGCCCATTGAGTCAGTACCACCAAAACTTCGCTATATCCACAACAATTGTTTATGCCTCCATTCTTCTGACCAAATTGCACAACTTCTCACTTTCCCACTTTTTGTATACTGTCTGCCATTCCTTTGCACACTGTCCTAGCCTGTCGAAGTCCTCCCTGTAGCCTCCCCATTCCCTCAACACTACCTGTCCCTCCACCTATCTTTATATCAGCTACAAGCATAGCGACAATGCCCCAGTTCTGTTGTCCGGATTGTTAATGTTTAACACGAATAATTGTGGTTCCAACACTGACATCTGTGGAATCCACTAGTCACCAACTGCCAACCTGGGAAAAACCCTTTATCTTGACTCTGTCTTCTGCCAGTCACCAATCCTGTATCCATGCCAGCACCTTGCCCCCAAAACCGTGAACTCCTATCTTATTTAGCAGCCTCCTGTGCAGCACTTTGTCAAAGACTTTCTGGAAAATCCAAATAGATCACATCCTCCTTTTATCTAACTTGCTCATTTTCTCCTCAAAAAAAGTCTTGACAGATTTACTGGGCATGGTCTTATTCACCATGCACTTCCAAGTACTCCACAATCTCAACCTTAACAAATGGACTCTAAGACATTGCCAATGACCAAGATCAGGCTAACTGGCCTATTGTTTCCTGAATTCTGCATCCCCACCTTCATAAATAGGGGTGTTATGTTACCCATTTTGTGGTCCTATGGGATCCTCCCTGACTCCAGTGATTCCTGAAAGATCACCACCGATGCCTCCACAATTTCCTCCATTATCTGCTTCAGAACTCTGGAGAGCAGCCCATGTGGCCCATCTGATTTATCCACCTTCAGACCTTTCAGCTGTCCTAGCACTTCCTCCTTAGTGCTGGCCACACTGCTCACCTCTGCTCCCTGACTCTCTGCTATGCTGTTGGTGCCTCCACCATGAGAACTAATGCAAAGTACCTATTTAGTTTTCTGCCATTTCTTCATTTCCCATTGCTCCTTCTCTGGTCTCATTTGCTAGTGGCCCAATGTCCGGTCTTGCCTCTCTCTTACCTTTTAGATACACTTAAAAAAAAAACGACAATTGCAGTCATTTTCTTTATTACTCGCTACTTACGCTTGTACTTCATTATCTCCCCTACTTATTGGTTTTTAAGGACTTCCCAATCTTCGCCACATTGCACGCTTTTTCTTTTGCTTTTATGTGACTTCCCTTGCTAGTCATGGATGCCTCGTCCTTCCCTTAGCCTGTTTCTTCTTCCTCGGGTTGAATTTGTGCTATGCTTCCCAGCTTCCCCATACAAACTTTTGCCATTGCTGCTCCAGGATCTTTCCTGCTAGGCGCCCCTTCCAATCAACTCTGTTCTTACTTGGATCTTTCTACTTATTGTTACTCAGTTGCAAAACAATTATGTCTGATTCCAACTTCTCTCCTCAAATTGTAGGATGAATTCTAACACATTGCGGTCACTGCCCCCGAACAGTTCCTTCACCTTAACCTCCCAAATCAAGTCTGCCTCACTACACATCACGAAATCCAGAATTGCCTCTTCACTCATGAACTCTACCACAAGCTGCTCCAAAAAAAACCTTGCAGACATTCTACAAATTTCTTTTCCTGAGATCCGCTACCAATCTGATTTTTTTCCCAGTCCACCTGCATATTGAAGCCCCCATGATTATAGTAGCAGTGCCTGTATTACTTGCCTTTCCTAGCTCCTGATTTATTTTCTTCCCCACATCCTAACTACTGCTAGGAGGCCTGTAGTCAATCCTTGAGGGTCTTTTATTTCCTTTACAGCTCCTCAACTCTACCCATCCTGATTCTGTGCCGTCTGACCCGATATCACTACTTGCTGTCAATTCAATTCCATTTCTTACTAACAAGGCAACTGCATCCACTTTGCCCTTCTGCATGTCCTTTCAATAGGATGTATAAACTTGGATATTTGGTTCCCGATCTGTTATCTCCTTGCAGCCAGGCCTCTGTGATACCCACAACCTCATGCCTGCCAACTTCAATCTGCAATGCAAGCTCATTTCCCTCGTTTCATATACTGCATGTGTTTGAGTACAGCACAGTCAGTCCTTGCTCTACTTCTCACACTTGTCCCCTTATTTACTGTGCCTGAAGTTAAATTCCTGACCCTTTCCATACTATTATTGTTCTGGAAACTTCAACCTCTGATGAGCCCTCACCCCCTTTAACTTTTTCCCTAATTTTCCATGGAACTGAAACATTACGCTCCCTGCCCCCGCCACAACTGCTGCCATTTAGTTTAAAGCTGTAGCCACAGCACTAGTCATGTGATTTGCCAGGCCACCAGTGCCAGTGGGTGGAGCCCATCCCATCAGAACAGTTCATCCTTCCTAGTACTAGTGCCAATGGCCCATGCGTTCCAGCCTGTTCCTCCCACACCAATCTTTGAGTGACACATTTACCTTTTTGATCTTGTTGACCCTGTAGAAATTTGCTCATGGCTCAGGTGATAATCCAGAGGTTACTACCTTTTTGGTTCTGCTTTCTAATTTACCTCAGAGCTGCTCTCATTCCCTCTGCAAAATGTCTTTCCTGTTTCCTCCCATTTTGTTGGTGCATACATGGACCACGACAACTGGATCTTTCTTCTTCTCAATCCATGTTCCTCTGCAGCCCAGATGAGATATCCGGAACCCGTGCACCAGGCAGGCAATACAGCCTTTGGGACACTCAATCCTGTCTACAGAGACCACGGTCTATTCCCCTGACTGTACTATCCCAATTACAGCTGTATTTCTCTTCTCTTTCCCCCATGTACCATCATGCTGTGGTCCATTTGCTCATTCTCCTTCAGTCCCCACACATACATTCAGGCAGCAAGAATCTCAAAAATGTTCAGTAAGCTCAAAGGCTGAGGCTCCTTTGGCAGAACATCCCAGACCCCTCTCCCTTACTCACTGGTAGTCCCGCTATCCTGTCCCTGACCACTGACCAAATTTGAGGTAGTTAATCGAAGGGCTGTGACTGCCTCCTGAAACACAGCATCCAGGAAACTCACTGCCACCCTGATGTGCCGCACTGTTTGAAGCTCAGAGTCCAGCAAATCAGTTCTCAGCCACACTTCCTCAAGCAACCAACAGATGCAGCCACTGTGAACCACAATGGGGTCCACCATTTCCCCACCCTGGCCCAGCATCTCTCTCTTTTGAGTTATTTAGGACTTAATTTGATTTGTAGCAATTTCATACTGTTAGTTTGTGGGCTGTAAATATTTATCCTGTTTACCTGCAAACTGAAAAATATTCAACTTAGTAACTGTCATTAACCAGTGAACTTACAGTTTATCTGTAATGTCACTATGTTGTGTTGGATGCCTGATCCTGGACTTCAGTTTATCCTGCTTTTTAAAACAAAACAAATTACACACTATGAATCAGAAAATAGGCAAGCAGAAAGCACCCAGTTTCCCTCTGCACCAAATCCCACATTGCCTCCAAATTCCCCGGATTACATACATACTTTTGGGAGTTAGATACAGCCTACGTGATCTCTCCTTCCGGAACATGTGAAGCTTACTGAACCACTCACTCCAAATTCATTTCCAGCCAAAAACAATTGCCCTGAACATTGGTAACAAAGTGTGGAGCTGGATGAACACAGCAGGCCAAGCAGCATCTCAGGAGCACAAAAGTTGACGTTTCGGGCCTAGACCCTTCATCAGAGAGCCCTTCATTAGCCCTGAACATTGGCATCAGATCGGCAACATATCTTTGGGACTTGGACATCTCTCAAAAAAACTCATTCATTCAGGTTTGGGAGGCATGACCTCCCTGGCACAAAGTCAAGTTGCTTTTCACTAATAAGTCTGTATTTTTCCAAATATGAATTAAATACTTTCCATATGAACCTTCTGCAATAATTTCCCTCTCACTGATATAAGGCTCACTGGCCTGTAATTCCCCAGGTTATTTCTACTATCTTCCTTAAACAAGAAACAATGTTGCTAGCTATTCTTCAGTCCCCTGGGACCTTCCCTGTGACAAAAGAGAATACAAAAATTTTGTACAAGGCCCATGCCAGTGTTTTTTCATGCCCAATCTTGCCTAATATTTATTATGTTTCACCTACACTTTCTATACTGCACCAGGGCAGCTTTGCACCTGCTAAAGGCCTCTCTCTGCCTTTTGAATCAGTCCTGAGTATTTCTAAATAAAAACCAAGAGAACTGTTGATGCTGTAAATTGTTCCAGAGTATTCCTAGACATTCAGGATTTTCACCGTAAAGGGAACATGAAGATCTGCGCATTCCCCAATTCCTTTTTGAACACCCCCTGCTGTTTTGCTGTAGATTTTCCCACAATCAGCTGCTCCCAGACTACTTTAGCCAAATCCTACCTTATTTTATTAAAACCCACCTTGCTTAAATCCAAAAAAAGCACTTTACAAACCATCTTTCTCTTTTCCCAGAACAATTAAATCATACTGTTTTGTGGTTGTTTGCATTAAAATGCTCCCCCACTGCCACATCAACCAACTGGCTTCCTTCCCCAAAATTAAGTCAGCTGTGTACTGACCCTCACAGACCCTTCTACATGTTTCCAAAAAAACTTGCTCAATCCATTTCAAGGCATCTGTGCCCTCCAAATCCTTTATACTATGACAATACCAACTAACATTAGGGAACTTTTAAAATTCCTAATATATTACACACCTAAGTGAATTGTCTACATACCTGCTCCTGTATTGCCCACTGACTGGCTGGGGGCCTATAATACACTGCCAGCATTGTTACTGCTCCTTGTTATTTCTAAGCTCTATCCACAAAGCCTCATTTGAAGATTCTTCCAAGTTAGTGACTCCTTATTGCAGGAACTGACTCCTCAAAGAGGAGGTGGTGTTGCATTTTTAAGTTAGACCATCCCCTATTCCGCAGAACGTTCAGTTGCCAGGCCTGCTAATGGCAACAATATCACACCTCCATGTGTCAATTCATTCCCTTAACTCATTTGTCTTAACTATAATACTGAGCATTACAGACCATCCAGCCTCACCTTGCACCCTTGAATCTCAAACATAGCTGAACTGTCTCTGTCTTGGTTCCTTTACTAAAGCATGTTATGTCCCTATTGTACTAACGCTCTGTGAATGCACCCCCTGCCTAACTGGATTAAAATACTTCCAAAAGCCCTAGAAAACCTACCCAAAGAATATTGGTCTCATTCTGGATCAGAAGCAGACTCCAATAGGTACAGGTCCCACCTTCCCCAGAAACAGTCCCAGTGAACTAGGAATCTAAAATTCTCCCACTTTCACCAACTTTTGAACCATCCATTCATCTGCCCTATTCTCTTAATTCTGTTCTCGCTAGCACATGGCGCTGAGAACAATCCAGTCATTTCAGTCTCCGAGGTCCTGCTTTATAATTTGTTACTTAGCTCCCTGAATTCTTGATGCAAGTTGGTATCACTTATGACTTGAACTCAGGACGTTCTGCCTCAGAAGGATGAGTCCTGCATCGTTTTCAAACTGCTTTTGAATTAGATTAAGAATTTATTGCATTCTGGTGGGAAAAATTTATTGGCAGCTTATTTGTGTGGGGGACAGATACTGATTGTATCTACAAGCTTGAACTGCTATTCTTTACCATCTCTATTACTGATCTGTATTAATGCATTGGGAGCCCAGTCTGCAAGCATGCAGATGATACGAAGATGTGTGTGGGTGGTATTACCTTGAACAAGAAGAATAGATGAGATTTAGATTTCGATGCAATGAGGAAATGGTCATGTATCTGGCAGAGGCCATTGAGAATAGATAAACGTGCTATATGACTTGTGCTGATGGATAATCTCCACCATGTATAAACCAAGCAAAGTTCAGAGCTAATATCAATTGAGCAGGAAATGGGCTGAGGTGTTCCAAAACAGTAATCACTAAAGATTCACAGCCAGTGTCATAAAGCTATTGGAAAGCAAAATGCAAGCATTGACATTGTTGTGCAGAAGATCCAAAATGTAACACAGCCATCACATTACCCTTTGTGTACAAATGTCAGGGGGTTAGACCCCATCTAGAACAAGGAGGGTTTTTATGGCACCTCTTGTGGCATGTTTGGACACGGGGTGGGGGGGGTGGGGCTATTTAATTAGATGGAATTGGGACGGAGGCGCTAGTGGTTGGACATCCTGCCCAGTTGCTAATCAAGGCCAGTAAATGGCCAGTTAAAGACCATGTAAGGCCCTCACCCCTGCCACTGGTATTCAAAAGCACTCTGTGCCTCATCAAGGGATCTGGCATCAAAAGGGGCTAAACCCACTGGGAATGATTTCCCTCTGCCTGAACCCCAAAACCTTGGTGATGGTCTCTTGTCTCCACATCAAACCCCTCCTGCCAACAGGCCTGGGTCCCTCATTGGTCCAGAGCCGTCGGTGATTTGTTATGGCAAGGATGAGTTTCTAACCTTGGCCTCCCTAATCCAGGAGAAGGACTGTTAGTGGCCATATGCTTAACATGTTGGGGCCTCCCACGTATAGTCATTGAGGGAATCTTGTTAGCTTTCCATCGGAGGCTTCCATGAAAGCTTCCGAGATTGTGTTCTCTCAGTATGAGGACATATATAGATTTCTCTAATAAGCTAACCCTCACTTCACCAACAACTGATCGTGATATTTAAGATAAATCAATGGTGTTTAGAAAAAAACTAGGCTGGTGTTCTCATTGAAGCTAACAGTGCAGTGTCGAAAAGGAAGATGAGGTTTTGGGAGTTGCTCACTGATTTTCTGAAAGAGGTTTAAAGTGCCAGAGAGACGTTTCCCAGAATGCTGTTTTCTTGCATTAACTCCTTCATCATCCCAGACCGGCCAACAGGTTATACCCCTTTTATATTTGCAGCACCTAAGAAATCGTATATACCAGCTGGGCTTTTCCTGCATGTTGTTTGCACTAGAGTGTGACATGTTTGTGAAGCTCACTGGCTGCTGATCCAGCAACACTTAAATCTTGAAATTCTTTTCCACAGCGTCGAACTCCATGACCTTGCCCTTCATTAGCCGTGTAATCACCCCCAGCTCAGCAACCTTCCAAAACTTCGGCACCCCTTCAGTTCTGGCCTACTGCGCACCGTTCCAGTCCATTTGTTATACTTCTCCATTGGTAGGCATTCCTTCAGCCACCTCAGCACTTCACTCTGGAATCTGCTCCTTAAACATCTCCACCAACGTACTGTCCTCTGGTTAAGTTACTCCTTGAGATTTACCTCTCACAGCGAAGTCAGATTTTGTTTAACCGCTTTCATGCCATGTACGTTTGTTTTCTATTTTGTGCAAGGCACTCTATAAATACAAAGTTGTCAACTGCGCATTAGAATTGTTTGACTGATAACTCGGCAAGACAGACGTCCACTTGGAGGACTTGCTGATAGGTGGGCTCCTCAGATGGAACACAAATCAGGTTCAAACCAAAACTGTTGTTTGAATATTCATAAACGCCTGATGAAAATCTGCAGCCCTTGTTGGAGACATGACCTTTGACGTGAACATGCTGTGATATTGCTGTTTCCATTGTAGTGTGCAATAAAATAGAACTGAAGCGGAAAATGATTCAAGATCACCAAGAGCAGATCCAGCTTCTGAAGAGTATTGTCAACGAGGTCCAAGCTGAGAAACTCCAAATCGCCAGCAACATGCAGCGACGTCAGCAGCTGGAAGAACAGAGTGCTGAGTTTTCCACAGAGGTTCAGTCCCTACAAAGAGAAATAAGAGTTAGTAGTTTTTAATTTGGTTTGTGTCCTTCAAGAGCAAACTATTTTGCCCTACGCTGTTCGTTTCGTTATCCTGCAGTCTCCATTACAAAGCAGCCACTTGCTGCATGCTCAGTTTCAATCCTACATTGTCCGACTTGTCTCATTTCTTCCACTTAAGTTGGAATATTTATTCCTTTGTGGGCTCCATCCATGAAAATTTAAAGCGGAGGTTCAGTGGCATTTTTTTATGCAAACCTCTGAAACATGGTAGAAATTGTTTCTGGAAACCTGTCGGAAGTAACACTGAGAGGTCCACTGTATACGTCTGCATCTCAAATATCCCATAAGGTCTCTTTGACTGTGTTTAGAGACTTCCATACTTGTTGCTTTATTCTGGACCATCATTTCAGACACTTCTCCTGATTTTGTTGTCACGCCCCCAAATGAAAAGTAGGTGGGGGTAGAGTTGCACTTGGCTTTTGTTGACCCTCTTTCCTGTTCTTCCCAGGTGCCCCTCTCCAGAACAGTCTCTCATTGTTCACGGGAAAGACGTGCATGAAGTCTTTCTGGGGGAGATGATGACCTAGTGTTATTATCGCTGGACTGTTAATCCAGAGACCCGAATGATGTTCTGGGGCCCACGTTCGAATCCCACCCCAATAGTTGGTGTAATTTGAATTCATTTAAAAACCTGGAATTTATCATCTAATGACGACTATTGGTTGATAAGACCCATATGATTCACTTAACACCTTTTTTAGGGAAGGAAACTTGTCATCCTTACCCGGTCTGGCCTACATGTGACCCCAGAGCCACAGCAATGTGGTTGATTCTTAACTGCCCTCTGGACAATTAAGGATGGGCAATAAATGATCGTTTAAAAAAAAGACTGACCAGTAGGGGACATGAGGACTACTCTTGCCTGTAACACAACATCTCACCCGTTTATCTACCGTAAGGACGTCCCCTTGAGATGAGCTGTTGAGCATTACTTCAACTGAGAAGCCATTTAATCAGCTTTGTTCCAGCAGAGACCCTCAGGAAATGCGTGAATCTAAATTTAAATTGGAATTAGTAGTAATACAATTTTTTAAAGTGGATTATGAAAAAAATAGAAAGTCCATTAAATATGAGTTTGCTCTCTTGCAGGAATCTAAGGAACAGTTACCCCCACTAGCTGCAGCTCTAGATAAACTACAGCAAGAAAAACAGGATCTGATAGAGAGGAAAAACACGAGCTGCAAGGAGATACAAGATAAGGTCAGACATAAGATGCTTGAATTCCAACCTAAAGATTTTTGAATTGCAGTTCCAGAAGAGGTATCAAATGTGCATGCTTGTGTTGGTGGCTTTCTATGGTGAAGGTGTGGCACAGATACAGACCATTTGGCTCAGCTGGCCAAGGCTTCTCATGCCTCTCCCCTCACTGTTCCAATCCCAAAAGTGAAAACCTTCTACTCCTTTTTCCATTGAGTTTGACAAGCTTCCACTCAAATGTACCTGTTCTAGGTCTTGCCAGGCTTTTATTTACACTCGGATTAAAGGAACAAATCTGGACCAATTTTAATTGTGTGTTTCATCAGCTAACTGTAGATCTTCATTGTGAAGAAAACACAAGCATGCTTTTGGAAAGAAGAAAAGTTTTGTATAAACTGACATTTTGAATTAATTGAAATTTTAACTGTCTTTGGTCTAGATAAATGAAATAAAAGAAAAAGTCAAAAATATTGATGATTATGCAAGAGAAATTGAGAAATACATCAAGGAAAGAAGAGATGAACACAAAAAGGTAGACTCAGTAACTTACAGATGAGCAGTTATTACCTGAAATGCTCTTGATTTGTTTTAACTTCTGTGTATTTCTGTTACTTTCCAAGCAAAAAGAATCTGAGCTTCAAGACACCACGACTCAGCTAAATGAAGCTGAAAAGCATCGAGACAGGATACGTAAAGATATGGAGGCTACGCGGAAGGACATCAACACACAGAAAGTAAGGGAAGCGATTTACTTTCATAAACTACTTCTGAAACAATCTGACTTATACAACTTGAAACTACATCCAAAGACAAAATTATTGTGGATGCTGGAAATCTTAAAGAATACAAAGTTTTTATGAAACCCAATGAACCTGGCAGCATCTCTAAAGAGGGAAACAGAGCTAACACAGAAATTGGAGACATTTAGCCCATTGAGCTTGTTATGCCATTTAATATGATGATGGCTGCTCCTCTGTCTCAAGCTTTCTCTCCATATCCTTTGATGCCTTGAATATCTAAAAATCTGTCATGAATTTTCTTAGTGATACAGTCTTCTGTGTTATAGAAGAATGCAGCACAGAAACACTCGCTTCTCTCCAAATCCTCCATGCCAACCGGGTTTCTTTAACTAAGCTAGTCCCACTTGCCTGCATTTGGTCCTTTTTATTCCTCTAAATCTTTCCCTATTCATGTACCGGTCCAAATGTCTTTTAAACGTGGTCACTGGACCGGCATCTACTATTTCTTCAGGCAGTTCATTCCATACACGCACCACCCTCTGTTGCCCCTCAGGTCCCGTTTAAACCTTTCTCCTCTCACCTTAGAACTATGGCCTCTGATTTTGATTCCCTTACCCTAGGAGAAAGACCTTTACTATTCACCTGTTTTTGCCTCATTTGATTTTATAAAACTGCTAGTGCATTCCACAAGAAGACCACCCTCCGAGTTTGCTATGTTACTGCCCTGTGTGCTGAGATTGTGTCTTCTGATTCTAGATTCCCCAACCAGGAGAATCCTCCCTGTATCTAGCCCTATTAGAATTTTAGAACTTTAACGCTTCAGCTCACTCACCTGTCACCAGAATATTTATAGTTTCTTTAGAGCCACAAAATATCCCAAAGTGATGGCAGGTGGAACTGAGAATAAAGTGAGAAAATCTAGGGAAAAAGATATTGGGAAAACTGACCAATGGATGTGGTCAATGGCACAGGTCTCAAGTAAGCTTTTGAAGGAAAAGTTTTAGCAGTGAAGAGCGATTAGGAATAATGTTAGGAGCAAGGTAGTTGAAGACTGCACTGTTGTTAGCAGAAGATAGCATAAAGCAAATCAAATTCAGTTAAAGTGAGCAAGAATATGGGTTTGGAAGAGTAGCAAGGGTAAGGCAAAATTATGGAGAATTGTGATTAAATCAGTGAGTTGGGTACAAGGAATTATTTAACTTTATAAGCACAGGCGATAGAGCGGTTGGACTGGAAGAATGCTATGGAATTCTGGATTTTTAAAAAAAGGCAAATGATTCATACCTTCATAATGTCTCCGTGTTTTCCTGCTTATGAAGTATTAATTGTTTAGATTATTGCAGCCACAGAAATTCCATTGGTATGGCTTTGATCTTGTTTAGTTGATGTGTTTTTGATGCAGTAAATGAAGCATTTCCTTCATGTGATCGGGATAGATGGAGTAAACCAGCTCTTTCTAACAGCAAGACCCTTCATGTACAGGTCTTTGGCATTTTACAAAGATGTTGTTGGGTTCAATCTGCCCATTGTGCTGCCCCACACCCAAATTTTCACCCTTCACCTGCAGTAGGGTTATGGTTAGGGTTAGAGCTGACCCCCTCCTGCACACGCCATAATCCTCAATTGCAAGCTGTACTTCTGGTGAAATAGGGAAGGCTGACTTTGTGTGATGCTTTTCACAGCCTCAAGATGTCTAGGAAAGCATGACTCGATTAGGGGGCGGGGCGTGCGGTAAATGAACTTGTATTACATTCTCTCAGTGTCTGTTCATTGTAAGATAGTGCACTGAAACTATTATTCAGTCTGGTACCTCCATGCTGATATGGAAAAAGAGGAATTTCCAGTGATAAAGTTTGAAAACTAGAAGATCCTACATATTTCTTTTAGGGAAAGAATTAGCTTGGATCTGCATTGGGCCTGTGTTTGGCACTGCCAGATATGCAACAAAAGTTGTGATTAAAATGATGCTTTGATGTGAACAGTGGGACTAATTTCTAAATTTATCATCAGCTTCTCACTTTTCCCTTTTTGACTGTGTCAGGTTTTTGCTCAATCTGAAAAGCTTTACTTATTCCTTTTTGAATACTTTGTATTTGAATGAAAGATAAATGAAACTGTTACTGTTCTATATAGAGATCAGTACTGAATAATCTGTCTGATGTTTGCAAAGTGCTTTGAGAAACTTGGAAGTCCTGACCAGCGCTTTATGTACACAAATCCATCTTTATGACAAAATCTATCCCTGTTACATAAAATCTAATTTAAAAGATCAGCACTCCAAAAAGAATGTGAAGTACAAAGTAAATCCAGTGTCTTAGTGATAATTATGTCAAGATATCAGGAGAAAAGTCTTCATTCAGACAGTAATTATAATGCAGAATTCGCTACCACACAGAGTGGTTCAGTATTAGATGAATAGAAAAGACATATTTAAGGGGAAGCTGCAGAAGGAAAGGAGGAATAGGAGGATGTATTGCTCAGGCTAGATGTAAAAAGACAGGAGGAGGTGGCATAATGCTAAACTATTAATCCAGAGACCTCGGCAATGTTCTGAGGGTTGGGTTCAAATCCTACCACATCAAGTGGTAGAATTTGAATTCAGTAATTTGGTATTAAGAGTCTAACAATTACCATGGAATTGTTGTCGATTGTCTGGTTCACTAATGTCCTTTAAGGAATTAAAGCTGTAGTTCATGTCTGGCCTACGTGTGACTCCAGACCCACAGCAATGTGTTTCACTCTTGGCTGCCCTTTAACTCCCCTCTTAAGAGATGGATAATGAATATAAGTCACAACCAGTGACTAAAAAAAACTCTAAAAAAAGTAGTGCTAAAGACCATCAGGACCAAATGACCTATTCACATTCTTTAATCATAAGGTCACAGAATCTCTACAGTTTGGGAATCTCTTCAGAGGGTCAGTGTGGACCCAGTGGGGCGAATGGCCTGCTTTCACAAAACCCCACTCCCCCTCCTTTATCCGTGTATCACTGCATTACCTATGGCTAACGCACCTCGCCTGCACATCCCTGGACACTGGGCAATTTTGCATGGGAAGAAACTTGTGCAGACACTGGGAGAATATGCAAACTTCACACAGTCACCTGTGGGTGAAATCGAACACGGATCCCTGGTGCTGTGAGGCACACTGAGCCACCATGTCATATAAGTGTGTGTGTGTGTGTGTGTGTGTGTGACACGCACACAAAATAAAAACTGTAATTGGAAGTTATGGGCAGGCTTTGAAGAAGATGAAAATGTCTTGGTTGAATCTACGTTCCTCTAAGCTCTTGTTCACATGCTTTTATCTTGTAGGAATAAAATTGTTTGTAAAGTATAGAAATTCTGCAGCATTGGACAGGTGGCAGTGTGGTGATTGCCACTGGGTTTCAGAACTGCAAGCCTCCTACAAGGCTGTCGTTCATGGCATTAGATATTTGAGAATACCACACAATTTGTAATTATTTCAGATAGAGTTGAGCTAACTAGGTTGTGCATCCCCCACTGAGTGCTGAGGTTCTTATTGTGTGCTTTATAACCAGTTTCTTGCAATAGCATTGCGAGCTTGGTGCAATGATATTGATTTGCAGTGACTTTAATTTGAAATCGGACAGTCAGCCTGGGAAATGTGAAATAGTTTTTGAGCGGAGTGTTCTCAGTGTTATGTAGTGAGGGTAATGAGAAGAGAACAAAGGACCTGCTTTATAGTGAGCTGGCAGTTCCATCACTGAACAAGTTATGAATGGTCTAAACTTGGAACTTCTGGAGATTTATTAGTTGTATCTTTGTCACCAATAAATGAAAGTAGTGACGTACGAATATAGATGGACCATTGAATAGACCATCTCTTCATTATGGACAAGACATCAGTAGAAAACCAATGAATTGGCAGACCACCATTTGTGCATTTAGCACTTAGCAATGACCTGAAGAGAGGCATAATGAGTGATGTATGACAACCATACAAAAATATAGAGCAGTTTTAATGTCATTAACTGTCCGGAAGTGTTCAAAGGGGAATTATCTGACAAAGTACAACACCCCATCACGTAAGGAGATAATTGGTCAGCTAACCAAAAACTTGTTTAAAGAGTTAAATTTTAAGACATGTCATAAAGAGCAAAAGTGGAGTCGAGAGGCTGATTGATGTAAAAAAGGCAATTTCTGAGCTTGGGCTGTTACAAGCAAGATGCCAATAGTGGAATGATTAAGGCTAGGGATGGTCAAGAGAGTAGAAGGAGATGAGCGCAGGTATTTAGTGTGTTGTTGGACAGGAAGAGCTTGCTTAGGTGGACTGGAGCTGATGTTGATCAGCAAGCACAGGGATAATAGGGAAATGAGATTTGCTGCAGTTTAAGACAGAATTTTGGATGAGATGACCTGGAGTTTGCATGAGGTAAAATATGTTGATGTGCAGGAGTGTGTTGGAGGTATCAGAGGTGTAAATGGAGCATGAACAGCAACAAATGACCAATCTAGAAGGTTCTTTTGGAATGTGGTGTATGTTGGAGATGCTGATTGTTTGTTTGCTTCTGGCTTTTGTAATTATTTTCTGGTATCGATACCCAGTATGAAGGGCTACTGCTACTGCCTTATCTTTTAATGCTTGAATTTCAAGTTATGACCTTTTTATGTATTAAAAAATGGGAGGACATGACACTGTAACTGAACTGGTTTATGTTGCTGTAGTCCTACTGGGTCAAAGGTCTGCTGTCACTAGTGAGGGGTGACTGGTGATGGTTTAACACGAGGGTCACTGTGCTGCAGTCAAGGCAAAGGTTGTGAAGGTGAGCCCCTGCATGGTAAGCTCAGCCGGTGTAGGAATTGAACACACACTGTTCGCATCACTCCATGTTACAAACAAGCCATCCAACCAACTGAACTAACTGACATATGCTAAAAGATAATGCCCTCGGGATACAGGTTCACATCCAGCAGCTGGCAAAAATTTAAATTCCGAATTAATCTGGAATATAAAGCTGGTCCTAGTGTTGACCATGACAAATATCCATCTGTTGTAATTATTTGTTAAATCTAGCTCCTTGGTGGGTTTTTTTTAGGGAAGGAAGTCTGCCATCTTTGCTCAGTCTGGTCTGGACATGACTCCAGACCTGCAGCAGTGTTGTTGACTCATAACTGCTCCTGAAATGGCCAACAAGCCACTCGGTTTAGGGGGAATTAGGGATGGGCAATAAATTGTGTGGTGCTTAGATCCCATGGAAGAATAAAGGTTTCAAAACAAAAATCAAGTTTAGAACTTCAGTTAAAATTCTGAATTTAAGTGTTAATAATGTTATTCCAGGCAGTCCTCAGTCTTTCCAAGAGACTGCTATTATAGCTCAGAAAACATTTTACTGTTGCAAAAATGGAAATTACATTCGTCTTTCAAGCTTCACTTTTAGTAAGCAGATTGATGGGACTTTTGAAGATTTATTGTACTTTATCTGTGCGGCTAGATAGATCTCGCTGATAAGTGTTTCTTTATGACACTTTTTATTTAACTCACTATGGCAGAACTCAAAGGTTTTATCAATAAAGCAAATCCTTCGAGATGCAAGATAAAAGATTTTTCAGTGTTTAAAAACAAATTTGAGTAGGTTTGGGATGGGAAGGGGAGAGAAAGGGGTTATACGTTCCTGCAGGTGATTATTATCAGTTTCCAAAACAATTCAATTGGAAATTCAAAACGCTATGACGGAGAGAAATATTTTTACTTGAAAAGTAAGTTCAAAGCAAGCTTTCATTTATTTAGGAGAGCAGAATTTTTGTGCAACCTACAAGTAAGAATGCATTTCTATTTTCCTTCATCATCAGTAATAACTTCCTGCCTAAGAGTCAGGGTACAACTGCTCTATTTCCCAACAGACAACTAAAATCAAACTCGGAGCCCTCTTTGCCCACTACCTGCACTGCTCTGACGTCTGTGTTTCTCTCACCGACTGCCCATATTACCAGTTTGAACATAACCAATAATAAATGTGAATTAGAGAATGAATTAGGATTGTAAACTCTAATCCGTAAAGGAGTAGATTTGATTGGGAATGCTCGCTTCTGACAAAAGTGCAGAAAAATTCCATTTGACAGCTGAAGCAATTAACACAGCCTGATCTCAACCTAGACAAGTGCTCACAATCAGGCAAACCTACACTGGGGAAATCGACCGCAGTTTTTGTGACTGCTTTTCAAGGCACTGCACCTGGTCAACAATTGTGACCCTGAATTTCACAGCCTGCCACTTTAATGCTCCACCTTGCTTCAGGCTGACACCTATGTCCTCAGGCTGCTGAGCATCTGCACTGAAGCTCCAGGCACACTTGAGGAACATCCTTCAGTTAGGCCTTCCAGACTCCAAATTGAGTTCTACAGATTCAGACAACACTCTGTGCCCATTTTGTCTGTTTTACATGTTTCATTTTTTCCCTCTTACCTTTCCACTTGCCGTTGACAGCATCTTTTGGTTTCTTTTCTCGCTCCATCTCCATACCTTTTGACCCTGGAGGACTAAGTCAGAACTGATGGGCTGAATGGCCTTTAGTCACACTGTAGTTGTCCTATGCTTCTGCACGGGCAGCCTGGCAGCTCAGTGGTTAGCACTGCTGCTGCTCTCTGTGCCAGGACCTGGGTTTAGTTCCACCCTTGGGTGACCGTGTGGAGTTTGCACGTTCTCCCTGTGTGTGCGTGGATTTCTGCTGGGTGCTCTGGTTTCTACCGATACCCAAAGATGTGCAGGCTGGGTGATTTGGCCATACTAAATTGCCCCTAGTGTCCAGCAATGTCTGGGCTAGACCAGGTAGCAGTGGTAAATGTGGAGTTATAGGGATTGGGTGGGGGGTTGGGTCTGCTTGGAATGCTCTTTTGGTTGTTGGTGCAGAATGAACGAGTTGATCGATCTCTTTACACACTGTAGGGATCCTGCTATTCTATAGCATTCAGTTTCTCCTGTCACCCACCTCTGTTCTGGACCTTCCTTTTGTCCCTGTTACACCCATCCCTTGGTCAAAACCTGTTACATTCCCAACTTTTCAGACATGTGACCCGTCAATAGAAGTAGGAAGCATTGGTTGTGTTTATCTCCACAGACGTTTCCATAATGTTCTGCGTATTCCCAGCAATTTCTGGTTTTCTTACTTTTTCATTAGATTAAAATTAGGCCTTAGACAGAATGGAGTTACAATTGGTAACTGCTCAATCAACCAAACACAGAGGATCAGTGTGAACTCAAAGGACCAACTGACCTGTTTCTGCACTGTAGAGATTCTGTGATTCTCGGGTAGGTTGGCCATTACACTGAGCCAGTGTACAACGGAGCTCAGCTCTGGCATGGCCCATTATGTAAAGCTTCCCACAGAAGTCGGAGGTGAATGAGTGAGTTTTCATGCATTCTTTAACCCTAATCCAGCGATGTCTGCAGCTCTGTGTAATGCTGCAATCACACCTAGTGACATTACCTAACCTAATTGAAACACAAAACCTAGTTATGTGTTGCTGTCTGTGTTTGATCCAGCTCCAACACAAGGGCAACCAACTCAGCAGCTAGGCATCAAGATGCTAATTCCATCGTGGAGATTAATGAATGTCAGCTCCTTTGGGCTGTGTTTAACTGCCAAACCTATAGCACTTCACACAAAGCAAAGTCAACTCCTTTGCTCCGTGCAAATGTTAATGTATTCAAAATCATAAGAAATGGGGCAGGAGTGCATGAGATGGAAGCCAATCTTTTGCCCACTTACTTATAGTCTTTCAAGCATTTTGTGTGCTGTTGGCAAATTATTTTGTGATTTATTTTCATGCAAACTGGTTAGTCAAGCCTTCTGTCTGTTAATGGTTTGAATAGGGCATTTGGCTCCTCCACTTAAGGTGATTGTACTGTAGCCTTTATGTCACTTTGTTTTCAGTACCTATAATCTTTGATGCCCTTGTAAGTTAAAAATTGCTGCTCAGCCCTGATTATATTTATTGAACTAGCCTCCATTGCCAGCCTGCGAAGAGCATTCTTAAAAAAAATTCTCTCAAGTATGTTTCTGTTCAGTTTGCCTGCATATGTTTGCAGTTTTTGTATGTCAACCTGGTGAATGAATGCAGCACAGAATAACCACAGTTGTGTTATATTTCTGCATCTCACAGCTTGAGGAGCGCTGGTTGCAGGATAACTTAACATTCCGGAAGAGAATGGAAGAATTGAATGTTGTGGAGACCAGGAGGAAGGAGCTTTTAAAAGAGATGGGAGAGATGAAAATAATGCATCTCAGGAAGTATGACAAAGCTTTAAAATACGCAGTATAAGTTTCCGCAAATGCTGAATTGTTGTTGCCAATATTTAACGCTAGGGATCTCATGGATTCCTTAAAATATGCTTAGACCTTTACTTGAGTAGGCTGCCCCTGAGTACAGAGGAACTAGTTTTTTGGAGAACGTGTAAAATGACAGGCGTGATTTTAAGCTGGATGCATACAGCTCCAACAATACTGAAGAAATTCAACACCATCCAGGAGAAAGCAGCTGTCTTGAATGGCATCCCATCCATCACCTTAAACACGCTCACTCTTTGCCACTACTGCATAGTGGCAGCTGTGTGTACCATCTGCAAGATGCACTGCAGTAACTTGGCCTGCAAAAGTACCAACAAAGCCCGTGATCTCTACCCTCAATTTTGAGAGTTGCAGATCCATAGGAACACATCACCTGCAAATTCACCCGAGCCCCATATATGGTTACTGTTTTAAAGACCTGGCGTTAAAACATTTCTTGTGTTTACTAATGGCTGCTTTACATTGTGCTATTCCTTTTGATTGGACACCAAAACAGAACTCATTTGCAACCTGAGGACTTCCTGTGTCACTGTCTTCAGTGTCACTGTGTCACAATCCTGGAACTTCCTCCCTAACAGCTCTGAGGATGTACTTACACCTCAAGGACTGCAAAGGTTCAGGCAGACAATTCATCACTGGCTTCGGGAGAGGAATTAGGAGTGTACTTTACCCCCACAAATTATGCCTCAGGACTGGCTCTAAAAGGGTAACTTCACTTCACTTTGTTGGAGAACATCTGGGTCCTAGTGTTAATAAACTGATTTTTTTTTTCTTAGATTTGACAGTTTCATCCTTGCAGAAAGCAACAATGGTGAATCTCTGCCACTGTTTTGAAATGAAAACAAGTGTCAAGATTATTTTATGGGTCTTTCCTTTCAGTGACAGGATTTTCATGGGGCCCTGCGCCTTGTTCAGTCTCCCACTGCAGCCAATCAATCGCAGCCAAAAAAAATCCCTTCAGGAGATCTGAAATTTCTCCCTACATTAAGTCAATTGTGCCTCTAAATTAGGGGATATGTAGGGATTCCTAGGAATGGTTTTGAGAGTTTTTTTCCCCCCACAATGGAATTGCTTAATGTGAACAGGAACAAATAGACCAATATACAAAATAAAACATTTTTTTCAGTGATAGTAGGAACTGCAGATGCTGGAGAATCCGAGATAACAAGGTTTAGAGCTGGATGAACACAGCAGGCCAAGGAGCATCGTAGAAGCAGGAGAGCTGACGTTTCAGCCCTAGACGCCCCTCCTTCATTTCTGAAGAAGGGCCTAGGCCTGAAACATCAGCTCTCCTGCTCCTATGATGCTGCTTTTCCTGCTTTGTTCATCCAGCTCTACACCTTGTTATCTCTTATACCCGAATAAAATATTTTTTTCCCTGGATTCTAGTGACACTGTCAGGATTTGTCGATTTTCTAATTTCAAAGGATTGAAGCTGTTTGTGAAATTTTCATTGACTCTCAAAATCGTTAAGTAAAGAAGGAGCTTGCAGTCATATAGTCAGTTTCACATCCTTGGAACGTTCCAAAGTACAGTGCAGATATTTGGGGTTTGGAGTTCAGTCTTTGCTTTGATTGGCAGAATTTGTCAGCCAATTTGTGTACCGGAAGCTCACAGGAATATTCACAAATATTGACCTGTATGTAATGGGAGCTCCCCTGATGTTCTTCAGGTTCTACTTTGTACTTTCAGTTGAGCTGGCAATAAGGCCAAAGATTAACATCTCATCAGAAATTGGGCACCTCCAACAGCACACCGCTCCTTCAGAACCGCACTGCCGTTTTGGCCAAGTCCACATGCTGAAATCTTAGACTGGTGTTTCCAATCGTGAGGTTTCATTCAGGCACTTGTATGCTGCCTCTCAGTAAAGGCTGACACCTGAAGATATTTTTCCTGCTTGACCATATATGTACATGTGCTGCATGAGAGCAAACCCTCATAGAAACATAGAATCTGAATTCAAAATAAGAGTTTTCTTTTCTTTATGATGGCATGTGGGCATTTGCAGAACATTCATGTTCTGTCCAGTGAAGCAAGTGCATTTGTGAACCTTTTACTCTCAACTCATAGTTTGTAATATAGTAAAGGGTCCTGTTCTTGCTTAGGATTATGGTACCCTACTATTTTTGAAAGAGACCTTGGTGAAATTCTTGTAGGCACTGGCATTTGTAGCCAACTTTAATTGCCCTTGAAATGGTGGCTTGAGAGGAATATATCAGAGCATTTAGAGACCACATCACCTTGGGTCTGGAGTCGCATGTAGGCCTGACCAGGTACGGATGGCAGATTTCCTTCTGAAAGGAGCTTCATGATCAAGGTGAATTTTTACAGCATTTGGCATTAATTTGACAGTCGGCATTATGGAAGCTGTATACTTCTATTCCTAAATATGTAACTTATTTAAATATATATTTAAATATTATGTTGATATTATTTTTCAGATGTTAATTGATTGAATTCAAGTTCCACCATTGTCAGATTTGAATCCAGAGCATTAGCCTGGATTCCTGGATTGCTAGTCTAATGACATTATCACTCAATCTCCACCTCTCCATCCCTCTGTACATTTCTACATCTTCATGAGCCAAAAAACAGCTCCATTTTCCATTTCTTCTGGTTAAAATCATTCATCCATGTGTGTATTTCTGAACTCTGATGCAGAAAGCTGTTCAGTACTTGACACGTTCCTGCCCACTCACACTTACAAAAGTGTTAATTTTGTCATTCATTTTGTATGACAAGTGTTTTATTTTAAACCGGCAGTGAGCGGAAACAGCTGGAAGAGCGACTGGACGATTTCAAGAAAAATCGCAACCTGGCTCAAGGGCGGCAGAAAGGTTTTGCGGAGGAAATACTTCACTTCAGAAGGGAGCTGAGAGAACCTCAGTATAGAGACGCGGAGGAAAAGTTCCGGGAGAAAATGATTGTAATGAGAACAACTGAACTGGCTAACAAGGACCTGGATATTTATTACAAGGCCCTGGACCAGTAAGTAAAAACCTGTATTCCTGAATCTCTCAGACATTCATGTTCTTTCCAGTGAAGCATTTGCAGTTGTGAATCTTTTATCCTCAACTCATCCTTTGTGACATTGTGTAAGGTGCTGTTCTTGCTCAGTATTGTGAATATCCTCAGTTTTTGAAAGAGACCTTGGGGAAATTCCTGTAAAGCATGGAATCATATATTTTCCAAACATGTTTCAATGTTTATTTTCACAGCACCTCGTAGTTAGATGGCACCTTTCCATGTCCTGAAATGACCCAATTTGTCATTAGGGGTGGCTGTTACAATTCAGTAGCCTGGAATTGCATCTTTTGTGTTTAAAAACTTAAAGGCAAGTAGTAAATTAAACCGGCCTTCTTTAAAATTGTTGTTGCTGACATTTTTGTTGCTGTCACGAGTGATCTTTTTGTAGCTTGGTTGTTTATGCTGCCTTCAATTCCAAGGTTCTCCAGTACCAGTTTTGTGTGGTAACTTTGAAAAATCATCACTCTGAGTTTTAAAAGGCCGGGGTGGGGTGGTATGGGGATGGGGATGGGAATGGGGGACGGTGTGGGGACGGGGGAGGGGGATGGGGTGGTGTGGGGACAGGGACGGTGTGGGGATAGTGTGGGGACGGCGGTGGGGTGGGGGCAGGTGGGGGCGCGGGGTGTTGGGAGGAGGTGAGGGTGTTGCTCGGTTGCTCTTACAGTTCTACAACCTGAGGATAGCCTCAGAATAAGAGGGAGCCATCTAGGATTGAGTCGAGGAGAATTGAGGGTGGTGAAACTTTGGAAATGTCCACTCCGAGCAATGAATCTTTGGAACTCTCTACTCCAAGCGGCAGTGCTGGCTCAGTCATTGTGTATATTGAGAGTGATTGATAGATTTCCAGAGATTAAAGATACTAAGGAATGTGGGTATACTGCAGTGACGTAGCATTGGGGTAGAAGAGCCACCCATGCTCGTACTGAGTGGTAGAGTAGGCTTGAGGCATGAAATGAACGACTGTTGCTCCTGTTCTCTGCGTTCTATTGGAGGGAGTTACAGTGATGGTGAGAGATTTGAAACCATGATCAAGATTGGAAAATAAAAATCACCTTTATTTTGCTATCCATCTTACTTGTACCTGGCATGGACTGCCATTGCCCAATATTTAAGGAAAAAAAATCTTGTATCCAGTCCAACCTGATTTTAACATTAAGAGGACAATGGAAAAAATGAGAATAAACTGTTAGTGTGGCCCAGGTTGCATTTGCTGAATGATTCCCAAATCCAATTAAATTTATATTGGACCTGAGGAGCGTTGGTATTCCTGATGGGTGTTATTTAAATGTTAGTTCTGTTCAATGCACAAATGTTAAATATCTTCCAAAATTAAGGAGGTTCCAGAGGAAACAAAAACAAGACAGTGCTGTGGAAACTCAGCAGGCCTGGCGACATCCATGGAAAGAGAAAGGCAGTTAACGTATGGACTCCAGTCACCCTGCGTCAGAACACGGTTTTCCCCTTCCAAGTTATTTCCGAAGGGTGTTGTATTGTGGATAGCAGCAGAAACATAATGTTGAGGCAGAAGACCTGGGCATTCCAGTTTTGGCTGCAAAGAAATCGGAGTTCACACAGCAAGAGAGTGTTGAGATTTTCCTTAATGCACTGGAGATGGTGACGTGACGGATTTGTCTGTGGACGGAAATGCCTCGTCACTGATACCATTTTAGGTTTACATGAGTCAGTGGAGGTGGCACTGGAGGGAAAAAGAAACCATTGTGGTGATTTTAAGGCCTTGCAGGAAGAAATGAAAGATTTCGCAGAGAACATATTTTTCTTAAAACTATCACATTTGTAACCCAATCTTTCTCATAATGATCATGCAGATATGCTTCAAAAATTCAGCATAATTCAGAACAGGAAAATAGATGACTGGATATGTCACATGGTGCTAATCAACTAATCTGCGTAGGCAAGCACACAGAATCGTACAGAACCAGAAAACGTGTGTTATGCTGGCTTTTTAGGTAAAGCTGTCCAATTAGACTGCAATTTTCCTGTAAATGTGCCCTGTGCCCCTTACGCACCCTCTAGTAGCCTGTAGGATGCATCCAGCTCCATAATGTCCCCTGTAATATTCCTAAATTCTAACAAACTAGATTCTCAAGGCCCTCCGCTTCTTCCTGTCCTGCAGGCCCGACCAGTCCCCCTCCACCAACACCCTCATCCACCTAGCCGAACTCGTCTTCACCCTCAACAACTTCTCTTTCGATTTCTCCCACTTCCTACAGACTAAGGGGATGGCCATGGGCACCCGCATGAGCCCCAGCTATGCCTGCCTCTTTGTAGGTTACGTGGAACAGCCCCTCTTCCGCACCTACACAGGCCCCAAACCCCAACTCTTCCTCCTTTACATTGATGACTGTATCAGCGCTGCCTCTTGCTCCCCAGAGGAGCTCGAACAGTTCATCCACCTCACCAACACCTTCCACCCCAACCTTCAGTTCACCTGGGCCATCTCCAGCACATCCCTCACCTTCGTGGATCTCTCAGTCTCCATCTCAGGCAACCAGCTTGTAACTGATGTCCACTTCAAGCCCACCGACTCCCACAGCTTCCTAGAATACACCTCCTCCCACCCACCCTCCTGCAAAAATTCCATCCCCTATTCCCAATTCCTCTGCCTCCGCTGCATCTGCTCCCAGGATAAGGCATTCCATTCCCGCACATCCCAGATGTCCAAGTTCTTCCAGGACCGCAACTTTCCCCCCACAGTGGTCGAGAACGCCCTTGACCGTGTCTCTCGCAACACATCCCTCACGCCCCGTCCCCGCCACAACCGCCCAAAGAGGATCCCCCTCGTTCTCACACACCACCCCACCAACCTCCGGATACAACGCATCATCCTCCGACACTTCCGCCATCTACAATCCGACCCCACCACCCAAGACATTTTTCCATCCCCACCCCTGTCTGCTTTCCGGAGAGACCACTCTCTCCGCGACTCCCTTGTTCGCTCCACACTGCCCTCCAACCCCACCACACCCGGCACCTTCCCCTGCAACCGCAGGAAGTGCTACACTTGCCCCCACACCTCCTCCCTCACCCCTATCCTAGGCCCCAAGATGACTTTCCACATTAAGCACAGGTTCACCTGCACATCTGCCAATGTGGTATACTGCATCCACTGTACCCGGTGTGGCTACCTCTACATTGGGGAAACCAAGCGGAGGCTTGGGGACCGCTTTGCAAAACACCTCCACTCGGTTCGGAATGAACAACTGCACCTCCCAGTCGCGAACCATTTCCACTCCCCCTCTCAGTCTTTAGATGACATGTCCATCATGGGCCTCCTGCAGTGCCACAATGATGCCACCCGAAGGTTGCAGGAACAGCAACTCGTATTCCGCTTGGGAACCCTGCAGCCCAATGGTATAATGTGGACTTCACCAGCTTCAAAATCTCCCCTTCCCCCACTGCATCCCAAAACCAGCCCAGTTCGTCCCCTCCCCCCACTGCACCACACAACCAGCCCAGCTCATCCCCTCCCCCCACTGCATCCCAAAACCAGTCCAACCTGTCTCTGCCTCCCTAACCTGTTCTTCCTCTCACCCATCCCTTCCTCCCAGCCCATGCCGCACCTCCATCTCCTACCTACTAACCTCATCCCACCTCCTTGACCTGTCCGTTTTCCCTGGACTGACCTATCCCCTCCCTACTTCCTCACCTATACTCTCCTCTCCACCTATCTTCTTTACTCTCCATCTTCGGTCCGCCTCCCCCTCTCTCCCTATTTATTCCAGAACCCTCACCCCATCCCCCTCTCTGAAGGGTCTAGGCCCGAAACGTCAGCTTTTGTGCTCCTGAGATGCTGCTTGGCCTGCTGTGTTCATCCAGCCTCACATTTTATTATCTTGGATTCTCCAGCCTCTGCAGTTCCCATTATCACAGCATCACATACTAGTCAGGTTATTTGACGCAGCAGTGCTGCTCCCAGCCCCAAGATGATCTCCCCACACATTTTCTGCGGTCATTGGGTAATGAAGAGAAGCAAGGGTTGATGTTACTCATCTTCCTCTTCACAGGAGCTAAGGCTAATCATAATGCCTCAACTAGAACTTTTCTTGAGATCTTTGCTGCTACTTTTCTGTGTCAGAAACCTCAGGATTTCACAAGGTGGTGCACTAGACATTCGTCCAGTCACTCTCCATTAGCAACCACTGACTAACCACAGCTGCGGCTGTGGTGATCCTTGTTTTAGGTACCCAGTTCAGGTACGTTATTGTTACAGAAGGCCAAAGTGCACCAGCGTATGCCACCTGCATGAGTATTGTTATCACGCGCTTGATAAATCTGTCAAACATAAATTAATTTGCTATTCAGGAATACAGTTAGCCACATGTAGTTGCTGACTAATGTATTGGATAACATTGTGTTGAATCATAGAATTATAAAAATGCAATCTTTTGTACAATTTTCCTCAAGTTACATTGTCTCTCTCTCTGAACTGTAGACAATATCACTCTTGATACTCAATGTGCAGATACTGATGTTTTCTATTTTTAAAACTCTGTAAAAAGCGTTGAAAGAAAAGCATGGAGTTTTCAAGATTCCGACTGAGGAAACACATTTTAAACTAGACTTAGTATATTTTTGAAAATTCAATTGATCATTCACAGCAACTTTGAGACAAGGTTTGATTAATCAGTGAGATCTGTCAAAACAGGAAATGATAACTGTTTTATGTAATTTCATTTTAATTTAAAGAACTGATGAAGCGTGCTGATCATTGATCTTGTATCAAAATCTGCATTTAAACAACTGTGAAATGCTGAATGATCAGAAATTGTCTTTTGTATCCATTGATAGCACGATCAGGAAAAATAATCAATTTAAGTACAAGAACCTTCCTTTCACTTTTCATATCAGGGTTAATGGTAGGTGTCTTTTCCCTAGGGTGGGGTTTTTTTGAGATCGGGGTCATATTTTTGAGGAGAGAGATTTAAAAATACATAAGAAGCAAATTTCTTACAAAGAGGGTTGTTCACATGTGGAATGAACTTCCTGAGGAAATGGTGGATGTGAGCGCAGTTACTATTTAATAGACGTTTGGATGAGTGAAGTGGATAGGGGAGATTCGGAGGAATATGGGCCCGGAGCAGGCAAGTGGGACTAGTTCAGTTTGGGATTATGTTCAATATGGACTGGAGGGTCTGTTTCCAAGCTGTATAACTGTATAATTTTGAGACCAAGAGTGCTGAGTAGGCTAGAGGGCCTACTCCTGCTGCTTATGTTCTTGCGTTATATAAAAGATAGCACAGTTACCAAAGATTGTATATAAAGCATATTATTAAATCTTTTTATTCACAATCTATAAACAAGACCTCTTATACTCTATTTCCAAACTGGGATCATGGAAGAACCTGAACTGATGTAGATGATGTTGAATGATTCAAATTCAAAAATTAGTAAGCTTAAATAAAATTGTACATAATTTATTACAAATAATGCATTTAGTACTGGGTCAGGAGTTGAAAATCTGGTAGGTAGTTGTGAATTGAATGAATTCCAAGCACATACTTCAGGTAAAATATTAAGCAAACATTATTTGTTCAGCTTCTGTCAACCACATGCACACTGTAATCAGTTCAGTTCAACTAGATTACCTCACCGTAGTTCCATTTACCTCAGTACCTTTACCTAGCAAAAAATTGTTAATCTCAGTTTTATGTTACCAGTTGACCCCCAGATCAACAGCTTTTCAGTTTTACTGTTTTATGTGCAAAAACTTTTATTGCCCTGATATGTCTGAACTGAATTTAAAAGTTTTGTCCCGTTGTTCTGGCTTCTCCAGCCAAGAAAACCGTGTCTGTGCATCTCCCCTTTCAAATCCTTGATACTGTTGTCATTATCCTTTAATGGAAGACCATTTTATAACCTTTTTATATACCATTTTATATAAAGTATTTTGTATTTTAATTTTGGACCAATAACAAGACAATTCAGTTCAAAATATAAACACCTCTTTTAAAATGATGGGTGGACAAACAAAGGGGTTATGTGAGAGGAAAAACAAACTGTCTGGTTCACTGCCTGGACATGTGGTGGAGGCAGGTTCACTCGAGGTATTAGAAGAACATCAGATGGTTATTTGGATATTAATGGTGTGCAGTGATAAGGGGAAAAGGCAAAAGATCGGCTTAGATAAGGGAGCTGGTACAGGCACGATGGGCTGAATGGCTGCCTTCAGTAATAATTCTATGATTTTGCATAAACCATCGAAGTGACAGCTATATTTATGTTCACATGTTCTTGGAAAGCTAGCATTTTAATGTTCTTCTGCAATAACCCCAAAGGAATTTGCAGCTGTACCTAACGTTGGAAGAATTAAGCCTGGAAATAGGAGATGGTAGTTGCCAGACTTGCAGTGTACCTCCTAGTATTTCAAAAGTCATTTGATTTTGTGTTTGTCCAAGAAAAGCATCTTTGTTTTTGGCTTTGCAGTAGATCTGCAGGTTGTGCTGAATATTGTTTGTTTCCCTTTTGTACTGTTAAATAAAGTTGTATACAGATTCAGACATACAGCAAAGGATGAAGTGATCATGGTAGCATGTAATGTGTTCTATTAATTAGAGTCCTTTAATCAGGAGTTGTCAGTTTGATCTCTTGTGTGTCCCTTTGTTTACTTTTTTATTCAGAAAGTAATCGTCAGCTCTGCTTTGCTTTGGATGCAGGATGTACATAGGAATCTTATTTGTGATTTTGCATTTTTTTCTCATGATTTGGGCAAAGTTGGCAAGTCTAGCATTGGTTGTCCATTCTTAACTGCCCTTGAAGTAACTTGCTTGTTAGTCCACCCAAGCGGCGGTTAAGAGTCAATCACGTGGTTGTGAACCTGTCGTCTCTTTTAGGTCAGACTGGGTAAAGTTGGCAGGTTTCCTGCCCTAAAGGGAAAACAGGAAAGGGGAGCAGGAGTAGGCCACTTGGCTCAGTTTGCCTCCAGTGCCATTCATGATGATGATGGCTGGTGCTCTATCTCAGCATCGTACTTTTGATCTTTTTCTCATGCCTGTTGTTAGAGCTTCATCCATCCGGTAAGTGAAGAATGCTCCATCACACCCCTGCTCTGTGTTTTGTTGACGGTGGACAAGCACTGGGGATACAGCTGGTGAGTTGGTGATTGTAGAGATTCTACTGTGACCTCCTGTTAGAGACATGTTATTTATATGGCTGGCCTAGTTCATTTCCTGGTCATTAGTAACCTTCCAAGATGTTGATAGTAGGGGATTCAGTGCTGGTAATTTCTTTATACATCAAGGATATATGATTCAGTTCTGCCAAACTGGAGCTTATCATTGTCACTTATGTGGTGCAAATGTTACTTATCACTTATCAGTCCGAATCTGAGTATTGTTCAGGTCTTGGTGAATATGGATACGAGCTGCTTCAGTATCTGAGAAGAAGTGAATGATGCTGAACATCATGTGAACATTATTGCATGTCCAAACTTGTGTCCTTCTGGTTGTGCCTGAGGCAATACCATGAGGAATTCCTTCAGTCACATCCTAGGGCTGAGATGATTGACCTCCAACAACCACGACCAACCCTTTGCTATCAGTTCCTATCTTCCAGATTTTCTGGGAATCCTTAATGCCTCATTGTCACATACTGCCCAGATGTCATCCCACCTCTGGAGTTCAGCTCTTCATCTATAATCTGAACCAGGTTTATATATTTTTTTCTTTATTCATTAACCGGATGAGGGTGTTGCTAGCTAGGTGGCATTTATTGCTCACCCCTAATTGCTCAGAGGGCAGTTAAGAGTCAACCACATTGCTGAGGGGCTAGAGTCACGTAGGCCAGAACAGGTAAGGATGGCAGTTTCCTTTCCTAAAGTTAACCAGATGGTTTGTTTTGCCGTGAAAATCAAATTCTTAATTCCAGATATTTTATTAAATTCAAATTCCACCATATGCTGTGGCGGGATTTGAACCCAGGACCCCAGAACATTTTCTGGGTCTCTGAAATAACAGACCAGTCATAATACCACTAGGCCATTGCTGCCTCCTGTAATTGTGGAGGTCAGTAATCCTGGTAGAACTAAAACCGAGTGCCAGTGAGTAGATTATTGCTGAGAAAGTGTTGCTTCATAGTCCTGTGGACAGTCTATCCCATTGCTCTGGTGATGTTTAGGATGATTATTGAACTGTCAAACCTGGCAGTGAATGATCTCCTAAAGTATAGGATTGTGCTACATGACTGATTTCACAAAGCTGCCATTTTCACAATAGGATGCCGATCAAGTGAGCATTGTAATGGACAGATAGGACTGCTTAGAGATTGGGAATGTTTGTTTACAAAGATTTTAAGTAATTTAATGTACAGTTTTGTGTTTATACCAGTGTGTGTGCTTTTCAATGTCCGTAATAGACAGAGAGCTTTATTTACTGTCAGCATGTGAATTGGGTAATGGGTAAATTGGAGATGGAATGACAGAGTGGTTACTTGAATTGACACTGAGTTAACAGGGTGAATGCGAAGATCAGTGGGACTGGTGGGGGTGGGCAAATGGGCATGAGTTGGCATAGGAATCTGTTAAAAGCATACAAATGGACTGCAACAGCTTCTAAGGTATATTTTTAAAAACATTAGCTGAGATGAATGTAAGTCCATTAAAAGTATTCAGGAGAATTTATAATGGGAAATAGAAGCTATATGATTACTTTGTGTCTGTCTATGCTAAAGAAGTTTCAAAAAATCTTCCAGTATTTTAGATCCTAGTGACTAGGGAAAGCGAGGAATTAGAGGAAATGAGTATTAGTAAGAAGGTTGTACTGAAGAAATTAATTGGGCTGTAAGTTGATAAGTTTCCCAAAAGGAATCGGCAAGTCCCATGGTAGAAGGTAGCTGTTGAGATAATTGATGCATTGGTAATCATTGACAGAAATTCTACAGATTCTGGACTAATTCCTGCAGAATTGCATGTATCATCCCACTATTGTAAAAGAAAAGAGCAAGGGAATAAAAAGGAATCTACCCACCTTGTATCAGTCATCAGAAAAATGCCAGAATCAATTGGCATAATAAATGGCCATTTGGATAAAAAAATGACATGATTGGGCATAGTCAGCATGGAGCTGCAAATGGAAAATAGTGTTTAACAGGCCTTTTGGAAATTTTTGAAGATGTCACTAACAAAATTGATGAAGGGAAGTTGGTGATGTATATTTGGATTTTTAGAAAACTTTTGATCAAAGTCTCCCATCAGAGGAACTATTCTGTACTATTGCTGGATTGTTACAGAGTCATGGACAAGGACTTTTTGGTCCAACCAGTCCATGCCAACCATAACTGCAAACTAAACTAATCCCAACTGCCTGCACTTGACCCATATTCCCCCTAATCTTTATTATTAATGTAGTCATCCAAATGTCAGTAAAATGTGTGTGTGAAATGAAATTCCAAAGAACTCTTTTTTTTAGAAAATAAGAGTTGCCTCTTGCGTTCTTTTTAAATCTATCTCTTCTCATCTTAAAAATATGTCCCAAGGTCTTGAAATCCCCCATCGTGGGGACAAGACACCTGCTATTCCCCTTATCCATACCCCTCATGATTTTATAAACCTCTAAGGTCTCTCCTCTACCTCTTACGCTCCAGTGAAAAGAAGAGATCCAGCCTGTCCTTATAACTCAAACCCACCATTCCTGGCAACATTCTTGTAAATCTTTTTCTGAACCTTCTCCAGTTTAATAATATCCTCCCCTTAACAGGGTGACCATAACTGGACACAGTACTCCAGAAGAGGCCTCACCAATGTCCTGTAACTTCAACATGGCTTCCCAACTCCTGTACTCAATGTCCTGAGCAAAGGCAAGCGTGCTAAACACCACTTTAACCACTCTGTGCACATGTGACACAAACTTCAAAGAACTGTGTTGTCAAGTTCTATAGCCTTTTGCAGTTTATGGTGCTTCCACCTTTCTATTTCTATAAACTGTGGATATTGCCCCAAACCTCTGTCTTCCATCTCTGGAGTTGAAGTACTTAATCCCTTTACAAAGCCCTCCACTGCACCTCCAGTCTCCCTCAGACAAGTCTTGTCAGCTAGAGATCCCACGAGTATAGTGTAAAAATGATGTGGTGTTTTACAAAAACAATGTTTCAGTCACTTCACATGCACACAGTTCTTGATTGAGACTGCTTCCGTTGTACAAGCTGTCACTACATCAGCACTAATCTGATGGTCACATTTTCAGAGCCTCTGCCCGAATTCTCCTGCTTTATTTTTCACAATAAATTGGTAGTTTTTACAAGGAATACAGCCCTTTAAAAGTTTCGAACAAGGTAAGAACAATGTACCTTCAAGGAATGAAGGGTAGTAACCTTTTCAAAAAAAGTTGCAATGTCAGATATTCTTTGCACATAATTAAGTTTGGAAAAGTTGTATGACTCATTTCTGTCAGCTCTCAAAAACTACTGAAGTTTGGTTAAGAAGAAAACACATTGATTGCATCTTTTTGTTTAAATCAGATAAATATTCTGTCAACCATGTCAGGTTATTATGATTAGTAATTTGAGTCATCTCACAACCTCCAAAGAGCTGAACGGTAGATGCAGGAAGTGTTAACACCTTTTTGATCATGCGAGATGCATCCATTAAAAGGTGGCCTTTCCGTCAAGTTCATGCTTTTTGAGAAAACGGCACGTCCTGGTCTTCTTTAGTTATTTCAAAACCAGTAATGTGTCAGAATTTAAAGTCAATAGGAATGTTCGAAATGGAGGGAAAGACCCTTGCCAAGCACACGGTCAGAACTACATCTTCCATGGTCACCCTTGTATCCCTCAACTGATCTCTTTTAGAACCAGTTTCTTTAAATCAACACTTTCCCAGTATGATCACTTCCACTGAACCCCCTACCACTGCCTCACGTCTGCCTACATGATGCATTTGTCCCATTCTGCATGAATGAGTGTGTTAAATCAAAGTGGTATTTACACACTCCTCCTTCACTTGTAAATGGCAGTCACTATTCCACGCTATCTGCGAACTGCCACTCTAACTAGAAGCTGTCTCTGTCTCTCCGGCAGGCTGTGAGGTTAGGCAAACCATCGTTGCACATGAATATGTCACATTAGGTCATTCAGTGCCTGCGGGGTCTGAACAGTAACCTTCGTGGAAACACAGATTGCTGTTGCCAATCTAAAATTATGGTCCAGATGGGATGAATCAAATTTACCTTTTGCTTTTAAAATGTTTAAATGCATCGTCAATAAGACTTGCCAAGCACAATTCAAAATCTTAATTATTCAGTAATTTGAATGTATGGTGCATGGCATGTGCAATAGATCAGTAATGGCTGTATCCATGTTTCTATAAATAACAAGGATGATTCTCCTTCAGGAAATAATTCATTGGACACGAGCTGGGATTAGCTTCGAAGCCATACAGTGTGACTTGTCTATCCACCTGACCTTTATCTGCATTCATATTTGGGGACTGTAATTATAAACTCATCTATGGAAATTATCAACAAACTTTATAGCAATTGATCAAACATTCATAGGAGAAAGGGATACTTCTTAGTGACCTATAGGAAGCCAGCTTAATGCTATTCTCAGTTGCGGAAGCAAGTGCTAATGGGTTATTTTCATGCAAGTACTGTTGTGTTGCTTGGACAGCTTCAGTGGGCTGATGTGCTGTAACAGCATGTTCAAACCATTTATTGTGGGTGGTTATCTACCTCTGAAGTAGGTTTGAAACTCAACCCTGAAGTTTGAAAACGTTAGTTTTAGCCTTTTAAGTACATTTTCGGTATTTGCTATGTATCCGGACAACTAGAATGCTAGCATATAAAAATACCAATTTCATCTTGTAGGATTTGTAACAGAAGAGGGGTGGCACAGTGGTTAGCACCGCTGCCTCACAGCGCCAGGGACCCAGCCTTGGGCACCTGTCTGCGTGGAGTTTGCATGATCGTCCTGTGTCTGCGTGGGTTTCCTCCGGGTGCTCCAGTTTCCTCCCACAGCCCAAAGATGTGCAGGTTAGGGGGATTAGCCATGAGAAATACGGGGTTACAGGGACTAGGTAGGCAGTGGATCTACGTAGGATGCTCAGTGGGAGGGTGCGGTGTAGTCTCGATGGGCTCAATGGCCTGCTTCCACACTGTAGGAATTCTGTGATTCCAGAAGGATTTGCTTGATGGCGATGAACAAAGTGTGCCTGGTTCATGTGGTGGTAATTTTGGTTTCCCCTCTTGCTCATTTCTCTTTTAGAGCCATCATGCGATTCCATAGTATGAAGATGGAAGAAATCAACAAAATTATCCGTGACCTATGGCGAAGCACCTACAGAGGTCAAGGTACAACCCATAAGATGTCCTGCAGGTGGCGCTCATGGTTTCTTTTCCTAACATTGAAGCTCATAAAGTGCAACAGAGGAAGAACAAACATGATTTTACCTCTAAGGTCAAGAGGAAAATTTAAAATAACTTGCACTCCTCTGAGATGAAAGGAAGGGTTTAACATACTTTTAAACCCAGCCAGAGTTATTGACGGGAGTTTATGTACCTCGTTGAGATACACAGTGAAGATAAAACTCTGCTATACTTCAGAGTGTCAGAAAAGTTAAATATTTTAGAACAGCACTCAAAATTCCCCAATTTGTCTTTCTTTTAGGCCCAGTTTAAAAGAAACAAGGATCACCTTTCTGTCCGTGACAAGAACTGATTTGAAATAAATAGATTCTACCTACAAAAGGCAACTATAAAATGTCAACATGTAACTCTTAGCCCCAACTCAATCTTCCCCCCGGCCAACTGCTTGTACACACACAAAGACACAAAAAAATTGGTGTGATGGCTGGAGGGAAAAACTGGGAAGGCTGTTCAGTGGTCACTGTTTACGTGATTCGCTGTGATGATTTGTTAGGATTTGCTGCACTTAGACCTCCTTATCTAAGCACTTTTACTTCCAAGTGGTTCAGAATGACTGATTAACAGATTAAAACAGATCTCTCAAATTAATGGATCAGAAGCACAGCTCATTAGCAACTAATGAGGGAAAATAGATCCTCAGGCTTTAAGTGTGTTTCACTGCAGTGTCAAAGACAGCAGCTTCCTTTTCTAAAGAGCATGGTTTAAAGTGGTGTACCTCTCAATTGGCCAGCAAGACATCATATCATGAGGCCTTCAGTAGGGAGGGCAACCTTCCAAGTTCCTTGATGGGCAGAACATACAGCATGCCTTCCTTTGAAAAGTCAGCAAAGGTGTTTTACTACTAATACAGGCAGCACATGAACTACCCATCAAAACCAGAAGTTTCTGCCCTGAGACTCTTACTTTCATTGACGACGTATCATCTGTTTCACTGCTATACCAGCTATTATTCCTCAACCTGTGACCTGATCTCAGCAGATCCTCAACAATCCCGAGTGGGCACTGGCAAGAACAGAATTTCTTGCACATTAATCATTAAGCTTGAGAAGATGGCTGTTGTCAGGAGAGTTACAGATTAGCTAGGAAGGATTTAAAGAGAGTTAAGAAGAGCAAGGAGGGGACATGAGCAGACATTGGCAGGTAGAATAAAGGAGAACCCTAAAGCTTTCTATAGGCATGTGAGGAATAAGCGGTTGACTAGGGTAGGAATAGGGCCAGTCAAAGACAGAAGTGGGAAGTTGTGTGACCCTGTGGAGATCAGAGAGGTGCTAAATGATTATTTCTCATCTGTTTTCACTGAGGAACAGGAGAATATTGTAGAGGAGATGATTGAGTTACGGGCTACTAGAATTGAAAGAATTGAGGTTAGTAAGGAGGAGGTGTTATCAATTCTAGAAGGTGTGAGGGTAGATAAATCCCCTGGGTCGGATGGGATTTTTCTGAGGATTGTCTGGGACGCTAGGGAGGAGGTGGCGGAGCCTTTGGCCTTGATCTTTGAGTCCTCACTGTCTCCAGGTTTAGTACCAGAGGACTGGAGGATTGCAAATGTTGTGCCCTTGTTCAAGAAGGACAGTAGGGACGACCCAGGTAATTATAGACCAGTGAGCCTTACGTCTGTTGTAGGCAAAGTTTTGGAAAGGATTATAAGAGATAGGATTTATAATCATCTAGCAAGCAATTATTTGATTGGAGATAGTCAGCATGGATTTGTCAAGGGCAGGTTGTGTCTCACAAACCTCATTTGAGTTTTTTGAGAAGGTGATCAAGCATGTGGATGAGGGAAGGGCAGTTGGCGTGGTGTACATGGACTTCAGTAAAGCCTTTGATAATGTTCCGCATGGTCGGCTGTTGGAGGAAATACGGAGGCATGGGATTGAGGGAGATTTAGCAGTTTGGATTAGAAACTGGCTTTCTGTAAGAAGGCAACGAGTGGTGGTTGAAGGAAAATATTCAGCCTGGAGTCAGGTCACTAGTGGTTTGCCTCAAGGATCTGTTTTGGGACAACTGCTGTTTGTAATTTTTATAAATGACTTGGACGCAGGCATTGGCGGGTGGGTTAGTAAGTTTGCGGATGACACTAATTTCGGTGGAGTGGTGGACAGTGTGGAAGAATGTTGCAGGTTCCAGGAAGACTTGGATAAACTGCAGAATTGGGCCGAAAGGTGGCAAATGGAGTTTAATACAGATAAATATGAGGTGATTCACTTTGGGAGGAATAATAGTAAGGCAGAATACCGGGTCAATGGAAAGATTCTTGGCAGTGTGGACGTGCAGAGGGATCTTGGTGTCCATGTACATAGATCCCTGAAAGTTGCCACCCAGGTTGATAGTGCTGTTAAGAAGGCATACCGTGTGTTAGGTTTTATTGGTAGAGGGATTGAGTTCCGGAGCCGTGATGTTATGCTGCAACTGTACAAAACGCTAGTGCAGCCTCGTTTGGAATATTGCGTGCAGTTCTGGTCACCCCATTACAGGAAGGATGTGGAAGCATTGGAAAAGGTGCAGAGGAGATTTACCAGAATGTTGTATCAGTGATAATGTGAACTGCAGATGCTGGAGAATCCAAGATAACAAAGTGTGGAGCTGGATGAACAGAGCAGGCCAAGCAGCATCTCAGGAGCACAAAAGCTGACGTTTCGGGCCTAGACCCCCTCTGATGAAGGGTCTCAGCCCGAATCGTCAGCTTTTGTGCTCCAGAGATGCTGCTTGGCCTGCTGTGTTCATCCAGCTCCACACTGTTATCTTTACCAGAATGTTGCCTGGTCTGGAGCGTACGCCCTATGAAGAGAGGCTGAGGGACTTGGATCTGTTCTCATTGGAGAGAAGGAGGCTAAGAGGGGATTTAATAGAGACATACAAGATGATCAGAGGATTAGATAGGGTGGACAGTGAGAGTCTTTTTCCGAGGATGATGACTTCGGCTTGTACAAGGGGGCATAGCTACAAATTGAGGGGTGATAGATTTAAGACAGATGTCAGAGGCAGGTTCTTTACTCAGAGTGGTAAGGGCGTGGAATGCCCTGCCTGCCAATGTAGTTAACTCAGCCACATTAGGGGCATTTAAACAGTCCTTGGATAAGCATATGGACAATGACGGGATAGTGTAGAGGGAGGGGCTTAGATTAGTTCACAGGTTGGCGCAACATTGAGGGCCGAAGGGCCTGCTCTATGTTCTATCTTGAGCCATTACATTTATAGATAATTGGTGATATAAATACAGGCCTCTCATTTAAGATTGATTTAATGCACTAACTTGATCAGTTTTAGATAATGGGACCTAATACTTTCGAACACTTTATAATTCTTTGGATCTAACACAATTTTAAAAGAATAATATATATTTTCTTTACTTTCCACATTTGACAATTCTGGTCCTTATCCACAGTGCCATGTGCACTGCTTTGGATATTTGGTAGCAAGGACACAATGTGAACTTTGGCTTTTCTTTTGATAATTAAGACCAGATTTGTGTTTCCTTTCAATAGATATTGAATATGTTGAAATCCGTTCTGATGCTGATGAAAATGTGTCAGCTAGCGACAAAAGGAGGAATTATAATTATCGTGTAGTAATGGTGAAGGGAGACACAGCACTGGATATGAGAGGAAGGTACAGTGCTGGACAGAAGGTATATCATTAATTTTGTCTCTATCAATGCAGCTTTGAGTTTCAAGTACTTCAGTATGTGTAGGTCACACTGTGAAGTGAAGGGTAATAATCTCTTGTTTCCAGTCTGAAGTGTTGAATGGAATATCCCCATGAAAAAACACATTGCTGACAGATTGGTTGATCGGGTTTTCTGTCCGGATATGCCAGCTCCATCTTTTTTCAAAAATGCAGTGAGGATGTTCTGATTTTTTTTCCTTGACGTTTTGTCTTGCATGTTTTTTTATTCATGGAATAGAATCATAGGATCCATACTGTGTGGAAGCAGGCCATTTGGTCCATCGAGTCCACACTGATCCTCCAAAGAGTACCCACCCAGATTCACCCCCTTACCTTATTCCTATGGCTAACCCAGCCTACATGACCCTGGACACAATGGGCAATTTAGCATGGCCAATCCACCCAACCTGCACGTCTTCGGACCATGGGAGGAAACAGGGAGCATGTGCAGACTCCACACAGGAAGCTGCCCGAGAGTGGGATCGAACCTGGAAGTTGTAAATTTCTTGTGAGCACCAATTTCTTCCCAGTGCTTGCTACTGCCCCATCGTCTTTCAAACAACACTTGTTTCTTTCAAATGGCCTTTCTTCCTCATTGGCCAGATTCTTTTCTAGTTTTTTTTAGGTATCATGGTCTGGATTCTTTGACCAATCTATGCATTTTCTTCAATCAGACGAAGGAAAGACAGAGTGGCTGTGAATTTTTTAAAAATTCATTTTGTGGGGTGTGGGCGTCGCTAGCTGGGCCAGCATTTATTTCCTGTTCCTGGTTGCCCTTGAGAAGGTGGAGATGAGCTGCCTTCTTGAACTGCTGCTGCCCAACTGCTGTGAGTTGACATGAATTCCCTCACTAAGGGCATTTCAGGATTTTAACCCAGTGACAGTGAAGGACTAGCCTGTGAGACAACTCTCCCAATTTTGGCTCTAAACCCCAGATATTTGTAAGGATAACTTTCCAGGGTCAACAGGAATGTTTCTCCTGTTGCCTTTTCCAGTGCCTAGGTTGATGCCAGGTGATCCATCCAGTTTCATTTCTTTGAGACTTTGTCGTGATTGTTCCAAGTGATTGGCTTGCTAGGCTGCTCAATTGCTCACTATTTGGGGACCTCATATCAGTGCGACTGTCCGCTTTTTATCCCTAAGCACTACCCTCAAAGCCTCACTTGATAACCTTTCCAAGATATCTGCTCTCCTTACTGCAGCAACTGACACCTTTATTCATAATGTGACACCAGCTCCACTTCTGCACCCTCCCCTGTCCTGCATAAAGAGTCTACACCCAGGAATGTTTGAGTTGCCAATCCTGTCCTTCCCTCAACCACATCACTGTGATGGCAGCATTACGTTCCCATGTGTCCAACCACACTATTAACTCATCATTAAAATAGAGGCCACCCAGCTCGCCTTACTCACTTGAGACTCAGCATGCCTGTTCTCCCGTGCCTGTGTTCTTTTTTTGAGTTTTGCTGTGTCTCTATTGAACTAGCTCACTGTGTCCCCCTGCTGAACTAGATTAAAGTCCTCCCGACAGCACTAGCAAACCCAAAGGGTCTAGGCCCGAAACTGCTCCTAAGATGCTGCTTGGCCTGCTGTGTTCATCCAGCTCCACACTTTGTTATCTTGGATTCTCCAGCATCTGCAGTTCCCATTATCCCTCCAATGAGAGTGTTTGTCTGTCTCTCTGGCTCTGAGAGCTATTGTCAGTAGCCAAACTGTGATCAATAATCATAAAAACCAGTTCAGTTTACTTCTGCCCTATAAGGGAATCTGCTATCTTGTCAACGATTAGCTCCAGGTCCACAGCAATATGGTTGACTTTTAACTATCCTCTGAAATGACTGAACAGTCTGCTCAAAAAAAAGGGCAACAATCCCCTGCCCATAAATCCCACATACCCCTGAAAGATTTGTTTTCAAAGAAACCCAACAACCAGGTTAACTGACCAAAGTTTAGCCTCTTTTAGACCCACACTGGCATTTCGCAAACACTTTCTCAGCTAAGTAATGTTACAAATCAGAAGTTTCCTCTCCCCACTGCCCCCCCAACCCCTGCTGAGGACTAAAGGTGAAATACCCAAAGAGGAGCAGCTCACCCTATAATCTGCAAAAGGAGTGTGAAAAATGGTGAGAAAAATGTAATACTTAATAGCATTAACTGTTCCCGAATAAAGCAAGATTCTAATGGTATGCGCTTCCAATAAATACAAGTCCCACTTATATTAGAAAGTGGAATTTAGTCTCTCGAAATTACAGCCAGGTTACCTGTCTTCCAGAGTGTTCTGTGCCTTCTCCATTAATTCTTCTGTCAGAATATTAACTTTGTTGTTGGTACTGTGGTGATTTAGATGAGGCTTTCTCTAACACAGAGGAGACTGTGAAAGCCAGTGATTCCCTTTTGGGAGCTGACGGTCTTCAGCCTCAGGTGGTTGGCAGTTAGCAATGGAGTCTTTGTCCAACTGCCTACTTCTTTTATACCCTTGATGACATACCAATATTTCCCACAGCGGGATTGGCCATATGTTGTCACAACTATCAGATTATTTAATAGGTTTTTGGTATCTAAGTAGCTGGTTCAAACTGATTGGCTAAATTCAAAAGCCTGTTGTTGTGGTAACAACTGCTTGGCCTGCTAACTGGCCTTGCAATACAAATGTTTCTGTTTGGGAGCTGTCTGTGTACTTGGAAATTTTCAAGTTGCTGCTCACAGGCATCCATTTTGAATCTCTAAGCACAAAAAAAACCCCCGTCCCTTAAAGGGACCACACAATGCTGTCCCCTCTAGCATTTTAAAAACACCAAATTCTAAATTCCTGCCTCCCAATCCACGAGTACCCTCCCCAACTTTGCAACAGTAAGAGACTGGTAATTTATTAAAGTAACAGGCTGTCCTATTGCTGTATTTTCTATGCTGAATATCAACAAATTTCTTATTTAATATTTGAGCTTTAGTTTGAAGTTAGGAGAATTATTGTTAGGATTCTCAATTACTACTCTTATGGACTTTTGCATTTTGTTGAAGGTATGTTCAGATCAAATTGGCTGAGAGTATAATAGTGATGTATTGCTGTAAGCTCTGCAGAGTAATGATTTGGGGCTTAATATGATGTGCCAGACTGGTAATAGCATTATTCTAATAATTGGATTGATACAACTAGCATAATAATGAACTAAAGGTGCTCACAAATGTGCTTAATGAAGCATTAAGTTCCCTATCAGAGTTATACTGAATCAAAATGCTTGAAAAAGTGAGTAATAAACCAAAGTGAAATATTAATTTCTTGTCACAGCTGCCTCTCTGAAGTTAATTTTGATTTCGTAGTAAATATATATTGTAAAGTGTATAGAGCATCCTGGCCAACAGGTTCATGCCAGTGTTGATACTGCACACAAGCTCAGAGAAATGTGTTAAAGTCTTAAGTGGGACTTGATTGTATCCTCCCTGACTTAGAGGCCAGAATGCTATTTTTAAAAATTTCCTCTCATGGGATATGAGCATTCCAAGGTTGAATGCTCATCCCTAATTGCTGTAGAGAAGTTGATGTTGACCTGGCACCTTAAACTGCTGCAGCCCATTAGCTGTAGGAACACTCGCAACGCTGTAAGGAAGGGTGTTCCAGTGTGAGTACCCAGTGACCCACAATTAATATCTATCTTGACGTTTGATGGTTAATTCATTGTACGGACTTGACAGTTAAGTAAACCTTTCAAAAATCTTTCAACCTCAAACCAATAATGCAAAAGTAAAATAGTACAGATGCTCGAAATTTGAAAGAAGAATCTTCCGAAGAGCTAGACTGGATTCAGAACATGAGCTCTGTTTCTCTGCCTATATATGCTGCCAGATCTGCTGGGTTTCTCCACATGGTAGATGTTTGGATGTCATTTCCACAAATAGCAGTGCATGCTGGATCAGTTAGTTTTAAATCTGAAGTAGATAATATCTTTGTTTAACAAAAAAGTAAGGGAAATGGTCCAAAGGCAGGTATATGGAGTTAGGCCACAGATCAGCTATGATCTCATGAAATGGTAGAACAGGCTCAGGAGCTGAATGGCCTACTACAGATCCTTTGTTCCTGCTTTCTGGCTTATAAAGTTGTTAAGTAATTGTTAAATCTTTGTTAGATTAATGTAGTTAGTAATACAAGTTTAATGTAAGTTGCTGATAGTTTTGAATCAAGTCAGATATTTATGGCATTGGGAGGAAACTATACAGCCCATCAGAGATAACAAGGTGTAGAGCTGGATGAACACAGCAGGCCAAGCAGCATCAGAGGGGCAGGAAAGCTGACATTTCGGGCCGTGACCCCCCTCCAGATATGAGGGAGGGGTGGATGTTTCTGAAATAAATAGGGAGAGAGGGGAAGGCAGATAGAAGGAGGATAGACAAGATAGATGGAGAGAAGACAGGTCAAAGAGGCGGGGATGGAGCCATAAAGGTGAGGAGTTAGGGAGGAGAAAGGTCAGTCCAGGGAGGATGGACAGGTCAAGGAGGCGGGATGAGGTGAGTAAGTAGGAGATGGGGGTGGGGTTTGAGATGGGAGGAGGGGATAGGTGGAAGGAAGTTCAGGTTAGGGAGGCAGGGACAAGCTGGGCTGGTTTTGGGATCTGGTAGGTGGAGGCGAGATTTTGAAGCTTGTGAAGTCCACATTGATACCATTTGGGCTGCAGGGTTCCCAAGCGGAATATGAGTTGCTGTTCCTGCAACCTTTGAATGGCATCATTGTGGCCCAGGATGGACATGTCGTCTGAGGATTGGGAGAGGGAGTTGAAATGGCTCGCAACTGGGATTTGCAGTTGTTTAGTGCGAATCGAGCGTAGGTGTTCTGCAAAGTGGTCCTCAAGCCTCCGTTGGTTCCCCTGATGTAGAGGAGGCCACAACGGGAACAGCGGATACAGTATACCACATCAGCAGATGTGCAGGAGATTATCTGCTTGATGTGGAAAGTCTTCTTGGGGCCTGGGATGGGGGTGAGGGAGAGGTGTAGGGGCAAGTGTAGCACTTCCTGTGGTTTCTGGGAAAAGTGCCGGGTGTGGTGGGGCTGGAGGGGACTGTGAAGCAGACAAGGGAGTCACTGAGAGAGTGGTCCCTCTGGAAATCAGAAGAGTGGGGAAGGAAAAATGTCTTTGCTGGTGAGGTCAGATTGCAGATGGCCGAAGTGTCAGAGGATGATGTGTTGGATCCAGGGGTTGGTGGGGTGGTACGTGAGGACGAAGGGGATTCTGTTTTGGTTGTTATTGCGGGGAGTGGGTGTGAGGGTTGAGTTGTGGGAAATGAGGGAAACACGGTTGAGGGCATCCTCGACTACCAAGGGGATAATTTGCGGTCCTTGAAAAACGAGGACATTCTGAGATGTTCGGGAGTGGAATGCCTCATCGTGGGAGCAGATGCGGCAGAGGCAAAGGAATTGGGAATAGGGAAGGCATTTTTACAGGAAGGTGGGTGAGAGGAGGTGTATTCTAGGTACTTGCGGGAGTTGGTGGGCTTGAAATGGATATCGGTATCCAGGTGGTTGCCAGCGATCGAGACAGAGGTCCAGGAAGGAGAGAGAGGTGTCGGAGATGGTCCAGGTGAACTTAAGGTTGGGGTGGAAGGTGTAGGTGAAGTGGATGAATTGTTCAAGCTCCTCGTGGGAGCACGAGGTGGCGCTGATACAGTCATCAATGTAATGGAGGAAGAGGTGGGTTTTAGGGCCAGTGTAGCTACGGAAGAGGGATTGTTCCACGTAACCCACAGAGAGGCAGGCATTGCTTGGGCCAATGCGGGTACCCATGGCCACCCCTTTTGTCTGTAGGACGTGGGAGGAATCAAAAGAGAAGTTGTTGAGGGTGAAGACAAGTTCGATTAAACAGCTGAGGGTGTCAGTGGAGGGGAACTGGTCAGGCCTGCGGGACAGGAAGAAGTGGAAGGCCTTTAGGCCATCTGCATGGGGAATGCAGGTGTATAGAGACTGGATGTCTATGGTAAAGATGAGGTGTTGGGGACCAGGGAATTGGAAGTTTTGGAGGAGGTGGAGGGCATGGGTGGTGTCACGGACATAGGTCGAGAGTTTCTGGACCAAGGGGGAGAAAATTAGGTTGAGATGGGTGGATATAAATTCGGTGGGGCAGGAGCAGGTGGAGACAATGGGTTGACCAGGGCAATCAGGTTTGTGGATTTTGGGAAGGAAATAGAAGTGGGCACTGCGGGATTGGGGAATGATGAGGTTGGAGGCAGTGAGGTTGTGTATGGTTTGGAAAATGATGGTTTGGTGGTCGGGGGTGGGGTCATGATCAAGGAGGTGGTAGGAGGAGGTGTCAAAGAGCTGCGACTGGCCTCAGCCATATAGAGGTCAGTGCGCCGTACTACAACTGCACCTGGCTTGTCCGTGAGTTTTATGGAGAGGTTGGGATGGGATCGGAGGGCTGCACGTTCCGTGGGGGAGAGATTGGAGTGGGTGAGAGGGGTGGAGAGGTTGAGGCGATTGATGTCATGACGGCAGCTGGAGATGCAGAGGTCGAGGGAGGGTAGGAGGCCTTGAGGTGGTGTCCAGGAGGAGGCTGTGTGTTGGAGGAGCGAGAAGGGGTCAGTAGAGGAAGGGTTAGGCTCACGGTTAAAGAAGTAAGCACAGAGGCGGAGGTGGCGGAAAAACTGCTCAATGTCCAAACGTGACCGGTATTCGTTGATGTGTGGGGGAGGAGGGGGTGCCGGGCAAAGGTGAGCCCCTTACTCTGGACTGACCGTTTGTCCTCAGTAAGTGGGGGAGGGGGGGGAGAGTCTGGGGGGATGGTGAAAACTTGGCAGGGCTGTATGCGGCTATCTCCTCTGGAGCTGCCGGCTGTGGAGACGGTGGGTGAAGTGATGTCAGCATCGGTGCTGGAGATGGGCGGAAGTTACATTGGCATTGGGTGGAGTTGCATCAGGGTTGGTGGTGGGCGGAGTGGCGGCAGCAGTGGGTGGAGCGGGGGTAGTCGGCGGCAGCAGCGGCGGTGTCAGGAGGTGCACCCTCGGTGGTGTTGGCCTCAGAAATGGAGACGGTGGCTTCAGCAACGGTGTCGATGGTGTTTGCTGTCCCAGAAGTGATGTACCTGGCAGAGGTGGATGGGGTGTCATCCGTGGGTACTCCGAAAGTGGCCACATGGCGGTTAGTGGCGGGCACATTGTGGGGAAGGTCCTGGGTAGTGTTGGGGATTTGGAAGGTGGAGGAAGCCCGCTTTGGGTGGCAGGCACCAGTAAGCTTACTGTACTTACAGGCTTTAGTGTCCAATAAAGCTGAGTAGAATTGTGAGTTCAGGTTGTGGATCCTACAAAGAATAAAAAACAGGAGAGGTCCTTTGCAGGTCTGGGAGAGGGAGGCTGTGAGCTGGGGTAGGCTTGCCGGCGCATCGCTGCGAGTGAGAGTTTCAGGAGTCGCAGGGAGAAATGTTTTTGAAGGATCTCAATGTTCTGAATGTAGATATTGTCGTGGTTGGGACCCAGTTGGGAAGGCCTGAATGTGGACTGTCATCCATTGGGGATGATCTGGTTCCATCTGGCCTATTTAATGATCTCTTGTCATATTGCGTTTCAGGTCCTTGCTTCACTCATTATCCGTCTGGCTCTGGCTGAGACCTTCTGCCTGAATTGTGGAATCCTTGCACTGGATGAACCAACCACAAATTTAGACCGGGAGAACATCGAATCCTTGGCTCACGCCCTGGTGGAGTAAGTATTCCAAATTCTGGGACCTCTTAGGAAAAGTTTAATTTGTAGGGATGCACGCACTCTGCTTCATCCTGAATCAGTATATCTCATTGTCACTTCATTATCCTGCCTTCCACCTATTGATGAACTGTGTAAGTGCATCATCCTATTGAAGTTCTCGACTGTACTGACCTGGGCACCACTGAAGTGTCTGCCTAGATTGTGTGCTTAAGGTTCTGACTTGAGACTTGAACAAAGAACCTAGGATCTTTACGCTTGGAAGCAGGAACAGTACATTGAGCCAAGACGGACACTTTCACAATTATTCTGATGTTTACATCTTTTTATTTCCAAATTTAATGTGCACCAGCTGTTGAGAGCATTGCTTCAGTCCCCCACTTTCTCTATATTCTCCGACTGCTTGTCCAACATGCAGCTCTCAATAGTCAGCAGAAGTTGCAGTTCAATCATAGATAAGATCAAAGCCATTATCTTCGAACCCCTGACAAATCTCATGTTTTGCTGTTGATTCTGTCATTTCCCCTGGCCACAACATCAAGTTAAACCAGACAGTGACCCTGTGCTGACCCTGAGATCACTTGCCTGGTTTTATTGCACTGAGGTTGTCTAATTCCACTTTCATATCCATCGTTCACTGCCATATCCCAGTCTGTCCACTGATCAAACTCTCATCTATGTCATGTTGACCTCCAAACACAGCGATTCCATGTTCCTTAAGCTGGCCTCCTTCACGCTCACCCATTCTGAATCACTGCATTCTTACGGCACAACAGAAGGCCATTTGGATCACTGTATCTGTGCCAACTTTCCAAGTGAAAAATTGACTAATGTCATCCCCCCCCTATTTCCAGAATGCTCCACCAGTGCCTATAATTTCTCTTTATCTACCCTGTCTTTTCCTATTAAAACCTTAAAGGTTTTGATCAGGTTGCCTCTTAACCTTCTAAACTGTAGAGAAAATAGGCCTATAATGTATATTGTCTGCTCATAACTCAACGTCTGGTGTCCAGGTATCATTCTTGGAAGGCATATATTGTACTTTCTTTAAAACCATACATCCTTCCTAAGATGTATCAATCCTTTTCTGTGGAGGTTTAGTCTAGGTTCCTGGTCAGCGATATGTGCAAGGTTCACAATGAGACTTTTATCAGACAACTACTGATCAGATTGAATTTCAGTGCATTCCCCCTTACCGAGTTATGCCACTCTGATTCTAACTTGTATGAAGGATGCAGTGTTGCTGAACAAAGGGTCTTTGGAGTACAGGTTTGCATCCTTGCAAGTGAAGTCACAGATAGATAGGATAATGAAGGAGACGTTTGGTACACTTGCCTTTATTGGTCAATGCATTGAGTAAAAGAGTTAGGCAGTTATGGTGTGGCTGTACAGGACTTTGGTTAGGTCACTTTTGGGACGCTACATGCAATTCTGGTCTCTCTGCTTCACTTTGAAAGGGTTCAGAAAAGATTTACAAGGTTTCTGCCAGGAGTGGCGGGTTTGAGGTCTAGGAGAGGCTAAGTAGACTGGGCCTGTTTTCTCTCAAGCATCGGAGGCTGAGGGGCATGGATAGGGTGAATTGTCAGGGTCTTTTCCCTGAGGGAGGGGAGTCTAAAACTAGAGATCATAATTTTAAGGTGAGAGATGAATGTTTTAAAAGGAACCTAAGGGGGAACTTTTCCATGCAGAGGGTGGAGTGTGTATGGAATGAGCTGCCAGAGGAAGTGGTGGAGGCTCATACAATTACAACATTTAATGGATATCTGGTTGGGTATATGAGTAGGAAGAGGTCAGAGAGAAATGGTCCAAATGCTGACAAACTAAACTAGATTAACTTAGGATAGCTGGTCAACATGGACACGTTGGACCAAAGAGCCTGTTTCCGTGCTGTGCATTCCTATGTCTCTATGTAAAGAAAACTTAGATGACCTAGCTGATAGGTAATCTTCAGGTAGGCCATTCACAGTCTGTATAAATGAGGATAATAATTTGGTGACGGAATCAAATGAAATATTTTCAAATTTGCTGACGACGCCAAGCTAGATGAGATCACGAAGAGGATGCAGAGAGTATTTAAGGTGATTCAGATAAATTGATTGTACAGACAAACTCATGTCAGATGCAGTATAGCATGAATAAATGTGAAATTATATACTTGAGTGAGAAAAGTAGAAGTACAGAGTGTTATTTAAATGGTATTTATATTGGGAAATATGGGTGTACAATGGTATCTGGGTGTCTTTGTAACACCAGTCAATGAAGGTAGATGGGCATTTGCGGCAAGCAACCAGAAAGGCAAATTATATGTTGGCCTCCATAGTGAGAGCATTCAAGTGCAGGAGCAGGGATGTCTTACTGCAGTTGTACAGGTCCTCAGTGAGACCACACCTGGACTACAACATGCATTTATCATTTCTGCCCTGAAGAGAGGATATTCTTGCACAGAGGGAGTGCAGTGGAGGTTCACTAGGCTGGTTGAAAAACCAAAGTTGCTGGAAAAGCTCAGCATCTGTGAAGGAAAAAAATCAGAGGTAACGTTTTGGATGTTCTGAGGAATGGTAACCAGACGTGAATCGTTAACTCTGTTTGTTTCTTTTTTTTCTTCGCAGATGCTGTCTGACCTGCTGAGCTTTTCCAGCAACTTTGGTTTTTGTCCCTGATTTACAGCACCCACAGGTCTTCTGGTTTTCACAAGGCTGGTGCCTGGGGTGGCAGGATTCTCATAAGTATAGAGATTGTTTCAACTGGGCTTGTATTCATTAGAATTTAGAAGGATGAGAAGGGATCTAATAGAAATGTATAAAATTCTGAAACGTCTTCAAAGACGAGGAGGATGTTGCCCCTTACTGGGGAGTCCGGGATAACGTCAGGAGTATCAGGGATAATGGTTTCGGGAAACAGGCTAGGCTATTTCAGACCGAGATGAAGAAACGATTCGCAAAGTGAATGCTATGGACGAGTGGTATTATCTAAAGCCAGACTATTAACCCAGAGACAAAAACAGAAACTTCTGGAAAAGCTGAGCAGGTCTGGCAGTATCGGTGGAGAGAAATCAGAGTTAATGTTTCGGGTCCAGTGACCCTTCCTCACTGGGCCCAAAACATTGTCTCTTATTGGAGGGTTAATGTAACCAATGCCCCGTGACACTCAATGTTACCATCACTTACCCCCCTGCTATCAACATCATTAAATTACCATCGATTCAACTGGACTTGCCACGTAAATACGCTGGCTGCAAGTGCAGGTTAGAGGCTAGGAATACTGTTATGAGTAACTCACCTCCTGACTCCCAAAGCCTGTCCTCCATCCACAAGGCAGGAGTGGGAGGGAATATACCCTACTTGCCTAGATGAGTGCAGCCCAAACAACACTCGAGCTTGACACCATCAGGGACAAAGCAACCAGCTTGACTGGCACTGCATCCACTTATTCCAGTGCTGACACTCAGTAACAGCAGTGTGTGCTATGTACAAAATGGACTGCAGAAATTCACCAAAGATTCTTAGACAGCTTAGAACACCACCACCTGTAAGTTCTCCTCCAAGCCACTCACCATCCTTAGAAATATATCGTCATTCCTTCACTATTGCTGGATCAGAATGCTGGAATTTCCTGCCTTAAGAGTATTGTGGGTCAGCCTACAGCAGCAGTTCAAAAAGCCGGCTCACCACCATCTTCTGAAGGGAATAGGGATGGACAATTAATGCTGGCCAGCCAGTGCCACCCACATTCCACATCTGAATAAAAAGCATGGTGAACCTGAGAGATTATCTACCACAGAAGGCAGTTGGAGCTTGCTACAGAGCATACTCGAGAGAGATTCATAGGTTTTTAGGTATTCAGCCACCATGGGGGTTAGAGAAAAAGTGAGAGCGAAATAGAGGATCTGCATGGTCATATTGAATAGTAGAACGGGCACAAATGACTGAATGACCTACTCCTGCTTCTAGTTTTGTTCTTAAAATGGTGTGTATCTTTGCATCTGCCCGTCCTGGTAAGTGTATACGTTGAGTGTGATGTTCAGTTTTTCGTTTTTGTTTATCTTCAGGTCACGCTCAGTTGGCCTGGGGTTTTGTACGTTGAGGGATGTGTAAGGTCTCACCTGTCAGAATTGTCAAATCGATATGTTTTATATCAGTGCTGTTTCACCTAGAACTGACCGAATTAATTAAACTAGTGTACCAATAATCATCATTATTCAAAGAAGGGAACCGCTGACCAGCTGCACCTTTGGACGCTGACAACAAATTACACCTTTGGTCATGGGCAGTTTTATTTTTCACAGTTTGCAAGTGTTTTGTACTGTGCAATTTATTTCAAAAGGTGGTGGATAAATTAACCTTTTGAAGTTTTATTTCCTGCGCAAAATGAAAATTCCATCTGATTTCAGGACATTCAATAATTATACTAATACCAATGAATGTACTTTTATGATTTAGCAGATTGAACACCCTTTTTATTGCTCCTGTTATGAGTCCCCCAAAGTTCACTCAGCAGAGTTTTAAGACCAATTTTATTGGCTATCTCATAATCTTCATTTTCCAATCTGCAATCTGAGATGTATCTTCTGAACAGATTGCATGGCTCATATTAATTCTAAATGATGAATTTGTGAAGGAGCCAAGCAATGTCATCAGGGGGGAGCGATGGTGGTCATTTCTCGGTACACTGTGGGAGAATTCTCCCATTCGTTCACTGGTAGCTTAGCTGTTGAACTATGGTCATATTTGGCAGAATTTGTCTCAAGTTGATTAAGAATAGGAATCGTCATTCATCCTCAAGCCCTAAAGTCTCCCATCAGAAGATCCAACTGACTCATTCATTCCTGGATCTCCATTTCCATCATTGTATCTGGGTTATCAGTTCAGTCCCACTGGAAGAATTTTGTGTTTCATCCTCAGTTTTCATTTTATGCAGAAACATAGGAAATAGGAACAGGAGTAAACTTTTTGGTCTTTCAAGTCTGCTCCGTTGTTCAATGTGATCATGGCTGATCATCCAACTCGGTACCTTCGTCCTGTTTCCTCCTATAGTAGGAACTATATCTAATTATCCCTTGAAAACATTCCATGTTTTGGCTTCGACTGCTTTCTGTGGTCAAGAATTCCACAGGCTCACCGATCTTTGTGAAGAAATTCTTCGTCATCTCACTACTAAAAGGCCTATCCCATATCTGATAGCCCCTGCTTCTAGACTCCCTATCCTTCCTGTGTTTACCCTACCTAGTCATACTTGAGTTTTAAAGGCTTCTACGAGATCCCCACTCATGCTTCTGAACTCATGTTTGAATTTTTAACTTGTTCCAAAAAAGGGATTCAGGATTCCACAGACGCTACCAAATCCGCTGAGTTTCTCCAGCAACTTCTGTTTTTGTTTGAGTCTTTTTCATCTTGCCCCTTCACAATTTAAAAATTTACAAATGCTCCTATCTTGTCAGAAAGTTTTACGTGTGGGGTGTATATATTATGTGTTTGCATTCACAGCGTTATTTTCAAATTCCTTCCCGTCTCACCACTCATGGTGTCTGTAATTTCCTCGAGCCCTGAAGCTCTTTGACATCGCTGAATTTCAACTTTCTTTGTCCCACTCCTCTTTAAATTCCCTCTATAAATCTGCTTGTTTGGACAAACTACTGATCATCTGTCCTAATACAACTTCGTGTGTCTGCTTTGAAAATACGAAGGAACATTTTGCTATGTTAAAGATGCCGTTAAATACACATAAGTGCATAATGTGTGTGATATGTACGTACAGAGGCTATCAGTTCTGAAGAAAGGTCACTGGACCCGCAACGTTAATTCTGTTTTCTCTCCGCAGATACCTGCTGAGGTTTTCCTGCAATCTCTGTTTTTGTTTCTGATTTCCAGCAGCCGCAGTTCCTTGATTTATTTTTATAGCAGGGTCATTAGAGTCTTTGGGGTTCTTGTCAGTATCTTTGAGTGGTCATGTGCTCTAGGGAACGAGCCAATAGCAGAAGCAGCAAATTTTTAGTCATGATGGCAGAAGAGCTGGAACTTTGCCAGACAGCAGTCGCTTACTGTCATATCATTTGTTGAAATTACAAACGGGAGGCTCCTAGAGCAAAATGCAGGAAATCAAGATGTGGAGAAAAGAGCATGTTCTTGAGCAGATGACCACTTCAAATGTTTCCTCATGTAAACTTCACAAACCATCTTTGGGAAGCCTCCTTTCAAAGGCTGAAAAATCCATGGCCTTTAGTCTTTCAGTTAGGCTTCTTAACCCCAGAGGCCACACTTTTACTGAACCATCTCCAATACCTAAGTGTTTCCTTTGTGACCTCCATGTTGATAGTAGATACTAACCTCGGCATGTGTAATCTGATCAGCACACCATACAATATGGTTCAGACTGCCTGTCTTCAGCTGTGTGGAACTATCAAAAGTAGCGTTGCACTGGCTTTCAATGGGGAGATGATGACATTGCAGTCAGGTCATCAAACTAGTAATCCAGAGGCTCGGACCAAAACGCAGAGGGCAATACCATTGCTCTGAGGACATGGGTTCAAATCCTATGGTGGCATTTGTAAAATTCAAATTTGATCTAAATCTCAAACAAGGTCATGGTGACCAGGATAATGTCGTTGATAGACTTTTTTTTAAAAAATGACAAATTCACAGGTGCTCTCAAGAGAAGGAAATCTGCTGTGTACTTACCTGGTCTGGGCTACCTGAGACTCCAAACCACGTTAATTTTTTTAAAAAATTCGTTCACAGCGTGAGTGTGTCTGTGGCTAGGCCAGCATTTACTGCCCATCTCGAATTGCAGAGGGCAGTTAAGGGTCAACCACATTACTGTGGGGTCTGGAGTCACATGTAGGCCAGATCAGGTAGGATGGCAGGATTCCTTCCCGAAAGGGCATGTGTGAATCAGGTGGATTTTTTTCCCAACAATCAGCAATTGATCCATGATCGTCATTAGTTTCTTAATTCTAGATGGTTATTGAATTCAAATTCCTCCCATCTCTCATGGCAGGATTTGAGCCCAGGTCCCCAGACCATTGCCTCCCTTCTGACTCTGAACTGCTCTCTGAAATGGCCTAGTATGCCACTCAGTTCAAGGGCAATTTGATGGACAGCAAATGCTGGCCTTATTAACAATGCCCAAATCTCATGAAAGAATAAAAAAAGTGGTGCTTTGCATCAAGTTTGAAACCTCTAGAACTTTTCTAGCTTGATGCTGTGTGCAACACAATCTGTGGGCTGTGATGTCTCTTTTTCCTTGCTCTGTGCAACTCTTTGTGCTGGCCTGCATTAAATTCCATCTGCCACTTTTGCTTTTTGCAGTTTGACTCGCTGACCTAGTTCGCTTTGCTCTGCAAGTTGGATCAATGTGTATTCAGTTTTGTGACTGTGATGTATTGTACAATTCAGGCACCCCACTAACTGCTACTGCTGCCTCATCAACTACGCAATAAATAACTGACTCCGATTACAAAGCTGGTAATTATGTACCAGAGATAAGAAAACCCACATCAGTTGACGTGATGCCAGTTAGTCATTGTGGCACCTCTGCAACTGTAGCAAAACAAATTTTCAGCAGCAAATTTCAGCCATCAAGAAGTTGCATTGAAGCTGTGAGGAGCCAGTGAGATGTCCCTGAGTTGACATTTCAGTCCATATTATGGTGTTGTTCTTTGCCCCGACACTGAAAGCCATGCAAACTGTTATACACTCAAAACTATATCTGGAATAAAGAAAACAAAGAAACAATGCCTATTTAGAAAGCATTTCCATGGGCTCAGGAGCCCCCAAATTGTTTTCTAACAAATGAACTGCAGCTAACATTTATTCATTTGCTGTTAGTAAAATGATCAGATTGGCTGTTTTTATGTAGAGGTCTCCTGTGGCCTAGTGGGTAGCTTCCTCACCTCCTGAGCCAAGAACTCTGGGTTCAAGACCTACTCTAGGACCAAACAGCTGAAGAAGATACATTCAGCGTGTGATCAGATGCATTGATTTCCAACCCATAAATCTTTTCACATCCAATATAATCTTCTTCAGAACCCTGAAATGGTAACTTTCTTTCTCTCTCCACCAATGCTGCCAGACCTACTCCAGCAATTTTATCTTTCAGAGCTGCGGGATTTTGCCTTTGATCTGCACTTGCAGTATTGACGATAAAATAACATGAAGTGAAATGTCTGGAAACTTTGTTTTAGAACATAGAAAAGTACAGCACAGTACAGGCCCTTCGGCCCACGATGTTGTGCCGTGGAATAATCCTAATGCAAAAATAAAATAACCTAACCTACATTCCCCTCAATTCACTGCTGTCCATGTGCATGTCCAGCAGCCACTTAAATGTCACTAATGACTCCGCTTCCACGACTACCACTGGTAAACTATTCCATGCGCTCACAACTCTCTGGGTGAAGAACCTCCCTCTGACGTCTCCTCTATACCTTCCTCCTAACACCTTAAAAGTATGACCCCTCGTGGCAGTCAGTCCTGCCCTGGGGAAAGGTCTCTGGCTATGTTTTTGAAATAGTGGTTTAAAATCTTCTGTATCTATCTGAAAATAGGATCAGGAGTGACGTATTTACCTCCTGCCTGAAAGCTGGCAACTCAGACAATGCAGCAGTTTCTCAGTGCTGCAGTGAAATGCCATTGTACAATGTTTGCTCAGGTAGGCAAATGAGCTTGAGTGCACACAACCTAGATTTGAGGCTGTTCCCTCTGAGTTGAGCTTTTCATAGAATCCCTACAGTGCATAAGCAGGCCATTTCAGCCATTGAGTCCACACCAATCCTCTGAAGAGCATCCCACACAGATCCACCCCTTAACCCTAACTCTGCATTTCCCATGGCTAACCCATCCAACCTACACATCACTGGGCACTATGGGCAAGTTGGCATGGCCAATCTAGCCATCCTGCACATTTTTGGACTGTGGGAGGAAACTGGAGCACCCGGAGGAAACCCACGCAGACACTGGGAGAATGTGCAAACTCCACACAGACTGTCTCCTGAGGGCGGAATCGAACCCGGGTCCCTGGCGTTGAGGCAGCAGTGCTGACCACTTTTCTGTAGAAGACCTATCCTTACAAGCTAGGAGAACTGATTCACCCCTCTGTCGTTGGTTTATTTGTTTATAAACTTCCACTGTTTTGCAGAATAATAAAGAGTCGCTCAAATCAACGAAACTTTCAGCTCCTGGTGATCACTCACGACGAGGACTTTGTGGAGCTACTCAGTCGTTCACAGTACATTGAAAGCTTCTACCGAGTCAGAAAGAACATTGATCAGTGTTCAGAAATCGTGAAGTGTAGTGTCAGCTCCCTCAACACCCATGGTCCATGAATGTATACATGTATTTTACTCTTCATGTAAAGATAGTCTTATCTCAGTAATGTTTTGTGGTGACCTATAACTGAAACTATATTGTTCATTGATCACTCCTCACAGCATTCTGCATGATCAAAAGATTAGTTTTGTGCTTTCTGATGGAACTTCAGCATACTGGCTAGAAAATTGATCGCAGTGTTTAAACGTGTTCAGAAATAATTGAGTTCTTGTTCACACAACTCCGTCATCCTACAGCATTCAGAAACCAGAGATCAACCTGCATAGGTTTCCTGCTCATGGACAGGGGAATGGAGGCAGGCAGTAATCCAGCTTTTTTGCATTGAAGGTGGTTTATGATGATTTGAATGTTTGGATACTTCTCCTTCAAAATAAAAACGTGAATGCAATGAACAGCTCTGTTACGATCACGTTGTTATTCCTGGTCAGCCTAGCTTAACAGCCATGATGTAGAGGTGTTGGTGTTGGTCTGCGATGGACAAGGTCAGAAATCTCACAACAGTAGGTTATATCCGAGATAACAAAGTTTGGAGCTGGAAGAACACGGCAGGCCAAGCAGCATCTTAGGAGCACAAAAACTCTGCTGTGTTGATCCAGCTCCACACTTTGTTATCTCGGATCCTCCAGTATCTGCAGTTCCCATTATCTCTGACCAGGATATATCCAACAGGTTTATTTGAAAACGCAAGCTTTTGGAGCCTTGCTTCTAACACCTGAAAAAGGAGTGAGACTTTGAAAGCTTGTGTTTTCAAGTAAACCCTTTGGACTATAACCTGGTGTGGTGTGGTTTCTGACCTAGCCTAGCTGCTGAAGAGACCCATTTTGCACTTGCAACAAAAGAAGTTTCATTTCTTATCCACCCTCTTCAAACAGATCTCTCACTGCTCCACTATATTCTTCAGTTGATGTCACATAATGCTTGGCTTTTTTTTAATTTCCTGATCCAAAGGAGGATGAGTTACAGTCTCGAGCACTAAAGTCTGATTAGTATCTGAGTGAAGCATGTAAATCACAATAATTGAGTCACAGAGCAGCGTCCGCAGCACATTCTTGGTAAAGGTGAAGTGACCACTGCCCTACCAGACGAGAGGGCTGCACGCTGCCTCATCAGAGGGAAATGACTCTGCCCCAGGTGATGGGAGAGGTGAAGAAAGCATGTCCTTTGTGGAAACCTCAGTCTTGGTGGGGATTTGAACCCATGCATTTGGTGTCACTGCATCACAGCTAACTGATCCCACTGCAGTTGGCTGGATGGCTGGTTTACAGTACAATATGGAGCCAGCATTGTGGGTTCACTGGCTGAAGTTACCGTGAACGAGGTTACTATACCCCTCACCTGAGGCAAAGTGACCCCTGGATTAAGCCACCACCAGTCAGTCCCTTCTGATGACAGTGCAGCCCTAAATTTAAAAACCTACGAAACCTAACGGGTTAAATCCACCCATTATAGGTCCGATGGGCCAAGTGGCCTCTTTGTGTTGAGTTATTCTGTGATTTGTGTAGCGAGTTAAGCAGCGAGTGAGTTTCCGAGGCAATCTTTAGCTTGTTATTAACTTATTTACAGTTAATCAGAATAGTTTCTGGATCCAAATGGCATGTGTCTTAAATGACCAAACTGTTAATTTTGGATAAAAAAGTGTGAAGCTGGATGAACACAGCAGGCCAAGCAGCATCTCAGGAGTACAAAAGCTGACGTTTCGGGTCCAGGCCCGAAACGTCAGCTTTTGTGCTCCTCGGATGCTGCTTGGCCTGCTGTGTTCATCCAGCTTCACACCTTGTTATCTTGGATTTTCCGGCATCTGCAGTTCCCATCATTTCTGAAAACTGTTAATTTTGATTTGTTTTTATTGCAAAAGACAAAAGCTTAAATACTCTTGTAATTGAAATGCTTAAACAGCTTTTTGAGGACATGTTTTAAATACAAGTAATCAAGAAACAAATTCATCTTGTTTGTCACAAACCATTTGGGACTACATCATGCTAAATTAATGTCCTTCTAGATAAGAATAAAATACAAGTTGAAGAAAGCAAGCCTTGCTTGTCCATATGATACGGTATCAAAATATTTCATATCATCTATTTCACTTTCAACCTTGGTGTTATTTATGAATGGGTTATAGCTTTGAGCTTATGGGAATAAAATTGATTCAGTACCAGGTATGTTATCTCCTAATCAGCTAAACTGATTGCCTTTTGCAGTCCATTTTGGTTTCTTTAGGGCATTCCATATTTGATTCTATTTTTCCTGAATCTGCAATCTGGTAGCTGAACCATTGGATCTTGAGTTTAATGTTTGTTTAGTTTGGGAACCAGAACCTGGCCAGGCTTGTAGCCCATCCTCTGCTTCAAGTATTGGGTTTCACGATTTATGCACAAAGTATTTCTGCATTCATCAGAAAGATGCTTCCTTCCATTCCCTAAAGAACTGATCGCTTCCCATTGTGTCGAGGGAAAATGAAGGAGAGATATTGTGTGTTCTGTTTTAGAAGCACAGGCTCATATAGTCAAACCAGTCCATGCCAACTATAATCCCAAACCAAACTAGTCCCACCTATTAAGGTCCAAGTAAAAAGTACTGCCTGCTTGTGAGTCACTGCTATGTCCAGGCTATCTATCCCAATCATGAGCAAGTAGATCTTAAGCCCGGAAATCCATTGATACCACAACCTGGAAGAAACTGGAACTAATAAATTTACTTGATTCTCCATTCCATGCCAATTGTGCTTTATGGCTTGGAGGTATGCAGAGATGGCATAAAAGCTTTGATGTCTAACCAGGTTTTTTTTTTGCTTTTGGTTCATAAATTTCCAACTGACTTTTAGCTTCTCTTAGTGACCGAACCTCAGCTGGACTAATAGCAGAGAACAGACAAGGGGTAAACGATCTAACTGATCAAAGGAATACAACACATTATTTTAAAAACGTGTTTCCTGAAGGGTTTAATAAATGTTAATTCTGTGATCCACCAGTATTTTTCCACAATATTTAATCAATTGTTGCATATTTTCTTTCCCATTAGCCATTACTGGATGAGCTGTCTGCAGCTATGTGCATTACTATAATATCTAAGTGCTCACACATATCCCATAATTCATCATTTACAAATCCACCTCCATCGTCCATCAACAATTTTGTTGATGACCCCAAGCCTGTGCTGACCTAATTTCCATGACTTTGCCCACTACAATCTGTCTATCATGTGGATAACCTTGGCCACCATATCGACAACTGGAATGTCTATTACATTTTGTTGTCCTGTATCTTGAGACATTTGGCTACTATTTAATTAAATTCCTCGGCTAAAGGAACACTTACAACTGGGAATAGTCGTGTCTTACATTATTTAATGCATTTATCACACTGTGTTGTAAGACCATAAGGCGTAAGAGCAGAAATCGGGCCATTTGGCGAATCAAGTCTATTCCACCATTCAACTATGGCTGATAGGTTCCTCAGCACCATTCTCCCCCTTTCTCCCTGTAACCCTTGATCCTCTTGATAATCAAGAACGTAGCTATCTCAGTCTTAATTGCACTCAATGACCTAACCTCAACAGCTCAAAGATTCATCTCTCTTTGGCTGAAGAAGTTTCTCCTTACCTCTGTTCTAAAGGGTCTTCCCTTTACTAGTCTCTCCTACCAATGGAAGGATCTTCCCAGTGTTCACTTTGTCCAGGCCATTCAGTACGATGTAAGTTTCAATTAGATCTCCCCTCAGCCTTCTAAACTCCAATGAGCATAGTCCCAGAGTCCTCAAATATTCCTCATATGTTAAACTTTTCATTCCTAGGACCATTTTTGTGAACCTCCTCTGAACCCACTCCAGGGCCAGTGCATCCTTCCTGAGACATGGGGCCCAAAACTGCACACAATACTCCAAATGTGGCCTGACCAGAGCCTTTTAAAGCCTCAGTAGTACATCCCTGCTTTTATATTCCATTCCTCGCAAAATAAATGCCAACATTGCATTTGCCTTCCTGACTATTGACTCACCCTGCAAGTTTACCTTGAGAGAATCCTGGATCAGAACTCCCAAGCCTCTTTGCACTTCGGACTTCTGAATTTTCTCCCCATTTTGAATATGGTCTATGCTTTTATTCTACTTACCAAAGTGCATGACCTCACACTTTCCCACATTGTACTCATCTGCCACTCCTTTCCCTATTCTCCTAATCTGTCCAAATCCTTCTGCAGCCTTCCCACCTCAATACTATCTGTTCCTCTACCTATCTTTGTATTGTCTGAAAACTTAACCGGAATGTCTACTGTTCCTTCATCTAGATCTGTTCAAGGAATTTGTATTCTTTATCCATGACTTTGACATTGTTTAACAGCAATTTTATTGTTTTATTGAGGAGGGATGTGTAAATTTATGCAGTTTCCATTTAATCATCATCTTATCAGCCAGACTCCTATCTGCAGAGACCAGTAAGTAATTCCTCTTGAACCCCTTTTGTTAATTCACTCATGGGACACGGGCGCCGCATCCTAGCCAGCATTTAATGTCCATCTCTAGGTTCCCTTAAAAAGGTGCTAGTGCAAAGCTTTTTTGAACCTATGTAGTCCACATTCTGCAGGTAAACCCATAAAGCTGTAAGAGAGGAATTCTACGATTTTGACCCATTGACCGTTAAGGAATGGCGATATATTTCCAAGTCAGGATGGTGAACAGCTTGGAGGCAAGCTTGCAGGTGGTAGTGTTCCCATAAAACTGCTGCCCTTGCCCTTCTAGATGAAAATGGTTGTGTGTTTAGAAGATGCTAAGTGTAAAGATCTTTGGAAAATTTCTGCAGTGCATCTCGTAGATAGTACACACTGCTCCTACAGATGATATGGTTGTGCCAGTCAAGCAGGTTGTTTTTCTTTTGGTGGTATCAAGCTTCTTGTATGTTGTTGGAGCTTCACCCATCCAGGCAAATGGCGAATTTTCCATCACACTTCTGATTTGTGCCTAATGGAAGGTGGATAGGCTTTGGGGAGTCAGGAGGTGATTTGCTTGCCACAGTATCCCTGGCTTCTGACCTGCTGTTGTAGCCACTACATTTATACGGTGAGCCCAGTTGAGCTTATGGTCAGTAATAATCTTTAACATGATAATAAGTGATGATAACACCTTGGACTGTCCTGTGTTTGTGTTTAGATTGTTCCTTATTGGAGATGGTCATTCTCTGGCATTTGTGTAGTACGAAAGTCACTTATCAGTTGTCAGCTCAAGCCTGGATATTGTTCAGATCTTTTTGAACATGGGCTGCTTCAGTACCTGAGGAGTCATGAATGGTGCTGAATATTGTGCAGTCATTGGTGAACTTTAATGATGAAGGGGAAGTCATTGATGAAGCAGCTGAATGTGGTTGGCCTCAAGACGCTACGCAGAGGAACTCTTACAGAGATGTTCTGGAGCTGAGATGACTGAATTCTAACATCCATAACCATCTTCCTATGTGTCAGGTATGATTCCAACCAACGGATGGTTTTCAGAGATAATGGGAACTGCAGATGCTGGAGAATCCAAGATGACAAAGTGTGAAGCTGGATGAGCACAGCAGGCCAAGCAGCATCTCAGGGGCACAAAAGCTGACGTTTCGGGCCTAGACCCTTCATCTGAAAAAGCCTGATGAAGGGTCTAGGCCGGAAACATCAGCTTCTGTGCTCCTAAGATGCTGTTTGGCCTGCTGTGTTCATCCAGCTCCACACCTGTTATCAACAGACAGTTTTCCCCGAACCCATTGGTGAGAAACTCGCAGTTGCCTTAACAGAATACAATACTGTCTGAATCCTGTGAATTGTAAGTTTACTGCTTTACCAATTACAAATGTTTTCTCAGTCTCCATGTCTAAATGTGTTTTCACTTTTTAAGAAGACATACTCAGCAATAATGGCATGTCACTTTGGAAGACATTAGCTAATGAAATAATGCAGCCCCGCAATTTGACAGGACAGAACCACTCTTTTTAAAGAAGGCAACATATTATCACTCTATGTCCCTCCCCACCAAATCCAAAGCCAGTAGGGCTTTAATACTCTTATCGGCTTTTTTTGTCTGTTTTGTCCATTGTTTCCAAATAACTTTTCAGCTTATTGCTACCAGAAACAGCTGAGGTACAGCCACTATGTTGAATAACACACTATCTTCTGGTCATCCTTATCAAATTCACTTGAGTCATGTTTCAAGTTGTTTCAAATACATGATACCTGATTCTTGGATGATTTCCAGCGCAGTGACGTTTAGACTCACTCTGGAAACATCTCAGAACCGTAAAATCCTACAGTACAGAAGAGGCCCTTTGGCCCATCAAGTTTGTACTGCCAAAATACACCACTACCTAAACTATTATTATCATCATCATCATCAACATCATCAACATCATCATCATCATCAGAGCATCCCTACAGTGCGGAAACAGGCCCTTCGGTCCAACATGTCCACACCAACCCTCAGATATCCCCCATAACCCACCTCATCCCACTTTTCCTTGTGAGGCCCATAGCCTCGAATATTATGACATTTCAAGTGCTCATTCAACTGTTTTAGAGGTTGTGAGGTTTCTCGTCTCAACTACCCTCCCAGACAGTGCATTCCAGCTTCTCACCACCCTCTGAACCTCCTGCCTTTTAATTTAAAATTATAACCCCTTCTTATTGACTCTAAGGGGACCAGTTATGTATTATTCACATTGTCCATGCCCCTCATAACTTCATACACTTTTATCAGGTATCCCCTCAACCTATTCTGCTCTAATCTAGCCTCTCTTCGAACCATCCCAGGCAATCTCGTGATGAATCTCCTCTGCAACTCCTCCAGTGCAATCAAATCCTTCCTCTAGAATGCTGACACATAACTGCACACAGTACTCCAGTTGTGATGTAATCGAAGCTCTGTACAGGTACAATATGACCTTTCTGACATGTCTGACACAAACATATAAGGTAAATATATCGTATGAGGGACGGGGAGACAGTGCAGGAAGAGTGAAATAGATCAGATCTTATTGAAATATGGAAAATGCTTAGGAGGACTATCCCAATTCTTATTTTCTTATGTATCTATCTTCACTCCTAAATCTCTTTGAACTTGCACTGTTTTTAGCTCTGATTTATCCCCTTTACATCTGAGATGAATGAACTCTCAGTTACACACATTGAAACGTTGCAGCTTTGCCCATTCACTTAAATTATCAGCATTTCCCTGCAATTTAATTATTTTTGTTATACTAATTACAATTATCATTTTCCTGTAAATTCTTCCAATCTCTTCTTTCTCATTTACTTATCCCGTATCATCTTGAAAAATGTCAATGCTTCAACTATTTCATGTAGTGACGAGTTGCGGTCTGGGTAAAGAAGTTCTCCTCCAATTCATTGTTAGATTTATCAGTCTATTATCTTGCATTTATTGTCCCTAGTTCTGAATTGCCCTGCAAGCGTATTCCAGAGTTGTCATCAGGGTGATCCCTCGCAGACGAGGATGACACTCTTCCACTCTCAGGGTGAGCCCATAGGTGGCTGCACAGACCAATACAGTTACCGCAGGCTGCGCGGCACTTGGAGCAGACGGTCGTTGTGGGAAGGCGTGGGTGGGGCGTTGGTGTGGCAGCACATTCCTTTCACTGTTTTAATCTGGCTTCTGGTGATTCCTGGCGGCAAGTCTTGAGATGCTCGACACCTTCCCGGATGCTTCTCCTCCACTTTGGTTAGCCTTAGGCTAGTGATTCCGAGGTGTCTGTGGGAATGCCACACTTTGCCAATCAAGCCTTAAGTGTATCATTGACGTGAGCCTGGGGCTCCCCTGCAATTTCAAACCTGGCAGCACTCATGTTGGTCATGTGGATGATGCGCCCTGCCCATCGTAGCCAATCCAAGGTGGTCCGTGCCTCAAGAAAGCTGGTGTTGGTGCATCTCTCTCTTCCCAGCAGATTTGCAACATCTTGCACAGGCAGCGTTTGTGGTACTGCTCCAGCACCTATTAGAACATAGAGAACATAGAACATAGAACAGTACAGCACAGAACAGGCCCTTCAGCCCACAATGTTGTGCCGACCATTGATCCTCATGGATGCACCCTCAAATTTCTGTGACCATATGCATGTCCAGCAGTCTCTTAAATGACCCCAATGACCTTGCTTCCACAACTGCTGCTGGCAACGCATTCCATGCTCTCACAACTCTCTGCGTAAAGAACCTGCCTCTGACATCCCCTCTATACTTTCCACCAACCAGCTTAAAACTATGACCCCTCGTGCTAGCCATTTCTGCCCTGGGAAATAGTGTCTGGCTATCGACTCTATCTATGCCTCTCATTATCTTGTATACCTCAATTAGGTCCCCTCTCCTCCTCCTTTTCTCCAATGAAAAGAGACCGAGCTCAGTCAACCTCTCTTCATAAGATAAGCCCTCCAGTCCAGGCAGCATCCTGGTAAACCTCCTCTGAACCCTCTCCAAAGCATCCACATCTTTCCTATAATAGGGCACCCAGAACTGGACGCAGTATTCCAAGTGCGGTCTAACCAAAGTTTTATAGAGCTGCAACAAGATCTCACGACTCTTAAACTCAATCCCCCTGTTAATGAAAGCCAAAACACCATATGCTTTCTTAACAACCCTGTCCACTTGGGTGGCCATTTTAAGGGATCTATGTATCTGCACACCAAGATCCCTCTGTTCCTCCACGCTGCCAAGAATCCTATCCTTAATCCTGTACTCAGCTTTCAAATTCGACCTTCCAAAATGCATCACCTCGCATTTATCCAGGTTGAACTCCATCTGCCACCTCTCAGCCCATCTCTGCATCCTGTCAATGTCCCGCTGCAGCCTACAACAGCCCTCTACACTGTCAACGACACCTCCGACCTTTGTGTCGTCTGCAAACTTGCTGACCCATCCTTCAATTCCCTCGAGGTGTGTGAGGTGTGTGTCTCTGTCTGAGCCATTTAGGAGGCCAGGAAGTGCCACAACTCTGTAAGCCATTAGCTTGGTGTTGGATTTGATATTGTTGCCCTTCAGCACCCCTTTCCTCAGGTGTCCAAATGCTGTGTTAGCACACTGCAGGTGATGCTGGATCTCTCCTGCAATAGCTGCTTCGGCAGACAGGACACTCTGGAGGTATTAGAAGTGGTCAGCGTTCTTGAAGGCCTCCCTTTAGACAATGCTGGGCCAGGTAACATAGAACATTACAGCACAGTACAGGCCCTTCGGCCCTCGATGTTGTGCCAACCTGTCATACCGATCTCAAGCCCATCTAACTTACACTATTCCAGGGAGAGGGTGACCAGCCCCAAGTCGTGGTGCACATAGGCACCAACGACATAGGTAGAAAGAGGGATAGGGATGTCAGGCAGGATTTCAGGGAGCTAGGGTGGAAGCTGAAAGCTAGAACAAACAGAGTGGTTATCTCTGGTTTGTTACCCGTGCCACGAGATAGTGAGGCAAAGAACAGGGAGAGATTTCAGCTGAACATGCGGCTGCAGGGATGGTGCAGGAGGAAGGGCTTCAGGTACATGGACAATTGGGGCTCATTCTGGGGAAGGTGGGACCTCTACAAACAGGACGGCCTCCACTTGAACCAGAGGGGCACTAATATCCTGGGTGGGAAATTTGCTAGTGCTGTTCGGGTGGATTTAAACTCGCTCAGCAAGTATAGTTCTAGTACACAGGAGGATGAGCGTAGGGAGGACATGGACAGGACCTCACTGTCACAGGATTGTGCTGGCAGACAGCAAGCTGGGTTGAAGTGTGTCTACTTTAATGCCAGGAATATCAGGAATAAGGTAGGTGAGCTTGCAGCTTGGATAGGTGCCTGGGACATCGATTTTGTGGCTATTTTGGAGACATGGATAGAGCAGGGTCAGGAATGGATGTTGCAGGTTCCAGGGTTTAGATCTTTCATTAAGGTCTGGGAAGGTGGTAAAAGAGGGGAAGGTGTGGCTTTGTTGGTCAAGGACAGTATAACGGCGGCTGAAAGAACTTTTGATGAGGACTCGTCTACTGAGGTGGTATGGGCTGAGATTGCCGAGGAAGGTTTATCGACTGAGTCAGTATGGTTGGAAGTTAGGAACAGCAAGGGAGCAGTCACCTCATTGGGGGTTTTCTGCAGACCCCAAATAGCAGTAGGGAGATCGAAGAACTCACTGGCCGGCAGATTGTTGAAAAGTGCAAACGTAGCAGGGTTGTTGTTATGGGTGACTTCAACTTTCCCAATATAGATTGGAACCTCCTTAGTGCAGATGGTTTGGATGGAGCCGTTTTTGTCAGGTGTGTTTCCTTACTCAGTATGTGGACAGGCCGACGAGGGGGGAGGCCATTTTGGATTTGATGCTCAGCAGTGAGCCAGGACAGGTGTCAGATCTCGTGGTGGGAGAACACTTTGGCGACAGTGACCACAACAGCCTTACATTTACCATAGTCATGGAAAGGGAAAGGAGCAGTTGCCAGGGGAAGATATTTAACTGGGGTAAAGGAAACTATGACGCTGTCAGACAGGATTTGGGAAGTATGGATTGGGAGCAATTGTTCCACAGAAAGGGCACAGCAGACATGTGGAGACTGTTTAAGGAGCAGTTGTTGCGAGTGATGTATAAATTTGTTCCTCTGAGAAAGGTAAGAAGGGGTAAGATTAAGGAGCCTTGGATGACGGGTACAGAGGTGCTTCTTGTCAAAAAAAAAGGCAGCGTACTTACAGTGGAGGAAGCAAGCGTCTAGCACAGCTTTAGAGGATTACAGGCTTGCTTGGAAGGAGCTCAAAAGTGGACCGAGGGGGGCCAGGAGGGGGCACAAAAAAAGGCTTGACAGGAAGGATTAGGGAGAACCCGAAGGCATTTTAGTCATACGTGAGGAATAAGAGAATGATCAGCGAGAAGGTAGGACTGATCAGGGATAGCGTAGGGAACTTGTGCGTGGAGTCTGAGCAGATAGGGAAAGCCCTAAATGAGTTTTTTGCTTTGGTTTTCACTAAGGAAAGGGACCTTGTTGTGAATGAGAACTTTGAGGAGCAGGAAAACAGGCTTGAATAGATCAAGATTGAGGAAGCTGATGTGCTGGAAATTTTGGCAAACATTAAGATTGATAAGTCCACAGGGCCAGACCAGATTTATCCTAGGTTGCTCCGGGAAGCGAGAAAGGAGTTTGCTAAGCTGCTGGCGAAGATCTTTGCTTCCTCACTCTCCACAGGAGTTGTACCAGAAGATTGGAGGGAGGCAAATGTTGTTCCTCTTTTCAAGAAAGGGAATAGGGAAATCTGTGGAAATTACAGACCAGTCAGTCTTACGTCTGTGGTCAGCAAGGTTTTGGAAAGAATTCTGAGGGATAGGATTTATGACTATTTCAAAAAGCATAGCGTGATTAAAGGGAGTCAGCATGGCTTTGTGAGGGGCAGGTCATGTCTTACAAATCTTACTGAGTTCTTTGAGGAAGTCACGAGACAGGTTGACGAGGGTTGAGCAGCGGATGTGGTGTACACGGACTTCAGCAAGGCATTTGATAAGGTTCCCCAAGGCAGGCTTATTCATAAAGTCAGGAGGTATGGGATACAGGGTGATTTGGCTGCATTCAGCATTCGTTGGCTGACAGGAGGCAGAGAGTGGTTGTAGATGGTAAGTATTCTGCCTGGAGGTCAGAGCTGAGTGGTGTCCCACAGGGCTGTGTTCTTGGGCCTCTGCTCTTTGTAGTTTTTATAAATGACTTGGATGAGGAGGTTGAGGGGTGGGTTAGTATGTTTGCTGATGACACAAAGGTTGGAAGTGCTGTTGATAGTATCGAGGGCTATTGCAGGCTTCAGCGAGACATTGACAGAATGCAGAGCTGGGCTGAGAAATGGCAAATGGACTTCTACCTGGATAAATGCGAAGTGATGCATTTTGGAAAGTTGAACTTAATGCTGAATATAGGATTAAGGGCAGGATTCTCGGCAGTGTGGAGGAACGGCGGGATCTTGGTGTTCAAGTGCATAGCTAACTCAAAGTTGCCACCCAAGAGGATAAGGTTGTTAAGAAAGCCTATGGTGTTTTGGCTTTCATTAACAGGGGGATTGAGTTTAAGAGCCGTGAGGTTATGCTGCAGCTCTACAAAACCCTGGTGAGACCACACTTGGAATATTGTGTCCAGTTCTGGTCGCCCTATTATAGGAAAGATGTGGAGGCTTTGGAGAGGGTGCAAAGGAGGTTTACCAAGATGCTGCCTGGACTGGAGGGCTTGTCTTACGAGGAGATTTTGACTGAGCTCGGACTTTTCTCTCTGGAGAGAAGGAGGAAGAGAGGTGACCTGATCAAGGTGTACAAGGTAATGAGAGGCATGGATAGAGTTGATAGCCAGAGACTTTTCCCCAGGGCAGGATTGAGTGCCACAAGGGGTCATAGTTTTAAGGTGTTAGGAGGAGGGTATAGAGCAGACGTCAGAGGGAGGTTCTTCATCCAGAGAGTTGTGAGCGCATGGAATAGTTTGCCAGTGGTAGTCGTGGAAGCGGAGTCATTAGTGATAGTTAAGCGACTGCTGGACATGCACATGGACAGCAGTGAATTGAAGGGAATGTAGGTTAGGTTATTTTATGTTTGGATTAGGACTATTCCACAGCACAACATCGTGGGCTGAAGGGCCTGTACTGTGCTGTACTTTTCTATGTTCTATGTACGTCCATACGCTTGTCCAATGACGACTTAAATGTACCTAAAGTTGGCGAATCTACTACCGTTGCAGGCAAAGCGTTCCATTCCCTTACTACTCTGAGTAAAGAAACTACCTCTGACATCTGTCCTATATCTTTCACCCCTCAATTTAAAGCTATGCCCCCTCGTGCTCGCCGTCACCATCCTAGGAAAAAGGCTCTCCCTATCCATCCTATCTAACCCTCTGATTATTTTATATGTTTCAATTAAGTCACCTCTCAACCTTCTTCTCTATAATGAAAACAGCCTCAAGTCCCTCAGCCTTTCCTCGTAAGATCTTCCCTCCATATCAGGCAACATCCTAGTAAATCTCCTCTGCACCCTTTCCAAAGCTTCCACATCCTTCTTATAATGCGGTGACCAGAACTGTACACAATACTCCAAGTGCGGCCACACCAGAGTTTTGTACAGCTTCACCATAACCTCTTGGTTCCAGAACTCGATCCCTCTATTAATAAAAGCTAAAACACTGTATGCCCTCTTAACAGCCCTGTCAACCTGGGTGGCAACTTTCAAGGATCTGTGTCCATGGACACCGAGATCTCTCTGCTCATCTACACTGCTAAGAATCTTACCATTAGCCTTGTACTTTGCCTTCCAGTTACTCCTACCAAATTGCATCACCTCACACTTGTCCGCATTAAACTCCATTTGCCACCTCTCAGCCCAGCTCTGCAGCTTATCTATGTCTCTCTGCAATCTACAGCATCCTTCATCACTATCCACAACTCCACCGACCTTAGTGTCGTCTGCAAATTTACTAACCCATCCTTCTACACCCTCATCCAGGTAATTTATAAAAATGACAAACAGCAGTGGACCCAACACTGACCCTTGCGGTACACCACTAGTAACTGGTCTCCAGGATGAACATTTCCCATCAACTACCACCCTCTGTCTTCTTTCAGCAAGCCAATTTCCGATCCAAACTGCTCTATCTCCCACAATTCCATTCCTCTGCATTTTGTACAATAGCCTATTGTGGGGAACCTTATCGAGCGCCTTGCTGAAATCCGTATACACCACATCAACCGGTTTACTCTCATCTACCTGTTTGGTCACCTTCTCAAAGGTTGATGGAGGACCTTCATCTTGAAGATGTTTCGGGTGAGACCCATGGTTGTAATTGCCTCTGTAAGGGTGCTGACAATGGCTCTTCTGAGATTCCCCTTACACAAGCATCAAATGCATACTGCAGCTCGATGAAACTGGTTGGGGTGCCTTGGTTTTGGCTTGAATGCGGCAGAGGTTGAATAATTTCCTGTAGGTTCTGTAAGTTAGCTCCACTCGAGTGGGGAGCTTGTTGGCGGTGAGGTGAAGCATTGCAGCGAGGTAGATCAGAAACTGTTGGAGTGACGACACCCCCTTTGCTTGACACCAGTCCAAATGAGGAATGGGTCGATGGTGGAACTACTTGTCATTGCCACAATGAACTGCCCTGCAAGTGTATTCCAGTGTAGCTCTCCTATTAAGCCCCTTCACAATTCGAAAGACCTCCTTCAGCCTTCTTACTTTTGCTTACCAAGTGATTAGAATTTTGATCACACTTTTCAAGGCTGACATCGCAAAGCACTTTCCAGGTAATTGAGTACTTCTGAAATATATAACATGGGAAATGTAGCAGCCAGTTTGGGAACAGCAAACTCCCACAAATAATAATAAGACAATGACCAAATTAATCTGGTATATTGATGTGGATAGAGGAAGGAAAAATGGCCAGGATGCACATGATATCTCACCTTCTCATCATCATATTAGAATCTCATGAAAGCAACTTAGTTTAACATCTCATCCAAAAGACAGCAAGTCAGTAGTGAAACATTCCCTCAGTACTGCACCAACTCTGCTGTGGGTCTTCAATGCCAAGATTGTTAGGCAAAGCTAGTACCACCTTTTGATTCCCTCCAAATAGTTGGAACACCTCAGTTCTCAAATTATTGAAGCAAATCTTTACAGCACCTTTTCTATTACAATTATATCCTCTTTGTAAAATAGAGACCAGACTGTATGCTAGTCTTTATATAGTTCTGAGGAAGGGTCACTGGACCCGAAATGTTAACTCTGTTTTGCTCAGCACAGATGCTGCCAGACCTGCTAAGTGTCTCCAGCAACTTTGTTTTTGTTCCTGAATTACAGCATCTGCAGTTCTTTCAGGTTTTATTTTGTATGCCAGTCTTGTCTAACCCGAGGTTCTAGGAGAAGATACTGAGGGAAGCAAAGGTAGAAATTATGAATGCACTAGCTATAAGCTTCCAATTCTCTTTGGATACAGGTGTCGTGACAGATGATAAGAAAAGTAGAAATAACGTCCTGGTTCAAAACAGGACATAAAAATAAACCAAACAAATTCAGGCTAATCAGCTGTGGTTGGAAAGCTTTTAAAAGCAACTATTTAGGAGAACATTAACAGTCTCTTGGACAAACATGGATTAATTAAGGAAAGTAAGTGTTGATTTATTGATTGGAAATCATGTGAAACTAACCTCTTTAAATTCTTTTGGTTTTTTCCCCCCTTTTCAATTTACAATGAGCTAACAAAGTGCGTTAATGGAAGTAATATGTTGACGATGTGTTAATGGACTTGCAAACAAGTGCCACACGATTAGGTTGCCGGCAGCATGAAAGCTTGTGGATCACAAGGACAAATGCCAGCAAGAACCAAATTGGCTGAATGACAAGAAACAGAGTAGCAGTCAATTTCTGAAGAAGGGTCACAACCCAAAATGTCAACTTTCCTGCTCCTCTGATGCTGCCTGACCTGCTGTGCTCCTCCAGCTCCACGCTGTGTTATCCCTTTTAGTAGTCAATACTTGTTTTGCAAACTAGAGGCAGATTCATGGTGGGATTCTGTAAGGACCAGTGTTAGAACCCCTACTCTTCTTGACATATATTAATGACCTTGATTTGGGCGTGGTGGGAACAGTAACACAAGGCTCCTGCTGTCACGTTGAGGCTAATGGAGTTATGGCTGTGAAACCTGGAATTTGTTGGGTTTCTTGGTTGGATAGTTTGGAAGAGCCTTGCGAATGGATGGTTAGTAAGTGAACAGAAACAGAAATTGCTGGTGAAACTCAGGAGGTCTTGCAGCATTTGTGGAGAGATAACAAAGTTAATGTTTCATCAGGACTGGTAACTGTTGTGCCTAAGACTTGAAGAAGAGCAGTCTCATTCAGCAATGCACATGAGTTGAATTTTTCTGCTGTACTTTCTAACTACAGTAAGAGTACATTTAAGTTGTAAAAGTTTTGTGCCAAGTAATTCCCAGGACCTAACACTAAAGGGCACTATCACCAAAAGTGTTGTTTGGTGAGAACCAGCAAATCCTGAAGACACTTGAGGGACTAGGCAGCGTCTTTAAGGAAAATACAACTGTAAACATACCAGGCACACATCCCTTTACAAATCTCAGTATTTCCATCACGTGCTAATTGATTTTCGAATTTCCAGCATCTGCTGCTGACTGTTGCTTTTCCTTTCTTATTGTGGCCTAATCATGTGAAACCAGAGGTTTTTATTGTTCAAAGTGAAAGTAAGCCATGATGTAGTTTGAATTAAACACTTGAAGGAACACAACACAGGTTTTTTTCTTTTAAAAGCTGTACTGTGAAGTTTCAGTTGGAATCACAGAATTTTCATGGCACTGAAGAAAGCTGTTTAGCCCATCATGCCCGCATCAGCCTCCCTACCTAGCCACATCTACCGTCATTTCAATATATCCCTGCACACCATTTGTACCCAAAAAATCATCCAATGCCCTGTTGAAAGCCTCAGTCGAGTTTGCTTCCACCACAATTCCAGACAGCAAGCATTCCATACCCTAACTACTCTCTATGTGGAAAAGCGTTTTTGCCTGTAAGTCTTAGAGCCATACAGCACAGAAACAAACCCCTTTAGTCCAACACGTCCATGCTGATCCTGTTTCGCAAACTATACTAGTCCCACTTGCCTGTGTTTGGCCCATTACCCTCTAAACCTTCCCTATTCATGTACCTGTCCAAATGCCTTTTAAATCTTTGTAACTGTACCTGCATCTACCACTTCCTCTGGCAGTTCATTCCACACCTGAATCACACTCCGTGTGAAAATGTTGTCCCTCAAGTCACTTTTAAATCTTTCTCCTCTCTCTTTTAAAATTATGAAGACCCTGGCAATTCACCCTATCCATACCCGTCATGATTTTATAAACCTCTAAAATCTCACCCCTTAGTATCCTACGCTCCAGGATTAAAAAAAAATGTGCCAGCCTATCCAGACCCTCCTTGCAACTCAAATCCTCCAGGCTCAGTAACATCCGTGTAAATATTTTCTGCACCTTCTCCAATTCAACAATATCTTTCCTATAACATTGCCCTTGCTTCATTTGTGCATCACTTTAAATCTATGGACTCTCGTTTGTTCTTTTCTTTTATAAGCAGGAACAGCTTCTTGCTTTCTGCTCTCTGGAGTCATTTCATGATCTTAAAAACCTTTATCCAATGCACTCTCATTTTTCTTATCTCCAAGTACAGCTGCCCTAATTTTTTCAGTGTATCCTCATAACTGAAGTTTCTCATTCCTGCAACCATTCTTGAAAATAACCTCTACACTTCAATGAATTTACAGCCCCACTAAAATGTGATGTCTGCAACTGTGCACAAAACTCCAGATGAAGTCTAACAAGTAACTTGTACAATTCAAGACCATTTCCCTGAACTCTGTGCTGCTACTAATAAAGCCAAGAACGCAGCATGCTTTATTAACTGCTCTCTCCACATGTCCTGACACCTTCACTGATCTCGGCGCATTTTTGGGGCGGCACGGTGGCTCAGTGGTTAGCACTGCAGCCTCACAGCGCTAGGGACCCGGGTTCGATTCCCGCCTCAGGCGACTGTCTGTGCGGAGTTTGCACATTCTCCCCGTGTCTGCGTGGGTTTCCTCCGGGTGCTCCGGCTTCCTCCCACAGTCCAAAGATGTGCAGGTTAGGTGGACTGGCCGTGCTAAATTGCCCGTAGTGTTCAGGGTGTGTGGGTTATAGGGGGATGGGTCTGGGTGGGATGCTGCAAGGGGCGGTGTGGACTTGTTGGGCCGAAGGGCCTGTTTCCACGCTGTGGGGAATCTAATCTAATCTCTACATCCAGGTCCATCTTTTCCAGCACCCCCCTTTAGAATTGTATCCTCTATTTTATATTGAATGTTCTACTGACCAAGATGCATCACACCAAACTCCTCTGTGTTGAACCTTCTCAACTACCGTCTGCCTGTCCACTCCACCAACTTGCCAATGTGCTGTTGCAGTTCCACAATTTTTCCATACACTTTATGTTTCAGGGTTTGAGTGAAGATTTGTGGCTCAGGTGCTGGTTGTAGATATTGGTGTGTTCACTGAGCAGGGAGGTTTGATAGCGGATGTTTCGTCCCCTTACTGGGTGACATCCACAGTGCTGTGGAACCTCTTGTGAAACGCTATTGTCTTGCACCAGTTCGAATTTATATGAGCTGTTTTTTACTGCTTCTGGTAGGTGCTGGTTCCGGTTGTGCATTATAATGGTCTGTATATCGGAGCTAATTCAATGTGTTTGTTGATGGAGCCTGCAGATGAGTGCAATGCCGTATATAAAAAAAACCTCAGAACTGACAGTGAGACTATTCAGACCGCTAGGAATCATAACAACACACAAACCAGCAGCCACACTAAGACAGCAACTTACCAGGGTTAAAGACCCAATAGATACCATGGATAGGGCAAATGTAGTTTACAAGATACCATGCGGAGACTGCACAAAACACCATGTGAGACAGGCAGACAACTCACAACCCACATCCACGAACACCAGCTAGCAACTAAACAACACAATCAGATGTCCTTGGTTTCAATACACGCAGACGAGAAAAACCATATTTTTTCAGCTGGAACAACAGTACTATCACAGGACTAGCCAAACAGAGGACAGCCAGGGAATACTTGGAGGCTTGGCATTCATCCATGGACTCCATCAACAACCACATGGAATTAGATCCAATATACTGACCATTACAGCACACAGTTGGAACCGGCACCTACCAGAAGCAGCAAAAACCAGAACATTTGAAGAGATGCCTGCTGTCACACCTCCACTCAGTGAGCACACCAACATCTACAACAGTTTGATTCTTCCAATATTGCACGCCATCTGCAATCTTCAAAATTATTCCCTGTACACCAAGACCCAGTTCATTAATATATTTCAGAAATTGCAAAGGACCCAATACTGACTCCGGGGACCTCCAATGCAGACCTTCCTGCAGCTCAAAAAATATTCATAGACCATCAATCTTTTTTTCTTATCCCTCAGCCAATTTTGTATCCACTTTGCTACTGTCCGTTTTATACCATGATCTATAACTTACCCCACAAGTGTGTGTGTGTGTAACCAAATGCCTTCTGGAAATCCATGTGTACCACTTCAACAGCTATTTTTAATTTGAAGCAGTCAGTCTCTAATATTCTCAGTGTTACTCAGAACCAAATCCTAACTTTTGATGAAAACAAAGAACTGTGGATGGTGGGGATCTGAAATAAAAACAGAAATGGCTAGAGAAACACAGCAGGCCTGGCAGCATCTTTGGGGATTGAGTGAAATTATGTTCGTGTTTCAAGTTTAACATGATTCTTCTTTGGAACTAAAACTGCTGTTTGTTTATTACACTGAACAGTAACACTGTTGCCTTTTGCTGTTTCTCTTTCTTCTGGGATCCCAGGGGTAATCCAGAAGGATGCACGTTTCTTAGCTTGCTTGTTGACAGACATCTTTAGTGAGGAGGATACAAAGTTGGCCACAGTTGAGGTCCCAAAGGACTGGGAAATAGATGATGATGCCCCATTGTTTTAAAAAGGGTAACAGGGATAATCCAGGAAAATGCAGGCCTGTGAATCTCACATCAGCAGTAGGGAAATTTTTGGAAAAGATTCTCAGGGACAAGTTCTATAAGTATTTAGAAGCAAATGAACTGATCAGTGGTAAACAGCATGGTTTTCTGCAGAGGAGGTCATGCCTTAACATGATCAACTTTTTTTAAGGAAGTGACAAAGATGGTTGAGGATAGAGCAGCTGATGTTGTCTGCATGGACTTCAGTGAAGCCTTCAACAAGATTCCTCATGGCAGACAGGTAGAAGAGGTGAAGTTTCATGGTATCAGGGGTCAGCTAATAAGATGGATACAGAACTGGCTTTGTCATAGAAGACAGAGTTGCAGTGGAAGGATGTTTTTTGGATTGGAGGGCTGTGACTAGCGATGTTCCACTGGGATCAGCGTTAGGACCTCTGTTTGTGATCTACACAAATGATTGAGAGGAAAACGTAGCTTATCTAATTAATTAGTTTGAGGATGAGCAAAGGTTGGTTGAGTTGTGGACAGTGAGGAGGATTGTCAGAGAATACAGCAGGATATAGACCAGTTGAGCAGTTACTATGGTTGAAGAAACAGAGATTACAACCTTCAGAGAGGAGTACATAGTGCAAGTGATTTAACTGAAAGGCTGTAAGGAGGAACCTGGGAACTATTGTCCTGTGGTGTGTTACGTTGGTGGTGGGGGCTGATTAAGGATAGTCAGCATGGGTTTGTGCGAAGGAAATCCTGTCTCTCAAACTCAATCAAGTTTCTTGAGGAGGTAACCAAAAAGACTGAAGATGGCAGAGTGGTAGACATTGTTTATGTGGACTTTAGTAAAGTCTTTACAAAGTACTGCCTGATAAACTAATTAATAAAGTTAGACCACATGGGATTCACGGAGAGCTTGCCAACTGGATACAAAATTAGCTTAATGGCAAGAGACAGAATGATGCTGGAGGGTTGTTTTTTGGACTGGAGGCCAGCAGTGTTCCATAGGGATCAGTACCGGATCCACTTTTGTTTATCATTTATGTAAATGATTTGGATGAGAATTTAGGAGGTATGGTTAGTGAGTTGCGGATGACACCAAAAATTGGTGGTATAATGGACAGTGAAGAAAGTTATCTAACATTACAATGAGATCTTGATCATTTGGGTCAATGGGCAGTGGAGTGGCAGCTGGAGTTTAATTTGGATAAGTGCCGGACATTATATTTTGGTAAAACAAACAACAGCAGGAATTATACAATTACTGGTAGGGCCCTGGGTAATGTTGTATAACAGAGTGACCGAGAGGTTCAGGCACATAATTGTTTGAAATTTCCATCACATGTAGAGAGTGTGGTCAAGAAGGTGTTTAGCATTCTTGCTTTCATTACTCAGATGTTTTACTTGCCTACATTATTTATTCCTTGAGTATAGAAGTTGGGATGTCATGTTGAGGTTATACAGGACATTGGTGAGGCCTTTTCTGGAGTACTGTGTGCAATTCTTATTGCCCTATTATAGGAAGGATGTTATAAAATTTGAAGCAGATTAAAAAAGGATTTACCAGGATGTTGCCGGGAATGAAGGCTTTGAGTTATAAAGATAGGTTGGATTGTCCAGGTCTTCTTTTCCCTGGAGCGTTGAAAAGTGACATTATAGACATTTATAAAATAATCAAGGGTGTAGATAAGGTGAATAGCAAGGTTCTTTTCCCTAGGGTGGGGAATTTCAAAACTAGGGGGCATATTTTTAAAGATGAGAGGAGCAAGATTTATAAAGGACATGAGGGCCACAGAGAGTTGGGCGTATGTGGAATGAACTGCCGGAGGAAGGAGTGTTGTGGGTACAGTTATAACATTTAAAAGGCACTTGGATAAGTACGTGAATAGGAAAGGTTTGGAGGCCAAATGCAGCCAAGTGGGACGAGTTTGGTTTGGGAACATGGTCAAGGTAGACTTGTTGGTCTGAAGAGCCTGTTTCTGTGCTGTATGACTTCTATGACTCTGTAATTCATTGCAGAACCCAAACAGAAGGAAGAATCAAGTGAGATCATTGTGCCAGCATCAGAGAGCTGATAAATATTGTCAACATTGAGGAAATCAAAGACTTTACCCAGAACTAGCTTGACTTTTCAATCCTCTGTCTTCTAAAACAGAACAGACGATGTCCGACGTAGAGTGTTAGGCAGGTCAGGCTAACGTTGCCAAATCCAGGAGATTGTCAGGAAGAAGAGGAAATTTTCTGATGTAAACATTCAGGATAATGCAAAAAAGAGACCACCTCTTTCAGTGTAAAATGGTTAGCTGATCCAGAAGTCCAGGACACCACAAGGAAGAAAGTCTTTATTTCAATAGAGCAGTTGTCCTCTTGAAAGGAATTTCAGGAGTGAAGGGCCCTTCAGATAACATAATGACAACCTCTATAAAGAACAACATCCTCCATAAAGTATGTCCAAGAAATAAGAAAAGAATCCACCAGTGGAGAAATGATTAAAGCCAGGATGAATATCCTCAAACACGAGAGTCACCATTCTTCCCACGTGTGCTTTGTGAAGTAAGAAACGTCCTGATCGCATACATCTGTAAAGACAAAGATTTGGGATGAGTTGAGGTTGTGATAAATGTAATGAAGCTATACACATTTTATAACGGTCTAACGACAAGAATGTTTACAGAAAAGATTCCAGGCATGGGTTCTGATGGTACTTTTGAGATATTGGGCTGTTTTCTTTTGAGAGAGGATTTTCTAGAAGTGTTCAAAATCATGAGGGATCTGGACAGATTCAATAGGGAGAAACTGTTCCCAGTCAAACGGATTGAGAATAAGAGGGCGCAGATCTAAAGTAATTTGTAAAAGAAACAAATATGATATGAGGAAAAACTGTTCAGGCAGCGAGAAGTTAGCGTATAGAACCTGGAAGTGTCGTGGATGAGGTTAATTTGAGGTATTCACAAAGCTCTTAGATGATTAGTAAAGTAAAAATGATAAGGATGGTGACCTATTTGTGAGAAACTTTGGTTTTTGGGGGCGGGCAGTGGTGTAAAACAAAGATGTTATTTAAGGTAATGGTTCTGAGTAGATTAATGTCCATTTTCCTTGGCTGCTCCCATTCTACTGAGGTCATACACAGTCTGTGGTTGGAGACAAGGAGCTGAATTTTGCCAGAAATCAGCTAAGTGTGAATTGTAGTGAGGTTTATGGGCAGTTTCTCTCCCCAAGGCCTAGTGGTCTTTCTCACACTGTTTACCCAAGCTCGCCTCATGACCAATACACCTGATCCTGTGTTCTTTTTTAATTTATTCATTCATGGGATAAGGGCATCGATGGCTAGGGCAGCATTTATTGCCCAATCCTAATTGCCCAGAGGGCAGTTAAGAGTCAACCATGTTGCTGTGGGTCTGGAATCACATGTAGCCCAGACAAGGTAAGGATGGCAGTTTCCTCCCCTGAAGAGCATTAGTGAACCAAATGGGTTTTTCCAATAATCGACTAGGGATTCATGGTCATCATTAGGCTCTTAATTCCAGATTTTTTTTCTTATGGAATTCAGATTTCACCATCTGCCATGGTGGGATTTGAACTCAGGCCCTCAGTACATTATCTGGATTTCTGGATTAACAGTCCAGCCATAATCCAGTGATTACGCCACTAGGCCATTGCCTCCCCAATCATCATGTCCTGGCACTCGCTGTAGGCTTCTCTATCCCAGGATCTCTGAATCACAATTATTCTTCCAATTAAGCATTTGACCACCATTATTGCTCTTCACAAGTATGCAGTGGGAAAGGAACCACAAACTAACTCTTGTCAGAGCACAGTGGAATAGCAGACTCTTCATTGCATGTACAAATGCGTACTTGAACATCTACTGCCACTCAGCTTAACAATTCTGAGTCTCACTCTGTCTAGGTCAGTGCAACATTTTCTCCAGTGCCCAGTGTAGCACAGCACCTTCTCATTGTTCAATATGGGTCAATATCATACAGGCAAGGCTACAAATATAATATTCATTTTGCTTAAACTGAAACAAAAAGCTACATTTGTCTTTGGGAATAAAAGCAGGTGTAGTCTCTTTCAGATGTTCTTTGAAACCTGCATCCTTGATCATTCTATTGGAGGTCCGTTGTATCATTACCTTATGAAGGTTTGCGTCAAAAGCGTTTCTCTTATAATGCTGTTAGATGCTTTGCAAGATTTTTCTCTTTTAAAAGAAAATGCCTATATAGATGCAGTTGTAATTGCTTTTTCGCAACATTTCTAACAGGAATGGGTTGCACCTACACTCACTGGGATTCAGAAGATTGAGAGGTGATCTTAATGAAAAGTACAAGATTCATGGGGTACTTGACAAAATAGAGCAGAAAGGTTCTTATTGCCTTGTGGAAGACAGGCCGTAATCTCAGACCGTAATCTCTGCCTTTTGTAGGGACGGCACACTCAGTGATTCCCTTGTCTGCACCACATTCCCCACTAACCCCCCCACATCCAGCACCTTTGCATGTGACTGCAGGAAGTTCTACACCTGCCCGTATACCCCATCCCCATCCCAGGCCACATTCTAACTTTCCAAATCTTAAAAGGGGTTTTACCTGTACATCCTCCAACCTGGTTACTGTATCTGTTGTTTCTGATATGGCCTCCTCTACATCAGTGAGACCAAACGCAGACTCGGGGACCAATTCCCGGAGCATCTGCTCTCTGTGCCCTATGATAAACAACACATTTAACTCGCCCTCCCAGTCCCTTGCTGAAATGTCCATCCTGGGCCTCCTCCAAGTGTCACAATGACACGATATGCAAACTGGAGGAACAACACCTCAGCCTATGGCCTGATGGTTTAAACATAGAATTCATCCCACTCCTTGCCTCATCCCATGCCTAACCCACCCTCCCATCCCCATCTCCTTGACCTGACACTACCCGTCCATCATCTTGCCTTCCTCTACGCCCCACCCTTCCCACTGACCAAGCCCCACTACACCGTCCCTGCATCCACCAATCACCAGCCCACCTACCTTCCACCAGCCCCCTCCCTCTATTTATTTACCTGCTCCCTGTCCTCTCCCCAGGTCTGTTGAAGGATATAAGCTCAAAACGTTGACTTTCCTGCTCCCCTGATGCTGCCTGACCTGCTGTGCTCCTCCAGCTCCACATTGTATTGACTTTGACTCCAGCATCACCTTCCTGCCCTATCTATCCAACATGTGTGAGCATTTTTCGCAGAAAGGATATAGGAGAAAGAATCCCTTGAGTTTCAATTTAAGGGTGTCATATCAGCAAAAACAAAGGAACACAGATGAAAGGTGATTAAGTTACTAATTTTTCATTAAGGCTAAATGTACAAAACAAAGTATTAGCTTGGAGCTGTGATTGGCAAACAATGAGAGGTTATTGATACCAGGGGAGATTGTAGGATAATCACCCCGTTCCTGCTCCGTGCAGATTGAAATAAAAACAGAAGGAGATACCTCCAGCCCATTGGATAGATATTTAAAATGAAAAGGCCAACTTTGAAGTTGTAAAGAAAATTCAAGGGTGTAGTCAAGACTTGATTCCCTCCACACTTGTTGGTTTACACGAGCTCCTGGTCCAACAATGCCTCACGTTTAAATTTACCATCCCTGTTTGCTAATCTTTTCTGCCCTCTTTAACTCTGTAGCCTTCTCCAGTCCTACAACCCTCTGAAAAAAATCTGTGCTCATCTAATTCTAGTCTTTTACTCATCCCTGACTTCATTCCTCCAACAGTCATTGTGCTCAGTTACCTAAACCTTAAAGTCTATAATTCCATTCTTAAATCTCTCTCCCTCCCTTGCCTCCTTTAAGGCACTTCTTAAAATATGCCTCTTTGATCAATCTTTTGGTCACCCGTTGTAATTATTGTCCGTGTTCCTTACTTTGAAGAGCCCCATATAATGTATGCATTCCATGTTGTGACTCTTGCTTGTGTCTCTCCAAACTGCACACACTATGAACGTCAGTCCATTTGCTGTATTATGTTCTTCATAGCTTATAAAGTGTTTTACTGTACTAAATAAACTGATCTACAGAATTAGTCAGTCCCTGATGAGCAATTAATTATTAATCATTATCAATTTATGTTATGATCTGCCTGTACTGTATGCAAAACAAAACTTTTCACTGCACTTAGGTATATGTGACAATAATAAATCAAATCAAATAACATCTTACTGTGAACAACAATGGAAAACAACATGGTAATGGGGCTGACTGTGCTTGAGCAGCCAAGAAGCAAGTTATTGTACAGGAAAAAGATATGATCCACAGTTTTAAATCATGCTAAAGAATATGATACATGTCTCAAACATATTGTTCTTTACTCAGTCAGAGAGTATTGAAACATAGCTTGCTGGTAAGACAAATTCCTGTCAAGGGGTCAGTTTAACTCAGTCAAAAACACAAGTGATTAGGGTATGTGCCACATTGATAGCACTCAAGGAAAGCTCAAAGGCATATTTTCAGAAGTCTAAAAATTTCTGTGGGTTAAATTGAGGCATATGATTACCTCCTAACAAACCTCAAAATGTTTAATCAGCATTCATAGTCACATAGAATTCGCAGCTCAGAAAGACCCCCTCTAAAGCTCCTGACTCTTCCCTTAAAATGATGTCCTCTGGTTACCAACCCTTCCAGAAAAAGGAAAAGTTTCTTCCTATCTACCCTGTCCATGCACCTCAGAATTTTGTAATAATCAATCAGGTTCCTCCTCGGCTTTCTCTGCTCCAAGGTAAACGCCAGCCGATGTCAACAGCTGAAATGCTCCAGATGGGCCACATCCTTGTGAATCTCCTCTGAACCCTCTTCAGTGTAATCACAAATGTCCTTGATGTTGGACTCAAACTGGCCTAAAATTCCCTAGTTTATCCCTATTACTTCTCTAAGATTTATTAACATACCTGCCCTTGAGAGCGATAGGCACTGTTTCAGGGCTTATAGTTCAATCCCAACAATATGATTGCCTTGTTTTTCTTTTCAACTTCTACTCACATGACTTCAAATGAGGAAGCTTCTAAGGTATAAAGGTGATCTGGTGGCTTAGTGGTTAGCATTACTATCTCAGAGCACCAGGGACCCAGGTTCAATTTCAGCCTTAAGTGAATGTCTGTGTGGAGTTTGCATGTTCTCCCCGTGTCTGCATGGGTTTTTGTCAGGTTTTCAAGTTTCTTCCCACTGTCCAAAGATGTACAGGTTAGGTGGATTGGCCACACAAAATTGCCCAATGGTTTTTAAGGATGTGCAGGCCTCGTTGGGTTAGCCATGGAAAACATGGGGTTACAAGAATAGAGTGGTTTTGGAGTAGATCTGTAGTTCGGGCTGTGGGTGTTGAAGCTGAGTGGCTTGACGAGTTTGTTGTTTTGCAAATGTTTTGTTACCATGCTTGGTAATATCCTCAGTGCAGCCTCCGATGCAGTATCGGTGTGTTTTCCTGTCTGGTTTTTAAACTCTGGGGTCTGTTGTGATGGATTGCCTCACTTCCGGGTTTCCTCTTTGTGGAATGTATATGGGGTCGAGTTCAATATGTTTATTAATAGCCTGCTTCGTGGAGTGCCATGCTTCCAGGAGATCTCATGCTTGCCTATGCCTCGCCAGTCCCAGGATCTTGGTGTTGTCCCATTCGAAGTGGTGGTTCTCCTTGTCCATGTGGATTGAGATGAGTGAGTATCGGTCGTGTCTTTTTGTAGCCAGTTGGTGTTCATGTGCTCTTATTGTTAGTTTCCTTCCTGTTTGTTTGATGTAGTGTTCCTCGCAGTCTCTGCAGGGGATTTAGCAGATGACACTAGTCCTGTCCATGGCAGGGAGTGGGTCTTTAGTTCAGGTGAGCAGTTGTAGTGTTGACGTGGGCTTGTGTGCCACTCTGATGCCTGTTGGTCGTAGGAGTTTTGTGGTGAGTTCTGACATGTTCCTGATGTAGGGTAGTGTGATGAGTGTGTCGGGGCATGTAGAGTCTTTCTGATGCTGTTCCTGTAGGCATCTCCTGACCCAGTTCTTTGGATATCCATTATGCTTTAACACTTGGAACAGGTATTACTCTCCTCTTGGCGTAGTTCCGTGTGGCTGCAGTGTGTTGTCGCCCTTTTAAATAGTGTTCGCACGCAGCTTTGTTTGTGTGTGCTGGGATGGTCACTATTGAAGTTCGGTACCTGGTCAGTGTGTGTGGCTTTTCAGTGTACTTTCATTTGCAGTTCCCCATTTGCCTTGCGCTCTACCATGACGTCCACGAATGGGAGTTTTTTGTTCTCCTCCTCTCTGGTGAATTTTATTCCAATGAGGGTGTTGTTTATAACTCTGTGTGTCTCCTCCTAATTTGGTCTGTTTAGTGATGACAAAGGTGTCATCTATGTAGTGTATCCATAGTTTAGGTTGGATTTACGGAAGGGCAGTCCTTTCCAGTCTTTGCATCACTGCTTCTGCCCTGAGTCCGGAGATAGGTGATCCTGTGGGTGTCCCGTTGATTTGCTCGTATGTTTGCCTGTTGAAGGTGAAGTGGGTGGTTAGGCATATGTCCAATAGCTTGAGCATGTTGTCCTAGGAGATGGTTTCACTGGGGTTGCGTTCTTATTCAAGTAGTGTTGTCATTGTTTCCCTTGCTAGTGGTATGTCTATTGATGTGAATAGGGCAGTGATATCAAACAATATCGTGGTCCCTTCATCCTCTATCTTTATATCTTTGATGGATTTGAGGAATTCTTGGGCTGAGTGGATGGACTGGGTTGATTTGTTTTCTAGATGCTTGAGTCTTCTTTGTAGTTCTCTGGCTAATCTGTGCGATGGAGTGCCTATTAGGGACTTGTGGTTTGTGCACTACAGGGAGACCATAGAATCAGACTGTGTTGGTTCCTTCGGGTTTCATTCTTAAGAAGCCTGTTTTGTTAATCTGCCCTGTTTGTTTAAGCCTTTGTAGCGTGTATAGGATTTTGTTGCCGAGTTGCACTGCCGAGTGTCGGGTACCACTGTGCCACAAGAACCCCCTTTCAGGATGTGCTGCAGTTGTTCAGTGACATCTGCAGCTGCAGAAATGCTGTCTGAATCCTTCACTATTGAGTCAAAATCTAAATTGTAGATTTGTAGAAAATCTAAATTTTTCAGAGTAATGGTTTCTGCAGAAGACAAACCATTGAGACTTGCTTAGTAATTGGGAACAAAGACCTGAGGAGAAATACATATCAGAGTTAACAGCCCAGTGAGGTAATGATCCCCCAAAGATATGGGCCACATTAAAAAATCACTTCTGAGTCAGATTAAACTTTTGTTCTTACTGACTAGAATTCAAGTCATTTAGCCATTCTCCAGACTCTATAGAACTTTTTGTGAGCAGATGTAGAGAAAGTGGCTCATTACGTGATATTTCATTCACCCACTGCTGATGCTCAGTAGCAGCAGTGTGTAAAATCAACAAGATGTTTTGCAGAAATTCACCAAAACTTCTCTGCCAGCACCTTCCAAAGCCATGAACGCTTCCATCTAGAAGAACAAGGGTAACAGACACACAGGAGCAATACCATCTGCAAATTCGTCTCCAATCCACTCACCTTTCTGACTTGGAAATATATGCTGTACATGTGTAAAATTATAAGGGACATAAACAAGGTATATGGGAAGGAGCTTTTCCCCTTGGCTTGTGTGGATTTAAGGTAAGAAGCAGAAGATTTAAATGAGAATCTATTAACCCCTGCCTTATAGATATTTATCTAAGGCTACACATTCTACAGCTGCAGAACCCTCTGAGAGAAATATATTCTATACATATTACTCCTAAAAAGGCAACTCCTAAGTGCAAAACAATGCCCTGTAATTTGGGACTGACTCACAAGAGGAAGAACCTTTCTAAATCCACCCTGTCAGATCATTCATTTTCTTACAAACTTCAATGAAGTTGCCCCTCATTTTTCCAGATCTTCAGTCAAAACAAGTCCAGTCGGTCCCACTAGACAACCTGCTCATTCCAGGCATCAACCTCATAAACAAAATCTGAAAATAGAGAAAAACGGCCAGTAGGTCTGGCAGCATCTGTGGAGAGAGAAAGCAGTTAACATTTCAGATCTAATGATCGTTCTACAGAATAAGTACAATCTAATAAACCTCTGCTGAACTGTCTCAATTATTTTCCTTTATTCATTATGGGGATGAAGATGTCACTGGCTAGGCAGCATTTATTGCCCATCCCTAATTGCCCAGAGGGCAGTTTGGTGTCAACCACATTGCTGTGGGTCTGGAGTCACATATAGGCCAGACCAGGTAAGGAAAGCAGTTTCATTCCCTAAAGGACATTAGTGAACCAGGTAGGTTTTTCACAACAATCAACAATGGATTCATGGCCATCATTGGATTCTTAATTCCAGATATTTTGATTGAACTCAAATTCCACCATCTGCCATGGTGAGATTTGAACCCAGGTCCCCAGAATGTTATCCAGGTCTCTGGATTAATAGTTCAGCAATTAATACCATTAGGCCATTGCCTCCCCAATAAATTGCATTTATATCTTTCCTTAAGAAAGAAGAACAAAACTGCTCACTGTATTCAATGTGTGATTTCATCAATACCCTGTACAACTTGAGGCATTTCTACAGCACATGAACTGCAGTGGTTCAGGAAGGCAACTCACCACCACCTTCTCATAAACATGTAGGGACAGGCAATAGATGCTGGCCAACCAGTGATGCTCACCTTTTCCTACATTATTTTCCATCTGCCAAATGTCTTCTTCGCAGCTTACTTTCCTATCCATCTTAGTGTTACCTGTGAACTTAGCTACAATGCTTCTTTGCCTTCAGATCCTCATCTAAATAATAGACGTTCATTGCCAAAAGGTGAGACCTCATTACAGAGCCCTGCAAGATTTATTCATCATATTGTGCCAAACAGACAAAGGCCTGTTTGGACGTATTCTTTGTTTCCTGTTAACCATCCAATCATTTATTCCTGCTAATATGATATCCCTGATACTTGTGCTTTCATTTTTTGCAATAACCTTTGCTTTCGCAACAATTGCCTCAGGGAAATCCAAGTATGGGATATTTCCCAATAGTGCAGGCTCCTCTTTATTCACGACACACGCCACTACTTCAAAGGACTCCAATGAATTGATGAAACATGGCTTCCCTTTGATGGGACCACACTGACACTTCCCAATTACCTTGAATCTTTCTCATGCTGCAGCTGTAATCTTTTTTAATGATCAATTCTAACACCTTCCCCAGACAGACGTCAATCTAACTGAAGTACAGCTTCCTGTTTACTGCTTCCCTTCATTCTTAAACAGAGTGGTTTAATTTGTTTAAAAAAAACAATTAAAAAAAGACTGTGGATGTTGGAAATTAGAAACAGAAAAATTGCTGGAAAAGCTTGGCAGATCTGGTAGCATCTATGGAGAGAATTCAGAGTTAATGTTTCGGGTCCAGTGACCATTCTTCAGAGCTGGTGGTAGCGAGGAAAATGTTGTTTTCTATGAAGAAGATAGGGTGGGTGGGGGGGGGAGGGGGGGAAAGGAGGTAAGGAATAAATAATAGATGTAAATAGAGCCCAAAGAGACAGAAAAACAGTTGGACAGATAAACGAGTGGATAACGATTACCCTAGGAGAATGAATATCTCCTGTTTGGGACCATTAGTGGCTAACAATGGTCAGTGTGTAATAGCAGACTATGCAGTAACAAGGCCTGGTGTGTAGGGATTGTGGTAAGGGCATGCAGGACTTTGCCTCAAGCCCTAAAAGTGTTGAATCCAATGTTGAATCCAGAAGGCTGCAGGGTCCCTAAGTGGAAAATGAGGTGCTGTTCTTCCAGCTTGCACTGAGCTTCGCTGGAGCACTGTAGCAAGCCTGAGACAGAGATGTTGGCCAGGGAATAGGTGATGTGTTATAGTGGCAGGCAACTGGAAGCTCAGGGTCTTTTCTGTGCACAGAACGTAGATGCTCTGTGAAGCAGTCACCTAGTCTACACTTTGTTCCCCCAAAGTAGAGGGGACGACACTGTGAGCAGCAAATGCAGTAGACTAGATTGTGTGAAGTACAGGTAAAGTACTGCTACACCTGGGAGGTATGTTTGTGCCCTTGCATACTGAGGAGGGAAGAAATAAACTGGCAGATGTTACACCATCTGCGGTTGCAAACGAAGAAGTCATGGGGCTGTGGGAAGGTGTTGGGAGTGAAGGAAGAGTGGACCAGGGTGTCCTGGAGGGAATAGTCCTTATGGAAGGCTGACTGGGGAGCGGAAGGAAATATGTCTGGTGGTGGCATCCTGCTGGAGGTGATGGAAATGACAGTTAGTAATGCTCCGTTTGAGGATGCTGGTAAGATTGTGCTGAGGACAAGAGAGACCTAATTGCTGTGGGAGGGAAGAGGGGGTCAGGGCCAATGTGCAGGAGATGAGTCAGACCTGGCAGAGGGCCCTGTCAACCGCAGTGCTGGAGAATCCTTGGTTAAAGAAGAAAGTAGACATTTAAGAAGCCCCTTTGTGGAAGTTAGCATCGCCAGAACAGCTGCATCGGAGACAGAGGAACTGGGAGAATGGAATAGAAACTTCACAGGAAGCAAGGTGTGAGATGTGTGTTTGAGATAACTGTGGGAGTCAGTTGGTTTGTCATGGATTTTGGTGGCCAGCCTCTCCCAAGAAATAGAAACAGAAGTCAAGGAAAGGAAGAGATGAGCCAGAGATGGACAAGGTGAAGGCGAGAGCGGGAAGAAAATTGAAAGCAAAATTGATAAACCTTTCCAATTCCGGATGAGATAGGGAAGCAGCAATAATGATGTCATCAATATAGCAGTGAAAGACCTGTGGGTGAGGGCCGGAATAGGACTGGAACAATGAATGTTCCACATACCCCACAAAGAGATAAGCATAACTGGGGCCCATGGCCACCCCTTTGACCTGAAGAAAGTGAGAGGAATTAAAAAAGAACTTATTCAAAGTGAGGATAAGCTTGGCCAGGTGGAGGAGGCTGGTGGTGGATGGGGACAGTTCAGGCCTTTTTTCCAGGAAGAAACAGGGACCCCTGAGACCATGCTGGTGGGAGATGTGTAAAGGGATTGCATATCCATGGTAAAGAAGCAGCGGCTGGAGCCTGCAATCTGTAAATTCCGAGACTGATGTAAAGCATCAGGAGAATTGCGGATACAAGTGGGAAGGGACTGGACAAGGGGAGAAAAAAAAGAGTCAAGGTAGGATGTGATAGTAAGAACTACCAATGCTGGAGTCAGAGATAGCACTGTGTGGAGCTGGAGGAACACAGCAGGCCAGGCAACAACAGAGGAGCAGGAAAGCTAACTCTTCTTCGGAAGGATCCTGAAGTGAAACGTCAACTTTCCTGCTCCTCTGATGCTGCCTGGCCTGCTGTGTTTCTCCAGCTATACACAATGTAATCAAGGTAGGTTTAGATGAGTTCTACCGGGCAGGAGGAGGCAGAAACAATGGGTCTACCTGGGGAGCCCTGTTTGTGGATTTTGGGAAGGAAGTAGAAATGAGATGTGCAGGTATGGGAGACTATGGGTTTAATTTGTTACTTTCCACTCTGAATTAAACTTTTCCTGAATTGAGTGGACTTTGGAAAATTTAAATCAATGCATCTACAAGGTCATTAGATGCCTGTTTTAAGACCCTAGGTTGAAATCCATCTGGGCACAAAGACTTGCCAGCACACATTTCCATCAGTTCGCCTGGTCCAGCCTCACTTGTGACTTAATTTCATGAAGATTCTCTCCCCCTTCCACCTCCTAATTTATAATTATTTCTTCAATATTTCTGTATCTTCCATTGGAAAGTCAAAAGGAAAATATTAATTGAAATCAACAGGCATTTCCTTATTATCAGCTATAAGCTCCCTGTTCTCACTCTCTGGAGAAACAACACTCACTTTACTCACTATTTTCCTTTGTAAATGTCTTTAGAAATTCTAACTCTTTATTTTTACATTACTGGCCTCTTCTCATACTCTACTTTCTTCCAACTCATTAACTTTTAGTCATTCTCTGCCATCTTTTATTTTGTGATGAAGCATCTGACCTCCACTTTGTGCAGTTATCTGCTTTTTCCTTATGTTTGATGCTTTCTCTAACCTTTTTAGTTAACTATAGATGATGAATCCTCTGTTTATATCTTTTTCATTTAGAAGACATATGCTTATTCTGAATATTCTGAAATATTCCCTTAAATGTCTACCACTACACTTCAATCTGTCTCCTAGGCTAGCAAGCCAGTACAACTGAGCTAGTTAAGCTTTTATACCCACATAGTTGTCCATATTCAGATCTAAAATATAAGTCTTCTCCCTTCAAATAATTCAATTATATTCTGGACACTGCTAGGGGTGCATTTATTTTCAGGTCATTAGTTAATCCCATCACCTTACACAGTGCCAGGTCTAATATAAATTACTTTTTCTTCAGTTCGAGAATATGCCGCTCTAAGAAATACTCTCAAAAGCATTCAATGAACACCCCAGTTAGGATATTGTTGCCCATCTGAATTTTTCCAGATTATAATTAGATTAAATTATCCATGATTACTGCAATTCCCAAACACCTGATATTGCTTCTTATAAGCATTGCGGTTAGAGGACCTCCTTTCCCCTAACTTTTCTTACCTCCACCCAAACCAATCCTACACCCCAATCTCCTGAACCAAGGTCATTTCTAAATATCACAAAATGCCATATCCAAAACCAATTAGCAATGGATCAAACACATAAGATATTAAAAGTAAAAAAGGATGATAATAAATGCCTTATTGTTTGCAGCTTTGGAATCCACATCATTGAAGGGATATGAAATACAAACCGAAAGAACTGTGGATGCTGTAAATCAGGAACAAAAACAAAACTGCTAGAAAAGCTCAGCAGGCCTGGCAGCTGTGAAAGAAAAAGCAGAGTTAACATTTTGGGTCTGGTGACCTTTCCTCAGAACTTCCTTAGAAAGGATGTGATTGCACTGGAGAGAGTGCAGAGGAGATTTACCAAGATGTTCCAAGGGTGAAGAGTTTTAGTTATGAAGAAAGATTGGATAGATTGAGGTTGTTTTCTTTGGAGCAGAGGTGTATCATTGAGGTGTCTAACATTATAAGTGCAGTTAGTGTAGGCAGGAAGATACTTACCCCCCTAGTAGAGGCTTCAACGACTAGGGGCACAAATTTAAGGAGAGGGACGAGCATTTTAAAGGGTGTCCAAGGAAAGAAGCTGGAATTTGGAAATCTGGAATTTACTACCTTTAGGGCTGGTAGAGGCAAACACCCTCAGAAATCTTGTTTTCCTCTTGAATGCCTCTCACTGCTCTGATACAAATTTACCTAAATGTATCTGTTTTCAGTCCACTCTGGCCAAACCCTCCATAACAATATTGAATCTAACAGAGTTGTGATCACTGTCTGCAAAAGGCTACCCATGCTTTTTCTGATTTATATTAATGACATAGATCTTGGTATGGATTGAGGATAATTTCAAAGCTTGTAAATGATACAAAAATTATCAACATTTTAAACTGCTAGGCTGACAGTTTTGACCTTCAAAATGACATTTAGAGGTTGATGGAGTAGGCAGGGAAATGGCAAATGAAGTTCATTGTGCAGAAGTATGAGATGATACATTTTGGTAGCATGAGCTTGGAAGGACAATGTAAGATAAAAGATATTTCACTAGAGGGTTTGCAGAAACAGAGAGAAATGGGCATAGATGTGCATGAGTCGTTAAAGGCGACTGGCCACATGGAGACTAGATAATGGAGCATGTAGTATCCTAGGTTTTCTTAATAGAGGCATAGGGTACAAGAGTAAGGAGGTCATACAGAACTTGTATGAGACAGTAGTTAGACGTCAGTTGGAGTATTGTTTACAGTTCTGGTTACAGGAAGGATGTTAATTACATAGATTGCAGCAGAAGCTTGAAAGAATAGTTCCGGAGATGAAAATCTTCACAATGGTTATAGATTAGAGGAGTTGGCATTATTTTTCTGAAGAGGTGAAGTCTGGGAGGAGATTTGATAGAATGTAAAAAGCAGAGTATAACTTAGGCAGTTAATGGGAGGGCCGTTGCGAGTGTTGCTGAACAAAGGGACCTAGGGATGCAGGTGCGTACTTCCTTGAAAGTGGACTCCAGGTAGACAGGGTGGTGAAGAAGGCATTTGGGACACTTTCCTTCATTGGTCAGAAAATTAAGTAAAGGAGTTGGGACATTGTGTTGCAGATGTGTTGGACATTGGTGAGGCAACTTTTAGGATATTGTGTACAATTCTGGTTGCCCTTCTATAGGAATAGAAATCTTTCTATTTGAAAGAGTGCAGAAAAGATTTACAAGGTTGTTGTGGGACTGGAGGATTTGAGTTATAGGGAGAGGCTGAATGGACTGGGACCTTTAGCTCTGGAGTGTTGGATGCTCAAGGGTGATTTTAGAGAGGTTTATAAAATAATGAGGGATATGGGTAATGTGAATAGCGAATATAACAAAGTGTGAAGCTAGATGAACACAGCAGGCCAAGCAGCATCTCAGGAGCACAAAAGCTGACATTTCGGGCCTAGACCCTTCATCAGAGTGAATAGCTAATACCTTTTAATAGGGTGGGGGAGTCCAAAACTAGATGACATAGGTTTAAGATGAGAGGGGTAAGATTTTAAAATGGCCTGAGGGGTAACTATTTCACGCAGAGGCTTGTGCATGTATGGAATGAGCTGCCAGAGGAGTGGTGGAGGTGGGTACAACTACAGTATTTAAAAGGCAACAGGATGAATAAATAAATGGGAATGGTTTAGAGGGATGTGGGCCAAATGCTCGCAAATGGGATTAGATCAGATTCTGATATCTGGTTGGAATGGATGAGTCGACCAAAGCGCCTATTTCCGTGCTGTATAACTCTATGACTTTATTGCAAAATCATAAGCGGTGTGGACAAAATATGCAGGAAGATAGTGTTCTCACTTGCAAAATGATCAAGAATGTGAGGGCCCAGTTTTACAGCAGCTTTCAAAGGAAAGGTAGTGGTGGAGGCAGATTCAATCAAGGCATTCAAGAAGACATTAGATTATTTGAATAGAAATGAAGTGCGGGGTTCCAGGGCAAGGGCAAGAGAATGGCACTAAGACATAATGCCCAATTGGAGAACCAGTACAGACAGAATGGGCCAAAAAGCCTCCCTTTAAACCATTAAAATTCTGTGATTCAGCAAATCTGTTCCTCCTGTAGAACAAATAGCCCCCCTCATCTATACTCTAGAAGTTGGGTGTTGCCCGGATTATCTATGGAAGGGTAAAATCCAGAGCCTCGTCACTTGGGATGGTTACCAAGGTTGCAGTTGATGATGTTAAAAGTCAACGAGGAGGTGAGAGATAAGGAACATATGAGTTTGTAGGGTGAGTAGTGTGTTCCAGTAAGGGCCACACAATTTTAGATAAGTACATGAGTGTTTTGAGGTCTTGTGTCAATGGGAGCATGTCATCAGCTGCTCGGGATGGGTAACAATGTGAACCTCATTCAGCAATGCCTATATTGCAAGAATTTAAAAAGAAGCACTGGGGAACCATTTGAGCTGTGCTACTTTCAACATTCCAAAAAATAATCTTCATGACATTACAAATGTGGATGTCTACTATGCTTGTATTGAGCAGTGCTACATTGTTGTTGGATATACCAGAGTGAATGAAACAATTCAGGGCAAGAGGTCTCTACTTCCCTGTTGGTGAGCTGTGCTGGAAGCAGAAGCATGGTGAATCAAATAACTAGGAGTGTGGAGCGGGCTTTAAATTAATTGGGGAGGTGGGCAAGAGGAAGGTTTGGGAGGGAGTGTACGTAAGCTTACAAACAAAAAGATATACAAAGGGATTGTAGGGCAGAGATAATGGGAACTGCAGATGCTGGAGAATCCGAGATAACAAAGTGTGGAGCTGGATGAACACAGCAGGCCAAGCAGCATCTTAGGAACACAAAAACTGATGTTTCAGCCTAGATCCTTCATCAGAAATGGGGGTGGGGGAGAGGGTTCTGAAATAAATAGGAAGAGAGGGGGGAAGCGGAACGAAGATGGATAGAGGAGAAGATAGGTGGGGAGGAGATAGACAAGTTAAAGAGGTGGGGATGGAACTAGTAAAGGTGAGTGTAGGTGGGGAGGTAGGGAGGGGATCTATTTTTGTAATGAGACCCAAAGCAGGGCAGGAAGGGACAGAGAGCATAAGTATTAAATAACAACAGCAAATCAGCTCAAAGGGGGAAAACAGTAACAAGGCAAAATTTATGAGCAGTCAGACATTATTGAAATGTAGGTAGTTCTGAGGGGCTTGATAGGGTAGATGTGGAGATGCTGTTTCTTCCTGTAGAAGAGTCTAAGACCAGATGGCATTGTCTCAAAATAAGGAGTTGCACATTTAAAGCAGATGAGAAACTTCCCCTCTCAGACAGTAGTGGAATCTGTGGAATTCTTCACTGCTGAAGACTGTTGAGGCTGATTTGTTAAGTAGATAAAAGGCTGAGGTAGGCATAGTTTTATTCGGGAAGGGAATCAAGGATTATGGGGAATTGGGGAGAAAGTGGAGTTGAGTATTATCAGGTTAGCCATGTTCTCACTGAATGCCTGGTGCAATAGACTGAATGGCCTACATCTGCTCCAACATCGTACGTGTTTATGATCCATCTATTGATCATCTAATTGCAGTCATTAGGGTAAAGGATACCCAGAGCGTTGTTAGGAAGGTAGTTCCAGTATTTGACCCAGTGACAATAGTCGGGATAGGTGCATTGGATTAAGGCTGAAGCCAAGTATAAAAAACATATTTTGAGAAGATTTAAATTGCATGTGTTATTTTATCATAATGGAAATATTTAAAACTGTGTAAATATGGTAGCATTCCAGTGCCACTGAGGCTATTCAATGAACTTAACATACCAGTAAAAACCTAGTTAATATTTATCAAAGTTGACTTAAGCATTTCAAGAGTTTTTAAACAATGCAATAATGTGAAAGGGCAAGCTCTCGTGAGCTCAATGATTTCCAATAAATTGCAGCCTTCAACCACATCCACTTATAACAAATTTGAGATTTATGCATTTAATTGAGAATATGCAGACTCCAGAAGATGCTGCCAGTTTAGATGAGTCAGAGTAAAATCCATTAGAGGTTTTCATTATGACGTTGTGACAGAGTAAAATGATAACATGCTCCCTTGGTTTACCACTTAATGGTCAATGGATTAAAATCAGCAGAGAAAGATTTAGAGGGGATCTGTGCAGAAATCTTCTGAGTTAGGAAGTTATCAGGATTTGGAGTTTTCTGAAAAGTTGATAGCTCTTCTTCAAGTTATTTCCAGAAATAATTTTAAAAGTGATTTGGAGAGGATGATGAAGAACTTCTACAATTGCAGACAAGAGCAAGAGGTGTGAGAGAAAACATGACTAAATTATTAAAGAGCCAGTACTAGCTTGGTAAGCTGAATGGATTCTATGACAAAGTTGTCCTTCCTTAACAACACTGTCCGTGTTACTTTGAGTTCACCTTAATGCTGAGTTAAAAAGCAACTTTGCAGCACGATAGCAATGGAAGGATGTTAAGTGGCTGATCATGGAAGATAATAATTATCTTCAGCTATTTTCAACGAATTATGCCTTTTGTAATCAGATGAACGGTGATGGCTTCAAAACTTACACTTATCTTCAAATGCATCATTAGAATCCATATATGGTCTTACTGCTATAGTTATTCAGGTCAAACAATACTGTAGTTGATGCGTCATGGTCAAAAAGAGGAAATTCCATGAATACGTGTATTTTTCTTCTCACAGATGCAGATCAGAACACCTCATCCACCTTGAACCCAAAGAGCACATGCAATTCTTGCTGCCATTTTCCCTGCGTGTCCCATTAAATACTGGGTGGGTTTTGCTCACCTAGATTCCTCAAACGTTGGACCATTTCTTTGCCATCTGCTTGTTCCCACAAATCAAATAATATAGCCAACCGCAGTGGATAGGTCTGGCGGCCCAATTTGTAGAAGGAAGAGGTTCAGGGTTCGAATCCCATTCCAGGACTTTGATGATCTTGTGAGATGCCTTTGTAACATGTCAAACAAATTGATGATTGACATGGAAGATCCTTCTAACTCATCAACGGCAGGTGTTAAGAGGAGGCAGAGACTTCTGGTCAGCATACACGCACTAGGTTGTCAATGTCTGGCCTGTGGCTTCAGGCTAGCAAATAATTCCAGGGAAAGCAACCTACTGAAAATAGACATATGCTTGTGCTTTGCCTGCTTTGTGCATCACTAGATTCTTTTAAGTGTAAAACACGAAACCGTACGAGGATTGTCAACTTTGATTAATTGTCAGTAACTGCAGATTTCCACTGAAGCTGTCATCTTCAGTTAAGACTTTCTGCCTCCATTGTCCAATGACACTATGTTTCTGAGCAGGAATTTTCGTTCTATTCAAAGGAATTTCCTAGTAGCCAAATTCAAGGTTATAGCAAATCACATTTCTGGCAGGACCACATAGAGTTATAGTGATGTACAGTGCGGAAACAAACCCTTTGATCCAACTCGTCCACACTGACCAGATATCTTGAATTAATCTAGTCCCATTTACCAACATTTGGCCCATAATCCCTCGAAGCCCTTCCTATTCATATACACATCCAAGGTAATTGTTGTAATTGTAGCAGCCTCCTCTACTTACTCTGGCAGCTCATTCCATAAATGTACCGCCCTCTGCATAAAAATGCTCGTTAGGTCCCTTTTATATTTTTCCCCTCTCATCTTAAACCTGTGCCCTCTAGTTTTGGGCTCCCCTACACTGGAAAAAAAGACCTTGGCTATCCACCCTGTCGTTACCCGTCATGATTTTACAAACTTCTATAAGGTCACCCTTCAGCTTCTGAGGCTCCAAGGAAAATAGCCCCAACCTATTCAGCCTCTCCTTGCATCTCAAACCCTCTAACCCCAGCAAAATCCTTGTAAATCTTTTCTGCACCCTTTCAAGTTTAACAACATCTTTCTGATAACACGGAGACCAGAATTGTACGCAGTTTTCTGAAAATATCCTAACGAATGTCCTGTACAGCTGCAGCATGACATCCCAACTCCTGTACTCAATGCACTGACCAATTAAGGCAAGTGTACAAATGTCTTCTTCACTATCCTGTCTACCTGTGACTCCATCTTCAAGGAACACTGAACCTGCACCTCAAGGTCTCTTTGGCCGTCAACACTCTCCAGGACTCCGCCATTGAGTGTATAAGTCCTTCCCTGATCTGCCGTTCCAAAATACAACTCTTCACATTTATCAAAATTAAATTCCATCTGCCACTTCTCAGCTCATTGGCCCATCTAATCAAGATCCTGTGGTACTCTGAGATAACCTTCATCACTGTCCATGACATCACCAATTTGGTGTCTTCTGTAAACTTACTAACTATTCCTCCTAAATTCACAACCAAATCATTTATAAAAATGTTCTTCAACTTTCAGTTTAAATATATATTTTCCTCTTTACCTTACTTGCATCATAAGCTGACAACATTGTATTAAGGGCAAAGGTATGTCTGGAATCTTGGTCTATCACCACAGCTAGTTGATTTAAGGTTGGAACAAGAACAAGAACAATCATGCAGATGAAAATAAGATAAATTAGAGTCATAACAGGAAAAAAGAGGTAAAGACAGGGAGGCAAGTTTGGATTAAGTGAGAAAATAAAGAATATGAAAGGAAAAGTAAGGTAAAAATTCATTCATAGAATCCCGACAGTGTGGAAACAGGCCCTTTGGGCCAACAAGTCCATATTGGCCCTCAGTGTATTCCACCCAAACCTATCCCCCTGTAACTCAACTAATCTACACATCCCTGAAACTATGGGTAATTCAACATCGCCGATCCACCTAGCTAGCACATCTGTGGACTGTGGGAGGAAGCCCATGCAGACATAGGGAAAATGTGCAGACTCCACGCAAACAATCACCTGAGGGTGGAGTCAAACCCAGGTACCTGCCATTGTGAGGCAGCAGTACTAACCACCGAGTTGCTGTGTCATATTCCTTTCGTAAGTATCCAACAAAATCTACAGAAATAATGCCACAATATGAACTAAAAGCAAAATACTGAAAAGGCTACAGAAACTCAGCAGGTCGGGTAGAATCTGTAGAGAGACAAACAGAGTTAATATTTTGAGCCTGATATGACTCATCTCTATCAAATGGCTAGAAAATAATGGGTTTTATTTTGTCAGCAGAGGAGGAAGAAGTGCAAGTGGAATAGTTTTTGAAGGTCCACAGAAGAAAAGGCAAGGGAGTGCTAATGATAGTAAGGGAAGAATTGAGATGTATGAAAAGGAACAAATGGGTCTGCTCCACTGAGAGCAAGCAAAACATAAACAGGGCATAGATGGGACTAGGGAATGATAAAGGGTATAATGAAAATGAAAGACCGATGTCATGCTTTGAGTTGTGGAACTCACTGTTGAGTCCTAGAATCTATAAAGGAGCTTTGCATAAAATGAGGTGTTGTTTCTCCATTTGTTTTGAACTTCATTGGAAGACAAAGCAGGTCCAGGATAGAAATATTTGCATGGAAGCAGTGGGTCTTTTTGAAATGTCAAGATACTGGAAGATTAGAGTCCTTCTTACCGACAGAGTGAAGGTGTTCGACTAAGTGGTCACCCGTCTGCATTCGGTCTCACTAACATAAAAGAGGCTACATTGTGAGCAGGAAATACAGTAGACTAGCTTGAAAGATGTGCAAGTACAATGGTGCTTCAACTAGAAGCTGTGTTTGGGGGCCTTGGGCAATGAAGAGAGATGAGGTGAAAGGACCATTGTTACATCTTCCGTGATTGCATGAGATGTCAAGGAGGCAGGGGGAGGGAGGTAAGTGAGGAAGACTTATGAGTGGGGAAGAAGTGGACTCAGGGTGAGCAATGGCTGGGGAATATTGGCAGTGGAGGAGAGGGGAAGATGTGTTTGGTGGTGGTGTCCTGCTGCAGGTGGTGGAAATAGTAGATGATGATGCTTTGAATGTGGTGATAGGTAGGGTGGCAAGTGAGGCAAAGGGTTACCCTATCATTATTCCGGGAGAGAAAGAGCAGAAGTTTTGGAAATGCGTCAGATATGGCTGAGGGCTCTGTCACCCATGGTGGGAAAGTGAGATGAGTTAAAGAAGTGAGAATGAGTGCAGCCAGGTGAAAGAGGGTAGTGGTGGATGAAGACTGTCCTTTTGAAGACAGAAGCGGATAGCTTTCAGATTATCCTGATAGGGGATGTGTAGAGAGATTACACATCCATAGTTTCAATTGTTTGTTTACTGGGCCAGAGAGGTTGATTTACAAAGCACAAACAAAAATCTCCTCCTTATAAATTTCACTGTTAAGTGACAACCCTAAGTTTCTGTGACACATTTAATGGGCAATTAATGTATTGGCTGAATGAAGTACTTTCATGAAATTCAGGGGTTAATTGAGGGCAAACTGCCATGTTCACAAAACTAATAGTGGTGCAGTATAAATTTCCAGCAACAATTTTATTTGCAATTTACAGGGCATCTGTTCTCTGCTTTTCAGATACATGAAGGTTTTAACAATAATAACAGTGAAGTCTATTAACCTTCACTACTTTACCAGTCAAAGCTGAGCTATTGTTTTATGAAAGCATCAACAAAAGTTTCAACAGCATTCGGCTCATGAATTTTCCACCTCTCTTCAGTTCTGAAGAAGAATCACTGCACTTGAAATGTTAACTTTGTTTGGTTCTCCACAGGTGCTTCCAGACCTGCAGAGTGTTGCTGAACAAAGACACCTTGGAGTGCAGATACATAGTTCCTTGAAAGTTGAGTCACGGGGAGACGGGATAGTGAATAGGCATTTGGGGTACACTGGCATTTATTGGTCAGTGCATTGAATATTGGAGTTGGGAGGTCATGTTGCATCCATACAGGACACTGGTTAAGCGACTTTTGGAATACTGCATTCAGTTCTGGTTTCCCTGCTATAGGAAATATATTGTGAAACTTGAAAGTGTTCAGAAAAGATTTACAAGGATGTTGCCAGTGTTGGAGGGTTTGCGCTATCGGGAGAGGCTGAATAGGCTGGGACTATTTTCCCAGTAGCATTGGAAGTTGAGGGGTGACCCTATAGAGGTTTATAAAATCATGAGGCACGGATAGGGTGAACAGACAAGGTCTTTTCCCTCGAATAAGGGAGTTCAAAACCAGAGCCTGTAAGTTTAAGGTGAGAGGGAAAAGATTTAAAAGGGACCTAAGGGGCAGCGTTTTCAAGCAGGGGGTGGCACATTTATGGAACAAGCTGCTAGAGGAAGTGATGGATGCTGGTACAATTACAGGCATCTGGATGGGTATATGAATAGGAAGTGTTTAAAGGGATATGCATCAAATGCTGGCAAATGGAGCTGGATTAATTTAGGGTAGCTGGTCAGCATGGACGAGTTGTGCCAGAGAGTCTGTTTCCATGCTGTAAGTCTCTACAACCTGCTGAGTTTGCATCTCAAAATTATCAACATAGCGACAGCCATTGAAATTCCCCAGACACCTAACCCTCATCAGCAGCTCATAGACTTGTGGGCTAAGTGTTTGCTCTAATTGGTCAATTCTAGGCCCTGCAATGAGGTGGGGTAGGTTGGTGCCATGGTGATCTATTTTTGAGTTGGCAGAAACACTAAAGTGAACTCATACTTTATACCTGTATCCATTGGATAATATTTAAGAATGCTTTGGCCCAAGGTATTAATATCCTTCAAACTAATTGGTGATAGACGAAAATGAGCAGCACAGTGGAATCACGTGAAATGCAATTCACAGAAGTACAGATAATATGAAAAGAAAGAATGTCGTGTGATTCCCCTTTTAATATAATAATTTTTCCTCTATAAGCAGAATCACAAAAAGTGTTGTTATATTAAATGAAAACATTGCTGACAAGACCAACATTTCTTATTCATACCTCGCTATCCTTGAGAAAATGGCAATGAAGTGCTTCTTTGAGTGCTGCAGTTTCGGGGTATAGAAAGAACAACAGTGCTGTTAAGGAAGGAGTTCTGTGTTTCTGAGCTAGAAGCAGTGAAGATAATATAGTTCCTAGCTACAAAGGTCTGTAAAGAGAAAGTAGTAGGTGATGCTGTTACAATTTAAACCCTCTATTTAAATAACAAACAGAGGGAAAATAGGAATTTTAGACCAATCAACAGTCAGATGTCCACAGTGGAGAAAATGCTAGGGTCCATTATAAAAGACTTAATAACTGAGCACTTGGAAAACAGTGGCAGGATCAGATAGAGTCAGCATAGCTTTACAAAAGAAAGAACATGTTTAACAAACCTACTGGAATTCTTCGTGGATGTCACTTGTAGAGTTTATGAATAGGACACAGTGGATGTATTTTATTTGGACTTCAGAAGCCTAACAAAAGTGCAACGTATGTAAAATTAAAGCATGTAGGATTGAGGGCAGTGGTCAGCATGGACGAGCATACCCTATTGCTCTTCTTTCTTCTAAGTCATACAAACATAGTAAATAAGAGCAGGAGTAGGCATTTGGCACTATGATCCTGGTCCACCATTCATTCTGATCGTCAACTCAATTACCTGTTCCTACTTTACCCCATATCCCTTTGATTACTTTAGCCCCAAGTGCTATATCCAACTCTTTCTTGAAGTCACACAATGTTTTGGCCTCAACTGCTTTCTGTGGTGGTGAATTCCAAAGGCTCACCACTCTCTAGGTCAAGAAACATTTCCTCATCTAAGTCTTAAATGGTCTACTCCATATCCTTAGAATTTGGTTTTGGACTCCTCCATCATTGAGAACATCCTTCCTGCATCCAACCTAGCTAGCTCTGTTAGAATTTTATAGGTTTCTGTGAGAATCCCCTACATTCTTCTGAACTCCAGTGAATATAATCCTAACTGATTTAACCTGTCCTCATACGCCAGTCCTAACATCACAGGAATCAGTCTGGTGAATCTTTGCTGCACTCTCTCCATAGCCAGAACATCCTTCCTCTAATATGTAGACCAAAACTGCACACAATACTCCAGGTGTGACCTCAAAAAGGTCCTATATAATTGCAATAATCCTCTCACTATGAAGGCCAACATACCTCCTTGATCACTTGTCACACTGCAGACTTATCTTCGGTAACCAGTGTATGAAGACACAAAGGTCTTAATATACATTATCCTCTTTCAAGTTACAGCTATTCAGATAATAATCCATCTTCTGGTTTTTGCTTTCAAAGTAAATAACCTTAAATTTATGCGTATGATACTGCATCTGCCATGCATTTTCCCACTCACTCAGCTTGTCCAAATCTCATGGAAGTATCTTTGCATCCTCCTCACAGCTCATCCTTGTAACCAGTTTTATGTCATCTGCAGACTTGAAGATATTATATCTAGTTTCCTCACCTTAATCACTAATATTTATTGTGAATAGTTGGAGTCTAAACTCTGATCCCAGTGGTATCCCACTAGTCACTGCCTGCCATTCAGAAAATGACACATTTATTCTTACACTTTGTTTCCTATCTGCCAACTAAATTTTTACTCATCTCAGCACACTGCCCTCAATCCTATGTGCTTTAACTTTACATACTAGTCTCTATGTTGCGTTTTTGTTAGGCTTCTGAAGTCCAAATAAACCACATCTACTGTCTCCTATTCATAAACACTACAAGAGACATCCACAAAGAATTCGAGTAGATTTGTCAAACATGTTCTTTCTTTCATAAAGCTATGCTGATTCTATCTGACCCTGTCACTGTTTTCCAAGTGCTCAGTTATCAAGTCTTTTTTAATGGACCCTAGCGTTTTCTCCACTGTGGACATCTGACTGTTGATTGGTCTAAAATTCCTATATTCCCCTCTGTTTGTTATTTAAATAGAGGGTTTAAATTAGCTAACCTCTGTAAGGAACTGTTCCAGAATCTATAGAATCTTGAAAGATGACCATCAATGCATCTATTATTTAGAGGGCCACTTCCATAAGTACTGTGGGACATGGATCACCAGGTCCTGGGGATTTATAGCCTTAAATCCCATCAATGTCCTCACCAACATTTCCCTACTAAAAATAATTTCCTTCAGTTCCTCCCCCTCACTAAACTGTGTGTTCACCAACATTTCTGGTGTGTCATTTGCATTGTCCTTTGTGAACATAGAACCAAAGTACATATTTAGTTGGTCAGCTATTCCTTTGTTCCCCATTGTAAATTCTGTTTTTTTTTTCACACTGTAAGGGGCCTATATTTGTCTTCCACAATCTGTTTCTCTTCACATATCGTCAAAACTTCCACAGTCATTCTTTATGCTCCCAGCAATCTCACTCTCATACTCTACTTTCCTGTTCTTAAGTCAATCGCTTTGTCCTCCTTTGCTGAATTCTACATTCCTCAGGCCTGTTGTATTTTTTTTCTGGCCAATTTGTATGCCTCATCCTTGGATGTAATGGAATCATAGAATCCCTACAGTGTGGAAGAAAGCTATTCGGCCTATGGAGTGCACATCTACCCTCCAAAGACCATCCCACCCAGGCCCACCCCAATACCTTATTCTTGTAGCCCTACATATCCCATGGCTTGTCCACCTAACCTGCATGCCCCTGGACACTATGAGCACTTTAGCATGGCCAATACACCTAACCTGCACATCTTTTGACTAACACTAATGCTATCACTAATTACCTTGTGAGCCATGATTTGGCCATGTTTCCTGTTTTACCTTTGGGCTAAAGTAGAATGAACAATTCTTGCAATTCATCCATGTGCTTTTTGAATACTTGACATTGCCTTTCGATTGACATCCCTCTAAGTAATGTCCCCAATCTATTATACCATATTCAAGCCCCATGTCATTTTAATTTTGTCGATTTAGATTCAAGACCCTATTCTCAGAATCAACTACATCATTCTCCATCTTGATAAGGAATTCCATTACATTATGGTTGCTCAACCCGAGGGGCCTCACACAATTAAGTGTCCCGATGAAGGGTCCGGACCTGACAAGTTGACTTTCCTGCTTGTCCGATGCAGTCCGACCTGCTGTGCCCCTTCAGCTCCACATTTTATCAACTCTGACTTCCAGCATCTGCAATACTTACTATGTCCGAGATTGCCGATTATTTCTTCCTCATTGTACAATATCCCGTCTAGGGTGGTCTGTTTTCTAGTTGGTTCCTCAATGTATTGGTCCACAAAATCATTCCTTATATGCTCCAGGAATTCCTTCTCTACTGTTCTGTTACTATTTGGATTTACCCATTATATATGCAGATTAAAGTCACCCATAACAACAGATGTTCATTTTTTCCTGTTTAATGCCATTCCTAACATCACCCCAACAGTTCGGGTGTTTATATATCATCCTCACAAATGTTTTTGGTCCTTAATGTTTCTCAGGTAGATTCCACACTATTGAAGTTAATGTCTTTCCTCACTATTGCATTAATTTCCTACGTAACTAGCAATGCAATTGCACTACCTGTTCCTTTTAGTCTACCCTTCTTAAATACAGAATGCCTCAGATAGTCAGTTCCCATCCCTGGTCACCCTGCAGGCATGTCTCTGTAATCTTGAATATATCATATCCATTTTCATTGATTTACGCAATTAATTCATCTTCTTTATTGTAAATGTTGTGTGATTGAAGGAACACAGCCTTAAGGTTTGACTTTTTAACCTTACTTATACTGTTCCCATTGTTTTTCTCTGTGGCTCTGTTTGATCCTGGCCCTTGATTTCTCTGCCCGTCACTCTTCTTATTCCCATTTCTGCCTCTTACACTTCTCCTTAATTCCCTTTCCTCTGACTCCCTGCACAGGTTCCCACCCCCCTACCATTTTAGTTTAAAGCCTCCCCAGTCACTCTAGCAAATACTCCTCCTGGAGCATCATTTCTGATCCTGCCCAGGCATGACCCATCCACTTTGTGCTGGTCCCATTTCCCCCAGAATGGGTCCCAATAATTGGTGCCTTGAAATGAGATCCAGTGTGTTGCTGCAGTCCATTTTACAAAGGGTACACACTGTAGCTGTAATGTGGTAGCGGGAATTAATGCAAAAATTAATGTAACTGCTACAAATCTAGGAAGCTTTTTTATGCTGAATGCTGTCAAACTTTTTGGGTGTTGTTGAAAATGCGCTCCTCCAGGCAATTGGACAGTGTTGGGAAGTCATAATATCTTGTGGGCCAGCACCAACTGTTGGCCAGAATAAAATTGGTGGATTGATCAAAGTAAGGTTTTGCTGATCTCCACCTGTGTTGTTTCTTATTATTCTCTCTGTCAACAATTCAACTAAATCTGCGGAGCGCTAAGAAAACGTACAACTACCGTAGAATAGAACACGAGCCAACAGCAGCTGTAGGATTTACAAGTGTGGGCTGATCATCTTTTTGAAGCAAGTATTGATCCCAAACTGATACTAGACATTCAGTTGCACTTTTAGACTGAGTATCCACTCACATTTTCAATATGAATGCTACTTCCTATTTCTACGGTTAACAGTATCTTGACAGAATCAATTTAAAAATGACAAAAATAGGTTGAAATACTCATTTTGTGTTTGTGTGGAAGGACAATCACTAGGAATTTGTTTGAAATGATGGCTGGTATCTCTTTGCCACATCTTCTTCCCCCACCTCTCCTCACCCCCACCTTGCTATCTATTTTGATGAAGACAAAGGGTTTCCTTCCTCTTAGATTTTACCTATTCTTGCAAAATTTCTATCTCAATGGTTAAGGAATTTGTGACGCTTCAGTGACCTCCCCAGTATTTCCTCTTTGTCAAACTATTGGCTTTAAAAAGGCAACTGTTCACCTTCAGACAGATAACTAGCATTGACTGATTAGTTCAGAACGTTATCATGTCTAACATACTAAAGACAGTAATTCTTCTTTTCATCTTAGTCAGCGTAGATTGCAAGCTTCAAACTGAATCCTTGAGGGAACTCATAGAACATGTGCGGAAAGATCACGTAAAAAAGGTATGTACCAAATTAGTGAATACATGTTTACTGAATAGAATTACTCATGAAACTCCATGAGAAAGTTACTTACTAAGAATTAAGTTCATTTAGCAAAATGGAACCAGAATTTTCATGAAATCTGTGTTGTTTTGGTTACAATAGAAAATATATCAATGATAGAAAAAATTTGTTTTATTTTCCATCTAAAAAAATTGACTATAAAGTGACAGACAAAACATGTTACATAATTAATGAAGTATGTTAATCTAACAATTATTATTTTGTTTTTCTGAAGATGTCGTGTGCTCATACCATGGTCCCTGAAATAGCATTCAATTGCATAGTAAGAGCATCTTTCTATTATTTAATATAATAATCCTCTTTACAGTTCATCCATTACCTTATTTCAAGCTCTGTGCTCACAGTATTAACATGTACATAGCTGTATTAGTGTCTCATATTTCACATTTAGCTCTAGGTATAGATTATGGTCTATCTATGTGTACCTGAATTTGTCATTTGTACTGCTGCCTGCTTAAATTTTGATGATAGCTTAATTGACACATTCCTGGGAACAGTTTATCTCACTACATATCACCACCACTGCAGTGTAAAATCCCCAACTCTAGCTATTGTCCCATTCTGTTACAACAGGAATTCTCATAGCTTAGAAGCAGTGAATCTGGTAATAGTATTCTCAACATTTTCTGTCAAACTACAGATTACAACCTTTTAGACATGGTTAATACAGCATCCAGTTAATGGTTTCTGAAAGTGTATTAGATCTGAAGCAAGAATACCAATGTACTTTTTACTTTGCACTTGATGCAAATCTATGTTCAAACCCACATTGTATCTACATGTAATGACTTAAATCAGAGTGCAGAATTTCTGAATGGTGGTGTTCAGTGATTTTCAAGAAAATCTGTTGAACCAGTTGCTTAGTAATCCAGGAAATTATCGTAGGTACTTTTCTACTAAATTAAAATATGAGCATAAAGACACTAGAAACAGGAACAAGAGTAGGAAATTTGGTCTTTCAAACTAATTTGGCCTTTCAAATGTATATGAGTGTTTGTCTACAGCTTTGTGCAATCTGAAGATCATTTCGAAAACTTAATTTGAGGTAGATGGTTAAAGTTTATAGGTCTGTGCTATGAAAATACAGGTGCTGTGCCAAGATTGAAATTCCTGGACTAAACTTGCAGAGTTCCAATCTGAACTGAAACAGATGTAGGGCCAGAAAATGATGGGACCCTGGATCCTAATCCTCAAGGTCCCAACTCCTTTTTCTGTAACCAGCAAGTTTCATTGGGAGAGGGAATGGGGAAGTTTGTGACCACAATTGCCTGCTGTTTAAAGGTACAGCGGCAATTTAAAGATGGCCCGTTCAACCTCCCCATCATTTTCTTGGAGGCAGGCACTATAGAGGAAACCTCCTGACTTAGGTTTATGAATGAAATCACAAACAACAAGCTGGACGCAGGAGGGATATTTTCTGCTTTACTGTTCAATAGGAAATGCAATAATCTGATTTACCTGTTCGAAGCACAATCAGAGTTGGTGGGGCTTTGGAAGGGAGACTGTTTCTTTTCTATTACATAATCAGTTTTCTTTTATTTTTGAAAGCTCAACAGATGTCTGAAGAAAACACAGCATAATTGCACCTGGCCAAATGTGAGTTCATGAGGGAACGAGGGCATTAAGAGAAGGGTGTGAATCGGTGTAGGACGTAAAGTAGAGATGAAGGGGTTAAGTGTGATGTGGTTGGGTATTGGGAGTAAGGGTGTGAAGAGGATGAAGGGGATAAGGATGGATGCCATAGGGCTCATCTTGCACTGATGTATTTCTCGTTTCCCACCTCTGATGTTCTCAGCCACAAAAGATGAACCTGGAAACCAGGCCGGATCAGCGTTGGCTTAATTCCATTCCTGAGTCATTTTGACCTTTGTCCTGCCCCTATAGGCAGTGTGTCTGACTCCAGGCCATTTCTTTCTGCCATAAGCATAACAGGTGGCCTACTCCAGGATGGAGATAGGACCACACAGCCAGAAAAATTCTCAACTTTCAATATGAAAATCGACCACAAAATTCTGAACCCTACTGTCCAGCAAAAAACTTAGTGAAACGGCAGCAAGAACACAGAAATTACTTACGTAAGTTGAAAATATGCTTGTTAACTTTGAAAGAACTGATGCCATCACCCAGATAACAAGGTGTGGAGCTGGATGAACACAGCGAGCCAAGCAGCATCTTCGGAGCACAAAAGCTGATGTTTCAGGCCTAGAAAAGTCTGGTGAAGGGTCTAGGCCTGAAACGTCAGCTTTTGTGCTCCTAAGATGCTGCTTGGCCTGCTGTGTTCATCCAGCTCCACACTTTGTTATCTCAGATTCTCCAACATCTGCAGTTCTCATTATCTCTGACACTATCACCCAGCCTTGGTAATTCAATTTCAGATTGTTGCTTTTTCAGAAGCAATTAACCAAAGCAATTTCAAAATCTGTTGTCCCTCTAGAATCATTTCCAACCTGTTAATGTGTCTGAAGTGTTCTGCAAAGCTGCTGAAGCCCTGAAGAATGTACCATCTACCTGCAAACGCATAACTGAGGTCCGTGTGCTAAGCATTGGCCTAGCTCAGGTGAGTCTTACTTGGAAGATGCTACAATAAGATGCCATTAAAATGGGTTAAATTGAGTATTTGAATGAACAAAGTTTCACTCAACTGATTCTGTGGCAAAGCTGATTGTGTTGCGAGAAGGTTTTCCAGAGTTGCTGTCACATTCCTTGCCCAAATTTCATTTGTGCAATTTAATTGAAAAAGTACCAGATTTTTCCAAAGATATACTTTAGCCATAAAATTTGCAAATGTACATTAAAGAGACATTTTGTCTGGAAAACTACCAACAAACAAACTTGTCTCTATACAGCATGTTCCACTCTTTAGGTGCATCAACACAATCTTAATCCATATCTAGTGTATAGTCTGAAGGCAAAACATTTTAAACCATTTATAATTCATGTCAACATGAAGGTGGAGGGGCAGTCCATCAATGCAGTTTGCTTAGTTCAGTGTTGAAAGAGTCATTGCTTGCCTTGGTGGGTTTTAACCTTTGACTTAGGATTCAGGAAAGCTAAAATATGCTGAGTGTGAAATACCAAAGCCAAAACTACTCACCCCTCTGATTGTCCGAGATTCATTATGTAGTGTCCACTGTACAAGGCAACAAGTATTTTTCCTCCCATTTCAGTTGGCTACACATTTGGCAGTTGTTAAGGACCTCAGTGCTATTCAATTGTATGCTGATAAAAGCATGCTATTTTATGGAAGAGATTAATTTTCACAAGATTGATTGCAGACAAATAGCATTATTTTAATGTTTAGATTTCTGAAGATTAGATAACAAATGCGCTAAACTGCTAGAAAACAAGCACACCTACTCTCTGACTACCGTCAGCTCTAACCTAAAAAGGAGTAAAATTCTCTATGTTTAATGCAATTAATCTAGCCACACTTTTGCAACACTCTGGGGGCACATTGTGAGTGGTACTGGGCATTTGCACAGGATAATTTTGTTTCAAATCTTGCATCTGCTTCTAAGTTAAATGAAGAGTATACGCATTAGAATGCAGTGTGTTTAGAAATTACATAAAATTGTCTAGCCTTACCTCTTTTCAAGATATAATGTGGAGGTGCCAGTGTTGGGCTGGGGTGGACAAAGTCAGAAGTCACATAACACCAGGTTATAGTCCAACAGGTTTATTTGAAACCAAAAGCTTTTGGAGCGCTGCCTTCGGAGCAAAGTCTTCACCTGATGAAGGAGCAGGGGTCTAAAAGTTTGTGATTTCAAATAAACCCATTAGACCATAACCTGACATCGTGTGACTTCTGACTATTTCAAAACACAAATGCAGTTGAACACTTATTAAAAGCCAATAGCATTACTTATGGAGTTACAGTTTACTTTAGCCTGAAACACAAACTTTGCTTCTCTCTATACACTGAACGTGAAAATTGCTTGAAATGCTGTCTTTATTTTGCTAAGTTGTTTTCTTTCTTATTACAGAAAATGAATTGCACAGTTGATGAAAATAGTGAAATTGAGCTGAAATCTTTTCTGGACATGCTAAGAAAATTCTCACAATGTGTAATGCGCTCTCAGTGATCCTTCACAGTACCTGAACAACCAGACCAATGCATTAAGGTGCTTGGTATTCGACCAAAGTACAAAAAAAGTTGCAGTATAAATATTATTTATTTATTTATTTCTCAACTGTGATATATAAAAGATGAAAATTGCTGAATGTCATAACTAATTGATATATTACTACAAATTATATATTAGTTTATATTTTATAATTATATTGGACGATAGTATTTAAATAAAGAATATATATAGCCCTGGTTTTAATATGGGAAACTTTAGAAGAAGAAGGACGTATTGGAAATTTGCTTTGGAGAGCTTAGCGAAAGGTCCAGACAATTAAATTCCAGGCCATCATTGCTATCTGTGTCGCATTATTTTCTTCCAGAAGCCAGTGGGAAAATATGTATTTTAGTCTGAATGTTCATTGCCGTGACATGGATTTGCTTAGAAAACTTTATTTTTATTCACAAGGTGTTTGGAAGCATCATTAAATGAGCTATCCGTCATATTTTCTGTATTTAAGTTTAGCAGCTATTAAAAAATACATAAATCAGTACATTCTCTTTTATATAATTAGTTAACATTGTGCATTTTTTGTTGATTATCTTTCTTCTCAAATGAAAATCTTGTTTGGGTCTTTTCTGTCAAATTTTAATAATGTAAAGTGGTTGACTTCTAACTGCACTCAGAAATGGCACAGAAAGCCATTCATTTGTACTAAACTATCATGAAATAACTACGGTAAAATTAGACATCAGAACCAAAACTAACTTATCCATGAGATATGACAAGAACGCACTCCGCGTGGTCAACCCTGCAATATCCTCCTCAGTAATTTCCTGGGGTTCGTGTCAAATTTGGGGTACCTCTCCCAGACTTGTCAAACAGCAACCTGGCAGAAAGGTAGATGGTCTGCATTTATTGTCACTGCAACGAGAGGTCAAGCACTCGCTGCAGTTCACAGGAAGCTTCTACAATGTCACTGCTAGCATCAAAGAACGAGTTTATGACTCCTGTCAATCACTGCTTCATTGCCAAGCCTCAGCTGCTCTCAGGCCACCCTGCTCACTTCTCACACACTGCCTGCCTTGTTCAGCCTTCTGATTGCCCTGCCTGCCACCCCACAGCCAGTCCACAAACCTTCACTTGCCTTGCTGCCAGAACACAAAGTGGCAAGAAGGCTGTTGAGGCAGGTCAGGAGCAAGGTGCTAATGGGAAGGCAACAAAAATGGTGAATGAGAGTCAGCGAGCAAAGCAGTGAGCATTGTGATGATGGGGCAGCGAGTGAGTGGCGGAAAATGTGCAAGTCTCAAACAGAAGGCAGGTACACAATGATAACAGAACTGCAGAGACACTTAGAGACACAGTGGCAGCTGACCACCTTCTTTAGTGTGGCACAGGGGATACAGTGAAATAGACATTGGTACTCACCAAATCATCTCATGCAGCCAATACCCGACACTGCTTTATCACCATCTTGGACAATTTCCTTCCCGCTGAAACAACAAATCTGCAGAAGTAATGGCACTGTGATGTGCAATCAGGAGGAATTGGCCTGGAGTCCTCAACATTGACGTTCAGATCCCAAGAAGCCTCAAGGCAGATCAAAGATGACAAGGAATCCTCCTACTGATTATTACTCACTGAGGGCTCGCTCAGTTGTTAAGTCAGTTCTTTACTGGTAACCAGCATTCAGAAGAGATACTGAAGATGGCAAAGGCACTGAATGTACATGGAGCATTCTTCACCACCTTGGGTCACCACGGATTGGGCTGACCAAATCCATTAAGACAATTTTATTTTTATTCATGGTTTGTGGCACTGTTGGCAAGGCCAGTATTTATGCCCCATCCCCTAATTACTCTGAACAAAACAGTGGTGCTTCCTGAGATTTATTTTTCAACTGGGTTTCTCTGAGGTTATTTCTTCCCTCGTGATTTGGGCCTGTATAACCATGCTGGAAATGTGTGCTCTAGATTTGCCCACGCCTCTGGTTAAGCTGATCTAGTATAGCCACAACTATGACCCAACAATGTGAAAAATTACCTGAATATATCATGTTTATGTAAAGTAGCTTAAGTGCAACCCAGCTAATAAGCACATCTAAGATAACAAAGTGTGAAGCTGGATGAACACAGCAGGCCCAGCAGCATCTCAGGAGCACAAAAGCTGATGTTTTGGGCCTAGACCCTTCATCAGAGAGGGGGATGGGGAGAGGGTTCTGGAATAAATAGGGAGAGAGGGGGAGGCGGACCGAAGATGGAAAGAAAAGAAGATAGGTAGAGAGGAGAGTATAGGTGGGGAGGTAGGGAGGGGATAGGTTAGCCCTGGGAAGACGGGCAGGTCAAGGAGGTGGGATGAGGTGGTAGGTAGGAAATGGAGGTGCGGCTTGAGGTGGGAGGAAGGGATGGGTGAGAGGAAGAACAGGTAAGGGAAGCAGAGACAGTCTGAGCTGGTTTTGGGATGCAGTGGGGGGAGGGGACGAGCTGGGCTGGTTTTGTGATGCAGTGGTGGGAGGGGAAGAAATGGGCTGGTTTTGGGATGCAGTGGGAGGAGGGGACGAGCTGTGCTGGTTTTGGGATGCAGTGGGGGAAGGGGAGATTTTGAAGCTTGTGAAGTCCACATTGATGCCATTGGGCTGCAGGGTTCCCAAGCGGAATATGAGTTGCTGTTCTTGCAACCTTCGGGTGGCATCATTGTGGCACTGCAGGAGGCCCATGATGGACATGTCGTCTGAGGAATGGGAGGGGGAGTTGAATTGGTTTGCGACTGGGAGGCGCAGTTGTTTGTTGTGAACTGAGCGGAGGTGTTCTGCAAAGCGGTCCCCAAGCCTCCGCTTGGTTTCCCCAATGTAGAGGAAGCCACACCAGGCACAATGGATACAATATACCACATTGGCAAATGTGCAGGTGAACATCTGCTTGATATGGAAAGTCATCTTGGGGCCTGGGATGGGGGTGAGGGAGGAGGTGTGGGGGCAAGTGTAGCACTTCCTGCGGTTGCAGGGGAAGGTGCCGGGTGTGGTGGGGTTAGAGGGGAGTGTGGAGCAGACAAGGGAGTCGCGGAGAGAGTGGTCTCTCTGGAAGGCAGACAACGGTGGGGATGGAAAAATGTCTTGGGTGGTGAGGTCGGATTGTCGATGGCGGAAGTGTCGGAGGATGATGCGTTGTATCCGGAGGTTGGTGGGGTGGTATGTGAGAACGAGGGGATCCTCTTAGGGCGGTTGTGGCGGGGGCGGGGTGTGAGAGATGTGTTGCGGGAAATGCGGGAGACGCGGTCAAGGGCGTTCTTGACCACTGCAGGGGAAAAGTTGCGGTCCTGGAAGAACTTGGACATCTGGTATGTGCTGGAGTGGAATGCCTCATCCTGGGAGCAGATGCGGCAGAGGCAGAGGAATTGGGAATAGCGGATGGAATTTTTGCAGGAGGGTGGGTGGGAGGAGGTGTATTCTAGGTAGCTGTGGGAGTCGGTGGGCTTGAAATGGAAGTCAGTTTCTAGCTGGTTGCCTGAGATGGAGACTGAGAGGTCCAGGAAGGTGAGGGATGTGTTGGAGATGGCCCAGGTGAACTTGAGGTTGGGATGGAAGGTGTTGGTGAAGAGGATGAACTGCTCGAGCTCCTCTGGGGAGCAAGAGGCGGCGCCAGTACAGTCATCAATGTAACGGAGGAAGAGGTGGGGTTTGGGGCCTGTGTAGGTGCGGAAGAGGGACTGTTCCACGTAACCTACAAAGAGGCATGCATAGCTTGGGCCCATGTGGGTACCCATGGCCACCCCCTTTGTCTGTAGAAAGTGGGAGGAATCGAAAGAGAAGATGTTGAGGGTGAGGACGAGTTCGGCTAGGCAGATGAGGGTGTCAGTGGAGGGGGATTGGTCGGGCCTGCGGGACAGGAGGAAGCGGAGGGCCTTGAAGTCATCTGCATGAGGAATACAGGTGTATAGGGACTGGACGTCCATGATGAAAATGAGGTGTTGGGGACCAGGGAATTGGAAGTCCTGGAGGAGGTGGAGGGCATGGGTGGTGTCACGGACATAGGTGGGGAGTTCCTGGACCAAAGGGGAGAAAATGGAGTCCAGATAGGTGGAGATGAGTTCGGTGCGCAGGAACAGGCTGAGACAATGGGTCGACCAGGGCAGGCAGATTTGTAGATTTTGGGAAGGAGTTGGAAACGGGCCGTGCGGGGTTGGTGAACAATGAGGTTGGAGGCTGTGGGTGGGAGGTCCCCTGAGGTGATGAGGTCATGGATGGTGTTGGAGATGATGGTACCTCCTCCCTCACCCCAATCCCAGGCCCCAAGATGACTTTCCACATTAAGCAGAGGTTCACCTGCACATCTGCCAATGTGGTATATTGTATCCATTGTACCCAGTGTGGCTTCCTTTACATTGGGGAAACCAAGCGGAGGCTTGGGGACCGCTTTGCAGAACACCTCCACTCGGTTCACAATAAACAACTGCACCTCCCAGTCGCGAACCATTTTAACTCCCCCTCCCATTCCTCAGACGACATGTCCATCATGGGCCTCCTGCAGTGCCACAATGATGCCACCCGAAGGTTGCAAGAACAGCAACTCATATTCTGCTTGGAACCCTGCAGCCCAATGGTATCAATGTGGACTTCACCAGCTTCAAAATCTCCCCTTCCTCCACTGTATCCCAAAACCAACCCAGTTCTTCCCTTCCCCCCATTGCATCCCATAACCAGCCCAGCCTGTCTCCGCTTCCCTAACCTGTTCTTCCTCTCACCCATCCCTTCCTCCCACCTCAAGCCGCAAATCCATTTCCTACCTACTAACTTCATCCCGCCTCCTTGACCTGTCCCCCCGCCTACCTCACCACCTATACTCTCCTCTCTAACTATCTTCTTTTCTCTCCATCTTCAGTCCGCCTCCCCCCCCTCTCCCTATTTATTCCAGAACCCTCTCCCCATCCCCCTCTCTGATGAAGGGTCTAGGCCCGAAACGTCAGCTTTTGTGCTCCTGAGATGCTGCTTGGCCTGCTGTGTTCATCCAGCTCCACACTTTGTTATCTTGGATTCTACAGCATCTGCAGTTCCCATTATCACTAATAACCACATCTATCAGCCTGACTCTAATAATTGTAAAGTGATGGAAGCTGTCACCAACGGTACTATTTACTCTTTTATTACCATTGCTCACTCTGCTCAACTCCTAGTGATTCTCAATATTAGAACTTTGGTTTGCTCTTGAGTGTTGTCAAAACAGAACTCTCAAAGCAGCCCAGACCTGGTCAGGCAAATAATACATCTCACATTTATGTTAAAGGAGAGACATTGCAATAACTTTGGGGTGGCACGGTGGCTCAGTGGTTAGCACTGCTGCCTCACAGCGCCAGGGACCCAGGTTTGATTCCAACCTCGGTCAACTGTCTGTGTGGAGTTTTCACGTTCTCGCTATGTCTGTGAGGGTTTTGTCCTGGTGCTCCAGTTTCCTTTCACAGTCCAAAGATGTGCAGGCTAGGTGGATTTCAGGGTTTCTTATAGGTGGATTGGCTATGCTAAATCATCCATAGTGCCCAGGATGTTCTGGTTAGGTAGGTTAGACACAGGAAATACAAGGGTAAGGGAATGGGTCTGGATGGGATGCTCTTCAGAGTGGTGGTGTGGACTTGTTGGGCTGAATGGCCTGTTTCCATACCCATAGGGATTTTATGATTCTATGGTAAATTGAACCCTGCCCTTTGGTAACCTCCCCCAGAAGGCCACGTGTGATGAGGAAATACAACATTGGATCAGATGCATCAGCTCAGCTTTCTGTAAAATACAGCAACAAATCTTCAGCAAGAAGGAAGAGTGTTAGTGGATTTGAAAGGTTAGCTCCACTTTCTTTCCACAGACTTACTGAGTTTCTCCAACAATCTGTGTTTCTGTTCCAGATTTCCAGCATCTGCACTTCTTTGTTTTCCAAACAAAAGTCAAAATGTCCAGCCCAGTAGCCATCACTACATTGTTGCACTATGGTGAGAATGGGATTGTGCATAATTAATAGATACCATCAAGAGTCAGTTGATGACTCTGAAATAACCTCCTTGTTGATGCTTGTGTTGTGTTCCAGCAGGACCACTCAGCTCCCGACCTCATTTCAGGCTTGGTCCAAACAAGGAACAAAACAGCTGAATGTGAAGGCCAATGCCCCTTGACATTATGGCAGCATTTTTACAGTATGTGATGTCAAGGACCCCCTGACATTGATGGGAATTAGGGAAAGTGCTCCATTGGCCAGAATCACAATAAGCACAAAAGATAATGGCTGATGTCATTGGAAGCCAAGGAAACCATTGCATCAATCTCATTAGCCAGAACCCGAACTGGGCCAGCCAAAGAATTTGTACAATTGCATACAAGAACAAGTCAAAGATTGGAAATTGTTCCAGGCACCTGACCAAATCATCTATCATCTCAACTTGAGAAATGTATTGCCATTTCTCGGTTAAATTTCTGACATGTTGCACCCCTTAAACCCTCACACACAACAATCCCCTCCTTTGCCTATCACCCAGCAACATTAAGGGTGTATCTGTGCCAAATGAATGCAGCTCACTGCGACTTTCTCAAGGAAAATGAGGGATGGGCAATAAATCTTGTCCTAGCCAATGATACCCACATCCCATGAATAAACAAAAAAACACTTTGATTATAAACTTTGCAGAAATATATTATAATGCGGCACGGTGGCTCAGTGGTTAGCACTGTAGCCTCACAGTGCCAGGGACCCAGGTTTGATTCCAGCCTCGGGCAACTGTCTGTGTGGAGTTTGTACATTCTCCCCGTGTCTGTGTGGGTTTCCTCCGGGCCCTCCGGTTTCCTCCCACAATCCAAAGATGTGCAGGTTAGGTGGATCGGCCATGCTAAATTACCCGTAGTGTTCAGGGGTGTGTGGGTTATAGTGGGATGTGTCTGGGTGGGATGCTGCAAGGGGCAGTGTGGACTTGTTGGGCCAAAGGGCCTGTTTCCACACTGTAGGGAATCTAATCATAATCTAATTTATTTTTAAGAGAGAGCCAAAATTGGGAAACATAAAATTAAAGCATAAACTCAAGAGAAAATAATAGAGCATCTCATCCAGACCCAGCCCCCTACCTTATCCCCACAACTCCACATTTACCATGGCTAATGCATCCAGCCTGCACATCTCCGGGTACTATGGGACAATTTTTGTCTGGCCAATTCACCTAACTTGTACACCTTTGTGAAAAGGGAATGTAAACAGAGTGGTGGTGTAGCAATTTTAATTAAGGCGTCAATTACTGCAATAAGGCGTGATAATGTCATTGAACAGTCCTCATTCAAAGTTTTGTGGGTATAACTTAAGGGGACAGCCAAGTTACTGGGCGTGTATTATAGGCCCCCAAAGAGCGAGAGGGAAATAGAGGAGTAAATATGTAGACAGTTTGTAGATGAGTATAAGAGTAATAATTGGGTAATTATACTGAGGGATTTCAACTTTCCCAACATAAATTGAGGTGGGTTTAAACTAATTCAGTAGGGGGATGGGCACCAAAATTGTAGTTCAACTATAGAAAAGGTTGAGAGTAGAGTGGTCCGAAATAAAGTTCCAGGGAAGCAAGATGGTGCCGGCAAGCAAGAAGTTGGTTTGAAGTGTGTCTACTTCAATGCCAGGAGCGTCCGGAATAAGGTAGGTGAACTTGCAGCATGTGTTAGTACCTGGGACTTCGATGTTGTGGCCATTTTGGAGACATGATAGAACAGGGGCAGGAATGGTTGTTGCAGGTTCCAGGATTTAGACGATTCAGTAAGAACAGAGAAGATGGTAAAAGGGGAGGAGGTGTGGCATTGTTGGTCAAGGACAGTATTACAGTTGCAGAAAGGATGTTTGGGGACTCATCAACTGAGGTAGTATGGGCTGAGGTTAGAAACAGGAAAGGAGAGGTCACCCTGTTGGGAGTTTTCTATAGGCCTCCGAATAGTTCCAGAGATGTAGAGGAAAGGATAGCAAAGATGATTCTCGATAGGAGTGAGAGAGACAGGGTAATTGCCATGGGGGACTTCAACTTTCCAAATATTGACTGGGAACACTATAGTTCGAGTACTTTAGATGGGTCAGTTTTTGTACAGTGTATGCAGGAGGGCCTCCTGACACAGTATGTAGATAGGCCAACAAGGGGCGAAGCCACATTAGATTTGGTACTGGGTAATGAGCCTGGCCAGGTGTTAGATTTGGAAGTAGGTGAGCACTTTGGTGATAGCGATCACAATTCTGTTATGTTTACTTTAGTGATGGAAAGGGATAGGTGTATACCACTGGGCAAGAGTTATAGCTGGGGGAAAGGCAATTACGATGAGATTAGGCAAGATTTAGGGAGCACAGGATGGGGAAGGAAACTGCAGGGGATGGGCACATTAGAAATGTGGAGCTTAGTCAAGGAAAAGCTCCTGTGTGTCCTAGATAAGTATGTACCTGTCAGGCAGGGAGGAAGTTGTAGAGTGCGGGAGCCGTGGTTTACGAAGGAGGTGGAATCTCTGGTCAAGAGGAAGAAGTGCGAGCAGCAGCGGAGGTAAGGCGAACCCGGAAGACTGCAGCTAAGGTAAGGCAGTTTTTTTAAAATTACTTACCGGTAGCGGGCAGCAGTGTTTTCTCTTTCACAGAAGGAGCAGGAGCAGCGGAGGAAGTGATGAGGACCAGAGGGGCAGCCGGGAAGGAAAGCAGTGACCATATATATCAGCAAGGCGGCTAGACCCGAGACTCTACAACTGTAGTGTCTCCCACCCGCCCTCCTCCTCTAACCTAGTTAATAAGGTAAAGCTCATTCTAAACTTTCTCTGTTGAATATAAGTTTGTTATTAATTTTATAGCAACTTGAACTAAGCTTTCTACTTTAGTACTGAGTGGGTGTTCAATTAAGTGGGGTATGGATGCTAGGGCAGTTGCTTGCTCCTCCTGCAGAATGTGGCAGGTGGGAGACATGGCACACGTCTCCGCTGGCTACATCTGCGGGAAGTGCACCCAACTACAGCTCCTTGAAAACCGTGTTAGGGAAATGGAGCTGGAGCTGGAGCTGGAGCTGGATGAACTACGGATCATTCGGGAGGCAGAGGGGGTAATTGAGAGGAGTTACCGGGAGTTGGTCACTCCTAAGACTCAGGACAAGGATAGATGGGTTACAGTTATGGGGAGGAAAGGGAACAGACAGACAGTGCAGAGATCCCCTGTGGGCATTCCCCTCAGCACTAAGTATACCGTTTTGGATACTGCTGGGGGGATGACCTACCAGAGGAAAGCCATAGCAGTCAGTTCTCTGGCACTGAGCCTGACACTGTGGCAAAGAAGGGAAGGGGGCAGAATAGAAAAGTACTCGTGGTAGGGGACTCGATAGTTAGGGGAATCGACAGCAGATTTTGTGGTCAGGATCGGGATTCCCGGAAAGTATGTGCCAGGGTCCGGGACGTCTCCGATCGGGTGTATAAGGTTTTAAAAGGGGAGGGCGAACAGCCAGAAATCGTGTTACATATTGGCACAAATGATATAGCCAGAAAAAGGATTGAGGATATAAAAAGTGATTTCAGGGAGTTAGGATGGAAGCTGCAAAGCAGGACGAACAGAGTAGTGTTCTCTAGTTTACTACCAATGCCACGAGATAGCGAGGCGAGGAACAGGGAGCAGGCGCAGCTGAACACGTGGCTACGCAGCTGGTGTAGGAGGGAGGGCTTCAGATATGTAGATAATTGGGATGCCTTCTGGGGATGGTGGGACCTGTACAAGAAGGACGGGTTGCATCTGAACTGGAAGGGGACCAATGTCCTGGGTGGAAGGTTTGCTCGAGTAGTTCGAGAGGGTTTAAACTAGTACGGCAGGGGGGTGGGAACCTGAGCTGTATACTGGAGGTGAGAGTTGATGCAGGTGAGGCAATAGCAAGAAGTAGACCAGCTAGTGGGAAGGATTTTCCTGGGAAGGAACCAAGGGATCAGTTAAAGTGTGTTTGCTTTAACGCAAGGTGTATCAGGAATAAAAGCGATGAACTTAGAGCATGGATCAGTACCTGGTGCTATGATGTTGTGGCCATAACAGAGATTTCTCAGGGGCAGGAATGGCTGCTGGATGTTCCAGGGTTTAGAGCATTTAAAAAGAATAGGGAGAGGGGAAAAGAGAAGTGGGTGTAGCACTACTAATCAGAGAGGGTATCACAGCTACAGAAGCTTCCATTGTCGAGGAAGATCTGCCTACCGAGTCAGTGTGGGTGGAAATTAGGAACAGCAAGGGAGTAGTCACCTCGTTAGGGGTTTACTACAGGCCCCCCAATAGCAGCAGGGAGATTGAAGAAAGCATAGGGCGGCAGATTTTGGAAAAGCGTAGATGTAATAGGGTTGTTGTAATGGATGACTTTAACTTTCCCAATATTGATTGGAACCTCCTTCGAGCAGAAGATTTGAATGGAGCTGTTTTTGTAAGGTGTGTTCAGGAGGGTTTCCTAACTCAGTACGTTGACAGGCCGACGAGGGGAGAGGCCATTCTAGACTTGGTGCTCGGAAATGAGCCGTGGCAGGTATCACATCTTGTGGTGGGAGAGCATTTTGGTGATAGTGACCATAACGGCCCCACATTCTACATAGCTATGGAGAAGGAGAGGATTAGGTAAAATGGGAGGATATTTAATTGGGGAAGAGGAAACTATGACGCGATTAGACATGAGTTAGGAAGCATGGACTGGGAGCAATTGTTCCATGGTAAAGGCACTATGGACATGTGGAGACTGTTTAAGGAACAATTGTTGCGAGTGATGAATAAATATGTCCCTCTGAGACAGGCAAAAAGGGGTAAGATAAAGGAACCTTGGATGACGAGAGCGGTGGAGCTTCTTGTGAAAAGGAAGAAGGTAGCTTACATAAGGTGGAGGAAGCTAGGGTCAAGCTCAACTCTAGATGATTACAGGCAGGCGAGGAAGGAGCTCAAAAATGGTCTGAGGAGAGCCAGGAGGGGGTACGAGAAAGGCTTGGCAGAACAGATTAGGGAGAACACAAAGGCATTTTACACTTATGTGAGGAATAAGAGAATGGTCAAAGAAAGAGTAGGACCGATCAGGGATAGCATAGGGAACTTGTGTGTGGAGTCTGAGGAGGTAGGGGAAGCCCTAAATGAGTTTTTTGCTTCTGTCTTTACAAAAGAAACAAAATTTGTAGTGAATGAAACCTTTGAAGAGCAGGTGTGCATGCCGGAATGGATAGAGATAGAGGAAGCTGACGTGCTGAAAATTTTGTCAAACATTAAGATTGACAAGTCGCCAGGCCCGGACCAGATTTGTCCTCGGCTGCTTTGGGAAATGAGAAATGCAATTGCTTCGCCACTTGCAAAGATCTTTGCATCCTCGCTCTCCACTGGAGTCGTACCTGAGGACTGGAGAGAGGCAAATGTAATTCCTCTCTTCAAGAAGGAAATAGGGAAATCCCCGGCAATTACAGACCAGTAAGTCTCACGTCTGTCATCTGCAAGGTGTTGGAAAGGATTCTGAGGGATAGGATTTATGACTATCTGGAAGAGCATGGCTTGATTAAATGCAGTCAACACGGCTTTGTGAGGGGCAGATCATGCCTCACAAACCTTATCGAGTTCTTTGAGGGTGTGGCTAGAAAAGTTGATGAAGGTCGAGCTGTGGATGTGGTGTATATGGACTTCAGCAAGGCATTTGATAAGGTTCCCCATGGTAGGGTCATTCAGAAGGTCAGGAGGAATGGGATACAGGGGAACTTAGCTGTCTGGATACAGAATTGGCTGGCAAACAGAAGACAGCGAGTGGTAGTAGAAGGAAAATATTCTGCCTGGAAGTCAGTGGTGAGTGGGGTTCCACAGGGCTCTGTCCTTGGGCATCTACTGTTTGTAATTTTTATTAATGACTTGGATGAGGGGATTGAAGGATGGGTCAGCAAGTTTGCAGACGACACGAAGGTTGGAGGTGTTGTTGACAGTATATAGGGCTGTTGTAGGCTGTAGCGGGACATTGACAGGATGCAGAGATGGGCTGAGAGGTGGCAGATGGAGTTCAACCTGGATAAATGCGAGGTGATGCATTTTGGAAGGTCGAATTTGAAAGCTGAGTACAGAATTAAGGATAGGATTCTTGGCAGTGTGGAGGAACAGAGGGATCTTGGTGTGCAGATACATAGATCCCTTAAAATGGCCACCCAAGTGGACAGGGTTGTTAAGAAAGCATATGGTGTTTTGGCTTTCATTAACAGGGGGATTGAGTTTAAGAGTCATGAGATCTTGTTGCAGCTCTGTAAAACTTTGGTTATACCGCACTTGGAATACTGTGTCCAGTTATGGTCGCCCTATTATAGGAAAGATGTGGATGCTTTGGAGAGGGTTCAAAGGAGGTTTACCAGGATGCTGCCTGGACTGGAGGGCTTATCTTATGAAGAGAGGTTGACTGAGCTCGGACTTTTTTCATTGGAGAAAAGTAGGAGGAGAGGGGACCTAATTGAGGTATACAAGATAATGAGATGCATAGATAGAGTTGATAGCCAGAGGCTATTTCCCAGGGCAGAAATAGCTAACACAAGGGGTCATAGTTTTAAGCTGGTTAGAGGAAAGTATAGAGGGGATGTCAGAGGCGGGTTCTTTACACAGAGAGTTGTGAGAGCATGGAATGCGTTGCCAGCAGCAGTTGTGGAAGCAAGGCCATTGGGGACATTTAAAAGACTGCTGGACATGCATATGGTCACAGAAATTTGAGGGTGCATACATGAGGATCAATGGTCGGCACAACATTGTGGGCTGAAGGGCCTGTTCTGTGCTGTACTGTTCTATGTTCTATGCTCTAAGAAGGCTTATGTTAGGATGAGATGTGAAGGCACAATTAGGGCACTTGAGGGCTGCGAGGTAGTCAGGAAAGACCTAAAGAGAGAGTTCAGAAGAGCCAGGAGGAGACATCAGAAGTTGTTGGTGGATAGGATCAGGGTAAACCCTAAGGCTTTCTATAGGTATTTAAGGAATAAAAGAATGACGAAAGTAAGATTAGGCCCAATCAAGGATAGTAGTGGTAAGTTGTGTGTGGAGTCAGATGAGATGGGGAAGCGCTAAATGAATATTTTTCAACAGTATTCACTCTAGAAAACGACAATGTTGTCGAGGAGAATACTGAGATACAGGCTACTAGACTAGGTGGGATTGAGGTTCACAAGGAAGAGGTATTAGAAATCCTTCAGAGTGTGAAGATAGAAAAGTCTCCTGGGCCGGATGGGATTAATCCTCGGATCCTCTGGGAAGCCAGGGAGGAGATTGCCGAGCCTTTGGCATTGATCTTTAACTTGTCATTGTCTACAGGAATAGTGCCAGATGACTGGAGGATAGCAAATGTGGTTCCCCTGTTCCAGAAAGGGAGTAGAGACTACCCTGGTAATTATAGACCAGTCAGCCTTACCTCAGTTGTTGGTAAAGTGTTGGAAAAGGTTATAAGGGATAGGATTTATAATCATCTAGAAAAGAATAAATTGATTAGGGATAATCAGCACGGTTTTGTGAAGGAAAGGCTGTGCCTCACAAACCTTATTGAGTTCTTTGAGAAGGTGACCAAACAGGTAGATGGGAGTAAACCGGTTGATGTGGTGTATATGGATTTCAGCAAGGCGTTCGATAAGGTTCCCCACAACAGGCTATTGTACAAAATGCAGAGGAATGGAATTGTGGGAGATATAGCAGTTTGAATCGGAAATTGGCTTGCTGAAAGAAGACAGAGGGTGGTAGTTGATGGGAAATGTTCATCCTGGAGACCAGTTACTAGTGGTGTACAGCAAGGGTCGGTGTTGGGTCCACTGCTGTTTGTCATTTTTATAAATGACCTGGATGAGGGTGTAGAAGGATGGGTTAATAAATTTGCAGACCACACTAAGGTCGGTGGAGTTGTGGATAGTGACGAAGGATGCTGTAGGTTGCAGAGAGACATAGATAAGCTGCAGAGCTGGGCTGAGAGGTGGCAAATGGAGTTTAATGCGGACAAGTGTGAGGTGATGCACTTTGGTAGGAGTAACCGGAAGGCAAAGTACTGGGCTAATGGTAAGATTCTTAGTAATGTAGATGAGCAGGGAGATCTCGGTGTCCATGTACACAGATCCTTGAAAGTTGCCACCCAGGTTGACAGGGCTGTTAAGAAGGCATACAGTGTTTTAGCTTTTATTAATAGAGGGATTGAGTTCCGGAACCAAGAGGTTATGGTGAAGCTGTACAAAACTCTGGTGCGGCCGCACTTGGAGTATTGCGTACAGTTCTGGTCACCGCATTATAAGAAGGATGTGGAAGCTTTGGAGAGGGTGCAGAGGAGATTTACTAGGTTGTTGCCTGGTATGGAGGGAAGGTCTTATGAAGAAAGGCTGAGGGACTTGAGGCTGTTTAAATTAGAGAGAAGAAGGTTGAGAGGTGACTTAATTGAAACATATAAAATAATCAGAGGGTTAGATAGGGTGGATAGGGAAAGCCTTTTTCCTAGGATGGTGACAGTGAGCACGAGGGGGCATAGCTTTAAATTGAGGGGTGAAAGATATAGGACAGATGTCAGAGGTAGTTTCTTTACTCAGAGGGTAGTAAGGGAATGGAACGCTTTGCCTGCAACGGTAGTAGATTCGCCAACTTTAGGTACATTTAAGTCGTCATTGGATAAGCATATGGGCGTACATGGAATAGTGTAGGTTAGATGGGCTTGAGATCAGTATGACAGGTCGGCACAACATCGAGGGCCAAAGGGCCTGTACTGTGCTGTAATGTTCTATGTTCTATGTTCTATATGCATAGCTTTAAGGGTTAAGAGGGGACAGTTTTCTGTATCAATATATAGAAGGCCCAACAAGGGATGGTGCAGTGCTGGATCTGGTTCCTGGGAAAAAAGCTGAACAAGAGTGGCAGTGGTGAAAGATTTTGGGAAGAGCAACCACAAGGTAGCATGGTTCAAATTTGTTAAGGACAATGAAAAAGATGGCCTGCAAATGAAAGCTTTTGATTGGGCAAGGAAGAGTTTATTAAAATAAAGCATGTTCTGGCCATAGTAGATGGGAACAGTTCCTTGCAGGTGAGTCTACAGCAGAGCAGTGGCAGTGGGGAGGAGGGGCATTCAGAAAGGAGCTGGGGAGAGTACAGGTCCAAGATATACTCTTTAGATGGAAATGTAGAATCAATAAATGCAGAAAACCCTGGCAGTCTGGTGTAATTCAGCACTAGATGAGGAAACAAGTCAGAAAGAAGAAATTCAACTGTGGCTCTTGAGGAAAATCAACTTAAGAAAGCAGTTTGTAGAGTGAAAAGGAGGTTTTGAAAAAGGGCTTGTGAACAGGATTAGGGATATTTTATAAGTACACCAAAGGAAAGAGGTTAACCACGGAAGGAGTTGGGGTCATTAAATTCCATTGGGGCAACCCGTGTGTGAAGCCGCAGGACATTGGAAAGGTATTAAATAAATAATATGCTTCGGTCTTCACTGTGTGAAATAACTGCACACAGGTCGATCCCCATCACCAATTCAACCTTTTACTTACTTGTGCACTGTACACTGGCCGCAGCTAGCCAGCTCAGAGTCGGTCCTCAACTCTGGAGATTCTACTCTCCGGGTTATATATATATATATTTTCTTTTCATGATGCCAGTGTGATTCATGTTGTCCTGAAGATGGGCTTTAGAAGTGAAAGAGTCAATTGAAAACTATTGCAGGATTGGGGTGCAACTTTTTCCTAAAATGATCACAGAAGCTCACAAACAAGTTCAGTCTGTAAGAACCTGACAAACAGCAGGCTGTCAGAGGCAGTAAGTGTCCATGACTCATTGTGCAACAATACAGGTGGACAACTGAAAAGATGGAGTTCATGAGAACTTAAATGAGACTGGAAAATTTGCATAGCTTTTGAGTAGAAGGCGAGATCTCCTGGGTAACCCTCATCATGAAAGTTAGTTTGAGGATGAGAAATTACCTGGTTGGAAAAGGAAATGAAAAGGAGAAAGTGCTTAAGAGTGAATAATGACACTAGTTCCATGAGAAGAGTGTTTACTTAAGGAATGGAAGCAAGTGTAATTGTGAGGGAAACTCTGGCCAGTTTAAATGTTAAATGGGGTGATCCCATCTGTTGTTTAAAGCATAAATTACCAATTGAAATAGTGATTATTCAATATTGCTTTTAGTTTGCGGCAGCCCGGCCTCCGCTGAGGGGATTCTACTCTCCTGGTTATATTGGTCAGCCAATGCTTTCCTGATTGGCTCGGGTTAACAACCCCAATCAAAAAAAAAATCTCCTGGTTAATGAGGTCAAACTGGTCTCAATCACAGCGTTCTGGAAAAAGAGAATGTAGGTACAGAAATCACGTAAATGGACTGTGAAGAACTTACACAATTTGTCATAAGAAACGGGGAGGTCTTTGAGGAGCAGGAAAGTTGATGTTTCAGGACAGGGCCCTTCTCCAAAACGTCAATTTTCCTGTTCCTCCAATGCTGCCTGGCTTGCTGTGTTCCTTCAGCTCCACACTGTGTTATCTCTGACTCTAGCATCTGCAACTCTTGCTATCTCTGAGAGGCCTGCGAGGCCTTTTTGGGCTTAAATCCAGACACATCCTTGGCCTGCGCCTCAGGCTGTGGTGGGAGGTGAAGCAGGAAATTGCAGGTGCTCAGAAACAAGTTTTTAATTCCTCTCTGGCCATGGGGGCATTGCCAGAGGGCTGAAGGATAACTAATGTGGTTGTGCTTTTCAAAAAGATGGTAGAGATGAACCAGGAAATTATAGACCAGTGAATCTCATGTCAGTGGTAGGAGCACTGTTAAAGAAAATGCTGAAGAACAAAATCAATAGCCAATTGGAAAGAAATAGGTTAATGTCAGAAGGAGGTCATGCCAAACATTTGTTAGAATTTTTTGAAAGCATGCTCAGCTGTGTGGCTGGGGCAACTTCAGTCGATGTCGTCTATACAGATTTGAGCGAAGCTTTTGACAAGGTCCCACATGGCAGACTGATTAAGAAGGTTAATGCACATGGAATTGAGGGAAACTTGGTGAGATGGATCAGAATCTGGTTTAGTAATAGGACACAAAGGAAAGTGGGAGTAGACAGTCCTAATGACTGGAGGCTGGTGCCCAGTGCTGAGCCACAAAGATCGGTACAGGGATACATTGTTTGTCGTATACATAAACTTACTAACCCACACTTCCACTTCCTCATCCAAGTCATATATAAAGATCACATAGAGCAGAGGTCCCAGAACAGATCCTTGTGGAACACCACTAGTCACCAAGCTCCAGGTTTCCATCTACTACCACCCTCTGTCTTCTATTGGACTGCCAGTTTTCTATCCAGACAGCCACATTTCCTTGAATCCCATACCTCCTTACTTTCTGAATGAGGCTACCATGTGGAATCTTATCAAATGTCTTCCTACAATCTGCATACCCACATCCACTGCTCTACCTTCATCGACGTTTTTTGTCACAACCTAAAAGATTTCATTAAGTCTTGTGAAGCATGACCTGCCCCTCACAAAGCCACGCTGATGTTTTTAATCAAACTGTGCTTTTCCAAATAATCACAAATACTATCTCACAGAATCCTCTCCAATAATTTTCCCACCACAGCAGTAAGACTGACTGGTCTGTAATTTCCATGCTTATCCCAATTCCCCTTCTTGAACAAGAGAATGACATTTGTCACCCTCCAAGCTTCTGGCACTACTCCAGTGGACAGTGAGGACGCAAAGATCATTGCCAAAGGGGCAGCAATCTTTTCCCTCGTTTCCTGTAAGAACCTTGGGTATATCCCATCTGGCCCAGGGGACTTATCTATCCTGTGATAATGGGAACTGCAGATGCTGGAGAATCCAAGATAATAAAATGTGAGGCTGGATAAACACAGCAGGCCCAGCAGCATCTCAGGAGCACAAAAGCTGACATTTCGGGCCTAGACCCTTCATCAGAGAGGGGGATGGCGAGAGGGAACTGGAATAAATAGGGAGAGAGGGGGAGGCGGACCGAAGATGGAGAGAAAAGAAGATAGGTGGAGAGGAGAGTATAGGTGGGGAGGTAGGGAGGGGATAGGTCAGTCCAGGGAAGACGGACAGGTCAAGGAGGTGGGATGAGGTTAGTAGGTAGGAGATGGAGGTGCGGCTTGAGGTGGGAGGAAGGGATGGGTGAGAGGAAGAACAGGTTAGGGAGGCAGAGACAGGTTGGACTGGTTTTGGGATGCAGTGGGTGGAGGGGAAGAGCTGGGCTGGTTGTGTGGTGCAGTGGGGGGAGGGGGCGAACTGGGCAGAACGGGCAGCCCTCCGCTCCCTCCGCTCCAACCCCAACCTCACCATCAAACCCGCAGACAAGGTTAGCGCAGTGGTAGTATGGCGCACTGACCTCTACATCGCCGAGGCCAGACGCCAACTCTCCGACACCACCTCCTACCGCCCGCTCGATCATGACCCCACACCCGAGCACCAAACCATCATCTCCAACACCATCCATGACCTCATCACCTCAGGGGACCTCCCACCCACAGCCACTAACCTCCATGTTCACAACCCCGCACAGCCCGTTTCTATCTCCTTCCCAAAATCCACAAACCTGCCTGCCCTGGTCGACCCATCGTCGCAGCCTGCTCCTGCCCCACCGAACTCATCTCCACCTATCTGGACTCCATTTTCTCCTCTTTGGTCCAGGAACTCCCTACCTACGTCCGTGACACCACCCACGCCTTCCACCTCCTCCAGGACTTCCAATTCCCTGGCCCCCAACACCTCATTTTCACCATGGACGTCCAGTCCCTATACACCTGCATTCTACATGCAGATGGCCTCAAGGCCCTCCGCTTCTTACTGTCCCGCAGGCCCGACCAGTCCCCCTCCACCGACACCCTATCCGCCTAGCTGAACTCGTCCTCACCCTCAACAACTTCTCTTTCGATTCCTCCCACTTCCTACAGACTAAGGGGGTGGCCATGGTCACCCGCATGGGCCCCAGCTATGCCTGCCTCTTTGTAGGTTACGTGGAACAGTCCCTCTTCCGCACCTACACAGGCCCCAAACCCCACCTCTTCCTCCGTTACATTGATGACTGTACTGGCGCCGCCTCTTGCTCCCCAGAGGAGCTCAAACAGTTCATCCACTTCATCAACACCTTCCACCCCAACCTTCAGTTCACCTGGGCCATCTCCAGCACATCCCTCATCTTCCTGGACCTCTCAGTCTCCATCTCAGGCAACCAGCTTGTAACTGATGTACCTTTCAAGCCCACCGACTCCCACAGCTACAAAGAATACACCTCCTCCCACCCACCCTCCTGCAAAAATTCCATCCCCTATTCCCAATTCCCCCACCTCCGCCGCATCTGCTCCCAGGATGAGGCATTCCACTCGCGCACATCCCAGATGTCCAAGTTCTTCAAGGACCGCAACTTTCCCCCCACAGTGGTCAAGAACGCCCTTGACTGCGTCTCCCGCATTTCCCGCAACACGTCCCTCACACCCCGCCCCCGCCACAACCGCCCCAAGAGGATCCCCCTCGTTCTCACACACCACCCTACCAACCTCCGGATACAACGCATTATCCTCCGACACTTCCGCCATTTACAATCCGACCCCACCACCCAAGACATTTTTCCATCCCCACCCCTGTCTGCTTTCCGGAGAGACCACTCTCTCCGTGACTCCCTTGTTCGCTCCACACTGCCCTCCAACCCCACCACACCCGGCACCTTCCCCTGCAACCGCAGGAAATGCTACACTTGCCCCCACACGTCCTTCCTCACCCCTATCCCAGGCCCCAAGATGACTTTCCACATTAAGCAGAGGTTCACCTGCACATCTGCCAATGTGGTATACTGCATCCACTGTACCCGGTGTGGCTTCCCCTACATTGGGGAAACCAAGCGGAGGCTTAGGGACCGCTTTGCAGAACACCTCCGCTTGGTTCGCAATAAACAACTGCACCTCCCAGTCGCAAACCATTTCCACTCCCCCTCCCATTCCTCAGACGACATGTCCATCATGGGCCTCCTGCAGTGCCACAATGATGCCACCCGAAGGTTGCAGGAACAGCAACTCATATTTCGCTTGGGAACCCTGCAGCCTAATGGTATCAATGTGGACTTCACCAGCTTCAAAATCTCCCCTTCCCCCACCGCATCCCAAAACCAGCCCAGTTCGTCCCCTCCCCCCACTGCACCACACAACCAGCCCAGCTCTTCCCCTCTACCCACTGCATCCCAAAACCAGTCCAACCTGTCTCTGCCTCCCTAACCTGTTCTTCCTCTCACCCATCCCTTCCTCCCACCCCAAGCCGCACCTCCATCTCCTACCTACTAACCTCATCCCACCTCCTTGACCTGTCCATCTTCCCTGGACTGACCTATCCCCTCCCTACCTCCCCACCTATACTCTCCTCTCCATCTATCTTCTTTTATCTCCATCTTCAGTCCGCCTCCCCCTCTCTCCCTATTTATTCCAGAACCCTCACCCCATCCCCTCTCTGATGAAGGGTCTAGGCCCGAAACGTCAGCTTTTGTGCTCCTGAGATGCTGCTGGGCCTGCTGTGTTCATCCAGCTTCACATTTTATTATCTTGACTTATCTATCCTCATGTTTTTCAAAATTTCTAGTACATTCTCCTTCCTACCCTCAACCTGTTTGAGCATATCAGCCTGTTTCACACTGTCCTCACAAACATCAAGGTCCTTCTCATTGGTGAATACTGAAGCAAACTATTCATTAAGGACCTCTTCTACCTCCTCCAACTCCATGCACAAGTTCCTTCCACTATCTCTGATCGGCCCTACCCTCACTCTGGCCATCCTCTTGTCCCCCGAGTATAGAAAACCTTTGGGTTTTCCTTGATCCAACCCGCCAAGGTTTTCTCATACCCCCTTCTAGCTCTCCTAAGTCCATTTTTCAGTTCCTTCCTGACTACCTTGTAGACCTCTGGAGTCTTGCTTCCTCAACCTGAAGTAGGCTTCCTTCTTCCTGGTGACTAGGTGTTCCACATGTCTTGTCATCCAAGGTTCCTTCACCTTACCATCCTTTCTGTGCCTCAGTGGGACAAACCCATCCAGTACCTGTTGCAACCGCTCCCTAAACAACCTCCATATTTATAAGTTAGGGGTGGAGGCTACATAGACTTCAGGATTAGGGTAAAAGGGCCTGTGCTGTACTGTTTTATTTTCTACGTTTTCTATGTTCTATCATGCGTTTCCCTGACAACATCTGATCCCAATTGGTGCTCCATAATTCTTGCCTAATAGCATTGTAATTCTCCCTACTCAAATTAAATACTTTCCCATACGGTCTGCTCCTATCCATCTCCATGACTCTGGTAAAAGAGTTGTGATCACTTTCACTGAAATGCTCTCCCACCGTGAGATCTTACACCTGACCTGACACTTGACGGCCAGGATTCTTGCAATTGTTTGCTCATTTACATTTAGATGATTCTTACTATCTCTACATGATTTCTGTATTGTCAGCGTTTAGAACAATATTGATTGCCAGGGCACATCAGCAGGGGGCCTAATTCAATACATGAAGCGAAGCTGAACTGGTTAAAGTGAAGGAACAAATTACTGCAGATACTGGAATCTATAATGAAAACAACAAATGCTGGAGATCACAGCAGGGAGGAGATGAATGGGCAGGTGTTGCGCCTTCTGCGGTTACATGGGAAAGTGCCGTGGAGAGTGGGGTGGTGTTTGTGCTTGTGGAATGGACCAGGGTGTACTGGAGGGAAACATCACTGCAAAACACAGATGGGGAAGTGGGGGCGAAGGGGTGAAGTAGAAAGATTGGACATCCACAGCAAACAGGAGGCAGTTGGGGCCAGGGAAATGGACAGTTTCAATTTGGTGGAGGTCATCAGAAAAATTGTGGATGTAGGTAGGCAGGATTTGGACAAGTAGAGAGAGGATAGAGTTAAGGTAGGAGGACATGAGCTCAGTGAAGCAGGAACAGACTGATACAATGGACCTACTAGGATGGCCTGGTTTGTGGAATTTAGGAAGGAGCCCCCATACTATAGCATAAATTCTGTCTCCTCCACACTTTACTTCAGCTGTGATGAAGAGTCATCCAGATTCGAAATTTTAGCTTGCTTTCTCTCCATGAATGCTGTCTGACCTGTTGTGATCACCAGCATGGAGTGGCACGGTGTCTCAGTGGTTAGCACTGCAGCCTCACAGCACCAGGGGCCCAGGTTGACTCCACCCTGGGGTGACTGTCTGTGTGCAGTTTGTACATTCTCCCTGTGCCTGTGTGGATTTCCCCAGGTGCTCTGATTTCATCCCACCATCCAAAGACGTGCAGCTTAGGTGGATTGGCCATGCTAAATTGCCCATAGTGTTCAGGGATGTGTAAATTAGGTAGATTAGCCACAGGAAATGTAGGGTTACAGGGATAGGGTAGGGGAATGGGTCTGGGTGTGAAGCTCTTCGGAGGGGCAGTGTGGATTTGTTGGGCTGATTGGCCTGCTTCCACACTGTAGGAATTCTGTGATCTATGGTTTATTGCTTTGACTCCTGAAAATGAACCTTTACTCCTTGAAGGGAAGAAACATTCTGGCTGTAGCACTTGGTAAATCTCAGTGAAGACATCCATCCTGAAGTCACACTGTTGCTCCCTGAGATTCAGCTCAGAGAATTGTTCCCTGAACACCATGTGATGCAGCTATAGCCTCCTGCTGAAAACCTTTCTCCCTATCCTCTCCCTCCATCTTATTCTAGCAACTCATCCTGTTCCATGTGACCCGGGTTCATTCTCCCAAACATGCTCAATTCTGAGAGGAAGGTTTCCTAATGCAGATTAAATGTGAGCTACTGGCTTGTGTGAAGACTTTCTGTCAACAGAAAAGTGCATCAGCGCCTACCACACTACTCTCCGTGAAAAGTTTTAAAATTTGGAAAACCTAAAAACCATAAACATGTAGGGCTTTAGCAGAACTCATAAAAAAAACTAACCTGCAAGTAGTTAGTGACTCTTTAAAATTGCAATGTCAAAGGTTCCTTTTGCTGAAATTTTTAGCTGTAAATATTTAAGAGAGGGTGCTGCCTAATCATTGGGCTCCAAAATTGCAGCATTGGCGCCAACCCATCAATGCTCATTCTTCTTATATGTGGTGGGCATTCATTGCGCACTGAGGTGGTACCCAGCATGCTTCATGTCACAACATATGTAGGCTACACATTCTTTTTTGTGCTTCTAAAGACACTATTAGCACCAAGAAATGGTCACTACGGAAACCACTTTCTTACTTTAATTGTCTTCACAATGAAACAGGGGAATGAATGAATGGGCTAGCAGCTGCAGAAATATGTGATTTTGCAGCTAGGGGTTTGAAAGTACAATTGTAAATTGGGGGAGCAATTTTACGCAAATGCTGACAAATATGTGGATGTAAAATGTGAGCAATTTCCTGTTGTTACAATCTGCAAACATTTATGTTATTGCTGAAATCAAGAAATTATGTTGAAATGTATGAACATATAAATGACCCTAACAGTAAAACCTTTTTCCAAAGAAGGATCACTACACCCAAAATGTTAACTTTGGTTTCTTTCTACATTTGCTGCCAGCCCTGTTGAGTTTCTCCAGCAATTCCTGCTTTTGTTTTGGAATTCCAGCATCTGCACTTTGGTTTTGTTTTAGTAAAGCGAATGGTTATTTTTCATTCTGTTTCCACACATGTTTGGTCATCTTGTGTAAATTGGCGATCAGCAGAGTTTGCATTCGTGATCAGATGGAACACAGATTTGAAATGCACATCAGTGTCCAGTAACATGCACAGAACTCCCATAGGCATTTTAGGACCAGCTGAAGCAAGTGTCATACATGCTCTGACCAGAATGAACGAGAGGCATATCTGAGAAGGAGCCCAAAGGCGGTTCTTGTAAATTATTGTGTGGTGATCTTAGCTTCTACTGACATCCAAACTCCCCCACTCCAACACCCTTCCATCGAGCCTCCAAACATGGCCATCATTTAAATAAACTAATTCCACCTCCCCATCACATCACCCCTACAACATTATTCCTTCCAAAAACCTTTCGCTTTTGAGAAAAGCTGGGCTCTCAATGTTTTGTGGTAGGCTGCAGCCAGGAGACTAGCTTGGAGCTATGCCACTCCATTCTATCAATGCTAATGAACCCTGGCCCAGTAAGGAGATTGCATTGGAGCTCATTCTGTCAGTGCTAATGAAGGCCAGTCCAGCCAGGAGGCTACCTTGGAGCTATTCCAGCCTGCTGTAACAGTGATCATGAAGCCCCATCCTGTAGGCCATGTCAGGCCCTACAATGGGGTAAGCCACCCCATATTGTTTGCAAGGCAATGGCTTCCAAACCTTTCATTAGTTGTGCCTTTGATAAAGGCAAGCAACCTTCGAACTAACTATAACCATGCAAAAAGTAGACTTTAATCCTACAGAATTGAATGTTATACCCAAAAGACTCAAAACTGAATCATCAATTTAACTTTGCTGATTTCTGTGTAAAACCACAGCAGTAAATCCTCAGTATCTTTTCATGGTTACATAGCAACTGAAAAGGAAGCAGTTCCGTCCTATTTAGTCATCAACCTTCTATTGGATTGTGTATTGTTATCTGATTTATTAACAGCCTATTGCTGTAGAATGGCCATTTCCTTTGGGTTGGTTGAAACCAAAAACTTTTATCAGCAAGTTTATTTGTAGCATGCAGGAGATAGTATAATTAACCAAAAGCTTGTAAAATAGATGAAGCTGATAGTCACAATAACTTGCTAAACTAAGTGGTGCCAGATCCATTTTGGGCCAAAGAACAAAATGAATGGCAGAAAATTGATTATGTATCTTGCAATCCATTAGATTTTTAGTATTGTAGAGTCAAGCAGATACCCTTTCAATATCATCTCTTTATCCTTCCCCAACGCCTTGTGTTCCAAAGTATTACAGTTCTCATGAAGAAGTGTTTCTCAGCTTTAATCCATTCATTGGTCAGTAAACACATGATGGATTGCACAGCAGTATTCCAATGTGAAAAAGTTAATAACGAGGGTTGAGAGGCAACAAAGATATGATGAAGAACTGATATCAACCATTGATTCAACATGAACAGATAGATTGTACAGTTTAAGTCACAAAAAAAGCTGCAACCTAGGATAATTGGATAAAGTTTCCAAGGCCTGATAATACCTCAGTTTTAATATCCTCATCCTTGCGTGCAAATTCCTCATGGCCTTGCCAACTCCTGTCTCTGTAATTTCCTGCATTTTCTGCCTTTCAAAGCTCTTTGCTTTCCTACATTTCTGGACACTTCTACATTCCTGGTTGTAATTACTTCACTGATGATTTTACTTTACAAAAATATACTTTATTCATAAAATTTGTGAAAATGCATTACGAAACATCTCAAATTTAATTCTCCTGATAGAGGAATAACATTTAACTTTTCTCCACGCAGCCTGTTCCAATCTGAGGTATCACAACACTGTTAATTTGTACAATATATAGTATATGTTGGGCATACAGCCTGATAGCAACACATTTCAAATTAAATAGCACAGAAAATACAATAGCATTCATCTTTTCTCCATATAACATTCTCCAATATGAAACACCTCAATATAATTTTCATATTGTTGATATTTATAACATACATTTCACGTCAGGCACACAATCTAAGAGGTTTTAACAGTTTCCAAATCCTCGCTGTACTATGGTTGATAGGCCTTAGACACCAACCCTTTCCTACTCTGCTTTCCTGGTATCTGCACCAAGGCTTAGTATATTACTCAGGCCTTCATCCTGGATCCTGGAATGTGCCAGTGTGCAACACCCCGACAAGAACAAATCATGCACGAGAACACCAGCAAGTTTCAGGCATACTAAAGAGAGTTAATGCTCCACCAACTATGATTAATATTTCTTTGATTTGATTTGATTTGATTTGGTTTGGTTAATTTTTGTCATATGTACCTAAATACAGTGAAAAGTTTTGTTTTGAGAGCAGTACAGACATGCGTACAACAACATATAGGTCATAGGGTGTTTGGACAGAGTGAGGCATACAAGGTTATGGCTACACAGGAAGTGCACAAAGCAAGATCAATATTAGATTTGGAATTAGAGAAGTCTATTCAGCAGCCTAATAACAACAAGGAAGAAGCTGTTCTTGAACCTGTTGGTATGTGTGTTTAAGTATCTGTAATTTCTGCCTGACAGAAGAGTCTGGAAAAGAGTATCACCGGGGTGGGATGGATCTTTGATGATGTTGGTTGCCTTTCCATGGCAATGAGAAGCATACATGGAGTCCACGGATGGGAGGTTGGCTTCCTTGATGATCTGGGCTGTGTTCACAACATTCTGTAGTTTCTCAGAGCCTTGGGCAGAGGAGCTGCCTCATCAAGGTGAAATGCATCCAGGTAGAATGCTTTCTATAGTATATCTGTAAACATTGGTGAGGGTCCTTGTGGAAATGCCGAATTTCCTTAAGCGTCCTGAGGAAGAGGAGGCATTATTGTGCCTTCTTAATTGTCGCATTTACATGGATGATTAGGTCAGATTGTTGAGTTATTGTCACTCCGAGGAAGTTGACGCCTTTGAGCCTCTCTACATCAGCTCCATTGATACAGATAAGGGCGTGCCCTCTTCCTGTCTTCCTGAAGTCAATGATCCGTTCAGTCACTTTGCTGACTTTGAGAGGGAGATTGTTATCATTGCATCATGGTATCAAGCACTATATCTCCTTCCTGTATTGTGCCTCATCATTGTTTTATATCTGGCCTACAATGTTGGCGTCATCAGCGAACTTGGAGATGGCGTTTATATGAAATTTGGCCAACAGTAGAGAGTGTACAGGGAGTACGACAGGGGATTGAGTATGCATTCTTGCAAGGTGCCAGTGTTCAGGATTATAATGGAGAAATAGCTGTTGCCTATCTTTACTGATTGCGGTCTCTGGGTCAGAAAGCTGAGGATCCAGTTGCAGAGGGCAGAGCTGAGATGTAGGTCTCGGAGTTCTGAGATAAATTTGGTTCGGATTATTGCGTTGAAGCTGGAGCTGTAGTCGATAAGTAGGAGCCCGACGTAGGTATTCAGATGTTTCAGGGATGAGTGTGAGGCTAGGGAATTGGCATCCGCTGTGGACCAGTTTCGGCAGTAGGCAAATTGCAAGGGATCAAGGCAGGCAGGGAGGTTAGATTTGATATGGGCCATGATTAACCTCTCAAAGCACTTCATGCTTATGGAGGTCAGACCATCGGGTGGCAGTTATTCTGACATGTTACCTGTTTTCTTTGGCACTGGGATAATGATGGCCTTCTTGAGGCAGATGGGGACATCGGATTGAAGGAAGGAGAGGTTAAAAATTTTAGCGAACACTCCCACCTGGTCTCTGAATGCATTGCTGTCCCGTGTGTCTGGGCCAATAGCTTTCCTCAGGTTTAATCTCAAGGAGGCCAAACTGCAACAGCAACTGAGAGAACACATGCATTCAGCTCTTGCACATGACACCACCCCACTGGCATTCTGCTTGAACCAAGCATAAAAAGCATTGAGCGCATCAGGAAGGCATGTATTTTTGTCAGTTATTTTGTTCTTCTTCATTCTGCATCCAATTATGTTGTGTAGATTTTGTCACAGGTGGCCAGTGTCAACGTGGTTAGTTTGGGCCTCTAAATTGGTCCGGTACTGCCTCGATATCTCTCAGTATGTGTCCCTTAAAATAGCCCATGGAAGATATTTACAGATATGTATACAATTGCCAAGGTCCTAAGCCTGGGGAATTTCCAGCCTAAAACTCTTGCTGCTCCATTGCTCCATCCTTTCCTTTTAGATACTGGTCACAATTCACATCTTTCACCAAGTGTTTGGTCACCTCTCCATTACTGCCTCATCAATCTTAAATTAGAATTTTTTGATATTTGATTGCTTGTTCTATGAAGTTCCTTATGCTGTTTTATTGCATGGAAGATTTTATTTAAACACCTGAATTAATTGTCAGCAAGTCATCGGTGAAGGTACTTACAAATGCATTGTATATTTATTTCATTTGAATGACTGGTGCACAGTGATAGCTTTTTTTATGTCAGGAAAAGAATGTAATAAAGCAAATTATTTAGTTCCTAAAGTTCCTCGGTCCCTTCTGCAGTGAGCAAATAACATTTTTTTTTATTCAGTCATGAGGCATGCATGTCACAGCCTGCCCAACATTTATTGCCCATCCCTAGTTGCCTTAAGAAGATGGTTGTGATCTGCTTTCTTGAACTGCTGCAGACCACATGCTGGATGTTGATCCACAATGCCCTTGGAGAGGGAATCCCAGGATTTTGATCCAGTAACAATGAAGGAACAGCAATATATTTCAAGCCAGCATGATGAGTGACTTGGAGGGGATCTCACAGGTGGTGGTGTTCCTATGTACCTACTGACCTTGTCCTTAAGGATGAAACTGGTCATGGGCTTGGAAGGTGCCATTTAAGGATCTTTGGTGAATTTTGGTAGAGCATCTTGTAGATAGTATGCACTGCTCCTTCTGAACATCAGTGGTGGAGGGAATGGATGCTTCTGGATGTGATGCCAATCAAGCAGGCTGCTTTTACCTGGATAGTGTTAAGCTTCATCAGTGTTGTTGGAGCTGCACCCATCCAGGCAATTAAGGAATGTCCCATCACTTAAGCCTTGTAGATGGTGGAAAGTCTTTGGGGAGTTAGGAGTTTAGTTACTCTCTGCAATGTTCCTAACCTCTGACCTGTTCTTGTAGCCACTGTGTTTATATAGTAAGTCTAGTTGGATTTTTGGTTAGTAGTAGCCAGGATATTGATAGTGAGGCATTCAGTGATGGTAATACCATTGAATGTCAAAGGGTAGCAGTGCAATTATCTCTTGGTGGAGATGTTCAAAGTTAGGCATTTGTGTGGTGAAAATGTTACTTGCCAATTGTCAACCATGCTTGGATATTGTTCAGATCTCATTGAATTAGAACATGCTTCAGTATCTGAGGAGTCGCAAATGGTGCTAAACATTGAGCAATCATCGGTGAACAATCCCAAAACTAGCCTTATGATGGAGGGAAGGTCATTGATGAAGCAGCTAAAGATAGTTGGGCTTGGTATACTACCCTAAGGCACTTTTGTAGCGATGTCCTGGAGGCAGTTTCCATCAATCACGATCATCTTCCAATGTGTCGGGTATAATAAATTCAACCATCAGAGAACTTGCCCCGATAGCCACTGACTCCAGTTTTGCTAGGACTCCTCAATGCCACATTCAGTCAAATGCAGCCTTGATTCCAACTTGTTCATTGAGTTTGGCATGCAATAACTTTATAGTCACAATTCCTCGATGTAACTTTTAAAAACTGAGAAGCTTTGGGTGGTCACGGTGGCACAGTGGTTAACACTACAGCCTCAGACCGCCAGAGACGCGGGTTCATATTCATGCTTGGGTAGCTGTCTGTGTGGAGTTTGCACATTCTCACTGTGTCTGTGTGGGTTTCCTTCGGGTTCTCCAGTATCCTCCCATAGTCAAAAGATGGGCAGGCTAGGTGGATTGGCCATGCTAAAATGGCCTGAAGTATTCAGATTAGATTAGATTACATATAGTGTGGAAACAGGCCCTCTGGCCCAACAAGTCCACACTGCCCTTTGGAGCATCCCACCCACACCAATCCCCCTATAACCCACACACCTCTGAACAATACGGGAAATTTAGCATGACCAATCCACCTAGCCTGCACAACTTTGGACTATGGGAGGAAACCAGAGTAGCTGGAGGAAACCCACGCAGACACAGTGAGAATGTGCAAACTCCACACAGACAGTTGCCTGAGACTGGAATTGAACCCAGGCCTCTGGCGCTGTGAGGCTGCAGTGCTAACCACTGAGCCACCGTGCCTCCCACACGGGTGTGTGAGTTATAGGGGGATGGGTCTGGATGGGATGCTTCAAAGGTCAGTGTCGGCCTGTTGGTTGGAGGGCCTGCTTCCACTCTTGTAGACATTCTACGTCGCAACTACAGTTATTACCTTTAAAACTCACTGCACAAGAATAGTGTTTCTAATGTAAGTGTGGTACACTGTGTAACATTAATGATATCAGCCCTGACATATAAGATTTCATTCACGTTCCATGGACGCATGTGGGTGCTTCAGGTATTGAGGGAAGGATCGACAGTATTTGTAGAGCTGCAATGATAGATCCTACCATAATTGTCCAGCATAGGTGGCCAGGACATTTTTACAAAGTACCTGGATATGCACTTGAAGTGTCACAACGCTCAAGGCTATGGGTCTAATGCAGGAAAGTGGGACTATGTGTAGGTAGTAGTCTATTTGTGGTGGCACAGACTCAATGGGCTGAAGGGCCTCTTCGGTACTGTTTGATTCTATGATACTTTGACATTTTACCACTCCGATGAAGGAAACTACAGATCTCCAAACCAAATTAAAAAAGCTCAGCCTTAACCTGTTTCGTGGACAGCACCTGTTGTGAATTAAACTTGGAAGTTGATTGCTGTAATTGACTACCAGAAGTGTTGGTTTTATTACCTTTTTAGTGATTGTAACAAGGTCAGCCAGGTGCATTTCAAAGAATATGAGTTCCCTGATTGGGGCTATTAATCTGTTCTAATCAGAGAGCCCTGGATGACAGATATAAATAAGAGTTTCAGAGGTCTGTTCACTCTGAGACCTGGCTCTGATGGAGCTGGATCAGTGTCAAGGATTCTCCACGTGTAAATAAAGTGTGGCTTGGTAATGAGGTACCAGCTTCTGTGGAGTTATTTCAGTGGCGACAAGAAAAAAGCTCACATAGTCATCTTTGAGTTGGGGTAAGCATTTCATAGAACACAGAATCCCTACAGTGTAAAAACAGGCCCTTTTGTCCAACAAGTCCACACTGACCCTCAGAGCATCTCACCAAGGCCCATCCCCTATAGCCCACCTAATCTACACAACTGCAAACACTATGGGCAATTTAGCATTGCCAATCTACCTAAGCTGCACATTTTTGGACTGTGGGAGAAACCTGGAGCACCCATGCAGAAAATGTGCAAACTCCACACATACAGTCGCCCGAGGCTGGAATTGAACCCAGGTCCCTGGTACTGTGAGGCAGCAGTGCTAACCACTGAGCCACCATGCCCTGCCAACGATCAATTTTAATGTCATGGTCACTGGCTTAATATTCCAGGTTTACGGTGAAATACTATACCCTGGTGGGATTTGATCTCTCATCCCTAATACACTAATCATGATGAATCTGGTGACAGTACCCTTACCCCAGCACCCATTTCTGACATTGTGCCTTTATTTGGGAAGCTTGACTAGTTCAATCCTGCCATCAAAGCCAGGGCTCAGTATGTGGAAAGAATGCAATAATTTTTCTGGGCAAATGATATCAGGCCAGATGAAATGCAAGAACTAATTCTCCTGACAGCTTGTGGGCCTGCAGCTTTTTCAATTATTAGGAGCCTGACTTTCGCTTAGGCACCAGATAGGAAAACATTTCAAGAGCTAAAAGATTTAGTGAAGGAATGTTACACCCCTAGGGCTCTTCTAATTCTGAGCTGCTATTGGCTTTACTCAACAATTTGAGAATCAGGGGAATTTGCATAGGGATTTTCGACAAGATTAAGACGGAATGTGACTTTGGTTGAACTCTTAATGAGATGCTGAGAGACTATTTGGTATGTTGGATTAAAGATGTAAACATATAAAATTGTCTGCAAATGAAGCCCAACTGGACTTCAAACAGACACTACAACCAGCTGTAATATTATAAAGTGCCGCAAGTGGAGCATGCACATTGCAGGGTGTTCTGATGGAAGTGGGCACCCAACCAGTCACATTGAGCTCGGAGACTGTTACATGAGTGAAGGTAATTGCATAGGACATATCCTGAACAGATAGACTCAAGGTTGGCCCACAGCAAAACCCAAAAACAAGCCAAATTTCGGTCAAACAGTTCAAATTTTCTTCAATTTCTATTTCGTAAGCCATTGTAGTTGCTACCTGTACACTGATTCAAGACAGCAAAAGAGTCTCAATTGAGACCTAAACTGAGTAAGGGAACTCAAAGGCTAGTATCCAGGAGAATGAACACAATGGAATGTCCACCTACGTCTGGTTTGGAAGAATTAAATTTCTTAGCTACATCCAAATCAGAATCAATAAAAACAAATCAGAGATGGTGGGAACTGCAGATGCTGGAGAATCCAAGATAACAAAGTGTGAAGTTGGATGAACACAGCAGGCCAAGCAGCATCTCAGGAGCACAAAAGCTGACGTTTCAGGCCTAGACCCTGAAGAGTCTAGGGTCAAAACGTCAGCTTTTGTGCTCCTGAGATGCTGCTTGGCCTGCTGTGTTCATCCAGCTCCACACTTTGCAATCAAAACAAATATCTGTTTAAGCAGCCATCAGGTTCTAATAGAGGCCCATACCAGGGTGGCTGTTCCAGTGATCACAGAAACAGTCTTTTATAAAATTCACTCTGGGCTCCAACCCTTAATTTTGAGCAAGACTGGGAAATTGTACGAGGGAACCTTTACAGACTAAGGGCACAACTTGAGTTCTGGTCTGTTTTGAGAAGCAGTTGGCTCAGTTACCATTGATTGGGCTTGGGCCGAAGCTCACTGTGGAAAAATTAATTGACAAAGATTCATTTAGATTGGCTCAATATTTTTGATTACAAAATGGCTGCCTCACTGAAGTCTGAATTAAATGTCCACATTTTTAAAAAGGAAGTTCAGGGACTAACAAAGGACCCAAAGCCACCTTACATGTTGACCAGGAAACAATTACATGATTCTGCATGGGTTGTCCAGTGCCATTTGCTTTATGACAAATGTAGAGGCAGAAATTAGAAGCTGAAAAGTGAAGGATTCATCAAACCTGTCTAGTTTGTTGAATGGTTAGCACAAGCCATACCAATTGTGAAGCCCAATGGGTCAAGTCTCTTTTGTGGGGATTTTAAACAAATGGTAAACTGCTGTTTACTGCTGGATAAATATCCAATCACTTATGTAGAAGTTTTATACACAAAACTGTCAGGAGAGATGTCCTTTATGAAGCTAGACATGAGCCATGAATACTTGTAATCGCGGTTAGATGCGAATTCCCAGAGTATGCTACAATTAATACCCATAGGATTTTGTACCAGTATAGGAGACTGCCATTTGGGGTATCATCGCCTTGTGCAATTTGTCAGTGGGCAATGGAGAATATTTTACAAGGTCTACCCCAGGTTGACATATTAATAATAGGGAAGACCAATAAGGAGCACTTAGAAAACTTAGACATAGTCCTTAGATGTCTCTCCCAGGCAGATGTATGACTTAGAAGAGAAAAAGGTATGTTTAAGGCTCCCAAGTGGCCTACTTGAGCTACTGAATTGAAAAGGCCGGGTTACACCCATTGGAAGATAAATTGAGGGCAATTAAAAATGCCTCAGCTCCACATCCATACTGGAGTTTCGGTCTTTCCTTGGGCTGGTAAATTGTTATGGAAAGTTCATATATAACCTGGCCTCCATTTGACACCTTTGCATTAACTCTTAAAAAGAGTCAACCTAGGAAATGGTTGCATAGTCAAGCCACAGCTTTTAGGGAAGTGAAGAAACAGCTATCATCATTCAAGGTGTTGACACACATTGATCCCAAGCGAGATCTTGTATTGACATGTGATGCCCTCCCCCGTCCCAATATGGTACCTGGTATCCAGTGGTATTAGCTCATAGATGGCACAATGAAGAGAAACATTCAATATACATTCAGGACTTTGGCTAATGCAGAGCGTAAATATGTCCAGATAAAGAAGGAATGATTGGCAGTCATATTTGGAGTCAAGGCATTCCACCAATACCTTTGCAGACATAAAATTGTGATAATAATGGACTGCAAATCATTGCTAGGTCCGCTTAAAGAGGACAAGGCACTGTTGACCATGTCTTCAGGCTGATTTCAGCAGTGAGTTCCAATATGTTGTGAATATAATTATAAGTTGGAACGCCATTTGGGGGCCAAGTAGCAAATGCGGTTACATGGAGCTGCCTCCTGCTGGTACTGCCATTGGAAGTGTCTGTGATGGTTTAAAATTTTCTGGACACATTTTCAGTCATAGTTGATAATATCAGACTTTGGATGGAGAAAGATCTGGGCCTGGCAAACTGAAACAACTGGTGGTGACTGGGGAAACCAAAGGGCCATCACAACCAGAATTGAAACCATTTTGGAACTGGAAAGACCAGATTATAGTAGAGGACGACATATTATTCGGGGGAGAAAAAGTAACTGTCCTGAACAAAGGTCACGACCACATACTGGTTCAACCCTGCCAGGGTCATCCAGAGGTTTCCAAAATGAAGATGTTGGTGAGAAGTTACATCTGGACAGAATTGGATGCAGATCAAGCCACATCGGCAGGGCAATGCCGAGAGTGCCAACAAGGACAAAAATGACCACCAGCAGCTCACACCGACATTCGTAGAAATGACCAGGTAGACCATGGACTCAGATACATGTCAACCATACAGGTGCTTTCGTGGGCTCAATGGCCTTACTCATTGTGGATACCCATTCAAAATGGCTGGCCATGCACAAAATTCAATCTTCAAACATGGGGCTGAAGATTGAAAAGCTGTGCACATCTTTGCAAAGCACTGACTTCCCAGAAGTGTTGGTCACAGATAACGTGCCATGGTAAGCCAACAGGGAACTTGAGTATTTCATAAAGTGGAATGACATTCATCAGTAAGGACACTTCCATACCATCCACCATCCAATGGCCTGGCAAAAAGCACAGTCCAAACTTTGAATGTATGCCTAAAGAAACACCCTACAGCTTCAGCAGATATCAAATTATCAAGTTCTTAAGATTTTTCAGCAATTTTGTTTTTGTTCCTGATTTACAGCATCCACAGTTCTTTCACTTTTTAACTAAGTTCCTAGTTGACTATAGGACCATCCCTCATGCAACTACAGGGATAGCACCAGCAAAGTTGCTATTGGAGTGAAGACTATGGGCCAGATTAAATCTGATCTTCCTGGGCCATAGGGAAAGGGTACAACGGCATCAGGAATATCAATGCCGGACACAAGACAAGACAGACAGTTTACTTCAGGGGATGAAGTTTGGTACAGGAGTCACTAGATTGGCCCTCGTTTGGTAAGAGATGAGGTCAGGTCCAGTGACATATAAGGTTTAAGTAGGTGTGACAGTCCTGAACAAGCAAGCAGACCATATAAAATGTGAAAACTTGCAAATGGTGCAGGAGCAAAACATGCCTGGCTCCTCAACTTCCTTTCCAACTGTTCTGGAACCCATGGATTTTCCTTCTTCAACAAGCGTTGAAGATAACTCAGAATCTGAGATGGACATGGTGGATTTCACTGCCTCAACACCTTTACTGCTTGCAGTATAGAATAAATTTCTTTTGAGACACTCTGCATGCAAGAGGCAAGCTATTTTCTGTTGCACACCACTCTTATCAAAGGCAGGGTTGAAGGAACCTGACCTGGTGCTAAAGTGCTCCAGGTGGAGTCACGAAAACAAAACCAGCCTATTTCCTCAGACAGGGTGAGGGATGTAGTGACTGTAACAAGATCAGCCAGCTGGACCTCATGGAATATGAGTTCCAGGCTGTTAACCTGGTCTAATCAGGGAGCTCTGGCTGGCAGATATAAACGGTGGTGTCAGATGTTCTATAATTCTGGCAGTTGGCTCTGAGAGAGCTGGAATGTGTCAAGGACTTTCCATGTGCAAATAAAGGGTGACTTTGCAATTGGATACCAGCCTCTGTGGAGTTATTTCAACCTCCACCCCTCCATCCCTCAACTTGCCACCCTCATCTAAAGCCATGTGCCCTTCCATGATAAAATTCGCCCCACAAACTCTTTCTCACTATACAGATGCTGCCTGAGCTGCTGAATGTTCCCAGCATTCTCTGTTTTTATTGCAAGACTTCTCACAGCTCTCAGATTAGACCATTCATTACTCATTACACTGACTTGAGTCCCACTACATGCCCACTGCCCACATGCCCACTCCATGCCTTGCCCTGTCTTGCCTAATAGGACTGTCTGACAATTAAACGGCGTGTCTTGTAGTTCAACAGCCTGCCATCAAGGGGACAGACACCTTGCTGTATGACAGTGTGTCACGTCATTCACACCCTTGCCCATGTACTAGCCACCTGTGTGGCAAATATACAATTCGTGCAGGAAGCGGGCAGGCATGTCTCAAAGTCTTAAAGGGAGCGATACTTACCGATAAGTTCTTGGAAGCACCTGTCAGTCAGGGAGTCCCAGCACAGCAAGTCCCAGCACTATAATCAGTCAGACCATGATTGCTCCCTCATCAGGGTGAGGATGAGGAGTACTCCACCTTTCTCGAATCTTTCTGTCCTATTGTGGGCTGATTTCTCCCAGAATGAGAGCCAAGCTTGTATTATGGGTGATGAAAGTATGTGGCAACAGCAGTAACTTTTGCAATAGGTGGGGAGGTGCCCCGAGGTCGTGAGTCGACAACACAGGAGGGCATGCACGTTCACGATGTTGAAGTGGGTGAGACTGTGAGTAGAAAGTATTGCAAGGGTTAGTTTAGAGCATGAGCCTCGGTGGGAGCGGGGTACAAAAGCAGACATAGAACAAGTGTGATATTTCACAGAGAAGCTGGTAGCATTTATGCTGATGGGATAAGGGGGAGTTATTGTCTTCCTCAAGCAATGATTAAGACTGTGCTGGCCTGGGATCTTGCTGGAGTAGGCTACTGTTATCTGATGCCATGGCTTTCTCTTCTGGTCCTGGGGTGCCCTGCCTGTGCATCCCATAGTTCAGAAGGACCTCGGGACACTAGCTGGGCATCAGTGTACCATGTCTGGAGCAAATCTTGGGAAACATACAGGTTACATTTGGACTGACCATTCCTGTCTGGTCGAGCAACAACCTTATAAAGTTGATACCAATGCTAGGAAATTTCGGGCCACCCTGGTAGTGGAGAGTGGTTCCAAGAATGGCATTGGGTAAGATGGAATCAGAATCAGAAATAACAGATGCCATGGGGCAGAGTAGGTGGTTAATGAGGTGAATTTGGAAAGTTGCAGTGAGAAATCTCATTGCGGCCTCACAGCAGAAAACCCTTTAAAAAAAATCAACACATCTTGTACTTAAAATAATGTAAGATTCAGCCCCAAGTTGTTTTAAGCACTGCAATATGCCAACCGAGAGCTAATGAGATTTTGAGCATGTAAACATATTTGCCACCCATGATGTAAAAATAATTTCGGAGATCTTAAGAGAGGGATCATAACAAGTTAACATCTATTCAGGTATTTCATTGATGGAAACAAACAACAGAAAAATTGAATAATCTTGAAACACGCTATCAAAGAATATTGATTCCATCACTGTTCTGCAATGAGTTGTAGATAAGAAGATGATGATTTGCCTAGTGCTGCATTTCTAAGCGTCGATATCGAAAGGAGAGACAATACGGTAATTCCCCCATTGTACAATCCGAGGCCTACTACAATGCTGGAAACTTTGTCGATTGCTTGGTTTTCTTGATGCTCTAGCATCGCAGAGTTTAATAATGAAGTCAAATGTCAGTGAAAGATAAAGATAATGGCTTGAAAAGTCAGCAACAATAAAGGCTCACGGCACAGAACGAGGCTATCTGAGGAACCATGCCTACACCAACTCTATGATAGATCAGTCCAATCTTGCAAACTTGAAAGAGAGACGGCAAAGCAAGCCCGGAAGGAGTAGTCTGCAAACTGTCAGTTGAGGTTTCAAGAGCCTGCAGGCACAAAGGAGGTCCTCAGAGACAACGGTATGGGTTTTACATTTTTTGTTGATAGGGTGAGGGCGGCAGAACAGAAATTGAGTCGTCCACTTGCTTCTGCCCAAACACCCAGCTCAGCTCCTACCATCAAGTGTTAGATGGCTAATTACCGGTTGTCTCCAACAAAGGTAGCCCATTGGAGCAGGGAAGGATGGGGGTTCTGTGGCCAATCAGGACATCTTATGGCAGAAGGGTAAAGCTGAGAACAGGAAGTCAGTCACAGCTATGACTTTAAAGCCCCCTCCCTCTGAATCTCTCTATTGTTTTTTACTGAAATGCTTGACAAAGTTAAGGTGTAAGTTTAAGGAAAAAAATGTAGACAAGCCATCCTTGCCAGCAGAATCTATCTGTTGCCCTAGTTATCTACAGTTGCCAATGGCAACCTGTTCTTCAGCCCTCGCTCTGCTTTGTCACAGCTGTTTCCAACTCTTCCAGAACCAATCATCTCCATTCTGCCCAGAAAGGGTAATATCGCTATATGTGCCATCCTTTGATCATAGTTTATCTGAGTTAAAGTGCATTTTGCAACAACTTGGAAAACAATTTCCTCGTCTGTTCTGAATGAAAAATAAGCTCCTTCAATTAAAACGCATCAGAGCGTTGAACTTAATTATTCATTCAAACTTATCCATCCAACATCTTTTCTCATTCCTTCAGAATCATCTGACCCATCCCCCCGCCCCCGTCTTTCAAATATATGAACTCAGAGCAGGAATAAGCAATTCAGCCCCTTGAACCTGCTCTGCCATTCAGTATGATCACAGCTGATCAAATTACTCCACAATCTTCCACACCACCAATGATCCCTCACCTTACTGCTTGTCAAGAATCCATCTACCTCTGCCTCAGAAATAATTCAAAGACTCTAAATTCCATGGCATTTTGAGGAATAGCACCAAATAAAAGAGGTATAATTCTTTGCCAGTCCGTCCATAGTTCTACACCAGCACTGCTTCAGCCTTCCTTTCAGACCAATTCTTCTGTCAGTCCAATTCTGCCCCTCTCTTTACAACATAAATGGTGTCTGGAACTTCTGTCAACTTATCCCTATTCACTGGAGACTCCTGTCAAAACCTACTACATTGTCACTTCTCTCTTACTTTTTAAAAATGCCTTAAAATTGCTGTGACCAAGATTTCTAACATATATTCTAAGAGTTCACCAACTTTTAGGTATCTGTTTTTTCATCCATGAAGCACCTCAGAATGTTATAATCCCTGTAGATACTAATAACATTTACAGAATAAATTCAAATTGCCAGTCAGAGTTGAATGGCGAACATAACAAGATCTCATGTCTGAAGGATTTTAGTTATCTTACTAAAAGACTCAAAGTTTACGCAGACTAAAAGGCTATTGGCTAAACGCTACTGTTTGGGGGAGGTGAATTGTCCAGTGGTATTATTATTGTGACTGTTAATCTAGAGACCCAGGTAATGTTCTGAGTCACAGGTTCAAACCCTGACACAGCAGATGGTGGAATTTGAATTCAATTAAGAAAACTGAAATCAAGCATCTAATGATGACCAAAAATCCACTACTAATTATCAGGAAATCCATTTTAGTTCACTAATGTCCTTAGGAAACTGTCATCCTTACCTATATGGGCTACATGTGACTGGCCATGTCCTTTCCCATGACAGAGCGAGCACAGGCCGAGTCCCACAGCAGAGGAAGCACAGCCGAAGGCCCACAGCAAAGCGAGCACAGGCCGAGTCCCGCATCAGAGTGAGCACAGGTTGAGACCCACAGCAGATGAAGCACAGGCCAAGTCCCGCAGCAGAACAAGCACAGGCTGAGACCCACAGCAGACGGAGCACAGCCCGAGTCCCGCAACAGAGCAAGCACAGGCCGAGTCCCGCAGCAGAGCAAACACAGGCCAAGAACCACAGCAGAACGAGCACAGGCCGGGTCCCACGACAGAGTGAGCACAGGCCATGACCCACAGCAGAGTGAGCAGAGGTCGAGTCCTGCAGCCAGAGCGAGCACAGGCCGAGGCCCACAGCAGAATGAACACAGGCCGAGACCCACATTAGAGCGAGCACTGGCTGAGTCCCGCAGCAGATGGAACACAGGCCAAGCCCCAGAACAGAACAAGCACAGACGAAGTCCCATGGCAGAGCGAACACAGACCAAGTCCCAGTGCAGTGCGAGCACAGGCCAATCCCACAGCAGAGCAAACACAGATCAAGCCCCACAGCAGAGCGAACATGGACCAAGTCCCACGCAGAATGGAGTGAACAGGCTGAGTCCGGCATTGAAGCAAACAGGTCAATTCCCAGAGTGGTGGTGGAGCAAGCCCTGGATGGAGGCTGGCACACGAGGGCAGCATGGCCTTGTGATCTGGGACCAGTGGGCACAGACTGGAACACAAGTTTGTCACTCATCATCATTTTCAACTGTTCTCATGCTAATTTTTTTTTACTGTGTAATAACTCATTGCTTTTACTCTATAACTATACTTAAAAGTATCTGTACCTGGGTCCTCTGTACCTAAGATAGTGACATTACAAACTTTGCACTGCGCTCATTCGAGTGCATGTCACAATAATATCTATTCTATTCTATTCCAGACCCAGCGCAAAGTAGTTGATTCTTAATTGCTCTTTGAGAAAATAATGATGGGCAATAAATGCTGGCTAGCCAGCAATGTCTTCACACTGTGAATGAGTTGCTACTGTTTCGGGAGCTTAAACTTCGAACTGCAGAACAGAACTTTTCCCATTTACCTTCAACATTACTAAAAACGCTGACATGTTGGCTCTTTGGGCACCTCTTGAGTCAAACCATTATCTTTTCAACAGATTCACAGACAGGCATATGTTTTTCCAACTTTAGCGAACTTGTTTCACACCTCTTTGCTTTTAGTGATTTAGTCATTATCACTAAGACAATCTAACCACTGCCCTCTGACATTTATTGGTGTTACCATCAGTGAATCCCCCAACTATCAACATTCTGGGGGTTACCATTGGCCAGAAACCCAAATGGACTTGCCACACAAACACAGTGGCTACAACAACAGGTCAGAGACTAGGAATACTCCTGGCTAATTCAAAAGTAGCATAATAGTCTCCTTGAATTATACTCTTCATGCTATCGTTGGTGATGAAGAGGAATTTCTTCTCTCAGATGGTTGTGAATCTGTGGAACTCTTCAACACAGACGGTAGGCCTTTCAAAGCTGAGATGGACAGATTTTTAACTAGTAAGGGAATCAAGAGTCATGAGGAAGAGGTAGCAAAGTGGAATTGAGAATTATTAATTTAACCACAAACTCATTGAATCATGGAGCAGACTTGATGGGCTGAATGACTTACTTCTGCTCCTATGTGCTTTGGTCTTTTGGTCTTTTGCTAATCAAAAGGCAGCTGTCTCTTTAGTTCTGCCATCTCTCTCACTGTAATTAGTGCTCTCTTCACTATTGCTTCTCTTATCCCTTGAGCGTCTCTGTGGTTTTGCAAACAAAGTTTTGCCGTCACTGATAAATTCATGGGATTGCCCATTATTGTCAGTCATGAGAGTCTTCTTCATTTTAGCAGCTTTACCAGCTTCAATATTGGACCTAATTCATTAACTCCACAGTAGCTAAAGCTGATCCACCATCAGATCTGCCTGGCACTCTCTGTTCACATAATCAAACCTTTTCTCTGTCCTGTTAGGGTTTCCTGGCTTCCTTTTTGTTTTGAAATTCTAGGGTAAGTTTTATATTCTCCTTCCTATTTCTCTTACACTTTCTTTAACTTGGAGTTTAAGCTTTTTCATTTCTTATTCTTCTTAAATTTTTGGCCTTTCTGATTCAAATTCTAGCTGTTTCATTTACAACTGAATCTTAGTCAATTAAATTTGCACTTTATCTAGATTACTTTTCTCTTTCTTAAGGTTCAAATTGAGAATTAGTTCCAACATCTTCGAACCTACTTTTTAAAGCTATTTCTAACTCTTCTGCCACTTTTTATTCAGATTAACTTTTGTTAGCTGCAACAAGCCACTCAAAGGCATTTCCATTGATATATGAATAGGAAGGGTTTAGAGGAATACGGACCTAATGCTTGTAAATGGGACTAGATTTATTTAGGATATCTGGTCGACGTGGACAAGTTGCACCAAAGGGTCTGTTCCTGTGCTGCACTGTGTCTATGACTCTAAGAATACTTCATCAACAGCTGCATCCATTTTCAATTTTCAGAAACTGTAGTAGCAGTCACTTTTGAAGTCTTGTTCATTTAAATTCCGACCAAAGCTAGTGTGCTAGTCTCAGCCTGTCAACTTGGAATCCCACAGTACCTCCCCATTTTGTGATGAACCCAATAAAGACTGAGAACTTTAAAAATAGAATATCTAGTAGACAGCTGAAAGGATGACACAACGAGATTTCGTGTTTTAATAATTTGCCGTAACAAGCAAACTAAAAGCGTTACTTGCTAAACATCTGTAGCTGACAATTACTTCAAATTATGGAATATTACTTTGCACTTTTAATACTACTGAAAACACATTTTGTCATTATACTTTTCACTATTCCTTCTGTAGACACTGTTGCTTAAGTAGCCATACAATCTCCCCAGATGTAGTTCAAAGTGATTCTTAACTCCTGAAGATCGATATCCATTCTCTCCCTTTTCAGCCAGGAAACTTTTAACTTCAGAATTGCTTTTCATAGTTAAAAATTTTCCTGGTGGTTCTCCACCTAGAGTGAGCTGGATAAATTTCCAACTTTATTTTAAATGCTCACCAGTCTGGTCTTTTCAATCCAAGTACAATCCCCCCACCTGAATTTCTGTGCCATGAACCTTAGAAATTTCTGTTCTCTAGCTGTTCTGTTGCTGTTGGGTACTGGCAGACTAACTTCTTGATACGTTCAGAGATATTTTAAGAAACGGTCTCCCTTTCAAAGCATTACTGCTGAAAATATGTATCACATAGACCTCATATGTGAGGAGAAATGTTGATGAACAACCCTTGAAACGTTAGATCTCTTTTATCACGGAGGTAAATAGGCAGCTTAGGGCACAAGTATTTGTAACAGTGAATCCCTAATTCCTTCCAAAAAATCACTGACAAAGAGACATGCATCAGGATAGATGCAAGAATGCAAAATTTGCTAATGAGCAACAGTTTATTTATGCAGGATGGGTGCGGATTGCTTGGTTCATTGAGGTGGTGAATGCCAAGTAATGTACTATATATTGTTGCCATCTGTAGGGATTGGAACGAGGACCAGGCAAATCTCATTGACTTTGATACCCTTAATTGAGGCTGTTAACCTGAACCAATCAGGGAGTTCTGGCTGACAGATATAAACAGGAAATTATTCAAACTATCTCCTAAGTCTAGGGACTGGCTTTGAACTCACTGGTCAGAGTCCAAAAGGAAACAGGACATTCAAAGATTCTCCTGATTCTAGGGACTGGCTCTGATCTGGTTGGTCAGAGCCTATGAAAAACCAGCCCCTTTGGGGTTATTTCACTTGCTTTAAAGTTTGGCATTTTGCTTCCATCCTGATGAGAACAATTTGGCAATCTTCAATCTGCCTCTATTTTTCAGAAATACTCATGCAGCGTACTTCCAAGTGACTGCTTTCCTGAGGCTTCAGACACTAGTAGTCCAATTGTTGTGAGCACAGACACTACTGCCCTTATCTCCACTGACCACTTTGCACCTTTTTTCCAGCAAAAACCCAGGATTTCCTTTCATCTTTACCTACAATGTTACCCAAACCTGTTGTTAGGGTGACTTCAGAACAGGTCACAAGACTCTCTTCATCCTATCCTAACATAAAGATGTAAAACATGACAATTAAATTAACCCCATCTTTCTAACAAAATGCATTATATCTATGCAAATGTTTGTATTCCCTTTTATTTTAAGCTATTTAAAACGAAATGGCGTTAAGAATATCATTTCACAGATTATGGATTGCAAATTTTTGGTGAAAAGGACATTTCTAGCTCAGAGGGTGCTATTTGTAATAATGACGAATAATTGTGCCCTGTTAAACAGCAAGCAACATCTAAATTCAAAACAAAGAATGCCCAAATATCAAATCAAGCTTTCTCTGATGTTAGTATGTTGAATATATGCCTTGTCATTTTGGAGTCTGTGATTTGTGGCTTAACAGTATTTGATCAAATTTAAGTCAGTTTGATCAGTCTCAAATCAAATCAAATCTGGCCACAAGCCATTACTTTACCATCAACTGGCTACTTTATTTAAGAAGGCTGAGAATGGCTTATGTAGGTAACAGAAATATATCGTGGGTCATGAACAACATGAGATCACAACATCTCCAAGCTTTTGACACGCTTTAGTTGGTGTGGTTCCTCAGGAGACAATTGACTAGAGATTGATTCTTTGTCAATGTCATTAAGCATCACTTTATTGCAAACAATCCTGGTGCCCGTAAAACCAGGAGTAGTCTGATTTTGAGACTGCAACACAAAGGAGCAAGACGATTATATCCTCACAGATCAACTGCCTTTTATAGTAAAATAGGAACCCTGTCATGGGTCAGAGCTCAGAAAGTTCTCACTGAGAGCATACTCAGAATCCAACCAGCATTCATTTATTTGTGTTGTAAGTCAGGTATTTATAGTTAGATATTATTACATCACCTACAATAATGAAAAAGCAACTGATCTGAATCAATGGCATCTGGTACACACTGGCTCCCCCTGTTGGATCATTGGCCACCTACTCTATTGAGATGTTCTAGAATGGTGTATTGTCTTCTCCATATCTATTCTAAATATATTTAATAAATAAACATAGACATCACAATCCAGGTTCCTGCTTTGGTATTATTTTTGTCCTTTGCAATCTTCGTTGATGTTGGCCATGGGCTATTGCAGCTCTCCCTTATTTTTGACATTTCTCATCTACTGGTGCATTTTTGCATTGTGAGACGTTTTGCATTTTCAATTTCAAAAGATTAGAACATAGCGAAACATGTTCTTGGTTGTCAGTGCCAAAGAGTTATTGCCAAAGCATTGGCCAAACTGCGCAAAATTATGGCTTGGCTTGTTTTCTACTCGCAGTATACTGTGGATCAGATTGTTTAGCTAGATACTTTTCAATGTAAATTAACTGGATGCAAGGAGGATGCATGTATCAATGTTGATATGGAATATGCTCTGTAAAGGTGGCAATTCGTTCTGTTAACACTACAGTTGTACTGTGAAATTCATTGGTATATCTGAGGTTACCATGAAGGTTTTGGCTTCTCAGCCTCAGCCTTAGTCTTAGATGTAGTCACCCTCAGGTTAAACTCACCACCAACTGTCTCTTTCTAATGAGTGAGCAGCCCTGTGTTCCTCTGGCATCTTTGACACTTACTGTGCAATGTAGCAGTGTGGGTGGGCTGGCTGGTTGAGTGGCACCAGTAAGGAAACTGGTAAAGTGCATGCCTAAGGAGCAAATGCACTGAATTTAGCAGGACAGTCCTGGGAGCACTCAGTGCCACCCAACCAAGCTAGCCAAGGTTCCATGGGGACCAGCTCTGCCGGAGAACAGAATGCTGGAGGGAATATGGCGGCCTGGAAGCTCTATCGAAACAATCACCTACAGCAACAATGCAGCAGCTGAATAGCTGCTGGGTACATGTGTATCATCAAATCACATGAAGTGTTCCAGAGGATTGTCCTGTCCTAACATTCCTTGTATATGCAGACAGTCCCTGGGTTGTTTATGAGTCTGCTCTTGACTCAATTCACACGTTGATTTGTACGCACGTCTGAACGCAATGCAGGACAATATAAACTAGGCATTGTTCTGAGAAAGGGTCACCAGACCTGAAACGTTAACTGTTTCTTCTTTCACAGATGTTGCCAGACCTGCTGAACTTTTCCAGAGATAATGGGAACTGCAGATGCTGGAGAATCCAAGATAATAAAATGTGAGGCTGGATGAACACAGCAGGCCAAGCAGCATCTCAGGAGCACAAAAGCTGACGTTTCAGGCCTAGGCCCTTCTTCAGAGAGGGGGATGGGGAGAGGGAACTGGAATAAATAGGGAGAGAGGGGGAGGCGGACCGAAGATGGAGAGTAAAGAAGATAGGTGGAGAGAGTGTAGGTGGGGAGGTAGGGAGGGGATAGGTCAGTCCAGGGAAGACAGACAGGTCAAGGAGGTGGGATGAGGTTAGTAGGTAGGAGATGGAGGTGCGGCTTGGGGTGGGAGGAAGGGATGGGTGAGAGGAAGAACAGGTTAGGGAGGCAGAGACAGGCTGGGCTGGTTTTGGGATGCAGTGGGGGGAGGGGGTGAGCTGGTCTGGTTGTGTGATGCAGTGGGGGAAGGGGAGATTTTGAAGTTTGTGAAGTCCACATTGATACCATTGGGCTGCAGGGTTCCCAAGTGGAATATGAGTTGCTGTTCCTGCAACCTTCGGGTGGCATCATTGTGGCACTGCAGGAGGCCCATGATGGACATGTCCTCTGAGGAATGGGAGGGGGAGTTAAAATGGTTCGCGACTGGGAGGTGCAGTTGTTTGTTGCGAACCGAGCGGAGGTGTTCTGCAAAGCGGTCCCCAAGCCTCCGCTTAGTTTCCCCAATGTAGAGGTAGCCACACAGGTACAATGGATACAATATACCACACTGGCAGATGTGCAGGTGAACATCTGCTTGATATGGAGAGTCATCTTGCGGCCTGGGATAGGGATGAGGGAGGAGGTGTGGGGGCAAGTGTAGCATTTCCTGCAGTTGCAGGGGAAGGTGCCAGGTGTGGTGGGGTTGGAGGGGAGTGTGGAGCGAAGAAGGGAGTCACAGAGAGAGTGGTTTCTCCAGAAGGCAGACAAGGGTGGTGATGGAAAAATGTCTTGGGTCGGATTGTAGATGGTGGAAGTGTCGGAGGATGATGCGTTGTATCCGGAGGTTGATTGGGTGGTGTGTGAGAATGAGGGGGATCCTCTTTGGGTGGTTGTGGTGGGGGTGGGGTGTGAGGGATGTTTTGCGGTAAATGTGGGAGACGCGGTCAAGGGCGTTCTCGACCACTGTGTGGGTAAAGTTGCGGTCCTTGAAGAACTAGGACATCTGGGATGTGTGGGAGTGGAATGCCTCATCCTGGGAGCAGATGCGGCGGAGGCGGAGGAATTGGGATTAGGGGATGGAATTTTTGCAGGATGGTGGGTGTCTCCATCTCAGGTAACCAGCTTGTAACTGATGTCCATTTCAAGCCTACCGACTCCCACAGCTACCTAGAATATACCTCCTCCCACTCACCCTCCTGCAAAAATTCCATCCCATATTCCCAATTCCTCCACCTCTGCCACATCTGCTCCCACGATGAGGCATTCCACTCCCGCACATCCCAGATGTCCACGTTCTTCCAGAACCGCAACTTTCCCCCCGCAGTGGTCAAGAACGCCCTTGACTGCGTTTCCCGCATTTCCCGCAACACATCCCTCACACCCCGCCCCCGCCACAACCACCCCAAGAGGATCCCCCTCGTTCTCACACACCACCCCACCAACCTCCGGATACAAAGCATCATACTCCGACACTTCCGCCATCTACAATCCAACCCCACCACCCAAGCCATTTTCCATCCCCACCCTTGTCTGCCTTCCAGAGAGACCACTCTCTCCGCGACTCCCTTGTCTGCTCCACACTCCCCTCCAACCCCACTACACCCGGCACCTTCCCCTGCAACCGCAGGAAGTGCTACACTTGCCCCCACACCTCCTCCCTCACCCCTATCCCAGGCCCCAAGAAGACTTTCCACATTAAGCAGAGGTTCCCCTGCACATCTGCCAATGTGGTATACTGTATCCATTGTACCCAGTGTGGCTTCCTCTACATTGGGGAAACCAAGCGGAGGCTTGGGGACCACTTTGCAGAACACCTCCGCTCGGTTCGCAATAAACAACTGCACCTCCCAGTCGCGAACCATTTCAACTCCCCCTCCCATTCCTCAGAGGACATGTCCATCTTGGGCCTCCTGCAGTGCCACAATGATGCCACCCCAAGGTTGCAGGAACAGCAACACATATTCCGCTTGGGAACCCTGCAGCCCAATGGTATCAATGTGGACTTCACAAGCTTCAAAATCTCCCCTTCCTCCACTGCATCCCAAAACCAGCCCAGCTCGTCCCCTCTCTCCACTGCATCCCAAAACCAGCCCAGCATGTCTCTGCTTCCCTAACCTGTTCTTCCTCTCACACATCCCTTCCGCACACCTCAAGCCGCACCTCCATTTCCTACCTACCACCTCATCATGCCTTCTTGTCCTGTACATCTTCCCTGGACTAACCTATCCCCTCCCTACCTCCACACCTATACTCTCCTCTCTACCTATCTTGTTTTCTCTCCATCTTCGGTCTGCCTCCCCCTCTCTCCCTATTTATTCCAGTTCCCTCTCCCCATCCCCCTCTCTGATGAAGGGCCTAGGCCCGAAACGTCAGCTTTTGTGCTCCTGAGATGCTGCTTGGCCTGCTGTGTTCATCCAGCTCCACGCTTTGTTATCTTGGATTCTCCAGCATCTGCAGTTCCCATTATCACTGATACAACAGCATCCCAAAACCAGCCCAGCTCATCCCCTCCCCCCACTGCATCCCAAAACCAGCCCAGCCTGCCTCTGCCTCCCTAACCTGTTCTTCCTCTTACCCATCCCTTCCTCCCACCTCAAGCCGCAGCTCCATTTCCTACTGCTAACCTCATCCCACCTCCTTGGCCTGTCCGTCTTCCGTAGACTGACCTATCCCCTCCCTACCTCCCCACCTATACTCTCCTCTCCACCTATCTTCTTTTCTCTCCATCTTCAGGCCGCCTCCCCCTCTCTCCCTATTTATTCCAGAACCCTCACCCCATCCCCCTCTCTGAAGAAGGGTCTAGGCCCGAGACGTCAGCTTTTGTGCTCCTGAGATGCTGCTTGGCCTGCTGTGTTCATCCAGCTTCACACTTTATTATCTTGAACTTTACCAGAAACTTTGTTTTTGTTCCTCATTTACAGCATCCGCAGTTCTTTCATTGCTTATAAAATAACCATTCATAAGTATGGGAAACATATATATGTCAGATCTTTAAAGTTAATATTAATATACCCCTGAATGGGATTATGTCAGACTGAATGCAGTTATGCTTAAAAAAAACTGACTTTTCAAGTCAATGCTGCAAAGAAATGAATAAATCCATGCCCATCTCATCAGATAGAATAATTTTTAGTGCGTTTTGTGAGCTGTGTGGTTTCCTTTGAAATTTACGCTGTCAGCGCTTTTTTTTAATTGCATTCCAAGTTTGATTAAACAATACAGACTTCACATTGTGCAATGGAATCATTTTTCTCTCTGCTTACTGTTATCCCCTCTTCCGTAACAGTGCCTGTGGAATGACATCAACTATCTGTAGATTTCAGACCTTTTCCAAAACTCTTACATTATGAATAGCTATGGAGCACACGCATAAGAGGCTATGTCATCAGATCACATGTCACACTCCAGAAGATGTCCACTCCAAAGATTCTTTGGACACAGTTATGTTTAAAAATACTATTGATGTACAAACATTACAGAGCTGATCTGTTACAATGTACCACATCAGAGCATGTGAGTTTTGCTTCTGCAGCCCAGGACCGATTGCAGCTAATTTAAATTTTGGCTTCCAACACTACAGTAAAGAAAACTCTATGAGTTGTGGCGTGCAGTGTGGATTAAAGAGTTAATGTAAACACTCAATGAAGTAACTGATGATATAATCATGAAGTAGGCAGAACACTCAGAGACAGGGTTAGGTGGGTACAGGGTTAGGTGGGTATGGGGATCAAGTTATTTTCAAAGGCATAATTATTTTAGAATAACGTTACATCTGATTGTCTATGTTGCTGGCATCTTATATCAATGCACAGCCCACCTGGCAGCTGAACACAACAAATCAGTGTGGGTCCACCTTCACTTCCCAGGCATTGAAATAGAAAAGAAAATATTTTTTATTATTTTCTTCCCCTGCCCACTAGACAATGCATGCACTTTGAGATGCTTTTGGTACAATCAGATCGGCCATGACCTTACGGATTGCTGGAGTAGGATGAAAGACTTGAATGGCTTAACTTGCAAGTACGAAAGATCCTGAGCTGGATAATGTTGAACACAGCACTCTCGCAATGTAACTCAGCATAAATAAACAGTTGCGATGACTGTCTTCTGCCTATTTTCAAATTACCAGGAGAGTGAAACAGATAGGGGTTACTGACTGAATCAATACAAAGGGGACTGGAACAAACTGGACCCTGGTGCAGAGCTCCCTTCCTTCCATTTTCCACCACCATCCCAAGCTAATGGCCATCAACATCGGCTGAAGGGAATCATGGCTGTTGTTTCACCCACCTCAGGAAACTTTGTCACAATCCTAGATAACAAGGTGTAGGGCTGGATGAACACAGCAGGATATCAGCATCAGAGGAGCAGGAAAGCTGACATTTTGGGCCTAGACCCTAATTGTCACAATCCTATTGTGCTGTCAATTCCTGAAGTTAGTCCCGCTATTTATTGTAACAATATATTTTCAAAGGCATGATTATTTTAGAAAAATATTACATCTGACTGCCTGCCAATGTTGCTGACATCATATGTAAATACACAGTCTATGAGGCAGCTGAGCTGAACAGATCAGTAGGAGTCCACATTCACTCACTTGGCATGGAAACTGAAAAGAAAATAGTCTTTATTATTTTCTTGGCCACTTGACAGTTTGCGATGTCTGCAGCTTTAAGTTGCTGAGACCTTTAAGTCTCCATTCCAAGTTCCCATGGCTCATGAAAGAGAAGTCATGATTGACTAAATTATTGGAGTTTTTAAGGAAGTGTGAACCAGAGTGGACAGGGGAGAATCAGTAGATAATGGGAACTGCAGATGCTGGAGAATCCAAGATAACAAAGTGTGAAGCTGGATGAACACAGCAGGCCAAGCAGCATCTCAGGAGCACAAAAGCTGACATTTCGGGCCGAGGTCTAGACCCGAAACTTCAGCTTTTGTGCTCCTGAGATGCTGCTTGGCCTGCTGTGTTCAGAAGAGAACCTTTGTTATCAGAGGAGAGCCAGTAGATGTGTTAAAATTCTACAAGGTCCTTTCATAAGGAACTTCATGAAAGGTTCAAACTCTGGTTAAATGTATTTAATATGTTAAATATTGTTTGTAGTTAATCTTGATTGATTAGGAATATATGAAATAAGTAAACAGAAGTAAACTATTCATCCCTTCAATACAATCGAGGCTAAACTGCTTGTGTTTTTAATTCCACATTCCTATCAATCCTTAATAACCTTGGATTCCTTTCACAATAACATATTCACCTCTATCTTAAAAGTATTCAATAATCCTGCTTCTACTGCCTCCTGAAGCCCAAAGTTTCATAACCTTCTGAGAGAAAGATTTCTTTTCATCTCTGTCCTAAAAATATTAAAACAAGTCCCTAGTTCTGGATTGATCTATAAGAGGAAACATCCTTTCCATGTCCAACTTGTCATGACCATTCAGGATCTTAACCATTTTAATCAAGTCACCATTCACTCTTCAAAACTCCAGCTTAACAAGTCCAGTCAATCGTCATAAGCCAACCCTCTCATTCCAGGTAGTAAACCTCCTCTAAACTGCTTCAAATGTATTCACGACCTTCTACAAATAAGTAGAATAAAATTGCAAACATTAAACAGGTAATAACTGCAACAAATCATGCCTAAGTTAGAAGGCCTTTGGAAGAAAGCTTGCAGTCATGGATTTCTCTCTGATGGCTCCACCAGGAGCCAGTTTCAACTCTCACTTCTCCCCGGACCTTTTATAAAAAAATGCATAGTCCTTTTGAGTTGTTGCTCTGTCTTGATGCACAGTTTGGGCAACTAAACTGGTATTGCTCATTATTTGGGCAACAGACATTTCAGATAATGTTGAGAAATGCTCTGGGTGGGGTCTGCCCAAGTGCTATAAAGAAGTCTGTTTGCTACAGATGCGGTACCAATTCTGCCAATATTCTACCAAATATTCTAACAATATTTTTTCTGTGCCTAAGATACTCACTGTGCATTTAGAAAACAATCATGTTAGAATCTCTACAAGATTGCAAAAATATCAATTTAATCAGGGCACCAGTGTGTAACTCCCTCTGCTGGTTAATAACTTAAAATTCAATTGCAATTGCAACCAAAGCCCGATGGGGGAAGTGCATGGTGGAAGTAATGCTTTTCCTTCCCATATTCAAATGTTTGTACATTTTTGAATGTTGTAATTCTAATGTTGCACTTCAGAAGATTTTGGTTCATGCTAATGCCCAGTAGGAGATAGACAGTTTCTGATCATGACCTCAATGTGGAGGTAGTCCAATATGTGGTGGGATAGAGATTTGGCAACTCAACACAAGAGTGTAAGGAAGTGTTGGCTGTTGGAAGTGCTGTTGCAGATAAACAGTGATTAAACGGATGAAAAATCTAACATACATGGCAGATGGTAAAATGCCTGATGATAAAAATATTGTTCTCTGTACTTAATGAAGTTGGAATATCAGTAAACGTAGGCATGCTATGATGAAAGCATAGGAATTCTCATGAGCTCTAATAGAAATGAAGAGAAAATTCACCTCTTTTTCCTGGGCTCAGTGTGGAGACTGAAATAACTGCACAGAGGCTAGTATCCCATCACAAAGTCACCTTTACTCACAGATGGAAAGTCCTTAACACTGATCCAGCTTACTCAGAGCCAGCTGTCAGAGTTAACAGAACCTCTGACATCCCTGTTTATGTATGTCAGCAAGGGATCCCTGATCAGGGCACTCATATTTTATGAGGTGCACCTAGCTGACCTCATTATAATCGTTACATCTGTGCCCCTCTGACTCTGAGGACATTGGCTGGTTATTTTAATTACAGCTCCTCAGGGATGTTTGAGCACCAGGTCAGGTTCTTCCAACTCTCCCTCTGATACGGATGCCATGTAATGCACAGTAGCTCGTATATTATGCCAGGGCTGTCTCAGAAGAAATTCACTCTCCTCTGCATGACAAAGGTGTCAAGGGGATGGCATCTGCTATGTCCGTCTCAGATGGCATCTTCAATGTGTAATGGAGAGGGAACCCATGGATTCTGGAACAGTCTGAAAGGCTGTTCAGGACCTGTCTGCTTCCCATTTTGCTCCCACATTGTTTGTGAGTTTGCAGCTGTGATACGGTCCATACGCTTCTTCAGGATTGCCATTTCTATACAAACTTTATATGTCATTGGACCTGACCTCACATTGGCCATGCTTCTTACCCTGCAGGGCCATTCTTGTGGTTCCAACACCGAAACTTTGTTACCTGAAATAAACTGTCTCTCTTGCCTAACAAAGTTTTGTGTCCAGTGTTGATGTTCCCGATGCTGCTTTGCCCTTCACTCCACAGCTGGGAAGATCAGATTTAACATTGTTCAGAGTCTTCTCTCTATTAACAACTCTGCTGGAGCTATTCTGTAGTTACTTGAGCGGTAGCTCCAATAATCAGCTAGGAATTAGGAGAGTTTGGTACCTAGTGAATCTGTAGGGTGTTTTTTTAAGCCTGCCTCCAAAGTTTGGGCTGCTCTTTCTGCCAGCCCATTGAAAGATACATGTCATTATATGATAATAAAATGTGAGGCTGGATGAACACAGCAGGCCAAGCAGCATCTCAGGAGCACAAAAGCTGACGTTTCGGGCCTAGGCCCTTCCTCAGAGAGGGGGATGGGGGGAGGGAACTGGATTAAATAGGGAGAGAGGGGGAGGCGGACCGAAGATGGAGAGTAAAGAAGATAGGTGGAGAGGGTGTAGGTGGGGAGGTAGGGAGGGGATAGGTCAGTCCAGGGAAGACGGACAGGTCAAGGAGGTGGGATGAGGTTAGTAGGTAGCTGGGGGTGCGGCTTGGGGTGGGAGGAAGGGATGGGTGAGAGGAAGAACCGGTTAGGGAGGCAGAGACAGGTTGTACTGGTTTTGGGATGCAGTGGGTGGGGGGGAAGAGCTGGGCTGGTTGTGTGGTGCAGTGTGGGGAGGGGATGAACTGGGCTGGTATAGGGATGCAGTAGGGGAAGGGGAGATTTTGAAACTGGTGAAGTCCACATTGATACCATATGGCTGCAGGGTTCCCAGGCGGAATATGAGTTGCTGCTCCTGCAACCTTCGGGTGGCATCATTGTGGCAGTGCAGGAGGCCCATGATGGACATGTCATCAAGAGAATGGGAGGGGGAGTGGAAATGGTTTGCGACTGGGAGGTGCAGTTGTTTGTTGCGAACTGAGCGGAGGTGTTCTGCAAAGCGGTCCCCAAGCCTCCGCTTGGTTTCCCCAATGTAGAGGAAGCCGCACCGGGTACAGTGGATGCAGTATTCTGCAAAGCGGTCCCCAAGCCTCCGCTTGGTTTCCCCAATGTAGAGGAAGCCGCACCGGGTACACCTCCGCTCAGTTCGCAACAAACAACTGCACCTCCCAGTCGCAAACCATTTCCACTCCCCCTCCCATTCTCTTGATGACATGTCCATCATGGGCCTCCTGCACTGCCACAATGATGCCACCCGAAGGTTGCAGGAACAGCAACTCATATTCCGCCTGGGAACCCTGCAGCCATATGGTATCAATGTGGACTTCACCAGTTTCAAAATCTCCCCTTCCCCTACTGCATCCCTATACCAGCCCAGTTCATCCCCTCCCCACACTGCACCACAAAACCAGCCCAGCTCTTCCCCCCCACCCACTGCATCCCAAAACCAGTCCAACCTGTCTCTGCCTCCCTAACCGGTTCTTCCTCTCACCCATCCCTTCCTCCCACCCCAAGCCGCACCCCCAGCTACCTACTAACCTCATCCCACCTCCTTGACCTGTCCGTCTTCCCTGGACTGACCTATCCCTACCCTACCTCCCCACCTACACCCTCTCCACCTATCTTCTTTACTCTCCATCTTCGGTCCGCCTCCCCCTCTCTCCCTATTTATTCCAGTTCCCTCCCCCCATCCCCCTCTCTGAGGAAGGGTCTAGGCCCGAAACGTCAGCTTTTGTGCTCCTGAGATGCTGCTTGGCCTGCTGTGTTCATCCAGCCTCACATTTTATTATCTTGGAATCTCCAGCATCTGCAGTTCCCATTATCTCTGTCATTATATGATGAATACCATTGCCTTTAGGAAATACTCAAATTCCCTGCTGGTAAACAATGGCCCATGGCCAGCAGGGAATCCATGCATCACAAAAGATATACACAGTTTTTCTATCGCTGTCCCTGTGTTTGACAAATGAACTCCGTGCACATGTCCAGCCACTTTGAGTGGGCATCCACAATGACTAAGAACATTGAACCCGTGAAAGGACCTGTATAGTTAATGTATAACTGAGTCCAAGGTTTATCTGGCCATTTCTACAAATGTGGTGATCTGCTAGAAGTAGGTTTTGTCTTTGTTAGCACTCTGGGCACTGCCCCACCAACACGGCTATGTCTGCATACAATCCTGGCCTTCAGGCATAACTTCTCATCAACATCATTTTCGGTTTCTCTGGATGATCCTGGTGGAGTTCAACCAGTATCTAGATTGCTTAGGACAATCTCTCTTGCTCCCCTTAATAAAATGTCATCCTTGACTGTGATCTGGTCTCTCCAGGCCCAAAAGATTTTCAGTTCTGGTTCTAATAGCCTTTTAGTTTCCCCCATCAACAATTGCTGTTTCAGTTTTATCAGGGCCAGATCCCTCTGTACCAAAGCCTGGTATTGTTAGCTGTGGCTGGAAGTGCATCCAGAAAATTTAAACCCATTATGGACTCTTCCAGTTGTATCACTACCAGGGTCGTAGTTGCCAGTGGGAAGCAGATCAATGCTTCCGCATGTTCCAACTTGTAATTCTATGTGCTTAGAATTAGAGCCCACTGCCAAAATTGGCCTAAAGCTATGGGTACGCTGCCGTGTTCTTTTTAAGTAGACCTAGTAGGGGTTTGTGGTCCATCATTATTACAAATTTACATGTGTAATTGTATTGGTGGAACTTGCTGACTCTAAAGTTGGTTGCCAGACTTTCCTTCTCTATCTGGGAAATTTACAATCCTGTATTAGCCAAAATCCTGAATGCATATGTTGTTGAGCATTTCTCTCCATTGGGCCACATATGAGCTAATACTACCCTGATGCCATGCAGGGAAGCATCACATGTCAATACCCGATCTTGTTTGGCATCATGTTGTGCCAACACCTTAGAGGGTGATAGCTGTTTCTTTCACTTTTCTGAAAGGTGGTTTGGCTCCACAACCATTTCTAAGGCTGATTATCTTTTTAAGAGTTGATGCAAAGGTCCTAACACGGAGGCCAGGTTATACATGAACTTTCTCTATTAGTTCACCAGCCCAAGGAAAGATACAAACTTCAGTACAGTTGTGGAGCCAGAGCACATTTGATTGCCCTCACTTCACCTTCTTATGGGTGTAACACCGTCTTGTTGACTTTGTAGCCCAAGTAAATTATTTAGGGTGCCTGGAACACACGTTTTCCTTTCTTGGGCATATAACCAGCTGGGATAAAATGTCTAAGGACTACATCCAAGTTCTCAAAGTGTTCTTCATTAGCCTACTCTGTTATTAGCATCTCGTCTAGATAAATGGCGACCTGGGGTAGACCTTGTGAAATGTTCTCCATTGTCCTCTGAAAGGTTGCACAGGCTAATAATACCCCAAATGCCAGTCTCATATATTGGTACAAACCCTTATGTGTATTAATTGTTGTACACTTCTGGGAAATCCTCATCCGACCTCAGCTACAGGCACCAGACTCAACACCAGGCTCATGTCTAGCTTCGGGAAGGTGAGATCTGCAGCCAGTTTTGTGTATAAATCCTTTCTGTGAGGGATTGGGTATTTATCCAGCTGCAAGAAATGATTTATCATTTATCGGAAATCCCCAAAAAAGCGAACTAACCCATTAGGCTTCACAATCTGTATGATCAGTGCTACCCATTTCGTAAACTGCACCGGTTTGATGTTTCTTTTGCATTCCAGCCTCCTGATTTCTGCCTCCACTTTTGCCCATAAGGCAAATGGCACTGGATGGGCCTCGCAGAATCATAGAATTCCTTCCTGGTCAACATGCAAGATGGCCTTGGCTCCTTTGATAGCCTCTAGACCTTCCTGAAAAACATTCAGGTATTCAATTAAGACATCACTCAGGCAGCCATTTTGTAATCAAAAAGTGCTGAGCCAATCCAGGTGAATCTTTCTCAACCAATTTCACCCGATCAAGCTAAAGCCTAGATCGTTTACTACAATCAGTGGTAACTGAGCCAGATACTTCTCATAACAGACCAGAACCAAAGTTGTGCTCTTAACCTGTAAAGTTCTCCGGTATAGATTCCCAGTCCAGCCAAGGTCTTGCCCAAACTTAAGGATTGGAGTCCAGAGTGAATTTTGTTAAAGAGGTAACAACATGCAGAGCTGGGTGAACACAGCAGGCCAAGCGGCATCAGAGGAGCAGGAAGGCTGAAGTTTTGGGCCTAGACTCTTCTTCCGAAAAGACCCTTCTTCAGAAAAGACCCTTCTCCGTTACAATTTTAACCCCACTGCGAAGCCTCTTCTAAGGATGCCTACCCTGGAGAAGTTACTGCTGTGCTCATCCAGCTCTACACCTTGTTATCTCAGATTCTCCAGCATCTGCAGTTCCTACTACCTCTGAATTTTGTTAAAGACTGGTTCTGTGATCACTGAGAACACTGTGCCAATACTGACTTCCAATAGAACTGGGTGACCATTTAACCAGACATTTATTTTGTTAGCGATAATGGGAACTGCAGATGCTGGAGAATCCAAGATAACAAAGTGTGGAGCTGGATGAACACAGCAGGCCAAGCAGCATCTCAGGAGCACAAAAGCTGACGTTTCGGGCCTAGACCCTTCATCAGAGAGGATTTATTTATTTTGATAGGTTCTGATTTAGATGTTGCTAACGAACGTGACTGTTCCAAACCAGATATAGGAGTAATCTCCTGGTTACCAGCCTCTGAGTTCTCCGACCTAATTTAGGCCTGGTGAGACTGCCGCTACCATGGCTTGCTGGCCCAGATCCTGAAAAAAAATAACCATTTGGCCAAGGTTTGGCTTTGTTTTGGAAATGCTGTAGGCTGACCTGTAGTCTCTCTGTTGAGGAAATATCCTGAGTGAGGCTATGCCATTGCTTTTACAATGCAAGACAAGGCAAGCAAAGCAGGGGAGCTATCAACGTGTAGACAGGCATAGGGTGAGTAAGCACTAGGAGAGTGAATGAGTGCTGAGATGCAGCTTGTTGCAGACTGAGAACTGATGATGACCCTGAGCTCAGAGTGTCCTTATAACAGCATTTCAATGTTCGATTCCAGTGCACCTGACTCCAACCATGAATCACTTTAATATGAAACATCTTTCAAGTGGGTCAGAGAGGTGCCTTGAGGGTTCTGAGAGGTTGGCAGGCGTCAGGTGGTAGCATTTTTGTATAACAGGTGTCTGTGTGACATCAGTAATGACGGAGTACAATCTGAGCTGTTGATGCTGGTAACCAAAAGGCAGGAAGGAGGAGCAAGTACCAAGCTGGAGTAACCAAATACCCACTCTGGCTAAGATAACAAAGTGTAGAGCTGGATGAACACAGCAGACCAAGTAGCATCAGAGGAGCAGGAAAGCTGACGTTTCAGGCCTAGACCCTTCTTCAGAAAAAATACAGAAAATCCTCTCTGGCTGTCATGTGAGGGAGAATCAACATCTAGTCTCTTCACATCAGGTGATAGAATTGGAAGCTGCAGTAAATGAGGTGAAATTTGCTATTAATAAGGGTGATAGCAAGCAATAATCCCACTCAATAGGCATCTCACCTCTACCTAGTGGGATTCCCGTCTCGACTCCGGGGACTCTGTTGGAAAAAGCAGGTAGTTGCTCCTGACGTCGAGAAAGATTTCACTGGACTGCTCACATGATTCTCCCAGATTTCTCATCATAGCCCACATCATTCATGACCCTGCAAGATTCCATCCTTCAAGTCTTTTTCTGAACTTGACAAGCAGTATAATCAGTTTTGGGAAACCACTGTCTTTATGACAAGATAGGTGCAGGGGAGCCCTGTTTTAACACCACCTAATAATGTGCTCACCCTGCATTGTTGCTTGATAATTCAAATAAGCAGCAATTCATGTAGGAGGAAAGTCCCTCACAGTATCACACCAAGTATAATTAAGTTTGTCAGAAATTTGCAAAAAGCCTGAGGAGTATATCGAAAAGGTTTCATTAGTTTGACTGCAAGCAGGTTAAACTTACTGGTCAAGTTCCTGAGAACATTCAAGAGGCTCCCCAATAACATACAGTTTAGTAAGTGTTTAGCACTGATGCTGGAGATCTTGTAGTGACGGTAGTGTTCCACCTTTAGAGAATTGGGTTCAAGTGTCGCCTGCTCCAAAGGTGTACCGTAACCTGTCTGAACAGTTTGATTAAAACAGACGATATGTATTTGCTTTGATAATCAGTTAATGCAGCCACATTTTGTTAAGATGCAGATCAGGGAGCCTTTCAATATGAAAACATTGCCTTAACACATTCCTTTCTCATTAGCTTTGAGTGAAATTTCCCTACTGAACATTCCTGCAAGGTAAACCATTGAAAAACTCATGGAACATTCCACAAGATGTTTTGAACCTGAAATATCTACTGAACTCATGAAAATATTTACTTTCAGGAGCATGAGAACGAAGGATATTATTAAAACTACAAAGGGTTCAGAGGACATTGACCAGGATGTTGCCAGGAATGGAAGGTTTGAATTATAAAGGAACGCTGGTTTGGCTGGGACTTTCTTTCACTAGCGAATGGGAGGTTGAGAGGCAACATTACAGTGGTTTGTAAAATCATGAGGGGTATAAATAGGCTTAATGGTTAGGTGCATTTTCACAGATGGTGGAATTTCAAAACTAGGGGGCGCATTTTTAAAGTGAGCAGATTAAGATTTAAATAAGAGGCAAATTTTTCACACAGTGGGTGGTTCATGCGTGGAATGAACTTCCTGAGGAAGTGGTGGATGTGGGCACAGTTACATTTAAAAGACACTTAGAAGTACACACATAGGAAAAGATTCGGAGATATATAGGCAAGGAGCAGGTAGGTAAGACTAGTTTAGTGTGGGATTATGTTCAGCATAGACTATTTGGACTGAAGAGTCTGTTTCCATGCTGTATGACTCTATATTGCTGTAATGTCACAGATGGGTATTCCAGAACAACAGGTCTGATTGGGGGAAACAACTGCCTTTCCATCATGACAGACAACAAAACTTGAATTCAATGCAAATAATCTGGAATTAAAAGCTATTCTACTAATCACCACGAGAAGGTGACCAAACAGGTAGATGAGAGTAAACTGGTTGATGTGGTGTATATGGATTTCAGCAAGGCGTTCGATAAGGTTCCCCACAATCGGCTATTGTACAAAATGCGGAGGAATGGAATTGTGGGAGATATAGCAGTTTGGATCGGAAATTGGCTTGCTGAAAGAAGACAGAGGGTGGTAGTTGATGGGAAATGTTCATCCTGGAGACCAGTTACTAGTGGTGTACCGCAAGGGTCAGTGTTGGGTCCACTGCTGTTTGTCATTTTTATAAATGACCTGGATGAGGGTGTAGAAGGATGGGTTAGTAAATTTGCAGACGACACTAAGGTTGGTGGAGTTGTGGATAGTGACAAAGGATGCTGTAGGTTGCAGAGAGACATAGATAAGCTGCAGAGCTGGGCTGAGAGGTGGCAAATGGAGTTTAATGCAGACAAGTGTGAGGTGATGCACTTTGGTAGGAGTAACCAGAAGGCAAAGTACAGGGCTAATGGTAAGATTCTTAGTAGTGTAGGTGAGCAGAGAGATCTCGGTGTCCATGTACACAGATCCTTGAAAGTTGCCACCCAGGTTGACAGGGCTGTTAAGAAGTTATACAGTGTTTTAGCTTTTATTAATAGAGGGATCGAGTTCCGGAACCAAGAGGTTATGGTGAAGCTGTACAAAACTCTGGTGCGGCCGCACTTGGAGTATTGCGTACAGTTCTGGTCACCGCATTATAAGAAGGATGTGGAAGCTTTGGAAAGGGTGCAGAGGAGATTTACTAGGATATTGCCTGGTATGGAGGGAAGGTCTTACGAGGAGAGGCTGAGGGACTCAAGGCTGTTTTCATTAGAGAGAAGAAGGTTGAGAGGTGACTTAATTGAAACATATAAAATAATCAGAGGGTTAGATAGGGTGGATAGGGAGAGCTTTTTTCCTCGGATGGTGACGGCGCGCACGAGGGGGCATAGCTTTAAATTGAGGGCTGAAAGATATAGGACAGATGTCAGAGGTAGTTTCTTTACTCAGAGAGTAGTAAGGGAATGGAACGCTTTGCCTGCAACGGTAGTAGATTCGCCAACTTTAGGTACATTTAAGTCGTCATTGGACAAGCATATGGACGTACATGGAATAGCGTAGGTTAGATGGGCTTGAGATCAGTATGACAGGTCAGCACAACATCGAGGGCCGAAGGACCTGTACTGTGCTGTTATGCTCTATGTTCTATGTTCTATGTAGCCAATGTCAGTTGTCGTAAAAACCCTAATGATCCTTCAGTGACGGAAATGTGTTGTTCATACCTGGTTTGGCAGACTCCAGGCCCAAAACAATGAGATTGACTCTTAGCTACCCTTTGGAATAACTTTGCAAGTCACTAAGTTCCAAGGAAACAATTGATGCGCAACAAAATATTGTCCTAGCCAACAACACACACATCCCATGAACAAAAAATATATTGCACACATTATTCATATTTTCATGATCTCCTTAACTTTATGCCTTGAATGGAATTATTACATTTTTTCAAGGCAGTACTATACTTGTGAATCTTTTATTCAACTGAAGTAGAAAGCTATTTATCTCCAACAGCCTATGTGAAACCACAAATACAATTCTAAGGCGACTGTTGATTGAAACGTTAATGAAGAAAGCAAACAAATTGTTTTGATGTTCATTTATGTTGGTTACTCGTCCTGCAATACTTCAATTTTCAATTCTTTTACTTTGTTCCTAATCTCTATAATATCTTCTAGCCATACAATTCTCTGGGAAATATCACTTTGGTAAATTTTATTGCACATTCTCATTCTCGACATCTTCATATCATGATTACAAAGGCCAGACCTGAGCATTATAATCTATGGTGCAATTTTTGACATATATTTTAGCTGCTAAGGAGCATCTATGTGATTTAAGTTGGGCTCTATATCTTCCATGACAGCTTAGCTCACGTTTCAAGCTAGAAGCCATTTTGCTAAAGGAGTTGATCTTCAGAACTAAGGGGTAATCAGACTAAGGGTCTGATTGACAATGAAATTGCCTGCCAGACTCATTAAAAAGACCAGTTCCATTTTCACGGCTAACACCTTGTGATTTTGTGCATTTTAAAATTGAAGTAATTGTCCCGAACCTCAAAAAAAGACATTTCTAAGCTGAGACAAGAAGACAGTTACTTCATGGAATGGCCAGTTTCTTGCAACATCCATCAATGGAACTGTGTGTTTTTCAAGAATATCTCCATCTCTGAACAAGTAGTAATCCTGATCATCAAAGACAACTTTAGCCCCTCCATATTCTTGAGAGTAGAACTGTTATACCACCTTGTACATTAACTGGGTGAATGTCACCATTCTTTACTTGGTTGCCAGATCCAACCACACAAACCTTGCTTGAAACACTTTGTCCTGGGATTTTTCTGGAAGCATGAAGTTGTCTTTTGCATCCCATTCCACTAAAGTATGGTCGAAGAGAGGAAGAAACATTTTAAGCAGCTGACCAGCCATGCCTGCTGCCACTTCTAGGAAGCACTAGAAATGAGAAACTTCCCTGTAGCAGCGGGTAACACTTTATTTAATATATCTTCTAACAAAGGCCAGCTAAATAGAGAGTGAATAAATCACAGTTGAGATAGCAAGCGATGTTTAAAGCTATGCTCAAATTTTACAGTTGAAAATTACAGATCCAATGATTGCATTTGAAAAGGAATAATAAAGCACATCAGGAGACTTTGGAGAGACATGCCAATATCCTCTGAACATTTCTCCCAAAAATAAGGGTGCTACACTACTCCACCTGATCCACCAAGAGAAAAGAAATTTTCAGCCATTGGCATTTTGCCAATGGCCAGTGAACATTAACAATCTTGATTAAATGTATATAAAATATACACAAGATGGTGAGAGAGAGTTTTCTGAATTTATACATTCAGGTTCCAGTTCCATGTGATTTGACATCATCATGACATATAGCTCCTTATATACATGCTCAGTCGCTATAATTAGAGTAAAGGTGCAGTTGACCATTTATTCCATATCTTCCGTCCCAAGTCTTTCTTCTTATTGATTATTTACACTATCTGCACATCTTCCTAAACCCAACTTCAAACTTTTGTTTTCGAGTACACATGCACAAGATCAGCTAGATGTGCCTTCAAGCTTTCATCTTCTTCAGTAGATGCTAGTTTGTGGTGGAATAGCTAAGAATAGAGGTGTTTAGACTTAGCAAATTTCTTTTCCCATCTAATGTGGAATGAAGGCACATGAAACTGAAACCGTGCTCAAGGACAAACTATTTGCTTTCAGACCATATCTGATCAGAGATTTATTATCTGGTTAGTGGTATTGTTAATTACATTTCCAAACCATTTCCATTTATGTGAGATAATGGTGCAAGCATATTGTAAACAGTTACTGTTTATGAGGCAGTTATCCCTTGAAATTGGAGGTTGGGATCCAGGAAGAGGAGAGAGATGAGGTAGGAAATCAGGGTTAGAAGGAGTGGGGAAAGAGGTAGGCAGGAAAATAGGTCTGAGGTGGGGGAGATTGGAACCGGAGAGGTCCTTCTGCTTGCCTCCTGCCCATAGCACCAAGACCCCACCCCATCCAACCAGATGCCAAGCCCCATGTCAATGTTGTTCCTGTTCTGTGTACATGCACAGTGCACACTTTGCTCATGATGCTATGACACACAAGCATGCATATGCACATTTCCAAGTGAGTGCACAAGCTCAGTTGCCCTGCAGCTTCTGTGTCAGCAAACATTGGCAAGAGGAAGAGGAGGTGGAGGAGGCAGGGTTACCCAACAGCTTCCTGGTAGATAGCTGTTATCTCTTTGATGGGCATTTTGACAAATATTCTCCACTATAAGATTTCAGAGCAGATGATCTGACTTCCGCTGATTCGCAATGTATCAAGCAGTCCATCAACTGCATTCAATCCTTCCAACCCCTTCCACATGAAGATCACAATTACTACAGTCAGTGATTCCACCACGATTCAATATCATCATCACTCTTTAACTACAATGAGAACAAACGAGGGAAGGATTACATTACCGGGAGAGTTTACAAGTATTATACTATTCAACCTGATCCTTTCTATTAGTATCTATGTAGAGCACCTTCGTGATATCTACTGTTCCTACATAGTCACACAGCATTGAAGCAGACTTTGGCCTAACTCATCCATGCTGACCAGATTTCCTTAATTGAGCTAGTAGTGTTTTCCTGCATGTAGCCCATAGTCCTCTAAATCTTTCCTATCCATTTACCCATCTAAATGTTTTTTTAAATGTTGCAATAGTGGCTACCTCTACTGCTTAAGCTGGCAGCTCATTCCATATACGCACTGCCCTCTGTGTGAAAATGTTGCTCCTCAGGTCCCTTTTAAGACGTTATGCTCTCGCCTTAAATCTATGCCCTTTGGTTTTATATTCTCCTACTCTGGGAAAATACATTGTTTATTAATCTTATCTATGCCCATCATGATTTTATAAACCACTATTAGGTTACCCCTTATACAGCAGTTTATTCCTAGTGGTGGAAGTAGGCAATACAGGCAGCTGTTGTGAATTTGAAGAGGAAATTTCAGATATTTTCCTTAGACATCCGCAAGAGGCAACAAACTGTGATGTTCTTGCTTCTGATTGTACAGATTTCAGTGTTCTGGGCTATTTGTTGGGCAGGAGAAGGTACCACCAAAACTACAATGGAAGAAGTTCTAGTTCCATCCTTCACACGTGACACTCCCTCAGAGTCTAGCCCTCCCAGTGTTCTGGTGGAGGACAGGTCCTCTATCATCAGATGCAATATATTAAGCCCTGTCAATTGAGAAGTCTAGACCACCATGTCAACTGCCTGAGCTTCCATTGCAGCCATTTGCTGTAAGATGGGGGATAGAGTGCATTAAGGTTACCATGTTCATGGTGGTTGCTAAACAGTGTGTTTGTGAGATGAGATCCTACTAAACAAGTCTTGCCAAATTATTAGATAACAAGATGTAAAGCTGAATGAACACAGCAGGCCAAGTAGCATCAAAGGAGCAGGAAGGTTGACATTTCGCGCCTAGACCCTTCTTAAGAAAACATTTTCTGAAAAAGTTGTTTAGGCCCAAAACGTCAGCCTTCCTGTTCCTCTGATGCTGCTTGGCCTGCTGTGTTCATCCAGCTCTACATTTCAGATTCTCCAACTTCTGCATTTCCTACTATCTCTGCAAAATTAATAGATTTCTTGTCGAACTTATGTTATATGCTGGTGCCAGAGTGAGTACAGGCTGCTTAAAAAGCTCCTTAAAATCTGTCTACTTGGTTCAAGCACTGACCCTGCATTTGTTTGTTTTAACATTTGTACCATAAGAAACTATGATAATCATCAATTAGCCTCAAAATTGCTAAATTTAAGCATTCAAACGCGTGCTTCTTCTTAAGATTTGAAGCCGTTGCAATAATGTGACCAAGCCAAAATTTTTGCAAGTTTAACACAGAGCTTTATGTTTTGCTGAAGTTTCATTGTCATTGAGGTTCCTGGAGGGTATCATATGGTGTCGACTTAGGACATGTTTCTGTGTAAAGCAAAACCTCCGTGACCTACCACCTTGCTCAAATGCAAAGAGTAGCAACTCTGACAACAACCTACCAGTTCAGTCCTGAGGCCGTGCACCAAGTACAGTGTACTGTTATTCTTTATACATTAATTGGCCATGGTGTGAGGAAACAATGTTTTGTGATTGCTTACTCGTAGAGCAATAGCATGGATTTTCAACCTTTGTGATCTTCTAGCTCAGCTGTAACTCCCTCAGATCTCCGATCCTCTCACATTCTCAACCGTCTTCACTGTCTCCTATTTGGCCCCAGTTGCCATAACTCACTTTTTGGCTCCTAATTAAATACCATAATAGGAACATGTGTCCATTAGTGACATTGTCACAATTATCTTAATATGTTCATTTTGGAGAATAAGAATCAAAAACTTCATAAATTTTATCTGGTCTAATTTATATCTCAGAATGAATCAACCCAATTGATAAGTGTTTCCTTCCTGTCAGTTTCAATGAACTGGGCAATATTTTAGATTATGTAACCAAATACGTGAAATGATTCATTCTGGGAAATCTCTTACATGGTAAGATGATTTGGTCATGACCCAGTAACCTCTTGGGTGTCTCCAAGACTTTGGAGGAATGGATATAAGAAGGTGTGCTTACATTTCAGGCTTTCACAAGCTTCTGGTGATACATTAATCTGTGATCACTTGTTTGAGATATCGGAACCTTACAAGCTTTCGGGACCAAAATGCTGAAATTAATGATTTTGATTTTCTCCATCATAGTGTACTTGGGCAGCACAATTGTGAGAACAACGAACTCTGATGACCAAACCTTAAAGGAAATCATCAGCACTCTGACACATATAACAAAGAGGAAGGTAAGTGAAGTAAGCATCTTTTATAATAAGATATCACTACTTAACAGTGGAATGCAAAATAGTGATTCTAAATACTGATACTCTGTCTTATCTTACACATACAACAAAATCTGGCTGATCATACAATTTGAGGTTTCCAGTTCGATCTGGAAAGTAAACAAATTAGGTGACATTCAACAGTGCATGCTTTTCATTGAAAGCCAAGTGTGTTCATTAAAAATATAAAAAGGGAAAATATTTATTATTTGTTACTATTGTGCTCAAAAAGACATTAGATCAAGTTACCACTCTGTATAATTATTGCGTAGCACCCATGATTAAAATATTAACTATGTTTCCCCAAAGGATAAAAAGTTTATTCTGGATTTTCTGTTGCAACACTGATTTGAACCAAGTAGATCCTGATAATTAGGTTTAGCTGGCTGTAAAGGTCTTAGAGTTAACTCAGGACTTCTGTCATAACCAGGTGAGGAGGGATTATGGCTCCCTTCTTTTAAATGCCTCTTGGTCGACCACAACAATTTTTTAAAAATTATGTTTTAGTACATAGCCATTACTCTTCAAATAAATTAAGAAGATTTTTATAAATGAAGGGGAGCCAATCCCACATTTAGCTATAAAATCAGAAGCGTTAACTTTGCTCTTATTTTCTTGGCAGGTGGTGCCAGACCTGCTAGATTTTTTTTTCCGGCAGCTTCTATTTTTGTTCCTGATTTCGAGCATCTACAGTTCTTTTGGTTTCGTTTGGCCGTGTTTTGAATCAAGGTTGGAATGAGGGCAGGAGCTGAGTGAATGGGCAGAGCACAAACTAAGTGATCAGCAAGAAGTTAATTATTGTGTATGTGCTCTTTGATAGGACTGTAGATGAAAACTTGCATCATTTTGCTTCTGTGGAGATTGGACTGATAAGATGGAAGTTGAATGGGTTGAACATGTGCTGATTTTTTTACTAGGATATCGCTGGACAATTTCCTCACATTTTTTGGTAGATGCTAATATTAAATACAATATAAAATATAAAATTTTAACCATCGCTATACCCAATCTCTTCTTTGGGTGGCACAGTGGTTAGCACTGCTGCACACAGCACCAGGGGACCCAGGTTCGATTCCAGCTTTGGGTGACTGCCTGTGTGGAGTTTGCACATTCTCCCCCATGTCTGTCTGGGTTTCCTCCGGGTGCTCTGGTTTCCTTCCACAGTCCAAAGATGTGCAGGCTAGATGGATTGGCCATGCTAAATTGCCCATAGTGCCCAGGGATGTTTAGGTTAGACACAGGGAAATCAGGGGTAGGGGATCGGTCTGGGTGGGATGCTCTTCAGAGGGGTGTGTGGGTTTGTTGGGTTGAATCGTCTGCTCCCACACTGTAGGGATAAGATATTGGAACAGAATTGGATCCTGCAGCCCATTGAGTTTGCCATTTGACAATCGCTGATATGTTTCTTAATCGCATTCTCCCCATAATCTTTGATCGCTTTACTAATCTAGAATTTACCTTAAATACACTCAATGACTTGGCCTCCACAGCCTTCGGTGGCAATGAGTTTCATAGATTCACCACTCTCTGTCTGAAGAAATTCCTCCTCATCTCAGTTCTAAAGGATCATCCCTTCAGGCAGTGCCTCGGGCTCTAGTCTCTCCTAATCACGGAAGCATCTCTTCATGGTTCCTCTACTCAGGCCTTTCAGTATTCTGTAAGTTTCTATGAGATCCCCCCTCATCTAGTACAGATTCTGAGTCCTCAACCACTCCTCACATATGAGGTCCTTTATTACAGGATCATTCATGTAAACATCCTTTGGATTCCTCCAGCACATCCTTCCTTAGATACAGGGCCAAAACTACACGCAGTATTCCAGAAACAGTCTGACCAAAGCATTACACAGCCTCAGCAGAATATCCTGCTCAAATATTCAAGCCCTCTCAAAATGAATGCTAATGCATTTGCCTTCCTAACTACCACTGAACCTGTTTGTTAACCTTAAAAGAATCCTGAACTAGCTCTCCTAGGTCCCTTTTTACTTCAGATTTCTTAAGTCTTTCCCCATTCTTTCTACTAAAGTGCATAACTTCATAGTTTCCCATGTTATATTCCGTCTGCCACTTTTTTGCCAACTCTCTGAGCCTGTCTAGTCCTTCTTCAGCTTCTTCATTTCCTCAACATTACCTACTCTTCTACCTATCTTTGTTTTAACTGCAAACTTAGCAACAATACCCTCCGTGTCTTCCTCCAGGTTGCTGATATGAAACATGGATAGTTATGCTCCCAACACTGACCTCTGCAGAACTCTACTAGTCATCAGCTGCCAACATGAAAAAGATCCCTTTATCCTCCTCTCTGCCTTTTTCCAACCAGCCAATTCTGTATCTATGCCAGTAGCTTTCCTCGACACCATGGTCTCATCTCATCTACTGTGCAGAGCCTTGTGAAAGACCTTGCGGGCATCCAAACAGATCACATTCACTGGCTCTCCTTTGTCTAACTTGTTTGTTACTTCGTCAAAGAATTCAAACGGATTTATCAGGCACAATCTCCCCTAGATGAAGCCGTGCTGACCCAGCCCAATTTTACCATGCATTTCCAAGTATGCTGCAATGTCATCCTTAAGCGTGGATTCTAAAATTTTAGCAATGAGCACGGTCAGTCTAACCCACCTATAGCTTCCTGTCTTCTGCCTTCCTCCCTTCTTAGATAGATAAGCTGCATTAACCATTTTCCAGTCCTCTGGGATCCTCCCAGGCTTCAGTGACTGCTAAAATGTTCAGGACTAGTGCCTCCACGATCTTCTCGGCTGTGTCTTTCAGAATCCTGGAGAGTAGTCCTTCCAGTTCAAATGCTTTATACACCTTCAGACATTTCCCAAGTGAATGAGAATTGAGTTTCACTATTTACTACCCCAAAGAAATGATAAATCGCAATATCAAAAGCATATCCTCCATACAGTTAATGAGCTTATAAAGAATAGGGGTAGTCTCTACAGTCATGAAGGTAAATAGGTGAGAAGGAAGGCAAGTGGTGAGAATGATATAAACAGGTTAAACATTTGGACAAAAAACTTGGCAGATGGAGTAAAATGTGGGAAAATTTAAAGTTATTTATACTTTGGCGGGAGGAATTGAGGAGCTGAATATCACTGAATTGAGAAACTGGGTCTATCCTCATTGGAGATTAGAAGAATGAGAGGTGGCTTTATTGAAACATGTATGATTTGTACAGATTTGACAGGGTAGATGCAGAGACATTGTTCCCCATTGTGGGGATGTCAAGGACCATGGGTAATAATCTCAGAATAAATGTTTGACCATTAAAGGCAGAAATGTGGAAGAATTTGTTTCCACAGAGTGCTGTAGAAGTTTGATCATTAAGTATATTCAAGGCTGAGATAGGCAGATTTATCATCATTAAGGGAGTCAAGGATTATGGGAAAGGCAGGAAAGTGGAGTCGAGGATTATCCAAGCAGCCATGATCTCATTGAATGGCGGTGTTAACATGATGGGCTGATTGGCTTCCTTCTACTCCTTTCTTTTATGACCCTAGAATCTTAACGGCAGGCATAGGTACAGACCTTAAGAATCCCTTGGAGTGTGAGAATGAAAAGGTTTAAGACCACCTGTATAGTTGCTGTCCTGTTTCTTCAGCAGTCGTGAAGATCAGAGGTCTTGAGTTTTCAATGAATGATGATTTTCCCCAGTTGCTTATTCATTGGCACTAGTTTTTGAGATTGATTCTGAAACAGAGAATGAGGGAGAAAAGACTTCGTAGTTTTTTTGCTGTTACTAGTCTACATTAATTTTACTGTGTCTTTTAACTCTCAGACTGCTATAGCTTCTGGGAAGAGTCACCAGATCCGAAATGATAACTGATTTCTCTTCACAGATGCTGCCAGACCTGCTGAGCTTTTCCAGCAACTTCTGTTTTTATTGCTATAGTTATGCCTTTTCTTTGTGGATGCTGATATCTGCGCATTGCTTCATTTCAAGTTGGACGGTTGTAGACAACCTTTCCTTCACAATATGTAAAGTTATCAATGCGAGTTTGAGGAAAACAAGAAATATAAATTTCTTGACACCTCACTGAGTTTCTGTGGTTCTTGTTATAAAGTGTAACTTTGTGGCAACACAATGTGGAGCTGGAGGAACACAGCAGGCCAGGCAGTATCAGAAGTGCGGAAAAGCTGACGTTTCGGGTCTGGACCAGAAGAGTGTTGGGAGCATAACTATCAGCTTTCCTGCTCCTCTGATGCCTGACCTGCTGTGTTCCTCCAGCTCCATGTTGTATTATCTCAGACTCCAGCATCAGAAGTTCTTGCTATTTCTGAGTAACTTTGAGGCAATCGATTTTGTACATTCCATGAGTCACTTAGACTTATTGGAGATCAGAGCAGCAATTGAAAAACCGTTTTGAGTCCATGAAATCCTCAAGTATTAAATTCAAGTGATAAAAGTTGAATATTGCCAGACAATTTTCACTATAATCCTAACATATTTCAGCAACCTTTCAGTTCAACAGCAATGAAAATATTATGTTGAAGTGTTTCAGAGATGTGTTCTTTTGAATAGAAAAGTTCTAATAGCACTTTCTTTGCAGACTGCCTGTCATGACAAGATGGTCCTGGACATTTTCAGTGACACGACAGTAAGTTGAATTATTGTCTCATTATGCAATTCATTTGTTCTATTTCAACCCTAAAGCATTAGTTGGCTGCCAGCCCTTTGAACAAAAAACATTGCATGGGAGAATTCCTTAACAGACTTTCCCACTGTCCAAAACCTTTGAATGTAGTACATTCAGCTAACATAAAATTTGGGGGTCAATCACACCGTTTGGTGCTTTTTTAGTGAGTTAGAACCTCCTTTAATGCAACAAGCTTTCTTGTGAATGCATTAATATCTCATCATGAGATCAAATCAACATGATTTTGTCCCTTTAAACTGTTACCAAATGTTCCTCAGTGCCACTTAAGAAGTGATCAGATATTAATGCTCATTTACAGTAGCATATATGTAATAAACACCAACATTTTGCAGCACATTATAATAATTTTCAAACAAATTAGTTCTTTGAATAGCATTGAAATGATTGACAATGTGCTGATTTTTTGCCGTTTTTTGCGTAATTCCCCAACTGGCTATGAAATCAGAAAATTCTGGAAATATACGCAGATCAGCTGGAATATGGAAGAGAAATATTGATTAATATCTGAGGTGTGACCCATTTCATCAGAGTTCTAAACCAAACACAGAGAATGCTAAAGAAGCTCAACAGGTCTGGCAGCATCTGTGGAGGGAGAAACAGGATTAACTTTTGACTCCAGTATGATTCTTCCTATGAACTCATAAAATTCTCAGTTATCAATTATCTTGAGTGACAAATTAATTACAAATTCTTTCCAACTGAGAAGCTGGCTTTGATTTTGGCACTATCAATGGTTAAAATAATGAGAATTGAACTTAATATTTGAGATTTACATTTTGGCACATTAGACTAGAAATGAGTTTGTTTTGTGTTTCTCCTTTCATTAAATTGAACAATGAATTTAATTTTTTTTAACAGCAATAAGCATTCCTACACTATATTTTCTTTTCTGCATCTTTATCTCTGAATGTTAAGTCTGTTTCATTATTGAAGAGAAGATCAGTGTTAATATTCTAAATATTTTCAAGAATATTCATTCAGCTTTAATTATAAATCAATTCAATGATCATTTGATGGCAAAGGCTAGAGACATTGTGGTGAACACTTCATATTTAATGCTCTTATTTTTAGTTTTTAAAATATGTTTAAAGTGTTGTTTATTTAATCAATAATGTAATTTCCAGCATCAGATTGTCTCAGAAACATTTTGCAAAGCTTTCAAAGCCCTGAAGGCTATTACTCCCTGTCCACATATCAAGCATGACCTACAGAAACTTCAAATGAACTTACGAAAAGCAGGAGAAAAGGTGAGAGTTCTTTACAGCAGATAAGGTAATTGACAAAAAGAAGCAAAATCAACACAAGAAAAAGCAGGAAGTGGTTATGTTCTGGAATGCAATGCCTGAGATTATGGAGAAGCCAGGCTTAATCGGTGCATACAAAATGAGATTAGCCTGGTATCTGAAAAGAAATGTGCAAGATTTTGGGGGGGAAGAAAGAGTAATGAAAAGAGACGAACCGTTGACTTGGAGAAGGAGTCCAAACATGGAGTGAAATATGAAAATAAGGAAGTCCTGCTAAAACCATGCAAGGCACTCATTAAATCACAATTAGAATTTTGTGAACAGTTTTGGTCACTTTATTTGATGTTGGAGGTTGTCCAGAGAAGGTTCGCTAGGTTGATTCCAAACTTGGAGGAATTTTCTTATGAGGAGAGTTTGAGTGAGTTGGGCTTCTAATCTGTTGTTTGGAAGAATGAGAGGAGACCTTATTGAAAGATAAAGGATTCTTAGTGGGCCTGACAAGTTAGGTGCAGGAAGGTTGTTTCTCCTTGCAGGAGATCCAGGACCATACGAGATTATTTCATCCTTTTAACTAAGGTGAAGAGGAATTTCTTCTCTCAGAGAGTGCTGAATTTGTGCTGTAGACTTCTGATCATTAAGTATATTCAAAACTGAGTTAGGTAGCTTTTCAATCAGTAAGGAAATCACATGTTATAAGGAAAAGGGAGGGAAGTGGAATAAGGATTATCAGATCAGGCATAACCCAACTGAGTAGCAGAGCAGACCCAATGGGCTGAATGACCTACCTCTGCTCCTAAGGTCCTATTGTCACATGGTCTTAGGCCTGTACTATTGAGCTCAAACCTCATGATGGCATTTTGAGGGCTTGATTTAAATTTAGAAAAAATATGGAACTAAAAAATGCTGGCATTTATAAACTTTATCATCAGACAAAAGAAAATCCCAACTCGTTAATGAATGTCATTCAGGGAATGAGATCTGCCATCCATTACTCAACATGGCTTGTGTTCGCAATGCGCAAATCAACATTGTTGTCTCTAAGTGCTCTCTGAATTGGCTGGACAAGAAACAATCCATCTTCATCAAGTTAACAATGGGTCAGGAAGAACATACATTAACAGTTTCTCAGGGCAATTAGAATCAGTAATAAATGGCAGCCCTGTTTTCTGTGGGCAAAATGACGGGATACCAATTGGTCGTCCTCATTAACCACTTAATAATTTGCCTATAAAGTAATACTACTTAAATATCTGCGAAATTGCAGTTCATGTTTTGTGACCTTAAAATAAAACAAACATTTTTCTCCTTATAGGCACCGACTTGCACAGTGAACAATGATTCTGAGATTCAGTTACGCACATTCCTGAAACATCTGATGAAGTTTTCCAAGAGAACATACGGACATTGATACCTTGAAGAATACAGTGATCTTATCTTCAATTATCTGTGTGCTTTGGGAGGGCAGCTAAACCTTGTTAATTTGAGACAGCTTGTTTTAATTTCAGGAATTTACAAATCATATGTAATATTTATTTATTCATCAACTGGATAGCTTTGTGGCATTCATGGTGGCCTGTTATGTAAACAATATTCACCCAAATGAAATATTTTCTTCATTACATATTTATGTGATATTGAACTGTGATATCTTCACCTGTGTAAATGCTGCGTACAATTATAAAAATGCTGAATATTTGCGATTAACTTAGATTGTCAGAGAATAAGAAGAATAGCATTAATCTTTCACACTTAGACATTTTGATTTATCCAAAAAGTCACCTTTTCTTTCCTAATGTTTTCTCCTATGGTTCATGAATCTGAAAGCAAAACAATAAATTCTTATAAAATACATAATCATTTGTGTGTCTACTGTGAAAATCATTATTTTTGGTGAGTTTCACTAATTAAGAACAAGATTGGAAGTAAATAAAGGAGGACTAAGAAATAGATTAAGGTGGGGAAAATATTATGTGACATTAAGCTCGTGGGAAACATAAGAACTGACTGTAAAAGTTCCTATAGATATGGAAAGGGAAAAAGATTGGTTAAAACTTACGTAGATCCCTTACAGTCTGAAACGAGGAATTTATAACAAACAACAAAGAAATGTTTGTTGAACTAAATTTATACCTTGCTTCTGTCTTCTCAAAGGAGGGAACAAATAATTTACCAGAAATGATGGGGGGCACAAAGTTGAGTGTGAGGGAGGAACTGAAGCAAATTTGTATTAGATGAAAAATGGTGTTGGAGAAATTGATGAGACTGAAGGCTGATAAATCCCCAGGGTTTGATAATGTATATCCCAGAGTACTGAAGGGACTGGCCCTAAAATAGTGAATGCATTGGAGGTCACCTTTCAAGATTTTTTAGGCTCTGATACCATTCCCACACATTGGAGGGTAGCCAATGTAACCTTACTACTTAAAAAGGGCAGTAGAGAGGAAACAGGAAACTAGACTGGTGAGTCTGAAGTTAGGGTAGTGGGGAAGATGCAAAAATCCATTATTGTGGATTTTATAGCAGACCACTTATAAAACAGTTACAAAACATTTACAAAAGGGGAATCATGCTTGACAAATCTATTGGAACTCTTTGAAGATGTAACTAGTTGGGTTGATCAGAGGAAGGCAGTATATGTGGTTTATTTGAACTTTCAGAAGGATTTCGACAAAGCCCCACATAAGAGAGCAATGTGTAAAATTAAAGTGCATTGAATTGGTGGCAACGAATTGAGATTGATGGGAAATTAGTTCGCAGATAAGAAAGACAGAATAGAAATAAATAAAATGTGAGGCTGGATGAACACAGCAGGCCAAGCAGCATCTCAGGAGCACAAAAGCTGATGTTTCGGGCCTAGACCCTTCATCAGAGAGGGGATGGGGAGAGGGAACTGGAATAAATAGGTAGAGAGGGGGAGGCAGACCGAAGATGGAGAGAAAAGAAGATAGGTGGAGAGAGTAAAGGTGGGGAGGTACGGAGGGGATAGGTCAGTCCAGGGAAGATGGACAGGTCAAGGAGGTGGGATGAGGTTAGTAGGTAGATGGGGGTGCGGCTTGGGGTGGGAGGAAGGGATGGGTGAGAGGAAGAACCGATTAGGGAGGCAGAGACAGGTTGGACTGGTTTTGGGATGCAGTGGGTGGGGGGGGGAAGAGCTGGGCTGGTTGTGTGGTGCAGTGGGGGGAGGGGGCGAACTGGGCTGGTTTAGGGATGCAGTAGGGGAAGGGGAGATTTTGAAACTGGTGAAGTCCACATTGATACCATTAGGCTGCAGGGTTCCCAGGCGGAATATGAGTTGCTGTTCCTGCAACCTTCGGGTGGCATCATTGTGTCAGTGCAGGAGGCCCATGATGGACATGTCATCAAGAGAATGGGAGGGGGAGTGGAAATGGTTTGCGACTGGGAGGTGCAGTTGTTGTTGCCCATTTCCACTCCCCCTCCCATTCTCTAGATGACATGTCCATCATGGGCCTCCTGCACTGCCACAATGATGCCACCCGAAGGTTGCAGGAACAGCAACTCATATTCCGCCTGGGAACCCTGCAGCCATATGGTATCAATGTGGACTTCACCAGTTTCAAAATCTCCCCTTCCCCCACTGCATCCCAAAACCAGCCCAGTTCATCCCCTCCCCCCACTGCACCACACAACCAGCCCAGCTCTTCCCCCCCACCCACTGCATCCCAAAACCAGTCCAACCTGTCTCTGCCTCCCTAACCGGTTCTTCCTCTCACCCATCCCTTCCTCCCACCCCAAGCCGCACCCCCAGCTACCTACTAACCTCATCCCACCTCCTTGACCTGTCCGTCTTCCCTGGACTGACCTATCCCCTCCCTACCTCCCCACCTACACCCTCTCCACCTATATAATAAAATGTGAGGCTGGATGAACACAGCAGGCCAAGCAGCATCTCAGGAGCACAAAAGCTGACGTTTCGGGCCTAGACCCTTCATCAGAGAGGGGGATGGGGGGAGGGAACTGGAATAAATAGGGAGAGAGGGGGAGGCGGACCGAAGATGGAGAGTAAAGAAGATAGGTGGAGAAGGTGTGGGTGGGGAGGTAGGGAGGGGATAGGTCAGTCCAGGGAAGACGGACAGGTCAAGGAGGTGGGATGAGGTTAGTAGGTAGCTGGGGGTGCGGCTTGGGGTGGGAGGAAGGGATGGGTGAGAGGAAGAACCGGTTAGGGAGGCAGAGACAGGTTGGACTGGTTTTGGGATGCAGTGGGTGGGGGGGAAGAGCTGGGCTGGTTGTGTGGTGCAGTGGGGGGAGGGGATGAACTGGGCTGGTTTAGGGATGCAGTGGGGGAAGGGGAGATTTTGAAACTGGTGAAGTCCACATTGATACCATATGGCTGCAGGGTTCCCAGGCGGAATATGAGTTGCTGTTCCTGCAACCTTCGGGTGGCATCATTGTGGCAGTGCAGGAGGCCCATGATGGACATGTCATCAAGAGAATGGGAGGGGGAGTGGAAATGGTTTGCGACTGGGAGGTGCAGTTGTTTGTTGCGAACTGAGTGGAGGTGTTCTGCAAAGCGGTCCCCAAGCCTCCGCTTGGTTTCCCCAATGTAGAGAAAGCCGCACCGGGTACAGTGGATGCAGTATACCACATTGGCAGATGTGCAGGTGAACCTCTGCTTAATGTGGAATGTCATCTTGGGGCCTGGGATGGGGGTGAGGGAGGAGGTGTGGGGACAAGTGTAGCATTTCCTGCGGTTGCAGGGGAAGGTGCCGGGTGTGGTGGGGTTGGAGGGCAGTGTGGAGCGAACAAGGGAGTCACGGAGAGAGTGGTCTCTCCGGAAAGCAGACAGGGGTGGGGATGGAAAAATGTCTTGGGTGGTGGGGTCGGATTGTAAATGGCGGAAGTGTCGGAGGATAATGCGTTGTATCCGGAGGTTGGTAGGGTGGTGTGTGAGAACGAGGGGGATCCTCTTGGGGCGGTTGTGGCGGGGGCGGGGTGTGAGGGATGTGTCGCGGGAAATGCGGGAGACGCGGTCAAGGGCGTTCTCAATCACCGTGGGGGGGAAGTTGCGGTCCTTAAAGAACTTGGACATCTGGGATGTGCGGGAGTGGAATGTCTTATCGTGGGAGCAGATGCGGCGGAGGCGGAGGAATTGGGAATAGGGGATGGAATTTTTGCAGGAGGGTGGGTGGGAGGAGGTGTATTCTAGGTAGCTGTGGGAGTCGGTGGGCTTGAAATGGACATCAGTTACAAGCTGGTTGCCTGAGATGGAGACTGAGAGGTCCAGGAAGGTGAGGGATGTGCTGGAGATGGCCCAGGTGAACTGAAGGTTGGGGTGGAAGGTGTTGGTGAAGTGGATGAACTGTTCGAGCTCCTCTGGGGAGCAAGAGGCGGCGCCGATACAGTCATCAATGTACCGGAGGAAGAGGTGGGGTTTGGGGCCTGTGTAGGTGCGGAAGATGGACTGTTCCACGTAACCTACAAAGAGGCAGGCATAGCTGGGGCCCATGCGGGTGCCCATGGCCACCCCCTTAGTCTGTAGGAAGTGGGAGGAGTCAAAAGAGAAGTTGTTGAGTGTGAGGACGAGTTCCGCTAGGCGGATGAGAGTGTCGGTGGAGGGGGCCTGGTCGGGCCTGCGGGACAGGAAGAAGCGGAGGGCCTTGAGGCCATCTCCATGCAGAATGCAGGTGTACAGGGACTGGACGTCCATGGTGAATATGAGGTGTTGGGGGCCAGGGAATTGGAAGTCCTGGAGGAGGTGGAGGGCGTGGGTGGTGTCACGGACATAGGTGGGGAGTTCCTGGACCAAAGGGGAGAAAATGGAGTCCAGATAGGTGGAGATGAGTTCGGTGGGGCAGGAGCAGGCTGAGACGATGGGTCGACCAGGGCAGGCAGGTTTGTGGATTTTGGGAAGGAGATAGAAACGGGCCGTGCGGGGTTGGGGAACAACCCTTGAGATTGAGAACGCCCTTGACCGCGTCTCCCGCATTTCCCGCGACACATCCCTCACACCCCGCCCCCGCCACAACCGCCCCAAGAGGATCCCCCTCGTTCTCACACACCACCCTACCAACCTCCGGATACAACGCATTATCCTCCGACACTTCCGCCATTTACAATCCGACCCCACCACCCAAGACATTTTTCCATCCCCACCCCTGTCTGCTTTCCGGAGAGACCACTCTCTCCGTGACTCCCTTGTTCGCTCCACACTGCCCTCCAACCCCACCACACCCGGCACCTTCCCCTGCAACCGCAGGAAATGCTACGCTTGTCCCCACACCTCCTCCCTCACCCCCATCCCAGGCCCCAAGATGACATTCCACATTAAGCAGAGGTTCACCTGCACATCTGCCAATGTGGTATACTGCATCCACTGTACCCGGTGCGGCTTTCTCTACATTGGGGAAACCAAGCGGAGGCTTGGGGACCGCTTTGCAGAACACCTCCGCTCAGTTCGCAACAAACAACTGCACCTCCCAGTCGCAAACCATTTCCACTCCCCCTCCCATTCTCTTGATGACATGTCCATCATGGGCCTCCTGCACTGCCACAATGATGCCACCCGAAGGTTGCAGGAACAGCAACTCATATTCCGCCTGGGAACCCTGCAGCCATATGGTATCAATGTGGACTTCACCAGTTTCAAAATCTCCCCTTCCCCCACTGCATCCCTAAACCAGCCCAGTTCATCCCCTCCCCCCACTGCACCACACAACCAGCCCAGCTCTTCCCCCCCACCCACTGCATCCCAAAACCAGTCCAACCTGTCTCTGCCTCCCTAACCGGTTCTTCCTCTCACCCATCCCTTCCTCCCACCCCAAGCCGCACCCCCAGCTACCTACTAACCTCATCCCACCTCCTTGACCTGTCCGTCTTCCCTGGACTGACCTATCCCCTCCCTACCTCCCCACCCACACCTTCTCCACCTATCTTCTTTACTCTCCATCTTCGGTCCGCCTCCCCCTCTCTCCCTATTTATTCCAGTTCCCTCCCCCCATCCTCCTCTCTGATGAAGGGTCTAGGCCCGAAACGTCAGCTTTTGTGCTCCTGAGATGCTGCTTGGCCTGCTGTGTTCATCCAGCCTCACATTTTATTATCTTGGAATCTCCAGCATCTGCAGTTCCCATTATCTCTCTCCCTCTCCACCTATCTTCTTTACTCTCCATCTTCGGTCCGCCTCCCCCTCTCTCCCTATTTATTCCAGTTCCTTCCCCCCATCCCCCTCTCTGATGAAGGGTCTAGGCCCGAAACGTCAGCTTTTGTGCTCCTGAGATGCTGCTGGGCCTGCTGTGTTCATCCAGCCTCACATTTTATTATCTTGGAATCTCCAGCATCTGCAGTTCCCATTATCTCTGATAGAAATAAATAGGCCTTTTTCTGAATGGCAGGGATTGACGAGTGGAAAACAATAGGATCCCTGGTATTCACTGTACATGTTAATGATTTCGACAAGGGAGCTAAACATAATATCACAAAATTTGCAGATGACATAAAACTAGTTAGGACGGGGAGGAGGATAAACAGATGTTGCAATGTGATTTGGAAATGAATGAGTGGACAAATGCATGGCAGAAATTCAGTGTAATGTAGATTAATAGGATGTTATCCACTTTAGTAGAGAAATATAGGCAAATGTTTGTGAATTCAGAGATTGGAAAATTCAGTGAGATCTTGTTATCATTATGCATCAGTCATTGAATGTAAATGTGCATGTGCAGCTGACAATAAACTAAGAAAACTGTGTGTTGGTCTTCACAGGGGGGGTGGATTCAAGTACGGGAACAGAGATATCTTGCTGCAATTATACAGGGCATTGGTGAGGCCATACTTGGGGTAGTTTTGGTCTCCTTATCTGTGGAAAGATGTTCTTGCTATAGAGGGAGTACTGTGAAGGCTTAGCAAATTGATTCCTGGGATGGCAGGACTGATTCATGAGCAGAGCTTGAGGTAGTTAGAATTGTATGTATTGGGGTGTAGAAGAATGAGGGGGAATCTCACAGAAACCCAGAAAATTTTAAAGTATTTTGAGGTACCCTGATGATCTGAAAGTTGTTATATAAATTCAAGACGCAAGCGTAGAAGATTGATGCATTTATAACTTCTGGGATCTTTGCCCACATGCAAGCTAGACCTGCAACAAATTTGGGAAGTGTAAATCCTAGTGCAGTCCCAAAATTGTTGTGACCATTGGCATCATAGTTTTTGATTTTCATCTGTAGTTTAGATTATCAGCTATGTTGGGAAATAGCCCTACCCATGAGAAAAGTTTGTACACAAGGGTATCCACGCACTATACATTGCATGCATGATCACTCACTCTATTTAATCTTTCATCCTCAACTGAGGTTATTTATAAAGACCCCTTAGTTTACTGGTTCATTTGAATGACGGAACATCCTCCAATCCAACACTCCCTCAGTGAGGAAGCGTTAATGCGTCAGTCTTGATTATGTGCTTGTTTTGGGAGCCATAGCTGAGCCTATAACTTTGTCATTGGGGTGAGAGTGCTGCTCAGTTAGCTGAACACCAAAAGTCAGTGTGTCCGAAGTTTGAAAGTTTGTCACCAGTCTCAACAATGGGGATCTATCGAGAAATAACAGCAACAACAGAAGTAAAGAAGCCCAAGGACTCAGACTTAAAGCTGATCACAAATGATTTATCCCTATTAATACAAGGTGAAACCTCTAACAGCAGTGAAACACTTTGAAATGCATCAGTTGGTCATAAGATTACAGAGCATAATTCTTGCATGAATGCAACTCTCGTTACAACACACTCATCTCATGATTATCCAGTTATCATGCTTTGCAATCAACCCCAATACTCAGCATCATTTACAAGAAGTTACTGTTATCTTCCTCCAGCCTTTGGAGACACAAATTGCAAAGTTATAGCTGCTGGTCAAAACTTAGACATAGCAATGAGTCACAATTTCAGGTACTTTTATTCTAATCTAATTTTGGCATCATTTTCCTTGCTTTGGTGCTATCAGTTAATATTAAGATATCATAATTAACCTTAAGATAACCTTCTAATCACATATCCACACTGTTACAATCAATGCCAAACAGAGTTTAGAAGATTGAGATGAGATCTAACCAAGATTGAGAAAATAGACGTCAAGAGGATGCTTCTTCACTTTGGACTATCAAGAATGAGTTTTACAATAAGAAGCAATAGACTTAAAACAGAGATGAAGAGAAATTAGTTCTCTCAAAGCATGAAGAATCTGTGAAATTCAGCAACCCAGAGTCTGATGGATGCTAGGACATTGAGTAAATTTAAGAAGGAGATGGACATTTTTAATTAGTAATGGGTTGAAGGATTAGGGGAGGAGAGTGGAGTTGAGGCTGAGAAGAGATCAGCTACCATCGTGTTAAGTGGTGAAGCAGGCCCAAGGGTCTGAATTGCCTATTCATGCTCCAAGTTCTTAAGTCCTTATATATGGAAATCCACAAGGGCAAGGAAAAGAGAGGTGACAAGCAAATATCATGTTTTCTATATGTAAACAATAACTGACCTAGTATGTATTGGTTTATCTCAGCTACTGGCAGATTTTGGTCAAATATTAAACACATTGAGAGGAAATTCTGAGGCCTAAGAGGGGATTTACTGACACAACAGAACCTCAAACTAATCAGAGGCAAAGACAGAGTACACAAGTCCCAGTACAAATAAAGCCATTCACAATTTGGGTGAAGATATAGGTGCTAGCAAAAGGGAGGACGTTGGTGCCAATGAACATATCGATTCTATGTACATTAAGAGATTAGTAAACATATTTTATCAATTTTCAACAACCATCACCTGATTTTAATACTCAAGGCCTTCATGGCCAAAGATAAATACTGACCTGAAATGGTTGCTGTGATCACCTGAGCACAGATTGACACGGAATCACAAAATTATGACAGTGCAGAGGAAGCACTTTGGAGCCTGCAACAATCCAGGAGAACTCTCTTCATGCAGATCCAACCGACTAGCAATCCTGCTTCCCCCTTCTTCACAGTTACGTTGACTGGTCTGGGGTGTGGTCACTGGCAGAGGCTATAGCTCTGGTTGGCTGGCCGGTCACCGAACTGATGTTAGGCCAAAGCCTGAACTTTCTAACAAGCACCAAGAAGTCGCTTGGCTGGTGCTGAGAAGGGCACTACCTGTGAGATCCTTTATGTCAGGCTGCATAACCTCACACTGCCCTCGAAGTGGCTGCAGTGGGGGGTGCTGAGACTGTCACACATCTCTTTCTGGAATGTGCCTATGCAAAGAAAGTCTGGAGGAAGATGCAATGGCTTGTGTCGAGGTTCATGCTGAAGAGTTCCATGATCCAGGACTCTGTGCTCCACAGTCTGTTCACTGGGCCGCACAGCAAGACAAAAGTCAACTGTGCCTGGAAGATCATCAACTCGGTAAAAGACTCTTTGGTCCGCCTGAAACTTGTTGGTCTTTCAGAACAAGGTGTTGGCCCTGACTGAGTGTTGCAGACTGGCACAATCCAAGGTCCAGGACTACGTGCTGAGGGACACACTAAAATTTGGGGCAACTGCTGCCAAGATACAGAGAAGGAAAAGCACTGTCTGAGGTCTTCGTACTGAAGGTAAATTGGGGTCCATTCAGTTTTCTTAACCTCACAGTGCCTCAAATAAATGTAAATGTTAATATTGAACATGTAAGAGGGTTCGTTGGTTTTTTGCACAGAGTCAAAGTCAAACGTTTTGCTTATTTATTTGATATGTAAATGCATAAAACTGAAACTGCTTTTGTGACAATGTATATATGTATGAAGAAAAGTTTTATGATTAAAATGTATTTTTGAAATAAAAAAGAACCAAAGCCAACAGAAAGACCCACTATTTGCAGGTCAGCTCAACTAGCGATCTCACAGGTTGTTCTCACAACCCAGCGATGAGAAGTCCCCTCCCAAAATGCAAACAGTGATGTCTCAGCACCTTTTGAGAGCCTCGTGCTCCTCAGTGAGATGATCAACTACATGCAGGACAGAGGGGTGGATGTCTGCCTCATCAGCCTGGACCAGGTAAAGGCCTTTGACAGGATATTGCACACATACACCTTGGACATGTTCTTCAAAAAGGAGTTTGGGGAGGGAAAGTACAGTTGGTTCCAACTGCTCTACATCAACATCATTAGTGCAGCCTTAATCAATGGGTGGGAAACTGAAAGCTTCCTGATCAGGTCCGGAGTCAGGCAGGGCTTCCCACTCTCTCCTGCCTTGTCTGTGTGCTGTACAGAGCCTTTTGCTGAGTCCATCAGGAAGGATGTGAGCTTGAGAGGGACAGTTATTCCAGGCAGCGGCAAACTGACCTTGGGAGCCAGGTAAGTCGAAGTATGAGCGAGACCATGTTCTTTGGGAACTGGGCCGACCAATCCTTTCTTACCTTCACATCAGGGCAAATTACCTGAAAATGCTGGGTATATGGTTTGGAGGGGCCAGGGCATGCACAAAATCTTGGCAAGAGTATATCGCCAAAGTGAAGTAGTAACAGGTCTTTTGGGAACACTGGGCCCCATCCATTGTGGGTAAAAATCTGGTCATCAGGTGTGAAATGCTTTCTCTGTTGTTGTATATGGCATAGATCCAGCCCATTCCATGAAACTGCACTGTTTCAGTCGCCTGAGCCATCTTCCATTTCTCCTGGAAGCCTAAGAAAGACCAGGTCTGCAGGAATAATGGGAACTGCAGATGCTGGAGAATCCAAGATAACAAAGTGTGAAGCTGGGTGAACACAGCAGGCCAAGGAGCATCTTAGGAGCACAAAACCTGATATTTCGGGCCTAGACCCTTAATCTCTGATGAAGGGTCTAGGCCCGAAACATCAGCTTTCGTGGTCCTAAGATGCTGCTTGGCCTGCTGTGTTCACTCAGCTTCACACTTTGTTATCCAAGTCTGCAGGAACTCCAAGTACAAAACTCTGGATAAGGGGGGAAGAACACACTCCATGCCACCTTCATCCTGGTGGCCACATTTGTGCATGGATACATCAAGCTGTGTATAGACCCTCAGTATGCAAACACCAAGTGCCATTATGTACTGAGGTTCTACCCCAGGCGTTGCAAAGGATGGGACTAGTCTCGCCGCTGCAGAACACCCCAAGAAGTTGGGCTGCTCTGTATCACCTGTCCTTCCACAAGAAATTTGCAAAGAAAAACGCCCTTGACCACCTGTCCTTCAGGAAGTGGTCAACATGCAATGTCCTCAAGACCCTGAGGGAAAAGGAGAAGGTTTCACTTGGTCCCTTGAGCAGACCATCAAAGTCATTTGGCAGCATGCCTCATCACCAGAACTTTCTAACAAGCACATCACCCTCCAAGGAAATGGTAAGCCTTTGTCGGCATCTTTGGCAGGGGCATTTGCGAGAGGGGGCCGGCTCCCCGAGCATGTGCAGCAGTGGCGGCAACATCAGTGGCTCCTCCTAGTGATCAGTTTCAGAAGCTGTGGAGCATGTCTCAGGAGGAAGCTGACCGAGGCCTAGGCCAAGGATAGGTCCAGGGAGGTAAGACTTTAAGATCTGGGCATTTTCCTTTTACTGTTTGTTTTATTTCTTTACTTTTTTTAAAAAAATATGGTTTTGTATTTTGAATTTTAAAATGGCATCAGAGAATGGTGACTTTGTACACTTCTCACTCCTTTCCTGTACTTGAGTACATGTGACAATAAATTCTAATTCTAATTCCTTACTTCATTTACACATCACTTTACATCTATGCCTGCTCATTCTTGTTACTTTTGCAGGCCAAAATCAATGCAACCTATCTACTCTGTTCAGCACACCCCTGATTTCAAAAACCTCAACCAGATCTATATAGAGGGGATGTCAGAGGCAGGTTCTTTACGCAGAGAGTTGTGAGAGCATGGAATGCGTTGCCAGCAGCAGTTGTGGAAGCAAGGTCATTGGGGTCTTTTAAGAGACTGCTGGACATGTATATGGTCACAGAAATTTGAGGGTGCATACATGAGGATCAATGGTCGGCACAACATTGTGGGCTGAAGGGCCTGTTCTGTGCTGTACTGTTCTATGTTCTATGTTCTATCTCTCAGCCAGGGAGAACAGGCCCAACTTTTTCAAACTATCCTCATCACTGAAGGTTCTCATATTTGGAACCATTCTTGTAACTCACTTGTACACTTTCTCCAATCCATTCGCATCGATCTTTTAAATAAGGTGCCCACAATTGCACACAATACTCCTGCTGAGGTCTAACAAGTGCCTTGTACCATTCAACATTACCTCCTGTTTTTGATAATGCCTTTAACACTGTATGCTTTATTGACTGCCCTCTCCACCTGTCTTCCCACCTTTAACGGTCTATGCTTGTTAACACCCAGGTCTCTCTACTCCTGCACCCCCTGTCGAATTGTACTTCCTATTTTCAATGCTCTTGGTACCAAAATGTATCACCTCACACTTCTCTGCATTGAATCTCATGTGCCATCTATCTGCCTACTCCACTGACTTGTCAATGTTCTCTTGGAGTTCCACACTATCCTTCTTACAGTCCACAATTCCTCTACATTTACTGTCATATACAAACTTGAAAGTATTCCCTGCCCACCAATAGGAAGATCATTAATATATATGAGTCAAAGCAAAAGTCTGCCATCGTACTGACTCTTCCTAATCAACCCATCTATTTCCATGTGGCCACTGATTCTATTCTGAATAATTGTTTCCAAATGTTTCTTCATCACCAAAGTTAAACTGACTGATCTGTGACTGCTGGCATTATCTTCACAACTGTCTTGAACAAGGACATAATGTTTGCATTTCTCCAGTTGTCTGGCACCTCCCCGGAATTCAGGGAAGACTTAAACATTATGGCCATGCCTTCAGAATTTCTACCCTCACTTTCTTCAAAATTTTGGATACATCTCATCCAGTCCTAGATAATAAAATGTGAGGCTGGATGAACACAGCAGGCCAAGCAGCATCTCAGGAGCACAAAAGCTGATGTTTCGGGCCTAGACCCTTCATCAGAGAGGGGGATGGCGAGAGGGAACTGGAATAAATAGGGAGAGAGGGGGAGGCGGACCGAAGATGGAGAGAAAAGAAGATAGGTGGAGAGAGTATAGGTGGGGAGGTAGGGAGGGGATAGGTCAGTCCAGGGAAGATGGACAGGTCAAGGAGGTGGGATGAGGTTAGTGGGTAGATGGGGGTGCGGCTTGGGGTGGGAGGAAGGGATGGGTGAGAGGAAGAACCAGTTAGGGAGGCAGAGACAGGTTGGACTGGTTTTGGGATGCAGTGGGTGGGGGGGAAGAGCTGGGCTGGTTGTGTGGTGCAGTGGGGGGAGGGGACGAACTGGGCTGGTTTAGGGATGCAGTAGGGGAAGGAGAGATTTTGAAACTGGTGAAGTCCACATTGATACCATTAGGCTGCAGGGTTCCCAGGCGGAATATGAGTTGCTGTTCCTGCAATCTTCGGGTGGCATCATTGTGGCACTGCAGGAGGCCCATGACGGACATGTCATCTAGAGAATGGGAGGGGGAGTGGAAATGGTTTGTGACTGGGAGGTGCAGTTGTTTGTTGCGATCTGAGCGGAGGTGTTCTGCATAGCAGTCTCCAAGCCTCCGCTTGGTTTCCCCAATGTAGAGGAAGCCACACCGGGTACAATGGATGCAGTATACCACATTCCACATTAAGCAGAGGTTCACCTGCACCTCTGCCAATGTGGTATACTGCATCCACTGTACCCGGTGTGGCTTCCTCGACATTGGGGAAACCAAGCGGAGGCTTGGAGACCGCTATGCAGAACACCTCCGCTCAGTTCGCAACAAACAACTGCACCTCCCAGTCACAAACCATATCCACTCCCCCTCCCATTCTCTAGATGACATGTCCGTCATGGGCCTCCTGCAGTGCCACAATGATGCCACCCGAAGGTTGCAGGAACAGCAACTCATATTCCGCCTGGGAACCCTGCAGCCTAATGGTATCAATGTGGACTTCACCAGTTTCAAAATCTCCCCTTCCCCTACTGCATCCCTAAACCAGCCCAGTTCGCCCCCTCCCCCCACTGCACCACACAACCAGCCCAGCTCTTCCCCCCCCCCACCCACTGCATCCCAAAACCAGTCCAACCTGTCTCTGCCTCCCTAATCGGTTCTTCCTCTCACCCATCCCTTCCTCCCACCCCAAGCCGCACCCCCATCTACCTACTAACCTCATCCCACCTCCTTGACCTGTCCATCTTCCCTGGACTGACCTATCCCCTCCGTACCTCCCCACCTTTACTCTCTCCACCTATCTTCTTTTCTCTCTATCTTCGGTCTGCCTCCCCCTCTCTACCTATTTATTCCAGTTCCCTCTCCCCATCCCCTCTCTGATGAAGGGTCTAGGCCCGAAACGTCAGCTTTTGTGCTCCTGAGATGCTGCTTGGCCTGCTGTGTTCATCCAGCCTCACATTTTATTATCTTGGAATTCTCCAGCATCTGCAGTTCCCATTATCTCATCCAGTCCTGATACTTTGTTGATCTTCAGTGCCAAAACTCTATCCAAGGCTTCTTCCTTCTTCAGATTCTTTCTTCCTCTGTCACCATTTTCTGTGCTGCATCCTCCTCTTTCATAAAGGCAGATGTAAATATATATTTAACATGCCCACTGCCTCCGTCTGTAAATCTCCTTTTTCAGTCTCCGATCAGCCATACCTCTCTTTCAACCTGTCTCTTCTTGTTCATGTGCATGTACACAAGTCAGGGCAAACATATGGATTAAAAGAAATGTGTCTGCCTTGAGATTATCTAAAAACTGAAACCAGCCGAGTCAATATCAAGAAAATTTGCAACGGCTGATAAATCCATACTTGTTTGAGAGGTTGCGCATCAAATGAAATAAAAGCAGAAACTCAGCAGGTCTAGCAGCATCTGTGGAGATGGAAATAGAGTTAATATTTCAAGCCCCGTTAGTATTCTGCTGAATTTCTTTAACAACATTGTGGATGGAATTAAAGTGCCATAGAGTCATACAGCACAGAAACAGTCATTTTAGTCCAAACAGTCCATGCCGACCATAATCCCAAACTAAACTAGTCCCATCTGTCTGCGCTCGGCCCATGTCCCTCCAAACATTTCTTATCTAAATATCTTTGAAATGTTGTAACTGTACCCACATCTGCCACTTCCTGTGCAAGTTCATTCCATACACAAACTACTCTCACTGTGAAAAAGTAGCTCCTCATGTATTTTTTAAATCTTACCTCTCACCTTAACAATTATGCCCTCTAGTCTTGAAAGGCCCCACCCTAGGGAAAAGGCACCTGCCAGTAACGTTATCTATGCCCTTCATGATTTTATAAACCTCTATATGGTCACCTCTCAGCCTCCTAAGTTCCAAAGAAAAAAAATCCCAGCTTATCCAGCCTCTCCTTATAACTCAAACCTTCCATTCCCACAGCAACATCTGGCAAATCTCTTCAGAACTCTCTTCAGCTTAATAATAGGCTTCCTTTAACAGGCAAAGAGTTTTAGGATTAGTCCAAATGGGAGTAGTTCAGGGAACATCCCATATATTCCACAAAAAGTCAGGTGTAATTGTAACCCATGAAGAAGCGTGTTGATGGGTGGGGACTCTTCCAGATTCTTTCCAAGGAAGAAGTGGTGAGCCTTTAGATCATATCATTGGGGGAATGGATGTGTAGTTGGGCAATTGTGGGATTGCACATCCATGGAGAAGAGTACATGGCTGGGCCAGGAAACTGGAAATTGTGGATACGATGTAATGTGTCAGAAGAATCACAAATGTAAAGCAGAAGAAACTGGATGAGAGGAGGAAAAACATAATCAAGTCAGGAAGAACTGAATTCAGTAAGGCAGGAAGATGCTGAAATGATGAACCTTCCAGGGCAGTATTGTCTGTGGATTTTTGGAGGAAGGTAGAAGCAAGTTATGTGAATAGGAGGAGTACAGATTATATCAGGAAGCAACAGCTTGGTTCTCAATGGTGGAGACATGGTTTGGGTGGATGATAGATGAATATCTCTGAGAGTTGGTGCTCAGTCTCTGCAAGGCAGAGATTGGTAAAGCAATTAACAACAACTTTACCTTTGTCAGCATGCTTGATAACAAAGTCAAGGTCAGACTGAGAGAACAGGCCACTGTGAGGGAACGAGGGAACTGAGTTACAGTAGGTGAAGGGAGCAGAGAAATTCAGGCATCAGCTGGGTGGCCAGCATTTATTGCTCATCACTAGGTTCCCTTGAGAAAGTGATGGTGATCTGCCTTCTTCAATTGCTGCAGTCCACCTTCTGTGGGTTTACCCACAATGCCATTAGTGAGGGAATTCTAGGATTTTGACCCAGCTACAGTAAAAGAAATGATAATAACTTCAGGAGTCTGAGATCATAGCACATCATTGCTATATTGTATTGTCTATTCAGTAGGTGCCTCATATTTTCGCGTCACATTGAAAGAATTTCAACAGTTCAAGCACAGGAATGGTATGGAGCGCAAGTTCAGCGATATCAACCAAGCACAAACACATAAGCAGAATGTTTTGTCCAAACACTGAAGTAAATGAGCTTAGCAGCTACTCAGAATTCAGACTGAATCCAGACTGGGCTAGACAGTTGTTCACATTCAGAAACACTACACATTCTGTTAAGAGGGAATTTCTAACTACATTGTTCTGAGGAGATCCCTAAACATATGCCAAACAATAGAGTTGCTAAACATTAATATTCGATTTAAAGAACAGTTACAGAAACAGACATAAGATCAAGATAAGCAGAGCAATGTCAAATTGAGAGTGCTTTCAGGAAGACAGATAATATTTGTTAGAAATTATATGAACAAAGAGACTTGAAGCCCAGGAGCAACATTACACAGGAAAGGTTCACACAATTATAAAGTTCAAATGCAAACAGAAAACTGGCTACACCACATACAGCAGCTCTGGCATAGCTTATCTGAAATGTGAGAAGCTTAGACACATGGAAAATAGGAGCAACAGTAGGCTATTTGGCCTTTCATGCCTGTCCCACCATTTGGTATGATCATGGCTGTTCATGTAACCCAGTATCTTGTTCCCAATTTCTCCCGATACTCTTTGCTAACTGTAACCTAGGAATTTTACCTAACTCCTTCTTGAAAACATTCAATATTTTGGTCTCAATCAATTTTTGTATTAGAGAATTCCACAGGCTCACCACTCTCTGGGTGAAGAAATTTCTCCTTATCTCAGTCTTAAATGGCCTACTTCTATATTTAGACTGTGTCCCCTGCTTCTAGGCAGGGATGGCTTGACAACCTTGACTAGCAGTCAAGCTTATACCAGCAAGATAACCTGAGGTTTCTCAAGATCATGATATATTCTTCAAAAGTAAAAGGTTTGATAGTCTCAGGGAGATCTGTTTATTCCTACATACACTTTCAGACCTCATAACAATCTAGAGGCAGATAGAGATGCTCTTCACTTTGCCTTTGAGAAGAGATCTTTGTAGCTTTAAACTGTGATCAGATGGCCAATATACAGACATTTTCATTTCCTAATGTTCTTTTCTTTAGAGTTCTTTTGTTACAAATTTAAACATCTCTTAATTTGTCTTCTGTTTAATTTTTAGCATTATTCTTAATAGTCACGTATCAACGTTATATAATAGACCTGATGGCCTTAAATTAAATGACCAAATTTTAAAAAGATAATCTACACTGAGGACAAATGATGAAAGTAGGGCAAACGATGACTTATATGTTCAAATACAAGTATTAAGTTTTCAAAGAGACTCAAACCACATCTGTCCGAATGGTTCCCAAAGGAATGAATCCAAACTTTATGGTTCCACCAGCAAGAAAAGATCCAACTATACCAGTATCCGGCCAATGAATCAAACATAGTCAAATGCTTGTCTCATCCTCTTTTGAATCATTTGTATGTGTGGCTCATTTAGTTCTTAATTGCCATAAACATCATATGTGGAGTATTGTCAAAAGTGCAGTCAAGTGAGACAATGTAAGAGGGACAAATAAAAAGATAGCATTTGCCCAACCTAGTCTAATCCTTGTCTTCTCCTCTCCAGTTCATTTGACAAGCTTCTTAAATTTGTCTCCTTTGTTACTGAGCCATCTATCAATAGCAACAATTTCTGCCTCTCCAGGAACATTAAGTTTTAACTAAAATGTGAAGCCCAGAATTGGACACAGTACTCCCGGTGAAGCCAATGAAGTCACCAATAAAGGGTGAGGATAACTTCCTTGCTTTTGTAGTCGATGTCCCTCTTTGTACGGCTGAAGATCCCATCTACCTTTTTGACAGATTTATCAATTCGCCCTCCAAACTTCACAGATTAAAACATATGCATTCTAAGATTGCCAACAATTGGAGAACATCTTCCTGGAAGTATTGTTGTGTGACCTTCTGCTCCCAATATTCCTTTCACCAAATACACAGCTTTATCCTCATGATGTCCTACCTTTCTACATCACTTGGAAAGTGAATACACCCTCCATCAGTTTAGTCTACTTGTGGATCAAAAGACAGTTGCTCTCGTATTTTATAAATAATGAACACATGATCAAATGGCATACTGACTTTTCTGCTTGGTTTGTGAGTAGTAATGTCCAGAAGGTTAGAGTCTATTTCCTGTAAATTCCATGGGAAACCTTAATATGATTCTCCACGTGTTTCCACTCCTGCAGCTCCTTGAAGATTACATGATTCAGTTCACATTGCCCCTTCACATTTTTCATCTCAAAACACGTCACTTCGGACCTTCCTGTGACATTTCACCTGTTATTTATTTCTGCACTTTCCCTGTTTATCAAAGTGCTCCTGAAGCCCAGGGGGCAGCATGGTATAGTTCTCTCCAGGCTGAGAAAGCAAGCATGACTCTTTCTTTTAGCCAAATTTGCAAAAATGTTGCCATTGCCCTTTTACTGCTAATGTACTCCACGACCTATTATGCTGAATTTTATGAATCTTCTGTTGAAAATATATTTACACACACAAAGAAAAGTCATTATTGAATCAAAGAACTCAGTCAACTTGGCATGCGTGTTTTACCTGAAAAAAATCCTCATTGATTGCCTTTTTTAATTCATGATTTTTGTTATCGAAAATTAATTTTATTCCACATAATGTCAGATGATTTGCACTCCACTCAGTTGTGATAGAACTGATTTATATATGGACACTGGCTGCAAACTGTTAAAAAGGGTAACACTTCTTCACATGAGGAAGGGCGGTTATTGATAGGTCACCTTTCACAATATCTAGACATTTCAAAATGCACTACAGCCAATGAAATAGAAGCAATCACTATATAATGCATATATGAAGATCAGGAGCTTAGAAACTTCACACAAATACATATGTTTTATAACAATTTATTATTTTGCTATCAGACAAGTTGAGTTTAAAAGGAAATAATAGTGATGTTAAGAGGAAGAGTGGGAATAATTTAAACAGCGATTTGAAAGTGTTTCCACAGACACAAAGTGCTAAATAACATTTGTACATGCATCAAAATATCTTGATTCTACGACAATATTAGCTTATTAGAACAATATAGAATTTTAATAACTATAATCTGCATTTACAGTAATATTTCAATTCTGTCAAATCAATATGATTTCTAGAAAATATGCCAGTTACATAAATATTATATAAATAACAGTCCATATTCATTTGTGTTGAAGGTAGCAATGTTGTTTAGTTAATAAATTAATATTTCATGTGGGATTTTGTACTTTAGAGAAAGAAATGAGACATTCAAATATAACAAATGCTTGCAGATGTCCTCCCAATGCACAAAGTTAATTAAGGTAGATCTCACTATTCTTCAAAGTATCACTGTCTGTATGTTTTCATGGAAAACTTCATCAAGTTTTTCAGAAATGCAGCAAGTTGAATTTCTGAATCAGTGTACAATATGCAATTCTCTGCCTGTGTGAATAAAATTATCAATTACACTTTACGGTCACAAAGTATGTATGCAATTAAACAGCATTATCACACTCTGGAAAGGAAAAAAACTCTTGCATTTACTTAGAAACTTCCATGATCACTAGACATTTCAAAGTGCTTTAAAGTGTATGAAATACTGTTTAACCACTGTACAAGGTAGAAAAATGTAACACAGTAAACTCTCACAGATGGCAATGTGATAACGGCCAAACAATCTGTTTTTGCACCGCTGATTGAGTTGTAACTATTGGCCAACATTTGGAGAACTCATCTACAATTTGTCAAAATAAAGTCAGGAGATTTTTTACAACCATATAGGAGGTGACTCAGTTTAGTCTCTAATCTGAAGACAGCATCTGCAACAATGCATTACTCTAATCCCTCAGCACTACACTGGAAATGTCAGTCATGATCATGTGCTCAAACTCTGGACTGATACATGAAACAAAAACCTTGTGAGTTAGAGAAGAAAATAGCAGAAGTCTGTTAAAAAAAATTTGTAGGTATTAGAAATTAGGTGTAGGTATTAGAAATCGCAACCACTGAACCTGGTGAAACACCTTTGAGTAATAGATATGGGGAGCTGCAGGGTAATTGTGTGCCACAGATTGGCAAATAAGCTGAGGGTATTTTTCAGATATAAGTGTCACTCGCAAGGCAATACTAAGATTCCCTTAGTAACTGATATCGGGCCATCTCCTAGAATCACCTTAAAAGGCAGTTAAGGGTAAGAGTCAGCTAGGCTGCTGAGTAAGCCACAGTTATAGCTAAACCAAATCAGATAAAGACGTTTCCTTCAGTGAAGATTGTTCATCAGTCAGTTGTGTGTTTCTTAAATGATAAGCTACCCTAATCAGTTTTACTAACATCAGCCTTTTTATTTTCTAAATTGAAGTCAAGGTCTCAACATACTATGGTGATATTTGAACTTGAGATTGTTAGCACAGATCTCTGGATGTTATTGGAATATACTTACTTGACCAGTCAAGTATATTCCAAAAGCAGAAAATATATTCAGAACTTTTTATATTCTATCTAAAAGATTTAATGAAGTAGTCTGTTGCATTACTTCGCCTTACTTTTTCTCCAATTTTCAACAAGTTGACTTTAAGTCCCTCCAGGTCATTTTGGATAGGTTGACAGCAAGTAATATTCTTCAGAACTTTGGCAGCCTTGCAAAATATTTCTGATTCACGCTGATGCTGAAACCAAATTAGTGAATGTTAAACACAGAAAATATGACAATAATTGAAATTCAATAGATTGTCCCTTTTTTATGTCAGATTTTTTTCATTGAATCAATCTATAGCTAATAGTTATGAAAGAAGCCTTGAAAATATTTTGATTATTAACAATGATTTTCTCTTTCATGATGGAAAAAGCTAAAAGACATTTTCAAGGTCGGGGGTAAAAACGTAGAAATGTTTATAGATATAAATTTCTTTGCTAAAGTAATGGAGTAAGAAACTTAAGACAAACGCAGCAGGTAGCTGTGAAAACAAAGTTTAAGTCTGCTCAGAGCCAGAGTATCAGTAAGTTTCAATTTGAAATAGTGATGTCTTTGTCATTCCAGATATTTAGCAGTTTAGAGTTTCTGATGAAGAATATAACTAATACATGAGTCGATTTTTTTCATACAATAGATGACTGACTTCCTGGAAATTCTCAACATTTTCTACTTTTGAAGCCAGTCTAGAGGCTAGGCCCATATAAATTCCAGAAACTCAGCCCATGGCAAAACACCTAAGTGTTACCCAAATGGCTAGCTAGTATGAAAGTTTCTCTGTGTGGAGCTGGAGGAACACAGCAGAGCAGGCAGCGTCAGAGGAGCAGGAAAGTTGACATTTTGGGTCAGGACCCCTCTTTGGCCCTGACCCGAAATATCAGCTTTCCTGCTCCTCTGATGCTGCCTGGCCTGCTGTGTTCATCCAGCTCCAAGCTGTGTTGTCTCTGACCCCAGCATCTACAGTTTTTGCTATCTCCTTGAAATTTGCTTTCATGGGCTTGCAAAATGAATTATATATGCTCACACAACAAGTGAATATTTAAATCTAATCATCTAATCATTTTCAATAACATTGCAAAATAGTAGATGGGCATTTTAGAAAGTTAAAACATGTGAAACCACATTCTGCATCACTAGCATATTAATATAATTGCATGATATCCCATTCTGTTACATTTGCAGAAGTGCAAATATGTTTCAAATAAGGGGTAAAAGTGAATTCACCCAATAACATTTAAACTTGGTCATAGCCAAATGGGCAAAATACCTGCCTGACTTGTCAACATTGTGGTAGTGGTTCTACCTCTAAGCCAGTACAAGACCGACTTGCTCCAGGGGAATGTCATAATATGTCCAAGTGGGTTGATTAAAAAGTGAAATAACAGTTAACGTCATGGTGATGACACTTGAAGAGTGCAGAGAAGAATTCCCCAGATTTTTTTTTATACCTTTAGTTAACACTCCTTTCATTTTGGCTTAGCTGGAACATTTCATGCTGACAATGGGATAGTAAGAATTTAGTCAGGAGAGAGCTAGGAGCATGAGCTAGGGGCAACTTCACTATACCAGATGGCCTATTGTTTCCTGTCCTCATGGTACGATGAAGCAGCAATGGAACCTGAATCTCATTGATCAGTAATCATCTATTGCTAAATAATACACAGTAGGTTGTCAGTTAGAAAATGTAAATTGTGAATTTGTTCTTCCAAACAATCTGCACTAGGAAGAATAGCCACAATGGTTGAGACGGATTGAAGCTTTACAGCGCTGTAATGATATTTGATATTGTTGCAATCTTTAAAGTATAATTCACACACATCAATTTCATAATCAGACAACAATTTAACTTACTGTCATATTACTGAAAGTGTCCAGCACCAGGATATTATAACAGTCAGGCTTCAAAGAAAAAAAAAGTGCTGTTAAAACTTTATTCAAAGTAACTCATCTCTGACACACAATAGCACAATATGCTTTTTGCCATGCAACTGAAATATTGCTGAAATGTACTGCACTGCCTCTAACATCTTTCTAGGCAGCTAAATGTGGTTGGTAATTTGTCTTAAATTATAGATCCAACTAAAACTCAGAACAAAGTCTTGTAGTTAGAGGCAACATAATTGACGCCAACAGTTCAAGAAGGTAGCTGACCACCACCTTCTCAAAAGCGATTAGCAATGGACAATAAATGCTACCCTTTGTAGTGATGTCAGCATCCTGTAACTGGATAAAAAAGTATATTTTACAATTACGTGCGCTATATGACTATTCCACATAATGATAAACTAATCTTAAGCATATTTATTGTTTCTGTGGTTAAATTAATAAGCAACGAATATTTCTCACATCTCTCTATTTTTGATGAACTTACCTGACCTACACTGTTGGAGGTTACCTAATTTGTTCCTTTTCTTAGATCTAGCTGGAAACCTCAAGTTGTGTAATCAGCTAGATTTCACTGTACGTATCAGATAAATCAAATAGCATCCATTTTGCTTGCTGTAATGTGCATCAAAGTATTATAACCACTATGTCGCATTGTAATATTCAGCAGTAATCAATTATTAGCATAAAAGATACTTACTCCACTTATCTGCCTATTTGTTATATGGTCTAGAGTACTGATGATCTCCATTAATGTCTGGTCTTTTGAGTTCATTGTTGTCACGGCTGCACTATTGATGCACACAACAATGGAGAGAAACATAATCACAACTTTTAGCATCTTGGTTGAGATAACTTAAAATGTTCTGGTTATTTCCACAAGTGATAACAGATTAATGTAATCACTAGAAATGCATGAATATGTGAAGAATGAGCATAGTTTTATAAGCACTCCTCCAATGTCTTGGAAAAACCAAGGTTGTCATTATATTACCGTCAAACCACGTCATCATATCTGAGATTTACCAAAATGAATCATTTCACATGCTTAATTTCATTATGTAAGGTCTTCCCCAAGTACAGAAGCTGGCAGGAAGGAAACTCTTATCAACAATTCTTGAAGTTGGCATTGGTGATTAATTCTGAGATATAGTATTAGACCAGATAAAAGTTATGAAGTTTGCAATTCTTATTCCACAAAATTGGCCTATTTTGAGCATAATTTGATAAAGTCACTTGTGGAATCGTGTGACTTTTCCTATAAGAAACTGCTCAAAATTGGTGGGCACTGAAAATAGAACATCTGAACAATGTAAACAATATAGCCGCAATAGAAACAATTATCCAAGTACTTATTATTTGTATCCAATTTGCTGAAAATTGGTTCACAGTCATCAAGGCTAAATGGTAGCAGAGCCATTGTGGAAGAGTAGTTAGAGTATGAGAGGAGTATGTGATCAGTGGGAGTCACAGCAGAGCTAGACTAGCATTGGGATATCCAATTTACATTTGGGATGCTTTAACATTCAATAAGTGTGTCATAAAGTCATAGAGGTCTACAGCATAGAAAATGGTCCCTCAGCTTGTTGAGTCAGCATCAGTAAAAAGTAAGCACCTAACTATTCTAATCTAAGCATGGTTATCTATAACCACTTAATGTTCAAAGAATACCATCTTACTGTGTACAGCCTCAGAGTTGAGCTGATGAATTACACAAAATAATTGGCTTACAAGTAATGTAGTCATAGCTATGACAGTAATGGTTACAATAATTAGTATTTTACCTTTAATTATCCTCTTTAAAACATGAAACTACCCGAAGGTGCTTCACATCAGAGCTGACTGAAGGGTTTGAATAATTTTCATTTAGTTAAAGGTTACATTTTCGGTCACATTGTAAAAGCAAATGGGAACCACAGGTGTACAAACGCAGGCTAAAAGGAAAGGAATTGCAATAGGGTTAGAATTAGCTCTAACTATAACCCTAACCCTATCAGTAAAATAAAGCTGACCTCTGGTGAAATACAGACAATGCCTGTAAAGGCTGTGGGAAATACTGGTTAATTTGAAGGATATCTGGTTGCAACTAAACAGGATGTTCAGTGCCTGCACCTGGACATTTTGCTGACCATGCAGTTTTGCTCACCTGTTCTGATGGATCTGACTTCTCTGCATGTTGGCCTTCCCTCTCACTCTCCCACCCAACAGTGCAGTTTTGCCCAATCGTCCCACTGCTCCTTTCTTGAGCCCTCTTGCAGATACCTTGGATGTTGTCCACACTGTCTGGTACAGCTTTCTACTTGAACTATGGGTGGTAAATTAAAATATTCCCAATCAAATGTGGTGCTCATGCTGGGGAACTCCACCAAATATGCCAAATGCTATCAAAGAACTCAACAAGTTGATGAAAGCCTAGGAAAACAGGTTATGATCATAACTTTACACTTACATATGGAGAACCAAGCTTATCATTGTGAAATGTAACACTTACTATGGTGGGTTACAAATACCTTTAGGCTTTATACAGAACATTACAGCATTTCAAGCTTCTCCCCTTGAAATAAGTTCATTTGTTTTGATAGTTAAAGCATTTATGACTAAGTCCAAGTAATAAAGAAATAACAACAACTTTGCTATAGAATGTTATTGAGTGAGTAAACTGTTGTTGGGTACGAACATTCATACCACGTGATAACACTCAGCAGATTAACATTTATATAGAGGAGAGGTTTTACATGATTATATTTGAGTTTTCAGATTATTATAAGGCAATATGCAGTTGAAGGGGGTACATCACTCAGAAGGGTATATAGAGCATGAGGTAATAATTAAGGAGTTAGTGGAAGCTGTCAGATTATCAGGAAAAGCGGCAGTAATAAAGGTTGAAGCATATCAGAAGGGAACAGACCCCATTCAATGAGGTAACTGATGGGCAGATGAGACAGATAAGAAGTCATTTGTAACAGGCCATGAGCACCAGATAACAGCAGATGCAATTGGTTTGGAGTAAATAAACATGGTAAGTTTATACAGGCTTACAAAAAAGTCATAGGAAGAACAATGAGTGGTAAAAGGTGCTGGTGGCCTCTCGTGAAGAGAGGAAGGGGCAGTAGCGGCATGCTGCACTCAACGTAATCTCATAAAATATCCCACACACCATGACTCCTCCCACCAAGTTGGGGGAAAATATTGACGTTATTGACAAATTTATAGGATGGGTAGGACCCTATTCCACATAGGACTTTTGTGTGACAAATGTTACTTAAAAAATGTTAGAACAGGTAATCCTAAAATGGGGAATATCATTTCAGATTAATATAGGACAAGGCTGGGATGAGTCATTAAGTTGCAGCAAGTACTTAAGAAGACACATGGAATTTTGGTCTTTGTAACTATGGAGTTTGAACATAGGGATATCTGGCTACAACTAAACAAGATGTTCAGTGTCTGCACCTGGACATTTTGGTCCCATTTCTCAAAAAGAAAACATGCACCGGCATCTCAAAGAGATTCAATAGGCTGAGCCCTGGGAAGAAGGGATTAAGATATCTAGAATGGCTAAATGAGTGAAGCCTTTATTCATTAGAGTTTTGAAGAACGTGGGGTGATCTACTGAAATACACAAGATTCTGAAGGGATTTGGCAGAGAAGATGTCTCTACTTGTTGAGGGAATCTTGACCCAGGGAATGTAGCTACAGAACTAGGGGACACTCATTTAAAACTGAGATGCAAAGGGATTCTGTCCTCCAGAGAGTGTTGGATCTGAGATAACTAAAAACATTTAAAGGAGGTAGATAGATTTTTGAAATATCAACGAATTAAGGTCTTGGGCCAGGTTTGAGGGGCCAAATGGCCTTCTGTAGTGCTGATTTATTACTTTTTTAAAGTTTATAAGTTTTTGGGAAATAAAATTTCACTTCCCAGAGCTTAGGCAATGTAGAATGAATGATTAGGACATTAAAGTGGAAATTAGCTAACACCATTCAGGAGATGGCAAAGGGATAGGATTTAGGGTAAGATCCTGTAGACCGTCCGAACTAACTCCATGTTAATTAATGACAGGAAGGGCAATGACATTGGCAGAGGATGTGGTGATTGGTAGCCAGGAAATAGGACCCACAAGTGAAAAAGATAAACGAGGTGTGAGAAAACTTTGTAGACAGCCGCATGGTCTGAGAAACGAATTTCAGGATCAGATGATCTAACACAACAGGGAAGTAAAGGCGGAAACAGAACATGTTGAAATATCCTGTGTTGGCGATAAGGTCACACCAGAGGAGATATGATTCAGGTATTGATATTAATGAGTAGGATATTATGAAGTGAACATAATTAGCGATATGTATACCTGTGTAGACATAAAAGGGAAAGGTCATTGGAAGCATTGGGTTGGAATTGGAGCAAGCCACTAACTGAATTGTTTTCCAGAATACTTAAACTATGAAGTAGTTTACCATAGTTTACCATAAAGTTACCATAGTCCCAGAAGACCATTAGAGTTCCTGTCTTATTGCTGTCAAATTTGAAGGCCATTAAATACTTTAATTTTACTGTGTAGCTAATACAGAGGTAGGGATTGCTGATACGATTTGGCTGTCTCTCTCCATGTTGTGATATGGGAGAGTGGTGGATATGCAAACAGACAATGAACTTATCACAGATGTGACAAAACCACCCTGCAGAGGTAAGGGGATAGGGTACACCAGAAAATGGACTAATGTTGGTAAAGGATGATACTTTCTTACAATTATGTACACCATGAGCCATTGTTGTTAACATCTCCAATACTAGTTCTTGCGAGTGATGTTTGGTTCAGATCAAGTATAACAAAAGCATAACAAGAGTATAACAACAGGAGTTGCTGGAAAAGCTCAGCAGATCTGGCAGCATCTGTGAAGAAAAATCAGAGTTAACAATTTGGGTCTGGAGACCCTTCCTCAGAACTGATGGTAGTGAAGAAAATGTTGGTTTACATGCAGAAAATAGGGTAGGAGGAGGGGTAAGAAGTAAATGATAGGTGCGGATAGAGCCCAAAGAGAGAGAAGAACAGTTGGACAGACAAAGGAGTCGATAATGATCTGGCCAGGAGTGTGAATAGTTGGTAATGGAGACTGTTTGTGGTTGACAATAGAGAGTATTGTCTAAGCTTTGGTAAAACAACCGACAAGACAGGTTAACGGTGAAGAGTGACCAATTGCTGCAGCCCTCAGTACAGGGGAAATGCAGTCTGGTCAATTATGTTATTATTGTATTTAACACAGGCAATTCAGTAGAAATTCAACTGATTAAATTCTTTCTCTGCACATCCTACAGGCGCTGTTGAATTTTCCCAGCATTTGCTGTTTTTATTACACATTGTGACGGCTTATGTGCACAAAAACAAAGACTCTGTCACCTACCCAGCGTGACTAAAAAGTTACAGAGTGACCAGTATTCTGTTTCCCCATTGTGTTGAATTTTCTTCTGCAGTCCCACTCTGAACAGAATTAACTGTTGGTGTCATTTGCACTTCCCTTCAGGTTAAAGATGTGACATTCTGGCAGGTTTTCTGTCACAAACAACTTACAATTTGGCTGTCCTACAAATTATTTGAGGCAGCCAACAGGTCAAAACCACTGCCATTTTCTTTTTTGGCTGCTCCTGTTCTGGGCTCCACGAAAAGACGCTGAAGAAAATTAATGAGACATACAGTGAAATTAGCTAGCAGTCAGGGAGCTGGAAATGGCAGAGAGCATTGTGGAATTAAGAATTAACATTTGACTGTATAAACTGAAAGCGATGTCAGTAGTGATGTAACAGATAACCTGATAATGGACAGCCCCTGTAGAGACAAGCAATTGTGTAGATAAGGTGAAGACAGTAAGGAGTAGAAGCAGGTCATTTGGTTCAGAGCCTTCTCCACCATTGAAGACGATCATTGTTAATCTGATAATCCTCAACTCCGCTTTCCTGTCTTGCCCCATAACTTTTGATTCCTTTACTAATTAAATACTGTCTCATTCAGCCTTGGGCATACATAATGACCCAACTTCTACAACTACTGTGGTAAAGCCTTACAAAGATTCACTATGCTTTGAGAGTAGAAATTCCTCCTCATCTCCATCCTACCTAAATAACTCCTTTCTCCATAAAATCCCTCCATGTCTGGTTTCAATTTCAAGCAATTTCTCTGGACAGCCTCCGGTCCAGTGTACATTTCCTTAGACCAGGAACACAAAACTGCTCACAGCTCTTTTTCAGGTGTGATGTAACCACTGTTTTGCATAGTTATAACAAAACTTCCCTACTTTTATACTCCATTCCCTTTGAAATTGAAGCCAACATTTCATTTACATTAAATACTACCTGCTGAATTTATATGCTAGCACTGAAATGACCCTAAACCCTCTCTGTGTTCCAGTTTTCTGCAGTCTTTCTCCAGTTAAATGATATCTGGTTCACTTATTTTATCTGTTAAATGCATAACTTCATATTACATTCCATCTGCCAAGTTTTCGCCCAATTGCTCAACTTTTCTATTTCACTGTAAACTGTGTCAACGTCACAATTTGCCTTCCCACCAATTTCTGTTATCCACAAACTTGGGGTGGGGGAGCCCAGGTCGAGATGGAGTGAGTTTGAGTTGGGAAGGGATTTTTCTGGGGGGCCTCAGGGTTCACCTTTTTTGCACAGATGTTGGTGCATGTGTGGGGCAGGAGCAGTTGCAGTGTTTGGGAGACATTGGGATGGGCATATGGGTGGGAAGGGTTTGGAGTGTTGTGGGCTGGGTGTGGGACTGAATTAGTTTGGGTTATCTAGTCAGTGTGGACAGGTTGAACCAGAGGATCTCTTTCTGTGCTGTGTAACTCTATAGCCAATGTGGAAGTATTGAGCTGAAGGGCTTGTTTCCATGCTGTATGACCCTATGATCCTATGGCGATAGTATATCCATTTCTGTCATTCAAAATGTTAATGTATATTTTAAATAACTATAACCTGAGCACTAAGCCTTTTGGAACCCTTCTATGGGTTGCCATGCTGAAAATGCCACCCCCTAATCCTAACTCTCTGTTTTCTATTAATTAGCTAAACCTTTATTCCTGTTAATATATTACCCCAATGCTATGGGGCTCTTATCTTAATTAGTAGCCTTACATATGGAATCATATTGAATGTCTTTGTAAATCCTAATAAATTACATCTACTGGTTCCCCTTTATCTATCCTGTTGTAACGTCCTCAAAGAACTTAGTAAATTTGCTAGGCATGATTCCCCCTCTGTGAAACAATGTTGACTCTGGATGATCGTTTTCTTTCATGCAAAATACAAAGCTCCTCTTTATATACAATGAACAGCATCTTCCCCATTACAAAAATACTGCAATGTCAGGAATCCCTAGTTCTGCCCCAAAATCAACAATTTTTATCCATGTGGGGGCAGGAATGAGGGCAGGAATTCCATGACCAACTGCCTCCACTGAAAAGTGGTTTTGAAATCACTGATGTCTGGTACCCAGAATATGGAGATTAGGCCAGGTAAGAGCTTGTCTGTTTTCAATGCATTTCTTTTGGATAGCCAATGCACACCTTTGGAGAGCTGAGGCAACCCTACAATATGGTGGCAGCATACCTTGGGGCTGGGGTCAGTATCTTTTGAGAGTGGTGGATAACGGATATCCTTTGGGGTGAAGGTCAGGGTTCTTTTTTGTGGAGTCAAGAGCCTTTTTTTTACAGTGGAACATATTATGCACAAAAATTTCTTCCTTCCCTTGGAAATATGCATCCTATAAAGAGCTTTCACAAAGATTTGATGTGTCAAAATAGGCATTTGTAAATGAGAAAAGTTTATGTTGAAAGTCTATATATAAGTGTGATAGGTGGAAGTTGGCATAGGGGCATGAAATGGAGGGAATCAAATTACATGAGTTTGCATGAATGGCCTCTGCAATTGGACATCCTGTCACCCCTAAGTCAGCACCTCATTTCATGTTCATCCACCTGAAATGTTGACCCTATTTTCCTTTCTAAACAGCCTTACCTTCTGTGTGTTTCCACCACTATTTTTTTTGTTTTGGATTCTCTGCACCAGCAATATTTTGCTCTTCATTTCATTCTCGGAGATTTGGATTTTCTCACTTAAATTGTCCCAGTTCATCCATTTCATGGAGAATATTCTTACCAGTTTGTTGAGTATGGCAAAGTTAGAAACCCATTTGATTATGAGTCAATGAAAATGTACTGTTTCCACTTACTTGAAGCACAGGAAAAACCCTAGCAACCTTCTATAGGGGTGGACGGGAATCACAAAAATGAATCATTTTACCATTTCAATCAGATATGGATGCTTTGACAGAGCCCATCACGTGTACACAAAGGATTCACAGGGGACATCGTAACCTATTTTACGGCTGATAGTAACCACTGTGACAGTCATTTCAAGTAAGCATCTCAAACCAATACAACTTATCAGATTTCCCAATATCCTTTACGAAGCAGCAAACATGCAAACATTCTGATGATTCTCACAATGGAAAATGAGTTGTGGCATATTCAAACAGCATTATCTAGAAGGTGTGTCATATTGCATATGTTATGGCACTATGCAAATGTTAAAGAAAAAAAGAATGTTCAAGAAAACTTTCACAACCAATTCCATTATGATAATAGCTCATTAAAAAAGTCTCCTGTATCCCATGCAAGCATCTTTTAAAAATATTCTACTTCTATATCTTATGGTCTTAAGAAGTAGGCCATTCAGTCTACCAAGTCTGCTCTAGCATTCAATTACTTGATCTAATAATCCTCAACTCCACTTTACTGCCTTTTGTTCATAATCCTTGACTGCCTTCCTGATTAAAAATCTGTTTATCTCAGCCCTGAATGTACTTCAGCATCCAGCGTCAACAGCCTACTGCAACAAAGAATTCCACAGATTCACTTCTCTCTCAAAGAAGAAATTCCTCCACATTTCTGTCTTAACTGTGTCACCTCTTATTCTGGTCCGAGAGTCTCCCACTAGAGGAAACCACATCAGCATCTACCCTGTCTAGTACATCCAGGATCTTACACTTTTAAATAAGCTCACCTCTCACTCTTCTAAATTCCAATGAGTACAGGGCCAATCCCTCTTAAGAAAACCGCTTGATATCCAGAATCAGCCTAGTGATCCTTCTCTGTGCTGCCTCCAATGCTGGCATACTTTTCTGCAGAATTACTACAGAAAATTTTATGGATTGACTTGGTTGGGTTAATTAAATGTTTTTCCTGAGTTTTACATACTTTAATCATGGAAATCATTTTATATTTGTATAAACAGCACCAACAGAAGTTAGTGCATGGCTTTTCACCTTGTGATGCTTGGTTTCAATGTCAGCCCAGACTGACAGGATAAATGTTGACACTCTATGCTCCAATCGAATTAGCTGGTTTGAAACATACAAAGATAGGAGCAAAAGCATTCACTGTTTGAGGCTGGTCCGCCATTCAATAATATCATGGCTGATCTATTTGCAATTCAAGTTCCCCATTCTCAGCTACATCACTACATTTTGATTCCCAAGAATCTGCCAATGCGTTAAAAGTGTTCAATAACTCTGCTTCCACAGGTAGAGACCAGGTCCTATATCCATACACTCCCAAACAAACCTCTAGTGCATACGGGTCTATCTTTCCAAATTAATGATAAATTGCCATCGCCACTTAGACAACGTGCACTTGAAGCAGAAAATTCTCGAGATGTAATACACAAATGTCAGCTGCACGTTCATGGGAAAGGGGAGATTCTACATTTATATAACACCTTTAAAGTAATAAAACATTGCAAAAGCAAATTGAGACTGGAAATTAACAGAACCGTAAAAGACATTAGATGTGACCAAAAGCTTGGTTAAAGGGGCAGGTCTAATGGAACATTTGAAGGGAATATAGGTGGAGAGATTCATCGAAAGAATTTCAGAACTTGGCATCTAGATAGCTCAAGGCATTGTTGATAACAGTGTAGGAAGTCAAGCCAACAGAAAACACCAAAACTGAAGGAATTGAATTCTCATAGAATTATTGGGCTTTAGGAGGTTGCAAAGACAGGAATGGGTGAAGTCAAGGACAGATTTGACTGCCAGTAATTTGACAACATAGAAAGCTGACCAGGATTGAAGAATTGCAAAGTAAGATCTATTATGTTTCTTTTTAACAATAAATCCTCCACCATAAATTTCACTGACGTTGATCCTCATTCTCTCCACTGCATTGCAAAATCAAATTACAAGTCTGAGGGATGCAAAGCAATATAACTTCTTTCAAGTGTATAGATAGTGACAGAGTGTAAGAACTGCTGCAACAAATCTTAAAAATTCTGCATGTTGTGAATGCAGGAAAGAAAACAGGCACGTGGATAATTCTATTTGGAGCAGGAAGTGGCCAAATTAATAAGTCAAATTGGCAACTACCTTGTAACTAATGATGTAAGAAGAAATGAATAAAGGGAGTTAAATAAACCTAGAAAGCTATCATCAAACCAACAAGAAAGCCAAGAGCTAAAATTAATTAGTGATGACTTTGGTCTGATGAGATCAACATTCCTCAAAAGATATCAGTAGTCAATATGACATAGTACAAAAATGCACATAACAACTCTGTGATTCTGATTAAGAAAGTTATACATGAAGGAGAAAATCAAGCTTTTTAGAGGCATTTGGAAATGGATTAGATGTTTGGGCAAGAGAAGATTGCAAGGACATAGTGATGAAAACTAAATCATTAAATGCAAGAGTTATTACTTCAACTTAGTGAGATAAAAGTATACTGCAAATTTGCTAAATTGTTTAAAAAATCCACAATTTTCATCACTTTGGATTTTGCTGTGAACAATGAAGGAATGGCTTTCAGCATTTGCTGAACACAGTTTCCAGGATGTTTTAGTGAACTTGTCAATGGAGGTTTCTTGACTTCAAGTGGATGATCTAGTGTTGCACCCTAGCCAAGGTATTTGTGGCATCTGACAGTAGGAAAAGCAGGCTTTTCAAACCGACTGAAAAATCCTCAAGCATATAGTAGAACATAGAACATTAGAGCGCAGTACAGGCCCTTCAGCCCTCAATGTTGCACTGACCTGTGATACCAATCTGAAGCCCATCTAACCTACACTATTCCATTATCATCCATAGGTCTATCCAATAGCCATTTAAATGCCCTTAAAGTTGGCGAGTCTACAACTGTTGCAGGCAGGGCATTCCATATGGAATTTAATGTGCTCCCTGGAAATGGGAATTGGCTATAAAATTGGCAGACAAGTTTGGGTGAAGACCAGGTCTTCCTCCTGACACTTTCCACATCCCCATCCTAGTACTGTTAAGTCTGGGTGAGGTGGAATTCAGACTTCCTACTCAGAGGTCAACTGAGGCCATTTAGAAGGTACTGAAAGACACATAGGAGCAACAACAACATAACAGCCTCATCCCACTGTCACAGGTATTCACCCTGCAGCACTCAGGGCCCAGCACACCACAGAAACTCGAAGCACTAGTAGGTCATTTGACCTTTCGAGCCTAGTCCTCCTTTCTCCCTTGTATCCCTTGATGCTTTCAAAATCCAAATTTCTTGAACATATTCAGCCACTAGCCTCCACAACCTCATGTGGTAGAGAATTCCACGTTTACCGCCCTTTGAGTGAAATTTCTTCCTCTGTTCAGCTGTAATGATCTAACCCCAAAGCTATGAACACTGCTTCTAGAATTCCCAACCAAGTAAAAAAACATCTTCTCTGCATCTGGTCTGTCCAGTCCTATTAGAAATTTATACATTTTAATGCACCAAAATTTAACAAGAGTAAGGGACGCTTTGCCTGCAACGGTAGTAGATTCACCAACTTTAGGTACATTCAAGTAGTCATTGGATAAGCATATGAGCGTACATGGAATAGTGTAGGTTAGATGGGCTTGATATCGGTATGACACAACATCAAGGGCCGAAGGGCCTGTACTGTGCTGTAATGTTCTATTCTATTCATAGTACATCACTGTACTGCAAAAAGATGAGACTATATGAATCGACGTTACTTCTTGCTAATATTTTTTATGTTTACAGCTATATCAGTTTCCACAAACAGGTTTTTTTTCCTTGAAACCAAACCATTTACCACTGTGAGTTAGCCCATGTACAGTTCTGGTCGCCACATTACGAAAAGGATGTGGAGGCTTTGGAGAGGGTGCAGAGGAGGTTCACCAGGATGTTGCCTGGTATGGAGGGTGCTAGCTATGAAGAGAGGTTGAGTAGATTAGGATTATTTTCATTAGGAAGACAGAGATTGAGGGGGGACCTCTACAAAATCATGAGGGTTATAGACAGGGTGAATAGCAAAAAGCTTTTTCCCAGCATGGAGGACTCAATTACTAGGGGTCATGAGTTCAAAGTGAGAGAAGGAAAGTTTAGGGGAGATATGCGTGGGAAATTCTTTACACAGAGGGTGGTGGGTGCCTGGAATGCGTTGCCAGCAGAGGTGGTAGACGCAGACACATTAGCGTCTTTTAAGATATATTTGGACAGGTACATGGATGGGCAGGGTGCAAATGGACACAGACAGTTAGAAAATAGATGACAGGTTAGACAGAGGATCTTGATCGGCGCAGGCTTGGAGGGCCAAAGGGCCTGTTCCAGTGCTGTAATTTTCTTTGTTCTTTGTTCAAACAATTAATCTCAAAAATGGCAATGGCTCACAACATATAATGACCACCTCACCCTACCATACGACAGAGCTGCTATTGGACACTTGTGCGGATTTGTTCAATTATGAAAGAGAAGCAGAAAAAGAAATTAGTCATATACCAGCATTACAAGTCAAATTTTCACTTTAAACAAACTGGGCTGTCTATGTATTATTTTGATTGAATGAGAATACTGCAATATGGGTTTGAAAATTTGTACCAATATTGAGAAGAATGTTGCAAAGTGAAATTGGTTTGACCACCGCATCACAATTGGAATGGAATGAAAACTAAGATGCAAGTCAGTTTACTGGCACAATTTACTGAAAAGCTATGATATAATGAGTTCAAGCTTTGATAAATTTTAAAGCTTTGAACTGGTAATGTGTTATGATTGGACAAGTTACCTCATTGACATTATCACATGGTTGAGTATACGTGTACATATTATCCCAACTGAACTCAGGAGAAGGCACTTTTCAAAAATAAAGTGCAGAATGGAGATGCGTAAATGCAAGCAAATGCATATGTCTAATTGCTAGATGAAATAATTCACACCTTCACCACAGAGAAAACATCAGACATCGTAATGACCTCAAATCACTTTCAATGAATACAACTGTGGTTAAAGATGTTTTACTGATTCAGTTCAGAGCTATACATCCTCACAAACCACTGTTATTCCACGAGGATTAGATTGCCTTCTCACTTAATATTGAGTGTTGTTAGGGAAACTCTTGAGATTGAAAAGTAACTTAAAAGGAAGATTAAAACCAAACACTATTCTGTGAAAATCAATTTGTATGATCCATTTTAGATGACACTTTTTAGTTTTATGTATTATTACATATTTATATTTTCAACAGAACAGATTTGTATTTTGAAAAGATTGTAACAGTCAAAAAATATGATGAAATGACTTGTCACACTTTCAATTCCAGAACCAGACTTTGACACAACTCAGAATAACACCATGGAAGTCTCATGAATCCAGTGAATTAAGTTTAGCTAATCTCAACTAAATTAACACTAAACTGAGAAACCACAAGGACAGCTGGTGTGGGAAGTATTTTGCTCATGTTCTAAGTGCTATGCACACTTGAGCTTAATGGGCATTGTGACAGTGCAAGAGAAATTTGATCTTTCAATTACACCAGTTACACTTAGCTGAGGAAATACATAAACTTGGATAAAAAAAAACTGGATCTCAGCACCACAATCTTGACAAGTGCAAACAGGTTGATTAAACAAGAATCTATACTGGCCTCTGAGGGGGTTACAGCAGTTTTATCACAATGAATATGTAGTTTAAAAAGGGTTAAGTCATGAGGACAGCTTGCAAAGGCCAGGCCTGTATTCTCTAAAACAGATTAAGATGCGATCTAAAAGTGATGTTTAAATGACTGAATGGGGTGGACAGAAGCAATTCTCTTTGGCAGAAAAGTCCAGGAAAAAGAGACCTAACATTACAATTACATCTAAGTCATCTAGGGTGGTCAGAATTTATCATTATTAGGGCTATAAATGGCAGAAGCACCTGCCTATAGTAATACAGTGTGTGATTTAGCAATGTATAGCCAGGTACAGAATTGTTATATGACAAAAGTGTAGCTACATGTCACATATCAAAATGGAGATTTATATATGCATCCATAATGGGATTTAAATTCATTCCTGTGGATATTAAGTCTAAGGTAGCTACAAAAGTCTGGAGACTGCTGTACAACTGGTATAAGAGCTAAGTCTGGAATGTGGTGGCATAAAATATATTGTGAAGCGCCAAAGATAATTGATAAGGCTGGTTTGGTAAACTTCATGGGATGACCCAAAGCTGTCCATGGACTGATCATGCATCCACACATGAATTGAAACAGACTTTGTGCGTCATGATTTATTTTGTCATTCCACCTCTTAACCACTTTATACTAAGAGTACCACAAGTCTAGAATTTTCCCCCCCAAAACATAATGATGTTCATGGAGAAAAATTTCTCTCAAAGGATTCTGGCTTTGGAACTCTCTCCCACAGAGCATAGAGTCAGGGCCATTAAATATTTGAGGTAGAATGTTATGAATTCCAGCTCAATTCAAGAAATTGAAGCATAATAATACACTGTCCAAGGCAGTGTTAAGCTACCAGAAAGTCTATCTTTCAGATCTGACATTGAACCAAAGTCATATCTGCCTTATAGGTTGACATGAAGAGGCCTAAATCACTATTTTAAAGAAAAAGGCAGTTATTACCAGAGTCCTGGTCAATCCTAAAACATACTATTTGGTTTCTAAATATCGCTGTTTGTGGTAATTTCCTACAATCCAACCGTGATGACACTTTAAAAGGACTTTATAAGTGAAGTGCTTTATGATGTTCTGAGGGCCCAATTAAAGTGCTACATAAATGCAAATTTGTTTTGATAGCATTAAATATATTTAAAGTCAACTAGTTATCAACAATCATAGGATTTTCAATTAAAATGGCAAAGCAGTTATTTAGATTGCTGAGATAACCCATGATCAAGTACACAACTGTATAGATATTTCTTTATTTATGGACATTAACATGCTGCATATATACATATTCATGGTCTCATATGTACATCTCAATGATTAATTTATACATAATAGATTACAAAGAATAATCAAATAAAAAGACATTTGTAAAGTGTTTATTTCAACTGCTCTGAACATAGTATCTAGAAAGTGGGTTCAGGGCAAGTGAGATAAAACAAACAACTTGGGACCCTTTTATTAATCTTACTAAAACAACCCAGCATCGAAATAGGATTTCAGAACATGTGCAGCTTTCTAATAATGATTTTAAACATTTTACAATAAACTTTAAAACAGAAAGACACAGGATGCATACAATATAAAAACACAATAATAAATTTCTTGATTTGTGCATTTGAGACTCCCTACTAAATTCACAACATGGAGAGGGTATGTAAGCGTTCTTGTTCAGCAATCCAAGGTAACAGTTGTTTAATCAGGAGGATACAAAGCCAAGTTTACATTTAGCTTACAGATAAAAAAAGACTATTTTCATGTGTTTAAGTAGCAAACCATCTGCAGCATATAATTTTCCCTGAATTAATGTTGAGAAAATACAATACTACGTCTCCATTAAAGTTCATAACACAGTCATTTATAAATAATTCAGAGGAAACAGTGGATAGTCAAATTTGTCAGTCTGACGCTGCATGACAATCTCAAAATAACTGTTTGACACAGATAAGCCTCTATTTCACATTTCTACAAACGATCAAATTTGCAGTACTCACAACAGAGGTCTGAATTTCACTAACAATAATGCATCCTCCATTGGGAACTTGCAAGAAAGCTTTTTGTAACAAAGTATTTGTACTAACAGTTTAACTGCAGTATTTGATTGTTACAAATGAAGAGAATAATGTGGACATAGTGCCTTTGCTAGTAAGCAGATTCTTACCGATATTACCTACCAGCCTTTTATAGTTGCCCCAATGGATTGGCAATATGGATCTTAAATTCATATTTTAAAAGTATCTAATTTATTGGCTAGTTTTCTGAATGCTGGGTTGCTCCATTAGCCTTTTACAAACTAACACTCACAAGCTGCATGGTCCCTGTGCTACTTAATATGTAGCAAAGAGAAATAAGAGCAATCTGGCATGGTTGCAAATCATGCAGACAGAGATCAATTGAAAATATGATTAACTCAATGCTTTAATTGTATGGAATTAAAAGCATTCCATAAAAATGGTCAACATGAAACAGCTCAAACCATCAATGGTACAGTACAATATCAATGGATTAGAAGTTAGCAGCTCTCATGGTTACTGTTTCTAAAATACATGAATAGACTTTCACAATGCATCTTTTGAAGTAATATTCCCCGAAAACTAAATGCATTGCAATTTTGACCTTGAAACCAATGCTCTCGCAGTATTATGAAATTTATAATTCCATAACCATTAACTTTCCAACTGAGTCAGAGACAAAATAATCAAATTTACTTCTGAGGTCAGTGTGTGCAAAAGAACCAACAATGGCTCATTGATGTATGTCAAAAAATGGAACCAACAAAGAATGAATTCCGGTTATGGATCAGCTTTCGTGTGCACTTACAACCTTTTGTTTATCACATTTATAGCAGCAAGTACCACCTGAGTTCTCAGAATAGGTGATGAACACTAGGCTAAAGTTTGTATCAGTGATAATGGGAACTGCAGATGCTGGAGAATCCAAGATAATAAAATGTGAGGCTGGATGAATACAGCAGGCCCAGCAGCATCTGATGAAGGGTCTAGGCCCGAAACGTCAGCTTTTGTGCTCCTGAGATGCTGCTGGGCCTGCTGTGTTCATCCAGCCTCACATTTTATTAACTAGGCTAAAGTTTGTCTGTTTGTCACTTTACATACTGTTTAAGAAGCAGGGCACCCTCATAACCATTAAGAATATAGTATAATGTCAGTCATAACAGAAGCACAGGTCTTGCGATTCCTGACAAACTTTTTTGTTTGTAGAGTTTACCATTTTTCATGGTTACTTTCTATTCCTTCCATATTGCTGCAGAGTAAAAATTCCAACCAGAACCTGTTACATTCCCAAACAAAAATTGCTTTTCCTTTAACAAATGTAACAAAGGAATGCACAAGTGAGATATCTGATTTGTTCTTCCTGTTATAAAAGTTGCAGGCACTTTTCAAAGCTAATAACAGCAAATCCTGCGCTTCTACTGTAGAGTCAATGGATTGGAGATTTAAGATGCTAACATTATTGGTCGAACTACATATGTGCATGTCAGGTTCTTTGCTGTGAAGTGTTGGTTTACTGTTTTGATCATTTGTGTTAGCAACTTTTAGGGAATTAATTATCGGTACAGAGGGGGCTTCTCAATAGCTCTTCACACGTATGGTAAATTGCTTCAACTTCCAATCAACTACATTTATGCAAGTAGGCCACACAAGCCATTACATCTGAGCCAGCTCTGGGACATAGATATTCTCTTAGTTCTACACTTCTGCCCTTTCTCATTCTTCTTTCTTTATATTTTTAAATAATTTAAAAGATCAGCTACTTAAGAATTCAGTTCCTATCACTGTTACTTGTAGTATTCCATGTTCTCAATACCTCGTCCATAAAAAAATTGTTCCATTAACTTAGTTCCTTACATGAATATCAAACTTACGCATTTGGATATGGAACCACCAGTGAAAATAGTTTTTCTCAGGAAGTCACCAAAATTAGTCAGCATTTTGAACACAATCAAATTTCTTCGGACCCTTCTTCAACAAAGTAGCCTAGTTTTTGGTCCCATTTTACACTAAAACTGGTCCTAGTAAGTCCCTACCACACTCAACTCTCTCCATTGCACTCTACTCTATCCGTGGTTTCGCATACCAGGTGGAGAAGGGTGAACAATTTAACACAACTAACGATTTTATCAGCAGTTTAAAACATTTAATTCTTTTCTTCTAGAGTACTGTGTGCAACTCTGGTTACCTTGATATAGGGAGGATATTATTAAACTGGAGAGAGGTCAGAAACGATTTACCAGCATGTTTCCATAAACAGAGGGTTTGAGTTACAAAAATAGCTTGGATACACTGGGACCTTTTTCAGTGAAGCATAGAGGTTGTGGGGTGACCCTACAGAGTTTTTGAGAAGACTTGTAGCCCGGGTTGTGGATGGGATTGTTGTTTTGTTTGCCAAGCTGTTAGGCTGGTTTGCAGATGTCTCGTCACCACACTAGGCAATATCATCAGCGCGCCTCCAATGAGGCACCGTTGGTCTGTCCCCCTTGTTATTTATGTGGGTCCGGTTTGATGTGGTGGTTGGCCTCATTTCCAGTTCTGCTTCGTAGAGTTTGTACATGGGGTCTATTTCACAATTCTTTTGAATTCTGGGTTGAGTATCAGGCCTCTAAGAATTCTCATGAGTATCTTTTGTTGGCTTGTCGTAGGATGGTTACATTGTCTCAGTCGAATTGGTGCTTCTTTGTCCGAGTGTATGGAAATAAGCAATAACTGGTTGTGTCTCTTGATAGTTAGTTGGTGCTCATGTACCTTGATAGCTAGTTTCTCTCGGTCTAGCTGATATAATGTTTGTGGCAGTCCTTACATGGGATTTTATTTATAACGTTGGGCCTGTTAGCTGTGGGTATGTGATCCTTTGTCCTTGTCAATAGCTCTTGTAGTGTAGCGTGGGTTTTTGTGCTACCACGATTCCTAGTGGCTGGAGTAGTCTGGTCGTCATTTCTGATACATTCGTGATGTATGGCAGGGGGACTAGTACATTTGGGCATGCTGTATCTTCCTATTGTAGTCTGTTGAGTAAGTACTGACAGACTAAGCTTTTTGGGTAACCTTGTTTTTAAAGTTGCTATGGAGGTGTCCTTCTTCGGCTTTGAGCACTTCCAGGGTGCTGCAGTGTGTTATGGTTCATCAGAGACAGCACTGATGATTTTACCTAGCATGGTGATAAAACATCTGCAAACTAACCTACCAGCTTGGTGAACAAATCAACCACCCCAACCTTACACAGGTTTATAAAATCATTAGGGGCAAGGTAAATAGCAAAGGTCTTTTCCCCAAGAAGTGGGAGTTCAAAACCAGAGGGCATTTTTTTCACAGTGAGAGGAGAAAGATTTACAAAGGACATGAGGAGCACCTTTTTTTTAAAATGCAGAGAATGGTTAGTGCTGGAATGACTAGTTTGACTAGTGGGGCTAGTTTAGTTTGGGAATATAGTTGACTTGGATGGAAGGAAGGTTTTCCATGCTGCGTGACTCGATGACTAATGTGCCTCAAGATTGCATGATGTGCTCTGAAATGACCAATGCAGCACAATATACTATCCTAATCAAAAAATCACTATCTAACAGCAAGACTCAAAATTATCTAATTTTACAGCAGTCATGGAATGCATTTTGAGAACTGCGATCCCTTGCCATCACAGTCGTACAAAGTGCACATAAGTCCCTGGCTAACACAAATCAAAGTAAACAAAGAACAAGTGGAGAAGTCAACTTTGTACTTCTTAAACTGACTGTAGGAAAGACAGAAGGAATAGGTTAAGCACGGTAAAATGATTTACGGACCAGAAATTTGACGATTTTGTTATAAGTTCTTTGATCTTGAAGGAATATTTGAAAATGTTAAATTAGGATTTGTGTTTCTTTCACAGATAGCAAATTCCTACTAATTGCTTAGCTGCCAGTAGTACATTCTCTACCCACCACCAAAACCAACCAAAATACAAGCCAAGATCAACGTCAAGAAGAATAAAGTAACAACTAAACACTAAGATCCCAAGCATTTAGTTGTAAACATTCATGACCAGCATTCTGACAGCAACTTGAACATTGCCTAATAAAAGTCACAAACTCACTGGTATTTCATTTTGATATTAGTATTAAATTCCCTTCTTCTTACAGATCATTGTGCATGGTTCAGAAAAGCGACAACTTCTTGTTCTTGTCACAAGTATTAATTTTCACATTCCTGGAAACATTTTCCATCTAAAATCTGGTCCATGCACCTAGTCAGTCTCATCTATTGATCACTGAAGAAGGGTTTCAATTCCAGCTTCAGATTTCGTTGATCGTTTCCTGATTATGGAAAAAGAAAATAGATCATAAAGGCCTTTTGATGACTTATTCAGTTTAATCCTTTCCAAACTGAGTGCTAAAATGCTAGCAAAAGTGACAATGCTCCAGGACACTTTTGCCATTACTCATTCAGCTGCAACTTAATTGGATATTCAGCTGTTTCCTTCCAGTCTGCTCGCCATAACCTTGCAAGGCAGTGACATAACTAGTTGGGTAACCTCAACACAAGGTAGAACTTTAGAAAAAATAGAAATAAGTACGATCTGAAAGTGATCATAGAAACATGGCTGCAGAATGATACACTGTGTCCTGAATATTAAAGGATACATGACATTTAGGAAGGAAAGGAAGCTAGGAAAAGATGGAGGGTGATTCTCATTCAAACATAGAACACAGACAGTACAGTACAGTACAGGTCCTTCGGCTGACGATATTGTGCCAACCTATTATCCTATTCTAAGATCAAAACTAACCTGCATACCCTTCACTTTACTATCATCAACATGCCTATCCAAGAGTCACATAAATGTCCCTAATGTATCTGATTCTACTACCACTGTTGGCAAAGCACTCCATGCACCCACCACTCTCTGGGTAAAGAAGCTACCTCTGATATCGCCATCCCTATACCTTCCGCAATCACCTTAAAATTATGCCTCCTCATGATAGTTGACATGATGGCATTAACACAATGGACAAGGATGATCCAAGTTCAGGAAGAAAGGATACACAAGGAGTTTGGGTAGTGATGAGAAATGATAAACAAAGGAAATTATTACTGGGAGTGGTGTATGCTAACTCTAACCATTCAGTAGCATGCAGTACAAATGAAGAAACTGTGGGAGCTTGTCAGAAAGGTACGGCAGTAACCACGAGGGATTTTAATCTGATTTTTCCAGTACTTATGCAGATATGCAAAGGTACCTAGGTGAAGAGTTCATCTAGGATAGCTTCTTAGAATAGCATGGTCTGACGGTGACCAAAATACAGGCTTCAATGGGCCTAATATTATGCAATGAGATTGGATGAGTCAGTGACCTCAGACTGAAGTTGCCCTCAGTAGTGATCATTACATGATTTAACTTTATACTGATGAATACTGGGTCCAGAACAATTATTTTAAACATTAATAAGGGTAATTATCAGTACTTGAAAATGTACTCATGCTACGCCTGCTAAAATGAGTTGGCAAATGTGGTTGATGGATACGTTAACAGAGATACAGAGCCATACATTTAAGGAGATACTTCAGAATACTGAGAATAAATACATTCTATCAAGTCAGGGAAGTGCCCAAGGGAAGATCCAGTATCTGTGGTTATCTACACAAAAACGCTGAAGACACTATCAAACCAAAAGAAAAATGCGATTAAATATTCACACTGTTGCCTTACTTTCTGCCTGTCTTGGGTCTGGATTTCCCTCCCTTTGAGGTTCTCGGCCTTTCCAGTTTCATTAATGACTGTCGCAGACTTTCTTCAGTGTAGGCCAAGTAAACATGAGACAAATCCACTTCAAATGGCTAAGATAATAAAGAAAGTAGTTAAAAATTAATTTCAAATAGGGAATTAGGTAAAATAACTAAAAAGAGTTTCTGAGCAGTAATCAGAATTTCTGAAAAGTGCATTTTATACTACTAGCCTAATCAGTTGCACCATGTACATTTAAACTTATAGACTTCATGGTATCATTTAATAAAAACTCCACTTTAGACAAGACTTGCTGCACTTTTCATTTTTATTAGGCTTTGCACGAATGCCTTAACATGACTTACTGAAAACACACCTGCGCATCTCAGTAAGATGCCATTGTGATTCAACGAAGAAATCATAAAACATGATATAACATACAAAGACATGATATATGAGAAAGCCATGCAACTGCGTGGGGCCTGCTTTGCTGTGCTTTCATGGTTGATCTTGGGATGCAACTCCACCTTTCTGCCTGCACCCATATGCCTTGATTCCCTGTGACCAAAATTCTGTCCATCTCAGCCTGAAATGTATAATAAACCATAGTGTAGTAGTTTAGTGTGACAAAAGCTGTAGGAAAATTGAATGACATTTATATGTCTGCAGTAAAACTAAGTTTATTTAGTCTTCTGAGATAATGGGAACTGCAGATGCTGGAGAATTCCAAGATAAAATGTGAGGCTGGATGAACACAGCAAGCCAAGCAGCATCTCAGGAGCACAAAAGCTGACGTTTCGGGCTACACTTGCCCCCACACCTCCTCCCTCACCCCTATCCCAGGCCTCAAGATGACATTCCACATTAAGCAGAGGTTCTGCCAATGTGGTATACTGCATCCACTGTACCCGGTGTGGCTTCCTCTACATTGGGGAAACCAAGCGGAGGCTTGGAGACCGCTTTGCAGAACACCTCCGCTCAGTTCGCAATAAACAACCGCACCTCCCAGTCGCAAACCATTTCCACTCCCCCTCCCATTCTCTAGATGACATGTCAATCATGGGCCTCCTGCACTGCCACAATGATGCCACCCGAAGGCTGCAGGAACAGCAACTCATATTCCGCCTGGGAACCCTGCAGCCATATGGTATCAATGTGGACTTCACCAGTTTCAAAATCTCCCCTTCCCCTACTGCATCCCTAAACCAGCCCAGTTCGTCTCCTCCCCCCACTGCACCACAAAACCAGCCCAGCTCTTCCCCCCCACCCACTGCATCCCAAAACCAGTCCAACCTGTCTCTGCCTCCCTGACCTGTTCTTCCTCTCACCCATCCCTTCCTCCCACCCCAAGCCGCACCCCCATCTACCTACTAACCTCATCCCACCTCCTTGACCTGTCCGTCTTCCCTGGACTGACCTATCCCCTCCCTACCTCCCCACCTATACTCTCTCCACCTATCTTCTTTACTCTCCATCTTCGGTCCGCCTCCCCCTCTCTCCCTATTTATTCCAGTTCCCTCTCCCCATCCCCCTCTCTGATGAAGGGTCTAGGCCCGAAACGTCAGCTTTTGTGCTCCTGAGGTGCTGCTTGGCCTGCTGTGTTCATCCAGCCTCACATTTTATCTTTATTTAGTCTTCTGTTGTCCAGAAAAGGAAAGCTTGCATTTTTACACATTTTTCACTTTTCAGCATATCCCAAATTGCGAGAGTGTAGCCATTTGTTTACTTAGTAGATGCAGCAGTAAATTTGTGCGTAATAAGGTCCCACAAACAGCAGCACAATGAGCAGTGAGTCTGCTTTGGTGCTCTTGGTTAAGGGATAAATAGTGGGCAGAACTTCTCAGCTTATTTTCACATCGCCTCTCAATCTTCTAACTCAGAGGTGGGAAATCTTACCATTAAGCCAAGATGTTATATCATTGTTTCAATATTATGCTATATCTATTTTTGGTTCTAATTCTTTCTATCAACTAAGAATGCAATTTCTGCCAGGTGACTAAGGACAGAGTTCCTTTGCCACTTATAGGTTGATACAGGTGGTTTCAGGTAATGTAAAAGATACTGTGTAATGAGTTTAGGTCCCATCCAGAATTGCTAAACACAGTAAGGCATAACACTAAGCTCAAAACTTAAATGTTTGCAAACTTTTTTTTGGAGAAGTTTAAATTCTACTGGCCCAGATCTTCCAGTCAGCTCAAAGTGGGCACATCTGCCAATGATTGCAATTTAAATTATCCACTTACCATATCAATTTGAGCTTTCGCACTTTCTGATATTGGCTCCATCAAAGATTCAATGATGGATAGAGCCAGGAGATCAAGGAAGAAGCTAATTCCAGTAAATGTAATAATTTCTTGGACTTCATTCGTATTTAAAAATTCATAAATAATGTTGTGGGATGGAGGTGGACCAGCAGAGGTGAAGGTGGACGGGAAAAGAAAGGAAGCTATTTAGATGATAACGTTTCCTTTAAGCTAAGAATTCAAAACTCACATCTTTTTCTTTTTTGTCTGCTACTGGAGTCTGTTTTCTCATGTTGTTACCTGTGTAAGCGACACATTTCTACAAATAAAAGAAAAAAAGTTAAAAGTTAAAACGAACTTAAAAGCTTTAACAGGTACTGTAACTAATTCTTTGGGACGCACTTAAACATAACAAACTGTGAAAAAATTTGCAGACCATTTGCTGCATACTAGTATTGGAATCACAGTAAAGCTGGTTGTAGGGAGTTGAATTGTTGAAAGTTAGCAATATGAATGCTTCAAAGCAAGAATTGTTGGAATAATCTTCAAAAATATTGATAAAACCTTTGTACAGATTTTCAACATTATCTAAAAACTTCTTTCCTACAACTTATCTATACTTACAATGCAGATTGTGGAGTCTGAATTCAATAAATTTCTGGAAATGAGAGTCTAAAGATGACACTGATTCCACTGTCGATTGTCAGAAAAACGCACCTGGTTCACTAGACTCCAGACCACAACGTGGTTGACACTTGACTGCCCTCTGGGCAACGAGGGATGGGTAACCATTGCTGGCCTAGCCAGTAACACCTACATCCCATGAATGAATAAACCAAAATGTTTGGAACAAAACACGTAAATTCGTGGAAGACATCAATTTGACGGGGTGTGGGAGTACGAGAAGAAATAAGTTAATACTGAAGGGGACTGTAACAAGTTATGAGACAACAGTAATAAACCGGCAAAAAGCACTGCATGGATTATTTGGCCAACACATGTTGCTGTCATGGATATTCTACATAATTCCATGCAAAACTAGTCTTGCATCAGTTGGGTACAAAATTTATTATCCTGAATTACTACAAACTTACCAACTGCCACTCTCCAATGTCTTCATTCCAGTGTACATAATTCTCAATCATCTCCTGGAAGGTACATACATTCATTTTAGCAAACCTGCCATCTTTGACAAATAGAATACAAGCAATACCCAGTTTACTAAATAGTTTTATTTTTGTAAGTCATAAATGAGAAAAACTCATTAAGTACAATGGAGTATAAAAAAACGTCAGTTCAATTATATTTTTTCCCAGTTAAGGACAAGGCATTTATCAGGACAAAAAATTGTTTAAAATTTCCCTTCCTTACTAAATCAATTAGCATCAGTTTCTTTTTAACTAATATCAACTACCCCAGTAATATTAAATTCAATAAACAACTACATTTATGCAGTGTATTTTTATGCTAAAAATATGAAACATGAGAGCACATTAGTGATATAATTTTTTAACAACATTATTTCTAAATTGGATTCGAACAGAATGCAGAAATCACATGACATACTGATTACTACAAAAATTCAATTTACAATCATCAATATTTACAGTATAAATGATTGTCAATATCCCAATGTCTTCTTGTTCTACAGTTTAATTTACATTATTTTCTAATACAAGTTCAAAGATTCATATATAGACCAGTGATGTGCACTTTAAAAGAAAACATACTGGTTATCATGAAAGCTGTATATATCACTAGGCATAAGTTACACATTCCATTTTTCCATTATCAAAATCCACAACATAAATAATTTGTTAGGAATCTCTGTCCAACCTGGTATTCTTGAGGAATAAAGTTCTCAATAATGAGCATCTGCAGACGAAGTTCACGGCTCAGCTGTCTTATATTCTCCAACAGTCCTTCAATTTCACGTTGGTGTTCTTGCTGCAAGTCTGCCATCTTTGAAATTTAAAAAAAACATCAAAATGAATTGGGAATGTCATCATGAATTAAAGCACAGAGCACCTGAAAGATGTACTGCAAAGAAACTGGACAAACGGGTTACTTATAGAAGGGTCTTGATTGCCAGGAATTTTCAAGAAAGGTCTAGTAAAAGGAACATTCCATCATTAAATACAATTGCTAAGGGCAGGGATGAGAGAACACAAACCTTAATCCCTTCTTTTTACTGTGTGTAATCTATGGTTTTGAAAAGGAAGATAGGCATGTTTCTTTCAACAATGCCACCCACCACCATCCACTCCCCAGCCCCACACAATTTGCGTGCCAACTTTGAAAACGAGCAGGAAGTGGTTGTGGTTTTAAAATAAAGAGGATTATTGTTTCATGTGAATTGCCCGCAAGGTTAGTGCCACAACACTCACCACACAGATACTTTCAAGGAAAAATACAGGTAAAGAGAACAGTGAACTTACACAAGTCGTAAACAAAAGTCATAATTCTCTTCTAGGCTCTTTTTATCCCCTTTCTTTCCCCCATGTATAAATACTTAGCTTAGTTGTTTGGATGGTTAGTTTGTAATGCAGAGTAACACCAACAATGTGTGTTCAATTCCTTCATCAACTGAGGTTACTGTGAAGGATTCCCCTTCTCAGCCTCTCCCTTCACATGAGGTGTGGTGACCCTCAGGTTATACCACTACAAGTCATCTCTCTCTAATGACAGAGTAAGCTTATGTTCAATAGGACCATGGCAACTTCCTTTTTTATACTGAGCTGGCTCCCTTCACAATTATTATCCCCACAGTATCTCAGCATTTTGCCCCCAAACCCAACATTTAAGCTCCCAAGCTTCCTTCCCAAAGCACTGACCTCTGATATCCTTCATTTGAAGATCAGTGAATTGAACACAGGTCTGATTGTGGTCCAGCCCCTTGACTGATAGACAGCCCTGAAAGATGAAGGTCAGATCCCTTACTGATGTCTGTACAGCTCCTCAACTGACTTCCCACAACTCCTGGCCCGTTTCATCGGACCTACAAGGATGACCTTTGTCCAATCCCTAAACTGCAGAGGTATGGCCGCCCCGGCTGTGACATTCCCAACTGGCCGCCTAACTGTGACCAAGTCCCTGGACTAATATCGGAGGATACTCCTGCCTATCCATCCGTGCTGTGTCCTGGCATCAGCATTCAATTGAAGTACAGAACTGGAGATTTGCCATTATGATGTGGTAAGACTGGCACATGTTAAATAGACAAGGCCTGGATGTGTGCAATGCTACGCATACAGCATGCCCCAAATTGCTGCTAACTGGTGTCCAAGATGGAGGTCCGAAGGACCTGAAACTGCGAGGTAATCACCTTGATTTCCATGTCAGGAATTGTTGGCTAACTAGTTTCTATCCAGCGGCTGGGAGAATGGGAATTGGCATATTAATAAGGAAGGAATCACGAATAATGAGATGTTAATATATGGAAATAGGCCTTTTGCCACTTACTAGAGAGAATTGTGTCTTGCCATTCTGGGAAATGAAGTATTTTGGTCAAAATATTGAGAAGCCTCCCAATGGCTATATTGCACTATTTTTCCAACTTTTACATCATGGTCTACGTTGTTGAGGGGCTGGGACAATTCTGCCCGCAAGTTCTACAGTTGGTTTTCACCATGGTATACCCATTCATGGGACCATTTATATTTTTTGTTGCTTCTTTCACACACATACATACAAATATTTTATGCTTATCTGAAATTATAGACTAAAGGTTCTAAGTTTACAACTTGTGCATTTCCTATGCTGTGATTCTATATAAATAGTTATTTAGCCGCCTTTCATAATCTAGACGCTCAGACTTTTATATAGCTCAAGTTATTTCTTTTACTGGAATGAACAACAGTCCACAGGGAAAACACAGTCACAAATCACATTAGCTCCTCCATAAACATGGCTGCCTCTCACCTCAGACTTGGCTGCCATCAGTATTGTCCAGACTTTCTTTAGTTTCTTTGTCTTGCCCTGGGCTTCCTCTTGCAAACTGGTGTATTTTTCCTCAATGTCCAAACGTTCTTGCTATTTAATGGAAGAAAAACACCATTAAAGGATATCAATTGATTCTTAAGAGTGGCCAAAGCAAATATATGTGGATGGAACACCTTTCCAAGATAGTTTTACCTGATATATCAGGTGACCAAAAGATGGTTCAAAATGCAAGTTTTAAGGATAGGATGGGGGTGGAGAAGCAGGTGAAATGGCTAACTGAAGGAATTAAGAGTAAGGGGATTAGACGGCATCAAAAGGGATGGAAGGTTTTTTTTTAAAAAAAGAGGCCATCACTGTTGAGGAACATAAATTTCTAAGGACTTCTAGGATTTGAGGAGATTACAGAGCAGGAAGAAGACACATAATTCTTTACAAATTTAAACTTGATAGAACTAAAAGGATCAGCAAATGTGGAAGCAAATGGTAAAGCAGGGTAAGAAAAATAAGTAGAATTTGATGCAATAGACAGACAGACAGCCTGGGTCTGGACCTTTGCTAAGGAGTTGAACCAAACTGTACGGAGTTGATGGTTGTGCCTTTATTATTTTCCACATCAAATAATTGAATTATTTTATTGTTCTGAAAGTACATCATTCTAACATTAAAAAAATTTTTGCTGAAACCTGGATACCCTAACACCACTTACTTATCTAAACTGCACATCAAATCCGATGCCTCACAACCTAATAACGTCTTTTTAATTATGAAAATTGAATAAAACAGCTAATGTCTAAAAAATAAGTCAATGTTAAAATTGAAAATGTGAGAGATAAATCAAAAAGTGGGTTTTAAGTGACACTTAGCTGGAGGTTTAAATCCTCACAAACTATCATGATAGCAAAACTGAGGGAAGCAGTTTCAACTTTGCATTAATTAAAAAACACGTTAAGAATAATAACAACATTACCTCTTTTTCCTCCAGCTCTTTCCGAAGTTGCTCTGCTCGGTTCCGGCGTGCTTCAAGCTCACAATTTGACTCATCCAGTAGTCTCTCTTGTTCTTCAGCTTTGGCCAGAAGATCCACTCCTCCTACAATCACCTTCTTCTCTAGAGCTGACAATTTTTCTAACAATGTCTGATGCTCCTGCCTTGAGAATTCCAGTAAGTGCATCCCATTACATACGTATATTTCATAAAACGTTAAGTTGTAAATTATTTTCAATTAAGAACAAATAACATGAATCCTTAAGATTAACAGTTTACCTATAAAGAAAATCAAAGAAGCATTATATTGTGGTGCAGTGAAAGGCCCTTTGGTCCACTGAGACTGTGCAGAACAAAAGCAGCCAGTTAATTATTCTTATCCCAATTGCCCTTTATGCCTCTACCACCCTTACAGGCAGTGAATTCCAAATTCCCACCACCCTCTGAGTGATTTCCTTTCTCTTATCTTATCTTCTCTAAATCTCCTGTCCCTTACTTAAATCTATACTGCTCATCATTGATCCCGCCACCAAGAGAAAAATTCCTTCCTGTCTACAGCCCTTATAACTTTATACATCTCAATCATGTTCTCCTTCAGTGTCCTCTGCTCCGAGGGAAACAGCCACAGTCAATCCAATCTCTCTTCACAATTGAAAACTCTCCAGCCCAGACAATAACCTGGTAAATTTACTTTACAATCAAATCCCTCCAATAACATAGATTCCAGAACTGTACATACTACTCCACCTGTGGACTAACCAATTTTTTATATAGTTCCAAGAAAACCTCTGTGCTCTTAAACTTTATGCCTCAGCTAATAAAGACAAGTGGGTCCATAGGCATGTACTAACATCTCTGAACTGACTGATTATAAAAAAAATCCCATAAGCCTTCTTAAACACTCTAACTCTCCCACTAACAAAGAGTATGAGTGGGCGTGCACACCAAGATCCATCTGGTGCTTGGTGCTTCCCATGGTACTACCATTCATAATGTATTCCGTCGCCTTGTTTGTCCTGCCCAAATGCATCACCTCATCCTGTACTTTTGTATTTGCTAACTTTAGTCAAAAAAATGGAAGCAATAACTACAAAGAGGCAAGGAGCAGATCAAAGGTAACAAATGATCCCAAAGGAAAATAACAATTGGTCAAGTTATCTTTTAAAAAAAGCTTATGATAACAATATTCAGAATAATCAATGGGAAATGACTCATAAGCAAAAATTTTTTTTAAAAACACACTTAAAATGATATCATGTTGCAGGTTAACATATCTTTGTAGAAGCCTAATCTCATTAGTTTACAATAGAGTTTGAATTCTACAGAATTTGTGGTCATGCCCTAGGAAATAAACAATGTAGTGATTCTTATGCGCACAAGAAAGATATTGGGCTGGACTTTACCAGGGGAGGCCTGTGGACTCGTAAAATGTTGAGGGAAGGAAGAGCTTAGAGTCCATTGTCTTCTTCCAACTATTTAAATGGCCTCTTAATTGCACTGTTTGTTGGAACACAATATGCAGTTAGTTTACACAATTCATTACCGATTAATTACGGTTGTGGAAATAGGGACATACAATCGATGAACACCTGATGAGACTTAACAGGCTTCCAATGTGCTCAAGCCTGAGGGGTGCTTAATTAAGCAGTCTGTGGTCCTTCAAAAGCCCCTCTGGTACTACAGCCAATGATCCTATCTCAACCACAGTAACTCTTCCCTTGCCCTCTTCAAGCAGTATCCCCAACCCTAGCCTTAGCAGAGCCTACTATGTCTCAAACAATTGACCTAGCCAACGGAAAAGACAATGGCAGAAACAGCCCTGTCGACCCTGCAAAGTCCTCCTCACTAACATCTGGGGGCTAGTGCCAAAATTAGGAGGCCTGTCTCAGACTAATTAAGCAACAGCCTGACATTGTCCGTAAGGTATGATTCAGTGATTCTGACCAAGTTCCCGATGACACCATCCCTGGATATGTTCTGTCCCATCGGCAGGGCAGATCCAGCATAAGTGGCGGCACGGTGGTATACAGTCAGGAGGGAGTTTCTCTGTGAGTCTTTAATATTGACTCTGGACCCTATAAAGTGTCATGGCTTCAGGTTAAACATATGAGCAAGGAAACCTCCTGCTGATTACCACATACCATCGTTCCCCAGCTGATGAATCGGTACTCCTCCATGTTGAACAATACTTGGAGGAAGCACTGAGGATGGCAAGGACACAAAATGTGCTCTGGGTGGGGGATTTCAATGTCCACCACCAAGAGTGGCTTCACAGCAGTACTAATGATCCAGTTGGTCAGGTCCTAAAGGACATAGCTGCTAGACTGGGTCTGCAGCAGGTGGTGAGGGAGCCAACACGACAGAAAAACATACTTGACTTCATTATTACCAATCTGCCAGCTGCAGTTGCTTCTGTCCATGACAGTTTCGCTGAGTGACCACCGCACAGTCCTTGTTGAGACAAAGTCCCGCTTTGCTTTGAGAATAACCTCCATGGTGTTGTGTGGCACGATCACCGCACTAATTGGGACAGACTTCGCAAGATCTAGCAAATCAAGACTGAGCATCCATGAGGCGTTTTGAGCCATCAACAGCAGCAGAATTGTACTCTAGCACAGTGTGTAACTTCACGGATCGGTATAGTTCCCACTCAACCATTGTCATCAAGCTAGTTGATCAACCCTGGTTCAGTGCAGCGTGCAGGACAGTTTGCCAGGAGCAGCATCAAGCATACCTGAAGATGAGGCATCAACCTAGCAGAGCCACAGGAATATTTGCACACCAAACAGCATATGCAAATGATAAACAGAGCTAAGCAATCCCACAACCAAAGGATCAGATCAAAGTTCTGCAGTCCTACCACATCCAGTCATGAATGGTGTGGACGGTTAAACAAATTACTGGAGGAGGCGGCTCCACAAATATTCCCATCCTCAATGATGGAAGAGCCCAGCACATCAGGGCAGAAGATAATTACAGTGAAAGTTTCACCCTTATCAACCAGAAATGCCGAGTGGATGATCCATCTCAGCACTATAGATATCACTCTTCAGCCAATTCGTCACACTTTATGTAATATAAAGAAAGGGTTGGAGATGCTGGATGTTACAAAGGACAAATTCCTTCAATGTTGCTGGGCCAAATTCCTGGAATTACCTCCCTAATGGCACTGTGGCTCAATCCACAGCAGTTGGACTGCAGTAGTTCAAGACAGCAGCTCACCACCACCGTCTCTAGGGAAAAACTAGGAACAGGCATTAAATGCTGACCAACTAGCAATGCCCACATTCAGAAATGAAGGAAATAATCCTGGCTGACTGGCCTCAGCACCCAAAACTGCACTTGCTTAATTTGGGGTGGGTGCCTGGTTGCTTGGCTACCTTCTATTAAAGGAGGTCTCAGGAGTGGACACCATTCCCATTGGCTCTAAGCTACTGTCTCTGATTACACACAACTTCTTTCGAAAATGGGGTAGTCTATTAACAGAAAAGAAGCCTAACACCAATTAATTAGTTGTGAGACAGCCAAAGATTGCAGCCTGTGGTCACACAAATGACAGAGGTGGGGCTGCCCCAGATTTTGGAACCATCACAAGGGCTCTCACCAACAAACTTCCAGCCGGTGTGCTGAGTTGTAAGTTAAAAGCAAAGCAACATGATGGAAAATGGTAGCAGAACTGCAATGGAAGGACTACAGTGATTGGAAAAGAGTAACCCTTTGCAATTTCATTAAGAAATCTCTAATTTTCCCATCACTGGCATGTTAGCCACACCTAGTGGACACAAACAGGTATTGCAGCACCTCAATACAATAATGGTTACAGCATGTTAAGAAAGATTCTATTTGGTATGGATAATAGAACATAGAACATAGAACAATACAGCGCAGAACAGGCCCTTCGGCCCTCGATGTGGCGCCGGCTTGTCAACTAATCTAAGCACCTCCCCCTACACTATCCCATCATTATCCATATGCTTATCCAAGGACTGTTTAAATGCCCCTAATTTAACTACATTGGCAGGCAGGGTGTTCCATGCCCTTACCATTCTCTGAGTAAAGAACCTGCCTCTGACATCTGTCTTATATCCATCGCCCCTCAATTTGTAGCTATGCCCCCTTGTACAAGCTGACATCATCATCCTTGGGAAAAGACTCTCACTGTCCACCCTATCTCATCCTCTGATCATCTTGTATGTCTCTATTAAATCCCCTCCTGGCCTCCTTCTCTCCAAGAGAACAGATCCAAGTCCCTCAGACTTTCTTCATAGGGCCTGCGCTCCAAACCAGGCAACATCCTGGTAAATCTCGTCTGCACCTTTTCCAATGCTTCCACATCCTTCCTGTAATGGGACAACCAGAACTGCACGCAATATTCCAAATGAGGCTGAGTTACTTAAAGTACAGTTTACACAAAATCAGTTCAAGCCTTGAACAACCTAACCATGAAGTTCAACAACCCTCAAGAAAATGTCTGCACACATAAATCTTGTACTTGTACATATCTCATCAAGTTCATCCATTGTACATTCCTATTTTCACAATGGTAATTAATTAGTAATCAACCTCGGGCGACTGACTGTGTGGAGTTTGCACATTCTCCCCATGTCTGTTGGGTTGCCTCCGGATGCTCCTGTTTCCTCCCACAGACCAAAGATGTGCAGGTTAGGTGAACTGGCCATGCTAAATTGCCCATATGGATGTGTAGATTAGGTGGGTTATAGGGGGATGAGTCCGGGTGGGATGCTCTGAGGTTCGGTGTGGGCTTGTGGGGCTGAAGGGCCTGTTTCCACACGAGGGATTCTATAAAAAGGAAAAAAAAGTGTAAACTAATTGCAATCATTATACCTTCTCTTGCTCCACAGTGCTGCTGCAGCACTTTTCTGCATAACTCACTTCCCAAATCTGCAATCCAGAGAAATTCTCATCTCCAATCAACTTTTCATCAGTTTCCCAAATTACGGCAGGGTTTGCTATTTAATCTCAAATAATATAAACTCAAAATATGACGGGAAATGGAGAACAGAATGCTCAAGTTCAAAATATGAATTGAATCAAATCTTCAAATCACCCAAAACCAACCTGAAGGAGGTTGATAGTTAGCAATCAGCAAGGGGATTGCTTGACCATCATCAAGACCACATGGTCTTGATCTTGTGTGCAACTGAAAACTGACTAGATACATAAGAAAATTGTTGGCAGTAAAGTTTGAAACATTAGATCTCAGACTTCACCACTACAGGTCATAAAATCCAACTGAAGAACACACAATAATACACAGGATACAATAAGTGATTATCTAACTGGGCTAATTAGAGTTCTAACCCACCAATGGAAGTTTAGATGTAATTTACCTGGGATGAGAAACTAATGATGATCATTAAACTACTAGATTACTGATAAAAGTATCGATCTAATTCATTAATACCCTTTGGGAGGAGAAGCGGAAGTCTTTTATCCTGAAGCAGTCTGACCCATTTGGGGCGTTCAAGTGCCCTTTAAAATGACTGAGCAAGCCACTCAATCTCAGCTGGATTAAATCATCAGGAGACACAAGAATTCAACATGACAATTCATCTGACATCAGTGCACATGGCAAAGACAAACCTGTTCAATCAAGAGTGCAAAGTTCTCCTTGCAAACATCTGGGGGTTATACTAAAATCATTTGAGCTGTCCTATAGGCCAGTCAAGAATCAGACTGACATATAGAATCACAATCTTCAGTCTGACTTCACCAACACCACTATAAAAGAAATGTTAGTCTTACCTCCAGGAGAGACCCATAAATGTGGCAATAGCACATTGAGATTTGAAAGTGGTGGCCTTGGGAATCATCAACATTAACTCCCGACCCTAAGAGGGTCAAGATACCTAGTCAAACATGGCCAGGCAAATCTCCTATTGATTGCCAACTATCAACGTCCTTCAGTTGATGAATACGTCTCTTCACGTCGAGCACCACTTACTGTCAGCGTTTATTTAGTACGGAAAAGATCCTTCAGTCCAACTCGCCCATGCCAACTAGACATTCCAATGTGACCTACTCCCGTTTGCCAGCACTTGCCCACATCCCTCTAAACTCTTTCTATTCATGTACCCATTTTTTTGCTTTTTAAATGTTGCAATTGTACCCGTCTCCAATACCTCCTCTGGAAGCTCATTCCACACAAGCATCACGCTCTGTGTGATAAAGTTGCCTCTTAGGTCCCTTTTAAATCTTTCCCCTCTCACCTTAAACTTATGCCCTCTAGGTTTAGACTCTCTTACCCTGGGAAAAAGACCATGGCTATTCACTCTCTCCATGCCCCTCATAATTTTATAAACCTCTGTAAGGTAACCCCTCAGCCTCTGTCGCTCCAGGGAAAGTAGCCCCAGCCTATTCAGCCTTTCCCTATAGCTCTCCCTGGCAGCATCTTTGTAAGTCCTTCTGAAACCTTTCAAATTTCCTATAGCAGGCAGGGCAGAATTGAACACTATTTCAAAAACAACCCGACCAATGTCTTTAACAGCCACAATATGACACACCAATTCGTATACTCAATGTACTGACCAATAAATCAAGTGTACCAAATGTCTTCTTTACTACCCTGCCTACCTGCATTGCAACACAGACAGCAACTCAGGATTTTCAAGTTTAGAAGTCCAAGTGTGCTTGCCAGAATCTGAACATAAGTAAGTGTTGTTCTTCTCACTGTTATTTTTGGTAGTCAGCGTGTTAATTACATATGTACCTTCATAAATGAATACTGATTTGTTAGCAGGAAATGTTTCTCAGATGATGAAACTATTACTCCCCAAAGATACCAAGCAAAAAATTACACAAAGGGTAACAATGTCACGTTAAGAATAAGGAACCACTAAAATCCAAAAGGTATTATATAACCCTATTTTAGATACAAGGTAGATATCCTCAACCTTTTAAAGATCCAACAAGAGCCCATCGACAAAAGATTCTTCGTGATCATAAAACCAGTCAACTGATCACTTTATCACTTATGGTCTCACATCTTAAGTTTAAAACTTCTGCGCATCGATACTTTTCACCATCAGGACATCCTTGCACTTCAGTCCATGAATTTCTGATCATAAGGTAAGCAAGTAAAATGTTAAGACACCACTATGAAAGAAATGTTAGTCCGACCTCCAGGAAAGACCCATAGATGTGGCAATAGCACATTGATATTTGAAAGTGGTGGCCTTGGGAATCGTCAACATTAACTCCAGACCCTAAGAGGGTCAAGATACCTATTCTGTACAGAAATCAAATATCTACGGGATGAACCACATCTACTTTTGATTCTTTCTTTCCATTGAAATTAACCCAAATCTCCTTTTTTTGAGAGAAGCACAGTTACTATGTTTATCAATTTGAACGGCAAATATTTGTTTATTGAGCTTCAATATTCTCCATGGGGAGGAGGCAGCTTCGTGGTAGTGTCACGGGACTGTCAGTCCAGAGACCAAGGTAATGTTTTAGGAATAGTGGGAACTGCAGATGCTGGAGAATCCAAGATAATGAAATGTGAGGCTGGATGAACACAGCAGGCCAAGCAGCATCTCAGGAGCACAAAAGCTGACGTTTCGGGCCTAGACCCTTCATCAGAGAGGGGGATGGGGTGAGGGTTCTGGAATAAATAGGGAGAGAGGGGGAGGCGGACCGAAGATGGAGAGAAAAGAAGATAGGTGGAGAGGGTATAGGTGGGGAGGTACGGAGGGGATAGGTCAGTCCAGGGAAGACGGACAGAATAAGGAGGTGGAATGAGGTTAGTAGATAGATGGGGGTGCGGCTTGGGGTGGGAGGAAGGGATGGGTGAGAGAAAGAACAGGTTAGGGAGGCAGAGACAGGTTGGACTGGTTTTGGGATGCAGTGGGTGGAGGGGAAGAGCTGGGCCGGTCGTGTGGTGCAGTGGGGGGAGGGGACGAACTGGGCTGGTTTAGGGATGCGGTGGGGGAAGGGGAGATTTTGAAACTGGTGAAGTCCACATTGATACATTAGGCTGCAGGGTTCCCAGGCGGAATATGAGTTGCTGTTCCTGCAACCTTCGGGTGGCATCACTGTGGCACTGCAGGAGGCCCATGATGGACATGTCATCTAAAGAATGGGAGGGGGAGTGGAAATGGTTTGCGACTGGGAGGTGCAGTTGTTTGTTGCGAACTGAGCGGAGGTGTTCTGCAAAGCGGTCCCCAAGCCTCCGTCTTCCCTGGACTGACCTATCCCCTCCCTACCTCCCCACCTATACCCTCTCCACCTATCTTCTTTTCTCTCCATCTTCGGTCCACCTCCCCCTCTCTCCCTATTTATTCCAGAACCCTCACTCCATCCCCCTCTCTGATGAAGGGTCTAGGCCCGAAACGTCAGCTTTTGTGCTCCTGAGATGCTGCTTGGCCTGCTGTGTTCATCCAGCCTCACATTTTATTATAATGTTTTAGGAACCCAGGTTTGAATCCTACCAAAGCAGATAGTGGAAGTTGAATTCAATAAAATTCTGGAAGTAACAGCCTAATGATGATCATAAATCCATTGTCAATTGTCAGAAAAATCCATCTAATGTCCTGAAAGGAGTGCAACTGCCAGCCGTACTTGGTCTGGTCTACATGTGACTCCAGAACCACCGGAATGTTGACTCATAAGTGCTCTCTAAACAATTAGGGATGGGCAATAAATGATATCATAACCGGTTACATTCTTCCCATGAATGAATTTTTTAAAAAAACTTACTGTGCTTTCAGCAAGTCTTTCTCTCTTTTCTCTAGTTCTGCTCTGGCTTTGTTTCTTTCTTCCTCCTCTATGTCAAGCTTAGCTTCAAGAACTTTTCTCTCTTCATCAATCTTTGCTTGCATTTCTGCCATCTTTTCCGGAGATACCTTCTTCCTTCCTTTAAGAAAAGGGAAAGTTCAAACTGATTCAGCTTCACATTTTTTACACTTTTTCACTTGAGTGACCTGGATTAGCATGACAAAAAATTAATTAAGCATAATTTAAAGTGATGCTGCTAACTTTATTTTGTTTCAAAATGAATATCAACTTTCAGTTAGGCACATCACAGTATGAAAAGGCGGTCTGCTAATTATTTTGGTTTATGAATATTTACGTCAGGAAACTATGCAGCGGCTAGGCAGGAAGTTAGTAGGACCATTTAAGGGAAGGCTTCATCATGGCGAGAGGGAAATGCTTAGCTACCTGAACAGTACACGTTATTGGGTCAGGTACCACCAAGGAGCAGAACTGATGAAAGAAAGGCACTTAATGTGGAGGAACGCAAAAGCTCTCTGCAGGGTGATATTACCATCAATACAGAGATTAGAAAAGCAGTAAGAAGAAAACACCAGTGAAAGAACACAAGCATCATAAAGCAGCAAATCCCAGCGTGGGCAGGCCACCTGAGAAAAAAATATATTTGATGGTACCTGAGTAGGAGGAATTTTCTAGATATGTTTTAACACTTGTTTGGGATATGTAGTGATTGTAATAAGGTCAGCCAGGTGAACTTCAGGATATGCGTTCTCTGATCGGTGCAAATTAACAGCCCCAAGCAGGGAGTCATGGCTGACAAATAAGAACAGCTGTGTCAGACATCCTGTTCACTCTGACAGCTGGGTCTGCAGGAGCTGGATCAATGCCAAGAACTCCCTATATGTGAATAAAGAGTGACTTGGTAAAAAGATACCTGTCTCTGTGGAGTTATTTCAGTGGCGACGTGAGTGGGATTAATGATGTAACCATGCAAAGTGCCTACTAGCCAAAGCCCAACTGGATTTCAAACTGCACTACAACTAGCTTTATCATTGGAAAATATGGCAAGTGCAGCATGAGTTGTAGGGCATTCTGCTGAATGTGGACATTCTCACTGTTCCAACTGAGATCAGGAAACACCACATGAGCGAATGCAACTGCATAGCCTCACTCAGGACTTATCTTGTACAGAGGGACTCTCTGTCAGTGTATAGCAAAACCCTATAACAAAGCCAAGCCTCGGCCAAACAGTTAAAATCTTCTTCAGGATTGGGGCTGGCAAGCTACTGTAATTGCTGTCACAATGCAGACTTGAAACAGCAAAAGAGTCACAAAAGACTTAAATTGAGTAAGAGAACTCATAAACAGGTGTGCAGGAGAGTGCACACCCTGGAAAGTCCACCCACATCTGGTTTGCAACAATTAACTTGCTTAGCAACTTTCAAATCAGAACCAATCAAAATAAACATCTGTTTAAATGATCACCCACATCTGATGGAGGTTGATACCTGTGCAGCCATTTCAGCGATTGCAGAATCAGTCTTTAACAAAATTAGCTCCGGACTCCAACCCTTAGGTTTGTGCAAGACCTCGGCTAGACTGAGAACCTGTAGCAGGGAACCTTTACAGGTAAAGGATACAATTTCAGCTCCAGTCTCTTACGCAAAAGCAGTTGGTTTACAATTTTCTAGACACACTTCCAGTCACAGTTGTCATGCATTCTTGCAACTGTAGTCAGATGAGCATTCTCAGAAGAATGCTACAATTAACACCCATAAGCGGACGATAGTGAGCATTTTGCAAAGTCCACCCCATGTCATTGTTTATCCAGAGAACATGCTAATAACAGGGAAGACCATTAAAGAGCATTTAGAGAAACACTGAAGGAACATATAATATTTCTCCCAGGCAAACGTATACCTTAGAAGGGAAAAATGTGTTCTGGGCATCCTAAGTGACCTACTTGCTCTACACAGTCGACAAGACCGGTGTTGGACCTACTGGAAGATAAAGTGAGGATGATCAAAGATAGCTCAGCTCCCACGTCTGTGCCGGAGCTTGACTTTCCTTGGGCTGGTGAATTATTACAACAAGTTCATATGGAACCTAGCCTCCAACCTGGCATCTTTGCATCAACCCTTAAAAAAGTCAGCCTTGGAAACGGTCACGTAGCTAAGCCATAACTTCCAGAGAAATAAAAAGAACAGGTATCATTCTCTAAGGTGTTGGCATACTATAATCCCAAGTAAGATCTGGTGTTGACATGCAATTCCTGCTTGTATGGCATCGGGGTAGTATTAGCTCATAGGTGGTCCGATAGAGTAGAATGTCTAATGGTGTATGCATCTGGGACTTTGGCTAATGCACAGAGTAAACATATTCAGATAGAGAAGGAAGGTTTGGCAGTCAGGAAGTTCCACCAATGTTTTTACAGACGTAAATTTATAATAACAACAGACCACAAATCCCTGCTAGGTATACTTAAAGAGGTCAAGGCAATGCTGCCCATGACTTCTGGCCAAATTCAGCAGTGGGCTCTCATTCTAAGCACATACAATTACAAGTTGGAACACCATCTATGAGGCCAAGTAGCAATTCTGATGTATTGAGTTGCTTCCTGCTGGCCAGTGGTACCACCCCTGGAAGAGTCTGTAATAACGTAAAATTTTCTGGACGCACTTCCAGTCATAGCTGTCAATATCAGCTTTTGGACACAAACAGATCTGGTCCTGGCAAAACTGAAAACAACTGGTGAGAGCAGAAACCAAAGGGCCATCACAACCAGAAATGAAACCTTTTTGGACGCAGAGAGACAAAATCACAGAAGACATATTATTGTGGGGAGCAAGATGGATTAGCCTGAGCAAAGGCTGGCGCCAGATACTGGCTAAACTATACCAGGGTCACCTAGGGGTTTCCAAAATAGAGATGTTGGTGAGATATTACATCTGGTAGCCAAGATCAGATGCAGAAATAGCAGTGTCGAGAGTGCTAAGAAGAAGAAAACTGTCATCAGCGGCTCCCCCACATTTGGGGAATGGCCAGGTAAACCATGAACTCAGCTACACGTCAACTGTTCAGATCCTTACATGGGCTCAATGTTCTTAGTCATTGTGGATGCCCACTCAAAATGGCTTGACGTGTGCACGGAGTTTATTTGTTAAACATGGGAACGAAGGCAGAAAAACCGCACACATCTTTTGCCATACACAGACTCTTGGAAATGTTGGTTACAGATAATGGACCATTGTTTATCAGCAGGGAATTTGAGTATTTCCTAAAGTCGAATGGTATTCAACACGTAAGAACTCCTCTGTACATGCATCATCTAATAGTCTGGCAGAAAGAGCAGTCCAAACTTTGCAGGCAGACTTAGAGAAAGAGCCTACAGCTTCACCAGATATCAAACTGTCCTGGTTCTTATTTGATTAGAGGCCCATTACTGATGAAACTACAGGAATAGTTCCAGCAGAGTTACTAATGGGAAGATTACTCCCCACAAGGTTAAGTCTGGGGAGAGAGGAAAAGAGACAGGAAGTGAAGAAGAGGGTGAAATGGCATCAGAAGGCCAGTGCCGAACACAAGGCAAAGAGAGCGTGTTTACTTAGGGGACCAAGTTTGGTACAGGAACCACAAGAATAGCCCTGCATGGGCAACAGGGTCAGGTGGCCTCTCTGGAACTATTTCTGGATATGTTTTAAGTTATTTTGTGCAATGTGATATAAATTCTGTTTTTAAAAAGATATAAACTTTCGGTAAGCTGTGGTAATTGATACCTGAAAAAAATATTTGGAATTTAATTTAAAGCAAAGTACTGCAGATGCTGGAGATCTGAAACAAAAGCAAAGTGCTAAAGAAACTTAGTTGGTCTGGCAATATCTATGGAGAGAGAAAATCAAATATTTTGAGTCTGATGTGTTAGATCGGATTCAAAAGGTTAACTGTTTCCCTCTCCACAGGTACTGACAAGCTGCTGGCTTTCACTAGTACTTTCAGCTTTTACTGTGAAAATAATTAGCTTATTTCAGCCAGTTTAGAGTTTCCCACTGATAGCTTTTTTTACTTCAAATTGTAATGGAATGAATCAGCATTATTAGCAGTTAATGGTTATTTGAGCTGATCAAATGTAAACAGCTTGATATACACTTTGGAATTGAGAGATTCTGAACCTAGTCGACAATCTCCTAAGGCATTACAGATGTTCTAAATCCAAGTGTTTCAAATATTGCAACAAGTAGCCCTGCATGATAAACATACAAATAGATGTAAATAGATTTTCCCTTGAATCTTTTGCATCATTCGATTAGATCATAGGTGATCCAACTGGAGCACACATTTGTAATTGCATTCTACACTAAATATTTATGGATACCACGTTCTTTCAAAGTTTTGATAAATTTGCTCTTCCAATAAACAAAAAATTAGATTCCTTTAGAGTAACCTACACAGAGTTTTGAGCTAAGTTGTTATTGCTCAAATTAAAATAAATCACTACATTGACATAAGCTACAATATATCACTTATCCAGTTCTCTTAGCCATCAACTTGTTCACTACAATATCACACCATTTTAGATTGCTATTCTAATTCATTTTATCAAAGGAAATTCCAAGCAGTCCAAAATTTTACGAAGTACATTACTCTTTGAAACCGAATTTGCTTTTCTGATCACGTATCTGTATTTATACAAGCATTGATCTATTTTCTGGATTGAATTTTGTTACATTTTACATCAAAACACAATTGTTATAAATATAAAATTAGGAATTCCATATAGAATACATAATAAAATGATTTTGTACATTTAAAATAAATGTATTTACAATTGTAAATTAATGTCTGAATCATTTCAATTCAGTAACAAACAAGGGTAATTTGCAAGCATCTCTTTAACTAGGTGTGGGTGTGGTTTTATGCGATCAAAGTGAACAGTTTCACCCAAATCAATGCTTCAAATTATTTCACATTCTTATAACTTTGCAAATGAAGTGCAAACTACACTACTGCTCTTTCTTCCTAATCCCTGGTATTCTATACCATGCATACAAGTTCAATGATAATACTGACTACAGCCTCCACTAATACTTCTTTGTAATAATCACAATACTCTTTCTTCAATTTTCCTTCCACTAAAGAGGCCCCTAGTACTCATATTTTTGATTGAGGGAAGCAATCCACAAGGAACCACAATGTGGACATATTCCTACTTCTCCATAGTATTTGTTTTGAGTACCCAACATGTTTTATCTCCACACTACCCAATCACAATCTCTTCTGATATTCTGTTGTTTTAATTCTTTAGTTTTAGCTCATTTTCTGACCTCAGTTCATTTCACTTTACCTGCCTATAAATTTTAAAAAGGGCTGCAATGCTGTATACATGTATGCCTTAATTCATTTAATATTTAATGGGATCAGATTTAGATCTTGCACAACTTGCACCTTACAGAAATATAGAAAGATATATAATTCACTGAAACCAATGAATAAAAAGGGAGCCGAAAACCTGTTTGATCTTGATTCAAGAAGAAATTAGCAAGCCACAGGTGGGCAGATTGTGCATACAGAAGGAAGGGAAAAGAAACAAGTTAATCATTATTTTCTGCAAATCAGAAGACCAAAACAATGAAGACAGGTGATGAGAATGTCACTGCAAGGGAAGAAAAATTAATAGTTAATACAAATATTGTGCCACATTGCTCTTGCCCAGAAACAAACCAAATCACAAAAAAAATCAGCAAGACTGTCAAGATAATACAATGAAATAAAATTTGTTATAACTGTAGTTCTTATGAAAAGCGTGCCTAAGCAGTCATAACATCCCGTATAAAACTGAAGACTGAAATGCAAACCACAGCCCAAATTGTACCTCTGGCCTAGTTTTGACTAGTGAGCAACAGTTATGTTGGCAACTCAGCCATTGTTCCAAAATTATTTTAACACATGGGCATCATTTAATTTCTACCAATTGACTTATCCCAATTCTCCAGAACAAACTATGATTTCTGCTATCATCATGAGGAACAAGGTATAATATTCAAATTGGCATACGCAAACACAAAAGAAATGACTACATAACGGTCATGTTACTGGAAAAGCAGAGAAGGCAGGTGGATTAATAGAACACAAATCCAAATCAGACTATGGCAGCTTGAGAGTTTGAGGGACCACTAAACCTTGCACTGAAGGGATCTCCTACTACTGGTAACAACACCAATGTTTTATCCCAACAGGCAAAAGTACAAATTTAAGCTTGCTTACCTGCTTCCGGCTTCCTGCTTCCTTAGATGCTGTGCCACTTTCAAATGTTGTCTAGCTAGTTCACCTACTTTGTTTAATCTTTCTCTCACCTCAGCTATATAACCAAACTGTGAGATCTCTGACTTTGGACCTATCAAGTTTTTCTTAATTAATAATAAAGGCCCTCTCACTTCATGTCCGAATATGAATTCAAACAAAGTAAACTGGGTCAATTCATTTAAAGCATCTCTAATAGAAAATAATGTAAATGGGGTACCTTTATCCCAATCATTTGGAAAATCCTGGCCATTAGCCTTCAGCATGGTATTTATGACATAATGCCACCTTTCAAATGCTCTCTGGGATTCAGGATGGTATGCACTTGATTTAAAGTGTTGAATGCCTAAATTATCCATGATCTCCTTAAATAATTTAGCAGTAAAACTGGACCCATGGTCTGACTGAATCTCCTTGGGTAGTCCATAATGGGTGAAGAAAGCAAGCAACTTCTCCACAACTATTTTGTGTCATGACATTCTGTAATGAAATTGCCTCCAGAAATCTGGTATGCATGTCCATTATGGTTTTAGGGAGGGGACCTATACAATTAACCATAACCCATGTGAAAGGTTCCTCAAATGCGGGAATTGGCAAAGGCACTGGTTTTATTACTGCCTGTGGCTTTCCTACCATCTGACATGTATGATAGGTACGGCAAAATTCAACCACACCTTCACATAATCCAGGCCAATAAAAATGCCTTTGTATCTTAGCCTGAGTCATCCTTACTCCCAAATGATCTCCTATAGGTATTTTTGTACTACCTGTAATACTTCCTGTCTGTATGCTACAGATACACAATCTGGTGAACTTCTGCCCATTTCTCCTCTGCACTAACCTGCCAAGGTCTCCATTTCTCCATTAATATTGTTATCTTAACGATAATAACATTCAGGAATACATTCTGATTCCTTTTCTAAGTAGGCTTTATGATATAAATCTTTTATTGTCTTATCCTTTTGTTGTAACTCCATTAGTCTTTCAGAATTAAATACTTCTGCCTGATCCTCTACCTGCTCAGGTGCTTCCTTTACCATTTGACAGGATGACAGCTAACTGCATCTCAACTCCTTCGTCTTTCTCTTTGGTTTTCCCTTCTTGCTTTAACTTATGATTGTGCAGTGACAAGATCCCACAGTCTGGAAAAATTCAAGGGTATTTTTCTTTTAACTCCTCAGTTCCCATGCTTTCTTTTGGCTTCTCCACTACAATGGGCATCACGCCCATCTTTGATCCAGCTAAGTTGTTTCCGAAAACAAACTGTATTCCTGGAGTAGACATTCTTTCGATCACTGCCACTGTCACTTCCCCAATCTTGATTGGGCTTTCCAGCCTTATTTTACACAGGGCAACACGAAATCTCTCTCCATTTATTCTACAGATTATCATCCTCTCGGGTAACATTTTAGAAGGAGCACAAATATTTTCATCTATTACCAAGAGACTGACCAGCTCCCATTTCCCCCAATATTGTAACTTCTTTACTCAGGTAGAACAAAAGGGAGGAGGCAAACATTACCCACAGAGGGAAATCTTTGAAGAAATCGGGCGCTATCTTACTATCCAGGCCATGACTAGGCTGTGCACTCTCCTGCAGCTCGACTTGGGACTTCCTTCACTAACTACCTCAAATAATCCCACTGATTTAGCTTCTTTTACCACATCCTGTTTTCCCAGTGCTTCTCTGAAACCACCAGCACTGTGATTTTGTGTGTTCCTCTCTATTACAGTGAAAACAATTGAAGGTTTTCATCTCTTTTTCACCCTCTTGGGTTTCTTTTTCACATGTGATAAACTATTCCCCTTGGGATCTACTTTTGTTTTCCATTGATGCATCTCCCATTTTCCCGATTTTTATCCCTCACAGAATGAAATTGCTGTCAGAACCTAGATTTTGACTTATGCACCAGTATGTATTCATCCGCCATCCGTGCAGCTTTTCTTGCTGTTTTAACATTCTGTTCCTCAACATGAGATCTTATCATTTCTGGAAGTGAGTTTTTGAACTCCAGCATAGTAATCTCTCAAAGATCGTCATATGTCTTTTCTATCTTTAATGCTCTCACCAATCTAACGAAGTTGCTATGTTTAACTCCTTCAAATTCGACATAAGTCTGACCCGGTTCCTTTGTTATATTTCTGAACTGTTATCTGTGTGTTTCTGGTATCAATTCGTAGGCATTCAAAATAGGCTGTTTTACTTCTTCCTATTCTCTTGACAGCACTGCAAATACCTCATTAGCCCTGCTTGCCAACTTGGTCTGAATTAACTTTACCCACACAGTCTCCGGTTAATTCATCTGTTTGGCCAATTTCTTAAAGGAAATGAAAAAGACTTCTTCATCTTTTTCATTGAATTTTGGCAATGTTTTGACATATTCCTATATATTCCTATCAGATCTCTGGCTACCATAGGTCTGCTCATCATCACTCTTCTCCTCACTAAGCATACCTTCTACCTTCATTTCCATCAATTTAAGTTGACTATCCTGTTTAATTTGCAACTTCCAAACTTCAAACAGTCTCTCATACTTTTTGTCTTTTCTCAGCATGTAACTGTAATTCAAACAGTTTCCTTTTCTGTTCAAGCTGCTTCAACTGCAATTGAATTCTAGCCATTTCCAAAGATTCTGATGGCCATTCCAACAAATTTAAACGTCAAGCTATTGCTGTAATTACTCCTTTTCTTACAGACAAAGGCAACCCCAAATCCAGCTTGCCTGTGTGGTAGAAAATCACTCCGAGACGCGGAGAATTCCTCAAGAAGATGATCTTTTATTTGCAAATAAAAGCCGTGACAATCCAGGAGTATTTTCCTAGAGTGCCCCCGAACCTCTTTGGCTTACACTTCTTATACCCTTCTGTTATCAGTCTCTTGATCAGCTTATCAGCATGCCCAACTGGGACAGTCCGAGTTATCTTATCTCAAACCAATGAAGTCAGCCTGCCTTATCTTTCCATACCTGCCACTATGGTTTTTTCCTCCACTACTTAATTCATGATATAATGACTATTCATTTCTTACCTTGCCACAATGGTCTCCTCTACTTCTGACTTATCTCTAATTTATTCTAATATAAATAAGTTTCTACTGCTAGTTCCGCCACAATGGTTTTCCAACCTTCAAGTGACCCCTACCTTAAAGTGACCTCACTCCCTAGTATTTCTTATCTTGTCACACATCACATCTACCCAACACATGCCAGCACGGATGCTCACACAATTACTCTACTTTATCTATTCTAGTCACTTAGTTGTTATTCCATGTTTATCCATGCTTGTCTGTGTGCCCCATAACTGCTGTGGGCTGAACTGATTTATTAGCTTTGTCCCTTGTTCAATCTCCCTTTCCTGTCACATCTTGCTTAATGTGTGATTACTTGTTTGAAACGGTCTTTGCCAGACTCCCATTACCTGACAGTTTTCAAATTTTATTTTCCATACCTGCCAGTTCCTGCAGCTTTTCCTTGCTCACCTTTTGTAAAACCCCCAAAGTCACTTCTTCCACCTCCAGAAAACTCTTAGTGACTGAAAGAGCTATTACCTCGATTATGGTTAAGCCAACAAGTAACCCGAAATTAAACAGATTTTCCACTTCTTAAGCTAAGGTCTAGAACACAGGAACAGGCCCTTCGACCCTCCAAGCCTGTGGCGATCGAGGTCCTCTGTCTAACCTGTCATCTATTTTCTAACGGTCTGAGTCCATTTGCTCCCTGCCCATCCATGTACCTGTCCAAATATATGTCTGCATCTACCACCTCCGCTGGCAACGCCTTCCAGGCACCCACCACCCTCTGTGTAAAGAACTTTCCACGCATATCTGAACACTCCTATTCCCCGACTCATTATTTATCAGAGACATAAACCAAGTTGATTTTAAACATTTACCTTTTCGCTTCTTTCTCTTCTCTCCACCCTCTCCACTTTCACCTTCTTCGTCATCTTCCTCAGAGCCACTCATTTCTGAGCCAGAGATTTCTTCCCCTGAAAATATTTAAATAGTTTGATCAAGATATGGTTTTTATTTCATCAGTATCTCAATGTTCGTCTACTTCACTTGTCCATACCTTCTTTTAGTTTATTTCTAAGATCCTCAATTTCCTTCTGAAACTGGCGCAACAATGCATCTTTGGGGTCTTCATTAATTCTGGCTTTATTTTTGATATTCTTTGCTCTGTTTGCATAGCGTAAAGTACTGATAGTCTCATCGTAATTGTAATCTGCTGGCCCAATGTTTGCACACTGATAAAGAAAAAACATATAAATGGTAAAGGGTGCCAAAAGTTCAATCCTGCGTATTAAACTGTCTATCTTAATTACTTTGCAGTATGAAGATGCCAAGAAGAGATTAGGTACCTCCTTTGGTGCAGTGAATACACCCTGAATCTAGGTTGATTATTCATCTATCTAGATGCAGGTGTTTTTTAGTCACTGAACCAAAGGGTGGTTTGATGGTGATGGAAATAAAGAAAATGTTCATTTTTCTTTAAGAACACTTCTGGATATATAAAGAACCAAAACAAAACCAACAGCATGTTCTTGTGGCAGAGTGGCACTATCACTACCTCAAGCCCGGAAGCCTGGTTCAAGTTCCACTTGCTCCATAGTTGTGTATCAACATCTCTGAACAGGTTGATCAGAAAATATCCAAATACAAAATGGAGGGTCCTTGTGCACAGTGGTTGTGTCCCTAATCTTGGGATCAGGAAGGCCTGGATTTAACTTCTACCAGTTCCAGTAGTGTTTCTGAACAATACAGTGTGGAGCTGGAGGAACACAGCAGGTCAGGCAGCAGGGAAGGAATTTGAAAGGAGCCCTCTAAATATCACCATTTAAAGACAGTCAGCTATCAAAATCTTCTGAAAAATACAGACTGAACTCATCATTAGTTAACACGATACATAGACATAGAAACACATAAGATACAAGCAGGAGTAAGCCATGCGTCCCCTCAAAGCTGCTTCGCCATTCAATAATCATGGCTGATCAACAAGCTCATACCCCAATCTGATCCTTTCAGTGAGCAGTGCATGAAAACATCCAGCTCTCTGAACATTTCTCTCTTAACCTATGGCCAAATAACAATCTGGATAACCTCACACTCATCCACATTATACTGCATCTACCATGCATTTGACCACTTAGCTTGTCCAAATCACATTAATCCTCCTCACAGGTCACCCTTTCAGCTCTGTGTCCCTTTAGCTAAGCATGTTGAATTTCAGTTTTTCAATAAAATCCTGGATAAACTTCAAATCATATAACAAACTTTCCAAACTCATACTTGTATTAAAGAATTGCCAATTTTTGTGATAGATAAGTGCTGAAGAATTTTTTCAACTTTTTGTAGCTATTGATTATATTATACTGTTGGACTATTAAAGGAGTTCAGGAATAGAGACATTGATACACATTTAATTTATGAAAAAAAAAGTATAATGCCAAAAGCATGGTACATGCCAACCTAATGCCTATATTTGACAAAGAGTGATGGAGCATGCCCACAGATTCATATCTCAGCCAGCTTGACAGTTGTGATGAAGAAAATAATGGAAATAAAGGAGAGATTAGCAAAATTATCTAAAAGCCAAAAAAATGAATGGAAAACAAAGATTTAAAAAGGAATGTTTTGCTTCAGAAACTCGATTAATTTTGGGGGATGACAGAGAGAGAGAGAGAGAGAGAGAGATAATGGTAATGAACTGGATGTAAAAGCCTTGACTAATGACTAATGAATAAAGTCAGAGAGAATGCTAAATCAGAGGGAAAGCTGTAAAGTAGATTGCCAGCTGGCTTCAATAAAGGTTGGTGCAAGGGTATAGTGGAGGCTGGTAGTGGTGATTCACCAAGACTGACGTCGGGATCACTATAGGTACTTCTGCTATAACGCGTGTTTTGTTAACGCAAATCTGCTACAATGCAATTGATGAATGGTAAACACTGTTTGGATAATGCAAACTTCCTACTGTACAGTATAGCAATTTTCTATCCATCAAGATTGCAAAAGAACGCAAGTACCATGTTATAGGAGAACTACCTGTACTGTTCACAATTATGATTACAATTTAGATTCTGGACTGGAAAACACAATTACTAATTGTGTGAATGACACAGAGAGAAAGAGGAGATAGTCTCGCTCAATTCTGACTAAAGCAAATTAAAGGATACAAATAATTGGAAAACAAGGTTCAGCGCAGATTAATGAGGTAATACGTCTTGGTAAGAGGAACAGTAAACTCAATTATTGCTTTCAAGTTTTAAGTCTAGGTGGGGTAATAGTACAAATAGGTTTTGACATATCATTAAAAGTTGTGCCACTAGCTAGCAAAGCCATGAAACTAAAACCAAGTCAAACATCAAAATTTATTGTCAGAGAATGAACTGAAAAGTGGGAAAGTTATGCTAAACCAAGGACAAACCATGCCTACAGCACAAGAGGGGAGACGATGGCCTAGTGGTATTATTACTGGACTGTTAATCCAGAGGCCCAAGTAACGTTCTGGGGACATGGGTTTGAATCCCGCCACGGCAGATGGTGGTGGAGTTTGAATTCAATACAAATCTGGAAAAGAGTCTAATGATGACCATGAATCCATTGTTGATTGTCGGGAAAACCCAACTTTAGGGTAGAAAAGTGCTATCCTTACCTGGCCTAGCCATCCTGTAACTCCAGATCTACTGCAATACAGTTCACATTCAACTGCCTCACAGCAATTAGGGATGGTCAATAAATGAAGGGATGACTTAATACAGTCTTACTAATTATGAAAGGTTTTGATTGATTAGATAAGACAGAATGTTTCAATCGCAGAAATAACTGGAGTCATTTAATACAAGATAGTCACCAAGAAACCCATATGAAATTCAGAAGAAACATCTTCTCCGCAGGAACAGCAAGGACATGAAAATGCAATGAAAAGGGCTGGTTAATGTGAATATTATAGATATATTTAAGGGGAGGTCAGACAAGCATAAAATGGAGAAAGATTCAGCGGATTACACTGAGCATAGAAGAAGGAAGATGGGGAAAGGCTAAAGTTGACCATAAACAGATCAGTTGAAAAGCATATCCGTTTTTGTACCACATCAATCTAAAATGGATAGCTCATTTACATATCAGCACAGTTGGTTCAATTGGTTCTTTGAGCCTACTCCACCAAATAAGATTATGCCCGGCCTACCTCAACTCTATCTTCTCATACTGTCAATACATCCGTTAGTACCCAAAAATCTAATATGAAAATAAGAATTATACAACTGCTTATTTAGCCACTTTTTAAACATAAGATATATGCTGAATTATAGGAACAATTGTCAAAATGTATGTTGCACGTTATTTAAATACAAACTAATTTCACTAAATAATATTAATTATTCTCAATTATGCATTAATAAGAGGAAGAAAGCTCACCATGATAGTCTTTGAATTGCCTCCCAAAGAATCCTGGAGTAGACGTGTCAGTTTAGAGTTACGATATGGCACATGTGTACTTTTACCATCAACAAGAGCGGAGATAACATTACCCAAGGTGGACAATGAGAGGTTAATTTTTGTTGCTTCTTTTAATCGCTGTCCTGTGGCTCCAGTCTTTCCTTGTCTTTCAGAACCCTGCAAGCAAATAAGATAGGACTAATGCTTTGATACTCAACACATAACTGTATAAGTTTTCACTGTTATTTTTCAATTGTTGTGGTTACCAAATGAAAAGAGAAAATGTTGAAATACACAAAAATTCATCTACATTTGTAAAGATAAAAGATGGCTTATGGTCTTTTGGACGTGCATGTTCATTTAACTTTCAAAATTAGTACTTAATTTTATTTAACTATTATGCATTTAATATAAATAGTAAGGAAAAAATTCAACTTGGAGGAGTAGAAATGCTAACTGTGCAAACTGACACACAGTATACCTTTTATCAGATTTTTAGGTTGCCTATGTTTATAACATTTCCACTAATCTATTAATAGGGACCAGAATCAAAGATACCACCAATATGGGATGTGCTCTATCTTAACACAATATTGATTTATCATTACAAGCTTGTGAAAAACATATTTATTTATAAGAGTGCAATCAATGCTTGCAATAGGTTGTCAAGAATTATAACTGCAAACACAATTCTGAATTAAAAATTATGAAATGGGCAGACAAGGTAATGTAAAAAAAGATTAAATCAATTAAGCTAAAAGAATACATATCTAATTTTAGAATACTTTTGAATGAATATAATAAATAAAGCTCAATTTATTTTGGAGTCAAGATCAGCATTGCCTTCAGGTGAAATGGTTCAAGAAGATGAAGGCATATTCAAGATAAGGAGTGCTGATGTAATTTATTCTCTATTTTAGAGTTGATGTTGTCTTTTTACACATTCAGTATAAATCTCCATGTCAATTCTTATAATGAAAACCATAGGAAGGCATATCACAATGCAATACAGAACATATAAAGTGGAACCAGTGGGAGAATGGCATGGTGTAGACTGGAAGCCAAGAGAGGGTTGTAAAGGTACAGTTCAGTGGAATTATTACCTTAATGCCTTTTCTAATTCCATTAATGTAAATATGTAATTTTGTAACTGAAGTACAATTCATTACTAGAGCCAAACAAAGGCAGAGGAAACGTTCATTTCACCCTATTTACTCCCTATAACACTCCAATAAGCAGTGTTCTCCAACCTAATTGATTTCATAATTTACTTGCCAACCAGTTGACTCAAGTATTTTATGACTTATTTTCATTGCAAAATTAGAAAATTCAATCTATTCAACAGCAATAACTCTGTGTAGCAGCCAGTAATAGCAAATTGTCCTGCGTTCAGATCAAGAAGGGCAGGCCTGGAACTAGTTGTCCGAAACTGTGCTAGATAGAAAGAAAGCTTCCAGGCAACCTTGTCGGAAAAATACACTAACTACTTTTATTTTTAGGAAAAGATAAACCTGCAGATATCGAAGCATTAACTATGGCCTGGAGCCCTTGGAACTTGAATTTAAAAAAAAAGGAGCAAACATTGATCAAGATTTCAACCAGGATCAACACTACTAGTTCCAGGGCTGCCCACAGTCGTCCATGTTTGAGCAGGGTACAGTTGGGAATGTCCCCAACCATCACTCTCCCTGTTCGGGCTTCAGTAATAAAAATCAAGGTATTCAGAGGTGCTACAAATTCTATACAAATTAAAGCAAAATGATAAGAATGAACCAGAAATGCAGATGAGCAGTGTGTACAAAGGCTTTTTAGATATTCTGCCAATTCTTACTGCAAGATCAACAAGGTGCAGCTTGCCCATGCGAACATGAATATTTCCATCAATTCCTTTTTCACTGCACTCGATGGTAATCGTAAAAATAGCATGAGAACGGGAACTATGTTCATTCATATTTGTGGCACCAACAGAACCTAGAAGGAAATAAAGAATCAATATCAATAAAGTATCAAAACAATATCAACCAGCAGTTTTATTCAAAAACAAAAATACAAAACAAATTTACTCCATGCAAAACTACAAAGGTGAGACTGTGATTCTCTTTTCACCTCTGGGCAGACAGCACAACTGCTTGTTATACTATTCTTTCACCTTAGCTTCAGTTTCAAGTTGTTCCCATTGTTTGACAGCTATTAAGCACACAAGTAATGTTTTTGTTTAATTCAACACTAATACATGTACAAATTTAGTAATATTGTTCAGTTTCACTTGTTGTACAATAGCAAGTATGTCACAGTCAAAGCATCCCAAAAATAACAATTAACACCACTACATTACAATCTTAAAAAGGAACTTGTATTTTTATTGATTCATAACTTTGCAGATTAATGGAAAGACCTACACTTGTTACTCATTCACAGCCCACATTGCTGTTAAGGAGGGAGTTCCAAGATTTTGATCCAGCATTAGGACTGTTACTATTAGGATTTTGTTTGTATTTATGCTCCCTAAGCTTTGGTAATTTTTTTGAACTGCAATTGGAATAATAATAATAGAGACTCTACATCTAAAATTTTCTTTGATTTTTAAAAAAATGATGAGGCACAATACCAGAGTCACCATTTTCAATATGGAAATGCTTGTGGAATCAGAATTATGTATTCATACTGATTTAAAATAATTTAGCATTCTAAACCTAAACAGAAAGACATGGATTCAACACTATTATGTTCATCGTTTTAGCAAACCTGGAGACAGCTCAGAGGGATTGGTTAAACTGTTTCATACTGAAGTAGTTAAACAACTTGCCAAATGAAATTCTATTTGGTTCTTTAACGAGAGATGATGCCACTCGTTCCATCTGCAGACAACTTCAACTGATAGAGGATGCGGACTGACTAATGTGACTGGCAACTTTTAAGAGAAAAATTAAAACTGTTTCATCAGCTCACAAATGTCCAAAATAAAGCTAATAATCCTGGGGCAAAACAGCATTTTTAAAACCAATAATATTGTCTATTTACAGCATCCTTAACATACTAAAACCTCACAAAGGACTTGGCAGGACACTATGACATCAAGCTACACAGGTTTGGTCAAAGGGATCATTAAAGAAGATGAGAGAATTGGTGAAAGAAAGAAATGGGGAAGCAGATAACTTTAGGAAAGGAATTCCAGAGTTAAGGGTTGAGGCAGCTAACAATTGAGCGATTTCAAATCAGGGATGAGAGAAGAAGCCAGAACTGGAGGGAAGAGACCTCAAAGAATTTTGGAACTGTATGCGGTTAGAGATAGAAAGTGGCATGTCTACACTCAAATTTGAAAATAAAGTACATGAATTTTAAAAAAATGATTTTTAAATTCAGAAAATAACTACAAGGAGGCAATATAGATCAGGAAGCACAATAAAAATTGGGTGAATGGGACTTTGTTACTTAGCACCAAGGCAGAGTTTTGGATCATTTTGTATAAATTTATGGCAGGAACCAAACACAATGGCTTTGGTCTTCTCCAAAATTTAGCCAGAGCAAAGTTCCTGCTTACCTATGACTGAATAGCAAACAAGCAGAGGGATAGATTTGAGGCAGTGGATATGAATAGTTTAGGTGGAACTGGGCTTACTCAGCATCAGTTTCCACACATTTGCCATATTTTTAAACGCTAATGCCTAGAATAAGTATATAGATAAATCGTAAGAAGCCTTGTGAACTAAGAGGTAATAAGGAGTGGGAAGAGATTCTATTACAGATGATTTTCTAATTATGAATCGATAAACAAGAATAGAACCAAATTACAGTAGATTCATTCAGTTGGATGAAGAAGGCATGTTGGAGAAGTATGGTATGATCAACAATGTCAAAGTTGCAGGCAAGTCAAGAAGGGGCAGAATACCATGGTCAAATATACAGGATTTCATTTATGACTTTCAAATATTCATACCAAATCTTTTTTAAAACTTACGGTTTTTATTCCCTAAAGTCATAATACGATCCATATCATCTGCGTTGTTTACCACATAACCAGAAAGATCTTTTATGTACACTCCAACATCAGGCCGTTCCTTAACCTGCACAATGAAATGTAACAATTTGAAATAACAGGCATGTGGAGACAGATTTCTAGATTTACATATACATTACCAGAATTGAAAGTAATAGAAGACACCTCCAGCTTTATTGTCCAGGCAGTAAATTGGCTGACTAGAAAAAAATCAAGTAGAGTTGCAGATTATTAGCTCGCAAAAGATTGAAGAATCACTCTCACAACTCAACTCCTTCAGGAGGGGTTGAAGGAGTTAACTAAAATACAAGATAAGTTAAAGTAGTGTCACTATCAAAAGCTCCTTAGTGGAATCCTCCAAAATAAGCAAATAGTAAGATTTGAGACTGCCCTTTATAGCCAGCGTGTGTTAATATAGGATCCCTCGAGCCTAGATTATCTGCCTTGTTGTGAAAAATAAATAAATTTATAAATTTGACTAGATTTTCTTCTCACATGAACTGAATTTCTCACCTCTAGTCTCTGACTTTGATCCTTCCCAAGAAGATCACGAACCTCTTCATTATAAATCTCCAGATAGGATACTCGAACAAGAAACCTTAAAATGTTGAAAGTTTGAGTGGGGTAAAATTAAACCAAAGTATACAAATACTTGATTAAATTCATTAATTTTAACGTCCCAGCAGGAAGCTACATTAACAAAGGCAGCATTGTTTGAAGACAATGTTATGTAATTATATGATAATTATACATAATTCTTTTCTACATTTCAAGTATGGCTAATCACTGGGAACATAGCATGGTGAATTAACTCTCCAATTTCCTAGTTAATCAGCCTTGTATATTAAGCATTTTTAAGTAGTTTATTTTCTCAATGCTCATTTTTCATTTGTCAAACTAGTCATGCAGTAGAAACATCACCTGATACTACACAATAAATTGATAATTCAATGACTAATTTGGAGAAGTGCCATATTTTCCTTTCCTCATGTTTGTTAATATGGACACACTGATATGAGTCATTGAGAAGAGCGCAACAATTTAAAATTGTCGCAGAGTGAGGAGAGAAGCTAAGAGGAATTTCACTATGGATAGTTTTTAAAAGGATAGGATTCTTCAAAAGCTGTAATTGAGGTAGAAATCATTGTAACTTTTAAAAGGAAGAGCAAACATTTGAGACAAAGACTACTGTAGAGATATGATAGAGCTGGGTAATGAACTCAGGTTTTAACAAGAGCCAGCACAGAACCAAGATGAATATCTCTTTCTGCACTTCTCTAGCCTCGAGTAGAACCATATTTCTTCCACTGATAATGCTGGTTTCAAGGAGCCTGATTTCCACTTTCTCTCATCAAGTTGCTGTTGCCACCAAAATGAGATTCTATAAATCTCAAGTTATCAAGTATTTCAATACTATTGTGGCGACCTTTTACAGGACACAAATAAAAATTGTGAAAAATTAGTCATTAATAGATACTCTCTCATCTCTACCTCCACTGAAATAATAACCCTATTTATCACTACTACTGTGTGAAGTACTCCTTGAACTTTACTTCAGCTCTATGCTCCAAATACGCTGATCTTTGCATCTACTCTCTAAGGTAAAATTCATTTTTGTCCTGGCAATTCATAGGTGTGAAACTTTATGCCTACTTCAGCTTTTTGTTCTCCCATAATCTGCAAATTCTTAAAATGTAAATTTAAGCCACCTAATTTACTAATTTACCTCATCTCCTTCATACATCAGTGAAGATCATTTATCTTCATTTCTCAATAAATGAAAATGAGGTAATGTCTTCAGAAGAGATGGAGAGATAAGTTGGCAAGAAAATAGACTTAAAATTAAAATAAAACAATATTATTTGTGTACATTACAAAAGAACATTGTGCAATTTTAGCTTAGAATCAACATCCTGGTATTCATGATCGTAAGACCATAAGACACAGGAGCAGAATTAGGTCGTTTCGTCCATAAGTCTGCTCTGCAATTTGTTCTCCCATAATCTGCAAATTCTTAAAATGTAAATTTAAGCCACCTAATTTGCTAATTTACCTCATCTCCTTCATACATCAGTGAAGATCATTTATCTTCATTTCTCAATAAATGAAAATGAGGTAATGTCTTCAGAAGAGATGGAGAGATAAGTTGGCAAGAAAATAGACTTAAAATTAAAATAAAACAATATTATTTGTGTACATTACAAAAGAACATTGTGCAATTTTAGCTTAGAATCAACATCCTGGTATTCATGATCGTAAGACCATAAGACACAGGAGCAGAATTAGGTCGTTTCGTCCATAAGTCTGCTCTGCAATTTGTTCATGGCTGATCAGTTTTTCAACCCCATTCTCCTGCCTTCTCGCTGTAACCCTTGATCGTCTTATTAATCAAGAACCTACTCATCTCTTAGATAAACTTAGATAGACTTGGCCTCCACAGCCCTCTGCGGCAATAAGTTCCACAGATTAACCACCTAGTGGCTGAAGAAATTCTCCTCATCTTAGTTCTAAGGGTCTAACAAAAAGATGAGGAAGGTTATATGATCTAACTAGTTCTTCATTTCACCCAATTTCTGAATGAACGATTCTAGATTGTAATGTACCCTAATATTTCTGCATCCTTATGAGATATTGGAACTTTACCTGGTGTCACCTTCAGACTTTGCAATATGTCCAAATATATGAGCAAACGAATTGGGAATAATGCCCCTAAGTTCAGGTACAGCCCGTACTCCTTCCATAGTAAATGTCTTGCCAGTGCCAGTTTGTCCATAAGCAAAAACTGTACCTGAAGAATTGAAAAAAAAGTTTGTGATTTATAACTGAAAGATAACAGACTGAGGCTGAATAGCAAAACTGAAAGATTGTCATGAGAGAAAGGTCGTGAACAGCAGTGAAAGGAATGGATGAATATTCGAAACTCACCTTCAGGGGTTTTGTCCATTGACTATGTATTGCTGAAACAATCATTAAATTAACTGAGGCTTCTTTTGCTAAAGACAGGACTGTGGTGACTTGATAGAGGCGTTTAAAATTGAGAAGGGATTTGAAAGGATAAGGATAGGGATAGGTGAGCAGTTTCTTCAACTGGGAGGTCAAATAATGGGAGGCCATCGAAATGACAGTCTCTAATAAACCCAATGTGGAATTTGAGACAAACTTTTCTTTTATTGAATGCGCTAGGAAATTTGAAGATTGCTATCATGTGAAGCGGTTGAGATAAACAATACTAGTTAATTTCAGTGGAAGCTGGGAAAATATATCAGCAAGGCCAAGACTTTTTGTCCATGCATTATTGGTTTTGTACGGGCTGGCTTGTTCAGAGGGCAGTTAACAGTCCATCGCAATGTGAGGGTCTAGAGTCACACGTTGAAAGCTTTGACACAGATCTGGCTCAGAGATATAGACACTACCACTGCATCACAAGAGACCTTATCCCAACTACTGGAAGAAATGAGCAGTGGAAACACACCTGTGCATATTTATAATAAACTTATTTCTAGAAGGGAGGGTGACCAATTCAGATATTGTTTAAAGAATTCTACAAGGATAACTGGTATTCAGATTACTTTCTTTGAATAACAGGTTGGTGAAGAAAATAAATATTTTACACAAAATAGATTAATTTGCAAAATAATTTTCCTTGTATGCTTAACAGATTCTGATAATCTAGATGCAGGAGTCTGAGTGACCTACCTGTTTTGAAATCCTCTTTCTAAAACAATGATATATATTATGAAAACATGTCTGTAATATACATAACTTTAAATTTCAAATAACTGAAAGCCATTATAAAACTATGTTACCATTGTATCCTTCTAGAACTGAATCAACAATTGGTCTTGCAGTGAGATTGTACACATCAACTTGTTTGCTCTCTGGACCGAAAACTGTATCAAATGTGAACGTTTTTGGTGGTTCATTAGCAGCATCTGTCTTGTAGACCGTGATTGTTCCTCGTATCTCATCCACATTCACAACTTGTCTGTGTGCCATATTTCTTTCCTTCTCATTCATCGGTCGGCAGCGTACCACAACCTTCACATTGTCGCTCGCCTCAACATGGTCAATCTTCTCCAATTTATTACTCTACATAAGATATAGTAACAGGAATTGTCATTCACCAATAAAGTAGGATACATGTTCCAACAACTATATTTTGTTCCTGCTAAAACTAAAGTGAATAAAATCTTTTCTTTCCTACATTTAAATGTTCTCTCCTGTTCTGAAAACAATAATTCATGCAGGTTATAATTGCATGAACACTTGCAGTCCACCACAGGTGACCAATTAACATTATCTTTTATTCATGTTCGAATCACATCCCTTCCTCAACTGACTCGATATTTATCAGCAGAGAGACAATCATAATGAGTGAAAAGAATAGTATGGAAGCCATACACATGTAGATTTCTGATTAAAATCAGTTCTGTATGGTTTTGTACTCCTCCAGTCTGGATTCAAATCTTTGCACATAAATAAAATATATTATGTTCAAGGCATTCCAATAAGACAAATGAATAGAGAGTCTGATTTCACTTTGTCCAGGATACATTCTAGCGAGTTCTGCACGCTCAACTTTAAAATGTACGATATGCTTACACTGTTCCTACACAGATAACTGGACATGATGTGGAGGTGCCGGTGATGGACTGGGGTGGGCAGGGTCAAAAATCACACAACGCTAAACTATAGTCCAACAAGTTTGTTTGAAAACACAACCTTTCGGAATCTCACCCCTTCTTCAGATGTCAGTGAGAGAGGTAGCTTCAGACACAGAATTTATAAGCAAAAGATCAAAGGGTCAGAGAACTGATGTGAAAGTATTTAACAGATCTAAGATGGCTGTTTAATCTTTAATCAGCAAAGGGGATGCAGGTTTCGATTGATTAATATGCAAATCCCAATATTTATCTTAGGGCAGTGACTTGAAAAATTAAGGTTTTATCAGTGTACTAAAGGTGACATTTTGCATCAGACAATGTACGTTAGATGTGAAGCCTTGCTTAGAGCTGTTTGCGTTTTGGTTTGGAGTCAAACTGTCTATAAATCGTGCGCTGTTTGAACAAAACAGAGTGCATCTGCAATTACAAATCTACAAATTTCACCCCATAAATTTATGTGTGTGCTTGTGCACAAGAGTAGAAGAGACAGAGTCAGAAAAAAAAAGTTTGTACACGAGGGACAGAGCGTGTGTTTGTGCATGTGGGGGACAAACAGACACACAGAGTGTGAATGTGAGAGAGAAGAGGAGTGTGAGTGTGGGCGGTGGGTGACGGAGGCGGATCAGACAGAAAGGAGAGGGTCTGTGTGTGTGTATCTGTGAAAGACAGCACTGAGTGAAAGAGAGCAGTGTGTGTGAGAGCGTGTGTATGTCTGTGTGTGAGCATGTGTGAGAGGAAGATTGTGTGTGTGTGTGTGTGTGTGTGTGTGTTGTGTGCACACACGTGAGTGAGTGAGCATGTGTACGTGATTGAGAGAGGAACATGAGGTGTGGGGTGGAGTGCAGAGTATGCACAGTTTGGGGAGTGCACACAGGGGGTATGTGCATGGGGTGTCCGTGTATGGCGTGTCCTCCAAGGCGGACCTCAGGATACATAACAATGCAGAGTCATCAAAGAGAGATTGATAGCCAAATTTCAGTACCCATATCTCAATCAGAACCTTGGGTTTGTGTTGTACTACAGGTGATCCCATCACACTACATACTCTCAAAGGCACGCACACACACACACATACACACACGGTGCATTTACAGTTGCAGATGTGTAATTGCAGATACAGCCTACTTTGTTCAAAAAGCACACAATTTGTAGACAGTCAATGTGGTGGTTTATAAACTCCTACTTTGGAAATGAAACCATTATGATGTCAAATTAAAACAAAGACAGATTCTAAATAATACCTAAAATGTCACCTCTGGTATATTGACAAAAACTCTAGTTATCTGGGGGCAGTGACTTGAAAGAATTCAGCTTTTGTGCTCCTAAGATGCTGCTTGGTCTGCTGCTGGACTATAACTTGGTATTGTGTGATTTTTGACATGACATCTGCACAAATCTAGCTATAAAAATAAACACAAATATAACTGTCTTCAGAAATTTGCACAATCATCACCTGCCAAACATCTGCAGCACAATGAACTGGTAAATCCAAATGAAACCGTATACGTAAAGGGACAGGGCACAAATCGGACTATTGTCTGGAGACGGGAGGAATCTAAGGCTGCTCAGTGGAGACACTTGTGATTTAGGTTTACATCGAACTACTGATAGTATTCTTGTAGTCAAAGGTCTGTGCCTGGTACAGATAAGACACTAGAAATCAAAGTTGCAACAGACAGCAACAATAAGTGAATATTAAAAATCCACAGAGGTGAGACTGGAATGAAACTTGGATCACAAATGAGAAAGACTGTTTTGGTTAATTTACAAATTTCTTTGTAGTTAATGTCCGATTTTAGTCATCAAATTATCACATTCTCAAATTTAACTATGAGGAACACTGATATTTTCTTCAATGAGCTCAATTAGAATGCTCAATGTTCTTTTGTTCCTCAAATACTCCACTGCTTATACAGCACTGAAAGAATCCCCACAGTGTTGAAAGAGGCCATTTTGCCCATGGAGTCTGCAAGGCCCTCCGACGAGCATCCCACCCAGACCCACCATATTTCCAAAACCCCACTCTCACCTAGCATGCAAATTCCTGGACACTATAGGATAATTTAGCATAGCCAATTCACCTAACCTACACATCTTTGGACTGTGAGAGGAAACCACATTACCCAACAGAAACTCACGCAGACACAGGAAGAATATGCAAAAACCATACAGCCAGTCATCCAAGGTCAGGATTGAACCCTGGTCCCTAGCACTGTGAGGCAACAGTGCTAACCACTGTGCCACCCTTTCCCATTATAATTTATTTCCCCTACTCTACTAAAGGGACAAAAGTAATGATTTCCACATGTGCCAAAAGGAATCCAGCATCTATTTTTATTAGTGACCCAGGAAAGCAATTAGTCTACGATTTAAGAAGAGTCAAAATTAGTCAACATTCACATATGCTCACTAATTGCTAGTTGTTGACAGTTAAAAAGAATTGAAGGGCAAGAACCTTAGATTTGCCCTCTCCTTCACAAAGAAACTTTGCATCCAATTGCAATACAGCAATTTTCCCACCTTTGATTAGTTAAGTCACACAGACCAAGCCTCAAATCTAAGTTTTCTCGGTCTATCAGGTTCTGCACTAAACCAAACAATAGGTTTCTCAGATAGTAGGAACTGCAGATGCTGGAGAATCTGAGCTAACAAGGTATAGAGCTAGATGAACACAGCAGGCCAAGCAGCATCAGACAAGCAGGAAGGCTGATGTTTCAGGCCTAGACCCTTCAGAAATCATTTCGTCAGCAACATCAGCCTTCCTGCTCCTCTGATGCTGCTTGGCCTGCTGTGATCATCCAGCTCTACAGCTTGTTATAATAGGTTTCTTAGCTAAGCTATCAAGGCAAAAGGTATATTAAATTGAAATGGTTTGCAATTCTGAGTGCCAACATACACTGTCAACATAAGGGGGAGACAATAAGTTTTAACCATGTGTATTTAACATTTAGCGTACTAGATATGTGGGTAGAAAAGTGTAGGTGGATGCTCACAGACGTTTATGAATAAGGCTTTCTTTTAACAAAAAAGCAATAAATACCAACCACAGCTTCCAAGTGTAAATGAATGGTTAAAGAAAATAAATTTAAGACCACGCCTAATTATGGTAGCAGATGTGTTAGACTAATCTAAAGAGGTAGCAGCGTCACCAGACCCAAAACGTTAACTCTGTTTTTTCTTTCACAGATGCTGCCAGACCTACTGAGCTTCTCCAGCAACTTTGTTTTTGTTTCAGTACTTTTGCTGAGTCAAGGTTGTGAGCTCAAACCCCACTCTAGAGTTTGGAGTGCATAACCCAAACTGACTCTTTGGGTAAGGCTTCTTTGACATCAATCCTGTCCAGGACACAGCTATTAACATATCTTAATATGGTAAAAAAAATCAAACAGAAATATTGCCACACTAATCGATTCAATTACCAGAACTTTTTTTCAAAAATTTAGATTAGCCATACAACCTTCAAACAGTTTGTAAGCTACCTTATCACTATACTGCATCTCCACACACTTTTTCCTGGATCAGACAGAAGTGCATTTATACCAAAGGGTATGCATTGATATTAAGTGAAAATCACTTTACAGAGACATCAACCCCGTAGTGTGAACACTTGCTCAATAAATCCAGGATTGCAATTGCTGTATTGGTAATCTGAATAAAAGATATTCTAATATAAATATGGAGTAATGAAAATCCATCTTTATTTACATCTCTGACTATCTACGTAATCACTTAATTCCTAATTTATGTTATATTTATCGTATTATCTTTAAGAAAATCAGTTTCAAGCTTTGGTTTTCATTGACAATGAAGGTTTTTGATACCTTACCAAGAGTGCAGAGAAAAGCAAAACACGGATGCCTGGGGTCATGTCCAAGCAATTTGGGAACCAGCTGAGAGAGCTAAGTTTACTTTCCATGAAACATAAAAAGACTAAGGAGGAATATGGTACGGCTTTTAAAAATAATTAAATAAGAAACTATAAAATGCTATTTGAGCACTGCGATAATGATTGACGCAGGAGAGCTTGTTCTAATGATTAGATATTTGCAGGCAATAGAGAAATTGAATAAAACATGTTTGCATGATAAATTATTAAAATCTACTTTGAACCAGCGACTATTCTGTGGATGCATGCATAAAGCAATTTTCACTGCAAGAGAAACAGAAATACAAAGTAAGAGATGAAAGCTGGGAGGTGACTCATTTGTACAGAAATGTGTTGTCAGTGGTGGGAGAAAATAATATAACAGTACAGTACAGATATACATTTTTAACCCATATTAAATAGCATTGGTGGAGTTGTTGACAACAACTGCTTACATTTGTTACAGACTAACAGGCCTGATACACTGAAGTGCTGAGATCACTCAAAGGAGTAGGACTCCTTTTAAGTTGAAAATGCAATCAAGTATTTCACAAAGCTATAGTGACAGGCACTCAGAAAAATGAATTTATTATGATAGTTGTTCTGGAGCATTTCTCTGGAGAAACAGCATTTGATGACAGTAGTAATCATTTTGAGAGAGAGACCAGTTACTGCCATTTAAAATTCAGTATCTTTAAAAAAATGCACAGTACAGAAAAATATATATAAATCTATTTATTATCCAACATATCCAATGTTAAAGCAGATGCACACAACGGTGCCAAGAACCGAGTTAGGTGAGGAAACTGTGTGTCATATCTCCAAGTTTGCAGATGATACAAAGCTGGGTGGCAGGGTACACTGCAAGTAGGATGCAGAGAAGCTTCAGTATGATTGGACAAATTAATTAAACGGACAAATACACAGCAGATGTAGCATGACGTGGATAAATGTGAGATTGGTTGCAGATACTGGCAGGCATATCATTACCTGCATGATGACAGTTTGGGAAATGGGGAGGTGCAACAAGACTGAGGCATTTGTGTATACCAGTCACTGAAAGCAAACATGGAGATACAGCTGGTAGTGAACACAAACTGTATGTTGGCCTCCTAGCAAGAGGATTTGAGTACAAGAGCAGGGATGTCTTGCTGCAACTGTCATGGCTTTGGAGAGACCACACCCACAGTACGGTACGCTGTTTGTCTGCTTGTGAGGAAAGATGTTCTGGCTAGTGATGGTGTGGAAAGGTTTACCAGACTGATTCATGGGGAGAGATGGAATCGTTTAGGGCTACATTCACTTCAGTTTAGAAGAATGAGGGGAGGATCTCAGAAATCTATGAAGTTCTGACAGGAACAAACAAGCAGATACAGAAAGAATGTCCTTGATGAGCAAGAAGCCCAAATTCAGGGGTTACAGTCTGAGGATAACAGCTAGGCGTTTACAGCAGAAGAAAAGTCCAAAGATGTGCAGTTTACGTGGATTGTGCATAGTGTCCAGGGATGTGTTGGCCACGGTAAATGTGGGGTTATGGGGAAAGGGTAGGGGTCTGGCTGGAATACTCTTTGGAGAGTCAATGCAGACTCAATGGACTGAATGGGTGAACAATTACGTCAGAACATTTGATGCTGTACAGCAAGTGTATACAGATTCACTACTTCTAACAACTTTAATTTATAAGAATCTTTATTGTATAAAAAATGCAAAATAAGGTTCAGCTTTATTAATGGTGAATGATGTTATAGGGTTAGAAGAGATAGTTTTGGGAAGGTTTCTAAAAGAAAACAAAACTGGAAAAATTCAAGAAAGAAGCTACAAATACTATGGTCTTGCTGCAATTTAGACTCAGAGGGCAAAACCAGAGCCATTGGACAAAAGAATACAACTGGGAGAGGTAACAAAACAAGGTAGGAGAAAGGAATAAATGGAATTTGCATTTCAAAATGAGGATGTGAATTCAATTTGTCAGGTGTCAGCCACTGAATAAAGACAAATGAAGAAAATTGTCAGGAGGAAATTGGAGCTGCTATATAAAGGATGCATACAACGGGGTTTTGAATGAAATGGCAGTTTAGGTCGGGGATTCTACAGGTTAGCATGTAGGACATTAAAGAAATCAAATCTACAAAATCAAGGGTCTTAGTCATATAGGTGATGAGATATAGATGAAGCAATGCAATTGTAAAATTAAGCAGTGCTGGAAGCTCATCTCAGGTCAAACTGAATGTCAAGGGTGCCATGGAGGTTGAGGCATGGGTACAGGGGACTTTGGCAACAACCAAATGCTTCGTTTTAGGCTGTTAATGGATTGTTATAAATGGTTGGAGTTTTATTTGTGGTTCTGTAAAGAGGTAGGAGCAAGCCAAACAAAAGATGAGAAAAATGTATCTTGACTTTTACATCAAGCCAATAGGTGACGCTTCTGTTCTCTGGCATACCAATTTCTACATAGTGGACACTGAGAGCCTGCTCTCAGACACCTTCTCCTCTCTCCCCTTGGGCTGTGACTCCATCCATCATCAGGTCATTGGTGACAGTTGTGGATACAACCTCATCTCATCAAGGGATCTCCCCATGATAGCCTCCTAGCTCAAAGACCTTCAACTCCATACAGTCTGCTTCTACCTTCTCCTCGGAGTCCACAAACAGGACTGTCTGGGCAGACATACTGGTTTTGCCTGTTGCTGCCCCACTAAACTTATTTCTTCATAACTCAATTCTATTTTCTCTTCCCTCATCCAGTCCCTCTCACCTACATAAGCAATTCTTTACAGTCTCAAAATTTTCAGTTCACAGGCAGCAGCCGCATCCTCTTCACCACGGACTTGCAATTCCTTTACACTTCCATCCTCCATCAGGATTGTCTCAGTGCCAACCATTTCTTCCTGGAACGAAGGCCTGAACCAGCCCCATTCACCCTTCTCTGCCCCACCAAATTCACCCTCACTTTGAAAAACTTGCCCCTTTAACTCCTTTCACTTTCTTCAAGTCAGACGTGTGGCATTGGGCACCCGTATGGGCCGCAGTTAGGCCTGTCTCTTTGTGAGGTATGTGCGACATTCTTTGTTCCAATCCTATTCAAGCCCCTCCCAGGTCATCGATGACATCATCTGTGCAGCTTCCCTGAAGTTCTGATTTTCAGCTTCACTTCCACTTTCCACCCTACCCTCAACTTCACCTCTCCACCTCCAAATCTTCCCTCCTTGACACCTCCATTTCCATTTCTGGGAATAGGCTGGACACCAATATCCATTACAAACCCACTGACGCACAGTTACCTAGGCGATACATCATCAACCCTACTTCCTGTAAGGACTCCATCCCATTCTCCTTATTTCTCCATCTGTTGCATCTGTTCTAACAATGCCACCTTCTAGAGGAGGGCCTCAGAAACATCCACATTTTTCTTCAACCAAGGATTCCCTGCTACTGTAGTTCACAGGGGCCCTGTTCAACCCATCTCTTGCTCTTATCTCCCACCTTCCCTTCATTCCCACGATGACAATAGGGTCCCCCAGGGTCTCAGTTACCACTCCTCCAGTGTTTACATTGAAAGAATAGTAAACTGCCAGGACTGCCACTACCAGACATAAACTCCCCTCCCTCCCTTGTCAACATTCTTCAGGGATTGTTCTGTCCAGGATATTCTGGTTCACTCCTCCACCACTCCAAACTCCTCCTCACACCACCACATGATTCCCATGTAATGCCTCCTCATAATTCAAGGCCCCAGAAATCACCAGCAGTGATTTACCTGCACTTCTTCATTTCTAGTCTACTGTGTTAACTGGACACACTGTGGTCTCCTCTACACTGGGGTGACAAACATACAGACTGGGTGGCCACTTTGCAGAACACCTATGATCTGTCTGCAAAGATGACCCAAAGCTTCCAGCTCCTGCCATTTCAATGCACCATCCTTAAAAGAGGAGTTGTTTTCAGTACAGCTCACCCATTCTCTCCTAATCCTAGCTCTTATTGTTATTTATTCAGCTTTCCTTCTGTCCTGGCCTGCTATTCATAATCTCCTTACTTACCTACCCCTTTCATGTGTCTCTCTCTGGGCTACATTTCTTCACTCGCACAACCCCAAACCTCATCTTCTACATAAATATCACATTCTTTTAGTTACTGACAGTACTAGCTTTCTTCCAGATGCTGCCAGACCTGCTGGGTTTTGCCATCAATTTCTGTTTTAGTTTCAGATCTTGAGGACTGAAGTTCTTTGTTTTATATTACTGAGGTAAATGTAGGTTACTCTGTGTTGACATCACGAAGACTGAGTAGTACAGATGCTGTGTTAGTAATGGTTTTAACCTTGGTGACAACGTCTCTCTTTTGTAGCTGAGATTTTCACAGGCTTACAAATAAAAAAATGTTGAAATTGAAGAAAAGACATTCCTGAAATCCAGATTCATGTTGATATCATAAATTTAATTATACTGAAATTTATTGACACCATTACAAACAAGGACAAGCTCCAATAAAAGTACAATCTACAATAATTAATTAGCATAAGAGAACCATTAGAGTAATTTTGATCCTTCCTTTAACCTGCATATTAAAAAGCCACTCTCCAAGCACACCAAGTTAAATTACTGTATATAAATACAGAACATGAAAATAAGATAACAGGGTCACATAGCTCCAAATCACCTTTATTGGTCTTTTGCACCATTTTCAACGTATGCAGCTGAAATTGTACACTGAAGTGCAGCCGCCAATGGTGGAGAAATTTGAAAACAAACAAGTTCTGTTTTTAAATTAAGGCATCATTTGACTGGAAGTGATGGTGACAGGGACTTGACTTTCAGATCACTTCCAGTCCAGGTCAGAGCTGCATTGAGACTCTAAATGCTGGTACAAAAGCAAAGTACTGGTTACTCCGTGATTCTGATGATTCAACTAATTACATCTTCTTTTTCGAAAAAGAAGTTGCTCTAAAAGCTCAGCAGGTCTGGCAGCCTCTGTGAAGACAAATCAGAGTTAACATTTCAGGTCGATGTTTCATTTCTGAGGAAGGGTCTCCAGACCTGAAAGGTCGTCGATTCAATTCCAGCTCAAAGGAGTCTCACCTTTCTTTGGGGCAGCACAGTAGCTCAGTGGTTAGCACAGTTGCCTCACAGCACCCCGGACCTGGGTTCGATTCCACCCTCGAACGACTGTGTGGAGTTTGCACATTCTTCCCCGTGTCTGCGTGGATTCCCTCTGGGTGCTCCTGTTTCTTCCACAATCCAAAGATGCGCAGGTTAGGTGTATTGGTCATGCTAAATTGCGCATTGTGACCAGGGATGTTTAGGTTAGGTGGGTTAGATATGAGAAATGCAAGGGTAGGGGATTGGTCTGGGTGGGGTGCTCTTTGGAGGGGCAGTGAAAACTTGTTGGGCCAAATGGCCTGTTTCCACACTGTAGGGATTCTGTTAACTCTGATTTCTCTTCAGAGATGCTGCCAGGCCTGCTGAGCTTTTCCAGCAATTTCTGTTTTTGTTTCTGATTTACAGCATTCACAGTTCTTTTGGTTCTTATATTTACTTTAGCATGGAAAACAGTTTATGTGAATGGATTCTGGCATTGTAAGCTTAATGTCACATTCAGGACTTTGGTAAATTTCCCTGCACCATTTTTTATACACTTGCAAGTACTAATTTGACATTTACGAACCCAACTTCATAACGGATCCAAATCTCCAGAAAACGTTTAACTGCATCTTCCATCGTAGCTGTCCCTTCAAATCTAGCACAAGTTGTTGAATAGCAACAAAATACAGACGGGGGAGTCTGAACCACTCCCATTAAACTGCACTGGAAGGAACGGAGGTTGTATGTAGCGGGTCTCAGGGAAAGGGAAGCCCTGTCATCTGGCAATATTTCCGCCATGGCCATCCGTCCAAACCTGGTGCAACATCAGCCCTGGAATTGCAACCCTTCACCCTGTGCAAGCTCAGAGACCTTTCCGTTTCACACACACATGGGTGCGGGCGTCATCAGCCTTCTCAGGCTTAACCCCCACGTATTGTTTACAGCAGATTCCTGTTTACGGCTTGGGCTTGGCTCACAAGCTTTTTGCGCGTGTCTCTATGTGTGATATCTACATCACATTCAGGTCTACCTCCAGATCCCCGCTGCTCGAACCTAATCCATCACGATGATCCTTCCTGGCGGGATAGGGTGGGGGTGGGCGGAGTCGGTTCGTACACTTACAACTGATCGCCCGCCCGCCCTCCCTTAAATAAATGGAGGAGGATCAGAGTGGAGGGATATAGCGATCTTTCAGTCCGATCCCAGACGTGGTGGGGAATAAGAATCTGGCTTAACTGGTGTGAGGAAAAATAAACGGCGAAGGGTGCTACCCAATTTCTGCCGCATCCCCAACCCGCACCCCTCCCCCGCTCGCAGACGGCTGGTACCAAACCGGGCGCTTGAGTTTTTAATTGTCCAGATTTGCTTCAGACTGAGGTCTCTCTCCCCAGCGGGAGATCTGAAACCCAGGCTCCATCTCAGCGGTTAAACAGAGGCCCGTGAGTCCTTTCTCCCACTCCCTAGTCCGAATATCTCCATCCGGCCAAAGCCCGCCGTTATTGTCTGCAGACTCACATTAACTCACTCACCGGCATTTTGATCGTCGCCACGGGCCTCGAGAGCACATTCAAATTTGACTCCGACCGTCGTCGCCGCCGCCGCCCCTGCACGAGTACTCCCTCCTGCTCACCCCAAAGAGCTCGAGCCTAACCACCCCCGAGATTCCCTTTCGACTCCGCTCTGCGCATGCTCACTTGCCAGCGACACACGGACGGTCCACCCCCATACTTGATTGACGGTCCGCATTGGCCAATCGGTGTCGAATAGCTTGGGCCCGCCTCGGGGAAGGGGCGGGGCTCTGCGCGCCGCCACGAATCAGAATGGAAGATGGCGCGCGTCTGGTTTCCATGGCCACCGCTGACAGACAGAGAGGGAACAAGCCGCAGAACTAACAATGGCCCCGCAGAAGAAAGAGGAAGAGGGAGATTTGTGTAGGTAGCTGAGTGGGTAAGACACAATTAATCTGTATACATTGATTTTTTAATTGTATAACTTTATGAAGGATGGTGGGGGATGAAGCACTTTCCATTTCAACCACAAGCTTACAGCTGCATCTATCATAATCGCTCGTGCCTGTGGTTTCTCTGACTAAGATTTGCAAATATGGCTTTGTGCCAACAAGAGTGAAACTGCTGAAACTCATTTCAAATAAACGCAAGCAGTAGGCTGAAGAGATTTCCTCTCCTTGACACTGGGGTAGATTTGAATCCTAGCGGCCACACATAACAGGCAAGACAACCGACCTGCCCATTTCAACCAGTGGTATAGTTCGTGCTAGATTTGTCAAATCAATTTAATTATTGATTACATTATTTTAAATGAAATTTAGTATTTTATGTTAAATGCTTTCAAACATAGTGTGATCTCTTAAGATGATAATTCTATACTCAATAAAACAATATGTCACATAATTTCTTTGTCTAAGAACAGTAATCATTCCAACGTTGATCATGATGCTCTTACTGGTTTTTCAATTCAATTGGTTCATTTTTATTCTGATAGATGCAGTTGTGCAGATCTAATTTCCACATATAGAGTTACGTCAGTTTACATATGGATTTTTCTCAGGGCCGAGCACTTTTGTACAACCTTGCTTATCACTTCTAAATAAAGATGGCAAAGTTAGATTCTGCAAGGAATTTTTCTTCTTGATGTTAGTGGGTGTTCCAGTTACTGTAAAAAAGCACACAATCTTATAAGTTAATGTCTTGCAGGGTAGGAAATCTACCAACCATACCTGATCTGGTCTGGCTGAGATGCATTAAAGACCCACAGCAATAAGGTTAATTCTTAACTCTCCTCTTAAATGGGCTGGCAAGCAACTGTCTTGACCTACAGACTATGTGTGACATCAGTAGAGTGAGTGGTGTTCAATATGGGTGGAGTGTGAGCATTAATTCCTTCTGCTACATTATCTTTGAAACACATATGTCATTCATTTCCATTGTTAAACACTGCCAAGGTCTCCAGTTTGTGACCTTAGATAGTTTTTCAGTCTCTCCAAAGATTTGGTATTGAACATCTGAAGGGATAACTGTCAATGAGCCCATTGACACATACAAAGGTGCATATTTGACTTTCACTTTTCACCAAATTGTTCATTCAAATTTACTATATAATAGTACTAGCTCTTCAGTACCTCCTGAGTCTGATCACCTGTCAGCTTATGGACCAGTGGAATAATCTTAAGAAAATTCAATCTGGTCATTATATAACACATGCAAGCACATTTCCAGCAGGGATTGTTGAAAGTAAAAAGAAATCATGGATTAAGTTTCTCCTTCCATTGCTGAGGAAAACTGAAACCAATTGCAACCCAATTATATCCAGGTTGAATACAACATCCAGCCTTAGTACAGATCAGGAAATCGGCCTGTGATCTTCTCGGTTTATGTGGTATTTTGTTGTTAATTATTTAGAATAAATTAATTTCATTTTTCAAAAAATCATTTTATGATTCTAGTATACAGAAGACAGAGAAGTTGTTCCTCCATATGTTATGTTTACATGATGAGAAGAATGGAATCCCAACAGTGTAGAAGCAGGCCAATTGGCCCATCAAATCCACGCCGACCCTCTGAAGGGTATCCCAGTCCCTGCAACCCTGCACTTTCCATGGCCAATCCATCTAACTTGCACATTTTTGGACTGTAGGAGGAAATTGGATAATGCAGAGGAAACTCACGCAGATGCGGGCAGAATGTGAAAACACCACACGTTCCCCCAAGGGTATAATTGAAGCTGGATCCATGGTGCTGTGAGGCAGCAGTGCTAGCCACTGATCCACTGTACTGCTCTGATTGAGTTAGTAGGTTTTTGTTCAATTATTAGCAATCATTTAATTTTGTTTTTTGCACATGAAGATACCAGGCTACAATTTGCTGCAGCAGACTCACACAAACAACACTGTGATGAAATCATTTTCTGATATGCAGATTTAGGGATAAATATTGACCAGGACACTGGAGAAATCTCCTCTGATATAGTGTCATGGGATCATTTGGATTCACCATGAAGCAAAAATTAAACAGCTTATCCAAAAGTCAGCATATCATGGCCTATTAGCCTTGATTTTCATGCAGTTGTAAATCTAGAATTAGTTGTACGTTTAGATGCAGAATTTCAGAATTACTTTTTTTGAAACCAATTCTTATTTCCAGTACTCTAGTACAAAATTCACATAATGCGATTTTTTGCATTATTAATCAATGCTTCTGGATTACTCATCCAAATATATAATAACTGTAAACCACAGTGACACAGCAGATATTAAAACAGAAAGTGCTGGAAACACTAGCAAGTCTAGCAGCCCTTATGGAAAGAGAAAGAATTAATGCTTTAAGTCAAATATGACTTATTCAAAGTGGGTTAAAAAGCATCATTGCTAATAGTAGTAATAACAATAATAATATTAATAAGGATACACAGGTAAAAATTACTGTTTCATTAAGTACTTCAACACACAGAAATAAAGACTGCTGAGGCATGGAGGTTTAGGAGGTAAAAAACGGAGATGTGTGATGCTGCTTTCTTCAGATAAACATATTGTCAAGGAAATGTAGTCGTGAATAGTGTCATACTTCACCTCATAACTTGAATGTGAATTGACAGTGATTTTAGCCAAAACATTAAATCTTGTTTATTACCGGGGACCTGCTGGGTATTTCCAGCACTTTATCTTTATGATTTCCAGCATCTACAGTACTTTGTTTTTATCTTATTGACCATGCTGAATTTATGTACAAAAAGGCTTGGACATTTTGTGCTGAATCATGCTGACAGTCAATAGAATTGGATTTACTGGGTGAAAACCATTCAGCATTTATTTATTGCAAAATATTCTGAAATGTTGACATGTAGCAAAATTTGGAGAAATTATATTGACCTCAAAAGTATATCTGATTCTGTTGTTTGCTAACTTCTAGAATCTTGTAGAGTCTTTTACAGGTCCTGAACTGTTGTGTAATGACTGACAAGATAGTTTTTTTGCTGTCTATTTGTTCGAAAGCATCTTGCTGAATCAGCCCAATCACTCTGAAGATCATGCATTTCTAGAGTTATGGATAAATGGGGAAGTATTTCTCATGCTTTAGAGACCTTAGATATTTTGTATTTGCAATATGAAGTCAACACTCATGGAATAGTTGAGATTTGGCTACGTCAGTGGGAAACCACACAGGTTTAGCTTCCCAACTGCACCAGGACTCTGATGTAGACTCAAATCTAGGTCATGAGGGAAAATATTCTCACATCTACATCAGTATAGATTTTTTAAGCACAGATTTTACACTGATGGCTGCTGAGAGCACAGAACGGCTTTAAAAGTTAGCTGTAGGGAACTGCCAAGTGAGTCACAGATGTCTTTTCATATTATGCAGTCCACATAATAATACACTGTTACAGTAAAAAGAAATAGAAATACAACAATATGCATGTTACTCAAAATTGTTGTTGTCCATTCTTTGAACACTTTGACCAGTTCATGTACTAAAAACATTTTACCCAAGACCTCTTGTCAGTGAAGCAAACAAAGAGACACAGATTCTGTTTGCAGTTCAGCTCAATTTTGTTAACAATACATTTCCCTATTAAAAACACCACATGAGCATTTCTCAAACTCCCACTATGTTAACTATTTGTCTATCATCTGAGAAAGGATATTACCCGCAACGATCCAGGTATTTGAGCTGGATTCTCCTTCCTCGCCAATGCAGGGCTGGTTCCCTTTCATGAAGGTGGGTATTGTAGGTAGGGGCAGGTCTTCTCTCTTACTCCAGTTGGTTGGAGCTCCACTGCTAGACCAGGTTGAGTCTTCCTTTATGGGGTGGCATCCAGGTCTGTGTTCTTAACTTTCCTTGCCCTTGACTTTCCGAATGTTGTATGGCTATATGTAGTATGGGGTCATGAGCTGGGTTCAATCACCCAGTGAGGTCACACCAACACCATTCATTGTTGTAATGCCAGGAGGTGTAAAGTGCATATGTTCAGGCAGTCAAGATGCCAAAAATAGCTGATTGTGTATTGGAAATGTATCAATCTTCAGACTGGTTGTTGCTGGTTCCCCTGAACTTTTCTAAACTTTTTGATGTTGATTTCCACTCTCCTCTGTAATTAATAGCTACTGCCTACTGTTTAATTTAGTTTGGCCAATTTTCTGTCAGGCCTGATTTCTCTGGCTATGGGTCAGTTTAAAAATGCACTGGACCACAGTACAATTTTTTAAAAATCATTCAGGAAATCTGGGCTTTGTAGGCTGGTCCAGCATTTATTGCTTATTCCTATTTACCCTGGAGAGTCTGGTAGTGTGCTACTTTCTTAAATTGCTGCAGTTCTGATACACTCTTATCCTATTGGAAGGTAGTTCCAGGATTTCAACCCAGTAATAATGAAGTAATGGAAATACTGAAGGAACAAAGGAATGGAGACATCACCAGGTCAGAATGGTGAGTGGCTAGCTGAGGAACTTGTAGTTGGTGATGTTCCTGTGTAACTCTTGCCCATATCTGTCTAGATGGTAGTGGTTGTGGGCTGGAAGATGCTGGTTTAGGAGACTTGGTAAATTTCTGCAATGTATCTTGTAGGTGGCCCAAAGGCTTTATGTGTTGATGAAATGTTTATGGTGGTAGTGCTAACCATGCAGGCTGCTTTGTGCTGGATGGTGTCAAATATTTTTTGTTTTGTTCGAGCTGCATCCATCCAAGCAAATGTGGAGTATTCCATCACACTCTTGACTTGTACCTTATAGATTGTGGACTGGCTTTGGGAAACTGGAGTTGAGTTACTCACTGCAGGATTCCTAATTTTCAACCTGCTAACGTAATACAATTATTTATGTAGTCAGCCCAGTTCAGTTTCTCTTCAATGGTAACCACCAAATATTGATAGTGGGTGTTTCAGTAATGGTAATACTATTGAATGTCAGAGGGCAATGGAATTGAAGATGGTCATTGCTGGCACTTATGTATTCCAAATGTTACTTGCCACTTTCAAGCCCAAATCTGCATATTGTCTAGGTCTTATTTGCATTTGGAGATGGATTGCTTTTGTGTTTTGAGGTATCATGAATCGACTGACTGTTGTGCAGTCATTAGCAAAGGCCCCTCTTGTGACTTTGTGAAAGAGGAACGATCACTTATGAAGCAGCTGAAGATGATTGGGCCTAAGGCACTACACTAAGGCACACCTGCAGTGATGTTCTGAAGCTGAGATGACTGACCTCCAACGGCCACAGCATCCTTTTTGCATTAGGTATGACTTCAACAAGCAGAGAGTTTTCCACCAATTCCCACTAACACTAGTTTTGAACACTCCTTGATGCCACACATGGTCAAATGCTGCCTTGATGTCAAGGACACTGACTTCCATCTCAATAAGCTCTCAAATTAGCTTATTGTAATTGGTATAATGGGTGTTTGCGTGGTCCCGGAGTGATCGATTTTCAACTCTCCTAGAAAAAAAATCTCTATTCTGTCATTGTTATCAGTAGACGATGTGGAGCAGAGAATTATTTAGTATGTCTAATATTTACACATGATCTGGCCATCTGAATAATAGTTTATGGAAGTGCAAGTGAATTGTAGCTTCCAGGTCACACTCAGGTTGACAATCGATCCTTCAGTGTTCCACTTATAACATCAAAGTATTTATCAGTTTATTTTATCACCATTCATTGAATACCTGAATACAGCAAACCTATAGCAGCATAAACAATAATTAACTAAAACAATGTTTCAAATTTTACTTTTGACATTGTCTAATACTATTTTTGTAATAATTCTGTGATTTCCTTGACAAAATATGCAGTTTTTTTTAAGTTTAACCTATTTTCCATAATCAACCTGTTTACACATCTCTGGAGTAGGTGGGACTTCGAACCTGGGGCTCCAAGGTTAGGAACACTGCTACTGAACCACAAGACAATCTGACAAAATGATGTTAAAGATTTGCGTACAGTGACAAAGATAACCTAACTTCACCCTTGTAAGTTTATTGCCATTCCAGAAATTGATAATTGCAACAATGTTGTTATCTTATTACAATATACATTTCTAATAATTCTAAATGAAAACAAAAAAAAAATATGTTACTTCTGATCAATATATTTTCTGCTTACCAAATTCTCTTTTTGGCTTCATTTTGCATCATATTTACAATTTTAATTTGAATTTTCTTTTGTCTTGTCAAACTTCTCATCTCCTACTAAGAGATATTGATACTTTGTCTAGTGGTTCTCAAAGCTTATTTGCAATACATTACACCAACTGCACGCCAAAAGTCACCAGAAGGCAGAATTTTACAGTTACTAGCCAGCTCAGTTGAAGGCAAGAGGAGCTCATAAAATACAACACATGGCCAGCCTGCCTCCTATCACCTTTCCCCATTATGTCTCCCCTTTTAAATAGTACTGTAGAGGTGTTAGATGGTCTGCTTGTCCATTATTGGCCACTTATGTACCTCAACCCTCCCTGCTGCTATGTTGCCCCAGCTGGTGGAGGCCTACACTAAGTATGTTGCCCAGCAGCCTTAGCTAAAAACCATACTTTACATTTATGTAGGATGTGTGAGTTTACAGTCCATCTATTAATATCTGGTGGCACTGTCCTTAATTTCTGAGGTGATTGCACCTCACTAGCTATGCTCCTGATCTTTGATCAACTATGGTAAATGGAGCAGAAAGACTAGGAAATCTCCTTGTGAGACTGTTCTGTGGCCTAGTCAAGATGACCATCAACAGGTTCAACTAGGAACCAGTCAACAAGAGTGTCATTTGGCCTCACTGCCTCTCTCTGTTCCACCACTAGATCCACAGTCAGGTACCCCTGGATAGAGAGAGAGATTTTTCTACCAACAAGCTCTTTTTTAAATTCGGCGGTGGGATATGGATGTCACTGTTTGGTCAGCATTTATTGCCCATCCCTAGCTAGCTTTGAGAATGTGGTAGTGAGCTGTATTCTAGAATGACTGTGGTCCATGTTCCATAAGTAATCCACTGGTGAGAGAATTCCTGGATTTTGACCCAGCGACAGTGAAGGAATGGTGAGATACTTCCAAAGCAGTGTGGTGAGCAGTTTGGAGGGGAGCCTGCAGGTGATGTTGTACCCATTCTGCTGTCCTTGTCTTTCTAGATGGAAGTGGTCAAGGAGTAGGAAATTGCTGTTGATGGATCTTCGGTGAATTTCTTTAATTCATCTTGCAGATAGTACACAGTGCTGCTACTGAGCATCAATACCAGATGGATGTTTGTGGATGTGGTGCCAATTAAGTGGCCTGTTTGTCCTGGATGGTGTCAGGTTCCTTGGGTATTGTTGGAGCTGCAGCCATCCAGGCAAGTGGTGAGTATTCCCACTTTTAGATGGTGGACAGACTCTGGGGAGTCAGCAGGTGAGTTACTCGCTTCAGTATTCATAGCCTTAAACCTGCTCTTGTAGCTACTGTACTTACATTTACTGCATGTTCAGTTGAGTTTCTGGTCAATGGTAACCCCCAGGTTGTTGATAGTGGGGGAATTCTGGGATGGTAATACCACTGAGTGTCAAGGGGGCGGTGGTTAGATTGTCTCTTATTGGAGGTGGTCATAATCCGACATTTTTGTGACGTGAATGCTACTGCTAGTTGTTAGCCCATGCATTTGAAGATGGACAGCTTCAGTAGCTGATGAGTCATGAATGACACTGAATTTTGTGCAATCATTGGCAAATATCCCCAATCCTGACCTAATGAGGGCGGGAAGGTGATGAAGGAGCTAAAGACGGTTGGACCTAAAACGTTATCCCAAGGAACTGCTGCAGACATGTTCTGGGGCTGAGATCGCTGTCCTCCAACAACATCAACCATCTTCATATGTGCGAGGTTTGACTCCACCAGCAGAGAGTTTGCCCTCTGATTCCCACTGATTCCAGTTTTGCTAGGATTCCTTGATGTCACACGCAGTCAAATACAACCTTGATAGACCTTTTCCATGACTACATATTTCTCCATTCATTCCTTGGTATATATTTCCTCTTCCTTCATCCCCCAAACCCCTTCATCTCCAACACGCCTTGCTGTCCTTAAAACAGCAGGCTTAGACAATGCAACACCTGTGCTCTTAACTCATTCCTCTCACTGTGCAGTGCCACAAAATACTGCTTTATGGAGAAATAAAAATTTGCTTGAGTTCTTTTCATTTTATTGTACTGTCTTCATTGTTCATGATGCAGTATGAAAACCATGTGTTGATAAGAGTCTAGAGATAGTAGGAACTGCAGATGCTGCAGAATCTGAGATAACAAGGCGTAGAGCTGGATAAACACAGCAGACCAAGCAGCATCAGAGGACCAGGAAGGCTGACATTTCGGGCCTAGAACCCTTTTCAGAAATTCTGAGGAAGGGTCTAGGCCCGAAGCATCAGCCTTCCTGCTCCTCTGATGCTGCTTGGCCTGCTGTATTCATCCAGCTCTACACCTTGTTATCTCTATTGATAAGAGTGAGCATTTTGTGCAGTAGCTGTGTTTAGACAACAAGTTGACCCTGTGCTTCTGGTCACCTTAATTTTAATTCTCTGTTCCATTCCCACACACTTATTTTAATTTGGTCTCCTAGCCAAGGCTTCCAGCTCAGCATTGAATTCAATAATTTCATTACTATTGCTTCATTTTCTCAGACAAGCAACTGTTGATAAAGATCTAACCATTCCTATTTACACGTTAACACAGTGTAGAGCTTGAGGAACACAGCTGGCCAGGCAACATCAGAGGAGCATGCCCATTTCTAAAGAAGCATCCCGACCCAAAACGCCAGCTCTCCTTCTCCTTTGTTGCTCCCTGGCCTGCTATGTTCCTCCAGCTCCACACTGTGTTATGTTTGACTCCAGCATCGGCAGTTCTTATTACCCCTACTTACACCTTGCCTGAACCTATCTTTTATCTATTCTCTTTTGTTTCTTCACTTATCCCGTTTAACAACCCTCTTTCACCTTACACCATAATCCCTTTTGTTTTTTAATCTCACTTGTCTTCCACCCTTTAACATCCTTTTAATTTGTTATTTCCTCCTCTACACTTTCCCTACCTTTGTCGTTGTTTCAAAAGTTACATGTTCAATTTCTACCTGCTCTACTAAAAGATCACAGACTGCAACTATTAATTTTGTTACTCCCTCTACAACTGCTGCCTTACCTGCCAAGTTTTTTTCAGAATTATCTCTGTTTTGGTTTTGTTCAAATATCTCTGGTGTTTCCTCTCCTCATTAAACCTCAATGGAAAAGAATTTCCCTATTTCCTTCATTTTCGACTGCGACCTACCCTCTTTGTTCTTTACCCGGTCAGTTCAGTTATAACACAATCCTGTGCAACATTACGTTATAGAAAATCACACTGTACAAATAGTGGAGCCTATGAGAAAACCAGGGTTAGGGGCAGGCCACCAAAAAACAACACTCAAAATTGCTCAAAAATCACTCAAAAGCCAAACACAAAGAGTAGCGCAGTTTGAATAAATGTTTAATTCATATCTAATAATGAAATAAAAGTAAATTGAACACCTTACATTGAAAAAAATATCAAGGTGACTTGATGGGGGAGGAGGTTTTGAGGTTGCTCTGTTGTTGATGCAGAGGCTGAGAGTCATCAACATCACTTTCAGGTGCAGTTGTGGTTGCAGGGCTAGGGCAAAAAATAGTTAATCTAGAAGTGGATCGTTGCAGTTCATTGTCTTCTGACTGTTTCTTGGGGGTTGGCTTAAAAAAGAAATCCAGTTTTTGCTGCTTTGTCTTTTTTCTTCTTTCATGAAGAAGCTGTTCAGAGGGTACCAGATAAGATCTTATTCCATTAACTGCTACGCTGCTGTGTTCTGCATTGTAATCATTGTCCTCTAAGAGCTGCAACTGCTTCTCAATTTCCCTCAGAATAGAAGACAAAACAGAAGTGGAAAGCTGTCACAGTGCTGCATCCTGGACTTCATCTTATTCATAATAAAAACCAAAAGAACTGTGGATGCTGTAAATCAGGAATGAAAACAAGGTTGCTGCAAAAGCTCAGCAGGTCTGGCAGCATCTGTGGAGGAGAAAACAGAGTTAACATTTCGGGTCCGGTGACCCTTCCTCAGTTCTGATGAAGGGTCACCGGACCCGCAGATTTAACGCGGTTTTCTCCTCCACAGATGCTGCCAGATGCTGAGCTTTGCTAGTAACTTTGTTTTTGTTCCTCTTACTCATCTCCAGCTACGACTTCCCCCTCAGCGGCAAGTAGTTGTAGATCAGCTGTAGACAGGTCTTCACAGTGGAACTCAAGCAGCTCTTCAACATCCTCACGCTCCACTACTTCAAATCCAACTTGCTTTGCAAGATCAACACAATGTTCTTTGATTCTTGGGAGCTGTTTTATGTTATGAAAGGCATAGTGGTTCTTAAGACCAGCAAACCAACCTCTGCTAACACTAGAGGCAGGCACATCTGTAGGATTTTCAGCTTTTTTTGTTAGCACTTCATAAATTGATAAGGCTTTCTCTTTTATGGTTGGAAAGGTGGTCCCAGATCACATTTTTGTTTGATCTTCTATCCGCACACTTAGAAGCCGCTCCATCTCCTCAAGATCTTTTCTCCGTAACCTCGCAGATTTATTAGCACTTAGACTTGTTCCAGCAATACAGCTTGCTTTAATCTTTTCTGCATTCTCTCCAATGGTGCAAAAGGTAGACTGCTTTATTCCTGTTACATGAATTATATCACATGGTCTGTCATTATGCTCAAAACGCTTTATAACACCTAGCTTCTCTTCCAGTGTTATAGCCTTTCTTTTATGTGCACCTTTATTTTATCACCAGGACACTTCTCGCTAACATTTTTGTCACTGTGACCTTGCATTTTTGTGGGTAACGTGGCAGAATGTACAAAAGAAAGAAAATCCTGGGGTACTGTACCTCTCATAGAAAGCACTTCATGACAACATCTGCAAAATGATCACATGATGCCAGCATGGAAACCCTTTTGGCACGAAGATTGCACATATTCATGACAAAGTCTGCAAAATGATCATGTCATGTCGATGTGCACTCCTCCATGTACCAACGGAATTGTGTTGTAGCCAATACACGTTTGTGTTTTAGAAATAACATTCCCCTAATCGTCAGTCGTGTTACAGCCAATTCATGTTGCCGGAACATGCATTTTCACAGAACCGACCGTACTTCCTCTTCCATCTCTTCCACACACTCAGCAAATCCATCTCGTTTTTGAGACCCACATCCTGCTCCCTCGATGCCATGTCATTAAGTTATTGACTACCCAACTTGCTTCCTTCGTCTTGTGCTAACTGAAGTAAAAGAAATTTCCATTTCTTAACCTGTCTTTGCTGTCTGTCATTTCTGGTTTACTTAGTCTGATACTATGAATCTATCCTGTTAGCGCAACACTTATTGAAAACTGCATTAATAAGCATTAATAAGCCTGTTACCATGTTAGAAATCAATATGTTTCCAATATCTCAGCAAATTAATATTCTTTTCATACTAATATATTCCTTGTCTTTTATGCCTGTAGTGAACTTATTTTGACTCACCAAGCGTTGCTTCTTTTACTGTCATATGATAGTTAATTATTCCTAACTGAATCCCACTGAAAGATTGCCTGGATAGGTAGTCTTTAATATCTAGATGTGAAAGACATGAAGCTGAAGTGTATTCAAGTCAGGCTATTTTTATGGAAAAAGTGAAAAAACATCTGTAGGTAGTATGTATTTTTTAAGAACAATATATGCCATGGCAAGGGGGAGGAGTATACCTATCAAATAGCAAGCTCATTTAGGCATTCTCAGTTATAAATACAGACACAGCTATTTTAATGGAAAGATAGACAAAGTATAAAAAATAATTTCCTGATCGTGAATAAGACTGAGCTAAACCCACCTGTATGTTCATATTTAAGTCATGAGTCAATATCTAAAACACACAGGTGCTTCCACTCTGCAAGCAGAACTTAGAAATACAGATGTAACAAGTACATTCAGGCTTTTTATTCACTGTCCAAAATGAGAATTTCTTTTCCCTTCTCATTATTTGAGTGTCGTTTGCTTGCATCTTATAAACTGCAAAGGTATTTTTCCAAATTTCCAATGCCTGATCTCTATTCAACAAATTAGATGTCAGATGAAGACATGGTCAGGCTCATCTATGATGATGATACATGCGTTTAAATGTTTGCCTCTTAACGGTATGTTAATTGTATTGCACCGATAAACAAGTGAAGGATATTGATTAGTAAGTACCTTGACTAAAAGAGTATGAAGAAAGCTTTCTGGTACACTAGATGTTGGTTAGCAAAGATGCAAACATACACCATGTTGCATTCTGTAAATAAATTTAATTTTAAAAATTGAGAAATAACTTACAACTTCACTGTATGGCTTTAAAGTGATTTAACACAGCGAGTGAGAAATGTCATGTTTCATGCCTAAACAATGGTTCTGTCAGTAAGATATCAGAGAATAATTATAGCCTGACAAATAGCACAAGAATCACAGCTTCAGGAAGAAAAGAATTTAAGTGAAAAATGTAAAATTAGAGAAGCAAAAGGAAAAAGAGGGAAATTAAAACAAAAAAATTAAAAGCAAAATTTTAAACTCTTTAAAGTACTACACTGTTGCACTTACTATTGGATTTGATTTTTACACCACAGAACCATTAGAATGCTTAAGCTAGATCTTGTGCCACCCTCAAAATATTGCTAATGAGTGGGTCAATTTTCACACATTCATTTTTATTTCACAGTCTTCTGCTTATGAGCAAATGCATCGGCAATATAGAAATGTAAAGATGGCTTCATTTGAGCTGTTTCATTTAATATTCATGAAGTCCCAGACGTGCATCAAAGTAGTGTTACAAAGATGACAGAACACATTCAGCTACTTCAATCAAATCAAGGCAGTAGCAGGCAGCCAGCTAAAAGCATTGCATGTGTATGATTCTGGTAGAAAACTTCAAAAAGCTTTTCTTTAGGCTGGGACTTATTTGAAAACTGTTTTAACTTAATAGCCTTCTTCTTTGCTAGAATTCCTAAAATCTCACAGATTGTAATGAATATCAATGTCATTTCTGAGCCACTTTCTCAACTAGAAATATACCATTTAGGTTCCAGTTACACTCAACATGTATTAAAAGTTTCCTTCTGTTAATGTTTCATCTTGATGAAGCTGCTAGAAATCTAAAAGAGGAGAAAATTCAGCAGTGAACTATCAGTGTTCCTGGGGGAGTGCTGTGCTTAATTCTCCAATAAACTTTGAGATGTAATGCATAATTTTATTGCTGTTCCAATTCAAGTATCTGACTTCAGGGTAGGAAGGCTGCCTATGATTTACAATCTAAATGTTCTGTTAGACCATAACACCATAAGATTTAGGAGCAGAATTAGGCCATTTGGCCCATTGTGTCTGCTCCATCATTCAACTGTGGCTGATAAATTTCTCAACCCCATTCTCCTGCCTTATCTCTGTAACCCTATCTATCAAGAACTATCTATCTTTGCCTTAAATACACTCATTGACTTGGCCTCCACAGCCGTCTGTGGTAATGAGTTCCACAGATTCACCATCCTCTGGCTGAAGACATTCCTCTTCATCCCCAATCTAAAAGGTCGTCCTCTCTCTCTCTGAGGCTATGCTGTTCAGTTCTATTTCTCTTTCTAGTGAAAACATCTTCTCCATGTCGATTCAATCCAGGCCTCTCAGTTTGCTGTAAGTTTCAATCAAGTCCCCTCTCATTCTTCCAAACTCCAATGATTACAGGCCAAGAGTCCTCAACCACTTCCCATTTGACAAACTCTTCATCCCCAGGATCATTCTTGTGAACCTTCTATGGATCCCTTCCAACACCAGAACATCCTTCCTTAGATATGTGACCCAAAACCGATCACAATATTTCAAATACCATCTAAAGATGTAGGCAATTGTGGAAAATTTTGGACAATGTCACGAGAATGCAATTTTTGACATTGAAAAAAGAATCTTTTCCTACTTAAGGATTCAATGCTTGGATGAGAAGCTTGCAACTAAGTGGCTTCCTCACTCTCCACGGGAGTCATACCAGAAGATTGGAGGGAGGCAAATGTTGTTCCTCTTTTCAAGAAGGGGAATAGGGAACTCCCTGGAAATTACAGACCAGTCAGTCTTACGTCTGTGGTCAGCAAGGTTTTGGAAAGAATTCTGAGGGATAGGATTTATGACTATTTGGAAAAGCATAGCGTGATTAAAGGGAGTCAGCATGGCTTTGTGAGGGGCAGGTCATGCCTTACAAATCTTATTGAGTTCTTTGAGGAGGTCATGAGACAGGTTGACGAGGGTCGAGCAGTGGATGTTGTTTACATGGACTTCAGCAAGGCATTTGATAAGGTTCCCCATGGCAGGCTCATTCATAAATTCAGGAGGTATGGGATACAGGGTGATTTGGCTGTCTGGATTCAGAATTGGTTGGCTGACAGGAGGCAGAGAGTGGTTGTAGATGGTAAGTATTCTGCCTGGAGGTCAGTGCTGAGTGGTGTCCCGCAGGGCTCTGTTTTTGGGCTTCTGCTCTTTGTAGTTTTTATAAATGACTTGGGGTGAGGAGGTTGAGGGGTGGGTTAGTATGTTTGCTGATGACACAAAGGTTGGAGGTGTTGTTGATAGTATCGAGGGCTATTGCAGGCTTCAGTGAGACATTGACAGTATGCAGAGCTGGGCTGAGAAATGGCAGATGGAGTTCAAGCTGGCTAAATGCGAAGTGATGCATTTTGGAAGGTCGAACTTAAATGCTGAATATAGGATTAAAGGCAGGATTCTCAGCACTGTGGAGGAACAGCGGGATCTTGGTGTTCAAGTGCATAGCTCCCTCAAAGTTGCCACCCAAGTGGATAAGGTTGTTAAGAAAGCATATGGTGTTTTGGCTTTCATTAACGGGGGATCGAGTTTAAGAGCCATGAGGTTATGCTGCAGCTCTACAAAACCCTGATGAGACCACACTTGGGATATTGTGTCCAGTTCTGGTTGCCCTATTAGAGGAAAGATATGGAGGCTTTGGAGAGGGTGCAAAGGAGGTTTACCAGAATGCTGCCGGCACTGGGGGGCTTGTCTTACGAGGAAAGGTTGACTGAGCTTGGACTTTTCTCTCTGGAGAGAAGGAGGAAGAGAAGTGACCTGATCGAGGTGTACAAGGTAATGAGAGGCATGTATAGAGTCGATAGCCAGAGACTTTTCCCCAGGGCAGGATTGACTGCCACGAGGGGTCATAGTTTTAAGGTGTTAGGAGGAAGGTATAGAGAAGACGTCAGAGGGAGGTTCTTCACCCAGAGAGTTGTGAGCGCATGGAATAGTTGCCAGTGGTAGTCGTGGAAGCAGAATTATTAATGACATTTAAGCGACTGCTGGACATGCACATGGACAGCAGTGAATTGAGGGGAATGTAGGTTAGGTTATTTTATTTTTGGATTAGGATTATTCCACGGCACAACATTGTGGGCCGAAGGGCCTGTACAGTGCTGTACTTTTCTATGTTCTATGTTCGATGACGCTATTTCTATATATTTACATGTCTTTATTAGTGAATTTCCCTTCGCTAATATACAGGTTTCTATTTTCCCAGGCACTTGAGAGAAACCAGATGGCACCAATTCTCAACTTGAATGTCAAATCAAGTAAATGTATCTCTTAGGTCCCTCACAGCATTTCAGCCTCACCTCACCTTTTCGTGCATTGCCACTTCATTCAAAACTTACAAGCTCATAGCAATTCTGTCTTGTCCCGCCTTTTAGCACAGACAGAAAGCTAGGCAGCTTAATATAATAAAATGTGAGGCTGGATGAACACAGCAGGCCAAGCAGCATCTCAGGAGCACAAAAGCTGACGTTTCAGGCCTGGACCCTTCATCAGAGAGGGGGATGGGGAGAGGGAACTGGAATAAACAGGGAGAGAGGGGGAGGCGGACCGAAGATGGAGAGTAAAGAAGATAGGTGGGGAGGTAGGGAGGGGATAGGTCAGTCCAGGGAAGACGGACAGGTCAAGGAGGTGGGATGAGGTTAGTAGGTAGCTGGGGGTGCGGCTTGGGGTGGGAGGAAGGGATGGGTGAGAGGAAGAACCGGTTAGGGAGGCAGAGACAGGTTGGACTGGTATTGGGATGCAGTGGGTCGGGGGGAAGAGCTGGGCTGGTTGTGTGGTGCAGTGGGGGGAGGGGACGAACTGGGCTGGTTTAGGGATGCAGTAGGGGAAGGGGAGATTTTGAAACTGGTGAAGTCCACATTGATACCATTAGGCTGCAGGGTTCCCAGGCGGAATATGAGTTGCTGTTCCTGCAACCTTCGGGTGGCATCATTGTGGCAGTGCAGGAGGCCCATGATGGACATGTCATCTAGCGAATGGGAGGGGGAGTGGAAATGGTTTGCGACTGGGAGGTGCAGTTGTTTGTTGCGAACTGAGCGGAGGTGTTCTGCAAAGCAGTCCCCAAGCCTCCGCTTGGTTTCCTCAATGTAGAGGAAGCCACACCGGGTACAGTGGATGCGGTATATCACATTGGCAGATGTGCAGGTGAACCTCTGCTTAATGTGGAATGTCATCTTGGGGCCTGGGATAGGGGTGAGGGAGGAGGTGTGGGGGCAAGTGTAGCATTTCCTGCGGTTGCAGGGGAAGGTGCCGGGTGTGGTGGGGTTGGAGGGCAGTGTGGAGCGAACAAGGGAGTCACGGAGAGAGTGGTCTCTCCGGAAAGCAGACAGGGGTGGGGATGGAAAAATGTCTTGGGTGGTGGGGTCAGATTGTAAATGACGAAAGTGTCGGAGGATGATGCGTTGTATCCGGAGGTTGGTAGGGTGGTGTGTGAGAACGAGGGGGATCCTCTTAGGGCGGTTGTGGCGAGGGCGGGGTGTGATGGATGTGTTGCGGGAAATACGGGAGAAGCGGTCAAGGGCGTTCTCGATCACTGTGGGGGGAAAGTTGCGGTCCTTGAAGAACTTGGAGATCTGGGATGTGCGGGAGTGGAATGTCTTATCGTGGGAGCAGATGCGGCGGAGGCGGAGGAATTGGGAAGAGGGAATGAATTTTTTAAGCCTGAGCTTGGTTTCCCCAATGTAGAGGAAGCCACACCGGGTACAGTGGTTTAGAACACCTCCGCTCAGTTCGCAACAAACAACTGCACCTCCCAGTTGCAAACCATTTCCACTCCCCTCCCATTCTCTAGATGACATGTCCATCATGGGCCTCCTGCACTGCCACAATGATGCCACCCGAAGGTTGCAGGAACAGCAACTCATATTCCGCCTGGGAACCCTGCAGCCTATTGGTATCAATGTGGACTTCACCAGTTTCAAAATCTCCCCTTCCCCTACTGCATCCCTAAACCAGCCCAGTTCGTCCCCTCCCCCCACTGCACCACACAACCAGCCCAGTTCTACCCCCCACCCACTGCATCCCAATACCAGTCCAACCTGTCTCTGCCTCCCTAACTGGTTCTTCCTCTCACCCGTCCCTTCCTCCCACCCCAAGCCGCACCCCCATCTACCTACTAACCTCATCCCACCTCCTTGACCTGTCCGTCTTCCCTGGACTGACCTATCCCCTCCCTTCCAACCCACCTATACTCTCTCCACCTATCTTCTTTTCTCTCCATCTTCGGTCCGCCGCCCCCTCTCTCCCTATTTATTCCAGTTCCCTCTCCCCATCCCCCTCTCTGATGAAGGGTCTAGGCCCGAAACGTCAGCTTTTGTGCTCCTGAGATGCTGCTTGGCCTGCTGTGTTCATCCAGCCTCACATTTTATTATCTTGGAATTCTCCAGCATCTGCAGTTCCCATTATCTCTGAAGCTAGGCAGCTTGTCATGTTGGCAAACACTGAACAGTCAAGTGGATAGACATGGTGCACAGCAATCTGCTCTGTCAATGTTGTTCCGATGTTCCTTGCTCAGTGATTGGCGTTGACGTGCCAATACAGCATTGACTTCCAGTTCCAGAAGATCACACTTACAGCATGTGCCAGCAGCTTATTCAGCCAACACATTGCATGTACTTCAAACAAAATGGCTATGCCTGAAATTCTAAAGGGAAATACCGCATATTCAAGTTAAGCGAGACTATGATCTCTCAGGGGTGTTGCCATAACTAGTCAAGGGCATCATTGTCCTCAATCCAGGAGATTGACCACGGTGAATTGGTAGCTTGATGCATGCAAGATCCATAGATTTGTGCCATGACAGTTAATGAATCAGGCCATTGTCAGTCCTGCAGGTTGATCCCATCTAGTCTGATAACTACCAACAGGCCAGTTGCAGAGCTGCACAAAAATCAAGCATGCGTCCAAACTATCATCAATTTTGTTTGTCACCCAGAGTTGGTCTGGGGACTGAGCCACAGTTAGTCCTATGAGTTTAGGCACTAGATTTCAAGTATATTTATCAGGAGCTGTGTTGGGGAAATTGGGCAAGTCAGTTGTGAGGATTAGAGCCAGCATGTTGGGATGGAGTGGGAACAATCACTGTAAAGCGAGTAACTGTACATACAAGGGTGAGAGGCAATATAACATTGTAAGGCATGGGGTACTTTGGGAGGGGTCATCAGTGGTCACTACCTCCTTGGATTCCATGGAGGGACGGTGCACCACAGTGTTGGGCATTGCATTGTGGTAGGCCTGGGGCTCAGGGTCTAAATGGGGTCGTAAGTAAATGAAAGGGATGGGTGGGAATTCTGGGAGGCACCAACTTGATGGGGCTGACATGAAGAAAACAGCATGAAGGTTTGAAGGGCAATCATCAATTCAATCATCAATTTTATTTGTTCTTTCTGACATCCCTTTGGAAATATGTATAACGAGTATTGCAAAGCAAACTTAATGGAGCATGACATTTAAATGCCCTTTTGTCTGAGAAACTGCGGTTCAAATTTAAACCAAATGCGTGTGATTGTTTTTGATAAGTTCTTAATGAATTGAATTTACTGATTTCCCAATGAGTTTTCAGCAGGCTCAAAATAACAGTTTAAAATCGCTGCCCATGCATTACAGTCTCTTGAGGATGAGTATTGTGTGAAAAATAGAGATATGGTTCTGAGCTTCACTACATTAGTGTACCCTTTAAATGTTTTAAACATGTCAGAGAGCTTCATTGAGTAACAGATGAGTGCTCAGAGAGTAATGGCTTTTGACCAAAATTGATTGACAAAAAGGATTTTAAAGAAGCTTTCAATGAAATAATTAAAAGGATTTAGCAGAGAATTCCAGATTACAGCATGAGACCATTGAAGACTCTGCCAACGTGGTGGAGCTGATAGATGGACATACAACTGTGGAACAGACGGGGATGGAAGAATTAAACACATGGTTAGGAGTATGCAACTGGAAAAGGGTAACAAGTAAAGTGGTTAAGTTCAGAGTATCTGAATTCTTTTTGTGACTTTTTTTTAGTTTAAAATTGGCTTGTAAATTAAATAGCAGATTTCAACTTTGTAACTGGTTAAAGGTACACTGGGAATAAACACTTTGCATTGAATTCATCTTGATGAGCATCCATGGGTAAGACCTGCTCCCTGGGTAAGAATAGGATGTGTTCCTGGTAGCTCATAGCAAGGTTGTCTGATTGTCATTTCCTCCTCACCCCAAATATTACTTCAATCTATCTGCTAGTGATTATTTAATCAAAGATCGACTGGCCTCTTGTGCACGTATTAAACATTGGCTAGATGAAAATATCGAAACTAAACTGACCACCACAGACTTACATGACCTACATTACATATATGAGTACAGTGTCATTGCTGATTCAAAACCAGATTTGCAAACAACTTTCTATCTCTTCAATTCTATACACAAAGGATGTAGCCTGTTTCCAAAGCAAAACTTATATCAACTCAGAACTGTTAATTCAAATATCCCACCTTCTGTACATTAGGAGACACTCTGGAAAATACTGAGCACTTCCCACACGTCAATGAACAGTTTTCTCAAAAGACCACCATTGATGAGGAGATCCAACATTGCATCAATTTTATTTTCTTAGTTTTCAATAAACTACACAGTAAGAGTGTAACAACAAACACTTCCACAAGTCAACACATATTCTAGAGTATGCAGCAATTTTCAATTTCAGACTGCTTGGCTGCGGTGAGATCTGGACTGTGCATCAATGACAGGCATCAAAGAAGTCCAGCTCCAGGATGAACAATGATTTTGTTGAATGGTGAAGCAGGCATAATGGTTCAACATGAGGAACATTGAACAATAGGTAGTGTCTTTCTTGAAGTCAACTTGCAAGTATTCATAACTCCTGCAAAATCAACTACAGTGGATTGGATACTGTTTCCAAATGGCTGAGAGGTGTAGTTCTCCACCTGATCCAATTTTCTCAAATGGCTAACAGTCTAGTACTTTAGAAATAAAACCAGCCTGACTCCAAACCAAAGCACAAACAGATTCTAAACAAGGCGTCATACCTGACACGTATTGTCTGTCCTCAAATGTCATCTCTTCTTTACACTGATAAAACCTTTAGTTCTGTCAGGGCAGTGACTTGAAAGAAATTTGAGATTTACATATATTAATCGAGTAAAACCTTCTAACTGATTAAAGATTTAACAGCATCTTAGAGTTGATAAATATATTTTCATCGGTGGTGTGACCCTTTGATCTTTTACTTATAAAATGTGTGTCTGATACCACCTCACCAACACTTGAAGAAGAAGCAAGGCTTAAAAAGCTTGTGTTTTCAAATAAACATGTTGAATTGTAACCTGGTGTCGTGTGATTTCTGACCTTGTCCACCCTAGTCCAACACCAGCACCTCCACATCAAGTCTAGGAAACAACAATGCAAAAGCTGCAAAAATACTATGAAGCAGTCCTCAAAGCATGGTAGCATTGATACCCGAGCAGATTGTGCTACATTCAACATAGCAACAACATGTCGATCAAGTTGCATTTTACCTTGAAGTGGAACAACATTATGGAATGAAAGAAAAGGAAGCAAATCCTGCACTTGGGCCCCCATAATTTTGTGGGACATTTCCCTCATTCCCAAAGTTCTGTAGGTCAAGAATGATCCTGTACAGTCAGCTGACCTGGGTGAATGTTTTAGTTTTAGATTTTGGAAAAACTTTTGATCAAGCCTCATATAGAAGGTTCTTGTGAAAAATCAACACACATGAGATTGGAGATGGTGTACTGACACAGAATGAGAGCCAGTAACCAGCCTGAAAGCAGAGAAGGAATAAGTAGCACTTTCTCAGAGTGGAAGGTGGTGATGGCGAGTACCACAGATATCATTGCTTGGGCCCCAGCTGAGACATGGGAAGTGCTCAATATATTCCAGACGTATGTATAGGAGGTGGACTATTTGATTAAGGCAGATCTGGGTTGATAGGAATTTTATGCTGGCCACATTCAAGGATAGGCTGCATCATTTGTGTATAGAATTGAAGAGATGGAAAGTTGCCTGAAAATCTGGTGCCGAGTGAGTGATGACACCGTATTCATATGTTTACTATAGATCATGAATGTCTGTGGTGGTCAGTTTAGTTTTGGGACTGAGGAGACTAAGGTTAAACAGTTAAAGGCACTTTGGACTGAGATGAGAAGGCATTTTTTTCACTCGGTGGTGAACCTGTGGAATTCTCCACAACTGGAGACTGTGAAATGTTGAAATCACTGAATATATTTAAGGACAAAATATATTCCTGGAAGTTAAAGTTGTCAAGAGGGCAAAGGACAGGAATATGAGATAGAGGATCAACAACGATTATGTTGAATGGTGAAGCAGGCATTATGGACCCAATGCCCTATTCCTGCTCCTATTTCTTATGTCTCTATAATAGCAAAATTGACATTGGAGCCTGCAAGTCAATCTGTCCAAGTGTGGTCTGCTGCGGATTGCATTTTCATCTGATTCTCAACTGCTAATAAACATGAAATGGCTGCCAACAAATCAAATTGGGCAAAGTAAGTTTTGTTTTGTCTGCAGGAACAGGATCCACTTGTGGCCAAGGTGAATCAGATCAAATGTGACCTTTAAATGGTCACCCTCGGTCAATAATTCCTAAATGCATTGCAAGTTCACAGAAGATGTCCAAAGCATGGAAATTCTTTGGCCTCACATTGAATCATATGCATTTGCCAACATGCTCTTCCATGCAACACAAGCTCTCTTGTATTGATGGTGATGTGGTGTCTAGGGGCAGGGACACAAGGTTTCCATAATCTACTGCATTTCCAATCTACTACAGAACATGCATGATATGGCTTCTGTTCCTACATCTGAATCTAGTCTAATATGATATTAATCCATGTAAAGGTATCTCATGATCGTCATTGTTGGAAGCATCCATGTCCTACTGTATGGAGGCCTATGGTAACATCTAATTGGTGTCTGCTACAACTGCTGTTGTAAAATAAAATAAAGAACTGTGGAGATCTGAAACAAGATCAGAATTTGCTGGGGAACTCAGCAGGTCTGGTAGTATATTTGGATAGAAAGAGTTAAGTTTCAAGTCCAGTGACCCTTCTTCCGAACTGATAGTTGCTAAGAAAAGGTGGCTTATTTGTGATGACAGGGAATTGAGGGAAAGAAATGAGATGATAGGTAGAAATGGAGACCAGTGGGAGACAGAAAGTTGGGAGGATAAAGGAATGGATAGTATGCAAGGGAGAGAGATAAACTGACAACGGGTGCCATGATTAGGTGAAAATGGGTTGGCTGTGCTGGAAGCAGCCCATAAAAGAGCCTTGAGTGTGTGGATGAATAAAGAATATTGGGGAAATGAAACACAGACCCGGTGACCACTTTGCAGAACACTTAGTTTCTGTCTGTAAAAATGATCCCTAGCTTACAGTTGGCTGTCACTTGAACACGCCATAATATTCTGTGACCAGCATTTCTGTCTAGGGCTTGCTGCAATGCTCCAGCAAAGCTCAACACAAGCTGGAAAACCGGCATCTCATTTTCCACTGGGGGACCCTGCAGCCTTCAGGACTCAACATCAAGTTTGACAACATTAGAGCCTGAGCACCTTCTTACCCAGCACCCACACCCCAGAGTCTGTCATAATAAGGTCAGTGCTACAGCCAAATAGCTAGCTTCCCCCAGGTGCTTGACACTTTGGATTCTATACACATGGCATTGAAAGTGCTATAGAAAGAATAAAAAACAAAGAACAAAAAACAGTGCAATACAGCAGGAACAGGCCCTTTGTCTGACCAAGTCTCTGCCAACACATGAAAACCTTTTGTCTCTACGTGGTCCGTATCCCTTCATTCCCTGACCATTTGTGTATCTGTCAAGTTTCCTTTTAAACATTGCTATTGTATCCGCTTCTACCACCACTGCTGGCAGCGCATCACAGGCACTTACCATCCTCTGTGTAAAATACTTGCCTCTCATATTTCTTTTAAACTTCCTTCTTTTATCTTAGATCTACATTCCTAGTAATTGACATTTCTATGCTGATAAAAGATTTAAACTATCAATTCTATCCATGCCTATCACAATTTTGTAAACTTCTATCTGTCATTCCTTGGCCTTTGAATTTCAAAGCTCGGATTGTTTAAAAATCTGAGTTTTTCCAATCTCTCCCCGTGGCTAATACTCTCCAAACCAGGCAACGTGGTGGGCCTTTTCTGTCACCCCTCCAAAGACCTTCAAATTCCTCTGGCAGTATGGTGACTAGAACTGTGCACAATATTCCAAATGTGGCCTGACTAAAGTTCCATTCAGCTGCAACATGACTTTCCAATTTTTATTTTCAATGCCTGGACTGATGAAGGCAAGCAATGCCCTATGCCTTCTTGACCACTTTATCCACTTGTGTTGCCATTTTCAGAGAACTATGGACCTGTATACTTAAATCCCACTGTTAGTTATTGCTTCTAAGGATTCTACCATTTACTATATACTTCCCTCCTGCATTAGACCTTCCAAAATGCATCACCTTGCATTTGTTCAGAGTAAATTCCATCTGCCATTTCTCTGTCCAATTTTCCAGCCTATTTATACCCTGCTGTATCTTCTGGCAATCCTTCTCACCAGCTGTAGCTCCCCAATCTTTGGGTCTTCCAGAAACTTACTAATCAGGCTACCTACATTCTCTTTCAAATCATTTATAAATTTTACAAACAACATGGGTCTGACTAGTGATCCTTGAGGAGCACCACTGGCCCCATGTCTGCAGTTAGAAAAACAGTCAAAAAAAAGTACCCTTCCACTGCTACGCTCTGTCTTCAATGAGCCAGTCCTATATCCATCTTAACAGGTCAGAGATAGTAGGAACTTCAGATGCTGGAGAATCTGAGATAACAAGGTGCAGAGCTGGATGAAAACAGCAGGCCAAGCAGAATCAGAGGAACAGGAAAGCTGGCATTTCGGGTCTGTTTCAGAAAATTTTCTGAAGAAGGGTCTAGGCCTGAAACGTCAGCTTTCCTGCTCCTCTGATGCTGCTTGGCCTGAAGGATTTGAAGGTCATTGGGTGACCTTGTTATCTCATCTTGTCAGGTCACCCTGGTTTCGGTGTGACTTCACCTTCTGTATCAACCTGCCATGAGGGATCTTGTCAAAGATCTTGCTAATGTCCATATTGACAACATCCACTTCGCTGCCCTCATCAACTATCTTTGTTACATACTCAGAAAACTCAATCAAGTTTTTGAGACACAACCTCCCCCACAGCCATACTGCTTATTGCTAATAAATCAAAATTTTGCAAGTATGAATAAATCTTGGCCCCTAAGAAGCTTCTCCAATAATTTTCCAATGACTGACGTAAGGCTCCCTGGCCTGTAATTTCCTGGGTTATCCATGTTGCCCTTCTTAAACAAAGGAACAACACTGATTATTCTCCAGTCCTCTGGGACCTTGTCTGTGACTAAAGAGGATACAAAGATTTCATACAAGCGGCAAACAATTTCCTCCCTCGCTTCCGTCAGTATTCTGGGATAGATCCCACCAGATCCTGGGGATTTGTCTACCTTAATGCTTTGCAAAATACCCAATCTTTCTCCTTTTTTATATTGATATATCCTAGAGCATCATCATACCCAACTCTAGACTGACCATCTATCCTGTCCTTCTCCTTTGTGAATATCGATGCAAAGCATTGATTCAGGACCTTGCTTATGTCCTCTGGTTCCATGCATAAATTTCTTCCTTTGTCCTTGAGCCAAACTATCCTTTCCCTAGGTACCCTTTTGCCTCTGAAATACATATAAAAAACTTTGGAATTTTCCTTCATCCTATTTGCCAAGTTTAATTTTGCATTTTGATCAGCATGGACTGGTTGGACTGAAGGGTCTATTTCTATGCTGTATGACTCTATAAGTAATTTAAAACATATGGAATTATGGTCACTATTCCCAAAATACTACCTGACTGAAACTCCAGTCACCTGGTTGAGGTCATTCCCCAATTAAATATCATATGGGCAGTATGATGGCTCAGTGCAAGGAACCCATGTTTGATCCCATCCACAGGTGACTGTGTGGAGTTTGCACACTGTCCCTGAGTCTACATGGGTTTCCTCCCACAGTCCAAAGATATACAGGTTAGATGGATTGGCCATTCTTAGTTGCCCATAGTTTCCATGGGTGTGCAGGCTAGGTAGGTTAGCCATGAGAAATGGAGGGCTACAGGGTTAGGGTGGGTGTGGGTCTGGGTGGAGTGCTCTTCAGGGCGGCAGTGTAGACCTGATGGCATGAATGGCCTCTTTCCACACTAGGGTTTCTATGACAGATTTCTTTGAAAGGAAAGCATTCTATTTGGTCGATGTGAAACTCATTTGTGGCCATCATTACCACATTCTAGATGCCTGAGCCAGGTACCCCGGAAGCTGCCTTCATGCCTGCATCCTGGAGAACTCTCATATCTCTGCTCCATTTCAAGTTCCTGATGTCTTACAAAGACACATGCTAGGACAGAATATGCACCCTCTCCAACTATGGCTGATGACTGCTCTAAACACCTCCTGACTGATGCCAACCAGACATACAACTGTGGATGCTGTAAATCAGGAACAAAAACAAAGTTGCTGGAAAAGTTCAGCAGGTCTGTCAGCATCTGTGAAGGAAAAAACAGAGTTGAAGTTTTGGGTCCGGTGACCCTTCCTCAGAATTGTTCTGAGGATGCAGACATACAATGAGGCCCATTATTCCATCAGAGCCATTCTGGAGCAGAAAATAGTTCTGCTGAAAATGAGGTTCCAGTGCTTGGATCACTATTGGTATGGGGTGCTTGAAGTACAGTCTGGACAAGTTGTGCTGTGTACAGCTGGACGAGTCAATGAGAGAATGTAATGGATGCTGAAGAGCTGGGAAATCAGTGGCAGTCTTCTGAGGTGGATGAGGACGTTGAGCAGGAGGATCATCCCCTTTGCCATGATAAGGCAATGAGTTAGAGAGGACCTAATTATACCATCACTTCCAGCAGTTCTGAAGTTAAAAGAGAAACCTCTGGAGAAATTGTTTTTATATCAGATTTTTAGTGTCTGCAAGTTTTCTATTCATCGAATAGATGTGAGTCGAATGAAGGCAAAATTCAACAGCATAATTTTTTTTGTTGCTCCAAATGCAAACTGTCCCTTTTTAAGGCCAAAAGAAAATGCATGGATTTTGTTGGTTCCTTCTTCATATTGCTGTTGTTTAGTATAATGTTTGATGCTAATAATTATTTGAAATCTTTACAACACATGACGTTTCAACATTCAACAATGACAACGTGCTGTGTGAAGATGGGCATCAGAAAAACAGTAGCATCTCTTCAAACAGGGCTGTAATCTCATATGGCATGAAGAAAGGGTAGCATCGGTACCTTTATTTGTGTAGCTGCAGTTATAAGGACAGTTGATCAGATAGATGTTATTAAATGCCAAGATATCTACAATGTGACCTTCTATGTGCAGTGAAGTGTCACCCATGCCAACCATGTGCCTTCAGAATGTTTTCTTTTTCATAGCCCTCCAACTGTGTCTAGGTGCAGTCCTGATCTGCAGCTGGATTGAGGGATCCGCTCTATGGTGGAGACTGTTGGCTTGGTTGGAGGCTTTGATGGACAGACCCCCCAGCATTTGTGGCTAGCGGGCCTTGGCATGCTCCTGCTTAGATGCACACGCCTCCTCTTTGGCTGCAGTCTCCAAAGGTCTGGGATCACAAGCAGGGTGGAGGTGAAAGATTTATGCATCTCTGGAATGTGACAACACCAAAATCCTGGGACAAGCTAGGTAGAGACAGGCACGAGAATTCCCAGAAGCCTGGCACTCCACGAAGCATGCTACTAATAAACATATTGAACTTGACCCCATATACATTCCACTACAAAATAAAATCGGAAGTGAGGCAATCCATCTCAATGGACCCCAGAGTTTAAAAACCAGGTGGAAGAACACACCGATGCTTCATCGGAGGCTGCACTGAGGATGTTACCCAGCATGATAACGAAACGTCTGTGTAACAAGAAACCAACAAACCTCAACATCTCTGGAATGTCCTGCGATGAGAGTTTGGTGGGGTGGGGGGGGTCTTGTATGTGGTTACTCCTCTGTGTGGGTGTCTGCTGGCACCACCTTGTCTCACGTAGAGGAAGTGGCACCTGGAGTGAGATTGAGGTTACTTATCTCCCTGTTGCTTTACAAGGATTCTAAGCACCAGTGGCTAACGTGATGGACTGCGGGACTCACGTGTTGTATTGTATTCTGCTGACCATGGGTCTCCTGTGCGTGGAAATGGCCAAACACATGCATGCCAGAGTCAACACAGTTCTGATAACATTGGTGAACTCCTCCAACCTTAGATTCACTTCACGATGTCTCTGACAAGCCCGACTGCTGGTTCTGTCCTTGTGCATTTTAACAAAGTTATTCATTGCTAACACCATGGTATCCTCTTCTGCCAGAGGCTGACCAGGTGCCTGGGCTCTGGCAGTCCTCTGAGTGCCAGCAACATGAGGCATTTCTTCTTCTGCAAGCAGCAGTGATGTGTCCACCAGAATGTGCTTCCAACTTGAAGTACCCATCCAGGTCGAAATATGTGAGCTGGTGGAGGGTACTGACTTGCTGGTGCATCTTCTAAATAACCTGTGTTTTTTTCCTCTGAGCTAAAGTAGGAGCTGGTGGCCTAAAAGGCTGAACAGTTTCAGATAGAGGCTGTGTGAATGTCACCAATACCTGCAGAATTAGGTGCAGAAAAGGCAATGTGATGTTCTGAGTGATGTGTTGCATGTAATGGAATAGTATCTATTCTCTCCATGTACAGGCATCCCATGGCTCTCATATCAAAGGCCTCCAAGTCCTACTGTCTCCAGGACTATGGTAAACTGTAATTTGCATTTGCTGCAACTGCTAACTCCTCATATGACTAAAGAGCTGATTTGTTTCTGACATTCTCCACATCGATCCTTTGGAACTGTCACCAATTGTTCTCACCGGGATAGGTGTTATTGTTGTGGTCACTGGTCAATGAAGGCACAGAGAAATTGAGGAGTAGAAAATGTGTCAGAAAGCCCAGGACCAGTAGCAACCGCCAGCAGCTGTGGAAGGGTCACTGGACCCGAAACATTAATTGTTTCTCTCCACAGATGCTGCCAGTCGTACTGGGCATTTCCAGCAATTTCTGTTTTTGCTTCTGATTTCCAACATTTGCAATTCTTTTGGTTTTAATTCCAAATGAAGAATTTGAAGCAGAAGGTCCCTACAGGCTGCAGAAGTACACAAGACACACAGTCAATAGACCTCGATGCCATTTCCTTCAGGTGAGAAAGGCGCAGTGCCCTTAATGAATGAGAATGTCATGGGACACCATAACAGAGCTGTGTTATCTCCTGTAGCAGGACTTTTAATCGGAAGAAGCAAGTGAACATCCTATCTTGATGGCCATCAATGTAACAGATATTCTAGCTTTTCATGTACCTTTTAGGATCCACGAGGGACTTTTGTGGAATCTCTTAATGCTCAGTGCAAAAATTGATTAAAAATGCATCTGTTTCTGATGCAATTTGTGCCAGTTCACAAAACTTCACCTTGTTTCTCCATGACACGGTTAGTCCTGCAGCCCGGGCAGTAGACTTTCCCAACATAGCTGGCTTCACACAAGCACAGGGCACCACAGACTTTGCACACATTACACAGTAAATGTCATTTCTCAGTACAGCTGACTTCATTAGTAGAAGAGGATTCCAATCAATTAATGTTCAATTCATCTGTGATCACATCTATGTCACCAAATATCCTGGAAGCTGCCATGAACATGGCTTAGATAACGCTCAGTTTCTTGATTCATTTCAGGAGCTGGATGCCTTACAAGGATAGCTGCTGGGGGACAAGGGTCACACTGTGTAACTACAGATCATAGACTCATAGAATCCCTACAGTGTGGAAGCAGGCTGTTCAACCCATCAAGTCCATACCAAGCCTCCGAAAAGCACCACACCCAGACCCTACTCTATCCCTGTAACCCTAGATTTCCCATGACTAATCCAGCTAACCTACATATCACTGGACACTTTAGGAAATTTATCAAGGCCAGTCTACCATTTCTGCATTTCTTTGGACAAATTGTGGATCTATTATGCAATCCTGAATGAGATTAAGCATAGTTACAATTAAGGGGAGGAAATTGAAGACTGTGAGCAGACGGAGCATCTCCTTCTGCATGATAAGCAGTGCATTAAGAGACACAAGCCTGAAGAACTTGCATTGACAACTATGTCCAATTGATTTGGGGTGGGTGAAGTCTTCAGTCATTGATTGTAAATTTGTTGTTGCTCAAAATGCAAACAGCCGGTGTCATCCCAGAAACAATGCAGCTTTTTCATTGTGTTTTTTTTGTCTTTGCTTTTCCTATTGTTAAATAGCATTAACATAAATAACTGGTTGAAAGTTTCACAACATATAATGCTTCAAAATTCAATAATGACAAGATATTATGACACTATGGGCATTAGGGAGAAAGTAGTCATGCAAAGGATGGATAGCCTTTGCAAGTCTTTACCTGTATTTGCAGTGAAAGATAGGTAGGAATGTAAGTTCTGAAGAGGACATAAGGAAGCTATGAAAATAAATAGATTAATTAAACTAGTGCACAAGAAGGTGGAAATGGTAAATGACGTGACAAAATGTAAAATTGTATACTTTTGCAAGAAGAATAAGAAAGCACATTACTTAACTAGCAAGAGATTGAACCCTTCTGAGATGTAGTGGTAGATGGATTCTTGTTAAGTAAAAGGTACCACAGCAGCTCAGTGGTTATCACTGCTACCTCACAACGTTAGGGCCCCGGGTTTGGTTCCACCCTTGGAGTTTGTGTGGCATTTGCATGTTGTCCCCCATGTCTACATGTGTTTCCTTTGAGTGCTCTGATTTCCTTCCGCATTCCAAAGATGTGCAGTTTGGGAGAATTGGCTATGATTAATTGCCCATCATGTCCAGGGATGTGGAGGCTAGGTGGATAAGCATGGGAAATGCAGGGTTGGGGGGTGGGGGGAGTGCTGGGTGGGCTGTGCTTCAGCGGGTTGGTGTGGGTTCAATGCTCTGCCTCCATGTTGTAGGGATTCAATGATTCAAATAGGTGAAAGCGTATCGGGGTAGGTTGGAATGTAGATTTGGGGTTAGAATCATATCAACCATGATCCTATTGAATGTCAGAGCAGATTTAAGGGACTATTCCTGCTCCTAATTCATATGTTCTCTCTCTCTCACACACACACACACACACACACACACACACACACAGACATCTATCGTAGTATTAACTGCTCATTGTCTTAACCATTCTCCTGGAATGAGGTACCTGCAGGCTTCTGATTGTGAGGCTAAAATGTGAAATAATACATAGAGTTGATGTCACTGTCAGAGATAAAGCATAAACGATCAAAGTTAGCTTTTTCCATTGCAAAAATATACTCTATTCATTAAATATCTTTATCTACGTTCACAGGTACTAAAGCAGTTCTGTGTACTCTTCGCATACCAAGAAAAACAAATATTTGAATTTGACATTGATTGAAGTTAGTGTATTTTTTATTTTAAAAATATACATTATTTATTAAATATCTTTTATATACATACATAGCAACTAAAGCAATTCAGTTCTCTACAGTAGTATATGAAGAAACAAAAAAAAAATTGAAGTTTGACTCTATCCAACAAACAAACCAAAGGCATTTCTTAATTGTACAAGAATACATTGACATATATTTGAGGCACTGGAAGGGTTCAATAACTGACCAAACTTTCTTTTAACTTTGGCAGAAAGACCTTTGGAGTGAGATCCTTCCACACTGCACGTTGGCAGCAGCTGCCTCAAATTTTAGTGCTTTCCCCCCCCACCAAGCACATGGTCCTGGATCTTGGAATGTCCCAGTCTGCAACACTCAATCAAGGCAATCTCCTTGCTCTGAAAGACCAAAGAGCATCTTTCACCAAGTGGATGGTCCTCCAGGTGCAGTCAATGTTAATATCAGTACGTGTCCTGGAGCACAAAATCCTGCGTCACAAAGCTGCTTGGGACGAACTTTTGGCATCCTTTTCCAGACTTCCTTTGTAAGGGCACATTCCAGCAAGAGAGGTATAACAGCCTGCAGCCACTTCAAGGAGAGCCGGCAGTGGTGGGCATACAAGAAGGATCTCACGACCTTCCGCCCGCCAGCAAAGTGATATCTTGGTGCTTGTTAGAAAATTCTGGTGATGAGGAATTCTGCCAAATGAGTTTAACAGCCTGCTCAGGGAACAATCCCACAGGATCCACCCTCTTCCCACAGGGTATTGAGGATGCTGTGTGCTGACCACTTCCTGATGGACTTGTGGTCAAGTGTTTTTCTTTGCAAATTTCTCCATGAAGGACAAGTGATATGGAAAGGTTTATCTACTTGGAGTGTTCTGCTGAAAAGTGTGTATGAAACAAATTCGAAAGAGGTGGATCATACCAATTAAATATGTCATTTTAATTTGTTGTTTAGTTGCAATTTTTAAAAATCACAACATTCCTATTAGTAATGTTTATATGCCATCATCTCAATGCAAATACTTATCTTGCCAATTATAGGTATTAATGCTCCTTTTCTTTCAGACACCATACTTGTTTGGACTAAGAACTGGCACTTGCGTATATTTTTCCTAGAAATACAATCAATTAAGGTTAGAACTTAGTTCATAAAATAGATGATAAAATATCAACATTACTAAACATAACCTTAAATCTAATAGTGTATTCTGTGAAGAGGCTGACTTGTTGAACTGGTAAATTCAATTCTATGTAATCCAATTATGTTAATCTTGAACAAGTAGCCACAATCATTTTTGCTTTCAAACATCAGCACTGTTGCAGTAGTAAGCCAAGCCAATTACGTATTAACAAGAAATCAGTGACACATGGTTGGATTTTCCCTTCACTCTAATCAATGACAGTGCTACCTCAGTAGCAGGGGAATTTGCAACCGTTAATGGTGAAAAAAAACTTAAATTAAAAACAAGAAAAACTACCTTGATATTGAATTAGTTTTTTAAAAAAAATCTACGTTAGGGCTGGCTAATAGTTGCTCATACATTTATTTCTACGTTTTGCTTTGCCAATCAAGCAACAATCTAGCATAAAATGATTTGGCCACTAGTCGTCACTCTGTTGCTCCGCAAAGAAGATCAGTGGATAATTTGTTCAAATGGTCAATCCTGAACAAAACAATTAATTTTGCTATAAGCAGGATACGTTTATCCTATTAAGAACGTGAACCTATTAGGGTCTATCCACAGAAAATTATTCAGTCAATACAGCTTCTCTAGATCATAGATTATTGATTACATTAATATTTGGATTGATCTGTTCAAAGTTGTGCACAAGTCATGTAATGTAAATAAACTAGTCAATTTCACTGAAGTACAATCCAGTGAACAATTTCTTCCATGAGGAGAAAACATCAACTTTGTTCAGTTAATAACATTATTGTATCTTGGTTGTGAGCTTGTGTGAATTTGTTAAGTAACCCCATTGTAAGACAATGCTGCATTAAGATGTACTGTTCTTTCGGCATGTGGCACCAAGATTCTTGCCGTTCAGCTAAATGTTAAAGATCTAACGGTACATTTTGAAGTGCAACTAACATCGCTCTAGAAAACAAAACAGACCGCTCACCTGTTGTTTATGGTATCTAGCTCCATACAAAAAATTGCATTTCAAAAATTACTAACTTTAAATGGTTTGAGTCCTTTGTCATAGAAAACCATTTAAAAGCTCAGCAATCATTTTCAGATTGTCTGTTGACAAGCGCAAAAAGGTCTCAGTGCACATGTACAAAACGCATGCTTGCAGTACCCCTGCCGGTGATGTCATTCCAACCCGTACAGGAATATTAATTGTCTTTCCTCAGACATCTCCCTGTCTCAGCAACAGTGAACACTCTGTTTCAGGTCAAACTTGGGAGTTATTTCAGCAACATTTCTAATTTCCAAAATGACTTTTCCATTTCCATATTATTGTTCCAGGCGTTCCATATTGAATGTTTTCTTTCTCCTTCAGTTCTGTGGCTGAAGACAGCCTCTTAGTAATTAATTGCTGCTGTATTGACTAAATAATGTTCTGTAGATAGACCCTAATAGGTTCATGTACCTTTAGGATCAATGTATCCTGTTGTAGCAAAATTAATGGTAAAGCACTGAGAATTTTAAAAACTTTTGTTGGAGGCAGCCGGAAAATGAATCAAATCCAGTGCCGATGGCTAACCATTCACTCAATATTTTCCGTTAACAATACTAAATTTCTGATCAAATGAAGTAACAAAAGTGATTTTTCTTCTGTATGTTAAAAGTAACAGGTTTTCCATATGTATGAAGTCAGATGTGAGTACTGAAACAAAAGCAAAATGGACATCTGGGGAAAATGCTGGAAGTAACCAGTCGGGAACTGTGGAGAGAGAAACTGATGTAGCTGGCTGATGACCTATCAAGGTGAATAATGTGTTTGGTTAACAAAATAAATTAGTTCCTTTAGATTCAAAAATGCAATTCTTATTTTGGATATTTTTCACATGTCATATGCTGGCCATTTTGGCAAAGGACATCAGCTGAGATAATGTCATGGCAGCAATAGGGCGTAATCTATTAGTATTACTCCCACTGAAAGAAAGATAAAAGTATTGCTGAAATTGCATTTTACATAGAAACATGGGAATAATAATGGTGGAGTATTAAATGCATTCTACTTTGAAATTAAAGCAACCTAAGCAATTAAAAATATTGGCTATGTCTCCTGTCACCCCAAAAAATTCACTTTGTGTATCAAGATATTTCTCCATATGAAAAATTTGTGCAACACTCAGTTAGTAAAAACAATGGTACCACAGATGGTAGGAGTGCAGAAGACTCGTTCTTTGCAATTGTCCAATTGGTCTGCAGTTATTTCTGCTATTTTGGATGACAGTGAGTGGCCTCTGTACTAGCTACTCACTCGCTTGCCTGAGATACCTCTTGAACACTGACACCAACACTAACACACACTTTCTGCAATGCCCAATCCCTTCTTTTCTTTGTGCCAGAGAAAACAGCTCACAATAGGGCAGAAAGGGTCCAGATGAACAGAGGGGTGGCAATATTCAACTCCTCAGCCCCTGTGAGAAGAGAATCCTGGCCCTCACAGGTGAGGACCGGGACACTTCTGTGGAAATGCTGTGATGGACCAAGTAAGTACCACTCTTCACTCCATTACAGCAACCCTGATTTCAGTATCATTCATTTCACAGGACTTCTAACCATTAACCAAAATGGCTTCCCTTTCTTTTGTCTCACAGGTATTGCCAGCATCACTACCACCACCATGGTGAAATGGCTGGCTCTTCCAGAAGAGACCTCCTTGACTTCTGAGGACTTGAGTACAAAGGTTTCAGGGGAAACATCATCAAGGCTTAAATGCTGACATTTCGGTGGGAACATCAGCCTTACTAAGTTTGGAAACATAGTCTGGCAAGTGCCTCATTAAAAAGGCTCCACAACTGGCCAAGGAAGAAATACCTAGACTGCTGGCACCACGAGTCAATCAGGGAGGTGCCATGATGGAATGAAGGGTTTACAAATGTCAGATCCCACTGTCCATCAATGAGGCATGTGTGAAGCTGATGCCCGTATGAACAAACCACAAGCCGCTGTTTGGTGCTGAGCACCATGGAGGCCGGTAGAAGTTAGTGGCGAGTTGAAGTCGACTCTTACCCACTTTAATTTTCATACTGAGATTTTTTGATGTATGGCTTGTTCAACTCATTTGGTGAGATAGGAAGCTAAATATTAACAATGCAGGTTGCGGTATTAACAAGACATTTAACTTGCTATAATTGCCATCAATTGGCAACCTGCCGCTGCCTTGTAAGAAACTTACCTGGCCACTCAGCACAAGCAGAAAGGACACAGCATGATGCTCCTGACTTCAAGATTGGCCTCTCTGGACTTCTCATCTAAATCTGCCACTAATTTGGCTGTAGCCCATGTCATTTGGACCCCTTTATTTTTCTGCCCTGTATTTCTGTGTTGCAGGGCAAGATAGTTGAGAATGCTAGACATTCTGAGATCAGCTGACAAGAGAGATATGCAGAGGAAGAAGCAAACAAAATAATAATGATGAATGTAGAGTTTATAACACAAGCTTTTTAAGATTACATTCATTTGTTACATCCATCCAAAATATCTGTGAGACTTTCTTCAGCAATTTTTTTTCCCCAGAAGGGTGGTACAGTGGCTCAGTGGTTAGCACTGCAGCCTCACAGTGCCAGGGACCCGGGTTTAATTCCAGCCTCAGGTAACTGTCTGTGCGGAGTTTACACATTCTCCCTGTGTCTGCATGGGTTTCTTCTGGGTGCTCTGGTTTCCTCCCACCGTGCAAAGATGTGCAGACTAGTTGGACCGGCTATGCTAAATTGTCCGTATGTTCAGGGGTGTGTGAGTAATAGGGGGATGTGCCTGGGTGGTGATGCTCCAAGGGGCAGTGTGGGCTTGTTGGGCCAAAGGGCCTGTTTCCACACTGTAGGGAATCTAATCTAAATGGCACAACTGTAAATGAAACCAAGTTGCTCCCCTCTAAGTTGATCTCCAATGTCTCAGTGGAATGGCTTTTGGCACTTCATAATAATTGCATCAAAGCTAATTAGGAGATAAATGGCTGATGAACTTCAATGTGAGTAAATGTGAGGTTTTGCACTTTGGAAAAAAGATTACAGGCATAGACTATTTTCTAAATGGTGATAAAATTCGCAAATCAGAAGTGCAAAGGGATCTGGGAGTGTTGGCCCAGGATTCTCTAAAGGTTAACTTGCAGGTAGAGTCCGTAATTAAGAAAGTGAATGCAATGTTGTCGTTTATCTCAAAAGGGTTGGAATATAAAAGCAGCGATGTGCTTCTGAGGCTTTATAAGGCTCTAGTTAGGCCCCATTTAGAATACTGTGTCCAATTTTGGGCCCCACACCTCAAGAAGGATGTATTAGCCCTGGAGCGTGTTCAGCGGAGATTCACACAGATGATCCCTGGAATGGTAGCTTTAACATATGATGAATGGCTAAGGATTCTGGGATTGTGCTCATTAGAGTTTGGAAGGTTGAGGGGAGATCTAATAGAAACTTACAAGATAATGTATGGTTTAGAAGGGGTGGACACTAGGAAGTTGTTTCCGTTAGGCAGGGAGACTAGGACCCATGGGCACAGCCTTAAAATTAGAGGGGGTAAATTTAAAACTGAAATGAGATGACATTTCTTCAGCCAGAGAGTGGTGGGCTCATGGAATTCATTGCTGCAGAGTGCAGTGGAGGCCGGGACGTTGGATGCCTTCAAGGCAGAGATCGACAAATTCTTGATCTCAAAAGGAATCAAGGGCTACGAGGAGAGCGCAGGGAAGTGGTGTTGAAATGCCCATCAGCCATGATTTAAATGGTGGAGTGGACTTGATGGGCCAAATGGCCTTACTTCCACTCCTATGTCTTATGGTCTTATGGTCTTGGTCCTTTTGTATGACAATCCTCACTGAAAACAAATGCATCTTCCTGGGGTTGCATTATCATGTCAGTTTCCATGCTCCCTCCCAGTTGTCCCTTCCTGGAGAGTAGAACCTGAACAAACTGTTTCAACAATTCATCCCAAATGCAGTGGGGCATTTTGGTATGAAGTACAGGAAAGGAATATTGCTTGTATAATAAGTCAAAATGAAGTAGAAAGGGATAGAAGTAACTGATACACAAGTCATTAAAAAGAATCATGTCAGTTTGATTAAGACCAGGCAAAAGCAAACCAAACGTTGGAATTAATTCCTAGGGGGGTAGAACAGCAAAAAAACAGTCATATTCAACTGGTTTCATATTTTGTTAAGACCACAAGGAATGTTGTGAGCAGTTCTGGTTTCCAAACTATATAAAGAACATAGAGGCATTGGTGAAGTTGAAATGGAGATTCACAAACATGTTTTTGGATTGAGAGTTTTCAATATCAGCAAAGATTCAGTATGTTTGGGTGCTTTGTCCAGAAAAGAGAATGCTAAAGAATGCTGATAGAGGTCTTCAACAAGGTGAAAGACCTTTAAAGGTTAGACCTTGGAATTGGGTTGGAACTTGTTCCAGCAATGTAAACCCATCACCTGGATGAGAACCCATGTTACATCCTGAAGGAGGCCCAATGCAATTAAGTGTCAGTCAGGTACTTTGCTGGACAGTCACAGCCTCCTGTATGATCAAGCTGCAATGAAGTGGAAATCCCAGCCTTGAATGCTGGCAGTTCTTTGGTGACGAGCAGCTCTCCATTATCAGAAATAATAATGTACTGTGGCTGTCACCACAATCAACACTGGATCCCAGCAGACAATTGATTCAGTGCAGGATGGACATCACAGGGTAAGTGTTGTCAGAAAGGGAGTGGTAAGGGAAGAGGCATGACTTACACTGACTCTGCCCTCTCCTGCTGCTGGATCCCTCAATTGGGCACATTATACTTATCAGTGAGGGGGCCCCCCCATCTGAGGTACAGTGTAGCCTTCAGAAAGCACAGCTCATTTTTTTCTTAAATTTAACCTATCTTTCTAATCAACCTGTTCAGAGATATTATTACGCACTTCTGAAGCAAATGGTACTGAAACTGTAGTTTCCAAGTCCAGGAATAAGGACACTACCATTGCAACAATGCAGCACCCCTGCTACTCTCATTAAACTCCCCAGCCACCTCTAAATTTCAGTTGGTCATGGATAATCAACTTTAAATGGCTCATAAATGAGGCTGATTGCTTTCCCACCATTGGCAGATGTGAGCCCCCACCCTAATTGGGGACAGTTTTCCCAACATCCGGAATCTGATACAGGAACTCCTGGCCCCATCTGCTGGAATTCCCATTCTGGTGGATTCCATCAAATTAAGTCCATTGTTTGCATTGCTGAAGGAGATCAAAACTCAATATAGAATAATGAATGATAAAGATGGAAGAGAGTTCAGGAAAAACTTCTCCATCAAATAATAATTACAATGTAAAATGTGCTACCATAAGGTGTATTTGAATTTATCAGCAGGGATGCATTTAAAGGGAGTTTATCAAGTATTTTAGAGAGAACTGACAAGTAAGAACTGTACAGAAAAGGGTGTGAGGAGGCTCTTTTAAAAATAAAATACTGCAGATGCCTGAAAACATGAAATAAAAACAGAAGATGCTGGAGAAACGCAGTAGGTCCAGCAGCATCTGTGGAGACACAAAAGAGTTAATGTTTTGAGTTCCATATTACTTTCTACAGAAGTTTGAAATATGAATGCTAGCGTAGACAGTTTAGGCCAAATGACCTGTTTCTGTGCTTGTAACTCCAACGTGTCTACTCTCATGAATTATTTGCAAACAATGAAAATTGCGGGGAACAGCTGGCTCCCCCACCCCCATTGCTGGAAGGCGAGCCGCTGACCATCCGAGTGGCCAGTTAGAAGCCAGTGGCATAGCCCTGCTATATTGCGGGGGGGGGGGGATGCTAAACAATCTCTCAGTGGAATTTGTGGCACTCACTAGGAGAATCCACTCTTGATAACTGCTGGCAAATCAGATTTGTACCAATAGTGCCAGGAGTGCTGGCACCAATGAGGCAGATAAATCCTGGGGCTTTGGAACTAGGAGAATTTTAATACCTGACTGTGGAGGAAAGACAGACTAAGGTAATGTTACCTTTTGTGAGGGATATTGAGGGAGGATAAGGGCTTGTCCAATAACACCATCCACTCTTCCTGCCTGCCTTTTTTAAACATACTGAGAAAAGAAAAATGCCTGTTGTGGTCTGTATGACCACATCAGCCATGTTGTGGCATGGGCAAAATAATACTGGGCACAAGTGAGCTTTTAACCAGTTTAATTGTCTCTCAGTTATTTAATTATAACTGCTTTCCACGAACCATCTATGCTATGGGGTTGAGCTTGGGGACAGGTGGGAAACTAGTGGACAGGGATCTTCCCCTATGTTATTTGTCCTTAACTAAAACAGATGCACTCAACCTGTATATATCCCTTTGTATCTCCTTGTGTCATCCTCACCACTTGCCTTCCCACCTATTATGAATATCACATTCCCCATAAGTTTGTAATAATAAAGTGTGACTCACTTTGACAATGGTTAACCACAAATCCCTAAATGACTGTCATTTACATCCTAAAGAAAATTTTACAAATGAATACTCATGATACAGAGCTTCATCTAGCGAAGTGTATTGGAGGAGATTTGTGACCTCTCTCTCTTTCTCTCCTACTCGAAATTTCTTTGAAAATGTTGGACAGGTTATTATCCAGGTATCAGCCAGGGCCAATGCATGTAATTGATTGCCTCCTCCATTTGAATTTGAGTTTAACAGTAACAAACATGATGGGCCAAAGCACCTTTTTCTGTATTAAATCTCTCTGACTTTATGACTCGATGAAATACAAAAATAGAGTCTGACAATATCATTCCAATATCAATGTTATTTTAAGCTGGGAATATCCTTTGCTAATCAAACACTATGAAGCCTTGCTGGTCATAACCATTTATAATGTATGTTGGACCCTTACCTGGACTTGGGCTGAAAGGGCAGGGACAGCCAACTGACCCCCTTTCCCTCAATATCAAATAACCTGTTTTGTTACAACGACTTCACAAAATGTAAAATCATGGATCAAAGAATTTGTTGCAGTGGTCAGATGCCTATATTCACATTGTTAAATTAAAGCAAGATTAAATAAATGGCACACTATCTTTTTTAAAACCCACATGTGGCATCTCTCTTGTGATTTATTGTTATTCCTGTGTCATACCAAAGTCTTTTAGACTTCGTGTGAATGGCAATGAGCTGGTATTACAACATTAAATGGACAACTTTAATGCCCCTTAATGATGAAAAGAAAGGATCTGGTAAGAAAGGCAGGGAAAATTCACAAATATCACATATTGCTTCAAGCAAGCCAAGTTAAATTTCAACCCTAGCAGTTTCGGGGTTGTCCAATTAATTCATTTTGCAAGGCAGGCCCATGTGTAAAATATATTCATGAGGATTAATAAAGTTTGAACTGAGCACTGATCAACCAGGATTTCCAGAGCTAAAGGGAGAAATGGTAGGCATATTCAGCAAGTAAATTCATCTAACAGACTTACTTAAGAACAAGATAGCAAGTGTGCTTATTCCTAGCCACTCAAGCAAATCTTATTCCATATCATCTGATCCTCTATTCCTGTGCCAGATAGATATTTCCTAACGAGCCTGTTCAGAAATAATGTTACACATTAGGGGAACAGGTGGGACTTTGATTTTGTTTTATCTTATTACTGCCACATGTACCTAGATACAGTGAAATGTATTGTTTTGTGCACTATCCAGGCAAATCATACCATACATAAGTACATTGGGGTAATAGAACAGAATGCAGAATATAGTATCACAACTACAGAGTAGGCACAGAGAAAGATCAACTTTAATACATGCGAAGTCCATTCAGAAGTTTGATAACAGTGGGAAAGAAGTTGTTCTTCAATCTATTAGTATGTATTTTCAAAATTTTGTGTCTTCTGTCCGACAGAAGAGAGTGGAAGAAAGTATCATTAAGGTTGCAGGGATCTTGAATAATGATGGCTGTTTTCCTGAGATAGTGGGAGGTATAGATGGAATCAAAGATGGAAGGCTGGTTTGCATGATAGACTGGGCTACATTCACAACTCTCTGTACCTGGGAAATCTGGCTGAAAGGTGGGGACACTACCATTACCACATTAGAGCTTTCACTAATTCAGAAATCCCGTGTCAGATATCTTGTGTATTTTAGCAAGACATGATTATTGATTTTCCCTCTTCCTCCACAATTTTTGGTCTACTTCACCCATTCTCTCCAGCAACTTGCTTCTTTTCTGCAGGAACTATCCCAAGAGGCTGGGTCTGTCTACCACAGACATTTCACCTGGGGGTCAGCATAAAATCGGTAAAATATTCTTAGTGAAGCTTTGCATTAGATTTTTGCTATCTCCGGGGTTGCAGTTCCTATCTCTGTCTCTGCAAACATGGTCCCTTCTCTACCTGCTCCAAAACCACACGCAAAGTTACTCACTATCTTGGATGCTTAAAAGGAATCAAATTCTAAAATGCACAGGGACAAAAGACTCAGCATTTCATGAATGCTCTAATGTAGTTTACCATTGAATGCATTCTGAGAAGTTTTAAATGATGGATTAGTAGATATGGGATTGAAAAGGGTTGGTGGGGAGTACACATTTGGGATTCACCATTGAAGAGATTTTCAATGAAAAACAATGAAGGCGATATAGTTCTGAAAAATCTATAGCCACTGAGGCCCAGAAGGCATTCTATTAAGGACTTCATTCTATGCCCCAAAGAACTGAAACTAACATTATGTACATCTCCATGACACTGTGTGTCTAATTGCTTTATCTTTCATGCATTTCATGCATTCCTCCGCTCTTTTAAGTAGATGTCGGCTCAGAATGTTATTCTCCAATGACTCCAAAGAAACTGAGCACATCTGTTCAAATATGAATCATGAAGCAGAAAGGCTGGTCAATGCCAATTAGACTTTTTGCTTTGCTGATGCATACTCATCATAAGAATCTTTCACTTCATTTGGAAATAACTTAATGTGCATATTCATAAGTTTTGCTATGCTGAGAGCACCAAAGATGCTCCAGATTTAATCAATTTTGAAAGTTTCCAATTAGAAACAAGTTTATAAAAGTATTTGTAAAAGTAACAACCAATGTTACTGCTTGCTGTGTTTGTATGACAATTTAATCAATTTACTTTTGTAATTCCAGACACCTTTCATTTAAATATTTTACAAAAACACAATATTTAATATTGCTTGGAGGACTTTAGATCTGAAGGTTTATGAAAAAAGGTTTGCATTTCAAAATGCTTGGACGTACCTGGTGTGGTTTCTTTCAAAGAGGTCATTGAAAGTCTGCACGCACGCTAGAGTTTATTCTAACATAGTTTCCTAACCAGCGATAACAGATTGCTTTGTGCATATCCTGCTGGGCCTGCTTTGAACAGTTACTTGGTTGGAGATGTTTCTGTTTTATCTGGTTCAGTCGAATAGAAGCCTACTAAGAACTATCTGAATTGGAGGGCTACTTGCTGAGAACTAGCGATCTAGCAAATCTCTCCCACCATTTCTCAAAAGAAAACACTCGATCCCAGTTCAAGGTGACCTATTTTTTCTTTTGAAAGAATGATTGAAAAATCATCTCAAATGGTATTTTTGGTATAAACTTTGGCAGCAAGATTACAAAACCAGCTAGGCATGATTAGAGAATTTGCCACACATGTTTAATCCACTGGCCAGTCTTCCTATTCCAGAAAAACAGTCTCTGCAGATAAATACTTTCTTTCACAGAAGACAATGTAAAAAATTGTTTTTTGCAATATTTAGAGGGATAACCATTTATACTTAGTATTGATTCTACATGTTAACCAAATATTGCATCTTTATTGAATAATTTTGATTTGATAAGCTCCTAATTGTATTTATAGAGAAGCATGATTGATTGTATTTTTGTTGAAAATCTGATAGTAGATCAGATATTTAATTTGTCGTCTTAGTAACTAGAAAAAGTGTCTTTAATTTTCTATGCTATACCATAGAGAAGTAGGACTATACCGACACTGCACTCTCCAATCTTAATGGGAACAAACAAAGGCAGGAATTATCATATAAACGTATTTAATTCCTACACTAATGACTGCATTAAGTTACATTAACTTAAGGGTAATATTGTTTCACAGACACTGCTCTGAGTCTGATATTTATAGAATACAATAGTCCATGCACAGACCTATTGCCAATTGTGAATTATGCTCATTACAGACAACCTTGGACATTTGCAGAGTTGCATACTGCAATAAATCTACTTTTGATAATATGAGATTGTGGCCAGGAAGGTCCACTTTCTTATTATTAAACAATGAGCTCAGTGATGAGAAGTGTATGATTTTTATATACATGCAATATGTTGAGAGTTTGGTTTTCAAAATAATGGCAAATAGTTATTGGTGTTAATTATTGTGAAGGGATTTAAAAATTAACAAAGTCAATCTTTCCAGAGCCAAGCTTTTAAGACAATATGTGCCACCCAGAGTGTTTCTATATGCTGTAAGGATCTACCGCTGGAGACAGAAGACATTAAAGCATTAAATTAGCAGAAGTTAGGATGAGTATGTTCTTTTTAAATTTAATTCAAATTCAGTCGGCAGTTCAAAGGATACCTGACTGAAATCAAAGGCAAGTATAGCCTGTCCTGAAAAGGACATAGTTTAGACCAGTTAAGGGATCAGCTCAGTCAAAGGGCATGGTTTGTGAAACTTCCAGAATGGGAGTGTTTTGTTGGATCACTGCAGATTACTAGAAAACCGAGTAAATCAAAACTCTCAGCTGTGTGGGTGGTCAAGAGAAAAAGCTCTGCCTCTCATGGTCTGGACATGAGAAGAAGTAGTTAAGTCAAATCTATAGATCTGAGAGAGGAAAATTTCTCTGGAATTCAAATAAATGTGAAATGATGATGTTAAGCATTAAGTGATGTTTGGCTTTGGCATGTGTTTTGAAACCTTTCAAACTGTTATATTTAGATAACTCAGCTAGCTATATTTTTCTTCCTTTTCTGTTTTATTTTTAAAACTAAATCTGCACCCTGATGTCTTATGTCTCAGTGAAAGAGTGCCACATTTTAAAAAATAAATAGCGTAATCTATCAAGCCAGATTTCATTCTGAGAGCCATCTTGTCCATTAGTAAAATCAGCTAAGATCATTACATTTGCACTTAATGAGAAACCTAGCTAGTATCTGTTCATTCTTCATCTCTTATTTTAATGTGTTCAGTTTCAGATTGGCAACTTTGTTATACTTTCAGTTTCACAATGATGTATATCTAAAACAGGTATAAAGGCATAAAAACATGAGCATAACTCTGCTCAATGAGCCAAATTGATCTTAAACCTGAAAATATGTCCCAACAATTTTATTTCTATAAGATAATAAGAACTGCCTATGCTGAAGTCTGAGATAACACATTGTGGAGCTGGAGGAACACAGCAGGTCAGGCAGCATCAGCGGAGCAGGAAAGCTGATGCTGAAGAAGGGTCCCGACCCAAAACATCAGCTTTCCTCCTCCTCTGATGCTGCCTGACCTGCTGTTTTCCTCCAGCTCCACACTGTGTTATCCCAATTTTATTTCTAAGTTTTCAAAGAAAGAGAAGTCACTTCTATAAAATCACCAAATGCTCAGTCACAATGAAAAAAAAATATAATTTATAATGTTAAGTTTTCATAAATGAGTGTAAAGCTCTGAAGGCACTTTTACCTTACAGAGCTATCCAATACAGAATTAAAAATCCATCAACAGAGAATTTAATAACTTACTTGGATATTGCTTCTACAGAGCTGGCATGAGTACAATGAACTCCATGTGTGGTATTCATTTTTATGACTCAATTAATAATCTAACACAGAAAAAAATACTTGATTTCTGTCGCTAGATTATTTATTGGACACTGTTTGCTGTTTTTGGCGTAAATCATGTTATGGTATGCTGTGGAAAGAGAATTGACATCATGGCCATAATTAAATGTGCTCAGACACCTGTAGGAGAAGCTCATGATGAGGCTGATGGAAAGGATGTCTACTCAGGTAAGTAACTGATGGAATATGTGATGTTCACACATCCATGTTTGGAGGATTTTAATAAGATTACTTGTTTTTATGGTAATAAAATGATGAGAAGAGCTTGTGAAGTCGATATATACCTGGCATTGAAAAACAATATAACCATTGTAAAAAGACAGTTCTGAGGTTTTTGAAGCTGCTAAGTACATAATGCAGACTATATGTTGTTTTTCTGGTGTCATTTTTATTTAGTTTCAATAACTACAACTTAATGATTGTGCACTTGAAATGTGGAGCTCAAATTGAATTAGTTTAGAAAGTGTGATCAGCGTTAATGGGAACTACAAATGCTGGAGAATCCGAGATAACAAAGTGCGGAGCTGGATGAACACAGCAGGCCCAGCAGCAGCTTAGGAGCATAAAAACTGACATTTCAGGCCTAGACTCTTTCTGATGAAGGGTCTAGGTCCGAAAAGTCAGCTTTTGTGCTCCTAAGATGCGGCTTGGCCTGCTACGTTTATCCACTTCACACTTCGTTATCCCTATGTTTAGAAAGTGTATTTGGACTACGATATATTGTAGTCATACTGGAAATACAAAGTGTGATGCACCTGAGTACACAGACAAAATTATGTGACGTAATGTTTCATTAAAGACCTGAGTACTTATAATGGATTTTCACTGTCTTTATCAAAGACCTGATCCATTTTTGCCATAACTGCAAAAGTTGGTACTCTGGTGTTTAAACAAATAAGATAAAAATACAAGAAAATGTTCAACAACTGCTGAGTGTTTAAGAAAGTTACATAACATCTACATTATCATCTGAATAATCTTTACATCATTTTGTAAACAAATAGGACAACAAATGGACTAGATTTTAATTTCCTCTGTCTGAGAAAAAAAATGGTTGCAGAATACAAACAGGAGTAGCATGGTTAATTCAAGGTAACAAAGTGTAGGGCTGGATAACACAGCAGGCCAAGCAGCATCTTAGGAGCATAAAAGCTGATGTTTCGGACCTAGACCCTTCATCAAGGTTAATTCCTCATTTCAGCTCTACCCCTATTTATTCAGTGCCTAAGATCAGAATTTAAGGAGAACCTTAATGACTAACATAAGATCAATGCTAACCAAAATGTTATTTTCAGTATCAATGCACAGAATACCTATGATTAGAAAAATGACAGAATCCGTTATTAAGGATGTAGTAGATGGACACTTAGAAAATCACAATATAGCCAGTCAAAATGTGAAAAGAAAACTGTGTTCGACAAAATTAATAGATTTCTTTGAAGCTGAGACAAAGATTATGGATAAAGGGAAATTTTACATAAGGTAGATAAGAGATCATGGTGTTTAGGGTAGAGAATTTGCTAATTAACAGGAATCAGAAGCTCATTATTGATGAGTCATTGTCAGTGAAGCTACTGAGGTATTGTAGTTATCAGTGACAGAGCCTCAACCATTTACGATCTATATTAATGACTTCGATTAAGAGACTCATTGTTTTGTCACCAAATTTTCTGAAATACATAGATCAGTAAGAAAACAAATTTTGAGGAAGATGCAAAGCATTTGGAAAGGGATGTAAATATGTTAAGTGAGTGGGAAAAATGCTGTATTTGTAATATTATTTGAGAAAGCATAAAGTCGTACGGGTTGCTTGTCAGGAAGAGTAGAAAAGCAGAATATTATTTAATAGATACCGCAGAGTGCTTTGGCTATATAAGGTGACTTGTACCTGATCACATGCCTGCTTACAAGATGGCAGACAGAAGCTACGCAAAACTATAGGCAGCTTGCTCACACAGTGAAATATCATGAACAGAACTGCAAAAAGGTCAGCAAACGAATGCCGTACATTCACATTTGAGACAGTCGTGATAAATGGATGCCTTAGGACAGATGACTGATTCCAGCTTTATTAATGAAAGGAAAGCTTTATTAATGAAAGTGTCATTGATCTATCTTCCAAAGCCAGATCTGGGGAAGATCCTGTGGCCCTCTCCCTGCATAAATTGGTTTTAACTTGAATAAACATCTTCCACTTGCCTGAATCCTGTCTGCTTCCTGACTCTTGTCCTTGGACAGAAAAAATGCTCCTACCCTATGGAACAGAAGAATTTAGGTGTCCTTGTGAATGAATCACCAAGTGTCGGTATGCAGATATAGTAAGTAATCAGAAAGCAAATGGAGCATTCGCCTAATTACAAATAAGATAGAGTAGAAACAGAAGTAAGTCTTGCTAAGACTGTACAGGGCATTAGTGAGACCACACCTGGAATAATGCAATTTTGGTCAACTTAGTGAAGGATATACTTGCATTGGAAGCAGTACAGAGAAGGTTCACTCCACTGATTTCTGGAACGATGGTGCTTTCTTTTGAGGATAGGTTGAGCAGTTTTGAGCCCATTGTATCTGGAATTTAGAAGAATGAAGAAGAATAGAAGGTGATCTTATTGAAGAATATAAGAATCTGAGAGGGTCCAACAAGGTGAATGTTGACAGCATATTTGCAAACGTGGGAAAATTCAGAAATAAAAGATACAGTTTTAATATAAGGAGCCAATTAATGCTAAGGAGATTTTTTTTTCTGTTGACAATCATTCCTGTTTCCAATTTCCTTTCATAGGGAGAAGTGGAGGCTGGATCATTGAATATATTGAAGTGTCAGTTAGATGGATTTTGATCATAAAAGGGGCAAATAGGAGAGTGGAGTTAATATCATAATTGGATCAGCTATGATCGTTCGAGTGGTGGAGCAGGCTCAAAAGGCTAAATGAATGATTCCTGGTCCTGTTTCTCCTGAACTATGAAAACACATGCTTCTCGAGAAAATGTTAGTGGTATGCTAGAAGAGACTTGAAAGAGTATGTGCTGAAATTAATTTTGTTTGGGTCTATAAAAGCAAACAGGTGTTTCTGCTGTTCAGAAAGACAATGTTTTGTGTTGCCACCCCAGGATTTTCTTCACCCCTGCAGATGGTTTGAATTAAAGCAGGCGTAATATATGCATAGATAACAAAGTGTGAAGCTGGATGAACACAGCAGGCCAAGAAGCACCTCAGGAGCACAAAAGCTGACATTTCGGGCCTAGACCCTTCATCAGAGAGGAGGATGGGGAGAGGGTTCTGGAATAAATAGGGAGAGAGGGGGAGGCGGACCGAAGATGGAGAGAAAAGAAGATAGGTGGAGAGGAGAGTATAGGTGGGGAGGTAGGGAGGGGATAAGTCAGTCCAAGGAAGATGGACAGGTCAAGGAGGTGGGATGAGGTTAGTAGGTAGGAAATGGAGGTGCGGCTTGAGGTGGGAGGAATGGATGGGTGAGAGGAAGAACAGGTTAGGGAAGCGGAGACAGGCTGAGCTGGTTTTGGGATGCAGTGGGGGGAGGGATGAGCTGGGCTGGTTTTGGGATGCAGTGGGGGAAGGGGAGATTTTGAAGCTTGTGAAGTCCACATTGATACCATTGGGCTGCAGGGTTCTCAAGCAGAATATGAGTTGCTGTTCTTGCAACCTTTGGGTGGCATCATTGTGGCACTGCAGGAGGCCCATGATGTCGTCTGAGGAATGGGAGAGGGAGTTAAAATGGTTCATGACTGGGAGGTGCAGTTGCTTATTGCGAACCGAGCGGAGGTGTTCTGCAAAGTGGTCCCCAAGCCTCCTCTTGGTTTCCCCAATGTAGAGGAAGCCACACCAGGTACAATGGACACAGTGTACCACATTGGCAGATGTGCAGGTGAAATCTGCTTAATATGGAAGCTCATCTTGGGGCCTGGGATAGGGGTGAGGGAGGAGGTGTGAGGGCAATGTGGACTTCACAAGCTTCAAAGTCTCCCCTTTCCCCACTGCATCCCAAAACCAGCCCAGTTCTTCTCCTCGCCCCACTGCATCACAAAACCAGCCCAGCTTGTCCTCTCCCCCCACTGCATCCCAAAACCAGCCCAGCCTGTCTCTGCTTCCCTAACCTGTTCTTCCTCTCACCTATCCCTTGCTCCCACCTCAAGCCGCACCTCCATCTCCTACCTACTAACCTCATCCCACCTCCTTGACCTGTCCGTCTTCCCTGGACTGACTTATCCCCTCCCTACCTCCCCACCTATACTCTCCTCTCCACCTATCTTCTTTTCTCTCCATCTTCGGTCCGCCTCCCCCTCTCTCCCTATTTATTCCAGAACCCTCTCCTCATCCCCCACTCTGATGAAGGGTCTAGGCCCGAAACGTCAGCTTTTGTGCTCCTGAGATGCTTCTTGGCCTGCTGTGTTCATTCAACTCCACACTTTGTTATCTTGATTCTCCAGCATCTGCCGTTCCCATTATCAGTAATATATGCATATGTTCTTTCTGTCCAGACTCAGCAAAATTGGGAGCAAACATGCTCTGGCTTAGTTCTCAGGACGCTATCTTGGCCAATCAAAATTAAGCTACCTGGGCTAAAATATGTGCGAAACTCAGCAGATAACTGTCAGTTATCATCTATCTGATGCATTCTCCAAGGCAATGCCTCAACCAATCAAAATCCACTTGCCAACTAATCTTCTCGTGCAGTATAAATGTTGTTTTCCCTTTACTTTGTAATTTCTTGTAAATTGTCCTGATAAGGACAAGATGAAAAGCTTCAAAATAAAACTCTTTTATGGTAACACTCAATTTCTATACCACTAAATTACTATATACAATTTACATTAAGCAAATGTGTGTGTTAGTTTAGGCCAGATTTTGATAAAGTTGTTCATCTCCTGGTTTTCAAAATTGAGGAAATCACATAAAATATTCTAACAATGAATTTAATAATTGAGACTTGCTTATACATTTGAAGTGTCAAGGAGACATGGTTAACTCATAGGAGTGCTCACTGATGATGAACTCAAGAAAAATATTGAACATAAAAACTTAAATCTGGAGCCGACTAGACAAGCATAGAGAAATCCTGAAAGTCTAGTTACATCTAGGCCCTTCTTTGGCACCTAATAAACTACTAAAAGCACAGAGATGTAACATGAGATATCAAAGATAAGCTCCAGCATCAGGTTTGCCTATAAATAATGCTAAAAGATGTTACGAGCTGATATAAAACCTCATGGCCAGACACATAACATTGATACAACATAACAATGCAAAACCTGTGGCAGATTCCTTTCTTTGCAGCCTTTGTTCATTTTTAAATATGGGGAGACATAGATTTGGTCAGGGCAGAGAGTAGCTTGTGCCCCTTCAAAGGGCAATTGGCCTAAACTTAGGTTTTTCAAACAAGTAAAGAACATGATTACCCGTAATGACAAGTAATTGAGAAGTGGCCCACTGTCTCATCTTGGAATGAATAAAGAGTTTGTGCACTGAGTATGTCGCACAAATATTGAAGTTGACAGCTACTGGGAATTAAACTAGGACTGAGATAATTAAATGCTCCACATGGCTGCAGTACAATCCAAGAGAAGAACAAAAAGGAGACTGGAAGAACATAGCAAGCCAGGGAGCATCTGTTGCAAAGAGAGAGTCAACATTTTTGACCTTCTTCAGGACTCCTTGGACTGTGGGGAGAAACCAGGCAGAACATACAAACTCCACAGAGTCACCTAAAGGTGGAAGTGAACCCAGTCCCTGGCACTGAGGCAGCAGTGCTACTCACTAAGCCACCATGCTACTTTGTACAGTTGGGGAGGAAACCAGGCAGAGATTGGCTGTCCAAAGCCATAGGTCAGGAAGGATAAAAGGGAATGACAGCATGGATTATGTAGTATTGATACAGATGTTTCTGTCAGAATGTTAAATCAGTACTAAAAGTCCACTATAGAGCAAATTGTACAGACCTACAGACATACGAACATATGAAATAGGAGCAGAAGTAAATCATTCCAGCCCTTGAGCCTGTTCTGCCATTTAGTAAAATCAGGGCTGTTCTGTTTCAAATTCCACATTCCCATCTACTTCCAGTAACCTTTGATTCTTGTAAAATATTCAATGAACTTGCATCAGCATTTTCATAGGCAGAGAGTTCCAAAACAAAAACCACTTGTTATCTCTAAAGTGCAGCCCTTAGTTTTAAATCAGTGTCCCTTAGTTCTGGACTGACTCACTAAAAGAAACATTTTTCCCCCATTCACCTTGTCAAAATCATTCAGGATATTATACACTTCAATCAACTCCCCCCTCATTCATTTAAACCTCAGTCGAAATGATCCCAGTAAGTTTAACCTATCCTTCTAAGACAACTTGCTCATTCCATGTGTCAAACCACCAAATCTACTCTGATCTACCTCCAATGCACTAAGGCTTTCAGGGAACAAAATCGTGCACATTACTCAAGGTGTGACCTCACCAATTCCCTGCCTAACTAGAGCAATAACATCCTTACTTTTTGTACAATTCCTCTTATAATAAAGGAGAGCAACCCATAAGCTGCATTGACTATGTGCTATACCCACATACTTTTGTCTAATTCTTTGCTGGATCTGGGAGGGCAGGAACAGGAGCAATGTGGTGGCTACAAGATGGTTGGACAGAAAAAAGGAGCCACATGATGCGTGGGGAATAATAGGCTATGGATATATATATTTCAAGGGAGGGCAGGGAGGCTGGAAGGTGCAAGAGGAACCTGCAAGAGGGGTGGGAGAACAGAGGCTGTAAGAGGTGAGGACTTGGAGAAAGACTGCAAGCAAGGATGAAGGAGGAGAATGTTCGAGGTTTCTGGGGCCAATAAAATCAAAGGACATGGAGACCATGCGAGAAAAGAGATGATCAGTCATGATCTATAAGACAATTAAAAACAATAGGAACAGGATTAGGTTAGTTGATTCTTTAAGCCTGCTTTGCAATCCAATAGGATCATGGCTGATCCGAAATTCTTCATATCCACTTTCCTGCATTTTGGCTGTAACCCTTGATTACACAGACCAGGAACCTATCTATCTCAGCCTTAAATGTACACAAGGACTCTGTCTCCACAACTTTCTGTGGCAAGGAGTTTCAAAGACTCGCCCATGAGAGGAAATATCCTCTCAGCATTTACTTTCCAAAGGCCCTTAAGAATTCTATATGTTTCAATAAGATCGCTTCTCATTCTTCTAAATTCCAGTGAGTCAAATTCCAACCATCTTAACATTTGCTGATAAGACAATCCTTTCGTACCAGAGATCATTTTAGTGAACCAGTTTGAACTGCCTTCAATGAAAGGATAATTTTCACTAAATAAAGGGATGAAAACTGCTCACTGTATTCCAGATGTGGTCTCAAAAGCACTTTATAGAGTTGTAGTAACATTTCCCTGCTTTAATACTTCAACCCCATTGAAATACTATTCAACTTTCCATTAGCCTTCCTGATTACATACTGCCCCTGTGCGTTGGCTTTCTGTGTTTTATGCACAAGTACCCCGAGCCCCTTTGTGTTGCAGCTTTATGGAGTTTTTTTCTCCACTTAATTGAATGCTTATTATATTCTATGGCTACATGGCCTGAATGACCCATTTCTATTTCTACCAGAGAAGGCTACAAATAAAGCCCATTTAGCCTTGTTAATAAAGGGTTATTCAACCTACTAGAAACAAAGAACATTTGATATTTCTAAAGTAATTAATTCCTTTCAAATGAATGTGGAATATTTTGTTTAAAGCAGTATAATTCAGGAACTACTGTAATAGGAGAAAATGTGTGAATGTAACTATAATGAGCTGAGTCAATTGTTAAATTTAAATTTGAGGTTATAACTTAAGATGCAATATAAAAAACTGCCGGGTTATTATCTTTCAGTTTTGTATATGTTTGATAGAAACAGTTTTGTTGTGAAATCACCAATCAGTGGAAGTTGTGTTTAGGGTGATAGGACTTTGTGTGTCTAAATGTGCCATTTATATTAGAAAAAGAATGTTCATGTGCTTCTTGTCTTGTGCCAACTTCAAATGTAGCATCTATGAAGTTGTGATTATATGCCCTATGCCAATACAAGTACAGAAGATATTGTTAAGACATGACTGTAACACCCTATTAAATCAGTTAGTGAGAATGAAGAAAAAAGCCTGAAAATGAAAAAGTAACTCTTGAAAAAATCTGAAGACTAGCCTTCGAAACAATTTGTGCTGTAAACAGGGGTAGGCCATTCAGCCCATAACCTGATCCTACATTCCAGATCATGGGTGATCATCTATCCCAATGTCAACCATTTGCACCATCTCTATATTTTCTGATGTCCCCAATATATGAAAATCTACTACTCTTAGTCCTGAACATACTCAATATCTCAGCTTCCACAATGTTTGCAGTCGTGAATTTCATAAGTGCACTACACTTTGATGGCTTGGTCCTTATTCTGAGACTCTGGTTCTAGGTCTCACCTGCCAGTGGAAACATCCTATCTGTAATATTCCAATTTAGCCCTATAACGATTTGTTAGTTTCCAATGAAATCACCTCTTGTTCCTCTGAACTCCAGAGATTCCAGGGTCAGCCTCATCAATCTTTCCTCGTTGGATAGTCCTGCCATACCAGAAATTAGTTCAGTGAAACTCTGCTGCACTCTCTGGTAAGTATACCTATCCTAAGGAAACAGACTCAAAACTTTGCACAATACCCCAGGTTCAATCTTACTGAGGCTGTGTACAACTGCAGTAATAATTCTCAACTCCTGTAACTCAAACCCTTTTAATATATCTTTTGGCTTCCTGATTGCTTGCTACTTGCATGTTAGCTTTCACCAACTTATGAACAAGGGCACTTTGATCAGATATCAGCACCTAACAATCTCTCACCATGTTCTACATTTCCAGCCCATCTACAAAAATGGATTACCTCACACTTACAAGCAGTATTTTCTGCCTGCCATTTTCCTGCTCATTCTTTTAGCCTTTCTAAAGCCCTTTAAAGCATTTTGCACCATCCTCACATTCTAACCTGATTTTGTGCCATCCACAAACTTGGAAATATTACAGTTAGACTTTCTCAGCTTCAGTGTGAACTCACTATTTTGACTGTAATGCAATAACATCTATGATGGTGTGTATATCAACAGAACTGCCTGGAATGTTGTAAAGTCTATATCATTGTGTTGATAAGGTGAATGACCCTTATTCCCTCCATCTTGGTTATGTTCCAAATGCTGGTATATTCTGCATTCATTTGTGCAATAATGTTGAGCCTTTCATGTAAAGCACATCCCTACTAATAAATAACTCTAAATAACATATTCATATAAACCTGGTAAAATACGACAACTTCAATTATTGGCATAAGCTTATACATTGTATGGATGTACTTACTTTAAAATCTTAATACTTTGGTCCTGAATCTCTTGCAGCAAGTTTCTGATTCCAGCTGGGGTTCTCCAGAAAAATGTTCATTGAAGGTAATTTTTTAAAAATCTAAGTTGAGTATTGGAAGATGAGCCATCTTTCATGCTTTTCAATTGCATATTAACTAATCCTGGAGAAGTTTTAGCAGAAACTTGTCCTCTGTCAGGGAACTCTGCCAATTACAGGAGAACTGGAAAAAGAAAACAGCTTGCACACAGTTGCTTTAATAAAATATATTTGCGCTATAATGGCTTATAAGCTTTTGACAACTTAAATCCTTGTTCTAGCAGAAAGCAGCATGATTCTCACTAATTCTAGTTCAAACATGTTTTGTTTAAGAAAGTAAAGACAGACAGGTCTAAGACACCTTTTGAAAGATTTCTCTGAAATCCATTCTGAAACAATTGCACATTTGATAGTAATGGAATAAGGCTGTTGAAAGCCTATGTGACATTTTGTTCAGTATTTATTTTTTGTTGCTGCTGGCGCTTGATAAATCATTAATGCTTTGGTGTCTCTTCTGCAACTGTTTTCTCTTTAGTGTGGCTCTTAGTTCCTGCATCACATCCTGCCTACAAATTGCAACAGGATGTGGCCAGGGACCAAATTTACCGAACAAAAGCTCGGCTTCATCATTCACATTGTGTCACTTTGATTGGGCATCCTTTTGATATCTTTCACTTGAGCAATGTAAATAATTAAGACACCTTTACCACACAGTCAGTAAGTCAATGCTTTTACGCCTTAATCTGGCTCTTCAGGTATCAATTTTGAGTGTGAAAAGAAATCTAAAGAAAAGGAATTAATGTTCCCCTTTCTCTGAATCTCAATGTGCAATTTTAGCCTAATCTATTGGGTAGTTCTAGGTCAACTGTTTGTTTTACAGCCAATCAATTTTTGCACTTTTACACCCAATCAATTTTTGCACTCCATTAAAGTCATTTTATCATTAACAAGCAAATTACCTGTGTATCCAAGATAATGGGAACTGCAGATGCTGGAGAATCCAAGACAACAAAATGTGAGGCTGGATGAACACAGCAGGCCAAGCAGCATCTCAGGAACAAAATGTGAGGCTGGATGAACACAGCAGGCCAAGCACAGCAGACCAAGACCTGTGTATCCAAGCAGTTTGCACCCACTTCTCATTTGTGGTCTTTCAATTAAAATTAACATCTTATCCTGGGGATATTTAAAACACCTTGCAAGTTATTCACTATTTTAAAACAAGCATTATTGAAAACATGACATAATCTGCACTTTATATAGTAAGGATTACTGTAATCCTTTACTCTTTCAAAGGAGGTAACATGTGATTGTACTTGATCAGTTGATACAAACAGAAATATTAAACTGTGAACAGATGTGTTCTGTATATGTTATAAGTCTGTATTATGTATACTGTAGTGCCAGTTGTGTTTTCAATAGACTAGAATGAATTTAAACTGAAATGGTCAATATCTTCAAATCTATTTGAATTTTGATCTATTTTATGATATGAAAAATAGTTTTAGCATGGGCAAATAAGCTAGCAAGTCATTTTAATATTGTGCATCTACCAAAATGGCAAACTTAATTAATTTTTGAAAATCTACCCTTTAAAAAATGTATAATGTGTTAACATACAACTTGGCTATTGGCTGGGTGTCATTTTTTTAAAGTTTCATGAACTTTGAGAAAGATTAAAGATGGAGTTTAAAAATCTTCCAGAAGAAAAAGTTAGACGTATTATTGTCACCCATGTAATCAAGAGTTAACACATCCTAATAAAATATTAACCACAAAAATAACATATTCACATTTCAAATCCAAAAACTGTTCTTCAGAACTTAGGAATTCCAAAGAAATGTCTTTGGGCATGAAGCATTAACTCTGTATTTTTCTTTCCACAGATACTGTTAGACTTGATGAATTTCTCAAGTATTTTCTCTGTTTATTTCAGATTTACAGCATCCACAGTATTTTGTTTTTATCAAAACCAAAACTTCCTTGAGGTCGCTAGTAATCAAAAGCCTGGCCAGACCAGTCATGTCATCAATATGACCACAAGAACAGAGCACTTTGCAAAATGTGGTTCATCTCTCAAATTCTCACGATTTGTTCACCATCTGTATTGCTTGTTAGAAGTGCAATGGAATGTTTACCATTCACTATTCACCCATACAGAGTCTGAGAAATATTTAAAAAGCTAGATTCTATTCGGTACAAAGAGGTTCACCTTTTCATTGTCCTTGAGGGGTTAGTGGTAGTTGTCTTCTTGAATACAATTACATAGTTAGCTGGAATTTTTCAGGGGAAGTTACATTGCATCTCTGGGATTTCAATTATTTAGTTTTGGCTAATTGAATTCCAGTTTTCAGCTGCCTTGGCGGCAGTAAATGCATGATTCCAAACCTTTAGTTCAGCCTTCTATTACATTGCCACCATGCTACTGGACCGTACTGTGTTGTGCAATCCGTAACTCTATCACTACCAAACTATCCACACATCACAGCACATCACCAAGTTTACATTGTCCTTTCCAATTTAAGTCAACCTTTGAAGCCTCAAAAAGTTCCTTTGGCATCAATTTAGCACCACATGTTGATGCAATTTCAAATAGTGACCCGCACCCACACCCATGCTGGTAGCTTACCTTTAGGCTCAACGTATAAATTGACCTCTAAAGCCTCAAAGTCCTTCTGGGATTGACTGGTACATTGAATATTAAAGTGAACTCCTGGCACAGGTTTGCCTGTTTGCCAGTTTAAAATGGCATTTGAATGTAATGCAAAGAATGTTTGTCTTATAAACTCTCACACATCCTTGCAACACAACCTACAGTATCTACTTGATCCATTGTACCAAAGATACCAGTAAGCAAATCATGCATTTGTGATGTGAAAAATTGAGGCTTACAACTAATGCAAATATAGACTGTTATAGCTGAAAACTGGAGTAAGGCAGGAGGATCTTATCAACTTATGCACTGACTGTATCAAAAACATAACTTTCAGGTTTGGAGTTCAATCAGAATGGGGTCAGTCGCCTCAATACTACCCTCTAGGGAAATATCAGGTGAGCCGGAGGCGATAGCTTTCATGTTCTGCAATTTACAGGCAGCCATTTCAGCTGGTTCTGAGGGCTTCTGTATAAAGGAGTCAGTGAGCCTGATCATTTTCTCTTCTAAAACAGGTCATCTATGGTAGCAGATATAACACAATGTGGAGCTGGAGGAACACAACAGGTCAGGCAGCATCAGAGGGGCAGAAAAGTTCATGTTTTAGATAGGGACTTTCTCCAGAAAGAGAATACTCTATACCATTACTGAGAGTGGATTAACATTCCATTTATTTATTATATTCCGAAAGGGTCCCAATCTGAAACAGCAGCTTTCCTGCTTCTCTGATGCTGCCTGTCCTGCTGTGTTCCTCCAGCTCCACACTGTGTTATCTCTGACTCCAGTATTGACAGTTCTTACTATTTGAGCCTTGGTGGCAGGCAGGGCTGTCATCTCCAATGGACAATTCAACCAACTCCAAAGAGAAGGAGAGGACTTTGGATGGTGCAGAATCACATCTTCCTTTGCCGTACTTCACTACTACAGTTACCTCAGTGGGTTTGCACTCAAGAGTAGATTCAGGTTCACAGCACAGAAAGAGAGCTAGGGACAACCACACTCTCTCACACTCAGAGGACTGTAGGAGGACAGCTCTAAGTTGATGAAGCATTTCTGGAGTCACTGTGAGATGTGTGAAAGTCAGATGGAGCTTCTGCAAAATATCTGTACCCCAGCTCAGACAGTCCACAAGCCCTTTTAGATATTAGTCTCTATCTGGTCTATGAAGGTAGCCTCCTCCATCAAGAGATTGGCCACCAAACCCATGATTGGATGCCAGAGATGTGCCCATACTTGCATTCTATCACCTTGTCACTGAGTTCATGGGAAGGTGGCATGGAGAGATTGTACATGGTGCATGGGTGTTCCTGCAGATCAGCTGAGAGGTATAAACATATTGTGTGAGGGACACCTCTATATCTGAGGACACTTCTGAATGCACTCCAATTGCAAGCCAAAGTTCATTGGCCTATCAGCCCATGACTGTAGCAGCTCAGATTGGCGCGCCAACAGAGAAGGCTCCTGTATCCCTGCAGGAGCCCCTCAGCGTGCCGGCACCCACAAGGCTTCAGTCACTGAGAGGATTGCTCCCATGTTCATCCCAGGCCACAGGGCAGTTTGGCCAGCAACCTTCCTCCAAAGCAGTTGCTAGAATGGGTGGTACCGGTTAGCAGCACATATAAGATTTTGAAGGAAACTTGAAAGCTGCATTGAAGTCTCACAAGGGCATAGAACAGTGATAAATTTGCTCTTACAAGCTACAATTCATACAACAAATGTTTAATTTGATTTATGAACATCTTCATGCAGTTCTAATGGTCATCCAACTCTGCAAAAATGAGAATTGGCTAACCCAGGGATTGGCAAGATTAAACAGGCTCTGTGTACTCTCCAATTGCAGAAGCACCAGATACTAATGGTTGAGACATCGGAGATTTCAACAGGTGTGAGTACCACCCCTGTGCTTGTAGTTTGAATATTTAATTGAATGAATGGCTGTATTACCACCCCACCAACCTCCGGATACAACGCATCATCCTCCGACACTTCCGCCATCTACAATCCGACCCCACCACCCAAGACATTTTTCCATCCCCACCCCTGTCTGCTTTCCGGAGAGACCACTCTCTCCGTGACTCCCTTGTTTGCTCCACACTGCCCTCCAACCCCACCACACCTGGCACCTTCCCCTGCAACCGCAGGACATGCTACACTTGCCCCCACACCTCCTCCCTCACCCCTATCCCAGGGCCCAAGATTAAGCAGAGGTTCACCTGCACATCTGCCAATGTGGTATACTGCATCCACTGTACCCGGTGTGGCTTCCTCTACATTGGGGAAACCAAGCGGAGGCTTGGGGACCGCTTTGCAGAACACCTCCACTTGGTTCGCAATAAACAACTGCACCTCCCAGTCGCAAACCATATCCACTCCCCCTCCCATTCTTTAGATGACATGTCCATCATGGGCCTCCTGCACTGCCACAATGATGCCACCCGAAGGTTGCAGGAACAGCAACTCATATTCCGCTTGGGAACCCTGCAGCCCAATGGTATCAATGTGGACTTCACCAGCTTCAAAATCTCCCCTTCCCCCACTGCATCCCAAAACCAGCCCAGTTCGTCCCCTCCCCCACTGCATCCCAAAACCAGTTCAACCTGTCTCTGCCTCCCTAACCGGTTCTTCCTCTCACCCATCCCTTCCTCCCACCCCAAGCCGCACCTCCATCTCCTACCTACTAACCTCATTGGACCTCCTTGACCTGCCCGTCTTCCCTGGACTGACCTATCCCCTCCCTACCTCCCCACCTATACTCTCCTCTCCACCTATCTTCTTTTCTCTCCATCTTCGGTCCGCCTCCCCCCCCCCTCCCTATTTATTCCAGAACCCTCACCCCATCCCCTCGCTGATGAAGGGTCTAGGCCCGAAACGTCAGCTTTTGTGCTCCTGAGATGCTGCTGGGCCTGCTGTGTTCATCCAGCCTCACATTTTATTATCTTGGATTCTCCAGCATCTGCAGTTCCCAATATCACCCAGTCTATTCAATCTCTTTTCATAACTGAAACATTCTGCCCAGGCAACATCCTGGTAAATGTCCTCTGCACCTTGTTCAATAATATCACATCTTTCCTATAATGTGATTCCAGAACTGTGCACAATAGTCTAGCAATGTCTAACCCACAATTTATGTAGCTCCAACATTACCTCACTGTTCTTAAACTCTATGCCTCAACTAACAAACGAAAGTATACCTTGTGCTTTTTTAACCTGTTCTTATATCTTAAGATGCACTGCAGAAATTCACCAAAGATTGTTAGACAGGACTTTCCAAACCCTCAACCATTTCCATCTAAAAGGACAAGGGAAACAGATATGTGGGAATACCACCAACTTCAAGTTCCTTTCCAAGCCACTCACCATTTTGACTTGGAAATATATTGCTATTTCCTCACTGCTGTTGGGTCAAAATCGTAGAATTCCCTCCCTACTGGCTTGTGGGTCAACCAAAAGCAGGTGGACTGCAGAGGTTCAAGAAGGCAGTTCATCATCACCTTCTCAAAGGCAACCAGGTATATGCAATAAATGCTGGCTAGCCAGTGACACCTACATCCCAAAAAAGAATACATTTTTAAAAAGGGATTGGTGCATTTTCACATCAAGATCCTTCTGATTGTTTATGCCTCCCAGGGTCCGACCATGCATAATGTATTTTAAAGTATTCATTCTAAAGTGAAAGTAAGTATCAGCAGGAGTCACATAACAATGGCAAGCCAGACTGTACAATGTACAAATGTATTCCAGGCTAAAAACATTTGCATCTTTCACAAGTGTGGCACCCAGAACTGAATGCAATAATCTGTTTGAACCTGAGCCAGTGTTTTATAATGTTTAACATGCTCCTCGCTCTTGTACTATAAAGCCTAGCAGTATGCTTAATTAACCGTGCTCTCAAATTGTCCTGCTGCCTTCAATGATGTAAATACAAACACTCCCAGGTTTTTCTGCTAATGAACTCTTTTTATAATTGTACCTTTTATGTCATATTGTCCCTCTGTATACTTCCTACCAAAATGAATCACTCCCTCTCTACCAGCTTTGTGTGTGTACCTATACCAAATAAACTGCGACAGTTCAAGAAGACTGCTCACTATCGTCTTCTCAAGGGTAGTTCATTTTGACAATAGATACTGGCCCATTCCATGGAGCATACATCCTATGAATGAATTCTTGTAAAAAATTCAGTGCATTGAATTTCATCTGTAATAAAACACTGATGAGTTAAGGTCAGGGTGGATAAGGAAAGTAACAAATCTGAAGCAGCTCGTTATTTAATTCATTGCCCTCATTCTGCTTCTTCTCCAAAACACGCCAACAAAATGTAAAGATACTTTCATGAATGCTCTTGAGCTTGTGTTGAATGTTTCAAAATGGGCTTGTGTATGATTTAGTGTCTTAAATTAGTCCTTTAAATTTCAAAAGTGTCAAACCTGAAACTGTTTGAATAAGTTATTATTCCCAAATTATTGTGCTACACAAAGCTATGAAAACATCTCAATCTGTCTTGGGATAAGACATCTCCTGTCTCCTGAATACCTTTGTAACGTTGAACCTTTCATCTCACACAATATTCAATAATCTCCAGCTTTCTAATCAGGAATAATAAGTGAAAATCATTTGATAATAAGAGGGTTTATATGTTTACCATAAGTTTGTGGACAAGGACCTGAAAAATGTGTGTTGTGTATCCATTACAGTTTTCAGTTGAAATGGCCAAAGGGACATACAGTGTGATTACAAATGCTTAAGCTTGGATTACTCCAAACTCTGTGTCAAATTTGTCTGCTACCTCCACCAGCAGAATAAACAATACAATTGCAGGAGGCCATGGTAAGCATTAGTGCCAGTTTGTAATGTGGCAACACCAAATAACTGGAAACAAGTTATGCCACACTGCAGTGCAAAATCACACGTAAAGCATGAAAATCTCTCTGTGAAACCCTCTAAGGGCGTTTGAGGAAGCTATTGGTCATGAAGATTCCAATGGATGCCCACATGCTCATCCATATTTCCCCAGCTGAAGCTGCAGAGGGGGTCTGAAAGTTTAGACTACAACACAAAGGTGCAGAAAAGCTATTGGACTGCATTGAAGACATGCTGAACTGTATCATGTGTCCAAGGACAACATACTAAGCAGAAAAAAGGTTGCTAAGTTTTTTCCAGAGCTAACTCACAACATTTCTTTCAATGTGATCTACAAGGTCAGGCCATCCTGAGTAACAAACTGTTTTGTACGGAGAGTTTGAATAGGTTGGGCCTATTATAATTGGAATTCTGAAGAGTGACAGGCAACTCTATGGAAACATTCAAGACTCACAGGGGAGTGGGTGTAGAGCAGTTGTTTCCCTGTGAGGGAGAATTCAGAACCAGGGAGCATAACCTCAGCATAAAGGGTCATGCATTTGAGACAGAGATGAGGATTTTTTTTTTCTCAGAAGGTATTGAATATGTGGCATTGTTTACTAAAGAAGGCTGCCTAGGTTTGGTCATTAAGCTAAATAAAAAGACTTTAAATCAGTGAGGGAATCAAGGATTACAAGGTAAAGGCAGGAAACTGGAGTTAAGGACTATCAGATCAGCCACAATCTCATTGCATGGTGGAGTACACTCAATGGATTGAATGGCTACGTCTGCTCCTATGTGTTATGGTCATAATTGAAAAGTAAAGACATTCTTCACATAATTACTCAATCACTGAATTGCAATTTTTAAAAATATAGTGCACATTTGTAGGTAAAACTGTGTTGCGTTGGGACTTCCTCAGCTGTCTTGAAGCTGGGCTTAACATAAATATGTGGGCGGGCTCTCTGCACGTGGACATACTGTGATTTTATTATATTTTAAGTCAGCAGAATAAACGTTCCAGTTTGCAGACACACCTGCAAATCTTTCAAGGTTTTGGGTGGCCATGAGGCTGATGGTGTAGTTTGAGGTGCCTACAATAAACCTAACCATTTGGTAAATAATCCCTCTGTTTGCCCTGCAATTGAAAGGCTGCATCACCGACCAGAGATTTGACTTAAAAGCTTTGGCTGTGTTATAAATGAGAATGGTCATTGTTAATCTTAATTCAGTCCTGATCAGGGACAAAGCAATTCCCAATATTTTAAATTAAAATTCTTTATTTTCAGGATCCATGGATTATTGGATTGATGTATTAACAGGTAATTAATAAAATCTATTGAGGTATTATAAGCCTATCTTTGATTATTTGAAGGATACGAAGTGAGCTCTTAAGTCTTTTCTATTTCCTTATTATGAATTTTTCACCTTCCATATTCTATCAATCACTTCAGTGCTATAAAATACGATAGAATAATACAAGTGTGTTTATAATGGGAATCCTTCCGAGAAGTTTCTCAAAATTAATTCGAACAATTAAATATCGGGAAACAAATACAATGATTTTTTTTATTAATTGTTTCTATACATGCAGTGTTTATTTGCTTTCTAATTAGTGTAAGAAGGCAATAATCATGTATCAAGTGTCCAAGGGAGGCATATGCATGCAGCACATTTGGGAATAACATGGGATAACAGCTGCAGAACTACAGCCAATTGGCGTTGGCAATCCTGCTCCAGGTAGATGTTAATTTTGGTATGGCAATTCAAAGACTCTATAAATTTGTTAAAGCCCATTCTGACATTCCCCCAATAACCTATACAGTAAAGAACAAATTAATCAGCCATTCATTGATTCACTGTGCATGTGATCTTGCTCTGCATAACTTGGTTGCCCGAGGTTTGGCTATAGTGACTCCTTTCAAAAGTAATTCTTTAGCAGTGACATCATCAGATCCTGCTTTCTGGACCAGTGAAGCCCCCAGCTACTTTATGCAACAATCTTACTGATTGGTCAGAATGCACTGATGAAGTGGGGCACAGTTTGAGACCTGAAAGAATTGGCTGAATAGTTTGCTAGAGCAAGTAGGAACTGTGGATGCTGGAGAATCTGAGACAACAAGGTGTACAGCAGGATGAACACAGCAGGCCAAGAAGCATCAGAGGACCAGGAAAGCTGACGTTTCGGGTCTCGACCCTTCTTCAGTAAAAAGAAGGGTCTAAACCCGAACCATCAGCTTTCCTGCTCCTCTGATGCTGCTTGGCCTGCTGTGTTCATCCCACTCTACACCTTGTTATGGCTGAATAGTTTGCTGCAAGGCAATTAACCTCTCTGCTTGTTCCTAATAGGCATGGAGCGCAAACTTGAGGCATCCATTGTTAATATTAGGACTATAGATTTTAAGTAAAAGATAAAATCAGTAAGACTTCACAACACAACTCGCACTCATGTGCAGGACATAGCAGACCATTTGATTAGCAAACCATCCAACAGCTTAAACATTTACTCCCTCTACCACTAGTACACAGTGGCAAGAAGGCTTTCAACCCTCTGACTTGAATAAAAATGAGAGGAGAATGTCAGACTCAATTCTGTGAAGCTCTCAGATGTGTTTTGTTCAGAGCTGTGTAAGAGATGATGATGACTGGAGTAGCTGATGTAGCCGTCAAATGTCACTTTGTGTTGGTAACACACTCCACGTACTCAATATTTCTGTAATGCAGTCAGATGGATTTGTTTGTTCACCACTAGCAGGAGCTGTGACTTCATCGTAAAACGTATATTCCTATTAGTAGTGAATCTACACAATTCAATTAATAGATCACAGCATAAAAGAGCCAAGACTTATTTTACAGTGTGATGCTGTCTCACTGCCGTCATATAACATGCCTGGCCCTTTACTGCTGTCCAATAATTGAGTGCAAATACAGACACAACCTAACAAGAAAAGTACATGGCTCACAGATTTTCTGCCTACAAATTTTATGATTCCTGAGTATTTCTGGCTTCTGATCAATTTCTCCACTTGTAACTTGCTGTGCCAAAAATTTCCCATTCACTTTTGCCCAATATAGCAATTTTGCCTGGGGAAGGCAATGGCCTGAGTGATGTTATCGCTGGACTGTTAATCCAGAGACCCAGGTAGGGTTCTGGGGACCTGAGTTTGAATCCAGCTACGGCAGATGGTGGAATTTGAATTCAATAAAATATCTGGAATTAAGAGTCAAATAATCACTATGAGCACCTAGCAGCTTCATTTCAGGATATTCATAGTGCCTTTACCTACCCCCTGCCTTGGACCCCTATTCCTGACGTAGGTCAAGCCAATGAGGGTGAGCCTGCATTTGAGAGGGAGATGCTCAACTGCCCAGCATCCTCTAGGCCTAAATACGCCAAGGGACAACGAGTGGAGTCTTCAAAGTCTGCAAGGCCATTCACACAGCAGGCCCCACCATCCCAGCTGTACAAGTTAGGCCGTTTCTATACATAACGGCAAGGAGAGAAAGAAGTAAAAAGCTTTACAAGTAGAATTTTCAGACATATATATTTACTTGCCTTGCTACAACATCTGCTGAAGTCCTGTAATCACAATAAAATTGAGTAAAATGATACAATGTGAAAGGGGATGTCAGGACTGTCCTATGAGCATGCATTGACTTGATTTTAGAATGATGAGAGGAGTTCTGATTGAAACATAAAATTCTAACAGGGCTGGACAGACTAGGTACGGGGAGGATATTTCCTTGGCTGGAAAGTCTAGAATGAGGGACATAATCACAGGATATAGGGTGAACCATTTAGGACTGCAATGAAGAAACGTTTCTTAGGTACGAAATGATAGATAATTTGTTTTCGACATTAAGGACATCAGGGGATACAGTGAGAAAGTGGGAATGTGGCTTCAGAATAGAGGATCAGCCATGATCCTACTGAATGATGGGGGCACCTAAAAGGGCCTATTGGCCTATTTCACTTCCTAGTTTCTGTGTTTCTGTTGATGTTAAGGTTAATGTTATTGTTGTCTTTTATTTCAAAAATGTATCTTATTCATGAAATGTCTGTAAGTTTAAAAAAACACAGGTTTGTACAGATTTCTCAGATAATACAGTTAAACTGTCGGCACAACATTGTGGGCTGAAGGGCCTGTTCTGTGCTGTACTGTTCTATGTTCTATGTTCTAATCCATTGCCGATAGTTCGGGGAAAACCCATCTGGTTCACTAAAAGGAAGGAAACTACTACCCTTACCTGGATAATAAAATGTGAGGCTGGGTGAACACAGCAGGCCCAGCAGCATCTCAGGAGCACAAAAGCTGATGTTTCGGGCCTAGACCCTTCATCAGAGAGGGGGATGGGGGGAGGGAACTGGAATAAATAGGGAGAGAGGGGGAGGCGGACCCACAACTGCACCTCCCAGTCGCAAACCATTTCCACTCCCCCTCCCACTCTTTAGATGACATGTCCATCATGGGCCTCCTGCAGTGCCACAATGATGCCACCCAAAGGTTGCAGGAACAGCAACTCGTATTCCGCTTGGGAACCCTGCAGCCTAATGGTATCAATGTGGACTTCACCAGCTTCAAAATCTCCCCTTCCCCCACCGCAACCCTAAACCAGCCCAGTTCATCCCCTCCCCCCACTGCACCACACAACCAGCCCAGCTCTTCCCCCCCACCCACTGCATCCCAAAACCAGTCCAACTTGTCTCTGCCTCCCTAACCGGTTCTTCCTCTCACCCATCCCTTCCTCCCACCCCAAGCCGCACCCCCAGCTACCTACTAACCTCATCCTACCTCCTTGACCTGTCCGTCTTCCCTGGACTGACCTATCCCCTCCCTACCTCCCCACCTACACTCTCTCCACCTATCTTCTTTACTCTCCATCTTCGGTCCGCCTCCCCCTCTCTCCCTATTTATTCCAGTTCCCTCCCCCCATTCCCCTCTCTGATGAAGGGTCTAGGCCCGAAACGTCAGCTTTTGTGCTCCTGAGATGCTGCTTGGCCTGCTGTGTTCATCCAGCCTCACATTTTATTATCTTGGAATCTCCAGCATCTGCAGTTCCCATTATCTCTGATACCCTTACCTGGTCTGGCCTACATGTGACTCCACACCTACAGCAATGTGGTTGTCTCATAACTGCCATCTGGGAAATTAGGATTGAGCAATAAATGCTGGCCTAGCCAATGATGCCCTCATCCCTGAATGAATAAAAAAAAAGTTTACATTCAGTTTTTAATAGCTAGCATCTCAATAACAGGTTGTGGCCACCAGATAGTACATGGCACAGTATTTTGAGCGCCCATGAGAAATGCAAAAGAAAATTGGACCTTGCATGGAGCAGCCCATTTTTACAGTATCACCTTTAATTGTTGCCCCATGATAAAGTTAAAAGTACTCTCAATACTTGAGTGTTTTCTCATAATGGAATACCTTGGGCTCCTCTCACAAATTTGCTCATAGGTATACACTTTTATTAAATAAGAGAATTGTGTAACAAAAGCAGCTGGCCAATTTGCCAACTACGCCTGAGCCAGCAGTGCAAAAGATCTATCAAGTTAGTTTTGCAACACCTGAAAGAGATTCCACGGTTATGTGAGAGAGATAATGGGAACTGCAGATGCTGGAGAATCCAAGATAACAAAGTGTGAAGCTGGATGAACACAGCAGGCCAAGCAGCATCTCAGGAGCACAAAAGCTGGCGTTTCGGGCCTAGGCCCTTCATCAGACCACGGTTATGTGATCCTCTTTTAAATATTGCAGTTCAAATTACTTCTACCATTATTTCAAACATTCCCAGTCATTCAAAAATTCTCTTCACTTCTGTTTTGATCCTTTTATCAATTATTTTAAATCTTTTCCCACATTTAAAGCCCAAATTTTGGTTTTGGGTTAAGTGAAACTAATGGAAATATATTTATTTCAATAGAAATCATAGTCAAAAACTGAAAGTAAGTCACTAGAAAGGCAAGGTAATAAACTCTCTTCAATTACACATTTCAAAAGCAGCAAACTCTATCACTTAAAGGGACAAGACAAGGGATGCATAGAAATGCTGGCATCTGTGAATTCCACTTCAAGTTACACGCTGACTGGGAGATCTATAAACATTCCTTCACTGTCTCCAAACCAAAATAGTTGTTTTCATTGCAAAGTACAGAATTTTTTTTAAATCTGGGTTTGACTGTCAAATAAATTGGGGACATTTGGATACATTGATTAAGTTGTTTCACATTTGTAACAAGTCTGGGAATGGTGGGGCTTGACTTCCAGTGCACTATTTCAGTGAGTCGTGACACTTCCACAGAATGGACCACAACATTCAACTATTCACTATTTGCTAACTATTTGTAGACAGATCTGTATAACTTTCTTTTAACATTTTGTACATTTTTGGACTCTCCTCTTTTTTCTAATCTGTATGTATGTGTGTTGCATTAGTATATGCTCTTATGTATAGTCATTAATAAATTCACTTCGTTCGTTATTTCAAGAAAGCCTGGTTAAATTGTCTCATTTTAAAGCATCTGTACATATGGTCTGGTCAAAGGTATCCACAAAGGAAAGGATCCTTTTAGACATTAAAAACTGAAAGAACTGAGAAAGGATCACCAGACCTGAAACGTTATCTCTGATTTCTCTTCACAGATGCTGCCAGATCTGCTGAGCTTTTCCATCAATTTCTGTTTTTACTTTTAAATATTGACCTTGTTGCATGCAACTGATGGTTTGGTGTCTAAAAAAGCGACCAATTCATCCTTGTTCACTCAAAGGCTTAATTGCTTGGGGTATCCCATATGGGGCTGTAACAAATTGGAGAGATCACTGGGATCTGGTCATCACCTGTTCTGAGAAGTTAAATTCTTCCTCATCCCGATCCTAAATGAGAAATCAATTATTCTTAAACTGTGCCCGTCAAGACTTTTCAGACTATATAGATGAACACTTGTAAGGCCATAAGCTAGAGGCCAAGTGATGGAAAATGGGATTCAAAAAGAGAGATGCATAATGACCAGCATGAACATGATGGGCCAAAGGGCCTCTTCCTGTGTTGTAAAAGCTCTATTACTCTGATGATTTTAGCTCTACACTGCCCCAAAGGGGAAACAACTCCCCAGCATCCATCGCCCTGTTAGGTTAATTCAGAATTTGATATTTCAAAAAGGTCACCACGCATTCTTCTAAACTTCAATGCATTTAGGCCAAAGCTACTCAACATTTCCCACAAAATGAATTATTTCTTCCAGGAATCGCCAAAAGATGAATGCAGAAGGGCCTGCAAGGAACAGCATCAACAACTCTTAAAAATAAGGTGTCAGCCAATGAAGTTAAAACACCTGCATGGCAAATAATGAAACATCATGTGATAAACAAAGTTAAGCAGTTTTACAAACCATTGGATTAAGTCCAACTTTTGAATGATGGTGAACAATTAAACAACTCACTGGAGGAGGACGGTCCACTAAAAACATTGTCCTCAATAGTAGCGTAGCCCAGTACCTCAGTGCACAAGCCATAAAACTGTGGAGGCCAGGTCATTGAGTACATTTAAGATAGATAGGATCTTGATTAGCAAGGGGATCAAGGATTATGAGGAGAAAGCGGGAGAATGGGATGGCAGAACCTCTCAGCCATGATTGAATGGCAGAGCAGACTCAATAGGGCGAATAGCCTACTTTTTGCTCCGATGTCTTATGGTCTTAAAAATGGGTGTAAATTAAGGTATGAAAGAGAGAAAATGGGCCCATGCTTTATGAATCTGCTGAGAGCACAGCAACCAAGACATAAACAAGTCACCAACCATAGGGAGAGAATGTAAAAAAAAAGAGGACTGATGTCATAAAGTTATGCCCTGAAGTTGTGGAATACAATATTGAGTCCTAGATGCCTTAAAATGCTTAAATAGAAAATAAGGTGCCGCTTCTTGAGATAACACGGTGTGAAGCTGGATGAACACAGCAGGCCAAGCAGCATCAGAAAAGCTGAAAGCTGACATTTTCGGTCTGGACCCTTCTTCAAAAATGGGGGAGGAGAAGGGGATTCTGAAATAAACAGGGAGACAGGAGAAAGGAGAAGATAGGTGGAGAGGCGACAGACAGGTCAAAGAGGCAGGGTTAGAGCCAGTGAAGGTGAATGTAGGTGGGGGGGATAGGGAGGGGATAGGTCAGTTCAGGGAGGATGGACAAGTCAGGCGAGCGGGATGAGGTTAGTGGGTAGGGGATGGGGGTGGGGCTTGAGGTGGGGGTATTGGTTAGGGAGGCAAGGACTAGCTGAGCTGGTTTTGGCATGTGGTGGGGGGAGAGGGGATTTTGAAGCTTGTGAAGTCCACATTGATACCCTTGAGCTGCAAGGTTCCCAAGCAAAATATGAGATACTGTTCCTGTCTCTTTTGGGTGGCTTCATTGTGGTAATGCAGGAGGCCCAGGATGGACATGTCGTTCAAGGAATGGTGGCGGGGGGATTGAAACAGTTTGCGACTGGGAGGTGCAGTTGTTTGTTGCGAACTGATCATCGGTGTTCTGAAAAACGGTTCCCAAGCCTCCGTTTGGTTTCCCCGATGTAAAGGAGGCCACAATGGGAATAGCGGATACGGTATATCACATTACCAGATGTGCAGGTGAACATCTGTTTGATGTGAAAAGTCTTCCTAGGGCCTGGGACGAGGGTGAGGGGGGAGATATAGGGGCAGGTGTAGCACTTGCTTCAGTTGCAGGGAAAAGGTGCCGGGGTGATGGGGCTGGAGGGGAGTGTGGAGTGGACAAGGGGATCACGGAGAGAGTGGTCCCTCTGCAAAGCACATAAGAGTGGGGAGGAAAAAATGTCTTTGGTGGTGGGGTTGGATTGCAGATGGCGGAAATGTCAGAGGATGATGCGTTGGATTTGGAGGTTGGTGGGGTGGTACGTGAGGCCGAGGGGGATTCTGTTTTGGTTATTATTGCGGATGGGGGTATGAGGTATGAGTTGTGGGAAATGCGGGAGACACGGTTAAGGGCATTTTTGATCACTGTGGAAGGGGAAGTTGTGGTTTTTGAAAGAAGAAGACATCTGGGATGTTCTGGAGTGGAATGCCTCATCTTGGGACAGATGCAGCGGAGGCAAAGGAATTGGGAATTGGGGATGGCATTTTTGCAGGAAGGTGGGTGAGGGGACGAATATTCTAGCTAGTTGTGGGAGTTGGTAGGCTTAAAATAGATATTGGTTTCCAGGTGGATACCAGAGATGGAGACAGAGAGGTCCAGGAAGGAGAGAGAGGTGTCCGAAATGGCCCAGGCAAACTTAAGGTTGGGGTGGACGGTGTTAGTGAAGTGGGTGACTGTTCAAGCTTCTCATGGGAGGAGAGGACATGTCCTATTGAGGACAATGTTTTTAGTGGACCGTCCTCCTCCAGTGAGTTGTTTAATTGTTCACCATCATTCAAAAGTTGGACTTAATCCAATGGTTTGTAAAACTGCTTAACTTTGTTTATCACATGATGTTTCATTATTTGCCATGCAGGTGTTTTAACTTCATTGGCTGACACCTTATTTTTAAGAGTTGTTGATGCTGTTCCTTGCAGGCCCTTCTGCAGGTGGCGCCAAAACAGTCATGAATGTAACAGAGAAAGAGATGGGGTTTAGGGCCAGTGTAGCTTTGGAAGAGGGATTGTTCCACATACCCTACAAAGAGGCAGGCATAGCTTGGGCCCATGCGGCTACCCATGGCCACCCTCTTTGTCTGTGGGAAGTGGGAGGAATTAAAGGAGAAGTTGTTGAGGGTGAGGACGAGTTCAGATAAGCGGATGAGGGTGTCAATGGAGGGGGACTGTTTGAGTCTGTGGGACAGGAAGAAGCAGAGGGCTTTTCGGCCACCTGCATGGGGAATGCTGCTCCTTGAGTTTGCGTTGTGTTTTGTTGGAACACTCTAGGAGGCCTAGGACCGCAATGTTTGCATGAAAACAAAGTGTTTTATTGGAATGGCAAGCAACTGGAAGGTCAGGGTCATTCCTACAGACAGAGTGGAGGTATTCCACAAGACGGGCACCCAGTCTGCATGTGGTCTCTCCAATGTAAAAAGAGATTGCATTGTAAGCAGTGAAGCGATTAAAATTCATAAGAGTGCTTTATTTTTTCAGGCCTCGGATATTGAGGAAGGAGAAGCTGAATGGGAAAGCTATGCCTTTTGCGATTACATGTAATGGTGACATGGAGAATGCAGAAGTGACGGAAGAGTAGAGAAGGATGCCACGGAGGGAATGGTTCACTTTAAATGCTGACCAGTGGAGGAGAGGAAAATATAAGTTTGTGCTTTGGCATCCTGCTGAAGGTGGTGATAATAGCGGGGGGTGATTTGGCTGAGAGCCCCATTAACTAAAGTGGAGGGAATTCCTCAGTTGAGGAAAATGGAGGCAATGTCAGAGGCACCTCGGTGGAAGGTAGCATCGTCCTAACAGATGCAAAGAGGATGGAGAGGTTGGGAAAATGGAATGGAATCTTGTCAGGAAACAGGGTGAGAGGAAGTGTTTTCAATGTAAGTGTGGGCTTCTAATGAACGTTAGTGGACATCCTATCCCCAGAAATGGGAATAGTGTAGTCAAAGACAGATGAGTGAGAGATAGACCAGGTGAAGTTGAAGGAAGGATGGAAATTAAAAACAAAACTGATTAATATTTCTGATTCTGGGTGCAGGCTGGAAGCAGGACCAATTATATCGTCAATGCATTGGAGAAAGAGTTGTGAGTGGGGGTCCAAGTAGGAAAAGTGAGAACTGTTCCACATAATTCGCAGAGACAGACATACCTGAGGCCCATGTGGGTGCCCATAGCCACAAGGAGAAAGTTAGATGAGTTGAAAGAGAAGTTGTTCAAATTGAGAACCTGCTTAGTCAGGCAAAGAAAGGTGGTGGTGGATGGAGATTATGCAGGTACAAGACAAGACTGAAGCACTGAAACAATCTTCAACCAGAAGTGCCAAGTGATGATGCATCTTGGTTTACTTCTGACATTCGCAGCATTACAAATGCCAAACTGAAGTCAACTTGACTCACTTCATATCAAGAAGTGGCTGGGGGCTCATGATAATACAGATGTTATGGGCTGTGAGAACATTCCATCAGTAGTAAGACATGTGCTCCAAAACTAGCTGCAATCCTAGGACACCAAAAATCGTAAGTACAACCAACTCACAGGCCCCTGCCACCCACAAGAGGATTCCTGCGCCTCCCAAATCCCGACTCTGTCCCTGCCCCTCCCCCACCATGCACCCGCCGCCATTGACCATGAGGACACGGCCCGAGACCCCACCGATGACGTCACATCGGCCTCCGCCGGCCACAGAACTTCCGGAACCGCTGCTGCAGTCACCACCTCCACGTCCAGGTACTACAGCCCACACACCACCCTCACCTCAGCTGCTGCCGCCCACCCCGATCCTCCCACCGCCGACGGAACCCCGCCCACGGCCGACGCCGACGGAACCCCGCCCACGGCCGACGCCGACGGAACCCCGCCCACGGCCGACGCCGACGGAACCCCGCCCACGGCCGACGCCGACGGAACCCCGCCCACGGCCGACGCCGACGGAACCCCGCCCACGGCCGACGGAACCCCGCCCACGGCCGACGACATCATCGCTCCGCCCACAACCTCCACAGCCTGCAACCCCAGAGGAGACAGCCACACTGAGCCCTGCCGAATCTTCACCATCCCCCCAGACCTCCCACTGACTGAGGACGAACGGTCAGTCCTGAGCAAGGGGCTCACCTTTGTCCCCCTACAACCACACATCAACGAATACCAGTCACGGTCGGACATAGAGCAGTTTTTCCGCCGTCTTCGCCTGCATGCCTACTTCTTCAACCGGGAACCCAACCCTCCTTCCACTGACCCCTTCACCCGCTTCCAACACAAGTCCTCCTCCTGGACACCACCCCCAGGCCTCCTACCCTCCCTCGACCTCTTCATCTCCAACTGCCGTCGAGACATTAACCGCCTCAACCTCTCCACCCCTCTCACCCACTCCAACCTCTCCCCCGCAGAACGGGCAGCCCTCCGCTCCCTCCGCTCCAACCCCAACCTCACCATCAAACCCGCAGACAAGGGTGGCGCAGTGGTAGTATGGCGTACTGACCTCTACATCGCCGAGGCCAGACGCCAACTCTCCGACACCACCTCCTACCGCCTCCTCGATCATGACCCCACACCCGAGCACCAAACCATCATCTCCAACACCATTCATGACCTCATCACCTCAGGGGACCTCCCACCCACAGCCTCCAACCTCATTGTTCCCCAACCCCGCACAGCCCGTTTCTATCTCCTTCCCAAAATCCACAAACCTGCCTGCCCTGGTCGACCCATCGTCTCAGCCTGCTCCTGCCCCACCGAACTCATCTCCACCTATCTGGACTCCATTTTCTCCCCTTTGGTCCAGGAACTCCCCACCTATGTCCGTGACACCACCCACGCCCTCCACCTCCTCCAGGACTTCCAATTCCCTGGCCCCCAACACCTCATATTCACCATGGACGTCCAGTCCCTGTACACCTGCATTCCGCATGGAGATGGCCTCAAGGCCCTCCGCTTCTTCCTGTCCCGCAGGCCCGACCAGGCCCCCTCCACCGACACTCTCATCCGCCTAGCGGAACTCGTCCTCACACTCAACAACTTCTCTTTTGACTCCTCCCACTTCCTACAGACTAAGGGGGTGGCCATGGGCACCCGCATGGGCCCCAGCTATGCCTGCCTCTTTGTAGGTTACGTGGAACAGTCCATCTTCCGCACCTACACAGGCCCCAAACCCCACCTCTTCCTCCGGTACATTGATGACTGTATCGGCGCCGCCTCTTGCTCCCCAGAGGAGCTCGAACAGTTCATCCACTTCACCAACACCTTCCACCCCAACCTTCAGTTCACCTGGGCCATCTCCAGCACATCCCTCACCTTCCTGGACCTCTCAGTCTCCATCTCAGGCAACCAGCTTGTAACTGATGTCCATTTCAAGCCCACCGACTCCCACAGCTACCTAGAATACACCTCCTCCCACCCACCCTCCTGCAAAAACTCCATCCCCTATTCCCAATTCCTCCGCCTCCGCCGCATCTGCTCCCACGATAAGACATTCCACTCCCGCACATCCCAGATGTCCAAGTTCTTTAAGGACCGCAACTTCCCCCCCACGGTGATTGAGAACGCCCTTGACCGCGTCTCCCGCATTTCCCGCGACACATCCCTCACACCCCGCCCCCGCCACAACCGCCCCAAGAGGATCCCCCTCGTTCTCACACACCACCCTACCAACCTCCGGATACAACGCATTATCCTCCGACACTTCTGCCATTTACAATCCGACCCCACCACCCAAGACATTTTTCCATCCCCACCCCTGTCTGCTTTCCGGAGAGACCACTCTCTCCGTGACTCCCTTGTTCGCTCCACACTGCCCTCCAACCCCACCACACCCGGCACCTTCCCCTGCAACCGCAGGAAATGCTACACTTGTCCCCACACCTCCTCCCTCACCCCCATCCCAGGCCCCAAGATGACATTCCACATTAAGCAGAGGTTCACCTGCACATCTGCCAATGTGGTATACTGCATCCACTGTACCCGGTGCGGCTTTCTCTACATTGGGGAAACCAAGCGGAGGCTTGGGGACCGCTTTGCAGAACACCTCCGCTCAGTTCGCAACAAACAACTGCACCTCCCAGTCGCAAACCATTTCCACTCCCCCTCCCATTCTCTTGATGACATGTCCATCATGGGCCTCCTGCACTGCCACAATGATGCCACCCGAAGGTTGCAGGAACAGCAACTCATATTCCGCCTGGGAACCCTGCAGCCATATGGTATCAATGTGGACTTCACCAGTTTCAAAATCTCCCCTTCCCCCACTGCATCCCTAAACCAGCCCAGTTCATCCCCTCCCCCCACTGCACCACACAACCAGCCCAGCTCTTCCCCCCCACCCACTGCATCCCAAAACCAGTCCAACCTGTCTCTGCCTCCCTAACCGGTTCTTCCTCTCACCCATCCCTTCCTCCCACCCCCAGCCGCACCCCCAGCTACCTACTAACCTCATCCCACCTCCTTGACCTGTCCGTCTTCCCTGGACTGACCTATCCCCTCCCTACCTCCCCACCTACACCCTCTCCACCTATCTTCTTTGCTCTCCATCTTCGGTCCGCCTCCCCCTCTCTCCCTATTTATTCCAGTTCCCTCCCCCCATCCCCCTCTCTGATGAAGGGTCTAGGCCCGAAACGTCAGCTTTTGTGCTCCTGAGATGCTGCTTGGCCTGCTGTGTTCATCCAGCCTCACATTTTATTATCTTGCAATCCTAGGTATGCTGATTCAGAACAGATACAATACCAGAAGTTGCCTGAAAGTGTGAACAATTTCCCAAGTAGGTACTATCAACAAAAGGCAGGACAACACTGGGTCATCAGCAAAAAAAGGGATGGAAGGCATCATTCTCAGTAGGATGTTGAGGTCTGTGCAATGAGCAGCCAGAGGAAGTGGGAAATGCAGTTAAGTTATAACATTTAAAAGACATTTAGGCAGGTAAATGAATAGAAAAGTATGAGAGGAATATGGGCCAAATGCAGGCAAATGGGACTATCTTACTCTGGGAAACCTGGTCAGCATGGACGAGTTGGGCTGAAGAGTTTGTTTCCATGCTTTATGAGTCAATAACTCTATGACTTTATAAGCGACTCTTCGATAGCAATAACCTGCTCACTCATTCTCAGTTTGGCTTCCACCAGCGTCACTCAGCTCCTGGCCTCACTACAGATTTAGTTCAAACTGCATCTGTAAGAGCAAGTCAAAGCTTGGGTAATCTGAAGTGAGTAACTCCCTTCCTAAATTCACAACTACCAACATTCTGTGGGTTCAATGATCAGAGCCTGAATTGGGTTAATCATGTAATATGGTGGATACAAAAAGGAGGTCAGCAGTTGGGAATTTTGTAGCACATACTCTCCTCTCATCTTCTCAGACCCTATTCACGATCTACATGCACATGATGGAAATCAGGATTGTGATGAATACTCTCCACTGGCTGAGATTAGTGCAGCTCAAGCAGCTCTAAAGTATCCAGGAAGGAACCATCCTGCTTGATTAGCACCCCACCCGCAATCTAAAACTTTCATTCCCTCCACCATTAAGGGAAGTGGCAGCAATGTATGCTATATACAAGATGGTCTGCAGCAATTCACGTTTTCTAAACCTGTGTTCTCTACCATCTGGACGGATGAAGGCAGTAGATATATGGGAAGTCTGCCTCCTGAAAATTCACGTTTTCAAGCCCGACCTGGAATTACGTTGTCATTCCTTCACAATCGCTGGTTCTAAAACTCCCATTCCAGCAGAACTGTGGATATTCCTACACCATATAGACTGCAATGGTTTAAGAATGTGACTCACCATTACCTTCTCAAGGACAATTTGGAATGAGAAATAAATCCTAGCCTAGCCAGAGATACACGTATCTAATGAAATCATAAAAGAAAACAATGATGACTGCTTGGCATAGGAGTGGAATGTCGCTAATACTGAGCCTCACAGGGATCAGGGTCCAGTTTCAGCCTAGGGTGACTGCCTGTGTGGAGTTTACGCATTCTCCCAATGTCTGTGTAGGTTTCCTCCCACAGCCCAAAGATATGCAGGTTAAGTGGATTGGCCATTTGAAATTGCCCCTAAATTGCTCCAGGGATGTGTGGTCTAGGTGGATTAGCCAAGGAAAATTTGGGGCCCCAGGAATACAGTAAGAGCCTAGGTGGACTTTGGATGGTTGGTGTGGATTTGATTGGCTGAATGGCCTCCTTCCACACTGTAGGGGGTCTATGAAACAAGGTGGAAGGAGACAACTGATAAGTCTGCTACACTTTAAGCACAGACCTTCAATCCAAACAGCCCCTACTCTGTCAGTATCCATGGACTAAGGTAGATGGCCATATGGTTCCTCTCAGTAACTTTCTAATTTAGTGCCAATTTGCATTGAATAGTCAATAGCTTAATGCTGTGTAGTCAAGATATGAGGAAACTGGCCAAATTCAAGCTATTAAAGAGAAAATATATTAATGTCATAATTCTAGGCCAAATTGAACCCAAAAACAATTGCAAAAAAACGATACAATGTGGAGTTGGAGGAACACAACAGGTCATGCAGCATCAGAGAAACAAGAACGTTGCCTTTTGGGTTGGGATTCTTTATCAGGACATTTTTTTATTTGTTTGTCGCAGTTTGGCCCAAATTGGGGTGGTCTGAAATTGTGCGGACTCTGTAGGAGATGAGCCGGCTGAGTAGGCAGGTATTGAGAAAGGAGATGTAGTTGTAGTAATGGGTTTGTTTCAGGATGTGGTCAAAGGGCTTCAGGGTAGAGGAGATCACCAGGGGTTTGCAGTATGTGAGAGACACTCTGAGATCTTTTCAGAGGAAGGAAGACAACTTCTGTTGGCTAATGTACTACAAACAAATTTTAATCAGGTTTAAGAGCCTGAAATCACTGGCTTGCACAATTTCCTCAATTAAACGATATTCAAAATATCCTCTACGGTTTGGTCACCATGTTATAAAAAGAACATAGAGATACTGAATAGAGTGCATGAATGATCCATATGGGTGGTATGAGAGCAGCAATGTTACAACTATCAGGAAAACATGGACACAATGGTTCTTTGAGCTGGAATAAAAATAGTTGAAGGGTATTCTTGTTAACCTCTCAAAGATGTTATTACACTCCTTGAGAGCAGATGGGACTTACCCCTGGTCTCCTAGTCCAGAGGTAGGGACCAGACCACTGGGCCACAAAAGCCCAATCTGATTAAGCTCTTTAATATTATGAAACATTTTGAAAGTGCAAATGCACATCTATAGAATATTTCCAGAGATTGTGGGGCAGAACAAAACTAAAGGCCATCGATGTAAGAGTTACAGAAGGAGTCCAAAAGGCAAAATGGGGCTTACTTCATCACAAATATGTTGGTTGCAATGTGGAACTTGCTACCCGATAGAGCGGTTGGACAGAATACAGCATTTAAGTGAAGGCTAAATAGGCATACGAAGGGAGAATGGAATAAAGTGTTATGCTGGTAAAAGTAGATGTGGAAGAATTGCAGGGGATCTGAACAGAGCATGAACACTCACATGGATCATTGAGTGATTAGCCTGATATTATGTAAGGTGAAAAATATGTTAGAATGCAAAAATGGAAGATCCTGTTTAAAAAAAATCATGGTTTATTTTTAATTAGCTCTTGTGGTCATTTTCTTTTGCATGAACATTATTTAGAGGATATCGTAGTGCTATTGCCACATCCTAATCTATGTATCTTAATGGTCAAATTACATATCCGTAGTGTACGACAATTCCACATTTTCAAATGAATACTAGTTGTTGTGCATTTACTATATTGTTGTGCCCATATCTGAGCATATACTCCTGTGCCTGCTGGCCTACATTGCCTTGATTATAAAATATCTCAATTTCCTCAATGTTCCCTCCTTATTCCCCCTGCAGCCCCCCAATCTCCAGCCATTTCTGTAATCTCCATAACCTTTCATGGGCTCTTCCTCTTCTGGTCTTCTGTGTATCCCTAAATTTCTGCACTCCATTGAAGTGCTTCTGCTGTCTATAAGACCATTAGACCTTAAGACATCGGAGTGGAAGTAAGGCCATTTGGCCCATCAAGTCCACTCCACCATTTAAACCATGGCTGATGGGCATTTCAACTCCACTTCCCTGCACTCCCCCCGTAGCCCTTGATTCCCTTTGAGATCAAGAATTTGTCGATCTCTGCCTTGAAGGCATCCAACGTCCCGGCCTCCACTGCACTCTGCGGCAATGAATTCCACAGGCCCACCACTCTCTGGCTGAAGAAATGTCGTCTCATTTCAGTTTTAAATTTACCCCCTCTAATTTTAAGGCTGTGCCCATGGGTCCTAGTCTCCCCGCCTAACGGAAACAACTTCCTAGCGTCCACCCCTTCTAAACCATACATTATCTTGTAAGTTTCTATTAGATCTCCCCTCAACCTTTTAAACTCTAATGAGTACAATTCCAGGATCCTTAGCCATTCATCATACGTTAAAGCTACCATTGCAGGGATCATCCGTGTGAATCTCCGCTGAACACGTTCCAGGGCTAGTATGTCCTTCCTGAGGTGTGGGGCCCAAAATTGGACACAGTATTCTACATGGGGCCTAACTAGAGCCTTATAAAGCCTCAGAAGCACATCGCTGCTTTTATATTCCAACCCTCTTGAGATAAACGACAACATTACATTCGCTTTCTTAATTACGGACTCTACCTGCAAGTTAACCTTTAGAGAATCCTGGACCAACACTCCCAGATCTCTTTGCGCTTCTGATTTGCGAATTTTCTCACCATTTAGATGTATTCTTTTTTCCAAAGTGCAAAACCTCACATTTACTCACATTGAATTTCATCAGCCATTTCCTGGATCACTCTCCTAAACTGTCTAAATCTTTCTGCAGCTTCCCCACCTCCTCAGTACTACCTGCCTGTCCACCCATCTTCATATCATCGGCAAACATCGCCAGAATGCCCCCAGTCCCTTCATCCAGATCATTAATATAAGGTGAACGGCTGTGGCCCCAACACTGAACCCTGTGGGACACCGCTCGTCACCGGTTGCCATTCCAAAAAAGAGCCTTTTATCCCAACTCTCTGCCTTCTGTCAGACAGCCAATCCTCAATCCAAGCCAGTAGCTCACCTCGAACACCATGGGCCCTCACCTTGCTCAGCAGCCTCCCGTGAGGCACTGTATCAAAGGCCTTTTGGAAGTTTAGATAGGTAACATCTATTGGGATTCCCTGGTCTAACGTACTTGTTACCTCTTCAAAGAATTCTAACAGGTTTGTCAGGCATGACCTCCCCTTACTAAATCCATGCTGACTTGTTCTAATCTGACCCTGCACTTCCAGGAATTTAGAAATCTCATCCTTGACAATGGATTCTAGAATTTTACCAACTACCGAGGTTAGGCTAATCGGCCTATAATTTTCCATCTTTTGCCTTGATCCTTTCTTAAACAAGAGAGTTACAACAGCAATTTTCCAATCATCTGGGACTTTCCCTGACTCCAGTAACTTTTGAAAGATCATGACCAAAGCCTCCGCTATTTCCTCAGCCACCTCCCTCAGAACTGAAAACCATTATGAAGAAAAGTCTTTGGACCCAAAACATTAACTCTGGTCTTTCTTCACAGGTGCTGCCAGGCCTTTTCCAGCAACTTCTGTTTTTGTTTGTATGTCAATATTACTGAAGGAAAAAGATGTGATGGCACTCATCAGGTCAAAGTCAAGAATGCCAATTTTTAAACATTCACATCCATTTATATCACAAGAGAAAGGAGGTATTGATTGGTTGGCAATAACATTAATTGACAGGCATAGCCACAGAGGAACCAATGGGGAAATAACATGCTCCACAGTCTTCTGGGTAATTCAAAAGGACACAAAGTTTGAACGTTTTTTAGCAGGTAATATACTTATGACTACAAATGTATGTCTCTTTCTAGCAAGCCAGAATGAGCTACATTACAAATTCGACTGATTATCTTAAATTCATTTATTTTTTAATAAATCTTAATTTAAAATAATCCATTGATCTCACAACATGACTCACTGGAGGTATGCTTCTGGAATGTAAAATTCTGAGGCCCCTAAAATACCTATACCTTCATTCTATTCCAGGATCATCAAAAGGATTGCGCTCTTTGACTACGCCTTCAGCAAACTCTCGACCACTTTGAAAAGGACATGTTCATACGTGAGAGTCACAGCAAAGATATTCTCACAGTTCCCCAATTGCTGACCCAAGAGTAGCTTTGACAGAAAGCCTGTCTGCCAATTGAACCAATATTAGGAAGAGACGACATGGATCTGTAGTGAGATAATGTAATAAAGTGGTTCATTTCACATGAACCACTGGTGAGGGCAACTTTGGACACAAACTTAATTAGGATGACTAAAGTGAGTCCTGGTAGTTCAAGACCATTTTCTTTCACTCAGCATAGGAGAAGCTTAAAAATCATTTATTGCTTTAGATCTATCTTCCTTAATGCAGAACTAAACTTGTAATGTGTGTTTACTGGAAAGCCATTCTCGTAATAGTTTTCTTCATATGAGAGAGCCTTCCGCTCTCTACTAATTTGAAACTACAACTAAAGTTAATATATGTTTACAATGCAGGACATTTAAAGCTCGCCTTCAACAGACTCTCCACACATTTATTTGAAATTAATTGAAAATCATGCTTTTCTCCCATGTCTTCTTCCCTCTTATTACATTTCCCTGTTGTCCATTCAGTGTTTATGGAACCTCTTTTATTCACCCTACCTCCTCTGTCTTGATAAAGAAGCTGAAAAGATCATGAACTGTGAATGAATAGTAATGTATCTAATACTTTCATTTAAGCCACCAGCAAGTCATATTTTCAATGCAGATTATTTCAATTGTGAACATTTCCTACGTTATTCTATTTAAAGTCAAGTCAATTTGTTAATGTATTTTTTTTATAAACTTCACATTTCAGCCACTTAAACCATTTTACGTTGGTTTAAACTCCAGGGGGGTTCTCTTTGACATTTTAATGTAACAATAATAGATTATTAATATTTAATCACCTTCCACTGTCCAAATGCTCCAGCCTTTCAGCAGATGCTCTGCCTTTAACTTCTAGCTGTTTTGTTATGACATTCAATAGCTGACTGAAAAATCCTCATCAATTATGGAGCAAATTTAATCCAAGTTCAAAAACAACTGAAAGTCTGGAGTTGATGTTGAACGAAGAGGAAAGGAATCCTTTAACTCTTTGGGGTACAATAAGTTAAAAAATAAACTGGAGGGACAGAAAGTCAAGTCGTTTTAGGCCTGGAGGAGAAGGAGGTTGGGGGACAAGCACAGAATATTTGAATTCTGAGTCAGAATACTGTGGTCCAAGGCACCTTGGTCAGATGAGGCTGGTGAACTGCTGAGAATTCTTAAGAAGACCAGGCTTCTGGCTCTCAGATAAGTGAAAAGCTTGGGTAATAGTCTGTCATGAGGAAGGATGGGAGTGGATATTATTGAGCAGGGTGGACGAGATCGAGCACTGGGCTGGTGAGTAGGTAATTGGCCCGGACAGTTAAGCAATTGATTCAAAAGTGAGAGTTTTTTTGGCCAGGATGAGAGGCAGTGGCAGCTAGAAAGAGTTATAACACCTCACTCTGGACATAGCGTGTCATTGGGTGATTGGGCAAATGCTGTATGGGGTGAGACAATTGGGTTTTAGGTCATGGTATCAGTACCAAATAAAAACCAACAACACAGTGGATGCTGTAAATCAGGAACAAAAACAAAATTGCTGGAAAAGCTCAGCAGGTCTGGCGGCATCTGTGAAGGAAAAATCTGCATTAAAATTTTGGGTCCGGTGACCCTTTTTCAGAACTGATAGTGGCTGGGAAATCCTTAATTTTTATGCAGAAAATAGGGAGGTGGGTGAGTTAGGGAGTAAACAATAGGATAGAACCTCAAGAGAGAAAAGAACAGTTGGATAGACAAAGAGTTAATAACGATCAGGCTGGGAGGGTGAATTGTCGTTAATGGAGACTGTTTGTGACTAACAACAGGGGGTATGTAATGGCAGGCTATGTGATAACAAGGTCTGGTGTGTGGGGTGGGGTGCTGGGGCATGGCAGAGTTTAGGCCCTAAAATTATTGAACTCGATATTGAGTTCGGAGGGCTGGAAGTTCCCCAAGTGGAAAATGATGTGTTGTTCCTCCAGCTTGCGTTGGGCTTCACCAGAAAACTGCAGCAATCCAGAGACAGAGATATTGGCCAAGGGAACAGGGAGATGCATTAAAGTGGCAGGCAACAGGTAGCGCAGGGTCTTTTGGAATCAGTACCAATGAGTTGGGTGACCATTTGCAGGGTTGAGGGATAAGATCAGTGTCCTTGAAAGAGGCAGATAGAGGCCTGTCTTCTTTTAATGAGAAATTGACAGGAGCAGGTTTGTGACAGATTTTGTAAGTATGAAGGCCTTCCTACTGATTAACATCATGAAGTGTTATCAGAGATCTACCCATGGTGGCTAAAAAGCTAGGCAATTATCAAGCATCTGCAGTTCTGCATGACATAAAAGACCTTAACACACAAAATTATTCTTTACTTCCAACATTGTTTCCACGCGATTCTTACTGAGAATGGGTGGTGGCATATTTCCACTTGACAAAGTATCTTTGCTTCTTGCCCACAATATCGAAGACTGATAAAATTGGTTAACATCCAAAAACACAGACCCTGCCTGGTCAAGTTTATAGATTATAAAGTTTAGGGTTAAAACTAATTAACAAATTTTGCAAACTCAGATGCCTATGGAATGATGAGGTTTCCATTCTCATCTGATTCTCCAACATGAAGAAAGGAAGACATTTTTGGAGCATGATGTGTATTCAGGATTTGGAATGTTTTGCCTGATAGAGTGGCAGAAACAGATTTAATTGTAGCTTCCAAAATGGAATTAGATGAATACTTGAAGGAGAAAAAGATTGCGAAGATATACAGAAGTGGGAGTGGGACTTACAGGGCTTCTCTTTGAAAGAGTTGACACAGATGTAATAGGTTGAATGTGCCACATTATTCTAGGTTTGACGATGCATGAAGCAAAATTTACCACTATTCTTTCAAACCATAGCAAATACTTCCTCCTCACATTGGTGATTATAGTTCAAAAGTACTGCAACATTTGCAAATCACTTTGGTGGACAGTAATATTGAAAAGTGTCATATAGAAGCAAATCTTTGTGTCTTTTCTTTCAGAAGGCTTCCTGGTCCTGCCTCTCATTCTTATTTTATTCATTTTTGAGTTATGAGTGTCCATGGTTGGTTAGCATTTATTTCCCATACCTAGCTACCCTTGAGAAGGTGGTGACGAGCTGCCTTCACAAACTGTTGCAATCCGTGTGCTGTAGGTTGATGCACAATGCTGTTAGGGAGGAATTTCTAGATTTTGACCCAATGACATTGAAGGAATGGTAACTCAGGAGGGTGAGTGTCTTGGAGGGTGCGGTGTTCCCATGCACCTGTTGCCCTTGTCCTTCTCAATGGAAGTGGTCCTGTCTTTGGAAAGTGCAGTCTAACGATCTTTGGCAAATTTTGTAGTGCATTCTGTAGATGGTTTACCCTGCTGTTATTGAAAAATAATGATGGTGCTGGGAGTTAATTTTGTTTTGATGTGTTACGAATCAAGTGGGCTGCCTTGTCCTGGATGCTGTCAAGTTTCTTAAATGATGTTGCAGCTGTATTCATCCATGCAATTGGGGAATATTCCATCATATTTCTGACTTTACATGTAATTATGAATTGATTTGTAGGCTTTGAAGATTCATTTTGCACACAAGCATACTTTTACACAGAATACCATGGAGTCTCAGGGAGGGCTTCAGAGTAATTTTACATGCCAAATGCTGAAGAACCAACAGACCTATAGTGTTAACGAAATGTACAGCTGGATGAACACAGTAGGCCAGGCAGCACCTTAGGAGCAGAAAAGCTGACATTTCACGCCTAGACCCTTTATCTCCAGCATCTGCAGTTCCTATTATCTCTGACCTGTAGTGTTAACTACTTAAGTGATTACTTTTTAAAAACTGAAAGAACTGCGGATGCTGTAAATCAGGAGCAAAAAACCAATGTTGCTGGGAAAGCTCAGCAGGCCCACTCAGGACATTTGAGGAATGCTCTGAGGAAGGGTCACTGAACCGGAAATGTTAACTCTGATTTTTCTTCACAGACCCTGGCAGACCTGCTGAACTTTTCCAGCAATCTCTCAGCAGGTCTGCCAGGATCTGTGAAGAAAAATCAGAGTTAACATTTTGGGCCCAGCGACCCTTCCTCAGAGCATTCCTCAGATGTCCCTAATGGACCTGCTGAGCTTTCCCAGCAACCTCTGCTTAATTTATAAATGCGATGATTCCTAAAATTGAAATTTTGAGATACTCTTTTGAAAAATCCTCAGTTGATGTTTGTGCGCACAAATGTGACGGATGGTAGAGTTGGGCAATAAAATGTTCCTCCCATTTCAGGAGACCTGCTGAAAGCAATCTATTGTGGCATCTCTCACTGTGCCACAATTTTCTTCACTGCCTCAGCCCCACATTCAAATAAGGAACCCTAAGGCTTATATCTAGCAATGAGACTGAACACATTTGTCTTACTCATTCAAATAAATTGTCCCAGAAGGGGCCCATGACATGGAGTTACATCAGGGCCCAATAACCAAGGCCTAGATTTCAAGGGGGCCCATTGTGTTTGGTGAGACCACTGTTCATGTCTGGAGTTCCGTGGCTACAGCAAGTGCCATGAGCAGAAAAAGGGCAGGAATTCTGCCACTTCCTCTTGGTTCCCAGACTCAACCATCACCAATGCAGGATAGAGCCAGCAGAGGTGGTAGCTAGGGGCATACAGACACGAAAGAGTCCCCTTTGGAATCTTGAACATTCACTCCAGACTGCATGAAGGCTTCTGGTATCAGGCCAAACAGAAAGATTACCACCTATCACCACCCTCTCCCCTCCCCCAGTAGCCTATCCACCATCTTCAGTGTAAGAATCAATATTCCTGCAACTTCAATGCCACTTGGAGGAAGCACTGAGGGAGGTAAGGGCTCAGAATGTATTTGAATCGGGGGACTTCAAAGTCTGCCACCTAGAGAAGCTTGGTAGCACTTTTACTAACTGAGCTAGCAAAATGCAAAAGATATAGCTGCCAGACAGGATCTGCAGAAAGTATTGAGGAAACCAACAAGAGGGAAAACATACTTGACATCACCCCTCACCCATCTATGTATTGCAGATGCATATGCCTGGGGCAATATTTTTAGGAGTGGCTACCACATAGTCCTTGTAGAGAACAAAGCCACCTTTCCATTGTGTTGTGTGACACTCCCACTTGGCTAAATGGGATAGATTTCAAACAGGTCCAGCATCTCCAGACCGGCTCGCCAGGGGGTGCTGCAGTCTGTGTTCTGCTGCAGAATTGCTTACAACTAAAATCTACAATCTCATGGATTGGCATATCTTCTAAGACAGGGGATCAACCCTGCTTCAATTAAGTTTGCAACATGGCATGCCAGGAGTAGATACACCTAAAAATTTGGTGTCAACGTGGTAAAGCCACAAGACAGGACTACTTGCATGCAAAATAGTAGAAGTCCCATCCCACATCCAACAGATCAGATCTGAGCTCTGCAGTTCTGCCACATCTAGTTGCAAATGGTAGTGAACAATTAGGAGGCTCCACAAATGTCCCCAGCCTCAATGACAGGAGTCCCATCTGTCACTGCAAAAGATGAGGAGGAAATTCTGCATCTGCCTTCAACCAGAAACATCGAGTCAATAACCCACCTCAATCTTGTTCTATGGTCCCTAGCATCACAAATACCAATCTTGCGACATCAATAATTGGCTGGAGGTACTGAATGCTAAATGCAAAGGCTATGGACTCAAATAACATCCTGACAATAGTACTGAAGACTTGTGCTCAAGACATAACCGTACTGCTATCCAAACTGTTCCAGTGAAATCACAAGTCTGGTATCTTCCAAGCAACGTGGAGAATTGCCCAGGTATGTCTTGTCCATGAAAAAGAGGACAAAACCAACCTGACAATTACCACCCATCAGTCTACTCCCAATCAGCAGCAAAGTAATGGAAGAAGTCATCAACATCAATCAGAATTTGCAAAGGAGCAACCTACTCATTGAGACTCAGTTTGGACATCACTGGAGCCACTTGGCTCTTGAACTCATTGCAGCCTTGGTTCAAACATTGACAAAGAGCTGATAATTAAAGTGCATAGTTCCTTGAAAGTGGAGTCACAGGTAAACAGGGTGGTGAAGAAAGCATTTAGAACATAGAACATAGAAGAGTACAGCACAGAACAGGCCCTTCAGCCCACAATGTTGTGCCGACCATTGATCCTCATGTATGCACCCTCAAATTTCTGTGACCATATGCATGTCCAGCAGTCTCTTAAATGACCCCAATGACCTTGCTTCCACAACTGCTGCTGGGAACGCATTCCATGCTCTCACAACTCTCTGTGTAAAGAACCCGCCTCTGACATCCCCTCTATACTTTCCTCCAACCAGCTTAAAACTATGACCCCTCGTGCTAGCCATTTCTGCCCTGGGAAATAGTCTCTGGCTATCAACTCTATCTATGCCTCTCATTATCTTGTATACCTCAATTAGGTCCCCTCTCCTCCTCCTTTTCTCCAATGAAAAGAGACCGAGCTCAGTCAACCTCTCTTCATAAGATAAGCCCTCCAGTCCAGGCAGCATCCTGGTACACCTCCTCTGAGCCCTCTCCAAAGCATCCACATCTTTCCTATAATAGGGCGACCAGAACTGGACGCAGTATTCCAAGTGCGGTCTAACCAAAGTTTTATAGAGCTGCAACAAGATCCCATGACTCTTAAACTCAATCCCCCTGTTAATGAAAGCCAAAACACCATATGCTTTCTTAACAGCCCTGTCCACTTGGGTGGCCATTTTAAGGGATCTATGTATCTGCACACCAAGATCCCTCTGTTCCTCCACACTGCCCAGAATCCTATCCTTAATCCTGTACTCAGCTTTCAAATTCAACCTTCCAAAATGCATCACCTCACATTTATCCAGGTTGAACTCCATCTGCCACCTCTCAGCCCATCTCTGCATCCTGTCAATGTCCCGCTGCAGCCTACAACAGCCCTCTATACTGTCAATGACACCTCCGACCTTTGTGTCGTCTGCAAACTTGCTGACCCATCCTTCAATCCCCTCATCCAAGTCATTAATAAAAATTACAAACAGTAGAGGCCCAAGGACAGAGCCCTGTGGAACCCCACTCACCACTGACATTTGTCATGCTTGCTTTCATTGTTCCACACACTGAGTGTAGGAGTTAGGACGTCATGCAGCACAGTGCAGGGCATTGATGTGGCTACCTCTAGTATACTGCATACAATTCTGGTTGCCCTTCTATAGAAAGGATATTGGTAAACTTGAGAGGGTGCAGAAAAGATTTAAAAGGACTTTGCCAGATCTGGAGGCTTTGTGCTATATGGAGAGGCTAAATAGGCTGGAGCCATTTCCTTTGGAGTGAAGAAGGCTGAGCGGTGACCTTATAAATGTTTATAAAATCATGAGAGTCACAGACAGGGTGAATAGCCAAGCTATTTTCCCTAAGGTGGGTAAGTCCTAAACTAGGTTTAAGGAGAGGTAGGAAAGATCTAAGGGGTGGCGCTTATATGGAACGAGCTGCCAGAGGAAGTTGTAGAGGTAGGTATAATTACAACATTTTAGAAGCATGTGGATAGTTAAAAGAATAAGAAGGGTTTAGAGGGCTTTGGGTCAAATCCTGGTGGATGTTTGGTTGGCACAGTCAAGTTGGACCAGGAGTCTGTTTCTGTGATGTATGACTTTATGACTGTCCCTGACATCAAAACGGTGTTTAACCAAATGTGGCATCATAGAACTTCAGCAAAACTGAAGTGAATGTGAATGGGGGAGAACTCTCCTGGAAAGATCTGAGTCATTCTTACCACAAAGAAAGGTTGTTATGGTTTTTGGGGGTCAATCATCTCAGACCCTGGACATCTCTACAGGAGTGCCTCAGTGTAGTGTCCTAGGCCAAGCCATTTTCAGTTGCTTCATCAACAACGTTCCTTCTGTCACAAAGTCAGAAGTGGGGCTATTCGTTAATGATTGCATGATTTTCAGCACCATCCATGACATTTCAGATACAGAAGCAGTCCAGGTCCCAAAGCAGCAAACATCCAAGTTTGCTTTGTTAAGGTGACAAGAAATGTTTGTACCACAGAGCCTCCAGGCAATGATCATCTCAAGCAAGAGAGAATCTAATATATTACCGTGGCATTAAATGGCTTTACCATTGCTGATTTGCCCAACTATCAAAATTCTGGCTGTAGCCATTGACCAGAATCTAATCTGGAATGGTCATAGAAATACCATGGCTACAAGAACAGGTTAGAGCCTAGACATTTTGGAGCGAGTAACTCATGGCTTGACATCCAAAAGTATGTCCACTGTCTCCAAGGAGGATTGCAATTGAATTCTCCCCATTTGCCTGAATGATTGCAGCTCCAAGAGCATTCAAGAAGCTTGGTACCATCCCAGATAAAGCATCCCACTTTAATTGACACCTAATTTACCATGCTTAAAATTCACTCCCACCACCACTGATGTACAGTGGCAACAGTGAGCCACATCTGCAAGGTTCATGCAATAATTTACCAAATCTTCTCTAACACCACCTTCTAAACCTACTACTTTTACTACCTAGAAGAACAAATGGCAGAGGATGCATGGGAATACCACCATCTGCAAATTTCCCCCTAATCCACTCAGCTTCCTGGATAACAAAGTGTGAAGCTGGATGAACACAGCAGGCCAAGCAGCATCTCAGGAGCACAAAAGCTGACGTTTTGGGCCTAGATCCTTCATCAGAGAGGGGGATAGCGAGAAGGTTCTGAAATAAATAGGGAGAGAGGGGGAGGCGGACCGAAGATGGATAGAGGAAAAGATAGATGGAGAGGAGAGTATAGGTGGGGAGGTGGGGAGGGGATAGGTCAGTCCAGGGAGGACGGACAGGTCAAGGAGGTGGGATGAGGTTGGTAGGTAGGAAATGGAGGTGCGGCTTGAGGTGGGAGAAGGGGATAGGTGAGAGGAAAAACAGGTTAGGGAGGCGAGGACGAGCTGGGCTGGTTTTGGAATGCAGTGGGGGGAGGGGACGAGCTGAACTGGTTTTGGGATGCAGTGGGGGAAGGGGGAGATTTTGAAGTTTGTGAAGTCCACATTGATACCGTTGGGCTGCAGGGTTCCCAAGCGGAATATGAGTTGCTGTTCCTACGACCTTCAGGTGGCATCATTGTGGCAATGCAGGAGCCCCATGATGGACATGTCGTCTAAGGAATGGGGAAGGGGAGTTGAAATGGTTCGCAACTGGGAGGTGCAGTTGTTTATTGCACCTCCAGATATTACGCATCATCCTCCAATACTTCCGCCATCTACAATCTGACCCCACCACCCAAGACATTTTTCCATCCCCACCCTTGTCTGCCTTCCGGAGAGACCACTCTCTCCGTGCTTCCCTTGTCCGCTCCACGCTCCCCTCCAACCCCACCACACCCGGCCCCTTCCCCTGCAACCGCAGGAATAGCTACACTTGTCCCCACACCTCCTCCCTCACCGCCATCCTAGGCCCCAAGATGACCTTCCATATTTAGCAGATGTTCACCTGCACATGTGCCAATGTGGTATACTGTATCCACTGTACCTGGTGTGGCTTCCTCTACATTGGGGAAACCATGTGGATGCTTGGGGACCACTTTGCACAACACCTCCGCTCGGTTCGCACTCAACAACTGCACCTCCCAGTCGCAAACCATTTTAACTCCCCCTCCCATTCCTCAGATGACATGTCCATCATGGGCCTCCTGCAGTGCCACAATGATGCCACCTGAAGATTGCAGGAACAGCAACTCATATTCCGCTTGGGAACCCTGCAGCCCAATGGTATCAATGTGGACTTCACAAGCTTCAAAATCTCCCCCTCCCCCACTGCATCACAAAACCATCCCAACTCGCCCCCAACTCCCTAACTTGTTCTTCCTCTCACCTATCCCCTCCTCCCACCTTAAGCCGCACCTCCATTTTCCACCTACTAACCTCATCCCCCCTCCTTGACCTGTCCGTCCTCCCCGGACTGACCTATCCCCTCCCCACCTCCCCACTTATACTCTCCTCTCCACTTGTCTTCTCCTCTATCAATCTTTGGTCCGCCTCCCCCTGTCTCCCTATTTATTTCAGAACCCTCTCCCCATCCCCCTTTCTGATGAAGGGTCTAGGCCCGAAACGTCAGCTTTTGTGCTCCTGAGATGTTGCTTGGCCTGCTGTGTTCATCCAGCTTCACACTTTGGTATCTTGGATTCTCCAGCATCTGCAGTTCCCATTATCTCCACTCAGCTGTCTGCCTTGGAATTACATTTCACTGTTGTGTCCCCATACCCCAAGGACTGTAACAGTTCACAAAGGCAGCTCACCGCCATATTTTCAGAACAAGACAGTTCAGAACAAGCAATAAATGCTGACTGAGCTACTGATTCACACAACCATGAACAAATTTTAAAAATGCAAATATTAATTAAAATTATATGATGAATCTCATTTTGTCTTTGCAGCAAATTATTTCAATAGACTGAGTCTTTTTTTAGTATTCATTCATACATCCACTTCCAAAAAGCACTTGATAAAGTACCATGCAACAGAATTGTGAGCAAAGTTAGAGTCCATGGAAGAAAAATTGGTTGCATGACAGCAAGCAGAGAGCAAAGGTTTATGGATGATTTTCAGTCTGAACGAAGGTTTATAGGGAAGTTCACCAGGGTCATGTTAGGGCTCTTGTTCCACCTGATATAAATGTTATATATAAATAACCGAGAGCTTAGAGCACGGGCATGATTTCAACATTTTCACAATAGGAAACTTGGAAATGCTATTGATTTTGAGAAGGAAAGTGCAAAAGCAAAGATTGTTAGATTTAATAGATAAACAGCAGATGAAATTTAATGCAGCAAGGTGTGACATGATTTGATTTTGTAGAAAGAATGTGGAAAGACAACAAAGGCCAAAGGATACATTTCTCAAGAGGGCAAAGGAGCAGAAAAACAGCACAAATCATTGAAGGAAGTAAGACAGGTTAAGAGCACTATTAATAAACTATAAACATGCTAAGCCTTATTAATGCAGGAAAAGAGAACAAAAGCAAGGAAATCATGCTAAATGTATAAAATGTATAAAACACAGGTTGAGCTCAACTAAAGTATTGTGTCTAGTTCTAGGTGCCACCTCCAGGAAGAACATGATTCATGAGGATAGGTTCGAAGGATGAGGAAATTCAATTATGTGAATTGATTGGAAAAGTTGGGATTGTTTCCCTTCGAGAAGAGAAGGTTGAGAGCAGGGCAAATGCAACCTCTCGAAAAAATTGGCTGTTGCCCAAAGTGGGAAAACCTGGGGAACAGGAAAAATACTGAATGAACTATGAGGGAAAATTATTCTTACATCTGTGCCAGCACTCAAATTCTGCTCATTGTCATATGCTGGTAGAAGGGATTAAAATAGCACCAAAAAAAATGTGTGGAGACCAAAGCTTGCCATAAACCTTTGTGGCTAGGTTCAGTCTATTGTGGCAGCATTTAGAGCTGTTGCCTCCTCTTTCATATCTTTGTATGAGCATACACCACTTGAACATATTGGAAAAGTTGAATGTATGTAGGGCTGTGACAGATTTGCAGTTATGCGTGAGCAGCTTGGAGTAGAATGGAACTGAATCAGAGGAAGAAAAAGAAGACTTTGTAAGGATCATGGAATCCCTCCAGTGTGAAACAGGCTCTTCAGCCCAACAAGTCCACACTGCCCCTCAGAGTATCCCACCCAGATCGATCCCTCATAACCAACTTAATCTACACATCCCTCAGCATTATGAGCAATATAGCATGGCTAATCTACCTAGCCTGCATGCCTTTGAACTGTGGGAGGAAACTGGAGCACCCAGAGGAAACCCACACAGACACATGGAGAATGTGCAAATTCCACGCAGACAGTTGTCTGAGGGTGGAATTGAACCTGGGTTCCTGGTCCTGTGAGGCTGCGGTGCTAACCATTGAGCCACCGTGCTGCCCACAATGGGAAACATCAGGTTCAATAAATAACTAAGAGATGACATATCATACCAAGGCCGTTAGAAAAAGTAAAAAAGGGAGTATTAGAATGTGACAACACCAATGCAAAGCAGGATCATGCACATGCATGAAAGACAAACACACACACACACACACACACACACACACACACGCACACACACACACACACACACACACGCACACACACACACACACACACACACGCACACACACACGCACACACACACACACACACACACACATATACACAAAATATAGAGAGAACACAATGACAGTTAAAGTCAACGGGAGAGACACACAAAGGGAGAAGCAGACGGACACAGAAACAAGGAGAGAAAGAGAGACAGAGAGAGAGATTCAATGAGAAACAGTGGCAGAGGGAAAGACATAGACAAAGAGGGTAAAAGAGAGATCAAGTGAAACAAAAATATAAGACAACACCACAAGGTCAAGGCAAAGCCATCTCTGTATGAAACAAGGACTTTATAAACACAGCTGCTGGATTACTGAATTCTTAGGGAAATACAGTTTTTCTTTGAATGACATTAGAATCATGCTTAAAAATCTACTAAATCTAAAAAGACAATGGCAGCAGGATTTTATGTTTTTGATGCTGACCATTACATAATTAAAATTAGAACAAATGTAAATGGACCACAAGGCCCAAACTTATTCTGGAACCTGACCTGTCCAGCAATACTGCCAGTTTGGATCATAACAAATGGAGGTCAGGTGGGATTTTTCCGAGGGTTGTCTGGGAAGCTAGGGAGGAGGTGGCGGAGCCTTTGGCCTTGATCTTTGAGTCCTCATTGTCTATAGGTTTAGTACCAGAGGATTGGAGGATTGCAAATGTTGTGTCCTTGTTCAAGAAGGGCAGTAGGGATGACCCAGGTAGACCTGTGAGCCTTACGTCTGTTGTAGGAAAAGTTTTGGAAAGGATTATAAGAGATAGGATTTATAATCATCTAGCAAGCAACAATTTGATTGGAGATGGTCAGCATGGATTCGTCAAGGGCAGGTCGTGACTTACAAATCTCATTGAGTTTTTTGAGCAGATGGCCAAGCATGTGGATGAGGGTAGGGCAGTTGACGTGGTGTACATGGACTTCAGTAAAGCCTTTGATAAGGTTCCACATGGTAGGTTATTGGAGAAAATACAGAGGCACGGGATTGAGGGAGATGTAGCAGTTTGGATTAGAAACTGGCTTTCTATAAAAAGGCAATGAGTGGTGATTGATGGAAAATATTCAGCCTGGAGTCCGGTTACTAGTGTGTGCCTCAAGGATCTGTTTTGGGACCACTGCTGTTTGTCATTTTTATAAATGACTTGGACGCAGGCATTGGCGTGTGGGTTAGTAAGTTTGCAGATGATACTAAAGTCGGTGGAGTGGTGGACAGTGTGGAAGAATGTTGCAGGTTGCAAGGAGACTTGGATAAACTGCAGAATTGGGCCGAAAGGTGGGAAATGGAGTTTAATACAGATAAATGTGAGGTGATTCACTTTGGGAGGAATAATAGGAAGGCAGAATTCAGGGTCAATGGAAATATTCTTGGCAGTGTGGATGTGCAGAGGGATCTTGGCATCCATGTACATAGATCCCTGAAAGTTGCCACCCAGGTTGATAGTGCTGTTAAGAAGACTTACGGTGTTTTAGGTTTTATTGGTAGAGGGATTGAGTTCCGGAGCCGTGATGTCATGCTGCAACTGTACAAAACGCTAGTGCGGCCTCATTTGGAATATTGCGTGCAGTTCTTGTCGCCCCATTACAGGAAGGATGTGGAAGCATTGGAAAAAGTGCAGAGAAGATTTATCAGGATGTTACCTGGTCTGGAGCGCAGGCCCTATGAAGAAAGGCTGAGGGACTTGGGTCTGTTCTCATTGGAGAGAAGGAGGCTAAGAGGGGATTTAATAGAGACATACAGGATGATCAGAGGATTAGATAGGGTGGACAGTGAGAGTCTTTTTCCAAGGATGATGACTTCAGCTTGTACAAGGGGGCATAGCTACAAATTGAGGGGTGATAGATTTAAGACAGATGTCAGAGGCAGGTTCTTTACTCAGAGAGTAGTAAGGGCATGGAACGCCCTGCCTGCCAATGTGGTTAACTCAGCCACATTAGGGACATTTAAACAGTCCTTTGATAAGCATCTGGATAATGATGGGATAGTGTAGAGGGAGGGGCTTAGATTAGTTCACAGGTCAGCGCAACATCAAGGGCCGAGGGGCCTGTTCGGCGCTGTATTGTTCTATGTTCTATGTTTTATGCTCAGGGGGCTTTAACTGCATCGAGCCAGGTCAGTCAAGATGGGGAATTATATGCCAGTTAACAACTTCTGCACTGAAAATTGCTTGAATCTATCATCAAGGAAGAAATAGCAAGACATCAGATAGAAATTGTCCTATTGGGAAACGCAGCATGGGTTCATGAAAGGCAAGTCACGTTTACCGAATTTACAGGATTTCAATGAAGACGATATGAGCGTGCTGGGCAACAGTGACCCAATAGAACATAGAACTGTACAGTACAGTGCGGGACCTTCGGCACATGATGTTCTGCTGAGCTTTTACCTAATCCTAAGGTCTATCTTACCTCCACCCCTACCTTATACTACCATCCATATGCCTCTCTAACAGCCACTTAAATGCCCTTAATGGGGCCAACTCCACTACCCTCTCTGGCAATGCATTCCACGCCCCGACCACTTTCTGAGTAAAGAACCTACCTCTGACATCTCCCCTATATCTACCTCCACTCAATTTAAAACTATGCCGCCTCATAGTAACTATCTCCACCCTAGGAAAAAATCTCTGGTTATCCACTCTATCCATACCTCTGATCATTTTGTACACCTCTATCAAGTCACCTCTCATCCAGTGTCATTCTAAGGAGAAAAGCCCTAGCTCTCTCAACCTATCCTCACAAGACCTTCCCTCCATTCCAGGCAACATCCTGGTAAATCTCCTGTGCACATTTTCCCATGCTTCTGCATCTTTCCTGTAATGAGGTGACCAGAACTGGACACAATACTCCAGATGTGGCCAAACCAGGCTTTTGTATAGCTGGAGCATAACTTCACACCTCTTGAACTTAATCCCTCTATTAATGAAAGCTAACATATGCCTTCTTAACAACTCTATCCACCTGGGTGGCAGCTTTCAGGGAATTGTGGACATGAACCCCAAGATCCCTCAGCTCCTCCCCACTGCCAAGAATGTTTCTGTTAACCATGTATTCTGCTTTAAAGTTTGTCCTTCCAAAATGAATCACCTCACACTTTTCAGGGTTAAACCCCATCTGCCACTTCTCAGCCCAGCTCTGCATCCTATCAATGTCCCTTTGTAACCTAGAACAGCCCTCCGCACTATCCACAACTCAACCTACCTTCACATCACCTACAAATTTACTTATCCACCCTTTCACTCCTTCATCCAAATCATTTACAAAAATCACAAATAGAAGAGGACCCAGAACAGAACCTATTGGTATACCATTCGTAGCTGAGCACCATATTGAATATTTTCTGTCCACTACCACCCTTTGCCTTTTAAGGGTCAGCCAATTCTGAATCCAATCTGCCACATTTCCCCCTATCCCGTGCCTTCTTACCTTCTGCATGAGCCTACCATGGGAAACCTTATCAAACGCCTTGGAATTTTCCTGATCCTATCTGCCAAGGTTTTCTCATGCCGTCTTAGAGCTCTCTTAAACCCTTTCTTCATTTCCTTCCTGGATAACTCATATCTTTCTAGAGCCTTTTCCATTCCTTGTTTCCTAAACCTTATATAAGCATCCTTCTTACTTTAGGGACAAACATATCGAGCACACGCAGTATGCATTCCTTAAACAATCTGTACATTTCAATAGTGCTCTGCCCTGACAGCATCTGTACCCATTTTATGTTACCCAGTTCTTGCCTAACAGAGGATAATTACCTTCCACCAATTCTAAACCTTAACCTGCTATGTGTATCTATCCTTTACCATGACTATTGTAAATGTAACAGAGTTATGATCGCTATTGCCAAAACGTTCTCCTACCAACAGGTCCAACACTTGGCCCGGTTCATTGCTGAGCACTAAATCCAAAGTGGCTTCTCCTCATGTCGGTCTATCTGCATACTGTGTCAGGAACCCTTCCAGAACACACTGGACAAAATCCGCTCCATCTAAACTATTATAACTAAAAAGTTTCCAAACAATATTTGGAAAGTTGACTACAACCCTGTGACTTCTGCACCTTTCCATTATCTGCCTCCCAATCCACTCCTCCACTTCTCTGCAACCATTAAGGGGTCTGTAAAAAAAAAGCCCCAACAAAGTGACTGCTCCTTTCTTGTTCCTGACCTCAACCCAAACTGGCTCTGCAGACATATCATTCTTAAACTGCCTTTCAATAGCTGCTGTACTAGCCCTGACTAGCAATGCCACTCCCCCACCTCTTTTACCACCCTCCTTATTTCTTTTAAAAGATTTAAAACCCAGAACCTCTAACAACTGTTCCTGTCCCTGAGTTACCCAACTTTCTGTAATGGTCACAACATTGTAGTCCCAAGTACTGGCCTATGCTCTAAGTTCATCTGCCTTATTTCTGATACTTCTAACATTGAAGCATATACTCCTTAAACCATCCCAGTGACCACAATTATGCTCCATTGACCGAATTTCTTTATTAACAACGTAACTCCCAGTTGTGTGTGTTGGAAGGCTGAATACCTCATCCTCTGAATTACAGATTCAGTTCCCCATCCCCCGCCAAACTAGTTTAAACCATCCCATATAGCTCGAGCAAACCTCCCTCCCAGGATATTTGTGCCCTTCTAATTCAAGTGCAACTCATTCTTACTGTGCAGGTCCCACCTTGCCCAGAATTTGCTCCAATTATCCACATAGTGGAAGCCCTCCCTCTGCCACCAGCCCTGTAGCTACGTGTTTAGTTGCACTCTCTCCCTAATTCTTACCTCGTTATCACGTGGCACTGGTAGTAATCCAGAGATAATCCAGAAGATGTGGTGTATCTAGATTGCCAAAAGGCATTTGACAAGGTGCCACACAAAAGGCTGCTGCATAAGATAAAGGTACATGGCATTATGGGCAATGTAATAGCATGGATAGAGGATTGGTTAACTGACAGGAAGCAAACAATGTGGATAAATGAGTGCTTTTCTGGTTGGTGATCAGTGACTAGTGAGAACCTTAGGGATCAGTGGCAATCAGTACCTCAGAGACCGCAATTGTTTACAATTTACATAGATGACTTGGAGCTGGGGACCATGTGTATTGTGTCAAAGTTTGTGGATAACATAAGAAGAGTGGTAGAACAAAGTGTGCAGAGGGAACTGAAAGATTGCAGAGGCACATAGATAGTTTAAATGAGTGGGCAAAGGTCTGGCAGATGGAGTACAATGTTGATAAATGTGAATTCATCCACTTTGTTACAAATAACAGTAAAAGGGACTATTACTTGAACAGTAAAAAATTGCAGGATACTGCTATGCAGAGGGACCTGGGTGTCCTCGTGCATGAATCACAGAAGGTTGTTTTGCAGGTGCAACAGGTAATTAAGAAGGCAAATGGAATTCTGCCCTTCATTGCTAGATGGATTGAGTTTAAAAGTAGGAAGGTTATGTTGAAGCTGTATAGGGTCCTGGTGAGTCCACACCTGGAGTACTGTGTGCAGTTTTGGTCTCCTTACTTGAGAAAGGCTACGCTGGCACTGGAAAGGGTACAGAGAAGATTCACTAGGTTGATTCCAGTTTTGAGAGGGCTGGCTTGTGAGGAGAGGCTGAATAGTTTGGGATTATATTCATTGGAATTTAGAAGAATGAAGGGGGATCTTACAGAAACATATAAAATTATGAAGGGAATAGATAAGGCAGAAGCAGGGAGGTTGTTTCCACTGAGATAACAAGGTGTAGAGCTGGATGAACACAGCAGGCCAAGCAGCAGCAGAGGAGAAGGAAAGCTGACGTTTTGGGCCTGGACCCTTCTTCAGAAATGGGGAAGGGGAAGGGGATTCTGAAATAAGTAGGGAGAGAGGGGGAGCCAACAGCAGATGGATAGAGAAGAAGAAAGGTGGAGAGGAGACAAACACGTCAAAGAGGCAGGGTTGGAGCCAGGAAAGGTGAATGTAGGTGAGGAGTTAGGGACAGGATAGGTCAGTTCAGGGAGGACGGACAGGACAAGGTGGTGGGATGAGGCTAGTAATTAGGAGATGGGGGTGGGTCATGAGGCGGGAGAAATGATTATGGAGGAGGGGACAAGCTGGGCTGGTTTTGGGATGTGGTAGGGGGTGGGGAGATTTTGAAGCTTCTAAAGTTCACATTGATACCATTGGGCTGCAGGGCTCCCAAGTGAAATATGAGATGCTGTTCCTGCAGCCTTCGGGTGGCATCATTGTGGCAATGCAGGAGGCCGAGGATGGACATGTTGTCCAAGGAGTGGAAAGGGTAATTGAAATGGTTCGTGACAGGGAGGTGCAGTTGTTTGTCATGAATGAAGCGTAGGTGTTCCGCAAAGCAGCCCCCAGGCCTCCACTTGGTTTCCCCGACGTGGAGGAGGCCACAACAGGAATAGCAGATACAGTATACCACATTAGCAGATATGCAGGTGAACATCTGTTTGATGTAGAAGGTCTTCTTAGGGCCTGGGATGGGGGTTAGTGGGGTGGTGTAGGGACAGGTGTAGCTCTTCCTGCGGTTGTTTTCACTGGCAGGTGAAACTAGAATGGGAGGGCATAGCCTCAAATTAGAGGAACAAATTTAGACTGAATTGAGGAGGAACTTCTTCACCCAAAAGTTGTGAATCTGTAGAATTCCCTGCCCAGTGAAGTAGTTGAGGCTTCCTCATTGAATATTTTTAAAGTTAATTTTTTAAACAATTTTGCAAACAGTAAAGGAATTAAGGGTTATAGTGAAAGGGTGGGTAAGTGGAGCTGAGGCCATGAAAAGATCAGACATAATCTTATTGAATCGCAGAGCGGGCTCGATGGGCCAAATGGCCTACTGCTGCTTCTGGTTCTTATGTTCTCATGTCTTTAACAGTTAGGGTTGTTTCAATAAGATTATTTGAAGCAGTGCCTTTAAGAATAATTATTGCAAAAAGTACAACTTATGGAGTGCCAAAGAAAAGCAATCAGATCAAATTTCAAATTCTTTGTCACAAATATTCAAAGAAGCAATTACTAGTTTGGGATTAAAGCAATTTACTTCTTCTGCCTGCCACACACAATTTGGAAAGATAGCATCAAACGTTTGAAGACCATAATTGGAACTTATTGGCAAGAATATCCTAATAATTAGAATAAAATGATTTCCTTGTCACTGTTTGTCATTAGGATGGCCCCAATAACTTCACATGATTCAATGCTTTTGAACTGATTTATGGACATGAAGCAGAAAGAAAATAATTAATTGATGACAAATGTACGGTAAATTATAGCTCAGAACATATATTTGTAGCCTATTCAGAAAGAAACAAACCAAAGCTTGTGAGTTTACCTAAAAGCAGTTGAAAAGTGCTCAGCAATGGAAACTAGTGCCGATACAAAGGTTAAGACTTGAATGTTGATTTTGGTGTCCAGGTGCTAGTATTGTTATCTGTCTCTGGGGAAGCAAGCGTCACTGTTCCATATCAAATCAAAAAGAAACTCAACCATGTAAATTATGTAGTCGGTACTTCAGAGAGGAGGGAAAATCAACAAGTCATGATAATATATTAAATAGATATTATGACAGGGAGGAATGCTTGAAGGAAAGTAAATTTGTGGTAGTTAAAGAAATAGCAAATGAAATAAAAATATCAGAATGATTGAGAATGAATCAGAGTTAAATATTTCAAATTTGATCGATCCGATAAAAATCTGATTGCACGTATGTAGGTATAGGTTTAAAGGGTTGCATGGCATGATATGTTATTTTCCAGATAACTTTCCAAATGACTTACAATGGCCATCATAGCCTCCAAAATCAAGTTGCAACTGTAGGCCAGAGAAAAACATCTTTTGTCATTTATGATATTAATGTAGGAGATGCTTTACCTAAAAACCATCCTTATATACTTAATCTGGAAACATTGACTTGAGCAAGGGAAGAGATTACATTCATGATGGACAATGACATTATTTAACCAAGCCAAAGTAGCTAAACATGCCTATAATATGGAGCATGCCTATAACGATGGTACTTAAGCCGGTTGAGTCACAAAGATTCTGTATTGCTTGCCACAAAGTCATTGTGGCAGCAAAACTGACTCATGTGCTATCCTAAGATTGGAGGATTGCATTGAAAAAATTGGACATTTTTTAACCCGTTCACGGGATGAGATGTCACTGGTTAGATCAGCATTTATTGCCCTCCATAATTGCCAAGAGGGCAGTTAAGAGACAACCACGTTATTATGAGTCTGGAGTCACGTGTAGGTCAGACCAGGTAAGAATGGTAGTTTCCTTCTCTAAAGGGAATTAGTGAACCAGATAGGTTTTTCTGACAATCGACAATGGATTCATGATCATCATTGGACTTATAATTCCAGATTTTTATTTAATGTTGTGATGGGATTCCAGCCATTGCCCCCAAAATATTACTCGGAGTCTCTGACAGCTCCATTATAATACCACAGGGCTGTCATCTTCCCTGTACAATTCACCACCAGTAGCACCATCAGCTGGGTTCATAATAAGTTTAACTAATGACATTCAGACGTTAACTTTTTCTGAAGAAGGGCCTAGGCCTGAAACATCAGCTTTCCTGTTCCTCTGATGCTGCTTGGCCTGCTGTGTCCATCCAGCTCTACACCTTGTTATCTCAGATTCTCCAGCATCTGCAGCTCCTATTATCTCTGTTAACTTGAAATAAGAGTTGCTTTTTAAATTTCACTGTACAAATGAAAAGTTTTCATATATTAAATTGAAATTAATTAGAAACACAAACCTAAGAAGTTAGTATAGAAGTTCATCTACTTTTGTACTGACTGCCATTTCATTAAACTACATAAGTAGACAAATAGTCTTCAGTAGTGAGAATGAAAGCTGTGGATCAACTGATTACCTCCACTCAGACTGACACACATAAAAATTTCAATGTGAAAACAAATGCAGGTACCTTACAGTCAAAAGTGAGTGAACTTATAATGGGCAACAAAGAAATGGTTGAAGGGCTAAATTGATATCTTCCTTCTGCTTTCACAAAATAGGACGCAAATAATGTACCAGAAATGATGAGGAACATGGGGTTTAGTGAGAGGGAGGGACTGAAGCAATCTGTATCAGTAGAGAAACGGTGTTTGGGAAATAGATGGGATTGAAGACTGATAAATCTCCGGGTCCTGATAAACTACGTCCCAGAGTCCTTAGGGAAGGTGCTCTCGAATTGGTAGTCATCTTCAATGTGCTTTAACCTTTGATACAGTTCCTACAAATTGGAGGGCAACTAATGTAACCCAGTATTTAAACAAGAAAGTAGAGAGAAAATAGTGAATTTTACACCACTGTGTCTGACATTAGTAGTGGGGAAGATGCTAGAGCCCACTATCGAGGCTTTTATGGCAGAGCACTTAGAAAACAGTGGTAAGATCAGACAACATCAGCATGGATTGTCAAACAGTAAATCGTGCTTGAAAAACCTACTGGAATTCTTCAAGGATGCAAGTAATAGAATTGATCAGGGATTCAGCAGTTTATTTGGTCTTTCAGAAGGCTTTCAACAAAGTCCCACATGAGTGATAATGTGTAAAATTAAAGAGCATGAGCTTGGTGGCAGTGTATTGAGATGGATAGAAAATTGATTAGCCAACAGGAAATAATGTAGGAGTAAATGGGTTTTTTTCTGAATGGCAGGCACAGACTGGTGGGGTACTGCACAGATTGGTACTAGGACCCCAGTTATTCACGATATATGTTAATTATTTAGATGTGGGAAGTAAATGTAACATCTTAAAACCTACAGATGACATAAAGTTGGTTGGAAAGTGAGCTGTGAGGACGATGCAGGGGAGTTGCAGTGTTACTTAGCCAAGCTGAGTGAGTGGGTAAATGAATGACTCATGCAGTATAATGTGGATAAAGGAAGGCCCTCTTTGGTAGCAAAAATAAGAAGGCAGATTATTACTTGAATGGCTGTAAATCGAGAGAGGGGAACGTTGAATGATGCAATGATGTCCTTGTGTGCCTATGACTGAAAGTGAGCAACGGGTGTACCAGGCAATAAAGAAGGCAAACTGTACATAGCGAGAGGATTTGAGTACAGGAGCAAGGGCGTCTTGCTGCAATTGTGTAGAGCACATCTAGAATATCCTGGGCAGTGTTTGTCTTCTTATCTGAGGAAGAATGTCCTAGATATAGAGGGATTACAGCAAAGAATAACCAAATTGAATTCTGGGATGGCAGGACTGAGGAGAGATTGAATCAGTTTGGATTGTACTCACTGGAGTTTGGAAGAATGGGGAATCCCATTGAAACCAATAAAATTTTAATAGGACTAGACAGGTTAGTAGTAGGAAGGATGCTTCCAACAGTGGGAGAGTCTGGAACCAAGCTTTGTACTTTAAGGATAAGGGATAAACCTTTTAGGACAGAGAGGAGGAGAAGTTTCTTCACCCAGACAGTGGTTAGATTGTGCAATTCATTAGCACAGAAAGTGGTTGAGGCCAAAGCATGGTGTGCTTTCAAGAAGCAAGTAGATACTGCCCTTGTGACCAGCCATGATCATAGTGAATGGCAAAACAGCCTCGAGGGGTCGCATGGCCCACACCTGCTCCTTTCCTCCATATTTCTATCTGCTTCTATTGCAGTCTTTTTCAAAAGTTGACATTTCATTTTGTTTATGCAATGGCTTTATAGACTTATAGATTCACACAAATATTCCAAAACTGCAAACTGGAAGATAATGTGAAAGAAAGTAATCTCATCTCTAACCCACTCTATAGCAATAATTGTTCATTGTGTAAACTTCCCAAAGATTAATCTTGTAATTGTTGCAGAAGTACATAGTATTGCATCTTATAGACCATATTGCACATTATAACAGACAAGTCTTCTTATCCATTTCCTGTGGTGTAAAACAATGGGAATGTTTAACTCGTTTCATCATATTCATCTTTTATAACTTTTTTTTAAACTGTAATGATAAATGTGGCATTTTTATTCATACTAATACACAGCATTCATTTTCCAAGCTTATTTTGGGAGGGATCTCAAGTTTGCAGTTTAGATTAGAATACCTAATATTTTTGCACCTGCCCTGAGAGAACACTTAATGGAGATATCAAAATAAATAGGGGTTTTTGCAGACAGAGAGAAATTTATTCCATTTGTAGACAGATTGTGAATGAAACGGTACAGATTGAAGGAAATTTGCAAAAATGCAACAATGGAAAAAAAACTGTCACACAGCAAGTGCTTGGGATATGGAATGTATCGCCTGAGAATGTAGTGGAGATAGGTTCATTTGAGGTATTCAAGAGATTCATTAATTAAAAAATAAAAATGTACGGGGAAAGTCAGCACAGACACAATGGGCCAAATGGCCTCCCTCTAGATTTCACTTCTCATCGGCCTGGCTCTATTTTTTAACCTCATTGACTCTTAGCCAATGGAAACACCCTCTTCTCTATCTGTTTTCTTTACTACATTGAACATTTTGATTAAATCACCTTTCTAACTTTCAGGGTATACAATTCAAGAGTAACCTCTTCTCCCTCAGAGTTCTGCTATAATTCTGGTAGGTCTACAATTTCTGAGGCTAATATATCATTCCAAAGATGGAAGGGCCTGATCTGCAAATTTATAACTCAGGTTACAGTGCTGCAGAATTATAAGTTAAGAAAAATTAAATTTAAAAAGTAAAATTGTTACAATAGTGACGTTTTACTTCATACTGGCTCCAATTCAAAATTCCTTTGCATTTAATTGTCATTGCATGTCTGTGTGTTACTTCCATACCTTTAATGAAAACAGTTATAGATATTCATCTTTTACTGACTGGACCAGACACTTCCTTCAATTCAAGAACATCACAACATTGATATTTGTTATTGGAAAGCAAGGATGAAATTTTGGTGGTTTCCTGCCTAATTTATTAAAACACTTTGATGTTAAAATGCAAAGCATTAGGGACAGAGACAGCTTATTCACCATGATAGTTGGAGCACGTTACACAGGAGAGCTTCACAATCTCCTGATTAATGTCCTCACAACATCACCAAATTAAATAGCAGCGCAGGGGACCTATTTCCACCACTTGGAAATACCTTTTAGGTGGTAAATATCCATCTACATTATTATTTGTATGAAAATGTGAATGTGATGTGTATTATGCCTGTACTCTCCCTTGTGTAGTCAATGTAAAATAATGTCAAATTAACAAGCATGCCTCGTACATCATATTTGATATTAGGACTCTGGAGGACAATTGTGTTCAAACTACACTGGCAATTGACTAACAAGTGTGACATAAGGTTGAGGCCTTTCAGATGTTGAAAGCATGATCCCGGTATCACATAGCTATTGTGCAACCATCCTGTAGCACTGCCCTTTTTAATTCACTTCTGATACCAAGAAAGTCCATATCGATTTTCATCCTGCTATTGTTTTCATTCTGAATAATTGATGGGATCATTTTTCCATCATCATCATCTGCAAAGGGAAATTTTGTGTGAAAAATAATCAATTGAACAAATGTCACAGGTCGCTTTGTTTTGTTTCTCTGCCTTCATCTTTGTGCGAAACACCCTGGGGACTGAGAGGAGATATTAAGGATTGGGAGAAAAATATATCATTGATTGCTGTTAACATTTCATAAAACATCGAATGGCACCAGGAGACCATCAGCCAGAAACAGCAACCGAAGTGAAGTCAGACAATGGTTTGATTTTCTTACAAAGTTTCACATGTCACTTTAGCAGATATCCAACTTTTTTAAGCTGAAAGATATATTACTACATTCCTGCTCAGGCAAACTTTGCCATTGGCTGAAATGTTCCCCATCTTCATTTTAGAATTCAAAGACATAAATCAACAAAACCAATCATATGACTGTATCGCTTCATAATGTGTCATTAAGTCCATTTCCTTCACTCGCTGTTTTTTTGTTTCAATGCAGATTTGCTATCTGATAGAATTGGAAGTGAGGCATTGCATTTTTGAGTGAGTAGGCATCTGTAAGTTTGTGAAATGTAAACTTAGCACCGTAGAGATTTTTGTACGTGTGGTGTAGCAGGTGAGGAGCTTCATCTAAAGACATATCAGAAATTCCATGGGCCCAAATAATCACAATGAACATTGAGACACCTACATTCACAAGGGTCAGCCAAATTAAAATATCTTCAACATATTGCAAACACTGTAAAAGTCCTGATAATGAACCTTCCCACCTAAGATTGGGAAGGAGTGTTCTTTGCAGGATTTAATGGCCTGTAGCAATCTGTAAAAGGATATAGGAGACTTCAGCTAAGATGTCTACCATGCACACACAGCCTGCTAGTCAAAAGTAGTTTTACATCTACACTCTACAAGCCTCCATGATCCCAGCATTCTTTTGGCTCAAGCTTTTTGTGTATCTCTGATTTTAATCACTTTACGACTGACATGCATGCATTTTTTTATTTTCTCAAAAGCTATGGGCATTGATAATAAAATGGCCTATCTAATTGCTCTGGAGAAGGTTATTCTAGCCCTTGAGGTCTAGGGAAACCCACAATGATATTGGAAAGGAAGTTCACATCTTTCAAAAGACCAAACAGCAGAGAAGGAATGGGAACATAGTTCCAAGTCAATAAAATGGGGGACATTGAAGCATAGAAAATAGAATCAGGAGTAGGCCATTTAGCCCTTGGAGCCTGTTCTACTATTCAATATGATCATCAATGATCATTCAAATCAGTACTCTCCTCCTGCTTTGTCCCCATACACTTTGATCGCTTCAGTCCTAAGAGCTCGATCTAACTCCTTAAAAACATTCAACGCTTTCTATGCAAAGAATTCCACAGGCTCACTATTCTCTGGGTGAAGAAATTTCTCCTCACCTCAGTCCTAAATGGTCAATCCCATACCCTTAAGCTGTAACCCTTTGTTCTAGACTCCCCAGTCACCAGGAGCATTCTTCTTTCATCTAACCTGTCTAGTTCAAACTGCTAACCTCATCCCACCTCCTTGACCTGTCCGTCTTCCCTGGACTGACCTATCCCCTCCCTACCTCCCCACCTACACTCTCTCCACCTATCTTCTTTACTCTCCATCTTCGGTCCACCTCCCCCTCTCTCCCTATTTATTCCAGTTCCCTCCCCCCATCCCCCTCTCTGATGAAGGGTCTAGGCCCGAAACGTCAGCTTTTGTGCTCCTGAGATGCTGCTTGGCCTGCTGTGTTCATCCAGCCTCACAGTTTATTATCTTGGAATCTCCAGCATCTGCAGTTCCCATTATCTCTAGTTCAAACAGAATTTTGTACGTTTCTCTGAGATCCCCCCTCATTCTTCTGAACTTTGATCAGTACAATCCTAACCAACTGAATCTCTCCTCATACATAAGTCCTGCCATCCTAGGAATCAGTCTGATAAACCTTCACTGCACTCCCTCTGTAGCAAGAATATCCTTCCTTGGATGATGAGACTAAAACCACATACAATATTCCAAGTGAGGCCACACCAATGTCTTGTACAACTGCAGTGAGACATCATTGTTCCTGTACCCGAATCTTCTTGCAATGAAGGCCAACATAGAGTTTCCTTCTTTTGCCTGCTGCACCTGCATGCTCACTTTCAGCAACTGATTTTGTTGCAACTTTCTTTACCAAATCTATCACCAATCGGGTGGCGGTGCTCCCATTTAACTCCTGCCCTTGCCCTTTGCGGTTGTAGATGTTGCAGGTAAGGAGAGTGCTATTGAAGGATCCTTGCTGAGACTGCTGCTGTCCATCTTGTAGTCGGTAGACATACTGCTGCTATTGTGAACCAGCAGTGAAGGGAGTGAATGTTAACAGTTGTGGATGGGGTGCCAATCAAGCAGGCTGTTTTGACTAGGATGGTACCAACCTTCTTGAATTCTTGGAGCTGCACTCATCCAAGCCAGTGGACAGTGTTCCATCACGCTCCTGACTCATGCTTTATAGATTTAGACAAGCATTGGAAAGATAGGAGACAAGTTACTTGCCACAGAATTTTTTGCCTCTCCTTGCTCTCATTGCCATAATATTTACACGTCTGGTCCAATTCAGTTACTGGTCAATGGTAAGACCCATGATGTTGAGATGGGGGCATTCAGCAGTGATATATGCTTTTGAGACAAGGGAGATTAGTAAATTCTGTCATGTTGGAGATGGTCATTGGTTGGCGCCTGTGTGGCGTGAATGTTGCTTGCCACTTATCAAACCTAACCTGAATGTTGTCCAAGTCTTGCTGTATATGAACATGAACTGTTCAGGATTTGAGTTGTGAATCATGCTGAACATTGTGTAAACATTACCCAACACCCCTATTTCAGAGCTTATGATGGGGAAGATCCTGAGGAAGCAGCTGAAGATGCCAAATTTTCCGTAAGGGCCTAACACTGTCATTAAGCACTTTGGGGTACTTTACAGTGTTAGAAATTGTTGTATAAATACAGTTATTATTAGATTTGCACAAATGTCTTTGCTCAAGGTTCACTTAAGTCAATTGTCATTCATGACCGTGAAAATTAACGAAACTATTTCATTCAGCTAGTTGGCCCATTGGGCCATTGGCCCAAAGTTGTGGCATTGATTGAAAACTGATGTAGTTCTTTCTCAGCTTTCTGCACTTCAATAATTTTTAAATTATTCCAGTTTTACTCCCCTAAACCATTCCTGCACACAGTACTGTTCGAAGTATGGTGCAGTAATACTTAATGCAGTGCTAAGAAATTGACTGAAAGAAAATATGTTTTAACCATGGTGGTTAAATTTTGTATGGTCTAATCAATGTAGACCCTCTTTGCATCAGTTTGGTGTATCATATTCACCTTTGAAAAGCTCCACTATATCCCTGTACTCCTGAACCAAAATGGTTTTTGCTATGCCTTTACTTAGAGAATTGAGGTGGCTAAAATTTAATAAGCCTAACCAAGTCAGGAGGTCATGATGCTCATTTTGGTGAATGACACTCCACGTCAATCCTTGCCCCTGACACTCTATTGAGTATCAGTCTCAAGTACTTTCTTTTCTCTGCAGGTTTCTCCGTTGATGTAGCAGGCGAAAAATTTCAGGGCCAAAGGCCTGTAGATAAACTCACATGTTCTTTGAAAATTCTTAGGAAAACACGATGTCAGATTTTACTAAGTACTTTCAAAATACTCTGAAATAACTTTCAACGTAATGAAATAATTAATTATTCATGATAGCAGTTATTAAATACGGCATTAAAGATAAAGCATCCAGCTTCAGGTGTGGAAACTCCATCTTCCACCTTCTTACCCATTCATTTAACCTGCCTGTATCATTTTACAGCCTCCTGCATTCTTCTCACAGTTTACATCTCCACTTGGCTTTGTATTGTCAACAAACATGGATACATTACACTGCCTTTACATCTAAGTCATTGATATAGATTACATATGGTTGAATATCTACCGCTGATCTTTGTGGTATCCTACAGCTCACAGTCTGTCAACTTGAAAACAAGCCATATATCTTTACTCATTGCATCCTGTCAGTTCATCAATCCTCCATCCATATTAATATATTAATATATTACCCACAACACTGTCCATCTTTACGATGGGTCTGTTTTTTTGGATCCTTTTAAATGTATTTCAGAAATCCCAGCATACTACAACATTGCTCCCCCTCATGTACATTACAAGTTACATTCTCAAAAAATGCTAAGGAATCTGCTAAATATTAGTTCCATTTCATAAAACCTGGTTGACTCTGTCTAATCTTACTATGATTTTATAAGCGCATTGATAATACATTAGAAATATGTTCTTATATACTTCCTTGATAATAAATTCCAGCATTTTTCCTATGATGTCAGGCTACTTTGTCAATAGTTGGCAGTTTTCTCTCTCCCTTTTCTCTTAATTAGCTATGTTACAACTTGCTAACTTCCACTCCTCTGGAAACATTCTAGAACTGAGAAAATGTTGGAATATCCTGACTTCTGGATCAATAGTGCCACAGTTATCTCCTTTAGAACCTTAATATATGGGCAATCTGGTTCTAGAGCTTTGTTCACATGTAGTCATTAAGTACCCCAAATACTTCCCTCTGCCAATATAATTACTTTAAGAATCCTCACACTAATTCGACTCTTGGTTTACCTCAAACTGCTATTTTTAACTACTATCTTTCACAAACTACTATCTTTTCTACTGTGAAGATAGACACAAAGGGCTTTCTCAGCCTCGTGGAAGTGGATTTGGAGATAGGGCAGGGAAAGGATTGTTCCAGAGGCAGTTTAGGATCTGGGTTAACTGACCACTCCATGGAGGTAGTAACAGATCAGACCCCACCCAGGGGCCATTTTGCAATCATGTCACCAGCTTCCTGTTATTGAAATGAAGCCCCTCCACTGTGTGTAGAGCCCAACAGGCCATTGGAGACAGTCACAAGCAGTAAACCCAGTGGACCTCAGAAGTGAATGCTCTATGCTTCATTGATAGAACCTAGATGATCAGAGTCTGACTTTACATGTCTGAAAAGGCACACCTAACTAAAGGTCAACATTCTCTGTAAGCTGTGATCTGCACAGCTTCCAGTTTTGGGACCCACTGCTTCAAGGACATCAGAGGTCCACACAGAAGAAAAAAATAATTACAGGAAACATGGGTTCAGTCTTGTTATTTACTGTCTTCACTGCAGGCAAATAAGGGAACCACTATGTTGAGGCATCTTGCTCTCTCCTATTGCCCTCAGCAATGGCTGTTTGATATCTCTGCAGACCTCTGATTGGGCCTCCCACTTTCTAGTCTTCTCACCACCCTTCACTGCTTACAGTTATCTGAATTCCTTCCTAATTAGTAGTCATTGGGAAGATCAGACCCAAAATTCCACAAGATCATATTTGATTTCCTGACCTATAGGGAATGGCCATCTGTAACATGTACAAATCTAAGTACTATTCTTAGATATTCAATGATATTACCATTGCTGCTCCACCGCTATTACCAATCGGAATGTTTCAATTGACCAGAACTGAACTGGATGACACTCATAAAGAATGTGGTTACAGAAGCAGATCAGATGCTAGAAATTGTGCAAAATTAATTTAACACCTCAACCATAAAGCCTATCCACCATCTACAATGTACATGTTAGGGGTATGATGAAGTATTTTCTACTTACCTGAATGGCCTCAGCATCAGCAACACTCAAGAATCCTGATGCTTCCCAGATTAAAGCAGCCAGTGTGATTAGCACCAAATGCACAAATATTCACTCCCGCCACCACCAACACTTAATAGCAGCTATATGGGCCATTGATACGATGCACTGCAGAAATTTGCCAAAGAACCTGAGGCAACACAGTTCAAACACATGACTACTAAAATCTAGAAGACAAAGGCAGCAGATAAGTCAGAATATCACCTGTTGCAATGTCCCAAAGCACCCACCTTCCTAACTTACAACAATATCATCATTCATTAGTGTTGCTGGATCAAAATCTTCCTGAATAGCATAATGCATGAAACTGTGCCAAATTGAATACAACAGATCAAGAAAGTAGTTTGCCACAACTTTCTCAAGAGCAACTAAGGATGGGCAATGAATGCTGTTTCAGGGGGTAATGCCCACATCCCTAAATAATTTTAAAAAAGAACAAACTCCAGAGGTAAGGTGGAAATGACTCCAATGACATCCAGGCATAATTTGATCAAGTAACACATTTTGAAAATATGCGATCTCAGTACTTTTTAAAGCGAAAAGACTATCTGGAGCCAAGGAAGCAAACATTGAACTTTTAAACACTTTGCTAAGCAAAAGGCATCGATCACAACACAACAATTCTGCAGCTGAAAGGAGCAGGGGCCTCAAACCAAGATGTACCGTCTAAAGAAATTTCAGAGCGGTTACATGCTTCCCTTTATAAACATAGAAATACAGAAGATAGGAGAAGGAGGAGGTCATTCAGCCCTTTGAGCCTGCTCCGTCATTCCTTAAGATCATTGCTGATTGACCTATAGCCTAATCCTGCATTCGCCCCATAATCTTTGATCCCATTTGCCCCAAGTGCTATACCTAGTCACCTCTTGGATGCATTCAATATTTTGCATCAACTACTTCCTGTAGTAATGAATTCCACAGGCTCACCAACCTTTGGGTGAAGAAATGCCTCCTCAGCTCCATCTTAAATCGTCTACCCAAAGTAGCCCTGGTTCTGGACACACCCACCATTCAGAACATCGTCTCTTAAGTCGCTATGAGAACCTCGCTCATTAATCTGAACTCTAGCAAAAACAATCCCAACCTAGTCAATCTCTCCTCATACGTCAGACCCGCCTTCCCTGGAATCAGCCTGGTAAACTTTCGCTGGTCTCCCTGAGAGTAAGAATGTTCTCCCTTAGAAAACAACTCCAAAACTGCACACAATACTCTCAGTGTGGTCTCACTAAGACCCTGTACAACTGCAACAACACATCCCTGCTCCTGTATCCAAAACCTCCCGCAATGAAGGCCAACATCCCATTTGTCTTCTTTACCGCCTGCTACACCTGCATGCTTACCTTCAGCGACCGGTGCACAAGGACACCCAGGTCCCACTACAGGCTCCCCTCTCCCAATTTACTGCCATTCAGGTAGTAATCTGCCTTATTGTTTTTACCTCCAAAGTAACCAACCACACTTATACAAATTATACTATATTTGCCATTGATTTACGCACTCAGCCAACGTGTTGAGACCATGTTGAAGGATCTCCTCATCCTCATCACAGTTTATCCTTCAACCCAACTTGATACCATCTGCAAACATGAAGATTTTGTATTTTGTTCCCTCATACAAATCACCATATATGTTGTGAATGGCTGGAGTCCCAGCAATGATTCCTGTGGCAACCCACTAGTTACTGCCAGCCAATTTGAAAAGGATCTATTAATTCCTATTCTTTGTTTCCTCTCTGCCAATCAGGTTCCTATCCATCTCAATATACTTCCCTCAATCCCATGCGCTTCAATTTTGCACATAAATCTCCTACGTAGGACTTTATCAAACACTTTCTGAAAGTCCAAATATACTATATTGACTGGTTCCCTCTTCTAACTTGACTAGTTACATCTTCATAGAATTCCAATAGATTTGTCAAGCATGGTTTCCCCTTCATAAATCCTTGCTGACTCTGTCTGATCCTGCCACTGCTTTCTAAATGCTGCACTATAAAGTCCTTGACAATGGATTTGAAAATTTTCCCCACTACCAGTGTTAGACTCACCTGTCAAAATTCCCTATTTTCCCTCTACCTCCCTTTTTGAATATTAGAGTGACATTCTCCAAAGTCCAATCTGCAGGGAGTGTTCCGGAGTCTATAGAACCCTGGAAGATGACCATCAATGCATCTGTTATTTCTACAGCTACTTCCTTAAGTACTCTGGGATGTACATTATCAGGCCCTGGGGATTTATTGATCTTCAATCCCAACAATTTTCCCAGCACCATTTCTCTACTAATATTGATCTCCCGAAGTTCTTTCCTCTCACTAAATCTTGCATGTGCTAACAATTCTGGCATCTGATTTGTGTTCTCTTTTGTGGAGGCAGAACGAAAATATGTATTCAGTTCCTCAGTCATGTCTTTGTCCCCTATTATACATTCCCCTGTTTCTGTCTGTAAGGGACCTACATTTGTCTTTACTAATCTCTTTCTCTTCACACACCTATAGAAACTCTTAGCATCAGCCTTTATGTTCCCTGCAAGTTTACTTTTGTACTCTATTTTCCTCCTCTTAATCAATCTCTTGGTCCTTCTTTGCTGAATTCTAAACAGTTCCCAATCCTCAGATTTATTATTTTTCTTGGCCAATCTGTATGCTTTTTCCTTGGATTGGATACTATCTCTTATGTCCTTTGTAAGCCATGGACTGGCCCTCTTACCCATTTTGCTTTTGCAACAGGCAGGAATAAGCAGTTGTTGCAGTTCCTTAATGCTTGCCATTGCCTATCCACAGTCATCCCTTTAAGTAACTCTCCCCAATCTATCAAGGCCAACTCACACAGCAGATCCTCATAGTTTCCTTTATTAATGTTCACCATCCTAATCTCTGAATCAACAACCTCACTCTCCATCTTGATAAAAAAAAACTGTCACGTTATGGTCGCTCTTCCCCAAGGGTGCTTGCACAACTAGATTTGCAAAAATTGCCTTCTCATTACACAGCACCCAATCTAAGGCCAACTGTCTAGTTGGTTCATCCACATATTGGTCAAGAAAATCATCCCATATACACTCCAGGAATTCTTCCTCTGTAGCATTTAGGCTAGTTTGATTTGCCCAATCTATGTGCATATTAAAATCGCCCATTATCACTGATATTCACCTATCATATGCATCTCTAATTTCCTGTTTAATGCCATCCTCGACATCACTACTGCAGTTTGGGGGGCTATGTATGACACCTACCAATGTTTTGTGTCCCTTGGAATTTCGCAACTCCATCCATACAGACCCCACATTGTCAGAGCTAATATCATTTCTCACTAATTATGTCAATTTCCTCTGCTGCTCCTTCACATATTTCTTTTTGCCTGTCCTTTCTAAATGCTGAATACTCTGAGACATTCAGTTGCCATCCCTAATCACCCTGCAGCCATGTCTCTATAATCCCAATTATGTTGCCCCTGTTTACATCCATCTGCATGATTAGTTCATCTACTTTATTACAGATGCTCTGAGCATTAAAGCACAAAGCCTTTAAGCTTGTCTTTTTAACAGTGTTTGTTTTGCTCTTATTTTTCTCAATAGTCCTGTTTGAATCTTGTCCTTGGTTTCTCAGCCTATCACGTTTCTTATTCCCTTTTCTAGCTTCTGTATTTGTCCTTACTGTCTTCTTCTCTGACTCCTTACATAGGCTCCCATCCCTCTGGCGCATTTGTTTAAACCCTCCCTAACTGCTCTAGCAAACAGTCCCCTTTGACCATCAGTCCCATTCCTGCCCAGGTATAACCTGACCAGTTCGGACAGATTCCACCTCCCCATGAACCAGTGCCAATGCCCCAGGAATCTGAAACCCTCCCCCTGACACCACCTTTACAGCCATGTATTCATCAGGTTGTGTGTGATAAAATTCATTTCAATGTGATATAACTATGGCATTTCTGAAGTCGATTTCAAAGACAATTTGAGACCGGACTGGAAAGCAACTTCCCAGTGTTCATTTTTTGCCCTTTCTTTTCAACTCCTCTCAGTAAAGTGAGCTTAAAACCCACTGAGAGTCATCATTATCACTTGAGAAAACTTTCTGGTAAGGATTTTCTTAGAATCTACTGCACCATGTGAAGTAAAGGACATTCAGCTAACTAGAACTGTTCCAGAAGGACACCACAATGGATGTCAGCATTTATTGCCTACCCCAAGTTACTCAGAGGGCAGTTAAGAGCCAACTACATTGCGTCAAATGCACCCTTAAGGCCTCACTGGTGAAGTGTGGTATTCCCACAGGCATCTGGGAATTACTGACCCAGTAATGTCCAAAGTGGAAGAGGAACATACAGGGAGGCGTCATGCACCTTTACAATTGCCGTCTGGAAAATGTGGAAGCCAGGCTAAAAGAGCAAAAGAGGCTCACTGCCGCACTGACAGCTCACCTACACCTTCCCATGACCACCACCTGCCCCAAGTGTAGCAAGCTTGCGGTAGCTACATCAGTCTGTATAGCCACCTATGGACTCTCTCTGAGAATCATCCATATCTACAGGGAACAGCTGATGATGATGCCTGTGGGTCTGGAGTCACATATAGACCAGGCCAAGTAAGGATGGCAGTTTCCCTCCCAAAGGACATTAATGTACCAGATGGGTTTTCTGACAATTGACAATGGATTCATGGTCATCATTAGACTGTCAATTGCAGAATTTTTTTTTATCAAATTCAAATTCCAAGTAAATTTGTTTTGTTTTGGTAATAAACCAGTTTTTAATGTTGACTGAAGGAATTGGTAAGTCGTAGGAGCAAATGTAGGTCACTGAGCCCAGCAATTCTGCTCTCCCATTTAATGAGGTCATGGCTGATCTGATTATCCTCAACTTCACTTTCTTGCCTTTTCCCCAAAACCCTTGATTGCCTTACTGATTAGACATCTACCTATCTCAGCCTTGAAAATTCTAATGACCAAGCCTTGAAAAACCTCTCCAGTAAAGAATTACACAGATTCACAACGCTCTGAGACAAGAAATTCTTCTCATTTCAGTTCAGATTCAATTATAACAGAGGATGCTAGAATTAGAATTTCAAAGAGAAAAGAAGGGAAGAGAAAAAGCATTTCTGAGAGAAAACGAAGAGAGAGGGCAGAAAAGGAAAGAGAAAGGCAGTAGTAAAGGGCATTTCCAAAGGCATAATAAGAGAAGCAGGAACGTTGTGGAAGTGGGAAAGTGTTATTATGGCTGAAATAATGAACAGAGGATTCCATTGAAATCATTGAAAATATTGATAGGAAATGTCTGACTCCATTTCAGAGCTAAATGTGGAGCTATTTAAATTTGTACACACAATCATAAAGTTTGAATAAAAGGACACAGAAACAATTTAGGTTTTATTTGAAAGTGGACAAAATAAATTAGGTGATCCATAAAACACTGGACACTGTTACTGAAGAGCAGGCAAACTGGCAAACCTGATGAAATTTCTTTCAGGTTTCCACAGACTTTGAGATTACCAATTACCATCGAGAATCATCTTTACCACTCAGGGAGCAATCCTGAAGAGTATCTCCTTGAAACTTACCTCATTATATGAAGCAAAGAGAAGCCAGCCAACCGCAACTGTTCCAGGATGACACCACAGGGCCTGCAGCTCAGGTATGAGCCGAATACCTTTGGAATTAGAGCCATTTAGGACAATGTATGTCATACCCTCTTATGTGCCAAACTATAAATTGACCAAAGTACTTTGAAGTTAATACTGCAGCATGTAAATTTATTTGTTCTTCCTCAGATTCGGATACGTGTGTATCAATTATTTTAGTAGAAGATAGTACTCTTGTTTCATTTTGTAGTAGTCCAGTGATTTGTTGGCCACCAATAAAACTTGGCTGACTTATTTTTAACATTGTGACAGCAATCTAGATAACTGGCCATATGACCAATCTGGACAAATTTGTAAGGACCAGTATGGGTGTTTGACTAGGAAAGGAAGTGGTGCACTCCTCCAACTTTGGTTGCAACATAGAAACAGAAGTAGCCTTTCAGCCATTCCATATGATCATGGCTAATCATTAACTTCAGTGCCTTTTTCCCACATAACCTCCACATATGAACATAGGAACAGGAATAGGTCATTCAGCCCCTTAAGACTGTTCCACAATTCAATGATATCATGGTTGACCTGCGGCCTAACTCCATATATCTGTCTTTGGCCCATTTCCCTTAATATCTTTGCGCAACAAAAATATAACAACTGGCCCTATATCCACTATCATTGTAGAAGAGAGTTCCAAACACCCACCATCGTTTGTGTGCAGAAGTGCTTTCTTACCTCTCTCCTGAATGGTCTTGACTAATTCTCAGACTATGCCCAGTAATTCTAGAATCCCTACCAGTAGAAATAGCTTACCGTTATCTACCCTGTCTTTTCGTGTTAATATCTAGAAGAGATTAATGTTTAATTTTTTAAATTCTAGAGAAACCAGGCCTTTATGTAATCTCCCCTCATAACTTAACCCCTGAAGTCTGAGCATCATTTTTATAAACCCATATTGTCCTTGCTGCAAGACCAATGAATCCTTCCTGAGATGTTTTCCCAGATCTACTCATATCCTTTTACATCACTGGTCTTTATAAATCTGTGAATTTCCACTGTAAACATATTTAACAACTAACTTCCTTATTCCTGTAGGACAGAGAATCCCAAAGTTGTAGGATCAATGTCATCAAGTAAAATTGGGTCAATGGAGTCATAGGGAAAACCCTCCATTGTTTGCATTCATACCTAGCACAAAAGAAGATGTTTGAGGTTGTTGGATGTTGATAAGCTCAGTCCCAGGACATCATTTCAGGAGTTCCTTGGATAGTGCCCAAGACCCCACCATCTTTAGATGCTTCATCAACAACCATTCCTCTAATAATGGGTCACAAGTGGGGATGTTCTTTGATAATTACACAACTTTCAGCACTAATTGTGACTCTTCAGACACTGAAGCAGCCGTGTCCTATGTGCAGTGAGACTTGGACAACATCCAGGTTGGGGATGGTAAATGCCACACAATTATCAGGCAATAACCATTTCCAACAAGACAGAATCTAACCCTCGGCTCCTAGCATTCAATTATATGCCATCACTGAAATTCCACTATAAACAGCAAGGTGTTTAATCGTGCAGAAACTGTACTGATAAATCATATAAATAATGTGGTCACAATTGCAGGTCAGAGGCTAGGAATTCTGCACAAATAACTCAAGTTTTCCCAATACTTGTCTCCCATTTGCAAGTCAACATCAGGATTATGATAGAATGGTCTCCACCTATCCAATAAGGACAAATTAATCCATTTGATTGGTACCCCATTCATCACTTTCATGTTCACTCCCCTCCCCACCAATATACGGTGACAAAATCTAGCAGCTGCAATGCAGGCTCCTTCAGCAACGCATTGCAAACACACAATGTCTACTACCTAGAATGACAAGGGCAGAAATTGCATTGGAATACCATCACCTGCAAGTACCCCTCAAAGCTGCACATCATCCTAACGTAGAATTATTTCACTGTCTCTTCAGTCACTGGGTCAAAAAAACCTGGAACCCTCTTCCTACAGCATTATGAATGTCCCTTCACCCCAAAGACTTCAGCAGTTCAGAAGGCAGACCATTACCATCTCTTTAAGAGAAGTTAGGTTTGGACAATAAATAACCATTGAGACATAGCCTACCACTGAGAAATGTGCAGATATCATGAATGAATTTTAAAATTCAGAGGCCATGCAAACAGGGCTTAAGGATGAGTGCAGGGGATTGAAACAAAGGCCCTGGTTTGGAGGGCACACAGAAAAAAGTTAAATAGGGGGTTTACTTTGGAGAAGATGACTCAAATAGACCAAAGAGGCTCTGAATTGTTGTAGACCCCTTCATGCTGCTCTGCAGCTCACCCAGTAGAACCTGGCATGTTGCCCACTTGCCTTGGTCTTCCCCTGCTGCACATAAAAGAGCAGTAGATACAGAATGAGACTCCCATGCATACATTATGTGGCTCTAAGAGGCGGACGGACTGCCTGACACATCAACCACGCCCCTTCCCCATAAAATGGGAGGTTGATCAGGGATGGGCAAGAAGGCAGTGATAAGGCCTCCCCACCTTCTCAAATGCCAGTTAGATCTCAAAAATCGAGCCTTGCTATTATATTAATATATTAATATCTGGCCTCAGTAACCAGAGTTCCATAGTTTTCAGCAATTGGGTAAGAATAAATCTGAGATGAAGATAGAATGATGAGACCCAATTTTACCAGTGCACATCCAAGAGGAAGAAAAAACACATACAACTATTTCCATTTCAGTGTTCTCCAACACTCTGTTTTTACACCCGACAAAATAAGTAAGAGGAATGTTAAAGGAACAATAGTGGAGAGTTTGCAGAAGCATTGGCAATGACACCAACAATAAAATAGAAACAAAAAATATGTTAATATAGATCACGTACTTTTGAATCTTGGTGACCGCATTGCAAAGGCTGCTTACATTTTTGTTACAATATTTTTATAAAAAGTCAACCATTGATTTTTGTGAAGTTAGCTGTTATCACTGATTGCCCTTGAAATATTTTAGTTGTAAATTATCGCAATTATGGAACACTATCAAGCTTTGAATATCTCATTGATTTTCCACAATTTTTAGTGACTATTGGGAAAATCTAAATATCTCCATGGTAGCTTCAAATAATTGGAAAATGTTGGGTTTAAAGTTTTTTTCAGAGTGCTTCAGAATTACATAATATTAATTTATTTCTAAACAAGACAATGAGAAGTGTAATGTTAGAAAAAACAAAACATTGTGAAAATGTGAATACCAGCTATGCATTCACAATAACAAAAGCAGAAAATTACTTTAAGCTACTGTAGTATCTGTTAGAAACATTTCAAAGCACTTCAGATACATTTGAACAATTTCACAAACAGCACTAAGCAAATAAAGAAGCCATGTGAGGTTGTTGACTTGCTCATCGAGCTGGCTTATTCAGATGCTTCATCACCATGGTAGGTGACATCATCAGTAGACCCTCACCCCGCTTGGAATTTATATTGTCTGGTCCCTTATGGTGAATCGTGTCATTTCCAGTTTTGATCTCTATGGGTTTGTATATAGGGTCCAATTCTATGTGTTTGTTGATTGCATTACGGGTGGAGTACCATACCTCCAGGAATTCCCATGCATATCTGTGTTGACTTAGTTCACCAACTGTAATGCAATCAACAAACGCATAGAATTGGACCCCATATACAAACCAATACAGATCAAAACCAGAAATGACACTACTCACCATGATGGGCCAAACAGTATAAATTCCAAGCGGAACAGAATAAAATCGCTTCATCGGAGGTTCTATAGCGAAACGTCTGAACAAAAACAAGCCAGCTTGGCGAGCAACTCAACAATCACATCCACAACCCAAGCCACAGATCTTTGTCAAAACTTTAAAGAAGCCATGTTGCCAACAGCAAAATCCCATAAGCAGCAATTAGTTCAAATTATCAGTTGATAGTTTTTAGGTGGCATTAACTAAGAAAATAGTGTTGCGCAGGGTATCACAAGAATATGTATAACTCTAAGAGGCTGATGTGATCCATGCAGTGAGCCTAACTGACAGTATTAGATTAGTTGTTCATGTAAGTCAAAGCACAATCAGGATTATTTACTAAGTGAAGTCTATTTGTGGAATTACATTTAATGTTGGACACTGTGTCCTCAGTTTTTCAAGCATGGGCTAGTTGATATGGTTAGTAATTTACAAGCCACTAAAGGGACATCCTGTTTGATACAATCTGCCAGTCATCGTGATATACACTCTACACATCTGGCACAACACTAGCACATTCCACATTGCTCACGTTTGTAATTGGCAGAGTATCATTCTGGTTTGGCAGTAGGCTCCTGTTCAGGGAGAATAACAACTTGTGTTGCCACTTGCTAAACTCATAAGTTCAATGAGTACAGATTCAGGCAATGGTGGAACTTCTTGATCACTGTGCTGTAGTAACATGGTGCAAATGCCAATCTTCCTGAGCAGCACAGTAATAGTTAGATTTGCAAAGTCAAACAAACAAGTGGGCAGGACATCGCTATCAATATGAAAGTCCTATACAATCTTTGTAAAGGTGAAGGAATCCTTTATCATATATGTAGAAAACTCACTTAGAGCTAGTCATAGCAGCTCACTCAACAATTTGGCAAATTCAAGTTGCTGTAACGCAGAAACAGTCATTATCATGATAATGTATAAACGGGCATCACTCTTGTGTCCCATGGACAGCCCATGTCTATATGGACACAGTGAAAAATGAGGACAAAGTGTATCATTCACATTACCAGACAGGTGATTACTCTTCTACAAGTCCAAAAAATATTTTTATAACTGTATTGTATGATCATGCTTAACAAAGGATCTAATGATAATGAACTTGGGCTCATTGTTAAGAACAATACTGCTTTTATCAACTGACCATGCTTGTTGAAGATCACTATTCCAACTCTTTCTTGGCCTGAAAGGTATTTAAACCAAATTATTAGCTGGCAGGCTGTATGGCTCACTTAGGCTGTTAGATGCTAATGTATATTCCCACACAAGGCTCTATCATTTATAAACATTCCCACACGTTGTGCTTTTTCAATTAAACAAAGTTTGAGGGATAGCCACTGCAAAGCCTTCACCAATCAGTATCCACTTGCCTGGTTTGAATTTAAACAATGGGTTGGTAATTAGCTATTCCCTGATGCATTTCTATAGCAGTATCCTGTGCTCTCAAGTCCACTTGTCAACCAACCAACACCTCTTCCTCATGCAGTATTAATTGTTGTTCTCTCTGAGATTTGATATTCTTGCACTTCTATCCTGATGAACATAAAATAAAAAGATTTGGCAACATGTCTCTTTCTTCAGCAACATTTCTCACCATAAGTGCTATTTTGGGCCAAATTTGAAGATGGTTCATCTTTTATCTATCAACTGGATTGACAGCCACCAAAGACTGCAAGAACAATAAGTTAAAAATATACCTATTGCAGGATTTTAACATTTAACATTAATATATAATCAAAAAGCTACTGATTTTCTATAAAATTTTCTTGCTGCTAAATCATCTTTGTTCTGCCTGTTCATCTGAATAATATTATGACCAAATGAGTTTGATTATGAGGACATATTGCAATGATAAGTCTCGTATTACAATGAGTATAGAAGCTTAAGGGATGATTTAATTGAGTTGTTTGTGGTGAAAGAAAAATTTGATAGGGTAGATAGAAGCTATTTCCTTTGTTGGGGGAGTACAAGAAGGGGAGGGGAACAATCTTAAAATTATAGCCAGGCTGCTCGGAACAATGTCAGGAAACATGCCCCTTACAAAAAGTGTAAGGGTTTTCCAGAACTATACACCAAATAATAAGTTGTCAGTGGAAAAGAGGTCAATTTAGAACATGTAAACTAAAATTGATCACCCAGGGCATTAAGTGACAGGGAAACAAGCTGAGTGTATGGAGTTGAGATACAGGGCAGCTATGATCAATTTGAGTGACGAAGCATGTTCAAATGGCCCGTGTGGCTGTGACAGAAACTTTGTTCGCTGTTACAAACTGCATTTTAGCCACTGATAAAAGTTGAGCCCATTGCTGTCCTTTCTCCTTTATCATCACTGGTCTGAGTTGAGCCAGTTGGCTTTTGTTTAATTTTGTAAGCAGGTTCTTTTCGGAATGGTGCCAGCTTAGGAAAAGGTGAGGTGCAATGAGACTTGGATGTAACGGTGGAACAGTTGCTGAAGGCTGGCATGCAAGTGCAGCAGGTAGAGAGGAAGGATAATGGCATGGACTCCTTCATAGCGAGAGGATTTGAGTATCAGAGTAACGATGTCTTGCTGCAGTTATACAGGGCCTTGAGTATTGCACGCTATTTTGGTCTCCTAGTCTGAGGAAGGACGTTCTTGTGACTCAGGGAGTCCAGCAAAAGTTGACCAGACTGATTCCCAGGCTGGCAGGACTGGCATACGAGGAAAGACTGGATCAGCTGAGCTTATATTTGCTGGAACTTTGAAGAATTAGGAAGGATCTTATAGAAACATATAAAATTCTAATGGCACTGAACAGCCTAGAATCGGGTAAGCCATTCAGGACAGAGACAAGGAAGAATTTCTTCACTCAAAGAGTCATGAACCTTTGGAATTCCCTCCCACAGGACGCTGTTAGTGCCAGTTCATTCAATGTATTTAAGAGTGAGTTGGGCATGGCCCTTGAAACTAAAGGGTTCAAGGGGTATGGGGAGAGGGCAGGAAAGGGATACTGCGATCCCATTTTCAGCAATGATCTTATTGAATGGTGTTGCAAGGCTCTAAGGCTGAATGGCCTATTCTTGCACCTATTTGCTATGTTTCTATGTTTCATCAGTTTGATATAAGCATTGTGCTGTATGCTTTCCCTTCTGAGGCATCTTGTCCTACCATCAATGTCCCAGACTGTGCCTACCTGCTTGTAATGTAACCAGCATGCCATCACAAGTTGCCTGTGCACACAGATTATAGAATAGAGGAAACAATGCCTTTCAGCAAAAAGTGCATAAACATTTGAAACAGAGGAAGATATAGGTTTATGAGAAGTGGGGCAGTTGGGTTGGTTTTGTTCTGCGATGTAATAAAACATCCATCACTGATATGATAGGCTAGTTGGTCTCCTTCAGGATTGCAAAGCTTTGGGATTCATTCCGCTTTCTGCAATTTGAACAATTCATACAATTTTTAACATTAGCTCTTCAGCACCAGGCATTAACCTGCATGATCTGGCAACAGTAGCTGTATATCATAAGCACATTGAGATTTTTCAAGTTGCTTTCAGTTCAAAAAGAGCACAGAATTATGTCTAATGTCTAAATGACTATGTGAGAGCAATTAACAACTGTCTGGGCTCTGGGAATGTCAACAACTCTGTAGTAAGTTGTCCCCTCACATTGCACTTGTTAACAAGTAAGTGAAAGGGAGAAATTGAATTAATTATGTTATGTGTTTGTGACCTTGATACATTGATGAGCAGCAAACTGGTTCCCATGAAATATGTTCAGTGTTAATGGGACCCATAGAAATTGAGAGTCACACAAATTTTAAGCCATTGAAAAAGCCAATTGATTAATAAGTATAATGCAGAGAACTTTCTTGAAGGCAATGACATGGTTCTGTCTTTGTTAAACTTAAATCTTAGCTGCATGCTGACTGATGTGATCAGGAAGCTGTGCTTAGTATTGAACACTTATTGTATAGTGAGACAGCAACTTGAAAACATAGCACTTAATATTTAGAACAACCTTCTCTGGTTTTGCCTGTCCTTTAGCAAGTCCAGTGTACAACATTGAAAAAAATGTATACTTTGCACAAAAATCTGGAAAGTATAATGCAGCACTGAAGGTGATCGACTAGTCTATCATATTAGTGATGGCTCTTTCGTTATATTGCAGACCAAAACCAATCCAACTGCTCCACTTTCTCCTCATAAACCTGTATCTTCCCTTGTTTCAAATATTCATGCACTTTTTACTTCAAGGATGTGATTGTCATCATCAGAACTACTCCCTGTGGCAAAGCATTGCATTCTTCAATTATTTATTTATTCTAACCTCTCTCTCTCCTCTTCTCTTAATGATAATGTTCAATTAATGACCCTTTGACACCAACAAGAGGAAATAATATTTCCTTATCCAGCCCACTAAGCATTTCATAATTTTAAAAAAACTCTGTAATGTATCTCAGTTTTCCCCATTCCATAATAAATAGCCTCAGTTTCCTGTCATTCCTTATTGACTACAGTTACTAATCCCTGATATTTTCCTGTATGTTTTCTTACAACTTCACTTTAATGGGGCATTCAACCTGCGGATATTGTGCTAAATGTGGACTAATTACTATCCTGTATATATAGTTATCCTTTATTCTTGAGTTATGCTCCTAATAGCCTTTTTATTGTTTAATCTACTTGCATTAGCACATCTATGAAACTTTCAGCTTTCACGCTGCAACCACTGCAGCAATATCTGTTCTTTCTGTGAAAGATTGATGCATCACATCAGGGGATAGACTATAGCTGCAAAATGTGTTGCTGCTTAACTCTTAAGTATCCAGTTTGTCAGATTAAATGGCCTCCTACACAAATTGAGCAAACTGATGTGCCAAATTGAATATTTCATTTAGTGGATGTTGCTCCAGTAAACAAACATACCAAAAGCAAGTGTGATATCAATCTACTGACATTTTTCTCTCACTCATGCAATGTAGGTATCACGGGTAAGACCAGCATGTATTCCCTATACTTATTTGCCCTTGAATTGAGCAGCTTTCTAGGCCATTTCAGAGGCCAGTTAAAAGTCAATCATATTACCGTGGATCTGGAGACACATGTTGGCCAGACCAGATAAAGACAGATTTCCTTCCCTAAAAGAAATTAGTGAACCAAATAGTTTTATTTTAACAACAATCAACAATGATTACTTGGTTATCATGAGGCAAGCCTTTAATTAGAGATTTTTATTAATTTCACATTTCACCATTTGCCCTGGTAGGACATGAATCTGCATCCCTAGAGTATTAGTCTCAGGTTCTGGTTTACCACTCTGCATTGTAATGTTATCACTGGCCCACTGCCTTCTAATATTGTTGACAATTCTTGTAAATGGGAAGAAGGGCATTTTGACCTTATGAAAACTTTAACTCTGACAAATGCCAATGAGCATGGAGTATCCTCCTAAAATTTGGCCAACCACAGAAATTAGCCACCATCTTCTGCCTACTCCACGTTGAAATGCAAGATATGATTGTCACTGCCAGAACAACCACAAAACCTATCTTAGTGAAATCTGATCTATGCCATTTCCACATCTGTTTTCCAATCTACAAAAATACACCTCACCTCTTGCAAATTACACATGGGCCTGGAGATAATCTACAGGACATGTTGTATAATCTATGCTGCCAAATCAAAACCAATATTATTCAGCAGATGACACTTGTGTGCACACTCACACTGGAATTGAGCTCTAAGCAGTGAGTATAGGAGGTAAGAGGTTGCATTGCTTCTGTACAGGACATTGGTTAGGCCACTTTTGGAATGCAGCTTTCAGTTCTGGTCTTCCTTCTATTGGAAAGATGCTGTTAAACTTGAAAAGATCTTCAGAAAAGATTTTAAAGGTTGTTGTCAGGGTTGGAGGTTTTGAGATATAGAGAGAGTCTAAATAGGCTGGGACTATTTTCCCTGGACCATCGGAGGCTGAGGTGTGACCTTATACAAGTTTATAGAATCAAGAGGTGAGTGGATAGGGTGAATAGTAAAGATCTTTCCCCCAGGGTAGGGGAGTCCAAAACTAAAGCGCATAGGGTTTAAGGTGAGAGGGGAAAGATTTAAAAGGGATCTAAGGGGAAATATTTTCACACAACACTAGTATGGAATGAGCTGCCAGAGGAAGTGGTGGAGGATCGTACAATTACGATATTCAAAAGGCACCTGGATGGGTATATGAATAGAAAAGGTTTAGAGGATATGGGCCAAATATTGGCAAATGGGACTGCATTAATTTAGAATACCTGGTTGGCATGGACAAGTTGGATCAAAGGGTTTGTTTTGCGTTGTATATCTCTATGACTCTAAATCAATTTCAGCTAGTTCTTCAGAACGTACGACAAACTGGGCCTTCTACTATGCACCTGGAAATCTATGGTCCTCTTCTAACCAGCTCCCACGGAACACCACCACCCGTCCACCGCTTCACTCTCATTGATTAATTAAAATCCAAGAAAATGTGAGCTGTTTTCCACACTTCAGGAGGCTCAATTCGATGAAGGCAGACATGGATGATAAAACTTATCATCACATCCAATTTGTCAGCTCAGACCTCTGCTGGCTAAGGAAAAGAGCATATGAGGGACAGGATCTCACATCTGAACCAAGAGTTATATTATGCAAGGCAACAGTGATCCCCACGCTTCTGTATGCTGAAGAGATTTGGACAACCTACAGCAGGCATCGAAAAGCACTTCCCAAATAACATTAACATCTATAGCGCCTTTGCAAGACCCTCTGATCTGCTAATTTTTCTAGCATCAAGTGTTAACCACTCACTATCAGCTCTGCTGAGCAATCTTGCAATTTGTAAGTCTAACCCAAGACCCCTAAAGTGAATTCTCAACTTGAAACACAGAAAAGGTGTGGCATGGTAGCACAGTGGTTAGCACTGCTGCCTCACAGTACCAGGGACACGGGTTCAGTTCCACCCTTGGGTGCTATCTGTCTGGAGTTTGCGCGTTACCCCTGTGTATGTGCTGGTTTCCTCCCACAGACCAAAGGTGTGCAGGCTGGGTGGGTTGGCCATGCTAAATTGCCCACAGTGTTCAGGGATGTGTAGGTTAGGTGGGTTATAGGGGGATGGGTCTGGGTAGGATGCCCTGAGGGTCAGTGTGGACTTGTTGGCCCAAAGGGCCTGTTTCCACACTGTAGGGATTCTATGAAAAGACAGAAGATTTCCAGGGCACTTTCAGGTTGTCCTGAATGCTTTTCTGAGGAGGTTAAACATCAGGATAGATCCTGCCTTGCAATCACCCAAAATGGAGAAAGGCTGAACCGAGAAGACAATGAATACATCAAGGCACTTCATTAAGAGTGCAGAGAGGTGAAGTTGAGGAGTCTCAGGGACTGCACGAACTTCCAAATACCTCCAGTCTTTTGTATCCTGCATGGGGCAGAGGCTGCAGAATGCACACTGGACTTATTAGCCATTTCAGAACATATCAAATTGAAAGTGGTAGCAACTCATCTTTGATCCTGAGACCTGTTAAAAAGGAAGAAATAGCTCTGAAAAGAAACATAAATGTAAAAGCATTAATTTATTTAAAAATTACTGCAGTAAAAGTGCTTTTTAATATCAATTCCATTTCATTTAACTGAAAGACTATTTAAGCAAGTGACCATTTCCCCACACGACTTTCCAAAGAATATAATTTCCCTCTCTAATGGATGCCTGGACTGAAGACCAAAAATGGCTCCTCCTCATAAGGCAGCAAAATTTTAAGAGAAACAGTTTTACACAATTATCTTTTATGGATGGTCCCCAGCCATATATCCCTACTAATGACTATTTGCAAAGCAGAAACTATTCTACATTGATCTTATAAATGGCCCGTGATAGCCTCAGTTTCAAAACTGATGTCTGTTATAACAGCAACATCATCTCAATGTTTTTATCCTCATATTGATGTAAACTGCAGGAAACCTTACGAGTGCAAAGTTACCCAAGCCCAAGTAATGAAACAGATGCAATGTTACACTTGGGAGTCAGCTTGATGCCACTTTTGTTTTGCACACCAGCTACAAGACAAACAGATTATTGCTTATGATACATTATTGCAAACTAATGGCAGGATGTAAGAATTCTGTCTGTGTCCTCTAGTAGTATCAGGAATTGTTACTCATCTCCCTTACTCCTATTTTCTTTCTAACATTCTTCCATATCTCAACTGGACAGCGGACAAACACAAGACTCAAAACTTACATCAGGAACACCAAAGTTATCACATAACCTCCTCAGAAAGTTGCTTAATCCCTTCACTTCAATGGTTTCCATACAACTATAGATCTGGAATTGCATTTGGAAAATAAATGAGATTCTGGAAGATCCTTTGGCTGCCTACTAATAAGTGCCTAATTAGTTCGTCATGTCACTTAAACACAGATACATCATACTTTTATTACTCAGTAAAACCCTTTCTAATGGACCCTATAATGACAAATTTCAATTTGATTCCAGCAGGGACTCTGGTAGATATCTGCCTGGAGGACTCTGTGCAATTAGTCGCCCTTTATATAAATGGATTGTGAATAAAGGGAGGCTGCTGCTGGTGTTGATTTATGATCTGCAGACATTAAATGCGTGGGATAGATTGTGATGGGCTCAAGATAGCAGACAGGAACCATAATGCCATGGTGATAGGGAAGAGACAAAGAGAGAATGATGAATGCGTTGGAGAAAGAGAGAGAATACTGAATGTTTTATAAAATGAAAGAGTGTTGAATGTTTCATAGAGAGGGAGAATACTGAATGTTTTATGGGCAGTGTTGCATATTTTACAAAGCAGTGAATATTGAATGCCTTTTCGTATAAAGATATTGCATGCCCTATTGAAGGAGAATGTTTAGTGAGAATATTTAGAGGGGATATTACATGTTTCAGAGAGGAAGATATTTGGGAGAGGCGATGTGTTCGCGAAACGCAGTTTTTAAATTTTAATGTATTTTCGTGTTCAACGTTAAAACCATCTCAGCAAAGATCCGAAGTGCGGACGGACATTCCGGAATGTTTTGGTTAAAGCCTCACGATTAATTTGCGTTGACGATTTGCTTGCTATTTCTTTCTGCCGTTGCAGCTTCTCACGCAAGAATAGCCGATTTCAGACCAATGCGAAAAGCCTCCATCAACTGGAAACTTAGGCTGAGGAACAAGGCGGGCGGGCGGGGGGGGGGGGGGGGGCGGAGGCAGTGACCTCAGTGACACGAATGGGGTCTAGTCTTTATCTCACAATAAGGTATTTTAATAGTCACTCCGAGGCAGGGAACATCAACACACAACAATCTGTACAGCCAAAGTTTCCTCTTGAAACGAGATCCTGGGCAAACAGGATTTACGAAAAATCCGCGCTTGGCAAGGAATAGGTGGGGATAAAATTTCCAAAATTTCTCAATGCAAAGTATTTTACTGAAGTCTTACTGTAATCTGGTTTGGAAGGAAAACTATAAAACGTTCGGAAGCAGTGTTTTTGTTTTCCATCAAATTAAATTATGCTCAATTGCTCACCATCCAAACTCGCTGAAATTGTCGTTTCTGTGATTATTCGAATCTGACTTACCTTGTATTTTTTTAATGGGAGGAAATTTACTTGGTTGGATCGATTCGCTGTGGATTTCGTTTAAACGTTAGCTGTTATCGTTTAAAAATTTAAAATAAACTTTCAGACCTGTTGATCTCGATACTGTGTCGCTCTCCCAGACAGAAGAAGGCTCTAACAGAGCGAATACACGTTATCAAGCGGTTAAAGAGCTGAAATCAAATCAGGCCTCCAGTTGACAACTAGCTGCCCACTAATCCAACTTAAACAGTACAATCACAGACAATGGAATCATCTTTAAGCAGAAGACGCTACTCCATTTGTAACCTCGGTCAGACACAATAATCACAGGCTCCCGTCACAATGGCCCATAAAGTAGAAGTAAGGGTGAAGTGGTCTTACCGCCAGAGTAGGACACCCTCGGCGAGGCTGTGCTGAATCCGTTTTCCAGGGCTTGCTTTCGGTCTGCTTTATATGAACCCTGAGCGATTAATATTGCATTAACCGTCTTCAACATTTTCAAAACCAGCAATATAATGTGCAGGCATCAGGGCATGTATTATTAACAGCAATTTGATTAAGAACGGATAGATCTGGCACGATCCCGAATTTAGGGCCGGGGAGTGTGGAGGATTCACAGGCGAGCAGGAGACTGAAAGGGAGGCGACCAGAAAGGCTTGTGTAGATTGAGTTTGAGATCATTTTTATCCTACCTTCGGCTTTGATGTCTGACTCATTGAAATTCTCCAGTAAAATATTCACAAGATACTTGGGCTATTACATTAATTTTTTATCATCACAATGCTTTGGGGATTCGAGAATAGAAGCGTTTTAGGTGTTTTTAAAGATCTCTCTCTCCCTAAATATTAGAAGAAAATTGTTCAGGAAAATATTCTCTTTCTGCACTTTATTTCAAGTTGTGATGGAAATGAAATAGCGAATGAACAAAGCTACAAAAAGTTTTCAAATCCGAAGTGAAATACGCTGAAAGGGAAAACTGCAGGTTCTTTTGTTTTAAAAGAAGAAAAAGATAGTGTGTGTGTATAGTTGGAGTTTTATCAGTATGAATCTTGGTGTTTTCCATAATTTTAGCCCACAACTGATTCTATTCCCAATTCAATGGGAAGGTGAGGAGTTCACGCAGTTTGTACATTGAAAATCTCCAGACACCGTCACATTCCCTGTCTTTATAATATTCTCTATTTGTTTGCCGCAAAGGGACTGAAATCTTTGTTCAGCGTAGACAAGTAGAGACACCCAGAGAAGCCCTTCCAGAAGTAAAATGTTAAATTATGGAGAATGTACAGTTCAGAAGCAGTCCTCTCGCCCTAACCGATGTGTTCTCGTTCACACCCCACCCTAGCGTCTTCCTATTTTAATTCATCTGAGCCTATCGATACTTCCAGCTGCTGGTTTGCTGACTGCGTACTCCTGTTTACCGCGCTATTTCCCAGAGTGAAATATTTTTGACTGTAACCGATACTTAAATTTGCCTTTGGAAAGACATGGGACAACAGAATAACAGAAAGCTAAACTTGAATGGACGTTCCTCGCACCGTTATGGGTCCACAATGTGTAATGAAGTTGAAAGCCTTCGTGAGATTTGAAATGTCACTTCTGTTTAAGATAGTTATGATAGTTTCGAACCATTCAAAGGCTTCATGATCCCTAAGGTGAATGATGAGCAAATCTTGAATGTATTCCGGGAAAGTGTAAATCTGTAATGTTAGTGAGAATGGGCTTCGAAAACAATCACAAAAATAAAACTGGTCTGGGAAATGATGGCGTTAAGAAAGAAAGAAAGAAACCGAATACTGAGCTCTGGACTGCAAAACTGTCAGTTACATGTCCTCGCAGAATTCCCCAGGGATGTAAGACGTGGACTGGCAGAGATGGTAAGAACGTTTTGTTTTATTCACTCTGTGTGTGTGTGTGTGTGTGTGTGTGTGTGTGTGTGTATGTATGTGTGTGTGTATCTATGTGTGTGTGTGTGTGTGTGTGTGTGTGTGTGTGTGTGTGTGTCGCTGGCTAAGCCAGCATTTAGTATCCATCCCCTAACTGCTCAGAGGGATGTCAACCACATTGCTGGAGCCACGTGCAGGCCAGACGAGGTAGCGATGACAGATTTCCTTCCCTAAAGCGTGTCAGTGAACACAAAAGGATTTTCACTGCAGTTGGCAGCTGTAACAGTGTCCATTAAAGCTAGTTTTTTTGTTTAAAACAAATCCAGTTGTTTTAATTTTCGCCATCTTCCACAGCGGGATTCAAACCCTTGTGCCCAGAACATTATCCCATGTCCTGATTTATTAGCCGAGTGACTCTATCGCCGCGTCTCTAACTGTGCATGCCTCAGCAGAGACACTGCAATTTGGTACAGTACTAACACTCCACTAGAACATTACTGTGGCGTTTCAGTGTCACTCTCTGGACATGCCTGGTTAAAGTAGAATGTTACAGTGATGGCGGTTGCGCACGTTCGCGCTGCAGCCTGTAATCAGTATTTTCTGCACCTACAAGATACTGTAATGGGTAAACTCTCAGAGTTCACTCGGGAGTGAATTCTGCTTGGGTCCACTCCCTGTCCCTTTTGTCGCACCCGAGCAGTGAGCAGAAACTTCAGGGGGAGTGAAGGAATGGAGACGCACACAAAAATTTGTTTTGGGAATGCTAAACATCTCGACAATCCTGCAGGACCAGGGCCTGTACAAGACAGTAATTTGGATTTCCTTTATCGGCACCTGGTTTATGTGTCTCGTCCAACAATGAAATGGAGAACTGCAACTTGCCACAATCCCTGCAGACAGGAGGGATGTCTTTGGTTTTATGAATGGACTGACATACTCTGAAAAACCACGGAGAGCAATAGACACCAGTTGGTGAATTAACGAGTGCATTGGGTATTCAAAGGCGCCTGAATTCGCCCACTGCATGAGTATCAATAAGGGAGAGACATAGGGCAGCAAGTTACGATTATTGTTAGCACAGCGCAGAGGAATAGCGTGGCGGCTTCTGAACGTATCAGGAGCTTCGCCAAAGTGGATGGGCAGTGACTGGTGATTCTCTGCCATCTGCTTTAGTTTTATCCCCTCTGAGTAAGCGGGTAGGATACCCCCGGGCCCTGGGGTTGGGAACAGCAGAGCCGCCTTAGTGGAGTGAAGGGGCCTTCAGTACATCTGCTGAAGGCAGGTTTACTGTTCCAAACATACCGCCAGGCTCTTAAGCCAGGGCATGATTCATGGCCACAGCGAACTCACACAATTTTCCTCACCTTTACTGAGGGAAGCTCTGGCGCCGGCGGGTGAGCAAGTAACGGAAACCTCAACTCTATCCTCACCGGAAAACAACGGAAGGTCAATCACATACTGCATCCAGATGTCCAGAGACCTAAAGCGTGTTTTTTTAATCGCTGTTTATAGGGAATATTCAATCGCCTACAACACTTCATCGAGAGATTCTTGATGGCTGAGGTACTTCAAGTTCACGAAGATAGATCAGTCACAAGTGAGTTGGAATCCAAACAGCATATAAAACGACTTGCAAAGAAAGGTCGCTTTTATAATTGCAACAATAGACTTTATTTTAAGAAATAAACTTCAGAACAAAGACTGCACACGTTCAAACAGGAAAATAAGATAGTGTTCGTAGTCGAGGGTGTTATTGCTAGCATCATTATGATTTGCAATAAATGATTTCTGTGCAAGACACAGACCATACGAGCTTCCGGCTTCATTTTGTAAAAGGTCATGTTGTGCAAGGCCGACAGTTCGCAAATTAGTTACAACATTGTCCTCAAAGCGGGCCTTTTAACAGAACCAGGGAAGGCGTCGAGACATGGTCTTGTAGATAGGGGAATTATCCAAGAGCATGATAAAACAATACAACGTCCAGAGACAGTCCTTAATATAAATAAACCAATGGAAACAGCTACTGATACCATTTCCGAGCGAATCATTGCCCCAGCGCACTTTGAAAACGAGAACTGTAATCACCAAAGGCCGCTGCAATTAGCAGTGACTGAATTGTCAGCTCCCAAAGCATCCTGTTGATATTTGTGGAAACTAACGTAGACCAGTTTAAGAATTAGGTCTCAACCAACTTGACCACAAAGGCGAGTCCGGGAGGTCTTAAAGAAAGAGGTTCTGCAAATCGTGTGAAATAATATCAGAGCCTTTAGCTCCCTTTTTGCAAAAGTCTCGTCAACTCCGCAGCAGTGAGCCTCGAGTGATCTGAGGGAGTCATTGAAAAATCGGATATTCCGCCTGCAGAAGGAGACGAGTCACTCAGTACTCCAGATTCGAAATCACATCGACCAATTAGACAAGATTATATTCACAGACAAAATCAAGTTGATGAGACCTTTAAAAACGGAAGGGGAAAGGACTCTAGTAATTTTCAGCCTCATCTTCAAACTGTTTCTTTATTATATATTTTCTGGCCTCTTGCACTTCCTTCTACCCCCGTCTCCCATCGTTTTTCAGTTTATTTTTCGTAAATGAAAAATTATCCACACTCAATGAGATCCTCCGAACTCTCCCTGTCAGTCCTTGTACTGCCGGGATCGACGAGGGAGAGCACCTGACTGGGGTTTGAATGAGGTCAGACCCCGGAGCTGTGCTGCTGCCCGCGGGGGGCGGCGAAAACCCGGCTTGCACGGCCAAGGACGCCACCCTCCAGCCTCAACTGCAAACCTCTCCTTACACAGCCCCGACGGAAACAATCTCAGAGAAACCGTGGATGGTTCAGTTTCGTGTGCGAATATAGGTATACACCTATCTCCCTCATGGAACAACACCTTAGACAACATCGAAACCTCAATGTAACATGTCACTTTGAGAACATCAGTAGGTACTGGGTCTGTACTGAGACAATAGTAGATACAGTGCTACTCCAGCAGGTCCTGCTTATACTTGCAATTATTAATACATGAAACAAATAGCATTAAATATTAATTTCACTGTGTAATTAACTCGGCATGGTGTGGCTAAAGGATACTAATAAAACAGAAGCTCTGCCTTGAAGCGGCAGACTGGTCCATTTAACAAGTCCCGTTAACAAACATGGTTCATTGACAAATCTGGTTACGCTCCGGTACATGTCGGTCTGCGGAAACCGGGGAGAGAGAGACGGTCTCTCAGCAAGGGTCTGAGGAACTGAAGAGTACATCTGGTTTGACAGGAGTGGGAAGTGAATTCGGGGGTGGGAATGTCAGACAGATAGAGTAAGAGAGGGGTTTGGGGGTCAGACAAATGGAGAGAGAAGACAGTGGGTTGGGGGGTTCAGACAAATAGAGAAAACAGTGGGTTGGGGTGGGGTCAGACAGACAGAGAGAGAAGAGAGTGGGTTGGGGGGTCAGATAGACAGAGAGAGAAGAGAGTGGGTTCGGGGCGGTCAGACAGAGAGAGAAGACAATGGGTTCGGGGAGGGGTCAGACAGACAGAGAGAGAAGACAGGGGGTTCGGGCGGGGGGTCAGACAGACAGATAGAGAAGACAGTGTGTTGGGGGGGTCAGACAGACAGAGAGAGAAGACAGTGGGTTTGGGGGGGTCAGACAGACAGAGAGAGAAGACAGTGTGTTGGGGGGGTCAGACAGACAGAGAGAGAAGACAGTGGGTTTGGGGGGGTCAGACAGACAGAGAGAGAAGACAGTGTGTTGGGGGGGTCAGACAGACAGAGAGAGAAGAGAGTGTGTTGGGGGGGTCAGACAGACAGAGAGAGAAGAGAGTGTGTTGGGGGGGTCAGACAGACAGAGAGAGAAGACAGTGTGTTGGGGGGGTCAGACAGGCAGCGAGGGAAGAGAGTGTGTTGGGGGGATCAGACAGACAGAGAGAGAAGAGAGTGTGTTGGGGGGGTCAGACAGACAGAGAGAGAAGACAGTGTGTTGGGGGGGTCAGACAGACAGAGAGGGAAGACAGTGTGTTGGGGGGGTCAGACAGACAGAGAGAGAAGAGAGTGTGTTGGGGGGGTCAGACAGACAGAGAGAGAAGAGAGTGTGTTGGGGGGGTCAGACAGACAGAGAGAGAAGAGAGTGTGTTGGGGGGGTCAGACAGACAGAGAGGGAAGACAGTGTGTTGGGGGAGCCAGACAGGCAGCGAGGGAAGAGAGTGTGTTGGGGGGGTCAGACAGACAGAGAGGGAAGAGAGTGGTGGTGGTGGTGGGGTTGCGTTTGCTGGGGTGGGGGGTTGTTTAGAGACAGCAGTCAAGATAAGTGTCAATCACTATGTGCAAGAGCAAACTGTCAAATGGACGGGCTGAGCTCGGTCAGACCTGAGAATCATCCTTCCTCCGTTAGAGATCAAATACGGGACCTTTCTCTGAGTCTGCGGTGACACGAGCAGAGCAAGTTACTTGGGTGTATAAGTCCATGGCTTAAGTCCTTAGCGAAGACACTGAAAATCCCTGTTTTGATTCTTAATCTCTTTGCGTTTTTTTTTCTCCCCCCTCTTTCGTTTTGCTGTTTACCGTCCGTCAGTGATTGGCGGAATATTTCATCCGCTTCTGTTTCTGTCTCTGATTGCAAAACCAGACCCTGACCACGTTTTTCTTCAGGTCCAGCTTCTCGGCGATCGCGGCGATTTTCTCGGAAGACGGCCGCGGCTGGATGGCGAAGTAGGCTTCCAGCGAGCGCTTCTCGGGCGCAGCGATCGAGGTCCGTTTGCGTTTCCTGTCTCCGGCGCTGAACACTTCGGGCTTGCTGGCTTTCTCTCGGTAAACGCTCTCGGCTTCCTCGAGCCAGGTGTGCAGCACCGGCTTCAGGGCGATCATGTTGTTGTGGGACAGAGTGAGAGACTCGAACCTGCAGATGGTGCTCTGGCTCAGGGAGCCCACTCCCGGGATCTTCAGGTTAGCCAGGGCGGCCCCTACATCGGCCTGGGTCACTCCCAGCTTAATCCTCCTCTGTTTGAACCTCTCCGCAAAAGCTTCTAGCTCCCTAGGGTCAGCGTCTGCCTCATTGAGGCAAGGCATGCCAGTGTGGCTGGAGAACGAGTGTGGGTGAGCGATAGGCATAGCCGGGTGTAGGTGTCCCATCCCATTGAGGTGAGCGGGGTGCCCAGGCGTGGAGAGGACCGCCGATGGGTCAGCGCCTCCCAGCCCGGTCAGACTGGGCGAGATGTCCAGCAAATCGGCCTCTAGGAGCTGGTGAGCCGGGTGAACGTGGTGGGAGGTCAGGCTGGGCGGAGGCGAGATGGTCAGCGCAGAGGAGGTAGAACTGCACGGCACGCTGCTCATGGTGTGGTAACTGAGGTCCGGCTTGAAGTGTGGCTGACTCTTACTGTGGGGGATCACATCTACAGCTGCCAGAGCTTCAGCGCGGGCTAACAGGCTTTCATCAAAGCCGCCGAATATATTGCCCTGGAGCTGCAAGCAACAGAACACACACACACAGGCGTTGCAGTCAGTGGGGAATTCTGTCAACTCACTATTAAAAAACATTCACAAAGATAGAGCGAGAGAGACAGAGAGTAACATCTTTCCCTCAAAGCCCAGATCATAAAAATTAATATGCAGTCAAGAGTGAAGAGGGGATACGCGATTGTTTCTGGTGACATGAAAAAAACATTAAGCTGCGCCTGTCAAACAACTGTGCCTCAAAGCAGCAATTCTGCATTTACATACCGGCGGGGTTGGGAGGCAAACTCTCCTCACGGCCTCGGAGCTGGGATGCAGGGTCGGGTACTTGGCCTCCTGGAGGATGGGGGACATGCCCAAGTGTTGCTTGCTGTTCATGGCCATCATGATCCCGCGCACCTTAGCAGCCAGGTAAAGCCTGACATAGACGCCGCTGCCTGGTGCCTGGCTCCTTTCAGTTCTTTCAATGGCACAACCTCTTCCCCCACCTGCTCCTTACTCATCTTACCAGCAACAACTGTCAGCAGCGCGCAGGCGTGCTACAACCCAACTAAATATAAAACAAAAGCAGGAAATTAGCCGGAGGAGTCAAACCTGCCCCGCATTCACCTGCACAGAGACGTCTTCATTCACAAGACTCCAATGTGATCCTCCTCACCAATTCCACCCACCCCTCCTTTCAATATATGGTCATTCCCTGATCATTTCCTCCATTAACAAGCTGTGCTACAACATTTTTAAAAATATATAACTCTTCATTGAGTGAACAGCGGAGCAAAAACAGATACAGTCAGCAAGCTGAAGATACAAAGTAGGATATAAGCAATCCGTTCTGCGGGAGAGCCAGCGGACCCGATGATTTTTTTCTCTATAGATGCTGCCAGACCTGCAGCGCTTTTCCAACAACCTCTGTTTTTGTTCCTGATTTATCCGCATTTCTTTCGGGTTTTTTAAATGCAATTGTTCTAATTTGAGCTATTTCACTTGCTGTCTGTCGAATACACACTCCGCAAGAGAGTTATCAACAGAAATGCTCGGAAGGCAAATGTCCAACGACAAATGAGTCCTATCATCATCCATGCACCTATATATTATTGGATATTTATTACACGCCTAAACAGGCAAATAAATAGTATTTGAACGGATTGGAATATATCAGAAGTTTCTAGCAAACATATTTGCAGGGAACAAGCCTGCATGTATATACTGACACCCAAACTGAGAACTGGTGTCAATGATCATATCCCAGGGACTGTCCGAGTGCTGCTGAGTGCACGAATCCGGTCCCGTTTGTATGGGAACTGAGCACAGATTGGCCAAGGTGGAGGCAACTGATTTGTTTTCAGCAACCTGAAGGTAAAATAAATGTTTCTGACTATAACACATTTGTTGCATTGTAACCGAGACCCGCAGTAGGGAACAGACCCTTCGGTCCAACCAGGCCTTGCCAACTGTAATCCCAAAGTGAGCTAGCCTCACCTGCCTGTGCTTGGTCCATGTCCCTGCAAACATTTCTTATACACGCGCTTATCTAAATGTCTTGTAAACGTTGTAACAATACCCGCATCCACCACGTCCTCACGAAGCTTATTCCCCATACCACCACCCTCGTGCGTAAAAAAGTTGACGCCTATGTCTTTTGTAAATCTTTCTTCTCTCACCTTAAAGTATGCCCCCTAGTCTTGTAATTCCATACTTTAGGGAAAAGAAACTTTGAGAAAGTAGGAATAAATACACCGAAATACAATCAGAAACTGATAAATGTTTTTCTGCACCGAAGTTCTCTTGTACACTATTAAAGTCATAAGTCAAAGCTTTAAATAGGAAATACACTTGTAAAGAGTTTCTTTTAACTTTTAATCAGTGTATTAAGTATCGATTGAGTTTAACCTATCATTTATAATTAAGGAGAAGTCAACTTAAATAGCAGACCACAAGAGACAACTGCTCGAATCCCCCACTTGTCCATCAAAATGGTTCGTTGTTTTAAACCGGCGTTCGGGTAGCTTCAACCTAGATCGAGTGAATAATAATCTGTTGGAACATTTTAGAAGCTCCCATCACATTGAAAGTTGTCAGTTCTTTGTCGGATTCCTTCATCTTTAAGGCTCGGCGAAAGTTTCTGCAAGAATAGCCATTTCCCTGTTTTTAACAGCTTCGGGCAAAATTAGAATATGGCCCAGAATTAAGGGTAACATCGAGCCGACCTATGAAAACGGCATCAGTTGGAGAGAGATAATAGAAGAGGTCGGTATTTCCATGGTTCGGGGGCAGCCAATCGTGCAGCGTTGAACGGCGTATCTTAATGCTTAATTTTTGTTTTATCTATTGGATCAACGTGATTAAATACGAAGCACTTGTGTTTCATTTATCAGCCCGTTTCCAAACACGCAGAGTAAGACTAACTTCCCTTTTAATTCCAGCCACTTTTGCTTCTGATCAAAGCTTAGCGTAGGAGATCGGTCCAACCCACTTGCGAAAGAACCTGGACTTTTTAATGTGCCAGATAAACAATTTCTCCACATTGACAACGGCTGTTAGCAAAGATCCATCTCCCACTGTTACATACATGATCCGGGCCTCAACCAATAACTTAATTAGGGTTTGAATTATGAATGCAAAAATTAAGTACAAATAAATAATTTAGTTGTTAAAATATTATTTATTAGCAGTGTATGCACGGCGAAACAAAACTATTTCATAATAGATTCTAGCATATATTACTAATTACAGGTCTGCACTTTTAAAACACGTTATCACGAAAGACGAGCTAAACATTGATTTAAAGCTAGAGTAAAGATATTATTGTTAATGTGGAATTGTCTCTGAGAAAAGATCCACCCTCACGCTTGTTAGCATTTAATGCTTCGAAGAAGGCAATTTTCGCCCGCAGAATAATACGCAGTCCGGAAAGAATTAAGTCCTTGTTTCATTTAATGATGCATTCGCAATGTTACTAGTAACAAGCAAACACATTGTTAAGAAAATCCATACTTCTCTTTGGGGAAAGTAGTTGTGGTTTTTTTGTCATTCCTTGATTTGCACGTAGTCCATCTGATCATCTGCCCGAATCAAACTTGACCCCTAACTGTTGAGTTGGCTACGTCTCAATTAACCGAAATCATAGATTTTCTTATGGGGTGAACACATTTCATCTCAGATTATCGCCTAACATCTCTGGTTTTTCGCACCCTGCGGCATGAATTACGATAAATTTACCACTAATAGCCGTTAGTCTACAGGTAAATCATCCGCTTTGCTTCGTTTCGATCCTCCATGTTGAAGGTAATCATTGGCGAAAATTTGGCTGCAATTCATAGAGTTAGAGGAGTTTTGATTCAGGTGGTAGCGGCATGAGCAATTTCGCAGTCCAATCTATTTGAGTTCCATTTCCACGCACCCTTTCGTAGTTCATGAGGAGCCTACTGTCATGAAATTCACATTCCACTAAATATCGAGTGAAGAAAAGCTTGCGTCTGTAGCATCAATAAAATGCCCCCAGTGCACATTAGTTGAACACTGAGAAGGGCACACTGGAACATAGAGTTATGGAGAATGTTTTTAATAAGTGTCTTAAATGATAAAAAAAACGGAAAGATAGAAAGTTTGGGAAGGGGGAATATCAGGAACAATGACCGTGAAACGTCCAGGCTGCGGTTAAAACCCATCTGGTTTATCGATGATTTTTGAAGATGGAAATCGACCGTCCTTACCTGCTCAGGCCCCAGTGAAAGCCCAAGCCCATGGCAGCATGCTTGCCTCTCACCCTGACCCCTGAAATGGCCTAACAGATCATCGTAATCCAGAAAGTGGTTCTCCACCACCTTTGCCGCAGTAATTCAGCGACGAGTTGCCAGATGAGGTGTTGGAGACTGGTGCAGTTGCAACATTTAAAAGATATCTGGATGGCTACATGAATAGAAAGGATTTAGAGGAAGATGAGCCAAATACTGGCAAAAGGGGGTTGATTAATTTAGGATGTCTGGTCAGCACGGACGAGTTAGACCGAAGGGTCTGTTTCTGTGCTGTATATATCTGTGACTCTATGACAGGCGGCACATATTGGCCTTGTACATTCCATGGAGTTTAGCTCTTTCTAAAACAAAATCCCAGGCTTAGACTGTAAAGGATAGGCGGCAGGGCGGCCAATGGGAAATTGTTCTGACGTTCTTCCTTTAAGTTCCTGCTGAGTGTAACCCCCACCTTGCTATTAGCCAAAGTGACCATTATTGGTAAGTAATGATGACATTGGTGTGAAGGTCAATGCATCCCTTTCCCCACGATGGCTTTCGAGATTCACAGAAAACAGAGATTAGAAATGGTATTTACCAAGACAACCCAAAACAACGCAATCATTTCAGTTGACAACGGGTTAAGATTACAAAAATAGAAAATAAAATCTATAGGATAAAACACAAAATGACAAGATATGGAGGGAATTATTCAAATCTTATCTCAGATATAGAAATTAGACGACACACAAGATATCTTCATTTATAAATTGCCCTGAATACCGGAGAATTCCAATTACAGTTCAACTCATTTATTCTTCAGTCTGCAAGACGGATTAATAATGAGTTCATCTAGGCCTAGAATTTTCAATTAGAGTATGAATAATACCATAGTTAAAGTAACCACCGTACAAACTTGTGGTCCTCAGAATAGCTGGTCCACCTGCTGGACAGGAATCCGAGCCTGGTGGCTGGCGGCGAAAAAAACAGTTGTATTTACAAAATGGGTCTCAAGTTTAAATCTACAGTAGCAATGAGACAGCCCCCTTCGCCACACACCTTCAGTGTGCAGGACTGGATAGCTTCTGCCACTATGAGAGGGAAGCGTCCACACCATGGGTACAGCTCTTAAAAACTTAGTTCAGGACCATGGACAGGTCACTCAGACTTGGCGATAATACTTTCTGTCATCCTTTTCGGCGATTAGAGGCTTGAGAGGCGTTCTTTGACATTCCCAAGCGGAGACAGGACAGGGAAGCGAATGCCCGGAATAGGGGGGAAAAAGTCCTGCAACATGCCAACGGTCTCCGGCAAATCACACAAATGGAACATTAGCGAGGCTTTGGGGGAAAGGGAAGGGGTAGTATCTGCGTCTTGTTGCATATATACATGTACAGATTTATTATAAAATTTTAACGAAATCATTTATATTTCAAGGGCCCTAAATAGCTGCATGAAACTTTTATCTAAAGTGCCGCAGTATTTATAGCAGGGCCTTGTCTGATGGAAGGTAATTAATCGTTGTATAAATCGTATTGCTGCTTTTTCATTATTCAACGTTTTCAGATGGCTCTGCTGTAAGTAAACGTTAATAAGGGGAGAAAGCTCTGTGCCTACGGGGCGGTAAAGGAAATTAGGAAAATTTATATGAAAACCCTCATTCAGCCGGTGCTCCAAACAAGTAGCAAATTAAACGATAAGCGCTCAGTAGCAAACACCTGTCTCGGGATCTGTCACTGTTCGTCAGTCTAAGATTTGAAAGAAATTGAAAGAATTTCCTGTACAGCGATAGAACAGCAAACAGGGGCTGATTGTAAATATTTGACAGTACAATTGCCCGTAGAAGTGCGTACCAGTGTAATGGCCTGAAAACATCTGTGGTCGTTTTGCTCTCAACTCCTACGACTTACACGTAAGAAACAGAATGCAGATCTATTTTCAAATGTGTAGACTTGCCTGCGACGCAATGTCGACTTAAATGTATATGTTTCTACCCTTTCATGGAACTTCTGTGTCACATTTGTTAGCCGTCCCCAATTGCCCTTGAACTGAGTGGTTTGCAAGGTTATTTCAGAGGGCAGTTCAGACTGAGAGTCTGGAGTCACATGTAGGCCAGGCCAGGTGAGAATGGGAGACTCCCTTCCCTCTACATTGGCAGTTAGGTGGCACTGGTTCGGAGCTGGCGGATGATTGTGGGCAACTTCGCTTTCGCTTTTGGAAGGAGGGTTATTGGAGAAAGTTGCATCCAAAGAACTGTGGAAACATCAGGTGAACTGAAGCGTCTCAGACAGTGCGGGGGCGGTGATTCTGATGAACACTGACGCTGTCTTCCGCTTTAATTGAGGCTACGAAACATTGACTATGAAATATTAATGATGCTGGCTTTTGGTGCCGACATGTCACCTGAAGTGAAGGCAGGAGGACTCGGAACAATGACAGTGATATAGGACTCCGCCTGCCTCAGTCGGTCGAACTGGAATCCAGCTGAATGCATTGTCGCTGCACTGGGCTTGAATACTCTGATTCACCTCCAGACATTCATTGCAGTGAAGATGAAACTCGGGCCCAATCTGGGACTTGCTTATCCAAACTTGCTGTTTAAGTATTCTGTACAGCGCGGAGAAATTTTACATACCCCGTCCCCCCTCCCACTTCAGATATGACAACAGAGTTAAACTTAAATTCCGGAATGAACAAAACCAACGAGAGAGCGCAGGCGCAGCCAGCCTCTGGAGTGAGGTCGAGAGCAGCTGCGAGAGGTCTGGTTTTCGACCCGACTGCTCCCCTGCCACACACCCCCCTCCAACAACCCCTGAAACTGGAGCATCCGAGACCTGGAATCAGATTCCTAGCTCTAACCTCAAAGCAAAATGTTGGAATTCTGAAATTAAAACTAAAACACAGAAAGTGCTTTAGCAAGTCAGCTGTCTGGCCGCGCGAAGAGTCATGTTGGACTCGAAACATTGACTTTTCTCTCGCCACTGATGCTTCATATCCATTGCAGTACAACAGGCGACTGAAAATAGGAGCCTCTTGTGTTCAAAAACCTCTGGTCACTGCTCCTAGACTGCGCGCCACCAACTTTCGAACAGACGGGTTTTGATAGCGGGTGGGAACGGGTAACATCTGTGGCTCCAACCCTCTTTATTACACCGACCTTCACAGCAAGGCGCCCTCTGCTCACTGAACCTGTATTTTCCTCAAGATATTCAAGCAGCTCAGAGCTTTCTCCAACAGAAAGACTTTGGAAAAACACAGTCTCCCCCCCCCCCCCTTCACACCTCACAGCTCTTTTGGGTTGTGGTTTGGGGAGGAGGCACAACCTATGAAGGGGGAATGTTGAAAATATGCAGCCGGGTCAAGCTGCTGGATATAAGCCCTTGCCCCTACTCGACACTATTTAACGCTCAGCGGGAGGGCTTCCTGGAATCGAAACAGGCAACACCTGCTCCCAAACAGGGAGAGACAGAGAATCAAATATGTGCAAGAGTATTCGAAGTACAAAAATAATATGGCAGTAATTGTAGGGAATTTTTAATAATCCAAATATTAACTGTGATGGTTTTAGCCTGCATTGTAAGAAGGGAAAAGTTTAGAAATTGAATCCACCAGATCGTTTTTACCCAATATATGGAAGTACCGGCAAAAGACAGGGCATTTCTGGGCCTATTGAGAAATGAGTCCAAGCTCGTCAGGAGGGAGTATTTTGGGGATAGTGATCATAATCCAGATTTAGAATAGTTGTGGAAAGGGATAAGAATGGGCCAGCAATAAAAGTTCTAACATGGGGAAAGGCCAAATTCACTAAGATAAAAGATTATTTGGCCCTAGTTGACTTGTAGAAGCTATTTGTAGATAAAACCGTCTCAGAGCTGTGGGAGGTACTAAAGGAGGAACGTAGTGAGAGTCCAGGACAAATATATTTCTACACGGACGAAGTGTGGGACAAAGACCAGAGAATCCTGGATGCCAAACAACATGAGAAAGAAAATGAAGCATACGGCAGACAGAGAGTTCAAACTGGGTCAGTCCATAAGGAGAATAAAAAGTGCAGCTTGAAATGAAAATTAGTTAAGCAAAGAGAATGCATGAGAAAGCACCGGTAGGTTGAATTAAGGAAACCCAAAGGATTTCTTAAAAGAAATATTTGAAGATCAAAAGAATGACTAGCAAAAGAAACCCATTATGCATCATTGAGGTAATATTTGTGAGTGTGTGTGTGTGTGGACCCAGAAGACTATAGCACAATGAATGCTTTGCATTGAACTTCACAATGAAAAAGACGAAGTAGCTTCAGACATCGGTGTGGAAGGTTGTGAAATATTGGAACAAATTAGCAGAGAGAGACATAGAGGAGGTATTAATGGGGTTAGCAGTCTTAAAAATGGATGAATCCACAGACATGGATGAGATGTATCCCAGGCTGTTGAGGGAAGCATGGAGAAGATATCAGGAGCTCTAGCAGTAATTTTCAAATACCCACTGGCCACAGATGATGTGCCAGAGCACTGGAAGACTACTAACATTGTCCCATCATTTAAAAAACAAGGAAGGGATAGATTGGGAAATTACATGCAATTCAGTCTAACCTCAGTGGTGTGAAAATTATTAGAAAGAATTCTTGGGGACAGTATGGAGAGACATGGATTATTCATGGATAGTCAGCATGGATTTGTTACGGGAAGGTCATGTTTGACAAACTTGATTGAAATTTTTGGGTAGTTGGACAGTTCTTTCATGGCAGACTGGTCAAGAAAGTAAGAGCTCATGGATGGAAAGCAAAGGGGCACATTGGATCCAAAAGTGACTAAGAAGCAGCGAGCATGGGATGATGACAGAAAAATGGTTCTGTAACTGGAAGCCTGTTTCCAGTGGGGTGTCACAGAGCTTGGTATGGGTGATTTTGTTGTTTATTATGTGCATTAATGATTAATAAGTTCATGGATGATGTGAAAATTGGTAGAATTGTTAATATTAAGAATGGTCACAAAGTGTAGGGCAAGCATAGATAGACTGGTCAGCTGGGAAGAGAAATAGCAAATGGAGCTCAACCTGAGGTTATGCTTTTGCAAAGGGCTAACAAGGAAAGGGATTACACAACAACTTGTCGGATCTTGGAAAGTACTGAAAATCAGAGGGACCTTGTTGTGCATAACATAGATCCCAGAATTTTGCAGGACAGGTAGATAAATTAAAAAGGCATGTTCGATACATGCTTTTAGTGCAGGTATATAATTCAAGAGCAAGGAGGGTATCCTGGAACTGTACAAAACACTGTTCAGACTACCACTGGAGTACAACATGCTGTTCTGGTCACTACATTTTAGGAAAAAAATGATTGCATCAGTGAGCATTCAGAAGTGATTTACCATGATCGTTCCTGAGCAGGAGAGTTTGGAGGAATGATTGGATAGACTGGGGCTGTTTTCACTGGAGCAGGTAGCATTGAGAAGTGACTTGATAGAAGTGTACAAGAATATGAGAGGCATAGATAGGGTAAATAGGAATGCACCTTTTTTCCCATTAATTTAGGGGCAACTAACAAGTGACAAAGATGTAAGGCAAGAGGAAGGAGGCTCAGAGGAGAGTTTGAGGAGGACACTTTTGCACTCAAAGACTGGTCTATGCCTAGAACACACTGCCTGAAAGGGTGGTCGAATCAGAAACTCTATTAACATCTAAGCACTGTTTAGACATTTACTGTAGGGGCCAAAAGCTGGGAAAAGGGATTAGTATAGTCAGATTTTTGTCGATTGGCATGGACATGATAGAGTGAATGGCTACTTGTGTGCTGCAAACATCTACTTTGTTCTGCTTCAATTCTGAATGGAGCATATCATTAACCAATTGTTCATCCACTGTTGCTAAACTGTTCAATTTGTATGAAGTTATTTTTGTTCCTTTCACTAATGGCAAATGAAGGTCAATGAAAATAGCAGGTTAATATTAACACCTGGATGGCTGCATTTTCTGCTCAAATATAACCATAAGGACTGTACACAAAAACATAGAAAAAAACAAAGAAAGTTATGAAGACAAACAAATATATGACAAATAATTAAAATGATAAAAGCAAAAAAGGACGTTGACACAATATCAATAAAATTAAAGTTGGATATTTTTGCAATACCAAATCAAATATTTAGGAAGGTAAACAAAACCTGCTCCAATGGGTCTGTCAATTGTGTTGACAAATATTAAAAAGACAAACAATTGCCATCAAAAAGAAGTGATTGTAATATGCTAGAGCTGGCAGGAACTGCAGATGCTGGAGAATCTGAGATAACAAGGTCTAGAGCTGGATGAACACAGCAGGCCAAGCAGCATCAGAGGAGCAGGAAGGCTGATGCTTCAGGCCCAGACCCTTTTCTTTTTCTGAAGAAGGGTCTAGGCCCGATGCATCAGCCTTCACACTCTTCTACTGCTGCTTGGCCTGCTGTGTTATCTCTGATTGTAATGTGTCTCTGCTGCAAAGGTACACATACCAGGCTGAATGGCAGACCTGTGCCAAGGTCTTGATCTCAGCTCTGGTGACTACCTCTATTGGTCATTGCTGCTGGGGAAAATGCTGGGACTAGAGTCATCTCAGATGCAGAACATCTTCCATAATCGGGGCAGCAGCCTGACCCTGGGCAAGGTAATGTTCAAATAAATGTTAATTTACTGCTTATTGAAGTTGGGGATGGTTTGCTCCCAAATTTTAGGCTGGGAAGACAGGAACCCAGCACAACATAAAATTCTGCCCCATGAACGCTAGGTGAGAATAGAAATAGGTCTGGTTATAATAGTCGCTGACAACGAAATACCAGACTGGCGGTCTTTGCAATCAGGAATGAAGACTAGCTCAAAGACTACTGAACAGTCTTCATTGAATCAATTTCTAGCAACCGGGCTATATCTTACAGAGAGAGAGAAATGATAGAGGGGATTTATTTTTAAACAAGGGGATTATTTAGAAAATAAAATGCACTACTAGATGTTACAGTGGAAGTAATATCAAAATGGAAGTGCATGAATAATTTAAAAAGTATCACTTGTTAAGTATGGGAATGAATAGGATTTGGCATTAAAGTGAATATCTTATTGAAAGAGCTTGCAAAGCAATGATGGGCCAAATGACTTCCTTCCACACTGTATAATGAATTAACTGTCGATGTTGAAGAATGTGGTACAAAGATGGGCTGCGCACTAATATTAGTAATTGTTAGGCTAAGTAATCTATTTGTTCATTTACTCATTATTTGTCTGTTTTAGAGGCAATCTGAAAAAGAGGGAGAGAAAAAGTATCCTTCAAAATTCATGCCATAAAAAACTCCCTATTCTATTACACAATGTGATCTGGAAAGTTCTAGCTTGCTTAGGCACTGAATAATTGATAAGAAGCTGAGTAAAGCTACAGTTACAGAGAGAGATCTGCTTCATTAAGGAAATTAAACCAAGCCATGGGTGATTCATAGGAGAGATGTAGTTACTTTACTGCTTACATTAAGTTTTGCACTTTCCTCTGGGTAATGCAAAAACACCTTACATATTTTTTTAAAAAAGGCAAATTACTCCTAAGTTCCTCTCTATTGCGTGCAATGTACCTCGTCATGGAAAATAGATAACTGACAAGTCCTCAAGCAGTAGGAAAAGAATTCAGAGAGTAGAATCTAATAGAAGTGTAATGCCGAATGAGAATGGAGCTGAAAGCTTTATCCTTGCTGCTAAATATTCGATGAATGAGCAACTTTAAGAATATTCAGTAGACAGTGACAACTTACAATTTCAGCTCAAGAAGGGCCTCAATTATTCACAATATTCATTTCAAAAAAACTTGAATATTGGTATAAAAAGTCAAATATCCAAATCTGCTGATGACACAAAATTGGACAGCATTGTTGCCAACAGCATAAAATTACAACAGGATATTGATAGATTAGATGAATGGGTAAAGCTGCTGCAGAAAGATTTTAACACAAGCAAGTGTGAGATCATCCATTTCAGACCGAAGAAGGGTAGATTAGGGCATATTTTTAAAAGGCACAAAGTTAAATACAGTGGATGTCTAATATGAGCTGGGCATTCAGCTGCATAGCTGCTTAAAATGCCACAAACAGGTCCAGAAAATAATCAAGAAGTTTAGTGGAATACTGACCTTCATACTTACAGGGCTGGAGTATAAAGATGCACACATAATTGGTGCAGTTTTACAAAATCCTAGCTAGACCTCACTTAGAGTGCTGTGAGTAGATCTGAGCACCAGACCTCGAGAAGGATGTTTTGATTTGGGAGGGAGTTAACACAAGATGACCCCGGGACTTTGGGGATCAAGTTATGAGAAGAGATTATACAATAATATTATATAGGTTTTTATTTTCTAGAATTTAGAAGGTTGGGGGGTGATCTGATTGAGTTTTTCAGGATATTAAGCGGGTAAGACAGGGTATATAAAGGGAAACTATTTCCACTGCTTGGAGATTCTAGAATCAGTGGACATACTGAAGAATTAGGGCCAGGCCATTCAGGACATATGTTAGAAAACACTTCAACATCCAAAGAGTAGTGGAGGTTTAGAACTATCTTCCTCAAATGGCAGTCAATGCTAATTCATTTGTTAATTTGAAATCTGAGATTGAAAAAATTTAATTAAGCAAGGATATCAAGGGATATGGGCCCAAGACAGACATATGGAGCTAGGCTGCAGATCAACCATGATCTTATTGAATGGCAGGGCAGGCCTGAGGGGCTGAATGGCCTACTCCTGTTGCTATGCTCTTTTGCTTTACAAAATGCTCATTATTTTCAAAATTGAAAACTACTCTTGATATGTTAGCACCTGCAAATGTGTTGAATTAATGAGTTCATTTAAAACCCAATCAAAATCAATCCATATAAACATAGTTACAGATGCTGGAAATCTGTAGAAAATGCTGGAGAAAGCCAGAAGGTCAGTGTCTGTGTCAAGAGAAATGGGGTTAATATTTTGAGTCCAGTATGACTCTTATCTATTTGCAAAGTTAAAATTGGGCAAAATGTTAGATCAAGGATGTTCACAAATTTGGTATCTATGGATCTCCCTTGGCTCAGACCGGATAGCCTCTACGTTAGTGATTTTGAGCATATGCTGATGGACAGAATCACTGCAAGCACATTATCAGAGAATTGAGAGGGTATGACCTTCAATTCCCCATTGCAATCCCCAATGAAGGCATGACCAATTTATAACTTCAAACATGGCTGTACTCCTGCTGAAGCTCCTGGAACACTGTTCCATTTTTAAGAAATGAGCGTTCAGAAAGTGGCTAAGATGATGATCGAAGAGTCAAGTGACCTTTTCAACTTCCACAAAAATGATCTCAACTGAGTTTCTGAAAAAAATTCCTTATTGAGGCCTCTTGGGTGGGTGAACTTCCCTTTGAATGGATGTAGAATTAACAGCTACATTATTTGAAGTTCACTCCAAACACCAACTCGATGTACTTTTAGAATCATAGCCAGGAGGTTGTGTTCTGCAGATTTACGTGCTCAGATACCATTGCCCTTCTGTCATGGAGGTTACTTGCTGAGAGGGTGGGAAGGGGGTGCAAAAGTTTAATTGGGTCCACCCTGACCAGTTATTAGCTCAGTCACCTCCAGGAACAACAAAATTATGCTTTCTGTCTCCATGTTTGTAGCTGAATGAAAGAGAGTTAACAGGGCTAATTATCCACATATTAAATATGAAAGACCATCATCCATATCTGAATGTGCAGTATTCCTTACATATTCAAACTATTCTGGTTGGAATAGATTGGCCATGCAACCAAAACTGGCTTGAGGTTGATCGTTTTTACAAAAGGACAGATTTATAAGGTGTTTCTAATCAGGGCTCCCTCAGAAATATGGAGCTGTACTTCCATTCAGATAGGCCTTTTGTATTGCAGAACTGTCAGAGCAAAGAGCTGCTGCGTTCTGATATTTAAAAGTTTTGACAGCCACTTTGATAGCCGCTGGCAAATCATAAGCACATAAAGTATTTGTGATGTCAGGTTCTGACAGTGTAGGGTGCCAGATGATTAGGGTGTAGAGTGCCAGATAAATAGTGTACCAATTGAATAGGGGGTAGAATTACAAATAGAAAGGGGATAGTGTACCTGAAATTCTCTTCCTAAGGGCAGTGTGGGTCTACCTACAGCACATGGATTACAACAGTACAAGAAGGCGGGTGGCTCAGTGGTTAGTATTGCAGCCTCATAGCACCAGGGATCCAGGTCTGATCCCACCCTTGGGCGAATGTCAGTATGGAGTTTGCACATTCTCCTTGTGTCTGTGTGGGTTTCCTTCAGATGTTCCAGTTTCCTCCCACAGTCCAAAGATGTGCAGGTTAGGTGGATTGGCCATGCTAAATTGCCCATAGTGTCCAGTGGTGCGTAATTTAGATGGGTTAGACATGGGAAATGCTGGGTTACAGGGTTGGGAAAAATGGGTCTGGGTGGGATGTTATTTGAAGGAGCAGTGTGGGCTTGTTGGGCTGAATGGCCTGTTTAGGGATTCTATGAAAATGCAGCTCACCACCGACTTTTCAAGAGCCTCTGGGGATGGGCAATAAACATTGGCCGGCCAGTGATACGCATGTTCCATAAGCAAATAAAAAGAAGGCAAGCAGTGAGCCAGGTAAGTAGTGTGCCAGGTTAATCAACATCAATCACGTCATCAACAAAGTAGGATACCAGCTGGATAAAGGGTCAAGGACCAGGTGGTTATGATGTCAAATGGGAAGAAGGTAGATGCCTGGAATAGGGGAGTCGATCAGAGGTATCATCAATTTCCCACACAGTTCCTTTGGAGTCTGCTACAATGGGGATACATCATGGTCTCCATTTGCACTCCGATTTCCACACAATGATGATTGCCATCCATTGGAAAATCTGGAAGAAGCAGCCAGAGTGATCTGTAGGAAACAGAGAAAAGGACAGCAGTTGAAGCAAAAGCTCATGCCATCTTTTCCTTTTAAGAACTAGGAGGTTGTCAAGCTTTTAAAGGTCTTCCAGGCTGATTTGTGTATTTTGATGTGAAAATCATGTGCCTGAGTTCATTAATAATGGGAACTGCAGATGCTGGAGAATCCAAGATAACAAAGTGTGAAGCTGGATGAACACAGCAGGCCAAGCAGCATCTCAGGAGCACAACTTCATGCCTGACTTCATGTTGTGTTGAACACTCAGCTCTTCGAGCAAATCCACTGATAATTTTAATACCTGAGCCCAGCTATCTGAACTCATCACATCTACAGCTCAAGAGTGGAAGAGATGCCCTTCTTTGTTGGACAAATAAAAGACATTTTTGACAATAGGCATAAGAGCTATGAACTATTCATTATATCTCTACTTCCGTGTCTATAATACAATCCAGAAATACCCTTTTAGAATTGCTGATGGAGAATGCTGCTCCCAGTAGTGAGTACATAATCAGAACATTTGGGATATAAGCTTGAATTCTGTATTCCAATTGTTTCCTATTTTTCCCAAGATGTGTCGGAGTCAGTAAATGAAATGGTTTGATTCACTGATTTCACTAGAATGAATTGAATTTAGCTACCATGATGGAATGAATTGCCAGATCATGGAGGTCCCAAATGATGAAAAATTGGCAACACTTTGGAAACTCATTCTCCATTTACTTCTCTGACCAGTGTCCAGTGCGATAATTACAGGAAACCATGAAACTATCAAATCATTTAGAGCATAAGATCAAGTTTAAATCAATCATTTTCTTTTTAAAAAAATGCATTCATAGGATATGGGTGTCACCGGCTAGGTCAGCATTTATTGTCCATCCTGAATTTCCCTTGAGAGGGTGGCAGTGAGCCAACTTCTTGAAGGACTGCAGTCCACCTGGACTAAGTGCACCCATGACGCTGCTAGGAAGAGAGTTGAAGGATATTGTTCAAGTGACGACAGAAGGGTAACATTTTTCCAAGTCAGGACAGATTTGGAGGGAAATCTGCAGTTTGTGTTTTCCTATGCAAGGTATGATTTGTTTGGTTAGCATGCAAAACTACACTTTTCACCGTAGCTCAGCACAGGTGATAATAATAAAACAAAGCAAATCAAAAATGCACTTCCTGCTTTTGTTACTCCTGGGAGTTGAGGTCCAACAGGCATAATGTCCTGCTGAAGAAGCTTTGGTGGGCTGGTGCAGTGCGTCTTGAACAAGAAAAGTATCCTACCGTAATCCAACGACCCAAAAGTAATGCTTCAGAGACATCGTCCCACATGACAGCTGGGGATTTTCAATTAACCTGATTAGCTAAATCTGGAATACAAGAAAAGTGCAATTATTGTTGAGCATAATAGCGAAAGGTTGTTAAAACCTTTTAGAAAGGTTTTGTCCGTCTTAGACACGACAGCACATGCGAATACTTTTTGAATTTTGATCTCTTGACCACAGAAGAATGTAAGTGTGTTGGATGCAAATCAGAGGTGGTTTACTATATTGCTACATGGAGTGAGTGTTATGAGGAGAGGTTACACTAGACTTACTTTCACTGCAGTATACAAAAGTGAGGGGCTCCCTGAGCCAAGTATGTAAGATTCTGAACAGTCTCATCAAGGAGAGAGTGATGTTTCTTCTTGAGGGTGAATCTACAACTAGGGGGCACTGCTTTAAAATTCCCTTTCAGGGATGATGGGATTCTTTTACTCTCAGAGGGTTGTGAGACTTTGGATTCAGAAGGTGGTGAAGGTGGGTTATTAAATATTTTTAATGAACACACAGATAGATTCCCTTGTTTAACAAGAAACCTTAGTTTATCAGGGGTAGACATGATGGTGGAATTTGAAATACCAAGAAATCAGCCATGATTTCATTAAATGGCGGAACAAGATTGAAAAGCCAAATGGCCTACTTCTGCTTCTAATTCAGATTTTTGTATGAACATAGGAACAGGAGCAGGCCCATCAGCCCCTCCAGCCTGTTCTGCCATTTATTGAGATTATGGCAGATGTGTAGTCTAACTTTATACACCTGGCTCTGGTTCATACCACTTAAACTACCAACTGATCCAGCATCCACTACAATTTGTGGAAGGGATTGCAAACATCTACTACCTTTGAGAGTCAAAGTGTTACCCAACATTTCTCTTGAATAGTCTGGCCCTAATTCACAGACTATGACCCCTACTTCTAGAATCTCAATTCAGTGGAATTAGCTTATCTTTTTGTAGCCTGTCTTTTCCTGTTAATATCTGGAAGACCTCAATCAAATCACTCCTTAACCTTCCACATTTAAGAGAAAACACTTTATTTATGTAATATTACCCATAACAATCCCCAAAGTATGTTATTGTCTCCATATCCACAGTAACACAGTTGACTATTAACTGGTCTCTCAATTGTCTAGCAAGCCTCAAAGTTAAGTCAAACCACTACAAAAAGATCCAAAAATTTGGAGTGAATGAGCAACATATTGAGCAGAGGGGTCACGAGCAAGGATGGGAAACAAAGCACAAATTTCCATTGGATTGTAGAAATATTCAATATTGGGCTGGTACATTCAGTGCACTGAGAAACAATCCCTCACTGTCACAAGAGAGGGTGAGCCAATCAACAGGTGCCACAGTGGGAAAGAAATCCTTTCTTTTGTAACGCGGTCAATTAAAGCGAATATTTTTAAACAATTAATAAAGAAGTTGCCTCTTTTGTTACAGGCTCAGCCGAAGCTATGCTGGTTGAAAATTGATGGAAATCTTATATTGGCCCTGATGAAGACCGAAAAAATAGCTTGAAGTCATTGTTTATTTCTGATCGAATGGCAACTCACTCTTTTTAGAATAATACCTTTTTCTTACTCTTCCCAGAGTTTACTGTCCTGACAGGACAATTTGAAGAGAATCTGGACTGAATGTGGATACAAATTTCATTATTCCAATGGTAGAACAGGTAGCTCAGAACTGTAGACCAGATTGCTTAAAATGAGAAAGTGCACATTGTTTAATGCCATTCCTCAATGCTAACATCCCTTAATGAGTGTGCAAGTTTATTAAAAAAACAGTTTAAAGGCTAGTTCATACGCGATTGTTTTTGTCAATTAAAAACAGCTATTAATTTAAAAGCATCATATATATGCATTAGAATGATTTAAATGTCTGCAAAATTGATGTTACTTTGTCACAAATGTTTAATTCTTTCAGAAGTGATTTCAATTGGTGATTAAATTGTTGTCAGTACTTGTAAATTCATGAAGGACTCACCTTGTAAAGTTAGAGCTGTGATAATGCCAGATGACTCATGATTGTGTTACCAGTAAAAAGAACACAATCTCTTGTCTCTACCAACTGTTATTCCGAACTGGAATGCTCTGTGTCAAGCCAAGGAGACCAATGGCTCAAACAGTAGCTACTCAGTTACACTATACAGCTTGCATCATTTCAAAGTGGTTTAGGCTTATTACTAAATGGAAGTTGTCTAGTGCAACTTGGAATTGAAAACCCAATATAGTGCAAGCATCCAAAGAATGTTCCTTGGGAGATCCCTTCCAAATTCAATTCCAACTTTTCAGTGTTGCTAGAGGGCGTAATGTTCTTTTGATCCTACGTTAACATTACAATATCTTCAACATGTGTTCGCTAGTGAGCAATAGCATGCCTGCAAGCTTACCTTCTCTGGCTAGGAGGTAACATAGAATTTGGCAGTACAGTTCAGGTCGCTCTGCTGAATGTCAGCAGCTTCTATTCAAAATCCCTCTCACAAAATACAGCCACATTGCAGAGTGGAAAAGAATGATATCAAATCTGGATTGTCAGTTTACACTGAGAAATACTCTACCAAATCTTCCAAAAATCTGAAAATATTGCTCGCATGCCATCAAGATTAAAAGATAAAGCAAGTGATATGCAAAAGAAGCAAAGGTGATGTGTCACGATACTTTTTCACACAGCATGTAGTTAGGTTGTGGAAATATAGTGAACACCTTCATTTTATTTTCATTCATTTATGGGATGTGGGCACTGCTGGCTGGGCTAGCATTCAATGCCTCTCTCTAGTTGCTGTTAGAAGGTAATGGTGAGCTGCCTTCTTGAACTGCTACAGTCCATGTCCTGGAGGGAAGGAATTCCAGGTTTTTGACCCAGCAACAGTGAAGGAACAATATTTCCAAGGCAGGATGGTAAGTGACTTGGAGTGGAACTTGCAGGTGGTGGTGTTCCCACGTATCTGCTGCCCTTCTCCTTCTGGATTGAACATGGTCAGAGCTTTGGATGGTGCTGTCTAAGGATAGTTGGCAAACTTCTGCAGTGCATCTTGAGGATGGTAGACATTGCTGCTACTGAGTGTCGCTGGTGGAAGGAGTGAATGTGATGTTAATCAAACAGGTTATTTTGTTCTGATGATGTCAAGCTTCTTTAATGTTGTTGGAGACAAGTGGGGAGTATTCCATCACACTCCTGATTTGTGCCCAGATGGTATTTGGTGGACAGGTTTTGGGGTATTAGAAGGTGAGTTGCTTGACGCAGTATTCCTAACCTGCTGTTGTAGCCATTGTATTTATGTGGCAAATCCAGTTCAGTATCTGGTCAATGATAACTCCCAGCATGTCGATAGTGGGAGATTCAGTGGTGATAATGCCATTGAATGTCAATGGATGGTCATTAGATTGTCTCTTGTTGGAGACGGTGATTGCCTGGCATTTGGGTAGCACAAATGTTATTTGACGCTTGTCAGTCCAAGCCTGGGTAGTATCTAGATCTTGCTGCAATTGGATGCGGGCTGCCTCAGTATCTGAGAAGTATTGAGGCATTTGAGAGGTCTTTATTTCAATTCAAATAATCATCGTGTAAGAACATGGGCAAAAAACTAGGTCAATAATGCAGGAACAATGGACTGAATTGCTTCCTTTTTTTGTTGTAAAACTCTGATAAGTTAAAGGATTACTCTGAATCCATGTGACTGTTTGATTGAGCTGGATATATGAAAGATCACCAGGCTACAGAATTTGGTTATCAAACAGTATTCCTTTTCCATATAAAAACAGAACACCACGGATGCTGGAAATCACATAAAAGAACGGAAGCCACTGAAGAAACTCAACAGGTCTGGCAGTGCACGTGAGGAGAGAAAGAGAGTTAACATTTCAAATCTGATAGGATTCTGTGCTGTGTTCGTTTATGAAGTGAGTACAAATTCACTGCAATCAGAGGGAGTTGGATTCTCATAGCACAGAATCATGCCATTTAGCTCAACTTGCCTATGCTGACCAGGTTTTCTAAATTGAACTAGCCCCACTTGCCTGTGTTTGGCTCGTATCCCTCTTAAACCTTTCCTATCCATGTACCTATCCAGATATCCTTTAAATGTTGTAATTGTACCAACCTTTATGTAACATTAATGTGATTCCATTACAAATCAGTCACTGTAGTTTCTAGACATTGTTTACTGGAATGGAAACTTCTAACCCAAAGTATTTTGCAATTGGTTAACGGCTGAGGAAAGAGGGTGAATGGGGATTATTTTGTGGGCTGGTCAATTTCATTACTCTTCAGACTTGTGGGCATCACTGGCAAGGTCAGCATTTATGGTCCATCTGTAAATGCCCTTTTATAAAGTGACTTTCTAAACCACTGCAGAGGACAGGTGACAGTCAATCACATTGGTCTGTAGTTTGGAGCTAGACCAGGAAAGGATGACAGACTTTTTTCAGCCTCTCTTGATTGGGATCCTTCCTTCCCAATTACCTATATAATTGTCATTGACAGTTCTCTTAAAATTGTGTTTCTATATTTAACAATTAACTTTCAGTCTTTAAAATCTAGTCACATTCAAGGCATTTCCCTACACTTCTACTCATGTTCATGTTTAGATGACAGGTTCCATAGCTGAACAGATTTTGGTGGTTCGAAATCATCATTTATTCATTGGTACTAATGGGATAACATTGCCCAAGTTTAACAATTAACTACAAACATCACTTCCTAGAGAATACATGGGTTCCTAGATGTTGCTGGAAAAGCAGCACAGGGAGTCTTCTCCAGTGACTTACTTTTCACTTCTGTTAAAAAAACAACTGATACACCTATGTCCCATATCCACCATTGGTTAAGGCCTAAAACATAGTCAAAGTCACACCCAATGTGAGCAGATAGAGTGTGAAGGATCAACCCTAACTGATCACCATCTTGTATGTTTGCTTCAACTGTTCCCATGCTTTTGGATGCTTCTTCCTGTTGTCTAATGTTAACACCTGAATCAAGAATTTAACCATCTTATTTTCTTTTAAACATGGGTCATTACAGTAAGTCTTCCCACCTCAGGTGCCAACATGTTCCACTGCCCTTTTGCTCTGCTTTGATATAAACAGTGCATTTTCCTCAGTTTTGATGGAAGGATACACACAAAGCTGTTCTTACACCAGGTGCTGAATGCTTTGCAGTATTTTGCGCTTTTAGCTTCAGGTTTGCGTTTTTGAAAGTATGCCAACTTTTCGCCACCTATGGAGTGGGTAATCTCCCTAGAAGTGTTAATCCAGTTTTAAAGTAAAACTGCCACTTCTCTGAAAATGAGAAGAAGCTACAAACCTGCTTCAATAATATATATTGAAATGTATCAGCTTCAATTCCTCTAGAATTTTACAATTCTTTGAAATTAATTCTACATTAAACACCTATTTTAAATTGAAAAGAGAATATTAGGCATCTAAATTAAATACATATATTGGTGTAACAGAAAAGATATATTGACACAGGGAATATATATCAAAATTTATTGAAATGTTGTTTAAATATATGGAAAATAGTTCAGAGCATAGGAACACAGATTAAAAATAAATCAAACATCAGTTCTTCTGCTTCCATTGTGATTTAAAATGCATTAACTCTGTCAAAATGTATATTACAATTTTTTCACGTAGTTCAAGAGGATATTGTTTCGTTACATGTAATCTGTCAATTAACATAAAGAAAGAACTGTTCGGTGCCAACAATAATATGCAGGTTTAAAACAGATATTGGTTTTAGTCCTTAGGGAATCAGGTTCAAAGGCAGCCAACAGATAAGGAGCGCAGTTGATGCATTACTCATGATTTTTGATGGACATAAATAAAATGAGCCACTGACAGCTTTATGCTATTCCCAAAGGAAAGATGTCCAATCAAAAAATATTCCTAAGCGCTGCCAAAAGATTGCCGAAAAATACAACATCAATTAATTCACAAAAGGTTGGTGAAAACACATTATCAGCAATTCAACTACTCTGCAAACATATTTCAACGCCGCAGAATATAACATTTATATTTGTTATCTTATGATGTTTCAGATCTACAATGCATTCTTCAATTTTATTTTAAATGCACATAACCTCACATGTAAGTCATATTTTAAAGCACATGATACACAATAGGTAGAAGTAAAACAAAACTTAAAACAAATTAATGTGTTAAACAGCCATTTACATTTTTCCCATTAGTTTTGATTTAGCATCCAGATCTTATGTTCTTTGGAATTCGTGATGTGAGGCATACGTGAGAATTAAGTAACCAAATGCTGATTCTCTCCTACCCAAATTTAACTTGACTCTGAATTAGTATCAGATACCTGGGACAGATACACAACTCACCCTGGTAGCTACCGTGGAAATGTTAGATTATTTAAAATCTGGTCCAACAAGCTGTGAGTCCAAAATTGATCTCATATTCAACTCCCCAAGTACATGTGCACATATGCACAAAAGGTGAAAATTAGTTAACACAAGGTCGGAGTATGAAAAATAAATATTTACCCTCTCAGTAATACCAAACACACACACAAACGTAGAACCATTTGCACTAGGAAAAGAGGGAAAAACAAAGATTTCTCTCAACAAAGATTTATTTTGAGAAAAAAAACATTTTTAGTCAATCAGTTTCAGTTCATGAAGGCAAAAAGAATAGGGGTATGAAATTCTTAGACGGCAAAAGCCTGGCATTATGGTAGACAGGTATCACCAACATAAGTAAATATCTCTGCTGTCTTGGTAGACACAGCCTGGTCAGGAAATACTGAAAGCAGATGTTGTCAGGTGTTTTCTCTGAAGTGAGACCAAGAAATCAAGCCCAACGTGTACTTGGAACCATGTGCTTGTCAAGTTAGAAACCTCATTAAAAAGATGTTCCACAGTCCTTTATTAATCCCTTTAAAAATCCAGGATCCATAATCTTTCAAACACAAGTCCACATAAAATATTTAATGTGTTTCCATCATACTGTCCTCAGCGTGTGGACTGGACAGCATCCATGATCAACATCAATTGCACTCATTATGAGCTTGACGGCTTAAATGTCAAATCCTGCCGTTTTCGGTCTGATGTACTTAATACAAAAGCAGCTTCTCCAATGGAAATGGTAAGATAAAATCCAGGAAATACACATCAGGTCAGGCAGCAACTGTGGAGAGACAGAAACAAGAGTTACCACTTCAGGTGCCTTTCAACAGAACCCAGCTGACTTAGTTGTGCAGGACTCTGCATGCTAACGATTTGGAACATATTTGGTTGTTATTAAGGCAAGCCAGAAAATGCATTTAAGAGGAAATTTGTTCCTTTATTTGTTGCAAATCTGTCAACACATTTACAGAGAAATCTGTCTTGGACAACAAACTGTGGAAAACATCTTACTAGGTGTTTCATCAGATCACCATCAGAAATTCTTCAGCACCTAATTTTATACTGCTATCAATTTCTAGAGTTCAGAGGCATTTTCTTCCTGTTAGAGTGAAGGATAAGGCTGGTATGATTAAAGAACAATGGGTGAATAAAGATATTGATGTTCTACTCAAGAATAAAAGAGAATATTTTTGTAGATACAGACAACTTGGTTCAATTGAATCTCTTAATCAATATAAAGGGTGTGGGGCAATTATTGAGAGAGAAATCAGGAAGGCAAAGAGGGGATATGAGATAGCATTGGCAGATAAGGTGAAGGATAATCCAAAGAGATTCTACAAATAGATTAAGAGGAAGAGGTCAAATGGAGAGACGGCTTCTTAAAGATCAAGGAGGTCATCTTTGTGTTGAACCCCAGGAGATAGGAGATACCAAACGAATATTTCGTGCCAGTTTTTACTGGGGTGAAAGAAACTGAGTCTAGAGAAGGCAAAGAAGTAAACTTTGATGTTTTAAAAAGAGTTCACATTGCAGAAGAGGAAATTCGGAAGGTCTTAGAGAATATAAAGGTGGATAAATCTCCATGAACTGATCTAATGTATTCCAGAATGTTGTGGGAAGTAAGGAAGGAAATTACAAGACCCCTTGCAGAAATATTTGCATCATCTATAACTATGGGTGAGGTGCCTGATGACTGGAGGGTGGCTAATGCTGTACTTTTGTTTAAGAAAGGTTGTAAGGAGAAACCGGAGAGTCTGACTTCGGTTGTGGGTAAATTATTGCAGGTGATTACAAATATAGGATTTATGGACATTTAGAGAGGCAAAAATTGATTAGGGATCATCAGCATAGTTTTGTGCGTGGAAAGTCGTGTCTCTCAAACCTAATTGAATTTTCTGAGGAAGTTACCAAAAAGGTTAATGATGGCAGAGCAGTAGACGTTGTTTATTTGGATTTTAATAGAGCCCTTGACAAGGCATGGTAGACTAATTAGTAAAGTTAGGTCACATGGGATTCAGGGCGCAGTTACCAATTGGATACATAATTGGCCTAATGGCAGGAGACAGAGAGTAATTGTGGAGGGTTGCTTTTTTGACAAGAGTCCTGTGACCAATGGTGTTCCACAGGGTTTGGTTTTGGGTCCTCTTTTGTCTGTCATTTATATTAATTATTTAAATGAGAATATAAAAGGTATGGTTAGTAAGTTTGTGGATAACACCAAAATTGGTGGCATTGTGGGCAGTGAAGAAGGTTTTCGAAGATTACAAAGGGATCTTGATCAAGTGGGTCAATGAGCTGAAAAATAGCAGATGGAGCTCAATACAGATAAATGCAAAGTCAGGTAGGGCTGATACAATTAATGGTAGGGCTTGTGTAGTGCTGTAGAACAGAGGGACCTGGGGGTGCAAGTAAATAATACTTTACTGTTTGCATCACATATAGACAGGATGTTTAAAAGGTATTTTGGCACGCTTGCCTTCATTGCTCAGTCCTTTGAGTTCACAAGTTGGGCCATTATGTTGAGGTTGTACAGGACATTGGTGAGACCTCGGCTGGAATACTGTGTCCAGTTCTAGTTACCCAGTTATAGGAAAGATATTATCAAGCTGGGGAAGGTTCAGAACAGATTTACCAGGATGTTGCTGAGTATGGAAGGTTAGAGTTATACGAAAGGCTGGATAGGCTGGGACATTTTTCACTGAAACGTAGAAGGTTGAGAGGTGACCTGATAGAAGTTGATAAAATAATGAGAGGTACAGACAGCGTTGATGGAGTTGACTTTTCCCCCCAAGATGGGGAGTTTCAAGGCTAGGGGACACATTAAGGAGAGTGGAGAGGGTTTTAAAAAAGACATGAGGCATTTATTTTTAAACACAGAGAGTGGTTTGAATATGAAACAAGTGTTCTGAAGAAGCACTGGATGTGGGCACAATTACAATGTTTAAAAGACATTTGGATTGATATATGAATAGGAAAGGTTTGAAGGCATATGGGCCAGGACCAGACAGGTGGGACTAGTTTAATTTGGGATTATGTTCGGCATGGACTGGTTGGATCAAAGAGTCTATTTCCATACTGTATGACTCTAATTACTGAGCACCATTTCAATGACCGAAAGACTCCTATCATTTTGTCCTCTGTGACTGATGCATAGCAAATAGTATGAAATAGAGAAGGGCAGGGAGAGTAGTGCAAGGGAACAACTGAAAGTGACAGAGCTAAGAACCTAAAGCAAGCAAAAGGGCTGTCCTCTGATGAGTACAAACCCTTTGAAGGATCAATATTGGAAACAAAGTTATATCTCACAGCTACAGTCACACTCAGAATATCACCACTAACTATAATCAAGTACAACAGTCTGAACACAAGTAATAATATATGCCTTCAGCACTTTACTGTTTAAAGCTGTGTTATCTGTAGTTCAGTGGCAGCACTTGGAACTGATTCAGAAAATCATGATTTAAAATTCAATTCTACCCACTTGAGCACAGAATCTGTGCTAATCATGTAGCGCAGCACTGACTGTGTTACATTGCTGGAGGTACATCTTTTAGGTGAAGGGTTAAACTGTGTCCCATTTTGCTTCTTCGTTGAGTGTAAAATATGTCATCCTATTTTGAAGAGGGGGCGTTTTCTCCAACACCGTAACTAGTACAATGAACAAAAACCTTATAGCATTACTGTTAGTGGGACCTTGCTATTAATGATGTAAGACTCATAGAAGCCAATTTTACCAGCTAATAATCCATTTTCCAAGGTGACTCATAAGTAAGTCTGCAGTCATTCATATTTTTCTTCAATAGTAAAATAGTCTATTCCCAACTCCAAACATAGTGGAGACACGCTTCAGTGTCCACTGCATGTAATTCTGGAATGTTCCACATGGAGGTGCCGAATGACAAGAGTAAATAGTGGAAGTATAAAAGGCCAAGTCTCTTCATGTACACAAAATGCACAAAGTGCCACAAACCAATAATCTTAATTTGACTTAAATATTTTGTTACCTCCTGCTGTCTAAGCTCCTACAAGTAGGTGAGATCCAAGCTGCTTTCTGTCACATCCTGGTCTGTAAGTACAAGTTGATGCCTTCAGGAAAAGAAAGGAAAAAGGAGAATCAATATTACTCAATATATCAACGTTAGCAACTTCCACTTAATGCATAAAATGCAAAGACAGAATTTGGATTTAATCAATCTGATTATAAATAATTATTTATTGTTTGCAGAAATATTCTTCAAATACAAGAAACACCAACTTGTGGGGTAATAAAACAGAACTGTGGATTCTGAAAATCTGAAGTAAAACTATAAATCATTGGAGCAACCCAGCAAGAACTTGTTCAGAACTGCAGAAACTGGAGTCAGAGGTAACACAGTGTGGAGCTGGAGGAACACAGCAGACAGGCAGCATCAGAGAAGTAGGAATGTTGACGTTTCGGGTCAGGACCCTTCTTCAGATATCTGAAGAAGGCTCCCAACCTGAAACATCAGCATTCCTGCTGTGTTCCTCCAGCTCCACAGTGTTAGCTCAGCAAGAACTCATAATTGGTTTAATCAGTTCCAGGAAGCTGTGCATTTCACTTTACAACACATACAAGTGGTAGAGTGGTCTTTTGGTTTGGAAGACACTTTTTAAAACAAATTGCATTATCTTGGCTTTTAAAGCTGATTCTTTGTCAATGTTCATCACCCAAAGCATTCCATTATACACCTAAAAGGTGACAACAATGTTTAAACAAATTGAAACAAAAATTGAATCTCTGTATGATTTGAAGTTTTCAAATTTCATTTCTTTTCCTTCAATTTCCAAAACTTAATTTTTTTAGGAGCAGGAAGTACCTTCTTTAATATCACTGTTTCAATGTTCTTTTGTAGTGTACTTCAGGATGGCATTTGATAAGTGAATGCAAACACAAAAACAAGAGATCTCATTTTCACGAAAATTATCAACTAAAGAAACTTAATCCAATAAATGGTCAACTGCATAGAACTGTGGTGCCCTCCAATGGTCACTAGAACAACGACAACATGATACTGATTTTTGAATGACAAGGAGGGCAGACAGCAAAGTAAGGTCGAGACTGCAAAGATTGACCATGACATTGATGAATAGCAAGTTCAAAAGACTGAATGACTTAATTGTGTTTCCAGTTGTGATGCATGTGATACTATTGCAAATATGATGAAAAAGTTACCGCTTTACATATAATGATTACAATTAAACAAAGAACTGTAAGTACTGGAGATCTGAAAGAAAGAAGAAATGGAAAGTGCTAGAGAAAAAAAAAACACAAGTCTGGCAACCTGTGGAGAGAAAGGAGAGTTAATGTTTCGAATCCACTGACTCCTCAGATTGACTTGAAATGTTAATTTTGTTTTTTCTCCACAGATGCTGTTAGACATGTTGAATTACTCCAGCAGTTTCTGCTTTTGTTAGTTGTATATGGAGACTGTCTGATATTGCTTACTTTTGCAGCAAGTTTACATGAATTTTGAAAGGCAAATTCAAAATATACAGACAAACGCTGAGACCAACACAGGTACTACCTCAAGTGGTAGACCAGTGGTACTGCAAGAAAAGCAATGCTATGCAGTTTCAGGGTACAGGAATCAGAAAATAAAATGGAGTAAGGAAGTTAACCTAGAATATTTAGATTTACACTCTCCAGCTGAGACCATTGATAAATATCAAACAGTTAATATCCTGCGATTTTACCTTGCTCACTTTAGGAGCCCTAGTGTAATCTATTGTCAACCAAAATCAGCTGGATCAGCAGTAATTCAAAATCATATCTAGGACTTTCTGGCCATGGCTGCTCAGTCGCATGCTGTCTATTTTATCAAGTTAGTTATTGAGCGTACTCCCACATTACATTTTTAGTGAAAAATATTGCTGTCATCCCAAAAGTGGCAGCACAATTTTATCAACCTGGTACTCTTAGGGAATTAGTATTGTATAGACCCTTCTGACCTGAGGTTACATTGGGATTATTGTGGTCACTATTGTCTGTCTGAAAGTTATACTCATCCACTGTTGAGCCAACGCTTCTCAGAGTTTTGTTATGACAAATTCTAGATCTCATCTCCTGCAGAAGATGCACTATCCTTGCACTAAACACCAGCCTTGAATGTGTTGAAAATTCACCTGATTAAAATATATTTGTAACGTACATGATTCTCTTAAGGTAATCTAAGAAGGAAAAGCCTGTCTCTATATAGAGTTTTCACAATGTCAATATGTTTTAAAACATTTGACAAATCAAGCAGAGATAGCAAGAACTGCCAATGCTGGAGTCAGAAATAACACAGTGTGGAGCTGGAGGAACACAGCAGGCCAGGCAGCATCAGAGGAGCAGGAAAGTTGGCGTTTCGGGTCAAGAGCCTTCTTTAGATTTCTGATACTGCCTGACCTGCTGCGTTCCTCCAGTTCCACATGATGCTATCTCTGACAAATCAAGCACTTCTGAAATGTGGTCACTGCTGCAATGTAGGAAATGCGGAAACATAGCAAACTCACATAAACAAACGCTGAGACCAACACAGGTACTATTTCAAGTGGTAGGCCATTGGTACTGCAAGAAAAGCAATATTATGGTTTGGACACTGGGGGAAACTTTTGTTCAAAATACTGTCTTGGGATTAGTACTTACAACTGAGTTGAGATTTTACATGTTTATTACAGATCCTACGTATGGAGTTAAAATAGAAGTGTAGTAATGTTGCTGGCTGTTGTATTAAGGCTTGATCATGGCTGTCTCAGTGGAGCAGTGCTTGTCTTACGCCTCTATCTACTTTGCAACCTGCTGCTTTGGTCTGGCAGTCAGTTTCTATTGGTTTATCTTTGTCTATCCATTCACTCAGGACTTCCTTACAAAAGTCAATAATAAACTTCACATTATACCGAGACACCCCAGCAACATTGCATTCACTCAAAGTTTCATGGCATTATAAACAGTCACAGAATTAGCTTAATCAATGATTGCTTGCTATAGCTGTACAGGGTAGTTGTGAGGCCATACCTTGGCTACTGTGTACTGTTTGATTTCTTTACTTAAAAATCAGATAATTACATTAGATGCAGCTGAAAGAAGGTTCACTTGATTGCCTTGTGGAATGAGGGGTCTTATCACATGAGGAAAGGGTGGACCTGTACTATTGGAGCTTAGAAGAATGAGGTGATCTTATTGAAACATAGATTGTTCATAGGGGATTTAATGGGAGTGGATGCTGAAATGATGTTTCCCGATGTAGGGCCGACTAGAAATAGGGGACACTTAAAAATAAGTGGTCTCCCATTTAAGTGGAATGGATGATGCTTGTATCTTCCAAAGGGTAGTGAGTCTATGGAATTCTGTCCTCACAGAGCAGAAGGTTGGATTATGAACATAGATTCTTGTACACATGTACATAGATTCTTGACCAACAGGGGAGTCAAAGGATTTAGGGGTAGGCAGGAAGTGGGCTGAAGCCACAATCAGACCACCATGATCCAATCAAATGGCAGAACAGGTTCAAGAGGCCAAACAGCCTACTCCTGCAAACACAGTGTTCCAGGATTTTTACCCAGTGACACTGAAGTACTAACAATAGATTTCCAAGTCAGGAGTCGCAGATGGAAACTTGCTGGTAGTGATATTCCCAGGTTTGGAAGGTGCTGTTTAATCAGCCTTGGTAAATTTCTGCAGCTAATGTTGGTGGACGTGGTGCCAAATCAAGTGGGCTGCATTGTTGTGTTCGGTGACAAACTGTTTGAGTGTTATTGGAGATGCATTCATTCAGACAAAATAGGGAACATTCCTTCACAGTCCTGAATTCTACCTTGTGGATGGGTGGACGGGCTCCAGGATCCTGAAGACTGCAGGATTCCTAGCCTCTGTCTTGCTGTTGTAGCCACAGCATTTATATGGCTTATCCAGTTCAGTGTCTGGTCACTGGTAATCCCCCAGCTTGTTGATAAGGGATTTATCCATGGTTTTTATGTTAAGGGGTGATGGTTAGATTCTCTTTTGTTGCACATTGTTTTTCCCTGGCACTTGTAAGGTAGGAAGGTTAAATACTGCTTGTCAACACAAGCATGGATGCTGTCCATGACTTGCTGTATTTGGACAAGAACTACTTCAAATCAGATGACTTATGAATGGTACTGACCGTTGTGCAGTCATCAATGAACATCGCCTCTTCGGGCAGGGGGAGGAGGAGGAGGAGTTGGTCGTGGAGTGGAGGCAGATAAAGATAGTCGGGCTTAGGACACTCCTTTGAGGAAATCCTGTACATCTTGGAGTCGAGAAGCCTATAAGTATTACTCCAACCAGCAGAGTTCTCCCCGATTCCCAATGACTCCAGCTTTGTTGGGGCTCTTTGATGCTACAGTCCAACAAATGCATTCTTGATGTCAAGGGCAGTCACTATAACCTCATCTCTGGAATTCAGCTCCTTTGTCCATGTTTGAACCAATGCTGTAACAAAGTCGGGAATTAACCCATCCTGGCAGAAACCAAACCAGATGACACTGAGGAGGTAATTGTCAGGCAGGTGCTTCTTGACAGCACTGTCGATGACACCTACTGTCACTTTACTGATGATTGACAGTAGACTGATAAGGCAGTAACTGCTGGGTTGGATTTATCCTGCCTTTTTTTTATTATTATGAACAGATGTCAATGTTCTCCTTAATTTTTATTTTATTTTGAAGACCTCCAAGGACCATGTACGGTAGTGATGGAAGCCAATGCATCAGTTAACAAACCTGCCAAAGACTGCACAGCAACACAGCTTGAAAGGAATGTTGTAAGACATAACTGGCCAATTTTCCACACTATCAGCAGATGTCAATTTTTTAGGTGTACTGGAAGAAATTAGCTAAGGATGTGGCAAGTTTGGGAGAAGTCGTCTTCAATACTACTGCTGGAATATTTTTGGGCCCATACACTTTAAAATATTGCTTGTTTCTTGATATGACATTGAGTGAATAAAATTAGTTGAAGACTGGCATCTGAGATATTGGAGATCTCAGAAAGCAGAGACTAATCATCTATTCAGCACATCAGCTGAAGTATATATCAAATGTTTCAATCTTCTCTTTTGCATTGTGGCCCCTCCATCATTGAAGTTGGGGATATTTGTGGAGCTTCCTCGATCAGGTGTTGTTTAATTGTCTACCACTATTCAAAATTGGACTTAGCAGTACGGCAGAGATGAGATCTGATCCATTGATTATGAAGTCACTTAGCTCCATCTGTTACTTGTTGCTTGCCTATTTCGCACACAAATGGTCTTCCGTTATAGCTTCGCAACGCTGATACTTCAATTTTAGTTATGCAGGTACTGTTCCAACATGGCCTCCTGCACTCTTGAACTAGGACTAGACCCTTGGCTTAATGATCATGGTGGCACGGAGGACATAGTAGGTCACAAGGTTGCATACTGTGTCTGAATACAATTCTGCAGATGGCCCATGCATCTCAAGACTGGGCAGTCATGAAGTTGTTCAATTTGTATGAAACCTATCCAATTTATCTTAATGTTAATGCCACGATGGAGGGTATTCTCTCAGAAAGACTAAGAAGTAGTCAAACTTATGATAGCATTACGAACAAATGCATCAGCACCAGGTGAATTGGAGAGGATGAGGTCAAGTTTGTTTCCCATTGTTAACATACTCACCGTCTAAGAGAGATGTAATGTAGCAATTACGTCCTTTAGGACTCCATCAGCTTGGTCAGAAGTGGTGCTCCTGAGCCGCTTGCGGTGATGGATATTGAAATCATGATACAGAGTACTTTCTGTGTCCACAGCAGTCTGAGTGAGTTTTCCAAAAGGTGTTCAAACGAGAGGAGAACCGAATCATCAACTCCGGCTGTGATACTTCACAAGGTCAATGTTGAGGGCACCCAAAGCAATACCCTAGAAACTGTATAGCTACCTCCGCTGGGTCTGTTCCACCAGGGATGTTGACGGTGGTACCCGGATGTTGTAAAGTAGGAATCTGAGAGTTAAACTGCATCAGGCTACAGCTTGAAACTGTTCTTCAATTTTGTGCAGGAAGACCTCTGGAGGATCATTTCTACTTCTAGGCTGATGTCAGATGGTCCATCTGGTTACATTCTTTGAAACTTTTTAAGCAGTTTGATACAATTGACTAACTTGCGACAGCTTAGGAGCCTAAGCGACATCCACATTGCTGTGTATCTGGAGTGCAGGTAAGGATAGCTGATTTTCTTCCCTAATGGACATTAGTGAACTCGACTGATTGCAATAAAAACCAAATGTTCCTGATCATTTGATTTTTAATTCCAGATGTTTTAAGACTCAAATTCTACCGGATGCTGTGGAGCCAGAACTATGAAACATTAATCAATCTCTGGATTACTAGTGCAGCAACAAGACCACCACATCACCACCTCCCACCTCCAATTATTTTCTGAAAGAATGGAGCCACAAGATTCCGCTCCAGGGTTTAAAATAAAATTATTTTAACCATGTAAGAATCAAACACTAGATACTATCTTAAGTGACAATCTTAGCTCAAACATCCAGAAAGACTGAGGTTATCACATGAAGAATACAGGAGTAATTTTGGAGTTTTATATTTTTCCCCCATTAGGAATATTTTAAATGTGGGACATTTTACCAGAAAAAGGCTATGAAGGTCATGTCCAAGATATATTTTGAAGGAAAATGAAATATTGAAAGGGAAATAACATCTGGAACAAGGCAGGGAAATAAAATTAAAATAAATCACCGGTGCAGTTAAAAGAGGCATAATGCCCTCTTTCTTCCTGTAAATTTGATGTTTGTGTAGTACACTCAACTTTTTGAATTGAAAAAATTAAGTACTTACATATTCGATGATTCTGAACTTTGTTACATCTCTTGATGATTTAACAAACAGTGAAAAATATAAACAAACATTCAGTTACAAAAACAGAAAATACTCATCAGATCTGGCAGCTTCTGTGAAAAGAGAGAGGGAAAATAAATTAATACTTCAGTTTGATAACCTTCTGTAAGAACTCAGTTAACTGTTGTATGAACTACAGACTCAGGACAATCAAGAGCTCAAGAAACAATCAATTATCAGAGTTAGGTACTTATCATTCTGCCTAATCCTATAAAAGCAGAAACAGAACCATCATCACTTCGCTACAAAATAAATCTGCACAGGGACAAGATCTTTTCCTCTTGAACCTGAACAGCACAACAGATCCCTAGTTAATAAGCACATCAAAAGATAACGACAGGTCAGAAAAATTATTAAAAATAGCAAGTCTGCTAACTGGCGGGATGGTTTTATGAGTATGGACATGGTAAACTGAAAGACGACCACAAACTGCTGGAAATGCACGGCAGGTATATCTACCTTTTGACAGAGAGAAAAGCAGTTAACCAGTTGACCTCCAGAAGACTCCTTGTTACACGACTCTGATGAAAGGTTAATTTGGAAAAAAAAATTCTATTATTTTTCTTCATAGATGCTAAGAAACTTGCCATGTATTTTTTTGGCCTCAGAATTTCAACTGTTAGTTTTCATAGACTGTTCTTTTGGAGTTAGTTAGAAACGCATAACCAAGGACTTTAACTACAATTTCTTCATGTTAGGTCACTCTGAATATATACAATAGCATTTCTAAATTTAGTACCTCAACATACAGTCATCGAGTTATGCTGCACAGAAAAAGACCCTTCAGTCCACGTGGACTAGATATCCTAAACTGATCTATTCCCATTTGCCAGCATGGGCTCATATATCTCCAGACCTTCCTGTTCACGTACCTGTCCAAAAGCCTTTTAAATGTTGTAATTGTACCCACCTCCATTATCTCCTCTGGCAATTCATTCAATACATGCATGACACGCTGCGTGAAAATGTTGCCCTTTAGGTCCCTTTTAAATCATTCCCCCCTCACCTGAAACCGGTGGTCTTTAGCTTTGGACTCCTCCACCCTGGGAAAAAGGACCTTGGCCATTCACCCTATCCATGCCCCTCAATTTCATCAACCTCTATAAGATCAGCTTCCAATGTTCGAGGGAAGAAAGCCACAGTCGATTAAGCCTCTCCCTACAGCTCAAACCCTCCAACCCTGGCAACATCCCTGTGAATCTTTTCTGAATCCTTTCAAGTTTCACAACTATTCCTACAGCAGGGAGACCAGAACTGAATGTAGTTTTCTAAAAGTAGCCTCACCAATGTCCTGTACAGCCGCAACATGATGGCCCAACTCCCATACCCAACACATTGGCCAATGAAGGCAAGCATGCCAAATGTCTTCTTCGCCACTCTGCTACCTGCAGTCCACTTTCAAGGAACCCACCCACACCCGCAGGTCTCTCTGTGCGGGAACACTTCTCAGGGTCGTACAATTAAATGGATAAATCCTGCCCTGGTCTGCCTTACCAAAATGCAACACCTCACACTTATCTAACTAAACGCCGTCTGACACTCCTCGGTCTGTTGACCCATCTGATCAAGGTCCTGTCGTATTCTGAGATCATCTTCGTCACTGTCACCAAAGCACCAATTTTGGTGTCATCTGTAAACTTACTATGCTTCTGAGATTCACATCCACAGAATATATATAAATGATAAAAAGCAGTGGACATAGCACCGATCCTTGTTGCACAGTACTGGTCACTAGCTTTCAGTCCAAAAACAACCCCCTACCCACCACCCTCTCTCTCGTACAATCAAGCCAATTTTGTATCCAATTGGCTACGGGATATATGAATATGGTGAATTTTATACTTACAGTTTCTGGCAAAGAACCAGCTACTCTCCAGCTGAAACAAAACATAATTAGCAAAGATACAGAATGGTGAAAATGGTTGTAGCTCTTTTATGAAATTTGTTACTTTTTTTTGGAATGGTTATTTTTAAGATGACTAGTTTTTTTTAAAATCTTTTTTGAAAAGTTTTTTTTCCATTTTTAACTCATTCTTTTAAACTTCTTTCATTTTAATTACTCTTTTGAATATTTTCCCCCTCTATGTCCATGTATGTATAATTTGCATCTTTTAATGTCATATTTCAAACCATTCCACTGCGAGACTTTATTTCAAATGTGAACATGCCTCTATTAGAAATTCAGATACAATCAGTAAAACAGAAATAAAGACATAAATTTGAACGTATAAACTGTTACAAATTCAGCAACAATATCACCCAAAGAAGTAACATTTTACTGAAGAGTGCAAGAAACTTGCACTAAATTCACATTTTAGCATAAACAACCTAAAAATACATTGATGTTCTACATGTCCACAATTCTGAACAAATTCTATTATACAAGTATTTACTTACAAAAGAAAAAAGATCATATGATATCTGACTGTTCTTCCCCACAAAAAAGATCTACAATAGCCATTTTAACAGCTTCAAAAAACTGTAATGAGTTTCCTTTCACACTACGCAATTTTTTTGTTGAATCCAGATAGATATTTCCCTTGAAGATCAGATGGCAATGACGTCAGACTACAGCTTCACTCTATCCCTCCTCCCTCCACGCTGGCAAATGCTGTACATAAAATCTGAAGAGACACAATTGCAGCCTTCTATTCACGGGCTCTCCAACTGCAAACTAAATGAATGATGCAGGACTTTAAAGCAAATAAACAATACCTTCTTAATATCAAAGGAGCAAACAGCCCAAAATAAAATATAAACAAAAATAATATGAAAAATGGTTATAGAAATCCTTCAGAATAGTTGACAAAAAATTTAAATAACAAACTCAACTGGGTGCATTACCAGTTAACATGTCAAAGGGTTACAGCCAAAATTGATCCCAGCTGGATTAAGGTGGTTAAACTTGAACTCTCATATTCCAGATTATGTGTCGTATACAAGTTATTAGGAAGGGATTGACGGTTGCTTGAATTATCTAACTTACGATAAAATAAACAGTGTATAAGCAATTATATCTAGTAAGGTAGGTACAGCAATTTATAAAGCACTGTCCCAATGGGCTCAGATGATACTGTACAACATAAAAACATGCATTTACTCCCATCATTTATTTAAACCATTTTCCAATACCAAAAATAAATTCCTGTCTGAAAATACTCTCTGGTACTATTCACTGATGAAAAAAGGAAAAAATGTTCATCAATATCTGGTTACTTTTTTTATGTCAGCTATGCCATATGATTTACAGTATACCAATTACATTTTCAAACTTACAGGAGCAACTACATGTATCCCAAGGACAGTTTTCAAGGTGCTGCAATGTTTTTAAATGAATGTTACTGAGGATTCTCCTATCAGCCCATTACTGTCATTAACTAATATCTACATAAAGTGGTTGCTTTCTTCAGGGATTTATAAAGTTACTTAATATATATCTGATGTGGATTGTGGTAGAACAGCAATGGTAAGTAGGTTATTTTTTTTTCAATCACAAGATGGCACTGTTTCAAGTTCTTCACAACTAAATGCATTCTTATGAAATAGCGATCAAAGCGTTTAAAATATTCCAGTCTTCAGTAGCTCTCTCTTTTATGAAAGAAACTGTATTGATATTAAAAATTCAGGGTTTGCGAGATGCCAAAAAATATTAACCCCGTACACTGGAATCTCCCACAATCCAGAAACATTATGACATTCAGCTGAGTTAAGGTACAAATGGTATAATTAAGATTTTCTTTTGGTAACTGCAAATAGTCCACATTTAATACAGCTATATGTATTCAATATCTGTATTTCACCAGTTTCTTTGTCTTTTACGCTTGCAGTAAGCTCTGTTGGTATTTTGTTTAAAGCTGCATTTCCCTGCAAATTGAAAATGAGGATTTGTATGTAGTTAAATGTGTACCCAATAAATGTATATTTCAGGATAGTAAAATCCTGTTTTACATTGATATTTTGTATTCCTGTTTATTAGTTTATTTGTAATCTCCAGTTTGTTGCCTTCAACAGGCATATTAACAGGGCCCGAGATACTCCGTATAAACTTAGTGACTTGTTTCTAAGCCTATCAAATTCAGTAAAATTAGAAACAGACAACATTTTACAAGGTACTCTACTAGAAGTAAAAATACATGAAAGCATACCTCCATGACGATCTATGAGAATTTAATATTTTACTCTGGATGCAGATATTTGCAGGTCCAATTTTGCAACTAACAGGTTATGGAAGCAAGAAAACAAAGGAATGTATTATGGTACATGTTGACTGGGAGTTAATAGGTGCATCTGCATCGGGATTATTATTGTGGATGAAGTACTCCACATGATAGGTAATGACTTACAAGAGCATACTGAGCTATTTTACTTGTAAAACTCATCATAGCAATTCAACTTTATTGCTTACCCATATACGATAAGGAAGTAACTGTACTTTCTTACTCGTCATAGAACTTGATCTGTGAAGACTGTTCAACCTGTCCTTAGCTGATGTCTAAATATCTACACTTTCTAGACTGAATCACAGGATAGCAATTAGGGATTGGTCATTAAGAGATTCTTTGATAATGAAAATTGCTTCTGTATACGAAACATTTCCATTCGCTGCATCTATATTGTCTGATATAAGCAATATTTATATTCTTTGATCTATTAATTAAATGACGGAAATATAAAGAGCAATCTTGCTCTTTACCAAAATTAACATTTTGCATTGAGGGAAGAGATGAGGTTGAATATATGAATCCACAGAAGTGGGATATCAAACGTGATGTATTCATTAGCATTTTAATACTTTAACTGTCACAGGATGACAGCAGAGTGTACCAAATGTAAAAATAAATCAGTAACAGAGTCAACAGAAATCACAGAAAACTTAAGCAATGAGCATGCATAGAAATCTCAATTTGTAAACAAAAAATGGTTTCAATAAATAGTAAATTAATAAATTTAGTCTAGTACCAAAATTTTGATTAGTTGGGCACTGCAGCTTTAAATGCATTTCACTTTTGTGAACATTTACCATTTATATACCTCATCACCGATTACCATATTCAATCTAATTAGATTTCATATTGGTTAACAGTGGTCTCTTGGTTCTACAGCATTTTCTTTTCATATGCTTACCAAAAAAAAATCACCAAAACTACTGAGGAGAAACATGGAAGTTCCATATAATTTGCATTACTTTGAATCCCCCAAATAATATAGCAACCACTCTATTGCCTTTCCAATCAGATCTTCTTTTAAAATGTAGAACTCAATACTTGCTATAAGCTCACTTTCCTTGCAAGATGCATCCTGGTGACTTAATCTTTTTTTGAAAGGAGGGAAAAAAGACTATCAAAAATTTACTTACAAGCTTAAATGGTCTTACTTTTCATCAAAAAAAGGCAAAGTATTTACACAATTTTAATATACATTCATACAAGAACCTCTGCTACAAGCAGAATGGACATCTGGTTATTCCCTATCTCCCATTTTATTTCCTGAAACATTCTGTGATTTTCCTCCTTTGGGGCATATTTCCTAAAAGCATTGAAAGCAAAATACTAAGCTTTTTGTCATTTTCACAAAAATGTTGCAAACCCATTTTTTTTTCTTTAAATACAATAAAAATGTTTCTGTAAAATTAGTAAATATATTTAAACACAAAAAAATGCACAAAAGTTCATGACGATAGAGTGAATGTTCTAAATCCCATCATCGTCTCCAGGAGCGAGATTCATCATCATCTTCTTCATCATCGTCATCTTCACGAAAGAAAGGATCCACAGGTTCTGATGCCTTGGGAAGGCAAGAAAAAAAATGTTTACTGGCTGAACTTTAAAACTTTGGAACAATGAACCCATATCTGAAGTAAACCGTAGGCGTGATAATAGAAAGTTTTAAAGTCCATTATCTGCCCTTTTTTTCAGATACAAACCAAGAAAACAAAAGCAACTTGGTACAAACATGTATCAGTGATAACGGGAACTGCAGATGCTGGAGAATCCAAGATAATAAAATGTGAGGCTAGATGAACACAGCAGGCCCAACAGCATCTCAGGAGCACAAAAGCTGACGTTTCGGGCCGAGACCCTTCATCAAATGAAGGGTCTCGGCCCAAAACGTCAGCTTTTGTGCTCCTGAGATGCTGCTGGGCCTGCTGTGTTCATCCAGCCTCACATTTTATTATCTTGGTACAAACATGTTCAAGTTTTTTTTTGCATGTACTAGATATTTGACATTATGATGGTCGTGGTGTTGGGTGGTGGTGGTTGGGGGGGGGGGGGGGGGGGGAGGGGGCTCCAGTGGCAGTGCCGAGTAGATATTAGAATTTCTGTGATTTTTAGAACAGAAAGCACAAACAACAATTAGAATCAAATCAGATGGTTACTAAAGAGATATGACAACATGGGAGGAATGAAAGACCAATTTGGAAGAAAAATATCAGCTTAGCTAGGTCACGACAGATGGTTGCTTCCATTCTTTGACTTCAACCTATCTTATAAATGAAATAATTAGAGTCTGAAGAGAACAGATTGATCAGATCTGTTGGAAAGGCAAAGTTTTGCTGGTGCAGAATAATACCAAGGTTCAGAAATTTAGTTGGAAATGCTCAGTATTCCCATAAATCAAAAAATATAACTAGAGTAACATGGAAGCCGTTTCATTCTGTGTGTCTGAGTACTCAACAAGGTTAAGTCAACTAGTCTCATTCTCTCTCCCATTTGCCCACTGCTCTATAAATATTTTCTCAAATGATTATCCAATTCATTGCTGGAGGTCCTGATTTAAATCTACCTCAACCACATCCCAAGACAGTGCATTCCAGATCAAAACCACTAGAAATTTAAGAGATAATGGGAACTGCAGATGCTGGAGATTCCAAGATAATAAAATGTGAGGCTGGATGAACACAGCAGGCCAAGCAGCATCTCAGGAGCACAAAAGCTGACGTTTCGGGCCTAGACCCTTCATCAGATGAAGGGTCTAGGCCCGAAACGTCAGCTTTTGTGCTCCTGAGATGCTGCTTGGCCTGCTGTGTTCATCCAGCCTCACATTTTATTACACTAGAAATTTAACGAAGCTTTTGTCATATTATGTTGCTTCATTTGCCAATCACCTTAAATCAAGAATTGGTGCACTGATTTTTAATCCTTCCAGCAATGGGAACCATTCCTTTTGGTCTAAATTGGCCTTGAAACCTGGCAATTGAGAGCTTATTTACCAAATTTTGTCTGAATTTGCTCTTTATTGCCAGCAAGATGTTTCTCATCATTGGAAACATTCATGTGATTTTTTTTCTGCAACCTCTCCAACACATTTATGTCGTTCCTAAAGCACCCAAAATCAGACATTACTCCATTTAAATTTATACAGTCACTAAAAACTTCCTTGTTCTTGTACTCTAGGTTCCTAAGTCCAAGATCCCACAAGCTTCAGTAATTTCTCCCTTAACCTCTCCTTCAATAATTTATGGACACTGACCCTCAAAATGCTTCTGCTCTTGCAGAACTGTACATGCATGCAATACTCCTTTGAGAATGCATCCTTTATTTTAGTATTGCTCCTCCATTTCATCCTTTTAAAATGCACTACATCACAATTCTCCACATAGATATATCTGTCACTTGTCCTCACATGCCACCAACATGCTTCGTGCTCTTGAAGGTTAATATTACCTTCCCCATTGCTCACAATACTTTCAAGATTTGTTTTATTTGCACATTGAGACTGCCACCTCTCCACGTTCAATTAATAAATATATCAAGGAAAGGAATGGTCCTAACACCAACCTTTTGGTAACCCTATATGGGGTTTTTTTTTTATTTATTTCTCCTGTCAAGAAAACAGCCATTTATCACTGTTGTGTTTTGTTGCTCAATTAACATAGCATCCATACTGCCCATTTATTTCACGAGCTTTAGCTTTGCTGACAAATCTGGTACGTCAGACTTTATCATAAGCCTTTCAGCACCTATGTATTAAATAGCTTAGTCTCTCACCAACAATAAGATACCTTAGCTGAAAACTCAAACATTACTAATATTCCATACAAGATTCCACTACTTATCCACTGTAGGTTTTGAATCCAGAACATCAGTCTGGGTCTCTGGATTGCTAGTCCATTACTAATGTACCATGCTCCCCCATGCCAGGAAGCAAATTATCAGATGTTGTAGTGGCAAATAAATCAAAATAAAAATGAAGAATTTAGCCCTATTAGCAATAAGTAAAAAGTTGAATTAATCCATACTTTTAAAAATATTTACATAGTCATACCTGTTTAATAAAATATATCTAGGTGTTTACCCCAAAGGGGAAAAGCAGGAACAACCAAACATTTGATAGATTTAAACTGCAAATATATCTTGGAATCTTGGAGGTTACTTGCAAATTTAAATAACAACGTAAACCTCAAATTGTCGCTGCTACAAGACCCATGTCATTCTGGTTTAAAGATTTGACTTCTATAAGCCCTTCCTAAAACAGTCTCTCAAAATGCCAATTGAACAAATTAGCAAAATGTTAAGTACAAAAAACCTAGATTGGCTTCAGCTTTGACAGCTGATGGGAACTGTGTGGTGAAGAATTGATAGGAAAGAGTGTTCCCCAAGATACTACTAATCTTTTTGTATCATAAGCTCTCAGATTCCTGACCTTTGGTGAGAAAACCCATCTCAGCAGGGGCAGCAGATTCAGGCATTACGATTGCATAAATACAATTGGTTAGATCAAGGTGATGGTGGAATCAGCCAGAGTTTCTTCTGCCTATTGTGTATACCAATGTGTATGCACAGCTGTTAGGCTGTTATATTTTCTGAATAACCTGCTGTCATTTTGCTAAGTTCTGATTAAAAAGGTTAGGATCTTAAGCATTAACCTTTTTTTCTCCCTCCACTGATACTGCCCGACATGCTGAGTAGTTTCAGTATTTTGTTCTGCTTCTGACATTCATCACTCAAGGTCACATTTTAACAATCAATACTTGGGACAATATAAGAACTGATCCTACTCATACGACAGACCCAGGGAAAACAGAAGAGGGGAAATGATTTGCAAAACAAAACACTCATAAGAAAATTACTATTTTGTAACTGAAAAGGAAATAAATGAAGAAAATATTTGGGGTCTAAGGGTAGTCATGGGTTCAGAGATTGTCAAAAAATTGTTAGAAGAGTAAAGTTGCATTGTATGCATGTTGTATTAATACAATTATGCCATATCAATTCAGACATTATTGCCAAGTGCCAAGGTTTATTAAGAAATTGAGAATTCACATCAGTGCATGCTTCACAGTTAGAATTTGAAAAAGTAATTTTGATAAAGAATCAAATAATTTTATTTATATCCCTTTAAAGCTATGTGTATTTGGGAAAGAACACAGAATTCTTCACGAACAAAACAGCTTCGATATTTCTCCTGTGTCATCATGTGCAAATTTTTGAAGTCAGCATTTTGGATTCAACGTACAAACTCTGGCAGAAGATCCAAACATCACCACACAAGATGGAGATTTGCTGAAAAGGCATTTTCTTCTGTCAGCTTAGCAACTCACACTTACTATTTTTGCATCCTCTGCTCAGCTTCCATTTGTTGCTTTATTTCTCAGGGTATATAATATAAAAAGAAATTAAGAAAATTATGTCTAATCTTTCACAGACTTCAATGGAATGAGAAAAGTACAATGGAAGCATTCAGGCACGAACAATCAGCTGTTTCAGGTCTAAAGTTGTCTTGCCTTAAAAAAGCCACTCTAAATAAAAAGTGTGTACAATCGTGAATAGAAGATGTCTGGTGTTAATTTTTAAATAGAGGGCACTTGCTTCGTTTACATGGATTTTGTGTTGTAAATAGCATTTTCTTAAATTGTTAGTCATATTGCTCAAAGTGATGCAAGCAGCATCATAGATTTTTTAAAAAACCATATCCTCAAGGCAAACAAACGCTATACTGCAGTCTCTCACATTAAAATACACATTATATATGTATTTAACAATACTAGTTACAGTTAAGGACAGTAAAGCGTTTTGAATTTTAAAAAAAATTGGAATTGAAATGTTACAGCAAAACTAAATGCATTAATCTGGATGATAATTATAATATATATATATATATATATATATATATATATATATATAATTAAGTTAATTCCTGATTTAAATCGCAATGCACATGGAAAAAGGGCAGCACTGCATTCTTGCAAGTTCCACTGCTTAATTTATCAAGTCACTAAAGTACCAAATAACTAGCTGGACTAGGATAAACATTTTGAAAGGAGATCCTTTAGTAAAGAGCAAGAGTTTTGGGTTGACTTATTAATCAAAAAGACCAGGGTTATTGTAATTTTTCAGTCCCATTTCTGTAGTATATTTTCTTAAACTGTAAGAAATAGGAGTGCTTGGAAAATCCCAGTACAATGAAGTTCTACTGAAGTGGCCAGATGAGGATTCCAGTCTAAGATTGCAACTTAACTATCCTCAACACTCATGCAAGATTTTGCTGGTCTCCCATTAATTAACATCTGAAACGCAAGCCTTTCACATCCTGGTCTAAACGTTGACCACTAAAAACGCAAGTTCCTTGGGGATTAAAATCATGCTAACTATCCAAAAGTTTAGACTACTAAACTATTAAGAACTATTATGGTGATAACAGGAATACAATACAAGTAATAGCAAATGCTTTGGGCTGGCATCATAATTTGGAACATGGTGTATAAAATGCTTCGTAAACCATGAAGAGATTACTTGGTCATTATCAAATTACTATCTGTTGAAGGAGGTTTGCTGTGTGCAAATTTGCCGCTGCATTTCCTATATTATGACAGTTGCTACGCTTAGAAGCGCCAAATTGGCTACACATCATGTTGGGATATCCTGAGATGGTTAACGACAATAAAATGTAGGACTGTAACCATTATGTGATTGGCAAATCTGTGCAGAGCCAATCTTCAAAAGCACTGATCCAGAACAATATTATCAAAGGCAATGTGTGTTCAAAACTTCCAACTGCAGCGGAACTGCCATAATTTGTCCAGTCATCTGTAAAGTTGCATGACATTTGGCTGATTGGTAGCAGTTCTGTCCACAACCAATGGGCTTAAACCTCTCTGTCCAAATAACACTTAAAAGTAAGTCAGATGGAGAAGACAATAAAGGAGTACTCCTTCAAACAATTAAGTCACCTGGATACCAAAAGCAATAGTTACATGAAGTGTGCCATTTAGCAGGAATTAATATTGGAAAAATCACTGTTGTGGCTATCTCTTCAGATTTAAATTGAAGTCACTACATTTATTCTTTTTCCAAAAATTGCTTTTGCTGCAAGAGTTCACAGGAAAATTCTTCTGTTGAATTTTAATAGGTGACGAAAGCAATGAGAGACCCACTGAATAGTGAACAATGCGTTCTTGTGAAGTGGCAAAGTTAAAGAGTACTACTACTCATTCTTCATAAGTATTCAGTTCCTTCAAAAGGGCCCACTGACACTTCGGTACATTTTTACATGTTAATATGTTCTTAAGAAAAGGTTTTATAACTCCGGTGTTAAATTCTACTATGACAGTTGCTATTGCTATCCATTCAGATCACTTAAATCAAAATTTCATGGATGTATGCATTTGCGAGCATCAGACCCATGTGATTCTGAAATGAAATACAAGTACTCAAAAAAAAATCTATGGACTATGCTATAATCCCCACAGAAACGAATAACTTTTTAAAATAAACTATTCCGCATAAAGTCAATGGACAGGGCTTCACCTACAACTGTTATTGTAACAAAATAAAATCAACTACTAAAACATGAAAAAAAAGCAAGGTCATTTCAATAAAGCTAAGTTCCACTTTAAATAGTCTGGAAAACAAGGCAGGTAGTTATGAACATCCCCATAGCTTCCTTCACAAATTATTAATCTCAGAATCTTTTCACTCAGCTTCCATTTTGTAGGATATCTCACTTCTCATGCAATTATATTGGTTGTTAGTTGCCAAAGTGGCTAAGTTCCCAAGCACTGTTACCAAAAACAAGGCACCTTCGACAAACTCATGTCAGTCACTGCCTGATGGCACAGAAGCTCACTTCCACCACCTCCTTTAAATGGTTTGGTGATTCTGGTGTTACTTCAACAGTAGCAACGGGCACAATGCTTCACTTTTCTATCTTTTCCAACTGTCTAACACATACAATTGACAATGTGCATTATTTTTAGAGACTTATCTTAACACCAGAAATCAAACCGCCAATCAGAAAATTGTTCCATTTCACAGACAGCCTATTTTGCTTTCTCTTTGCACGAATTGCAGGCTTTCTGAACTGACAGCTTAAAAAAAAGGGTAGACCTCGCCGACTACAAACAGCTTCTCAGTTGTTCATTCCCCATGGCAACCCAACTCACATACGGATTTGTTGAACCCAATTATGCCTTATCAAGAAACCAATTCACACGGTTTCAAAATAGCCCCCAGCCTATTTTGTTCTTAAAGGGGCATGAAAAAAATTTGCAGACTTCTCTCAACAAATGGCTCATCACTAGGTTTTATCAAGCAAACCTCAAGGCAATAATAGTTAGAAATACCAAGTTAAACAAAGCAATGAGCTATATTACTTATATTGAGTGGCAGATGTTATGTTTCTACAGATAACTTCCAAGAAGACAAAAATAAAACATGAAAATGAATAACTGATGAAACAGATCATTATTGCAGTCAAAGGGTATTTGAAAGTTACCAAAATTGACATGCATCTTTTTCTCCACTGTCAAATACACAGAAACAATTTGTTCAGTATGAGAAGTTTGATTGTCGAAATGCAACACAATTTCTGCTGGATATGCCTTTTTATTCATAGAGACTGAAATTCTCTTTCCTGAAGAGTGGCGAAAGCAGGGACCTTGAATAGCTTTGAAACAGATTTAGTTGTATCCTCGATGAAAGAGACAGGGAATATAGGGGAAATGCAGGAAAATTGAGCTGAGGTCACAAATCAGTGATGGTATTCTCAAATGGCACAATTTGCTGAAGGGGCTGACTGTCTCACTCTTGCTCCTAATTTGTATGTGCTAATCAAAAACAGAAATTGCTGGGAAGAGCTTGGCAAGTCTGGCAGCGTCTATGGACAAAAATCAGTGTTAACATTTTGGGTCCAGTGACTCTTTCTCAGAACGGAACGAATAGTCACTGAGACAGAAACATTAATTTTGATTTCTCTCCACGGATGCTACCAGACCTACTGAGCTTTTCCAGCAATTCCTGTTTTTGTATATGATTTACAGCATCTGTTGTTCTTTCAGTTTTTATTTTGTATGTTCATATGTAGGTTCAAATTTCTGTTTGATCCCAGAAGAGCCAGGCTATCCAAAAAGGACCTCTATTGCAAAATGAGAATTAACGATCTCACAATTTTGGGGCAAACGATGGTTTCATTAAGGGATAGGCTGAAATAAGGAGGAGTTGTGTGGAAGTATTCTGGCAGATGACCAAAAGTTTGTCAACATCTTTAACTCTGTCAAAGGTTTAAGGAACCTCTTACAGGATGAGCTGAGAAGGCAATGGCCTTGTGGGTATTAACTAGATTATTAATCCAGAGACACAGATAATGTTCTGTAAATCCAGATTCAAATTTCACCATGGTAAACAGTAGAATTGCATTCAATAAAAATCTTTGTTTAAGAGTCCAATGAAATCAACGTTGATTGTCAAGAAAAACCCATCTGGCTCACCAATGTCCTTGAGGGAAGGAAACTGCCATGCTTATCTGACTGACATGTGGCTCCAGAGCCACAGCAATGTGACTGACTCTTAATTAGCCTCTGGGCAATTAGAGATGGGCAAAAAAAATGCTGGCCAAGCTAGCAATGTCCACATCTCATGAATAAATAATTTTTAAAAAATTATGACCAGGTTTCTGGAGGGAGTTCCAGAGCTTAGGGATTTGGAAACTGACTAGGGGCTAACTTTGATTAGAACTAGATTACACAAATACAGAAGAGATATTGAGTTGAAAGAATGTTGATGGGACCCAGAGTGCAATCTAAAAACAAGGGTGAGCATTTAAATTCATGGACTTGCTTAAAAGAGAGCCAATGACAGTGAATGAGCACACCAGATAAAAAATGAACAGGAGCTGGTGAAAGTTAGGATAGGTAGTAGAGCTTTGGGTGACTTCAGGTTTATGAATGAATACACATGGGAGGTTAATCAGGAATGCATTGGCAAAGTCAAGTTTCAAGGTGCTGATGGCAGGAAGTTCATCAAGGTGGAACAGAACATGAAGCTGGAAATGGTCTTATTCAACCATGCGCAGTTGCCATGGAGAGGGATGAAGTTAATAGCTAGAGAATGGAATTTGTGGCACAGAAACAGTTTGGAGAGAGGGGGACACAACAGATCAAGGAGCAGGAAGTGAACCAACTGCAGGTGATAATCACAATCACATCAACAGACAAAGAACGGAACCAGGCAATGTAGTTTCATGCATCTCGGTAATGGTGGAGAACAGCTGGAAGAGGATGACATGATCAATGGCATCAAAGGCTGCAGACTGGTCAAGAAGAACAAGGAAGGACAGCTTACATTCGTTCATCACATGTGATGTAACTTATAATGTTGACAGGGGTCATTTTGGTAATGAAATCCAATTCTAGTCTTGAGAAGAAATCTAATTCGGAGGGATTCAAACATGGTGCTTTGTGAAAAATAGATTTGTGTTTGGAAGGCAACTGCACATTCAATGGCTTAAGATGAAAGGACAATTGGAGGTGGTAAGGTGATTTACCAAAACAGTTGGTTCAAATGTGTATTTTCTAAGCAGAAGAGTGAAAGCAGCAGATCTGAAGGAGACAGGACTGTATTTCAGGAATAAGAACAGTTAACAATATCAACTAGCATAGAAGCCAGGAGGTTGGGTAGCCATCCAATGATTCGCTCAATTGCTCAATTAACCACCAAAGTTGAGTAGCACCATCAAATGTAATTTTAAATCTGTTTAACTATAAAAAGATACAAACAAAATTTCTCTAGTAATTGAACGAGGACAACTGAGGAATAAAGGATTTCCTGCAATCCAAAACTGGATTACTGCCTTCCATATTTCCATGAGGTTGACCCTGGAAAATGGATTCCATCTCTAACAAAGTATACGTGTCCGAGTACTGTCAGCAAAGTCCTACAGTTGATATTGTTAACTGTTCTTGTTCCTGAAATACAGTCCTGTCTCCTTCAGATCTGCTGCTTTCATTCTTTCGCTTAGAAAATAGACATTTGAACCAACTGTTTTGGTAAATCACTTTACCACCTCCAATTGTCCTTTCATCTTAAGCGTAGTCTTCTCCAGCAGCAATTAATTCCACCAGAATTGTAAAAACTAAAAGAAAAGGGATAAATCAATAATACTGCAAGTGAAATTAACATCAAGACAAGGATGGATATGCAGGCCTTGCTCTAAAAAAAATGCACTACTGATTTAATCATGTTACGCTCTTGCTGAGTCAGTTCTCACTATTCGCAGCAACATACTGTTCCAAATAGAAATTCAAACATGAAATTACTGCTCAAACTACAACTTGAGTGACTTGTTCATTAATTTATTTTGCCTGATTCTATGGAAATATGTTCATAACTATTTTATTGATTTTCTTCATTCATAAAAAAATTGCATCACAGCATTTTTTTCTCATTTTATTTTCACACAGAAAATACATGAGTTTTCTTACCTACTTTTTATAGCTTAAGGATGTCCAGATTCTCTTAGTTGTCCAACATTTGCAAATGCAATTTAAAAAACACCTAATACAACACATGGTCTTCCAGTGCATTAAAGGGTATCAGAGGTACTTAACTTATTTTAAGATTTACCATGTCTCTATAATAGCTTTAATATTTTAATTCATTCCAATGGTATGACAAAATGCTCAATGGGTGGTTGAAATAAAGCTAAAATCTTGCACAGTATTTAACTTTCTTCTTCACGTCATTGTAGTCATATTTGGTCTTTTTAAGTTCAAAGCCTTACTTTTAGTAAATGTCATCAGCCATTTACTTGTCAAGCCACTAAACGTCAACATGAATTTTACCCTTCACAGCGAAACATTTTAGTTTTCCTCAAAACTGAAAATTATTCTGAGACAAAGTAGGTGTGTCACAGCCAAGCTTAAAAAATAATCTTCCTCATCTCGGTCCTAAAGAGCAGATCTTTTATTGTGACCGCTTGTTCTCAACTCAGCAACAAATGGAAACACCTTCCTAAACATTCACTCTGTCAAGTCATGCAAGCATTTTATAGGTTTCATTGAAATGCCCTTGCATCTTTCTGAATTCTAAGGATCTTTGTGGACAAGGCTGTAATCATGAATACTAACAAATGGCATAACAGGTTCAAAGGACTAATTGGCTCACCCCTTCTGCATTTTGTAGGTCTGATGGCAATCTTCTCACCTTACAAATCAATCTAGTGAGTATTCACTGTAGTCCCTAATCAGAATATGTTTATTAATAAAGGAACCAAAACCGTATGTAACACTTTAGGTATGGTCTGACAAAGCCTTGTGCGAACGTAGTAAAACTTTACTGTTGGACTCCAATTTCTTTGTCATAACAGCCAGCATATCATTTGCTTTCCTATTTGCTTGCTACACCTTCTTGTTAACTTTCTGTGATTCATATGCAAAGACACCTAAATTCCTTTGAACATCAACAATTCCCAGTCACTCTGTAAAATGTGTTTTTGTAGCTTTTCTTCCACTACCTGACATGCTCCTGCCCATTCACCTGACCAAAAACTATCACCTTCCATCTTGGAATAATCAAACAGGTCACTTAGCTCAAGGGTAATTAGAGGTGAGCAATTAATGCTAGCCTAGACAGTGATTTCCACAACCCAGGAGAAAATTTAAAAAAAAACTTGGTCCCCATAGCTGACAACAGAATGCAAACAACCAGGATTCAAGCACTGATTCATGGGGGTACCCTATTACTTATAATCTGTCATGTCAGAAAGCATCCATTCATTTTAACACTATTTCCTGTTCATTATCAAATTCTCTCTATATATCTAATAAATCACATTTAATTCTGGGTCATTGGTTTTGTGTAATAAGTTTTTGTGTGGCACCTTATCAATTTGTTTTTTTGGAAAATCTAACCACATTACACCCACTCCTTGTGCTCCATATGAGACATAACCTCAGGAGGTCTGGTGATTTGTTTTACGCACTTTCCCTTTCAAAAATCTGTACTGATTCTGTCCTGTCACATCATAATTTTAAAAGTGACATGTTACCACATTACGAATAACATATTCTAGCAATTTTCCTTACTACTTTAAAGTGCAAGGCATTGCAATCCAGATGCAATTTAATTGGTCAAACTATTCACCTTTAAGCAAAACATTTTATTTTTGCACTGTAGTTTAAATTCAGAAAATTAAAGAAAAATATTGGCTGTTACTCTATTGACATGCTTAACAAAATAATGTCTATATGAACTACTAATTAACTGTTCCAAAACAGTAACATGCCATAAACACACCCTTGGGAAAGGCATATTCAGTAAAATAGATTAATTTCACATGTAATTCTAGCAGCAGGAACAGAACTCCAAATTTTAGTTGTAACAGAGAGCAGAATAAGAGCTTCTGCAACCAGCTTCAAGATCCCAGCAACTGCAGAGAGCTAAAAGTAAAAAATCCTGGTTCTGCGGGAGCTTGTGCCCACCCAATCAGACTGCTTTTATTGTTTGAGCTTTCTTATAAAAAACCTTAAGACATCACGAGCTGTTTACTTTATTGGCTACAAGCAAATCACTCAGCCCTGTCTCAACCTTTTCTCACAAATAAAAAGACAAAATACACCTCAGAAAGCCATACTACGTATGTTCTGAATTTTTTCACTGTCCTTCCTTATCTTAAGCTAATGGTGTTATGTTTGTTTCCCCCCTCCCCCCCCAAAAAAAAAGATCCTGGTAAAGGTGCAGGGAAGTTTATTGGCTTTTTGTACCATTAACTTCTCCATTACTACAACTTTACTGATAAAATAGTTTCACATTCTCAGTAGGCCCTGGGCTCCCTATTGTTCCCACACAATTTATGTCTTTTACTGTGAAGACAAATACAATGTATTCAATTATTGCCTCTGCCATTTTCACTGTTCTCCACTATAACTTCTAACGTCCAGGCCTCAAACAGTCTCATGTTTATTTTTGCAAGTTCAACACATCACCACCACGACTACCACCTTTGAATTTTTACAACCTGCCTTAGCTCATTTTCCCTTCAGTTTATTCTCAGATTCAATTTACTCTCAGTATCATTTTTGGTCACAATTTGCTGAATTCTGAAGTCTAGAAAATCCTCAGGTTAGCTACTGTTTTTATAAGACTCTTCCCTCTAACACTATCTTCAAATTCACCATTAGTGACAGTTAGACCATATTATGATATTTTAAATTTCTTAATGTATTTATTTTGATTGAGAATTAATAATTATTTCTTGAAATGTTTACCACTGTGATCTACTGTCTTAGCCTTTAATCTAGTTTGCTAATCTACCTGAGCTAAGTCATCCCTCATTCCCATGTTGCTTGTTTTGTTAAGATTTACGGCCCTGGCTTTGAACCTAAACCAATCACTCTTAAAATTCTGGTTAAAAAAGGTTCTAACCAGTCTATGCTTTTTCTCATAGAAGAAAAAGATGGGCAATTCTCACTATTAGAAGTAGAATGTTGTGCTTGATTTAGGAGTGTTGCTCTTGGAGCATTTTGTGAAAGGTTCATGGTTAATAGAACTATATAATTAAAGAAACAAAACCACTCTCTTGCAGGCATTAAACTAGAAATTCAAGTTTTTTGATTTGTTACTATTTACCACTATTCTAAAGGTCAAGAATAATTTTTTGTCTCAAATTATCTTTGAACACAGGAGCAGACACAAAAGGATGCTCATTATATCCAGCTGAAGAGAGTAAACATGTCTCCAATTGGAAAATGGAGACATCATTTAAACCTTTGCAGGCTCAGTGCAAGAAATGGTGTTTGCTTCTGTAGGTTTCCACTTGTGTCCCTTGGAGGTTAATGCTCACTAACACACAAAATTCCAATTGCTGCGATCTAGACTAATCATTTTCAGCTTCTGAAACCCAGAATGAAGGTAAATTGATATTCTAAGAATTCCACCAATGCTAAAAAAAAAGTTCTGTTGCATAATACATTCACTCTCATGGAGAATACATAGTTGAAAATTCATCAATACAACACAAAACCATGCTTTCAATGTTTGCCTTAAGCCATAACAAAAGACCAACTTCTAACCGGCTAATTAGCTCCCTATCAATCTTCTTTCTGGCCAATAGGAAAGTGATGGTAGGGGTAATCAAAAGTACTAACAAGCACCACTTTCTCCACAATAAACTGCTCACAGACACTCAGTTTGGGTTCTGTCAGGGTCATTTGGCTCTTATACCCATACAGCCTCGAGTTCAAAACTGGGTAGAAGAACTGAACTACAAAGGCAAGGCAAGATAGTAAAGTTGAAGTCAATGGAAATCTGGGAAAATTCACCATAGTTGGAAACATAGCAAGCACAAAGCAAGATAGCTGTGGATGTTGCACATCAGTAATCTCAGTCTTAGGATATCATCAGGGGAGTTCCAAGGGGTAGCATCCAAAGTCCAACCATCTCCAGCGAAAACTTTCTCCCAGTGTAAGGTCAGAAATGAGGGCGAAGGCTAATGACTGCACAACTTTGGGCATTATTCACAACTTCTCAGATACTGAAGCGGCCAGTATTCACAGGCAGCAAGAACTGGACAACATCCAGGCTTGTAACGTTAAACGGCAAAAATTTCACACGACACAAGTGCCAGGCAATGACCATCTCCACATGGCATTTAATGGCATTACATGTGCTGAATCCTCCATTCTCAAGTCATTAGTTGTTACCATTAACGAGAAACTGAAATGGACCAGTCAAATAAATACTGTGGCTACAAATGATAGGTCAGAGGTTAGAAATTCTAGGGGAGTAATGCACTTCCTAATTCCCAGTGTCTGGCAACCAACTACAAGATACAAATCAATACCCCCTCGTGGCTGAATGCTGTTCCAACACTTGTTCAAACAAATACACTGCAGCAATCCACAAAGGTTCCTTTGACAGTACCTTTCAAACTTACGACATCTACCACCTTAAGAAGGACAAGCAGATGCATGGGAAAAGCAACGGCCCAATGGTATTATCACTGGGCTATTAATCCAAAGACCCAATTAATGTTCTGGGGATTGTATCAGTGATAATGGGAACTGCAGATGCTGGAGAATCCAAGCTAACAAAGTGTGAAGCTGGATGAACACAGCAGGCCAAGCAGCATCTCAGGAGCACAAATGCTGACGTTTCGGGAGTAGACCCTTCATCTGATGAAGGGTCTAGGCCCGAAACGTCAGCTTTTGTGCTCCTGAGATGCTGCTTGGCCTGCTGTGTTCATCCAACTTCACACTTTGTTATCTCTAATATTCTGGGGACCTGGGTTCGAATCCTGCCACGGCAGATGGTAGAATTTGAATTCAAGTTCAATAAAAATCTGCAAGTTCGAATCTAACGATGACCATGAATTCATTGCTGATGGTCAGGGAAAATTCCATCTGGGAAGGAAACTGCCATCCTTACCTGGTCTGGCCTAGAAGTGACTCCAGACCCACAGCAATGTGGCTGACTCATTACTGCACTCTGAGCAATTCAGGATAGGCAATAAATGCTGGCCTAGTCCTCATCCCGTGAATGAACGTTAAAAAAAAGGACGAGCTCCAAGTCCCCTTAAAGCCACACATCATCCTGACTGTGAATTATATTGCCATGCCTTCACTGTCACTGGGTCAAAATCCTGAAACTCCATTCCTAATAGTCCTGTGGGTATACCTGTACAGCAAGGACTGCAGTGCTTTACAAAGACAGCTCATTACCACCTTCTCAAGGACAATTAGGGATGGGCAATAATCAATGGTTCAGCCTGCAATACACATCACAAATTTTAAAAAAAGCATCTTAACCTATGTATTTTAATATTTGTACAAATTACCCCGCATTTCTATATTCATTTGGCCTCCCGAAACATGAGTTAGTAGAGCTCACTTTCCACATTCAATTCATTCATATATGTTGTTAAATAAATGTGCATCTCCAATGCATCTCTTTGTGAGGTATATTATTGATAGTTCCAAATGTTAAGATCAGATGCAAAACTATCTCTTGAATCATGTTCCTTGGACTCCTGTCATATGCAGACAATTAGGTTGTTAACAAAAACAGATGTTCTTTGTTGGTTGGTACATAAAAACACGAAAGACTTGCATTTATACCACTGTTTTTTGCAATCAGACTGCTTATCTCCTTTTATAGTTACAAAACACAGGATTTTAGAAGAGTATTTCATGTTGTCACACCAAGTTCCCATAAACAATGTGATAGCAACTCCACATTCTGTTTTCAATGATTTTTGAGGAATAAGCATTGGACAGGATATTGAGGATAACTACTTTCCTTCTTTAAATTAGCGCCACAAGATTAGTTGTCTATATGAAAGAGCACATGGAGCTTTTATTTAATCTCTCATCCAAAATCCATCATCTTCAACATCACAACAATACCAAAAGCCTGCAACAGCAATCTGAACAAGGTTAAAATAACAGCATTTTTGGATTATCTGATTTGAGAGGGGAAAATACTAATCTCCATGGAACTAGATACCTTACTTTAAATTATCGTAACAGACAAAACATTTCAGCATGAACAGAATGGTGACCAGTATTAATAAAAACACAAGTATCATGCTGAAGAAGAGAATTGTAACTAGTGAAACATTACTTACCAGAAATCCAACCACAACATACAGGCACCTCAAAAATGGACAACTAATGCGTCCAGAAAAATATTGCAGTGACTTTCAAGTTCGTAAATGAAAGCTGAAAACAGACAATAGAATGCCAGATTTGCTACCTGCAACGGTATACATTCATTTCTTTAACGTCTGAAAGTAATCGCCATCACCCAAGACAATGCTCAGGTGTGCTGTGCAAGTTATATTTGAATATATTGAAGTGGAAAGCATAATGTTATTCAAATAATTTGGTTACACTGAATTCAAGGTTCCACATTGAAGCACAGACATCTTTCAAAGGATGGCAATCAAATTAACCATCTCAGGAGCATTTAATAAATTCAACATTCTTTCCGTAAAGATGCCTAAAATGATTTGCTTGTCACTGTGGCCATTTGTGTATCTCATGCATTTCCCCAGATTCCTCTACCCAATTACATCTGAGGGTGTTTCGTCCCACCCCCGCGTAATCATCATTCACATGCAGGCTAATACAAGTATGATATTTGGCCTAAATGCTCAATAAATGTTTACATCATAAGTGCTGTGTTTCACTGGTCTCATCACTTGTTCTCATTAATGTTCCAAAATATTATTTTTACATCCCTTTCTACTAATTATGATGATCTAGGCTCACTACAGAATTGTGAGCCCAAATTAAAAAAGTTACCTTCCTAAAGGAAATGTCTTGGCCACTAAGAGTCCAATATGCCAATTTCTGCATGAAGTAATCAGGGCAGCAGATCCTAGCAAACAACAAACCCTCTTACTGTACGTCACTTTATTGGAAGTTTAGAAAATAGCAGGAATTACAGGCAATTCAACTGAGCATGTTCTGCTATTGAATAAGATCATAACTGTTGTGATCTTTTTGCAGTTTCAACTCCATTTCCCTTTCTACCCCTCCAATAACCCTAGTCTCCTTTCAGACTCTCTGCAGAAGAGAGGGTACTTCAAATACGTCGTTACAGCACACTATCATTAAACTGATTTGTTATAAGTTATCCATTGAACCTTTAGGATTTTGAGTGCATTTTAATTTTGAAGACAATTCACAGCAAGTATCAAATTAAGCAAGATCATTTAAAATATTCATTGCAGAACTGGGCAAAAATAATTGCCCTTCCCCACCACTTCATACAGTATAAGACCCATGACATTTCTACTTCATTCTTTAGCTCTGAAGTAGTCATATTGGTCTTGAAATGTTAACTTTATTTTTCTATCTCAACATATACTACTAGACCTACTGAAGTTCTCCACTGCTTTCGGTGTTAAAATCAGATTTCCAGCATCCATGGTATTTTTCTCTTTTTAGTGCTTAATTCACTGCTAGTTCTCTTCCAAAAATACCAAACTTGAAGTTCTGCTTTTCTTTCCAATAAGATTTCCATTGGTTTTTTTCATCTTGTTAACCTTGATTTGCCTTCCATTTTCCTTCTGGTATTTGGTAAGGTGTTTATCAAAAATCACTGTCACAGCCACATATTTTCTTTAGTGACTTCCCCATAGGTTTTCCAAATAAAGCAAAATTCACCTAGGATTAGATATCCCCAAGAAATACAACACTCCTTGGACTGGTGTTCACACTGCACCCAAAGTTCCACATTCAGCACCAGGCAACATCACAGACACACACACAAATTATCTATCAGCATTGACTTGCTCCATCTCAAAGTCATCCCATTTCCAGTTTTATTTTACTCTTCGTCTCATCTGACATTTTAATAAGAAACATTTTCTCTTCCTTCCAGGTGTTAAGGAACACAAACTCCAACAACTTACCTGTATCAAAATGGTTCCTTCACGCTGCTCGCTCTGACCCCATCCCCTCTTCTAATCCCACGTCAAAATGTATTAATGACAGGCTGAGATCACTGTTAAAGAGTGAAAGATCAACATTCATTGAATGACTCAGTCATAGCCCTTTAAGCTCTCACTTCGATGAACTTCAGGCATGACATGATGTTGAACTCTTGTCGCTTTTACCTCCATGCCTACTTCTTTTGATAGTAGTGTTCTCGACATTACACAAACCCTTCCACCTGTCTCCAACACTCTCCTTCCACCTGGACTCCTCCCTCTCATTTGCATACAATCTTTTCGTCAAGAACTGTTGACATGACAGTGGTGACCTCAATATTTTTCTACCCCCCACCCCCCAACCATTAGCTGCTCCATTCACTCAGGTCTAACCAACTTTATTATCAAACCAGCTAATAACGGTACTGCTGTGTCATCTGGTGTACTGGTTTTTAAACATGAACAGCCCGAGTGTCCACTCAGACATTTTGCCCCACCTTACTAGGACATGACCACAGCGCACCACACCCCAGCCCACCAGTGAGTATCCAAAAACCACTTGGTTCATCAACTTTGAACAGTCCACTTCTACTATCTTCCCAAAATCCACAAACCTGATTGCCTTGGCAGCCCAAACATTTCATCCTAGAAAATTAATTAATATTTCATCCAACTTCTGCACAGCTCTCGCCTTCATCTGGTCCATTCATTTTCACTTCCCTTAACTTCTCTGCCCCCATAGGATAGGCTGTCTATTGACATTCATTACAAACTGACCTACTCACGCAGCCACCTCCATCACCGTTCCTCAGACCCTGCTTCCTGTAAGGACTCCCTTCCATTGTTCCAGCTTCTCAGTCTCCGTCAAGTCTGTTCAAACAATGCTCCCTTCCACAATGGTCGTTCTGACATATCTTCCTTTATCCTTGATAAAGGAATCACCATACTGTGGCAGGCTGGGCCATCATTACTTTAGCCCCTCCACTCCGCTGCTCCTCCTAGAGGCATGGTAGGGTTCCTCACTTTTCATTCTACACCTAACACATCTGCTCCCAATTCGTATTCTGAAGGCATCATTCCCTCCATTATACCCTCAACCACTCCTTTATCCCCCTTGCACGGGCTTTTTCCAAACTGCAGTTACTGTAACACTTTCCTTTTTAACCTTCTCCTTCTTTCCTTTCCTTTCCTTCCAAGATCCCAAACACTTCTACCAATGAAACACCAATCTGATTCATCATACTTGCTGTGCACAACACAGTCTCCTTTAAAATGGGTGATGAAACGTAGATCGACTGACTGCTTTGTGGACACCTCCTCTCAATCCCCAGACAGGACCATAACCTTCCAGTGATCTCAGATTTTAAAGGCATCTTGCCTTCACGGTAATATTTATGTCCTGGGTAAAGTGAAACCCAATGCAAACTAAAGGAACAGACTTCATTTTCTATCTTGGCACTTAGTTTTCTGGACTCAACATTGAATTCAATAACTTCATGCCATGGACTGTTTGTTTTTCTGAGTCCACACCTCTTCCACCAGTGCCTGGTTTTCTTGGGACAAATTTCAACTCAGTTTGCTCTTGTTTTGCCAATAACACCTACTATTAACACATCCTCAAGAACTCCCTCCTCAATAATAATGAGAAGGCACGAGAATGGAAATGAAGAACGTATCAGTCATGATGGAGCGGTACAGCAGATTTGATAGGCTCTTACTTCTTATGATCTACAACCATTCCCTTTAGTCTTTGGTTCTGCAACACCGATGATTTCTAAATTACCCTTTAGCCTTCCCTAAGCTCCGTTCTAGTGCATCTGTTCATCCCCATCTTTTCCGACAGCATAAAATCTATCCCTTTTCCACTTCTCTTCAGCTTTGAAGACGACTCCAATGGGCTCAAAATGTTAATCATTTTCCTCTTCATGGATGCTGCCAGACTTGCTGAGTTTCTTCAGCACTTCCTTTTTAATTAATTGTGTAAATTAAGTGCAAAAACCAATGCTATAACAAATGAACAATTTGCAGTATTTGAGATTTCAAATGATATGCAATCTCTCTCTGCTTCTGACAGACTAAAATAGAAATACTGAATGTTTGGGAAGTTTTACTTCCAAAGCACTTTGAAGGTCATGCTGAGAGATGATCATTATTGCAGTGAATGATAATCCCTACCATCTGAAAATGCAAAGACTGTGACTGCTAATCTACTGAACTGCTTCACAAGTTTCATTTGATGTTTAAGACACCATCAATTGAACAGAACGATGTGAGTTAAGTCAAAAGCAGTCTCAAGGAATGAATTCTTGTTCTGTTGATATATTCACCCTTGATAGGTTTTGCCAACAAAATATTTACATGTTCAGGACAGTGCTTCAAAGGGTAATGAAAGATCTTCCAACACTCTATCTAATCTAAGGCTATTAAATGAAAACAAAATTTATACTCTGCACATGTTATGAAAATAAACTTCAGAACAAAAAATTTAATATTTTTTGGAAAGAAAGCGAGCAGTCAAAAGTGCACAAGGTATATCCACTGTTTAACTAGAAAAAAAACATTTTGGCCCTTAGTAGCACCAGCAATCAGATTAGATCATTTACTGCTATTTTCAATAGCTAAAACTGACAAATGAGATGAAATGTCATCAGTGGCTTGATACTACTAAGCTGTCTGCACAACTAAAAACGTAGTGAAGATGGCACTTTTACAGGTAGTTAATTATTCATCTTTAAATTGAAGCATTAACCCTAAAATGAATTTTCTCATTTGTGCACTTATCAAACATCTCCTATCAGAAAAAAATTAGCACCTAATCATTAACATTTTGGCATATCAGTGCCACTAGAAAAGTTTTTTGTTCATCTTTTTATTAAACAGTGTTAGCTTTAACACAGATGACATCATACTAATACTTCCAAACCAGTGTCACAATATGTTTTATTTCAAGATTGTTTAATACATAATGTTCATCTGCTACATACATACATGCATGCATCACAGTATTATCTTTGTCTTGTTTTCTGAAGGGAAGTGTTTTAGGTTGGGAGGGATGGGAAATATACGTTGTTTGGATTTACTGCATTCACATTTTCCCTATTTCACTTTCTTTCTGTAGTTATTGTATATAATGCATTTGGGTATGTGCCATAACACAATTGTGCAAGAAGTGTTGGGCCTTTCAATTGCTTTGTTCATCAAATGCCTGATGTATTACAGCTATAGATTCCTCATCATTGATCTCCTTCCTGTTGGTGTCCCTGGAGCTGGAATTACACATAATATTTGTTTAAACAAACCTAGATCAGATCGGAAATATCCATATCTATAGTCTTGTAATAAACCAATCTGAATGTTGCATTTAATTATCCATTTCTGATATACCACAGCTTCTCAGTTAGAATTAAGTTTTCGTATATTTACTAGGTAATTAAGGAGAAGCTCAATCCTTTAAGCATGAAGATTTATTTCTATGAGAATGTAAAGAACTTAGTTTGTTTATAAACAAAGATACCTATTTAAAGGCCCAGCTCCAGTTTCAAACAAGTGAATTACTAAAATTAATGTTAACAAGCAGGAAAAGGAAGATGATATTTTTAAGAAGTGTATCCTGCTAATGTGCTCCATCTAAATTCCTGAACTCTGATGTCCCCATATGATTCAAATGTAAGAATGGTTACAGAGCTGACCTGGCTTTCTCCCTGAACTACGCTAGCACAGCAGTTTCAGAGTGTAACATTGACTAAACTAAGAGAAACACATATTTCCACATGAACATATTAAGCCTCTGCACACTAACTCTGTCACCTGATTTCAGGGCTGCAGAATTTACCACTTTGTAAGTTGATAGCAACACACACAAAGAATTTTCTAATTCAAGTTTTTTTTCTCTTAAATTAGTTTTTTTAAAATAGTGATACTTGATCCTGATCCCCTGGAAACAAAGTTTAAACGAAAATGAGTAACATCTGTAGCCGTATGCGGTTTTGTGCAAGTATAACAATGTCATTCTACATAAATTTTAATGTATTAGTAAGTTGTCTAAGAAAAATTACATTTAATGTAATAGAAGGCTTAATTTTCATTTTAAAACGAGCATCAAACGGTATTCCAATTCAACTAAGCTTTAAAGTCAAAACGATTGCCATTCAGACAAGTGACAGCTCCAAATCAATGCCTGAAATCAACTGTTATAGCCTACGTAAAGATTAATCAACAGAAATTTCAAACTGGTTTAAAACTTGTTCCCGTCTCCAATGTACTAGTTTCCCTCTAGTCTGATAAAAGGACATTTTCTCAAAACTTGTTTTGAATTGTATCAAATCAGAATCCCCAAAACATCTCCGAAAAATATGGATTCAAACTTGACCGAAAGTCATCACTGTGATAATGGCTCAATTCAGATTTAAATTCTTCCTTGAAGCATACGCAGTGATCTGTTACGAAGTGAAATCAAGTTTAAGCTTCACCAATAGCTACTTATTTATGAACCATGCACTGTGTTAATAATTAGGAGACAAACATGATACTTCATTACAAAAAAATTCCAACAACTGGTATTAAAAAATTAGTATTCAATTACAGATGGGCAGCAGTGACATGAACACTACAAAAATATAACTTGAAGAATTTTTGGTGAAAATGTAAAACCCTCCCTACAGATCTGAATTAATCAAACAAACAAAAAGGAAATGCTGTTCATTTCCATTAGATTTTCTGGTGCAGGGGTTTCTGGGAAAAACTCCATATCTATTGGATGACACCATGTTGACCTTTCAGGAGGTACTAACATGAGAATTTGAGACACGCACAAGACAGAATACTAAAGTGAAAGAGTCAAACAGAATTTGTGATATCATAAATATAGCTGACATTATATTAGAGCTTTCACTCCCGGCTCTAATGACACAGTAGGCTGAATGAGCTCAATGTTGTAAATTTTCAATGGTTCTAGAGGTGAAATGTTTTGGTCAGAGACCTGCTGAATACCCTACACATGCTCTTGATTCATGTTTGCATATTTCGTACATTGTACATTTTGAATTGCCACTGCATCCTACCAGCATTGCACCTTTGTTTCAGATTCAGTTTTTCGTTTTCAGTTGCACTATATAAATGCCATTGTTGGGAATTTGACCAATTTATTATCTTCAATTCTACTAAATATACAATGAGTACCAATATTGCAGATTGATAATGTATGGATAACTACACTTGATCACTAGTGTGCAAGTTATGAGAAAGCTTTGAGTTAGTTAAATAATGTATATTTAGTTCATGTTATAAGGAATACACTAGAGTTCTCCAAAAAAATGACATTCACATTCTTGAAATCAAAGCCATTTCTCAACACACTGAATGTGAAATCCTCTCTGATCATGAATTAAAACCGTGGAAATCAGGTTAATGAAAAGTATGAACATGTACACTGAAGTACCTTACTAGCATTGTAGGCAATAAATTTACTTGTTCTACTGATTGCTGAAGAGTTTCATTCTTGCATACTGTGCTGAGGCATGGCGTCACGAAACAAGATATTACTCGTAAACCTGTAATAATTGATTTAATGTAGGAAAAAAACAAGCTAATAATGGAATGCATTTGAAACACAACTTGCCTTTTTGAGAGAGAATCTGACCTTAGAGTTTCCCAAGAACAATATGAAATAGCCTTACTATTTTATAATTGATAATTTAGCATTTATAGACATTTTAAAAGAAAAACTAGAAATAAGTGCACTGATTTAACACTCTGTTACAGTTGAAGCCTCACAAGTAATAACAGATACTTATTATTAGCTGGTTTGAGAGATTTTAAACAGGAGAGTAAAAGAATTACTTCAATTAGGTGTAATGCCTGAAGGTAAAGGTAGGGTGCTGTAAATCAAGGCAGGTTCAGGCATCCAAACATTATTAAAATGGCTACTATTGAAAACTACAGAGTTGTTGGCTTAGTCACGGCTCAGGTAGGCAGAAGGCCCCTCGTGGTCAATGACCTATTGATGCTCATACAAGGAATGGCCACTTAGGCTACATGAGAAATGCTCTGGTACCCACAGATCAATGATCCAAGCACAAATTTGTACCTTCAAAAAGAGACGGAGCAAAACATATTCAAATTGTTTATTTGCTTGCCTAGAGTTTACCAAAGTGATGACAGCCCCATCAATCTGATTTATGGGCACGCAGCAGTTTTCTGTAGTGTACATGCAACGACAACAAGCATGGTCTTAAAGCTTGTGTCGGTAATCAGTACACACTACTGCTCAGTCAAGTAACAAAGGAATTTGCATCAACAAACAAAATGCACAAATTACAGTTATTTTTCTCTCCTACCTAAAGCCAAATAACCTGGTAATTTTTTTCACATATCAAAAAACATATATTTACATTATACTACTTCAACTACTAGCAATATTGCCTTAAGAAGCAAACACTTCTGATAAGTTTCCTATAGTTAAGTGTGGTTCTGATTTCAGTACGAATTATTTTCCTGACAACAACTTCAGGAGCACTAGCACTACTGCAATATTCCAAGCAGTGGGAAATTCTATGGTCAGTGCAGTACCTCTTCCTTTGTATCCTCCTCCTCCGGTTCTGTTGATACTGAAGGTGCTTTTGGCTTGTACCAGGAGATCTGAAGGTTTCTGCCTTTGAACTTTGCACCCTGGTTGGCAGCCTGTGCACAATTCAGAAACAGGAATCAAAAAGTTAGATAGCTCAACCACACAGTCAATTGATGAAATAATTGCTAAAAAAATCATTTGAAGCAATCTTTACAACTCTTTCTTCTGAACCATTTTAACATACAACAAAATAAAACATGTCACAGCAAAAAACTTTATCAGTAGCAACGACAGAGGCAATTCAACTTGTGCTGTAGTATAAAAATGCTTTCTAGTAGAAAATGTTGTGGCCAAGCGTATGAATCTCAAACAAATATTTACCAAGATATACGTTCAAATTACGCCTTTCTCATGAAGCTGTGAACTGCGTAATGGCAAAAAGATTTGGAAAGCCCAAGTACAAAAATCACAAAACGTTTGAACAGACATGAACTTTGGCTTGAGTTAAAAATACTGAGTTTTCTCTGAATGGGGATGGAATACAATGGAGTAAAAGTTATGTTACAGCATGTAAAGCTCTGCTCAGATCCACTTATTGAGTACAATTCTACATTTAGTTGTAGAGCCCTAGAGGAAGGAACCAGACTCTTCAGTCCAACCCACACATGCCAACCATAATTAGTTCCACCTGCTTGCACTTGACCCATATCCCTGCAAATATTTCTTATTCATGTACTTATCTAAATGTATTTTAGATGTTGTTATCGTACCTGCATTCACCAGTTGCTCTGGGAAATACATCTCACAAGAATATCTTTGCCGCAAGTGGAAAGCAGATGCACCAGAATGACAGCTAGGCTAATAACATTAAATTATGCAAAAAAAAAACTAATAAGTTATGCAACTAAATTGTGCTAACTAATACAAGACACCTTCAATGCAATGAAGCACTCCACGGCATTTCACAGGGACATTATAAAAACAGCATCAAGTCACACCAGTGGATCAGGTCACCAAAAATTTGGTTAAAGGCAGAGATTTTAGGGGCCACCTTAAAAAGAGGACAGCAAGGTAAGGAAGCAGAGAGGTGTAAGGAGTGTAGTCCAGAGCAGGAAATCAAATAAACCAAAGGGATAGCCAATGATGGAGTAAATATTTTCGGAAATGCACAAGCAGCCAGAGTTACAAACATCTAAGAGTTACATGGTTAATTGTCATTATGGAGGCAGGAAAGGGTAATGCCATTGAGAGGTTTGAAAGCCTGAGAAATTTAATCACAATGCATTGCACAAATTATTGTGCATATGGTGATAGGGAAATGTGGCTTACTGTAACTTTTTGATGAACTTAAGCTTATAGATAATAGAATGTAGAAGGCAAGCCAGAAGTGTAACGGTTTAGTCTTGGCTTAACCAAGTGTTTAAAAAAAATGCAAGTAGTATTTAGGGCAGATAGAGAGAAACCATTCTCCTGAAAGGAAAATCCAGAACAGGGTATAGCATTACAGTTAGTCCCAGGTCACTGGGCAGCATTATCAGGCAACTGCTCCTCAAACAGAGTAGTGGAAATCTAAACTGAAACTAGATCAGCTGAAAATTCAAAACCAAGATTTCATCAGACAAGAATATCATGCGATACAGAATGAAGTGGCTAGATCAGGTTTGCCCAACTGTCAGAATGTTGGTCAAAGTTCATATTAAGGGGTTCCAATCAGCCCACTCTCATATTCTAAATACAGGAAGAACATTTGGGAGATTCTGCAAGGACATACTCCCCCAACCAGGGGTAAATTCTCTTCCAAGCCTATCAGTGAGGGCAGGTGCCAGAACAAAGGGTGGACACAAATGAGCAGAAACAGGCAAAAGCAAGCCAAACGAAAAGGCACCCACTTCTGTACAAATTCTGCTGAGGCCAGCTTGGAATGCACACATTAAAAATGAACCAAGGTCAGGACCTGGGTTTTGTCTCTCTGTCTCGCTCTGCTCCTTAACAGGAATGGTAAAGGTTTTATTTGTTAGCTCTGCAACTTGGCAAATTCTAAAATTGCCATTTTTATTCGTTACCCATCAATATTATCAATTTGCTTTGGACTTTTACTTTATTAAAAGTCATCTACTATGCCAAACTATGGCTTTCTGAAAATTGCGCTGCACTCAAACCTAAGATTAGTTGGAAAGCAGTAAATATTTAATGAAGAAATGAGAGAAACATGAGATCTTTGGAGGCACATCACAGAACCAAAGATGTTTAAAAAGACAATGCATGAATAGCTCAAACAATGGGTAGGTAAAAAAGAATCATGAATGGCTAACCTTCAGAGCAGGCTACAAAGTCTGGGAGGCTCAGTGAAATGAGAACAAAGCAAAGCAATCACTTGCTAATTGTTTCAGAGATAGTAGGATAAGCAGATGTTGGAGAATCTGAGATAACAAGGTGTAGAGCTGGATGAACACAGCAGGCCAAGCAGCATGAGAGGAGCAGGAAAGCTGATGTTTCGGGCATAGGCCCTTCCCAGGATTATCTCACCTGCTAATTGTGGTTGGTTGACTCGCCGAGCTGGTTCATTGTTCCAAAGACATTTCATCACCCAGCTGGGTAACATCATCAGTGCAGCCCCCAATGAAGTGCTGTTTTGTTTTCCTGCCTGTCACTTAAACTGTGGTGTCCATTGAGCTGGATTACCTCACTACTGATTTTCCTTCGCAGTGGAGTGTATACAGGGTGTGTTTACTGATAGCTTTCTTAGTGGAGTACCAGGCTTCTAGGAATTCCTGTGTTTGTCTCTGCTTTGCCTGTCACAGGATCCTGGTGCTGTCCCAATTGAATTGGTGGTTTGCCGTATCCAATTGGATGGAGATGAGTGAGTATCGGTCGTGTCTTTTCGTTGCAAGTTGATGTTCATGCACCCTTGTGCTTAATTTCCTTCTTTTTGTCCGATGTAGTGTTTGTCGCAGTCTTTGCGGGGAATCTTGTATATGACATGGGTCTTGACCACAGCGGGTAGTGGGTCTTCAGTCTGGATGAGCAGTTGGCATAGTGTTGATGTAGGTTTGAGTGCTACTCTGATGCCTAGCAGTCATAGGAGCCTTGTGGTCAGTTCAGATATGTTCCTGACGTAAGGTAGGGTGATGAGTGTCGGGGCATGTATCATCTTCCTGGTGTCGTTCGTGTAATAGGCATCTTCTGACCCAGTTTTTAACATGACAGCGCTTCATCGGAGACTGCACTGACGATGTTACCCAGCAGGTAATGAAATGCCTGAGGAACAATGAACCAGCTCGGTGAGCCAACCAACCAGAACATCGACAACCAGAGCTACAAATCTACTCTAAAATCTTACTAGCTAATTTGTTTCATCTGCAGTCCTGGCTTTGCACCCTTATGGAGGCTCAGTACAAAGATCATTCCTCCATTCAGTTTCACAGGATCACAAGTGTTTCAGCACAGAAAGCATCCATTCAGCCCACTGTGTTTGTACCAGATCTCCAAATGAGCATCATGACTTAATGCTATTTTCCTGTCTTCTTCCCCCACACACTTCCGCATTTCAATTGAAACAATCACTGGCTGCCCTCTTAAATGCCACCACACTTCCAGGCACTGCACCTCAGGCCTGAATCACACCTGTGGAAAAAAAAGTAAGTTCTCTCACACATTTTCTTTTGCAAACCACTTTGAAAAAGAGACCTCTGGAATGGAATCCATTTTTTTCCAAAATAAAAGAGAAGAAATTGTTCCCAATCTGCTCTATTCAACTCATGGTTTTGAAAACTTCCACCACAACTCCGAAAGCCATTTTCACTACAAGAGCAGTCCCAATCTTTCCAATCTATCCTCATTACTGAAGGTTTTAATCTCTAGAATCATATTTTTGTAAATCGCTTCTGCACTTTTTAATGCACTCACATCCTCCCAGAACTTCGCACAAAACTTCAGCCGAGGTCCAGGAAGTGACTTTTTCAGAGCAAGGTGAATGAATGAAAGTCTAAACGAGTCTACCTGAATCTCAAAAAGTCGATTCCAAATCTTAATCATTTGTTGCATTAATACGCATTCCCTCATTTTGTCTTTGGTTGCTTTGCCATTTACTTTAAATCAGTAGCCTCAATGAACTTCAGCTCATCTAAAACTCAGCCATCCCAATTCAGAAAGTCCTTTTCTTCCACCACTCCTGTCCTTATTGATCTATATGGTGCAGTAATGTATAGATTTTAAAATTCCCACTGTAATATCTCCACCTGTAGCATTTTCACAGTGATCACTGCTGGCACCTCTGTTATTCTCTACAAAACACTGGTAGGAGAAGGGCTTTCTGAGGCACCTCACAGCCATACAACCTTTTCTGACTGCTTTGTCTTAGACCACCTAGCAATTATGGTGTTGCATTCTCTACTATTAGAGTTCTGACAGAAGAGGTACTATTCTGAGATAACAAGGAAGTTTACTACATGACAGTAATATGTCCAACATATTTGGTCAGCATAATTACAATGTCCTGAGAGAGCTGCTTCCTCAAAGCTCGAGTAGAACCTTTGTCTCCAATCACAGACTGTGTGGGACATTAGCAGAACAGGTGGAGCCAACATAACATGCAAATGAACCATTCAAGAATCATTACATGATACAAACATTCCATCCAATACGGCTCTTTAAAAAGACCAATCAGAAATTGCTGCAATTCTGGCATCTACCTGACAACGTGGAAAATTGGCCAGGCCTGTCCCATACACAAAATCGGAGATAGCTAATCTGATCCCATCACTCTACTCTCGATAATGAGGTAATTGATGGAAGGTATCATCAATAGCATAATCAAGCAACGGCTTGCTCAGTGATGTTCAGTTTGGGTCCTACCAGGGCAGCTCAGCTCCTGACTCACACATGGATGAAGAGGGGAATTACAGAGAGTGACAGCCCTTGACATCAAGGCCACTTTCAACAGAGTGTGACATCAAGAAGCCCTAGCAGAACTGGAACAACTGGAAACAGTATAAACGGGAACAAAAACAAAGCTGTGGGAAAAGCTCAGCAGGTCTGGCAGCATCTGTGAAGGAGAAAACAGAGTTAATGTTTCGAGTCCGGTGACCCTTCCTCAGAACTGGAAACAGTAAACATTCTTCGCTATAGAGATGCTGGGGAATCTCAGATAACAAGGTGTAGAGCTGGATGAACACAACAGGCCAAGCAGCATCAGAAGAGCAGGAAAGCTGACGTTTTGGAAGGGTCTAGGCCCGAAACGTCAGCTTTCCTGCTCCTGTGATGCTGCTTGGCGTGTTGTGTTCATCCAGCTCTACACCTTGTTATCCAACATTCTCCACTAGTTAAGTCAAACCTATCAAACAGTAAAGTCATTATAGTTGCTGGAGGTCAGTCATCTCAGCTCCAGGACATCTCTGTTGAAGTTCCTCAGGATAGTGTTCGAGGCCCAACCACCATGACCTCCATTTCAGCATAAGGTCAGAAGTGGGAATGCTCGCTAATGATTTAACAATGCTCAGAACTATTTCCGAGTCCTCAGATACTGAAGCAGTCGATCTTCAAATGCAGCAGGACCTCGAATGTATCCAGACTAGGGCTGACAAATGACAATTAACACTTGAGCTACACAAATACCAGGCAATGACCATCTCACCACTGTCCCTGACATTCAATAGTGTTACCAATACGGTTTTCCCCACAATGAACAAGCTGGGGATTACCATTGACCAGAAATTAGACTGGGCTCAACCTGTAGGTACAATGACTCCTACAGCAGGTCAAAGGCTCGGGATATTGCAGCAAGTAACTCACCAATTGGCTCTTCTGTCACCCATCAACAAACGCACAGGTCAGATGTCTGATGGAATACTCTGCACCTCCATGGATGGAAGTTATTTCACCAACACTATCGAAGCTTGGCATCATCCAGGATAAAGCAGCCACCTGATTGGCACCATATCCACTCGCATCCACTACTTCCATCACCAACGTTCAGTAGCAGCGGTGTACTTTTTACAAGATACACTGCAGGAATTCACCAATGATCTTTAGACCTTTCAAACCCACCATTTCCATCTAGAAGAACAAGGGCAGCAGATACATGGGAACTCCATTACCTGCAAGTTTCCCTCCACTATCCTGACTTGAAAATAAACTGCAGCTCCTTCACAGTCACTGGGCCAAAATCCTAGAACTGTCCTGCTAAATGTATTGTGGGTCTACCTACTGCACGTGGACTGCAGCAGTTCAACAAGGCAGTTCATCACCACCTTCTCAATGGCAACTAGGGATGGGCAAGAAATGCTGGGCATTTCACGACAGAATAAAAATGTGGTCCAACTTATTTAATTTGCAACAGTAAGTCAACACATAGGTGTGAGGGGGTTGGGGTAGAAGTAAAATTTTTAAATTTAACTTCCTCGCAGTCCACTCCCTAATCCACACATCTCAAGTAAAAATCCATTCCTTCTCCCAAATACTGGCAATACTGGCACACCACTGTGCGAGACTACTGTAGAGGAAAAAAAATTAATCAACTTTTAAATAGCGAAGCATGTTAAAAGTTGAGATGCCAATGGGCTGTCAAGTGCTTAGCAGAAAGCGAACTAACGGGCTCTTGAGCTTGTGCTGAGCTTCAGTGAAACTGTGGAAATTGCCAAAAGACAGATGTAACAGGAAACCAAAGTAGCAAACAACCAAAAGCTCAGTAGGACTTGTCATTCAATCTGAATGTGTCAGTTTTGACTCAAAAAATTCATCCATGGGGTACGGGTGTCACTGGCCTGTATTTATCACCCACTCCTTGATATCTCTGAGAACCCTGTGGTGATGTGTGTTCTTGAAACATTGCTGTCCATGTGATATAAGCAGGCCTACACTATCCATTTGGGAAGGACTTTCATGATTTTGACCCAGTGACACCGAAGGATATAATTTTTAATTCAGGATGTTAAGCAGCTTCAAGGGGAACTTGCAGTACAACAGAGGTGGTACAACCTGCTGAGCATCACTGGTGGAGCAAGTGAATGTTTCTGGATGTGGTATTCTCGTCAGAAGGTCAAAAGTGAATACACTTGTTGACAACTGCACACATTTCAGCATCATTTGCAACTCCTAACACACAGCAGGAGATTCTGTTTGGATGTAGAAAGACTCAAACAACATTCCATTTGACCTGATGAAGGGCAAGTATAATACCTGCATCACTCAAGTACCATACATTAGATTCTCTCTTGTTGGGGATGATCAATCATATTCCCTTAAATTTGAGGCATTATCATCATCATCTCTAGAGTTACTGAATGACCCAAAGGTTGATAGGACCATCTACATAAAAACTGCAGTTAAGACAGCGCATCAAAGGCAGTGAATTTTGTAGCAAATAACTCAAGGCTCCAAATGTCTGTCTACAATCTGTACAGCATAAGTCAGGATTGAATGGAACACTCTCCACTTGCCTAAATGTTTTGTTTAAACAAAGTTCAACACTACCTGGGACAAAGCAGTCCCCTTGATCATCAATCCATCATGTGCCTGAAACATTCAATACTACTTCACAGTTATAGTAGCATGTACCATCTAGAAAGTGCGCTGCAGCAAATCACCTCTCTGAGAGCATCTCCAAAACATGACTTCCACTTCTGGAAGAAAATGACAGTAAACGCATAGGAATATTATGACTTGAAAGTCTCCTCCAAATCACTTACCACGCTGAAATGGACTTTGTTGACCATTGATGGTTCAATGTCCCGCAACTAATGAAAAATGAATTAGGAGCAAGAGTAGGCCATTTAGTCCCTTGAGCCTGCTCTGCCATTCAATAAGATGATGACTGATTTGAACATCAAATCCACATTTTCACCCACACCTGAGAACTTTGCACCTTTTGGCTTAAGAATCAGTTTACCTTTGTCTAAAAAAAATAATGAAGCACTATTTCAAACATGTACAGGGAAAGTCTGAAGACACTCAACCTTCAGTGGAAAAAAATTCAGCTCATCTCTCTTTTAAAGGAGGACCTCTGAGTCTTTAAACAGTAACTCCTAATTCTTCCATAAGAGGAAACATCATCTCCACATCTATCCTATCACAACATCTCAGAATGCTAGACATTTAAATCAAGTCACCTCTTACTCAAAGTTCAACAGATACAAGCTCATGGAAGGAGGAGTTGCTCCAGCTCATCCTTCCTGTTCTCACTTTTCAGCCTGCCTACCTCTCCTCGTAACAGAGGTTAATTCCAACAATTAGTGCAGTAAACCTTCTCTGAATGGCCCCTAATATATCCTTCCTTAAATAAGATGACCAAAACTATACATGATACTCAAGATGCAGTCCCTTCTTCTCTGGTCGTTCCTCGGTGTCAAGGATGACTTGCATCCACCCTGGGGGCAGGGGTTAACAGGTGTTGATGGGTTCTGCAGTGACTATATAATACATTCCTGCAGGTGCAAACTCCACTACAGGTGGGGAGGTGCTGTTCAATGAGATAGTTGGATGGGACCACTCTGGATTCTGTGTACTTTTTCGACTCTTGCCCTTGGCCTCCACATGCTCTGCTCAGATGCTTTCTCCCCATCCGCTTGAATTGGTGAGGATGTTGAATTTGATTTGGGATGCTTTCAGGGTGTCCTCGCTGTGTTTCCTCTGTCATCCCAGTGATTCCTTACCATGTGGAGCTGAGATGAACGCTTGTTTACAGTCTTTGGGTATATAGAACATAGACCAGTACAGCACAGTACAGGCCGTTCAGCCCACAATGTTGTGCCAAATTTTTACACTAATCCTAAAGGTCACTCTAAGCTCTACCCCTACCTTATTACTATTATCCATATGCCTATCTAATAGCTGCTTCAATGCCCCTAATGAGGCTGACTCCACTACCCTCTCCAGCAATACATTCCACGCCCCTACCACTCTGAGTAAAGAGCCTATCTCTGACGTCTCCCCTGTATCTACCTCCACTCACTGAAACTATGCCCCCTCGTAATAGCTACCTCCACCCTAGGAAAAGGTCACTAGCTGTCCACTCTATCTGTACTTCTGATCATTTTGGACACCTCAATCAAGTCACCTCTCATCCTTCGTCATTCTAATGAAAAAACCCTAGCTCTCTCAACTTTTCCTTGGAAGGCATTCCCTTCGTTCTAGGCAACATCCTGGCACATCTCCTCTGCACCTCTTCCAACGCTTCCACATCTTTCCTGTAATGAGGTGACTAGAACTAGGAACAATGCTCCAGATGTGGCCAAACCAAGGTAATGTCACTGCAACTGTTCATGCATGATCAATGCCTTGATACTAGGCTGGGGCAGGATGCGCAAATTGATAAAGCATATTTTTTACATTCATTTCTCACTATAAATGATAACAATTTATAGGCATTTGTAATTACTTGCTATACCTGCGTACTGACATTTTGTAATTCATGCACAAGGATGTCCAGATCCGTCCATATCAAGAGCTCTGAAATCTCTCGCCATTTAGGTAATGTGCTTTTTTTTCCAAATTCTTCTTGCCAGAATGGACAATTTCCCAATAATAGTCCATCTGTCTGATTATTGCCTACTCACTTCATGTATCTATAGCATTCTTGTATCCTCATGTCTTCTTCACAGCTAACTTTCGTACCTATCTTTATGGCATCTCCTCTCCAAGTCATTTCTATAAACTGTCAACAGCTAAGGTACAAGTGCCAACACTTGCGGCATATGACTCATTACAACTTGTCAACCTGAAAAAGATCCACTTCTGACTCCTCCCTGCTCCCTCTCAGTCAGACCAGTTTAGTCAGACCATGCCAATATGCTCCCATCTATACCATAAGCTTTTATGTTCCACAGTAACCTTTGATACAGCATCTTATCCAATCTCTTTTGGAAATCTAAGTACAGTATATCAACCAATTTCTTCTTTATGAGCAGTACGTTGTCAAAGAACGCCAATTGATTATCAAATAAGATTTTCTTTTCACAAAACCATGCTAGCTTTGCCCGATTAACAACTGCAACAGCGACTCAATCCATAATAGCACTGCAGGTGATCCCACACCTCATAGGCCTCAGTGCCTCAAGATGAGTCATCAGCTCTCAAAAACAATTAGTGATAGAAAATTCTAGCTGGCCTTGCAGCATCACACTCAGCTCAAGAATAGATAAACAAAAAAAAAACTTACATTTTCTGCTTCAATTCTTGATTTGAATGCAACTCTAACATTTAAAGGAGTATCCTCTTGAAAATCTTCCACTTCTCCAAACTTCTAGAAAAAGCAAATAAAAGATAATTTAAAAAGTCAGATAGGATACAGATCTTTTCTCCCCCCCTCACCGAATTTAACAGTCTCTGAATACCAGTTTGTTGTCTCCAAATAAGTAACAGGTAACAGGATAGTTTTGGAAATATTAATCTCAAATCCAATGAAACCTTTCTGAGATGCTAAGGAGAGGCATCTTCACTGATCCTAATTCTTTTAATGCTTCCATCTACCTGTTCAGGGCAATATATACTGTGTCAGTATTGCAGGATTACTGATCATCTCTTTGGAGCTAATGTTGGGGAAAAATTGAACAGAGTGTAACCTATGAGGCTGATTTTTTTTAAAAAATACACTTGAAGAATGTCAAAGTTCAATGGTGTTTAGTTCAGCAGAACAAAAATAAATTCAAATGATCATTTTCACAGATAAGTGAAACAAGGGAAAAATAGTGAACGATGAAGTAGTTTCCCTGAGTTTAAACATCTGTGTGTAAATGTTTTTAACTCATTAGACTGGGCAAATAGGACTCCGCATAATCAAAAGGACAAATAGGAACACAAAACTATGTACCTCTGTTGGACATGTCTTGATTTCAGGGAGCTCAATCTAAATTGTAATTAGAGAGATACACAGTAGATTTCAGCCAAGGCTTTTTTTTTTAAATGTAACCTTCCAAAAGATATCATTTGATACATCAGTTTAAAATGATCTCACATTTTTGCTCAGCCTACTTATATTGCACATTAATTATTTTCCTATATCTTTTTTAAAATATTTAGCACCTGATGATAGTAATCCCGTAAGGAGATACTGATTGGAGGAGCAACTCAGCCCGACTTAATAGAATGGAATTAAACACAGCTGAAACTGAACGACAGTTGGGTTAATGACTATTCCCATTTGCATTAATCAGATCACTTACAGTGTTTAACTTATTAATTCCTTCATGACAACTTCTCTAAATGGACTTGAGCATTTACCAACTTAGCAAAATGACGAAACAGGGCCATACGAAAGAGTTCACAAGGAATGAGAGGTCATAAATTTAATTCTAAAACAAGATTTCAGCGGCAAAACCTCCTTTTAAAAACTGTTCAGAGAAACAAATGGATCTCTCTGGCATCCTATCCCTTGTGGGTGGCAAACAAGCCATGCAGTCATGAATGCAGTGAACAATGCAAAGACTACGGGCCTTGCAATATCCCAGCTGTTGTGCTGAAAAAAAAGTAAGACATATCTATACAATGTCAGTACTGTAGGAACATCTATCCAGCATGTAAGGAATGATAGAGGTACAAATGCAAAATGTAGAACAAAATCAGTGCTATTTAGTGATATTTATTCACCAATGACCTGATTATCAATGCTTTTCAAAAGGAACATGGTAACAAAAATCCAATCACTCAACCCTGTTCCACAATTGTAAAATATAGCTCATCATCTAGCTCAAAAATTTATTTTTCCTTGCTACTTCCATATCCCTTCACATCATTAATATCTAGAAATCCAATGAATTCAGTTTTAAAAATACTTAAATGACTGAGCTCTATAGGATGGGGAATTCCAAAGATTTAATACCCTCAAATGAAAAAATTCCTCATCTCAGTCCATTCTGGGGCTTTATCCTCTTAATCAGGGCCACCTACCCAGGGGAACAACCTTCCTGCATCTACTTTCTTTAGCCCTTTAAAGAAGTTTAATTTTTAATGAGTGATCTCTCGCCGTTCTAACCTCCGAAGAAACTCGCCCAGACTCCTAAATATCTCCTCACAGGACAGTCCTGCCATCTCATTAATTAATACGGTGAACCTCTGGGTGCCACCCTTCAAGAAGGGAACCAAACTGTGGACAATATTTCAGAAGCAGTCCCCCCCAAAGTTCTGTACAAATGAAGCAAGGTGCTTTTATCGCTGTCTCAGATCCTCTTACAAAGAAGGCAAACATGCCAGTTGCCTTCCTACATCTGCATGTTAGCCTTCTTAAGAAGAACAACCAGTTCCTTTTGGAAATCAAACAGCTAAACTTTCATAGTTTAAGGAGTATTCTGCATTTCATTATCCCTGTAGATAACATTTTAAAATTATATTTCATCTCAAGCCCACATACTAAACCCAACCAAATCACTTAGATACCTATTATCATCATCAACCTCACTGCACACATTCCCAGACTGCATTGTGGTACTTGCAAACATGGATGATCCGATATTCTTCACATCCACTTTCCTGTCTTTTCCCCATAACCTTTGATTTCCCCTACTGATCAAGAATCTATCTAACTCGGCCTTGAACATATACAGAGACCCTGACCCCACAGCTGTTTGGAGCTTTGAGTTCCAAAGAAATTCAATACTTTGAGAGGAGAAATCCCTCCTCATTTTAGTTTTATATCAGTGCCCTTTTATTCTGAGGCTATGCCCTCTAGTCCAAGACTTTCCTACGACAGGAAGTAGTCCCTAAGCATTTGAAAATCCTTCATGTTTAAATACGATCACCTCTGATCCTTCTAAATTTCAATGAGCCCCTAACTACTTAATCTTTGCTCATAAAACAGTCCCTATTTCAGGTAGCCTTCTGGTCTTACTGGAGGAATGGATTTGAGACAAACATGACACCTTGATCTGTCACATCTAATTCCTAAAATCATCTGCTGAATTCCTCTGCTAACTTCCTCATGCGGCATAAGAGTCTTCCGAGTGGAACAAAAACAAAAGTTGCTGGAAGCTCAGTAGGTCTGCCACCAAGTGTGAAGAAAAAGTCAGCATTAACGTTTCTGGTCCGGTGACCCTTCCTCAGAACTGTTCTCAAACTCATCTAAACTCACCACTTAAACACAGTGGCTACAAGAGCAGGTCAAAGGCTAGGAGCACTGTGGCGAGTAACTTACCTCCTGACTCCCCAAAGCCTGTCCCCCATCTACAAGGCACAAGCCAGGAGTGTGATAGAAAACTCCCCACTTGCCTGGATAAGTGAAGGTCCAAAAACACTCGAGAAGTTTGACACCATCCAGGACAAAGCAGCTCGCTTGCATGGCACTACTCCACTTATACATCTACTCCCTCCACCACCGATGCTCAGTAGCAGCAGTGTGTACGATCTACAAGATGCACTGCAGAAATTTACCAAAGATCCTCAGACAGCATATTCTATACTCACGACCACATCCATCTAGGTGGACAAGTGCAGCAGATATAAGGGAATACCACCACCTTCACATTCCCCTCAACGCCACCCACCATCTTGACTTGGAAACATAATTGCTGTTCCTTCACTATCTCTAGGTCAAAATTCTGGAATTGTATCCCCAATGGCATTGAGGGTCAACCTACACCAGGTGGACTGCAGCAGTTTATGAAAGCAACTACAACTACTTTCTCAAGTGCAACTGGGGAGGGGCAATAAATGCTGACCAGCCAGGGATGACCACATCCCACAAATGAATTTTTAAAAAAATCCAAATCTTTGCGGGGCCGTCACTCAACTTAACTTAAATCAGCTTGTAAGATTAGTTCACTGTCAGCACCAGAGTTCACTCAGTCAGGATTTAAAGAAAAACAGTAAGGCTTTTCCTCAAATAAAGTTTACAATTTTAACAACAACTGTTATTACATGAACAAACTTCATAATTTTACCTGCTAATGCTTGCTGATGCATTATACATCAGTAGTTGACAAGAGAGGGGCAATTTTGCAAAATGCAACAAAGCCTGCATTTGCACCAAGCATGGCTGGGTGGTAAAAAAAAATCTTGACTTGAATTTCTTTCTCAAAAACATCCCATTTGAACTTATTGTAGATATTCTCACCCCATAATCCCTCAGTCAGGGGCAAAAGGATAGAAGATTTTCAGTTGTTATGTCCTCAAAACCCATTTGCACAAAAAGAAATCAGTTTGGAGGAAGACTCACTCAACCCAAAATGTTATCTTTGACTTCTCTTCACAGATGCTGCCAAACCTGCTGAGTTTATCCAGCAATTTCTGTTTTTGTCTGTGAAAAAAAGTCAGCTGGGTTGTGTCGATAACATTAATGGATTCTTCAAACTGCAACTACTGCAGCACTGACTTTCCATCCAGTTCTACAGTAGTTGCTGAAAGTCATCACCGGACAAAAGTTCCAGTCATCTTGCTAGTGTGAAAGCACCAAGTGATGTGTTCAGGGTTGTCACTTATTTCTTTTTTGTTCTCAAAGTTTATGAATAAAGAATCATTGACCACAAATCATTGGTCCTTTCATTACTTCATCTGCAAATGATTTCTTTTGTGGATGTGAAATGATGCTCAGTGCAGGCCTTACTTTTTCTGCTGGTTGGGAAGAACAAAATCATGACTGGACTTGCAAAACAACCTTCAATTTATCATTTTTCTTTATCCAAAGCACATTGTTCAAAGGAAAGCCATCCATCAATTTCAAATTCCCCTTTTTACATATTTGGTATCACGTAGGTAAATACTTGTCTTTTACAGTTGTGCACAGAAAATTCATTTTCCCGTTCTGTGTGGAAGTTGCACATATTAGTTTCTTTTCAGATGGCTCAGGTTAACCTATCATTATTGCTTTACCTTGGAGTTCATGATGTCATTGTGATGCTGGATATACTGCAGGTAGACCTCTGGATCTGTGCTTCTGGAACACGAAGTTGCTTGCTGCTTTCAAACTGAAGGCACCAGTGTTCATTTTTGTGACTGATTTATTTGTGTGGCCCCTCATCAGCTTGCGTTGCACAAATATTAGATACAGGCCGTTGTAGTGTTCCCTATAATTTTTATTCATCCTGTACTTACATATTAGCTAAGTAGCTGAAGAAATAAAGCTCAGGCCTGCAAAGGATTGGCAGAGTGCCATAAGCTGAGATGCTTTTGCAGGCTCTGCATGGACATGATGGGTTGAATGGCTTCCTATGTTTATCTGTTAAAACACTTGCGAATTTTCAAATTATTTTCTTAATTTTGACTTGGAGCTGTGAACTGAGAGCTGAAAATCATCTTTACTCTGTGGGCTAACAAAGTGCGGAGCTGGATGAACATAGCAGGCCGAGCAGCATCTCAGGAGCACAAAAGCTGATGTTTCGGGCCTAGACCCTTCATCAGAAAAGGGGGATGAGGAGAGGATTCTGAAATAAATAGGGAGAGAGGGGCAGGTGGACTGAAGATAGATAGAGGAGAAGATAGGTGGAGAGGAGATTATGGGTGGGGAGGTAGGGAAGGGATACGTCAGTCCGGGGAGGACGGGCAGGTCAAGGGGCCAGGATAAGGTTAGTAGGTAGGAAATGGAGGTGCAGCTTGAGGTGGGAGGAGGGGACAGGTGAGAGGAAGGACAGATTAGGGAGGCAGGGACGAGTGGGCTGGTTGTGTGATGCAGTGGGTGGGGGGGGGGGGGGGATTTTGAAGCTGGTGAAATCCACATGGGAACCATGCAGCCCCATGATATCAAAGCAGAATATGAGTTGCTGTTCCTGCAATTTACGGGTGGCATCATAATGGCACTGCAGGAGGCAGTGGCTTGCATTTAAAAAAAGAGAGCAGACAAGCTGTGGTTTGTTTGAGGCCAAGTCTGAAGTTAATTGGTTGAGACTTGGTGCCAGCAAGTCTAAGAAAGACATTATGTTCTAGCAGATGGCAGATACTGAATAGAAAATGGAAACTCATGGGGAAATGCTCAGTCTGACAGGAAGAGGTCAGAGTTTGGACCTAGGTTTTGTATTGTGTTTCCTGTGAAGAGTTCTTGCTGCTGATGTTACAGCATGAAGATTTGAAAGCTTCCTGCCTAACCTCCCATTGATAGCTACTGCAATTTCAGAGAAGAGAAACCAAGTCTCGCTGAGTTCCTCTGCGTGAATGAACATAAGTGCCCCTGATCAAAATCTTCAGAAAATCAACAGAAAACAATCAACTCCCCTTGTAAAACAATGCCTCATGATAACCATTGAAGTACTCTACCCAGTTTTGTTATTTTCTTTGCTAGAATGTTTCAGGTCACCGGACCAGAAACATTAACTCTGGTTTTTTTTTCACAGATGCTGCCAGACCTGCTGAGCTTTTCCAGCAACTTCTGTTCTGTTCCTCATTTACAGCATCCACAGTTCTTGTGGTTTATTTTATTTCTCCCTTAACTGTGTTTATTTGTCTTTTCTGCGAATGGCTGAAAATAAAGGTTACCTGTTGCAGAGATATTAATTATTTTGTGTACTTTTGCTCTCTAAGGTTACTGCATTATTAATAAAGTTGGTAAATCTTTTCTTTTGCCTAAAAACTGATGTTGAGAATTAATCATTCAGAGAGTCTAGGATTGGTTATTCAAAAAAAGACCCGTTAAGACACATAGGGGTCAACTGAGGGTCTTTGACGTTTTTAATTTTACAGTGTTGGTAATATAGAGGTAGAAAGAATTGGTTCGGCTCTCTGTTTTTGTCTTTTAACATTTGCGTTGGCTTCACACTGTCACTTTTAAAGACGTATGCACCTATACGCTCAGGCCCCTCTGCAACTGCAACCCCTTTAGAATTTTACCCTATGTGCTATATTATCTACCCATGTTCTTCCTATCTAAATACATCATCTCACGCTTCTCTGCATTGAATTACAACTGCCATCTAACTGCCCATTTCACTCGCCTGTCAGTCTTTTTGAAGTTCGACACGGTCTTCCTCAGTTTGCTTTGTTTACAAGTTTTGTATCATCCACAAACTTTAATATTGTCCCCTCTAATATAGATCACATATACAAATCAGAAAAAGCAAGGGTATCAATACCAATGCCTGGAAAATTCCACTACAAACCTTCTTGCATGAAAACTATCCGTTTTTAATTTATTTCCATCATGTAGCCAATTTTGTATCTGCATTGCTGTTGACCCTTTTATTTCATGAGCTACAACTGTACGCATAAAGGTCTACTAAGCATGTACACCTTTTGGAAGTACATGGACACCACATCAACAGTATTGCCCTCAACAACTCTTACTTCTTCAAATCACACCAGTAAATCAGTCCAACATGATTTTCCCTTTAGAAAACAATTCTGGCTCTCCCTAATAAACCCACATTTGACCATGTGACTATTAATTCTATCCAGGATTCTAGTTTCCAGAAGTTTGCCCACAAAAAAAAAGATTAACCCTGAATGGTCTGCAGTTGCTGGGATTTCTTCTAACTTTTATTTAAATAAGGGCACAATTATGGCAATTTTCCAATTCTTTGGCTCCACCACCAAAACCATGCTACCACCCCACTGCCTAAGAAATTACCACACTCACTTCCTTCAATATCCTTGGGTTCATCTCATACGGTCCAGGTATTTTTGCATCATTAAATACCAACAGCTAATCCAAAACCTTCTCCTGATTCATTCTGAACCTCTGCCACCACGGATTTGGTAACACGTGCTTCCTTGGTAAAGGCAAATACAAAATATTCATTCACCACATAAACCATGCTCCTGCCTCCAAGTGTAAATCTCCTTTACGGTTCCAAATCTGCCTAACTCCTCCTTTTTCTATTTATAAAGACTTTGCGAGTCCCTCCTATGTTAGCTACCAGACATTTTGTCTCCACAATCTCTCTTGGCTTCTTTCACTTGCTTTTCCACCTCCCTCAAACATTTTACAGTTAGCTTGGTTCACAATTTTATTTTCTACTTGACACCTAGGCATTTTTTCCATTCTTTATCTTAAAACTGTACCTCCTTTATCATTCAGGTGACTCTGGATTTGTTTGCCCTACTTTTCCCTTCTGAGGAAGGGAATATACCTTGTCCAAACCATCTCTTTTTTGAAACTAACATATTGTGCAGTTTCTCCACTAACCTTTAGGACCAATCCATCCGGCCCAGATCTGTTCACACCCAATTGAAGTCAGCTCTCCCCCATGGCCCACTGTCATCTTAAACTGCATGGTATAATGTTTAACGTCCCCTAAACGTTCCCGGCCTGTACTTGATCTACCCAGTACATCTTGTCCCAAAAATCTGGTCAAGCAGTGGTTCCCTTCTCGACTTGAACATATACAACAAAAGTAGTGTTCAGGAAGTTTTTAGCAGAATTCTTCCTCCTTTCTGCCCTTACCACAATCCCAGTCTACAGGCAGGTAAATGAAGTCCCCCATTACAATAACTTCAATGCTTGCATTTCTCATGATTTAATTGCAGATTTGTTCTTTTACACCCTCCCGGGTGATTTAGTGTTACAGTATGTCACAAAGTATGTAAAGAGATAGGCAGTGCAGAAAAAAAATCCATAAAATGTGGCCTAAGGCTGCCATAACTGACATCCACCACTTACAAATGGCCTGTCATTGCCTCTGAGAATGAATGAAAAATGGAGACATTCTTCGGATATGGTTTTGCTGGCCGGGCAAAAATGTATTGCCAATCTTTAACTGCCCTGGAGCAAATAACGGGGACCTACCACCTTGAAGTGATTCACTCCTTGAGATCTCGGCACATGCATAACATTGCCGGGAGAGGATTTTTGGGATTTTGATTCAGCAAGTGATGGAATGACAATGTAGTCCCAAGTCAAGATGGTGAGAGACTTGCAGGGGTATTTGCAGTTGATGTTCCAAGAATGACATTTTCAACATAGAATTATTAAACTGATGCACAGCATGCACGATGGCAACTCCAATTTGACTTTTCATTCAAGTTGAGGCGTGTGTTATATGCAGACAAGTATGGTATGTGTTTGGTCCGAATTGATTTTTGTTACTTTGTAACATTTCTTGCACTAAATTCTGCATTTCTCACCCAACTTGTGCGACTTCAGCCGCACAATCTAAATGTTCATTATAGCACTTTCAGGAAGGAATAATAAATAATCGGTAACATGATATAAATTCAGAAGCATTGTGGAAGGTACTCACGAGCTGTGGGCATTGAGCCTGCTCAGCAGATTTGAGACAACAGAATAGCCCGATGGCAGGACGAAGACCAGATACAATAGCGAGTAACTGACAAGTGTTTGAAACTATCAACATTATTCATTGTGGCTTAACAGGAAAATAAAAGATGTAGTTTGAGTAGCTATACTGGTAGATTAATTTGAAGCCTTTGGTGATTCACAGATTAGTGGACTAACCTGTCCAACTATTCCACAACGGGAAATTTGCATTATATGTGCGCACAAACTGCATGCTGCCACTACAGAACTATCAGGTAACAGGCCAAGAAATTATAGAACATGAACACCTTACACAGCCTAAAATAGACTTGAAAACCAGAACAGACTGGGAATATGAACTTTAGATTGTTCTGGACAATCTGTTCACAAGACAATTTCCTATCCCCACAACACTCAACCCCTTTGTCATTGACAGTATAACAACTTCAATTTTTGATTATGTTATTTAAATTACAGTTAAACAGCAAAATATAGCAAGGGGTGTTTATGGACCCAGGATATTATGAATGCTTGGAACCAAACAAAATCAAAACATATGCAATCTTTTGCCAATTAGATTACTTAAAATGTCAACGTTGAATTAAATTTAGGTCTAAACTTACTGAGAAATGTGGCATTAATTCATCCTTTTCCTCCTGTGTGAAGCCGAATACTGTTAAAGTTTTGGGCCTGTGATCAACCACCATGTGCATTTGCGCGCCTCTTCCCCTCACGCTCCTGCCTCGACCTCGACCTCGTGTTTGCATAGTCTTACCACGTCCTGCAGGAAGAATGCCCAGTCTTGCAGCCTGAAAAAGACAACAGATTTGGTTATGTCCTTTTGCAAAACACAAACACTGCTAGTTTGAGCCAGTGTCAGTGATATCTTTGTACAACCTGATTCTTCATTGTCATATGGTGTTTTGGCTTTCATTAACAGGGGGATTGAGTTTAAGAGTCGTGAGATCTTGTTGCAGCTCTATAAAGCTTTGGTTAGACCTCACTTGGAATACTGCGTCCAGTTCTGGTCGCCGTATTATAGGAAAGATGTGGATGCTTTGGAGAGGGTTCAGAGGAGGTTTACCAGGATGCTGCCTGGACTGGAGGGCTTATCTTATGAAGAGAGGTTGACTGAGCTTGGTCTCTTTTCATTGGAGAAAAGGAGGAGGAGAGGGGACCTAATTGAGGTATACAAGATAATGAGAGGCATAGATAGAGTTGATAGCCAGAGACTATTTCCCAGGGCAGAAATGGCTAGCACGAGGGGTCATAGTTTTAAGCTGGTTGGTGGAAAGTATAGAGGGGATGTCAGAGGCAGGTTCTTTACGCAGAGAGTTGAGAGAGCATGGAATGCGTTGCCAGCAGCAGTTGTGGAAGCAAGGTCATTGGGGTCATTTAAGAGACTGCTGGACATGCATATGGTCACAGAAATTTGAGGGTGCATACATGAGGATCAATGGTCGGCACAACATCGTGGGCTGAAGGGCCTGTTCTGTGCTGTGCTGTTCTATGTTCTATGTTCTAACACAGGTAGATAAACTGTCATTGAGGAATAATCAAGGATAAATGAAACAAAAATCAATCAAGCAGGAAAGCAAGTGAAATAAAGAAATTCAACAAATCAAACTAGTGCAAATATTTATGAAACTATTTTAGCTACCACCTTGGCTTCTTGAGTCAAGTGAGTGTTTTTTTTCATGGCAAAGCATTTTTTGCAACAATATTTTCCACTATAAGCATGAGTTACATATGCTTCTGCCCTTCAAAGACAAAATCAAGAACTGCTTGAGTGGGACAGGTAAGCTTTTGGGAACTCCTTATTCGAAGGTTACAAAAGCATATACATTACTAGAAAGCTTGTATTTGTACACCCTACTCAGTCAACTAACACTCCATCTACTGTGGTAGATGACAGATAATACATTCGCCTGCCTCATGTATAAAGATTATGAGCACATCCATTTAAAGTCACCGTATAACAGCCGGCCACTAGGGCAAGCCAAAACCTTAATTTTGTGTCATTTTATAATTTAGTGCCTTCCAACTGAGGCAATGCAAACTAGAAATCACAGCATGTTCTCTGTCCATTCGCTTAATAGAATTATAATTGACAGCACTCGGTATTTTGTTCTGAACTTATTGCTCCCATTAAATAAAATTCCCAAAGGCAGCACTTTTAGAAAAGGTCTAGGACTGAAATGTCAGCTTTCCTGTTCCTCTGCTGCTGCTTGGCCTGCTGTGTTCATCCAGCTCCACACCTCGTTATCTCAGATTCTCCAGCATCTGCAGTTCCTACTATCTCAAACTGAATGATGTTTTTCACAATAGACCAAAGACAATGTTAAAGGATGAACAATTTAAAGTAATTTTGTTGACTCAACAAAGCTGCAGCTTACAGAATATGTAGGTGTCACCAACAGAACGCCAAGTTCCAAAGTAGAAATGTTGGACATTGTCATACATTCAACAGATTACAGCAGTTGCCTTTTTTAATATCCATCAAGAAAATAAAAGTAACAGTGGTTAATATAAACAAAAGGCAAAAGGAATTTCTCCAATGCTTTTACCAATACTGAAATTTGGAGACAGCATTCCCCCAAACCCCTATGTCCTGAAAAGGGCAAATCAGATTAACATTAATAGCATGCGCTTAGCAGCTTTAAAATAGCACAAATCCCAGGACAATACACAGTGCCATTTAAAACAAAATTTGACAGCAAAGCCCACAATTTTGACCAGAAAGATTTAGCACAGCATCTCAAAGGAAAGGTAGTCGTAAAGGTTTAAGAGAAGAAATTCCAATATAAGACAGCTGCCAACTACTGGAGGACAGAAGCAAACAAGGAAACACCAAAACTGAGAGGAGTTCACAGGTTTCATCAGGTAACTGGAATTTAGAGTCAGAGAGCTGTAGAGCACGAAAACCATTCTGTCCAATTTGTTCATGCTGACCACATAAATTAATCTTGTCCCATTTGCCAACATTTGGCCCATATCCCTCTAAACCCTTCCTATTCATATACCCATCCAGATGCTTTTCAAATGTTGTAATTTATCACTTCCTCCGGTAGCTCATTCCATGCATGCATCATCCTCTCTGCATGGAAAAGTTGCTCCTTAAGTTCCTTTTAAATCTTTCCCCTCTCATCCTAAACCCTATGCACTCTTTGGACTCCTCCACCTGGGGGAAAAGACATTGGCTATTCACCCTATCCATGCCCCTCATGATTTTAAAACCCTCTGTAAGGTCACCCCTCATTTTCCGACACTTCAGGGAAAACAGCTCCAGCCTTTTCAGCCTCTCCCTATAGTTCAAATACTCCAACCCTGGCAACATCTTTGCAAATCTTTTTTGAAACCTTTCCAACTTCACAACATCTGTCTTATGGCAGGCAGGCCAGAATTTGAACAGTATATTCCGAAGTGGCCTAACCAACATCCTGTATAGACACAACCTGACCTCGCAATTCCTGTAATCAATGTACAGACCAACAAAGGCAAGCACATCAAACGTCTTCTTCACTATCCCATCTACCTGAGATTCCGCGTTTAGAGAACTACGAACCCGCACCCCAAGGTCTCTTTGTTCAGGAACACTCCACTGAACTTCACCATTACATATATACGTCGTACCCAGATTTGCCTTTCCAAACTGCAGCACCTCACATTTATCTAAATTAAACTCTATCTGCCACTCCTCAGTCCATTAGCCCATATGATCAAGGTCCTATTGTACAGTCCTGATGTAACTTTGTTTGTCATCCACTACACCTCCAATTTTGATGCCGTCTGCAAACTTACTAATCATGCCTCCTGTGTTCACATCAAGATCATTTATATAAATGACAAAAAGCAATGGACCCAGCACTGATCCTTGTGGCATAGACTGAGGGAAGCAATACCAAGGAGGGACTTGAACACAAGGAAGACAATTTTAAAGTAGTTCAGGCTTTGCCAGAGTGGAAGCCATTAAGCTCAAACAGTAGAGGGGATAATGGTAAAACAAGATTTTTTGGAATTGGGATACAGCAGAGTTCTGCATGAGCCAAAACTTGCAAAGAGCAAAAGCAAACAAAAAAACTTGAGGACAGCTACTTTCAGTGAATTGAAGAGGGATCCGGACATGTTGGTGGAAATTAAAGACTGGCAGGTAAAAGGAAATAACAAGTTTCAAAGGAGCTACTTTGCAAGTAAACTATACAGATTTTCACAAGTCTGACCAGAAGTGGAACCAAAGTTAGTGCTCACTGCATAGCTAAAAGCAACAATTAAAATGAACAATGGTACAAGAGGCTTCAAGAATTGTAAAAGAAATGAGGGGCAAAAATTATATCTGTCTTAGAGCATCAGAAAAAGTATATAAGGTCTTAAAAAAAATGCTATGTATCGGTGGCATCAAGAAGCCTTTACAACATTGAAGTTAATGAAATTGAGGGGGAAATTCTCCACTGGATGGAGCCATTTCTAACACGAAAGGAAGATAGACATGATTGTTCGCGGTTAATCTTCTCAGCTCCAGGGTATCACAACAGGAGTTTGCCAGGGTAGTGTCTAAGACAAAACAATCTTCCGCCATTTCATCCATGACTTCCCATGAAGTCACAAATGGGGATGTTCACTGATGGTTGTTGAATACCATTGTGACTGTTCAAATACTGAAGCAGCATGTCAAAATACAGCAAAACCTGGACAATATCCAGGTATGACTGACAAGTGGTAAGTAACATGTCAGAACATAGGAGCTAGAACTGCAAACAGACAATATTGCCCTGTGAGACTGCTGTACCATTTGATATGATGTGATGGATTTCATCTCAGCCTCAACTCCACTTTCTGGTCCCCTTCCCACATCACTAACCCATTAAACAGATAAAAAGCACAAAACGGAGGGACTTGAGCACACTTGTGCTCAAAACACAAAGCTAGCACACAGGCGCAACAGGAAATCAAAAAGGCAAATGGAATGTTGGCGCTTATTTCAAGGGTGTTGAAGTATTAGAGCAGGGAATTCCTCCTGCAACTATACGAGATATTTGTACTACTGTGAACAGTTTGGTCCTCTTACTTAGGGAAAGATGTTTCACTGAAGGCTGATCAAAGCATCTGCATCAGGATGATCCCAGTCAGGAGGGATGGTCTTTTGAGCAAAAGCTAAACAGGTTGGGACTCTACTCACTGGAGCTAAAAAGAATGAGTGATGATCTCATTGAAAGACACAGGAGTCTTAAGTGGCTTGACAAGGCAAAAGACGAAAGAGGATTCTTTCCCTTAGGGGAGCGTCTGGGACCAGAAGGCACATTCTTAGAATAAAGAGGTGCAATTTCAGCGTAAGAGGAGGGGGGGTCTCAGGGATGCCAGCCTTTGGAACTCGTTGCCACAGAGAGCTTGGGGGCAGAGATCTTGTGTATATTTAAAGCTAAGATGGATAGATTTTTGATCAGTAGGGCGATCAAGAATTACAACGAAAACACAGATAAGTGTTCCTGAGAAATATCGGATCTCTTTCACTACACTGAATTGTTTAGTCCTCTTATTAAAGGAAACATATTTTATTGGAGTCTGTTCAGAGAAGGTGCACCAAGATAATCCCAGTTAGGGAGGGGATTGTCTTTTGAGCAAAAGATAAGCAGAAATAGCTATTAGCTTACTGAATGATGGAGCAGGCTCAAAAAAGGACTGTACAACCTACACCTGTTCCTACTTATGATCTAATAACTACCAATTAAAAATCTGCACATCTCCTCCTTAAATCTATTCAGTGTCTTGGCATCCACGACAGTCCAGAGTAGCGAATTCCACAGACTCACTACCATACCAGAGAAATTACTGCTACTTATCATGTTCAAAAACTACCACCACTTGGCTTAAAACTATGAAGTCTCTTTCTACATTGCTCCACAAGGGGAAATATGCGCTCTTTGGCTACTTTGTCAATTCCTTTCGCATCTCATATACCTCAATTACACCTTCTCTCATTCTTGTAAACATGAGTAGGTATAGACCTAAATTGCTCAATCTCTCATGAGGAGAGGAACCTTCCGACTCTGGAATTAATCCCATGAACCATTTCTGGATTGGCTCTAATGCAATTACATAATTCATTATGTAAGGGCACCAAAACTATATGCAGTACTTCAGTCGCAGTTTTCACCAAAACCCCTGTACAGATGCAAAACCACTTCCCTACTTGTATATAGTCCATTCCACTAGCAATGAACGCAAAAAAATCTACTTACCTTTATTAGCTACCAAACATGCTGGCTCATCAAGTGCTAGCCAACGACCAATTCCTACACAAGAGAGAATCTAACCATCATTCCTTGACATTCATGGCAATAACATCACTGAAACCCCTACTATCAACATCCTGGGGTTTACCAATGGCCAGAAACTAACTAAACGAGACTAGCCATGTGAAAACCTTGCTGCAACAGCAGGTCAGAGGCTGCAAATACAACAGTGAGAAACGTACTTCCTGACTCCCCAGAGCCTGTCCATCATCTACAAGTCAGGAGTGTGATGGTTACCTGGATGAATGCTCCAACAACACTTAAGAAGCTTGACACTACACAAGACAAAGCAGCCCACTTAAACGGCACCACATCCCCAAACATTCAATCACTCCAGCAATCATCTACAAAATATACTGGAGAAATCTGCTAAAGATCCTTTGACAACACCTTCCAACCCACATCAATTACATCCATAAGGAAAAGGGCAGCAGATACATGGGAAAGCCACCACCTGCAAGCTCCCCTCTAAGCTTCTTATCATCCTGATTTGGAAATATATTACCCTTCTTTCATTATTGTTGTGTCAAAATTCTGCCATCCTTTCCTGAACGTATACTGTGGATGACCCACACCACAATGGACTCTAGCATTCAAGCAGGCAGCTCACCAGCACCTTCTCAAGGGGAGGTAGGGATGGATAGTAAATGCTAACTTAGCCAACAAAGTTTACATCCCCTCAACGCATAAAAAAATGAAACAAATGACTTCATTAATAGAAGCATAGAGGACAAAAGCAAGGAGATTGTGTTGAATGCTTCTAATCACTGATCATACTCCAGGTTATTCCCACATATCAGAGGAGAAGACAAAGATATGTGAGTAATTGTTCAAAGGTTACATGGTTTCGTGACATGAAGAGATTGGAAGAGCTTCTTGGAGATGAGAACACCAAGGATTTGACTGAGCATTAGTGGAACAATTTTCCATTAGCATCAATAATTACAGGGCACAAATGTAATATTATTGACAAAACGACAGTGAATTTAGACTTTTTTAAATACGGAATTAAAAAATCTGTAATATACTGTCCGAAGAGAAGTTGAGACAGAGATGCCATGCAGTCTGTTCCAAGCCAATAAACAGCTCGAGGTGAATTTGGCCTTTTTTTTTAATTATAAGAAGTTTGAGTAATAGAAGCAGCATGAATGGGTGGAGTCCACCTCCCACAGAATCAGCTGTTTAGTTTTCAGCAGTTGTTTAGGTTGTGAACCTGCCATACATCCCTTCCTTATCCAGCAAAACAGTGGAGTTCTCTCTCTCTCTGCCAGAATTTTCTCTTGCTGTTCCTTCCTCCTGGACTGGAGAAACACTGCATGTGAGACAAATCTACTTTACTGAATTTGTCTTTGCCAAGTTTGTGTTTACAGGATGTTACTGTATCAGAACAGTTGCTGTTTAGTTGTTAAATAATTGATTATTTTGTTAAAGGAGACTATAAGGCCTGCAGATACTGGAAGCCAGCATCTATAGGTGCGAAGCTGGAAAAGCACAGCAGGTCAGGCAGCATCAGAAAAGTTGGAAAGTGAACATTTTGAACCAAAACCATTCATTAAGACTATTTCTGGGTCCTCCTACCCCTCACAAAGAGAGGGAGGCAGGTCGGGGGGGGGGGGGGCAGTAGGAGAGATGGTGATAGGTGGATGCAGGTAGGGGATTATTGTGATTGGTCCATGGGAAGGTTGGAGTGGATAGGCAAGTAGGAAGATGAACAGGTTAGGTTAGGTCAGGTCAGGTCAGGTCAGGTCAGGTCAGGTCAGGTCAGGGAGAGGGCCAGAAATGGCTGGGGGTGGAGGGATTTTTGAAGCTGGTGAAGTCAAATGTTAACGCCGTTGGGCTGTAAGCTTCCAAGACGAACTATCAGGGGTTGTTCCTCCAGTTTACATTTGGCCTCACTGACAGTGGAAGAGGTCAAGAATGGGCATGTCGTCAGGAGAGTGGCAGAGAGAATTAAAAATGGATGGAAATGGGACGTTGGGTTTGTTGATGTGCGTAGAGTGCAAGATGCTCTGCGAACTGGTCCCCAACTCTGTTTGGTCTTGCTGATATAGTGCAATGGGAAGCAACAGATGCAATAGATAAGGTTGATTGAAGTACAGGTGAATCTCTGCCCAATCTGGAAGGACTGTTTGGGGCCTTGGACAGAGATGGTCAAGAGGTATAGGGGCAGGTGCTGCATCTCTTGTGGTTGCAGGGTAAGATACCGGGTGTGGAGGAGAAGTTTTTTTTGGGGGAGGGGCGAGAGTAGAAATGGCAAGGGAATCGTGGAATGATCAGTCTCTGTGGAAAGCGGTGGGGAGGGAAGTATTTTTTAGTGGTGGGATCTGATTGCAGGTGGCAGAGATGTTGAAGGAGTTTGAGTTGGATTTGGAGATTGATGGGGTGGTACGTGAGGGCTAAAGGGGGCTCTTTCCTTTTTGCTGTTGGGGGCATGGAGGGATTTGAGGGCAGATTTGTAGGAAATGGAGGAGATGCGATTGAAGGCATCCTTAATTGTAGAGGAAAGGAAATTACCGTCCCTAAAGTAGGAGGATATCTGGGATGTCCTGGTGTAAAACGGCTCATCCTGGGAGCAGATGCGGCAGAGACAGAGGAAATAGGAGTATGGGATAGCATTTTGCAACAGTGGGTGGGAGGTGGTGTAGTTGAGGTAGGTGTGGGAGTAAGTGGGTTTGAAATGGGTGTCGGTGATGAGTTGGTTTCCAGAGAGGTCCAGAAAGGGGGAGGTGTCAGAAGTAGCCCAGGTGAATTTTGATGGTGGAGCGGAATGTGCTGGTGAAGGTGATGAACTGCTCGAGCTCCTTGTGGGTGCAAAAGGCTGCACCGATACAGTCAACGATATAGTGGAGAAAGAGGTGAGGGATGGTGCTTGTGTAGTTGTGAAACAGGGATGTAGGAAGAGAGTTGCAAGGAGGTGGAGTTGCAAGCGTATGGGGTGGGGCAACTTTTTTAAAAAACTATTTATTGTAGGATTTATTCAAGACAGCAATTAGGCCACATCCCCTGCAGCAAAGGAATAAATTAAGTCGTGCACACACTCATACACATCAATGGGCCTCAGTCAATTACAGGACAGTCCCATCCAAACTGCCTGCTCCAGAGTCGCCATGAAAGAGGTCTCCCGGGGATTGTGAACTACATTTTAAGAACCTGGAAGACACAGTCATTAAAAAGATGACTATTACCTCCACTTGGAGCTGATTCAGCTTTTTACGCAAGTCTGTTGTATCCTCCCCCGAATTCAGCTTCTTGTGGAAATCCAGTTCTGCATCCAGTAATTCCTTCTGTGCCTGAACAGTTAAAATCAAAAATAAAAACATTTAAAGGTACATTACTTCACGGGATGTAGGTATCACTGGCAAGGCCAGCATCTGTTGTCTATCGTTAACTGCCTTTGAATTGAGTAACTTGCTGGACCATTTAAAGAGGGCAGTTCAGAATCAACTGTACTATTCTGGATCTGGAATCCCATGTAAACCAGACTAGGCAAGGATGGCAAATCATCTTTCTGAGAAGACATTACTGAACCAGATCGGTTATGCACAAATCGATGGCTGTTTTATCACATCATCGAGACCAATCTTATATTCCAGATAATTACTGAAGTTAAATTCCACCAGCATGTGAACTTACATCCCCAGTTACTCGTCCAGAGATGTGACCACTACATCACCTCATCACCAAAAATAAATTAGTAAGATATTATATTTTAATACACTACGAGATATATAATCTTTACATCAATACATTCCTTAACCAAAACCAAATAAACCTTTAAAGGTCTGTGGGGTATTGTGTGTGCAAAATTAATTGTCACATTTCCCCATTCCATATCACAGGGTCCATTTCAAAAGCTTTCTAACTGGCAAAAGCGTTTTGTGATGTATTGCTGTCATGAGAATGATTATGTAAATATCTATGAGAAGCTGGTGGTTTCCAAATCCCCCTTCCAGCACAACGTACACTGGCATTCCTTTGCAACGTTGAGGGAATACTGTGTTGTCAGAGATGCTGTTTTTTGGATGAAATGTTAAACCAAAGCTCTGTCAAGTCTGCACATATGAATGTAACAAATTCAATGCCACTATTAGCAGCAGGTCAGGTATGTCCTCCCAGTATCCCAACCAATGTTTATCCCTTAATCACCATGTCATCTGATCATTATCTCAATGCTGCTCATCAGTGCTTGTTGTGTGCATACTGGCTTCCCTGTTTCGTACAACTGCAATTATATTCCAAAAGTAGCTCCTAGGCTATAAACAACCCAGATATTCTTAAAGGAATCAAATAAACTCGTTATTTATTTTGTCACAGTCGTGCTAATGCTTGGTGTTAATTCCAGCATCTTGTCAACTACCCTTTGGCTAAGTTTATTTAATGTTCTTGTGGCAAAGTGCACAGCAGAATTCAAACTTACTGTGATGCATGACAACAATTGTTACTAAAAGATTAATGGTTGGCACCCATTAGTCATCACAGGAATTGTAACGATGTGTAAGATGTTTTTGTACATTTATTACTAACTGTGTCTCATTTGAAGGTCTCAGAACTGCGCACTCTTGAGCATAGGTTGCTTAGTTTCCACAGTGCCTCTTGTTAATTAATCTTAAAGCTGACTACTATGCTGGCTGCTTTTGTTCAAATTTCATTCAGAGAAATTTGTATTAAAATATTGTTTAAGTATGATACAGGAATCACTTCAATTCACTCATTTTGCCAGTTTCATTCTCAATCGTCACAGATCAGGAAATCAGAAAATTCAGAATCAAATGTTCATGAAGTAAGCACACTTTAACATGCTTCATTTATGAAAAGACCTCGGAGCCAAAAGAACAATAGTTAAAGACTGCTAACATTTTTTAAAATTAATGCAAAAGGGCCTGTGTGGACTTTAGCACAGTTCAGAGCTGAAAAGGACAATGGTCAGAAGAAACGTTTCATTCTTAAAAGCATTAAATCAAAAATATGAAAGTCAGGCATCTCTGTTAGCTATACAAATCAATTCATTTGTCTTGTTCTTTCATATACTTGTTCCTCAAGGTAATCATATGCAGTTTTGATACAAAACAGTTCAGTTCATATACTTCTTCAGAAAAAAGATCAATTTAACCACTTGCTCACCATATTCCTCAAACTTATTCATAATCCAGAACACATCTATTTGCATCACTCAGGGATTTATACTGCCTGGAATGGGCAGACTGCCTCACAAGGAATGGTTCAACAGGCAAGGCCTGTATTCTCTGGAGTTTAGGAGAGTCCGAGGTGACTTGATTGAAACATACAGAATGCGTCTTGACCTGGTGGACACAGAAAGGATGTTTCCACTTGTGGGAGAATCTAGAGTTAGGGTTTACAGTTTAAAAATAAGGGGCTCTTATTTACGACAGAGATAAGGAAAATATTTTTGTCTCAGAGCATTAGAGTTTTTGGAATTCCCTTCCTCTAAAGGCTGTGGAGGCAGAATCCTTAAATATTTTTAAGGTAGATGTAGATAGAAGCATGTAGGGTTGAGGTTAAAATCAAGTCAACCCTGGCCTCACTGAATGGCAGAGCAGGCCTGAAGAGCTGAGGGACTAACTCTTGTTCTTTGTTCATATGTCTGATTAAATGATATTCTTAGAAAAAAAAACTTATTCCATTACTATTACCCTTTCAGTGAGTAAATAACATATTTCTTAATTTTTGTTTTAGCAAGGCAATAGTTATACATTTAAAAAACTGACATCAGATTTAGATTTTAGTTGTGATGGAGCCGATGACGATGATGCTGATGTTGCTTTCAGTTCATCACGCAACTGAGATATTCTTTCCGTCAAGTCTTTAATCGTTTTCATTATTTTAGCTCTTTCATCTGCTTTCATACTTTTGTTTTTTTCCAGTTTGCAAATTAGTACCTGAATGGATTAAGAAGAAAGAAAAATAGTTTAATATTAGAAATACTGATCTAAATTAGACACCATCAACAGATCAATCCTGTGCCAAATGAGCATCGTTTTACATTAGACAGGTAAATAGGGCAACACTTCAGTTGTTTAAATATCTTTGATTGGAGCTTAAACCCTCCTATGAATCAAAGTCATTTTTCACTTCCTTTGAGACCATGATCTTGTATCAAGCAGCCTCATCTTTCCCCACCACTCTACAGGCTTTGGTCTGGCAGACTTCACCATTCTATTCCAAACGACCTCCTCACTACTTCTGTCATCTCCTTCAAACAAAACAAACTTTGGGTCAAACCACCACCTGTCATTGCTCTAATGAGACAGCATACCTTTGAGTTCACCTCTTGCTTAAATCCTCATATGTCTACAAATAATTATTCTAAAGCACTGCTGATTGATCTGTCATATTCCATACTCTACATTTGAGATCACCATAGGCTGTGCTGCCCATATCCTAATTTGCATCTCGTCCAATTTACAAACTCCCACTGAGTTCAATGACCTACGCCGCCTCAACTTCAAAATTCTCATCCAGATGTTTCAGCCTTTAATTTGGTCTCACCCTTCCCTTACTTTGCAATCACAGCAGCCCCCCACAATCTTCCAAAATATCAAGACTTCAATTTTGACTTCTTCATTCCCAATTTTAACTGCCCTATCATTGATTAACTTGCCTTCAGCTATCAGGGTCCTAAGCTCTGGAACTCCTTCTCTGCACCTCCATTTCTTTCCTTTGAGAAACTTCTTAAAACATATTTTTGGTCATTTACCAAATGCCTTTCAATTTATTACATTCCAGTATTCCTTTAAGTACCTATTCCCCCAGTGAACAGTTAGAAAGCCATTTAATATAAAGGCAACTGCCAGGTAAATCTGGCAAGCAAACATTCTTGAATGTACAGCAAAAAGTGAGGATTGAACAAAACTACATCAAAATCAGAACAGACATTTTTACCTTCTGGCACTCAATTTGTTTTTCTAACATCTCTTGTTTCTTTTTCCTCATATCTTGCTGTAACTTTAAAGCTTCCTAAATGCAAATGAAACAAAATCAGATAAAAATTGATCATTTTAATTCAAACAAGATTTGCCTTGTGTGCAGTGATAAATTTTGATTTTGCTGTGAAAAATAGCACTTTAATTCAAATTTTCAATTTATTTCCTGAAGAAGGTAGTTAAGCTCAAAGTTATGACATATTCTCAATGAAAATCATTCAAAAACCACAATCAAAATTCATATATATCACATCTGTGAAAGGAAGAAATAATTTCTTCCTTAATAAGGAAAGAAGGGCACAGTTCCAGTATCTCTCAATTAAACTACTATCACAATGTTTTACCATTTTGACTGAATAATTAATTTTAATATTATTATCTCCATTTCCCACTTGATGCCCGCCTCAGTCGAATGAGACTTTGATGTCAAGGGCAGTTACTCTCACCTGACCTCTAGAATTCAGCTCTTGGGTCCACTTTGAACCAAGGCAGTATTGGGATCAGCAGCTGTGTGATCCTGGCAGAAGCCAAATTGGGCATCAGTAAGCAGGTGTTGCTTAAGCAATGTTGAAGACACCTTTCATTACTTTATTCATGATTCCAGAGTAGACAGATGGGGCAGGGTGGATTTGTTCTGCTTTTTATGTACAGGAGAAACCTGGGCAATTTTCCAAATTGTTGGGTAGATGCCAGTGTTGTAACCGCACATCCTGTATGCCTGCTTAACCACCCTCTCCACCTGTGCTGACACCTTCAGGGATCTATGGACTTCTACACCAAGGTCCCTCAGTATTGCCTAGGAACCTGCCGTTCATTAGGTATCTCCTCCCCTTAGTGGCCTCCAAAAATGCATCATCTCTCACATATCAGGATCAAATTTCACCTGAAATTGCACTGGACAGTTTAGCAGGTATGAATATTAGACTGCAGCTAAGACGATCCGCCTCACTATCAACAATATCATCAATTTTTGTGTTATCCACAAAATTTCTAATTATATTTTCTAAACTCACATCCAAGTCATTAACATACATAACAAACGACAAAGGTTTGTACTGACCCCTGTAGTACACGTCTGGTCACAGGCTTCCAATCACAAAAACATCCGTCCACCATCACCCTTCGCCTCCTGTTTGCAAGCCAATTTTGGACTCAGTTTGCCAACTTGCCTAGTCCCATGGGCTCTTACAGTTGGATCAGCCTTCCATGTGAGGCCTTGTCAAAGGCCTCACTAAAGTCCATTTAAACAATATCAATACAACCTCTTTCATAAATATATCTAGTCCCACTTTCAAAAAAAAACTCAATTAAATTAGTCAGACAGGATCTCTCTTTAACAAATCTGTGTTGAGAAGCCCTGACCAATCTCTGCTTTTTCAAGCATAGATTAATCTTATCCTTCAGAATTTTTTTGCAATAATTTCCCTTCCACTGACATCAAATGAACTGGTCTGTAATTATGTGCCCTATCCCTGCTGAGTTTCTTTAACAAAAGAAACCACATTTGCTGTCCTGCAGTCATCTGGCATTTCACCAGATTTCATCAGTAGCCAACAAAGCATTAGGTATCTCCATCTGGGCCCCAGCATCTCCCCACTTAACTCCCAAGGCATCCTGGGATATATTTCATCAGGCGCTGGGGATTGTCCCACCACTATTAAACCAGTGGCAGGGGTGGTCTTAGAAGGTAGTGAAGCAACTGATGCCCTTATGCTAGCAATTAAGGATCTCATTCACTGCTGCCAGGATTTAACCAAAAGCAGGAGACACTCAGCAAGTGTTGAGCCTGGCAAGTTTCATGTATGGGCTGACTGTAAATGGGGGAAGGCCTCTCCTTAGGAGACTTCCTAGGCTGATCGGAAGGCTCCCCTCAAAGGTTTAACACCCTCTCCACCAGCCCAACCATCCAATTCTGATCTCCTCCCAATAGCCTTTCCAATCCTAGTACCACCAGAAATGCTAACTCAATGCATCTCATGGTCAAGTGGGAAGGTAAGAGATCAAATTGCTCAAATAATGTGGCCCTATACCACAGTGCCATTGGCTGGAGTGACAATGGTAATCGATGACTCTTGGCTAAGTGATGGCTGAAAGGTAGGAGCCACTGTTTATGCCAGGTTGTTGTTTGGCTTGTTGGCTTTCCCGATTTTGGCACAAGTTCCAGGATTTACTGAGTAAATCCTTGCAGTGTTTACTTAAATGCATGTTTGTAGTGTCTGGTGCCCTGGCCAATGCTGGGTGGTTAACCAGATCTTATCCTCCCTGTAGAGTGGAGAAGGACTGCAGTTTTCCTTCCCTCAGTACAAGTAAAGGAGATGCCATTTTCTGTATACTTCTATCAAATGATGTGATGAAATGATATTGCTATTCTGGGTATATTCAATTAACTGAAATCAAAACCTGTTACAATAGAGAACAAGTTTAGAAATTACAGAAATTCACATTTAATTGCAGTATCTACACACGTCCAGGCCCCTGGACTGCTAATGCAGCGCACGTGGATCGATGTGTTCTTCTGCCCGACACACAATGCTAGCATAAAGTGGCAAATGGAATTTTGGCCCCTATTTCGAGGGATTGAGTTATAAAATAGGGAAGTCTTGTTGCAACTGGTTGCATGTTAGTGAGGCTGTACCTGGAATATTACATACAGTTCTGATTCCAATATTTAAGAAGGATTTATTGGCATTTGAAGCAGTTCAAAAGAGAATCAACAGGCTGATTTCCGGGACAAAAGGGTTGATTTATCAAAAATTTCTGAACAGATTAGGTCTTTATTCATTACTGTTCAGAAAATGAAGAGACAATTTCATTGAAACATCCAAGATTCTAAGAGGACTTGACAGAGTACATATTGAGAAGGCATTTCCCACTAGTAAGAAAATCTCAAACTAGGAGTATAGTTACACAATAACAGACACCCATTTAAAACTGAGATGAAAATAAATTTCTTCTCCCAGAGTGTAGTAAATGTCTGGACTTCTCTATCTGAGTAATGTGCCCTACTCTAGCATGTTGGGATCACTGAAGTTGTGCAAAGAAGCAGACAGGTTTTTGAAATAATTAGGGAGCTGATGGCTATGATGAGTTATCACAAGGAGTTGAGACTCGTGGTATATCGGCTATAATCTTGCTGAATAGCAGGGCAGGCTCGATAGGCTAAATGGCCCACTCCTGATCATATTTCTCCTGTTCTCAAGTTGGTCCAGGAGCATATCACTCTCCTGCTGTTTCAGAAATTTTCAACAGATCTGCTAAAAACTATAATTTAAATCTAGCAGTGAAAAATGCACTTGAAAGTGCAGAAAATTTAGTTCAAAAATGAAATCTGAAAGATCATGAAGAAAAATGGTCATAAACACTGAGAATACCTGTTTTTTCTTGAGAGCTTCTTTTGCTTCAAGTGCCTTACTGGATGTAACAGAAGATTTATGATTTGTCTTTATGACTGCAGAACCATACCCTGGCTTTACCAGGCTTGTGGAGGTCGGTGGTCCCTAGGGGATACAAGGCAGCATGTTAACTTAATTGTATCGTGATCACAGGCAAGCATTATAGACTGTAAAATACTCTGTGATTTTGCTGTATAACCAATAGCTAAGACACTAAAATCTGGTAATCCCAGAAAACCAGCTGTGTTATCATTGCCAGTTATTTGTTTCAGATGGGGAACAACCAGTTCATCTAGTGTGTTCTTCGAATAATATAATCGATAAACCTCAATGAGTTGTCATTTTATAACCATTATTTCTAGCAGATTTCAGAGACTTCACATTTGCTTCCCATTCCTAATTCAATCATGTACATGAGATAATAGATTTTTCCTGAGCTATATATTTAATTTTGGTTCTTTTACCTTGAATCTAGGTCACTGATCTGAAATCCTGTTACAGTCAAAACTGTTTTCTCCAACTGATCAGTAAAAGAAGCAAAGTGATAGGAGGGAAAACATCTCAGGCAGCAAGTGGATAGTGTACGGAATGCACTGTCTGAGAGTGTGGTGGTAGCAGGCTAAAGTGAGGTATATAAAAGGGAATTAGGCGGTTAGTTGAAAGGCACCAGTGTATAAGATTACAGAGAGAAAGCAGGAGAATGGCAGTAGGTGAACTGTTCATTTGGATAAATTTGTTCATATCTGGGTGGTACTGAGGTGCTGTATTACCCCTATGTGCGCTCTTTGACTGGCCTTCATCATTCTTCAGTTGAGTGAAATCACTTTGACTTGCTTCCATTCCAAATGCAGACAAAATAGCTCCAACCAACATCTTCTCTCCCAGCCAATGCATCACACCTGCCACCATCAAGGGTCTTTCCTTGGCTCCCTCCCGTTCTTCATCCATGTGCTATCAGCAACAATACTTAGACAATGGATCTTTTTTCATATGGATACCTATGGGACCAAGCTCTACTAGTCCGCTACCACCGAGCCCACTTTGTATTGCTCCTCATTCATCAGAGTGCCTGTCCACTATCCAGTCTTAGTTCAACTAGATTGAACAGTAAAACATCAGGAACAATGAAACTGTTGTTGCTGGCTAGTGTCAAAAATTCCATACCTCAGCTCTGATTCTAGCTTCTAGCAACAATCAGGCTGAACCAATTTGAAACTTCAGCAACATATTCGATCTTCAGCCGAGTTTCCAACTACATCTGGCCTGCTGCGGAGTCCCACTGCCTGCATTCTTCCCAGTACCATTCCCTTGCCTATGAACTCTGCTGCCTGACTTACATTAGCTTCCAGTTCAAAGCTGCAAATGTAAAAGTTTTTGTCCTTTTAATTAAAATTCTCTACCTTTTCTGCTTTGAAGATGTTAAATAAAAGCTGGGAAGAAGAGCATAAACATGAAAAATTCATTACCTGTGAAGCTTCTCCACCAGCTCCAAACTGGCTTGAACTGGTTTGCATTCCGTCAGGCGGATTTCCGACCAGGGACCCAAGTCGTTGCTTTACTGTTGCATTTGTTAGTACAAAAGATCCTGGGCTTTGGTTTCGGTTTAATATCTGGAACACAGATTTGCGATAATGGGTGTTAAAATTCAATACATGGCTTTTTTGCTCACAATCCATTTTAAAAATTTCACAACCACACATCTGTACATTTGGAACATGGCTGAAGGGTTTCGAAACAGTTCAAATTAGATAAAATTACATGAAAACCAACTCTCATGTTCGAGTCATTATGTACAGAAAAAGCCTATTAAGGCCCATCAAGTCTATCCTGGCTGTCGAGTTTAAAATATAATTTTATCCTAAAATGTCCCCCTCATCCTTCTAAACTCCTTCAGGTATAGACCCAGAGTCCTCAAACGTTCCTCACGTAGTAAGCCTTTCATTCCTGGGATAACGCTCGTGAACTTCCTCCAGGCCCGCTCCAGGGCCAGAACATGTTTCGTGAGGTATGGGGCCCAAAACTGCTCAATACTCCAAATGTGGTCTGACCAGAGCTTTATAAAGCCTCAGAACAACATCCAAGCTTTTACAAGACAACAAAATGTGAGGCTGAATGAACACAGCAGGCCAAGCAGCATCTCAGGAGCACAAAAGCTGACGTTTCGGGCCCAGACCTTTGTGCTCCTGAGATGCTGCTTGGCCTGCTGTGTTCATCCAGCCTCACATTTTGTTGTCTGGGATTCTCCAGCATCTGCAGTTCCCATTATCTCTGAACCAAGCTTTTACACTCTGGTCCTCTCAAAATAAACGGCAACACTATATTTGCCTCCCTAACTAGCGACTCACCCTGCAAGGTTACCTCAACAGAAACCTGGACTAGAACTCACAAATATCTTTGTACTTCAGATTTCTGAATTTTCTCCTAATTCAGAAAGCAGACCATGCCTCTATTCATCCTATGAATGTGTGTGAATTCACACATTCCAACACTGTATTCCATCTGCCACTTCCTTCGCCCATTTTCCTAACATGTCCAAATGCTTCTGCAGCCTCCCTGTCTCCTCAGTACCAGCTGTCCCTCTACCTATCTTTGTACCATCTGCAAACATAGCCACAATGCCCGCAGTTCCTTGATTGAGATTGTAAAGTGAAAAGCTGTGATCCCAACACTGACCTTTGTGGAACACCACTAGTCACCATCTTACTAATGACTTCGTTCAAGCTAATCGGCCTATAATTTCCTGTCTTTTGCCTGACTTCCTTCTTAAATGGGGAGGGGGTCCCACATTAGTGATTTTCCAGTCCTCTGGGACCCTTCCCAACTCCAGTAATTACTGAAATATCACCATTAACATGTCCACTATCTCGCCAGCTACTTCCTTCAGAACTCTGGTGTGTGTCCATCTGGCCCAGGTGAATTATCCACCTTCAAACTTTTTTCTTCTAATACCTTCTATTTGGTGATGGCCATCATAGTCAGCTCTGCCTCATGACTCTCTTGAATTTTTAGGATATTACTCATATCTTCCACTGTGAAGCCCGACGCAAAGTACTTACTAAGTTCCTCATTATTAATTCTCCAGGGTCATTTTTCAGTGGTCCAATGTCCACTTTTGCCCTTTACATATTAAAAGGGAATTCTTGCAATTTTTTTGTATTACTGAATAGCTTACCCTCAAATTTAATCATCTCCCTCCTTATTTCTTTTCTCATTGCCCTCTGTTCATCTTTCTTCCCAATGTTCTGGCTTCCTACTGCCCTTCGTCACATTAAATGCTTTCTCTTCTTCTTTTGTGCTGTCCCTGAGTTTCCTTGTCAGCCACGGTTGCCTCATCCTCCCTGTAGTATGCTTCGCTTTTTCCAAGGAGATGAATTTTTGCTGCATCACCCAAATTACTCCCATAAAATCCAGACATCGATGTTCCACCGTCTTTCCGGCTAGGCTCCTCTCCCAGTCAATTCTGCCCAGCTCCTCCCTTGTGTCTCTGTAGTTGCTTTTATTCAACTGTAATACCGTTACATCTGATTCTACCTTCTCCCTCTCAAATTACAGAGTAAATTCAATCATATTATGGTCATTGCCTCCTAAGGGTTCCTTCGCCCTAAACTCCCTTAATCAAATCTGCCTCATTGCACAACACTAAATCCAGAATTGCCTGTTCCCTAGTGGGCTCCAGCACAAGCTGCTCCAAAAAGCCATCTCAGACATTCAACGGGCAACACGGGTGAAATCACCAGCTTCCAACTTTTAGCAGAAATCAGATTTTCAATTTCCCACTTTTTAAAACATTTCCAGTCCTTTTGGAATCAAACAAAATTCAGCTCTGCAGATTTGTTCAAAAGAAGCGAACACCTGAAAGAAGTGGAGAATCAAGACAAAAAGCAAAAACATAGGACAGGAAATGGAAACACATGGTCACAGATGGCAAAAATGATGAAAAAGTAATACAGAAGACACAAACACTATCAATATCCTATTAAAGATGATGTTAAGAGGGTTTTTGTGGCTTTAAGAGGCAGACAGCTTGTGGTTGCAATATCCTCAAACAACACAGAACGAGATGTGCTCTTTAATTCCTCTACCAAACTCTCTGAAGAAGGGTCTAGGCCCGGGACGTCAGCTTTTGTGCTCCTGAGATGCTGCTTGGCCTGCTATGTTCATCCAGCCTCACATTTTATTATCTTGGATTCTTCAGCATCTGCAGTTCCCATTATCTCTATTATGACTACTTCGATTAACTCTTGATCATAGGCCGGTGAGCATGGCCTTGTGCAATCGGACTGTAGGGGAAGGTACTTTTTGACAGTGATTACACCCACAACAGTGGAACTCTGCATTGTGTCAATATCCCATTTTGGCCTGCTGTGTTCATCCAGCTCCACACTTTGTTATCTCCCATTTAGGTGTAACTGGTTAATGTAATTAGGTGAAAGAATAGTTTAGTACTTAATACTACTTTAGGACCTAACACATAATACATATGAATGCCCACTGCTTGTTTTAAAGTGAGTCAACATATCCTTCACCCACAACTGGTTAGAAGAAAAGCACTCACCCTTCGCCAACCACATTAAACTAGCACACCATTTTTGAAAGTAATTCATTCAAAGCTTAAGTTCATTATGGGATAATTATGGGTGTGAAGCTACATCTTGCTACTTTACACTGCAGAAGGCAGAACAAACCGGGTCTGCAATAACTGTCCAACAATACAATGAAAAGTATAAAATCCATTACAAACAGTTACTGGAAAATGAGTAGCTTCAGGATTGGTTTTGAACTTTCAATAGGAGGTCCAAGTAACAAAGCAATGAAATATTTATTTTAATAGGTTCACATTTAACTGCATTAGTATTTAGTATCACGTAACTTGGTGAAATTTGAATTTTCAAAACATATTAGTGCATGTGCATAATTGATTTTTCCAAATTTGATACATTCTCATATTTAAACTCCTTAAAAAGTCTTCACGCCCAGATATGAAATCAAAAAGACCTCTATGCAAAGTACAAAACATGTGCCAGTTTGATTAATAAAGATTTAGAACTTCAGCAAATAGTTAAACAGTACCTTATGAACAGTGCTATGCTGTGACACTGCTAACTGCTGTGCCTGTACTTGCTGAAGTTGTGGTTGCTGCTGAACTCCATTATTCTCTCTGTGCCAGTAAACTCTGATAAATCTGTTATTCAACACTGCTGCAGTACTGGAAATAGCCCGTTTTGCTTCCTCGTTATGAGAGTACTGAATAAGAGCTGCTTCAGGATCACCACTAAACGCAACCTATTGGCAGAAAGTTTTGTTAAAATATAATGCTTGTACCACACATTTGACAAAAATAATACCTTCATCTTCTACTTTTGCTTGGGAATAAACTTCAGCTGATCCAAGTAGGATTTCTTGCATCACTAAAATTTACAACTAAGGATCTTGTAGCAAAGATAGCATCCCTGCTTCTGGGCCAGGAAGTCCACAGTCAAGTCCCACCTGTCCCCAAGGTATATTATAACATATTCAAACAGGGTGATTGAAAGCATATTTTCTTTAAAAATACCAAAATCTGCTAAGTAAAGTTAGCTGAAATGTATTAAAAGAATTTGTGCGTGAGCAAGTGAGCTGCAGTCGTTCATCTCATCAAAAGAAATCTTGGCCTGGTAAATTATTAAACTTGCCTACTCCATTGCAGTGAAAATTGATTCAAATGTTAAGACAACAAAACTGTGTGTTGAATAAGAAAATATATGGATGCAACATTAATAATTCAACAAGCATATTTACGGCCCTGACTTTGTCTTTCAAATTTGAAGGCATTACTCTTGAACAGATTTTTAAAAATATGAGTCATAAACTTTGACTTTCTGACAATATATGGTAAGGGTGCCTCTTGAATTTTTTCATAAAAGCCAACTGTAACATGATTGCAAGTTGTTACTGAGCTTTAGATTTAACATTAAACAGAAATAAATTTCTCCAGTTTGCAACCTAGACTGCACTGGGTCCTGCTTACTCATCATGTGTTCTTCATGATTAACAATAGTCATCAGGAACATCATTCCTGCATTGACCCTAATAGTCCTATTAGAACTTCAGAGGTTTCTAATGAGATGGCCAACATGTCCACCCATTCTTCTGAAGTCTAGTGAACAGACCTAGCTGATCCAGTCTCTCGTCAGATGTGGCATCTAGTTGTCTCATCAAGTCTATGCCAGCTCTTTGTGGGGCAATTTAGTCAGTGCCCTTCATCCCAAAAGTCCTGAAGATTTATTTCCTTGAAGTGAGCATACAACTGCCTTTAAATACATGTGCCATTTTGGCTCCCACAATTCTCTTAAGCAGAGTTCCAGCTCATTTGCACTTGTCACATTAAAAAAAAGGGTTTCCTCTGCTTCACCCCTGGATCTCTTGCTAGAAGTCTAAATGCCCTATTCTTAAGCAGTGCCTCAGAACCGGGAATGTTTTGTTTCCACATCAGTTCTTTACATTTTCTGAAACGGGCGATAACTTTATTGGCCACATGCAGATAATAATGTTCCTGACAACTGGGGAGTCCAGAAGCAGTGGTCGCAAATTAAGGATACTTAGATTAGTCAGTTAGGACTGAGGTGAAGGGAAATTTCTTCACCCAGAGGGGGTGATGAGTTTCTGGCATTCAAGTTTTCAAGAATGAGATACATATATAGTTCCTGCAGTTGAAGGGATTAAAGTGCATGATGAGAAAAGTGGAACAGGACAGTGAATTGGATCATCAGCTGTGTTCACATTGAATGATGGGGCCGACTTGAATGGCTAGTAGAGCTTTTAGGGTTTACATGCACTCCAACACCTCAACTTCATCTCTGCATGCTCCTGACAAAGTCTCTCAATATATGTCTGGTGCCTTTCAAATAAGCTTTCTTCGCTTTGGTTGTCACAAGGCCTGAGCTGGCAGAAATGCCTGACCTGCTGAGGGATATCCTAAAAGCATCTCTGAAGTAAACCTGCTGACCCACGGAAACCCCCAGCTACAGAGTTCAAAGATTAGAACAGCTGTTTCAGGAGTTTAATGCAAGGAATGTAAATGATATCTCTTCCCCCCAGTGACTGGGATCAATAGAAAGATTGTGGGAAATATCCTCTGGTCCAATTTACAGGAACAGTTTCTTTGTCAACTTTCTCCAAACTGGTCATAATCTTGTACAGCTCTACCTGCATCTCCCCTCAATCTCCTTTGCTGCAAGCAAACAATCCAAGCTTCTCTAACCTAGCCTTATAGCTAAAACTCACATTTTTGAAAGCAATCTCGTGAATCAAATGGATCATTTTCTTATGCAAAAGATGAACTATAAACTTAATGGCAATATTTTTAATCTTTATTATCCTTCCCTGTTCTTGCAGTTACTTTGTAAGAAAGTAAGCGTTTAAAAACTAAATCACATACTCGGAAGATTAACAAGCATGTTTTATTTTCACTATACTGGGTGCAGTGCAGAGAACATTTTATTAACAGCTATCAATGGGGCTAGGAGTTGGTTGATTGATCAAATATTCCAGATAATCAAGGAGGTATGCACAACCATAGAAAGCCCTGACCAACCAATGCTTCAAGGCATGAACACTCCTCAAAAAATATATGTAAAAACATCAACACATCTCCTAAAATCGATGTAAAAACCCAGTAAGTAATGAAAATTTAATAAAGGGGATACACACATCACTGCTGTGCTTTATTTACATCACAAATCCGCAGACATCGTGGTACACAAATCTTGCTGGTTGACGAGGTGCCAGTTAAAATAAAATTTGCCGTATTTGAATTCAGCCTAATGATACAAATCCTCATACAAGTCAAATTGATTTGGATTAGATAATCACTAATTTTTCACTAATATTCAGGATTCAATGCCAGCTTTCATCAAAATTACTTTCAAAGTAAGCAACAAAATAAATGGGTTAAAGCACATTGATGGCGAGAATAATACATGCTTTCATCTTGCATATGGAATAGGCTTTTGCCTATACTGCGTAGCTGAAGGTGAAAAATAAGCTAACATATCAAACATTAGCACTGAAACCTATTTCTGTGATGTGTAGATTTTCATTTGCAAGCAGCTAACTGCCGAACAGAGGAAATATCTAATATCAATGCTTCTTTACAAACTTGAGGAGAGAAAAACAAAGTTTTAAATAAAGGAATTAAAATTTTTCTGGCTCGGTCTCCTTACCTGAATGTTGACAATAGTACCAAATTTACTGAAATGTTCATTGAGCTGGGTAATGGTGTTCATTTCCCTCGGGATTTTGCGGACCTCTAGCTTGGTGTTATCATAGGTGTGTGGAGTCTTCTTCTGAAATCCTTGCTTGTTTTGATGATTGAAGTTTTGCCTGAATTTTGAAAAAGCACGATATTTACATGATGGCAAAAACACAAGCATTTCATAGTTAGGCTAAAGATTTGCCTTCAAAGGTTCATGAAATTTACTTGTGACAAAGTTAAATTCTACTAGATTTCAGTTTTGAAGAAAATTGAAATCTTTATACTCTTTAAACTGCTACTAGAATATCCAACTTCCAATCGACCTGATGCTGCAAAATATTCATCCCAATTTAGACATTTGGTAATAGCTAGAATAGCAAATGTGCACATATATAATTATCCACTCCTACCCTTTCCCCAAAATTCTTAAGTTCTCCAGCAGCACAACAGTATTATGCAAAGATAAGATTTCAACCAAAGCAAAAACACACAACATAAACTTCCAATTTCAACATATCAAGGAACATGCAAACAAAGACTAGATTTGAATTTAAAATTCAAACCAAATTCATGTCTTGTTCTATAAATTGCCCTTTGACTTGGGATTAGACCACAGATTGATGTAATGTGTCAGGAATTGTTTACATTAAGAGCAACAGAAACATCTTATTAATAAATTAATCTACAGGATGAGTGAGTATAAATCCACACCAGACGAAAGGAACACAATCCTTCTCACTGCTGATTGCAAGGCCCAGGTGAAAAATCTGCTGTCCATACTCAGCACATTTGTCCATACAGAACCTACATTAGGTGTATTTATTCTTCAAAATATATGTTTCAGCCATTCCTCACAGTGGTAGCTCTTGCCCCCAAAAAACACAAATGATTACAAAAACATCTTTGGATACCAGGGTCCAACATTACTTTTCTAGCCACGGTTTTTTGGAAGGTGGTCCATCCACAGTTACAACAGTTCTTTTCCTAGATTCTGGTTCAATAACTTCACGTGAAACGTTGTTGCTTGTTGTTGTAGCTGCACAGATCTCTGCTTGGTTTACCTTCACAGGCACTGCAAGTGTTAAAAGGAGAAGATTAGCAACATCTGTTAGTCACCTAAATACAAAAACAGCATAACCAAATTGTACACAACTTACCAAATACCTTCTAAAATGTTATTTGGTTTCAACTTGGTTACATTTTAAAGTCAAAGCTTTTGCATAGTGGAGAAAACATTTAGAAATCAAAACCATTAAGTTACAAATTCTCATTTGATATCTTTGGCATGCAGCTCAAAACAGAGGTAAAAATAGAAAATTATGTCATGCTAGCACCTCAGTACAAAGACATTGTGCTGTGCAGATACAAAAACACTTCAGATGCACTTGGTGACATATTATCTGCCTCCATCATGTGGGGTTCTGCTGCATCTGATTTCAGGCTAATTGGCATTCAAGGGCGACAACATCTCTAAAAACTAATCCAAAACGCAATGGCCTGCTATTAACCCCACCAACAGATGATAAAGATTGAAACGTATTGGAAAATTGCTTGACAGTTAAAAACAAAATTGTAATCCGTTTCACCTCGTTCAAGTTGGTTAAAATTCTCCCAGATTAGACAAAAGTCTCATCTCTCACTAAACCGAAAAATTAAGAAACTCAAATCGACACTTACTGAGTCAAGTTGAAACAGCATTCATACCTCAATTCAAAATAATCAAATTGAGACTATACAACTACTTTGAGCTCCAAGCCAACTTAACTCCAATAAAATTTCACAAGAGCCGTTAGCCTCATGTTTTGCTTTTGATTATTGTGCAATACAGGATAAACTGTTTACTCATCTATAAATTAAACTTGTTGAATTAAGAAACAATAAATGAAGTATAGCTCAAGTTTTAGGGACAAAAGGGACCAGATACAATTTGCCACTACAATTTGGGATTCTAAGCGAGTTGGCCAATTCAGCAATCTAGATTTTTGCTGTTTAATAGGTTTAGTGGATTGTGGTATCTTGGTGTTAAATGGCTCTACGGATTCAGCCTACAAATCGTTGTTTCCTCATCATAAATTGAAGTTAGTCAGTGTTTCTAAATGTTTTCTCCACTACGCACATGATTGAGATTAACATCACAGTTCAACTCACATGGAGTAGAAACTGCTCGGTTTCTATATAACCGACTGTACACTTGAATTAAAACGTTTTGGAAAAACTTCTTCTGAAACATTAAGCTCAAGAACTGGATGTGAGTTTGTTCACTGAGCTGCAAGGTTAGTTTTCAGATGTTTCGTCACCATTCTCGGTAACATCATCAGTGAGCCTACCACAAAGCGCTGGTGGTATGTCCCGCTTTCTATTGATATGTTTAGGTTTCCTTGGCTTGGTGATGTCATTTCCTGTTCTTTTTCTCAGAGGATGGTAGATTGGCTCCAAATCAATGTGTTTGTTGATGGAGTTCCAGTTGGAATGCCATGCTTCTAGAAATTCTCGTGCGTGTCTGTTTGGCTTGTCCTAGGATGGATGTGTTGTCCCAATCAAAGTGGTGTCCTTCCTCATCTGTATGTAAGGATAAGAGTGATAGTGGGTCATGTCGTTTTGTGGCTAGTTGATGTTCATGTATCCTGGTGGCTAGCTTTCTGCCTGTTTGTCACAGTTCTTGCAAGGTATTTTGTAGATGACGTTCGTTTTATTTGTTGTCTGTTTCGGGTCTTTTAAGTTCATTAGCTGCTGTTTTAGTGTGTTGGTGGGTTTGTGGGCTACCCTGATGCCAAGAGGTCCGAGTAGTCTGGCAGTCATTTCGGTATCACTCGTATCCTTACATACAGATGAGAAAGGACACCACTTTGATTGGGACAACACATCCATCCTAGGACAAACCAAACAGAGACAGGCAAGAGAATTCCTAGAAGCATGGCATTCCAACTGGAACTCCATCAACAAACACATTGGCTCCAAATCAATCTACCATCCTCTGAGAAAAAGAACAGGAAATGACATCACCGAATGCAGGAAATGACATCACCAAGCCAAGGAAACCTAAACATATCAATAGAAAGCGGGACATATCACCAGCGCTTTGTGGTAGGCTCACTGATGATGAAACATCTGAAAACTAGCCTTCCAGCTCAGCAAGCAAACTCACATCCAGAACCTCAACCTGAGCTACAAATCTTCTCAAAACTCACTAGCTCAAGAACTATTTTTCCAAGAAAGTAGTTTAGATATCTTAGCCTCGCCACCATTATCAGATCTGGAAGTTTTAAATAGTATTTCTACTGACGAATTTTCAATGTAAGTACCATACAAAATCAAGGCTTATGCTAAATACTTCAACACTGTCAGAACATACAGCAGAGTCAAAATTTTAGTCTTCTGATAACTCCAATATTGTGACATAAATTCTGAAACATCTTATTTGTAAGAAATTCTAAAACTAACTGAGGACTACTTGTCACAGACAAATGCAGCATATTTTACCTCGTGATGGGCCATCCATGGTGCTGGAAGTTAAGCCAATCAGATTTGGGCGCTCAGTCTGAATTCGTGGGATGTAGTGTCGATATGGAGGCCTGGCACCACCAGTGATACTGGGAGCTTCAGGGTTATAGCCATCAGGCTCATAGTTATCTGAAATAGAGAAGCCGTATAATAATCTTTTATTGAACCTAAGTGGAACAAGCAAGGCAGTGTGGAATCTGGTCATCATGGGTTCTCAGAAACGTACTTTTAGAAGCCAAACTTAAATGAACTGGAATCCAACTATGCACTATTCAATAACTGGTGGCAAGATTTTTTAAAAAATTCATCCAGAGTTTATACATCACCTCGTAAAGCACCAACTTAGGTACACTGTACCTAGGCACAGCTTCTTCAGCTACAGGATAGAATTTGGAACAGTACAGGCCCTTCAGCCCACTATGTTGTGCCAAACTATTATCTGAGTAAGATCAAACTACCCTGCATAACTACAAGACAATAGAAAAATAAAACGTCCAGCATTGCAGAAATAACAGTTCAGAACATCCAGACAGATTTTTACAACAACTGGCAGTTGTCACATATTGCCATTAGGCCAGCTTATTCTTTCAGGTTTTTACCAAATTCAAATTTCACCATCTGTCATGGTGCAATTTGAACCAATGACACCTGGATATTTGGGCAGACAGTCTGGATTACCAGTCCATTACCACGACACCACAGCCTGCTTTTTATTCTAATGAAAAACTATAAATGATTCAGCGCTACAGGAAAATCATTCGCTCAAGAATTCCCAACTGAGGTTTGCCAATCCTAGTCGTGTTGCAAGCTCCAAACCAGCAATAGCCACTGTGAACCTCAAACTTATCACCAACAGCTGTGAGCCCGTCAAAATGCATTTTGATTCAAATGGAGTGCATGGTCTACTACAGTGTTTGAGACACAAAAGGGCTGTAGATGGGATACACTGTTTCAAAAATTATTAACTATTATTACACATATTGGACAGAACCGTGTTTGTTTTTATCATGATGGGGGCCAGTATTTTTTTGACAAAATGGTCAGTAGCATTTAAGATACAAAAGGTTGGGAACTGCTAAGCTAACCAACTGCTCAGTTCCTGCTGTTTGAAAGTGCATGAGAAAAGATAAGTATTGATTTTACCTCTTTTTCATCAAATCTCCCATGGTAGGTAAAATGATAGGAAATTCAAAGGAGAGATGTGGTGGTGGGGAAGGCAAGAAGATATTCCATCCCTTCAACAACTGTTATACACTGCTCCCCTCCAGGCTGACATTACACAAAGTCTGACTCAAGAAAATGGGCTCATAACAGAAGAAAGTTTGGGAAGCACTCATTTAGCTGCTGTCAAACAAGGATGAAAATTTACAACACAAACATCAGAAGTGCATATAAATCCAGCTTCTTAAATTTTATATACACATATATGAAACAAAATGTGAAATGTGTTCTGCAATTTAGAAAATAGTTAACACAACTCCATCATAACAGCTCTGGTGGTAGAGCAGCGAGTACCTAAGCCATATTGATCAAGAAAGTCCCTAAATGCAAATACTCAACCATGCTTAAATAGATAATCCAACTGGGTACATGCCACGGATACCCCAATGGCCCTCAGTACTCAAGGCTGGAAAAAGAAAAAACCCGATTCTGAAAGAGCTAAAACACTTAAACTGAAAGTTTTCCATCAATCCTTGCTGGTAAGTGCTCATTAGTTAAATTCAAACGTGAGCAGACCTTTCAGCTCATTGAATGGTGGAGCTGACTCAATCAGATCATGAATAATTATCTAGCTCAATATCACTCCCCACTCCCTGCCATTTTAATCTCTTGATACCACTAGTCTCCAGAAATCTATATCTATTTTGAACCTGCTCAAATGATTACCAGAGTGTAATGTTGAGGCTCAGGTAACTCCAAAGACTCACCACTCTCTGAAACGAGAAGGCCCTTCTCATATCTGTCCTAAATGGTTTATCCGAATCCTGGAGATTACGTCCACTTGTTTTAGACTAACTCAGGGAAACATCTTCTCTATATCCACTATGTCATGCTCTGTGAGAATTTAAGTTTCAAAGTCACCACTCATTCTTCAAAACTCAGTGTAATACAGACTCAGTCTCATCACTCTCTCCTCAAAAAGACGGTCCTACCATCCCAGGGATTAATCTTGTGGATCACTGCTGCACTCCCTCAATTGCAAGCTTATCCCCTCCTTAAACCAGGAGTCAAAACTGTACTCACTTTTCCAGTTAAGATACAACTGCAGCAAGGCATCTTAACGTCCATACTCATAATCCTTTGTTATGAAGGCCAAAGTACCACACGTTATCCTAATTGCTTACTGCACTCGTGCTAATTTTCAGCAACTTATGAGCAAGTATAATTGCACTTCTCAGCCTCTCATCATTTGAGAAATATTCTTCCTTTTTTTGTCTGTTTTCTTTGTTTCCACTCAAATGTTATTTGCTGACTTCTTGTGTGGAATCTCATCACAATCAAAACATATTCTGAAAATTTTAATTTTGTCTTTATCAATGCTAAAAATAACATCCTTAAAAAAAACACAAAATTCATTGTCCAAATTTGCCATTCTTTTCTACAGGTCCAGTTAGCACATCCTTTATAATATTTATAAATATTATTGCATTCTAATATTTTCACCACTACTGATAAAAAAAACTAATTAGTCTTAGTTCGTCCAATTAGCTCCTCCTTCCTTCCTGCTTAAATAGTAGGATTACATTTGCTACTTTCCAATCTACAAGACCCTTTCTTAAATCTACAGAATCTTAAGAGATAACTGAGGAAGCTCAACTGGTCCATGGGTTTTGATCTTAAATTAACTTTTCAAGGACTACTGATTTACTAATGCCATTTGTTTTTAACTTCATCATTTGTAAAAGCCCCCAGTTGCTCGTATTTCTCAGAGGTTTTCTGTGGTTCCTTCAGTGAAGAATAAACAGTTCAGTTTCTCCGCTATAAATTCTACTGTCTCAACGTGCAATCGGCCACAATCTGTCTTTGTTTTCTTCTTTTCATTTTCAAAATACCTAAAGCAGCTTTTACCATCTGCCTTTGTTTCTCATGAGTTTACACTCATTCTCTTTCCCCTTCCTTATCAGTTATTGTGTCATCTTTTCCAGGGTTCTTAATTGCTTACAACCCTCAAGCGTACCAATTCTTTCCGGCATCCTTATGGACCACTTCCTTTGATCTTCTTGACCTTCGTTCGCTAATCATAGATAAACTTACTTTTCCATTTGGAAGTTTGTACCTTAGAGAAATCTTCAACCGTTGCAGACAATGCAGCATTTCCTTAAATAGTAGTCATTGCTTTTGTAGCAAAATTTTTTTGTGTATTTTACTGATTCACTGCAGCCAATTTGCTCCCATACTTTCAAAGCTTCCTTTCTTCAGATTTGAGACCCTAATTTCATAATGAACTGTACTGAAACAAATCTATTATATTATAGTCATGATTTTCTGAGGCTCGTTCAATTCAATCACAGTTGATCTGTGTGCATTTTGAATTCCACATTCCCATTTAGCACCCCAGATAGTCTTTGATTCCTTTGTAAATAAGAATCTATTTATGATCTCTATTTCCATTATAATTTTGCTGATCTCTAAGGGCACCCATGTTTAAGTTCACTAATCTCTACAATATATTTACCTCTCAAAGGTTTTACAATTTGTTTTTGTACGTCACACTTAAGTTTACTTTCATTCTATTTTTTTCTTCCAGTAAGCTTGGGTCATACTTTGCTGAATTCTAAAATCCTCTCAAACCTTAGGCTTTTTTTAAAGGCTGCAATCCTTCAATCTAATCCTATTGTTAACTTCTCTCAACAGTCACAGTCACACCACTTTTCCCATAGGATTTTTATTCGTCTAAGATTCTGCTCTGGCTAGGAGAATTTGTTCGTCCTCCATGACAATTCTACCAGTGCCAGCAAATTCAGACTGTTTCGTCCCATGTTGAGATGGCGCAGTCCAAGACAGGGAAAGAGGTACTCAACACAGTCCATAAAACTATCAACAGTCTTTCACATGACAAGTTTGTGACATTTAATCTGCTATGTAACCACCAATAGTGCATGGGGCACCAACATTATTCATTTTCCTTTTAAATGTATTGTGTTATTCATCTCTATGTTCCACATGATATATCTTCCAAATGCTGATCAGTCTAGGTGGAAAATGTTTCTCTCAAATTCCTGGCCAGTTTCATTCATTTTCAGTGTCTTCCTCCAATCCAAGGTTTTGTTTTTAAACTGGATTATTGAATTCAATTGATACATCCAGATTGTTAATTTACCACTAAAAGTAAGAATATTTCAATTGAAGAATAGAACATAATTTGTAAACACCTTTAAAAATCAATGATATTAGTCAATCAGTTGCAAGCTTTCTCTCAACAAGTAAGGCCACAGCTGAAATCTACAGAAAGCTAGGGAATATGCACATCTCACTGCATGTACAAACAGGCAGATATTTTGGGTCTGCTGATGGACATTAGAAAGGATGCATCCAAATTAAGAAACATTGCATTGTTCACTTATTGTAGTCCATTCAGCCTGTCCTAATTTATCCCATCCAACGTGCTTTTAGATTGTTCTAAGGAAAAGACAATTGACTGGGTCTAACTGGATTGCTCTCTGAAACATCTAGAATAGACTCGATAGATTAAACAGTTTCCTTCAATGCTGCAGGTAAAGACACATGGAAACAGGCACCAGGATATATACACAAAAGTAATGAGCTGCGTTTGTATACTATATAATATGATTTGATTCATAAATATCATTTTGAATATTTCTTTTGTAGTGAGTTTCACTTCTGCATTGTGACCAAGCAGACACTGCGATGGTCAACTGCCAAAGGAAGATAAGATCGTAACTGGAAAATTTAGGTTACATTTACATGATGCAGCCGGTGCAGACGTTGAAGGAGATCAGGTCAGAGAAAAGCTGCTGTCCATCCTGCTCCTCAGTTGGGCACATGTAGCTCATGGCATAGGCTGTGTTTTCATGATGGCAAGGTTATGCAATCTGACACCAACCCCAGCAAAGCTCAAGGGCAGCTCAGGCAGTGCAAGTATAGTTTCACAAGTCCAATGGTACACCCAAATTTTGTGTAGCAGTACAGCATTTCCCTTAAAGTCAACACATTCATGACTTCTACAAATCATTTTTCAGTTTCTGACTTGCTGTTTTAGAGAGTTGATGAACATATTTTACACAAACTGTACAGAGCTTTAAAATTAAGTACTATCATATTTAAGTAAAAACTACTAAGCTATTTCTAAGGTATCAATCACAATGGTGCAAAAGGAGGCGAGATAATAAATAGAACCACCAAATAAATCAGAATAACTATTGTTAGAGGAAAAAGTGCTAGTGAAACTAATGCAGCTAAAGATTTGTAAGTCCTCTCACACCGATGGGATAAATCCTAGGATATTAAACTGCGTAGCTACAAGTAATGGATGCACTGGTGGTAATCTCCCAGGAGTCCTTAGATTTTAGAAAAGTCTCAGAGATTTGGAAAAAATTTTAAGGGAAGGAAACAAAATAAAATTTAACTATAGACCAGTCAGCAAATGGCAAAGCTGTAGAGTCTATTATACAAGAATGCAGTAACAGAACATTTAGAAATACAGAATAAGACCAAACAAATTCAGGAAGGCTTCATGAAGGGAAAATCATGCCTGACAAATTTCCTCGAGTTCTTTGAGGTAACAAGCAGGATAGACAAAGGGGAAGCAGTGTTGCAATATTCTTGGATTTTAAGGCGGCATTTGTCAAGGTGCCATACATTAGGCTACTAAATAAGTTAGGAAACAATGATGTTGGGGGTAGCATATTAGTAGCTAGAGAAAAGAGTGGTGAACCAACAGGAGACAGTGAGGTAGAATAAGGAGAACATTTTTTTGGATGGTCACCTGTAACTCATGCTACACAGGTCAATGCTGGGCCATTATTATTGACAACGTGTATCAATGACTTGGATGAGGAAAGTAAAAGTATGGTAGGCACATTTGCAGATGACACAAAAATGTGTGGAAACGTGAATAGTGAGAATGACAGAGACCGTGCAGGGATACAGACAGTTTAAACAAGTAGGCAATAACTTGGCAGATGGAATATAAAGGTAGGAAAATGTAAGGTTATCCATTTTGGCAAGGAGAGGAACTGAATATTATTAAAATGATGAAAAACTGCAGACAGCCACAGAACAAAGGGATTTTGACACCTTGTCCATGAAACACAAAACGTTAGCATCCAAGTTCAGTAGGTAATAGAGAAAGCAAATGGAATGCTGACCTTTATTTCAAAGGGAATGGAGCATAAAAGTAGAGAGATATTGCTAAAACTATACAAGGCATTAATCAGACCACAGCTGGAACAGTGACCGTTTTTGATCCCTTATCTAAGGAAAGATATAGCAGCAATGGAAGCAGTCCAGAGAAGGTTCAACGGGCTGACACCAGGTTTGGAGGGATTGTCTATGTGGAGAGGTTGAGTATATTGGGCTTGTACTCATTGGAATATGGAAGAATGAGAGGTAACCTCACTGGAACACACAAGATTCTTTAGGGACTTGACAGGCTAGATGCTGAAAGATTCTTTCCCTTTGTGGTAGAATGAAGGGCCAGAGGGGACAAACTCGGAATAAGGAATCACACATTTAAAACAGAGGGGAGGGGGAATTCCTTCCCTCAAAGGGCAGTGAATCTGTGAAATTCTTTAGTACAGAGGGTTGTTGAGATTGGGTCATTAAGAATATCAAAAGGCTGGGACAGGCAGATTTTTGTTTTTTAAAACCAGTAACGGAATCAAGGGATATGGGAAAAAAAATTAGAAAAGTGGCATTGAGGATTGTCACATCAGCCATGATCTCACTGAATGGTGGAACAGACTTGATAAGTTGCTCCTATGTATTATGGTCTTACGAGTAAACCATACTAATTTGCCAAAAACACAGGTTTCATTACTGTCTAACAACTGCATACAATTTTATGGGACTTTACAATAGAAATTGTTATAAAAAGCGTAAACAATTAAATTCACACAAAGTCCACAACCCAGCACTCAAGTTTAGATTCATCAAGTTGAGGCTAAATCTTCAAAGAATAGCTGCAAAATTTGTTGATTATGTTGATTATGTTGATAAAGAAAATTTAATGAGCTACATATTCCACAAAAGGCATTTTTAATGCGCAGGCACACACAACAGCGGACAACTCTAAATAAGAAACACTGGACCAAAACTAAAACCTTAAAACACTTTAACTTGCAATCAAAGTATAATTTTGATCAGGTGACAGACTGAAGCATAAGTTTACAATAGCAAGATCATTATTAATATGGCAATATCGGAATTTAAAAATACTTGCAAGCACCAGAAACAGTCATAAAATGATGTTCATTCTAGCTTATGAATAAGATAACAACTCCTTACATTCTGAAGTCACATATGGTGGATACTGAGGTAAAGGTGGCGGCCTCAATCCTGGAGGTGGCATGGTAGGTACTGTACTGGTCCCAGAGACTTCAATGTTGTCTACACCACTCTTTGGGATTGGATGTGGTCCTATAAAAGATAACACACAATATTCAGCATTCGTATTGGCAAGTACAATACAGTGTAAAGACTAGACCCATTTGTTTGAAAATCATTCATAATATTACTTTTGATTGACAGCTTTGTTTCAAAGGGATCACATCAGCCCTATTCACAGCTACTCACACAGTTTCGTAACAAAGCTACAATAACTACTTCAGGTATTTTACAGCCTTAAGAAAGATGTTCTTTTCGGCGCAACAAAAATAAATTCATCATTCAAGCTGGGACCGAGTAAGTTTGTTATGACCCACTATCCCTTGTATCCTTACATACAGATGAGGAAGGACACCACTTTGATTGGGACAACACATCCATCCTAGGACAAGCCAAACAGAGACACGCACGAGAATTCCTAGAAGCATGGCATTCCAACCGGAACTCCATCAACAAACACATTGAGTTGGAGCCAATCTACCATCCTCTGAGAAAAAGAACAGGAAATGACATCACCAACCCAAGGAAACCTAACCAGATAAATAGGAAGCGGGACATAACACCAGCGCTTCGTCGGAGACTCACTGATGATGTTACCTAGAATGGTGATGAAACGTCTGAAAACGAACCTTCCAGCTCAGCGAGCAAACTCACATCCAGAACCTCAACCTGAGCTGCAAATCTTCTCAAAACTCGCAAGTTTGTTATTTTATCCCATGTCTACTTTTACTTGTACCCCGCTACAAGGGCAATGACTTAGACCAGGGCATAGGTTTCATTGGCACCAATGTTATTTTTTCCCTTGTTTAATTTAAAACCTTTATGTTTCTGAGCCTTTTTACAAATAGGGTCAGAAAAGGGCACACTGGTTGAAGAGGAATGGAGGATGTCCAATCCTCACTTATATTTTAGCAGAAACCAAAAAAAAAGATGTACATTTTGCATAATACAGATCATAGAATCATAGAATCCCTACACAGTGTGGAAACAGGTCCTTCGGCCCAACAAGTCCACACCAACCCTCAGTGAATCCCACCCAGACCCATCCCCCTGTAACCCACTTAATCTACACATCCCTGAACACTATGGGCAATTTAGCATGGCCTGCACATTTTTGGGTTGTAGGAGGAAACTACGCAGACATGGGGAGAACGTGCAAACTCCACACAGTCGCCCAAGGATGGAATCAAACCCAGGTTCCAGGCGCTGTGAGGCTGCAATACTAACCGCAGAGCGACTGTGCCACGGTCTTTAACAAACTCATTACATTCCCAAATTTTTATTTACTTTTGCTTCACCGAAGCAATGTCTTTATGTTCTCATAAGGCTAGAAACCGTGAAGCTATTCGTCCAAGTCAGCAGAATGATGTTTTGTCAAAGGCTACAGCATATATCAAGGAACTACAAATATAGAAAGGCAGAAAAGGGTTTCAAGAATAAAGTAATAAAATGCACAATACAGATGTGTAATTAACACTTCTCAGTCAAGGTAAGCCACTGCATGAAGATGTAAAGTCACATATGAATGGTTCTGCAGCATACTGTCTCTTTCCACACAGACTGAAATAGCAGGGTTTGCTGCCAACAAACAAATTACAAAGGAAACACATCTGGAGCTTTGCCAATGGCGATCCTGAAAGCAGTAAAAATATCCAATACCAATTCAACAGTTTTCAATTGGATGAAGAGTTCTGCAGATGTGTCAATAAGGTAACTGAGCAGAGAAAATGTTAAACCAGATCTCGAGACAGTCCCTGGCCCAAAAGTGGCAGTAACTTTGGGATAACCTATATTTAATATGGATAATCTTGATGTTAGCTGTAACTTACAACTGGCTTTTATTCTGGTCCGTTACCACTCTGAATAATTGGCATTTCATGTGATGAAAAAGACATAAAACTTCAACTAAAATGGTTACTTTTTCTTGTATTAAAAAATGTTACTTTGATCAGTCTTCCCACAACCATGTCATTTCAAAATGATTGCCCATCCCATGCCCAAGTAACTTTACAAATGCAACATATTGAAGTAACTCTGATTTTTAACTTTAGGTATCGTCATTTCTTGAGGGAGGAATAATGAATATTTGAAGAGTCATCTTTTAAGCTAGGCAATTCAACTTTTCTATCTCAGCAATCAAACAAACATTCAAAAGTAGAAATAAAGGAGAAAAAAAAAGACAATTATCGGCAGTTTAATATTGTTGACGAGGACACTTTTAAGCAATAATTCAGAAGAAAAGTTAATACCCATTTAGACAAAATGTTGACTGATAATAAGAGTCAGCATAGATCAGTGCTGAGTAAATCAAACTTGAATAACCTGAGTTTTGGTTGAGGTAATGGAAAAGATGAATGAGAACAATGTGTACAGATAGTTTCAAAGGTGGATGATAAAGTATCACAATAGTCATTTAGCAAAATTTAAGCCATTGGAATAGTATTAACAGTGTAGTTCTAAAACTGGCAAAGAGATACAAATGGTTATTGTTACAGTGAGTTTTTTCAGGGCCACTCCTGCTTTTGACACACATTAGCAAATTAGTCATGGAGCACAATTTCAAAATTTCCAAGTTGCATAAAAACTTGGAAGAGTGCACAGAATGAGAAAGATACAGACTGCATGAGGACATAGGCTTAAGAAACTGATGTGCATGTGACAAATGCGATTTGAAGAAAGCGAGTAACAGGAAGAGACAAGACTAAAATTGGAACAATACAGAGATTAACATGGCCACTGCACAAGGATGACGTGAATATTCATGAAGCGTTCCATTCTCTGTATCTGAAATTGACTGTCCATACACTTGAGGAAAAGAAAGCATCCTTCATGGCAACTTGTGCTAAGAAAGCAGCAAAGATGGTGCCAGTGAAAAGCAACAGTAAGAGACAGAAAGAGAAGTAAGTTATGCCATGTAAAAGTACAAGTGATCAAGCAGATTCACAACACCACCAGCACCTCCAAAGCCATGAGCATTCAATGATATTTCCGAGCACATCACAGGGGAAGCTTCCTGTCTGGCCAGTTACAAGTGCAGCTCATGGGGAAATTCAGACTGCCATGTGCCTGCTGCTGCCCAGGGAGATAGCCAAGCATGCTGTGTCAAAAGGCACAAAGAAGGTGACCAAATACACCAGCTCCAAGTGAAAGAAAACACATGGCAATGAAAATAAATGTACACATTTAGAGGCTGGGTGCGGCAGGAAGAGGTAAAAACAGACTTGGGAGAATTTCTGAATGAGTCTTGAAAGACAAATTAACAAAGTAGTCAATAAAGCGTATAGAGTTCTGGCTTTATTTATACTGCCACAGTTGCCAAGATCCTTCCTAAAGTGCGGCTCTGAAAATTGGAAGCAAAAGTCAAAATTTGTGTGATGGTACAGAAAAATTAGCAGAATGGTCCCAGCAATGAGGAACTGCATTGACATGGGTAGCACAGAAAAGCTGGGATTGTTTTTAAGGCAAAAGGCTAAGAGGAAATTTGATACAGATTCTAAAATCAAAGGAATTAAGTAGAGCAAAGAAATATAAACTATTTCCAGTGGCTGAGGGTTTAATAATAAGAAGGCACAGATTTAAAGTCATTGGCAAAATAATGAAAGGCACCAGAGAATACATTTTTTTGTGAAACGCTTGAAGGTTTGGAATCCACAAACCAACTGGACGGTGTAAACAGATCAGATGGTAGCTTTCATGAAGGGAATAAGTAAATTCTGAACAGATGGAAAGAAATGCAGAAAAAGCTAAGGAATGAAATTAATTTGAATGTTTTTCCAAACAGCATATGGTTCTTTCAGACTAGATGGGATGAATGACCTCTTTCTTTGCTCTATGACTATTTCACACAAAAATAAAGGAGATGACAATTGCAATATACAGAAGTGACTAGTTTTCAAGCAAAAAAACCTCTTGGGAAATCACATGTTAGCACGTTATAGACATTTAGTGATAACATATCATTAAATGCAAATCCCAAGTTACTACTGCAATTAAAAGTGTATAATATTTTTCAAAAGTAATCTTAAAAGGTACTCATGATTCTACTGGGGGCTCCTAAGCTAGAAAATTTAATACAACAACTCCCTAAACACATTTGAGCCGTTGTCTTTGGCTTAGAAGCTTTCACATATTCATTTAACTTTTTTTTTCTGATTTTATTTTTAAACTTTTGTACAATACTGCAAATCATCATGAAATGTTAAGCCAACCATCAAACTGACTTACAAAGTATTCTCAGTTCTTGTACCTTCCTTACATTTCCAAAAAAAAATCCCAGTTCTCTCATTAAATCTATTTTAGTTCACAGGTAATAATGACTTGAGGTTGTATTACTCAGGGGTGTTTCAAACAACCAAGCATGTTAAAAAACCATAACAGATGTTTTAAATAAAGCTGCATCTTCAGAAAGACTTTAGTATTCAGAAGAATACCAATGTGGGGCATGCACCACAGTTAGAGTACTATAATGCTTAGCCCTCAAATTATAGAATCCATACAATGTGGAGGCAGCCCATTCATCCCACTGAGTCTGTACAGACCTCCGAAGAGCATCCCACCCAAACAAACAGCACCCCCCACCACTAGCCTTTCCCTGTAACCTTGCATTGCCCATGGCTCAGTCACCCAGCCTGCAAATCCCTGACCACTATGGGGCAATTTAGCACGGTCAATCCACCTAACTTGCACATCTCTGGACTGTGGGAGGAAACCACACTAGTCAGAGGAAACCCATGCAGACATGGGGTATTTGTGCAAACTCCACACAGTCGCTCGAATTAGAATGCTATAATTGAATCTGGGTCCCTGGTGCTGTGAGGCTGTAGTGCTAACCACTGCGCCACCCCAAATGTCAGACTTGCTTTGTGAATAATCCAGTAACTTCCTCTGTAATGACTAAGTTGTACGCCTTTTCAACTTTATCACAACTGCATTCGTAACACTACATGTTGCTGTCCTTGTTGGAGGTTGTACACTTGCTCACCGAGCCGGAATGTTTGACTGCTGATGTTTTGTCACCCTGCGAAGTAGCATCATTATGTGCGCTTCTGGTGAAGCGTGGGTTTTGTTCCAAGTAGTTGCAGGGTGCTTGTCATATATGCGCCTCGGTTTGCTGGGGTGGTTGGCATCGCTTCCGGTTTGGTTTTTCAGTTTGTATATCAAGTCCAGATCAAGGTGTTCGTTGACAGAGTCCCCTTGGGTTGCCAGGCTTCCATGAATTCCCTGGCATGTATCTTTTTGGCTTGTGCTATGGTGGATTTGTTGTCCCAGTCAAATTCATGTCCTTCTTTGTCAGTGTGTATTGAAACCAGTGAGAATTAGTCATGACTATTGGTGGAGAGTTGGTGTTCGTGTATCCTTATTGTCAATTTTTTTCCAGTTCGGCCCATGTAATGTTTCTCACAGTTTCTAGCACTGTATTTTGTACATTATGTTAGTTTAACTGGTTGTAGGTATAGGATACTTTACGTTCGTCAGTAGCTGTTGCAGTGTGGTTGTTGGTTTGTGGGCTACGTGATACCCAGAGATCTGAGTAGTCTTGTGGTCATCTCTGATGGGTCTACGGTAGCGTGGCTAGTGTCCCTGGCTGTGTTGTGTCTTCTTATTGTGGTCTGTCACACAGGTAATGGCGGATTGTGCTTTTTAGGGATCCATTTCTTTTAAAAACTCCATGCAAGGGCTCCTGTTCTGCTTTGCACAATTCTGAATTGCTGCACTGTGTTGTGGCTCGTTTGAATAATGTCATGATGCAACTCCATTTATAGGTGTCGGGGTGGTTGCTGGTGTAACTAAGTATCCAGTCCATATGTCTGGTCTTTCTGTATATGCTAGTCTGGAGTTCCCCATTCTACCATTATGGTTAGAAAAGTAAACCAGTTACTGTTCTCCTCTTCTTTTGTGCATTTTATTCTGGGGAGGATGTTGTTAATGTGTCGGTGGGTTTCTTCTATTCTCGCGCATTTGATAATCTTGAAGGTGTCATCTACACAGCAGACCCAGAGTTTGGGTTGTACAGTGGGGAATGCTGTCTGTTCTAACCTATGCATTACCGTTCTGCAATCAGTTCTCACATTGGGGATCCCAGTGGTGTTCCACCAACGCTTCACCGGAGGCGCACTGACGATGTTACTAGCAGGGTGACAAAACGTCTGCAATCAAACACACCAGTTCGGCGAGCAAGTCTACAATCTCATACACAACCTGAGCCACAAAATCTTCTCAAAAAGCTATCCTTGCTTCTAAGGAAGAATGTCAGATGGACATCTATGTTTCTTAATTCACATTTCCTATGCTGCTCAGCGATTATCTCACAACTGAAATACAGTGCTAATTCACAGAAGTAAAATTAAATAGTTGCCACAAGGAAAAATGAACTTGAGTTACTACTCAAGAACAACCAAAAGCTTACACAGAATTAACTAAACTTCACTGAATACATCAAATATGTTTAACCGAGTAGTATTTTACAAAAATAATGCTGTACTTGCCAGATACAGGATGGATGCCAGGTGGTGGAGGTTGTCCAGGTGGCGGTAATGGGGGCAACCTCAGGTTTGGAGGGAGACCTGCTAAGGGTGGAGGTAAGTGATGCCCCGGTGGAGGCAACTGATGTCCTGGGGGAGGTAAGCCTGGAGGTGGCGGCGGAAAAGGAATCATTCCAGGAAGAGTCACATCTTCCACGATTAATGGGTCATTCCCATGGTCAAAGAGGCAGAGATCACCACGCATGCAGAAACCTTTCTCTGAAAACAAGGCATGGAATTCAGTACAAATGTTTTCTGTGAATTATTTCAAACATATCACTCAAAGTTGGGCACAAAACAAACAGATTCCACAGTTTGAGAAAAGAAAGAGTAAGTAATTTTTTCAGCTCTCACCTGATTGGAGTGTTACACATGCATCGCACAGGTCCATAACCACAAATGGCTGACAAATTTATTTTCAATGAACAACATACTACAAATATTTTGAGGAATCTATAGTATTTGCTGATTAGTGAAGATTTCCAATAAGTATCCTGCACTTTTGACTCAGTAGGTATGTGTTATGCAGGACATGGCACAGCAATAATTTTCCGTTCTCAAAGTATTAAAGTAAGTTGAATAAACAAATTGTATCTCAGAAAAAACCCATTAAATTCTACTTGAAAGACAATGACTTGAATCTATTTTTATTAGAGAGAATTGCATAAATATCCTTCAATTAAACAGGTCATTAGGCCTTACCAGTCTCTGCCAGTGCCTATCTTTCATTCAAGTCTTTTCCCAATTATGTTCCTACAAATTTATTTTAACCTTTTATTCCATTCTATGAATGTCCTTCTTCCTCCTACTTCATCTATTCACCTAATCATGTTACATTGTAATGACTCATACATTCTAGTCACTCTTAGGGTCAAGAAGTTTCTTCTGAATTTCCTGATGTCTCTCTTACATTTACATCCTCACATTGTGTTCTTCGGCACAAATGAAAACATTTTCACTGTATCCACAGTATCAAAATCTTCATAAATTTCTAATAGCTTCGTCATATTACCCTTCAGCATTCTTTTTAGAGAGCAGCTTCATAGGCAAATTTGAATTGGATACCCCACAGCTTTATTTGCCTAACCATTGCATTGTGGATAGTAATGTGGAGTTTGCTATATAGCGATTTTGGTGCAGGATATCTTGACAATATTCAATAAACTTCAAATTGCAACAGTTGGAATTGAATACTGACCAAAAACATTTTTGCCAAAGAAAGTTGTGCATATTTCTTACCATCATAGTCTCTGCATCGACGTTTTGGGGCTGCATTTCTACCAAAGGAATTTGTGCCTGTGTGGTTGTTATAGAAATTAGACCAGCTCTCTGTAGTGTTGTCAGAATGGTGGGCAGGAGCTACCACAGTTACTGCACTCGGAGCAGCATGTGCTCCAGAAAAATATTGTTCAGTTGAACTGTTCGATGATGTGCAACTTGGAACATAAATGTTCTCTGAGCCCTCATTTCTTTCCAACTCAAACTTGGATCTGTCTTTATGTTGCTCTGTTCATTTGAAAGGGAGAAAAAGAAGTTAAGCAAATATTGCTTGCAAGCTGTAATTTTCAAAATAAGATTCAATACGAGAATGTGCGAGGTTGTCAAATTAATAAGTAGCTAAGCTTCTACCAAAGTCCACTTGCCAACCAACAAGCACTCTCCTTTCATTCAGTACGTTAACTTCCCTTTACTGTTAGATTTCTTACTTTTAGATTATGCTTGCAGTCCTATGGAAAGCTAAGTGCCATTCATTTTTTCTTTAAAATCCAGCAATTATATGGACTGCAACATAATGTATTATAACTCACGGAATATACTACCAAGAGCCATATCCAACTGTCTTTCAACAGAAAACAGCTCACCGAGCTTTGCTGTGGCAAGGATATCACCTTCTGTAAAAATTGTAATTCATTAAATTGCTTCTTGTGCGCTATTAAATTAGTCAATGGGATTTAGCTGTATCTCTTGGCAAAACAAGAAGCTAGCAATTACCTTACCAACACTTTTTCAATGACATTCTTTGTTCTGTACATCAGCTAAGCATTGAGAATCCACGTTATGATTTGCTTTAATACTGGGTTTCAATAGGAAAACAGCCACCAAACTTCAAAATGAAGCTGATATTATTCAAAATATTTTGTAAAGAGAAACACAAGATTTCTTAGTCAGTCTCATAAGAATGGGTTATAGTAACTATTCAAATCTATAAATAATCCGTTGACAATTACCAGTTTAAATTTTTTTTCTTGAACAAAAACAGAATATGCTGGAAAAGCTCAGCAGGTCTAACAGCAAAAAAATCAGCAAGTCCAATGACCCATCGTCAGAACTGACGGTAGCTGGGAAAACATCAGCTAATAAGGAAAAAAATAGGGAGGGGGATGGCATAGGGAGTAAATTATAGGATAGAACCAAAGACAGTGAAGAGCAATTAGATAATGATTTGGCTAGCTTCAAAAGCTAGGAATTCCCACTAGCATTCACAAATATATAACATCAGAATTTTTCCATGTAAAATGGGCTTTATCTGCAAATTTTTGAGAGTGGCTGGTATCTTCCATCCCTTCAGAACCATACCACCTGATGTTCTGGTTGAGAAATTATGAAGCCATAACATATACAGCTGAGATACTGACGGCTAGGGACATAACCCAAAATCCAGAGGGACCATGCTGTTCTCTTGCAATGCAGCGAAGTCTCTTAACCTTAAGAATACCCTTGTAAACAGTGTGGCATAACTTTCTTGATAGCATTACAAGTCACTGCACACCATGCGACCAATTTACACATTTAACAATGGAAATGGGCATAGCTGATCTTTTTCAATACTTAAGGTCTAATTCTTGTACATTGGTTATCAGCTATGGAGAGACTGTTCTATGATTGTTCAAAGGCAGATTCTTGGTTCATTTTCTGCTGGTGCTTCATCCCAAGGTACCAAATTAAGTGCCTTGAAATAGGACAGTCTGAACTATTTCCAACCTTCAATACCTGATGGATTCAATCAACAAGAATTCTGATTTTAAAAAAACGGCAACAGGTGTGATTCAGGTTAAATACTCAAATCGATTCATCTCTAATTGTGTTTAGCACAGGTAGGTGTGTACCATCCAAAATATATTTTAAAGGAATTGTTTACTTTTGGAAAGCAATCATGAGTCATTGACCAGCATCTTAATTACCTGTTCTTTGTGCATTGGAAGCTATACAGGTTGAAATAAAAAGCAAAGCGCTTGAGAAGAAAGTGTTAAGGGTAGTAGTGTAGAAATATGGATAAAGACTAATTGCTAATCCTAAGTGGTGTTAATTGTAGAAAATGCCAGCTCTATTGTGATCAAATGCATACAAACATGCGGCCATGTGTGCACAAATGTGCATGTATCTATCTATGTCAGAGAGAGGGAAGGAGAGAGCGCGCGCACGTACAAGGGTAAGCAATAAAATAAATAAAATAGAAGGTGGTGCTCATGGTCTGAGGTCATTGAACTCAATGTTGAATCCTAAAGTGCTTAAGCAGAAAATTGGGTGCTGTTCCTCTGCCTTGCATTGAGTTTTGCTGGACCACTACAGCAGGCTTATAACAAAAATGTTAGCATGAGTGTAAGATTGCTGTCTTAAATAAACTATCAACTGGAAAGTCAGGGTCATTCTTCGTGACAGAGCAGAGGTGCTCGACAAAGCAGTCAGTCTGCATTTGTCTTGTCAATGTAGAAAAGACTATTTGTGAGCGGTAAATACAGTACATTATATTGAAATTTGGACAGGTAAATCACCTCACTTGGAAGATGTGTTCAGGGCCTTGGTCAGTGAGGAGGCAGGTGGTAAAAGGGCAGGTGCGATACTTGTTACGATTGTGTGGGAAGGTGCCATGACGCAAAAGGCGAAGTTGGTGGTAACCATTGTTTTCTAGTCCCTTTTAGTTCTGAAAGAGTCATAGTGGGTTCAAAATTTAACTCTTCATCTCTCCATAGGTGGTGACTGACTTGCTGAGTTTCTCCAGCACTATGCATTTTTATTTCAGAACACTGGCATCAGCAGTACTTTGTTTTTATGCAGGTTGAATACTGCACTAAAAAAACAACTACACCATAAAGGTAAAAAGGCAAATCACCTGATTCCAGTTGCCTAAACAGAAGCATTGTTTTGAGATTCAAAATAAAATATTTTTTAAAATGCCTAACTACTTTAGTTAAGGACTCCATCTAGATCTGGGAAAATTTCAACCAGTCTGGATCTCCTTTCTCAAGGCCCCTACAATCACTGGCGTTTCATGAACTCCACAGTACAACTCTGCAGAGGGCTGTAGGTTAATGACTGAAGTACGGCAATTTAGTGGTTATGGTACTAACCTATCAACCCAGAAATTATGACTTTCAATTGCACTATACAAATTTCAGATAATAAAGTGAAGAAATACGTAGCAGCCAAAGAGCTATGGTCCGGTACAGATGGTAAGATTTACAATTCTAAAAAAATTCAAAAGTCACTAGCTGCAAAATAATAAATTGTTAGCTGATGTTTTACATGGCCTCAGGGCCTCCCAAACTGTTTTGCAGCCCATGAAATACTTTTGAATGTAGTTGCTATAGTAATGTATGAGACAAAGTGGCCAATTTGTGAACGTGTAAAATTCTACAACAGGTACATGTTATGATTGGATGCCCCTGTTTTGGAGATAATGTTTGAGGGATAAATAAATATTGGCCAGGACACCGGGTAATCTCTCTTGCTCTTTAAATAATGGCTTGGAGTTTTTGCATCAAGAGGGCAGACGTCGTTTCAGTTTAATACCTCATTCGAAAGGGGCCGTGAAACGTAGGCCTTAAAAAGGTACAATATCTTCTAACTTGGAGGTTAAATGATGCTTTTACTGAACTCAGCTATAACGGATAAGCTAGTGGGTACAATGAATCGCATTTCCAGCTACTTTTTAAAAAAATCAAATCCGACTGTCACTATCATGCATTTGATGGGTAGCACAGATCACATACATGCAATGATTCACACAGGGTGAAGCACGTACAACTATTAACATAAATGGCAGAAAAATTAATAAACTTGATTCAAATGGCACTTCAGTGTAAGGAATTCAAGATGTGACATGAAAAGCCAGCACAGGTGAATTAGGCAGAGACGTACAGATTTTCTCAGTTTCTGACAGGATCCACTGAGTCTTCCTACTTGCAATCTAAGCAGTGACAAGTTCAACTCTGTCCGGAAGATATCCAAACCACTTTTCAGCAAAACGTTATTTTCTAAAATCATTCCAAAACCAACCATCTGTTTAACAAAATAATCCATATGATCTGTCCAAATTTATCTCGCTTTAATTCACACAACTTCCCAAATACTCCTAAATATTGCTCAATGTTCTACAACCCTATAATTTGGAAGACTCTGACACATTGTCCCTCAAATTTCTCTTCCAACTACAGTTCCAGCTGAATCAATTTCCATAAAAACATTTTACTCTCTAGATCTCTATTTGAGAGAGTGCTCTGCTTTACATCAATTGCTGATGCAGACTGAACAATGTTAAGATTTCTTTCAATTTACACTATTTCTTAATTTGTACTTAAGCATTTTCAACAGGAGCTAGAGAACCATTTCATTTCATGTTGGATTCCTTTCCTCTATCAATATTTTCCTGCTCAAAAGATACACAAAAACAATGAAACTGTATCTTTAGGCCCAACTTCATAACTAACTGCATTAAACTGCATCTTCAAACTACCTGGCAACATAGCTCCAAAGTTTGTTCCCATCTTCTACCACATAAGCCAAACTAGTTATAAGCCCCCATATGTAACCCCTCAACCTTCTACCCTCCAAAGAAAAATGTCCCAGCCTATACAGCCTCTCCTTAGAGGTCAAACCCTCCATTCCTGGCAACATCATAATAAATTTCTTCTGAACCTTCTCTAACTTAATAATATCCTTCTGATAACAGGGTGACCAGAACTGAATACAACACTCCAGAACAGCCCCCACCAACTTGGTGTACCTCAACTTAATGTCTCAACTCCCATACTCAAAAGGTCTGAACTATGAAGTCGAGGCGTTAAATGCCTTCTTAACCACCCTACAAGTAGCACAAACTTCAAACAACTACATACCTGAACCCCTACGTCTCTGTTCTTTCTACAACACTAACCAAGGCCCTACCTTAAATTGTATAAGTCTTGCCCTTGTTTGTTTTAACCAAATGCAATACCTCACATTTATCCAAATTAAACTGTGTCTGCCTCTCCTCAGCCCACTGACCCACTTAATCAAGATTTCTTTATAATCATAGCTAACTTTCTTCACTAACCACTATTCCACCAATTTTGGAGTCATCCAGAAACTTTTTAATTACAAACTTCTATATTCCCATCTAACTCATTTATATAATCAAACGACAAAAGTGGACCTAGCACAGATCCCTGTGAAACACCGCTGGTCACAGGACTCCAGAAAAAAGGAAAGAACCCTCCACCATCACTCTCTCCTGCTATTAAGCCAATTGTATCCAACTGGCATGCTCATGCTGAATCCCATGTTATCTTAGGAAACCTTACGAAAGGTTTGACTGAAGTCCAAGTAAACAATGTTTAATGCTCTGCCCTCAATCTTCTTGGTTACTTTCTCAAAAAAAATTCAAATCAAGTTTGTGAGACATGATTCTCCTCACACAGAACCAAGCCAACTATGCTTAATCAGACCTGGTCTCTCCAAATGCAAACAAATCTAATCTTTCAGAATCATTTCCAACAACTTATCCACCAATGAAATCAGACTCAGGTCTACAGTTCCCAAGCTTCTCCTTATTTCACTTCTTAAACAAAGGCATGACATTGGCCAGTCATTCAGCACCTCACCCGTATTTATGGATGACAAATATTTCTGCAAAAGGTCCTGCAATTTCCCCCCCAACTTCCCACAAAATTCCTGGGATACACTAAATAAGGTCCAAGAGATTTATTTACCTTTATATTTTCTAAGACCTCCAGCACTTTCTCTTCTGTGAAGTGAACTATTTCTAAACAATATGTATTTCCAAGCTCCACTTCTTTCTCCACAGTGGAGACTGACAAAATATTCAGTTCTCCCATTTTCTGATTTCAACACAAAGACAACCTCATTGATCTTTAACAGCAAGAGAGCAACTAGAGGGAGAATGGGGTCCTTTTAATGTACTTGTAAAATCTCTTTGGATTATCCTCAACCTTATTTGCCAAGGCTATCTTGCTTCCCCTCTTTGCCCTCCTGATCTCCATTTTAAGAATACCCCTAAACTCTTTATACTGTTCAAGAGATTCATTTGAACCCAGCTGCTTGTGTCTAATATACAATTCTTTTTTATCTAACTAGAACCTCAATATCTTTTATCATCCATTGTTCTCCAATCCTAACCGCCTTACCCATCACTCTAAGAGGAGCATTATGACTCTGAACTCCTGTTATCATACTTTTGAAAGCCTCCCACTTATCACATGTCCCTTTACCTGCAAGCAGTTTACACAAATCAACTTCCTGAAAGTTCTTATATCATACCATTAAAATTTGCCTTACTCCAATTAAAAGCTTCAATTTTTAACAGAAGGCTCATCCATTTTGATGAATATTTCACAACAAATAGAGTTACGATCACCAGACCCAAAGTGTTCCCATTCAGTCACTTGCCCTGTCTCATTACCCAAGACAAGGTCAAGTTTTGCTCCTTCCCTCGATGGAACATTTACATTTTCCAACTGAAGTTCCATGTCAAAGCTCTTAAAACTTCACAAAAAGCAAAGTAAACTATATCCATATGGCGACCCATGCTGTTAGAAGACAGAAGATTTTATTAAAATGATCTGGAATAACTTTCTTTTTGTAATTCCATGATTGCTTTGATCATTGAATTATGTTGTAGTGTTCTGGGCTGATTTAACCCCCAGACAAGTCAAATCCCAGAATGAAATCAGAGTTTGCAAATAATTTTAAAAAGGTAAATATAACATGGTGGATAGCATAACCTCTCACTGGAGCAGTGCACTGGAAACGAAGCCCCACCATTCCTGGAGTCTTCACAATAGTTAAAGGTTTTATACAAAATAAACAAAAAACCCAATTTACCAGTCTTTTAGACCCAGGTTGAAAGAAAACACAGACCAGCTGTCTGCACTTACGATTACTTTACAATAAAATACTTCTAGAGACAGGTAAACAATTAATTACGAGTTAAAACTCTAACCCCCTAATAATACTTCCCCTACATTCATATACAGACAAAAAAATGGGTGTTATGGGCAGAGGGAAGGTCTGTGAAGGCAGTTGAATGGTGTCTTTCACAGGGGTCATAGAAATGATCCAATTGGCTTGTCCTTGAGCTTCCTTCTCCAAGGTACTTTCACTTGCTTGCAGGAGGCACACAGCATCTCATCTTCTACTTGGAGACCCACAGCCCAGTGAAAAGAGTTCAATAATTTTTAGGGCCCAAACCCTTCTTTCATGTCCTCACCCCAGGCCTTGTCATCACATGGGTTGCTACCACAACCATCTCACTGTCAGCTACTAATGGTCTCAACCAGCAGCTATTGACTCCTCTAGGCTGATCTTTCCCCATTCCTTTGTCTGTCCAACTGTTGTTGTCACTCTCTGGGCTTCATATCCATCTATGATTTACTCATCACTCCCTCCCCAAACTTCATCATCAGCATATATACCAACCTTTAACTAGCTTCAGTCGGTTCTGAAGGAGGGTCCACTGAACCCAAAATGTTAACTCTGCTTTCTCAGCACAGATGCTATCAGACCAGCTGAGTTTTGTTTTTGAAGTTTGTTTGTTTTTGTTTCTATTTCCAGCATCTACAATACTTTAATATCTCTGAAAGATCACAAAAAGCTAGCACTTAAGTTCAGCAGGTAGTGAAGGCAAATGGAATGTTGAAAAAGGTCCCAACCTGAAAAATCGGCTTTAAGGCTCCACTGATGCTGCCTGGCCTGCTTAGTCCCTCCAGCTCCACACTGTTATCTCTGACTCCAGCATCTACAGTTCTTACATCTCTAAATGGAATGCTGGCCTTTATTTAAAAGGGAGTGGAGTACAGAAGTAGTGAGATTCTGCTAAACCTATACAAGGTGCTTATCAGACCATATAGTTGAAACGCTGAACTGTTTTCTGCTCCTTATCTAAAGCAGAGATATACTGACATTGGAGGCTGTCCAGGGAAGGCACATTCAGCTGATAGTAGTACTGAGGGACTTTTTGGAGGAAAATATGAGTAGGTTAGGCATTTATTTGAGGAGTTCAGAAGGATGACAGGCAATATTATTGAAACATGTAAGATCCATAGGGAACTTGACAGGGTAGATACAGTGAGATTGTTTGCTCTTGTGGCAAAAGTCTGAGACCAAACAGCATAATCTCAGACCGACATCTTAAGACAAACATGAGGAAGAAGTTGTTCCCTTAGTAAATCTTTACGATAGAGACTGTCAAGAACAGGGTGATGAGTACACTCAAAGGCTGACCCAGATAGCTTTCTAAATTAGTAGGGAATCAAGGGTTATTAGGAAAAGACAGGAAACTGGAGTTGCTGATTATCAGATCAGCGCTGATCTCGATGAACAACTGAGCAGAATCAATGGGCTAAATGGCCTACTTCTGCTTCTTTGGCTAATGGTCTTATGGCTTTCTGACACATATTGGGTTGCATATCTAGGAGGACTCTGACTATAAAAGAAACATTCATAAAATTCAATAACTATATGCCACTATTTTGAAAATGGACATAAAATGCACACCTATCATCATGTATCACCCTAAACACTTCATCAGCCTGTCTTTCACAATTTAATTGTAAAATTTTCCAGATCTAAACTACTCTCATTACTGCTTCAAAGCAATGGCAAGACATTCAACCTTTATGAAAATGAAAAGGCAATGGAAAAGTTGAATGAACAATGATATTTGATCCTATCACAATGCATCATTCACTCTATCGCTCTTCCGTCCACATCAGATCTTTGCACAAACTGACGGACATGGTTAGGGTTTTGGTGCAATTAAAGAGCTTCAGGTCTGTCCATTTTAGACCACGTTTCTTCAATTATGTTTTTATTTAGCCTTCACAGTACCTCCTCTTTTGGCTCTGTATTAATTTTTATCTGATTTCACTGCTTTGAAACACCTTTAGACACTTTCCTGCATAAAAAAGGTGCTGAATAGACCGAAGTTGCTGTTGTCACTAATCCAGATGAAGATCTGTCCAGCACTGAAATGAGGTCAGAGTGGAGGAAAATCCATAATTCAGCAGATCATATCGCAGAAAATCAACTTTCCAATAGATTATGTATCAATGCTGACAGGAAACAGACTACTCAGACCTGTACCTTTCCCACACATACCCATAACACAAAACGTAAAATGCTAAACCAGAAGCAGCACCATTAAGAACTGAAGAAAAAAAACACTACGTTTCAAAAGCACGCTTATTTACCTCTACTTGTGCTGTTGCTGCGCCCGAGATCTCGAGTTCTGTCACGGCTGCGACTGCGACTTCGACTTGCGCTCTTTGTTGGACTGTGGCTATAGCTTCTGCCCCTACGGCGGTCATACCGCTCTCGATAAAGATCTCTAGGGTGAGGATATCTTTCAAAGTCTCTACGTCTTCGTTCTTCACGTTTTTTCTCATCACGAGTTCTGACAAATTGAAAGAACTCATCACACTTGCATTGCAATAAAGTCTTTCAGATTAAAATGTTTAAAAAATCCAATCAAGTTTGCATTCACCTGAAGTTAATGATATATAGAGAAATAAAATTCTGCTGTCAGAACTTAAGGAGGTCAAAGGTAACAGGCAGAACCTCACAGGTAATAAATGTGAGAACCTTCATTTCAGTCTTACTCATATTTCCAACATAAAATATGAGGGGATTTATAGTTCAAAGAGCAGCACATGCAGAATGGTTTCAGTTCATGGAAAATACAGTCACTTATCTCTTCAAATGGCTTTCCCTCAAGCCAAGTTTTGGCCAGACCCGTAGCAGATCAAATAATTAAGATGGTGGGCTAAGTTTTTAAATAATGAAGGAAACACTGGGAGGAGGCAAGGAATATTCATAAGTAGTTTGGCTGAAGACAAAATATGGTTTGCTGTTCACTGACAAAATATTTTATCATTTAAAAACAGTTGTGTAATTGTGCATTCAATATTAAAGGATGCACAAGAATTCAGTATATTGCTAGGCAATACCAGTCTTGAAAAGTATTAAAGGGAGAATAACAATGCAAAAATATCTCAATCAAAATTCTCCCCTCTCTAATTACATTTCCCTCAGGAAAGCTGGAAGGTGCAGCTATCATTATGTACAGTTTCAGTGCAATTTCATGTTAAAGACATTAGTTATGGGGGTTAAAATAACATCTTCTATTTGTCATTACAAGAGGAAATTAATCTCCTTAATATACAAAAAGTAAAATCAGAAAAGCACAAATTGAAGTTATCATTACTTATTTGGCATGCCAAATAAGTACGTTGTGCTACAACACATCGAAACTAATAAATATCCATAATTCGTGAAAATACATAGCAATATAATTTGCAAATAATACCTTTCTGATGTATAGAGGCTTTAATGGAAATAGATACAAATAGGCATTACTCTTGAGATTCAAGCATTCTCCAAGACAAATCTAAACCATTTTCTTTTGTTTATTTGAATACTTCCACTATGTGCAAAAATCAGAAAAAGCACCTGACTGATGACATTAATCATGCCTGACAACTGTACGTGTATTGAAAACAGGTTCAAGCCTAAGCTTTTCAGGGACTATTTTGGGTTATAGCATTTACCTTGTATCGATAGGCCCCAAAACTGGTTTAAAGGGACTATGGCTCTTCTTTAACAAAGATTTTCTGCCATCTTGTTCTTCATCATACAAGGGAACCTAAAGTAGCAGTGGAAAAACACAAAGAATGCTTACTGCAGTTTTACATTCAGAAAATTATTGGACGCTAAATACTAACTGTTCACCTTCAATAGGAATTTATTCATGACAAGTTACCCCCAGCAGGTATATTTTTCAAACCTCTCTAGATATTGACCTCTCAGACAGCTGATCCTTGCTATCACAACCCAGCAGGAATTTTAAGTATGAAATGTGACTACCCTATAACCATCGACGTTTATAACTCATTCGAACTTGATATTGTCACCACGTAATCCTTACAAAGAATGGAATTCAAAATATTTCTGGATAATGATTGCACCCCACCCCTGACTTCACTGACATCGTCCAAATGATATCTTCATGAACAGTAAAATCAAATAATACTAAGTGATATGAAGGAAGTTCTACAGATTATTTGCCAAAGAAACACTGATTCATTGGTGCAAAACATCCATACACATTGTGGTTTAAAGGGAATATTATGTGACGAGAGTTTGAGCCATAAGGAGAGGCTGGACAAGCTGGGGCTTTTCATCCCTGAATTGTAGTAAGTTTAGGTGTAACAGACATTTATAAAATCATGAGGGGCATAGACAAAGGTGAACAGCCAAGGTCTTCCTCCCCCCCAGAGTAGGGAAGTCCAAAGCTAGATGGCATTGGTTTAAGATGAGAGGGGCAAAATTTTAAAGGGACATGAGCGGCAACATTTTCATGCAGAGGGTAGTGTGTTAGTTGAATGAGCTGCCAGTGATTGTGGTAGAGACAAGTATAATTACAACATTTAAAAGGCAGTTAAGACAGGTACATGAAAAGAAAACGTTTAGAGGGTTGTGGGTCAAACGTAGACAAATGGGACTGATTAAGTTTAGGAAATCTGTTCACACACACAAGTTAGGCTGAAGAGTCAATTTTCATGCTGCATGACCCCATGATCCTTTATTTTCAAATTTTTAATAACATAAGCAGCTAATGGCAAACCTGAAAACTAAAGAACTAAAGATAAACAAAAGCATAATTTTATTTCAAAACAGAACCGGGGTGGGATGAGCCAGAGATTGCTTGGATGACAGGCCCAACCATTGGGAAGGACTGGGGTATCCACTCCCGGCATTGCTGATGGAAAATGGAGAGAGACCAGCTTTCCTATTGGCTACCAACCTACATTAAATGGGATTTAACGCAGGATCGTAAATCCAAGGGAGGATTCATTGCTGGCCAGTAAAGATGTCCCAGGTGACACTCAATGGTGTTGGATCTCCTTCCACAGAAGTGTCTCCTGACTCCACTATGAGACCCTGTCATCTACAAGAAATCCAATGTAACATTTCAAGTCTGTGCACTTCCATCATACAGTCATACATTTTTTAACAGAACGGAAAGACATTGCCAGCCAAACACCAATCAATTCAAAAATCCTCTAAAATTTCAACACAGTTTCTATCACAACAGATGCTGCCAGAATGACTAAAGCTGCTTTCAAGGAGGTTTGACATCTGTTGAATTCAGGCCAGAATTAAATTTCTGTACCATCTCTCTTCTAAAATGTTAATTTAGTGTTTGTAAGGATAAATATTCCGATAATTGAATAGCATCATCTCCATTGTGCCTGTGTCGCCCGTTATACATGGACAGTTACAAATTTCAAGCCCTTAACTGGTTTATTCAAGTGTTGGATCAATTAGTAGCAATTAAAAATACTGTGTGAGAAGCCCACCTGTACTGCATGTGAAATGTACATCCATTTTTTTTCCCCCATTTTCTCTATAGTGGGTAGAAGATAATGATAAAGCGCATATTATGTCTTAAACAAGTACATGCAAAAATTACATGTAGGTTTATCTCAGTTGAAAATATCAGGTTCTTGTGCTATTGAAAAATTAATGAACCAGAGGTATTTTACAACTATGAGCATCTTTCATGTGTCATCCTCGAAATTCCAATATTTAATAAATTCTCAAACTCTGAAATTCTCATTCAAAACTATATTTACTAGGTTGGCCATACTCTACTTCAATGTAAAGCTCACACTAAGCAAATACAAGTAACTCACCTCTTTCTTGTCCTCCCTCTCTTGCCATGTAGGTTGCATGTCCTGCTTTATAGTTTCCTGGACAAGCTGCTCTGGTCGTGGCACGTAGTTCTTTGTGCTTAAAGCATCAAAAAGTTTGTCCACAAATCCAACAGTTTCTGTTAAAATAATTACAGATTAATAACGAGTAGTGATGCCATGGAAAGCAACATGCTATACGTATTTCAAACAAGTAAATTGCTCATAGTTTAGTAACCGAGTGCACCTTGCAAACAACATAAGCAATGCTTTCAGAGAGGACTTGGTTATTTATATGTAGGAAGATCTCTTCCAAATCAGCACTACTGAGAACTCTCAAAAACAGTCATAAATTGCCCCGTAAAATGTTCAGGGATATGCAGGTTAGGTGGGTTAGCCAGAGTAAAAACCCATGCAGGTTAATGGCATGGGTCTGAGTGGGACCCTCCTTGGAAGGTCAGTGCACTGCAGAAATTCTACTGTTCTTGGAAATAGGGAGAGGCAATTAATGCTGGCTGCCAGCAACATTCACATCCTACAAATGAATTTTTTATCTCTTTTTTTTAAAACAGATTTTTTGTTTTAATCGGTTGAAGGGATATGGCAAGAAAGCGGAGTTGTGGCAGAGAAGATCAGTCATGATCATTGGCAGGCTCAAGGGGTTGAATTGCCTACTCCTACTTCTGCATCTTATGTTCTTATTTATGATACCTAGTATGTCATTAAAATTAAAAATCCAGCTGCATCTTAAATTTCTCAAATTCTCTCTAAATCTCCTACTCCTGTACTTAAAATTGCTCCTGGTTATTAACCTGCTGGGGGGTTAAGTTTTTCCCTATCTAGCTTGACTATGACCCTCAGAATTTTGTGCACCTCAATCAGATCCCCTTCAGCAATCTCTGCTCGAAAGAAAAACAAACTCAGCCGATCAAATCTGTCTTCACAGCTGAATCACTCCGGCCCAGGCAACATGCTGGTAAATCTCTTCTGGCCTTGAGTGTAATCATATTCTTCCTACATGAAATGACCAGAACTGCACATTGTGCTCCTGTCATTGCCTAACAAACATTATATACAGTTCTATCCTAACTTAATTATTCTCATATTCAATGTCTTGACTAATAAAAACAAATACACCTTATATCTTTTAAACAACATTATCTCTCCCTGCATTTGCACAGGTTTCCTCCCACAGTCCAAAGATGTGCAGGTCAGTGGCATGGCAATGCTAAATTGCCCACAGCATTTAGGGATGTGCAGGCCAAGTGGATTGGCCATGGGAAATGCAGGGTTACATGGACAAAGAAGGGGGGTGGGTCTGGGTGGGATCCTCTTTGGATGGGGAGTGTGGACTTGGTGGGCCAGATAATGGCCTGCTTCCATACTGTCGGGATTGTATGATTTTATCTGCCCTGCTGCTGTCAAGAGCTAATGGGCATTCACATCAAGGTCACTCTGATCTACTATACTTCTTACGGCCCTATCACTGAACATGCTCTCCACTGCCTTGTTAGTCTTCCCAAAATGCATTACCTCAGTATTCAGGATTAAAATTCCATTGCCACTGTTCAGCCCATCTAGATCATGCTTAGTCCAAAGATGTCCACTTCACTATTTAACATACCACCTGCAAACTTACTGATTAGTCCCAATGTCTAGAACATTAATGAGCACAACATTACAGCAAAAAACGCAGGAATGAACCCTGTGGTACACGACTAGAATCAGGCTGTGTGTGACCGGAAGCCTTCCAACCATCACCCTCTGCTTCTTGCCGCTAAGCCAATTTTGGATCAAATTTGTCTACTGCCCTTGATCCCACAGGCTCTTAGCTTTTTAAACCAATTTGGAATGCGAGACCTTATCTAAAACCTTATTGACGTCCGTGTAGGCTACATGAACTTCAATACCCTCAACTACACACCAATCACCAGCTCAAAAAATTCAATCAAATGTGTTAGACATTATCTCCCCCTTAGCCATGGTGACCATCCTTTAATGTTCCTTGCCTCTCCAACTGGAGATTAATTCTGTCCCTAATAATTTTTTTCCAATGGTTTCCCCTCCACGAATGTTCAACTCACTAACCCTTTAGTTTTCTGATTTACCTCCATCATCTTTTTTGAATAATCATATCACATTTGTTGTCCTCCAGTCCTCTGGCACCCTTCCTTTGGCCACATAAAATCTGAAAGCTAAGGCCAGAGCCCCTGAAATTCCTCCCTTGTCTCCCACGCAGCCTGGATACTCTCATCTAGGCCTTGGAAAGTGTTCACTTTCAAGCCTGCTGAAACCACTGATAACTCCTCTCTCCCAATGCTACACAATGTTTTTACAGAAAAACTAATGGTTAAAGCAGAAAGTTCTTTTCAGTTCAGTCATTTCTACTTGACTGCAGTCTGTCGGCACTTCAAAAGTACACACCGAATAAAAAACAGAATTCGTGTTAGCAATTTCTGCACTACTGAATTTACATGAGGTGGCATGTAGTGGGAATATCGTTAAACTACTAATCCAAAGAAGAACCGGGCTGATGCCCTGAGGACATGAGGTGGAATCTCACCATGGCTAGCAGTGAAGAATGAATTTAATACATATCTGGGATTAAAAACTAGCCTAATAAGATCAAGCAACCATATTTGATTTGTCATGAACATCCATATGTTTCACAAGTATCCTTGAGGAAATGGAGTCTGCTATCTTAACCTGGTCTGGCCTACTTATGACTCCAGATCAACAGCAATGTGGTTCATTCCGAATTGCCCTCTGGAGATGCCTGAGCAAGTGACTCAATTTACAGAACAAGTAAGGATGGGCAATAAATATTGGTGCAGCCTACAATGTCCACATTCTATGAACAAGTACTAAAGAAGGCAGACTCCAGAAATTTCTGAGAGTTTCTCAAGTGTATGGAAGTGTTTTTATATTAGTATGAACAGGCCCTCCATTTTAGCGATGTTGGTTGAGGAATAAATTTTGACCAGAATACCAAAGATAACTTTCTTATTCTTCTTCAAATATTGCCATGGTATCTTTTACACATCCCTGGAAGAGTTGACAGGACCTCAGATAAACAGCTCATATGAAAAGCAATACCTCTGACAGACAGCGACAGTCGCAGTTCTACATTGCCATGTCAAACTAGATTTTGTGTTAGTGTCTGGAATGTGACTTAAATTCACAACCATCCCATTCAGAGGGAGTTCTACCGCTGAGGCACAGCTAATCCAGAAAGTAGATTTTGCACACAGAAGTGCAGATCAATTTGAGTTCAAGAAAAAATACTAGGGTTAACCATAAGGGTTCAGAAAAATGAACTAATGAACAGCTATAGAGACAACACAGTGCGAAGTTGGAGGAACACAGCAGGTCAGGCAGCATCAGAGGAGCAGGAGAGCTGATGTTTCATGTCGGGACCCTTCTTCAGAAATGGCATTGCAGTGGGGTTATAACTCACTCAGAGATAGTAAGGACTTCTGATGCTGGAGTCAGAGATAACAGTGTGGAGGTGAAGAAACACAGCAGGTCAGGCAGCAAAGGCAGGAAAACCGACATTTCGGGTCAGGACTCCTTTTTCAGAAAATTATTACTGAACAGTTAGGCCATCGTCAGGCAAAGCAAAATATATTTTATTTATTTGCAGACTCCATATTTATCTGCTCTGCTGCATTAGTAAACAAGCGAAAGTTGTAGTACATGTTTGAATGTCACTGCCTTTCTTGTGGCTTGACACTCATAAGACATGCTGCTTCTTTCAGGGTATTATAAACTAAATAAACTGCCATATCATTTGTTTCTGAATTGAGACTGCATTCAAGTACTTCTTTATTTTAAAGTATTTTTGAAACAGCACACACTCTGGGGCTACATATGCAGTGACCCAAGGTGAACAGAGAAAAACAAGATAGTCCAGTCCACAGGAACCAATTAACTTTGACTCTCTACTTGATATTGTCAGGCAAACAATGGGAGACCACAAAACAAATTGGTTATTTTATTTTTAGATGACAAATTTAAAGTGCCAAGGGCTGGATCATTTTATGCATTTAGGTTGCAGTCAGCATCTCATCACCTGTCCAATATTCAAGTTGTGTCATTCAAATAAACAAGTCATTATAATATTTTGGCAAACTGATAGATTTAAAAAGATGACTCCCAATAACAACCATCTTTGATTTCAGTTGCTTTTATGATAATAAAATGTTTTCAGACTGTAGTTGGGAGGCCAACAGGTATGGAGTATTTTTTTTAAAGTACTGTGCATTAGGCCGCTGCATGCTAAATATTAACCCTGTACTTGAAATGTCTCGGTTGCTATAATATTCAAGTCCAAAACAAGAAGTGTTGGCATACAACCATTCTTTAAAAATCTCAATACTACTGGAATGAACAGTTACAAAATAGAACATGAAGGAAAAGAGGTTAAAACAGCATTTTCACAATCACAGTCTGGCAAATTAGAAACTAAAAATATTTATTAGCATTAAACAGTTTGTCAGGCGAAGCGGATACTTTCTGGAAAAAAAACAAAACTGCCTCGCTAATCGTTCAATTAGTAAATATGAGGCCCATTGTGGAACTGATTTATATAGATGCTGAAACCATGGTGCCATGTATATTAGTTGATTCCTTCCTCATCAACAACAGAAACACCACAATTAGTAAAAGTAGGGTTTGTGTTGGTGAGGTGGAAAATAATTCTCTTTTCCACTGGCTGAGAACATGTGTTTCCAAGTAGGCAAAAATACCACAAAAAAAAACTCAAATCTGATGATCTTTCATTTCCCCCATCTTTTTTGTGTTAATAGTTTATTTAGTGACTGCTGTCTATACTTCTGTGTGATGAATGTTACTTGCATCAGTATTTGAGAATCCCATATATGCACTAGCCATTACAAAAACAAAGGCACAAGAAAACTGTAGGAAAAAGAAACAAAACATAATTCTTACCTTTTTGCAGAAATACGTCCAGTTGATCAACGCACAAAGCCTTCAGCTCTTTTTCTGGCTTGTCTTTCTTAACTAAAGCCACTACATATTTAGCTAAAGCTGATGGGTCAGCATCACAGCTGAAAAATTAAACAACAAAGAAAAATTAAAAAAAATTAAAAACTACAAAGAAAAAAAACAATTAAACTACAAAGCAGAATCAAACACTGAACTGATGTATCAACCACCTTGATTTGATAGGTGGGTCTTTAAAACATGCAAATGGGCTTCTTCTGTGTAGTAATCATTCCATGACATCATCCACAAAGCACAGATCAATTAGCAGTTCTTTCTGCTGAAAATCACCAACAGGCTAATTCTCACTCCACCCTGGTCAAACCTCTTATTGTTTTTGCCAATAAATATAACTCCTCTCCCAGATCACCACTGGTAAAAGCTGCTCATTTCACCTTCTCCCAGAAATTACATTTATTATCTAATATTTTTCATAATGTGCTGCATCACAGATTCTACCTTGTCTCAAAAATGTGCCACCAGCAGAAAGGAACTCTCATACACCTCCACTTCATCAACATTAAATCCAGGTTACTTTCTAGCCAACTTCAGCACCTTTCAAGGGAGTATAAAAAACAACACTTCAAGTTTGAAGTGAACATGCTAACTTTATTTTATTATTTGATAGGATGTCAGCATTATGCTAAAGCCAGTATTTGCCACCCATCTTTAACAGTCTTTGACCACTTCAATGCAGTTAAGAATCACATTGCTATGGATCTGAAGTCAGAAGAAAGAATGATCAGGTAAGGACAGCAGATTTCCTTCCTCGAAAGGGCACAGTAAGCGACATGACGGAACAGATGATAAAGTTCAATAATGGTGACCGTGAAACTGCAAATTTCAGTTTTTAATGCACTGAATTTAAATTCCACCATCTGTGGTTTTAAACCCATGTCCCCTAAAGCCGAGGTCTCCATATTATTGCCCTGTGACATTATCAAACAACCATCTCAGAATTCACTGCTTTTGCTAAGTCAAAAAAGATTTTTTCTGAGCAAGCCAACATTTACTTCCCATTCTTAACTGCACTCGAGAAGGTAATGTTGTGCTAGCTTCTTGAAGAATGTAGTCCATGTCATGTAGATTATCACATAGTCTGTTAAGTAGCAAGTTCCAAGATTTTGATCCAGTTAGGATGGAGTATTACTTGGAGGAGAACCTGCAGGTAGTAGTAATCCCCATGTTAATTACTGTTCTAGTGAAGAAGTCATGAATTTATGATGCTGCTTGGCCTGTTGTGTTCATCCAGTTCTACACCTGGTTATCTCATGAATTTGAAAGGCATTATCTAGCAGACTTGTGTCACCTAACTATATCCTACCTTCTTGAAACACACAATCCTAATATTGGCAAAATAAGTTGAGGAGGGCAATGAAAATTTCTACATGATCATATAATGATTTTTTACATTTAATTTTAATTCAACAGAATTATCAAAGATTGAACCGAGGCATTTGATGAAATGGTAGTTAGATATCAAAAATGCCAAGCTTTAAAAACTTGAAAATTGTAGAGATTCGGAAAAGGCTAAGAAAGGCAGACATTTTCAATGCTCTCTGGCAGAATGGATAAAATGTTGAATATGGATCAAAATGATGTCTGAATTATGTGACTAAACAAATAGTATAATAAATATTCCAATCACTTTCAGACATCAAGAAATATGATTTATTTAAAATGCTAACAAGTAAATGTACGCCTCAATTTGTAATTTGTAATCCTGCCGATGGCATAATTCATTTTGCTGTTTTTACAAGTATTGTTGATTTCTGCTTTTGATAAAATTGTTGCATAAATGCGTACTGTAACAACAGAACATCCCAAAACATGAGAAAACAGTACAAGTCAGAAGTCAACATTATCAAGGCCTTCTTTATTATGCTTGCACTCCTGTACAGGTTAAATTTCTTGGGCAAGGGAGTAACTAGCTAAACAAATGAAAAAAATTGAGGGGTGAAGCTTGCTGTTAAGTCTGAGCACATGGTACATTAGCATGGACAAGACCATCAAAAATAATTTACACTCGCCTCCTTATTCAACACTCAAACATCCACTTTCAGCAATCATAATTCTGGGCCATTTTCTCTTCTTCATCTCTGGAACACCAAAGCACTTCCTGAAACTTTACAATCTCCTTAATCCCTACAGTTTCCAATTCAGTCTAGACTTTGAATTTACCCAGTCTCAATATTTGAATTACTTTTTCCTTCAAACAGAAGTAAATCATTCATATCTGGTCAACCATTTTCATTTTTGTAAAGTTTTTTTATGTTAACATAGGAGGATGGATTGAAAGGATCTTAATTGGAGAGCTAAAACACTGAAAAAAAAAAATCAGTCAAATGATTGAATATTGAGAAGGCTTTTAATAGCAAAGTTTAAGGACAGGGGTTCCAATAGTAGAGTTGAAACAGTTGGATCCTCCATGAAACACAGTTAAGAACAGATACTTAAAGTTAATAAAGTGTGAACACAGGACTGGAAGACATTTGAGATTTCCAGTATCATTTTCTTGCTTTAAGAAGAGGTTCAATTTAGTTTAACATCCATAATGCTTTTAAATAAAAAGGCAATAAGCATCAGAACTCAGTTCATCTTGGTTCAGTTGATTTATATGGTATTTAAAATACTTTCAGAATGGTTGGGACTGGATATATACATTAGAGTACTCATTTCAGGAGCGGCAGTGTCAAGTTATAACTCCTTGTTACCCAAATATACCCCACTGCCGTTAAAAGTAAACCCAAAAGGTAAATTGCTGCAATTTATCACTCTAGGACAGGTTTTATGGCTAAAAAATTAACTACTTGTGTCTTCACAATAAACACGGCTTGACTAGTGTTTCTGGTAATGCTCTGTTAAGTGAAGAGCTCAAAAAAGCAACAGTCTAATAACCAAAGCAATTTGTAGCAAATCAACACTAAAAGGTATAACTTAACAAAACCTCTGAAACAAATGAATTTCAATGCCAATATCTGCTTACTTTACTGCTCCTAAGTGAATATTATTTATTTTCTTCAAGCTCTTCTATTATTACCGATCCTGAGAAAACAAATTTTGAGTGCCTTAACTACACTGGTAGTTTACTGAAGCTCTGAGGGAGTGTGGTAGATGCGAAATCTCACTTGGGACTTCGGATTCCAATTGTCTGTTTACAAGGTTTGTCAAAAAGTAAATCTGTCAACAGTATAGTCCACACTAGATGTAAGTGTGCATTTGCAATATTCCATATTCAATTGTTGGTGAAACACAGTCTTTGTCGTATACCACTGATGGCCCTGTGTGTGACCATTTCTAAACAAGATATTAGCGCAAAGCAAAAAAAAACCGAGACAAAAATCAGTCATGAAAAAGAGCTAAAAGAGAGTTGGGTAGGTGATCAAATCTTTGATTTTTGTTTGTAAGCAAATTTGGCCACCATCCTATTTGTTACATTAGAATCAAGCAGCACCATGCCAGACTTAAGATGCCTCTTGTTGATTCAATTGTCTTAAATTTAATTATCTTAAAACAACTTGCACCGACATCTTAGCAGCAGCAGAATCACAGAATCCCTATGATGTGGAAGGCGGCCAGTTGGCCCATCGAGGCCACTCCGACTCTCTAAAGAGCATCCCACCCAGAACCACTACCCCCACCCCATCACCACCACCACTAGAACCGTGTATTTCCCATTCTGATCCACCTAACTTGTCTTTCCCTGGACACTCAGAAATTTAGCATGTCCAACCCACCTAACCTGCATATCTTTGGACTGTGGCAAAAAACCTGAGGAAACCCACAGACACAGGGAGAATGTGCAAACTACACACAGACAGTCGCATGAGGTTGCAATTGGAGCCGTATCCCTGGCACTGTGAAGCAGCAGTGCTCACCACTGAGCCATCGTGCACCCAAAAATAACTTATTTTTACACAACGGAATTTTTATGTCCTTATAAACAACAAATATCCTTCCCTACCATGAAAATCGTTTAGTAATTTTAACGAAAAATCAAAACATAGTAGGTCCATTACACTTCTTATGCAAATTTCAGTGTCAGGCCCAACGGCAATCGGCTTGATCTCTTTCAGTTAGCTGCAGTCTAATTTGTGTCACAAAAGGCTCAGTGATATCTAAGGAACCCTGAAACTCAAAGCTAAGATGACTTTCTATGGACTTCTGCCCCTCTCAGAGCTCATCCCCATGCCAAATAAATCATGCGTCTTATACCCAGGTAGAAATTCCAATTAGCCGTCTTCTAAGCCTCTAGTTCCTTTGCATCTTGGAATTAATCAAACTGCTTAAAGTACAACATATAAAAAACATCATTCCTAACACCTCACTGTTGATCAGGTGCCTAACCATCTGCATGCTGTCATCATGACTGCTCTAACTATTGCCTACACTTGGGAAAATTTGGCACTTTCCTCATAACAAGGCAACTTCCATCTTGCCTTACAGAGTAAGTTCAAAAACACCTTAAGCTTATATATTTTTTTTTTGATCACCTAACATAAACAGCAGTGCAGGAGACTTGACAGTATGTACGTGTAGTCTGAAATTGACAAGCACATTCGATCCGTGTGCAGCTAAAATTAACCTTTGAACAATCTCAAATCTTCAGTGAAGTAATGAAAAAATAAATCTCAAGGTGAAAGAATGTTCCAGATGTGAGTTTGCTCGCTGAGCTGGAAGGTTCGTTTTCAGTTGTTTCGTCACTTCTTTTTATTTGAAAAAATATACTTTATTCATAGAATGTACAAAAAATAAAACATTTATACACCTACCCAGTCATGCAAGCCACTCCGGGTTACCCCGGGGGTACGTACACCAACTAAAGGAAAAAAACAAAACAGAGAAAAAAAAACAAAGCAAAGAAACCCCCCCCCGGCAGTCGTCACCCCACACAGTCCCAGTTGGCCCCCTGACCAGTTGGGGAAGGCGCCAGCTGGGCCCAGTTACCAGATAGGATTCTTTTCCCTTTTCTGGACGAGGGGGCTCATACGGTGGTCTTTCCCCACCGCGCCTTGGCGGCGGCTGCCCCAAGCTTTAGCGTGTCCCTCAGCACGTAGCCCTGGACCTTGGAGTGCGCCAGTCTGCAACACTCGGTCGGGGTCAGTTCTTTCAGTTGGCAGACCAGCAAGTTGCGGGCAGACCAAAGAGCGTCTTTCACCGCATTGATGGTCCTCCAGGCGCAGTTGATGTTGGTCTCGGTGTGCGTCCCTGGAAACAGCCCGTAGAGCACGGAGTCCCGCGTCATGGAGCTGCTCTGGACGAACCTCGACAAATACCACTGCATCCCCCTCCAGACCTCCTGCGCGTAGGCACACTCCAGAAGGAGGTGATCGACAGTCTCGTCCCCCCCCCCGCAGCCACCTCGAGGGCAGCGTGCAGTGGTGCAGAGATTCCGGGCATGCATAAAGGATCTCACTGGCAGAGCCACTCTCACCGCCAGCCAAGCAATGTCCTTGTGCTTGTTTGAAAGTTCTGGCGATGAGGCATTCTGCCAAACGACTTTGGCAGTCTGCGTGGGGAACCACACGACGGGATCCACCCTCTCCTTTCCCCGAAGGGTCCTGAGGATACTACGTGCTGACCACTGCCTGACGGCCTTGTGATCAAAGGTGTTTCCTTTCAAAAATTTCTCCACGAAGGACAGGTGGTACAGAACGGTCCAACTACTCGGAGCGTTCCGCGGCAACGAGGCCAGGCCCATCCTTCGCAACACCGGGGACAGGTAGAACCTCAGTAAGTAGTGACACTTGGTGTTTGCATACTGAGGATCTACGCACAGCTTGATGCAGCCACACACAAAGGTAGCCGTAAGGGCGAGGGTGGCGTTCGGTACGCCCTTTCCCCCATTTCCCAGGTCTTTGTACATGGTGTCTCTGCGGACCCGGATGGAGGGGGACCGGAGCGTCCACCTGCCCAGCTTCTGCTTAAATTTGGCGATACGCTCCTCCCAAGTCTTAGTGCATGCCCCAGCTCCACCAAACCAAACACCCAGCACCTTCAGGTAGTCTGTCCTGACGGTGAAGGGGATGAAGGAGCGGTCGTCCCAGTTCCCGAAGAACATGACCTCGCTCTTACCCCTATTGACTTTGGCACCCGAGGCCAGTTCAAACTGGCCGCAGATGTCCAATAGTCTACTCACCGAGCGACAATCGGTGCAGAAGACGGCGACATCGTCCACGTGCAGGGAGGTCTTGACCTGAAGGCCTCCGCTGCCTGGGATAGTCACGCCCTTCAGGCTCACGTCCTTCCTGATGGAGGCGGCGAAGGGCTCCACGCAGCACACGAACAAGGCAGGAGAGAGCGGGCAGCCCTGCCTGACTCCAGATCTAACAGGAAAACTGTCTGATTCCCACCCATTGATCGAGACTGCGCTAACGATGTTGGCGTAGAGCAGCCGGATCCAATTGCGGATGCCTTCCCAGAACCCCAATTTGGAGAGGACGTCCCTCACGTAAGCATGAGAGACCCTGTCGAAGGCCTTCTCCTGGTCCAGGCTGACGAGGCAGGTGTCCACCCGCCTGTCCTGTACGTAGGCGATCGTATCCCTGATGAGCGCGAGGCTCTCAGCGATCTTCCTGCCCGGCACAGCACAGGTTTGGTCAGGGTGAATCACTGACTCCAGGACAGACCTGACCCGGTTGGCAATGACCTTGGCCAGGATTTCGTAGTCCACGTTCAAAAGTGAAATGGGACACCAATTCTTAATTTCTTCCCTCTCCCCCTTCCTCTTGTAAATGAGGGTGATGATGCCCTTCCTCATGGACTTGCACATTTCCCCTGCCCGAAGCGCACTATCGTACACCTCCAGCAGGTCCTGGCCAACCAGGCCCCACAGAGCGGAATACAGCTCGACTGGTAAGCCGTCACTTCCGGGAGTCCTATTCCTCTGCAAGGACTTAAGGGCTCTGGCCAGCTCGTCCAGGGATATCGGCCGGTCCAACCACTCCCTCGTGCCGTCGTCTAAGACCTCTGTGATAGACGACAGGAACGACTTGGAGGCCGTGCTGTCCGTGGGCTTCGTGTCGTACAATCCGGCATAGAAGGATCTGCTGATCCTCAAAACGTCGGGCCGAGACGACGTCACCGAGCCGTCGTCCTCCTTCAGCCAGCTAAGCACAGAGCTCTCTTTGTGCACCTTCTGAAAGAAGAAACGCGAGCACGTCTCGTCCTGCTCCACGGAGCGGACCCTGGACCGGAAGATTATCCTGGAGGCCTCCACGGCGAACAGCGAGGCTTGCTGGCCCCTAACCTCGCGGAGGTCCTCCGTGACATCGACCCCCATCAACTGCAGAAGGAGCAGGTTCTGCACCCTTTTCTGGAGTCGCGACAGCTTTCCCCGCCTCTCTCTTGCCTTCTGAACACCCTCGAGGACAAAGAACCTCTTGATGTTCTCCTTCACCATCTCCCACCAGTCGCCTGGAGACTCAAAGAGGGGTTTCACGGTTCTCCAACCGGCGTACTCCCACTTAAGCTCCTCGACGTTCTCTGGGGTCAACAGAGTCGTGTTGAGCTTCCACGTCCCCTTGCCGGCCGGCTGGTCGTCCTGTAAGTGACAGTCGGCCAACACGAGGCAGTGGTCAGAGAAGAACACCGGCTCAACGCTGGTGGACCTGACCGAGAACGTCCGTGACACAAACAGGAAGCCTATCCTTGAGCGGATACACCCGTCTGGCCGTGACCAGGTGTACCTCTGCTGCGCTCCGTCTGCAGGGGAGCTGAAGACGTCGAGCAGCTTGGCGTCCTTGACCGTGCCCATCAGGAATCTGGACGTGACGTCCAGTTGAATCCCCCCACCCGCTGTCCCCAGGCCGTATCTTCCATCTGCATCAATGATGCAGTTGAAGTCTCCGCCTAGGATGACCGGCCTGGACGTAGCCAGCAGGGGTGGAAGCCGCTGCAGGACAGCCAACCGCTCACTCTGTACCGCTGGGGCGTACACGTTGATCAGCCTCAGGGGAGCATTCCTGTAGGTGATGTCAGCCACTAGGAGGCACCCCCCCCCACCACCTCCTGAACTTGAGAGATGGTGAAGTTGCGCCCCCGCAGCAGAATAGCCAGGCCCGAGGAGCAACAGTCGTTACCCCCCGACCAGATCGAAGGCCCACAGGTCCAGGCGCCGGACCATTTCCCGTACCTGCCGAGGTGCGGTATCCCGCACTCCTGCGGAAACAGGAGGTCCGCCTTGATGGTGGTCAGGTAGGCCAACGTGGACACACATCTCGCGGTTGACTTGACGCTGCGCACATTAATGCTCGCAATTCGTACCCCCATTGTGGGCAGTGACCGCAGTACCCTCCCCAAGTCCAAGGTCCAGCCCCTCCATCTGTCCCGTCATGCCCATTGCCCGGGCTAACTGCTGGATGCTCTCCGGGCTCAGGAAACCGTCTGTGCTGCCTTCCAGGTGGCATCCCCCCGTCAGGGGTGCGGAGGCAGCAGGGTCCGGCTCCGGGTCAGGCTGGGGACGCGCTGTTTCCTCCTTCCCGCCTGGAAGTTCCGGGGGGCCCTCCAGTGCTCCAGCGGCACTTGACTGGGTGTCGGAGTGAGCCTCAGGACGCCTCCCGTCACCTGGAAGCGGGGTGCTGCTTTCCTTCCCCCTCGAGACCTTTAACTTCTGCTTCGGGTGGGCCCTCTCCGAATCCTCCTCGTCAGAGGAGCTCTTATACCCCCATGTAGCTGCCTCTTCCCGCCTGATTGTTGCGGTTCCTGGGCCCGTTGACGCACCTTCCTCCTCGCTTTCCGGACCGTTGTCCACTCCCCTGGGTCGCCTGTCGCTGCCTCCATTGGCTCCGGTTGTCGGGGGGGGGGGGGATCGGAGCCTGCAGGGGTGCTTTGCTGGCCTCGGGCCCATCCTGCAGGGCTGGGCCCTCCTGCACAGCCCGGCCCTCCTGCACATTAGTGGGGTCCTTGCTGGGCCCTGGTGCCTTCCTCTCCTCTGGGGGGGCTGGCCCCGCATTTCCCCTGCCGGCGACCTGGGCGTAGGTGGTACCCCGCCGCGGGCATGCCCTATAGAAGTGGCCCGCTTCCCCGCAAAGGTTGCAGCTTCTCTCTCGTGGGCAATCCTTTGCAAGGTGTCCCTCCTCCCTGCAGATGGTGGCTTTGCAGTCGGCCGCCATGTGACCTGACCTACCACAGGCATGGCAGATTTTAGGTTGCCCTGCATAGGTCAGGTAGCCCCTGCTCCCGCCGATCGCGAAGCTGGACGGTGGGTGTGCCACATTCCCGTCTGCGCCCATCCTCAGCGTCACCTTGACCTGCCTCTTACTCGTCCAGATGCCAAAGGGGTCCACGATGTCAGTTAGGTCCCCTTCCACCTTCACATACCTTCCGAGGAAGGTCAGGACATCAACTGCTGGCACATGCGGCTTGTACATGTGTACAGTCACCATACGGCTCCTCTGTGCTGGCATCACAAACAGTGGGACAGCGGTCAATACAGAGAGGGGGCCCTCACCTCCTTTCTCTTTGAAAACCTCCAGGAAGCGCTCGCAAAGCTTGGCACTCCAGCAGGTCACGTCGTAAAAACCTCCTCCGGGGAAATCCTGCAGGCAGTAAATGTCTGCAGCAGCTGCAGAACCCACAACAGTCCAACAGGACCCTCTTCACGAAGAAGGTGCGTTCCACAGGTGCACCTTCATCCACCTTCTTTACAGAAACACAGATGGTGTTCCGGACCCCCTGACCTGGGGCACGAGCACTTGCCACAGCCATCGTTGCAGGTTGGCTGCTCCCCTGAACCAGCGTTAGACCAAAGCCAGCATTAAGATCCACTGGTCGCAAGGGTGCACAGCCAACCCGACGTCCTCCTTTCACCTCCAAGATAGCACTCTCGTCCTCTCGGTCTTTATTGTGTTCGAGATGTAAGCTCGTTCACTGAGCTTGCCGGTTTGTTCCCAGATGTTTCGTCACCATTCTAGGTAACATCAACAGTGCGCCTCCGATGAAGTGCTGGTGTTATGTCCCGCTTTTTATTTATCTGGTTCGGTTTCCTTGGGTTGGTGATGTCATTTCCTGCGTTGGTGATGTCATTTCCTGTTCTTTTTCTCAGAGGATGGCAGATTGATTTGGAGCCAATCTACCATCCTCTGAGAAAAAGAACAGGAAATGACATCACCAACACGGGAAATGACATCACCAACCCAAGGAAACCTAACCAAATAAATAGAAAGCGGAACATAACACCAGCACTTCATCGGAGGCGCACTGTTGATGTTACCTAGAATGGTGACGAAACGTCTGAAAACGAACCTTCCAGCTCAGCGAACAAACTCACATCCAGAACTTCAACCTGAGTTACGAATCTCCTCAAAGCTCGCTAGTGAAAGAATGTATTCAGATAATTACCAATTAAACCTTAAAGAAACACAACCCTACCTTAGGAAAATAAATATTATGTAATACATCACATGACTTTTTTTCAAAATAAAGAATAGTTTTATCCAACTGAATTAGCAAGTGTCTTGTAACATCACTGATATTACGTCAATAGAATGCTTACATAAATCACATCCTCATCACATGCATGAAAGGTCACACAAAAAGATGTAGGTTCCTCAAATCTCCCAGGAACCAATCATAAGACACTTACTTCAGCATCTCCAGCCATATTTATTGAAAGCTTCTTTCCAAGTTTTGTGCAGCCTTTCTTACTGCAGAACCTAACTTTAAATAGTATTTGGCATTAAGTGTTGAATTAAATCACCACACAATCACAGAATTGAGACAGGAGAGAACTTCCCACATCCTGGGGAAGAAAATGAAGCATTACTAAGAAAGACACATTTGAAGCACCTTAGATATTTCCTACATTAAAGATGCGATACGAGTTGCATTTTTTTATTGAATTAGGTTTTAAATATTTCTTTTACAATCACAAACATTCCCATTTCTATTAGAATTTCATTGTGCGTACTCCAGTTTATCTTCAAAAACTTGGAGAAAATCTTGAAAAATTAGTACAACCTTATTTGAACAAAAACCAAAGTCCATTTCATCCATTTTAAAAGGGTATCAACATCAGATTTCAAAGGAAAAAGATTAACTAAATTATCTTTTTATTACTGTTACCAAAACCACAAATAAAATAAACAGCAAAAGTATAGGAACAAATGCTTGAACGCACTGGAGGGATCCCTTGAAATCTCATACAGCTACTCTAAGGACCTTCTAAAATATTAAAGAAATTGCTCTGGACTTTACCCGATGCACATAATAATACAGCATTTTTGCTCACATTCTACAGATAACACCGACTTTCTGATGAAGAGTCTAGACCAGAAACGTCAGCTTTCCTGCTCCTAAGATATTGCTTGGCCTGCTGCGTTCACCCAACTCCACACTTTGTTATTTCTGACTTCCAAAAAACTGCGATTAAATTCTCCATTAAATGGCTGTTACATAAGCTTAGGGCAATGGCTCCCATCCAATGGGTTAAATAAATAATGACAGATTGAGAAAGGCAAAGGTGCAGGAAGACCTGGATGTCCTCATAAACAGAGTATGCGTGGAAGTGCAGTGGGCAGCGAAGACGACCAAAGGAATATTGGGCATCACAGCAAAAGAATGACTACAGGAGCAGGGATGTCTTCTCCTATAGGGCCTTGGGGAAACCACACCTGAGGAATGGTTCACAGTTTTGGTCACCTTAGCTGAGTCCATTGTGGGGGTTCAATGAAGGTTGACCTGACTGATTCTTGGGACGGCTGGGTTGACATCCAAGATCGGTAAAGACTATTTTCACTCCAGTTTAGAAGAATAATAGGGGAAATCTGCGATACTAGTGAAATTCCTGTTCGCGTGTGCATGTGGCGGGGGGGGGGGGGGGCAGTGCTTGGCTGTTTGCCTCATCTGTGCCCCTCATGACGTTGTGGGCCTCTATGGGTTCAGTCTCCTGTGCTTGGGGGAAGGGTCTGCAGGCGACAGCCGAACAGGCCGCTCCTTGTTTGCTCAGGCCTTCCAGTCTCAGTTGTCAACATGAACAGGTTAGGCAAAAGGGCCAGTTTCCATGTCGTTACACTCTATGACTAAAACAGGGTAAACACAGGCAGAATGTTCCTGATGGCGAAGAAGTCAGACCCAGAGGTCACAGTCTAAAAATACAGGGTAGGCTATTTAGGACCGAGATGGTAGCCATTCCTTCACCTAGACAGTGGTGAACCTGTGAAGTTCGCTGCCACAGAAAGCAGTTGAAGCCTGAACATCAAATGCTTTTGAAGAGAAAACAGATTGAGTTCTCAGGAGTAAAGTGTTCAAGGAGTATGGGTGTGGAAGTGGGAACAGAGTACTTAGCAAGATGATCATGTTGAATAGCTATGCAGGCTCAAAGACTGAAAACTTACTCCTGTTTTCTGCTTCTTTACATTATCAAGCACTTTTCCTTACAGCAAGAAAACACTTAATCAAAGATTTTCTTCTTGCACTCTTCAGGACAATTTGTAATACCATGAATAAGGGCTAAACTAATTGGGCCTATTTTTCAGTGTTCAAGCTCTGGACAACTATTCATAAAAGGAAAATAAAACTGCCTCTAACCTCATTTTTTTTAAGTTGAAATGTCACTCTGTGCCCAATAGCTGCAGAAAGCAGCCAGTGAGAAAGGTAAATATTCCAAGTTTTTGCATAAAACAGAACTCAAAAGACAAGATTTTAATCTATACTAAGCATGGTCTATCCAGAAATGTAGATGGCGGCCTTGGGCTTCACAAGGCCAAGTACCAGCCAGCCACATGGCTTAACTTGTATATCATGTGAGCAAAATTGTGGTGAATACATCAAACCTTTAAAAAGATATTCTTATCAAATAGTCTGGAATGCAGGTTCCTCCCCAGTACAAAGCAGACAAGGACATGGAATTTATCAGTAATATTTAATCAAACTAGCCATGCCAAAACACGAGTTCAGTCAAGTATAATGAGCCTTCCGTTAGAGGTATGGTACAGCACAGATGTGCTCCTTGTGCAAATTTTCTGAAATCCCAGACTACTCTTTTCTATGTGTCAATGATAAAGGAGTTTAGCTTCCTGCCAATATTTCCAAAGTTTTCAGTGGTAAAAATTATACATAAGAAAATACACGAACCTAAATAATCAATTTGTTTATTCAAATTCACCTTGGCATAGCCTCATTAAAGAATCATTTTCTTCAAATTTATAACCTGACCACTATATCCAGGAAGAGTCAATTAAACACTCATCGACACAGCGATCACATAACTTTACAAAAAAAGTTAAATTTTCCCGATTTTACTCTTTCAAGGGCATTCCAAGCTTAAAAAGGGTAACTATATGCTCAGGAAGAATTCAGAGTAGGTACCAATGTCTGTTAGGCCATACAGGAATTGGCACAGTTCAGGCAATACCAATTATTTGAAAAGCAACTTATTTCACAAAACTTTCCATTTTCTATATCAACAATATAATCCCGGTAAAATGTTTGGTCAGTTTTGCAAGTTACAGGGGAGGACGTAGCCATCTGACTTCTGTGGGTATCAGTCTGATATCACAATAGCATTTCTTTGCAGGAAAAAAAAGTTGACTCCAGAACATTCCGAATCACACAAAGCACTTGTATTCACAGTGATCAACAAAAAAGAGCTGCAAGAATCTTAATTTCCTTAAAGACTGTCAGAAGGCAACCTGAAAAAGCGTGATAACAAAGTGTGGGGCTGGATGAACACAGCTGAGCTGCTGCTTGGCCTGCTGTGTCCATCCAGCCCCACACTTTGTTATCTTGGATTCTCCAGCATCTGCAGTTCCCATTATCTCTGAAAAAACGTGAATCACTTCACCACAGAGACAGAAAGTAGACTTTAAATAATCATTTCTGGTAGACTGAAATAATTGCACCATTTAAACTTGGTGCAACAATGTCTTCAGCGGCACTCCCAACTTCCCTCCATGACTTTACTTTAAGGATTACTATCTAACAGGAAAAACATCTGAGGATAGCACTGATAGCTGTGGTGGTTGCAGTAAAGTCAAGGGGTGAGGATTTCAGCAGAAAATTTAGTTAGTAGTACCATTTGAGGCACTTTCTAATGATATTGACAATACAATGTTAGAGGGTCAGCTTCAAGTTAAACAGTTAGACGATAAAACTGGGGATGATTTGTATTCTGCAAAGAGACTCAAAACTTTTTACTGAGAAAATTTCAGAGGGAAGTAATGAGAAAACTGAATCCATAAACAGAATATCTGGAACTTATGAAATTGAACCTTGACTAGCTGCACAGAAAAACCTGCCATACTGAAAACTCTTGCTTATCTTATACATCCCTAAAATCATTGGCTTTTATTCAAAAATCATTCCCCTAAGCATACCATCTTGGAAAACTGTAGCTAATATCATGCATCTTTTCAAACAGAATGCACAGTGCTGAGTAGTACCCAGTATATAAGCCTAAGTTTTAAACAGGCAGAATGAGAGGTGATATCAAACAGTGTAAAAATATCTGAGTGCCCCAATTATTTCCCACTATCTGGCAACTGTAATTATTTCCTTGGTCATAAAGATGATTGAGTCCGAGCAAACAACCTAGGCCAGGTGCAGTACCATCCCTCTACAAGTATTACATTGAATAGGGTGCAGAAAAGACTTACAAGGACGTTACCGGGACTGGAGGGTTTCACTTAGAAGGCTGGGATTTTTTTTCCCCCCAAACGTAAGAGTATGAGGGGTGACCTCCTAGAGGTTTAGAAAATCATGACAGGCATTGATAAGGTGAATAGCAAAGGTCTTTTCCCTATGGTAGGGGAGTTCAAAACTAGAGGGTATAGTTTTACAGTGAAAGGGGAACATATATAGAATGAACTGCCAGAGGAAGTGGTAGAGGCAAGTACAACTACAACACTTAGAAGACTTTTGGACAGGTACACAAATAGGAAAGATTTAGAGGGATTTGGGCCAAACACTGACAAATGGGATGAGATTAGTTTGGGAAACCTGGTCAGCATGGACAAGTTGGACTGAAAGATCTGTTTCCATGTGAAATGAGTATAACTCCACAGGTACTATCACTCCTAGGTCTATAATTTACACTGTGATAAGTATTAGCTGTTATACATCTATTATTTAAATGTTTCTCTCTATACATTTCCATGCGCATAAAACAAATGAGGCGATAAATTGTATTTGCCAATCTGCCAGAATGGACTAATTTCTTCACCCAATCACTCTGGATACTGAACCAACTGGTTCAGTAATTAAAAGATGTGTTTTCTGGCTTTTCAAAACATTTGCCTTCAGATCTCCCCAATACCGTGGTCCATATTCCTCCACCTACAAGAGCTCAGTTTAGAGACCCATTCTTAACTCCGCAGTGCCTTGCCTTCTCAAATTTCTACCTTGCTTTAAAACTATTACGTTGTCAGTCAAACAATGAATTTAGGGATATAAAAGATAAGTAATGAATCAAAGAATCACTCTGCTGGTCCACTTGCTAAACAAAAGCTGAACCAATTTCCTCACTTGCTTTGAAATTAATTAAGGAATCAACTGAGGTAACAACAAATAAGGTCTGTCTGCAACACCACTCTCCACTCCTCTCCACCCTCACTCCTTCCATTAAAGTCATGGTTTAAAATAACTTTGCAGTCAGGAACATTGTGCACTGAAAAATACAATAATAATTTGTTACAATGACCACCACTGCAAGCGATCTGTAATATATGCATGAAAGGAGTTAACAATTGTACTTTTCCTTCATTGCTTTATTCTCATTACCTCGAATGTGATGTAATTTTGATCTTGGTATCTGCGATTCCTTTATTCTTGTCAATAGTAATAGGAGCAACAATAACAAAGTAAATGGAAAATATGCCATTTTCTGGTGCGTGGTATGACCATTCCCATCAAAATGGCAGAAAAGTTAATATCTGAAAGTTACAGGGTATCACCTGATTGCCCACAGAACCAGGTAATGAGGATTTTTTGTAAAAAAAAAGTTGAAATCAGAAGGACACTGCAGAGGGGAGATTCAGAGGCAGCTAGCATAATCCTGATTCCAGGTTCCTATTTAATAATAGCAATTTTTTTTGGGCGGTGAAGAAGTGTTGGGCATAGAACATAGAATATTACAGCGCAGTACAGGCCCTCAATCTTGCGTCGACCTGTGAAACCAATCTGAAGCCCATCAAACCTACAGTATTCCATTATCATCTATATGTTTACACAATGACTATTTAAATGCCCTTAAAGTCGGCGAGTCTACTACTGTTGCAGGTAGGGCATTCCATGCCCTTACTACTCTGAGTAAAGATGTTGTGCAGTAGTTGTATGCCTCAGTTGGTAGCATGCTTGCTCAATAAATTTCACTGACTGGAAGCCCTCCTTTCAGACCCTTATACAAGAAACTCCAGACTGACCTTTCAGTACTGTCTTGAGTGTACTGCACTGGCAAAGGTTTTGGATGAAACATTCCAACGCAAAAACACAAAGGATACACAATACATTTCAAAAAAGAGCAGCGAAGTTCTCCTCAGCACTCTGACCAATGAGTTTTGAGAAGATTTGTAGCTCAGGTTGAGTTTCTGGATGTGAGAGTTTGCTCGCTGAGCTGAAAGGTTAGTTTTCAGAAAAAGAAGAAAAGAAAAAATAACTAACCTTCCAGCTCAGCGAGCAAATTCACATCCAGAAACTCTGACCAATATTTAGCAATATCAATCAGCAGCACTGAAGCAGATTATCTGGTTATCATCACACTGGTTTTATGCCATCTGGCTGAGCAAAACTGTCAGTTACATTTCCTACATTACACCAGTAATAGCACATTGTTTTTAATAAGCTGTAAAACACTTTGGAATGGCTTCAGACTGTGAAAGGCCTTACAATAGTGCAAATATATTTTCCACAGCCTCCACAAACAGGGAAAAAAAGCTTATTAACTTATTCTTTCAGCTTCTTTCTGCACAGATACTACCAGATTGCCATTTCCAATATTTCTTTCTGTTGTTTCTTTAGCACAAAGGAATAAACAAGTCTTCTTGAATAAACGAGTCTTCATTTAGTAACATGTGGAGCTGGAATGATTTCGGTATACTGACTTAGTAATTAAGCAATGAAGGCATTAGTATCCAGATCAAAATTTCATAGAACGTAAATTCCATATTGATTTAGGATTCAATGTATTTGAATAGTCCATAATAATTTAACTTTTACAAGAAAAAAAATTCAGTACGAGGTCCAACACCAAAAGGAAATACATGAAGTTGAAATTATTGCATGCCCAAAAAATACGGAGAATATTTGACTAGAACAATGTAGTACTGGATAGAATAATACAAAAAAATTTGCCTCAGCTGTAAATACTAGTCTCTCCAGTAAATAAAATTCTCTGGAAAGCCAGTTGCAGAAAAATGTAAAACAGCAACACAAGTTGTCATGAATGGAGATTGAACAATCTCGCTTAGAAAGTGAAGTTCAGTCAGATTCAAATAGGTTTTACAGGTTTCATGTTCTACCTTAAGAATTCCTAGTTCCAATTCTTGGAATTTTGACTCCCACCGCTGGCCCCCCTCCCCCATTAGAATTGCATCCTTTATTCTAAACTAAACTTCAAATTATTATCAGATAATAGCAAATAAATCTCAAGCTGGAAAATTACTCTGTGGCATCTGAATCACAGATGAGGTTGTGGATTTGTAAGTATACTGCCAACATATTGTACAGACTTCTCAGAACTCAAAAGCCTTTCTTGTAAACAAAGACATCAGTCTGGGACTCTGCAGGAGCAGAATTCATAGGTAGTTTGAATATCTTCCGTTAGATGATAGGATCATTAGATCAATTTACAGAAAGCAATTCTTATGCTCTCATTCCTTTAACATCAAAGTCTAACTGCTGTTAAGTAAACATGGTTTGTGATCCATCAGAATTTAACTGATACGCTTCATTTGCGGCTGAGGCGGCTATTGCTGGGGTTATTTTCTGTAGAAGAGAGAGGGATGAGGAGAAATTTAATTGTGTATGGCGTAGCTTGGATAGTTCAATGCCGAGAAGACAAATTTATAATAATTGATAGAAAGAATAAAAAGGGACATGGAGAAGTTATTTTCAATCCTTATAAAGTGGGGGAAGTCTTTAAGTCACTGTTTGAAAGGACAGAAGAAGCAGAAGCACTCTTCATGGTTGAAGTTTGACATGGATTTGTGCCCATGTAACCCAGAGGAGTAGATATTGATAGCTGGGAGGCGTTATTCTACAGGGAGAAACAACAGCCAACTTAAGCACATCAGTCGCCACGAAAATAAAACCTGAGGATAAAGTGATTAGATAACCTATTTTAGTCACACTGGTTACAATGCACACTGATAATCAGGGGTTCACTTTTTACTAGTAGCTGACAAGAAAATGAATAATTACTATTGATAATTAACAGTGTTGTTGCTGTTTATTGCTCATCATTACTGGTCAACTAACTGTAGAACATATTCAGTTATTTTTACATAAAAGGTTTGGAAATGAAACAAACAACAAACGCATCATTTTCCCAACAAAACTTAAGCAAGAATACTGCACTTAGGGAAATAACTCCAAAAACTATGCTCGGAGTTTGAGAATGAAAACCCAAAGTCTAAGGTCAGCACGTTTCGAAAGCAATCTGGCACTTCAAAGTAAACCTCTGTTTTCAGTAAATTTTCATGCTCCACTTATTACAAGCAAACCCCCGAAAATCGCGAAAAAGTGAACCGTCCCTCCGTTAACATTTAAAAGCAAGATTATCCTAAATGCGAGTTCACTAATTTTGGATTCGTCAAAGCTATGGAGAGTAAGAGTTAACATATCTCAAAAACAGTCTACCAAGGCAAAAACTGATAGATTACTTTGATTTGCCTCATTTTAATCCCGGTGACAGAGCCTAATCTTTGCGTGTGGCCTGTCAAGCCTGGCGCATGAGGCAGCCCGAGAGCCTGAAAAAGTGTAAAAGTCCCCGCCCCCTTAAAAAAATATATATCACCCCCATGCCAACAATAAAAAGTGCCTAGTGGATTCGAAGGAGCAAAGTAATACTCACATAGGGTCCAAGGCCCTTGACAACCAAGATCTGAAAGCGTCCAGATTCTCTATGATCATCTTCCTAAAGTGAACGGCCCGGTCACTGCTGCACCATCAGAATCTCAGGGCCCGCATTGGAAGTCCACCAGCGAACATGACAACAAACCGGAGCAGAACCCAGGCCGCACCGCACCGTGCGACCAAACACGAACCTGTGTGTGATCGACAGAATTGTCTTCCAATCAGCGACCGGTCCCCGCCGCGCGGGCCAATCAGAACGGTGTGGAGTGCGGGTCAAGGAGGCGGTAGCGAGTTAGGTTGTACCCAACGGCCTCATGGAGGGGAGGGGGAAAAGAAGAGAGGAGCAATCGATCGATCTCAATTTCGGTTTCCTCTCCCCACTCTCGCAGAGGGGAATAGAAACAAGAAAGAAGTTGAAACGCGAGTTTTGGGAGAATGAATGCTCTTTTAAAGACAAACAGCACATCTACTTGAAGACGAAAGGAGGGGGAAAGAAGGAGGAGAAATAAAAAAAATGCCGCACTGCTCAATCAAACCTGAAAACGTCGTGCGGGCGCGTACCGTTTGATAGGCAGCAGGACCGTCCAATCAGAATGGGGCGATCTGACGGCTCAGCCTGATCATTGGACGGCCGGCCTGTAGAAGGCGGGACAGCCGAACGCCTCGCGCGACCAACAGAACAAATGGACGTTTCGTAGTGACGAAGAGCGAGAGAGAGAGAAAAAACAGCGCCAAGCCGTGATGTTTTCTTTTTATCGTTATGATTAACGTATTTGGTGAGAGGGACAAAAAAAATGACTGAATTACTGAACAAAACGCACCAGGCACGTCACTGCGTGATCGGACGTCGGTCTGCCCCCCCCCGACGTATCGCCGTGAAAATCTATTATCGCGAGAGCAGCCCACCTCACCCGCATGTTTTTTGCGGCAAAGCTGTCTCCTAGCAACCAGAGGTGTCTGTAATTGCACAGCAGCGACCAGTCATCATAATGTAATGGTACATAAGTGCAGGATATAAAGAAAAAAAAGCTGCCGGCCCATACTTTTCCATAGCCTGCATTTCTGTTTGTAAATATCTTTCCTGAGATGTGAGCATCGATGGCGACGGTGGAACTTATCGCTCATCCCAAAACGCGCTGCGTGATGGGCTACCTTCTTGAATAGCCGGTCGGTGGCTGGCTCGTTACCCCGTTTTGATCGTCTACGCGCGTATTGGAGTCCGATTTCCAGGATATCAGCTGTTTTTCCTGACCTTTGGGTTGTGATGCGTTCGCAGTTAGAACGTCAGGGACCGGAGTCGGCCATTCAGCTCCCAGAGCCTGTTTCACCGTTCAATTAGATCATGGCTGATCTGTGTCCTCGCACGATCAGCTGTCTTTCTCCCATACCCCATAATAGCTTTTCTTAACAAAAGTTTAGAACAAATTCAGAACTGGCTTGGCATCAAGTGCCATTTCTGAAAGATTTGTAAACCTCTACCAGCCTTTGTGTGTGAGAGTATTGCCGAACTTGCCCCTGAATGGACTGGCCCTAATTTCTGTACTGTGAACCCTACTGCAAGAATCTCCAACCAGCAGAAATTGTTTATGTCTTTCTATTATGCCATTTCCATCAGATCACTGCTCAACCTTCTAAAGTTGAGAGAAAACAGGCCTAATTTGTATATCTCTCCTATCTGATTTGAGTTATTGTGATGTGTACCAAAGTACAGTGAAAAGCTTTGTTTACGAGCAGTCCAGGCAGACAATAATAAGCAAGGACATATAGATCATAGGGTGAAAAAAAACTTAGAGGCATATAAGTTATGCCATACGGGCCATGCTGGAGCCACAGTCAATGGATGTAAAGCTGGAAAAGTTCAGCAGGTTAGACAGCGTCCGAGAAGCAGGAAAGTCAGTGTTTCGAGTTGAAACCCTTTGGCCTGAAACATTGACTTTCCTGCTCCCTCAGATGCTGTCTGACCTGCTGTCCTTTTCCAGCTTCACATTCATGGATGGAAGGTTGGTTTCCGTGATGTTCTGTGCACGCAACCTTCCGTAGTTTCTACTGGTCCTGGGCAGAGCACGTGACAGGCTGTTATGCCCCCATACAGTATGCTTTCAGTGGTGCACCGGTAAAAGTTGGTGAGGGTCCAAATGGACATGCCAAATTCCCTGAACCACCTGAGGAAGAAGAGGCATTGTTGAGCCTTCTTGACCATCACATCTATGTGGGAAGTCCAGGACAGGTTGCCAGTTATCATCACTTGTAGAAACTTGATACTCTCCACCCTCTCATCATCAGCTCTGTTAATGCAGATGGGATGTGTCCTCCTCCTTCCTTGCTGAAGTCAATTACCAGTTCTTTAGTTTTGCCGACGTTGAGAGAGAGGTCGTTCTCACCGAACCACATCACCAAGCCCTCTTTGTCCTTTCTGCATTCTGATTTGTCGTAGTTAGATATCTGTCCTATCATGGTGATATCATCAGCAAACTTGTAGATGGTGTTTATTCAGAATTTAGCAACATTGTCATGGGTGTACGGGGGTACAGATGGGGGCTGAGGATGCATCCATTGGGAGGGGCTCCAATATTGATGTTATCGTGGAGGAAGTACAGTTGTCTGTCTTCACTGATTGCAGTATGTGGGTCAGAAAGCTGAGAATCCAGTTGCAGAGGATGGAGCCGGGACCAAGGGTCTCAGAGTTTTGAGATCAGCTAACTTAACAATTGAATGCCATGTATCATTCCTGGAAACCTACATTGTACTCTTTCTAAGGCAATATATCCTTCAGGTGTGGTGCTCAGACCTACTCAGAGCACTCCGAGTAATCAAGGGAACCTAATCAGCAGAAATTATGATTTAGAAGAAAAGAGAAATGATTGTTCCCAGGGGCCAATAGACAGATAGATATTATGAAGAGCTCCCAAAGGAGTAATGCACAGTATCCACCTTAAGCACTGGAGAAATACCACCAGCAATGCCTTAGCACAATCCCCAAATCTAATGACAAGAAACAAGTGACAAGAAAAGTAGTCCAACAAGAGCATCTTCTCCCAAGATAACCTGTCCAGCTTTGAAGTATAAATCATTTAAAACTAGCTCCACTTATCAAGAAGTTATATGTCTGCCTGAAGCCAGATTTCCAAAGCATCTTCTATATTTATAACTCCATTCAGTCAAGATATTGCAGGAGAACGAAACAAACACTTTAATCAAACATCTTTTATTCTTCGAAACATCTTTAAAGAGATCCAGCATCTTTATTGACACCTGTGATCGAACACATCCAGGAATTTCATTCGGAAACTGAAGAGGCGGAGTGAAGAAGTTGGAGGGAACAGACAAATCTCCAAACAATCCCTATTTCCACCTCTTACAGCTCTACCTGCCTCACAAATAACTCACAGGAAAAAAAAGAACAGAAGGAGAGACTAAAATTACATCATGTTACTTAACAAATTTGCTTACCTTAGATTCAATGAGACTTTTGTTGAAACAAGTTAAAGTAAAGCACAAATTTGATAAATGGATGAGGAACAAATAAATGAATAATCCATTTTATTCTTTATTTATTTATGGGATGAGGGCATCGCTGGCCAGGCAACATTTATTGCCCATCTCTAAATGCCCAGAGGGCAAGTTAAGAGTCACCGACATTGCTGTGGATCTGGAGTCACATACAGGTTAGACCAGGTAAGGATGGCACTTTCTGTTCCTAAAGGACATTAGTGAACCAATGGGTTTTTCCAACAATTGACTGTGGTTTTATGATCATCAGTAGACTCATAATTACAGGGTTTTTTTAATTGATTTCAAATTCCACCATCTCCCACGGCAGGATTCAAACCCAGGACCCCAAAACATTATCTCTCTCCCATTGCAACTCTCTTGTAATCTCTTCGGCCTTGAAACTGCTCGACCATGTCCTGAAGCAAACCAGGTACCACAGCCACATCACCTTCCTCAGCACCTGCCTACGGAACCAGATCATCCCCAAGGGACTACAGTCCACATTTCAGCCTTCCCAATTTGGCCCCAACCGTGACCACCTCTACACCCAGAACATTCAGACCCTTCAGAAGCGTTTCTCCCTGCGAGTCCTGAAACAGACACTTGCAGCCATGCGCCGGCACCTCCACACACTGCAATCCAGCCTGCCCCAGCTCAGAGCCTCCCTCTCCCAGACCTGCAAAGGACCTCTGCTGTTTTTTATCCTCCGCAGGATCCACAGACTGAATACCCAGTTTCACTCAGCTTTACTGGACACCAAAAATCGTAAGTACAACCAACTCACGGGCCCCTGCCACCCACAAGAGGATTCCTGCGCCTCCCAAATCCCGACTCTGTCCCTGCCCCTCCCCCACCATGCACCCGCCGCCATTGACCATGAGGACACGGCCGGAGACCCCACTGATGACGTCACATCCGCCTCCGCCGGCCACAGAACTTCCGGAACCGCTGCTGCAGTCACCACCTCCACGTCCAGGTACAACACCTCACACACCACCCTCACCGCAGCTGCTGCCGCCCACCCCGATACTCCAACCGCCGACGGAACCCCGCCCACGGCCGACGACCTCATCGCTCCGCCCACAACCTCCACAGCCAGCAACCCCAGAGAAGACAGCCACACTGAGCCCTGCCGCATCTTCACCATCCCCCCAGACCTCCCACTGACTGAGGACGAACGGTCAGTCCTTAGTAAGGGGCTCACCTTTGTCCCCCTACAACCACACATCAACGAATACCAGTCACGGTTGGACATAGAGCAGTTTTTCTGCCGTCTTCGCCTCCATGCCTACTTCTTCAACCGGGAACCTAACCCTCCTTCCACTGTCCCCTTCACCCGCTTCCAACACAAGTCCTCCTCCTGGACACCACCCCCAGACCTCCTACCCTCCCTCGACCTCTTCATCTCCAACTGCCATCGAGACATTAACCGCCTCAACCTCTCACCCACTCCAACCTCTCCCCCGCAGAACGGGCAGCCCTCCGCTCCCTCCGCTCCAACCCCAACCTCACCATCAAACCCGCAGACAAGGGTGGCGCAGTAGTAGTATGGCGCACTGACCTCTACATCGCCGAGGCCAGACGCCAACTCTCCAACACCACCTCCTACCGCCCCCTCGATCATGACCCCACACCCGAGCACCAAACCATCATCTCCAACACCATTCATGACCTCATCACCTCAGGGGACCTCCCAACCACAGCCTCCAACCTCATTGTTCCCCAACCCCGCACGGCCCGTTTCCATCTCCTTCCCAAAATCCACAAACCTGCCTGCCCTGGTCGACCCATCGTCTTAGCCTGCTCCTGCCCCACCGAACTCATCTCCACCTATCTGGACTCCATTTTCTCCCCTTTGGTCCAGGAACTCCCCACCTACGTCCGTGACACCACCCACGCCCTCCACCTCCTCCAGGACTTCCAATTCCCTGGCCTATACACCTGCATTCCGCATGCAGATGGCCTCAAGGCCCTCCGCTTCTTCCTGTCCCGCAGGCCCGACCAGTCCCCCTCCACCGACACTCTCATCCGCCTAGCTGAACTCGTCCTCACCCTCAACAACTTCTCTTTTGACTCCTCCCACTTCCTACAGACTAAAGGGGTGGCCATGGGCACCCGCATGGGCCCCAGCTATGCCTGCCTCTTTGTAGGTTACGTGGAACAGTCCCTCTTCCGCACCTAAACAGGCCCCAAACCCCACCTCTTCCTCCGGTACATTAATGACTGTATCGGCGCCGCCTCTTGCTCCCCAGAGGAGCTCGAACGGTTCATCCACTTCACCAACACCTTCCACCCCAACCTTCAGTTCACCTGGGCCACCTCCAGCACGTCCCTCACCTTCCTGGACCTCTCAGTCTCCATCTCAGGCAACCAGCTTGTAACTGATGTCCATTTCAAGCCCACCGACTCCCACAGCTACCTAGAATACACCTCCTCCCACCCACCCTCCTGCAAAAATTCCATCCCCTATTCCCAATTCCTCCGCCTCCACCGCATCTGCTCCCACGATAAGACATTCCACTCCCGCACATCCCAGATGTCCAAGTTCTTTAAGGACCACAACTTTCCCCCCACAGTGATCGAGAACGCCCTTGACCGCGTCTCCCGTATTTCCCGCAACACATCCCTCACACCCTGCCCCCGCAACAACCGCCCCAAGAGGATCCCCCTCGTTCTCACACACCACCCTACCAACCTCCGGATACAACGCATCATCCACCGACACTTTCGCCATTTACAATCCGACCCCACCACCCAAGACATTTTTCCATCCCCACCCCTGTCTGCTTTCCGGAGAGACCACTCTGTCCGTGACTCCCTTGTTCGCTCCACACTGCCCTCCAACCCCACCACACCCGGCACCTTCCCCTGCAACCGCAGGAAGTGCTACACTTGCCCCCACACCTCCTCCCTCACCCCTACCCCAGGCCCCAAGATGACATTCCACATTAAGCAGAGGTTCACCTGCACATCTGCCAATGTGGTATACTGCATCCATTGTACCCGGTGTGGCTTCCTCTACATTGGGGAAACCAAGCGGAGGCTTGGAGACCGCTTTGCAGAACACCTCCGCTCAGTTCGCAACAAACAACTGCACCTCCCAGTCGCAAACCATTTCCACTCCCCCTCCCATTCTCTAGATGACATGTCCATCATGGGCCTCCTGCACTGCCACAATGATGCCACCTGAAGGTTGCAGGAACAGCAACTCATATTCCGCCTGGGAACCCTGCAGCCTAATGGTATCAATGTGGACTTCACCAGTTTCAAAATCTCCCCTTCCCCTACTGCATCCCTAAACCAGCCCAGTTCGTCCCCTCCCCCCACTGCACCACACAACCAGCCCAGCTCTTCCCCCCCACCCACTGCATCCCAAAACCAGTCCAACCTGTCTCTGCCTCCCTAACCGGTTCTTCCTCTCACCCATCCCTTCCTCCCACCTCAAGCCGCACCCCCATCTACCTACTAACCTCATCCCACCTGCTTGACCTGTCCGTCTTCCCTGGACTGACCTATCCCCTCCCTACCTCCCCACCTATACTCTCTCCACCTATCTTCTTTACTCTCCATCTTCGGTCCGCCTCCCCCTCTCTCCCTATTTATTCCAGTTCCCGCTCCCCATCCCCCTCTCTGATGAAGGGTCTAGGCCCGAAACGTCAGCTTTTGTGCTCCTGAGATGCTGCTTGGCCTGCTGTGTTCATCCAGCCTCACATTTTATTATCTCGGAATTCTCCAGCATCTGCAGTTCCCATTATCTCTGACCCCAGAACATTATCTGTGTCTCTGGATTAACAATCCAGCAATAATACCATAAGGCCATCACCTCTCCTTTGATATACAAAAATCATTTTCATGGCTGGAATGAACTTCCAGAGGAAGTGTTGGAGATGGGTACAGTTACAAAATTTAAGAGGCATTTGGATAAGCACATGACCAAGAAATGTCTGGAGATATATGGGCGAAGCACAGGCATGTGGCACTAGTTTAATTTTGGATTATGGTCAACAAGAACTAGTTAGACCAAAGTACCTGTTTCAATGCTGTATGACTCCATGTGACAGAGTCTGCTGATTATGCATTAAGCTTGATAGTCATTTCAGATACCACGGAACCAGAGTGGAAGCAACTCATCTATTCTGAGGGACTGCCTGAGAAGAAATTTCTGTCAGTCAGAAAAACCCAAAAATGTTTGGGAGTGAGGATCCGTAAATGAAATGATTTGCATTTATGTAATATCACTCACAGACTTGGGCTGACCTGAAATGTTTTACAATCATCAAAGTACTTTTGCACTGTCGGCACTTTTGCAATATTGCAAATGCAGCGAGTAAATTGAACACAGCAAGACTCCACAAATGGAGATGGCAAGAACTGCAGAGGCTGGAGTCAGAGTCAACACAGCGTGGAGCTGGAGGAGCACAGCAGGTCAGGCAGCATCAGAAGAGCAGGAAAGTCTACGTTGAGGATCCAGACCCATCTTCAGAATGGGAGGGGAAGGGAACTGTAAAATAAACGGAGGCAGGAGGGGTTGGGCTGAGGGAAGGTAGGTGGTGGGATGGTGATAGGTGGACACAGGTAGAGAGTGGTGAGGATTGGTCAGTAGGAAGGTGGGAGAGAAAATGGTCAGGTTGTGTCAGGTCAAGCAGGCGAGAGGGAAGATGGGTCAAGCTGAGGAAAGGTATGTGGGGTAGTGATGGGTGGTGCAGGTAAGGGGTAGGGGGGATTGGTGTTGTCAATTATCACGTACTGAGGAGAGATGCTGCACCTAACAGTTCCCAAGTCTGCGCTTGGTCTCACTGATGTAGAGGAGGCTACATCGGGAGCAGCAGATACAGTAGACCAGTTTGGAGGATGGACAGGTGAACACCTGTTGGATATGGAAAGTTTGCTTTGGGCCTTGGATGGAGGTGAGGAGGGAGGTGTAGGGGCAGGTGTAGCATTCCCTGCAGTTGCAGGCGAAGGTGCTGGTTGTGGTAGGGTTAGTGTGGAGCGGACAAGTGAGTCACAAAGTGAGTGGTCTCCATGAAAGCTAGATAGGGGTGGGGATGGAAATATCTCTGGCTGTGGGGTTGGATTGTAGGTTGGAGTCCTTAAGATAGGAGGACATCTGGGAGTGGAACATTCCATCTTGGGAGCAGATGCAGTTAAGGGGGAGGAATTGGGCCTATAGGATTGCATCCACCGGATCACCTCACATACCACCCCACCAACCTCCACATCCAGCATATCAACTTCCACCACCTACAATCTGACCTCACAACCAAACAGTTATTTCCCTCTCCACCCTATCTATCTTTCGTAGAGACTGCTCACTCTGCAACTGCATCCACCTATCACCATCCCATCTACCTTACCCCAGCCCCACCCTTCCTCCCTCTATTTATTTCCCAGCTCCCTTCGTCTTCCCCTGTTCTGAAGAGGGGTCCTGATCCGAAACAGCAGCTTTCAAGACTCCACAAACAACATGTTCATGATTGGATAATTTGTTGTGATGTCAACTAAGCCAAGACACCAGGGGTAGCTCCCTTAGAAATATTGCTATGATCTATCTGCAAAGGGACACAGGACCTTGATTCAACATCTTACCTGATAGACAACATCACTGGCAGTGCAGCACTTCCTTCATATTCCACTGGAGAATCAACTGTCATTACTATATTTGAGGGTAAAACATGAGCATAAAATCCAAAAATGAAACAAGCAGTCAGAAAAGTCCCAAGTAAAAAGTAGATCTGTAGATTTATGGTGACCTGACAAAGGCATTCCACATTGGCAGTAAGGAAAATCTCTGGAAATTCTTCTCCAAGGTTCTGGGAGATTTGTTGTGACAGTTAAATTATTCCATCGTGACTAAAGTGAAGAAAAATAAGGACAATCCCAGCTCCTTTCTTATTGCAAATTGTGTTAAGTAAATGTAGGTCCTGGTACAATGACTTTGCATAATTTTGGTTGCTCTGCATGTTTCTCATGGCTTTCAATAACCTCAAAATCAAAGTTGAGATGAGACTCAAAACTGAGAAGATCCTTAGAAGATTATAATTTACAAAAAGACTGGAGGAGCTTGTTCATGAACTCTGGTTTTTTTATCGTTCTTTCACAAATCAACAATTTCACAGTTGCCTTTCATGGTAACAGCTTTTTATTTCTCGGCTTTAAAAATTAAATACTCAAACAGACATCTGTAAAATTTGAATTTTTGCTCTCTGAATTGCTCAAAGCCAGGCTTCTGAATTACCCATCCAATATCATAGCCACTATGCTCATGGAAATCATAGAATTTTTTTCATAGAATCACTATACTGTGGAAACAGGCTCTTCAGCCCAACAAGTCCACACCAACCCTCAGAGTATCCTACCCAACCCATTCCCCATACCCACCTAATCTACCACCCACCTAATAATACCCACACATCCATGAACACTGAGCAATTTAGCATGGCCAATCCACCTAGCCAGCACATCTTTGGACTGTGGAAGGAAACCAGAGCAGCCAAAGAAAACCCATGCAGACACAGGGAGAATGTGCAAACTCCCCACAGACAGTTGCCTGAGGGGGAATCAAAGGTGGGCCCCTGGCGCTGTGTGGCAGCAGTGCTAAACACTGAGCACTGTGTCGCCCCACATCAGCCAAATATCTCCAAGTTTTGCCTGTCTGCCCAATCCAAACATCTGTTCCATCAGTTGATAATATTAAATGCGAAAAGTATTGACATCGATCTATTTGATTTGATTAATTATTGTGACATTACCTAGATAGTGAAAAGTTTTGTTTTTTGTGTAGTATAGGCAAATCAAACCTTACAAAAATCACAGGCAGAATAAACAGAGGAGTACAAAGTTGCAGCAATGAAGAAGGTACACAAAAAGCAAGATTAATGTTAGGTGTACAATTTGAGATGTCCGTACAGAAATCTAATAACAGTGGGGAAGAAGCTGTTCTTGAACCTGTTACTCTGTGTTTAAGCTTTTGTATCTTCTGCCTGATTGAAGAGATTATAACCAGCATGGACCGGTCTTGAATGTTGACTGCATTTCTGAGGCAGTGAGAAGTGTAGATGGAGTCAATGGATGAAAGGTTGGCTTGCCTGATGGCCTGAGCTATGCTAATAATTCTCTGTAGCTTCTTACAGTCCCGGGCAGAGCAGTTTCTGCACCAAGCCATGATGCATCCAGATAGAATGCTTTCTGTGGTGCATCAATAAAAGTTGCTGTGAATCCTTATGAGCATGTGGAATTTTCTTAGCCTGCTGAGGGAGAAGAGACATTATTGTACCTTCTTGACTGTTGTATCAATTTGGGTGGTCCAGGACAGATAGTTGGTGATAGTCACTCCTCGGGACTTGACGCTCTCAACCACCTCTACCTTAGCTCCATTGATGTAGGTAGGGATGTGCCGTCCTGTTTGCTTCCTGAAGCCGATGATCAGCTCTTGAGTTTTGCTGATGTTGAGGGAGAGATTATTATCTTTATACCACACTACCTAGCAGTCTGTGTCTATCCTGTATTCCGTCTCGTTATTCTTTGATATCTGGTCTACAACAGTAGTGTTGTCAGTGAACCTGCAGATGCGGTTCAGACAAAATTTGACCACAAAGTCACAAGTGTACTGGAAGTACAGTAAGGGGCTGGCTACGCGACCTTACGGGGCGCCAATGTTGAGGATTGTCATGGAGGATGTGATGTTACCTATCCTCACTAATTGTAGTCTTTCAGTCAGGAAGTCGAGGATCCACTTGCAGGGTGCAGAACAGAGACCTAAGTCTCTCACTTTGGAGATTAGTTTATTTGGGATTATGGTGTTGAAGGTGGAGCCGTGGTCAATAAATTAAAGCCTGATGTTACAGGTTCATAAAGATATACAGCACAGAAACACCCTTCAGTCCAACTCGTCTATGCTGACCAGATATTCTAACTAGATCCCATTTACCAGCATATAGCCCATATCCCTCTAAATCCTTTCTATTCATATACCCATCCAGATGTCTTTTAAATGTTGTAATTGTACCAGTCTCCGCCAGTTCCTCTGGCAGCTTATTCCATACATGTGCCACCCTCTGTGTGAAAACGTTGCTCCATAGGTCCTTTTTATATCTTTCCCCTCTCACCTTAAACCTATGCCCTCTAATTTTGGACTCCCCGAACCTGCAGAAAAGACCTTAGCTTTTCACCCTATCCCTGTCCCTCATGATTTTATAAACCTCTATAATGTCACCCCTCAGCCTCTGACACTCCAGGGAAAATAGCCCCAGTCTATTAAGCCTGTCTATACAGCTCAAGGCAACGTCCTTGTAAATGTTTTCTGAACCTTTTCAAGTTTCACAACATCCTTCTTCTATCAGGGCGACCAGAATTGCTTGCAGTATTCCAATAGTGGCCTAACCGATGTCCTATACAGCCACAACATGACCTCCCAATTCACACACTCAATGCACTGATCAATAAAGGCAACTGCAGGTTGCAATTATCCATTTGTTCCAGGGATGAGTGTAGGGCTAGGGAGATGGCATCTGCTGTGGACCTATTCCACTGGTAAGCAAATTGCAGGTGAGCAAAGCAGGCTGGGAGGTTTGAGTTGATATTATCCATGACTAGCCTCTTGAAGCACATCATAATTATGGAGGTCAGAGCCACTGGGTGGTAGTCATTAAGGCAAATTGCATGTGATTTCTTTGGTAGCGGCATGATGGCGGTCTTCTTGAAGCAGGTACAGACTTCAGATTGTAGCAAGGTGATGTTAAGGATTTCAACGAATACTCCCTCCAGGTGGTCCGCACAGGATCTGAGTGCATGGTCACAAACTCCATCTGGGCCAGTCGCTTTCTTTGGTTTACTCTCAAGAAGGCCCCCCTGACTTCTGCAGTGGTGACTGAGGGAACAGGTGCATCTGAGGCTGTTGGGGAAGGTAACACGGTTTCATTGACCTTCTGCTCGAACTGAGCATAAAATGCATGGAGCACTTCAGGGAGGGATGTATTTTTGTAGCCTGATATGTCGTGTAGGCCTTGACACAGATGGTGGGTGTCTGTGTGGATAGTTTGGATTTCTATTCCGGTATTGCCTCTTGGCATCTCTCATGGCCTTATTACAGTTGTATCTTGATTTACAGTAAAAGTCAGGGTCATCTGACTTGAATCCATTGCACACCTGGTCTTTAGTAGGCAATGGATTTCCCGGTTTACATCCATGGTTTCCATTTGGGAAACATATGTATTGACTCCTTTGGCACACAGTCCTCTATACACTTGCTAATGAAGTCCGTGACGGTGGTGGGAAACTTGTCTAGGTTAGTTGAATTCTTGAAAATTGACCAGTCCACCAATTCCAAGCAGTTCCACAGAACTTCTTCCGCTTCCTCAAACCAGGTCTGTACTACTTTCTGCACTGAGTCCTCACATTTCAACTTCTGCTGGTAAAGCAGGAGGAGGAATATGGTGTTGTGATCTGATTTTCCAAAGTGTGTAAAGTGGTAGGCATCTTTGATGGTTGCGCGGCAATAGTCAAGGATGTTCAGCACCCTAGAAGGACAGCAGACATGTTGATGGTATTTTGGTAGCGCTGTCTTAAGGTTGGCTTGGTTGAAATCACTGCCTATGATGATTAAGGCCTCAGGGTGTTCCATCTCAAGTGCATTTTTGGTGGTGCAAATTTCATCAACAGCACTCTTCAGTTCAACATGAGTATGTAGTCGACTGTCAGGATGGCAGAGGTGAACTTGCATGGCAGATAATAGAGACGACCTTTCACTGTTAGATACTGTAGGTCCTGGGAGCAATAACTCACCAGGGTCACCACGTCTGAGCACCAGAGTTGTTGATTAGGAGGCAGACTCTACTCCCCACCCCCCACCATCTTTCCTAAGAACCCCATATGGTCCATGTGATGTATGGAGAAACCTTCAGGTTGTAAGGCACAGTCAGGTGGAGCAGGAATGTGCCATGTTTCTGTGAAACAGAGCACATGGCATTCTCTCAGTTCTCTCTGGAAGGTAAGTCTGGCTTTAAGGTCATTTAGTTTGTTTTCAATGGCTTGGATGCTTTCCAGGAATTTGTTGAGAGGGGGGACTTTAAGCCATGTTGCTTCAGTCTCACCTGCAGGCCAGCATGTCTCCCACATTTCCTGTTAAAAGTGGCTGCTTCTGTTCGATCCTGGATATCAGTGATGGATGTCTGCTGCTCCAGAAGGTAAGTGTGTGCTCCCAATGGGTTCCTGGGTATGGGCCGAGGTCACAGGTGCTCTAGGGGGGTTTTGGAGTCAATTCTGTCAGGCTTCCACATTTATCACATGTCAACTTTGAAGCTGTGGTCCCCAGTCTCTGCTGATGCACTAGCTCAAAGCTGGCTTGTGGATCTACATTTTATGCATTAGTTGGCACCTTATACACTTCTGTGTCCCTTGAAGATTGAAAAAAAAAACAAAATTGCCTACCCTTTTTCCAAGTCATTCAAACCTTGAACATTAGAGACTCCTGCATCTATAAAACACATCAACTAAGACCAAGCATGTCAGCCTCAAAAACCATAAGGTTAAAGAAAACTGATTTTATTTGTGCAGACATTAACAGCTCCAAGATGGATTTCACCTCTGTGCAAAACCAAGTAGCGACAAAGGTTTTGTTCCTATAACCAAAATAAATCCTGGACTGTGTAGTTTGATTTTTAAAAGGTATTTGCTTTCAACTTCCAACTAAATGTCACTGACTCTGTTCCTCTCTCCACAAATGATCCAAATGTGCTGTGTATTTACAGTACTTACCATTTTTATTTTAGGCACTTGAAGTTCCAAACAGAAGACAACAAATTAAATTCAAACATTTAGGGTTAATTTGGAAAAACCCTGCAGTTGAAAGATAGACAAAAATTAGTGCAGATTGGAAAAATAATGGAATCAATGATGTGGTCATTGGGGTTGGGGGTGCCAGTGCTCCTTGACTCCATGTTCAGACCACTACTGCTTCTACATTCAAAATTTTGATTCACAACCTCAAGGAAATTGGTTAAAATTGTAAATAATACATTAAAATGGGCAACATGTTGGTGGAAGGTAGTCTAAAATGAGTAACGGCTGAGACTTAAGGCTGACAAATGTGTAAAGTCATATGTAGCTGAAATCAGGGATTCAGAACCTGGGCTCCATTTCCACAAGAGTTTTCAAGGAGTTTGCCTTTTTATTATTCATTTGTGGGAATGTGGACATCGCTGGCAAGGCCAGTATTTATTGCTCAGCTTTGATTTTCCCAAGGGTAGCCTGGAGTCAGCCATATTGTTGTGGTTCTGGAGTCAGATGTAGGCAAGCTTTCTACCAGACTTTTATTGAATTCACATTTCACCATCTGCCATGGTGGCATTTGAACCCATGTCCCCAGAACATAAACCTGGAGTTCTGGATTAGTCATCCAGTGACATTACCAACAGATCACTGCTTCCCCCTTTATCGATTGAAATCATGTATTTTCTGCCTTAATTAAAAATAGAAGTCCACATTTTCAAGTTAACATAGCCCAGAAGTTCTCATGTCACTGGACAATGGAAGCCATGAGCAGCAATGCTCTGTTTGAATATGCAAATCAGTACAAAGCTGTGAGTGGACGTGAAGGCAAATTGAAGCATGAGGGGAGTTCTGCTGTCTGGAGACAGAAAGTCCGTGATTCTGGATAAAATCCAGTTCCACTCTGCTGTTGGGTGTGGGAGTTCATTAGTTTTGTCCAAAAACACAATTGATCTGAATAATATTTAAATGCAGAAAAGCTGGAAACAGTGGAGATACAAAGAGATTTAGGAATCTATGTGGACACACCACTAAAACCTAATTGTTACATGTAAGAAGTAATCACAAAAGTTGATGGACTGTTAACATTTATATCTAGGCAATTTGAATACGAAACAAAGGAAAATTTGTCATAGCTACAGAATCCTAGACTGAGCATACAATACAATTTTGAAAGATTATGTTGGGCTTTGAAAGATTATGGGACAGATTCACCAGGGCTCCAAGGGTCAAATCATGAGAAAAGAATCTATTGAGTAATTATATATTCTTTGGAATAAAGAAAGTTAAGATTTAAGTGATTGAGGCTTTTAGGATTTGAAAAAATAATCAAAAAGCTGGATAGAAAGAAACTATTTCTACTGGTGGGCAAATCAAAAAGGGTGGAAATCAGATCTGTGTCATTCAGTTGAGAAGGCTGGGAAGTGTGGAATCCTATCCCACAAATAAGTACATCCCCTCCCAATTAATAATGTTAAATTTGTGATTTAATAGCAAGTTTAGTAGTAAAGGATATGAGAAAAAGATAGGTGGGTGGAGTTTAGCTAAAGATTAGCTGTGATCTCATTGAACTGCAGAACATGTAAAAAGAACTGAATGACTTGCTGCTACGTACAAAGGAAAGAAAATGAGTCAGACACACACTCCACCATTAACTAAATGTGAAGTTAAAGTTTTTCCTTCTTCTTAGGCTGTTCCTTGAGACTGTTAGAAGTAAGCAACTTTCCTTCAGATTAAAGCAGCAGAAAAAGCACAAGCACATGACAGTTTGAATTAAGAAATCTAATCAGTGAAGAAAGAAAATTGGTATAGTAGCGCACTACTAGGGAAGTTTAGAGTTGTTCCAAAAGCGTCTTCCTTGAATAAGGGACAAGGAACACATGCTGGTATTACCTGTGACACTTCTATCCCTGGAAATAATTTTTAAAAAGTAAACAGGCCCGATCTATATCCCAGGTGGACATAACAGAACACATACTGTTATTCTGAAGAAAAGCAGTGGAGTTATTTCTCAACTAGAGATGAACAATAAATGCTGGAGTATCCAGTGACACCAACATCCCATGAAAAAGATCCTCCATGTGTAGGGGAATATTTTTCCCCTCAATCAATATGACAAAAACAGATTGGTTGCAGACTTTGCTGTACAGGAGTTAGCTGCCACATGTTTTACATGATTACATTGACTATACTCCAGAAGTGCTTTGTTAACTGCAAAATACTTTAGGAAGTCAGATAGTTGTGAATGGCAAATGTAGCATTCTTTTTAATCTAATCTTTTTTTGTTTGCCCACCATGGTTGCCTTATGCTAGCGATTGTGGACTTTCTTGACAAAGTGGTTTTCCAGAGCAGTAAACATTTAACCATGTTGCTGTATGAGTGTGATCTTGCAGAAGCCGATTCAAATAAGGAAAGCAGGCTTCTTTAACTAAAGGACATTACTGAAAAATTTGAGTGTGTAAGACAATCTGGCAGCTTATTGTCATAGCTTCCCAACAGTGTGGAAACAGGCCCTTTGGCCCAACAAGTCTACACCTCAGAGCATCTCACCCAGACTCATCCTCCTATAACCCACCTCATCTACACATCCCTGAACACTACGGGCAATTCAGCATGGCCAATCCACCTAACCTGCATATCTATGCACTGTGGGAGAAAACTGAAGCACCTAGAGGAAACCCATGCAGCCACAGGGAGAATGTGCAAACTCCACACAGACAGTTGCCCAAGGGTGGAATCAAACCTGGATCCCTGGTGCTGTGAGGCTGCAGTGCTAACCACTGAGACACCGATGTAGACAGAGCATATAAAAACTCTGAGTTTGAATCTGAAATATTATGGGAGAATTTGATCTCCTGTTCTCTGTGTGTTTAGCCTAACCTCTGGATTACTTGTGTGCAGAAACAGAACTAGGCCACCTATTCCCAACAAGAATACTCTGCCATGTAATTTCGATCATGGTAGATTTCTGACCGAATGCCACAGGCTGGATCTGTGGCCAACACTACCACTAGGTGGAGCCAACAATGCATCTCCTTTGGCTTGAGATTTGTTTAGTTTTGATTGCACATGAAGGAGTAAGCCACATCATCCTCCAACACTTCCGCCATCCACAATCCGACCCCACCACCCAAGACATTTTTCCATCCCCACCCTTGTCTGCCTTCCAGAGAGACCACTCTCTCCGTGACTCCCTTGTTCACTCCACACTCCCCTCCAACCCCACCACACCCGGCACATTCCCCTGCAACCACAGGAAATGCTACACTTGCCCCCACACCTCCTCCCTCACCCCTATCCCAGGCCCCAAGATGACTTTCAATATTAAGCAGATGTTGACCTGCACATCTGCCAATGTGGTATACTGTATCCATTGTACCCGGTGTGGCTTCCTCTACAGAAGGGAAACCAAGTGGAGCCTTGGGGACTGCTTTGCAGAACACCTCCGCTCGGTTCACAATAAACAACTGCACCTCCCAGTTGCGAACCATTTTAACTCCGCCTCCTATTCCTTAGACGACATGTCCATCATGGGCCTCCTGCAGTGCCACAATGATGCCACCCGAAGGCTGCAGGAACAGCAACTCATATTCCGCTTGGGAACCCTGCAGCCCAATCGTATCAATGTGGACTTCAAAAGCTTCAAAATCTCTCCTTCCCCCACTGCATCCCAAAACCAGCCCAGCTCGCCCCCTCCCCCCATTGCATCCCAAAACTAGCCCAGCTCGTCCCCGCCTCCCTAACCTGTTCTTTCTCTCACCTATCCCCTCCTCTCACCTCAAGCCGCCCCTCTATTTCCCACCTACTAACCTCATCCTGCCTCCTTGACCTGTCCGTCCTCCCCGGACTGACCTATCCCCTCCCCACCTATACTCTCCTCTCCACCTATCTTCTCCTGTATCCATCTTCGATCCGCCTCCCCCTCTCTCCCTATTTATTTCAGAACCCTCTCCCCATCCCCCTCTCTGATGAAGGGTCTAGGTCCGAAACGTCAGCTTTTGTGCTCCTGAGATGCTGCTTGGCCTGCTGTGTTCATCCAGCTTCACACTTTGTTAGCTAAGACTCCGGAAGCTTGTGCTTTCAAATTAATCTGTTTGACTATAGCCTGGTGTCATGTGATTTCTGACGTTTAGTGTTAAAGGCTGTGTATCAAATTTTTGCTGTTTGTACAAGGAAATTATTGAGATTCCAAATTTCCATTGTAAAGCTGAGAAAAGAACAGAGAACCCCATAATGTCAGTGATTATTTGTGATTAAAGTTTTTGCAGTTTGTGCGTGGGCAATGTTTTCTAGTTTGTTGCTGGTTAAGGCACTTCTGTGTTTCCAACGCGTAATCTGTCAAGAACGACTTTGTCTTTATTTCTCACTGAAACATAGCAACATAAAAGACAGGAACAGGAGTAGGCCATTTGACTCCTCAAGTGTGCTGTACCATACATTATGATCATGGCTAATCAATGAGCTCAAAACTCTCATCCTGCCCTCCTCCATTTCCCTTGATCCCTTTAGCTGCAAGAACAATACCTACTTGCTTCTTGAAAACATTTAATACCTCCGTGGTCATGAATTTCATTGGCTCACCACTCTCCAGGTGAATACATTTCTCCTTGTCTCAGTTCTAAAAGGTTTACCCCTTGTCCTTAAGCTATAACTCCTGGTTCTGGACTCCCCCACTATCAGGAACTTCCATTCTGTATCTCAACTGTCTGGTCCTGTTCGAATTTTATAGGTTTCTCATTCTTCTAAATACCAGTGAATACAATCCTAACAGATTAAATCTCTCCTTCTACATCAGTCCCGCTGTCCCAAAAATCAATGTTGTAAACCTTGACTGCATTCCCTCCACAGGAAAAACATTCTTTCTCAGATAAGGAGACCAAAAATGCACCCAAAATTCCAGGTACGAATCAAAACTACTCAGTTCAATTTTCTGAGTTGGAAGTTTCCATGCACAGAAAATAGGAGCCAGTCTGACATCACAAGTGCCACTGCATGTGCACAGGTGGATCACAACCCATATTGCAATGGGAACATATACTTCAAGCTGTTGACTTCGCTGCAGGCCCTATAATGCTTTCAGTTAATAGAAATTTATTGATTTAAATTTAATAATTGACTCAGCATTAACTGTATTTCATAGGAGTAACTTAGAAGCTTTACCACCCTTTAAGAGTAGAAGTGTTCCTGAGCTTTGCTCGTGAAATGCCAGCCTCTAATTTTTAGTCTATTACTTTGGATTCATCAAACAGCATAAACCATTTCTATATACCCTCTAAGTTCATCTTAATATCTTGACAACTTCGATCAAATAATTCCTGATCCTTCTAAATTGCCAGGAATACAATCCCAGTTTATGGAATTTCCCTTTGTAATTTAACCTTGGAGACTGGCTATTATTCTAATCAATCGAAGCTATAATTTTGTCGCATCAAATTCGACCTGCCAGTTTTTTAGTCTGTTCAATATAAAACCAGTATTGCTTTAGCCTTTTTGATTTTCTTTTTATACAGTCCATGACATCTTAATGATTTATTTCAACAACTTGCAAGGGCCAAATCTTTCATGATTTATGTTGACTTAAGCACCTTTACAACTGGTAGTGGGGACTTGGTTCTGGGATTCTCAACTCAATTGCCTTCCTCTCCAATTTCCAGGTGTGCCTGTTTGGGTCATGAGCCTACGCTCAGCACTCCTGACTTGGCAGGGTCCACTGCAGAGCTCAGCATGGCCTGCTCTTCCACAATTTTCACAGAGTCAGACCAGCTTCTTAAAGGGTCATGGTTTATAGCAGCACAGAAGTGTTGTGCACTTTAGCAACCTAAGGAAACTTCTTGAAAACTAAGTTCAAAATAGTCCTCCTCCTGCCACTGAATGACCCCCAAACAACTCCCAAACTGCCCATATCTAAGTATGCCTCCAGCACCACTCCCCTTTGCCATCCATGAAAACATATGCTCCTAAACATGGACTATCATGCCCTGATGCCAAGGTATGCCCCCTCTAAGCCTGTTCATCAAACTATACACTATTTATACAGGAACCACATAGGGCAGCTGTAAGTGTTAAAAAAATCTTTAACAAGTGATTCATTCATAACTTCTCAGAAATGTTTTAAAATTTCCATTTTTGGCAGTCCAAAAGAAGTGCCAATTATTCTGACATTTATAGTTCCAGTACTTGAAACCGTATGGCATTTGAAACACTTAACATTGTGTGAACGAACATTTTGAAGTTCACACATCCTAGGATATGAAAGGAAGTAGCTACAGAGATCGTGGATGCACTGGTAAAACATCTTCCAGGAATCCTTATGTTCTGAGAACCTCTCAGAGGATTGGAAAACTGCCAGTAACATGTTAATTTCACAAATGGTGGGAGACAAAAATGAAACAGGTAACTATGGGCCAGTCAGTTTAGCATCTTTCATTGGGAAAATATTAGAGTCTATTATAAAGAATAGCATTAGCAAGAGCATTTAGAACAATGTAAAATGATCAAATATTTTAGATTAGATTACCTACAGTGTGGAAACAGGCCTCTCGGCCCAACATGTCTACACTGCCTTTGAAGCATCCCACCCAGACCCATCCCCCTATAACCCACACACCCTGAACACCATGGGCAATTTAGCATGGCCGATCTACCTAGCCTGCACGTCTTTGGACTGTGGGAGGAAACTGGAGCACCTGAAGGAAACCCACGTAGACATGGGGAGAATATGCAAACTCCCCACCGTCACCCGAGGCTGGAATCGAACCCGGGTCCCTGGTGCTGTGAGGCTGCAGTGCTAACCACTGAGCCACCATGCTGTCCAAATGAAGTCAGCATTACTTGATGAAGTGAAATCATATCTGACAAATTTACTAAAATTCTTTGAGGAAGTTACAAGCAAGATAGATAAAAAGGAAAAAGTGGATCTAATATGTTTTGATTTTCAGAAGATATTTGAAGATGCACCATGCATTAGACCAAAACAGGAGCCTGTGATGTGTAGGGTACTGTATTAACATGGATAGAAGATTGGCTAACTAATGGAAAATGAGTTGTTATAAGGGTGGCATTTTCAGGATAGCAACCTGTAAATTGCGATGTCCCACAGGGATCAGTGCTGGGTCTGTACTTACTTGCAACATGTCCTAGTGACTTGAATAAGGAAAGTGAATGCACTGTAGCTAAGTTTGCAGATGACACAAAAATAGGTGGGAAGGCGAGCGGTAGGAATGACACAAAGAGTCTGCAAAGGGACATTAGTTTAAGTGAGTCAGCAAAATCTTGGCAAATGGCATATAGCACTTTGGGAGGAAGAATAAAGGAGTTGAATATTATTTAAGTGGAGAAAGATGCAGAAAGTTTTGGAACATCAAGAGTTTTCATCCAAGAATTTCAGAAAGCTAGCAATCAAGAACAGTGGGTAATTGGAAAGGCAAGTGGAATATTCACCATTATTTCAAAAAGAACATACTATAAAAGTAGGGAGGTTTCGTAAAACTATACAAGGCAATCATTAATTCACAGGTTTAATACTGTGAATAGTTTTGGGCAATTTATCGAAGGAAAGATATTATGACCTTGGAGACAATCCAGAAAAAGTTCACTCATTTGATATCAGTATGGATGGACTGTATTATGAGTCGAGGTTGAGTAGATTGAGTCTGTATTCTTTGGAATACAGAAAAATGCAAGGCCACCTTATTGAAACATACTAAGATTATTAAGCAACTTGACTGGATAAATGTGGCCAGGTTGTTCTCCCTGTTGGACAGTCTAGCACCAGATGGTTTAATCTCAAAATAGAAAGTTGCATTGAGGTCATCCAGGTGGATCTCATAGAATATGAGTTCCCTGATTGGGGTTGTTAATCTGGCCCAGTCAAGGAACACTGGCTGACAGGTATAAACAGATGTGTCAGAGGTTCTGTTCACTCTGACACTGACTTTGAGAAAGCTAGATCAGCATCAATGGACTCACCACATGTAAATAAAGGCTGATTTCATGACAGGATACCAGCCTCTGTGGAGTTATTTCAATTCCCACTTCTGACATTTTGATGGAGAGAAGGTGATTGATAAAGCAACTGATTATGGTAAAAAGGAAAGTACAGTTGTGGATTATCAGATAAGGCATGATCTCATTGAATAGCAAAGCAGACATGATGGATTCAATATAATAAAATGTGAGGCTGAATGAACACAGCAGACCCAGCAGCATCTCAGGAGCACAAAAGCTGACGTTTCAGGCCTAGACCCTTCATCAGACCGCTGATGAAGGGTCTAGGCCTGAAATGTCAGCTTTTGTGCTCCTGAGATGCTGCTGGGCCTGCTGTGTTCATCCAGCCTCACATTTTATTATCTTGGATTCTCCAGCATCTGCAGTTCCCATTATCAATGATGGATTCAATGGCCACTTCTGCTCCTATATCTTGTGTTTGTAATTGTGGCCACAAGATGAGATTTTGGAGACATAAGTTCTGAGACAAAAATAGATTGAGATTTGAGAAATTCCATGAAAGTTTTAACTTTCTGTTGGTGGGTGTGGTTTAGTCTGTTCTCTCAGGTCGAATACTGCTGCAACCAAAACCTGTACAAAGTGGCTCATTGCTTTTTAACAGGGTAAGCGAACAATTTAAGAAACTCCTGCCCAATGACTTCCCCATCTGACGCAATAATTTCCAAGCCACCTCTCCACACAACAACTGTCACCGATCACCTTGTCCAGGATTTCAGTCGAAGGTTTTGTATTAAACGTCACAGATGATGAAATCAGTTTTCTCAATGTTCAGTTGTAGAGAGTTGCAGAACGACTGTGTCTCTAATGTTAGACATTTTGAGCCTGGAGCATTCTGTTTCCCAGCACGAGAACAGGGGTGGACTTGGAACCTCAACTGCTTGCAGGCAGTATTAAAAGATTGACTCAGGCTAATAACTTTTTCCCTGATTCAGCAGCTCAGACAGAAATGTAATTAACCAAGAGTTTATATTTGAAGAGAATTAAAATCCAATGTCAATATCTGTCCTTTAGACATTTAATAGTTTGAAAGAAGTATTTCTGAACATATATTCTTTTTCTGATAGATTGTTGAAGCTGCAGACAAAGGTTAATCTATTGTTTAAATATAAGCTATTTCATTGGGTATCCGTGATGTGGAGATACCAGTGTTGGATGGGATGGACAAAGTCAGAAGTCACCTGACATCAAGTTATAGTCCAACAGGTATATTAAAAATCACAAGCTTTTGGAGTGCTGCTCCTTTGTCAGGTGATGTGAAGTTACATTGAGCAGACTGAGATGAATGCTGGTGATTTCCTGGCAGGAGAAAGCATTGAATATGGAAGAATTCTAGAGTACAGGTGTCTCAGCATATTTGCCACTATTGAATTCACAGCAACTCCATTGGCTGAGTCTTTGGGCGGAATGGATGATGGCCACATTCCCAAAGACATGTTCTATGGTGAACTTTATATCAACTTAAGACCAAGAAGTTGATCACATCTGCTATACAAGGATTGCAGGGGCAGCACAGTGGCTCAATGGTTAGCCTTGCTGCCTCACAGTACCAGGGTACCACGGACCTGAGTTCAATTCCACCCTCAGGCAAATTTCTGTGTGGAGTTTGCACGTTCTCTCTGCATCTGCGTGCATTTCAGCTAGGTGCTCTGCTTTCCTCCCACGATCCAAAGATGTGCAAGGTAAGTAGATTGGCCATGCTAAATTACCCATAGTGTACAATGATTTATAGGTTAGATGCATTAGCCATGGGAAATGCAGGTTTACAGGGGTAAGGAAGTGAAATGGGTTTGCATGGAATGATCTTCAGAGGGAGGGTGTTGAGTTGTTGGGCCAAATGGCCTGTTTACACAGTGTGGGGATTCTGTAGAAAGGATGTTTGCAAGTAAGCAATCAAATTGACTGGAATTGGAGTTCATGCATGGGAAGACTTTACAGCTGACTATTATACCTGGAGTTAGGGAGAGATGGAAAAAAGAAGAAAAAAACGAAAGTTGCTGAAAAGCTCATCATTTCTGGTAGCATCTTGGAGAGAAATCAGATTTCTCTCATTTCTCACATTTGGGGTCGAGTGACCCTTCCTCAACATGAAACGTTAACTCTGATTTCTGTCCACAGATCCTGACAGACTTGCTGAGCTTTTCCAGCAATTTTTGTTTTTGTTTCTGATTTACAGCATCTGCAGTATTTTTCAGTTTTTACTTGTGATGGACAAAGCAATGGACAAAAAAAAATACAGAGAGGCAGAAAAGAAAAATACATCAGTTGACCATGGCTCAATGCTATTCATCTGTACAAAATATAGATGTTCAATCTAGAAATGGCATACACCTTGGGTGCAAACCATCACGTCCCAAGATGGACATGGCCTGCACATTTAAATGAGCTGCTAAAAAGAAATATCATTATGCAATGAGATTAAAAAACTTTATCTTAATCTCAAAGCAATTTTCAATTATTAATGAGTCATTATTTGATAACTGAGACCCTTTCACACAAAAGACGTGAGAAGAAATACATTTGAACAATGGGGTTTTGAAGAAAAGTTTGCTTACACAGCTCTGAAAATGCAATGATCACAACGGTGCCAGATGCTCCATGGGGTTTATATGAATAAATTAGCTAAATGTCAATTTTAGGGAATTTCTTTAGGGAGGTGTTCACTCTGTGAATGCTATTGAGTTTTCTCACACAATGCTCCACAAATTTTGTAGTTGTACAGGCCAAGCCCCTAAAGCACCATGCTCATGCACTCGCCAATACTGACAGTCCTTGCCACAGTTGGGGCCATCTGAGATTTGTTCTATCAGCACCATGTTTAAAGCCTAGCTGTGGACCAGGTCAAACAATGAAAGCCAGGATCCACTAATCACAGTGTGCTGCTGCACAATTCTGAAAGACATGCTTGAGAAAAGGAAGTTATCTCCCCATATCCAGTAGGGACTTGGAGATTCTGGTGGATGCACTGGAAGAGAGGACGGCCGCCCCCTTCTCTCAGGACCTCCAAAGGAGACCACAGTAACAGACTTGATCAAGCTGTATCACCACAGACTTGCAAAGAGGTCATTTACAAGTAAGCTTCTGGAGTTTTTTTCAGCATGAGCAAACATGATAAAGATGACATCTTTGTACTTCTTAGAGCCATTCAATAAGATCCCACGTAAAAGACTTCTTACAAAATCCAGGAATATTGAATTGGAGCCAACCCATTGGATACAGAATCAATTGTTAACTCGTAGACAGAGAGAAGGGGTAATAGGTTTGTAGCCAAATTAGCAGAATGTAACTCGTGATGTCGCACAAGTTGTTGTTCTGGGATATCAGCCTTCCTTATATTTATAAGTGAATCACATTTCCAAGTTTTGTCAGTACCCAAAGTTGGGTGGCACATTAGTGTGCATCTCTGAGCATGAAGTTTGAAAGAGACACCAAGAAGTGGAGTGGAAAACTATGGCAATTCAAGATCACTGTGGTAAGTGTGAGGTGACCCACCGGGGACCTAAGAATAATAGATCAGAATCATTTCTAACTAGTGATAAGCTAAAATCAATGGATATGCAGAGAAATTTATTGATCCAAGCACAGAAAACACTAAATTAGGGGTAGGTTCAAAATAATTAAGAAAGCAAAAAGATTCATCCAGCATAGTAAGAGGTCATTGTGCCTAAGATGGCCCATTGTTACATCCTTTCAGTTAAACCCACTTGCTTCCAATTTCTACATATTCCTGCATTTCCTTCTTTGCACATATTTATTCAGTTCATTATTGACTCTTGAATCAGATTCTACCACGTGTTTAGGCAGCGCATTCCAAATCACTAAAAAAGTTACAGACATTGCCTGTAGTTCTTCTGCCAACTACCTTAAACCTGTGTCTTTTGGTCACTGATCCTTCTGCTGCTGAAAATCAATCGTGATTTTGAACACATACATCTAATCTCTTTATCACACAAGGGAGACCAACTCCAGCTTCCTCAGTGTTTCTATATAACTCAAGTCAATCAACCCTGGTACCGTTCTAGTAAATTTTGATTGCATCCTCTCCAAGAACTGAGCATCATTCCGAAAGTGCAGTGCTCAGAAACGAATACAATAGTGGCAGCTATGAGTTAACAAGTGTTATATAAAAGACAACACATCTTTTAGTTCGATATGTATCCGTTAATAAACCCAAGCATTCTACTTGTTTTTTAACAGTTTTCTGAACTTATCCTGCTAACTTCAATGTCTCATCTACATACATCTCTGGCTATCTATGTTTCTACACCCACTTTGAAATTGTACAATTTACTTCCTTTTTCACCTTTTTTATTACCAAAATGTATCATTCTGCAGTTCACTTCATAATTTTACCTAACGTGTGCTGCTTATTTCACCACAATGCCCATCTACTTCCGAAATCTTATACTATCTTCTTCATTGCCAACTGCTTCTTAAGAGGGCTGGGTTTCAAAGAACAAAAGCCATGTTATCCCTTTACAGAGCTCTGGTTATAGAGTATGGCTTTGAATTCTGGTCACTGCACATGATGAAGGATATGCTGATCTGCAAAACCACGAGAATGATACTGAAGTGAAATTACAAAGGTATGTTGCATAGACCTGATTTTGTCATGCTTTGAATAGAGAAGATTAGCATGTGATCAACTGAAGCGTTTAAGAAGATTAAAGGATTTTAAAGGATCAGAGAAGAGATAAATTCCTTTGCTAGTGGAATTTAGACATGACCATAACAAAATTAGAGCCAAGCAATTCTAGATGAATTCAGTAAACATTTTTCACATAAAGGGCAGTAGAAATCTGGAATAATCCCTCACAAAAGCTGTTGAAGGTATGCCAATTGAAAATGACAAAACTGAGATTAATAGATTTTGTTAGGTAAGGATACAGACCTAAAGCAAGAGTTGGATGGAGTTAAGATCAGCCATTTTCAAATTGAAAGCTTTAAAGGCCTAATCTGGTTTCTGTTTCTCTATTTCCCTTTGTCCAACTGTCTGGAAGAGGCTGTTTCTGTCATGTTAATGATAATAGTCCAGTCATCAATTGTTCATCAGTGATTGATCAGTTCCACGTGAAATAATTCTACAGAGGCTGGTATCCCATCACCAAGTCATCCTTTATTTACACGTGGAGAGCCCTTGACACTGATCCAGGTCCCTCAGAATAAACAGGATGTCTGACGCTCCTGACCTAAGATTGTAGACATGCTTGCTAAGCCGGTGTGTTTGATTGCAGACATATCATCACCCTGCTAGGTAACACCACCAGTGCGCCTCCGATGAAGCGTTGGTGTTCTGTCCCACGTGCTTTTTATATGCCTCGGTCTGCTGGAGTGGTTGTCATCAATTCCAGTTTGGTTTTTCTGTGGTTTGTATATCAAGTTCAGTTCAATGTGTTTGTCGATGGAGTTCGGTGGGAACACTTTATCTGTCGATCAGGGGTCCTTGATTGGATCAGATTAACAGCCTTAATCAGAGAATTCATATTCTATAAGGTCCAAACACAAACAAAATTGGAAGTTGCTAGAAAAGCTCAGGAGGTCTGACAGCATCTGTGGAAAGAAAGCAGAGTTAACATTTCGGGTTCTCCACAGATGCTGCCAGACCTGCTGAGCTTTTCCAGCAATTTCTGTGATTATTTCTGATTTCCAGCATTCACAGTTCTTTCAGTTTCTATGAGGTCCCCCAGCTGACCTTGTTACAATCACTACACCATGAATAAATGCATTTCAAGTTGTAAGACCATAAGACATTGGAGCAGAAATTAGGCCATTTGGCCCATCAAGTGTGGTCCACCATTCAATCATGGCTGATAAGTTCCTCAACCCCACTTTCCCGCTTTCTCCCATAACCCTTGATCCCCTTGATAATCAAGAACCTATCTATCTCAGTCTTAAATGTAGTCAATGACCTGGCCTCCACAGCCTTCCGTGGCAGTGAATTCCATAGATTTACCACGCTCTGGCTGAAGAAGCTTCTGCTTATCTCTGTTCTAAAATGTCTGTCCTTTAATCTAAGGCTGTGCTGTCAGGTCCTAGTCTCTCCTACCAATGGAAGGATCTTCCCAACATCCACTCTGTCCAGGCCATTCAGTATTCTGAAAGTTACAATTAGATCACTCCTCATCCGTCTAAGCTCCAATGAGTATAGTCCCAGAGTCCTCAAATGTTCCTCATATGTTAAGCCTTCCATTCCTGGGACCATTCTCGTGAACGTACTCTGAAGCCGCTCCAGGACCAGTACATCCTTCATGAGATATGGGGCTCAAAACTGCACACAATACTCCAAATGCGGTCTGACCAGAGCCTTATAAAGCCTCAGGAGTACATCCCTGCTTTTACATTCCAGTCCTCTCAAAATAAACGCCAACATTGCATTTGCCTTCCTGACTACTGACTCAACCTGCAAGTTTACCTTGAGAGAATCCTGGACTAGAACTCCCACGTGTCTTTGCACTCCAGATTTCTAAATTTTCTCCCCTTTAAGAAAATAGTCCATGCTTTTCCTCTTCTTACCAGAGTGCATGACCTCACACTTTTCCATGTTGTACTCTGTCTGCCACTTCTTTGCCCATTCTCCAAACTTGTCCAAATCCTACTGTAGCCTTCCCGCCCCCTCAATACTTCCTGCCCCTCTACCTATCATATGTATCATCTGTGAACTTAGCCAGAATGCCCACAGTTTCTTCATCTGGATCATTAATGTATAAAGTGAAAAGTTGTGGTCCCAGCACTGACCCTTGCAGAAGTCCACTTGGCCTGCCATCCTGAGAAAGACCCTTTTATCTTCACTCTCTGCTTTCTGCCAAATAGCCAATCTTCTGTCCATGCTAGCACCTTGCCTCTAACACCATGGGCCCTTATCTTACTCAGCAGCCTCCTGCGCAGCACCTTGTCAAAGGCCTTCTTGAAGTCCAGGTAGATAACGTCAATTGGCTCTCCTTGGTCAACCGTGTTCGTTACTTCCTCAAAGAATTCTAGCAGATTTGTCAGGCATGACCTCCCATTGATGAAACCATGCTGACTTTGCTTACTTTACCATGCATATCCAAATATTCAGAAATCTCATCCTTTACAATGGATTCCAAAATCGTACCCAGGATCAAGGTTAGGCTAATCTGCCTATAATTTTCCATCTTTTGCCTTACCCGTTTTTAAAAAAAGGCGTGTCATGTTAGTGATTTGCCAGTCCTCTGGGACCCACCCTGACTCGTTCGATTCCTGAAAGATCACCACTAACGCTTCCGCTATCTCTTCAGCTATCTCCTTTAGAACCCTGGGGGCTAGTCCATCTGGTCCTAGTGATTTATCCACCATATGCAGCTCTGGCCTCTGATTCTCTTGAATTTTTGGGAGATTACTCGTGTCTTCTACCCTGAAGACTGACACAAAGTAATTATCCAGCTCCTCAACCATTTCCTTGTTCCCCATTAATATCTCTCCACCGTTATTTTCCAGTGGTCCAATGTCTACTTTTGCCTCTCTTTTGCCCTTTATATATCTAAAGAAACTCTTACAGTGTTCATTTATATTACTGGCTAACCTACCCTCATATTTAATCTTCTCCCTCCTTAATTCTTTTTTTGTTGCCCTCTGTTGGTCTTTGTAAACTTCCCAGTCCTCTGGTTTCCCACTGCCTTCACCATATTAGATTAGATTAGATTCCCTACAGTGTGAAAACAGGTCCTTTGGCCCAACAAGTCCACACCCTGCCTTGGAGCATCTCACCCAGACCCATCCCTCCATAACACATACACCCCTGAACACTACGGGCAATTTAGCATGGCTGATCCACCTAGCCTACACATCTTTGGACTGTGGGAGGAAACCAGAGCACCCGGAGGAAACCCACGCAGACAAAGGGAGAATGTGCAAACTCGGCACAGACTGTTACCCAAGGCTGGAATTGAACCCGGGTCGCTGGCTCTGTGAGGCTGCAGTGCTAACCACTGAGCCACCATGTCGCTCGCATGGTGCATATTATATGCTTTCTCTTTTGCTCTTATGCCATCCCTTAGTCAGCCATGGTTGTCCCATTCTCCCTGTACCATGCTTCTTTTTCCTAGGGATGAATTTTGCTATGTCTCCCAAATTACTCCCAGAAACTCCTGCCACTGCTGTTCCACTGTCTTTCCTGCTGGGCTCCTCTTCCAGTCAATTTTGCCCAGCTCCCCCCCGCTCCCCCATTATACCTCTGTAGTCACCTTTATTCAGCTCTAACACTGTTACGTCTGATTCTATCTTCTCCCTCTCAAATTGCAGAGTAAATTCTATCATCTTATGATCACTGCCTCCTAAGGGTTCCTTTACCTTAAGCTCCCTTATCAAGTCTGCCTCATTGCACAACACTATATCCGGTATTGCCTGTTCCCTTGTGGGATCCACCATGAGCTGCTCCAAAAACCCATTTCATAGACGTGCCACAAACTCCTTTTCTTGCAATCCACTATGAACATGATTTTCCCAGCCTATCTGCATATTGAAATCCTTCATGATCATTGTGACTTTGCCATTCTTACACACCTTTTCTGTCTCCTGGCACACCTTGCACCCCAGCTCCTGACTATTGTTTGGAGGCCTGTACACAACTCCAACTATGGTCTTTACATTGCAAAAACCCACATGGTTTCTGTGCGTACAGATTATAAACCTACAGCAGAATAACTGCCAGGAAGAGTCACAGAATTGCCTGCATGCTGCACAAGGTGTCCTTAAACAGAAGATACACATACACATCTCGGTTCGAATCCCACCATGGCAGATGGTAGGATTTGAATTCAATTTAAGAAAACCTGGAATTAAGAGTCTAATGATGACCATGAATCCATTGTTGATAGTCAGGAAACCTCATCTGCTTCACTGATGTCCTTTAGAAAAGGAAACTGCTATCCTTACCAGGTCTGGCCTAACCTACATGCATTTCCAGACACACAGGAACGTGGTTGACCTTTAATTGTTCTCTGGGATGGGCAATAAATGATGACCTGGCCAATGCTGCTCTCATCCCATGATTTCATAAAACAAAAGCCCTTCTTTTCCAAAGGAAATTCTCACTATTTACAACGTGACCCTATGTGTTATATAATGTGTTGGTAATTTGCTGTCAAGTCCAAACCTCATGATGGCATTCTGTGTCTTCAGGAATATTGTATGTTATTCCTGTTTGTGTAGTCAAGTTTTTCTTTCACAGGCTGTAGTTATTTGGAAGCTTTACACCCTGGATTCATCTAATCTATTACAGTTTGAACAATCTGTTGATCAGTATATTTTTTCTTCTTCAGATCCTGCTCTAATAATTGTTGCCTCAACAGTTTTTGTTTTTGTTGTTTCTGAAGCTTGGACTTCTTCCACTTGCTGCTCAATGATTGTTTGGTTTCCTCTATTTTTTGCTTGAGTTCATTCTCTGGGGCATCACTGCTAGCATTTATATCTGAAAGAATGTTTCACGAGTGATTTGTAGCCCCGCATTGCATAGGTTGGGTATCCATTTTTGTGGGTCTACCATTTTCTGCCAGCCTTGCTTTGAGGTGAGGCACGGTGTTTTCTGTAGCTGCTCCTGCTGAGCAGGGGCTATATTACTAGGCCATGTACTTTAAATCTTCCTACAAATTGCCAGTCTTTTAACTGGACTGATGATATTGAGCTTGTCATTCATTTTGCTTCCTTTTAATTCTATATTCATATCTTAAGACCTGAGCAGAGGTTTGTCTCAAATTCTCCATAATATCAGAGATATTATCGATTTTGAATTTAACTTGAACGAATTGTTGGGCCTTTTCTTCTGAAATTTAATTTTTCTCTTCACAACAGAGAACAGAGTCTTTAGGTCCATTAATTCAGAGGAAAATAAAGTGTATCAGAGATAATGGGAACTGCAGATGCTGGAGAATTCCAAGATAATAAAATGTGAGGCTGGATGAACACAGCAGGCCAAGCAGCATCTCAGGAGCACAAAAGCTGACGTTTCGGGCCTAGACCCTTCATCAGAGAGGGGGATGGGGAGAGGGAACTGGAATAAATAGGGAGTGAGGGGGAGGCGGACCAAAGATGGAGAGAAAAGAAGATAGGTGGAGAGAGTATAGGTGGGGAGGTAGGGAGGGGATAGGTCAGTCCAGGGAAGACGGACAGGTCAGGAAGGTGGGATGAGATTAGTAGGTAGATGGGGGTGCGGCTTGGGGTGGGAGGAAGGGATGGGTGAGAGGAAGAACCGGTTCGGGAGGCAGAGACAGATTGGACTGGTTTTGGGATGCAGTGGGTGGAGGGGAAGAGCTGGGCTGGTTGTGTGGTGCAGTGGGGGGAGGGGACGAACTGGGTTGGTTTTGGGATGCGGTGGGGGAAGGGGAGATTTTGAAGCTGGTGAAGTCCACATTGATACCATTGGGCTGCAGGGTTCCCAAGTGGAATATGAGTTGATGTTCCTGCAACCTTCGGGTGGCGTCATTGTGGCACTGCAGGAGGCCCATGATGGACATGTCATCTAAAGAATGGGAGGGCGAGTGGAAATGGTTTGCGACTGGGAGGTGCACTTGTTTATTGCGCACCGAGCGGAGGTGTTCTGCAAAGCGGTCCCCAAGCCTCCGCTTGGTTTCCCCAATGTAGAGGAATGTCCTTGTAGAGAGCTTTATGATAGTAAAGTGGTTTGAAAGAGTAGGTGTCAAGAACATATTTTCACTTATGAGGAGACCAAAATTAGAGGTCATATAACATAATTGCCAGCAAAGCCTTTGCTCCACATCTATGTTCAGCGGAGGACCATTGAACAACGCTAGTGCCTTCCCGAAGCCAGATCCAGAGGTGGTCGGGCAAATCTGCTGCAAAAATCTAGACTGGACATGTTTGAATGGTCAAATTGCATCTCCCCTACCATGCCTTGTTTCTTCGACTCTCAAATGGACAGAATTCCAGGGGAGGGCAAAGAAAATGCTACAAAGACACTCTGGAGCTGTCCTTGAATTGTAGCAAAATTGACATTAATACCTTGGCATCCCTTATTACAAATTGCTATAAATGGTAAAAGCCTTCCCACCAAATTGCATCATGCCTTGAGCTCAAATGCCTTAATCATGAGGAAATGAGGCATCACAGAAGGAATGAAAAGCAAACAGATCTTACATTCTAAATCCAACTACCTCTTGGCTTGTCCCATCACTTGTTGTCAAAGATCTGGACTGAAGAATAGGCCTGTTCAGTCACATGAAGGCACAAGGCATAAACTCATGATCCTGAGCAGATGTGATCCTTGAATGAAGGCAAACCTAATAACAAGAAATTGAGGGTTTAAGGATTCTGTTAAATGAACTCTGATTATTTTACACTATTTCGGTGCATGGTACATACTGCAGCTCCGTGTGCTGTTAGTGCACAAGTTAATGTTGAAGTAAAAGGATGGGGTGGCAACTAAAGGTGCTGCTCTTTCCTGAATGGTGTCACATTTCTGGAATATCGTTGGAGCTGCACTCATCTGAGCATGTGGAAAATATTTTGTTACATTACTGAGCATCACTGTGGCGCAGCAGTTTGCACTGCTGTCTCACAGCACCAGTCACATGGGTTCAATTACTCCCATTCTCCCTGTGTCTGTGTGGGTTTCCTCCTGGGGCTCCATTCCTCCCACAGTCCAAAGCTGTGCAGGTGTAGATGGATTAGCCATAGGAAATGCAGAGTTTCAGAGATAGGGTCTGGGTTGAATGCTCTTCAGAGGGTCAGTGTTGATTCAATGGATCAAATGGCCTGCTTCCATCCTGCAGGGATTCTATGATGCCTTAGAGATGGTGCAAAGGTGTTGCAAAGCCAGGAAATAAGTTGTTTCTTGCAGAATAGCCTATATTTGGCCTATACTTTTACTCACAGCATTTGTATAACTGGTTCAGGAAGGGTTCTGGTCTGGTGATTCCCAGGATATCGAGAGTGAGGAAATTCAGTCATGTTAATTCTGTTGAAAATCAAGGATTAATCATTTGTTGGAGAAAAGCTAAATATTTCAATCATATAATGCCTTTCATTACACCAAGTCATGCCAAACCACTTAACAGTTTATCAAGTATTTTTGAATTTGTACACAACAATACCAAGAGATAATGAGCAGATAATCTGCATCTTTTGTAATGTTGATTGAAGAATATTGGCCAATACAAGTAAATCAGTTTTGATTTTTGTGTCCAAATTCCAAGTGGAATTCCAGTGCTGAAGTTGAAACATTAATGTTGTTTTCCCTCCACGGTTTTGCCAAACCTGCTGAGTTTCTCCACCAATTGCTGAAAATGTGTGTTTATTATTCTAGTTATTCCCTCCTTTATTTCGTTGTATGCATTCAGATTGTTGGTTTTGCCACTTTACTGTGGGTCTGAAGTCACATATAGGCCAGACCAGGTGGAAAAATTGGCAGATTTTCTTCTCTAAAGGAACAATGATGAACAAGGGTGTTCTGAGGAAGGGTCACTGGACCTGAAATGTTAACTCTGTTTTTTCCTTCACAGGTGCTACCACGCCTGCTGAGCTTTTCCAGCAACTTTGTTTTTGTTCATGAATAATGATCTAGGTGTGTTTTTACAACAAGCAACAATAGATACCATGAGAGCCATTAAGCTAACGGTTTTTTTGAATTCCTGATTTTTGTTGAATTTAAATTTGACCATCTGGAATTTAAATTTGTGTTCCCAGAGCATTAACATTTTTTTTCATTCATCTGTGCGATGTGGGTATCGGTGGCTGACCAACATTTATTGCTCATCCCTAGTTGCCCTTGAGAAGGTGGTGAGCTGCCTTCTTGAACTATTGCAGTCTATTTACTGTGGGTTAACCCGCAATGCCATTAGGGAAGGAATTCCAGGATTTCGACCCAGCGACAGTGAAGGAACCATTATATATTTCCAAGTCAGGATGGTGAGTGGCTTCGAGGTTGAGTTGCAAGTGGTGGCGTTCCCATGTATCTGTCGCCCTTATCTTTCCACATGCAAGTGGTTGTGGGTTGAGAAGGTGTGTATGTGGATCTTTGGTGAATTTCACCTGTGTATCTGTAATTAGTACACAGTGCTGCTACTGAACGTCGGCGGTGGAGGGAATGGATGTTAGGGGATGTAGTGCCGATCAAACAGGCTGCTTTGACCTGAATGGTGTAAACCTTCTTGAGTGTTGTTAGAGCTACAATCATCGAGGAAAGTAGGGAGTATTCCATCTCATCTTTGACATGTGCCTTATAGATGGTGGACAGGCTCTGGGGAAGTCAGTTGGTGAGTTGCTCACCACAGTATTCTTAGCCTCTGACCTGTTGTTGTGGCCATTGTGTTTATGTAGCAAATCCAGTTGAATTTCTGGTCAATGGTAAACCCCAGAATGTTGATAGTAGGGGATTCAGTGATGGTAACACCATTAAAAGTCAAGGAGTGGTGATTAGATTATCTCTTATTGGTGATTATCAAAGCCTAGCATTTGTGTGGCATGAATATTACTTGTCACTTGTCAGCCCAAGCCTGGATATTGTCCAGATCTTGTTGCATTTGAACAAGAGCTGTTTCAGTATCTGAGGAGTTGCTCATGGTGCTGAAAATTATGCAACCATCAGCGAACATCCCCACTTCTGACCTTATGACGGAGGGAAGGTCATTGATGAAGCAGTTGAAAATGTTTGGGCCAAGGAAACTACCCTGAGGAACTCCTGATGTGGAGGTGCCGCTGTTGGACTGGGGTGAACAAAGTCAGAAATCACACAATACCAGGTTATAGTCCAACAGGTTTATTTAAAAACACAAGCTTTTGGAGCCTCACTCTTTCTTCAGGTATGAGTGACAGAAGAAGTATTAGACACAGAATTTATAAGTAAAAGATCAATGGCTGATACCACTGACGAGGATATATTAAACAAACCTAAATGCTGTTAAATATTTAAGCAGTAAGAAGGTTTTAATTGATTAATATGTATATGTAAATCCCCAAATTCCTTTCAAGTCACTGTCCTGAGAAAACTGAAGGTTTTATCACTGTAAGGAAGAGGTGACATTTTAAGTCAGACAATGCATGTTAGGTATGAGGCCTTGTTTAGAATCTGTTTGTGTTTTGATTTGGATGCAGACTTTTTTTTCGAAAGTAAGAATTTATAAAACACCACATTGACTGACTGTCTATAAATTGTGTGCTTTATGAACAACATAGGATGTATCTGCAAATACAAATTAACCCCACAGATTCACGTGTGTGTGTGTGTGTGTGTGTGTGTGTGTGTGTGTGTGTGTGTGTGTGTGTGCATACGCACATAGGAGAGAGAGTGTGTGTCTGGAAAAGAAACTGTGCGCGTGTGTGTATTTGGGAGAAAGAATAAGAGTTCTTACTGTTGATAAGTGTGAGGTCATCCATTTTGGTAGGAATAACAGCAAATATGCGTGTGTGTGTGTGTGTGTGTGTGTGTGTGTGTGTTGGGGGGAGTGGAGAGAGTGTGTGTGCTTGAGAGAGGATCTGTGAGAGAGTGAGTGTCCGTGTGAGTGAGTGTGTGCATGTATGCGTATGTGAGAGTGTATAGTCTGGTGGGATTACCTGTAGTGCGACATGAACCCAAGATCCCAGTTGAGGCCGTTGTCATGGTTGCCAAACTCAGTTAGCAGCCTCTGCTTGGTGATTCTGCATAACCCGAAGTCCGCCTTGGAGGATGTTTACCCAAAGATCCAAGGCCGAATGTCCTTGACTGCTGAACTCTTGTGGAGATGTCCTGGAGCTGAGATGACTGACCTCCAACAACCATAGCCATTTTACTATCTATCAGGAATGGCTCCAACCAGTGGAGCGTTTACCCTCTGATACCAATTGATTCTAATTTTGCTAGAGATCCTTGATGCCACACTTGGTCAAATGTGGCTTTCACTCTCACCTCACCTCTGCAATTCGGTTCTTTTATCCGTGTTTGAACCAAGCCTGTAACGAGGGCAGGAGTTGAGTGGCCCTGACGTAATCCAAACTTGGTGTCACTGAGCAGGTTATTGCTGAGCTGGTGAGCTTGAGACCACCATTGATGACATCATTTTATTGATGATCAAGAGTAGATTGATAGGGTGGTAATTGGCCAGGTTGGATTTGTCCTGTTTTTTTATGTACAGACATACCTGAGTAATTTTCTGCATTGTCAGGTAGATGCCAGTCTTTTAACTGTACTCGAAGATCTTGGCTACATGAGCAACAAGTTATGGAAAACCAGTCTTCAGTACTATTGCTGGAATGTTGTCAGGCCCCATAGCCTTTGCAGTATCTAGTGCCTCCAATGGTTTCTTGATATCACATGGAGTGAATCAAATCGGCTGAAGACTGGTATTTGTGATGCTAGGGTCCACTGGGGGAGGCCGAGATGGATCATCCACTCGGCAGTTTTAGCTGAAGGTGCTGTGAATGCTTCAGCCTTATCTCTGAACTGATGTGTTAGACTCTTTCATCACTGAGGATGAGGATATTTGTGGAGCCTCTCCTCCAGTGAGTTTTTTTTTTAACAGAATCCCTACAGTGTGGAAGCAGGCCCTTTAGCCCAACAAGTCCACACTGACTCTCACAGCATCCCAACCAGACCCATCCCCCTATAACCCACATATTCCTCAACACTATGGGCAATTTTTCATGGCCAATCCACCTAGCCTGCACATTTTTGGACTGTGGGAGGAAACTGGAGGACCCAGAGGAAACCCATACAGACATGGGGAGAATGTGCAAACTCCACATAAACAGTCACCAAAGGGTGGAATCAAGTGTGGGTCCTTGGCACTGTGAGGCAGCAGTGCTAACCACTGAGTCAATGTGCCGAGTTGTTCAATTGTCCAATATCATTCATGACTGGTTGTGGCAGGACTGCAGAGCTTAGATCTGATCCACTAGTTGTGAGATCGCTTAGCTCTATCACTTGCTGCTTATGCTGTTTGGAATGCAAGTAGTCCTGTTTGGTGGCTTCACTCGGTTGATACCTCATTTTCAAGTATGCTTGGTGCTGCTCCTGGCATGCCCTTCTGCACTCTCTATTGAACCAAGGTTGATTCCCTGGCTTGATGGTAATGGTTGAGTCGGGGACATGCTGGGCCATGAGGTTGCAAATTGTGCTGGAGTTCTGTTGTTGTTGATGGCTCACAGCCCCGCATGGATGCCCAGTTTGATTTGCTAGATCTGTTTAAAGTCTGTCCCATGTAGGGCTCTGGCTTACTAGACTACTGACATTACCACTATGCCACTGCTTCTCCTTCTCTGGTTTGCTCATTAAATTTCAGAAGTTTTCTTTTAAGGACGGGAAAACTGACAGTTCCCTCACCTTTCATTTTGACCAGGGCTAGAAGAGAGAAATTATAGGCATTGTGTCTTAGCCAGTGCTTGCAGCATAAGTCTACATCTTTGTTCATTCTTTTGTAGCTTTTAGCAGCTCTGAACATTCCTGTGTTCTTCTTTTACTAGCTGTGCTTCAATAGAGCTCTTCAACACTCAATCTCAGGTCCACTCTCAGTCCATGTTTTGAATTGAATTGAGTACAATGTCACTTGTATTTCATCTTTTTGAACAGGTGCGAAGGCTCAAATGTCACCTCTAGGGGGTGTAAAGAGCATACATGCACTGATGAAGGCAATGAATGACTGTAATTTGTGAAAGGTTTTCAAATAAAATTAGAAACTGAGGACTTTATTGCCCCGGTGCCTAACAGTCCTTTTTTGCCAAGTTATTTTGGTAAAGTCATGGAGATCAATTCCTTAAAAACCAGAGAATAGCAACAGAACCAAGGGTATTGACTAAGGCTGAGCAGTGGGTTAGAGAACTAATTTAAATATTTAAAAAGCAGAATTCAGGTGCCAAGAGAATGTAAGAGCCAGGAGCAGGGGTCGGCCATCCGGCCCCTCGAGCCTGCCCCACCATTTAATAAGATCATGGCTGATCTTTTTGAGACTCATTTCCACTTACCCACCCACTCACCATGAACCCTTAATTCCTTTACCGTTCAAAAATTTATCGAGACTTGTCTTAAAAACATTCAGAGTGGTAGCTTCAACTGCTTCACTGGGCAGGAATTCACACAGATTCACAACCCTTTGAGTGAAGAAGTTCCTCCTGACCTCAGTCCTACATCTCCTTCCCTTTATTTTGAGGCAATGCCCTCCAGACCTAGTTTCACCTGCTAGTGGAAACAACCTCCCTGCCTCTAATTTATCTATTCCTTTCATAATCTTATATGTTTCTATAAGATCTTCCCTCATTCTTCTGAATTCCAATGAGTATAATCCCAGTCTACTCAGTCTTTCCTCATAACCCAACCCTCTCAACTCTGGAATCAACCGAATGAATCTCCTCTGCACCCCCTCCACTGCTAGTATATCTCTTCTCAAGTAAAGAGACCAAAACTGCACACAGTACTCCAGGTGTGACTTCAACAGGACTCTACACAGCTGCAGCATAGACTCCCTGTTTTTAAACTCCATCCCTCTAACAATGGCAGACAAAATTCCATTTGCCTTTTTAATTACCTGCTGCACTTGCAATCCCACCTTCAGCGATTCATGCACAAGAACACACAAATCCCTCTGCACAGCAGCGTGCTGCAATTTTATTTACCATTTAAAACATAGACCACTTTGCTGTTGTTCCTACCAAAATGGATGACCTCACACTTATCAACAAGAGGAAAGACATTATATGCTATGAAGGACCAATCAATGCTGTGTCCCAACCTCATGTCCCAGACTGAATTGTTGCAAAGAGCCCTTAGGAGGAAGCACAAAATGAAGTGGCCAAAGCAGCCTGAGGATTGGTCACGGCTGTTAAAAGAACAATTAATGAAATAAAGGTGGGGCAATCTGAAATTACTGCTCACCCCTGCCTGTGGGGGAAGTCCAGTGGTTATTTTGGCATTCAGAGTACCTCCTCCATTATTGAACTGGTCTCAATTTGAATGGCAGCAGAGTGCCACATGGTAGAGATGACATGATTACAGAAATTCAGGAGGATCATTTGCAAAAGATTATATTTCAATCCATACAATGATGGACAAAAGTGAAGTAAACAGAAAATGCTGGAGAAACTCCATAGATCTGAAAAAGTCATATCAGACTCAAAAGGTTAAATCTGTCTTTTGCTCCACAGAAGCTGCCAGAGCCGCTGGGTTTATTCAGCATTCACTGTGTTTGTATTTTCATATTTCTAGCATGTGCAATACTTTGCCTTTATTATAAGGAAGGTGACGTGTTTGTAGCTATTTGGGCCTAGGACATTGCTCGAGAGAACTGCTGCAACCAGATCCTGAGGCTGAGATGATCGGCTTCAAACAACTACAACCATCTTCTTTTATGATTAGTATGTCACTGCGTATAGAATTATCCCTAGTTCCCAAATTTTATTTACGCTTCTTGATATCGCCTTTGATCAAACGCTGCCTTGATGTCAATGGCAGACATTGGCTCCTTACCTTTCTTTAAAATGAATTCGCAAGACATGAGTATCACTTGCTGGGCTGACATTTATTGTCCAATCCTCATCTCTCCTGAGAAGATAGTGATAAGCTGCTTTCTTGAACCAGTGCAGAGTCCATTTGCAGACCCACAATGTTGTTAGGGAGGGAATTCCAGGATTTTGTCTCAGGAATGTAGTTAGTTTATATGTGTATGGCCTAAAACTAGAATAAGCTAATTGGTAGTTGTGGTGGGATCCAAAGTGAGCGGAGTCAGATTATATTGCTGAGTAAGTTTGTTACGCACTCCCAACACTTGCAGTACCAAAAACAAAAACAAAAATCATTGGAAATTCTCAGTAGGTCTGGCAGCAACTGTGGAGTGAAATCAGAGTTGTCAAAGACCCTTCTTCAGAACTGATGGTAGCTAGGAATTTTTTTTTTATGCAGAAGATGGGGTGGGAGGGGAATAAACGATAGGTGGAATTCGAGCCCAACTAGAGAGAAAAACAGAGATAGTAGGAACTGCAGATGCTGGAGAACCCGAGATAACAAGGTGTAAAGCTGGATGAACACAGCAGGCCTTCCTGCTCCTAAGATGTTGCTTGGCCTGCTGCGTTCATCCAGGTCCACACCTTGTTTTCTTAGAGAGAAAAACAGTTGGACAACAAGGGAATGGTTAAAGGTCAGTCTGAAGGAATGAATAACTACTAATGGGAATTATTAGCGATTGACAATGGGTAGTGTGTGGTAGCTGCTCGTGAGATGACAAGACATGGTGGGCGTAAAGCATGGGAAAAGGTGCTTAAGCTCTAAAATTGTTGAACTCGATGTTAAGTCCAGAAGGCTGTAGCGTTCACAAGTGAAAAATGAGGTGCTGTCCTTCCAGCTTGTGCAGAGTTTCACTGGAGCACTGCAGCAAGCCTGAGACAGATATATCAGCCAAAGGAACACGGTAGTGTGTTAAAGTGGCAAGCAGCTGGAAGCTCAGAGTCTCTTTTTTGCAGACAGTATGGAGGCGTCACCCAGCCTGCAACTCTGTTTCGCCAATGTAGAGGAGACAACATTGTGAACAGCGAATAAAGCAGACTAAATTGAGTGAAATACAGGTGAAGCACTTCTTCACCTGAAGATGTGTTTGGGGCCTTGGATGGTGTGGAAGGAGGACGTAAACGGGCAAGCGTTACATCCTGTTTTTGAGGTAACGTTTTGCTATCAGCATTGTTTCCCAGGGGCTCCTTCAATGTTCTGCAGCGCTTGCAGTCGCGATGCTGCCGGGCTGGGAGGCGCTGTTGGCAATCTCTAACCGCGGCGTCCGTGGCACTCACATCCGGTGCGGATGCGACGTGAGACAGTTGGCGATCGGAAATCCAGAGGAAAATAAACAGCGGCATCTCCGCTGGTTCGGCTTTTCTCCCTCTTATCCACCTTCCCGCTCGTAGCAGGAAGATCCGCTCGCTCCCTGCGCCATGGCGGACAGCAGCAATCGATATCAGGCGGTGAGTCTGGTTTCCACCCGGGGAGGGTGGGTCTGCCAGCCCCGAACAGTGTACAGGCGGCCCGGCTGAGGTTGTTTGGGCGACACCGAGGTTTGGTACTTCGCTCTAGGCCTAGAACGCTCTTTAAAATGGATGGGGGCGGGGGAGAGGGCGAAAGCATTCTTCTCCATGCCGTCTTTGCGAGTGGTGGCACCGGATGTAATAAATATCGGTGATCGATAGAAAATAGTAAGAGTTGTCGATCCGGTGCTATTCAGTCGTTTATTTGAAGTAGTGCGTGGCGAAGAGACGGGCCATGGTTGGGGCGGAATTGGCTTTACCGGTTGTTGTGAAATGCAGCATTTGCCGGTTCTGACCACCTTGATCATTGCCAGCGACGGTGTCACATTCTTGTTTTAGCATCTGGATTGGGTTCATGCTGCTCGCCAAAAAAAAACGTAGCCTGCAGGCTTCAAATAAGATTTCACGGTCTCTCGGTCCTGCTCAGAGACCCCGCTTGTCGACAACCTGAGGTGAAAGGTGTGGGGAAGCTGTCAAGATAATGGCAGTGCTGAGAGTGGCAGTTTGAAACAGTCCTGATTAGAATTGCAAACTTTTGTTTAGGAGAGACCCCCCCCCCCCCGCCTTTACTTGAAATTACATTACAAATTGGCACTCCACAGAGTCACAGATCTACTTTGACTATTCTCACAACTATTGGAAGGTCAAATTCCCACGGTCTGCCCCTCAAGGGCACTGCAAGACAATGCAAGTTAATTATTTCAAATACGAAAAAAATTTTTCAAAAAATGCATTGATGTCCAGATAGAACCTATTAAAGGGCCCTAAGTAACACTTGCAGACGTGGTTTCTGCAAAAACGAGGAAAGATTAAGGTCTGTGTGAGGTAACACAGGATATTTAATTTACCAGTGTTATAAATATTCGCCAGTACTATAAATACTTCACAGCTGATCAGATTACCTTTTGAGTGGGGTGAGGCTTAACCTTGATGTAGTGAATGCTCCGCCCCTGTTGTAAAGTAATATTGAAGGAAAGCTCCAGGGATGTTCTCTAACAGTATTAGCTTGTGACAGTAGACACAAGACACCACAGACAAATGAAAACGATCCTGAACCTAATTTAAACTGTAAATATGCTTCTCTACCTAATGATCTATCTGTACGCCTTTCAATGTTGATCTTAAAAGTTATAATGAAATGCAGTGGGATGTTTTAGAATGTTACCTGTTGTAAAATTCAGGATGGCTGAGTTATCCATACAATTTTTAAAAAAATTAATTCCCTCATTTACCAAATAGTTCTAGCAACATAGCTTTATTTATGATTTGGAATTTGCATTTTTAAGGAAAAATAATTTTGTATGCATTTTTAGAAGACAGTGCACAATAATTGACTAGGAGGTGCTGCTAACCAAAGTATATAAAGTTTCTGGATCCTATCTTCAGTAATTGTTGGGACTTGTAAGCCTTACTAAGCATGTTATTTTGTTGTTGAATATAAATAGATACAATTTATGTTGGTTCCAGATATATAATTACTTTTGGACAAAATGCTGTAGCTGGAGAACTTGACAACATGGAACAAAACTGTCCTCTTTTAAAGCATTTTGATTTTAATTGTTCTATTATTGATGTTTGGCTGGGCAGCTGATTAATCCTTAGGAAGAATTCATTCCTAAGAGTTATTCAGGAAGTGTAGAGAAGCAAGACATTGCAGACTATCAGCATGAATACAGAAATAAAAAATTTGTCTCCAGAAGAAAATGGGGAAAGAGTAGCTGCATGATTCATTGAATTAGCTGATTCTGCATCTTTTAAGGCAAGCTTGTGACCAGTTGTGTTACTGTCTGTTGGAAACTGCAGCAGTTAAAAGGCAGGGGTGATCTGGGCATGATTCAGAGCTAAAGAAGAGCTTGCTTCTTTTGTTGAAATCTTCTGGAAATGTATGAATTAGTGTTCTGTGGAAACTCCTGCATATTACTAAAAACAGTAAAATAAGTCATATATATAGTTGTGTTCTCTTTCTTAACCACTTTTGTTCCAATAGAACTGCCTAAAGGTAGATTTGTATCTCTTATCCTTCAACTGAGCAGTTCCCAGAAACATTACTCCATTGAGTATTGGCCATCTGCCTGTTTTATTAGATAATCTGCCATCAAATTGGTTGTTACATATGCAGGAGTACTGTAAGAGATTGTACCTTCCCTTGGGTAGGGAGGTTAACATCTTGTTTAGTCATGTTGTTTTAAAAATAACTTTACACTACCAAATTATTTTACAGAATGTATCTGCTTCTTTGAAACAATTTATTTTATTCCCAGCTGCAGTGAATGCTGACATGAGAAGTTCTCACATTGTGTCAAGTGAGAATTGTTTTGGAATGCATGCCATTGCTTTGAAAGATGAGTCCTACCTTTGAAAGAAGCAATCACTCCCCTTTGCTGAAATCAAAATTGTATAGATGTCATTCGTTAAAAGTCTGCCCTAAATTCCCCTGTGGTAAAGACTGGGAACAAAGTCTAGGCAATCTCTCCTAACCTTTTGTGACTGGGTGCCCATTTTCCTTCTGCTTCTTGTGATGCACCATGACATGTTGTACTAGCATTAAAGACATCAAATTAATGCAAATTCTTTTAGGCAGTCCTTCCATGGTAACGTTCAGAAGAGACTCCACTATATTGACCCAGTGATAATGGTAGAATAGAGTTGAATGGTGAAGTCAATTTGGCTGATGAACCAGCAAAAGTATCCGTTCAGTTCTGAGGAAGGGTTACTGGACCCGAAACATTAACTCTGATTTTTTCTTCACGGATGCAGCCAGACCTGCTGAGCTTTTCCAGCAACTTGTGTTTTTGTTTCTGATTTATAGCATATGCAGTTCTTTTGGTTTTTATCCTTTTGGTCTAATGGTGCTACTAATTTGGATTTGGACTTTCACATTTGCCCTTGGCTGGTTGCCTTGTCCCATGACCAGGCAATTTATCTTGGAGCCAACTTGACGTTAATGAACTCTGCATATCTCACTAATGTCTGCCCCCACCCTTTCACATCTAGAAGAATGTTGTCACTAATCTTTACCAAGCTGGACAAGAATATTGGATACGTGATCCCTAGTTACTTATGAGGGACTGATGATGGATCAACAAAATAGTTTGAGTACTCCTGTCAGTGTATTCCTTGTAACATTTCAAAGAAATTGGAAGGTGTAAGTTTTGATGTATGTGTGAGCACATCACTTCAGTGAACTGTTTTTATATGTAACCTTGTTGTTGAGAACAGATGGCATTGTATTAGCTAATGGTTTGCAGAAGCAGACTGTAATTGGAACAGACAGTATAGTTAAATTGGTTACTGTTTAGATCCAGTTCCTTTCATTACTTGGGAGTGTTGTAAACAGAATATTGATGAGCTGTGTAACGCAAATTTTCTTGGTAGTGCTGATCACGACCTGTCTGGGTAAAGGCAGCTTAGTGTTGTATTGGTCACCAATACATCCTTTGTATTTTATGTCATGGTCTCATTTGTCCAGTAGGCAAAAATTAATTGCTGCATATCAAACTTCTCTTGCGTGTTATCAATCAAGTCATCAGAGGAATATGCTTACCTAAAGGATTTTTTCATTTTGGGCTGTGTGATTGTTTACATTTCCTCATAAAGCATCATCATAACTCCTCAACTCCTGGAGTTTGTCAGACTTTTTCTTGAATTTTGCTGACCTATTTTATGTTGTTTATGTTATTGTCTATCATAAAAGATAGCCTTATGACCATGTAACCATTGCAGTTGTTATAAAAATTCACCTGGTTCACTCCTTCCCTTCTGGAAAGAAATCTGTCAACCTTACCTAGCCTTGTTATGTGTGACTACAGCCCCACAGCAATTTGTTTAACACTTAACTGCTCTCTTAAATGGCCTAGCAACAAATGCTAGGACACATCCCATGTAACAATTTCTTTTGAACGTCCGTTTCCTGCTTGTAGAATTTAATACTATTGGCTGTTTGTTACCAGAATGTGGAACAATTTTCACTATTTTAGAGGTTACAAGTGCAATTTTAATATTGCAGCTTTATTTGGAGTAGTTAATGACCATTTATTCCAGTGTGCTGTCAATTTTCCAAGCATATGTAATGAATAAATAATATGATACAGGCAAATAACATTTTGGGTCATAGATTAGATTAATCTTCTGTATGAGTTATTTTGGGTTGATCTTAATGGCTCTGTAATCCTTACATTAATTGCATAGTAAATGGGCATTTGGAATGACAACTCTTGTATTATTGATTAGATTAGATTCCCTACAGTGTGGAAACAGGCCCCTTGGCCCAGTAACTCCACACTTCCGCTTGGACCATCCCACCCAGGCCCACCCCCCTATAACCCACACACCCCTGAACACTACGGGCAATTTGGCATGGCCAATCCACCTAGCCTGCACATCTTTGGACTGTGGGAGGAAACCTGTGCAGACGCGGGGAGAATGTGCAAACTCAGGAGAGACAGTTGCCAGAGGCTGGATTGAACCCGGGTCCCTGGTGCTGTGAGGCTGCAGTGCTAACCACTGAGCCACCGTGCTGCCCTTGCATTGTGGGCATTCCGTTAAATGAGTAAAAAGTTCAATTATTGGGAAAACAAAACAGAAGTTGCTCGAGAAACTCAGCAGGTCTGGCAGCGTCTGTGCAGAGAAAACAGTTAATGTTTCAAGTTCAGAGATCCTTCTTCAGAACACCAGTAATCAGTGGTAAAGTATATGTAACCTGCAGGTTCCATTGTCACAGTTGAAATGTATCCCAGTGACCCCATGGCCTCTACTTGGAAGAATGAGTGGTAACTTCATGGAGGCATTGTCACCTTCAATGTACACTCCAGATTTCACACTGTCCTGACATAGATATCCGCTTTTTTTTGTACACCAGGTATGTGACATTCTATGGAAGCAATCATCACCATAAGGACAATTGTTTGTTAAAGGTCCAAAATGGCTGTTTCAAGGTAGCCAAGGGATATCAGTAAATGTTGCTCATGAACCAAGAGCCAATGAATGAATTTTTTTCCAGTGAAAACATGAATCTATTCCTAAAAAGGCTCCATTGACTTTATTGGTAGCCAAGTAATATCTGGTTAGTTTCTCTCAGCATGTCTCTCCCAAATTCCCCTATCTCTAGTAAAACCAATGATCACAAGCACCTGAAGTTGCCTGTAACTTGTCTGTTATTCTGAACTTGGGTAGTGATTTACACAGACTGTAGTGTGCAGGATGTCACAACCAAGTCCAAACATGCTTGTGGATGCTGTCCATTCTTTTACTTGGAGCAGAAGTGGCTGCTAAGTGTCTTGTTGATTTTCTCTTCTGTATAGCTTGGGGGTTGACTTTCCACATTGTTGCCTTGGCTAAGATCAAAAATGACAATTAAGGAACACTTCCAAGAACAGTTTCTGCTGGAAACATGTCCAAAATCCCTTAGATTAAATTTGACAAATGATACCTACTGTAGCCAAATTACTGTGGAGTGTGTGACTGTGAGATCCATACAGAGAGGAATGATTGTTCTAGGTTTCTAATCTTATTCCCAAATGATTGAATAGTTTAGTGAGTAATTGAACTGGAAAATCAACAGGTTTGATCCCAACCAGATCAGGACTCGGAATCCTTGATTGAGAGAAGAGAAAAATGAGTCATGTTCGCTGGTATGGGTGACTCTCTGGACATTTTGTTCTCTTGTGAAGAGATCATTGAACCTAACTGATCTCTTCCTTTCTTCCCCACTTAATGTGCAATTTCACATTCATAACATCACCACTCACCTCAATGGAGCTGAGGCTCAGCAATGAGTCAACACGTTCAGCTGTGGAACCAATTTTAAAAAAATGTTTTACTTCCACATAGGTAAAATATCTGAACTGATTAACAGTCTCTGATGTTGCATTTCCTTTTAGGGATATGGAGGAGCCACTTTATTGTCGATAAACTGAGGCTGATATGCCTCTTGTGTGTTAAGATCACATATGAGTAGGGAAGGGAGAAAGCAATGATTCTGTTAAATTATTGCATTGGAGGTTGGAAAAACATGTGAAAACAGACTGGTTATCAAGTATTTTGCATTGTTTCCTGAAATTTGCTTTTAAATAATGTTTCGGATTTAACGGGTTTTAATTTGTCTTTTGTCAATATAGTTGCAGAATGAAGAAGAGGCATTAGAGGTGTCAGAATCTGGGGCTGAGGCTGCTCCTCCACCATACAGCAGTATTGCAGTGGAGAGTGCAGGTATGTAGAACTGTGTACTAACTGGAAGGAAAGTATCCCCTCACTTTGTCACATATTCTGCAGAGATTTTACAGGATGGACATATGTAATAGCTCACCAAATTTTCACTGAGATCTTGAATGATGAGGAGGGGGTGTTGACATTTTGGAAAATATTCAACCGGGGTAAATTGGAAATTTATCAGGAGTCTATCATTTAAACTTGCTTCTTTCTTTGCTTCTTAGCCAATCCAGTCATTTGAAAAGACCAGCTTTCTTCAGGGACTCTGGCTTGCTGAGAGAAGACAGAGGGTGGTAGTTGATGGGAAATGTTCATCCTGGAGACCAGTTACTAGTGGTGTACCGCAAGGGTCAGTGTTGGGTCCACTGCTGTTTGTCATTTTTATAAATGACCTGGATGAGGACTTAGAAGGATGGGTTAGTAAATTTGCAGACGACACTAAGGTCGGTGGAATTGTGGATAGTGACGAAGGATGCTCTAGGTTGCAGAGAGACATAGATAAGCTGCAGAGCTGGGCTGAGAGGTGGCAAATGGAGTTTAATGCAGACTAGTGTGAGGTGATGCACTTTGGTAGGAGTAACCGGAAGGCAAAGTACAGGGAAAATGGTAAGATTCTTAGCAGTGTAGATGAGCAGAGAGATCTCGGTGTCCATGTACACAGATCCTTGAAAGTTGCCACCCAGGCTGACAGGGCTGTTAAGAAGGCATACAGTGTTTTAGCTTTTATTAATAGAGGGATCGAGTTCCGGAACCAAGAGGTTATGGTGAAGCTGTACAAAACTCTGGTGCGGCCACACTTGGAGTATTGCGTACAGTTCTGGTCACCGCATTATAAGAAGGATGTGGAAGCTTTGGAAAGGATGCAGAGGAGATTTACTAGGATGTTGCCTGGTATGGAGGGAAGGTCTTACGAGGAAAGGCTGAGGGACTTGAGGCTGCTTTCATTAGAAAGAAGAAGGTTGAGAGGTGACTTAATTGAAACATATAAAATAATCAGAGGGTTAGATAGGGTGGATAGGGAGAGCCTTTTTCCGAGGATGGTGACGGCGAGCACGAGGGGGCATAGCTTTAAATCGAGGGGCGAAAGATATAGGACAGATGTCAGAGGTGGTTTCTTTACTCAGAGAGTAGTAAGGGAATGGAACGCTTTGCCTGTAACGGTAGTAGGTTTGCCAACTTTAGGTACATTTAAGTCATCATTGGACAAGCATATGGATGTACGTGGAATAGTGTAGGTTAGATGGGCTTGAGATCGGTATGACAGGTCGGCACAACATCGAGGGCCGAAGCGCCTGTACTGTGCTGTTATGTTCTATGTTCTATTTCTAAAAATCCTTGTTCTCAACGAATTGTCCCCTGCTACCCACCCAACATGCTTGCTAGTTAGGAGAGCTGCTTATAATGTCAGTTCGGGTACTGGCTGTCAGTGTTTCAAAATCCACATTACCATCACCTCCCAAAAATTTCATTTTGATCCTGCCATCCCCAATTGCCATACCAAGAACATGCTCATCTGCAGTCTCTATGCCTGTATTTCTTGGAGGTTTCTGTTTGTATTTTACCAGTCACACTTCCTCCTTGGTGCAGCAATGAAACTGCCTCTATCGCAGTAACATCACATCCGCTGTGAATTGACCGTAGTGCAGTAGTCCTCCTTGACCATTCTGTAACTTTTGTTACAGTCGAACGCTACCCAATCGCTCTAACACTTTCTCTCAGTTGTTGATGTACGGAGATTGCCGTCATGTCCAGACCCCCTCATCCAGTCATGACTAGAGATTTTACAGCCATGATTTCTCTTGATTAATTTTTTTCATGTATTCTGGACACCCTGTGTTGATATAACTCACTGTGCTGTTTCTTTTTCCGGTGTTTGAAGAGTATTTTGCTGATTAAATATCAATGTTTGTTGTCAAAGTTGTCATACTGTTTAATTAATTCTTTTTCAGGAAAATAAAAGTTTAATAGCCAATGAAATTTTCTTCTAATATAAAATAGAAAAAAAATTAATCAAGTAATTAAATTTCATGACAGAATGATTATTTTCTTCTCTGGAATCAGCTTCTTTCTGGTGTTACAGACTCCTTAATTTTAGTTTGAAATCTGCTGTACTTTGAAACTATGTAAATACAAGCTGTATTTCTGTTGCAAATCTCTGACTTCTTGTGGAGAATAAAACAATTGAGTCCTTTTCAAATTGAAAAGAAGTAAATACAAACCTCATACTGTAACTGAATTCTGTGGGGTTTTGTGGAGAACCATAAGACATAGAAGTGGAAGTAAGGCCACTCGGCCCGTCAAGTCCACTCCGCCATTTAAATCATGGCTCATGGGCATTTCAACTCCACTTCCCTGCACTCTCCCCGTGGCCCTTCATTCCTTCTGAGATCAAGAATTTGTCGACCTCTGCCTTGAGGGTGCCCAATGTCCCGGCCTCCACTGCACTCCGTGGCAATGAATTCCACAAGCCCACCACTCTCTGGCTGAAGAAATGTCGTCTCATTTCAGTTTTAAATTTACCCCCTCTAATTTTAAGGCTGTGCCCTCGGGTCCTAGTCTCCCCGCCTAACGGAAACAACTTCCTAGTGTCCACCCCTTCTAAGCCATACATTATCTTGTAAGTTTCTAATAGATCTCCCCTCAACCTTCTAAACTCTAATGAGTACAATCCCAGGATCCTTAGCCATTCATCATACTTTAAATCTACCATTCCAGGGATCATCTGTGTGAATCTCCGCTAGACATGCCCCAGGGCTAGTATGTCCTTCCTGAAGTGTGGAGCCCAAAATTGGACACAGTACTCTAACTGGGGCCTAACTAAAGCTTTATTAAGCCTCAGAAGCACGTTGCTGCTTTTATATTCCAACCCTCTTGAGACAAAGTAGGTGGAGTGCCTCATGAGTACATAAGGTGAGTAAGTTTATGTGCAAATTACATAGATTTTCAGGATGTGGAGGTGCTGGTGTTGGACTGAGGTGGACAAGGTCAGAAATCCTGCGACACCGGGTTATAGTCCAACAGTTTTATTTGAAAACGCAAGCTTTCAGAGCCTCACTCCTTCTCCACGTGTTAGTAAGAGAGGTAGTATCATATGCAGAATTTATAGGTAAACTATCAAAAGGGTCGCACCACTGATGAGGATGTATTAAACAAATCTAAGATGCTGTTAATCGAGATGGAAGTGTTTGGAATCTGCTCTCTGAGGATTTTTGGTGATTTTGTGGCAATGAATTCCACAGATACCCACACCTGGCTGAAGAACTTCCTCCATCTCCTAAAGGGTCATCCCTTCATTCTGAAATTGTGCCGTTGGGTCCTAGGCTCTGCTACCTTTAGAATCATCTCCATATGCACTCTCTCCAGACCTTTCAATATGCTGTAAGTTTCAATCAGGTCCCCATCATCTTTCTAAACTCCATCGAGTACAAACCCAGAGCCCTCAACAGCTCCTTATATCACAAGCCCTTCATTCTTACAAAGTTCCTCTGGACCCCCTCCAAGGCCAGCATGCCCTCCCTTAGGTACAGGGCCCAAAACTGGTCGCCGTATTAAGCTAACAATTGAGTCATTAATAATATCTGTTCTGCTCCATCATCATTCAGATATAGAGTAATGCTTGTAATAGATGATCAATCAGTCTTATTAATTTGTGGCTTTGCATGCTTCAGTTGTACTCAATATTGTACTCCACTTAATTAACCTCGGCTTTTATTTTTAAATTGATCACAATGTGCTTTGCAGATTTGTGTTCTGTGTTGAATTTTATTTTTCAGAGGTCAGACTGTTAGCATGAACTGTACTGCAAATTGATTTTTTTCAAGCAACATCTGTCAACAAAAGTTTTAATATTAATCTTGCTTCATATTTTCCATTTGCAAGTATACTATATTTGCCATTCTTTAGTCCTGCAAAAACATCCTTGAGACAAACAAAACTAGCCATTGTAATCAGCGCGTCTGTGTTTTCCACTTAGCAACTCTATCCAGTAACTTCTTGAGTATATGGATCCAGAACATTAAAGCTCATTATCCCCTCTTCCAAACTGTTGCAGCTCGGTGCTCGTGCTACCAGCATTTCAAAACATGTTGTCAAATTAATAATTAAGATCTCTGTGAAATAGAAATTGTGACATAACTAGACTTGATAAATAAAAAGTTGTGCAACTGGAATATGCTTTTGAGTTCCTTGAGAAGACTTTGTTTATAATTTTTGTTCAAAGGGGGCTTTGAGGCTTAGCAATGAGATTTGTATTTTAAATTTGCCTTCAATATACTTTGTTTGCATGAAGGTTGTTGCAGCCTCATAGAATTGTGTACTCTTCTGTAATTGCACACAATAATGTCAGTAATTTAACTTTATATAATGGCACCTTCCTGGCAGCCATTATATGAACAAAATTTATTAGAATTGAAATGTTAGTGAAAATATTTGCACATCACCTATTCTGAACAATTAGAGGTGGCAATGTAATTTATATATTTAGCTTTCTTTCCCATCAGTAGGGCTCTTTATACTCGAATTGATGTAGTAAGGGGAAAATGAAGATAACCTTCAGTGCATTTTTGCAGTGAATATTATATGAGATTAATGTTACTGGTAAGAGATTGTGGTTTTGGAAACCAGCAACATTTTACATGAATTTCAGGCCAAACAACTACTCTGCTACACAAATGGCATGATGTCAAGCTGAGAATTATTTGCATAATAACTTTGCTGCGCCTCTCGGTTAGTAGTTGGAACAATGTGTCATCTCACTAAAGTTTAGAAAGACAATTTTGATTATTTCTACAACAATTCAGTCCCAACATAAAGGGAGTTCCATGGAGCTATTAATTAACATGACCCTTCATCAAAAGTGTTTTACTGCTCTGCACTGAATAAAGAATGGTAACTATTTTCTTTAACTTATATGGAGACAGTATCCTGTACTTGAAGTAATTTTAAATGTTCTGCATTAAAGATATGGTGTGTGTGCAAAAGTTTATTTAGGATCTTATTGTATATACATGGCAATTACCAATGAACTATTGCTGAAATGTTTTCATTCCATGTGTTGTTTTGCAAGTTTTTTTATTCCCCTCTTATAGTGAAGTCTTAATCAATTCCCTTCTCGTCCAAGCTCTTTGCACATCCTGCACGCCTCTAGAATAACTTGTGTTATCAAATAGATGATTACTTGAAGATCATGCCACATTTATGGTTAATCCAAGCAAAATGCTGTAATTGTAAGTGTTCCAAAATAAATAATTCAGTTTTTAAATCCTGTTTCTCTTCTCTCTCGAAGTCTGTGACGCAAGCTGGACTCAATTCCATGTTTACTGCAGCCTTCCAGTATTTTAGTCAAATGGCGATTCACTGAGTCAAGACAGCAAAAGCCAACAGTCATTCAGCAAAGTGTTGCAGGCCAAGCCCAAATCTCTCTAAACATCAGGAGACATGCGTTGTGCTAAACTACTGACTATGTTGATGAGTGGTGTGATTTGTTCAGATTTACTTTCTACTTACTGCAAAGCTTTGTTATGCCGAGACCTTTTCTCATTTTCTTATTGCTTGGATATGATCATGAATTTAACTCAAGGCAGTTTGAATAATTTTGTACCACACTGGCACTGTACTTACCTACTGATCTATCGGTAAACCTGTAGAAATGTTGATTTTTTTTGAACAAACTGGAAGGAATAGTAATTTGTTGTGACATGTCCTTTTAAAACTGGGACCTATTAGAGCTCTAGCAGAATTGAAATAGGGGTTTCATTGTAAATTAAGTGGTTATGGTCCAGTTTGTTTCTTTGGCTTGAGTGTTTTGACTCTCACCAAACTTTGGCAGATCATCAAAACCTATGTTTTCAAATAACTTCTCTTAGGACCTTATTGGCTCAGAATATTTATGGAACATTTTATGAATAGTTTAGGCTATGTTAGTATAGTGGTTATATTACTGGACTAATAAATGTCAGACTTGGAAGAATAATCCAAAAATGAGTGTTCCAACACCGCAGTGGCAGTTTTGAATATTTGAACTGAGTTTAAATAGAATTCTGACAATAAAAGGCCATGAGTAAAAATAGATATGATACTGGTAGATTGCCATAAAAAGGCACTGGTTTGTTTATTCTTTTGAGGGAAGGAAACCTCAGTTGTGGTTTGCATGTGACTCTTGTCCTATTCCATTATGATTTATTTCTCAGTGTTGTCTGGCTGATACTTAGCAGTTTGATACAACTGCAAAGAAGATCCACAATGACTGGGTCACTAGAGAAGACCAGTTAAAGCAGGCTTGGCCAGTGACATTTGTAACCAAATAATAATTGAAAAATGTGTCAGTTCAAAAATGTTTCGACAAAACTTAGCACTGGCTGCAATTTTCAATCTAACTTGAACTTAGTTACGATCCCGGCAATGTTTAACCTGTTATAGTATATAACATGGACAAAAGAAATTAGTGAGGGCACATTCTTTGGTTACCAACAAAATTAAACTGTTGAAAGCTGTCTGCATCAAAGACAGAGAGAAGTTGTAATTTTATCTTGATAATGAAGAGAAGTCTGTTAAAGAGGCTAGTTTGGTTTAAGAGTGACAGAAAATTTGTATAGGATCATTAAATATTTACAATACGAAGGCCGTTTGGCTTATTATACCTAAGTCAATTTTCTGAGGGAGCTACCCAGCTAATCCTACTGCCTTGTTTTCTTCCTGCGGTCAGTGGGCAAATTGTTTGTGTTTAGGATCATTATCAAGTTCTCTTCTGAAAGCAAAAAACGGAATCTACCTCAGCAACAGTCCCCTTGAGTGTTTTCTCTGCCCTAAACGTACACTGTGAAAATAACTTTCATGGTGTCATTACTTCTTTGGCCAGGTGCCATAGGTGAATATTGTCTGGTTTTCAATCCTTCCACCAGTAGGAATAGTTTGTACCCATTTACTCTATTCAGACACGTGTGGTTTTGAACATCTGTACCAAATCTCCTTTTCCTTCTCAGTGGAGAACAGCACCAACTATGCCAAGGTGTAACTTGATTCTCTCATCCCAGTAATTCTGGTAATTCTTTTCCATGTCCTCTGCAGCATCCTATTATCTTTCCTAAATTGTGGTTCCCAGAATTGGATACTCCTCTCCAGTTGAGGCCAAAACATGTTTCTACCAATTCACCATAACTTCCATGCTTTTGTACTCTCTGCCTTTATTTATAAAGTTGAGCTTTTGACCAGTAATTTAAAGATCTTGTACACCTTAGCAGCTTTCTCAACATGTCCTGCTGCATTCAATAATTTATGCAAGTAAACCCCAGGTTTCTCTGTGCTTGCCTCCTTGGAATTGTATCCTTTACTTTGCATTGCTTCTTCCCTTCCTGCTTAGGAACGTTTCACCATAAATTTCATTTGCTCTGTGTCTTCTTTCCTCAAGCTGGTTTATGACATCTTAAAGTCTGTGTCTGTCCTCTTTGTTTCATAATTTTTTTTGTCACCTCCAAAGTTTGAAATAATAGACTTGGATATGTAGGGTATGTAGATTACATTAAACAGTGATCCTAATTCAGGCCGCTGGGGACTCCAGTAGACCTTCTTCCAGATTTTTAATGGTCGCTCAGCGAATTCCGTATACCTGTTGCCACTGTCCTATGTATTCCATTTATAACATTACTCAAACCAAGATAACAGATTAGTTCCTGAATATAAAACATTGGAAAAATAGGAATTATTTAAAGGCAATGAAAATGATCATTCTCAAGTTTTATGTTTGCTTTCAAATACAGGTTAAACTTGGGTCAACTGTGCATGAAACTGAAAACTTATTTCTGTGAGGGGCAAGATTTTAAAGAGTGAGTTTGGTAACTTGGTCTTTGAATAAATTGAGAGAAGCAATGCTGATTTTATTTTTATGTAATACATATGGCAGAAAACCTCATGGATAATGAATACGCCAAGATGTTTGACTGAGCTCTTGAGCATTTACTTAAAGATTTTTATGGCTGCTATATTTAGTCATGAGACACGGGAGAAGAATGAACCATTACATGTTACAAATGGCCAGCATCATTTTAAAAATGTATAGAAGGCATAAGTATGATAAATTTCAAATAAAAACTTAACGTACATAGCATCTGAGATCGAGAAATTGCTATCTGCGACCCCCTGTTGAGTTAGATCTCAATCAGATCCCTCTTACTCTGATTGTAGATGTTTCTTATTTGAGTGCAAACTGTTTTTCACAATTTTTTATGCATTTTGCTTTCCCACTTCATATTTACCTCCAAGTTTTCGACACCTTGTCAATTTAGTTTCAATCTTTGTGAGATAGTTTAAGGTTTTAAAAAAAAGTTATGGCCCTAGCCACAAATAAGAAGGAAGAACAATTCAAGAGTCTGCTTTCCACTTATTGTGTTTTGTTTTTGTTCACTTGTTCACTTGTTCTTTAGTGCACGATGATATTGGAAAAATGATGAAAATGAGATAATTGTATTTGGATGAATGCATCGTGCAGAGAATTTTCTTTAAAACTTATACACTGAAAGAAAGCTAAGACAGTATTGCAGACTTGAATGATTAGGTTACGCTGGCTTCAACAAGATTCGTTGGCTGAAGTCTGTGGGTAGTATTCTGCAACTCTATGCAATTGAAGTTTGCAGATTTAATGATGCCTAAAAATGCATTTTGGTTCTGTAGCTAGCGAGGGAGAACAAAACAACTGTACATCAAGCAAAAGCATGTGATATATCTGGATTTTATGTACCTTAGGCATAATCTCTCTTTGAGTGCTGTGTGAAAGATGAAGTCACAACATTCTAGCCCTGATCTAAATATGTAGCTGTGGCAGAAATTAAATAACGTAAGTATGAGTAATATGTGACATAATAGTTGAGCAGTATATAGTGCTTGATGACTTTGGCCCTTAATGGTATCAATATCATAGGTTTAAAGAAATGAGATTCTGCAAACAAAATTTAGTGAAATAAGAAAGAAACTAACAAATCTGAGCTCAGTTAGTAATTTCAACATTAATCCTGAATCTCACATTAGTGTGTGTAGGAGTAGGAGGATTATGTAGATGAATGTGTAACTGGAGAAATCATGCACGAGGAAGTGCTTGAGATTCTTGAGGAATTGGAAGTGGCTCTAGGAGAGATGAAACATGTACAGGTTTCAAAATGCAGATGTGTTGCAATAGCAGCCACCTGGGGTAGATGCCCTTTGGGGGCATTTTCCTCATGATTCTGGGGAGGCTTAGACTAAATTGGGAGGGTGGGGTGAAAACGTGGAGTTAAAAATAGAGTGGGAGAACAAGACACACAAAGAATTTGAAAAACAGAGAGCACTAGAAAATAAAACACCTAAGGTCGGAGTAAGAGGGAATTTGGTAAGTTCTAAAGTAGGTGTTTGACATGAGTCTGTGCTGGAGGCTGTAGCATTGTCAAGCCGGTTCCATAACTTACCTAGTAACCATTCATATGCAGTTGTCAGCAGGAACCCCTGCTAATGATGAGGCATGTTACTGGTCTTTATTCTATGGTTAATATAACACCCCTGTGATCCAGTAATAGAGCACAGTCCAGACTCTTACTGGCATGTACAACTCAGCCATTAGCCACCTTTAGCATTGAGCTTCAGGATCAGCTATGATGTAGATGTTATCAGGACATCAGGATGACAGGACCAAGCATAACTATACCTCATGATATTTGGTAGTCTGCTCATTGACCTATTTGGTTGTTGGCCTTTAAAAAGAAGGGTTAATTGTACACTTTCTGAACCTTTGGTCATGCCTGGGAAGGATCTAGTTACTATTGACATCGGTCTGCTGAAAATGTGCACAATTAACGTCTATAAGATTAGATCACTTGGCAGCACAATTAAACTTTAAAAGAAAAATGTCTGATTTTTAGGTGATTTGAGAAATGACTTAACCGTGACATCAAGAACGTGACCCTGTGACTAAGATGGACTGGCAGTTTTAGTTCCGTGTCACAACGGTGTGTGGTTTGGAGGAGATTTTGAAGATATGTTCCCATCTGTAACCTGCCCTTCCATTCAGGGTGATTGAGGCATTGGGTTTGGAAAGTGCTGTCGAAGGATCTTTTGAGTTGCTGCCACAGTATACTGTCAATCATGTGGACGGTTCTGATTGCATGATTTCAAACTTGTATTCCAGGGCAGGATTGACTGCCACGAGGGGTCATAGTTTTAAGGTGTTCGGAGGAGGGTATAGAGGAGACATGAGAGGGAGGTTCTTCACCCAGAGAGTTGTGAGCGCATGGAATACTTTGCCAGTGGTAGTCATGGAAGCAGAGTCATTAGTGACATTTAAGCGACTGCAGGACATGCACATGGACAGCAGTGAATTGAGGGGAATGTAGGTTAGGTTATTTTATTTTTGGATTAGATTTGATCCCATAGCACAACGTCGTGGGCCGAAGCACCTGTACTGTGCAGTACTTTTCTATGTTCTATGTTCTATGTTAGAGCTGTGATTATCCAAGCAAGGATAATGTATTCTGTCACAATCATGAATTGAGATTTATAAATGATGCACAGGCTTTAGTAAGTAAGGAGATGAGTTCTTTGCTGTAATGTTTGGCATCTTTCTGTGGCTAGCCCAGTTCACTTTGTAGTGAATAGTAATTACTCCCCAAAATGCTGAGACGAAGATGTGTAATGTTTTATTATAAATTGGTAATTTAGATTTAAAAGTAGAGCCAATGGGTTTTTGATTACAATTCTGTGAAAGTAACTTTGTTTCAGTGGTCAAATTCGCTTTTGGAGATGGCTGTTGCCAAGCACCTGTGCAGTGCAAATGTTATTTGCTATTTATCAACCCAAGTCTGAGTATTGTCCAGCTCATATGAATGTGGGCTGTTTCAAGATATGAGGAGTTGAAGATGGGACTGAATATTGCACAATCATCAGTGACTCATCACACTTCAAACTTTAAGATGGAAGTAAGGTCATTGAAGAAGTTGATGGTGATTGAGCCTGGGATATTATCCTGAAGAACTCTTGTAGTGATGTCCTGAGACTTAATGAATTGATCACCAACAATCATAAGCATCTTCCCTTGTGCTTACTTTGAATGCAGCCAGTGGGGAATATTCCCTAAATTCCCATTGGCGGCAGTTTTGCTAAGGCTCCTGTTTCCAGACTTGGCCAAATGTTGCCACTTCTGCATCTGTCACCTCTTGAGTTTGCTCTTTTGTGCATGTTTGGACCAATGCTGAAGCTATCAAGGACAGACTAGGGGGATGATAATTAGCCAAGTTGGATTGTCCTGCTTTTTGTGGTACAGGACATATCTGAGCAATTTTCCCAGGCAATTTGTGTGATCTTCATGGCAGTATTTAAGGAAGATTTTTTCCCCCTAAATTGTTGGACTTGGGTATCCTATTTCCTTGGAAGAGACATAAAATAATAATAAAAACTTGGAATGCTAAAAAAGCAGAAATTGCTGGAGAAACTCAGCAGGTCTGGCCTCATCTCTGGACAGAAAGCAGAGTCATGTTTCAGGTCCATTGATCTTCCTCCCAAGTTTCTCTAGCAATTTCTGTTTTTGTTGCCTAAAATAACAGTGAGTCTTTCAGTCTATCATAGAGAATCATGATGTGTCTGTGATTCCAAACAGTATAAAAGTATCAAATTTCCTGAAAATCCAGATTCCAAATTAACACCTAAAGTCATTACCATTTCAGAAAGGATAAGGCAAAATATGTTAAAACAAACGAATGTAAAAACTGTGAATTTGTGTTCAATTCATTTTCTTTGTTGATTCCTTCTATGCATTTGAAAGCAACATAGTCTAGAAAACCACAAAAATGAGTCACTGCTGACTTACGTAACACAAAATTTGCACTGTTTGAGTACTGCGATATGTGGGTAGAAAAGGAGAGGGAAGGATTACAGGTCAAGTTGTGTACTTCATTAAATTTTTGCTGCTGTGCATACGTGATATGTTAGCTCCTACTTAGTGTTTCCATGTGCTGAAATTGAGTTTTTATGGCAAAGGAGAAGGAGCTCTTGCTATCCCCTTGCAAACATTGTACTTCATCTGGCCAGTGGCGAGAACTTGATTACTTGTTATGACCTTGTTACATTCTAAGGTAATGTTCAGAGTAACTTACACCCAGGTATGTATCTTCATAAAGCTGTTATGGTCATGTACAGATAAATTGGGCCAAATAGCCTCCTTCGGTGCTGTAAATGTTTGTATGTTTCCATGTTAGAAAATACCATTGACTAGATGCATATCCCTTTTGTTTTGGACACAGAAGATAGAACATAGAACATTACAGCGCAACACAGGCCCTTCGGCCCTCGATGTTGCGCCAACCAGTGAAACCAATCTGAAGCCCATCTAACCTACACTATTCCATTATCGTCCATATGTTTATCCAATGACCATTTAAATGCCCTTAAAGTTGGCGAGTCTACAACTGTTGCAGGCAGGGCATTCCAACCCCTTATTACTCTGAGTAAAGAACCTACCTCTGAAATCTGTCTTATATCGATCACCCCTCAGTTTAAAGCTATGTCTGTTCGTGCTAGCCATCACCATCCGAGGAAAAAGGCTGTCACTGTCCACCCTATCTAATCCTCTGATCATCTTGTATGTCTCTATTAAGTCGCCTCTTATCCTTCTCTTTAACGAAAACAGCCCCAAGTCCCTCAGCCTATCCTCATAAGACCTTTCCTCCATACCAGGCAACATCCTGGTAAATCTCCTCTGCACCCTTTCCAATGCTTCCACAACCTTCCTATAATGCAGCAACCAGAACTGTGCGCAGTACTCCAAGTGGGGCCGCACCAGAGTTTTGTACAGCTGCAATATGACCTCATGGCTCCGAAACTCAATCCCTCTACCAATAAAACCTCACACACCGTACGTCGTCTTAACAACCCTATCAACCTGGGTGGCAACTTTCAGGGATCTATGCACATTGACACCGAGACCCCTCTGCTTATCCACACTACCAAGAATCTTGCCATTAGCCCAGTACTCTGTATTCCTGTTACTCCTTCCAAAGTGAATCACCTTACACTTTTCCACATTAAACTCCATTTGCCACCTCTCAACCTATCTCTGCAGCTTATCTATGTCCCTCTGTAAGCTGCAGCATCCTTCCGCACTATCTACAACTCCACCAACTTTAGTGTCATCCACAAATTTACTAACCTATCCTTCTGCGCCCTCAACCAGGTTATTTATAAAAATGACAAACATCAGTGGCCCCAAAACAGATCCTTGCAGTACACCACTAGTAACTGAACTCCAGGATGAACATGTCCCATCAACCATTGCCCTCTGTCTTCTTACAGCTAGCCAATTTCTGATCCGCTAAATCACCCTCTGTCCCATGCCTCCATATTTTCTGCAGTAGCCTACCATGGGGAACCTTATCAAATGCTTTACTGAAATCCATATACACCACATCAACTGCTTTACCCTCAGCCACCTGTTTGGTCACCTCAAAGAACTCAAGAAGGTTTGTGAGGCACGACCTACCCCTCTCAAAACTGTGTTGACTCTCCCTAATCAAATTATTCCTTGCTAGGTGATAATGAATCCTATCTCTTATATAATCCTCTCCAACATTTTACCCACAATCGAAGTAAGGCTCACTGGTCTATAATTACCAGGGTTGTCTCTACTCCACTTCTTGAACAAAGGGACAGCATTTGCTATCCTCCAGTCTTATGGCACTATTTCTATAGACAATGACGACATAAAGATCAAAGCCAAAGGCTCTGCAGTCTCCTTGTTAGCTTCCCAGAGAATCCTAGGATAAATTCCATCCAGCCCAGGGGACTTATCTATTTTCACACTTTGCAGAATTGCGAACACCTTCTCCTTATGAACCTCAATCCTGTCTAGTCTAATAGCCTGTAGCTCCGTATCCTCCTCGACAACATTGTCTTTTTCCTGTGTGAATACTGACGAAAAATATTCATTTTGCGCCCCTCCTATCTCTTAGGATTCCACGCACAACTTCCCATTACTGTCCTTGACTGGCCCTAATCTTTCTCTAGTCATTCTTTTGTTCCTGACATACCTATAGAAAGCTTTAGAGTTTTCCTTGATCCTACTTGCCAAAGACTTCTCGTGTCCCATTCCTGGCTCTTCTTGGCTCTCTCTTTAAGCCCTTCCTGGCTAACTTGTAACTCTCAAGTGCCCGAACTGAGCCTTCATGCCTCATCTTTACATAAGCCTCCTCCTTCCTCTTGACAAGAGATTTAACTTCTTTAGTAAACCACAGTTCCCTTGCTCATCCACTTCCTCCCTGCCCAACAGGTGCATACTTATCAAGGACACACAGTAGCTGTTCCTTGAACAAGTTCCACATTTCACTTGTGCCCAGCGCCTGCAGTTTCCTTCTCCATCCTGTGCATCCTAAATCTTGCCTAATCGCCTTTCCCCCAGCTATAACTCTTACCTTGCGTTGTACACCTATACCTTTTCATTGCCAAAGTAAACATAACCGAATTGTGGTCACTATCACCAAAATGCTCACCTATCTCCATTTCTAACACCTGGCCTGGTTCATTACCCAGTACAAAATCCAATGTGGTCTCGCCTCTTGTTGGCCGATCTACATACTGTGTCAGGAAACCCTCCTGCACACATTGGACAAAAATTGACCCATCTAAAGTACTTGAACGAGAGTGTTTCCAGTCGATATTTGGAAAGTTAAAGTCCCCCATAATAACTACCCTGTTACTTTCGCTCCTATCCAGAATCATCTTTGCAATCCTTCCCTCTATATCACTGGAATTTTTCAGAGGCCTGTAGAAGACGCCCAACAAGGTGGCCTCTTCTTTCCTGTTTCTAACCTCAGCCCATACTACCTCAGTAGACGAATCCTCAACAAACGTCCTTTCTGCCACCGTAATACTGCCCTTGACTGACAGTGCCACATCTCCCCCTCTTTTACCACCTTCCCTGATATAACTGAAACATCTAAAAGTGTACTTGTGTGTTGCACCATTGTTTTCACTTTTAAAATGACAACCAACTCTCAACTTTCAAAGTCACTTCATTTCCAAAACACCATTGTCCAAATTGTTGTTCCTTTTTGCTCTGTTGTCTTACTCAAACCAATCTTCACATATTGTTATAGTTCACATTTGTCAGTATTGAACTTAATTTGCTATTTATGAGCACAGTTGTTTGAGAATCAACTTGCTGCCAAACCTAAACAAGATTTTGCATTTTTCTTGCATGCTACATGTAGGTTTTATCTGCAGATTCATTAGACATCCAATGAAGTCTAGCATCTGTGTCACTGTACTAACAAGGATACTTCATGCAACAGGCCTGCTCTCATCCTGGTTTAATAATACAGCTCTGTCTGTTGACGTTTTTTAGTCACAACAATCAGTACTGGATCTTAAGAAGATAACATTAAAAACAAAAGAAAGGTTATTTATCTGGATATACGACATCTAAAACAAAGGAAGGAAATTGATAATGAGCGTTAAAATAAATAAAAATAAATCTGATAGCCATTACAGATCTATGGCTGCTGGATGATGAGAATTGAGCTCTGAATGTTGACTCGTATGTGATATTGGAATGACATAGGAAGCTGCGTAAACGTGGAGGAGTTTAATTGTTAAAAGGCTGGCATTTGAGGAACAATTAAAGATGGGGGAAGCAGTCACCAGTGGGAGTGGTTTAAAGGCCCCCTAATAGTAAGCACAATGTAGAATTAAGTATATAAGGAGTATTGTGTAGTTGTGATAAAAGGACAGTAATAGCCATTAGTGGCTTTAATCCACATACTAAATAAAAAATGAAATTGGCAGTCACAACGAGGATGAGGAGTTCATAGAATATTCTTGAAGTAATTTCTTTGAGCAGCAACCAGAGACAAGATTATATTTACATGGCATTGTACGATGTGACAGGTTAATTCATGATCTCAGTTTATAAAGACACCCTTATGTAGCAGCAATCACAATATGATTGAGTTTTGCATTTGGTCTGTAAAGGAGAAAAGTGCTGATGTAGGACCAGAACCCTACAGTAGTCATATATTTCTTTTACTTTTAATTATGTTTTTGAAAGGAAAAAACGTGAATATAAATTCAGTGACTGTCTGACAAAATTCTGTGTGAAGGCCAAGAGAATTTTTAAAATTCATTTTGTGGGATACAGGTGTTGCTAGCTGGCCAGTATTTACTGCCCATCGTTCTTGCCATTGAGAAGATGGTGGTGAGCTGCTTTCTTGAACCGGTGTAGTCCATCTGCTGTAGGTTGACCCACAATACCATTAGGGAAGGAATTCCAGGATTTTGACCCAGCGACAGTAAAAGAACAGCGATATATTTCCAAGCCAGGATGATGAGTGGGTTGGAGGGAGTTTGCAGGATTTTGTGGTGTTCTCATATATCTGCAGCCCTTGTCTGCCTAGATGGAAGTGTTTGTGGGTACGGTCTGAGGATCTTAGAATGAAGTGATGATGATTATTCTTCTCTTCTACCCCAATCCCTGCTCCCCCCACCCACCCACCCTCACCTCACTGCTGTTGCCACCTCCTGTGGGATTAGGCCCTGAAGACATAATTTGAGTCTTTCTCCTTGGAAGATTACATGAGGATGGGGGTTATAAAGCCAGCCTCAACTCTACTGGAGTGGTTCTGTAGGACTAAATGCTCCTGTGTGCCTGTCTAGGACTTAGTATTGGCCAACTGCAATGGTCATTATTGGAAACTGTCCACTGGTTATTCTTGTGATGCAGATAAAGATCCCCTCTTGCACTCAGTGCTACAAAATAGTTAAAAAGGAATTCGGACAACAAAAGGGCTGTCTCTCATCCTGAATCCGGAATTTAATCGTGGCTGAAAGATGTTAGAACTTAAATTAGCCTACAACAAAAAATGACTTTTATTTATCAATGTCAATGTTACTGATAACTTCCTCTGCAATAGCGCAATGCTCAATTATACACTGCTTGTGAGCAATTCAGAGACTGCTGCATATTTTCTTCCAACTTCCATCCTTTTATATTCGCCTCCTAATTCTAATCTATGTACTAATAAGATAGAAGATTGGCTAGTTGGCTGACAATAAATGGAAGTGCATAAATAGGTCATTGTTTGATGATCAGCATGTGTCAAGTGGAGTCCTGCATGGTTTCTGCTGTGGTCTCAACATTTTACAGTTTACATCATGGTAGCTAAATTCGCAGATAACAAGGTCACATATAATATGGCGAAATGTGTAGATGTTCACATTGGCAGGAAGAATGAAAAAGCATAGTGTCATCTAAGTGGCGAATGACTTCAGAATTCTGAGATGCTGAGAGATAAGATTCAAGTAGAAGTAGGTCATTTAGCCCATTAAGTGTGCTCTGTCTCTGAATGAGATCATAGTTGATCTGAATCCTATTTTCCACTTTCTTACCTCTTCCCTCGAGCCCTTGATTCTCTTACCAATGACAAATCTTGTCTACCTCAGCCTTGTATATAGTTAATGAGCAACTTCTGTAGCCATCTGTGATAAAGCTTAACAGATTCACTTCCTTCAGAGAAAATGTTCCTCCTTATCTCTGTCTTAACATGGAGACCCTATACTCATAAGATTATACCGTCAGATGCAAGACACTCCCACAAAGAAAAATGACATCTCCTCATCTCGTCTATTAAGTTGCTTAAGAATCTTGTATATTTCAAAACAAGTTGCCTCTCATTCTTCAAAATACTGAGTACAAGCTGACTCTACCACTCCTCGTTAGACAACCCCTCCATACCTAAGATCAACCTCATGAACCTTCTCGGAAGTACATCCATTGCCAATATATCTCCTTAAGTAAAGGGATCAAAACTGGTCCTGGTATTCCAGCTGTCCTCTAACTAGAGGACTTTGCAATTTCGGTACTCCGTTCCCTTTGAAATAAAAGACCATATTCCATTTGCCTTCCATATTACTTGCTGAATTTGTATGCTTGCATTTCGTGATTTATGCATTTGGACCATCAAATCCTCTGCTGTACCTTTTTGCAGCCTTTCCTCATTTAAATAATATCCAGCTCCTCTATTGTTTCTGCCGAAGTACGTGACCTCACATTTTTCCACATTATATTGCATCTGTCAAGATTTTACACACTTGCTTAACGTCCCTATATCCCACTGCAGACTTTATCATGCTCATCACGTGCCTTTCTGTTATTTTTGTCATCCACAAACTTGGCTATAGTACATTCACTTTCCTCATACAAGTCATCAATATATATGTTGTCAGTAATTGTGAATGATCCCCGTGGCTCTTCAATAGTTGCAGGTTGCTATCCTGAAAATACTCTCTTATCTTCTATTTGCTTGTGAAGTCCTCTATCCATGCTACCTCCAGCAGCATATGTTTTTAACTTACATAACCTGTGGTAGCTTTAGCAAACACCACCTAGAAATTCAAATATGTTACATTTGTTGCTTCCCCTGTTTCTATCATGCTTGTTACCACCTTTAAAAATTATACGAAATTTCCCCTTCATGGACTCATACCAACACTCTTTGATTAGTTGATATATTTGGAAATGCTGTAGTGTATCACCCTTCATAATCAACACTAACATTTTCCCAAGAGCAGATGTTAAGTTGATGATAAGATAAGTGGTCTGTTACCTGTTTTATGTCTCCTTGCCTTTTTAAATGAATATCTAGGTGTTCTATACATGAATCACAAAAAGTAGATAAGAACATACTATACATCTTCATGGAGACTAATGGGATAGTGAGTTTTGAGAAGATTTGTAGCTCATGTTGAGTTTCTGGATGTGAGTTTGCTCGCTGAGCTGGAAGGTTAGTTTTCAGACGTTTCGTCACCATTCTAGGCAACATCATCAGTGAGCCTCCGATGAAGCGCTGGTGTTATGCCCCACTTTCTATTTATCTGTTTAGGTTTCCTTGGGTTGGTGATGTCATTTCCTGCGTTCGGTGATTTCATTTCCAGTTCTTTTTCTCAGGGGATGGTAGATTGGCTCCAACTCAATGTGTTTGTTGATGGAGTTCCGGTTGGAATGCCATGCTTCTAGGAATTCTCGTGCGTGTCTCTGTTTGGCTTGTCCTAGGATGGATGTGTTGTCCCAATCAAAGTGCTGTCCTTCCTCATCTGTATGTAAGGATACGAGTGATAGTGGGTCATGAATATCAACTAGCCACAAAAAGACATCTTCAGAAAAGGATGCTAACTGTAATTCCAAAATACTAGAACATAGAACCGTACAGCACAGGAACAGGTCCTTTGGCACACCATGTTGAGACGAACATGGTGCCAAATCAAACTAATTCTGGATGTGAGTTTGCTCGCTGAGCTGCATGGCATTCCAACTGGAACTGCATCAACAAACACATTGATTTGGAGCCAATCTACCATCCTCTGAGAAAAAGAACAGGAAATGACATCACTGAATGCAGGAAATGACATCACCAACCCAAGGAAACCTAAACAGATAAATAGAAAGCAGGACATAACACCAGCGCTTCATCGGAGGCTCACTGATGATGTTACCTAAAATAGTGGCGAAACATCTGAAAACTAACCTTCCAGCTCAGCGAGCAAACTAATGGGATGCTGTGCTAAGTTATGAGAATAATGGTCCACAAAAGGATACTCTGCTTCTACATGGCATTGGTGCCACCATATCTCAACTACTGTGTGCACTTTTGGTCTCGTCACAGTATTTGCTTTGGAGATGATTCAGTGGAGATTTAATAGAGTGAGGGTTGGAATGAATGGATTATTTTATGAGGAAAAATTGGATGAGTGAGGTGGGATTTGAATGAAGTGTATATGAACAGTAAATGAGTTTGGCAAGGTGTATTGCAGTCCATTTGGTGTAGGTACGTCCACAATACCAGTAGGGAAGGAGTTCCAGGATTTTGCACCAGCCACACTGCACAAACATTGATGTATTCTAGGTCAGGATCGTGAGTGGCTTGGAGAGGAATTTGTAGGTGATCATATCGACATGGTATCTTGTCTTTATAAATGGTTGTGGTCGTGAGTTTGGGTGGCACTCTCTTAAAGTGCCTTGGTGACTTTCTGCAGTGTATCTGATAGATGGCACATTGCTGTTACCGTTCATCAGTGGTGGAGGGAGTGAATATTTGTGGATGTGGTGCTAGTCAAGTTATCTGTTTTGTCCTGGATAGTAACAAGTTTATTGAGTGCTGTTAGGGATGCATTCGTCTAGGTAAGTAGGGCATATGGCAGGTAGGCTTTGGGAATTCAAGAAATGAGTTACTTGTCACAGGATTCCTAGCCTCTGATAGGCTGTTGTAGTCACAATACTTATTTGAATGGCCCAGTTCAGTTTCTGGCCAATGGTAAACTTCAGAATGTTGAGAATGGGGGAATCAGTGCTTATACCATCAAATGTCGAAGGATAGATGTTTATCTGTCCGTTAGTTTTGGCCATCACCTGATGCTTGCATGATGCAGTTATTACTTGTCTTTTGGGTCAGCCTAAGCCTGGATATTGTCCAGTGCCTTGCTGTATTTGGACATGACTTCAGACACAAATTTAGATATAATTGTGAATGGTGCTGAACGTTGTGCAATCATTAGCAAATATATCCACTTCTGACGTTATGATGAAGGATCTGAAGACCTTGGTTGGCCCTGGGGTACTACTCTGAGGAAATCCTGCAGCAATATCCTAGAGATGTGATAACTGATTTCCAACAACCACAAGCATCTTCCTTTGTGTTAGATGTGACTCCATCCATCTGTGAGACTACCTTCATTTCCCATTAAAGTAAAACTGTGAAGAAGTGTCACTCAACTCAACGTTAAATTTGTTTTCTCATCACATATACTGCCAGACCTGCTGAGTTTCTCTAGTTTCTGTTTTGGTCCCCATCAACTCTAATTTTGCTTGGGCTTCTCAACGCCACACTTGGTTAAATGTGGCTTCGATTTCAAGGGCAGTCACCCTCACTTCTCCACTGGAGTTCGCCTACTCTGTTCATGCTTAAACTAAGGTTTTAATAATGAGGACTCAAACGAGCCACACAAACCGAACATAGGTTAGCAATTTACTGCTAAGCAAGTGTTATTTAATGAAACTTTGGCCCTTTGACCCTTTCCATCGCTTTACTGTTGAGAATGAACTGTTCAAGCAATGATTAGCTTAGTAGAATTTGTCCAACTGTTTTTGTGTACACACTATTCTTGGGCAATTTTCTAAGATGCCATTTAGATGTGGGGCAAGTGCCTATAGCTTTTGTACCTGGAGCCTATGCCATTTCTTGATATTGGATGGAGTAACTTGAGGTAACAAGGTGTCGAACTAGATGAACACAGCAGGCCAAGCAGCATCAGAGGAGCAGGAAAGCTAAATTGACTAAAGGCTAAGATCATGATACATGGGAAATGTTGAGTTTGAGATTGATCATCTGTTGGCAATTCAGTCTGAAGATGGTTGCAGATACTTCAGCTTTTTCTTTTACTCTGGCATGCTGGATACTTCATTGAGAATGGGGAAATTTTTTGCACTGCTCTCTTCTGATTACTTGTTTAGTTGTCCAACACCAATCAAATCCTGGAGTTGGTAGGACCTTCGAGCTTTTATCTGATGCTTTGATTATGAGATTACTTAACCCTGACACATTCTGCTACTTTTTGGGATGCATGCAATCTTATGTTGCAGCCTCAATAAGTTGACATCTCATTGGCAGGTATATCTGGTGCTGTTCTTGGCATGCTTCCTTAAATTCTCTCAATTGAGGGTAGTTCCTCTGACTGGACTGTTAACAATTGTGCTGTTGATGGTCCACAGCAAATTGTGGATCACCATTTTTGAGCTGACGTCTGTGTTCTGAATCTATCCCATTGAATGTAGTGATATTGCCACAAAACAGAATGGAGGATACATTCAGTGTGAGGATAGGACTTGGTTTCATGAAAGATTATGCAAAGAAGTGACAATCACTCCTATGAATATGATTGAGCACAAGCAATTAGTGTAGCTTTGCTCACCACCTGTGGTACAGCCAGACAATTAAATCCTTAAAGACCATCAGGGTCAATTAATATTGGTGTTACTGAGCTACTTTTTGAAGTTCCCTACACCAAAGTTCAATCTATTCCCTTGTTAACCTTTGTGTTACTTCCACATTTGAACAACAGGAAGGTCTATGAGCATTGGCTGAGTTTGGATAGTAGGCAGTAATCGCTGAGGTTTTCTTGCCCATATTTGGCATGATACCAGAATACTTCATGGGGCCTGGGGTGTATATACCTAGAAATGATGATAGAAGAGTTTGGAACATAAGTTTTAAAGTATGGTTGAGAGAGCACACAAATTAAGAGCATAACTCGCAGTCAGTACAGTCAACTACTCAGTAAATCATGGCTGATCCAATTATGGCCCGAACTCCCAATTCCGGACTACATACTGGATCCTTTAAGTCCTTTGTTGTCAAGATTCTATCTACCTTTGCCTTAAAAATATTCACTGCTTTATCTCCATTGCCACTGGGGAAGAATTCCACAGATAGCAGCTTTCAAAAAAGATGGTCTCTCTCTAATGAGGACCCCTTGTATTTAAGATGGACCTCGTTATTATTTCTCCTGCTAACAGAAACATGCTTTTAACATCAACTCTGCTAAGCCACCTCCTTAAATGCTTCCTTAATATCATGTCGGCTCCAGTGAGTACAGGGCTCAAAACAATTTGCTAAAGTGGGAAAAGTGAACATTTCCCTCAGCACTCGTGATGTAGTCTCGCTAATACTTTGTACAGCTGTAGAAAAATTTCTGCGTTATCCCGTTCCCTTCAAAGTATATACTATCATATTTGCCTTTCTAATCACTAGTCTCACCTGTATACTGTGTGCTTATGCCAGAAATTGCTTGACTATTTTGTATTATTTCTCCAAATTTTGACGCATGCTTCCAGATGGTGACAAAGGTTTTGCAGAGTCAAATGGGAAGGGCGTGTTTTCGTGATTCCTCCCAATACAACCTCATCTTGTGCTTAAATCTCTCCACCTTTCTAACATTGCATGAATCTTTCCGTGATTGAAGCCAGTGCTGTACAAATATTGTCTCATACAACACACTTAAGTTAGATGCCACAGGAAATTTGTAATTTATTGATAAATCCTGAATGTTCCTTTATAAATCCTGCATGTTCCTCAATGATTTTGAAAGCGCTTGTCCCTGAAGGTCATGGAGCTCTGTAGACTAAATGGGGAGAGCTTCTGTATTTTAACATTGTTCAAATTCCATAGCTCCCTGAGGCCCTCTAAGGGTAGTTACATATTGGCGCATTATAATCCTGACTCGATCATTGGAAGCATAGGTGTTGATGGACAGGGTGTTTCTAGCCCGTGATTTGTTAGGACAGTTGCAGTGGCAAATCAAGATAATATGTTGGGTCTTATGATTGTTTTTGGAGCATTTCTGGCCATCACCTCTGCATCATGTTTCCATCTATTACTGAAGAGAGAATGCAGCATAAAGTGTTTGTTCCCAGGTTGCCTCTAGCTAACTCTTTTCCAAAATATTCAGCACAGGGCAAAATTTGGATTTTCTTGTGAAGTAGATGAAAATTCTGGTGTAATCTGTATAGTATCTTAATGAAAAGAAATTTGTGGTTATGTAACTGAAGAGAAAAATCAAAGTATTAATGGCAGTGAACATCTTTTGACCACATAGCTCATTGTACTAAACCGAGATTTAGAGTAACTTTTGTCTCCCGTCCTATTGATGTGTAAGAGGTTTATAAAAAAAAAGTGCCGTTCTGCATGAAAAGCAAAAGAAAATACTTCTAAATTGGTCCTTAATTTCTAACATTTCATATTTTTCTCCAGCTTATTTTGATTACAAAGAGGATCCTGCGTTTCCAAAGCCTCCATCCTACAGTGTGGCAACCACACTCCCTTCTTATGATGAAGCTGAACGAACGAAAGTGGAAGCAACCTTGCCCCTGGTTTCTGGAAGGGTGAGAATCTAACCTACACTTGTATGCACAAGATATACTGCAGCAGGACCCCTATATGCAAGATATGTAAAGGGCTGATTAACACATTAGCTTACTGCTAATCTATTTTTCATAGTCTCCTATAGAGAATAACATACCTCCCAACCTCATTTTACTGTGTTCTAGCATTACCATTGCTTTAAATTAAAATGGTTTTCCTTTGAGAAGCAGACCTCTGCAATTTCAGTAATATGAGCCCCAATGGCACTCAATTCTAATAACGACAGGCACCTATTCTTAGTTTTCAAGACGTGTGCCCACTAAACCGCTACATTCAGATCCATGTGTTCCACTCAGACGGTCAATTATATTTTCCCCTCTTTGTGTAAAATGCTAGATAAGTTTGCCTTTTGTTCTGAGAAAATACTAGCCATGCTTAGTTGTAGATTCTCCACCTGTCTTGTAGCCATGAAACCCAAATGCTCAGAATGTGTCACAATGTGACTCCAAATACTTATAATTTTAGTGCTGTAGCTGATATTTTTAGCATTTGAAAACCAACATTTTTAAACGCATGCAAATAGCATTGTTTATCTCAGTGGTAACATTAAGGAAGTTGTTAACTTACTTCTAATTTAGACACATATGCTAGGTTTTTCTCAGTTGCAGTGAAATTTTAGTGAGTATTGTGTTTAAGTGACAATGCGAAATAATGCAGAAAAGCAATCTATTCTTCCCACAAAGTCAATAAATGAGTTTTGAGTTTCACTTTTCTATGGTCTAATTTACCTTTGGGTCCTCTTGCAGCAGTACACATTCAAGAAACATTGTATGACAATTGAGGACCTAGAAGATTGGTTAACTGTGTGGAAGTGTTGATTAATTTTAGTAACTATTTTACCTCTGCTTTGCTTTATTCCACACATTAAAATGCATGGATTAGTTCTGACCATTTTGAAGTACAATGCTGAATCATTAAAGTAGCAGCTGGCATTGTTACTGTATTATTGATCAGTTGCCGATTGAGTCAATATTGACTTTACTTCCATCGCTAACAGTTAAATCTCTTCCTGCTGGGACCTTTAAATTGCATTTCAGTCTCCCTAGCATTATGCATTTATTTAAACCTCAACCAATTAAATTTTGTGGCAGTGAATATTACCTCATCACACAAGTCAATTCAAACAGAATTAATCAAATAGGAAGGTTAGAATTCATCCAACAGCACAAATATTATGAGACACATGTTACAGAATTGAGCAGCAAAATTCTAAACTTTTTGCAAGCAAAGGCAAACTCAATTAATAGCTTCCTAAGATAACTGTCCTGGCTTGGAAATAGATCACTGTTTCTTCAGTGTTGTGCATCAAAATCTGGGAATTACCTCCCTAATGGTATTGTAGGATTATTTACAGCTCATGGACTGCAGAAATTCAAGAAAGCAGCTCACCACCATCTTCTCAAGAGCAATAAAGGATAGGCAATAAATGCTGGCCAGCCAGTGATGCCTACATTCCGCAAAATAAAAAATGTCATGCCAGACTTGTTGGTATTAAATGCCTGACCATCTCTTCTGTTAAGTTCTTGGTAATGAATTACAGATGACCAGTTTATTTCTTGGTATTAACTTTAATTTTACACTATCTTTTGTGACCTTTGAAACATCAGTTATGCCAGTGTGTAGTTTTGAAAATGGAAGAACTCTATACAATTGTAGGAAGAGTTATATTTAGCTCATAGTGTAGACAAGGGATCAAATAAAAGTTCTTTCTAGTCTTTTACTCAGGGTCTCTTTATATGGTGCATTAATGAACATATAAGCAAACTGTGGGATTGGTGTGGGGTGTGGAAAGAGAGAAAGAGGAAGAACAAACAGAAATGTGCCATCCTTTTGTTTGCAGTTGTTGCAGTTGTAGATCCATGGTGCCACTCCTGCAATATAGTGCCAGGTCATTTTGTGTAATTTGCAAAAGATTCATTATTGACCTGAACACAGGCTTATCCTTGCAAGTCTTATCAGCTCCAAAAGAAATGAATCACAAATAGCCTAATGTATACTAAAGGGATTCAATAGCTTAACATATACTGCTACAGCCTATAGCAGTCTTAAAACCTGGAATCAGTTTCATGTTCAGCTGATCTTCCAGTTTTAAATGAACGTATTGCTGTGTGTAGTTTTTTGTTGAATAAAGTATTGTGTTGTTAAACCAGATAAGACCAAAAGAAGTGGAAACAGGAGTACCTGTTCAGTCCATTGATCTTGCTACAGCTATTCAATTTGATCAAGGCTGATCTTACATTCCTCACAACCACTTTCCTGCATTTTCCCTGTAGTTCGATTCCCGTGCTGATCAAGAATTGGTCCATCTCAGCCTCAAATATACACAGGATAAATACAGCTCTACCTTGTGTAGAGTTCCTAAGACACTCAGCTCTCTGAGAGAAGAAATTCTTCCTCATCTCAGTGTTAAATTGGCAGTCCTCTATTCTCTGACTGTGCACTCTGGTCCTAAACTTTCCTGTGAGGGGAGCACCTTCTCAGTATTTAACTTGTCAAGGCTGATAAGAATCCTGTATGTTTTATGAGATCACCTTTCATTCTTTTAAATTCCAGTGAGGAGAGTCCCAACCTGTTTAGCTTTTGCTGATAAGACCTCCCTGTGTACCAGGGATCATCCTAGTGAACCTTCCTGGAACTGCATCCAATGAAACCTATCTTCCCTTAAATAGGAGGACCAAAACTGCTCTCAGTACTTCAGATGTGGCCTTGTCAGCACCTTGTGTAGTCGCACTAAGACTTCCCTAATGTTATACTCCCGCTCCCTTGAAATAAAGGCTAACAGTGCATTCTTCTTCCTGATTATCTGCTGCACCTGTGTGCCAACTTTGTTTTGTACACACGTGCACACTCGTCCCTTTGTGTTGCTGCTTTCTGCTGTTTTCTCTGTTTAAACAATACAATTTCATTTTTTCCCACATTATACTCCATTTGCCAACCTTTTGCCCACTTATTTAACCTCACAATATCTTCCTGTAATCTTTCTTTATATCCCTCTTGCAACTTGCCTTTCCACCTATTTTTGTGCCATCTGTAAATTTGGCTACAGCACATCGCTTCCTTCCTGCAAGTTTTAATATATATTGTAAACAATTACAGTCCAGGCACTGATCCCTGTGGGAGCCCCACTGGTTACATATTGTCACCCTGTTTTATGGCAATGATCATCTCCAATGGTAGAGAAAATGACCTTGACTTTCAATGCCATGACCATCTCTGAATCAGATTTAATGGTCATATGATCAGTTTAATTAACCCGTTAAAAGGAAGAAATGCAATGCAAGATTCTAAATTTAATGAGGCTAAGATTGTGCACAGGAAACTTTGCAAAATTATGCAAACCACATATGGTTCAAAACCAGTTTACACCCTTAAGGAACAAAAACTCCTGTTGATTATAAAAGTCATGAATGACTAAAGAGTTAAGGTACATTAGATGGATTGCAGTTGTTCAGAAAGCAGCTTGTCACTATCTTGAGGGCAATTAGTGATGGCTGGCAGATTTTGGCCTAGCCAGTAATATGCACATGCTGTGAAAGAATACATTTTGAAAAGTCATGCCCCATGTGAAAGGGTTCAAAGTGTTTAACCAAAGAGTAGACAGAGAGTTATGAGTATTAACAGTGAATATAGCAACTGTTCGAGATGGCATGAAAGTAAGAAGTAAGTGCAGTGAACATTTTTCAGTAAACTAATAGTCACCCCAGAAATCTTTACAAGGACAGTGATTGAAGGAGGGAAGCCTTTGAGCTGTGTTATGAAAATGAGTGTGAGGTGCAGAGAAAGGGGAAGGAGAAGGAGAGAAGATGGAATGTGGAAATTGAGTAGTAATCAGTACTTAGCTGCAAGAGGAGCAACTAACCATGAGCCCTGAATGGTATATTGACAGTTGGGATAAGGAGCATAATGTGGATGCAGATACCCCCAGAGAGAGCATGTTTAGCTAGAATTAGATTCCAAATCCATAATGTAAGGGGAAATGGTATTAAACTTATAAAGGAAGGAAAAGCCAAAGGTTGAAAAGTAGGTTAAGGCTCAGGGTTACAAATAGTATTAGATTTCAATTTAATACTGTGATTTCTTTGCTAGCATTCTGTTCAAAATTTCAAAATGCTGAATGTGGTTATCTTGTTTGTGTATTTTCATCTTTGCGAAAGAAGCAAATCTAAAATTTATTTCTTTTTGTCCAAACAGGATGATGATTTTTCAGGAAGGGATGACATTGATGATGCAGATCAGCTCAGGATAGGGAATGATGGTATATTCATGCTGACATTCTTCAGTAAGGATCATTTTAAAATTACATTAATTGTAAAATTAGCTTTTGAGAACTATATACTAATAGGAAGGCAGGCATTTGTCCAAACAAAAATTTAAGCTGCAAACATGTGAATATAATGTAGAGCTCCAGTAAGTATGTTGCATACCATTTCGTGTTTTTTTTAATGGTACCTTTTATCATTTGGTGCTAACCTTTGGAAGATGTTTTAAAAGAATATCTGTATGTTTAATTTGAGTTAGCAACTCATTTAATTTTGAGTATTGATAATATAAAAGAAGATTAGATCTGAGCATTAATTGACATTTCGAACTTGTGAATTAATGGCATTTTACCAATTCCCCTGTGTGATTTCTTTTTCATTTCTTTCATGGGATGTGGGCATTACTGGTAAGACCAACAGTTTGTTGCTTGTCAATATTGGCCCTGGAACTGAATGGCTTTCTAGGCCATTTCAAAGGACAAGTAAGTGTCAACTATATTGCTGAAGGTCTGGAGTCGCATGCAGGCTGCACCAGATAAGGGTGGTGGATTTCCATCCCTAAAGGTCATTAAGGAATTATGAGTTTTTCCAGCAATCAGTGACAATTTCATGATTGCCATTGTTGAGACTAGCTTCTATTTCCGTTTTATTAATTGAATTTAAACTCAATACTTGCCATGGTAGGATCTGACCTCACATCCCCTAAGCATCACCTTATGGTTACTAGTTCAATGACATTAGCACAGTATCACCATCTCCCCTCAAGTCTTCAGAACTTCTTTACCTGAAATGTATGTGATCCTTTCCTGCAATTCCAAGGTGCACAAGTTACTGTGAGTGAATTTAACTTTGGAGGCCTCAAAGTCCTGCTTCTAAAATGTACAAGCAGGCTGGAATTTGAATCGGGACTCCAGTCTGAAGAGTCTCTGCTTTTGTGTTGTCCACCATGAAATCTCTGCTCGTTTCTCTTGCCACAGTGGCCTGCTCACTTCTGGGGAAAAAGTCGTGCTGGTAAAATTACCCATAGGAAACCCTTCACTGCTATTGCTCTGAATGTAAATGGCATCTACATATGCATTCTGGGGGAGTATTTAGGACTCAGTGCAAGCAATGTGGTATCTACAAAATGGACTTATTTTTCAAAAAGAGCCAGCATTGACGCTGAATGACCTATCCCTCCCATCAGAGTAGCAGGTTCCAAGTGGCATTCTGAAATTCCTCCTTATACATATAATTATTGGAAATTTCACAGCCAGCCCTCCTGATTATTAACCCTGTTCCCTAAATTTCAATCTGGAACCTGGTAAGGTTAAGGTAGACTGGTGGCTAGATCTGATGCCCTGCCTCATTCTGTGTTGTTCAAGTGATTGATTGTTTTAAAACTTCAACCAGAGATATTTAAAAATCTGCATGCCCAAAGACTGTGGGTTTTTAACTTTAGGAAGATATTAGTTGAGGAGAAATCTGAAAATGTTGTAGGAATCACAAGTATTAAGCAAAGTCATGGTTTTAATTAAAATATTATTTACCTGTGTTTCCTAGTGGCATTCCTGTTCAACTGGATTGGTTTCTTCTTATCATTTTGTTTGACCACTTCAGCTGCTGGACGGTATGGGGCCATTTCTGGATTTGGCCTCTCACTGATAAAATGGATCCTAATTGTCCGGGTGAGTGAAGCCCTTGTACATCTTGTGTTGATGCTCACGTCCAAAAAAAGTAAGCTGCTTTCAAACCTGAAATGAGTTGAAATTGAGTTTTATGCTCCTTAGCAACAGTTCTAAATTCTCATTGGGTTTTGTGATCATTGAACCAGTTGATGCTATGTAGTGAGAATTATGCTGCTACATAATGACAAAAGAATACATTTTACCCATTGCCTCAAGCGATATTGTCAATCTTACACCATGCTAACTATTTTCCATTTAATAGTAATGTTTCAACATAGATGTAAGCATAGTTTTGATAATGAATCTACGAATCTAGTTACATGACATTATAGTGGTGTGTGCATGAGATGAAAGAAGCTATTGCAATCAAAGGATGCCTTCTATAAATTGTAATTCCAGTTCTTGCAGTGCCTTGAGGTATTCAAATGTTTTTAAGAATTTGAATCATCTTAAAAACTTAAGTTGGCAGAAGAAAATCTCAGCTTGCTGTCATAAGTGTGATCTAATTCAAATGTGTTTTAATGAGTTCCTTCTCCTCCTTCCCATAAGCAGACCTGACATTTTACTCCTGCATTCCTATAGCAACAGCAAGTCACTGTGGTCTTGAGAGTTTGTGCAGTCTTCGATAACTAGCACACACGTACTCAAATTTTCTATGAGTAGGACCAACAGTTGCAGTGTTACTAGCAATCAATTGATTTCATATAAACCAAGATTAGATTTATGTATACAAACAGCTCTTGGTAATACAGAACTTGAGTACTGCTGAAAAAGACAAATTTTATTGAAGCTCTTTGCCTGCACTACACAGGAAAATTTTCAAGCAGTACCAGTGTAAAAGAATAACAATGTTATCCTCATGCACTTTAAATGTTCTTTTTCCTTTAAATAAGCATTTCTAGTGGATTGTCCAAATGAGCTCAAGCAGTACCAGCTTTGAGAAAATGTCTTTTTTTAATGCAGCAAAAGTTCAATTTATTTTCTGAAATCTAGCAAGTCTCCTTACAAAATTAAAAAAATGCTGAAGTAATGAAAGCAGCAAATGTACTGAACCATGTGCTGCTCCTGGCAACATCAAGTGCAAACAGTTGCTTTACCAATCATCTGCAATATTGTCAACATAGGTTTTGGATCTGTGCAGCCGTGGTTTACAGGCTTTCACAGTTTCGAAGTCATTCTGTTGTTTTGGCTAGAGTCGTGAGTTTTCTTCTTTGTCTTTGACATAAATAAAAAAAACTCCCCATGTGGTCGGAAAAATAAAGACCTTTGCATCAATCAGGATCTCCAGACATCCCAAAGTATTTTGCAGCCAATAAAGTGCTTTTGAAACCTGGTCACTTTGTAGTGAAGGAAACATTGTAGCAGTAGAATTTAATATTAATATTGAATTTGCAATATTGGAAGGTATCTATAGAGAGAGGGGGTAAATAGGTGAGATTATTTTCTGTCTCTACTTTGTGTAAATAATGCTGTCTAAGTACCATGTAAATTACATTTTATTGCTGATTCAGAGATGGCACTGCAATCATTAAAGATTTAAAGCTAGATGTTCTTTTACGTCTGTGGACTTGTATAAAAATAAAATTTTGTGTTTCAGTTCTCTACTTACTTTCCTGGATACTTTGATGGTCAGTACTGGCTCTGGTGGGTTTTCCTGGTCCTAGGTAAGTGACTTATTATCACCTTTATAAACGTTGTTATTTTTAATATTCTTTTTAAACAGGCAGACAGAGAGCTAGGATCATCCAGAGATGCGTTAGCTATTCCTTTATTTTTATACTAGATTAACAATTTGTGCAGCACATTTGGATACAGTAGCAGTTCCTTATTTTGCAAGGAAAATCCTGAGCATCTTGCTTATCTCTTCAATAATAGTTGTTGTTTGCATAGCACATTTCATACAATGTAACACCTCAGTGCTTTATAAGGTATCCAAGATGAAAGTAGAAACAGTTATTTTGGGGATGTGACAAAATAGAATTGAGGGGGGAATCTGGGGGCTTTTGAAAGAAGAATACTTAGCATATTTAGAAAATTAATTTCATAGTGCATGAATGCAGTAGCTGAATGCTGTTATTGATGACAGAATGAACATATAAACATACATAAGCACGAATTAGGGTAGGAGTTGGCCGTTTGTCTCCTTGAGCATGCTCTGCCATTCGCTAAGATTGCAGTAGATCTAATTGTGGCCTCAACTCCAAATTCCCAGTCGGTCCTGTAACTCCTCAGTAGCCCTTGACTCCCTTGTGAGTCAACTATGTATCTACCATTGTCTTAAGTGTTCAGTTAATCTGCTGCCACTGTTCTCCGAGGAAGACAACTCCAAATTAACAACTCTCTCAAAACATTTCTCATCTCCATCTTAAAAAGATGATCCCTGATTTTTAAACTGTCTCCTATATTTCTAGACTCTCCCACAGTTGGAAATAACCTTTTAACATTCACCTTAAGTCCTCTCAGCATCTTATGTGACTCAGTAAAATCACCTGAGAGTCCTCTGAGCTTGAATGAATGCAGGCTCAGTATGTCCAGCATTTATTCTGAACATAACCCTCTCGCCCCAGATATCAGTTGAATGAACTTTCTCTGAACTGCCTTTAATGCATTTACTTCCTTTATTAAATAAAGAAACCAAAATTGTACATAGTGCTCCAGATCTACCTTACCAATGCTCTGTACAACTGCCACAAAACTTTAATGATTCTTCTTGCAGTTGAGAGGGTTGGATTATGAGGAGAGATTGAGTAGACTGGGATTATACTCATTGGAATTCAGAAAAATGAGGGGAGATCTTATAGAAACATACAAGATTGTGAGGGGAATAGATAAGGTGGAGGCAGGGTGGTTGTTTCCGCCATCAGGTGAAACTAGGACTAGAGGACATTGTCTTAAAATAAAGGGAAGCAGATGTAGGACTGAGGTCAGGAGGAACTTCTTTACCCAAAGGGTTGTGAATCTGTGGAATTCCCTGCCCAGTGAAGCAGTTGAAGCTACCTCGCTGAATGTTTTGAAGGCAAGGCTAGATAAATTTGTGAACAGTAAAGGAATTAAGGGTTATGGTGAGTGGGCGGGTAAGTGGAAATTTGTCTCAAAGATCAGCCATGATTTTATTAAATGGCGGGGCAGGCTCGAGGGGCCGGATGGCCTACTCTTGCTCCTAGTTCTTATGTTCTAAATGACACCATTTCATTTGTCATCTTAATCACTTGTTGTACCTGTATGCTAACATTGTGAGGCATGTCCTAGGACACCCAGATCCTGCTTATAACCTAGAGCTCTGCAATTTCCTTGCTTCGTTATAAGCTGCTTTTCTATTCTTCCTATCAAAATATAAAAGTTCACATTTTCCTGCATTCGTCTGCCACATTCTTGCCCAATAACTTAACATTTATATATGTCTTTGCAGATTTTTTATAGCCTCTTCACGACTTAGTTTCTTATCGTTGTGTCAGTAGGAAATATTGTAATCGTACATGTTCTTTTCATCCAAATTATAGAATCTTCAGAGTGTGGAAGCAGGCCATTCAGCCCATCAAATCCACACTGCCCAAAGAAGAGCATCCCACCCAGACCCACTCCCTCCCCCTACCCTTTTCTATAACCCTGTGTTTCCCATGGCCGATCCACCCAACCTGCACATCTTTTTGAACTGTCAGAGGAAACTGGAGCACCTGGAGGAAACCCATGCAGATATAAGACCATAAGACAGAGGAGTGGAAGTAAGGTCATTTGGCCCATCGAGTCCACTCCGCCATTTAAATCATGGCTGATGGGCATTTCAACTCCACTTCCCTGCACTCTCCCCGTAGCCCTTGATTCCTTGTGAGATCAAGAATTTATCGATCTCTGCCTTGAAGGCATCTAATGTCCCCGTCTTCACTGCACTCCGTGGCAATGAATTCCACAGGCCCACCACTCTCTGGCTGTAGAAATGTCTCCTCATTTCCATTTTAAATTTACCCCCTCTAATTCTAAGGCTGTGTCCATGGGTCCCAGTCTTCCTGTCTATTGGAAACAACTTCCAGGCGTCCACCCTTTCTAAGCCATACATTATCTTGTGAGCTTCTGTTAGATCTCCCCTCTAAACTGTAATGAATACAATCCAAGGATCCTTAGCCATTCATCGTATGTTAAACCTACCATTCCAGGGATCATCTGTGTGAATCTCTGCTGGACACGCTCCAGCGCCAGTATGCCCTTCCTGAGGTGTGGGGCCCAAAATATGAGGAGAATGTGCAAAGTCCATACAGTTGCCTGAGGGTGAAAATGAACCCAGGCACCTGGTGCTGTGAGGCAACAGTGTTAACCACTGAGCCACCGTGCTATGCCAAATGTCATTTAATATAAGTTGTAAAAATTCAAGGCTCTAGCACTAATCCTGTGATACTTCGTTCATGACGTCTCGCCAGTATGAAAATGACCCATTTATATCTCCTGTGAGCAGAACTTCATCCTCAAATTGCTACCCTCACGTCATGAGTTCCTGGATGTCATGGTAATCACCAATATGGCACCTTGTCAAATGTTTTCTTGAAATTTTAAGTGCAGCACACCCACAGGTTCCCTGTTACTCATATTGCCACTTACTTTCTCAAAAAGCTATAGTAAATTAGTTGGCCGTTATTTCAATTTCACAAAACAATGTTGATTCTGAGATTTTATTTTAGTTCGGTAACATTCTCCTTAATACATTTTACAATTTTCTTCATTACTGATATTAATCTAACTGGCCTGTAGTTTCCCGTCTTCTGTGTTTCCCCATTCTGGAATTAAGGCGTCACATTTGGTATTTTCTAATCTGAAAGGTCCTGTCTAGAGAATTTTGAAAAAGTTACAACTTTGTTTCATCTGTTATTTCAACAGCCACTAACATTAAGACACTGGTGAAGTCCACCAAAACCTGGGACTTGCTAGCTTTCAGTTCTAAGATAATAAAATGTGAGGCTGGATGAACACAGCAGGCCAAGCAGCATTTCAGTTCTAATTGTTTTCTGAGATCCTTTCCTGGTGAATGCAATTGTTTTAAGTTCCTTCTACCTTTTAATGCCTGACTGACAGTCATTTCAAGGAAGTTAATTGTCCTCTATAATTGAAGACAGATACAAAATAACTTTAATTCATCTGCAATTTTCATTTTCTCAATTATTAATAACCCAAACATTATAGGGGACCAATGTATACTCTCTTCCTTGCTATATACCTGTAGAAATGTGTGATACCTTATTATATTACTAGTTAGTTGTTTTTTTTATTGTACTCTAAATTCTCCCTCCTTATTATCTTTTTGTTATTCTTTGCTGTGTTTGAATATTCTGTGTAATCACTCATCTTTATAGGTTTGGAGATAGTAAGAACTGCGGATGCTGGAGGAACACAGCAGGCCAGACAGCATCAGAGGAGCAGGAACGTTGACGTTTCAGGTCTGGACCTGCTGTGTTCTTCCAGCTCCACACAGTGTTACCTTTGTGGGTTTATGTGCTTTTTCTCTCATTTATTTAGTCCTGTCTTTTACTTATCTATTTAGCCACAAATTGGATATTATTCAAATGGAGTTTGTACTCGTTTACTAGAATATTTCTATTACGAATGGTCTGAAATAAATCCTTACATGTCTGCACTGATAACCTAATATGCCAGTTTGCTTCACCCAGCTCTGATACCAAATCAAAGTTACCCTTAATTAACTTTTTTGAAAACTAGTTTTAGATCCAATCTTCAATCCTTCAAACTTATTTCAAAGTTCAAACATGTTATGATCACCGCTACCCAGGTATACCTTTGCAGTCAGGTCTCTGATTGGTCCTGTCTCACGCACATTACCAGATCTAACAAGGCCTCCTGTCTGGCTGATTCCAGAATATGTTCCTTTAAGAAACTCTCCCAAAATATGCTATGATCTCATCACCCCAGGCCTTCTTAGCTACATGCTAATTCACGCATGTACATTAAATTCGTACGATTTTGACTGTACCTTTCTCACAAGCCCCTGTTATTTTTCCTGCACACCCTTTAATGCATTGCTAGTATCAATATGGGGCCTATGTACCACTCCACAAGCAACTTCTCACGACTACTTCTGATCTCTGCCCAAATTGATCCAACATCTTGATCTCCGAAACTAAGTTAATCTTTCGCCATTATATTAATGTCATCCTTTATTGACAGGCCTATCCCTCCGCCTTTTCTAATCTGCTTCTCTTTCTTTATTGTCTCTCACCCATGATAAAGACTGTGATCTGAATATTCGTCTTGCAAAATAAGGTGAAAGTAATCATTTAACCAGGATGCATATCATGTTTGGAGAAGTGCTATGAAGACAATGGTTTTAAGGTTTTTGCACATGGAGGATGAGGAATAAAAAATGTTTGCTGACGATTGGAAAGCAGTACAGGATAAATAGTCAACATAGAGTAAGTGAGTCAGTTCGAGGGAGCAGGTTTTCATGCGACTACCTTGATGAAAGTATTGCATTTCACTTGGGCAAATGAATTGCTCCTAGAAAAGGGAAAAATAAGCTTCACAAAATCACATGGAAAGGGAAAGTTAAATCACTCAGTCAAATTCTTCAAATTCCCTTCCTAACCACTGCTGGTGTCCCTATTCTGTACGGACTGCAGTTGTTTAAGAAGTCAGCTTACCTTCAACTTGTCAAGGGCAGTGAAGAATGTGCAAGAAACACCCACACCCTGGGAATAAATTTAATAAAATGTTTCATGCATAATCTGTTGAATACTTGGTTAAATAGCAAGACTAATTGTAGGGAATTCTGTCATTGTCACACCAAGACTGTAGATTCTGCTTGAAGCCACAAAGTACAGTATCTTCCAAGGGCAAAGCCTTTCATCCAGGGTGAAGAGATGAGCCATAGCTTTGAAAGTGTCTGTTGTTGTCACTGTCTTGACTGTGTCTGTCTGTCTGTCTCTACTCAACATCCTTGTTGCAGAACAGGATATAAAGAGCTTCAGGGAAGTACATGATTCCGGGTTGTGATATTTATTCCGTTTAATATATTTCAAAGCTATTGGACATTTTGTGCAAGTATATTGAGCCATTCATGTGTTTCCACAACTAAGGTACAACTAAGTTTATATTTCTCTTCACATCGCAATTTGCCAATCTTGCTTCCACAATTACTATTTCTAGGATTTGTAGGACAAAATTATTGAATGAAGGACTTTGTTACCTGAATGGTTTCAAGTTGGTGAGAACCGAGCCTAATATTTCAAAAAGAATGTGTTATATAAGATTGTGTTATTAATAGTGCACCAGTTGAACATAGATATCAGCTGAATGAGAACAGTGTATTCTTGTAAATCATGCAAAAGGAATCATGATGCAGCTGCTTCCAGAATTTTTTTGTCTAATATTTTTGCTTACTGTCCTGCAGGATTTCTGCTGTTTCTGCGAGGATTTATTAATTATGCAAAGGTTCGGAAAATGCCAGACAGTTTTGCCACTCTGCCAAGGACTAGGGTCCTTTTCATCTACTGAGAAATAAGGTCAGTCACTGTTTCAGATTCACCAACAACCTTGCATTGCAAATTTCTGCTTTTCGGAGAACAAGGTCTCAGAAAACCATATCTGTTTGATTTGAACATCACGTGGCACTATTTTAACCTGGGGAAGAGGATGAAGAAAGTCTGCGTACTAACCTGTTGAATTGAATTCCCAGTTTGAACAAAGCACGAAGCGGGAGTTCAAACTTTTCTTAAAAAAAAGCCTTTTAATGTAAAGGAACCTGGTTATTTCCTAAACCATACTAAGGCTCGAATTAGATACTAAACACTGCAATGTGGCCAAACAATTCATTTCCATAAATGACTTCTACAAATGTATTTTTATTTATAGAGTTGAAACTTAATATACTTTTAGATTTTTTTATTCTGAGACCCTTCAGTTCCTCCAGGGTGGGCTGGGTGGGAAAATGGTGGAAGAGTGTAATTTGCTGCATGCTTTAAGCACCAAACTCTCCATTTCAGCAGGATAAAGATGTACTTTGGAAAAAAAATGTGCTTTGGATGTGTTACTCGGCGGCAATAAGCAGACGGTGTTGATTTTCTTATTTTAGCAGCACTATTCTGCTGTTTGTCATTGAAATCAAATGAAAGGAGGAAGAATGCTGCCAGCTTTAAGATGAAAGGTTCCAATATCCTGTGATCGGACAGGATTAGAATACAGAATTCATCTTTTCAGTGTTGTGTTCTTCACTATCTTTTATTAATATAGCATTGGATACTTCCATGTCTGACCATAGCTCTGTAATTCTCTTGCTGCTTTTTCTCTCCCTGTTCTGACTGAAAATAGAATGAATCTCATTATAGTTCATAATGTCTTTTTTTTCTTTCTCTCTACAGATGGTTTCCTGGAGAGTGATTTCCTGCATCTGTAGATTGAACAACTCGTTCACTAGCAACTGACACCTGCAGGAAGCGGACCTCAACTGGGACGCAAAAAAGTCGTTGGGCTGGGTGGGGGGGGGTTGGGGGGGCGCGGCTGGTTAAATTACTGCATCAGAAAAGGACAACCAGGACAGTGTTTCGTATCTGTTTTTAGATGTACAATTTTAATAGTGAATGCTGAAAACTTGTAATCATTATACTGTTTTAGTGGCAACCGTTGAAGTGCTATCGCAAAACTGGTCTGTGATGTACTAACAATGCCTTATTCATTTGTAGTCATTACCTAGCATGCACTTTGCCCTGATAACCAATAGAGGGCACAATTGCTTTTCTTTTTCCTTTGGGCTTTATCATCAGTGAATTTTAAGATGACAACATAGTGTAGAAATGATGCTGGTCATGATAGATGTTTAAAATAATTATACTCCTTGGCGGCTAGGATCTCTGTTAAGTGGTGAGATGATGTGTTATCATTTGCAGAACCACTCTTCCGCATTTTGAGAACAGACTAATGCACTTTTTGTGCTTTCTGCCAAGAGTTATTGGACTGTACTTTCTGGTTTTATTATGTTCTATGGTATATGACTGTAAATAGATCAGAACATCTAATAAATGTAAATTCTATAACAGCCTTCTGAATCAGTGCTTGTTCGGTGAAAAGTGCAACACTTTGACATACCAACTCCTATCCTTTCATAGCTTGAAAATTAATTATTTCTTACTTCTCTTCCTCCTGGTGCGATTTCATGCCACTGTTTATTTTAACAGAATCTCTAAGCTGGTGGCCTTGGCAAGTGCTAGCAAATTTCACTTGTATTATAGCTGACTGTGTGAAACTCTGTTGAATAGTATGGGCAGTTGAGAGCAGCACTTTGCTTTCCAATGTGTATGGTGTGTAGGCTGTGTCAATAGGGAGTGCTAGAAATGGTTACTATCTCAGATGGGGGGGGGAAAAAAGTAGTCAGCAGATTCTACTCCTGATTATTATCCAGTGCCACATATTTGAATGTTCACATATGGATCTCTGGTGAGAATCGATCTTGGCGGTAATAGGTTGGATAGATTGCCAACGCTCTTATCAAGTTTTGCACAGGAAGATTTGGTATTTGGAGAAAATACTGGAAAAGGGCCAGTGTAAACTAAATCAGATATTGAATCAGACTGAAGGAATATAATTTGCCAAAAATCTATAGTTGCACTAAATCTCCAAGGATTCAGGGTTTCAACTTTAAACAAAGAAGCTGTAAATTGTCTTTCACCCTTGATTTATCCTATTCATTGTTTTCTGTTATGTCTTGTGATGAATGTCATGTTTAAAAATACCAGGAAGAAATACTAGGAAGCTTTAAAGTCAAGGGTGATAATTGGAAAGCACTTCGTGTTGATCATTGATCTCTTATAGGGTCCTCTTGGCTTCTTAACTGCTTAGAATGATGGCTTGTGGATTTCGTCTTGTTTTCTGTCAAGATGAACTCCATAAACAAAAAAACAAGCAGGTAGTACCCTTGGAGGCAAAGGGTAAGCCGTTTATTAGAGTTAAAATAGCCTTTTCACCCTGATCCAAAGTAATAACTTTCACTTTTAATAATATGTCTGTTAACCCTTGCAAGAGCTTTAATTGTCATGGAGGGTATGGTTTTATTTGCATACTTTTAACAGTAAGGCTCTGGCTTTAGGGCAAACAGAAGCTTAATTATTGAGATGATTTAAATGCTTTATGATAGGGCAACACTTAAAACACACGACCAGTTTTTAAAATCCAACTCAGAGATTCCCCACTCCTTTCGGGGTGCAGTGCACTTCCTCACCGATGTGGAGCATCAAATCCGTTTAACCTCATTTAGCCAAGATCTGATCCAGGAAGAAGTTGGCTCCTACTCAAATAGGAGTCTGTTGTTATAGTTAAACCAATTTATTATTTTAAAACGATGACAATCGAGTATGTTGTTTAACTGGATCAGGTTATTTTGCAGTGCTCAGCTCAACAACATACTTGATATCTTGGGTCCTTTGGTTACTAGCACATCACCTGCTGAGTTGCTACCTTCAGAGGTACAATACCATTTACGCAACCACTAAGGGAACTAGAGTGCATTTCAATGTCATGGTGCCACTTCTTGGGTATTCAAGAGGTAAACTGCCTGGAAGGAAATCTCAAATTCTGTAGCATGATATAATGTAGGTGCCGTTTTGTGTCCTTGTTAGTTCTAACGCTGCTCTTGGGTTACTAGCATTGATTAATTGTAAATAACTTTGTAACAGAAGCAACAACACGAAAGAAAACCTCAAGTGTTGGAACTAGGAAGTTTTTATTCCCATGCATACTAGCCTGCACTACAAAACCAGCTATGTGTTGGAATGGTCTCAATGCTGCTTTCATTGCTGTATAAACTTGGTTGTATAAATGGAGGTTTTTGTTCTCACACTATGTCTCTATGCAGCAGTGGTCTCATGTTTTATTCCATAGCCCAGGAATTAAAAAAAGCAATTTGTGCTTATCTGGATAGCAGGGGAGAGTCGTAGAGTTATAGGAGAGGCCTATGTTATCAATATCATGTAAACAGCTTTTACTGCTGTTGAGAAAGGTTTTACTTAAGTGAGATTGAGTGATGAAAGGCTCAAAATGCCCTTTATTGAATAAGGGCAGCTTCTGTGGAAAGCAAAAAAGCTTTCTTGAAAGTTTATGTAGTCTCTGGGGCTTCAAAATACCCAGTTACCATTATGAGAAAAGAAAATAGCAATGAGACTAGAGATAATTATTTGCCCTGAATGCCAAATGAGAATAGACTCATGTTGTGCTAAGAGAGGGCACAAATTTCCAACGTGTTCGTGTGCACTAATTTGAACTACAACAACATACTTGATGTCTTTTGGAGCAGCAGTAACAGCCTGAATATATTGATGGGTGAAACCATGTTAGCGAGTCCTGGTTGCAAGATTCAGAAAATTGTTTCAGTGAATGAACATCTAATCCAAAAGGATTTGTAGTATTTAGCAAAATATACTGGCTCCCTTGTCTAATCATTTCCCATTGACTACTCCCCTGACCAATCTTTTGACAGCAAATCAGAAGACAATTTTAACAGGAAGCTGATCCAAACCAGCTTGGAATTAAACTGTTGCTGACCTCTGTGGCAATGACTTGATTTTACTTATCCTTATTGTCATTTCCTTTAGTGGTCTTGCACTCATCTATCCACTAATTTTTCTAACCGTGCAGCCCTTCAAAATCGCTGCATTTCAGTTCTTGTACCCTGTGTTTAGAAACAGGAGTAGGCTGATTTACTGTTGAGAGTTCATAGCTGTTCTATGACCTAATAAACCCACATTTATGCTGTATCCCTGTGTAATGAAAGTTAATGAAATGTGACAGTCTCTAATTTTGAAATAATAATTGATCTATCATCTCTTGTCAGTTGTGAAGAAATTTATAAACTTTACCAACTTTAGTGTGTACAGATGTTCCCCAATTTCATTTCTGAAATGTCTGGCCCTAATTCTTGTTCTGTATTATCTAGTTCTAGACTCCCTGAACCACATAGATAGGACAAATAGAAACTATTTGTCCTGCTTAATATATTGAACACTCTGATCAAATGACCTTCTAAATTCTGATGAATACTACGCTAGAGTTTTATTGCTTTAACATTGTTGGTCATGTCTTCAGCTGCCAAGACCTCAAACTGGAATTTCTTCCCTAATCCCCACGGCCCCTGTACATTTGTTTTTAGAATCTACCTCATTCACCAAGGTTCAGTCACCTGTTCTACTGTCAGCATTTTGTAAATGTGTTTTTTCTTGTTGGTAATCTTCCTGTGAAGAATGTTGTAATGTTTTTCTATGATAAAGGTGCAAAGTTTTCAGTCTTGACTTCATTATAGCTATGTTTATCTTCCTCTTATTTTAATTCAGAATTGCTGTGGATAGTTAATTATGTGCTGTGGAATGGATTATGGATTGATGGGTCATGAAAATGAAGAATGAATTTTTATAATTTTTGTACAGCACATAGGTAGCACTGGTATCTGTTGCCTGACAACGGATTGAAGTAGTCTAGAGAGTTGTTAAGAGCCAATTAAGAACCAGTTGCTGGGTATCTGGAGTCACACATTGGCCGGAGCAGGTAAGGACAGCAGATTTTCTTAAGAATATTATTGAACCCAGGTGGGTTCTCAACAATCGATGCATGCTTTCCATCAGGATGGTTTTTAATTTTAAATTTGTTTTTTTATTTAACCAATCTGTTCGAAGATGTTATTACACACACCTGGAGTAGGTGGGACTTGAACCCATGCCTCCTGGTTCAGGGATAGGGGCACTACCTCTGCACCACAAGAGGGCTCCCTCAGAACAGCTTTGAATTCCAGATGTTTTCATTGAATTCAGATTTCACCACCTGCCATGATGGGATTCAGACCCATGTCCCCAGAACATTAGGAAATCCAGATCACTAGTCCACTGATTTTACCACTCTGCCACTGCTTCCTTTTCTGTTTGGCACCTCTGTTGTATAACTGGAGAAACAGCCAAACAGAAGTTTGGGAAATAATCTTTTTGGTGTATACCAATAAACAAAGCACCAGTTACTTTGGAAGAGATTTTACATAGAATCTAAATATACTTACAGTCCATGAGCACACAAACCTACATACCTCCTTGGATACATGTATCAGAAACTTTATTTAATGTGGTTCACAAGAAATGAATTTCTGGCTGAATGCCTGGACATGAAATTAAAGTTCCCACTCCTCCTCTATCACCACCACACCGACCACCAATACCACCACCCCCGCAACCCAAAACCGTTGCATTGTTCAGCAAATCTGGCCAGTCACTGACAGCCATACAAAACAGGGAGCTTCTGCGTTTAATCTCTTGTTCTTAGCTATTTTGTAGTTCTAAGCCAAAGATGTCATATGAACACTGATCTGGAAATAGAACTACATCTGTACTCACCTGTGAGCTTTGGAGAGACAGGTTTCATGGTGATATCATCAGGCCCACTCCTCCCTCCCCAGTGAGAAAATGACATTTACATGTTAAGACTCATCTCCTGGGAGAGACAAAGTGCAAGAACATGATGCTTTCAAGAGATAAGAATACAGAAAATTGGTGGAATTAAGAAGTGAGTTCGGATTTATGTGATGTCAAGTGAATTGTTCCCTTGTGTAAACCAATATATTAATGGCCTGCATCAGACTGTAATCTGTTCTAAATCATGGAAATTGTAGCATATTAAACCCATGCAATAGTGCTTAAATTGAATTTTAATCCCCCTAGTAAACATAGTTAATCCAGGCATACCATGCCTCAGTGCATCTCTCAGGAATATTATGCCATAAAGACAAGAGTTTAATATTATAACGTTAGTGAAATATATTCTCAAGTCTCTGACAGAAGGAATTGCTTTGTATATAGTTCCCCAATGCTTTGCAGAGTTCAGCAATCAAGTTGCTAATTCTTATAGGTTCGGAAGACATTGAGCAGAATCTTGCATTAGTTTTAGGTAAGTGCAAGTTGTGTCAAGTTTTCTAAAGGTTTTTCTTAAATCCCACCAAGCCATGGTGGTTATTGCCAGATCTTACCAAACTCACTTCATTTACTACCTACCTACCTGCCCTTATGGTATTCCTGTCGTCCAATTCTAGCTGCACCTTACCAGACACTCTTCCCAGAACAACTTGCCATTCACCAGATATCCCAAAATTAACTGTAATCCCCGGCACTAATGCCATCTTTAAAAGTACACCTTGCAACTTGATAGACAACCTGGAGCTGCCCTATATGGTCCCTGATATTTGCCTCAGACAATGGGAAATTGGCATCTTGCTTTGTGTGCAAGGATCTGGAAATCCTGCTGGACCATGTGATACACAGACAGGACATTGTTCCCTGAGTACAAGCCTTGATGACCATGATAACAGACCAAGCTGCCATTATGGCCAGTATCTGGAGGAATGCTGAAGCAGTGTAGGGAGAAGGTCAATGACCTTCTACGCTTGGCTAGTGTAGTTTCGCCATCTTCCCTCCAATACTTTACACTCTCTTACTGCTACTGTGCCCATCTCCCACCTAGGCCCGTGCTCTACCATCTTCACACTGTTCTGCACCATGCCTGTAACATTTTTCAATTCATTGTCAGCCACCCCAACTCTGACAGCATTAACCCTTCATGCCCTTTGTGCTGCTGACTCACTTCCTCTGGACGCCTCCCTACCTGATTCATAAGTAACAGCTGTTCCATCCACTTTCATCTCCCATAATACCAACCTCTCTCATTGAAGAAGGAAAACAGCTTACAATAAGGCTGAAAATATCAATACAGGTGTTGGACCACCTGACATTTGCCTCATTAGCCCATATGTGGAGAGCATTTTGACTCTGATTGCCCTGAGTAGCTGATTGATCGTATCCAAGCCCCTGGAATGGTATCAGAAAGGCTGCTTTTGACATACTATGCTGTTAGTCCTGAACAAAGACTTTCTGCCTTGATGTGAGTGAGTACTATTGATAACAATAATGAGGTTCTTGGCTTTATGTATGTGCTAAAATGTACGACAAGGCAGAAGTAATGTGAACCTGGTATCTTTGGCTGAAGAGGCAAAAGATCAAAACAGGCAAAGCAAGGAAGGTATGCTGTGAACATCTAGGGCAGTTCATAGTGGGGTGAGTGTTATCACAGTAAGTGAACAGGCTAGGGATGTAGTATCAGAGATAATGGGAACTGCAGATGCTGGAGAATCCAAGATAACAAAGTGTGGAGCTGGATGAACACAGCAGGCCAAGCAGCATCTCAGGAGCACAAAAGCTGATGTTTTGGACCTAGACCCTTCATCAGAGAGGGGGATGGGGTGAGGGTTCTGGAATAAATAGGGGGAGGCGGACCGAAGATGGAGAAAGAAGATAGGTGGAGAGAGTTTAGGTGGGGAGGTAGGGAGGGGATAGGTCAGTCGAGGGAAGACAGACAGGTCAAGGAGGTGGGATGAGGTTACTAGGTAGATGGGGGTGCGGCTTGGGGTGGGAGGAAGGGATGGGTGAGAGGAAGAACAGGTTAGGGAGGCAGAGACAGGTTGGACTGGTTTTGGGATGCAGTGGGTAGAGGGGAAGAGCTGGGCTGGTTGTGTGGTGCAGTGGGGGGAGGGGACGAACTGGGCTGGTTTAGGGATGCGATGGGGGAAGGGGAGATTTTGAAGCTGGTGAAGTCCACATTGATGCCATTAGGTTGCAGGGTTCCCAAGCGGAATATGAGTTGCTGTTCCTGCAACCTTCGGGTGGCATCATTGTGGCAGTGCAGGAGGCCCATGATGGACATGTCATCTAAAGAATGGGAGGGGGAGTGGAAATGGTTGGCGACTGGGAGGTGCAGTTGTTTATTGCTTTGCAGAACACCTCCGCTCAGTTCGCAACAAACAACTGCACCTCCCAGTCGCAAACCATTTCCACTCCCCCTCCCATTCTTTAGATGACATGTCCATCATGGGCCTCCTGCAGTGCCACAATGATGCCACCCGAAGGTTGCAGGAACAGCAACTCATATTCCGCTTGGGAACCCTGCAGCCTAATGGTATCAATGTGGACTTCACCAGCTTCAAAATCTCCCCTTCCCCCACTGCACCACACAACCAGCCCAGCTCTTCCCCTCCACCCACTGCATCCCAAAACCAGCGCAACCTGTCTCTGCCTCCCTAACCTGTTCTTCCTCTCACCCATCCCTTCCTCCCACCCCAAGCCGCACCCCCATCTACCTACTAACCTCATCCCACCTCCTTGACCTGTCCGTCTTCCCTGGACCGACCTATCCCCTCCCTACCTCCCCATCTAAACCCTCTCCACCTATCTTCTTTTCTCTGCATCTTCGGTCCGCCTCCCCCTCTCTCCCTATTTATTCCAGAACCCTCACCCCATCTCCCTCTCTGATGAAGGGTCTAGGCCCGAAACGTCAGCTTTTGTGTTCCTGAGATGCTGCTTGGCCTGCTGTGTTCATCCAGCCTCACATTTTGTTATCTAGGCTTGGGATGTAGCCTGGTCCAGTCCATAAGCTAGATGCAGGTCCATGAGTGGACACAGTTTTGCAGCATCATTACGATGAGAGTTGCCAGAGCAGCTCAAGGTTCAGCATTGAAGCACAAAGTGGCCTTTTGATGTGTCGTGGAAGTTCAGAGAAGCTGGCATATGTCAGATACCAATGTCTGTGGATGAGTGGTGTGTTGGCTGGTGCCCATGGAATGTGCCCTAAGATGCCTCAATGGGTAGTAGAGGCAGGAAACCTCATAACGTTTAGAAAAATAAGTGGATGAGCACTTGAAATGTGATTAAAATTCAAGGCTATGGGCCAAGCACTAGAAAGTGGGATTTGTGAACATAGGTCTGCTTAGACCATTAGTGCCAGCTGCCCAACATGGTGTTTGTTTGGAGTAAGAGGCAGACTGAAGTCCCCATGTACCTGCTCTGACCTCCATGTTGCGAATTCTCAATGCCTAGCTTCTTTGGCACTTCTGGTAAGATGAGAAGCTGAATATTAATGAGACAAATTGTAGCAATAATAATGTGTTTAACAAGTAATAATCCTCTTTCTCTCGGCAGCCTAGTCAGAAACTTGCGTTGTTTGAACTCTTACTTCATAAGAAACTTGCTCGTCAAAACCATGAAGGTCGAAACAAGATAATAAAGTGTGAAGCTGGATGAACACAGCAGGCCAAGCAGCATCTCAAGAGCACAATAGTTTTTGTGCTCCTGAGATGCAGCTTGGCCTCCTGTGTTCATCCAGCTTCCCACTTTATTATCTTGGATTCTCCAGCATCTGCAGTTCCCATTATTTCTGATCAAGGATGAAACAAGCTGCATTGAGATGGATCTCACCAGAATTCTCATCCAATTTTGCCACAAACCTCAGCAGAGCCCACATTGTTCAGAGTCCTATAATCCAGGGATACAGATACACAGTTCCTTGAAAGTTGCATCACAGGTAAACAGAATGGTAAAAAAGGCATTTGACAGGCTTGTCTTCTATACTCAATGGTCTGAGCAATGGAGTTGGGACATCATGTGGTAGTTGTACAGGACAATTGACCATTTTGGAGTACTGTTTTCAGTTCTGACTGCCCTGACATAGGAAGAATATTAAATTGGAAGAAGGGTGCAGAAAAGATTTGCAAGGATGTTACTAGGATCGGAAGGTTTAAGTTATAAGGAGAGGCTGGATAGACTGAGACATCTTTCACTGAAATGTAGGGGTTTGAGTGGTGAACTCAGAGATATTTAAAATCATGAGGTGCATATATAAGGTAAATAATAAAGGTATTTTCGCTAGGATAGGAGAGTTCCTAAAAGCAACCTGAGGAACAACTTTTTCACACAGGCTGGTTCATATGTGGAATGAACTGCCAAAGGGAGTGCTGGATGCAGGTGCAGTTACGCCATTTAAAAAAATACATACAGGTGCACTGATGGGTATAGACCTGGATGAACACAGAATGTCAAGCAGCATCAGAGGAGCAGGAAGGCTGACGTTTCGGGCCTAGTCTAGGCCCAAAATGTCAGCCTGCCTGTCCTCTGATGCTCCTTGATCTGTTGTGTTCATCCAGCTCTACACCTTGTTATCTCAGATTCTCCAGCATCTGCAGTTCCTGTTATCTCAGGGACATGGAAAGGAAAGGTTTACAGGTATGTAGGCCAAAAGCAAGAAAGTGGGACTATTTTAGCTAGGAAACCTGGTAGGCATAGTTTGATTGAAGGATCTGTTTTCATGCTGTATGACTTTATAATCTACCTTTGTGCCTGATCCTTGCTTTGCCCTAAATTAGTTGTTAATCGCTGAAGTATGGGTTTTCTGGCCATTTGTGTGTTCATCTCCAGATAATGATTGGGAAAAACTGCAGGCTGGGATTTTCTAGCTCTGACCAGCAGCCCAGTTCATCAGGGCCCAATAACTGGAGCCCAGGGCTGTATGGGAACCAAAACAACTGTGGATGCTGTAAATCTGGAACAAAAACAGAAGTTGTTGGAAAGATTTAGCCGGTCTGGCAGCATTAGTGAAGAGAAATCAGAGTTAACGTTTCTGAGGAAGGGCCAACAACCCAAAATGTTAACCCTGAGTTCTCTTCACAGATGTTGTCAGACCTGCTGAGCTTTCCCAGAAACTTCTGATTTTGTCCTAGAACTGTATGGGGCTGGCAGTGCATGCGTTAGAGGTCTGGGGCTTTGGGTAGGAACCTCACCATAGCCTGTGACTTCAGTCTCTGCTCTTGGTAACTGTGCAGTGACTGCTCCTTCTGAGGAATACCTGGTTGAAGTTCCATCCTAGTTTATACATGAAGATGGACCAATGGGTCACGAATGGAAGATGGGACTGATCGTCTAGGGCAGCAGGATTAGAAGCCGTATGTCATGTTGACTGAACTCATGCTAAAAGAGCTGCCATTGGAAAGGAAAATTTTAAAATGAACCAAAAAAAGACATGAGCTGAGCCCCAGCGAGTCAGAAAGCAGGCTCAGCTGCCAGTTTAATGCAAATTTAGCAGTTACATGTGAAATTTCTAAGAACCCATTTATCAATTTGACGGGGAAAAAAACCTCTCCCTGCGTGACAGAAAACGGATAACTCTTTTGAAATAAAAACAAAGTACTGGCAAAACTCAGTAGGTCTGGCAGCATCTGTACAGAGAGAAGCACACTTAATTTTAGACTCCGAAATGTCATCAGAAAACTTCAGTGAGTAAAATCCTGCTTCAATCTGGCACTGAGTTACAGCAAAGAGCTTGAATTCGCGCGACATCCCAAAGTGCTTTGTGGTCAATAATGTCATTTCAAAGTGTGGCTACTGTTGTGAGCCAGTTTGCCAGTGACCCACACAAAGCAAAGTGATAATCATCAGAACAATGGTCAGGGGGGTATGAAGCCACATGTTGGCTTTATGGAGGAGGGAAGAAATAGGAAAGAGAATCTAATGCTATCAAAATCTCTGGGGTGAAAATAGAAAATGTGGGTAATAAACAGAAGGTTCTATCAGTGTGTGAAAAGAGAAGGACAGTTAATTGTTTTAGGTGAGGGACCACACCTCGGAACTGAATCATTAAAACTGCCAGATTTTATGAGTTGGGGTAGGAAACGTTAGTAGCTTTTTGCTACACCTCAAACACAAGACTAGCTGCTGTACAGGAAAGAGCAGACGGACAGACACGTTTTTTATCAGTGTTTAAGGAGGTGAACAAGCTCTAGTCCCAGGTGCATAATATGGATGGTGTGGCCGGGTGGTTTTAAAGAAACCTACTGTTCCCAGGACTCAGTTCACCTGCTCATTAAGCAATTTGTCTGCTTTCTTTCCTTTTCAGAAATTTGCTTGGCTGAGTGTAAGATGATATCTGGCACCTCTTCAGGGAAATAGTGGAAACCCACAGGAATTTCAGAGACAAGAGGGAGAATAATGGAAGGGGAAGGAGAATTTTGTGAATGAATGAAATCTTTATTGTAGGCCTGTGTTCTGAAAGTGCTGACATATGAAAGTTGAGAGTTAACCCTTTAATTGGCATAAACAGCGCACACAATAGAGAACAGAGAGACATGCAATTTATCCCATTTAGTGAAAAAGCACACCATCCCTGAGCAGGAAGTGCCTGTGCTTACGAGTCTACCACTGATCAGATTTGACAGGATGAGTAGTGAGTGCTTGGACATCGGAAAAGTCAGTTGAAATAGAAAAGGAGTATACTACATGCAGGTCATTATTGTCTAGAAAAGAGCATTAAAAATACCCAGTGTAATGTTATGAGCCATTAAATATCCATCTTGCCTTTGAAATTGGAAAGTAAAAACGCATAATGCAACCTTTGATGGCTTCTTTTTCTTTATTTCCATCTTCAAGTTACATAAAACAATCTAATGGACTAAGGAGGTAGTAGAAACTGCTGATGCTGGAGAATCTGAAATAACAGATGTGAAGCTGGATGAACGCAGCAAGCCAAGCAGCATCAGATGACCAGGAAAGTTTGACGTTTCGGGTCGAGACCCTTTTTCAGAAATGGGGGAAGGGAAGGGGATTCTGAAATAAATAGGGAGACGGGGGAGGCAGGCAGAAGATGGATAAAGGAGAAGATGGGGTGAGGGGAAACAGATGGGTCAAAGAGGCAGGGTTAGAGCCAGTGAAGGTGAATGTAAGTGGGGAGTTAGTGAGGGGATAGATCGGTCCAGGGAGGACTGACAGGTCGAGGAGGCAGGGGAGCGGGATGATGTTAGTGGGTAGGGGTTGGGGGTGGGGCTTGAGGTGGGAGGAATAATTAGGGAGGCGGGATTAGCTGGGCTGGTTTTGGGATGCGATCGGGGAGGGGGAGGGGAGATTTTGAAGCTAGCGAAGTCTACATTGATACCATTAGGCTGCAGGGTTCCCAAGTGAAATATGAGATGCTGTTCCTGCATCTTTCGGGTGGCATCATTGTGGCAATGCAGGAGGCCCAGGATGGACATCTCCGAGGAGTTGGGGTGGGGAGTTGAAATGGCTCGTAACTGGGAGGTGCAGTTGTTTTTTGCAAACTGAGTGTAGGTTTTCCTCAAAGCGGTCCCCAAGTCTCTGCTTGGTCTCCCCGATGCAGAGGCGGCCACAACGGGAACAGCAGATACAGTATACCACATTACCAGATGTGCAGGTGAACATCTGCTTGATTTGGAAAGTCTTCTTAGGGCCTAGGGTGGGGGTAAGGGGGGAGGTATGGGGCAAATGTAGCACTTGCTTTGGTTACAGGGAAAAGTACCGGGGTGGTGGGGCTGGAGGGGAGTGTGGAGTGTGGACAAGGGAATCACGGAAACAGTGGTCCCTCTGGAAAGCACATAAGGGTGGGGAGGGAAAAATGTCTTTGGTGGTGGGGTTGGATTGCAGATGGTGGAAGTGTTGGAGGATGATGCGTTGGATTTGGAGGTTGGTGGGGTGGTATGTGAGGATGAGGAGAAATGTGTTGCGGGAAATGTGGGAGACACGGTCGAGGGCATTTTCGATCACTGTGGAGGGGAAGTTGCAGTTCTTGAAAAAAGAGGACATCTGGGATGTTAGTGAGTGGAATACCTCTTCTCGGGAACAGATGTGGCGGAGGCAAAGGAATTGGGAATAGGGATGTCTTTTTACAGGAAGGTGGGTGAGAGAAGGAATATTCTAGGTAGTTGTGGGAGTTGGTAGGCTTAAAATGGATATTGGCTTCCAGGTGGATGCCAGAGATGGAGACAGAGAGGTCCAGGAAGGAGAGAGAGGTGTCATAGATGGTCCAGGTAAACTTAAAGTTGGGGTGGAAGTTGCTGGTGAAGTGGATGAACTGTTCGAGCTCCTCGTCGGACCACAAGGCAGCGCCGAAACAGTAATCAATGTAACTGAGGAAGAGAGAGGGGGGATAGGGCCAGTGTGGGTTCAGAAGAGGGATTGTTCCATGCACCTTACAAAGAGGCAGGCATAGCTTGGCCCATGCGGGTACCCATGGCCACCCCCTTTGTCTGTAGGAAGTGGGAGGAATTAAAGGAGAAGTTGAGGATGAGGGCGAGTTCAGATAAGTGGATGAGGGTGTCACTGGAGGGGGCCTCGTCAGGCCTGTGGGACAGGAAGAAGCCGAGGGCCTTTAGGCCATCTACATAAGGAATGCAGGTGTATAGGGACTGGACGTCCATAGTTAAAATGAGGTGTTGGGGACCAGGGAATTGGAAGTTCTGGAGGAGGTGGAGGGCGTGGATTGTGTCACAGAGTAGGTAGGGAGTTCCTGGTCCAAAGGCGAGAAAATGGAGTCCAGATAGGTGGAGATAAGTTTGGTGGGGCAGGAGCAGGCGGAAACAATGGGTCAACCAGGGCAGGCGGGTTTGTGGATTTTGGGAAGGAGATAGAAGCGGGTGGTGCAGGATTGGGGAACGATGAGGTTGGAGACTGTGGGTGGGAAGTCACCTGAGGTGATGAGGTTGTGGATAGCTTGGGAGATGATGGTTTGGTGCTCAGGGTGGGGTCATGATCAAGGGGGCGATAGGAGGAGGGATCAGAGAGCTATGGAGTTAGTTTTAATAGAAGGCAAAGCTTTAAGATATCACAGCCATTGTTCTGTATTTTCCTGTTTTCCTCATAACTTTGAATTTTCTTCTGTCTGTGCTGTGGCTCATTCCTGGTCTATACTTTGATAGCTGCCAATGCTTTCCAACCATGCGTCCTCGTGCTCTTTCTTCAAGTCTGAGCCAACAACCTTAGTAACAGCCCGGACTGACCTATCCCCTCCCTACCTCCCCACCTATACTCTCCTCTCCACCTATCTTCTTTTCTCTCCATCTTCGTTCCGCCACCCCCTCTCTCCCTATTTATTCCAGAACCCTCACCCCATCCGCCTCTCTGATGAAGGGTCTAGGCCCGAAACGTCAGCTTTTGTGCTCCTGAGATGCTGCTTGGCCTGCTGTGTTCATCCAGCTTCACACTTTATTATCTTGGATTCTCCAGCATCTGCAGTTCCCATTATCACTTAGTAACAGCAATTTGTTTGACAAGGTTGGCATCATAGACGTAGAGAGTCTTGTCCTCAAGCAAAGTTCAAATACATGCATTTCTCAATGGTTTATTGGACTGATATCAGGAGCACAAAACTTGGTTTAGTTTTCCCTGTTCGTGCTGTATTCTCGTGACATTGCTGCATCCTCCCTTCTTTTGGTGGTGGAGTTTGAGGGGCTTGGAGCACCTGTCAAAATAAAGGTGGAAATTTGCAGATAATCCCCTGTACACTGATGCCTAAAGGATGGATATCTATCCCAGTGGAAGGGGAAACTATCAATTCAACTTCTTTGCCCTGGCATTGTTGAACAACTTGAGAGTTTATTCCATAACTGTGCTGAATTGAGTCTTGAAGATTGTCAGAGATTGGAGTCTTTACAAAAGTGAATTTTCATTGTATTTACTGTGTGGCATGAAATCTTATTTAACTACTGTCATGGCTGTAAACAGCTTTGAATTTTGTACAAAATAAGGATCAAAAAAAGGTCACAAGAATGTCCGGGATCATGAAGATTACAATGCTCCATTGAACTGACATCAAAGATTTAGCGGGTGTCAGATGTACCTTATTATCAATGCAGTGTTTGGGAAAATAAAGAGTTTTGTTCTCAGAAAGAATGACAATTAAAATTCAGAAGACAAAGACACCTACATCTGTCCTCCTGCTCATTGACTACAGCTCACCTTCCACACCATTATCCTCTCCTGACTGATCTCAAAACTTTGTGACCTTAGTCTTGGCTCCACTCTCTGCAACTAGGTCTTCAGCTTTCTGACCAATAGGCAGCAATCAGTGAGGAGAGGTAATTGCACCTCCTCCACAATAACACTCAACACTGGAGCCCCCTCAACCCTGACCAAGGACACATCCTCAGCCCCCTAGAGTACTCCCTGTACACCTACGACAATGTGGCCAAATTCTCAACGAGCACCATCTACAAGTTGGCTGACAATACCAACAGATCAGGTCAAAGCTCTACAGCCCTGCCACGTCCAGTTGTGAATGGTGGTGAACAAGTAAAAAACTCACTGGAGGAGAAGGCTCCACAAATACCACATCTTCAATGATGCAAGAGCCCAACATATCTGTGCAAAATGTTAAGCTGAAGATTTCTCAACAATCTTCAGGTAGAAGTTCCAAATGGCTGATCCACCTTGGTCACCTCCAGTGATCCCCAACATCACAGATGCCAGCCTTTAGCCAATTCATTTAGTCCATGTGATATCAAGAAATGATGGAAGGCACTGCATACTGCCAAAGCTATGGGTCGTGACAACATTCTGGCAATTATACTGATGACTTGTGCTCCAGAAATTGCCGCTTTCCCAGCCAAGCTGATCCAGTACAACATTGGCATCTACCCAACAATGTGAAAAATTGCCCAGTTATGTCCTATACACAAAAAGCAGGACAAATCCAGTGCGGCCAATTATTGTCCCATCAGTCTACTCTCGATCATTAGTAATGCATTGGAAGGTGTCATCAACAATGCACCTGCTCAGTTATACCCAGTTTGGGTTCTGCCAGGGCCATTCAGTTCCTGATCACATCACAGCCTTGGTTCAAACATAGACAGAAGAGCTGAATCCCAGAGGTGAGGCGAGAGTGATATCCTTGACATCAAGGCTGCATTCAAATGAGTATGGCATCAAGGAACCCAAGTAAAACTGGAATCAATGGATGTCAGGGTGAAAACTCTCTGGTGGTTGGAGTTATATCTGGCACTTGGGAAGATAAATGCGGTTGTGGTCAGTCATCTCGGCTCCAGGGTATCTCTGCAGGAGTTCCTCTGGGTAGTGTCCTAGGCCCACCCTCTTCAGCTGCCTCACTACTGACCTTCCCTCCATGATAAGGTCAGAAATGGAAATGTTCATCAACAATTGTACAATGTTCAGCACCAATCATGACTGAAGCAGTCCATGCTCAAATGCACAAGATCTGGACAATATTCAGGCTTGGGCTGACAAGTGGCTAGTATCATTCATTCCACACAATGCCAGGCAATGGCCATCAATCTAATCACTGCCCCTTGACATTCAGTGGTGTTACCATTATTGAATCCCCACTTAAAAACATCCTTGGGGTTAGCATTGACAGGAAACTCAACTGGACTTGCTACATCAGCTCAATGACTACAACAGCACATCAGAGGCTAGAAATGCCGCAGTGAGTGACATCTCCTGACTCCACAGAGCCTGTACATCATCTAAAAGGCACAAGTCAAGATGGAATAATTCCCGCTTGCCTGGATGAGTGTTGTTCCAACAACACTCAAGAAAATTGACACAGTCAAGGACAAAGCAGCCTGCTTGATTAGCACCACATCCACAGGCATCCACTCCCTCTATTACCAACTTTCAGTAGCGGCAGTTTGTACTATCTACAAAATGCACAGCAGAAATTCACCACGTCTCTTTTTACAGCACCCTCCAAACCCAACACCATTTCCATCTATAGATAACAAAGTGTGGAGCTGGATGAACACAGCAGGCCAAACAGCATCTTAGGAGCACAAAAGCTGACGTTTCGGGCCTAGACCAAAGGGTCTAGGCCTGAAACATCAGCTTTTGTGCTCCTAAGATGCTCCTTGGCCTGCTGTGTTCATCCAGCTCCACATTTTGTTATCTCGGATTCTCCAGCATCTGCAGTTCCCATTATCTCTGACCACTTCCATCTAGAAGGACAAGGGCAGACATTATATAGGAACTCTGCCAGCTGCAAGTTCCCATCCAAGCTACTCAGTGTTGACTTGGGCAATGCTTCATTGTCGCTAGGTCAAAATCCTGGAATGCCTCTCCAAATGGCATGTGGGTCTACCTATAGCACATGAACTGCAGCAGTTCAAGAAGGCAGCTCACCACCACCCTCTCAAGGACAGGTAGGGGTGGGCAATTAATGCTGGCCAGCCAGTGATACTCAATTGCTATGAGTGAATAGAAAAAGAAACACGTGATTAATACACGGCCAACTACCATTCCCTTAGAAACAGTATGTCAACAAGTTCTCGATGTCAGAAGGCAGCCCATATCAGGCAGTTCTTGTAGAGAGTGGTCTTGTCAGGGAGGTGTCTTCTTCAGACGAAAGATAGCCAGAAGAGTTTGAAGGAAGACTTCCCTAACACCCTGGTGAGAAAACTGGATGCTGCCTTCACAGCTTTAGAGAGATAGATACATTCCATGTGAAAAGCCGATTTGTTCTCTGGTAGCAGTGAACCTTCTTTAATTGCCATGACTGTTTATTTTTGTTATTTAGTTAAGTAATATATAAATTAAACCACCACCTCTGAACTCAATAAGCTATCTGAAAATTCTTTACGAGTGGTTGACTCTCAGTATTTAGGTAACTATAATCATGAACTAACAAAACCTAACAAGATGGAAGCCTTTGCAGCAGTCAGGAAATGAACCACTGCTTACCCAGAGAAAACTGCAGAATGGGAAAGCAAAATGCTGCAGATGCTAGAAATCTGAAATAAAAGTGCTGGAAACACTCAGCAAGTCAGGCAGGAACTGTGGAGACAGAAGGTGGGCAAACATTTCAGGTCAATGATAATGCAAATTTAATTTATTTCATCAAAATTCATCAGAACTTCAGGGTAACGCAATTTTAGTTCACCAGCAAGGCACTGCTTGCATTCACTGTTCGCACTTTTGCTGACAAGCCTGATGAAAAACTAGGTTAGTTGAATTCTACTTGAAAATGATGAGAATTACGAAACTACAAAAATATTATTGAGTAAACAATATTGGGTGTTTATTTTAATAAGTCTGATATGGCTCCAAGTGATTTTAAATTCGGAAACTAACCAGGGTGGATACAGGGGAACCAGCAGATATGTTCAACAAGATATTTCACAAAAGGTTAAGTCATAACATAAGAGCCCACAGTGTGGAAGGTTGTATACCGTCATGGAAAGAGAATTGGCTTATGGGTAAGAGCGGGTGAGAAATAACAGATTCTTATCAGATTAGTGGGCTTCCACAGTGATTGGTGCTGGGACCACAATTGTTTACAATTTATATTAATGACTTGGAGCCAGGAAGTGAATGTGCTGTAGCCAAATTTCCAGATGACACAAAAATAGGTGACACGACTGGTTGTGAGAGGGTACAAACAGTTTACAGAGAGGTGCTGATAGGTTTAGCAAGTGGACAAGAATTTGGAAATTTTAGTACAATGTGTAAAAATGCAAAGTTGTTCATTTTGGATAGAAGAACAAAAGAATGCTGAAAAACTGCAGGGAGTTGCAACACAAAGGGACTTTGGGGTACTTTGCATATGAAACACAGAAAGCTAGCATACAGGTGCAGCAGGGAATCAGGAAAGCTAATGAAATGTTGGCCCTTATTTCACTGGGTTTGGAGTATAGAGTAGGGAAGTATTACTGCAACTGTTCAAGATGAATATGAGACAACATCTGGAGTATGCAAGTAGTATTAGTCCCTTTATTTATGGAAATATGGCAGTTCAGGGAAGGTTCACTGGGATGTCCCTAATATGAAGGGATTGTTTCATGAGCAAAGACTGAACAGGTTGGGACCTTACTCATTGGAGTTTAAAAGAATGAGATCTCATTGAAACATATAGGATTTGACTGGGTCAATGCAGAGAGGATGTTGCCCTTCATGGGAAAGTCTAGGATGAGAATACATAGTCTCAAAATAAAGAGGTGCCAATTTAAGACTGAGATGAAGAGGAATTTATTCAATTGGAGGATTGACATTCTTTGAAACTTCTTGTCACAGAGTGTATGTGGCAAGGAGAGGAGGGTGGGCAGGGTCCTTGTGCATATTTAGGGCTAAGGTATACAGAGTCTTGGTCAGTCTTAATTGTTTTACAGAGCAAGGGCAGGAAAGTGGAAGTGAGGAGTGTCAGATCAGCCACGGTCCAACTGAATAACCGGGCAGGCTCAACCATCCAAACGGCCAACTCCTGTTCTTATTTCCTATGGTCTAATGGTCTAATAAAGCCATAGAGGTTCACAGCTCATAAAAAAGCCTTTCGGCCCAACAAGCCTGTGCCAGTCAAAAACAACCATCTAACTATTCTAATCCTATTTTCCAGCACTTGGCCCATAGTCTTGTATTCCTCAGCATCACAAGTGTAAAGTGTAACTTCACTTCATAATAAACTCCAACATTAAACTAGACACTTGCCCTTCACTTTTAGCTGTTATATTAAGTTTAACCCATTGTAGCTGTGCAATACATTATTGAACAGCTCAGTAAAGCCCTTGTCATACTTTTACTGGATGAAAATGAGAAGTGCAATTCTTCTATATCTGGACTCTGCCTGCTGTCTGTGTGACTGACTTATTTAATGACAGTTTGAAACCCCTTTTAGTTCTGAAGTTGTAGGTTTGGAATGATTAAACAAACACTTCATCCCGTGGATCCTGGGTACACTACAGTGATCATTAAAGTATTTATTAATTCACAGAATGTGGACATCACTGGCATTTATTGCCTATCCCTAGTTGCCCTTCAGATGTAGGTGGTTAGCTTCCTTCTTGAACTGCTGCTGCCTATGTGGTGTGGCTACATCTGCTATGCTGTTTGGGAGGGAGTTCCAAGATTTTGACTCAGAAACAGTAAAATAATGACAATTAATTTCTATGTCAAGATAGTTTACGACCATCAGGAAATATTTGCAAGTGGTAATGTTCTTATGTGCTTGCTGCTATAGTTCTTCTAGGTGATAAGATCATGGCGGGGAGGGAGGAGGGAATGATATTAAGAAGCTGATGTTAAAAGAGGCACTGGAGTGCACGTTGCAGATGATGCACAGTGTGCTCCAGTGATGATGGACTGATTGTTGAAGGTGTAGCTTTTCAAAAATATAAATACTCAACAATATTTAAATATATTTAATATATAATTCTTTTGATTAGCCAGGCTGCTTTGTCCTGGACAATGTTGAGCTTATTGAATGTTTTTGGAATTACATTCATCCAGATTGCTGGATTAAATAATGTATGGCATTACATGTGTGTCAGCCTTTGTTCCATTGCAGCACACAATGATGTCAACTAATTCAGCACCTTGCAACTGTGTAGCTCTTGTACTCACTGTGTCAAAAAGCATAAAAATTGAACTATACACATATCAGTGAACAGGATCCAAAGGCAACATTGAACATAAAGACAGATAACTCAAAGCAGATTTCTTATAACAATATTTTCTTTATTAAATGTGTTCGGAAGAAGTATGGGCCTCCTGAAAACTGCTAACATCAATGTTGTTAATTAAAATAATGAAATAGCAGATATGTTAAATAATTACTTCCTAGAAGTAAAAGTCAGTCAAACTTGTCAGTATTTACAGTCAAGCATGGGTTCAGCATGTCAGGAATCCCAGTGAATCAAATATTGGACCAGGCACAGGATCTCACTAGAATTAACTTTAGCAAAACAATATAAAATGAAGGAAATAATGACATAAAAAAAGTGAAATATAAACCCTAAGAGCAAATAGTTTGTACTTCAGGGTTTTAAAGAAAGTATGCAAGATCATTAACAGTACCCAAACCATAATCATCCAAAGTTACATAGATCTTGAACTAGTTCTTTGAGTTGATAAATTGAGCGTGGCATTCCATGAGAAAAGAAGGTAAAAAGGGAAACTAGTGAATTATAGACCAGCCAGCCTCAGGAAATTACTAGCTTATATAATTAAGAATGGATACCCTCTGTGAATGGAACATTTAAATAATTTCTGTACACTGGTGCCAACAGAACCAACAATCCTTAAACAATATTTACAACTCCCGACCAATGGGGAAGGTGTTCCTCACCTTCTATGATAATTTGTTGCTCAGACCATTCCCTTAAACCAATAAGCCTTGCATCCCTCCTAAATACTAACAATAGTTCAGATCTAAACTGGGGCCTGGATTTTCTGGGGCTTTTACCCCATTCTGACCACAACTTAATGTTTTTTTTCTCGTAAGCTACATGGCAGTGCTGCCCTTAGGGAGATGTCATTTAAGCCCTTTCATCACTAAGCTTATGTACAGTACAATTTGGTCATCTTAAGTCTTATTAATTATACCAATATACCAAAGAGGTGAAGATGAACAATACAGCTGGCATACTTAAGGGAAGTTTAACTGACTGAACTGCTTTTTGTGAAAGTGCAACCAAGAATAAGAGGAGATGGTAAGAACTGCTGATGCCGGAGTCTGAGATAACAAGGTGTGGAGCTGGAGGAACAAGCCAGGCCAGGCAGCATCAGAGGAGCAGGAAAGCTGATGTTTCGGGTCAGGACCCTCCTTTAGAAATAACAATAGGAGGATATAATCTTAAAATTAACCCTAAATCATTTTGAAAGCAAGTCAGGAAGCATTTTCTCCATGTAAATGGTGGTGGAGGTTTGAAATTCTCTCCCTTTTTCCCAGGGCAGGAATGACTGTTATGAGGCGGCATAATTGTAAGGTGTTTGGAGGAAGATATAGGAAAGATGTCAGAAGTAGGCTCTTTACACAGAGATTGGTGAGTGTGTGGAATGCGCTGCCAGCTGTGGTAGTGGAGTCAGATTATTAAGGACATTTAGGCAACTCTTGGACAGGCACATGCATGATAGTATAATGTAAGGTATGCAGGCTAGTTTGATCTTACAGTAGGCTAATATGTCGGCATAACATTGAGGTCCGAAGGGCCTGTACTCTTCTATGTCCTTACTAAGAAAATGTAGGTGCTGTGACAATTGGATCTTTTCAAACTAAGATTTTTGCTAGGAGAGTTTTTGTTTGAACAAAGAATAGTAAATTGAGTCAAGGTTCAAGTTAACCATGGCCCAGGTGAATGATAGATCATGTTTGAGCGGCTGAATTTCTTACCCCATTTCGTACATTCCTATGGTTCCTATGCTCATGTGATTGAGAGGTGGCCTTAGAATGTAGAACAATACAGCGCAGAACAGGCCCTTCAGCCCTCAATGTTGCGCTGATTTGTGAACTAATCTAAGCACCTCCCCCTACACTATACCATCATTATCCATATGCTTATCCTTCAATTACTTTTCTCCTGGGTGAAGTTGAATGCCTGTCCCAAAAGATGCATCAATTGTACCATCCATCCCTCAGTAGAATTTACTAATCGGAGTAAACTGTACAAACTTATGTAGAAGTATTTTAACTGAAAGAGGCGGGCTAATTGTCTTCAAATACATAACACAATTCTACATTGTTCAGAGACACAGGTAGGCCACCTGTATGTAGGTATAACATAACAGAAGCAAAGCAGACTGGTGTGTGAATTCACTCCACTTATCATAGGGATAGCATGGTATTTATCTTGATTGCTGCTGCTGTCACATTGTCATGTGTTTGTCCACACTCAGTCTGTTGCAAAGTGTAAGGGCTGCCGCCAATTCTCCTGTCTGTTCTGTGTCTAGGGCCTATCTATTGATCAGCGGTACAGGATACACTACTTGTGAGTCTAAACAGAAGAGGCACTTGCCTTAGGAAATAAGATGATTTATTGCCTCATAGCAATAAATACAACTACATTACTAGGACCCTTTGGAGCTGCACAGAAGACATTTGCTCCCTCGCAAGACAGGTAGAGAACTCAGTATCCACCCAAAGATTGCGTGTGTTATCAGAAGATTAGGTGGAAATCAATGCAACGTGAACATTAACTCTGTCAGAGCCATTGCCTTGCACAATAGATTAGTCACATTATGAAATCAAAAACTTTCGTAGAACTACAATTTTTCAGCAGTAAAACAACACTGCAAAGTGCTTGTTTCAGAGATAGTATGAACTGCAGATGCTGGAGAATCTGAGAAAACAACGTGTAGAGCTGGATGAACACAGCAGGCCAAGCAGCATCATAGGAGCAGAAAGGCTGACGTTTTGGACCTAGACCCTTCTTCAGAAATGGGGGAGGGGAAGGGGGCTCTGAAATAAATAGGGAAAGGGGGGAGGCAGATAGAAGATGAATAGAGGAGAAGACAGATGGAGAGGAGACAGACTGGTCAAAGAGGCGGGGGTGGAGCCAGTAAGGGTGAGTGTAGGTGAGGAGTTAGGGGAGGGGACTGAGGTGACTGTTGCAGTGTCAATGAATGGTGAACGCATGAAATTGCTCAATTTTTCATTAGTCTGCCTCCCCTTCTGGGTTAGCAAGAGAGAACAACAATAACAGTTTCCTATTCAAAACCAATGGTCAGTGACTCTCAATGGAAAGTGCAGAAGTGCAGTGGAGCTTGATTTCAGATTAGGGTACTATTAGGCCCATATGTGATGCCATCTGTGGTTGAATAGCACATTGAAAATCATGACATAAACAAATCTACACATGAAGATTACTCATTGGGGCAGTTCAAAACAAGAGGCAGGGCGAGAAGAGGGTATATTTTCAGTGAATGTGAATCTCCCCCAGTGCATTTGTGCTGGAATGGCTACAGATGTAGGAATAGATGTTGGTATCTGTAGATAAATCTGCATTGAGTGATAGAAGTGGCAACCAAATTGACATAGCATCTTTCAGAACTTTATGATGCTCAAACAAGGTAGGAAAATGTAATTACGTAGCATAATTGGAAAATCATAGAGATGTACCCAACAGAAGCAAGACAGAATATGAAACCCAATTATGGAACCCTCAGCAAACTTCACAAATGTAATATCATATGGTGAGGAATCACATGAAAGACTGGAATATCTACAAACTTGTTGATCTTTGGAAAAAGGTGAAATTAGTGGAGATACCTGCCCAAGAGGATTGCAATGTAGGTTTTCAGCTCTGATATTGTTTTCAAGATGAGGAGCCTTGCAGTCCTGGAGTTTAAAAAAAATCTGATTTAATCCAGTCAATTTGAAGCTAAATCTTAATGGATTATATTTGTACTTTTGACAGTGTCCTCGATTTATACATCTGTGCAGTAATTCAGTAAAAAATACTGGAAAACACTCATAACTTATTTCCATTTTCTACTTTGAAGGGTTTCTGGGATGCAGGAAGAAAGGGTTTTATGTGCAGCGCTTGGATGAGTTTCCCAAATGTTGCTGGCTTTCTGTCAAACACCCACTGAAAGAACATCCAGTGTGGAGGTCTGGCTCTGGATAGCGGTCACTGCTGAAGAGATGTCAAACAGGATTTAGGCAGAGACCAAGGATGGTCGCTTGGTTTTGGCTGTGGATGAATGGAACAAATTAAAATTATGATTCAAGGCAAGAAATGTTAAAAAGACTTATAAAAGGTAGTGCAAATAAAACAAATTGGGAAGGGTTAAAAATACAAATATAGTGCTGCTATCTCAGAAAGAAGAAATAAAAGATAAAAGTTGAATTATGAAATGAATTTTTTGGTAGCACAGAACTTAAACATTACCAGAACCGAAAGCTTTTCACCTTGCACACATTGAGGATAGGATACAGGAAACAGAACTTAGAAAGACACAACACAGAGCAAGAAATGTGACAATGTCTCATTGCTGTCTCTGTGGGTTATCTAGAGTACAGCGAAGTTAAGCAGAGCAGGACAGTTTGAAATTTAGTCTCTGAGCTGATTTAGCAGAGGGATTTCAATTAGCTGCAAAGTCTGGAGGAACACCATCCAAAATTCCCTTTTTTAACGACTGTCCAGTGACACTCGTTCAAATCGCATGCATGAGTTTAAATACCTGGCAAAGACATGACTGGACTTAACTGTGATGGCCCCTGTAGTTGAACAGCATGTCATGCTCGCAGCCAAGGATTTTCACATGAGTAATAATAAGAAAAAAAATCACATAACACAAGGTGCTAAAAGGGTAGCTGATGCTATGGAATTGTATGCAGCAGCAAGGCTAACACTTTAATAGATGAAAAGAGAAAATTAGCTCAATATAAGAAGTCTTTTTTCCTCTCCACCCCCACCAAATGATTGCAACAAATAGCAAAAGGAATAACGAAAAAATAATACAGGGGAGAGAAAAAAAAGGAAAATAAGGTAAGAAAACAAACTAACACACAGCCCCTCAGGGAATGCCAGTATACATTAATTCCTCCTGGGCTTTTCCCTTTGGATCTCCCTTCCTTCCTTCCTCAGTCTGTCTCTAATAGCTCCCTTGTTCCTAAAGGACAAAACTGCCCCTTTGTGACTACTCTTAGAGCAACATTAAAAACAGGAACAGGGAAATTGTAAACAGGCTGCTTCTGGCCTACAGGCCGAGGCGCGCACAGCCTCTGCAGTGTGGTTTCTGCAGAGTAAAGAAACAGATCTTTGTTAGTCGGGGATTAGAGTGTGGGATTTCAGAGGCACTGCAAAAGGCGCGAGGGCTGAGTGAAGTAGAAGCTTTGTAAAAAGATACCTGCATTTTCTATCTGCCAGCGGAAATCAGGCTTCCTATTTATACAATACATGTAATGTGATAACGCTTCTTTAGGAGACTGTCAGGGAAAGAGGCAAAGTAACAATTTCTTTCGCTGTTTCTCTGTTCAAACTCGTGCATATATTACATACACAGCAATCTCCTTCCATTTGAAAAAGCCTTTTAAAATGTCACAATATTGCATTAACTCTTTGAAAACCGCAGTTCCAGTTCTCCCCCTCATAATCAAAATAATGATCCTTATTTACACTGTTTATGCAAATTATACCTATAAAACTGGAAAAGAAAACGCAAATGTATTCAAATCTTTTGCTCAGTTTTTTGCTTACAATTACATAGCTGTCGTTTCAATTTTTTTTCCACCTTTTTTTGCATCCAGTGTTAATTCAAACACTGCGAGGCAACACAGAGCAATGCAGAGTCCACTTGTTTTGACCCAATATGTTAGAACATCCTGTCATGCCAATCGAATTAATTCTACTTTCTGTCCATGCGACAATGTAGCACAAACAAATTAGTGATATGCAGAGCATCTATAGCTACGAAGAAACAACAAAAATCAGACAAACTCACTTCACATGAGAACCACAATAAAGACAATTTTCTTCTCATCAGCTGGGCTGCACTGAGAACCAGCTTGTAATAAATTAAAGGATAATTGTCTCAAAATTGAACTCCAGTGCACCACTAGTGATTACCTCGTTGTGATCCTGTGCCAGTCAGCTGCACATGCCACCTTTGGGCCATTACAAAGAACCAAAGGTTAGCACTATATTTCTATCCAGAATCACAGAAATCACTTGCGGAAGGAGGCCATTCTGTCCATTGGACCTGTATCAGATCTGCAAGTTTTGAAACTGTCCCCGACACACCAAGATCCAGATCATTAATCTACATATCAGGGAAAGCAAAGGCCCCAGTACTGACCCCTGGGGAACTCCATTACAAACCATGCTCCTTCCTGAAAATAAGCCATTGACATTTACTCTCTTGTTTCCCATGACTCAGCCTATTTTGTATTCACGTTGCTACTGTCCCTTGTGTGCATTCACCTATATATCTCATACGTCTGACCAGAGGCAATGTATAAATGCCTTCTGGAAGTCCAAGGAGACCACACACACACAGACGCACATGCACACACACACAAACACACACCAATAGTATTACCCTTGACTCTTTTAGTTATCTCTTCAAAAAACTCCAGCACATTAGTGAAACACAATTTCCCCTTTAGAAATCCATGCTGACTCTTCCGAAGCCTCCCATCTTTTTCCATATCACTACTAATTCTATTGCAAATAGAACCCCTAAGGCTAATGACTCCTACGCCCACACAGCACATAAAGGTAGTGAACCTACAATAGGAGCAAGGCCCAACACTCAAGAATAAATACAAAGCACTGCGATGCTGGAAATCTGAAAAAAAAAGCTAAGAATGCTGGTGAAACTCAACAGATGAGGCAGTATCTGTGTGGAGAAAAACAAAGTTAATATTTAGAATTCGAGATAACAATGTATGGAGCTTGTTGAACACAGCAGGCCAAGCAGCATCATAGGAGCAGGACAGCTGACAGTTTGGGCCTAGACCCTTCTCCAGAAATGGGGGAGGAGAAGGGGGTTCTGAAATAAATAGGGAGAGGGGGGAGGCGGATGGAAGATGGATAGAGGAGAAGGTAGGTGGAGGAGAAACAGACTGATCAAAGAGGTGGGGATGGAGCCAGTAAAGGTGAGTGTAGGTGGGGAGGTAGGGAGGAGATAGGTCAGCCCAGGGAGGACAGACAGGTCGGGGGGTGGGATGAAGTTAGTAGCTAGGAGATGGGGGTGTGGCTTGAGGTGGGAGGAGGGGATAGGTGGAAGGAAGTACAGGTTAGAGAGGTGGGGACGAGCCAGGCTGGTTTTGAGATGTGGTAGGGGGAGGGAAGATCTTGAAGCTTGTCCAGTGACTTTTCATCAGAATTGAAAATGACTGTGAAAGGGTGGGATACTGCAGCAAGTCTGAGACCATGTTGGCTGGGGACCATGGTGGGGTGTTAAAATAGCAGGCAACTGGAAGCCAGGGGTCATTTTTATGGCTGAAGCTAAGGTGTTTGGTAAAGCAGTCACTGAGCCTGCATCTCATATCTCCAGTGTAGAGGAGACCACATTGAGCTGTGAATACAATCGACTAGATTGAGTGAAGTGCTGGTAAATTGCTGCTTCTCTTGAAAGATGTGTCTGGGGCCTTAGATAATGGGAAAGAAGTAGGTTGATGGGCAGGTGTTGCATCTTCTATGATTGCAGGGGAAGTTGCTCTGGGGGTGTTGGGGAGGTGTTAGATATGGAGGAGGAGTGGATCAGGCTGCCCAGGAGGGAACAGTCCCTGTGGAATGCTGACAAATGAATTTGGGTGCACCACCCTCATTTGGTTGGGTGACAGAGAGAGTCACTAGCTGTAGATGGCACAAGGACGTTGTGGAGAAAAACAGTGGTTCCATTGCCTGGTTATTCAGGAGATATACACCAGCACTCAGGAGGGCACATGTTTGTCTCCTGTGTCCTCCATCACCTAGCTACCACAAAGGGCATTGGGACTTTACAGGTCAGATTGTGATGGGTGGGAGAGGGGAAGGAGGATGAAAAGGAGGAGCCATCCAGGACACTACTCACCATGAGCTGCCACCTGTGTCGGATCTGGGTTTTCAATTCCTTGAAACTGCCACCTCCACAGCATGGACTCATAGGAGTCTGTCCCGTGCACCCTCCACAGCATTGCTTCTCAGCATTTCCCTGTGTTTATGGTCTATCTTGTCGTCCAAAAGAGATGGCAGCATGTCAAAGTTTGTGAGATGATTTGTTTGGCCTGTCAGAACTGAAAAACTGGAGATATGTGGGGACTGAGTAAGGCAGATGTGAGGCTGGAAGGTTCATATGGGTGGGGGAGAGGAATATATGAATGTTCGACATGAATCCTGAGCAAGAGCTCCTGGATCTAGTGCTTGTGGTGTGCTACATTGAGCGGCATGAGAAGTTAATGGTTTGGTGAGAATTAGAGATGATGTGAAGACGTATTCATGCAATGTCATTTGTAATTTTTCCAGTGTTGCTGCCAGATTGATATCCTATTTTAGGAGGGATATATTCACATTGGATGCAATTCAAGAAAGGTTCACTTGGTAGATTCCTGTGTTGAATTGCTTTCTTACATAAATTCTTTCTCCTTAACAATTGCATTGAGTCATCTATCCTGAAAGCCAGCATTGCTTGTTGGTTAAAATTTCCATTTAAGTTGGGGCCAAGGAAGAATTTATTTCTTCAGAGAGTCATTACTCTTTAGAATTCCCTTATACAAAGAAAAGTGCAGGTTATTTATCATTATCAAACCTGAATTCTACAATTTTTTGATTGACAGGGCATTAAAGGGTTATGAAGAGTAGGGTTGGGAGGGGTAGACAGAAAATTGGAGTCAAGGCCACAGTCATAATGTTCCAGTTTTGCAGAGTGAGGCCAAGAGGCCAAATAGCCTGTACTTTGTGTTCATTGTTAGAACTAGATATTGGCATCCCTCAAAACCTATTCCCAATCTCTCTGGAGGACTGATGGGTAGACTTGCTGCATACCTCCTCCCATTCTCACTCTCGCCCTACCCCCCTCATCAATGTATACATTGCCGGTCTCTTTAACAACAACTTGTAGTCTTCGGTTTAGTCATGGAATGTGACGAGGTCAGCTTTTATTACCCAGAGAGTAGTTAAGAGTCAACTATTGCTAGGGATCTGGAACTACCTGCTGGCCAGGCAGAGTAAGAATGGCAGATTTGCTTCACTAAAGGGCAGTAGTGAACCAGAGATAACGGGAACTGCAGATTCTGGAGAATCCAAGATAACAACGTGTGGGGCTGGATGAACACAGCAGGCCAAGCAGCATCTCAGGAGCACAAAAGCTGATGTTTTGGGCCTAGACCCTTCATCAGAGAGGGGGATGGGCAGAGGGTTCTGAAATAAATACGGATGTCCATTTCAAGCCTATCGACTCCCACAGCTATCTAGAATACACCGCCTCCCACCCACCCTCCTGCAAAAATTCCATCCCCTATTCCCAATTCCTTCGCCTCTGCCACATCTGCTCCCAGGATAAGGCATTCCACTCCCGCACATCCCAGATGTCCGCGTTCTTCAAGGACCGCAACTTCCCGCTGCAGTGGTCGAGAACGCCCTTGACCGTGTCTCCAACATTTCTCGCAACACATCCCTCACATTCCGCTCCTGCAACAACTGCCCCAAGAGGATCCCCCTTGTCCTCACATACCACCCCACCAACCTCCGGATATAATGCATCATCCTCCGACACTTCCGCCATCTACAATCCGACCCCACCACCCAAGACATTTTTCCATCCCCTCCCCTGTCTGCTTTCCAGAGAGACCACTCTCTCCGTGACTCCCTTGTTCGCTCCACACTCCCCTCCAACCCCACCACACCCGGTACCTTCCCCTGCAACCGCAGGAAGTGCTACACTTGCCCCCACACCTCCTCCTGCACCCCCATCCCAGGCCCCAAGATGACCTTCCATATCAAACAGATGTTCACCTACACACCTGCCAATGTGGTATACTGCATCCACTGTACCTGTTGTGGCTACCTCTACAATGGGGAAACCAAGCGGCGGCTTGGGGACCACTTTGCAGAACACCTCTGCTCGGTTTGCAATCAGCAACTGCAACTCCCAGTCGTGAACCATTTTAACTCCCCCTCCCCTTCCTTAGACGACAGGTCCATCATGGGCCTCCTGCAGTGCCACAATGATGCCACCCGAAGGTTGCAAGATCAGCAACTCATATTCTGCTTGGAAACCCTGCAGCCCAATGGTATCAATGTGGACTTCACAAGCTTCAAAATCTCCCCTTCCCCCACTGCATCCCAAAACCAACCCAGCTCGTCCCCTCCCCCCGCTACATCCAAAAACCAGCCCAGCTCGTCCCCGCCTCCCTAACCTGTTCTTCCTCTCACCTATCCCCTCCTCCCACCTCAAGCCGCACCTCCATTTCCCACCTACTAACCTCACCCCGCCTCCTTGACCTGTCCGTCCTCCCCGGACTGACCGATCCTCTCCCCACCTCCCCACCTATACTCTCCTCTCCACCTATCTTCTTTTCTCTCCATCTTCGGTCCGCCTCCCTCTGTCTCCCTATTTATTCCAGTTCCCTCACCCCATCCCCCTCTCTGATGAAGGGTCTAGGCCTGAAACATCAGCTTTTGTGCTCCTGAGATGCTGCTGGGCCTGCTGTGTTCATCCAGCCCCACACTTTGTTAGCAGTAGTGAACCAGATGGTTTTTATGATAATTGACAGTGGTTACATGATCACCATTAGACTAGCTTTTTATTCCAGATTTTTATTGGATCCAAATTACATCATCTACCATGGTGGGATTTTAACCTACATCGTCAGGACATCAGCCTGGATTACTCACCCAGTGCCATGCCAATATACCACTACCTCCAAAATGGCATCACTAAATGTTGGAGCCCTCAACTTTGACTGCTTCACCATTTTCCTTCTCCTCCTAATTTTCATTTTTTTAAAGTCTTACATCTCCACTGCAGCTTCCCTTTAAGAGGGACAGACTGTCTTTAAGAGCTGGAGGCTAGTTGGAGCGCATGTTTGCCTCACATTCAGCTCGCCAACCAAACCTCACCCCCTTTACCCACCCCGTGTATGCAACTGATTGTACAGGATAGCTCAATATTATTGTTAATGAAGAAGAGCCTATGTATTGCCTATGTCTGCCACAGCTGGTGTGGACAAATCACAAGTTGAGATACTCTACCTTGAAAAAGGCATAACACAACTGTACGCTCTTAATCTCACAAACCTTCCACTAAATCACAGATTTTCCATTTTGTTTTACCTGACCTTTGCTTGATGGAATGTGTTTATTCTCTAATTTGAACCATCTGAAATGTTAGTTCAGTTCTCTGTCCACAAGTGGTCTTGGACCTGCTGTGTTTCTCCTGCATCCACCCTATTTTGCCTTTGACTTATAGACGTAGTAGGTCTCATTTACGGTAGGAAGAACAAAATTACGGTATGCTGCTCAACTATTCAAATCAACTCTAAATCAATGTTAAGCCTATCCAAGCATAATCCTGGACAAAGTACAGCAATGTACCAGACCACTTCCCGTGACTTCCATTGTATAGAATTTCTGCTCCAAACATAATATTTAAATTTAAAAATCCTGATCCAAGCACCAAATACTCCCCAATTATCTGGTTTTCAAAGCTCCAGGCTTTAAATACAGCCACTTCATGGCCACGTTTTATATTATGGCGCCATGTAGTTTAGCAGCCTTTTTAAATTATATTTTTCCAGTTCTGTTTTCTACTCTCCTGGCCTCTTGACTCTTGACTGGGTTACGTTCCACAGATTGCAGCAGGTCTCAAGTCCTTATAGAAGTGGCAATTCTTCATATGAGTGCTTAATCAGTGAGGTTAGACACACTTAGTGGGATGTTAGCAACATCTTGGTTAGTAGCATTCTTTACTGTTGTTTTGGAAGGTTGTGAGTTCAACTCACAAGCCAGAGGTTTGAGCACTTAATCTCGGCTGAGAGTTCTGGAGCTAGAGGTACAGTTTAGTTGATGTGATATTAAACCATAGCCCCATCTTCCCTTTCAACTGGATGTTTGCCACTATGTTAAAGAGCAGGAGAATAAACATGCAAAATGTTCCAGGATGCTTAAAATCTGAAATAAAAACAAAAAATGCTAGAAAATTGCTAGCAGGTCAGACAGCAAGTGCCTTTTATAGTTGATCTTCCCACCGATTCTCCCCTGCTTAAAATTCTCCTAATTAATATTCCCAATCTTCTTTTCAAATCTCCTGTGGCCTTACGCTTCCCTAATTCTGTAGAGTTTTGCTGCCCTCCAACTCTCCAAAAGCTCTGTATTCCTCCAATTTTGACCTCTTAAGTCTCCCTGATTTCAGAGGATCTACCACTAGGATCTAGTCCTTCAATTGTTTGAAGAAAGATGGCCACACTGTTAAGGTGTTGATGTTACTAGACAAGCTAATTCTTTGGAGACACATGTTCAAATCTTACCATGGCAGCAAATTCAATTCTTACAATCTGGAATTGAAAGCTAATCCCGGTAAGGATGACCATGAAGCTGTCTCTAATTGTTGTAAAAACCCCTGCTGTTCACTGATTCCCTTTAGGGAAGGAAATCTGCAGTCTTTAACTGATTAGGCCAAGACGTCTGTCCAGATTCATAACAATGTGGTTGACTCCTATCTCCTTCTGAGCAGCCCAGTGATTCACTCAGTTCATGGGCAATTAGGAATAGGCAACAGATGCTGGCCTAGCTCGTGACATCCACACCTCATGTGTGAATAGATAAAGAATGGGGTTATTGAAAGGGGAACATAGTGAGGCTGTTAACTAGTAATGCTTAACATGCTGTGAAGTCTCTATCACAGAACTGCACACCATTTTGGTAGTGCCTTTTGTTTTATATTGTCTCTTCATGGCCTACACACCAAAACGCATCACCTCACACTTCTCTGCATTGAACTTCATCTGCCACTTATCTGCCCACTCAATTTTTTTGTACTTTTACACTTCCCTGACGGTTTAAATGCTTCCAAAACTTGTATCACCCACAAGCTTGGAAATTGTCCCCCTGCACACCAAGACCTTGATCATTAATTTATAACAGGTAAAACAACAGTCCGAAAACTAGCCTGTAAGGCACTCCTGTTCTCAAGTTCTCAAACCCAAAAATTCCCATTGAACATTACTCTGTTTCCTGTCACTCAGCCAATTCTGTTTCCACATTGCTAATGTTCCATCTGTTTTCTGAGCTTTAACTTAACTCACAAGTGTGTGCATAACACAATATCAATGATACCTGGAAATCTACATATACCATACCAGTAGCATTACTTTCATCAACTCTCTTTGTTACCTCTTCAAAAATTCCAGTTAATCATGATTCTCCCTTAAGAAATCCATGCTGACTCTTCCTATAATTAACCCAAATTTTTCTATGTGGTTATTAATTCTACCCCAAATAATTGTTTCAAGAAATTTCCCCACCACAGAAGATAAACTGATCAGTCTGTAATTTCTGTGACATGCTTTACAACCTCTTTTGAGCAAGGATGTTACTGCAAATTTCCAGATGCATGACACCACTCCTGAATCTAGGGAAGATTGAATGATTTTTGATATTGCTTCTGACATTTTGATTTTCATTGTCTTCAATATCCACAGATGCATCTCATTCAGTTCTGTGCCTTACCAATTTTAAGTACCAAAAGCTTATCCAAAACCACATCCTTTTCAATTTTAAACCCTTCTAGTGACTGATTTTCCTCCTATGTCACTACAGCTTTGGCAGCATCTCCTTCCTTAGCAAAGGCAGATGTAAAATTTTCAATTAACTTCTCAGCTATGTTCCTGTCTCCATTCTTAATCAGCCCTACCCCACCTTTAACACCCTTTTAATATTCGTGTGCATAAAGAAGACTCTGGGGTTCACCTTTACGTTATCTGCTTGTCTGTTTTTCATAATGTCTCTTTGCTACTATCATTTACTTTTTCGCTCCCTCCGAACCTTTCATGTTCAGCTTCATTTTCAATTGTATTTTCTACCTGATGCCTGTTGCAAGCACTCTTCTTCATCTTTATGTGAATCTCAGTGGCTTTTTCATCCACGAAGTTGTGGGTTTGTTGCCATACCTTTCTCTTTGAGGCAATATAGCTCAACTGTTCCCAAACCATCTCTTTTTTGAAGGTACCCATTGTTCCACTATAGTTTTTCTTGCCAACCCTCGGTTCCAGTCTGTCTAGCCCAGCTTTCATTTCCATTGAACTCAGTTCTCCTCCAATTAATTATTCTTATTTATCAAGGAGAAAACAGGTCATTTATTTGATCTGAATAGGGAACTAAATGGTTAGTGCAGCGGTAGGTTGCATTATGCTTAATAACATTTACAAACATGTTTACTAAACAGCTGTGCAATCTTAAGACAAATAATTCTCAGGAGTTGGTCAAAATGCATCTCAGAATCCTTGAGGAAATAAGAGAGGAAATTGCAGGAATTCTGGCATGAATCTTCCGGAATCACTGAATACCAGAGAGGTGTCTTGGGACTGGGAAAAGGCAGATGGTAATCCTATTTTTAAAATAGGTAGTAAAAAGTAACTTTGGAAACTATGCAATGGGTTTGACATTCTTTGTGGATAAAGCCGCGGAATTCCTCCCTTAGCAAAGATAAGATTGTGAAGCATCTGGGTAGTTGTAGAATTGTAAAAGACAGCTGTCTATGTTTTTTTGCAAGAATATAGCGGAAGAATTTGATAGAAGTATGGTTGATATAGTATACAGTCCCCCTAGATAAACTGGGACCCAAAAATTAAGACAATGGAGATTAGTGGAAATATTATACAATGTTTATCTAGTTGGCAGACTCACTGAACATAGAGGATGATGGTGCAGGGATTGTCATCAACTTGTGAAGCTAATGTTAGGTTTCACAGTTGTTTATTTTGTGACAGCTTTTGTTTACTTCTTCTTCAGTTCACTGCCCAAAGGCAGATCAGATGCACAGCATCACAACCTCTACCAACAGATAGCACAATGAGGCAGGACAATCCCAACAGGAAAAGCAGCCAACCTCTGTGCAGTTGGCACCAAACTAATCCATACTGGGTGAATAACCATCTTGTCCCTCAAAGGAAACAAAGTGTGAAGCTGGATGAACACAGCAGGTCAAGCAGCATCTCAGGAGCACAAAAGCTGACGTTTCGGGCCTAGACCCTTCATCAGAGAGGGGGATGGGGGGAGGGAACTGGAATAAATAGGGAGAGAGGGGGAGGCGGACCGAAGATGGAGAGAAAAGAAGATAGGTGGAGAGGAGAGTATAGGTGGGGAGGTAGGGAGGGGATAGGTCAGTCCAGGGAAGAGGGACAGGTCAAGGAGGCGGGATGAGGTTAGTAGGTAGGAAATGGAGGTGCGGCTTGAGGTGGGAGGAAGGGATGGGTGAGAGGAAGAACAGGCTAGGGAGGCAGAGACAGGCTGGGCTGGTTTTGGGATGCAGTGGGGGAAGGGGACGAACTGGGTTGGTTTTGGGATGCAGTGGGGGAAGGGGAGATTTTGAAGCTTGTGAAGTCCACATTGATACCATTGGGCTGCAGGGTTCCCAAGCGGAATATGAGTTGCTGTTCCTGCAACCTTCGGGTGGCATCATCGTGACACTGCAGGGGGCCCATGATGGACCTGTCGTCTGAGGAATGGGAGGGGGAGTTAAAATGGTTCGCAACTGGGAGGTGCAGTTGTTTGTTGCGAACCGAGTGGAGGTGTTCTGCAGGGCAGCCCCCAAGCCTCCGCTTGGTTTCCCCAATGTCGAGGAAGCCACACCGGGTACAATGGATACAGTATACCACATTGGCAGATGTGCAGGTGAACATCTGCTTGATATGGAATGTCATCTTGGGGCCTGGGAGGGGGAATTAAAATGGTTCGCGACTGGGAGGTGCAGTTGTTTATTGCAAACTGAGCCCAATGGCATCAATGTGGACTTCACAAGCTTCAAAATCTCCCCGTCCCCCACTGCATTCCAAAACCAACCCAGCTCATCCCCTCCCCCCACTGCTTCCCAAAACCAGCCCAGCCTGTCCCTACCTCCCTAACCTGTTCTTCTTCTCACCCATCCCTTCCTCCCGCCTCAAGCCTCACCTCCATTTCCTACCTACTAACCTCATCCCGCCTCCTTGACCTGTCCCTCTTCCCTGGACTGACCTATCCCCTCCCTACCTCCCCACCTATACTCTCCTCTCCACCTATCTCTTTTCTCTCTGTTCATCCAGCTTCACACTTTGTTATCCTGGATTCTCCAGCATCTGCAGTTCCCATTATTTCTTGTCCCTCAACGGAGTCTGAGTTGTTGTAGAAACTTCACTTTTACATGTGAGTTGGAACGAGTTTGGAGTTATGAAATATGAAGATAGCAGCTCCAATTTGCTTTTTATCATATGGCTGCCCAAGAATCTCCACTTCTGTTACCAACTCCCATTGGCGTGTGGCGAAAGAATTTGCAGGCTGATGCCCAATCTGCTTGAGTCCATTATGAATGCACCTTTCTTGACCATCAAATCTTGGGATTTCAACTCAGAGATTCTGGTCGAGCAAGGACTCTATCCAGGACAATATCTCCTTGTTTCCGTATTATATTTTCAGAAATTGTTAGGATGTAAGGGTCACAAGCACAATTTGCAGATGGTACAAAGCTAATGATAGTATTAGACTCCAAAGAAGAGTGGAATCGATTATTGGAGAATCCACCAGGGCATTGGGCAGTCAATGGGACAAATGGAATTCAGTGTAAAGGAATGCAAAGTACTTCACATGGGCAGAAAGTCTCTAAGATGAGGTAGTTATTAAAATGATAAAGAAACTATCTTGATTGCAATAAATTGAAAATATTGCAACAATGTTTAGTGGCAATGAAGGAAGAAAATCATATATTGGAATCGAGCAAAAAAGTTAATATTGAAACATAATGAGAAAATCTTGCCAATTTATGTTCACAAGACTATTATACATAGTTTTCTTAGGACCTTTGGATTTCAGAGCAGTGCAGAAGAGTGCAAACAGAGCAATTGAGATGAAGGGATTGGAGCATGAGGAGAGATAATATAAATGAGAAATGTTCTCATCAGAAAAGAAGAGGTTGAGAACTGACATGATTATTGTTCTAAGGATTTTAAATGAGCTAAGCTTATATTCCCTTGAGTACACAAGATTAAGAGGCAATCTAAATGACACTTTTAAGATGATAAAAAGATTTGATAGTGCAGATTGTGACAAACTATTTCCCCTGGTGAGGGAGTTCAGAACAAGACAGAATGACCTTAAAATTAGAGCTAGGCATCTAGTGGAGATGCCAGGAATCACTTTCTCATTTGAAACTTAGTGGAAAACTGCACCTCTCTCTAGGTCAATTGAAAATGTCAAATCTGAGAATGATAAATTTTTGTTAGTCAAAGTTGTTAAGTGACATGGAACCAAGACAGGTCAATGGCATTGGGATACACTCATATATGGCATAATACAACAGAAAAATAAAGCAGGGTCATGAAGTGAATGGCCTGCTCCTGTTCCTAACGAGACAATGGAGATCCTTGATGTCTGGCACACTAAAATGTCAATCTAAACCTTACAGTGTGTGCCAGCTGCCAAATGTACATTCATTCAACCAAATGGCCATGTTAGAAACTGGTAGAGACTAGGGTTGGATGCTGTCAGTCAAGGAGTCCTGCTATTATTAGACATGGGCACTCTGCACACAATTTAAGAACTTTGTCACTCAGTCACCTACTTGGGAGGCCCACAGTCAAGGAGTGCAAACAGCCAGGGCTCTGTTCAGTCCTGCTTTGGTGGTTTCACTGTCATAGGAAGTGGAGTATCAAGGCTCAGTGGGGAAATCAGAGGCATTTGCAGGGATGGAACAAGGAATGACAGGGCGCATTCAAGATAGTCAGGAGGCATATGGAACCACATCAGAGGGACACGTTGGCTGCAGTAAGGGGATTAGTGGCTGTGATCCTCCACAGAGAAGCCGGTTGAGCATCAGTAAATTGTAATGTCGGGGATCAGCATTAGGAGAAAGTTGTGGATGAAGTTCAATGTGATAGGTGCTCACAAAGGAGTGAAAGGCCTATTGGGGTGGTATGAGATCAGAGGATCCTGGAGTGGTACCTGGGGCAGCAGCAATCAGAAGCCGTCCTTTCCTGGCAACTGTGAAAGTCAGTACATCACTGAACCTCCACGTGACCATCTCCTTCCAGGGACCAACGGTGAACTGCGTGTGACTTCTCAGTCTTAACACCCACAAACGCATCAGAACCGTGAACAATGTCATCTATGTGTGGTGACACTGAGTCATTTATTACTCCCATGGTGTGGTCAGTGCTGCAGCTTGGGCAGTACAATTCAGAAACATAGCCTCCATCCCTCAAGTTCAGGGTGCCATCGACTATACATATGTGGCACTGAGAGGGCGATATCATCACACTGCAGAACTCATTAACAGGAAGGAGATCCATTCCCTCAACATTCAGATGATCCATGATCACCATTACCACTTCCTGGAGGGCTGTGCTCACTGTCCTGGCAGCTGCCATTCTGCAACACTCTCATCTACCTCGTACATTGGAGGGTCCGGTACCCTACAAGTCTGGGAGATATTGGGATACCATTGAGCAACCCTCTGACAGATACAATGCTGCACTTGCTGTGACCGGGGTTTTAGTGGAGCCCCTGAAAGGCTACTGAAGACTTGGTTCCATTGTCTGGAGGCCTTCCAGTATAATCTGGTGTGCTGTGTTCTCACAGTCACTGCATGCAGCGGGGCCATATACCAGATGTTTAAGACCTGGGGGAATAGGAGCAGTCTTCTGAGGAGGAGGAGGAGGAGGGGGAGGAGGAGGACAGAACACTGGAGCAGACGAATCTGTCAATCTCTGTAACAGAACTCAGCAGCATTGGATACTACAAGCCAGACAAAACCTCAGTGACACCCACTTTTCATTATATGACAGCTGGATGCAGCAAGCTATTAGGGATTGTAAAATAGTCATTGGTCATGATGCCAAAATCAGGTTTGCATCCTGAGGGGCAGACTTCAGTCTCTATTGGTTGTGTTTGGATTTACTTCTGCTGTCTGTACATAAAAGATCCCGTTTGCAATTGCTTTCCTGTGCATGGTGTTCTCCTACTGGACAGGAACAAGCTGTGGTTGTACAGTGAGTATTGGGACAGGGTAGAACTGACTTAGATGGTATTCAGATGAGATGTAGCTACAGACAGATAAGGTGTCTGGCCTGGCGGTTACACAGTGATTAGAATGAGGTTGTAGGTGGAAAGAAGGGTCAGCCATGCCTGGTCTGTGCCATGGACAGCATGGTTTCCAGACTGCTCTGCCATGATGTTACTCATTAGGGGTAATGCTGGAATGCCAATATTTGTGTGCCACCGCTCAAAGATGATGCAAGTGAAAGGGATTCTGGTCGTTTGGTAGATATCTGGTGAGTGACCAGATATTCTGGGAACCATATGAGGTAAGAGGGGGCTGGAATTGAACATGACCGACACTATCGGGTTGAATAGGTAGTTAATGCCGTGAAATAAAACAAAGCACTGCAGACGCTGAAAATCTGAAGTAATTACAGACATTGCTAGAGAAATACCTGCAACCTTTCAGAACCACCTGTGTCCTGTCCACAAAATTGACCCTGAACATCCAGTCACCTGCCCTCAACACTCCACTGTGTTCCCATATCAATGTTTCTGTCTCAGGCTTACTGCAGTGTTCCAGTGAGACTCTGTACAAGCTGGAAGAACAGCATCTCATTTACCACTTGGGTACCCTGCAGTCTTCAGGACTCAATATCAAGTTCAATACTTTTAGGGCTTGAGCATCTTCTTCTGTATCCTTTACCCAACCCCACATCTGAGGCCCTGTCATCATATAGGCTGCTTCAGCACAGTCAGCTCATTTTCACCTCCTTATGGTCTCCATGATCAGCTTCTCTTTTCCCCTAACTTACCCATCCCTCTGTTTGCTTGGCTGTCTTCTCTCCCTTTGGGCTCTGTCTCCATTTATTTCTTTCTCCCAACCATACGTTCTGTATTCAGCATGTATACTACCTTTTCCGAGATACTATCAGTTCTGTAGAAGGGTCACTGAACGTTATATCTGCTTTCTCTCCACAATTGCTACTGGACCTGCTGAGTTTCTCCAGCAACTTCTGTTTTGTTTCAGTTAACGCAGTGAGATTGGTTAAGTCACAGTTGAACTCCCTCCAGAAGATTCAACGCAATTTGGAGTGAAACAAAAATTGGTAAGACTTAGTTCACTAGTTTAGCGAGTGGTTGGTAATTCTATTGAACAGACTCCTTAAATAGGTGCTGGAAGCTGTTTGTATTAATCCATTCAAATGGAAACTAGATAGCTTTCTTTCAGAAAATATTAATGTGGGATACTATATATGAGTAATTTTTAAGATATGACATATGGTGAATTCAGCATGCCTGGCAAGAACAGTGGCTTTGAACCTACAGTTCCCAAAGCTTTCCACTGCTGAACATTTTGTAGTTAAATAATCGGTTAAATAATTGATACAGATTAACTGTCACATTTAGTCAATGATTCAATATCATTGTATCATTGACAGATAGAAAGTGAACTAAGCAAACCTTGATCTTTCTCTTTCTGATAATTACTATGCTTCTTAAAGACCACCATCAAAACTTCAATTGGATTCTGGAAAATTCTTGGCAGTTTATACCCTTCAGCAAACACTGATTTTTTTTTCGCTGTCCCTTATGTGTACAACAATGGCTACATTTCAAAAATACTTCAAAGGCTGAGAAGTGCTTTGAGGCATCTGGTGGTCATGAAGAGTGCTATATAAATTCTTTCCTTCCTCCCTTCCTTCCTTCCTTCCTCCCTTCCTTCACCCTCCCCATTGCCTTAACATTGCCATTGTATTTCTCATTCCCTTTCTTGTGCTATGGACCCTGGCTGACTTCCTTCTCTCAAGCTCAGAGCATAGTTCCACGATAGATATCTGAAAAGGGGCAGAGGAGATTTACTAAAACACTATCGTGGATTAAAAACTTCAGTTATGTGGAAAGGCTAAAAGAATTGGATTTACGTCCATAGAGCAGAGAAGTATAGGGGAGATTTAACAGAGATGATCAAAATTAGGAAGAGTTTGGATTATGTAAATCAGGAAAAAATGTCTGCGATGGCAGTAGGATGTCTCACCACATATTTAAGATAACTAAGAAATGAACCAGAGGAGAGATGAGAATAATTTACTTTATGCAGTACACTGTTATAATATTCAATGTATTTGCCAGAAAACTTAATGAAAGCAGATCAATGCAAATTTTCAAAATAAAATTTCATAAACAGTTAAAAGGGAAGAAAATTCAGGACCACAGGGACAGGATGAGGGAATGGGGCTAATTAGATAGGATTATTGTTACATGTTCTCAAGTACAGGGATGCAGGAGTACAGCGAAAAGTGTACAAAAGTGTGCCATATCTGGAGACATCATAGGTATAATATCCTAGGTATAAATTAGAAAATTGAAAAAATAAAGTTAAAAGATCAGCATTACAGTCCTTACAAAGATAGGTGCAAAGATGCCTTAAGTACAAAATCTTCGGTATAAACTAGAAAAATAAAGAAATAAAGGTAAAAGTTCAGCATTGTAGTCTTCCTAAAATAGGAAGTTTGTGCTGGTCTTTCTCGAGCCTGGGAGCACCATTGGGTTTCCTCAAGGCCAAGAATCTGCACTAAGCTTCATCGAGGCCGGGAGTCTGTGCTGGGCTCCCTTGATAAGAAAGGGAGTACATGTAGGCATGTCGGGCCAAGGGCAACCTTCTGTGTTTGTATATGATTCTCTACAGTTGCACTGGAGCATTCAGCATTCCAAAGGCAAGATAGACTTTGCAGAAGCTCACTCTTGACTAAGCATGCTTCCTCCCCCAATTCATCTTAAGTTAATGAAGGGTGAAGTAACCCAAGTGACTTGTCATCAACAACTGGATGCAAACATTCAGGAACAAAATTAGAACAAAAAAAAACTTCACAGGCTGAGACAGGAACTGTTATCTGCTAATGTGCTATAGTGGAAGCTTGTTAAACCTTCACCATCGCGCTTGTGAGAGGTGTTAAGTGGGGTCCTGCAAAGTTCAGAGGATTGGACCACTGCTGTTTCTTATTTACATGCATTTATTTGAATAGTGAAAACAATTGCTGTTTTGCGAAAAACATTGACATTTACAAACATTTCAGTTGTTTGTGCAACTGGATAATGAAACATTGTCTGAAATTTAACACTGAGACACGTGTAAGGAGGACACAGGTTGAAAGGCCCATTCCATCCTTTACAGTGTACTTTCTGAGTTAACTAATGGAACAGCTCATTGGCAAATGACCTTTAAATATATTGTCAGGTGAACATTATCATGATAGCTGCAGTTCCATGCACTCTTTGATGGTGTTTGCTTCCCCATGATCTCTCCTAATGAGAAAAAAATCAAAAATGTCATGAGAATGTCATGACCTCAAAGATCTGCTAGGCGACATAAATCTTGACTTGGACAGAAATCACTGAAAAGATATCCTTAATATCCCTACCTTAAATCATGGTGGAGCTACCATCAAAACAAGGGCTAAAGTGTTTCAAGAAGGAATTCCACCACCATCTTGTCAGGGTCACTTAGTATGGGCAACAAATGTGATGATGACGTTATTGCCCCTATTTTGCAGGTAAATTTTCTGCGAGAAAGTTTTGGGGGCCTTGTACCTACATGGTCTTTGACAGGGCATGCCACAGAAGAGAAGTTACTCAGAATTTTTTTTTAATCAATGCTTTGAATTAAGGCAATTCTGTCTCAGAAATATGACACTAGAATGTTTTATTGACACATAGCAAAACTGCTATATCACGAGGGTGAGGAATTTTACTTGTGGGAGAGACAGGCATTGACACCAACGCTCTTCAATTAACCCATGAGGGAAAATGCTACAAAAGTCACCATGGAGATACTCTGTTAATGACACATAACATCCAGTGAATCATATTCTCAGTGCTAAGCCCTGTGACAAGATAGACTTTGCAGAAGCTCATTCCTGACTAAGTGTGTATCCTCCCCCAATTAATCTTCAGTTAATTAATCAACAATTAATGAAAGATGAAATAACATACATGAAGTGCCATACAAACATTCAGGAACAAATTTGAAACAAAGTAGACCTTGCAGCCTGAGATAAGAACTGTATCTGTTTATGTTCTACAGTGGAAGTGGGGCTTGTTAAACCTTCACTGTGAGATTTGTGATAGGTATTGAGTCAGGTCCTAAAAAGATCAGAGGATAAGACCCCTTCTGTTTCTTACTTGCATGCCTTTATTTGAATAGTGGAAACAAAAGCACTTTTGCTAAAATTTGACACAAGCATTTCAGTTATCTGTGCAATTGGTAAAGAAACATTGAACAAATTTAACAATGACACATGAAAGGAGCACACAGGTTGAAAAGTGTACATTATGTGTATGCAATAAATGGAATTGGATTAGCACAGGAAGAATTAGAAAAAGTCCTGGGAATAGCAATAAACCTAACACTTTCAATATGTACAATGAAGCAATGCAGTCTTTGAGCCGATAGATTACTTGACATTGAAGCAGAACAGGAAAGTATGAGCCCTCAGATGATTTGTTGATGCTTCACAATGGACTGATCATATTTTAATTATTTTGTTCATTTCTATGACCATGGCCATAACGAACACATAGAAGAACACAAGACCTATCCCAAGTGCAGAAGGGGTTAGTCAGGATAAAGATAAACAAAGTAAATCCAAAAAGCTTCAACATGGTACCAGGGTCAGATACCTAAACCAGTTTAAGCAAAGGCTATTAAACGTTTGGGACAATTGCAGATGGGAATCAGAATTAAATGCCTCCTTCGCCAGTCCGTTCTGAGGTGGGGCACACTGTGTGTGGAATTCAACCACAGGATATCACCTCAAAGAGCAGCAATGGGTGACCTGGCCGCAAATTACCCTTCAAAGACCATCACCAACAGAAATCTTATCTGACCATTATTTCATTGCTGCCTGTGGAGGCTGTTTGTACATTAGCTGCCTTGTTGTTACACTTCGAAACAATTTCATTGGTTGTCAAGGGGATTTGAGCATTCTGAGGTTTTGAAAAATGTGACATAAATTATACAAGGTTCTTCCATGAGTTATAGCTTGTCTCTTGTCCTGTCTTTTGTCCCCAAATTGATGGGTCTTTCAAAAAGAATTATGTAGGAATTTCAATGTGGAAGCACAACATTTGTCCCAGCTCCATTTGAGCAGTGATTCTAAGTTTCGGGTTTTAGTCACTCAGCAGTTTAAATTTAGTTCTAATTTCTACTCCCTCTTAATTATCAGTCTCCAGTTCCTTTCTTTAGGTCCATACTTCTCAAAGAAAGCAAGTGTATTATTCATGGGTCTGTACCAGGATCATTTGAAGATGCATGAAAACAGCTTACGTGGCAGATTCAAAACCCCCAGGATTGTCCTGGATTAATCTGTTAGACACTGGCGATCTCCAGGAAACAATAAAATGACAGGAGTGTAAAAGAAGAAAAAGCTTTCCTTCTCCTTTCTTTCAAGGACATTTTTTTCTTTTTAATTCTTTTGTAGGATGTGGGCAACATGAGCTAGGTCAACACTTATACCCCATTTGCAACTGCCCATGAGAATTAATGTGATGGTGGCTTCCTTTTTTGAACCACTACAGCCCATGGGGGTACACACACACTGTTGTTATGAAGGGAGTTCCAGGATTTTGAAAGAGCAACACTGAAGCAAGAGTGAGATATTTCCAAGACAGTATGGTGTATGGGATCTTTTAACTGGTTTCCAGGCATCTGCTGTCCTAGTGCTTCTAGACAGTAGGACTCATAAGGTTGGAAGATGATAGAGAAGATTACAAGTTTGAAGCAGAGGTTCTGTCATTTGCTATGAATATGCATAATTCTCGTTGCTGCTCCAGCTAGGATGGAGCTTAAACTCATCTGAGAATCATTATACGTTGTGAAACAAAACAATTGTCCAGTGTGAAGATTTACTTTATGAAATAAAAAATTCACCCAAACCCTGCGTTTCTTCTTTAAACAACAGTTACAAATATGAAGAAATATGTAGCGGGTCTGGCAGCATTTGCAAGTAGAGAAAAAACTAATTTTGCTGGTCAATGATCTATTGTCAGCTTTGTCTTTTGCTCAATTTTGCTTTTGTATTAGCTGCAAACACCTGTATGAATCATTAGCTGTGGGCATTGGGATAGGTGGAATTTGAATCAGATTTATTTAAATCTATTCTGAACTGTTTTTAATGGACATGCAAAACTGAGGCAGGTGTAGGAAAATTGCAAGTGGTAGCTGGCCACATTCCTTGTTGCTGGCTCCAGACTTGTCGGTCTGTCATGGGAAAGGGAAGAAAAGGTTTTGGGCTTTGCATTTTCATTGATTAATAATTCATCAAGAATAACTAATGGGGCTTACATGGAAAAAATTGGGCATGTGACGAGGTACTCAGAATATACCTCAAAGGAGGCCTAGTAAAACTGGAATCAGTAGGTATCAGGGGCAAACTCTCTGCTGGTTGCAGTCATATCAGGAAGATGATTGTTGTTTAATGTCAGTCATCTCAGGTCTGGGACATCTCTGCAAGATCTCCTTGTAAGTGTTCCAGGCCAAATTATCTCCTGTTGTTTCATCAATGACCTTCCTTCCATCATAAGGTCAGAAGTGAAGACGTTCACTGATGATTGCACAATGTTCAGCGATAAAAACCCTGGTTTAGACACATCTGGATTACTGTGTCCTGTTCTGGTCACCTCATTTCAGGAAAGATGTGGAAGCAATGGAAAAAAATGCAGGGGAGATTTACCAGGATGTTGCGTAGAATGGAGGGAAGGTCTTATGAGGAAAGGTTGAGAGAGCGAGGGCTTTTCTGTTTAGAACGACGAAGAATGAGCGGTGACTTGATAGAGGTGTACAAAATGATTAGAGGTTATAGATAGAGTAGACAGCCAGAGAATTTTTCCTAGGTTGGAGATAGCTATTATGAAGGGACATAGTTTTAAAGTGAGTGGAGGTAGATATTGGGGAGAAGTCAGAGGTATGTTCTTTACTTAGAGAGTGGTCGGGGCGTGGAATGCATTGTCGGAGAGGGTAGTGCAGTCAGCCACAGTAGGGGCATTTAAGCGACTATTAGATAGACATATGGATGATAGTATAAGGATGGTGGGGTGGAGGTTAGATAGACCTTAGGATTAGGTAAAAGTTTGGCACAACATCGTGGGCTGAAGGGCCTGTACTGTGCTGTACTGCCCTGTGTTCTATGTTCAGCAGCATTCACAACTCCTCAGACGCTGAAGCAGTCCATATTTAAATGCAACAGGAACTGGAAAATATCTAGGCTTGGGCTGACTAGTGACAAGTAGCATTCACCCTATACAAATGGCAGGCAATGGCTATCTCCAGTAAGAGACAATCTAACCACCCCTTGACATTCAATGGCATTTCCATCAGCGAATCTCCACTATCAACATCCTGGGAGTTACTACTGGCCAGAAACTCAACCGAACTCACCACATAAGTACAGTGGCTACACAAGCAGTTCAGAGTTGGAATACTACAGTGAGGAACCGGCCTCCTGACTCCCCAAAGCCTGTCCACTACACAAGGCAGGAGTGTAATGGAATGCTCGCAATTGCCCAGATGCGTGCAGCACCAAAACCATGCAAGAAGTTTGAACCATCCAGGACAAAACCCTCTTGATTGGCACCACATGCACAAGCATCCATTCCCTCAATATTAATCTTTAGGATTCATGAAATATCATGAAATGGATCTCAGAGCTCTGCAATCTCCCACTAATAATATTTCTTATTTATACTTTTTGCCAAAATTGAAAATTTCACAGTTTTCCATATTATATACACATTTGCCACATCTTTGCCCATTCAAGTAACCTAACAATATCCCTTAGCTCTATTCACAACTTACATTCCCACCTATCGGTGTGTCATCAGCAGCACATTTAGCAAACATACCGTTCTTCCCTTCAGCCAAGTTATTTATGTAAATTGTGAGCAGTTGGTGTTCCAACACCTATCCCTGTGGCTCACCACTGCTAGTAGCCAACGAGAAAATGACCCATCTACACCCGGTTTCTGCTTCTGGTTAGCTTGTCAGTCTTCCAAATTGACAATCAGGAGAAAAGGTTGTCTCACAAGTATGAGATTCCTTTGATGCCTTCAGGTAACATGAAAACAGATGCATCTTTTGAATGCTACCAGTCAGAGAAATTAATTCACAACATTTGGTAGCCTCACACTTAAAGCAGCTACTGTGGGTAAGGGAAGATTCACACAGTTATGGATGCATTATGGCTTTGTATGGCAACTGCACTGCTCAGGAAATTATAAAGAGTTGTGAATACAGCCCAGACCATCACACAAGCCAACCTTTCATCCATTGACTCCATCTGTACTTCTCAATGCCTCGGAAAGGCAGCCAACATAATTAAAGTGCCCCCCCCACCACCCCAAGTATAATCTCTTCCAACCTCTTCCATCAGGCAGAAGGTACAATAGCTTAAACACATGTACCAACAGATTCAAGAAAACCTTCTTCTCTGCTGTTATTAGACTTCTGAATGCACTTCTAAACTTTTAAATGCAATATGTATCATGCTGTTTGTGCACCTTCTTTGCAGATGTAACATTGTATTCCTCACTGTTCTATTACCTTTGCACACTTTGTATGGTATGATCTAACCAAATGGTATGCAAAACAAAACTTTTCACTGTACCTTGTTACATGTGACAACAATAAAGCAAAACGAAAAAATAAATGCTGAAAGCTGCATTGAAATTATAAGAACATTTATATCACAACTGCAGAGGCTGCTGTAAAACAGTTTGTACAATTGCTGCCTGAATGCCATGTTAGAAACTGAGCTACCGTAGAGACAGGTTGCAGTAGTACTTGTTCGAGATTCAAGGCCAGTTTGAGATTCAACATGCAATATAACTCCATGACAACTGTCAACCTCTGGTGCACCGCACTAATGCTGTTCACTGGAACTTTGGCCTTGCAAGTGATCTGTGGCCCATAATGAGCAGAAGTATTCATAGAAGACATGGAACAAAGCAACACATTAATGCGCGTAACTCCTAATATCTTTGGACACTGTGTTCCAGAATATCTTCAAATGCTTCACCAGCCCCATTGTGTTTCTGACAAGCTGCTGTTCAGCGCTGCTGTAGTTTATTGTTTAATTGCCATGGTAACTGCTTTTGAAAGGGTACAAACACGCAGGTAACAACATTCGAACAAGCCCATAAGAAATGTAGCTGAGTATTTACATTATAGCTACAGACTCCTTTGGTAACTTGAATCCTGATAGTTCTATCATCAATCTTCAAGGTTGTGGGCAGATTAAAAGAAAATGGTCAGAATTGTAAGGCATATTCTTCAAAAGAGAACCAGAATGACAGCATAGAGGCTAAGAGTGACAGGAGAGACTGAGAGTGACGAGATAGTGACCAAGAGTGACAGGATAGAGACTGTGAGTGACTGGATAGAGTCCGAGAGTGACAGGATTGGACCCAGAATGACAGGATAGAGACCGTGGGTAACTGGTTAGCGACTGAGAGTGGCAGAATTTAGACGCGGAGCGACAGGATAGAGACCCAGAGCAACAGGATAGAGACTGAGAGTGACAATATAGGGATCAGGAGTGACAGGATAGAGATGAAAGTGCTGGGATAGAGACCTAGAGTGACAGGAAAGAGACCGAGAGCGACGGGACAGGGACCAAGAGCGATGGGAGTGACAGGATAGACACCCAGAATGACAGGATAGAGACCCAGAATGACAGGATAGAGACCAAATGTGTCAGGATAGAGACCGAGAGTGACAGGATAGAGACCAAGCGTTACAGGATAGAGACCCAGAGTGACTGGATAGAGACCCAGAGTGAGAGGATAGAGATCCAGAGTGACAGGTTAGAGACCGCGAGTGTCAGGATAGAGACCAAGTGTGAGAGGATAGAGGCCGAGAGTGTCAGGATAGAGACCGACAGTGACAGGATAGAGACTGAGAGTGACAGAATTTAGACGCGGAGTGACAGGATAGAGACCCAGAGCAACAGGATAGAGACTGAGAGTGACAGTATAAGGATCAGGAGTGACAGGATAGAGATGAAAGTGCCGGGATAGAGACCTAGAGTGACAGGATAGAGACCCAGAGTGACAGGACAGAGACTGAGAGTATCAGGATAGAGACCCAGAATGACAGGATAGAGACCCAGAGTGACAGGATAGAGACCCAGAGTGACAGGACAGAGACTGAGAGTATCAGGATAGAGACCCAGAATGACAAGATAGAGACCCAGAGTGACAGGATAGAGACCCACAGTGGCAGGACAGAGACTGAGAGTATCAGGATAGAGACCCAGAGTGACAGGATAGAGACCCAGAGTGACAGGATGAGACCGAGAGTGTCAGGATAGAGACCGAGAGTGACAGGATAGAGACCGAGAGTGACAGGATAGAGACCCACTGTGCCAGGGTAGAGACCCAGAGTGACAGGATAGAAACTGACAATGACAGGATAGAGACCCAGAGTGACAGGACAGAGACCCAGAGTGACAGGATAGAGACTGAGAGCAATAGGATAGAGACCCAGAGTGACAGGATAGAAGCTGACAATGACAGGAAAGAGACCCAGTGACAGGACAGAGACCCAGAGTGACAGGATAGAGACTGAGAGCAATAGGATAGAGGCCAGTGGGTGCCTGCTCCAGGAGATCGGGAATTGCTGCAAGTTTCAGAGTGCTCTTGTGGTAGTGTCCCTCCCTCTGAGCCTGGAAGCAGTGGGTTCAAGTCCCACCTGTGATAGCATTCCTGAATAGGCTGATTATAACAAAGAGAAAAAAACGGATAAGATGCTACATTCTGTCCACTTCTCCATGTTCTTCAGGAAATTGGCATGATAAGTAAAGGTTCCTCAAAGAAAAAAGAAGTCTTTGAAAGACAGATGTTACAAACTCTAAAAGCAGAATCTGTGCTTGGAATTGCAAGAAGGGAAAAGAACTTGAAATAGTAGTATTCATAAAAAATGTCAGTATTTTCTTCAATTGGTCACATCTGAAAACTCCCTGTTGGACAATAGCCTGGTGTCATGTGACTTCTGCCCTTGACCACCCCAAACCAAAACCGGCACCTCCGCATCACATCTGAAAATTACAGGGATAGTAGGAACTGCAGATGCTGGAGAAAATGAGATAACAAGGTGTAGAGCTGGATGAACACAGCAGGCCAAGCAGCATCTTCGGAGGTGATGTTTCGGGCCTGGACCTTTCTTCAGAAAATTACAGAGATCTCTTCCAGAGGGTAGAGAGGAGGGCAACAGAAGAGAGATCAACCTGAGGTATGGTTGGATGCAGATGTCACAGAGCAGTTGCAGATGAGCTGCCATGAGTAGTTTGAGACGGAGCAAGATAGTCGAGTATAGCACACCATGACAGCACATCTCCTGACAGGAGGAATTGCAAACAGCAGTACAAATACTGTCTCAGTTATAGCGACCTAGTTTACAGTAATCAAATAAGTCTGTTTTGAAGAATATGCCTTACAATTCTAACCATTTTCTTTTCATCTGCCCACAACCTTGAAGATTGATGATAGAACTATCAGGATTCAAGTTACCAAAGGAGTCTGTAGCTATAATGTAAATACTCAGCTACATTTCTTATGGGCTTGTTCGAATGTTGTTACCTGCGTGTTTGTACCCTTTCAAAAGCAGTTACCATGGCAATTAAACAATAAACTACAGCAACGCTGAACAGCAGCTTGTCAGAAACACAATGTGGCTGGTGAAGCATTTGAAGATATTCTGGAACACAGTGTCCAAAGATATTAGGAGTTACGCGCATTAATGTGTTGCTTTGTTCCATGTCTTCTATGAATACTTCTGCTCATTATGGGCCACAGATCACTTGCAAGGCCAAAGTTCCAGTGAACAGCATTAGTGCGGTGCACCAGAGGTTGACAGTTGTCATGGAGTTATATTGCATGTTGAATCTCAAACTGGCCTTGAATCTCGAACAAGTACTACTGCACCCTGTCTCTACGGCAGCTCAATTTCTAACATGGCATTCAGGCAGCAGTCATACAAACTGTTTTACAGCAACCTCCGCTGATGGTAATGCCATTGAATGTCAAGGTGTGGTTAGATTATCTCTTACTGGAGATAGCCATTGCCTGCCATTTGTATAGGGTGAATGCTATTTGTCAGTTGTCAGCCTAAGCCTAGGTATTTTCCAGTTCCTGTTGCATTTAGATATGGACTGCTTCAGCGTCTCAGGGGTTGCGAATGCTGCTGAATATAGAACATATAACAGTAAAGTACAGTACAGGCCCTTCGGCCCACTATGTTATACTGAACTTTTACCTAATCCTAAGGTCTATCTAACCTCCAGCCCTACCTTATACTATCATCCATATGTCTACCTAATAGCCGCTTAAATGCCCCTACTGTGGCCGACTCCACTGCCCTCTCTGGCAATGCATTCCATGCCCCGACCACTCTCTAAGTAAAGAATATACCTTTGACGTCTCCCCAGTATCTACCTCCACTCACTTTAAAACTATGTCCCTTCATAATAGCTATCTCTACCTTAGGAAAAAGTCTCTGGCTGTTTACTCTATCTATAACCTCTAATCATTTTGTACACCTCTATCAAGTCACCGCTCATTCTTCGTCGTTCTAAACAAAAAAGCCCTCGCTCTCTCAACCTTTCCTCATAAGACCTTCCCTCCATTCTACGCAACATCCTGGTAAATCTCCTCTGCAATTTTTCCATCGCTTCCACATCTTTCCTGAAATGAGGTGACCAGAACAGGACACAGTAATCCAGATGTGTCTAAACCAGGGTTTTTATCGCTGAACATTGAGCAATCATCAGTGAACGTCTTCACTTCTGACCTTATGATGGAAGGAAGGTCATTGATGAAACAACAGGAGGTAATTTGGCCTGGAACACTTACAAGGAGATCTTGCAGAGATGTCCCAGACCTGAGGTGACTGACATTAAACAACAACCATCTTCCTGATATGACTGCAACCAGCAGAGAGTTTGCCCCTGATACCTACTGATTCCAGTTTTACTAGGCCTCCTTTGAGGTATATTCTGAGTACCTCGTCACATGCCCAATTTTTTCCATGTAAGCCCCATTAGTTATTCTTGATGAATTATTAATCAATGAAAATGCAAAGCCCAAAACCTTTTCTTCCCTTTCTCATGACAGACCGACAAGTCTGGAGCCAGCAACAAGGAATGTGGCCAGCTACCACTTGCAATTTTCCTACACCTGCCTCAGTTTTGCATGTCCATTAAAAACAGTTCAGAATAGATTTAAATAAATCTGATTCAAATTCCACCTATCCCAATGCCCTCAGCTAATGATTCATACAGGTGTTTGCAGCTAATACAAAAGCAAAATTGAGCAAAAGTCAAAGCTGACAATAGATCATTGACCTGCAAAATTATTTTTTTCTCTTTGTTATAATCCACCAATTCAGAATTGTTATTACAGGTGGGACTTGAACACACTGCCTCCAGACTCAGAGGTCGGGTCATTACCACAAGAGCACTAAGAAACTTGCAGCAGCACCCTCTGGACAGTGAGCAAAAGATTGACTTCTTTAGTTGTTAACATAAAATTACTTCTGCATTACATTCTCTACCATCTGGGATAATTTGTCTTGAATGTAGAAACTTATCAATTTACCATCCACATTAATCTTCACCCAAGACTTTTTATAATGTATTTTTCAAAGTACCATGCCCTTGGTGTTATAGAGTGAAAATGCACCAGGATTTTCATTTCTGATGGCTGTGTCGTGAGCTGTGCTGGAAGTCATGGGGTCTGTAGAGTGTTGGAAGAAGCTGTTAGCCTGAGTCACCTGCAGCCTCACATCTCAATGTAATTGGGATGAGGTGCCAGAAAATGAGCCTAAAGGAAAGTTAACACCTCCAATGAGGAAGAGAGAACCCTGCAAAATAGACGGACAAACATAATAGTTAGAACACTCACCTGAATTGGTAAATTAAGCATATAATAGATTGTGATGTCCATTGGAACAGTCCCTCGAGCCTCTCCCACCATTCAGTTACAATGGTCTATATTTCAGTTCCATTTGTCTGTCCCGGTTCCAGATTCCTTCATACCTTATCAGTTTCACTTTTAAAACTTTCAGTAGATTAGGCCTTAATGGCCTCTCGACAGAGACAGTTACAGATTTCCATTACCCTTTATTGCAAGGAAGTGCAGATGGTTTGGTAAGCTACACTAAAGCTCCCTTCTCAGATGGATATAAAAGATACCGTGGCATTATTTCAGAGTGGAGCCGAGGGAGTTATTCCGAGTATCGGGATGAATATTTGCCCCTCAATCACCATCACAACATCATATTATCTGATTGTCATCAAGTTGGTGATTGTGGGAATTTACTGTATTCAAATTGACTGTCATGTTTCCTATGTTACAGTAATGACTGCACTTAAAGAATGCTACCATTGCTTTAAAGTAGTTTGGATTGTAATGCAATCATGAAACACAACTTATTATTTCAGAAATATTGTTTATTCATAAAAATACTTTATATGCTAATGAAGAAGTTCATTTGAAACAGTTGTCTTTGAGTTGGGGGAAGCGTTTCTGGCATGATGCTGCTATTTGGGAAATTTGCCTCCTTTGATACTGCTGTCGAAAACTGGATTTCAGTGTGTGGAAATAATACATTACTTTTTCTGAGCAAATGACATTGGGGCAGATGAAAAGCAAAGAGTAATTCTCCTGACAGCTTGTGGATGCACACCTTTTTTGTTTATTAGGAGCCTAACTTTTCCTGAGGCCCCAGGTGCTTAAACCTTCCAAGAGTTGACGGATTTGGTTAAGAAATATTACGAACCCAGGTCTCCTCTGCTTCTGAATCATTTTTGGTTTTACTCAGCAATTCGAGAGCTGGGGAATTCGTAGCAGGATTTTTCATTATGTTAAGGTGTCTGGCAGAACGAGCAGTCAAAACTTTGAAGGTAGGCTTAAAGAAATAGCCTATAGCTTCACTAGATAACAAATGTTCCAGTTCCTATTTGATTGGTTGGTATAGATACCACTAGAATGGACCTGCATGGGTAAGAAGCATGATTGACGCAAGGTTAGGTCCAGTGATGTATATAGTTCAGGTAGATCCTTTGGTCCAGAACTAAGACATGGACCATATGAGGTCTGTAATCAGTGCGTGAGCCAAATGTGCACAGTTCCTTGACAGCCTTTCTGACCGTTCAGAACCCATGGCTTCTTTCTCTTGCTGAAGTGTCGAAGCTACCTCAGAACCATAGAAGATGTTACCACCTCATGTCTTTGCCATCTGATGAAGAGAATGAATTTCTTCCAAGGCCCTCCAGGCATAAGAGGTGAGCAACACATATCCAAGGCAGAGTTGGAGGATTCTGTCAAAGTGCTAAAATATCCCAGGAGGAGCTCCACAAAAAGAAACAGCCAATGTTTTGTCCTTGGGCTCAGAGGGGGAGGGATGTGGTGGTTGTAATGAGGTCACCCAGGTAGACCTTATAGAATATGAGTTCCCTGATTGGGGCTATTAACGGTCTAATCAGGGAGCCCAGGCTGACAGATATAAACAAGAGTGTCAGAGGTTCTGTTTGCTCTGGTCTCTACAGCTCGGCTACCTCCTTTGAGCAAGGGTGGGCATGCTTGATACTACCTTTATTTTGATATAATGACCACAAAAGTTTCCTGTTAGCTACGGTGGTTGGTGTTGTTTTACTGGATTTGTTACAAATCTTATTGTGCTTGCCAAAGATCAGGTATGTTAAAAGGGGGATCAGCGTGACAGAACACGGAAATTGCAAACAAAAAGACTAGATGATTGTCAATCTAGTTTTACTTCAAAAAACAAGAGACAGTACTGAAATTTTTTGTGTTGCACACTTTGGTACAGAATCATAGGAATACCATATGTGTTGCTCACCTCTTATGCCTGGAGGACCTTGGAAAAAATTCATTCTCTTCTTCAAATGGCAAAGACATTGAGGTAGTAACATCTGCTATGGTTCTGAGGTAGTTTCAACACTTGAATGAGAGGAAGAACCCTTGGGTTCTGAACAATCAGAGAGATTGTCAAGGAACTGTGCACACTTGGCTCACGCACCGATTACAGGTCTCGTATGGTCCATGTCTTAGTGACTTTTTGTCTTGCACTCTTTGGGGCAGGATCATAAGAATACCATATTCCAAAGGGAACAACAACTTATACTGCATGAGACAAGGATCCTAATTGGTTGGCAAGTGCACTCCGATTGTTAGAGGCATTGTCATGGAAAATGCATCAAGGACCCCCAGCTTTTATTTAAATTCAAAGCAGGCAAATTGTCCCTTCTCAGGACACTCCCCCCTTTCACTTTGAACTCGAATGGAACATCACAGAAAAAGAAAAGCAGCACAAAGCATGTGGGTCATCCCAAGTGTGAATTCCTGCACAGTTGCTACCCAAATGCATGTGAATGAACAAGGAAAGAATCAAGAAAAAATATTGGAATCAACAAGCAAAATAGAAACAAACTTGAAGTAGAGGTCATTGTTGAATTCAGCTTAGAGTGTAGAGGCAGGGAGCATTGAGTCAAAAGATGAGATGCTTTCCTCAGGATTGCATCAAGCCTCAAGGAGAGAGAGATCAGAGTGTTAGCCACATGGAGGGTTGAAATGATAAGTAACAGATGACTCTGGTCATGCTTGGACAGAATGAGGATGTTCTGCAAAGCAATCACACAGCTTGCTTTTGGTCTCCCCAGCAAAGACACAACCACATTGTGAGCAGCGGACGTAAAAAATGAAATTGAAAGAAATCCCTCCATTATATGATCAGAATTGGGGATGGTCACCAATGATTACACAATGTTCAGCACTCTTCATGACTCCTCAGATACTGAAGCAGCCCATGTTCAAATACAGCACGACCTGACGATATCCAGGCTTGGGCTGACAAGTAGCACGTAATCTTCCTGCCTCACAAATGCCAGGCAATGACTATCACCAATAAGAGACAATCTAACTACTGCCTCTTGACATTGAATGGTGTTACCATCACTGAATCACTCACTATCAACATCCTGGGGGCTAATAATGATCAGAAACTCAACAGGCTCACCAGATAAATACAGTGGCCACAAGTGCATTGAATATAGGAGATAGGCGGCCATGTTGCAGCTGTACAGGACAGTGGGAGGCCAGTTATGAAACGCAGCATGATGTTCTGGTTTCTCTGCTATGGGAAGGATGTTGTGAAACTTGAAAGGGTTCAGACAAGATTTACAAGGATGTTACCAGGACTGGAGTGGTTGAGCTACAGGAAAAGGCTGAATAGACTGGGGCTATTTCCCCTGGAGCTTTGGAGGCTGAGGTGTGACCTTATAGAGGTTTATAAAATCATGAGGGGCATGGACAGGGTGAATAGAGAAAACTTTTCCCCAACTTGAGGGAGTCCAAAACTAGAGGTCATAGGTTTGAGGTGAGATGGGAAATACTTAAAAAGAACCTAGGGGCAACTTTTTCATGCAAAGGGAGGTGCATGTATGGAATGAGCTGCAGGATGAAGTGGTGGAGGCTGATACAATTACAACATTTGAAAGGCGTCTGGAAAAGTACACAAACAAGAAGCGTTTAGAGGGATATGGACCAAATGCTGGCATTTGGGACTAGATTTATTTAGGATACCTGGTCAGCACGGACATGTTGGACGGAAGGGCCTGTTACCATGCTGTACAGCTCTATGACTATGACTCTAAGAGCAGCTCAGAAGCTAGGAATCCTATGGTGAGTTTACTCACCTCCTGATACTTCCTCTACCATCTACGAGGCACAAGTCAGGAGGGTGATGGAATACTCTCCACTTGCCTGAATGAGTGCAGGCAAGTGCAGACATTCAAGAAGCTTGACACCATTCAGGTCAAAGCAGCCTGCTTCATTGGCACTACGTCCATAAGCGCCCACTCCCTCCACCACCAATGCTCAGTAGCAGCAGTGTGTACTATCTACAAGAAGTTCACTGCAGAAATTCATCGAAAATCCTCGGATAGCACTTTCCAAACCCATGACCACTTCCATCTGCAAGGACAAGGGCAGCAGATACATGGGAATACCACTAACTTCAAATTTCTCTCCAAGCCACTTACCATCCTGACTTGGAAATATATTGTCATTTCTTCACTGCTGTTGGGTCAAAATCCTGGAATTCTCTCCCAGTGGCATTGTGGATCAACCCACAGCAGGTAGACTGCAGTGGTTCAAGAAGGCAGCTCACCACCACCGTCTCAAGGGTAACTAGGAATGGGTAATAAAATGCGCACATCCCATAAGTGAATAAATAAAGGAAGACAGAGAAGTCCAGGAAGGGAAGAGACAGACAAGGAGCATGTAAATGTGAGAATAGGAAGGAAGTTGGAAGCAAAGTCAACCAAAGTTTCCAATCATGGGGAGCAGCACCAATACATTCATCAACATACTGTATAAAGGAAAAGGGAAAGGGGCTGAGTAGGACTGGGTTTTAGAATGCACCTCACAAAGGTAGGCATAGCTCAGATCTATGCAAGTTCTATTTGCAAAGGTAAATGTAAAGTGGCTATAGCCCCAGAGGACTGTAGAGGTGCTCTTTCTTTAGTTAGAGGGAGAGATGACTGCTGGTGTTTACTCTGAGAGGAGGTGTGAGGTTGAGAAGGTGGAACCTTCTTGGTAACAACAGCTGGTGCCCAAAGTAAATCTGAGGTAACAAGGTGTAGAGCTCGATGAACACAGCAGGCCAAGCAGCATCAGAGGAGCCAAAAGGCTGACGTTTCAGGCTTAGACCCTTCTGAAGAAGGGAACAACAACCTTTCCGAAGAAGGGTCTAGTCCCGAAACATCAGCCTTCCTGCTCCTATGATGCTGCTTGTCTTGCTGTGTTCATCGAGCTCTACACCTTGTTATCTCAGATTCTCCAGCATTTGCAGTTCCTACTATCTCCCAAATTAAACCTGTTTGATTGGTATTACACTGTGTCGCAAACCAGCTGTCCACCCAAGTGAGCTAACAGACCCCCTCCCATTGCAATATCTCAAGGAAGCAAGGGACAGAGTACAAGCAGGAAGGTGAAGCCAAAAATTTTCCATGTTCATAGTAAAACAGCAGCGATAGTTCACTGACTGCAAAGTTACCTATTTCTTACACTCTTCTGGTCTTTTATTTCAGATTTCCAGCAACAACAAAATACTACTTCTGTATTCATACTTTTTCCATTGGTGGCGCTGCAGCACTCCTGTTAGCCCCCCAGGCTAACTTACTGCTGTGCTCTTTCCAAACCTCAGACGCCTTCTGCTAACATTTCCAGCTTATAGGTATTTCAATTCCCCATAGTTTCAAAGTGTTTCATTCATTTCACAAAAAAAGTGCTGTTTGCCATCTAGTCTGTACCTCTAACGCTGTATAAATTTTGTTTTTGAAAGTGTTCAACAGGCTGAGGTCTAAAACCACCACCGCATGCTCCACTCCCCCCATCTCTGACATCCTTGTAGCCTCCCACCTCCCAGCACCACTGACTTTCAAAAATCTGCTGCAAGATTATCTTTCTTGAGCTCTGTGGAGTCTTACATTACCTAGGATAGTGATCCTGCTGAACGCTGGGATACTCCAAAATTAAAAGGGAGTAAGTCAGGTGCGAGCAAACATTTTATTACCAAATAAAAACATAACACCTGAAATGGAAACAGAAAACGCTAGTGAAACTCAACGAGTCTGACAGCATCTGTAGAGAGATAAACAGCGTTAATATTGGTTTCAAGTCCGATATGACTTCTCCAGTAGAGTCTTACGAGACTAAACAGTAACAGTTTCTCTTGCCACAGCTACTGCCAGTCCTGCTGAGTTTCTCCAACACTTTCTGTTTAATTTTGTAACCAAGTCCACTTTCCAAGATTCACATCCCAAATGCATTTCTCCCATACTCTTTTAAAGACAAAGTACTTTTCCATAATTAATACTGTAGGACTATATAAAGGGGTCTCACTTTGATCACAAGGAAGATATAATCGAGGTGTTTAAAATAATTAGAATTGAAAACATAAGTCCTATAAAAGCTCTTGGAAACTGGAGTTTGCTTCAAAAAGCTGCTGATGCTAAATTATTTGCAAATGTCAAAACTGAGGCTGGTAAGAGTTTTGTTAGAATATTAGGGCATAGAGAGCCAAGGCAGCTGGATGGAAGTGCAGCTAAGGTAATTTAATTTAACTAAATGCAGAACAAGCTCAAGCAGTTGAACAGCCAACACCTGATGCTTTGTTTGCATTGATCTAGCTGACCGCACTTCAGCAGGCTTTTCATCTTCAAAGTTGTAATTTTGCCTGCTTTTTTTTTCTCCCCTTGATAATGAAGCCCAATCCCATCATCAGAATTTATTGACAGGGAAATTTCACAGAGCTTACCTAACAGCCACTTTGCTGAAGTTACCATCCAGAAAGTTGGAAATCCCTCTAAAAACAGATGTCCAAGTGACTCAGAGTAAATGCATGTGGGTGGCTCTGGTGGAACCACAGAGGCCTGGAGCATTCCAGGGTCAACCCCTGCTTTGGGATTTGACACAGGGAATGCTCCAAGACAGAAAATAGGCTTCTGTCTTCCTAAGCTAGCAAAAAGAACCCAAAGTTCTTGTTTCCTGTTTGCTGTCTGGTAGTCTTTGTTGGAAAATGGGCACATGTGGACACCAAGGAGTAAAATACAACTGTCTGCATTTATGTAGCACCTTTAACCTAGTAAAAATGTTTCAGGTCACTCCACAGCAGCATATCAGACCAAAACCTGACATTCACCAAAGATCCTCATGCAGCACATCCACTTCCATCTAGAAGGACAAGGGCAGCAGTTATATGGGAACACCACCATCTCCAGGTTCCCTTCCAAGCCATTCACCATCCTGACTTGGAAATATATTGCCTTTCCTTCACTGTTGTTGGGTCAAAATCCTGGAATTCCCTCCCTAATAGCATTTTGGGTCAACCCACAGCACTTGGGCTGCGGTGTTTCAAGAAGGCAGCTCACCACCACTTTCTCAAGGGCAACTAGAGATGGATAAAAAATACAGGTCAGCCAGCGATGCCCACATCCTACAAATGAATAGAAGAGAAAATGGAGCTATAGGAGGGGCATTAAGATAGGTGGCTGAAATGTTGATTAAACAGTTAGGCTCTAAGGAGCATCTTGAGGTGAGAGACAGCGAGGTGCAAAGGTTTAGTGAGGGAATTCTCTGAATGAACAACAGACAGAAGGAAATGAAGATGCTTAAGTTGAAGGAACACAGAGATCTTGGAGCATTGTAGGACAGAAGGATGACAGCAAGCAAGAAAGAGGCCCCGGAGAAATTCAAGCATGAGGCTGAGAATTTTCATCTTGAAGCTGAACCTGGAGATCGATGCAGCATCCATTGTATGTTCGAAAGGAACTTGGAAAAGGAAGGAATTAGATTTTTGGGCTGATACACCCAAAGTGGAAAGGAATCATGGAACAGGCTGCAGTTCTTCTGCCTGAAGACTGCAGTGAATGGAGTTTTCAGTTTATCAGGGACAAAGCCAGTCAAGATAAAAATTACACCACATCAGGAAAAGTAAGTATCAATGACAAGAGCTATCACTGACTGATCTTACATTTCTGCATCCTTTTGACTCAATTACAACTGACAGAGATGGAACTTCAGGGAATTCTTCTGGTTTCAACACATATTCTCCTCATGAGAAAGTGCCTGTGGAAAAGATTGAGTGAAATATAAGTCCAAAGTTTGTATTTGTTTGCAAGGTTATTGTCAGGATTTGATATTGCTCAATCCAAGAACTTGAATCAAGCCCAAAATCTGAATGTTGATTATTCATAAAATGAACTGACTCTGCCCAACACAGTTCTAGCACAGCCTGCTATCTTTCACCACACAGAATGTAGATTGCCTGCATTATAGCCTGTGTACCTTACAACGGAAGCCAGAGCACACAAAGATTGCCTCCCACACACCATCTGTTTCAGCTGAGAGGCTAATAGATATTAGCGTCTCTTTGTTAAACCTTGGGATTACTGAGGCGAAGATTCTTTTGAACATTTTCCATCTCTCCTTCCCCACAAGGAAATCCATAAATACCCACTCATTCATAAATTTCCTTGGCGTTTCTGGCATTGCAAGCACGGTGGTGGGGGGAGATTTTCATCCCAGAGCTATCTCAATTGACATCATACCTTCTTTTGCACAATTTAATAATTTTACTTTAAGTAATAAATAGGAAAGCTTCCCACTATGTCATTTGACATTAAAAACAGGTAAATAGTCAAAACCTTTCATTAACAACACCCAGCTAATCAAAAGGCTAATGATAATTCCTTCATCTCCATCTCAAAATTCCTAAAAGTTTTATTTCCAAGTTTTTGATTTGGAGTACATCTATTTTGTGAATGAGGGGGGAATATTGTCAAATCATCATCTTGATTTGGAGACTTCTTTTCCCCTTTCCTCCTCTCTTGTAAACATCATTACTCACCTTCAGGTATAGATCCATGGCCAGGAGTCCTCTCCTAGCCTGTCAACATGGCATTCTTTTTGAGTGTTTAGGCAGTGAATTGTAGCTGGAGTATGGACCATGTGCCAAACAGAGTTCACTAGGTAGTAGTCAAAAGCAGGAAACTTGGCCGATATTCTTCACTCAATAGCTTAAGGAGGCTGAGCCCAATTGTGGTACAGCAATAACTTGGCCGGGATCAAGAAACTCAGCACACATCAGAATTGGTGCCTTTCCTGGACTGTTTATTACTTAGAGCCACTTTGAATGATGAATGCATTTCCCAACTATTTGAGAGTTCCAACTTCCTGATATTTAAACATTTAAGTCATATCCACTATTAATAGTAATAAAAGGGTAAAAAAAGAAGCACTAAAGAGAACTGCTGCAGTATAGTTTTTTTGTGATTAGGAAATTTCTGAAAATATTTTTTTAACCAGATAAAAATCTGAGAAAGAACATAAACATGTATTCGTCCAACAGTTATCAGTGGAAACAGGAAATCCTGTGCAGCACCCATTATACAAATAAGATCATCCATTCAGGTTGGCCAGCCAACAAACAGAATGTCATTATTGGACCTTTGACCGTAATGTTTGATTAAAAACAGCCTTATTTAACTCCTCATGTGTTTTGCACTTCCTTGAGCATCAAATTTGAATGGAAAATACGGTATTGAATAACTAACTGAAACCAATGAAAGCATTCACTTATTGTTTATCATTAATGCTTGCAATCATACTCTCATGGCTATTGAAAAAACATCAGGATTAGCTTTGACATCCTTTAGGCTTATTTTTTTATCTCTGCTAATTTATTTTCTCAGAATTTTTTGTTTGAACCATGGATCCGATGATATCATTAGAATGATTGACTTGGAGGAGTTACTGAATCAGGCAAGGTGAGCATGCTCAACTATCACAAGTGCATAAAATCATTTGACAAGGTGCTTCCATCATTTTCTTGTATCAATGTTGTATGTTAACTCCATAGGCTCAGCTAATGAATTGCTCCATGCACCACTTTTTTTTTCCCCGCACAGTGTCATGGTTCAGCGAGTGTGTGGTTTATAACTGAGCTGTGCAGAACAGAATGGTCACAGTAAGTTTTGACCATTGATACCGGTCGGGGCTTTTGGCATTTTACTCATTCAGGGGATGTGGGCTTTGTTGACTGGACCAGCATTTATTGTCCATCCCTCATTGTCCTTGAGAAAGTGGTGATGAGTTGCCATGAGAGCTGCAGTCCATTTGGTATAGGTGTAGGCACAAGGCTGTTAAGGACAGAGTTTCAGGATTTTGATCCAATGGTACTGAAGCCTCAGCAATATATTTATACATCAGGATGGCAATGTTTCCATGTGTCTGCTGCTTTGTTCTTCTAGATGTGTGTTGGAAAGGTAGTGCCTAAGGACCCTTGGTGAATTTCTGCAATGCATCTTGTAGATGCTACACATTGGTGCTACTGTGCCTCATTGATAGATGGAATGAATGTTTGTAGATGTGGTGCCGAACAAGCAGGCTGCTTTGTCCTGGATGGTGTCAAGCATCTTGAATATTGTTGCAGATGCAGCCATCTAAGCAAGTGTGGAATATTCAGTTGCACTCCTGACCCGTGGCTTGTAGATGATGGACAGGCTTTCGGTTGTTCAGAGGTGAATTACTTACTTCAGGATTCCTAGCCCTTGACCTGACTTTGTAGCCACTATAGTTATATGGCTAGGCCAATTCAGTTTGTGGGGGTAAACCCCAGATGTTGCTGGTCAGTGATTTAGCGATAGTAAAGCCATTGGACATAAAAGACAATGGGTAGTGCACTATAAGCTATCTGAGCATAACATTTTTTTCATTTTTTTAAAGTTTTGATTTAGAATTTTGACAGTTCTTCTGAGTGTATGAAATTAATAACTGATGTAACTATTTATGTAGGCATGGTGATTTCTTTTAAAGCAGTTTGTGAGGGCTACTTTGATTTACTTTAGGATTCTGTGACTGAGCAAGTTAAATAATTTTTTTGTGAGAAATTTATAGACTGGCAGGTGTTTTAAGCTAAAGAAAAACATCCTTAATAGTGAATGAGAGAAGTTTATTTCAGTTTTAGTTTGCTTTGTACAGTTCTGTGAAGTCCTTGCACAGAGACACAAGTATGAATAGAGCAGTGGTCCTGAGAAAAGGAGAATATAGCAAACGAGGCTACCTTGCAGGAAGGAGATACTCCAAAATGAGAAGTGTTGGGATAAAATTCTGAAGAGGACTTGAAGCTGATTTTGTTTAAAATCAGATATATGCAGCTCCAGAAATAAGCTACCATCTGTTCTATTCTAGGGATTAAAAACACAAGTTACCTTAAGCCTACTGAGGTGTTCCAGTAAGGGGCACTGGTGCAAGTACTTTACAAGGATAGATGCTGGATACAGTAGATGGGATTTTTACCAGAAGAACTCATAAAAGAGCATTCTAGGATTAATGAGACTATACTTTATCAGTATATTTAAAATATATGTTGAAATTTTGCATTATAAGTAAAAAGATTGGTTTAGTCTATTTTACCTTTTTTTGGTTAATAAATTTAGTTTTACTGCTCACAAAATCTGCAACATTGTGTGCTTCTGTTTCAATGAGAGATTGCCTCAATAAAATTGAAACAAAACAAAATATCAATTCAGATTTCAGTCTGAGATTTAACTTGTCAGGTAATAACACCAGCTATAAACAAAACATTAGATGCTCTACTTTTGGAGAGTGTCATTGACTGCCACTTGCATGGCACAAATGTTACTTAAACAAGTCAGTCTGGATAATATCCAGACTTTGCTACACTTGGACATGTACTGCTTCAGTATCTGAGGAGTCATGAATGCTGCTGAAAATTATTTAAATCATCAGTGAGCATTTCCATTTCTGACCTTACAATAGAAGGAATATCTTAGATGAAGCAGATGAAGATGTTTGGACCTAAGGTACTATCCTTAGGAAACTGAGGAAACTTAAACCAACACAGTGATGATTCCAGAAGCTGAGTGATCCCAGTGGAACCAAAACAGCATCAGTGACCAGGCTTCTGGGAAAATAAGTTGCTTGATATTAATGACACTTTACTATCACTTTATTGATGATTGAGAGTCAGCTGGGTGGTAATTTGCTGGGTTGATTTTGTACTGCGTTTTTTTGTACAAGACATTCCTGTATAATTTTCCACATTGCTAAGTAGATGCCAGTGCTATATGTGTACTAGAACAACTTGGCTGGGGGTGTGGCAAGTTAAGGGGTGCAAGTCTTTAGAACATTTGCCAGCATATTCTCAGGGTCTATAGTTTTTGCAAAGACATTATTGATATCATGTGGAGTAAATCAAATTGGCTGAAGACTGACATCTGTATTGCTGGTCACCATTGGAGGGGGCCGAGATGGATCATCCACTTGGTACTTCTGTCTTATATGTTGCAGTAATGCGTTGGGCTTCCCCATTGTTGTTAATGAGAATATACGTGGAACCTCCACCTCCATTGAGTTGTTTAATTGTCCACTGCCATTCAAGACGGGATGTGGCAGGACGGTAGAGCTTGGGTCTGATCTTTGGTTGTGGGATCGCTTAGCTCCATCTATCACTTGCTGCTATGCAGTTTAGCATGCAAGTTGTTCTGTTTTTTAGCTTCACCGGGTTGACCCCTCATTTTTAGGTATGCCTGGTGGTCATCCTGGTATATCCTCTTGCATTCTTCATTGGACTGGGGTTAATCCCCTAGCTTGATGGTAATGGCAAAGTGGGGGATATCACAGGGTCATAGAGTTGTACAGCATGGAAACAGACCCTTCAGTCTAACACATCCATGCTGACCAGATATCCTAAATTAATCTAGTCCGATTTTCCAGCATTTGGCCTCTGTCCCTCTAAACACTTCCTATTCATATACCCATCCAGATGTCTTTTAAATGTTGTAATTGTACCAGCCTCCACTACTTCATCTGGCAATTCGTTCCATACATACACCACCCTCTGTGTGAAAAAGTGCCCACTAGGTCCCTTTTACATCTTTCCCTCTCACTTTAAACACTTTAAACTAAACACTTTAGTTTTGGACTCCCCTGCTGTAGGAAAAAGACCTTGGCTATTCATCCTATCCAAGCTCCTAATGATTTTATAAACCTCAATAAGGTCACCCCACAGCATCCGAAGCTCCAGGGAAAATAGCCCCAGCCTATTCAGCCTCTCTCTCTTTCATTCAAATCCCAAAATCCGACAACATCCTTGTAAATCTTTTCTAAACCCTTTCAAGTATCACAACATCCTTCCTATAGCAAGGAGACAACTGAACACTGTATTCCAAAAGTAGCCTAACCTGTCCTGCACAGCCGCATCATGACCTCAAAAATCCAAAGTGCTGGGCCATGAGGTTACAGATTGTAGTTAGTACAATTCTACTGCTCCTGATGGTCCACAGCACTTCAGGCTACCCAGTCTTGAGTTGCTAGAAATGGCAAATTCTGTCTCATTTAGCACAGTGGTAATGCCACTGAATGCAATAAAAGGTGTCCTCAATGTGAGGGTTGGACCTCATTTTCAAATACCTATATAGTGTTCACTTCTAATAGAACTGTCATGTGCAGCTGTATTTGTCACAAGTAGATTGGTGAGTATGAGGTCAAATATGTCTTTCCATATTGTTGGTTCTGTTACCACTTGCAGCATGCTTAGCCTAGCTGTTATGTCATTTAGGACCAACTAGGTCAGAAGTGGTGTTATGAGCCATTCCTGGTGATGGACATTGAAATCACCCAGTCAGTGTCTGTTCTGCAGCCTTGCCACCTTCACTAGATCCCCCAAGTGGCATTCAACATGAATGAATACTATTTCATCAGCAGAGGAGTTGCGATATATGGTAATCAGGAGGTTTCCTTGCTCATGTTCAATGATGTTCTGCCTATGTTTGGTCACTGAGGGCCAAAATGTTAATGGCTTTATGCAATTTTGTGCTATGCAAGCCATACAAATTTCTGGTTTGGTCCCTAAATGGAATTTGCCAGCCTCAGCCAGGCCACCAACTGGTCTCATTGCCCTTGTAACAGGACCGCAGAAACTAAACTCATGTTCCTGCTTCAGTTCAGTACCTCAGCATTGTCATATATTTTTGAAGTAGGAGCTATTTGTCTCTTTAAGACTGCACTGACATTGAACAAAATCATGGTTAATGTTCTATCTCGGCCCCTGCTTCTGTTAGAATCTGAAAATCATATTGACCCATGAAAAGCATTGGTGTGTGGATATTAAAAAGCTTGATAACTCTTCAGGTTCACATCAGGAGAGGTATTAAAATGTTGATAGCCTCAGTGGATGTATATTTTCAGTTCATTCAGATTAGAAATGGATGAGAAACAGAACATGCATTAGCAGGTCGGTGGGAGATGTATTATAATTAAACTTAGCAGCCTAGGAGAAGTTGCATTAGCTTTGGTCATTCTGATACTATATTTGATTGAAGTCTTTCTGAAGATGTACCTCAAGATGGTCTTCCAGGAACTCTGATTCTGCTACACACTTTCTGCCTCCTTTTTGTAAGCTAAGCTGCCAAAGCAGCAGTCTTCAAATGTAAGATGATTGCAAAAGCAAGTAATGTGTGTGAGCTGTTGAAATCGGTCACTAACATGGCATTCTTCAACCATGGGATTGTAGAAGAATAGATTATTTAAACTCAGTGTCTCTGCTTAACAACTCTATGAAATCATGGTTCGTCTATGATCTAACAACAAAGAGTTATACAAATAATTATTAAGTGCATTTAATTTGTTTTCTTAACTGTTATATTTTTACTTAAAAGAAATGGCAAATTGATTTTGAAAAAATCTGGCTGCTCCATCCTAATAAATTAATCTCCATGTGTCCCAAATTCCAAATCTGTGATTTGCCTCAAACTCCGTTGAGAGAGAGAACAATCAGAACTGACTCACATGTCAAAAGTACTGAACTGTTACATTCATAAAATCTTTCAAAATTCATTCTCATCTTGGAGAAATAATTCAGTGAAACTGAGATATTTTGGTAGTCTCATAACATATATATTGAACCAAGCTGGCAGTAACTTGTGGTGTTTTACAAATACTGCCTCTGCCCGAGTGACACGGATTATTGTTCCATTATTATTTGTTTCCTAATTATTTCCAGTACTCTTGTTGTACTCTATGTTTATTTTTACTAATGCGATTAACTATATTAAAGTAGCCTTCTTCAAGCCAAATGAAAAATGGCCCCTCTCCTATCATGTGATTGAAAAAGTCATTTTGCGGCTTCAGCTTTATTAGCAGAGGAAACCATTTACAAGCTAATCAACAATGGTCCAAAACAAATCCAAAATGTTGCCTTGGAATGTGATTGATGTCTAACTCTCATCTGTTTTAAGAATAATGGCAATACCACCTTATGGCACAGAAGGATGTAACACAGTCCTCAAATTTATGCTTGCTTTTGGGAAGAGGATATGCAAGTAATCCCATTCCCCTTGTCTTGTGCAGTTAAGCCATTAATGAACTCATTGAAATTTTCCGAAAAGAAAGGTTAACAAGGAATGCCAATCATGTCTCTGAGCTAATCGATGAATGGGACATATCACTGCCAGTTAGAATTGCGACTTGTCATTTCTCTTAAGATCGTAACTCTTAAATTCCTATCAGTTATACATCATCTTGAAGAGCTAAGGAAGTTCAGAACCAGTCCTTGCATGAATAGTCCTGTTTAATTTTCCATTATTTCTTCATCTCCATGATTCCAATTCCATCTAGTAGAACTTTTCTGAGAAGTGATATTTTTTCCATGCCTCTAGGATTCTCTGTTACCTAGATGTGGCACATTTGCCTGAGAGCTTCATATTATCAGGCAATTTGATTTCACTAGGAAGAGTATCATGAAGAAATCTCAGGTCAATAGATCCAAGTACACGTCCTTTTGTGTTTTCAAATAATTTATGAAGCTTGACATAGTCCGCAGACAAACCCCAGGCTGTTACCTCAGCCAGAGTCAACAACTGCAACTTGTATTTATGTGGCACCTTCAAGTTAACAAAACAAACAAATGCAACTCACATGAGTGTTGTAAAACAAAATTTGGCACTGAGCCACTCGAGGATTTGTTAGATTGGATGACCAAAATCTTGATTGAATAGGTAGGTTTCAGGGAGTGTCTGAAAGGAGGAGAGAGATTTTAACAGGCAGTGGGATTTAGAGAGGGAATCACTGAGACTGAAGAAGGCAGGATTGCCTCTATTGAATCAATTAAAATTGGGAACACTCGAAAGGCCAGAATTGAGAAGTGCTTTGGGAGAGTTGTAAACATGCCCTGGAATTTTTTATTGAGTGTGCTCACATAATTGATTTACTCTTGGGACTTCTCTATTTTTTTTGCTTGCCTGTGCATATGCAGTAATTTAAAGAGACATGATTTATGAACAGCTTCTGTGGGGATTTTTGGGTTGCTGTGCAGCAGTGTACCTTAGAGGAAATATTAGTTACAAGGCTAGGGTGGCATGTTGGCTCAGTGGTTAGAACTGCTGCCTCACAGCACCAGGGACCCAGGCTTGTATTCCACCCTTGGGTGACTTTCTGTGTGGAGTTTGCTCATTCTCCCCGTGTGTGTACGGCTTTCTTCCCACAGTCCAAAGATGTACAGATTGGGATGGATTGGCCATTCTAAATTGCCCATAGTGTTCAGGGATGTGTAGGCTAGGTGGATTAGCCATGGGAAATGTAGGGTTACAGGGTTAGGGTAGGGTAAGGGAGTTGGTCTGGATGGGATGCTCTTTGGAGGGGCAGTGTGGGCTTGAATGGCCTGCTTCTACACTTGCAGGGATTCTATCTGAGAGGAATTTACAGTGGTTGGGAAAGGTAAGGCTAGAATGAGATTTGAAAACAAGAGTGAGAATTTTGAAATTCAAGTATCGTTTAATTGCAGATAAAAACCGAAAGAACTGTGGATGCTGTAAATCAGGAACAAAAACAAAGTTGCTGGAAAAGCTCAGCAGGTCTGGCAGCATCTGTGAAGGAAAAAAACAGGGTTAACATTTCAGGTCCAGTGACACTTCCTCATAATTGAGGCTCTGAGGAAGGGTTACCGGGCACAAAATGTTAACTCCTTTTTTCCTTCACAGATGCTGCCAGACCTGCTGAACTTTTCAACTTTGTTTTTGTTCCATTTTTTAATTGCAATTTGACATAAGGTTATCAAGTACAAGGGTGATGAATTAATCAGGCTTTCAGCGTGTTAAAGGTTAATGGGAGAGTTTCAGATGACCTCACGTTCTCATTGGGTAAAATTGAGGCCACGAATGTGCTAGAATAGTCAGGTCAAGGCTTTAAAAGATCTGGGTTAAGATTTCAGGAGCAGTTGAGCTGATGTATGGATGGAGTTTGATGATGTTCTGATGCTGGAAACAGACGGTATTAGTGATGATGTGAATATATGGCCATGATGTGCAGGTGCCGATGTTGGAGTCGGGGATGGGGAGGGACAAAGTCAGAAATCACACAACACCAGGCTGTAGTCCAACAGGTTTATTTGGGATCACACACGTTTTCAGAGCCCAGCCCCTTTGTCAGGTGCTCCAAAAGCTTGTGTGATTCCAATTGAACCTGCTGGACTATAACCTAATGTCGTTTAACTTTTAACTTTGAATATGCGGGTGGAAGTGAACTTCAGTGTCAAATATGACACCAAAGTTGTGAATAATCATTGGGCTCAACATAGCTTCCATGGCTTAGTAGGTAGCATTCTGATGTCTGAGTCAGAACCTTGTAGCTTCAAATCCAACACCTGAAGACCTAATCATAGCATTAGGCATAAAACTAGCAATCCTGGGGGAATGCTGCACTGTTGATTGAGAGGTTAAAACATCTACCCTCTCAAAGGGATCTGAAAGATTCCATAGGCCAAAGGGAGTGCTTCTCCTTTTCCTGCCAATATTTATCCCACAACCAACATTACTAAAAGTGACTAACTGGTCACATTATAGTCAACAGGAGCTTGCCAAGCTCAAATTGGCTTCTTAGTTTCCTGTGCTGTAACAGTGTATGCAGTTCAAAAGAACTTCACTGTTAGTAAAACATTTTGGGATGTCATAACATTGTGAAAGATTTTAGCTGGAGTTCCCTTGGTTTTTTTAATAATAATTTGGATGACTTTGCAACACATTCTTGGAGATGTCGGAATACCAGTGGGCAACTGCAAAACAATGCACCCTCCATAAGAACGATTGAACTGTTCACTCCATGGCGGTTATCATTTTCCTGAAAAAGCATCTAACTTGTCAAGCTAATTTACATCACGTAACTACACAAGGGTGATGTGAAACTAAATCCTTGTTAGTCAAAGGCTTAAGTTATTCCTTTTTGCAGATATTTACAACTCTGTAGTTGACCTGATCCAAGTTTTGTCCACAATTAGTGATCAGTAATCTAAAGAGGCTAACTATGCAAAGCCTGCACTTCATTTGTGCTATTGTTTCACCTGCATAGAATTACATATCATTTACACCAGCGCAATAGACCATTCAGCCCAACTAGTCAATACCAATACTTATTCTCCATGCAAGCTTATTCCTATTCTCCACCTCATGCTTTCTTGTGCATCCTTCATTTATTTTGTCCCTCTGTCAAGTAAATGCACAAGTTTTATTTGTTTCAACATCCAATTGCTAATGAGTTCCACGTTGTCACAGCTGTTTTTAAATCTTCCATGGGATGTGGGTTTCACTGGCACAGTCAGCATTTGTTGCCCATCCCTAAATGCCTTTGAATTGTGTGTTTTAATGTCAGGGCCATTAAGAGTCAATCACACTGCCATTGATCTAGAATCACATGTCAGTCAAACCAGGTAAGGAATACACATGTTCTTCACCCAAGGATATTAGTGAGCTAGATTTTCTTATGGAAACAGTCTCTGCAATGTAGACCACAAATTATGCAATTTTATGGTATCTAACCTCCACCAATTGACGTAATGGTTTCTGAACCCATTGGCCTAGACCCAATCACATTATGTTGGATGAGGTAAACAAATGTAATATTTTCAAGTTTGCTGATGACACAGAACTGGACGGCATAATCAGTGGTGATGAGAATTAAGACAATTAGACATGTTGAGGGTGTGGGCTAATGCATAGCAGATGCATTATAATGAAGATGTGCGCAGTTATCTACTTCCGTAGAAAAAACAAGAATGTCAGAGTATTATATAATGGTAGTTAGGAAAGTTTGATTTACAAAGTGCAGAGTAGTCCATTTCTGTGGAATTCATTGCCACACAAGGCTCTGGAGGCCAAGTCATTGAGTGTATTTAAGACAGAGATAGGTTGTTGATTAGTAAAAGGAGCAAAGATTATGGGGAGAAGGCAGGGGCTGAGAATTGGCCTCAGTCTGCTCCTATATTTTATGGTCTTATGAGAAGAAATATCATTCAGATGATGTTGAACCTATGGAATTCTCTACTACAGAAGGCTGTGGAATAAAATCACTGAATATCTGAGAAATGAATAGATTGCTAGAGGCGATAGGTGTCAAGGGGTATAGTAAGTGAATGGGAGTATAGCATTGAGATACAGGATCAACTATGATCTGAGTTTAACTTCAACTCTACATTTCTGCATATTCTGAGAATTTTTCATCCCCTTGGTAATCAAGAATCATGGGCTGGTAAATTCCTGAATAGTTTAAACACTAATTCACAAAGCTATTTTCTGGGCAAAACAAAATGCGATTGTATTTGCAGTGATTGTAATGAGGTCAGCCAGATAGACCTCATAGAATATGAATTCTCTGGTTGGGGGGTGTTAATCTGGTCCAATCAGGGAGCCTTGGCATAGAGATACAAACTGGAGAGTCAGAGGTTCTGTTCACTCTGAGAGCTGGCTCTGAAGGACCTTGATCAGTGTCAAGGGTTCTCAACGGGTAAATGAAAGGTGACTTGGTGACGGGAAAGCGGCCTCTGTGGAGTTATTTCTGTTATCAGACTGTACAAATGAGATAGTGTCCAGTTAGATACAATATGATATCATTAATTCAGGCTGGTGTAAATATATTGTCATTCTCCCACATTAATGTCCAACTGGGTTTTGAACACAATTGAGGCAGAAAGAAACAATTGCTAAAGCAGCATTGAAATGATACCTGTCTGTCAAACATTGCCTACCAAAGGAAACTTTTATTTCACTTAAATGTTTTCATACAAATTAATTTACTACCTCTCATGTTGTAACATGACCAGGAGATAGCAGGCTCTATTTTAAAACCAAACATTTTATTTAAAAAATGCCAAATGCGGATATTCTTTAGGCTTTTCTTTGAATTGATCCTCTCCGATGTTAATACCCTACCCATATCATCCTCAGCTTTGGTTAACAGACATGGGATATCCAAATTACAAATATGGCAGGCAAGATAGCAATGTTGCACAGTGGATAGCGAGAGTCAGGGGACTGGTCACATCAGAACATGACTGGGATGAGAGAACCACATTACAGGTCTTATGTAAATGTAAGTTGTTGTTGCTGTATCAGCACACAAAGCTGACTCCTTGTGGATTTCTTGTGCCTACACAGAGCAAAATACGTAACATATGTTCAGGTCATGAGGTGCCCTTCCTGGAGCTATTCATGAGTGACTCCAGTGAATAACTTGCCATCACCAGTCAGTTAATTGTTGTTCCTCTAAGTGGCTCTGTGCTTCAAATCCATGACAGTGTTTTGCAGGGACTGCTCAGGATCTTCCAAACTATTTGCAAAGTGACGTAAATGCCTTACTCCAGATGCTCCTCGATTTGGTCACTTTCCCCACAGTGATCCCAATGGGGCTGGTTTGGGAACATGCAAAGAAAATTCACAGCGAGTCATAATAAGTTCAATAGTAGCAGGCGCCCCGATTCAGGATGCTTTTAGAAGTTGTTCCAGCAAGGGAAATGGCATCATATCTTCCTGATGCACAAATAGTCCCTTCAGAAAACTCCGTGGTCACAGCACTTATTCCTTTCTGTCATTGCCAAGCCTTAACCACCACTCAGTACACTTTTCCGCATGTTTCTAAAAGGAACAGGCTATTTTGGGGAAAATAAACCCTGATCCAGTCATAGTACAGAATGAGATTACTTGTCTAGTATGAACACTGCAATGTGGAACTGGGTGAAAATGAAACTTAAAATCAACAAACAACTAATTAACAGCAGAATCGTGATATTTTTCTAATGTTAAGGACATTGGATGTCAACATTCAATAGATATATATTTATAAATATACATATATTTATAGAAAACATCCTATATGGATATGTTACAGTGTTGTATGGCAACTGCTCTTCCCAAGATGATAGAAATTACAGAGAGTTGTGAAAACAGGCCAGTACATCACAGAAACCAGCCTTCCATCTATTGATAACAAAGTGTGAGGCTGGATGAGCACAGCAGGCCAAACAGCATCTCAGGAGCACAAAAGCTGACGATTCGGGCCTAGACCCTTCATCAGAGAGGGGGATGGGGAGAGGGAACTGGAATAAATAGGGAGAGAGGGGGAGGCGGACCGAAGATGGAGAGTAAAGAAGATAGGTGGAGAGGATAGTATAGGTGGGGAGGTAGGGAGGGGATAGGTCAGTCCAGGGAAGACGGACAGGTCAAGGAGGCGGGATGAGGTGGTAGGTAGGAAATGGAGATGCGACTTGAGGTGGGAGAAAGGGATGGGTGAGAGGAAGAACAGGTTAGGGAAGCGGAGACAGGCTGGACTGGTTTTGGGATGCAGTGGGGGGAGGGGTTGATCTGGGCTGGTTTTGTGATGCAGTGGGGGGAGGGGACGAACTGGGCTGGTTTTGGGATGCGGTGGGGGAAGGGGAGATTTGGAAGCTGGTGAAGTCCACATTGATACCATTGGGCTGCAGGGTTCCCAGGCGGAATATGAGTTGCTGTTCTTGCAACTTTCGGGTGGCATCATTATGGCACTGCAGGAGGCCCATGATGGACATGTCATCTGAGGAATCGGAGGGGGAGTTAAAATGGTTCACAACTGGGAGGTGCAGTTGTTTGTTGCAAACTGAGCGGAGGTGTTCTGCAAAGCAGTCCCCAAGCCTCCACTTGGTTTCCCCAATGTAGAGGAAGCCACGCCGGGTACAATGGATACAATATACCACATTGGCAGATGTGCAGGTGAACATCTGCTTGATATGGAAGGTCATCTTGGGGCCTGGGATAGGGGTGAGGGAGGAGGTGTGGGGGCAAGAGTAGCACTTCCTGCGGTTGCAGGGGAAGGTGCCGGGTTTGGTGGGGTTGGAGGGCAGTGTGGAGCGAACAAGGGAGTCGCGGAGCGAGTGGTGTCTCCGGAAGGCAGACAAGGGTGGGGATGGAAAAATGTCTTGGGTGGTGGGGTCGGATTGTAGATGGCGGAAGTGTCGGAGGATGATGCGTTGTATCCGGAGGTTGGTGGGGTGGTATGTGAGAACGAGGGGGATCCTCTCCCCTTCTCCCACTGCATCTCAAAACCAGCCCAGTTCTTCCCCTCCCTCCACTGCATCACAAACCCAGCCCAGCTTGACCCCTCCCCCCACTGCATCCCAAAACCAGTCCAACCTGTCTCTGCCTCCCTAACCTGTTCTTCCTCTCACCCATCCCTTCCTCCCACCTCAAGCCGCACCTCCATTTCCTACCTACCACCTCATCCCGCCTCCTTGACCTGTTCGTCTTCCGTGGACTGACCTATCCCCTCCCTACCTCCTCACCTATACTCTCCTCTCCACCTATCTTTTTTTCTCTCCATCTTCGGTCCGACTCCCCCTCTCTCCCTATTTATTCCAGTTCCCTCTCCCCATCCCCCTCTCTGATGAAGGGTCTAGGCCCGAAACGTCAGCTTTTGTGTTCCTGAGATGCTGCTTGTCCTGCTGTGTTCATCTAGCTCCACACTTTGTTATCTTCCATCTATTGACTTCACCTGTACTTCCCACTGTCTTGGAAAGTGACCACATAATCAAAAGCCTCTCCCACCGCAGTTATGCTCCCTTCCATCCTCTTCTGGCAGCAGAACATGCAAAATTTTGATCACAAATACGAACTGATTCATGAACAGCTTCTTCCCCGCTGTTTTTGGACTTTTGCATGGACCTCTTAAATGTTAATGTCGTTCTCTCTCTGCATCATCTCAGCAGCCTGGAAAACCGTATCCTGCACTCTATTACCCTGATGCACTTGTATATTATGATCTGCCTGTAAACACATATGACAACACTTTCACTGTACCTTGATACATGCGACAGGAATAAATTAAATCAAATCAAATCAATTTACATAGAAACAGAGCAAGATTGTCATCTCCCAGCATGCTCTCATCTTCTGAGCGTGGGATTAAATGTTGTAAAAGTTGGTTCTTACTCATTCACTCAAATCCCACAGCTTCTGGCACCAGATGTTCTCTACACCATCCTTACTCAGAGTCTGAAGAGTGCTGTGTGGCACATAACCACAGATTTATATCCAAGCCATAGTGTATGAAAACTGTTGTATTAAGTTCTTGTGATGGTTAACTGGTAAGTATACCACTTATTCTAGAAATAAACTGTCCTTGCTGATTTTGCTTATTTTACCCAAGGTTTGGTTCGTGGTCAAAAAATACAAAGCATGCTGCCACGCAATTGGCAAAAGAATCGGGGCAAGTTGAGGAGGAACTCTTTTTTTCTACAGAGACCTGTAAATACAACAGATAAGCAATTGCATTTACAGAACACCTTTTAATAGGATAATACAACCTAAGGCTCTTCAAAAATTGAGATGCTGCTTAACCGGGGGCCAATGTAGGTCAGTGCAAGTTGCATAGAGATCTATATAGAATTCCTACAGTGTGGAAGCCGGCTGTTCAGCCCAAGTCGACACTAACCCTCTGAAGAGCATTCCGCTCAGACCCACCGTCTCCGTCTTATCCTTGTAACCATGCATTTCCCATGGGTTACCCACCTAAGTACACCCCTGGACACTATGGGCAATTTAGCACGGCCAAAGCACCTAACCTACACATCCTTGGACTGTGATGTGGAAGTGCTTGTGCTGGACTGGGTGGACAAGGTCAGAAATCACACGACATCACGTTATAGTTCACCAGGTTATTTGAAAATGCAAGCTTTCAGAAGGACTGAGGCTCCAAAAGCTTGTGTTTTCAAATCAACCTGTTGGGCTATACCCTGGTGGCGTGTGATTTCTAACTTCATCCTTGGATTGTGAGAGGAATCAGAGCACCTGGAGGAAATCCACACAGAGGTGGGGAGAATGTGCAAACTCCACACAGTCACCCAAGATTGGAGTCAAACCTGGGGCCTGGACAGTGTGAGGCAGCAGTGCTAGCCACAGAGCCACTGTACCGATGTCAAAAGCCCTTCTTGGGGCAAATCTGATCTCAAGCTTAAGAACAGTCCGTTTCAGGGAAATGGGGGAAGAAGGATATGGTGCCTAGAAAGCAGAGTTTATTGCTATTCAAAGACAATGTTTTTGATCTTTCCAATATTTAATCAGAGGAAATTTCTGCAAATCCAGTGCTGGATGTTGGAAAAACAGTCAAACAACATGGAAACAGTGGTAGATTCACGAGTGATGGTCATGAGATACAAATAGATGTCGTAAGATTATACATAGAAACAGGTGCTGAGATTTTAAATAATGCCACTGAATGATATCATTTTCAGAAAGGGCAGTGGAAGTAAGTTCAATATTTACTTTTAGAAAGGACTCACAAAAATACAAAAAAGAGAAAAATTGTAAGGCTACATGGAAAGAACAGGGGAATAACAATTAAGTTAACACTTACTACGAGATGGCTCATTACACAATTGGCCCAATGGCTTCATTCTGCGTTGCACCCATTTATGTAATTTATAACCAATGTTGGCACACCTAATTTGGTATTCTAATTGGCCGAGGTTCCTAACCCTGTTACTGCACAGTGCACCTACCACAGTGTCATAGGTATTAGGTGTCAGCAGGATCAGAATGAGTGAACTTAGTGTTGATGAAATAACCTGCTCACATGCACCGAGTGGATGAACAGTAGCCAGCAGTTAGCAGCTCTGGAATGTGATAGGTGGCTATGGAACAATAGTCCAACATCTGTCTGGAGTTTTCAGAGAAGAAGAGAGCCAAGTAAAGAAAAGAAAAACCATAAGAAAATCACAAAAGTCAGGAACACTTTTTTTTGTTATTTTCCACTCTGCCCTGAGCCCAATTTTCCACATAGTGGAGCATGCATGCAACATAAAAGAAGATGGAAAGCACTTATTGTTGGGAGTAATGACGATGTTTATTTCCTGTCTCATTGATTGAACAGAATTTGCTGTTGTGCAAATATATTTCACAAAACCTTATGTGTTTCTTCTCCATATCCACAGAATTTTGACTTGAAAGACCTCTGATAAAGCATAAAATATTCATTGATAATTTATCCAAGTTGGTAGCTTCCAGTCATGTCCACTGTTGAAACATTCAGCCATTATATCTCAGCATTCTTAATCGATAAATCCACACAGTCAGAATCTACCAGTTATTTCCACCTATCCAGTAAAAATGCCGTCTCCATTTGCCATTAATAAAACTGACAATAAGAGAGTAGATTGCATTTTTCTGTGAATCTCACAAATGAACATGTAGAAGGAATAGGAAGAGCCCATTTTCAATGGCCATGATTCCTCCTTTATTATAGAATGCCTGCAGGCAATGCGCAGCTAATGACAATACCCACTGTGGCGCTCACATGAACCCTCCCAATTAATTGGAAAGAAAAACATACATTCATATAGTGCCCTCATGGGGAAAGCCCAGTGTGGAGTGACTGCAAGCCCATAGCTAAGAAGAATGTTGAACTTTTAATTTTATTTCTTTATTTTTCTACATTATTCTAAGAAGAATGGTAGTGTTGAACTTGTAACTTATTTCTATATTTTTCTCCTTTGTACCTAAGATTTTGTACACAGGGATATTTGTGTTTAAGATGGCGCCAAGAATTTGTACACTTTTTACTGTAATCTTCTACGTGACAATAAAACCTAATTCTAATTATAATCACCAGATATGTCAAAGTGCTTTACAACTGCTAGCATATTTTTATGGACATACAAACAAGAGTAAGCCATTCAGCCCTTTGAGCCTCCTCTGCTATTCAATAAGATCATGGTTGATCTGCTTTTAATCTCAAATCTGCATTCCTGCATATCCCTGATAAATTTTTAAGAATCATTCATGGGACGAGGGCATTGCTGGATAGGCCAGCATTTATTGCCCGTCCCAGAGGGCACCTAAGATCTGGTAAATCTGGAGTCACATGTGGGCCAGACCAGGTAAGTATGGTGGTTTCCTTCCCTAAAGTTCATTGGGACAAAGGTTTTTTCTGGAAATTTATGGTCATCATTAGACTCTTATTCCTGGATTTTTATTGAAATCAAATTCCACCATTTCCCATTGTGGGATTCAAACCCAGATCCCCAGAAAATTTGAGATAACAAGGTCTTCAGATGCTGCTTGGCCTGCTGTGTTCATCCAGCTCCACACCTTGTTATCTCGGATTCTCCACCATCTGTAGTTCCTACTATCTCTCCCCAGAAAATTTCCTGGCTCTCTGGATAAAGCATCTGGTGATAATGCCACAAGGCCATTGCCTCTCCATTTTGTAATTCATAATCTTTCATTCCCTTGGGAGCCAAGAGTCTATCTCCCTCTGATGTAAAAATATTTAAAGATTCTGTGTCTGCTGCCTTTTGAGTAAGGGAATTCCAAAGTCTCTCAACCCTCTGAAATCATCGTTGTCTTAAATGGGCTCTGCCTTATTTTTTGACTATGACTTTAAGTTCAAGATTGTCCATTCTGAAGTGTTGTCACTGCTGTAACGTGAGAGATTGACATAAATTACATGTACATTAATATTGTCTTACTTGTCAAATAGAGACTTCAGTATTGCTAAAGATTATGTTGCTGCTGTTTAAGTCCTGTTGCCTACTCAATTCCAATGGAAAAATGGCTGGGCTGAAGAAATAAGGCCCAATTCTTCTGCAGGAAGTAACTAAAGAGTCAAGGGCTGGAAAGGTTCCATGATGCCTCGTTCATATGACAGCTCTTAGCCTGCATAATTGCAAATATATCCAGGCGAATTTCGCCCTGTCCCAGACCAAACCAAAATGTAATGGGAATGGAATCCTAGTAGGTAAATTTAATCAGTGTGCAACAAACACACAATTCTTTATAGATTCCTCCAGAACTGTTGGTTTTAGCTCAAGTCCCCTTAGAATCTCCTTTGTCTTGTTTTGGCTAGGCAACAAAATATTGTTGACACAGCACCAAAGTAATTTATTAAACAGGAAATGAATGTGCAAATGGTCACAATGACATGTATCAGAGGAGATCTTCTCAATTGCTCCTGAAGAATGTTCTGTACCTGCATGAAGCACAAAAATGGCGTCCACAAGTTCAAAGCATAATGGGGAAAACAGTTAGACTACTGGCCTTTATTTCAAAGAGAATTGAGCATAAAAATAGGGCCGTCTTGTTAAATTTATATGAGCATTTGTCAGGCCACAGATGGAACACTATGAACAGTTTTGATCCCTTCTTCTAAGGAAAGGCATACAGGCACTGAAGGTGATTCAGAAAATGTTCACCAGGCTAATCCCAGGCAGTGAGGGATTTTTCTGTGAGGAGAGTTTGAGTAGGGAGAAAGGAGGGATGTATTTGAAAATATGGAAACCAAATAAAAAGGATTTACATTTTACCAAGGTAGTAGGAACTGCAGATGCTGGAGAATCTGAGGTAACAAGGTGTAGAGCTAGATGAACACAGCAGGCCAAGCAGCATCAGAGGAGCAGGACAGCTGACGTTTTGGGCCTAGACCCTTCTTCAGAAAACTCTTCTTCTGAAGAAGGGTGTAGGCCCAAAACGTCAGCCTTGCTGCTCCTCTGATGCTGCTTGGCCTGCTGTATTCATTCAGCTCTACACCTTGTTATCTTACATTCTACCAATTTGTGCCATTGACACAACTCCAAGGGAAGTGATAGTTTAGTGGTATTAACAGTGGACAAGTAATCCAGAGACCCACATTATATTCTCAGGTGAGTGGAATTTGAATTCAGTAAAATTCTGGAATTAAATTAACAATTACCATGAAACCACCATTCATTGTTGGAAAAGCCTATCTAGTTCACTAATGCCCTTTAAGGAAGAGAACTGCTGTCCTTACCTGGTATAACGTAGATGTTACTCGATACACACTGCAATCTGGTTGACTTGTGACTGCCCTCTGAAGTGTGCAGCAATCCATTCCATTATATCAATCACTAGAAATTTTGGAAAAGAATGAAATTGGATGGACCACCTGCCATTAACTTAGGCATTTGAAACCACAACACTAAAAACAGCCTATGGACTCTGCCAATTTCTCCTCACTAAGATCTGGGAGCTAATGCCAAGATTGGGAGAGCTGTCTCACAGATTCATCAAGCCAAAATCTGCCAGTCAAATGTCCCAGACACCAACAGCACCTCGGGTATGTCCTGTCTCATAAACAGAAAGAAGTGCCCTGGGAGACCTTAATATTGACTCTGGATCCCATGAAATCTCACGGCATCAGGTCAAACATCAGCAAAGAAACCTCCTCCTGTCTGTTACATAGTGACCTTCCTTGGCTGATGAATCAGTGCCCCTACATGTTGAACAAAACTTGGAGGAAGCATAGGGGGAGGCATGTACTCTGGGTGGGGAACTCAATACACACCACCAAGAGTGATTCAGCAGCAGGACTAATGACCGGGCAATCTGGTCCTAAAGGACACAGCTATCCTCTAGGACTGGATCTGCAGCAGATGGTGAGGAATCCAAAAAGAGAGAAAACATACTTGACCTCTTCCTTACTAATCTGCTAGCTGCAAATACATCTATTCATGACAGTATCATAACATTGACCACAGCACAGTCCTGGTGGAGACCAAGTGCCATCTTCACATTGAAAATACCCTCCATGTAGTGTGACACTATAATCGTGTTAAACGGGACAGACTTCAAATGGATCTAGCAACTCAAAGATAGCAAGAAGTGGAGATGCTGGAGTCAGAGTCAATACAGTGTGGAGCTGGAGGAACACTGCAGGTCAGGCAGTATCAGAGCAGCAGGAGAGTTGACGTTTCGGGCCTAGGCCTTTCATCGGGACTGGGGAGAGGGAAGGGAGCTGAGAAATAAATAGGGGGAAGAAATGTGGGGCCGGGGTTCACCTGTACATCCTCCAACCTGATCTATTATATCTTTTGCTCCTGATGCAGCCTAGTCTACATCAGTGAGACCAAGTGTAGACTGGGAGACCATTTCATGGAGTTTCTGTGCTCTGTATGCTATAATCAACAACACCTTCTGGTCATTAACTATTTTAACACCCCCTCCCACACCCTGAGTGACATGTCCATCCTGGGCCTCCTCCATTGCCACAATGACGCCACTTGCAAACTGGAGGAACAACACCTCATATGCCTTGGGAACTTATAGCCTGATGGCCTAAATATAGAATTCACCCCAGCCCTAGCCTCGCCCCATGTGCAACCTTCCCTCTCATCCCTGCTTCCTTGACCTGATAAAGCCTCTGTATCTTCTTCTCCAACTACCTACCCCACGTTTCCCACTGACAAATCCCCACTACCCATTCCTGCATCCACCTATCACCATCCCATCTCCCTTCCCCCAACCCCACCTGTCTTCCCTCTATTTATTTCTCAGCTCCTTTTCCCCTCCCCAGTCCTGGAGATGAAGGGTCCGAGGCCTGAAACGTTGACTTTCCTGCTCCCCTGATGTTGCTTGACCTGCTGTGTTCCTCCACACTGTATTGACTCTAGCAACTCGAGACTGGGTATCCATCAAATTTTCTGGGCTATCTGCAGCAGCAGTATTGTACTCCACCCCAATGTAACCTCAAGGCCTAGCAAATTCCCCACTCAACCATTACCACAAAGTCACGGGATCAATCCTGGTACAATGGAGAGTGCAGGAGAGAATGCCAGGAGCAGTACTAGGGATACTTGAAATTGAGGTTTCAATCTGGTGAAGCTACCAAACAGGATGACTTGTATGCCAAACAGCATAAGCAGCAAGCGATAAACAGAGCTAAGTGATCCCATACCCAACGAATCAAATCTAAGTTCTGCAGACCTGCCACATCCAGTCGAGAATAGTGTGGACAATTAAACAGCGATAGTAGAGACAGTCAAGAATAGTGTGGACAATTAAACAGAGATAGTAGGAACTGCCGATGCTGGAGAATCTGAGATAACATGGCGTGAAGCTGGATGAACACAGCAGGCCAAGCTGCATCAGAGGAGCAGGAAAGCTGATGTTTCGGGTCAAGACCCTTCTTCAGACCTTTCTGAAGAAGGGTCTTGACCTGAATTGTCAGCTTTCTGGCTTCTCTATTAACAATTAGACAAGTCACTGAAGAAGGAGACTCCACAAACATCCCTATCATCAATCATGGGAGAGCATGGCATCATCTGTGCAAAACCTAAAGCTGAAGCATTTGCAACAACCTGCAACTGGAGGAGCCAATTGGATTATTCATCTTGGCCTTCTCCAGTGGAAACCACCCTCACAGATGTCCATATTTAGTAGGCTTGATTCTCTCCAGATGATGTAAGAGAATTGCTGGAAGCACTGGATACTGCAAAGGTTAGGGGTTATGACAACATGCTGGCAATAATACAGAAGACTTGTCCACAAGAACTTGCTGGGCTATTAGCCAATCTTTCCAGTACAGCTACAACACTGGCATTGACCTACAATAAGGAAAATTGCCGGTATGTCCTGTGCAAAAAAAAAGCAGGACAAATCCAACTCAGCCAATTACTGCCCTATCAGAGTACTCTTGATCTTGAGTAAATTGGTGGAAGATGGGATAAACAATGCTATTAAGTAACACTTGCTTATCAAGAATGTGCTCTCTGATGTCCAATTTGTGTTCTGCCAGGGCCACTCAGCTCCTGATTTCATTATAGCCTTGGTTCAAATATGGATAAAAGAGCTGAATTCCAGAGGTGAAGTAAGAGTGACAGCCCTTCACATCAAGTCAAATTTAACCGGGCTTGGCATCCAGAACCCCTAGCAAACTGGAATGAATGGGAATCAGCGGTAAAACTCTCTGTCGGTTGGAGTCATAGCTGGCACATAGGAAGATGTTTGTGGTTGTTGGAGCTCAATGATCTCAGCTCCAGGATATCTCTGCAGGAATTCTTCAGTGTAATGTCCTTGGCACACCCATCTTCAGCTGCTTTATCAATGACCATTCCTTCGGCATAAGGTCGGAAGTGGGGATGTTTGCTGATAACTGCACACTTTCCAGCACCATTCATGATTCCACAGATACTGAAGCTGTCCATGCCCAAATGCAACAAGTTCTGGAAAATGCCCAGGTTTGGACTGATAAGTAATATTTGCGCAACACAAATACTGGGTAATGACTGCCTCTAATAAAAGACAGAGTCCAAAAACGGCCTCTTGATATTCAATGTGTTAGCATCACTAAACCCTCCACTATCAACAGCATGGGGGTTGCCATTGGCCAGAAACTGCAATGCAGGTCAGAGGCAGCAAATAACTCACTTCCTGACTTCCCAAAGCCTATTCACTATCTACAAGGCACAAGTCAGGAGTGTAATGGAACATTCCCAACTTGCCTGGATGAGTGCTGCTGCAAAAACGCTCAAGAATCTTGATACCTTCCTGGGCAAAGAAGCCTACTTGTCTGGTGCCAGATACGCAAACATCATCTCTCTCCACCAGTGATGCTCAGTAGGAACACCTACAAGACGCAGTGCAGAAATTCCCCAGGGCTCCTTTGGCATTACCTTCCAAACCTATGACCATTTCCACCTGGAAGGACAGGGGTAGCAGATATATGGGAATATCATGCTTACTTTATTACAAGTGTTTTATAAGTGTATAAATGTATAAATCCTTTATAATTGTTGTTGGTGTTTAAAGAAAGAAATACAATCAAATTCCAATTACGTTTGTAAAATCGCTACATTTTATTTCACTAAAATTCTGAACAAAAGGATTTCAAAAAAATCATTATTTTTTCTTTACTGAAAGCATCAAAGCCATATCCAAAACCAAGGTGAAGTTAGATATGATTTTACACACATAACACAAGGTCTTCCACCAAGCTGAAAGTAAGATTATAAAGCAGAATCTTTGTATAAATGTGTTCAGTTAGCAAACCAGGCATTCTTCATGTTTGAAAATCAATAAACCTTATCCAGTTACATCATATTTCAGATGCTGTGATAAAAAAAAGCTAGCATAGGAAATCCATTAAAACAAAGAGTTGAAGAATCTTTTTGTGCCAAAATATTGCTGCTGTGTAGAAAGTTCAAACTTTTGCTTCGAAAATTGTATGAGGTTCCCCTGGTACGTTATTACATTCGATGGATGCAAAGAAGAACAAACAGCTGTCTGAGTACCCTTTCTCATTTCATCATTGTGAACGGTGGAGTTAGAGTATTTGTCAAACAACTTAACCTATTTGCCATGATAACAAAGTGTGGAGCTGGATGAATACAGCAGGCCAAGCAGCATCTCAGGAGCACAAAGGCTGATGTTTTGGGCCTAGACCCTTTCTGATGAAAGGTCTAGGCCCAAAACGTCAGCTTTTGTGCTCCTGAGATGCTGCTTGGCCTGCTGTATTCATCCAGCTCCACACCTTGTTATCTCGGATTCTCCAGCATCTGCAGTTCCCATTATCACTATCCTATTTGCCACGCTGGTTTCTCGGGAAGAGTTTGTGTTAAGTACCAATTCTGCCCTTTTCCAACATTTGCAGCGATTCCCCAACTTCAAAGTTTTATTTAAATAATTGTTTCTGTCTGGATCTCTTTGTGATCTCCCTCCTGGCGTTCAGCTTATTGCACTTAAAAGTCACCTGAGAACCTTTACTTCAGAGTCCTCATTGTGCTTTATAAACAGGAACTCCACACAGCTAGCACAACAAACACTGTAGAAAGTGTTTTAACCCCTACCCTGCTGAATAAACAGGGTATCTGTTCTGTTTACAGAACAAACACTGTAGTTCATGGTTCAAGGTGCCAGCTGCAATACTTGTCACAATTGCCCTAGAAAATTCCTGTTATTTCAGCAGGGCAAGGGTTAAAATATTTGTCACAGTAGATGTTGTGCTGACTATACAGTCGTGTTTTTTATTTGTCAGGGTGAAGATCAACGTACTAATTGTGACACTCTTGCAATCCTCATGGATTTTTTGTTTACTAAACCTTGTCCTGCAGAAAATGCACAATGTGTTTGCAAAATAAATGCTTCAATTAATGGTTCCCCTGACGGCTCATTTGGTGAAGGGAGGAATTACTCAGCCATTTTGTGTATTATGTAACCAAGGTGAAAGGTCAATACCCATGATATAGGGTAGCAGGAAGACTGATTACAGAGAACAAAATACATGTGGTAAGAGATTAGGTGGCAGGTTGTAAAGCTGAAGGCTTGCAGTAGGAAGATTACAATGAATCAAGAATTCAGAAATATGAGGATGTAGTGGGAGAACAGATGAACATGTATGTGAAGCATTGGAGGAACAGGAGAGAGATTGGTAAAAAAAAGGAAATACAGAGACAACAAGAGAGTGAGCCAATTGGGGGTAAGCAATTAGACTCAGGGGAGTATTTATAATGCTTGACATTTTTACGAAGCTGAAGGCATCTGATTGATTAGCAATTGATGCTGAACATATTTGTGCTGGGATTTATAATTGCCTGCGAGGGTGAGAATGGGAGTGGGAGTGTTTTGAAAACAGAGCCTCTGGATGGCCTCTGAGAGTCCTGACACCACAGGGATGTGCTGGTATTTTTAAAGTTAAGGAGGGGAAGGGGGGAGCCAAGAGCCTGCTTCCTTCCAGTATACAGCCTGTAAAGCTCTGTCAGAAACACAGGGAGGGCCAGAGGTGATTTATAATTCATACTTTGCCCATCCTGGCCTGTCTGGTGCATATTAGTGCACAGCTGTTGGGTTCAATGCAGGGAGAAATAACGCAATAAAGTTCATAAGAAGTTTGCGTGTCAGAACAGGTGCAGTAACCTTCGACCCCACCACCCAAGACATTTTTCCATCCCCACCATTGTCTGCTTTCCGGAGAGACCACTCTCTCCGTGACTCCCTTGTTCGTCCCACACTGTCCTCCAACCCCACCACACCTGGCACCTTCCCCTGCAACCGCAGGAAATGCTACACTTACCCCCACACCTCCTCCCTCACCCCTATCCCAGGCCCCAAGATGACCCTCCATATTAAGCAGAGGTTCACCTGCACATCTGCCAATGTGGTGTACTGTATCCATTGTACCCGGTGTGGCTTCCTCTATATTGGGGAAACCAAGCGGAGGCTTGGGTACCGCTTTGCAGAACACCTCCACTCGGTTCGCAGTAAACAACTGCACCTCCCAGTCGCGAACCATTTCAACTCCCCCTCCCATTCCTTAGATGACATGTCCATCATGGGCCTCCTGCAGTGCCACAATGATGCCACCTGAAGGTTGCAGGAACAGCAACTCATATTCCGATTGGGAACCCTGCAGCCCAATGGTATCAATGTGGACTTCACCAGCTTCAAAATCTCCCCTTCCCCCACCGCATCCCAAAACCAGCCCAGTTCGTCCCCTCCCCCAACTGCACCACACAACTAGCCCAGCTCTTCCCCTCCCCCACTGCATCCCAAAACCAGCCTGTCTCTGCCTCCCTAACCTGTTCTTCCTCTCACCCATCCCTTCCTCCCACCTCAAACCGTACCTCCATGTCCTACCTACTAACCTCATCCCACCACCTTGACCTGTCCGTTTTCCCTGGACTGACCTATCCCCTCCATACCTCCCCACCTATACTTTCCTCTCCACCTATCTTCTTTTCTCTCCATCTTCGGTCCGCCTACCCCTCTCTCCCTATTTATTCCAGAACCCTCACCCCATCCCCCTCTCTGATGAAGGGTCTAGGCCCGAAACATCAGCTTTTGTGCTCCTGAGATGCTGCTTGGCCTGCTGTGTTCATCCAGCTTCACACTTTATTATCTTGGATTCTCTAGCATCTGCAGTTCCCATTATCACTGCAGTAACCTTCAACTGGCTACATAACCACATCGCCGTGTCGAGTCTACTGACCGTCAAATGTAGTGCTTTCTTGTTTTTGCAATCAGCACAAACAAAAGAAACTTGCCATGGCTGCTGGGAGTCTGAAACAGACACAAAAAATACTGGAGAAACTCAGTAGGTCGAGCAGCATCGTACAGGACTCAAAGCGTTAGCTCTGTTTCTCTCTCCGCAGATAGCACCAGACCTGCTGAGCTTCTGCTGCATTTTCTGAGTCTGATCTGGGTCACATTCTGATTGCTCATCGTGAGCTTACGCCTCCTGCAGAGGTCAGCAATGCTGATTGGGCGCTGTGGCCATAGCTGGCCTAATTAAGACAACTGTATGTGTGAAGGTTGCATTATCTGGGCGTCAGAGATGAGCCTAGAAATTATCTGGGGGTCAGACACCCCACCCTCATTGAAATCAACTGAGTTGACATTTTTACAAATCTGACAGGGCTGGACAGACAGGATGTTCCTGCTGGCAGGGCCTCTAGAAAGATTTGATGGAGTTTCAAGATACATGCTAGGCCATTTAGAACCAAGAGATGGGGAGATTTCTTCACTCAGAGGGTGATGAACCGGGGGAATTTTTCACCACACAGAGGCCAAGTCTTTCACTGTGTTTCAGAAAGAATATAAGTGATCCCTAGACATTAAAAGTTTCAAGGAGGGATTGGGAGAAACATAGGTCCAATTGCTATGAGATTGTCAAAAGAAAATAGGAACAGAAGTAAGTCATTTGCCCTATTAAGCCTGCTCCACCATACTGTATGATCATTGCTGATCATGTGGTAAGGCGCTGAGATAAAGGATCAGCCAAGATCATAGTGAATGATACAGCAGGTTTGCGGAGCAGAAGGTCATCTCCTGCTCCTATGACAGTAAGGAGCCTTGGAACCTGCGATACAGGAAAGTATTATGGTCAAAAGTATTTTTAAGGGTTTTTTTTAAACTTTCTTGATGGGTACCTTTTAGTTTTTGAGGGTTATCTTTTAGTTTTGAGGATTCCCTTCGTCATTCTCATAAACTCCTCTGTTACATGTTGCAGTAACGCAGCAACAACGCTTTTCCTATTTTTGTCTTGACGTGTGGCTATTTGGACTAAGATAGAAACGGAATAAAATAATTTATTAATGGCTTCAAAAATCAAGACCTGTCCATTAAACTTCAAGAAAAGCCTTAATTTCCCAGACAACACAGTTTGTACACTAGCACAAATATCTGACATAATTCTAGATGCAAAAAGTCACCATTTAAAGTATGTGTTTGACAGACTGAGGTGAGGTGAAACCAAATATGTCATCATCACATACACAATGCTGGAAGATTTTAAGCAGGAACTTGTCCTTTTCTGCATCACTGATCTCAACTTTAGATTTGAATGTAACAATTGATCTAGCATTGATACTGATCTAACATCAATTGCTGTTTCCAGTTGAGAGTTCTAAACTTTTATCACTTCATTCCTGAAAGAATCTGGAACTAATTTTTAGATTTAGATTCCAAATCCTAGACTTGCTTAAATTAATTGATGATTGACCTCATTTGATTTCCTTCATTACAACAGTGACTACATCTTGCAAAGTATTTCTTTCAATCTTTCGACGTGTGTTCATTGTTGCTAATGACAAACAAGAAGAGAGGAAGGGACCACAAGGATTATTAAGAGTCCATTTGTTGGGTTGAATGATGACATATGTGATATATGGATGAAGTCGTCATCACAAAAGCTAGAGAAAATAAAAGGAATGTTTTCATTTAGGGTATATTAGTCATTGATTCGACAGCTCATTGTAGCAAAACAGTAGCTGAGAATAGTTTTTCTTTAAACTTAACTACTTTAGCAAGGATTTGAACCAGCCGGTTTAAACATTATATAATCTTATCATCCTGTCAATGATTGATACTATAAAGAAAGCAAGAAGAAATTCCTGCTGGGGCTTGTGAAGGAGGAATGCAGCATATTTGAACAACTCCTTCTGGAAGCTAGCTGGATTTGTGTAATTGTAAAGTTTGTTTACACTGTACACTCCCTCGTCAGGCAAATGTTCCTCTGTGGCCTCTTCCCTTTACCCCGATGGAAAACAGATATTTACTCTTCCCTTCTCCCTCTTCACCTAACCCCACACAGCAGACAGACGTTGTCTTACAGACTTTCTCCCTTGCCCCTCAATGGTAGAAAGATGCTTCTGCACACGCTCTCTATACCCTATTGTTCCCCAGAATGGCATTCTATCTTCTGCCCACAGCATTTTTCTCATCACCACCCCAGTTCTTAATTTGATGTGCTGCTTCTCAGCCTCCCACTGCTTGCTGGTCCCCCAATCACCAAGTGTTCTCCCCTGCTTGCTTCCTCTGAACTCAAAAGCAATAAATGTGGGAGAGAAATAGCCTGAGATTGGAAGAGCAGCTCTTCCCTAAACCTGTCACTTCTATTTATGGTGGGCGACCTTTCTCTGATGGGTTTTTTCTGTGATTGAACTTTCTCAGACTTCTGAGGGAAAATTCACCTGTTGCCCCTGTGCATTTTGAACACTTGGGCAATCATCCTATTCGAGAACCATGACGAGTAATGTCTGTGTGTAAGGTGTGAATCAGCTGGAAACAGGATTGGACTCGGAAGGACTATTTCCTCCACTGACTTTCTGCTCCACTCCAAAAGTTGTTGCGTTACGTCTCACGGTCAGTATGTCAGTACATCTTTAAGAGACACACCATGTCGGTTTGTATCAAGACACATGCTTACTGTAACACTCTCACACCTCATCTTGAAGCATGAAACTCTACTGACAGTATGTTCCTCTGTTGTAATTTATTAGCTCAAGTTTAGCCCAAACACTGGTGTCTAAGTAATGCCTGTATGTAACTGTTAGCTGTAATAAATATGTCAAATTCTTCGATACCATGATATCTACTCCCAGTTTCCTAAATTACAAATTGTAACATACACATTGCTGCTTCTGGTAAAACACCTCACGGGAGGCAAAATCACACTGAACACCCCCAGTGTTTCCCATGGCACCTTTCCAAGATGTAATACTGTCCCTTTACCATCTCTCTCTTCAAGATCCAAGGTCCCAAACACTCATTCCGGGTGAACCAGTGATTTACCTGGAATCTTTCAATTTAGTCAGCTGTGTTTGTTCTTCTCATTGTTGTCTGTTCCACATTAAAGAGACCGTACAGAGATAAGGTGAATATTCTGTGGAACAGTTGTATGCAATTTGACAATATGAACTCAAGCTCCAGGTCATCTGTCATTTCAATTTTCCACCTTACTGTCAGGCTAACTGCTCTGTCCTCCGTAATAAGGACAGTTTGACATTTCTGACTAAAGGACATCTTGATCTGAAATGTTTATTCTACTTCTCTCTCCACAGTTGCCTGACTTGCTGGGCATTTCCAGCACATTATATTCTTATTGCTGTTTTCTATGTCTATGTTCACACATAAACCTTTGGACAAGACACCGGAGGAATGTGAGCATTGTATCTCAACAGGTTAAGTGGTTTAGACTGGTGATATTTAACTGTGATCCCCTGACCTTCTCTTCTTTTTCCATGTGGTTTGTGGAGGGGTGTTTTTAAGAAGGAATAGAGTTAAGTCGTAGAGTTATGAATTGCTATTTGTACTTCCTAAGTGCAATTGGCTGAAGACATAATTAACAATTATCTTATTGTTAAATACACAAATATGATATGTGTTTTCTTTTAACCTGAGTTCATTTGTTAGGTAAATTGGGGACTTTAATAGTTTGACTAAATCATTTCACATTTGTGATCACTCCAGAAATGTCACGTTTGATCAAGAACACTTTCCTTACAAGTCATGACGCTAATATCTGAAATTTCAAGGAGTTCAGTAGAGAGTCGGGATTGGCCATCGTGTCACACTTTCAGGCAATGGATTCCAAATTCCTAATGCACTCTGGGTGAAATGAGTTTTCCCTTAAATCCCCCTTAAACATCCTATCTCTTATCCTCAATCTGTGTTCCCGCTTATGTACCTCTCAACTGAGGGGAATAAGGACTTTCTCTATCTGACCCTTCATGACCATTTCTGTTCCAAAGAAGACAACTCTGACCCATCCACTCTTACCCTCAAACTAACATTCTCCAATCCAGGCAACATTCTGGTAAATTTCATCTGTACCTTCTCTAGTGCAATCATATCTTTGCTATAAACATAGAGACCAGAGCTGTACACAGCTATGGCCGAAGTGGAATTTTATACAGCTCCAGCCTATCCCATTCCTCCATGTTTTCTAGAGATGTGTAATAATCTGTCCAAACAGGTTGATTAGAAAAATACTTGAGAAGTTATGTCACCTAGGGGAGGCGATGATGTAGTGGTATTATCACTGGGCTGTTAATCCAGAGACCCAGATAATGTTATGGGGAACCAGTTCGAATCCTGCCATCGCAGATTTTGGAATTTAAATTCAATATAATATCTGGAATTAAGAGTCTAATAATTATCATGAAACCATTGCTGATTGTCAGGAAAAACCCATCTGGTTCACTAATGTCCTTTAGGGAAGAAAATTGCAATCCTTACCTTATAGAATCCCTACAGTGTGGAAACAGGCCCAACAAGTCCACACCAACCCTTGGAGCATCCCCCTATAACCCACCTAAGCTACACATCCCTGGACATTATGGGCAATTTAGCATGGCCAATCCATCTAATCGAGGCATCTTTAGACCATGGGAGGAAGCCAGAGCACCCAGAGGAAACCCACACAGACAGGGGAGAATGTGCAAACTCCACACAGACAGTTGCCGGAGGGTGGAATCAAACCTGGGTCCCTGATGTTGTGAATCAGCAGTGCTAACCACTGAGCCACTGTGCCTTACTTGGTCTGGCCTACATGTGACTCCAGATCCACATCACCGTGGTTGGTTCTTAACTGCTGAATGGGCAATAAATGCTACCTAGCCAGCAACACCCTCGTCTCACAAAAAAAAATTTAAATAGCATTTTCGGTGTGTCAGTCAATATGTGTGGGAGAGGTAAGTTGGTAAAGTGTCAGCTGGTGGGGTTGTAGGTGCAGAATTGCTTGAGAGTCAGGTAATGTGTGGTGAGATAACAAGGTGGAGAGCTGGATAAACACAACAGGCCAAGGAGCATCAGAGGAGCAGGAAGGCTGACGTTTCGGTCCTAGACCTGAAGAAGGGTCTAGGCCAGAAACGTCAGCTTTCCTGCTCCTATGATGCTGCTTGGCCTGCTGTGTTCATCCAGCTCTACACCACGTTATCTCAGATTCTCCAGCATCTGCAGTTCCTACTATTTCTGAAACAATGGGTGGTGAGGTTGTGTCTGATCTAGTTGATAGGAGGGAGGAGGTTAGTCACAGTGTTTAGAGGTAGGGACTCAGGTGATCATGGAGGGTTGGATCGTTGGTACGGTGAGGTGTGGAGTCAAGAGTCAGAGGGTTAGGATGGAATCAAGTGTGACAAAGAACAAAAACAGCATGTCACAGGAACATGCCCTTTGACCCACCAAGCCTGTGCCATTCTAAATTAAAAATAGGGTGGCACAGTGGCCCAATGGTCAGCATTGCTGCCTCACAGCACCAGGGATCCATGTTTGATTCCACCCTTGGGTGACTGATTGTGTGGAGGGTGCACATTCTCCTCATTTCTGCATGGGTTTCCTCCCACAGCCCAAATGTGTGCAGGCTAAGATGGATGGGGCACTGGAAATGCAAGGTTGTGGGGTATGTCTTTGGAGGGTTGGTGTGGACTTAATGCTCTGAATGGCCCGCTTCTACGTTGTAGGGATTCTAAAAACCTTTTACCTCCACTCGGTTGGTATCGCCTCTACTGTCTGCCTGTTGGTATACCTATCGAGATGCCCTTTAAGCATTGCTGTTGTATCTGTTTTTACCATCTCCCCTCCCAGCACATTCCAGGCAATTTACCACCCTGTGTGGAAAAAAAATGGCGTTCGGAAAGTCATGAAGGATTCCAGGGTTGGGGCTAATTCAGAGGATTATGTGGATTTGGAGGGTAGTCACATTGGAGATTTATTTTTGGAGTGGAAGAGGGTGGTGCTGCAAGATGTTAGTCAAGCTTTATAGGTAAGTGAGGGTTGGGGGAGCTTGTATAAATTGCCAGGATTTAGAATTTGTTTCAATGCGTCTAATATTTCGTGAGTAAATACCCAGGTGAGTGAGTCAGAACCTTTTAAGTCTCTGACCAACTCAACAGTTGGAGTCTTTCTCGGAGGCTACCAGACGTAGGGTAATTGCCCATCAGAAATTTTTAAACATCCCGAATGATTTCCATGCTGTCATGCCACTGGGACTGCCGGGGAGTCCTGATGTGTATCTTCGGGGTACACTGGCTCTCTGGCCACCCTGCAACAGGAATATCTGGGCCACTGATCCGTATGTGACAGGTCTCTCAGTGCGTTATATTTTTGTTTTTAACCCAGCCTTTTGTGAAGCAAGCTCCGCAGGATAAACTGTATGAAATGGAGCACATTCCTGCTGCAGCCAGCCACAGGAAGCTGATTAGCTACCAGGCCACCAGGCCTTCTAACACCTTGAGAAGCAACACCCTCCCACATGCTTCAGGAAATGGGAGGGACTGGCCTTCTACTTCTCACCAGTTGTTACAGCTTCTAATTATTAACAACTCGGTGCCAGTCTGACAAGATCAGAATGAATGAAAGAAAAAGAAACAACTTGGGTGTCTTGAAGGGGCGGAAATAAAGCTTGCAGCTCAGCAAAGTTAAAATGCAGGTGAAATTAACGCCGTCAATTAATTCCCTCTTTGAATTTCACTGACAGCACATACTTTCCCTTTCTAACATTGATTCAGTTCTTGAGTGAGCTCCGCATTGTGTTGTGCTCCTCCACCAGGTACCAACATCTCGCCAAGACTGAAACTCAGCCTCCAGCCATGCGTTTGAGTGTTATGACAATTCCTCCTAGTGTACACGTGAGCCGTGGCTAAAGACCAGGGACCACCTCTGCTTTACACCTGTCTCTCCGGGAAACAAAGGACGCCAATGTTGTGACTTTAGAAGTCACTGTGCTGTTGCTCTTGGCGTGCAGCTGTGCAGCTGGGTGTGAAAGGTCTAAGGTCATTGTGAATCGTGTCAACATTTCAGATGTCAGATCAGTATCTGGAGTGTGATGTACAAGGCACCGCCCGCACCCCGACTGCGAAAGTTTAATGGCAGTTTTCGCCCTCTTGATTCTGCCGAAGTGAAGATGAAATGTCAGGCTGGTTAATCTGATCAAGAGGGGTACCACAGACTAGAGTACGCCATCAGAATCCTTTCCCCACCCACCTTTTCTGATGAAGCGTCTAGGCCCGAAATGTCAGCTTTTGTGCTCCTTAGATGCTGCTTGGCCTGCTGTGTTCATCCAGCTCCACACCTTGTTAGCCCCTCTAATGTCAGTCTTGGTGCTTGAGGTCATGGCATGCTGCTTTACCATTGTCTTTTAAGGTTACTTAACCTCAGGAGAGAGTTGTCCATGTTGATAGTCATTGTCTAGTTATCAATGGCACCCTGAGCTATAAAGGTCGAGCCATCAATGGTAAACCATTAAATAAAAAAAACAAAAGAACAGCAGGTGCTGTAAATCAGAAACAAAACAGAAATTGCTGGAAAAGCTCAGCCTGTCTGGCAGCATCTGTGGAGAGAAATCAAAGTGAACATTTTGTGTTGAAAGACCCTTCTTCAGAACTTAAGAAAAAGAGCTGAGGAAGGGTCACTCGACCCAAAATGTTAACTCTGATTTCTCTCCACAGATGCTACCAGACCTGCTGAGCTTTTCCAGCAATTTCTGTTTTTCTGTTGGGAATGGTAAACCAATTGGCCTTACAAACTCTGTCATTAACAATACTATTTATTGAATTAATGCAGCACCTTTTAACTGTTATATGTTCCAAGTAATCCATAGGTTCATCATCAGAAACCCTCACACTGGGCTAAAGAAGGAGACATTAGGACAAACCATCAAAATTAAAGAGATAGGTTTTATATATTTTCTTATCAACCTGTTCAGAGATGTTAGTGCACAGCTCGGATGCAGTTGGGACTAGAAGAGGATGTTATTACAGGAACTGAGAGGGGCAAAGACAGAGGAGGTTGTAAAGTAACCATCCTCCATTTTACCCCAGCTATTACCACAGTGTATATGCCATGGAGCAAATCTCATGAATACACAACTAGTAGGACCTTCTGTAAACTGCTTTCAGACATGCCTCTGAAATGGTGAAAGCCGATTGAAATAGAACTCAAAGGAGGCGTTTGTGTCTGTGCATGGAATTAATTGCTCTCTATATTGGATTCCTGCCTATCTCAGGCCCATGGTGAAAAACAAACTGTTTTGTGTGATATAACGGTGAGAGACTGAAATTTTCATGCAGCTGTTATGGTGGGTGCGAGAAACGTTCATGTCATTAACTATTTGTTAACCTGGGCTGTCAAATCCCCAGAGTGGTGTGAGACTGCTTTGGGAGGTGGTGTTTTCTTGAAGTGTTATTAATAGGTTTATTCCTCTTGAGGGTGGGATGTAAATTGCACGTACGCTGTTATATTCATTTAATTAGTGTGAGCATGGTCACAGAAGAAATGCAATAGCCCTGTTAGTGATGGATCAAGTTCTTTAAGACTACCTTCAAGTTAGTCAATGGATACTCCTCAGCAATATGAGTCATTGTTTGGATTGCACCATAGCTGCAGTCTGGACGGCATTGGCAACCCCACAGATGTTGGGTAGCTGTTCTGCTACAAGTTAGAAAATGGATGAGAGAGAGACAGACCATTTAATCAATTTTAATGCATCCATTCACAATTATCCTGTCTCCCCCCACCCAATATAATAAATACAAAGAATTGTTAGCTAATTCCAGGTTTTTTTGTATTTTACCACAAGCCCTGCATATTCATTCTATGGGCAGAGTTTTGGGTCCCCTGCTGGGTCCAGGAATGCAGTTGGGCCAGGTCTGTAAACCTGTTGATATACCCATTGTCTGTCTTAGTCATGACTCTGGGCCATTTTGTGTGGAGTAGGGATGGGGGAATGGCATGGCTATCTCTTTGCACACAGCAGGCAGTTGACACGGCTCTCCCCCCTCATTATTGACCTGAGGAGCTGGATCTTCCTCCCAGGATATGGCAGCAACCACTAACCCTCCCACACAGGACATTCTCCCACCCCACCCATGTGGTGGCCTCATTTCAAGAACTATTTTTTAACATATATAAAATTTGGTGTATTCATAGCATCCCTACAGTACAGATAGAGGTCATTCAGCCCATTGAGTCCGCATTGATCATCCAAAGAGCATTCCACCCTGAACTCCCCCACTTTAGTCCCATGGCCAATCCACCTAACCTGCGCAGAGTCAAACAGCATGGAAACAGGTCCTTTGGTCACACTAGTCCACTCCAACCATGTCCCCAAACGAAACTAGCCCCACCTGCCTACATTTCGCCTATATTCCTTCCAAACCTTTCCTATTCATGTATTTATTCAAATGTCTTTTAAATGTTGTACCTGTACCAGCATCTATCACTTCCTCTGGCAGTTCGTTCCACACATGAACCACTCTCTGTATAAAAAAAGCTGGCCCTTATGTCCTTTTTAAAAATTTCCCCTCCCTACGTAAATACATGCTCCCTGGTTTTGACATTCCCCCACCTGCAGGGAAAGGCCCTTGCTATTCACCCTATCTATACCCTTCATGATTTTATATACCTCTATAAGGTCACTACTCAACCTCCAATGCTCCAGAGAAAAAAGTTGCAGCCTATCCAGCCTATTTTTATAACTTGAACTCTTCATCCCCAGCAACATCTTGGTAAATCTTTTCTGAACCCCCTCCAGTTTAATAATATCCTTCCTATAAAAGGGTGGCCAGAACTGCACACAGTACTCCAAAGGGTACTCACCAACATCCCATACATCCTCAACATGACATCCCAAATCCTATAGTCAAAGGTTCGGGCAACAAAACCCGGTGTGCAAAACATCTTCTTAACCACACTGGGATGCAAACTTCAAAGAATTGTGTACCTGAATCCCTGGGTCTCTCTGCGCTACAACATTATCAGGGCCCTATCATTAATTGTATAAGTCCTGTCTTTGTTTGTTTTACCAAATGCAATACCTCAAATTTATCCAAATTAAACTCCATTTGCCACTCCTCAGCCCATTGATCCAACTGATCAAGATCTCTTGAAAGGAACATTCCCTCTGGGACACCCTTTTCCATCCCTCAATCAGCCAACCTTCTGTGAGCGTAGCAAATGCAAAACTTGCTCTTTTATCGATTCGTTGCAATGCAGAAGGAGAACATTTGGCCTGTTGAGTCAATACCAGCTCTTTGTTGAGCAGTCTAATCTATTCCTACCCCAGCTCTATGCCTGTAGCACTACAAGATAACTTACCCTTAAGTACCTATCTAAATTGCTTTTGAAATGGAATTTCATCACCTTTGCTTTCACTACACTGGTGGCCAATGTGTTCCAGGTCATTACCACTTGAAGAGTAAAGGATTTGTCCTCACATTCATAGAGATGCTTAATAGACCAGAATTAGAGGCATTCATGTACCTTGGACCTTTGAGGGAATAGCAGAGATAGGAAAGGGTGAAGCCATAAAGGGATTTACTGCTGGGAGATATCTGATATAGTGGTGTGGGAGCGGAAAGATAAATTATTGCAAGTAATGCTCCAGCTACAATTGGCTAGTTAAGAGTAGAACCAGTCAGTCCCAGCCAGTTGGATGACAGAAGAGAGGCTTTGGAAGAGGATGTAGTCAACTACATCAAAGGCTGTGTACAGGTTGAGAAGGATAAGTAGGGATGGTTTACTTCTGTCCATCTCATAAGGATATCAGCTGTGATGCTGATAAGAGTGGTTTATTTTATTTGTTCATGGGTTGTGGGCATTGTTAGGTATGCCAGCATTAATGCCCATCCCTAACTCTACAGAGGCCAGTTAAGAATCAAACACATTGCTGTAGGTCGAGAGTCATGTATAGGCTAGTTGGGATAAGGACATCAGATTTCCTTCACTGAGAACATTAGTGAATGATAGGTTGTTTTGACAATTGGTAGTGGTTATGTGGTTGCCATTATGATGTGAAATAGGGAATTCAAATTTTCTGGCCCAGCAATGAAGAATGATTGGCTGTATATGTCAAAGTTAGGATTGTGAACAACTTGGACACAATGCTTATTGAATCATTATTTGGATAAAAATAAAGTGCAGGGGTATGGGGAGAAGGAAGGAGATTGCTACGAGGTAATAGGATCAGCACAGGCACAATGGTCTTCACTGATGTTGATGCTGGTATTTGAACTGTTGTTTCATGATCCATAGCCTTTGCTATTCGGTTGAGATTCTGTGGTTCTGATCTTTCAACCATAATTGATTTTGAGCATTCAGGGTGAAACAGTCCTTCTAGTGTCCTGAGATAATGGGAACTGCAGATGCTGGAGAATCCAAGATAATAAAGTGTGAAGCTGGATGAACACAGCAGGCCAAGCAGCAGCTCTGATGAAGGGTCTAGGCCCGAAACGTCAGCTTTTGTGCTCCTGAGATGCTGCTTGGCCTTCTAGTGTCCTGTTTCCTTTTGTCTGGCTGCGTCCCCTTTTCCAGCAGTGCATTCAGTATAATGGGAATTGGGCTCTCGTGTTGTGGCTATACAAGACATTGGTGAGGCCACTTTTAGAATATTGCATTCAGTTTCAGTCTCCCTGCTATAGGAAAAATATTGTTAAATAAGAATCCAAAACTAGAGAGCACAGGTTTAAAGTGAGCAGGGAAAGATTTAAAAGGGACCGAGGGGCAACATTTTCACATTGAGTTTGATGCGTGTATGGGACAAGCTGCTAGAGGAGGTGGTGGAGATGGGTACAGTCACAGCATTTAAAAGAGATCTGGATGGTTACATGAATAAGAAGGAGTTAGAGTGATATATGCCAAATGCTGGCAAATGGGATGAGATCAGTTTAGGACATGTGTTCAGCATGGATGAGTTGGGTCAAAGGATCTGTTTCTGTGCTGTGTGACTCTACTGAATGAGAGAGTTCCTTTACCTGCAAGGAAAATAATGTTTTTTCAACTGTGATCTGCACAGCATAGATCCATAGAATAGATCCATAGAATCCCTACAGTGTGGAAACAGGCCCTTCAGCCCAATAAGTTCACATGAACCATCAGAGCATCCCACCCAGACCCATTCCCCAAACTCACGTAATCTACATATCCCTAGTGTATGGCAAGATTGATATAAATGAGAACATTCGGTCCCACTAACACACTGTAATGGAGTTGAAACTGACTTTTATAGCCTCTATCCATGTGCATTTTTCAAAGCGAATAAACAAAAATGGATCTGCAGTTTGGGGCATAATCCATAGGGAGCAGCACAGTGGTGGGCGCTGCTCTCTCCTAGGACCAGGCTCCTGGGCTCATTTCCAGCTTTTGGTGACTATCCACGTGGAGTTTGCACATTCTCCCTATGTCTACGTAGGTTTCCACCAGGTGCACTGGTTTCCTTCTTTTTATTTTATTTATTAACAGGATGAGGACGTTGCTAGCTAGGCAGCATTTATGGTCCATCTCTAATTGCTCAGAGGGTCATTCAGAGTCAGCCACACTGCTGTGCGTCTGGAGTCACATGTAGGCCAGACCAGGTAAGGGTGGCAGTTTCCTTCCCTAAAAGACATCAGTGAAGCAGGCGGGTTGTTCCAACAATCAACTATGGATTCATGGCCATCACTAAACTCTTAATTCATTTATTGAATTCAAATTTCACCATCTGCCATGGCAGGATTTGAACCCAGGTCCCCAGAATGTTATCCTGGTCTCTGGATTAACAATCCAATGATAATACCACTAGGTCATTGATTCCTCCCACAATCCAAAGAAGTTAGATGGATTGCCATGATAAATTACCTTGTAGTATGCAAGGATGTGGAGTCTGGGTGGATTAACCATGGTAAATGCAACTTTATGAGGATAGAGTGGGAGACTGGATCTGGATGGGATTGTCTTTGGAGGATCAGTGCAGATTCGATGGGCCAAATGGCCTCTGCCTGCACTGTAGGGATAAATGAATTAGCAGAGAGTCATCAGTTCCTTGCTAACTTTGTTGGGACAAGACATCACAGTCCAGTCCATCTTTACTTGCCTCATTCCCCCTTTGAAGGGCTGTTGTTCAAACCTTCCTTTGCAACCGTAGATTTGACATCCCATGTGTCTGTCTCTCTTTACAGACAGTTATTCAATTTACAGCCACAGCCATTTTTGACTGTATCAGCTCTATATTCAAGAAAATGTTTTAGAATGACCCCAATACTTGGGCACAATGCCACTGTGGACACAAGAGACCAGAACAAGGGGTGTCATCCCTTCCTTTTTCCTTTTAGCTCAAGCTGGTGAAAAATCAAGCATGCATTTTTGAAATGGAGTTGGACACAAGTCCTTAACCAACTATAATTTGTCCAGTTAAGGACCTTAACAGGTGAAAGAGTGAGTGGGTCTCCTGATGACCAACCCATCAACTGTATTATGGAACAGTGGGCAGGAAGGCAGCTATACAGCCACCTGTCAGAATTTAAGAGACCCCTCTCCTTGTCTGCAAATACACAGAGTTGGGGGCTGTAAATCTCCCATCTTTTGCTCTCTTTAGAGACGTCACCCAATCTGCAGCATGCTTGGGCATTTTATTTTAAATTTGCATCTGTTTATCCCAGGAAACAAGCCTGCCTCATCTCTTCAGATTCGCAGGAATGTCATGCAATACTGCGTGCTAGTCTTCCATTTTCTACACTAGACTTTCTGCAATAGTTCTGAGTAAAACCTTTTGCAGTATTCAAAATCACTTGTATTGGAATCCTATCCTTAACTTGCTCCCATCTGGAAACGAACTTGGATCACAGAGGGCTCCTGTGGAATCCTCCAGGATGTGACAACGGCTTTAATGCGTTTAATTAGCCTGAATCAACTGCTAACTTGACCTTACAGCCAATTAACAGATCACAAAGGATTTTACAATTCATTCTTGACAGATGAGCATTGTGAGTAGATATCACCCAACTTCTTGAAATGCTGCAGTCCATCTGGTGGAGTTAATCCAACAGTATTGTTCGTTGTGGGTGTTCCAAAATTCAGATCAAATGATGATGGAATACTCAAGGTGGGTTGATATACGACTTGTGGGTGGTAAACTGCCTTGTTCATATTGGTCTTTTTTTTTTCTTTATTCATTAATGGGATGAGGGTGTTGCTAGCTAGGCAGCATTTATTGTCCATCCCTAATTGCCCAGAGGGCAGTTCACAGTCAACCACATTGCTGTTGGTCTGGAATCTCATGCAGGCCAGACCAGGTAAGGATGGTAGTTTCCTTCCCTAAAAGACATGAGTGAACCAGAATAACCCTGCTGAATAACCCTTGCTGAGGTGCTGCATTGCATTATGTATATGGAATTCCAGGGATACAGGCAAGTTTTAGTTCATTTCTACCTCATACAAGTTGCTGATATGAAGACCACTAAATTTCAAGGTATCCAATCACTGAGACCAATGTGCTGAGAAAACAGTCCAACTGGACCATCATGGAATGGAAAGATCACCAATATCTTCTTAAACCTGTTTTCCTGTCCCCTCAACCCTCACCTCCAACGGCAATTGTGAGGCGTTATTGAACTTCTTTGGACCCAAGGTTGAAACAATCTATCTCCCTTTGCTACACCTTTCTTGTCCAATAGTTCACTGAACCGAGCTTTCTTAAATGCTCCACCATTTATGGAAGCTTGGTGAACTTGGTGAAGCTTACTGAACTGACATATGCTTTCCTCTAATTCTGGCGCTCATGCATCTAACTGCCCTTGTTGGCATGGCAGTGGGTTGTTTAGGCTCAAAACTCATCCTCCGTACACTTCTCCCACCCACTACCCCACTTTCCCCTTTTAAGACACACCCTGAAACTTACCTCTTTGATCAAAAGTCACCTAAACCGATAACTCCTTACCTAAACACCCTCTAATCTTTTTTGCGGCTGCTTCTCTGAGGTCTGTACATGGCTGGGAGCTCTGGAACCAGATGTCTATGTGTTTGCATTCTAAGCAGTGTGCACAGAACCTCTGAGTGGCTACATGGCCCTGCAGCTTCAAGGGAACTTTGCCCCTTACGTGGCTTGGCGTCACACTGTGTTTTACAATTATCCAGTGAATCACCTTGGGATACTTTACAACGTGGAGGGATGAATGTCAGCTCCAGAATGAGAACACTCTTCCAAAGAAGAGTCATACTTGACTCAAAATGCTAACTCAATTGCCCTCTCCACTGATGCTGCCAGACCAGGTCCTGCAACATTTTTTTTATTATTTGATATTTCTACGCTTTTCCTGGAGAGTGCTATAGGATGCTTTACATCCATGAAATGATCAGGCCTTTAAACTCATTGGTTAAACACCGCATCTGAAAGAGAGTGGCATCAACAGTGCTGTACCCCCTAAGTACTGCATTCAAGCACTGGAAAGGAGTAAGAATGCCAAACTGGTATACACCCTTTCATACTGAGGCCATTGAAACATCGGAGATATGACATCTCTGGAGCCAATCCTATCATTCATCTAGATCTCAGGCCTGGTTTGGGATCAGTACAGGATATCTTGATGAGAGTCAATTCTCCACTTTCTATGAGAATGAAACGGTAATGAGTGATTTTTTTTGTGAAGACAACTTTAGCTGAAATTCTTCCCTCTGACAAATTTCTCGCTTTCAGTTTCCCTCTCTCAGCTTTTGCAACAGGCTTTTTTCAAAAATAAAACAAAATGCATGGCGACTGGATCCAAACCATTCGGCAGCTGATACAATGCATCGTTGCTAAGTATTGGAACAGTGCATTTGTTATTATTGGACGACGTGCAGCCTTTCCTCCCAACCCCTCTGGTTTGTACAGTCCCCGGTCCTTCCGGCCTGTCAAAGGGATGATTGGCAGCAACAGCACGCGAACAATAAACAGAGACGAGCGATACATGGAGACTCTTATCAGTTGGAAGAGCGCAGAAAGTCCAATCGAAAGGACGAGAGAGAAACTCCCAACATCCACTCACCAGCCTCACTGCTCCTGGTTCACGGTGAGTGCGTTGGCTTAGGAACCAAGCGTCGCTTTCTTAAAGCAGAGCTGCCTTTTGCAATGAGGCGGTGGGCTCTGCCCTCTTGTCACTTTCTGGGTGAAAGGATTTCAATTTTGCAAATAATATCGCTGAGTGAAAAGTATTGAACTCCGTGTTGTGTGCATGTGTGCAACCCCAGAGATTCATATCGTGTCACATAATATTTCCAGAGTACAGTTTTCTTCTTTTAATTAAATCACGCAAAAAGTGGGAATTCCCTCCCTACCCCCAGTACGTTTAATTCGCGTTTGACTGGGAAACAAACTTTTCTGGTTAACTCGCCGACGTTGTTAGTTCTTGGTATTTGGCAAACGTGGACTCAGAAACAAAAAAAAACAGACAAGATTGTGAATGAATTTCTCTCCCCATCAAACAATCAAACTTTCATTCGTTTTCTATTAAACTCATTTCATTGTGATTACTTACAACTGTCGTACCAAATATAATTTTATTCTTTCCGTCTGGAGCAAGTTATTTTGGAAAAAAAGTGAATCGAAACCTATCATTCTTAAACTTGAGGGAGTGGTATGAAAAAGTGTTTTTTTAATAAAAGAAAACAAAATACTGCTTTAATTCAAAGCGTAATAAGCTGAAAGTGGTTCTCTAACATGCAATCTGATATAAAGTTCGGATTTGTTGCGTTTTCAACTTTTGACTGGGTAAAGTGTGTATATTTTCCCTTTCAATCTTTTTCTTAAAAATATCTTAAATTAGCTTTTTGGAGTAATTTTATTTTTCTATTTTTAAAACTTTGGACTTTGGCTCATGGACAAACTTCACTGCACGTTCAAACTGATCCCTTCTCTCTCTCTTCCTTTTTGCTTCTGTGTGCAGCGGGGGGGGGGGGGGGGTGGAGGCGGGCGGTGAGCAGACAGTAGGATACTTTAGAGAAAATTACAATAATTTCCGTTCTGTGGTTTACTTACAAATGAACACATCCTGTCCTTTTGTGAGGCTCAGGGCGCCTGGCAGGCGGGCTGTCTGCACCAGCCCTGCTTAAAGAAAGAGTTCTGCTTCCCCCTCCCAGCTCATACAAATTCAATCCATTCAGCCTTCCTCTCCCGCACTGCCACCTAAATATTGGCCCCCGATGCCACATATTCTGATTTGGTTAAAAACATGAAGCCGACCGTTTTTATTAATTTACATCGTCGAAGTAAAATCGTTTGGCATTACCCTCCTCGTAGACTTTTCGACCCACTCATTCTTTTTTTAGCGTTAGAACCTCAATATGTTAGTCATTGTTTACCTACTTCAATTGTTCAACAGCGACTAAGGTTTATTGTCCTTCGCTCCTTTAACGTGTGGAGAGATTAAGGGGGTCAAGTTCCAATATATTTCCCCTAGCGTTCACCAACACGAAGAAAAAGGCTTTAATTATTTTTGTCCACTGTGAAGAAATGGAACGCTTTATTATTTCACGCCTTCAGTAAACCAATGTCAGGATTTCACATTTTATCCCCGCCCTTACCATGCCCTGATTTCGGCCACAGTATTGCACACAATTGAGATATGAGGCCACTATGTTCCCTCCATTTGCAGGAAGAAGCTGACTGACGTGTGTGTCTATGTACTGCTTTTTAGTTGCTTGAAATCACGTCCCTTTTACCACACAAAAAAAACACCACGGGATTCCTGGATTTTTACAAATGGTTGCTGCATTCCTCGATTCTGTTTGTTTGTTATCAAGGCAGCCGGTTTTATGGTGACCCAATAAATCAAGTCCAACGTTGATTACATGAGATTCTCAGATTTTTTTTACCCGTGTTCTGGGGATTTACCCCGACGTCGACCGTGAGAGGCTACAGTAACATATTTATAAATGCAAACCATTGGGGTTTTTCTGGGCCAGTGCTGAGGAAAGTCTGCCACAGTTACTGGAGTCACATTTTCATAAAAGTCTACCACTGAAGGTCATTCTTACTTCATAACTTGTACGTTAAGGGCCTCTGGATAGTATATTTTGTTATAATCCTAAATTGAAGCAGTCATTATCGCTAAGGCTGTGTGAAGAATGTAAATGCTTCAGTTGGTGTACAAACAGGCGCCAGTGCTTTAAATTAATAAAAACAAAAATAATGATATAAATCTGTTGGACTTATTCCCACAACTTTACTGCCTTTGCTGTTATTAGTCCAAAGCCTTTTTGGGGGGCTGCAGAGATGCATTCCGATTCCTTACAAGAGCACTCTGCTTGATGCAGTTGTCTTTATAGATATAAATGTATGGAATACAACATGCAAAGCTCATGGCTAATCTGATCAAGGCCTCAATAACAAATTGCTGCCTGCTCATGATAAACATTGAACACACTTCTATGCGCGCAAACTCACTGAGCTCTCTCTCACATTTATCTCCACAGGACCCTATGAAAATTGGTGTGTTTAGAGTTCGGAAGAAGGGTCATTTGACCCAAAACATGAACGTTGCTTTCTCTCACACAAATCTGCCACACTTGCTGAGTTTTTCCAGAAATTTCTGCTGTAGTTTCTAATTTCCAGCATCCACAGTTCTTTGGGTTTTTTGCTGATGAGAATTCTGTCTTCTCTCAAAATTAAATTGAAATCAGGCCATCTCGTCAGTGCCTCCTCACTGTAAATGCAGCTAAGTCCATCCAATTCTCCTGCCCTTTCCCCACAGTTTTGCATTTTTGATTCTCCTCAGAAACTTGTTAAGTTTCCACTTGAAAGCCCTGATTCTATCTGTTTCCAGCACACTCTTGGGCAGTGCATTCTTGATCCCAAGCACTCCTGTGGGGAAAAACAAGTTCTTCCTCATGTTGTTACTGCTTTGTGGCTTGAATTCAGAGATTTGGGTCCTCAGTGAGTGAGGCTAGGGAACAAATAATTGGGAACCAGGAAATTGTGGAGGAATGACTGAATACTTTGTATGAGTATTGCCTGTAGAAGAATAGTATTCTAGAACACAAATTAATCAAGGGGCAAAAAGAGAGGATATGGATATAATAACTATCTCTTGAGAAATAGTACTATGGAAACTAATGGAGCTAGTCCCCTAGACCTGATAGGATGCATTCTAGGATATTAAAAAAATGTAGCTACAAAGATAGTGGATGCATTGTTGGTAAACTTAGATTCTGGAGGAGTCCCAGAGCATTGGAAAGCTGCCAATGTAACTCTTTATTTAGAAAGGGAAGGAGACAAAAACATGTCAGTTTATAAATAGACCAGTTAGTTTAACAGCTGTCATTGGGAAAATGTTAGAGTCTATTATAAAATTGTAATAGCAGAGCATTTAGAAGTACACAGTATGATTAAACAGAGTCAGTGTGGCTTCATGAAGGAAAAACCATGCCTCATAAATTTAACAAAATTCTTTAAGAAGTAACAATCAGCCTAGATAAAGGGCAACCAGTGGATGTAATATATTTTGCATTTTAAGAAGGCATTTGATAAGATACCAGATATATTTGAATTTTAAGAAAGCATTGATAAGGTGCCACATGTTAAGCTCCTTGAAGGAGAAGAGCTCATGGTGTTGGAGGTACTAGATTAGCATGGATAGAGGATTGGCTAATCAATAGAAGACAGAGAGCTGGGATAAGGGGGCATTTTCAAGATGGCAGCCTAACTAGTAGAGTGCCACAGGAATCAGTGCTGGGGTCACAATTATTTACAAATATATCAATGACCTGGATGAGGAAGTGAAGATATTACAGCTAAGCTTGCAAGTGACACAAAAATAGATGAGAAAGCAAACAGTGAGATGGACACACAGAGTCTGCAAAAGGGATGTAGACAGATTAGACAAGTGGGCAAAACCTTGGCACATGTGTTACAAGGTAGGAAAATGTGAGGTTATGCACTTCAGCAGAAAGAATGGAGAAGCTGAGCATCACTTAAATGGAGAAAGACTGCAGAAAACTACAGCATGGAAGAATTCAGGAGTCATATGTAGGAGAGTCTAGGATCAGAGGACAAAATCTTAGAACAAACCCGTGTACAACAAAGATGAAGGTGGAATTTCTTCTTTTAGAGGCTAGTTAATCTGTGGATTTGTTTACCGCAGAGGGCTATAGTGGTTCAGTCACTAAGTATGTTCAAAGCTGAGACAGAGATTTTTGATCAGGAAGGCAAGTAAGGATCATGTGGAAAAGGCAGGAAAATTGAGCCGAGGATTATCGGATCAGCCATGATGTCTTTGAATGATGGAGCGGGCTCAATGAGCTGAACTTCTACTCCCACATTTTATGGGCATATTTGCAGTGATTCAGATGAAATTTCTTGTAAAATTTGCCCCCAAATGTCTCATATAATAGTTTCAACAGTTTCAGTAAAGATGGAAGAAAAGTAAATGGTGCTGTAGCATTTTTTGGTAAGCATTAGATTTTACCAATTTGATGACAGCTCATTTAAAAAATGGACATTCTTCAGAGCTGGAAGGTGCAGTTCTGAGCTTTTTAGTTCAGTTTTTTTTGTTGCATGGCCTTTCTTTCCATGTTTTTCAAGATTTTCAACAAGATGGAGGTAAATTTGACAGTGTTTCATAAAAGTGAAGCATCTTGAAGCAACAACGTCATCTGTTTATTCTGAGGGAGTATAGGGACCAGAGATTTTGCTAAAGCCTGTCAACTGAAGACATAAACAGTGATTACTTTTCTACTGTCCTAACATTCCAATAGAATCAAACAATCATTGAGCTGAGGCCAAGCTGCAACTCAATGTATTGCACCAAGAGTTTTTTGTAAAGCATCTATACAGCTGCAAACAAATAGCACACCGTGCTTTAACTAGTTTAGTAAAAACTTTTGAATGATACTACATATGATTTTAAATGTTATAATAATTATTTTGTTTTAGACTCTCAGGGTACCTTTTCACCATTAATTCCCCTAGTCTCACTGTGCTCCCCAAACTCAGATGGAGCTCCTTTGCTTGTTGGGTTGTGCTTTGTGATTGTGCAACATAGTTGCTGTCAAGGCAGATCCTATTTCTAACAGTGAGGAGGTAAAAAAGCTTGCATTTATACAACACCCTTCTCAATTTCAGGATGTCCCAGTGCATTCACAGCCACTGAAGTATACTTATGTGCAGTTGCTGTTGCTATATAGAAACATACAATGGCCAGTTAGCGTGGAGCAAGATGCCATAAGAAGCATTAGGGTAAATGAGCAGGTAACCTGTTGTAGTGATAAAGAAGAATTGTTATATAGGTCTGGCTGGTCCAAGTGCCTCTTATATCTGCTCAGTGACATAGCTGAGGCAGTCAATTTAATACTTTAAAACAAATATAAGTTGCTGTGCAGGTCTTTTAAAATGTGAGCCAGTAATTCTATTTTGCCATTTTTCCTGCATAGATTCGCCGTGGTACTAATTTTGAAGGCTGCGTTGGTGTGGCAATGGACTGATGTAAGATTTCTATTCTCATTTCTAGCAAGATGTTAACAAAGTTGGATCTGTACTGACTTGTACTTAATAATTTCCATAATAGTTTCACCGGTTTCACGAGCTAATTTATGAAATATAGAATTGATTTGAAACTTTCTTGACATCTGGTTAATGCAACCTAGTGTTAGTTTGAGCTGTTCCGTAAGGTTTCTTAAACTTTATTGTAATGTCATTTTTTTGGCTCTCAAGGATACTGTGAAATGAATACTGTTCCATTCTTGGCACACCAGGTTACCATCAATTACTCTCAACTCAGATTATCGTGTTGACAGACGTTGATTAAACCTCGATCCAAAACTGCTCCCTCCTCTCAATCTCAGCATCAGATGTGCATCACCTTCTGACTTCTTTGAGATTGCCACATCATTTGTATTGAAATGTGGACATTTCTGTACTCTGGCTGTGGTCTGTTTGGTACTGAATCAAGGCTAGCTTAATTTATCACATTTAACATCCTCACAGCCAGCAGAGAGTCTGAATTTTAATTGTGCCATCCATCAGTCTGAATGTTAATTGTGCTTTTTAACCCCTTGCTGCACCCATTTATCTGTTCCTTAAGATATGGTATGTATAAAAATAACACGTAGCATTTTGATTTATTTTAGTTAGGTTCTGTGATAACAATGGGCACAAAGAGCAGACACAGACATGATAAAAAGACTGGTTTTCTTCTGTGCTATATGAGTCTCATGATCCCTATCGGTGTGATTGAGTCAGGTTGTGTGTGTTATTCTTTGTTAACAGCAATATTTTGACAGTAGGAAGAACCGAAGGCCTCTTTAATAAACACTGATGGAGTCCTCTAAGCCAATTCTGTTATTCAATGGCTAGTTTTCTACTTAAATACAATTTTCCTGCAGTACCCCCAAGCCTTCATGTTTTAATATGTCTTCCAATGTCAGCATTGAACATATTCTTAGACTTAATCTGCACAGGCGTCAAAGGCAAAGAATTCCAAAGATTCACCACCCTCTGAGTGAAGGAATTCCTCCTTCACTTAGGCCTAGTTGCCCTGCCCCATATTCTGACACTGTGTCCTGATACAAATGTCCATATGCAGAATGTTCTTTCCTGCATGTATCCTGCTGATTTCTATAAGGAACTCAAAAGTTTGCATGAGATCATCTCTCAATCTTCTGAACACTGGAGAATATAGGGCCAGTTGGTTGCACCAAACACTCCATCCCAGGAATTAGTTTGATGAAACTTTATTTAAGTCCCTTGAACCTTTGTTGCAAACCACCTCGATCTTACGTATGATATTCTGATATATAATAAATAAGCTTATTATTGGTGTATACCCATTATACAAGTATATGGCAAAAAGTTTTACTATTTGAAGAAAATGGGCATATGTGTCTATGATTTCCCAAAGTTGCAATTTAGGCAAAAACTTAAACTCCTACACTCAAGATGTTTGTTCTACTGTGTTTTCCTAATTATAGATTCTAAATGTCAAAGATAGCAGTGTCACAAAGATATCTAGGCAAAATGTAATGCTTCCCAAATGTGCTTTACACACAAAACATATACTGGTACAGTTGACTAACAGGTTAACAATTTTATTTTCCCAACAATTTTGTCTTCAGTTTCCTTCCTTCCTTCATTGCCAGGAGGCATTGCCTGTTTATTGTGATGTTATTCCAAAAGTGACAGGCAGCCTCAAATTTCCTCCCAAATAATGGTTATTCATAGCTAAATCAGTCCAGTTGTGAAAGTATAATGCAAACTCAAATCTCATCAACCCAGATGGCATTAGTGAGCTAGTTGACAATGGCTGGCCTCACAACCAGTCTAATTTTGGCTGCATCCAGAATCCAGAATATCTTCCCCAAGAATCACTGCAGAGTGAATTGTACATCTTCCTGTCTTCTGTTTCAGGAATCCTGGAGCTAAGGACCTTCCCAGACTAAATTCAAGTGCAATATTCAGGGAGTACAACACTATCAGATGTGTCACCCTTTGAATGACACGTTAGACTGCCTGATGCACCATTTGGACATTAAGAATTCCATGGCATTATTCACAAAAGGGCAATGAATGTTTCTCATCGCATTTCTCTGTCAGCCAATGGTACCAAACAAAAACCAAATTGACGGTTATTCATCATTACTGCTGCTGAATCACATTCAACATAAAATAACTGCTGCATTTGATAGGTAACAACAACAAAACAATATTGTGACTACATTAGCACTTAGTGTTAATTCTGAGAGTCGTGATAACATCCTATGCATGTAGATTTATATAATTAAATATATGGGAATTGTTCAGTTTGGATACGGTTACCTTGATCAATAAATCATGTATATTTAGAAGGAAAAATGGCACAATATTGTACATGCATTCCATGATTATTACAGCATTTCAATATAACCAGGACGTTACCTTTGTACTTTTATTAATGTCTAGCAAGCTAAAAAAATCATTCTGGATATATCAGTGTATTCTAGTGCATCACATTGACAATACAGCTGTTTGTGTTATTTTTGGAATTGGTCAACTAAAAATGAAATAGACTGCGCATAACTATTTGCAAATTACCTAGTTTCATGGTTTTGGTTGCAACCTTGACCAATATTACATATTTCTTGGTAACAACTTTAACCCATTGAGGTAGAGTTATGATATTTTTCAGGTTACTCTTGCTTGAAACAGTGCTAAGTGAAATTAATGTCATCAGATTTTTATTTATTCTGAGCTGTCAAATAAGATATTTTGTTTTATGCATGGGGCATAGAATTACTTCTCACAGTTGTTTTTTCGCTGCAAAATGAACTGCTATTGTAGAAACTTAAACTTGTACCTTTAAAAGAGTGAAACTTGATAAACAATAAATGAGTTGGACAACATAAATTCATTTGCTATAGAATCATAGAATGCTACTGCACAGAAGGTGGCCATTTGGCCCACTGTGCCTGTAGTATCTCTTTAGATGAGCTATTCAATTAATCTCACTGTCCTGAAGTTTCCCCAGGGCCGTGTGCAATTCTTCCCTTCAAGTATTTATCAATTTGTATGTTTCTCTTGAATCTGCTTTCATCATTCTGTCAGGCAGTGCTCTGCAGATCACAGCAAATCTCCCATGGAAGGGCTGTTTCCTGATGTCTTTGATGCTTTTGTCAATTACCTTAAACATGAGTTCACTGGCTAATCACCTGAATGCTACTGGAAACCCTTTCTCCTTATTTACAATATCAAATTGCTTCATGGAATTGCACACCTCTCTCAAATCTCCTGTTTATCTTCCAAGCTGTAAGCTGAACAACTCTCACTTTACAAGGTATTTATAGCACAAAAATAAATCATTAGGCCCTACAGATCCATGTTGTACTTACGTTCCTCTGGGCTATTTCATATTCATCTTCATCTAACCCCAACAATGTGTATTATTTTAAACGTGCTCATTAATTAAGTAAAGATCAATGATATAAACTTCTCAATCACGATTGACTTTGCTGAAATATGAGAAGTAACAATTTTCTTACTAGTCTCATGAGACCTAAATATTGAATAAGTAGGTCAGGTTGGGCTCTAGCTAGTACCTGAGGTGGCAAAAATAAGTTTAAGATTAAACTGATGCATATGTTTAAACAAAACTTGAAAAGATAAATGTTCCTGAAACAGAACCATTGAAGGTAGAAATGGTCATGTTGCAGTTCCACAATGAGCAATCTGCCACTTCAAACATATTTTTAATTAAAAGTACGCATTCAGTTGATGCCAAGCAGCTCAGCACCCCTGCTGCATAGCAAGGGGCTGGCATTGTTTGATGTGGGTGGGCTGTGTGAGCACAATCTGTATGTTCCCACCCACCTGCATCCTCATTCTACGTCCCAGCCGCTGCATGGTAGAGAGGCAGAAGCACAGGCTTCCATTGGCATCTGTCACTCGAGCTAATCTGTACAGACGAAAGTTTCTTTGGATTAAGGAGACACGTAAGTAAAATCTGCTTTCATTTAAAGTACCTGCTGGAGGGATGGAAAAGTTCTCATTCTTACTGTGTGATGCTACTATTAAAAACAAATCACATGTGAAGGATGTTCAGTTTTCATATGTCCATTGATACTAATAAGCTACTATTAAATGTCCTTTATTTGGACCTGATACTGTACTAAGACTTATACATCTTAGAAGAATTTTACACTACCTCAGGGACTTGAGAGGATACTAAAGGATAAACTTTGGAACTTTAATGGTTTCATTCTGTGAGCTTCTAAGGTGCCTAAGGAAGAATTTAATGCCTTTTGAAACTTGTGCATTGTTGCATTTTATTACTCTGGATATTGCCTGGAATGTAAACTATAAATCATAATTTGTAGGTTAAGTTGCCTGTGAAATCTAGAATTGAAAATACATAACAAAGAAAGCAATCTGTTAATGAATACCTCAACTGACTAAATGTTGGAGCATTCTTAATGGTGTATCTGTGTTAAAATGGTTGAACATATATGATGAAATATGCTGCAATACCTAGAAAGTTACCGCAAAAAAGCTGTAAAAGTTTGAAAGGTTATACTACCTTTCCTTTTAGCTTTCATTGCAGAGTGGTTTGGAGTAGCAATAGACAGGTCCTGAAAAGTTCTGCCAGCTCTTGGCCCCCAGTCATCCTGTGCAAAATGTCTGAACATAATTATACTTACTTGTGGTTCAGTTGATTCATTAAACCTTACTTACTATTTATGATGTCCTTTGAACTCCTTAAATTGTGCTTTGACCATGCAGCACAGTTTTGAGTCTCCATTGTTCTTGCCTCGGTTGGAGTGTGCCTCACTGTGTTACACTTCAGTAAATGTGTTGATAGGATTCTATGCTTATCACTCACATTGTACTTGGTCTGTGCTCTGGTGTCACAACCCATGACTATGCTTGAATCAGTAATTGAGTAGAACCACTGATTGATAGTTCAACACCTGCAAAACACATAATTGAAAAACATTGTGGCTAATGGTGTAGTATAAGAACAGAGCTCTTTCACCTCTGGGACCAGGATTCTAATCAAATTAGTGTTGGGAGAATAAGAATGTCCTTTCTCTGTCTAGATTCTATCTGTGCTTTCACTGTAATCTCAGCAAATAGCTGACATGTGCTTTGCCTTTGGCTGCTATGTGTAATTGATCCAACAAACAGGGTACCAATGGAATCACAAAATTGGACATCTGTAAACCTGGTTTTTTTCATGCAACTGTTCGTGGAACTGGATGGTCATATTCCTGTGTAACCAAATCTTTGCATGATGCCACAGCTAGTCTGGCCTAGAGATGGGCATTCAGAAAGGCTAAATAGGGAAGAGTGGCCAGAGATATGCAATTTCCCTAAGTTGGGAAGTATAGGCAATCTTACTGAAAGATTAGAAGAATAGCTACCATTGGAAATGTGCTCACTTCTCCATTGCACAGTAGGAGCATTTTGGGGACTGGAGGGGTTTCTGGCAGCTTTTTGATCATCTGAGATATGGACTAACTTGAACTTTAAGAGAATGGGGAAATACAGTAAAAAGAATCAAGGAATATAATGACAGCCCATGTTGCTCATTGAGTGAGAGGAGCAAGAAATTTTCAGAATTTATACTGTTAAACTTAATTACCAGTTGGAAATGTGTTAATTATTATTCATTTATGTTTTGCATGTTGATCAGCTTTGTTAATAATTCTTTGTAAAGCACACCCTCACTGGTTTTGTTTTCTCATTGATATAAAATTAAAGCTTTCTTCCAGAATGAATTCATTATGGAATGGAGCCGAGTGGGAGACAGTCTGCATGTCTTTTCATCATCATCCAGGCCTTACTGCTTAGCCTGACTGCAGGGTGCTCTTTTGAGATTGGTGTTGTTACATTATAGATGAAGCTTGATTGTGACATTATTTTGCCAAGGTTAAAAAATGGACAATTCCCCAGAGTCCATGAGCTTCATTCTGAAAGAGCTATGCATTTAATATAGAACTAATGCAAAATGGTTTTGGCAGACTTGGTTTGAAGTTCTGGGATGATTAGCAGAAGTTTTTTTCTTTAGTAGTTGAGTAGTATTTTTGTTTGTTCCTATCAATAATTCTCATATTAGGTAGGTCTGTTTAATACTTGATGTTTATTGTATTATTAGATATAATATCTAATGGTATTGCTTTTGCATTACTCCTGATCAAGCCTTTATTTATTACAAACAGCATAATTGCATTACAATGTTGATAGGTCTATGAAGCACGTTAGATTAGCAAGCTTTTAACGGCTGGTCTGCTTGCATGAGATGAAGTGCAATTTCCTTTAACTAATTACTGTGAAACTAGAATATATTGTCTTTGTGCCTGTCTCAAACTCTACTCCCGAGCCACCGACACACTCTCTCTGCCTGGCAACTCTGAGGCTGAACCAGGCTGTTTGCGATCTTGTTATATTTGACACAAAGATTGACTTCCTTCCATGTATTCAAACCACAATTTCCAGTTTTGACCTACTCCACACCTGGCCTTAGCACATCCCTTGCTGAAATCCATGTGCATGTATTTGCTACAGTTAGACTTGAATATTCTGAAGTACTCCTTGCTGACCTCCTGAGTTCTACCCCCTGTAAACTTGAGGTTGCGCAAAACTCTATCAGTGTCCCATTCACTGAACTGACCTGTGCTTGATAATCTCCATTTGTTCTCTGTTAAACTTGATTTAGAAATTCTATCTTTAGTTTTCAGTTCCTCCATTGCTTCCTCCCGCTGTGATCTCCACTGGTTACAGAATCCACAAGACAACTGCACTCCTCAAATCTTGGTTTGGAATTTCAAATTTTAGTCACTCCTTAATTGTTGACAATGCCTTCAGATATGAAGGCTCAAGGGTCTGGAATACTCTCCATAATTCTCCCTCGCCTCACTATCCTCATTATTACTCTCCTTAAAACCTAGCATCTAGCCTAATCTCACCGTATATGGCCTGGTCCCTGATGTTGCTTTGCAGTGCTGTTGTGAAATGCCGAAGGATGTTTGATCTACATTAAAGCCGCTATGTCACAGCAAGTTGTTGCTGATTGAAGTGATTGCTGGCGTCCTCGCCTTTAGTCAAGTTGTATTTCTTGTATTTGCAATTCTCAAAATCCTTTTACCCCTTGAATGGGCGATCTAAGGAACAAAAACAGAAATTACTGGAGAAACTGAGCAGGTCTGGCAGTATCTGTCAAGAGAAAACAGAGTTAAACTAAATTTTAAATCGTTAATTCTGCCCGTCACTCCACAGTTCCTGCCAGACCTGCTGAATTTCTCCAGGTATTTCTGCCTTTTTGTCAGATTTCCAGCATCCGCCGTTGTATGTTTTACTTTCGGGACATATAAGGACTGCAGCAATGAATGCTCCAATACAAACTATGAATGTGCTGTGATGGACCTCGTTGCAATCCAGCTAAAACCTCCAAGAAAGGGTGTGTTTGAATGGTGGAAGGGTGTCGCTCTAAGTCACATGCACAACTGCCTCTGCTCTCCATTCTCCAATTCACAACGTCCTGAGAGAATCTCTCAATGAACGCAGTTCCGACCAATCAGGACGTGGGAGTAACAAGCCCACCACCACTCGCCCAATTAGCCGTCACCGGATGCGGCATTTCCTCTACAATTGGCCAATGAGCAGCCGGGCGGACGCATTTTACCCAATGATAAAACGGCATGCAAATAGAGCCGTGGGAAGCGGAGGCGTGCGCAGCAGGCCGACGGGTTTTGTAGTCCATTGTGCCGAAGCTGTAGGCTGTCTGATCCGGTAGGCAGACTGCAACTCCCATGACGCACCGCGGGGATGCCGCATGCGTAGTGCCTAGACTCTTCCTTCCATTCATGAGTTAGAGAGAAAAAAAATTGCATTTCACTGGCAGCGGGGCTGATGGACGGGGCTGAGTTGGAGATTCTGCAGTTTATCAATGATTCATCCATAACCTTCAGTGTGAGCCTGCAAAAGAAACGACTGCATCTGCATTGTCTCCGGGTGGTTAGTGCTGTGGTCTGGGATGTTACTAAGTTTATTTGTGCATTGTTTGTACATTCGGTATTGATTTGCAACAACATTTAAGGAAAATACTGCCCCACCATCCACTGCCAATCGTTTTCATTCACAAAATTCGCGGAATCCGCCTGTGTGCGTTCTCAACGCCAAGCTGTGCTGCATCTACAAAGCAGAGCATCCCCTATTGTACCTGGGTGTTAGCGGGGCTAGTTATCATTCTGGGGACGTTTGCAGTAAGTATGTTTTACTTATTACTGCTGCACATGTTGCCTTTTATTAATCAAATATCCCAATCCTGCGATCCGAGCCTTTTTTTTTGCTTATAAATTAGTCTAGATAATCCAGCACAGATAGCATCAGAATTATTTATTACGTTTAAAAATAATTTGTTGAGTGTACATTGATTTTTTGTTTCTGAACAGATTTCAAAGTGCTCTCCGCTCTCGCTCACTGAAAGCAACTGTTTATGAATTTGCAAAGCGCCGATTCTCTTTAAACCTAAATGCTATATCTTAAACGTTCGAGAGTAAGGCGAAAGAACACATACTCGGGCTGTTAATTGGGATAATACGTTGTTGGGGAGGTCTCTACAGATTTTGTTTGTGTTAAATAGAATGTAAAACGGAGAATCAAAAGATTGCGGGGTTTAAAAAGACAATTTCCGAGTTAATGCTTTAAACAGCGGACACTGAATTTATTGTATAAATCCGTCTTTCGCAATTACAAATGAGGGTTATTATGATAATATGTTCCATTGTATCCTTCAATGACTTGAATCGATTATTCAGATTGATGAAAAACACATCCTGGCCTCCCGGAGTGCTGCCAAATGGATCCATTCATTAAACGGCAATTTTATGAATGAAATTCCATTATTGACTGCATCCGCGATGTAGACTGCCGTCTTCATAGTTGAAATTATAATAGTGATTCATCCTTCGATCTCAGTGTGCTCGTTTCAATGTATTATTCAGAAATCAAAATAATGTCGCATTTAGAACATGCTCGTTGTTCTTTTTTTGACAAGAAGATGGGCACAAATCTGCCCTTTATGTCTGAGTCGTGCTGAAAAGAGGATTTTTAATTTATCAGAATATTGTTTGAATAATTCAGAACCGAATATATCTAATCGCTTGCTACACAGAAGCCGAGTTTAAACTGGGGCGTTTTGATTTTCCTTTAACCCGCCTCCGTCCGTCAATCTGCTTGCTAGTAACCTCCATGGCTTGGCTTTATGCATGCATTTACACGCCTGTATGTAATGCAAATATTGCTGGAGATTATTGTGCGGGTTTTCTGTACAACAGCCTTACCCTCTTTCCTGGGTTTCTGCAGCAAATCTGGTTTATGAATGGGACCTGAGAGCGCCTACAGCGCGAACGAACAGCAGAATCTTGAAAGAACAAGATTGAATGCAAAACCAAACCCACAATTAACAAGGCAGGTCCCTGGCCTGAAACGTTCTCCGGGTAATCGTGAATATAACTGAAGTGAAACGGATAATTTGAGTGTTTGGGGAGGCTAAACATGATTATTTCTTTAAAAGAAAACAACAAACTGAGGATCATGAGTTCATTTATCCAAAGTTTTCTCTTTCTCATCTGGGGCGGGGTGTGGGATGGTCATAACTTCGTTGGTCCATAAAGGAACACAAACTAAATGATGATAAAACTGAATGCGAGTTGTATCTAAAACCAGATTAATCCTCAGGACTGGTGGCTTGGTCTGATTGACACTATTGAAGTTCCCACCTTTGAAGGACATGTGACCTCGATAACAAATAGATGAGAACTGGAGAAGAGTTGATAAATAAACCTTCGAGCCACTAGGCGAACTGTCCTGCACCGTGAGTAGTGTGGGACCTGTTTCGGGCTCAGAGACCTCTTTAAAGTTGGCCAAACCAGTGGATGCGCTGTTCGTACTTTAAAGCAACTTGAGTTCCTTGCTCAGGTCAGGTGCACTGCTTTTCTAGGGTGATGTTTGGTGAGGTTTCGACTCAACATTGCAACGTTTTGTTTTGTGTCTCTGATTTTTGTTTTGGTTTTGTTGACAGGCACCGGAAATCTGATTAACGATCAAAGAGGATTGGGTCTAAATGGAGCGCCGTGTCTCTCTGGGCGGGAATGCAGGAAATCCCGCTTCTCTATTCCAACCCTTTCTGGACGGCCGCTTGCCTTACGGGAGGTTGCAGCACACGCCCATCCTCCCCATGGACCAAATGAAACCCAGTCGCTTGGAAAACGACTACGTGGAGAACCCTGTGACCGTCCAGCCCTGTAGGAACGCCAGCCCCCAGAGCAGGTCAGGCCAGCCGCCGGAATCAACAGCGCTCAGCCCCCGGGAACCGGGCTGTGAGCACTCCGCCGTGACCTGGGGCTCTGTGACCGGCCGACCCAGCTCCATTAGCAGCAGCAGCAGCACCTCCTCCGACCAGCGGCTGCTGGACCACGCGGCGCCCCCTCCCGTAGCCGAGCAGCAGGGATGCCCGAGGGCCGTTCGCTCGCAGCCCAAGTCGCCCCCCAGCATTAACAAAGGCGTCGACCTCAAAGAGACTTCTCACTGTCAGGAGAGCGGCAAGCACGTGGTGTTATGCGAGGGATGCGGCAAGTGCAAATGTAGCCGATGCATATCCCCCAGGACTCTGCCGTTCTGTTGGGTTTGCAGCCAGAGGTGCCTCTGCTCCCCGCAGAAAGTTGTCAACTATGCCACCTGCATGTGTCTGGTAACAGGGATTTTCTACCATTGCACCAATGACGATGATGAGAGATCCTGTGCTGACCACCCTTGCTCCTGTTCCCACTCTAATTGTGGTGCCCGCTGGTGTTGCATGGGGGCCATGTCTGTGTTCCTGCCCTGTCTGCTCTGCTATCTGCCGGCCACCGGGTGCGTCAAACTTTCCCAAAAGTGTTACGATACTGTAAGCCGCCCAGGATGCCGTTGCAAGAACTCAAACAGTGTGTACTGCAAGGTCCCTGAGGTGTCAGCCTGCAGTGGGCAGAAGCCCTCCTCCTGATGCGGGGGAGGGCCGGTGGGGTCGGGTGGGTGAGGGTGAAGTGTGATGTGGTTAATTGGGCTGTAACTCACATCTGTACTTTTCCAGTTCAGTCTATGCTGCCAGTTTCTGCTCTGAAAAAATTAAATGGTCTATACAGTAGTGAGTGGGCAAAACCTTCCCACCTTTCGGAAATGGACATAACATATAATTAAAACAAACTTTTAAGAAGCAGTTAAATGTAAGGGTTTTGCAAAGCTCTGTAGAAATCCATGCCTTTATTGTCAATACTTGCAGGGCATTCCATTCAAAAACTGAAGGGCTTTGCTTTCTTGGGAGAGTGAGATGATTAGGAAAACGCACTAATTCTAAGCAGTCAAACCTCAAGATTCCACCTTGTAGTACATATTGGCTTCCATTATTCTGATCAACTTCAGGCCTATTTCTAATTCTAATATGCTTCATATATTTTGGTTTTTATTTGACATGCCACATAGAACTTAATGAGGTACATTTTTACAAGGTTCAAGTTCCATTGCTGTTGCTGCCTACGCCAAGACTTTTTCTGGCATATGGTCAATAGCAATTATTCTTTTAAATTTCCAAATCACTTGATTTGCTGTTTAAGGTGTTATTTAAAGTCTTGATCCATGTTGTGTGAAAGGGCTCTGTGTGAAAATGGCAAATAAAAGCAAAGTAAGCCACATTGTAATCACAGCAAAATTCAGTGAACTAACTCGACAGTCATTGGTACTACTGGACAAAGTCATAATGAGATTTTGAGATACTTTAGATTAAAATCTTGAAGAAATAGTGAAGTATTTTCAGCATTCCCACTCTCTACTCCACAGATTATTTAACCTTCAAATTTAAACATCAAATGTGTTAACTCTTTCTGACGTCATGCAACAGAATGCAATTTCCTGAGTGTTAGAAAGGCATCATGGTTAAATGCTTCTGTTAATGTTATTTGTTTGCAGCAAAATTTTGCATTCCCCTCCTAGTCCCGATTAAACCTGGTTTTTTGGCCTCTGCTTCACAAGAGTTTCTTAACACATAAACAATGCCAGAGCTGAACAGGCTTTTGTTTTGAGCAGTGAGAGAACTTGTATTTCACCAGTAAGCATGAGTGGATGAAAATGGCTCTTTTTAAGCTAAAGTAAACTGCACATTTAACTGCCGGTACAACATTTTAAGAAGCTAATTGTATTATATATAAAAATGATAATTTAAAATTATTACCATGGCTCTATAAATAGATATGTAAAGGAGAGAGAAAAGGCTCATGCTGCCTTTGTTTTATTAAATTATTTACAACAGCAGTATGTGTGTGGACAATTAAGTTTGCATGATCAAAGCCATGTGGAATCCTATAGCCTAACTGTACAGCTCTAAAGGAGTGCTGTAATAGGAGTAAGAATTAGCAATATTTGCATCAGTTTAATGAAGCAAGCTTTGTAAGATATTGTCAAAAACAAACTAGGAGGCATGATCAGAGCATCTGATAATGAAAGAGGTCTAAGAATGAGAAAGACCAAAGAAAATAACATATTTCTTCCCCAGCCTTTCTCAATAGAATTATCTTTCAGTTTTTGACCTTCTTGTGCATTATCCGCAAGAGCATTATGCTCCAAAATTAAAAAAATTATTTTGAATGAAACTTAAAAATGCTTACCGGTTAATAAAATGGGAATTTTTTTAAAGAAAGATTTGAAACCTCAGTCATTTCGACATTTACTGCATGATAAGGGTGCGTGATGGCAATTGTTAGAAGATAATTATTTTCACATAGAGAAACTCTTGACTGGTGGATGACTAGTTATTCTGCTTATAAAACCAGAGAGTAATTGGGACTAAACTGAGCAATGACTTGAAACTGATAACACTACAGGATCATGGAACTTTGATAATGTAGTGCACAAGGGTTGGAATGCAGATGTGTTTTGGAGAATTGTGAATATGTGCTTTGAATGGCTCTGACATCATATCTTTATGACGTTTATTTATTGAGAAGCTCTATAAATGCATCTTAAAACATTAATGAAGTTGGTTAACTTGTGAGCATCTCAATCCTTCTTTCACTTCTTCCCTAAATATTGTTGGAAACTGAAACAAACCTAATATTTGCAATATCTAGTGTGATTACCCACATGGGATAGCATGATTAATGGAAACATGATGTTGAAGGACGATCAGAATAGTGATCAGCGAAAGGCTGAAAATATTTTCAGTGAGGGTGCACTTACTGCTATTCTCACTCAACTAGGAAATCTGTAGTTGCAGTGTTAGTCCTGAGTTCTACCAAATGCTGGAAAGAAAGACAGTGTAGTATTGCAGTGCTGAACATGAATGTTGACAGAACAGAGCAGATAGTCTGAATACAGGATGTGAAATGACAGTTTCAGTAGTCTGATGTTCCGTAGACAAGTCACAGACAAGTGTTTGCCTCTTTGTTGTTGATTCAATTTATCCAAAACTGATGGCTTGTTGTAATGCCATTCACAAAGGATAAATGTGTATTGTGTGATGTTTTCACAGGACTGTAGCTTGGGTGGTGCTGGCAGGGGGAGCATGGTAGGGGTGGGGGCTACGTTGTTGATGAGGAGGCAGTGCTGGGGAGAGGTTTGAAGGATCATTTTTCCCATATCTTGCCCTCCACATACACATCTTCCTTCTGCCCAAGTCATCCTAATATGTACGCACAGTGATACCACAAACCCAAATTGAACCAGGCTGAGGTGCTGTATTGTACGAGTGTCTGCAAGTGACGTCTATTACACAGTTTCAGAAAGTTTTTTAATTCTAAAGTGCTCACCCTTGTTATCAAATCTCTCCATGGCTTTGCTCCTGTCTTCCTTTGTACTCTCCTCCAGTCATGCAACCCTCACAGGTATCAGTTACCTTCCACTTCCAGCTTCTTGAACATCTCCACTTTAATTGTTCCATCATTGATGGCTGTGCCTTAAGCTGTTTAAGGACCTAAGTTCTGAAGTTTACTCTGTAAACCTCTTCACCCCCACTTACTCCTTTAAGACACTCCTTAAAATCTACCTCTTCGATAAAGCTTTTGGTCATCTGCCCTAATGTCTCCTTAAGTGGCTGTGCATCAAACTTTGTTTGATAAAGGTGCTGTGAAGTGCTTTGAGCTGTTTTTCTACATCAAAGGCTCTATATAAGTAAAAGTTGTTGTTGTTGTTACTAGATTTCTGTTTAATATAAAATGCAAACTAAATGTAGGTACTGGTGTGGAACTGTATTTTTCTCATCAGCCTAGTTCAGTATGGGGTTGTGCCCTTTCCTCATATGTGTTGCTGTTTGTAAGTGTGCATATAAGGCCGATAAAACCTGAAACGTATTGCTCCATTTTGTTGAATGCAACATGCAGTTGTGGCCCCTGTGCAAGTTCCATATGTGTGCTGTAAATACAGGTGTTCTAAAGACAGGTAACTTTGCTTGCAATCCATCCCATTGGTTTAGAAGTTCTTCTGATCAGCCATGTAGCATAGTGGGTGTCTTTGTGGTACAGTGATACACTATTCTCTCTTTCCCAAACTCTGAAAAGGAAGGAATTGACTGAACCAGACCCAAAAACCAGTCAGGAGTCTGATTTGTTTCCATATGCTTGTGTCACTATAACATCATTGAGGGCAGAACTTGGGTCACTTGATCATAACCTCTCTATCATCAAAGAAACGAAAGGGGTAGCAGGCATGCACAAGATGCTTGCTATGTAAAGCATGAAGAACCTATTATCTACAGCACTATCTGCAGGCTTCCCTAACAGTCAGTTGTGATCACTTAATGAAAGTATGGGCTTAATGGACAAAAGCAGGAGCCCTACAGAGGTGATGTGAAACCACCTGTTCTGATTGTGTCTTTAGCCAGCATTCTAGAAATGCTCATGTTTGATGTTGATTAAAGGCTAATCAATCAATTGTTCAAAGATTCCACCCCACCCTCTGTCTTGACTTAGACATCTCCTCTTAGAAGCGGAAATTCTGCAGGGCTACCAGAACTCATGCATCCATACCCTAGCGTATATCAATGTAAAAGAAATATTAAGCTTATAAAGATTATAAAGAAATCCATTAAAAAAAATTGAGCTAATCCCTTTCAGTGATATCACGATTACCATGCCACCAAAGTAATCAAATTGCACAAGCAAGAGAGTGTGAGGGAAAGGAGGAGCCAGAATTATTGTACCTCCCTGCTGAATACCAGAAAAATCCAATCAAGTTGGCACCTATCAAAATCTCTATTTGTGTGGTACTCTTTAAGACACAACTTGAGTAATTGTGAACTTCATTGAAATTCAGTCTATCAGTACCAGTCATTACAATTTCCTGTTCATGTTTAACTTGGCACCTTTGTTAACATGAAAAGCTGTGTAGAGTTCTGTTTCTGGTTCTGTTGGAAAAGGGTTCTTGTAAGAATATTTATTTGAAGGTTCTATTTTATAGTATTTATTTTAGAATTTCTGTTGTGAGATTTCCTTGATTATGTAAAATAAAGGGAAAAAAGTGATGTATGTATGAATCAGAAAAAAATATATTGATGATAAAAAAAATGCTTTCTTTGGTTGTTGTTCTTCAACAGAACTGTACATTGGAATGGTCTTGTTTTAGTTGAAGCTTTCCTCAGTGGCATTCTTAGATAAATATGTTGCAAGGAAAGGGGAAATAATGGCCTCTGGCATCATCCTTGGTTTCCCGAGTTAGCCAAGCTCAGCTTGATCGGCACAAGGATTAAGAAAGTGAAATTGGCCAGGTTGAAGTATTGGATGAGGAAAGATGGGCCTTTAGTTTGAAGAATATCCTGTAAGTTGATCTAATTTTCACCCATTTAACCATGGGATGTGCGCATTGCCAACACTTATTGCCTGTTCTTAAACTGAGTGGCTTATTCAGTCATTTCAGGGGCGTGTAGAGCCAATAACATTGTGATCTGGAGGCACGTACAGACCAAGAAATTGAAGGACAGCAAATTTACTTCCTAAAGGATATTAATGAACCAGATAGCTTTTATGACAATTTGAAGGATTTCTGGCCACTATTACTGATGCTCGCCTTTTATTCCAGCTTTATTTCCTGCAATTTAGTTTAAATTCCCCAGCTGCCATAGTTGGGTGCCTCTAAGTCATTAGTCAAATACCTGGATTACTCATGTAGTCACATTGCTCTGCTTCTGTACCCTTTGTCGAGGTAGTGGGTTACTGCAATTCTTCCCAATGCTTAACCATGGAAAGATGGCAGTCAATTGTTCTTGTCTTTTATCTTTACTCAATGACTCCTACTAAGACTAAGTGCATGCATCTAAACTTTTGGGAAGGACATGATCAGACCATGCAGGAACATCCCTAAAAGCAAATTACTTGTATTAAATAACCCATTAGATTTCCTACAGTGTGGAAACAGGCCCTTCGGCCCAACAAGTCCACACCACCCCTTGATATATCCCACCCAGAACCATCCTCCTATAACCCACACACCCCTGAATACTACAGGCAATTTAGCATGGCCAGATCACCTAGCCTAGGTTTACCATGGAAGAATTGTTGCTTTTACAGGATGACAGACTTGGCTGACACATGTAAAGCAGTACTCCCATGAACTGATTAATTCAGGATACAAGGCGCAGAGCGGATTAATCAACTGATCTTTCCCTGTCCTCCGATTTTGCATATTCATCAGTGGATTAAAGAGATACCAAAAAATTATCTAAAAGATCTCATAGTCATTAAACTCCTAATGGATAATACATATCTTGACATTTTTGAAGAGCAATACAACTTTCTACAACTGACTTGCAATTTCTAGGAATTGTGTATAATTTTTTAAAACAAAGAACTAGAAGAATAATAATTCAGATTTAATTTAAAAATGCTACACTCTGCAAGTGTTTCAGTTGCCAGCCATAGTTCAGTTGGTGGCACTTGGGCCTGTGCAGCAAAGTTTTAGGTTCGAGTTCCACTTCAGACTTGAACATAAATATCAGGGCTGATGGTCCAATACAGTGCTGTTGGAAGTACAGTCTTTCAGACTAAAGCAAGGTATTTTCTGCCTTCCGTATGTAAAAGATTTCATGGCACCATATTAAAAAAGAGTAGTAGCGTTATTTTGACAACATTTGATCCTCAACCAACATTGCTACCGCATTGTAATTTGTGTGCCAATTGATTTCCAAGTTTCCAACATTTCCACTGGTGCTTGGTACAAACTGTGGTTGTGAAAAGTGCTAAATGAATGCATTTTTTAATTGCCTTTTCCCGAGAGGGGATCAGAAGTCAAAGGCAACAGTAATGCAATAGTCATGGGAGAATCTAAATTCTTTCTAATTCAGCCCCGTGCTGCCCCCTCCAGCCTATGTATTGTTGGTGGGATCTATTCACTGCTGGTTGCAGAAAGGTGCATTCTTTTCCACAATGACATACAATCATCCCTTTATCAAATGTGAGTCAACTACCTACGGGTATTATGTCAGTCGGATTACTTAATATATTATGGGAACCTAAAGGGGCAGTACGGTAGCTCAGTAGTTAGCACCACTGCCTCAGCATCAGGACCCAGATTTGATTCCCGCTTCAGGTGACTGTGTGGGGTTTGCATGCTCTCCCCTATGTCTGCATGAGTTTCCTCCAGATGCTTCAGCTTCCTCCCACAGTCCCAAGATGAGCAGGTTAGATGGATCAGCTGTGGGGAAATTCAGGGTTAAAGGCATAGGGTGGAGAGGCGGGGCTGGTTGGGATGCTTTTCAGATGGTTGCCATGGACTTATGGGCCAAATGGCCTGCTTCCACACTGTCAGGATTCTATGATGTTATGCACTATGGAACTGTTTTCTGGAAGACCACAAATCCCAAATATCACCAAATAAAATCCAACTGTTTTCTCTCTCATTCCAAAAGGGTAGGATGGCCAAATGATTGTAACCACCATCTAAGAAAACATCCTCGACTGGCTTCCTTCAAGCTCACGTAAAGCAAATTGTCAGTTTGCATGTGTCTCCAATTGGTGAACAATAAAATCTTGATCTGCAGAACAAAGCCAAACCCAGGAACTTTGCTGAATTATTCTAAACCTATAACCCCAAATTCTCCAGTGTGTATTCAACCATTGACTATCCTAATAGAAAAATATGTCCTTTTGCATTGCTGAGTGTGATAGCTCCTTAAAAACACTGTATATATTATGTTCCTAAATTTAAAGAAAATGAATAATTTTGATTTAGAAATACTACTGTGAGAATTGCAGCTGTGCTTATGAGGGTCGGGATAGCCAATATAAGTTTATTTTTACAGGCAAGGCAGTAAGAGATTAATGATTATGAACTGGCTCACCAAGCACTTGTAACTAAATTCGAAGTCACAGTTGGAAACCAACACTGTGCTTGAAATAAGATAGTTCTGTCAATATGATCATAGAACATCAATGCATTAGTCCTGTTTATAAAGTGTCAAATGTTAAACAGTTTAAAATGGGGAAGTTTGCTTGAGGGGGTGGAAGTATGGTTGTGTTCATTGTTATTTGTAAATGCAGTGTCATTCTAAAATCGAGGCCAAGATGTGAATAAGGGGATCTTCAAAAAAACATGGTTTTTTTTCACCATGTTTTTCTAATGGACTAACAAAGTGAACTTGGCAAGTTTACTTTGAAGTCACAGGTGGCAAGCTTTTGGGTGTAAAATGCATGTAATTTATGCTGATTTCTAGACGAGATTTTGCACTTAATTTTCTTGACCTTTGCCATATTGATCTAAATATTTGTAGGTGTAACAGGCCACTGCCTGAAATTGATATTGGGTTAGTTTAATATTCTTCAGTCGTGGAATATGGGTGCCACTGGCAAAGAAGGGCCCTCCAGCAATTTCAGATCACTCTGTCAAATTCATGTAAGACCTAATGGAGGATATCTCATGGAAGCTCAAATTAACTTTTCCAGTTCTACTTCAATGTAAATAAAAGTTAGACAGAAGTCAGTGGGAGATGTAAGAAGTATGGTCATAAATCTAGTGTTGCATCCAAAACTGTAAGCTTGCATATGCCTCCAACAGCACTGATTTTAAAAGTCGACTCAATGTAAAATGTCAGTGACTAAAGTTACAGGCATAAGGCAGCCATGTACTTCTTACTGTTACAATTCAATTTCTGGGCACTTTGCAGCATTTCAGCAAAATGTCTTCTCCCACTAATCTAAATGCTGCAAAAGAGAAATACTTTGTCCCTTCTTGCACAAAATTCTACCATTTTATGATATGCAATAACGTATTGTTGTAACATGTGATTTACTAAGTGACCAATTGAGTGTGTTTCAGAATCAATTGTTCAATCCTTGATCAGTACTAAACTAGTGGGATCAGAAGTTGAGGTTGCTGCAAATGACCCAACTCCCTCTGCATTAAGGATAGAAAAAGTTGTCTGTGCTTCTGACTATAGTTGTTGTGTCCTGGTGGAAATTAATTGTGAATGGACAGCAATAAGAGAAGATTAGGTTTCAACATGGCACCTTTCAGGTACTAAGTGACTTGAGGTTGGTCACTGTCAGTACAACAAACATCCCCACCTAAGCAAAATCTAGCAGCACCTGAGGAACTAAGCCTTGGCGTAAGTTATTGCCCTTAGCAGCGGCCTGTTGAAAGGGAATACATTGGAAGAATACAAAATATTTTTGATGTAAATCATTGCACAGAGGTTTTAAGCCAAAATTATATGCAGGAAGTTCAAACATGTGAAGTATGTAAGGTGATGATTCATTGCGTAGGAAGTCATTCTGAGACAATTCTTTTAACTGCGGGGAAAGAACCACTGAGACAAAGCTGCCGACTTAAACCATCCTTTTGAGTTTTGCAGCTGCCACGCATTGAAACCTGTATTTATGTATTTTTATAGCTGCCAAGGAAATTCACATCTCACGGGTTATTTATGTTAATTTCCTCTTAAACAGGAATAAACTGCATAAAGAATATCCCAGTTTGCGTAAAACATATTCAAGATACAAGTTGATACAGGATGTATAGGATATCCCAGCAATGACTCCATTTCAGTCACAGTAGAAGAACAATGAAGCTCCATCTGCACTCATGCAACAATCTATTCATTCTATAGAAGATATTTTAAATTCTCATCAAAGTGAAGCAGGCTGTTATTTCTCAGACTGAGGAGGGCTTGAAGTAATGGATACCTTATGAAAAATGAAGGAACTCTTGATGAACTAAATACTATGCTAAGTTATTAAGTATTGACTTCAGAAAGAGCACGAGATAGAGTGTGCTGCGACCAGATGCCAGGAAGCATTCCTCAAGATATTACAGTTCTAGAGAGCGTATCCCAAATCATGAATCCCTCAGGTGAGGGGGGAAGAACTAATTCCCTTTCTTTATTCACTCGACCCTTGGTTGTTCAGAACATGGTTCATCTATAAAGGACTTTTCCATTGTGGATGCTTTTTTGCCCTGACCGAAATAATTTATGCTTAATAAGAAGTCAATTTAAGCAGGCAATCTTGATTTAATAAAAGAGTGAGTTTATTAGTTACTGAACACAGAAGAAATAATAGTGCAGTATGCATACTCACAAATTAGAAATACGAAATCATCCCAAAAAAAGTTAATGGATTAGTCTAGGGTGTTCTTGAATAATAGATGCTAGAATATTGATAGTTAAACAGTCTAGTTCAGAATTCTTGACTTTTCAGGTTAGTTGGAATCTTTTTGTCCTGTTTCCTTTTGATGGTGGTTGGTTGGGAGCACTCAGAGTGAGATTCTGTCCGTTGTCCTCGCTAGCTTGCTGTTAGTACATGGACTGAAAGAATCCTTATGCCTGCAATGAAGGAGTGACTTTATGGGGTTTCTTCAACAGTTACCTTCTCAGCAATCTAGCCTTGAACCCAGGCTATTAACCATGAACCTCATTTCACTGGCAGAGTTTCTTTCATGAGCACACCTCCTCCCACTAGTGCACACACATACTCACACACACACACACACACCAGGGTTACAGTCAGTTTATAACCCTCTTTCGTGTATTCATGACATAAAATAGTTATAAAGCTGTACCACATGGAAACAGACCCTTCGGTCTAACATGACCATGTTGACCAGATATCCTAATTTAATCTCGACCCATTTGCCAGCATTTGGCTCAGACCCTTCTAAACCCTTCCTATTCATATGGCCATCCAGATACCTTTTAAATGTTGTAATTATACCAGCCTCCACCACTTCCTCCTGCAACTCATTCCATATACACACCAAGATAATAAAATGTGAGGCTGGATGAACACAGCAGGCCAAGCAGCATCTCAGGAGCACAAAAGCTGACGTTTCGGGCCTAGACCCTTCATCAGCTCTCTGATGAAGGGTCTAGGCCCGAAACGTCAGCTTTTGTGCTCCTGAGATGCTGCTTGGCCTGCTGTGTTCATCCAGCCTCACATTTTATTATCTTGGAATCTCCAGCATCTGCAGTTCCCATTATCCCCCATATACACACCACCCTCTTTGTGAAAAAGTTGCCCTTAAGTCCCTTTTAAATCATTCCCTTCTCAGCTTAAACCTATAACCTCCAGTTTTGGACTCTGCTAGCCTGGGGAAAAGACCTTGGCTATTCACCCTATCTATGCCCTCATGGTTTTATAAACTTCTATAAGGTCACCTCTCAGGAAAACAGCCCCAGTCTATTCAGCCTCTCCCTACAGCTCAAACCTTCCAGCCCTGGCAACACCCTGGTAAATCTTTTCTGAACCCTGTCAAGTTTCATAACATCCTTCCTATAGCTGGGAGACCAGAATTGAACACAGTATTCAAAAAGTGACCTAACCAATGTCCTGAGCAGCTGCAACATGATCTCTTAACTCTTATACTCAATACACTGACCGATAAAGGCAAGCATAACCAAACACATTCTTCACTAACCTGTCTACCTGCCGCTCTACTAAAGCCTGCAACAGGGGGCTTTCTGCAGAGAGGGGAGGATAGAGCCGTTGTTATGTTTTCAAGTCATCGCTCTCTTTTTCAGTTTGAAGATTTCCTGACCCTCTACAGGTGTGACAATCAATTTGTTCCACACAGGACTTTGCCAGATTTATATGTAATTCACATTTGCAGTCTTCTTTTTCCATTGCCATATTCTTTTTAAAATAAATTGTAATCATAAGTTAAAAATGTCCAGAATACTTTGGGGTTCAAATCCATCATCCTGACAAGTATTACATGTTAACTCATTGATTAGACTAAAAGAAAACCCTTAATAGAAGGATTAATCATGTGACAAATGTAAACTTTCCTAAATCCCCTTGAATGAACCTATTGAATTCCTTCTCACTAGCCTATCATACATTTTATACCAAATTGTAACAACTTGCTGATTAGTAGAGTCGTAGAATCATGCAGCATAGAAACAGGCCCTTCAGAGCAACCGATCCATGGTGACCATGTTCCCAAACTAAACTAGTCCCACACATCACTCCTCACTCTCCTATACTCCAGGGAAAAAACGTCCCAACCTTTCCAGTCTATTTTTATATTCCAAGGTTCCATTCCCAGCAACATCCTGATTTTTTTTTTAGAATGTCTCTGGTTTAGTGATATCCTGCCTATAACAGGGCAACCAGAACTGCTCACAGTACTCCAGAAGAGGCCTCACCAACATCACGAACAACCTCAACATACTGTCCCAACTCCAATACTCAAAGGTCTGAGCAATGAAGGCAAGCATGCCAAATGACGTCTTAACCTGAAGAAGGGTCTAGAACCAAAACGTCAGCCTTCCTGCTCCTCTGATGCTGCTTGGCCTGCTGCTTTCATCTAGCTCTACACCTTGTTATCTCAGAGTCTCCAGCAGCTGCAGTTCCTACTATCTCTTAACCACCCTGTATATTTGTGATGCAAATTCTAAAGAATTTTGTACCTGAACCCTTACGTCTCTACAAAACTACTCAGGGCCCTACTATTAAGTGTATAAGACCTGTCCTTGTTTGCATTACCAAAATAAAGTGTCTCCCTGTCTGACTTATTTTTGAATTTTCTTTTCATCGTTCAACTTCTCATAGTCACTGATCACTCAAAGTGCTGAAAGTCTGCATGGTTCAATAGATGTCCTTCAAGTAATCCGATTTCTAGAGGTATCAATCAAATGAAGGACCAATAAAATGGCCAGAGAAGGACACATATTCAACCTATTGAAGGTCAAATTGGACTTTGAAGACAAAACAAAATAAATTCAGACAGGGTGCTAAACTTGTATCAGTGATAATGGAAACTGCAGATGCTGGAGAATCCAAGATAATAAAATGTGAGGCTGGATGAACACAGCAGGCCCAGCAGCATCTCAGGAGCACAAAAGCTGACGTTTCGGGCCTAGACCCTTCATCAGAGAGGGGGATGGGGTGAGGGTTCTGGAATAAATAGGGAGAGAGGGGGAGGCGGACCGAAGATGGAGAGAAAAGAAGATAGGTGGAGAAGAGAGTATAGGTGGGGAGGTAGGGAGGGGATAGGTCAAAGAGGATCCCCCTCGTTCTCACACACCACCCCACCAACCTCCGGATACAACGCACCATCCTCCGACACTTCCGCCATCTACAATCCAACCCCACCACCCAAGACATTTTTCCATCCCCACCTCTGTCTGCTTTCCGGAGAGACCACTCTCTCCGCGACTCCCTTGTTCGCTCCACACTGCCCTCCAACCCCACCACACCCAGCACCTTCCCCTGCAACCGCAGGAAATGCTACACTTGCCCCCACACCTCCTCCCTCACCCCTATCCCAGGCCCCAAGATGACTTTCCACATTAAGCAGAGGTTCACCTGCACATCTGCCAATGTGGTATACTGCATCCACTGTACCTGGTGTGGCCTCCTCTACATTGGGGAAACTAAGCAGAGGCTTGGGGACCGCTTTGCAGAACACCTCCACTCAGTTCGCCATAAACAACTGCACCTCCCAGCCGCAAACCATTTCCACTCCCCCTCCCATTCTTTAGATGACATGTCCATCATGGGCCTCCTGCAGTGCCACAATGATGCCACCCGAAGGTTGCAGGAACAGCAACTCATATTCCGCTTGGGAACCCTGCAGCCCAATGGTATCAATGTGGACTTCACCAGCTTCAAAATCTCCCCTTCCCCCACCGCATCCCAAAACCAGCCCAGTTCGTCCCCTCCCCCCACTGCAACACACAACCAGCCCAGCACTTCCCCTCCACCCACTGCATCCCGAAACCAGTCCAACCTGTCTCTGCCTCCCTAACCTTTTCTTCCTCTCACCCATCCCTTCCTCCCACCCCAAGCCGCACCTCCATCTCCTACCTACTAACCTCATCCCACCTCCTTGACCTGTCCGTCTTCCCTGGACTGACCTATCCCCTCCCTACCTCCCCACCTATACCCTCTCCACCTATCTTCTTTTCTCTCCATCTTCGGTCCGCCTCCCCCTCTCTCCCTATTTATTCCAGAATCCTCACCCCATCCCCCTGTCTGATGAAGGGTCTAGGCCCGAAACGTCAGCTTTTGTGCTCCTGAGATGCTGCTGGGCCTGCTGTGTTCATCCAGCCTCACATTTTATTATCTAGGGTGCTAAACTTGCAGCTCGCTTGCTATGTCCTGCTTTGTGTTATCATTGTGGAGCAATTTCAATTTATGCAGCTGAGAGACAAGCAGAGAAGTACAGCACCAAGACTTTATGAGATCAGCTGATGGGAATAGACTGTTTTACTGAGAAATAACACACTTTGTTTTATGAAAGGAAATGTACATTTCTGTGTACGTGAAATAGAGAACATTATTCAATGTGGAATGATTACACAGCAATAGTCCAATTAAGGCAATCAGATTAACTATAAATCACTACAGCAAACTTTGAACTGTTTATAACTATCACCTCAACCCTGAGATTAAATTACTGCTTTGAAATCTCTTCAACTATCTGTTACCTATTTTTATAACACACCCAGTCAAGTTTATGCAATGTTTCACACCGCATTTGTTGTGCTAAAATCAGTAGGTATTAATTGTCAGACTCTTTCTGGCATTAATGCCTGAAGCCATTCACCCTGAAAGATGAACAATTTCAGCATTTTCCCATAGTTTAATATATAATAATTTTCAACAGAATACAGAGAAATCCTGCAGCTGTTTCATATATTTTCATAATGATTGGAAATAACTATGCCCAGAATGCAATCTGTTTCTGTGCTCTCCAGCCCATGATTCTCTGCCTTTATTGCTTTGATGATGGAAAACGTAGGCTGGTCAATGCAGAAGTTAGAAAATCCAAGCTCCTAATATCTAGATCATTAAAACACATTGCTCTGTCAGGGCAGAATCTTCCTAAGGCATTGAGGATTTGCATATCAGCTGAAAAGCTGACGAGAACCTTGTGCTGCCTCTGTTCCCACTGGTCTCGAGGCGAGAATCCCCAATTCACTATAATTTAGGATGGGATACCCCACTATGATTGTGATCTCAGTGAGGAGGGCTGAATGGACAATCCTTCTTAATTCGAATCTTCTCTCGATTATTTAAAACAAGGTTAATTTAAGCAGAATCCCTCCCCTTGTTGAATACTTTTTCCTGATCTACATGTTTTAAAAGAACCAAATTAACTGGGCTTTCTTAAATAAAAAAGGAGTGGTTTTTAGCTATTAAATATGAGAAAAGACAATAAAATACAACATGCTGATTAAGAAAGAAGAACAAAGAACAAAGAACAAAGAAACCACAGCACAGGAACAGGACCTTCAGCCCTCCAAGCCTGCGCCGATCAAGATCCCCTGTCTAACCTGTCATCTATTTTCTAACGTTCTGTGTCCATTTGCTCCCTGCCCATCCATGTACCTGTCCAAATATATCTTAAAAGACGCTAACGAGTCTGCGTCTACCACCTCTGCTGGCAACGCGTTCCAGGCACCCACCGCCCTCTGTGTAAAGAACTTTCCACACATATCTCCCCTAAACTGTCCTCCTCTCACTTTGAACTCATGACCCCTAGTAATTGAGTCCCCCACTCTGGGAAAAAGCTTTTTGCTATCCACCCTGCCTATACCCCTTATGATTTTGTAGACCTCAATCAGGTCCCCCTCAATCTCCATTTTTCTAATGAAAATAATCCTAATCTACTCAACCTCTCTTCATAGCTAGCACCCTCCATACCAGGCAACATCCTGGTGAACCTCCTCTGCACCCTCTCCAAAGCATCCACATCCTTTTTTGTAATGTGGCGACCAGAACTGCACACAGTACTCCAAATGTGGCCGAACCAAAGTCCTATACAACTGCAACATGACCTGCCAACTCTTGTACTCAATACCCCGCCCAATGAAGGAAAGCATGCCATATGCCTTCTTGACCACCCTATTGACCTGCGTTGTCACCTTCAGGGAACAATGGACCTGAACACCCAGATCTCTCAGTTCATCAATTTTCCCCAGGACTTTTCCATTTACTGTATAATTAGAAATGTTGAGTTAAGTAAAATGAGAGTAGCTAAGAAGATATATTAATCAGTCTGTTCATCTGTGAAATGTAGGTGTTGGAATGTTAGAGGTGTTAAATTAGTGAGACCAGTAATGCTGATGCTAAGAGTAAATTGATTTTGAGACTCTTGGCTCTGCAGTTGCTTTTGTCCTATTACCTGCCCAGCAGTTACTTCACTGATTTGTCTGGCTACCGGTGCTCAAAATGAGCAAGATTTATTCTTTATTTGCCGTGCATTGTGTCTAATGATCTCTTCAAGCTGTGACCTTTACAGCACACTAGACCACATTAGCACAGCAGGACACTAACACACAATAACCAGTGTAGAGGGTGTGGGCCTGGGTGGGATGCTCTTCAGATGGTTGCTGTGGATTTGTTGGGCTAAATGGCCTGATTTCACACTGTGGGGATTCTATGAATAAAAAACATTTTTAATACATGGTGACCGTTGGAAGGAAACTGCCATCTTTACCTGGTTTGGCTTACATGTGACTCCAGACGCACAGCAATGTGGTTGACTCTGAACTGCCCTCTGGGCAATTAGGGATGGGCATTAAGTGCTACCTAGCCAGCAACACATTCATCCCATGAACGAAAAAAAAACTAGAATCATTTCAGAATAAGTTCAAGTGGTGTGTTGTAAGTGGGATCTTACTGACTATCCCATCCTCAGTGGGTTAGTCCAACAACACAGGGGGACTCGAGCACTTTCCAGCTTCAGACATCCGCCTGTGCTGTGAAGTTAGTGAGTAAACTATAAAAATAATGACAAAACAATTGAAGGAACTGAGCAGCTGTCAGTGACTACCAATCCCAGGGGAAGTGCCATTTTTAAACATCGATGTGTTTGACTATTCGGAAGCTGGCAATAAATAGGAAGACTTCCCATTATACAGGAAATGATGTGTATATTTTACATTTTTTTTCCAATAGATTTTTCAACAGGTTACATCAGGGTATTTCTGTTCTTGTTTCTGTTTTATCATGGAATTTAACTGTTCGGTTAGTCTAAATATTTTGCTGAACTTGGATAACAAAAGGATTGCCTGTATCTGTTACTCTGTGTGCTGAAAGTGTAATAATTCTGCCAAAAGTAATAAATTACCTGTTAAGACCGTAAGAAATAGGAACAGGAATAGGTCAGATAGCCCATCACTGAGATAATAGTTGGTTTTCTACATCAATACTGTTTTCCTGTGCTATCTCTGTATCCTTAATATTTCTGATATGTAGAAGTTGGTCAATAGCAATCTTGAACATTCTCAATGATGAAGCCCCCACACCATCTGGACAAAGAATTCCACGGCCTTCTGAATGAAGAAATTCCTCCTCATCCCATTCCTAAATGGCTTGTCCTTTATTCTGGGACTGTATCCCCTTCATTAGAACCCATAGTCATAACCTATCTTCCCTACAACTACCCTGTAAAACTTTTGTGTGTTTGAATGAAGTCACTTGTACAATCAGAGAATTTTACAGTACAGGAGGAGGCCAATTGTTCCATCATGTCTGTACTGGCTCCTGAAAGAGCTACCTGCAAGTCCCACTAGTCCTCTAAATTAATCACTTTCAAACATATATCCTGGTAGGCCAAGCAGCATCAGGGGAGCAGGAAAACTGACGTTTCGGGTCGAGACCCTACTTCAGTCTCGACCTGAAATGTCAGCTTTCCTGCTCCTCTGATGCTGCTCGGCCTGCTGTGTTCATCCAGCTCTACACCTTGTTATCTCAGATTCTCCAGCATGGGCACTTCCTACTACTTCTGCAAATATATAACCTGCTGTCTTTTGAAAGCTTCTATGGAATCTGGCTTCACCATTCTCAGGCAGTGCATTCAAATCCTAATAACTCTGAGTAAAGGATGTTCTCCTCATCACATTCCTAGCTGTCTTGCTGACAATCTTGAAATTGTGACCCCTAGTTACAGGCATACCAATTAGTGGAATCAGAATAGCCTTCTTTATCCTGTCAAAATTATTCATCATTTTAAAACCTCAATAAAGCTATTTCACAATCTTTCCTGTTCCGAGGATAATAACCCCAGTTTCCCCAATCTTTCTTTGTATTTAAAATCATTCAAGTAAAGCTCCTTTACACTGTCTCCAGTGTTTTAACAAATAAGGTGCCTGAACTAAACACTTTGTATGCGTGTGTGTGTGTAAGTGAGACAGAGAGAGAGAGAGACATCCTTAAACAAACTTTGCCATGAAACAAAAACAGAAATTGCTGGAGAAACTTGGCAGCATATGAGGAGAGAAAGCAGAGATAATGTTTTGAGCCCAGTGACCATTCTTCAGAACTGAGTGAAGTTAAAAAGGTCATATTTATGTTGAAAACAGGGGGTGTGGTGGAGGAATGTGTGCCTAGGCAGAGATGAAGCCCAAAGAAAGAGAGTGGTAGCTGAGGAGACAAAGGGATGGATGATAGTATGCCAGGAGAAAGAACAACTGATAATGGACTCCATGAGCGGTGAAAATGGGTTGGCTGTGCTGAAAGCAACCCATGTCATGACAGGGCCTGGGGTAGGCAAAGGACATAGAAAAAGAGGTTCATGTTCCAAAATTATTCAATTCAATATTGAGTCCTGAAGGCTGCAGGGTGCCCAAGTGGAAAATGAGGTTCTGTTCTTCCAGCTTGCACTGATTCTTGATGGTGCACTGCAGCAAGCCGAAGACAGTAGTGTTTTTCAGACTAACTTTTCCATGGCTTGGTTGCACTGCCACTGCTGACCCTCTGTACTTTATCATTGGTTTTTGAGTCCAGAATATTGATATTTGTGTTGTTCTATCATGAAAGCCATAACAATCCTGTCCTTATTTGATTGACATATTCCAAATGTAGGAACAATTGAGTAATATTCTGGAATTCTGGCTGGTTTCTTTTTCCCTAGATAGGGAGCACTGTTGTTAATAGTAATGTACCCCAAATGAGTACATTTCAAGTCTTCCAGTCTGCATGGTTCTCTTCGACATTGACCCAACAGAAGAAGAAATAAATCACTTGAAGATGATTGTGTAGCAGATCCATTAGAGACAATAAGAGAGCTCAATTGTAAGGAAGAAAACATCTCAATTATGCTATTAGTCACCCCGAGTGTTTAACGGAAAGGATCAATGTATTGTTAATGTTAATTAAGGGTGTATGATTCTCGGATGACCAGCCAAGACCTAGCTGGTCAGCCCATTTAAGCAAAGCTGTGAACAATTTCATCAGGCCCTATGGTCTAGAATTCCATAAATAGTCCCGTCTTTTCCGTTTCCTCGTTTTTATTTAAGATTCAACTGATCTGGGATTTTAATCACTCACATTATTATCTCCTTTGAAGGCTTGGTGTTAAGTTCAGTCCGTTTTTGCCCTCTTGAAAAATATGATGTTTTCTTGAATCAAAAGTGCCCTGTAAATACAAGTTGTCTTTATGTTAATTAGAAATGTATATCTTAGGAGATAATCAACCACAAGCCAGGTTCTCATTTTGTTGAGGTGATGAACTTGAGGTGAATGGCACATTTTATATTGAATAGCAGAGTTTTAGCAGGGGCTTTGTTCATCTCCATTTTCAGAATAATTCATCAGGGTTCTTTAACCTGTGTCAGTACTTGGGGTGTTTAGTAGGGAGTTTCACAGTGTAGGAGGAAACCATTGAGATGCAAGCTTAAAGAAGAGGCAAGAAACTCAGTGTGAGCCCAAATAAACTCTGGGAATTGTTCAGTCTAGTTTGTCCCTGTTAAATGTTGGCCTTGCCCACTGAGGGAGTTGCCAATTAATCCTGAGATAACCCTGTTCCTCATTGCCAGCACGACCTGACACTCCAACGTTCAACTGAACTGTAATGAGATTCTTAAGCTTAAACATAAAGCAGGTGTACTATACATAGGTTGATAAATGTCTGGTAGTCAGTTATAAGGTAGTAATTCATATCCTAAACCACAGGAGCGGAACTTGAGCAGTTTATGAATATTATCGAGACCACAAGGCTGAATTACTACTTTGAAATCACTGTTGGACATTTATTACTCTTTAGAATATACAATCCATAGTTTATTTTAGTTAAAGACTTTATTTTAATGGATTAAAGTTATGTGCCAGGCATGCTGAGTATGGTAGCAATGTGATGTAGGTGAAAGGGTAATAAAGGTGATAGCAAAACAGGAGCTGCAGCTATGTGAAATCACACGACCGGCACTATAGTAACCATTTTTTTGTATGGTAGAATAAAATGAAAATATACTTTACTCCAAATGTAATAAATAGAAGACTAAACAGTGCATAGTGTTAGGACTTCAACTACATTTAGTGCACACTGCTGCCTAAAAAAGTGTCCTATAAAGAACTGTATTTATAATTCTGTCAATGTGTAACAAGGCTAAAATCTGTTGGTGTTGATTAGTTTTCAGTGATTATAGAAAAGATTACTTCATGTAAAACATGGTGTGTTTGCAGACATTTTCACAGCATCCGATATGAAGTTGCCCATTGTCCCATGTTTGGTAGCTAATCAGCATTTATGTGATAGATACAGAGAGTGAGCCCATGGCTCCTGGCCAGATGGAGGCATTGGGTAATTTTCCCCATCCATCACATCTGGACACTACACTGCTGTAAATAACTGGGTTTGATTTCAGGAACACAATTTGCTTTAAGTTATTGTCCTCCACCTGTAGCCTTGGAGACTCAGTTAAAGCCATTGGTTTCCACTCACCTCCAGTTTGACAGCTGACATGGATGTGTCAACATTCACTCTGTCTCTGCCACAAATGATCTTACAAGCAATGAAGAGGTAGATAAGTCCTGACTGTGGGTAAGTGTTCCTTTCTGTAAAGTGTGATTACCAAGTGAGGACAAAAGTAGAGGAAAATTTAACTCTGGCTTCCAAAGAATGAACTGAAAGAATGAATGTGCAGTTTCATGAGGGACATGAGCATTGAGAAGAAGTCTGTTGCTACTACTGTTCCCTCTAGGCTGAATGGAAGTACAGCTACTCAGCAATCGGGAAGATAGCATGCAGTTTAGTGGGCAGGTCATGCACTACCAGCAATCTCTTTCTGATGTGACAAATTGCGGTTGTACAGCAACTTTGAAGAGATTGTACAGTCATGGGATTGGCTAGGTTAGATGGCTGGCTTGTGATGCAGTGATGCTAACAGTGTGGGTTCAATTCCCACACTGGCTAAGGTTACCATGAGGGATTCTCCTTCTCAATCTTTCCCATCATCAGTGGTATCGTGATCCTTAGGTTAAACCACTAGTAGTCGTCTATGCCTAATGAGAGAGCAGCTTTATGGTCAGTAGGACTACGGTGGCTTTATTTTACTACACAGTGCAATAAGCAAGTCGTGCAAAGAAAAATGCAGTAGGACATTGGTTACCTCACCCAATCTGATCTATATTTGAAGGACACGGTGAAAGAGTCTGACAATAAAACATTTATTCTTAGTTTGTTTCCTTCAACTGAATTTTGACAACAAAGTTCCGGTTAGTTTTTATTGTAGCACTGTTTTACCAACATGTAAAATGTAAAATATTGAAACCCCGGCAACAACTCCCTGTGGCATACCACTCATTATAACTTGCTAACCACAAAATGACCCATTTATGAATATTGTCTGCTTCTTGTTACTTAGCCAATTTTGTATCAATGCCAAGATGCTACCCATTATGTTATGTGCTTTAATTTTCTATGAATAACATTTGATGTGGCACTTTATCAAATGCCTCCTGGAAATCTAAGTCCAATGCACCCACTTGCTGCTTTTTATCCACAATATATTTTAGTTCCTGAAATACATTGTTTAAACATGATTTCCCTTCCAAAAACCCATGTTGAGTCTGCCTCATGTTCTTAAATTTTTCGATGTGCCGTGCTATGACATTTTTAATAATAGCTTCTAAGATCTCCCTATGACAGATATTAAACTGACTGGCTTGTAGTTCCATACTTTCTGTTTCCCTCCCTTTTGAATAAAGGAATTTAATTGCTATTTTCCAATCATCTGGTTAAAATAAAAGAAATAGGAGCTGGAGTAAACTACATAGAGTCCCTCAAGCCTGCTCCATCATTCAATAATGATTGTAATCTTCTGCCATTTTCCAACCTTCTTCCTAGAGATCAAAAATTTATCTTAGCCATTTATTAAATCATTAGAGATCATTGAGTCATAAAGTCATGCAGCAAAGGAACAGACCCTTTGGTTCAACACGTCCATGCTGAACATAATCCCAAACTAAACTAGTCCCACCTGCCTGCTTCTGGCCCATACCCCTCCATGTACTTATCCAAAAGTCTTTTAAATGTTGCAATTGTACCCACATCCATCACTTCCTCAGGATGTTCATTCCACACTCAAACCAGCCTTGGTGTAAAAAAATTGCTCCCATGACTGTTTTAAATCTTTCTCCTCTCACCTTAAAAATGTACCTCCTAGTCTTGAAATTCCCCCATCCTAGGAAAAAGGCAGCTACCATTAATGCTGTCTATACCTATGATTATTTTATAAACTCCTACCAGGTCACCTCCCAACCTCCTATGCTCCAGTGGAAAAGAATCTCAGTCTATCCAGCCTTTCCTTATAACTCAAAGCAGGCAACATCCTGGTAAATCTCTTCATAACCCTCTCCAGCTCAATAGCAACCTTCCTATAACTGGGCAACCAGAACTGGACACAGTATTCCAGAAGAGCCTACATTCTATGATTCAGCATCCGCAGCCCTCTGGGGTAGAAAATACTAATGATTCCCAACCCTTTAAATGAAGAGATTTCACCTCATCCCAGAATTAAATAGTTGTGAGGGAGAACAGATAATGTTGCTGAAAAGAAAGCTGTGTTGCTGAACCTTTAAATCTTGCACTCATCAGGACAAACACAAGACTGTCAAATTTCAAACAGACGTGCCACTTTCTAAAGCAGGAGGAAAACAGTACGCATTAAAACAGTGAAACATAGAAAATAGGAGCAGGAATTGATCACATAGCTGTTTGAGCTTGCTCCACCATTCAATATGATCATGGCTGGTAATCCGTTCATTATTCTGTTGCTACTTTCTCCCAAAACCCTTTGATTCCTTTAGCCTTAAGAACTGTATCTCGTCCATGAAAGCACGTAATGTTTTGGCCTCAATTACTTTCTGTGACAGAGAATTCCACAGGCTTACCACCTCTGGGTGAAGAAATTTCTCCTTATCTCAATCCCGTATCCTTGGATGGTGACCTAATATTTTTCCTGAGTTTACCCTAGCTCGTCCTGTTAGAATTTTACACGATTCTATGGGACTCCCCCATCATTCTTCTAAACTGCCGTGTGTGTAGTCCTAACCAGTCCAGTTTCTCTTCATAAGTTGGTCCTGCCGTCCCAGAAATCAGTCTGCTAAACCTTTGCTGCAGTCCGTCCAGGGCCAGAACATCCTTCCTCAGGAAAGGAGACCAAAACTGCATATAGTACAAGAGTAGCCACAGAGAAAATAAAATGAGTGTCCATAGGCTTCCAGGTAACTCAAGAAAGGAATAAAGCTTGAATAGATTCCTTTTGTTTACAAAGAACAAGTCCCTGTGTATGAACTTCTGGCATTTTCCATATCTCACAGAGAAAGGGAAATAAAATGCCGAAGCCTTGAAAGAGTCAAAAAAGGAAAAAGTATTACAGTGGGTGTAATCATAGAACAACTATCTTATCCCCAGGACAAATCTATTCAAGTTTTTGATTGATCTAACTCTGTCTGGAATCTTTTAAAACAGTGAGAGAAGCTGCTGAATTTCCAGACCGTATGGAGTTTGATAAATACGTTTGTAGATACTTCTATTGGATTCCAGAAATGTCCAACAGCTACATTTCACTCTAGTTTCTAACTCTGTCTCTCCTGAAGATGTTGCTGAACATTTGTGGTTCTGTTAGAGTTGTCTGCTGTACGTTAGCTCATTCCAAATGGCCATCTTCCTGCACAGGCCTAGGGGCATTGAATGTCGGTAAGATATTTGACTATAGGGAGCATCACTGTTGAATCTGCCGCTGTTCTTGCTCCACGTTTATCTAAATACATGTTCTGCAGTGCGCTCTGCCCATCAGTCATTAACATGACCCTGGCAGAGATCAGCTTGTTCAGTGTAAATGGGCAATTAATCACGGGTCTTGAATGATTCTTTTACTATTGCCTGAACATTCAGGAGCACCTGCTCACCTGCTTCATTAGCCAAGTAAGCTTGTTCACAAAATGCTGAAAATATTGCTATCGAGAAGATGTCTGATCCAACTGATGTAGTTTGGTGCTTTGTGGAATTATCAGTGCCAGCCGAAAGTTTAATGTTTAAACATACCAGGAACTTCCTCTCGAACACCTGCAGCCTGAGGGCACACATACTGCGCTCTAAACATGACCACCTATTCTGAAATTGCACCACAATCTCAAACATGATTAATACTGGTGTTTACATCCAACAATTCTCACAGTCACATTCCAGCCTGTGGCTGCTGAGACAATCACATTCTTATTTTAAAAGTATCAGGTTGGACTTGCCTCTCCCTTTAAGAAAACATTAGACATTGACACAGCAGTCCAGTGAGACCCTAGTATCAAAATTCATTAGAAATTAGAGTCAATTATTACCTTGCTTTGAAAGAATCAGTCGGGCTTCACCCAGAAGGTATAAACAATAAAGATCCCGTAAAATTTGGAAATTAATGCACTGGTGTTACGGGAGGTCCATTTTGAAGCATACAGGATAAATTGTACCTGTATGTGTCATTCTCAGGTTTCTCTGTTTTTTTTCCAAATGCATAGGCATGCTGGAAGGGCTGAATGACCTACAATTGGTCCTGGTTTCTATGTTTCCATATCACTGTGTGTGATCCCTTGACCAGGGTGGGGGAATTGGAAAATCACATGCTGAGTTCAGGAACCTGGGAATTTTCTTCTTGTTCTCTCAGTTGTAGGGACACAGTTCCATTGGCATTAGGTAGCCTCGTGATTTGCCTGCAACTGTGGATTCTTCACCATTGTGCCTCCCACGTGATTTTTTAAAAAAAAATCACTTGAGGAACATGACCGTCGCTGGCTGACCAGCATTTATTACCTGTCCCTAGTTGCCCTTGAACTTCGTGACTTTTTACACCATTTCAGAGGGCAGCTGAGAGTCAATCACATTGTCTGGAGTCACATGTACACCAGATTGGATGAGGATGCCAGATTTTCTTCCTCGAAGGACATTAATGAGCCAGATGGGGTTTTCCGACAATTGGCTATCTTCTCATTATCATCAGTAGTTTCCTGATTCCAGATTTTTAAAAATCGACTCTAAATTCAACCATCTGTCATTGGCAGAATTTGAATCTAAGTCCTGAGAACTTTATAAAAACCAAGAGAACTGTGGATTCTGTAAATCAGGAACAAAAACAAAGTTGCTGGAAAAGCTCAGCAGTTCTGGCAGCATCTGAGAGGGGGAAAACAGAGTTAATGTTTTGGGTTTGGTGACCCTTCCTCAGAACTGATGGTGGCTGGGAAAACTTCAGCTCAAATGCAGAAAATAGGGAGGTGGGTGGGGTAGGGAGTAAACGACAGGATAGAGCCCAAAGAGAGAGAGAGAGAGAGAGAGAGACAGTTGGACAGACCATCTGTCTGTATTTTCTGCATTTTAACTGATGTTTTCCCAGCCACCATCAGTTCTGAGGAAGGGTCACCAGAATCAAAACGTTAATGCTGTTCTCTCCTTCACAGATGCTGCCAGACCTGCTGAGATTTTCCAGCAACTTTGTTTTTGTTCCTGAGAACTTTAACTCAGTTTCTGGGTTAGTAGTCTAGTGACAATACCATTAGGCCATCACCTTCCCTTGATAATGTCACTAAAGATTATCTGAAGATTATCCTGCTTGATTTCTTCTTTGTGTCTCATCTTTGTCTGTGCGCTTATGTGAATTGGATGGCACACTGATGTTGGAATCCAGGCTGTAATTCCACCTCACCAAATGCACACCACCCTCATCCTGTTTCTGCTCCAGATGGCATGGGGTGCAGCGTCTTATTACACACCTGAGGTGCAATCAACAAACTGAGCAGAGATTTGGAATGGAATCTGAAACTTTTTGTGTTGTTTGCTTCGGCATCACATTGATAAGTTGTCTGGTGTGCTGTAGGATTGAGGTGCATGTGGTTATTTATCCACAATTACTAGATGATCAGGCCTAAAGATGGGTGCATCCTGATTGCGAGGGGCTGAAAAATAATCACCAGAGGAACCATCCTACAACTCATGGCCACTGTACAAAATCAAGGCATACCGGCCAGTGCACAACTGAGGCACGGGTTGCCTGAGGTGTTTCTTTCAAGTAAGATCTTAAACCAGGATCCTGCTGTCATTCTTTCGGGAAAGTGTAAAAGATCTCATAACCCCCTTTGGATGGTGAGTAGAAGAATTGCCTCTGGTTTTATGGACAACACTTATCCCTCAATGGACTTCATTAGCTCCCCTTGAACACAAAAACGAAGTTGCTGGAAAGGTTCAGCGGGTCTGGCAGCATCCGTGAAGGGAAAAAAGAGTTAACATTTCAGGTCCGGTGACCCAAAAAGTTCTGAAGAAGGGCCACCGGACCTGAAATGTTAACTCTGTTTTTTCCTTCACAGATGCTGCCAAACCTGTTGAGCTTTTCCAGCAACTCTGTTTTTGTTCCTGATTTACAGCATCCACAATTTTTTCGGTTTTCTTTTTGATCTCCGTATTGGGTCAATAGTCACATAGCGGTGTGTGCGGATTTGCTGTGCATAGTTAGCTGTTACTTACCTACAACAGTGACTATAATTGAAAGAACGCTTAATTGATGATGTTTAGTGAGGAAAAACTTTTTCACTCAGCAATTAGTTAGGGTATGGAATGCACTGCCTGAAAATGTGATGGAGGCAGGTTCAATTGAGGCACTCAAGAGGGCACTAGATGATTATTTGGATAAAAATAATCTGTAAGGGTAGGGAGAGAAGCTAGGATATTGGCAGCTGGTAATGGTGCTTATGTAACAAATCAGGGCAGGCTCAATGGGCATAATGGCCCCCCTCCTGCACCTTAAAGATGATGTTGTCTCAGTCCTAGAGGACCACAGTGCTGCTCTCTCATCAGGGAGAGATAACTGTTCGCAGTCTAACTGAGGGTCACCACAGCTAAGGCAAAGGGAGAGGCTGTGAAGGAGAGCAACCTCAGCCAGTGTGGGAATTAAATCCACACTGTTGGTGTCACTCTGTACTACAACTGACCTGATGGACCCTCTGTTTGTGAAGTACTTTGGCACACCCTGAGATAGTGAAAGGTGTTGTATCAGTGAAAGACTTTTCCATTAAAGTCCTTTTGTTTTACCTACAAAAGTGGCTAATAATTTGTGCACAGACACAACAGTGAGATACATCAAAAGGGAAGGAGTCTCCATTGTGCTGAGAACTGGAGTCTGATTTTTGCGAATTTGGGAAGTGATTGTTAAAGGATTCCCAAGTCAAATGGTTAAATTTGAAATAAGATACATTCTTTTTCTTGAAAGTGGCTTTATTTACAGAATGTAGCATTACATAATCTCTTCCTCCCAAGTACCTATCGCCACCCACTGTCCCAGAAATCTTTGGCTGCATGTGCTCAAGATATTTTCTTAAATGTTGTGGGTATTTCTGGCTGGCTCAGCATTGTTGCCCAAGCTGAAGTGCTGTGAAACTGAATGGCTTGTTGGTTCGTTTCAGAGGCCAATTAAGAGTCAACCACATTGCATTGGTTGTAGAGTCACATCTACACCAGACCAGGTGAGGAAGACCTGTTTTGTTCTCTAAAGGACATTAATGGTCCAGATGGTGATGATGCTAGCATGGACTAGCCCTTTTTAACTAAGAGCAGATTTGATTGAATTCAATTTCACCGTCAGTCATGGTGGGATTCAAAAGCAGGATTTTGAGCTCAAAGATAGAGTCAGATACTAGCATTGTACCACAAGATTCCTATTGAAAAGCTTGTTGGATAAAAGTCCTTCTAGAAATAGGAAATGGCAAACAGGTCAGAAAATCATGAGTTTGCTAATTTGCTGGATACTCACTTATTTGTTTTGCCGTGATACTGATCGGAAAACCCAGACATCTGGATCAGATGTGGAGATGCTTCCACTGCACCACAAGAGCCCTTTATCCCAGCTCTTAGATATTTACTAGTCAGGCTGTACAGAGATGTTATTATATACCTTTGGAATGGGCGGGATTGAATCCAGTACTCCTACCCTGGCAGTAGGTGTACTACCACTCACTATACTTGACTGCTACAGAACAATCCCATTAGTAATCTCTTCACTCATGTTCGAATGGCCAGAATTGAGCTTGTGTTATATGTAAGAAAGTTTGGGGAAGAAATAGAACAGAGCCAACAGATGTACAGGGCCATGGTGGGATATCTGACCCAGAGCAAGGCAAATTGGAGGCTTGTCGATTGTAATTGAGAGTTAGGAGTGAGATTCATGAAGGCCTGGGGGTGTGGTAATTTACTGTGTTTACTTGGTGGTGAGGAAGCGGTTAGTTGTCTCTATCCTCTATTAACCAGCAGGATGGAGCCAGACTGGAGCCAGCAAAAAAAGAATGGTACCTTTGCCTATAGAATGTTGCCAAATGATTTTCAACTTTTTCAGAAGTATGAAGCTACTTTGCATTAAAGTAAAATCTATTTATGTTGAAGGGAATTTAATGGAGTTATGTCACAGGGACCCATATATCTCTCACTAATGTAGGCTTTCAGGAAAATAAAAATTCCTCAGTAATTTTGTTTCGTTGTACTATTTCATGTAGTTATATTTGTTTGTTATTTATTAAAGATTTGTTCTGTGTTGAGAATATTTAGAAATTTATGAGAAATGTTTCAGGCCAGTAAATTTCTTTCTCTTTTTCTGAGTGATTGCGTGAACAAACATAAAGCTCCTGCCCCTTCTACCACTTCAGAATGCTGTCATCATTGACTGAACAGGGAAAGTCAGTAGTTAGTAGTTCCCATCTTTTATCAGCTGACAGGAGACAAGTTAATGTAGTGTCCTATTTAACCCAGTTTTCTACATGTGGAAAAATGTGGCAAAGAATGTATAAGAGGGTGTTTTATAGCGACTAATTAAATGGAATTGTGTTTCTGTTATGTGGAACTGTATAATTGTTATCAATATTTTCGGTAAATATTCAACCCATTTGTAAGATACAATGATAACTGTGAATAGATCAAGCCGAGCTTTAGCTATTAGTTTATTGTGTTTTCCCTGTGCTTTTGGGAGATTGTCTTCCAGCATTACATAATCTTATAACTAAACCTGCTTGCTTGCAATGATCAAATGAATTATATATCCTGCATTTCCGTTATTTTAACTGGTCTAAAACATTTGTTGATTTCTTCTATCTTTGATTAAAAACTAGAAAACAGAATAAGTGGCCAACTTGTTACATCAAATGTTTTGTTTGCATCAAAGTCAGAACGCATTTCTTAATTTAAAAACTCATGTCACATTTTCTTTGCATTGTTTAAACAAAGAGGAACACTGCAATATTTCATCTTTCACAAAGAGTGCAGTAAAATCTCTTGACAATGGTGTAAATTGAGCAAAAGCAAATTCTCTATCCATTAGAGGTCTCTGCCACTGATAGAAAGAGCAGCTGGGAGAGCTGTAAAACAGGCCTCGTTTAAACAATTTGCAGAAGTTAAAATTACAGCTGAAGAGTGATCAGAGCATAAAGTTACCTTTTGTTTCATTCATGGCGTTCCTGGCAAGGCTAGCGTTTATTTTCCATCCACAATTGCTGTAGAGTAGATGGTGGTTATCTGGCTTCTTGAACTGCTGGAATTGTTGGGGTGCAGTGCCAGCGAGAGGGGAGTTCTGGGATTTTGACTCAGTGATAGTGAACAAAAGGCAATATAGTTCCAAATCAGAATGGTGTGTGTCTTGGAGAGGAAGTTGCAAATGATGGGGGTCATCCCGATGCATCAGATGCCCTTATCCTTTCTAGGCGTAGATTTATGAGATGTTGCTTGTTGAGGACCGGTCATGCATGTTGTAGATGGTACACTCTGCTTCCACTGTGTATTTATGGTGCAGGGAGTGATTGTTAGAGATTGTGGGTGTGGTGCCATTCAAGCAGGTTGCTTTGTTGTGGATTGTGTCAAGCTTCTTGACTGTTGTTGGTGCTGCACCTATTCAGGCAAGTGGGGAACATTCCATCGTACTCTTGACTTATGGCTTTTAGACAGTGAACACAATTTGGGGAATGCAGGAGGTGAGTTACTTATTCTTAGCCTCTAACCTACTCTTGCTGCCATAGCATTTATATGGCTAGCTAGTTCATCTTCTGTTCAATGGTTAACCCCAGAATTTGAAGGTGAGGGAATCCACAATGGCAATGGCATAAACATCAAAAAGAGTCATTAGATTCTCATTTGTTGTAGATGGAAATAATTGGAAAGTTTACCATTTGTGTTTTAAAAATGTAATTTCTACTTGTCTGTCCAAGGCTGGAAGTTGTCCAGATCTTGTTGTACATGGATATAAACTACTTCAGTATCTGAAGAGCCACGAATGATGCTGAACATTGTGTAATCATCAGCGAATATCCCCACTTCTGACTTATGATGGAGGGAAGATCCTTGATGAAACAGCTGAAGATTATTGTACAAAGGACTCAACTCTAAGGACCTGCAGAGATGACCTGTGGCTGAAATGATAGATCTCCAGCAACCACGACCATCTTCCTTTCTGCAGTTATGGCTCCAACTGGTGGAGGGATTTTCCCCTGAATCCAATTAAATCCAGATTTGCTAAGGCCATACTCGTTCAAATGTCAAAGGCAGTTACTTTCAACTGACCTCTGGTGTTCAGTTCTTTTGTCAATGATTAAGATAAATCAGTAATGAGGTGCTGAGTAGCCCTGCCGGAACACAAACTGAGTATCCGTGAGTGTGTTATTACTGTGAAAAATGTCGTTTGTTAACACTGTCAGATTAAACTAAGGCATTGATTCCTGCTGAGAATCTCCACGCATCATGGGGGTGGGGCACAGGACTCTGACAGCAGGGGTATCCCGTTTCCATTGAAAAATGGCCACTAATTAGGCTTTTAAGTGACATAATTGATAGTCCGGATGTAGGATCTCTCCTATACAAATAGGAATTGGTGCTAGATCAATTGTAAGTTTTAATTCGAAAATTAATTCATTTAAGCTATCCAAATAACTATGAGTCAAAGATGCATACATGGTGTTAAATTACCGATCAAAGAAGAATGTAGAAACTTCATCTGCAGAATAACTGAACAATCAAAGTTTACCAAAGTTTAGTTTTGGGAACTTTAATTTTGTCAAAAACATATTTACCCTCACTGACTTATTTTCATTGTTCAATTTTGCCCTCTCCTGAACTGAGGGTTTGGACCTCCTCATAAGATACAGTTCCATGGGCACAAGTTCATTCTAAAGGATCATATGTCACTGGGACCTGATCTGAATTTGCTGATGCTTAAGAATGATGGTTGTGCTGGAGGGGAAATATTGGTTTCCAGTAGTTAAAATCAGCACATACAGATATCAAAGAAGATGTAGGCAATTTAACATTGAACAAAGTAAGACAAGTTCAGAGGAGTGTTTTTGAGAGTCAAGAGGAGCGGGTGTGTCCTATTGTGCCCTCTCATCCATTCATTGACTGGGCTGGCTGTCCTGGATACCCTTCACTTGTGCTGAACACCATGCTCCATGGTTGTTGATGGAGGATAATCTGGAATTCCTCTTCAATTTTGGCTATAAATTTGACTCTACCATGTTATCACCCATCCTGATCTCTGTAACCTCCTTCAGCACAGCCCTGAAATCTCTGCTTAGTTCTTTGTATTCCAATTTTAATCATTTTATCATCAAAGGCTATGCCTTCAGCTGCCTGCACCCTAGCCTCTAGAATTACCTCCCCTAGTCTATCTGCTTACTTACCTCTCTCTCATGTTTAAATCAATCCTCAAAATCTTTGACCAAGATTTTGGTCACTTACACTGATATCATCCTGGTATCTCTGTGCCAACCTTTGCATGACAATGCTTCTTGAAGCACTTTGTGAAGTTTAAATGTGTTCAAGCCTCACTGTAAATGGAAGTTATTGTTGAATCCATCTGAAGTTGAGGTAAAGTCAAAGGAAAACGGGAATATGTTATTTAAGTATTCTTTTCAGCCATGGGACTGAAATGCCAGTCGCTGCAGTCCTCAAGGGGTTACATTCTGTTTCCCACAATGTCTGCTAAAGCAGTCAAGAGGAGAGAAAGAATGCAGTAAATTAGATGCAGAGTGGTTCCTGTAAAAGTGGAAAAAACCCAAGAGTAAAAAGGAGCCACCAGGGTTTGAGCAATGAGTGACTGTATTTGAACATCAGGCCTCTTGCAGCCTTTGTGGCTGAAACAAAACTTTTCAGAACCAATCATTATTCACTGCGGTATTCTTCAGCCATGTATTCTGACTTCATAACAAAGTCCCATTCTAGGTATTATACCTGCCACTGCTGAATCCTGATTGAATTTGCCTTTCATCTACATAGAGAAGGAAAGCTGTAATGTTCGCAGCTCCAATTTCACACAAAAGGTTAGAAGTATCCCACTCATTCAAGTTCTATTGACTTCTTTGCTATCATTTCACATTTTAACTCTTTGCTGTCTGGAACACTGTATATCTTTCAGGTGCAGACTGTCACCTTCTGTCTCCCAATCCTCTGTTACCTCAGTAAGAAGGCTATTATAATTCATTCTCCAAATGTTGGTCTGGCTGCCAAAGCCAGTTTCTCATCCACAGTTGAGTCTTGAGAAAGTGATGGTATGCCTGATTTTTGAATGGCTGAAGTCCACATTGTGTAGATGCCCCTGACAATGCTGTTAGATTAGGAATTCGATCCAATAATGAAGGAATGCTGATACATACCCATGTTGGAATGATGCGTGACATGCGGAGAAACATGCAGGTGATTGTGTTCCCATAATTTTGCTGCATGAACATTCAAGATAGATCTTAACAAAGCAATTTCCTTTTGGTCCATTAATGATGGCCGTACTGTCAATTGCCTAACCCCTAACTGTTGTTCCCTTAATAAAACTTTCCACCTGTCTACCTCTTTCTCCTCTTCTAAGTCATTCCTTAAAATTTATACCCCCTGTCCCATTATCTTCTTATGTGACTTAGGAACAATTGCATTTCTGATAACTGTGCTGTGAAACACTGTGGGATATTATACTATATGGAAGGCACTGTATAAATGGAATTGATGTAGGTGGTGACTGCAGGTTTGGGTGGTGTGTCATGAATGTTCGCTATGATGGCTCATCATTTTCAAATGGTCAATTTTTGCTTATTATACATGTGTTGAGTCTTGGCTATGTCAAAAAACAATGAAAACATTGCAGTCAAGCCCATTACCAAAGAGGCTTCCATATATAGTTAGCTGCATACTGGAAATGAAATTCTTACCCCATTGTTATCAACTGAATGATTGGTGTGCTGTTTCCTGTAATTTTCACTTTATCAGTGGCAAATGAAGGTACGTGATGAAAAGTGAGATGTGATAATGATTCTAATCTAGTCTTTCTGCACATGGACATGGGGTGCATCATATCTGAGGAATTGTGAATGGTGCTAAACATTGCAATTATCAATGGATAAACCTCTGACCTTACAATGGAAGGAAGGTCATTGATGAAACATCTCAAGTTGAGCTAGGACACTACCCTGAGATACTCCTGCAGAGATATTCTGGGCCTTCAATGATTGACGTCCAACAATCATAACCATCTTCCTTTCTGTTTGGTAAGACTCCAACCAGTAGAGACCTTTCCCCCTTATCTAATGAGTCCCACCTCATTTTCAATAAGGACATAACTTTATTTTCTGATAGTATTCCTCTTGTGGTATTATCGTAATGGACACTAAGTGAATTGTCATGTAGATGGAAAGTCAAAGTTGGTATGTAAGAGTTTGTGCATGCTATAAATGGCCATAGAGATGACTGAGGACATAGACATGATGAGGGTGTATAGGAGATGAATAGATAGACATAGGTTCACCCAGGGATGCGAAAGGCCATCATGGATAGGAATTTAACATTGGTGGTATGAGGAATCATGAGTGTGGGTACGTAGTTGTAGGTAAGCATGATAGTGTGAGGTCCAAGAGGTGGTTGTAGGGCATTCAGTGGCATTGGTTGGTATGGATAGTGAGGAGAGTGAGGTGGTGAGACCATGAGTGATGTTTTTTGTTTTAATCTTTATTTTTAAACTTTGAACAAAGTGCTGGAGTCACCAAGCAGGTGTTCTACCAGTCTGCCTTGAGAGCCAATAGCCTCTTCCATAATTCCCTATTATTTCTAACCTATCACCACCGCTCCACCCTGCCCTGCACCGGACCAAACACGGAAAGGGCAGGCGGACATTTCTAAAAGGAAGATTTATGGAACCGGGGTATTCCTTGCCTCTCTCATCCACCTGCAATGAAAATTGGGCCATAGTGTTACATCATCGGAGGTGCCAGATTTCAGACAAGACATTGAACTGAGAATCTACTTTAGCCCTTTAAATTGCATATAAAGGATCTCACGGCCCTATTAAAAATTTCTTTCCATTATACTAGATGGTATTAATCTATCAGCCAAAATCAATATAAAATGATTTGGTTATTTATTGCATTTGAGTTTATGGGAGCTTGCTGTGTGTAAATTGGATGCTTCATTCCCTACATTACAACAGTGACTGCACTTCAAAGATAATTGTCTGTAAAGGGTTTTGCGATGTCCTGAGATCGTAAGAGGTGCTACTGAGATGCAAGTTCTTCCTTTTCCATTTGCCAGAGAAATTTGTTACTGTGCGAGTGGCAATGGATGATGCCAAACTTCCAGTTCATCATGAACCTCATTAGGACTGCAAAGCCCCAGGTTTGTTTGTCAGTCTAGTCCCTGTTAACTGTTATAAACTAGGACATTAGTTTGGAGAGCAGCAACTAGTTTCAGTACTCCTGAGCCATGGAAGTATCAAATTAACAAGGTTTCCGTGACCTAAAAATTATCTGTGGCTCCTATTGGAATCTATTTATGTCTATAAATTGAGAATAGAATTAGGCTTTGTTGCGACAACATGTACGGCTTAATAACCGGATACCCCTCAGTGCTGGGCTGACACATAGGCACTAGGCTAAAATACTGGAAGGCTGCTGGTTCATCTGGAACTATACCCAGCAAGGGTCAACATTTGCTGAAAAGAAAATTGGAAAAACAGAGGTGTAATTGTGCATTACAAATCACCTAGCCCTGTAAAGGCAGTCACATCGTGCTGTGCAATTGTAGTATGTCTTTAAATTGAGTTAAAATACCAGACAGAGGAATTCCAGACAAATGCATTAAATGTGGAAAACTGTACACTGTAACATTCCCTGACATCCAGAAAGCATTTGTTCAGATTCTGCACAAAAAAACCCTATAATTTCAAGTTCAAGTAATAAAGATTCAGGTTTAAGCCTGCGGACAGAAGAACAAACTGACGAGGGGCAGGGTGATGGGTGAAGCAGGGAGTTGGTGGGGTATTTGGGTGCTGCTTATTTCAGAATCACAGGATTTATCCTGGGTTGGGGTTTACACTGCTTTTATTTTTCATTCATGATTGGGATTCAGAAATCCAATGCAAATTTGCATGTGATAACAAACATGGTCAATTTGATCAGTAAAAAATTATTGACTGAGTTAGGTGGAAGAGGAACAAGCTAAGAACAATTGAAGATGAAATTTACTACGGACAGAAGTGAAGATTTCGTAGATTCGAAGCTCGATATGTTTGATTAATGTGCAGCGAAAATGAACAAAACAAATATTACACAGAACTATATGTCCAAAATTGTAGAGTGCTAATTAGGCTAGTTTTTGTACTTATTTTAAATTTGTTGTCAGCATATGTCCAGTTCTGTTCGCCCAGTTATAGGAAGGATATTATTAAGCTGCAGAGAGTTGAAAAGAGATTTACCAGGATATTGCCAGGTATGGAAGGTTTGAGTTAGAAGGAAAGGCTGGATAGGCTGGGACTTGTTTTTAACTGGAGCATAGGAGTTGTCAGATGACTTTGTAGAAGTTTATAAAATCATGAGGGGCAACGATACGGCCAATATTTGGTGTCTTTTCCCTAGAATGGGGGATTTCAAGACTAGGGGGTGCATTTTTAATGTGAGAGGAGGAAGATTTTAAAAAGGACATGAGTAATTTTTTTATCCAGAGGTTGGCTCACATGTGGGCTGAACTTCCTGAGGAAGTGGTGGATGCGGGCACAATTACAAGGTTTAGAAGAGATTTAGATAAGTATATAAATAGGGAAGGTTTGGAGAGATATGGCCTAGGAGCAGACAGGTGGGACTAGTTTAGTTTGGGATTATGTTTGGCATGGCCAGGTTGGACCGAAGGGTCTGTTTCCATACTGTATGACTTTATATGGGTAACATTGTCAGTATCTGTTGTCCCCATTCAGGATATTACAGTCAACTACAGGGTGTAAATATCACAGTGAGAGAAGACTCCTTCCTTGAAGGGTATTAGATTTCCATATCAAACACTTGACATTTGTGGGGATTAAAGTGCAGGAATCCAGAAACCTTACAAAAATTTTGCAGGGGTTTTGTGAGACCGCATCTGAAATATTGTCTGCAGTTTTGGTCTCTGCATTTGTGAAGGGATATTTTCCATTGGAGATGATACGTTAAAGATTCAATAAATTGCTCCCTGAGAGGAAGGCATTACTCTATGATTAGAGGCTGAATAATCGGGCTAATGCTGGCATTTAGAAGAATGAGAGTCAATCTTACTGAGATGTACAAAATTTCAAAGTGGTTTGATATAGTAGACACCGTGACATTGTTTCCATAGGTCAGGATATCTAAAATAGTGTGGGAAAGTGGCGTCGGGGAAAAGTCTTATAATAAGGGACCAATTGGTTTGGACTGGGATGAGAAGAAATTACTTTCCTTGAAGTGTTCTGAATGCATGGAAACCTTTGCTCCAGGGGTTTGTAGAGTGTCCATCACTGAACACATTTCAGGTTGGGATAGAGAGATATTTTGGTCTTTCAGGGATTCAAGGGAAACAGGAAACATGTAAGAAAGTGGAGAAACAAAATGACTGAGTGCTGTGAAACAAGCCAAGATTCCTGAGAAGCTGAAAAAAGACCCCTGGGATGCATTCCATTCCATAGAGGAGATAAGTGCCACTTCCTGCTCACAAAGTGACCTGGGAGCAGTAACACAATGTAAGGTGTTGGTGAACTCCAAAGTGCAGTATGAAGTGCTGAACTGTAGTATAAATTAGTCTGTAATGTACCCTGTTGATGTGATGAGGCCAGTGCTTTACCCATGCCCACTTGTTTGGATGGAGGGTGCAGACAGATGCCAACCAAAGAGTGTTCCTTGCAATGTTGCCACATATCTTTTGGGAGAAGCGTAAGCCTCATACGTTATGGATCATTTCACATGAATTTTCCTACAGGCAGTCAACATTAGTCTTGAACTAGATTTATGTTTTTCTGTCTGCCTAATCTTTCTTCCTTCACAGAGTGGATGGAATTATTCCCATTGGTAGAAGGTTCAAGAATCAGAAGACAGCACTTGAAGGTGGATGGCAAAGGAGCTGTCAGCAACATGAAGAAAAGCATTTCTATGTAGCAGGTGGCATGCACCGTTACCATGACACAAAGCTGGGAGGGAGGGCGAACTGTGAGCAAGATGCGGAGATGCTCCATTGTGATTTGGACAAGTTGCGTGTGTAGACAAATGCTTGGCGATTGTTATATATTGTAGATAGATGTGAGCTTAACCACTTAGGTAGAAATAATATAGGAAGGCAGATTAGATTCCCTACAGTGTGGAAACAGGCCCTTCAGCCCAACAAGTCCACACTGCCCCTTGAAGAATTCCACCCAGCCCCATCCCCCTATAACTGGCACACCCCTGAACACTACGGGCAACTTAGCATGGCCAATCCACCTAGCCTGCACATCTTTGGACTGTGGGAGGAAACTGGAGCACCCAGAGGAAACCCACGCAGACACGGGGAGAGCGTACAAACTCCACACAGACAGTCGCTTGAGGCTGGAATTGAACCTGGGTCCCTGGTGCTGTGAGGCTGCAGTGCTAACCGCTGAGCCACCGTGCTGCCTCTCTAAACAGTGATAGTTTGCGAAAGGGGGAGGTGCAATGAACCTAGGTGTCCACGTACACCAGTTGCTGAAAGTAAGCATGCAGGTGCAGCAGGCAGTGAAAAAGACAAATGGTATGTTTGCATTCATAGTGAGAGATTTGAGGATAGGAGCAGGGATAGAGTCAAAAAGGTCTGCAGCGCAGAAAAAGACCCTTTGGCTCATTTAGTCTGCATTGATTAAAAAAAACACCTAACAATTCTAATCCCATTTTCCAGCACTTGGTCCATAGCCATGTGTGCATTGGCATCACTAGTGTGTATCTAAATTCTTCTTCTGCATCCACCATCCTTGCAGGCAGTGAGTTCCAGACTCCAACCACCCTCTGAATGAAAACAAACTTTCCTCATAACGCCTGTAAACCTCCTGCTCCTTGCCTTAAATTTATGCACCTCAATCATTGATCCCTCCACCAAGGCGAAAACTTCTTCCTGTCTACTGTCTTTGCTTTATATATCTCAATCATAGCCTCCCTCAGTTTTCTCTGCTCAAGGACAACAACCCAAGTCTGTTCAATCTCTCTTCATAACTAATATTCTTCAGCCCAGGGAACACTGTGGTAAATCTCCTCTGTACGCTTTTCTGAGCAATCATATTCCCCCTATAATATGGATTCCTGAAATGCGTACAATACTCGAGCTGTCACCTAACCAACATTTTAGACCGTATGCCATTGTATATAGTTTATACAGCTTATATAAGGTGTCTTTCTGCAATTAGAGACACCACACTAGGAGTATTGTGTGCAGTTTTTCTGTTCTTATCTGTTCTGGCCATGGAAGGAATGCATTAAAGGCCTACCAGACTGATTCCTAGGATAGCAGAATTGATGTATGAAGAGAGAATGGATCGGTTATGACTATATTTGCAAAAAGTGTAGAAGAATAGGTGTTGGACAGGTGGTAAATCTTATAGAAATCCATAAAATTCTGACAGGACTAGACAGGATAAATGCAGAAAGACTGTTCCTGATGACCAAGGAATCCAGAAACATGGGTCACAGTTTAAGGATACAGGTAGGCCATTTAGGACTGAGATAAGAAGAACTTTCTTCATTCAGTCAGCGGTGAGTCTGTGGTATTCTCTGCCATAAAAAAAAGTTAAAGTAACATTAAGGAGTTAGATCTAATATTTATAGCTAAAGGGATCAAAGAATATGGGGAGGAAGCAGAATAGGTTACTGAGTTTGATGATCAGCCAAGATCATATTGAATGGTGGAGCATTTGTTGGGCTAAGAGGCCTACTCCTGCTCCCATTTCCTATTTTTCTGCGTAAGTAGTTAGGATCTGGAATGCACTGCCTGGGAGTGCAGTGCAGGCAGAATCAATTCTGGCTTTCAAAAGAGAATTTGATTAACATCTGGAGACAAAACAAATGGAGTGTCTGTTTATAATGCAGTCACCAACTTGACTAGGGCCATCTGCACATGAATAGTTTCAGAAGCAACTACGACTGAAAAAGAGGAATGTCTTCAGGAGAGCAACACCATTCCGATGAAACTCATTGCACAGTTCCAACATCAAACGCAGCTCACACACAGCAGCAGATTTTCACTAGGCATACACACGTTGGTATTTGTGCAATGGCATCATTGATACACACTGATCACTCCTCATCATGCTTTGGTCGCAAGTGCAGCCAGAAAACATGTCGCAGGCCCGTGTGAAAAGGGGTGAGCGGCGCTAGAGCTGACATGAATGTAATGGATCAAATAGCCTTCTTATGGGCTGCAACCATTCTAATATTCTACAATTCACTATTTGTCTGCTGGTTATGGCTGCGCTGCTGTTAACAGCTGGACTGCTAGCCTCGATGAAGAAAGCCCAATCTGTCCAAATCTCTTCATAGAGACTTTGACGTCCTACCAGATTCTGTCCTGTTCTGGTGTTCACACATACGCATTTTCGACAAGAGCTGTGACTAATAATTAAATGGTGACTTTCCCACTTAACAGCCACAGCTTGCTATGACTGCGAATTAACTCAATGTGAAACCGTAAATCAAAACTTCCTGGCCTCTATTGATGAAGCACCATGTTTGTGGATGAGTAAACAAATCTCCATCCCAATGAGGCAAAATAATATCCCTTCACTTATACCAAACCTGTGGAATATTTTATAAAACAAGCTACAAAATCTGATGCTTTTTGAGGCATCAGTTTTGGATCCTGCCAAAGGCTGTTTTTAATTACAAATTGAACAACATCACTTCCAGTTCGATCCCCGGTGATTATTCATGCCAGGCTGTGGCCTGTAAAATATTAGAAGTTTAGGCCCAAGGCCTACTTTCTCACTGTCCATTGCAAATTCTAGCTGAGGAAATAATTAACCTTTTCACAGCAACAGCTGTCATTTTAATACCTGCTCATAAACAGAGCAGTCAGCCTTACAGTTTGAAAGTGACAAAACCTGATAGTTACTTATTTAATTTTTATTTTTCCTTTTGATGACTGTTGACACAGTCAAGTGGAACTGAACTGTGAACATTGAGCAAATCAACATGGCTTTCCAAGAATTTCATCTGCTTTCAAGATGGTCGCAGGCATAATGAAAATAAATATGCAATTATTGCATATTTATATTGGCCAAATGGAAATTTAATTTAATAAAAGCTCAAGAAAGTATTTAAATCTACTAATTGCATTCATTGCTGTCATATGAAAAATTTCATCTAGGAAACCTTTACAAACACCCTATTCCAGAATGATTCAAAAGATAATGGATTTTAGCTGCAAAGTTAGTTTGGAGAGTCTATGTTCTCCCTGCAGTAAACGAACTTGAGGAGATATTTAATAGAAGTACACAAGATTACAATAGTGAAGGCCCAAAGGACCCAAAGTGCCATCGCAAGCTGAGTTTTGGGGTTGTGAGCTCTAAAGACTGAGCTATGTCAAGTGGCCCATATGAATAACCATTTCACTAGGCCCTCAATCAATCCCATAGGTCTCCCTTCCCTCCTCACCATTATCATTTAGAAGCTACAGTAATTTTCAATTCTCAAAATGGAATTGCCATGGGAAAACATCTGGGAAGCAGTTAGGTAGTTGTTCCAATTGACAAGATGGTCCAAGGACAAAGTAAGGCGCATTTTGAACAAGAAAAATAAAAACAGAAAGTACTAGAGAAATTCAGTTGGCCTGAAAGGATGTATAGAGAGAAAAACAGAGTTAACTTCAAAGTCTGGAAAAAGAGATATATCAAAATCAGAATGTTATAGTGTTGGTCATTTGTCCACAGTAACTGCCTTTTGTGCTAACTTTCTCTGGCACTTCCTACTTTTGTTCCAGATTTTCAGTGTCTGCAGTATTATTTGGGCAAAAGATGCTGGAGAATTCTTTCACATAGAGAATGGCAATAATGTGGAACCTGTTGTCTCTGAGGGAGGATACATGACTTCAAAAGAAAATTGAAGGACTCTTAAGGCAAATAAACTTGCAGTGCTGTGAGATACTGGATCGATCTATGGAGACCAACACAGACTTGAGGGGCCAGATGACCTTTTTCATTGTTATAATGATTCTATGACTGTATAACTCTAACTGACCATTTTTTAACAATCAGGTTATATTAATGCTTTATATGTGAATCAAAATTAAGTTACATGTTCATTTTCTACTTATGCCCTACATCCTTACTACTCTAAGGAGTTTTTGGCTTGTTCCCAAAAAGTGTAGCTTGTAATTAAGATAACTGCTGACAGAGTGGAATTTACTGTACTCTTATTGTCTTATTTCCCCTATCCACCCCAGGCAGTCTTGTTTGTCTGAACATTTCTTAACTTTCTTGGAAAATGTATTTCTTCTCTTCCTTTCTCATAGGGACAAAGACAAATGCAGACATCATGAAGACAGCCACAAAAATAAAGCGAACACAAACATATGCACATAGCCACACGCCAACACACCAGCACCCCGCCCAAACAAATGTAACACTGTGAATTTACGTTGATATAGTGCCTTTAAAATAATTACGTGCCCCAACCTACTTCTTAAGGAAACTATACATCCAAATATGACATAAAGCCACTTAAGAAGATATTAGGGCAGAATGAAAGCTCAGTCAAAGACGAAGATTTTAAGGCACATCTTAAAAAAACAAAATGAAGCTAGGAAGTGGGGAGGAAACAGGAAAGATTTAGGTAAGGAATTCCAGAGCTAGGGACTAGGGAACTGAAGACATGGGCAACAGTGTTAAAAGAGGTGTTTAAGAGCCCAGATGTGGCCGCTGAGGGTCTGATAGAGATTAGAGAGATAGGGAGAGGTAAGACCATGGAGGAAATTAAAAGCAAAGATAAGAATCGTAAAATTGAAGACTCATGTAAGTGGGAGTCAGTGCACAGGTCACTGCGCATGGGGGTGGCTGGAGCAGTTGCAGACAAAGGTTGCAATATTTTGAATGGTATCAAGTTTACAGAGGATAGAATGTGCACCAAGATTATATTGGAATCAACAGCTATAGAGGTAGCAAAGGTACAGATGAGGATTTCCATGCCAGACGAGTGAATGAAAGTTGGGGCTAAGTTGGGCGATGCTGGAGAGGTTGAAAAATGTAATGATCTGCAGTCAGAAGCCTCAGGGTCAAATAAGATATTGAACTTGTGAACAGTCTGGTTCAGTATCAGTTACTAAGGAGAAGGATGAGGTTTGTGACTATGGAATGAAGTCTGTTGTGGGAACCCAAGCCACATGCACAAACGCAAACACCCATGCACATAGAAACACATGTATACCTGTAAGACGCAAACGCATATATACACTCAATGCACACACGGTTTGGCATATGTACCACAAGCACAAACACCTACACAAATATACACTACAAACACACCATCCATACACATTGAAACACACACATACACCAACATACTATATATGCATACACACATAGAAACACACAGAGATATACACACACACACACACACACACACACATCCACCAACCAGACACAGACACACGCACACACTCTATACCCACACATACTTCCACATACACGCACACACTCATGCACATACACACACTTGCACACTCACAAACACACGTGTGTGCACAGCAAACAAAACAAAATGCGTAAATACATGCAGGCATTATTTTTGTACAGCAATCTATTCTTTGCAAACTGGACACTTAGTGGTACCTATTCGTTGTTCCTTTATTTACCACTTTCCTTCTCCTTTCGCCCTGCATAGCTTGGCCTTTAATTCAAGTTTATTAGGAAAAATACACACACAAAAACATGCATGCAAACAAGCACATGCTTAATTGTACAAGCTCATAGTTTTCTCAAATAAAATTGCCCTTTAAAGTGCTTCATCTAGTTCATACTGTGATTACCTTTAGGATATGATTCACATCAGTTTATTTTTTATGGGTGGACTGATAACATCTAGCCAAAAATGTAATGAGGGTAATCTGAATTCATTAGACTGATTCCTTGGATGATGAAATTCTTCAATAAGGAGAGATTGAATAGACTAGACATGCATTTTCAGGGATCCAAAAGAATGAAAGGCCTTACATCATTGATACATATTAAATTATGAGCGGCTTTGATAAAGTAGATGCTGGGAGATAGTTTCCTTTGGCTGGGGAGTGTAGGATTACAGGCCATAGTTTCAGAATAAGGGGTTAGCTATTTTGTACTGAGATGAGATGAAATTTCTTCACTTAAATGATTGTGAATCTTTGGAATTTGATCCACCCCAATATTCAGTTCTTGCATATATTCTAGATGGAGATAGGTGAATTTTTGGATAGTGAGAAAATTAAATGATTTGGGGTTCGGACAGGAAGATCATTTGAAATTGAAGATCAACTATGATCTTATTGCATATTTGAAGGGATTAATAGCCTTTGTGATGACACTGTGGCTTTAACAGATAAATGTTGTCCTTGGTTTTTTTAAATGAGGAGAGGTTGAAACAGAGATGTCAAGTGGTCTGTTCCAAACTTATAAAGTAAATTCCTTGTGAGGCTTTAGGGTTTTTTTTTAAAAGACAGAACTACAGCAGCAACGTTTGCCTTTAAAAGTAAGAAAAAGTTGGGGTTTAGGCTATCTTAATATATTTTGAGGGGTCTTCATCTGGTCTATAACACCTACACTTGTATATTTTCCTTTTGTTCTTTTGTGAAATTTGACAAACAACAAGGATGGAACTTTGTTTTACAGAACCACTGTGTGCAGATTCAGTCATAAAATCAATAAATTGCAATAATTTCAGTAGACATGCTTTGTAAAGTAATGTATTTCCAATCCAGATACAACAATGATTCGTGGAAACTTTGGCACGTAGCTGTATCAGGCACAAATAACAACATGCTTACATTGGGTGAATGTTTCTGACATTGCAAAATCACAGAATGGTGAGCAGAGAAGGAGGTCGTTTGGGTTATCATGTTTGCTCTGGCTCTTTTTAGGAGCAAATATTACATTATAACGCAATTCAAAAGAACTTCATAGGCTGAAAAGCCCCTTGAAACCTCCTGAGATCATGAAATGTAATGCAGTCATGCACCTATTTATAACAGAGATAATAGGAATTGCAGATGCTGTAGAATCCAAGATAACGAGGTGTAGAGCTGGATGAACACAGGCCAAGAATGTCCGTTGCGTTATTTTGACATTTTTGAATTAGAATATTAGACATTTAATTAAGACTTTACAGTTACCAAAGGAAAGAAAATTGCAATAATACTTTGTGATGCAGAAATATAGAATTTTAGTCCTGACTGAGCTAAATTTATGACCCTCTTTGGAGTTGATCTTAAACAGCACTATTTTTCTGCATGCTCTCTCAATGAATTCCATTTCCCTATTTTCTGCCCAGACTCTTTAAATTCTTTCTTTCAGATAATTATTCAGTACTTTTACCAATCGAGTTCACAAGGAATTACCTCTTGTGGCAATATTCTGTTAACTGTTTACATTGGAAGGGGTTTCTTCCATAATTGCCCTTCCTCTGTTTTCTCAGGATCCCATTTTTCTCATTCTGGCTAGGCTAGCGATTATTGCATTTCCCTAATTGACATGGAGAGGTTGATGGTGAGCTGTGTTCTTGAAGCTTTGCAGTCCCTCTGCTCCTGTTGCTTTTGTTCATGCTGCCAAAGGGAATATTCACAGCTTAACTTGTAAGCGAAGAGCTCCATAACACACCTGTACAGCACCTTGTGGATGGTAGAAAAGCTTTGGGAGTCAGGAGGTGAACTACTTACTGCAAAATATCCAGTTTCTCACTTGCTCTTGTAGCCACAATTTTTGTGGTTAGTCCAGTTCAGGTTTTGGTTCAATGGTAACCCCAGGGTAATGATGGTCAGGGTTTCATGGATGATAAGGCCAAGGGAGATGGCTAGATTCTGTTTTGGTGGAGATGGTCATTGCCTCCAACTAGTGTGGTGAAAATGGTAATTTGTACTTATCAGCCCCAATCTGCAATGTTGCCCTGTGGTGTTTAGAAAGAGACTTTTTAATTACCTGAGGTAACAAAGCGTGGAGCTGGATAAACACAGCAGGCCAAGCAGCATCTTAGGAGCACAAAAGCTTCGTTTTGGGCCTAGACCCTTCTTCAGAAATGGGGGAGGGAGATGAGGTTCTGTAATAAATATGGAGAGGGGGAGGCGGATAGAAGATGGATAGTGGAGAAGATAGGTGGAGAGGAGACAGACAAGTTAAAGAGGTGGGGATGGAGCCAGTAAAGGTGAGTGAAGGTGGAGAGGTGGAGAGGAGATAGGTCAGTCCAGGGAGGACGGACAGCTCAAGGGTGCAGGATGAGGTTAGTAGGTAGGAGATGGGGCTGGGGCTTGAGGTGGGAGGAGGGGATAGGTGGGAGGAAGGACAGGTTAAGGAGGCGGGGACGAGCTGGGCTGGTTTTGGAATGCGGTCGGGGAAAGGGAGATTTTGAAGCTTGTGAAGTCCACATTGATGCCATTAGGCTGCAGGGTTCCCAAGCGGAATATGAGGTGCTCTTCCTGCAACCTTTGGGTGGCATCGTTGTGGCACTGCGGGAGGCCCAGGATGGACATGTCGTTTGCGGAATGGGAAGGGGAGTTGAAATGGTTCATGACTGGGAGGTCCAGTTGTTTAATGCAAACTGAGTGGAGGTGTTCTGCAAAGCGGTCCCCAAGCCTCCACTTGGTCTCCCCGGTGTAGAGCTGGCCACAACGGGAACAGCGGATGCAGTTTACCTACTAACCTCATTCTGCCCCCTTGACCTGTTCATCCTCCCTGGATTGACCTATCTCCTCCCTAACTCCCCACGTACACTCACCTGTACTGGCTCCAACCCCCCCTCTTTGACTGGTCTGTCTCCTCTCCACCTATCCTCTCCTCGTTCCATCTTCTATCTGCCTCCCTCTCTCTCCCTAATTATTTCAGAACCTCCTCCCTCACCCCCATTTCTGAAGAAGGTTCTCGGCCAAACATCAGCTTTCCTGCCCCTATGATGCTGCTTGGCCTGCTGTGTTCATCCGGCTCTACACCTTGTTATCTCAAGTCCTAAGTGGAGCTGATACAGTATGGAGCTGGAGGAACACAGCAGGTCAATCAGCATCAGAGGAGCAGGAGAGTTGATGTTTTTGGCCTAGACCCTTCATCAGGACCTGTAAGAATCGCTAGGAATTGGTCCTACTTCATAGGATGGCACAGCGGCTCAGTCTTTTGCACTGCTGCCTCACAGCACTAGGAATCTGGGTTTGATTCCACCCTCGGGTGACTGTCTATGTGCGCATTCTCCCTGTGTCAGATGGGTTTCCGCCAGGTGGTCCGGCTTCCTCCCACAGTCTCAAGATGCATATGGTAGGTATATTGGCCATTCTAAATAACCCATAGTGTTCAGGGAGGTGTGGGTTAGGTGCATTAGCCATGGGAAATGTGGAGTTACATGGATAGAGGAGGGTATCCTGGGTAGGTGTGGACTTATTGGGCCGAATGGCCTGTTTCGGCACTGTGGGGATTCTATGATTATATGAACTTGTTCACTCATTTTTCTTTTACAAATCACCCCTCATTTCAAGAGGACATATCCACCTTGCTCCTGTGTGTCCTGGTAAGTCAGCCTTTTCTATCCACTTACTTCTGAAGAACATTAAAAAGGAAAGGGACTCAGTGAATAAACATGCTGCCTGGTGTAGCCTAGAGTCATGCTCTGGAGAAATAATCTCATCCAAGGAATGGTGAGAATGTGAAATTCTTTCAAAAATGGACCAGTTGGGATCAATAGCCTTATTACCTTAATGTGGGAGCTAGATAAGCACATGAGGGGAAAATGTTGCAGGAGATAATGCTGAAAGCATAAGATGAAGACAGATGTAGATCATAGGCGCTGGCATGGACAAGAGGCCGAATAACCCATTTCTACATATTTTATATAAGACAGAGAATTTGAGAGGTATGAATAGAGAGAGGAAAGAAAAACCATAGAGTTGTGAGAATACAGCAGAACATTATGGCAAAAACTGAGGCACTGATTCGCGGGAGGCTGAGAACTGACAGATGAAAAAGATGTTGAGAAGAGGAGAATCTCATTAACAAATTGAAAAACTGCACAAAAAATACTTTGGCAAAATCATCTTGCTCCTATGACATTCACTTAGATAAGAAGCTACTGATCAACATTATTTAGAATATGCCATTCTAGTAAATCTCACTGGTGATTAGTACCTTTAAGACAGATCTAATTCTGCTCAACGAGGTTCAGAATTTGGGTCCAAGCAGGTGGTCAATACATGCGCTGATCTCTGTATGCAGGTGGTCACAAAAGGCGGGAAGCCTCTCTATTCAGGTGGGCTCATGGTTGAGGCACTTAACAAGGGATACCACAGTCACATGTTGCCCCATTAGCTTAATTAGTCCTCTCTGGGCCTCCTCTCTAGACAGAAAGTATAGAGGGCTGTTCACAGAAAAAAGCTAACTCGCACATAACTAACTATCTAATCCATATGTATTCCAATTAACATCCCCAAATTATTTTAAAATTATTTTCACTGTGGGAAATACTTTCCCTGCGTGCTTGACTGAGTCTATGGCTCAGCTCTCATTTCGTATTACAAGTCTGACCTTTTTATCCTCAGCGGAAGACTGGTTGGAACCAGTATTCTCTACTTTGACCTTTATTTATGGTTATTAACAGGAGGAAGTGCTGGAAGCGGTTCCTAGAAAACCTGTCTTTCATTTCATTTTACAGGCAGTCAAGGACATATTTACCAGTGTGAGCTGCTGTCTCATATGTAATGGTTACAATAGAATTCAGGTTGTGTTCTGGTAAAAGGGCTAGAAATTTTAAGTAACCAGCCCTGAGCTGTTGTATTCGAACGAAAATTTTCAGATATTATTTCTCTCTCCACAATAAATCCGAGGAGAGAGGGGTAAATATTTGGCATTTTCTCCCTTTAGTTTTCTTCCTCCTGGTTTTTTTTTACATTGTAAAATTCCACACCATTCAGTTTCAGTGGTATAGATTGATGTGAATGCTCCATACCAGCACACTGTCACTTTATTTCATTTAACTCCATCACTTCCAGTCCTTTCTCCCTCATGTAGATACATCTTTGCTCTTTGTCTCAATTCCTCTAGCAACTTCCACATCATTTTGTATTGTAGCCACTCCCTGTTAACTCACTGAGGCAACCAGTCTTTATTATCAGACATAACAAGTGCTAGAAAACTAACTGCACCAATAGTGCGAATGTGTCAGATTCCGCCATTATTTGAGGTGCACTCATGCAGTGTTTGTGGCATAGTGATCAGGAACATGAACCCGAGTGAATTTCTTTCCTTTCTCCTTCCAGGATTAGTAGCCTTCAGATCTACATTGTTCAGTATTGTATGTGAGAGGACAGAATTGGGAAAAACTGTGATGTTTACCTGATCAATAGAGCCAAATTGCTACACTATGTCCTGGTCTTCCTCTTCCGATTCTAGCTGCCTATCACCAGCATATTCAATGTAATACACTGACTTTACCTCACTTGGCAACTATGCAATCTCTCGGCATCATTCCTTCCTCCTATACCTTACAGTCCTCAGACTTACTAGCTGCCCCATCCCATTCTTTTTCTCCATCATTCATAAAAGAATTTTCAGTTCCTTCACTTCCCTACATGGTCCACCTTCAAAAACGTTCTTCAACTACACCTTCAAAAGTAGCCTTTTTTTCCAACATCTCTTCCAGCCATTTCACCTTGCTATTTATTGTGAGATTGGTTAGCTTGGTTGGCTGAATGGTTGGTTTGTAATGCAGTCTGACATCGACCGTTTGGGTTTAGTTTGGGTCCCATACCAGTTCAGCTCTCCATGGAGGCCTCACCCCTTGCCTGAGGTGTGGTCACCCTCACCACCAGTTATCTCTCTCTAATGAGAAAGTGGGACCATGGCAACTTTATTTTTTACTATTATTTCAAATATCTCTCCCTTAAAGGTATTGTATAATGAAATTCATGTAAATCTCATTAATGGATAGCACAGTAGTTAGCATCACTGCCTCACAGCTCCAGGGATCCAGGTTCGATTCCAACTTTGGGCAACTTTCTGTGTGGAGTTTGTACATTCTCTTCATATCTGCATGGGTTTCTGCTGGGAACTCTGGTTTCCCCCTGGAGTCCCAAGATGTGCAGGTTTGCTGGTTTGGCGATGCTAAATTGCCCCATTGTATCAAGGGATGCATATGCTAGGAGGATTAGCAATTTTTAATGTGTGGTTATGGGAGATATGGTAGAGGAGTAGATCTAGATGGGATGCTCTTTGGTCTGTCAGTGCAGATTCAATGGGCTGAATGGTATATATCTGCACTGTAAGGCTTCTATGTATAGATCCTAAGATTCTGGAATAAATAAGAGAGAAGACACAAGCCTCAATAAGAATATGAGGAGAGAGGTCTTAGATATTACACTAGGGAGCTGTCTTTGATTATCTACAATGCACAGGTACTAATACAAGAATGTTATCTATGTATGGAGTAGAAAAACCTTACTTAGAGATTATCTACGTATCGAGCAAGCCGCCTCAGGGACAGTACATGTGCAAACTTCACATCCCAAACTACTCCAGATCTGTATCTCAATGTGCAGTTAGCAGTATTGGTTCAATGCACAAGATTGCATGCAGTCAAAAGTCACACAACTCCAGCTTATCATTCAACAGGTTCTTTTGAAATCGCTAGATTTTGGAGCACAAGTGAAGCTCCCTGACGAAGGAATAGTGCTTTGAAAGCTTGTGATTTCAAATAAGCCTGTTGGACTATAACCATCTAAAAGGTACCACGGCACTCTTAGCTAATATTCCTACATCAAAATTAGATGGAGAGAGGCATTTTGGACACCAGAATTCTTCGGAGAAAGGTGTTTCTGGCTGAGGATCAGTGGAGAGGGTGTGGAGGATTCCAGAGGACACATCCTGACTGCAGTTTCAAGAATCTAAGTTTTAATTTATTTTTTTCTTATTACTTTGGTTTATATAAATTGGACTTTGCATTTATTGGAACAACATACCATTAGAATTTTGTTTTATTCGGGAATAGTTAATAGTTAAGAAGGTGGAGTTCGCTTTTTTAGTAGTTCTGTTAATTTGTTCACTCTTAAAGTTAGAGAAATATATTGTTACTTGTTGCTAATAGAGTGACTGAAAGGATTTCATTTCATTAACCTCTCCTTTATAACAGATTGGGAGGTGAAAGGCATGTTATACCATTTTCCCCATTGCTTTAGTAGATTACGGGGCGAGGAGAGCTTCTCTGAGCGTTTTGACTTTAATTATCAGAGGGCTCGAATTCCTCTCTGCAACATCTCTACTGATGGGTTGAATGGCCTCCATCTGTGCTGTTTGATTCTATGACGATATGTAAAAATGCAAGCGACTATGGTTGATAAGTCAAGTCACAAGAGAACAGAGTCTAACAGGCTCCTTGCCAGGTTTACACCACTAAAACTGGTTTCTTGACAGCAGAAAAACAAATGTTCCAGTCAGTGCTGAATAAGGTGAGTTAGTTACAGGGAAATACTTCAGAGCCACACTGGATAGATGATAGATTCTGCAGCCTGCTTGACTCCAGACACCATTCTGTTTGCACATTGCAGTTGCAGTTGCCAGTGTAAATGTGTTTACATATAACATGTTGATACTCTCGTTATTGTCTATGCGTATTTGGCCAAGATAGTTACTCGATGGCAGAACAAGGTCACATCTCTGTGATCACCGCTAATTCTTTTTACATTTTTCCCCTTTCTTTGCAGATTTTACTTGTTTCTGCAAAATGCATCCAAGAGGACCCTGGGACTGCAGTCTCCCCACAGGCAGGCCTTGGGTAACTGCCGGAGTAAATCTTTTAGATTCATAAAGATCAGCAGATAGGAATGCCCTTTATTAATACATCTCCCTAACAGCCAGCTTTAGTGAATCCGATACATTTTCTCTGGGATTGCAGCTTGCAAGAGGTTCTAATTGGGAACTAGTGACATAATTATACCACAAAACCTAAAGTGCAAAGTCCTTAACTCTTATGCCAACGACTTGCACAGGATACAGAGAAGACAGACCAGAATGATGCCAGCTAGGAATTATCCCTGCTCCCCTGCCCAATATTTATCCCTCTGTTAAGAACAAGAAAAGGATTATCTTGTCATCAAATTGTGGTTTGTGAGAGATTACGCCCATGTTTTTCTGTGCATTACTGCAATGACCTCACACCAAAGGCACTTCAATAGCTGTAAAGTACTTTTGGAGATCTGGTGATCATGAAAGTCACCACAGAAGTGTAGTTTTCTCTTGCTAAGAGGAGGTGCGCAGGACCAGAATTGCTGGGAGGTAATGGTGTAGTGTTCTTTTTCGCTGAACTCTTAATCCGGAGATGCAGGGAATGTTCTGGTAATGCAATTCTCAACATGGCAGATAATGGAATTTGAAATCAACAAAAATCTGGAATTAAGTAATGACCATAACCATCATTGTCAATTGTCAGAAACACCCGTTTGGTTCACTAATGACCTTTAAGGTGGCTGTCCTTTCTTGCCCTGTGTTTACCCACATTTGTACATAATACTCAGTAGGCATTCCAAAACAGTCTGATTCATTGATCGTTGGTCAACTCATGAGATTACTTGATTATTTCTGGAGGTCACACTTTCTCTTCAAACTTCTAAATTTGGACAACCACTAAAGTTCAAATGCTATTCTGATGTAATGTTGAGTTAGTTATTGATGATTTCAAACAATACTGCTAGTTTGTTGAAAGAAACAATTTGCCATGATTAGTACCCAATTTCAAAGCCTATCGTCCTTCACCTTATGTGACACTATCCCTGTTCAAAAGTGGTTGAAAACAAGTAGAAAACCTGCACTTTATGCGCTTTTATTTAAAAACGACACGCACACACGCCTGCTGTGTCCATCCAGCTCCACACTTTGTTACCACACACTCCTAGCGAATTGCTTCCCCGAAAGAAAACACAGTTGCTGAATCAAAGAACAAGATACAAAAACAGAAGTTGCTGGAAAAGTGCAGCAGGCCTGGCAGCATCTGTGAAGAAAAATCAGAATTAATGTTTCGGGTCTGGTGACCTTGCTCAGAACTGATGGTATCTAGGAAAATGTCGGTTTGCATGCAGAAGATAAGCTGGGGGGACGGGGGATACGGAGTAAATGATAGGTGGGGATAAAGCCCAAAGAGAGACAGGAACAGATGGACAAAGTAGTGGATAACAATCAGGCTATGAGGGTGAATAGCAGTTAATGAGGACTGTTAGTGGACATGGCAGAGTTCAGGCCAGCTGGGGGAAGAGCAACACCCCATTTTTCACTTGGCAAAGCTGCAGCCCTCTGGACTTAATATTGAGTTCAATCATTTTAGGGCCTGAAATCTCCCATGTTTTAGCCTCCAATCTCATACACCAGGCTTTGTTATCACATAGCCTATGATCACACACCATCTATTGTTAGCTGCTAACAGTTTCTATCAACAGCTATTCACCACCTTAGCCTGATTGTTATCCACTATTTTACCTGTCCAACTGGTCCTCTCTGTCTTTGTGCTTCTCCTTACCCTGTTGCCTCACCTTACCTTGTGCATATAAACCGACATTTTCCCACTACCATCAGTTCTGAGGAAGGGTCACCGGGCCCAAAATGTTAACTCTAATTTTTCTTCACAGGTGCTGCCAGACCTGCAGAGCTTTTTAGGCAACTTCTGTTTTTCTTCCTGATTCATAGCATCCGCAGTTCATTTGGTTTTTATAAAGAATAAGATGTTGGTAGAGATTACCGGAAAATTAGAGAAACAGCTATTGCTAAGGGGATAACAAAAACAAAGTTGCTGGAAAAGCTCAGCCGGTCTGGCAGCATCTGTGGAGGAGAAAACAGAGTTAACGTTTCGGGTCCGGTGACCCTTCCTTGGAACTGGATGAGCACGAGGCAAAGACAGCGGAAGAACAGTTCAGCGTCATGTGATGCCCGAAATTTGTTAAAGTGGGGACGCAGAGGGATAAAGCTGAGGCCTTTGCTGCATACAGAGCGTTCAGAATTGGACAGCGGAAGGTTAGGAGGGATGGTGAATACACAACGGGAGGTAGGGGATTGGGGGAGGGGATAGAGTCAGACAGAAGCGGGGGAGATGTAGGTTTCAGAGGGCCATGGGTATTTTTGTGTTGGTGCATCTTGTGGGCCTTGATGCCTGAAAGGAAAAGAAAACATTTCTTGTTAGCATGATGAATGATTCAGAGGATGAAGTGGAACTGCGGAGTGGTGCAGCCCTGAGCCAGTGCGTTGCAATGCTGTCAGAGAGAAAGGTTGAGTGTGCGCATGTGATGCCCGCATGGCACTGAGTGTGAATCTCAGGATGGGGCGAGAGCCGCTGTCCATGGAGCATTGAATATCACGGAGATATCTACGTTCCTGGGAGGATTCAAAACCTGAGGGATGAAACTTCAGTTGGAGTCCACCTGGCGTATGTCTGGGCCGGAGGCAGTCAGTGAAGAATGTGATATTACTGTGGAAACGAGTTTTAGCAAATACCTGGTCAAACACCAGGAGTGACGGTGAAATTAATGTCGGCGGCCAAGAAAAGAGATTGGAACGGAAATCCCGTCAGAGACAGGAGCAGAACTTCTTCAAGGTGGGCATGCCTGGAAGAGGTGTGACACTGAGTTAAATACTGAATAAAAACCAAAAGAACTGAGGCTGCTGTAAATCAGGAACAAAAACAAAGTTGCTGGAAAAGCTCAGTAGGTCTGGCAGCATCTGTGAAGGAGAAAACGGAGTTAACGTTTCGGGTCCGGTGACCCTTCCTTAGAACTGCTAAGGAGATGCTTAAAGGATGATGCAACTGGATTTTAAGGAGGGATTCCAGATCAAGCCTTGTATCTAAATTGCCTACATGAAGTCACACTATCAACACTGAAACAGGGTCACACCATCACAGAATTGTTATGGTGCAGAAGGAATCTGTTTGACTTGTTATGTCCATATCTGCAAGGGAGAGGAGGAACATACAAGAGACCAGAGTCAGGGGAGCAGATAATTTGTGCGTGTGTATGGAGGGAATGTGGCAATGGGATGGGGGTTATTGTAATGTTGAAGAAGTGCACAAGATGTGGTGAAGTGAAGCAGTAAAGTGACTTAAAAACAAAGATCAGAATTTTACATTAAGGCACAGGGCAATGTGGATTCAATTTAGGTCAAAGAAGTCAGGAGTGATGTGTGATTAGAGCACAGTTTGGGATACAATGCAGGCAGAACAGTTTTGGATGAGCTGATGTTTACATGTGCTGGACGTTGTGGGGCCGGACAAAAGAGCATGGGAGCAGATTGGTTTGGAGGTCATAAACGCGTGGGTGAGAGATGTAAGAGTAGATGTGCTAGGGCAAAGATAGGTGACTTTACAAAGTTGCAAATCTTTGCAGAAGGTGCATTGTTTGATTGAAAAAAAATGCTGGGATTGCTATAGCCTGCAACAATGGCTAAAACAGCAGTGTAAATTTAATAGCAAGATGATAGGCTGCATTCTACCAGACCTCCAGCCTTGGGCTGGCAGGGGCAGGCACAAACTTAGGGAGACAAGGCAGAAGGGTCTAGGCCCAAAACGTCACCTTTTGTGATCGTAAGATGCTGCTTGGCCTGCTGTGTTCATCCAGTTCCACACTTTGTTATCTCATATTCCCATTACCAAGCCATTTTACCAGTGGCAGAGAAGGTGGAGAAGCATTGAACTTCTTCAGAGTTGCTGGAGCTGGATTCGTTATATTATTTATCACAATCCTGACTTCTGACTTATAGATATTGGAATTTGCAGATGAATTATTCGTGTGAGGCTTTATATTCCCCACCCTAAATCTCTCTGCCTCTTTACCTCTGTTGTCTCTTTTAATGCACTCCTTTAAAACCCACAGATTATCAAAATGAAAATCTTGCTTTGTGGGTATATCAAGTTTTGTTTCAACTCATGCCTTGTGATATTTTTCCTATGTTGTTAAAGATGCAGGTTAAAGATACCAATTGTTGTTCATGGAAATAGGCACTAATTTCAATACAAAATTCTCAGAAACCTTTTACTGGTTTGTAAACATGATACAATCAAATAAATGGCATCAAAGCTCTGTGATGTAACTTGGGCATAACTTCATTCACAAAATAATGTAAGTGTCAGTGGCTAATTTACTGCTTGACAGAAGCCAAAACAAAAACTATAAATTTCAGTATCGAATTAGATATTTATCTGAAAAGGAAAAATTCACAGGGGTACGGATAGGCATTTGTTTAAGGTCACCACAAATAACTTCCTTCCTGATGTGGTCTCCTCTATATTGGGGAGACCAAATGCACACTTGGGGATCTGTTTGCAGAGCATCTGCAATCTGCACACGTCAATCATCCTGACCTTCTGGTAGCCATCCATTTTAACATCCCCTCCCACTCCCCTGGAGACATGTCCATCCTTGGCCTCCTCCACTGTCTGTGTGAAGCTAAATGTAAACTAGGGGAACAACACCTGATATTTTGCCTTGGGATCTTACAGCCCAATGGCCTCAATATTGTCTTCACAAGCCTCAATTCCCTCCACCCACTGCCTTATACCATGCCCAGCCCTACCCTTCCTCCTCACCTCCCTGATCTGACCTAGACGGTCTATCTTCCCATTCACCTATCCATTCTACCCTTCCCACTGACCAATCACAATAACCCTCTATCTGCATCCACCTGTCACCATCCCTCCTGCCCCTACCCAGCCCCACCCCCTCCCACTATTTACTTCTGGGCTCCCCTCCCCCTCTCCAGTCCTGATAAAGGGATTCAACCCAAAACACTGACTTCCCTGCTCCTCAGATACTGTCTGACTGCTGTGCTTTTCCAGCTTCACATCTATTGAATCCTCTACTGTATAATTCTAAAATTCTAATATTAACTATGGCAGGAATTCAGAGCAGGGAAGGAGCTATAGTGAGGAAACCTAGAAACACAGGATTTCCCTGATGCTATAGAGCTTTAATTGCAGGGTGTGCCAATCTTCATTGATTGCTAACCTGGCAAACTTTTCGATAAGTCTTAGCTACCTATCGATAGGACAAGTTGTGCTGAAATGGCCAGAGCCAAAGATAAGGTATGTACTATGATTTCTAGGGGCAGGCATTGTTGTGCTTGAGTTGGTTGAACATGATGAAACAATTTCAGGGCTTTCCTTGTGATCACAGGGTGATGGAGAAGACCGTAGAGGATTGGTGGGGATTGAGGGTGAGTCGGAAACTGGAGTTGGGTAAAGAGGTGGAGAAGAGGCAATTGGTGATTGGGAGATGGGGGGAGGGAGGGATGGTAAAGTTGGGAGCTGGAGGAGAAAATAGATGCATCAGTTGAGTTGTGGAGTAGGGCTGGGAAATGGGATTTTATAGGGATGAGAAGGAAACATCCCCGTCCTTCCGGTCTCACATGCAGTGATGTCGTGGCTTGTACATGATAGATCCAGATCTTATCAGTTCTTCTAACAGGTTCATGAGACCTGGGAAAACAATTGTCTGGGAACAGAATTAAAATGGAAACATGCAGCTTCTTTCGAAGTTTCAAAGAATGGCTCTCCTCTTGAGAGCTAATTGGTTGCCTGCCTATTTAAACTGCAAATGGGCATGTTGGGTTCCTGTTTTAGTTTTTGGTATTTTTATCTCTAAATTGAACCTTACGCTTTTGGAAGCATAAATGCTCCATTATGATTTCATGATTTACTTAGCATTCTTAATGATATAAACACTGCATGGTGCTTCATAGATTGATACATGACCCAAACAAAGTAGATTGCCATCAGATTAGTTCTCTGGTTTCAGTTATGAGATGATAAATTGAGCCACCATTTTACGGTAAGAATGCACGATTCTAAACTTTTAATTCGTAATACTCATAATAATAATGACGGACACTCCAACTTGTCTGGCCAAGTTCATGGGTGCCCCTTCCAGCCTGTGGCTGGAGGTCTAGTAGAACGCAGCCTATAGACTTGCTCTTAACTCAATACTAGATAACAAAGTGTGAAGCTGGATGAACACAGCAGGCCAAGCAACATCTCAGGAGCACAAAAGCCTAGACCCTTCATCAGAGAGCCTCTCTGATTCACTTTGTTATCTTGGATTCTTCAGCATCTGCAGTTTCCATTATCTCTTAACTCTATACTATTGTTTTGCAATGCAATGTTCTGGTTTAGCTAAAATGCCAGCACGTACCTGATACTGTGAAAGGTATTCCAGCTATGGCCAGTCCACAAAATGCAGAACAAATTCAGTCTAGTCAATTACCTTTCCATCATTCTACTCTTGATTGTCAGCAAAATGATGAACAATGCAGTTGCAGTGCTATTCAATGGCACTTCTCAGCAATGACCTGCTTACTGATGCTCAGTTTGGGTTCAGGATCATTTGTTTCCAGGCCTCATTATAACCTTGGACCAAGCCTGGAAAATAAAATCAAAGTAAGTTGATAAGGACCATACTTGATATCAAGGCAGCATTAGACTGAGTATGCCATCAATGAACCCTAACTAAACAGAAGTTAATGGGAATCAGTAGGAAACTAGTCAGAGTCATATCTGGCCCAAAGGAAGGTGGTGTGGGCGTTGAAGGTCAATTCGCTCAGCTTCTGCATATGACTACAGATGTTTCTCAGATTAATGCCCTATGTCATCAGTTGCTTCAAAAAATGACCTTCCATCCATCGTAACATCAGAAGTGGGGATGTTAGTTGAAGAGTGAATAATATTCAGTACCATTTGTGACTCCTTAAGATCTGTCTTTCCCCACATGCAGGAGGACTTAGATAACATAAATGGCCAGTGGCTTTCCTGCCACTCAAGTGCCAGGCAATCAGTATCTTCAGCAAGAGAAAATCCAATAACTCCAGTTGATGTTTGATGGCATTACCATCACTATGTCCTCTCCCATCAACATACTGGGAGCTATCATTAATCAGAAACTGAAGTGGACCAACTTTTTAAAAATTGTGATTACAAAGAGATCCAGATGCTGGGAATTCAGAGGCAAGTAACTCACCTCCTAATTCTCCAAAGACTGACTGGTAAAAGGCAGGAGCATGAAAGAGTCCTCTCCACTCGTTGGAATGGGTGCTCGTCCAGCAAAACTCATGACACTGGACACCAAATAACTCACTTGTTTGGCAGCTAATCCATTCCTTCAGCATTCACTTGTTCCACCACTGTACACAGTGGGAACAAAGTATTCCATAAACAAGGTATATTGCAGCAACTCACCAAAGCTCCTTTGACAGCACCTTTCATATCACAAATTATACCATCTAGAAGACAAGACAAACTGATGCATGTAAATGCCACCATCTGCATGTTCCTTTCTAAGACACTGAACGTTTCGACTTTGACCTACATCACCATTCTTTCAATGGCACAGGGTCAAAGTCTTGAAACTCCCCTCCTAACAGCTTTATGAGTCTACCTATACCACATAGATTACAGTGGTTCAAGAAAGCAGCTCACCATCACCTTCTTAAGGGGAACTAGGGACGAGGGTCACCGGACCTGAAATGTTAACTCTGATTTTCTCTTCACGGATGCTGCCAGACCTGCTGAGCTTTTCTAGCGACTTCTGTTTTTGTTGTTGGTGGGGAGGAGAAAGGAATGCCAGCCCTGCTAGTGATGCCCACATTCTGTGAAAGAATAAAAACCATGTCATTGGCACATGCTATCTTTCAGATGAGACATCAAACAGTGGCACTGTTTGCAAATTTATTTCTGACATAAAATTTCCTTCAGTAGAACTGGAAAGGGGCAGATTGTTCAGGTGCAGTCCTGGTCCAAATTCCTTTCTCAAACAACATGACCAAGAAAGCACATGTACCGGTTATTTATCTCTTCTTGTGGGTGAGCTTGTTCAAACACTAGCTGTCCCATTTGCTTACATATCAACATTGAATGCTTTATCTTTCTTCAACTTTCGCAATCACCTTACTGTCTCTGAGCAAATCTCAAGTCAAAATTCTTCCCAAATCCCAGATCTACTTTATAATTCTGATCTACCTATATTTCCATATATGAATTTCATGAAGTTTTCCTACTTACTATGACCATCGCCCAGAGGGTCTGAGAACTGTATAGAAAATGGCCAGCTGTCCAAAATATTACAGTCTTTGCCAAGCACTTTTTTATTTCCAACTCTGACAACACCCCTTTAAATCATTTTTAAATTAGGTGTAGGGGTTATTCTATAGTAGTACCATGTGGTCCGCACTCTGCACATTTCCAAACATCTCAGATATAAAAGCAGACAAATTACTGCCAGTACAGGATGTGGACTATTAAAATTGTACAACTTTTTAAAAAGCAAACATACAGAATCAAAGTACCAGATGCTGAAATTATTTCACCCTTATCAATTTTCTTGCTGAACACTGATCTATTTACTAATGGGTTTCCACTCTGAATCCACCTTACCACAATGGGAGCACTGGCTTAGCAATTTCGGAATTGTAAAACGGATATCAATTTGACAATCGGATGATTCAGGAAAAAAATCCCCATTGCAGATGGAAAGGACATTGTAATTTTCTGATTCCACACACCTTTTAGTCAAAATGAGGATTGTACAGATTCAACATGACTTTTAGCTGTTCACTTTTTACTTTGCTAATGCATCCACACATTCAGAAGGCATAAATTATAAAGTCCAAAAAGCCTTTGATTTAATTTCTGGATTTTTGGCCATAGTAACGAAGGGGCAGTTAAAATACGGCCTGGGCTTAATCTTCCTCACACATGCTGCCTGGTGAAGTCCAATGAAACATGTATCTGTGTGTTTGTGTGAATATGACTACATACAGGTACCTTCTCTTGTGTTTGCATTTGTGTTTCTATTTGTCAATATGTGCATTAATGCATGTACATTTGGGTGAACCTGTGACTGTGTGTGTGTGTGTGTGTGTGTGTGTGTGTGTGTGTGTGTTGGATGAGGCAGGTTTGAGTCTCACTGTGAATGATTTCATATGGAATAGTTTCTAACATTCACTTTGTCAATTTTTTGCAAGTTCACTGAGAAAGGACCCTGCTCTGTGAGGCACTGAAGGTTAGCAGGACCCTGAGGAACCATTCCTTTACTTTCAGTAGTGGACAACATAGGGGCTTTAAGTAAGAAACATAACTCCCATCACCAATCATGGATCTATCATTTTTATAGTCCTGACATCACTGTAACATTGCAGGTGACTTGTGGGCACTGAGAATTCCCTAGCCTTCTGGTTTCCTGATAATAGAGTTGGGTATTAGCAGTTTTAACATTGCATAGAGTCATCCTAAAAACACGAAATGCAGGTAGCACATAACCTGCAGTCATCTGGTCCCCATTCACTATCTCCTCATATTGAGAAGCTTAATTACTATCAAAAGCAATGCTGTAATAGAATTCAGATATAATGCCTCCCTGGCACAAATTTAAAAAGTTGTTTCAATAAGAATCTCCAATGACTAATCAAGTAAACATGTCACACTGAGCAACATAGACCAGGAAGATCCTAGATTTAATCTTCAAACGATGGTAAATTGATTACCCCAGGTTAAAAAAAATCTTGCAGATCCATTAAAGATTTTCATAAATTATAATTATATCACTTCACTGTTCATTGTACATACGTGTTGAAGAATGATTGATGCTGGGTCCACAGCTTTTTGTCATTTATATAAGTGATTTGGATGTGAATATAGAAGGAATGGTTAGTAATTTTGTAGATGACACCAAAATTGGCGGTGTAGTGGCCAATGAAGAAGGTTATCAAAGAGTAAATGGGACATTGATCAGATGGGCTGATGGGCCAAGAAGATGCACATGGTGTTTAATTTAGATAAATGTGGGGTGTTGCATTTTGGTATGGTAAATCAGGGCAAGTTAATGGTATGGTCCTGCGGAGTGTTTCTGTACAAAGGGACCTAGGGATGAAAGTGCATACTTCCTTGAAAGTGGAGTCACAGCTAGAGAGGATGGTAAAGAAGATGTTTGGTGCCCTTGCCTTCATCAGTCAGTGCATTGAGCATAGGAGTTGGGATGACGTGCTGTGGCTGTACAGGACATTGGTTGGGCCACCTTTAGAGTTCAATGCTGGTCTCTCTGCTATAAGAAAGATGTTGTTAAACTTGAAAGGTTCAGATAAGATATACAAGGATGTTGCCAGGATTGGAGGGTGTGAGCTGTATGAAAAGGCTGAATAGCTGGTACTTTTTTTCCTGGAGGGTCAGAGACTGAGTGTTGACCTTGAAGAGGTTTATTAAATCATGCAAGGCATAGTTAGGAGGAATAACCAAGGTCTTTTTCCCAGGGTAAGGGAGTCCAGAACTAGAGGCCGTAGGTTTAAAGATGAGAGGGGAAAGATTTACAAGGGATGTGAGGGGCAACTTTTTCACAGATGGCAGTGTGTTTATGAAATAAAGTGCCAGAAGAAGTGGTGGAGGTGAATTTAATTAGATCATTTAAAAGCTTTCTGGATGAGTGCGTAAATAGAAAAGGCTTAGATGAATATGGGCCATATGCTGCCAAACATCACTCGATCATTTTAGGATATCTGGTCAGCAAGGACGAGTTGGACCAAAGGTTCTGGTCCCGTGCTGTATAACTCTACAACTCAATAACCTTGAGGTCAGAGTTAGCAAGTTCTGCATTCAATCTCCTCCTTGTTTGCCTTCGTGTCTGCTCCAAGCTAGGATGCAGGATAGATAATTGAAAATTCTTTTTGTTCTAATTTTCTCTGTGTAAAGTGCTGTTATGTTTCACAGGTCCTAGCATATTTTCTGACATTGCTTCAAATTTACTAAAGGCATCATTTGAACAATGAGGAACCAATTCCACGCTAAATATGTCCCTCCTTAGGCCAGAGTTATTGAAGCCATCGCCAACATCCTTAATGCCACACTCCCAGAAATCTTCAGTAAACCCAGCACAGCAACTCAAAACAGAGGAGTCTACACAAACATTGCATTCATCATTTATTGGGGAGTCCTGCACACTCATGCAGAAGAGAAGACTACAAACAGTTTCAGCCAGATGTGCCAAGTGGATTATCTATCTTGGCTTCTTGATATGGAGCCCAGCATTACAGAGCTATTTTTCCTCCAGTTTGATTCACTTCAAGTGATGTCAAGCAATTCCTAAAGCCTGAATATTCCCAAGGCTCTGAAAGTATTCTGGCTGCAATGCTGCACATTTGCTCCAGAACAAGCTGTGCCCCTACCCAAGATGCTTTGATGCTACCAACACACTTACATTTACCTAACAATGTAGAAAATCTCCCAGGATGCTCTGTCCACAAAAATCAGGAATCCAAACCAACCAATTACTGCCCTATTGCCCTGAGTGATGGAAAGGGATAGGAACATGCCACAGGGCAAGAGTTATAGATGGGGGAAGGGCAATTATGGTGCGATTAGGCAAGTCTTAGGAGGCATAGAATGGGTTAGCAAAATGCAGGGGATAGGGACAATCGAAATGTGGAGCTGGTTTTAGAAACAGATATTGCGTATCCTTGATAGGTATGTCCCTGTCAGGCAGGGAGGAAGCGATAAGGTAAGGGAACCGTGGTTCACTAAAGAAATTGTATCCCTTGTTAAGCAGAAGAGTGAGCCCTATGTGACAATGAGATGAGATGGTTCAGATGAAGTGATGGAGAGTTACAGATTAGCTAGGAAGGATTTAAAGAGAGAGTTAAGAAGAGCAAGGAGGGGACATGAGCAGATATTAGCAGGCAGAATAAAGGAGAACTCTAAAGCTTTCTATAGGTATGTGAGGAAAAAGAGGATGACTAGGGTAGACTAGTTGTGTGTGGACCCTGTGGAGATCGGAGAGGTGCTAAATGATTATTTCTCATCTGTTTTCACTGAGGAGCAGGAGAATATTGTAGAAGAGATGGCTGAGTTACGGGCTACTAGAATTGAAAGGATTAATGTTCGTAAGGAGGAGGTGTTATCAATTCTAGAAGGTGTGAAGGTAGATAAATCCCCGGGCCGGATGGGATTTTTCCGAGGATTCTCTGGGAAGCTAGGGAGAAGGTGGCGGAGCCTTTGGCCTTGATCTTTGAGTCCTCGTTCTCTACAAGTTTAGTACCAGAGGACTGGAGGATTGCAAATGTTGCGCCCTTGTTCAAGAAGGGCAGTAGGGATGACCCAGGTAATTATAGACCAGTGAGCCTTACGTCTGTTGTAGGAAAAGTTTTGGAAAGGATTATAAGAGATAGGATTTATAACCATCTAGCAAGCAACAATTTGATTGGAGATGGTCAGCATGGATTCGTCAAGGGCAGGTCGTGTCTTACAAACCTCATTGAATTTTTGAGAAGGTGATCAAGCATGTGGATGAGGGAAGGCCAGTTGACGTGGTGTACATGGACTTCAGTAAAGCCTTTGATAATGTTCCACATGGTAGGCTGTTGGAGAAAATATGGAGGAACAGGATTGAGGGAGATTTAGCAGTTTGGATTAGTAACTGGCTTTCCGTAAGAAGGCAATGAGTGGTGGTTGATGGAAAATATTCAGCCTGGAGTCCGGTTACTAGTGGCGTGCCTCAAGGATCTGTTTTGGGACCACTGCTGTTTGCCATTTTTACAAATGACTTGGACGCAGGCATTGGTGAATGGGTTAGTAAGTTTGCAGATGATACTAAAGTCGGTGGAATGGTGGACAGTGTGGAAGAATGTTGCAGGTTGCAGGGAGACTTGGATAAACTGCAGAATTGGGCTGAAAGGTGGGAAATGGAGTTTAATACAGATAAATGTGAGGTGATTCACTTTGGAAGGAATAATAGGAAGGCGGAATACAGGGCCAATGGAAAGATTCTTGGCAGTGTGGATGTGCAGAGGGATCTTGGTGTCCATGTACATAGATCCCTGAAAGTTGCCACCCAGGTTGATAATGCTGTTAAGAAGGCTTACGGTGTGTTAAATTTTATTGGTAGGGGATTGAGTTCCGGAGCCGTGATGTCATGCTGCAACTGTACAAAACGCTAGTGCGGCCTCATTTCGAATATTGTGTGCAGTTCTGGTCGCCCCATTACAGGAAGGATGTGGAAGCATTGGAAAAGGTGCAAAGGAGATTTACCAGGATGTTGCCTGGTCTGGAGCGCAGGCCCTATGAAGAAAGGCTGAGGGACTTGGGTCTGTTCTCATTGGAGAGAAGGAGGCTAAGAGGGGATTTAATAAAGACATACAACATGATCAGAGGATTAGATAGGGTGGACAGTGAAAGCCTTTTTCCAAGGATGATGACTTCAGCTTGTACAAGGGGGCATAGCTACAAATTGAGGGGTGATAGATTTAAGACAGATGTCAGAGGCAGGTTCTTTACTCAGAGAGTGGTAAGGGCATGGAACGCCCTGCCTGCCAATGTGGTTAACTCAGCTACATTAGGGGCATTTAAACAGTCCTTGGATAAGCATATGGATAATGATGGGATAGTGTAGAGGGAGGGGCTTAGATTAGTTCACTGGTCGGCGCAACATCGAGGGCCAAAGGGCCTGTTCTGCACTGTATTGTTCTATGTTCTATGTTCTAACTATTTCCACTTGATCTGACAAAGTGACAGAAGGGGTCATCAATTGTCCTACCAGGTGGCACTTGCTTAGCAATAATCTGTGCATGGGCACCGTGTTTGGGCTCAGCCAGGTCCTCTCAGCTCCTGATTTATTACAGTTTTGCTTCAAAAATTGATAAAAGAGCTTAATACTAAGGGTAAGACAAGAGTCATACTGAGGAAGTTTCAAGAAAGTGTCATCGAACCTGAAACATTTCCTCTGTTTTCTCCTTCACAGATGCTGCCAGACCTGCTGAGCTTTTCCAGCAACTTTGTTTTTGTTCTTGACTTACAGCATCCGCAGTTCATTTGGTTTTTTTTTGAGAGTCTTTGATATCCAGGCTGCACTGCACCCAAGTCGGGCATGAAGAAACTGTAGCTAAATGGAGCCGATAGGAACTGGGAGCAAATGCTTCACTGGCTGGAGTCCTATATAACACAAAGGAAGATACTGGTGGTTGTTGAAGGTCAATTATCTCAGTCCCAAGACCTTGCCGCTGGAGTTCCTCAGAGTAGTTCGGCAGCTTTATGGTGACATTCTCTTCATCATAAGGACAGATGATTGCACAATATTTAGCACCATTCCCGATTCCTCAGATACTAAAGTAGCTAATGTCCGTATGCCGGAAAACCTTGCTTGCGATTAGCCTAACTGAGGGTTGTTCAGCAGATAGCGAGTAAGTTTTTTTCAGGATGGAAGGTGATGACTTGTGGGGTCCACTAGGCCATCAGTCCAGCTGTTCATAATACATAACAACAATTTTGACGAGGGAATCAAATGTGATATTTTTAGAGTTGATCATGACTTAATATTAGATGTAAATGTAAATGGTGAGGAGGAAGAGACTTCAAGGTTATTTAAAGAAGTTGAGGGAGTGGGCAAACATATGGCAGTTTCAGTACAACATGAACAAGTGTGTGGTTTTTGTCAGAAAAGCTGATGGTTAGTGAATTACTTTAGTAAAGATGGATTTGGAAATATTGATGTCCAAGGGTACCTGGTCTTTACGCAACAGTCACTGAAAGCAAGCACACAAGGGCGGCAAGCAATTAGGAAGGCAAATGGCATATTACCCTTCATTGCAAGAAGGCTTGTCTACTGGAGAAAGGAAGTCTTATTGCAGTTGTACAGGGCTTGGTTAGAAGCATACTTGGCATATTATGTGCAGTTTTGATCTCCTTCCCTAGGAAAAGTATACTTGCCATAGACAGAGTGGAATGAAGAATCACCAGACCAATTCACAGGATGGCAAAATTATCATATGAACCAAGTCTGTATTGACTAGAGGTAGAAAAATGAGAGAGCAATGTCATTGAAATGTATAAAATGTTGACAGGGCTAGACAGACTGAGTGTAGAGATGATGTTTCCCTGGCTGTGAAATCCAAAACAAGGCATCACAACTTCAGGATATGCAGTAGACCATTTCAGACTGAAATGGGGAAAGATTTATCTCTTAGGGGATAGTGAACTTGTGGAATTCTCTGCCATTGAAGGCTTTGGGAGCCCAATCACTGAACACATTTACGAAAGAAATAGATGAATTTCTTGAGACTGAAGACATCAAAAGGCATGGAGAAAGAGTGGGAGTATGTCTTTGATGTAGATGATCAGCTATGAGCATGTTGAATGACCCTTCAGACTTCCCTCTCTCACCATCTCTGCCTTGCCACCCTCTCTGCTTACGAAAGCAGCCAATGTGTGGTTATTACTCTCTTGTACATTCTCCTATCCTCTTGTTTTTGTGTGTGTCCTTTTCTTCATGGATTTGGCGAAGTTCCCTCAGTCATCTCCCAATGTAGAGGGAAGCCTTAGAAGGGTAAGTTATTTTTGACCTACAGAGGACCTCCAATAAAGATTTGTGGCTATATATGAGGAACTGCGGAGCATGAATAGATTATTGTTGTATAAACAAGTGTCGGAAGGGTGTTGTTAAATAGCAAAGATTAAAATGCTGACTAGACAGAGTCTCGGTATTTACTTTTCTCCACTGAGTTTTATTTCTAGCTTGCACACCACAAATTCCCACAACACTGATTACTTGTTTCCCATACTTACACACCCAATTATTCATAAATTAATATGTAACTATCACATATTCCCCAGTCCCATTAGGTTTCAGGCAACCTTGCTAGACCCTATTAGATGATAACATGTCTCAGCTCATTGAATAGAAAGTTGTGATGCTCTAGAATATGAAGATTAAGTGTTCATTATAAAAGCTATTTTGTATAATTTATAAATCTGTATTAACCAGTAGGGCTGGGTTTAGGTCTCATCAAAGATGTGTTGGAACATGCTTAAACAGTTGATTTTAGAAAATGAATCTATAATTCTGTGCTAAAGATCTTGAGGTGTAGTGGTTGTCTCCCTACCTCAGAGCTATAGAGACCTGTGTTCAAATCCCATACATAATAACATCTCTGACCAGGCTGCATATAAAATATCCATCAATCTGACTTTAGGTCTCGAAAGCTTTTGGTTGAATCAATGTGCCAATTTGTTGCAAAAAAAGGCACAAAAAAAGAGGTTTGTGAATTACTTGGAGTGCTCTAAGAAGAGATGCGCAGAAGCCAAGAAAAATTAAACACAATGCAAAGCAAATACCACATTTCAGAGCAAACCTTTTTACTCTCCTTTCCACTCCCCCCACCTCCAAGCTATAAAACAAAGGCAGACATTTCTATTATGAAAACAGGCAAGCAGGTTGGAAGTACGTTAGAGTAGCATCCTCAGGGGCTACAATGACTCTGGATTTGAGTCTTGAACTGAGCTTTGCCAAAATCTTCACTCAGGAGTACATAGGAAATATATGGTAATCTTTACACATTACTATATGAAACATTTGGCCCCAACATCCCTTGTTAATATTTGAACAACAGCAGCTTGTATTTATAAAGCATCTTTGACGTAATAAGATTTGGTGCAAGTTAAATCATTGGCAGCAGAGTTTTGGATGACTTCAAATTTACAGTGGTTAAGCACATTTATCCTATTTTAATACTTTAGTCCCCCTTTTCTTCATCCATTTATCCAATCTGGTTTGAAATATTAGCATTATTTTTATCTAAACCATTAACTTGCAAAGCTTTGTGAACTGAATATTAATGCTATTTTTATTTGAACAATTAACTTTGGAAGAAAGGAACCACTCAGAAACATTTTAAAAACTATTTAAATATTTAAAACATATTCTAAAACCTTTTTAATTGCTTACGTGCCTATGAGCTTAATTCTAGATCTCAAAAATCCTGGAATCAAGCTGCTTCTATTTTTCCTGTTGCATTGTTTCATAATTTAGGTATTTCTGTCATATCATACAATTATTTCAATTGTTTTATTGTCAACCACAAATTGCAATTGTTTCTGTGGGATGAATCTTACCAACAATCAGATAAGTACCAATTTTAGCAAGCTTTATGGAGTGTTTCTCTTTGCAAACCTTACAGACCTTCCCGCACTACCTTCCCAAACTCACCTTGCTATTTATGGACATTGTCCCGCAATGCCTCACCCATTGTATCCTCCCACCTGCCACAGGCAGAAGAACTTGCCAGATGCCAGGACTTTTGGGATTCCAGGTGCGAGCACTATCTTTAAAGCTCTGCCTTGTACCTGGCCAAGCACTGGTTGTCCACAGCTGCACTGAATTGTTTGTTTTATTTGCCTTGGAATGTCAGGCAGAGGGCAATTGGCATTCTGCTTTGCCAATGGAGATCTGGAGGCCGTACTGAGTACAGGGTACATGTGGTGTCTGCCGATGGAGCGTGCCCTGAAGTATTGGTGGAGTTGGAGTTGCTAGTTAACTCACTCTAACTTTTATTTTAAGAAATGTCTGGTTGGGAGAATGCAACACTGTGTACCTCTGAGGTGAGGTGACATGATAATGACTATGTCAAGGAATGCAAAAGATTTCTCGTCACTCATCGGTGAGAATCTCACGTCACTGCTCAATGCATGATTGGAAAATAGCAGTGAAAACAGGAGGCTGGGGAGATGATGACCTAGTGGTATTATTGCCACATGACTAATTTAGCAACATAGGTAATGTTCTAGGGGACCTGAGCTCAAATCCCACCACAGCAGATGGAGAAATTTGAATTCAATGAACATCTGGAATTCAGAGCCTAACAATGGCCATGAAACCACTGCTGATTGTCAGGAAAAACCCATCTGGATCTCTAATGATCTTTGGGGAAGGAAACTGCAGTTCTTTAACTAGTCTGGCTTACATTTGACTTCAGATCCAACTTTCCTACCAAAGTTTCCACCTTTGTAATTCTTTATACCAGGCAGTATTCTAGCAAATTTGCATTTGTATAAATTCTAAAGCCTCAATATCTTTCCAATAGTCTAGAACACAATACCAGATATTGTTCAGCTCAGCACTTATTGCAGCAGTTGTATACATAGTGTGAAAAATAACTACTACTTGGCTTTTACATTCTAAGCGTTGTGCTAAATTCTAGAATTTCATTTTCTTGTTGTTTCTGCCTTGTCAATCCGAAGTCCTAACTGAGAACTTGTAAACTTCAGCCCAACAAATGTCTTTGCTCTCTGCAGCCATAAGCCACCCTACATCCTGAATACACTTACTGCTGATGTTATTGTTTTGCAACCAAATTTTATCAATTCACACTTGCTGTCGTAAGTTTCTTTCTGCCACTTTTTTTTAGTCTACCCCGCCATCTTATCGTTTTCTCTTTGAAGCTTCCTCTATTTTCTAAAGAATTAGTGAAAGGTTCTATTTTGATATCATCTGAAAATTTCAACACATCTCCTTCTAAACATATATGCAAATCATTAAGTTGCAATGTGGATAGAAAAGGCCCAGAATTGAACTGCAGGGCATTACTAATCACTTTTGATCATTCTGAACTTATAATTCCTATTCTCATTTTTCCTTTCTAACCAATGCATAAACCACTTCCATTTCCCTAATTCCATGCTTTAATTGTTGTCCTGTCAGTCTATTCTCAGTCATCAGCAAGGTGCCACTGTCAGCGTTGTCCAGCGGCACTCACCAATAATCTGATTACTGCAGGGCTACTCAGCTCTGATCCTCATTACAGTTTTGGTTCAAGAATAGAAAAAAATTGCTGAATAATAGTTGTGAGGTTTGGGTTACTGTCCTGGACTTTGTCATATAGTATGGTACAAGTCTCTGATGGCTTGCAGTTGAGTTAATTGTTCTTCCTAGATTAACACTTTAAATTCAACAAGTTATTACACTTATGCATGGCCATCTCATCCTAAGATGAGCCAAACCCTAATCTTCTGGCTTAGATATAGCAACAGTGCCATAATACCCAGAAATAAATTGCCCATTCTAAATATTTCTGATTTACTAATTCAGAAATATTGTTACACACTTCTGGAGCAAGTGGGACTTGAACCAAGAGATGAAATCCAAGGAATTTGGCTCATTGAATCCACAACTGGCTCGGTGGCAGGAAGCAGAGGGTGATGATTGAGGGTGTATTTTAGTGACTGGAAGCTAATGCCCCGTGGGATTCCACAGGGATCAAAATTTCTTTCACCCAGACGATGGTGGAAGTCTGGGACTCACTGCCTGTCAGGGTGGTACAGACAGAAACCCTCAAAGCATTTAACAAATATTTAGATGTACACTTGTGATGCCAAGATCATGAGCCAAGTGATGGAAAATGAAATTTTAAAAGTTAGATGTTTGCTTTTGACCAGTGCAGACATGATGGGCTGAAGGGCCCTTATTCATGTTGTTGACTTCCATGACAATATGACATGTAGCTATGAATTAGGGACACCACCACTGTGCCACATAGTTCTTTTTTAAAAAAAGTATTCTTCAGTGAAAGCTATTCTTCTCTGTTTGGTCATAAATATGACAACAATCACTATACTTCTTCTGTTGATGGGATGCATCCATTGCTAAGAAGACTAGCATTTGTAACCCATTCCTAATTGTCCCTGAACTGAGTGGCTTGCTCATTCATTTCAGAGAGTAATTAAGACTTTGCTGTGGATCTGGAGTCAGTTACATACAGGTCATACCAGTTTCGGATGGCAAGTATTTTTTAAACAACATGTTCAGAGGTGTGATTACACACTTCTGTGGCAGCTGGAACTTGAACTGGGCCTCAAAAGTAAGGACACATTTGCTGCTCCATAAAGCCTCCTCATTAGGTGTCTTTAAAGGCATACTTAGTCAGCAGTAATACAGAATAATACTATTGAATCTTAACAAGAGGAGGCACTTACATTATCGAACAAGATGTTGGTTTCTTGCACGTTAATAATATTTGAAAATTGCATTAATTAGTGGGATATAATTAGAGAGATTATCAGTAGTTAAAACTGATATATCTGTCCCCTCCGAGACCTCATGTTAGACAGCCTCTTCTTCAACCAAAAACTGCGTGACATCATCCTATTGGGTGGAGCTTAATGCAGTTTCAACATTAACTTTTTCAGAACCATTACCTGCACAACAGTTATCAAAGCAAGAGATAATAGGAACTGCAGGTGCTGGAAAATCCGAGATAACAAGATATAGAGCTGGATGAACACAACAGGCCAAGCAGCACCTTAGGAGCAGGAAGGCTGACGTTTTGGGCCTAGATCCTTCATCAGAAAAATCAAAGCAATATTGGAGTATCGCATCGAGGAACCCTCATAAAATTGAAGCAACTGGAAATTGACAGAAAACAAACTTGAGCTGGTGTCATTCCTAGCAGAAAGGGAGATGGTTTTATATGTTGGAGGTCAATCGTGCCAGCACCAGGGCATCTCTGCAGCAATTTGTTAGGGGAGTGACCTAGACTCAACCATAATCAACTGCTTCATCGTAATTTTCTCTCTAACACAAGATCTGAAGTGAAGACACTTGCTAAAGAATATGCAATGCACAGTACCATTTGTTCCTCAGATGCTGTAACAGTCCATATGGACATGCAGCAAGACTGCAACACTTACATGCAGAAGACGAGTCGTAAGTGAGTTCAAAGATGATAAAAGTTGATTGAAGAGAAATGGATCAATCTATGAGTCATTTGTGATGATTCGATAGTAGAATATTGTGACCGTTAGAGTGGCGGTTACAAGTGGTATTAATGTCGGGAGTTGAACAGTCGATTTTCAGACTTGGCAGGCTGATTGGAATTCTTCCTGCTTCCTTTTGACAGTGGCTTGCTGACAGCATCCAATGTGAGAGACAGTCTTTTCTCTTTCTTTAACTGTAATGCAGTTTAATGGCTATTCTCAAAGATGTGACCTTCATAGTGTACTCTGCACATTAAGACTCTAGACCGTTAACGCCAAGATCTCTATTAACCTCTGTCCCTGTATATTCATGAAATAGGGAAACTGTAGATATATCTCATGTCCAGATTACTGTCCTTTTTTACCATTACATTTTCAGTCTGAGACACTCGCAGAGGATTACTTGTCAAGTGTGTCATTTTCTCTCGCACTGTCTCTTTCTCCAGAGAGCCACTATACTTATTGCAATCAATTTTTTGTATAGTCTTTAAAAAGCCACATATTGTAATTACAAGTTCAGTGTGTCTGCAGCTGATTCGGTGTTAGAAACCATGGTCATGATAACTTATACTGAATGAATAGAAACACCAAGGCTTGCAAATTTCCTTGCAAGTCACATGACATTTGATTTGGAAATTTATCGCTGTTCCTTCATTGTTGCTGGATTAAAATCATGGACCTACCCACTTAATAGTACTTTAGGAAGCGATTCACCACATGAATTACAATGGTTCAAAAGGAAAAACACCATTTCCTCCTAAAGGATAATTAGTGTAAGCATTAAATGCTGGCCTTTTCAGCAATATCCCCCTCCCATGAGCAAATAAAACAATTCTTTTTCCGTGATGGTATTTCTAATTATTTTCTCTTTATCTATGTATGTGGTAATATAATCCTTAATTAGAGATTATAATGTTTCTCTTACTACCAATGTTGAACTAACTGGCTTCTAATTACCAGATTAGATCTGTCTCCCTTTTTAAAAAAATGGGTACCAAATTGTCTATTCTCCAACCCCATGGCAGACAACCACAGTCAATAATAGGGCCTTGAAATAATTTCTAGGATATTGACAATTTCCTCCCATATGTCGCTCAGAATCCAAGGATGTTTCCTGGCAAGCTTTGTTTTCCATCAAGCTTAATTTTTCATCTAAAATCTTCTCACTCTACTATCACTCAACAAACTTTCAACCACAAATAACAAGAGCTGGATGAACACAGCAGGTCAAGCAGCATCAGAGGAGCAGGAAAGCTGACGTTTTGGGCCTAGACCCTTCTTCAGAAATGGGGGAGGAGAGGGGAGGTGGATAGAAGATGGATAAAGGAGGAGATGGGTGGAGAGATGACAGACAGGCCAAAGAGGCGGGGATGGAGCCAGTAAAGGTGAGTGTAGGTGGGGAGTTAGGGAGGGGATAGGTCAGTCCAGGGAGGATGGAGAGGTCAAGGGGGTGGGACGAGGCTAGTAGGTAGGAGATGGGGGTGGGGCTTAAGGTGGGAGGAGGGAATAGGTGGGAGGAAGGACTGGTTAGGGAGGTTGGGACAAGCTCGGTTGGTTTTGGGATGCGGTTGGCAGAGGGGAAATTTTGAAGTTTGTGAAGTCTACATCGATACCCTTGGGCTGCAGGGTTCCCAAACGAAATATGAGATGCTGTTCCTGCAACCTTTGGGTAGCGACTTTCAACCACATCAGGATTAATCTGATCACCAATATTGTTTCCTTTGATAAAGACTAATAGAACTTTCTCATTAAATGCCTGTCACATATTTTGATTATCATCTGAAAATTGACAATCCTCTTTTCAGAAACTCCCAGTTTCATTTCAACAAATTTCCTTACACTGGATCTCAAACCTGTTACTGAGTCCATGGCTTACTCGGCAGGAGTGATCTCCATACTCTGATGTGCTTTGAAAACTTGGACAACCTACAGCAGGCACCGAAGGAGGACTGGAGATCTATTTTGAGTGGCAAGAAGGATAGTCCAATAGCAGTGACATCTCACAAGGTAAACTACTAAAGATTTAATCACTCAAAAGTAATTTCTCTGGGCAGGACATGTTATTTGTATGCCTGACACCAGATCTCTGAAGCAACGACATGTGTACACATGCAAGATTGTATTGTTCTGAGTGCATTGTGTTCAATATTCATACACTGAATAGAACACAATGGATCAAACATACTGGATATCTGTTTTTCTCATCAGTTTACTAACATTGAACAATCTGGGACTTTTTTTACGGGCAATTTGTAATGGTCCATCAAGATTACTGATTTGCCCTTTTTGCACTTTTAGTTCTAGCTAACCAAGCTTCTCAAACAAAATTAGTCCCTCTTACTTGGTTTTGGCCCATGAGTTTCTAAACCGTTGCTCTTCGTGTTCTTACTTGGGAGAAGGGAAATAGAAATGTGGTTGAGAAAGTGTAACAGCATTGTTCTTCTGAAAGTGGCTATGTGATGTAAAAATATCTGAGAGAAGAACAATGACTGTGGCTGCAATGTTTATTTGAGCAAACCAGTGCCAGCCTGAGTTGAATCAGATCTTAAAGTCAAGGGGGGGACAAGGGAAGAATCAAAACAAATCAAAGATCTGTGAGCGCTGGAAATCAGAAACAAAAGCAGAAACTGCTGGAATACCTCAGCAGGTCTGGCAACATCTGTGGAGAGAAGGCAGAGTTAATGTCTTGTGTCCAGTTACCCTTCTTCAGAACACAAATTGCCTGAAAATAAATAATTGAATGTTATGATGTATACTGTGAGTTGTGGAAAGAGAAATGCTCAAATTCATTCTTTTTTCAAAAACTGAAAGAACAGTTAACCTCAGGAAACGCATTTCAAGACTAAACAGAAAGAAGAACATAAACATTACTGCCGGAGGTGTAATGTAGTTGATTTGTATGACATTCTTTGGTCAAAAAACATTTTCTGACGAAGGGGCTGTGATCTGAAAGTTTGTGATTTCAAATAGACCTGTTGGACTATGTCCTGGCGTCATGTGACTTCTGACTTTGTCTTCTGATGAAAGAATTTAAAATAAAAGTTTTAATGCTGGTGATGAAATGGCAGAGTAAGAAATGTTAAGCAGCCCAGACCAGTCAATAGTGATGCTTAGGCATAGATATTGAAACTTAGATGATCTGTTTACACCTCATTACAGACCCATGTTTCAGTGTTTGAATTTAATTGCCACAATCAACAGATCTATCATATTTTGGTTGCTGATTTTCCACAGGAGGACACTGACTCAGTGGAATGAGTGAAGAATAAAATCTTTTTCCCTCCATCTCATGTGTATGATGTAAACAGAACTTTTGCTGATCCCACGTAACTCAATGATTTTTCTCCAGGTTGTTGGCATAAATGTACCAGGACCAAAGAAAACACAGTTTGAATATTTCAATTTTTAGAAAATGAAACTTACATTGTGTGTGAGTCATCCTGAATCCCTCTAAAATAGTTCTTCACTCTTCCTTGGCTGCACTTCAGGGTCAGGGATGAATTACCCTCCCTCCACAATTCCTCTGGCTGGCTGAGAAGTCTGTGATCCACAGACTTGGCCACATTCGGGGCAAGTGTGATTGAAGGTTTGCATAGATAAGCTGTTTGGAGGTTTGTATGTTCTCTTTGATGCCTCATCTTTCCCTCTGTATGCTCCTGATGGAGTGCCTCAGGTTGCTCACACAGTCGTCCAAAAATAAGCCTTCTCTGCTTTGGTCAGTTGCAAGGCAGGGCCCCTATAAGTCATCGAATCACAGAAACTTATAGTATGGAAGCAGACCATTCGGCCCGTCAAATTCACATTGACCCTCTGAAGAGCATTCCACCCAAACCCAAACCCCCTACCATGTCCCTGTAACCCTGCATTTCCCATCGCTAATCCACCTAGCCTACACATCCTTGGACTCTCTGGGCAATTTAACATGGTCAACCCATCTAACCTTTGGACTGTGTGATGAAACCAGAACACCTGGACTAAAACCCACAAAAAATTGAGGAGAATGTGCAAGCTCAAGACAGATGTCCGCCGGGGCTGAAATTGAACCCAGGTCCTTAGTGCTGTGAGGCAGTATGCTAACCACTGAGCCACCATGCCACCCAGTAAAGGGGTATATTTAATCTCTTCAAGGTTACTTTAATGACATACTACAAATGTTTCTTTTGGTCTGCTGGAAGTCCCCTGCTATTAGTGAGTTCTGTTTCCAGAATTTGTCCTATGAACATATTGAGCCTGGTTGAACTAATTTTGAGCGATTAGCACCTCAACGTTGGATGTGTTGGTTTGAGAGAGGGTGCTGCTGTTGGTTGACATTTCTTGCCAGCGAATTTGGAAGATTTTATAAATGTATTGCTGATGGTACTTCCCCAGGGCTTTGAGATACCTGCTGGAGATCATCTAAATTTTCAAATTGTATAGGAACATGGGGATCGCTGCTGCCTGGTAAACCATGACCTTAAAACAAGCTTTGAGATTCTGTTTCTCAAATACTCATTTCTAAAATGATGTTAAGCCGATTGACAAATTAGTGTTGTTGCCACCTCTGAGGAACTAATTTTGGCCTCAATATTCTGAGGCAACAGAGGAAAGGAAGAGAGAAACAAAGGTGGCAACTAAAAAAAAATGACCAAATGTGCATTTGTATCATGGCTTTCATGCCTCAAGACATCCCTTAGTCTTTTATGGCCAATTACTCTTGAAGTACAGGGAACTGCAGAACCACATTGCTTGAGGGTGTCCCAGAAACATCAATGAGCTGACTGACCAATTAATTCATTTCAGCGAATTTTGTTTTAGCTGGTTGAGGCTTAAATTTTGGGTAGGACATTATTAGAACTCAATCCCCTGATCATCTTTGAATATTCCAATGGAACCATTTATAGTCATCTGAATTATTGTTGCATCTGAAAGACAGTGCCTCCAACACTCTCGCTGTGCTCTATGAAAGAGTTGCCTCTGAATATTGTCCAGTGAGTCCTGCTGGATTTTCTTATTTATATTTATGTTATGTATATTTTTAAGCATAGGAATGGGTTGATGGTGATATCCTAACCTCCATCTCCCACACCCCCACTCAGTTCTCAGTTTCATGCCTTAGTGCGTACTTTTTTCTACTGTTTTCCTATCCTGTGTAACTGGGGTCACTGAGGTACTCTTGCATGCCAGAATCTTTAAGGTGGAATGGGGGAATGAAGTAACATTAACTTTACACAGTTGCTGGATGAAGCAATAGGATCAGAAAACATTGGTTTTCCACCCTGCCTAATATGACCATAAATGATCTTCAATGGGGGATAATACCAGCTGGACCAAAAGAAAAATGTTAACGTCATTTGCTCCCTAATAGGGGGTGTTAGGTTAAAGTTGCACTCGTGGTATTTGGAAAGATATTCCTTACAGGCGGGCTTAGAAAGGTGAAAGTCAACGGTTTATTTAAGCATCATTAGATGCATTAGGAAACAAACCAGATTCCGTTTTATGTCATCTCCACATAGGTACCCATGAATCCAATAAGGAACAGTGATCTAGGTTGTTGTTTTGTATTCTATGGTGGAATTGTATAAAACATTAGTCTTAATTTTCAGCACTTTGGTTGGTCCAGATATCCAAGCAAGACACAGGATCAAATCTGGCTTAACCTGTGCTGTGTCATGAGCTGAATTCAGCTACTGAGCCATCACATAGTGACTGGTTGCAGAATGGAAGATGACAGAAGGTGCAGTATTGAAAATATACTGGAATTTCAGCTGAGTTGGCTTGCAAATCTTGCCCATAACTGAAGGCGCTGTGAGAACATGCCTGTTAGAAACAATTTTGCCTACACGAAATGAACATTCATTCAAGATCATATTAAAAATATTGTGACTTCTCCTTCAGAAATTACGTTGAAAGGAAATTTTGGTCATTGAGGCCAAGATGGTGTGATGTAAAGCCATTTTAATAAGGTCAGATATCTCAGCTTCACCCGTTCTGAGTTAATCTTTCCAACAGACGCAGAATCGCTAGCCTGCACTGTCAGCTTTTATTTCTTCCAATAAACGAACAAGTTTGATTTTTTTTGTGTGTGGGATGTTATACAGTGAATCTGTAATCTCCTGAATGTTATAATTTTTCTCTGTTCCTCTTTTGTCCTCTTTCCTAACTGTCCTTTTTTTCCCTCTCTCACATGCTGCCTTTCTTTTTCTCTTGTTTTCTTCTTGTCTCAGTCATTAATTTTTTCCCCTTTTCTTGTCTTCCTTTCTTTTTCTTTCTCTCTCTCCCTTTGTCCCGCACAGAGCCCCAGAGAGGAGATGAATCTACAATGACGTTTCATGTTTCATTTGATGAATAAAGCACATGTCAAATTCAATTAAATTCAATGCAAGCGGGTAACAAAATTGTCCCAAATGATTCAGTCGCACAACAAACAAGAGTGTATTTGAAATTTCACAGCAACTGGAGCTCAAAAAGCTTAATAAGTGCTTTCCTGTAAACAGCGTGGGATGGCAAAAAGGTTAAGGCCCCAGCCAGCCTTAGGCAATCACACAGAGACGCTCTAACGGTCTCTTCAACTTCTGATGGTGATGATAAGCTTTGTGACAAAAGGCCATTGTGATCAAACCTTAATAGAGGCGTGGGGAGATGCCAGCGGCCAGACCACCTACCTGTGTTCCTGTCATCCTAACACCTGCTCTCCACATACAGGAAATGCTGAGTTTATGATATGTGAAGGCCAGGGCTGACATGATAGTTACGGCCCTGTAACAATTTGGGCCACGACATTTCCTCCTCAGGATGTTGGTTTAACCCTTTAGCCCTAATAGCATAAAGCTGTGGTACTTTCATCTTGTTTCCCAGAAGGAAAAGAAATAGCTGGTAGAATTGCCCTTTGATATTGCTTGGAATATGCCTGTATCTAGGCTGACACAGTGCTGAGAGAATGTTGCACTTTCAGAGGGGCTGTCTTTCAGAATAGGCATTAATCTGAGGACCCACTTTTCACGAGGATTCAAAACATCGCAGACTATTTTGAAGAAATGGCTCCCACTGACCTGGCCAATATATGTCCCTCATATAAAATCAGTAAGGAAAGCAGATTATCGAGCCATTAACTCACTGATGTCTGTGAGAGCTTGCTCGATACAGATTGACTGTTGCGATTCACATCTGTAGAGTGGCAGCGCTTCGGTAGCACTCCCAAGCTCGAAAATGCTTGGAGATGCCCTGAGGCTGGGGAGAAGTGATGCTAGTTTTTCTCTTCAGAAGCAAAACCAGAAATTGCTGGAAATGCTCAGCAGGCCTTGCAGCATCTGTGGAAGGAAATCATAGGTAAGGTTTCGGGATGGAATCTGGGGAAAAATAGAAAATGAAAGAGGGAGGGAGGAGGCATAACGTCTGTTCTGAATTTTGATGACAGCAAGACTGGTTTGCTCGTTAAAAGTTAATGGTGGCAGGGGCAGGTTGTTTGTATGTTTAAACAGTGCACACAAACAGCCGTAGCAGTGGTCAATCATAAGGAAAGAGGAGCCACTTCACCAACACCTTCCACCCCAACCTTAAGTTCTCCTGGACCATCTCTGATACCTCTCTCTCCTTCCTGGACTTCTCTGTTTCCGTCTCTGGCAACTACCTGGAAACCGATATCCATTTCAAGCCCACCAACTCCCACAGCTACCTAGAATACACCTCCTCCCACCCACCTTCCTGCAAAAATGCCATCCCCTTCTCCCAATACCTTTGCCTCTGTCACATCTTCTCCCAGGATGAGGAATTCCACTCCTAAACATCTCAGATGTCCTCGTTTTTCAAGGACTGTTAACTTCCCCCACTCAGTGCTCGAGAATGCTGTTCTCATTGTGGCCTTCTCTACATTGGGGAAACCAAGCGGAGGCTTGGGAACCACTTTGCGGAACACCTACGCTTGGTTCGCACTAAACAACTGCACCTCTCGGTCGCGAACCTTTTCAACTCCCCCTCCCATTCCACAGACGACAAGTCCATCCTGGGCCTCCTGCAGTGCCACAATGATGCTACCTGAAGGTTGCAGGAACAGCAACTCATATTCTGCTTGGGAACCCTGCAGCCCAATGGTATCAATGTGGACTTCACAAGCTTCAAAATCTCCCCTCCCCCTACCGCATCCCAAAACCAGCCCAGCTTGTCCCCACCTCCCTAACCTGTCCTTCCTGCCATCTATCCCCTCCTCCCACCTCAAGACCCAACCCCATCTCCTACCTACTGACCTCATCCCGCCCCCTTGACCTGTCCGTCCTCCTTGGGCTGACCTATCCCCTCCCTAACTCCCCACCTATACTCACCTTTAACGGCTCCATCCCTGCCTCTTTCACCTGTCTGTCTCCTCTCCATCTATTTTCTCCTCTATCCATCTTCTAACAGCCACCCCCTCTCTCCCTATTTATTTCAGAACCCCCTTCCCATCCCCCATTTCTGATGAAGGGTCTAGGCCCGAAACGTCAGCTTTCCTGCTCCTTTGATGCTGCCTGGCCTGCTGTGTTCATCCAACACTACATCTTGTTATCTAAGAATCACAGTTGCTTCCCAGTGAATGAAATGTCTCCTTAAGGGACAGAGTAAAATGTAATTGTACCAAGAGATTTTTGCTCACTTCAAATATTAGGCTAAGGATCTTTCCTGCATTTTCGAGTATAAGTTGTCTACTGAAATAGTGTTTCGTCAAGGTTGCTTTTTCGTTGTTACGGTAAAAATCTTAATACTCAAAACTCAATCCGGGCAAATGCGATGTGATGCATTTTGGACGATTAAATTCAAGGGCAAACTATACAGTAAATGGAAAAGTCCTGGGGAAAATTGATGAACTGAGAGATCTGGGTGTTCAGGTCCATTGTTCCCTGAAGGTGACAATGCAGGTCAATAGGGTGGTCAAGAAGGCATATGGCATGCTTTCCTTCATTGGGCGGGGTATTGAGTACAAGAGTTGGCAGGTCATGTTGCAGTTGTATAGGACTTTGGTTTGGCCACATTTGGAGTACTGTGTACAGTTCTGGTCGCCACATTACCAAAAGGATGTGGATGCTTTGGAGAGGGTGCAGAGGAGGTTCACCAGGATGTTGCCTGGTATGGAGGGTGCTAGCTATGAAGAGAGGTTGAGTAGATTAGGATTATTTTCATTAGAAAGACGGAGATCGAGGGGGGACCTGATTGAGGTCTACAAAATCATGAGGGGTGTAGACAGGGTAGATAGCAAAAAGCTTTTTCCCAGAGTGGGGGACTCAATTACTAGGGGTCATGAGTTCAAAGTGAGAGGAGGAAAGTTTAAGGGAGATATGCGTGAAAAGTTCTTTACACAGAGGGTGGTGGGTGCCTGGAACGCTTTGCCCAGCGGAGGTGGTAGATGCAGACTCGTTAGTGTCTTTTAAGATATATTTGGACGGGTACATGGATGGGCAGGGAGCAAATGGACACAGAACGTTCGAAAATAGATGACAGGTTAGACAGAGGATCTTGATTGGCGCAGGCCTGGAGGGCCGAAGGGCCTGTTCCTGTGCTGTAATTTTCTTTGTTAACTTGCTTTCTCTCCATGGATGCTGCCTGACCAGCTGTGGTCTCCAGCATTTTTTGTTTTCAGTCTTAATACTCGAAATCTTGTTGTGAGATCCTATCAGCCATTCATTGGAAATCTGAGTTTCTTTTTAAACAATATTCATCTAGACGGGGTTTGTAAAATGATTAAGAATCATGAATGTGACTTGCACAATGTGATTGTGGACATTCCCCAGTTTGTGACCTATTTAAGTGGCAGCCAAGTTCCCTCACTGTGAAATCTGACCCAATGATAGCAGTGGTGGCTCTTGTTTAGCACGGCACTGCTGTGGAAATAGGACAGAACAAGGTACTGGCACTCATGCATTGGATATTCGCAGATTTACTTGTCTGTGCTTTTCATCCTGTGCACCATAGTGCCCATAGTGACATGAACGACTTGTCAGAACTTTTTGGAGGCAGAATTTGATGGAAAAATGACCATAATAATGTAACAAAGTAAAAATGAAGAAGTCCCTTGGTTGGGATTTTCTTAAATTGGGACTATGTCTATAAATGAGAGTGTTTCTTGGATATACCATGGTCAGAAAGCCCACTGGACTTTGCGGCAACCAAGTGATTGAATGGAAGCTAATAAGCTTTCTGCTCAAGATATGACCCTGAAGAAGGAAGTCTCACATGCCTAGAGGTTCCAGTCAATCAGAATCTGGCAGTGTCACAGTGGACACCTGGGCTACTGCTGCAGAAGTCCCATGCCAACATTTCCTTTCCTCACAATGACCTCAACCACTGGGCTGTGAAATGGAGGATCACTGCCAAGAAAAGTAAGCATTTTATGGTGGGTGGAATGACACACAGAGAGGGGTTGGGAGGTGGTGGGGGTAGCTTAGGTTAGGTTGGGGGATGCGGCACTATCCAAGGATACTAACCCCATCTTAGGTCCATTTACTTGGTTTTGCACAAGTTAGTATAGATAGTGGGGCCCATCCCCTTAGTTATTTAATTATCTTTTTATTTATTTCCTGGCCTATCAGGAAGTGCTATAACACACAACTGAAAGACTTTCCCATCACCAAATCATCGTGACTTTTATTTTTAACTGTTAGCCACCACTAGCGCAACCAATTATGTGCAATGTTCCTTAAGGGCAATGTGAACCATCAAAAGCAAGGAGGTGGGGCAGGGAGACTGGAAATGGACTAAATCATGTTGTAGTTTGAGGGGGATTTAAGTATTGTATCCCCCGCAGTGCCTAAGTCTCTGTAAAGGCACTGAGACCATCGATGGACACTGCATTGTCCCTCTGTAAGGACACCCGGGCATGAGCATAATCATGGAAGAGGGTAGACAGTCAGCAGATATGAGCCCCCACCATAGCCCGCTGTCTAGTTCTGTTTGTAGCCAGTTGGCCAGGCCCAGGAGCAGAACCATGAGGTGTTCTTCAATCTGCCTGCATCTCTCCGCACGGGGTGGCCAAAGATCAGTGCGTGTAGTTGAGGTTCATCATAAAGAGCAACAAGGGATTTTCCAGATAACTGAAAATAGGGTGGAGTCACTCATGATCAATATATGCATGGTCTACTGACTCCAAAGCATTGCAAAATAAACAGTTGGACTTAGAGTGAATGAAGCACCACAATCTGTGATCATACAGGACAGCTGCATGCAACACCCTCCACCCCAGGTCCTTGATGGAAAACAGGTGGACTTCTGCGTAGCCAGTCCTAGGGTTCCCTGCCATCCAACAGTAAATAAACACATCAAGGTGTGTCTGGGCAGTGGACGAAGGAGTCAAAGTGGGTGGAGTGTAGCAGCAGCCTGTACAAAAAATGCCTCTTCACAAGGCAAAAAGACACACCAAACATGCCCAAAAGGCAGCTCAGGTTGTGGGCATGGGCTCCAGAGTGAAGTTTAGGACCCTAGGCCATCTCTTATTCCACTTGGAGCTGAAATAGTTGCAACCCCAGGCAGAATGAGGTTCTTAAGTAATTGTTAACTAGCCACTCAAAGGCCACAGTTGGTGGCTAGGCAAGAACTTCGAGCTTGGGCTTTCTCACCTGGAATGTAATTTCTGTGGTGGTGGTATTTCCCCAACACCACCTGTCTGGTTATCTACCCCTCCCACTACCTTCCCTGCAACTTTCGGGAGAAGGGAGATTGAAGTCCTTCCAAACAGACAGATTGATGGGACTCTGTTCGTGGGTTAATTTCCATGTTGGTCCACAACCTTGTGCAGTGCTGGCAACTTGTGATCCACAAACTTCATCCTATGTTGAGTGCCAGTGTCCCACGTTTTCTGTTTTTCATCGCTTATGGCCCCATTTTTCCACAGGAAATCTTTATATTTAATAAAAAGTGATTTCAGTGAATTTTAGCTCACCCGTGTGCTCCAGATATCCAATTGACTCCTTTTATAACTCATATTCTCTATTCATGATTTCACCATTTAAGATGTTCTCCAGGAATGCGTCCCTTCTGAATGGCAGGACTTTACAGTATTTGGAGAGCTGATGTTTGCCGTGGTTGCTGAATATGCTAAGCATAGATGGAGCAACACGTAGTCTTCTGGAAGCGGGACGTCTGCAGAAGGACTCGTGGGGAGGTGATGGTCTAGTGGTATTATTGCTGTGCTGTTAATCCAGACAAACAGAAAATGTCCTGGGGTGCTGGGTTCGAATCCTGCCATGACAGATGGTGGAATTTGAATTTAATAAACATCTGGAATTAAGAGGCTAATGATGACTATGAATCCATTGTCAATAGTTGGCAAATCCATCTTGGTTCACTAATGCCCTTTAGGGAAGGATACTGCCATCCTTACCTGGTCTGGCCTACATGTGACTCCAGACCCACAGCATTGTGGTTGACTCTTAGCTGCCCTCTGGGCAATTAGAGATGGGCAATAAATGCTGCCTAGCCAGCAACGACCTCATCCCATGAATGAATAAAGGAAAACAAAAGTGGAAAAAATGAAAAAAAAGGAAAAAAAGAAGTGGCAGATGGAATACAAGGTGGGAAAGTATGAAGTTGTGCACATTGGTAGGAAGAGTAAAAGCACAGACTATTTTCTACATGAGTAAGGCTTTGGAAATCTGAAGCTCAAAGGGATTTGGAGTCCTCATTCGGGATTCTCTTAAGGTTAACTTGGCAATTGGGAAGGCAAATGCAACATTAGCATTCATTTCCAGAAGGTTAGGATACAAGTGCTGAGATGTACTGCCGAGCTGTATACAAAGAGTGCATTTAGAATATTGTAGATAATAAAGTGTGAGGCTGGATGAACACAGCAGGCCAAGCAGCATCTCAGGAGCACAAAAGCTGACGTTTCGGGCCTAGACCCTTCATCATAGAATATTGTAAGCAATTTTGGGCCCTGTGTCTACGAAATGCTTTGGCTTTGCAGTCTTATAACAGAGGTTTACAAGAATACAAGAATGGTTTGAGGGAGCAACACTGTGGCTCAGCACTTAGCCCTGCTGCCTGACAGTGCCAGGGATCCTGGTTGAATTCTACCCTCAGGTGACTGTATGGAGTTTGCACATTCTCCCTGTGTCTGCGTGGGTTTCCATTGTTTGATCTGGTTTCCTCCCATGGTCCAAAGATGTGCAGGTTAGATAGATTGACTGTGCTAAATTGCCCTATGGTATCCAGGAATATGTAGGCTAGGTGGATTAGCCATGGGAAATGCAGGGTTACAGGGATTGGGTAGGGGGCGGGTCTGTTGGAATGCTCTTTGGAGGGTCCGTGCTGACTCAATGTGCCGAAGGGCCTGCTTCCGCACTGTAGGGATTCCATGGTTCTATGAAAGCCTTGGTGTATGAGGAGTGGTTTGAGGACTCTGGGTCTGTACTGAATGAAGTTTAAAAGGATGGAGTGGGGTGGGTGGAATCTCACTGAAATTTACAGAATACTGAGAGTCCTGGATATAGTGGACACAGAAAAGATGTTTCCACTAGTAGGAGAGACTAAAATATAAGGTCACAGCCTTAGAGTGAAGTGATGACCCTTTAGAACTGAGTTGAGGAGGAATTTTCTCAGCCTGAGTTAGTGAATCTGTGGAGCTCATTGCAGCACAGGACTGTGGAAGGCAAGTTATTGAGCTTCTTTAAGACTGGGATTGATAGGTTCTTGATTCTTAAGAGGATAAAGAGCTATGGGGAAAAGGTAGGAGAATGGGATTGAGAAACATATCAGCCATGATCAAAAGATAAAGCAGACTAGATGAGCCGAATGGCCTGATCCTGCTTCTGTCCATTATAGTCTTATGGGAAGATTAGCATTTGTATTACAGGGACTCTTGAGAATGTAAAATAGGACAAAAAAAAACTAACATATGGCCATTGCAAATGAGAACTCTCCTATTCACAAAATAACTACCATTAGGGTAGGTTATTCAGCTCATTATAAGACACCAATTCTGAAAAAAAACTGTTCTATACTTAATTGCTTCTTAAAGATTGAAGAGTTTCCACTTCTTTTTCAACTTCAATTTGATTAAATTTTCATTCGTGTTTTAGTGTCATACTGTGTTGAACAGATCCAATGTTCTAATATAATAAGCAATTTTTCTCCCTGTATAGTTGGCTGTTCTTTTTTATCCATTAAGTTTAGTAAATTGAACAGAGTATCAGCTTTGGCTCAGTGGTACCTCTTTCTCCTCACAGACTGAAATTCAAACCTTAATCCAGACGTCTGAGCGTATACAGTTGATACAACGCTGCATGACAGTGTCTATTTTAGCACAAACTGAACACTGTGGGTCAGAATTCCAGTCTCTAAGATTGCCAGCATATTTGGGAGAATCATAACCTGTATTTAGAAGGCAGGCATTTTTCCTTCATTTACTCAAAATTTGTATAGAAATATAGAAACACAGAAGATAGAAGCAGGAGGAGGCCTTCATCTCCATACCAAATTGTCTGCCCTGAATCCTTATGCCGTGACCCTTCATTCTGGACATACCTACCATCGGTAACATCCTGTCTTCATCTACTCTGTCCAGTTCTGTTATAATTTTATAAGTCTCTATGAGATTCCCCCTCATTTGCCTGAACTCTAGCATAATTCCAACCTAGTCAATCTCTCCACAAATGTCAGTCCTACCATTCCTGGAATCAGCCTGGTAAACTTGCGCTGCACTCTCTCCAGAGCAAGAGCATCCTTCCTCAGAAAAGGAGACCAAAACTGCACACAATATTCCAGGTGCGGTCTCATCAAGGCCCTGTACAACTGCAACAACACCTCCCTGCTCCTGTACTCAACGTTTCCTGCAATGAAGGCCAAAATATCATTTGCCTTCTTTGCTGCCTGCTGCACCTGCATGCTTACCTTCAGTGACTGGTACACAAGGATGCCCAGGTCCTGCTGCACGCTCCCCTCTCCCAATTTACAGCCATTCAGCTAGTAATCTGCCTTCTTGTTTTTGCTTCTGAAGTGAATAATCTCACATTTATCCAAATTACACTGCATCTGCCATTGATTTACCCACTCACCTACCTGTCCAAATCATGCTGAAGGATCTCTGCATTCTCGTCAGTCACCCTCCTACCCAACTTGGTATCATCCGCAAACTTGGAGATGTCACATTTTGTTCCTTCATCCAAACTATAGAAAATAGAACACATAGAACATAGAACGTAGAACATTACAGCACAGTACAGGCCCTTTTGCCTTTGACGTTGTGCTGACCTGTCATACCAATCTGAAGCACATGAATACGTGAACAGCTGGGGCCCCAGCACGATCCCTGTGGCACCCAATAGTTAATGCCTGCCAGTTTGAAAAGGACCCATTAATTTGTGTACTCTTTTCTGAAGACAGAACCAAAGTATGTATTCAGTTCCTCAGCCATTTCTTTGTCCCAGAGCAAGGGATTAAATGTGATTAGATTGACATATAAATGCCTGTTATTGTTTTAGATACAGTCTTGAATCATACGATCATTTCTTCATCGTGATTTACATGTGTAGTACTATAATGGAAAAAAAATTCAATTTTTCAATTGGAGGCCAAGTTGTTTTCCTATTATTTTCTCTTTCTCCCTCTCTAGTGGTGCTACCACTTTGTCAAACCAATAAATAAGACAGGACAGTTGGTCAGGGTCAGTGCTCAAGTTCTGAAAATTAGAGCTATGTTACTATGGCAACATGTTCATGTAGCATCATTATATATAAGGATGTCCCGGGGTGCTTACAGAAGAAATACAAATGTGAAATAAAGAAGGAATGGATTATGTAGGATGACCAGGAGATTTGTATAGAAATGGGTTTCGCAGTAAGCCCAAAATAAGAAGAGAGAGATCGAAAGGTTTTTGGATTACCAAATAGGGGGCGGATGTAAAGGACACCATTGCCACAATTAATAAGGTCCAACAAGTGGGCTTAGACAGAAGGAGTAGAGTTCAGGAGTTGGTGTAAGGATGAAGGAGGCACGGAGACTTACACAAGAAAACCAGAGTTCCAGGCTTATATCATGCCAGAGGTGCCCATAAATTAAACATGAAACAGGAACTTGCATTTTGAAAATGGGAGCCAATGTAGGTTAAGGTTCTTATGGTCTGGAAAGCATTGCCCATCATTTACTGCCAGATCCTGCACTTATCTACCTCAACTGTTCACTATTCCAGGAGCATTCTGTTTCTTTTCTCCACCATAAACTGTCTCCTTAAATCCCTCTTTGCTCTGCAGCCTCATTAGCTTCAACAAAGTCAAGATGCTCATGGGAGTTCTTCATCAAAAACTTTAATCGGTTGTCTCTGTTATTTTCCTCTGTCCCTGAGATCCCCCCGGGACAAACTTTAGGATTTGGGAGAAAGTAATCTATGGCTGTGACCTCTGGAGGTTAAATGCTTTGGAGGGGCATTAACAGGGGTCAACTAGCTGAGAGAAGAGGGTCTGAAAAACCAGGGCCCGGCGAATCCTGTGCCTTATCTGTCCACTGTCTTCATCTGTATTAAATGTGGCAGAGGTTGGCATGACAGAATGGGTGAAGAGAATTGCATTGGTTACTGATCACAAAGCAAGATTTCAAAAATGATTCAATGATGTGGGAATTTTCTTTCACACAATATTAGCTTGAATTTGCTGGTAAGTCAAGAGTTTTTGCAGGTATCCAGCAACAATGATGACAGGGTAAATAGCACACTTCCACTGAAGTATTCTCGCAGAGAACCATGAAGGAAAATACACCGACTATCTTTTACTTTTAATTTAATGTTATGGAGCAAAATAAATAATTGGTGCATAGACATGGTTGGGTTAAAGTATCAGAACCAATCTTTTTAAAAAGTTTATTACTTTTAAAACATGCTCACTTTTTGCCTTGTTATGATTGAGGAAAAGCAAAGCATAGACAGGGGACTTTTCCACAAAATGCATATTCTCATCTTCCTCCAACAACAGTTTTGAGAGGGGGAACTTATGCAATACATGTAATAACAGTTATATATGTGGAGATAGTAAGAACTGCCAATGCTGGAGTCAGAGATAACATTGCGCAGTTGGAGGAGCACAGAAGGCTAGGCAGCATCAGAGCAGCAGGAAAGTTGATGTTTTGGGTCGGGACCTTCCTTCAGAAAATAAATCTTCTGAAGAAGGGTCCCAGCCCAAAACGTGAACTTTCCTGCTCTTCTGATGCTGCCTGGCCTGCTGTGCTCCTCCAGTTACATTTGTGGCTTAGTTCAAGAAGATATGCTAGAACATAGAACATAGAACTGTACAGCACTGTACAGGCCCTTTGGCCCACGATGTTGTGCCGAACTTTTACCCTACTGCTAAAGTCTATCTAACCTCCACCCCTACCTTATACTGCCATCCATATGCATATCTAATAGCAGCTTAAATGCCCCTAATGAGGCCGACTCCATTACTCTCTCCAGCAATGCATTCAACGCCCCTACCACTCTCTGAGTAAAGACCTACCTCTGATGTCTCCCCTGTATCCACCTCCACTCACTTTAAAACTATGCCCCCTCATAATAGCTACCTCTACCCTAGGAAAAAGTCTCTGGCTGTCCACTCTATCTATACCTCTGATCATTTTGTACACTTCTATCGAGTCACTTCTCGTCCTTAGTTGTTCTACAGAGAAAACCCCTAGTTCTCTCAACCTTTCTTCATAAGACCTTCCCTTCATTCTATGCAACATCCTGGTAAATCTCCTCTGCACCTTTTCCAACTCTTCCACATCTTTCCTGTAATGAGGTGACCAGAACTGGATACAATACTCCAGATGTGGCCGAACCAGGCTTTTGTATAGCTGGAGCATAGCTTCACAGCTCTTGAACTCGATCCCTCTATTAATGAAACCTAACACACCATATGCCTTCTTAACAACTCTATCCACTTGAGTGGCAGCTTTCTGGGAACTTTGAACATGAACCTCAAGATCTCTCTGCTCCTCCACACTGCCAAGAATGTTTCTGTTAACCCTGTATTCTGCTCTCTCAAAACCAAACTTAGCACGTTTCTGGCCAAGGGCAGAAAATTAAGCAGGATTCTACTCCTGGTCTTTGCTGGAAGCTTGCATTTGTGAAGATTGGCAAAGACAGAATTGCGTACAACAGTTTGTTCCCCTCCCCATGCAGTTGATTCTGACCATCAGACATAAGGAAGCTTGCATTTGTGAAGATTGGCAAAGACAGAATTGCGTACAACAGTTTGTTCCCCTCCCCATGCAGTTGATTCTGACCATCAGACATAAATGTGGACAATTGGGAGGATGCAAAAGGGAACTTCTGTTCTACACTTAAAAATTATTGTTTTCTTGTCCATTGCAGGTGCTTCAACAGATTTCATGCCTAGAAGAGGTGCAAAGGATGGAAAACAAAATATTTTAAGTCAAAGTATGCAGGTTCTGGCACAAACGCGTGACATATAAAATCAATTCACTATTTTCATTTGATACAAGTTTCACTATTACTTCCCCTTCTAAATATCAAAAGTATTTTCCTATTTTTCTTTCATTAACATTATCTCTTCAATCAAAAGTACTGCTAATGTAAAGTGGAAAACTGGCATATTAATTCAATGAATGAGTCCAATGAACACCCACAGCTGAAAAGCTGTTCTGCTGAGTTTTTCAGTATAGGTAATCAGTGTTATTGATTTTGTTCCCTTACACAGTGGTGCTCCACACCAGTTTGTTTACCCTGGTGTCACCCCGCTTTAATCACTGTCTTATTTCATGTGCTATTGTCCTTATCCACTTCAGCTAAACTTGCTAGAATTATTCTGGAGTGCGATGATTCTTTTTTCCATTGTAAAGTATTTTTTATATCATTCTTCCCTCTCCTTTCACTTTCATCTCCAATAATTGTAAAGAAACCTCTCACAACTAAGATGGAGTCCAACCATTAAGTTGCCTCTGTTGTTTTCTTCCTTCCTCCTGTCTGCTGAACCAAATCTCCCTCAACGTTATCCTCTGTCCTAGTGCTGAACCAACATTATCTGTTTGATTTTCCCTACACCCTCCAGATTCATTTTATTGATGAGCCTCACATCCTGGTCCCTGATTCCATTCCAATTGAATTGTGCCCACTAAATTGCTTTTTGGTGCCATGCTAACCATCATTGTAAATAGTTTTCAATCCTTGGGACGTGTTACCTTTCTTTGTCAAATCCTTTTTCTGTCATTATCTTTTCACAAAACCCTGCTGTAACCCTTCCGTCCCTGGAAACTATTGTGACATCTCCAGCCTACCTTCCTCGCCTCAATCAGTGAACATACCGTTGTTGCCAAATATGTGGCCAATGTTTTGGCAACTGTATGTTTGAATCTATCTGCCTTCCAGTTGAATGGTGCTGCCCTTTCATCTTTTAATTGTTTTCTCTTAACTTTTTGTTTCTTTTTTATTATTTCTTTCTCCAACTGTAACTAGGTCATCTCAGCAATCATTGTTCTTCTGACCCGGTACTGCTACTTTTGGTATTCTTCAATAACCTGTCCTTGATCATCCTTTCTACCTTGTATATGTGTTGTTATCTAGTAACAAATACCATTGGATCAAGATCTACACATACTCTACAGATCGTCAGCTCTACCCCTTCATCACTTACTTAATCCTTTAAAAGATTACATTATGTGACATTTAGTGCTGACTGAGTTGTAATATCCTCCATTAAATATGGGAATACAAAACCCATCGTGGCTCAGCTTTGTAAACGTGGTTTCTTATTTGATCCAATGTAAGTTTCCAAACCTTTACATCATGAAGATCATTTTCTGTTATCCTATCTGTTATGAAACTCTCCTCTAGGCTTTTATCACCTCCAGACATGACAATTACAATTTCTCTTGTTTAGGTTCCCATTCACCACCTGCTATAAACTTTAACTCCTCTAAGACTCCACCTATCATGCACCATATGCATCCATGACTCCTTGTCCTTAAATAGGTTGCCAGGAGCCAATGCCTTAGATTTAAAATTCTCAGTCCCTTGCCTAAACCCATTAATGATCTAAGACCTTCCCACCTCTCTCACCCTCACTAGCTTAGAGTTTTGGAGATGCTCCAAATCTTCAATTGCTTTCTCTTCTACCTTTTTTGAGCCTTCTGAGTCTGTTTTTCCCATCATTGATTGTTGAGCTTTCAGTTGAGGAGGCTGTACTTTTTTTTCATTTCTTCATTCATGGAATGTGGTTGTCATTGGCCTCTATCACCCATGCTGATTGCCCAGAGAGTGTAAAAGTCAAGCATATTGCTGTGAATCTGGAGTCACAAGTTGGCCAGACCATGTAAGGATGGTAGATTTCCTTCACGAAAAGACATTAATGAGCCAGATGGGTTTTCAAACAAAAATCAGCACTGGTTGCCAGTCGAGTTTTACTGGATTTAAATTTCACTATCTGCCCTGGTGGGATTTGAACTCAATGTACCCAAACGTTAGCTGGGGTTTGGCCTGTGACAGTACCACTATGTCTCCTGTCTCCTCTATGTTAGGGGCATCCCTCCTTGACTTCCTTTGTATCTTCACCTGCCTCTCCTTCTTTAAGATGCTCCTGAAAATTCATTCCTTTAGTAAACCTTTTAGAGTGCATTTTCTAATGTTTTTTGTCATGCTGTTAGCCTCATCAGTAAACTTGCATATTCCAATCAGTATTCTCTGATCATCCAATTATTGTTAACTTGTCACCATCTACCCTTTGGTGAACGAGTTTTTCTGTTTTTTTTCTCTCTTGCTTAATGGGACTCCTTTCCTAACCACTACACATTTGCCATTCTTCAAAAGCCTGTCTCTAACCATGTATTTATACCATGCTTCCCAACTCCTCTTTGACTTCTTCTCCTGCATAAATGTCTGAGATATTTTTAATTTTTGCATGTGGAGGGGGCACTGTACAAATGCAAGTTATTGGTGCTTTTGGGTGTTATAGGATCACAGCCTGACCCAAGCCTCACCCCACCCAACATGCTCTTTTTAGCTAGAGGATGGCAAGTGGGGTTATATTTTTAGTTTCCTCAACCCAGATGTTGTAGAGGTCTAACTGCCACTGTGGTGGAGATCATAGAACTGCGAGCTAACCAATAGTTAACCTGATACCTTCAACTACTCATGGGGTATGTTGCTGAAAAAACTGGGGGAGTCCCAAAAGCTTAAGAGTCCTTGTCACCATGTAAATTTTATAAGCATAGTTCTAAGATCAAGCAGCACATTCATACGTACCGTGGAACAACTAAAAGACAGGTTTCAATTTCAGAATTGTTTGGGTTTAAATGAAGAAAAAAAATCTCATGCAGGAAGCAGTAAACATCAATAGATTTATTCACAACTGGTTGTCGGGGTCATGTCTCAGACTGTGATTATCAAGTTCCACCCACAAGTCAATTGAGCACATTTAGAACTGGAAGAAATTACCCCACACATAAGAAAAAAATGATGACAAACATATTTGAAATGCCCTGAAAATGAATTCACATGCCAATCGTGATGAAAGAGGAAAAGTAGAGTGGGATTTTGATGGCATTACTTTTTAAGTCAGGCAGTAGTGAACTTTTCACTTTGCTCCATCTGACTGTCCAACACATGGCAAAGAAGTCAGTACATGGTGTAGCACTGGCAAATCCCACGCAGAATGTTTTATCAGAACTTAGAACAAAAAGAGTAGTGGTAATGAACTGAATTTGCAGCTTAATTAAGAAAGGAGAGTTTGTATTTATACAGGAATAATTCCAGTGATTGAAAAATGCACAAAATGGAGATGAATGAAAACTTTAAACTCCCTTAGTCGAACCTGGATAATAACATTAGAAGAAATCTCAGGACAGCATCAAACTCATATGAAGGTGCGGCCCATCTGAAACTTTTCAGTAGATGGGAGGGGTGACGGCAGATGACAGCAACATCAGAGAAAACATTTCAATCAAGCAGAACAGTCTGGAATGAATGGCCACTACCTTTGTTTCATATAAAAAAGGGCTTGTTGTCAAAATTGACCTTAACTCCTGACACTTAGGCCTTGATGGTGGAATGATGGGAGTCATATTTACTGGATACTGAGATGTCAAATTTACTATTTTGTAGAGTTGCAGGCTATTAAGGGTAATTGACCAATGAAGCAAAGGTGACATGAGGTACAACCTCTTCATGAAATGAGTGGCTAAAGTCTGGAATACACTGCTTAAGAGTGTGGTGAAGGCAGATTCAATTCTAGCTTTCAAGAAAGAACTGGAAGTACCTGAAGAGAAAATAAAAACATGAGGGCTAGAGGGGAAGGGCTGGAGAATGGAGCTAAACAAATTGCTCTTATAGAGAATAGACAGAGTAACAATAAGCTGAACAGTTTTCTCTTGTTCTATAACCATTCTCTGTGTTAATATTTGCATTACACTGTCTAAGAGATTAAAACATATTGCTAATTTCATAAAGAACTATTGCAATGACTAGGAGACAGTAAGGACTGCAGATGCTGGAACCCAGAGTAATAAACGTGGAAATGGACATACACAGCAGGTAAGATAGCATCAGAGGAGCAGGAAAGTCAATGCTTCAGGCCGAAACCCTTCGTCAGGACTGCTCCAAATTCCATGTCTAGTGGGAGAGCAGGAGATGAATCTGAGAGCAATTGCTAACTCAGAACACAATGTGTGAGAGTTCTGTTGTCATAAACACAACTAGCAGTAATGGTGAAAGTTAACAGCAGACTGTGGCTTTGGAGATGCTAAGCTCAGGAAATTAGTCTGTCCGGTATCATTCCAAGATTCAACAAGTTAGGAATAAAATCACCTTCATCACAAGAGGTCAACTGCATCTCAGACTCTACAACTTCCAAAACACTTAAAAGAAATGAGTCATTGTAGAAATGAGGAAAATGTGAGAAGTCACAATGGGAGGATACACTGATGATTCTTGATTACTTTTCAGTTATTAATATTGAGAATTTTTGTATTGAGTTGTGGGATGTGGGCATCACTGGCTGGCAAGCATTTATTGTCCATCACTCGCTGCAGTTGATAAGGTAATGGTGAGCTGCCTTTTTGAGCCACTGTGGTTCACGCTGACAGGGAGGGATTTCTAGGATATTGTCCCAATGTCAGTGAAGGTATGGCGATGTATTTCCAAAGCAGGATGGTGAGTGTTTTGGAGGGGAAATTGCAGGAGGTGGTATTTCCATGTATTCCTGCGCTTGTCCTTCTAGATAGAGTATTCATGGGTTTGGAAGGTGATGCCTTGGATCCTTGACTTAAAATGTTTGCAGCTGTGTCAGAAATATGCTAATAATGTCTTTCATTTTTCTATTGAAAATACTCAGCATCATAGAGCCTGTAAAATAAGTTGTGGATTTATGACTCTTCTGGGAATTCTGCTTTTAATGATTAATAAAAAGAACATTTTTGCATTTGTATAGCTTAATTCCATGCCTTTGAGATGACCTGAAGCACTTTACAACCAATTAATACTTCTCAACAGTTGTTACTGTTATTCTTTGGAAAATGTATCAGTTAATTTGCATGCAGCAAGGTCCCATGAGAAACAATGAAACAATGTTCATTTACACATTTTAGTAATGATGTTTCAGGAACAAACATTGGCTGAGAAATGAGGAGAACTCTTCTACTTCTTCAGAATTGAGACTTCTCCAGAATCCTGGAATGATTCACATCTACAATCGAGACATTGCCTTAATTTGATGTCTCATTCAAAAATTCAATTCATTTTCAGAAATGCAGCACTACCTCAGTGAAGTGTCACCCTGATCATTGCTTTGGACCAGGACATAAAGACATGGAGATAATCACTGGAATTTAATAACAGGCACACATATCAATACTTCCAGTTTTGCAACATCGCCCGAGACTGATTTCTATTCTCTAATCTTCTGAAACGAAAGCAACTCCTAACAGGAAAGTTTTCTGAGCATTTGTACAGTTGAATTACACTGAGCTTCCTAGTTATTACAGATGTTGTATAGCTATAATATAATCGCATGTTATTGACATTATTGCAAGTTTGTCTGGTGAAATTGTCTTGCAGCTCCCTCCCAGGAGCTGTCTGTGACCCTGTTGTGGCCTTCTCATGTCTGACTTCCTGCATCTCAAGGGGTTTAGCATTTGAGTCTGCCTCCTCTTCAGAAATCTCCATTTTTGTGACTCCTGGCAAAACAGAATTATGATGGATAAGCAGGTCAGCGCAGTTTAAGAGGCAATGCTGTGGTTTGCAGTGAAAGCAGCCTTCTTGCCTGTCCAAGCACCCGAATACTTCTTTCTGCATGCACACAGTCTAAAGAGTCTTTAGTTTAATTGAGGATGCAAATATTACTCTAAACTTCAACTCAATTAACAGTCGTTGTCAATGGAGCTAGCAACCACAATCATTTTAGATATCCCTTAACTTCAAGAAGATAGTCAACAACTTCTCTTTCAATTTTGAACAGCTGCAATGGCATTACACTGGAAAAGGATAAGTGAATCGTGATAGCTCCATGTGCATTGTGTATTGACCAGATCTCTATACATAATCAGACAATAATTGGACAAGAGTAGAGCAAAATCTACTTTTGTTTACATCACAGTGTGCATTGACATTACAGACTCATATGGTTTCATTGATTCAATCTGTAGCCCCAGGAATTCATGAAAGCTCAGCGATCCTATGAAAATGAAAGCTTAATCAATCTGTGTCAAATATAATGAATTTATCTGCTGTGGCAGACAGGGCATAAATGACCTACCTTCTGCATGAATGGTCAGCATACTGATTGATCTGCTTAAACCAGTAACTAAAATTAAAATGAAGTGCGATAACAACTTCCTGAGCTACAGTAAGTTTATCATCAGTCCTTGCTAAATTTTGCAAATCTCCCTGGAGGATGGTGCAAAGGTTTTGCAGGACATCTGGGACTAAGCACAGCCGCCTTACGCACAATTACAGTGAAATACACAAAATAGGTCTGCGGCCTGGGCAACTGAGCAAGAATCATTTGGTAAATCATTATAAGCCTGACTCATTGGGCTGCATGCTGCTGTTAGTCTTCCTGTTTCTGCTCTTAACAAATAAATAAGATTTATGGGGAAACCTATTGGGGAGAAATATACTGCAACATCCTTTTCATTTAAGGGATTGCACAAAGAAGAGGGAAAATTCCAAAGAAGAGTGAAGCTTCTAAAACAAAGGACAGATATTAATGAGAAACAACTAATGCGAAGTAATGAGTCTTCAATTAACAGCATCATGAAATACAGCAATTCTGCTTTAAGACCTTAGCACCATCCTCATTTATTTCCGGCCTGAGTTATGCCTGTTCTTGGTTAGATGCCAGAGATTAAAAGTTGAAACTGAGCAGTTACAATTTCAACCTCATCTAAATACATTAATTGCATTGTTGCACTTTGGTGAGGGTGGACTAATCTTATTCCTCCATTAGAATTCAATATGCAATTTAAGCACCAAATTGTTACTTCCCTCTATCCCCCACCCTACCTCAGCTAGCCTATTTCCCACTCCATCTCCTAATTTAGTTCCCCAACGATAAATGTCAAAATTGTTGCCTCATACTTGTAGTTTGAACAGCCATTAATTGTTGATAAGCTCCAGTTGTTCTGCTCTCAGTTCACTGAGAATGGCTCAATTCCAAATGTTTGCTGCAGTTCTGTATTCTGGTAGAGGGAGATGGATAAGGTTATTGCAAGTTGATTTGCTAGAATAAATAAAGAAAACATGTTTCCACTGCAGGATGAATTAGTAACCAGGGGACACATATTTAAGATATCTTGCAAAAAACTGGTAGAAGCAGGGTGCTGGGGTTAACTTGCACTCCATAAACTTAAACGCAAAAGATAGGCCAACACTTCCATTCAGTGCTGAAGGAGTGTTATCCTGTTAGGGGTTACAGTGCTGTATTCCTGTTATAAAATTAGGAGGCGGTGGTGTCGTGGTAATTTTCCTAGATTAATAACCCTGAGGCCCAGGCCAGTTCTTTGCAGGCTTGAATTCAAATCATGGCAATAAGAGCAATTTAAATTCAATTAACAAATCTGGATTGTAAAACAGGAATGATGAAAACCATAAAACCGTTGTCAAATGTTGCAGAAACTCATTTTGATCACAAAGTCCTTCAGGGAAGGAAATCTCACGTCCTTGCCTTATCTCACAGACTCCAGATCCACTGCAATATAGTTGACTCTTAACTGCTCTCTGGAATGGTTTAGCAAGGTATCAAGGTTCAAGAGCAGTTAGATTAGATTAGATTCCCTATAGTGTGGAAAGAGGCCATTTGGCCCAACAAGTCCACACTGCCCCTTGAAGCATCCCACCCAGACCCATCCCCCTATACCCCACACACCCCTGAACACTACGGGCAATTTAGCGTGGCCAATCCACCTAGCCTGCACATCTTTGGACTGTGGGAGGAAACTGGAGCACAAAGAGGAAACCTACGCAGACATGGGGAGAATGTGCAAATTCCACACAGACAGTCGCCCGAGTCTAGAGTCGAATCCGGGACCCTGGATAGGGAGCAATTGCTGACTTTGTCATCAACACCTAAATCCCCAGATTAAAAATAACCCTGAGGTTCTGCCTTCTCTCTCAGGCAAAGGTCAGGGATCCTATGGCATATTTTTGAAGAAAGAAAAGAAAGGTCTTCATAGTCTCCAGTGCAATATTTACCTTATATTCACTATCACTAAAGAATGGACTATCTGAAGAATATCCTTGTGGTATCATCACAGGACTATTAATCCAGAGACCCAGGTGATATTTTGGGGACCGGGGTTTGAATCCCACCATGGCAGAAAGTGGAATTTGACTTCAATGGAAAAAAAATCTGGAACTAAGAGTCTAACAATGACAATGAATCCATTGTCAGTTATCGGGAAAAACCCATCTGGTTCACTCATGTCGTTTAGGGAAGGAAACTGCCATCCTCACCTGGGCTGGCCTACATTTGACTCCAGATCCACATCAGTACGGTTGATTCTTAATTGCCCAGAGGGATGGGCAACAAATGCTGGCCTAGCTAACAAGGCTCTCATCCTGAGATTGAATAAAGAATGATATTCATGTATATGGAGTCTGACTGTGTGCAAGGTTTTACATTGCAAGAAATTCTACACTTCAAAAGTAGTACTTTTGTGGTATAGTGCTAGGGGCATCCTAAAATCATGAAAGATGCTATATAAATGCATATTTTCCTTTCTGTGTTTGATGCCTCCCACGTGCCACCAATCTCGGTAAACCCACCACTTGATGCATGGAATGTTATGGCCTGGTCCCAGAGCTTCAATCTATACACCATAACATTGTAGCCTTAGTGAATATTTTCCTGGAATTACAGACAACAGGATTTTTAAACAGTCAGAAAGAATAGCAAAAGTTAAACCTAATCTGCTAAAAGAGTGGTAAATATGAAACTAATACTTAATTTCAGTCACTGCGAACATTGGTAAGCCACATCTCATCTCTTATATCAAAAGTCCCTTCAGAGAACTAGTTAATTTGAGTGGCCATTTTACCATTTCCTATAGCGTCAGTTTTTCCAACCTCACGACTGTTTTACTGCACAACCCGAGATCTTTATCTTTGGTGGTACCAAAGCTATTTTAAATGCACTGAACATAGTTATTTTTTCCATATGTTTGTTTAGCTTTCACATTTGTTCACATTTCGTGAAATAAAGATGCTGAAAGAACTTCTGGAACATAAAAGATAAAAATTTCAAACATTCTCAGTAGAAGATTTAATCAGTGTGAGCAAATCATTTTCAGTTCTCAGATGTTGTGGCTGATGATGTTCAAAATAGTTCTGTGAGTATTCCAGTTCTTATAGATTGCAATTCTTGTCGAGTATGTACCACTCCTTATTTGATTAATGAAATTTGTGCCTAAAACTATTGTTAGGTATATGCTTTCTAGCAGTGTTGAATAGCTGTGGATTGCAATGTCCAGCTAGCAGACCTGAGTTACACCATAAGTGCAAGTTACTGTGGATGATACGGACGTAGTATCAAATGGGGCTTCACCCACACATGATTGGATTCATTTTTGCAAAATGGCTTAGAAGATGGCTTCTATCATCAATCTTAGGTTTAGCGCATTTGAAAACAAATCAGGATTCAGAACTCCATTATCCTGTCTGTAGTTTCTGGCTCACCTATTTGTTATAAATTCCACGTCATATTATCATGATCACTGGGGATGGTCATACTGGAGACTCAAATCCCAGAATGCTACCTCACTGGATAGATCATGTATTTCACTTTTGCACTTGGTCACTGTAGTTGTTTGTCACTGGTCACATATTCATACAAGGCTGCAGGTTGTACTTTAATAAAAGAGAATAAGTTGATTACACAAAAGAAGAAAGAACAAACAAAACTGTATACAGTTAAATAGATTTAAGTTATAATTCTTAACACAAACAGCAAAACAAATTTTCAGCATGTGTTTGCAATAGTATCCTTTTATGTATATTCAATTATAGAGAAATTTCATCTTGCTAAATTTTGCTTGTTCCAGTCCAGCATCTCTTATCATTACTTTTCATACTTACTTCCTACTCTTACAAAGAATGTAACTTCATTCTGGTCACCACTTTTCAACTGTTCTACATTCACATTGGTTATTTGGCATTGCTTCCCAAAACTAAAACAATTGTTAGACAAGAACATAGGATGCAGCTCCTGAATGCATTTGGAAAAACATTTTCTGTTTCAATAGCACAAATTTTACATCAAGTCTTTCAAACATTGCAAAATGTTTTACAGATGGGCAGACATTATTGCACTTCAAAAGGTACTTCACTGGCTGTAAACACTTTGGGACATTTGGAGGTGAGGAAACACTCAGCAATGGTTTTCATGTGATGTGCTGCAGCACATTGGTGTGCTGTGAGAATTGTTCAAGGGTGTCAAGAAATTTTGTACAAAGGTAAAGAAATTCAACATTGGTTAGGTCGCAGTGGGAAAGCTAAATATAGTTTTGAGTACTCCATTTCAGAAAGGACATTAAAATCAGAGCACAGGATAAATTCACTAACAACTGCCATACAATGGAAAATATAACCTAGTTAATTACATTGTTGACAAAAGACCTTGAATAAGTGGACTTACTAAATTTATTTTGACAAAATGGCATGTGAACGTATAAATAATCTGCATGAAACCACGACTATACCTACAGTACCATAAATATATTAAATTAAATAAATTTTCTTTTATAATATTATGATACAAAACTATCTTTCATGTTCCACAAGCAATTACTTTTTTTTTAAATGCACCTTATCTCTCAGATACGTGTCAAACACATTTTACCTAGACAATTATTTTGAAACTCTCCTGAACATGAATTCCATTTAATCCTACATTTTTTCTGTCTACAGGTTCTGGCTCACCTATTGTCAAGCATCAATACTTTCTACTTTTGCTTCATTTCCTCAGCCTGGATAATGTCATAAACCAGTAAAGTAGGGTTTAGATTGACTAAATCTGATTTGGCGAGACAATTTTCATTTATTCACAGGATGTGGGCTTGTTTGCAAGGTGAGAGGTGGTGGTGAGCTGTCTCGTAGAATGTTTGCAGTCTATTTGTTGAATGTACAGCCATAGAGCTTTTCGCGAAAATATCCCAGATTTTTGTCACAGCAACATTAAAGAAATGGTGGATTATTTCCAGGTCAGGATAGGTGTGTGACTCAGAGGAGAACTTGCAGATCATGTTGCTCCCATGTATCTATTTCACTTGCTCATCTATAGGTTCTGTTGATAAAACTTTTGAGGAGTTGCTGGAATGCATCTTCTTTCTGGTACGCACTAATGCCAAGATGGTGGAGGTGGAAGGATTCAGGAGTTGAGTTGCTCACTACAAAGTACTTAGCTTCTGATCTGTCCTTATAGCCACAATGTATATACAGCTGGATTAGTTATGTTTCTAAAGTGTTGTGGCAATCCCCCCCCGGAATGTTGTTGTTGTGTCTTGTGACTATACTACTACCATTGAATGTTAAGGTCTCACTTTGGAGATGGTTACTTACCTTTTATGTGGGTTCCACGAATGAAACTTTCCATTTAAAAGCTCAAGACCACTTATTGTTCAGGTCTAGCTGCATGTGGGTAATGCATGTGGTTGAATCAAACGATAATAATAGTTTAGCCTATGCATTATCAGTTATGGAGATTCTAGAATGTTTATCAAATATTTATACAGTAGTTTTAGTGAATTCCCTAACATGTATTTAAAGTTATTTAAATTAAATTAAAATAGAAGTATAGAAGGAAGAGTAGGCCATTTGGCCCCTCAAGCCTGGTCTGTCATCCCAGATTACTGCTGATCATCTACCTCACTGTCTCACTATCTCCAAATCCCATGATATAATTAGTATCATGAAATCTATCAAACTCTAGCTTGAACATCCTTAATGACTGAGCTTCCAAATCCCTCAGTAGAAAATTCCAAAGAATCACTAAGACAATAAATTTCTCCTCACTTTGGTTCTAAATGACTTGCCCCTTGTTGTGTGACTATGTCCACTGATTCTAGAATGCCCAAACCAGGGGAAACATCCCTTTTGCCTCAATAGGATTATCTTTCATTCTTCTAAACAGGTTCAGTTTCTCCAAATTTGTCTCATAGGGCAGTTCTGCTATCCCAGAAATTATTCTGGTTCACCTCTGTCAAGGAGTCATTTTGAGGAGCATTTTGGCCAAACTCGTCTATGCTAACCAGGTTTTCCAAACTAAACTAAACCTATTTGTCTGTGTTTGGACATATCACTCTAGACCACGGACCTGTTCAAATGTCTTTTAAATGTTGTAACTGTATCTGTACCTACCACTTCCCCAGGCAGTTCATTTCATTTTATGTATCAACCTCTGTGTAAAAAAAATTGCCGCTCAGGTCCCTTTTAAATCTTACCCCTCTCACCTTAAACCTATGCCCTCCAGTTTTGAACTTCCCACCCTAGGGAAAAGACCTTATCGATGCCCCTTATGATTTTATAAAGGTCAATAAGGTCACCTCTGAACATCCTATGCTCCAGAGAAAAAATCTTGGCCTATCCTGCTTCTCCTTATAACTTAAAACCCCCAGTCCCAATAACATCTTTATAGATCTTTTCTGCACCTATTCCAATTTAATAATATCCTTCCTATATCGGGGTGACCAGAACTGGGCACAGTACTCCAAAAGTGGCCTCACCAATGTCCTACACAGCCACAATATACTGATCAATGAAGGCAAGTATGCCAAATGCATTCTTTATCACCCTGTCTACTTATGACATTATTTTCAAGGAACTATATACCTAAACCCCTAGGTGTCTCTGTTTGACAATATGCCTTAGGGTACCTACCATTAACTGTGTAAGTCCTGCCCTGGTTTGTCTTACCAAAATACAACAGTTGAATATCCCAGTGTCTAGTCTAGATTGCTTTGAGGACTACAGATTTGTGAGCAACCATTTTAAGTTTCTTTGTGTGGCAGGTAAAACAAAGGGAAAATCTCTCTCTCTGTCTCACTCTGAATGCTGGAATTCTGCCACAGTTGATAGAAGAACAGAGCTCGCAAAATTGAATCTCAACTCTCTGATGAAGGGTCTGGACCCGAAACGTCAGCTTTTGTGCTCCTGAGATGCTGCTTGGCCTGCTGTGTTCTTCCAGCTCCACACTTTGTTGTCTGGGATTCTCCAGCATCTGTAGTTCCCATTATCACTATCACCAATCTCAGAACTGACTGTTCAACTGCTCACACCAACACCACTGGATCCATCCAATAACAGCTGCAACATCGTCTTATTTGCTCTTCATGAACAATTCAGAAACTGATTTTCAAATTTTGATTTGACTTTTATCCTTATGAATTCACCTCTTATTTCTATTGTGACTATAGTTATTATTCCTTTACGCATTTAATAATTAATAAAACAACTCTGCTAATTCAAGGAGGCCTGATTCTGTTGGGTCCTTTTGAAGCAGAAGTTCATTTAGGTGTGGGAGAAAGATATCCACACAGGAAGGGAACCTTTGTAAATTAACCTTTTGTGATGAATCAAGGGGGTTGGTGAATTATAAAGGGGAGCCAGTTCAACCCTCCTCGTCTGGGAGTTTAATAATTTGGGGCAGTCTTAACCAATTGGGGAGCTTCACCTGGTTGCAGATGCCAAAATATTATTTAACTAACTGTCCTAAAGATTAAAGTACAATACCAAAGCTGTCAGTCTTTCACCAGCAAGTGACTCAACTATTTTTAATAATAAATACTAAACTACTTAAAATTACCATAAAGAACAACAGCATCTGGCTGAGGTTCAAAGGAGCAATTGAATCAAAGGGTTGTAATGATGAATGGCTTGAACTTCCCCGCAGAATTTATGACACCAACCTTTTGATTCAGTTATCACTGATTTATTGTTGTCAGATTGTAGATTCCCTTGATTTTATACACAATTCTGAAAGACAGGACTGTGCAGGTACTTTGAGAAAATGTGTTTTTTAAAATTTGGGTCAAACCAAGTTTTTAAAAATTCTCCTAACAATATTTTTTTTCTATATTCATTCACAAAATGAGGGGTACCAGCATTTATTGCTCATCTCCACTTGCCCAGAGGGCAGTTAAGAGTCAACCATATTGCTGTGGGTTTGGAGTCTCATGTAGGCTAAACCAGGTAAGGATGGCAGTTTCTTTCCCTAAAGGACATTAGTGAACCAGATGGGTTTTTTCAACAATTGACAATGGTTTCTTGGTCATCATTAGACACTTAATTCCAGATTTTTTCTTGTTGAATTCAAACAATCTGCCATGGCAGGATTTGAACATTAGTCCCTGGAACATTACCTGGGTCTCTGGAGTAACAGTTGAATGATAATACCACTGGGCTGTTGTTTCCCATCCCACTGTCCCAAAAGCACTAACTCGATCCTTTGATTTTTTTTAAATGTCTGAGGCTCTTGTGTTACTCAGGTCATCACTATTTGTGTGTGAACCTTGGCAGGATATGGTGCTGCAGTATCTCATTATAAAGGTTAAAAGCTTCCCAGTCTAATGCACACATATTCCAGTACAAATACTAGATAGCAATTAACTTCTGGAACTGAATTCCAGAAATGAAGCGAGAGTGTCTGCTCTTGGCTTAATCCTGGATAGTGTCAAGCTTCTTGATTATACTACAGCTGCATCCATTCTGGTAAGTGGACAGTATTCCAACAGTCTCCTGCCTTCTGCCATGTAGATGGTAAACAGGCATTTGGGAGATAGGAGGTAAATTACACACAGCAGAATCCATTGTCTCTGACTTATTACTGTAACCACAATATTTTTATGGTTGGTCCAGTTCAGTGTCTGGTCAATGGTAACCCTGGAAAGTTTGCATCATCCATTGGAAGTCAATAGATATCATTGACGACCTGGAATCGTGAACTATTTTGCCCTGTTTGCTGGAGATCAATATTTACACTTCATTTCATGAAGTCAACATAAACCAGGAAATGAACCTAGCACCATTTGTTGCTTGTACATTTAAATTCCAAATTACAGCAAATTATTTATAATCTATGCCATCAATGGACTCTTATTTGAAATCAGGGCCTAACCAGATCTCGAATCATCCTCAAAATTTTATGCCCTGACCATGGCACTGTATTCCATTGACTTCTCTGATGAATGTTATTAAACCATAATATGACAGCAGTGACTCACCAGGGTAATTTGTGTATGCTTCATTCAAAACTCGGAAAACATCGCAAATTAGGAACTTATGGAGATGACTACTAATCAGAACTAGACTGGAACTTATTAACACGATATGCCAATGAAGTTTTAATGTTGCCGCTTAGATTGAAAGATATGATCAAAATTAAGTGGGTGTCACTACCGCCTGAGTGCTTGCAATAGTGACCTTTTTCACTATGACAAACAAAGGAAATTATATATACAAAATAAAATGGCAGAAATTATTGCTGTTTGTTTCTCTTTGTTTTCCTTGAGTCCTTTTAAGGCTCCCATGACACATTATATAATTTTAGAATGTGGTTTATTACACATTTTGCCCTTTCCTAAAATACCCTCAACTTATTCCATAATAAGACATATCAGCAAGTCACTCACCATCTGCTGTAAACTTAGTACAGGTCCAAGAATCTGCACTGAGGGAATGTGATTAATGTTAATTATTGTGTCATGATAAACACGTTGCACATGACTGCTCACATGAAACAGGTTTCAGTCTTTGCTCAGTTAGAAATATTTTAATCACAAAGTTCTGAAATTGGGATTCAAACAACACTCCAGGAATGTGAGTTTGTAACTCAGGCTGACCGCAATACAGGTGTTGATTTGATTTGATTTAATTTGATTTATTATAGTGACATGTACCTAAGTACAGTTAAAAGCTTTGTTTTACAAACAGTGCAGGCAGATCATGGCAAACAAGGACATACAGATCATAGCGCACTTAGACAGAGCAAGGCATACTGAGTTACGGCTGCACAGGTAGTGCACAAGGCAAGATCAACATTAGCAAGATCAACATTGTTTGAAGCTAGAGAAGTGCCTTTCAAATGAGCATGAACGAGTTGGACAGAGGGATCTGTTTCTGTGCTGTACATCTCTATAACTCATTCTGTGTATTCAGATGATCATGAATATTCCTTGGCATTACTTTAAAGAAGAGCATGAGAATTCACCCCGGCGTCCAAGCCACTTATCTCTCAATCAACATCACTATTGTTTGATAGATTGAGTTAATATGTGGATTATTCATGATATAGTTGAATGACAGAACAGCCTTGAGAGCTGAATGGTTATTGCTAAGAATTTTGATATTCATAATGGACACACTTGAATATTTTTATGACTTTTTTTGTTCATTACAAAAAAAGGTACATTTCACAAATGATACTATTCTCACTGGGGCATCATTTTACTGTGAATTTGCCATTCACTCAATGTAGAAAGGCCCAATCCGATCTTAGCTTTTAGAATTGGCTCCAAGTAAAAGCAGAAAGCTCGTAATCTATATTGGTCCTGCAGAAGACTACTTGAGGGGCAGTAGTAGTGACCCTAACCTCTGAACCATGAGGCCTGGGTTCAAGTCCCACCAGCTCCAGATGCGTTTAACGGCATCTATGAACAGGGTGATTAGAAACATAGGTTAAATAAAACAAAAGGCAGATTGGTCCTGCAGCTAAAAACCAAAAGAACTGCAGATGGTGTAAATCAGAGACAAAAATAGAAATTGCTGAAAAAGCTCAGCAGGTCTGGCAGCAGAAGTCAGAGTAAATGTTTCAGGTCGAATGACTTGACCTGAAATATTAACTGTGATTTCTTGCCACAGATACTGCCAGACCTGCTGAGCTTTTCCAACAATTTCTATTGTTGTCTTCGGACCTGCAATGTTAAGTTTAACAAAGGGTAAATGCTAGGATTTCCAGTGTAGTGGTTTCCATTTGGGGAATTGATTGGGACTTATGTCCCTGGTGGACCTGTGAAGGAGCACGGAAGTTACCTGAAGAGCCACTTGCAAGTTCCTAACCATCGCCAACATTGTCTGGAGGCGAGCTTGAGGTGTAGTTGTTGCTTCTGTCTGTATCCTTCCCACCTCCTCTCCCCACTGTCCTGATGAAAAGGAATTTGTTATGGTTCCTTTAAAATTTACTCAGCTACTGTGATCCTGCTCACAAAATAATTTTTCCACTTCTCTTTTTTATGTTAATTTCCCCTCCCCTGTTTGCAAGCTGACATTTTTGTACCAGGCTGGCAGCGCTCTCATGTCAGTTCCAAGATTGTTAGTCTAGAGACTTGCAGTGAACACCAAGCCTAGGCTAACATACAGCACTGAGGAGGTTGTACCCTGTTAAGAGATTGTTTCCTGGTGGAATATTAAACCAGGGCTCCCATTTACCCTCTTGTGGGGCTCTACTGGATTCTGTAGCATAATTTGAGAATAGCTTACACCAGTTCTCCCTTGGGTCCTGGGGAATAGTTAACCTGTGACATTATTACTAAGATAACAAGGTGTAGAGCTGTATGAGCACAGCAGGCCAAGCAGCATCAGCGGAGCAGGAAGGTTGATGTTTCGGGCCTAGACCCTTCTTCAAAAAACTTTCTGAATTTTCTGAAGACGGGTCTAGGCCTGAAACATCGGTTTTCCTGCTCCTCTGATACTGCTTGGCCTGCTGTGTTCATCCAGCTCTACACCTTGTTATCTCAGGTTCTCCAGCATCTGCAGTTCCTACTATCTCTAAAACCGTTACTACTGAAACTGGTGATGCACACTGATCTTCACACTGCATTTCCGATAAGATTGACTACAATTCTGATATTTTTTGAACTAGGATAGTTTGGGGACTGGAAACCCTGTTTCTCTGTTAGCAGTTGCTGCCAGACGTGCTGATTTTCTCCAGCATTCTCTGTGTTCCTTTCAGATCTCCAGCACCTGCAGTGCTTTGCTTTTAGACAACTATGATTGATTTTAAATAGAGACATGATCAACACTTGAGAGGCAACATAAAATCGCAATTTTTTTAGACAACTATGATTGATTTTAAATAGAGACATGATCAACACTTGAGAGGCAACATAAAATCGCAATTTTTTTTGGTTTAGAAATTAATTCTGTTCCAGTGAAGAAACTATAAGTGGGACAGATGCTAGCAGGTCCTGATTGGTTTTGCTGAATGTTTCCAGTATTTTTCAGTTTTCATTAGATTTCCAGCACTTGCAGCATTTTTTTAAACGTTTAGTTTCAAGTTGAACTACCAAACGTCAGCTTTTGTGCTCCTGAGATGCTGCTTGGCCTGCTGTGTTCGTCCAGCTCCACACTTTGTTATCCCGAAACATTAACTGATTTTTTTTCTTCACAAATGCTGCCAGACCTGCTAAGCTTTTCCAGCAACTCGCATTTTTCTTCCTGGTTTACAGCATCCGCAGTTCTTTCGGTTGTCATTTTGATTGTGTTGACTCTCTGCTACTAGCTTGGAAGTGGACAACATTTTAGACGTGTCTTGGGAATGCAATCGCAAATGAGGCCAAGAATAATTAAGAATTGTCCGATGTTTCGTTTTGTCCACTTTATTGCCGTGCCTGTCAGCTGCCCCTGGACGGAAATTCCTTTTGCGTCCTTTTCCTTCACGTTTACTTGGCAATCTTTAATAAATTTAAAAAAGCATTATTTCTACGGAAACAAACTGGCCCGTCTCCCTCAGCGGAGTCCAGCAGCTTTGCAGTTCATGTGTCAATTGGATTAAGTTCCAAACTCCTTCATCCGAAGGCATCAGGTTAGCCTGATCTCCCAGATTTAACAGAGTTGCTGCACGTGTCATCAGCAATGATCCCAAATCTCTGCGGTTTGAATGAGGAATCCGATGAACGCCACAATAAAAGAACAAAGGGCATTTCACACACAGTTTCATGACAAAGCACTTCCCATTCTCTGCAAATAGCTTTAATTTCCTCCGACATATGGGGCCTCTTGGCTACGTTTACCTTACTCTCCCTGGAAGCTTTGTGCTGTCTGATCGAAACCGGCGTGTCATGTAGGTGCCGCCGACAGTAGGGTGCGGATTACACAGCGCTCAGGGCAAAGAAAAGCGAAATCGAGTTTGATTGCTTTTTGCATAGGCATACATGTTGCTCGTGAGTCTCGGGCACCAGAAAGTCGCCGGCTTTTCTGAACCAGCCTCCAACATTTCAAGGTCTGGGGCGGGGGAAGGCGAGAGCCACAGACAGCATGCTTTTCATTTCCTATTAGCATCAAGCTTGCTGTGTGCCTAGGCTTCGGACATCGTCTCAGAAAACCAATCCAATTAATGCTCCCTGTCTGATTTTCTTCAGTTATTACAGCTCTAGCACATCGTTTACAGTAAGTGCTGTCACTATCGGGTGGTGTGTCACCTTTGAGCACATTAGGTGTTCCTCTCTGAAACGTTCATCACTTCAGCATAATCTCACGTTTCAAAAGGTCTGCCTGGGACCTTGATTTGATACACTTTCCGCACTTTTCTCTGGTTGAGATACTGTTTCACGTTGGCAGATTCACTCCACTGGCTATTTTGCCCAGCACAAAACCCAGACCGTGAGGGTTCCTGGGTAATTTGTATCTGAGGACAGCACAGATGAGACCAAAGATATTGGGATCTGCAGGTGCTAGAGAAGGATCTAGGCCTGAAACGTCAGCTTTTGTGCTCCTGAGATGCTGCTTGGCCTGCTGTGTTCATCCAGCTTCACACTTTGTTATTCCAGTCCAAGTGTACTTTTTTAGCAGTGGCTCATGAGGTCATGCTAAGAGCCTCATTGACCTTTCACAGACTTGCCCAAGTTGTACTTTTCATGTGATACTAGCTTGGATCACCAATTACAATGAAAGGAAACCAATTTTGACACCTTCCAGAAGTTAGTGAACCAGCAGATTATTTAATTATTTAAATTATTTAAAATTATTTAAAAATAATTTTAAACCCTCCCATTCTCTGATTTCTGCAACAGCAATGGGTCAGTCATTTCTCAAACTGTGATAACATGATAAATGGGAAGTGTCGATCAATGGCAATGGGGTCTTCCCACCTAAAAAGCTTTTATAAACTTGCTTTTATTGGTCAGTTCATTGAGTACAGGAGTTGGGAGGTCATGTTGTGGTTGAACAGAACATTAGTTAGACCACTTTTAGAATATGGCGTACAATTCTTATCTCCCTGCTATAGGAAGGATGTTGTGAAACTTGAAAAGGTCCAGAAAAGATTTACAAGGCTGTTGCCAGGGCTGGAGGGTTTGTGCTATAGGGAGAGGCTGAATAGGCTGAGCTATTTTCCCTGGAGTGTCAGAAGCTGAGGAGTGATGCTACAGAGCTTTCTAAAATCATGAGAGGCGTGGAGAGGGTGAATAGCCAAGGCCTTTTCCCTGGGGGCATGAGTCCAAAACTAGAAGGCATAGTGTTAATGTGGGAGGAAAAAGATTTAAAAGGGATCTAAGGGGCAACTTTTTCATGCAAGAGGGTGGTACATGTGTGGAACGAGCTGCCAGAGGAAGTGATGGAGGCTGGTACAATTACAACGTTGAAAAGGCATCTGGATGGGTATATAAATAAGAAGGGCTCAGAGGGATATGGGCCAAATGCTGGCAAATGGGACAAGATTAATTTAGAAGATCTGGTTGGCTTGCACAAGTTGGACATTAAGGCCTTTTTCCGTGCTGTACAATTCCATGACTGTAAATAAAACAAAGGACTGTGCATGCTGGGGCTCAAAATGTCAACTCTATTTTCTCTTCACAGATGTTGTCAGACCTGCTGAGTTTCTCCAACAATTTCTGTTTTAGCCTTTATAAGTAGCTTTTGCTAAAATGAAAATGATGGCTACTGGTAAATTATTGTGTCAATTCCTGCACTGGTTTCATGAAAATCTACCTATCTGAAAAGTGCTCCTTGTCTGATCCATGGTGATCCTCAGGTTAAACCACCACCAACCGTCTCTCTCTAACGAGAGAGCAGCCTTATGGCCCTGTAGGACTACGATGACTTTACTGTATGACCAGATGAAGAAATAATCCCTATTCCATCTTATCCACTCACATACTATGCTTATAAAAAAATTAACAATTGATTAAAGTAAGAATTTAGAAATGAGAAAGATGTAGACAAGAGCTGCATTTATGTAGAACCTTTAATATCACTGAATTCTTGACTCTTTTAATTTCAAAAATAAAGGTTATTTATAAAAATATCTTTATATACATACGTAGTCATTAAAACAGTTCGGTTTTTACAGTAGCATATCTAGAACCAAACACTGGAGTTTGACTCTCTCCAACAAATGAACCAAAAGTATTTCTTAACTTGTACAAGATGATACTTACAAGGATTTGAAGCTCTGGGGTGTCCAATAACTGAATGGATCCCCATTTAACTTTGGCAGAAAGACCTTAACTAGTGGTCCTTCCTCACTGCGCCTTGGTGGCAGTTGCCCGTAGCTTTTGAATGTCCCTCAGCATGTAGTCCTGGATGTTAGAGTGTGCCAGTCTGCAAAATATGTTCAAGGTCAATTCCTTTCTCCTGAAGAGTCACAGGTTTGGGCAGATAAAGAGTGTCTGATGGTCCTCCAGATGCAGTCGATGTTTATCTTGGTGTGCTTGCCGGGGAACAGATTATAGCACAGAGTCCTGCATTACAGAGCAGCACGGGTTGGAGGTCAACAAAAACCATTCTAACTCACTCCAGCCTTCCTTTGCAAAGGCATATTCTGCAGTAGGATATATGCGACAGTCTCTAACCATGCCGCCTCCACCCCCTCCTATGTCTGAGCCAATCATAGACAATTAGAGATGCACAGCAAAGGCATGGTACCCAGCTCACAAGAAAGAAACAACAAAAATAGGGAATACCACAAATTCCTTCACACTCATGAATCTTCTGGACTCAAAGGAATACAATCTAAATTTATTCAATCAGTTTTCTTAAGTTAATTCCCAATGCATCCCAGGCCAGTGTAACCTTCCTCAAGTTTGAATCCCAGAGCTGAATGCAGTATTCCAGATTAAGTCTGACTGAATTGTCAAATTTGATGGCTTCATTTCATGCCTTTTGCTTGTGCTGACACCTCCGTTTCTTATGTGCAAGCTAAGTACCACCTCAGCCCCATCTGCCCAACAATGTGTTTGTTGGGGACACATCTGTACAGAAGCAGACAAATTTATTCCATCTGAACATGTGTCACGCTGGAGAAATAATGAGGGTAAAGATAGGATTAATGGTAATTGTCTTTTCCCTAGAATGAGGGATTTCAAGACAAGGGAGCACATCTGTAAGGTGAGAGGAGAGAGATTTAAGAAAGACATGAGGGGCAATTATTTTATGCAGAGGGTGGTTTGAGGGTGGAATGAGCTTCCTGAGGAAGTGTAGGATGTGGGTACAGTTACAATGTTTAAAAAACATTTGGATAAGTATATGAATAGGAAAGGTTTTGAGGGATATGGGCCAGGAAAGGGCAGGTGGGACTAATTTAGTTTGTGATCATGATCAGCATGGACTGAAGGGTGCGTTTCCATGCTGTGTGACTCTATGTGAGACTGTCACTGGAAATCTGAAATAAACATAAAGTTACACAAATCAGCAAGTGACAAGTCCAGTTCTGGGCGCCCTATTATAGGAAAGATGTGGATGCTTTGGAGAGGGTTCAGAGGAGGTTTACCAGGATGCTGCCTGGACTGGTGGGCTTATCTTATGAAGAGAGGTTGACTGAGCTCGGTCTCTTTTCATTGGAGAAAAGGAGGAGGAGAGGGGACCTAATTGAGGTATACAAGATAATGAGAGGCATAGATAGAGTCGATAGCCAGAGACTATTTCCCAGGGCAGAAATGGCTAGCACGAGGGGTCATAGTTTTAAGCTGGTTGGTGGAAAGTATAGAGGGGATGTCAGAGGCAGGTTCTTTACGCAGAGAGTTGTGAGAGCATGGAATGCGTTGCCAGCAGCAGTTGTGGAAGCAAGGTCATTGGGGTCATTTAAGAGACTGCTGGACATGCATATGGTCACAGAAATTTGAGGGTGCATCCATGAGGATCAATGGTCGGCACAACATTGTGGGCTGAAGGGCCTGTTCTGTGCTGTACTGTTCTATGTTCTATGTTCTATGTTCTACTTCCATTTACTGCTCTTCATAAACTTTTTGCCGCTACTGTTGACTTAAATTGGGCAGAGACCTGATGGTCTGTTAACCTTTATGCTTGCAATTAATTTCACTGTTTAACAATGCCAGACCATTCGATAAGCAGGAGAAAATGTAAATGTAAATGTAATGAAAATTCATGTCCTACAGAGCATCATGACATATTCAGTTATAAAGTCATAGTGTCATAAAGCATCGAAACAGACTCTTTGGTCCAACCAGTCTGCGTCCTTGTTTCTGAGAACATAGTACATTAGAGCACAGTACAGGCCCTTCGGTCCTCTATGTTGTGCCGACCTGTCATACCGATCTCAAGCCCATCTAACCTACACTATTCCACGTACATCCATATGCTTGTCCAATAATGACTTAAATGTACCTAAAGATGGCGAATCTACTACCGTTGCAGGCAAAGTGTTCCATTCCCTTACTACCCTCTGAGTAAAGAAACTACCTCTGACATCTGTCCTATATCTTTCACCCCTCAATTTAAAGCTATACCCCCTCGTGCTCGCCGTCACCATCCTAGGAAAAAGGCTCTCTCTATCCACCCTATCTAGCCCTCTGATTATTTTATTTGTTTCTATTAAGTCACCTCTCAACCTTCTTCTCTCTAATGAAAACAGCCTCAAGTCCCTCAGCATTTCCTCGTAAGACCTTCCCTCCATAACAGGCAACATCCTAGTAAATCTCCTCTGCACCCTTTCCAAAGCTTCCACATCCTTCTTGTAATGCGGTGACCAGAACTGTACGCAATACTCCAAGTGCGGCCGCACCGGAGTTTTGTACAGCTTCACCATAACCTCTTGGTTCCGGAACTCGATCCCTCTATTAATAAAAGCTTGTGGGTTCGAATCTAACTGCAGAAATATGTGTTTGTAACATCAGTCAAAGTTCCCACTTCAGGGCTCAGGGAACGCTGCACTGTTGGCAATGCAGTATTTCTGATGAGACTTTAAGTTACAGCCTGTGCTAGCTGCTCAGGATGATGTGAAAAATCTCATGACGCTAGTGTGAAGAAAAGCAGATGAAGTTCTTCTTGATTCCCCTGTTGGGTATTCCTTCCTCAATGAGTATCACAAAAGCAAATTACCCCATCATTATCTCTTTCTTGTTAGTGGAAAATTACTGTACACTCAATTGTTTTTGTATTATCTGTTTTGGAACAAGGAGTCCACCTGCAAGGCATATTATTGCTGTAAGGTGCTTTGGGATGCTCTGAGGTTGTGAAAGGAGCTATATAAATGCAAATCTTGCTTTCAATTGAAGAAGAAATTGGATAAATGTTTGAAAAGATGACAGGGAATGAATAAAGCAATAGGAATTCTGTCATTGATGTAATAGGTGTGCGGCACTAATTGGTTTCCTTCTGTTGAGGTTGGTTGGCTCACCAAGCAGTTTGTTCTTTTGCAGACGTTTCATTACCGTGCTGGCTAACATCATCAGTGCAGCCTCCAATGAAACTTCAGTGTGCTTTCCCGCCTGGTTTTTAAGCGGTGGTGTCCGTTGAGCTGGATTGCCTCACTTCCGGTTTTCCTTCTTAGTTGAATGTACATAGGGTCGAGTTCTATGTGTTTATTAATGGCTTTCTTTGTGGAGTGCCAGGCTTCTCCCTTGGTCAAGAGTACATGAACACCAACATCAACAAAAAGACATGACCAGTACTCACTCATCTCAATCCACGTGGATAAGGAGAACGACCAATTCGACTAGGACAACACCAAAATCCTGGGATAAGCTAAGCAGAGACAGGCACCAGAATTCCTAGAAGCCTGGCACTCCGCGAAGAAAGCCATTAATAAACACATAGAGCTCAACCCTGTATACACTCCACTACGAAGGAAAACCAGAAGTGAAGCAATCCAGCTCAACTGATTCCAGTTTAAAAACGAGGCAGGAAAACACACCGATGCTTCATTAGAGGATGCACTGAGGATGTTACCAAGTACGGTAATGAAACGTCTGTGAAACAACAAACCAGCTCGGCGAGCCAACCAACCTCAACACCCACAACCCAAGCTACAAATCTACTCCAAAACCTTAGGTTTCTTTCTGTGCTGCAAACTCAGAGAATCTATCAGGCTCTGAATGGAGAATAGATAGATTCATATTTTGGCTATAGACTTTTAACAGACTTCTACAGACATCTCTTCACATTTCAGAAGTTGGCTGGACTTGGAATGGGATTGGAATAAGGGGAAACAGAGAAAACAGTGATAAATAGAGAGAGACAGAATACATAATGGAATGTACAAAAGGATGAAAAAATGCATTTGTATAAATGTGAACTATCCATGTATTTCAATGATATGTCTGCTGTTGAGGTTCCTCTGGCTGCTTCACCATTTGATTGTCTGCACTCCAATGAAATATTATGTTGATTTTTCCAAATGATGAATGCAACACCAGACCAAGCTTAACTTAGGTAAAGGGCAACCTGGAGGTCAATTGCTTATTGCTGACCATGCATTATATATAATAACAGTGACTTGCATTTAACTAATATCTTATCTGCAGTGAAACCTCTCCAGGTTGTTACGCAGAAAGGAAACTGAAAGCTGTGGTGATTGGACATTGAACAGGAATGGGAAAACATTAGTTGCATTGAGGGGTGGGGATGGTGATTGACTGTCTGGTCAAACAGGCAGATTTCAGAAGACTTTTGAAGATGTATTGCAGTGTAGAAAGTCAAAGAAGCTCAGAATGTGGATCTTTGATGGTAAAAGGCTATGACAGAACTGAAAGATGAATGGTCATGGAGATGATTAATATAGAGACTAAAATAGCCTTGTCAATGCTTGATTAGTTGCTCATGTTATTAGTGTCCATGAGTGTTTAGACTGCCAAATTTAGCTCATAAATTTCACTAACAGAATGATAGATTTGTGAAGAACTGGGATGGGGGAGTCATATTCAGTCTTGTAAATATTAAAGGCAGCTGTGTCAGCTGACATTTCATAAGCACCAATGTAAAAGTGGAGGCCGTGCACTGAAGGAGTTAACAAGTTCAGGGAGCAAAATGGATCAGACATGTGGAGATTTAAGACAAGATGAGACCTGTCAAGGTACAAACTGAATGAATTCTTTATTGTTATAAGTAGCATTATTTTCACTCGGAAGCGACCGGCAAGAGCCAACAGCTCCTGCAAATGGATCATTTCCCAGCAGGTGTGATACTCATTTCCTGTGCTTTTTGCCATCAAAAGGATTCACAAGGGCATGGGTGTGTGTGTGTGTGTGTGTGTGTGTGTGTGTGTGTGTGTGTGTGTGTGTGTCCTACCTTCAACCACTTAGGGACAGCTTGTGCATTTCCTAGGGAAAAACCTTTGTTTATTCAGTGAACAGAACTTTGAAATAACCTGCTGAGCACTTCCAGTGAAGGGTAAATTGGATTAACCCAAAGAGTTTTTACTTTTGTCTGGGAGATTGTAGCGCCAGACGTGTGCTTCTTCCATGCTTGTCCCTTTAGATTAGTTCCAGACTTCTTTTGGGCTGATTTGAAATGTGATACCCACTCCTCCCAGCCCTCAGATTTCTTGTGTCACAGTACTAGTGACACGTATATATATGAATGCAGTTGAACTTGTACACTGTTGGGTCCCTCAGTGGACAGAAGGGATCTGATGACTGGTCAATTCTGAGTATCTGACATCGCTCTTGGATGCTGAGTAAGCTCAAGGTGTTCATCAGCTCATAGGGAATGTCCAAACTCGAATTAATAGCTTAAGATGTACTAAAAGTATGTCTTTACTTTTATCTATCACCTAGAGCCTCTGTGTGTGTTTATATGAGCAAGTGACCTCAATTGTGCCATTTGTGTTGGGTCAATGTTATTGAAGCAAAATAAAGAATTTTTACTCCTTTCTTCTGAAAAAGAAAACAGTCTTATGCTGTTATAAGTTTTTACGTGGTCCATATAATGTTGTGGATCACTTGATGTGCTCAGAAAGGGATGTTCCAGAATAATGTTCCCTTACAGACTTCATCTTTTTTTTTGCTTCTCTCAAGACAGTATGGGTTGGTGGGTGAGGGGGGTCAGGGAGGAAATGCTTTCTCATGGTGCTCTGGCCATCAGGGTGTGAGGTCAGGACCAATGGGCCAGCTTGTCTTTTCTAATTTGTATGGATGTACATGAGTGAATTTACACTAGTTTGTTTTGGAAACCACAGGGGAATATCACATTCAAACCAGTGCCTATCCTTGCCTTTTATCCACTGTCACATATTCCAACAAGGCTCATTCAAGACAGATCACAAATGGTATTTTCTTCCCTCTTTAGTATAGAGGGCACTGAGGTCAGTTGTAGTGTTTTGTTGCCAAACCCACTTGAGAGCGACTCACAAATGAACCACTGATCTTCTTAATCTGTCTTACCAGTTCCATGGAAAGTGCTGAATTTACATAGTGAGTAATTGGGTAACCACAATAATTCTTCATCAACCTCTGCTTCTGCCACCAATCTTTTGTTCCCTTGGTGTTGGATTGAAATATCACAAACCATCATTCACATGGAATGAATGTAGCTCTGAAATTCTGAATCACGATGACTGATCATTTTTGACTTTTTTGGACTCTGCAAGAAAGGAAGTCACCACTGTTATAACTGTACTCTTTTTGAACACATTTCATAATAGCTGTAGTGATCAGTTCAGCTGTAGCCCTAAAATAGGAACCCACAACAAATGTGTAATATGTTACCCATTTAGTGCTAAAACACCTTGAAGTTTCATTCTACTTCTTCTCGACTCTAATGTTCAGAAGGTGTGAAGAAGCTGTCGTTGGTTGGTTACGCAGCCACTACTCAGTGCTAGTTCTGCCCCCTATAAAGGCAAGCGCTAAAACAAATGCTGGGTGCTCAATTGTATTCACACTTCAAATACTTTGAACGTTTAGGTTACCACATTTCTATAAATTTACTTGTTTTTTCTGATGCCTTTTAAATACTTTACTAACTCTTCATGGAAGCTCTGAAGAGAGAAGGGCAGATTACCAGTCTTCCATTATTAGCTGCGCTTCGGAGTCCAAACCAAATAAATTTCCAGGATTTATCAATATTATAAAATCATGAAAGTTTGGGCCTGGTGTTCTGTAATGCGGAGTGTTTGAAGTATCCTCCATTCATCTTTCCTCATGTAGGTTTTGACTCCTTGTAGTGTAGATCAATGCTCTTATACCACCTCCTTTGACTCTATACCCAATTTTAACTGACAACCCTCCCGTGAAGCATCCAGCGATGCTTTACTATTTTAAAGTTTCGATGTTAAGTTGCAGTTTTTATTGAGGTCACAGTTAAGCTCACTTCCCACATATAAGGTCACTTTGCAGCAATCACTGTGTATAGTAATCCAGAGTGGCAATCATGATTGTCTATCTGTGCCCTTGCCTAGGTTTCAAAGCCCATTTATAGCCCGTGCTGTTGTAGGGGCATGCCAGCTCACTGTGGAGGGTATAAGCTGCTGTTCAAGATGAACATTGCTGCCACAATCCTCTTTGAAATTGGAAACTACAGGGCCTGCTTCATCCAAGCAGGTAGGGGAAGACTATTTCCTGTTCAAACTAGAAGCGTTTGTTATAATCAACAAGATATAGTTTATAGTATGGTAGCAACTAATTACAGGTAACCTGATACTCGATAGACATTGTTACAGAGACTTTGAGGAGGACCAGATGTTAGGTCTCCTCTGAGATCTGAAGCTGTTCTTCCGACAAGTTGACATGACATCATTATATGGTGTGGCGCTTCTGGCACTCCCAGTATTCTGACTGTTTAAGACCAATATACAATAAATCCCAAGCTGTTTCCCACATTATAAATATTATACATTTGTGTTTATCAACACATCTGTCATTTTTCCTTCTCCCCACAAACCTCACGTCTTGACAAGTTCAAGTAATCTGGACATTTCACTATTCTCCCAGACTGTGTTCTGTCTTTGATGGAAGAAGTTTGGTGGTTGCTGAGTGGGAAACCATTGCCTTTGCTTGTCTTCCTGATGGTCTGAGATCTGTAAATCACTTTAAACTTGAGGATCTTTAATCTCTTGGGTTTCAGTTGCAAAAGATGTCTTCTATGCTGAAACGGGCAGTTCCTCCCTGAAGTATCTTGAAGCATTGAATGCCAGTTGTCCCTTCTCAGTGGTGGCTTCCTTGGAGTTGAATGCGCCACATCTTCACCTGTGTCAGCAGATTTCTCTCCTCAATCCACCCTTAGATCTGTGCTGAATCATGGAAGCCTTTTCATCAAGAGGTTGATTGAATTGGACTCTATCATTCACCCTTTTTGGTGAAACCAACATGTTCACTTTCTTTAGTTATCTGAAGATTTCTTTTGGCTTGGCATGATCCCTGTTCCAGTTTCTGAGGATTCTACTTGGGAAAGAAAGGAAGTCAATATGTTGCTTGAATTTGTCTCTTCTAAGTAATGTCAACATCTAACATTAGACTTCAATCTGTCATAGTTATTTGTTCACCAAGCTGTGCTACATCACAAGTTATATCAGTGATAGTTGCAATAATTGGCTCAAGTGTGGTATGCTCTTCATTGGAAATCTCATTGCATAATTCTCCTCCCAAGCTTGACTGGCTCTCACGCCTAGAGGATTCTTCAATGCTAATAGCAATGGAAAGCATCTGTGCCTTGTTATGGCCAGTACTCGGGAGGAATCTCCAAATTTATTACAGTTCCAAATGTGTTACTCCAAATTACCATGCTCCTGGATGAGGCAGTATTATCTGAATCCCATTCTTTATTCATCTGCTCCTGAGTTGGTCTCAACAAGTTTTGTTAAAAAGGATTTCCTTCCTTTAGATAACAAAGTGTGAAGCTGGATGAACACAGCAGGCCAAGCAGCATCTCAGGAGCACGAAAGCTGATGTTTCGGGCCTAGACCCTTGATCAGAGGGGTCTAGGCCCGAAACGTCAGCTTTTGTGCTCCGTAGATGCTGCTTGGCCTGCTGTGTTCATCCAACTTCACACTTTGGTATCTTGGATTCTCCAGCATCTGCAGTTTCCATTATCTCCTTCCTTGTAGAAATCTTTCTCCAAGATCAAATTTATTTATGGTTTAAAATAAGCCAATTTAATCAGGCTTTCTTGCATCAATGAAAGGGGTAAGTTAATTAATTAATAAGTATGAATTTAAATAATAACAAAACACACATTCACACAGTTTAGGAATGGGAAATGAAACCAGCAAAATAAGATAAAGACAACAACATAAATAGATCAGTCTCGGGGTCATTTATGCAAAGTAGATCATGGAATGTTGATAGTTGAGCAGTTAATTTTGAGGTTCTTGGCTTAGAAATTAGCTGAAATTATTTTGTCCTGATTCCTTTTGAAGTGGCATGTTAAATGGCTTCCAGCACTCAGAACAAAAAGGTCTTTCTTTTGTCCCATTTCCTTTGAACTGTCTTGCTGGCCAGCTTCCAGCACTCACAGTGAGAGTCCTTTCCCTGCAACACAGTGGGTGGTTCTTCGACTGTGATATACACAGCATACTAGAGCTTGAATCCAGGCTAGCATACATGAGCACCTCAGCTCACTGGTACACATGAGCTCCTCAACATGCCTTCTTCCATTAGAACAAACAGATTTGTCGTTTAACCACAGTATTTGTTTATTCTTATCAGGAAGAAGCTCAAAGTCTTTTGCCCTGACTGCTGTCTGTTTTCCCACCATGTTCATGTTTGGAGTTACTCACAGGAAACTATAGCCAAGTCTGTCATGCATTTTGCCTTTGGAGCTTCCTTGTCACCTTCAATGGTAACAGTCTAGAATTTCTACCCACATAGCCATTGAATTTACATCTCTAGCCACCTTTTAGCTGTATGACCTCTTTCTTTGAAAAAAATAGCAGACAAGTGATTAAATTCAAAGTTTAATATGCATTTTTCCAATCCAGGATTATGATCCACAGTCAAGACACCCAATTTAATATAATGGAACAAAAACAAAGTTGCTGGAAAAGCTCAGCAGGTTTGGCAGCATCTGTGGAGGAGAAAACAGAGTTAACGTTTCAGGTCCGGTGACCCATCCTCAGTTCTGAGGAAAGGTCACCGGACCCGAAACGTTAACTCTGTTTTCTCCTCCACAGATGCTGCCAAACCTGCTGAGCTTTTCCAGCAACTTTGTTTTTGTTCTTGATTTACAGCATCTGCAGTTCTTTTGATTTCTATCTAATATAATCATAGGCTCCCATCTCATTGACAGTATGAAAGGAACATCTTATATCAACTAATCACAAAGGACTTTTTTGGTTTAGATTCAGCAGTGAGTCGAGAGAATCCCATGAAATCTTCTACCAATAACCATTTGACTGGATGTTTCTCAACTAGCTGCTTCTGGACTGTCTGTTCCTTAACATTCTATGGTCATAAAGGAACAAGACATTCATTATTATCACTTGGGAAACTGGATTTTAAAATAAAGGCAGATACATTTTGGATTTAATTCTATGAATGTAAATGTAATTTGTTTTTTAAGAGGTCAGAAAGTAATTTGGAGAAATTATTTAAATAAACTACATCTGAGAAAACATAAAGCATGCAAATTAGGAGTAGAATTAGGCCATTCAGCCCTTCATTTCTGATCTGCTATTCAATAAGATCATGGCTGATCTGTTTGCTCTGAATTCTACATTCCCTTCTACTGACACATCATTTGATTCACAGAGCAATAACCCGTTCATCTCCATCTTAAGTGGATGATTCTTTACTCTGAGGTTATGAGACCCTAGTCTGAGACTATCCTGTAATGGTAAACAACTTCTCCAATCTACCCCGTTGAGCCCTTGTCTTGGATAACAGTGTGTATCCAAGCTATTCTTTTCAGATTTGGGTAAATACAATTAAGTGAAGGCTCAACCACAGCAATTTGCTGAAACATGAATGTTTATTAAGTAAGAATAATGATTATATTAGCAATAATAAATGATTATAATGGTAATAATAAATGGACTGAAAAGAGGGAAAAAAACAAGTCTCACATTCCTAGAAAAAGCAATAAGCCTCATGTTCTTCTGCCTGCCAGGGACCCCTCAGTTGGTGGCTAGTCTGGAGGTTTAGGTTCGTTCCTGGCACTGTTTGTGTTTCTGAGCTGAGGTGAAACCTTGGAACGAAACTGTCTCTCTCTCTGTCATACAGTAACACAAGTAACCAGTACAGAAAACAACAGATACAATAGACAAAACTACTGGCTCGTACAGGAAACTAGTTTTTAATTGTGCTGTTGGAAACTCATACAGGAATGTTCACAGGACTTATCCAAGGTTATGCAGCTTTCGTAGTATCATCAGCAATTTAAATCCCTTCAGCCCATCCTATACAATCCACCTTCTCATGCAGCTGTTGAATATCATCATTAACTTCTGGTCTTTTGGCCCATCCTGTACAGCCCCCAAAGCGTTTTGTATAATCTTATTTCAATAATGTGACCTGTCATTCTTCCAAACTCCAATGAGTACAGGCCCATCATACTCAACCTCTCCTCATAATAAAAGCCCTCCATACCCAGGATTAACTCAGTGAAACTTCTCTGGACTGCATCCAACGCCAGAATATCCATCTTTAGATAAAGGAACCAAAATGGTTGACGAATCGTAGTTACGATCTAAATTGTGCCTTGCACATTTTTAGTAAGGCTTCCCTGTTTTATACATCGTTTCCTTTGAAACAAAGGCCAAGATTTCATTTGCCTTCTTTATAACATAGTTAATTTGTATGGTTAGATTGTGATTTTATATAGGAGGACTCCCAAATACATTTGTAAATATATATTCACTTTTCACCGTCAGCTATATCAGCAAATGTCCATCTATCTGTAACTATGAGAGTGAAGGCTCAGAGACCAACAATCTTTAGTGGCACGAGAGGTTCTATAGATCAAGGTGTGGATTAAGTAGCTGCTGAACCATCTGCAGGTAATGGCTCCTTGGAATGTCCTTGCTACGTTGGTAATGAGGGTACATTGCTCCAGGCCACAATACATTGCTTTGAGAACAGACCTAAACATAAGTCCTCAAACTATTTCAGCAGTCCAAACACAAAAGTGGAAAGTATCAGTTAATCAAGATATTAAAGTGTTAAATTAGGAGTGAAATTTCTTTGGGATTAAATGTCTGAAAAGATAAGTAAAGCCACCTTGGTCCTGTTATTTTGTGACAGACAGATGCCTGGTGGTGGGCTTAACCAGAGGGTCAACATGCTTCAGGCAAGGGGTGTGGGTTGAGATGGACAGAATTTATAGTGACCGTGACCAGTTGTGGCAATTGAATCCATGCTGTTGGTATTGCTGTGTTATAAACCAGCCATCCAGCCAAATAACCCCCAATTTGGGAGGGATATTGTGGGGAAAGGGTTGAAATTCAATTTTTCTATTTACGATAAGGTCTTTCTAAAACATATGGTACAGGCATAGCTTTATTTGTGTTTTATTTCTTGTAATAAGTTTATGTTATTTCATTGAAGAACATTGGCGGTGATTAACCAACGTGGGAGCAAACTGCAAAGAGTTACACTTTGTGTTGAACAAACCAGGTTTCATTCTGGCATAATAAAATGTGAGGCTGGATGAACACAGCAGGCCCAGCAGCATCTCAGGAGCACAAAAGCTGACGTTTCGGGCCTAGACCCTTCTGACTTTTTCAATTTTCCTGTTAGCTGGAATAATAACAACATAGTTTAATTCCTTTTGCTAATGGAAGAAGATTGATGTCAAGCCATACCTTCCTGGTTGAACAGTGAGAATTGTGATGTCGGTTTTCTAGTACTTGGCATCCTCGAATTTGGAAAGTGCTATGCTTCCTGCACAATATAGTTGCAGCATCATCAGCTGTTGACAGTGTTTTCCTAACCATGACTGCCTGATAATAATGGTAATTATTGAAGCTCTAACTTGAAATTTATGAGATGACCATTGATATAAATATCCTGTTAACAAAATGCAAGATCATGTATTTCACAGAGGAATGGTTTGTGTTTTTCTTCTGTTGTAGACTGTTCTCTCTCATTCACCTCTTTGAATAGAAAACCAGTTAATTTCTTGCTTCGCTAAAATTGTGTCCCATTTCTGCACATAGTATGCAAGTGAACCATAAAGCAGATAAAACTTTTACTTTTATAGCTGGGGCACTGTTTGTCTCTGCAGGATTTCTTTGTTCCACAGTGCTGACAAAACACTTTTAGTGTTTGGTGCTTGTCCTAATCACTGTACTATTTTTTCAAATGTCATTGATGGTTTTGTGCCTTCAGAATTGAATTGACTTTGCAGATTTCCTGTGCCAAGGTCTATCTTCTCCTCCTAAAGTTGATCTGTATTGCTTCTGGACTTCTGTTTCACTCACCATCTGAATGGCTTTCTGTAGGGTCAAACCTTCTTTGAACTATAACAAATCTGGCAAATGCTCATCAGCAATTCCTGAAACAATTCCGTCTGTTATGAACTCTGACTTTATGTCATTGTAATCATATTTCACCACTAATCTGCATTCAGTCATCTGTGAATCCCCCTAGATTTTGATCTCTGGTATTAGAGCTTGCTTTTGCAAGAATTTTATTAGTTGTAATGTTAAAGTAATTGTCAAAGGCTTTAAATATCCCTTTAAAATTATCTGTTTCTTCTTTTACTCTGTGGTGAGCTATAACTTAATCAACTGTACTTCAAATTGTATATTTACCTGTTTAACTTCTCATTTAGTGCCAAATTTGGTAGGTATTCTGAATTTAAGGAATTGTTTTTTTCTAGGATATCCAGTTCTCCCATCTGTTTGGCTCATTTCTGAACTTTAATTTATGAATATTTATACTGCGATATACAAGACTGAGACAGATCCCTTGGTCAGTATCACCTGGATATTTGAACAACCTGGTTGTACATAAATTAACTGCTCCAATGTTTCCAATGTCATACCATTTAATTAACTGTGTAAATTGTTTGGTAATGTCCTAATATTGTGAAAATCACAATAATGGTTGTATAATACTTTGAAGATTGTCCAAACATCGAGGTATAATTTCTGAAATCTCGCGCAAGTAGGCTTTCTGATAGTTGTATACTTTAATTCAGTTAATTAATTTCATTCTTGGCTTGTTGACATTTCTGGCATGACTGGCATTTAGTACCCACCCCCTGATTACCATTGAGAAGAAATTGTGAGTTGGCTTCTTGAATACATTTGAGTGGTTTTCTGGGAAGGTGGTTTAGAAGATCATTAGAAGTCAACTGCATTGTTGTGGACCTGGAGATACTTGTTGGCTGGTTTGGGTAAAGATTGCAGATGTTTTTTCCAAAAGGACATGAATAAACCGGTTGGGCTTTTACAAAATCTGGCAGTTTTACCTCCTCCCTTCTAATCACCCATGGCCACAAACACTCCTTCTGAGTGAAGCAGGGGTTTAATTGCACTTCTTACAATATAATATACCGTGGGCTCATCCACACTGAGGAAACCAAATGCGTATCTGGTGATAATGGGAACTGCAGATGCTGGAGAATCCAAGATAATAAAATGTGAGGCTGGATGAACACAGCAGGCCCAGCAGCATCTCAGGAGCACAAAAGCTGACGTTTCGGGCCTGAACCCTTCATCAGAGAGGGGGATGTGGTGAGGGTTCTGGAATAAATAGGGAGAGAGGGGGAGGCGGACCGAAGATGGAGAGAAAAGAAGATAGGTGGAGAGGAGAGTATAAGTGGGGAGGTAGGGAGGGGATAGGTCAGTCCAGGGAAGACGGACAGGTCAAGGAGTTGGGCTGAGGTTAGTAGGTAGGACATGGAGGTGCGGCTTGAGGTGGGAGGAAGGGATGGGTGAGAGGAAGAACCGGTTAGGGAGGCAGAGACAGGTTGGACTGGTTTTGGGATGCAGTGGGTGGAGGGGAAGAGCTGGGCTGGTTGTGTGGTGCAGTGTGGGGAGGGGACGAACTGGGCTGGTTTAGGGATGCGGTGGGGGAAGGGGAGATTTTGAAGCTGGTGAAGTCCACATTGATACCATTGGGCTGCAGGGTTCCCAATCGGAATATGAGTTGCTGTTCCTGCAACCTTCGGGTGGCATCATTGTGGCACTGCAGGAGGCCCATGATGGACATGTCATCTAAAGAATGGGAGGGGGAGTGGAAATGTTTCACGACTGGGAGGTGCAGTTGTTTATTGCAAACCCATCTTCGGTCCGCCTCCCCCCTCTCCCTATTTATTCCAGAACCCTCACCCCATCCCCTTCTCTGATGAAGGGTCTAGGCCCGAAACGTCAGCTTTTGAGCTCCTGAGATGCTGCTGGGCCTGCTGTGTTCATCCAGCATCACATTTTATTATCTTGCATATCTGGTGATCATTTTTCAGAATATCTCCAAACAGTCCACAAACATGACCCTGATCAGCGTGTGACTTTTCATTTTAAATCTCCACCTTGCTGTCAGTATAACCTTCCTGTTCTCGGCCTGCTAAAGTGTTTCATTGAAGCTCAATGTGCGATTTGAAGAAAAGGACCTCATCTTTTGACTCTGCATTCTACAGCCTTCTGAACTAAATATTGAGTTCAATCAGCAATCTTAGTTTGCAAAACTTCTGCCTCTATTTTGTCTTCTTTCTTTCTTTATTTGTTCACTTGCATTTGGACAGCTGTTTCATTCTCACAAAATATTTTGTCATTTAAATTCTCTTGCCCTCACACAGACCTTCGCTTTCATTCCTCCTCATCACTCTTCCCCTTTCACTTGGCTAAAATCTGTTACATTTATATCTTTCCTCGGTTCCGAAAACCAATAATGACCAAAATTGGTACAAAGTTGGTAATCATAAAGTCCTACAGAATGGAGACAAGCCCTTTGGCCCAAACCAGTCCATTCTGAACAAAATATCTGACCACACTAACACCATTTCTCTGCACTTGGCCCATTTCCTTCCCAGTCTTTCCTATTCATGTATTTGTCCAAATGTCTTTTAAATGTTGGTAATATGCTTGCCTCACCCACTTCTGCTAGCATCTCATTCCCTATAACTCAGTCCCATGAGTCCTGGCCACATCCTGGTAAATTTCTTCTTCACTATTTCCAGTTTAATAACATCCTTGCTATAGCAAGGTGATCAAAACTGAACACGATTCTCCAAGTGCGGCCTCACCAATATCCTGTACAACTACAACATAACTTCCAAACTTCTGTGATAACAAGGTGTAGAGCTGGATGAACACAGCAGGCCAAGCAGGAGAGCTGACGTTTCGGGCCTAGACCCTTCTTCAGAAATGGTGGGGGTGAGAGGGTTCTGAAATAAATAGGGAGAGAGGGGGAGGTGGATAGAAGATGGATAGAGGAGAAAATAATTGGAGAGGAGACACACCGGTGAAAGAGGTGGGAATGGAGCCAGTAAAGGTGAGTGTAGGTGGCGAGGTAGGGAGGAGATCAGTCAGCCCAGGGAGAACGGACAGGTCAAGGGGGCGATATAAGGTTAGTATGTAGGAGATGTGGGTGGGGCTTGAGGTGGGAGGAGGGGATAGGTGGAAGGAAGGACAGGTTAGGGAGGCGGAGACGAGCTGGTCTGGTTTTGGGATGCGGTGGGGGAAGGGAGATTTTGAAGCATGTGAAGTTGAAGTGGGAGGAGGGAATAGGTGGGAGGGAGGACAGGTTAGGCAGGCGGGGACGAGCTGGGCTGGTTTTGGGATGTGGTGGGGTGAGGGCGGATTTTGAAGCTTGTGAAATCCACACAGATACCATGGGGCTGCAGGGTTCCCAAGGGGAATATGAGTTGCTGTTCCTGCAAACTTTGGGTGGCATCGGTGTGGCACTGCAGGAGGCCCAGGATGGACATGTCACCTGCGAAATGGGTGGGGGAGTTGAAATGGTTCGCGACTGGGAGATGCAGTTGTTTAGTGAGAACTGAGCATAGGTGTTCTGCAAAGCGGTCCCCAAGCCTCTGCTTGGTTTCCCCAATATAGAGGAAGCCACAACAGGGTCAGCGGATGCAGTATACCACATTAACAGATGTGCAGGTGAACCTCTGCTTGATGTGGAATGTCTTCTTGGGGCCTGGGATGGGGGTGAGGGAGGAGATGTGGGGGCAGTTGTACCACTGCCTTCGGTTGCAGGGGAAAGTGCCCAGTGTGGTGGGGTTGGAGGGGAGTGTGGAGTGGACACAGTAGTCATGGAGAGTGTGGTCCTTCCCTCCCATTCTGCAGATGAAATGTGGTATACTGCATCCGCTGTAGTGCCCTGACGAATGAAGGCCAGTATGCCAAAAGACTTCTTCACTGCCCTGTCGACCCGTGACTCAACTTTCAGAGAGCCATGAACCTGATCTGCAAAGTCCCTCTGTTCCATTACACTCCTTAAGGCCCTTCCATTCACCATGGAACTCCTACTTTGATTTGACTTTCGAAAATGCAACACCACACATTTATCTATATCAAACTCTATTTGCCATTTGTCGGCCCATTTCCTAAGCTGATCGAGATCCTGCTGCTTCTGATAACCTTCCTCACTGTCCACAATATCACCTATTTTATTGCCAACTGCAAATTTCTGATAACCTTCCTCACTGTCCACAATATCACCTATTTTATTGCCATCTGCAAATTCACTAATTGGGCGTTTTACATTCTCATGTAAATCATTGATATCGATAACAAACAGCAATGAGTCCAGCACTGACTCCTGAGGCACACCACTCGTCACAGGCCTCCAGTCTGATAAGCATCTTTCCATGATTACTCTCTCTTCCTACCATCAAGCCAATAGTGTATCCAATTTGCCAACTCATCCTGGATTCCATGTGATGTAACCTTCTAGGGCAGTCTACCATGTGATACCCTATCAAAGGCCTTACTGAAATCCATATAGACTACATCTACTGGCCTGCCTTCATCTGCCTTCCTGGTCACTTCATCAAAGAAATCTAACAAATTTGTGGTCTCCCAAGCATGAAGCCATGCTGACCAGTCCTAATCAAACCATGTTTTTCTAAATGCTTGCATGTCTTACTCCTTAGAATCTTCTCAATTAACTTACCTACCACAGATATTAAGCTTACTGGTATATATTTCCCAGGTTTTTCTTTGCAACCGTTCCTGAATAAGGCCAGGCTACGTAAACATTATCAACTCAGCCCTCTGAATATGCTGCTTCATACTGCACTATATTTGCATGATCTCCCTAATACCCTTGAAGTAGCTACTATTTAAGTATGTGAGCCTAGGCCTTCCTACATTGGTTCGTAGAAACTAGAAAACAGAAGCAGGATAGATCATAGCTGATCATCCAACTCTGTAACCTGTTCCTGTTTGCCCTTGTACCCTTCGATTCCTTTAGCCGTAAGAAGTCTATCTAACTCCTTCTTGAACACATTCAATGTTTTGGCCCTAACTGTTTTCTTGGGGAGAGAATTTTACTGGCTCATCACTAAAGAATTTTTTTTGCTCAGTTCCTAAATGGCCGACCCATATTGCCAACAGTGACTCCTGATTCTGGACTCCCTGGTTTTTTGGGAACATTGTGCTGCTTTTAGCCTGCCTTGTTCTGTCAGAATTTCATAGACTTCTATGAGATCGCACGCCACCCGCCTCCCCTTCTTCTAAACTCCAGTGAATATCATCTTAAATGATCTGATCTCTCTTCGTTCATCCATCCTGCCATCCAGGAATCAGCCTGGTAAACCATTATTGCACTCCATCTATAGCCAGAAAATCCTTCCTCAGATAAGGAGAACAATATGCACAATAATATTGCTAAATCCAGACTGTTTACTAAACTTTACATGCACAAAGATGACAGTGCATTTACTACTCTTAAATTCAAATAACTAATTTGAATGCCTTCCAGCAATATTGTGGGTACAATTGGATTGGAAAGTCCTCAAATCTGGGACTTTCAGATCTCCATGGCTCAGCATTTAAAATACAAAATTGCCAACTTATTAGTTCTGGCTCATAACAAGGAATGTCTGGAGTAATAGTGTCATACAGCACGGAAACAGGCTCTTTGGCCCAACTTGTCTGTGCTGATCAGGCCTAGTCCCATTTGCCAGCATTTGATCCATATCCCTCTAAATCTCTCCTGTCCATGCATCCATCCAGAATCCAACTACATGTTGTAATTGTACCCACCTCCACCGCTTCCTGTGGCAGCTCGTTCCATACACACATCACTTCCTGTGTGAAAAAGTTACCCATCAGGTCTTTCTTAAATCTTTCCCCTCTCACCCTAAACCTATGCCCTCTAGTTTTGGACTCCCTCACCTCAAGGAAAAAGACCCTTGCTATTCAACTTATTCATGCCCCTCATGATTTTATAAATCTCTACAAAGCCACCCCTCAGCTGCTGATGCTTCACGGAAAAAATCTCCAGCCTATTCCGCGACTTCCTATAACTCAAGTCCTCCAGTCCTGGCAACATCCTTGTAAATCTTTTCTGCACTATCCCAAGTTTAACAACATCCTTCCTTGAGAAGGGCAACCAGAATTGTACGCAGTATTCTAAAAGTGACCTCACCAATGTCCAGTACATCTGTAACATGACGTCCTAACTCCTATACGCAATGCACAGACCAATGAAGGCAAGTGTACCAAATGCCTTCTTCATCATTTTCTATCTGCAACTCCACTTTGAAGGAACAATGCACCTGCATCCCTAGGTCTCTGTTCAGCAACACTCTCCAGAAACGTACCATTAACTGCTTAAGTCCTGCCCTGATTTGCCTTACCAAGATGCAACACCTCACATTTTCTAAATAAAACTCCATCTACCACACCTTAGTCCATTGGCCCACCTAATCAAGATCCAATTGTACGCTGAGATAATCTTCTTCACTGTCCACTGTACCACCTATTTTGATATCATTGGCAAAATCACTAACAATGCTTCCTATATTCACATTGAAATAATTTATACAAATGATGAAAAGCAGATGACATCTTTACTGGAGGATCTCCCAAGAATATCCTCCCTAGGTACAGCCGTAATGTTATCCCTAACCAAATTTGCCACTCCGCTCCTCTATTGACCTCCTTTCTACTTTTCCTATGGCATCTATCCCCTGGAACATTAAGTTGTCAATGCTGTCCATCCACGAACCATGTTTGTGTAACAGCTGTGATATCCCAGTCCCAAGGATATTGCTTGTCTTCCAAGCCAGGTGGAATCTGTCCCATTTTAATAGGTCATTTCTACCCCCGAAGAGATCCCAATGATCCAAAAATGTGAATGCTTGCCCCCGACCCCGCACGAGCACCTCAGCCACGCATTCATCTGCTCTATTCTCTATTCCTACTCTTACTCGCATGTGCCCAAAAATGTGAATCCTTGTCCCCTGCACCAGCTCCTTTTTTTGCTGTTGATATCTTCAGTACATGCACAATGATGAAAAGTTTCCCGGATTCACTGGTATAATTGTACCCTTCTGCTACAATGGAATGTCTCTGAAGTTTCATTTGCTCAACGACCGAAATCATAATTTCTGTTGTGTTTTTGGAAATATTTCACAAACTGTTAACACACTATTATTGCCTGGAGGGCAAACGACGATGATACAATGATTAATCCTTTAAATACTGTGTGTCCTTTGATGATTTCAACACACTCACAATTTTTGTGGAGCATCTGCAAAAATAAGGCATTCTGGAACATTCCGTTGCTGAATGCTCTAAAGCAGAATTAGAGAAACATATGGTTCCATAACAGCATTCTGCAAACTCACTAGATTTTTATGTTTGGAATAGACAGATTTGATTTTTTGCATCAAAAAGACCAAATCTTTCTGGCTATTATTCACTTTACACATGCAAGATTAGTAGCTGCCTTAAAGTTTACTTCATTGAACATTTTATGCAATCTGTTGTTGTTCTCAATCTCTTTCCTGACCCATTGCACAAAGATTGCAGCCAGATGTTTGCTGCAGAACTGTATGATAGTTTTTGTTTTGGAACAGTGTCTCTCTACATCTGGGAAATGCGGTCAGAAGCAGCCCAGCTGGATGGGGATTGGCCGTCCTGTCACCCTCTGATGTGAGATAATAAAATGTGAGGCTGGATGAACACAGCAGGCCCAGCAGCATCTCAGGAGCACAAAAGCTGACGTTTCGGGCCTGGACCCTTCATCAGAGAGGGGGATGGGGTGAGGGTTCTGGAATAAATAGGGAGAGAGGGGGAGGCGGACCGAAGATGGAGAGAAAAAAGATAAGTGGAGAGGAGAGTATAGGTGGGGAGGTAGGGAGGGGATAGGTCAGTCCAGGGAAGACGGACAGGTCAAGGAGGTGGGATGAGGTTAGTAAGTAGGAGAAGGAGGTGCGGCTGGAGGTGGGAGGAAGGGATGGGTGAGAGGAAGAACAGGTTAGGGAGGCAGAGACAGGTTGGTCTGGTTTTGGGATGCAGTGGGTGGAGGGGAAGGGCTGGGCTGGTTGTGTGGTGCAGTGGGGGGAGGGGACAAACTGGGCTGGTTTAGGGATGCGGTGGGGGAAGGGGAGATTTTGAAGCTGGTGAAGTCCACATTGATACCATTGGGCTGCAGGGTTCCCAAGCGGAATATGAGTTGCTGTTCCTGCAACCTTCGGGTGGCATCATTGTGGCACTGCAGGAGGCCCATGATGGACATGTCATCTAAAGAATGGGAGGGGGAGTGGAAATGGTTTGCAACTGGGAGGTGTAGTTGTTTATTGTGAACCGAGCGGAGGTGTTCTGCAAAGCGGTCCCCAAGCCTCCGCTTGGTTTCCCCAATGTAGAGGAAGCCACACTGGGTACAATGGATGCAGTATACCACTTTGGCAGATGTGCAGGTGAACCTCTGCTTAATATGGAAAATCATCTTGGGGCCTGGGATAGGGGTGAGGGAGGAGGTGTGGGGCAAGTGTAGCAGTTCCTGCAGTTGCAGGGGAAGGTGCTGGGTGTGGTGGGGTTGGAGGCCAGTGTGGAGCGAACAAGGGAGTCACAGAGAGAGTGGTCTCTCCAGAAAGCAGACAAGGGTTGGGATGGATAAATGTCTTGGGTGGTGGGGTCGGATTGTAGATGGCGGAAGTGTCGGAGGATGATGCGTTGTATCTGGAGGTTGGTGGGGTGGTGTGTGAGAACAAGGGGCATCCTCTTTGGGCGGTTGTGACGGTGGCGGGGTGTGAGGGATGTGTTGCGGGAAATGCGGGAGACGCGGTCAAGGGCATTCTCGACCACTGTGGGGGGCAAGTTGAGGTCCTTAAAATACTTGGACATCTGGGACTTGCGGGAGTGGAATGCCTCATCGTGGGAGCAGATGCCCCGGATGTGGAGGAATTGGGAATAGGGGATGGAATTTTTGCAGGAGGGTGGGTGGGAGGAGGTGTATTCTAGGTAGCGGTGGGTGTCGGTGGGCTTGAAATGGACATCAGTTACAAGCTTGTTGCCTGAGATGGAGACTGAGAGGTCCAGGAAGGTGAGGGATGTGCTGGAGATGGCCCAGGTGAACTGAAGGTTGGGGTGGAAGGTGTTGGTGAAGTGGATGAACTGTTTGAGCTCCTCTGGGGAGCAAGAGGCGGCGCCGATACAGTCATCAATGTAACGGAGGAAGAGGTGGGGTTTGGGGCCTGTGTAGGTGCGGAAGAGGGACTGTTCCACGTAACCTACAAAGAGGCAGGCATAGCTGGGGCCCATGCGGGTGCCCATGGCCACCCTCTTTGTCTGTAGGAAGTGGGATGATGTGAGACTGGGTAGTACAAAGTGTTTGAATATTGTCATTTCACCTTGGGGACCTGGGCTCAAATCCAAGCCACTCTGAAGGGTTGGAAATTTCTTTCCCATAGCGTCACTCATGCTTCTTAAATCTCTGGGGGCAATGATAGCTTCCACATTTTTAAATAAAGCTGTGTGACAGAATCATGGAAGCGCTTAATACAGCAGCAAAAGAGGCTATTCAGTCCATTTAGTTTATGTCAGCCCTTTCAAAGAGTCACTGATCTTCCAGAACTCTGCAAATATTTTCTCCTGTAGATATTAAGTAAGAGCAGTTGAAAGTCAGCAAGGCCAGTGTGTTTCTAAACAGGTGAAGGAGGAAGGTGAGACTTCACTTGGAATAGTTTTAATCTGTGATACCAGAGGATGATAAACAGATGTTGAAGGGTGGTGAGAGTTCAGACATACAGTGGGAATCAGTGAGACCAGCAGAAATCTAAACAGGTTGAGGGGGAAGGTGAGAATTCAGTCAGATCAGAGTGGGTCACAGCAGTGGGGTTGTGAACATGGAGAAGGAAGGAGCAGTGTCAGTTGGAATAGTGTGAGTCAGTGAGACCAGTGGGAATATCAGCAGATAGAGGAGGAAGGTGAGAGTTCAGTGGGATTAGTGAGACCAATTGGACTATAAAGAGTACAGATAATGGAGGAGAGAGTTCAGTCAAAGTAGCATGCATCAGTGAGACTAAGGAAATTATAAACTGGTGGAGAAGAAAGGTGAGAGCACAGCGAGAGGACTGTGGATGAGTGTGGGTGATGTGGATCAGCGTGAATCTGTGTGGATGAGTCTGGATCAGTGTGGATCTGTTTTAATCTGCACAGATCAGTGTGCACCACTGTGGATTTGTGTTGATCAGGGTTGATCATGTGGATCAGTGTAGATTTGGGTTGAATAGTACAGATCTGTGTAGATCATTGTGGATCATTATGAATTGGTGTGCTTCATGTGGACCTGTGCTATTCAGTGTGGATCGGTTTGGATCAGTGTTAATAAGAGTGGATTAATGATGATTGGTGTGGATCAGAGTGGACCAGTTTTGAAAATTGTGGGTCAAAATGAATCAGTGTGGATTACAGTGTGTATTGGTGTGGATCAGTTTGGATTAGTGTGAATCAGAGTGGATTAGTGTGAATCAGTGTGGATCAGTGTGGGGCTGGATGAACACAGCAGGCCAAGCAGCAGCTTAGGAGCACAAAAGCTGACGTTTCGGGATAGACCCTTCATCAGAGAGGGGGATGGGGAGAGGGATCTGGAATAAATAGGGAGAGAGGGGGAGGCGTACTGAAGATGGTTAGAGGAGAAGATAGGTGCAGAGGAGAGTATGGGTGGGGAGGTAGGGAGGGGATAGGTCAGTCCAGGGAGGACGGACAGATCAAGGTGGGGGGCAGGATGAAGTTAGTGTGTAGGAAATGGAGGTGCGGCTTGAGGTGGGAGGAGGGGATAGGTGAGAGGAAGAACAGGTTAGGAGAGGCACGGACGAGCTGGGCTGGTTTTGGGATGCAGTGGGGGGAGGGGAGATTTTGAAGCTGGTGAAATCTACATTGATACCATTGGGCTGCAGGGTTCCCAAGCGGAATATGAGTTGCTGTTCCTGCAACCTACAGGTGGCATCATTATGGCACTGCAGGAGGCCCAGGATGGACATGTCGTCGAAGGAATAGGAGGGGGAGTTGAAATGGTTTGCAACTGGGAGGTGCAGTTGTTTATTGCAAACCGAGCGGAGGTGTTCTGCAAAGCGGTCCCCAAGGCTTGGCTTGGTTTCCCGAATGTAGAGGAAGCCACACTGTGTAGAGCAGATGCAATATACCACATTGGCGGATGTGCGGGTGAACATCTGCTTGATGTCGAAAGTCATCTTGGGGCCCAGGATGGGGGTAAGGGAGGAGGTGTGGGGGCAAGTGTAGCACTTCCTGCAGTTGCAGGGGACGGTGCCGGGTGTGGTGGGGTTGGAGGGGAGTGTGGAGCAGACAAGGGAGTCAGTGTGGATCAGTTTTGATCAGTGCGGAGCAGAGTAGATCACTGAAGATCAGTGCTGATCAATTTGGATGAATGTTGATCAGTGTGGATTAGTGTTGATCAGAATGGATCAGTGGGGATTAATGTGGATCAGTTTGGACCAGTGTGGACCACTGATACTTTGTGTGGTAACAAAGTATGGAGCTGGATGAACACAGCAGGCCAAGCAGCATCTTAGGAGAACAAAAGCTGACGTTTCGGGCCTAGACTCTTCATCAGAAAGGGGGATGGGGAGAGGGAACTGGAATAAATAAGGAGAGAGGGGGAGGCGGACCGAAGATGGAGAGAAAACAAGATAGGTAGAGAGGAGAGTATAGGTGAGCAGATAGCGAGGGGATAGGTCAGTCCAGGGAAGGTGGACAGGTCAAGGAGGCGGGATGAGGTGGTAGGTAGGAAATGGAGGTGCGGCTTGAGGTGGGAGGAAGAGATGGGTGAGAGGAAGAACAGGTGAGGGGAGCAGAGACAGGCTGGACTGGTTTTGTGATGCAGTGGGGGGAGGGGACGAGCTGGGCTGGTTGTGTGGTGCAGTGGGGGAAGGGAGATTTTGAAGCTGGTGAAGTCCACATTGATACCATTGGGCTGCAGGGCTCCCAAGCGGAATATGAGTTGCTGTTCCTGCAACCTTCGGGTGGCATCATTGTGGCACTGCAGGAGGCCCATGATGGACATGTCGTCTGTGGAATGGAAGGGGGAGTTGAAATGGTTTGCGTTGGGAGGTGCAGTTGTTTGTTGCGAACCGAGCGGAGGTGTTCTGCAAAGCGGCCCCCAAGCCTCTGCTTGGTATCCCCAGTGTAGAAGAAGCCACACTGGGTGCACTTGATACAATATACCACATTGGCAGATGTGCAGGTGAACATCTGCTTAATATGGAAAGTCATCTTGGGGCCTGGGATGGGGTGAGGGAGGAGGTGTGGGGGCAAGTGTAGCATTTCCTGCGGTTGCAGGGGAGGGTGCCGGGTGTGGTGGGGTTGGAGGGGAGTGTGGAGTGGACAAGGGAGTCGGGGAGAGAGTGGTCTCTCTGGAAGGCAGACAAGGGTGGGGATGGAAAAATGTCTTGGGTGGTGGGGTCGGATTGTAGATGGCGGAAGTGTCGGAGGATGATGCGTTGTATCCGGAGGTTGGTGGGGTGGTATGTGAGAACGAGGGGGATCCTCTGGGAATGGTTGTGACGGGGGTGGGGTTTGAGGGATGTGTTGCGGGAAATGCGGGAGACGCGGTCAAGGGCATTCTCAACCACTGCTGGGGGAAAGTTGCAGTCCTTGAAGAACGTGGACATCTGGGATGTGCGGGAGTGGAATGCGTCATCCTGGGAGCAGATGCGGCAGAGGCGGAGGAATTGGGAATAGGGGTGGAATTTTTGCAGGAGGGTGGGTGGGAGGAGGTGTACTCTAGGTAGCTGTGGGCGTCAGTGGGCTTGAAATGGACATCAGTTTCTAGCTGGTTGCCTGAGATGGAGACTGAGAGGTCCTGGAAGGTGAGGGATGTGTTGGAGATGGCCCAGGTGAACTTGAGGTTGGGGTGGAAGGTGTTGGTAAAGTGGATGAACTGTTCGAGCTCCTCTGGGGAGCAAGAGGCAGTGCCGATACAGTCATCAATGTAACGGAGGAAGAGGTGGGGTTTGGGGCCTGTGTAGGTGCGGAAGAGGGACTGTTCCATGTAACCTACAAAGAGGCAGGCATAGCTTGGGCCCGTGCGGGTACCCATGGCCACCCCCTTTGTCTGTAGGAAGTGGGAGGAATCGAAAGAGATGTTGTTGAGTGTGAGGACGAGTTCGGCTAGGCAGACGGGGGTGTCGGTGGAGGGGGATTGGTCGGGCCTGCGGGACAGGAAGAAGCAGAGGGCCTTGAGGCCATCCGCATGAGGAATACTGTTGTATAGGGACTAGACGTCCACGGTGAAAATGAGGTGTTGGGGGCCAGGGAATTGGAAGTCCTGGAGGAGGTAAAGGGTGTGGGTGGTGTCACGGACGTAGGTGGGGAGTTCCTGGACCAAAGGGGAGAAAATGGAGCCCAGATAGGTGGAGATGAGTTCGGTGGGGCAGGAACAGGCTGAGACAATGGGTCGACCAGGGCAGGCAGGTTTTTGGATTTTGGAAAGGAGATGGAAACGGGCCGTGCGGGGCTGGGGAACAATGAGGTTGGAGGCTGTGGGTGGGAGGTCACCTGACGGGATGAGGTCATGGATGGTGTTGGAGATGATGGTTTGGTGCTCAGGGGTGGGGTCATGATTAAGGGGGCGGTAGGAGGAGGTGTCGGAGAGTTGGCGTTTGGCCTCGGCAATGTTGAGGTCAGTGCGCCATACTACCACTGTGCCACCCTTGTTTGCGGGTTTGATGGTGAGGTTGGGGTTGGAGCGGAGGGAGCGGAGGGCTGTCCATTCTGCAGGGGAGAGATTGGAGTGGGTGAGAGGGGTGGAGAAGTTGAGGCGGTTGATGTCTCGACGGCAGTTGGAGATGAAGAGGTCAAGGGAGGGTAGGAGGCCTGGGGGTGGCGTCCAGGAAGAGGACTTGTGTTGGAGGCGGGTGAAGGGGTCAGTGGAGGTAGGGTTAGGTTCCCGGTTAAAGAAGTAAGCATGGAGGCGAAAGTACTTCGTACACTGATACTTCGTGTGGTTCTGTGTTGGTAAGTGTTGATCACATTGAAGCTGTGGGAAACTGTGTGTATGAGTGTGGGTTTGTGTGGATTTGTGTGGATGAGTGTGGATTTGTGTGGATGAGTGTGGATTGTATGGATGAGGGTGGATGAGTGTGGATTTGTGTGGATTTGTGTGGATGCGTGTGGATTTGTGTGGCTGAGAGTGGATTTGTGTGGATGAGTGTGGATTTGTGTGGATGAGTATGGATTGTGTGGATTTGTGTGGATGAGTGTGGATTGTATGGATGAGTGTGGATTTACGTGGCTCAGAGTGGGCCAGTGTGAACCAGGTACGCCAGGGATAATTCCCTGACTCTTCTTTGAAATATTGTTCTGGGATCTGCATCCACCTCAACAGTATACAAGGCCATGGGGCTTAATGTTTTATTTTAAAGATGGCACTTTCAATAGCACAAGACTCTCCAGTCCTGTCATGGAATGTCACCCTTGATTTTGTAATGTTCAATAACATCAAGCATGATTCAAGGATGATCGAGAAAAAAAAGATTTTGCATTCACATCACACTTTTCAAGACGCCAGGCTGTCTCAAAATGCTTCACAGCCAATGAAAATCTTTTGCAGTGTGGTCAGTAAATAGTGAAGGATTGTTATTTCAACCAGGAAATAGAAAGTAGGTGATGTATACAAATAACCAATAGGCTGTTCACTGTACAAAACCTGTCTGGTATGAACCCAGATGCACTGTATTAAATGTTGTCGTTGACCCACAATATTCAGACATTTTGGCCCATTTGTGTTGCTCTAGTTCTCTAAAAGATATCCCCTTAATCCCATTCTCATGCTTTTTCCCTTTTAAATTTATTTCGGTGTAGCTGTGTCCTGTCTGAAGTAAGCCTGCTCTCCAATAAGTAGCCCCAGCTGTGAGCTGATGTGTTGCAACACGGTATGAAATTCGGAGCAGTTAGCTCAAAATAAAGGCAGCAAATATTGAGCTAAGTTGGTCAAATCATTTCAGTAGAAGATACGGTGAGTAAAGTTTCCTGATGCAGTACTGAGTCATGTAGGTCGCAGGAGCCAAAGAGTGATGGATTTGTATTGATCTCAGGTAAAATACTAGAATGGGCATGGAGAGTCATCTCGACTTGAAACATTAGCCTGCTTTCCCTCCATGAATGCTGCCTGACCCGCTGTGATCTCCGGCATTTGTTGTTTTCAGTACAGATCCCAGCATCTGCGGTAATTTGCACTAGCAATGAATCATCCCTGGCTTAGGAGGGGCATAAGCCCGTCAGAGTTTCTGTTCCAGAGGCCAATTCAACTGTTCTTATTGGAGAAGTACAGCTGCCTGATTGTGGGTTCAAAGCAAGCTTGCCCCTGTCACCCTGGATGGCATTTTTAAAGCAGAGTGGGCACTTGGATAACTCCTGGGTCCTGACTCCACACCTCCTCTATGTCACTCACTCCCTTACTATTCTGAAACAGAAAAGCACTTTACTGGGCACATGATAATCTTAGCACCAATTAGTGTCTGTGAGTGCTGTGTCTCCAGGAGACGGCAGTTGCATGTTATGCACAGATGACAAATGCAGATAGCAGCCACGATGGGGTCTGCCATGCAGAAGGCCATCAGCAGAAGTATTAATGAAATTGACCATATGGCCAAGTGAGAGATAATGCAACTGTGCAAGGCCATCCACGAGCTTGAGATTTTATAAGATATTTAAAATTATTTACACTTCTACCTGCTTCAAATCTGGAGTACGCTAATGCACACCACATTGTTTGGGTTCACTGAGTTAGCATTTGAAAAACCGCATTTTCACCTCTGGTGGCCCATTGACAAGGTCCTCCAGGAAATTATTGGACTCTTAACTGAAGGTGAACTCATTTTCCTTACCCATTATCGTTTGAAAACTGGGACATGTTTGAGAGGTGATGAAAACCAAAAATGCTGCCTGAAAATGTGATTTTAACTTTTGCCTGCTTCTATCCTCTCTGATAATTGAAAATCCAACACCCTTAATAGACACATTTACTCTGATTAGTGGACATCTCTCAAGTCCCCTCTAGTGGTCACTTTGCAAAACAACATTCATTATTCTGGGCCATGTGGGTCCAAACATGTAATTAACTGAAGTGGTATCGTACACAACAAAGAATAAATAATCAATCCTATCCAGCAGATTCAGACTGTTCGCATTGCTTCAAGACATATCTGTGCTTCTAGTTAATATTTATATTACTTATTACATTCTAATCAAAGCTGTTCCCTTGTAAACATGCAAGTTTATGAGAACTCCCGAGCAGCCCCCCTCTACCGACACCCTCATCCGCTTAGCCGAACTCATTCTCACCCTCAACAACTACTCTTTCGATTCCTCCTACTTCCTACAGACAAAGGGGGTGGCCATGGGTACCTGCATGGGCCCAAGCTATGCCTGCCTCTTTGTACGTTGCGTGGAACAATCCCTCTTCCATACCTACACCGGCCCTAAACCCCATCTCTTCCTCCCTTACAATGACGACTGTATCGACGCCGCCTCGTGCTCCCAAGGGGGAGTTCGAACAGTTCATCCACTTCGCCAACACCTTCCACCCCAACCTCAAGTTAAATAGGATATTCTGATGAAGGGTCTAGGCCTGAACTGTCAGCTTTTGTGCTCCTAAGATGCTGTTTGGCCTACTGTGTTCATCCAGCTCCACACTTTGTTAACTGCAGATTTTATGCAAGTTACAGGAGGTATGATTGAGCAATATTGTTAAACTACAGACACAGTTTTGATGAAGAGTCACTGGACTTGAAATATTAACTCGCTTCAGCTCACAGATGCTGCCAGACTGAGTTGAGTTCAGCCAGGTTTGTAGAGCCATTGAATTTAACAATGATGATTTTAACCCTTACCGATTATATATATCTGGTAATATTGAATAGAGTGCACCATATAAATCTTGCTCACATTTTATTTCCAGTGAAATCAACATAGAGGAAATTCAAAAATGATTGACAACTTGTGTCTGATCTATTTATACCTGTTTACCACAATCAGCCAAAGTCAAAGTTACCCTAAATTTAATGGAACATGATGAAAGAACAGCTCAGTAACATCAGGCAATGCAACATTACAAAGGGTGAATATTGAACATTACACAGGATGAACAAATCTGCTGTCAGTTGGGAGTTTAGTCTAGTTGTGGAAATTTTTGCCCTTAAGTTCTAGAGATCAGGGAATTCTGTTGAAGTTACATCACTGAGTGAGCAAATGTTAACAACATGTATTTTTTGATTAGCAATGTCAATGAGAAAATTATCCCCATATGGAAAGTGAGTCACTTTGGGACCTAGCCCAAAACTTTTACTGATCCAAAGCAAATTTCTTCATTACCCACTGTATTCATTCCGATAACCTCTCAGTGTGAAAAAGACCTTGGCTTTTATGCTTCTCTGACACTTGTCCATTGGCCCACTTGCTCACTGAGCCAGAAGGAGACTCATAATGACACATTTCCAATGTTTTTTTTATTCCCGGAAGCAAGCCAGACTCATCAAGCCTTAAGACAGAGGCCCACAGCTTATAGATTAGTATTACATTAGGTGACATCTAAATGACAGTAGTTGAAAGAAGCGGAAGACCAGAATTTCCAAATTGTAATGTATAGACCTTGACCAGACGTGTAAATATATGATTGTCAATGTATGGGCAGCTCACTGAAACCACAGAGGCTTCTTTGCTGTCAGTGCTGACACATGCTTGCCAAATTACTTTACTGTGGTAGTGACAGGGCTCAAATTCCTGTCCTCCTTAAACAGTAATCCAGAAGGAAGTAATACCATGTCAGTTTACAGCTAATGACTCCCTTCCTGCTCTCACTGTACCCTGGGGCCTTCAGGCTTCCTGAAGCACTTTGCAACAGCTTAACCCTTTCATTAACCTGTAGGTGGGTATGAACAAAGGGGCCTCCAGAACAGCAGGAACATTACTTTACTCCCTGGACAACACTTTGAGAATAAAAGCATAAAATGGATGAGCTAAAAAAGCTTGAATTTTGCTGAGATTCCAAGTGTTCATTTTAGAACGATTTTTCTCTTCTGGTAATATTAGAAATCTGTTTCAGAGAAAATCTATAGTCTTTTTCAGACAGCAATCTTTCATGATATGGAAGGTACAACTCCATGGATGTGAGTACTCCAATTGTAGAATATTGCATAATAGTCCATTCTCTTTAAGCGAACCTAGACTACCGGGTTTGGCACAATGGGTGTACAACATTCAAGTACATGATGTCCTATCCTCAAGGAATGCTACATCCATATTCTTTCCAACAGAGACTAGTGGATAGCAATCAGAAACAGTTATATTGTTTTTAGTCTTTACACAGTGGGGAGCTAGAGCAGGGCTGAATACACGCCTGCTAGCCTCACCTCTTCAACCCAGTATCTTACCTATGGTGCCAATTGTCACTCAGTGGATAGCAGTCTTGCTTCCAAGTTGTGAGATTGTGGGCTCAAGTTTTGGTCTAGGAATGGAGCACAAAACCTGGCCTGTTATTCCAGAGTGTTGCATTGTTGATGGTTTATTAAAATAATCCCAAGACACTATTTTCAATAAAGGTTTTGTAAGATTTCCAGACAATATTCATCCCTCAAAAGAAACCTTTAATGCTTAAACTCTTTCAGTGCCAAGATTACTCTGCAACTTCTCTTCATACTTTTTGTCCATCCCCCTTCTCCAAAGATATAAAATCCATCACATTTATACCTTCCTTCAGTCTGAAGAAGAGTCATATTCAACTCAAAAAGTTAACTGTTTTTCTCTCCACTGATATTGAATATTCACAGTTTTTATGTGTTTATTGCAGGTTTGCAGAATTTCCACTATTTTGGCCTTGCCTGAAACAGGTCATAATCTAGTTCCTGGCTGAGGGAGCTTGTTGTGTGGAAATTAATTGCTGTGTATCTGACGACAGTGACAGCGCTTCAAAAGTGTTTATTTGACTGTAAAGTGATTTTGGAAATAGTGTACAATGGGGAGAACAGATAAATGAAGCTTACAAAAACACAGTTCGATGAACATCTGGGCCACCTGAGCCTGGGTGTTTCCAGGCCTCTCTGTATTTTATTTCAGTTTTCTACCATGAATCTTGAAATTGCTATTAGCAGTTGTGCAAAATCTGTCTGCTCACGTAGGGGAAGTGAATACGTTAGCACATTTTTAAAAGCAGATTTAGGTAGAGGACCATCTCCCAGAGTTCAACAATATCAACTTCGACTCAGTTTTAACATAGGAAACCATCCTGAGATATTTCAGGAAGAGCAATCACCTCTATAGGGAGGGGTGGCTAATATCATGGCCAAAATGTTAGTTTTATGGAAGGTCTTAAAAGCAGGACAGGAAAGTGGTGAGACAATGAGATTTAGGAAGGGAATTCTAGAGCTTAGGGCCTGTATGGCTGAAAGAATGTTGAAGAGAATAAAGATTTGACAATAGGCCAGAATTTCAGGAATGTAGAGTTGTCAGACAGCTGTAGGATTGGGGAAGATTACAGAGAGATGGTGGGATGAGGCTACGGACAAATTTAAACACAAGAGGTTTGACTTTAATTGGGCACAGGTATTCAACTGAGTGGCTGAGGTGAGTCAAGAGACAAACTGTGACCCTCCAACTCAACCCCTACCTGGTCTTTGCAGGATGAGGTCCATGTAATTTTTACCTCCTGGGTTTCACCTCCCTTGTCAGTCATGGGTTGCCTCATCCTCCCCTTCATATGTTTCTTCTAATGTGGGATGAATTTCTGCTGTCCTTCCTGAATTGACCCCAGAAACTTCTGCCATTGCTGTTCTATTGTCTTTGGAGCAGGGAAGCCAAGGACAGGGAAGTCTATCTTGCTTGTGAGGTCCCAGAGAATATTGCTTCTTATCCTGACCTCAGAACCTGTGAATAAACCACAACAAATCGAGCCACTTCTGTCCTCGAATCTGCTTCCCACTTGCTTCCCAATGGAGCAAAAGCACAAGAACTCAGGTTAGAGTAAAAATTATAGATACGGTATGATCAATGGGTAAGTGATCTGGCCAATTTTAATTCTTCAGGCTCTGCAGTAGAGGTTAGATTTAAAATTGAACCTGTTGGAAGAGTGCAAAAGTAAGTGGCTTGAAAGTTTTATTAAAACACTTCTACATACAGCACTTCCTTATTCAAAGAATTGTGAGTGTAATTTAGGTAGGAGTTTGTGGTTATTAATCCATTTGAAATTGGGTCCTTCAATTGTTGTGAATGATTGCACTGACAACATGTTAAGTGATTCCTAGGTTTTAAGCAGTTATAGTTTCATCAAAAATTGGGGCCTTTAACTGAAGATGTAGCCACGAGTCATTTAGCAGCCTGGGTGAAATAATTAGAAGGGTTCCGTGTGTGGTTGGAAAACCTTTTGCAGTGGATGTGATCAATACTGTGATGTGCCATTGTGCCATTAAACACTCGAAAGTTGCCTGTGTTTGAGACTACTTGTTGCAACGTAAATGCCATGTTAGTTTTCACCTTTTCTATTACCCCAAGCCTAGAGAGAATGTCTCCTTTCACAGTAGTGACAGTGCATAGGAGTAGGAGGCCAGGCTGCGCACAGGGCCTATGAAAGCATGGAGTTTAGTCTGTGTACAGCCATTTCCACAGAACATCATGTAGCCTGAAACTACTTACAGCATTATCAGGTCAAACAAATATTGTCTCCCGCCATTCGGTGGAGTAGATTTGACCCGTTGTTTGTCTAGCCACAGCTTGGAGTTTAGAGCCCGGCCTGAGTCAAAGGGGCCAATGGAAAAAAAATTGTACTTTTGAAAATATGCCATTGTTTTCACAAAAACTACAGGCATGAGTGAGCTTGAAGGCCTTTCTTACACTATTTATTTTGCTGGGACACTGTCTCCTGCTACTATTTGGCTCTTCTGTCATTAAAGCCATTCTTCAATCTCTGTATCATCGGGAAAATGCAGGGAAGATTGCTTGTTTTTGCTTGTTTATGTGGTGTGGGCATCAGTGGCTAGGCCAATATTTATTGTCCACCCTTAAATGCCTTTAAGAAAGTGATAGCCGAATGCTTCCTTGATTCATTACAGTCTGCATGGTGATGCTACATCCACTGGAATTTCACAGTGAATTAATTACATTGAATTGACACCCGGAATCAGACTGGTCTGCCCAAAGAGTCTGTGCTGGCGTTTGTCACCTATATAAGTATGTATCACACTGTACTTCATCCAATCCCCTCAATAATCTTTACTTTCCTTGTCACAAAGATATTAATACATATGGTGGCAAGTTCTTCATTCTAATCATTTTCTGGGTGAAGAAGTTTCCCCTGAACTCCCAATTAGATTTATTGCTGGTTATCTTGTATGTATGGCTACAACTCCTGTGAACTGATTGTGTGGTTGAATGGTTGCTCTAATAATCAAGCACTGTGGGTGGATCTGCTGATGTGTGATGTAAAATAGTGCAATGGGTCAAAACTAATAGTCCCCATGGTGAGCTCAAAACTAATTCCTGAACCAGCTGTAGCTACCCTTGATGGACAGGAACCACATAAATTGCATAAATTTAAGGAATAATCTTTTTTGTAGTTATTATGTGTGGAGGAGGTTGTGCTGGGCCTGACGCCCAATCCTGTATTTCAGAGGATAATGGATGCCAGATCCTGTATTCCATGTGTCGTTTCTCTGTGAGGTCGTCCCTGTTGTTGTCAATGAGTTCTGTTATCTGAGCCTTCACCAGCAGGTAGCGATGGAGAAGAACAGTGGCATCCAGGACTGGGGAGGGATGGATGGATGATTGGTGAAGTAGCAAGCTCTCTAATCAAGCTGTAGAAGACTCTCAAGCCAGAAAGCCCAAGCAGTCGCAAGAAGGAGAAGGAATAGTGAGATGTGGGGACAGGGAGTGAGAAACAATAGCTGCCCTGTGGATGGGTACAGAATTTTGGCTGACAGAAGAGCCCCTCTATTAGCAAAAGAGAAGGAATGGTTACCAAAAACAAGGTAAGCTGCAGGCTTGAAATCTCATGAGAGAAGCCTAGGATAGGGAAGTCTAACCTTCCTTGTGAGGAGCCCAGGAAGTATTTCTGCTTATCCTGATTCCAGAACGAAAGTGAAGAAACTGTAACATGTTAGGCCGTTTCTGCTCTTGAATCTGCTCCCATACTTCCAATTCAGGAAAGGTGTAAGATCTCAGGCTACAGTTAAAATTACAGATAGGGGCTGTTTCAAAGTGAGCTGCCAGAGGTAATAAGTTCCTGTGGTACCTTGAGGAGAACACTTTTGAAGTATCAGGTATTTGGAGGCATTTTGGAAGTGCCGATCCCAAGGCTAGATGTCCAAATCCCTTTAAATAATACACATCTGTCTCACTGCCACCATACTTGCAATAAAGAGGCAAACATGTGCTCCTTCAGTGATTCACTAGATACACAAATTGGTGTGCTAATCAGATATTTAAAGTTTTAGCAAAGATTTGTAACTTGGGTTGTGGGTGAGGTCGTTGACTTGCTCGTCGAGCTGGCTTGTTTTTGTAGTTTTGTCGTTTCAGACGTTTCGTCACCATACTAGGTGACATCGTCAGTGAAGCCTCTGATGAAGCGATGTTATTCCACTCTGCTTGGAAATTATACTGTCCGGTCTGTTGCGGTGAATAGTGTCATTTCCAGTTTTGATCTGTATGGGTTTGTTAATGGACCCATACAGATATATACAAATAGATACGTATACAAGCCCATACAGAGCAAAACTGGAAATGACACTACTCACCACAACAGACCAGACAGTATAAATTCGAAGTGGAGTAGAACAACATTGCTTCAGCGGAGGCCTCACTGAAGACGTCACCTAGCATGGTGATGAAACATCTAAACGAAAACACGCCAGCTTGGCGAGCGAGTCAACAACCTCACCAGTGAGATACGTCAACAGTTAACATGGCACAGTCAGTTCTTGGTCTGTGTGTCAGTCTCAGCTGAAGTGGCACATGGGTACCACCTCACCTTTTGATTGTTGTTCACTCCACATCAACTTTCCAATTGCTATCTCAAAAACGTTGATGTGGAATGTGGGCGAAATCAAGCTCACTGGTGATGTACTTTGCCATACTTGCTGGTATTCTGTACAGTGGCTCAGTTGCTGCTGAGTCAGAATGTTGTGGGTTCAAGTCCTGTTCAAAACCTAAACACAAACATTCAAGGTGACAGTCTGTTGCAGAACTGAGAAAGCGCTGCAACATTGGAGGTACAGCTTCTCAGATGAAAGTTTAAATTGAGGTCCTAATTGCCCTGTCACATAGAAGTAAAAGCTGTCATGACCCTATTTCAAGGGTGAGGAGGAGCATTATTGCTGGTATTGTTGTCGGCATTTATTCCTTAACTATGATCACTAGAACAAAATCTGGTCATTGATTACATTTCACTTTGGGAGATTGCCACACCTATAGAGGTGGTATCTTTTGAATGAGACATCAATGGAAATCCTACCTCCTTTCTAGGTGAATGTAGAAGTCCTAAATCTTTCAATTGATTTAGACCCATACAATCATAAATATGTACAGCTCGGAAACAGATCTTTTGGTCCAACACGTCCATGCCGACCTAATAACCTAAATAAATCTAGTTCCCTTCGCTAGCATGTGGCCCATATCCCTCTAAACCCTTCCTATTTATACGCCCATCCAAATGCCTTTTAAATGTTGCAATTGTTCCGGCCTCCACCACTTCCTCTGGCAGTTGATTCCACGCCCACACCATCCCCTGCGTGAAAAAGTTGCCCCTTTGTTTCTTTATAAATCTTTCTATATCTCACCTTAAACCTATGCCTTCTAGCTTTGGACTTCCACACCTTGGGGAAAAGACCTTGGCTATTTACCTTATCCAGGCCCCTAATGATTTTATAAACCTGTATAAAGTTACCCCTTAGCCTCTGACACTCCAGGGAAAATAGCCCCAGCCTATACAGCCTCTCCCCTTAGCTCAAACCCTCCAGCCCAGCGACATCCTTGTAAATCTTTCTGGAGCCCTTTCGAGTTTAACAACATGCTTTCGATAGCAGGGAGACCAGAATTGCGTGCAGTATTCCAATAGTGGCCTAATCAATGTTCTATACAGCCACAATGATCTCCCAATTTCTGTACTCAATGCATTGACTAATAAAGGCAAACATACCAAATGTCTTCCTCACTGTCCTACCTACCTGCAACTCCATTTTTAAGGAACTATGAACCTGCACTCCAAGGCCTCGTTGTTCAGCAACGCTCTAGATTTGATTTGATTTATAATTGTCACATGCACCGAAGTACAGTGAAAAGTTTTGATTTGCATGCAGTGCAGACAGATCATAACATACAAAGGCATAAAGATCATTGGGTGATTGAACACAGTGAGGCTATGGCTGCAAAGAAGGCATACAAAAAGCAAGATCATCATTAAGTTTGAAATTTGAGAGGGCCATTGAGAACTCAAATAAATGCAGGGAAGAAGCTTTTCTTAAACCTGTTGATAGTACGTGTGTTTGGGCTTTTGTATCTTCTGCCTGACGGAAGAGATTGGAAGTGTTTATAACTGGGATTGGATGGACCTTTGGTGATGTTGGCTGTCTTTCCACGGCAACGAGAAGCGTAGATGGAATCAATAGGTGGAAGGTTGGCTTCTGTATCAGTTTGGGCTGTGTTCACAACTTTCAATAGTTTCTTATGGTCAACATCTTTAAAATAACTAATCTGATCATTATCACATTGTTATTTACAAGAACTTGCAATGTCAAAACTGGCTTGCAAATTTCTTACATTGTCGTAGCAACTGTACTTTAAAAGTACTTTATTGGCTCTAAAGTGCTTTAGGACATCCTGAGATCATGCAAGGGGCTATAAAAATTCAAGGTATTTCTTTTATTATTACTGATACAGTAATATCGGTGTATGTTGATATAATTAATTTAAATAGTGCCTTTAACATAGTAAAATGCCACAACACAATTCTCAGCTGCATTGCCAAGCAATCCATTTTAGCTATTTTTAATTCGTGGAAAAATGATCAGTTGTAGATGAAGGGCTTCTGTGAAATTGTGAAGTGGTGTTGGAATTAAGACTTTCTTAGTGGTCTGGTGTGTGTACTTGTTCTATTGACCCATGTGTGACTGACAGAGCTCAGCAACACAAGAACACCTGCAGTTATAATGATCTCAAACTGCCTTGTAGGTAGCAAGAGAGAAAGACAAAATGACTGGCAATTTCCAGTGATTACCAGCTGCAGCTGGATGGTCTCATTTTCAACAGAAGTATTTTAAAAAGTTTTAAGGCTGAGTTTCACAATCACCTAATTAACCAGTGATCCCTCAGAATAGGGTTTGAACTTTTTATTTGTTAATGCTTCATCAGAAAATGATGACTTTATGATTAATTTTAAAGGCCTTAAGCAAGAACAGAGGGGGGCACAGGGCTGCATGGTGAATTATAAAAATAAACCATCAAATGCCACGGGACACATAACTCAAGTGCGTTGAAGTCATGAATACTTTATTTTACATAAATCACTGGGTCCCAAAGCCATTTCTCCCTACAACAACAGCCTTGGTAAAAAAAAATACTTTCAAGATAATTTCTGTTTCTGGTCAAAAGAAAATGAAATTACTTGGTTGGTTTCTCTTCTAACATGGACAGAGGATGTCAAGGTAATATGCTGATGCAGACTCAGGAAGGTCTGAGGTTCGTGTTGCACTGAGTTAACTAATGTCAGACAAAAGCTATTTGGGATTCTATGATTGTCCCTAGCACCTAGGCTCAGGATAGTCACCATACCTGTTTCACCATTCTGTACTGCTGTTTAGTCATCCCAGCTCATTGGCAAGGCCACTGAGTGACTAAATTGGCACATGTTTTTTGGACTTTGAGGGCCCCTTCCATGCTGTACCTTTCCATTGAGCTCGCTTGCTTGTGATAGACTCCCATTATTCAATAGCCTGCTGACCCTGAAATGGCTGCAGCACTAAACAGGAATTCAGCTCTTGTTGAATCATATCCCAAAAATGTGCTCATGGAAGATCATCTACAATAGATGAATTTCCTAATGGATGCTTAACTTGCTTGGGCAAGTGGGTCTTTGGTTGTTTTTAAACTCTGGTCCCATTAGTGGAGATCTGTAGAAAGGAAACGTGTTGTGATAGAGAATGTACGTTGGGTAGTTAAAAGAGATGGAAGAAAAATTTACAGATGACACAAAGATAGGTGGGTGGACAGGAAGCAATAAGGAAGCTTTGAAAATCTGAAGAACAAAGTTACCTAGGAGTCCCACATCAGGATTCTCTCAAGGTTAATATGCAAGTTCATAGAATCATAACGGTGTGGAAGCAGGCATCCACACCTGACCCTCTGAAGAGCATTCCCCCAAAACCCAGTCTCCTACCTTATCCCTGTAACCCTGCATTTCCCATGACTGATACACCCAATCTACACATCTTTGGTCTGAGGTAGGAAACTAGGGCGCCTGGAGGATATCCAGCAGACACAAGGAGAGTGTGCAAAGTCCACACAGTTGCCCAAGGCTGAAATCGAACCCAAGTTCCTGATACTGTGAGGTGGCAGTGCTAACCACTGAGCCACCATGATGTCCTATTGGCAGTTAAAAAGGCAAATTCAATTGTAGTAGCCATTTCAAGAGGGCTGGAACATTAGAGCAGGAATATACTGCTGATGCTGTATAAGGATGTGGCCAGATGGGATTTGGAACATTGTGAGCAGTTAGCGAGTTTTAAGAAGATTTGTAGCTCAGGTTGAGGTTCTGGATGTGAGTTTGCTCGCTGAGCTGGAAGGTTAGTTTTCAGATGTTTCGTCACCATTCTAGGTAACATCAACAGTGAGCCTCCAATGAAGCGCTGGTGTTGTGTCCCGCTTTCTATTTATCTGTTTAGGTTTCCTTGGGTTGGTGATGTCATTTCCTGTTTTGGTGATGTCATTTCCTGTTCTTTTTCTCAGAGAGCCTTCCAGCTCAGTGAGCAAACTCACATCCATTGTGAGCAGTTTTGGGCCCCGTTTCTGAGGAAGGATATGCTAGCTTTGGAGGGTTCCATGGGAGATTTACAAGGATGATCCCGAGGATGAAGTGCTTGTCATATGAGGAGCAGTTGAGGGCTCTGGGTCTATACTTGATGGAGTTTAGAAGGATGAGGAAAGATCTAACTGAAACTTATAGATTGCTGAGAGCTCTGGATAGAGTGGACACTAGTAGGACTGACAAGGATCTCAGAGTGAAGGGATGACATTTTAGAACTGAGATCAGGAGGGATTTCTTCAGCCAGAAGACAGTGAATCTATGGAATTCATTGCCTCAGAAGGCTGTGGAGGTCAAGTCACTGAGTGTATTTCAACACAGGTTAGATTCTTGATGAGTTAAGGGGATTGAAGGTTATGGGTAGAAGGCAGGAGAATGGGGTTGAGAAACATATGAGCCATAATTGAATGATGGAGCATACTCGATGGGGTGAATAGCTCAATTCTTCTCCGTTATCTTACTGGACAAGGAAGAACTTGCATTTTAGAAAAGTACCTTTCATGGTCTCAGGGTAGTCCAAATCACTTTATAGTTAAAAGGCGTTTTTGTGGACTGATAAATGTTTGAGTGACAATGGGAACTGCAGATGCTGGGGAATCCAAGATAACAAAGTGTGGAGCTGGATGAACACAGCAGGCCAAGCAGCACCTCAAGAGCACAAAAGCTGACGTTTCGGGCCCAGACCCTTCATCAGAGAGGGGGATGGGGAGAGGGAACTGGAATAAATAGGGAGAGAGGGAGAGGCGGACCGAAGATGGAGAGAAAACAAGATAGGTAGAGCAGAGAGTATAGGTGAGGAGGTAGGGAGGGGATAGGTCAGTCCAGGGAAGATGGACAGGTCAAGGAGGTGGGATGAGGTGGTAGGGAGGAAATCGAGGTGCGGCTTGAGGTGGGAGGAAGGGTTGGGTGAGAGGAGGAACAGGTTAGGGAAGCAGAGGCAGGCTGGGCTGATTTTGGGATGCAGTGGGTGGAGGGGATGAGCTGGGCTGGTTTTGTGATGCAGTGGGGGGAGGGGAAGAACTGGGCTGGTTTTAGGATGTGGTGGGAGAAGGGGAGATTTTGAAGCTTGTGAAGTCCACATTGATACCATTGGGCTGCAAGGTTCCCAAACGGAATACGAGTTGCCGTTCCTGCAACCTTCGGGTGGCATCATTGTGGCACTGCAGGAGGCTCATGACGGACATGCCGTCTGAGGAATGGGAGGGGGAGTTGAAATGGCTTGCGACTGGGAGGTGCAGTTGTTTGTTGCAAACCGAGCAGAGACGTTCTGCAAAGCGGCCCCCAAGCCTCCGCTTGGTTTCCCCAATGTAGAGGTAGCCACACCGGGTGCAATGGATACAATATACCACATTGGCAGATGTGCAGGTGAACATCTGCTTGATATGGAAGGTCATCTTGGGGCCTGGGAGAGGGGTGAGGGAGGAGGTGTGGGGGCAAGTGTAGCACTTCCTGCGGTTGCAGGGGAAGGTGCCGGGTGTGGTGAGGTTGGAGGGGAGTGTGGAGCGGACAAGGGAGTCGTGGAGAGAGTGGTCTCTCCGGAAGGCAGACAAGGGTGGGGATGGAAAAATGTCTTGGGTGGTGGGGTCGGATTGTAGATGGCAGAAGTGTCGGAGGATGATGCGTTGTATCCGGAGGTTGGTGGGGTGGTACGTGAGAACGAGGGGGATCCTCTGGGGGCGGTTGTGGCGGGGGCGGGGTGTGAGGGATGTGTCTCCCGCATTTCCCGCAACACATCCCTCACACCCCTATCCCAGGCTCCAAGATGACCTTCCATATCAAGCAGATGTTCACGTGCACATCTGCCAATGTGGCATATTGTATCCATTGCACCCGGTGTGGCTTGCTCTACATTGGGGAAACCAAGCGGAGGCTTGGGGACCGCTTTGCAGAACACCTCCGCTCGGTTCGCAACAAACAACTGCACCTCCCAGTCGCGAACCATTTCCTCCCCCTCCCATTCCTCAGAAGACATGTCCATCATGGGCCTCCTGCAGTGCCACAATGATGCCACCCGAAGGTTGCAGGAACAACACTCATATTCCGCTCGGGAACCCTGCAGCCCAATGGTATCAATGTGGACTTCACAAGCTTCAAAATCTCCCCTTCCCCCACTGCATCCCAAAACCAACCCAGCTCGTCCCCTCCCCCCGCTACATCCAAAAACCAGCCCCGCTCGTCCCCGCCTCCCTAACCTGTTCTTCCTCTCACCTATCCCCTCCTCCCACCTCAAGCCGCACCTCCATTTCCCACCTACTAACCTCACCCCGCCTCCTTGACCTGTCCATCCTCCCTGGACTGACCGATCATCTCCCCACCTCCCCACCTATACTCTCCTCTCCACCTATCTTCTTTTCTCTCCATCTTCGGTCCGCCTCCCCCTCTCTCCCTATTTATTTCAGTTCCCTCTCCCCATCCCCCTCTCTGATGAAGGGTCTAGGCCCGAAACATCAGCTTTTGTGCTCCTGAGATGCTGCTTGGCCTGCTGTGTTCATCCAGCTCCACACTTTGTTCTGATAAATGTTTGGCTCTGTTTAAAAAAGTGTGTAGAGGTGGTCCAGCAACTACAGGCCAGTCATTTTAATCTCAGTGATCAGCATGCTTTTAGAAATGATAAACCAGGACCAACTTAAGTCCACAAATGGAGATTATTTACAGGACAAATTTTGGTGAACTAACTTGTTGGAGTTTTTAATGAGGTAATAGAGAGAGTTCATGAGGATATGCGTACAGAATGAATTTGGTAACTGAGAACAAAAAATAATGTTATTTTGGACTGAAGGAAGTTTTATATAGCATTCTCCATGTTTGAATATGAGACCCCTGCTCTTTCTGTCCCATTAGTGACTTGAATCCTAGCATGTAAGGTACAATTTCAGAATTCCAGAACCATTCTAAACTTGAAAGTGTTGTGAACCGAGGAGGAGGGTAGTGTAGAACTTCAAAAGGATATAGTTCGGTCCAGCTGCTGGACAAGTGTCGGAGGTAATGGAACCCATTCACTGCATTAGCACTCAAGTCATTCTGCATTCTCTGATCACTTTTACCATGTCTCTTTATTACATAACTTTGGACACATTAAGGCTATAAAGCGGAAACCAATATCTACAGACGTTATTATTTTTGTCACTGATGGAACAAATTCACAGTTACAATGTACAGAAAACACAGTAAGCGGAATTCTACGCGTTAATATGTTGCTGTGGGCTGGCTGTTTAAAGTGGGTGACATTTGAAACAAATTGCTGATATATAATGTTTTAATACTCTAATATGAGGATAGATTTTCCACCAAGTCCTCACGCAAAACATGCTCTCAGGCCTATCATGCTCACTGGCAGTCTTCCTGTACATTTTCTAATCCCAGCTTGTTGTGAGGCGAAAGTTAACAACTCTCTAGGCCTGTGCAAGAAATGCCAGGAATTAAAGACTCATCGTTGTCTTAAGTAACCCTGGGAAAAAAATAAAATCATAAAGGCATGTTTTTTCCATTTCTTTCATTTATTAGTTACAAACCATTGGAGCAAGGACAAAGAAATGGCTGTCTGACTGGGCGGAGTAGTTGGAAAAGTGGGGTCATGTGATGAAACCTCAAAAAATATACAAATCAAAGTTGACAACTTAAGGGACATCAAGAACCTCAGTATAGATGAGGATGCGGAAAAGCTACTCTCCCACATTCGCTGTAAAGTGTCAATGACCGAACCAGATGCTCAACATAGATGCAACCCATATGCCCACTATTGATAAGATAAATGCTAATAATAAACTGAATGTTCCCTGTACCTTTTCTGGTCTGCTTGGCTCAGTTGGGAAGACACGGTTGTCTTCCATTCGTGGCTTGGGCTAGTCAGTATTAAAAACAATCCAGAAACCCCACCCTCAAAATCTCTATGCTGCCATTGTTGTTGCTAAATGTTTCCTCTGCATGTGTGTGTGTACATGTGTGTGTGTCTGTGTGTGTGTGTCTGTGTATGTGTTTATGTGTGTGTGTGTATATGTATGGTGCGTGTGTGTGGGTGTGTGTCTGGTGTGTGTGTGTATGTATGGTGCGTGTGTGTGTAGTGTGTATGTGTGTGTGTGGTGTGTGTTTGTGTGTGTGTATGTGTATGTATGGTGAGTGTGTGTGGTATGTATGTGTGTGTGGGTGTGTGTGTATGTGTATGTATTGTGTGTGTGTGTGTGTGTGTGATGTGTATGTATGGTGTGTGTGTGTGTGTGTGTATGTGTGGTATGTGTGTGTGTGTATGGCGTGTGTGTGTGTGGTATGTGTGTGCGTGTGTGTGTGTGTGGTATGTGTGTGTGTGTATGGTGTGTGTGTGTGGCATGTGTGTGTGTGCGTGGTTATGTGTGTGTGTGTGTGTGGTATGTGTGTGTGTATGATGTGTATGTGTGTGTGTGTGTGTGTGTGTGTGTGTGTGTGTATGGTGTGTGTGCTTATTGTCCAGAGAGGCCAGGATTGGCTTGGCTCTGGTGCCCTTAGCTCTGTCTCATCATCTAAGCTCTGATGTGATGGATGGTAACATGAAGGCCAGAAAGCACATGGTACCCCAGGTGCGATTGCCTTGCTTGTCCCTGCGAAAGCCAATGTTTTCAAGATAGAAAAAGTTGGAATAGAAATGAAAACACGGGAAATAAAAACATTACATGTCCCACTACCATGTCCTATCATTATCCCCAGTGACACATTGTCTAGCAACTGCTTAACCTATGTGGAGCATTTCTGTACGTTCAGAGGTTGATTCATTCAGAGACTGTTTAATGCTGCAGTTATACATTTAATCACTTGTAACTGGCATGGGAAGGAACAGGATAGCTTTCTGCCCGACATTAGTTTTTGGTCCTGGTTTGGCATTTCCGTTCTTTCGAATAGCGACGTACCAGTTCCTTTCCAGATATTCCTTAGACTTGTAAGTGTTATAACCATTCTCCTCTAATGTTTCGAGGAAGAGACATTCATCTGTCAGGATCAGCTGTATGGGAAAAATAAGGAGAAACAATTAATAATGAAAAGAGCTCCCCCCAATGGTGTAGTAGGTAATAACACTGCACTGGTATGTCATGGATCAGGAAGATCCCAATTTAAACACAGGAAGTAAAATAAAAGTGCATGAACCTCGCACCATTTAAGGCAACAGAAAGAGATGGTCAGAAGTCTCAAGGGGCCAACACAAAGAATGGTTCACTCAATACGTCTGAAAGGTTGCAAACAATTCAGATATTTTTGTCTTTTGCATATGCACCGGATTCTGCTTTCGTTGGGAACAGGGATGTTCGTGGAGCCTGCTCTTCACACTGTTTGTTTAATGGTCCACCACTGTGGATATGGCAGCACCGCGGAGCCTTCCTCTGATTTCTCATTTAGCATACTGCTTCTATTGCTTGGCACACCCGCATTCCCATGTTGTGGCTTTGCCGGTTTAACACCACACTTTCAACTGCATCTTGCGATGCCCCTTGCATGACTTTCTGCATCCCTCGTAAGGCAATAGGTTGTAGTTGAGAACAATTCTGCAGCTGCTGATGGCCAACAATGTCTTAGGGGTGCAGAATTCTGTGCTGCTCTCTTTGTTCTGAATTGATCCCATTTATTACACAATGTAATAGGAGCTGTCCTCAGTTTGCAGATGGGACTCAGGACTCCACAGGAACAGTACGGTGGTCATTTGCAGAACACAGCAATCATCCTAATCCAAAATCTAATCCCAAAAACAGACTGTTTCCTTCCAATGGTAAGTATCCAGAGACCAAGTTTTAAGGTGATTGATGATGAATAAGTGGTGAAAGTAGTGTTTAGGACTTGGAAATGCACTATCTCTTAGGCAGCAGATTCAAATTCAGTGGTCACCTTCAAAAGGCTATCAGATAAATACTTGAAGGGTAAAGAAGTGAAGGGGAATGGCAAAGGAAGTGAAACAAAAATAGAAATTCCTGGTCAAACTCAGCAGGTCTGGAAGCCTCCGTGGGAAGAAAGCAGACTTTACATTTGAGTCTGATGACTCTTCATCAGAGCTGATAGCAGCTAGGAAATCTGGTATTTGTGCTGAAGACAGTGTTAGTTGGGCAGCAGAGGTGAGCAAATAGGTGGCGATGGAGTCCAGAGAAAGAGAGAGCGAGAGAGAGAGATAAAAGGGGCAGGTAAACAAGGGGATTGTGGATAGCAGGCCAGGACAGAAAAGAAGCTGAATAAATAAGAATGAGAACTGAGAGTATCAGAGAAAGGCTGGTCTATGCTGAAAGCAAACCATGTAATGGATAATAGGCTTGAGAATGAGTGACAATCAGTTGGGTGTGCTAAATGCAACCCATTGTCATAAAGACTGGGTCTGGGGTGGGAGCAAAGAAGGATGAAATCAGGCTCTAAGACTTTGAGTCCCAGATGCCGCATGGCTCCCATGTGAAAAATGAGATTCTGTTCTTCCAGCTTGCGCTGACGCTCATTGGAACACTGCAACAGGCCTGCCTTATAAAAGTTGGCATGAGAACACGGTGGCATGTTGAAGGGGCAGGCAACGGGAAGCTCAGGGTCATTTTTAAGACAGAAAGTAGATATTCTGCAATGCTGTTGCCCAGTCTGCAATCTGTCTCACCAGTGGAGAGAAGGCCGTACGGAGTACAGCGAATATGGGAGGCGAGATTGAGTAAAGTGCAGGTTAATCGCTGCTTCACCTGGAAGACATATCTGGGACCTTTGATACTGAGGAGGGAGGAGGTAATCAGGCAGGTGTCACAGCTTCTGTGATTGCTCGGAAAGGTGCCATGGGAGTGTGGGAAGGTGTTGGGAATGGAGGATGAATGGACCAGAAGGCTGACAAAGGAGGGGAGGGGAATATGCGTCTGGTGGTGGCACCTCACTGGAGATGATGGAAATGGCAACTTACAATCCTTTGGATATGGAGGCTGATGGAGTGGTGGGGACTCAAAGGACTCAACAGTCATTGTGGGAGGGACAGGAAGGGGTGAGATCAGAAGTGCGGGAGATGGGTCCAATGCAGCTAAGACCCTATTGACTGCGGTAATGGGGAATCCTTGGTTGAGGAAGTAGCTGGACGTTTCTGATGCCAAACCCCCCTGCAGAAAGTGGCTTTGTTGGAACAGATATAATAGAGACAAAGAAACAGGGAGAATGGGTGTGAGGATGCATAGGTTACTGCGGGAGTCAGTGAGTTTGTAGTGGATACTAACGGCCAGCCTATCCCCAGAAATGGAAACAAAGATGTCAAGAAAAAGAGGGGAGGAGTTGGAGATGGAACAGGTGAAGTTGAGGACAGGGTGCAAATTGGCACCCAAATTGATAAATTTTGCCAGCACTTATGTCCTGGAGAAACAGTTATGGGTAGGGATCCGATTACGATTGGAATAGGGAAGTTTCCATGTACTCGACAAAAAGATAGGCCTAGATGTGGTACTCATGGCCTTCCACCTTTGACATGATGAAAGTGAAAGGAGTTAAAATAATTCTGAGGAAGCTCTAAAACCAGGTTAAACTGGTTCTAAAACCAGTTCTGAGGAAGGGTCACGGGACCCGAAATGTTAACTCTGTTTTTTCCTTCACAGAAACTGCCAGACCTGCTGAGCTTTTCTAGCAACATTATTTTTGTTCTTGAGTTAAAATAGTAGTTATTCAAAGTGAGGGTGAACTCGGTCGGGCGGAGGAGGGTGGATGGGGATGGTTCAGGCCTTCTTTCCAGCAAGAAATTGAGGGCCCTGAGTCTATCCTGATGGAAGATGGATTTGTAAAGGGATTGCACATCCTAGGTGAAGAGGAGATGGCTGGAACCTGCGAACTGGAAATTATGAAACTGACTTAAAGCATCAGAAGAAATGTGGATGTAAGTGGGGAGGGACTGGACATGGGGAGAACTAAAACAAGTCAGAAGAAACTAACTGCATTGTTCTGCAATGATCAGCTGCAAACAACTTCCTTCCCTGTTGTATTATGTTATGATGAGGGCCTTGGGACAGAGATAATGTCCCTACCTCTGGCCAGAATGATCCAGGTTCAAGACCCACCTGGCCCAGAGGTGTGACAGGATATGTCTGAACAGGCTGATGGAAGTAGTTAGTTATCTATGATTCTAGCGTTGACCCACTGCCAGTGCAATGTGATTTAAGTGTAGCCACTGTTGCAGGACAAAAAGACAGCAGGAACTTGAATTGGACAGCAGACACCATTGATCCTCTTTCCTATACTATCAGGCTGTAACTGATTTGTATCTCAATACAACCTGCCCAACTTGCTTCCATTTCCTTTTACACCCTATGGTAATAAAACTTTAACAACGTTTTGAAATTTTCCATTGACCTAGATTTTTGTTTTCATTTGTTTACAGGCTACAGGTTAGGCTAGCACTTCTTGCTCATTCCAGTTTTCTCTGGGGAAGATAGTAGTGGTGAGCTGCTTCCTTGAGCCACTGCAATCCAAGATAGGGTACACCCATAATGTTGTGAGGAAGCGAGTTCCAGGAATTTGACTCAGTGACAGCAAAGGAATGAAGATTTAGTTTCAAGTCAGGATGGTGTGAAGTTTCGAGGGGAATGTTTTGAGGCTGAGCATTTCCAAATTTTCACAACCTGTTGTGCAAGGAATTCCTTCTTGGTATCGACCTGGAAGTATATCATTCAAATATTAAGGTTTATGCTCCCATGTTCTGGACTCTCCCACCAATTGTTCCTCTCTATCTAGCCTGCCAAACTCTAACTCTCTCAAATTCTCAACAACTCATTAGCTCGCGCCTTATTCTTGTATATTTAAGTGAGCACAGTACCTGCTGTATAAGCCTGCCCTAGCAATTTAATGCCAGTGTCATTCTGATTGCTACAGAGCTACAGTTGGTTTCCAATCGCCTTCAATCTGCTTGGGCAAGGGAGAGAAGGGAAAGGCCGTCTGGGTTCTTGTCAATGAATGTCACAGTGAGCCTATTTGTAATCGGGCTGGCATGGAAGATGAGGGCAGGATGAACTTAAATGTGATGCTCCCACTCACTGTTAAATGACCTGCCAGAGATCGCTAACAGGACTTATATACAAATTCCTTCAAAGTGGTAATGAAGCAATTGCTGTCAACTATAGAATGATAATACAGCATGCGTCAGTGCTTTTAGAGAGGGCAAAGAACAGTTTGAGGAAAATGCAATCTCAACAAGTAACAAATTGATTTTATTCTGAAATAAACACAGGCCTTAGTGTGGTAAGTGGAAGTGCAGAAGAGAACAACCTTGGGAGATTGGACTTAAGATACCACCCTTTGATTGTTTCTAAGAAATTGTTTACATACATGTGTATAGGCAAACAGCTTAATACTTATCCCAAAATTTGGGAGCACTGCCCAAATTCTTTGTCTGGAATTATGACTTAGGAACAGAATATTAGGAACAGAATCAAGCTGGCTGTTAGAACATGTACATTTCATTCTGTGATATTAGTAAGAAGCATATTTTCCTATTTGTTATATTCATGCAAAATGACAGATACTTAACTTTAACCCTTGTTAAAATAGTGGAGGACCTTTTATATGAATCGATGAATGCAGTTATTAACGATAGCAATTTCAGTTGCATTGTTGGGGCAACATGCACATGATCTTTCTTAAAATTACAATGCACTCCTTTTAGGTAAATGGAAGGAGTGGGCCATTAGTCCCTTCAATCTGTCCCACTATTCAATTTGATCACTTAACTTAAGATTTAACTTTACTAATCTGCCTTGGTCTCATGAACCCTAATTTCTTGCCTGACAAAAATATCTACCATAAATAACAAAGATACATTGGTAATATTTAGTGCTCAGGTATCAAAAACATTAAGCTTTACCAGCCTTGTCACATAACAATTTCATGAAACCAGTTTCACAGAGAAAGTTTCACACGTTTAAGAATTGTCTGGTTTCTATTCTTGTGACAAAAGTGAATAACCTCATTATATTCCATTTGCCACCTGGTTGTTCACTCAATTTAATCTGTATCTCTTTCCTGCTCCCAGTCCCTGAGGCAGCTATTTATGATGTTACTTTGTGGTGTTAATATGCTCATACCATCACCGTATCGTTACATGTGGCTTGAGAGTGTAATGGCTTCATACTTCATCTTATCTTGGGATCACTTGAAGCGTGAGTTGCTATTGGAAGCATGCTGCTCAGTTGTAATCTTATTTAGCCCAGGCAGTGATATCATAGAAGGATATCATCACAGTATCCCTACATTGTAGAAGCAGACCGTTCACCCCTCTGAGACCACACTGACCCGCTGAAGACCATCAAATCCAGAATCCATTTCCCTTGGCTATTCCACCTAACCTGTATGTCCCAAGACAGTATGGGCAATTTAGCATGGCCAGTCCATCTAACCTGCACACCTTTGGACTGTAGGCGGAAACTCATGCAGACACGGGGAGAATGTGCAAACTTCACACAGGCTGGAATCGAACCTGAGTCCCTAGCACTGTGCCACCCCCTGATGTGCCTGTAAATATAATGTTTACATATGTTATTTAGCTGTAATAAACATCTGTTGGATTTTTTAGTACCGTATTGTTTATACTTAATTTCTTATGTTGTGAGAGATAACATAAACTTCCTGTATCAGGTACGCTGATAGAGGCTAATCCCTAGTATGGAGTAATAAGTGTTGATTAAAGCTAGATTTAATGTAGAGGCATTACATTTCTGTCAAACACAGGTTCATTTCTCTTCAGAAACTGATGATTTACTGACTTGCACTGCTGTAACATTGTTTGACTCCGTCTGTGCCTCAACTGAAATCCTTACCTATGTCTTTCTTTATATCTATACCAGGTTATTATAATGCACTTCCTGGTGACTTCCCATCTTCTACAGTCCTTCACCTTGAGGTCATTCAAAATGCTCCAGCGTATTCATAACTACTTGTCATGTTTGCCATCCTCCTGACCTCACTGCCTACTGTCATTCCTGACTTGGAAACACACCTTCAAAATCTAATTCTCTGTTTCAAACCCTTCCATGCTCTCAATCTTCCTAGCATTGTAACTTAAGCCATGCATACGCCCTCTAGGATCCTGAGCTCATCTAACTCTGGCCTTTTAGGTATGCAAGGGAGTGAAAGATCGAGGGAAATTTAGATAGAAATTCCAAACATATCGTCCATGATCTTATTAAATAGCAGAGTGGGCTCAAAGGGCTGAAAGATCTTCTCTTGCTTCTTGATCATCCGTCCTTACAAACCTCCGATTTTAATCACTACATCATGATGACCGTACCTCCAGATGAATAAGTGCAAATCTTTGGAATCTCCCTCTTAATTCTCTCCATCTAATTCTCCTTAAAGATGCTGCTTCAAAACTTACTGTTTGAACAAATCTTTAGTCATCTATCTGAATATTTCCTTCAGTGTCAATTCAGTTCAATAACATTTCACGAGCTAAATACTCTATATAAATTCAAATTGCTGTCATAATGAACTTCATCATTGCCTCTGTTTCCTTATCCAAGTGGACATGATTCCTCTGTGAACCTTGACTTTATGGCTTGCTGCTCTTAGCTCAGCAAGCTTATTAAAAAGCTGGGAGATAAATACAAGGACAGAGACAGTATTCAGTTGGCTTAGTCTGATTTGTATCTGAACTTCATTTAGATTATTTCTCAATACATTTGCCTAACAAAATACAATTGATATCAGTCATAAAGTTGTACAGATCAGGAAGCTAAGTTAAGCAAGGTGGGACAAACAGTTTGTGCCTGGATGATGTTAATATTACCTGGGAGTTTCAGTTCTTGCAAGCAATCAAACAGCCTCTATAAAATTCATATTGTGCTTGACAGTGATGTCTTTTCTGGAGTTCCTCATGAAGCCTCATAAGCCCTAATTTTAACCCACCCCTGCTTGGCAGAAATGGTTGTGGTCATAGGGTTGGAGGCACAGTTAAAGCAGCCATACACCCCTCCAATGTCAATGCTTTCTCACCTGGTCTTCCAAGTCTAACCTGTTTTTATTTGAAATAAGTGGCCTATTCAGAGGATGTCATCAATAGCCAATCCACAAATTTAGCCAGGACTGGGAAAATGTGATGATGTTTTTGTCAGGCCGGATCCGTAAGAGTGAATTCATGGTCTGGAACAGGCCCATCAATGTACATTTTAAAATTTGATTTTCAGGTTCTTTATGGGGCAAGGAGGAAGATCTTCAAAGTGCATCATGTCGTTTCCTACTCTGACAATGGCTTCCACTACCTCTAGTATTGATCCTCTCCCTCTTCCCACTTCCCCCGCTCCTACACATCAGTTAGGAATCCTCTTCCTTTAACTGTGACTTCCCAAAGGATTATCGGGGACTGCATCTTCCTGAATTACTAATCATATGGCAAATTGCCCAGTTACAGGTCACAGGGAAAATCTGTGTAAGTTCAGTTCAGTCATCAGCTAGGCCCCAATGTCCTTAGATTCTTCTGGTACCCCAACCATTCGTCAGGGAGTTGGCAGAGCCTGTAAGAGCCTATGCATTTTTAGTGAAATAGTGGAGATTTGTGAGCATCCAAACTGGTGAAGGATCAGTTTTTGTGAAAGGAGGACGGTGAGCAAATTGACAAGGAAGCTTTTTCCTCAACCCTGTCTGCACTGCACACCGTGATAATAAACTATTTTTGAGCAGAAACAAGGCAAAACCCCACCATTACTGGGAGTTGGAGCATGTTTCCTGGTTAAAAGGTTGCGACGTGAATAGATATATTCATTCTAGCAATTGTGGCTTTGATAGTTGCTTTTTCCCAGAGGGTCTGTCCAGTTTGTTTTGCTTTTTGTTGTGAGGTGGGGTGCTGGGGGAAGGGGCTGTAGCTTTCCTGAGCTCAAAGAGGACAGGTGAGTCCTGTTTCCTTTGTCTCATTACAGTAATTTACAAAGACGTTGCCTCCCCTATATTTATCTCTTAGAGTGGAGTCAAGCTGTGGGATGTGATTAATGGCATGACAGGAAGGAACAAGAGAATAGAATTGCAAGGAAGGAAAGCAAAGAGAGGGCGGGTTGAGAGAAGGAAGCTGTAATGGACAAGTGTGTCATTGTAAAGGGCCCTTTGTGATCAATGTATCAGACAGCACATACATCTGTTTCAACTGTGGTAAAGGAGAAGTTAAGAGAACACCTGTTTTAGTGATCTTTGTCAGATACTAAATTTTGGCAGAAGAATTAGAAGAACGTCTCTACTCTTCTTTGAGACAGTGCCACAGCGACTTTGCACCAAGCCCCAATTTGTGTCTCAGCTGAAAGACAGCGCCTCCACGTGGCACTCTGTCAGTATTGCATCAGCACTGTCCATCTGGATTGGATAACCCAGCCAGACTAGTCTGAGGTGGGAATTTTGTTCCATCCCCTCACCTATCCATTGTTGATCCACACTGCTAGACATATTCTAAAATCTTGCCTATTAGTTGCCATTCACCAGCAAGTTTATTGAATTAAGAGTCGAGCTGGAGAGATGTTGGACTTCACACATTTAATGCTTTGTCTCCCTCTCCCCTTGCATATCTGAAGGGCAGGGATAAAGGCATTAGAAATAAAAACAGAAGTTGTTTTCTGAAACAGAAGAGTCACTGAACTCAAAAACTCTGCTTTCTCTCCACAGCTGCTGCCAGGACTGCTGAGTTTCTGCAGCAATTGTTGTTTTAGTTCCAGATCTCCAGCAGTTCTTTGTTTTATATTAAAGCATTAGAGTTCTCTTAACAGCTCAGGTTCGAGTGAGAAAGTGGGGGAGATCAATAGAGGTTACTGCTCTGAGTTGCTGTCATTGAAATGTAGAAAACATGGGCAGCAGTAGGACTTTCAGCTCTTCGAGACTGTCCACCAGTTAATTATGATCATGGCTGGTCATTCAACTCAATAGCCTGTTCCTGCCTTCCCCCCATAGCTTTGATCCCTTTCGCCCAAAATACTACATCCATCTTTTTTAAATCATGCAATGCTTTGGCCTTGAATGCTATGTGTTGTAGCCAAAGACTCATCAGTATCTAGGTGAAGAGCTGTCTCCTCATCTCAGTCCTCTCTCCTCATCTCAGTCCTGAATGACCTACACTGTGTAGCCTCAAACTATGACCCCTGCCATTGGGAACAACCTTCCTGCATTTGTCCTGTTTAGTCCTGTTAGTATGTTACAGGATTCTATGAGATTCCTACACCCCCTCCCTTATTCTTCTGAACTGCAAAAAGTGTAATCCTCATATATCAGTTCTACCACCCCAGGTAAATCTTCGCTGCACTTCCTTTATAGCAGGATGTCCTTCCTCAGCAAACCTTATTGGAAATTTGTTTTTCATGATGATAGCGCCAGGTTTAATTGAGTTGGTGTTTTAGTTGAATTCATTTAAACAGGCTAATAAATGTAAAGCAGTGGATGAAACATTTGCTAGGACAATCAGTAAGGTTGCTGGCATTCAGTGTCAAGAATCGTGAATGAAGATAGAGTTGTCATTTGGTTGAAATACTGAAGGATGATCTAAACCTGATGAGTCAATGCCTTGCAACAACAACAGGCCACGTATTCATATAATAGTTAACAGCATGTGGTGCTGGAGGAACACAGCAAGCCAGGCAGCATCAGAGGAACAGAAATGGGGAAATTCCTGAAGAGAGGATCTGACCCAAAACGTCAACTTTCCTGCTCCTCTGATGCTGCCTGGCCTGCTGTGTTCCTCTAGCTCCACTCTGTATTATCCCTGATGCCAGCATTGGCAGTTCTTATTATCTCTGAATGACATATTCATGTGTCGTGGCTTTAGTTTAATCAAACATCTCAAGGCGCTTCACAGGAACATTATACAACAGAGTGTGCACTGAACCACATCAGGAGATGTTAAGTCAGGTGATCAAAACCATGTCAAATTGGCAGATTTTAACAAATGCTTTAAAGGAGGAAAATGAGGTAAGAAGGAGAGAAGAGGAGATGTGGAGAGGAACTTCTTCAGTTTGGGTTTATAAAACTGAAGTACCTGCGCCATTGTCGGAACAATGATGGTTGAGAATGAGCATTGGCAAGTACGAAACATAAATGTTTCCGATTTGTTTGGGTCTCTGCCTATAGATTAATTGCACCTTGTGGCAAATGGTTAATGTAGAGAGCTACTTCCCACTTAATTGCAACATAGATTCTTCGGGATCTTGTCAGGCCAGATGTGAGGAAGATGGTTCCTCTCATGGGAGAATCCTGTTGTAGGGATCATTGTTTAAAAATAAAGATTTGTCCATTTAAACAGAGGTGAAGCTTTTTTTCCTCACAGTGGTCTGGGGGTCATGGGAACTCTTTTCCTGAAAAGGTGAGAAGGCAAACTCTTTAAATCTATTAAATGCAGATGCGATACATTTTTGATATGCAAGGAAGTAAAAGGTTATCTGGGTGGGGGGAGGTCATGGAATTGAGGTTACAATCAGATCAGCTGCAATCTTAAAATCATAGAGTCGTAAAGCACAGAAACAGGCTTGCCGGCCCGAAATGTCCATGACGACCAGGTGTCCTAAACTGAATTAGTCCCATTTGTCTGTGTTTGCCCCATATCCCTCTAAACCTCTCCTGTTCATGTCCCTGTCCAAATGTCTTCTTTTTCATTTTGTTAGAAATGAATCTTATTAAATGTTATTAAATGGTAGAGTGGGATCAAGATGCTGAATAGCCTATCCCTTCTCAGCTGGGGAGTAGCACACTGACATTTTCATTTCTCTGCCGTTGGTTGTTCTACCATTAGCTGCCAGGGCCTAAAACTCAGGAACTCCCTCTCTGATCTTTTCCATCTCAACATCTGTCTGTCTCCTCCTTTAAAATGCTCCTTTAAACAGGCCTCTTTGGCAATGCTTCCAGTCACCTCTTTTAATATCTCCTCTTTGTGAATCAGAGACCAAAGAAGCACCTTGTGATGTTTTAAACCACACTGAACATGTTATGTCAATGCATAACTGTTCCATGACTGTCATGCTGTTTTCCAGAGACTAGATCCTGAAGGTGAAATCCTGGAACTCTGTTGCTAACAGCAGTGTGAGTATACTGCAATAGTTCAGGAAGGTGACTCTCCACCACCATCTCCAGGGCAGTGGGGGATGGATTAACAAATGCTGGTCTAGTCAGTGACATCCGTGTCCTGTGGAAGAATAAATATGAAAAGGGATACTGCCTGGATTTAAAGTGAACAATACAAATTAATAATGGGCCCTACAATGCTTCCAGGAGTTTAATGGTTCAATGCTGCAAACAGGTTAACTGATCCACACAGCCTGAGAGTTGATCATGTTTCATGTTTGTGAACAAGTTTCATTTTTCCTAATCTCAAAATCTTCAATTTTTTTGCTATCAGAAGAAACCCTGCAAATTCAGGGGTATCATGTGATCTCAGATATTGTACAGGTGAAGGGACAATAGGCAGCATTCTGTATCCCAAAATTAGGGAAAGGATATGTACAGCCTAGGCACGATTGCTAATCATGATTAAATCACCTTATTGAATAGGGGAGTAGGATTGATGGGTCAAATGGCCTACTCCCATTCCTATTTCGTATTATGAACAGCTCACACCCAGAGATTCACATGCAGGCATTAACTTTCAGGATAGAAAGGGAGTAAGCAAGATCCCAGTTGGGAATCCATCACTAAAGAATTTGATGAGGGCTGTCTTATTGAGTAACAGAGATACAGCATGCAATAAACATTCAAATATGAAAAGTGAGCAAAATACAATAGGGTATCGACTTACTGAGGAATTAAGTTGTCCCATTTCGCTCATTGCTAGGTAGCGCCCACATTCAACCCCTTGAATCGACACCACTCCTCTACTTACAGCCTGCAGCTGGAGCCGAACTGGAGAGGGAAGAATTATATTCAGGATGACGTAATCACACCTAAAGATACACTAAACGCAGAGTTCCGGCATTCTGAACTGCCTTCACTGTTCACGTACCCCTCTAATGAGAGAAGATCCCATTCAGGAAAAATTTCATCTGCATCAACATCTTGCATGCTCTATGAAAAGCATGTTGTAAAGACAAAATACTAAACCACGAGGTAGCCTCACCATAACTCAGAGTGAATTATGCCATAGAGTCATCCTGTTTGGAAACTTTAATAAGATTAAACAATGATGATTTGTCCCTACGGCTTTGGGAGATCACAGCATTTGATGCAGCTGCTTTGATTGTTTCTGACTGTTTTCTTTCCTTACTGCAGACTGCTGTTCAAATTCACATACTGACACAGAGAGAGAGAGAGAGAGAGAGAGACAGAGAGATAGAGACAGAGAGAAATGCGAATGAGATAGAGAGAGCAGAGAGTAAAAGTGAGCAAGAATTCCCTCAGCCTGGGTTGCATTCATATCAGGTTATGGAGGCAATTCTAAAAATCCAATTGGGCCAGTATGCAGTTCGCAGTTTGATACTTGACTTGTGATTTAATGTTGCTGCAAATGTTTCCAGAGGCCAAAAGTACTCAACAATAAGGAGTTAATATGAGCTGCTGATTCCACGAGGAAGGTCGAGGAAGGTCCTTTTAGCACTTCCTGTGGCCCAGTTGGAAACGTATTAGTGACCCTACACCCGAAAGGGATTCCTGGTCTCAAACAGACCTTCGCAACTCCCCTCCTCCCCTCCACCTGCCCTACCCTACCCTCTCCCCAATTGATAGTTTCTCTCCTATCCCATACCAAACAGTAAAATCTCCAAACCAGCTACCCCAGCTTAGCCCAACCTCACAAATCAATCTCAGATTCACCCCTCACTGAATTCGCAAGCCTACCACCCAAGCTCAGTCCCAAATGTCTGACATAACCCCAGACTTGATTGTCAGTCTCCCCACCCATCTAACTCAATCACCAGCTGCCACTCACTCAGACCCTCGCCTGTCCTGCACTCACCCCAATCCTAACTGCCGGGATTGCCTCCTACCTGCCCATCAGATGGTCTATTTGGCCGACTGCTGGGTGGGAGACAGAGCTAAAGCCAATAATAAAACAGAGCCAGTAAGATTAATGGGGCATCATTGCCCCTGGGCTTTGGCCATTTTTGGCTTCACGTTCACCTCCCCTTTCCCTTCACTTCCTCCTCTCCCCCACTCCCAATATAAGTAGCAGTTATCCAGACTATGGAAATGCATGAGCTGATCCAGATGAAATGAGGAATTGCATTAACTGCATAGTCGCATAAGCTGACATTGTTCCCAGGGATGCACAAATGGAAAATTATCCCTTGGGAATAGAACCCGGATGATGTAGGCTTGGGAGAGGAAAAATGATAAAAAAAGACAACTGATTTGAATTTAAAGTTTAGCATTTAAGACAAAGATTGATAGATATGTAGATGTTACAGCTGCCAAGGGTATTAGGCAGTGCGGGAAAATGGATAGTGTGGGAAAATGACTGAGGGAGAAAATCAGCCATGATTAACTTGAATCATGGGCCTGAGGGGCTGAATGGCCTAAGCCTGCTGCTATTTCCTTTGTTCCTTGTGCTCTTACAGAGAATAACAGTCAGCTTCATCTGTGAAAACTGCATAATCATTCTCTTGTAAATTATAAATGCTTTAAAAAAATGCTCAAATGATTGTACTGAGAAACTAACAAGGCATTAGCGATTTCATTTCTTTGACCCCCTAAAACACCACTGGAAACCTTGTTCTCCTGACTGCTAAGAAGTCCTTAGTGAATTGAACTTGGAAAGTTTCAAAGCAGTTGCCAAGCGACACAAGCCCAAACACACACATAAACACACTTTAACAATGCAGTATACATGAAGGCTAAAAAGAATTCTCACTGTATGCATCGCTGCGGTCTCTCGTCCCCTCTACTTGTCCGTCAGGGAGAATTCGAACAAAGTAACCTCCATTTGCACAGTACAAGAGCTTTGGGTCTTTGTAGTTCACGAGAAAGTGATTGAAGGAATTGGACAAGTCTGATAAACTTGTCACAGTTCCAGCATCCATGTTGCCTCCAGCACAGTGTTCATGTGGCTCTTCTCCCCTGCAATAAATCAATGGGCATATAACAAACAGTGCACTTTAAGGAATGCCAGTTTAGGAAACAAAAAAAACTAGGAATTTGAAGTCTACATCACAACTATATTTATACATTTTCTAGGTTTTTTTTCATTCCGAGACCTATTCCGCCCCTCTTCCACAAGCTGTTGTATCTTCCCCAGATAGTTCACAGGTACTGGCAAGCTGCTCAGCAGCAAAAGGCATCACATTCATGTCTGATCTTTTAGTCATCACTCACACACACACACACACACACACACACACACACACACACACACACACACACACACCTTAGATATGGGCGAACAAACACACAAATTTTCTCGAAGATTCCAGTAACCTGGGTAGGAAATGTGGGTGATTTTCCCTGAGTTTATTCCAGCCTCTAGTCCAGCTGCAGTATGTAGTGTAAAGGACTGCAGCAACTTATCAGGGTATCTACAACAGGGGCATCCCAAAGCCATGATCTTCAGCACTGGGAGGGGCGAAGGTAACACGTACGTAGGAAAACCATTCATTTCCAGTTTCCTTCCATACCACAACTCATTCCAACTTGAACATTTATTGCCACTGTTCCTGCTTTGTCAACCCCAAATTAGCAGCACTGCAGGAACACCTTCAACCACATGGACTGCCACATTTCAGGAAGATGGTTCACTACCACCTCCTCAATGGCAAGTGAAGGTGGGCCACAAAGTGCTAGTGGGCCGGAGGCATTACCGCAGTTCAAGAAGGCAGTTCACCACCACCTTCTCAAGGGTAACTAAGCATAGGCAATAAAATGCTAGCCCAGTCAGTGACGTCCACATTCCACAAATGAATAAAAGAACCCTGGCAAACAGCAATAAATACAGTTTAGACTAAAAACCTATTTGAGACTGAATGGAAGACAGGTAAATCAATTTTATTTGTAGGCATGAGTTCAATGTGGAAGGAGGTGTATTTCGCTATCAAAGCAGCCCTACATGAATGTCGTAATTTTGTTTAAAATAAAAACTTACTGATCAGGCAGTCAGCCAGAAGTGAATTGAACCAGATGTTGAGATTTATACCAATGAGGGGCACTCGTTTTAATGTAAAAAGCAACAAGAATTTAGGGCAAAAATTAATTTCTTTCAAGACCACAGGAGTTCTCCCCACTGAACTGATCCATATTTAACCCTTAGCCAGAATTACTCAAACAGATCATCTGGCCATTAATCACATTGCTTTTTGTGGGAGTTTGCTGCACACAAATTGTCTACTTTATTTATGACATTATAGGACTATTACAGTCAATTGACTCAATTACCTAAATGATTCAAGGACATCAAAAGAACTGTGGAACTCCAAAATCTTTCTTTCTATTGAATAAAAATCAAACTCCATTCATATAATTTTTTAAAATACGAAGTCTGCAAAAAAAGAACTTGACTCATTTAAAAAAGTGACTGTGCTGGCATTAATTGTTCATCCTTAGTTGCCCTTGAGAAGGTAGTTGTGAGCTGCCTTCTTGAATTGCTGCAATTCATTTATCGAATCATTGAGTCATGTCGCAACATTACTGAAGTTTCTCATTCTTGGAGTTATTGTTTAAATCGCTTCTGCACTCTATCCAGTGCCTTCACATCTTTCCTATTATGTGGCTCCCACAATTAGGATGCTGCTTGGCCTGCTGTGTTCATCCAGCTCCGCACTTTGTTATCTTGGATTCTCCAGCATCTGCAGTTCCCATCATCTCTCTCTACTATACACATTATTCCAGATGAGACCTAACAAGCGTCTTGTACAAATTCAACATCATCTCCTTGCTCTTTTACTCTATGCCCTTGTTTATAAAGCTGAAATCACTGTATGCTTTATTAACTGCCCTCTTCACTTGCTCTGTCACCTTCAATGATCTGTGCACATATACAATGAGGTATATCTGCTCCTGCACTCAATTTAGAGTTGTACCCCCATTGTATATTGTCATTTAGTGTTCTTCCCATACCTTGTTGATGCACACAGTAGATGCAAAGAGGTTGTTTCACCTTGTGGGAGAGCCTCGGACCAGGAGGCAAAGTCTTATGATGGAGAGATGGTAATTGAAGCAGTTGATGACGGTGGGATCTCGTAAACTACCCTAAGAGACTCTTGTGGTGCAGCGGTTATGTCCCTACCACTGGGCCAGGATTCTGGGGCTCAACTTCCACCTGCTTCAGATATGTGTTATAGTGTATCTATTCAGGTTGCTTAAGAAATGTTGGTCCTGAGGAATTTCTGTAGCGATATCCCGGAGCTGAGACAACTGACCTCAACGCCAACTCTGTTCCTTTGTGTTTGGTGTGACTGATACTGATTCCAGCCTTGCTCGGACTCCTTGATGCCATACTCATTCAAAAGTGGGTTTGATATCCAGCTCAGACACTCTCACTTACCCGCTGTAATTCAACTCTTTTTTCCACGTTTGAAACCGGACTGTTGTGAGGTCAGGAGTTGAGTGGCTCTTGCAGATCCCAAACTGAATGACAGTGAGCAAGTTATTGCCCAGGAAATGATGTTTGACAGCACTGTTGATGACAGCTCCCATCACTTTACTGAAGATTGAGACTGGACTGATGCAGCAGTAAGTGGCTTGCCTAGATTTATTGTGAATTTTGAATGTAAGACATACCTGGGCAATTTTCCACATGTTGGGTAGATGCCAGTGTTGTAGTTTAACTGGAACAGCTCATCTAGGGGCATGGCACATTCTAAAGCTCCAGTGTTAATGACTATTGCTAGAATGTTGTCAGGACAAATAGTCTTTGCAGTAAAAAGTGTCTTCAGCAGTTAGGAACCTGTTTCTGCTTAGTATCTTCACTGCTTGTATGTGGCCCATTGGCTGAGTTGCTTTGTATCCAGCACGGAGGTTGCAGAAAGATCTAATAATTTTTTCCGGCAAATTGTGGTGTGCATTCACCAGCAGAGAAATAGGGAACATGTTCATTTATTGTGTTCACGAACAATATCACTAAAGTAGTGAAAATGTTGCTTCATCAATCCCATGGCTAGGAGAGGCTCATTTCTCGACAAGGTGACCCTTTTTATTTTAACACAGAGTGTGTCTCTGATTTATGAACTTCCGACTTACAAACCTTTGCAGTTACAAATGTGATCCTATTAATGGAGTATAACTTTAAAGACCTGACATGTGAACATTTCTTGTACTTATGAACAGCCGGGTTATATTGTCCTGCATTGTGCTCTGACTTACAAATGGACTCTGAAATGGAACCCATTTGCAACTTTAAAGACCTGACATGTGAACATTTCTTGTACTTATGAACAGCCGGGTTATATTGTCCTGCATTGTGCTCTGACTTACAAATGGACTCCGAAATGGAACCCATTTGCAACTGGGGACTCTCTGTACAGTACTTGCTACAGATCCTCATCGAGATTGGCACAGTCAAGTCAGAAGCAGCCCAGAGCAATAACTGGGATTTGGAGGAACATGACCCAACCATTAAATTAGTGTTGCTTTGTGGCAGAATTTACAAAAGCTTAGCAGAAACTGAAGACAAACCACATTGTTCTTCTGTCGTGACGGGAAGCAGCAGAGAACGCAATGATAAATGTCTGAGACAATAGCCTCCAAACGCCTTAAAGTCCTTCGTTTGTCTGAAGGCCATGCACATATTAGGACATGTCTGAAGCAATTTGTAAGCAATGAGCTGTACTTGGACTGGGCAAGACCCAGAACAACCACACAGTTTTTGAATGTGTATTTTTGAGATTTATAACACAAGCACGGTATCCCACTAATTAAAAGAGTTTTGAGGAGCTGCTGTATAACCACCATAAAAAGTTTAAACAATTCCAATTTTGGGAATGCTTTCTGGGCCACCATCCAACACTGTGCCAAAATAAAATAATGATGGTGCCTGAAATGATTAATTTTCTCATCTATTTTTGTAAGTACCAGCTCGACATCCTATTTGTTCAGCATTGAATGTGCCTTTGGCAGCAGAGAATGGTTCCCCTTGCTGGGGTTAGTTCCAGGTGGTAACACAATCTCAGAAAAATGGGTTGCCCACTTAGAAATGAGATGATGAGGAGGAATTTCATTGAGATGGAATTTCTTCTTTGGAATTCTCTAACCCTGAGGGCTGCAAATGTTGTTTCATTAACTGTATAGGTTTACTGGAAAGCATGCAAAATAGATTTACAAAAATGTTACTGAGGCTGGAGGGTTTGAGTTCCAAGGAGAGGCTGGATAGGCTGAGACTTTTACCCTGTAGTGGAGGAGGCTGACGGTTGATCTGAGAGTGATTTATAAAATCATGGGGGCATAGATAAAGTCTGTTCCCCAGGGTAGCAGAGTCCAAAACTAGAGGGGCATAGATTTAAGGTGAGAGAGGAAAGATTTAAAAAGTTCCTGAAGGGCAACTTTTTCACATAGAGTTAGTGTATATGGAGCAAGCTGCCAGAGGAAGTGGTAGAGGTGAGTACAATTACAACATTAAAAGGACATTTGGACAGGTGTATGGATAAGAAAGCTTTCGAGGGATATGGCCAATTGCAGCCATGTGGACTGGCTCAATTTAGGAAACCTGGTTGGCCATCAATGAGTTGGGCTGAAGTGTCTTTCTGTGCTGTATGTCTGTATGACTCTATGTATCAATGAAATATGTTAATTGAATATGTTCAAGGTAGAGACTGACAGATTTCTAAACGTTAAAGACACCAGGTGATATGGGGGATAGTGTAGGAGAATAGCATTGAGGTAGATGTCATCCATGATCTGGTTGAATGGCAAAGGAGGCCTAAAGAATTGAATGACCTACTCCTACCCCTATTTCTTATGTTCCGAAGAGCAGGTTATTAGGTGTTGTGGATTAAAAGATAAATATTTACTGGTATTCTCCTGCTCTTCTTTGAAAAAATGCCATGGAATATTTAACATTCAGCCTAGATGAAAGTAAGGCCCTGATTTGGTACTTCATCCAAAGGATTGGACCTCTTGACAATGCAGTACTCACCCTGTACTGTAACAAAGTGCCAGGCTCGATTTTGTATTCGGGGTTTCTGGAGTGGATCTTGATCTATGACCTAAGACTTAAAGATGGATCTGCTACAACTGAACTACAGCTGTAACCATGAACAGAGGGAAGAATAGATAAATATGAGTTTCTCATATTTATGAGTAATAAATTTTAGGTCGGCCACATTTAGAATATTGCATAAAGTTCTGTTTACCACACTACTAGAAGGGTGTGAGGGCATTGGAGAAGATACAGAAAAGTTGGACCAGGCTGTTGCCTGGTTTGGAGGGTATTAGCTGTGATGAGAGATTGGACAAATTCAGTTTGATTTTACTTGAACATCGAAAGTTGTGGAGCAACCTGACATAGATTTATAAAATTTTGAGAGATATGGATCGAATGGGTAGTCAGAGTCTTTCTCCCAGGGTGGAATTGTCAATTGCCAGGGGTCTTTGGTTTAAGGTAAAAGGGGGAAGGTTTAAAGGAGATAGTAAGTATTTTTACATATTAACAGGCACAGGGAGGTTATAGAGAAAGATGTGAGATACTCAGGACTTGAGGTTCGCAAGAAGCTATGTAACAACTATAGAAGTTATAATAGATTGCCAGACATTTGTTTTTCTAACTGGCCCTGTGATGAAGCTTGACTAAGCTCCAAGAATGGATAATATTCTTAGCTAAGCTACCAATGTTGACACAGCTTGCAAAAGAGTGACAGTTTTGCTTGGCTAACATTTTTTTATTCCCTTGTAATAGTTACTTTCTTCTTTGAATACTTTTTTTTAATGCCTGCATGTTTATTTAGACATGACTAGGAGTTGTGAAGTGGATAAAAGCTTTTTATCATTGATATTGTGCATGGCTGTGCTTGATTGATGCCTTTAAGTTCTGCATGTTTTCACAGCAGATTTTCAAAATTTTGTTCCATATTATGTCAGCTCAATTATACTTGCATAGACTTCCAGCTTGGAAAAAAGCTCATTGACTCTTGAATATTAGGAGAATGGCATAGAGGATACATGGGCATGTGGAAGGCATTAGGATATGAAGGGTGGTGGAGGGGACACGGCAGACATGAAGACACGTGGAGAAGATTGCTAGCATGGGGGTGGCTGGGGAGTGAGGGATGAATGTTCAAGGACCTGATACTCATAAATGCAACTTAGCGAACAGAAGAAATAGCAAAGAACAATATAACACAGGAATTGGCCCTTTGGATCATTGAGCCTACTCTGGCACATGACACCTTTCTAAAGTAAGAGCCTGTTGCCTCTATTTTATTCAAATTCATCTATTACTTGCCAATGCAGGTACCTGTCAAGATTCCCCTGAAATGTTGCTTTGCATCTGCTTCTACCATTTCCTCTGGCAGGGCATACCAGACACTTACCAACCTCTGTGTAAGAAAACTTGCCTGTGCTATCTCCTTTAAACCTTCCCCCTTTTACCTTAAACCAAAGACCCGTAGTAATTGACATTTCCACCCTTGGAGAAAGACTCTGACTACCCATTCTATCCACATCTCTCAAAATTTAGTAAATCCGTGTCAGGTTGCTCTGCAACTTTCGATGTTCAAGTAAAATCAAATGAATTTTTCCAATGTCTCATCACAGCAAATACCCTCCAAACCAGGCAACAGCCTGGTCCAACTTTTCTGTATCTTCTCCAATGCCCTCACATCCTTCTAGTAGTGTGGTAAGCAGAACTTTATTCTATATGTGGCCTAACTAAAATTCTGCACAGCTGCAATGTTACTTGAGTGATAATGGGAACTGCAAATGCTGGAGAATCCAAGATAATAAAATATGAGGCGGGATGAACACAGCAGGCCCAGCAGCATCTCAGAAGCACAAAAGCTGACGTTTCGGGCCTAGACCCTTCATCAGACAGGGGGATGGGGTGAGGGTTCTGGAATAAATAGGGAGAGAGGGGGAGGCGGACCGAAGATGGAGAGAAAAGAAGATAGGTGGAGAGGAGAGTATAGGTGGGGAGGTAGGGAGGGGATAGGTCAGTCCACGGAAGATGGACAGGTCAAGGAGGTGGTATTAGGTTAGTAGGTAGGAGATGGAGGTGCGGCTTGGGGTGGGAGGAAGGGATGGGTGAGAGGAAGAACAGGTTAGGGAGGCAGAGACAGGTTGGACTGGTTTTGGGATGCAGTGGGTGGAGGGGAAGAGCTGGGCTGGTTGTGTGGTGCAGTTGGGGGAGGGGACGAACTGGGCTGGTTTTGGGATGCGGTGGGGGAAGGAGAGATTTTGAAGCTGGTGAAGTCCACATTGATACCATTGGGCTGCAGGGTTCCCAAGCGGAATATGAGTTGCTGTTCCTGCAACCTTCGGGTGGCATCATTGTGGCACTGCAGGAGGCCCATGATGGACATGTCATTTAAAGAATGGGAGGGGGAGTGGAAATGGTTTGCGGCTGGGAGGTGCAGTTGTTTATTGCGAACCAAGTGGAGGTGTTCTGCAAAGTGGTCCCCAAGCCTCCGCTTGGTTTCCCCACTGTAGAGGAAGCCACACCGGGTACAGTGGATGCAGTATACCACATTGGCTCATCTAAAGAATGGGAGGGGGAGTGCCACCCGAAGGTTGCAGGAACAGCAACTCATATTCCGCTTTGGAACCCTGCAGCCCATGGTATCAAAGTGGACTTCACCAGCTTCAAAATCTCCCCTTCCCCCACCGCATCCCCAAACCAGCCCAGTTCGTCCCCTCCCCCCACTGCACCACACAACCAGCCCAGCTCTTCCCCTCCACCCACTGCATCCCAAAACCAGTCCAACCTGTCTCTGCCTCCCTAACCTGTTCTTCCTCTCACCCAGCCCTTCCTCCCACCCCAAGCCGCACCTCCATCTCCAACCTACTAACCTCATCCCACCTCCTTGACCTGTCCGTCTTCCCTGGACTGACCTGTCCCCTCCCTACCTCCCCACCTATACTCTCCTCTCCACCTATCTTCTTTTCTCTCCATCTTCGGTCCGCCTCCCCCTCTCTCCCTATTTTATTACTTAACCCTCACCCCATCCCCCTCTCTGATGAAGGGTCTAGGCCCGAAATGTCAGCTTTTGTGCTCCTGAGATGCTGCTGGGCCTGCTGTGTTCATCCAGCCTCATATTTTATTATCTTGCAATGTTACTTGCTAATTTTTACAATCTATACCCCGACCGATGAAGGCAAGCATGCCATACACTTCGTGACTACCTTATTCACTAATGCTGCCACTTTCAGGAAACTGTGGACCTGTATGCCTAGATCCCTCTGTATGTTAATGCTTCTAAGGGTTCTACCATTTACTGTTTACTTCCTTCCAGCATTAGGCCTTCCAATGTGCATTACCTTGCAACTGTTCAGATTAAATTCCATCAGCCATTTCACCACCTATCTGTATCCTGCTGTATCCTCTGGCAATCCTCCTCACCATCTGCAGCTCCCCCAAACTTTGTGTTGTCCACAAATGTACTAGTCAGACCTCCTACATTCTCCTCCAAATCATTCATGCACATTTGATATTACAAACAACAGGGATCTGAGTGCTGATCACTACAGAACACTACTGGTCACAGATCTCCAATCAGAAGATCACCATTCCATCACTACTATCCGTCTTTTATGACTAAGCAGTTCTGTATCCATTTTATCAGCTCACAGCAGATCCCATGTGACTTCACCTTCTGTATCAGCCTGCCATGGGACTTTATCAACGGCCTTGCTAAAGTCCTTGTAGACAACATCCACAACCCAACCTTTGTCAATTATCTTTGTCACTTCCTCAAAAAACTCAATCAAGTTTGTGAGCCAAGCCCTCCATCGCACAAGGAGATGCTGAGTATTCATAATAAGTCCATTCTTCTCCAAATGCAAGTAAATCCTATCCCTAAGAATGTACTCCAATAATGTTCCTATCACTGATGTAGGGCTCACCGGCCTGTAATTTCTCAGATTATCCCTGTTGCCCTTATTAAACAAAGGAGCATTGACTAATTGCCACTCCTCTGGGACATCGCCTGTGACTAAAGTGGACATAAAGATTTCATACAAGGCCCCAACAATTTCCTCCCTTGCCTCCTTCAGCATTCTAGGATAGATCCTGACACGTTCTGGGACTTGTCTATATTAATGCTTTCCAAAACACGCAACACCTTTTTTATATCAACATATTCTAGAATACCAACATAACCCTCTCCAGACTCGCCATCCTTTACTTCTTTTGCCACTGTGAATACCGATTCAAAGTATTCATCAAGATCTCACCCACACCCTCTGGATCCATATATAAATTTCCTCCTTTTGACCTTGAATGGACCTAACCATTCCCTAGCTTGCTCCTTATATAGACACAAAAAGCTTTGGAATTTTCCTTAATTCTATTTACAAAGGATATGTCATGGCCCCCTTTAGCCCCCCTGAGTCCTTGTTTAAGTTCTTTCCTGTTTTCCTTATATTTCCCCATTGCTCTGTCTGTCTTCAGCTTCCTAAACCTTACATATGCTTCCTTTCTCCTTCTGACTCGGCTCATAATTTATCATATCATCCAAAATTCTGAATCTTGTCATCCTTATCTTTTACTTATTCCCAACTGAAAGATGTGGACGTACCTGAAACCCCAAACTACATGCCCCAGCTCCTGCCTAATGTTATCAGAGTTAGGCTTCCCCCAGTTTAGCACATTCACCTGAGGACAACTCTTATCCATAAGTGTCTTAAAACTTATGGAATTATGGTTACTGTTCCCAAAATGGTCCCCCATTGAAATCTCAATCACCTGTAAGAGCCCAATAAATGGAGGCGGGCTGTCTAGCCCACCAGCCTTGCCAGTTCAGTTGCTGCCTTGAACCTGCCTCTAGGTGTTTTCTGCCTCTCCAGAGGAAAAAATAGGATAGATTAGTCCTGTATTAATGTAGGTGGATCGTTGGGGCCAGGAATGTTACCAAGTCATGCTTCAAAACTCCTTCTTTTTAAATTTCCGTAATTACATCATAGATTACATTTTGATCCCTTGTGATCAGAAAAACAACAGTGTATGCTCAGCTTCACCAATGATTACTGAGGTGAGAGCCCAACAGACAACATTGCCCATTCTACTGGGCCAGAAAGTAATATATCTGGTAAAGGAATTTCGTTGTGTGGGTACATTTGCGTTTGTGGAGAGAGAGAGAGGGATGCTGATTTCAATTGTCTAGTTATGTGCGCGTAGCAAACCAGACTCTATGCTGTTAAAGCTTTGTGGAGTCAGCTGTCCCGGATACTAATTAACTGCAGCTCACGTGGAGACAGAGATCACAGTAGCCAGTAGTAAAACCTTTATTAGTTAGGTCTAAGTAAACTAGCTAAAGATGACTTGAATTTATACCATCTCTTATCAGCTTATACCATCACTGCCTCAAAGCACTTCATGCTATGAATTATATTTGGTGCATGCAGGAAGTTGCCTTTGGGGAGTTTTACAATGATATTCTCTAGAGACAAGTCAGGAACTAATACCAATAATCACTTCAAAGTGGCAATCAAACTGCACCCTTTATACATTTGTTGCCTCGTTCGAACTTCCTGAGCAAGTATTAGCTCTTTTACTACAGCATTTCGTTCTTTTCACAATTTTTCTTCCTTTTTAAACTGCTAAAAGACCATAAATTCTGTTCACTAGACACTCATCCCACCACCTCTCTGGCTATTGCATCATGTTATAATCTTTGTAGAGAACATTAACATTTGAAAAGAAATTTGATCTACCGATGAATGACTGAAAGGATTATACAAGATTCCAAAGTTTTAAGATGTTTACTATAACAATCAAATTAAAAGCAACATTGACTAAATTCTATTTCAACAGACAATTGGTACTCTAAACTTCAAAAAATATTTTCTATTTAAGTTTTAAAATGATTGAAATAGTTATATTTCACTGTATCCCTTAAGTTGGTGTACTACCCTCCTGTAACAAGTCCTAAGGTACTTTCACATCCAGAAGATTTGTTTTCTTTCTTTTCCTTTCAAAGTCAGAACATTCTTAATCTTAGAGTTGACATTGACAGTAAGATATATATAAAAGATTCTTGCCTATTGTAGGCAACTCTGTCAGTCTCATTTAAATTTTGGGTGATACGCTGGCTCAGTGGTTAGCACTGCAGCCTCACAGCACCAGGGACCTGGGTTCAATTCCACCCTTGGGTGACTGTCTGTGTGGAGTTTGCACATTCTCCCTGTATCTGTGTGGGTTTTTTCCAGGTGCTTCGGTTTCCTCCCACAGTCCACCAATATGCAGGCTAGGTGGATCAGCCATGCTAAATGGCCCATAGTGTTTAGGGGATTGTGGGTTATAGGTGGATGGGTCTGGGTGGGATGTTTCAAGGGACAGTGTGAACTTGTTCGGCCAAAGGGCCTGTTTCCACACTGTAGGGAATCTAATCTAAAGTCTCGATGAAATTGATCTCTTCAATTCGAGTGAGTTCTTACCACATTCTTCACTATGATGGTCTATAGACAAATTATTGCCTTAATCTTTCTGTTTTCTCCCTCAGATTTTTCTTTGACTCTGTGTGAAGTTCAATAATATTTCAGAATATCTGCATTGAATAACTTCTATGGACTCTTTCCCTTTCAGTATCCACCTCCATGCAAAGATGAACCATGTGGGCTTTTTATCCAGAAAAGCTAATTAACTCTAGATTCCTGAATGCCATTCTATCTTAGAAATAAATAGACAGTTTAAATTATAACCATTTACAAAACCATTCTTAACACATCCCTGGGACTCAGAAACTAAGCCTATACACTGTCAGCACAGCAGATCTGGTCATTGTCTACAAATGTGAATATCTTACACCTTCTTCCCAGTAAGATAACAGGGCCCTGCCCCTCTAATCTTTAACAACCAATCAACGAGGCTTGTCAATAGAAGAATTCAGAACAGATCACATGACTCTTCCACTCTACTTTAAATTAAAGACATGTCCCTAGAATAAAACAATTTTGCACAATCCTGTCTTTGCAATGTTTTGGCTGAACAAACCTGTATAGGACATAGCATTCTTCAACCCTGTTTTGAATTTCTGACCCCATACCTTCTCCATTGTTAACTGTGCTTACTCTGTGAAATCATCCAATTTAGTCCTGTCTCAGTTCATCTCTGAGACCGTAACCCATAGTATTAGATTCCCAGGACAGGAGAAAATACCTGTGCCTAATTTGTCTAGTGACTTAATAATTTTATGTGGTTCAATTAGATCACTTCTCATTCTTTTAACCACTGGGAGTAAAGGCCTTGTATTTTAGTTCATTCTTTTACATATGACAGCTCCTCTATTCTGGATATAAACATAAAATCAGCAAGAAAATAGTGTTTGAGTTAGATTGCTTCATATGATTGGAAACTTCAAAGTTAGCATGCATTGATTCAAGCTTGATGAATATGCTTTAACTGATTGGTATCTGTTTTAACAGGGTTTGAGCTGCTCTGGAATATTTTACAGGGGCACCAAGTTGTTTAACAGTAAAGTGCTCAGACAATATTATTTGTCAGAAAACAAAGATCTTTCTCAAGAAGACTTCATGTGTGCCTATCTCCTAACCGGACTATAGCAAATCTATTGGAACTCAGTTGGATAGAGTGAATGGTCATGGTTTTAAAAGAATTACAGACTTACCAATCGTTCTGCGACTGGCTTGGCCCCAGAATTAGGAATGATCAGCTTGTCACTTTGAAATTCACGCAATTAATACAGGGCCCTCTTTGAAAAGACAGACCAGAGCTTTCAAACATAAACCATCTCATTTTCCCCGGAGCATTCTGTGCATTCCGTATCCCATTTAACCGGGAAGTCCTTGTCATTTGTAAATTAACTCCCTCCATACGAACTTTCCACAGGGATCTCATTCCAGTTAAATAGTGTTGCTTGAAAATATTTATCCTGTTTTGATAAATTACCCTCCAGACTTTTTTACTTGAGAAAAACGTTTAAAAACTGTATCGAGAAAATATAACAAACCATTTAAAATTTAATGCAATTGAATTCCTCAATGTCAATGCTCAAGCTATCAGAAATACCCATCTAGTAATCAAATCTGTAGTGTGTCTAGTGTGACACATGTTGATATTCTCCCAGCAGAAAGAAGTGATGCAATAGCAAATGGATTCTAGAATAAATGGAGCAGGAGAGAGAATGTCTTTACAAAGATATTTCTTTCCTTTTCAACAGATCTCCCTGTAAAGTGTTAAATGACAGACTCTGAGAAATAAACAACTTAAATGACATGGAAGTTATATCCGCTTGTCCAGCGATAAGGAGACCAATCTGAAAGCTCAGAAACATGAACATTCTTTATCATTCACAAGCAGATGCTCAGAGAAGAGAGAAAATTATTGCTGGTATCTGATTCTGCTCTGGCCAACAAAAGTTTAGATATCAGATGGCAGAACAAAAACACAGTTTAAAGAAAAGGACATGTTTTGAAATTGTTAGGATGGTTCACTTCCTGTAACAATGACCTCTGAGACAGAAAATAGCAGGGTCAAGTTCTATTGAATAGACCTGGGAGTATGTAATCTTAAACTGGCACTGAGGTGCAGCATTGAGCAAATGCTCTATTGTTGGAGGTGGTTGACTTCAGCTGAGATTTCCAAATGGGGCCTGTTAGGGTAGATCTAAACACTGTGATCTGGAGAGTGGTTTCCTTACTGTTCTTGCCAGCAGTACTCTTTCAACTAATGTTCCAGGAAAAGTAACAATTTATCTTGTTTTTATATTTGGGGTATTTCTGTGTGGATAATAGTTGTTGAGTTGTTTACAAAATAGTGCATTGTAGGTTTCATAATATTATTGTGAAGCCATTGAGACATAGCTGAGAGATGTGATAATCTATGCATCTTTATGGACTGCAGTGAGGCTCTCAAACTGAGTAAAAAAATTACAGAGCTACAGGGAAAGAGTTGGAGTGTGGGACTAATTGATCAGCCCTGTAGACACGCTCAAACATCTACATGGGTGGCTAGGGATGGGTGACAAATGCTGGCCTTGCTGGGCACATCCATGTTCCGCAAGAGAACTTTTAAAAAGACACAATATTTCGTAAACAGGATGGAAAAATCTTATGGCCTTTTCCCCCAGTTTGACCCTTGGGTGAAAATGGCCAAACATCTCAGCTTGTAGATGAGGACAATATGGCATAATAGCCGATTGGATGCAACTTGTTAGAGCACAGATGATGCTAAGGAGACAACTTCAAAATAAACAACAACTAAACATGCGTGGTAGTGGGGGACAGCGTTCGCATAAAAACAACTAAATATTTCCTGTTTTACATCTACTGGAAGGTCTCTTGTTATCCTGAAACTTCAAATAACTGATAGTACTTCGCCAAGAAAAGGTTTTATACGTTGCTCTTAATAATTTGAACCAATGCCGTCAACTTGTATCCCAAAATTCCTAAGCAAGCAACCACATGAGAGTACAAAATTTGAATGATTTTTAATCCTTTTTCAACGTAGCCTTTGCTGGCCCAGATGGGCATTTGTTGCCCATCCTTAATGGCCTTAGAACTGAGTAGATCCCTAGGCTGTTTCAGAGCAGTTAAAGTTTACTACATTTCTGTGGGTCTGGGTTCGCAGGTAGGTGCAGCAGGGTAAGGAGTACAGATTTCCTTCTCTAAAGCACATAAGTAAATCGGATGGGGTTTTGTGATAATCAACAATGGTTGCCATTTTAATTCCTTTTAATTCCAGATTTTCATTGAACTAAGTTTTTATGATTTAGCATGGTGGGATTTGAAAATCTCTCTTGAGAATTAGTCTCAGACTCTAACTTACCATTTCAGTGACATAACACTATACCACTATACCAATTCCACCCCTCAATGAAAGAGATGAAAGCTTTTCATTTTGAACTTATCAGGACAAACACAAGAATGCCAAATTTCAGACAATCATAACACTTCATACACCAGGCAAAAGGGTGCTGATTGGCCAAGGTATTATAATGGAGAAAGCAATGGTGAGCTACAGGCTTCCTAAACTCCTGAGTGACTCAGAAAAAGGTACAAGACTTGAATAGTTTCCAAAAAGTGTGTTCCTGAATATGAACGTATATCATTCTAGCAAGTGTAAATAAGTAATATTTTGATCTCAGATAACAAGGTGTAGAGCTGGATGAACACAGCAGGCCAAGCAGCATCAGAGGAGCAGGAAGCCTGACGTTTCAGGTCTAGATCCTTCTTCAGAAATTTCCTGAAGAAGTGTCTAAGCCTGAAACGTCAGCTTTCCTGCTCCTCTGATGCTGCTTGGCCTGCTGTGTTCATCCAGCTCTACACCTTGGTATCTCAGATTCTCCAGCATCTGCAGTTCCGACTGTCACTGAAACGTTTTGATCTCGACTGCTTATCTTAAATTGTGTTCAGTGATTAATGAAATCCACGATTGTTTTGCGAATGCTGTCCAATTACGGTATCACACTTAGCAGTAGATGTTTTGTTCCATGTTTTGCAAGCCTAGGCTGGTTGAGTACATTCTGTACTCTGTCTGTAATGAACAATGAAAGAAAGATTCCTGACCAAGTTAATTAAAAAGGGTGTTGTCGCTATATTAAGCAGTTTCAATTCAGAGATGCTAACATACATGGTAACAATTAAACTGAAATGGTTCGCAGTGTCAAAAACACGTTTCTGCAATTTATCTGTTTTTGCACAAGCCAAATTTAAAAAACATTCGGAGGAATTAAGATTAGTGGTTTAATAACAGGACTGCTGTAATTACATTTCTGCATCTTATTCTCATGTACAAAGCTGGAATGACTCTTTAAATGAAAGACAATTACCCTCTTCAAGTCAAAATAATTCAAATTGACTTTGCCGAAAACATCCTGATCTCTGTCCTTCTCCCTCTGTGGTCCCAGCAAGGCTATCAGATCCATCCTTTAATCTGCGGCCATTATTAATTTAGTTCAACAGCTCACATAGGGCAGCAATGAATTGAGACATTCTGGATCGAGTTTTACCATGTGCTTTCATCCTAATGCCGAAAGGAAGAATACTTTCACACCTGTTCCGCAGACTGCTTACTATGGTTTGATTTATATCATCAAAGGGACTGGAGAACTACTTTTTATTCATGTGTTTCAAATATCTAATAGGCACGATCAGTTTTGTTTTCTGTATCAGACACAGTTTCTTCTTAAGTACATGACAATAATAGAACAACTTTGAACTCTGTACTTGCCTTGTTGCCAGTGGCCTGGAAACAGCCAAAAACAGGAAGTAATCAAAAATGATTATAAGGGAGGGACAAAAGAATCAAGCGCATTGTGAGTAAATTTAGCTTGAAGCCACCCGTTGTTAAAATAACCATTTCCATGTTAACGTTTTATTTGTAAAGTTATTGAATTTGACAGCAGAGAAGGCCGTCATTCAGCCTATTGGAGTTTCTGTCTCTGATTCAATACCATGGAGCCTGCCAGCAACAAAACCAATGCTGGAACACGTGCCATTTTGGTGGACCAGTGAGACAAACTCAGACAAATTATAGCCTTAACAGGCACAGTGTATGCCAGGAAACTGACTGGCGTCCAATATGGGCACTGGTGAGGTGCATCTTATTAAGGGCCACACGTTGTTGGTCCTTTGAGAGAAAAGTGAATATGCTGGAAACATAGATAACAAAGTGTGGGACTGGATGAACACAGCAGGCCAAGCAGCATCTTAGGAGCACAAAAGCTGATGTTTCGGGCCTAGACCCTTCCGAAACGTCAGCTTTTGTGCTCCTAAGATGCTGCTTGGCCTGCTGTGTTCATCCAGCCCCACACTTTGTTATCATGGATTCTCTAGCATCTGCAGTTCCCATTATCTTTGATGCTGGAAACATATTTCTCTATACACTAATGCTCAGAGTCCTATCCTCCTTTCTTAAACTGATTAAAAAGATTTTACTGAAATTTTGCATTTTGTCTGTGTTGTGCGCATATACAATATTTTCCATTGACTAGTTAAAAAGCAATTTCAGTTGTACATAATTTTTCCTTTAGTTGGTCACAGAGGCCCAAGGTCTCCCCTTGCAGTTACTGATTTGTCCTAAACACACAAGTAAAACTGATCGGATTAGCTCTTTCTTTAAAAGGTTAAATAGTTCAGTTCTTTATTCTGTCTTTCTCCCTCTCTCTGGCATCTTCTTCATTTCCTTCCAAACTGACTCCTGCCCTTTTGAGACTGTTTGCTTGAAACCCTTATCTAACCTCTTGTTATGAATTCTATCCTAGCTACTATTGTACATTCCTCCACTCTTTCCAAACTGTTATCATTAAACCCTTCCCAAAAGAATTTCCATCAACAAACTCATTGAACTGGACCCAATAGACAAACCACTGAAAAGCAGAACCAGAAGTGATGTCAATCACCCCAGCAAACTAAGGCATATGAATAACAAGTGGGACAGAACACTGACACTTCACTGGAGGCGCAATCATGATGTCACTGAGCAGGGTGATGAAATGTCAGCAATCCAACACACTGGCTCAGTGAGAAAATCTACAACCTCATCCACATCCTGAGCTACAAATCTTCTCAAAAACTTTAAAGATTTTCCCTCAACTCCTTTGCCCTCACTAACCAACATTCATCACCGTCTTCTACTGAAACTTTCATGCAACTCTTTGCTGCCTCCAGATTCTATTGATCCAATTATCATTCTGCAAATTTCCCAAACTCCATCCTCTATTAATTTGGGCTCATTCAGATCTCTTCCGCCCACATCCCACTCCATGTCAGGTCCAGCTTGACCATTGTCTAATAATTTGGGGTAGCATGGTGGCTCAATGACTAGCACTGTTGCCTCACTGCACTAGGGACCCTGTTTCAATTCTAACCTTGGGTGACTCTCTGTGTGGAATTTGCACATTTTCTGTGGCTGTGTGGGTTTCCTCTTACAGTCCACAGATTTGCAGGTTAGGTGGATTGGCCATGTTAAATTGCCAATAGTGTCGGGGTTGGGAATTGCAGGATAGGATAGGGGTTGAGTCGGGGTGGGATGCTCTTTGGCAGGTTGGCATGGACTGAATGGCCTGCTTCCACACTGTAGCGATTCTATGGAATGATTGTGTTCTGATATACTTTAAGTCATGATCCCTTCTGCACCTCAAATTTTTACCTCTTCCAATCTTTATCTCTTTTTTCTGCACTAAATTTCTCAATTCCATTGACACTGGTCCTTAGGAAATTACAATTGATATCCATTGCTGGGTTTCAATTATTACAACTTATCGTCCTCATTTGTATTTCTATGCCATACAATCCTGTAAGACCTTGCTTAAATTTCAGCTCATTAACCAAGTGTTCTTCCTGATATATCAATTTTTATTCCTGTGTTAAATTTTTAAAAAGTACCATTGTGAACTATCTTATGATGCTTTTCAATGGCAAAGCTACTATATAAATGCAAGTTTTTGCTTCCAGATTGGTGTTATTCTAAATCACAATAATATGATATCTTGCTATGAACTGAATTCAAGATTCACTTATGTTTTTAGCCAATATGTGGGTTAGAATTACAAGCCATTGAACATTCAGCATGTAACATCATTCAGTTTCAAAGAGGAGGATACTGAATCAACTAATGTACATTGTGTACTTCAAAATACCTTTTAAGAATATAACTTGGGTGCATCACATTACCTTGCAGGATTGTGCACCAGAATTCCATGCTGTCTATTTGTTTCATTCCATCATCTCCATATCTGATACGTCATCCCATAAGTATTCTTTTTGCTTCAAGCTCAAAGCATGCAGTGTTTTCTATTTAACTTAAACCACTAGATGCCAGTGTTCCTCACTAAAACTCCAAAATCCATTTTTGTTGGATTGGTAACCAGCTACTTTGTATAACGTTATTCCCCTTGCTCGATTTCCTTCTGTTCTTCTCAGGCTGTAATCTCAAGGGCACTGATTTCCCTTCCAGTTTTGTGACCTATTGTTTATTCTTCATCAATAATGTACTCGGACAGCAGGTGGGATCAGAAATGATTATTGCAACATGACTCTGTACTGTGTAGCTCTACCATTTTTTCGAAGAAGGGTCTAAGCCCGAAACATCAGCTTTCCTGCTCCCTGATGCTGCTTGGCCTGCTGTATCCATCCAGCTCTACACCTTGTTATCTCTGACTCAGTACTGTGTTTTTGCAAAAGAGCAGGAGTAGGCCATCTGGCTCTTTGAGCCCACTCTGCCATTCAGTAAGATCATGGCTGATCTTTACATGGCCTCAGCTCCACTTACCCACCCTCTCATTATAACCCTTAACTCTCAATTTCTTATCAGTATGTACTTTGTGACTATCCAGGTGAGGGGAGAAAGGTATTCCCAGGGTGATGAGATCAGTTGCAATACCCTTGTTGTATTCAGTATTCATACTGCATGATATGGTAATGGCTATCTTCAAACCACTGATTTGTGATTTGCTGGAGCTCTGAGGTGACTGGTTACATTGTCACTGATACAAATAGGGCTTTGTGGCAATTCCTGAAAATAATTTCTCTTTGTGATGTGTTTATTCACAAACCTCTCTGATGCAGAATCCCAATATTCACAATTTCCAAGTGAAGAAAGTTCTTTTGATTTCAGTGGTAATGTTTGACCATCACCACCCAACCTTATTGGGACTTAGTTATTTTACATTCCCCAGGCAAGGGAAGCAAGCCAATAGTGCTTTTCCTATAAAAAGCTGCTGCAAAGTCTTATGTGTTTCACAGCGATCTCCTCCCATTCACATCCTTCTGTTATTGAGGAATGTTTTCGCTTGTGTCTACAAGGTTTAAAAAAAAAATTAGGGTGGGAGCATTATTGGACGGGCCAGCATTGATTGCCAATATCTAAATATTGATGAGGTGGTGGCGGCAATCCACCTTTTGATCCATTGTAATCTTTGTAGTATATATACAGCCACAGTGATCTTGCATGTGAGGTTGGAGTGGGAAGTTCCAACATTTTAATCTGTTGATCAGCGAAGGAATGATGATATGGATGGATGGATCATATATCTTGAAGAGGTAATAATATATATTGAAGGGGTAATCTACTTAAGGTAACGTTTCCATGCATTTGCTGTTCTTGTCCTTTAAGTGGTCAGGGTTGTGGGGTTGGAGGGTTCTATTGAAAGCGCTTGGGCAAGTTGATGCCGTGCTTTTTGTAGGAAGTGCATGCAGAAATATTGATAAGAGCTTCTAAGAGGATCACAGGGATCAAGACAAGACAAATGGAAACTGTTACCATTCATTGCCTGTAGACATTAAGTAGAAGCATAGTACAGTCAGGCTTCAGGTCTCTAGTGGCATAGCAATGGTGTCCTTACCTCTGGGCAAGAAGGCCTGGGTTCAAGTCCCACTTGCTGCAGAGATGTATCACAACATCTCTATAAACAGGGTGTCACTAGTGTTTCCTTGATTCAATCCAAAGTAACCTGATGTTATTTTGACCTAGCTAATTCCACAAATGCCTGGTAGCTTTTGTTAGTGAAATAATATAGCTAACACGTTACTCCACGGGCTTTCCAAGTTTGCTTTTTCCCATAAACTATTAGTCTCATGAGCTATTTACAGTTTTCTTTCAACTCCTACTTCTCCCCACCTCCCCCGGACCACCAACTCTCTTAACACGCATTGCATTAATCTCCAGTCATATTCTTGGTTCCCTTGGAGGCTGTGTAGGATGCAAGTGCCTGCTTATCATGTGGTACTTTCCCAGATGACCATGCTTGAAACTCTTGGTATATGCCAAATTTAGCAGCATGTGGTACTGGGTAAGGGTTGATTTAGGTTGTTCTCTACCACCAATCTTCCTTTGTTTTGGGCCTGAACAAAAGCAATTTAGTGATTATTGGTAGAGGGAGACCACAATGGAATATCTCCAGAACAGACTGTTCTTGGATAACAGGTAGGTTTATCACATGAAAGCAGTAAGTACAACTACATTCAGTCAGCATAATTAATAGGACCTTAGTGGAATGGTAAAAATACATGTATAGCCCCCAACAGCTACAGTCCTTATCTCCACCCACAGACTACGTATAACATCAGTAGAGTGCATACAGTCAATACAGTCAATATAATGTGAAGAATACAAGGACCATTATCTTATGCACCATTTTCCTCCAAGCTTTTACCCCCATTGTTAAGTCGTTATTCAGTCATATGGATGACAGTATTGTATTTATCCCTACCCTACTTTTCTCCAAGTCTTTGACTTCAACATTTTGCATGATTACTTTATCGTAAAATCAGGACTAGACTGTTGGGCCCTTTGAGCTTGCTGTGCCATTCAATGTGACCACGCCTGATCCTCCAACTCTGTACCACGTTACTGCTCTTTTATTTAAACTCACTTGTGGGATGTGGGTTGTATTGCTGGCTTGGTCAGCATTTATTGCTCATTCCTAATTTCCTTTGAGGTGTTTGTGGTATGCTGCCTTCTTGAGGTGATGCAGTCCATGTGCTGGAGGTAGACCCATAATGACATTAGGGAAGGAATTTCAGGATTTTAACCGATAATCTTTGATCCCTTTGGCCCTAAGAATTATATCTATCTTCTTCTTAAAAACATTGAATGTTTTGGCCTCAACTGTTCTGTGGCAGAGAGTTCCGAGATAATAAATTCCGAGAGCTTTCTGACTCTGTAGCCTCAGTCTAATCTATTTCCTTTACAGTTCCTTGTAGCCTCTAGGAGTCTAATGTCAATGTTGTTGGTGCTTGCTGAGAGATATGAGAGCTCTCTGCTTTACAATTCCTTTGTCTTTGTCCCATTTTACATAAGTGATTTTGTTTTTTCATTAGTGATTTCCAGCTTTTACCTTTCAGAGCCTTTAATTGCTTTTTAAAGAGTCTCCTTCACGAAGGCCTCCATACTATCTAAATGTAGCTGTTTCTTCTCTTCTCATAGTCCACACACTTGCCCCGGCACTTCTTACCAGCTTCTAAGTTAAGTTTATCTTTTGGATTACTGATCTTTCCTAATCATTGCTTCCATGGATATTGCCATCCTCCTTTGCCTTTAATCATGTTTCAGCTGCTGACTGACTGGTTGCAACTTCTGAAAGAGGAAATGCTCTTAAAACAACTAAAAGCTTGAAGTCTTTCTTTTTCTTCAGTGTCTTCTGGAATCTTCCCCTCATTGTTATAATCAGATCTATACTACTGCAATTATATGATACTTTTTTTTCTCTTGGTATTTTGTTGCTCCTGGTATTTCATAGTATTTTCCACCTCTATCATTAAGTGGTATTGGCTAAGATTAGTTTGCGAAAATTTGCTTCCACCAATACACATTGTCTTCACTTTCTATTGTGCCTATTTAAATAAGTAGTGGATACTTCATGAAGGACTGATATTTTAGCTGAGAGAGTGTAGATGGGGGTGGCTTTCTGGATAGGCTGCAGCCAACAGGAGGTTTCCTTGCTTATGTTTGCCTTCATGCTATGGGACCTCATGGAGTCCAGACCATTCTAAAGAGCATAGAACGACAAAACAAAATGGAACATACAGAAAGCAAGGATTGACAATCTACACTCCTGTCATATTGAACAAAGAATAAAAAACTCAAAAATCCTTCCAGAACACCTTAGTCCCACCTTCTCCACTCCCACCATCTCCCCACATCCCCACAGCACATTCTCATGTAATCATGAAAAGTGTAGCACCTGCCTGTTTACTTCTTCCCTCTTCACTATCCAAGGCCCAGGGCACACCTTCTAGTTGAAGCAGTCATTTCCATGCACTTAATGCAATTTAGTCTCGTATTGTATTCGCTTCTCACAATCCAGCCTCCTCTATGTTGGAGAGACAAAGTGCAGACTGGGTGACCACTGTCATCGCATGTGCTGCTACAGTACACAACCCATATTCATTCTCCCAGGCTGACCTTTATCGCTCCTTTGTCTGCTCAACTATTTCTTTCCATTTCTCTGGGTTTCATCTCTGCTGATCGCTTACTCCTTCCCCTTCCCCCACCAATCCTCCAGCATATATACCAATCTTTTCCAAGATACAATCAGTTCTGAAGAAGGTTCACACTGGACCCAAAAAAATGAACCCTGATTTCTCTCCACAGATGCTGCCAGACCCACTGAATTTTCCCAGCAATTTCTGATTTTCAGTCAATCCATGCTTCTTGAATCAACAACTAGTTAACATGGAAAAGCAGGCAAACACCTTAATTAAGAAAAAAACTGAAAGAACTGTGGATGCTGCAAGTCAGAAACAAAAACAGAAATTGCTGGAAAAGCTCAGCAGGTCACTTGACCCAAAATATTTACCCCGATTTCTCTGCTGAGCTTTAGCAGCAATTTCTGGTTTTGTTTTTGTCAAACACCTTGTTGTTTTCAGGAAAGAAAGATTAAGAAATGTCAATTCCTCAGCTATGTCCAATGATTAATGCAAAATTTCTGACAATTTTTCCCAACTTTTTTTTAGAAAATTGGCTTAGGATTTGCATCAACTTGGCTTTTAGTTCATGCTGTATCAGCAGCAGTCAGCTTAAAAAAAAGACAGGAGTTGACACAAAAATACAGAACATGATTTCACTAAAGCGGACTTAGCTGAAAGGCTCATGGAATTGGTCACTGTCTCCACACTCATTACATCCTTCACAACAGCAAACAAAAGATGAAATATCCAAAGGATATGTCATTCATGCTGTGTTAGATGAAAGATGCAAGTTGTAGTGGATAAACAACAGGTCACTGTGCAACAACTTCTGCAGCCAGCAGCAGGGTCAGTAAAATATACAGACCTTTAACTTGAAACGGTGTGCATTATTTGAAATGTATTTAGGGGAGGTGGTGGAATTGTGTAAATTGTCTTGGGCTAGTACTCTACAACCCTTGGCATTTTTCTGAGGACATGATTTCAAAGCCCAGCAGGGCACAAGGTGGAATTTAACACAGATGAAAACCTGGAATGAAAAGCTTGCCCAATGGTGATCACGATGATTGTTGTAAAACTACATCTGGTTCACTAATGCCCGTCTCTGGTCTGGGCTCCAGACACAGAGCAATGTGTTTGACTCTTAAAGGATGGATAATAAATGCTGGCTTTGCCGGCAATGCCTACATCCAATGAATGAATTATTTAAAGTGCAAACTATGTTTTTCAGAAGGACATTTATGTTAACATGTGCAAGAATTCCAATTATTCAGATAAACCCAAAGTGCAATGATCCACAACAGTGTTTGATCAAAAGTCAACTAAAGGAAAAATGTTAAGGATATTTTCAAAATTCCGTCGATGGCCAATGAAATCGAAGGACTATCTGCCCCCACAAATTACAGATCCCAGTAAGGCCGTAGATGTGGTTAGTTTAACACATGACATGATGCTGTCAGAAAAGTTGAACCTTTACCACCCTCGAAATGATATACCCCAAAAAGAATGGGCAGCATGCATTATGTACCACAATTGGTGCTGGTGTGAAGATCATCCCTTTTCACATCTTACTCATGAAACTACCACAGTATGGTGCAGGCCATACGTGATAAGCTAAATATTATACCCAATCTGGCAGCCCATGCATTGGCATTATCCATGTTATCATGTCAATATGGCTGCCCAAGACAGATACCTGAATGCTTTTACATTATTGAAACAGCTGGGCCAGTATTTAGGATCAGTCAGCATGCAGGAATGTACATTTTATCACAGCCTACAAGGTAAAAAGCCTCTGTTGCAATTCCAGAAATTTCACGCTGTTACATCGAATATAACATGACATAGCGTTGGCCAAGACAAAGTTAATTCTTTTGGTAATTTTAAAGGCAATGCAGTAGAACATATGAAAGGGCATTCCCAACTCAGCATCGCCCTGCTGGTATGGACAACATGCATATAGATTAGCTCAATGGTACAAATATAATCTTCAAAGTCAAGCACCATGCTGACTGCTGTAATTCCAGTACTTGTATAGCGCCATTTTTCTTGAAAATACATGTATGCTTGGACCCAAGATGGCAAAACAATGCAGTAAAGAGATGTCCACACAATATTCCTACTTTGGAAGTACTTAATCCCAAATACACATATGCCGAGCCATTTTATGAGCTTGATGTTAAGAATGAGTATTAGTCAATATCTCTTTCCCCATTATTGCAGGAGCTGATCACTTTTAGAGCACAGAAGACACTATTTCCACAGATTACTGTTTAGATTGTCCTCCAACCAGGACACATTCCAACCACATATGGATTGCATCATCAAGAATGTTCTGGGTTGTCTCTGTATCACAGATGACATTGTGGTCCTTAGAGGATCTAAACATGAGCATAACTCAAACCTTTATCAGACCATGATGGTAGCAAGAAAACATGGTCTTATTTTCAAATCGAAAAAAGTTGTCGAGTCAACATGAACCGATCAATTTCTGCCATTCGACAGACTCATCAAACAGTATGGATCTGATCCTGCCAAAATAGAAGATATGCAGAAGATACCTACAATGCAAGATAAAGATGGCTTACAAAAGATGTCTCAGTTTCTTCAATTTTTTATCCATTTCTGACTAAGTCTGTCCTGTTCAAGAACTTCTCCGCAAGGACAATCCATAGATACAATAGGAAGATCGCCAACATATTTTTCAATCTCACAAAAGTGCTTTATCATTCAGTAAATGTGTAATTCAATGTAATGATCCCTCCATACTTGGCAGTAGTAAGAAATGAGCCCAGGAAGGTCTTGGAGCATGTCTATTACAGATGACAAGACTATTGTGTTTGGTTCAAAGGTCATTACAACAGTTCAGTACTCCAACAGTGAAAGAGAAACTCTTGCTCTGACTTTGGAACACAATGGCTTCACACATCGCTATTGGCCAAACATTTAATTGTCCACACCAGCTATAAGCCATTAAAAATGATCTTTCAAAAGTCACTTGAGTACCTCGATGACACAAATCATTACTTATGAAGAGCCCGCTATAAGATTAAGATGTACAACATAAACCCGGTTCTAAAATCATAACTTACAAAGCTCTTAGACAACATCTAAATCCTGCTAAGAGCATGAAATTACTTTAGACCTACAAACGAGTTGTTGAATCTGCATTGGAAGATAGACTTAACATCAAATTGCATGTTTTGTTCACAGCTGAGCAAAACAGATTCAATAAACCATATCAGATGGTAACCAGCTGCAACAACTCAATGAGATCATCAGTGGGTGGCCTGAACACATTCAACAGATCCATGAGCAGGCATGCTTCTCCGCCATTCAGAGATGATGAACTTGGACTCTCCACAAATGTAATTTTTAAAGGCAAACAAGCCATAATTCACCAAGCTCTACATAAGGTCATGCTGGATTGAATGCATCTAGTCTACAGGGATGCAGAAAAATGTCTATGAGATTGGCTTGATTAACATGATTCTGGGCTGTATTATTTCTATGTTTCTATTGGCATATAAGTCCATATATTGTCCTAGCATTTGTCAAGATATTGAAAGAGCATCTTATTCTATATTGAATTCTTTCAGAGGCATTGTGCAAGATTGTGACAGATCTTTTCCATGCACAAAGATAAAATTACATTCCGGTCAGTGGCTACTTCATTAAATGTCATTTTGTGCAACAAGTCAAAGATAAGACTTGTCCAAAAGCTATTGAAACATTAACCTCCATATTCAGTACATCAGTGTGCTTCACCAAAATGGGTCTGACAATGGCCTGTAGAACACTAATGCAGAACAGGTAGAAATTGAGGTTTCAATGTAATACTTATTCCTATTGTCCTCAATCTAACGGTCTGGAAGAATGCACTGTCTGCAATATAAAATCGAGGATAGTGAAACGCAAAGGGACTTGCCAAGATTTCTAGATAGCTGTTAAGTTCATGTGCTACTCCTCCTGGCAAGGGTTAGCCTTCCCTGGCAGCTCTCAAGAAGACTGATCCAGCAGTTCATCTCTCCCACACTCCATCATCTGAACACATGTGCACGATGCATCGTGATGAAGAAAGAAAATTGCACAAGAGCAAAATCAATGCATGCTCAGGCAGTTATTCCAACTTGAACCTAGTCATAATGTTAGAGTTTAAGAATAGCATATGTTTAAATGGGTTTGTGCCAAGACACTATGACATTGTGTCCACGTTTAGTCGTATGGTAATGTCATGAGCAACAGTAAAGTCTTGCGAAGAATTAGGGGACATATCGAAACTGCATCTAATCAACCATCCATCACATGATGATGAATTGGATACTGATATCATGTTAGTGCCAGAAAACACACACCCATGATAAATGACACATATCCATCCAAGGTGGTAAACAATGCACAGAGTGAAGGTGTGTAACCAAGTCTTCATAACTGTAAGGAGTGTATCTGCTCATGTTATTTATCCACAGGGGGATCTTAATGTAAAGAGATAATGTGTCTATATGTATCCTTGTACATTTACTAGAAAAGGGTCCCACTTTTTAAAGGAAAATGCTATGTTGCATTAATGCATAGATCCCAGACCAAACAGGCAGTGCACTCTTAAGGCAATTAGGTGCCATCACCATGATGACACACAAGCATAAAGGCACCTGCCTCACCTTCAGTAGCAGAAATAATCACAGTAATAACCTGCCTACAGTCCTTGTATCTTAATTCTATGAAATCAGTCACCACAGAATTCTGACTCTGTAAGTCTGGGATCTTATAGAAGTGTAGATAGTTAAGCTGTTGAAAACCTTCAAGACATCTGTCCCAACGTGAACCCCATTTTCATGTAAATGTTACAAGGTCTAAAGTATAGGCAACACTCAGACCATAACATTAAGGCAGTGGTATTTTACTTAGAAACCACATTGAATAGGTATCAAAATGAACCAATGTCCTTTGCTAAGTATGACAATATTGGGCAATGGTAATTTCATACTCTTCTGTGAAGAGTCCTGCATGATCAAAAAGCCTAAAATGCTTCCAGCCCAGTCTCATGTGAAAAGTCAGCTCACCCATGTGAAGAACAGAAAAACAGCTGACAATTATTGCATGCACTCCAGTATGAACACTTGGGACTGTTTTGCCTTTAGGTAAAGCAGGTTCTTAACAAGAAACTGACTTGTTCAGCAATAAAAATATCATGTCTAAAAAGAGCAGGTAAGAGGCAAGGAATTCCAAGGTGAGTAATTTTGATTCCACAAAACCTGTCTACCATCTACAAGACAAGTTGCGGGTGCGAGGGTATACCGCTATTTGCCTGGATGAGTGCAGATGCAAATATGTTCGACAAGAAACTCAACATCATCCTAGAACAAAACAACCTGCTTGACTGGCACCTCATTCACCTCCTTGATTATTCACTTCCTGCACAACCAATGTGAACTGGTGACTTTTGAAATAACTTGCAAAGGCTCCTTCAACAACACCTTCCACCTTTCTGGAAGGACAAGAACAGAAGGGGCATGGGAACACCACCCTTGCAAACTTCTGTCCAAACCTCACTAAATCCTGACTTGGAACTGCATTGCTGTTCATTTACTGTCATTGGATCAAAATGCTGGAACTCCCTTCCTAACAGCATTGTGGATATACCCAACACATCGGTTCCAGCAATTCAATTAGGCAGCTCACCACCTTTATAATGGAGGGTAAATGCTGGCCCAGCCAGCAATGCCAACACCTCATGAATGAATGAAAGAAAGTATTGGCAATATTGAATTCCATTGAATTCTTTGGGAGTGATGTGCCAAGAGGTAGTTGAATCATTAACAGGTTAACTTTACCTCCACCACATTCTAGAAAGAAGGGAGAAAATTAAGGTGGGGAAAATATGACACAGTTCTAAAACAGAGAATGAAACTGTTCTTTTCATGTGTAAACTGGACTGAAAGGCACCTCCCCTCCACATCCCTTGCAGCCAAGCAAAAGCTCTTCGATGTAGGATGGCAATGAGAATTTTGACAGTGCCCCGTAGACATTTCAAAAAATGGCACATTTTTTGTCATGCAGACCAAATATTTAGGTGATTTGTGGTTAGTCTAACTATAAATGTCTTCAGTTCAAATCTGAATTTAGCTCTTTGTAGCGTATCTGAACATAATTGCTCAGCATTGTCCACTGTGCTTTAACAGGGATCTTTTTAATCTTATTAACCTTTTCAAGATGGTCTAAAAATGTACTTTAATCTGCAGTAAAAAAAAGAACAAAATGTTTTGAAATTCAAGTCTTTATTGCATTCGAACTGACCCCAAATAGTTAAATCATAGGTTATTGCTGTTAAAAGCAAATATCCATATTGGAATAGCATGAAACTCATCTCGTGCAATAAATTGATTGCCTCAATGTAGTTTTTATCTTACATACATAAATCATTCAAAGACTCATGCAAGAGTAGGTTTAATCTGTTGATTGCTGAAATATAACCCACATCGGCCTACAAAATAGATTGCCATTCTGACAGCTCCGAGGCTCCTGTGGTTCTGGTATCCCCAAGACTTATTTATTCAAAAAAATTGTTCACCTTACCTTTCTATGAGGCTGGAGTATTGGGAATGTGCAGGAAAGCACAGTTAGGAGGAGTGCACACAGAACTAGAGGCCCCACCAACGTCTGAATACAAAAGTTGTCTGTGTGAATACTGCTTCAGCTCGACTGCCAATGCTGATACCCAGTCAGAGTTCTAATCCTTCAGCTGACTGTCCCTGCGAGACTGTGAGGTTAGGGCTGGACGACACAATGCTGCAAACAACAGACACGTGAACAACCAGCAAATGCTTTTTAACCTCTCTGCTCCCATTTCTTCTCGGTTATTCCTTTCTTTGACGTGAAAAGAAACATTGGATCAGTAAATAGTGACATGATTAGAATCTAGCTTTCAGAGGCAGCTTGAGTTTTGTTATTATTCTCATCCAGTTGGATCCTTTATTCCCAGTATGTCATGTCAAGTCAAAGTTTTTGAATTTCTCCCTACTGGCAGTCCAAAGATGTGCAGGCTATGTAGTTTGGCCATGCTAAATTGCCCGTAGTGTTCAGGGATGTGTAGATGAGGTGGGTTATAGGGGGAAGGATCTGGGTGTGATGCTCTGAGGGTCAGTGTGGACCTTTTGGGCCGAAGAGCCTGTTACCACACTGTAGGGATTCTATGAATACTCTAGCATTGAGAAATAGGGGTCAGAAGCCAATGATGCTGCTTAAAGGATTGTGGAACTTTGAGTGTAAGTGCCTTTAAGTAAAAAACTCCCACATACTCTTCAGTTGTCTATCCTCTGCTCAGGTGCATCACCAACCATAAACCTGGCTCATCATTAAGGTCTGATCTACTTTTCTGAAATATAGTTCTTGCTCAACCATTCTTTTCTAATTTGTAAAGATTTTCTTGCAAGGCCAAAAAAAACATTATTTTTCCAAGTCTTTATTGCAAGCTCTTTTGAACATTTTCTGATGGAAAATGTTCCCTCATCAAAACCTACTCAGTATTTTCTTTCCACATGTCGATGTAAAAGTTGAGCAGGTGCTAGGGAAGGCAAATGGAATGTTGGCCTTTATTTCAAAGGGAATAGAGTACAAAAATAGGGAAGTCTTGCTACAACAGTATAAGGCACAAATTAGATCACACCTAGAATACGGTGAAAATTTTGGCTCCTTTATCTAAAGAAAGATATATTGGCATTGGAGGCAGTCCAGGAGGTTCACTGCATGGATCAGTGCATGGTGGGATTTTCCCATGAGGGGAGGTTGAGTAGGTTTGAGTTTAGGAAAATGGGAGGAGACCTTATTGAGGCATATAAGATTCAATGAGGTCTTGTAGATCTTAGTGAGGCTGTGGAGAAGTTGTTTCTGTAGGGATTCTGTGATTCTATATTTGTATATATACATATATTTAATATTCCATATTACACAGCATAACTTACATCAATAAAATCTCCCTGATTACAGATCCTAATACATGCATACCTAATACTTTTGGATAAAGAAAGAAGGTAAAAGTTCACATATTGTGCTTTATACATTTACTGGATATATCAAAGTAGTTTACAGGCAATGAATTACTCCTGAAGTGAAATGGCTGTTGTAGTGCAGGAAGTGGGGGGGTGGGCGCCGTATGGTGGCTCAATGGTTAGCACTGCAGCGTCACAGCACCAGGGACCCAGGTTCAATTCCAGCCTTGGGCAATTGCCTGTGTGGAGTTTGCACATTCTCCCTGTGTCTGCATGGGTTTCCTCCAGGTGCTCCAGTTTCCTCCCACAGTCCAAAGATGTACCAGCTAGGTGGATTGGCCATGCTAAATTGCCTGTAGTGTTCAGGGGTGCATGGGTTATAGGGGATGGGTCTGGGTGGGATGCTCCAAGGGGCAGTGTGGACTTGTTGGGCCAAAGGTTCTGTTTCCACATTGTAGGGAATCTAATCTAAATAGCAATGTGATAATGAACAAATCATCTGCCTTTGTGTTATGCATTGAGGGATACCACCCTGGTTTTTCTTGGAATGGCAGCAGGAATCTTTTACAGTATGTCAAATACAACAGTACACCCTGCATTGTACAATCTTGATTTTTGTGCTCACTCCCTTGAGTGGGAATTAAACCTGGTACCTTGTGACTCAGAATAAAGAATGGTGCCATATTCAATTTTTAAAAATGTGTGGCGTGGGTTTGATCATTCACTCTGATTCATTTTCATTCAACATTTAGATGCCTTCTAATCAAATTTGAGCATAAATTATCTTTGAGACAATGGGTGCACTTTTGGTTCCAAAGTCTGGCTTGGATCCATCAATTCTCGATCAGTTTATACATATTTAAATATATAAATAAATAAAGCTATATTTTTAACACCTTGTTGTGCAGCTGTATCTTGTCATCTAATTTTCAAAACTACTGTAAAAGAGTAAAGGATTTGGAGTTTGTATATCAATATTTATTTTTAGTTGCTTCGAGATAGCAGTCTTACCTCTTTATCCAAACATTTGTTCATCTGTTAAAAATGATGGAAAATTTAATCCAATACTCTTCCTTTAAAGACTTGGGACATTTTCCTATATTATAAAATATTGAGTATTGATAAAACAGGAAGGGGACAAATTTGCTAATGTCTATGAAAAATATCGCCACAAAATGTTGACAGTCACAATGCAATCAGTTTTCAGCCCACTCATCATCGTCATTCATGTATTTGACCAATTGCATTTCTTCCATTATATAGTGTTGCCATCTGGCGATTTGTTACTGGCATTACACTTCAGTCATTTGCAAAAAGCATCAGGATTCTCACAGGCAGTATGGCCCCACAGGCATATGCTTAAACACTTAAAATGCAGGCTTGCACATTTTGGAATATTTTCACTTTCCTGCTCGGCTTTCACACTTTATCATTATTTATCCTTACAACAAAACCAGAAAGCAAGGAAAATTGCATTTTTATTGGGCCTTTCTTTCTCTCAAGACGTTTTATAGCTAGTAATAGGACATTAAAATATAGTCACTGTAGGAAAACCCTGACAAATATCACTGAAATTTTCCCCAAGTTATATCATTTTCATTCTTTATGTAAGTAATAATACTATTCAATTTGCTTTTCTTGCTTGCTAAGTCTAAACTTTTCTTTGCCAGAACCTTTCTTCTCTTCATTATTTTCTTTCAATGCTTTCATTTCCAGCTAAAATTATTTCTAAAGTTCTTATGACCTGCTGCTTATAAATTCATTGACAGGTCAAATGTGCCCCAGTTGTCTGTTGGCGTCAATTCTCGCTGACCTTGTTCCAAAGTTATAGAAATCAGAGCCTCCTAGAGAAATTTTCTTCTCCTTGGGAGAGATAACCTGGAAGTTAGGTCTGTTTTCCTTGAAGAGAAGACTGAGAGGTTTTCAAAATAATCAGTGAGCTGAACAGAATAGATACCAAGAAATGCTTCCTACTCACAGAAAGAGAAAACGCGATTAAAGTAATGTACAAGTGAAGCAAGTGTGAGATGAGATAAAAAGATTTTTTCACACAGTGAACAGTGAGGGTGTGGAATGCATTGTTGAGAAATGCGTCGGAGGCAGGCTTACTTGAGTCTTTCAAGACAGCATTGATTATTTAAATAGAAACAGTGTGGACTGAGGACTCTCGTGGTGTAGTGCTCATGTTCCTACCTTTAAACCAGGAGTCCCAAGTCCCACCTGCTTCAGAGCTGTGTCAGAGCATCATTGAACAGACTGGTTAAAAATATCTAGTAACAGTGCTACGGGGAAAAGGCACAATATTGGCACTAGGTAATGGAAGTAATACAGGCTCCATGGACTGAATATGCTCTTTCTGTGTCATGACAATTGTGTGATTCTATGATGCTTCCAATCTGTCATGTTTCACATTCCTCTTTACTCAATCCATGCCCTTTCCTCTTGTTTAAATCTGACCTTCAAAATCTCCATGACATCTCTTGGGGCAATTTATCAAAATTGGTTCATCAATTTATGTAACCCTGAATAACCACTAAGTAGGGTTACGTGGAAATTAGAACAAGGAAAGAAATTGTGTAGCACAACCAGTTCATGTTGGAATTTATTCTCAACACAAGTGGTTGTTCTAAACGTGTGCACATAACCTGTGTCTATTTATTTTTTACTCCCAATATGCTCAATGTGCCAGTCAGACATGGTCTCTACTGCAATCAATAATTTTGGCAGAGCATTCCACAACCTCATAGACGTTTTAAGGAAGGTCTTATATTTAATGATAATATCTCTAGGGTCAGCCCTTGCTCAGTTGGTAGCACTCTTATTTGAGTGAAAACAGGAACTGAGAACAAATTCTAGACTTGTACATCACTGCAGCACTGAAGTAGTGCTCCACTCTCAGGAATGTCATCTTTTGGATGTCATACTAAAATGAAGTCCTCGCTACCCTATCAAATAGCTGTAAAATGGCCCTTGACATTTTTACAGCGTAGCCCCCCCGATTCCTCGTCAATATTTATGTAGTGATTGGAACCATGTTGACCTGGTTGACTATGACTAACTTAATACCCATTCACAAAAAAACTTGCCCTGTATTCTTTTTGTTCCTTCAATATTATTCCAATTGGTGGAATTTTAAAGTGCATATTCATGCATAATTTTGTTTATTTGCAAGTGCATTCAATGGCCTTTGAACCTTTATTAATTATATTCAGACTGTGCTTCTCAGAGACATGAATCTCAAACATATCCTTTTGAAAGTAAGTGAAGTAAACAGCAACCAACTCCTGTAAAATTCAGCTTTAGTTTTGCAAGTACCAAGATCCCTCCATCAACTCAGGTGAAAGTTGAATGCTGAAATCTGAGCCTCGACAGTGAGGAGATCAAATCAGGCAAATGAGTGAAAGGAAAATTGACAGCCTGCCTTACACCTGGTCTGATCTAAGATAACAAGGTGTAGAGCTGGATGAACACAGCAGGCCACGCAGCATCAGAGGAGCAGGAAGGCTGACATTTCAGGCCGAGACACTTCATCAGAAATGGAGGAGGGGAAGGGAGTTCTGAAATAAATAGGGAGAGAGAGGGAGGTGGATTGAAGATGGATAGAGGAGAAGATAGGTGGAGAGGAGACAGATAAGTTAAAGAGGCGGCGATGGAGCCAGTAAAGGTGAGTGTAGGTGGGGAGGTAGGGAGGAGATCGGTCAGTCCAGGGAGGACGGATAGGTCAAGGGGGCGGGATGAGGTTAGTTGGTTGGAAATGGGGTTGGGCTTCAGGTGGGAGGAGGGATAGGTGGGAGGAAGGACAGGTTATACTCCAGTATAGTATAGAGTAATAGTTCACATATAGTTAAACATAGCAATATTTAGAGGATGAGCTGGGCTGGTTTTGGGATGTGGTAGGGGGAGGGGAGATTTTGAAGCTTCTAAAGTCCACATTGATACCATTGGGCTGCAGGGTTCCCAAGCGGAATATGAGTTGCTGCTCCTGCAACCTTCAGGTAGCATCGGTTTTGGCACTGCAGGAGGCCCAGAATGGACACGTTGTCTGAGGAATGGGAGGGGGAGTTGAAATGGTTCGCGACTGGGAGGTGCAGTTGTTTAGTGTGAACCGAACGTAGGTGTTCCGCAAAGCGGATCCCAAGCATCTGCTTGGTTTCCCTCTTGTAGCGAAGGCCACAACGGGTACAGTGGATACAGTATACCACATTAGCAGATGTGCAGGTGAACCTATGCTTGATGTGGAAAGTCTTCTTGGGGCCTGGGTTGGGGGTGAGTAGGAGATGTGGGGGCAGGTGTAGCACTTCCTGCAGTTGCAGGGAAAAGTGCTGGGTGTGCTGGGGCTGGAGGGGCCTGTGAAGCGGACAAGTGAGTCACGGAGAGAGTGGTCCCTCTGGAAAGCAGGTAAGGATGGGGAGGGAAAATGTCTTTGGTAGTGGAGATGGTGGAAGTGTCAGAGGATGATGCTTTGGATCCGGAGATTGGTGGGGTGGTACAAGACGACGAAGGGGTTTCTGTTTTTGCTGTCATTGCGGGGACGGGGGTGTGAAGGATGAGTTGCGGGGAATGCGGGAGACACGGTCGAGGGCATTCTCGACCACTGAGTGGGGGAAGTTGCGGTCCTTGAAAAACAAGGACATCTGAGATGTACGGGAGTAGAATGCCTCATTCTGGGAGCAGATGCAGTGGAGGCAAAGGGATTGGGAATAGGGGATGGCATTTTTGGAGGAAGGTGGGTGGGAGGAGGTGTATTCTAGGTAGCTGTGGGAGTTGGTGGGCTTGAAATGGATATCGGTTTCTAGGTGATTGCCGGAGATGGAGACAGAGAGGCCCAGGAAGGTGAGGGAGGTGTTAGAGATAGTCCTGGTGAAATTAAGGTTGGGATGGAAGGTGTTGATAAATTGGATGAAATGTTCGAGCTCCTCGTGGGAACACAAGGCGGTGCCGATATAGTCATCGATGTAACGGAGGAAGAGATGGGTTTTAGGGCCAGTGTAGGTACGGAAGAGGGGTTGTTCCATGTAACTTACAAAGAGGCAGGCATAGCTTGGGCCCATGGCCACCCCCTTTGTCTGTAGGAAGTGGGAGAATGGGAGAATAGGAGAGTGAGAAGTGGAAGTGGTCTGATCTCCTGTCTATTGGAAGTCGCTGCCAATTTGCTATTACCTGAAAAATAAAACCAAAGCACTGCATATGCTGTAGATGAGAGTTCTGAAAAAAAAGCACATATCAGCCTCGAAATACTAACTCTGTTTTTGTATGTTTTCACTATCTTTCATTAGTATGCCCCCAGTGCCCTGACTCGAATAAGTTGGCCAAGTTACTCTTCTATAACAAAGGATGCTGAGAATATAAACTTGGAGCTTTGTCTTTACTTTTCATTTGCTGCTGATCTGCACACAACTTCCTGACTTTGACATGACAGCTGTGCCTTTAGCAATCCTGGTGCTGATTTCAGCACCTAGGGGCAAGTTGCTGGTAATTGTTTATCTGAGATATGTGAATCTGCCAATGACCTCCAGAGAGAAGTTGTCAGTGTTGATGGAGGGGGAGTCTCTACATCGTGGGCCTTACTTCTGGCTTTCTGGTCTTGCTGCTGTATTGTCAGTCCAAATAACTTATCCAAGATATACAAAGAAAACTAATGCATGCCATGGAATGTTTCTGCCCAGTTTACAGCTCTGATATCTCAGACTAATATTGGACATTTCCTGATAAGACAGGATGCTAAGTTTGGATCTACGCCAGCATGCAAGGCATCCCAGCAAATTCTCTGTGTGTATTAACATTGGTTAAGTCGTATGGCAGAATGGATGATAGCTACATTCCTAAAGATGTTCTATGGTAAACTTACTACCAGCACAAGGCCAACAGATCACCATATTTGTGTTGCAAGAATATATGTTGAGTGCTGTTGATTAGGATTGGGGTTGATGCATGGGAAATTCTTCTTGCTGACCAGAAGTATGAAGTCAGGAGGAGCATGGTAGAAACAAAGTAGCCTGTGTTGCTATGAGCCTTGTAGTTCAGGTCTCTGTTCTGAACAAGGCTATCCTTGCTTTTGCTGGTATTTCAAGTCTGTAGTCATTTCACCTTTGCCATGAGTGACTGCTGTCCAAATCTGGGATTCTGATATTCATATTTACAGGATTGGATATAATCTTGTTCTCAGTCAGCACATCCCCTCAGTAGCACAGACTATTCCTTTCTTTCTTCACCGTCTGTTGCACATGAATGCTGACCACTCATTTAAATTTTAATCTACATTATTATCTCCATTCTCATTATAGAACATAGAACATTACAGCACAGTATAGGCCCTTTGGCCCTCGATGTTGTGCTGAACTGTCATACCGATCTCAAGCCCATCTAACCTACACTATTCCATGTACGTCCATATGCTTATCCAATGACGACTTAAATGTACCTAAAGTTGGCGAATCTACGACCGTTGCAGGCAAAGTGTTCCATTCCCTTACTACTCTGAGTAAAGAAACTACCTCTGACATCTGTCCTATATCTTTCACCCCTCAATATAAAGCTATGCCCCCTCGTGCTCGCCGTCACCATCCTAGGAAAAAGGCTCTCCCTATCCACCCTATCTAACTCTCTGATTATTTTATATGTTTCAATTAAGTCACCTCTCAACCTTCTTCTCTCTAATGAAAACAGCCTCAAGTCCCTCAACCTTTCCTCGTAGGACCTTCCCTCCATACCAGGCAACATCCTAGTAAATCTCCTCTGCACCCTTTCCAAAGCTTCCACATCCTTCTTATAATGCGGTGACCAGAACTGCACACAATACTCCAAGTGTGGCCGCACCAGAGTTTTGTACAGCTTCACCATAACCTCTTGGTACCGGAACTCGATCCCTCTATTAATAAAAGCTGAAACACTGTATGCCTTCTTAACAGCCCTGTCAACCTGGGTGGCAACTTTCAAGGATCTGTGTACATGGACACCGAGATCTCTCTGCTCATCTACACTACTAAGAATCTTACCATTAGCCCAGTACTTTGCCTTCCGGTTACTCCTACCAAAGTGCAGCACCTCACACTTGTCTGCATTAAACTCCATTTGCCACCTCTCAGCCCAGCTCTGCAGCTTATCTATGTCACTCTGCAACCTACAACATCCTTCTTCACTATCCACAACTCCACCGACCTTAGTGTCGTCTGCAAATTTACTAACCCATCCTTCTACGCCCTCATCCAGTTCATTTATAAAAATGACAAACAGCAGTGGACCCAACGCCGACCCTTGCTGTACACCACTAGTAACTGGTCTCCAGGATGAACATTTCCCATCAACTACCACCCTCTGTCTTCTTTCAGCAAGCCAATTTCCGATCCAAACTGCTATATCTCCCACAATTCCATTCCTCCGCATTTTGTACAATAGCCTGTTGTGGGGAACCTTATCAAATGCCTTGCTGAAATCCATATACACCACATCAACCTGTTTACTCTCATCTACCTGTTTGGTCACCTTCTCAAAGAACTCAATAAGGTTTGTGAGGCATGATCTTCCCTTCACAAAACCGTGCTGACTATCCCTAATCAATTTATTCTTTTCTAGATGATTATAAATCCTTTCACTTATAACCTTTTCCAACACTTTACCAACAACTGAGGTAAGGCTCACTGGTCTATAATTAGCAGGGTTGTCTCTACTCCCCTTCTTGAACAGGGGGACCACATTTGCTATCCTCCAGTCATCTGGCACTATTCCTGTAGACAATGACGAGTTAAAGATCAATGGGAAAGGGTCGGCAATCTCCTCCCTGGCTTCCCAGAGGATCCGAGGATAAATCCCATCCGGCCCAGGGGACTTATCTACCTGCACCTTCTGAAGGATTTTTAATACCTCTTCCGTGTGAACCTCAATCCCACCTAGTCTAGTAGCTTGTATCTCGGTTTTCTCCTCGACAACATTGTCGTTTTCTAGAGTGAATACTGTTGAAAAATATTCATTTAGCGCTTCTCCTATCTCATCTGACTCCACCACAACTTACCGCTACTATCCTTGATTGGGCCTAATCTTACTTTCGTCATTCTTTTATTCCTTAAATACCTATAGAAAGCCTTACGGTTTACCCCGATCCTATCTGCCAACAACTTCTCATGTCTCCTCCTGGCTCTTCTGAGCTCTCTCTTTAGGTCTTTCCTGGCTACTTCGTAGCCCTCAAGTGTCCTAACTGAGCCTTCACATCTCATCCTAACATAAACCTTCTTCTTCCTCTTGACCAGAGATTCCACCTCCTTCGTAAACCACCGCTCCCGCACTCTACAGCTTCCTCCCTGCCTGACAGGTACATATTTATCTAGGACACACAGGAGCTTTTCCTTGAATAAGCTCCACATTTCTAATGTGCCCATCCCCTGCAGTTTCCTTCCCCATCCTATGCTCCCTAAATCTTGCCTAATCACATCGTAATTGCCTTTCCCCCAGCTATAACTCTTGCCCAGTGGTATACACCTATCCCTTTCCATCACTAAAGTTAAACAGAACAGAATTGTGATCGCTATCACCAAAGTGCTCACCTACTTCCAAATCTAACACCTGGCCGGGCTCATTACCCAGTACCAAATCTAATGTGGCTTGGCCCCTTGTTGGCCTATCTACATACTGTGTCAGGAAGCCCTCCTGCACACACTGGATAAAAACTGACCCATCTATAGTACTCGAACTGTAGTGTTCCCAGTCAATATTTGGAAAGTTGAAGCCCCCCCCATGACAACTACCCTGTCTCTCTCACTGCTATCGAGAATCATCTTTGCTATCCTTTCCTTTACATCTCTGGAACTATTCGGAGGCCTATAGAAAACTCCCAACAGGGTAACCTCTCCTTTATATTACACAGGGAACAAAAGAAATGACCAGGGGGCAGAAAAAGATGCCCACCAGAAGGAAAGTAAAAACGTTCACCAACCTTGGGCCAATGCTAAACATTGGTGTCAGCAAGGGAGAGGAGTGTCACGCAGGAAACAAACTACAGCGTTAACAACAAGTATTCAATCCAGAAGTGTCTTACAATCCGAGCACAGTTCACCATCTGTGGATGGGTGCTATCACTGTTATCCTCTATTAGTATCTATCAGGCCATTTTTCTACATGATATGTTTCTGTTAATGCAATTGAGCTTTGGTTACAACAAATGACTAGTTATTACAATCTTAATTTGCTGCATACAAGTTGAGACCTTTATAATGTGCAGGCTGGTAGTCGGTGGTATAATAAACAAACCACAGCAAGAGTGCGGAAAGACGAGAAATGATACAAAGCCACACAAGGGCAAGTGACCAGAAACAGGGCAAAGAGATCGGTTTTCAAAAAGAAAGACAGGAGTTCCACAGCTTAGGATCTCAACAGTTGAAAACATGGGAATAATTAAAATTCATGGAATACTTCAAAATGTCAGAATTAAAGGAGTTCAGATACCTTGGAAGGTTGTGGTATGGAGGAAATTACAGAGAAAAGGAGCGGATGTGCTCCAAAAGGATTTGACAATTTAGGTATGTAATGTTGAAAGCAAAGTGTTATATAATTGGGGCCAACATAGTCAGAATGCAAAAGTATAATGGATGAATGAGACTGGGTGCAAGCTAGGATATAGGTCTATAGCCTTGTATGCCTTGGCATCACAAGTGCACATCTAAACACTTTTTATATGTTATGAGAGTTTCTGCCTCTACCACCCTTAAAGGCCATGAGCTCTGGATCCCCATCACCCTCTGGGAAAAAAGACCTTACCTCACATCTCTAATCCTCCTATTCCTTATCCTAAGTCTATACCTCATGGTCATTGATCCCTCTGCCAAGGACAAAAGTTTCATTCTGTCTACCCTATCAATGCCCTCATTATTTTATACATTTCATCATGTTACACCTCAGTCTCCTCTGTTCCAAGGAAAACAACTCCAGTCTGTCCAGTCTCTCTTGATAACTAAAACTGTCCAGTCAAGGCAACATCCTGGTAAATCTCCACTGCACCGTCTCTTGTGCAATCACATCCCCAAAATAAACATCTCATTACTTAATAAAAAAGAAATACTGGGCTGTCAAGCACTTGCAGCATCCTAAGATAATAAAATGTGAGGCTGGATGAACACAGCAGGCCAAGCAGCATCTCAGGAGCACCAAAGCTGACGTTTCGGGCCTAGACCCTTCATCAGAGAGGGGGATGGGGGGAGGGAACTGGAATAAATAGGGAGAGAGGGGGAGGCGGACCGAAGATGGAGAGTAAAGAAGATAGGTGGAGAGGGTGTAGGTGGGGAGGTAGGGAGGGGATAGGTCAGTCCAGGGAAGACGGACAGGTCAAGGAGGTGGGATGAGGTTAGTAGGTAGCTGGGGGTGCGGCTTGGGGTGGGAGGAAGGGATGGGTGAGAGGAAGAACCGGTTAGGGAGGCAGAGACAGGTTGGACTGGTTTTGGGATGCAGTGGGTGGGGGGGAAGAGCTGGGCTGGTTGTGTGGTGCAGTGGGGGGAGGGGATGAACTGGGCTGGTTTAGGGATGCAGTAGGGGAAGGGGAGATTTTGAAACTGGTGAAGTCCACATTGATACCATATGGCTGCAGGGCTCCCAGGCGGAATATGAGTTGCTGTTCCTGCAACCTTCGGGTGGCATCATTGTGGCAGTGCAGGAGGCCCATGATGGACATGTCATCAAGAGAATGGGAGGGGGAGTGGAAATGGTTTGCGACTGGGAGGTGCAGTTGTTTGTTGCGAACTGAGCGGAGGTGTTCTGCAAAGCGGTCCCCAAGCCTCCGCTTGGTTTCCCCAATGTAGAGGAAGCCGCACCGGGTACAGTGGATGCAGTATACCACATTGGCAGATGTGCAGGTGAACCTCTGCTTAATGTGGAATGTCATCTTGGGGCCTAGGATGGGGGTGAGGGAGGAGGTGTGGGGACAAGTGTAGCATTTCCTGCGGTTGCAGGGGAAGGTGCCGGGTGTGGTGGGGTTGGAGGGCAGTGTGGAGCGAACAAGGGAGTCACGGAGAGAGTGGTCTCTCCGGAAAGCAGACAGGGGAGGGGATGGAAAAATGTCCCTCCCCCCATCCCCCTCTCTGATGAAGGGTCTAGGCCCGAAACGTCAGCTTTGGTGCTCCTGAGATGCTGCTTGGCCTGCTGTGTTCATCCAGCCTCACATTTTATTATCTTGGAATCTCCAGCATCTGCAGTTCCCATTATCTCTGCAGCATCCTAAGGTTGTGAAAGCAAGATAAAAATTGTAAGTGCACTTCTTAAGGCATTCGCTAATATGCTTCTGTTCACATTGTTTCAGGACTTAAACAGCTTGCTTTGAGTTAACGTCTCTGTTAAACAATGATAAAGGATACACATCCAGATACGTCATGTCCCTGCATATAATTATTGCAAAACAGTGTTGATGTGGATGGCTAGTCATGCTGCTCCAACCTGTTATTCACCTTCATTCTGCCATTAGCACTGGATTAATAGAATCTTAATCAACCACTTTCCACTGCATATTTCAAACAACACTTTGCATTCTGAAAGGATTATGTTTGAGTAGCTTTAAGATTGGATTTCTATTTTTGCCTACTAGGCAGTTTCTCTTCATTCAGAATTCTTCAAATTAACAAATGTATCTTAATTGAATGTTTGGAAAATTTCTCAACAAGATGCAAATGTAACCCATGGGGTGTCTAAAGTTTTAGTTATGGCTTGAGATTTTGCTCGATGCAACTTTAGACAACGGACTTTGGATGATTACCTATGGGAATTGAAACTTTTCTCAGAAGAAGGAAGCTTTATAAAATACACAGCAGCCATTCAAAGAAAGGTAAAAAGAAGAGATGTTTTGAAATAAAATGGTGTTTATGTGTTTATTAATGTCCGTTTTGTGTTAAGATGCAGTTTTTGTGCTCGTTCTTCAGTAAGAAAATTAATGCATGTTATTTCGTAATTTCCCAGGCTCATTTTATCTTGCAAACTTCCATTCATGATTTTAGTTTGTTGTAGTGTGTTGAATTTTTGCTATTATAAGTTTTATGTCTATATTAGTAACACAGTCAGCCATGAACTTTCCAATTTTCAATTCTTTTCGTCTTAGTTTCCACATGGCATTGAAATCAATAACTCTCTCAATGAATCCTTCTCTAATTTCTTTTCCCAGAAGCTGAGAAACCTCTTCCTCTTCTTAATCATTCCTTCCAGGCATTTAAAAGCCATGCCTCAGATCCTTACTCAGTTTATTTCACATTAAATCATTTCCTTCGCTTCTCTTTTTTAACTGTAGTTTGTTTTAACATTTTAACTCAATGCAGCCATGTTGTACACTTGGAACACAAGCACACACAGTTCCTAAGCCACAGAAAAGGCAACAGTATAATGAATATTTCAATTATTCACATTCATTTCATTATAACATTGCCTTGAATATCAGAACCAACAGCAGATTTTCTTCATAGAATACAATAATTTCAATTACTGCTCCCTTTGCGATATGCCCATGTGGCACTGTGGTAGTGCCCCCACCTCTCAGCCGCAAGTCTTAGGTTCAAATCAAACCTGATCCAGAGAATTGCCATAACATATCTGAATAGGTTGATGAAAAATATCTATATATTAGCGACAGTGTTGTTCCTCAAACCAGACCACTTTTTACTGGCTAAGTGATACAAAGCTACTACTACATTCACCCTGGAAATACTAGAGTAGAAATTGTTATAAAACAGACATCAAACTACACCAATCCAGCTGTGATAGTCAGCTGCATTCAATTTATGCAGATATTGGTCCTGCTGCTAAATTCAGAAGGAGAACATTCTTTTAGCGCTTGCTGGATCAGAAATTAGGAGATTGAGATATGCGAAGAAATGGTTAAACAGCACGACCTTCAGGAATCATGATGCTATGAGGATGTACCATTTCATGATTAAGAGAGATTGATAAGACCATAAGAAGTAGGAGCATAAGCAGGGCATTCAGCCCATCAACTCTGCTGCATCATTCAAAGGATCATGGTTGATCTGAATCCTGAGCTCTATCTTCCTGACTTATCCCCACAACCCTTAATCCCTTACTGATTAAAATCTGTCCATCTTGGCCTTGAGTACACTTACAATTAGCACCCTTTTGTAAAAAATTCTACAGATTGACTCCCCTCAGAGGAAATTCCTTCTTAGCTCTGTTTTAAATGGGAAACCCCTTATTCCGAGAGTATGCCACTTGATCCTAGAATCTTTTGAATCCATTCTACCATTTTCACATGGCTGATACCCTTCTCAACCCTATTTTTTAGAATCCCTACAGTGTGGAAGCAGGCCATTTGCCCCTTTAAGTCCACACTGACCCTCTGAAGACCCTTCTTCCCATATCTACTCTGCTACCATACCTATTCCTCTGTATTTTCCATGGCCAATCCACCTAACCTGCACATCTTTGGACTGTGAGAGTTGACCCATGCAGAAAGAGGGAGAATGTGCAAACTCCACGCAGAGAGTTGCCCAAGGGTGAAATTGAACTTTGGTTGCTGGTGCTGTGAGGCAGGACTACTGAACCACTGAGCCACAGTGCTGCCCCAATCTCTTGCCTTCTCCCACTAATACTTGATCCCTTATGAATCAAGAGCCTATCTATTTCTGTCATAAATACACCCAATGACTTGGCCTCTACAGCCTTCTGTGGCAATGAGTTCAACAGACTAACAACCCTCTGGCTGAAAAAACTTCCTCCTCGTCTCAGTTCTAAAGGGTTGTCCCTGTATTCTGAGGCTGTGCCCTCAAGCCCTGGTAACTCCTACTCAATACAGCCCTCTCAGTATTCTGCAAGTTTCAATCAAATCCCGTCCCCCCACCTCATTTTTCTAAATGCTATTGAGTACAGACCGAGAGTTCTCAACTGCTCTTCATAAGACAAGCACTTTATCCTTGGGATCATGCTCGTAAACTCAACCCACTCTCCCTCAACTCATAAGACAGTCATCCAGGATCAACCTCGTGAACTTTCTCTGAATTGCCTCTAATGCTAATGTAATTTTCTTCTGATAAGGGGACCAAAACTGTCCACGATATTAAACTGTCTTGTATATTTTAGCATATTTTTAATATTTCATTCCTTTTCAAATAAAGGCCAACATTCCATTTGCCTTCTTTATTACCTGCAGAATTTGGTTGCTGGCTTTTTTGTGGTTTATACAGAAAGACCCCCAAAATCTTCCATGCTGCAGCTTGCTGTAGTCTTTCTCCATTTAAATAATATTCAGCTCTTCTCTTCTTCCAGCCAAATTGCATAATCTAATCTCATTTGAGGTGTATATCCCTGACTGTATGTTGAATTAGTCTGTAAATAAAAAGTTGTTGGTAAAATGGAGATTCACTTTTGCAGAGCCATTTAAGAGATCTCCTATCATGCCAATCATGAGATGAAGTGATGATATTCAGAATGCCTGTTCAAGAGCCCCATACAAAATGGTCCTAGAATAGTCTTTGCTCAAGTGGCCCAGATATTCCGATAGCCGTAAAGTTGTTTCTGCAGCATGGACTGGAACTGCCTGTCAGGAACCCTGCAGAATCCCAGACAAGATTCCAATGAGAAATTCCCCTGCCTTAAATACCCTCCAATAAAAATTCTCAATGTTAGACAATATGGAAAGTTACACTTCCATTAAGTTCAAACTAGCCAGAAAATGTTAGCCATTTTCAGAAATAAGTCTAAGTCCTAGGTAGCTATTAAGCTGACCACGCAACGAACAACTCCCCCCTCACCACAATGACACCTCGTGTGATCCTTTTCAATGACTTCCCCAACCTGTCATAAAACATCACAAACCAACATGGCTTTGTCTACCAGCCAGGCACCTCCCCAACAACCCTGCCTCTGGACAGATCTCCTTTGGCCGCAATATCCCAACACCCCCCTCCCCTCCCCAAGCCTCAACAATACTGTCCCCATCACCACCAACATGCTCCATACCCATCCACCATCCCCTCTGCTGCCCCAGCAGACTGATATCATCCCTCTCCACCATGCTGACCCCAAACCTCCCTCACCCCCAGCAGCACCAATTCCCCTAAACCCACCAGGCACTCTTGCACCAACCAACCTCAGCAAATCCCTCTTGCTCTCCATCCACAATATTCTCTCTCTACTAGCCCAGACATTACCCTGGCCACAGCATCCACGTGTATTTCTGAAGGAGCCAGGATCAGAATTTCTAGCTAAAAATAAATGAGTTGAGTGGCAATCTTATTCTGACTGTCAGGTCTCAGCATATCTGAGCCATTGTATTGGATTTAACTTCAATCTCTGTTGATAGATGTTGGTGTGTTTGCTGAACTGGGAGGTTTGATAGCATTGAGGATTGATAGCATTTAGCAAATATCTACAACCAGCACTCAGGCTACATATCTTCACTCAAACCCTGAACCGCTGTTTATGTTTCAAGCATCACATTTATGTAAAGTCTTGAAATACATACACAAGGACAGACTTTGCTCTCCGTCCACATAGTCTTCCTTGAGGAGATCAGAAGTCAGACAATCAGTTGCAATATACTCGATCTACAATTTTCCAAATATTAATCCGGAGAGATTTAGGAGCCATGATCGAAGATTTACATCAGCCTCCAAACCCAATTCTCCACATTCCTATCAAGCAGAGTTCCATAATAGTGTCAAATTTGCAATATGAAATTAATGGAAAGGCAAGATCTGACTGATTCATCAAGGCTGTCCCATGCTTGGGTGTCTGAACCACAATAAATATTCCCTCTGTCCCTTTGTCTGTACTTTCCCATTCATGTGTTCTCAAGAAAATCAAAGAAAAATCCATAGACCTGAATAACCCTTTCCAACTCCTCCCACACGCAACTGAAAACAATCTAGGAGATCGCATACTCTAAAGCCACTTACCTACTATACATTGCAGTCTGTAACTCTGTCTGGCACCCTTCTCATGGCATAAGGGCACTCACCACTTTTATGCTAGTTACATACATATCTGTGTGCCCGTTCAGAGTACAAACAGAAAACAAAGGAAAAAAGTTAACAAGATAACAAAGTTAATTGCAGGCACAAGGAACAATGGAGAAATGAAAATTTCTACATATCTGGCAGAAACAATGGTATTTCAGCCACAGACTAAACAGTTTGGTTCATTTAGAACATTTCAGAACAAATTTATAACCAAAACTAAACAAGGGCAAGGAGCAGCATCGCCCTTCAAAACTAAGACAAATAGAATTGGGTAATTCTGGATTAGTGCCCAATGCAACTTGTCTGTATAGGATGTTACAACTAGTCCAGGCTAGATTTTTGAGTGAACTCGTCTCAGTCAAGGTAACAATGAAGGCTTTGAATTGGCTTCAGCTCCTCTAACGTAGGGCTGGACAACTGAGCAAAATGCATGCCCCCGATTGCTTTCAGAAAAGCTGTATTTGTTGACATGGGACGACGGCATAACTCCTGCAATTGAAGAGGATCACGTGGTGGTTGACATTCATCGCAATGTATTCCAGCAAGGAATCAGAAACAAATTCAGATGTATTCATGTTGCTAACTCTTTTATCTTTACAGATCAGTCAGCTCCCTGATTCAGTGTCTGCTGCATTGTTGCTAATTCCCGCGGGCAGTGGTAAGCATCCTTGATCAAAGAAGAGTAAATTCACAGCCATGGATTCTGGCTTGTGACCCAGAAGCAGAATATTGAACTTTTAACCTATGATGTAGCAGTAGTCATCTTATTACTGCACAGGCCCCATAAGCAGCAATGAATTAACTCTTAGATGATCTGTTGCTGTGACGCTGACACTGAGGGATAAATAATGACCAGGAGACTGGGGAGCTGTTCTGTAAAACAGTGCCATGGAATCTGTTACATTCACCTGAGGACATTTTCAAAATGTGAGATAAAATTTGATATAGGAGATATTATTGTTCATACAACATGTGAGCAGTGATACAGATTCCATTTAGCTGCCTCACGCTAGCAGTTGTGGCAATCTGAAAATTTCTGCAGTCACAACTTTAAGTTCCTTGCTCATGCAGACAGTCAGCAGCAGCAAGAGTTGTATCTTCAACAGCCCTACAGAGGAAACCTTTGTGACAAAATTGAAGAAGGCCGAATCTCCAGTCAATGGTAAAAACATTCCAGACTTAGTACAAGACGTTGTACTGCAGGAGAGTATTGAAATCCTTGGAGCTGGAGTATTAATCACTCCAGGCAGTTACAGATCATATTGCGTCCCAATAAGCTGTAAGAGCAGTCCCATGTTGGAGTTCAGGTGGAGAGCTTACAGACACAAGCAGATACCAGTATTAATGTTAAAACACCTGGTGAGCAGCGGAGATAGTAGGAACTGCTGATGCTGGAGTCTGAGATAGCAAGGTGAGGAGCTGGATGAATACAGCAGGCTAGGCAGCATCAGAGGAGCAGGAAAGCTGACATTTCAGATCTGGACCCTTCGGGAAAGGGGCTCTGAAATAAATAGAGAGGGGGTGTGATGATAGAAGGTGGATAGTGGAGCAGATGGTTGGGAGAGAAGATGGACAGGTCAGGGAGGCGGGGATGAAGCTAGTAAAGGTGAGTGTAGGCAGGAAGTTGGGATCGGAGTTGATCAGTGAGGAGGGAGGACATGATAGGTGGGAGGGAAGACGGACAGGTCAAGGAGGTGGGGATGAGAGGGGCGGTCCTGGGAAGAGGTCGGGGTGAGGAGATTTTGAAGCTTGTAAAGTCCACATTGAGACCATTGGTTTGTGGGGTTCCAAGGCGGAATATGAAGTGCTGGTCCTCCAGTTTCTGGGTGGTGTTGTTGGCTGTTCCTCCAGTTTCCGGATGGATACAAGAGCTACAATAGCAGAAATCAAGGACCGCAGATGCAATTCAAGTTGAAGACACAGACCTGAAGTCAGAACTAAATTGATAAACAGGCAGTTTTGATGACTAAAAGGGTGTGGATTCATGGAATGAGAAAATTAAGTGGGTTTATTAAGGCTACAGTAAATGTTGGAAACCTTCATTTCAGCTACAAAAGGTGGGAGTCTTCCGTTTTGACCACTCAAAGCTGGGGAAAACCTTGTAGTAAAATTAAAATCATTTTAAGCAAGAAAAATGATTACATTAGGAAGGCATTACATTAGAAATTACATTGACAGTAAGATATAATTTTGTTGCTTGGTTGCACCGAACTTTAAAATACTTTTGCTGTTGAAGCTTTTCATCTTGCATTCATCCTGACAATTTGCAAGAATACAAATTCAAAAGGAAGACCAACATTTTTACTGAATGAGAGGAGACTGCTGATTGGTTGACGAAAGTGGACTCTGATTAGTTAGAGGCATTGTTATGAAGAATGTATCATTAATGTAAGATTTGTAACATTCAGAAGAGAGAAATTATTTAGGGAAAGTCATACAAGTGGTGAATGTAACTGAGGTTCAGAACCAGCACAAACTAACCTTGAAGGGAAAAGGTCAAACCTGTCCCAGAAGATCAGAAGAATCTATTCAGTTCTAAAAGGGAGCTGGTGGTGTTATGGTATCGTCAATGCAATAGTAATCCAGAAACCCAGGCAATGTTATGTGGATAACACGGTGTAGAGCTGGATGAACATAGCAGGCCAAGCAGCATCAGAACAGATCTAGCAACTCAACATTGGGCACTAATGAGGTGCTGTAGGCTAGCAGCTGCAGTAGTAGAATTATATTCCAATACAATTTGAAAGCTTATGGCACTGCATATCCCCCACTGTACCATCACCATCAAACCAGGGTATCAATCCTGATTCAAGAAGATTGAAGGGGACATGCCAGTAGCAGCACGAGGCACTTCTAAAAATGGAGTGCCAACCTGGTGAAGATATAAAACAGGACAATCTGCATGTCAAACAGTACATGCTGCAACTGATATACAGAGATAAGTGATTCCACAACGAATTGGTTAGACCTAAAGCTCAACAGTCCTGCTGCACCTAGTCACAAATAGTGATGGACAATTAAACAATGCTCTGGAGGAGGAGGAGCTTCTAAAATTATCCCCATTCTGAAAGGTCAATGAACCCAGTTCAGCAGTGAAAAAGGTAAGGCTGAAACATTTGCAACAATCTTTGGTTAGAAGTGCCAATTGGATGATCCATCTCCTCCAATGATACCCAGCATCACAGATGCCAGTCTTAAGCCAATTCGATTCACTCCACATGATATCAGGAAATGGCTAAAGGCTTTGTTTACTACAGGAGCAATGTGCCATGATGCTCTGGCAATGATACTGAAGTCTTGTGCTCCAGTACTTGCCAAACCCCTATCCAAGCTGTTTCAATATAGCTACAATGTTGGCATCTATCCGACAATGTGGAAAATCGCCTGGACATATCCAATTCACAAAATGTTGGACAACCCAACCAATTATTGCCTCATCAGTCTACTATTGATTGTGAGTGTCCAGTGACATTCAGTTTGGGTTCAGCTAGGGCACACAGCTCCTGTCCTCATTACAGCCTTGGTTCAAACGTAAAAGGCGCTGAAATCCAGGGGCGAGGTGACAGTGACTGCCTATGGCATCAAGGCTGCATTCAACCAAGTGTAGTATAAAGAGGCCCATATAACCAACAGTCTCAAATGAATTCCAGACCTCAAGGCACTCGCAGATAACATGCAGCCACAGGTGACATACTGAGCCATGGTGCAAAAAGTAAACTGTCTATTCTATATTTTCTTTGAGGTAGATCCCTGGGTTGCACTTAAATTCAAAAAAGTGATTTTGTGCTTAAAAAGGCTAGAGATCACCTTTGAAAAGTGTTACTTTCCTGCACCAGTTTTTTCTGTGGTTTAAAAGAAGTATCACAATGAACTTTCTATATAAATGTAGAGAAATGCATTGGCACATTTTTGTCACTTTCTGAATTAACCTAAGATTTATCACCCATTTATTTTTATTTTGTGGCCCACGTTTGATAAGAATTGACTTATGTCAGTCAATAGAGAACTTTCCAGCTACCTGAGACAGAACATGAGCCTTATATAACTTCAAACTGAAGGTCAGGAGCTGAAAAAGCATCATTCTAGATTCCGTTTTCAAAATAAAAGTAAAAGAAGAAGAACTAATAGGCCAAGAACTGGGTACCTTAACAATTTTGATACAATTTTTCACAGTTATCTGTTGTGGCTTATCACGTTTACACAGTGTACAAGATAAATAGACTTGGTAGGTTAATTGAGTATATTTGCAGGAGAGTTTTGCAGAGAAATTAACACTGACCTTGTCTCGTATAGGATCATTGCCCCCAGATCAGAAGTTTTTTTTAAAAAAGACTTTGGATATTTGAGAACATGATCAAGTTAATGTTTCAGTGCAATATCAAGGGAATTTTAGCTGTGCCATTCTCCGGATCAGATGCTGAACTGAGATCTTACCTGTCATCTTCAGGTGAAAGTAAATCAACAATAACTGTTGACAATAAGAATAAAAGAGTTCTCCTGGTGCCCTGGCCAATATTATCAAATCAAATTTATGAGTCATTCAGCATTGTTGCTTATGGCACCTTACTGTGGGCAATTTATCTGACATTCCAACCAAATAAATTCACTCTAAATTTTGGGGTATCCTCAGCCTGTGAAAGACATTGTATCAATGCAGGCTCTTTGTTTTAGAACCGTGTTTCTCATGTGATTAAATTGGTGCAATGATATTGTACGTATAACTGTTATTGACAGTGTGTTGAAAGCATTGTTGTGCATTTGAACACACAGAATCTTATGATGGACCTACACATTTCAATGTTAAACTACTAAAATTTGTAAACTAGATAATCTAAAATGATAGCCAACTGTAAATAATGAAGATGATAAAATGTGAGGCTGGATGAACACAGCAGGCCCAGCAGCATGTCAGCTTTCTCCACTGTTTTTCAGAAATCAAATATAAACGTACATTTCTTTATATTGAAGTACATTTCTTTATATTGAATCCTATTTCTCATTATAGACTTTGAAAGTCTACATATATGCTTTTATGTTCGTCAAAAATACCCAATACACTTGATGTATTCAACATGTTTTAACTTATTTTTTTTCTATTTTAGCAGATGCTTAACCAAATGGGGTAAAACAGTAGCAAGAGGAATTTCAGATTAATGTGTCAAACATTTATTGTATGAATCCACATCACAATTGAAAAGCCAAAGAGTAACATCAACATTTTGTAGCAATTAAATGTTGTGGAACAGTGAAAGAAATGTTCTGATGTCATGTAATTGGCCGGAACAGCTATGACTAAATGGCTCATCAACAAAAAAAATCGCTTTCTTATATTTAAATATCTTTAAAGTTAAACCAAATATGCTGTAATCTCATTGAGTTGTCAGAAAGTAACACACAACTGACTTTGTCAGTGGAAGCGGGTATTGTGCGATAGATTTTGCTTGCTTCATAATTCCTCCTTTTTCTGTTGTTTTCTCAACAAGATGATTTCCTGTGGTCCAATGCAATCGTTTGCTCAGTGCCTTATTCGGAGAAAAATAGTGACTGCTGATAGTATTCAAGAGACCAATCTCCGTCGCTCTTTATCGACCATTGACCTCATTGCTCTGGGCATTGGAAGCATGCTGGGTGCTGGTGCATATGTATTGGCTGGAGAAGTTGCCAACAGACAATCTGGGCCCAGCATTGTAATCTCTTTCCTAATTGCTGCACTTGCATCAGTGTTGGCAGGGCTATGTTATGCAGAGTTTGGTGCGAGGGTACCAAAGACTGGATCGGCTTATCTCTACAGCTATGTTACCATTGGAGAATTTTTGGCTTTCATTACTGGTTGGAATTTAATTCTCTCATATGTCATTGGCGAGTACCTATTATTATCCTCTTGTTATCATTGTTGCAATATAGTACCTTAGTTAATAATGTAATGAAACAAAGTCATTGGAATTTTGAATTGATAGTTCTATCACTATTGTGTTGGAATTTCAGCCCCATTAATGCTACTTCTGCTACCACTGGGATTTTACTTGTCTATCTCAGTCTTGAATGTATTCATTAATTCCACAGTTCTTTAGGATTGAGGATTCCAAAGATTACCAAGTGGAAATATTCCTCCTTATCTTCTTCTCAAATGGGTGATCAGCCTCATTGCAACTTCCGCTAAACTTCCCATGAGAGAAACATCCTCTCAGCACATACCCTGTCAAATCTCCTTAGAAAGCTATGCTTAAATAATATCTCCACTAATTCTTCCAAACTGCAATGAGCATAGGCCCAATCAGCTCAGTGTGTCTTCTGAAGACAATACTACATCCCAGGAATCAACCTAGTGAACCTTCACTGAATTAATCCAATGCAAGTAAAGCTTACCTTAAATAAGGAGACCAAAGCAGTACACAGTGCCTTAGGTATGATGTTAACAATGCAAGATTTTCTGCTGTTTATATTCTATCCTCTTTGCAATGAATACTTGCCTCCCTAATTAATTGCTTCACATTGAAACTAACATTTTTTGTGTTTAAAGTACATGATGTGCCCTGGTTATTGTTATGTAACTCTAATTTCTTTGGTCTCTGTCCATTTAAAAGTAAAGTTGCTTTCTCTTCACATCTTCAACACCCTTTTGCAACTCTTAGTTTCCATGACGAAAGAATTCTTCTGCCGCTATAAAAGATTGTCCTTTGAACCCTCCTCACAATTTGCTTTCCGACTGACCTTTCTATTAGAGGCAAATGTGCCCTCAATGCACCCAAACCACACCATCCAATTAATACAGAGTAGAAATATTTGCTACCCTGACAGTGATCTCTCTGGCACTCCCCAAGGTGGCAAAATTGAAAATGGCCCATGTATCTTAGCAAAAAACTGAAAGAACTGCAGATGTTATAAATTAGAAACAAAAACATAAATTGCTGGAAAGGTTGAGCAGGTCTGGCAGCCTCTGTGGAGGGAGATTTGAGATAACATTTTGGATCCAGTTACTCTTCCTCAGACCCTTAGCTCTTTGTTTCCGGTTAGCCAATCCTCTATCCAAGCTAATGTCAATGCCTCCAGCAATGCTCTTATCTCGTGTAGTAACTTTTGTTTATTGAAACATTATTGTCTTTTGGAGATCCAAATATTCTATATCCACTGGTTCCCCTTTACCTATCCTGCTTATAACATTCCTAAAGAAATTTAATATTTATAAAATATGATTGCTGAAGAAATTCTGTATGTCTGGCATCATCTGTAAAGAGAGAAACAGAATAGATATTTCAAGCCGAGTATGACTCTTTTTCAGAAGAAGAGTCTCTGCCTCCTGAGGAAGAGTCATAGTAAAGTCAAAATGTGAATTTTGTTTTCTCGCCACAGATTTTGCCAGACCTGCTGAGTTTCTGCAATGACTTGTGTGTTGTTTTACTCTGTTTAATTGTGTTATGATTTTCGAAATGTCCTGCCACTTCTTCCTTAAGACTGAAAGCCAATATTTTCCCAATGATGAACATCATACATCATTGAACTGCCTTTTTTGGATTTTCTTTGATATTTATTCCAATTGATTTTAATGGTATGAAGACCACACCGGATGTATCGTAGATAACCAATCTGACAATATCTGGTTTACTCTATTGGCAAAAAGCAAAATTATCACCAGTTAGTTTCCTGAAGATAAAAGTGCTTTTACCCAGTCTTATGTTACAATTTTTTTTCTACTTCAGGCACATCTAGTGTGGCGAGAGCGTGGAGTGGTACTTTTGATGAACTGTTAGGCAAATACATGGAAAACTTTCTCAGCAGCTACGTGAAAATGGATGTGCCAGGATTGGCAAAATATCCAGATTTCTTTGCAGTGTGTTTGATAATTTTATTGGCAGGTAACATTAATTTATAATATCATTAATATATTAGAAATTCTGCGATCGTTTTCAAAAAAAAACATTGAAGTTCCAACATGGCAATAGGCTCTTATAGTGTTAGATGTGCTGTAGAGATGCCAGTGTTGGACTGGAGTGGACACCACGTTATAGTTCAACAGGTTTCTTTGAAAATGTAAGTTTTTGGAACTCAGCGCATTCCTCAGGAGGATGGAGCTGAGCTCTGAAAGCTGATGTATTCAAATAAACCTGTTTGACTATAACCTGGTGTTGTGTGATTTTCAACCAGTGTTAAATATAACCTGGTTACCTGCGGGTAGTTTGGTCACCCCGCCCAATCCTTCTTGCTATTGTTAGTCTAGGCTGTGTATGTGGAAGGCTGCCCCCATAACATCTTAGGCAGATGTTAGGCTCGATATTGATGAATAATAAACAAGTTTCTTAGATATTACTTAATAGCTTGCAATATCATTTGATTCTAAGACATCAGGCGTAACAAAAGATAACAAAGTGAGGGGCTGGATGAACACAGCAGGCCAAGCAGCATCTTAGGAGCACAAAAGCTGACATTTCGGGCCTAGACTCTTCATCAGAAAAGGGGGATGGGGCGAGGGTTCAGAAGTTAATCGGGAGAGAGGGGGAGGCGGACTGAAGATGGATAGAGGAGAAGAAGTCCCCTGAATTTGATCCGGAGGGAGGAGGGCAATTTCTTCAGGTTAGGCATCCTGGAAGATGCTTCGCAGTGAGGTTAAAATTGTGATCAGAAATAATGGGAACTGCAGATGCTGGAGAATCCAAGATAAGAAAGTGTGGAGCTGAATGAACACAGCAGGCCAAGCTGCATCTCAGGAGCACAAAAGCTGACGAATAAGAGGATAAGTTCAAATTACAACTAATGAAACATTCTCACACAGTAGAAGAACAAACACAGAACCAGAATTAATTAAGACACACACACAACATGATTGGCTCCATCCATGAACAGTCATTCACATCCTGATGGACAAAGCTTATCTTATCCTTTGAAGTCAGTTTACCCTTTTGAGGTCTCAATGCTTCATACAGACCATCTTGACATAACCACTTGGTGTCAAAATTTACCCTTTATGAAAGCCATTGATTCTAATCGTATTTACTTAATAGTTTTCATGTCCTTTCAATCGTTTTTTCCCACACATCTATCCATTTTCATCTTCAAAGTCAATTTTGTTTCCAAGTCGAGCACTAACTTCAGAAGTAAATGAAACAATTCATCATGCAAAGAAGTTTCTCCTGCTCTGTGTTTTAAATCTCTCATACACAGGCTTCCTGGTATATACGGCCCCTCATTCTCGACCACTCGGTTGCTGCAAACAATCTGCTTCAACCTTTTAATGTTGTTTTTTGTTTCTCTTTTTGAAGTCTGTGTGCACTACAATTTCTCAGTACACATTTGCATTATCTACCCAAAGAATTCTGTGAATTTTGCCATGCTGGCTATTTATAATTATTTTTTCTTTATCTACATGCATTGTAATTTGGTTATTAATTAAAGTGTAGCATTTCCCTTAGCAAGATCTTTGGCTGACTGGCTTATGTGCTTAGTTGGATAATCACTGGTTAAATTCTGAGAGTTTTTTTGGGAAATCCTAAAGGCAATCTAATAATGCAAGTCCCCTCTCCCTCATTAAGAATGGTAATGATAGATTCACAAAGAACAGAAGCGGTGAAATGTTGGAGTTCGCGTGAAGTGGTTAAAACAAGTAGCGTGGATGAATTTAAGGAAGAGTTAGATTAAAAACATGAAGGAGAATGGATGATAAGCATATGTTGATAGGATTAAATGGGGTAAGGTGGGAGATGGTAATGCATAGAAGTGTCCTTGACAAGATATGACTAAAATATTTCCTCATCCTCCCCTTTTTAGGACTCCTCTTATGTGGTGCAAAAGAATCAACAACTGCAAATAAAATTTTTACAATGATTTATGGGCTCATGCTCATGTTTGTTATTATAGGAGGTTGCATTAAAGGAAACATTTATAACTGGAGCATTACTACTGAGGTGCTGTTGAACATCACCGCAGAAGCACGGTATGTCCCAGCATTCCCCCTACTTATCATTGCACATCGGTGGTGTGGAGTGAATGTGTGTCAAACAAAGGATCATTTTCTCAGCCTGTGAAAGCTGTACAATCTCAGTGTGTAGTGTTTTACTATTATAGCACTTAACAGTTTACTATTGCCACCTTTGAATGAAGATTTGCCTATTATTTGAAAAATACATGATAAACAGTCAAACATCTACATATATAAGCAAAAATTAACTTAAGATCAATAGTTAAAAGGGTAACAATTGGCCAGTATGTACAAATTAAGCAGAGCAATGGGCCCACTGGATTGCTCTTTGAAGGAGCTGGTGCAGACAGTGCTGTTCTTAGTCCATGATTCTCTGCTCACAATCGATACAGCTTTTCTTGGCTAATTCAATTCCGTTCACTCTGAATAAGCTAACTTTTGTTGTTTTAAATTCAGAGATTCCAGCAGCCTTCCACTGGCTTAGGCAAGTATCACCACCTTACCTGTATGCTTTGAATGCAATCGAGCAGTGTAGGTTCCAGACCCCAAGCCCTAGGTCCCCTAGACACCATTCTCACTGGTCAGAGCTTGGCTGCTAGCTGGTGATTCACACCTGATTCCCATTTCCTGGTGACAACATGGGAGGGAAATGGTGAAATAGTTATGATTCTAATTTAACATTTTTTAGGCAGAGGTAGGTGGATTCTTGATTACCAAGGCAATGAAAAATTATCAGGAATATGCAAGATTGTAGAGTTGACGTTAAAATCAGATCAGGCATGATATTATTAAATAAAGGAGCAGCCTCAAAAGGGCCGAATGACCTATTCTTGATCCACATTCATATGTTCATAACTCAGATTGCTCTGCAGTGCAAATACAACTTGCAGAGTTTAGCTGAAGACAGGATCAGGCTCAATCATAAGAACACAAGAACACAAGAAATAGGAGTAGAGTAGGCCATCTGGCCATCGAGCCTACTGTGCCATTTTATAAGATCCTGGCTGATCTTCTCATGACCCAGCTCCACCTATCTGCCCACTCACCATAACCCTTAATTCCTTTACTGTTCAAAAATCTATCTGTCTATCTTAAAAACATTCAATGACATTGCCTCACCTGCTTCACTGGGCAGGGAATTCCACAGATCCGCAGCCCTTTAAGTGAAGAGGTTCCTCCACACCAAAGTCCAAAATCTCCTCTCCGTTAGTTTGAGGCTAAGCCACGAAGGAGAATCATCATCATTCCTCCCGTTGAATAGCTTGCACACTTTTTAAATTTACGCTCAAATAATAGCCATGCTGCTGATGTATAGTCAGGTGGGCTGCTAAAATCAATGTGTACTTGTCATTTTCTTATATTCTTTAGGAATCTGACCTCCATTGTAAACATAACCAACGATTATGGAGTAGGAGGATTTATGCCTTATGGATTGAGTGGCACTTTGACTGGCGCTGCCACTTGTTTCTATGCATTTGTAGGGTTTGGCTGCATAGCAAATACAGGTATGGTCTTTTGTAGCTAAACAATAAGACTACAAATGCTAGATAACCAATGTAAAAGTTGTTGACCATCAATTATGGTAGCATTGTGATTACGTTGCTGGACTAATAATAATGCAAGGACATGAGTTAAAGTCACACCATGGTAGATGGAGAATTTAAATATGAGTCAAAATCTGCGTTAAATAGCTATTCCCACTAATACTGACCGTAAGTACGATTGTTATCAAAACCCATTAATGTATCAGATAACAGGCAGAATCTTCTAAGGGTCTGAGTAACGCTGGCTATTGAGAGATTTGTGGCAGAATTGGATGAGAAGTCCTGAGAGGTCTATCCCAAAATTGGGAACATTGAAAATTAAGGGAAATTATTGCTTGCTAAATGCCTTCTTTCCAAGCTGAAACATCAGTTTAATAGTTACTTATCTTAACAAATGCACCTGACAAGCTAGATGTCGAGGAATCTTAGCATGGAAATCAGAGTGGGTACCTGGCAACCTCAGCTCGCCACTTGCTCTGAAGGACCTTCAACATCTCAGGGCATGTTACATGGGCAATGACAACATATAGCCCACCATGGACATTGCCATCTGATATTTGACAGCCAGTGGACACCCTCATGGTGCATCTCCAATTCACTTACAGGATGTTTCCGCATTTCAGTGCTGCACCTTCAGCTGCTCCTGCAAGTATCATTTGAATGCTGCAGCAAGGACTCTGTGAGCTCAGGGACATGCACCCAGTTCATAAGACTCTGCCATGTGGGGAAATATCCTTTCAGCATTTAGCCAATCAAACCCCCTTAGAATCCCATATAATTCAATAAGATCACATCTCATACTGCTAAATTCCAATCAACAGAGTCCCAACTTGTTTAACTTTTGCTGATAAGACAATTCCTCCATATCAGGGAATCATTCTATGAAACCTTCTTTGAACTGCTTCAAATGAAATAATACCTTTTCTAAAAGAAAGGGACTAAAACTGCACACAGTACTCCAGCTGTGGCCTCACCAGTACCTTGTCCATTTGTTGCATTTCCTACTCTTATACTCCAACCTCCTTGAAATAAGGGCTAACATTCCATTAGCCTTCCTGATTCCCTGCTGCACCTGTGTGCTAGCTTTCTGTGTTTCAGACACAAGTATCCCCAATTTCCTTTGCATTGCAGTCAGAGATTGTAAGAACTGCCGATGCTGGAGTCAGACTTAACACAGTGTGGAGCTGGAGGAACACAGCAGACCAGGCAGCATCAGACGAACAGGAAAGTTGATGTTTCGGGTTGGGACCCTTCTTTGATTTCTGAAGAATGGTCCCAACCTGAAACGTCAACTTTCCTACTCCTCTGATGCTGGTTGGTCTGCTGTGTTCCTCCAGCTCCACACCGTGTTATCTATAACCAATAAACGTATTGAGCATCATTGTGTTTATATCAATCATTTGGGAGCACTTAGCTAAAGCTGAGAAGAACATTTACACCACCTGACTAAACTGCTTGTTCGGCTGCAAAATGACAATTTGGCTATTAATCCAGTTTCGGGTGAATTTGCCAACACAGAAGTAACTTACATGGGGCATACACTGGGACAAGGTCAAGTGTCACCTATAGAAATGAACATAAGGGCTGTTTTGGATTTTCCCATGCCTGGGGATGAAAGGTTAAATTTTGTGTCATGTTTACATGAATGGATTTCATTGCAAGTTTGTCCTGAACTTAACCACTTTTGTTGCACTATTTTAAAAAATTGTTGAAGAAAGGCAGAAAATTTGAATGGAAGCAAGAGTGTCAATTTTTTGGAAACATGAACCATGTGTTGACAACCACAGTATTTATAAACATCGTAACCAACCGAAAAATATGCATTTTTCGTACATATGAGTTAGTTTATGAATTGTGCAATAGTTTTGAAATGTAAGGAAACAACATGGGCAAACTGACATTGCATTTGAAATGTTAAAACAAAATACCTATGACTGTTGGTTATAGGTATTAGGAGTAAATAGCATGTATGGAGCTCTCAGAGAGATTATTCTCATTAAAAAATTTACAAGTTTGTTACCTCCAGTAATTGAAACTCATGTTGAAGGCCTAAGGGTTTTGACTGCTGGATAGCCAGTAGAGATGGCTGATCATTATGAGCTGATGCATAAAATTCAACCATTTTCTTGTCACCCTCGTAAATGCAAGGATAGAAAAGGTGGGAGAGTGAAAGGAAGCCAGTAGCCACAATAAAGAAAGGAAGCCAAGCATTTGCATCCAGACAAAACAGGAAAGTGCTGACCGCACAAGTGGGAATCAAAGGCATAAAGATTTCCATTGTAATGATGCAGGCCACCTTCATTCAGAACACTTGGAGTGTTTAGGAAGGCAATGGGACTTATTGTGGTTTGTGAGGCTGGAAAAGGAACTCAAATTATGACACCATAGATCAAAGTATAGCTTTTCCTACAACCTTATGTATGAAAGTAAATACCGCTGGGAGTGCAGATGTGAGTAATTTGGATGGGAGGTATAAAGAGATTTTTTTTAATCAGAAGGAAGGATTGTTCCTTCGTCTTAAAATGATGTCACCAAGCCCAGAGTTATATTAAGGGACATAGGAGCTACTCCATCTCCTCTCCTGGAGAAAAATATAATCCTTCCTCCAGAGAGTGCAAATAAAGCCAAGGTTTGAGCATGTAAGTGGAGCATATACCCTGTTTCTATTGTAAGGCTAAAGGTAAACATTGCTGTGAGTGCATGAGAAAGTTGAGAGTTATTAAAGGTTTTTGTTCCAAGGAAAAGTAACCTTTTATTTATGGTTAAACCCTGAATTATATTAAGGGATGCAGGAGCTACCCCTTTGCTGGAGAAGGACTTTTTTAAAAATTAAGACAACACATTGAAAATCAAAGTTTTAATAAATAGAATTAGTGGAGAATATATGCACATTCCTTTGTATATAGTGCATTTAGAGTATGACTTAATATCTGGAACAGTGGAAAGGAATTTTTCAGGCATTATGAACAGATAGATTTGACTTACTCCTAGATAATGATTTGACAAAAGTAAAATTTGTAGTTTCAAACATAATTGTAAAGAATCTAAATGCAGTTAAAATAAAACTTACATCATGTTTCCTCCATAATCCAGAAAACAAAATTTATTTCTTAGAACCAAACATATTCTTTAATCAGTGGTAAAATGGATATTAATTACTAATATGCAAACTTAAATATTGCCTCTTTTAAATTCAAGCATGCACACGCTGTTCACAAATTGGACAGATAAAACAAATACTTCTACAGAAAAATGATGGGTGGAAAACATTAGCAAAAAGGGAACAGTTCTGCAGTTGAACAATCACAATTACAAGAGTGTAATGATGTGACATTGTACAGTTCTTTTGGACTTTGGTGACGATATCACACATATGCTGGTCACAAATGATCCCCAATTTGGTCGCCAGTCAGTTGGACCTAGTTCTTTACGCGGGTTAGAAGTTCACCTTTTCAAAGCATTTGACTATTGTTTTTCAACAATTCACTAAGTGACAGGGAGAGAAAGAGGGAGACTTACATGTACAGGAGGCGTAAGTACAACTGCCCCTCTCTCAGTTCTGTGACAATCTACAAATGAATTCCAAAAACTGTTGCTGGGCGGATTTCTTTTCAACTCAAATGAACCTGATGCCAGGGTGTCTCACAATAGTGTCTAATCCAATTTCTCCAAAAATTACGTGACCTTTTGTGACCAATAAATGAACCCCACACAGTTTCACTTTCCCTTTGAGTTGTATAAAAGCTAGTCATTTCTTTTCAAACCAAAATTCAATTTTTCCATTTTCTATTTCAATTAAAATAGTGTGTAGCCCTTACAGATGACAAAACAATGGCTAAACAAAGACCACCACCAGAGATGAAAGTGATATCACACACATTAGAGTAGATAAGTGGAGACAACTCAGAAGAAGTGTTTCTTTTATTGAGGTTCATCAAGCAAATCTGGAGTTAAGCAGGTTAATACAATTAGCCCACACAGAGGTTGAGGCTGAAGGAGTTACAAAGTGTTATTTTGTTAAAAATATAATTCTGATGAGGTGTGGTGACCAGTGGACACTTATTCATTAGACAGTGTCACTGCCCAGATATCCGAATAAAATATTGTGGGTAGCATATGAAATTTGTATGGCAGGACATGTAGAAATATGAACAAAATCGAGCATTGAGGAACTGATTTTTTTTTACTGGCCAGGTCTTATAAAGTTCTAACCCAGTTATGTCAAACATGCCATACATGTTAGGTAATGAGAAAGCCTCAATTTATAATCAAACATGCATCCTTAATATCCACACCAGTTTTGAGCACTGGTAAAATGTTGTAAGACTGTGTAAAACTGTTGCCTAAAACAAAAATGGGACACCAGTATATTATTAGAATTATGCATATAACAACTCAATTTCCAGAAGCAATTCCTTCTCGTGGGAAAATGAGCACAATTTTTGACAAGTCGTGCTATGAATAGAAATACAGTTGCTCCAGGGTTCCAACTTTAGAGTTGTAGCAAACTCCAAATTAATGTCGGAGATAATAAAGTGTGAAGCTGGATGAACACAGCAGGCCAAGCAGCATCTCAGGAGCACAAAAGCTGACGTTTCGGGCTCTCTCCAAATTAATGTCTGTTTTTTTTCCAAGATATAATAATTAATTTGCCATTAGACTTTCAAGACAATGTTTAAAGCAGATTGTCATGAACATTTTCAGGATTAGGACAAAGGTTTGGATTCTCTGTTATTTATTACCAGAGGTTGTCCAAATGAATCCACGGGGCTTAGTTAATTTGAATTAATCTATTTGTCATGAGATAGGAGGTCCATGAAAATCGATCAAGGAAAATGCTTCAAGACAGAGAGACAAATCTGCAATGTTGGAATTATGTTTCTGTTTATTGAGAAACTCACAGGAGCATGCAAGGTAACACATAAAGGTATTATATGCAAAGATGAAAGAATGGGCATATAAATATGCTGAAACCAGAACATTTCAAACAGGCAATGAAATTTTAATGTTTTTTCCTTTAAAAGACAAACCTCTGAAAGCAACATTCAGTGATCCATACAAGATAATTAATAGGATTCGTAAACTATGTCGTCTGATGGACTCGCTAGATAACGGGAAGAAGAACTGATTGTGTTACTATAACATATTAGAATGACATAATTGTAGAGAGGAATTTGGACAGGAGCAAGTAGTAAAAATAGTGGAGCAGGTGGAAAATGATAGTGAAGCAGAGGAGATGTAGACAATTCACGAAGTGAATTTCCAATTAGAAAATACTGAAACATTGGGACAGTTTTATACTGTTTTCTCAAATTTACCGGAAAAATAATGAGAGAATCTAATTAGGTTGCTAAAGGAATTAAAGGAAATACGTTGGGTTGTACATCTTTAGCCAGACATGGTAAGGGCGTAGGGGAATCAGTATTAATAAAACAATATCCTTATAATTAAACCTAGGAAAGCAAGTTCTGGTAAAAACAGTGACTGAAAACATGTTCAAAAATCACTTGAATGCACCTAGTTAAAGAAGACAGAGTTCCCCAGAGCTATTAGTTCCTTAATTTGGTTAGTTCCTTAATTACTACAGAAAAGTAGTTGCAGTAACAAAATCTGATTTCTTGGTTAGAAAATTATACTATAGGGTTGGCAGAGCCTCATTGATAACCAAGATTGATTATAATGAAGAAGAACTGGCAAGTACAAATGATATCAACACCTGAAGAGGAATCAGCTTTTGTTACACTATGTGTCATGTATCGATTCAAAGTCATGCCATTCACATTTAAAGACATTCCAGATACATTCCAAAGATCTATTAGCCATGTTGAAATTGACGTACCTATATGTGTTGTTTACTTAGATGTCAAATCATTGTTCAACGAACACTTGGGAAGGACATGTTAAATAGCAGGAAGTTTTATTTAAACGTTCATAATTGCTTGAGTATTTTTTTTGCCGAGTGTTGTTTGCCACAGCAAAAATCACTTATGTAGGACACATTACAGGGAAAATTCCTGTCTAGCCAAGGACAGCAAAATTAAAGTCTTCGATAAATTTCTTCATTCCTAATTATAAACATGGAAAAACATGAGCTTTTTTGCAGAAGCATGGTTTTAATTGAAGTTTTTCATCAATATTTAGTACAATAGCTGCATTTTTGACGGATTTATTACGAAAACAGGCAAATGTGAAATAGCCAGAGTCCCAAATAGCTTTATATGAAGCTGAAGGCAATCCTAATGAATGAACCACATTGGCTGTCCCTGACTTCACTGAACATTTTAATGGCAATTGATGCTAGAGACTTGAGGGATGGATGGGTGGGGTGGGGTGGGGGGGTGAGCAGTGGTGTTCCTGTTGCGTAGAGTCCTTTCCAAAGTGACAAAAAGAAATTGTTGGGTTATTATTATCCCATTAGATATTTAAAAATTTACGTCTGTTGCAACTGCTAATTTACACTGATTATAATCCCTTGGCCTTTGTAGAGAAGTTTAAAATACAAATTCTGGACTGTTTCAATAGAGTTTGTTAATGCGATTTGACTGGTTTGTATCACTGGAAAACATAAGTGCTGACACATGATCAAAAATCAAAATGTTGGGACAGTTTGGAGATTAAAAAGATAACAAGAAATTATACATACACAGACAGAATGATGATGAATGAATGTAATGTTTCTGCTTTTATTATACATGTGTCTTTGTGCATCGTAAAATAACACGTGATTTAGCGGAAACAAAGTCAAAAGGTCAAACAGCACTACAGGTTATCTGCTATTTACTTAAGAAGCGAGTTATTTTTGCAAAAATATTCTAGAAAAGACTTTTAGAAAGAGAGAAAATGTGGATTTTATGACCGTTAACTGTTAGATAAGCAGACATGTAGAAGCCACAGGAATTGTGATATTCATTACCTAGCAACAGCCTTTGGTGTCAGGTGTGTTTTCAGAGATGTGGGATGAGAATTGTTAAAGAAGCAGCAGCGGAAATCCGCTCTCACTCAGTCAATGAGTGTTAAACCTTAAAGCAAAATCGAAAAAAATGAGTCAGTGAAGTAGTTTCAACACTTGATAATTTTTCAAATATTAGCTCTCCTAACAGTTTCTTATCTGAATCTAAAATATGGGTCTAAATATCTTCCATCGCTCTGTGACTATCAGGAACTGTACCTTGTCAACACAAAGTCAAAGCAACTTGAGAAGTCAATGCATTCTGTCTTCTGAGTTTGTAAACTTGGTTAACAGGGGTGAGCTTAATTTTTTTGTCTCTCTTTTCCAAATCCATGTTTTCACTGCAGAGCTGTACTATCTTATCTTGTTGTTTTTTAATGTGTGTTTGGAATTAGGGGGAAGATATTTCAATTCTGCATTGTAGGTTCATTGATAACCACCTTTGTTACTTGTTTAAGGCATAAGTTTGTTTATAATAAGAAAGTCACTTTTAATTTTTTAAAAGGAAGCCTGGTGATAGTTTCTTTTCTTTGAGATAACAGCAGTAAAATTCATTATTTTCATGATTAAAACAAAATAATTACAATATTGGTATAGTTTATGAAGTAATGAAGGTTGATTATCGGTGCACACCTCCCATCAGCGTACATTAATAACATTCCTGACATAGATAAAGTTTCAGAAAGTAATTCATTTAAACTTGCCGATGATACTACGTTAAGTGGGAATAGCAGCTTTGAGCAGAACAAAGATATTGTACTAAAATATAGAAAAGCCATAAGATGTAGGAGCAGAATTAGATCATTTGGCCCATTGAGTCTGCTCTGCCATTTGATCATAACTGCTATGTTTCTCAAACTCATTTCCCTGCCCATTCCCTATAACTCTTGATTTCCTTACTAATAAAGAACATAGAACAGTACAGCACAGAACAGGCCCTTCAGCCCAAGATGTTGTGCCGACCATTGATCCTCATGTATGCACCCTCAAATTTCTGTGACCATATGCATGTCCAGCAGTCTCTTAAATGTCCCCAATGACCTTGCTTCCACAACTGCTGCTGGCAACGCATTTCATGCTCTCACAACTCTCTGTGTAAAGAACCCGCCTCTGACATCCCCTCTATACTTTCCTCCAACCAGCTTAAAACTATGACCCCTCATGTCAGCCTTTTCTGCCCTGGGAAATAGTCTCTGGCTATCAACTCTATCTATGCCTCTCATTATCTTGTATACCTCAATTAGGTACCCTCTCCTCCTCCTTTTCTCCAATAAAAAAAGTCCAAGCTCAGTCAAACTCTCTTCATAAGATAAGCCCTCCAGTCCAGGCAGCATCCTGGTAAACCTCCTCTGAACCCTCTCCAAAGCATCCACATCTTTCCTATAATAGGGCGACCAGAACTGGAAGCAGTATTCCAAGTGCGGTCTAACCAAAGTTTTATAGAGCTGCAACAAGATCTCACGACTCTTAAACTCAATCCCCCTGCTAATGAAAGCCAAAACACCACATGCTTTCTTAACAACCCTGTCCACTTGGGTGGCCATTTTAAGGGATCTATGTATCTGAACACCAAGACTCCTCTGTTCCTCCACACTGCCAAGAATCCTATCCTTAATCCTGTACTCAGCTTTCAAATTCGACCTTCCAAAATGCATCACCTCGCATTTATCCAGGTTGAACTCCATCTGCCACCTCTCAGCCCATCTCTGCATCCTGTCAATGTCCTGCTGCAGCCTACAACAGCCCTCTATACTGTCAACGACACCTCCAACCTTCGTGTCGTCTGCAAACTTGCTGACCCATCATTCAATCCCCTCACCCAAGTCATTAATAAAAATTACAAACAGTAGAGGCCCAAGGACAGAAGAACTTATCTATTTCTGTCTTAAATACACTCAATGACTTGGCCTCTACAACCTTTTATGGCAGTGAGTTCCACAGGTTCACCACATTCTGGCTGAAAAAATCCTCCTCATCTCAGTTCTAAAGGTTCATCCCTTTATTCTGAGAGTGTGCCTTTGGGTTCCAGTCTCTCCTAGGGTGAAGGTAGCTATTACTAGGGGGCATAGTTTTAAAATGAATTGAGGTAGATATAGGGGAGATGTCAGAGGTAGGTTCTTTACTCAGAGAGTGGTAGGGGCGTGGAGTGCATTGCTGGAGAGAGTAATGGAGTTGGCCTCATTAGGGGTATTTAAGTGGCTATTAGATAGGCATATGGATGATAGTATAAGGCAGGGGTGGAGGTTAGATAGACTTTAAGTTGAGGGTAAAAGTTTGGCACAACATCGTGGGCCGAAGGGCCTGTATTGTGTTGTATAGTTCTACATTCTATAGTAATTTCCACCTTGAAGGCTGATGCAAATTGCGTACTCAGCTCATTTGCTATTTCTTTCTCCATAACTACTTCTCCTCTGTCACTTTTCAGCAGTCCAACACCCACTCTTAACTCTCTCTTACCTTTTATATATCTAAAATCTCTTGCAATCTTCTTTAATATTACTAGTTAGCATACCCTCATATTTCACCTTTTCCCCACTTATTTTTTTTAGTTATCCTCTGCTGGGTTTTGAAGGCTTCACAATGCTTTGGCTTCCCAAAAATCTTCACCATGATGTACGTATGACAGGTTAGGTCAAGGTGGAGTAACAACTGAAAAACAGAATATATCTTAAAAGGCATTAAATATATAATTGCTGATATTCAGAGGAACTTAATTGTACTCAGACATGATACAGCAATCAGTTAAGGAGGCAATTGGCATGTTGACATTTTCTGTAAGAAAGCTGGACTACTTCAATGAAGAAGTCCTGCTATAATTATGTAGGGCCTCAATGAGGCCACACCTGGAGGCCTGTGACAGTTTTGGTTTTCATGTTTTAGCATGGACAAACATTTACTGCAAGCATTGAAGATGTTTTAGATTGGTCCCTGGCACGAAAATGTATCCTATATGTCAGGCTGAGCGATTTAATTTTATGGAGTTTGGAATTTTGAGAGGCAATCTCATTGAAACATACATGATTGAAAGGAGATATTGTACAGTATTCGTAGGGTAGACAGTGATGCATCAATAATATCAGTAGAGAAAGAGTATCGGAGAAACATATGGGACTAGAATCTTAAAAGGTCTTCGGATTTCATCCCAGTCCTAGGACATTGCTAGATAGTCTAGAACATGAGGAGCACAGTCTCAAGATAAGGGAACAGTCACTTAGATTGAGAGGAAAAGAAATTTCTAAAGGACTGTGAATCTTTAGAAATTTTTACCCCAGAGGATTGTGGATACTCTACTGCTAAATTGTATTTATAGGGGACGGATATAGATTCTTGGTCTTTCAAAGATTTAGGGTGAGGATCATCTGTGATTGTATTGACTGGTGGAGCAGGCTTGAGCAACTGCATATATGGAGGCTTGGGGACCGCTTTGCAGAACACCTCCGCTCAGTTCGCAACAAACAACTGCACCTCCCAGTCGCAAACCATTTCCACTCCCCCTCCCATTCTCTTGATGACATGTCCATCATGGGCCTCCTGCACTGCCACCATGATGCCACCCGAAGGTTGCAGGAACAGCAACTCATATTCCGCCTGGGAACCCTGCAGCCATATGGTATCAATGTGGACTTCACCAGTTTCAAAATCTCCCCTTCCCCCACTGCATCCCTCAACCAGCCCAGTTCATCCCCTCCCCCCACTGCACCACACAACCAGCCCAGCTCTTCCCCCCCACCCACTGCATCCCAAAACCAGTCCAACCTGTCTCTGCCTCCCTAACCGGTTCTTCCTCTCACCCATCCCTTCCTCCCACCCCAAGCCGCACCCCCAGCTACCTACTAACCTCATCCCACCTCCTTGACCTGTCCGTCTTCCCTGGACTGACCTATCCCCTCCCTACCTCCCCACCTACACCCTCTCCACCTATCTTCTTTACTCTCCATCTTCGGTCCGCCTCCCCCTCTCTCCCTATTTATTCCAGTTCCCTCCCCCCATCCCCCTCTCTGATGAAGGGTCTAGGCCCGAAACGTCAGCTTTTGTGCTCCTGAGATGCTGCTTGGCCTGCTGTGTTCATCCAGCCTCACATTTTATTATCTTGGAATCTCCAGCATCTGCAGTTCCCATTATCTCTGCATGTTATATTCTTGCACTTGTTGCATATATTATGCTCTTAGATAAACCCGACAAATACCCACCAGCAGATTTTAATCATTTCTCTGCGAGTCAATGTTTATTCTTTAATTATACGCAATTCATGGGCTCTCTGGTGCAACGTTAGTGTTTGTATCCCTAAGCCAGGAGTCCTGTGTTTAAGACTTACCGAAGGTGTATCATGACACCTCTAAATAAGTTGATTTGAAAATATTTAAATCACTCAGTTCCTCCCATGATTTGTGACTGGGGATTCAAATGAAGTGGTGCTAGAGGGTTTAGGTTTTATTTATTTTAATTTCATATTCACTTAAACAACCCTAAGGGAAATGCATCGATCACACTGTTTAAAATAATTCTTTAACCTCGTAATTTATTATTTCAGATTCTTTCACTATCAGTGTCACATCAATTTCAAGGTTATTATTTTTCTAATGCAATTACACGAGTAAGTAATTATTGTAGCTGTGACTCGTGATAATGTTTTAAAGATATGGAAGGAATCTCATATTACTTTCTTCATTGTATCTCACACTGATTCCTTTTATTTTACTATTTCTCCAGGTGAAGAGGTGAACAATCCTCAGAAGTCCATCCCACTTGGGATTATAGCATCTCTTCTCATTTGCTTCTTAGCCTACTTTGGGGTTTCTGCTGCTCTTACACTTATGATGCCTTACTATCTGCTTGATATGAAAAACCCAATCCCTGGGGCCTTTGAGTATGTGCAATGGAGTGCTGCGAAATACTAAGTGGCTGTGGGCTCTCTGTGTGCACTTTCAATAAGGTATGACAATAATCTAATTCGTTCCTCAATCTAATGAAGTTAGTAACAAATGAACAGTTTTAGCACAGCAAGACTCCTGTCCTTCAAATGCATTGACCTTGCATGTTGCTTCTTGCATAACATTTCCAAGAAATTCATTTATTACTGTATTTAATGATTATAGTGCAACAATAACATTGATGCAACCCTATTAAGTGCCCATGGAGTCTGCCGTATCTAGGAGTGACAATTGTCTGACCTCAGGAGGCCCCACAAACTCTATTTTTTGCGGTCTAATGTACAGATTGCTGAACTTTGTATTATAGCGCTTGAGTACAGTTATTCTATTCCTCTCAGTGTGGTCAGTTAGCTCAGTTGGTTGGACCGCTGCTTTATAATGCCACCAGCTGAGGTTACCATGAAGGCTTCTCCTTTACAACCTCTCTCTTCACTGGAGGTGTGTAGTGGCCCTCAGGTTAAACCAGCAAAATAGTTGTCTCACCTACTCTCCAACTGGCGAGCAGCCCTGTAGTCCTTTGGGACTATGGTTACTTTAACTGGGCATCATGTAATTAATATATGTGTTCTTCTTGTACTACATCTACCCATGCTCACTGGCACCATCCCCCCACCCCGGTTTCTCTCAACTTTTATGCGAACATGACTTCAATAATTTATTTAAACTATTTGCACTCTCACCATCTTCAACATGCACTAAACACCACCATCCCCCCCACACACCCCCCACCCCCATCCCCGGCCCTCATATCCAAAAATCTTTGTGGAATGTTTGCTGTTTGTTTTACTGAGGTTCACACAATTGTTTCATGACGTAAGGATCTGCCACCATTTCTGTAATCGGTGTACCATATTGCAGGGTAATGTGGTCCTGTTCTCATTATCCATTTTCCATATATTCGAAATCATTTGTTCCCAATGCTTTGACAAAAATCAATGCTTTCTATTCATTCTGATGTTCATATTGATATTCAAACAGTGTAAGACCTGTCTATAATGCTTTCATGAGGACTGTATCTTCTGATTTACTATCTCAGATCCAAACCATCTGCCTGGTTCCAAACCATCTGCCTGGTTCCAAACCTGACAAAATCTTCACTCTGTGCCTGGAATTGTACCAATTCTGCTGTTTCCTTTCGTGGTCATTCTGAATTGCTCTCATTCTGTCACGGTCTTGTGATGTTAGACGTAGTCCAAGGTTTTTGCTATAGTAATAGAATTTCCACTCAGTCTTTTACTCATAAGTGACTCAGATGGTGAACATCCATGACTCAATAGTCTATAGAAGAAGGGGAGAACATGTAACATGATTGATTCCTGATTCTGTTAGGCTGATCATTCATGAATTGCAGAACATTGTCTCAGACAATCTCTAAAAATGAGAAACATTTGCAGACTTAAATAACTGCTCTTACTCCACATTTAAATTATTTTTTTTTCTACGTGTGCCTTAGAAGCAAATAGATTGACTTCCAACACGTCATCCTGAACCAGAATGAGTACTGTGCCTAATCTGTGCAGGATAAATCTGTAACCACTATTGTGGGAAATCTGGGATTACAGAAATCAAAGCAAAGTTGTTTCTCTTTTATCTTCTCCAAAGCCTCCACTGTTGAATTTTCTCAAAAGCTCTCAAAAGTTGTATGATTATAGTCAGAATTAGAATAAATTTCCCCATTTGGTTGACCATTCCACAAAGAGTTGAACCTCACTGACACTCTGGTTGTGAAAACTCATTCATTGCCTTCATTTTCCTGGAATTTACCATGATCCCTTTTGCTTGCAATGATATGAGTGAATAATTTAATTTTTATCTTTGAGAATTGACAATTCCTATTGAGCATAAGAGCTGTGTTCTGCAGTGCTTTCAGAAATTCATAAACACTGCTCGTGCTCCTTTTCAGCACACAAAGGTACATTCTCCATGATGAAAGATTACTCATGTTCCCTTCGATCTTTTGAGACATTGCTTGTGGAAATATTTCTGGTATAGATGAAATTCTAAAAGGTCAGTGATTAATGTAAAATCATCAGACAGCATGATAAAATAGATTGACAACATTGACTTGTAGTCTAAAGGTACTTTACAAGAGCTGGTATTTCCAATTAATTTTATGAAGACCATATTGTTGGTTGGTTAACTCCATAGTCACCCATTGTTGAAATTGGTTGGGCTTCTCTCTTGTCAGCTTTGTTCAATTGTGTGAGGTCTCTACATGAACTGAACTCTCCATTAGGCTTAGGAACTGTCAATAGTCCGGACATCAGATTGTTGGCTCTGTAGCAGGTGACTTTGTTATTCACTGCCAAGTAGGACATTCATTTTCTCCAGCGAACTTGAAAGGGTTCAGAAAAGATTTACAGATGTTGCCAGGGTTAAATGGGTTGAACTATCAGAAGACGCTGAATAGGCTGAGGTTATTTTCCCTGGACTGTCGGAGGCTGAGGGGTGACTGTATACAGGTTTATAAAATCATGAGGGGAGTGGATAGACTGAATAACCAAGGTCTTCAGGATAGGAGAGTCCAAAACTAAAGAGCATAAGTTTAAGGTGAGAGGAGAAAGATATAAAAGGGACCCGAGGGGTAACTTTTTTCACACAGAGGATGGTGCATGTATGGAATGAGCTGCCAGAGGAAGTGGTGGAGGCTGGTACAATTACAACATTGAAAAGGGGTTTGGATGAGTATATGAATAAAGGGTTTAGAGGGATATGGGCCAAATGCTTGAAAATGGGACTAGATTTATTTAGGATATCTGGTCACCATGAACAAGTTAGACAGAAGGGTCTGTTTCATCTCTATGACTTGAGGGGTGTGATACATACCTGGAAGTAGATAACAATGTTATCCTGGCATCTTGATGTGTTGTCCTTTATTGAACTTTTCCAGACCTTTACAAAGTTTACGGGAATTCCTTCTGAAATTCTGTCCTGTTTGCATGTCGTAATATTGCACCGCTAGTTGTATGTATGCATTTCTACTAAAAATAGCTGTGGCTTCAGTCTTTGAAACATCAAGAGTATTGTTGCTCTAAAAGATGTAGAACTGGATGAACACAGTGGGCCAGGCAGCATCCATTCCCCTCATGACTTTATAAACCTGTATACAGTCACCCCTCAGCCTCCAACAGTCCAGGGAAAATAGCCTCAGCCTGTTCAGCTTCTTCTGATAACTCAAACCATTTAAACCTGGCAACACCTGTAAATCTTTTCTGAACCCTTTCAAGTTCGCTGGAGAACTGGATGAGCACAGTGTGCCAGGCAGCAGGAAAGCTGATGTTTTGGGTCTGGACTGTTCTTCAGAAATGGGGGAGGGGAAGGGGGTTCTGAAATAAATAGAGAGAGGGGGAGGTGATGACAGAAGGCCGATCGAGGAGCATTTAGTTGGAGTGAAGACAGACAAGTCAAGGAGGCGGGGGTGAAGCCTGTAAAAGTGAGTGCAGGTGGGGAGTTGGGATGGGGGTCGGTCAGTGAGGAGGGAGGGGCGGGTAGGTGGGAGGGAAGACGGACAGGTCAAGGAGGCGGGGATGATGTTAGTAGGGAGGAAGTATTGTTGCTTTCTTTATGCTTATTGTTAAGTGTGGTAGAGAACTAACCTTGTACCTGAAGATCTGTGCTCCCTTGGAGCTTTCAATTTGATGCACATGGGCTGGACATCTCTTGATTTAACTATGCAACCTGTTGGCTAAAATTGAAACAGCTGAGTTGTTGTAAAAAGATAAAATCAGGCATCAGGTGATGTGGCTGCTCCCTTACAAGAGAGAGACAGTTGGCAATGGGTTAAATTGAGGTTAACATCTCAGCCAAGGGGTTGAAAAGGAAAATCATTCATGACAACTGCAGCCAGTCACAGGAATTGAACCTGTACTCTTCACATCACTGTATCACAAGCAAACCTCCCAGCCAACTGAGCTAACTCTGCTTACTTTCTTTTAGCCACATCTAAAAATATATGGTTAGATGTATAGATAATAAAATGTGAGGCTGGATGAACACAGCAGGCCAAGCAGCATCTCAGGAGCACAAAAGCTGACGTTTCGGGCCTAGACCCTTCATCAGAGAGGGGGATGGGGAGAGGGAACTGGAATAAATAGGGAGAGAGGGGGAGGCGGACCGAAGATGGAGAGTAAAGAAGATAGGTGGAGAGAGTATAGGTGGGGAGGTAGGGAGGGGATAGGTCAGTCCAGGGAAGACGGACATGTCAAGGAGGTGGGATGAGGTTAGTAGGTAGATGGGGGTGCGGCTTCGGGTGGGAGGAAGGGATGGGTGAGAGGAAGAACCGGTTAGGGAAGCAGAGACAGGTTGGACTGGTTTTGGGATGCAGTGGGTGGGGGGGAAGAGCTGGGCTGGTTGTGTGGTGCAGTGGGGGGAGGGGACGAACTGGGCTGGTTTAGGGATGCAGTAGGGGAAGGGGAGATTTTGAAACTGGTGAAGTCCACATTGATACCATATGGCTGCAGGGTTCCCAGGCGGAATATGAGTTGCTGTTCCTGCAACCTTCGGGTGGCATCATTGTGGCAGTGCAGGAGGCCCATGATGGACATGTCATCTAGAGAATGGGAGGGCGGTCAGTGAGGAGGGAGGGGCGGGTAGGTGGGAGGGAAGACGGACAGGTCAAGGAGGCGGGGATGATGTTAGTAGGGAGGAAGTATTGTTGCTTTCTTTATGCTTATTGTTAAGTGTGGTAGAGAACTAACCTTGTACCTGAAGATCTGTGCTCCCTTGGGGGAATGCAGGTGTACAGGGACTGGACGTCCATGGTGAATATGAGGTGTTGGGGGCCAGGGAATTGGAAGTCCTGGAGGAGGTGGAGGGCGTGGGTGGTGTCACGGACGTAGGTGGGGAGTTCCTGGACCAAAGGGGAGAAAATGGAGTCCAGATAGGTGGAGATGAGTTCGGTGGGGCAGGAGCAGGCTGAGACGATGGGTCGACCAGAGCAGGCAGGTTTGTGGATTTTGGGAAGGAGACAACCCGCAGACAAGGGTGGCGCAGTGGTAGTATGGCGCACTGACCTCTACATCGCCGAGGCCAGACGCCAACTCTCCGACACCACCTCCTACCGCCCCTTCGATCATGACCCCACACCCGAGACAATTCCAACACAAGTCCTCCTCCTGGACACCACCCCCAGGCCTCCTACCCTCCCTCGACCTCTTCATCTCCAACTGCCGTCGAGACATTAACCGCCTCAACCTCTCCACCCCTCTCACCCACTCCAACCTCTCCCCCGCAGAACGGGCAGCCCTCTGCTCCCTCCGCTCCAACCCCAACCTCACCATCAAACCCGCAGACAAGGGTGGCGCAGTGGTAGTATGGCGCACTGACCTCTACATCGCCGAGGCCAGACGCCAACTCTCCGACACCTCCTCCTACCGCCCCCTCGATCATGACCCCACACCCGAGCACCAAACCATCATCTCCAACACCATTCACGACCTCATCACCTCAGGGGACCTCCCACCCACAGCCTCCAACCTCATTGTTCCCCAACCCCGCACGGCCCGTTTCTATCTCCTTCCCAAAATCCACAAACCTGCCTGCCCTGGTCGACCCATCGTCTCAGCCTGCTCCTGCCCCACCGAACTCATCTCCACCTATCTGGACTCCATTTTCTCCCCTTTGGTCCAGGAACTCCCCACCTACGTCCGTGACACCACCCACGCCCTCCACCTCCTCCAGGACTTCCAATTCCCTGGCCCCCAACACCTCATATTCACCATGGACGTCCAGTCCCTATACACCTGCATTCCGCATGCAGATGGCCTCAAGGCCCTCCGCTTCTTCCTGTCCCGCAGGCCCGACCAGTCCCCCTCCACCGACACTCTCATCCGCCTAGCTGAACTCGTCCTCACACTCAACAACTTCTCTTTTGACTCCTCCCACTTCCTACAGACTAAGGGGGTGGCCATGGGCACCCGCATGGACCCCAGCTATGCCTGCCTCTTTGTAGGTTACGTGGAACAGTCCCTCTTCCACACCTACACAGGCCCCAAATCCCACCTCTTCCTCCGGTGCATTGATGACTGTATCGGCGCCGCCTCTTGCTCCCCAGAGGAGCTCGAACAGTTCATCCACTTCACCAACACCTTCCACCCCAACCTTCAGTTCACCTGGGCCATCTCCAGCACATCCCTCACCTTCCTGGACCTCTCAGTCTCCATCTCAGGCAACCAGCTTGTAACTGATGTCCATTTCAAGCCCACCGACTCCCACAGCTACCTAGAATACACCTCCTCCCACCCACCCTCCTGCAAAAATTCCATCCCCTATTCCCAATTCCTCCGCCACCGCCGCATCTGCTCCCACGATAAGACATTCCACTCCCGCACATCCCAGATGTCCAAGTTCTTTAAGGACCGCAACTTTCCCCCGACAGTCATCGAGAACGCCCTTGACCGCGTCTCCCGTATTTCCCGCAACACATCCCTCACACCTCGCCCCCGCCACAACCGCCCTAAGAGGATCCCCCTCGTTCTCACACACCACCCTACCAACCTCCGGATACAACGCATCATCCTCCGACACTTCCGCCATTTACAATCCGACCCCACCACCCAAGACATTTTTCCATCCCCACCCCTGTCTGCTTTCCGGAGAGACCACTCTCTCCGTGATTCCCTTGTTCGCTCCACACTGCCCTCCAACCCCACCACACCCAGCACCTTCCCCTGCAACCGCAGGAAATGCTACACTTGCCCCCACACCTCCTCCCTCACCCCTATCCCAGGCCCCAAGATGACATTCCACATTAAGCAGAGGTACACCTGCACATCTGCCAATGTGGTATACTGCATCCACTGTACCCGGTGCGGCTTCCTCTACATTGGGGAAACCAAGCGGAGGCTTGGGGACTGCTTTGCAGAACACCTCCGCTCGGTTCGCAACAAACAACTGCACCTCCCAGTCGCAAACCATTTCCACTCCCCCTCCCATTCTCTAGATGACATGTCCATCATGGGCCTCCTGCTCTGCCACAATGATGCCACCCGAAGGTTGCAGGAACAGCAACTCATATTCCGCCTGGGAACCCTGCAGCCATATGGTATCAATGTGGACTTCACCAGTTTCAAAATCTCCCCTTCCCCTACTGCATCCCTAAACCAGCCCAGTTCGTCCCCTCCCCCCACTGCACCACACAACCAGCCCAGCTCTTCCCCCCCACCCACTGCATCCCAAAACCAGTCCAACCTGTCTCTGCCTCCCTAACCGGTTCTTCCTCTCACCCATCCCTTCCTCCCACCCGAAGCCGCACCCCCATCTACCTACTAACCTCATCCCACCTCCTTGACATGTCCGTCTTCTCTGGACTGACCTATCCCCTCCCTACCTCCCCACCTATACTCTCTCCACCTATCTTCTTTACTCTCCATCTTCGGTCCGCCTCCCCCTCTCTCCCTATTTATTCCAGAACCCTCACCCCATCCCCCTCTCTGATGAAGGGTCTCGGCCCGAAACGTCAGCTTTTGTGCTCCTGAGATGCTGCTTGGCCTGCTGTGTTCATCCAGCCTCACATTTTATTATCTTGGAATTCTCCAGCATCTGCAGTTCCCATTATCTCTGGTTAGATGTATAGTTTTTTTCCTTCTCCATTTCCTGGATTCTTTCTTTCGCCAGAGCCTTTTCAAATAATTAGAATGCTGATACTGCCTCTGGAATGATGATATACATTTGAACCTGAAAATGTGCTGAAACTGCTTGAGTTTGATACATTGAATGCACCGAACTCCCTCTGCTGATCATTCCTTGCATTCATAATACCACCATGTTTCACAATGTGAACGACTCAATAGGCCTATGGAGTATAACAAGAGATAACAAAGTGCGAAGCTGGATGAACACAGCAGGCCAAGCAGCATCTTAGGAGCACAAAAGCTGACGTTTCAGGCCTAGACCCTTCATCAGAGAGGGGGATGGGGAGAGGATTCTGAAATAAATAGGGAGAGAGAGGGAGGCAGACTGAGGATGGATAGAGGAGAAGATAGGTGATCCAGCTCCACATTTATTTATCTCGGATTCTCCAGCATCTGCAGTTCCCATTTTCTTAGGTTTATTGTATCTGTTCTTCTTACTGCTTTACCATTTTCACTGGCTTTTGTGAGGGTGTCAATGGCATCTTGGGACCTACTCAACTGACCAATTTATTTGATGCCAAGGTATTTCCTTCAATGATGGCCTGATTCTGAGCCCTGATCTCAGCCCATACTGAGTACTTAAATACTTGCTCTGAAATCAAAGTCTCTTTTGACTGTAAAATGTATGAAAATGTTTCATTGCAGATGCCTATGATGACCTGATCCCTAATGTGGTCAGCTTTTAGCGCTCCATATCTTCAGCAACTCATAAGTGGTAAAGATCAGCGAGAAAAGATTCCATGAAGCCCCTTTAACTCTGAGACCTTTGATTAAATCTTGGTTGCTCAATTACAAATTTTCATTTGGGTTAAAATATGCAACAAATGCCTTAAGGATGGACTCGAAGTTTATAGTAGCTTCTTCTGCCCTCCAGTCTCACAAGGAGGTTACTGGTAATGGGCCTGACTGTACACAGGGACATACTAAGCTAGTGCTGCTGCACTTTGGCATGCGAAGCACATGCTGTCCTTTCTTTAGGTGTACATTACTGCAAATGCTGGAATCTGAACTGAAAACAAAAACAAAATGCTGGAGATCACAGTGGGTTAGGCAGCATCCACATGGAGAGAAAGCAAGCCAATGTTTCAAGTCTAGATGACTCTTCATCAGACCATTGTAGAAGTTGCTGTTTTAGAGTAGATCAGTACCTATTCTGAGTCTGCTAAATATACGACACAATGCAATACAGCACAGAAATAGACCCTTCCATCCACCGAGCCTGCACTGATTTCTAGTTCTTATTTAGACCCGCTACATTTTTGCACACATGGCTTCTCTGATGATGAGTCATCCAGACTCAAAACATTAGCTTGCTTTCTCTCCATGTGGATGCTGCCTGACCCGCTATGATCTCCAGCATTATTTTGTTTTCAGTGCCATCCATTCTTGTTTGAACTGCTTCTTCCACAATTTCCTTCATTGATCTCTCTATATACAATCTGCATTCTCAAACTGCTGCGGCAAATGCAGTGCCTCAGCTGGTGATGCCAATCCTTCAGGGTTCCAATAGACCAATGAGCTAGGTCAGTCTTTTGGTTTTTTTTCCCCTTGTACGCAAGAATCTTCCAACTGTTTCTCTTTGCTCTTTCGAAGCTTACTGCCTTTCTCTCTGTGCTGACAGCTCCAGATTCTTTCCCTTTTGCATCGCTGCATGAAATTTGGTTTACAAGTTAAATTCATAGAAATATTGAATTCTCCCTCACTGCCTCATGAATTTAATTGACAATGTGGATACACCCTTGTATTGCTAATTCCTCATAGATTTTATTTACTATGCAGTCTGGGCTCTGTCCTGCATTGTAAAGGCTGATCTCTTACACTAGACCTGTACATGCTCTGAGTCTGCTAAATATGCAACCCAGCACAGGAACAGGCCCTTTCGACCACCAAATCTGTGCCGATTCCTAGTCCTCACTTAGATCCATTACTTATTGCCCATACACATTGTCTACTCCTCTGCTTGCCTCGTATTCATGCATCGATCAAGATACACCTTAAATGTTCCTATTGTGGCTGCTTCCACCATCTGCACTGGCAGTGCGTTACAGGCTTCCACCACCCTCAGTGTGAAAAATTCTCCCTGCACTTCTCCCCCTAAACTTTCCCCCTCTCACCTTGAACTTTTGCCCTCTTGTGGTTGACCATTCCACCCTGGGGGAAAAAAACTCTATCCACCCTATCTATGCCTGTCATAATTTTGTAGACCTCTATCAGGTCATCCTTCAGCCTCTGTCAAACCTCCATGGATGTGCTATGTGGATATTCACTGCCTGTGAGTGTACCTTGAGAGTTTGGGGTCCACTTGCCATGATGGCAATCTTGACCACTTAGAAGGTCAAGGGCAGCAGCTGCTTGCACCACCCGCAAGTTCCCCTCAAGGATCAAAATCCTGGAACTCCCTCTCTAATGGCTGTCCTATTATCCTAGGCTAATAATGGTCAACCTAGGAGAACGAATGGCTGCTAATGGGGACTATCAGTGGTTAACAATGGTAGTGTGTAATAGCTGGCCATGTGATAGCAGACCATGTGACCATATGACCAGATCACATGGTCTGCTACCACATGGCCTGCTGTTACACACTACCATTATTAGCCACTAATAATCCCTATCAGTATGCATTCATTCTGCAAACCTGACCATAATGCAATCCCTTGCCTGTCTAACTGTTCTTTGCTCTCAATGGGCTCTATCACTACCTATCATTTACTCCTTACCTGCTTAACCCCCCGTCCTATCTTCTGCTCCAAATCAACGTTTTTCCTACCTTCCATCAGTTCTGAAGGAGGGTCTCTGGACCAAAACACTGACTCTGATTTCTCCCCTCGGATGCTGCCAGACCTGCTGAGCTTTTCCAGCAATTACTACTTTTGTCCCACAGTCTCAGTTGCAGGCTAGCCCGTTTAGGACAGAGATTAGGAAACACTTCTTTACTGTAGAATTTGTGACAACGGAAGGCTGTGGAGGCTGGGCCACTGAGCGTATTTAAGAAAGTGACTCAATCTTTTAGCATCAAGGGATATGGGCAGAAAGCGGGACTATACAGATGTACATTTGAGATAGAAAATTAGTCACGACTGTATTGAATGGTGGAGCAGGTGCACACTCCTGCTCCTGTATTTACAGCTCATCCATCAGTGCCACCATATATTATTGCTTTGTTTTTAAACATTTGACAGGCAAGATGCTTGGTGAGCACTACACATCTCTCACTTCTTTTGGGTTTTAATTGTGATTTATTCCTCCACAGCCTGCTGGGCCTGATGTTCCCTTTACCCCGCATCCTGTTTGCTATGGCAAGGGATGGTTTACTGTTTGAGTTTCTAGCAAAATTGAGTAAGCACCAGACTCCAGTTATTGCCACAACAATTTCAGTGAGCATTTCCGGTAAGAGGCATTATTTGTTAACCTTACAACTGGAGCTGAAAATCTCCATGTATTATGGATCAGCAGATTTTCAAATGATGGAAACACACTCTGCTCCCTCTCTCTCTCTCTCTCTCTCTCTCTCAGTATTTGTTACTTTTTCAAATTGATCAATAATGCATTAGCAGAAGAATATTTTCACTGCTGTACTTCCAGTAAAATCTTTGGGCCAACTGGGCTGGGAACGGAAGTGGATGGGACCTGAAAATACAGTGACATGCCTGTCTCGAGGATGTGGAGATTAGACATATTAAACAAAATGAACGGAAACAGACCGGGATTTTCAGTTGCCTGAAGTTCTCCACGTGGGATGAGGGACATTAAAGGTTTCTGGAGGTGGGTGGAGGTAGGCCTAACACCAGGCCAGGGTGGAGCGTGTTGAGGCCTAGATGCTTTCCCTGCCTGCTTGGGTGCAGGTACAGCCCCCTGCCATCTTGTAGGTGGGCTCAACACCCCACCTCAACCTACCACAGCTCCACCCACTCCCACCACCACTGGAACCCTCCCCAAAGGCACTGTGGATGTATCTGTACCAGATAGACCCTGGTGATTAAAGAAAACTGGTCACTGCAAACTTCTCAAGGTCATCCAGAGATGGGCAATAGAAATATAAGAACTAGTTTCAGAGATAGTAGGAACTGCAGATGCTGGAGAATCTGAGATAACAATGTGTAGAGCTGGATGAACACAGCAGGCCAAAGCTCCTAGCACTAGGAGCTGTGTTCCCAGCACTACTTTGGCCATGGGGCTCATTAAGAACCTTGTTAAAGGCAATTTTAGAAGGCTGAGTAAAATCTTCTAATATACCTTCAGTTCCTGATGCAGTGGGTGTGGATAGCGGAACATATATTGCTTGGGGGCAGCCATGCAGTGCGTGGGTCAGGGTTCCTTCCTTCCTTTGTTCGTTCCTTCCTTCCTTCCTTCCTCCCTCCCTTCCTTCCTTCCTTCCTTCCTTCCTCCCTCTTCCTTCCTTCCTTCCTTCCTCCCTCCCTTCTTTCCTTCCTTCCATCCTCCCTCCCTTCCTTCCTTCCTCCCTTCCTTCCTTCGTCCCTTCAACCTTCCTTCCTCCCTCCCTCCCTTCCTTCCTTCCTTCCTCAGACAGCAACTTGATGTTGAAATTAACTCTCATTAATTTACTCTTTACTGAAGCCACCTTCTTCTCTGAAGCTGGGAGCTCTCTGAATGAGCTTCTATTTACAAGGAGCTGCCTGCTGTGTGTAATCAAACAGGGAATCTGTCTTCTTAACCATCCAAAATAATCACCATTAAAGTCTTGATGAAAGTCTGTTTTTCACCTGGGATCACATTTAGGATCTATTAACAACTTGCCAACTTTTACTTGACAATTATAGATCTTGACTGCTGCCATCATCTATTTATTGAACTTTTGCTGGGTTATCTTCCCCCATATAGAAACACAAAATATTGCTCAAAAGATGTGGTCATTGGCTAGGAGCCTTATCGGTTTAATGTTGCTTGAACTTTTCTCAGTGGAGATGGCAAGCAACCTCAAAGTTCTGTAAATTATAAGATTGATAGCTTCTGTGAGAAAGTATGAGATTATGAAATAGTTCCAAAAGAACTTCGATTGGAATAGACTCAGTGGGCTGAAAGCTCAGCTTTTTCCAAAATATGCTGTGTTCTTAAATATTAAAGAGGCTTAAGACTTTAGAAAGAAAGAAAAAGTTGAGCACAATACTATGTTATTTAACCCAAATGCTAAACAAATTATTTTACAATTATTGTCTGCTTTTCTTAGCTGTAATGGCATGCCTATTTGATCTGAAGACACTAGTTGACATGATGTCCATAGGAATGCTTCTGGCCTACACATTGGTGGCAATATGTATCATTATTTTGAGGTAAACATAATGTTTCTAGTTTCTGGGAGTTCAATCTGTATGTTCTACCCTTGTGTGAGCAGAGCTCCCACATAGCAAGAAAAAATTTTTTTTTGCAATAGGCACCAACCAGATTTTAGTAATAATGTTGACTTTGAAATGAATGAAGAGAAACAATGTCAACACACTACTTCCCCAGAGGAATCTTTCAACATTAGCTCATTGGTAATTCCTCTTCAGTTCTCATCACAGAAATCGTCAAGTATTGTTACACATTGCGTGGGACTAACAGGTGAGTACTCAAAAGGAATTTGAAAGTATAAGAGTCACTGAAGAGCCAAAGGTATGGTTAGCAATGCAATACATGGTTTGTAGCATGGCACAACTTCAGCGCTAACATATCATAGATGGTCATCCAGGCACCATACAGGGGTATTTCAAACAAATATGGATAGACCCCTTTGGTGTTCAGGCCTATTTGTTACCTCCAGAGCAGGTGTTGCTGCATCTCACTCACTTCGCAGGGACCATGATTTGCATCTGGGGAGACTCCAACCTGAGTTCCTCCTACTTCCACATCAGTTACATTGCCAGGGAGGACCTTTCAACACCTTAAGATCCTGATTAGCTTTTATACAGATGCTTCATCCACCAACACCATTAACATTGGACCTCGATGTGAATCGAACAGGAAACAGAGCCATCTTAGTTCCCACCCACTCTGTTTCTCCTTTTCATTTATATTCAGAAGTGTTCTAATACACAGCTGAACGTTTTTCTTTTCCATTACCGAGTCACTCGTGTTTTTGTTTCTGCATTGTCCTTCACCATGAAATCACCCGTGTTTCCAATTAAATTAACAATTGACAAGCAAAACCTGTTGAAGTGTGAGGGAAATGCAGAGAGAGAGGGAGGGGAATCAAAGGGTGAGGGAAATATAGAGAGAGAGGGAGAGGACTAAATCAAAATGCAGTCAAAATAGGAATTAAGGCACTCCATCCCCTACAGTGCCCATTCCCCTCTGTAGAGTAACTGAGGATGTTAGACTCTCTGTTTCTTTTGAAGCTTGGATTTTTAAATAGAATGTTGTCTATTTTAAACAGTGTTTGATGAAGTGATTAACTTCCACTGCGCAATGTTTTTTAGAATACAGTTAATGTGCTCACATAAAATCCGTGCTGGTGCTATTATTAATGCAATAAAACACTCTGGGGAAATCAGACATTAGAATGCTGTTTCTAAATCATTGTACATCGTGAAGAGGTTAGAACTTTGTCTTCTAACTTCTCTCATATCAGTCATTTTAATTTGCATTCTAAGTGCAATGACCATTCTTAGGCTGGATTCGATCAGAGTGGCAGAGAGCTGGAGTCTCGGTTGCTTGGTGCCAGTCCTGTTGATATTAGCAGTCACAGTATTTATTATCTGGAGGCAACCTCAAAACCAGAAGAAAGCTTCATTTATGGTATGTTGATGGTTGGAAAAATAAAAGTGAAAATGTAGTTCAGGTGGATAAGCTTCTTGATTAAATATTTCAATTGCATTGTTATTTGTGTTTGGACTCTCACCAGTTTTGTTTTTAGTTGCCATATTAGAAAAAGTACCTTTGGAAAAAAGTGACAGCATTTCAGGCAGATAAAGCTTTAGGGTAAAGCAATCAAAAATTAAAGTTTATGGAACCTGTTTTAAGGTGTGACAAGACACCTTCATGGCTGTCACAAGCCGGTTGGATGTACATACAGACCATGTAGCCCAGAAGTATGGACACTACCATTGCATTGTGAAACTTGGTGTCATGGGCAAGTGGGTTGAAGGACCCATGCTATAGGTCACTATGACTGTGGCCATATTTGTATTTGCATAGTGTCTTTCCATTACAACATCAGTACATCTGAATACATTTAATCTATCTATCTTTGGCTTCCTGCTATTTTGCATTTCAGTGCTGCCCTTCCACAGTATCATTCACAAACACAACATTGAGTTCCACAATAGCACTGCAGACACTAGGTCTACCTTACAACCACCTCTCACAATACCACTGCTGCTGATTTACCATACTGCTGGTTCAACATTGGTTGAGTAGAAATTTCTACTTTTTGAAAATTCCTTTGATGGGATGTGGGCACCACTGACAAGGACGATATATGTTTTCCATCACTAATTGCTCTTATGACCAATTGATGTACAGTCATATGGTTAACATACAGCCTTATGGCCTAATGAGTCAACCATTCTGTTATGGACGTGAAGTCACACAGAGGTCAGACCGGGTGAAAAATGTGAAGGACAACAGATTTCCTTCCCTGATGATATTACAGTGAACCTTCTCCAAAAATGAAACTGAAACTACCTTTCAATTTCTGATTTGTGTTAATGAATTGAGTTTTTATGAATTAATTACATTTAAATTCTAACAGGTGGGGTTTGAGTCCATGATCCCTAGGCCATTAGTTTGGGCCTCTAGATGCCTCATCTAATGGCACCATTACTGCACTACCATCTAGTGTGCTTGATCAACCTTCCATTTGCATCATCAGTTAACTTGAGCTCATCAAAGCCTCTACTGTCTATACCCTAATTCAAACGAAATCCTGTTCACCCATTGCCGCTGTGCTTGTTGGCCTACTCTGAATCCCACTCTTATAATGGATCAATTTCAAAACATTTTAAACATGCATTCATAATTTACAATGGTTGTATATTCCTCTAAGCAGTAAACTATCCTTTGAAAGTTGGTTCAATAGTAGCTAACAAGAGAAATTTAGGGTAGTATTAGATTAATAACAGAAATTCCTCATGTTGCCCAAGAGAATAGTAAGCCAGAGGTTTAGGAGGATGTAAAAAAATTAGCAAACGATGAAGAAGAAACTTAGAGAAAATGAAAATAAGATAGAAGCTGACTAGAGACACAAAAACATTGTAAAAGATTCAATAGCTTTGGGGAAACTAGGACACTATCTCAAGTAAACGTAAGTCCCTTAGAGGCAGAAACAGGAGGTAAGGCAATGGGAGACATTAAATGAATGCTTTGTCAGTGTTTTCAAAATAGAAGACAGAAAAATCCCAGGGAACAGAAGGGTCCAGTGAAAATGGGGAATGTTAGCAAATTATGATGTGGAAAGAAGTAGTCTTGAAGAAATTAAGGGGTCTAAAATCCCCTAACAGCCTCTGTCTGAGGATTTGAAAAGAGATCACTGCATTAGATGTCTTAGTTTTGATCTTCTAGAATTCCCTGGAAACTAGCATGGCACCTGTGGATTGGAAAGTATTGAATAAAACCCTATTGTTCAAGAAAGTACAAAAAGAGTAAATAGGGAATGTCAGGCCAATTAGCCTGACACAGTAAAAGGAAGAGTGCTAGCATCTGACATGATAACACAATTACAGAGAATATAATAATATGGCTTGGCAGAATGAATACAGATTTATGAAAGAGAAGTAATTGTTGATAAAATACACGGAGACTTTTTTTGAGAATGTAACAATTAGGCTAAGTATGGGGAACCAGCGAGGGTAGCGTTTTTGGATTTTCTGAAAAGTTTTTGATAGGGTGTCATGCAAGAATCTGTTGCACAAAATTAAGTCTCACGAGCTTGGGAGTAACGTATTAATGTATTCAGGATCGATTAAAGGGCAGAAATGAAGAAGGAGCAAATATTTAAATTTTGGGTCAGCAGGCTGTACCAAATATAGTACAGTAAGTAAGGATGCTTAAAATCAGTTATTTATAATCTACAAAGAATTTACAGTAGGAATCTATTCATAATGTTGATGTGAGGGTCCAAAAAGTGTCATACTGAATCACATTAATAAGAAACTCATTTCTTTCCCCCATTCATAATTAGCAAATTTAAGGTTAAGTAAAGAGTTACCTTTCTGGAGCTTTGACACTCCACACAATGAGCAATTTCGTTACAACAGACGTGAGGGGAACAGGTTTGTCCTGGTTTGCTGATAACCCAAAGTTAATCTGGAAAGTAATCAAGATATTCAGAGACTGAAACACATCCAGAGAGAGGTTAGGTAGATTGGCTTTGCTAATTGTACCCTATTGTCCAGGGATCTGCAAATTGATGGATTAGCTATGGTTAATGCAGGATTACAGGGATAGGACGGAGGATGGGATGCTCTTTGGAGGGTCAGCTTGAGCTTGATGGTCTGAATGGCCTGTCCCACATTGTAGAGGTTCTATGAACCTGTGGTTTATTCAGGTTAATTCAGTAGGAAAGTACATTTTTAGTGGAATATAATGTGGAGAAATGTGAAGTTTTCCAGTCAGGAAAAAAAACATTTGAAAAATGGTGAGAGGTTGAGAAATGTTGAGCACAAATCACAAAATTAACATGCAAGTTCAGTACACAACTGCAGAATTAAATGATGTATATTCCAAGATAATGCAAATAAGAACCCTTGCTGCAATTTTATAGGGTCTTGTAGGAATTATACGCATGAGTTAGTGGGTACAGTTTTGATAAAGCATACTGAAGATGATGTTCTGGCCTGGGTCAGAGAGTACAAAGGCTTGTTAGATTGACTCATGGTTGAGGGGATTGTTTTCAGAGGACATTTTGAGCAGAGGCTTACAATCACTAGAATTTAAAAGACTAAAAAATAATCATACTGACTCACAAATAATCAAGGAATTTGACACGGCAGATACTGTATGATTTCCCTGGCCAGGGAGTTTAGAATGAAGGATGATAGTCTCAGAGATTGACAATTTAGAACTGTGTTATGATCCCAGCTAATGGAATACTGGAGAACTCAGGTATCAGGCTTGATAGACCATAAGTTTTCATTTTCTTTTGCTTTGGCATTTACTATGGTCCTCGGTCACTGAACATATTCACGAGAGATTGCCAATATACTTTCAACAAAATAACAAAGAAGTTTATTGTGTACAAATGGAAAATATGAAATATGAAACACTATCCAAGGAGTATTACAAAGATCTTATTATAAATATCAGAGAGAGAGAGATTTAATGGTTTATACCTTGCTTAATGACCTTATGAACATTCAAACTTCAGTAAAGTCACACCTTTCTCCATGCTAAAGCTCCTTGATCAGTTGTGTTCCTCCCCTTTTCAGCAAATTCTTGTATTCACTGAATGCCATTTTGTTTGATTAATATCTCTTTATGAGACTCTTATGCAAGCTGTCAACTCAGCTCATTTATGATCAGACATGGTTCCTAAAACACACATCTCTAGCTTTTGTGCTCCTAAGATGCTGCTTGGCCTGCTGTGTTCATCCAGCTTCACACTTTGTTATCTCGGATTCTCCGGCATCTGCAGTTCCCGTTATCTCTCTTCAAAAGCTCTGTAGGATATCTTTCCTCTCTTATTCCTCCACAGCCTTTAGCTTCTGGAAGTTTCTCATAAGCAACTCAGGATTTGTCTCCTTCTGCCTTGAACATTTTTGAAACTGCTAAACTAACAGCATCTCTGTTGTTAAAGATGTCTCCTCTCTGACTTAATCTGTATGCCGCTTGACATTTTCCCAGATTGTTCTGATTTTCTGTGTGACTCCTATTGCTAGACAGCAATTCCTTTTCTCTCTATATTTTTCTCTAGTGCATTGAATAATTCTCTTCAAGGTTTTAAAGACCTCATTTAGATGCACGGAATCAAAACAAATCTCCAAACACCCTGGTTCTACTCACAGAACATATCTAAAATTAATAACAAAAACTATGTCTTCTCTTACTTAACACACAACATATAACTTGAATTTAAAGTTTTACATGGTTCTTCCACTTTAGAAACCTTGTTCTCAAACAATAATAACATATTGTGAACTTTCATCACAACTGAGCTGGATTTTCTTCACTAAAAGCATTGAGCACCTTTGGAATTTTCTACTTAGAGACAGTCATGGAGAGCTCAGACACTGAGTATACTTAAGTCACAGATCAATAAGATTTTTGGATACTGAAGGTATCAAGGGATATGGATATAGTGCAGGAAAGTATTGCTTAAGTAGATGATCAGCTGTAATCGCATTGAATGGTAGAGTCATTTGAAGAGAGCAATTACCTACTCTTTTTCCTATTTCTCATGTTCTCTTGTTAGACCTCTGTAGCTTCAACCTTCCCTTTCTCTACACTACTATTGGTGGCCAAATCTTAGTCTCTAAGACTGAAATGGCTTTTCTAAATCTCGTTACCCCTCTTGTTCTCTACTCCTTTAAGATATTATTTAAGATCTATCTCTTTGTGCAAGCTTTTGGTCACCACTGCTAATATATTCTTTGTGGCTTGGCATCAAGTTTGGTGGCTTACGCTTTTCTGATGTACCAAGGAATGTTGTACTACATTAAGGACATTATGTAAATGCAACTTAATCGATTGTATAGCGCTACGATTGTATTCAATCGGGTATCATGGTAAGAAGCGATGACAGAAAGAAAGTGATACTTTTCAATTATGACAGGTTGCACTGATTTATGGTGATCCTTGTTGCTACTATTTCCTATTATTTGAGATGATGCTGTCTACAGAGACCCTGGAAAGATTATACTTATTTAGACATTAACTGGGTAATTGAAGAATGCCATAAACTTCAGACAGGTATACAAACTGTTATTTCACTGTTTGTGGCATAACTGCGTATACAAATTTATCTTCATTATTGACCCTCAGTAGAATGCTTTGATGGTTTGATCATGATCTGAATTATAACAAGGGGCTGCAGTACTGTTAAATGCTCTATACTTCACCACTCTCCAGTCTCATTCATGTATCCCCATTTGTATGCTTTACTGTATTTTAAAGGTGCCCTGTCTACCATTCCTGCCGATATTCAGTATTTTGATAAACATTTACTTGATGGTACAGTTGAATGTAGACACCTGGATTCGCCTCTCTGTTTGGACAGCAATTGGTAAGAATCTTCACGGCAGTTTGCGTGGTTAATATTGCAACTCAGTCAATACTGAAAATATTTGATTTTATTCTAGGGAGCAGCAAGTTATTTCATGGAGGAGGCAATGGCCTAGTGGTATTATCCCTGGACTGCTAATTCAGACGTTCAGTTCATGTTCGGGGGACCTGGGTTTGAACCATGCCATAGCAGTTGGCGGAATCTGAACTCAATAAAGAATTTGGAAATAAGAGTCTAATGGTGACCATGAATCAATTGTTAGAAAAAAAAACTCATTTGGTTCACTAATGTCTTTTAGGGAAGGAAATTGCAATCCTCACCTGATCTGTGACTCCAGAAACACAGAAATGTGATTGATTCTTAACTAACTTATGGACAATTAGAAATAGGCAATAATGATGGCCGAGCCAATGACACTCTCACCTTGTGAAGAATGATGAAAGAAATTTGAATGATTTTGAATTAATTTGCTCAATCAATGATAATTTCCCCAAACAAATGGAGAAAACAAGTGTAGAAAACACCTGGAACATTTCTGATACCCGTCTTTCCTTCCTGGACCTCTCTGTCTCCATCTCTGGCATCCAACTGGAAACCGATATCCATTTTAAGCCTACTGATTCCCACAACTACCTAGAATACACCTCCTCTCACCCACCTTCCTGCAAAAAGGCCATCCCCTATTCCCAATTCCCTTGCCTCCACCGTATCTGCTCCCGAGATGAGGCATTCCACTCCCAAACAGCCCAGATGTCCTCTTTTTTCAAGGACCGCAACTTCCCCTTCTACAGTGATCGAAAATGCCCTTGACCATGTCTCCTACATTTCCCTCAACTCATCCCTCACACCCCCTACCTGCAAAAATAACCAAAACAGAATCCCCCTCGTCCTCACGTACCACCCCACCAACCTCCAAATCCAAAGCATCACCCTCTGAAATTTCCGCCATCTGCAATCCAACCCCACTACCAAAGACATTTTTCCCTCCCCACCCTTATCTGCTTTCCAGAGGAACCACTCTCTCCGTGACTCCCTTGTCCGCTCCGCACTCCCCTCCAGCCCCACCACACCCGGCACTTTTCCCTGCAACTGCAGGAAGTGCTACACCTCCCTCCTTATCCCCATCCCAGGCCCTAAGTAGACCTTCCACATCAAACAGATGTTCACCTGCACATCTGCTAATGTGATATACTGTATCCGCTGCTCCCGTTGTGGCCTCCTCTACATTGTGGAAACCAAGCAGCAGCTTGGGGACGGCTTTGCTGAACACCTACGCTCAGTTCGCAACAAACAACTACGTCTCACAGTCACAAACCTTTTCAAGTACCCGCCGCCACCAATCCTTGGACGACATGTCCATCCTGGGCCTCCTGCATTGCCACAATGACGCCACCCAAAAGATGCAGGAACAACATCTCACATTTTACTTGGGAACCCTGCAGCCCAAGGGTATCAATGTGGACTTCACAAGCTTCAAAATCTCCCCTCCCCTGACTGCATCCCAAAACCAGCCCAGCTCGTCCCCGCCTCCCTAACCAATCCTCCCACCTCAAGCCCCACCCCATCTCCTAACCACTAACCTCATCCGGCGTCGTTCACTTGTCCATCCTCCCCAGACTGACCTAATTTCCCACCTACATTCACCTTCACTGGCTCTAACCCTGCCTCTTTGACCTCTCTGTCTCCTCTCACCCTATCTTCTCCTTTATCCATCTTCTATCCGCCTCCCCCTCTCTCCCTGTTTATTTCAGATTATCCTTCTCGTCCCCCATTTCTGAAGAAGGGTTTTGACCTGAAACATCAGTTTTCCTGCTCCTCTGATGCTGCCTGGCCTGCTGTGTTCATCCAGCTTCACTCCATTTTACCTCAGATTTTCCAGCATTGGCAGTTCCTACTATCTCTGTAGAAAACACTAGACTGTTAAAGGCTAAATTGAGTGACATTTTCTTCAGTAATTTATTATCTTGATTCAGTGCAGATTGTGCAAAGCTGTTCACCTAATTCTGGTACTTGAATGTGCTATGATTGTCTAACTCTTGATATCCCCCATTATATTCTGTGATAAAATTCTCTAGTTTGTAAGCTCAGGAGCCTATTTCTGAATTGTAACTTTCCGAGCAAACTCAGTTCCAAGAGATGTTAGGTGACAATATTCAATTATGGTTAGCAAAAGGAGAGGGGTTTCATAGAATCCCTGCAGCATGGAAACAGGCCCCTTGGCCTAACGAGCCCACACCAACTCTCTGAAGGGCATTCTACCCAGACCCACACCATCCCTGCATTACCAATGGCTAATCCTCCCAGCCTGCACATCACTGGATACTTTGGGCAATTTAGCATGGCCAATCCACCTAACCTGCACATCTTTGGACTATGGGGGGACCTAGGTAAAACCATGCAGATACAGGGAGAATGTGCAAACTTAGGGGCAGCACTGTGGCTCGGTGGTTAGCACTGCTGCCTCATAGCACCACAGACCCGGGTTCAATTTCGACCTTGGGTCACTGACTGTGTGGAGGTTGCACATTCTCCCCGTGTCTGTGTGGGTTTGCTCCAGTTTCCTCCCACAATAATGTGCAGGCTAGGTGGTTTGGCCATGGAAAATTGTCCATAGAGTTCAGGGATGTGTAGATTAGGTGGGCTATAGTAAACGGGTCTGGGTGGGATGCTCTGAGGGTCAGTGTGGACTTGTTGGGCTGAGGAGCCTGTTTCCACACTGCAGAGATTCTTATTATTTCAACAGTCATCTAAGAATGGAATTGAGCCCAGATCTCTGGCACGACAAACCAGCATGCTACCAGGTTTATTTAGTTCGTTCATGGGTCACTGAAATGGAGCTTGAAGGACAGAGTATTGGAGAAGGAGACAAAGAGTAGACTCCATGACAGGACTGCCTTTTTTTTAATTACACTGCTGCGAAGGCAACTGAACTGAGCAGAGAGTCAGTGAGGAGTCAAGATCATGTGGATCAAGATCATGTGCATGGCTCTATGCTGTTAGAACTTGATAGGAGATTCCTAAGTGGTAGCAAGCTAAAGGTTTGCGCAGTTCTTAGAAATAGTCTCCCAGAGAGCTCAGAAAGTGGGAATTAGAATTAAAATTAGGTTTGTTGTTCATGTGTACTCAAGTCCAGAAGTACAGGTGTGCAGCAAAGAGATCACAATATTTGACCCTCACGGTGCCATCTTCGGTACAAAGTACCTAAGTTCAAATTTTAGATCCAAAGTGGAAAAGTACAGAAAAGTTACATTGCATTACAGCAATTCATAGTATAAGTTAGGAAATAAGAAATAAATTTAAAAGGGTAAACATTACAGTAGGATAAACTGATTAGAGATAAACAATACAGTGCAGTAGATCAGTGCAGGGGGCTTCCACATATGGTCTGACTGGATTCACAATCCATTGGCTGCCCACTCCAGACCTCAGTCTAACAACCGTCCCCGCTCCACTCCATGCCTCCAGCCCACTTTGCAGCAGCCCTCAGCTGCTGTCCCCCATTCCACTCTGATCACTAGGTTTGTGGTGTGCGAGGGCATGAGGGGATGGAAGAAGCCTGTAAGCAAACTTCAGTGCAGCTGAGAAAATGTGATGGTGGAGAAGACAGTGGGTGAAATTACACAACTAGTGTTAGTTGAATGCAACTGAGCAAAATTGGAGGTCAGAAACATTCAGGAGCAGTAGTGGTGGTGATGGAAGATGATCAGCCGTAACAGGCACTATCACTGAGACAGTCCATAATGGAGTGGCTCTTTGGAAGGTGTTTGGAGTCCAGATAATCAGAAATTAAGAACTGTAACCACTTGTGGATTAATGAGTTTTAGTAACCAATGCAGCATCAAAATGTTTGGGTCACAGCTGAGAAATTTATGGGATTCATCTTGATTTTGTTTACTGTTTGATGAGAAATCTGGGTATTTGATCATAGTCTAATAGCCTATTTACCACAAGTTAATTCTGTGTTAGAAGTAAGTTGCATATGGATTATACATTTTAATATTGTTTTAATGTTGTATTGTAAAAGTTATTACTGTTCATTCCAAAAATGTAGCGTCTTGAGCCTTATAAGAGATCTCTCACTTGATCTACTTAAAAAGGAAAGGACACTATTCCCTAGCCAGATCATAACATAAATTGTCATTGATAGTGAGAAGATGATTGAAAGCAGCTCAGGGTTATTAGCCTTCTAATTACTTTACCTGATATCACACTCTAAACTTTCTCTTTCACTTTCTACACTATCCTAAAGGAGTTGCTCACAACTTGGGTGGCATATTAGCTCAGTGGTTAGCACTACTGCCTCATGGTGCTCGGGATCCAGCTTCAATTCCAGCTTCAGGCAACTGTCTACGTGGAATTTGCATGTTCTCCCCATGTCTGCGTGGGTTTCCTTTGGGTGCTCTGGTTTCCTCCCACAGTCCAAAGATGCACAGGTTAGGTGGATTGACCATGCTAAATTGCCCATTGTGTCCAGACTGGGTGAGTTAGCCAATGGGAAATACAGGGAAAGAGTAAGATGCTCTTTGGAGGGTAGGTGTGGTCTTGATGGGCAGTTGGCCTGCTTCTACACAGTTGGAATTCTATGAACTTTGAGGATTAGCATCTCATACTTTGATTGGCAGAGGGGAACCTCAATGAAACATCATGCTGGCAGGGCTGTTTGTTGACTGGGCACAATTTAATTTTTCCTTCCTAGAAAATTGAATCTTTGTTGATTTTACCCATTTTTGGTACTCTTTTTAGCCACTGCCAGATTATTAATAAATAACACATGTTGCATGTACAGAATCCCAGACCATCCCAAAACACTTTATGATCAATGACATGTTTTTGAATTGTAGTTGCCCACACATATAGAGAATACAGCATCTAGATGACAAACGACTAGTTCATACAAAAACAATGCAAACACTAGTAACTAATGTATGTTTAGTGACATTGGTTGAGGGATAAATATTTACTGGGCTAGCTATGGGGAGCTCTGCACATTTTTTTCACATTCATATGAGACAACAAGTGCATTCACCTGACAAAGGCACAGTACTCCGAAAGCTTGTGACTTCAAATAAATCTGTCGGGACTATAGCCTGGTGTCGTGTAGTCTGATCTTTAACACAGTCCCACACCCCAAGAATCTTTGTGGGAGTGCCATCAAACAAAATTTGATTATTAATTATTAAATGCCACCTTCAGAAAAGCATTACACAAACCCGAAGGCAGAATGGTCAATATGAATGTGCTTTGCTATAACAGTTCTGCTCAATCACCACACAAAGAACTCCTGAGATATAAAAGACGATCTTTGTGTAAGGGTTCCTTTTTAGATTTATTCTGTTTAATCACTAAGTTCTGATTTTTGTGAATCAAAAAGTCATTCTGTGAACAAATACTTGTTTGAAATTTTGTATGCAAAGTAGATTCTGAAAGAGCTGTGACCCAATCAGTTATCCCTTGAAAATGGAAAGACTTACAGACAATGTAGCCACTTATCACATTCCTGGGACTGGTCGCTCTTCAAGTGTAGGAATTGTAACAACTAGCTAGTGCACAGTAACATGAGACAATGAGCAATTGATTTATTGTGATGATGTTAGTTGAGGCGTAAATGTTGGTCAGTACACCCTGGCTCTTCTTTGATATAATGTATTGGGATCCCTTCTAGTCATCTTTAAAGGTGTCATCTAAAAGATAGCAGGTCAACTGAGCTGTACTGACGTTCAGTGATAATAGGAACTGCAGATGCTGGAGAATCCAAGATAATAAAGTGTGGAGCTGGATGAACACAGCAGGCCCAGCAGCATCTCAGGAGCACAAAAGCTGACGTTTCGGGCCTAGACCCTTCGTCAGAGAGGGAGATGGGGTGAGGGTTCTGGAATAAATAGGGAGAGAGGGGGAGGCGGACCGAAGATGAAGAGAAAACAAGATAGGTAGAGAGGAGAGTATAGGTGAGGAGGTAGGGAGGGGATAGGTCAGTCCAGGGAAGATGAACAGGTCAAGGAGGCGGGATGAGGTGGTAGGTAGGAAATGGAGGTGCGGCTTGAGGTGGGAGGAAGGGATGGGTGAGAGGAAGAACAGGTTAGGGAAGCGGAGACAGGCTGGGCTGGTTTTGGGATGCAGTGGGGGGAGGGGATGAGCTGGGCTGGTTTTGGGATGCAGTGGGGGAAGGGGAGATTTTGAAGCTTGTGAAGTCCACATTGATACCATTGGGCTGCAGGGTTCCCAAGCAGAATATGAGTTGCTGTTCCTGCAACCTTCGGGTGGCATCATTGTGGCAGTGCAGGAGGCCCATGATAGACATGTCGGCTGAGGAATGGGAGGGGGAGTTGAAATGGTTCGCGACTGGGAGGTGCAGTTGTACTGACATTCATCCGAGATTTAATCCTCAGGATGGCATTGAAAGCTCCAACGTACTGACTCAATAGTGAGAGCATTAACCATTGAACCAAAGCTGGCATGGCTTTAGACCATAAGACCATAAGACATAGGAGTGGAAGTAAGGCCATTCAGCACATCGCGTCCACTCCGCCATTCAAATCATGGCTGATGGGCATTTCAACTCCACTTCCCTGCACTCGCCCTGTAGCCCTTGATTTCTTGTGAGATCAAGAATTTATCGATCTCTGCCTTGAAGGCATCTAACGTCCCAAGCTTTAACTTGCACCCTGCTGTATTTTAACATAATTATGTTGGGTATTTACTCAAAGCTAGTTTCTACAGATTTGAATGGCATTACAAAAGGTGGATTCATATTCCTTCTAACAATTTTTCAAATGGTTTGCTCAAAGCCTTAATAGATCCACATAGGGAAGTAAGCAAAACTTATATTTCAAGAGCTTCTGGTACTTGGTGATGACACAGATCGTTTGAACTGTTAAGTTCCAGATATTACAATATGGCAAAAAAAACACAATAAAAATTGCAACATTAGTTTACAAAATACAATAATTAAAATGAACGTGAGTAATTGTTCTTATATTTATTTATCAGATATCATTATAATCTGGTAGCATCTGTGGACAGAACTGTATTAACGGACCCAAAATGTTAACTGTGCTTTCTCTCCACAGACACTAACAGGTCGGCTGATTTATTTCAGAAATTTTTATTTTGGTTTCTAATTTCCAGCATCTGCAGTTCTTTGGAGTTTTAAAATCATAATAATGAATAGATTTTGGTAATAATACCCAACACAATAGATTATATCCCTTAAGTTTTAATATTTTATCCTGTACAAAAAATAATTATAATACATATTTGATAGCTTACTGAAGATGCTGAGACGATTGTAAGAAAAATGTACACATTTATAGAAGGCAGAAATAAGTACAAAATGGAATTGTATTTTGTTTCTGTCATTGGTGACATATCTGAAATATCACACTTATATGAGATTGGGTGCTGAGCTCCGATAGAAAACTGTCCTTTCAACTTTGGGTTTTGTCTTTAAATCCAGATCAGTATTTGATGCCAGCATAAACAGCTAGCTTTGTTTCTAAGATCTCTATTAAATGAATTTGGGCAATTACAAATGTAATGTTAATTTGCTTAAGAATACTTCTTCCTTACAGGTGCATGGCATTAAAACACAGTCTTCTGTGTGAGTTGACATATTTAGCGTCTGATTTTTTTTTTGTTATTTATTGTTGAGTGAATAAAAATAAGCTAGTCTCAGTAACAGTGACCATGAAACCTTCATGGATTATCACAAAGATGAATTTGGTATACTCTGAAACTAGTTTCCCTAGTTTGCCAGATTTTTTTTCCCTTTCTTCATTAACGGGGTTAGGACGTTGCTAGCTAGGCAACATTTATGGTCCATCCCTAATTGCCCAGAGGGCAGTTCAGAGTCAACCACATACCTGTGGGTCTGGAGTCACATGTAGGTAAGCATGGTAGTTTCCTTCCCCGAAGGATATTAGTGAAGCAGGTAAGTTCTTCCCAACAACTAGCAATGGATTCATGGTCATTGTCAGATTTTTAATTGAATTCAAATTCCACCCTCTGCCACGGTGGGATTCGAACCCGGTTCCCCAGAACAGTATCCAGGTCTCTGGATTGAGAGTCCAGCAATAATACCACAAAGGCCATTGCCTCCCCTAAAGTGTGCTAGTAGTGTATGGCTCAGAATATCAACAACAGCATTGGGTTCAATTTCCGGGGCAATCCTCAATTTGTTGAGGGCAAATTATCTTACTTGGAGAAAGATCATTCTTGGCATTTTTAATGAAATGTTGTTTCCAGTCCCAATACCATAACAAAGAAGTAAAATGGCAAATGGGGTGGCAACAGACCAGTAATATTAACATCGGAAAGTTAGTCCAGAGGCCCAGGTAATGTTCTGGGGACATGGATTCAAACTCATGGTGGCAGATGGTGGAATTTGAATTCAGTAAACATCTGGAATAAAGCGTCTAATTGTGACCTTGAATCCATTGTCAATTCAGTTTAGCGAAGGAAACTGCCATCCTTAAATGCACGTGACTCCAGACCCACAGCAATGTGGTTGACTTTTAATTGCCGTCTGTGTAATAAATGCTGGCCTAGCCATTGACACTCAGATCCCATGAATACATTTTTTAAAATATCAGACATTCCATGGGGGCCGTCCTGCGTAAAGGTCACCTTATGCCAAGAACGAGATCAGCCCAAGGCAGTGCAGTGGAAAAGGGAATCTAACCAAGCATACAAAGATTGTCAAAGATCTGAATCATAAACTCTGTGTTTTGCACCCCATGAAAGATGTGCAATAGAATTGCTTAAGTTCTTTAAAGAGAAGCATACATTGAAAATATTCAAAAAAGTGAGTTGGCAATCATATTGATGTGCAAACAAAGAGATAAATATGCCGGCAACAATGAGACAGGCAACTGCAAAGAAAGAATAATCTGTCCAAAGTTACTACCATTAAAATTATTTGAAAGCAAACATAAATAAAAACATGCCCACAATCTTGTTCCTTAAGAGGATGAGTTAGGCAGCCTCCTCACCAGAAACCAAATGAGAGCAGACATTGGCAACTCAATGGGCTTGAGGTATTTAACTGTTGCAAAGATCTTTAATCACATACATTAACTTTTTTTTATCTCTCATATTATTGCACTGTGATGGAGCATTTCACAAACAAAATGGTTAATTTCAATTCTTATATTAAATCGGTTTATATTTGCTTATCAGTAAAGTGAACATTGAAACTAAGCCAGGTTCGCAAGCAAAATTCAATGCAGAACTGACAAAGATGTATTACCAAATCTACTTTAATACTGAATGGTGTTTTCTATAAATTTATACTGTGGACAACATGTTATTTACCAACAATTGGGACAAATATGATTTTCTGGAGTTTCTAAAGTTAAATTGTAATCTTTGAATTAAACTTTTTAACTTTTAATTTGATGTTTCTTATTAATATAAAGCGCAGGATTCCTGTTATTTTTTTCACCTTGACACTCAATTATATTATGATTATCAAACCCTCCACTGACAACATCCTGGAGGTCACCAATGACTAAGAAATTAACTGCTCCAATTGCAATAATACTGTGGTTACTAGATCAGGCCAGATGCTGGGTATTCTAAGGAAAATGATTCACGCCGACACAAAAAAAGCCTTTCCATTCAGATAAGCACAGTCAATTCTGGAAATATTCAGGGAGTGAGGTAGCATCTGCAAAGAGAGAAAAAGCTTATATTCCTGGCTGGTGACCTTTTATCTCTGAGACAAAGTGTCCTGTTTTTATTTCAGCATGTTTGGAAGAATGGTCAAAGATTTTTTGGACCCAAAGGGTCACCTTGCTAAAATAGAAGCTATGTGTTTTAGCTATAAGGTGGAGTTGCCACAGTGCCGGAGGGCCATAGTGCTGCTTTCTTATGTCAAACGGATAACTGGTGGTGAATTTAACCTGAGTGTCACCACTCCTCAGGCTTGGGGCAAGGTTGAGAAGGTGGGACCTTTATTGGTCCAGGAGTTGAACATACTGTTGGTGTTACTTTGCATTTCAAGGCAGACGTTCTACCAACTGAATTAACTCGCAGCCCCCACCCCACACTTTGAGCCATTGCTATATATGTATACTGTACATGCAAAATATGCATAAATGCAAACCTGTGATTTGTGCTGCAGTAAAAGAGACCAAAAGATAATTTGGGCTTTACTTTGCAGTGCTGATCAAAACTGAATTCATAAATAAAAGAGAATCAAATTGCTACTAGTACCCTTCAGGCTCTTTGTTGAACTGATGGTACTTCTTACGTTGGTGAATTTCCTCAAGACTTTTGCTCATGGTGAAAGGAGATGCCACATCTGGCCTTACCTGATGATGAGAATTAACATCTGCACACTTACACTTAAATATGTACAGTCATAGATTCATAATGATTAATGGGAACTATGGTTGACTGCTCCTGTTTTTCTCCCATGATAACTGAGGTGAGCAAGGGCATCCTGATAGCAAATCCTGCTCTCATGAACTAGGGACCATTCTGATTTTTATGAGTGAATTTCACAGGGCATTAACTAGCACAGCCAAAAGGGCTATGGTGCTATTCTGTTTCAATTATATTTACATGTTTTATAAAAATTCTTACATCAGTATGAACCTCCTATATTGTTATTTATTTCATGTTGTCATTTTCTTGGCTTATTTTTGTGCCCATTTTCCCTTTATGATAGAAGCTATGTAAATGACATACTGTAATAACATTTTCTCACCAATGCTTGCAATATAACAACTTGGTTTTTCACCTTCTTCCAATCTAGACCGCGCTCCAGGGAATATTCTATGTCCCAACCAACTTTATACTTCCCGAATGGAGATTTTTAAAATTCTGAGCACTTTGAAAACCTTTTCCTAGTCATTCAATGGTTCATTGTTTTATGTGTTTGTGCATGTAAGCATTCATGGGCATTCAACTAGTGTCTTCCCATGTCTTCAGGAGATCTCAAAGCCTTTTGCAACCAATGGATTGATTTTCAAGTACCAATCACTGTTGATATATTTGATAACTTATTTTACGGAGGACAGCTACCAGCTTTGTAACTCACCCATCACAGAGAAAAAGAAAACTCAAGCTCTGCACCATTTGTGATCATATATTCCTGTTCTTTCATTACTGTTGAATCATTATCTAACATATAGAGGCCATTCAGTCTATTGAGCCTACCCTACTACTTACCAAAATGATGGGTGATCTGATTGCAATCTCAAAACTACACAGCTGCCTACCTTTGATAACCTTTCAACGATGGACTTCTCACCATTGACATGGGCATGGACCATTCAATTAGAAATGTTGTTGGCATCCTTTTGTGCATCGGTACAATTTAAATGTGAATTCTTTGAGTCAGAAAAAGTGGAATATTAATTTGCTCATTTTCCAAGCCAAAACCCAACTACATGGTCAGTGATAACAAGGTGTGGAGCTGGCTCTAGTTAGGCCCCATTTAGAATACTGTGTCCAATTTTGGGCCCCACACCTCAGGAAGGACATACTGGCCCTGGAGCGAGTTCAGCGGAGATTCACACGGATGATCCCTGGAATTATAGGTTTAATGTATGATGAACGGCTAAGAATCCTGGGAATGTATTCATTAGAGTTTAGAAGGTTGAGGGGAGATCTAATAGAAACTTACAAGATAATGTATGGCTTAGAAAGAGTGGACACTGGGAAGTTGTTTCTGTTAGGTGGGGAGACTAGGACCGTGGGCACAGCCTTAGAATTAGAGGGGGTAAATTTAAAACGGAAATGAGGAGACATTTCTTCAGCCAGAGAGTGGTGGGCCTGTGAAATTCATTGCCATGGAGTGCAGTGGAGGCCAGGAAGTTGGATGCCTTCAAGGCAGAGATCGACAAATTCTTGACCAAGGAATCAAGGGCTATGGGGAGAGGGCAGGGAAGTGGAGTTGAAATGTCCATCAGCCATGATTTAAATGGTGGAGTGGACTCGATGGGCTGAATGGCATTATTTTCACTCCTATGTCTTATGGTCTCATGGTCTTATTATCTCAGACTCCATCATCAGGAGTTCCTACTATCTCCACATGATCAGTGATGTTCCCGATCTCTGATTGGCTGGGCAGCATTTGAATGATTTTGATTGGTTTCTTAAAGGGGTCAGTTATTTACTGATGTCATTTCCTATTACTGCCCAGCTGGTTTGCCAAGATATCAGCTACTCATGGGATCAAAACGTCATTATACTAAATCTTCATTCATCCTGGGAACAGGAGCATGGACTTCCTGAAGAAAACAATAAATTTGGATACCACACCTATTTAGCTCACCTATCTCTGATGAACGGCTGAGCAATCAAACTGATGGGTGTATGAGTTACAAAAAAGATGGGTGTGAGGCCAACCTCACAAGAATGCGGTCCATGGGTACTGAATCTGCAGATCATGGGGAGTAAGAGTACAGCTTTTATGACCTACTGAAATATGACAGGGTTTAATGTCACTTGAACTTGTTTGAGCGAAGAGAGGGAATGATATCAGTAATAATATCCCTAATGAGGTCTCAATATTGTGTGACTTCCAGAACTCTCATTAATGCAAGTGCTTATTAGAGTTTCTGGTTGAAGTAACCATCTGCTAATGGGTAGTGAATGAAACCTTTGAAGAGCAGGTGTGCATGCTGGAATGGATAGAGATAGACGAAGCTGATGTGCTGAAAATTTTGTCAAACATTAAGATTGACAAGTCGCCAGGCCCGGATCAGATTTGTCCTCGGCTGCTTTGGGAAGTGAGAAATGCAATTGCTTCGCCACTTGCGAAGATCTTTGCATCCTCGCTCTCCACTGGAGTCGTACCTGAGGACTGGAGAGAGGCAAATGTAATTCCTCTCTTCAAGAAAGGAAATAGGGAAACCCCCGGCAATTATAGACCGGTAAGTCTCATGTCTGTCGTCTGCAAGGTGTTAGAAAGGATTCTGAGGGATAAGATTTATGACCATCTGGAAGAGCATGGCTTGATCAAATACAGTCAACATGGCTTTGTGAGGGGTAGGTCATGCCTTACAAACCTTATCGAGTTTTTTGAGGATGTGACTAGAAAAGTTGATGAGGGTCGAGCTGTGGATGTGGTGTATATGGACTTCAGTAAGGCATTTGATAAGGTTCCCCATGGTAGGCTCATTCAGAAGGTCAGGAGGAATGGGATACAGGGGAACTTAGCTGCTTGGATACAGAATTGGCTGGCCAACAGAAGACAGCGAGTGGTTGTAGAAGGAAAATATTCTGCCTGGAAGTCAGTGGTGAGTGGAGTTCCACAGGGCTCTGTCCTTGGGCCTCTACTGTTTGTAATTTTTATTAATGACTTGGACGAGGGGATTGAAGGATGGGTCAGCAAGTTTGCAGACGACACAAAGGTCGGAGGTGTCGTTGACAGTGTAGAGGGCTGTTGTAGGCTGCAGCGGGACATTGACAGGATGCAGAGATGGGCTGAGAGGTGGCAGATGGAGTTCAACCTGGATAAATGCGAGGTGATGCATTTTGGAAGGTCGAATTTGAAAGCTGAGTACAGGATTAAGGATAGGATTCTTGGCAGCGTGGAGCAACAGAGGGATCTTGGTGTGCAGATACATAGATCCCTTAAAATGGCCACCCAAGTGGACAGGGTTGTAAAGAAAGCATATGGTGTTTTGGCTTTCATTAACAGGGGGATTGAGTTTAAGAGTCGTGAGATCTTGTTGCAGCTCTATAAAACTTTGGTTAGACCGCACTTGGAATACTGCGTCCAGTTCTGGGCGCCCTATTATAGGAAAGATGTGGATGCTTTGGAGAGGGTTCAGAGGAGGTTTACCAGGATGCTGCCTGGACTGGAGGGCTTATCTTATGAAGAGAGGTTGACTGAACTCGGTCTCTTTTCATTGGAGAAAAGGAGGAGGAGAGGGGACCTAATTGAGGTATACAAGATAATGAGAGGCATAGATAGAGTTGATAGCCAGAGACTATTTCCCAGGGCAGAAATGGCTAGCACGAGGGGTCATAGTTTTAAGCTGGTTGGTGGAAAGTATAGAGGGGATGTCAGAGGCAGGTTCTTTACGCAGAGAGTTGTGAGAGCATGGAATGCGTTGCCAGCAGCAGTTGTGGAAGCAAGGTCATTGGGGTCATTTAAGAGACTGCTGGACATGTATATGGTCACAGAAATTTGAGGGTGCATACATGAGGATCAATGGTCGGCACAACATTGTGGGCTGAAGGGCCTGTTCTGTGCTGTACTGTTCTTTGTTCTATGTTCTATGTTCTAATGTGTGTGTTTTCATTGTGACTGTTGGTACATTAAATAGAGTTAATTAAAAACTTAAAATTAAAAAGAGTAACCATGTTGTATACAACCTTAAAACTAAAACAGAAACAGTGAAGTCAGTAAAATATAAAATTTATTTATATAAATTGTGCATAAAGTTAATGCATGAAGATAATCAATTCAATCCATGCAACAGCAAGAAGATTAGATACTGCAACAGATACAGGCCCTGAAACATTTCAGCTGTGAAGATTTGTTTTGCAGTAATAGCTGCACCCCCAGCTAAGCTGCTTCATTGCAGCGACAACACTGGTATCAGCCTGAAAATCTGATAAACTGCCCAGTTGTGACCCGTCTGCAAAAAGCAAAGCAGATCTAACCCAGCCATTAACATCCTTATCAGCAAAGTAATGGTACTATCCAGTGGTACTTGCTGAGAAATAACTTGCTCCCTGATACCCTGTTTGGTTTCCACCAGGCTTCTTTACAGATTCATCCAACCATGGACAAAAAAGATGAATTCCAGAGGTGAGTTGAGAGTGAGTGTCCTTGACATCACTGCAGCATTTGCCTGAGTGTGGCATCAAGAACCCCAAGCAAAATTAGAGTCTATGGGAATCAGATGGAAAGCTCTTCGCTGATTGCAGCCATACCTAGCACAAAGGCAGAATGCTGTGGTTGTTGGAAATCATTCAACTCAGCTCCAGAACATCTCTGCCTGAGTCCTTCTTTTGGCGGCTAGGTCCAATGACTTCCCTTTAATCATAAGGTGAAAAGCAGGAACTGCTGATAATTGCACAATATTCAGCACTATTCACAAGTTCTAAGACTGAATCAATTTATGTCAATATTCAATAAGATCTGGACAACGTTCAGGCTTAGGCTGCTAAGTTACAAGTCACATTCACACCACATAAATACCAGGCAATATCTTCCCTTAACAAGAGGGAATCTACCCACCTCCTCTAGAAATTCAGTGATTTTATGTCACTAAAGCTCTCACCAATCTTTCCTTAATCTTTCCTTAACAAGAGGGAATCTACCCACCTCCTCTAGAAATTGAGTGATTTTATGTCACTGAAGCTCTCACCAATCTCCTGAGAGCTACCATTGACCAGAAACTTAAGTGAACTAACCAAATAAATGCTATGAATACAACAGGAGGTCAGACACTGGAAATTCTATACTGAATTACTTACTTCCTGTCCCTTGTATACTACATACAAGGCATCAGTCAGGAATATAATGTAATACCTCCCCACCTGCCTGGATGAAGACAGCTGCAAAAATACTGAAGAAACTCAATGCCATATCACTGCTCTTGCTTTTGGGGACACTTTAAACTAATTTGACAGGGGGATGGCCAAAGAGTAGACGTAAAGTCAGGAGCAAGATACAGTCAGATGTAGATGGAATATTAGGACAGTCCAGCAGACAGAGAAGACATGGGCATGATAAGGCACATGGGAGGACTGGTAAACTAAATTGTATTTTTTTCAATGCAAGGACCCTGACTGGTAAAGCAGTTGAACTTACAGCATTGATCAGTATATGGATGCAATCACTGAGACATGGTTGAAGGAACAGCACGACAGATAGCTCAATTTTTCAGAGTTTGTACGTTTCAGGTATGATAGCAGGCGATATATTGGAGGTGTTGACCTTGCATTATTGATCAAGGAGACCATCATTGCAGTAATGAGGGGGAGAATGTCTTAGAAAGCTCCTCAAATGAGGCACTCTGGCTACAGCTTAGAAACAAAGATGAGGCGATAACATTGTTGGGATTATATTACAGCCTCCCAAACGTCAGAGGGACACATGAGAGCAGATTATGTAGACAACTCACAGATGGGTGTGGAACAAATATTTCAAATTTGTTAAAATTAACTGGGATTGTCTTAGTGTGAAAGGATTGGACAGGGTGGACTTTTAAAGTGCACACAGAATAGCTTTGTGTGCCATTAGGTAGATAGCCGTACAAAATAGCAGTCTAGTCCAAAGCCTCGGGAATGAGGGTGGTTAAGTGGTTGAGGTATTAGTGGGTGAACATTTTGGGGTAAGTGACCATAACTCTTTATGTTTCAAAGTCATTATTAAAAAGGATTAGAATTGTGCATAAGTTCAGTCTTGAAACTAAGGGATGCCAATTTCATTATCATTAAACAGGACCTGGCAGACATACTTGGGAGCAGCTACTTGCAGGTTAGTCTACATTTGGAAAGTGGGAGTCCTTTAAACGTCGAGAGTTCAGGGCCGGCTCATTTGTCTAAGAGTGAAGGGCAAGGGTGGCAAGTCCAGGTAACCCTAGACAAGGGATATTAAGAGTCTGATAAAAGAAAAAGGAAACCTATGTCAGATACAGCTATTAAAGTCGGGAGACATGCTTCAGGGATATTGTGTGTGTGTGCGTGTGTGTGTGTGCGTGTGTGTGTGAATTGCTTGAAAAAGAAATGAGGAGGGCAAAGACGGGCCACAGATTATCTTCAGCGTTTAGGATTAAGGAAATCGAAAGGAATTTAATAAAGAATATTAACAGCAAGAGGATTGCCAGAGAAAGGAGCCTGTTAGAGAGCAAGGGGACAACTTGAGTGTGGGACCAGAAGATGTGGGTGAGGTCTTAAATGAATATTCCTCATCTGTTTTCTTAATGAAGAAAGAATTTACAGATGGAGATTTTGGTTGGAATGGTGAGGTTCTACACAGCATGTTCAGGTTAATAAGGAGAAGGTATTAATATTTTAGCGGGCGGAAAGGTGCATAAATCCCTAGCACCTGATGAGGTACACCCCATGCTGCTATGGGAGTCAAAGGACGAGAGTGATGGCACCTTGGAGAAGATATTTAATACTTCCCTGGTCACACGTGAAGCGCCAGATGATTGGAAGATAGCGCATGCAGTTCTTCTGTTCAAAAAGGGCAGCAGGGATAGGCCAAGTAGTTACAGACCAGTTAGTCTGACATCAATGGTAGGGAAATTGTCGGGAAAAATTCTGAAGGATAGGATTAATCAACACATGGAAAGGTGGGAATTGATCAAGGATAATCAGCAGATTTATTGGAGAGGAATCCTGTCTGACTAATTTGATTGAGTTTTTTTGAAGAAGTGACTAAATATATTGATGAAGGTAATGAAGTTGATGTGGTTTACATGGACTACAGTAAGGCCTTTGGCAAGGTCCTGCATGGAAGGCTCAACTCATCTGGGACATGAGACTTGATTTTTCGCAGCTGTTATTCTACACAATAGGTCTTTCCAACTTGTGTTTGGTCCTACTGATAAGATTTTAATTGTTAGGGAGTAAAATGTTGCTAGAACTTCAGAAGAAGGATCCCGACAAGAAATGCCAACTTTCCTGCTCTTCTGATGCTGCCTGGCCTGCTGTGTTCCTCCAGCTCCACACTGTGTTATCTCTGACTCCAGCATCAGCAGTTCTTGCTATCTTTTGACAACATGTATCTTTTTTCAGCAATACTCAAACACCAAATCTTACAAAATTGAAATTTAATCAATTAAACGATAATGTTATTTACTCTACCGCCAACGTACTCCAGTTGCTGCTGTAAAGTAAAATCTTAACTATACCTTTACTCTAAAAAATGCTGCTGACATTGTGAATAATGAACTGTGTTAACATGTTGTCAGATCATTTGGAGCTGAGACCGAGTGCGTAAGTTTCCAGAGTTCTCCTCTCTCATAATCTCCTGTATTAGTTGCCACTTAATAAAGGTAGTTGCTCACTGCCAAGAGTTTGATTCACCTTTCAGCAACAACTCTGACCTGGCATTTGGGCAACTACGAAGTCATAGAAGACCTCAAGTGCACATGTGAATACCATTTTTCTTCTCCAGGGTACAGATGATGTCATGGCAATCAGAGCAAATGTCTCCATTGGATGGCTACCTTGGGGCGTAAGATGTGAGGACAAAGATTTAAAAAGGACCTACGGTGACAATTTTTCACGCAAAGGCTGGTGTGTTTCCGAATGAACTGCCAGAGGAACTGGTGGAGGCTGGTACAATTGCAACATTAAAAAGGCAACTGGATGGGTAGAGGAATAAGAAGGGCTGAGAGGGATAATGGGCCAAATGCTGGAGCATGGAACTAGATTAATTTAGGATATTTGGTCAGCATGGATGAGTTGGACCAAAGGGTCTGTTTCCTGCTGTACAACGCTGTGACTCTGATTATCCACTCCCTTCCCAAGAGGTGACCATGGATCAGGGGAATGCGACAGCTATCCTGCTAAAGACTGAGGAGCGGCCTATTCAAATATTGGAAAGAGTGGTCTGTGAGCCATCACGTGGAATTTGAACTCAATCAGGTGCTGACACGACAACCGCAGGATGACGTGGCCAGTCTTTCATTGAGAAACTCCACTTCTCGTGTTCTATTTTATATAAGGCCCAACATAAATCTACAGCTCTGAACAAAAATGACCTGTTCCTCAATTTTAAGGCACAGTTATTATATCATATTACTGTAAATTTCACAGAATCACATAAGTCTTTAGGCGCAAAGGAAGACAATCTTTCATGCGCTGAAAATTTACAATACATCACAATTAAACCTTTTTGTTTTGAATTCCAAAAAACCAATTGCTTTGCACATGGTTGCAGCCTTGAAGATAAAGAGAACAGAATTCCACACATTGCAGTGTAACCGAGGATGTATATATTTAGCCGATAAAGGGGACAAATCTCGGGACTCATGGCTTGAAGGGTGAAATGTAAGCAGACTAAACTTTGAGCCTCTCTTTCTCTCTCGTGATCCTTGTAGCGTGTGAGAAGCAGCTCTCATTTCAAGTCCGTGCATTTTTACTACCTCGGATTCCTATTGACTTTTCGATTGCTTTTAAGATGATTTGAGGAAAGGGTTAGCTGATAGGCGGAAGCAGGGGTTGCAGGAATATGTGGATGTTTACTGAGTGCTCAGCGCAGATGAATGGATCCTATTGAGCCACTTGCCTCTGCATCTGCCAAGTTTTCCTCCGGATTGACTCTCAGCCGCTTGCGAGGATACTTTGTAAGACGAGAAATCGCTGACTTTTCCATTCCGTGTAAAGAACAACAAATTCCTTGGCACCTCGACATTCCACTGCGGAGCTGCTGAAAGCACGTGTTGGTGTGAATTTCGCTGCCGAGTGTCGGCTCGGGGCTTGTCTCTCGGAAACTTCTCAGTTTATTTTACCAACTTTTGACGATGAGGCTGGGGCTAGCGTTCGCGCTGGTTTTCCTGACCGTTTTCCTACTGGAATTCGGTAAGTAACGTTATAATCGACTGCAATGGAGAACCAATTGAGCTAACCCCGTCCTGTTTCCAAACTACATCTACCTCACCAGTGTATTCGTCCTTAGGGGACTTTTGTGGAACTATTAACTCCTTAAAGCCTCATGCAGTTGTAAATGGAGCTACTTACATGTTATTGTATACAATCCGAAGGATAAGTGGTCTGGGAGATTCGAAACCACCATTTGTACCTTTGGGGTTTGAATGGGGGGTGGGGGCAGGCATTGCCATACGATGTAAATGGTATGATAAAGTGCTAGGAAAAAGGTTGGGACGAGATTTTACATTTGTAGAGCGCCTTTCAGTTAAATTATCTCCTTTCGAATAATGGACTGAGCAATATAGCCGAAATCCCTCTCATTGACTCACTTTGTGTTTCTGAGGAAGGGTCACCGGATCCAAAACGTTAACCCTTTTTTTCCCCTTCACAGATGCTGCCAGACCTGCTGAACTTTTCCAGCATAATAATAAAATGTGAGGCTGGATGAACACAGCAGGCCAAGCAGCATCTCAGGAGCACAAAAGCTGACGTTTCGGGCCTAGACCCTTCATCAGAGAGGGGGATGGGGGGAGGGAACTGGAATAAATAGGGAGAGAGAGGGGGAGGCGGACCGAAGATGGAGAGTAAAGAAGATAGGTGGAGAGGGTGTAGGTGGGGAGGTAGGGAGGGGATAGGTCAGTCCAGGGAAGACGGACAGGTCAAGGAGGTGGGATGAGGTTAGTAGGTAGCTGGGGGTGCGGCTTGGGGTGGGAGGAAGGGATGGGTGAGAGGAAGAACCGGTTAGGGAGGCAGAGACAGGTTGGACTGGTTTTGGGATGCAGTGGGTGGGGGGGGAAGAGCTGGGCTGGTTGTGTGGTGCAGTGGGGGGAGGGGATGCACTGGGCTGGTTTAGGGATGCAGTAGGGGAAGGGGAGATTTTGAAACTGGTGAAGTCCACATTGATACCATATGGCTGCAGGGTTCCCAGGCGGAATATGAGTTGCTGTTCCTGCAACCTTCGGGTGGCATCATTGTGGCAGTGCAGGAGGCCCATGATGGACATGTCATCAAGAGAATGGGAGGGGGAGTGGAAATGGTTTGCGACTGGGAGGTGCAGTTTGTTGCGAACTGAGCGGAGGTGTTCTGCAAAGCGGTCCCCAAGCCTCCGCTTGGTTTCCCCAATGTAGAGAAAGCCGCACCGGGTACAGTGGATGCAGTATATCACATTGGCAGATGTGCAGGTGAACCTCTGCTTAATGCGGAATGTCATCTTGGGGCCTGGGATGGGGGTGAGGGAGGAGGTGTGGGGACAAGTGCAGCATTTCCTGCGGTTGCAGGGGAAGGTGCCGGGTGTGGTGGGGTTGGAGGGCAGTGTGGAGCGAACAAGGGAGTCACGGAGAGTGGTCTCTCCAGAAAGCAGACAGGGGAGGGGATGGAAAAATGTCTTGGGTGGTGGGGTCGGATTGTAAATGGTGGAAGTGTCGGAGGATAATGCGTTGTATCCGGAGGTTGGTAGGGTGGTGTGTGAGAACGAGGGGGATCCTCTTGGGGCGGTTGGTAGGGTGGTGTGTGAGAACGAGGGGGATCCTCTTGGGGCGGTCAAGGGCGTTCTCAATCACCGTGGGGGGAAAGTTGCGGTCCTGAAAGAACTTGGACATCTGGGATGTGCGGGAGTGGAATGTCTTATCGTGGGAGCAGATGCGGCGGAGGCGGAGGAATTGGGAATAGGGGATGGAATTTTTGCAGGAGGGTGGGTGGGAGGAGGTGTATTCTAGGTAGCTGTGGGAGTCGGTGGGCTTGAAATGGACATCAGTTACAAGCTGGTTGCCTGAGATGGAGACTGAGAGGTCCAGGAAGGTGAGGGATGTGCTGGAGATGGCCCAGGTGAACTGAAGGTTGGGGTGGAAGGTGTTGGTGAAGTGGATGAACTGTTCGAGCTCCTCTGGGGAGCAAGAGGCGGCGCCGATACAGTCATCAATGTACCGGAGGAAGAGGTGGGGTTTGGGGCCTGTGTAGGTGCAGAAGAGGGACTGTTCCACGTAACCTACAAAGAGGCAGGCATAGCTGGGGCCCATGCGGGTGCCCATGGCCACCCCCTTAGTCTGTAGGAAGTGGGAGGAGTCAAAAGAGAAGTTGTTGAGTGTGAGGACGAGTTCACCTGGGCCATCTCCAGCACATCCCTCACCTTCCTGGACCTCTCAGTCTCCATCTCAGGCAACCAGCTTGTAACTGATGTCCATTTCAAGCCCACCGACTCCCACAGCTACCTAGAATACACCTCCTCCCACCCACCCTCCTGCAAAAATTCCATCCCCTATTCCCAATTCCTCCGCCTCCGCCGCATCTGCTCCCACGATAAGACATTCCACTCCCGCACATCCCAGATGTCCAAGTTCTTTCAGGACCGCAACTTTCCCCCCACGGTGATTGAGAACGCCCTTGACCGCGTCTCCCGCATTTCCCGCGACACATCCCTCACACCCCGCCCCCGCCACAACCGCCCCAAGAGGATCCCCCTCGTTCTCACACACCACCCTACCAACCTCCGGATACAACGCATTATCCTCCGACACTTCCGCCATTTACAATCCGACCCCACCACCCAAGACATTTTTCCATCCCCTCCCCTGTCTGCTTTCCGGAGAGACCACTCTCTCCGTGACTCCCTTGTTCGCTCCACACTGCCCTCCAACCCCACCACACCCGGCCCCTTCCCCTGCAACCGCAGGAAATGCTACACTTGTCCCCACACCTCCTCCCTCACCCCCATCCCAGGCCCCAAGATGACATTCCACATTAAGCAGAGGTTCACCTGCACATCTGCCAATGTGATATACTGCATCCACTGTACCCGGTGCGGCTTCCTCTACATTGGGGAAACCAAGCGGAGGCTTGGGGACCGCTTTGCAGAACACCTCCGCTCAGTTCGCAACAAACAACTGCACCTCCCAGTCGCAAACCATTTCCACTCCCCTTCCCATTCTCTTGATGACATGTCCATCATGGGCCTCCTGCACTGCCACAATGATGCCACCCGAAGGTTGCAGGAACAGCAACTCATATTCCGCCTGGGAACCCTGCAGCCATATGGTATCAATGTGGACTTCACCAGTTTCAAAATCTCCCCTTCCCCTACTGCATCCCTAAACCAGCCCAGTGCATCCCCTCCCCCCACTGCACCACACAACCAGCCCAGCTCTTCCCCCCCCACCCACTGCATCCCAAAACCAGTCCAACCTGTCTCTGCCTCCCTAACCGGTTCTTCCTCTCACCCATCCCTTCCTCCCACCCCAAGCCGCACCCCCAGCTACCTACTAACCTCATCCCACCTCCTTGACCTGTCCGTCTTCCCTGGACTGACCTATCCCCTCCCTACCTCCCCACCTACACCCTCTCCACCTATCTTCTTTACTCTCCATCTTCGGTCCGCCTCCCCCTCTCTCTCCCTATTTATTCCAGTTCCCTCCCCCCATCCCCCTCTCTGATGAAGGGTCTAGGCCCGAAACGTCAGCTTTTGTGCTCCTGAGATGCTGCTTGGCCTGCTGTGTTCATCCAGCCTCACATTTTATTATCTTGGAATCTCCAGCATCTGCAGTTCCCATTATCTCTGAACTTTTCCAGCAACTTTGTTTTTGTTCCTGATTTACAGCATCCGCAGCTCTTTCGTTTTTGCTCTGTTTCAACATCTCAGAATGTCTCGAGCTGAAAACAGCACATTTCAAACATGGGGAGAGTTGCAGCCAGCTGGTGCGGTGCAAGCATATACAAACAACAATTTTGTTTTGTATTAATCATATTGCTTCTGGGACAAACGTTATCCAGGATGTGGGGAAAGCTCCCTTTCCAAATACAGTAGCCCATTGGCTATGTGACAATTATCTGAGAGGGAGGATCCAGCATCGTTTTGACGTCTCATCCGAAAGGGGGCGCTTCTCTCTGTCTTGCACTAGAATGTGAGCCTACTAGTTCTGTTTAAATCCATCTGACGTAGGGTCCCAACTCCCCAGAGTTATCTGGGAGTCACAAGAAATTGTGGACCAATTTCCAGGGTATTGTACCCTTGGAGAAAAACAAATCACAGGGACATTGTCAGAGATAATAAAATGTGAGGCTGGATGAGCACAGCAGGCCGAGCAGCATCTCAGGAGCACAAAAGTTGATGTTTCGGGCCTAGACCCATCATCAGAGAGGGGGATGGGGAGAGGGTTCTGAAATAAATAGGGAGAGAGGGGGAGGTGGACTGAAGATGGATAGAGGAGAAGATAGGTGGAGAGGAGAGTATAGGTGGAGAGGTAGGGAGGGGATAGGTCCTTCCGGGGAGGACGGACAGGTCAAGGCGGTGTGATGAGGTTAGTAGGTCAGAAATTGAGGTGAGGCTTGAGGTGGGAGGAGTGGATAGGTGAGAGGAAGAACAGATTAGGCAGGCGGGGATGAGCTGGGCTGGTTTTGGGATGCAGTGGGGGGAGGGGAGATTTTGAAGCTGGTGAAATCCACATTGATACCATTAGGCTGCAGGGTTCCCAAGCGGAATATGACTTGCTGTTCCTGCAACCTACAGGTGGCATCATTGTGGCACTGCAGGAGGCCCAGGATGGACATGTCGTCTAAGGAATGGGTGGGAGAGTTAAAATGGTTCGCGACTGGGAGGTGCAGCTGTTTACTGCGAACCGAGTATAGGTTGGTCCCGAATACAACGCATCATCCTCCGACACTTCTGCCATCTACAATCCGACCCCACCACTATAGACATTTTTCCAACCCCACCCTTGTCTGCCTTCCGAAGAGATCACTCTCTCCGCGACTCCCTTGTCCGCTCCACATTCCCCCCCAACCCCACCACACCCGGCACTTGCCCCTGGAACCACAGGAAATGCTACACCTGCCCCCACACCTCCTCCCTCACCCCCATCCCAGGCCCCAAGATGTCTTTCCACATCAAGCAGATATTCACCTGCACATCCGCCAATTTGGTATACTGCATCTGCTGTACCCGGTGTGGCTACCTCTACATTGGGGAAACCAAGTGGAGGCTTGGGGACCACTTTGCAGAACACCTATGCTCGGTTCGCAGTAAAGAACTGCACCTCCCAGTCGCGAACCATTTCAACTCCCCCTCCGATTCCTTGGATGACATGTCCATCCTGGGCCTCCTGCAGTGCCATAATGATGCCACCCGTAGGTTGCAGGAACAGCAAGTCATAATCCGCTTAGGAACCCTGCAGCCCAATGGTATCAATGTGGATTTCACCAGCTTCAAAATCTCCCCTCCCTCCACTGTATCCCAAAACCAGCCCAGCTCGTCCCTGCCTGCCTAACCTGTTCTTCCTCTCACCTATCCCCTCCTCCCACCTCAAGCTGCACCTCCATTTCCTACCTACTAACCTCATCCCACCCCCTTGACCTGTCTATCCTCCCCGGACTGACCTATCCCCTCCCTACCTCCCCACCCATACTGTCCTCTCCACCTGTCTTCTCCTGTATCCATCTTATGTCCGCCTCCCCCTCTCTCCCTATTTATTTCAGAATCCACTCCCATCCCCCTTTTCTGTTGAAGGGTCGAAGCCCGAAACGTCAGCTTTTGTGCTCCTGAGATGCTGCTTGGCCTGCTGTGCTCATCCAGCCCCACATTTTGTTATCTTGGATTCTCCAGCATCTGCAGTTCCCATTATCTCTGATCACACGGACATTGTCACCTTCTTTCAACATTTCTCTTTACCAGTTATTGAAAATGGGGGCGGGGTGCGGTGGTGGGGGCTTTTTGGCTGACAGGCACCGTGCAGTTGGCATCCCAAGGGGGTGTGTCAACATGTGTTAGCCAGGAGGCAAGTCATGTGTTAACCCTGGATACGGATTTAATCATAATCAGCCACCCCAAACTAGATGGCAGACCGCTCCACCAAGTCCTGACATCGTTTGAGCAGTGAGTGGCATTGCATTTTCTTCTTCTGAGCAGGTTGGGAGCATTATAACAGCTCTGGATTCCTTTTCCTACTATTTCATCCTCCACCTAGAAAGTCACCATTGCTTTTTCACAGCCATTTGGAAATAATACATTGCCCGGCATTAAGAGGACTAGCTCTGGGTGGGAAGACTGCTATGTAAAATCCTTTCTTTATCCTTTACTCTATGGCGCATGGAAGGGCTTTCTGCAACCCCAGAAGGCTAACTTTAGCTGTGGTACTGTCAGTGCACTATGACCCATCCACACTACTGTCTCAACATCACCACGATTATTAGGACCTGTTTAAAGCAATTAACTGTGAAACTACAAGCGAAATATGACAAAAGTAAAACACTGCAGATGCTAGAAAGCTCAAGGAATCTCAAAAAGTAACAGTAGTTGCATTGATTAGATCAGTCCAAAATGCAAACTGTTTCTCTCCATATTCATTGCTTGACCTGCCAAGTTTTATCATGTGATACAAGGTCTTGGTTTTGCTGCATCCAAAATCGTGTCCAGTTTTGCTGTCCTCACTTGTCAGGGGATAATGAGGTCTTCGCAAAGAGAATCAACTCAGTTCATATTATTTTAAAGCCCTGTAATTATCTGGATAAGTTTAGGGAATTTGAGATTTTTTTATATGGGTTAATATGGACTTAGAAATGTTAAAAATAAGAAAGCAATTAGATTCTGAGGAGGCAGAACAGAATTTCTATGCTAAAGAGGCCTCAGAGAGCATTAGTAAAATTTACAATAGTATTGAATTAAGTTAGATGTTGGGAAGGAAAGCATAACTCTTAACTCGTACACCTTTGTCTTGGTTAAAGTGTAATGAGTTAGAATAGTTGACTGGAATGAGGTTGTTGACTTGTTCACCAAGCTGGCTCGTTCTCATTCAGACGTTTCATCACCATGCTAGCTGGCATCATCAGTGGAGCCTCTGCTGAAGCGATGTTATTTTACTGCTCTTGGAATTTATACTGTCTGGTCCGTTCTGGTGAGTAGTGTCATTTCTGGCTTTGGTCTGCATACGTTTGTATATGGGGTCCAATTCTATATGTTTGTTAATTGCATTATGGGTGATGAGCTATGCCTCCAGGAGTTCCCATGCGTGTCTTTGTTGGCTTGGGCTACTATGGTTACCTGTCCCCATTAAACTGATGGCCTTCATTGTCTGAGTGTACCGATATTAGGAAGAGTCTGCCGTGACGTTTTGCTGCCAGTTGATGTTCATATATTCTAATGGCTAGTTTCCTTCCTATTTGTCCGATGTAATATTTGTGGCAGTCATTGCATGGTATTTTTGTAAACCACATTGCTTTACAAAATACCGTGCAATGTCTGTCACAAACATTACATCGGACAAAAAGTAAGGAAATTAGCCATCAGGATACATGAACATCAACTGGCAGCAAAACGTCACGGCAGACTCTCCCTAATATCGGTACACTCAGACAATGAAGGCCATCAGTTTAATGGGGACAAGGTAACCATAGTAGTCCAAGCCAACATAGACACGCATGGGAATTCCTGGCCGCATAGTTCACCAGCCATAATGCAATTAATAAGCATGTGGAATTGGACCTCATATACAAACGTATACAGATCAAAGCCAGAAATGACACTACTCACCATAACGGACCAGACAGTATAAATTCCAAGCAGAGTAAAATAACAAGGCTTTATCGGAGGCTCCACTGATGATGCCAGCTAGCATGGTGATGAAACGTCTGAACGAGAACGAGCCAGCTTGGCGAACAAGTCAACAACTGCATCCACAACCTGAGCTACAGATCTTTGCCAAAACTTTAAAGTTGACTGGAATGTATGATAAGGATCAATGTGCGCCAGGCCTCCCAAAACAAATGAGCTGCAAGATTTCCTGTGACTGGAAGTCATTTCAAATTACGGAATATTAAATTGTTAACTGGGTCAAGTCATTACAGTTGGGTGAAGCTACCTTGATTGTCTTTTGGAATCAGAGAGGAATTTCAAAGAATGGCTTACTACATAATTGCAGGGAAACTTTTCTCCTTTTTTGTTTTTAAATTGTTTGGTTTGATGGTGGGTTGTACTACTTCCAGACTGAATTTGGCATAATGGCGAAGTTGGACATTTCCTATTCTTCTTGTCATATGTTTGTTCAATTTATTAATCAGCCCAAACAGTGAGCGATCACAGGAATTTAAACTGCATGGCATTACAGACATGCCCCTATAAGTAATGTTCTAGTGAATGTTACTGAACAGCAATCAAAAACAGAGCTACATTTTGTGCTGCATTGGGAAACAGAACCTGCTTGTAATTATACTGACAACTTAGTTTTTTGTACTGGAAAGTAGCAGTCTCAATGCATTTTGTATTACATCAAGTCATTGAACTTCAATGTTCACAGTAAACCACAAGAGAGTTGCAAAAATACACTTCATTTATATTAGCCAGTTGGCATTACCATTGAAAGTCTACCTATTACAATACACATTATATGTCTCAACCTTACTTAATAACAATCATTTGTCTTTCACCAGAATAGGAATGAAATAGGAAATTGCCAATAATACAGGTTTGATCTCCTTGCTGACTCTGGTATTATTTGCCTTCTTACTTTGCCCAAAACTGGCAGACTGGTGCCCCTTAAAATCTACATTAAAAGTTATCTCTCCAAAGGAAAGAAATTCCCATTAGATGTTCCTTTGTGGACTGTGGCTAAATATCTGAACGATATCACCAATTAAGAATAGTTTAGAAGGCAGTTGAAGGAGAGTGGGATAAATTAAAATGCTGGGCACATGAAGTTGGGATTACAGTTTTTGTGGAAATTATTTATGAAATGGACCAATTTGACCAAATCTTTTTCTGTGTTGTTGCAGTTTTCACATAAATGATAGGATTGAAGAATAAAAATGGATGGGTTGGAGTCTGCAATTTCCAGCATTTCCTATTTTGAATTCGACAAAATGTTTAATGATTAGAAAAGACTCTAAGCCTAAAATATTTTGGTTAAAGTTATGGAACTGTGAGATGTGACAACATTGTTTCTCTTTTAGTGGAATGCCAGAAAGAAGCGAAGACTGTCAAAAATGTTGCCAAAGGTAAAAAGCAAAATCTTGGGAAGAAAGTCAAACCTGCCCTCAAAAAGACTAAAAACAAGCCAAAAGTGAAGAAGGTTTCAGTCAAGATGTCTTCAAAGATCTTCATAATGACTCATCTATCAGAAAAAGGCAGGTTTCGGAAACCGCCTGATACTTTGGTGATCCCTGCTGGACAACGGCTAGTTCTACGCTGTAAAGGGAATCACATTAGCTGGGCATATCCGAGTTATCTGGATGAGGATGATGAAGGCAGATTCAGGTATTTTTGTAACTGCTGAAATGTTAGTCACATGCGATGAATCTCCACACATGTTTTGGAAGTATATCATGTTTTAGGGTTATTTCTTAATGTCCACTACTTTTACATAACTAAATGTATTTAGTTATGATTTTAAAACTCCTCCAAAGAATGCACAGTGATCTCTTTAGCACAATCTATATAGTACTGAGGGAAAATGATCATTTCTTCATGAAGTCATTTGTCGTGATCACATTCCAAGTTGAGATATGACAAAAGCAATGCTTTCTGATAGATAGCCAACCACTCTGTTGCCTTGGCAATGAGTTCTGGATTTTTTGCCCTTAACCTTTTCATTTATTTATGTCCCACTCGTCCTTTGAGACACGCCTTAAATTCTATCTGTTTCAAGTGTTGGAACAGGAGTACGTCATTCAGCTCTTGGAGCCTGTGCCACCATTCAATGAGATCATTGGCCTGTATCCCTTAATACCTTTTGTTTTACTGTATATAAGAAAACTGGTGAATCTTAACAGTCCTTTTAAGGCCTTAAAGATGAATCTTATCCTGTCATTAGACAATGGTAACACACTATTTGATTTTGACACAGGTTGTTAAATCCTTGTTGATTTTTCTTTCTCAGCACAGAGGACCAGAGTGGGCGAGCAGTGTGGCTCATTTCATATAATGTGTTTGATGGTTGCTACAAACTAAAATGAAACTAAACTAAACATTTACAGCAGAGGTAGAGGTCAGTGACTGTGTCAAACCAGTGGTGCACTATGTACAAATACATTTCTCCATACATTTACCTTTACAGAAAATAAACTTACATGTACTATCATTCCTAATCCAAAGAGGGGAGCTGGTGGTGTAGTGGTAATGTCACTGAACTAATAACACAGAGGTTCAGACTCATGCTTTGCGAACATGCTCAAATTCCCCAATGGCAGTCAAATCTCACCTGCTAGGATTCTCTGCTATTTAGTGAGGTTTAGAACACGGTGCAGCTTGTAGCACTCTCTTTAGCACTGATAATAAGTTTGCTACTCTTATTTGCTCAGTGTTTTTATTGAATTCTGAAGCTATCACGTAATTGTTCTACTAAATGTAGAAAAAATCAGTCCTGTCGCTTATCTCTTTTCATTTCTACAGCAGCATGGAATGGAAAAACGCATAGCCATTCTCACTCAACCAGCACTTCAAAGTTGTAGATTGTTATTTTTAATTCTTAATCTTTTTAAACAGCTCTGAAAATTCATTTTGTCTCATCTTTACACTACTGATACCCTCTTTCATGTATTGTTTTTGATAGTTGCTACAAACTAAAGTGAAAACGTTAACAGCTGAGATGGGGTGACTTGCCCATTAAGACCATTGCTTACTTGTAAAGAGTTACACTTCTATAGCAACTGCTGTGATCTCGGGACACATTTAAAGAGCTATACAACTGACAAATTGTGTCAGTGTAAAGCACTGTTTAGCACAGCAAGGTTCTATTTATTACAATGTGACAATGGATGAATTGTTCTCAGATGTCAGTATTGCTGCTATATTTTTTTTGAAACAGTGCCATGGCAGTTTTCATGTCAACCTGAAAACAGAAGACAGAGGCCTTAGTTTATCGTCTCACCTGAAAGGTGTCACCACTGAGAATACAACTCAGACAGAGGATTAAAGTGTGATCTATGTTTTGGACATCTCAGTTATTCACTGGATTAATCAGCTCAGCTTTTGGAAGAGCACAGCAAGAATTTAGTACACTTTTATTTCTAACTAAACTTAGAAATACATAAAACAGGATCACTTGTAGGCCATTTGGCCCTTGAAACCGATTCCATCTTTCTGTATGATCTTGGCTGATCATCCAATCCTGTTCCTGCTTTCTTCTCATACCTTTTGATCCCTTTAGCCCTAAAAACTATCTCTATCCCCTTCTTGGGGAAAAAATATATATATTTTAGTTTCAACTGCTTTCTGTGGCAGAGAATTCCACAGGCTCACCACTCTCTGGGTGAAGATATTTTTGCTCATCTCAGTCCTAAATCATAGAATCCCAAGCAGTGTGGAAGTAGGCTTTTCAGCAAATTGAGTCCACACTGACCCTCTAAAACCATCCCACCCAGACCAACACCATCACCAATCCACTCAACTTACACATCGCTCTACACTACAGTACAATTTAGCATGGCCAAACTGCCTTATTTTCTCATCTTTGGACTGTGGGATGAAACCACATCACTCAGTGGAAATGCACACCGACACCGGAGAATGACACGACAGTTTCCCAAGGGTGGAATCAATCCAGGTCCCCGGCCCTGTGAGGCAGCAGTGCTAACCACTGAGCCACTGCACAAGCATAACTCATATCCTTAGACTATCACCCCTGGTTTTGGACTCCCCTGTGGTCAGGTACATGCTAATTGTGTCCACTGTGTCTAGTCCTGTTTGATTTTTATAGCTTTTTATGAGATCCCTCTTTATTCTTCTAAACTCCATTGAGTCCAATCCCAAACTTTAGAACATAAGACCTAGTGTTTTGGAGAACAATAATAGTTTGACTTAAAATGCATGATTGTTTATCTTTGACTCCTGTCAATTTCCATTTGAACGTTATTTTAAAATTGCTTTTCACCGTAGCATTACCCATCGGGAAAGGCTTAGCCAACTGACAGTAGTAAACAGCACAGGAGCTGATACTGGTGAATATCATTGCTGGGCACTGGATTGTGACACTGAGACCTGCAGAAAGGATGAATCCAAAACAGGAAGTACCTACGTGTTCTTTACTGGTGAGGACCACATGCTGACTCTAGGTTTAAAGGAAGGGCACAAATGAAGCTCACTGACTGTACTAGGGTTTAGACACCTAAACTTAACAAATATGGGAACAGTATTTTTCTGTCTGCCTTGCTTAAATCTTCCATAATTTTATTGTTGTTGGCCTGCGCTCTAGATGTTTATAGTGCTCTACTGTAAGACAGAAGAAAAAAATGATCGGCTCTTTTAATAAGAGATTATTTAGTCTCTACTAATGATATACTCTACAGCTCAGCACAAAGTCTAAGCTAATGCTTCATTTCTCGAAACTCTTCAATCTCATATGGTCATGACATCATCAGTGACACAGCTTCCTTTGTATATGCTAAGGAGTTAACCTTTCTCCTCTACAATAACTGTCTGTGTTTGGCCATTGTGCAGAGTGACGCCAACAGCACAGGTTCAATCCATAGATCAGCTTTGATTGCCCATTGAGATCCTTACTTACCTCCCTACTTTACTTGGCATTGTGGACTGGAATTCTCATGCTGCATTATCATTTTTTTCCTCTCTATTGGAGAGAGATGTGTATATCTTTTGTGGTCCCTTACCTTACAAGAATCTCGTACATCTCTGTTAGTCTCCAAAGGAACAAACTCCGTTTCTCCAACCTAATTTTACGGCTAAATTCTCTCCTCCTGAAACCGTTCTAGTAAATCTCCTCTGTTCCTTTTTCAGATATACTTTCGCTGCTGAATATAGTATTTATATATTTCATCTCTAGCAAATTGATGGCAAGATGTTTCTTGATAAATAGATCATAGTCTTCAGATTGTTAGAGATTTCTTTTCCAAAAGAATGTCAAAGTCGGCTACGTCCATGTACAAAGCATTGATGTACTTAATGGATTTTCAGTTCAAAGTCTTAGGCAATTTTGTCATTATTGCCATATATCAAACTCCCTCTGAGGTGCAGGTTGGTAATGTGGTTGATGACATTGTCCATCTCAAGTGCAAAGTGGATTCACCTTTTCAGTCTTTGTCCAAGTTCTCCGCTATTGTTGATTCACATGTTCATCCAATTCAGTTCATCCCATATACTTGATGAAAGAGCCTAAATGCATAAGACAGTAAATAACATAAGCCCAGGTCTAATTTTGGCTGTGGTGCTAAAGACTAAACAGTTCTCGGTCTATAAAATACAAGAGTGATATTACCAGGTTGATCATTGCCCTGTCAGCTTCCTTCCAAAGGGTGGCTCAGTGACTCAATGGCTAGTATTGCTGGCCTACAGCGCCAGGGACCCACGTTAGTTTCCACCCTTGGGTAACTGTCTGGAGTTTTCACATTCTCCCCATGTCTGTGTGGGTTTCCTCTGGGTGCTCTCGTTTTCTTAAACAGTCCAAAGATGTGCAGGCTAGGTGGATTGGCCATGCTAAATTGACCATAGTGTCCAGGGATGTGCAGGCTGGGTGAATTAGCCATGAGAAATGCAGGATTACAGGCATAGGGTCGGGGGTTGGATCTGGGTGGGATGCTCTTTAGCGAGCAAGTGTGGACTTGGTGGGCTGAATGGCCCATTGTAAGGATTCTACTAAAAAAAAGGAAGGAAAATTAATGGAATCAAGTAACACCCATTCACCAGCAGCATATTCACCACCTCTTAAGGCCAGACTTTCATTAACGTGGCAGCAGTTTTGAGATATGGCGGTTTTCTTGGTTTTAATGGCTCAGTTGCATGAAATTTTCATGCTTGGTAGACAGGGATGGGATGAGGTCAGTCCTGCCAACTCAGGATGTAGACGATAAGCTGTTACCAGGCTAGCTGGTACTGAGGCAGTCTAGTTAAGTAGCTTGCCTCAGTTCCATAGAACCTTGTCTCTGGTAAATAGAAAAGACTTGGGCCCCTTCCACCTCACACCATCCCATTACCACTCACAATGCTCCCCTGTGCCCAACATGCCACCTTAATACACAAAGTGTGCAAAATGTGCAGAATGAATGAGCCATAACAATTTCATGTGTTGAAACACTGAGGGGGAAGAAAAAAAGTCATGTCCTCAAAATATACTTTGAAGAAACCCTGTGGTTACTACAATCTTGTATGGAAAACCCATCAAATCAAACAGGGTCATTATTGTAAAAGAGTATTTTAAACATTTTAATAATGAGATGTGGATGCGGCTGGCTAGGCCAGCATTTATTGCCCATTATTCATTGTCCTCGAGAAGGTGACGTTGCACTGCTTTCTTGAACTGATGCCATCCATTTGATGAAGGTAGACCCAACATGTTGTAATGGAAGTTCCAGAACTTTGTCCTAGTGACACTGAAGGGACAATGATATGGATCTAGGTCAGGTAGGTGAGTAGTTTGGAGGTGAATTCACAGGAAGTGGTGTTCCCAAGTATCTGCTAACCTTGTATTCTGTGCAGTTTGGTCTCTCTCTACTAAGAGAGACCTTATTTGCCATAGAGGGAGTGCAGCGGGGGGTCCATTAGTCTGATACAGGGATGAGCGGACTGTTGTATGAGGAGAGATAGCTTCGACTGACACTGTATTCACTAGGGTTGAGAAGAATAAGAGGGAATCTGATCAAAATACATAAAATTTTAACGAGGCTAGATGCAGAGTGTAGTAAAACAAAGAACTGCAGATGCTGGAGATCTAAAACATAAACAGAAATTGCTGGCTAAACTCAGCAGATCCATCAGCATCCATGGGAAGAAAGCAAAGTTAATATTTTTGTGTCAAGTGAATCTTCATCAGAACTATCAGTTTCTGCAATCTTCCCACAGATGCTGTCAGATCTGCTGAGTTTCACCAGGCCATTTCGGCTAGATGCAGGGTGGATGTTTTCCCTGTTGGGGGAGTGTAGAGCAACTGCAAAGTACAACTACACTGCTGTTAGGGTGGGAGTTCCAGGGCTTTGACACACTGACACTGAAGGAATAGTGATATTTTTGCAAGTCAGGATGATGGATAGCCAGGAGGGGAGCTTATAGGTGGTGGTGTTCCTGTGTAAAATGTGCAGAGCAATGGCCGAATGCCAAATTCTCTTAAATGGTTGATTTTTGGTTTGTGATCAGCATGCAAATAAAAAGCCTGTGATTCAAATAAAATCCAGTGTTTTCCACCATGAAATTGGAAACCTGCTTTGAAATCCTGATTTCCATAGGAAATAAATCATTGAATAAGTGTGAGTTACATTTGCAGTTTTAAGGGAACTGGCATGGTGGCTCCGTGGTTAGCAGTGCTGCCTCACAGCACCTGGGACCTGGGTTTGATTCTAGCCTCAGGCGACTGTCTGTGTGGAGTTTGCATGTTCTCTCCATGTCTGCATGGGTTTCCTCTAGGTATCTGGTTTCCTCCCACAGTCCAAAGATTGGCCGTAGTATTCAGGGATATGTAGATAGGTGGATTATAGGGGGATGGGTCTGGGTGGGATGCTGTGAGGTTCCGCGTGGACTTGTTGGCCCAAAGGGCCTATTTCCACACTGTAGGGATTCTATGATAATAATGAACAAAACTGTTAATTTGGTTTCTCTGTCCAGATCCACGTGAACTGTTTGTACCAACAAATGATTATTATGAAGCCATTCAGCTTCGCACCGACAGACCCACAAGATTACCTTGTCAAGTGACAAATCCTCTTGCGAAAGTATCTCTGCACCGGGAATTTCCACCTGATGTGATTCCAGTAGATGGGAAATTAATCACATTTGATGTGAAGAAGGGGTTCATTATCCACAAAGCTCTACCATTATTTGCTGGCACAGTGTACTGTGTGGCGAGTTATCAGGGATTAATGCAGAGCTCTACAAAATATCTCCTTATATTTACCAATTGTGAGTATATGTGTTTTTTTAAATTTAATCTATTTTTTCTAATCAACCGATTCAAAAATGTTATTACACACCTCTGGAGCAGGTGGGACTTGAATCAGACCTCTCAATACATGAGCTGAGACACTACCACTGCGCACAGCCCCCAGCGGTAAGTATATTTGCATACCACATGTTTCATGAAGCAATTATATCTGGAATACCTGGCAAGAGAAAGAAAACTGAATAACTTATAAAAAATGCTATATTATCTTGTCATCACAAATGATTTCATCCTACGTTAAGAACTATTGTGATATTTGTCCTCCCTAATTATTTCTTTTACACCTCTGAGAAAAAGATAAGAAGAAAGATTTGAATTTATATAGTGCCTTTCATGACTACAGGAAAATGTAGGACTGCAGGATGTTCGAAACAACAGCTTTATTGCCGATTAATTACTTTTTGAAGTCTAGTTTTCTGTTGTAATGCAGAAAGCACAAAGTCCAATCAGAAACTGAAACTGACACACTTTGGCAAGAAATTCCTACATCTACACAATTGTTTCCAGTTTACCCAATGTGACTGTTAACAGGTAGCCAAGCCTTTCTTCCCAAGACCAACCCTGGATTGAATTAAGCCGGTTTCAATAATGTTATCAGTAAGGTTTGACATTCATAGTAGATACGAGGGTGCTTCATAAAAATGTTCAGAATGTAAAGAGTTGTTGAAAGTAAACTTTTCACTTTTGTCTGTCTCAGACCCATCTGCGCCTCCATCAGCTAAAATCAGAGCCTCATCCAACTCTGTATCTGTGGGTGAAAACTTTAATCTAACATGTACCGCTCTTGGAGAACTTGACATAGAGGTGGACTTCACCTGGGAGTTCCCTGGCGAGCAGGTAAGCTGTATCTGTCGATTGAAAAATTGATGCCAGTATGCTGATGTGCATTATAGGGTATCTCCAGGGTGCTCACTGGCAATGAAGCTTTGAATTTTGCAACGTTGCATTGCTGGCAGTAATCCTCAGTTAGGTGCTGAGAAGGAAACATGATTTCTGTGGAGTGTGGCCACTGGGTTGGTTGAGAGGGGGCAACGGAAACACCAGGAGACCTTGGGTGAGATCTTGATGGGGCAAGAGATGGAGACATTCAGCCATTGGTGTAGGGACATTAGGATGGAGATCGAGTCAGCATTTTGGGGAGGTATAAGGAGTTGGGAACAATGACAAGCAAAGCAAAAGAATAGCATGCAGTGCTGACACCTGAAACAGCATTTACAAATATAAAGATGGATGCAAACTTAAGATGTCCAGAACTAAAAGCAGGCTCCCAGACTGACTTGTTAATATACAGACTAATCACCAGTCATAGAACATAGAACAATACAGCGCAGAACAGGCCCTTCAGCCCTCAATGTTGCACCGACCTGTGAACTAATCTAAGCCCGTCCCCCTATACTATCCCGTCATCATCCATATGCTTATCCAAGGACTGTTTAAATGCCCCTAATGTGGCTGAGTTAACCACATTGGCAGGCAGGGCGTTCCACGCCCTTATCACTCTGAGTAAAGAACCTGCCTCTGACATCTGTCTTAAATCTAACCCCTCTCAATTTGTAGCTATGCCCTCTTGTACAAGCTGAAGTCATCATCCTCGGAAAAAGACTCTCACTATCCACCCTATCTAATCCTCTGATCATCTTGTATGTGTCTATTAAATCCCCTCTTAGCCTTCTTCTCTCCAATGAGAACAGACCCAAGTCCCTCAGCCTTTCTTCATAGGGCCTGCGCTCCAGCCCAGGCAACATCCTGGTAAATCTCCTCTGCACCTTTTCCAATGCTCCCACATCCTTCCTGTAATGCAGTGACCAGAACTGCACACAATATTCCAAATGAGGCCGCACTAGCGTTTTGTACAGTTGCAGCATGACATCACGGCTCCGGAACTCAATCCCTCTACCAATAAAACCTAACACACCGTAAGCCTTCTTAACAGTACTATCAACCTGGGTGGCAACTTTCAGGGATCTATGGATAAGCATATGGACATACATGGAATAGTGTAGGTTAGAACGGCTTCAGATCGGTATGAAAGGTCGGCACAACATCAAGGGCCGAAGGGCCTGTACTGTGCTGTAATGTTCTATGTTCTATGTACACGTGCACCAAGATCCCTTTGCACATCCACACTACCAAGAATCTTTGCATTGACCCCGTAATCTGCCTTCCTATTATTCTTCCCAAAGTGAATCACCTCACATTTATCTGCATTGAACTCAATTTGCCACCTTTCAGCCCAATTCTGCAGTTTATCCAAGTCTCCCTGCAACCTGCAACATTCTTCCACACTGTCCACCACTCCACCGACTTTAGTGTCATCTGCAAACTTACTAATCCATCCACCAATGCCTGCGTCCAAGTCATTTATAAAAATGACAAACAGCAGTTGTCCCAAAACAGATCCTGGAGGCAAACCACTAGTGACCTGACTCCAGGCTGAATATTTTCCATCAACCACAACTCATTGCCTTCTTACATGAAGGCCAGTTTCTAATCCAAACTGCTAAATCTCCCTCAATCCTGTGCCTCCGTATTTTCTCCAACAGCCTGCCACGTGGAACCTTATCAAAGGCTTTACTGAAGTCCATGTACACCACGTCAACTGCCCTTCCTTCATCCACATGCTTGGTCACGTTCTCAAAAAATTCAATGAGGTTTGTGAGACACGACCTGCCCTTGATGAATCCATGCTATCTCCAATCAAATTGTTGCTTGCTAGATGGTTATAAATCCTATCTCTTGTAATCCTTTCCAAAACTTCTCCTACAACAGACGTAAGGCTCATAGGTCTATAATTACCTGGGCCATCCCTACTGCCCTTCTTGAACAAGGGCACAACATTTGCAATCCTCCAGTCCTCTGGTACTAACCCTGTAGAGAATGAGGACTCAAAGATCAAGGCCAAAGGCTCCGCCACCTCCTCCCTAGCTTCCCAGAGAATCCTCAAAGATCCCATCCGGCCCAGGGGATTTATCTACCTTCACACCTTCTGGAATTGATAGCACCTCCTCCTTACTAACCTCAAAGCTTTCAATTCTAGTAGCCCGTAACTCGGTCGTCTCCTCTACAATATTCTCCTGCTCCTTAGTGAAAACAGGTGAGAAATATTCATTTAGCACCTCTCCGATCTCCACAGGGTCCACACACAACTAGTCTACCCTAGTCATCCTCTTATTCCTCACATACCTATAGAAAGCTTGAGTTCTCCATTATTCTACCTGCTAATGTCTGCTCATGTACCCTCCTTGCTCTTCTTAACTCTCTCTTTAAATCCTTCCTAGCTAATCTGTAACTCTCCATCGCCTCATCTGAACCATCTTGTCTCATAGTCGCATAAGCCTCCCTCTTCCGCTTTACAAGAGATACAATTTCTTTAGTAAACCACGGTTCCCTTACCTTATCACTTCCTCCCTGCCTGACAGGGACATACCTATCAATGACACGCAATATCTGTTCCCTAAACCAGCTCCACATTTCGATTGTCTCCATCCCCTGCATTTCGCTAACCCATTCTATGCCTCCTAAGTCTTGCCTAATCGCATTAAAATTGCCTAAAACTAAACATAACTGAATTATGGCCACTCTGTCCAAAGTGCTCCCCTACCACTAAATCAAACACCTGGCCTGGTTCATTACCAAGTACCAGATCCAGAGTGGCCTCCCCTCCTGTCGGCCTTTCAACATACTGTGTCAGGAAACCTTCCTGCACACATTGGACAAAAACTGATCCATCTGACGTACTAGAGTTATCGCATTTCCAGTCAATGTTAGGGAAGTCATCGAAGACAGCATAGCAGATTACCATCAGAAAGTTGAGTTTGTTAGGAATAGAAGCCAGGAGTCCTTCTCCTAACTCCACATTGAGTGAAATGCTTTGGAACATCTCTCTGCGTAGTTCTTCTTGCTGCCATGAATAGTCATTCTGTAGCATCTCGAGTCACATTTTCCAAGCCCAGCAGCCAGTTGCCCAGAACTGCTGCGAATGTTGGGCTTTCCACAGATTGAGAATCCAACCTGAGAAAACTCATCGACTTCTGTTCCTGCTTTTCTGAGTCACTATAAGGCCTTCTGATTGGGACCAGGGATGGAAAGTATAATCCTTCATACCAACACCAATGCCTACTGTGACTTATACTTGCCTGCAAAGTCCTTGCTGCCTTTAGAGGCTGGGAAGAACAGGTATCTGTTGGAAGAAATGTAAAGCATTTCTTTCAAGGCGGAAGATTTACAAACATGGTTCTTATTCCTGCTGAGAGGAAACCCTTTATTGATTTTGCTCCCCCTTGTTTTTTTTTTATTCTGGCCTACTGTTAATCTCTTCTTTATTTCCTTTACTGTGTAACCAGCTGGGGAGGCCGGCCTACACCAGGGAAAGCCAAGAGTCCGTGTACGTGGATGGGCAGTTACGTCAGTTGTCTCAAAGTGTTCTTCTGGTGGATGAGGGGCGTGCTGTTGACAACGGGCTTTACAAATGTGTCGCTCAGAACCTGCAGGGAAAGACCACCGTGTCCACACATGTAAAAGTGCTTCCGCCTACAAGTCATGGCCAAACGTAACCACAGGAGCAGGGCCAAATATTTTCCCCAAGTTACTGAAAAACACTCTGAAAAACAAAAATAGCCTAATAGCAATATATTATTTTTAAATAAATGCCATCAGCGCTAATTATATAGTTGTCCTTTCTATTTTACAGAATTTCGTTTATATTTCATTATGCACACTACATAGCTGTGATGCTTCTTAACTCAACCGTGTGACTATAATTCACATTGTCACTCAATGGTTATTAAACATGTAAGATAACCTGAGGTTGTGAAAAGTGCCAGTATAAATGGAAACCTCTCTTCTAAGCTTCCTAATGAAACTGTAACACCCTTGAATAACATTTCCCAGGTTTTCTAATCAAATAAGGGCATAAATCCAATTTTGAATTGAATACTCAGCATTGTATTTTAAACAAGATGCAGAGAGAAGAGGCAAAATGTCAGATGTTCTGGGCGTAGGGCAAAGTGGGAACAGCAATGATCATGTTGAATGTCAGAACAAGCTCAAAGGGCCAAATGGCCTACTCCTGCTCCTAATTTCTATGTATCTATGTCACATCACTACGTTTGCACATAAGACATAGGGACAGTTGCATGGTTTTTGTGGCATGTAAAATGGGTGTCAACAGAGGGAGCCAAGAGATGAATTTCAGTCTTGTAGTCTGTATACATAGCAAAGTTTGCTATGTGAATTCAGCATTGTGAGTTTATGGATTGAGCTGCTGCAGACAGCAGAGGGAGCTGGTTATATCGAGCATCATCTTGTATCAGGAGACAACTACGAGATGAGTAAAGCTATGGGTGAGTTACCGCTTTAAGAGGGCTGGATAATGAAACTACATAGCTTGAGCACCGCATTTTTACAGGAGGACTACAGAATTACACAGACTGAATTACACAAACGATACATTTAGCAACAACAGATCTGGGAGATGTTTGCTCTAAATCTTATATTTGAGTGAGACAAAAAAAAGCTAGAACAGGAAAAAAAACTCAGATATAATGAACCTGACCAGAACTGGGGAAATTTTATTAGACTCTGTATTCAAAACATACTTCCAATCCAGTGTGTAATGTCTTCTGATTCCCATGAGCTGCAAGTACTCATGTGTATAATCAAAATGCTGGAGCTTCGTTGTTCATGTGGTTACTCCACTGAATGGACTGTTCATGAATGACAGCGTAAAATCCCTGGATATATGTTCACATAACCATTAGACCCTCGCTGTTTCTGAATAACATTAATAAAAAGCTTCCACTCTACTATGAAAATTAAAGAAGGTGGGAGACAGAATTGAAATTGTTTTCACACTTAACCTCAAAACTATGTAATAAGGGGTAGGCGATGGCCTACAGCTGGACTGTTAATCCAGAGACCCAGACAATGTTCCAGGAACCCAGGTTCAAATCCCAACAGTGCAGATGGTGGAATTTGAATTCAATAAATATCTGGATTTAAGAATCTGATGATAACCATAAATCCATTGTCAATTGTCAGGAAAAACTCACTTGGTTCACTAGGTTAGGGAAGGAAACTGCCATCCTTAGCTGCTCTGGCCTACATGTGACTCCAGAGCTACAGCAATGTGGTTGACTCTGAACTGCCCTCTGGGCAATAAGGGATGGGCAATAAATGCTGCCTAGCCAGCACTGCCCTCATCCCATGATTGGATTTTTAAAAAGCTGCAGAATTAAATAAAAATCCTGAACACATTAGAGTAATAATCCTGTTAACAGTGCTTGGGAAACAGAGTGCTGCAAGCTGTTTGTAGCCAAAGACTCACTTCTGGGAGCCTCACATGCTAGGAAAACTAATTTATTTTTTCTTGAATTGCAGTGACAGCCTTAATGTTTATCTGAATCAATCCATTAGAACTCAGTTCATGCATTTCAACGGAAGGGAGGTATATCAGATATCAGCTCTGGTGACTACACTGATGCCACCTCAAAATGCATGCTCAGTTATATAGTTTGAATATATGGCCTTTAGAATACAATTGAGGAATTTTTGGCATGTGCTGCGATTGGTATGTTTCTGTATACAGGATAATTTGAACTTCTTTCTGAAACCACAACAATTGCCCTTATATTCTGATACTGAATTTGAACCAATATAGCGAGAGCCCCATGATTCAGAACATAGAAGAGCAGGCCATTCAGCCCCTTAACACTATTCCAACATTCAATTAGATCATGGCTACTATGTATCTTAATCCAATTTACTCATCTCAGAAACATAGGAACTTCAAGATAAAAAAAGACAAAAGTGCATCTGGTCTGTTGTCTACATCGCTGATAATTGCACCAATAATAAAGAAGCTATCTACTAAAAGCAAATTTTCTGCATCCAAGGAAGGTTTTTTTCCTAAAGCTGCAGATAATTAAAAGTGTAACACGGTATATTTAGGAGCATGCTCATTTTTATTGCTTTATTTCATATCTAACCAGTATTTAATACAGAATTTCTGGCTTTGAGATTTTTAAAATATAAACTTTCAGCTTAAAAGTGCCTGAGAAAATGAGACACATTAAATTAGAAAAAGAACACTTCTCTTTATTTGTGTGTTGTGATGAAAATTCATGTCATTTAATATTCTCATCTGATATATATGCCCAATATGATTGCACCACTGTCGTGTTGGTGGGATATAAAATATTCAGTGAGTGCATTTCCCTTTTTTTGATAATCAGCCAAGTCATTGCTAATATCCTTCAATAACTACATTCTTTGAAATAAGTGACATTCCCTCGGAAGAGGTTTAGGCATAGCGGGTCAGACCTACCTTTGTTCAGAGAACTGAAGAACAGCCATCAGGTATATTTAAATACTGCACAAACCTGAAGGAAATGTAAGTGCAGAAGCCAGAACAATCATTTACTTTTATCCTTGAAAACTTTGGCATTCAATTATTTTAAATACACATTGGTGGCTTCAAAATATAACACAAAATTCTAACTATTCATTAGATCAGTAAAGTGCTATTGTTTTCTATTGTTATCAGTACGACCTATCCTTACTAATTCCAGATCTGCACTTATTTCCTGATTATCTGGCTTTCCTAACATTCTGCTGTTCATTTATCTGATTGACTGGCACTGATTTCATCACTGTTCAGAGGATTGCATTTTTCATATTCAAATCCTGTTCGAGTACTGTGTGTGTACTATAGTTGTCTGTGAACTATTTGCACTACCCGGAGTTTATTGTAGAGCTCTTTGATAATCATCATATTTAGCATCATTACATCCAATGGAATCGTCGGCAGTTTCAATTGGATTAGGAAGTGGACTTCCAGAGTTCCTTTCTAACAAGTGTGGGACTGTGGACTGTCCTCTGTAATCGTCTGCGGTGTGAACAGGCATTATCGAGCACCAACAGTCTCCAATAGTTTTATTGAAGACACAAGCAATTCTTTCCGGAAAACCTGGGAATTCCAAGGGATATTTTGCAGTAGCAATCAGAAGCTTTCTTAAGCTTCTGAACTATCTGATCTAACGTCTCATTCTAAATACAATTGTAATGTTAGAAAGTGCTTGAAATTTTGAGATGCAAGTAGACGTTATAATTTGTAGCTAATGCATCAAGCTTTGGTACAATGGCTTATTTTGTATTTTTTTAAACCACAAATTATATGCAAATAAAAAAAACTAAGATTAATTCCTATTTATATTTGTGCATATTGCCAGTTTTTACTTGGTAATATTTGAAAATTTCATATGGCTGTCATTCTTCTCCCCTCATGAATAATAAGAATTTTTTCTGTCATATTTAAGATGACTGTATGTTACCTTTAGACTCTACGCTGATGAACTGCGTCACTATTATCACGATCTATATTTCAATTGTAGGGATTAACTGAAAGGATGAACATTTCTATGTTAAAAATAAAAACTAAGATCATATTTGCTTTCCTTAAAGAATAAACTTGTGTCAAGGAAGACTAATTTCACCAAGCATGCAGTTCACAATGGTGCCATTTTCCTAAAACAAAGAACACTTTAAAGTATGTGAAATTGTGAGGGAAAATAAACATACAGCAAATGCCCTTAATAAAGTGTCTCAGAGTCAAGCTCTCTCTAAACACAGTTGCATAAAATGTGCAGGGTGGACCATATAAATCAAAATTCACCTTCTCCTTTCATCCAAATCCATTGTCAGTTCAATTCATGATTCATTTGGAGATTGGTAACATTGCAGTGTTGCATCTTTTTTAAAATTCAGCTGTTGGCACTAATCAGTTCAGGGCTGAAATTCACCGAGACTATCAAAATCAAGCATGCTGAGGTAGATGCTTTCAACTTGTCTCAGGACGAGGACAATAATCAAGATTGTCGAGTTTTCTTTGAAATTCCTGTTCTTCTAATATTTACTGTCACCTTAAGGATACGTCTAATGACTCTGAGTGAAGTAGTTTCCATGATGTTTCAACAGTCGGTGATGCATTTCCGTTTTGCAGCTTCCAGACCAGTTCATCTTTCTCCTGACAAAGTCGTTCTTTGGCTGTAGTTTCTTTCTCCAAAGTCTGTTGTAGGACCTCATGCTCTTTGGATAATTGTCTGTGATAAAATGATACACGATACGTTTAGCAATTTTAAATGTGTAATGCAAATATTTAATGTGCCCATACTTCATATTCCATCTGCACACTCTAGTTTCCCCTCATTCTTCCTGAAAAGTTTCAGCAGTGCCAAAAGTTATCCAGACTTGATCCTGAACAGTGGCTATCAAAAGATTATCAATCTAGGTGGGACAGATTTACAAATATGTCCCATTCGATCCTTGTTTGACATCAACACACTAATAGACCCAATTTAAATTCACTCAAAGCACTTTCTCTTAAAATCAGGCTCATGATTCATAAGACATAGGTGTAGAAGTAAGCTAGCCAATCAGCCCATTGGGTCTACTCCATCTTTCAATAAGATCACAGCTGACCTGGTAATCCTCAACTCCTCTTTCCTGCCTTTGCCCCATAACCCTCGATTGTCTAACTGATTAAACATCTGTCTATCTCAGCCCTGAATGTATTCAATGGCCCAAGTCAACAGCCCTCTGTGATAAAGAATTCCACAGATTCGCTACACTCAAGAAATTCTTCTTCATTTCTGTTTTAATAGGCTACCCCGATCCTGAGATTATGCCTCTGGTACTGAACTCTTCCACAAGGGGAAACAATCTCTCAATATCTACCCTATTAAGGCCCCTAACGATCTTATATGTTTCAATGAAGAGTCCTCTCATTCTTCTGAGCTCCAGTCAACACAGGCCTAAGTAACTCACTGGCCTCATTAAAGAAATCCCTTCATACTGGGGATCAGAGTGAGCCTTCCCCGGACTGCCTATAATGCCAGTATATCTTTCCGTAGATAAAGGACCAAAACTGTTGGCAGTAATCCAGTAAAATGGTCTACTTTATGCCTTGCATAGTTTTAGGAAGACTTCCCAACGTTTATACTCCATTCCGTTTGAAATAAAGGCACTTTGCTACTAGAGTTGATGAACTTCCATCAAAAGAGAAAAAAATCTTTTCCCACAGGGATTCTGATGCTTTTGTGATGTATTTATGATTTTTAGCATCGAACTTCCCACAAGTGTAAATATCTTCTCCACGTTCAAATAAAATACCTTCATGACTTTAAAGATCACCATTAGGTTACCCCATCATCTTCATTTTTTGAGAAAAGAGTTCCAGCTCGTTAAATCATTCCCAATAGTTCTACCTCTCATTTTTGGTATCTTCTTTGAAGGTTTTGCATTTTATTTGCACAGTTCTAACAACAGATCTCTGAACTTTCCTTTGCTGTTTCATGTGATGTGAACATCACTAGGAAGGCCATCAGTTGGTGCCCATCCACAACTGTCCCCAAGAAGATGCCTTCATGAACCATTGCAACTCAACAGGTATAGGTACTTCCAAAAAGCTAGTAGAGTGAGAGTTCCAGGTCTTTCACCCAGTGACAGTGAATGAACCAATACAATTCTAAGTCAGAATGGCATGTAACAGAGGGGAAACTCAGCCTTCCTAGCGGTGATCCCATGGTGGTAGAGTTTGTGTACTTGGAACATATTGTGAGAAAAGACGTGGCAAGTTGCTGCAATGCATTTTGTCAATGGTGAATATCAAAGCCACTAAGCATCAGCGGTGGAGGGAGTGACTGTTCAAGATGTCAGGTGGGGTGGCTATTCATTGTACAATTGTGCTGGATGACAATGAGCTTCTGGAGTGTTGTTGACATTGCACTTATTCAAGCATGTGAAGAATTTTTCATCACATGCCCAATTGTGGCATATAGATGGTAAACAGGTTTTGGGGAGTAAGGAAGTGAGCCACTTGCAGAATTCCCAGCCTCTGACCAGCTCTTGTAATCACTGCATTTATATGACTGGTCAAGCTTTATGTCTGGTTGATTGTAATCTCCAGGATGTTGATCTTTCCAATTTGGTGATGGCAATTTCTGAGTGTCATTGGAAGATGGTTACATTCTGACACACAGAAGTAATTTCTCAATACTTTGGTGACATGAATGTTACTTGTCACTTGTAGGTCAAAACCAAAGTGTTGTCAGATCTTGCAACATACAACTACTTGTTGCCTGCCACTTCAACGCACCGCCCTGCTCTCTGGCCAACATCTCCACCTCTGGCTTGCTGCAGTGTTCCAGCAAAGCCCAAGACAAGCTGGAGGAATGACACCTCATGTTCCACTTGGGTACCCTACAGCCCTCTGGACTCTATATAGAGTTCAATAATTTTAGGGCCTAAACTCTTCCATGTCCAGAGAAGGAACAGATCCTTCGGCCCACCATGTCTGCGCCAACCATGATGCTATTCTAACCTAATCCCAACTGCCTGTACATGGTCCATATCCCTCTATTCACTACCTGTTCATGTGCTTGTCTAAATGCCTCTTAAACATTGCTATCGTATCTGCTCCTACCGCCACCCTTGACAGGAAATTCCAGGCACCTCCCACCCTCTATGTAACAAACTGACCACACACATCTACTTTAAACTTTCCACTCTCACCGTAAACCTTTGCCTTATAGTATTTGACCTTTTCACCCCAGGAAAAAGACTCTGACTATTCAGCCTATCTATGCCTTTCATAATTTTATTGACTTCTATCAGGTTGCCCCTCAGCTTCAATACTCTAGCAAAAACAATCCATGTTTGTCCAACCTCTCGTTATAGCTAATACACTCCAATCCAGACAACATCTGGGTAAACCTCTTTCGCACCTTCTCCATAGCTTCCACATCCTTCCTATAGTGTGGTGACCAGAACTACACACAATATTCCAACTGTGGCCTAACAACTTTTATACAGCTGCAACATGATTTGCCAACTCAATACCCTAACCAATGAAATCCAACATGCCAAATGCCTTCTTTACTATTTTATCTGCTTGTGTTGCCACTTTCAGAGAGCCATGGACTCGCACTCCAAGATCCCTCTGTACGTCAATGCTAAGGTTCCTGCCATTTACTGTATATCAATGCCCCTGAAGGTCCTGTCATTTACTGTATAAACAGAGACCAGTGTTGAAGCTGCTTCCTCATCTCCAAGCAAAATCAAATGTGAATCCAAACACATCTTCACCATTGCAAATTTTTCAGTATCCTGAGAAAGTCCAACTCTACTAAGTTATTCCCAGGTATTATCTGAGAATTCACATGCCATCTGCAACAGGTATACCCTACTACAATTTAATTTACTGAAATACCTTGCAAAGGCCTGTTGGTTTGTCAGACGAACTTTCAAGTCCTCGTTTTCCTGTTGAAGGATTTTAACTTTTTCCTCATGTATGTTATTTATTTCAATCTAATGAACAATAAAGGCCAATAAAAATCTTATTGTTAGTCACAAAATCAAACAAAAAAAAATTCTCATCTCAAAATTTAGTTTTGTCTACACTGCTAAACTACTGAATGTACCAGATTCTTCATCTGTAATACTTCCTTATCCAGCTGATGGATTCGTTCATTCTTCATCTCCACCACAAAACGTAAACTCTCCAGTTCCTGCTCCCAGAATAAGTTTGGTGGATGTGAGTCCTGCAATTTAAAACAACAGAGTTTTTAAAAGTTAAGTGGTTATTTTGAGATGAAAAGTTAACACTTGCTAAGTTTTACTATTCTAATGTGTTTGCAGAAAATTGTAAAATGGATTGTATCTTTTTAGAAGGCTGCTCACCACCACCATCTCAAGCGCGACAAGAGATGGGCAATAAGTGTCAGCCCAGACACTGACACCCATGCCCCATGAATAAATAAATAGAACGTAAAATCAAAATGACTTTATCTGCTCATATCAATGTCTATGTTTTGCTATGGTTGTAGCATATTACCTTTGATGATTTGTCTGTCAATATGTGACTTTGAGCAAACATGTCAACTTTTATAAACTTTTTTATAAAGCTGTGCTTTCTATGAGCAGTACTCCAGAGTTCATGGGATTCACAAAAATAGTTATGGATTTGCAGCAGTGATAGCAGCAGTGTGCTACAGGAATTGCTACCTGGCAATAGAAGAAACTCCATCTGGTTCAGCTTCTATCACCCTGACAGTCTCATGACACAACCATAATGATAATGAAATGATCACAGCTATCAAATTCTATCAAATAGTTCACAACAAACCCAGACATGAGTAACACAAATTTGTAGTGTTGGACATATTTTTGGATTGCAGTCACTTGTTTCTCTCAAGCAAGCTACATTTAGAACGTGCCATGTCTAAAAATCACTGATGTATTATACCTGAGAGAAAACTCAATCAACTTTGATTTGTTTTCGATTCCAGGACTGAGGTCATGGTTTACTGGGCAGCAATATCTCCACATTTCTCTTGTTGAGTCATCCAGCATGGAAACAGACTCTTAAAGTCCATGCTGACCATGTTCCCAAACTAAACTAGTCCCACCTGCCTGCGCTTGGCCCATATCCCTCCAAACATTTCCTATTTGCGAACTTATTCAAATGTTTTTTTTAAACATTTTCATTGTACCTGCATCTACCACTTCCTCTAGCGGTTCATTCCGCATATGAACAACTCTCTGTTTTTTTAAAAAAAGTTGCCCCTCATGTCATTTTAAAACCTTTCTCCTCTCACCTTAACAATATGCACCTAGTTTTTGACTTCGCCCCCCACCAGAAGGCAAAAACCCTTGTCGTCATTCACCTTATCTATGCCCCTCATGACTTTACAAACTTCAATAAGGTCACACCTCAACCTCCTACGTTCCAGTGAAGAGAGTCAGTCTTCCCATCTATTTTTAATCTCTCAAAGCCTCCATTCCCAGCAACATCCTGGTAAATTAAATGTTGAACCTTCTCCACTTTAATAATATCCTTCTTATAAAAGGGTGACCAAAACTACACACAGTACTTTTGTACAACCTCAATATAATGTCCCAACTCTTATATTCCATGGAAACTTGGACAATCTACAATAGGCACCAGAAAGCCTTGGACAATTACCACAAGTGGCATTATTGCAAAATCCTCCAAATCTGGTAGCAAACAAGGTCTCTAATTACAGCATATTTCCCAGCCAAAACGGCTGGCTTCAACACACTATTCACTCAAAACAACTCCACTGGGTGAGGAAAACCATTCATATACCTGACACAAAACTCTCAAAGCAACTGGTCTACATACAACTTGGTTGTAGCAGGAGACTCCCAGGAAAATAGTGGGAATGCCTTAGGGATGGCCTTAAGAGATCAAACATACCTGCCAACTCAAAGGAGACCATGGCTTGTGACCAAACGAGATACAGAAGGCTGATTCAGGAATGCACTGAACACAACTGAGAGATTTCAGTGGAAATGTTCTGAAGTGAAGCCCAGGTATTGAAAAGTGAGTGAAGAAACCTCCAACCAATTTATCTGTTCAACTCTTCAAGTACCATCTGCCCTTTACGCAGCAGAGAATGTAGACAATGTGGTGAACTTAACAGCCATGTAAGAACCTATCAAACCCAAGAAGAAGTAAGTCATCCTTGATCCCAGCAGACTACCTGAGAAGAGGAGACTGACCATGTTCACTGTCTTCTTGGGAAACCAGTTTCCACTTGTATTAAAATAAAAGCAAAGAACTATGGATGCTGAAAATCTGAATTCAAATCTCATTTTTGTTTTAAAAACTCACCAATACATTCTCCATGTCAACAGCTTCACCAAACAGAGTTAATTTGCCACAACTGACATACCCTATAAATGCTGTTTTCCCTTTACGTTTGTAATGTTTGTGTCCTGATGAACACCAGATTAAAAGTTTTGACACCATCTGGCATTTCTCAGCAGTAGGGGGCATGTGGAATGCAGCAGTCAGATACTTTAGAGACTTTTAAGTGATTCTTGGATAGGCACACGGAGGATAGTATAATGTTGGGTACGCAGGGTAATTTGATCTTAATAGGATAATAGGTTGGCACAACATTGTTGGCCCAATGGCCTATACTGTGCTGTAATGTTCTAATACTCAACTTCGGTACTACTAAACATTATATTGCTATATGAATGCAAAATACTACAATCTGAACTAAACGCAGAAAATGCTGGAGACACTCAACAGTCTGTGGAGACAGAAATGAGTTAATGTCCATATGCTCTTCTTCAGAACACTATAATTGTGACGTGCTTAATGATAAATTCGCTGATCAGAAGTTTTACTCCATGATGGATTGTAAAGATAAAGTCAACATTGTCTAACCTTCTCAACCTCAGCCCTTGCATGAGGTGTAGTGACTGATGGTTAAATTATCAGTCACCTTGCTCTCTAACATGATTCCTACATTGTAAGCTCAGCCCGTGCAGGAATTGAACCATGCCATTTACATTCCGCAAACCAATCATCCAGCCACCTGAGCTAACTGAATGCCACGATGAACAGTTAGATCTGGTCAGACTTGTTAAATTCACATGGTTACAATTTCAAATACCTGATTGTCTTCACTGAGATCTCTTCTTAATATTGCATCTTCAATTTTCTTTGTCTTCTTTTGAAATGTGTTGACTTGGGTAGAAAGCTCTTCTATTCTTTCCTTCAGTGGAACATCAGCACAGTGAACTGGATTAGCATTATTGCACTATTGATACTAGATAATTAGCATTAAAATATTTAATGTGTCCAAACTAAAACAAATGCAATATCTTTTTTTTTCAGATGTTAAAATAGATCAGAAGTATTTTCTGATCTATTTTAAAATCTGAAAAATGTACTTTTTAGTAAATTTTAGGAAAATTTAGTATTTTCTGATGTGGCTGTTTGCTTTTACTCTCCCAATAGAAAGCACCTTAAACCCACTACTCCAAATAGGTAAGTAGCTGTGTGGTGATAAGATGAGACAAATAAATTGGGATGGTTCCTGTTTTGATCTCTTTTACTCAGAGTTAGCTGATTTCAACTGGTCTCTAAGAGGGGAGTTACAGCTGGCTTCAGTGCCATTATATTGGTAGGAAATATCATCCAGAGTTTTCCTGTCTGCTCACTTGCTGTAATTGCTGGAGTAGTGTACATGTATGCATTCCCGGGGAGTGAACACAGTATACTCTCAATTTTGCTTCCTGCTCAAACATATTATCTTCCATCACTTGCTTTCTGAATTTACACATAAATATTGGGAACTTGAACATGGAAGATGATCAACACCCTCCCCCAGCCCCGCCCCACCACCTACCCCACTAATCCAACTATAAATTAGCTTTTCTAGTAAACGGGGACAGGACAGAAAAATGGAGAGAAAAAATAAAGAGAGAGATAGACTCATACAGCATAGAAACAGACCCGTCGTTCCAATCAGTCCATGCAAAATGTAATCCCAAACTAAACTAGTCCCATGTGCCCACTCCTGGCCCATAGTCCTCCAAACATTTCCTCTTCATGTACTTATCCAAATGTCTTTTAAACGTTGTAAGTGTACCCACATCAGGCTCTTGATCAGAAGGTTGATTCCATATGCGAGTCACCCTCCGTGTGAAAATTTGTCTCTTGTATCTTTTTTAAATCTTTCCGCTATTACCTTAAAAAATATGTCCCCTAGTTTTGAAATCCCCACCCTAGGGAAAAAAAAAGACTACCACTAGCCCTATCCATTCCCCTCTTCATTTTACAAACTTCTATAAAGGTCACCTCTCAACCTGCTTTGGCCCAGTGAAAGAAGTCCCAGCCTATCCAGCCTTTCTTTGTAACTCAAGCCTTCCACACCGGACATCATCCTGGTAAATCTCTCTGAACTCTGTCCAGCTTAATAATATCCTTCCTACAACCAGGCGATTAGAACTGAACACAGTATCCCAAAAGAGGCCTTACCAATGTCTTGTACAATCTCAACATGACATTCCAACTCCTACACTTAAAAAGGACTGAGCAATGAAGGCAAGCATGCTAAATGCCTTTTAACCATCCAGTCTATGTGTGACGCACACTTCAAATAAATAAACAAAGAAACATGCAAACTAACCTGAAGACATGTGATAGTTTTTGTAAAGGATTCAGTCAATGATTTCTGCTCCTGTTTATGTAGTTTCACGAGTCCTAGTAAAAGTAAGGATAGTCCCTCAGAATATAGGACAGGAATTTTGCAAACAACGTATTAAGTTTGGAACCAAGATTCAATCTGTTAAATTATTGAAAAAAATAGTTTATATGAGTCAATCAACTTCTTAATCAAAATTTATAGAACGAAGTACAGTCGGATATAACCCTTTTAATGGTTCAAAACATCCCACATCCAGAAAGGCCAACTAATTTCCTTTTGGCTTCAGGATGATTTAATATTGAACCTGTGTTCTAGTTCTAGGAAGGCAATGTTGGTACAATTTAATCCCCATTCTCCAAAAAAGAGGGTAAAGAACTTGATACGATTTACTTGCCAAACCTTCAGCTTCAGGACGGACTGATTAACACTGAGCCCAATGTACTGTCCAAGTCCCACTTCAGGGAACTAGTAGTCATCTCTTCTGCTGCATTATGTCTCATGGTTGTAATATTTTTTAAGAGACACAGTAGTAGAATATTGCAGGAGCCTGAATGGCGTGGACAATAGCTTTATTTGTTGTAAAATAACATGAGAAGTCCAGTGAGGCCCATCTACAGATCAGCAGCAACTCGCTGCATCCTTCTTGCTTTTGTGCAGGGGCGAGGTGAGTTACTCGCTAGACACCAGCATGTTGGCAACTAAGTGGAATTTTAGTTTGTTAAAATCTTTCCTAATGCCTGAACTTGTGTCATTAACATTCAGTTTGCTATCCCATCAAATGTGAACCATTGATATGCCGAGAAGTCGCGACTGTGGAAGTCACAGCCACTACCTGGCAATTACAACTGAAACACACTTGCTCCAAAGGTTTTCTATGTTGTACACTGGGCACCAATCTTTTAAGGCACGAGCTACATACAACCAACATCCGTGAATATGGAAACCAATACGTGTTGCCAGCTTCCAAGAACCTTCATGGTACATCTTCGACCCACTTCTACACTTCACTGCAGCATTGTAATGCAGCAAGAATAGTGCACAATCAGGGACACACATGCAGCACATGGAGCGGATCATGGAGCTATTCTGCCTGTTCACTTGCTGTCACAGAGCTCACCCACATTGAGTCAACCTAGATGCTCATAGCATACCTGCTTTGGCATTGACTTGCCTTCCCATTTTGCGCTTTGTCCCCTCAGCAAAACATATCAGGCTCTCAGTACTCTCAGCAAAGTATTACTTTGCTATTTAGCCAGGAAGCTTGTTGTGGCTGGGAACAGTCTTCAGTCAAGTCAAGGGAGACATCCTTTGGTCAGGTGGTCCCTGCACAGTGTGTCATAGGCAGCCTCTGATACTAGTTCAGGAATGCAGAGAGGTGCAGGTATCAAGTAGATTAACTGATAGTCAGTTGCACAATTGTTTTTAATGATGTAGCTGGGGAGATGTCCCAAATGAATGAGTGGGCACTGCTGACGGCATGAAAGGTTGGGATCAGTGAGAGTGAGCAAGGGAGAATCTCACAAGTAGAAATGAGAGTGGTAGAGCATGAGGTTTAGTAGGAGCCGGATACAATAGAGTAAGATAGCAGAGAAGATGATGGCACACACACTGATGGAGTGGAGAAGGTCGCTGCCCTTTTTCTGACATTGTTATGTATTGCTCCAGATGGTTGAAATGGCTGTAATTCAGATACCAACCTGAGAACAGAATGCCAAGTTCTGGTGTCGTGGTCCTGGGAAAGAGCGCATCTCACCTCTGTGCCACCCTGAACAAGACCTGACTGCAAAGCAGGCCACCTTATTTCCCTTGCCTGACATGTCTGGGCCAAATGTTAGAAACTGTGCAGGGTTGCTTTGGCCTGACAGTGTTTGTGGGTGAAAAGTAGCCTTTTAAAAATGGCTCCCATGCCAGGGATGGCAACCAATTCCAGGATTTCACAGCAGTGGTGAACTGTTCCGGGAACAGTGACTGGTAAAGTAGGATGGAATTGGATGGCCAAGAGGGACATCACAGGGATGGGTAGGTAGCCAATGCTATAGAAGAGTAGAACAAGTCTAAAAGATGTGAGGAGATGATCCATTAGGGACAGCTGGCAAAGAGTTGCGTGACTCAGTCTATACTTCCTGCAGCCTTGGGAAAGCAGCCAACATAATCAAGGCTCCTCCCACCATTTACACTCTCTTCCACCCTTCTCAAATCGGGCAGAAGATACAAAAGTTTGAAAACACATTCTATCAGATTCAAAAACAGCTTCTTCCCTACTGTTATCAGACTTTTGAACAGACCTCTCATATAGTGGAGTTCATTTTTCTCTATAGCTTCACTGTAACTCTAACATTATTTACTGCATTTTGTTCTATTACCCTGATGAACTTACATTAGGTACAATTTTTCTGGATAGCATAATAATACTTTTCACTGTATCTGGGTACATGTGACAACAATAAATCAAACTAAAAATCAAAATCCATGAGGTGAATTTGAGAAGATACAGTGAGAATATCTGCTAGGCTAAAATCTAAGTTTAGATATTTAACCTTGTACCTGGTTGTAAAACTAGCATAACGGAAACTGCCCTATTATCATTTCCATCGTTGGAGAGAAGTAGTGGTAATGTTTGAGGTTGAGATGACCTTTCTGCAGATCGGTTTCAACTGCTCTGATGAAAGGTCACCTTGACCCGATCATTACCACTGTTTCTCTCTGCAGATGTTGCCTGTTCTGCTAAGTATTCCCAGCACTTTTTGTTTTTATATCAGATTTCCAGTACTGGCAGAATTTTGCTTTTCTAATTGCACTTCTACCGATTTCAACAAAGAATCAGCCAACTTTCCGATAAGAAATGGCAGGGATCAGTTTTACATTACCTTTGTACCAAATCAAAGAAAACTGTTGTTGTCTATACATATAAACAGGTACAATAGTTTCTTATGAGAGATTTTGGTGTTTTTATGTGGTACGGGCTAGAAAGAGTGCAGAAACTGTGGGAGTGTCAGAACAAAATGTTGGCTGTCTACTGCTTTAAGTCACACATCTTCAAAGTTTGATTACTGCTCACCTTTTAGAAAAGGAGAAAATAATCAACAAATTAGGCTGTCTTAACTCTTTGCACAATCATTTATTTTTAGAAAAAGCTATAGTAGAAATAATTACTGCATTGGACAGTGTTCAAAGGATATCTAAAACTCTATGGTTTCCAGATGCGAAATACTTCCATTCTGAAGACAGACTTGGGACAGTGTGTTATTATCAATTAATGTTTAAGGAAAGGCTTACAGCGAAGATTACTGGTGGTAAGGTCACAAAGGCAATTGATAAAGCAAATTAATTTGCCCAACAACATTAACTCATGATAAAGAGAGTCATAGTATTTAAAACAGTATTGTAATGCAGGGAAGAAGTGGCTCCCTTTTTCCTCAAGCATGAAAGAGAGCTCACGTGACACAACTGAAGTCTGTGGCTAAGGTGAAAGATGATCAGCAAAGAACAGGAAGTGAGTGGAATGGGTCCAGGCAATGAAGATGCAGTATGTATGAATGTGTTGATTTAGCCCACGGCAGTAAGCCTTCTTCCAAAATAAAATGTGACCTGTTTCAGGTAAAATGTAGGGTAAACTCATATTGTAGATCAACAGATTACTATTGCTATAGAAACTGTTGCCAAAGCAGTTTTTATTAGTCAGGATTACATCAAGAGGTTTTTCTCTTTTCAAAACCAGTGTACTGTTCTGTAAAACCCACTTTTTGGTTCATTCTATGAGAAATATGCATTTCATTCTCTTTTCAATGACCTTGGTATATTTTTCTTGACTTTTATGCTTGAGTTACCTATAAATCAGAAGTATAAATGGATTTCAAAGGTGATTTTATTTTGATTGAAAGAAGCTAACTTTCATCTTTCATATGCAGAACAAACCTCACCTTGCTATCTTTCAGAGAAGCATGAATGTGATTCTGATAAAGTGAACAAACCTGCTATTGCAGCCTCACATTCCTCTCGGAGTACCTTGACATATTCAGAGTGGCTGGCTTTCAGTTCCTCTATTCTGGACTCTGACTGTGCGGCTTCTTTCTGAAGAGTATATAAAACAGTTTGATAATCATTAACTTTTGAACAAATACTACCCTGTTGCCATGCTGCAAATAGGTTATAAGTGCTATCCAAATAACTGGTTGACAGATCAGGCTCAAAAAAAAGGGACAGGTTGTAGACTCTTCCTATGAACAATGCTAAGTCTAGCATTTAAATCCCTCAAGTGTTTATGCTTTTCTTGCCAAGAATTTTTCACAGTAATGAAGTTGTTCTAAAACAAAAGTTTCATTAAAGGATTAAAACCAAATTGTTTTTTGATGGACCTGCATATTTCCAGCATTTACTGTTTCAATTGTCTACATTTTCAGCATTTTATTGGTTTGGTCATGCCATTCATCCAGCATTTGTTGTCAATCCCTAAATGCATTTAAGAAGACGTGATGAATAAACCAAAAGTTCAGTAAAGCTCAACATTTAGAGTTTATAGAGTCATAGAGATATACAGTACAGAAACAGGTCCAACCCATCCATGCTGACCAGATATTCTAAATTAATCTAGTCCCATTTGCCAGCATTTGGCTTAGATCCCTCCAAACCCTTCCTATTCATATACCCATCCAGATGCCTTTTAAATATTGTAATTGTACCAGCCTCCACCACTTTCTCTGGCTGTTCATTTCATGCAAGCACCACATTCTGCATGAAAAGGTTGCCCCTTAGGTCCCTTTTAAATCTTTTCCCTCTCGTCTTAAACCTATGCTTTCTAGTTTATGGATTTCCTATTCTGGGGAAATGACCTTGACTATTCATCCTATCCATGTCCCTCATGATTTTATAAACCTCCATAAAAGGTCACCCCCTCAGCATCTGACACTCCAGAGAAAATAACCCCAGCCCATTCAGCCTTTCCCTATACCTCAAACCCTCCAATCCTGGCAACATCGTTGTACGTCTTTTCTGAGTTCTTTCAAGTTTAACAACATCCTTCCTATAGCAAGCAGATGAGAACAAAATGCAGTATGCCAAAAGTGGACTAACCAATATTCTGTACAGCTGCAACGTGGCCTCCTAACTCTTATACTCATTGCTGGTCAGTGCAAAGGCAAGGGCCTAGGCCCGAAACATCAGCCTTCCTGCTCCTCTGATGCTGCTTGGCCCTCTGTTTTCATCCAGTTCTACACCTGTTGTCTCTGTACCAAATGCCTTCTCAACTACCCTGTCAACCTGTGACTCCACTTTCAAGGAACTATGAACCTGCACTCCAAAGTCCCTTTGTTTGGCAACACTCCCCAGGACCTTACCATGAAGTGTACAAGTCCTGCCTTGATTCGTCCTACCAAAATCTAACATTTCACATATATCTAGATTAAACTGCATCTGCCACTACTGGGCCCATATTTGCCGCTGTGTTAAGAAAGTTCACACCATTGATTAGATTCCCTACAGTGTGGAAAGTGGCCCTTGGGCCCAACAAGTCCACACCGCCCCTTGAAGCATCCCACCCAGATCCATCCCCCTGTAACCCACACACCCTGAACACTACGGGAAATTTAGCATGGCCAATCCACCTAGCCTGCACATCTTTGGACTGTGGGAGGAAACTGGAGCACCCGGAGGAAATCCATGCAGACACAGGGAGAATGTGCAAACTCCACATAGACAGTCGCCCGAGCCTGGAACCCTGGTCCCTGGTGTTGGGAGGCTGCAGTGCTAACCACTGAGCCACCGTGCTGCTTTATATAAGTCTCAGATTCATGGAAACATATTAGTGTAAACCTAAACATGGGGCATTACTTTTTCATGCACCTCCTCAATTTCACTGTAGCCTTTGGTATGGTCAACTGCACCATCTTCCTACAAAGCTTTTCTTTCATTGTAGAGGGTTGGTTAGCTCAGTTGGCTGGATAGATAGTTTGTGATGCAGAATGATGCCAACTGCACTGGTTCAATTTCTGTATGAGTTGAGGCTACTATGAATCACTCTCCTTCTCAACCTCTCCCCTCTCCCAAGGTGTGGTGACTGTCAGATTAAACCACCATCAGTCATCTTTCTTTAATGAGAGAGCGGCTCTATGGCCTGTTATGACTATGGTGACTTTACATTACCTCTCCTTCCATTGTCCAGCTAACTGGGCCTGATCTTTCTTTCTTCCTCCCTCAATTAATCAATCATTGCCAAATCCCTATTGGATCAGTCCCGCAGAGTTAATTTATTGCATTGGTTCATGGAGTACCTGTCTGTCTTTTCAGGTGGATGTAAAAAAAAAATCCCCTGGCATTACTGTGAAATGTTCACCCCAGTGTCCAGGACAACTTCTACCTTGGAAGTTATTTTGAGGTAACAAAACGCCTTATACAAATGAAAGTTAAGTTAGTTCACTTCTGCAGCTCTCACACACATTCCCTTGATCAAAGTCCAAACATCCTCTCTCAACTTCTTCACTGTCAAATCACTTCCTTCTTTCTTAATTTTAATTCAGATGACCAAAAGCTTGGTTAAACTGCAGGAAAGCAAGGTAGAAAGTTGCAGGGACACTGTTCCAGATCTTAGGACCTAGGCAACTGAAGGCACAGTCACAAATGATGGGCAATTAAAACTGTGAACTCACAAAAGGTCAGAAGGCAATGAGTGCAAATAGATTACTTATAATGTACCTGGAGAGGTTATACAATTGGGAACAAATGACTATACATTTCCATGTCCTCTGTACACAAATTTTTATGTCATTTATATTCTCCCGGTAAGATGAACTGAAAATATGCTCAAGAGATTTGCCTTTATTCATAACTCAAACCTTTTGCAGTTCCTGTTTCAGTTTCTCAACATCCTCAGCATGTATCTGTTGAAGCTGTTTTTTCTCTGCACTGTGAATTGAACATAGATCTTCTTTAAGTTGTGTAAGTTCTGTCTTGTGCTCCTCTCTGATCCCTTGCAATTCTTTCTCATGTTTCCCGTGAAGGGCTGCTTCTGCCTTCTGTAGCTGATCAGAAATATTTCCAAGTAAATCTGAAGGAGGAAAGTGAAAAAGCAAGGTGATTACTGAATGCTAAAAGCCATTGGAGAAGATATTTTAATGGATAGCAAAACATTGCCAGTGGCTGTGTGGTGCCGCATTTATGCGCACAAAGCCCCAAAAAAATCACCTCACTTCTCAAATGATAATAATAAGACTGATGATCTTTCTTTTGAATGGATGGTGGTGGAAAATTCAGCAGGAATAACAATTAATTGCTCAATATTTAACACTGTTTTGTTATAATACAGATTCCAGACCAGAAAGACATTGAAACTTCATGACAGTTACATGACACAGGACATGTGACATTCTGGTATAAAAGTACTTGCATTGCTTTCAGTCAGTCTCTTTAGAGCAATGGAGTGAGTGTTATGTGTGTTCAGTCAGTTGTATGTTTGCATTGTACAGTAATAACACCAAGAATAGAACCCAGATCATGGATATGTAAGTCTGTGACATTGTAGCAATGTAAATTGTCTGTGTTGTTAGTAAAGATCAAGACATTGGTCTCAAACAAAACCCAATCCTTATGGATTGATGGAAAGATCCAATATTGTTGTGTCTGGGCCAGGTCACGTAATGTTGTAATGAGCAACATTGCAAAGTAATAGACAAAATATCCAAATGTGTATCATCAGCCAGCCATCACACAGAACAAGGACTCAGTTACTAAGAATATCATGTCAGATAGCAACTACATGTCTTTGACAAACAGTACGTATCCAGCTAGATTGTGGACTTGCTCGCCGAGCTGGCTTGTTCTCGTTCAGGCGTTTCATCACTATGCTAGGGGACATCATGATGTCACTAGCATGGAGCCGAAGCGTCTCACCAAGAACAAGACAGCTCGGTGAGCAAATCGACAACCTCACCCAAACGTTTAAATATATCCAGCTAGGATGGCAGATAGCAGAGTGCAGAGTAAAGGTACACCAGTAGTCATTATAACTGTAAAAAGGTTAGATCTGGTCACTTTAAACGGCTTATGTATCAATCTATGAACATCCTTGTACATGTTATTGGAAAAAGGGTTCCCATCCTTTAAGGAAAAAGAAAGGGGTTTTGGTATTATCGCATAGCTTCCAGACCAATTGAGCAGTGCACCTTTAAAGATAGTTACTTGGCATCACAACATGTGAAGTTCTGGTGTAAAAAGTATCCATCTCACCTTGAGTCACTTTCTGAGAGAAATGGAGTCAATGTGGTGTGTTCAATTACAATGTTCAATTTGCGTACATGGACCATAAGTAACACAGAATTTCGACTAAGCCCAAGTCTGTAATATTACAGCAATGTAAATAGTTGTTTGGTGCTGTTAATAAACTTCAGATATCTGTCTCAACAAGAACTCAATTTCTGTGGTTTACGTTAAGTGAGCCAACCTATAAAGGTAACATGCAGACCACATTATATTCATAGTTGTTTGGGCCCCATGAAATCGAGTCAGTTTGTCTGGTATTATAGTCAGAACTAAATGCTTGAGGTTATCTGCATTGCGAGATCACTATATTTGTTACTGTGATAAAATCGTTAATGCTAGTCAATTCCTGTTTTCTGTGGAATTAGGAAAAGGTGATTTTAACCAACTCTCCCATTGGGAAACTGACAGGATTAGATACAGTCCTGGTTTTGCACCTTGGTTTCTCCAATAAAGCCAACTGGAAACAGGACAGTGATAATGGGAACTGCAGATGCTGGAGAATCCAAGATAATGAAATGTGAGGCTGGATGAACACAGCAGGCCCAGCAGCATCTCAGGAGCACAAAAGCTGACGTTTCGGGCCTAGACCCTTCATCAGAGGGTCTAGGCCCGAAACGTCAGCTTTTGTGCTCCTGAGATGCTGCTGGGCCTGCTGTGTTCATCCAGCCTCACATTTCATTATCTTGGAAACAGGACAGGGTGGTTATGCATAACACTGCTATTCCATCAAAACCATTGTATTGTTGCCCAATGAGCTAGGTTAAAATTACCATTGAGTCTCAGTTCCCGATGATGAGGAGGACCAAAGAAATAATTCCCATTTAGAGCAGGCTTTCTAATACATTTCCATTAGGCCACATTTTCAATTCAGCATGAAACGCCAGTGCTCTTCCGGAGACTGGGACATTGAATCATGAATGCAAGTGGGAGAATTTGATGATGCCGCTGCACCAAATTAGCAGGGTTAAATGCAGCAGAATTTCATCAGGTGGCGATTATTGTAAAGACAGAGAGAAATTTCTATGTCCTGTGCACACACCTTTACTACAAGCTTGTTAATTATCTATAGCCTTTGTGTAGTTTAACAAGATAGTTAAACACTGATCAGCTTTAAATTATGTGATTCTACTCCTTCCAAATCAAAAATAACTACAGAAATTGCAATATTGATTTCACTTTAAGATGGATCTATTCATAACTGAGGAGCAAGCTCTAAGCACATTTACTGGTATGTGCAGTTTGCAATATTTTAAAGCAAACCTATCAGTCATATCCTCTCTGATGAAGGGTCTAGGCCCGAAACGTCAGCTTTTGTGCTCCTGAGATGCTGCTTGGCCTGCTGTGTTCGTCCAGCCTCACATTTTATTATCTTGGAATCTCCAGCATCTGCAGTTCCCATTATCTCTGATACTATCAGTCATATGCCAATCGGGCAAGGATTGGCTGCTTTTTTTTTGTTCATTCAGGAGCTGAGGGCATTGCTGACTAGGCAGCATTTATTGCCCATCCCTAATTGCCCAGAGGGCCGTTATGAGTCAACCACATTACTGTGGGTCTGGAGTCACATTTAGGTCAGACTAGGTAAGGATGGAAGTTTCCTTTCCTAAAGGACATTAGTGAGCCAGATGGGTTTTCTAATAATCAACAATAGATTCATGGTCATCAGTAGATTTCTTAATTCCAGATATTCATTGAATTCAAATTCTACCATCTGCCATGGCAGGATTCGAACCCAGGTCTCCAGAATGTCATCGGGTCTCTGGATTAACAGTCCAGCAATAATACCACTAGGCATCACCTACCTATATTGGGCACAATCCAAACATTTCCCACCTATAAAAAAAATTCATGCACACAATCTACCACGAGATGATGCTCTGCTGCCGAAAATGCACACAGCATAGTGGACGGGTTCAGTTCTCCAAACACTTCTATGTTTCTTTTTAACCTCCCAAGCCAAAACTAATATTCTAACTCATTCACATCAGTTATTTCTGAACTGCTGCACAAATAATTGTAATCTCCAAACTGTCTTCCATTTTTATTAACGGTGCCTATCAACATGGCCCTGAACCTATTAAATGTGTTTAGATTAACAAAGCACAAAAAGTGAACCAAGTTTTCAGTTGTTGTGGTAAAGTGAATCTAGCTGTAAATATGTGTCAGCTGGCCCAGAAAGCAGCCTATACACAACTTCTGTACACTGTGTTATCTCTGTACACATTTTCAGCCTTTTGGCACAGTTTCAAGTTTAGGTTTTTTTAATGATGTAAATAATCAAATTTTATTAAAGTATAATGTAAATAAAATATTTATTGATCACTTTTCAATCTGAATGTCTATCACGACTCAGTCAAAAGAAGTCTAAATCTGATGGCAATAGAAGTGAAGTGAGAGATGAGAACAGAAAGCTGGGGAGGTGAAAACAAGCCTTCAGGGAGTTAGAGAGAGGAAGAGGCAGAAAAATATGAGAAAATAGAAAAAAAAACCAAATGACCAAACTGCGAAAGGCAAAATGAATGGACTCAGCCATGAAATAGGGACATGAAGTAACACAATCAAAAACAGCAAACATTGCTCAAAAATTCTGATGTAAGAGTATTAGATGTAGTAAGAGAACTGTATGTCATGTGATTCAAAATCATTAAAAATTTGGATACTTTGATTCAACACTTTATGCGAAAAAGGAGCTTAATTTAATGGTTTTTTATATATTAAAATAATTTTATGATCTGATTTTTCCTGAAATTTCAGAATTTCAACTAACTAGATGGCCTGTAGTTCACATTAAATGCATGACCAGAATTTTTCTGGAACGATTTATTTCTATAAAAGATGAGATGTATTTGCATGATTTGATCCTTATGTAGACAAAACCTAACCAAACAATATGGTTTCATGAAAGAGCAAACCATTTTATTTCAATGAGTACAGAAGGTGACAAATTCAAAATCAATTGGAAGATAATAAACTGAATTCAATTGACAAATTACAAGGAATAATCACATAACAGAGTGAGAATTAACATTGAAAAATGCAGCTATCCTTTGCGGCTGAGACAATTTAGCAAACCTTTCAATTGTCAATGATGTAAAACTGTATTGTCTATATTTACACTCAATGTGAATAAATAAAATCAAAGTGAGAGAATAAAGAGGGTCTATAAAATGCTAATGGTAAAAAAAAGTCGGCTCATATTTAAGTCTGTTTATCCAGTTTACTGGTGCAATGATGCTAAGTAGCACTCAATAAACTCAGGTGAAAGTAACAGTGACCACACATTTCAAATGCTACATTATAGAAACACCATTTTCTTCCATTATCGTGAGGAAATTACTCCCTTTCCCAGAAGGGACACTTAGCAGTGTCCAAATGCAAGTGCTGCCAATCTAATGTTTTTTAGTGCTTGCAGTTCAGGTTTTGTGAAGAGACAGATATCAGTCTATTTAATTGATTGATTGATATTTTAAAACAATGGTGCCAAACCAATAAATGAATTTGCAAGATTTAGCATATGATTATTCCAAGGCAGTAAACCAGGTAGAAAGTTGGAAATTGCCTGGTCACCTTCTACATGGATTTGAAGGTATTTATGATATTACTAACCATTGTGATCAAAGTAATTTTTCTTTTAAGTCTCAGTTCCTGTACAGATATTGCTTTTGTAGTGAATATACAAAGTTGTTGAATGCAGGAAAATTGATCTGTAGACCAATTTCACCTCATATAATTTCTGTACTTATTCAAAGTATTATTGGCACAGTCTTTGTATCCTTCTTAAACACTGAATACTGCAGTGCATGGTGCAGACAAATTAATGTGGCCTTGGAACATTGGGGGAAGCTTGTATTTATTTCATGGGGCCAAGAAGGCTCATGGGGCTTTGGAAATTTGGCATGTCCATACCTTTACAGATGCACCCTGGAAAACATTCTATCTGGATGCATAACAGCTTGACACGACAATTGCTCTGCCCAGGACAGTGAGAAACTACAGAAAGTTGTGGGCACAGCTCAGGCCTCACGCAAGCCAACCTCCCATCCACGGACTCCATCCAGACTGCTCATAGCTGTGGAAAGGCTGCCAACATCAAAGACCCCTTCCATCCTTTTAATACACTTTTCCAACTTCTTCCATCAGGCAGAAGATACAGAAGCTTAAACACACATACCAACAGGTTCAAGAACAGCTTCTTCCCTGCTGCTATTAAACTTCTGAATGGGCCCCTCTAATTCCAAATCTAATGTTGACTTGCTTTTGTGTACCTCTTGTGCAGCCATACCTTGTATGCCTCGCTCTGTCTAAACACTCTCTGATCTGTATGTCCTTGTATATTATGATCTGCCTGTACTGCATGCAAAACAAAACTTTTCACTGTACTTGGGTATGTGACAACAATAAATCAAATCAAATCAGATTTGGCTTGTTGATGTTGGCACAGGCTTAAATGGGCCAGCTTTAGCTACAGCAGAGTAAACTGCAATAGGCCCAGAAAATTAGTATTGTTCTTGAACTCTTCAGCTTCGATATCATTCCCTAGAAATATTGGTTAATATTGTTGCAGTGATAGTCTTTAACTCATCAACAATTAACTGCTTGAAAAGGAATAAGACTTTAGGGCAGGGAATTTGCCACTGATTTGGAGATGGGCTCAGAGGTAGGAGGTAGAAGATAGAGGTAAAGGGTGTCACGGTGGCTCAGTGGTAGCTATACCTCACAGTGCTAGGGGCCGAGAGTTCGATTCCACACTCAGGCGACTTTCTGTGTGGAGTTTGCACGTTATCCCATGTCTTTGTGGGTTTCCATCAAGTGCTCTGGTTTCTTCCCTCAGTCCAAAGATGTGCAGATTTGGTGGATTGCCTTTGCTAAATTCCCTGTAGTGTCCAGGGGTGTGTAAGTTAGGTGAATTAACCACAGGAAATGCAGGGTTAAAGGGAAAATGCCAGGCTGGGATGCTTTTCGGACATGCATTATGGACCTGTTGGACCAACTGGCCTGTTTCCACACTGTAGAAATTATATGACTGGATAATAAAAAGAGAGGAGGGAATTTAGGATTTTGACATAGTTTCACCATCAGGAGGTATTACCAAAGGTGATAATGGCAGTGCTTGTTCCAACTCAATTAAAGGTAATTCATTGGTCACCTCATGGTCCTGCTTGCAGTGTCAGAGCAGGCCTTCCCTCCCCCTCATTGAATCCACCAATCTCAGTGAGGCAGCTTTATGCTCTGCCCCTTCACTTTCCACAGGATCCATAGCCCATGGAGGGGCCCAACAGCAGCAGCGGATGCTCTGATATCATTGCAGGAGGTTAAATCCTTCAGTTGATGGGACCCACCTGCCTTTGACACATGACACTTCTTCTGGTGGCCTACCAAGGGTGTCTCAATCTGGATGGGTCTTCTCCCTCTCCTTGCTGCATCAGCAGTGACCACCTCTAAATAATGCTTCTGCCAACCATGTGACCGGGCTCATGTGTCGCAAGGCAGTCTAAACTCAGTGGGATGGATGTCCTGGCAATGGTCTGTGAATTGGCTGCCACCAATGGAAACCCCTTTGTAGTCTCACTACCTGCCCACACAGAACTAGTGCCCGCATTTGATCCTGGTGATGGGATCCACAGTATTCCAGTACAATTCCAATTTGCACTTTCAATCAAAAGCTTCCAGGCCTCAAATGATTAATTGGCAATTTTGGGAAAAAGAGTACATTATCCATCAATTATAGACTGCAGTTTCTGTGCTGAATTTATGATTCTGATAGTCCAAATACAGCAGCTTGACCATAATATAGCACCATTAAACCAATGGCCTGAGTCCAAAGATGAAAAAACACACAATCAATTCATAGAAATTAAGTAAAAATTTACATTGTCAAACAACACTACAGGCTACTTAAACACGAAAGGCAAGCAGTTTTACAAAGAAACGGTCCTACATTACTTCAACACATATGCTGGAGTTGGCAAAGAAACATCTTCCTGAGATGACAGATGCTTTTCCGACAGAGCTGATTAATTTTCTTTACTGCTCCACACCTCTTCCTATGTTTCCTTATTTCACTGGTTTCCATCGCTGTACAGAACTGCAGCTAAGATCACCCAGAGAATGACTTACCCCACACCCACCGGCAGCACTATTTTTGGTCAACAGGCAGTCTGTGCATCTAGACAATATTATCAAAAGACCTTTTGAAAGCATCTGAACAAATTAGCTTCAAAACTATGAAAGTCCCATTAGCGCATTTTGAATAAATTTTAAATCACAGGAATCGTCATAAATTAGAGCTTCAGCCCATCAAATGATATTCAAGCATCACTGATGGATTCTTGGCTGCCAAAGGAATTAAGGGGAATGAAGGAAGGTGAACTGAGGTAGATCTTGCTGGATGGCAGGACAGATTCACAAGGCCAAATGACCTGTGCCTGTTCCTCTTTCTTATGTTCTAGAGTTTAAGATGATCTCTCTGTATTATGACAAAATTGCCCCAATTAAAATCACTGTCGGTTTCTTACCACCATCTTCATGAAGCGCTGCTAATTCTTGAGGAAATTCCTGGTGTTCTTTTGATGGAGATTCTTTCTGTTTAAATTAAAAATGAGTTATTTACTCATTCCATATACTTTGCAATCTTTAAGAAGAAAACTGAAAGTAATTCATTCAGATTTATTCAGAAGGATCTATGTGATGCAGCGATAGAAAGCCAACAGATAAAGTTCTTTCTCTTAATAACTACAATCTTCCACACACATTTGAATTTGCCTTTGTCATTCCCTCTCACCACCTTCTGATCTGCTCTGCACCATCCCTCTGCCTATCTGCCTGCCTGGACAGAATTCAGGAGCAATGCCCAAGTGCTGCTGAGGCTTTAACAGGAATGGTGCAATCTTGCACATTTACTGGTCTTACAGAAACAAAAACCTAACCTGACCACCATAATGTGCATAAAGTCCACGTCAACTGTCTAACTAGAACAGATTTAGTGTCATGTCCCCAGAATCTTTCCCTGGATCCTAATGTTGACATGTTCAACGTTTGACTCAAGTGAAATGCTTTTAAATCTAGACCTCTTTCCTGACACTTTCCAAAAGGATAGCAGTCACTGTGTGCCATATATATGCAATATGTTTCATTCAATTCAACCACCCATGTCTGCCACATGCATGGTAGTCACATAGATACAGACATTTTGATCATACTTCCACAACTGGGAATCCTTCCCCATATTCATCCATAACTCCAACTGCTCAGTAAAATTCACTCACTATTACATTGTATTGGGTCAATTCGGTATGAATACAATGTACTCAATTTGGTTAAACCACGAACGAAACTAGAAAAGGGGGACAACTAACAATAAGAAGGCTGTTCATTAATTTGGAACCTGAACTTTTCCCATTTGTTTAGTATTCACCAGTTCGGTGCTGCAGGGAGATGATGCCTTACGGCAGTAGATGAAGTACAAATGAATTTATCCACCTCAGGGATTATTAAATTCATAGGACCCAAATACCATTTTCAGGAAGTTCTAAAAGGGACAGAATCTGCAGTTTTCCTTCTAGGCTGACATAAGTGTGGCTGCATTTGGGGGTTTGAAGCAGCTGACCAAGCAAGTCAGAAAAAAAGAGCATTTATGGAACAAGTGCACCCTAATCGCCCCACAAGCAAAGTTGAGGCACTTTTTGTTGTCATTCCCACCTGTCTCCCACTAATTTTGACCGTCAGCAGCCGCCATATACACTCTTCCCATACATCGTCTGTTTACAAACAAGGTTTATTAAGGCATAAATGTTGGTTTAAAAGTTTTTACATGAGACGTGTTATGACCAGATAACGGATGAATCAGCTCTTTTTACACGCATTTTTCAACACCGCCTCAGTTTGGCATAAAGACTATTAATTCTATTTTAAAGGCTATATTTCACTCCACCGGCTGAAAAATGAACAAACCCATTATAAGAGATAGTAGGAGCTCCAGATGCTGGAGAATCTGAGATAACAAGATGTAGAGCTGGATGAACACAGCAGGCCAAGCAGCATCAGAGGAGCAGGAAAACTGACATTTCAGGCCTAGATTTCTGAAGAAGGGTCTAGGCCCGAAACGTTAGCCTTCCTGCTCCTCTGATGCTGCTTGGCCTGCTGTGTTCAACCAGCTCTACACCTTGTTACATCCAATAGCCAGTGATGTGGGTGGCAAGCGAAGCATTGGAATCATGTAGTCATGCAACAGTCAGTTAATTAAGGCCAAATGGCAGAACTCCAAGCAAACGGCTGGAGGTCGCATCAGGGACAAGCACAAAAGAGACAAATGCCAGTGAGATGCTAAGGGAATGCTGATAACCTGTGACATAAGGGAGGGTCTAGTGGAAAATGGCAGTGTGCAGTGCTGGGGAAGGCACTGAAATCTGGCAGCAAGCACAGCTTTTCAGTCTCAGTGGTCCTGAAGCACTCAAAGCCACGAGTAAATCAGTTTGATTCTTCACACATCAGGCCTGAGAAAAGGCAACCAAATCATCTAATCATCAGCAGTACAGAGGAATGCTCATGAACACCCCACAGTTCAACGTGTATCCCTGTGTGCCCTCTCCAGGCTGTCACTGAAACACTGGAGGTTCTCTTTCTGCAATGGCATAAGGCATTATTTCCATCTTAATAAAGAAAGCATGGATATAGGTGCCAGGTAAGGTGAGTGACACTGGGCACATTATAGGACTTGGCTTTGGTGCAGTAAAAGGTAAATTGACTTACTATATTTCTGTGAGAATGAGTGAGGAGTCCAGGGGTGACCTGGTGCCTCAGTGTTTAGAACTGCTGCCTCAACCTTGCTAGGTACCAGGCTTGAATTCCAGCCTCAGGTGACAGTCTACGTGGAGTTTGCACATTCTTCCCGTGTCTGCGTGGGTTTTCTCCCACAAAAAATATGTAGCTTAGGTGGACTGGCCATGTAAAAACTAAAAATTGCCCCACAGTGTTCAGGGATTTGTGGCTTAGCCATGATTATAAAAAGCCCAGCGTTACAGGGATGGAGTGGGTCTGATTCAGAGTGTCAGGGCAGACTCAGTGGGATGAACCTCCTCCTTCTGTACTGTATGGATTATATGAATGTATCATAGAACTGTGGGAGTGTATGTATGAGGCAAGTATGAAGGTGACTGCCAGGGATCACTGCCATCATGATAGCTTGAGGAATCTCATCCTGTAAAGTTTTAGTGGGCTACACATGAAGGCTGACAAGGTTGCCTGCAGGGACAGCATTACCATGAGGCACAGAGACTGTGGGTTCGTACTCAAATTGTTGATTAATTGTGGAACACAGCGATTATTCATTTTTTCACATTTTATCGGGAAGGACATCCATTCCCTGTGCGAACCGAAAATCTGCCACAGAGCCATTTAGCAATTACATATAGGCAAGTTACATCTTGGAAGATGTGAGACGAATAAAGATGATTTGGACCAATGCTGGTAGTGTAGTTGTAAATTTGTCCTTTGTCTAATTACAGTTTGTAGCAATCAAGATGCCACTTCAATACTGTTCCACTCCCACCTTCCCTGTGCCCTACAAATGTCATGCGCATTAAACCTCATGTCATAAGAATCTGTTGTGCCTCTGAGTAAACAGCAAATTCTTGTGGCAATGAAAAAAAAATCAAACTGCTCCCATTATGCTACAACAGCTGCATGCACAGATGTAACCTAGTTTGGGGACAAGGCATTATATTCTTGGTTTTAGTTCTAGACCACATCTACCCTTGTAGAAGGAAGTATGTTGTAAGTTTTTATGTTACCCATCCATTACAGATTGTTGACACACAGGCAGCCTCATGTGGAAAATCTCAGCTGGATCTGGGCTGTTTGGAAATTGACACAATAACAATGCACTTGAGTCAGCAATCTATCAGTGTCACACTGTCCCAGTCATCACCCGACATTGGCACAAACATTAAATGTGGAAGACCCACAAAAGATGCTCAGTCTTGTGATTTTCTGCTTCTGGAAGATATTAGCCTTGATTTTCCAATTCCAAACAACATCCGCATTGTAAATGACGGGCAGCCAATTCAGCAGTTGTAGGCCAGCAAACCAGTTCACTGTGCCCGAAGCTGACTGTGTACAGTTTAGGTGATTATTGGGTTGCTTGAATCATTTGCTTCTGTTTCCAGGAAATTTTGACCTTGTGTTGGTTAACTTAGGCAGGTAAATATTACCAGCAGAATGAATTTGAAAAGGCACCTGGCTTTGTTGATGGGCACAAATTAAAAAAGCGAAATGTTGCACCAAGTCATTAAGAATCAGATTTGATTGTTTCATACTGTTTGTGGTGCAAAGCTAGCCAATGGCCAAAAATATACAATTTTTGCTTCATTACAATAATTAGTGCGAGCTGGCTGTGCGTCTCATGACGTGGGGGTGCTGGTGTTGGACTGGGGTGGACAAGGTCGTGTGGCTTCTGACACCAGGTTATAGTCCAACAGGTTTATTTGAAATTAGAAGTTTTCGGAGTACTGCTCCTTCATCAGGTGAAGACATGTTCTGAGGAAAGGTCACCAGATTTGAAATGTTAATTCTGATTTTTCTTCACACATGCTGCTGAACTTGCTGAGCTTTTCCAGCAACTTCTGTTTTTGATAAAACCTAAAAGGCACTGCTTACTTTTAACAAGCCTATTCCTGTAGACCAGGGCTTCCAAACGGTGCTGCACAAGTTTAAAATGCATACGATGCTCCGGTGAAAAGAGCCACAAGATAAAGAAAAAGAACTAATTGACATTAAATCTACAGCTGTAAGGTGTGTGTGGAGTTTTACCCCAGACATTTACAGCCCTAATGCAGACATTCATCTTCAACATGCAACATGGTATGCTGTAAATGTCTGGCCACTTCTTGGCCCAAGTTTGGCTCTGTATGCCTGATTTGGAAACTGCCTTTGTCGCTGGAATGTCCATATATCTTGTAAACTGTCACTTGTGCCCATCAATGCTCTGCACTGCCTGCAGTAGCTTCCCAATATCAGTTGTGTAAAAGCCAACTGCAACAACAGTAGAATGAGGAGATTAAATGACACAAATAAATATATGGTTGTACAGCAGAGACAAGACAGTTACAAAGCTCTGTCCACTTTCAGTAAATGGCATTTCACATTATGTATACACCCAAATGAAACTTACAACAAAGGCCAAATTGTTTTCTTGTTTGGATTATCAAAGAAACAGTCAGTCAGTGAGAAACAGCTGAGACTGCGAATCACACAGGAGGGAGATGAGTGTCTTTGGGCTATCTTGAGGCTTCCAGGTCAATGGCCTCAGACCAAAGATAGTAAGGGCTGTTGATATCAATTACATATTTGCAAAATTTGCCGTGGGCATACTTTTACGCATACACAAGATGATATATGTAGGGCAATTACTCGTCTTGTCCGTTGTAGGCTCAAAAAGGAAGATAGTGGCATAGTATTAATGTCACTAGGCTAGAAATTCAGAACCCCAGCCTAATATTCTGAGAACATGGGTTCAATTCCCATCATGGCAGACAGCAAAGTTTGAAATTAATTTAAGGAAATGAAGAATTAAAAAAGCTAGTCTAATGGTAACCGCCACTTCAGCACGGTGGCTTAGTGGTTAGTATCACTGCCTCACAGCACCAGGGACCCGGGTTCAATTCCACCATTGGTCAACTGTCTGTGTGGAGTTTGCACCTTCTCTCCATGTCTCTGTGGGTTTCCTCCGGGTGCTCCGGTTTCCTCCCGCAGTCCAAAGATGTACAGGCTAGATGGATTGGTTGCGCTAAATTGCCCCGTAGTGTTCAGGGATGTGTAGTGTAGGTGGGTTATAAGGGGTTGGGTCTGGGTGGGATGCTCCAACGGTCGGTGTGGACTTGTTGGGCCGAAGGGCCTGTTTCCAAACTGGAGGGATTCTAATTCTAATTCTAATTGTTGTGGAAAACCACCTGGGTCACTGATGCCCTTTAAAACGCAATCTTCCATCCTCATGCAACTCAGGGCTCTCAGACATATGGTTGATTCTCAACTGCCCTGTGGAATGGGCAAATGCTGTCCTAGCCAGAGATGCCCCCATCTAACAATCAATTGGGCATGATCTTTTGGCAGCATCCCCCCAGCTGGTGGAGCATCTGCAGAGTTGTGCCAACCACAAACCCACAAAGCCATTCCTCCAACTGCAGCCAGTAATGGAAGAGTCATTGGGAAGTCCATCCACTTCTGGAACAATCAAAGGTGTTGAAGCTTTCCATCCTGAAGCTTTCACTGCATGGATTGTTGGCAGGTAAAAGGTGAAGGCGGCTGCTTCCATAACAGCCCCATCATCTCCTCACTCATTCCTTTCCTCTGCAGCCTGTCTATTCCAGCCCTCGAACCACCTTGCACTGTTCCCTGGAGCCCTCCGGCCTGGCCCAAGCACTACACCCGCACCTAACTTTCTCTTTGGCATTTTATGATAGGACACCAGGTGCAGTTCCAACAGTAGCCCCCGGTACAGGTGACAATGGGAGAAACTTTCTTCCAGATGGCAGCTGAAGTCTTGCCTTAAAAGGAATTAATGTGCTGAGTGCTGACTGACCATGAGATAATCAGTCAGAGTTGGGGACAGAATTAGCTCACCGAGTATTTTGCTGTGGATCCTACTACCCTGTTATAAGTCTAGACAAACAAGGCTGGTTGTAAGATTCGTACACAGATGGTTAAGATGTTATATGCACTTTCTAAGGCCATTTAAGGCAATGTAATAATTAAGGTGTGTGTGTGTATTCTGCTTCAAAATCAGTTCCGAAAAAGGGTTATAGCCGACTCAAAATGTTAACTCGGTTTCTCTCTCGACAAATTCTGCCAAACCTGCTAAGTTTCTCCAGTATTGTATGTGTTTTTTTTTCAGATTCCAACAGTATTTGGTAATTTTCTTTTCTTAAGTAGGGATGAGAGCAATGATCTCCCAATCTGTGAAAGAATGGAGTGCATATGGGATTTGGTATAGGTCAGTCATAACTGAATTATTAGGGAGAAAATTGCAAAATTCACGATTTTCTATCTAGAACCTTACCCTTTATTGGCCTGGGCTATCAAATATTTAATCCTTGAGGGTCAAGTTGTGTCATCAATTGAGCCACACAAATGCTCGGTGATCTAATCACTATCACTTAACATTCAATGATGTGCCTACTTCTGAATCCCATACAAAAATCAACATTCTTGGGGTTACTATTGACCAGAAAATCAACTGGACTTGCCATATAAATAAAGTGGCTACAATAGCAGTTTTGAAACTACGAATCCTGCAGCAAGTAACTCGCCTCCTGACTTCCCAAAGCCCGCTCACGATCTACAGGACACAAGTCAGGACTATGATGGAATACTGTCCACTTGCCTGGGTGGGTGCAACTCCAATAGTTCTCTTGGTATTAATCCAGGAAAAAAAAACAGCTAGCTTGATTGGCACATCCAAGAGCATCCAGTCCTTTCACACCTATGCTCAATACACACCGCTGCAACTATCTACAAGATGCACTGCAGAAATTCACCAAAAATTCATAGACAGCACCTTCTAAACCCACAACGACTTCCATCTAGAAAGACAAGGGCAGCAGAGACATAGGAACACCACCCCCTGCAAATTCCTCTTTAAGCCACTTACCATCTGACTGGGAAGTATATTGCTGTTCCTTCAGCATCGGTAGGTCAAAAGCCTAGAATTCCCCACCGAAGGGTATTGTGGGTTTATCTACAGTACATGGACTGCAGCGGTTCAAGAAGTCAGCTCACCACCAGCCTTTGAAGGGCAACTAGGGGCAGGTGATAAATGCTGGCCAGCCAGCATTGCCCACATCCCGCAAATAAATAAATAAATTTGAAAGAAGATGTCTAAATTCACCAACTCTTCACAGCAATTGAGCTGGTTTTCTCCAAAATTTTATAACTGAGAGCTGAATTTAAAAAACAAAGTTCTTCGAACTCTTTTGATCCATAGCCAGAAGGACAGTCTAAAGCAGCTGGCACTGATGTTGACCAAATACTATTTGAAAACAAGCCAGCCCGTGCAAACAGACTTACTGCTGAAGCCCTTATAGCCCAACTGGAATCCATCAGACACCGTTACTTGAACACCACATTGCCTCTAACTTAGTAACAACAATCACATCTGTCACCAGTCACCCAATGAAGTTCATTTACTATCACAATCTGTTACATGTAGAAGCTTCTACATTTTGAAGTCTTGTCATTATAGTTAAAAATATCAATTTAGAATTCAATCATCCAATTTCAATACCTGGGATCTTCTTGGATGATTTTAAAAATGAAACACAAGTTTCTTTAAGTCAGTGCAAACAGCTGACCTCAATTTAATCTGTCTTCCTGAAATGAAGGTAAGATAAACAAAGGCAGTATGAACTGAAATTAACATTTTCAAAAGGTATTTTAGCTTAGATATGTACCTCCTGTTTGATTTACACCTTTATGGGTAAGTTTAACATGGTGTAGATGAAAGAGTTGTCTGCAAATCATCCAGGTTGGAAAATAATGAGCCCCAACACAGAAAGACACAAATGAACTGTATTTCAAGTAATTACTTTGGCAGAGCAACTGAGAAAGAAAGATGGATTTTTAACAGGCACTAGAAAAACCCTGTTCTTTTGCCTTTTTTTTGGAATTTTGCTCAAATGACACAACTCCCAATATTAAGGCAAATTGGAAAAAAATCATCTAGTCACAGAGATCGCCAAAGATTTGCAATATTCAATGCTGCTGAGGATACAAGACATCAATTAAACAACTGTGATCTCAAGTTAAAACCTACATCTCAAGATCCTGCTAGGGACTTTTAAACTGCATTTTCTTTTATCTTTAAATCTGAATTGGATACTCTACTTTTTAAAACTTCAAACATGTTTGTGTCTATCTATAATATTGCATCCTCATTATTTATCTCATACTTAGCGAGTAATAAAATAGTTCTTCCTTTCATTCATGAAGTCTTATAATTCATTCTTTGTTCAATTTTAGTTTACGAACAAACTACATTTGTTTTGGAGTGAAGTATGGCAGCGTGGTAGATGTAATTTAAAATCCATGTTGCAACCAACTGAAGGGTTTACAAAGAGGTAGCCATTTCCCTTCTCCACACTCGGTCATATTAGCATATCAAAGCATTCAAATCCCAAGAAACTAGCAATACAAACTCCTACTAGCTAAGATAACAAAAGTGTGAAGCTGGATGGACACAGCAGGCCAAGCAGCATCTCAGGATCACAAAAGCTGACGTTCCAGGCCTAGACCCTTCATCAGAGAGGGGGATTGGGAGAGGGTTCTGGAATAAATAGGGAGAGAGGGGGAGGCGGACCGAAGATGGAGAGAAAAGAAGATAGGTGGAGAGGAGAGTATAGGTGGGGAGGTAGGGAGGGGATAGGTCAGTCCAGGGAGGACGGACAGGTCAAGGGGGCGGGATGAGGTTAGTAGGTGGGAAATGGAGGTGCGGCTTGAGGTGGGAGGAGGGGGATAGGTGAGAGGAAGAACAGGTTAGGGAGCCAGGCCAGCTCATCCCTGGCTCCCTAACCTGATCTTCCTTTCACCTATCCCCTCCTCCCACCTCAAGCCGCACCCCTATTTCCTACCTACTAACCTCATCCCACCCCCTTGACCTGTCCGTCCTCCCCGGACTGACCTATCCCCTCCCTACCTCCCCACCTATACTCTCCTCTCCACCTATCTTCTCCTCTATCCATCGTCGGTCCACCTCCTCCTCTCTCCCTGTTTATTTCAGAACCCTCTCCCCATCCCCCTCTCCCCCTCTCCCCCTCTCTGATGAAGGGCCCAGGCCCAAAACGTCAGCTTCTGTGCTCCTGAGATGCTGCTTGGCCTGCTATGTTCATCCAGCTTCACACTTTGTTATCTTGGATTCTCTAGCATCTGCAGTTCCCATTATCTCTACTCCTTCTAGCTGATGTCTTTCTTTCACTGAAAAAGTAACAAAGGATCAGTTTCTTCTGTTAGCAGTAGGAAATGTCCCTTCAATTGATGTAGAGTCATACAGAATGGAAAAAGACCCTTTGATGCAACTTGTCCATTCCAACCAGACATCTCAATCTGATCTAGTTCCATGTGCCTGCATTTGACCCATCTCTGTCTAAACCCTTCCTTTTGATATACTCATCCAGATGCCTTTTAAATGTTGCAATTGTACCCACCTCCACCACCTCCTCTGGCAGCTTATTCCATGCCAGCGCTACACTTTACATGAGTAAGTTACCCCTCTGACCTTTTTAAATCATTGCCCATTCACCTTAAACCGATGCCCCTTAGTTTTGAACTCCCCCACCCTAGGAAAAAGACCTTGGCTATTCACCCTATCCATGCCCCTCACGATTTTATAAAAAAAACTTCTCTCAGGTCACCCCTCAGCCTCTGACATTTCAGGCAAAAAAAATAGCCCCAGCTTATTCAGCCTCTTCCTATAGCTCAAATTTTCCGGTCCTCGCAACATCCTTGTAAATATCTTTCCTGCACCCTCTGAAGTTTAACAACTTATTTCCTCTGGAAGGACAACCAGAATTGTACACTGTTTTCCAAAAGTGGCCTCACCAAAGCTCTGTACAGCTACAACATCACATCCCAATTCTTATACTCAATGTTCTGACCAATGAACGCAAGCATGCTAAATGCCTTCTTCACCACCCTGTCTACTTGGCACTCCACTTTCAAGGAATTATGCACCTGCACCCTGGGTCTCTTTGTTCGGTAACATCTCCTCAGGCCCTACCATTAACTGTATAAGTCCTGCCCTGGTTTACTTTCCCAAATGCAACACCTCACATTTATCTAAATTAAACTGAAACTGCCACTCCTTGGCCATTGACTCATCTGATGAAGGTCATACTCTGAAACAATGTTCTTCGCTATGCATTGCACTACCTATTTTGATGTCATCTGAAATATTTACTAACTATGCCTCCAATATTCAAATCAAAATTGTTTATATAAAATGACAAAAGCAGTTGTCCCAGTACTGATCCTTGTGGCACAACAGTGGTCAGAGGCCTCTAGTTCGAAAAGCAACACCCTACCACCGCTCTTTGTCTCTTACTTTCAAGCCAATTTTGTTTCCAATTGGCTAGTTCCTTCTGGATCTGACCTTACTAACCACACTACCATGCAGAACCATGTTGAGCGCTTTGCTGAAGTCCACACAGACAATGTCTACCACTCTGCCGTCATCAAACTATGTCACCTCCCCAAAACCTCAATCAAGTTAGTGAGACACTATTTCCCAAACACTAAGCCATGTTGACAAATCCTAATATATGTAAATTCTGTCCCTCAGAATCCTCCCTAAAAGCTTACCCAACACTGATGCAAGGCTCACTCATCTACAATTCCTTGGCATTTCCTTCCTACCTTTCTTAAATCATGGCACCACATCAGCTAAACTGGGGGGGGGGGGGGGGGGGGGGGTGCTATAATATAATCCCGACAAGGTGATCATCCCTTTTTTATTTCTTAATTCCATCCATATAACTCCACTGGATGATCTCCCAGGAATATCCTCTCCAAGTACAGCCGTAATGTTATCCCTAACCAAAAATGCCCCTTAAATGAAATAAAATGTATCTGGATTTATCAGTCTTATCTCAGTTTCTGCCAAGCTCATCTGCCTTGGCTATTTACTTTGCTTCACTTAATCTACTGTACCAGCCCCAACATTTTCTCTTTTCTCACTATCACTTTCGTTCCCACCCCACACGCCACCCTCTTCCTAGTTGAAAGCCTCTTGAGTAGCACTAGCAAATGTCCCTGCATGGATATTGGTCCCCTTCCAATTCAGATGGAATCTGTCCTGCTTAAAAGGGTCATTTCTACCATTGAGGACATCTCAATGGCCCAAAAATGTGAATCTTTTCCCCATGCACCTGTTCCTCAGCCACAGCTTCACCTGGTCTATCCTCCTATTCCTGCTCTTATTAGCACATGGCACAGGGAGTAATCCAGATATTACTACCCTTTAAGTCCTGCTTTTTAACATCCTTAGTTTCCTGCATTCTCTCTACAGGACCTCATCACTTTCTCTACCTACACGTTTGGCACCAGTATGCACAACAACCTCCTCATTGTCACTCTCCTCATTTCAGAGACATCCAAGGGAGGCAACACACTATTGGTGACGTCTTGCTAAGGGCCTCAGAAATGTCAGTCTGTTTGTACCCAGAATAGCCAGACAGTCTCCATTTACAATGGATTGCTTGGAACCTGACATACCCCTCATTATAGTAGAGCTAGTCATCATACCAGAAACCTGACAGTCAGTGCTGTACACCCTCGAGACGCCATTCGCCCCTCCCCCCAACAATATACCAAACAACTTATCTGTTTGAGATGGGATGAGCCACAGGCATCACCTGCCTACCTCTGCTACAATTCCTTACAGTCAACCATCCAGGACTGTACCCGTGATGTCTCCACCTTCCTGAAACTGCCATTGATCACACTTCCTTATTCTTGGAAACTTCTCACTACCTATAACCACTGCTCCATCCGATCCATGCAGTCCAATAGGATTCATAACCGAACACACATCCTGCTGACAGTGTCCAATAATGACAAGTATATTCAAATAGAAGCTTAGTGACCTTGGCAACCACAGGAGGAACTGTCCCAGAACTTGACAGCCTTTGGAGTCAAGCTGGAACAGATGACATAGCTTTCAAGGTCTGATTGCATCCACTGTCTTACGCGTGTGATGAAACATGGAAACATAGAAGATAGGAGCAGGAGGAGGCCATTCGGCCCTTCAGGCCTGCTCCGCAATTCATCATGATTATTGCTGATCATCAAACTCAATTGCTTAATCCTGCATTAACCCCATAACCTTTGATCCCATTCACCCCCAAATGCTCTATATAATCACCTCTTGAATACATTCAATGTTTTGGCATCAATTACTTCCTGTGGTAATGAATTCCACAGGCTCACCTCTCTTTGGGTGAAGAAATGTCTCTTCATCTCAATCCTAAATTGGCTATCTTGAATCTTCAGACTGTGACTCTTGGTTCTGGTTACACCCACCATCCTCCCTGCAACTACCCTGTCTTGGCCTTTTAAGAATTCAATGTTTCTACGAGGACCCCCCCACCTCATTTGTCTGCATGCCAGTGAAAACAACACTAACTTAGTCAATATCTCCTCATATATCAGTCCCATCATCTCTAGAATCAGCCTGGTAAACCTTCGCTGCACTCCCTTCAGCATCCTTCCTCAGAAAAGGAGGTGAAAACTGCACACAATATTCCAGGTGTGGTCTCACCGAGACCCTGTATAACTGCAACAACACATCCTTGCTCCTGTACTTAAAACCTTTCACAATGAAAGCCAATATATCATTTGCCTTCTTTACTGCCTGCTGCACCTGCATGTTTACCTTCAGTGACTGGTACGCAAGGGCGCTCTGGTCCTGCTGCACACTCCCCTCTTCCAATTTACAGCCATTCAGCTAGTAATCTGCCTTCTTGATTTTGCTTCCAAAGTGAATAACCTCACATTTATCCAAATTACACTGCATCTGCCATTGATTTGCCCACTCACCCACCTGTCCAGATCACACTGAAGGATCTCTGCATCCTTGTCATAATTCACCCTCCCACCTACCTTGATGTCATCTGCAAACTTGGAGAAGTTACGTTTTGTTCCTTCATCCAAATCATTAATATATATTGTAAACAGCTGAGCTCCCAGCACCGATTCCTGTGGCACAGCACTTGTTACTGCCTGCCAATTTGAAAAGGAAGCATTAATTTCTACTCTTTCCTCTCTGCCAACCTGTTTTCTACCCATATCAATACACTTCTTCCAATCACGTGGTTTAATCATGCACAATAACCTCTTGTTTGGGACTTTGTCAATTGCTTTCATAAAATCCAAATAAACCTCCTCCTCAACTCTACTAGTTACATTGTCATAGAATTCCAACAGATTTATCAAGCATGGTTTCCCCTTCATAAATCCATGCTAGCTCTGTCTGATGCTGCCACCACTTTCTAAATGTTCTTCTATAAAGTCCTTGAAAATGGATTCAATAATTTTCCCCACTACCGATGTTAGGCCTACTGGTTTATAATTCCCTGTTTTCTCTCTACTTCCCTTTTTGAATGTTAGAGTGACATTAGCCACCCTCCATTCTGCAGGGACTGTTTCAGAGTATATACAGCCCATGACGATGACCACCAATGCATCCATTATTTCCAGACGACTTCCTTAGGTACTCTGAAATGCAGATTATCACACCCTGGGGACTTAGCTGTAATCAATCCCATTAATTTTCCCAGCACCATTTCTCTGGTCATACTGATCTCCCTCAACTATTCCCTCTCACTAAATCTTGCATTCTCCAACTTTTCTGGTATCTCATTGCATCCTCTTACGTGAAGACTGAACCAATGTATGTGTTCAGTTGCCGAGCTATTTCTTTGTCCTCTATTATACATTCCCCCATTTCTTTATGTAGGGGGCCTACATTTGTCTACATATAAATGGGCAGAAAATTTCTATATATACAAGCTCAGGCACCAATGCCTAAATCTCCATGACAACTGCTTCCAATTCTATATATGATCAGCTCTCTGATGTAGAAGATGGCTGCATGATACTTCTAATTTTGCGTGTAAATGTATGCCTAAGATGATAGTATATTTGATTACATAGGACATTTGCAGTTCATTCCTACATAAAGCTGCAATGCTGTATTTGTAAAGGGAAGGCTTCTAACTTTGCACGTGAAGAGAAGAGGCATTTTCTGCACAGCTCAGCTTGAAATGGGACAGTACAACAGACGAAGTAAAGCCAGAGAATTCAAGAAGAATATGAACCACTGCACCAGAAAAGAGGATACTGAAGTTAAAGAGCAAACAGTGCCCACAGGATCAGAAAGAGCTGAAGGAGTGGCCAATGTTGGATTGGTGGCCCTCCAAAAGGGAAATAATTGGGTTGCTTCCTTATCTTAACAGACTTTCACATGTACACCCTTCGCTCCTTCCTCCCATCCCTTGCAAATGACGGCGAAGAGGCAGAGAGTCGCAGCCTGCATGATTTCCCTGCCTTTCATTACTGCCGGAATGGAAGTGGAAATATTCATTGAGTAGGTGATGTAAGATCAAAAGGTGTCACTTTGGAGGAGGGTAGTGCAGTGGTGACTCTTCTCCCTTAGTACCACAAAGTGCCATTTTTAAATCCTCACCTTAGATTCCTGATTTTTGGAGCACTTCCTTCACCATAACTTTGACTTTCTCACTTCTGGTATTCTGCACTACCACAATTTTAACTTCCACTCCTTCTTGGGCTCAGGATTCTGCTGGAGACTGTTACGCATGGATGATTTTCTCTGATCCAGCAAACCAGAATGAGGATTCAGCAGTGTCAAATCAGCTGGCAGAAGCACTGCACTGTCCTCCTGCTGGAAGGAGGATGGAAATCCAGGCCAATTTCTTCACAATTGTATGGAAACACCAATTTTCAATCTGTCAGGCCATTTTCTCTCTGGGGCTCTAAACGCAATTCCATTGCAGTGACACAATCACAAAGCAGGAATGTGCACAAACATGCTATCAACTCAACAGAGGCAATTGAAAATTCATTGCTTGGAAACAAAGAAATATTTACACTTGTGGTTACATGGAGTGAGGTTGCTTCATATATCCTTTTATGCAAGTCTAGATTGAAAACAATTGTGGTGCCAAATTATTCACTGTTGCTTTCCAGTCCTCAGAACACCTCCTTTAATGTGCATTGTAGCCTCATAAGTTATTTTTCAATGTGACTTGTAAGATAATGTTGACAGAAACTGGTTTTGCTACCCACAGTCTTTAATATTGCTACAGGTTGTTTTGGTGTAAAATTGTCAAAAATTAATTCAGCTAATTGTTGGTTGTCTCTTTCACATCCTCACACTCACTTTTTTCCTCTTTGGAGGATAGCGACAAATGTTGGAAAGGCTAGTAGACTGATTATCAACTTGCTGAACCTTGTCGTCAACATTCATGAACACTACAGCCAATCAGTCCAACAGTGCGGCTTGAAACGTGAGTTCCTCTCTTGGAGGTAGGGCCGCCACTAACTGTGCCACAGACACCCTGTTGAGCCAAGAGATGAGGAAACATGGACAAAACAGCCTCATTCCTTTCCACCAGACAAGTGCCAGCCACTGACCATCCCCCTCAGAGCATGGGAATATCCCAACTGCATTTCCCCATCCAAGTCACACAGATCATCCTAACTTGGAAGGACACTTACATTCCTTCTCTATCAGTGGGTTAACATCCTGAAACTCAACCTCTAACAGCACCACGCTGTATAATAACATGGACTACAACTGTTTTAGAAGGTGGTCCACCACTTCCTCATGATCAATAAATGCTGCCCTTGCCAACTGCACTCTCAAGAATGAATTGAGAAAACAAAAATTAGCATTGCATTAACTTCAATTACTGTTCAGAATGGCTCCTTCTCGTGGCTTTCTTTGATGGGACAAACCCTCAAAGGACAATGGTCCAGTGCACAGTCCTTTCCACTTTCCTAAATTTGATCCTGAAAGAATTGCAACAGAAAGCTGCTAACCCATATTTATGGTTAGCCTATAGATTACAAATTCACCATGATTTTATTGAATGGCAGATCATACTGTAAGAGGCTGAGTTGCTGACTGAGTTCAAAATGCACCATGGTCTAAAAGTCATCTGGTTCAGTAATATCCTTTAGGAAAGGAAATCTGTACCCCAAAAAGGACTCAACGGACCAAAGGATTTCTTCTGAACTGTATGATTCTGTAATACTTACCTACTGTGAACGACTCGTGACCCCAGAAGTCTGACTCTTAACTGCCATCTGAAATGGCTTAGCAAGCCACTTCATTGCATAAACCACAACAGAACATGCGAAGAAAAGAAGAAAAGCTGGAGTAACCATCCCAAATGGATCTAGGCATGGGAAACAAAAAAAAAGCACACCTTGCCCAGTAGTCCATGAAAAGGCCCCCCTCAATAACTTTTGGGTAGTCAAGCCAAAACTGGGAAAGTTGCCCCAAGGACTAGCCAAGCAATAACATGACATAGTTAGAGTCAGTGAACCATACTTTACAGATTGAAGGAATGGCACTGGGAGTCAACAATATTGTTTCTGATGCCACAAAGTCTCAAGACATCAGGTCTAAAACAATAAAGGAATCCTCCTGCTAATTATTTATTGCCTTTCTCCTACTGATCAAATGGCACTCCTCTATTTGTACATCACTTGAAGAGTGGATAAAAAAAACACGGTTGGCTAGGGATCAGAAGGTACACTGGACAAAGTTTCAATATCTATCACCAATAGCAACTCAATAATACTGTCACTGAAATAATTAGCTGAATCCTGAAAGATATAACTGCTGACTCGGCCTATGGCAGATTTGACTTGATTTGATTTATTATTGTCACATGTACATGAGTACAGTGAAAAGTTTTGTTCTGCATGCAGTACAGGCAGATCATATCACATACTTACGGGGAGGCAATAGCCTAGTGGTGTTACCACTAGACTGGTAATCTAGAGACCCAGAAAATGTTCTGGGGACCCGGGTTCGAATCCTGTCATGGCAGATGATGAAATTTGAATTCAATAAAAATACCTAGAATTAAGAATCTTATGATGACCATTGCCGATTGTCAGGAAAAACCCATCTGGTTCACTACTGTCCTTTAGGGAAGGAAATTGCCATCCTTACCTGGTCTGGCCTACATCTGGCTCCGGATCCAAAGCAATGTAGTTGACTCTGAACTGCCCTCTGGGCAGTTAGGGATGGGCAATAAATGCTGCCTGGCCAGTGACACCCTCATCCCATTAAAGAATAAAGGAAGTGCATTGGGGTAATAGGGCAGAATGACAAATACAATATTACAGCTGCAGAGAAGGTGCAGATCAACCTGAAATTTTAAATTTCAGAGCTCCATTCAGAAGTCTAATAACAGCAACAAAGAAGTTGTTCTTGAATCTGTTGGTACGTGCGTTTGAGCTTTTGTATCTTTTGCCGAACAGAAGAGGTCAGAAGTGATTATAACTGCGGTGGGAGCGGCCCACCCACCCCAGGTCAGTTCTGCTGACTTGATTCACTTTGCCAATTATCAAGAAATGGCTGAAGATACTGAATGCTGTACAAACTGTTTTGACAATATTCCAGCTGTAGTTCTGACAATTCTTGCTCCAGAACAAAGTGTGTTCCTTGCCAAACTTCTCTAGCGCAGTTGCAGAACTGGCATTTACTTCGCAATGTGAAAACTTGTTTATGTATATGCTACCACGAAAAGCAGGGCCAGTTGCCACTCCTACGTCCTCACAATCATCAGCAAAATGATAAAAAGTGTTGTCAATCAGGCATTTATCCAGCAACAGCCGATCCACCAACACTCAGCTCAGATTTTATGTGGTATACTGCATCCATTGTACCCGGTGTGGCTTCCTCTACATTGGGGAAACCAAGCGGAGGCTTGCGGACCGCTTTGCAAAACACCTCTGCTCGGTTCGCAATAAACAACTACACCTCCCAGTCGCAAACCATTTCCACTCCCCCTCCCATTCTTTAGGTGACATGTCCATCATGGGCCTCCTGCAGTGCCACAATGATGCCACCCGAAGGTTGCAGGAACAGCAACTCATATTCCGCTTGGGAACCCTGCAGCCCAATGGTATCAATGTGGACTTCACCAGCTTCAAAATCTCCCCTTCCCCCACCGCATCCCAAAACCAGCCCAGTTCGTCCCCTCCCCACACTGCACCACACAACCAGCCCAGCTCTTCCCCTCCGCCCGCTGCATCCCAAAACCAGTCCAACCTGTCTCTGCCTCCCTAACCTGTTCTTTCTCGCACCCATCCCTTCCTCCCACCCCAAGCCGCACCTCCATCTCCAACCTACTAACCTCATCCCACCTCCTTGACCTGTCCATCTTCCCTGGGTTGACCTATCCCCTCCCTACCTCCCCACCTATACTCTCCTCTCCACCTATCTTCTTTTCTCTCCATCTTCGGTCCGCCTCCCCCTCTCTCCCTATTTATTCCAGAACCCCCACCCCATCCCCCTCTCTGATGAAGGGTCTAGACCCGAAACGTCAGCTTTTGTGTTCCTGAGATGCTGCTAGGCCTGCTGTGTTCGTCCAGCCTCACATTTTATTATCTTGGATTCTCCAGCATCTGCAGTTCCCATTATCTCAGATTTTACCAAGGCTACTTGACTCAAGATCTCATTACTGCCGCATTTGGAAAAAAGGGCTGATTTCCAGAGGTCAAATAAGTAACTAAGTTTGACATTAGGGCAGCATTAGGTGTAATATGCCATCAAGGAGACCTTACAAAATTAAAGTAACTGCTAATTAGGAAAATCTCTCCAAAGATTAGATTCCGACCTAGTACAAAAGGTGGACGGTCATGGTTGTTGGCGGATAGTCAGTTCAGACGGAGGACATTGCTGCAAACGTCCCTCAGGGTAACATACCAAAAAAACTTCATCTAGCCTAAGGCAGTAGTGGGATGTCTACTAATGAGTGAACAGTGTTTAGCAGTCTTTACAACTCCACAGATACGGAAAAATCCACAAGCAACAAGACCTGGACAACATTCAGATATAAGCTGATAAAGAGTAAATAACATGCATAATGCTCATGTGGCAGACAAAAGCTGGTTGTAACAAAGAGAGAGTTTAAGTGATTCACTTTGACATATTGCCATCACTGTATCTATGCCATCGATATCCTGGAAATTAGTATTGACCACCAATGTATCCTAAATCGCTCTATAATACTACGGCTACAAGAGCAGGTCAGAGGCTAGAAATTCTGCTTTGAGTAGTTCATCATAACCTCCTAAGGATGTTTACCTGCTGTAAGCCACAAGTCAGAAGAGTGATGAAATATTTTTCATGCCTAGATGAGTGCGGGGCAGTACTCATGAAGCTCAGCACAAAGCAGCACACTTAATTTGCACCACGTTAAAAACCTTAAACATTTCTTGTTGATGCCATCTTCAAGATGCACTACTGCAATTCACCAAGACTCCTTCAAAAGCACCAAACTCACTACCCCTGCCACTGAGAATGACTAAGGAACACCACCACCTCCAACTTCACCTCGGACTCACTCAACATCCTGACTTGGAACAAAATGCTCTTCCTTCCTGGCACTGTACCAAATTCTCAAAGTCCCTCGCTAACAGCACCGTATGTGTAATTAGGGATGAGCAATCCCTGGCCATCCAGTGACATCCTACACATAAATTTAAGAGAAGTTATAGCTGAGTGTCTGTTCCAAAGTTGTTGATACTAAAATGCAACCAATATTCAATTACTACGAGTGGTTGACTCTGCAAGCAGTTTCTCACTTGTAGATAATAAACATGCTTTGGGAAGTCATCATGAATTATACAAAACAGAATTCCCAGACTGACCCTCAAGCATCAATTTGTACTTTCAATGCAATTATGATTTTCAATAAGGATGTCTGGTTTCTTATGGCTACAGTTAATTTTATGCCTGGTTAAAATAAAGTCACTCAGTTCAGCTAACATTTGTGCACACAATTATTCGGAAGGGTGTAACATGAGGCTTATCTTTATCAAAACACTTTCCATTTAGAACTGCATTTTGTTTCTTAGTTACACAATCTACTTCATTATTAACGAATTGACAAAATTGTTTTGAATATCATGGAATTTTGGAGACATTGACTGCAGTGAAGCGACAAGTGGGTTTAATAGTACATGATCATGAAAGGAACTAAATGACCTATCAATAAGATGAGATGACGTAAGTAATTTTAAGTAACACAATCTAAAACAACAATTATTTAAAAGATTGAGTTGTGAAGAGGGAATAAGACAACAACCAAGGGCTATTTAAGTGAGTGGGCAAAAATCCGACAAAACAGACTACAATATAGGATAATGTGAAAGTGCCTATTTTGATAGAGAATAAAACAAAAGCATATTTAAAATGGTAAGAGAATGCAGAGTCTGAGATGCAGAAGGACCTGGGTGCCCTAGTGCATGAATCACAAAAGGTTATTATGCAAGTATAGCAGGCCGCTAGGAAAATAAGACAAATGTCATTGATTGTTCCAAGGAAAATGGAGTGCAAAAGCAGAGTGGTATGCTTCAGTTATACATGGTTCAGAAGAATCTAGAACTAGGGAAAGCTGTTTAAAAATAAAGGGATTGCTTGTGTAAAACAGAGAAGCATCAGAGGAGCAGGAAAGCTGAAGCTTCAGATCGTGACCCTTCTTTAGAAATTTCTTCAGAAATTTTCTGAAGAAGGGTCTCGACCTGAAACGACAGCTTTCCTGCTCCTCTGATGCTGCTGGCCTGCTGTGTTCATCCAGCTCTACACTTTGTTATCTCAGATTCTCCAGCATCAGCAGTTCCTACTATCTCTAAGACAGAGAAGTGGTCATTTTGTTTTCTCCCAGAGGGTCACGAGCCTTTGAAATCCATTCTTCAGAATGTAGTGCATAGACAGTCTTTGTATATTTTTAATCCAGAGGTAATTGGATCCTTGATAAGCAGGAGGGTAAAACTTTATCAGGAATAGGTGGGTATGTGGAATTATCAAATTGAATGCTGGAAGTTCCCTATGGGCTGAGTGGCCAACTCTTACACCTAATTGATATGTTTGCATTACAGGCATGTTATTAAAGAAAGCTTGTGCAGAAATTAAATACTCCATAAAATAAATCTGGAAATCTGAAATAAAACAGAAAATGCTGGCAACATCTGACCTGATAAATGGTTGAAATGTTAACATTGTTTCTCTTGACAAATGCTGCTTGAACGGTTGAGCATTTCCAGTTCTTTATGCTTTGAAATATTCAGATAGGTGACCTTAGTGTTAGGTTTTGGGTCTTTTTTTTTGAAAGAATGAGAGAAGAGACTTTTAGGGAGGCATTCCAGAACTTAAGACCTTACAAAATAAAATAAAGACCGGAATTAGAAATGCGCAGGAGTCTTGGAGCATATCAAGGAGATTATGGATGGGGTCAGAGGTGCTCAAAACTGGGCTCTGTGCCTTTCAAAGCCACTCTCGCATGTTTCAATGAGAAGTGTATTGGAACCAGATTTACAAAGTTGGTAAGCATCTATAAACAGTATGCACCTAGATCATGAATTCAGTATATTTGTAATGCTGCTTTAATGACAGCAGTTCCAGTTAGAAAGTCCAGGTTCCAGTCTATAACCTCACTTAACTTCATACAGTTGAACATCATTCTGTGACATGAAACACAGCTCATTGAATCCAGTTTGAGTAATCTAACAACCAGAAGTTTTGTCGCTGAATTCCAGCTATTCCTGAAATTCTAGGATTTTGGGTTAGTTTCAGACTTGAAATATTGAACCATGATGCTGAAGCTTTTCACCTTGCACTCATCAGGATTCAGAAAAACATAGAAATTAAGAGCAGGTGTAGGGTTGTTCAGTTCTTTGAGCCTGCTCCGCCATTCAATATGATCATGGCTGACCATCCAACTCAGTACCCTGTTCCTACTTTCTCCCCATATCCTTTGAGTGTTTTCAAGAAGGCATCAGATATAGCTCTTGGCTAAAGTAGTCAATGTTTTGGGCTCAAACCCTTTCTGAGGCGAAAAATTCCATAGGCTCACCATTCTCTGGGTGAAGTGATTTCTCCTCAACTCAGCCTTCAATGGCCTTTACTGGACCTTTAGACTGTGGGCCCTGGTTCTGGACTCCCCAGTCATTGGGAACATCCTTCTTACATTTACCCCGTTAGAGTTCCACAGATTTCTAAACCTTATTTTTTCTAAACTCCAGTGAACTTAATCCTAACCGATCCAGTCTCTCTTCATACATCAGTTTCTCCACCCCAGGAATCAGTCTGGTAAATCTTCGTTGTACTCCCTCCATGACCAGAACAACCTTCCTCAGATAAGGACGCCAAAACTGTACATAACATTCCAAGTTGGTCTCACCAAGGCCCTGCAGACTTCCTGCAGGACAGCATGGCAAAAATACCAAATATTACACAGGAAAAAATTAGACTGCTGATCTTTTTGGCCTGGAAATTTGCCATCATACTGGTAATTAAATTCATATACCACTTGATTGATTTATATGGTAGCCAAAACGTGGGGGATAGGCTAGATGTCCCAGTGACTGGCAGATGTTACGAAACAATACTTTCCCTCATGCTCTGCAACAGGCAGAGTTCTAACTGCACTCAATCAGCCCATGTTTGGGAAACACAGGCTGTATCCAACATTAGTTATGTGTCTCATATATGTAAATCAACACATATTCCCACACAGGGCACAGTCACTTTGAAAAAAAAACCTTCATGGGATCTGTGTATTACTGGGCCAGCCAGCATTTATTTACCCAGCTTAGCTATCCTTGAGTAGGTGATGGTGAGCTGCTTCCTGAACAACTACTTTCCATTTGCTGTAGACCCATAACACAATTAGGGAGGGAGTGCCAGGATTTTGACTCAGCAACACAGAAGAAACAATGGTATATTTCCGAGTCAGGATGGTCAATAGCTTGGAGAGAAACTTACCAGGTAGTGGGATGCAAGAATCAGTGATTCGGTCAATGCTAAGCAACAGCTGCTTGATAGCACTGTTGATGACACTTTCCATCACTTTACTGATGATTGAGAGTAGACTGATGGGGCTATAATTGGCTGGGTTGGATTTGTCCTGCTTTTTTGTGTACAAGGCTTTCCTGGGCCATTTTCCACATTGTCGGGTAGATGCCAGTGTTGCAGTTGTACTACAACAGCTTGGTTAGGAGTGTAACAATTTCTGGAGAACAATCTTCAGTACTATTATCGGAATGTTGTCAGGGCCCATAGTATCCAGTATCACTAATCATTTTGAGGGGTAAATCATATTGGCCGAAAACTGGCATCTGTAAGGCAGGGGACTTCTGCAGGGGGTTAATAGATCATCTGATTGGTACTTCTTGCTAAAGGCTGTGGCAAATGCTTTAACCTGATTTTTTGCTCTGTTATGCTGGGCCCTCCCATTGAGGGTGGGGTGATTGAGGAATCTCCTGTTCCAGTTCTTTGTAAACAAAATGAAAACATGTCTACATATTGTCAATACAGTGTGGAGGTTCAGGTCAGGCAGCATCAGAGGGGCAGGAAAGTCGGCATTTTGGGTCAGGACCCTTCACCACACATTATGCCTTTTTCAATCAAGCAAAACTTAGTGTCAACCAATGCGTGGTGCATTCCCCATGGCAATACTCTGACCAATCTGATGAATTGGCTTGCTTTTGTTTTATAAAACAAAAAGCTCAGCAGTTAGCTATATCTTCAATGCTCTATGGTAATACATCTACCAATCAGCACTCTCATCTCACTCAGTTTGAATTGCCCTTCCCTTGATCACTTGGCATTCCTGTGATACTGTCCTGATGAGTGCAAGACCAAAGGCTTCAACAATATGTCTCTCTTTCAGCAATATTCAAAGTTCGGCACTAAAAGTGACTGTTTCCAAACATGCTTAAAGTTTCAGTTTTTACAGAGAATGATCAAGCTTTTGTTGAAGCACTATTTTTGGTGACTCCAAACATTGCGCACAAGCCAGTTGCTTTCAGTTCCTAATTCATATGGTCTTTTACAGGCTGACTTCAGCTTTCTCTGAACATTGAAGGTGAATTGGTAAAATGAGACCAACATAGAGAAAGATGAGGATGATTGTCAGGGATCCCCCTTCCAAAAAGGCCACACTAACTCCTCCTTTGGAGATTTTCCTTTTGTTTCTTGTGTACATCAACTTGTCTTCAAGAAAGCGCAACTTGTGTCTGGGAAAATGTTTAAATGATGCGGCTGTCACAGATGACTAGCTCCTAACATGTGCAAGCTGTGAGATGAGGATGTGACAGTGCAGAGTGTGTGAAGTTGAATTCAAACAGGAGTATTAAATGACGGCCCTGATAGACAAAGTGATAACAAGTTGTGGAGCTGGACAAACATAGCAGGCCAAGCGGCATCTTAGGAGCAGGAAGGCTGATGTTTCGGGCGTAGACCCTTCATCGGAAAAGCTGGAGGGTAAGGGGGTTCTGAAATAAATAGGGAGAGAGGGGGAGATGGATTGAAGATGGATAGAGGAGAAGATAGATTCCTGATAGATAAAAATAGTTGGTTGCTGGGTAATGGAGATACAGTCAATTAAGTAGCTGGTGAGGCTAGTTGGTTGGATTTTGGCTAGTTAATTTGCACTCCTGACCTCTTCAACGTGTGTGAATTCGTTGTTCAAGGCTGTAGGCCTCTGGTCCTTCTTGAGGTGCAGGAACTCTCTTTTCTGTCCTCTCCTGCTTATTGTCAGGAATTGTTTATTCTTCCAAAGCACAATCTAAGCACTCTTCACAATGTGCTTCCTCTTCAAAAGGATTTAGGTAGTGAGATATTCTAATGATACAGATGCTAGTGTCTTGCAAGTAATCCACAGTGTAGGAGGCACTGACTGTGCACAGACATCATGGAAGTGAGCAGAGAGCTGGTGATGGCACCATTTGTGCAGTGCAATCTTAATTAATTGCTGATCTCAATTCCAGCATCAGTTTCCAGAAAGTCTCCGACGTAACTTCCATTGTGAAGTAAGGTCATGATGGATTTGATACAAGGATGTGATTAATAACTGAGTTGCTACCATTCCAGGTTTCACCGGCATGATCACCAAGTAGTAATTTACACAAGATATGATAGACAGTGGGGAATTTTGAATGAGCTCAAGGTGATGGTGAATACAGGGGCAAGGCAGAGTACATGTGAAAAACGTACAACTCCATGTTTCTCTCTCCATTGATGTTATGACCCACCTGAGTGCCTCCAGTATTTTCTACTTATAAACACTTACATATCTTTGGGGCTGACATGAATGGGAAGGAGTAATGATTCAAGTCAACCATCTCACAGCTCTATCACATTGACCAACACCATAGTGCTAGCTTTCGATGGTTCATGGGCCTGGAGGTCTTGGCATAGAAAATAGTAAATGCGTCCCTAAGAAATAATTTCATCAACAGTTCAAGATCTTCAGAATTAGGCAGTTACAAGGAAATGCAGCATTTTATTTGAAAATAAATGTTAATATCAATAATAGAATGTATTGAAAGGGAGCATTTGTTTGAAATATGGTGCTATAAAAATGGAATCCCCACTCTCTCATTTACCAATCTTCCTGTGATTTCCATGTACATCTCTCACATGTTAGTGCTTCACGATTGATTCGAGTTTCCTATTTCTGCTGTCTCATTATTTTAAAACGGAAAGTCAAACCACTTCCTTCTCCCTTGTCACAATCACACCTGATTTGGCTGTAATATAATAAATACTTGCATTGATGAAACTCCCTTCTCCTCCTATCTTTTGTAAACTGGTAACTAGGCCCACAATTTCATATTCTTCAAAGCAGAATCTGATTGGTTGGGTCCTGATAGCTCCTTTGGCTCCCCTGTTTATCTGTAGCCATTGCAACAGTTGTGCTAATTGATTCCTTCAATATATTTGCAAACAGGAAATTTTCACAATCCCAATGTGATTTAAACCGTTAGCATACATTTCCAGAGCAGTTAAAACATAGTGGCGATATTTGCTTCGAAAAACTGTGTAAGTGTTGCCATAGCGTGGATGGAAGTTACTTGTCAAAGTTATATTACTGTCTCTGTACTTTGAAGTTACTATCAGAATGTGAAAGATTGCAGCTAACACATTACTTCTGACAATACACAGAAAAGTCCTGTAGAGGACTTTTCTGTTTTGTCAGGAAGATCACAGTCAGAAGGAACAGTGTACGTTTAGGACACTTGTTATAGATTTTCCACTCGTGGGTAACATGTTACGGTCTGGTTTCTACGAATCAACAGCAAGCGCTTGTTTGACCTGCTTCCTCAATTGAAAACAATAAGTTCCCGGAATCAAAGAATCTGAGGCTTACCTTCCCACTAGATTTACAGCAAAACAACTTGCTGCTACTGCTGCCCATTCTCCAGACCCAATGCCAGATATCTGTCCGTGAAAAGCCTGTTGTCTGTAATACTGACGGCGAAACATTAAACCTTCAGCACTTAGTAACCCAATTGGTTTGAACTGAGCCCGGGTCTGCTGTTTGAACTTGTGCTTAGCATTTTGAGTTACCGTATGTACTGTAATGAGCACGCCTTCGTGAAGCTATCAAGCTGTTGAAGTCCCACCTACTCAGTCTTTAAAAGAAAAGAGCAGCTTAAAACAAAGCAAAGAAGAGACACAATAGCGAAGAGTCACTTTCATCCTTTTTGGAGGATGGATTTTAGAAATAAATTTCAATCTGTGGCTCGTTATTATACTATTCCTAATTGCAGGAAATAATCGTGGGAGGTGCCTGAAGATGTCGGTTTGTGAAAAGTAAATGCAATAACTATGAGAAAGGTATAGGGAATGTTAGCATTTCCGTTATCAGCCTATGGTTGTTACTGGTTCACTGGCCGTATGGGCGTTAAGTAAAAGGTACAGGGGGACTGTGCAGCACTGTTTACTGTTAGGTGTTACAATGTGAGTTCACGCTCATCCAGAAGCTTAGCAAGGATTAGAAGTTCATGGGTTAATATCAGATCAACAACGATGTAATATTTAGAGTAATGCAAGTTGCCCTTTCGCTGGACATACATAATCCAAAATGACCATGGAAAGGTTAAAGTTCAAGTGATCTGGAGTAACAGCGAAGGTTTGTTGCTGATTAATGATGCAATGAGTGGGTTCAGTTAGGTAATGTGCTATTTTTTCAGGTGACCACTACTTTTACCCCGAAATGACAAGGTGTAGAGCTGTTTAAACATAGCAGGCCAGGCAGCATCACAGCACCAGAAAAGCTGACGTTTCGACCCTTCTTCAGACCCTACTTTTATCCTCTGGCCTTTGCTATCTGAACCAGTTTGTGCTGCTGGGTATTAGCTGTTTGTGCTGAATTCTTCTTTGTCTTTGTTTTCTCTTGTGTTTAATGGTTGAGGATACACCAGGATAGAGTGTCTACAGGAGAGATGCTGTTTGATTTGATTAGATTTGATTCCCTACAGTGTGGAAACAGGCCCTTCGGCCCAACAAGTCCACACCGCCCCTTGAAGCATCCCACCCAGACCCATCCCCCTGTAACCCACACACCCTGAACACAATGGACAATTTAGCATGGCCAATCCACCTAGCCTACACATCTTTGGACTGTGGGAGGAAACCGGAGCACCCGGAGGAAACCCACGCAGACACAGGGAGAATGTGCAAACTCCACACAGACAGTCGCCCGAGGCTGGATTCGAACCTGGGTCCCTGGTGCTGTGAGGCTGCAGTGCTAACCACTGAGCCACCGTGCTGCCCTCTTAGATAACAAGGAGGTTTATGGCACCATAGCAAAAAGCAATATTTGGCCAGGCGTTATTACCTGGATCTTGGGGAACTGATACAGGTACAACTACTCACTCACAGCTAGAGTCAAACTGGTTGCCATGACTTCAGTAAAATGGGTGGAATCAATGTAATGTGATATTAACCCCTTCACAACCATTACTTTAAATAAAAGTTAAAACAATTGGACTCCAGTAAATTGCAGTGAAGATGTTTAGTGTTTGGGGAAATGCATTTTTACACAGTTGGCTTGCCATAGTCATATGATGTTTACCACTGCTGTAACATGTTTTAATATTACTTTAAGGCAGTGATTAAACACATTACTAGAGACACACGGGAAAGCAATGGATAGTTTGAGGGTGTCAGTGGTAGAGGTGGTGAAGAAGGAGAGATCTCCTGGAACAAAAGCCACTGTGGGTAACAAGGTACTGAATCTGAAAGGAAGCCTAAAGTGAAGTTGATATGGTACAAGAAACATTACAGGAAGTGGTAGTGAAGAAAAAAGACTTCCTGTATTAGGTATGTAGAAATCTGAGTTGAAGTTGAGGCAGGAGGAGGGATAAAAGTGAATGACTTGGGGCGGGGGGGGGGGGAGCGTAAGAAAAGAAAGATAAGAAATAATTGAATGTTAATACCCTATAAAATGTAGTATCTCAGTTACTGATGAGAAAGGGATCTAAGCATTTCATTCAGGCCAAGCAGCATCTTAGGAGCACAAAAGCTGACGTTTTGGGCCTAGACCCTTCGTCAGAAAAGCTTTTCTGACGAAGGGTCTAGGCCTGAAACGTCAGCTTTTGTGCTCCTAAGATGTTGCTTGGCCTGCTATGTTCATCCAGCTGCACGCTTTGTTATCTCGGATTCTCCAGCATGTGCAGTTCCCATTATCTCTAAGCATTTCATTCACCTCAGTTCACGAGAATGACAGGTTGCTATGTAGTGATCATTCTGTGGTGTTGCTGCTGTTTCCATGTTTTTGGAATGCTAAATTAATTGCATTTCAAATAATCTGAATAGGCACGGAGCTTCTCTCTATTATTAAATATACTATGATTTCTGATAAATTAAAAACCAGGAGAACTGCAGATGCTGTTAATTGGAGTCAAAAAAAAAGAAATTGCTGGAAAAGCTCAGCAGGTCTGGCAGCATCTGTGGAGAGAAATCAAAGTTAAAGTTTTGGTTTAAGTGACCCTTCTGAGGCTCTTTCCAGACCTGCTGAGCTTTTCCAGCAATTTCTATTTTTGTCCATGTTTTCTGGTGTTGCACACCTAGCTTAAAATGTCAGATACAAATTCCAAAATATGACAATTAAATTTTGCATTTCTGAGATCTACAAATGATTGTTTTTATGATGGCTATTTTGACTAAAGGGACTGCATAAATAAAATTCTTTTTTGGAAGGTACTGTCTACATTTTGTGACATTAAGATAGCATAAGAATAAAAAAGCAGATTGAGCAAAGTGAAAAACACTTTTAAGAGAAGTACCATGATTTTGATCACTCTAATTATAGTCTTGGCCATGTATCTCATGCCAAGTAAAATATTTACAGTGTTTAGCGTGCTCTATATGTTATCCCTTCAAAAGGCATGCAGATATTTTAAAGTAGAAAATGTGCAGAATTTGTACCCTAAATAACACAAGGTAGAACTGGACGAAATCAGGGAATGATGCTGAAGTGTTACTGAACTTATTCTCTGAAAGGGGCAAGATTGAAAGCAATTGAAATTTTGTGGTTTATAACAATAAGCAATAAATTTTGAATTCAATAGAATGAGGGAGGAAGAAGATCATTTTCAAAAATCCCCCATAATTCTATTGTGAGATGATAAGGAGCATTTGAACCAGAATGACCTTCAATCACAAGGATAGACTTAAACACCTTCTAATCTTCAACAACAACAATGATTGGCTGATGAAAAAGGGATCAGCATCCTTGAGGAAGAATGGGGGTAGTGGGAACACCATTAACAAGAAGTTTAACCAGTTAGGTCAACAACACGCCAGTCTATGTTCTTAAGGAAAAGGCATGAATTACTGATGTCTAGACCCATTAAAGATCATAAGACATAGGAGTGGAAGTAAGGCCATTTGGCCCATCGAGTCCACTCCACCATTTAATCATGGCTGATGGGCATTTCAACTCCACTTCCCTGCACTCTCCCCGTAGCCCTTGATTCCTTGTGAGATCAAGAATTTATCAGTCTCTGCCTTGAAGACGTTTAACGTCCCAGCCTCCACTGCGCTCCGTGGCAATGAATTCCACAGGCCCACCACTCTCTGGCTGAAGAAATGTCTCCTCATTTCCATTTTAAATTTATCCCCTCTAATTCTAAGGCTGTGGTCCTAGTCTCCCTGCCTAATGGAAACAACTACACAACGCCCACCCTTTCTAAGCCATACATTATCTTGTAAGTTTCTATTAGTTCTCCCCTCAACCTTCTAAACTCTAATGGCTACAATCCCAGGATCCTTAGCCGTTCATCATACGTTAAAGCTACCATTCCAGGGATCATCCGTGTGAATCTCCGCTGGACACGCTCCAGGGCTAGTATGTCCTTCCTGAGGTGTGGGGCCCAAAATTGGACACAGTATTCTAAATGGGGCCTAACTAGAGCTTTATAAAGTCTCAGAAGCACATCACTGTTTTTATATTCCAACCCTCTTGAGATAAACGACAACATTACATTCGCTTTCTTAATCACGGACACTACCTGCAAGTTAACCTTTAGAGAATCCTGGACCAACACTCCCAGACCCCTTTGTATTTCTGCTTTACGAATTTTCTCATCACTTGGAAAATAGTCCATGCCTGTATTCTTTTTTCCAAAGTGCAAAACCTTGCATTTGCTCACGTTGAATTTCATCAGCCATTTCCTCGACCACTCTCCTAAACTGTCTAAATCTTTCTGCCTTTCTATTATTTTCAAGGGACACATTGGGAAATGGATCAGGAGAGGAAGACATCAGTAAATGCAACCTTCCACTATGCTTTGTTAACTCAACATTTTCACAATAATTCAGAGAGCCTTCTCCTCGCCTGGCCAATGCTCTATAACAATGAAACAGAACAATAAATAAAAACAAAAAATTCTACTATTAAAATAGTTTGAAGGTCTTATTTGAGTGTTATCAATCTTCGATACCCCTCCTGAGCCATCTTTTAACATGCTGTATCCTCTATCCCTCGGCTTTGTTTCCCTTTTAACCGAATGCATGTGTGAGAGCGTTGGAGTATGTGACAGTTCATCATGTGCACTTGGGTTGTGCTAGAAATTATGGTCAATATCTCCACATTCACTCTCTAGTTAATGGAGGAACGCCATCCCATATATTGCAGAGTAAATTTTACATTATTCATTCCCAGCAACAAATTTACACAAGCAAAATAAATGAGCATATGACATAATACAAGTACATTTTTACTCTTTATTCAATTCTGATAGTAAAAGTTGCAAAGTTTTGCTACTAACTTGTGAATGTGAGTCCGTCTTCAAAGCATTAATTTGATGCGCTGAATGGCATGCTTATGTGTTGTATCTTTCTGTGAACTTCACTGTGTGTGCATTAATCCCACAATGTATTGAACACCATTAAAGAGGAAGCTGAAGAATATTTAGTGCCATTTGTCTCCATGTTTCTTTCGTATCCAAGCTGCCAGAGTGGGAGATTATATTAATCAAAACTGCCTAGCCTTGAATGACTTCCTGCAGCCACAGATCTGAGGCAACAGGAACTTGCAGATTGCAATAGCTTCAACAAAACAATGATCTTAGCCAAACAGCACATGATGTAATTAGATTCGGATCCCAGACAGTGTTTCTAGTCTCCCATTTTCATTCAAAAAGTAATTACTTCTCTTTTAGAGACAAACAATAACTGATATTTGGTGTGATTTTTAAAACCTGATGGACTAGACTGACTTAAAACAAGAAGAGCAGCTAAAGTATTGCAATACTTTAAGACCCAATTCAGGTTAGGGTCTTGTATCTGTCATGGCCTCAAATTTCCATTAAAAACATCAGCTGATCAATGTGGATGACATCCTTATTTTCCAAAGAGGATCCATCTGGAATACAGAGCACAACCTCTGTTTCCCGTTTTCTGTGTCCGTGTGTTGAGTTTATCAGAATCTGGCAACTGTGCTGGGAGAATTTTGCCCTGCAGCTTCAACTTGTGTAAAGTCATTCATCAACACATTTCTCAAAATCTTACCTAAAATTCCAGAGGGCTGTAGACAAATAACATTAGATTATAAGTTCATAGCATTCTCTGCTGAAGGGAAAGATAATGATGTGGTGATAATCTCGCTGGACTGGTAACTCAGAGACCCAGGATAATGGTCTGGAAATTTGGGATCAAATCCCACCATAGCAGCTGAAATAGAAATTTAAAATACAATTAATAAATCTAGAAAATATATAATTAATCTAAGTAATTATGGCCATTAAACTGACATGAATTGTTGTAAAACCCCATCGGGTCATTAACATCTCTTAGGGAAAAAAATCTAACATTCATTTTCAATCTGACTTACGTGTGATTCCAGACCGACAACAATGTGCTTGACTCTACCCTCTGAAATTGCCCGGCAAAAAAAAAACAGCTCAAGGGCAATCTGCTGGTATAAAGCCCATGTGAAAATATATTTTAAAATTCTGCTCAGCGGTTTCAGTCTCCCAAAAGACTATAAAGGTAGCTTTTATAGAGGTGTTCAAAATCATAAGGAGGTCTGGACAGAGTAGCTAGGGAGAAACTTTTATCGTTGCAACACTAAGGTGAATGGCAAAAAAAAATTGAAGACTTAACATTTGCACGCAATGTGGTGGCTAAGACGTGAAATGCACTACCTAAGAATATGGTTGAAGTAGATTTAATCATGACTTTCAAAAGAAAATTGAATAATTATCTAAAGAGGAAACATATAGCTATGGAGAAAGGGTAGGGGGAGTGGCCTACATGATTTTTTTTTCACAGGGTTAGAACTGACATCTAGATTGAATGGTCTGCTTCCACACTGTATCCACTCTGTGACTCTCAGGATGATCTTCATTGGAGTGTACTCTCTGAGTAGATTGATCTTTCGTAAGATTTATGTAATTTCATGTCATTTCCTGGTACTCTACATCCTTAGACTGGGAAGGAAAGTTATATGAAAGAAAGCTTTGGCATACTAGTGATTAAGATCTGGAATGCACTGCCTGAAAGTGTGATCTAAACAATCAGTACTTTCAAAAGGGGGTGAGACTGTTATTTGAAAAGTAACAGTATGTGGGATTACAGAGAGAAAGCAGGAGAATTACTTTATGAGAAATGCTCATTTGGAGAGCCAGTGCAGACATGATGGGCTGAATAGCTTTCCCCCGTGTTGTAATAATTCTTTGATTCTGTTGCAGAATACAGCAAAGTTTTCTTTCTCTGCGTCACTTCTCTTCACTCTGGGTGGTAAGGTAGCTTAGTGGTTAGCACTGCTGCCTCACAGTTTCAGGGGCCCAGGTTTGATTCCAGCCTTGGGTGACTCTGTGGAGTTTGCACGTTCTCCCTGTGTCTGTGAAGGTTTCCTCCCACAGGCCAAGGTAGGCAGGTTAGTTGAATTGGTCATGATAATTGCACTGTAGTGTCCAATAATATGCATGTGAGGTGGAAAGATATCGGAAATGTGGGGTTACCCTTGAAAGGAGTGGCAGGCTGAGTCTGGGTAGTATGCTGTTCAGATGGCTGAATGGCCCCTTCCCACACTGTAGGGATTCTAATTAACATCCTGTACATCTTCGTCCTTCCTTTTGAGGTTCAAATTTCTCAGTGAATAAGGAGTATCATGATGTGATGGTCAAGGTGGTATTGACTGTCCAGATGTACATTTCACTATAGCAAATCCACCTACTAGGCCATGCTATTTTAGTGTCTTGAGTACTATTTGTTTCAAGTCAAACTTAAGAGTTAAAGTTAGAGTTAGTATTAAATGTGGACGTAGTTAAGATAAAGTGAAATTAAATGAATTGAGTGAAGGTTGAAGTTGTTAAATGAAGTAATAAGTAAAAGTTGCAAGGAATTATGTTTTATATTGAGTATTAGTACCTAAAGAGTTAAACAAAGGAGGGTTTGTTCAATTAAAGTCTGACTCTTTTGCCTATCAGTGAGAATTAGAAAACTTTGAAAGCAGGAATCTGGCAAGTGTATGTGTCACCGGAAAGGGATTAAGAAAGTTGATGAAATGATCCCCCAGTTCTGGCATTCCTTTTATCAGTGTTCCTGCAGTGATCAATTACATCAACACAATTTGAGGGCGCAGCCCGCATATTTCATGTTTGAGTTATGAAATGGTTATACAGCAGAAGCTGACCATTGGATTCTAGTAGATATAAAAAGCTGTTGGAGAGTGTTAGACAATATTTAAGCTTTATGTAAATTCTAAATACCACTATATCCTTGCACATGCATCATCCTAGGGCAGATCTTTGCCATACCTCTGACTAATTGTTTATGGATCCCAGATGTCTGATGAGGGATTTTATTGTTTTCTATTTTCCATGTTGCTGAATGTCCTGCAGTTATCCTTTCAACTGTGGTGAAAATATTCAATCCCAATATAAAATTCAATGACCAAGTGTTATGATCAGGTGAGGAGACATAAATTGGGTCCCTTATTTTCAACCTCCTTTGTTGGTCATAACAAAAGTTTAAAGCGTTTTTAGCGCACAGGTATACATTTGAATTGGGGAAAGGGAGTTAACTGTTTTCGCTGTTGTAGTAGCCAAAGTCCTAGAGGACCATTCTTTCCTAGAGAGAGATGACTAGTGGTGAGTTTAACCTGAAGGTCACCACAGCTCAAGGGGCAAGGTTCAGAAGATGGGACCTTAATGATGACCTCAGCCAGTGTGGGAATTGAATTCACATTGTTGGTGTTGCTCTACATCAGAGACCAGCCATCCAGCCAATTGAACTAACTGATTCCCTGTCTTGTACTGTAAACAATAAGGAAGCAATTTTCTTGTGTGATAATAGAGCAAGTTTGAGAGGCAAACACAGAAGGAAAGATTTCTTTTTACCTGTTTCACTTCTGCAGTTTAAAATCTATCTCCACGACATCTACCACAGAGAGAACTTCTTATAATAGGCAGCATGTTGTATACACTGTCAGTAGGCAACGCTTTATTTGCATTATCTGAAAATTCTTCTGATGGTGCAAATCACATTGCAGAGGGGACAGTATGAGCCTCTTCCAGGATGGGGTTGACTTTTACTTCAGATTTGGATTAAATGTTAATTTTAGTTCAGGCATTTTTTTTGTCTGATCCTTGTTGGTTTCATGAAAGTTGGCCAACCTTTGTGAGTTAATTGATCCCTCAGACCATTTTAAGTCAGTGATTTTGGTCCTTTATAAATATATTTCAGTCCATGAAAATTCCAGGTTTTAAATTGATGGAAGGAACTCACAGTCAGTAGTCTAAATTTAATGTCATTGTGATACCAAGAAATTTGCAAGTAAAAACCAGGAAGTGCTGGAGAATCTCAACAGCTTTGACAGCTTCAGTGGAGTTCGAAACAGGCAGAGAGCAATACTGGGAGAAACTTTCTCATCTCAGCGTCAGTCCTTCATTCTCCCATGGTGGAGAAGGCATAGTGAGTGTAAGGGCAAGGCAGAATGGGGAGTGTTCCTTGAAGAAAGTGCTATGATGGCCTCATGAGAGGCAGAGTGACATAGTTTGTTGTGGAGGTGCAAAGGACCAAGAGTGTCAAAGTTCAGTATGAAGACATGAAGGATCATGAATGGTGGTTTGGGCTGCATGTAAAGTCTGAGTACGGGGGATGGATGGTAAGAGCTGGAGGGTTTTTGAAAATGTAATTAGTTTGTAAAACTTTTCAATAAAAGGCTGAAGCACTGTGGCAGGCCTACAGCTGTTCTGCCTCTGTACCTGCCAGCCTCTGCACTATTTCTGGGGTAACCTGTCAAGAATCCCAGTTTCACCTGTACTCCTGGAACAAAAATCTGAAGTTCTGGGGTTTCTTCCTTGGGCCAGGTTTGCAAACCAGTAATTGGCTGAACACCGCATACCCAGCCTACAAGTGAAGATTCAGGCCAATGGGAGTGGAACTATAAAGGGCCACAGGGTGATGTGGAGGGAAATATGTTGGTATAGAGGAATGAGTGGTCATAGAAGGTGGGTGGAGAATCTTTCTGATTCATTTACAAAGTTAGACAGGGCTTTGGTTCAACATGCTTTGGAAGGATATTACTAATTTGGAGAGGGCTCAGAAAAGATTTACCAGGGTGTTGCCAGGATTGGAGGATGTGAGTTGTCAGAATAGGCTGGGACATTTTTCACTGGAGTATAGGAGATTGAGGGATTATCAAATAGAGGTTTGTCAAATGATGAGGGCCATAGATAAGGTAAATAACAAAGGCCTTTTCCCAAGGGTAGATGACTTCAAAACTAGGGGACCTATTTTTATGGTGAGAGGAGAAAGATTTAAAAGGGAATTGAAGGGCAGCATTTTCATGCAGAGGGTGGTTCACATGTGAAATGAGCTGCCATATGAAATGGTAGATGCAGGTACAGTTACAACATTTAAAGGATACTTGGATAGGCGCAAGAATCAAAAAGGTTTAGAGGGATACGGACCAAATTCAGGCAAGTAGAACGAGTTGAGTTTGGGAAATTTGGTCAGCGTGGATGAGTTGGACCAAAGGGTCTGTCTCCATGTTGCATGACTCTATTACTCTATATTAACTGAAAATGGCACCTCTGACAGTGCAGCATTTCCTCAGCACTCATCAAATTTGTGTTTACATCTCTACAAAGGTACCGTATTGGATGTCTGTATCAGAGGTAGGAGTACTGTTTCTGAGCTACAGCTGACTCTGTGAAAAAGCCCAATTACGTTGCTTTGTGTAAGTACCCTTTGACATAATTAATCAGATGAGTCCAGGGATACTGCTTAACACGAGGCAAACTTAAGACCAAGTTTGTATTCAACAGAAGGTCACCACATGAACTGAATAGTGTAGTGATCAGGGAGGATAGTTTTCATTTATATAGAGGACAAAAAAAATCCCATATTGTCATAAGCATCAACATTGCTTTATTTCTGTATCCAGCATATTTGTAATGTGTTTAATCTACTCTCCATGATAAGACAACTATTCAGACTCCAAGCTTAGGAGTTCAACAACGGACCGCGAAGGACAAAACCTTTTAGCTGTATTTTCTTGCTAGATTTTGAGCTCTTTCTTATACCTCTCTTTGGCTTCTACATTATTTAAGGCTACGTAAGAGTTAAATATCAAATCTGCTGTCAGGAGCTACAGTATTGTGGAGAATATGGGAGTTAGCAATGCATCCTATTGATAACAGCATGTACAGCCAGTAAGTTCTGAACGTTAGTTTGTCTTAGTTACCAAGCCTCAAGACAAGGAAAGGTTTGGATTATAGAAATTAAGTTTTTGAAATCATATAAAATGTTTAGTATAACATTACAGTCTGGCAGGATTAAATAACTCCATGTGCAGAAGACTATGCAAAACAAGTGTATTTGACCTTTGTACATGTAGGGTGGTAACAAAGACAATTACCATTAACATGCTAGTGTTACCAGAAACGTAACTGTAGCTGACTTGATTTAGACAAAGCCATCAGAGATAGGAGCAGAAGTAGGCCATTCAGCCCCTCAGGCCTGCTGCGAAATTTAATCATTCCTCAGCAAGATCATCAGTAAATGTTATAGCCACATGGAACAAATAGATTCCAGGCTGGATCCTCGATCAGTGATGAAATAATTTAATTTTAGGCAGGGTGCAGTTGGACTGCTGAAATATGGCTGTAATATTCCACCATGTTTAGAGTATTGCGAATGCATTGGGATCAAGCAACTTCCTTCAAGTGCTTTCCTTAGTATTTCTATTAGATTACTTCTTGTTTGCAAAGGAAATTGCATATATATATATGCAATATTATTATGCATGAGTTTTTTTTTGAGGGGCAACCATTCTTAACAATTCTGGTAATCATGTACCAAGGACATGTTAACCTCAAGGTTAATATTTACTTAAGTGTGGTTGCTGTGATGACACCAGCATTTAGCATTGCACCCTGTCTCTAGCATGTGACAAGAAACTTCTGTAATCGAGTCAATGAAAAATCAGGCACGGTGTGTGTGCATTTTTATAGAGACCAATATGAACATATGTTGAGCTTTAATTTCAGCACCTTTTGACTTTTCAAGGCATCTTGACTCTTATGTGTATTTCAAAGATATCTACCAAAATTTTAGGTAACCATCCAAATAGATTATTTCAAAAATTGACCGGAAGAGGAGAAAGACAAAGACAAAGACAAAGACAACCATTAGACCTGCTTCAATTTATATATGCAGTAAGACCCTGAAATTATCATTGGTGACATTGGCCTTAAGTCATTCCAGGATTTTTACTTTGTTATGTCCAGGTGAGGAGGGGTACTCCTCTCCCATCTTTTTATTCTCTAGAATAGGTTACAACTTTTTTACAGCATAGCTACATCATACTTCAATTAATATGTAGTTCATTTGACCAAAATGAAGGAGTAATTACAAAGTTTTAATGAGTGAAAGAGAAAGGAATTTTATTGTCCAATAACCCCAATGAAAAAAATAAATTGCAATATCAAACATAGATGCAAGCACAGGAATAGGTTAATTAAATGGGACAGTGTTTAATACACAAGGAAAGATTAAAAAAAACAGAAAATATTGGAGAAGCACAGCAAGTTAAAAGATGAAAAAAGCCCAGAAAATACTGGAGAAACCCAGCAGGTCAGATTCTGCCTGACCACCAGCGTCTGCAAGCTTCTCTCCAAACCCCTCACCATCCCCATTTGGAAATATATTGCTGTTCCTTCAGTTTCACTGGGTCATAATCCAGGAAAGCTCTCTTTAATGGCATTGTCGGTGTACCTACACTAAATGGATTGGAGTGGTTCAAGAAGGCATCTCACCATCAACTTCTCAAGGCCAACCAGCAAGGTTAATAAATGCTAACCTGATCAGTGATGTCCACAACCCATAAATCAATAAAAAAAAGTCTGGAACAAATGCTTCACAAAGAAAAATGTAGCTGAATAACAGGCTTCCTTTAAGCAGGGGATGATTTGAATCATTTTCCCTCAAAGTCAAGGCATTTACCCTCTAAAGTGAGCAGGAGGGCAAATAAATCCAGAGGCCCCTGAATGCAGATAGAGATAGAAATCCAAATAAATAAGAAAAAGTATGTTAATGATATATCAGATAGAAAATGCAAAGCATCAGTGCAAACACAACTTACAATGAGTTTCAATAGCTTTCTTTATAAACCTATTGCAATTCCTTCCTCGGTCTTTTGTTGTAAATTTGATCTTTTCCCAATTCATCCCACAGTCAAAAATAAAGTAAAATTAAAAGATGCAGAGCCTTCACACCATCCTTAGAGAACCCTCATGGAACATCTCCACTCCACATGTGGGGCATTTCTATACTTCAGTGTTGCACCTCATAATGTGACAGCAACTATCTTTGTAATGTTGCAGTAAGGACACTGCACTCAGTAACACATATCCAGCCCATGGACTGGTCCAATCTGCTTGTCTGGGCTGTTTACTTGCTCTCTTAGTGTTCACCCACACTGAACCTACTTGGGTGCTCAAACCACGCCTGTCTTGCCATTTATGTCCCTGCCTTTTTGCATATTGCCCTCAGCTAGAGATACTAGGTTCACAATGCTTCTTCTGAAGGTCTAGGCCCGAAACGTCAGCCTTCCTGCTCCTCTGATGCTGCTTGGCCTGCTGTGTTCATCCAGCTCTACACCTTGTTATCTCAGAGTCTCCAGCATCTGCAGTTCCTACTATCTTGGAATAAAGGGAGATAACCTTTGGTTTTCAGGACGTCCCAGCAGAACAAATCAAGGCAGCCTCCAATACCAGTCCAGGAGCCTGGACACAGTCAGTCTGCTATTCAGGACTGTCAGAGTCGGAATACTGTCCTCGTAAATGATGAGGAATCAAATATTAGGCAGCACATCACCTGTCTTGACTCGTTCTGTCCTATTGTGGGTTGTTTTCATAGAATCCTTACAGTGCAGAAGCAGACCATTCAGCCCATTGAGTCGACACCACCTCTCCTCTGAGCATCCTACCTGACCTACCACTCTCTCCTGTCCCTGTAATCCTGCATTTCCCATGGCTAATCGACCTAACCTGCATATTCTTGGATACTATAGGCAATTTAGCATGGCCAATCCACCTCATCTGCGCCTCTTTGGACAGTAGGTAGAAACCCATGTAGACACAGGGAGAATGTGCAACCTCCACAGATACAGGCACCCAAGGCTGAAATCGAGAATGGGTCCCTGGCCCTATGAGCCAGCAGTGCTAACTATTAATGCAATTCTATATTATAGAATGAATGAAATACGTTAAAAGAAGCCAAAATAGCGGTGTATTAGATAACCACTCTCAATCTTTTAATCATTCTCGGCCTCATCAGCTTGCTTGATTGGCACCACATCCAAGAGCATACAGTCCCTCCATTGATGCTCCATAGTGGCAGTATGGGCTATCGACAAGATGTACTGCAGAAAGCCAACAAAGATCCTTAAACAGCACCTTCCAAACCCATGACCACTTACATCGAGAAGGATGAGGGCAGCAGATACCCGGGAGCACCATCACCTGCAAGTTCCTCTCCAAGTCACTCATTATCCTGGCTTGGAATATCACTGTTCCCTCAGTGCCGCTGAGTCAAAATCCTGAAATTCCCTCCCTAAAGAAAATTGGGGGTAAATCTACAGCATGTGGACTGCAGCTGACCTAACCTTCTTAAAGGCAACTAGGAACAGAGAATGTACAAGTCTGAAAAGTGAATTTTTTAAAAAATCCTTTTTAATACTCTAAAACAAGTAGGGGACTACTTTATTAATTAAATAGTTTAGCATAGTTCAACATGGCAGACAATAAAACTTTAAATCACAATAACAATACTTTGGTATTGCATCCCTTAAATGTTTCAATCAGTCAACCCCTCCTCTACCTCTGTTTTCCATCGTCATCTCCAATGGCTAGTAGAAGATGCACATGGACTTTTTTGCATCAAAAGTAGAGAACATCCCTTCAGCTGTCTCATCTACATTCCTCCTCCTGCCCCCTCCTTGACCTTGTGCAAAGTTCCCACCCCCTGAAGCTTAATCATGCTTTACTCGCTTTCATATTTCTCCACATTCCCATGTGAAACTCTTCTTGTCTCTGTGAACCACTTCCTGCTGTCTTGACCTCTTTTTCACTTAACTGCCATATTTTTCTTCTGGGCCCCCATGTTAATTAACTTTGTAAATCACTCCCACCACTTGAAAATCATGCTTCCACATTCAGTAAAAGAAATGAGCTTTTACTCCTCTGATTAATGGAAGTACTGCCTCATCTCCTTTTCCTGTTAAAACCCTTAAAGAATTGTTGGATTCAAATCTATGCACACCTTTCCACAGTTCCATGTTGGATCTTCCAATCAGGTTTCTTCCTCTACTACAGCATGGAAAAAATAATCAAAGCCGCAAATCAGATCCTCTCTAACTTCTTTCCTGCTGTATTAATTCTTTTCAACATTTCTGATGCTATTCAATAGTCAAGTATACCGTGTACACCACAAATTTCATTCCTTGCCCTGGTTGTTCAGCCACTTCCAGAAGCTAGGCAAAAATAGCTTCGTACTTGACCTTCCATCATGAGTGTGGACATGAGAAGTGTCATATCATCCATGATTCTATTGAATGGTGGATGAGACTTGGGGAGCTGAACAGCTGTCCCTGTTCCTGTTTCTTGTGTGCTTCAGAAGATTATGCTCCTTTGCAACATAATTTGTCCACCTGTCTCTAGCCTTGCCTCAGTGTGCTTGCTGTTGAAACCCTGAGTGGTCAATAAATAAAATTCACGAGGATGTATTTGTAAAGATTATTTATTTGCCAAATATGCTTTACATTGTTATACAAGTTAAAATGTACCTCCATAAGCTGAATCTTATCATTGAATCGAGATTATGCTCTAGAGAATTATAACAATATTTTTATACTTTTAGATGAAATTGCATTTGGTTTATCAAAGAATATGGTTAGAGGTTTTCTACAAATACAAAGCCCAGGAAATCATCACAGTTTCATTCACAGGCTCATAATTGGGAGAATGGTCTGGGTGGGAGGTTGTTCAGAGGAGCGGTGTGGACTTGTTAGGCCGAATGGTCTGTTTCCACCCAGTAGAGATTCTACGACTATCAGAGATAATGGGAACTGCAGATGCTGGAGATTCCAAGATAATAAAATGTGAGGCTGGATGAACACAGCAGGCCAAGCAGCATCTCAGGAGCACAAAAGCTGACGTTTCGGGCCTAGACCCTTCATCAGAGAGGGGGATGGGGGGAGGGAACTGGAATAAATAGGGAGAGAGGGGGAGGCGGACCGAAGATGGAGAGTAAAGAAGATAGGTGGAGAGGGTGTAGGTGGGGAGGTAGGGAGGGGATAGGTCAGTCCAGGGAAGACGGACAGGTCAAGGAGGTGGGATGAGGTTAGTAGGTAGCTGGGGGTGCGGCTTGGGGTGGGAGGAAGGGATGGGATTTCCATCCCCACCCCTGTCTGCTTTCCGGAGAGACCACTCTCTCCGTGACTCCCTTGTTCGCTCCACACTGCCCTCCAACCCCACCACACCCGGCACCTTCCCCTGCAACCGCAGGAAATGCTACACTTGTCCCCACACCTCCTCCCTCACCCCCATCCCAGGCCCCAAGATGACATTCCACATTAAGCAGAGGTTCACCTGCACATCTGCCAATGTGGTATACTGCATCCACTGTACCCGGTGCGGCTTTCTCTACATTGGGGAAACCAAGCGGAGGCTTGGGGACCGCTTTGCAGAACACCTCCGCTCAGTTCGCAACAAACAACTGCACCTCCCAGTCGCAAACCATTTCCACTCCCCCTCCCATTCTCTTGATGACATGTCCATCATGGGCCTCCTGCACTGCCACAATGATGCCACCCGAAGGTTGCAGGAACAGCAACTCATATTCCGCCTGGGAACCCTGCAGCCATATGGTATCAATGTGGACTTCACCAGTTTCAAAATCTCCCCTTCCCCCACTGCATCCCTCAACCAGCCCAGTTCATCCCCTCCCCCCACTGCACCACACAACCAGCCCAGCTCTTCCCCTCTACCCACTGCATCCCAAAACCAGTCCAACCTGTCTCTGCCTCCCTAACCGGTTCTTCCTCTCACCCATCCCTTCCTCCCACCCCAAGCCGCACCCCCAGCTACCTACTAACCTCATCCCACCTCCTTGACCTGTCCGTCTTCCCTGGACTGACCTATCCCCTCCCTACCTCCCCACCTACACCCTCTCCACCTATCTTCTTTACTCTCCATCTTCGGTCCGCCTCCCCCTCTCTCCCTATTTATTCCAGTTCCCTCCCCCCATCCCCCTCTCTGATGAAGGGTCTAGGCCCGAAACGTCAGCTTTTGTGCTCCTGAGATGCTGCTTGGCCTGCTGTGTTCATCCAGCCTCACATTTTATTATCTTGGATTCTACGACTATGACTGGTTCTGAGAAGAGGTATTCTTATCCCATGATGCCTGTCCTCTTTGACAGACCCAGTTGTTGCTGTCAATTTTAGCACTGAGCTCACTGACTCCCCATCTGCCTGACATCTGTCTGAAATCTCAGCCACCCCCATCGAGGCCTCAGTCCTCTCTCGTGCACATTTGATCATTAATCCTGTCTTAATTTTCAGGCTTTCTATGTTGCCATTTTCTGTGAGGTTCTCCCTAGATCACCTTTTAGCTGCACATGGAGAAAAGTTGGGTGGCTGTAGCATTATTCAGAATGCCAGTCCAGGTGGCTGTTACTCATTTGGAATTCTGACAATGTCAAATTAAAATAATGATTATTGTGAAAGAAAGCACAAGGAACCTTATCCTAATGAATTAAGCAATGAAAGTTTGCAATGGAACTGGCAGGAAACTCTTTGAATGGTTCAGAGCTGAAATTGTGAATTGGGCAGCCATCAGTTTTTTTCTTTATCATTAGCTTTGGTGTGCATAACAGGCTGTCAATTCACCATAAAACAAAAGTAAAACTTCCATTTATGTACCCAAAGCTTGGAGAAATGCAAACATTTTTTCCCTGTCATTGAGGTAGGTTTGAAGTGTAGCCGCTGTAGTCGTGTCAGAAATTCAGCAGGCAATTTGTGGACAACGAGATTCCACACAAAAAGCAATGTCTTAAAGACTAGATAATCCTTTACAGCGAAGATAATATAAAGGATAAATATTGGCTAGGCTTCTGCAGGTAAATGACTGGACTCCTTCAAAATAGAGGCAATGATGCTTTCACATTCTCCTATGAGTCAGACAAGGCGTCGGTTTGTCCTCATTCAAAAGGTGCCAGTCAGATAGGGATAACAAGGTGTAGAATTGGATGAACACAGCAGGCCAAGCAGCATCAGAGGAGCAGGAAAGCTGACGTTTTGGGCCTAGACCCTTCTTCAGAAATGGCATTTCTGAAAAGCATTTTTGAAGAAGGGTCTAGTCCCGAAACGTCAGCTTTCCTGCTCCTCTGATGCTGCTTGGCCTGCTGTGTTCATCCAACTCTACACCTTGTTACCTCAGACTCTCCAGCATCTGCAGTTCCGACTGTCAGTAAAACAGTTAGAGAGGGAAGCTCTTTCCCAGCACTCTGCTTGCACATCAGCCTACATCTTGTTCTTACAGCAATGCAGTGGTATTGTATTGTTAGCATAGCCTTTCTCCATGAGCTACACAGACCAGGAAGATCCCTGGTCCAAATAAATGAGCTAGTCTCAGCACGATCAAGGCCTGAATAAGGCAGTTCCAATTGTCACTACACTGTGCTATAGAAAAAGAAATCATGAGGGTTCCTGATTCTGATCATTATATTGACTGCACCCTCCATCACTCCAACTCAAACACTGCAAGTGGGCATCAGGATCTTGAAGATAAGCTTTCCTTCTTCCCGTAATTGGAAAATTTGTCCCCCTCACTGTTAACATTCATACCCAAATCGTGGCTGAATTTGCAAGGTATGAGAGAAATTAATAGAATATTACCTGACCAAGGAATTAGCTCCTTTCGAAGATAAGAGAGGGACAAAACCAAATGGTTGGAAGCGTTGAAGATGAGTTATTGAAGTGGAGGTGCAGATTTGCCAACGCACCACAATTGTGCTGGAATCTCTAGGAATTATAAATCATTCCTTTGGATACTGCTTGAGAACGTTCAGAGAAATGTTATAGGAAAATTAATGGGAGAATATTAGTTTTGCTCATTTGCTAAAAATTTTAACTTATTACTGGTAAAACTATTGGAGATGAAGCAAGAAAGGCTGTTTAACCAGATGTGGAGATGAACATTCAAAAGTCAAGGGATGAAACCCTGGAAATATCAATACTGAAGGCTGATAACCCTGTTGACTGACTATAGTATAATCAGACAGATTCAAGGAGGGAGGATGGCAGATAAAAGGTGAGAGTGGTTATAGATTAGACAGGGACAGAGTGTGAGATATAGAATGGATGGGGGTTTGATAATCTTGTAAATATAGGAAAGGGAATGGAAATCTTAGAACATGGAACAAATAAGGAAGGACATATATAAAGTGAGTGAAGAGGGGAAAAATGCAAATGAAAATGTGAATATTAAGACAATGTCCCAGTAAATTATCATTATATTCAAGCTCATGAAGAATAGGTAACCCTCATGCACAACCCATTAAAGAATGTGTGATGGGGTACAATCTCACACCAACTTGTAAGATATACATACAGCAATCTTCATAAAGTTCTGTGTGTTTTAGTTTGGTTGTTACCAGAAAACCCAAACTGATCAAGTTTGGGTGAAGTGTGAAGGCACAGTGTGCAATTCAATTTTCAGGAAATAATCAATGTGCCAATGTATTTGAGATTATACCGTCGCGATTAACAACCTCTTGTGTTTGTTGGAAGCTCACTTGTTCCCACGGTCATCGCTATTTCTAACTTGGGTCAGAAGCAATGAGCTGCGAAGCAAAAGTCATTTTTAGTGCATTGCCATAGTGACACTAAAGGAAGAATGAAGAGGCCAACGTACTTGATCATTCCGATTGGCATTTCCAAGCTGCACGTTTTCCTTTACGTTATTGGGTCTGATTGTGTCCCCTACAAACAACTCACTTTCTGGAAGTGCTACAGATCATTGCTTTTGAAGACTATCAAATTTAGAATGATACAGCTTATAATATCCACTCATAAAACCAGCAGACGGTCTCTTCAGAAGTCTCTTCATCCTGAAGGGTGTTTCAAACTAGTGGTACTACTCACAAACAAAATGTATTTATTAGATCCACATGATCTTGGCACTGCAGCTGTGACTATGCTAAGTCTTTCTACGTCACATAGCTCGCCTGCATACCAGTACCACACAGCTGTTTTAGGGATTTAGTAATATTACTCCATGAAGCTTGCCTCTGGAGTGTACATCCTTCCAGCTATGCTTGCCAGACAGCTTTGTAGAACATTACATATACAGGGAAGTCATTTCCCCCATAAACACACATCCAGATGACAGATTTGCCTTGAAGTCCAGGTATCAGAAGCCAAGAAGTGGACACTGCTTTTGTAATCTGGAGTGCTGCAGTGGAAGCAAGGATGTGGATCCGCAGGGTTGAAGGGGCAGGGTGGAAATGCATGGAAGGAGTGAGAATAAAAGCCATGAAGTGAGAAAAAAGAAACAGAACTTTCCAGCGACTTCAAGCAGACACGAACAATACTAATGTGCAATGAAAGCAGAAATGCCGGAGAAACACAGCAGGTCTGGCAGCATCTATGGAAACAATTACAGTGTTCAGGTTTCAAGTCCAAATATATCTTCTTCAGAATTCCAACAACAACTTACATTGGTGTAGCATCTCAAATGTTCAGTAAAACCACTCTAAAATGATTTCTGGGAGTGTTAGTAAACAACATCTGATTCCAGGTGCCATAAGGAAATGTTAGGAAAAGTATCACTGCAGGAGGATGTTTTGAGAAACATCTACAGGAGATGAGAGAGGTTTATGGAGAAATTCCCGGGGTTTATTGCCTCAGCAGCTGAAGGCATAGCAGCTAATACTGGAGGGGTGAAAATCAGTAATGCTGTAGCTTTACTTTTGCATAGCTTGATCCATGCTGTATCATTTTGTTGATATCTTTACTTGTTGATAACCGATGTTAAGAAAACAATGCCCAGGGACGGTTGTTACTAACAAGATGGCTACAGACTAAAGTCACTTTCGTCTCTCACGCAAGGACATTAATTGTTGTCTATTCAATATAGCTCTTAGCAGTTGGAGCCATTCCAACATCTCCCCGCATTCCAAAGCTGGTTTGGGTGTGGGCTCATGCATAGGCTGTAAAAGGTAGCAGTCTGCTTATAGCTGTGACTATGTGACTAAAGACAGACAACCCAGATATACCCTGACTGATTGGAAGGGAGTCGTGGCATCTGCTTCCTTTTATCTGAGTAGGTGGAGCAATATTGATAGCATAACTGTATCTTTAGCCCCTGAGAGAGACAGGCATAAGATTAAATTCTTTCCATAACACTAATAGTAACACATAGAATTGTTAGCTCCTTAAACAGAATGACTAGTCTATTAATGGCCACTCCGCAGACCCATGTGGACAAGAAATACTGTCGCCACAACTGGGCTGCAGAAACATTTAATATTTTCCATATGTTACGGATGACAGTTCAAATACTTGGAAGACAATTGTGAGTTTCTTCAGGACTCATAATGCTTAATTTGTTGAATGATTTCAAATGCACACTTGTTATCCTGCAAGGTTAAACATTCTGTCCTGCAGATCACATTAATATTGCTTTATTTCAAAAATGTTCACAAACAGGTCAAATGTAGCAAAACTGTAAAAGGAAATGTCTGAATTAAAAGCTTTTCTCAGCTTCTGTACTGTACTGTCTGTGGCATCAGCAAATGGACGCGTTAATGTTGAATTATGGTAAAGCTGTCAAATATTAGCAGTCTTCCTACCTCCATCTTCTCGCCCCCTCTAAAGGAAGTTATTCAGGAAGAAAAGGAGGATGAGCATTTATATAGCTTCTTTTTATCATCTCATGCCTTCCCAAAACTGTTTTACAACCAATAAACACTTTTGAAGCTTAGATAATGTGGTCATGTAGGAAGCACGGCAGTGCATGTGCATACAGCAAGACCCCACAATCTGCAATGTGATATTGCGCTATTCATATGTTTAAAGTGATTTTGACTGACAGCTAAACATCTCTCAAAACACAGGGAAGGATAATTATCCTGCTCTCCATCCCACATGGGGTATGGCATTCTGTTTAAAATGCTGACTATTTTTATTTTTCAGTAGTTTTCTCTTTTATCTCTTCGATATGATCATATTTAAACAAAAAAAGATGTGACCTGTCCCAGTGTATGGGTTCACAGACATGATGATAGCATGCATTTCTGCTGTTATTACAGAGGCATTGACTTATAATAGGTACACATCGAAACATAGAAGATAGGAGCAGGAGCAGGCCATTCAGACCTTTGAGCACTTCCTGCCATTCTTCACAATCATGGCTGATCGTCCAACTAAATAGCCTAATCCTGCTTTCTCCCCATAACCTTTGATCCCATTCAGCCCATACGCTATATCTAATCACCTCTTGAATATATTCAATGTTTCGGTAGCAACTACTTCCAAGGGTAATGAATTCCACAGGCTCACGCTCTTTGAGTAAATAAATGTCTCCTCATTTCCGTTCTAAATGGCCAACCTCAAATCCTCATACTGTGACCCCTGGTTCTGGACCACCCAACATCAGGAACATTCTCTCTGCATCTACCCTGTCCAGTCCTGTTAGAATTTTATAAGCCTCTATGAGACCCCTCCTCATTTGTCTGAACTCTAGTGAAAACAATCCCAACCTAGTCAATCCGACCTCACACGTCCCTGGAATCAGCCTGGTAAACCTTTGCTGCACTCCCTCAAGACGAAGAGCTTCCTTCCTCAGAGAAGGTGACCAAATCTGCACACAATATTCCAAGTGTGGTCTCACCCGGGCCCTGTACAACTCCAACAACACCTCCCTGCTCCTGAGCTCAAAACCTCCTGCAATGAAGGCCAACGTACCATTTGCCTACTTTAACATCTGCTGCACCTGCATGCACACCTTCAGCGAACGGTGCAGAAGGACACCCAGGTCCTGCTGCACACTCCCCATCCCAATTTACAGCCATTCAAGTAGTAATCTGCCGCCTTGATTTTGCTTCCAAAGTGAATAACCTCACATATATCCAAATTACACTGCATCTGCCATTGATTTTCCCACTTGCCCACCTGTCCAGATCATGCTGTAAGATCTCTGCATCCTCGTCACAGCTCATCTTCACACCCAACCTGGTACCAAATGCAAACTTGGAGATGTTACATTTTGTTCCCTCATCCAAACCATTAAAATGTATTGTGAATAGCTGAGGTCCCAGCACTGATCCCTGTGGTACCCCACTAGTTACTGCCTGCCAATTTGAAAGGACCCAATAATTCCTACTCTTTGTTTCCTCTCTGCCAACCAGTTTTCTACCCATATCAATTCACTTCCCCCAATCACATAATCTTGCATAATCTTGCATAATAATCTCTTATTTGGGACTTTGTCAAATGCTTCCTGAAAGTCCAAATAAACCACATCAACTGGCTCCTCCTTGTCAACTCTACTAGTTACAGCTTCATAGAACTCTAACAGATTTGTCAAGCGTGAATTCCCCTTCACAAATCCATGCTGACTCTGTCTGATCATGCCACTGCTTTCTGATTGCTCTGCTAAAAAAACCTTTGACAATGGATTTGAGAATTTTCCCCACTACTGATGTTTTCTCTCTACCTCTCTTTTCGAAAATTAGAGTGACATTATCCTCCCTCCAATCAGCAGGGACTGTTCCAGAGTCTATAGAATCCTGGAAGATAACCAGCAATTTCTAGAGCTACTTTGTTAAGTACTCTCAGATGTAGATTATCAGGCCCTGAGGATTCATTGGCCTTCAATCCCCACAATTTTTCCAACACCATTTCTCGACAAATATTGATCTCCGTCAGTTCTTCCCTCTCACTAAACCTTGCAACCTCCAAAAATTCTGGAATCTGATTTGTGTCTTTTTTTGTGAAGACAGAACCAAAGTGTGTGTTCAGTTCCTCAGCCATTTCTATGTCCCCTATTATACATTCTCCCATTTTTGTCTGTAGGGACCTACATTTGCCTTTACCAATCTCTTTCTCTTTATGTACCTAAACAAAATCTTAACATCAGTCTTTATGTTGCCTGCAAGCTTACTAGCATACTATATTTTCCCCTTCTTAATCAATTCCTTGGTCCTTCTTTGCTGAATTCTAAACAGTTCTCAATCCTCAGATTTATTATTTTTCTTGGCCAATCTGTATGCTTTTTCCTTGGATTGGATACTATCTCTTATGTCCTTTGTAAGCCATGGACTGGCCCTCTTACCCATTCTGGCAGGCAGGAATATCCATATCCGGGCAGGAATAAACAGTATTTGCAGATGGGGGAAGGGGAAATTCTGAATTTGGTAAAATCCACTCTGAGGTTATTCAGCCCATTGGCATCAGGTGACAAAATAGGAGTGTGCACAATCTCCTCCCTGTCTTCACCGTATCACTGCATCTCATTTCCGTCCCAACAGGGTCATTTAAACAGTCCTTGGATAAGCAGATGGATGATGGTGGGATAGTGTAAGGGGATGGGCTGAGATTAGTTCACAGGTCGGCGCAACATCGAGGGCCGAAGGGCCTGTTCTGTGCTGTATTGCTCTATGTTCTATGTTCTATCCCCAATGTGTTCCTTGAATGTTTGCTATTGCCTACCCACTGTCATTCCTTTAAGTAACTCTCCCCAATCTATCAAGGCCAAATCATGCCTCATATCCTCATGCTTCTCTTTATTAAGGTTCACCACCCTAGTCTCCGCATCAACAACCTCACTCTCCATCTCAGTAAAAAATTCTGTCATGTTATGCTCGCTCTTCCCCAAGGGGTCTTGCCAAGTTAGATTGACAACCATTCCCTTCTCATTGCATAGCACCCTGTCAAAGATGGCCTGCTCTCTAGTTGGTTTATCCACATATTGGTCAAGAAAACCATCCCATACACACTCCAGGAATTCCTTCTCTATGGCATTATGGCTAATTGGATTTGCCCAATCTATGTGCAGATTAAAATCACCCAAGATCACCAATATCCCCTTATCATATGCATCTCTAATTTCCTGTTTCATGCCATTCTCGACATCACTACTGCAATTTGGGAATCTATATATGACACCTACTAATGTTTTGTGTCCCTTGGTATTTCTCAACTCTACCTATGCAGACTCCACATGGTCAGAGTTAATATCCTTTCTCACTATTGTGTTAAACAGCAATGCCGCTCTGCTACCTTTTCCTTTTTGCCTGTCTTTCCTAAGTACTTAATAATTTGGGACATTCAATTCCCATCCCTGGTCACCCTGCAGCCATGTCTCCATAATCCCAATTATATCGTACTAATCAGTGTGATTAGTTCATCCACTTTATTGCAGATGCCCCATGCATTAACATCCGAAACCTTTAAGGTTGTCTTTTCAACTGTTTGTCTTCTCCTTATTTTTCTCAATAATCCTGTTTGAATATGGTCTTGGTTTCTGAGCCTATGACTTTTCTTATTTCCTTTTCCAGCTTTTGATGTTGTCTTTGCTGCCTTCTTCTCTGGCTCCTTACATGGGTTCCCATCCTCCTGGAGGATTAGTTTAAACCGTCCCCAACTGCTTGAGCAAACACTCTCCATAGGACATCAATCCCAGTCCTTCCCAAGTATAACTCAGCCAATTTGTACAGGCCCCACCTCCACCAGAACTGGTCCCAATACCTCAGGAATATGAAACTTACCCCCTGACACCATCTTTTCAGCTATATATTCATTCAATATATCCAGTCATTTTCCCTCTGACTAGCACGTGACACCGGTAGTAATCCTGAGATCACTGCCTTTGAAGTCCGATTTCTTAACTTTCTTCCTAGCTCCCTGAATTCAGCCTTTAGGGCCTCTTCCCTTTTTTTAACTGTGTCATTTATACCAATGTATACCACGACCACCAGTTGTTTTCTCTCCCCTCCAGAATGTCCTGTACCCACTCTGAGACATCCTTGACAACCAAGGAGGCAATATATCATCCTGGGGTCTCATTTGCAGCCACAGAAATGCCTGTCTATTCCCCTTACCATGCAGACCCCTTTGACTATTGCCTTGGCACAGTTTTTACCTCTCCCCTCTGCAGCAGAACCACCCTTGGTGTAAGAGATTGCCTGCTGCTGCTTCCCCCTGACAGGTGATTCCCTTCAACAGCATCCAAAATAGTTTATCTGTTTTGCAGGGGAATGGCCACAAGAGATTCCTGCACTACCTGCCCACCTCTCTTGCTCTGTCTGGTGGTCACCCATTCCCTTCCTGCCTGCAGAGTCTGAGCCTGTGGTGGGGCCACCTCTCGATATGTGCTATCCATGATGCTCTCTGCCGCTCAGGTACTCCACTACATCCCCAGTCCAATGCTCTGGCTCTGAAACTTGAGTTTCCAGGAGCTGTAGCGGGAGACGTTTCCTGCACATGTGCTGACCCAAGGTAGGGTGGCTGGAACTTACACAGGTAAGACATGTGGTTAAAATCAAACACAAGAATTTTGGATGAGTTAATTCAGAATTTATGTCCTGTTGTCACAAACTGCTATTTCTCAGCTGAAGTTATTAAAGCCATGAAATTGTAAGTCTGCATTCCTGATGTAGAGTCACAGAATAGAGAACAGTGGGCAGGGCCCCCAGTTTGCACCACTTCCAATTTTCTTGGCTGAAGTCTCTCAATATCAGAAAGTAAATAGTAGATGAATGTTTCAATGTGTTCACATGAGGTAATATGTTAAAGTAATGAACAGAGGAATGAGTTAAATGCACTATTGTCAGGGAACAAAAGGATCACTTAGCGGTCAGCTGAAATTTAAAAGGCACTGGATAGTTCAAGAATTGACAGTTTACCCTAGTTAGTGATCATTCAAAGATATTGTATGAATTTCTTTTATTTGGATAAAATATCAATAAATAATAACTAATAGTCAAGCACCACAGTGCATTTTTCAAGGTTACAATGACATTTAGCTATGGGGAACTTGTTTTGCTGCTTGGGAATTTCAAGCTCCCAATACTTAATCAGATCAATAGAACATATCATTACAACACAGTCAAGGAGTTTGAAGAGCTGATATACTTCTTGCAGCAGTAGATTCCAACTTAGATTGCATATTCAGGATTACAGTAATTAAGACCATAAGACCGTAAGATATAGAAGTGGAAGTAAGGCCATTCGGCCCACCAAGTCCACTCCGCCATTTAAATCATGGCTGATGGGCATTTCAACTCCACTTCCCTGCACTCGCCCCGTAGCCCTTGATTCCTTCTGAAATCAAGAATTTTTCAATCTCTGCCTTGAAGGCATCCAACGTCCCAAATTACAGATATGCACATCTCATTGAACATAAATTAATTCAAAATAACTGCAGATGCTGGTTTCATACATTTAACTTCAAAAAGGCCTTTAAAAAATCCTGACAGCATGAATCCTGACATCAGAATATTAACAGATAAATGGGGTGATTCCCTGATCCCCTGTCTTAGTTATTTGAAGGCTTGATTAAGTATTGAAAGGTAAGCCTGCTTTCGCTTCTGACTTTTAACTTTTCCATCTATTACTACCAATGCTATGATAGCCATTTGTTTCTTGTGCCATCATCTTATGTTCACCCCAAGATATTCTTGATCACATGTAGTGTGAAATCAATGTTCAGAAACAATTTTCGATTGTAACTCATTCAATTTCAGACATCAGTGAGAAGATTCAACAGGTCCCCTGGTCTCCTCTTCATGCACAGACTTTAAAATTTGGACCACAAAAGATCCATGACATACGATTATTAAACTGGATTCAAGCTAGTCAGTGTCACAGAAGCCAAGACATCTTTTGTTGTGGATAGAGTTTGTTAACTGCTCAGTTTCACAGCTCCTTCCACCAGCCCCACCATGAATACTTGAATCAATTTGTTGTTATGACACATCTCTTAACCACTAGCCCTGCACCATAACACCTCCTGTTTCCCCTATATATCTATTCTATCAATGAATTAATTGACTCCAATTGCCTTCTTGATTACTTGTTGTATTAACGACCAACAGTATTCAACCAAGTTCATTGCAGCCATGTTGTACTTCACCATGAGAAAAACAGGTGACGTTCCGACTCTGAAAAATTACTTCCTGCTTTTCCAGTACTCTTTAGTAGTTAAGCTCAAGTGTAATTTTGAAGACATGGAATGAAACAGTCTTTACTCCAGAAGTTTAGATGACAAAGTGTGAAGCTGGATGAACACAGCAGGCCAAGCAGCATCTCAGGAGCACAAAAGCTGACGTTTCGGGCCTAGACCCTTCAACAGAGAGGGGGATGGGGAGGGGGTTCTGGAATAATTAGGGAGAGAGGGGGAGGCGGACCGAAGATGGAGAGTAAAGAAGATAGGTGGGGAGAGTGTAGGTGGGGAGGTAGGGAGGGGATAGGTCTGTCCAGGGAAGACTGACAGGTCAAAGAGGCAGGATGAGGTTAGTAGGTAGGAAATGGAGGTGCGGCTTGAGATGGGAGGAAGGGATAAGTGAGAGGAAGAACAGGTTAGGTAGGTGGGGACAGGCTGGGCTGGTTTTGGGATGCAGTGGGGGGAGGGGACGAACTGGGCTGGTTTTGGGATGCGGTGGGGGAAGAGGAGATTTTGAAGCTGGTGAAGTCCACATTGATACCATTGGGCTGCAGGGTTCCCAAGCGGAATATGAGTTGCTGTTCCTGCAACCTTCGGGTGGCATCATTGTGGCACTGCAGGAGGCCCATGATGGACATGTTGTCTGAGGAATGGGAGGGGGAGTTAAAATGATTCGCGACTGGGAGGTGCAGTTGTTTGTTGCAAACTGAGCGGAGGTGTTCTGCAAAACGGTCCCCAAGCCTCCGCTTGGTTTCCCCAGGTAGAGGAAGCCACACCGGGTGCAGAGGATACAATATACCACATTGGCAGATGTGCAGGAGAACATCTGCTTAATATGGAAAGGGGCCTGGGATAGGAGTGAGGGAGGAGGTGTGGGGGCAAGTGTAGCACTTCCTGCAGTTGCAGGGGAAGGTGTCGGGTGTGGTGGGGTTGGAGGGCAGTGTGGAGCGGACAAGGGAGTCATGGAGAGAGTGGTCTCCCCAGAAGGCAGACAAGGGTGGGGATGGAAGAATATCTTGGGTGGTGGTGTCGGATTGTAGATGGCAGAAGTGTCGGAGGATGATGCGTTGTATCCGGAGGTTGGTGGGGTGGTATGTGAGAACGAGGGGGATCCTCTTGGGACGGTTGTGGCGGGGGCGGGGTGTGAGGGATGTGTTGCAGGAAATGCGGGAGACGCAGTCAAGGGCGTTCTCGACCACTGCGGGGGGAAAGTTACGGTCCTTGTTTTATACTTTTGTTTAATACTTTTGCAAAGGAGAGGTGAATGGCCATCTTCAACATCAAGCTTCCTTGCCAGATCTGATTGATTATTGTTGAAGATAACAAACAACTTTCCAGCTCCTTGAAGTTTCACTGTCTTGATTTCACTCTGCTGGCCCTTCAGCTTTTTTCTGCACTTTGGTAATCTTTTCAAACTGACCTCAGTAATTGTGTGAATAATTTCAAAAATCATCATAACAGCATGAATAAATATTGTTAAAAAGCAACACAAAGTCAAAGCTTGTCATTTTTCAGTCATCAGACTTGGATGCAAGAGCAAGACTTAAAACAAAGAGAGACTGTATTTGAAACAGCATGTGTAGAAGCTGCTGATGGCACAGTCAATTAGCACTTGATCACAGAATCACTGAAATGACACAGTGCAGAAGGAGTACCAGCTCTTCAAATGAACATCATTACTTAGTGCAAATCAATTCACGATGAATCCATGTGACTTAATCTTCTGGACCAGCCTACTGCATGCTTTAGTAAAGTCCACACAGACAACATTCACTGCTCTACCCTCAATCGTATTCATCACTTCCTCCAAAAATTCAATCAAATTTGTGATACAAGATCTCTCCTGCACAAAGCCATGCTGAAAATTCCAAATAAGTCCATTTTTTCCCAAACGTGTGTAAATCCTGTCCCTAAGAATCTTCACCAGTAATTTTCCTATCACTGATGCTAGGCTCACCAGCCTATAATTTCCTGAATTATTCCTGCTGTTCTTCTCAAACAAAGGAACAACATTCCATGATAACACGGTGTGAAGCTGTGAAGAACGTTCTCAACCTGAAACGTCAAACTTTCCTGCTCCTCTGATGCTGCTTGGCCTGCTGTGTTCATTCAGCTTCACACCATGTTATCTTCGATTCTCCAGCATCGGCAGTTCCTACTATCTCACAACAACATTCCATGTCCTCCAGTCTTCTGGGACCTTGCTTGCGATTAAAAAGGATACAAAGATCTCTGTCAAGTATTTGCCAATCACTTCCCTTACCTCCTTCAATATCTTGGGATAGATCACATCAGTCCCCGGGAGCTTATCTGCCTTAATGTTTTTCAAGACACCCAACACCTCCTTCATTATATCGACATGCCTTAGAAAATCAACATACTCCTCCTTAATCTTAACACCATCCATGTCCTTTTCTGTGTTGAATACCAATGCAAAATACACATTAAGAACGTCACCCATTTCCTCTGGCTCCATGCATAAATTCCCTCCTGTGTCCTTGAGTGGTCCTTCCCTTTCCCTAGCTCCCAATGTACTTTTAAAATGTCTTGGGGTTTTCTTTAATCCTATTTGCCAAAGGCATTTCATAGCCCCTTTTAGTCCTCCTAATTTCTTGGCTAAGTTCTTTCCTGCTTCCTTCTCAGGAGTCTTGACTGATTTCAGCTTCCTCAACTTTACATATGTTTCCTTTTTTTGGCTAGATTTCAGTATCTCTTGTCATCCAGAGTTCTTGAATCTTGCCATCCTTATGTTTCATCTCATGTGAAAATTCTGCTCCTGAAGACTGATCAACAGGTCTTTAAAAACTCTCACATGTCAAATGTAGGTTTACCCCGAAACGACCATCTCAATCTAATTTTTCCAGTTCCTGCCCAGTACTCTTTAAGATTAGCTTTCCCACAATTTAACACTTTCACTCCTTATCCCTAACTATCTTAAAACTTACAGAATTATGATCATTGTCCTCAAAATGGTCTCCCACTCAAACTTTAATTGCTTGGCCGGTCTAATTCCTTAATATAGTACAGCCCTTTCCCGAGTTGAAATATCTACATATTGTTTCAAGAAATCCACCTAGATGCACCTAACATATTCTGCCCCATTCAAACCTCTAGCAGTAGGGATTGCCAGTCAGGAAGTTAAAATCATCCACTTAAACAGCCCTGTTGTTTTTACATCTTTCCACAAACTACTTACAGAGGCAGCAACTAGAATAGCTTGCCAGTCTGGATCCTGAAGAACATTTCAGTCATTTGCCTGAGGCTTGACTTAATTTTGGAGTTTTCCGATGGTCTGACCTCAGGTTCTTCTAGTCAGGATATGCCCTGCATGACTGCCTACGCTCAAGTGGTTTTCCTCAAGCTCAGTCAGACAGGTGAGCGTGTTCACTTCTGTTGGCATGCCCCTTCACTCACATGTTCCACTTGCTGCATTTTCTAATGACAAAGCCAGTTGTAGTTCTTGTTTGAAGTCCAATTGGGCTTCAGCTAATACCCGCTTTTGTATAGTTATTAATCATTAATCCCAAGTACCGAACAGTCCCTCCATACCTCATGCAGGATTAATTCAAAATCGTTTGCCTCTGCTAGTTACCTTAACTTTGTCAAAAATCCTGATATGGATTCCCCTCATTCTCAAACAGCCAAATAAAACTGACAGCATCTCAGAATTAGAAGGATGTTTGAGGTCATAATATTCCTTAACTAAACCCTTCAACTCTTGAAAGGTTTTAGTATTTAGTATCTCAGGGAAAGTTAGGCTCCTATTGACCAAAAATGCACAGGTCTGCAAGCAGTCAGGAGAATTACTGAGAAAACAAGGTGTGGAGCTGGATGGACACAGCAGGCCAGGCAGCATCAAAGGAGCAGGAAAGCTGACATTTCGGATCTGGACACTTCTTCAGAAATAGGGGAGGGGAAGGGGGCTCTGAAATAAACAGAGAGAGAGGGAGGCGATGATGGAAGGTGGATAGAGAAGCAGATAGGTGGAGAGAAGACAGACAGCCCAAGGAGGCAGGAATGAAGCCAATAAAAGCCAATAAAAGTGAGTGTAGGTAAGGAGTTGGGATGGGGGTTGGTCAATGAGGAGGGAGGGATGAGTAGGTGGGAGGGAAGATAAACAGGTCAAGGAGGCAGGGATGAGGCTAGTAAGTAGGAAGTGGGGGTGTGGTTTAGGCAGTGAGGTGGGAGGAGCAAATAGGTGGGAGAAAGGACAGACAGGCCAAGGAGGCTGGGATGAGCTGGGCTGGTCTTGGGATGAGGTCGGGGGTGGGGAGATTTTGAAGCTTATGAAGTCCACATTGAGACCATTGGGCTGTAGGGTTGCCAGGTGGAATATGAGTTGCTGTTCCTCCAGCCTTCAGGTGGCATCGTTATGGCACTGGAGGAGACCCAGGGTGGACACGTCATCCAAGGAGTGGGAGGGATAGTTGAAGTGGGTCGCATTTGGGAGAATGAGAATGAGAATCTTAAGTGCTGGATGTCGAGGAATGGGAAACCAACACAGATATGAGAATACCTGAGGGGCAAAAGAGTTGTGGATTGAGATTAGATATCGGCCACCATGTTTTGAATGAACTCCAATGTAAAAGAAGGATAGAAGATTGGACAGTTCAGGAACAACTGAATCATTGTAAACTGATTACTGTTATTTGTACCATGAGATAAGCGGAGATCACATTTCACACTCCAGTACCACAACAATAGTGCATATGTATAGCATCTTTAATGACCACCCTGAGACACTTTACAGGATCAAAATCAGACAAATGTTGACACTAACCCATAGAAGGATACAATGAGATAGGGAGCCAATGCTTGGTCAAAGAGGTAGATTTTTAAGGAATGTTTCATTCGATGACAGTGAGGATGCAAGAGTATGAGATTCAGGGAGGGTGTTCTGGAGTTTCAGGCCTAAGTGGCCGAAGTTGAGACAGTCAATGGCTAATTATTAAATACTTATTACATTTTAATGTTAAAGTAGAACTCAAAGCAGCCAACATTCGATTTGTTATTTGTCAGGTGAATTGTTGCATTGTACTCGCCAGGTGTCCAAAATGATGGGAATTTTGTTTGGAACGTCAAATGTCGTTGGTGGAAGATTCAAATATCTCTGAAACACAAGAGAATGTATGAACAAAATTCTTCCTTCATAAATCTGACACTGAGCTATTGAAGAAAAATGCTAATTTAAACATTTCATATCTTCAACATTGCTAATTTTTGACATCTGCTAATTTCAACATTTCATTTTAATATTAGCCAGCCAACAGTAGTAAGCCAGAAGAGCGGCAAGGTCAGGAAAGGGGAATTGGAGGAAGAGGAGGTTAGGAATAGGTAAAGGTGAAACCATGCAAGAATTTGAATGAGAATTATAAATGCTGGATGTTGGGATATGGGGAACCAGTACAGATGTGAGGGCCAGGTGAAGGGCATATGGGTTGTGGACTGAGATTGGATCTGGGCAGCCACATTTTTAAAAATTCATTTGTGGAATGTGTCCGTTGCTGGCTGGCCTGTAGAAATTGCCAAACCCTAGTTGCTCTTAAGAAGGTGATGGTGGCAGCCTTCTCAAACCACTGCAGACCATTTGCTGAAGGTTGACCCAATACCCTTAGTAAGGTAATTCCAGGATTTTGACCCAGCGGCAGTGAAGGAACGCTGATATATTTCCAAGTCAGGATGGTGACTGGCTTGGAGGAGAACTTGCAGATGGTGGTGTTCTCATATGTCTGCTGCCCTTGCCCATCCAGATGGAAGTGTTTGTGGGTTTGGAAGGTGCTGTCTGAGAATCTTTGGTGAATTTTTGCAGCGCATATTGTATGTAGTATATGCTGCTGCTACTAGCATTGATGGTGGAGAGAGTAAATGCTTGTGGATGTAATACCAGTCAAGCAGGCTACTTTGTCCTGGATGGTGCCAATCTTCTTGAATGTTGTTGGAACTGCACTCATCCAGGCGAGCGGGTAGTAGTCCACACGCTCCTGACTTGTACTCTGTTACTGATAGACTAGCTTTGGAGAGCCAAAAGGTGAGTTACTCCCTGCAGTATTCCTAACCTCTGACCTATTGTTATCTTAGAACCCCCACAGTGTGGAAACAGGCCCTTCAGCCCAACAAGTCCACACTAACCCTTGGAGCATCCCACCCTGCCTCTCTCCCTTTAACCCACTTAAGCTACACATCCCTGAGTACCATGGGCAATCTAGCACAGCCAATCCACCTAGCCTGCACATCTTTGGACTGTGAGAGGAAATTAGATCATCTGGAGAAAATCCACGCAGACACAGGGAGGACATGCGAACTCCACACAGACAGACACCCGATGGTAGAATTGAACCCAGGTCCCTGGTGCTCTGAGGCCACTGCGCTAACTACTGAGTTATAGTCACTGTGTTTATGTGACACATGTAGTTGAGTTTAAGTTCGATGGTATACTACAGAATGCTGATATTGGGGATGGCAATACCATTGAATATTAAGGGATGGCGGTTAAATTGTCTCTAAATGGTGACGGTCATATTTGGGCATTTGTGTGGCATGGATGTTACTTACCACTTGTTAGCCAGAGTCTGGAAATGGTCCAGATCTTGTTGCATTTGAACATAAATTGCTTCACTATTTGAGGAGTCCCTAATCATGCTGAGCATTATGAAATCATCAGCGAACATCCACACTTCTGACCTTATGATGGAGGGAAGGTCATTGATGAAGCATGTGAAGATGGTTCAGCCTAGGAGACTATCCTGAGGAACTCAGAGATGATTGACCTTCAACAGTCACAACCATCTTCCTATGTCTCAGGTATGACTCCAACCAGCAGAGAGTTTGCCCCCAATACCCACTGATTCCAGTTTTATGAGGGCTTCTTGAAGCCACACTCAGTTGAATGCAGCCTTGATGTCAACAACTGTGACTCTCACCTCACCTCTGGAATTCAGCTCTTTTGTCCATGCTTGAACCGAGGCTGTGATGAGGTCAGCAGCTGAGTGGCCCTGGCGGAACCCAAACTGAGCATCACTGAGCAAATTAGTGCTGAGCATTCCTGCTTGATGGCAGTGTTGATGACATGTACTATTGCTTTAAAGATGATTGAGACTATACTGGTGGGGCAGTAATTGACCAGGTTGAATTTGTCCTGCTTTTTATGTACAGGACATTCTGGGGCAATTTTTCAAGTTGGATAGATGCCAGTAATGTAACTGTGCTGAAATAGCTTGGCTCGGGGATCAACAAGTTCTGAACATTCAGTCTTCAGTATTATTGCTGAACATTGGCAGGGCCCATAGCCTTGTAAGGATCCAGTGTTTCTTGATGTCATGTGGAGTGAATTGAATTGGCTGAAGACCAGTATCTATGATGTGGGGATCACTGGAGATGGCCAAGACGATTCATCAAATCTGCACTTCTGGAAGAAAATTGCTGTGAATGTTTTAGCCTTATCTTTTGCACTGATGTACTGGGCTCTTTCATCATTGAGAATTGGGATATTTGTGAAGCTTTCTCCTCAAATTAGTTGTTTAATTGTCCAATACATGTGGATTTGAAAGCACTGTAGAGCTTAGATCTGATCTGTTGGTTATGGGGTTGTTTAGCTCTGTCAGTCACTTGCTGCTTGTGCTGTTTGGCGTGCAAGTAGTCCTGCTGGTGGTTTCACCAGGCTGACACCTCATTTTCAGGTATGCCCGGTGCTACTCCTGGCATGCCCTCTAGCACTCTCCATTGAACCAGGGCTGATCTCCTGGCATGATGATAATGGTTGAATGGGGGACATGCCAGGCCATGAGGTTACAGATTGTGTTGGAGTACAATTCTGCTGCTGTTGATGGCCCACAGTGCCTCATGGATGCCCAGTCTTGAGTTGTTAGATCTGTTTGAAGACTGTCCCATTTAGCACAGTGATAGTGCCACACAACATGATGGAGGTTGCTCTCAATGAGTAGGCGGGACACGTGCAGTGGTTACTCTTAAAGATACTGTCTTGGTCAGACGCAACTGCAGCTGGCGGATTGGCAGGGATGAGGCCAAGCATGTTTCTTGCTCTTGTTGGTTCTCTCACCACCTACCGCAGACACAGTCTAGCAGCTATGTCCTTTAGGATCTGACCAGCTCGATCAGTAGTGCTGGTGCCGAGCCACTCTTAGTGGTGGACATTGAAATTCCCCACCCATGGTGCATTGGTGATCTTGCCATCCACAGTTCTTCCTTCAATGTTGTTCAACATGGAGGAGTACTGATTCATCACCTGAAGGAGAACTGTATGTGGTAATCAGCCAGAGGTTTTCTTGACCATGTTTTGCCTGAAACTATGAGACTTCATGGAGTCCAGAGTAAATGATGAGGTCTCCCAGGGCAACTCTGCCACCTCTGCTGCTCCCGTCCTGTTGGTGAGACAGGGCTTTCCAGGCATGGTGATAGTGGTGTGTTAATACCTCTCCTATAAGCTATGATTCTATAAGTATGAGTAAATCAGGCTGTAGCTTGACTAGCCTATGAGACAGCTGTCCCAATTTTGTCACTAGCCCCTAGATGTTAGTGAGGAAGCCTTTTCAGAGTCCACAGGGCTGTGTTTGCTGTTGTCTTTTCTGGTACCTAAGGCAATGTCAGGTAATCAATCTGGTTGCATTCCTTTGCAACTTTGTACTGATACATTGACTTGCAAGGGCAATTGAGAGTCAACTACATTGCTGTAGGTCTGGAGTCACATGTAGGCCAGCCCAGATGAGGATGCCAAATTTCCTTCCCTGAAGGACATCAGTGAACCAGGGGTTTTTCCAACAATCAACAATGGTTTCATGGTCATCAGTAGGTTCTCACTATTGGATTTTTTACTGAATTCAAATTCTACCATCTGCCTCAGTCAGATTTGAACCCAGGTCCCTAGAACAATGGCTGAGCTTCTAGATTAATAGTCGAGCAATCATACCTCCAGGCTATTGCCTCTGTAGTGATTGAAATGAGGTCAGCCGGGGGGATCTCATAGAATGTGAGTTCCCTGATTGAGTCTGTTAATCTGGTCCAATCCTGGGAGGCCAGGCTGACAGATAAGAACAGGAGTGTTAGAGGTTCTATTCACTTTGAGAGCAGGCTCTGAGGGAGCTGGATCAGTGTCAAAGACTCTCCACTGGTAAATATAGGGTGACTTGGTGACGGGATACCATCCTCCCCCTTTTGAATGAGCGCCAATGAAATGGATGGACAGGAGGTTGGCAAACTCGGGAACAAATGTATCATTGTAAACTGATTAATGTTGTTAGTGCAGTGAAACAAGCAGAGACACCTTTCATACTCTAGTGCCACAACATTACCATCTGGATAGCATTTGTGTTGCATTTCTAATGTCTACTCTGAGGAACTTAGCAGGATCAAAATCAGCCAAATGTTCACACTGACCCATAGAAGGAGACATTGAGATTAGGAGCCAGTGGTTGGTCAAAGAGGTAGATTTTTAAGGAGTGTTTCAATTGATGACAGTGAGGGTGCAAGATGTCGAGATTCAGGGAGCTTTGGGCCTAAGTGGCCGAAGTTGAGACAATCAATAGCTAATTATTAAATATTCATTACATTTTAATTTTAAAGTAGAACTCAAAGCAGCCAACATTCAATTTGTTACTTGTCACGTGAATTGTTGCGCTGTACTCGCCAGATGTCCAAGATGACAGCGAAAATTTTTGAGGAATGTCAAATGTTGTTGGTGGAAGATTCAAAAATCCCTGAAACACAAAAGCGTGTAAGCAAAATTCCTCCTTCATAATTCTGACACTGAGCTAATGCAGAAAAGTGCTATTTTTACATTTCATACATCAACCAATTGACAAAAATTGGTTCCATAAATATTACACGGTATAAAACAAATTAAACATGATTTCAGTCAAAATGACCTTATTCTGCCTTTTTTAAGGGAGAGGATCTCATAAGGCTTCACAAAACATATTAGAAAGTTTTCTATGAAGAATTTGTTACAAGCTTGCCGAAAAGAGGTTATATTTATGTACTGATTGAAAGAGGGCTTTCCTTGAATCCATTACTAGTTCAGGCTAATGGAACCATATTTGTAAATGACTCTGGCCCTTTATTAAATCCTGCAGATATTTTTATAGGGCAGGTTGCCATGAGTTGATTAAGATATTGCTCACGTATATTGAGATCAACATTGCTATGTGCGTACAAATAAACACAAGAAATAGAAATGGACTTCAAACTTGCTCCACCATTCAGGAAGATCATTGTTGATCAGACTTTGGCCTCAGCTTCCCTTCCATGCCCATTCCCCATTACCCTTAACACTCATGTGGCTCATGAATCTGGCTGCATTAGTTTGCATATATTCAAAGACATCCTTCATAGATCTTTGGGGTAGGGAATTTCAAATGTTCACGACTTTGTGAAAGAAGAACTTCCTCGTCATCTCCATTTATTCTGAAATTATGTTGCATGCTTCTAGGTTCCACTATGAAGGGAAACATCCTCTGAACATCCACCCTGAGCATCTTCTCTGAACAGCTCCAAGAACACCACTCCTTAAATAAGGAGAACAAAACTTTATACTGCACTGTAGTGTCCTTTATTGCATAACACTTGCAATAAAGGACAACACTCCAATGTCTTTTCTCTGATAATTTTTGTAAATTTATGTGAATATTTTGTACAAGGACACCCATATCCCATTTTATTGTAGCAATTTTCACTTTCTTTATTGAAATAACATTTTGCTTTTCTGAGGCCCCTACCAAGGTGGACAAAATTACATTTCTCATATTGAATGCCATCTGCCAAATTTGTATCCATTCACTTAACATACTTATTGCATACTATTTGCATCCTTTTCTCTCAGCTCAGTTTTCCACCCAGCCTTGCATCATTGACAAATTTGGTACAAATACACTGGGTCCCTTCATCTCTGTAATTTATGTAGATTGTTGAGGCCCCACAGCAATCCCTGTAGTAATCCATTAGTTCCAGTTTTCCAATTAGAAAATGATCCATTTAAACTGACACTGTTTTCTGTCTGTTAGTCAGTCCTCTATTTATGCCAATTCATTTTCTCCCACATCAGGAACTCTTTTTGGTAAAGTTTAATTCCTCTAAAGCAGTTAACACCACTGTGCAATCAAATCAAGCCTTGTTTCAATAGAATCGTGACAAACATATAATGAATGAAATGCTAAAAGTGAAGTTTATTCACAGTCTGGATTAATAATGTGTACAATATAAAATCAACACAGACTATGAAATTCATCTCAGGAAGAAAGTACAAAGCAAGTTATGGGAAAACGACATTGAAATAAAATACATTCTATGGCACAGTTGCCACCTACTGGAACTACATGGAATTGGACAGAGATCACAGTACAATTTACTTCAGTTCAATTATCATTCACTTTACAGCTCAACACCGAGAATAAAATTATTCTAGCCAGAGTGTCATCCTTAGTATTGTCTGCAACTCTTAGTTGGGTTTCCTCTTTTTGCCATAAGGTCTGTACCTATTCATAATGCATGCATGTAATGATTATAGTCTCAGTAGCCACAGTGGTGGAGAATTTAGTGGATTTCTTGTGAACATTCTTATTATTGGGCACTGTAATGTCACTGGGAACTGTTCTTTTCAAACAATCACTCAGTATTAAATTTAACAGTGCTATTATCTGAAGGTTAACGATGAGTGATTTTAGCCAAATGTATTGTATTTCTCAACACAAGTTGTTGTTGAGACATTACTTCTGTACATGCTAGCACTCAGGGCCTGTGAGTGACAACGTTATTTGCTGTTATAGCTATATAGCAGAGAAGTCTGCCATACTTCAACTGTCAAACATTGTAGGTGTGTTACAATTGGTGTATGATATTTGTTTTAATGATGGAAAACAACAGCATAGTTTTGTTTCCATATCTTTGCTTTCTTCTCTGGGAGAATGGTGTGAGTACAGGAAAGATATACTAATTCCTACAACAACAACTGCTTGCACTAATACAGCATGTTTAATATAATGTGTCGGTGCAGGTTTGGAGGGCCAAGGGCCTTGTTCACGTGTTGTATTGTTCTTTGTCCTTTATAAAATGCTTCTCAGGAGCATTATCAAACAAAATCTGATATGGAGCCACATAAAGAGTTATTAGGACAGATAACCAAAAGTGTACAGTCAAAGAGGTGGGTTTTAATCGGGTCCTTTAAGGGAGAAAGGAAGATAGGGAGGTGGAGGGGTTTAGGAAGGGAATTCTACCACTTAGAACAGCTGAAGGCATGGTCACAAACATTAAAATTCAAGTTGTACAAGATACCAGACTTGGAGAAGCATAGATTATCTCATGACAAGAGAAGGCTACAGAGATGTGGGCCAAGGTGGGATGATAAACGATGATGTATTCCATGCAACTATAGGAGATACAACACCTGTACTTTAAATTTCTCCTGCCGCAGTATCAATAGCCTGAAACAAAGAAGATAGAAGCAGGAAGAGGCCATTCGACCCTTTAAGCCTGCTCCACCATTCTTCATGACCATGGCTGGTCATCCAATTTAATAGCCTATTCCTGCTTTGTCCCACAACCTTGGATCCCATTCACCCCAAGTGCTATATCTAGTTGCTTCTTGAATGCATTCAATATTTTCACATCAATTACTTCCTGTGGTAATGAATTCCACAGGCTCGCTACTCTTTGGGTGAAGAAATGTCTCCTTATCTCTGTCCTAAATCATTTACCTCAAATCATCACAATGTGACCCTTGGTTCTGGACATACCCACCATTGGGAACACCCTCCCTGCAAAACAGAACTGTTCTTGAATGCGAAATTGTGACTTCTATGCACGTCTTTCAATTTGGAATGCTGTATTTGCTATAGTCTGGTTTTCTATTTGGGAGCCCAAACTGGGTAAACGCTTTGCAAAAAACTTGCTCTCATTCCTCTGCCTGTCATTTGAATTCTGCACCTTGCTCTCAAGCTCGTCTCTTTGGCCACAGCTAACAGCACAGTTCCAATGAAGCTGAATGTCAACTGGAAGAAAAACACATTGTCTTTAAATAAAGCACTTACAGCCTTCAAGATTCAACACAAATTCTCTCAGTTCTAATGAAAGGCCATAGAATGGAAACATAGAACAGGATTTTCTTGGAAACAAATGTCCATTCATGCACCCTTCCCCTCACCCTTCCAGGTGAAAAGGTTGAGGACAAGGCCACCATGCGCAGAAAGTCACCTAGAAAGTATAATATGATCATTGCACTGTTAATTGGCTCATGCCTGGCTTCCCATCCCCATCTAGGAAGAAAGTCCTACCTCTAAGAGCTAGCTGGTCCGTCAAACAGCTGATGGATCTTAGTTCCTGTAGTGTCACCAGGAACTGCAATGAGATCCCAAAAATTGAAAGACATGCGTCAAGAGTTGAAGGTAAGTAGAGTTGGGAAGGTTTTTGAGGAGCCAAGCCAGGAGGGATGAGTGGGTGATAGTGAAGTTGGAAAAAGAGGCCTGGGTGGATAGGGCAGGAAGAGAGAAACTTGACAGGAGTGGGAAAAGCCTTGGGGGAGGGGCCCTGATATTCCCAGTGAGTGTTTAAAGGAGGCACCACCTCCTACACTGTGAGACCCACTAGACTGGATGCATGGGAGTGGGCCTCTCCTGTCTCTGGTTAAATTCCAGTGACAGCATAATGATATGTTTCAGTGCCCATTATTTGGGCAGAGAATGCTCCAACTGGCCGTTCAGTAGGTCATTTGCTTGACTTTATCCCATCAGCTAGAAAAAACTATGTCGAGGGCAGAGTCATAGAATCCCCACAGTGTGGAAGCAGGCCATTCAGTGCACTGTCTCTCTAAAGAGCATTTCAGCCAGACCCACTCCTTTACCCTATACCTATAAACCTGCATTTCTCATGACTAATCAACCTGGACTCATCCCTGGACACTTTGGGGCAATTTGGCATGGCCAGTCCACCTAACCTGCACATCTTCGGAATGTGATAGGAAACTGTGAAGCATCCGGAGGAAACTCATGCAGACATGGGGAGAATGTGCAATCTCCACACAGACAGCTGGAATTGAACCCAGGTCCCTGGCGCAGTGAGGCAGCAGTGTTAACCACTGAACCACTATGTTACCTGCCAGGTGGGTATGAGAGGGCAGTGCACATCTGCATTTTACTGGTCATCACCACCTTCAAACACACTGGTAAGGGCACTGAGAGTCCCAAACCATTCACAGTGTAACTTCTGATATTGATGGAGATAGCAAGAACTGGAGATTCAGGAGTCAGGGTCAACACAGTGTGGAGCTGGAGGAACACAGCAGGTCAGGCAGCATCGGAGGAGCAGGAAAGTCAACATTTTGGGTTCACACCCTGCTTGATGAAGATATTGATGAACCCATTGTTACAGACCTGGCCAAATATAACAGAGGCATACCCTAGACCCTTACTTTTTCTCATTTAAATGCAAGTATAAGACACTAAGTTCCAGATGTAATTTGATTGTTTTCACTGCTTGGCTTTAAACAAAACACACTTTATTCTAGATGGCCTAGCACCATCATTGCTAGACCATTAATCCAGAAATCCAGCTGATATTCTGGGGACCTGGGTTCGAATGCCACCACGGCAGATGGTGAATTTGGAATTCAAAAAATAAGTCTGGAATTAAGAATCTACTAATCACCATGAAATTATTGCCGATTGTTGGAAAAACCAGCTGGTTCTCGAATGTCCTTCAGGGGAGGAAATCTGCCACCCTCACCTTGTCTGGCCTGCATGTGACTCCAGACCCACAGCAATGTGGTTGACTATCAACTGCCCTCTGAAATGGCCTAGCAAGCCACTCAGATATATCAACTGCTACAAAGACTCAGAAATGAAACTGGATGGATCACCTGGCGTCGACCTCGGCACCGGAAAAGACAACGGCAGAAACAGCCCTGTCGACCCTGCAAAGTCCTCCTCACTAACATTTGGGGGTTTGTGCCAGAACTGGGAGAGCTGCCTCATAGACTAATTAAGCAACAGCCTGACATAGTCATACTCACATAATCATACCTTACAGGCAATGCCACAGAGATCACCATCACCATCCCTGGATACACCCCGTCTCACTGGCAGGACAGACCCAGCAGAGGGGGTGGCACAGTGGTATACAGTTGGGAGGGTGTTGCTCTAGGAGCCCTTAACATTGAATCCGGACCTCATACAGTCTCGTGGGTTCAAGTGAAACAAGTGCAAGGAAACCTCCTGCTGATTACCACATAACGTCCTCCCTCGGCTGATGAATTACTACGCCTCAATGCTGAACAACACTTACAGTAAGCACTGAGGATGGCAAGGGCACAAAATGCACTCTGGGTGGGGGATTTCAGTGTCCTCTACCAAGAGTGGCTCGGCAGCAGTGCTACTAATCGACATAGCTGCTAGACTAGGTCAGCAACAGTTGGTGAGGGAACCAACAAGAGGGAGAAACATACTTGACCTCATCCTTACCAACCTGCCAGCTGCAGGTACATCTGTCCATGACAGTATCGGTAAGAGTGACCATCGCACAGTCCTCGTGGAGACAAAGCCCCGCCTTTACATTGACAACAGCCTCCATCGTGTTGTGTGGCACTATCACCGTGGCTAATTGCGACAGACTTCGCACAGATCTAACAACTCAAGACTGGTCATCCATGAGGCAGTGTGGGCCATCAACAGCAGCAGAATTGTACTCCAACACAATCTGTAACCTCATGGCCTGGCATATTCCCCTCTCCACCACTACCATCAAGCCAGGGGATCAACCCTGGTTCAATGGAGAGTGCAAGAGAGCATGCCAGGAGCAGTACCAGCTGTACCTGAAGATGAGATATCAAACTGGTGAAGCCACCCAGCAGGACTACTTGCACACCAAACAGCGAAAGCAGCAAGTGATTGACAGAGCTAAGCGATCCCACAACCAACAGATCAGATCTAAGCTCTGAAGTCCTGCCACACCCAGTTGTGATTGGTGGTGGACAATTAAACAACCCACTGGAGGAGGAGGCTTCACAAATATCCCCATCCTCAATGATGGAAGAGCCCAGCACATCAATGCAAAAGGTAGGTCTGAAGTATTCATAACAATCTTCAGCCAGAAGTGCCAAGTGGATGATCCATCTCGGCTTCCTCCAGGGGTCCCCAGCATTACAGATACCAGTCTTCAGCCAATTTGATTCACTCCACGTGATACCAAGAAATGGCTGGAGACACTGCAAAGGGTATGGGCCCTGACAACATTCCAGCAATAGTACAGAAGATTTGTGTTCCAGAACTCGCCGCTCCCCCAGCCAAGATGTTCCAGTACAGTTACAACACAGGTGTCTACCCGACAATGTGTAAAATTGCCCTAGTATGTCCTGTGAACAAAAAGCAAGACATATCCAACCCGGCCAATTACTGCCCCATCAGTCTACTCTCGATCATCAGTAAAGTGATGGAAGATGTCATCGACAGGGCACCTGCTCAGAAATAACTGGCCGAGTGATGCCCAGTTTGGGTTCCGCCAGGACCAGTCAGCTCCTGATCTCATCTCAGCCTTGGTTCAAACATGGACAAAACAGCTGAATTCCAGAGGTGAAGTGAGGGTGACAGCCCTTGATATCAAGGCTGCATTTGACTGAGTGTGGCATTAAGGAACCCTGGCAAAAATGGTATCAATGGGTATCAGGGGGCTCCAGTGGTTGGGGTCATACCTGACACGTAGGAAGATGGCTGTGGTTGTGGGAGGTCAATCATCTCAGCTCCAGGGCATCTCTGCAGGAGTTCCTCAGGGTAGTGTCCTAGGCCCAACCATCTACAGCTGCTTCATCAATGACCCTCCCTCCATCATAAGGTCAGAAGTGGGGATGTTTGCTGATGGTTGCACAATGTTCAGCACCACTTGCAACTCCTCAGATACTGAAGCAGTTTATATTCACACGCAACAAGACCTTCACAATATCCAGGCTTGGGCTGACAAGTAGCAAGTGACATTCGCGCTACACAAGTGCCAGGCCATAACCATCACCAGTGAGAGACAAACTAACAACTGCTCCTTGACATTCAATGATGTTCCATCACTGAATCCACCACTATCAATATCCAGGGGGTTACCATTGACCAGAAATTCAACTGGACTCACCACATTAACAGAGCGGCTCCAAGAGCAGGCCAGAAGCTGGGAATACTATGGCCAGTAACTCATCTCCTGACTCCTGAAAGTCTGTCCACCATCTACAAGGCACAAGTCAGGAGTGTGATGGAATACTCCCCACTTGCCTGGATGAGTGCAGCCCCAACAACACTCCGGAAGCTTGACACCATCCAAGACAAAACAGCCCGCTTGATTGACACTACATCCACAAGCATCCACTCCCTCCACCACTGATGCTTAGTAGCAGCAGTGTGTACTGCCTACACAATGCGCTGCAGAAAGTCACCAAAAATCCTCAGACAGCACCTTTCAAACCCACGACCACTTCCATCTAGAAGGACAAGGGCTGCAGATATATGGGAACACCATCACCTGAAGTTGTTCCCCAAGTCACTCATCATCCTGACTTGGAACTATACTACTGTTCCTTCAAAGTCACTGGGTTAAAACCCTGGAATTCCCTCCCTAATAGCATTGTGGGTCAACCCACAGCAGGAGGACTGCAGCTGTTCAAAAAGCAAGCTCACCACCGCCTTTTCAAGGGCAAATAGGGATGTGGAAGAAATGCTGGCCAGCTACCTCACCCACATCCCACAAATGAATTAAAAAAATTCTGACACTATAGTTAAAATACAAACAAAAGAAAGAATAATTGGAATAATTTATCTCTATTAGAAATTTTAACATAATAATATTATTTAATTACTAAACAGCAACTGTTCTAATATAGTACTATTCCATAAATACACCCTTGGCAAAGGCAAATTCAGTAAAAAAGACTGTCTCTCATGCAATTCTGGCAGCAGAAAGAGAACCCCAGCTTTTAGTTGTAACAGAGAGAGGGATGTAGCTGCTTCGATAAATACCTTCAAAACCCAGCTACTACTGGAAGCTAATCTGAAACCCCGCTTCTGTGGGAACCTACTCAACCCCTTCATGCTGCTTCTATTGTTCCAACTTTAAAAACAATGGTCAGTCCTTCTGTCTCAACTTTTCTTTAAAAAAACCAGGACAAAATACACCTTTTGAAGCCATAGCATCTTCACACCCAAGCCTATTGCACAAGTGCACAGGATACATACATGGGTATCCAGGTCAGTGAGCTAGTGTCAGTCTGGGTTTGCACCAACATGAGGTAATGTCATTCCATGCGTTCAGCCTTGACCCGCTTCCCTTCATGTCTCCAACCCAAACGAGCGAACAGCTATCATCATGGTTTTATTTAGCTCTTTACAACCAGACAATGCTTACTTATTTTTGTGGTGACAACATTTCAAAAGTACCTAAATGCTGTGAAGTGTTATAAGATCCAATGAAGTTGGAGTAGCACTAGCTAACCTTTAACTTCTTTCTATTTTTTGGATCAGCACCTGATCCACCCAACATTGCACTGAGAGAGCAAAATAAAACAAAGAACTGCAGATGTTGGAGAATTGAAACAGAATTGAAACACAAACAGAAATTGGTTAAGAAACTCAACAGATTTGGCATTGCCTGTAGGAGCACAGCAGAGTCTGTGTTTCAAATCCACTGACTCTTCATCAGAACTGGTAGCAGCTAGGAAAAAGTGTTTTTTAATGCTGAAGTCAAAGTTGGGGGGTTTGGAGGATGGAAGGGAGAGGTGTGCAGATCGGTGGAAATAGATCCCAGAGAGAGAGTGAGATAGGAAAGTAATAAGCAAATAGGGAAAGTATGGATCGCGGACTAGGGCAAAAGAAAAGCTGATTAAGCAATAATAAGGTGTAGAGCTGGGTGAACACAGCAGGCCAAGCAGCATCTTAGGAGGAGAAAAGCTGATGTTTCGGACCTAGACCCTTCATCAGAAAAATTGAGAGTAGGAGAGAATGGGTGAGCTGTACTGAATGCAGCCCATATAAAGTGATAATGGGCCTAAGCGTATGTGAAAATGGGTTACTGTGCGAAAAGCACCCCATTCATTCAAGAGAATTGAGATTCCCAAGTGTGTTAAGAAAAAGCTGGTGCTTAAAATAGGTCAAGTATGCCATGGAAGAGAAATGATTCTCTCCAATTTTAACGTGTCATATACTGAACAACATTTCAACTGAAGTTTTTGGAGAGTGGTTACAGCAAAATATAGCTATCATTAAAGGGTCAGTTAAAACCTCATCAGTAGTTGATATTTTTGTACTTGTTTTAACCCCAGGTCATAGAGCTGCATTTACAACTTTAGCCAATTACAACCCTTTTTTAACCCCACATAAGTGAATGGATTTTAAGTGAATTATTGGTTCTAAATAAATAGCTAAGATTATCATACAGTGGACATTTCTAACCAGCCTCAATTATACTCTGACCTGAATGAGTTGTTATATGAGTGTTTTAAATTATTGCTTTTCCACAAGTCGCTGATCAGAAACCGAGATGTGACTTACATTGTTGAGGGAACATGATGGTCCAAGGTGGAGTGGCAGGCATAAATCATAAATGCAGTTAGCGTCGATACAGGGAAGTTTCCACCAAAATAAAAACTTCTTGTATATTGTTATGTCAGCCTAGTTCAATCAAAAGACGAAGCACAAATTGTTATTTCACTAAACGATAAGAAAACAAAGGCTACTATTTATAATCCCATATCTATCACAAACTTGACCGTATCTCTCGCATTTCATGCAATTCATCCCTCACACCCCCTCCCCGCAATAACAACCAAAACAGAATTCCCCTCGTCCTCACGTACCACCCCACCAACTTCCGAATCCAACGCATAATCCTCCGACACTTCCGCCATCCGCAAACTGATCCACCACCAAAGACATTTTTCCCTCCCCACCCTTATTTGCCTTCCGGAGGGACCACTTGACTCCCTTGTCCACTTCACAGACCCCTCCAGCCCCACCTCACCCCGGCACTTTTCCCTGCAACCGCAGGAAGTGCTACACCTGCCCCTGCACACCCCTCCTCACCCCCATCCCAGGCCCCAAGAAGACATTCCACATCAAACAGATGTTCACCTGCACATCTGCTAACGTGGTATAAAGTATCCGCTGCTCCTGTTGTGGTTTCCTCTACATCAGGGAAACCAAGCGGAGGCTTTGGGACAGCTTTGCAGAATTCTCATGCTCGGTTCGCAACAAACAACTGCACCTCCCAGTCGAAAACCATTTCAACTCCTCCTCCCACTCCTTGGACAACATGTCTATCCTGGGCCTCCTGATTACCATAATGATGCCATCCAAAAGCTGCAGGAACAGCTTCTCATTGTTCGCTTGGGAAGCCTGCAGCCCAAGGGTATCAATGTGGACTTCACAAGCTTCAAAATCTCCCCTCCCCTGTCCCCATCCCAAAACCAGCCCAGCTTGTCCCTGCCTCCCTAACCATTCCACCCACCTCAAGCCCACCCCCACCTCCTACCCACTAACCTCATCCTGCCTCCTTGACCGGTCCATCCTCCCTGGACTGACCTATCCCCTCCCTAACTCCCCACCTACATTCACCTTTACTGGCTCTAACCTCACCTCTTTGACCTGTCTGTCTCCTCTCCACCTATCTTCACCCTTATCCACCTTCTATCCACCTTCCCCTCTCTCCCTAATTTTTTCATTTCTCCTCCCCCATTTCTGAAGAAAGGTTTCGACCTGAAACGTCAGCTTTCCTGCTCCTCTGATGATGCTTGGCCTGCTGCATTCATCTAGTTCTGCACCTTGTTATCTCAGGATATCTCAAAGTGTTTTACAGCTAATGTAGTACTCTTGAAAAGTGGTTTCTAATTAATTTTGCAATGAGAAAAAAACTAATCAATTTGCAAGGCATATTGTAAAAATTAATCATTCTGAAGGAATTAAGGAGCAAAATACTACAGATGCTGGAATCTGCAATGAAACAAACAAATGCTGGAGATCATAGCATGTCAGACAGCATCCACAGACAGAAACCAAGCTAATGTTTTGAGTCTAGATGACTCTTCATCAGAGCTGATTTGAAATGTGAAGGGGACAGAATTTATGCTATAGTTTTGGTGGGGTTGGGAGAGAAAGGATGTTGATAGTTCAGAGTAAGTGATCAGAATGTGAGAATAACAGAACAATAGTGTATCTAGCTGACAGACTTGAAAGAATAGACAGTCCCACTGGGCTGGGTAGAGGGGAGAGAGGAAGTGGTGACAGAATACAACAAGTAGCGCTAACAGAAAGGGAAGGTTGGTTCACAATTCGAAGGTGTTGAACTCAATAGTAAGTCCAGAAAGTTGTAAAGTGCCTAGTCTGAAGATGGGATGTTGTTGCTCCAGTTTGTGCTGTAATTTGCTGGAACACTTCAGCATGCTGACAACAGACAAGTAGGTTTCTGAGCAGCATGCAGTGTTAAATTGACCAGCTGTGGGAATGTCAGGGTCCTGCTTGCACACAGACCGGAGATGTTCCACACAGCGGTCACCCAGACTGCATTTGGTTTCTCCAATGTAGAGTCACATTGGCAAATATAATACACAAGGATGCACAAGTGAAATGCTGCTTCACCTGGAAAGAGTGTTTCGGCCCTTGGATGGTGAGCAGGGAGGAGATGAAGGGGCCATGTTGCACCTTCTAAGGTTATATGGGAAGGGGAATTGTGTTGTGGTCGATGAATGGACTAGGGCGTCCCAGAGGGAACGATCCCTGTAAAATGCAGACAAGGGGAGTGAGGGAAAGATGTGTTTGGTGATGGTGTTCTGCTGGAGTTGTCTGAAATGGTGAAGAATGGTCCTTTGAATGCTGAGGCTGGCGGGATGAAAAGTGGGGACAAGGGGGTCCTGATCACACTGTTGTGAGCAATGGGAAGAGTAAGGGTGCGGTTGATTTCCCTCTCAAGCACAGTAGGTGGGAAACCCCGGTTATGGAAAAAGCAAGCCATGTCAGCAGCGCTGTTTGGGAAGGAGCAAAGTGGTCACCCAGTCTTAACAGCTATGCCATAGGTGAAGGGACTGGGAGAATGAGATGGTATCCTTGCAGGACTGGAGTGTGACAGGCTGTCGTGAAGATAGCAATGGAAGTCAGTAGATTTATAGTGGATGGCAGTGGACAGTGTATTCCCTGAAATGGAGACAGAGAGGTTAAGGAAAGGGAGTGTCGGAAATGGATAATGTGAACGTTAGAGAGAGGTGGAAATTGGAGGGAAAATGAACCCTTATTTCAAGGTGCTGTTGGGAGCATGAAGCAGCACCAAAGCAGCCATTGATGTACTGAGAAAAAGAGTTGTGGGAGGATGCCAGTGTAGGATTGGGACAAGGACCATTCCATGCATTCCATCAAGAGACAGGCATACCAGGGCCCCATGTAGGTACTCTTTTGACTTGACAGATGTGATGAATTAAAGGAGAAATTGCTCAGTGAGAGAACAACTTCAGCCAGTCAGAGGAGAGTGGTGGTGGATGGGAATTGTTCACACCTCTGGTTGAGGTAGAATCTGGGAGGTCTCAGACCATCCTGGCAGGGATCAGAGGCTGGAGTCAATTATAAAAGATGAAATTACGACTCATTTGGATGGCAGTAACAAAATAGGTCAGAGTCAGCATGGATTTATGAAGGGGAAATCGTGCTTGACTAATCTTCTGGAATTTTTTGAGGATGTATATATGAAGATGGATAAGGGAGAACCAGTGGATGTAGTGTACCTGGACTTTCAGAAACCCTTTGATAAAGTCCCACATAGGAGATTGGTGAACAAAATTAGGGCACATGGTATTGGGGGCAAAATACTGAGTTGGATTGAAAATTGGCTGGCTGACAGGAAGCAAAGAATAGTGATAAATGGGTCCCTTTTGGAATGGCAGGCAGTGACCAATGGGGTACCACAAGGTTCAGTGCTGGGACCGCAGCTGTTTACGATATATATTAATGATATAGACAAAGGCATTAAAAGTACTATTAGCAAATTTGCTGAGGACACCAAGTTGGGTGGCAGTGTGAAATGTGAGGAGGATGTTATGAGAATACAGGGTGACTTGGACAGGCTATGTGAGTATACAGATGCATGGCAGATGCAGTTTAATGTGGATAAATGTGCGGTTATACACTTTGGAGGCAAGAACAGGAAGACAGATTACTATCTCAATGGAGTCAAGTTAGGTAAAGGGGAAGCACAACGAGATCTAGGTGTTCTTGTACATCAGCCAATGAATGCAAGCATGCAGGCACAGCAGGCAGTGAAGAAAGCTAATAGCATGCTGGCCTTCATAACAAGAGGAATTGAGTAGAGGACCAAAGAGGTCCTTCTGCAGCTGTACAGGGCCCTGATAAGACCGCACCTGGAGTATTGTGTGCAGTTTTTGTCTCCAAATTTGAGGACGGACATTCTTGCTATTGAGAGAGTGCAGCGTATGTTCACGAGGTCAATTCCCAGAATGACGGGACTATCATATGTTGAAAGATTGGAGTGACTGGGCTTGTATACACTTGAGTTTAGAAGAAGGGGAGGGGATCTGATAGAGGCGTACAAGATTATTAAGGGATTGGACACTCTGGAGGCAGGAAGCATGTTTCCGCTGATGGCTGAGTCCAGGACCAGAGGACACAGTGTAAAAATAAGGCAGAGGCCATTTATAACAGAGTTGAGGAAAAACTACTTCACCCAGAAAGTGATAATGGGAACTGCAGATGCTGGAGAATCCAAGATAATAAAATGTGAGACGGGATGAACACAGCAGGCCCAGCAGCATCTCAGGTGCACAAAGGCGGACACCTCATTTTCACCATGGACCCTGGCCCCCAACATCTCATTTTCACCATGGACGTCTAGTCCCTATACAACAGTATTCCACATGCAGATGGCCTCAAGGTCCTCTGCTTCTTCCTGTCCCGCAGGCCCGACCAGTCCCCCTCCACTGACACCCTCATCCGCCTAGCCGAACTCGTCCTCACCCTCAACAACTTCCCTTTCGATTCCTCCCACTTCCTACAGACAAAGGGCGTGCCATGGGCACCCGCATGGGCCCCAGCTATGCCTGCCTCTTTGTAGGTTACGTAGAACAGTCCCTCTTCCGCACCTACACAGGCCGCAAACCCCACCTCTTCCCCCATTACATTGATGACTGTATCGGCACCGCCTCTTGCTCCCCAGAGGAGCTCGAACAGTCATCCACTTCACCAACACCTTCCACCCCAAACTTCAGTTCACCTGGGCCATCTCCAGGACATCCCTCACCTTCCTGGACCCCTCAGTTTCTATCTCAGGCAACCAGCTTGTAACTGATGTCCATTTCAAGCCCACCGACTCCCACAGCTACCTAGAATACACCTCCTCCCACCCACCCTCCTGCAAAAATTCCATCCCCTATTCCCCATTCCTCCGCCTCCGCCGCATCTGCTCCCAGGATGAGGCATTCCACTCCCGCACATCCCAGATGTCCAAATTCTTCGAGGACCGCAACTTTCCCCCCACAGTGGTCGACAATGCCCTTGACCGCGTCTCCCGCATTTCCTGCAACACAACCCTCACACCCTGCCCCCGCCACAACCGCCCCAAGAGGATCCGCCTCATTCTCACACACCACCCCACCAACCTCCGGATACAACGCATCATCCTTCGACACTTCCGCCATCAACAATCCGACCCCACCACCCAAGACGTTTTTCCATCCCCACCCTTGTCTGCTTTCCAGAGAGACCACTCTCTCCGTGACTCCCTTGTTCACTCCACACTGCCCTCCAACCCCACCACACCCAGCAACTTCCCCTGCAACCACAGGAAATGTTACACTTGCCCCCACACCTCCTCCCTCACCCCTATCCCAGGCCCCAAGATGATTTTCCATATTAAGCAGAGGTTCACCTGCACATCTGCCAAAGTGGTATGCTGTATCCATTGTACCCGGTGTGGCTTCCTCTACATTGGGGAAACCAAGCAGAGGCTTGGGGACTGCTTTGCAGAACGCCTCCGCTCGGTTCGAAATAAACAACTGCACCTCCCAGTCGCGAACCATTTCCATTCCCCCTCCCATTCTTTAGATGACATGTCCATCATGGGCCTCCTGCAGTGCCACAATGATGCCACCCGAAGGTTGCAGGAACAGCAACTCATATTCCGCTTGGGAACCCTGCAGCCCAATGGTGTCAATGTGGACTTCACCAGCTTCAAAACCTCCACTTCCCCCACCGCACCCCAAAACCAGCCCAGTTTGTCCCCTCCGCCCACTGCACCACACAACCAGCCCAGCTCTTCCCCTCCACCCACTGCATCCCAAAACCAGTCCAGCCTGTCTCTGCCTCCCTAACCTGTTCTTCCTCTCACCCATCCCTTCCTCCCACCCCAAGCCACACCTCCATCTCCTACCTACTAACCTCATCCCACCTCCTTGACCTGTCCGTCTTCCCTGGACTGACCTATCCCCTCCCTACCTCCCCACCTATACTCTCCTCTCCACCTATCTTCTTTTCTCTCCATCTTCGTTCCGCCTCCCCCTCTCTCCCTATTTATTCCAGAACCCTCACCCCATCCCCCTCTCTGATGAAGGGCCTAGGCCCGAAATGTCAGCTTTTGTGCTCCTGAGATGCTGCTGGGCCTGCTGTGTTCATCCAGCCTCACATTTTATTATCCCCCAGAGAGTGGTGGGTATATGGAATGCTCTGCCCCAGAAGGCAGTGGAGGCCAACTCTCTGGATACTTTCAAGAAAGAGATGGATAGCGCTCTTAAAGATAGTGGAATCAAGGGTTATGGGGATAAGGCAGGAACAGGATACTGATTGTGGATGATCAGCCATGATCATAATGAATGGTGGTGCTGGCTCGAAGGGCCGAATGGCCTACTCCAGCACCTATTGTCTATTGTCTACTGTATAGAGGGATTGGGCATCCATGGCGTTCAGGAGGCAGTTAGGACCAGGTAACTGAAAATTGTCAATTTAGCAGAAGGCATCAGAGGAATGCTCTGAACATCATCACCAAACATATCTCTCCCTTCCTCCCCTTGTCTGCATTTTGCATGAATTGTTCCCCCTACTACACCCTAGTCCATTTCTGGATCGCCAACACCACCTCACTTCCCACAGCACCTTCCCATGTAACCGCAGAACGTGCAAAACCTGCCCTTCACCTCCTTCTTAACCACCATCCAAGTCAAGTGACATTTTACCTGTATCTCCTCCAATCTTGTTTGTTGCATGTACTGGACATAGTGTGACCAACTCTTCATTGGGGAAACCAAAGACAGACTGGGTGATCTCTTTGCAGAGCACCTCCGGTCTGTCCACAAGCAGGATCCTGACCTTCCCGTAGCTGGTCATTTTAACACAGCGTCCTGCTCAGATGCTCACACATCTGCCCTCGTCATGCTGCAGTGCTCCAGTGAATCACAGCACAAACGGGAGGAACAGCATCTCACCTTCAGGCTAGACGCCTTACAACATTCTGAACTTCATATTAAGTCCAACACCGTCAAATTGTTACTTGTTACATTCTCTGTCACCATGTTCTCTCTCCCTTCTCCTGTCCCCCAACAACCCCCAGTGGAACTGCATGTTCTTTGAAGTCTGGCAGTTAATCACACCATTTTCTGCCATTCTTACATTCTGATCCCTTAATTTGAAGGTGTTAATGTTAATGTTGCAATCTGATGATGTCACACAGCCTGTGGGTGGAGTCAATTGAGATAATTAAAAGCTCCCTTGTTTAACAGACAGACACCCGTATGTTGAATTCGGCAGCAAAAGGCTTTTAGAGATTTGCAAGGTTTTTATTGCTTTTTTTTGGGCACAAACATCAGTTTCTGCTGAAATAACTCCATAAAGGTAAGTATCCCATCACCATATCACCTTTTATGTAAATATGCATTGTATATGATACGGTCTTCTCCTTCTTGATCCTTTCCCTGTCCACAATCCAACCTCACAGGGAAAGATCCACCTACATTTTTCACATAATAAGATTAGCTTCCAAAACTGCCACCAGATGTACTATAATAATAACCAAAAGCCAAATACTAAAATTCTGAAGAAGGGCCACTGGGCTCAAAATGTTAATTCACGTTTATTTCCAGAGATGCTGTCAGTTTCTCCAGCAATTTTTCCCTGTTTTGTGCCAAAAGAGGGATCTGAGGTAGTGAGGGGCAGGGAAAAAAATCAAAATGGCGTTGCATGAAACCAGCTATTTTTCTTTCAACCACCACCAAATTGCCTGCTTAACAAATTAAAACAAACATCAGATTACAAGCACTGCCGAGCAGGGGCAGTGCGACAGTAACAAAAATAAACAGAAGTTTAGAAGAGAGAAATGGACTGTGTTAAAATAGAATTGAAGGGGAAACAATTCACTTTGTCCCTGAGGCACCCACCTCTCTCCAGCTGTCTCAAGGGTGTTGGTGCACAGTCCTTCTCTAATGTAGCCACAGAAGAAAGGCAGGCACTCAGGAAGAAACCGACTCTTTTCTTTCTCTTTCTTTAATACTCAGAATTTTCTTTTCACCACCAAATCACCCATCCTACCATCTACCTTTGCCCTCCAACATCAAATCACCCGGTTTCTTATTATTTATCAATTTACCTGGAAAGCTGATTGGGCCAATAACACCAAAGGTGACCAAAAAGAAATAAAAATAACACCAGAGGTGAGGAAAAGGTGGGCAGAGAAGGATGGGATTACATAAAAGTGGAATCGGAAGACAGAACATAAGGCACTCAGCTTCCTTTATGGGCAGCGCTGCGGCTTAGCGAATAATACTGCTGCCTCACAGTGCCAGAGTATGGGTTTGATTCCAGCCTACATTTATTTACATTGCGAAACTGAAACACTTCAGAGTACATTACAGATATTTCTGTTTTCAAGTACAATGACTGTATAAAAATAACTTTGCTTCTGCCGTCTTTGCCTCTGTGCCCATTTCTTTGGACAAGAGTCCTCTCCCTCCTTTGTCCACCTCCAACACTTTACCTCCACCTGGATCCCTCTCTCTGGCCTTCTATCTGCACTCAATCTGTTCATTGAGAACTGTCAACGTGACATTGCTTGCTTCAATGCTTTCTATGCTCGGTTTGAGCAGAATACGATATGCCCTGACAGCCCCAGACACACCTATTCCCTCTGTCACCGCTTTAGAAGTCAGATGAATCTTCCTGGGTGTCAACCCAAGGAAAGCGACTGGCCCAGATGCCAACACCCGATTCTGTGCAGGACAACTTGTGGAGCTATTCACCAATATCATCAACCTCTCCCTCCTACAAGTCATAGTCACCACCTGCTTCAAGAAGACCACCATCATCCTCGTACCTACGAAAACACATGCAATGTGCCTTAGTGACTACCGCCCAATGGCTCTGACCTCCACAATCATGAAAAGTGCTTCAAAAGGCTAATCGTGGCCCACAGACTCCAATATCCCAGCCTGCCTCGATACCCTACAGTTTGCCTACCAACGTAATAAGTCCGTAGAGGATGCCAAATCCCTAACCCTGCACTCATCCCTGAAACATCTGGACAGCAAAGACACCTACATCTGTCCTCCTGCTCATTGACTACAGCTCACCTTCCACACCATTATCCTCTCCTGACTGATTAGTCTTGGCTCCACTCTCTGCAACTAGGTCTTCAGCTTTCTGACCAATAGGCAGCAATCAGTGAGGAGAGGTAATTGCACCTCCTCCACAATAACACTCAACACTGGAGCCCCCTCAACCCTGACCAAGGACACATCCTCAGCCCCCTAGAGTACTCCCTGTACACCTACGACTATGTGGCCAAATTCTCAACGAGCACCATCTACAAGTTTGCTGACAACACCACCATAGTGGTACAGATATCTGACAACGATGAGTCAAAATGTAGAAGAGAGATAGAAGGCTTGGTGGTGTGGTGCGATGAAAACAAAGTTGGCAAAACTAATCAACAGATCATCCACTTCAGAAAGAAAGGAGGAAAACACATCCCATCTACATCAACGGAACTGAGGCTGAGAGAGTGAAGAGCATAGAGTTCCTCCGAGTGCCGATAACCAATGACCTGTCCTGGACTGCCCACGTAAATGTGACAGACAAGAAGGTACAACAAAGCCTCTTCTTCCTCAAGTGGCTCAGGAAACTTGGCATCTCCATAAGTTCCCTCACCAACTTCTACAGATGCACCATTGAAAGCGTAGTGTCCGGGTGCATAACGGCCTGGTATGGCAACTGCTCTGCCCAGTGCTGTATGAAACTACAGAAGCTGGTTTGCATGGCCCAGACAATCATGGAAGCCAACCTTCCATCCATGGGCTCTACTTACATGGCCTGCTACTGTGGATAGGCTGCCAATATCATCAAAGACCCATCACACCCTGGTAATGACCTCCTACAGCCTCTTCCACCAGGCAGAAGATATAGAAGCCCGAACACACACACAAGCAGGTTCAAGAACAGCTTCTTTCTGCCATTATCAGACTGCCGAATGGACTCTAGCCTCAAATAATGTAACCTGCAATTCAACCTGTATGCTTCCAAGTCTTTTTGATTGGTACATCCTTTGCTTTCTGTGATCTGCCTATGCTACTAGTAAACAACATTTTTCAATGTATTTTAGTACAGGTGACAATAAAATCAAAATCAACATTGAATCAATTTCTCTGCCCTCCCCGCCTTACCTATTCAAACCTCTCTCTCCCCGAAAAGTCTGCGCTCTGTGCACTCAGATTCAACCCTGACTTTGTTATTCAGCCTGCCGATAAGGGTTAGTTCTGTTGTTAGCTGGTAGATTGACCTCTACATTGCAGAACCTGAGTGCCAGCTCTCAGATATCTCCTCCTACGACCCCCAGACCATGGCCCCACCATGAACATTAGGTCATTGTGTCAATGATGGTCACTAGCCTCATTTTATTTTGCGATCTCCCTCCCACTGCCTTCAAGTTGATAGTATTCCAATCCCACACAGCTCTCTTCTACCTCCTCCCAAAAATCTACAAACAGGACTGCCTGGGGAGACCCATTATTTCTGCCTGCTCTTACCCCACAGAACTAATTTCTTCCTACATTGACTTGGTCTTTTCTCCCTGGTCCAGTCCCTGTCCATTTAAATTTGTGATCTTTCTGATGCTTTCCGCCAGTTTTGGAATTTCCAGTTTGTGGGCTCCAGCTGTCTCCTGTGATGTACGATCCCTTTACACAGCCATCTGCCACCATGATGGTCTAGGGCTCTCTACTTCTTTTAGGTACAAACACCTGAACTTTCCCCACCCACCACTACCCTCCTTTGCTTGGCTGAGCTGTTCCTCACCCTCAACAACTTCTCTTTTAACTCGTGTCATTTTCTTCAGGTCAGAGGGCTTGCCATGGGTAACTGCATGGGCCCTAGTTCTGCCTGTCTTTTGTGGGGTACTTAGAAAATTCCTTGGCCCAGTCCTATTCCAGCCCCCATCCACAACCTTTTCTCCCATATATTGATGAGATCGTCAGCCTTGCTTCTCTCTCTCATCTGAAATTGAAACAGTTTATTGATTTCGCTTCCACTTTCCAATCCATTTTGATCTTCACTCGGTCCATCTCTGACTCCTCCTTTCGCTTCCTCAATATCGCTGTTTCCATTTCCGGGGACAGACTAGCCTCAATATCCATGATAAACACACTGACTCCCACAATTACCTTGACTATACATCCTCGCACCCTGTTTCCTGCAGAAACTCTATGCCATTCTCCCAGTTCCTCCGTCTCCATTGCATATGTTCCGATGATGCCAACTTCGACAAGGGAGCCTCCGAAATATCCACCTTCTTCCTCAACCAAAGATTCCCCAGCACCAATGTTGACAGGGCCTTCAACTAAATCTGACCCATCTCCCACACCTCTGTCCTCACTTCCTCTCTTCCCTCCAGCAACAGTGATAGGGTTCCCCTTGTCCTTACCTACCATCCTAACTGCATCAACATCCAGAGAATATTTAGCCACCATTTCTGCCACCTCCAGTGAAATGCCACAAGCAGGCACATTTACCCCTTCCCTTCCTTGTCCACCTTCAGCATGGTCTGTTCCCTCTGGGATACCCTAGTCCACTCTTCCTTCACTACCAATAGTCTTCCACTGCCCCACATCCCAGTAACCACTGGAGGTGTAACACCTGCCCATTTACCTTCTCCCTCCTAAGTATCCAAGGGTCCAAACCTACCTTCTAAGTGAAGCAGTGCTTTACCTGAACTTCCCAGAATCTAGTCTAATGTGTTGGCTAATCACAATGTGATTGCCTCTACATTGGGGAAACACAGTGTAGACTGGGTGATCACTTTGCAGAACATCTACATTCTGCTCACAAGAACGACTCTGAGCTTCCAGTTGCCTGCCACTTTAACACACCACCCTGTACCCCGGCCAACATCTCTGTCTCAGGCTTGCCGCAGTGTTCCAGTGAAGCTCAGTACAAGCTGGAAGAACAATATCTCATTTCAAAGTGGGGACCCTCCAGCTCTCTGGACTCAATATTGAGTGCAATAATTTTAGGGCCTAAACTCTCCCATATCCTAGCTCCTACCGCCACACACCAGGCCTTGTTATCGCATGGCCTGCTATTACATGCAACACATTGTTAGTGACTAACAGTCCTCATTAGTAGCTATTCAGTCTGCTAGGCTAATCCTTATCCACTCCTTTGTCTGTCCAACTGTTCTTCTCTCTCTTTGGGTTCTATCCCCACCTATCATTTACTTCTTACCCCTTTCCCCACCCTATCTTCTCCATTTAAACTGACATTTTCCTAGCTACCATTAGTTCTGAGGAAGGGTTACTGAACCCGAAGCTTTAACTCTGAGTTCTCTCCACAGATGCTGCCAAACCTGCTGAGATTTTCCAGCAATTTCTGTGTTTGTTTCTGTTTTATGACTGTTTTGTGTGGTCATGTGTGGTGCAAATTATGTCGTAACTTTATTAGCCAAGAAATTGTACTGGGGAAGGTTAGGGTGTTGTTGCCAGGCTATTCCTTCAGGCAGTGAACAGCAGAGATCAGAAAGAAACAAAGTAGAGAAAATTATTTACAAATAATATACAGTATCAATAAAATGTGCGACTGTACAACAAATAGAAAACCATGTTTGGAGAGTCTTCGCATAATAGACATTGAAATAAAACATAATGTCGACATGTGGTGAGACAAAAAGCAAAATGGCAACTATTTCTTGAATAAATGTAATAAATTTTAAGTACTAAAGCTAACAGTAAGAAGGAAAGGACAGACAAACAAGATTCAGTTCTTTGAAAGGTGACTTTGAATACCAGAACTGCCCAGAGATATGGCATAGTTCAATTTGTACCATGCGTGGAACAGAATTGAAGACGTTTTCTTCATTATTATCAAGGCTTGATTTTATGAGCTTCTAAAAATACAGCTCATTTGTACAGGCTGGCTGTTGAAATCTGAAGGAAGAGGAATAATTGACAACTGGGACACTATAAAAAGTCAGAAGCAATCAGCTTAAATGGCTCCCCACTGGTTGGCTATTCAATATTCTTGGTTTATTGTTATTTGTTGTCTACTGTCTTCACAATATGAAGCAGCAATAAACTCAGTTGATAATGCATTCACTTAACTGAAGAGTATTAAAATTGCTGTCCTCTATTTTCAAATATCCTCAGAAATATTTCTTGCAATATAGCCATGGCTCCTATAAACCATAAGACATAGGAACAGAAGTAAACTATTTGGTCCATTCAATCTGCTCCACTGTTCTCTGAGATTTTGGCAGATTTCATCATTCTCAACTCCACTTTTTTGTCTTGCCCCATTAACTCTTTATTCCCTCGCTGATTAAAAGAAACAATCCAACTCAGCCTCAACAATCCTCAGTGATAAAAAAATTCCACAAAAATAATCAAACTTTGAAAGAAGAAATTCCAACTCATATCCATCTTAAATTGACAACACTTTCCACTGAAATTATAACCCCTGGCCTGACACTGCCTCACAAAGGGAACTAATCTCTCTGCGTTTATCCTGCCAAGTCGTCCTAAGAACCTTGTATATTTCAAAAAGATCACCTCTCATTTCTCTAAATTCCAATGAGTATAGGTGCAACCTACTCAACTTCTCCTCATAAGATAGTCCCTCCATACCTGGAAGACTGGTCTATTGAATCCTCTCTGGAATGCCTCCAATTCAAGCATATTTTTCCTTACATAAGTAGAGCAAAGCTGTTTATGCTATTCCAGCTATGGTCTGATTAGTGCCTTGTATAGTTTTAGCAAGGTCAACATTCCATGTGACATTCCTGTTATGAGGTAACTTTTTTAAGTGATTCATGCACTAAGACACCCAAATCACACCATGCTGCAGTCTTCCCCCATTTAAATAATATTTGGCTCTTCTATCCTTCTTGCTAAAGTGTATAGCCTCACATTTTCTAACATTATATTCCATCTGCCAAGTTTTTGTCAACTCACTTAACCCATCTATATCTCTCTGTGGACTCTTGTTTCCTCCTTGTTACTTGCCTTCCAACCTATTTTTGTGTCAGCCACAAAAATTGTGCATTTACTTCTGTCAACTAAGACATTGAAGTGTATTATAAATAATTCTGGCTTCAGCACTGATCCCTGTGTCACCGCACAAGTTATAGGTTACCACCCAAAATTCTCTGTCTTCTATTAGTTAGCCAATCCTCTATGTGAATGTAGTATCCCCAATACCTTAGGCTGTTATATTATTAGTTAGCCTTATATGCAGTATCTTATCAAACATCTTTCTGAAATCCAACTATCATATATCTTCTCATTCCCCATTATCTATCCTGCTTGTTATCTTCTTTCCTGAACAGTAATTAATTTACTAAGCACGATTTCTTCTTTGTGAAGCTTGACTCCGCTTAATTACATTATGTATTCCTAAATGCTCTTGCGATTGCATTATTTTTTAAACAGTTTAGCATTTTATCAACAATAGATATTAAGCTAACTAGGCTGTAGTTACATTTTTTGCCTCTCTCCCTTTTTATATAAGGGTGTTACATTGACAATGTTACAATTTTCAGAGGTTTTTCCAGAATCTAAGCATTCCTGGAAAATTACTAAACAATGTGGCCCACTTAGCCAGTTGAAGAGACTGTGCATGCTCGTCACATGTAAACCCACTGACTTCTGTTTCAGATGCATGGACCTTGGAGATCTACACAGTGGCAGTAAAAATTCAATGCAATGTAAATTACTACCAGAGCATCCATTATCTTTGCTGCTACTTCTTTTAAAATTTGAGGATGTTATTTGTCAGTTGCTGAGAATTTATCAGCCCTCAGTGCCATATTTTGCAAGCATTTTTTCTCAAGTGGTGATTATTGTGTTTATTTCCTCCCTCCATTAAGCCTTTTGATTATTTATCATTTCTGGAATATTATTATCATCCTCTACAATGAAGACTGTTACAAAGTATTTATTTGACTCCTATGCCATTTTCAGGCTCACTATTATTATTTCCCCAGCTCTGATCTCTAAGGAGCCTGTGCTTAATGTGGCCTCCTTCTTCCTTTTTATATATTTAAAGAAGCTCTTATTGGCCTGTTTTATGTTACTTGCAAGATTTCCCCCCGAGAGCTCATTTTCTCCCTTTTTTGATATTTTTATAGAATTCCGACAGTGTGGAAACAGGCCATTCAACCCAACTAATCCACATTGACTCTCTGAAGATCATCCCACTCAGACTCACCCCTGTACATTATCCCAGTCACCCTGCATTTCCCATGGCTAATCCACCCAACCTAGACATTCCTGGACACTATGAGCAATTTTGCACGGCCAATCCACCTAAGCTGCACATCTTTGGATTGTGGGAGGAAACCAGAGCAACTGAGGAAACCCACGCAGACACGGGGAGAATGTACAAACTCTACACAGTCACCCGAGACTGGAATTGAACCTTGGTCCTGGTGCTGTGAGGCTGCAGTGCTAACCACTGAGCCACCATGCTGTCCTTTTAACGACCTTTAAGAAATCTTTAAAAACTTTCCTAATTCTCTGATTTATGACGAATCTTTGTTGCATTTGCATTTTATCATATAATTTGATGTTATTCTTAGTTCCCTGGCTAGCCATGATTAGCTTATTCCATTTGTATAATCCGACTTGCTAATTGTAAAATGTACTAGATCGTAGAGTACATTGGGGTGACCTGATGTTTTGAAAGGCACCTTATGAAAGCAACTTCTTTATTCCTTTATCTGACCACCAAATTGGAACAGAAACATTTGGTGACAGATATATATGAAATGGGTTCAGATGTTTCATTAGGTGGAATCTTACTGTTCCAAGGGTAGAAAAAAGGGCAGATAATAAGACAGGGTAGCATGTTGAGAGATTGCCTTTCTGAAATCTCAAAAATTAGGTTCTGGGCAGGAAGGCCCATGGTTGACACTTCAAGCCTACCATCAATTAAGGGCCTTAAGGGACCAATTATTGATCAGCCATGGACATTTTCATTCCATCATTGCAGTTAATTCTATTCCTGACAGGTGAGAACAGTAGCAGCCTACTTAACAAGTATAGTACAGTGTCTTCCCTACCAGGTTATGAGGGAGGGATGGGTGGGGGAGGCTCCATCCGTCCCAATCTGAAGGTGTGTGAAAGACTTGGGGTGGCCCCTGCCTCTGACCCAAATGACCCACCCCACCTCATGATCAGCACCCAATAATTAACCCCCTAGGTGAAGTGTGCCACACCTTATTCTCTGCTCATGGACAAAGATGTTATCACTGACAGCCTTTGCCTTTCAGATAACACTGACTCAAGGAGTGATGTGTTGAAAGATCCGCTGGGTGACCAGTGTGCTTCCTGATGGGCACAATGTCCAGTGGACTTTCCTGTTGGTGGTAATGATAGAGGGAGAGGGCATGGCTAGTCCTGTGTGTTCTGACAATTTTTTAACAGTGAACGATAGCTTACCTTTGGATGTGAAATAGATTTATTCACATAGATGGAGCCAGCAAACGAGACTTTTCCTGGTACTTTAATAGGATCTGGTTCGACCGAAACATTCTTTAATATAATATTCTGTTCAGTGTCGTTGCAGTTTTTCCAGCTGAGAGTGTGTGACTGAAATGAAAAATTTGGGATATAAGTCCATACACCACGCAAGTCTGCAGTTGACTATTTTTTCATAGATGGGACAAAATCCTATATTAAACATATTTACCATCATTCTTCAGACTCCAACATGATTCTGTGCTTCAAAAGCAAGCGCAGATAGACCACCTACTGGCATCTCCCCAAGTAGTCATTTTTCATACTTGATCTTACACAATGTCAGCAGACTATTTGACTTTGGAAGGCATTAGGTTGAAAGCACATACAGAGACGGAATCAACAGATAGCTTGTTAATAAAAGGAATTTGATCTTTCCCTGACAATTTGGCAAAAGGCAGGGACAACATGGTGGATCAGTGTTTTAGCGCTGCTGCTTCACAGCGCCAGGAACCCGGGCTCAATTCCACCCTCGGCAACTGTCTGCATGGAGTTCACAAGTTCTCCCTGTGTCAACGTGGGCTTCCTCTGGGTGCTCTGGTTTCCTTGTGCAGTCCAAAGTTGTGCAATTTAGGAGGATTGATCCTGTTAAACTGCCCATAGTGTCCAAGGATGCCCATGGGAAATACAGTGTTACAGGTATGGGGTGCTTGATGGAACACTCTTTAGAGGGTTGGTGTGGACTCAATAGGCCGAATGGCCTACTTTCACACTATGGGGATTTCATGAATTTAAAGGGCATGGAGCATCATACTGGTGCCCTGAGCACACAGCAGACTCTGTATTAAATATAAAACCCCGTATCTAGATTGCTGTCAATTGACTGTAATTGGAAGGAATCTTATGGCACAGATACCTATTTGGATAACGACAAGTTACACACCTTATCTGTACCAATTGGCTAAATTGCCCTCTCTCTGGATCATCAGAGATGAGACATACGACTGGAGATGCACTTTGAGATCCTCTGGAAATCCTGGCATGACAGAATTGTCTGAAGTTTCAACTTCTGTTGTACAACTCCCCCACTCCTTGGGACTCACTGCAAATATTTCTGACTCTTAACTCAGATTCAGAAACTCTGGACAGTTCTGATGTATTTAGCTGAATAGTTACCCAGGAAACGTTGGCGATAAACTTAGTCTAATACCTGGGTAATTTGGAAATGAAAACCAATCATTCACTCTGACACCTCCCCCCCATCCAACTTTCTTTCTGACCCCTGAAACCGCCCTCTTTCTCCACAATGACACCTCTAGCCACCCTTCTAACCAGATCATAATCAACTGTAACCCTCATCCCTGCCTGCTGTTTATACTTTGAAGATAAATGCATCTTTGTGCTAGCTGTTTGCTGAGGGCTGGATTAAATCAAGCAATGAACTGGATTTAGCTTATAGGTTGTAGTTCCTCAACCCCTGCTCTAGGATTCACAGAAATAATTCAAGACTTACCTTTAAAAGGCTTTTTCACTTCCACTACTCAGGGAACTGCATAGTGCCTGCAAAATCAATTCCTGCCTAATACAGTAGTCAGGTCCTGCTCTTGACATAGAAATGCCAACATCTATCAAGATGTACTCTAACCACCCAAGATGCCGAAGCAATTTGGTGGTGGGCTCCAATTAAAATTCTGCCAGTCCCTTCTCAACCAATCCCAATTTGAAATTTCTTGCACCCAGCAAGGCATTCAAAGTCAACATGTAAGAGTGCTGAATGCTCCATGTAATCTGTCTTCTTCACTAACTCTTTTTTGTTTATTTATGGGATATGGGCATCACTGGCTAGGCTAGAATTTATTGCCTGTCCCTAGACGTCCTCGAGAAGATGGTGGTGAGCTGCCTTCTTGAATTTCTGCAGTCCACCTGCTGTGGGTTGATCCACATGCCATTAGGGCAGGAATTCCAGGATTTTGACCCATCAAAAATGAAGGAATGATGATATTTTTTCACATCAGGGTGGTGAGTGGCTTGGAGGAGAAATTGAAGGTAGTGGTGTTCCCTGTATCTGCCTCCCTTGTCCTTCTGGATGGAAGTGATCGTGGGTTTGGAACGTGTATCACCATATATCAACTTCAAATCTCCTTCTGTGGCAAATTTAAAATGTTCATTTTCATGTTTAAATTTCTTCATGGCCTCCCATCTTTATCTCTGTAACATCCATTAGCACTACCTCACAAATAGAATAACAGAAAGGAAAAATGTTAGATCCATTTATAATGCAAAATTTTGGCACAATAAAATGCATCCAGACACAGAGAAATGAGCTTCAATGAGCAGGATGGCCTTTCCACATTCTTGACTGTTCTTTTTGTCACACAAAAAATTTCTGAGTACATTCTTTAGAAAGCTTGTTTCAGACTGAACATGAACAATTTGTTTCTTTGCATACTTACTGTTCTTATTTGATCAGACAAATGAACAACCAGCACAATGACACTCAGGGCAAGAACCATCTTCTGCTCAGCTTGGATCCACAAGTGAAAAGCCAAAGCCTTGGGTTGTACATGTTGATTTTATAGCCAGCACAGAATAGATGTAGCCATTTCTCTGAGATCACAGCCAATGGCAGTGAAGTTGTTTTTGCATACTTTAACCAGTTGATATAACCTGCTATTGCTTGAATGAAATGCTTTTTGGAACATGATTAAATTCATGCATGTTAGTATTGGTATTTATATAAATTTACTGGTATTGAATTCAATGATTCAATTCTATGTCTAACAGTTTTGAAACTTTAGTCATTTTTTACTCTTTAGAGCAGTTTTATCTGAACTTTGAAAATTATTGCAGCAAGAGGTTTAGCAATAACAGAGCAGCTTTCCAATGCTTCTCATGTAGAAACAAAAATCCAAAATTTATCACAGAGGTGCAAGGGGGAAAACATTGGTCAAGATGGCTTAGTTAATCCAAAGGTCCAGATAATGATCTGGGGACCTAAGTTTTACACTCACTAAGTTTTAATCTCACCAAAGCAAATGCTGGGATTCGAATTCAACAAATCTCTGGAATTGTCATTAAAAAAAACTCCTTCTGGTTCACTAAAGTCCTTCAGAGAAGGAAATTGCTTGGTCTGGCCTACATGTGACTCCAGACCCACTGCAATGTGGTTGATTCTGAACTGCCCTCTTGGCAAGTAGGGGTGGGCAATAAATGCTACCTCGCCAGTGATGCCCCTTATCCTGTGAATGAATTTTTAAAAATGTAAATTTTAAGCTTCTATTAAAGTGAATGCCACATAAAAATGAAAGGTGTTAGGGAATTCAAAAGAGTGGGGCTTAGTCAGCTGAAGCATTAGACTCCATTGGAGGAGTGAAGAGCAGGGATCCATAAATGGTTCCAGTCAGAGGAACAAAAGATGTGCTTAGTGTTTGTTGATATTACAAAGATGAAGGTGAGAGATCATGAAGAGATTTAATCACACGCACGAACATTTTAAATTTGCCATAGTAGGAGAAATGATGTTGATGTGTAGCAATGAAGTTGGGAGTGATGGGCAGTGTGATTTGGTATGGGGTAGGCTTTCGCCAGACAAGTTTTGGATGAAGCAATGATGAATGTGTATTATATTGAGGAGTTAATGGAAAAAGATGTTTAGACTTTCGGGTTGATGACAGTAGTGTCAAAGACATTAATCCATTAGTATTATGATTTCAGAGCAGAGGACTCAGAGTTGGGGTCAGAGGAATAAGTGAATGAGTTCAGAATCATGTTTCTCAGTTCATTTCAGAAAAACCGTGGTTGAGTGCAGAAGGAAGTTTTAGTTCTTATCTTTTTAAATTTTGTTCTGTTCAGTTCTGGAAAGCTAGAAGAGAAATCTGCAAGCTATTGGAACTGAGAAAGTTTAAGCCCTCAGACTTAACAGAAGTTCATGACAGCAGATTTGGAAAGGGATCTTCATTTTGGTCATTATAGGATAGGAGGATTTGGATTGCAAAGGAAAGGTGGAGAAGAGATTCATCAGGATGTTTCCTGGATGGAGCAGTTTAACAATGAAGACAGGCTAGATAAATTCAGGTTATTTTATTCAGAGCAGAGAAGGTTGAGGGGCACTTGGTAGAGGTGTATAATATTATGAGGGGCATGAACAGGGTAAATAGAAAGCAGCTATACCCTTAGTTGAATAGTCAATAATAAGAAGGCATAGTTTTAAGATGAAAACATAACAGCAGACTCAGAAAGAAATCATCAATTTGTCCTGAAAGTCTCCTGTAAAGAATCTGAAGCAGTCAGTTAAGTAGAAACCTAAAAATCTGAGATAAGGATGCACTTTTTCTACAACAGGTAGCATTGTGAAACAGGCTTAAATCTTGTTTTTATGTCTGTGTTGAGATATTTCTGACTGTGTGAGTGTATTTGATAGTACAATAAATATATATAGCACAGCTTGGTTTGTCTGTTTTCTTTCTTTTGTGGAATGAAGTTATGTTCTATCATTAAAGAACATCTGCAGCTTAATGTGAAAAAGTTTCAATAATTAACTGCAAAAGTTAGACATATGATCTATTCAATCAGCTTTCATTAGAACTTCGAATCAAATTGTCTGGAGTACTATCACAACAAGTGGGGTTCTTGCAGGATTGATTTCTTTGATTTACTGAATGAACTATGTCTCTTTTAAAGAGATGGGTGTAAGGAGGTACTGGACATAAAATGGGAATGTAAAGGTGAAGTTTATTGGGTGGTATCAACTGTAAAAATGGCTTTTAATGGTGGTAAAAGTTTTCCAGCTGTAGAAGATTTAGGATTATTTTAGATCATTAGCTAAGACTAAAAGACTAATGCCACTTATTAAGTTTGTTATGGAAAAGGAGAAAGATGGACTGCAAGTGAAGGTCTTAGATTGTGGTGAGGTGGATTTTTTAAAATATGGCAGGATCTGGTATTCAGATGCCATTGTCCTTACAGAGGTTAGTGGCCATGAGTTTGGAAAATGCTGTCGATGGAAGCTTGGTAAATTTCTGTAGTACATTTTTCAGACAGTGCAGCTTCTGAGAGTCAGCAGTGGAGGGAGTGAATGCTTTTGAATGTGGTGCCTATCAAGTGGGCTGCAGTGTCCTGGATTGTGTTGAGTTTTTTGACCGCTGTTGGAGCTGCACTTGTCCACGCAAGAATTGAATTGGCTGAAGACTGGCAACAGTGACTCTGGGGACTTTCGAGGAAGTTTAGGTGGATTATCCACTTAACACTTCTAGCTGAAGATTGTTGCAAATGTTTCAGCCTTATGTTTCGCACTGGCGTGCTGGGCTTCCCCATCTTTGAAGACGGACATTTATGGAACCTCTTCCTCCAGTGAATTGTCTAATTGTCCATGACCATTCACAACTGATGTGGCACGACTGCATAGCTTAGTTCTGAGGAAAGGTCACCCCAGACCCGAAATGTTAACTCTGACATTTTCTCTGCAAATGCTGCCACACCTTCTGAGCTTTAACAGCAACTTCTGTCTTTGTTCCTGCATAGCTTAGGTCTGATTCATTGGTTGTGGAATTGCTTACTCTGCCTATCACATGCTGCTTATATTGCTTGGAGTGCAAGTAGTCCCTTATTTGATCTGTTTGAAGTCACTCCCGTTTGCCATAATGATGTCACACAAGACAATAGAAGACACACTCAATGTAAACACAGGAGTTTAAATAGTATCAGAGATAATGGGAACTGCAGATGCTGGAGATTCCAAGATAATAAAATGTGAGGCTGGATGAACACAGCAGGCCAAGCAGCATCTCAGGAGCACAAAAGCTGACGTTTCGGGCCTAGACCCTTCATCAGAGAGGGGGATGGGGGGAGGGAACTGGAATAAATAGGGAGAGAGGGGGAGGCGGACCGAAGATGGAGAGTAAAGAAGATAGGTGGAGAGAGATAATGGGAACTGCAGATGCTGGAGATTCCAAGATAATAAAATGTGAGGCTGGATGAACACAGCAGGCCAAGCAGCATCTCAGGAGCACAAAAGCTGACGTTTCGGGCCTAGACCCTTCATCATCTCTGATGAAGGGTCTAGGCCCGAAACGTCAGCTTTTGTGCTCCTGAGATGCTGCTTGGCCTGCTGTGTTCATCCAGCCTCACATTTTATTATCTTATAGGTGGAGAGAGTGTAGGTGGGGAGGTAGGGAGGGGATAGGTCAGTCCAGGGAAGACAGACAGGTCAAGGAGGTGGGATGAGGTTAGTAGGTAGCTGGGGGTGCGGCTTGGGGTGGGAGGAAGGGATGGGTGAGAGGAAGAACCGGTTAGGGAGGCAGAGACAGGTTGGACTGGTTTTGGGATGCAGTGGGTGGGGGGGAAGAGCTGGGCTGGTTGTGTGGTGCAGTGGGGGGAGGGGATGAACTGGGCTGGTTTAGGGATGCAGTAGGGGAAGGGGAGATTTTGAAACTGGTGAAGTCCACATTGATACCATATGGCTGCAGGGTTCCCAGGCGGAATATGTTTCCGCTTTGCAGAACACCTCCGCTCAGTTCGCAACAAACAACTGCACCTCCCAGTCGCAAACCATTTCCACTCCCCCTCCCATTCTCTTGATGACATGTCCATCATGGGCCTCCTGCACTGCCACAATGATGCCACCCGAAGGTTGCAGGAACAGCAACTCATATTCCGCCTGGGAACCCTGCAGCCATATGGTATCAATGTGGACTTCACCAGTTTCAAAATCTCCCCTTCCCCTACTGCATCCCTAAACCAGCCCAGTTCATCCCCTCCCCCCACTGCACCACACAACCAGCCCAGCTCTTCCCCCCCACCCACTGCATCCCAAAACCAGTCCAACCTGTCTCTGCCTCCCTAACCGGTTCTTCCTCTCACCCATCCCCTCCTCCCACCCCAAGCCGCACCCCCAGCTACCTACTAACCTCATCCCACCTCCTTGACCTGTCCGTCTTCCCTGGACTGACCTATCCCCTCCCTACCTCCCCACCTATACTCTCTCCACCTATCTTCTTTACTCTTCATCTTCGGTCCGCCTCCCCCTCTCTCCCTATTTATTCCAGTTCCCTCCCCCCATCCCCCTCTCTGATGAAGGGTCTAGGCCCGAAACGTCAGCTTTTGTGCTCCTGAGATGCTGCTTGGCCTGCTGTGTTCATCCAGCCTCACATTTTATTATCTTAAACACAGGAGTTAATGAGTAGTATTCCAGTCAACTGCACTACTTTGCCTGGATGGTGTTGAGTTGCTTACACAATCCAGTAGAGATCATTCCATCACAATTGTGCCCCTGAGATGCTGCTTGGCCTGCTGTGTTCATCCAGCTTCACACTTTGTTATCTTGGATTCTCCAGCATCTGCAGTTCCCATTACCACGAGATCGTTCCATCACATTCTGGATTTACACCTTGTAAGTGGTGAAAAGATTTTGAAGGCTTAGTCATTGTAAACTCATTCCTGTAGTATTATGCTCATGGCCTAAATACATTTCTGATCATTCATGGCTCCTTTTGTGATGTTGGCGGATTCAATTATTACAAATTCAAAAGAAAATGTTAGACTGTATATTGCTGGGACCCTTATTGCCTGCTACTTGTGAGGCAGAAATAATACTTGCCATTAATTAGCTCACGCCTGGATGTTGTGCAAGTCTTGCTTCATGAAGGCATTGACTACTTCAACATCTGAGGATCTGTGAATGGATCTGCGAAATCATTAATAGACATTCCCACCTCTGACCTTCTTGATGGAGTTTTATCTAATCTTGGATACAAGCCTGAAGACCTCTTGGGATTTTGTTGATTGGTCTAATAGTAGGTGGCATGCGTGTAAGGTGAGAGAGGAAAATGTTAAAGAAGGTGTGAGGGGCAAGTCTTTTGCACAGAGAGTGGTAGGAGTCTGGAACATGTTGCTAGGGTGGTGGTGTAGGTGGATACAATAGAGACATTGAAGGGACTTTTAGATAAGCACATGAATATTGGAAGAATATGGACGAAGGGCAAGTGTCACGTTCGGCACAACATCATGGGTTGGAAGAGCCCATTCCTGTGCTGTACTGTTCTATGTTCTATGGTCTCCAGCAAATAATAATTAACTTATTAAAGAATTGCTCTGATTAAAATAGTTTTCACTATGATCTTGACTCTTTCTTCACCTTCAAATTATAGACAAATTCCTCAACATCTAATCAAACAGCAAATGTGTTCATGCAAGTCTGAACCATCTGTTTGGTAAGTCAGTGCTAAGTAATTGCATCATTTGAACTTAAATGTTATATTATTATGCAGAAAGAGTAGGGATCGGCAAGAATTGGATAATACTTTAAATGAACTGACAGTGGTTTGATGAGATGAATGTGTTTGTTGTATAGTATGGATCCTTAATTTTAAGTACGACTATATATTGTCACTGAGCAGTAAAGGTGAAATTAGAAAAGTATTTTGATACAGGGTTTTTAGTGCATGAATTGTGTTACTGCAGCAGCAGAGATCATTCCTATCTTCTAAGGAAATGGGTGAAGAGATAGAATCATAAAACTTTACAGCATGACAAAGGACATTTGACCCAATGTGTCTGTACTGGCTCTCAAATAAGCTACCCAACTAGCCCCTCTTGCCAGTCTTCTAAATTCATTACATCCAAATATCTGTCCAGCTCTCTTTTCAAAACTCCTATGTAATCCACCTCCATTACTGTCCTAGACAATGCCTTCTGAACCTGAACAACCCTCTGAGTAAACAAGCTTCTCTTCATCTCACTCCAAACGCTCTTGATGATGCTCTTGAAATTGTGAACTTTAGTTATTGACATTACCAACCCTTGGAAACAGAATATCATCTGTACCCTGTGAAAAATGTTTCATAATTTTAAACAAGTCGATAAGGCCACCTCTTAATCTTCTCTGCCCCAAGGGCAATAAGCTCAATTTTTTAAATTTTCCCCGTATCTAAAATCCTTCACTCGTGGTAATCATTCTAGAATATCTGCTTTGAACTTTCTCCAGGGTTTTAACATCCTTCCTTAAATAAGGTGACCAGAACAAAACACAACTCTTCAAATTGTTGTCCGATCAATGATTTGTAGAAATCGCTTTTCGCTTTTATATTCTTTGCTTTTATACTCTATGCCCACATTATGAACCCAAGGATCCTGTAAGCCTTCTTAACAACTGTTTCAACTTGCTCCTACCATAATGCTTACTTCACATTTTGCTGCATTGAAACTCATCTGCCATGTGTCTGCCCACTTGGCCAATTTGTGAATATCTCTCTGGTCCACTAGTGTCATCCTCACAATTCACCATTCTCCCTGTAATTAATATCATTTGCAAATTTAGAGATTTTGCCCTTAAAACCCATCTCCAAGTCATTTATATAAATCAGTAAAAAGAAAGGTTCCAACATTATTCTTCGGAGAACACCACTTTCAACTCACCTCCAGTCTGAGAAAGGCCCATCAATGGCTAACCTCTGTTCCCTATCTTTTAGCCAAATTCAATGTTAAGTATTCAGTCATATTCTGTCTTGAGCCACATTTCTGTCTGTGCCATATCCCCCTTGAGCTATTTCTGCCTCCAATTTTGCTCGCTACAAAATTTAATCCTGCCCTTATCTCTTTATTTTCATTTTGGAAGGCGACCATTTCTTTGTTCACTGTCAACACTCAAGCCTTCCCTCACTATTTTTTCCCTGTTCCCCATCTTCTCTCTTATGCCCTCTCTGGCACCTCCAAAACTAGGCCCATAAGTCAACTCAAGCCCCTGCCTTTCAACTTTAAGTCTACCGCACACAACTACTCACTCTCTCAGCCGGGAGATTAGTTCCATTTCTGCTCAGATAAAGCCCATCTCTACAGATATTTGAATGAAAAGATGGAAAAGAATTCGTGCAAGAGAGGTCAGCAGGTTTTAGCTTGATTGTTCAAGTAAAGAGCTGTAAGACACAGTAACCCTCAACTATAGTGAAAAGTACTTGATTCTATTTGACCAAATCATCGTAGAGAGCTTCATGAATAGAATCGCAACATGAATGGAATGGAGTTCTAATATTGTGCATTTCAAAAACTAACGAGCTAATGACTCTTTTGGCAGTGTTTCAACTTTTTATTATTGGTAAATTGGTGAAGAAAGTTGCATACAAGTTACTATAAATCCCTTTCTATGTTCCATGCAAACTTTAAGGTGTAATTCAAACATTATTCCTTCCAGAATACATCAGTAAATTAAGAGAAAATTACAATTTTACAGCAACAGTTTAAATCATTCTAAACTAAACAGAATTGCATGTGAGAAAAGAATATTAAACATGTGGATAGTTGGTTTACTTTGCAATTTATTGTTGTGCATTAAAATCATTATCCATCAATGTTAAAGTAGACATAAGTACAGCCAACTTGCTTCCCGTGGCTCTTCAAAATAATTGTTGCTGAGTAATAGCCTTTCAACAAAAAGGACGAGATACGTGGTCGTGAAATATAATAACTTTGTTTTGGGGATTTAAAATAACCCTGAAATGCAAATGTTCAGAGTTAGTACAAATTATTTTTTCTGTTTTTGTGTAATGCACGCAGTCACAAATTTCAACATTGGAAAGACTTAGTTTTAGTTGTTTTAGTCACCGATGATAATAATACAAAATCTATACATTTGACTGCCTAAACTCTAAAATAAGGAACATACTTGCCCAGGTTTAACATTTATTTGTCCATGTATTATGCGTTTTGTGCTTTTATTATTGTGTAGAAAACTTCATGTAAACCACTTGAGAAACATTGACAAGATATGTATTAAAAATACATATTTGCATTTATATAGCACCTTGATAACATTAGTACGATCCCCCAAAGCACTTTACAGCCTTTTGAAGAGGTTTTGAAGTACAGTCACAATTCTACTGTAAGAAGCAGAGCAGTCAAGCTGTATACTGTAAACACCCATAATCAGCAATGTAAAAATAATCAGGAAATTTGTTTTAATATGATGCTTAAGGAACAAATGAGTGTGCAGACAGGGTCTCAATTTAACAGTTTATCTGAAAAGACTATATGCCTAACGATGCAATATTTCCTCAAGGTTAACAAAAACTGGATAAATCTTTGACAAATCTCAACATTGGGACTCAGTGTACCTAGTAATAAGCCATAATTGACATACATGCTTTAAGCAGGAAGAGGCAGGTTGTGAAAAACAGGCTAGAGTTGTAATCATGGCGATTGCAAATCTCTCTTGTCTTCCTCCAGTTATGAACTTTTACAAAGACTGATATAGTGTGGTTGATTCACAGTCACAACATAGTTGAGGTACGAATCTCTGACACATTAAAATATTTGCCAAGATTTAGTGAAGTTCTAGCTAGTCTTGACAATTTCCACTTCGGCTTGGGTGTTGGCACATACGTACGTAAGAGCCAGCATTACCTCATATTCTTATTGTTTGCCTTTATCTTGCCTTAACAGATAAGATAATCATGTAGGGAAAAATAGTAATGATGAATTAAACACATATCTTTAGTTTTATTCTCCAGTTCTACTATCAGTATAGAAAGGAGACATTTAAACAGAATTGTTGTGAGAATAATCCCAATTATTCTGTTGTGTTTGCTTTGCGACAACATTTCATTCAGACAATTACGCCTTAACTGTGCCAGTCAATGCATTTATTTCCTAGACATGCTCTGTGGCCCAGGTTCCATCAAAATGTGATTGAAATTGTGTGCTGGTGTAATAGATGTGGTCCCAGTTTTGTGTAAGCTGTAAAGTTCATGATACAAATAATACCAACTGATGAAAACATTACGATATATATCTGCCTCTTTGCCATGGCTCCACACTTGATGTATAGTGACACCCCTACAAACTCTATAAATGATTGTCTCACTGAGATGAAGAAAGATGCCTGTAGTTCCTTGTAGACAATGCATATTACCAAATGCCATTGGAATGTGAGACTGGAGCCAACACATTGCAAATCCACCACAAGCCAGCTTTACTGGGGTTTAATTGCTGCTAGCGCAGGTTGCACTGCACTGCCCTGGAATTTCCAGACAGTACTTCAGTTCATCCTCTGAGGTTCCCACTCATCTTCTGCCACACTGGTGTTGCTATGTCATACAACTCTAATGGAACTCTTCCCAACGTTTAAAGTGTCTTTTTACTTTATAGGCGTGAGAAACTGTAGATAGCCCAGAGCCATGAAATGGATTAAGTGGGCTTTACCTTAAATTCTCTTTTTTAAATGCTTTTTTTCTTTACTATGCTATCATGGAAGGAATGTTATTCTGAAGTTTTATTTCTTTATTTTTCTAATTTATTATTATGATTTTGTACTCTTGGAGATCTGTAATGCTGGACTTTTTATTTCTTTATTTTTCTATTTCTTTTCTGTAAGAATTTGTACTCAAGAATGTGTGCCTAGGTACCTTTATGCCTAAGATAGTGCCATAAGTGGCTACTTGTAAACCTTTTCCTGTACTCATGTGAGTACATGTCAGAATAAAGCTAATTCAATTCAATTCAACTAGTTTGGAATTAAATAATTCAATTTGTACGTGTCACTTACTGGAACTGTATGGAATACCAAATAAATTTTACCTTGTGTCAATTAATAGCCTGTAAATAGTCTAGGCAATTCATTGATGATTGCTAAGTACTATTATAGTCACTTTAACTAGAATAGAATGCAGTCTGCGATCCCCCTGGTGAATTGTCTTTGCTATATTTTGTAACTTTCAGACAATAATCTTCCCATTGCTTTGGTGCCTGTCTCTGCTGTGTAGGAGTAGGAGTTACAATACTCCTGGTTTGATGTAGAAATTACTGCAGGACAATTTCTTATTCACTGGCTATTTCATTATGAGTGGTTATATTCACCGAGCAATACAAAATTCTCTTGCAATTTAATTTATGGGGATGAGGACCTGGAACTGTCTAGCAGTATTGAGAGTGTACCTGTGGCAAATAGACTACAGCTGTTCAAGAAGACAGCTTACTACCAGCCTGTCAAGTACAGGCAGTGGCAGGGAATAAATGATCTCACGGCCAGCAATGTCCACGTCCCACGAGTGACTTAGGAAAACATGGGGAATTGGGGTAGATAATGAGCAACAATAAGTTGGATTTATAAAGAACCTTTAACATAGGAAAAAAGCATTACAATGTGGTGTATTCTATATGCACAAGATGCAGTTTGCTGGCGAATTCACAATAACATAACCAAAACATAATTAAAATAAAACAGTGAAAGGAATTTATTCAATGTTTTGAACAGCTGTTTGAGTGGCTACAGTGGATAGGGAGAAGGTCTTGTAGCAAAAATGTAATATTAACGCCTCTGAGCCAGAAGCTCAGTTCAAGTCCCAATCTGAAACTTGATGGCTGTGGAAAGTACGTTTATAACACAGTTGAATATCTACCTGTAAATTCTTGAAATGCATGACAATAAGAGGCCATAAGAACAGAAGATACTTCTGGTCAATCATGTTTTGAATGTCTCTATCCCTCTAACCATCACTGTTCATTGGTAAAATACATTGGAAAAATTTTTGAATAAGGGTCCTGACCCGAAATGTCAATTTTCCTACTACTCCCATGCCGCCTGGCCTGCTGTGTTCCTCCAGCTCCACACTGTGATCTCTGACTCCAGAATCAGAAGTTCTTGCTACCTATAGTAAAATATATGTTGTTACAGTAACCTGGACGTCTTGGGGGATTAGTTGGTTGGGTGGCTGGTGTGGACCAGATTGGTTCCCTTAGATTTCCCATTCTAATTCGGATGAATTCAGGACCTGTCTCCTTGTCTGACTCATGGTAGAGGTTATGAAACTCTTGGCTGGAGTGGCTTTTGGCGAAGAACTGAAGAATGTATCAGGCAGGGATATTACTTTTATGGTGACAGGGCCTCATGAAAGAAAATGAGTAAACGAATACATAAGCCAATAGACAATTAGTCTAATTGGAAAGCTATCATGTTTTAAGCATCTGTTAGCGGTTCATAAATATTTAGAATGACAAATAAGTTTATTATACTACAGCCAGCTCCCTTAGGATTAATTTTATTCACCTGGTGTTTGTATTTGTAACATATTTAGCTGTAAAGAAGGCAACGCACTTGTATAATGGTTATAATTTATATATAAAATAGTAACAGTTTCAATGAAAGATCTTCAACCAGAAATGCTAACTATATTTTTCTCTTGATCAATACTGCCATGCCTGTTCAGTTCAAGCATTTTCTGTTCTAATTTCAAAAGTCAAACAGTTGCAGAGTTTTGAACTTGTAATGGTGCGGTTGTATATTTGTTTAGCCAATAACCACTGCTGGATGTCTCCTAATTATAATAAGCATTTATTAAAAATGAATGAATCAGGTTCTCAAGAATGAATTAATCTTAGCAACCTGTACTATGTCCTATACTGAGATGAAGTGTATTACAATTAGGATATTTGAATAAATAAAGATCATGATCCTTGCGTAATGCAAGTGGAGATATCAAACTTACACTGCTGAAAGAACACGATGAATCACGACCAAACAGTTCACATATGTCAAAATTACACGGAAATGCATCAAAGCAGGGAATTTTCCACCAGAATAGAAACTTCTTGTACAGTGTTACTTCGGCCTAAAATATTCAAAAATGAAAATAGCAGAGGTTATTTTTCAAAACACTACACTTTGAAAAGATGAAGGCTGAAGTGACATCTTAGATTCCCATTGTGTTCCTGATAATCAGTAATGGCTATTAGAAATCTGAATATTCCAGTGTAAGGGTGGACATTCAGACCGTAGTACACATGCTAGCTCTACACTGGAGCAATGTACTCTGTAATTTTTCTATATCTTTTAGTAGTTTTATAATTCAGCTGTTTAACTACTTAGATTTAAATATTGTAATATATTGAACTTTCATAATCACTTGTGGCAGTACACTTCATATCCAGAATTCACATTAACTGTAACCGTTTCTTCTGCCTTCCTCTCTTTATGACTCTCATTACTGATTCACTTACCTGACGAAATGTAATCTTTCACCATTTGCTCTTAGTGGGTCTCTTTTTAGTTCTACATTTGGTCTTTGAATTTTAGCTGGCTTATAAAGAAGTCTCCACTTCTTATGCCTTTGAAAGCAAGTAGGTTTACAGCCAAAGAACAAGGTGAAGAAGGGCCCAAGTGGCTCACACATACCAAAATGATGCTTTAATAAAATTTAACGGCGGGAAATTTTCCACTAATGGAGCACTCAGAGGAACAAAAAGACAACTATTCCTTTAATTGATTTTCCCTCTATATTATGCCTCGAAGTGTAATAGGAATTTTTTTCAGGTTTCAGGGAAATAGAGTATGACCTGTTTTAATTTGAAAATTTTAAATTAGTTTTGAAAGTTGGGAATGGTGTAGATAGGCGTTGTGCTTTTTTAGTCAGTGCACTTTTGATGGGCCAAAAGGCCTCCTGTATACTGTACAATTCTATGACTCTAAAGAACAATAAATTAAATTTGATTAGCTATTTAGAAAACACATAATACAAAATGCTGCAACATAATGCTAAATTATTCTTTTATACAGTATCTTACTCTGAATTTTTAATATATATTTTGATCAGAATAAGAACTGATGCAGGCCTCCTAAAAAATTCCTAGAGGACACTAAATTGATTGTCGGTCCCACGCAGTTCAATTTGTCAATTCGTAATGAAAGTATTTTTTGATTTTCCGAAATCCTATTTACTTTCATACAACTGCCAGTCATATCACAAACCTGTACTTGCTCAAAAAAAGTCTTTGTTCTCCTTTTTGTGATTATCTTACTCATGGTTTAACTGATTTAGAGTGTAATGTTTAATGTTAGGAATTTAGGTTTAATAGTGGAAAACAGTTTGACTACAATTGAGGCATCTTGAAGTCTGGTGTATTAAAATATTTGGGGTCATATTCCATTTAGAGGTAAACAACTAAAAAGGTAGGATCAGAAATGACAAGTCAGCTTACTGTGATAACAAGGTGTAGAGCTGGATGAACACAGCAGGCCAAGCAGCATCAGAGGAGTAGGAAAGCTGATGATTCAGGCCCAGACCCTTCTTCAGAAAGGTCAGCTCAGTCAGCTTACTGTACTGAGATGTGATATCTATATTGCTTGCAGTAATGACATATCAGGAATGACATGCAGTAACGACATGTCAAGGTAGTCTACTTTGTGAGTTAAAGCTACATGAGTAGAATTCATTTATTCAACTCTGAAAGGCTGTAAAATCCATTAAATTAATAGAATCACAGAAGAAATTGTAAATGGGAGATATTTAACCTCAAAGTCAAGTCGAAGATAGCTCAGAGAATGGTATGGAGATAGCTTGGAAATGGAGATAGGTGGAGCTTAATAAGGTACACTGGTTTTAAATTAAGCATGAGCTTGCTAGGAGATGTATTAGTTACAGTTCGGAGCTGGGAAGGGATTGATGCAGAAGAAGCGCCTCCAGGCAACACTAGCGTTGCAGTTACGAGACTCCAAACACACAGGCCTCAGGAGAAATTCGGAGACTAGTGGCTCCATGCTGTGGACAAAGGTCAGGGAGCCATTGCTTCTTCAGTGCAGATGAACATGGGTAAAGGAAGCCCACTAGCAATATTTGCTTGATGGAACTGGGAAAGATTAGAGCTTTGACAAATTCAGTGGCAGCGCAATGAAACTGGCTGTTTGATAAAAGGTGAAAATGTTTTGGGAGCTAGATGCTTGGGAGCAGTCTCAGTCATCACGGGGAACTTGGTTTGGGAGAAGGGATTGAGAATGCGAGTATTTGTTGATGCAGGCTGACTTGGAAGGATGACAAGGTTTAGATCTTTGAAAGCAAAGAATTGGAATCCTTTGCAAATGAGACAGAATTATAATGAGAAAAGGTGACATCCAGTGTCAATCATGTCTGTGTAGGATTTGCCTTTACTGCATCAGCAACTCAGGGTGCATTCTGTGGAGTGTTAGAATGTTAAAACATCCAGAATGTCAGTGTCTAAGTTTTAAATAAACAGTGTGCATAGTTTAGAATCATATTCTTTTGTTCAGTGTGCTTATTTAGTGATATTCTTTATGATAGTTTTGTTCAAATTTGTATAATAAGATTAATTTTTGGCATTTCAATTCAATTCAATTTTGGAATTCTGCCACTTATTTTCTTACCTGTGGTTGCTCCATGCATTTTATTCTTTAAAGATTATGGGCTGTCAAGTCAGATCGTAACAAAGATCTGATTCCCACTTCCTACAGACTAATGGGGTGGCCGCAAGTATGCGATCCCCTGCTCCCAATTCCTCAGCCTCCACTGAATCTGCTCCCAAGATGGACGTTCCACTCCCACACATCCCAGATGTCCTCCTACTTCAAGGACCACAACAATCCCCCTCTGGTGACTGAAAATGCCCCAACTACAACTCTTGCATTTTCACACCTCTGCACGCACATACACACTCCCCCCCAACAAACATAAAGACAGAATGCCCCTTGTCCTCACATATCGACACACCAACATCCACATCCAACATATCGTCCTCTGCCACTTCCACCAACTACAATCCAACCCCACAACTAAAGGTATATTTCCCTCCCCAACCCTACCTGCCCTTTGTAGGAACCCCTCTTTCCGCGAATCCCTTATCCGCTCCACATTCCCCACTAATCCCACCACCCTGGCATTGTTCCCGGCAACCGCAGGAAGTGCTACATCTGTGACTACGCCTTCCATTCAAGGCACAAGACAAACCTTCCACTTTAGTTAGGGGTTCATCTGCACATCCATCAACGTGTTCTGCTGCCTCCTCAACATTGGTGACACCTAGTGGAAGCTCTGATACCGTTTTGTGGATCATCTGTGTTCTGTTCGCGACAAATAACAAGACCTGCCAGTCATGAACCGTTTTAACTCTCCCTTCCACTCCCTGGGTGATACCCCCTCTGGTGTCACAATGATGCCACCTGCAAACTGGAGGAGCAGCACCTCATATTCCCCATTGTGAGCCTACAGCCCAATGGTCTTAACGTGGATTTTATCAGTTTCAAAATCTCTCCGCCCCACCTCATCCCATGACCAACCCTCCTTCTCATTCCCGCCTCCTTGGCCTGACACAACCTGACTATCTTCTCTCCCATCTATCTGCCCTTCCCACCTCACTGACCAATCCCCACCACTCCCTACCTGCACTCAACTATCACCATCCCACCTCCCTTCCCTAGTCGCACCTCACCTCTCTATTTATTTCGGACATCCGTCTCCACTCCCCATTTCTGAAGAAGGGTCCTGACCTGAACCATCAACTCTCCTGCTCCTCTGATGCTGCCTGGCCTGTTGTGTTCCTCCAGCTCCACACTGTGTTATCTCTGACTCCACAATCTGCAGTTCTTACTATCTCTCAAAAATCTGATTAGTGCTGTTTTCTCTTAACTGGGATCATAATACACGTAAACTGAGAGCTTCATGAATAATAAAGGAATATTTACAATTATACAATGCCTTTCATAACTTAGGAATACTGCAAAATGGTTAACATTTGATGGTTGACAATAATGGTTGACTACAAAATACTTTTTAGGGTAGTCATTGTTGCAAATGTTGGCAGCAGGTCAGCAAATTTGCATTCAGAATTGTCCAAAACAATGTGATATCAATGCAATAGGTATTTTTGTGATGTTAATTGAGGGCTAAATAAAGTTGAGGAACATTTCGTAGAGCTAGATGAACACAGCAGGCCAAGCAGCATCAGAGGAGCAGGAAAGCTGACATTTTGGGCCTAGACCCTTGCTCATTTTTCTGAAGAAGGGTCTCCGCCTGAAACATCAGCTTTCCTGCTCCTCTGATGCTGCTTGGTCTGCTGGGTTCTTCCAACTCTACAGCTTGTCTCTCATATTCTCCAGCATCTGCAGTTCCTACCATCTCGTGAGGAACATTTCTTTGCTTTTCTTTGAAAGAATGCTGTGGGATCTTTTACATCCACCAATTTAACACTTCATCTAAAAAATGGCACCTTCAATGTAGTTTTGGCTCAGTACTGCATTGGAGTGTCAGATTAGATTGCTATTTCCAGTCTCTTAGTTGGGAATTGGGCCAAGCATTTGACTAAGAGGTGTGTCACCAAGTGGATGTGGAATGAGACAGTGGAAATTTTAGGTAATAGAGTCTGGTTTGATTTCAATTTGTAAATAACACTTTCTTTAAAGTGTGGGAAGACCTAGATGAAGAACCAAGGGCAGTAGCACAGAAAATCACCAAGAGGAAGTGTTATAAGCAAAAAGAGAAGACAAGCTAGGAAGTGATGAGGTGATGTAAAGTTTTTGTTTTAAATTGTACAAATAAAACATAAGGGAGTGATTATAAGAAAGGGGCAAGTAGGCAGTTGGAATAAAAGGAGATGTAACAAAAGGTTTACACTCTTCCGTTCAATAGCCATCTCAGAAAAAAAAACTTCAGGACTGAGCTATTTGTTTGAGATGCTACAGTTGTGCTAACAATAACAATCCAAAATGATCCATGCATTGGAATGTAGAATACTTAAGTCTGTTATCCAGTGATGTAAAAGAATCCCAGCGCTGCTTATCTGACAGTAAGTACAATTATTACAATATCTGCATCATAAATATGACATATAGTGACATCAGATGTGCCAATATGGATAAGATGAATATTCACTCACTGTTATTGATGAGACGCTCTGACTCACATAGGCTGTTCCTTCATAGGAGGCATATCCAGGCAGTTTAAGAGGGTCTGGTTCAAATGAGATTTGCTTGAATTTAATAGGGTCACTTGCACGACTGCAATCTTTCCAAGAAAAGCCATTTGACTAAAAAAAAATTATAAATTTGCACAGTTTAATGAATTCTGAAGCTAACTGATTAGAATGAAGATAGTACAGGAAAACAACTGAATCTTTTCTTAATATTTTACAAGCTTTTCACAGGGGAAAGAAATCAATAATTAAAATATGACAAACTAAACATTATTTTTACTGGCTGAGAGATTACACTGCTTGATCTTTAAATGTTTTGTATTTCATACATTGAATATAAGACCTTCAGACATCTTGTGGTAGGAGATATGACATTGACCCTATGTTATTTCCGTGGAGAAAAACATTCAGGATATTTATTCCAGAACACAGAGTACGAATTACAGTAAGAATAGAGGATAATTATATGCATTATAATAAATATAGAATATGTTAGACATTCATTTAGGTAGGAGGAGTTTACATGCTTTCTATACCAATAATTTTCATTGTATCTGTTCCAATCAGACTAAAATTTATTCTGGAAATACTAATTTTGATAAGTCCTGAGTAAAGTAAACGTTAATAGGAGCATAAAGGTTCTTGTTATTCAGGAACAAAAACAAAGTTGCTGTAACAGCTCAGCAGGTCTGGCAGCATCTGTGAAAGAGAAAACAGAGTTAATATTTCAGGTCCGGTGACATTTTGCTTTTGTTCCTGATTTACAGCATCCGCAGTTCTTTTGATTCTTGTTATTCAGTTGGCCTCATTGGCCTGCAAACACACATGAGAATTCTTGTGATTACTCTATGCATCAACTTCTTAACCATAATTGTGAAGATTTCCTTGTTCTCACTGAATACATCCATAATTTCTTCAGAAATGTCTAACACTTTAGAGATATTCGAATCTCAAGTAATGACCAATATGAGCCCTTAAAAATGAATTGGAAATGTTGAAGTTGAGGTTAATACTGCACTAGTTTGGAAATATTAAAGAAGTAATCTACTTGGTCAGGAATTTGATTATAGGATTTCCAACTAGTCGCATGTAACTAAGTGATAATGGCCACTCTGCAATAAATAAGGGGATTCAAAAGTATAACTATTATAAAACACTATATGGAAAAAATGGATACTTGTGGAATGGTCTTCCTTGAGGCAATTCATTGTGTTACAAGACATATCGTATACTGAAACATTTCAGTTTCATTCAGTATAAACAACCACAGAATATGGAATTCTTCTTCAGAACTCAGGCAGTGGTGTGGTGGGAATATCACTATAATGATGGTACGTTGAGCCAAGCTAATGCTCTGGGGAAAGGGTTTGAATGCCACCATGGCAGATGGTGAAATTTGAATTGTTAAAAATCTAGAAAGAAACACATGATCCAATGGTGACCATGTAACCACTGTCAATTGTTGCAAAACCCATCCATTTCACAAAAATGCTCAAGGGAAAATCTTTCTGCCCTGTCTGGTGAGTGAATCCAGAGCCACAGCAATGTGGTTCACTTGAAATGGCCTTAGCAATCTAGTTAGCTCAAGTGAACTATACCTCTGGCATCAATCTGTCTTCTTTAAGATTTACTGCACAGATATCTGAGTGGAGTTCCTGATATACTCACAGTGTAATGGCACTTTGCTAGAGAGGATCCAGCTCCTATTTGAAGCTAGGTTCCTTTGGAGAGTGTCACTTGTATTTGTAATCAGATGTGCGCGACCCACTATAAATTCTCTCCATTCAACTAAGTACTTCTTAATCTGATTGACTCATTTCCAAACAGATTCCCTTACTTTGGCAGAAATCTCAGACAAGATACTTACAGTTCTTATTTGGAAGAGCAAGCAAACGGCCAGCAAAATGACACCTGAGCAAACAGCCATCTCTTATTGCAATGCCGATCTTCATGCGCATAATAGAAAAGTTTGGTTTCCCAGTGTTGTTTTATACTTAGATGTAAAGAGGGTGTAACCAATAGCCATGAAGATTTGTGACTCCTGTTGAATATGTTGCAATCAGGGTCAATCCAATGAGTCAAATCAATATTTTCAACATAGCCATTCATTCTGCACCAGTTAAAAATTTCAATAAATAATTTCTTTATTACATGCTGCAATTGCATGCTAACTTTTTGTGTTTCATTGAGAACATCCAGTTACCTCTGCAATATGCTTTTTTTGGAGTCTATCTTCATTTAAGTTATGTCTGCCTTTTGATTCTTCCTATCAAACTGCATGGCCTCACACTTTCCTATTTTAAGCTCTATCTGCCAAGTTTTTTCTTAATCTATCTCTGTCTCCTTACAGATTCCTTGTGTCCTCATCACAACATGCCACTTTTTTATTCAGCAACAAATTTGGATACATTACAGTCTGTACCTTCCTCTAAGTTACTGATATAAGTAGGAAATAATTGAGGCCCTAGAACAGACCCTTGTGGCATTCCATTAGTTGTGAATCCAAGTTGAAAAAGACCCATTATTCCCAACTCTCTGTCTTCCCTACATTAAGAAATCCTTAATCTATGTTAATATTTTGGCTCTAATATTGTTAGTTTCTATCTAGTGTAAAAATCTTTTATGTGGCACCTTCTGGAAATCCAAATACACTGTACCTGCCAGTTTCCCTTTATCAACTCTGCTTGTTATATCTTCAAAGAGGTCCAGCAAATTTGTCAAACACGATTTCCCTTTCACAAAACTGTGTTGACTATTTTTGATTGCATTAAGATAGATGTTAGCTTAAATGACCTATAGTTTTCTTTATTATCTCGGATTCTCCAGCATCTGCAGTTCCCATTATCACTGATACGCATCTTCACCATTCCCCCAGACCTTCCACTAACTGAGGACGAACAGTCAGTCCTTAGTAAGGGGCTCACCTTTATCCCCCTACAACCACACATCAATGAATACCAGTCACGGTTGGACATAGAACAGTTTTTCTGCCGCCTTCGCCTCCACACCTACTTCTTCACCCGGGAACCTAACCCTCCCTCCGCTGACCCCTTCTCCCGCTTCCAACACAAGTCATCCTCCTGGACACCACCCCCAGGCCTCCTACCTTCCCTCGATCTCTTCATCTCAAACTGCTGTCGAGACATCAACCGCCTCAACCTCTCCACCCCTCTCACCCACTCCAACCTCTCCCATGCAGAACGGGCAGCCCTCCGCCCCTCTGCTCCAATCCCAACCTCACCATAAAACCCGCAGACAAGGGAGGCGCAGTGATAGTATGGCGCACTGACCTCTACATCGCCGAGGCCAAACGCCAACTCTCCGACACCACCTCCTACCGTCCCCTCGATCATGACCCCACACCCGAGCACCAAACCATCATCTCCAACACCATTCATGACCTCACTACCTCAGGGGACCTCCCAACCACAGCCTCCAACCTCATTGTTCCCCAACCCCGCACGGCCCGTTTCCATCTCCTTCCCAAAATCCACAAACCTGCCTGCCCAGGTCGACCCATTGTCTCAGCCTGTTCCTGACCCACCGAACTCATCTCCACCTATCTGGACTCCATTTTCTCCCCTTTGGTCCAGGAACTCCCTACCTACGTCCGTGACACCACCCACGCCCTCCACCTCCTCCAGGGCTTCCAATTCCCCGGCCCCCAACACCTCATTTCCCATCATGGGCCTCCTGCAGTGCCACAATGATGCCACCCGAAGGTTGCAGGAACAGCAACTCATATTCCGCTTGGGAACCCTGCAGCCCAATGGTTTCAATGTGGACTTCACCAGCTTCAAAATCTCCCCTTCCCCCACCGCATCCCAAAACTAGCCCAGTTTGTCCCCTCCCCCCACTGCACCACACAACCAGCCCAGCTCTTCCCCTCCACCCACTGCATCCCAAAACCAGTCCAACCTGTCTCTGTCTCCCTAACCTGTTCTTCCTCTCACCCATCCCTTCCTCCCACCCCAAGCCACACCTCCATCTCCTACCTACTAACCTCATCCTACCTCCTTGACCTGTCCATCTTCCCTGGACTGACCTATCCCCTCCCTACCTCCCCACCTATACTCTCCTCTCCACCTATCTTCTTTTCTCTCCATCTTCGGTCCGCCTCCCCCTCTCTCCCTATTTATTCCAGAACCCTCACCCCATCCCCCTCTCTGATGAAGGGTCTAGGCCCGAAACGTCAGCTTTTGTGCTCCTGAGATGCTGCTTGGCCTGCTGTGTTCATCCAGCCTCACATTTTATTATCTTGGATTCTCCAGCATCTGCAGTTCCCATTATCACTGATATAGTTTTCTGCTTTCTGTTTCTCTCCCTTCTTTAAAAAGGTGTCACATTATTTTTTAATCTGCTAGAACTCTCCCAGAATCCAGCAATTTTTGAAAAAAAATTCTATTCTGAAGTCATTTCCTTTCAAATCCTTAGATGTGGACATCAGGTGCTGACAATTTGTTGGCTAACAGTCCCATTAGTTTGTCAAATACTTTAACACTCATGACAGGGAATCTTGCAAGATCTTCCATACCATTAGCACTTTGCTCATCTGGTGTCTTTTGGATGTTAATATTGTCCTCCACAATGATGCAAAATATTGTTTTAATTTACCTGCCATTTTCATATTCTATATAATTAGTTCCCTCGTGGCATCCTCCAGGGCTGCCACGCACTGTTTAGCTACTTTATTTATATATACCTATAGAAACTTTTGCCGTATGGCTTTATGTTTCTTTCTGATTTACTGTCATAATCAGTTTACTCCCTTTTTATTGGCTTTTCAGTTATCTGCTACTGGCTCCTAAAAGTATTCTCAATTTGCTGGCCTGCCACTAGTTTTCACCACTTTGTGGGCCTTAGCTTTTCATTGGATAATCTTCTTGACCACCTTCCTTAACCATGGGTGGTTTATCCTTCTTGTCAAGCTCTTCTTTTTGACTGGAGCATTATGAAATATCTGCTTAAATGTCTGTTGCTGTTCATCCAATGACTATTCCATTGGTCTATTTTCCCACCTACGTTAGACAATTCTTTCTCCATACTTCTTTAATTATTCTTATTTCAGTTGAGGGCATTGGTTTCAGACCCCAAGTCGATCTTCCTCAATCTGAGATTGAAATTTTACCATATTGTGATCACTACCCTGAGAGGATCCTTGGCTACAAGATCATTTATTAATCTTACCTCATTACACATTAGGAGATGTAAATAGCTTGTTCCTGTATGTTGTAATTTGCATTGCTCTAAGAGACGATCCCTAATGCAATCTCCAAATTCACCTTCCATATTAGCTTTACCCATCAGATTTCCCTAGTCAATAATTATCTTAAAATCACCCATGACAATTGTGATGCCTTATTTAGATGCCTCCATTATTTCCTGTTTTATACTTTTTCCCACCATGAAGCAATTCTTCCAAGACCTGTAAATGACTTTCATCCATGATTTGTTTTCCTTGCTATTTCATATTTCCACCCAAACTAGTTTCACATGATAATCTAGTGCAGCTGTATCACTGCCGACCATCACATAGATACCTTCCTTATTGATAGATGCCCCACCTCCTTTTCTTTTTTACCTAGTTTTCCTGTATTTAAAATATCCTTCACATTGAGGTCCCAGTCCTGATCACCGTGTAAACATTTCCCTGTATTAGTTATCAAATCATATTAATTTATTTTTATTTGTGCTCATTTATGTTGTTACGAAAGCTTTGCGTATTCAAATAAAGAGCTTTCACTTTTATTAATTATTATTTATCCTGGTTGTAATTTTTGCTCTCTTTCCCCAGCACTGATGTCACCACTGCTATGCTAACCTTTGAGCCATGCATTTACCTGTCTAATCTTATTTACTTTATGCCCTTTGTAAATGGCTTAGATAGTAATCCTGAGGTAATTACCTTTGCGGATCTGCTTTTGATTTACCTTTTGGCTGTTTATAACCCCTCAGCAGAACCTTTTCCTACTCCTTTCAATATCATCGGTACTAACATTAACCATAACAACTTGATACTTCCCCACTCACCAAGTTCCTGCCGGTCCAAAGAGATATCTTGAATCTTGGCACCAGGTACGTAACATAGTCATTCAGACTCTCTGCTACAGAGAAAGGGTTTACTCCCCTAAATAGCTTAACCTGCATTTAGACTACATTTCCCTTTTCTCTCACCACTTGAATGGTGCTCTGTGCACCATGGAGCTTTCATCAGTTCATTCATCTTCTCTGCAGTCTGTGCCCTCATCCACACTAGGAGCAAGAATCTTTTACTTACTGGACAAGGGCCTCCTCCAAAGATAAATTCTGGATCCCAAAAACTGCTTCACTTGCAATCGAGAACGCCCTTGACCGCGTCTCCCGTATTTCCTGCAACACATCCCTCACACCCCGATCCCGCCAAGAGGATCCCCCTCGTTCTCACACACCACCCCACCAACCTCTGGATACAACGCATCATCCTCCGACACTTCCGCCATCTACAATCCGACCCCACCACCCAAGACATTTTTCCATCACCACCCCTGTCTGCTTTCCGGAGAGACGACTCTCTCCGTGACTCCCTTGTTCGCTCCACACTGCCCTCCAACCCCACCACACCCGGCACCTTCCCCTGCAACCGCAGGAAATGCTACACTTGCCCCCACACCTCCTCCCTCACCCCTATCCCAGGCCCCAAGATGACATTCCACATTAAGCAGAGGTTCACCTGCACATCTGCCAATGTGGTACACTGCATCCAATGTACCCGGTGTGGCTTCCTCTACAATGGGGAAACCAAGCGGAGGCTTGGAGACCGCTTTGCAAAACACCTCCGCTCGGTTCGCAGTAAACAACTGCACCTCCCAGTCGCAAACCATTTCCACTCCCCCTCCCATTCTTTAGATGGCATGTCCATCATGGGCCTCTTGCAGTGCCACAATGATGCCACCCGAAGGTTGCAGGAACAGCAACTCATATTCCGCTTGGGAACCCTGCAGCCTAATGGTATCAATGTGGACTTCACCAGTTTCAAAATCTCCCCTTCCCCAACTACATCCCTAAACCAGCCCAGTTCGTCCCCTCCCCCCACTGCACCACACAACCAGCCCAGCTCTTCCCCTCCACCCACTGCATCCCAAAACCAGTCCAACCTGTCTCTGCCTCCCTAACCTGTTCTTCCTCTCACCCATCCCTTCCTCCCACCCCAAGCCGCACCCCCATCTACCTACTAACCTAATCCCACCTCCTTGACCTGTCCGTCTTCCCTGGACTGACCTATCCCCTCCCTACCTCCCCACCTATACTCTCTCCACCTATCTTCTTTTCTCTCCATCTTCGGTCCGCCTCCCCCTCTCTCCCTATTTATTCCAGAACCCTCTCCCCATCCCCCTCTCTGATGAAGGGTCTAGGCCCGAAACGTCAGCTTTTGAGCTCCTGAGATGCTGCTTGGCCTGCTGTGTTCATCCAGCCTCACATTTTATTATCCTGGAATTCTCCAGCATCTGCAGTTCCCATTATCACTTGCAATCACACTCTTGTGTTCTTAACTGCCTCCTGATTTGAAACACTTGGATTTCATAACTGGAGGTTTTGAGAATAAACATTGGAAAGTTTTGCTGCCCTTTATTGGTCCAGTTAAACGATAACCAGTTTTGATTACATACTTTATGTGAAAGTTTTTGACAAGTTGCAAAGGGCGTTCCGCAGGAAGGTTCTGGGGATAAGCTACACAATGAAGCTGGAGATATTCACTGGTGGATGTTCCTCTTGTCACTGAGAGAATCCTTACTAATGAGAGATGAACCCAAGGAATAGAAGAAAGTAGATACCGTGTGCAAAAAAGATTAAAGAAATTGGAACTTGTTCCTCCAGAACTGATCCCAATTGAAGATTTCATCACTCAACTAAGTTCCTCAATGAATCAAGAGTCCGCAACACTTCCAAGCCTCCAATGGAAGAGATCCAGAGGTGAGTACTTCTGATGAAAGAGTGCACGTTATAAGCAGAAATAACATGAAAAAGAAGTTGAGAAACTAAGGTTAAATTCTTTGGAGAAAAAGTGCTTGAAGAGAGATCTATATGAGGGCTTATATGGAAACAGTGAAACTGAAAAATGGTGTGAAATAGCTGAACATTTGGTTGAATTTGGAAGGCTGTAAAGTGCCCAGTCAAAAGATTAGATGCTGTTCCTTGTGCTTCGTTTGATCTTCATCCTAATGATGTGAAAAAGCAAGATCAGGGCACATTGGAAGTGGTGGCAGAAATTGAAAATGACAAGTGATCTGAAAGCCAATGTCTGAATGGAAGAGTTCTGCATAGCCAATGCCCAACATGAGTTAGGTCTTTCCAATGGAAAGGAGACAGCAATAAATTTAATGAAGTCCAATCATTGCTTCACCTGGTAATAATATTTGGGGCTTAGATGGAGAGAAGGAGGAGGTAAATTGACAAGTGATGGATTTCCGTTATATACAGTTGAAGGTGCTAAGGGAAGGAATGGGGGAATTGAAAGGTATCATTGGGGGTATGTTCCTTTCAAATGCTGAGAAGGATGAGTCCATTAGTCATCACTCTTTCAATATTGATTGATTACCGTATCTATGTTATTCCAACAGTATGTTTTAAATTTAAGCTCTTATTGCACAACTTTGTCAAGATGTGTCATCTGCAGGAAACTTTATTCTCTGAAGTATGTGGAAAACCCCTAAAAGATGTCCAGTAATAGTAAGTATTAAAGTGCCAAGGAATGGGTAATCAGTGGCATAATTGAAAGAATGCTTGCTTTTTAGTTTGATTTCACAAGGTCTTTTCTTCAATTCTAAAACCGCTTTATATCTGGAACTGAAGTAGCATGACATCTGGAGAAGATAAACCTAAACAGCTGCCAAGAAAATGTTGCGCACTGCTGAATCACTCTCCTGTTAATATGCTTAGGACACTGCCGAGACTTGTTTCAGCAATTTCCAACATGTTACTTATTAACATGTTCTTAGAAGGGCCACTGGACCTGAAATGTTAACTCTGTTTTCTCCTTCACAGGTACTACCAGACCAACTGAGCTTTTCCAGCAAATTTGATTTTGTTCCATGTTACTCGTGTCACTTCAATAGACCATTTACCTCCTGTCTTTGAGGGGATCAACAGCTTACAGATATTACCCAAATGTTATAGAGGACTGATTCAGAGTTCTGGTGTATAGTGCTAGGTATCCTACACTATGGACAGTATTTTATGGGGTCAGTCATGAAATAATTCTACAGAGGCCAGTATCCTGTCACCAAGTCACACTTTATTTACATATGGAGACTCCTTGACACTGACCAACAGTGTTTAATCAACAATCAACTGATCAACATTCCTCGGCATCAGCTCTCAGAGTAAGCCGAACCTCTGACACTACTGTTTATATCTATCAGTTAGGGTCCCTGATTGGGCCAGGTTAACAACCTCAATCAGGAAAGTCATATTCTGAGGCTGACTTCATTACAATCACCGTCTCCCTCCTCCTCTGTGTCCAAGGAAATAGGCTGTATCTTCTCGTTTTGTAGCTTCTCCTGGGGTGTTTTGGCATTTGGGTCAGGTTCCTCCAACTCAGCCTGTGATACGGGCAGCATGAAATACATAGTAAGTTGCCTCTTGTGTCTGGAGTGTCTTGGAAGAAATTCATTCTTCCCTTCAGGCAGCAAAGACATAGGCCTTGTCTATCTCAGATTCCGAGGTATCTTCAATGCTTGACTGACAGGGCAAACCCATGGGTTCAGGAACAGTAAGAAAGGCAGTCCAGGAGCCAGGCATGTTTTGCTTCCACACCATATGTGATTTTGCAGCTAACATAGGGTACATGTGTTTTTTCGGGACCTACTCGAACTTTATACATCACTGACCTGACCTTGCATCCACCATGCCTCTTACATTCCCTTGGTTCCTACACCAAACTTCGTCACCTGAAGTAAACTGCCTCTCTCACTTAGCCGAGTCTTGTGTCCAGCTTTGGCGTTCTTGATGCCATTTCACCTTCCCCTCCAAGGCTGTGAAGATCAGATTTAACCTTCTTCCCATTAGCAACTCTGTAGGAGTTATCCCTGTAGTTGCATGAGGGCTGGTCCTACAATCAAATAGGAAATGGGACAGTTTGGTATCTAATGAAGCTGTAGGCTGTTTCCTTAAACCTGCCTTCAACGTTTGGACTACTCTTTCTGCCAGATCATTGGATGATGGATGGTAGGGAGTTGTCCATATATGACGAATGCCACTTGACTTTAGGGAATGTTCAAATTCCCTGCTGGTAAACAATGGCCTGTTATCTATGACCAACCCTTCTAGGAGTCCGTGTGTTGCAAAAGATGCATGCAATTTTTCTATTGTCATTCTTGTGTTTGGCAAATGAACTCCATGTACAACCAGCCATTTTGAGTGGCGATCTACAATGACTAAGAACATTAAGCCCTTGAAAGGACCTGCATAGTTGATGTATAACCAAATCCAGGGTTCACCTGGCATTTCCCACAAATGTGGGGGAAGTGCTGGTAATATTTTTTTCTCCTTGTTAGCACCCTGGGCATTGCCCCACCAATACAGATACATCTGCATCCAATCCTGCCCCCACCAGACGTAACTTCACACCAACATTTTCATTTTGGAAACCCCTGCATGACCCTGGTGGAGATCAACCAGTATCTGATCGCAATCTTTACAGTCAAGCTTGTTCCCTTTAATAATATGCCATAATTTACTGTGATCTGGTCTCTCTGGGATCCAACGAGGTTCCAACTTTGGATGTGACAGCCCTTTGGTTTCCCTCATCAGCACCAGCTGTTTCAGTTCTGGCAGGGCCAAAATTTTCAGTGTCCAAATTCTGTTATTGACAGCTGTGACTAGAAGTGTGTCCTGAAAATTTAAAACCAAAATGGACTCTTCCAGAGGCAGTACAATTGATGTTCCATCTGCCAATGGGAGGTGGTTCACTGTATCCACATTTGTTACTTAGCCTTCCGGTTGGTGTTCCAACTAGTAATTATACATACTTGGTATTAGACCTCACCGCTGAATTCGGCCTGAATCTATGGGCAGCATTACCTTGTTTTCTTTAAGTGGACCTAGCAGTGGTTTGTGGTCCATTATTGTTACAAATTAACGTCCATAACAGTATTGGTCGAACTCCCAAATGTGATTGCCAAACCATCATTCTCTAACTGGCTATATTTATGCTCTGGGTTAGCCAAAGCCCTGGATGTATGCGTTATCGGGCGTTCTTCTCCATTTGGTGTCCTATGAGCTAATAATACCCCAATGCTGTATTGGGAGGTATCGTATGTCAATACCATGTCTCAATTGGAATACTAGCGTGCCAACACCTTAGAGGAGGATTGCTGTTTCTTCACTTTCCTAAAAGCTGTGGCCTGGCTACACCACCATTTTCAAGGTTGACCCTTTTTTAAGTGTTGATGCAAGGGTGACAAGCTGGAGGCCAGGTTATGTATGAACTTTCCATAATAATTCACTGGCCCAAGAAGAGACTGAAGCTCTGGTACTGACCTGGGAGCCAGGGCACCTTTGATCATCTTCAATTTATTTTCCAACAGGTGTGAAATGGTCTTATCAACTCTGTAGACTAAGTAGGTCACTTGGGATGCCTGAAACACATATTTTTCCCTTCTAAGGCATATGCTTACCTGGTAGAAATGTTTAATGACTATGTCCAAATTCTCTAAGTGCTTCTTATTGGTCTTCCTTAATTAAATCCACCAACTCTTGAATAGTTTTAGTATCTGGTACTGCAGGGAAAGTTAGGTACTTAATAACAGAAAAAGTTAGAGTAAGCTGTCAGGCAGTGGTAGTATGGCGTACTGACCTCTACATCGCCGAGGCCAGACGCCAACTCTCCGACACCACCTCCTACCGCCTCCTCGATCATGACCCCACACCCGAGCACCAAACCATCATCTCCAACACCATTCATGACCTCATCACCTCAGGGGACCTCCCACCCACAGCCTCCAACCTCATTGTTCCCCAACCCCGCACGGCCCGTTTCTATCTCCTTCCCAAAATCCACAAACCTGCCTGCCCTGGTCGACCCATCGTCTCAGCCTGCTCCTGCCCCACCGAACTCATCTCCACCTATCTGGACTCCATTTTCTCCCCTTTGGTCCAGGAACTCCCCACCTATGTCCGTGACACCACCCACGCCCTCCACCTCCTCCAGAACTTCCAATTCCCTGGCCCCCAACACCTCATATTCACCATGGACGTCCAGTCCCTGTACACCTGCATTCCGCATGGAGATGGCCTCAAGGCCCTCCGCTTCTTCCTGTCCCGCAGGCCCGACCAGGCCCCCTCCACCGACACTCTCATCCGCCTAGCGGAACTCGTCCTCACACTCAACAACTTCTCTTTTGACTCCTCCCACTTCCTACAGACTAAGGGGGTGGCCATGGGCACCCGCATGGGCCCCAGCTATGCCTGCCTCTTTGTAGGTTACGTGGAACAGTCCATCTTCCGCACCTACACAGGCCCCAAACCCCACCTCTTCCTCCGGTACATTGATGACTGTATCGGCGCCGCCTCTTGCTCCCCAGAGGAGCTCGAACAGTTCATCCACTTCACCAACACCTTCCACCCCAACCTTCAGTTCACCTGGGCCATCTCCAGCACATCCCTCACCTTCCTGGACCTCTCAGTCTCCATCTCAGGCAACCAGCTTGTAACTGATGTCCATTTCAAGCCCACCGACTCCCACAGCTACCTAGAATACACCTCCTCCCACCCACCCTCCTGCAAAAATTCCATCCCCTATTCCCAATTCCTCCGCCTCCGCCGCATCTGCTCCCAGGATAAGACATTCCACTCCCGCACATCCCAGATGTCCAAGCTCTTTAAGGACCGCAACTTCCCCCCCACGGTGATTGAGAACGCCCTTGACCGCGTCTCCCGCATTTCCCGCGACACATCCCTCACACCCCGCCCCCGCCACAACCGCCCCAAGAGGATCCCCCTCGTTCTCACACACCACCCTACCAACCTCCGGATACAACGCATTATCCTCCGACACTTCCGCCATTTACAATCCGACCCCACCACCCAAGACATTTTTCCATCCCCACCCCTGTCTGCTTTCCGGAGAGACCACTCTCTCCGTGACTCCCTTGTTCGCTCCACACTGCCCTCCAACCCCACCACACCCGGCACCTTCCCCTGCAACCGCAGGAAATGCTACACTTGTCCCCACACCTCCTCCCTCACCCCCATCCCAGGCCCCAAGATGACATTCCACATTAAGCAGAGGTTCACCTGCACATCTGCCAATGTGGTATACTGCATCCGCTGTACCCGGTGTGGCTTCCTCTACATTGGGGAAACCAAGCGGAGGCTTGGGGACCGCTTTGCAGAACACCTCCGCTCAGTTCGCAACAAACAACTGCACCTCCCAGTCGCAAACCATTTCCACTCCCCCTCCCATTCTCTTGATGACATGTCCATCATGGGCCTCCTGCACTGCCACAATGATGCCACCCGAAGGTTGCAGGAACAGCAACTCATATTCCGCCTGGGAACCCTGCAGCCATATGGTATCAATATGGACTTCACCAGTTTCAAAATCTCCCCTTCCCCCACTGCATCCCTAAACCAGCCCAGTTCATCCCCTCCCCCCACTGCACCACACAACCAGCCCAGCTCTTCCCCCCCACCCACTGCATCCCAAAACCAGTCCAACCTGTCTCTGCCTCCCTAACCGGTTCTTCCTCTCACCCATCCCTTCCTCCCACCCCAAGCCGCACCCCCAGCTACCTACTAACCTCATCCCACCTCCTTGACCTGTCCGTCTTCCCTGGACTGACCTATCCCCTCCCTACCTCCCCACCCACACCTTCTCCACCTATCTTCTTTACTCTCCATCTTCGGTCCGCCTCCCCCTCTCTCCCTATTTATTCCAGTTCCCTCCCCCCATCCCCCTCTCTGATGAAGGGTCTAGGCCCGAAACGTCAGCTTTTGTGCTCCTGAGATGCTGCTTGGCCTGCTGTGTTCATCCAGCCTCACATTTTATTATCTAGGTATATTACTTGTTGCTTTTCATCTGTCCCGATGTCATTTGCCCAGAAGAAATAACACATTCTCTCCACATACTGGACCCAGTCTTCAATGGCAGGGTCAAAGCAGTCAAGTTCCCAAATAAAGGCATGATGACAGAAATACTTACCCTAACTCAAAGACAACTTTTGTGAGTGAATTTCAGCAACATGCTTTTTTCTTGTTGCCACTGAAATAGCTGAGCAAAGGCCAGTATCCCATCACCAAGTTTCCCCTTATTCACACAGAGAGAGTCTTTGACACTGATCCAGCTACCTCAGAGTCAGCTCTCAGGGTGAACAGAACCTCTGGCATTCCTATTTATATCTTTCAGCCAGGGCTCCTTGATTAGGCCAGATTAAAAGCTCCAATCGGGGAACTCATATTCTGAGGTCCACCAGGCCATCCTCATTATAATCACTACAGGTCAAAGCTGAAATGTGTCAGATGGATGACTTAAATAGAATTGAAATTTCATCTCCCTGGCAATAGAATGAGATGCTGTGGTTAAATCAGCAGCATGGTTGTGGTGGGTCAGGTCTCACACAGAACTCTCATGGGTTCTTATTTGAAATCCATTAGTAGGTCATAGAGGGAGCTGTCCCCCACATTGCCTATTCTGGGCCCAACCCAGCAACACACATATCTGCTATCTTGGCACCCTATCCAGCTGGCACCATACATACCTGGTACTCTGCCCTCTCAGCAGCATAACTTTACACTTAACTCAAGAACGATAGACGTCAAAGTGAATCCTGTGTTACTGGTCTTCTAAATTTCAGCATATGGCAGCCAACTGCGCTAAAAAGGCATGGGTTGCCTTCCCCTGACTGCTCTGTTCAACAAAAGAACTGCTAAAATGGAAGCACACACCCACATTTCTGAAGGTGCACTGATCAAAGTCACCTTCTTTCCTTAAGAAGAGGGGCCAGAGTGCAAGAGGTTACCACTCCTTGGAAATCAGGCACTGTGTACCAAGTAAGGTGCAATATTGGGAGATACCATCTGAAGAGCAGCAGTGGGCTAAACTTAAAAGGATCATATTCTTGTACAAGAAGTAGAACCTTATTGAATCATAGAATCCCTACAGTGTGGAAACAGACCCTTCTGCCCAACAAATCCACACTGACCTTCAGATCTTCCCACCCGGACCCATCTCCCTATAACCCACACATCCTTGAACATGATGGGCAATTTAGCATGGCTGGTCCACCAAGCCTGAACATCTTTGGAATGAGGGAGGAGACTGGAGTACCCAGAGGAAACCCACACAGATACAGGGAGAAAATGCAAACTCCGCACAGACAGTTGCCCGAAAATGGAATTGAACCTGGGTCCCTGGCACTGTGAGGCAGCATGCTAACCACTGAGCCACCATGCTGCCCCAAAGTGGAGAACATGGGCAATGATCTCATTACCTCCCGCAATTCTATTATTCTTCAGCAATAACCAATACTTCACCAGCAACTGAATGAAATTGAGAAAAAAGTCCTGTTTAAGATTATGATAACACAATGTGGAGCTGGAGGAACACAGCAGGCCAGGCAGCATCAGAGGGATAGGAAAGTCAACATTTTGGCTCAGGATCCTTCTTCAGATGACTTCACTTCACCTGTTCATTATGAGTTGCAAGTAATTTTATAATTTCCTACTTTTTTAACCTGGCATAATGCACTATTTTAAAGTTTCCCCCTGCCAACTAGCAATTTTATATTTACAGAGCCTTTGAAATCTATTTGCTCATCAGCTGAACTCAAACTCAAGACTTCTCCAATAGACCATTGCCTCGCAATGCTGCCCATTTCTGCTTTGAAGTTACAAATTCTTCTTTTGTGGGCAATCGTTAATTAACCTGTGCAGCAGCTCTGTTGCCAGGTCTGAAATGCTTTTAACAATTCATTAGAGAATTCTGCATTATTGAGCATGGCTACAAGAGTTCCTTCTTTAGGGTTCTAAAATCTTCAGCTCTTTTCTGCCATTAACTGTGCCTATGAGCAGGCAACTTAAAGGAAAGTCTGATAGTCCCAGCGCCTCTCATTGTGTATTTGATGTTCAGTCAAATCTAAACTGCACCAATGCTCTCTGAAAGTTGCGTGTGATAAAGGTTATTGCCACCATCCTCTTTACGTGTACAGAGCTACAAGGCTGCCTTGGTCAACTTCCAGGTTTATGGAAAGATTTCTTGTTGCTAACGAGACATAGTTGATTGCATGTTTTCAATAGTTCTGAGCTACAGATGTGATAGGCATTATTACTGAGACTCTGAAGAGGACTAGATATTAGGTCTCAGCCCTGCAGGATCCTAAGCTGCTCTACCCAACAAACCATATGGCATCATCATAGTGGGTTTTTGAGTTGATTTTATTGCCAAGTGCACTCTAGTACAAACGTTGAGGAGTACAGTGAAAAGTGTAAAATGTTGCCACACAAATTTGGACCAGGTAGTAAGAAAGAACAAAGCTAAAAGTTAAATATTGCAGTAATTATACCCTCTTAGTTTTAAGCAGAAAATAAAGACATAAAGCTATTAATTCAAACATGATAGTCTTTCTTAAGTGCTTATGTTGCGCCTCAGTATTAACCCTTTCAGACCCATATACTACAAAGACTTTTCTTAGATTTTCTCCTGAATATTCAAGCTTCTGCAACATAGGCCTTTGGCTACACTTGATCATCCTCAAAGAATGGGCTCATTGGAAAAGGATTTCAGGAAAAAGAGGTAGTTTTGGCTCCCAACGCCTGTCACACAGATCTCACAAACCTCTGATAGGGTCTGGAAAAGCTGAATTATGTCCTCAGCATCTCAGGAGCACTGCTTGGCCTGCTGTGTTCATCCAGCTTCACACTTTATTATCTTGGATTCTCCAGCATCTGCAGTTCCCATTATCTCTGAATTATGTCCTGCTGGTCTAATGGCTCACAGGGCTTTGAAAAGCTGAAGATGTAAGTTTTAAGTTTTGTCCTTTACTAGTGATGGAAGAAGAGATCACAGTAGATGAATACCTCAAAAGTAGTGGATAGTCTGAAGGAACTGAACAAATTACATTAGAGGCAGTGCACAGTAGGTTCGGACAATTTTCTCCTGAATGTGGGATGAAGGCTGAACATAAGATTGTAAACTATGTATTGCGTAAGGAGGCATCTCCACAGAAAAAGAGCTTAAATCAATGTCTGAAACTACAATCTCGACAAACTACAATCTTTGCATGCATTGATATAGAAAATGCCGAACTGATCACAGGTGCCTATGAATGTCAAGCCATAGAATCACAGAATTTTACAATACAGAAAGAGGCCATTTTACCCTCACATTTGTACTGGCTCTATAAAGAGCTATTCAGTTAGTGTCACTCTCTAGCCCTATCTCTGTAGCCCTCTAAATTCATCAATTTAAAATATATATCTAACTCTCTTTTGAAACCTCGCACTGAATCCACCTCCACTACTCTCCCAGGCAGCACATTCCAAACAACTGCCTGATGAAGGATGTTTCTTCTCATCTCACTCTTAGCTGTCTTGCTGAAAATCATGAAATTGCCATGCCTATTTACTGATATACCAATTACAGGAAACAGAATTGATGATAATTTTGATGCCTTCAATAAGGTCACATCTTCATATTCTCTGCTCCAAGGAGAACATGTCCAATTTCTCTAATATTGCTTTGTATCTAAAATCCCTAAATCCTGGTATAATTCTTGTAAATCCTTTTGAACTCTCCAGGATTAAACATCCTTCCTTATAAAAGGTGTCGGAATTGAACACAATACCCCAAATGTGGTCTGTCCAATGATTTGTAGAGGTGTAGCATCATTCCCTTGCTTTTATATTCTATGCCTCTATTTATAAACCCAAGAATCCGATAAGCGTTCTTAATAATGATTAAACTTGCCTGGCCACCTTCAGAAACTCATGCACTTGAACCTTCAGGTCCCTTTGTTCCTGTACTCCCCTCAAAGTTGTACAATTGAGCCTGTATTATCTCTTTGTGCTTGCTCCACAAAAAAGCATTACCTCACATTCATTTCTCGGCAATGAAATCCTTCAATCAGGCATCTGCTCTTTTGCGAAGTTGTCAACATCCCTCTGAAGTCACTCAGCATAATTCTCAAGTTCGCTATTCTCCCTAGCTTGGCACTATCTGCAAATTTCAATATTTTGCCCTCAATACCCATCTCCAAATCATTTATATCAATCAGAAAAAACAATTGTCCCAACACTGAACCGTGGGAAACACCATTTTCAACTTGTCGCCAATCTGAAAAATGCGTATCTATACCTACCGTCCGTTACCTACCTTTTAGAACATAGAACATAGAACACTACAGCACAGTAGAAGCCTTTAGGGCCAATCTGAAGCCCATCTAACCTACACTATTCCATTATCATCCATGTGTTAATCCATTGACCATTTAAATGCCTTTTCGCCAAATTCTAATTGTTGCTAACAAGGACCCATGAATCCCAAACATTTCTAATTTGCTAATCAAACTGCCACGTTGTGCCATATAAAATTCTTTCTTAAAATCCAAATATGCAACATCCACAGCACTACTGTCATCCACTGCCTTTACCACCTCATCAAGGAACTCAATTAGATTTGTCAGACATGACCTGCCCTTGAAGATGTTACATTGGCTGTCTAGTATTAACTTATTTTACGCTAAGTGTATATTTACCTTATCTGGTATTATGGCTTCTGTCAGTCTTCCCACTATTGATGTCAAGCTGACATGTCTGTAGTTCCCTGGGTTGTCCTTTGCCCCTTTCCTAAACAATGGTGTCACATTTGCAATCCTCTAGACCTCTGGGTCAAATCCAGTGTTCAGAGAGGCCTGGAAAATTTCTGTAAGTGGCTCCACAATTTGGTCCCTTAACTCTCTCAGCAATCTAGGATACATTCCATCCAGGCATGATGATTCCTCTACCTGGAGTGTTGCCAGCCCTTTTATCACCTCCTCTTTATCGGTCCTGGGAGAAAAAAAGGGGTTGTTGATGTTGGGTGGACAAAGGGGGGCATTGGGTCTGTTGATGGTGCGGGTATTGTGATTGTAAGGAGGTCAGCCAGCTGGATTTTATAAATTGTGAGTTCCCTGGTAGGGCTGTTGATCTCGTGCAAACAGGCAGACCTGGCTGATGTAAAAGGTTGAACATTAGTGATTTTGGCTAGTGCCTGATTTAGTAAGAGGCAGCACTATAATCAAAGACTGAGAACTTGTAAGTAAATGTTGTTTGGTGACAGGTTGCTGGTCTCCACGGGGGGAGGAGGGTGTGATTGAGTCATATATAAGGGAAAAAGTGTAGTTGGGTGCATGTGGCAGGTTAAGATGCCTTTTGGCCCAAGTAGACTGGGAACAATTATTTGCATTGTGTCAAAGTAGTGGGTGGCGTAGAGGAAGAAGTAGCAAGGTTACAAAGCAAGCAGATCCCATAAAGACAAAGGCTGTGAACAGGACAGAAAAACCTGGTTGCCAAGGAACATAAAGATTAGAATTAAGCACAAAAGGGAGCTTCAGGCAGAGACTGTGGGGTCAATGGGGCAGAAGTATAAAAGGTGCATGGAACATAAAAAGGAAATTACGATAGCAAAAATAGTGCATGAGAAAGAATTGATTAGTAAAATAAAGGAAAACCCAAAATTTTTTTTAATAAAAATATCTAAATAGCTAGAGAATAACTGGCAAAAGAGTAGGGCCCATTCGGGACCTTAAATGTAATGTGCGGGTGGACTGGGAAGATGTGGGCACAATCTTCAAAGAATATTTTATGCTGGTCTTGACAATCAAAACAAAAATGACACAGCTTTAGACATTAGTGGAAGACTGTAAAATGTTTGAGATAATTAACATGGAGAGAGAGGAGGTACTTATAGGTTTAACAGCCTTAAAATTGGATAAATCTGCAGGTCTAAATGAGATGTATCCCTGGCTGTTCAGAGAAGCAAGGAGGAGGTACTGGGGCAGTAATTTTCAAAACATCTCTGGCCACAGGTAAAGTATCAGGGGACTGGAGGACATTAGCATCGATTCATTATTAAAAATAGAGAGGTGGTGATAGGCCATGAAATTACAAGACAATCAGTCCGATCTCATTGGTGTGCAGGCTATTGGAAAGAATTCTGAGGGACAAAATCTGCACTTGGAGAAACATGGATTAATCAGGGATAGTCAGCATGAATTTATTGAGGGGAGATCATGTTTGACAAATTTGATCAAGTTCTTTCAGGAGATAACCAGAGTGTTGATCAAGGTAATGCATTTGGTGTGGCCTGCATGGACTTTAGCAAGGCATTTGACAAGATCCCTAATAGTGGACTGATCAAGAAAGTAAGAGACCACTGTTACATTGGATCCAAAAGTGACTGAGATGCAGGAAGCAGAGGGCAATGGCAGAGGGATGTTTTAGTGACTGGAATTGTGTTTCCAGTGGGGTTCCTCAGGACAGAGTGCTGGGGTCTTTGTTATTTGTAGTGTACATTAGTGATTTAGACTTAAGTGTAAGTGGTATGACCAAGGTGGTCACTGATGACACAGAAATTGGTAAAATGATAGATAGCGAGGATGATAGCCATAAATGGCAGGAGGACAACAACAGACTGGTCAACTGGGCAGAGCAGTAACAAATGGTATTCAACATAGAAATGTCTGGGCAAAACACTAGGAGGTTGGTTAAAGGAAGGGCTTGTACTATGAAAGATCGGACACTTAAAAATACCGATGATCAGAGAGACCTTGTAAATCTACAGATCCTTGAAGCCAAGGCTAATAGAATACAAGATCAAGGAAGTTATACTTGAACTGTATAAAATGTTGATTAAGCCACAATTGGAATACCATGTGCAGTTCTGGTCACTATGTTATGTGAAGGATGTGATTGCACTAAAGAGGGTGCAGAGAAGATTTATCAAGATACTGCCTGGGCTGCAGAGTCCAAGCTATGCGAAAGTAGTCAGGGGACAGAGATTTAAGGTGTGAGGTAGATGGCTAAGAAATGTTTTTCACCCAGAGGATGGTGGGAGTCTTGAACATGTTGAAAGAATTGTCAATTCAGAAATCTCATAACATTGAAGCACATTGTTGACTGGGAGAGACAATGGGCTGAATAGCCTATTTCTTTGCTGAAAATGCCAATGGCTGTCAGTTGGGAGACTCAGTTTAATAGTTGCCCAAGATTTAGAATAGGTATTTAATTATTTAATTTGTTTGAGTAACTATTTACGTAACTGCACAAACCTACTGATTTCTCCAATTTTCATTGAATGCTTTCAAAGCGCTTCAGTCAAAGGGGAATTTCCAACAAAATCTTCAATTTCTTGAATAGTTCTTTTTGAGTCTTCTGTGTCAGGGATTCTGCAAACCCCAATGTGCTATTCCCATCTAACTTGCAGAAACAACCATCAGGTCATCGGAAAATGTGAGCCATATGTTACCATTACATCAGATGATTAAATATTGTCACAAATTTTTACTTAAAACCTTAATCATTATGTCGCCTTTGACATCAAGGCTATTATTTAGGGTTACTAGTTTATTTATTTATGCCTTTGAATCTACTATGAATGCTAATAGAAGAACATGGATGTGGTCCAAGGGCAAGCAGAAAGAATTAATTTGCGAGTTTTGAGAAGATTTGTAGCTCAGGTTGAGGTTCTGGATGTGAGTTTGCTCGCTGAGCTGGAAGGTTAGTTTTCAGAAGTTTCAGTACCTTTTTTTTTATTTGAAAAAATATACTTTATTCATAGAATGTACAAAAAATAAAACATTTATACACCTACCCAGTCATGCAAACCGCTCCGGGTTACCCAGGGGGTACGTACACCAACTAAAGGGAAAAAACAAAACAGAGAAAAAAAAAACAAAGCAAAGAAACCGCCCCGGCAGTCGTCACCCCGCACAGTCCCAGTTGGCCCCCTGACCAGTTGGGGAAGGCGCCAGCTGGGCCCAGTTACCAGATAGGATTCTTTTCCCTTGTCTGGACGAGGGGGCTCAGACGGTGGTCTTTCCCCACCGCGCCTTGGCGGCGGCTGCCCCAAGCTTTAGCGCGTCCCTCAGCACGTAGCCCTGGACCCTGGAGTGCGCCAGTCTGCAACACTCGGTCGGGGTCAGTTCTTTCAGCTGGCAGACCAGCAAGTTGCGGGCAGACCAAAGAGCGTCTTTCACCGCATTGATGGTCCTCCAGGCACAGTTGATGTTGGTCTCGGTGTGCGTCCCCGGAAACAGCCCGTAGAGCACGGAGTCCCGCGTCACGGAGCTGCTCGGGACGAACCTCGACAAATACCACTGCATCCCCCTCCAGACCTCCTGCGCATAGGCACACTCCAGAAGGAGGTGATCGACAGTCTCGTCCCCCCCGCAGCCACCTCGAGGGCAGCGTGCGGTGGTGCAGAGATTCCGGGCATGCATAAAGGATCTCACTGGCAGAGCCCCTCTCACCGCCAGCCAAGCAATGTCCTTGTGCTTGTTTGAAAGTTCTGGCGATGAGGCATTCTGCCAAACGACTTTGGCAGTCTGCATGGGGAACCACACGACGGGATCCACCCTCTCCTTTTCCCGAAGGGTCCTGAGGATACTACGTGCTGACCACTGCCTGACGGCCTTGTGGTCAAAGGTGTTTCCTTTCAAAAATTTCTCCACAAAGGACAGGTGGTACGGAACGGTCCAACTACTCGGAGCGTTCCGCGGCAACGAGGCCAGGCCCATCCTTCGCAACACCGGGGACAGGTAGAACCTCAGTAAGTAGTGACACTTGGTGTTTGCGTACTGAGGATCTACGCACAGCTTGATGCAGCCACACACAAAGGTAGCCGTCAGGGCGAGGGTGGCGTTCGGTACGCCCTTTCCCCCATTTCCCAGGTCTTTGTACATGGTATCTCTGCGGACCCGGTCCATCCTCGACCCCCAAATGAAGTGGAAGATGGCCCGGGTGACGGCAGCGGCGCAGGTCCAGGTAATAGGCCAGGCCTGCGCCACATACAACAGTACCGAAAGCCCCTCGCACCTGACAACCAGGTTCTTACCCGCGATGGAGAGGGACCGGAGCGTCCACCTGCCCAGCTTCTGCTTAAATTTGGAGATACGCTCCTCCCAAGTCTTAGTGCATGCCCCAGCTCCACCAAACCAAACACCCAGCACCTTCAGGTAGTCTGTCCTGACGGTGAAGGGGATGAAGGAGCGGTCGTCCCAGTTCCCGAAGAACATGACCTCGCTCTTACCCCTATTGACTTTGGCACCCGAGGCCAGTTCAAACTGGCCGCAGATGTCCAACAACCTACTCACCGACCGACGATCGGTGCAGAAGACGGCGACATCATCCATGTACAGGGAGGTCTTGACCTGAAGGCCTCCGCTGCCTGGGATAGTCACGCCCCTCAGGCTCACGTCCTTCCTGATGGAGGCGGCGAAGGGCTCCACACAGCACACGAACAAGGCAGGAGAGAGCGGGCAGCCCTGCCTGACTCCAGATCTAACAGGAAAACTGTCTGATTCCCACCCGTTGATCGAGACTGCACTAACGATGTTGGCGTAGAGCAGCCGGATCCAATTGCGGATGCCCTCCCCGAACACCAATTTGGAGAGGACGTCCCTCATGTACGCATGAGAGACCCTGTCGAAGGCCTTCTCCTGGTCCAGGCTGACGAGGCAGGTGTCCACCCGCCTGTCCTGTACGTAGGCGATCGTATCCCTGATGAGCGCGAGGCTCTCAGCGATCTTCCTGCCCGGCACAGCACAGGTTTGGTCAGGGTGAATCACCGACTCCAGGACAGACCTGACCCGGTTGGCAATGACCTTGGCCAGGATTTTGTAGTCCACGTTCAAAAGTGAAATGGGACGCCAATTCTTAATTTCTTCCCTCTCCCCCTTCCTCTTGTAAATGAGGGTGATGATGCCCTTCCTCATGGACTTGCACATTTCCCCTGCCCGAAGCGCACTATCGTACACCTCCAGCAGGTCCTGGCCGACCAGGCCCCACAGAGCAGAATACAGCTCGACCGGTAAGCCATCGCTTCCGGGAGTCCTATTCCTCTGCAAGGACTTGAGGGCTCTGGCCAGCTCGTCCAGGGATATCGGCCGGTCCAGCCACTCCCTCGTGCCGTCGTCTAAGACCTCCGTGATAGACGACAGGAACGACTCGGAGGCCGTGCTGTCCGTGGGCTTCGTGTCGTACAGTCCGGCATAGAAGGATCTGCTGATCCTCAAAACGTCGGGCCGAGACGACGTCACCGAGCCGTCGTCCTCCTTCAGCCGGCTAAGCACAGAGCTCTCTTTGTGCACCTTCTGAAAGAAGAAACGCGAGCACGTCTCGTCCTGCTCCACAGAGCGGACCCTGGACCGGAAGATTATCCTGGAGGCCTCCGCGGCGAAGAGCGAGGCTTGCTGGCCCCTCACCTCGCGGAGGTCCTCCGTGACATCGACCCCCATCAACTGCAGAAGGAGCAGGTTCTGCACCCTTTTCTGGAGTCGCGACAGCTTTCCCCGCCTCTCTCTTGCCTTCTGAACACCCTTGAGGACAAAGAACCTCTTGATGTTCTCCTTCACCGTCTCCCACCAGTCGCCTGGAGACTCAAAGAGGGGTTTCACGGTTCTCCAACCGGTGTACTCCCTCTTAAGCTCCTCGACATTCTCTGGGGTCAACAGAGTCGTGTTGAGCTTCCACGTCCCCTTGCCGGCCGGCTGGTCGTCCTGTAAGTGACAGTCGGCCAACAGGAGGCAGTGGTCAGAGAAGAACACCGGCTCGACACCAGTGGATCTGACCGAGAACGTCCGTGACACAAACAGGAAGTCTATCCTTGAGCGGATAGACCCGTCTGGCCGCGACCAGGTGTACCTCTGCTGCGCTCCGTCTGCAGGGGTGCTGAAGACGTCGAGCAGCTTGGCGTCCTTCACCGTGCCCATCAGGAATCTGGACGTGACGTCCAGTTGACTCCCCCCACCCGCTGTCCCCACGCCGGATCTTCCATCTGCATCAATGATGCAGTTGAAGTCTCCGCCTAGGATGACCGGCCTGGACGTAGCCAGCAGGGGTGGAAGCCGCTGCAGGACGTCCAACCGCTCACTCCGTACCACTGGGGCGTACACGTTGATCAGCCTCAGGGGAGCGTTCCTGTAGGTGATGTCAGCCACTAGGAGGCGCCCCCCCACCACCTCCTGAACTTGAGAGATGGTGAAGTTGTGCCCCCGCAGCAGAATAGCCAGGCCCGAGGAGCGACAGTCGTTACCCCCCGACCAGATCGAAGGCCCACAGGTCCAGGCGCCGGACCATTTCCCGTACCTGCCGAGGTGCGGTATCCCGCACTCCTGCAGAAACAGGAGGTCCGCCTTGATGGTGGTCAGGTAGGCCAACGTGGACACACATCTCGCGGTTGACTTGACGCTGCGCACATTAATGCTCGCAATTCGTACCCCCATTGTGGGCAGTGACCGCAGTACCCTCCCCAAGTCCAAGGTCCAGCCCCTCCATCTGTCCCTTCATGCCCATTGCCCGGGCTAACTGCTGGACGCTCTCTGGGCTCAGGAAACCGTCTGTGCTGCCTTCCGGGTGGCATCCCCCCGTCAGGGGTGCGGAGGCAGGAGGGTCCGGCTCCGGATCAGGCTGGGGACGTGCTGTTTCCTCCTTCCCGCCTGGAAGTTCCGGGGGGCCCTCCAGTGCTCCAGCGGCACTTGACTGGGTGTCGGAGTGAGCCTCAGGACGCCTCCCGTCACCTGGAAGTGGGGTGCTGCTTTCCTTCCCCCTCGAGACCTTTAACGTCTGCTTCGGGTGGGCCCTCTCCGAATCCTCCTCGTCAGAGGAGCTCTTATAGCCCCCCTGTAGCTGTCTCTTCCCTCCTGATTGTTGCGGTTCCTGGGCCCGTCGACGCACCTTCCTCCTCGCTTTCCGGACTGTAGTCCACTCCCCTGGGTCGCCTGTCGCCGCCTCCATTGGCTCCGGGTTGTCGGGGGGGATTGGAGCCTGCAGAGGTGCTTTGCTGGCCTCGGGCCCATCCTGCAGGGCTGGGCCCTCCTGCACGGCCTGGCCCTCCTGCACATTAGTGGGGTCCTTGCTGGGCCCTGGTGCCTTCCTCTCCTCCGGGGGGGCTGGCCCCGCATTTCCCCTGCCGGCGACCTGGGCGTAGGTGGTACCCCGCCGCGGGCATGCCCTATAGAAGTGGCCCGCTTCCCCGCAAAGGTTGCAGCTTCTCTCTCGTGGGCAATCCTTTGCAAGGTGTCCCTCCTCCCTGCAGTTCCTGCAGATGGTGACTTTGCAGTCGGCCGCCATGTGACCTGACCTACCACAGGCATGGCAGACTTTAGGTTGCCCTGCATAGGTCAGGTAGCCCCTGCTCCCGCCGATCGCGAAGCTGGACGGTGGGTGTGCGACATTCCCGTCTGCGCCCATCCTCAGCGTCACCTTGACCTGCCTCCTACTCGTCCAGATGCCAAAGGGGTCCACCATGTCAGTTAGGTCCCCTTCCACCTTCACATACCTTCCGAGGAAGGTCAGGACATCAACTGCTGGCACATGTGGGTTGTACATGTGTACAGTCACCATACGGCTCCTCTGTGCTGGCATCACAAACAGTGGGACAGCGGTCAATACAGAGAGGGGGCCCTCACCTCCTTTCTCCTTGAAAACCTCCAGGAAGCGCTCGCAAAGCTTGGCACTCCTGAAGGTCACATCGTAAAAACCCCCTCCGGGGAAATCCTGCAGGCAGTAAATGTCCGCAGCAGCGAACCCACAACAGTCCAACAGGACCCTCTTCACGAAGAAGGTGCGGTCCACAGGTGCACCTTCATCCACCTTCTTTACGGAAACACGGATGGTGTTCCGGACCCCCTGACCTGGGGCACGAGCACTTGCCGCAGCCATCGTTGCAGGTTGGCTGCTCCCCTGAACCAGCGTTAGGCCGAAGCCAGCATTAAGATCCACTGGTCGCAAGGGTGCACAGCCAACCTGACGTCCTCCTTTCACCTCCAAGACTGCACTCTCGTCCTCTCAGTCCACAAGAGAGTGGGTCTTTATTGTGTTCGAGATGTAAGCTGGTTCACTGAGCTGTAAGGTTTGTCCCCAGATGCTTTGTCACCATTCTAGGTAACATCATCAGTGAGCCTCCGACGAAGCGCTGGTGTTATGTCCCGCTTTCTATTTATCTGTTTAGGTTTCCTTGAGTTGGTGATGTCATTTCCTGCATTGGTGATGTCATTTCCTGTTCTTTTTCTCAGAGGATGGTAGATTGGTTCCAAATCAATGTGTTTGTTGATGGAATTCCGGTTGGAATGCCATGCAGCTCAGCGAGCAAACTCACATCCAGAATTAGTTTGATTTGGCACCATGTTCGTCTCAACATGGTGTGCCAAAGGACCTGTTCCTGTGCTGTACGGTTCTATGTTCTAGTATTTTGGAATTACAGTTAGCATCCTTTTCTGAAGATGGGTCTAGGCCTGAAACGTCAGTCTTCCTGCTCCTCTGATGCTGCTTGGCCTGCTGTGTTCATCCAGCTCTACACCTTGTTATCTTAGCATTCTTTGCTGTGTTGTTCACTGAATGTGGAGCTGTAGCTGACTTACAGATTACAATTGTATTAAACGATTCCTCTCATGATTTTTCACTGAACTTTGGAAGGTTTCTGTTTCCTGGTTATTGCTTGATGCTAGATATTTTTAGAAGCAAGTGGAAACATTTGCTGTTTGGGGAATTTTATATATATTTTTGAATGAGCAATCTGCTGACAACACCAGACATGTTCCATGGAGTCATTGACCAGCTCACACATGATCCAAGCTCACTAATTAAAAAAAATATATAAAATATAATACAGAAAATTCACCACATTTTTAACAAAAGATCATATTGTTATTTCATTATTTGTGAATAATAAACTAAAGGGCAGATTTGATCCATTTGTGCATCAAACACATAAAACTTGAAAATCAATTATAATAATTCTCTACAGTGTTTTTTTTTAATCACTGTGGCCTGGCTGGCAGAAATGCCAACAGCTCCAAGGTATTTTAAGGCTGTAGTGACTTTACCTGTGAAAGAGTCTGTCTGTGCAACTGAACCATAACCACAGATATCTGGTGTTGTCAAGTCACTGCTTGCTTTGAAAGACCTCTATCTTGCTTAGGATTGCACAGCAGTCACATGTACACATCATCCATAGACAGTGACATCCAACATTTACCAACCCCTCATGACTATTGTGGCATCTCTCTAATACTCTGCACACTGCTCAGGAAACATTGCACTGTGCACCAGCAACTAGCATTGAGAGGCTGCAGCAGGGACACTTTGCACAGGAATAAGTGCCTATCTCACAATTGGACAGGCTACATCACAGAGCTGTTCTCTTAGCACTCAATCACCTACTGCCTACCTGCATGCTTGTACCATCCATGTTCTGCCTTGCTAATTGGTGTTGTCACACAGTCAGGCAGCTTGTGTTGCTGCAGCAGTCCTCAGGCAGACTTCCTACTCTGTGGCAGTGTGTTACCTCATTCTCACACCTGCACCCTGTGCTGACTACTGAAGCTGGACTTTGGGGAGTATTGTGGTGGGGGTTGGGGTGGTGAAGAATGGGGACAACGGTTTCTGCAAAAGCAGTTATGCCAAAGTATGGATGGAAAAGAAGTCGTGCAGGCATGGAAGGGTTTGCCCAAAGACAGGACACCATGGCTTCCAGAGGTGGGCATTACATCAATAAGGAATGTTTGGAGAGATGTAGGCCAAGAGCAGGGAAGCAGAATTAGTTTAGCTTGGGATTATGGTCAGCATGGATTAATTGGACGGATGGGTCTGTTTCCATACTGTATGACTCTATGATAGTGTATGATCGTACCTAGCTTGGTCACATCACATGCCAGAGACTGGGGTGATGGGAAAATGGGCATGGGCAGGATCATGTTGATCGGATGCGTGAGGACCTGGGCAAGAGTAAAGACTAAGGGGTTTATTGAGAGGGCTATCAGGAAGGAAATTAGATCTGAGGAAGGGTCACCGGACCAGAAACATTAACTCTGACTTCTCTTCACAGATGCTGCCAGGCTTGCTGAGCTTTTCGAGCAATGTTTGTTTTTGTTTTCCACCAGGTAGCAGATCTGGATGTTGTGCTCTCATCGACACATAGAGGTAGAGTCTGACCACTGGCCAAAAAGCATTCATGGTTGCCTTTCTCATGCTTGAAAGCAAAACTGCAGAATAGGGAAGAAAATGGCTGCAGCCACACTCGAGGTGAGTGGGCAGCGTGTCTCAAACTGAGAGTGTGGGAACTGCAACACCCACCAATAAAATGGCAATTAAAATGGAAGCAACATGACACACAGACTCATGCAGTGTTATGGACACAACAGTGGGGTTCCTAATCCCTGGCTATCCTGACGTATTGGACCGCAGTATGCTGCGCTCCTCCCTGCCCCAGACATTGCAGACCAATTCATTCACACCATCTCAAGAGGCCGTGAAACAACAGGACTGTAGCAGAACAAATGCCAATGGTGACAGCTGGACCCATTGTTCTCAATTCACTTTGCTCCACTTGCTTTGAGACACTGCAGCAGGCCTTCCCCACAGGCATCGATACATGTTACATTCTGTGTGGACATGAAGTCGTGTCTCATGCTCGAATAGTTACTTTCATGGTTACACAGGGAGACAAACAACCAGATGCAAGATCAAGAGAGATAGTAGGAACTGCTGATGCTGGAGTCTGAGATAACAAGGTGTAGAGCTGGAGGAGCACAGCAGGCCAGGCAGCATCAGAGGAGCAAGAAAGCTGATGTTTTGGGTCTGGGCCCTTCTTCACAAATGGGAGAGGGGAAGGGGACTCTGAAATAAACAGAGAGGGGGGAGGCGATGATGAAAGGTGGATAAAGGAGCAGATAGGTGGAGAGAAGACGGACAGGTCAAGGATGCAGGGATGAGGCTAGCCTGTACGAAGTGGAGGTGGGTGTTGGTCAGTGAGGTGGGAGGAGTGAATAGTTGGGAGAAAAGACGGACAGGTCAAGGAGGCGGGGACGAGCTGGGCTGGTCTTGGGACGAGGTCAGGGGTGGGGAGATTTTGAAGCTTGTGAAGTCCACATTGAGACCATTGGGCTGCAGGGTTCCCAAATGAAATATGGGGTGGCATCACTTTGGCACTGGAGGAGTCCTAGCATGGACATGTCATCCAAAGAGTGGGAGGGGGAGTTGAAGTGGTTGGTGACTGGGAGGTTCAGTCATTTGTCACAAAGATTAAAGTACCTTTGCAAAAATCTTCAGGAGAAGTGCTTGACTGAGAAGGCAGCTTCAGAACTTTTAAAGGTGAGGTGAACACAAGGGATGCTGGATTTTCAGCTGATATCCACTGAGAGGTGATTTGTTATGGTAAAGGTATGTGGTAAGATGGGATCAGAAGTGGATGTGAGCAATAGCACAGGTGCTGCATAGGTCGTTAATGAGGTGCATTTGGTACAATGGTGAGAAATCTTGCTAGGCCTTGCAGCAGAAAACTGAATAATCCTTGCAATTGGCTGAAAAAAACTAAGATTCAGCCAACTGTGTTGAAGATTTGACACCAAAATGCATCAGCCTTTCCAGGTCATTTTTGGCTTATGTCCACAGGAAGGCAACAGAAAAACCAGAAATAAAGCTGCAATAAACATATGCTGGGTTTCAGACTCTAATATCAATTTCTTAAGGTCTGAACCTCTTCCCATCACAAACTTTGCCGTTGTAAGATTGAAATTATGCACGTTGGAAATATTACGTATCACTCTTTACAAAAATAAAGGCAAATGTTAGCAAGGACAAAATGAAATAGTTCCAAAAATTTGGTACCCAGTATCAGTAATAAGTGGCTCTCTTTTTAGGTCTAAACAGATTAGATGCAGTATCAAATCCTCTCTACACCTGAGCAAAACCATCCCTCAGTCCCACAGTACAGGATTTAGACATTGCATACATAATTCTTGTTGAATGTATACCATGAACTGACTGAAGGCTAGGATGGATGGATTTGGACTCAGGGCCAAGCTGGAGCTGTCATCTCAGGTTTTACATGTTCCTGGAGATTTGATTGTGCGTGGTTTGATCACATAATATGTGGGCACATAACATTGCTCATGTGATTCATGTGATTCGTCTATGTTATTGTGTTCATCTAGGTTGATTAAATGTCACCAAGCCCCAAATCAAGCATTTCACTTCATGTTGAATCATGAGTCAAGTGAGTTATATACAGTAAAGCAAGGAACACAATGAATAGAGGTTTTAACAATCAGCTATGTTTAAATAAAACTAGCTTTATATGTTTCCACAGCATTGAGCAATAGGAACATAAAGTAAATACTACCAAATTTGAGAAACATTATTGATATAAATGGCAGCTAACCAAGGCTTTATGCTTCATAATATTCAGCAAATTATAAAATTAATCAATAACACCAAAGCCAAACCTAATTCAGTTCACTGGATCAAACTCTCTAATGTGACCAGAGATAATAGGAACTGCAGATGCTGGAGAATCCAAGATAACAAAGTGCGAAGCTGGATGAACACATCAGGCCAAGCAACATCTCAGGGGCACGGTGCTTGGCCTGCTGTGTTCATCCAGCTTCACACTTTGTTATCTCAAACTCTCTAATGTTATAGTTTAACTTCTAGGAGTTTAGTGTCAGATATCGCTGAGAAGCATCAAAGCTACCTGACTGCAATAATCAAATACTTCGTAGCTGTACAACCGAGCACATCATTAATCTACGTGGATTCTCCCTCATCCAGTTTGTGTTGCTCTTTCTCTCCCTCCCCTCTCTCATGATTTCTTCAAAAATATTCTGAGCTATGGGGTATGGAATTGTTGAGGTGGGTGTGGGAGCAGGATCAAAGCATGAAATATATATTTCCTGAGCCAAACCTGCATTAAACCCAATAAAGTCCAAAAGAACTGTGGATGCTGTAAATCAGGAATGAAAACAGAAATTGCTGGAAAAGCTCAGCAGGTCCGGCAACATCTTTGAAGAGAAAATCAGAGCTAATGTTTTGGGTCCATTGACCTTTCCTCATAACTGCCAGACTTGCTGAGCTTTTCCAGCAACTTCTGTTGTTGTTCCTGCATTAAACCCACCCAGTTCCAGGTTTAGATGAGAATAGAAGATTGAACATCAACGCAACCAAGTTAGAACTATAAATCCTGCAAACTGTTATCCAAGCTTTGGGGAGTTCGTCAGCTTAGTATCTTTAATGCCTGAGTGGATTCAGAAGGGAATGACATTGCACCACATAAGACCTACAACCCACCCCGTCCTACCACAAGACTCTGTGATATTCCCATGACCACCAGGTCCCCAATTACTTCATTTGGGCAATCATTCCAGCAGACTCCCATGCTCATGCATTTTTCATGACTCTATAAATTAAGGGGATTGAAAACATCCTTTGGAAGTAGGATCGAGAGTCCCGCAAGGTGTATTGCTTGCCCGGTGCCAGGGAGAGGCCTATGTCTGACCAGCTTGAAAGGATATTGGAGTGAGAGGGCTAGGATCCAGTTGTGGTGGTCCATATTGGGACAAACAACATCGGCAGCACTAGGAAGGAGGACATGTTTGGTGATTATCAAGCACCAGGAACAAAATTAAGGAACAGACCCTCAAGTGTTATAATCTCTAGATTGCTACCCAAGCCTCATGCAAATTGGCATTGGGATAAGAAAATTAGGGAAATAAACACATGGTTAAAAGAGTGGTATGGGAAAAAGGGGTTCCATTTCATGGGGCATTGGCATTAGTTTTGGAAGGGATTAGTACCGTTCAGACGGTCTCCACGTGAACCAATCTGGAACCAGTGTTCCAGAGAAAAGAATAAATATGGTTGTCACTAGGACTTTAAACTGGTGAATTGGGGGTAGGGAAAGGGAAAATGACGGGAAGTGTAATCGTAAATAGAAAAGAAAGCAGCAGGTTAACACATGAGGATACCTCCTTTCAGCTTCCACCATGCCATGTCCCCTCAGGATCTTGGATATTTTAATAAGATCACCTCTCAATTTTCTAAATTTCAATTGATGCAGGCTCAACATGCCCAATATTTCCTCTGAAGTCCCTCAACCCAGATATCAGTTAAGCATTAACCAAGCAGCTTTTAAAGTAATTGTGTCCTTCCTTGAATAAGGCAACCCCAAACTTTACACCATACTCTAGACATAGTCTCACCAATGGCCCTGTATGACCTCAGCAACACTTCAGTACTTTTATATCCATTCTCTTTGCAATACACAACAATATTTCACTTTCCAAACACCGAGATCAGTGCTTCCGCATTACATTGGAAATAAATCTCAAACAGCCAACTTGATTTTATAAAACAGGGACTTAATTAAATGAAAGCATTACTGTTAATTCACTGAAAGCATTACTGATTAATTCTTATACTTTAAGCTCTCTTCAAAGCAATTTATTGCCATGGGAAAAATAAGAAATAAACAGAAGAAAGACTGGAAATGAAAAGCAATTAGAACTGTTTGGTAGTACAGGGTATATTTACTGTTTTATCAGAGGAACCACTTGTGTACTAAAAGTATTCGGATGATGACAGTATATTGTGTGGGCACCTTCTTCCCTGATATATTACATGTTTCTTTAACGGAGGACTTAACCCTTGAAAACACATCTGTTCAGCAACATCTGGCAAGAGCCTCTGAAAGTGGATAATTCAGACTCTCTGAAATGCAGAGATAATAGGAACTGCAGATGCTGGAGAATCCAAGATAACAAAGTGTGGAGCTGGATGAACACAGCAGGCCAAGCAGCATCTTGGGAGCACAAAAGCTGACGTTTTGGGTCTAGGTCCTTCATCAAAAAAGGGGGATGAGAAGAGGGTTCTGAAATAAATAGGGAGAGAAGGGGAGGCGGATCGAAGATCGATAGAGGAGAAGATGGTTGGAGAGGAGACAGACAAGTTAAAGGGGCGGGCATGGAGCCTGTGAAAGGGAGTATAGCTGGGGAGGTAGGGAGGGGATAGGTTAGTCCGAGGATGATGGACAGGTCAAGGGGGCGGGATGAGGTTAGGAGGTAGGAAATGGAGATGCGGCTTGAGGTGTGAGGAGGGGATCATTCTTCCTCTCACCTATCCCCTCCTCCCACCTCAAGCCTCACCTCCATTTGCTACCTCCTAACCTCATCCCGCCCCCTTGACCTGTCCATTGTTCTCGGACTGACCTATCCCCTACCTACCTCCCCAGCTATTTTCCCTTTTACAGGCTCCATGCCCGCCCCTTTAACTTGTCTGTCTCCTCTCCACCTATCTTCTCCTCTTTTCCACCTTCGATCCGCCTGCCCCTCACTTCCTATTTATCTCAGAACCCTCTCCCCATCCCCCTTTTCTGATGAAGGGTCTAGGCCCGAAACAACAGTTTTTGTGCTCTCAAGATGCTGCTTGGCCTGCTGTGTTCATCCAGCCTCACATTTTATTATGTTAACTATCGACTAGATGTTGAAATTATACTCATTATCATTTGTACCAGACAGTTCATCTAAATAAGTTTAAGCTGCAGGAATTAAAAAAGTTTTTAGAAGAACAAACTGGTTTTTCATAACAAAAGCTCTATAAGATCAGGTTCCATTGATGTTTATATTAAGATTTTATAGGCTGCCTTGTAACAAGGCTGCATTTCACAGGGAACTGCTTGGCCTGCTGTGTTCATCCAGCCTCACATTTTATTATCTCGGAATTCTCCAGCATCTGCAGTTCCCATTATCTCCGATAGTTAACATTTTCACTTTGTATACAAACATCTCCATTATTTCTATGCAGTGCTCTATTGGCCTTCAGAATTTTTCCTGCCTTGTTGTCCTATTTTCACTTGTACCTAATTAATTAACTAAGCTGAGAGCTGTAGTTTCTCCTTTGCCATTCTACTTTGGAATGACTCCTACTGATACACAGCCAGGTAAATTACTATAGTACAGAGATAATCATGTGACATTTAAGTAGGTACAGTGGATGTTTCTCTTGCAGAAAGGAAAATGCATGATGCATGTAAAAATTCAAACCATGTTGCAGCTCACTGTGTACCTGCACTAAATGCTTCATAGAAACATAGAATATAGGAACAGAAGGAGGACATTCAGCTCTTCAAGGCTGTTCCATCATTCAATGTGATCATATCTGATTATCCAACTCTATCCTGTTCCTGCATTCACCTTTAGTCCTAAAAATGATATCTTAGCACCTTCTTGAAAAGTATGGGGTAACATTTGAATGTCTGTGAATGAGATGGTGGCTTCTTCCAGATCCATTAATTTGTTCATTCATTGTGCCTTCAATTTCCTAAGCTCTGAAATCCCCTCCCTAGAACTGTCCAATTCTCCACCTTTCCTTGTTTATGATGGTCCTTAAAATTTTTCCATGTTTGTTGTCACTTCCTAGCATCTCCTAATGTTGTTGGTTGTTTGAAAGTCCTGTGACTGTTTGGGCTATTATACTATGTATAATGTGCTACATAAATGCAAGTTATTGTTGACATTTTTTATTGAATTTGGGGAAGTGATGACCTAGCAATGTCATCGCTAGTTTAGGTCATTGCTAGATTATCAAACCAGAAACTCAGTGAATGTTGTGGGAACATGACTTTGAATCCAGCCATTTTAGAATTTGAATTCAATAATAATTTAGAATTAAGAATCTACTCATGACCATGAAACCATTGTTGATTGTCAGAAAATAAACATCTGATTCACTAATGTCCTTCAGGGAAAAAAAATCTGCCATGCTCACGTGGTCTGACCTGTGCGTGACTCCAGACCCACAGAAATGTGGTTTACTGTCAATTGCCCTCGAAATGGCCTAGTAAACAGCTCAATTCAAAGGCAGCAAGGGACAGATAATAAATGCTGGCCATCGTCCTATGAGTGAATAAAAAAAAGTACAATTCAGATACTGTGTGTTTATACCAAAGAATGGATTGATATCTCTGGAGGTTTCATTGTACAATTTCTGCATTTCCCATTTTCATTCTCTTTCTGAGAGGTCTGTCTTGGGAAGGTACTTTCTTGAGTAGGAAAGAAATACATCATGTTGGAGGTACATCAAGAAGCCAAAGGAGAAAGGGCACTTTGGCCGTTTTTGAAGCTTTCAGTGCTATCAAGTTGAGCTTTGCATTGCTCTGCTGAATCCTAATGCTTTTAGTTTCCATTGGTAAAGTGACAGCAAAGTCATCATAGTCCCAATCTTTTATTAGAGAGAGAAGATTTTTGTTAAGTTTTTAACAAAGTCTCACAATGCCTCAGGCAAGGTTGAGTTTGCAGAAGGCAGGACCCACATTCACCTGGCGCAGGAATCAAATCCACACAATTGGTATCACGATGCATCGCACACCTGCCATTTGGTCACTGAGCTAACTGACCCTCAGTATAATGCTCCAAATTGCTGTCACCTTTTGATCAAAATGTAGGTGCTTTGAGGGGGATCTCAAACATTCAATCTAGGGTGATAGAAAATGCTGTACAAGTCCATTCAAAGATATCTATTATTATTTTAAGAAGCTTTAATTTCTCAATCTGCTCCTAAAGTGCATTAATGGCAATACTGCAATGAATTATTGTTCATAAGTCTACATTTTGTTTACTCAATTGCTAGTCTGTGGATTGTGCATGGTTCTGGGCTGCTGCAAAGTATTGAAGATCTAATCACGAATTTCTATTTCTGTACAATTTTTAATGGCAGATTGAAAATGTATTAATCACCTAATGTAACATAAACAAAAAACTTTTACAACAAAATACTGGTTTTATGATTCACCAACAGATCATGCTGTCGTTTGGGCCTGAAATAATTGTATGAACTTATTTATTTTCATCTATGTGATTAACTGAGAGTAAGAAGTGATGAGTTCTTGCAAGTTGTAGTCAGTGTCTCTACTTTAAATCTAAGAGGAAAGACTAGGCTAATTCTGAAACCCACCGAAATACTGGAATGAGTGGTGGGAAAGTTTAAGATACCTTAAATAGAATTTGCTCACTGATGTCTCTCTTGACTTACTTGTATCTTTCTTGCCTATGATTTAAGTAGTAGTGGTTAAACTCTAAACTAGAGACTTGACACATAAGTGCAACATCAAGATATGATACCTTTCAAATGAAGTTTTAAACCAAACCTCGCAACTGACTACAAAGGATCCCACGGCACTAACTAGGCGAAAAACAAGGAAACTCATTGTGTCTGAACAATCCCTCAACTAATGTTACTAAAGAAGATGATATGATTTCACAGCATTACAGTTTGATTGACTTTGCTGTGTGAAAATTGGCTGCAGTTTCAAATGATCGCATTTCCAACGTATTGCTGAAAAAATACATCAAAGGCTTGCACTCACCAGTACATGTCACAATCAAGTACAAGATGAGGAATCTCAGCTCGATATCTTCTTTCAGTAATATTCAAGTTCTGTATCATCAAATGCCTTTTTAAAAAGAAGTTAGCTGGCTGACTGACACTTTGGAATGTGGAAGGTAGCATCTAAATGAAGGTTTCTTCTTCTCTCTTTCCATCTGCTGCATCACTTCTTTGCCTGGTCTGAACTAAACGATGGAAGACTGCTCAATGCTGAGCTGAGATCTGATAATGTACTTTCTCTAAGACCATTTACTTTCACTTCCCACAACTCACCCCATGCCCTGATATCTGTATCAATGGCTTTTGTAATCTCTAGAACCAAATTGTCCAATGTCTTTCATGGTGGCCTCTCACCATTTGCCCTTCATGAAGTCCAGCTTGCTCAAAGCTCCTCTTCTTGTATCCATTACCAAAGATGTATTCATCTATTGACCTCCCCCTTGCTAATTAGCACCTACTTTTGAACCCTCTAATCTGTTTCAGTTTGAATTAGTTTCATAGCTTTCCTCCACCCTATCCACCTTGCCCTCTCAGTGTTGCATTTCCTCCTGTTTCCTGATTTTGATGTTTACTGCCCCCTTCCTTCTGCTAGTCTGGCTGCATTCAGTGCTGTGAATATTGGAGTTGGGAGGTTATGTTGCGGCTGTACAGGACATTGGTTAGGCCACGATTAGAATACTGCATGCAATTCTGGTCTCCCTGGTATAGGAAGGATGTTGTGAAACTAGAAAGGGTTCAGAAAAGACTTACAAGGATCTTGTTAGAGTTGGTGAGTTTGAGTTATAAGGGAGAGGCTGAAAAGATTGGGGCTGTTTTCCCTGGAGCATGAGATACTGAGAGGTGGCCTTATAGATGTTTGTAATAGGGTAAATAGACAAGGATTAGGTGGAATCCATTTGGGTACAAGTTAGAAATTCTTAAAAAAAAGTCACTGATGGAGGTAGTCTGTAGGCTGTCAAATAATAACATCATTAGGGTGAGCAATAAACAAAGAAATAACTAATGCCTGTAAAAATGGTACGGCAATTATCATGGGGAATTTTAATCTACATGTTGATTGGTTGAACCATGTCGGTCAAGGCAACCTTGAGGAGGAGTTTAGTGAATGTATCCACAATAGTTTTCTGGAGCAGTATGTAATGGAACTGACAAGGGAGCAAGTTATCCTAGATCTGATCCCGTGTAATGAGACAGGAATAATTAATTATCTCATAGTTAGGGATCCTCTTGGAAGGAGAAATCACAGTATAATTGAATTTAGAATACAGATGGGAAGTGAAAAGATAAAATCCAACACCAGGGTCCTGTGCTTAAATAAAGAAGACTTCAATAGTATGAGGGAGGAGGTGGGTAAACTATACTGGAAGCAAAGACTTTATGGTGGAACAGCTGAGGAACAGTAGAGGACTTTCAGTGCAATTTTTCAAAGTGCTCAGCAAAAGTACATACTGGTGAAAAGGCAGGACTGTAGGAAAAAGTGTGATCAGCTGTGGATGTCTAAGGAAATAAGGAAGGCTATCAAATTGAAAGATAAGGCATATAAAGTGGCAAAGACCAGTGGGAAACTAGAAGATTGTGAAAACTTTAAAGCTCAACAGAAAGCCACAAAAAAAACCTATCAAGAAAAGTAATAAAATGTGAGGCTGGATGAACACCCGCATCTCCCGCGACACATCCCTCACACCCCGCCCCCGCCACAACCGCCCCAAGAGGATCCCCCTCGTTCTCACACACCACCCTACCAACCTCCGGATACAACGCATTATCCTCCGACACTTCCGCCATTTACAATCCGACCCCACCACCCAAGACATTTTTCCATCCCCTCCCCTGTCTGCTTTCCGGAGAGACCACTCTCTCCGTGACTCCCTTGTTCGCTCCACACTGCCCTCCAACCCCACCATACCCGGCACCTTCCCCTGCAACCGCAGGAAATGCTACACTTGTCCCCACACCTCCTCCCTCACCCCCATCCCAGGCCCCAAGATGACATTCCACATTAAGCAGAGGTTCACCTGCACATCTGCCAATGTGGTATACTTTATCCACTGTACCCGGTGCGGCTTCCTCTACATTGGGGAAACCAAGCGGAGGCTTGGGGACCGCTTTGCAGAACACCTCCGCTCAGTTCGTAACAAACAACTGCACCTCCCAGTTGCAAACCATTTCCACTCCCCCTCCCATTCTCTTGATGACATGTCCATCATGGGCCTCCTGCACTGCCACAATGATGCCACCCGAAGGTTGCAGGAACAGCAACTCATATTCCGCCTGGGAACCCTGCAGCCATATGGTATCAATGTGGACTTCACCAGTTTCAAAATCTCCCCTTCCCCCACTGCATCCCTAAACCAGCCCAGTTCATCCCCTCCCCCCACTGCACCACACAACCAGCCCAGCTCTTCCCCCCCACCCACTGCATCCCAAAACCAGTCCAACCTGTCTCTGCCTCCCTAACCGGTTCTTCCTCTCACCCATCCCTTCCTCCCACCCCAAGCCGCACCCCCAGCTACCTACTAACCTCATCCCACCTCCTTGACCTGTCCGTCTTCCCTGGACTGACCTATCCCCTCCCTACCTCCCCACCTACACCCTCTCCACCTATCTTCTTTACTCTCCATCTTCGGTCCGCCTCCCCCTCTCTCCCTATTTATTCCAGTTCCCTCCCCCCATCCCCCTCTCTGATGAAGGGTCTAGGCCCGAAACGTCAGCTTTTGTGCTCCTGAGATGCTGCTTGGCCTGCTGTGTTCATCCAGCCTCACATTTTATTATCTTGGAATCTCCAGCATCTGCAGTTCCCATTATCTCTATCAAGAAAAGTAAGATAGATTATGAGAGTAAACTAGCCCAGAATAAAAAGACAGATAGCAAAACTTTTCACAAATATATAAAACTAAAATGAATACCTGAGGTAAACATCGATTCTTTAGAGGATGAAATGGGGATTTAATAATGGGAAATAGCTGAGGCATTAAAGAGGTATTTTGTGTCGGTCTCCATGAGGACACGAATAACATGCCAGTAATTGATGACAAGGAATCTAAGGTAGGTGAGGACCTAGAAATAATCTTTATCATGAAAGAGGTAGTGTTGGCAAGCTAATGAGCTAAAGGTAGGCAGGTCTCCTGGTGCAGATGGAATGTATCCCAAGGCACTAAAAGAGATGGCAGGAGAAATAGCAAATGCACTCATGGTAATTTTCCAAAGTTCACTGGACTCTGGGACACTTCCAGCAGATTGAAAAACAGCAAATGTGATGCCACAGATTAATAAAGGAGGTAGACAAAATACGGGGAATTATAGGCCGGTTATCTTAACTTCAGTGGTGAGGAAAATGTTTGAAACTATCATCAAGGAAGAAATAGAAGGACATCTGGATGGAAATTGTCCCATTGCGCAGACGTAGCATAGGTTCAGAAAAAAGCAGTTCATGTTTAACTAATTTACTGGAATTCTTCGAAGACATTACGAGTGTGATGGACAGCAGTGACCCAGTAGATGTGGTGTATCTGGATTTCCGAAAAGCATTTGACAATGTGCTATATCAAAGACTGCTGTCTAAAATAAAGTTACACTGCTTTACTAGCAACATATTAGCATTGATAGAGGATTGGTTAACTGGCAGGAAGCAAACAGTGTGGATAAATGAGTGCTTTTCTGGCTGGCAATCAGTAGCTAGAGGCATGTCTCAGGGATCAGCATCGGGACGGCAATTGTTTACAATTTACATAGATGATTTGGACATGGGGACCACATGTGATATGTCAAGATTTACAAAAGATACTAAGATGAGTGGTAGAGCAAAGTGTGCAGAGGACTCTGCAGAGGGATATAGATAAGTAGTGGTCAAAGGTCTGGCAGACAAGATTAGATTCTCTACAGTGTGGAAACAGGCCCTTCGACCCAACAAGTCCACACCACCCCTTGCAGCATCCGACCCAGGCCTATCACCCTCACACACCCGTGAACACTACGGGGCAATTTAACATGGCCAATCCACCTAGCCCGCACATCTTTGGACTGTGGGAGGAAACTGAAGAACCCAGAGGAAACTCACGCAGACACGGGGAGGATGTGCAAACTCCACACAGACAGTTACCTGAGGCTGGAACTGAACCCAGGTCCCTGGTGCTGTAAGACTGCAGTGCTAACCATTGAGCCACCGTGCCGCCTGTGATGGAGTACAATGTTGATAAATGTGAAGTCATCCATTCTGTTAGGAATAAAAATAAAAAGGCCAATTATTTGAATGGTGAGAAATTGCAACAGGCTGCTGTGCAGAGGGACCTGGGTGTTTCTGAATCTCAGAAAGTTGGTTGGCTGATGCAACAGGTAATTAAGAAGGCAAATGGGATTTTGTCCTTCATTGCTAGAGGGATTGAATTTAAAAGCAAGGAGGTTATGTTGCAGCTATAAAGGATGCTGGTGAGGCCGCACCTGGAGTACTGCATGCAGTTTTGGTCTCCCTACTTGAGAAAGGCTGTACTGGCACTGGAAAGGGTGCAGAGGAGATTCACCAGGTTGAGATTCAACAGAGTGGAGATATTTGGTTTATGAGGAGAGACTGAGTAGACTTGAAATTTAGAAGAATGAGGGGGTATCGTATAGAAACATATAAAATTATGAAGGGGATAGATAAGATAGAAGTGGGGAGGTTGTTTCCACCGGCAGGTGAAACTAGAATGAGAGGATATAGCCTCAAAATTAAGGGCAGCAGATTTGGGACTGAATTGAGGAGAATCTCTTCACCCAAAGGGTTGTGAATCTGTGGAATCCCCTGACTCGTGAATTATTTTGTAGAATTTCTAGAGTTTGGAAACAGGTCCTTCAGCCCAATAAGTCCACACCAACCCTCACAGCATCCCACCCAGACCCTTCCCACATAATCTACACATCCCAGAACATTATGGGCAATTTAGCAATCCAGCTGCATATCTTTAGAATGTGGGAGGAAACTGGAGCACCCAGAGGAATCCCACACAGACACAGGGAGAATGTGCAAACTTCACATAGACAGTCACCCAAGCGTGGAATTGAACCTGGGTCCCTGGTGCTGTGAGGCAGCAGTGCTACCCACTGGGCCACCATGCCGTTAAAGTAGTTGAGGCTGCCTCATTAAGTGATTTTAAAGCTAAGTTAGATAATTATTTGAACAATGTAGGAATTAAGGGTTATGGTGAGAGGGACCTGTGTGGTTAAGTAGTGCTGTGGACATGAAAAGATCAGCCAAGACCTTATTGAATGGTGGAGCAAGCTTGATGGGCCAAATGGCCTACTCCTGCTCCTATTTTCTTATGTACCTCATCAAACCACCATACCAATTGACTCTAACCTCTTATAATCAGTCTGGCTTCCATGCGTGGAACCAATCTGTGTCATCACTGATATTACACTGGGGTGTGGAAACTTTATGTCAAGCCAGTGAAACTTCTTCCTGTTTTGATTTCTTCTCCCTCCCCAGTTGGATATTCTCTTTCCCAGTTTGTACATTTTTTTCTCTCTTCCCATCATTTCTGATTATTTCTCCCTTGCCAATTTTGAGTTTTTCGTACCTAAATTGTTTTTCTTTCCCATTTATTCATGAGAAATGAACATTGCTGTCTGGGCCAGCATTTATTACCCATGCCTGGGTGTTCTTGAGAAGGCGATAGTGAGCTTTCTTCTGAAATTGCAGCAAATCATTTGCAGTAGGTAGACCCCTAATGCGGTTAAGGAGGGATTTCCAGATTATTAACCCAGTGAAACTGAAGGATTGTTGATATATTTCTATGTCAGCAATGTGTGCCCCTTGGAGAAGAACTTGTAGCTCGTAATGTTCTCATAATTCTGCTGCCCCTATCCAAATGGACGGTCAAGGGTCTGGAGGGCGCTGCCTGAATAACCTTGGTGAATTTCAGCAGTGTATCTTTTCCCCTCACTCTCTATCTGCAGGTTGCATTTTTCTCTTTCTGTCCCCAGTTTATGTTTATCTCTCCCTTACAATTTGTGTTTCTTTCTGTCCTTTTCCAAGTTAATATTTGCCTCAGTCTCACCAGTCTTTCCCCGATATATTAATTCCAGTTTCTTATTAAAGTAGCTGGCAGACCTCTCACATGTGGCAGCCATAGCAACAGCCTTGTATTAATCAGGTAAAATGCATACCTGCCTAGATCCTGGGCTATCTCATTCTGGGCAAGTAGACTCCCACACTTACGCATTATTCATTAATGTTTTGTAATGATTTGCTTCAGCATAAAAAAAGGGTTATTAATAATAAAGCACTCAAAATACTGCAATACAAGAATAATGCCATGAGGTGACTATTGTATCGTGAACAATTAAGATTCATCTTTGAAATGCATAAAAATCAAATTAACAGTGTCAAATTTGAAGCAACCAGATACATCCAACATATATCAACTTTCGTTGGCCATTACTGGCTCTCCTGGGATGGTATCTGTTATGGTCCTGGCCACTGGGACCATCTGAGGTGCCTTGGGTTGATTCACTGCCATCAATCCTTCTTATTTCTAACAATCAAAGTTGCTGATCCCAAGTGGATAAGGTTGCCCACACTGAGTCTGAAGCAGCTGAAAGGCTTAGTCTTCATAAATAGAATAAGTTTCTTGCATTGTACCTAGCAAGTCACATAAGAGTTTTTTGGCCAGAATTCAAGCTGCATTTATGAGTAAGCACACGTTACTGTTAGTGACATCGATTTCACACTAGCGTTGGAGATGGGTTAGCTCCTGTCATGAGAAGTCATTTACATCTTGATAGACAGAGCTTATTTTGGGACGTCAGTTAAACCTTTCAGGTACAAATGGTCTTATAGAATGCTTAAAATTTGAATTGTCATTAATTTCTATTTGTTACAAATTCAAACGAATCTGGTGTTCAATTTTGGAAGTGAATTCCAATGCTTGTTACATATCCATACACATTTCAATAAAAACTACCTGCAGGCAGAGTAGCCGGTGGTAAGGCAAATCACCACTGCTCATTTTGTGCACCTGCCATTGTTGAATGTTGCTCCCAACATGTGAACATTGTCGCAATGCAAAGACTGCCTTTGTTGTTTTCATTATTGAGCAGCTTTTTTGATACAAAAGCAGAAGTTGCTGGAAAAGCTCAGCAGGTCTGGCAGCATCTGTGAAGAGAGTTAACATTTTGGGTCCAGTGTCCTTTCCTTAGATTGTGTGAAGTGAAGGTAAAGTGCTACTTCAACTGGAAGGTATGTTTGGGTCTTTGGATGCTGAGGGGGGTGGAGATAAATGGGCAGGTTTTACACCTGGTACTTTTGATACGCATGTGTGTGTCGGTTCTAGTCAAAGATTAGGAATTGCATTGAAACTCTATAATCTTAAAGTTTGATTGAAACCAGTATTGATGTAAAAGTTAAAGATAACAAAGTGTAAAGCTGGATGAACACAGCAGGCCAAGCAGCATCTCAGGAGCACAAAAGCTGATGCTTCGGGCCTAGACCCTTCATCAGAGATGTAAGAGTTTCCCATTTGCTGTGTAGATTACCTCCCTGTACATGGAGAATTTGCTGAAGCTGAAGTGTAGTGTTGCAGCAAGGAATATTAACAAGAAATCTGGTGCAATGACATAACTGTAGTGGCTGCGCTTTTCAGTGCATTTAACGTCTATGGTGGTTCTATCGATAAGGGTTACAGCATGTACACCATGCTGGTGAAGCTGAAGGATGATGGTGACAACTTTATGAGAGAGACCATATTGAGGAGTATGTTCCATAAACCTTTGTGTCTTACAGAGGAAAAGGTTGTAGTGAGGTTCACCAAAGTGTCTTCATATAGAATGTTGATATTCTTTACATTTTTTTAAGGAAGTGTCTTTGTATTTAGCACTTCTGGCCACATATACTAGGCTGTGTAATAAATATTCAGTGTCTTTGCCTTTATACAAATTACTTTAATTGAAAATCAGTTACTGGGACTTCTGAGTCATTAGCAGTTTTCCACTAAGTTAAATAGTCACTAAGAAGCACTGGGGCTGATCTCTGTTTACCACAGCTCTTAGTTTGTCTGCATTTTATTGAAGTAGTAAAACATTTCATTCTTCGGAAATGGGCCAATGGGCCGAGGAGTGGCAGATGGGGTTTAATTTAGATAAATACGAGGTGCTGTATTTGATGAGGCAAATCAGGGCAGGGTATAGAAACTTCATGGTGGGATCCCGGGCAGTGTTGCCAAACAAAGAGACCTTGGGATACGGGTTAATTTTTCTTTGAAAGTGGAGTCACAGGTAAGCAGGGTGGTGAAGAAGGCCTTTGGCACACTTGCCTTTATTGGACAGTGCATTGAGTATAGGAGTTGGGGTGTCATGTTGCAGCTATATAAAGCATTGTTTAGCCCACTTTTGGAGTACTGCATTTAATTCTGGTCTTCCTGCTACAGAAAGGATGTTATTAGCCTTGAAAGGGTTTAGAAAAAATTTATGAAGACATTGCCGGAGTTGGAGAGTTTGAGCTATAGGAAGAAGCTTAATAGGCTGGGGTATTTTCACGGGAGCGCTGGAGGCTGAGGGGTGACCTTATAGAGGTTTACAAAATCGCGAGTGCCACCGATAGGATTCATAGCTAAGGTCTTTTTTTCAACTTAGGGAAGTCCAAAACTAGATGGCATAGGTTTAAGGAGAGAGGGGAAAGATATAAAAGGGACATAAGGGGCAATATTTTCAACAGAAGGCAATGCATGTGTGAAATGAGCTGTCAGAGGAAGTGGTGAAGGCTGGTACAATTACAACATTTAAAACTGAACGGAATTAGCTTTATTGTCACATGTACTCAAATGAGTAAAGTGAAAAGTTTATAAATTGCCATTTACAGTGCTATCTAATGTACAAAGGTACCTAGATACAACTTCTTCAGTTACAAGATTAGTTACAGTATAACAATGTCACCAATACATAAGTACAATCCTTAGTTACAGAGTAGAGAATTTCAGCTATATTTCAGCTATATAATTACATTTCAGCTATACAGAGTATCACCACAGGTCAGACAAAAACAAGAAGCAAAGTTAAAAAGACAAACATCACAGCCTCTCTCCAAAGGCTGTCCTCAGCAGACCGGCTCAGGGGATCTCCATGTAGTCTGGCTGCTGGCTTCTGCCATGTTCTGCACTTGGTTGCTGCCCCTGCTTCTCCCCTGCCCCCCACCTCCACGACACTGGGTTGCTGCCACCACGCTCTGCACTGGGCCATTGGTTGCTGGTGCCCCGCTCCAGGTCACCAACCCCACTTCAGAGGCACCTGGATGGGTACATGAATTAGGAAGGGTTTCAAGGGATATAGGCCAAATGCTAGCAAATGGGACTAGATTAATTTAGGATATCTGGTCGGTATGTGTGAACAAGTTGGACCGAAGAACCTGTTTGCATGTTTTACAACTCTATGACTAATTGAAGTGCCAATGCAAAGTTAAACATTTGAATAATATTTGACAATGAGTCAGATGTTTCTGGCAGGACTCAACAGATCATTTACCATCTTGTTACAACCCAGATGTGACTGCAAAGTTTCTATTACGAACTGATTAAGGACCATCAACATTTTTATTTAAGGTCAACGAACTTTACAAATCCAAGATTCTTACTAAGAGAAGAAACAGAAAATATGCTTTACTCTACATAATATCTAGCTTATTTTTTAACATCTAGAATTAATCTGAGGTAAAATATGAATTACCACACAATTTGTGTTTGAGCATCCTACAGAGCACCTCAAATGGGAGATGGAGTCAAGAAAAATCCTATGGATTTCTTAACAGCTCACCCAGAAATAACTGCTGCTGTGGGTCACTGAACCTTCTTAAAATTGCTCCAATAGCAATTCAATTTACCGAGGCTGGCACTGCGCCTTGCTTTCTCTGGACTCCAATCACCTAAACTGTACCAAACATATGTTCTTCCGGAGGTGAAATAGGAATTGTTAGTCCTGCGCTGGATTCTGAAAAGTGATTAATCCATTGTGAAGGAGGCAAAAATTTAATCAGATTTGGCAATGCATAGAGGCAGTTATATCTGGGTTAGCATGTTAAGAAATCCGTTGGATTTGCATTCTATTTCCATTTGATGTGCTCTATGGATATTCAAACACAATCTGTCTGTTAACTCATATTTTACCTCAGATTTAACAAAAATGTTGATGTCCTTAACTGGTTCATTATAGAAAGGTTATAGGCACACCTGGGTTTGAAACAAGATGCTAACTGACCTGCTGAATATTGCCAGTAAGATCTGACTCATTGTCAAGTGGTTCATTTTTTGTTCTTCAAATATTTAACTTTACATTGTGACTTCAAGTATTCCCATGAATGAAGCATTTCATTACTTCAATAAGACCTGTGGTAAACTGGGTCAGCCCAAGAAATTCCCCAGCTGAGGGAGGAACAGTGGGTAGAGACCACTGAATTTACTGGCAAACCACTAATGAGTCAGAAACCACAGTATCTGGATTTTCAAGTAGCTAATATAGTATGTAAAGGCACTGAATGTACCTAGCCTGACCCAATATGCTGAATACGAAGACAATGTTTGTTTAAATGTTAGGAATATCAACAATGTATACACAAATACTTCTGAACCTCATTATTGCCCTTTTGTCTATAAAATACAAAGGTTTATGGAACATCCTCCCAATTTTTGGCTCCCTCATAGATCTGTCACCATCTTCCTATTTTAGCACAATGACATGCATTCTGTAATCCTCATCGATAAAACCATCATAGACCTTAAATCAGTGAAGACTGTGGTCACCAAGGTTTTGTCATAGTGCCAACATTCTTCGCAAAATTCTTTTCTGCAATGCTACACCTCAGTTTCAGCAAGTACAGGAAGATAATCTACACAGCAAATGGGATATTCTTCCACCTGCTTTCAATCGAAAACCAAAATCACACCATCTTCAGTCACTGGACTTCAGGTATGTAACTACCACTTGCACATGCACAACAGAAGCTGAGCTCCAGTTCTTTATCAATCACTAAAGCATATGAGAAAACATGTCTATCACCGAACAATCTAAACAATAAAGTCCACTTTCATTAGTTCACATAGCATAGCACCTCTGAAAATCCATCCCGCACATTCACCATTGGTTAAGGCCTTGGGGGGCAGGGTGCTCCCTAAAAGTGCCAGGGAGCTGGGTTCAGCTCCAGACTCGGGCAACTGACTGTAGTTTGTACATTCTCCCTGTGTCTGCGTGTTTTCTCTGGGTGCTCTGGTTTCCTTTTACAGTACAAAGATGTGCAGGTTAGGTCGATTGCAAGTGATAAATTGCCTATAGTGTTCAGGGATGTACAAGCTCGGTGGTTAGCCTTGACAAATGAAGGGTTACAGGGATAGGGTAGGGGGATGGTCTGGTTTGGATGCTTTTTGGAGGGTTGGAGTGAACTGAATGGCCTGCATTTACGTTGTAGGAATTTAATGATTCGAAGACCAGTGGCAAAATACTGGAAAATGTGGATTATTTTTCATTAAGATTTGGAACCTTTACCAACGAAGAGAGATGTGGATGATGAAATTAATCATTGCTGTCTATGTCCCCAGTCAACCTTTAGAGATATGAAGTAAGAATATTTGAGGACCAAAGTCTCAATCCAAAGACTAAGGTCAAGGTTTCCAGGCATGGAACTGGAAACTCCAAAAAGGACAGCAGAATTGGGAACATGCAGAGATAATGTCAAAATGTCAAGGGGGTTCATAAACCACCAGGCATGTCATCTACCTGACTCTTCAGGCATCACTTGCCCATATGTGGCAGACTCTGAGGCTATGCATTGCATTTTGCATTCGTCTCTGAATCCATTGAAATGGAGTGGAAGAATGTCATTCTCAACCCTGACAGACTGCCCAAGGATAAGGAGATACATGGGCCAAGCATTTCAACAATAATTATATGACACATTTAAAAATAATTTCTGTGACGCCTCTATGTTTATTGCTATTTATGTTCCAAATAAGACAAATTACAATGAGATTACTGTAAAACTCTTGCAATGATTCCCTATATCTTGCACATACACATTCTTACATAACAGCGCATATCTTTCAGATATCCCTTCTATTCTTGGATCTTCTAGTGTTAATACTCTGAAAGTTTAACTACTTTGAATGTGCTTTCTGTCAGATTGCTTAGATTGTCTCTTATTGGTGATGGTCATAGCCTGGATTTGTGTGGCACTAATGTTATTTGCCACTCGTCGGTCCAGGCCTGGATATTGTCCAGATTTTGTGTTTGAACATGGACTGCTTCAGTATCTGAGGAGTCACGAATGGTGCTGAACATTGTGCAATTATTGGTGAACATTCCCCACTTCTAACCTTGTGAGGGAGGGAAGGTCATTGATGAAGCAGCTGAAGATGGTTGGGCTGAGGACACTACCCTGAGGAACTCCTGCAGAGATGCCCTGAAGCTGAGATGATTGTCCTCCAACAACTACGATCATCTTCCTATATGTCAGGTATGACTTCAACCACCAAACAGTCGGCCCCTAATACCCTATTTCAATGTCAATTCAAATTTTAAGCATTATATAAGATTGTTCATACCTGAAAGGGATAACTGACATCCCAAGATAAGCTCTGCCTGTCAATACGTAAATGACTTCTCATAGCAGGAGCTAACCAGTACCTCTTAATTGTGGCCTGAATTCTGAGAAAAAAAAACCCTCTGTAGCTCAGATGTGATGCACTGTCCTGTTAAGTACTGTATAATAAACCTATTCTGTTGATCAAACTGGGAAATAGAATATCAAATTGGGGAGGGAGAAACTTAAATGGGACAGAGAGAAAAACAAAACAGGATGAAGTTTTACGGGCTTGATAAGGAACCAGTCTGATTTTAAGAAGTTAAAGTCAGTCAATAAGGTGGTTTGACAATCTCGTGTTGGACGTTTTGGCCAGCTGAGGGAATTGGGGACCTGGTCGTCATAGAAATATCACACAGCCTTATGGTAGGACAGGGGTAGGTTGCAGGTCTTGTGGTGCAATGTCACTCCCTTCTCAATCCACTCAGGTATCACAGTAACAAAGCTGACTGATTCCCCAAAGGCTGGAAAACACAGTTTGCAGAACTTAAAGTTCCCACTTGCCTCCTTGGATCAGGTTGATTGTCAATCTTCCATCCTAGACTAAACCTAGAACTGGGTAGATTTCACACTTTGATCCTGCCCACACCCACCTCAATAATTCTGTACTCCATAATGCAACCCACCTTTCAAAAGTTAAAACTCAGTGCAAAATGAGCAGAGAGAGAAATAAACTGAGAGAAAGGGAGGGAAATTTGGAATAACGCAAATTGGATGAGGGAGAGACCATATAGATCAATGATGTCCTCAGTTATGCCTGAAATGATGCATTTGATTATTGCAGTCAGGTAACTTTGATGCTTCTCTGTAATAACTGAGACACAACTCCCAGAAGTTGAATTTCAGCATTAGAGTTGGAGCCAATGAACTGAATTAGGTTTGGTTTTGGTGTTATTGAATAATTTCATAAATTGCTGAATATAAAGCTTTGGTTAGATGCCACTTACATCAATAATGTTTCTCGTATTTGGTAATATTTACTTTGTGTTCTCATTGCTCAAGACTGCGGAAACATAAAAAAGTCATTTTGTTTCAAATTTGCTCATCATTAAATCTTTTACATTCATTGTGTTCTTTGCTTTACTGCATAGATCTCATTTGACTCATGATGCAACATGAAGTGAAATGTCTGATTTGGTGCTTAGTAACATTCAAGCAACAAGATGAAAACAACAACTCAGACAAATTGCAAATATTAAGTCAGAAAATGTCATAAGGTTATGACTCACGTACACAATGTGTGCTCACATACAATGTGATCAAATGTTGCACAATCAAATCTCCAGGAAAATGTAAAATCAAAGTAAAACCAGAATGTAAAACCCTTTCTGATGAAAGATCTAGGCCCAAAACATCGGCTTTTGTGCTCCTAAAATGCTGCTTGGCCTGCTGTGTTCATCCAGCTCCACACTTTGTTATCAATGACAACTCCAGCTTGGCCCCAAGTCCGATTCCATCTATCCTAGAGTAAAACATCTCTGTCAGTTCACAATGAATGCTCAAAGAGAATTAGAACATAGAACATAGAACAATACAGCGCAGAACAGGCCCCTCAGCCCTCGATGTTGCGCCGACCTGTGAGCTAATCTAAGCCCATTCCCCTACACTATCCCATCATCATCCACATTGACTTTGAACAATCTAAATCTTGTACTTTGTGATTATATTCTCAAAGTACAAATTGTGATTTAACTTGCCCATCAAATCCTTAGACAGAAAGAATCTCTCAGCTGGAGAGATTTCAAGATGATTGACACCAGCGAAGGAAATGATGAATCAGCATTTTCTATGATTAGAGCTGAGTGATGATTTTGCTCAGGTGATGACATGATTTGATACTTTATCTAATCTGGTTTGACCTTAACAAAGAACCGAGATAATGGGAACTGCAGATACTGGAGAATCTGAGATAGCAAAGTGTGGAGCTGGATGAACACAGCAGGCCAAGCAGCATCTTAGGAGCACAAAAGCTGATGTTTCGGGCCTGACATTAAGATACTGCTTGGTCTGCTGTGTTCATCCAGCTCCACACTATCTCCTTAACAAAGAACTTATTGTGATTGACACCAGTCGCCAATGATATGGAAATCTTTTGTTTTATCAATGTTAACATTGTCCATTTATTGTAGGGAATAATACATACTGTGCTCAAATTCAATCATACAGTGTTTGGAATAGTGAAGTTCTGACAAAGCAGTATGTCTTAGAAAGTCAAGTCTGAAATCTAGCACATTTTTATCATGACCTAATTTCTGAGCCTTCTGTTGCACTCCTGTGAAGTTAGCCAAAAATGATCTGGAAAAACCTGTGCATTCTGATGTTATTCCTTGTACAAATGGGCTGAACCTTAGTTTTTTTTTGGATAAGTGCAAATTGCATCAAGTTGTTTGGAGGGATTCTTGCCATGAAATTTCTCACCCAACCTTATGAAACATTAGCCACAATCTCCACCCATGGTGTTCCTTACTGTTCAGTGCCACCTCCATGGTGGGAGGAACAGCCAACAATGCTGAAAGAAGGCCAAGCACCTTCTCCACTATGACAGGGTAACCATCACACTCCTCTCACTGCTGTAGGTCACAGAATTATAAGTACAATAATATTCAATGCCACACAGATTTCTGTGCTGAATTGTGTAAAAATCATTCAATGGAAGCTTCGCACTATAACCAGACTTGCCCTGATATCAGAGATAATGGGAACTGCAGATGCTGGAGATTCCAAGATAATAAAATGTGAGGCTGGATGAACACAGCAGGCCAAGCAGCATCTCAGGAGCACAAAAGCTGACGTTTCGGGCCTAGACCCTTCATCAGAGAGGGGGATGGGGGGAGGGAACTGGAATAAATAGGGAGAGAGGGGGAGGCGGACCGAAGATGGAGAGTAAAGAAGATAGGTGGAGAGAGTGTAGGTGGGGAGGTAGGGAGGGGATAGGTCAGTCCAGGGAAGACGGACAGGTCAAGGAGGTGGGATGAGGTTAGTAGGTAGCGGGGGGTGCGGCTTGGGGTGGGAGGAAGGGATGGGTGAGAGGAAGAACCGGTTAGGGAGGCAGAGACAGGTTGGACTGGTTTTGGGATGCAGTGGGTGGGGGGGAAGAGCTGGGCTGGTTGTGTGGTGCAGTGGGGGGAGGGGACGAACTGGGCTGGTTGAGGGATGCAGTAGGGGAAGGGGAGATTTTGAAACTGGTGAAGTCCACATTGATACCATATGGCTGCAGGGTTCCCAGGCGGAATATGAGTTGCTGTTCCTGCAACCTTCGGGTGGCATCATTGTGGCAGTGCAGGAGGCCCATGATGGACATGTCATCAAGAGAATGGGAGGGGGAGTGGAAATGGTTTGCGACTGGGAGGTGCAGTTGTTTTTTGCGAACTGAGCGGAGGTGTTCTGCAAAGCGGTCCCCAAGCCTCCGCTTGGTTTCCCCAATGTAGAGGAAGCCGCACCGGGCACAGTGGATGCAGTATACCACATTGGTAGATGTGCAGGTGAACCTCTGCTTGATGTGGAATGTCATCTTGGGGCCTGGGATGGGGGTGAGGGAGGAGGTGTGGGGACAAGTGTAGCATTTCCTGCGGTTGCAGGGGAAGGTGCCGGGTGTGGTGGGGTTGGAGGGCAGTGTGGAGCGAACAAGGGAGTCACGGAGAGAGTGGTCTCTCTGGAAAGCAGACAGGGGAGGGGATGGAAAAATGTCTTGGGTGGTGGGGTCGGATTGTAAATGGCGGAAGTGTCGGAGGATAATGCGTTGTATCCGGAGGTTGGTAGGGTGGTGTGTGAGAACGAGGGGGATCCTCTTGGGGCGGTTGTGGCGGGGGCGGGGTGTGAGGGATGTGTCGCGGGAAATGCGGGAGACGCGGTCAAGGGCGTTCTCGATCACCGTGGGGGGAAAGTTGCGGTCCTTAAAGAACTTGGACATCTGGGATGTGCGGGAGTGGAATGTCTTGTCGTGGGAGCAGATGCGGCGGAGGCGGAGGAATTGGGAATAGGGGATGGAATTTTTGCAGGAGGGTGGGTGGGAGGAGGTGTATTCTAGGTAGCTGTGGGAGTCGGTGGGCTTGAAGTGGACATCAGTTACAAGCTGGTTGCCTGAGATGGAGACTTGAGAGGTCCAGGAAGGTGAGGGATGTGCTGGAGATGGCCCAGGTGAACTGAAGGTTGGGGTGGAAGGTGTTGGTGAAGTGGATGAACTGTTCGAGCTCCTCTGGGGAGCAAGAGGCGGCGCCGATACAGTCATCAATGTACCGGAGGAAGAGGTGGGGTTTGGGGCCTGTGTAGGTGCGGAAGAGGGACTGTTCCACGTAACCTACAAAGAGGCAGGCATAGCTGGGGCCCATGCGGGTGCCCATGGCCACCCCCTTAGTCTGTAGGAAGTGGGAGGAGTCAAAAGAGAAGTTGTTGAGTGTGAGGACGAGTTCAGCTAGGCGGATGAGAGTGTCGGTGGAGGGGGACTGGTCGGGCCTGCGGGACAGGAAGAAGCGGAGGGCCTTGAGGCCATCTCCATGCGGAATGCAGGTGTACAGGGACTGGACGTCCAAGGTGAATATGAGGTGTTGGGGGCCAGGGAATTGGAAGTCCTGGAGGAGGTGGAGGGCGTGGGTGGTGTCACGGACGTAGGTGGGGAGTTCCTGGACCAAAGGGGAGAAAATGGAGTCCAGATAGGTGGAGATGAGTTCGGTGGGGCAGGAGCAGGCTGAGACGATGGGTCGACCGGGGCAGGCAGGTTTGTGGATTTTGGGAAGGAGATAGAAACGGGCCTTGCGGGGTTGGGGAACAATGAGGTTGGAGGCTGTGGGTGGGAGGTCCCCTGAGGTGATGAGGTCATGAATGGTGTTGGAGATGATGGTTTGGTGCTCGGGTGTGGGGTCATGATCGAGGAGACGGTAGGAGGTGGTGTCGGAGAGTTGGCGTCTGGCCTCGGCGATGTAGAGGTCAGTGCGCCATACTACCACTGCGCCACCCTTGTCTGCGGGTTTGATGGTGAGGTTGGGGTTGGAGCGGAGGGCTGCCCGTTCTGCGGGGGAGAGGTTGGAGGGGGTGAGAGGGGTGGAGAGGTTGAGGCGGTTAATGTCTCGACGGCAGTTGGAGATGAAGAGGTCGAGGGAGGGTAGGAGGCCTGGGGGTGGTGTCCAGGAGGAGGACTTGTGTTGGAAGCGGGTGAAGGGGTCAGTGGAAGGAGGGTTGGGTTCCCGGTTGAAGAAGTAGGCATGCAGGCGAAGACGGCGGAAAAACTGCTCTATGTCCGACCGTGACTGGTATTCGTTGATGTGTGGTTGTAGGGGGACAAAGGTGAGCCCCTTGCTCAGGACTGACCGTTCGTCCTCAGTCAGTGGGAGGTCTGGGGGGATGGTGAAGATGCGGCAGGGCTCCGTGTGGCTGTCTTCTCTGGGGTAGCAGGCTGTGGAGGTTGTGGGCGGGGCGATGAGGTCGTTGGCCGTGGGCGGGGTTCCGTCGGCGTCGGCCGTGGGCGGGGTTCCGTCGGCGTCGGCCGTGGGCGGGGATCCGTCGGCGTCGGCCGTGGGCGGGGATCCGTCGGCGTCGGCCGTGGGCGGGGTTCCGTCGGCGTCGGCCGTGGGCGGGGTTCCGTCGGCGTCGGCCGTGGGCGGGGTTCCGTCGGCGGTGGGAGGATCGGGGTGGGCGGCAGCAGCTGAGGTGAGGGTGGTGTGTGCGCTGTAGTACCTGGACGTGGAGGTGGTGACTGCAGCAGCGGTTCCGGAAGTTCTGTGGCCGGCGGGGGCGGATGTGACGTCATCGGTGGGGTCTCGGGCCGTGTCCTCATGGTCAATGGCGGCGGGTGCATGGTGGGGGAGGGGCAGGGACAGAGTCGGGATTTGGGAGGCGCAGGAATCCTCTTGTGGGTGGCCGGGGCCCGTGAGTTGGTTGTACTTACGATTTTTGGTGTCCAGTAAAGCTGAGTGGAACTGGGTGTTCAGTCTGTGGATCCTGCGGAGGATAAAAAACAGCAGGGGTCCTTTGCAGGTCTGGGAGAGGGAGGCTCTGAGCTGGGGCAGGCTGGATTGCAGTGTGTGGAGGTGCCGGCGCATGGCTGCAAGTGTCTGTTTCAGGAGTCGCAGGGAGAACCGCTTCTGAAGGGTCTGAATATTCTGCGTGTAGAGGTGGTCACGGTTGGGGCCAAATTGGGAAGGCTGAAATGTGGACTGTAGTCCCTTGGGGATGATCTGGTTCCGTAGGCAGGTGCTGAGAAAGGTGATGTGGCTGTGGTACCTGGTTTGCTTCAGGACATGGTCGAGCAGTTTCAAGGCCGAAGAGATTCCAAGAGAGTTGCAATGGGAGAGAGATTCCCTGAGGTTGGTCCGGAGGGAGGAGGGTAACTTCTTCAGGTTAGGCATCCCTGGAAGAGGCTTCGCAGTGAGGTTAAAATAGTATCAGAGATAATGGGAACTGCAGATGCTGGAGATTCCAAGATAATAAAATGTGAGGCTGGATGAACACAGCAGGCCAAGCAGCATCTCAGGAGCACAAAAGCTGACGTTTCGGGCCTAGACCCTTCATCAGAGAGGGGGATGGGGGGAGGGAACTGGAATAAATAGGGAGAGAGGGGGAGGCGGACCGAAGATGGAGAGTAAAGAAGATAGGTGGAGAGGGTGTAGGTGGGGAGGTAGGGAGGGGATAGGTCAGTCCAGGGAAGACGGACAGGTCAAGGAGGTGGGATGAGGTTAGTAGGTAGCGGGGGGTGCGGCTTGGGGTGGGAGGAAGGGATGGGTGAGAGGAAGAACCGGTTAGGGAGGCAGAGACAGGTGGGACTGGTTTTGGGATGCAGTGGGTGGGGGGGAAGAGCTGGGCTGGTTGTGTGGTGCAGTGGGGGGAGGGGACGAACTGGGCTGGTTGAGGGATGCAGTAGGGGAAGGGGAGATTTTGAAACTGGTGAAGTCCACATTGATACCATATGGCTGCAGGGTTCCCAGGCGGAATATGAGTTGCTGTTCCTGCAACCTTCGGGTGGCATCATTGTGGCAGTGCAGGAGGCCCATGATGGACATGTCATCAAGAGAATGGGAGGGGGAGTGGAAATGGTTTGCGACTGGGAGGTGCAGTTGTTTTTTGCGAACTGAGCGGAGGTGTTCTGCAAAGCGGTCCCCAAGCCTCCGCTTGGTTTCCCCAATGTAGAGGAAGCCGCACCGGGCACAGTGGATGCAGTATACCACATTGGTAGATGTGCAGGTGAACCTCTGCTTGATGTGGAATGTCATCTTGGGGCCTGGGATGGGGGTGAGGGAGGAGGTGTGGGGACAAGTGTAGCATTTCCTGCGGTTGCAGGGGAAGGTGCCGGGTGTGGTGGGGTTGGAGGGCAGTGTGGAGCGAACAAGGGAATCACGGAGAGAGTGGTCTCCTTGGTCCAGGAACTCCCCACCTACGTCCGTGACACCACCCACGCCCTCCACCTCCTCCAGGACTTCCAATTCCCTGGCCCCCAACACCTCATATTCACCTTGGACGTCCAGTCCCTGTACACCTGCATTCCGCATGGAGATGGCCTCAAGGCCCTCCGCTTCTTCCTGTCCCGCAGGCCCGACCAGTCCCCCTCCACCGACACTCTCATCCGCCTAGCTGAACTCGTCCTCACACTCAACAACTTCTCTTTTGACTCCTCCCACTTCCTACAGACTAAGGGGGTGGCCATGGGCACCCGCATGGGCCCCAGCTATGCCTGCCTCTTTGTAGGTTACGTGGAACAGTCCCTCTTCCGCACCTACACAGGCCCCAAACCCCACCTCTTCCTCCGGTACATTGATGACTGTATCGGCGCCGCCTCTTGCTCCCCAGAGGAGCTCGAACAGTTCATCCACTTCACCAACACCTTCCACCCCAACCTTCAGTTCACCTGGGCCATCTCCAGCACATCCCTCACCTTCCTGGACCTCTCAGTCTCCATCTCAGGCAACCAGCTTGTAACTGATGTCCACTTCAAGCCCACCGACTCCCACAGCTACCTAGAATACACCTCCTCCCACCCACCCTCCTGCAAAAATTCCATCCCCTATTCCCAATTCCTCCGCCTCCGCCGCATCTGCTCCCACGACAAGACATTCCACTCCCGCACATCCCAGATGTCCAAGTTCTTTAAGGACCGCAACTTTCCCCCCACGGTGATCGAGAACGCCCTTGACCGCGTCTCCCGCATTTCCCGCGACACATCCCTCACACCCCGCCCCCGCCACAACCGCCCCAAGAGGATCCCCCTCGTTCTCACACACCACCCTACCAACCTCCGGATACAACGCATTATCCTCCGACACTTCCGCCATTTACAATCCGACCCCACCACCCAAGACATTTTTCCATCCCCTCCCCTGTCTGCTTTCCGGAGAGACCACTCTCTCCGTGACTCCCTTGTTCGCTCCACACTGCCCTCCAACCCCACCACACCCGGCACCTTCCCCTGCAACCGCAGGAAATGCTACACTTGTCCCCACACCTCCTCCCTCACCCCCATCCCAGGCCCCAAGATGACATTCCACATCAAGCAGAGGTTCACCTGCACATCTACCAATGTGGTATACTGCATCCACTGTGCCCGGTGCGGCTTCCTCTACATTGGGGAAACCAAGCGGAGGCTTGGGGACCGCTTTGCAGAACACCTCCGCTCAGTTCGCAAAAAACAACTGCACCTCCCAGTCGCAAACCATTTCCACTCCCCCTCCCATTCTCTTGATGACATGTCCATCATGGGCCTCCTGCACTGCCACAATGATGCCACCCGAAGGTTGCAGGAACAGCAACTCATATTCCGCCTGGGAACCCTGCAGCCATATGGTATCAATGTGGATTTCACCAGTTTCAAAATCTCCCCTTCCCCTACTGCATCCCTCAACCAGCCCAGTTCGTCCCCTCCCCCCACTGCACCACACAACCAGCCCTGCTCTTCCCCCCCACCCACTGCATCCCAAAACCAGTCCAACCTGTCTCTGCCTCCCTAACCGGTTCTTCCTCTCACCCATCCCTTCCTCCCACCCCAAGCCGCACCCCCCGCTACCTACTAACCTCATCCCACCTCCTTGACCTGTCCGTCTTCCCTGGACTGACCTATCCCCTCCCTACCTCCCCACCTACACTCTCTCCACCTATCTTCTTTACTCTCCATCTTCGGTCCGCCTCCCCCTCTCTCCCTATTTATTCCAGTTCCCTCCCCCCATCCCCCTCTCTGATGAAGGGTCTAGGCCCGAAACGTCAGCTTTTGTGCTCCTGAGATGCTGCTTGGCCTGCTGTGTTCATCCAGCCTCACATTTTATTATCTTGCCCTGATATCAAATTATTCATAGACTCATAAAGTCATACTGCTAAGAAACAGAACTTTCAGTCTAACTCGAAACTTTTGCAAGTCTCCGATAATTAGTCATTTTTTTGACACAAATAGACAGTTTTTTATAACAAGCTGAATATATAAAATGTAATCATCAAATGGTTCTGTGTAATATTTAAAACTCTTTTTCAGTTATTTAAAATGATTTAACCACAGATGGTGGGCTAGATGCTATGATTTAAATATTTTTGTTTAAAAATAAAATATTCTTTAAAAATGCCCACTTGTGCTGGTTTATTGCAGATTTCATGCACTTTAAAATGCAACTGAGGTTAGGTAGGGATAATGCTCTAGTGGTCCAATTTCAAGTTATGTTCAGAGACATCAATTTTTTTAAGAGATGGGAATGCACTGGCTTAAGTCAGTAGCCCAGTCATTATTTAAAATTTTCTTTATGTTATTAAGCTGGAACTTGTCAAATTTTCACAGCATATATTCACAGCCTTTTTGATTAGCTACAATGGTTGGGATGTGTTGTTCAGATGCCTGACATTAGTTGCCCGAAGCAACTGCTCTATTTGCTATTCAGTTGCCAAAGGAGACTCCCAGCATGACAGTGGAAAGATTTTAGGAGTGTCCTCAAATAAATCTGAAAGAGGTTAAATGTTCCCACTGATTCATAGCCTGTGACTGACCAGAATGGGGAATAAACATTCAGGAAGGTACTGAACACGTGAGACTTTGTCAGAAATACACTGAGGGTAAAGTTGATGCACAGGAGGAACTCTATAAAACTCCAAACCACCAATCTACGCAACCATCAAGCACCACTTGCCCCACGTGTCAGAGATTGTAGAACATAAAGCATACATTTCATCACACTGAAGTGGGGGGAAGCGTATTATCCTCAATCCTGATGAATGGTCTAAGAAGAACAGTCTGACAGCTCTTCCTACTCAGCAAGACCAAAAAGGAATCTTTTACATTTAGTGGTCTTGTTCCATTTGCTGTCTTCACATTGTGAAGTATGGTGAACTATTCAACACATGCCCACTTCCCTTCCACTCCACCAACTCTTAAATTTAACTTATCACCAAATGATTACCAGATAAGATTAAGAAGTGTTGAAATTCTTCTTTGTTTTACACAAAATCAAGAACAAAATGGTCCTACAAATCACATATGAATAAGAAGGAACAAAAGGAAATACTGTTCGCTCCACACTGCCCTCCAACCCCACCACACCCGGCACCTTCCCCTGCAACCGCAGGAAATGCTACACTTGCCCCCACACCTCCCCCCTCACCCCTATCCCAGGCCCCAAGATGACATTCCACATTAAGCAGAGGTACACCTGCACATCTGCCAATGTGGTATACTGCATCCACTGTACCCGGTGTGGCTTCCTCTACATTGGGGAAACCAAGCGGAGGCTTGGAGACCGCTTTGCAGAACACCTCCACTCAGCTCGCAACAAACTACTGCACCTCCCAGTCGCAAACCATTTCCACTCCCCCTCCCATTCTTTAGATGACATGTCCATCATGGGTCTCCTGCAGTGCCACAATGATGCCACCCGAAGTTTGCAGGAACAGCAACTCATATTCCGCCTGGGAACTCTGCAGCCTAATGGTATCAATGTGGACTTCACCAGTTTCAAAATCTCCCCTTCCCCAACTGCATCCCTAAACCAGCCCAGTTCGTCCCCTCCCCCCCACCGCACCACACAACCAGCCCAGCTCCTCCACTCCACCCACTGCATCCCAAAACCAGTCCAACCTGTCTCCGCCTCCCTAATCTGTTCTTCCTCTCACCCATCCCTTCCTCCCACCCCAAGCCGCACCCTCATCTACCTACTAACCTCATCCCACCTCCTTGACCTGTCCGTCTTCCCTGGACTGACCTATCCCCTCCCTACCTCCCCACCTATACTCTCTCCACCTATCTTCTTTTCTCTCCATCTTCGGTCCGCCTCCCCCTCTCTCCCTATATATTCCAGAACCCTCACCCCATCCCCCTCTCTGATGAAGGGTCTAGGCCCGAAACGTCAGCTTTTGTGCTCCTGAGATGCTGCTTGGCCTGCTGTGTTCATCCAGCCTCACATTTTGTTGTCTTGAAAAGGAAATACTTTTTTAAAGCCCAAGTGAAAGCTAATAGCTCAAGTATAGGAGACTATCAGTTTTCATGACATTAATGAAGACATGGTGGTACCTTGATGATAGCAGTCTTAGAAGCTTGACAAATTGGGTTCCCAAGCAGAACATGAGTTGCTGTTCCTGCAACCTTCGGGTGGCATCATTGTGGCACTGCAGGAGGCCCATGATAGACATGTCATCTAAAGAATGGGAGGGGGAGTTGAAATGGTTCACGACTGGGAGATGCAGTTGTTTATTGCGAACCGAGCGGAGGTGTTCTGCAAAGCGATTCCCAAGCCTCCGCTTGGTTTCCCCAATGTAGAGGAAGCCACACCGGGTACAATGGATACAGTATACCACATTGGCAGATGTGCAGGTGAACCTCTGCTTAATATGGAAAGTCATCTTGGGGCCTGGGATAGGGGTGAGGGAGGAGGTGTGGGGGCAAGTGTAGCATTTTCTGCGGTTGCAGGGGAAGGTGCCGGGTGTGGAGAGGTTGGAGGGCAGTGTGGAGCGAATAAGGGAGTCACAGAGAGAGTGGTCTCTCCGGAAAGCAGACAAGGGTGGGGATGGAAAAATGTCCATTTGCTCCCCAGAGGAGCTCGAACAGTTCATCCACTTCACCAACACCTTCCACCCCAACCTCAGGTTCACCTGAGCCATCTCCAACACATCCCTCACCTTCCTGGACTTCTCAGTCTCCATCTCAGGCAACCAGCTTGTTACTGATGTCCATTTCAAGCCCACCGACTCCCACAGCTACCTAGAATACACCTCCTCCCACCCACCCTCCTGCAAAAATTCCATCCCCTATTCCCAATTCCTCCGCCTCCACCGCATCTGCTCCCAGGATGAGGCATTCTACTCTCGTACATCCTAGATGTCCAAGATGGGAACCAGATGAGGAGATTAGTGGACAATAAGGAGGTAGTAGCTGAAGCATGTAAGGAACTAGATAATGAAGTCAGTGTGACTAAGGGGAAGAGGAGGCAGAGAGCAGACGATGAACGTAAAGGGACAGGTGATCTGAGGTGCATTTGTTTTAATGTGAGAAGCGTAGTAGATAAGGCAGATGAACTTGGGGTTTGGATTAGTACCTGGGAGCATGATGTTAAAGCTATTACTGAGATTTGGTTGAGAGAAGGGCAAGATTGGCAACTAAATATCCCAGGATATAGATGCTTCAGGTGGGATAGATACGGAGGTAAAAGGGGTGGAGGAGTTGCATTACTGGTCAAAGAAGGTATCACAGCTGTGCTGAAGGACGGCACTATGCAGGACTCGAGCAGTGGGGCAGTATGGGCACAGCTCAGAAATAGGAAGGGTGCGGTAACATTGTTGGGGCCGTAATACATGCATCCCGACAGCGAGCATGAGATAGAGGTACAAATATGTGGACAGATTATGGAAAGATGTAGGAGCAACAGGGTGGTAGTGATGGGAGATTTTAATTTTCCCAACATTGACTGGGATTCAGTTAGTGTTAGGGGTTTAGATGGAGCAGAATTTGTAAGGAGCATCCAGGAGGGTTTTATATCCCGGGTCTGGGATCTCCTGCCATTTTTACTCTTAAGCTTAGCTTAGTCCTACTATAATATCAAATAGTACATAAATGAAATGAAAAAAATTCTACTTACCAGCATGCAAAAAAAAAGAGAAAAACCTTACCTTATCAACACACTAGTCTTTTTTTTTGATTAGAGGAGGGCGGGTGGGAGACATTACAGGTGTAGTGTCTCAGGTTGAGCCATTGCCCAAATACATCATTCACTCACTTTCCCAGAACGCAATTCAACTGCTCCCACTCAGCTCCTCTGCCGAAATGAAGATCACCGATTCCACGAGGTAAGTATTTAAATAGGAAATTTAACTTCCCGGCTACCCCCGGTCCTCACTCTCACCGCTCCCACTGCTGCTGCAAAAATGGAGTGTCCGTAGTTCTTTGTTTTATTTTAAGATTCTGGTGAATCTGCTCTGCACCATCTCCACTGCAATCACATCCTTCCTACAGTGTGATAATGAGAATTGCACACAGTACGCCTGCTATGGTTTAAGCCATGTCTTGTGCAGTTCTGTCATAACAATTCTGCTGTTGGCTAAAATCAAGTGTGTGGTAGACCAAGTGTACCGCTTGGTGGTGCTCTTACGTGCTGAGGCTTAGTCTCTGACAGTGATGTCTGGGATTGTTTTTAGTGGTCTCAGTGTGGAGGCAAAACCACAGAAAAAGCATTCAATGACTTCTTAAATCACTTGCCCTGTTTCCTTCAAGAACATGCACACCAAGGTTCCTCTGATAATCTACCATTTAATGTGTACTTTCTTGCCCTGGTAGTCCTACCAAAACAGGTCACATCACACTTGATCTACCATTGTTCCACCCAACTCACCAGCCATCTGTATCATCTTGCAATTCTAAGGCTTTCCTCCTCACTGTTTACAACAGCACCAAATTTTTGAGAAGTTGTGTGTGAAACTTCCTAGATTCATGTCTGAATCATTAATATACATTATAAACAGCAAAGGACCCAGCAATGAACAATATGATGCATTAAGTAACACAGGTTACCATCACAAAAACAACCTTCGACTGGGATGTTCAGTATCTTGCCACTAAATCGATTTTAGATATAATGTGCTTCCATGAGGTCTTGCCTTCTTGACAAGTCTCTCTCATGAGACTTTGTCAAATGTCTTAGTGAGGTCCATGTAAACCACATCAACTGCACTAACATCATCCAAACAGCTAGTCATCCCTTCAAAAATTCACTCGAGATCGATAGACATGATCTCTCCCTGAAAAAAAAGCCATTGCTGCCTAATCTTGAATCACCATAAGACCATAGGGCATAGGAGCAGAAATTAGGCCATTCAGCCCATTGAGTCTGCTTCACCATTCAATCATGACTGATAAAGTTCCTCAACACCATTCTCCTGCTTTCTCCTGTAACCCTTGATACCCTTGACAATTAAGCACCTACCTATCAATCTTAAATGTACTCAATGACCTGGCCTCCACAGCCTTCTGTGGCAGTGAATTCTATAGATTCACCAATTTCTGGCTGAAGAAGTTTCTCGTTATCTCCATTCTAAAAGGTCTTCCCTTTACTCTAAGACTGTGCCCTCAGGTCCTAGACTCTCCTACCAATGGAAGCATCTTCCCAACATCCATTTTGTCCAAACCATTCAGTATTCTGAAAGTTTCAATTAGATCCCCCCTCATCCTTCTAAACTCCAATGAGTATGGCCCCATAATCCTCAAATGTTAAGCAAACTGGTGAGAAATTTTGCCCCTCAGAATTTTTTTTCCCAAAAGGTCTCCCTATCAGTGATGTTACACTCACTGGCCTGAAGATCCCCAGTTTGTCCCTACCACCTCTCTTGAATAATAGTTGTCTTCCAGCTCTTTGACACCTCTCATGGCCATAGAAGATTCAAAAATGAATTTCACAGCCCCTGCAATCTCCTCCCTTGCCTCCTACAGCAGCCTGGGGTACATGTAATCAGGGGCTGAGGATCTATCTGATTTTAAATCCATGAAAGCTGCTAATACTTCCTTTCAATGCGAATTTTTTCAAATTAATCGTAATCCCTTTCTGTGATTTCTAGACCTACATTGACTGACGGTGCGAAGTGCTCATTAAGAACTTTACTGTGTTTTCTGATCCAACATAGAGATTGCCATTTTGGTTCCTAATTGGCCTTACTCTTTTTGTGGTTATCCTTCTGCCCCTAATATTTGTATAAAATACATTTGGATTTTCCTTTATTTAATTTTAGTTTAGGTATGGTGCTGATAGATAGACGTCTCCACTGACATCTACCGTCTCCATTTATGTCTATTTCCCCTTAATATTACTCAATTACAAGCAATCATCGCATATAGCTTTTTACAGATATTTGACACCTCCACAGGGAAGTGTGCCCTCTCAGATGGGTAGATAACTCTTGAGTCATATGTGCAGAGGAGGAAAATCTGCAACTGAATATCTCTCATTGTAGTTCTAATTTCCCTTTGTATTACAAATCACTTCTCATGGACTGATGATGGTCTGATCAAATGATAACTCAGAAGAATTGTTCTGACTTGCTTTCCCATCATCACCTTCGCTGGGAATAGTAACCCCATATTCAATTACTTTGATCGTAGGTGTAACATTGCGACTTAAATCTCTTTGTTGGTCTATTTACATTTTACCAATTTTACCACATGCACCATCATTTCTATTGATCCTTTTGAAATTAGATAGTGAGGATTGTAATATGTTTTACAGCCCATTTCCCAAATGCCTTGGAAGGCACTATTCTGTAGATTATCATGTTCTCCAAAAAATGATAAATAATTAAAATTGTGTTAATGATATTTGTCATCAATGTAGGGCTCAAACTACTCAAAACGCCTAAGAAAATTCAATCATGGAGATAAGCAACCAAAAGTTTCCCCTGTACTTGGAACTGTCAGAATCTTAGGAGAGGTGTCCTCCAATCATACAGGGTATTTTTCTCTCTCATGTTTGCCGTTGATTGACTTACATTGAGCTTGGGGGGGGGTGGTTAGGAAGGGAGACTGGTGAGGCCAGAGGTTATGGTGGGGATGCAAGAAGTGTGGCAGGAAGTGAGGCTGACAAATTTGGAAGCTGCGGGAATGGGGAGCAAGCAGCTAGGCCAGGGAGACTGTAAGCTGGAGGAGGGGCTGCAGATGACAGAGACAATGCAAAGGAATTGAGGGCTAAAAAGTATCTACAGGGTCTGAAAAGGGGAGATATCAGAGTTAACTCCTTCAACAAATGATTAATATTGTAAAAAAACTGTCAATATGTTAATACGCAGCAATTTTATTTGCTTTAAATTTGCATTTAAGTGTTATCACATCTCAAAGATTTTCACATATTTTGAATTTGTGTTAGGAACATATAGCTGTGACCTCAACAGTCTGTGGAAAGTATGTTTCATGTGGTGACTTTTTTTCTTCAGGTGTGCATCAATTCGATGTTTAAAAATTGCTAATTTATTTCTATTGAATTGCTCCAATTCAAATACTGAGCTGTTGAGAAAATTGAAATTACACTGTGTGTTGTAGTTTATGTTTAATGGGGTAGTGGTGATTTATTGACCATAATTGTAAATTCTTCTAATTCTGTTTATGTTTGAGTCCAAATACTCTGTGTCAACACATGCAGAAGGTCACATTACTATGTGATTACATCATCTATTAAAGATCTTAATAAGAATAAAAAAGGGCCATTGAAAACCAAAATCAATTTCCTGAAAATCAAAAGGCAGCCCTCAAGGAAATCTCAAGAAAAACCTTTGGGAAAAGAATTATTTGACACCTTACCAATTTTTTCCATTTTGTGACACACTCACATGTACCCAAACTCACACTGTGAAGAAAGGAAGAAATAAGAATGGATAGAAGTTACAAATTTCTTTAAACTGAAGTTATAAAAATTAATTCTTGTGAATTAAAGAGTCCAGTAAGTCAACGTCCAGTTGAGGTTCTTTCATTCAGCTGCACGTATAAAAGTTGGCTTTCTCCGGAATTCAGACACAATCAAATTGCTGATAAAGATATGTTTGTGACAAATTAGAAATTGGTTGACTTCTCAGATACAGCACAGGTATCTTTTCAAAATCATGTATTGGAGAGATACTGAAATCAGAGGCAGATATGTTTGTTTGCTAAGCCTGGAGTTGCTTATTCTTTTGGTGCTGTTACCAAAATGACCAAAGTTAGGGGTGATTCAAATTAACCAGCAGTTTCAATCAACTGATTGGGGTTTGACGTTTAACCAGATAGCAAACATAGTGTGTTTGAGAAGCACAGAAATTAGGAGCAGGAGTAAACTATTCAGTCCTTCAAGACTGTTTAATATATTCATTATCATAGTTGATCCTCAATGCCATATTCATGCTTTTCCCCCATACCCTTGGTGCATTTAAAATTGAAGACAATTATCCAGAGATAATAGGAACTGCAGATGCTGGAGAATCCAAGATAACAAGGTGTAAAGCTGGATGAACACAGCAGGCCAAACAGCATCATAGGAGCAGGAAGGCTGACGTTTTGGGCCTAGACCCTTCATCAGAAACTCAAAATTACCAAATACAATGACAACAATTGTTAATCTAGACTGAGGATTCTTTATTGAAGAATGACAGGAATTCATAAGTGTTATGTTGTTCAAGAATACTCCAATTACTATAGCACATGTTCACTGGCATCACATCCTCTGATGGTGTATGTCACATTATTTACATATCCATTTCTGATGAAGGGTCTAGGTCCGAAATGTCAGCCTTCCTGCTCCTATGATGCTGCTTGGCCTGCTGTGTTCATCCAGCTGTACGCCTTGTTATCTCGTAATATTTATATTTCTACTTTTAGTCCACTAAAATGCATGTTACACTTCTGTAAATTAATTCTCAGAGGTTTTAACTAGCGTATGGCTACTTGGTCATGTTGAAGTGGTTCATGACTTCTATCCTGCAGCAGCTGAAACAAAAGAATACCTCTTGAGTTAAATAGAATTAAAGTTTTAGACCTGTTACCTATCATCAGAGATAATGGGAACTGCAGATACTGGAGAATCCAAGATAATAAAGTGTGAAGCTGGATGAACACAACAGGCCAAGCAGCATCTCAGGAGCACAAAAGCTGACGTTTCGGGCCTAGACCCTTCATCAGAGAGGGGGATGGGGAGAGGGTTCTGGAATAAATAGGGAGAGAGGGGGAGGCAGACCAAAGATGGAGAGAAAAGAAGATATTACAAGAGAGCTGCAGTAGAAGCGAGATACCCTGAGGTTGGTCCAGAGGGAGGAGGGTAACTTCTTCAGGTTAGGCATCCCTAGAAGAGGCTTCGCAGTGAGGTTAAAATTGTATCAGAGATAATGGGAACTGCAGATGCTGGAGAATCCAAGATAATAAAGTGTGAAGCTGGATGAACACAGCAGGCCAAGCAGCATCTCAGGAGCACAAAAGCTGACGTTTTGGGCCTAGACTCTCCCCGTTCCCCTCTCTGATGAAGTGTCTAGGCCCGAAACATCAGCTTTTGTGCTCCTGAGATGCTGCTCGGCCTGCTGTGTTCATCCAGCTTCACACCTATCATCAGAGTTGGGTAAATTTACAGATGCAACAGGCTTTGAGCAGAACGTTCAAGTACAAAGGACTTCAACACAAGCATTCTTGGATGAGTGAATTTTTGGCATGCCTCAGCCAATTTTGGATTCAACATGTCACTTTGGATCTCATGAGCTTACACCTTCTTGACTAGTCTCCCTTGAGGAACCTGATCAAAAGCCTTGCTAAATGTTACCAAATGCATCACTCGTGTCAACACTAGAATTCCAAGATAATAAAATGTGAGGCTGGATGAACACAGCAGGCCAAGCAGCATCTCAGGAGCACAAAAGCTGACCTTTCGGGCCTAGACCCTTCATCAGAGAGGGGGATGGGGAGAGGGAACTGGAATAAATAGGGAGAGAGGGGGAGGCAGACCGAAGATGGAGAGTAAAGAAGATAGGTGGAGAGAGTATAGGTGGGGAGGTAGGGAGGGGATAGGTCAGTCCAGAGAAGACGGACAGGTCAAGGAGGTGGGATGAGGTTAGTAGGTAGATGGGGGTGCGGCTTGGGGTGGGAGGAAGGGATGGGTGAGTTTGAAGATTTGCCTCTGCAAGACTGCCACATGGGTTTGTCCTGAGCAAAAGGTAAAAGTTGTTTAGCTTCCTTAAGTTATCAATGTTTTGCAGCTGTACAAAGCTACTGAGAAACAACAGTATCCTCATACAAACATCTTGATGCCCAACAGACCAGTATTCACTGCTTTCTCCAGGAGTATGGAGTCCTTCATCAAGGTTCAGATTGTCATCATCTACTCAGTTAGTTTGAGGGATATTTAATGTCATGAGTGATGGAGATGTGATCAACGACCATGGTTTTCTTGATCCTTACAATAGTGCAGAACACATTTCAGGGGACAAGGGTGAGGAGGAGCAACGAGAGCTGGAATGGAAGGGGAGAGAGAAGACAAGAGGAGAGGGAGGAGCAGGAGGAAGAAAGGGGGCGCAAGGGAAACTGAAGAGGGCGGAATGTGGGGGAAGTTGAGACGTGTGGGAGGGAGAAGGTTTTGGTGCGAGATAAGAAGTGGGGGGAAAAGGGGGCAAGTAGAGACAGTGTAGGGGACGTTTGGGCAAGTAGAGGAAGGAGAAAGTTTGAGATAACAAGGTGTAGAGCTGGATGAACACAGCAGGCCGAGCAACATCGGAGGAGCAGAAAGGCTGGCGTTTCGGGCCTAGACCCTTCTTCAGAATTTCTACTCCTCTGATGTTGCTTGTCCTACTGTGTTCATCCAGCTCTACATCTTATTAACTCAGATTTCTCCATCACCGGCAGTTCCTACAATCTCCGAACCCCCATTTACCTCTGGCAGGAAGCGCTTAGGCCTTGGCAGCAGCAGCAGCTCCAAATTAGGAAGGGGAAGCTCCGAACTGGACAGAGACAGTTTAACCGTCTTCCCTCGACTCCGCTCGAGCCGAGCGCGAGCCGGTCAGCTGACCAGCACGTGACAATGATCGGCACGTGATCGCCTCTGGCCGGCCCCGGTTTCTCCGGTAGTGGGACACACGGGCTGAAGTGACTCCGTTATCGGAGTGGCGTAGAGCAGAGGAGATCCCGTTAAGGAAAATCGCATCTCTCGCCTCCGGCACGGATTGAAACGTTCGCACATTAGGTGAGTCTGAGTTGCACGGTTCGCTTCCGGCGCTGGGCACGAGACCAGACGGGCTGGGGATCAATTACGGTAACTGTAGCTAGAGATGGTGTTTAGTGGACACCGGCCCTGTCCCTTCCTCATTGTATGAGCCTTGGCTGAAAAGATCGAGCCTGCCGAATCTGTCTTGGCTTTCACTGGCAGTCTCCGCAGCACTGGGCTATATTAATTCATTGTCAGGCAAGATTTGATGTTTGAATTCGTTTCCTTGTTTTGAAGTCTTGTGGTTTCACTAATGCCCATTTCTGTCTCATCTTCACTTTGGAATTGTTGGCCCCACAGACTTCTGATGCCTCGAAGCAATTGGGGGATATGGAGAGTTGATACCCCGGATCATAATGAAGGGCAGACCGAATATGACAGGCCCTATGAACTACTCCACCTATCTTATTATTTTTGTCTTGGAGCTTCTCTGATGGTTGTAACCTACAACACTGGCTTCTTAACCTGATGTTGATAGTGCAGCCTTGGTGCAATTACCTACACAGATACTTAGCTTTTTAATGCCCACTTGCCTTCCTATCCTCCTCCAGTATGATGTCAGAAGTCTTCACCAAAGGAGTAGTACTCCAAAAGTTTGTGATTTCAAATAAACCTGTTGGACTAAAACCTGTTGTCATGTAACTTCTGACTTTGTCCACCCAGTTAACACTGGCACCTCAACCTCATGACTTCAGTATCAGAGATAGTGGGAACTGCCGATGATGGAGAATCTGAGATAACATGGTTTAGAGCTGGATGAACACAACAGGCCAAGCAGCATCAGAGGAGAGCTGACGTTTCGGGTCTGGACCCTTCTTCAGACAACTGTCTAGGCCCAAAACGTCAGCTTTCCTGCTCCTAAGATGCTGCTTGGCCTGCTGTATTCATCCAGCTCCACACCTTGTTATCTTGGATTCTCCACCTTATCTCTCTACACTTGCAGAATCTGTACACAGAGATTTCCAGAAATTGCTGGGTTGTTTACACAGTTGTTTGTTATGCAGGTGTTTGTTACCTATGAAAATATCAGTCTGAAGGTGGAGGAGCACAGCAGGCCAGGCTGCATCAGTGGAGCGGGAAAGTTGATTTTTTGGCTCGGGCCCCTTCTTCAGAAAAGGGGCCTTGACTCGAAACATCATCTTTCCTGTTCTTCTGATGCTGCCTGGCCTGCTGTGCTCCTCCAGCTCCACACTGTGTTATGTCTGACCCCAGTATTGGCAGTTCTTACTAACTCTCTGTTAGTTATATTTTCTTGGACTGACTTTGGTGTTGTAAGTAGCAAGAGGAAATCCTTGAATTACAGGGCAATATAAATAAGCAGATTGGGATGGGAGGAACAGTGGCAGATGAAATTTTAATTCTTACAATGAAGTGATGTATTTTCAGACTAACTAGTGAAGGGATTAATGATAAATGGTTGGATCCTCTGAAACAGTATTATATAGACTTCGGTGTGCATGTCCACAGACCTTTGAATGTGACAGAATGGATAAATCAGGTGGTTCAGAATGCAGAAGGTACAGTTGCCTTAATAAAGTCAAGACATTGAATGCAAGAGAAATCTTGTGTCAGAGCTATACAAGATATTAGGCCACGGTTGGAGTCAGGTGCAGATCTGTTTGTCGTCATGTAGGAAGGTTGTGCACTAGAGAAAGTACAGAGGAAATTCAGTTTTTCATAATATTTTAAAATATGTATTACCTTACAATTCATATGAAGTGCACGTCACATTTCTCCCATCTCTTTGCCCAACCCCATACACCAGTCCTTGTTATCACATGGTCTGCTATTACATGCAACCCACTTGGCCACTAATAGTCTCCATTAGTAGCTGTTCATTCTCCTACGCTGACCGCATACTACTTATTGTCCCCCTTTCCCTTGTCACCCCCCCCCCAACTATCTACTGCATTAAAAATCAACTTTTCCCTCGCTACTGTAAGTTCTGAAGAAGGCTCGCTGTGCCTGAAATGTTAACTCTGATTTCTCTCCACAGATGCTGCAAGACATGCTGAGATTTCCCAACAGTTTCATTTTTGTTTCTGATTTCCAGCATCTGTATTTTTTTAATTTTGCACATCAGTTAGTTTGTATCTGTCATACCATATTGGTACCAAATACAAAATTTTGAGGATCACACATAGAGTAGATATGAAGCAACTTTCTGCTTTAGAGCAGCCATTAACCAGGGACCTTAGATTTAAGATGGAAGTAAAAGTTTAAGGAAGAATATTTTTACCAAAAGGTAGTTGTTTTTTTTGGAAATCACTGCCTGAAAGAGCATCACAGCATTATATATTCAAATAATCACCTGAAGCACCGTTGTATACAAGGCAATGGCCAAGTGCTGGAAAGTACAAATGGAGTAGATAGGTGCTTAATGACGGGCAAGGATACACTTAACCAACAATCCTCTTTCCATGCCGTGGAGTGTTAGAATTCTGATCTTGGTGATGGGACACATTTAAAATGAAAATAGACAATTTGGCCTACTGTGCCAGTGTGACATAAGATGAGATCATGTCTGATCTGTAACTTAAATCCATATTTACTGCCAACAACTGACACTGGAAATACATTGTAAAAGATAAGTCTAGTTCCTTCAGCTTGGAGATGGGGAAAAATATAAATTTGTTTCTATGATTTTTGTCTTTTATGTTTCTCTAAACCCAATCCTTTTTTGCTTTTGCTTAGTAAACCTAATTTTACATTGATCTCAATTAAAACTGACAATTCCTGTTTAGACTCTGTGGTGCTCATTAATTTTTATTTCTTATTTTCCACAGAAATATGCTTTATTTGTAATATTTTTAAATATGTATTGCATTACAATTCAAAGTAGACTTCACATGGAGTGCAGACCACATTACTTTGTTTTAATACAATGTTACTCACTGCATTCACAATTAGTTTGCATTTACTGTACTCATTAAATGCTGAGCAGATGAGTTGTGTTTTTTTTAACAACTTGAAGTGCTCCTGATGACTATTCAATATGATCAGTTTGTGGAAACGCATAGTTATTGACACACTCACCTATTCCTGCATCCACTGAAGGGCGTTGCATTGCTTGGCAGAGAGGAGCTGTGCGAAATAAAATCATATCTTGATGTGATTACTACATTTATTTGCAAATCTAATGAGGTGTTTATCGCCTTTTGGAGATGTCTTTCATCAAACTCAGTCTTTTTGAAACACATTTCAATTTTGTAACCTGACTTATTTTTGAATTTTCAGTCCATTGTTATTCTCTGCACACTTGATTTGAAATCACCTTCTTGGGAGCAGCATTTTAAGATGCAATGCACATTTAAATTGAGCAAGAGATCTCATGGTTTGCTTAAAGAATAGTTTTCAGCTAATACCAAAGCTGATATTATAGAAGTGCACTTTGCCGTCATATTGCAATTCTCTTTTCTCCAAATATGATACCATTCAAATGGCCAGCTGCCTCCAAGGAATGTATTTGCACAAACAACAGTTAAGACTGAAAAATAGGAACAGGCCATTCAATCTCTCAAGCTGCTTTGCTATTTAATGAGATCGTGGCTGATTTGACATTCCTCGCATTCCACTTTCCTGCCCTTTCCCAGCACCTCTGTATTCTTCTATTGATTAAGAATGCCTCAGTCTTAAATGCACAAGAGGACTGTGCCCCATAGCTGTCTGTGGCAAGGAGTTCCAAAGAGATTGAACCCTTTGAAGAAGTTCTTCCTCATCTTAGTCTTAAATTGATACCTCTTTATTCTGAGACTATGCCCTCTGGTCCTAGGCTTTCTCATGTGGCGAAACTTCCTCTCAACATTTACCCTGTCGGGCCTCTACAGAATCTTTCAAACTTCAATGAGTAGAATCCCAAATGGTTTGCCTTTGCCCACAAAATAATCTATCCATGCTGGGGACCATCCTAGTGAACCTTCTCTAAAGTGCCCCCAGTGAAATTATATATTTTGTTAAATGAGGGGATCTGTGAAAATGAGAAATGCTGGGTTTAGGATTGAGACTTAGGATTTTTCTCATTCCACTGAAAATGGCAAACAATGGAGGAGCTCTGTTGGCACACATCTTGACTGCATCTGTTTTATTGATATCTTTAGTTATGACTTCGAAGGGACAACAAAGTTAATCCTGTAAACAGAATATAATTTATGAAGTGGGATATTTTCAGTAGTTTAGTCCTAACTATTTTCTGATCTAATCCAATGGAAGTTTAAATGGATTGAGGTACATTAGTATCTGTATATTTGCCTCTTTGAACAGAGAAAATGTAATTTATATGGTAGCTTAGTTTACCATGTGCCTCTGGAAATGGTAAGATTAAATCTTTTTTGGCTGCACAAAGCAATTGTGTGATTTGAAATGTAGTTTTTGGGGACCTCTTCAAAAATCTTCCGTGGGCAATATTTCATTGAATTTTGTTGTCAAGCACGTTATAATGTGATTGGATCAATGATTTGAAAAGAGGCAGCCTATTTCTTGTCAGAATTAATGTTATACTATGAGGAGTTTGCTTATCAGAAATGAGCAATTAAAAAAAATCCTGTCCTTTGAGATAGCAGTGCAGTGATTTGAACACTTGAACATCTGTAGGATCTCTCCAAGCCCCACAACATCCTCATTTAGAACTATATCACCACTCCTGTTAATGCTAAATCCTGAAACTTTTCCTAAAGCAGCTGTGTGGGTCAACCTATGATATTTGGCCTAAAGTGGCTTGATATCTCCTTGAGGGCAATAATATCGAATCCTGCTAATGATATTCACAATTCACAAGTAAACTCCTTATTTATACTAAGTTGTTGGAATTCTTCAATTACAATGAGAAAGCCCTGGCAAGAGAATAAGTAATGTTTGATCTGCGCAGGGAAAAGGGCAGGTTATACTTTGAGTGTCCTTTCAAACAGTTATTTCACAAGTCAGTTAACTATGGCTAACTAAAGAAGTTGAGATTATTAAGTTGAAAGACACAAATAAGGAGGCAAAAGTCAGTGATAACTTCAAAAACTGGGATAAATTCAGAATCCAGCAAAGGAGGGCTAAAAAGATAATGCAGGGAAAACTAATGAGTATAAAATCTGTTAAGAGCTTCTTTAAATGTAAAAAAGAAAGTGAGAGGCCAAGGTGACTATCGACTCATCAAAAGATAAATCTGGGGAGGCAGTTATGAGGAACAAGGAACCGACAGAGGGTTTAAACACGTTTTGCATCAGTCTTGCCAGTAGTGTGGTGTAACCTACCCCAACAGCCTCCGGTGTAATGTGTGCCCACTGTCACTGCTGCACACATCAGATTGGTCTTTCTGGGAGTCGACTCAAGGAAAGTGTCGGGCCTCGATGGAGTCCCTGGATGAGCATGTAGATCCCGTGTGGACCAACTAGTGGAGATATTCACTAACGTTTTCAACCACCCCTCCTACAAGCTGAAGTCCCTACCTACTTCAAGAAGACCACCATCATCTCAGTACCTAAGAAAACACGTGATGTGCCTTAATGACTACCGCCCAGTGGCTTTGATCTCCACAATCATGAAGTACTTAAAGAGGCTGGTCACAGCCCACATCAACTCCAATCCTCCAGCCTGACTCGATCCCTGACAATTTGCCTAATGACACAAGTTCACAGTGGATGCTATTTTCTTAGCCTGCACTCAACCCTGGAACATTTGGATGACAAGGACACCGTCAGACTCCTGTTCATCAACTGCAGCTCTGTCTTCAACATCATTCTTCCCTCCAGACTGATCTCAAAACTTAGTGACCTTAGTCTCGGTTCCGCCCTCTTCAACTGGATTCTCAGCTTTCTGACCCATAGGGTGCAATCGGTGAAGGCAGGTAACTGCACCTCCTGCACAATAACACTCAACACTGGAACCCCCAAGGATGCGTCCTTAGGTCCCTATTTTACTCCCTGTACAACCATAACTGTGTTGCCAAATCCTGAACAAATCCCGTCTAAACGTTCACTGTAAGATGGGTACTAACAACAACAAGTCAAAATACAGCAAGGTGACGGAGGGCTAGGTGATGTAGTGTAGTGCAAACAACCTCGCTCTCAATATTGACAGAACTAAAGAACTGATCATTCCTTTCAGAAAGAAAGGAGAACACGTCCCCATCTACATCAACAGAGCTGAGGTCGAGAGGGTGGAGAGTATAAAGTTCCGAGGAATGATGATAACCAACAACCTGTCCTGGACTTCTCACATGGGTGTGATGGTCAAGAAGGCACAACAATGCCTCCTCTTCCTTAGGCAGCTCTGAAAATTTGGCATGTTCATAAGGATTGTCACTAACTTACAGATGCACTATTTGAAAGTGTATTGTCCAGGTGGATAACTGCTGTGCCCAGGACTGTAAGAAAGTACAGAAGGATTTGAGCATAGCCCAGACCATCGTGGAAGCCAACCTTCCATCCATGGACTCCATTTACAAGGCTCATTGCCACAGAAAGACTGCCACCATCACCAAAGACACGTTGCACTCCGGTAATGCTCTCCTACAACCTTTTCCTTTGGGCAGAATATACAGACATTTGACCATGTGCACCAGCAGGTTCAGGGACAGCTTCTCAGCTGTTATTAGACTGAATAGATTCTCTTATTTTAAGTAGTGCTGATCTTGTCTAGTGCATACCTTGTGCGACATCACCTGTACGTCTTTGCTTGCTATAATCTGCCTGTACTGCTTGGAGGTAAAATTTTCATTGTGCTTAGGTATATGTGACAATAAATAAATCAAACCTTTAAGTTGGAAGATGCCATGAGCACTCCATTAATACTAAAGCATATGGGGCAGGAATTAAGTTCCATCACTAGATAAGTAGTGGATGTGAGTTTCCTGTTCTTGGCATCAGGGTAGCCCACAAACCCACCGACACTAAAACAGCAGCTAATGAACTTAAAAGACCCTATACAGACAACAAATAAAACGAACGTCATCTACAAAATACCTTGCAAGAACTGTGACAAACACTACATTGGACAAACTGGCAGAAAGCTAGCCACCAGGATACATGAACATCAACTAGCCACAAAACGACATGACCCACTATCACTTGTATCCTTACATACAGATGAGGAAGGACACCACTTTGATTGGGACAACACATCCATCCTAGGACAAGCCAAACAGAGAGACACACGAGAATTCCTAGAAGCATGGCATTCCAACCGGAACTCTATCAACAAACACATTGGCTCCAAATCAATCTACCATCCTCTGAGAAAAAGAACAGGAAATGACATCACCAACCCAAGGAAACCTAACCTGATAAATAGAAAGCGGGACATAACACAGTGCTTTGTCGGAGGCTCACTGATGATGTTACTTAGAATGGTGATGAAACATCTGGGAACAAACCTTACAGCTCAGTGAACCAGCTTACATCCGGAACAAAATAAAGACCCACTCTCTTGTGGACCGAGAGGAGGAGAGTGCTGTCTTGGAGGTGAAAGGAGGACGTCAGGTTGGCTGTGCACCCTTGCGACCAGTGGATCTTAATGCTGGCTTCGGCCTAACGCTGGTTCAGGGAGCAGCCAACCTGCAACGATGGCTGCGGCAAGTGCTCGTGCCCCAGGTCAGGGGGTCCGGAACACCATCCGTGTTTCTGTAAAGAAGGTGGATGAAGGTGCACCTGTGGACCGCACTTTCTTCGTGAAGAGGGTCCTGTTGGACTGTTGTGGGTTCGCTGCTGCGGACATTTACTGCCTGCAGGATTTCCCCGGAGGAGGTTTTTACGACATGACCTTTCAGGAGTGCCAAGCTTTGCGAGCGCTTCCTGGAGGTTTTCAAGGAGAAAGGAGGTGAGGGCCCCTCTCTGTATTGACCGCTGTCCCGCTGTTTGTGATGCCAGCACAGAGGAGCCGTATGGTGACTGTACATATGTACAAGCCGCATGTGCCAGCAGTTGATGTCCTGACCTTCCTCGGAAGGTATGTGAAGGTGGAAGGGGACCTAACTGACATCATGGACCCCTTTGGCATCTGGACGAGATGCCAAAGGGGTCCATGATGTCAGTTAGGTCAGTCAGGTCAAGGTGACACTGAGGATGGGCGCGGACGGGAATGTCGTACACCCACCGTCCAGCTTCGCGATCGGCGGGAGCAGGGGCTACCTGACCTATGCAGGGCAACCTAAAGTCTGCCATGCCTGTGGTAGGTCAGGTCACGTGGCAGCCGACTGCAAAGCCACCATCTGCAGGGAGGAGGGACACCTTGCAAAAGATTGCCCCCAAGAGAAAAGCTGCAACCTTTGCGGGGAAGCGGGCCACCTCTATAGGGCATGCCCGCGGCGGGGGACCACCTACGCCCAGGTCGCCGGCAGGGGCAATGCGGGGCCAGCCCCCCCGGAGGAGGGGAAGGCAACAGGGCCCAGCAAGGACCCCACTAATGTGCAGGAGGGCCCAGCCCCACAGGATGGGCCCGAGGCCAGCAAAGCACCCCTGCAGGCTCCAATTCCCCCCCCCCCGACAACCCGGTGTCAATGGAGGCGGCGACAGGCGACCCAGGGGAGTGGACAACAGTCTGGAAAGCAAGGAGGAAGGTGCGTCGACGGGCCCAGGAACCGCAACCATCAGGCGGGAAGAGGCAGCTACGGGGGGCTATAAGAGCTCCTCTGACGAGGGGGATTCGGAGAGGGCCCACCCGAAACAGAAGTTAAAGATCTCTAGGGGGAAGGAAAGCAGCACCCCGCTTCCAGGTGACAGGAGGCGTCCTGAGGCTCCCTCCGACACAGTGCTGGAGCACTGGAGGGCCCCCCGGGACTTACAGGCGGGAAGGAAGAAACAGCGCGTCCCCAGCCTGACCCGGAGCCGGACCCTCCTGCCTCCGCACCCCTGACGGGGGGATGCCGGAAGGCAGCACCGTCGGTTTCCTGAGCCCAGAGAGCGTCCAGCAGTTAGCCCGGACAATGGGCATGCAGGGACAGATGGAGGGGCTGGACCTTGGACTTGGGGAGGGTACTGCGGTCACTGCCCACAATGGGGGTACGAGTTGCGAGCATTAATGTTGCCAGCGTCAAGTCAACCGCAAGATGTGTGTCCACGTTGGCCTACCTGACCACCATCAAGGCGGACCTACTGTTTCTGCAGGAGTGCGGGATACCGCACCTCGGCAGGTACGGGAAATGGTCCGGCACCTGGACCTGTGGGCCTTCGATCTGGTCGGGGGGTAACAACTGTCGCTCCTCGGGCCTGGCTATTCTGCTGCGGGCGCGCAACTTCACCATCTCTCAAGTTCAGGAGGTGGTGGGGGGGCACCTCCTAGTGGCTGACATCACCTATGGGAACGCTCCCCTGAGGCTGATCAACGTGTACGCCCCAGCGGTACGGAGTGAGCGGTTGGCCGTCCTGCAGCGGCTTCCACCCCTGCTGGCTACGTCCAGGCCGGTCATCCTAGGCGGAGACTTCAACTGCATCATTGATGCAGATGGAAGATCCGGCGTGGGGACAGCGCGTGGGGGGAGTCAACTGGATGTCACGTCCAGATTCCTGATGGGCACGGTGAAGGACGCCAAGCTGCTCGACGTCTTCAGCACCCCTGCAGACGGTGCGCAGCAGAGGTACACCTGGTTGCGGCCAGACGGGTCTATCCGCTCAAGGATAGACTTCCTGTTTGTGTCAAGGACGTTCTCGGTCAGGTCCACCGGCGTCGAGCCGGTGTTCTTCTCTGACCACTGCCTCCTGCTGGCCGACTGTCACTTACAGGATGACCAGCCGGCCGGCAAGGGGACGTGGAAGCTCAACACGACTCTGTTGATCCCAGAGAACGTCGAGGAGCTTAAGAGGGAGTACACCGGTTGGAGACCCGTGAAACCCCTCTTTGAGTTTCCCAGCGACTGGTGGGAGACAGTGAAGGAGAACATCAAGAGGTTCTTTGTCCTCAAGGGTGTTCAGAAGGCAAGAGAGAGGCGGGGAAAGCTGTCGCGACTCCAGAAAAGGGTGCAGAACCTGCTCCTTCTGCAGTTGATGGGGGTCGATGTCACGGAGGACCTCCGTGAGGTGAGGGGCCAGCAAGCCTCGCTCTTCGCCGCGGAGGCCTCCCGGATAATCTTCCGGTCCAGGGTCTGCTCCGTGGAGCAGGACGAGACGTGCTCGCGTTTCTTCTTTCAGATGGTGCACAAAGAGAGCTCTGTGCTTAGCCGGCTGAAGGAGGACGACGGCTCGGTGATGTCGTCTCGGCCCGACATTTTGAGGATCAGCAGATCCTTCTATGCCGGACTGTACGACATGAAGCCCACGGACAGCACGGCCTCCAAGTCGTTCCTGTCGTCTATCACGGAGGTCTTAGACGACAGCACGAGGGACTGGCTGGACCGGCCGATATCCCTGGACGAGCTGACCAGAGCCCTCAAGTCCTTGGAGAGGAATAGGACTCCCGGAAGTGACGGCTTACCGGTCGAGCTGTATTCCGTTCTGTGGGGCCTGGTCGGCCAGGACCTGCTGGAGGTGTACGATAGTGTGCTTAGGGCAGGGGAAATGTGCAAGTCCATGAGGAAGGGCATCATCACCCTCATTTACAAGAGGAAGGGGGAGAGGGAAGAAATTAAGAATTGGCGTCCCATTTCACTTTTGAACGTGGACTACAAAATCCTGGCCAAGGTCATAGCCAACCGGGTCAGGTCTGTCCTGGAGTCAGTGATTCACCCTGACCAAACCTGTGCTGTGCCAGGCAGGAAGATCGCTGAGAACCTCGCGCTCATCAGGGATACGATCGCCTACGTACAGGACAGGCGGGTGGACACCTGCCTCGTCAGCCTGGACCAGGAGAAGGCCTTCGACAGGGTCTCTCATGCTTACATGAGGGACGTCCTCTCCAAATTGGGGTTCGGGGAGGGCATCCGCAATTGGATCCGGCTGCTCTACGCCAACATCGTTAGCGCAGTCTCGATCAATGGTGGGAATCAGACAGTTTTCCTGTTAGATCTGAAGTCAGTCAGGGCTGCCCGCTCTCTCCTGCCTTGTTCGTGTGCTGTGTGGAGCCCTTCGCCACCTCCATCAGGAAGGACGTGAGCCTGAAGGGCGTGACTATCCCAGGCAGCGGAGGCCTTCAGGTCAAGACCTCCCTGTACATGGACGATGTCACCGTCTTCTGCACTGATCGTCGGTCGGTGAGTAGACTATTGGACATCTGCGGCCAGTTTGAACTGGCCTCGGGTGCCAAAGTCAATAGGGGTAAGAGCGAGGTCATGTTCTTCGGGAACTGGGATGACCGCTCCTTCATCCCCTTCACCGTCAGGACAGACTACCTGAAGGTGCTGGGTGTTTGGTTTGGTGGAGCTGGGGCGTGCACTAAGACTTGGGAGGAGCGTATCACCAAATTGAAGCAGAAGCTGGGCAGGTGGACGCTCCGTTCCCCCTCCATCGCGGGTAAGAACCTGGTTGTCAGGTGCGAGGGGCTTTCGGTACTGTTATATGTGGCGCAGGCCTGGCCTATTCCCTGGACCTGCGCCGCTGCAGTCACCCGGGCCATCTTCCACTTCATTTGGGGGTCGAGGATGGACCGGGTCCGCAGGGACACCATGTACAAAGACCTGGGAAATGGGGGAAAGGGCGTACCGAACGCCACCCTCGCCCTGACGGCTACCTTTGTGTGCGGCTGCATCAAGCTGTGCGTAGATCCTCAGTACGCAAACACCAAGTGTCACTACTTACTGAGGTTCTACCTGTTCCTGGTGTTGTGAAGGATGGGCCTGGCCTCGTCGCCGTGGAATGCTCCGAGTAGTTGGACCGTTCCGTACCACCTGTCCTTCGTGGAGAAATTTTTGAAAGGAAACACCTTTGACCACAAGGCCGTCAGGCAGTGGTCAGTACGTAGTATCCTCGGGACCTTTCGGGAAAAGGAGAGGGTGGATCCCGTCGTGTGGTTCCCCACGCAGACTGCCAAAGTCGTTTGGCAGAATGCCTCATCGCCAGAACTTTCAAACAAGCACAAGGACATTGCTTGGCTGGCGGTGAGAGGGGCTCTGCCAGTGAGATCCTTTATGCATGCCCGGAATCTCTGCGCCACCGCACGCTGCCCTCGAGGTGGCTGCGGGGGGGACGAGACTGTTGATCACCTCCTTCTGGAGTGCGCCTATGCGCAGGAGGTCTGGAGGGGGATGCAGTGGTATTTGTCGAGGTTCGTCCCGAGCAGCTCCGTGACGCGGGACTCCGTGCTCTACGGGCTGTTTCCGGGGACGCACACCGAGACCAACATCAACTGTGCCTGGAGGACCATCAATACGGTGAAAGATGCTCTTTGGTCTGCCCGCAACTTGCTGGTCTGCCAGCTGAAAGAACTGACCCCGACCGAGTGTTGCAGACTGGCGCACTCCAAGGTCCAGGACTACGTGCTGAGGGACGCGCTAAAGCTTGGGGCAGCCGCCGCCAAGGCACAGTGGGAAAAGACCACCATATGAACCCCCTCGTCCAGAATAGGAAAAAGAACCCTATCTGGTAACTGGGCCCAGCTGGCGCCTTCCCCAACTGGTCAGGGGGCCAACTGGGACTGTGCGGGGTGACGACTGCCGGGGTGGTTTCTTTGCTTTGTTTTTTTTCCTCTGTTTTGTTTTTTCCTTTAGTTGGTGTACGTACCCCCTGGGTAACCCGGAGTGGCTTGCATGACTGGGTAGGTGTATAAAGGTTTTATTTTTTGTACATTCTATGAATAAAGTATATTTTTTCAAATAAAAAAAAGGTGATGAAACGTCTGAAAACAAACCTTCCAGCTCAGCGAACAAACTCACATCCAGAACCTCAACCTGAGCTACACATCTTCTCAAAACTCGCTAGATAAGTAGTATTAGTCTTATTAGTTTGTCTAAAGATAGAAGTCATCTAGCCCTGCTAGCTTGAATCCAAGGATGCTAAAAGAAATAGTGGATGCATTGCTTGTAATTTTCCAAAAGGATGCTTGGATTCTGGATAAGTACAAGAGGTTTGGAAAACTGCCAATGTGAAACTCCTATCCAGATAGGGAGGGAGGAAAAAGTAATTAACCACAGGCCAATTAGCCTAACATACATTGTTGGAAAATAATAATTGATACCAATTATAGTAGTTGCAGATCTTTTGGAAAATCATAGTCTAATCAAGCAGAGTCAGAGTGGCTTTAAGAAAGGGAAGTTGTCTGGCTGGTTTATTAGTGGCTGAGACTTCCTTGAAAAAGAGTGAATCATGGGGAACCAGTAGATATGTTGTATTTGGACTTCCAGAAGGCATTTTGCCAAGGCACCTGACAAAAGGTTACGCCATACCAAAATAATCCTGCTTTGTTGGAGGTAGTATATTGATAGGGATAGAAAATTTCCTAATTGGCAGAAAACAGGAGTTAAGGGGTTTTTTTTGGGTTGGTGACCTGTGACTCGTAGGGTTCCATGGGGATCAAAGCTGGGAGCACAACTGTTTACAACTTGTGTATTAGTGATTTGGAGGAAAGGAGCAAATGTACTGTAGCCAAATTTTCAGATGACACATCAGGAACAGGATTATGCCATTCAGCTCCTCGGACCTGTTCTACTGTTCTGTGAGATCATGGCTGATCTGTGGCCTAACTCTGTACACCTGCTTTTGACCCATGTCCCTCAATTTGTTAGGCAAGTTATTAAGGGATATCAGGAAAGCAGACAGGAGCAATGTTAGATCAGCCATGATCCAGTGTAATAGTGGAGTGGGCTTGAATGACCAACTCCTATTCCCATTTCTTGTAGCTTTAATCGTTAATTTTGTCTGTTTAGTGGAGTTTGGAGTTGAAAGATTATTCTTAAGTTTGGGGAATGTGGATTATTTATCAGCACAATGAACAGTTTTATTTAGATTTTTCTTCCTTCAGAAGCAATTCTCCATTTTAAAGTGTCAGTTGGCCCAAAATCACCAACCTTCTGTGGAAGTCCATATAGCCTGAACAATTGAGTGGTCTGTACTTATATTAGTTGTCCAAATTGAGTTCATTTGAGCCATGCCTGCTTCTTTTTAAAGCTGTATAATATGTCTCCCTCTCTTGGGCAAAAATGCAATTTAAACTCAGGATCATATTGAACTAACTCTTTTTGAGTTAGTCCTTTAGGAGCAAGGACATGGTGGTAGGCTCAACTGAACTGCATGCAATATTGATTTGTAACCCAAAACTCCTCAATACCCTTAGGCTGCAGTTACTACATACTGACCTGATTTTTTTTGTGTGTGGTAAATGATCACACCCATGTACATTTTCCATTGGTCTCTGAAGAGCCCATCTTTGCCAAGATAGTATACAGCAATATTATTTAAGTTGTGGCTAAGGTGGATGTTATGTAGTTTCATAAGACAAAGCTTTTAAAAGAGAGTGAAGAGGTTTGATGGTTCATGAATCTTCAATTGTCAGCTTGTTGCCAATGTTTTTGCAGTGCTCAAGTAGTCCATTTTAGGCAGCCCATCTATACCTCTACCGATTTCCATTCTTTCATGCTAAGTCTCTATTGTCCGTTGAAATAATGAAGCTGTTTGAGGATAGCACCGTTGATTTGTAATTATGACTTGACGTGTCTGACGTTTTAATGAAGGGGAAAATTTAATCGTGTGGAATTCATGGGACTCAAACTAGGAATAAGCTATACAGCCCTTCAATCCAGCTCACCATTCAACGGAATCATGGCTGATCCTCCTATAATTATGCTGTATTTCTGCTTTCTCCCCGTTCACCTTGATTCCTTAAAATCTTTTTTTCTAAAAAAGATAATCTTGGGTATATTCAGTGACTTTACCACCAAAGGCAATGGAGGCCGAGAATTCCACAGGTTTACTATCTTTTGAGTGAAGTCACTTTTCCTCATCTCTGCTGTAATTTGGCTACCCTGTTTTCTGAGACTGTCACTTGGTTATAGATTCCCAAAACCAGGGAAAGCATTCCCCCCTGCATTTTGTATGTCCAGCCCTGTTAGCATTTTCTGTGTTTCAATCTGATACATTCTAATCCTTCTAAGCTTTAGTGAATACAGGCCAGCTGAACCAATATCTCCTTTATAGGACAGATCTGCCATCTTGGTATCAGGTTAGTGAATCTCCATTTTGTTCCTTCTATGGCAAGTATATCCTTTTTTAAGATAGGGCACTGCATGCAGTTTTAAACCTAGATGTGGTCCCAGCAAGGCCCTGTATAACTGCTCTAAGGCATGCTGTCTTCTGAACTCAAATCCCCTTGTAGTGAAGGCCAACTATTTGCCTTTGTAATTACTTTGCTATATCTGCCTAGCTACTTAATTGACTGGTCCTTTATACATCCACCCGTCCTGATATGTCACCAACTAAATCTGTTTTTTTTTGTACAACAGTATATCACTTCACATTTAGCACAAGACATTGGTGGAGCCATTTTTTTTAAGTACTCAGTATGATTCTGATCAACCTGCTATAGGAAGGATGTTGTAAAACTAGAAAGAGTATTGAAAAAAGTTTACAAGAATGTTACCAAGACTAGAGGGTTTTAGTTATAAGGAGAGGCTTTGTAGGCTGGGACTTCTTTTTTCGCCTCAAGTGTCAGAGGCTGAGGGGTGATCTTTTAGATGTTTAGAAAATCATGGAGGGCATAGAGCAGTTGAATAGCAAAAGTCATCTAAGGATGGGAAAGTTCAAAACTAGATGGCATGGGTTTAAGTTGAGGGGAAAGATTTAAAAGGTAACTGTGGGGCAACTTTTTCAGAGGGTGGTATGTATGTGGGATAAGCTGCTAGAGGAAGTGGTAGAGGCAGATACAATTACAACACTCAACATGTTTGAATAGGAATGGCTCAGAGCGCTATGGATCAAACAAAGGCAAATGGCATCAGTTCAATTTTAAAATAGCTGGTGGGCATGACTGAGTTGGTCTGAATGATCTGTTTCCATGCTGTATGACTATGAATCTGCTGTGTCTTCACCTAATCACTCAACTTTTCTTAATGATCTTGAAGCCTCCTTGTTGACTCCTCACAACTCTTGAGCTTTCCCAGGTTTATATCATCAGCAGACTTGGAAATGTTGCATTTGGTTATCTCATCTGGATCATTTTATGTATATTGTGAATAGTTGGTGACCAATCACTGATCCTTGCCACTCAGAAAAGATCCGTTAAACCCCACTGTATCCTGTCAATCGACTAATTCTTGATCAGTATTATTGTTGTCTCCTATTCCACGTGCTTTCACTTTGCCCACTTGTGAGGGACGTTCTCAAAAGTCTTCTGAAAACCTAAATACACAACATCCAATGGTGTTTCATCTATTCTACTAGTTAGATTATCAAAAACTCCAGTAGATTTGCTAAGCGTGATTTTCTCCTTTATAATTCCATGCTGGTTTTGTCCAGTCCTGTTCATACTTTCCAGACGTTCTGGCTTTACAGGTAAAGCTTGCTAATGGACAAAAGGCAGACCATACAGATTTTTAAAAAAACATGGCTAATGGACAGGATGTTATCTGTGATTACCATTTGTTTTTGTTCTGGAGAGATATACAGTGATATTCCAGGGTAGGTTTTAGGACTGTTTATTTTCTTGTTGCCCTCATTAACTACCTGTTATTTTCATACAGAGTATAATTTTAAGAAATTGCAGATGTGAAACTCAGGATTGTAGAAAACATTAAGTATGGGAACCAATTTTGGGGGGAATGCTGACTCTCCTGGGTGGAGGAGATTTAGATAGAAAAGCGAAATGAAACATTTTGGTGCTAATGTGTCAAATGAGCAACTTTAAAGAGGAACAGAGTTGTGGGAGTGTATGTCCTCTGAAGGATTTGAGTAAAAAAGGAAATTATGCAAAACCTTTTGAAAGCAATGGTTCATCTTCATGTAGGGCCTTGATTTCAGTTTTAAGCACTACGTGGTAGGGGGATACCAAGACTTTAGAAAGTTGCACTGATGATTTTTAAGAATAGTGTCACAGATGCGTGGACTTTTTTTTGTGGATTCTACATATTGACAAGGTAGGATAACTTGCATTTTGAGTGTGGAAGTCAGTGTCTCAGCTTGAGATTAATGAGTGGAAATGGAGTCAAAATAGTCTCATTGAAAGACAGGGATGTTGTAAACAATGCAGGCTCAGGCTGTGTCTGGGGAGTTTCCATTGTGTATGTTTCTCTTAGCTCTATGCAGATTTTGAAAGTTGATCTATCAGTGATGATCTAACATGGAATACTGATGCTGTCATATCATAGAAAGGTATTGTACATTGTATTTTGAACACTGAATCAAAATTGAATTGCATTGTTCAGGTATACCTTGTTTGAAGAGCCATTCATTTATCTAACTACTTCTCTGCTTTCTTACACAGCTGTTGTGAAGTTGCCATGTCGACGGAAAAGCTGACAACTAAAGACTACAATGATTATAGTTCCACAGAAAACAGCCCAGGCCATGACCACTTGAGTTCTTCACCTGATATTTCTTCAAGATCGTCTGATAACTTTGAAAATTATCAGCGTCTAAATGAAAGAACTGGCACAACGTAAGTGCTTTAAAGTTTTGAAGTAAATTTACTGTTTTTTTTAATGTATGGTTTCAGTTGAAAGTCATTTTAGTCAAAGTGGACTATAAGTTGCTCACTGATTAGGGAGGGAAGAATGGTGCTGAGTAACTACACCTTAGCGAGATTGAGCAGGCAGAGCCTTTTTGATGACTTTAGCTGGTACCAGAATTGCATCTGCCTTGTTGGTGTTACTCTGTATTGCAAACCAGCCTCCAACCAACTGTAGTAAACAATCCCAACTGAGTTTGCTGCTAATGTGCCTTTAAAACACTAAATTGCTTCACAATTGACCTATTTTGTTCTCTGTTCCATACTTTGAGGATCTATAAAACATCATTTAAGAACCTTTTTAGAATCAGAGATAATCTTCAAGTTTTGGTTTAGAGAAGGACATGGTTAATTGTTTAGAAGTCGGAGTGGTCTACTGTAAATTTGAGCATAGTGATTGGTCTTTGGTGCAATCAAGCCTAGATTCAGCTCAACTGTCATTGCTGTTTTTGAAAAATACATTTAGAAATAGTGAACAGAAGAATTTGCGCAGCACAAATTTGGAGTTCTCTACTGTTGTACTGTCGAATCTGGTGTTTTGTTAGAATTGGCAAAGAACCAAACAAGTGCAATTTTTAAATTCTGCTTTAAATTTCTGGATCAGAAATACGTTTAGGACTGAGCTATAGGATCATTGTATGTTAACCTGTGTGAGGTGTATTAATCTCTGTTTATATTTCAGGCCTATTGAGACACTAATTCACTTGTTGAAAGGCAACATAGGAACAGGGCTCCTCAGCCTCCCACTGGCAGTGAAGAATGCGGGTATTGTGGTGAGATACTATTTTATTGTTTACTGGTACTGTACAGGGCTCTTTTAGAAATTTTTGGGGAAGTGGATATATTTTCTCCTCACAGTCAGCAGTCAGCCTCTTTTATTCTCAAAATAACTGACATATGCTTCTACAAACAGCCATCACCCGAAAGAAACCTTGCGCAGACTGATAATGCCAAGGCCATTGCATTTTCATTGTATATTTTAACCAGACTGTTAGAATATTATTTTCCGTATCTTTGATCTCAATCTCAGATTTAAATGTAGCAATTACCAGTGCTCATTAAGAATAGGATCCAGTGCAATTTTTAGAAGTATTATCGCTCATTAACTTACAGCTCTTAGTAAGACTTTTCTCATTCAATTTACAAGAAAATTAATTATCTTGAAATCAAAACACTGCAGATTTTGGAAATCTGAAACAAAGTTCTGAAGAAACTCAGCTAGTCTGTCAGCATCTGTGAAGAGAGAAAGGTGGTTGACTTTATAAATCCAGTATGAGTCTTTCAAAACTGAGTCATTTTGGACTTGTAACATTAACATTTTCTCTCTCTAATTGCAGAGGCTTCCAGACTAACTGAGTTTCCCTATAATTTCTGACTTTGAATTCATTACCCATTTGCAGATTTTTTTTTTCTGGATACCAGTTAATTGAATATGACACTTCTGCAATTGGTTTAAATCTGTTCTGTCTTTGTAGCCTCCCTCTTCTCTACCTCTTGCCACCTTTCTCTCATCCACCTCCTTGCTGTCATTGTTTCCCTTGTGTCCATCCTGCCTTGCCCTGTCTCCATGTGCTCAAATCTACTATACCAGACCTTTAACAGAAACCTTTTGAGAATATAAATATTTTCCATCTCCATTACCTATGCCCATACTTTCAATTAGTTCTTCAATGAACTCAATTAGCTTGGTCAAGTATAGCCTTCCATTTTGAAAACTACTGACTTTTTTTTAATATTTCTAATTTCCAGATATTTTATCGATCACACATAGGTACAAAAGATAATGAAATCTTCACTAATGTTAAACTAACTAATATTTTTGTCTCTAAAATACTGTTTCCATAATCCTTGATAATTTAATCCATAGTTCCTCTTTGGTTTCTTATTTTTTCTAACATCTCATTCCTTATCTCCTCCATTATGTTGGCACTTAAATATTTGTCTGTCTTGTATGATATTTCTCTCCATTTTTATCTAAAGATACATTTCTTGAACACTTTTGGCAGTTTTCTAATATTTCTGTAGCTGTACGCTTTTTCTATCTCTTTGTGCCAGTTTATTTTTCCAATTTCCATTCCCTTTGCCCAGAAATTTAGCTTTCCCTTTCCAGTCTTGATCTTAATCTTGCAACATCTCAAGCTCATTGTGACTATACCCGGTCAGGTGAGGTGTCACAACTTAATGTGAGCTTTGTGGATGTTGGTGTGACATTTGGTATCGGTGTCATTAAAATATGTGATGGGTGACAGCTAAATGCTGGAGATGGTCAGTTGACATTTTATTCATAGAATAAACCAAGCTATTTACCTTTCACAGAACTTTAAGATTTCAAAAACACATGAAAATAGAATCCCACGTATCCTAATGCCATCACTTTTACAATACTCAAATACTAGAGGGTTCCCTTATCACATCTATAAGTATGGCTTAATAGTTTCTTTAAGATAAATGGTATTAAATGAATCAAAACCTTGTATCACACTTGTTTATCAAAACCGTTGAACTGCTGCAAAAGTAAATGGTGGGGTATCAAAGAAATGTGGTACTCATGAGCAGGTGTCCCCTTTAATTCCCTCAGCCATTAGAACTTGTAATTGGTTCGGTTTAGAACTAGTGTTGAGCAGTGTTAGGCTTTACTGTTCCATCTTTTTGCTCTCCTTCTATTGGTCCTCCAGTTGTGACCTGTAAAATGCTTGGTTGATACTTCATGAAAAAGAGTGCATGATCAAAAATATCATGGTATTTGAATGTGGAACGGAGGCTAATGTATAATTTCAAGTTTTAATTCCCTTTTTCATTTATCCACAGCTTGGTCCAATCAGCCTCATTATTATGGGAGTGGTGGCTGTACATTGTATGCGTTTGCTGGTCAAATGCAGTCATTATCTTTCTGCTAAGTAAGTTATAATTCTGCTAATATTTTCTCCAGTGAGCATGTGTACACCTACAGTGTTTCATTTTTCATTTCATTCATTTTCACTTTTTATAAAGTCCTAAATGTCTCAATTTATTTGGGGATTTAAAATAAATGATTGTCAGTTGGTAAATGTTTTGAAATCTAAAATTTTTTTTATGTAGAGCCTATTAAAAACTTTCCCATAAGTGCACAATGTAGCTGTCTTTCTCACTTTGGATCGCAAATTCTAAATGAACTAAAAAATATAATTCCAAATAGCACTGTTTAATATACAGCTACACACGGCGCAGTGGCTCAGTGGTTAGCAACGTTGCCTCACAGCATCAGGGACCCGTGTTCAATTCCACCCTTGGACGACTGTCTGTATGTGCAGAGTTTGTATGTTTTCCCCTTGTCTGCATGGGTTTCTGCTGGGTGCTCCAGTTTCCTCCCACAGTCCAAAGATGTGCAAGTTCAGTGGTTTGTCTTTGCTAAATTACCCATAGTGTTCAAGAACATGCAGGTCAGCCATGGGAAATGTAGGGTGACAGGGATAGGGTAGGATGATAGGTCTGAGTCTGGGTAGAATGCTGTTTGGAGGGTCGGTGTGGACTTGTTGGGCCAAATGGCCTGTTTCCACACTGTAGGGATTCTAGTCTATAAATTTTATCTTTATCTTCGACTGTACCTTCAGCCATCTGGACATGGTAATCCTTAGGTTAAACCACCACCGGTTCTTTCTGAAATGAAAGAGCAGCCCTGTAGTATAGTAGGACTATGGTGACTTTACCTTTACACAGTTACACTTTCATTAGTCAACAGTGGATGAAATGAATGCTTAATAATGATGTGTTGGTCAACTGAACTGATTTATTTTTTTCCTCTCTGGATAATTGGTTATTCTAATAATGAGGAGGATGATCTCAGAATACAGTCTGATATTGATCAGCTGGTAAATTGAGCAGAGCACAGGCAGATGGAATTTAATCCTAATAAGTGTGAGGTGATGCATTTTGCGAGATCTTATAATGAACGGTGGGACCCTAGGGACTAAGGAACAAAAGGACCTTGATGTACAAGTCTATAGATCCCCGATGGTGTTAACGTGGTGGCCGAAAAGGAATACAGGTTGTTTGTCTTCATTAGCTGGGATGTAGAATATAGGAGCAAGGACGTCTTTTTACAACTTAATGAAAAATTTGATTAGACCACAAAATGGAATACTGTCTGCAGATCTAGTTGCCACACATTCAGAAGGATATGATTGCACTGGAGAGGGTGCAGTAGAGATTCACCAGGAGTGGGATGTCTCAGTTATGAGCAGAGACTAAATAGGCTGCGTTTGTTTTCCTTGGAGTAGAGCAAGCGAAGGAGAGATCGGATTGATGTATGCAAAATGATGAGACACATAATCAGAGTAAATCATAAGAATCTCTTTCCCATGACAGATCCCTCTTTCTACCTGGAGTTTGGTAGAAATATGGAACACGCTTTGAGAGGTTGGTACATTCGCAACATTTTGAACATCTAGATGACGACTTAAAAAAAAAGGACATAGTAGGCAATAGACCAAATACAAGTAAATGGCATTTGTTGAAGTTTTGGTATTTGTTGACTGGGGTAGATGCACTGTGCTACAGGATGATGTTCCTATGTTGCATGACTCTCGACTCTAATGTCAGATTTCCTAAATATTGTTATAGCTGTGTCCATCCAGGCATAGGGAGAGTATTCAGTCACATTTGACTTATAGGTTCTGGTGAAACTTTGGCAAGTGAGCTGAACATTTTGCCAAATGATGGTAACTTTCTGAATTATTTAATGATTCGTGGATGTCACTGAGTAGGCCAGCATTGTATGCCCATCCCAGTTGCCCTGGAGAAGGTGGTTGTCAGCTCCATTCCAAATTCTCTAGTGTTTTCAATATTCAAGTGCGTGTTAGTCTTTTACCTTATTAACCAATCTGTACTATGTAAGCTTTTTCCTGTTCCTCATGAGTATGGGAAATTGCTGTTGTGTCACAATTAATTTAATTGTTCTGGGACATTTTTGTAATTAGGGTAAAACAGAAGTTTCATTTAAAATTGTCTGATTTACTTTTGGTCCATTGTTCTGTATTTCTGAATACACTAGTCTTCTGTTTGCCTTCTGAGGAAGAGGTAGCTTCTGTGGATATCTGATCTCTGGATCCAGTTCAGTGAGAAAAATGCCTTCTGGTGAAATTATTGTCACATTATGAGTATGCGGAATACCAAGTTTTCAAGAGCCTGTTTTTAATTTTAGATTACAGAAACCGTATCTAGATTATGGAAGTGTGGTGATGTACAGTTTGGAAGAGTGCCCCAACCATTGGCTGCGAAAACATTCTTCTGTTGGAAGGTAGTTGGATCTTTGAGTTGATCTGAGAATTTGTAAACAAAAGTTACGGAATAATAGATAATGCAAATATGAAAGTAAGTAATACTTGAAATGCCTGTTCTTGGTCTCCTCACTCTCTGCTGCTCTTTCACTGTTGCCTACTTTGGACACCATTGCATACAGAACATAGATCAGTACAGGACAAGAGCAGACTATTTGGCCCACTGTGTTTGTGCTGACCATGATGCCATTCTAAACAAATCTCATCTGCCTGCAGATGCCCTATATCCCCTTCTTCCCTGCCTATTCATGTAATTTTCTAAATACCTCTTAAGCTTTGCTTACATATCTGTTTCTACCACTTTCCCTGGCAGCATATTCCAGAAACCCACCACCTCAATGAGAGAAAAAATATCTATCATTGCACATCTCTTTTAGACTTTTCCCTGCTCACCTTAACCTTATGCCCCTTAGTATTTGACATTTCCACCCTGGGAGAAGACTGACTATCCACCCTATCCATACCCCTCATGATTCTATATGTTTCCATTAAGTTGCCTCTCTGCCTCAAAGTGTAGTGGAAACAATTGAAGTTCTACAACCTTTCCTTGTAACCAGTACACTCCTATCCAGGCAACATTCTGGGTAACCTTTATTGCACCCTCTCCAAAGTGTCTACATTCTTCCTATAGTGTGGCAACCAGAACTGCGGACAAATGTGACCTAATCAAAGGCTTATACAGCTGCAACATGGCTTGGCAACATTATACTCAATGTTCCTGAAAGTGACAGCGAGCATGCTGCATATTGCCTTTATCGTCTTATCAGCTTAACTTGTCACTTTCAGGGAGCTGTGGACTTGGACCCCAAGATTTTTCTGTACATCAATGTTCGTGAGGGTCCTGCCATTTACTAAGTACTTGCCTTTTGCATTTGATCTCCCAAAAAAAAATCACCTCACACCTGTCTAGATTAAACTCCACCTGCCATTTCTCCACCCAACTTTCCAGCTGATGATATATCCTATCACATCCTTTGATAACCTTCTTTATTATTCACAATTCCTCCCATTTTTGTGTCGCCTGTAAACTTACTGACCAAATCACCTGCATTTTCAGCAAATCGTTTATATTACAAACAAAACCTGTCCCACAGCTGATTCTTGTGGAACACCACTGGCCAGAAAATGCCTCTTCCCAGCTACATTCTGTCATCTATGACCAAGCCAATTTTGTACCCAACTTATCAACTCACTGTGGATCTCATGTGACTTAATCTTCTGGATGAGCTTACCTTGTCAAATGCTTTAAAGTCCATGTAAACAACATCTGCTGCTTACCTTCAATCATCATGTCACTTGCTCAAAAACTCATTTGTGAGACAAGACTCTACTGCATAAAGCCATACTGACAGTCCGTATCAAGTCCATCTAGTACAGGTAAATCCTGTCCCTAAGTTATCTTCTCCAATAATTTCCCTATCACTGATATAAACTTGCTGCCTATAATTGCTTAGATTATCCCTGTGGCCTTTAAACAATGGAATAATATTTGTTTATTCTCTAGTCTTCTGGGACTTTGACTATGGTTAAAGAGGCTACAAAGATCTTGGTCTAGTCCCCAACATCCTTAATTTTATCTACCTTAATGTTTTTCAGGTCATCCAACACCACTGCTACCTTAAAGTTGACATGCCTCAAACTATCACCGTACCTATCTCTGGTCTTAGCATAATCCATGTCCTTGGTGAATGCTAATATGAAATACTCATTTAGGGCCTTATCCACTTCCTCTGACTCCCTGCATAAATTCCCTCCACTGTCCCATGCTTTTTCTAGTTACCCTCTTGTCTTAATATGGATAAAATGCCCTTAGGATTCTCCTTTAATCCTACTTGACAAAGACATTTCATGGCCCCTTTCAGCTCTCCTAATTCTTTGTTTAACTTCCTTTCTGCTTTCTTTATACTCAGTTGATTTCAGTTTTCTAAATTTCACATATGCTTCCTTTTTTCTTTTGGGTTAAACTTTCAATATCTGTCAAATAAGGTTCCAGAATCAACTGGACTTTAAAAGAGTCTTGTATGTCAGATGTGTATTTACCCTCAAACAACCAGTTCCTGCCTAATGCTGTTAGAATTAACCTTCCCCTGCTTCTACCCCCCCCCCCCCCCCCCCCCACCACCCTCAAATTTAGCACTTCCACCTAAGGACTAGTTGTATTTTTATCCTAACTGTCTTTAAAACTTGTGAAATTATGATCATTATTCCCAAAAATGCTCCCCCACTGAAACTTCTATCACAGCCAGGCATGTACCCCAATGAGAGGTTTAGTACGGCCCTTCCCTAGTTGATTTATCTACATATTGTTTCAAGAAACTGCCCCCCTGCCCCCGCCCCTTGATGCACCTAACATGTATGCACGTGACACTAAGGGAGTCCCAGTCAATATTGGGGATGTTAAAGTCACCTTCTACAACCCTGTTTTTACATCTTTCCATGACCTACTTCCATATCTGTTCCTCTATCTCCCTCTGGCTGTTAGGAGGCCTATAGTATAATCCCATCAAACTAATTGCACCTTTCTTTGACTTAAGTTTTACCCATATGATCTCAGTCAATGAACCCTCAGATGTCCTCTTAATGCAGCTGTGACATTCTCTATAATTAGTAATGCAACTTTCCCCACCCATTTTAACATCCCTCTATCTTGCCTGAAGCATCTAAACCGTGTAATATTGAGCTGCCAGTTGAGCTGTTCCCTCAACCAAGTTTGTCTTAGCCCAACTCTGGCTTACTCCCATAATTCAACTTACTTCCCCATTGCCATCTCCTCTCACGGTGTCAAATTACCATGACGGGCTGCATTTTGAATACTTCCTTCCATTTGTTGCAGGGGTGCCATGGCCCTATGCAGCTTTCATAATATTTACTGTGCATTTTGTTTTGAGCATATTAGTTCTAACAGTTGACTCTTGTTGGTGATGGCTTTTGCTATTCTCTTGCAGGATTTTGGTGGAGTTCTTTTTGATCCTGACGCAGCTGGGATTTTGTTGTGTTTACTTTGTTTTTCTGGCTGACAACATTAAGCAGGTAGGTTTTAATTTGTGAATTAAGTTAGCAGAACCATTATTAAAACACTCCAATTGGACACAAGATTGTACCTAGTACTGTGATAAACTTCAAGTATGCAGCAGAGAAGTAGAGTATTGCATACAGGAATTCCCAGCTTCACATATTGCTGTGAGCAGATACAGCATTACTGAAATAAAATGTGAAATATTGAAAAAGAGTATTTCTCACCCTATCAGAACTGTGCAGATTCTTTTGTGCAAGCAACACATTAATCTCTCATTCATGTTCGTTACGTCTAACTTAACATTTATTCGCCTTGATCAATCCTTTGCATCAATCTTTACTGGAAATTAATACTGATTCTGATTTTGCCAAACTTTCAGGCAGTTCATTTGGTCCTTGCAATGCGCTATAATGCTCCCCCCTCCTTTCTGTTGCCTCTAATTCTTTTTTGCCAATCTATTAAATCATGTTTCCTGATTTAATTGGCTGAGTCAAAACCATCCGTGATTTTTGAACACTATTGAATCTCCTCATACTGTAGACCTTCACTTACTGTACTGACGAATGAACCTTGGTATTCATATCTGGAAATGTGGCTTAAATCCACAATTCTTAAGCTTCATCATTGTGGCAAACTGGTGAGCATGGCACTTGATGTTCTGTTAATTTGTCGGATAGCTATAATATTACTTTGCAAAGCTTGGGAGGCTGTTCCCTCTTAGAATTGATTCAAAGTTTGAGCACAAGATCTTGCTATAAATACAAGAATTCACCTTCCGTGTTTGCATCTTTGGTCAATCATCTGTGGGTTTAAAAGTGAAATTTGGAACTGTGCAGAGCCCAAAAAATGTAACAAATAGGCAAGTACTGCAACGTCTTCGACAGTTTCTGTAATGTTTTTATTTGTCTGTATAAGAATGTAAGTTTAAAACATCCTTGTGTGCTGAGTATATTTCTCAATTAAATATTGGAATTTTGCATTTTTTCACCTTTTAAGGTTGTAGATGTAGCAAATGCTACAAATAATAACTGCAATCAAAATGTCACAACTTTGGAATCTGCTAGTATGGACAGCCGTCTCTACATGCTTAGTTTTCTGCCATTCATCATTCTGTTAGTCTACATTCACAACCTGAAATACCTAGCTCCCTTTTCTTTGCTCGCGAACCTAGCCATGTGTGTCAGCCTCGTTTTGATCTATTGGTACATTTTCACTGTGAGTATCATTTATATTATACTATATTTGTATTATATTTCTTTATATAGTCTGTCATTTTCTTGAGACTAAAGGTATTGTTTTTTTTATTGAATGGTTTTATTTTAAAACCACATCAAACTTTTGACCAAACTTTCCTTGGTTTTTTTTTGTCCTGTAAAATCTTACCATGGCAGTGAAGAGAGTGCATTAGCACTCGGCAGCTATTGTGTGGATTAGGTTAATGTCAATGGTGTGTTGTTCAACCTCCATCTGGCATAGACTCTGGGCCTGCCTCCTTGTGCTATCCGTAATTTATATTTAAAGAAAAAAGCGATTTGCTGTGGTTACAGCAACAATTGCCATGCAAGGGAACACAAAGAGAACCCTACTATCACTAAATTTGTCCCAGATTCGGACAAATCTCTTTTGTCTTTGATAACATGCGCATGATTTAAGAATTGTACATTTCCTGTGTTTGTGATGTGTGCTGATAAATTGGCCATGGTCCTTGTGAATATTTCATAGTAACACAGTGTTTTAAATGCCTTGAAACACTTGATCTTGGTTTTTCTTATTGCTAAATTTGCCCTTTTGGATCCTTGAATGAGCACTGACAACAACTTGTGCATTTGAACTTCGCAGTATCTGATTTTTTAGAAGATGAACTATTCATTGGAAAATACAGTAGAGAACAAAAATTAGTATTGTAATTAGCTTTTTTAACATTATCATAACATGCACAATGAATCACTTTTTTAGATTGGGGTGCTCAGTGAAATCTATCCACGACACTTGGACACCTTGTTTTAGAGAATTCACCTATCCATTTCCTCATCTTTGGTCAGTCACTTGCAGGTTTAAAATGAAATTTGGGGAATTGTGCAAGACATGGATGCATTGTTTATGGATCAAGTTTGGACAAATTTCATTTCAAAGGTCAACCGTTTCTTGTGTCATCACGTCTATTCAACAATCAAGATGTCTTATACTGTTTAATGTGCCACTGGCACCAGTACTAGGGAACATGGATTTTATAGTAGATAACAAGGTGTAGAGGTGGATGAACACAGCAGGCCAAGCAGTATCAGAGGAGCAGGGAAGCTGACGTTTTGGGTGTAGACCCTTCTTCAGAAATTATTTTATAGTATTAGGAGTGAGGTTGTAGTCAGTGCGCCTCTGGTGAAGCGTTGGTATTCTGTCCCGGTTTGTTGGGGATGGTTGGCATTACTCACCGGAGTCACACTGATGTTACCTAGCAGGGTGATGAAAAGTCTGCAATCAAACACGACGGCTCACTGGACAAGTCTACAACCCAAGCTACAAATCTTCCCAAAAAAAACTTTTTAAAATTAGGACTGTCTACATCAGAATTATGGGGACTAGTTTTCATGTGCGCTGCACAACCATGGAAGTAGAGAGTGCGTTAAACTAAATGGGGTGCGAAGGATCAATCTTGGGGAAAATGTACTATATTGATCCTGGCTGCTGTATTAACCAGAAAAGTTAGATCTTCGGATGAAATCTAGCCTGATGGATTTTGTTTTGCTTTGTTTATTAAATAAAATTAAATAAAAAGCAAACACACAATGCTGCTTGTTTTTGGTTTTAACAATAGAAGTTACTTACGCAAAAGAAAAAGATAAAAATAGAATATAATTTGAAAGGTTTCAAAATGCCCAAAAAACTACTGCCACATAGATGAGGCCAACTTTTACAAGAGAGCCTCTGAAATGTCCACCACCTTCCTCAACTGAGGATTCCCCAACACCATTATTGACAGAGTCCTCAACCAGGTCCAACCCAACTTCCCATCCTTCTGCCATCACCCCCTTCTTTTCCTTCTCACAATGTCGATAGGGTCCCCCTTGTCCTTACCTACCAACCCACCGGCATCCACATCCGGAAGATCATCAGACGCCATTGCCACCATTAGACACACAATCCTTTCCCCTCCCTTGTCTGCCTTACACAGGGACTGTTCCCTCCGGGATGCCCTGGTCAACTCTTCTTTCACAGCCCCATGGAACCTTCCCCTGCATCTGGAGAGGGTGCAACACCTGCCCATTTACCTCCTCCCTCCCAACTATCCAAGGCCCCAAAAATACCTTTCAGGTGAAGCAACACTTGGCCTTAATTTGGAGTCTTCTACATTGGGGAAATGAAGCATAGATTGAGTGATTGCTTCGCAGAACATCTACGTTTTGTTCGCTAAAAAGATCCCAAGCTACCTGTTGCCTGCCTCTATGATGCACGACATTGTTCTCTGGCTTACTGCAGTATTCTAGTGAAGCTCGATGCAAGCTGGAAGAACATCACCTCATTTTCAGCCCTCTGGATTCAATATTGAGTTCAATAATTGTAGGGCCTAAACGCTCCCATGTCCTCGCCCTCTACTGCACACAGCAGGCCTCATTATCACAGTCTGCCAGTACACAGTGCCTATTGTTAGCCATCAACAGTCCCCATTTACAGCTATTCACCGTCATAGCCCAATCGTTATTAACTCCTTTGTCCATCCAGCTGTTCCTATCATTTTTTTTCCCTACCCACTCCCCCTTCCTATTTTCTGCATTTAAACAGATGTTTTCCCAGCTACCATCAGTTCTGAGGAAGGACCATCAGACCCAAAATGTTAACTAATTTTTTCTTCACCGATGCTGCCAGATCTGCTGAGCTCTTCCAGCAACTTCTGTTTTTGTTCCTCAGTAAAAGTACAGTCCTATTTGTCTCAATGCTGTCACATTGCGGTACTCAAATTTCAGAAAGTATTTGCTTCTCTTACCACATTGATGGATTTAACTTTCAACTCTTGGTTGTAAGTGTCATATCCTTCGTGATTAATTCCTCAGCTGCATTAGTCTTTTTCAGCTTCAAATAACTCACTTAGGGTTCTAACCAAGTGCTTTGGGTTTGGAACACTTAAACTAAAACCCTTATACTAAAGTAACCTATTTCCTAACTTTTCTGAACTGACTCCTTTCTCCAGAAGAAACTGTTTGTTTTATTCCTCTAATTACAATCAGGGTTTCTGTGAACGGAAACCAAAGGTTTCACTCCTTCTAACGTCCCCGGAATCAAAAAACCTGTTCTTTGTAAACTGAGGAGCAATAACTTGCATTTGTGTTTACTATCCTTGTGTAGAACTCTTCCCTAGGCAAATAAATTCTCATTCATCATCAATACCCCTAACTTTTTAAATATATGAGCTCTTTCTTGGTTAATCTTAACAACTGAACATTCACAGCTCACTGGAGTAGAAAACATTAAAAGATTCAGTCCTCTGGATTGAAGATGATTTTCTGTCTCTATCCTAAACAGCCAATCCCTTATTCTGACGCTGGCCTCTGTGTGACTCTCCAACCTAAAGAAATATCCTCCCAAAGCATGTCCTCTGCATTAATTATATACATCTTATTGAATTCACTCTCATTTTCCTAAATTTGAGGAATCCAGCCCCAGTTTGCTGTTTTTGGGGAATTCTTCTCTCAGAAATCAAGCTGGTGAATCTTCCTTACACTTGCGGTGAGGGGTAGTGTAGCTTTCTTTGAAAAGGAAAAACAAAGCCTTGGTGAAGCCATTTCTTTACCTTTGTATTTCATTGCTTGTGTGATCATTGTTTCCATTCCTAATTGCTCACTAACTGCATGGTAACCTCTGATTCATGTAGAAGATCTCATTCAACATTTCTCAGCCCCTTTCTTTTTGAAAGAAATCAACTTTCCATTTTCCTTCTAAAGTACATAACTTCACACTTCTCTTGTCGTCAGCAATCACTTGTTAACTAGTATGATTGTCCGTTTTGGAAGTTCCATGTCACTAGTCATAGGGTCAAGTGAGTCCATGCATTGGCTGATGTGGTTCTATGATTTGGCCCATCTCTGACCAGATATTTGGCAGGCATTTCTGAAATGTGGAATTTGTCTTTTTCCTGGATCACTTGTATTCCTTTCTCATGTTCCTCTTCTGCACTTCCTGTTACCAATTGCCTTGAAGATTCGTGTCCCTCATTCAGAAGGTTCCTCCAATCCCTGGTTTCTTCACACTGAGTATCCCAGGCATTGACTTCTCTGTTGCATTTTGAAGTGATTGTTTTGTCCTTCTCCATTTCAAGTGCCCTCCTTAAGCTGAGCAAAGAAAATGTTACTTTGGCAGTTGAAACTCTGGCATCCTAAGCATGTGGCTGATCCAGTGGAGTTAGTTTCGGATAATCATGACCTTTATACTGGTGCCATTGGGTCCTCCAAGTGCAGTGCTGTTGGTACATCTGAGAAGAATCCACCTCAAACAGCATTTGTGATTCTTTAGGACCTTGAGAGGGCCCCTGTGTTGTCTATGTTTGGAGCGGTGTGGAAGATTCAGAAGTATCGCTGCCTTTTGTGCAGGATATTGGCGTCAGTAAGGGATATTGCATTTGTTGAAGATTCTCATTCTTAGGTGTTCAGAGGTGGTGCTTGCTGGTTGGCTGTGCTGTTGTATCTGTGCATTGATATCAGCCTTGGATAAGTGATTCCCCTGGTAGGGAAATATTCCATTTTGGGAAGATTTCTCCATTGGTCTTTATGGAGGGATAGGCTGGAACTTACACTGGGATGAGTTGGTAAAGTACTTGAGTCTTTTTGAGGTGAGGACCAAGACTAATTCTTTGGAATGCTATCACAAAAGTGTTAAGTGAGGCTTGAAGATTCTCCAAGAGAATGGAGATGACATTGTTGTCTGCATAATGAAGTTCTGCAAATGATGTTGATGTCATTTTTTTTTTCTTGGACTTCAACTGTTTGAGGTTATTCTTGACAAGATGAATAATAGTGATGAAAATTGATAACTGGGTGATGATGCTTGATTCCTGCCCTGACCTCGGGATTCTGTCACTACCAGCAGCAATGATGGCAGCATCCTTGAGATAGGCAGCAATTTCTTCTTTGTGCCAAATTTTCCGGAATAGTTGATGGAGGAACAGAGGTTACCCTTTATCTCTAAGTTTGAAAATCTCCTTTGGGATCCTGTCCAATCATGTGACTTTTCCATTCTTAGTGTGTTTAATGGCAGTTTTGATTTCTGCCATACCAGGTCAGAGTCCAAGATCATCATTGACTGGGAGTTGGGGGATTTCCGCAAACGCTTCTCAATTTTAGGCAGAAACATTTACTTTATCCGTTTGTCAATATCCCTTTGCAACCTCTGTGCATCCTTCTAACAGCTTATTTTCCCTCCTGACTTGATCATTGTAAGAATTGAATATCTTCTACTCCATCTCTTCTTTGTAAAATTATCATTAACTCCGCTAATACCCACACTCTAATCCACTGACATAATAAGTTGCCTTTCTCACACTTGTCCATGTTAAATTGCAGCTGCCAAATTTTGGCACAATCGCCTAACATATCCATATCCAATTCTAAATTGATAAATTTCTTATTACTTTTATGCCTTGAAGTTGCTCATTTTTACTCTGATTTTTTTTTCTACATGTTTTGTGTTTTTGGTCCCTCACTTTTTTTTTTCTTTTTTTCTTTTTTTAATCCATCTTCCCTATTAAATATGACCATCATCATTCTAGAATTAAGTCTGAAAATTTTGAATATGAATAGCAAATCCATAAGATTTAGGAGCAGTAGCCCATTGAGTCTGCGCTGCCATTCGCTGAGAGTCATGGCTTATTTAATAATTCTGAACTGCACTTCCCAGCCTTTTACCCATAAACTTTGACTCTTTACTGTTTAAATGAAAACAGCCTTTTTACGTCTACCCTATCAAGTCCCCTGAGAATTTGTAAGTTTGAGTAAGGTTGCCTGTCATTTTTCTAAACTCCAGTGCACACAGACTCAACCTATCATAAGACAGTTCCTCCAAACCCAGGATTAATCTAATAAATCTTTTCTGGACTGCCTCCAATGTCAGAATATCTATCTTTTAAGAGGTGAAGTATGTTGTGAAAATTGTACTTCAAAGGATCATCAAAGAGTATTCTTTTTCTTGCAGAGTGCAACATATACAAATGATCTGCCACCTGTGGCTGACTGGAAATCTTATGCAATGTTTTTCGGAACAGCCATATTTTCATTTGAAGGCATTGGTGTGGTGAGTGAAAATACTTATATGATTGATGCTACTGGCAGACTCTTGAAGAGATGTTTAAATCTTAACTTGACTCCTGATAATTGGAATTCAGTTTGTTTACAGACCATTACAGTGGGAACTGCCACAACAAAAGAGACCTTTGCTTTATTTTTCATACTTTTTGTGTAGCTTTTCCTACTTTTGCAAAGCTTTTTCTTTTAGATGTATGCAAAGGTCTTTACTACGATTTGCTTGAATTTGTATAATTTGTTCCTCTCTCCATAGATTCTGTCAGAGTTGTCGAGTTTCTGCAGCACCTTATTTTTATAATTTGTCCATCTTAAAGATGTACTAAAATATCCTTTGATTCATAAACAATTAAGAGTTACTCTTCACACTGTACTTTTGAGCCCTATCCTAATTTTAACTGTCCCTATTCTGATTTTGTGCCAGCTTTGTTTTAACTTGTCACCTGCTTTTTTAAAAATTATGCTAACCTTCCACTGGACTTTAAAACCAAAAAAGGTGAAATTAGGCTCTGCAGCTATTTTGAGTGCTTCATAATCTTTTACGACTACAAAAATTGTTACAGGTAGTTCTGGCATAAAACGACAGTTGTGTTCCTGTGCAATTGCCCTATAGAAAATTACTTTACAGAAAGCTCGCATTGTCCAAACAGCACTCACTAATTTGTCAATCGCAATGTAGCCAGTTCATATTGAAGAAACATGTGTAATAGCAGAACTACCTGTATAAATGCAGACCCAATGGGGAGTCCCTGACATCATCTTTCTCTGCATAAAGGTTGTTGCACACACATATGACTGCAAACAAAACAGAGCCCATGTGTACCAATTTAAAGACTTGTGATGTAGATTGCTCATTATTAAACAAAGCTGAAGGCATGATACAATGCATTTAAAAAATTCCAACCTCCCTAACAGCCGCCTAGCTGTTGGATAATTGCTTTTGGCTGCTGTTGCAATTCTACATGCTTTGTGTGTTTTATAAAGATTCAGTGTTTTCAGGGAGTCCGTTGTCACAGAAGTAAGAGTGCCTATCAAATGTCTTCTGGAAGTCTGAATAAAGTTCTTGTGGAGATAGGGGTAAGGGACAGATACTTTAATTGGAAAGATGTGGCCAGCAGTTTCTCAAGTATCTATGCTCAGGCTTCCAACTATTCACCATATCTTCTGACCCTTAGATGGGTGAAAAAGCCTCATTTTCAAGTTTGCCATTAACAAAAAGATATTTCAAAAGGGTAAATGAAGCTGATGGGCAAAATTGGTAAATGGATTTCAGTTTGGATGACTTAAAAAGATACTCTGCTTTAATATTGGAGGATTTGAGTTTTGATAGATTGTGGCAAGTGGAATTTACTCAATGTTTTGTGGATATGCCAGGAGTGGAGTGGACTGTGGATTTTTTTTTTAATGGGACTGCTTAGAATCACTTTGCTGTAGATCTTGTTGATTTGTGGTTTGGAATGTGACTGGCTTGGAAAGGTTTTTGGTTTATCTGGTTCATTTGTAGGGAATACAGACAGAAGTTAGTGGAAAAGCTCAGCAGGTCTGGCAGCATTTGTGAAGAGAAATTGGAGTTGACGTTTCCGGTCCGTTGACTCTTTCTCACTGGATCTAAGATGCTGCGTCTTCTCTTCACAGGTGTTCTCTTCACAGATTCTTAGGGGACTTGATGAAGTGGATGTGGACAGGTTGTTTCCCTTATGAGAGTATCTAGGATCAACAGGCATAGTCTTAGAATAAAGAGCCACATTTTTAAGACAGATGACGAATTTCTTCTCTTTGGGAAGTAAATGTGTAGAATTCTTTACCACAGAGGATTGTCCATACTATGGTACAGATTTTTAATCAGGTAAGGAGTTAGGGTTCGTGGGATAAGGCAGGAAATTGGAGATGAGGATTATCAATAAACCATGATTATCTTGAATGGCAGAACAGATTCAGTGGGCTGAATGTCCTACTTCTGACCTTGTGTTCTTATAGCCCCTGTGGGTATTGCTAGTTGTTAAATGAGACTGAAGTAAATCTGCATTGGATGAGGCTAGTGGTATGGTCAATAATTGGTATTTGATTTTTTTATTGACCTTGACCTCTTGCATGAGATCAATTAAGTTGCAGGGCCTAAGGCTAAATTTCTAGCTTTGACCTTTGCCACCAACTCTTACCACTGTTCTCTGATCGTATCTGGATAGTCTTGTACCTCTGAGTGTTCAGGATTTCTTCCTTCCTTTCTGTCTCTTCCTCCAAGACCTCCCAGTGCAGCATTCACAGCCCTCGCTTTTGCTTTCACTGTCAGCCATCATGGTTGACTTGTCCACCATAATGTTCCAAATGATCTCAACAACACCTAAGAGCCACAATCAACCTTCTATTCAAAATGTTTTGGATAGTGTTTAGTAGCATTAAACTAGACATTCCAAAGTGTGGGTCACGAGTTGAAGTCTTGAGTTCCCAGGTATCATTGGCCGCTTCAGAGCTCTGCCTCCTCTCCACTTCTTTTCATTGGTAATCTTTCTTCTGCTAGCTGTTTATTGATTCTGGGCTCCCTGTTGATATGTGCAGCTAATGAACAACAGGTCTAAGAGCTCACAGAAGTCATGAGAATGATTGAGCTGCACAAAGTTGGATTCTTGTCTGTGTTGCAGTGAATTGGCATACGTTAATCAAACACCATGGTCTGCGTCTATTTCCATATGATATCCAGTTATCTTCCAATGTTTCAAGAAGCCACTCAATTGTACTTGAGGGATGTTATGAATGGGCAATAAACGTGATCCTGTCCAAGATCCCCTCATGTTGTGAGAGTGAACGAATAAAGATGAATGCCAAATGTGTTTTAATTTTGTGTTTTGTTTAAGGTACTTCCACTAGAAAATAAGTTGGAGGATCCACGGAAATTTCCAGTAATTCTATATTCAGGAATGGCAATTGTTACAATGCTCTATTTGACTCTAGGAGTTATGGGATACATTCGTTTTGGGAGTGAAATTGAAGGAAGCATCACTCTCAATTTACCAGCCTGCTGGTAAGTGTTTTTGTCCTAAAAGAAGTTGTCAGTCTTGTGTTTGACCACTACTTTCAGCATATAGAAAATCATATTTCTTTTCACTGATATAATAGTTACCCTTTATGTAAGCTTATTGTAAAGACCAGTTTAGCAGCCAGACTTGTGCATCTTCATTATCCTTTATCCAAGCTGCTTAATAATTTCAAACCAGTGCTTAAGCGTTTGATTTGTATTTCAAATGCCTGCTTGTAGAAAGACCATTCCTCAACTAACCCAAGTAGGGAAAAAAATCATTCAGGCAGTTAGGAATTTTGACTGAACAGTTTAATCCTCCTGTGAAATTGATTTTATTTTATATTTAATATTGTCTGACTAGATAGTCAGCATTGAGCAGAAATGGAGTGTTGCAGAAGACCCCCACCACCCTCGTGTGTGTTTTGCCACCCTTCCACCACCTCCATGTGATGGGATTAAGAGGATGTTGGGTGGTTGAACCAGTCTGTGCAGAGTTAATTACTTCAAATTTTAATCAAGTATTCAGTGCTGATTTTTGTTATTAATGGCCACCTTTATAGAACTATATTTTGTACAACCAACTCCAAGAACAAAGAATACTGCACAGCAACGGTCCCTTCAGCCCATCAAGATTGTGCTGTCACAAGATGCCATTAAACTGAAAACCTGTGGCCTCTACATATTCATATCCCACTGTTCCCTGTCTATTTATAGATCTGTCAAGATGCCTCTTAAACATTACCATTATATCTGCCTCCAGTACCTTCTTTGGCAATGCATTCCCAGCACATGTAACCCCCTGTGTTTACAAAGAAAACTGCCTTTCACATTTCCTTGTAAACCTACCCCTTTTATTAGGGGACGTGTGTTTAAGGTAATTGAAAAGTCTACCCTGGAAAAAAGACTCCAACTAACCATTCTATCAATGCTTCTCTAATTTTAGTCATACAGCACAGAATCAGACCCTTCAGTCTTATGTGACTATGCCAGTCAGATTTTTCTAAACTGAACTAGTCCCATTTGCCTGCGTTTGATCCATATCCATCTAAACCTTTCCTATTTATGTACCTGTCCAAATGTCTTAAATGTCGTGAATATTCCCTCTGGCAGCTCATTTCATTAGTGCAACTCTCTTTCCAAAAATGTCCCTCAGGTCCCTTTTAAATCTTTCCCCTCTTATCTTAAACCTATGCTCTCTAGTTTTAGAATCCCTTGCCCTTGGAAAACATCCAGGACAATTCACCCTATCTATGCCCCTCTAATTTTATAACCCTCTTATAAGGTCACTGCTCAGTTTCTGATGTCCCAGGGGGAAAAAAGAAGTCCCTGCCTATCTAGCATCTGTTTATAACTCAAACCCACTGATCCCTGCAACAACCTTGTAAACTTTTTCTGCACCCTCTCTAGTTTAATATCCTTCCTGTAGCAGGGTGACCAGAATTCCATGCAGTATTCTAAAGTGGCCTCACCAATGCCTTGTACAGCTGCAATGTGATGTCCCAAAGCCTATTCTCAGTGCTCTAACAAACGAAGGCAATCGTGCCAAATGCTGCCTTCACCCTGTCTACCTACAACACCACCTTCAAGGAACTGAGAACCTGCACCCCTATCCCTAGGTCACTCTGTCCAATAACATTCCCCAAGGCCCCAGGATTAACTGTAAGTCCTACCCTAGTTTGCCTTACCAAAATGCAACACTTCTCATTTATCTAAATTAAACTCCATCTGCCACTCGACCCAGTTGCCGCTCATCCTTCAATGTTCGAGTGAAAGCAGACCGAGTTTGTCCAATCTCTCACAGCTAATTCTCTGCAAACCAGGCAACATCCTGGTAAACAATTTTTGTACCCTCTCCAAAGCACCCACTTCAGCCTTGTAGCATGACGACCAGGTATGTATACAGTACTCCAAATGTGGCCTAACTAATGTTCCATACAGCTGCAATGTGACTAGCCAATCTTGATGTTCTATGCCCTGACTGATGAAGGCAAGCATGCCAAATGCTGCCTTAACCACCTTGTGTTGCCAATCTCTGGAACTGTGGACCGATATGCTTAGATCCCTTTATATATAGATGCCTTTAAGGATTCTGCCATTTGCTATATACTTCCCTCCTGCATTAGATCTTCCAAAATGCATCACCTTGCATTTGTCTGGATTAATTTCCATCTACTATTTCCCTGGCCAAGTCTCCTGCCTGTTCATATCATGCAGTATCCTCTGGCAGTCCTTCTCATTATCCACAGGTCCCTCAATCTTGGTGTTGTGGACACAGCACTTGTTAATCAGGCCACTGCCAGTGGATCCCATGTGACTTTTGTGTGAGCCTGCCTTTGAAGGATCTTGTCAAAGGTCTTGCTTATGTCCATATAGACAACATCTATTTCCCTGCCTTCATCTGTCGTCTTTGTTGCTTCGTCAAAACACTCAAAGTTTTGTGAGACACCACCTCCCCACGCAAAGCCATGCTAACTATCACCCAAGTCCATATTTTTCCAAATGTGAATAAATCCTATCCCTGAGAATCTTCCCCAATAATTTGTCCACCACTGATATAAGGCTCACTGGCCTGTAATTTCCCAGATTATCCCTGTGGTCCTTAAACGAACAATATTGACTATTTTCCAGCCCTCTGGGACCCCTCTGATCTATAAAGGATAGAAAGATTTCGTTCAAGGCTCCAGCAGTTTCCTCATCTGCCTCCCTCGCATTCTGGGTAGATCCTGACAAGTTCTAGGGACTTGTCTACCTCATTACTTTACACAACACCCCATGCCACGTTTACTTTTAACATCGACATGCCCTAGAATATCAACATACCCCTCCCAAGACTCATCATCAACCATATCCTTCTCCTTATGAACACTGATGCAAAATATTCATCTAAGGACATCACCCACTTCTGGCTCCATGCATAAATTCTATCTTTTGTCCTTGAGTGGATCTAGTCTTTCCCTACCAGCCCTCTTGTTCCTTCTCTACCTATGAAAAGCCTTGGGCAAAGACATTTCATGGCCCCTTTTGGCCTTCCTACTTGTTTTTGAGTTCTTTCCTGCTGTCTTTGCATTCTTTGAGGGCTCTGACTGTCAGTTTCCTAAACCTTGCATATGTCTCCTTTTTTATTTTTTTTGCCTTTTTGACTAAGCGCTTAATTTCTCAGTCATCCAGTGTTTCCAAATCTTACCACTAAGATGCCATTAATCTGCTTTCAATATCTTGTCACTTTCCTTAACAAGGAAATTTGTGTTTGTAATTGAAACTTCTTGCAAAATAATCAATTATATATCACAATAACATAACTAGTTGTATCTGTTGAATTTTCAATTGTTAAAATGCCTTTTTAAGTTTCTTGCTTTTGTTTGTAAAGTCTGGAATAGGATGTGGACTCTTGCCCAGAGCTGTGAACTGAACTTCTATTGTGCAGCCGTAGTATGTCTCAATATAAACTGACTGCAAGTTATAAGTCAATTGAGGTTTTCAAGATGTAAAATTGGAGAGTTTAAAACCAAAGTGTTTTAAAGAAGCATGTTGACTGTTATGCAGCAGAAAGCATTGCATAGTGAATCTCATCTCCTTTACATTGGCAATACTAATCACAGACTGGACAGCTACTTTGCAGAACACCTTTGCTCTGTCTGTAGAAATGGCCTCCACTTTTTCAGTTGCGCTCTTTCTATGAACCATCATGCTTCCATGCTAGTATTACTGTCCTGGATATGCAACAGTGTTCCACTGGAGCTCAGTGCAACCTGGAGGAACAACACCTCATTTTTCATTTGAGCACTTTAGACTTGATATTGAATTCTGAAGCCCATATAAACAGCCCTGCCTTCTGTCTTCATCAGTCATCTTTGTCACTTCCTCTGTCCTCCATCTTACTTACACCTTTCCTCTCCAAATTTTCCAGTTTCTGATTCTGGCTGTAATTGCAAGTTGGTCGATTTTGACTTTATTTGAGTAACAAGATTGGATTTTGAAGATCTTCCATTCCTTATGCAATATTTTAAATGCTGTCATGAAACAAATGGGTAGAGAAGGAATTTATCCACTTGATTAAAACTTGTTATTTTAAATCCATCTCTTTTGAGAAAGACAGATTGGCAAGAAAGTAGAGTGAAGCCCCCTCTGACTAGCTTATTGCCCTCGAAGGTGGAAATTATTTATGAAGTGCATTGGGCTATATTGATTTCTTCAGCTGCTAAAAAAGCAAATGCTTGACATTGGGAGCAAGGGAGATGATAAAGGTGTGCCTGCTCTTTATCCTTAAATATACAGCATGGAAACAAATCCTTCAATCCAACCAGTCCCTGCCAAACATTATCCCACACTAAACCAGTCTGACCTGCCTGCACCTGGCCCATATCCGTCCAAACCTTTCTTATTCATGTTCTTATCTAAGTGCCTTTTAAAGGTTGTAACTGTGCCCACATACAGCACTTCCTTAGGAAGTTCATTCCACACGCGAATCTTCCTCTGCATCAAAACACAAAAGCTCCTCGTCTTTTTTTTAAATCTCTTATCTGTCATCTTTTAAAAATGTGCCAAAAAGTCTTAATATCCCCCATCTTAGGGAAACTGACACTACTGTTAACCCTGTCTTTACCCCTTAGATTTTAGAAGTTTCTAAGGGCACCTGTGAACCTTTGACACTGCAGTAGAAAAGAGTCCCAGCCAATCCAGCATAATAAAATGTGAGGCTGGATGAACACAGCAGGCCAAGCAGCATCTCAGGAGCACAAAAGCTGACGTTTCGGGCCTAGACCCTTCATCAGAGAGCTCTCTGATGAAGGGTCTAGGCCCGAAACGTCAGCTTTTGTGCTCCTGAGATGCTGCTTGGCCTGCTGTGTTCATCCAGCCTCACATTTTATTATCTTGGAATCTCCAGCATCTGCAGTTCCCATTACCCCAGCCAATCCAGCCTTTCTTTTTAACTCAGGCCTTTCATAGCCAGCAACACCCTGAAATTAAATCAGATATTTTGTTAAAAAATCATGATTAGAATATTCCAATTATATGCTTAGAAACAACCTTGTGTCTACCTCTGTGCCTGCGGAATGAATAACCAGCTGGTGTTCTGCCAAGTCAGTTCTATGTTCTGAATTGGAGAAGATTTACTTTTATTTGGGCTCCCATCAGGTAGTAACATTACTTGTTGTACTTGTGTTGTCATGTAGGATATTTGAACATGCACAGAAGCAGGATAACAATTCATCAATATCTTGAATTATCAACCAAACGAACTGCGGATGCTGTAAATCATGAGCAAAAACAAAGTTGCTGGAAAAGCTCAGCAGATCTGGCAGCATCCGTGGAGGAGAAAACCAAGTTAACGTTTCGGGTCCGGTTCTGAGGAAGGGTCACTGGACCTGAAATGTTAACTCCGTTTTCTACTCCACGGATGCTGCCAGACCTGCTGAGCTTTTGCAGCAACTTTGTTTTTGTTCATGAATTTTCAATCCCATTTAAACTTAAAGCCACATCACAAAGAAAGCTTTAATTCCTGGATCCGAGAATTTAAATTGGCCAGACAGTAAACATAAATTAGCAATAAAGCCTTTTGGAAAATAACATTCCTCTAAACACACACAGTGAATCATCCTGAATACGTCTTCCACACAGTGTTGAGATCATATCAAATTGTTTCTATCACACATCTGCAAAGCTGGAATACTTTAATCAGGTGCTTATTACTTTTTTTTATAAAAGAAGTCTGTTTCTGGTCTTAATCGCAGATTAAATGACTATTGATCGTGTTTATTGTAAAAGCATTTGCGATATTTTTCACTGTATAGCTCTTGAAAGTATGCAGCTGTAATGTAGATGTACTATATTTGTAAGTAATTATCTCATTAATTTCAACTTTTTGTAGTTCTTTGTTAGCTGAATCTTCCACTGTTCACAAGCTTGCAACACTCTGCAGCTTCTCTCTCTCCCAGTTGTTCCTGTGACCCAGACCTAGAGTTCTTGACTTCGCCTCCTAGCACTGTGGGAGAAAGCTGCTCCCAGTGCTAGGTCCCTTCCTGGCCACTTCCTTTGCCTCCCTAACTCCCAGACCTTGCCCCCTCTCTATTCTGGCTAAAATCTAAGACTCCTATTGCGTGTTACTGTTCCACTGGGTTAAAATAGAGTAAGAGGAGAAAGTAACATTGAATACTTCAGTGCATACTATGCTGTTGCATGTTTGGAAGGGTGCGATAATGTGAAAACTAGCAATTCTGTTGTAAATGAACAGGTGGATTACTGTTGTCGCCTTTCTCCTCTTAATGTTGCATTAATTACTGAATAGCATGTACATGGGGTATGTGATGGGAGGGAAGAAAATAGACAAAATTGAGATCAAATATGGTAGCATATTTTGAATCACTGTAGACTTTTAATTGTGTGCAAACTTTTCTTCCAGGTTGTATCAGTCTGTGAAGATTTTGTATTCTTTTGGGATCTTCATTACCTATGCTCTCCAGTTCTTCGTTGCAGCAGAGATAATTGTCCCAGTTTTCGTAGCCAAGGTCCCAGAGCGCTGGGGGTTGTGGGTTAACTTAGCTGTTCGAGCTGTTTTAGTCATAATTACCTGTAAGTAAATTTCTTTTTTGTTAGAGGGCCAGGTTTCCAAATTTTTCAGCTTTCCTTTGCCTAATCTATGACAATAAAACAGAAGCAGCCTTTGATATTTTGCTTCCGTGCAGTGGAAAGTGTGGAACTATATCCTGAGCATATCTTGTGTCAAAATAGTAATATACTACTGCAGGTACTGGAAATATGAAATTAAATTATTACATCTACTCAATAGCAGGCAGCTTTGGTGAAGAGATAAGTAAGAATGTTAGTTTGTGTTTGTGCTCAATATAACAGATGTTAAACACATACAAAATTAGGAAAAGTGGCCATGGCGGTTTAGAACACAAGCAAAAGTATGTGCTAGAGTGGGAAAGCAAACATGATTTAATGACAAAAAGAATGATGGTACAAGGCAAGATGGGATAGTAATGAGGCAAGTTTACTCTTCGAATCATAGAATTTTACAGTACAGAAGGAGACCATTTGACCAATCATGTCTGCATCAGTGCCGGAAAGAGCTGCTCAGTTAGTCCCATTCTCCAGCCCTGTCTTCATAGCCCTCTTAAATGCATCACTTTCAGATATATATCCTGCTCTCTTTTGAACCCTACTATGGAATCTGCCTCCATTTACCCCAGACAAATCATAGTAACTGAGCAAAGACATTTATCCTCCTCTCACTCTGAGCTGTCAGTCATAAAATTGTGACTGAAAACAAAGTTGTGGGTCCGGTGACCCGAAACGGTAACTCTGTTTTTAAATTCACAGATGCTGCCAGACCTGCTGAGCTTTTCCAGCACCTTTGTTTTTGTTCCTGATTTACAGCATCAGCAATAGAGATAATAGGAACTGCAGATGCTGGAGAATCTGAGATAACAAGCCGTAGAGCTGGATGAATACAGCAGGCCAAGCAGCATCTTAGGAGCAGAAAAGCGGACGTTTTGGGCCTAGACCCTTCATCAGAAATGGGGTAGGAGAAGAGGGTTCTGAAATAAATAGACAGAGAGAGGGGAAGGCGGATTGAAGATGGATACAGGAGAAGATAGGTGGAGAGTAGACAGGCGAGTCAGTAGAGGTGAGTGTAGGTGAGGAGATAGGTCAATCTGAGGAGGACAGACAAGTCAAGGGGATGAGTTTAGTAGGTAGGAAATGGGGGTGTGGCTTGAGGTGGGAGGAGGGGATAGGTGAGAGGAAGAACAGGTTAGGGAAGCGGGGACCAACTGGGCTGGCTTTGGGATGCGGTAGGGGGAGGGGAGATTTTGAAGTTTGTGAAATCCACATTGATACCATAAGGCTGCAGCGGTCCCAAGCGGAATATGAGTTGCTGTTCCTGCAACCTTTGGGTGGCATCGTTGTGGCATTGCAGGAGGCCCAGGATGGACATGTTGTCTAAGGAATGAAAGGGGGTGTTGAAATGGTTGATGACTGGGAGGTGCAGTTGTTTATTGCGAACCGAGTGTAGGTGTTCTGCAAAGCGGTCCCTAAGCTTCCACTTGGTTTCCCAGATGTAGAGGAGGCCACAATGGGAACAGCGGATGCAGTATACCAAATTAGCAGATGTGCAGGTGAACATCTGCTTGATGTGGAAAGTCTTCTTGAGGCCTGGGATGGGATTGAGGGAGGAGGTGTGGTGGCACGTGTAGCACTTCCTGCGGTTGCAGTGGTTGAGAACGCCCTCAACCATGTCTCCTGCATTTCCCACAACTCCTCCCTCGCACCCCGTCCCTGCAATAACCACCAAAAGAGAATCCCCTTCATCCTCACGTACCACCCCACCAACCTCTGGATCCAATGCACCATCCGACACTTTCGCCATCTGCAATCCGACCCCACCACCAAAGACATTTTTCCCTCCCCACCCTTGCCTGCTTTCCTGAGGGACCACTCCCTCTGTGACTCCATTGCCCACTCCACACTCCCCTCCAGCCCCACCACACCCAACACTTCTCCCTGCAACAGCAGGAAGTGCTACACCTGCCCCCACATCACCTCCCTCACCCCCATCCCAGGCCCCAAGAAGACATTCCACGTTAAGCAGACGTTCACCTGCACATCTGCAAATCCGGTATACTGCATCCACTGTACCCGTTGTGGCCTCCTCTACATTGGGGAAACCAAGTGGAGGCTAGGGGTCCACTTTGCAGAACACCTACTGTCAGTTCGCAGTAAATAACTGCGCCTCCCAATTGCAAACCATTTCAACTCCCCCTCTCATTTCTTAGATGACATGTCCATCTTGGGCCTCCTGCCATGCCACAATGATGCCACCCGAAGGTTGCAGAAACAGCAACTCATGTTCTGCTTGGGAACCATGCAGCCTAATGGTATCAATGTGGATTTCACAAACTTCAAAATCTCCCCTCTCCCTACCGCATCCCAAAACCAGCCCAGCTCGTCCCCTCCTCCCTGTTCTTCCTCTCACCTATCCCCTCCTCCCATCTCAACCCGCACCCCCATTTCCTACCTACTAATCTTTTCTCTCCCCCCCCCCCACCCCGCCGTTGACTTGTCCGTCCGGGGAGGACGGACCTATCTCCTCCCTACCTCCCCACCTACATTCACCTCTACTGGCTCCATCCCTGCCTCTTTGACTTGCCTGTCTCCTCTCCACCTACTTTCTCCTGTATCTGTCTTCAATCTGCCTCCCCCTCTCTCCCTATTTATTTCAGAACCCTCTTCCCCTCCCCCATTTCTGATGAAGGGTCTAGGCCCGAAACGTCAGCTTTTCTGCACCTAAGATGCTGCTTGGCCTGCTGTGTTCATCCAGCTCTACACCTTGTTACTACAGCATCAGCAGTTCTTTTGGTTTTTATAAAATTGTGACCTCTAGTTAGTGACACACCAAGTGGAAATAGAATATCCTCCTTTACCATGTTTAAACTGTAGATAGTTTTGAACACCTCAATAAGGTCACTCCTTAATTTTCTCTGTCCTAAGGAGAATAAGGCTAATTTCTCTAATCTTGAATCTAAAATCTCACATTCCTGATATCATTCTAGTAAATCTCTTTTGGAACACTCTCCGTCCTTAAATAAGGTGCCCAGAACTGAGCACAATACTCCAAATATGTTCTGACCAATGATTTGTCCAAGTGTAGTATCACTTTCTTGCTTTTATATCTGAACCTATAAGTCCAAGGATCTTTCAAGCTGCCTTAACTATTTCAACTTGCTTGGCCACCTTCAGAGAATCCTGCACGTGAATTCCAAGATCGCTGTGCACCTGTAGTCCCCTCACAGTTGTACCATTGAACCTGTATTATCTGTGTTTCTTCTGCCCCAAAATGCATTACTTCAGTTCTCTGAATTGAAATTCATCTGCCAGGTGTCTGTCCGTTTGGCCAACTTGTGAGTGTCCCTCTGAAGACTCTCAACATTTTCATAATTCATAATTCTCCATCACTTAGTATCATGTACAAATTTTGAGATTTTGCCTTCAACGTCCGTCTCCAAATTATTTATAACATTCAGAAAAAGCAGAGGCCCTACCATGGATCCCTAGGGAACACCACTTTCAACTTGTCTCCAGCCTGAGAAAAGTCCATCTGTGCCAATCCTGTTTCGTGTTTTTTAGCCAACTTCTAATCCGTGCTGCCAAGGGTCTAGCAATCCCAAACATTTGTAATTTTCTGACTCCAACCGGCCATGTGACACAGTATTAAAACAGGGATTGTGGACGAGATGTAAACAGGAAAAACAGAATCTTTACCAACAACTGTTCCCTAATATAGTAGGAACTGTGGTCATAATGTGAATTTGTGGAACTAAACTCATGTGATTAGAAACTGGTGCTAACTTGGGATTTTGGGGCAGCGGGGCTCGAAGGTGTGGTTTTTGCATATTTTTCAGCATCTTGCTAGTGGCAGTTCATGGCTTTTATTTGGTGAGCATGTGGAGTCATAGTTCTACAGCATGGCAGCAGTGCCTTCAGTCCAACCAGTCCATGCTGAATATAATCCCAAACTAATCTAGTCCCACCTGCCTGCTCCTGGCCCATATCCCTCCAAACATTTCCTAGTCATATATCCATCTCCAAATGTCTTTTAAAGGTAATTGTATCTGCGTCCACCACTTCCTCAGAGAATTCATTCCACGCACGAACCACCCTCTTTGTAAATAAAAATATGCCGTCTTATGTTTTTTTTTAAATCTCTCTCCTCATACCTTTAATGTGCCCACTAGTCTTGAAATTCCCTATCTTAGGGAAAAGACCACTTCCATTAACTCGATCTGTACCTCTCAGTTTATATACTTCTCAGGTCACTTCTCAGCCTCCTACTCTCCAGTGAGAGAAGTCCCAGCCTATCTAGCCTTTCTTGATAACCTAAGCCCTCTGTACTGGCAGCATTCTGGTAAATCTCTTCTGAACCCTCTCCAGCTTGATAATATCCTTCCTATAACTGGGACAAGAACTAGATACAATATTCCAGAAGTATACTCCCCAACATCCTGTACAACCTCAACATAACATCCCAATTTCTATACTGAAAGGACTGAGCAACAAAAGCAAGCGTGCCAAAATTCTTTTTAACCATCCAGTCTATATGTGACGCAAACTTTGAAGAATTATGTACCCACACTTCTAGGTCCTTCTGTTCCACAACACTACCCAAGGCCCTACCATTAATTGTACAAGCCCTGCACGGAAGAGACTTCAGTGATCTAAGAACTGAAAAGCTTGCTGCCTACACCAGTTCTTCAGCCGTGCATTTATCTAGCCCGCCTTTCTATTTCAGTCCTCACGGAAATCACTACTCTTGAGGTCCTTTTTTTTTAAGTTTCTTACCTGACTCCCTATACTCATTTCACAGGACCCCATCCTTTTGTGCACATTGTCTACCTATGTCATTTGTACCAATGACCTCCTGGCTGTTCACACTCTGCCTTCAGAATGTTCTGCAATCCGTTCAGGACACCCTTGACCCTGGCACCCAGGAGGCAACATGCCATTTTGCTGTCTCCTCTGTGGCCACAGAATCTCCTGTCTGGCCCCTCACAATTGAGTTTCCTATTAGTATCACTGACTGCACCCTTTCCCTTGAAGCCCAGTCACTATGCCACTGATCTGACTGCAGCTGCTAACCCCTGAAAGGACATGCGCCTACCCCAAAAAAGTGATATACCTGTTATTGAGGGGAATGGCTGCAGGGGAACCCTACACTATCTCTTTCCCACCCCGCCTCTGCCCTTTACCTTTTCTGGTAATCACCCAGCTACGGGTACCCTGTACCTTTAGGAGGCACCACTTCACTCTGGCTCTTACCAATGATGTTGCCTGTGCCCCAAATAATCTTGAGTGCTTCCAACTCCATTTCCTTAAAACGGTCTGTCAGGAGCGGCAGCTGGGCGCACTTCTCAGATGTCGCCACCAAGGACACTAGAAATCTCCCACATCCTGCAAGAGGAGCATGCCACTGACCTCTCTGCCATCCCTACTGCTTTCAATCTCTACAGAACAAAGTACAGTTAAGGAGCACCTACCTGTTCCTCTTATCCTTACCTACTATCCCACCAGCATCCATATCCAGAAAATTATCAGACACCATTTCCACCACCTCCAGCAAGATGCCACCACCAGACACACATTCACCTCCCCTCCCTTGCCCACCTCCCCTCTTATGTTTTTTTTAAATCTCTCTCCTCTTATCTTTAATGTGCCCACTACTCTTGAAATTCCCTATCTTCCATAGGGACTGTTCCCTCCAGGATGTCCTGGTCTGCGCATCCTTCACCCCTGACACGCACACGCACACAGACCTATGGAACCGGCAAAGACGAAAACCTGCCCACGTATCATTCCCCCTCCCCAGTACCCAAGGGCCAAAACATACCTTCGCCTGTACTTCCCTGAATCTAGGCTACTGCATTCGCTTCTCACAATGTGTTTCCTCTACAATGGGGAAATGAAGCGTAGACTGGGTGTCTGCTTTGCAGAACATCTACGTTCTGCTCACAAAAAAGACCTTGACCTATGTGTTGCCTGCCACATTAATGCACCACCCTGTTCCCTGGCCAACATTTTTCGGTCTCTGGCTTGCTGCAGTGTTCTAGCGGAGCTCAACATAAGAACAGCACCTTGTTTTCCGCTTGGGGGCCCTGCAGCCTTCTGGAATCCATAGAGTTCAATCATTTTAAGGCCTAAACTCTCCCATGTCCTAGCCCCCTACGCACACACCAGGCCTTGATACCACATAGCCTGCAATTACACACCACCTGTTGTTAGTCACTAATAGTCTCAATTAACAACTATTCACCCTCGTAGCCTGATTGTTATCAACTCTTTGTCTGCCCAGCTGCTCTTCACTCTCTTTAGGCTCTGTCTTATCGTTTACTCTCTACCCATTCCCCTCCCCCTTTTTTCTGCAAGTAAACTGACAATTTCTCAGCCTCCATCAGTTCTGAGGAAGGGTCACCAGACCACATATGTTTTTTCCTTCACAGATGGTGCCAGACCTGCTGAGTTTTTTCAGCAGTTTTGTTTTTATATCTGTACCCTGCTCAGCTTGCTCACACAGAAACCTCTCAAGCCAAGGCCTCAGCACTTCCACTCTAACACTGACCCACTTTTTTAATTGCTGCTCCCTTGCACCCCTTTACCCTGCTAGTCATCCTCAGCCTTTTTAATTGGAGGAGGAGGGAGGATGGGAAACACTAGTCTCGTGTTTGAGTTTTAATCACACTTTGACACCAGGTTCGCTGTGACCAGTACAGTCATGATGACTGACGCGATGTACCCTAGAATCCTGCTCTGATGACTGTGTCGTCCTTTGATTCTGGCTGATAGCTCTCTGGGCAGGATTTGCTTTTATAGACAAGTGAGTGTCCAGTACAAGTCATTTGAATGTAAAATTGCTGCCAAATGGCTGTGTTCCTCTTGGTGGCTCCCGACCTGATCAACTTTTGTTTAGCTGGGACTGGGTGTAGAATGTTGGCTGTACTTTAGCCCTTCACCTTGTTTGCATTAATTTTCATTCTGTGAACTTCATGACTTCATTCAATCCCATGGTATTTATAGACATTCTGTTGTACTAACCAAGGGGTGGTGTGACCTTGTTGGGCTGAAGGGCCTGTTTCCACACTATAGGTAATCTAATCTAATCTAGACTGCTAGGATCTCTGTTATCCCCTTGTATTTTATAGGAACAATCATGCTTTTATACATACCTGGATCTGAATACTGTCAGTAGTTCAGGGCAGCAGTTCTTTGGAGGGCTAAATTTGTCTTGGAGGGAGTGCAATGTAGACTTTGCCACTTGAATTTTAATGGTTAAATTACAGACAGATTACACAAGTCAGCCTGTGTGGTTGGTTTTGGGGCAGGAAGATGTGGTTGGGTGCTGTGCAGGAAGATATGGTCTAGACTTTCTGGAATGAAGATACAAAATGCTTCTATACATGCAGGATGTCAGGAAGTTTGGAACTCTTCAACAGTGAACAATTGGTGCTAGGCAGCATCCTGTGAATTGATTGTTAAAAATCCTTATGGTTTACTGTCAAAGTTGGTTTGATAAAGCTCAAATGAAATGCACTGGGGTGCTTTGCTACATCAAAGGCAATGCCTGACCGCATGTTATTAAATCACCAGCTAGAATTTTTCACGTTGAAGTTCGTATACAAAGTTAGACTATAACCACTTTCAAACACCTTGATTCAATTTTAGATTATAGAAAGTCTGAATTATTCTCTGTACACAGTACAACTTTTTTGTAAGTGCTACTTGGATACTCGTAATCCTAGCTGTAATATTGTAGCTTTTGGCTATCATTGTCATTCTTAGTTGACTAATTTTTACTATGTCCTGCCAAGCACAATATAGTGAACTAGGAAACAATCAGTTGTGCGCCAGATCTGTCTCTGGCATATCACTGCAATTACGACATTAATGGGGCTCAGCATTACACATAGATGAGAGGGTTTTAAAAACTTGACCTGACTACTTAGGCTCATTGGGAATTGATAAACAAAATGTCTGACTTCAAGTTTTCAAGCATTGCTGACAAGATGGTCCTTGTAACTATTGGTACAAGTTTTTTAAGGTTGGGCCATTTTTATTTTTTTCTGAATTCAGTCATGGTGCATATGTGTTGCTGTCTGGGCTAACGTTTTATTGCCCATCCCTAATTGTGCTTGAAGCTGGTGATCTGTTGCCTTTGGTCGCTGCATTAATCAGTTGGTGCGTGTTGGGAGTGTTCAGGATGAAGCAAGAATAAATTGGCCACAAAGTGTATGCCATCTCAATTCCACCAAATGCCTTATTTTGATGTGATGTGTTGAGCTCATTAATAAGGTATACTACATTTCTCCCTCTGCCTGAAAAGCAGCAATTTTCATACTAGATTCCTGTGGAATGTTTCATCAGATTGTGATGGAGTAGTACTATGTCCCCTGACGAGGGATTCTGATTTAATGCAGAATTTATACTGCAGAGGGAGTTGACACATAACTATAACAACTGTGTTCTAAATTGCTTCATGTACTTAAAATGTCTGTACAATACTCTATCAAAATGCATGCTTATAGTCCCAACAATGGTACTTTGTATACAGAGCTTTTGCTTGGTAAACTTCTTGAAGCCACTGCTTCTATCTTATATTTAAGAAAAAAGCAAATAAGGACCATTTTTAAAGATAACATAGCGTGGAGCTGGAGGAACGCAGCAGGGCGGGCAGCATCAGAGGAGCAGGAAAACGTCAGAAAATGAAGGGTCCCAACCCAAAATGTCAGCTTTGCTGCTCATCTGACGCTGCCTTGCCTGCTGTGTTCCTCCAATTCCACACTGTGTTATCTCTGACTCCAGCATCAGCAGTTCTTGCCATCTCTAAGGTCCATTTTTGGCTCTTCCTTCAACTTTTTTTGAATAGTTGTAATGTGGTTTCAACCTATACAAAATAAAATGGATTGCCAGCACCAAGTTAGTCTTTCATTTGTAAAATGAAAGCTCATTAATTAGCTGCAATTGTAATTTATCTCTTTACTGTTTGAGTGTGCTGTCTCACTAGTCGTAAATTAGGGGCACATTGGATTATCGGTCATTGGTATACAAGGTAGCAAGTAAATTTGCCTGCAGGCGTCACCACCCCAAAAAAAGCACTGGAAAATTCAATCACCTGAGACAACCAAAGAAAGGAATGTCTCTTCCATAAATGGAAGTGGTTGACTCAACTGCCCTCTGAATCAGCCAAGTAAACCACTCAGTAGTAGCAATTTGACTAAGTCTCAAAGAAATGAAACTGGACAGACCACCCAGCACTGACCTAGGCACTGGAACATTCAATGGCATAACCTGTTGACCCTGCAGTGTCCTTAGTGACATCTGGTGACTAGTGCCAAAATTGGGAGAGTTATCTCACAGGTTAGTTAAGTAATAACCTGACATTCTGTCAGGTATTATTCCATAAGTATGACTGTGTCCCAGACACCATCGTCACCATCCCTAGATATGTCCTGTTGCCCCAGCAAGGCAGACTCAGCAGAGGTGGTGGCACAGTGGTATGTAGTTGGAAGAGAGTTGCCCTGGAAGTCCTCAACATTGGTTCTGGACCTCACAAAGCCTCATGGGTTCAGGTTAAACATGGAAAAGGAAACCTGCTGATAACCATGTACTCTCCTCCATGGACTGATGACTCAGTACTCCTTGATGTTGAACAACACTTGGATGAAGCACTGAGTGGTGGCAAGCGTGCAAAGTGTACTTGGTGGAGGTTTTTTGATGTTCACCACCAAGAATGGCTTGGCAGCAGCAATACTGATTGAGCTGATCGGGTTGGTAAAAGTTATCGGTGCTAGGTAGGGTCTGTGACAGGTAGTGAGGGAACCAACAAGAAGGAAAAACATACTTGACCTTATTACCAATCTGCCATCTGCAGATGCGTTTATCCATGACAGTATTGGTAAGAGTGACTATCACATGGTGCTTGTGGAGATGAAGTCCTGCCTTCATGTTGAAAATAACCTCCATTACATTGTGTGGCACTATGACCGTGCTAAATGGGACAGACTTTGAATAGATCTAACAACTCAAGACTTGGGCATCCATGAGGCACTGTGAGCCATTATCAGCAGAATTCTTTTGGAGCGTTGTTTGCAAGCTCATGGCTTGTCAAATTCCCCGATTCAACTATTATCATTTAAGCCAGGGGACTAATGCTGGTTTAGTACAGAGTGTAAAAGGGCATGCCAGAAGCAGCATGAGGCATATCTAAAAATGATATCAACCTGTTGAAGCTACAATACGGAATTATTGACAAGCAAAATATATACACAGCAAATAATGGACCAAGCTAAGCGATCCCACAACCAACAGATTAGATCTGAGCTCTGCAGTCCTCCTATAATGGACAATTAAACAACTCTGGAGAGGAAGGCTCCAAAAGTACCTCCATCTTCAATGATCATCAGTGCATACATCAGTGCAAAAGCTAGGGCTGAAGCATTTGCAGTAATCTTAAGCCAGAAGCGCTAAGTGGATGATCCGTCTCAGTCTCTTCCAGTGGCCCCCAGCATTGCAGGTAGCAGTCTTTAGTCAATTTGAATCAATCCATGTTATTCAGGAAATGGTTCAAGGCACTGGATGCTGCAAAGTCTGTGGGCCCCTGACAATATTTTGGCCGTAGTACTGAAGACCTGTGCTCAAGACCTTGCTGCTCCTCTAGCAAAGCTGTTCCAATACAATTACAACACTGGCATCTACCCCACACTGAAAAATTGCCCAGGTATGCCCTGTGCACAAAGCAGGATGAATCCAACCTGGCCGCCTGATGCCCTATTAGTCCACTTGATCATTTGTACATTAAGGAAGATGTCTTGAACAGTGCTATCAAGCAACGCATGCTCAGTGATGCCAAGTTTGAATTCTGCCAGAGACACTCAGCTCCTGACCTCATGACAGCCTTGCTTCAAGCTTTTTCAAAAGAGCTGAATTCCAGAGGTAAGGTGAGAGTAACAGTCCTTGACATCAGGATTGACCCCTATTGCGTTTGACAGGATGGCATCAAGGTGCCCAAGCAAAACTGGAATCAGTGGATATCAGGGTAAACTTGGTGGGAGTCGTACCTGGGACATGAAAAGATGGTTGTGGTTTTTGGAGGTTGGTCATCTCGGTTCCATATCATTCCTGCAGGGTTTCCTCAGGAGCTACCTAGGTCCAATCATGTTTGGCTGCTTCAGTGATCTTGCTTTCTGCATAAAGTTAGAAATGAGAATGTTTGTCGATTATTTCACAATGTTCAGCGCCAATCAAGCCTCCTCCAGTACTGAAGCAGTCGACGCTCAAATGCAGCAAGATCTAATCCGCATCCATGCTTGGGCCGACAACTGGGAAGTAAGACTTGTGTCAAACAAATGCCAGGTAATGACTATCTCCAATATGAGACAACCCCTTCAATGGTGTTACAGTCACTGAATACCCACTATCAACACCCTTGGGATTACCATTGACCAGCGACTCAACTGGACTTACCACATAAACACAGTAGTTGTAAGAGCAGGTCAGAGGCTAGGAACACTGGTGAGAAACTCTCCGCATGCAAAGATTCATTGGAGCTTCAAGTACATTGGCACAGTAATTGAGATCGAAGCAAGTTCTTCAAATATTTCTTCCACCTGTTTCTATTCTGAAGAGGGCTTAAACAGAGTAACAGAGCTGTACAACTTGGAAACTGACCCTTTGGTCTGACTCATCTATGCCGACTAAATATCCTAAATTAATCTAGTCCCTTTTGCCAGCATTTGACCCATATCCCTCTAAACCCTTCCTATTCATTTGTATCCAGGTACCTTTTAAATGTTGCAATTGCACCAGCCTCCCCCACTTCCTCTGACAGCTCATTCCATACATGTACCACCCTCTCTGTGGGAAAGTTACTCCTGAGGTACCTTTTAAATCTTTCCTCTTTCTCCTTAAACCTATGCCCTCTAGCTATGAACTTAGGATGAAAAGCCAATCTATGCCCCTCATGATTTTATTAACCTCTATAAAGTCACCCCTCAGCCTCTAGTGCACCAGGTTAAATATCCCCAATGTATTCAGCCCCTCCCTATAGATCAAATCCTCCAACTCTGGTAACATCCTTGTAAATCTTTTCTGAACCCGTTCAAGTTTTAAAACATCCACCCTATCGCAGGGAGAGCAAAAGTGGCCTAACATGTTCTGTATAGCTGCAACGTGATCTCCCAACTCATCTACTCAGAGCACTGTCCAATAAAGGCATGATATGCTATTATGAGTAGTAGTGTTAATCCAATTTGTTCTCACGCATAATATACCAAATTGCCTGTTTTGTTGTAATTTCTTAATATTTCTACATTTGCAGATTTAGAATATTGACATCAAATGGTTTTTTTGTTTTCTCTAACCATCCTCAGAAGTAGAACAGTGAATGATATAGGGGATAACACTTGAAGTACTTTCGTCCACATCTCACTCCATATTGCCTGGGAGCAGCATGGCATTGAGCTGATAACAAAAATCAAATGCACCCTAGGCCATTGTCCTGAACTTGCTGTATGGTGCAGAACTCTGGGTCTGCTATTAAAGATCTGGAACATTACCAAAGAAATCCTGACCTCCATTATGAGGGCCCCAATGCGGGATCACTGATAATGAGGTTCTTTATTATGCTGGATGTAAAAGCATGACGACTGCCCTCCAACTTGGATGAGAAGGCCATTTCTCCTGCATGGTAACTGCAGAATCTGTAACCAGATCCTCTATCGCAGAGACTCTCAGAAAATAACATCAGGGTTGTCAGTACAAATGATAAAGGGACACCTTCGAGAAGAGTCTTAAAGGCATCAGTAATGTTGGCCACACTTTTTGTGAATCCATATACTCACGTGGATTGAGCATTAGTTAACAGAAAGAAAATAGGGTAGGAAGGAATATGGTGTTCTCCACCTGACAGGCTGAGTTAATGAAGTATTCAAAGGATCAGTGCTTGGGCTCTATCTGTTCCCAATGCACATCATTGGATGGGGGGGGGCCAAACGTAATATTTCCAAGCTTACGGATGATACAACTAGGTAGTCATGTGTTGAGGTTTACGCTAACAGCCTTCAAGTATTTGAATCGGCTGATTGAATAGTCAAGATAATGGCCACACGGAGTAAATGCCCAAGTCTGAGGTTATCCACTTTGGTAGGAATAATGGGCAGAGTTTTCTTAAATGGTGAGGAGTTAGGAAATGTTCATGCTTATTCTCATTGTCCTTGTTCATAAATCTTGAAGGTTAACGCACAGATACATCAAACAATTAGGAAAGCAAATGTTATGTTGGCCTTTACTGCGAGAGGATTCGAGTAGAGGACTAAATATGGAACAAAAACAAAGTTGCTGGAAAAAGTCAGCAGATCTGGCAGCATCTGTGGAGGAGAAAACAGTTAACATTTCGGGTTCAGTGACCCTTCCTCAAAGGAGTATATATATTTTGTTTCAGTTCTCTGGAGCCTTTTTTATGAGATTTTACCTATGATGTGTGCAGTTTTGGTCCTCTTTCCTAATGAAGGACTGACTTTCCATTCGAGCGCAGCAAAGGTTCATCAGACTGATGGCTGGAAGGGCAGGACTGTCCTTGGATAGATTGTAGAAACTAGGCCTGTATTATGTAGTGTTTAGAAGTGCCATGACCAAGGATCGTAACCCCGGATCACAAACACATTGAATTTTTAATTGCAGTAACTTTTTTAAGAGGCCTGTTACATCCAAAAAAGGACCTGTGGATGTAATTTCAGTGGCTGCTTAGAAAGAGATCCCTGAATATCACACCTGATAAGATGTCAAGGAACTTTCAAAGGGATGGACTTGAGTTCAGTTTGTAATGGATTTCTGTCTCTTATCTCCTGGGACCCTTCTGAGCCTCTGAATGCAACCAGAAGAGACAGCAGTCTAGACCTAATGCCTGTTTTATGACTTCTGTTACATGATCACACAACTGGTTAAAGCCAGTTCAACCCTGGTGGGTATCCTAGCCATTTGAGAGGCTAGTGTATGCAAGTGCCTAAGATACACCTGTATATTAGCCTGGGTTCAAACACTACAGTACTATGAAGGTCACATTTGAAGCAATGCCTAATAATCACCCCTGGGTTGAAGGTAAGGTCTCTTGCTGTGAGTGCTGAAAGCAACCAAGCCAGTCAAAAGGAAACGAGTCAAAAGAATCTTCACTAAACTACAAAAGCGAAGAATCTTTAAATCAACGGTTCAACTATCAACAAATAAAGAACAAGTCATTCAGTTCTGTGTTGAGGAATTTCTTTTCTCAAAGCATGGTCAATCTTTGGAATTCTGTACTCTGAGGCTGTGGAAGGTTAGTCATTGAGTGTGTTCAAGATATGTAAATTTTTACATTCTAGTGAAGTGAAGTGATATGGGGATATTGCAGGAAAATGTCATTCATGTAGATGATCAACCATTTTAGAATGGCACAGTAGACCCCAAGGCCTGAATGACCCACTCCTCCTCCCATGTTCTTTAGGTGCAAATGATGTGGATGCATTTAAGGGGAGATTAAACTGGTATGAGAGGGATAAAGGAATAAAGATGAAGTAAATTGGTAAGAAGCTTTATGTGTAGCTTGAACATTGGCATACAGCTAGAGTGGTACGGTGCTGAGATTTTTTGGTGTAATTACACTGTGATACATCAGCTGTAGCCATGATACATGTTGTTGTACCTATAACTGCTAACTTCTGAATATCTTGTGGTGCAATGATAATGTACATCTTTTGGGGCAGTGCGCTCCATGTTCACATTCTCAACACAATCAGGTCTTGTTGGCCATTGAAGGAATATTTTCGAGATGTGGTTCAACAGACTGATAAGCCTGCAAATGTTTCTGCCATTTCCCCAGAAAGAACAAAGTATGAGGGAAGATGTATTGAGAAGGAAGCATTAAATCTGGAACTGCTTCCTTGATGCATGCAACATGAGCAGTTTGAGACAGAGAACTGTTACTAGAAGTGATGATAATGTTGACTGTCGCTTTCCTTGTTTTATGTTTGTAAATATTCATGACTTCTATTCAGTGGATGAACCCTTGAACATAATGGAATTGGCTAGTACTATGCAAAGCAAAATTGCTGCCTTGCGGGATAGTTTTTTTTAGTTAAAAACCGTGTGAATTGACGAAAGTAGCATTTTGCCCTTCAAATCTGCTGTATCTTTTGATAAGATCATGGTTGATTTGCTTTTGAATTCCACATTCTCAGCTTGTGTTTTCTAAGTGCTCAGCAATAACCACCTTTTAGTGATCAAATCTGGTATATTTCTCACAGAAGATGTCAAGCGAACTGGTCTAGTTTCCTGCTTTGTTGTCTTCTCTCCTTGAATGGAGGAATTATGTTTGCTAGTGGAGTCATTCCAGAATCTGAAGCTTTGGAAAATTCATACATGCATCTGTTATATCATTAGCCACAGATGTATATCAGTAGGCTGAAGTCAATCAAGTCAACCTGGAAACTTGTCAACCTGTAGCTCCTTGTAATAATAATTTCACCAAGTTGCTCACTTTCTTCTACCTTCTAATTTTCTACTATTATTGGAGTTTTTATATACTACACAATGAAGACAGAAGCAAATATTTGTTCATTTCATCTGGCCTTTCCTTATCTGCTGTTATCACCTGCCTCTCTCCCTGGAGGACCAGCGTACTCTCTGCTTCCTGTTTAGCTTCCTAATCTGTTTGAAAACTCTTGCTATCTGTTATGTTTCTACCTGGTTTCCTGTCATATTCTAATTAATGTCTCCTGACTGATTTGCTGCTGTTCTTTTATATCCTATTCAATCATCTAGCCTGCACTTGTCTTTGAACCATTACACACTTTCCCTTAAAATTGACACTTTTTTTTAGAACGTTTCTTTATGGCACTTATTTCAAACATACTGAAATATAAATCAATGATGGACAACTAAGGAGATATGTTGATCTGTACCCTAGCTTAGTATCCCAGTTCATTTCAGCTCACACAGTTGTCCTTATTCAAGTTTCAAATACTAGCCTTACACCCACTCTTCATCTTCAATCTGCATACAAAATTGAATAATATCTTCACTTATACCTACAGGTATCTTTGCTTTCAAGTCATTCATTAATTCTGTCACCTTTAAACAATACCAAGTCTAGTATAACCTGTTCTCTACTGATAGCAACACATTCTATAAGAAGTTATCTTCAAAGCAATTTGCTCACTAATCTCTTGTTGACTGTATGGCCCTCTGATGTCTGTATGTGGCAGGTTCTTCTGAAGTTCGGTTTGATTTGATTTAATTATATCTTGTTACAAACTACAGTGAAAACTTCTATGGTGTTGCCACTCTTTGGTGCCATCTTAAAATACAAAAATAAACCAAAACATAGAATATAAAGGCAGAGAAATGAAGAAGTAAGGAAAGTATCCAACTTTGCAGTCCATAATGTTAAGCGCTCCATCATGGACAATGGGTCTAGTGGCTAAGCGTGAGTCCCCTTTGCCATGTTGCTGCCACTAGAACAAAAGTTGTCATTCTTCAACATCTCCTCTGCCAAATCCCTTGCCATTAAGTTGTAGCTGGACTCCACCAATTCTGCCAGGTACTGAACTGGCCCAAACTTGACTGTTCCGTCACGAGTACACTTCCGACCCACTTTGCTGCTGACGTTGCTGAGTCCTTTTCTGGACCTGAACTTCCCTGTCCCCTCCATGAATCTGTGTTGGAAGCAGACTTGTCATGCATCAGCCCACTGATCAGCATACAGAACTTCCCAGAGACTCTGCAGTTCGTGGAAATGTTGCTTGAAAGCATTTTGAACTCCTCATCCAGGCTATCATCGTCAGTCTCAGTTGATATGTAGGCAAGGGAATGCACATTGAGTGAAAGGACCTTAAGAAGGTACAGAGGATCAAAGGATACTTGGTGTGCAAGTTCATAGATCCTTGAAGGCAGCAAGACAGGTAGATAAGTGCCCTTTTCAGCTGTCTTGACTTTATTAGTCATGAGATACAATACAAGAGCAAAGTAGTTAGAATGGAGCTAAAGATAATGTTAGCTGGCATACTGTTTGCAGTTCTGATCTTGGCTGGAGCAGTTCAGTAATGACGAAAGCCTAGATAGGCTAGAGGTGTTTTCTTTAGACCAGGGAAAGTTGAGGGAGGAACCTGGTTGAGGTGAACAAAGTTTTTTTAAAATGGGGTATAGATCAGGAAAATCTCTCTTGCTGTTTAAGGTCAGAATGCAAGGTACACAATTTTAAGGTAAGGAGCAGAAGATTTACTGAGTTTGGGAAAGGTTTTTTTCCTACATAGAGGGTGATAGATAACTGGTACTCACTGCCTAAAAGGTGGGAATGCCTATAATATTTATTAAAAAAGTGATAGATAACTGGTACTCACTGCCTAAAAGGTGGGAATGCCTATAATATTTATAAAAAAATTAAGCAAGTAGTTAAAATGTCATAGACTACAAGTCTAAGGGCTAAGTGCTGGAGAATGAGATCAGAATAAACAGATGTTTGACCAGTGCAGACATATGGGCTGAAGGGCTTCTTTATGGACTCGTGCTCTGTTAATCCAGGTGGTATTAGACTAGCCTATCCTCAGGGAGGTGTGACAGCCTCCTGAAACAGTGTTCGGGTATCTCTCCCTTCTTGGGAGCATTGCTGTGTCTTCACCTCAGCCTTCAGTTCAGTAACTGTGTTGGAATTCTGTTACCTTTAGACATTTGTTGCAGATGCATTTCCTTAGATCATAGATTTTGGGTCCTGAAAATCCCACAGTGCTGGTCTCACCATTGTCTGTCTGCCAATCTATTAAATGTATTTTGTTAATCTAATCAGTTGCACAAAACTGTTGGAGCAAATTTCTGCAGATGCTGGAATCTCTGTTGGGAATCCCAATAAGTCAGGTGGCATTCATGTGAAGAGAACAAGCTAACGGTTAGAATCTAGATGACTCTTCAGAGATCTGAAGAGTCATCTTAATTCAAAACAACATTAGCTTGCTTTCTGTCTATGGATGCTACCTTACACGCTGTGATTTCCAGCATTTTTTCCATAAAACTATTCTTTACCACTAGTTTGCATTTATTAAGTGTTGATACCATGTGCAACTGCACATTAAAATATCCATTTATTAAACATGTAACTGTTTTAGGAACCTATATTTGTTCTACTGCTTTTTATTTATAAACCTTCCTGACGACTATTTTAAACAACCTACATCCATCGTCCCTTTACACCGAGCACTTTACGGCCTGTCCGTTTATCAGACACTTGTGAAAATTCTGATTCAAGTGAAGAATGGATTTATTAGCAGTAGATGCCAGCGCTGTACTATTAACTTTGAGAGGTTTCAAGTGTCTAGTTTCTTGATACTTTTTAAGATTGACTTGAAGTTGATGTCCTTTTCTATGATTGAGCACTGTTTTAAAACATAATGATTTCATTTGCATAGTGTGATTTTTGATTATTGGTTAATCCTTCATCTTATTGCTGTTTTTGACATCATGGTAGTGAAATGTTAGTCTCATCACCAACACCAGTGTACTTCCAATTAAAATTTTAGGTTATATTAAATTAGTATAGCTGTGCAAATGTTTGCTTTTAAAACAATCTATCAGCAGCTGAAAAATAAATGGAGAGGAACTCCATCATTGAGCTACTTCATGGTGTATTGATAATGTCATAGGCCCAGACTAACGTTCTGGGGCTATGCATTAGAATCTCATCATGACAGATGACGAAATTTGATTTCAGTAAAAGCTAGCCTAAAGGAGACCATGTAACCACTGTTGATCGTTGAAAACCCCATCTTGTTCACTAATGTCCTACAGGGAGTGAAATTTGCCATCCTTGCATGTCTGGCCTACACATGACTCCAGACCCCACAGCAATGCTCTTAGGGATTGGAAATAACTGTTGGCCTCGCCAGCAATGCCCACATCCCATGGTTTTTTTAAAAAAGATGTAATTATTTGCATAGTGGTATTTATAATTTATGGTTCTTTTGCAGAACTGATTTACATCATATATGGAACACCTGCGAAAGTTTTGCGTTTTAGTTTAACATCTAGGTCAGGCAGCAAATCAATCCAAGCTAATAGGAAAAGAAGCATTGAAGATTATATACAAGTGTCTAAGTTACCATGAGGCTGTTAAGATGGGATACTTAGATTGGAGGTAAGAAAAATGGATCCATGTAGAAAATTCGTTTTGGAGGTGTTGTATCTTACCCAGTAGTAAGTTCTCCTTAGATGTAATCTTGTGACAGTCCACGTTTTGCACTGATGCAAAAAAGGTGCCGCATAAAGGTGGCCAAGTTTGCTTTTGGCATTTTTTCTAAGGACATCTGTCTGTAGTAAGCCATGTTTTAAATTTCACAAGTGTAAAAGAAATGCACTGGAGTTACATTTATTACATTTATTAAAGTGCTTCACACTATTTGTTCATGGTTTCCTGGTACACATGTATTGGAGTGTATTATTAATTGTTCTTGTCGGAATGTAATCTTCAGGATTATTGGAATCGAGTTCTTGAATTTAACTGCACTCTTTTTTTATTTAACAGGGCAGTTAGTTTTTGCAGGTTTTCAGTATATCTTTGACTTCACTCTATAGTGATGGCTTTAATTTTTTATTCTTGCCTTTGTGTTGTGTTCTAGCTTATTTTAGCCTGCTTGACCTGCACCAACTCAAATTAGGATCACATTTAAAATCTTTGCAGCAGAATACAGACCAATGTGAGCTAGATTTGATTCAGAAAAGGTAAAAGTCCCTACCCATAAACTCCTATAGATCACTGAGCTACTTTTTAAACGAAAGTTTGTTTTTTGATATTCATCTTGAAAGCTTCCTAAGCTCTAAAGCAGGTTAAGTGAATGTCCAGGATGTTTCAGAGTTTGACTTGAGAAATTTGAAAAACAGACGGAGAAAGGTATGAATGTTAGTCAAACAATAGAGTACCTTGGAATTGTGTAGAACTTGAAAATTAAATTTGAAACTGAGCCAGAAGCGAACACTCAGCTTCCCCTAACTCTGGGCTTATATTGAAATAAGTGTATGGAATCACTGTTTTTGGTTTATATGATCAACCTGCTGAGGAAGTTGGCTATTTAGAACTGAAACTGATCTCACATTTATTGAAAATTCTTAATTTGTAAGATTTGCCCTTGAACTAAGGTGCTTGCTAAGTCATTAGAGGGCAGTTGAGTTTGCCACATAGCTAGGGTCTGCAGTTGTACATAGGCCAGACCAGGATGGCAGATATCCTTCCATGAAAGACATTAGTGAACCAGGTGGATTTTATGACAATCAGTCATGATCACCACTACTCAGGCTTGCTTTCAATTGATATTAATCAAATTAAAATTCAACCAGTTGCATTGTGTATTTGAAACTGCGTCCAGGTCATTGGTCTAGGCCCCTGGATTAATAGTCCAATGACATTACCATTGTGCCAATCACTATTTCTACAATTGTTGTTCTCTACCATCATGAGCAATATAATGTATTTATTTAATATTGTCATCTCTGGACTCTGTTATAATTTCTCCTTTCTAACCCTTAAGATCCAAAGTTTAACTTTACCAATTCTTCTCCCCCCCCCCCCCCCCCCCCAATTATTAATAACTATAGAAACATTTACAACCTGTATCTCTCATTCTCTTTTTTCCTTTTTTTTAATTCATTCATTCACGGGATGAGGGCATTGCTGGCTAGGCCCTGCATTTATTACCCATTCCTAATTGGCCATAGTGCAGTTAAGAGTCAACCATATTGCGGGTCTGGAGTCACATGTAGGCCAGACCAGATGAGGATGGCAATTTCCTTCCCTGAATGACTTTAGTGGACCACGATTAAGTTATCGTTTTGAGTTCTAAAGCCCTCCCATTTTTCAGGCCAGTTGTACTTTTTGGCAGCATTAAGTCTCTTCCTTCAATCTAATGCTGTCTTTAACTGGATAAAAAAGAACACTGGATGCTAAAAATCGGAAATGAAAAATCAATGATGCATGTTTTCAATTGAGGTAGCATCAGTGGTTTAAGAGTTCATGTTTCAGGCCCATGAGCTTTCAGCAAAACCGGGAAGTGTTAGAGTTGTAATAGGTTTTAAAAAGAGGAAGAAACAAAATTTAAGGTCTGTGATAGTTTAAAATTTAGTATTATATAATGCCAGATTAAATAAAAATGACTGTGCACCATAAACTCATTTGCCAAATCATTTGGTGTTATAGCAGGCCACCAAATTTGTTCTGATCTTTCTAGATACCAATAACTTTTATATGGTTGAGAAAATGAGATCCCACGTATTTAACATGAGAATAAAATTACTACATTCCGTGGTTTTCAACAAACCAAAAGTAACTTTACTCAGAATGGTAATATAATGTAGAATTCATCGATAACTTTTTTAAAATTCTAGCATCCAAAGTTAACCTGGTGTAATTATGGGTAACTGACTGGTCAAACATTCCACATACCAGAATTTTCTTCTGGTAATCCTATACAATTTTTGAGGTTTTCTGTTACGTAAGCTATCTTTCTTTGGGGTGGGGAAGTAAAAATTACCTTGGAGCCAGTTTGTTTACAAAAACATGTCCTGTTTGATGGATATATAGAATTGATACTGGAACTTAGGGTTTTTAGTTGGTATAAAAATTATTAATGTCTCACGCCACACAATTTTTAAAAATGTATTCAGCATATAGGAATAGAAAATAATTTAGCCCCGCTTGTCTCTGTTCTACCATTTAACAAGATCATGGCTGATTTTGTGTCCTAACTCCATTTACCAACCTTCAGCCTATGTCCTCAGTAACTTTTACTTGACAAAAATAACTGATCCTGCATCTGCTGCCATTCATGGAAGAGAGTCCCAAACATCCACCACCCTTTGGTGTGTAGAAATGTTTCCTAACATCTCTACTTAATGATTTGGCCCTGATTCTCAGACTATGCACTCTACTTGTAGGATCCCCAACAAAAAGAGAAATAGTTTCTCTTTATTTATCTGGTGTTTTGCTGACTTTGATCCAATCACCCCTTAACCTTCTAAATTCTAAAGAAAGCAGATCTAATTTGTATGAGCGATAGTGGGAACTGCCGATGTTGGAGAATCTGAGATAACTAGGTGTAGAGCTGGATGAACACAGCAGGCCAAGCAGCATCAGAGGAGCAGAAAAGCTGGTGTTTCAGGTCTGGATCCTTTTTCTAACCCATCTTCATTTTTCTTAAGAAGGGACCAGACCTGAAACGTCAGCTTTCCTGCTCCTCTGATGCTGCTTGGCCTGCTGTGTTCATCCAGCTCTACACCTTGTTATCTCTAATTTGTATGATCTGTCCTCATAATTTAACCCCTGAAGTCCAGGTGTCATACTTGTAAACTTGGGTTGTACTCCCTCCGAAGCCAAGATATCCTTCCTAAGGTGTGATGCCCAGATGTGCTCTCAGTACTCCAAATGAGTCTAAGCAGAGTTTTGTATAACTGCAGCATAACATCTGTATCCTTCTACTTCAGTCCTCTAGATGTAAAGGCCAGCATTCTAGTAGCTTCCTTGATTACTTTCTAGACCTGTTTGTTAGATTTTAAACATCTATGCAACTGAACCCTCAAGTCTGTTTGAACAATTACTAAATTTAACTTCATACTATCTGATCAGTACCTGGACCTCTCCTTTGGTCCAAAATGGATAACTCACGCTTGCATACATTGAAACCAATTTCCCTGTCATGTCAGTAATTTGCCCTCCATTCCGGGGGCTTCTACCTTAGTTAGCAGTGTTTCATGCAGAATGCTATTAAATGCCTTCTGGAAGCCCATATAAACAACAGCCATAGACATACTCCTGTTTACCACCTTAGTCACCTCTTTGAAAAATTCAGTGGGGTTTGTCAGGCCTGACCTATCTGTCATGGTATTCATATCCATGCTAACTCCCTCCAATTAACTGAAAATTTTCAAGGTGTTCACTTGCACTGTCCTTGGCTGTAGGCGCCAATAATTTCCCCACCACAGATGTTAGTCCAGTTGGTCTGTAATTACCAAGCTTTCACCTTTTCCCTCTTTAAAAATGGAGTGACATGAGCAATTCTTCAATCCAATGGGATAACTCCTAGGGAACTATAAGAACTCTGATACAGGCACTAACTATTTTTCATTGTGAACATCCACATCCTCGAACATCCTTGGATGGAAATGATGGACTGTCAAGTCCTGGGAATTTGACACTCTTTCATGCTGCTAATTTTCTTTTATTAATTTTATTTAGGCCCTTTCCTTAATCCAGTATAAATTTGCTCAGAATTTTCAGCAACCTGTCCTCCTTTTCTACTGTAAATACTGAGGTGAAGTAATTATACAATATGTCTGCTATTTGCTTGTAGTTTTTGACTGTAACCCCACTTTTCAGTCTTCTAGGCCCGAAACATCAGCCTTCCTGCCCCTCTGATGCTACTTGGCCTGCTGTGTTCATCCAACTCTGCACCTTGTTATCTCTTGCTGCTGAACATCCACTTTCCCTTTGCGTAACTCCAAATTTATTCTCATTGATTTGTTTTTTGTGTTGCTTGCAATATTTAGTTATTAATTGAAACATCTTTGTCTATGAGGCTTGTGGCCACATAAGCATTTGGTTGATGTACTGACTAGTTTGGAAGTTACGAGGTGTATGAATTCCAGTTTATTATTTGCTGGAAACCCATGTTTCACATTGTGAAATCAAAATGTGAGGGGTAATTTGCTAAGTTATAATTGAGATATAATAAAACTGTTTAACTGGGCCACTTGGGGTAGAAACTTATGCTATAGATAAATTTTCTTTGGCACTAGGAAAAAAATACGTCATTTCTCAGAACAAAATATTTAAAGTATATGAAATGAACAAAATGTGAGCCACCATATTGTTGTTGTAGAAACATAAAATTTGTCATTCATTCCACATGGTCTTGCGTCTGCAAGCCTAAAGAAGAATGAGTGCAAATGTAGAAAATAGGAGCAGAAGTAGGCCATTCAGCACTTCGAACCTGCTCCTCCACTCATTACAGTGATTGATCATTCAACTCAGTTCCTACTTCCATCCCATACCTTTTGATCCTTATAGCTCTAAGAACTATATCTAACATGTTGTTGAAAACAATCACTGATTTGGCCTGAATCATTTTCTGTGGCATTCCACAGGCTTACAATTCTGTTTGTGAAGACATTTCTCCTCGCCACAATCCTGAATAGCCTACCACATATCCTTAGATATGTGCTTCCAGTCATCCATCCTGTATTTACCTTTCTAGTCCTGTTAGTGTTATAAGTTTCTATCACAACCCCTTCATTCTTCTAAACTCCAGCACATGTAGTCCAAACCAATCTAGCTTCTGGATTCCAGTACTTTACAGAAGGCAAGCTTTTAATATATTCTCATACCAAATGTTCTTGTTACTTTGGAAATCATCTTGTGTTTAGGAATAGAGAAATGAAAAAAAATTGAACTTCTAGGAACCAACAACATCACATTATAGTGCTGAAACACTGGATGAACATTCTGTATCCCGCATATAGATTGACTTAACTGTGGCTTCATTTCCTGGTCATGATAATCTGATAGTCTCTTTCTTGATTTTTATAACCAAACCTAGGCAATCTACATAATCCTTAAATGAAAGCAAAATACCGCAGATGCTGGAAATCCAAAACAAATGTAGAAAATGCTGGAGAAGCTGCAGGAGCTCTGGAAGAGATATACTGTACATGAAACATTAATACACTTCAGTCTTCACGGATGCTCTCAGAACCGCTCAGTTTCTCCAGCATTTTGTTTGTTTCATGTAGCTTTTCCAGGGTTTTTAACCAAACGTTGCTGATCTGGATCTTTTAAATTAACCTGTTACACCAAGGTAATTTATTTCTAATAATTCTAAACTAACTTCTCTCTTTCTCAGGAGCAACTGCTTTACACAACCAGCTTCAGTGAAGAACCTTGTAGAACTGCCCAAAGGAAACTGAAAGGCTGCTTTCCAAACTATGGATATTTCCTCCAAGCCCTCCCAAAAAATCCAGAATCTTCTATCTGAAAGCTTAATGCACTGTGCTGTACTCAGTGCATTCTTGAACTCTCCCATTGTAAATAAATTCCAATTTATTTCAAAGCCCGCTCTTGGATTACTTTTAAAATACATTACTATGGCTATAGGAATAGTGACAAATTAATTGTTAAACTCAAAACCTATATACCATTAGTTCAAAGTCCAAACCAAAAAATATTAAAATATATACAAATCATTCTTCAATATCGCAATAGTTTGACAGATTCTTACTGACTTTGTTGAATTTAGTTTCTAATCAGGTTAGTCATTAATGTTATTTGAGGGTAGAAAAATACAGTTACTAAAATTCAAAGTTTATTTTTTATCGGCAGAGACAATTTTAGGGCTGTGAAGATTTGTTTTGGTCACCAACTGTGCCTCCTATATCATTTAGAACTTTACAATTATATTTAAACATCACTAATTTTACATCTTAAATAGACAGTGCTGTACATTACAATATTAATGAAAATGCTGAGCAATCAATTGAGAGTAGTCTCTATTTCAACATGATGCCCCTTTAACTTTTTAAATTGCCATACATGTATTATATAAAAGGAGAATTGTATGCAATTCTCGTCAATGCTAGATGGCTACTAATGCAAACAAGAAGGAATATTGATAGAGTATTAATGATGTCAATCTGAAACAAAAACACAAATTGCCAGAGAAACGGAGGCTTGGCAACATCAGTGAAAGTGGAGTTAACTTTTTTTTGAGTCCAGTGACCCATCTTCAGAACTAAGTTTAAATCATATCTGACTGATGTGTTTCACAAAGTAGTGAGCTAAGACCAAGATTCATGAATGTTGTCAGTGGTTTAATTTTGTTTTTATGTCCCTAGCCTATTTATGTCTGTTATCAGTGCAGACTTAAAGCAAATAAAAACAAGTTGCTAGCAATTCTCTGGCCAGACAGCATATTTGTAGAAAGTCAACATTCGAATGTTAGCTTACTGATGAAGTTCATTAACCTTTTATTGGATGGTTTAAACCATGTTAACAAGCCATTTAATCTTCAGTCTAACAAAAGAGTTTTTTGAATGTATTGCAGAACTGTGATTCTGTATATAGAATGCATCAAGTTTTGGTTCCAGATAATGACATCTGTTATAATTTTTATGCATATTCTCACTCTCTCTCATTTTGGTTCTTGCACATTCCTATTGAGGTCAGTTTTCATAGCTGTTTATCGCTTGTATGCGATTAGCAACTCTACTCCATCCTTAGCAGTGCTTGGACCTACACTGGTACAAATAGGTATGGAAGACAAGGCAGTGTAGTTCTGCCCGGGGTATACAGTTTACTCAGACATTTTCAGAATCCAGATGCTACATTTCTCTTGCCCTGTCTAACCAATTATATTTTACAGCATATGTGATTTATATAGGCTAAAATGTAACTTGGGAGGACTGGAGTATAGGATTTTTTTTCTTTTAGTTACAGCAGTAAATAAACTTCTTTCTCAATAAGCTCCATCATGGAGAAAACCAAACCTGCATTTACATAATGCCTCCCATGTCTGCAAAATGTTCCAAATCACTTCACTTCACTACTAATGCAGTATTTTTGAAGTATAGTTAACATGACTGCCAGTTTGCACATCGTAAGTGCCCACAGACTGCAATGTGATTCTTACCAGATAATCTATTGCTAATTGTGATTGCGTGAATAAATGGTAGTTGTAAAACCCAGAGAAAATGCTTCTGTTGCTCACCGAAGAGTACCATGGGATCTTTTATGTCCAATTATGCTGAATCTGTAACTTTCTGCCTCTGGCGTAAGTGCCACCAACTGGAGCACAGTGTTAATAATACCTTTCTTATATGCTTACCTATAAGAGCACAAGTAGGCCATTCAACCTATTGTGTCTACCCCTCTAGTCAGTGAGATCATGACTGATCTGATAACCCTCAACTCTACTTTCCTGCCTTTACCTATAATCTTTGATTCCCTTACTGCTTACAAATCTGTCTGTCTCAGCCTTGGGTGTACTTAATAATCCAGCCTCTACAGACCGGGGTAAAGAATTCCGCAGATTCATTACCATCCCAGAGAAGACATTCCTCCTCATCTCTGTCCTAAATATACAACGCCCTATTCTGACTCTCTGACAAGGGGAAACAAATTTTCCAGATCTAATCTGACAGCCCTCTAAGAGTCTTGTATGTTTCAATAAGATTGCCTCTCATTCTTTTATATTCCAACAAGTACTTGATCTCTCCTCATCAAACAGTTCCTCTATACTTCGTAACAAAGTGTGGGGCTGGATGAACACAACAGGCCAAGCAGCATCTTAGGAGCACAAAAGCTGACGTTTCGGGCCTCGACCCTTTCTGATGAAGAGTCTAGGCCCGAAACGTCAGCTTTTGTGCTCCTAAGATGCTGCTTGGCCTGTTGTGTTCATCCAGCCCCACACTTTGTTATCTTGGATTCTTCAGTATCTGCAGTTCCCATTATCTCTCCCCTATACTTGATATTGCCTAGTGAACCTGCTGTGGACTGCTTCCAATGCTAGTTTATCTTACTGTTCACCATATTCCAGTTGTTCACAAGGGCTACTGCCTCATAAGTAATAGCAAAACCTGCCTACTTTTATATTTTCATGTTCTTTTAAAATAAGGAGCTTCCCTAGCATCCAGGTTCATATTACCCAGGTGGGTAATAGCTCTTTGCAATTCTTCTACCTGATTAGTAATTTTAGTTCCTGTTGGTGAATTCACAATTTCAGGTGGGGAAACCTATTACCTTTTATCAAATAGGCCAGAATCAATCTGAATGTTCTCATACTGTCCCATATTCACCCAGCTGGAATGGGAATCAAACTCTCCACTTTTGGTGCGAATCTAGAGCATACTGGGTATCCAGCTAACTGACTCACCAGGGGATGCTATAGGCCTAGTGGTAATATTGCTAGGCTCTTAATCCTGAGACCTGGATAATGGGAGCCGGAGTTGGAATCCTGTCATGGCAAATGGTGGGATTTGAATTCAATTTTTTAAATCATTAAATTAAGATTATAATAATGACCATTGTAGATTGGTGGGGAAAACCTATCTGATTCACTAATGCCCCTCAGGAAGGAAACCTGACCTGGCCAACACGTGACTCCAGGCCCACAGCAATGTGGTTGACTCTTAATTAGAGATGGGCAATAAATGCTGACCTAGCCAGTGATACTCAAAAAGTTTATTTTTAAGTATAATTAGGTATATTAACCTGTCAGCCGTGCTGACCCATTGACAGTTGTGGAAACACAGACTGGGCAAAAGACTAGCCTCCATGCAGTGGCATTGTACTGCAGGCTACACCTTTTCCAACTCTTCTCCCCCTACCCACTCCCCGCCCACCACCAATGCACTCCCCATGCCTCATAGATCCTAACCCATGTTCCCCATACCCTCTATGCCACACTGTGTGCCTCTACCCAGATGTTGAAGACCCATGATGCAGCTGCTAACCCCATGGCTCTTTACCCTCAGTGTCGATCGTTGCACCTATACTCGCCATCCTGTCTGTTTATAGACCTTTTGGTTAAAATTTACACCTACCTTTGCTCATTCACCTATCAGCAAATGTCAGTGTCTTCGTACTAGAGAGGAAAATAAAATTCTGTTAAATAAAGTTCTGTCCCTATATTGCAGACTTCATTGCATTGAGCAAAACAATCTCCTTCATAAAAAAAGCACTTTTGCTACTTTTGAAATCCTTCAACACAATAAAATCTTGTAAAAACAAAGTTCTTTCAAATGCAAAATGCACTGAAGTTTAGTCACTCCTCAAGGAGTTCAAAACTGCATGTAGTGAAATAATGGGCACCATACTATAATAAAACCATAAAACATCGAACAAGATAGGCCTGCTCCACCATTCAATAGGATCATGGCTGATCCAATATTCTTTATGTCCACTTTCCTGCCTTTTCCCTGTAACCCCTGATCCCCCTATTGATGAGGAGCTGTCTGTCTCAGCCTTAAATATACACAAGGACTCTTCAGTGGCAAGCAAATGCAAAGACTCAAAACCCTGTCAGAGAAGAAATTCCCTGTCATTTCAGTTTTACATTGGTGCCCCTAAGCTCTAGACTCTTCCTGTGAGAAGCGACATTGCAGTATTTACCCTACCAAGCCCCTTAAGAATCTTTAATGTTTCAATTAGATCACCTCTCATTCCTCTAAACTCTGATGTGTAAAGTCCCAAAATTTCTTTAACCTTTCTTCCTAAAACAATCCCTCCATACCAAGGGCTTTCCTTGTGAACCCTCTCTTAACTCTTTCCAATGAAATGATATCTTTCTTCAAATAGGAGGACCAAAACTGTTTGCAGTACTCCAGATGTGGTCTCACCAGCACCTTGCATAGTTTTGGTAGGATTTTCCAACTCTCCTACACCAACCACCTTTGAAGTAAAGGGTTGCATTCCATTGCCTTTCCCAATTATATGCTGCACTTATGTGCTAGCTTTCTGTGGCTCATGTACAAGTTCTCCGAAGTCCCTTTTGTGTTTCAGCTTTTACAGTTTCCCTCTGTTTAAATAATTCTGTTCTTTACAGATCCCTTACAAAATGAAAAATTTCACATTTTCCCCACTTTATACTCCTTTTGCCAACAACTTGCTCACTTAATTAACCTGTGAATATCTCTCTGTAAACTGTACTCCTGTCTTATCTGCCTTTCTGCCTATTTTAGTGTTGGCTGCAGTACATTCGCTTCTTTCTCCAAGTCATAAATATACATTGTAAGCAGTTGTCGTCCCAGTAGTGATCGCGTTGGAAAACGCTGGTTGCCAGCCAGAAAAAGAACCCCTTATCCGAACTTGCTGTTTCCTGCTCACGAACCAATTCTGTCTCCACAGCAATATACTACTACCTCTGACACCCTATAGGGTGGGGGCTGTACAGAGGGTCTGTGCAGACTTGATGGGCCAAATAGCCTCTGAATTTACCATGGCTGTTCTACTTGGCCTGGACAGTTTAGCATAGACAATCTACCTAATTTGTACATGTTTTGACTGTGAAAAGAAATTAGACCACTCAGCAGAATCTCACACACAACATGGGTTGAACATGCAAATTCCACACAGTCACCTAAGGCTGGGATCAAATTCTGGTCTCGGGTGCTACGAGGTTGCAGTGCTAACCACTGTGCTGCATCTGCTGATGTCCAACTGTGCACGCTAGTTGAGACTTTCTTGAAAATCTCTGAATTAGCCAGATACAACTTCCCTTTCATGAAACCATGCTGATTCTGCTTGGTTACAGTACGACATTCCAAATGTGCTGCTGTTACTTCCTTAATAATGGACTCCATCATTTTTCTAACAGTAGATGTTAGGCCAATCAGCCTATAGTTACCCCCTTTTTCTGGCCTTCCCTTTTTGAATAGGGGTGTCATATTCAAAGTTTTCAAATCATCTAGTATTTCTCTAGAGTCCAAGGATTTTTTGAAAAATTACAACAAATGTATTCAGTAGTTCTGTTAACTACTTTTGAGATCCTAGGATGCAAAGTGTCAGGGCCAGGGTACTTACCTGCCATTAACCCCATTAGTTAATAATGGAGAATTGTGAAATTTGTATACAGCACCAATCCAGTAATGGAATGGTCGGATTTCTGGTAAATCTCTTGATAGCTTGACAGTTCAGTAATTCAGATTTGTTTTGCAACTTTTCAGGCATTTTCCGTCAATTTTAACAATCCCTTTATCAAGATGTACTAGGATTATATCCACAGTGGTACTTTGGGAATTCAAAATATATTTACTCAGCATATCTTGCGTATATCCTATCCAGAAAGTGAGGATATCAAAATGGAATTTAAATGTTCATCTGTCTCGATGAATTGTGCAGTTTCTGGAATATTCCTGGGGAAAATTGAAAATAGTACATTTGGGAGTATGTTTTCCTATTTCTGCTGTTTTTGTGGCCTTAGTCTTTCAGATAAGATGTTAAACTGAAGCAGGTTCTGGAATAGTACTCGGGCCTGTGATCACTTTTCCTGCACCTTAACAGAAGTCATGTCTCCCTATTTAAAATGTCTCCAATTATTTGAAATGTTCACTTTTACTATTTGGAGAGTAAATGTTGTTCTGCTGAAATTGTGACTATGATCTCAATAAAAACAAATAGAAGAACTTTGTAATTTACCTTGGTACTAGACGGTGCTCAAATTGACTGGAATGTTTGCCCAAGTAACTAGCAAAACTTCAAGCACTTCATAGACAAATAATTACATTAAAAGATTTTCCATAAATGAGTTGAAGTTCATTGTGATGTTATTCATTTTTATTCCTTTTTCTCTTAATACATTGTTTTTGTTCTTACAGGTGTCTTGGCTATCCTGATCCCACGCCTGGCAATTGTGATCACATTAGTTGGGTCTATTAGTAGCAGCACTCTGGCATTAATCATCCCCCCACTTCTCGAAATTGCTACCTACTATAGTGAGGGGATAAGCCGATGGAAGATTGCCAAGGATATCGTGATCAGTGTGGTGGGCTTTGTGGGATTTGTGGCTGGGACATTTGTGTCCATTGAAGAGCTGGTGTTTTATACAGTCCCCCTTACCAATATTACTGCTGGTGACCACAGATAGTTTAATTTAATTCTGTGTATAGTGTCCAAAGTGATTTGGATTAGTTTACATTTTTTTTGCTTTTCCCTAAACACTTTATTGTCTTCAATGCAGATGAATAAGTAGCAGTCTGTACAAAACTTTGTTTATATAGCAGGAACACAGGTGGTTTCAAGTGAAGTGTTGTGTAGCTTTATTACTTTTGTTTTATTGATGGACGATTATGTTTAGAAATTTCTTTGGCATTGATTTCTGGGTGGATCCTGTGGTGTTACAAAGTTCAGAACAGAGCAGGGAATTAAATCACTGGTGCTAGTCATTGATGACGTACTCCAAGATTTCATTTGCAAATCTCTGTAATTAAAGATTCTGTTTTTTGTAGGAGTGGCTGTGTGGGAGGCATTTTTAGTAACCTACTTAATTGCATGCTTTAATTTAACTTGGAAATTCATTTTTGACATTTTCAACATCCTGTTATATTTTTCAGTACAAAAGGTGTAAAAGATTTTTTCTTCTATAATGCTCTATATCCAGTGCAACCCCTTTTATATGATTGGTAGCAAGTGCCATGAGGCAAGATTTATCTACAGTTATCAACTAAATCAGGTTCAGAAGGTATCTATTCCCAAGCTTAACTGACCTTTCTGTGTGGCTTTGCATTTGTGGTCAAGTTCGGGTACCTGTTCATTTTTTAGATCAGAGGCGAATCTGATTCAAATCATAGTGGTATTGTTTCTCCATTCACCAATTCAAGTCAAATCCTGTGTCTCCATTCACAGATCCAAGATGATTTGTGTCCTTCCCCTTCCCCACTTCCAAAAAGCTTTGCTTCAGTTTGATGAGTAGTGAGGTAAATTATTGTAAGCTTGTGAACTCATCCCCTTTTTACATTACAATCAAAATTAGCGATACTCTTTTTTTTATTTTTGTGAAATTAGATCTTATATAGGATTTAAATGGAATGTTTTGATTAAGAACACTAGGAAACTGGTGGTATAATTTAATTTCTGAGACTCCTGCAAATCTATACTATTCTGATAGGTGCACCAGTTTGTTGGATGTAAGGTCATTTGAAATATATTTCAATGCATTCATCTAGTTTTAAGTTTTCCTGTTTTTTTTTAAATCTAACATCAATTTGTAATTTTCATTCCAGAGACTAGAAAGTGGCTGCTGTGCTGTGTTACGTAGGCATACAGCATTATACATTTTGATGGAGGGTGGAGTTGCTTTTGACATTAGTGTACTATAAATGTTAATGTATATACATGTAAGATAGTACATGAAGTACTCAGTTTAATTTTATTTGCACCATGGACTCAACTGAAATATTTTTACTTCGGGGTAGCAGAAACAGGAATTACAGTTGAGCACTCTGCTGTGGAATAAAGTTTAAACATTTAGCATTATCACAACATATCAAAAAGATTGACTTCGGTTAAATGGTTAGTTTTCAGCATTTTGAAAGCTGGCTTAATCTGGAGTGAATTATATGATTATGCCACATTTCTGCCGATGGCTTCTGTTTGGTTCGGAATGCCAATGACCTGTTCAGAAACTGTTTTTATGAAGTGATACCTAGTGATATCGTTCTTTTACATTTGAGTAAATGGTTCATATTTAGTTTCAACCTTGGATACTGACTGCTTAGATAAAATAATGCATTGAATATAATCAATTGTTTTTATTAGGATAAGTGTTAAACATTTCCAAGATTGATTGGGCTCATTCTTGAGATATTTCTTTTTATAAAAAATTAAGTAATTTGCACAAGGATGAGGGATTTTAACACTAAAATTCTAACTGTTGTAATATAGCCAGTGCAATATCTGTGTTTCTAAATAACCGATTTCTTGACCAAAATAATTTGAAGAGAGGGAAAATAAGTGTATCAATCACTTTGAATTGACTTTCTCCCCTTCATATTTAATTTTAACTTTGTACTATTACAGGATTTTTATGGCTTCCATACTGCATTCAGATTATTTTTTCTTCCTCGAGCAAATTGTTGCAGGTCAGCAACAACATTATCACTTGCACCTTTTAACGTACTAGATTGTTCCAAGATATTCCACAGGAATGTTTTCAGACAATATTTTACAACAAATCAGAGATACTAGGGCTGATTGCCAATAAATTCAACAGAGAGTTATATTTAAATAAATGGTTGTTATATTGTTGGAGATGTCAACTTGCAAAACATATTAAGAATTTAGAGAAGTTAAAGTGCTATAACCACCAGCATTCAAGGAGCAATGAGTTGCTTACAGATGTTTCAAATCCACCTTTGTTTGTGAGCGCAAAAGTGAATAGAACCATGTGTTCCCAGCAATTTCGGTCTCCAGCAGTCTGACTAGATTCTCAAAGAAACAAAGCAGCAACTGTTTGTATTTAGTGATCCGTTCTTGATGGCCATTAATGGGTAAAGAATAGCTTCCAGAGAATAGTCCTGAAGGTTTTAATATAATTCATCGGTATCCATTTTGACTATTCAAGATTTATTCTACTCTTTAAAGAGTGGCTATTATGTACAGCCAGCACAGTTCCATTTGGTCTTTTTTTGAAATTGGTCTGCCACTAATGCATGCAAACTTTATTTTTAAAATACGGTAGTGGATTTCATGGGAAGTTATTTGCTGAAGTTTTAAATTGCATGATGCAACGGTTTTGTAACTTTATGTTCTAGTACATTAATAGAGGTCATGATTTTAGCCACCGCTCACTATGTGTGTACATACAAATGGAATGTTTGTGTGGTGTGCAGCTTACATCAGTTGAATTACAATTGCTGTCAATACTGAATGTTTACCGCGACAGTACAGAATTGCTGGATCAGGTTTGCACAATATTCAAAGTATTAACAGTTAATTAATAATTGTATTAATCCCTATTAAAGTTAAAATATCAGCCTGTTTTTAATATCTGTATCAATTCTAATGGAGGGACAAAGGAAGGCTGCTGTATAACAGTAAATATTTTTCTTTTTCATTCCTTTCCTCTTCATTATCTGCATCCTTCCTTCCCTGACTCTCCGCCCATCCTTACTTGACAGTCTGTTAGACAAATATTTAGTGTAGGTTAAACAGGCAGTTCATGGATTAGAATGTGCTTGTGTTTCTGGGGATTATTTGTAATCTGCAATTCATAATGTAAACTTGTAATAGCCTTCTCAGGGTAATACATACAAATACTGGATCATCTGTTGGCTTGTTTTGTTCTAAATGACTATTACTGTTGTGACTCTTCTGTATAATAAATGTGCAAATGGAAACTCGTTGCTTTTTTATGATAACTAAAATCATAGAGTACTTTGGACTGCTTTTGTGTTTATTGTTATCTTAGTGCATAGTAGCTTACAGCACAGAAAGAGGCCATTCTGACCATCATTGCCTGTGCCAACCCTTGGACGCACAATACTGTTTGGACAAAATTCTGGTCTTTTCTCAGTTTCGTTTTACTAGTCTGCTAATTAGCTGTATTTGGAACTATAAACAACTGAATTGAAATGATTCTTTGTTTCTAATATGTGATGTGTTTATCACTAATGAGGTCTTCAGGGAGGAAGTTTTCACCTTGAAAATTAGTTTTCATCGCATAGTGTCAGTTTAATTCCTCTTACTTTCATTGTGGAGAAATGTTTCTCTTCCCTATTAACCAAACGACAACAAAAATTAATGGAAAGGAACATCAATGAGAATAAACGAATGGTCCAAACATCAACATAACCTCACACTGCGCATTTCACTGATGAAATCTAATGCGTTAATAAGAAAAGGCTAACCAACATTATTACTTTGAGGATTATCTACCAGAGCCTTCAAGTTTCTCCTCCCCGTTAATTGTCTAATACTATCTCCATTTAGTGACAACTTCAATTTTATGTTCTCGCCATTCCACCACATTATTTTTCTGAAAACTCTTCAAAGCTTTCTCTGATCATGGTTACAAAAAACAGTCTTTTATAACATCAGTTTTCTTCACTAAAATACTAATTTCCATCTAATTTAAAATTCAATGTGATTTCAAGCAAGGAGAGGACAAAAAAAAACTCAACTTGATGTCATTCCATGCTCAGTGTTAATTCTAAATTCATCCTTATCTTCATGCTTGCAAACAAAGAAAATAACAATATTTAAAGGACCTTCAAGAAAATGCCTTGCCAGCATTTATGAGCATCAGCAGAAGTAGAGTGCCCTCTTATTAAATAACAGACCTTCCAAGATCCATTAGGCTTAATAGTGTGGACAGCATCAACTGCTGTATAGAGATCGATTGCCAATTTCTGGCAATTGTCCTTTATCAGAGAACTGTTTGAAGGGTGGGAGATAATTATATTTACTTACATTTCACAAGCTTAACATTTCATGAGATTTCAGAGGTAAAAATGAAGAATAGAAGGAAACATAATGGAAAAATTCTACAAATGGGTAGAGAAATGGACATTAGTGCTCAAATAATATAAGCCCATGAAAATATAAGTGCAGGTAAATGGAGCCAATAAAGTAACCAATAAAAATAACTAGGGATTTAGAAATATGCCTTAGAATACAAGAGTAAATACGCAATCAATTTATACATAACCACAATTAAGCTACAGCTAGTGTACTGTATTAAAAACAAATGGTCTGAGAAACTCAGCAAAAAAAATTTAAAAAGACATGAGGGACAAATTTTTTATAGTGTGGTTTATATGTGGAGTGAACTTCCAGAGGTGGATGCAGGTACAGCTATAACATTTAAAAAGCATGTAGATAAATACATGAATTAAAAACAGTGTTTGGAGGGCTATAAGCCAATCACAGGCATGTGGAACTAAGATTAGTGTGGGATTATGGTCGGTATAGACTAGTTGGACCAAAGGGTGCGTTTTTCATGCTGTATGATTCTCAATGGCTCTCTGTGACTCTATGTCTTGCAGCATCTTCCGCTGAAGAAGTCATATGGACTGGAAATATTAACTCCGTTTGTCCCTCAACAGATTCTGCCAGAATTGTTTTTGTCTTTATTTCAGACCTCAAGCATTCACAATATTTTGCTTTTAGTTGGTGCAGTGTGTTCGGTTTTATCCAGTATTGCTGTAAAAAGCAATTCTAAACTATAAACAAAATGCATTCACCAGCGTTACATAACAATTGGGAACAAAAGGAGAAACCTGCAGATTTACCTGGAGCAAAAATGCCTCACAGGTGATTTTACAGAAATATGAACGGATGTTTTTAGAGAATAACATACACCCTTGTTAATGTTTAGTGGCATGATAGAACGTTCATTAATGTGTGGTTCTGGGAATGTGGGACTTAAGACACGTAGATTAGAGAAGACTGAGGGGATTTTACAGAGTTATTCAGAATCATGAGGAGTTTGATCTGAATAGATAATAGAGAAACTATTCAAACCTGTTAAAAAGATCACAAATGAGATGGCAGACGTTTAAAGAAATTGGCAAAAGAAGCAACAATAATATGAGAAAAACCTTTCTCAGGCAGATGTGGTTAAGGTCTCGAATGCACTGCCAGACTTGTGTGCTGAAGGCAGACTCACTTGAGGCATTCATGGGGTGTTAGATCTTTCCTTTTCAAGTAGCAACGTTCAAGGTTACAGGCAGGAAGTGGAAAAATTACTCTAAAGTGAAATGCTCATTTAGAGAGCTGATACAGACACAGTGGGCCAGGTGGTCTCCTTTTACACTGTTACTGGGAGAATGTTATCACATATAATAAATAGCCCTAATAACCAGTAGCCCAGATCTCTGTACTGCAGTGCAAAAGTGCCACTCGTGGGACATACCTCAACCATAGGGCACCCTGAAGTTTCAACTGTTTTTCAATATATCTGCTGTTTCCCCCAATCCCTCTGATCTGAGGCAAATGTACCCTTTGCCTCTTCCTTTCATAGAATCAAATAATCCCTACAATGTGCAAACAGGCCCTTTAGCCCAACAAGTCCACTCTTACCTTAAGAGCACCCTAACCAACCCATCCCCCATAACCGACCTAATCTACACCTCTCTGGACACTATGGGCAATTTAGCATGGCCAAACCACCTACCCTGTACATCTTTGGACTGTAGGAGGAAACCCACACAGACACTGGGAGAATGTACAAACTCCACACAGGTAGTGACCCGAAGGTGGCATCAAACCTGGATCCCTGGCACTGTGAGGCAGTAGTGCTAAACACTGAGCCACCATTCTGCACAAGACTACTGCACCTGGTATTCCCAGGTGGTCTTCCATCCAAGCACTAACTAGGCCTGAGTCAGCTTAGCTTCGGAGATCAGTCATTCCATACACCTAAATCCACAGATTCCACATTCAGCTGGTTAGAGTCATAGAGTCGTGCGGCTTGGAAACAGACCCTTCGATCCAACTATTCCATGCTGACCATGTTCCCAAACAAAACTAGTCCCATTTGCATGTGTTTGGCCTCCCTCCAAATCTTTTCTATTCATGTGTTTCTCTAAATGTCTTAAGTATTGTAACTGTACCCATATTCACACCTTCATGAACATAGGAGTTATGGTTAGTAAGTTTGCAGATAACACCAAAATTGGAGGTGTAGTGGACAGCGAAGTGGGTAACCTCAGTAGAACGGGATCTTGACCAGATGGGCCAATGTGCTGATGAGTGACAGATGGAGTTTAATTTAGATAAATGTGAGGTGCTGCATTTTAGAAAGGCAAATCAGGGCAGGACTTATACACTTAATGGTAAGGTCCTGAGGAGTGTTGCTGAACAAGGAGACCTCGGGGCGCACGTTTATAATTCCTTGAAAGTGAAGTTGCAGGTAGATAGGATAGTGAAGAAAACGTTTGGTATGTTTGCCTTTATTGGACAGTGCATTGAGTATAGGAGTTGGGTGGTCATGTTGTAGCAGTGCAGGACATTAGTTAGGCCACTTTGGAAGACTGCATGTACTTCTGGTCTCCCTATTATGAAAATTAGAAGGGTTCAGAAAAGACTTAAAAGAATTTTGCCAGGATTGGAGGGTTTGAGCTATAGGGAGAGGCTGAATAGACTGGGGCTATTTTCCCTGAAGTGTCAGAGCTCAGAGGTGATCTCGTAGAGGTTTATAAAATAATAAGGGGCATGGACAGGGTGAATAGACAAGGTCTTTTCCCTAGAATAGGGGAATCCAAAACTAGAGGGCAAAGGTTTAAGGTGAGAGGGGAAAGATTTGAAAGGGACCTAATGAGCAACATTTTCATGCAGAGAGCAATGTGTGTATGAAATGAGCTGACAGAGGAAGTGGTGGAGGCTGGTAAAATTATAACATTTAAAAGGCATCTGGGTGGGTATATGAATAGGAAGGGTTTAGAGGGATATGAACCAAATTCTGGCAATTGTGACCAGATTTATTTAGGATATCTGGTTGGCATGGACAAGTTGGACTGAATGGTCTGTTTCCATGCTGTACGTCTCTATGACTGTATGAGTCTGGCAGTTCATTCCATATATGAACCACTTTATGTAAAAAAAAAGTTACCCCTCATGTCCTTTTTAAATGTTTCTCCCCTCACCTTAAAATATGCACCCTGGTTTTGAACTCCCTCACCTTAGAGAAAAGACCCTTGCTGTTATCTTATCTATGCCCTTCATGATTTTATAAACCTCTATAAGGTCATCCTTTAGCCTTCTACACTCCAACGAAAAAAGACCCAGCTTATCCAACCGGATATTACAACTTAAACCTACCGTTCCTGGCAACATCCTGGTAAATATTTTCTGAACCATCTCCAATTTAGTAATACTCTTCATACAGCAAGGTGACCAGAACTGCATACAGTAATCCAAAAGAGGCCTCACCAACATCCTGTACAACCTCAACGTGACATCCTGATTCATAGATTCAAAGGTCTCAGCAATGAAAGCAAGTGTTATATATATCTTCTTAACCACATCTCTTAACCATCAAGCCAATTTTGTTTCCAATTGGCAAGATGTCCTTGAATACCATGTAATCTGAGTTTCTCCAACATTCTTTTTGTCTTTATTTCAGATCTCTTGCTTTTAGTTGGTGTGATGTGTTCAGTTTTATATAGCACTACAATAAAAAGCACTGTTAAAGTATAAACACAATGCATTCACTGTGATTATATAAAATTGTGGGCAAAATTAGAAAACTGGAGATCTTGGAAATATTCACCCTGGAGCAAAAATGCCTCCCAGGAGATCTGCAGATATATGAAAAACGTTGAATGTTTTTGGAGAATAACCTACTTTCGCTTTAATATTTAGTGGTACCACAGAATGTTCATTTGGGTGAATGGTTCTGGGAACGTGCAAATTAAAACACATAGATTATTTATATGTGACGCAAATTTCAAAGAATTGTGTACCTGAACATTAAGTCTCTCTGTTCTACAACATTAGCCTGGGCCCTATCACTAATTGTATAAATCCTGTCTTTGTTTGTTTTACCAAAATGCAATACTTCAAATTTATCCAAATTAAACTCTAGCTGCCACTCTTCCACCCATTGACCCAATTGATCGAGATCTCTTTGTAATTTTAAATAACCTTCTTCACTGTCCACTACACCACAAATTTTGGTGTCATCTGTAAACGTACTAACCATGTCTCCTAAATTCTTATCCAAATTATTTATATAAATGACAAACAAAATTTGACACAGTAATGAAACTTGAGGAGCACCTCTGGTCACAAATATTTCTGCTAGGGGCCTCACAATTTCTTCCCTAACTTCCCACAACATCCTGGGATACACTAGATCAGGTACCGGAGATTTATTCATCTTTATGCTTTCTACAACTTACAGCACTTCCTCTTCTGTAATGTGAACTGTTTTCAAAACATTGTTGTGTATTTTCTCTAGCCTCCATTTCTTTCTCTACAGTAAAAACTGACGTGAAATATTCATTTCATATCTCTCCTATCTCCTGAGATTCAACACAAACATGACCTTGTTGATCTTTAAGGGGCCCTATTCCCTCCCTGGTTGCTCTTTTATTCTTAATGTACTTGTAGAATTTCTTTGGTTTATCCTTAACCTTATCTGCCAAGGCTATCTTGTATCCTATTTTGGCCCTCCTGTTTTCCCTCTTAAGAATGCCCAAACGCTCTATATATTCTTCAAGAGACTTATTTGATCCTAATTTTCTGTATCTAATATCTGACTCTTCCTTATTCTTAACCAGACCCTCATATCTTTGTTCATCAATTGTTCTTTGCTCTTCCCAGACTTACCCTTCACTCTAACAGCAACATAATGCCTCTGATCTCTCATTGTGATACATTTGAAAGCCTTCCACTTGCCAGACATCCCTTTACCTGTAAACAGTCTACACAAATCAACTTTTGAAAGTTCGTGTCTCATACCATTAAAATTGGATGTCAGGAGGCAAGCAACAGAGAAGGAACGCTACTAGTTTCCCTGTATTTGCAAGGAAATACCTGGTGTCTGTTCAACAGTATTCTGTACAGTCTGATATTAACTGGTCATAGTGATGGCCATATATCCGTCCCATAATATTTTCTCTGAGATTATTCCTTAAAATAGTTTCTTTCAGGCACTACACATTTTTCTTTTCCCATTTTTTCTCTCACATCTTGGCAAAATGTGGTGTGGGTGTAATGTTCTTATCCTGAAAACTTGTGCCTTGAATATCCTTTTCACCTCCAATTCACTTATATGTTTATGAAATTTTAACCCTCTCTTGCTCAGATTTAATTATCCCATTCTTGTACCAATTCACCACCTCACTCTTTACTATTTTCTCAATTTCTTTTCCGTCCTATCTTTTAATCTTTGAACTTTTACCTCATTTTCTGTTATCTCTTTTAACATCCTCGTTAAAACAGTGCAGTTTGCTTTTGGCTTTACTTCATTTTTAATGTCTCTCTCTCTCTCTCAACTTTCCTGGCCCCTCATATCTTTTTCTTATGTCTATACTCGGTTTGTTTGAAAATTTTACAAACAGAAAACTGTCACTGAGATTCTGTAAAAGAAAAGAATGAAATGTAAAATGAGACATTATGGCCTGAAGAGGAATAAAGCATTTGAAAACTGAACAGATCATGTTCTATGTAATGACTTAATTGGATTGAGCAGACCCAGACAACCAAATAGCACATGTAATTACCTCAAAACCTGAATGTAGCTGCCATTAGTTTGCAGTATGTTACTCGCTGAGTGACACTGTCGCAGTGTAATAATTGCAGATGAACAAACAGACTGTTAAAATTAACGAGTTAGAGCATCCTTATTTGAACTTGCTGATGCATAAGATTTCTATCAAGCCAGGACTGAAGTCACTTGGCTGAGTTTGCAGGGATTTCTAATAACTGGAGCATGAATGCTGGATTAGAGCAGTGTGTGACACATTTGTATTGCAGTCTTTCCAGTGCAAATACTGCATTTCTCACTTAATGTATTGGCTATATCAATTCAATCCCTCCAGCTGTTTACACCACAAATAATTCACAATTCGCAAAAAGTAAGGCATTTTGACCCAGATGCTCAAGTGAGTGCTTTGGCCATGCAGTAACATGCATTGTTTCTGGTTCTCAACAATACCCACGCGTTCAGCAAATGTCACTAGACATCTTGGCCTCAACCACCCTGACCACCTATATTATCCTATGTGATACATCCCTGCTAATAATTGTTGGAAGGTGGTTATCTTCAAATCCCCGGACTGGAAAGTGGGTTCCACCACTCTTCATGTCATCAAGACTGTTGTTATTGCAGCACATGTCAAGGACCAAATCTGGTAATTGTGAATTGTATTGAGGACACATTGGCCAGTTATAAATCTAGAAAGGAGTTCAGGGAAACCTGTTTACCTAGATAAAGTTAGAACCCACAAACATGTATAATACTTGAGACAAATACAATGAAGCAGACATAGATACGTACTTGACAGAAAAAGTAATAGGAGGGCATGTTGATGGGCCTAGAGGAAATAGAATGGTTATAAATAAATTGGTTAATGGGGACCATAAAAACCAACACATAGTTTGTGCTAGCTGGCCTATTTATGTGCTATGAATTCTACATTATCAGTGTACTTGTATTAATGTACTTTGTTAGAGTAATACTTACGGTGGCTCAATAGTTAGCACAGCAGCCTTGCAGTACCAGGGACCCAGTGTTGATTCCTCCTTTGGGTGTCTGTTGCACATTCTCCCTGTGTTTGCATGGGTTTCCTCCAGGTGCTGTGGTTTCCTCCCACAGTCCAAAGATGTGCGGGTTAGATGGATTGGCCATGCTAAATTGCCCATAGTGTTCAAGGATGTGTAGGTTAGTTGGGTGGATGCTCTGAGGGTCAGTGTGGACTCATTGGGCCAAAGGGCCTGTTTTCCACACTGTAGGGATTCTATGATTCTAATATTGTTTCACTGTGTTTCTTTAATATAGTTTTATTGAATATTTAGCTTTGGATTTTTAATATTGACAGTGGAGGGTGTTAGTGAGGTTATATAGTACAAATACATCGTTCAATTTATCTGCACTGTCTACTGTAAACCATTGGCTTAACTAACCACAAACATTACCCCTCCCCAAGTAAAAGGGCAGGATCCCAAGTATTTAATTTTGCATGGCTAATCACAATTGCCAAAGTGTTACTCTCAGGCTAACCCATCTGTCCTAAGCTTCCTGCAGTGTTGCAGTGAAACTCAATGATTTGGTCAAAGGACAGCACCTCATCTTTTGATTAGGCATTTTATGATCTTCCAAACTGATTTTAACAATTATCAAATCAGAACATCAGCCACCATTTTCATAGGATCATAGAATCCCTACATTGTGGGAATGGGCCATACAGCCCAACAAATCCACATTGACCCTTGGAGCATTCCACCCAGATCCATCCCCTGATAGCCCACCTAAGCTACACATCTTGGAACACTACAGGCAATTTAGCATGCCAGTCAACCTAACCTGCACATCTTTGAACTGTGGGAGGAAACCACATCACCCAGACAAAACTCACACAGACACAGGGAGAATGTGCAAACTCCACACAGACAGTCACCCGAGGGTGGAATCAAACCTGGGACCCTGGCACTGTAAGGCAGCAGGGTTAACCACTGAGCCACTGTGCCACCCCTACTTTCTGTCCTACTATTTTGTCCTACTTTTTCAGATTTAGGTTTTATTCGAAATTTTCTCTTATTCTTACTTTCAATGGGAGCTAGACACCATTTTGCGATTCACACCCCCCATGGAATCATCTTTTATTTCCTGATTTATTGAGTTGCCATTCCCTTTGAACTGGCCCCAGTGACAGTTTGTTGATTAGCTCTCTCCTACCTCCTGCTCTTACACAGACCTTCCCTTTTGTTCACCTCCCAAACCCCCTCCCCTTCACTCGCTTAAAATCGATTACATTCTAACTTCTCCCAGTTCCGATGAAAAACTATCTCTGCTTCACAGATTTACCTGACCTGCTGAGTATTTCCAGTATTTCCGGGATAGTCAAAATACTTAAAGTCTTTTTTTGAAAATTAAAAAGAAGTACACAACTGACAAAAAACATATAGTGGGGTGGGGTGGTTTTAAATCTTTAATTCACTTATAACTTCATCCTAAAACTGCCTATTTTGTGTTTGCAGAACTTAATTTCAATCATGTGTTAAATTACTGTACTATACACTTGCTATTTTTTTTCAAAAACCTCCTACATACATCATCATGATCTAAGATAACAAAGTATGAAGCTGGATGAACACAGCAGGCCAAGCAGCATTTCAGGAGCACAGAAACTCTGATCATCATGATCTATTTTCCTTTGAATGTTCACCAGCTCCAGTAATATCACAGACAAAGCCATTTTATGTTGCCTTCCTTCAGTCACATTTCTGTGTGGCACCTTGACTGATATTTAAAAATAACCTGAACAGCTTACAATTCTAAAACGTCATGCATAGCCCCACCAGTACAGCATCAGCAATCTTTGGGAACAAACAAAAAATACTTTTGTGTTTTTGACTATGCCCGAGTTGTGTTGAGTATTTTGGAAGGTTACTCGCTATGAATCCTAGCGAGTTTCCTCGTTGTAAAAGACCTAACTCACTGCATTAATTTGTCACCCCTTTGCCGTGTACCCCGTTTGTCTAATTCTAGTCCCATCTTACCTCTTGCCTCTCCTGGAGTAGATCACTACTCAGTGGATATCTACCAACACTAGCTTCCCTTGCATTAGTGCCATCTTTGAAAGGTCGCTGAGGACCAAGATAAGCTCTGGCATTCTGAAGCTGTCTTGCTGATGGAAGGACAAAGTCAGAACATTGTGGAGAAAGCAGCAGGATTATCCTAAACTGACCTAGAAGGTGAGTGTCATGCTCTGTTCTCTGCTACTTCACACTCACTCTATATCTGCCAATGTGCCCATGTCCCACCCAAAGCTCATGCTGTCACAATTGCTTGAAACATCTTCTATCACTTGTTCTCACACCCTCACAGCCTCCTACACCACTAATCTGAAAATCAGAGTAAGTCTCTGGTATTAGTATTGCGTGATAAGCACCGAGAACTTCACTGTTAATTCAAAAACCTGGGTCTGATAGACCTTCCACAGACCCAAGATGATGGTTTTCTATTGCTTTGTGACCAGAAGTCATTTGATTTTCTGGGAGGAAACCAAAGGAAGTCAACACATTCTATCTTCTGAATGTGAAACCTTGACCTACAGATGTCTGTGTTTTCAATCCTATAAAGCACTGCAGAGCTGTGTGTCTTGTCATTTCTGAATATGTATGATGTTTATTTATGATAGGATTAAGAGTTATATAATTTAAATCTGCATAGTGTCTTAGCTAATAATCAGTTTTTCCACTTATTTAAATAAAAGTTTGTTTTAATAAACATATTATTTTCAAGTTTATTGAAGGGACCTGATGATAGTCTCTTTTCTTCTAGATAACAGGAATAAAGCGAAACAGTTTGGTGATTAAATAAGACATTTAACAGTTTTGGTATGGCTGATGCAGTAGTTCCGTTTGATTTCCAGTACTTTCCGACCACCACAACTATAACAACACAGGCTGAGGAGCTCCTAAAGTGGCAACCCAGAACAAACCCTGGTTTCTTCATTGTTGCTGGGTCAAAATCCTGGAACTCCCTCTCAAACAGCACCTGGTCTGCAGAAGTTTGAAATAATAGCTCATCGCTAACTTTTCAAGGACAATGTGGGATGGGCGATAAATGTTTGCCTTGCTAGCATTGCCTGAGTGCCACTAATAAGAAAAATTGTGTAAGATTTTGCAAAATATTGTGGGCAGGTGTGAGTGTAAGACATACTGAAAGTCTCCTATCAACTCTTAAATCTAGGCCATGCTTTTGGAAAAAGACGATGATTATGGTCTAATTATTGTATCCAGGCACTTATGGAAGTGAGTAACAAGCTAATTATAGACTGAATCTGAATTATTCACTTATTCAGCACTTTATTCTGTGCTTGACTGAAAAGTTTGTTTCCAGAGGCAAGGTCCCTGTCAACTGAAGCTTGGTCTATCGTTTGAATCGCCCTGAGGAATTGGACTGCAGAGTGAGCAAAAGTCCCTTTTAACAATATTCAACGCAATAGATATTGGATGAATACCAGCACACTAGTAATAAATTCCTTATTAGTAAACAACAAGATTCAGGTTGAAAATGATGATTCCATGTAATGGAAAGGCATAATGATTGAAAGAAAGAACACAGAATAGGCTCCATAGGTTGGAATCATACCTAACACAAAGGTTTTTGTGGCTGTTGGAAGTCAGTCATCTCACTCTGAGAGTATTCCTGCTGGAACTCCTAAGGGAAGTACCATAGGCCCAACCATCTTCATCAATGACCTTCCACCATCATAACATCAGCATTTGGGATGATTACTGATGAATGCACAATGTCCAGTACCATTCATAGCTTTTCAGATCCTGACCTAGTTTGTGTCCATATTCAAATGACATGGAAACATTGAGGCAAGTAATATTTGCACCACATGCACTGATGTCTCCAAGAAGAAAAAAAATCAATCATTCCTCTCTAAAACGTATCCCCGGCCATTCAAAGGCATTCCCATTGCTAAATTCCTGACTATCAACATTCATTGACCAGAAACTGAACTGACCCAATCACATAAATATCGTAGCAAAAAGAGCAAGTTTGAGTTTAGGAGTTATGCAGTGGGTAATTCACTAGCCAGTGCCAAAAAACTTTATGTGATCTGCAAGGCACAAGTCAGGAGTATGATGGACTTTCCATTTGCCTAGATGAGTGGAACTCCAGCAGCACTCAAGAAAAATCTAGGATAAAACAACAAAGTGTGAAGTTGGATGAATACAGCGGGTTAAGCACCATCTCAGGAGCATAAAAGCTGACGTTTCGGGCTTTTCTGATGAAGGGTCTAGGCCCGAAACATCAGCTTTTGTGCTCCTGAGATGCTGCTTGGCCTGCTGTGTTCATCCAGCTCCACACTTTGTTATCTTGGAATTCTCCAGCTGTTCCTATTATCTTGGATAAAACAACCTACTTTGTCAACACCCCATTCACCACTTTAAACATTCAATCTGCTTACCACCAACATGTGTTAGTAGTATCTACAAGTGCATTGCAACAACTCATAAAGACTTCTTTGATGGCACTTTCCAAATCCCTGATTTCTAGCATCTAGAAGAAGGACAGCAGTTGCATGGGAGCTAAACGAGAATGTAAATTATCAGAAGGACACAAAAGGTTTTAAGGTACTTAGGCAAGCTAAGTGAACTGGTAAGAATGTGCCAGATGGAATATAATGTCATAAAATGTAAAGTTGCTCACTTTGATAGGAAAAACAACAATGAGAGAGGGCTGAATCTTACCAGAAATCAGCTAATTGTTGTTTTTGGTGACTTTCACTCTGGTTTTCTCTCTCCTTGGCCTAGAGGGTTTCTCGTGCTTTTGTCCCAAATTTGTCTCTCTACCACACCACACAGCTGTGGTTCCCTGCTTGCTGTATCGTCCAAGCCAATGTAGTTGAAAATACTCACCACTGCTGAGACATCCCTGGATTCTGAACACCAACACCATATTTAAAATGCAGTTGTGAACCTTGTCAAACATTGCCATCTGGCGTTGAGCTGCATGGTTTGACTCTGTTGCCTCAGACATGGTTGATAAGGGTAAGTTACATGGAGGTCCGAGACAGTGTGGTCCCAAGGAGGACTAACCTTTTCCCCCAGGATTGGCAGAGGAGGCCATGACACCAGGCCTTGTGACATGGATCTCATTCTTGTCTCGTCAATATCCTCTGATATTGAACTCTGCATTCTAATCAATCTTCATAATGCTACTAAAATTTATCACAAAGGTTTTTTAAGTTAAGAAATAGATGCATTTGGGGCAGCTGCCGATTAAGCATGAAATAATTATTTTCTGACCTAAACCTGACACTAAATCATCTGCTCCTGGCATTAACTAAGGCCAGAATATGGATGCTGCTGGGTGCTGGTTTGGAACTTTACATGTGATGCTTATACATATCTAATTCTCCCTAACTATCTTAACCAGTGCCATACATGCCTACCTCTCATCTCCACTCCCTTACTGTGCTCAACTTGTTCTTACCTTGATTCTGAAATACTGCAAAAGTACAAGTGGTCTGGAATATGTTAAGACTCTGGTTTTGTTTCTCTGAGCATGCACAACACAAAGACCAGTAACATTACAAGACATTTTAAAATAAATTAAAGCATTAGATCAATGGCTGTGCAGGAGTTGTGCAGAAAAAAATGATCAATCAACAGGAATACTTACTGATGTTTGAAAAGAATTAATTCTATATTATTGCTGTGCATTTTAAGTAATATTTAATCCAAACAATTTGGGTGATGGAGCAATAGAATGGACTCATTCCGAGAACAGTCAGGACAATGTTCTGACGAGAAAAATGTTACATGTTCCCTATTTACTGCCTATTCTAATGTTCTGTTTTGGTGCATTAATTGATTGTTGATTTATTTTTGCCAGCAATAACTTTTTGATTGGAAGTTAAATCATAAAACATTGAAGTGCTGCATACAGGCTATATTTTGAGTTAATTTAGGAATTTTTATTGAGTTTCTGCTTTCAACAGAGCAGTGAGGTTAAATCCTGCACTTGTTGTGCTAGGAGGGATGTTTGTAACATTTCCATTATGGGTCCCTGCTTTAGGAGAGAAGGCCGTGGGAATGTTCAGGAATGTTCAGCCTACTTCATTTCTTATTTCTTGTAGTCTGAAGAGGATATTATGCTACACTGGGCATAAGGGACAGAGTGGAACTCCATTAGACAACGGTTTCTGAGATGGCATGGAGCTATGGATGGGTAACCCACACGGCTGCTCTATCATTATTGATCAAGGCTTTTTTTTACTGTAGAGAAAAAGAACAAACCTTCTGTTCTGGATGCCCAAAAGCTTCTGACCAAACATTCACACATCCAAGCTGCTCATCAATCTGGGAGGCAGTCACATAGTTATTGTCATTAACAAGTGGTCAACATTGCACAGACAAAACAGCTACATGTTGCCAGCTGAATGCCCCCTTGCATGCATCCCGTTTCCAACCGGTCTGTAGTCCCTCCCTGGCTGCTTGAACAAGCAGCAGCTCAAACAGCACTTTTTTTTTATTCATTCATGGGATGTGGGCATTGCTGGCTAGGCAGCGTTTATTGCCCATCCCTAATTGCCCAGTTAAGAGTCAAGCACATTGCTTTGGGTCTGGAGTCACACGTAGGCCAGACCAGGTAAGGATGGCAGTTGCCTTCCCTAAAGGATATTAATGAACTAGACAATTTTTTTCAACAATCGACAATGGATTCACGGTCATCATTAGATTGTTAATTCCAGATATTTATTGAATTCACATTCCACCATCTTTCATGGCAGGATTCGAACCTGTGCCCCCAGAACATTATCTGGGTCTCTGGATTAGCAGCCCAGTGATAATACCACTCGGCCATCGCTGGCCTAGTGCAAAGAGCGTTAGGTACATTGCCTTTAAAAAGTACAGCTATCCCTTCAATAGTTCTTGATTTTAATACAGCCCCTTTCCTGTTTCTACAAACAAAAATACAGAAATATAAAAAGCTGTGATATTTACAACTGACTGTTAATTCTGTTATGTAACTCTTAGCTGAGGCGGAGCGTAGATATGATGCAGCCTATTCTTTGACCAGGGCAGATGATAGACTTCCTGAGCACAAGGTTCTGCTGCTTGAATTACACTCCAGACAGAGTCTGCCATGTTATCGTGCTCTTCACAACTAGAGCAGGCAACAAGAGGATATGATGAATGTTGAAGAGCTGGGAGAGTGGCAGCAATCTTCCAAGGAGGAAGGTGATGACATTATGCGGGGGTGTATCACCTTAACCTGAAACTTCAGTGCAGCTTCAGGCACAAGGACTTCGCTGACCCCTGAATCCAATAGATGTGAGTTGGATGCAGTAATCATTCATTGGCTGTAAATTTGTTTTTGCTTGAAAGTAAAATGACCCCAGTCAGCTCCTAGAGAAAATATACCTTTCTGTTATTGGCTTTTCCTTCACTTGCAGTGTTGCTGAATAAAAGTGAACATTTTCTACCACTTGAAGGCTTTCCAGTATGAAGTGCTCCTAATTGAACAAAGAGATGTCATGCTACATTAAGCATAAGGGACAGAGTAGCACTCCGTTAAGCAGGATTCTAACAAGGTATGGAACTATGGTTAGGTAACCTATATGTGAGCTTGTTTCTTGTAGTTCCAGTTACAGTGACAGTCAATTTAAGGGGTACTGATGTAAAGGAACAATATATTTACAAATATGAGCTTGTCCTTGCAAAGAAGCATCACCCGTGTCACATTATGTACTATCAGGAGAATTCTGTTCTATACCTCTCCCATTCCATGCACTGAGAAGGGCACCTCCAAGGTGCCAGTGCTTGACCTGCTGCATGGCTAGGTTATAAACGTGGTAGTTGTGCCAGGAAAGCCAGGAAGTCATGGCAGTGGTGAGCAGGTCTGCCATTGCCGATTACATGATAGTACATGTGAGGCACCATAGAGGCCTGGAGCAGAAATAATGAGGAGAGCTGCAGAGAATTGCATGAGAAACCTGCTAGAGCGCACGGACAGAATGACTGTGTGAAATCCCTAAATTGACACTCTTTAGTAAAATTCAGTCCTGTGAAATTTTTCTCTGTGATGGATGGTTGGCAGCTTCTGATGGCTCTGTATCAACTGCTGTGAACATGAACAGTGAGTGGAAGCTGCAAAGGGTGGTGAGGATTAATGTACAATATAATTAAGACTGAGATTTCATGATTTGATTTTGAAATCATCTTGAATCTAATTTAAGTGATCGCAAGCCAGAATGACTTTTGCTCAGATTAGTGGCATTTTTAAATAATGTGATCTTTCAAGTTTCAGTGTAACATTTAAAAAGATCTAGTTTGTGAATGAGATGAGAATATTTTGTTTTGAGGTAATATGTATATCTGTAGGATATGCTTTTGGGGCAGAGTTTACCTTATGTTTCTATGAGATAAGGAGTTTAGGCCTGATAAAAAAAAAGTCTGTAGATATGTCCAGGTTTATTAACGATGTGTGGAAATGCATAGAGGTGTAAGGCTTGTCTTTATACGCAGTGACCAATTCAGGCATTTTTAAGTGTAAACAAGCTTGTGTGGACACGAAGCATACAGAAATGTGTGCAATAACAGCTGTCATACAATTTATCTTGTGTTAGAACTCATCACTGCATCAGATGCAGGGAGATCATTGTTAGAATTGATCCAATATACCTGAATCCAAATACACTATCTCCAAATACACTATTGAAGTAACACGGTACAGAGCTGGATGAACACAGCAAGTCAAGCAACATCAGAGGAACAGGAAAGCCGACATTTAGGGTCGAGACCCTTCAATACACTATTGAAGCATATCTGGACGATAACCAAGTTGACTACACAGATTTAAAAAAGGAATTAATTAACATACAGAACTTTATCACTTCCCAAAGTGCTTTACAGCCATGAATTATTTTTCTGAGGTGCAATTACTGTTGTCAAGTAGCAGGTTATTTGCACAGAAGAAATTCCTGCAAAGTATACATTAAGGAATAGTCGGATAATCTAGTTTTAGTAGTGTTGGTTGAAGAAGGAACATGAGGCAGGATTTTTGGCAAATTGTTTTCTTTTGAAAAGATGCATAAATTAACATTATTCAGTTTAATGTCCAAGGGTAGAGCTTGCACTTTATAATTTTTTGCAGATTAAATCATGTTGGGCAGACATATCCTATGTCTGAATTCAGTAAAATCTTCAAAAGCAGCTGAAGACTTTTGGGCCTCAGACATTACCTTGAGGAACACCTGTACATGTTTTCTCTACTAAAGAGGACTTCTCAGTGTCCAAGTGTCCGCTGATTTTGCCATTTCCTTTGCCTCAATCAACATAAGTTTGTTTTTAAAAATCTTGTGTGATATCAGCATTCCATTCTTGGCAAAAGTCTGCTCCTGTAAAGATTTAACTCTCAAAGGTATAGCAAGAAGAGAAAAGGTTAAGCCAACAGAGATAGTAGGGACTGTCGATGCCGGAGTCTGAGATAAGAAAATGTAGAGCTGGATGAACACAGCAGGCCAGGTAGCATCAGAGGAGCAGAAAAGAATGGTCCAGGCCCAAAACGTCAGCTTTCCTGCTCCTCTGATGCTGCCTGGCCTGCTGCGTTCATTCAGCTGTATACCTCGTCAAACCAACAGTTACTTTGAAACTCAGCCTGGGGTTGAATAAACTCATGCAACTAGTTTAGTTCAGTCTGAGATGGTGTCTAAGAATGAAATCAATAACAAAGGAACAGTTTATGGCAGGGCTCAAAGACAATACCTTTTGTCTTCCCAAAGTTGAATTGAAAGAGTACAGATGTCAGACAAACAGGCTGATAACAGAAGGTAATCAAGAGCAGTACTAGTGACTAGTGAGCTAGGGTTGAGTATAGTGCTTATGAAAACTGAGAAATTAGGCTTTAGAAACAGCAGTCAAATTGGTGAACAAATAATAAAATGTGAGGCTGGATGAACACAGCAGGCTAAGCAGCATCTCAGGAGCACAAAAGTTGACGTTTCGGGCCTAGACCCTTCATCAGAGAGGGGGATGGGGTGAGGGTTCTGGAATAAATAGGGAGAGAGGGGGAGGTAGAACGAAGATGGAGAGAAAAGAAGATAGGTGGAGAGAGTATAGGTGGGGAGGTAGGGAGGGGATAGGTCAGTCCAGGGAAGACGGACAGGTCAAGAGGTGGGATGAGGTTAGTAGGTGGGAGATGGGGGTGCGGCTTGGGGTGGGAGGAAGGGATGGGTGAGAGGAAGAACAGGTTAGGGAGACAGAGGCAGGTTGGACTGGTTTTGGGATGCATTGGGTGGAGGGGAAGAGCTGGGCTGGTTGTGTGGTGCAGTGGGAGGAGGGGACGAACTGGGCTGGTTTAGGGATGCAGTTGGGGAAGGGGAGATTTTGAAGCTGGTGAAGTCCACATTGATACCATTAGGCTGCAGGGTTCCCAAGCGGAATATGAGTTGCTGTTCCTGCAACCTACGGGTGGCATCATTGTGGCACTGCAGGAGGCCCATGATGGACATGTCATCTAAAGAATGGGAGGGGGAGTGGAAATGGTTTGCGACTGGGAGGTGCAGTTGTTTGTTGCGAACCGAGCGGAGGTGATCTGCAAAGCGGTCCCCAAGCCTCCGCTTGGTTTCCCCAATGTAGAGGAAGCCACACCGGGTACAGTGGATGCAGTATACCACATTGGCAGATGTGCAGGTGAACCTCTGCTTAATGGGGAATGTCATCTTGGGGCCTGGGATAGGGGTGAGGGAGGAGGTGTGGGGGCAAGTGTAGCATTTCCTGCGGTTGCAGGGGACGGTGCCAGGTGTGGTGGGGTTGGAGGGCAGTGTGGAGTGAACAAGGGAGTCACAGAGAGAGTGGAATTTTTGCAGGAGGGTGGGTGGGAGGAGGTGTATTCTAGGTAGCTGTGGGAGTCGGTGGGCTTGAAATGGACATCAGTTACAAGCTGGTTGCCTGAGATGGAGACTGAGAGATCCAGGAAGGTGAGGGATGTCCTGGAGATGGCCCAGCTGAACTGAAGGTTGGGGTGGAAGGTGTTGGTGAAGTGGATGAACTGTTCAAGCTCCTCTGGGGAGCAAGAGGTGGCGCCATCCCCTATTCCCAATTCCTCCGCCTCCGCCGCATCTGCTCCCACAATAAGACATTCCACTCCCGCACATCCCAGATGTCCAAGTTCTTCAAGGACCGCAACTTTCCCCCCACAGTCATCGAGAACGCCCTTGACCGCGTCTCCCGTATTTCCCGCAACACATCCCTCACACCCCGCCCCCGCCACAACCGCCCTAAGAGGATCCCCCTCGTTCTCACACACCACCCCACCAACCTCCGGATACAACGCATTATCCTCCGACACTTCCGCCATCTACAATCCGACCCCACCACCCAAGACATTTTTCCATCCCCAACCCTGTCTGCTTTCCGGAGAGACCACTCTCTCCGTGACTCCCTTGTTCGCTCCACACTGCCCTCCAACCCCACCACACCCGGCACCTTCCCCTGCAACCGCAGGAAATGCTACACTTGCCCCCACACCTCCTCCCTCACCCCTATCCCAGGCCCCAAGATGACATTCCACATTAAGCAGAGGTTCACCTGCACATCTGCCAATGTGGTATACTGCATCCACTGTACCCGGTGTGGCTTCCTCTACACGGGGGAAACCAAGCGGAGGCTTGGGGACCGCTCTGCAGAACACGTCCGCTCGGTTCGCAACAAACAACTGCACCTCCCAGTCGCAAACCATTTCCACTCCCCCTCCCATTCTTTAGATGACATGTCCATCATGGACCTCCTGCAGTGCCACAATGATGCCACCCGAAGGTTGCAGGAACAGCAACTCATATTCCGCCTGGGAACCCTGCAGCCTAATGGTATCAATGTGGACTTCACCAGCTTCAAAATCTCCCCTTCCCCCACCGCATCCCTAAACCAGCCCAGTTCGTCCCCTCCCCCCACTGCACCACACAACCAGCCCAGCTCTTCCCCTCCACCCACTGCATCCCAAAACCAGTCCAACCTGTCTCTGCCTCCCTAACCTGTTCTTCCTCTCACCCATCCCTTCCTCCCACCCCAAGCCGCACCTCCATCTCCTACCTACTAACCTCATCCCACCTCCTTGACCTGTCCGTCTTCCCTGGACTGACCTATCCCCTCCCTACCTCCCCACCTATACTCTCCTCTCCACCTATCTTCTTTTCTCTCCATCTTCGTTCCGCCTCCCCCTCTCTCCCTATTTATTCCAGAACCCTCACCCCATCCCCCTCTCTGATGAAGGGCCTAGGCCCGAAACGCCAGCTTTTGTGCTCCTGAGATGCCTTTTGGCCTGCTGTGTTCATCCAGCCTCACATTTTATTATCTCGGATTCTCCCGCATCTGCAGTTCCCATTATCTCTGGTGACCAAATAATCCAGTTTTACTCATGTCGATTGAGGAATATAGTTAGTAGGACCCATGAAGAATTCCTTTGTCCTTTTTCATTTTTCTCTGGGTGACCTTTTTGTTTTATCCCAATGGCTAGATGGAGCCTGTTTCAAACTCTCAACTACCCCGTTTTGTGGCATATGTCAAACCATTGAGCATAAGACCGTAAGAGTCAAATGTGCCATTCACTGAGATTATTCGTAAACTAGAAATCCTCAACTTTACTTTCCTCCCATATCATTATTTTGTTTTCCTTACTGATTAAAAATGTCTATCTTAGCCTTGAATATGCTTAATGATACAACCTTAAGAGCCATTTTCAGTAAAGAGCTTCATAAATTGACTACCCTTTGAGTTGACCAGATCTGGCAATGTAGTTTAGCTCTGCAATCTGTCATCACAGATGGACATGCGTCATTGTCATCGATATATGGTTGTTGCTGACTATGTTCTTTTACTATGCAAGTTTTCTTGAGTGAGGTTTGGTTGATTGCATGCAACTTGGAGATGTCTATTTCTTTGCAGGGCTTAATCATTGTTCATTATGTCATATGACTTGGGCTACACATAATGATGTAATATATTTCCATGAACCAAGGTGTTTGTATGAGAGCCTCAAACTTGCACGCTCTGCCCTGGTTCAATTTCACAGACTTGATAGCACAGACAGCTCAATATTGTTTGAGCAGCATGTGCAATATAAGTGCGGCATGCCTTGTTTCAAATTGGCTCATACAAAGGTTCACAATACCACCAGGCTTAAGGTGAAAATATAAAGCTAAATGCAGTCACGAGAAGACAAGAACAATGCAATGAAACAAAAACATACATGCCCGAGAAGGAAACGCAGTCTCCTTGCCAATAGAAGATGTCAGCCCTTAGTTGTATAGAAATGTGTACCTATAGATGATCATACACATTTTGAGCCCATTCTACCATTCAGTTAGATCATTAGTTGAATTGATTACTCCACATTCCTGCCTACCTGCTACAACCTTTCACCTCCATCTTACTCAAGAATCTATCTACTCCGGTCTTGAAAGTATTCAAAGTCTCTGCCTCCATCCTATTTTGAAGAAGAGAGTTTCAAAGTCTCACAACTCTCTGACAAAAAAATTCTTATTAACTCTTTCTTAAATGATGACACCCAGTTTTTAAACAGTTGCGGATCATTGAACCCTAAAGAAGAAAAAGCAACCAATATGCATGCCAACTCCAGTTAGCAAGTATCTCGCCTATTGTGTTTCTCTTAAATGCAATGGTGAATCTGAAGGCTAGTATTCCTCAAGTGAATTAGACTTTATTTGAAAGGTGCACTTAATTATGGTGAGATTGCCTTTTAGTAAGCAGCCCAAAGGTATGAAAATCACGTGGATTGACCATGCTAAATTGTCCACAATTTTCAGGGATGTGTAGGTTAGCCACATGAAATGTAGGCTTACAGGGGTGGGGTAGCGGAATGGGTCTGAGCGTGATGATCTTCAGGGGATTCATGTGGACTTGTTGGGCTGAATGGCCTGTTTCCACACTGTAGGGATTCTATTTGTTTCATTTGTGCAATTATATGCAAAAAGGCTTCTGCAGAATTTAGTTCCACCAGTCTTCAAGCTTCTGAGAGCTGCACATGACTCTTTGCACCATGAGATTGCCACCCTTATCTTAAACAATTGCAGCTTTAAGTTCTGGTCTTCCCAGGTTTTCTTCAGATCAAAGTCAGGTCTAAATCAAAGCTTAAACATTCACTATATGTTAAGTTACTTTGTGGTGTTGGAGAAAGCTTCATAAAACTTCAAGTTTTCTCCGTTTCTCTTTCCTGTCTGATATTGGAATAAACCAATGATGATGCTCTGTCTGTCCAGACATGGGGGACAACATACATGAAAATGCCAATTGGCAAATACTGGATTTACTTTAGCACTTTAAGCAAACTTCAGAAACGTAAAGGGTTTTGACTCATTTTGCACAAGAAAACTGGGACTTCAGGTTGAGACAGTCAATTTTGTGTCTTTCTATCTCAGTGCCTAAGGAATTCTGTTGAGCAGTTCAGGCACTGGCTGAATCATGTGGGAGAGTTCTGAATGCTGACAGATCCCTGTGATCTACATCAGTCACTGGTTCAATTGTACTGATGAGCGGAGTGGGTATGCTGCTCTATCGAATCTTGTGGAACAAAAAAGACCAGGAGGATTCCTTCAAGCTCTTGAAGAATAATATATGCTGCTCTCCTTGCTTGCATTTCTACCAGCCTTGTCAGTCTATAGGTTACCCAATAGTTAAAGCTGTTTCTTGAAGATCTCAATGTGTTTTTATGTTTCATGAAATCTAATGAAAAGAATTGCATAGCAGAGGCTAAGCAGGATACCAAAACATAATGAATTTAATTACTCAGAGACAGCAAGAACTGCAGATGCTGGATTCAAAGACAACACAGTGTGGAACAGGAGGAGCACAGCAGGACAGGCAGCATCAGAGGAGAAGGAAAGTTGACATTTTGGGTTGAGACCCAACTTCAGAAATGGGAGGGTGAAGGGAGCTGGGAAATAAATAGAGAGAGGAGGGGTGGGGCTGCGGGAAGGTAGTTGGGAAGTTGCATTTTAGTGCCACTCGACATCTGTGGCATTTTTTCTGAACTCTCAGCGCTGTAAGAGTTTTCGTCAGGAGAGGGACAAGGCTGTATTCCAGTAAATTTGATTCCAATACATCCCATCACATTTACTGTGATAGATAGAGGCAAATATAGATAGAGGAAAAAAAACTGCAGATGCTGGAATCCAAGGTAGGAGGGTGGAGGAGCAGGCCAAGCAGCATCTAGAAGAAAGGAGCAGTCAATGTTCAAAGAGGCAGCCAATAGGACTCAGTGGTGGGTGAAGGGGAGGATCTTTCCACTGATTGGAGTTATACCTAGCACAGAGGAAAATGGTTGTTATTGTTGGAGATCCATATTATGTAAATAGACCCCAGGGCTGTTAGGGAGAGGGTTTCAGGATTTTGACCCAGTGACAGTGACAGAACATTTCCAAGTCAGGATGGGTAGTATCTTGGGGGAATCTTGCAAGCAGTGGTGTTCCCATGTATCTTCTGCCCTTGTGCTTCTAGGTGAATGTTGTCATGGGTTTGGAAGATGCAGCTCCAGGAGATCTCTACAGAAGTTTCTCTGGTAGCCTTAAGGCCCAACAATCTTCAGTTGCTTTATTAATGACCTTCCTTCAAGCATAAGGTCAAAATTTCAGATGTTCACTGATGATTGCATATACAGAAGCATTCTAATTCAACAAGATCCCGACATATCCAGGGTTGCCTACAATTTGTTCCGAAATATGCTAGGGAATGACCATCTCCAATTAAACGGACTCTAACCATCAATCCTTGAAATTTAATGGCATTACAATCAAAGAACCCCTTCCCGCGATTACCATTGACCAGAAACTGAATAGGACTAACCATATAAATGCTGCAGCTGCATGAGCTGGTCAGAGGTTAGGAATCCAGCAACAAATAACTTGTATCCTATCTCTCCAAAACCTGTCCATTACCCTCGAGGCATGATGTGTAAATATGATGGAATATTCTCCACTTGTTTGGATGATTGCAGCTCCAAAAGAACTCAAGAAGCTTGACACAAACTAGAATAAAGCAACCTGCTTAATGGAAACACCCGTCCACTTCCTCCCCCACCAATGTAGCAGTGTATATCATCTACGAGATGCACTGCAAAAATTTATCAAAGCTCCAAACCCACTCCCAAACTATCTAGAAGTATGAGGGCAGTAGATATATGGAACACCATCTGAAAGTTTCTATCCAAGCCACTCACCATTTTAACTTGGAAATACATTGAGGTTGCGTCAGTGTTGCTGTGTCAAAATCGTGGATCTTCCATCCCAACAGCATTATGGGTTTACTTACATCAAATAGGCTGAAACGGTTCAAGGACGCAGCTCACTACCATCTGCTTAAGGGATGGACAATAAATCCAGAACTAGCCAATGATACCACAAACCATGAATGAATTTAAAAAAGTTTATGCTGATATTTTCACATTGTCTGGATTTGAGCTAATTCCCTTTAAATAAACATGCTAAAATTCTCCTAAATAATTACACAGTTAGTTTTGACTTCCTTATCAAAAACATGTATGACACCAAACTATTAATACGGCGGGTTTGAAGCTGAACAACTAACGGGATGTTAGGGTTGATGACGTAGGTTTAAATGAGTGTGTGAAATGAGAAAAGAGAGGGCGTGAGGTTTAGGGAAGGCATTCTGGAGCTTATAACATTGGTAGTCTTAAACACACTTGCTAACGAGGGAGTGATTAAAATCAAGGCTGCTCAGACCATTACATAATTGGGAGTCAGTATTATTTCTGTGACCAGCAGATCGTCCACTGTGAGAGGGAATAAAATTGTTTGGCTCTTGTCACTGGAAATGCTAAGTGAAGAAATCATGTCAACATTTATTTTGAAATATTAATTTTTAAATTATTTTAAATCTCCTGCTTTGTCTACAGCAAATTCATTTTCATATTGGTTTGTTTTGCCTCAGTTGCAAATGTTGAAAATTCACCCCCATCTGGACAGTCATTTATATTGCCATGACACAGCAATTCATATATACCTGACAATGTTTGTGTTGCATGTGTAAATTAGGTAATAACATGAAAACAGCATTTACCAAATATGGTCGGCATTTTGAATGTCTTCGGCACGGATAATGAACATTCTTTATAGGTGGAGACAGCATTGTCAGAACTTCCACAATTCTTGCAAAGACCTTTCTGCAAAATAAATTAAAAATGAAAGAGAAAAATCCATGTCCTATTGTTTTCTTTCATCACGTCACATCTAACTGGCAAGAGTGCACTAATAATTATGCCCCACTGTTCCGCAAGTCACTACAAATGCATAAAATCTCTTCAGGCCACTGAGATGATCAATTTGCGTGGCTGACTGTATCTCAGGACAAGACCAATTTATACCAGGTTTGGTCATTAACAGAAAGTATCTGCATTTATTGTGACCCAGAACTTGAAGAAATGGCAGAGAACAAGACTTATAATCTACAGCCAATCTGCTTCTAAGCCCCAAATACATCAACTCTCTGTTGTCTGTAAAGCAATCATCATTCTTCGCATTACTTGTTAGTTGGGAGGAACATTTTAAGCTTTTTTGGGGATTTTCCATGGACAGGGCAATGGAAGGATAGATATTATCAGTTTATAGGCTCTGGGTGTCTTTGGCTGCCCTTGTATATACAGTTTTGTAACAAACTACACATCAACAAATCAGAAGATGGTCATCGGGCAGAATTTCTTTAGCTGAAGGAAACTCAGTTCCACTCAAAATATCCCACTCACTGTCCTAAAATGCAAAATTGGCTTGCATAGCTTAAATGTGCAGCACTTGATTTTTTCAAGTTGCAATATTTTCCTGATATTTCACTTATGTAGCAGTTGAACTTTCATTCCATTTATAGTCCCCCAAAAACCCTACATGCCTCAATCCTTAAAGAGAGGAAACTCCTTTTTAAAATACATTTTGCCATCAGATATACATGATCAATCAGGTGTTGTAAATGTATATTTACTTAAATAAATATCTAATGGCTGTGTCAAGATTTCATGAATACTTTAAATTTCATTATCAGTAGAAATAGAAAGGTTTTTGAAAGTAGTTTCATGCAGTAAAGTCTATGATTGTACCACAGCATCAATTTATCCTCTTGGAAAGTCAATAACATCAACAAACCAACTAGAAACATTAAAGATTGTGGAACAAAAATACCAAAGGTATTATGTGTACAAGTTTGGCTAGGAGGCAGAAGTCATATAATGATTAGGCATATTAATCATTGACAGCTGGTCTATTTTAATGTACAGCTATATGGAGTGGATTCTCGTGGTGCATTGTAAGTGCCCCGACCTTTGAGCCAGGAGGTCTGAGCTCAAGTTCCATCTTTGCAGAGATGTCATAACTCATCTGGACAGGTTGATATAAAAAAAAGTACAATCATTCAAAATGTGGGAATTTGGAGGTCACTAAGGTTTATTTATTTTATACTTGTGTTTAAACTAGAAAGCAAGGTTTAAGTTTAATTTTAACTAATTAAGTTTACAGCAGCAGTAAGAGAAGGACAGCGGAAACAGCAGATATTGATATCTGTTGCATCTATATTGGTCAGAATATCTGGAAACCTATTAATCCTTTGGATATAAATCAGAAATGCTGGGTCATAGCCAGGAGACAATAAGGAGACGCACTAGCATGAGTCACAGGCATAGAGCCTGGAGATCTTCCACAGAGTCGGGAAAAGATTGATAAAGTTGAAAAGTAACACCGAGGCAGGTCCAATTGATATTTAAGAAATTCGCTGTGTATGTGTGGATGGAATTGAGAAACAACATGAGAACCAAGGAGGTCATGGATAACTTATCAAACTTTCATCACCCATTCTAAAGATATTTTTTCCGTTCATGGGATGAAGGCATGACTAGCATTTGTTACCCATCAGTAATTCTTTGTTTGGGTGATGGTGAGCTACTTTCTTGAGCTGTTGCAGTTCATGTGGTATAGATACACCTTCAGTGCTGTTAAAAAGAGAGTTCCAACATTTTGACCTGCAATGGGAAAGGACCGGTGATTATAACAGTAAGGGGAACATGTAGGTGGTAGTATTCTTATGTACCTGCTGCTCTTGTCCTTTTAGATGATAGGGACCATGGGTTTGGAAGTTGTTGTCTAAGAAAATGCTGTGAAAAGGATCACAGAGTCATAGAGTCATAGAGTAATACAGCAGGGAAACAGGCCCTTTGGCCCAAACTGGTCCATGCTGACCATTGTGCTCAATCAGGTGGTTCCAACTGCCTGCATTCAGTCCATATCCCTCTAAACCCTTCCCATCCATGTAAACATACAAAGTTTTTTTTAAATTTTGCTATTGTATCGCATGGATAATATTATATCTGAGAAAATAAATTCATCAGGAATCTGTGAACAGGGCTTAGTTTTCTTCTCTGCAGAAGAGATAGTTGAGGGTGCTGTCATAGATATCTGTAAGATTATGAAATGTTTTTTATAGGATGGACATAAAGAAATTGTTTCTAATTGTCTCAGGATCTTTTGGTGAATTTCTCCAGTCGATCCTGTAGATAGTTCACAGTACTGCTGCTTCAAAGAACAGTACAACATAGGTACAATGTCTTTGGCCCACCAAGCTTGTGCTGATCCATGCTGCCTTTCTAACTACAAACCTGAGATAATGGGAATTGCAGATGCTGGAGAATCCAAGATAATAAAGTGTGAGGCTGGGTGAACACAGCAGGCCCAGCAGCATCTCAGGAGCACAAAAGCTGACGTTTCAGGCCTAGGCCCTTCATCAGAGAGGGGGATGGGGTGAGGGTTCTGGAATGAATAGGGAGAGAGGGGGAGGGGGAGCTTCAAAACCTCCCCTTCCTCCACCGCATCCCTAAACCAGCCCAGTTCGTCCCCTCCCCCCACTGCACCACACAACCAGCCCAGCTCTTCCCCTCCACCCACTGCATCCCAAAACCAGTCCAACCTGTCTCTGGCTCCCTAACCGGTTCTTCCTCTCACCCATCCCTTCCTCCCACCCCAAGCCGCACCCCCAGCTACCTACTAACCTCATCCCACCTCCTTGACCTGTCCGTCTTCCCTGGACTGACCTATCCCCTCCCTACCTCCCCACCTATACTCCCTCCACCTATCTTCTTTACTCTCCATCTTCGGTCCGCCTCCCCCTCTCTCCCTATTTATTCCAGAACCCTCACCCCATCCCCCTCTCTGATGAAGGGTCTAGGCCCGAAACGTCAGCTTTTGTGCTCCTGAGATGCTGCTGGGCCTGCCGTGTTCATCCAGCCTCACATTTTATTATCTTAAACTACAAACCTGTTGTCTCTATGTGTTCCATATACCTCTATTCCCTCCCTATTCATGTATCTGTCAAAATGCCCCTTAAAAGCTGTTATTGTAGTTGCTCTGCCATCTCCTCTGACAGCACATTCCAGGTACTTACCACCTTCTGTGTAAAAAATCTGCCCCTAACATCTCCTTCAAACTTTCCTCTTCCTCCTTCATTTTATTTAATAATATATTCCCTATGTATATTGTTAATAGCTATAACATGTTTGAAAAATTTACAAGTTTGCTCCCTGCAATGTGACAGAGCTATTCTCTATGCAAGACAATTATCTGTGGATACACAAATGCAGCAACTACCAAATGATTTGTTTCTGTGAATTCACTTTTCGAGGTGTTGAGGTCAACATTGCAATACTGCTGGTAATCGACAGATGGCAGCATTGCCCTCTTATTCACCATGCTCATTCCAACAAAGTTAGATCACCCCGGAACATTTATTTTGTGAACTAGATTGGATAAAACTCCAAACCTTTTACTGACGAGTGTAAAATTTCATCACTCAGAATGCACCGAGGATTTTTCCCCTTTTATTGTTTACATCGATCACATGAACAAAATATTCTGTTGTGAGTTCTCATATAGCAGACTAAAATAGCCTTAAGTCATGTAGGATCAAATTTATCACTGTATAGAATGATAGCCCCTTTACCATAAACATGCATGGACAAGTCCATCCCCCTTTCCTGTTACATACAAGCAGGTAAATGAGATTGACTATTTAAGGGGTTTTGGGAGGAACTGAAATGGCTGTGATAGAATCCTTGATAGAACTTATCACGACCTCATTCCATGTCAATTTACATAAAATAATCTGGTTATATCTAATGTGTGCGGTATTAAAATACAGTGGCAATCACATTCCAATGTCAGTTATAAGCCATGCGTACAGTTTCCCTCCTGTCTCTTTTCTCACAATAAATTGGGGGACATCTAATATTTTATTTGTCCCAAAGCATTATCATGAGCAAGATTTTCCTGTTAGCATTTGTTAATAAAGTTTTCCAACCTTTTAATGTAGGAGACTAAGGGATTTCACTATTTTTGAAATCTTTGCTTCACGTCCAATCTGATCTTTCCAACTTCAGCTTTCTGCCAAAAATTCACCATGGAAGTTTGAAGAATGCTGTCTCACCTTTTGATGAGTCATCGTGGACCAGGATTTTGCGGAATCTTTGTGACTCCTTAGACATGTAAACCTGGTGAGAAGGGCCCGGATTCAGAAGCTCCTTCCTCATTTCCAGCTGATCACCAGTGTGAGAAAGTGGAAGTGGCATGACTCTAATCAAATCAGCATGGTCATGAGAACACTCATTGTAGAGCTCAGTCAGACCCCATTTTTATTTTAGTATGAGGCTTAACACTTTCAGTTTTGGAAATGCTGGTGAAGAACATATAAGGTCTTGACCCACCAAGTTGTGAAGTGCCTTTTTGTGCATTTCCTTTTGTATTGTTCCACCAAGCACTTAATTAAATGTTTAGTTCCTGATCTCTTCATCTCAACATGACATCTGAGGTTTTCCCATGCTGGATATCGTGTAAGTTGCAGATAATTGGAATGAAATTGACATGCAGACAATTACAATCGTCGGGGACAGAATGAGGGTTCCCAACTTGGCATGGGAGCTGTAAGGGACTATGGGCTGGATGGATACGGTATAGGTTGGCAAGGAAAGCCATTGAGTGGTGATAAAATGTGAGAGGTGAGGGCCTAAAATTTTAGCTAACAAACGACATGAAATCCCTGAGAACGATAGCCTTTTAAACAGTCTGCCTCAGGCATCAGAAGTTCCTATGGCCTCCTTCTATGAGCAAACAGCATTAGAGATAGTATATGCTCAGGCACATACAATCGGAATTACTCTAGACTAGTATTGACACAATGCACAATATAACTCATGGTGGCAGCACAGCAAAGGGCCTCCAGAGCCAGGATCAAATGTCTTAAAAAACATAAATATAACGGGAAGCCTTTGAGGATAGGACAATTTCTTAGAAGTCTTCAAAGGTGAAGCTGAGTAAAAGACTCTAAAGGCTGGCCAGGACTTGGAAGGAAAACAAAGCTGGAAATGGAGAAAAATCCAAAGGCAGAGATACAGAACAGGAGGAGTCTGAGGGGAGGGATAAAATAACTGGAAGGCTTTGAAGATTAGCCCCAAACCAACAATACTTTGGAAGAGGAGAAACACAGAATTAGAATACGTTGACAATAAAAAGGGAAATGCCAAGTCTTTGGCCAAGTCAGTCCGACACAACAGTCTGTAGGAATGTGCAGTCCTTATCAATCTCTCAACCATTTGGTAAGACCTTCATTGAAGTAAATGGGAAGTGGCAGTTTCGGCAGCTTCGGGCTTGCACATTAAGGAGCAGCATCATCAAGTTTTCATATACAGTAGATCCAAAAGCTGATGAATTTCAGCTACAAAAACACATGAAAGAAAGCGCTATGAATAACTATGCCCCAGTGAGTGTTCCTACAAGACAAGGTTCAGGAAGACACCTCCCCACCACCTACTCAAAGGGAGTTGAAGATGGGTAACAAGTTCTGACCTTGCTAGCAATGCTGACATCCCATGAAAGATTTAGAATATAGCTAATGGGAGGAGTGATATGCTGATTATTCTTGGGCATGACACGCCCGTGATGATACAGTCAAATGTGCCACAGTTCTCACCTTTTCTGCCATGCTTAGTCATTCAACAGCTTTCAGGATTGAGTCCAAGTACATGCCATCATATTCTGTTACTGACCTTCTCTGTTACCTCCATCTTTGACCTCTGTTATTCTGACAGATTAATCATCCTCTTGATGGGGAACAGTATCTACCTGCAGGACCTTGCAGCCCCCAGCATCATATCCAAGGAGGTAACACTAAACCAAGATACATTATTTGAATGTGCGTATATCATTTGAACTGCTCAAAATTCCAAGGGTTAAAGACTGGAGTTAAAACTGAAATGCAGGCTCATAATCATGCCTGTTCAATCTTTTGACTAAGGAACCTAGAAATAAATGGCAATTTAGTGGTTAATTCACTGGCAGGTGTACTATCAGAATCCCACTTTCACTTCCAGTGTGTCACAAAGCCATATCCAGCCTGACAACTCTTTGTTGGAATGACTATGCCAAACTTACTGATCCTGATTTTGCAGCTAGATCTGTCGATGTGCGGTGTTTAATGCTCTAAAATGTAATATTTTTAGAGCATAAATTAATGAAAAGGCTTTGTTCAAGTTACAGTATACCTACATAATTGAAATGTTGGGTTTTGAATTTTATATAACGAATAGACATGTTTAAGTGAATAAAGCCAAAGTCAGAAAAGCTTCACAATAATAAGTTACTGAAGTAAGGCAACCAAAACAAACCAGATTCTGCCTGTCACTTTCTGTTTGTTATGTTAACGTGTTTTCATACTTTGTTAGTCACAAACCAGCTTGTGAACGGAAAGCTCACAGGGATGCTGCTGAAGAATAAGATTAGTGATGCTAGAAAATACTTGGTGAGAAGCTTAAACTGGAAAGGGTTGGCAAACAGAAATCATTATTCGGGGAATTTGTTAATCATTCCATCGACTGATTTATTGGCTCCTCTTCCTGCTTTTCACGTGGGATTGCCACAAAAATGGAAGTTCATTTTCATAGCAATTGTCATTTTTAGATTTGGTGAGTGGTTTTAAAATCAGGTGTTATTCTCAATATTAATCCTCCCCCTTTTCTCAGATTGAAGACGAGCACTGACACATACTGGCTTGCTTACACTTGGGGTTGGGTTCACTTGTAACTAAGAATTCCTGGAGCTGGTACTTGAACCTAGGACCTACCTGCTCAGAAGTAGAGGAGCTTCCCACTGAATCACTCAAGCTCCATCATTTCATCAGCATCAGTGTTAACAAGCTAATACTTCCAAAGCTTTTAACACAACAATGCTTCTTCAGGAATTCTGCTCCATTCTCCATTGTAATGGGAATGCCCTCAATTATTCTTGTTCATTCCTAAGATCAGGGTGTCACTGGATAGTCCAGCATTTATTGTGTGCCATTAATTGCCTTTCAGAAGATAGAAGTGATATGTCATCTTGAACTGCTGCAGGACATGCAGTGTAGGTACATCCTATATTACTGATAGGAAGGGAATTCCAAAATATTGACCAAATGACATTGAAGAACTGGCAATATAGTTCCAAGTCAAGATGTTGTGTGATTTATAATACTCTGGTAATGTTACCATTCATCTGTTCTCGTTCTTTCTGGTGATAGAGGCTCCTAGCTTAGAAGGTACATTTGAAGGAGGCTGGGTGATCGTATCTTGTAGCCATTTCGTCCAACCTTGGATGTTATTCAGCTCTTGCTGTACACAACATTGGTCAGATTAGCTTTGTCCTCCTTTTGTGGAGAGAATAACCCTGAGCAGTTTTCCACATTGTTAAGTAGATCCTTTCGTGCTAGGTCTTACTCAAAGTGAAGAAATCTCTCCATTATTTGTACTGACTTCAGTTTTTCTTGGGTTCCTTGATTCCACAATTTGCCAAATGGTTTCAAAGCAGTCATTCTCATTTCACTCCTGGAGTTCAGCTCTTTTATCCATGTTTGAATCAAGACTGCAATGAGTGATGAAGCTGAGTGGCCCTGACACCACCAAAGTGATACCGGTACCTGTAGATCAAAATCTCAAAAAATGGAGAAAGTTGGAGAGGAGTGGGAATTATAGGGTGAAGGGTGGAAGAAATTTTTATGTCCCAGAGAAATGAGCCATAAATCTAAAAGATTACTGCTCAAAAGTTCTCCCTATTTTAGGAAATCTGGCATTCATTGTCTTTGCTAGCTAAAGTCTATTTTTGCACTTCCCCAAAGATTAAAGATTTTGCTTGACAAAACTTCAATTTCCTAATTATAGAAGATAATAAGTAACATCATCTAATATTTTAGACTACTTTAATTTAAAATGTTTCCTAATTTCTGGTAAATGCAATATTATAATATTATGTGCCATTCTGCTCTTTTTATAATGACCATGGATTAATTGGATGCTGTTAAATGTGACTTCATTTTAATTTTTCAATTCAAATGCAAAAATGTTTTGCCAAGTTAGTTTAAATCATGAGGCAAGATTGAAGGAATTATTTCTATGATATTTTATCGGCAACTTGAATAACATACCAATACTTGTTCCTAAGCTGCTCAGAGATTATACTTTTTTAATGTTTTATTTCAGTGTCTTTTATAACTCCACTGTAAAAAGGTCCCAAAGGAAAACCACTGATGGACATTTTCATTTCCTTCTTGCTTCATCATAAGCATTGTCTTTCTTTGCTTCATTGAGCTCCTTCGATATTACTTAATGGTGCACTTCAGACACATTAATTTGGACAGTAAACAGAATGTTTCCTTATTATCTGCAGGAGTCTAATATGATTTCAAAATCACTTCATTTTTGTTTCAGCCCAAGTTGGCGGCAATAAGAAATGAGACTTAAGAATCCTGTGAAATTCTTTGAAATGCTCAAAAAGTGAACCAAGCCATCTCTTCTGGGATATGCTACTAGACACTGGGCTGCAGAAATGCATACTTTACATAAATGGAGTAAATGCGCATGTTGCATACATATATTTTCAGACAAAGTTTATTATCTCATCACTGATTTGACATGGGTGCATCACAGGAATCATCCCTGTTGGAAAATGCTTTTCTATTCTTGCCTGGAGTCAGCCACAGGGGAGGTGATGGCCTCGGAGTATTATCACAGGACTGGTAATCCAGAAATCTAAATAATGTTCTGGGGACCTGGGTTCAAGTCCTGCCATGGAAGATTTTGGAATTTAATTCAATAAATATTTGGAATTAAAAATCTAATGATGGCCATGAACCCATTGTCGATTGTTAGGGAAAACCCCATCTGGCTTATCAATTTGCTTTCAGGCAAGAAGCTGCCTTCCTTACCCAGTCTGACCTACATGTGACTCCAGACCCACAGCAATGTGGTCAGCTCTAAACTGCCGTCTGGGCAATTAGGGATGGGCAATAAATGCTGGTTTAGCCAATGATATCCATACATTCCCTGAATGCATAAAAATGTAAAACCCTTCCTATCTCACCTTAAAGAAGAAGAATATGAGGCATTCATATTCATAGTTATTTAAAAAAAACCCCGCAGATTTACCTTAGCTAAAAGGCAATAGATGAATCCAGATACTGGACCTAGATCGATCCAACACCTGATATTGCAATATACTTTGACAGTTTGTACAGCAGCCATGTTAACTTTCAAACAATCAAGAACTCTTGCTCTTAACAGCCAGTGTGTGCAGAGATTTCAGGAACACCTGTGAAGACAGTCCCAGTCACCTTTCTCAAGTGAACTAACCATAGTCAGCAAGTGGTAATTCACTTTCTCTCTCCAATAACGAGAGTTACAGAGGCAGGGCTCCAGACCTGCTCACTTTTCTACTGAAAAATAATCCAGGCAGGTTTTAAGTGTTGCAGCTCCAGAAGTAGAAAGTAAATGGAATCTTCACTCATGCTGTGAAGCTGCTCTACCTGCTGAGTTTACCCTCAAAGGAAAACTCTCAATTTTTCTACAGAAGATTGCACTGTGGCTGAATCTGACTTCAAATTGGAACCTCTTCATTTCAGAAAGACGACCTTCAGATAAACCAGGCCCACTGCAAAATTAGAGACTAATCTCATTTTTATTTTTGTATGTAACATCTACCCTTATTTTAAATCCTTATATTTTAGATGATAAATTTATCACTTTTAACTATGTAAATTTCAGCAATATTTGTGTAATATTTGCCTTTTGATCTTGTGCTCTTGGTTATTTTAAAATTGACATACTATAATGAAAAGGGGCAGCACATGAGCTTACACAAATCCTTAGAATATGAACACATCTGAAGACATACCTGGCACATGGTCATGAAAATTGTTGGTGAATGGACTGACATATCAGTGGGAATGGGCACAAGCAGATGGAAAGTGCCATCATTATTCTGAACTACAGTATCTCCTAAGGAACTTAAAACTATGGAGGTGACATTTATAAACAAAAATGGCAAGAGGTGGAAAAACTCTGCATTTGTGGAGAGATAAACGGAGTTAATGTTTTGAGTCCACTGACTCTTTGACAGAATTGAAATCAGCTGGAAAATGGCCGTATTTATACAGAAGACAGGGGCAGTGGGTTTGTGGGTGCGCTGGAGAGAAGTGTCAATTGAATAGTTGGAAATGGTGCCCAGAGAGAGAGAGAGAGAGACAGAGAAAGAGGAAAAGCAGACAAAGGACAGGTTGCTGATAAGGTTGAAGGAGGTGTTAACAAGAAGGGTAAACAGTGGAAAATAGATTGGCTGTGCTGGGAGCAACCCAAACAGTACAGGGACTGTAGGTGTAGGGGTGGTTTATGAACATGGAAGATGGTGTTCACATTTCTGAAATTGTTTAAATCAATGTTGTAGTCCTGAAGGCTGTAAGGTGCCTTCGCAGAAGATGATGTGTTGTTCCTCAGCTTATGTTGAGCTTCGCTAGAGCACTACGGCATGCCCAAAACAGAAATGTTGACATGAGAACAGGGTGGTGTGTTGCAGTGGCAGGCAACTGGATCATTTTTACAGGCAGGTGTTCAGCAAAGCTGTCACCCCCCACAGTCTGCATTTCATCTCCCCAGTATTGAGGAGACCACATTGTGAGCAGAAAATGCATTGGACTAGATTGAATGAAGTACAGGTAAGCTGCTGCTGCACTTGGAAAAAGTGACATTCAGATTGACCTCATTTGTAGCATTTCAGTATACATTAGTGTTATCTGTTTGTGTCAACACCTTTGGACTGATAAAAAAATTTGTCAACATTACAGCTTGAGGTCATCACTAATTCATGTAACTGGTGGTCCATGCTCTATGTATTAATTAGTGTCCTGTACAGTATTGTCTCTAATGCTGAGCAGCTGCCATTCTGAGGCTCCTCCAAGGTTCTGATCATGCTGATCTGGCTAACACATTGACTTCTAGTTTTGATAGTGGCTGCTGCACACTACTCTTGGGGGTCCACACACTGAAAATAAATCAGTGGGAGTATTGATCATGCATTGCCTAATAATAGGCCGCATTATTGATCTTTTCTTGGCCGTGTGTAGGGACAGTCTGATTGAGGCGTATAAGAATGAGTGGAATGGGCAAGGGCAAGAAAGCGGTCATTACACTTTGTTGAAGGGACGGGAATAAGAAGGCAAACTTTTAGAGTGAAAGGCAGGATGTTTAGAGGGGATTTGAGGGAATCTTTTTATCATCCAGAGGGGATAGGAGGCTGGAATGCTTTTCCTGTGACTGTTGTTGAGATAGGTAATCTCACAATCTTTGAAAAGTACATGAATATTGAAATGACATAACATTCAAGACTATGGTCCTCGTGTGGGAAAGTAAAGATGGTAGTGTATTTTTTGGGTACAGATGTGATGGGCCAAAGGGCCTCTTTTTGTACCTTATGATTCTACCATTAAATACCAAAGTTATGAAAACAGATTCACAAAATCTTAAGACTTGTTTTTATTTGTAGAGCTACCTATAATCAACATATAACCAATAGAATGCAATCTAAAACACTGGCAACAAAATGTTCTCCAAGGATGTTAAAATGTGTGGGTTGTTTCAAGCATATTATTACAATGTGAAAAAGGCTGATTGTTAACTCATCACATTGCCCCATTATTCTTGTCTATATTCTGACTAATATCTTTCTATATTCTGTTAAATTTGTTGAAATGAAGAAACAGTCTGTCCAAGTAATTTCAATCATCTTCCTGAGGTTACATTGACATTAACTGTCATTTTGTCTGTAGATCAATGCAATTTCTTTGTAATATTTCATCCACAAAATTGATTACATCCTTTCCTCTCAGCATGTTATGTGCAGTTCAGTGCTGCTGCCGGTAGCAGTTAAGCTTAGCATTTAATAAGAAACAAAATTAGCAGGAAATGTCAAAATTATTTTTCAGTCTCCTGAGTAGTTCATTGTGTGGGATCTGTTGTTATTAACTGCTGTACCATAATTGACAGACTATTTATTTTACTGCAAATGCCCAGCTGGCAGTCAGTATTTGTCATGCAAAGATTAACATTTATATAGTATTTCGCACAGCAAAGGAATATCTTAAAAGTACTGTACCTTTGTGAAGTACTTTTGAATTGTAGTCACTGTTGTAACTTTAGGAGACAAGCTAACCGATTTTGAACACTACAACCTCCCACAAACAACTATGTGGTTAAGATTTGTGTTAGTGAGATGTTGCTTGACTCTCAAATATTGGCAGGACATTGGGGATGATTCTCCTGTTCATCAATGATTTAGCACCAGGGATCTTTTATATTCACCCAAGTGGGTTTTGATTTAAAGTCTTACCAGAAAGAGTATTCCAAAGCAGCTCTATTACGTGGAATGAGGTTTTACCTTAGCTCAGTGATGGCCTTTTTTGCTCTAGAAATATGATGGGCTCCAATATTAATCTAGAATGTAAGCATTGAAACTAGACAGCCACAGTAATGGAGTACTGATACAATACTCTACGGTTAGAGAAGTTGGGAGATAAAGCATCCAATTAATGCCTGTCAGCTATCTGATCAAGTTGATTTAGACTTAGAACCCCTACAATGTGGAAACAGGCCCTTCAGCCCAACAAGTCCACGCCAACTCTCACAGCATTCCAAGCAGACTCATCCCCCTATAACCCATCTAATCTACACATCCCTGAACACTATGGGCAATTTAGCATGACCAATCCGCTCAGCCTGCACATCTTTGGACTGTAGGAGGAATACCCATGCAGACACATGGAAAACATGCAAACTCAACACTGACAGTCACCTGAGGGTGGAATTGAACCCAGGCCCTTGGTGCTCTGAGGGAGTAGTGCTAACCACTGAGCTATTGTGCCACCCACCTTGATGTAAACATTCCAATCATGTTAATTGAAGAAGAACGGGGGTGTAGGGTTCCAGCCAACATTTAGCTTTCCATCAACTGAATCAAAAATATTTACAGTTTGTGGGACCTTCTTGTGTGTGAATGGTTGTTAGCATTTACCTATCTAATCGTGAAAATAGCTATTTTGGTCTGCCTCATTGAGGCCATGGTCTCATCCCTTCCTAATTTTAATCTCCTTCAGTCCTAATTAAGACCCCAATGATGACAATGAAACTGTTGGTGATTTTTGGGGAACAAACCCATCTGGTTCACTAATGTCCTTTAGGGAAGGAAACTGCCATCCTTATCTGATCTGGCCTACATGTGACTCCAGACCCACAGCAACGTGATTGGTTTTTATCTGCCCCCCCCGGACAATTAGGAATGGACAATAAATGCTGGCTTAGCCAGAAATACGTGTATTCCAGAAATGGTTTCTCATGAAGTCCTGATGGAGGGCCCAGACCTGAAATGTCGACTTGCCTGTTCCTCCAATGCTGTCTGACCTACTGTTCTCCAGCTCCATGTTTTATCAACTCTGACTTCCAGCATCTGCAGCCCTTACTATTTCCATGTTTTAGAAATGATTTTTTAAAAAAATCTAATAGATCTTTCTTGTGCATCTCTGATTTTCAACACAGGTGGCCACAAATTTAGCTACGCCATAAGTTTTGAAATTCCCTTCCTAAAATCTTCTGCCACATAACCTTGCATTCCTACTTTCAGGACATTTTGCTTGGGGACCCTAGAGTTCTCCACTGCTTTCTCCACGGTACTGCCACGGCCCAATCAGAGTTCACTTGACAGCCACTTTTTTTGTCCGATTGTACATGTTGTGGTGATCATTTGGAACTTGGGACAGTTGTGTTTGTTCTGATGAGTGCAAGCTTAAAAGCTTCAGCAACATGTCTTTCTTTTCAAGAATATTTAAATTCTGTATGATGAAATGACTAAGAATAAAAGCTTAAATAATACAATGCATGAAGGACAGTTAGAGAAGGTGAAAAGTGCAAAGCTCACTTTTACGGAATAGCTTCTCAATTCGTATTAAAAGACCACTTGCTCTGTAACCCAGGGGATAATCTCAGTTTATTTCTCTTCAATGTGGAGATGTTCCCTCTGGAAATATTATTCTGAAGCATCAGCTCAGTGTAAACTGATGAGTCTCACCTTTCTCTCCATATTACTTCATCACTAAAACTTTGGATGGAATCTCATTGGAGTCTGAGTATACATGAGGTATACAGTCAGGAGAGACACTTCTCATCTGGGACTGTCCAGTTAGGTCATTCAAAGGCGTAAGCCATAGTCAGTCCATCAGGTTCATACACAGAAACTAGGGGAAAAGGAGATAAAGGAGTCCTCAGCCATGGTAAGGACAGTTAGAAACCTAATGTGGGGCAATAGGCTGAGTCCTAAGGAATATTGACAATTGTGCAGTGGGGCAATTGTAAAAGTAAATGAAGCATACAACTGAGTATAGACAGGAGAGGGTCTTGTGGGATGTAGGCCTTCATCCACACTCAGGAGCTCACTGACTTCAAATGGATGCTGAGGGAGTGAGGTGTGTAGGTACAAGCTCATGGACAAGGGTTGAGTGGCCACTTGAGCAGGGGTGACCCCTATGGGTTCTTAAGAAAGGCTTCTAATAAAGGGATGTGGATGTTCAGGAGCTCACTGGCATGTCAAGATGGTGGCTGGCAGTTACTGAGTGAAGAGACTCACTCTTGCCTTCCATCATACTGAAAATTATATCCGTTTGAATCCATTGTTGTGGAGGTCAGATCATTGAGTATATTTAAGACAGAGATGGATAGGCTCTTGGTTGTCAAGGGCATCAAAAGTTATTGGGGGAAAGCAGGTGAATGGTGTTCAGAAACTCACCAGCCAAGATTGAATGGTAGAGCAGATGCGATGGGTTGAATGGCCTAATTTTTGTTCCTTTGTTTTATGGTCTAATGGAAATTAAAAATATGCAATGGAAAAGAAAATGGCTACCTAGAGTAGGAGAGGTAGGTAACTTGGCCCTTGAGGGACGGCACTGCAGGTCCCAGTGATGTGACGGCCATTAACAGAGCCAACAGTACATTCAGATCCACACATTGTTCAAGACACCAGAATGCAAACTCCCTAATCCCTGACAACCTGAATCTGTTAGCTACCTGGGTGCAATGTACTTTCCCTGTCCAGACATCTCAAACCAACTCATTCACACCAATCCTTTTGGATATGGAGGCCACGGATAGAATAGGGATGTTGTAGGATGAGGGGCAATGGACACAGCAAGGTTTGTTCACCTACGCCCACATGCTGCAGCAGGATCACGCCACAAATGGTACATGGTACCTCCTGCATAGGCATGAAATTAGGCATCATGCTGACACAGTTGCATGAGGGACCCCATGATCTCAAAAAAAAACAGATGGAGAGGCAAAACATTGACATTTATATAAATGTGTGAATTCTTGTAAAGTGCAAAGAGATCCAGGCCGCCAAAGTGCTCTCAGTAAGTGCAGACCAGGTTTCATAAGCCCCTGATGCAATGTCTTTGGTCCTGAGGACCAATGTTTAGGTTAAGGGAATGCAAGTGTATGCACCACTCCAATAAACTGGCTTCCCTAACCTGTCCTCGTAAAATGGTGCAATTCCTCCCTTTTCTAACTTGTTCAGCTTCTGTTCATGACTGAGCAGGGTATATACAGAATACCAGTGCTTGTTCAGATTTATAGTGGCCTTTTAAGTATGTTGTGGGCAGCAGGAATGCTGATCTTATAGCAAAAATCCAGTGAATTGCAAATTTTTCCAGGAATTGACAATGTTAAAATGGAATAGAATGAGACATGAGGGATACTATGGGAGTGGGGTAAGTAGCTAATGATTTGAGTTTGGTTAGATACAGGGAGAAATCTTGGTAGGTCTTGTGGCAACAATTCTCCTCAACTTAAACAACACATATTTGGCCAAACAAACTTCAATTTCAGCCCCATGACTTCCACCTCTCCAACAATGGTGTTCCCACCAATTATTTTACCCAGTGGGAAAAGTTTATGAATTCAACATTACTGAGCTGAGGTTCTCTGCTTTTATTTCTCGTCTCCTGCACTAGCGTTTCTCAAGCTGCAGCACATCAAAAATTCTAAGATTAGATTTATCAACAATCCCACCACGCTGATCTTTTGCACCCAACCTAGACCGCTCCTCTGCTTTACAAATCAATCTTAATATGCTTGTTTTCATCTCTTTCCATGGTTGTGTCCAATTATACCTCAGTTATCTCTCCCAAAACTCACCCTCTTGCTCCTTAAAACTCCTAACACTTTGACTGAATATTTCATCACTTATCTTGAATCTCTGGATGTTTTTGTTATTCATTCTTGGGATATGAGTGTTGCTGACTGGGCAGCATTTATTGCCCTAAACACCCAGAAAACAATTAAGAGTCAACCACATTGCTGTGAGACTGGAGTCACATGTAGCACAAACTAGGTAAGGATGGCAGTTTCTTTGACTCAACCAAATACTTTTTCCTTCCTCAACAATGAGCAATGGATTCATGGTAATCATAAGACTCTTAATTCCAGATATTTAAAAAATTGAATGCAAATTCCACCAGCAGGCATGGCTGGGTTTGAACCTTGGTGCCCAGATTAAAAATCCAGTGATAATACCATTAAGCTGTTTCCTACCCTTGTTTGATTGCCCTTTCTTCCATGAACAGCACCATGAATAGTTAATGATTTTAAATTGCTGTATAAATACAAGTTGCTTTTGATATCACACCACCGGAATTTGCTGTGACCTTGCTCTCACCATTAGCAGTGATCAATGAGCTGAGGTACCTAAAATTATTGAATCGTACAATACAAAAGATGCCCTTTGGGTCATTGAGCCAGCACAGGCAAAAACTGCTCTAAATCGACACCAGTCCCACTTTCCAGCACTTGACCATTGCCTTGAATGTCAAGACATTTCACGTGCTCATCAGCTTTTTAACAGTAGTGAGGTTTTCTGCCTCAACTACCCTCTAAGGTAGTGTATTCCAGATTCATCAACCGAATGAAAATTGTTTCCCCCAAATCCTCTTACTCATCACCTTAAAATTATGCCTCCTTATGATTGTCCCTCAACTAACAGGAGCAGTTGCATTCTATCCACCCTGTCAATGCCCTTATGATTTTATACCCCTCAATCAGGTCCATTCTTGGCCTTCTCTACTGTAAAGAAAGTTACCTGAGCCTGTCCAGCCTCTCTTCAAAGTTACCCTGCTGTGTTCTAGGCAACATGCTGGTGAATCTCATCCTGGTGAACTTTGGTCTGGTTGAACACATGCAACCACATCTTTGCTAGTGAGAGCAAGGTGCAAAAACAAGCAGCAACCGACAAAGTGCAGATAGCCATGTTCGGTAAGTGCATCACCAGTCAGGACCCACATCTCTGATCCAATAGTGTGAAAGGGCTTGTCCAAGTATTTGCTTCCACAAGTTACTTGGAAGTTGCTTTAAAACTTTACAAGGTTTGTGATGTCTGATCTCTACTTTAGAATGGTGGTCTGTCAGATTAGCATTTGTTTATTTTCCATTTGAAATGCTAAATTGACCTATACCAGCACCAGCTTAACCCCAGCAGCAGGAACAGAAACAATAGAATCAGCCACATTCTGCTGCATGCAGACCAGCAACATCGCAGTGGGATGCTGTTGCTGGAGGCTATATCCACCATAAAGAATAGAGGCTAGGTTTCTCCCTTGTATTGGAACACTGTCTCAGGAGGTTTGCCTGCTGTGTCACTTAGTATTCTATTAGAACAAGTTGCTGCCTGCTGCACTTGATCATTGCGTTTTACATGTGGCTCTCAAAGATACAACTGCCCTTAATTTCTTAGCCCCTGGAGAAATTGGCAATGTCATGTTTTGGTATATTGCGAACTTTCACTTTTGTAAGCACCATATCTTTTTTTTATTATTTTTAAAAGCTCTGAGGAGATGCTATTTTGAAAACCAGTGTTTGAGAGACTGGCCACAGTATTGAAAGAAAGTGACTTGTCATCCAATCCAGGCAGCATGTAAACAATTAAGATAATGAAATGTGAGGCTGGATGAACACAGCAGGCCCAGCAGCATCTCAGGAGCACAAAAGCTGATGTTTCAGGCCTAGACCCTTCATCAGAGTCCACAGTCTAAAGATTTGCAGGTTAGATGGACTGGCAGTGACAAATTGCCTGTAGTGTACAAAGGCGTGTTGGTTAGCTGGATTAGCCTTGGAAATGCAGGGTTACAGGATTGGTTTGGTGGGGTGCTCTTTGTGGGGGGCTTGATGGGCTGAATGACCTGCTTCCACATTGTAGGGATTCAATGATTCTAACCAGAAATTGATTAATCTGTGCACTAGTGACAGTTACCAACTGTTGCCTACATTTTCCCAAGAGCAACTGTGTGCTTGGCTCTTGTGTAGCTGAGCTGGGAACAAGAGTCAGCGAAAGAAGTGCCCAGTTCTTTCCCAGCTCAGGAGTCCTCTGCAGCCAAAACTCATTTGTCAACACTGCAGAAAGTCAGTTTGTCTTTCCTGCAACAGTTGGTGTAAGCTGTTAATCTTAATGAACCTAGTGAACCAGCCACTTTGTATCTCTTGCCAACCAATTGAAGCATCTGAAGAAAAACGAATGAGGCAACATACTGGTCAACAGAAGCATCATAAGGATCATCTCAATATGAGAACCTGGTAGTAAAGTCTATTGAAATGTGTCAAAAAGAATATGCAATCAGTACATCCTTTTTGGAAAACAAATTAAATTTGTACAACTCACATGATGAGGAAAACTTTCTTGCCTACTTTAAATGCTCAGTAAGAACATGCTTGTGGAATGTTTTCTGCCAAAAATCATCAAACTACCTGCAATCCAACTAAGAAGGCAAGGTGCTAAATGACCTTGAAGTTGGAAAATCCCAATCTGTTCTGACATCAAGTTCACCTAAGAACCAAAGTCCTGGAAATTTGATTGTCATTCCAATCTTACAGTATCACTTCAATATACAATATCACTTTAATATACAGTATCACTTCAATATATCTTCATGACACACTCACTGTGATTTCCTCCTGTGTGGAGTACTTCCTACATTATTTACAAAATTGAGTTTCTTTTTGAGTTGTTAAGATCTGTGAACCTTACTTGTAAATATTTCCCAGAGACGGTAGCACGTCATTATCAATGACAAAATTCTAAGCCTTGGCCTTTCTATTTGTCCTAATTGATAAACTTCAAGAACATGTTCATAAGCATTGAAATAAAAACAAAATTTTGTGGATGCATGGAACCCAAAACATACAAAGATGTGGGGAAAACTCAGCAGATCTGGCAGCATCTGTGGAGAGACAAACAGAATTAATGTTTCGAGTCTAGTATGACTCTTCTTCAGGAAGTTTATTTTTTAAATTTTTTAATCCAATTATCTTTCATTTCTTCTTTCTACTCTCTTCATTTGTATTTGCTTTCCTTTCTCCTCTCTTGACAATTCAAACATTATTTCCTGTTCCCTTTTCCTTTCTCTCTCTTCCTTTTCCATTGCTGTTTTCTGCTCATTCTCATTAGTTGCCGTTAGGCTTCTCTTTTGCTTCGAAGTCAATCTTTAAAAAAAATTGAACCATAGCTAATTCTATCAATTACGCATTAATTTCTGGTTTCCCTCCTGTTAGTTCCAAATGCTAGATAATCACTTTAAGCAACCTTACAAGATCCTTTTTTTACTTCAACCTGCAATATATTGGTTAACTCTTTCAGTTCAGCCTTTAAGAATTCGAATAATCCACTATCACATTTTCTATTCCCAGAAAAATCTGAGCAGTATTCAAAGCCTTTTTGAAATTCTAATCTGTGTAATTATGTATGAATCATAATAGCACTTCCATTTTTATGTCCAGTAACTCCAGTTATTTGTAGACAAACAGGAGGCTGGAAGAAGCAGGCCAGGCAACGCCTAGAGGAAAGGAGAGATCAATGTTTCAGAACATTACACTTCTTCAGGACTGGATGTGGGGTTAGGGAAAGCTGCAGAAAAAGGTTGGGTGGCGTGTTTAGCAGAATGGTGATGATAGGTGGACACTGGTAGTAGGAACGGCCTGTTTGGTTGATGGGAGGGATGAATATGGTTGGTGGCTAGAAGGGATGGTCAGAAGGTGGAATGGAAGGGAGGAGGTGGGGCTGCATGGGAAGCCGGGGGCTGGGTGGGAAGACTATTTGAAATTGGAGAACTCAACGTTATGCCTTCCGGGCTGTAAGGTACCCAGGTGGAAGATTAGGTGTTGATCTTCAAATTTGCGTTCGGAGTCACTGCGGCACTGGAGGAGGCCGAGGATGGATATGTCGGAGGAGGGGTGGGGCAGGGAGTCGAAATGAGCAGTGACCAGAAGGTTAGGTTGGCCATTACTCCAACTATTTGTCTCTTTAAAGATTCACAGAACCCTTTTAAATTCAACAAATTCTAACTCCTTCACGAGCCTCCACTAAATTGTAACTAGAGCTGATGTCGATACTGGACAAGTCAGAAACCAGAGTCAATTCTGACGTGATAAATTATAGATTTCTGATAGCCTTCCCAATTACTTGCTGTATGCACATACCAAATAAAGAACTGATTATTGACTTCAGAAAGAAAGGAGAAGAATACCACCAACCCACCATCTACATCAGTAGAACTGAGGCTGAGAGGATGGAGAGTGTCAAGTCCCTCAGAGTGACGATAACTGACCTGGACTTCCGACGTAGATGCGACAGTCAAGAAAACTCAACAATGCCTCTTCTTCCTCAGGCAGCTCAGGAAATTTGCCACGTCCGTAAGATCCCTCACCAACTTCTGTAGATGCACCATTGAAAACATACTGTCGAGATGCATAACAGCCTGGTATGGCAATTACTCTCCCCAAGTCTGTAAGAAACCTCGGAATGTGTGTTGTGCACAGCCCAGATCATTACGGAAGCCAAATCATCATCCATGGGCTTCATTTACATGTCTCGCAGCTGTGGAAAGGTGGCCAACATCATCAAAGACCCATCGCACCCTGGTAATTACCTCCCACAACCTCTTCCATCAAGCAGAAGATTATAGAAGCCTGACACACGCATAAGCAGGTTCAGGAACAGCTTCTTCCTGGCTGTTATTAGTCTGATGAATAGACTCTTCAGGCCTCAAATAATGCTGATCTTGTTAATGTTGATCTTGCCTAGAGCACACCCTGTGCAACGCCTCTGCCTAAGTCCTTTTGACGTGTACACCCTTGCTTTCTATGATCTGCCTGTACTGCTCATAAACAAATCTTTTCACTGTACTTTGGTGCATGTGACAATAAATCAATCAATCACACAATTTGTAATTCATGCATCCCTCTGTCCCGTCCTCATGAGATGGGGGCAAAAGAGAACGTTGTGGATTTTAAATCTATTCTTAAGAGTTTGATGTATATTTCATTTTAAAACAGGACCTTCTAATTGAGTGAGCATGATTTAATCAAAGATTCGAGTGTTCAAGATAATCATTTCTAACTGACTTTTACTGACTCACTGCTGTGGATGAAACATTAAAAGATTAGCTGAATCATAACAGGATGATTGTAGATATCCTTAATGAGAAATGCAGACTCCAAAGAGGATTTGATTTGGAACAAATGGTTAGACAAACATTGTAGGCTGATTATGACGGTATTCAAGAAAATGCTGAGGTTTTGGCTGAACTGGTCAGTTAGGAAGCCACGAGATGGCAGTATCACCCATTCAAAAACACATGGGAAAGAGTGTGAGATTAATACAGCTGCCATATTTCTGATGAAGGGTCTAGGCCTGAAACATCAGCTTTTGTGCTCCTAAGGTGCTGCTTCGCCTGCTGTGTTCATCCAGCCTCACACTTTATTATCTCGGATTCTCCAGCATCTGCAGTTCCCATTTTTACTAATTCGAGTATTCATCTATCTTGCTGTATTGGAAACACAGCGCCCCCTACTGGGCACTCTCATTTTTAGTATTGGTTTTGTCCACAATATAAACATGTCAAGAGATAATGGGAACTGCAGATGGGGGAGCTGCATTTCCAATACAGCAAGATAGATGAATACTTGAATTAGTAAAAATGGGAACTGCAGATGCTGGAGAATCCGAGATAATAAAGTGTGAGGCTGGATGAACACAGCAGGCCCAGCAGCATCTCAGGAGCACAAAAGCTGACGTTTCGGGCCTAGACTCTTCATCAGGGGGATCTAGGCCCGAAACGTCAGCTTTTGTGCTCCTGAGATGCTGCTTGGCCTGCTGTGTTCATCCAGCCTCACATTTTATTATCTTGAATACTTGAATTAGTTTTATTGATTGAAGTAAACATCATCATCACAAAATCTGCAAAACAAAATCCCCACTATGGAGAAAGTTCGTGAGAAGGAAAAGAATAATATAAAAGCTGAAAACTTGAGAAATTGCAACAGAAGTACAAGAAGGAAAACACAATCTTGAAATGATGTCAAGGAAGGCAAACGGAAATTCTGGAAGTTGTAGTGAAAGACTTCAATATGATATTTATGTTACTGATGCAATGGGTTTAGTTTTAGCTGACAAGCTCAGTAGTTTAACTCAGTAGAGGTTTCGTGATCAAGCATTAAACTACAAGTTCAATGACAATACTGATCTCCAAGTACAAGGTCAGTTCACTGCTACACTTTGCCAGAGGGGGCCAGAGATCAGTGAGGCTCTGCCTTACAGAGCCAAGTGAAATCTTGTATGTAGGAATGTATGTGTGCAATTAAGTTTTCTGGAAAGAGTGTGTGCAGTATTGCAAAAAAGGCTATGAGATTCTGCTATGAGAAAAATCCCCACTGTTCTTTCAAGGAAGCTCAAAATAAATATTCCATTACCTCCAGGAAGACAACCAAAAGTCTAACACTCCCAAAAGAGCTTCACAGTCGTTGCTGGGTATTTTTGCTTACTGATCTAATCTACGAATCAACCTCTACAGAGATGTTATTACATGCCTCTGGAGCCCAAGGGGTTTAACACAGGCCTCTGGAGGGTTTGAGCTATAGCGAGAGGCTAAATAGACTGCGGCTACTTTCCTTGGAGTGTCAGAGGCTGAGAGGTGACCTTATACAGTTTTATAAAATCATGAGCAGCATGGATAGGGTGAATGGCTAAGATGTTTTTCCCAGGGTAGGCAAGTCCAAAACTAGAGGGCATTGTTTTAAGGTGAAGGGGGATAAGTTTAAAAGAGACGTGTGGGGCAATTTTTTTTCATGCAGAACGGTGCATGTATAGAATGAGCTGCCAGAGGAGGGTGTACAATTACAGCATTTAAAAGGCATCTGGATGGTTACTTGAATAGGAAGGGTTTAGTGGGATATGGGCCAAATACTGGCAAATGGGATTTGATCAGTTTCGGATATCTGGTCAACGAGAATGAGTTGGACCGAAGTGTCCATTTCTGTGCTATACAACTCCATGATTCCTGGCTCAGAGGTGGGGACACTACCACTTCACCGCAAGAGCCCCTTGCGTTGCTGGAAGAGGTTACACAGTGGGGTAATACAACCTGCCATAGAGTCAGCAAGGTGGTGTTCAGGGCTCATAACAGTTCCCAAGCCAAATAATGAGCTCTGGCCATGTGTAGACCTCACACATTTGAATGAAACCATCCAGACAGCAGTCTTCACAAGCATTCAGCGCATGACAGTCTGACAAAACTAACAAATAAAATGCACTTCACAATGTTAGATGTTAACAGCAGTTTTTATTTGGCGAATAACCTTAGACTACAAGTCAAGGTTGTTAAACACCCTCATACAATCTTTCAATAATTTTCCTTTAATCACCTGCTCTTTCATATATCATCAGCTCCAGAAATATTTCAATGTACAATGTTTTAAATCCTGCAAGGGAGAAAAGGAGTAAACTGCCTCATGGTTCATATCCTCATACTCAGTGCTATAGGCCAGAAGCAGGAGCATAGAGATTGTGAAATTGTTAGAAAATTACAGGATTCAGAGTGCTTGGAAATGAGGAGATGATGAGAACACAAATATTATAAAGAAATTATTGAAAGAATGTTAATGTAGACATTAAAAGAAACTTGGGAGAGATGGAGCATAATGAGAATGTTTATATTAATGACTTGATAACACATAAGATGATGTAATACCGACATCAGCAGCGACATCACCTTAGAAATATAAGAAAAGGAAAAAGTTGTTGTCTGTTTGACACCTCAAGCCTTTCCACCATTCAATAAGATTACAACTGATCTGCGCCAGACGTAATTTCCTCTTTCATGCCTGCTCATTATGGCACTCAACTTGCCAATATATTTGTTTCAAGGTTTAATTGGATGCTTTCCTTGACTGGCTTTGTTAACCATGCATGATTCATCTTTTCATTGAGTCCTTCTTTTTAACTGGAACAAATTGCCCTTGTGACTCTGTTTTTTCATTTAGCCACAGGCTACTCAATCTCTCAGCAGGACCTCTTTCCTCATGCATCCTATGTTATTTGTATCTACATGGACTATGACAACTGGATCCTTGCCGTTCCAAGTACCTCTTCAGCCGAGAAGTCTTGAATCTTGGCACAGTGAAGCAACACAGCCTTTGGTGTGCTCCTGAGATGCTGCTTGGCCTGCTGTGTTCATCCAGCCTCACATTTTATTATCTTGGAATTCTCCAGCATCTGTAGTTCCCATTATCTCAGCCTTTGGGACTGTGCCTTTGCTGTCGAGGACTGTATCTATGCCCCTGACAATGCTATCTGTGATCACTATTATGGTTCACTTTTCTCTCCCACTTGATGACACACAGGTCTAAAGTACAGAGTGACATTTTAAATCATTCTCCCTGCAGTCTGTGCCCTCATCCACACTCGGAGTCGGATCATCTTGGAGAAGGGTTTTGGCAAAGACTCCTTCAAAACTAAATTCTGCGTATCCATTCTTGCCTCACTCAAAGTTACATCCTCCCGTCCCTGACCACAGGTCAATCTGATATAAATAAGGGTGGGAATACCTCCTGGAACAGTGTCCCAGCACCACTCTCTCTTCCAGATGTGTTGCAGTGTCCGTAACTAAAAACCAACTCATGAAATCTCAGCTGAAATTCCTCAAGCGGCCAGCAGGCTCTGCAGATGTGGTCACTGTGGATTTTTCAGTGCCAATATACCACAGCTGCAGCACATCTCTCATTAATTAATTAATTTGGATGTTAAATATTGGAAAAGTGAACTTCTTAACTATAATCTTCAGATGCAATTTCATGTCCTGATTGAAATATTTGACCAATCAAGAGAGACACAGGCAAATAATCACTGATTAACTGGCTATTTTTCTGTGATGTCACACTTCAGCACTGATTGGTGGATACATGTTGGCATTGGTTTTTAATTTCCTCTTGCCATTAGCGTCATAGATCATAGAAGCCTTACAGTGTAGAAGCAGGCTATTCAGCCCATCAAGTCTCCAATGACCCCCTGAAGAGCACCCCACCACCCTACCCTATAACACTGCATTTCCCCACCAGCCCTCTGCTTAATGGGCAATTTAGCGCAGAGACAATCTGCCTAACAGGCACATCTTTGGACTGTGGGTGGAAATTCACGCAGAAAGAATATATAAACTCCACACAGACAGTTGTCCAAGGCTGGAGTTGAACCTGGATCCCTGGTACCATAAGGCAATAGTGCAAACCATTGAGCCACTGTGTCACCCACTTCTCAAGCAGCTCTGTTCTTCTCTTCTCTTCTCTTCTCTCCTCTTTATGAAGCTGTGGTCTACATGTGTTCACATTTGTTTCTGAGGCTGCTTACTTTGTTCCATCTGGTGCTGTTTTAAACACAGGATCCTGTTGTCTTTCAATCTTTTAGGTGCTGGTGACTACCTATTTGTCTAATTTCTCTCTCATTTGAGGTTCTGAGAAGAGGATGAGAGGGCTGAATTGGAGAATAGTAAAATGTACAATAGCCTGTAAGTGAAATAATTGGTTTAACTAATGAAAGAGTGGAAAAGGTAAGATAGAGACCGAGGTGCAGTACATTAATTGTGGAAGCATTACAGTCAAAAGGAGCAGTTTCTCAGCAGTGCAGATAGAACCCTAAATCCCATTTCTCTTGACTGCTTTACTCATGAAAAATGATTGTCCAAATTTGATTTGGTTAAGACTGATCAAGCCAATTGTGGCTCACAAAGCAGGTGCAAAATTAAGATTTCAATTCTGTAAAGGGAAAGAGGGACAGTTTAAATTCACGGCAACACTTCATTTCACAGACATTTCAAATCTCATACTGATACACAACAGGCTTCAATATTAACCCATCATCGTTAAGTGAGGGCTTGCCAGTTATTACAGTGAAGAAGATGGGAGGGTGGTACAAAAATAGAAAAGTTGCTGTGATAAAGGGAACTGCAGATGCTGGAGAATTCCAAGATAATAAAGTGTGAAGCTGGATGAACACAGCAGGCCAAGCAGCATCTCAGGAGCACAAAAGCAGATGTTTCGGGCCTAGACCCTTCATCAGAAAAGTTGCTGGACTAGTAATCCAGAGGGTTAAGCTAATAATCTGTGGGCCTGGACGCAACATCTACCATGGCAGCTGATAGAATTTTAATATCAATTATTAAAGACTGGAATGTAAAGATAGCCCCAGAAACTATAATCATGCTTATCTTTGATTAACTGAGAACAGAGAGACAGCCTTCTTGATAATAATGTTATTAAGTTAGTTACATGACACTAATGTTATGGTGACTAATGATCAGGAATATGTCAAAAGATAGACATGTTCATGAAATATTGATTTCATTTAACGCTGCAGACACTTTTCTCTCTTAAAGGGCATGAAATGTAAATACCTTGATAGCTCCTCTGACAGTGCTAATGAGTTTATCTACTTCTTTATGCATGTTTATGTCTACTTTTAACAACAGATTCCTGGTTGGCATAAAAAGGGTCCCTTGCCTCTCCCAAAGTTCACCTTACCTCACCAAAATGGCAACTTACTTCTCCTAAACTATGTTCTAAAGGCTAACCTGCCTCTCTGAAAGAGTGCCCCATTTCCCTGAAGAAATCTGCTAAGTTTAGATTTTCTCCCAATGGATCTAAAATGTATAATTTATGTTCTGGACATCCCACTGGTCAAAGTCAGATCTTACTGAAAGTAACTACACTTCAATATCATCAGGTGCTTCAGTGAACCAGGGATCGGTAATGCACTTTGACACCCATTTCACCTCAGTCACTGAAAATATGGCGAGGTCCAGGTCTGGGGAAAGATGCCCAGATTCTAGCCTGTGCCACTATTTTGATTATGTGGTAATTAACTTTTATTCAAGACCCTCTGCATCTGCACAAAAGCTGAGGACTTTATGCTTCCTTTACCAGGAAGACTTATCCGGTGTCAATAATTTCTGTAACTATGTTTGACTATTATTGATGATGGTTTTGAAAGCCAATGCAATCATGTAATACTTGCAATAATCTTTAATGGAAAACTCTCTGAACTGCATAGCAACACCGCATAATTAGAATAATTGTGCTTCAAGGGTAAGTAATCACGTATGAATCATATTGAGATGCTTCTTACAAATATATATGAAGTTCTTGTGTCAGTGCAGGTCTCTGTTTTACCACTGTTCAGCTCTCTTCTGGGTTTGAATGATGAAAAAAAAATAAAAGTCATTAAAGTAAATTGTTTTGACTCATTAGTTAGAACTTACGAAAGAGAAATCAACATGACCCTTACTTCACCAATCAATTCCTGTTGATTTTTACAGGAACTCAAAGAAATGTAATTTCAGAAATCAAATGATAATTGAAAATGCAATTAACTTTGCACATAATTAGTAACATTTTTCTCTCATGGTTGGCTCTAGTTTTGAGCTGATATTTATTGCATTTTTTATGTAACAGTTAATTTATATCTCATTTGTTATATTCTCTGCTTTCATGTGAACATAATGACATTTTTCAAATTTCTAATTTAAGGTTAGGGTTCACTCTAATGAATTCTTTCTTTAACTTCCAGGCAGATACTTGAGGCTTGTTTAACACTGTTTTGGGTCAAGAGTGTTTGAACTTGTCCATACTATGTTTTCTTCCTCTGTTGAGATCTACAAAGAAGCAGGTCGAAAATGACTGTCTAACGTAGTTGAATCTATGGAAGCCCCAGAAAGCAGTACATGTTGTTTGCTCACACATCCCACTATATGTCATTATGGATAGGGGATGGTGCACAAGCACATGGGAGTCAACAGGTGAGCTGGTGACCACAAAAATTCCTTCTCTGACCTGCTCTTTTACCCCCGGTATTTATATAGCTGAGCAATTTGGTCACTGGTCAATAGCCATAATCGCCCCAGGGTAAGAGGATGCCTGAAGTTTTGTTTGCACACATCTAAGTAAGGTCTCTAGTGGTGAATAGTTGAGGTGAATCGTTCAGTACGTTAGAATCAAGTATACAAGAGAGAAAAAACAAAACAGCTGTTTTTTCTAGTGCAGAAAGACAGAACAAATCTGAAGGTCAGGCAGCGTGTGCATGTTCAGTCAGACAGCAAAAATGCTGTTGGCTTAGCAGTCCTCAAATGAGAGGACTAGGAAAACAGTACAGACTGATTTAAGAGGAAATATCTTAACCAGAAAACTGCTCTAGATGAGATTATGGAAAACCCATGTGTTTGTTCTGAAGTGTTTAGCGGTTAGTAGAGGACAACTCCAAAAACCAATTACAGTCAAGCCAGACAAACCAAGACTTTTAAAGTGGAGTTAATGCGATACTTGCTGAGGTTTGAGTACCTTTGAAAGGTTATGGTTAGGGCTAAAAGAGCTGAATTTTTATTTTTGGTATTTGTAATGAGAGAATTTCAAATAGTTCAGGTATAGTCTAAGATAATTCATTTCTTATTTTTCTTTGTGTATAGTAAACTTTGCTTAATGTACATTGTCTCCTGTTCTGAATATTTTCAGGAACTGACAACAATAGAAAACAAAGTGCAAAAATGAAATGAAGGTCAAGCCAGGTTCCACTTTTGTGTCTGATTTACTATCCAATTTAGTACCTTCCTGCAAGGTCCTAACTTATCCTTATTCTTAGCTATCTTGAAACTTAAGGAGTTGTGATCGCTGTTTCCAAAATGGTCTCCCAACAGTCACCTAGCCAATATAAGTTCTAGTATGGCCCCTCCTCCAGTTAGACTATCCACATACTGTTTTAAGAAACCCTGTAGGATGCACTTAACAAATTCTGCTCCTTCTAAACCTCAGGCCCCAAGAGACATTGGGGAAGTTAAAGGAATCCACTGTGACAGCCCTCTTGTTATTGCATCTTTCCATTATACTCTGGGGATGCTTGGGGACCTTTTTGCCTGAAGATTGTTGCAAATGCTTCATCCTTGTCTCTTGTAGTGATGTGTTGGTGCCCCCATCACTGAGCATGGTTAGGTTTATGGAATTTTTCTTCCAGTTAGTTGTTTAAGTGTGCACCATCATTCACCACTGAATGTGGAATGAGTACAGAGCTTTAATCAGATCTTTCGGTTACACTTATTGTAAAAATATTAGGAAAAATAATAATAAGTTACAAAGCCTACAAAGGCCCACAGACGAAAGGCAAATCAGGGCAAGCCTTATACAATTAATGGTAAGGTCCTGGGTGTGTTGCTGAACAAAAAGACTTTGGAGTGCAAACTTACAGTTCCTTGAAAGTTAAGTCGCAGGTAGATAGGATAGTAAGGAAGGCATTTAGTACGCTTGCTTTTATCGGTCAGTGCATTGAGTATAGGTGTTGGGAGTGCAGGACATTGGTACGGCCACTATTGGAATACAGCATGCAGTTCTGGTCTACTTGTTATCGGAAAGATGTTGCGAAACCTGAAAGGATTCAGAAAAGATTTACAAGACATTGTTGGGGTTGGGGGGTTTGAGTTATAGAGAGAGGCTGAATAGACTGGGGCTATTTTCCCTGGAGTGTCAGAGGCTGAGGGGTGACCTTATAGAGGTTAATAAAATCATGAAAGACATGGTTAGCGTGAATAGACAAGATCTTTTCCCTGGGTAGGGGAATCCAAAATTAGAAGGCATTGGTTTAAAGTGAGAGGGAAAAGATTTAAGAGTTCAAAAGCAGAAGGTGGTCAGTGTGTGGAATGCGCTGCTAGTGGAAATGGTGGAGGCTGGTACAATTACAATATTTAAAGGCTTTTGGATGGGTATATGAATAGGAAGTGTGTGGAGGGATATCGGCCTTATGCTGGCAAATGGGACTAGACTGGTTTAGGATAGCTGGTTGGTATTGACAAGTTGGACCAAAGGATCTATTTGCTAGCTGTATATCTCTATGACTCTATGATTCTATAAATAAAAACCCATAAAATTGCTGTGAGAAAGAAACAGTTAGCATTCTCTTTTTTTTCTGCAAGTGGAGAATATATCTGGACAATAAAGAGTGAAGTATGTTTTTATAGAGCGGCACATCCAGAACTAGATGCATTAATTAATCATTAAAACACTTGTCACAGCTTTTTTGAGCATGTGTAAGTAAAGGGAAGTTTCCTGACCTGTGAATGAAGGACCGTCTTAAAGTTTTCTGTTATGTTGCTTTTCTTTTTGCTGTTGTGTTCATAGAAACAAAACTATTCAGCCCACTGCTTTGATAATTGATGTGCACTGTTTAAAATGTTTTTTTTTTCTATAGGTGTATGCATACATTCATTATCTTTGCAAAACGTCAGTCATATTTTTGATTTGGAAATGTTTGAACATGTGTCGCTTTTGTTCTTTAGCTTAGGAAATGTGATGTTACAGGGAATTTGGCAATTTTAATTAATCACAGGAATCAACAGTCTTAATTTTACCAATCAGATCAATTGTCTGACTTTTGCAGAATGGGGGTCAGCAGTACATTTGGGACAGTCAACAGAATTTCCCATGGAACTTTAACAGAAAGAACCAGTTAAGTGTTTACAGATCAAGGATGATTGGATTAAGAGTTGGGTGGGTTCTAAACTGAAAAGTGAAAAAATTAGGCAAAAAGGAAGTGATTCACAGAAAAGAAAGCAGCTGAGGAATGATATCAGAATAAGCAGTGGTTTCACTTATACCATGTCTCTCCAGCAGATAGAGCTGGAGCTGGAGCTGGAGCTGGAGATGAGGATGAGATGGAGTTCAATTGAAAAACTCAATGGTTGCATTGCCATCTCAAGACATAGTATAATATTCCAGTGCACTCTCCAACAAGACGGGCACATGGCAAAATTTGAACTTGATAAAAATCCAAACTAAAGGACTAGTGCAATGTTAATGGCCATCAATTGGTGTAAAACAACCTCTCTCCTTCACTTAAATCCATATGGAGTGAAATCTGCCAAATTATTGAAGTTGAATGAGTATTAAATTATGGAAACAGGCCAAAGAAATGCTGATTGTTAAAAACTCTGTTGTGTATCTCCAGCTCTGAGCCTGAGATTATCTTACTCTGAGACTATATGTGACTCCAAACTACATGTCAATGTGGTTGGCCCTAACTGTTGTCTGAATAGTTAGGGTTGGGCACACCCTGTGAATGAATAGTTCTGTTTTTTTAAAACAGCATGCAGAAACTCTCTTTTGAAGTTTACAAGACAACTTTGATCGCTATTTCTCAATCCTCAGTTTTTTCCCTTCTGGGGGCAGCAGTGCAGTCCCATGGACATGCGATGGAACTATTCACCAATGGCATGAGTGGTTCCATACATCTGGCATGCATGTGGCCTTTTTCAATGTAAAAGTGGCAACTCTCCTGGGGACAAATGGGGCATAGTAGAAGTGGGCACAGAGGTGTGCACAGACCTCTATACAATGGCTCCTTGAAGCAAAAGTAAGTGAGTTGATTCACTCCAACTGATGACAGCAGTAGATGTGGGGTCCAAAGGTGGCAGCACAAAGGAGTTTAGGGTTCCTTGCATGTACGTGAATCTGATAGGATTAATCAGTAATGGGATGACATTGAACAGCCAATTCAACCCGAGTCCTTACCATTTTTTGGGCCTCCCACCTTGATAAAGTCCCATCTAATATTTCTACGTTACATGGAAGTATGGAAGTGTGGATGTAATTGTGCGTAGTCATTGCAATTTAAGATTGTTCTTTGAGAACTGAGGAAGTGTTTAGGCTACAGATGGGAAATTGCAAGCCTGGTCTATTTAGGAATGGGACATGACTGTGAGAAATACTGAGAGAAACAAGTATAGTAGTTCCAGAGGAAGTACAAAATCAAAAGAACTGAGGGTTCTGACTGGAACTTTAGTGTTTCCTTCACTCTCAACTCTACATTTCTCCCATAAACCAGAGGAAAGTTTCAAGGATTGCTAACAAACTCACAAGCTGTTTCACCTTTGATACCTTGTGTTAGGATTCTGAAGGTATTTATTTCACTGTGAAGGCTGACCCACCTCTCAGATGAAGGGTCTAGGCCTGAAACATCAGTTTTTGTGCTCCTGAGATGCTGCTGGCCTGCTGTGTTCATCCAGCTTCACACTTTGATATCTTGGATTCTCCAGCATCTGCAGTTCCCATTATCTCTCTCCATCAGTTATGCTTTGTGTTTTTCAGTAATTTTGAAATTTTTTTACAAAAGAACTAACATGATTAAGTAATTCATTTTTTTTAAAGTACGCATTTAACAGTGTCACTGTCTTTGGCAGCATCCCCTTTTCCAATACGATTGGTCAATCAAATAGTGACCTGAATTGCACAGAAATTATTGAAGTTGATTGAAGTATTAAATTGTGAAAAACAGGCCAAAGAAATTCTATTTGTTGAAAAAACAAGGTGTAGAGCTGGATGAACACAAGCAGCATCTGGGGAGCACAAAAGCTGACGTTTTGGGCCTCGAGGGTTGGCCTGCTGTGTTCATCCAGCTCCTCACTTCGTTATCTCGGATTCTCCAGCATCTGCAGTTCCCATTATCTCTATTTGTTGAAAACTGCTTTGTGTTCTCTACCTCTGGGCGTAAGATTATCTCATAAGTAATTAGAATTTTTGCATTTCTGAACAATGCTAATAAGTCAATGATTGGAGTTGATCTGTTTAATTGTCCTAGATCTGGCATCTGTGGCCAGAAAACAGGGATGTTGTTGGACTGGATGGTAGGGTTGGGATATAACAATTGCGAGCATGATCCAAATTGAATTCCGTCAGGATCTTTTTTGAGATTTCAATGGTGTAAAAATTGCGGAAATAACATCTTGATATTTATTTGTTGGCACTTTTTAAATTTAAAAGCTTGCAGCAGATGTGCAACACCAGTTGACAGTGATTAACAACACCTTAGTTTGTGTTTTTTTGAAATGGGAGGGAATTTACCCTTCCAAGAAGAATTTGCGTTTGTTTGTATGATTCTCAATATCAGATTAACTCAACAACATTCAAAATGGACATTTATCTGAAGTTTTAAAGAGATTGTTTGATATTAATTTGAGGTCCATATGGGGTAGGATAAGGTTAATAAAATCAATAGATAATGATCCTAAAGTCTTTTCAGAGATTTAATGATGAATAGATGGGATAATATGACTCAAAAACATACTAATTTAACATTCTGTGTCAAAGAATCTCACTCATGCAATATCAAAGTGAAATTGTTAACTTAATGCAGATGCAGGGTTTAGGGAATTGTAAGTAATTTGTATCCAAACAATGGTTTAATTGTTGCTCATTATCTGGTACAGTTCTGTTATATCTGAAAGTTGGATTATACTGTTCTAATTAACATCTACATTTTATGGACAAGGATAACTGCAATCCTGCCAATAAAAAATGACCACACACCATCTTGAGAATCTGAGCTTGCAGTTACCCTTCGGCCCTATTTGTATTTTTTGTGAAAGTAGGCCAGGTGGAAATGAGGTGCAGAATTTCAATAGCTTCAATGTCTCAATCTCCAAGATTGTTGCAAAGAACTTGCCGAAATTGAGAATATTTGTATAACTGCATAACATTGTACAGATGAATAAGTGGGAATTCATTGTCTGGTGTGATGAATGCAATGATATACCCAGTTTTTGTGCTGTTTGTGAAATGTGCTGGTAACTTTTCATTTTAATGGCTGGGATGTTTGTAAGCAAGGACTGCAACTGAAAAATACTATTGAACAGATTAAAATTAACATAGAACTGATCCTCAAAAAAACTCCTGGCAGTTTAGGATGTAGAAGAATTGGGAACCAGGGCTCACATTACCTTTACCTGGCCTGTCTATAGCATCAGCCCTCAATGAATAAAAACAGTTCTGCCACACATAGCCATCATTGTGTAGGTGGCCCTAAGGCAAGGATATTTTCTTAAGATTAAGGAACTGATGGAAAAAGTGAAAATCAATCCCTCATGTCTTTGATGGCCTGGAAGACATTAATCAGGTCACCTTTTATCATAACAAATGATGGCAATGGTCCATGAGTGCATGTGTGCTAGGAGGGGCAATATAACCATGGTATTAAGATATTCATAAGAGATTGTAGAAATCTTAAGTTTAGTTGTGGTATCCATGTTGCTTTTCTGATGGATGCCATTAGTATTTAGCCTTGATGTATTCTCAAAGAATCCCTACAGTGTGGAAACAGTCCCTTTGGCCTCAACAAGTCCACACTGACCCTCAGACTATCCCACCCAGATCACTGTGGGCAATTTAGCATGGCCAATCCACCTAGCCTGCACATCTTTCGGCTGTGGGATGAAACCGGAGCACCTGGAAGAAACCCACGCAGACACAGGGAGAATATGCAAACTCCACACAGACAGTCACCTGAGGGTGGAATTGACCCCAGGGTTCCTGGAGCTGTGAGGCAGCAGTGCTAACCACTGAGCCACCGTGCCTCCCAACTTAGTGGTAGTATGAATGGAATTTATAAATCAAGAGTAGAATGATTACAAATTTTCAGTGGATAATGGAATGTTGTGTATATACTCACCAGAGCTTGTATTCCTCAAAACAAGGTAAATGCCCAGCAATGTGTTCCTCGCAACATGGATGTTTTCAAGGATCTTTTAAATTAAGTGTAAATTAAGTGAGGATGATGTATAAATCAGAAACAAAAACAGAAATCGCTGGAAAAACTCAGCAGGTTTTGCAGCATCTGTGAAGAGAAATCAGCATTTTGAGGAGGGGTCACTGGATCCAAAACGTTAACTCTGATTTCTTTTCACAGATGTTGCCAGATCTGCTGAGCTTTTCTAACAATGTCTGTTTTTGGTTTTTGTTTAAATTGTGTGTCGCCCCGGTTCTACATTCTCTACCAAAGTTTTGTTTTAATGAAGTTGACAATTTTGTTTTCACTTTTGGTTCAGTTAATCCATTTAATGGAGAGAAAGCCATTTCCTTTGCAGAAGTGGGATGCAGGAAACACATTCAAATGAGTAAAGCACATTAACTTTACTAAGACCTTTTACCCCAACCTCAAATTCACCTGGACCATCTCTGATACCTCCCTTTCCTTCCTGCAACTCTCTGTCTCCACCTCTGGTGACCGCCTTGAAACTGATATCTACTTCAAGCCCATCAATTCCCATAGCTGCCTAGGCTACACCTCCTCTCACCCACCTTCCTACAAGAATGTGATCCCCTGCTCCCAATTCCTCTGCCTCCGCTGTGTCTGTTCCCAAGCTGGGGTGTTCCATTCCCGCACATCCCAGATGTCCTCCTAGTTCAAGAGCCGCAACTTTCCACCTTTGGTGATCGAAAATTCCCTCAACTGCAACTCTTGCATTTCTCAAATTTTTGCCATCACATTCCCTTGCCCCAAAAAAAGTAAAGACAGAATCCCTCTTTGTCCTCACATATCACCCCAACAACCTCTACATCCAACATATCATTCTCCATCACTTCCACCACCTACAATCCGACCCCACAACTAAAGAGATATTTCTCTCCCTACTCCTGTCTGCCCTTCATAGGGACCGATTTCTCTGTGAATCCCTCATCCGCTCCACATTCCCCAATAGCCCCAGCACGCCCGGCACATATCCCTGCAACCGCAGGAAGTCTAATACATGCAGCTACGCCTTCCCCCATCACCTCCCTTCAAGGCACAAAACAAATCTTTCATATCAGGCAGGCGTTCACCTGCACATCTGTCAACTTGGTTTACTGCATCCATTGCTTCCGATGTGGCCTCGTCTACATCGGTGAGACCAAGCAGAGACTCGGAGACAGTTTCGTGGAGCATCTGCACTCTGTATGCGACAAACGATGACACCTTCCAGCCGCCAACCATTTTAGCTCCCCCTCCCACTCCCTGGGTGACATGTCCATCCTGAGTCTCCTTCAGTGTCACAATGACACCACCCCCAAACTGGAGGAGCAGCACCTCATATTCTGCTTTGGGAGTCTACAGCCTGATGCCCTAAAGATGGAATTCACCAGTTTCAAAATCTCCCCATCCCTCAGCCTCATCCCATGTCCAACCTTCCCTCTCATCCCCACCTCCTTGACCTGACAGAACCTGTCCCTCTTTTCTTCCACCTATCTGTTCTTCCCACCCCACTGACCAATCCCCACCACTCCCTACCAGCACTCACCTATCACCATCCCACCTACCTTCCCAACCCTTATTCCCTTGTCTCTCTATTTAGTTCTGAACCCCCGTCCCCCTCCCCATTTCTGAAGAAGGGTCCCAATCCAAAACATCAACTTTTTGCTCCTCTGATGTTGCCTGGCCTGCTGTGTTCTTCCAGCTCCATTCTGTGTTATTTCAGACTCCAGCACCTGCAGTTCTTGCTTTCTCTCAAGATAGTAAATATTTGTTTTTCATTTGCATGAACTGATATTTCTTCTGAAGTGGAAAACCTGTTCTCCCCTGGTACCAGGGTATTATTGCTAGACTATCAATACAAAAACTGAGCTAATGTTCTGGGGACCCAGGTTCGAATCCCACCATGACAGATGGTGGAATTTGAAGTCAATAAAAGGAACCTGGAATTAAGAATCTACTGATCACCGTGAAACCATTTTCGATTGTTAGAAAACCCATCTGGTTCACAAATGCCCTTAAGGGAAGGAAATCTGCCATCCTTACCTGGCCTGGTCTACATGTAAGTCCAGACCCACAGCAATGTGGTTCAGCCTCAATTGCCCTCTGAAATGGCTTAGCAAGCCATTCAGTGATAATGGGAACTGCAGATGCTGGAGAATCCAAGATAATAAAATGTGAGGCTGGATGAACACAGCAGGCCCAACAGTATCTCAGGAGCACAAAAGCTGACATTTCGGGCCTAGACCCTTCATCAGAGAGGGGGATGGCGTGAGGGTCCTGGAATAAATAGGGACAGAGGGGGAGGCGGACCGAAGATGGAGAGAAAAAAAGATAGGTGGAGAGGAGAGTATAGGTGGGGAGGTAGGCAGGGGATAGGTCAGTCCAGGGAAGATGGACAGGTCAAGGAGGTGGGATGAGGTTAGTAGGTAGGAGATGGAGGTGCGGCTTGGGGTGGGAGGAAAGGATGGGTGAGAGGAAGAACAGGTTAGGGAGGCAGAGACAGGTTGGACTGGTTTTGGGATGCAGTGGGTGGAGGGGAAGAGCTGGGCTGGTTGTGTGATGCAGTGGGGGAAGGGGAGGAACTGGGCTGGTTTTGGGATGCAGTGGGGGAAGGGGAGATTTTGAAGCTGGTGAAGTCCACATTGATACCATTGGGCTGCAGGGTTCCCAGGCGGAATATGAGTTGCTGTTCCTGCAACCTTCGGGTGGCATCATTGTGGCACTGCAGGAGGCCCATGATGGGCATGTCATCTAAAGAGTGGGAGGGGGAGTTGAAATGGTTTGCGACTGAGAGGTGCAGTTGTTGTATCAATTGCTACAAAGTCTCAAATAAATGAAACTGGATGGATCACCTAGCATTGACTTAGGCAGTGGAAAAGACAATGTCAGAAACAGCCCTGTTGACCATGCAAAGTCCTCCTTGCTAACATCCAGGGGCTAGTGCCAGCTGTCTCACAGAATAATTAACCAACAGTCTGACACAGACATACTTACGGAATCATACCATCCCAAATGTCCCGGACATCACCATCAACATTCATAGAACATAGAACATAGAACAAAGAACAGTACAGCACAGAACAGGCCCTTCAGCCCACGATGTTGTGCTGACCATTGATCCTCATGTATGCACCCTCAAATTTCTGTGACCATATGCATGTCCAGCAGTCTCTTAAATGTCCCCAATGATGTTGCTTCCACAACTGCTGCTGGCAACGCATTCCATGCTCTCACAACTCTCTGTGTAAAGAACCCGCCTCTGACATCCCCTCTATACTTTCCTCCAACCAGCTTAAAACTATGACCCCTCGTGTTAGCCATTTCTGCCCTGGGAAATAGTCTCTGGCTATCAACTCTATCTGTGCCTCTCATTATCTTGTATACCTCAATTAGGCCCCCTCTCCTCCTCCTTTTCTCCAATGAAAAAAGTCCAAGCTCAGTCAACCTCTCTTCATAAGGTAAGCCCTCCAGTCCAGGCAGCATCCTGGTAAACCTCCTCTGAACCCTCTCCAAAGCATCCACATCTCTCCTATCACACTGGCAGAGCAGACCCAGTGGAGGTGGCAACACAATGGTATACAGTCAGGAGGGAGTTGCACTGGGAGTCCTCAACATTGACTCTAGTCTCCATGGATTCAGGTTAAATGTGGGGAAGGAAACCTCCTGCTGCTTACTGCATATTGTTCTTCATCAGCTGATGAATCAGTACTCTTCCATGTTGAAAAACACTTGGAGGAAGCACTGTGCAGGGCAAGGGCACAAAATGTATTCTGGGTGGGGGATTTCAATGTCTGCCACCAGCAGTGCCTCGGCAGCAGCACAACTGATCGAGCTGGTCGGGTCCTACAGAACATAGCTGCTAGACTAGGTCTGCGGCAGGTGGTGAGGGAACCAATGAGAGGGAAAAACATTCTTGACCTCATCCTTACCAGTCTGCCAGCTGCAGTTGCCAACAAAGTCCACAACAGTATTGGTAAAAGTGATCATCGCATTGTTCTTGTGGAGACTGCCAGAGCCACCAAGCTCCTGACCTCATTACAGCCTTTGTTCAAACATGGACAAAAGAGCTGAATTCCAGAGTTAAGGTGAGAGTGACAGCTCTTTATATCAATGCTGTATTTGACAGAGTGTTGCATCAAGAATCCCTGGCAAAACTGGAATCAATGGGTATCAAGGGGCAAACTCTCCAGTGGTTGGAGTCTTACCTGACACATAGAAAGATGGCTGTGGTTGTTGGAGGTCAATCATCTCAGCTCTAGGACATCTCTGTAGGGGTTTCTCAGGGTAGAGACCTGGGCCAACCATCTTTGGCTGTTTCATTAATGACCTTCCCTCCATCATAAGGTCAGAAGTGGGGATATTTGCTGATGTTTGTACAATGTTCAGCACTATTCATGACTCATCAGGTACCGGAGCAGCCCATGTTCAAATGCAACAAGATCTGGACAATATCCAGGCTTGAGCTGACGAGTAGCACACAACATTCGGGCCACAGAAGTGCCAGGTTATGACCATCACAAATAAGAGACAATCTAACCACTGCTCCTTGGCATTCAACAGTATTATAATTACTGAATTCCCCACTACCAACATCCTGGGGATTATCATTGACACAAAACATAACCGGACTCACCACATAAACACATTGGTTACAAGAGCAGGCCAGAAGTTGGGAATACTGCAGTGAGTAACTCAACTCCTAACTCCTCAAAGCCTGTCCACCATCTACAAGGCACAAATCAGGAGTCTCATGGAATAATCCCAACTTTCCTCCATGAGTGCAGCCCAAAAACACTCAAGAAGCTTGACACCATCCAGGACAAAGCAGCCCACTTGATTGGCATTACGTCCACAAGCATCCACTCCCTCCACCATCAATGTTTAGGAGCAGCAGTGTGTACTATCTACAAGATACACTGCAGAAATTCACCACAAATCCTTAGACATCACCTTACACGACCACTTCCATCCAGAAGGATAAGGGTAGCTGATAGATGGGAACATCACCACCTTCGGGTTCCCCTCCAAGCCGTTCACCATCCTGATTTGGAATATATCACCATTCCTTCACTGTTGCTGGGTCAAAATCCTGGAATTCCCTCCCTAATGGCATTGTGGGTCAACCCACAGCAGGAGGACCGCAGCGGTTCAAGAAGGCAGCTCACTGCCACCTTCTCAAGGGCAACTAGAGATGGGCAAGAAATGCTGACCAGCCAGTGATGCTGAAGTCCCATAAATGACTAAAAAACAAAAGTACCTACTGCCCAATACTATTCTGTTCAAATCACTGGCCAAGAGACAAAATAGCAATCTGGAGTCTTCCTAACTAACAGATCAATAAATAGCTTTTATTAATGAGATATTAAAAGAAATTTGAGTTCATGGCATCAGTTTGTCACACTTTATTCTTTGGTTTAAAAGCATGCAAGAATGTAACATAATTCAATGTAGAACACATTGGGATTAATTTTAAATGTTGTCAATTGTGAAAAGTGGGCATGGTATCAAATTGCATTGGGTGTCTGCTATAAAACCCCAGTGAAGGAAGCTGGGGAAAGATATATAATGCATGGTGTCTCTAATATTGACCACTTTACAACTGTCAAGCATTAAAATTACTCCCCTCAATGCATTGCCAATGTTTAATACAATCACAACGAAGTTTGATACCTGAAATAAAATACATTTTTACAAAGGTGGTGCTTTGTTATATTCAATTCTGTTACAATTGTCTGTTTAATGAATTGTCAAGTTGAGGTGCTAACACATTCAATATTTTGTACACTGTCATCACTGTTACGGTTTAGTGCCAAGTAAAAGGTTTACATGCTCCTTCGTTCCAATCCAGCATCTGTCATGTTCTCTCCCAACATCGTCTTGCATGAGTTTGTGTTTTTCACATTTCCCTGATGAACACAGGGCTTCTGTGGTCTTTTTGATGGTGGTAGACTCTTTTCTTTCTGTGCTTTGCTGCATTTTTCAATAATACTATGCTGAGTTTTCTTGAAAACTTAAATTTCAGCCAAAGCTAAAACAAGCAAACAAAAACTCAAGCACATGTGACAACTGTATAATTTATTTATGCCATTCCTTTCAGAGGCAATGGACATTCAATCTTACTGTTGATTACCACACTTGGATCAAATATTTGCAAGTTTCTAATGTCCGACAGATGTGCAACATGTTGTAGACTTTAGAAGAACATGTTATCCTAACAGGAGAGCTTGGTAATTTTCACTATAATTTGTTTATATTCCCTTCGGAAATTGTGGTTTAAAACACCATACACTATGGCATTTAGGCAGCTATTGAAATATGCCATAAAATAGCTGGCAGTGAAGAGCTGCTCTGGTATCAGGCTGGCCAAATGTGGATTAACTGCTACTGCCAGGCCAATGAAGTTCAATGGTGCCCAACAAACAGCAAAGAGTACAAACACAACAAACATGGTCAGGAAGTTCCTGAAGTCATGGGGATTTGTTTTGGATCGATTGTCTGGCTTAACTCTTCTCCTCACTTGAATGACAAAGATCCAGATACGCAGATAGCAATATGAGACAATGATGATTGGCAGAATGAAATGAATGACCACTACGATGACAGTGTAGGAAGAACTGACTGACTGAACAAACGTGCAGGAGTATATGCGAGGATCATACTGAAGAGATTCCATGAAGAGATTGGGAATGATTGCTACACAAGTCAACACCCAAACCAGTACCACAAAGCATAATGTGCTCCTTTTGCTGAAGATTTTGTCATACTTCGGACCATGACAGATGTAACAGTATCTGTTGATTGCAATGCTGGTGATGTTAAAAATGGAACCAATGACGCTTAGCCCCATAAGGAGCCCACTAATTTGACAGTGGATATAGCCAAGAACCCATCCATTGTGGAATATTGCTATGAGTATGAGAGGATAAGGATAGATTGCTACGACAAGGTCAGCGACAGCAAGGCTCACCACAAAGGCATTTCCTATAAAAGAGCACAATTGGTTAGTTCAGCAGTAAACAGCATTGCTTTTAAATGCAATGGTTATATTAGAATTTGTTAAACATGCAGCATGTGGAGAAGAGAGATGCTAAAATAATTCATCAATCATGTAGTCTCCTAAAGCCCAATTTCAATTAGTGCTCATCTGGTTGCAGTGTTACTTCCAACAATGCTGGCTTTCAATCCCAGCGTGGCTGCTTTCCTCTTGTACATCAGCTCTGAAAATGGGCAATCTATTTGCAAGTTATGGGTTCCTGTCCAACTAGACTACACGACAGTTTGTTCCTTCAGTAGGGGATGGGAGAAAAATGTATGTAGAATAAGAATGAGCTACAGTGTAGAGACATAGTGAGTGGTCTTTTCTATTAGTTACATGGTTAAATGTACTAACGGCCGCCTGTGACTGGAATTGCCAGCAAATCCCCCTATAATTCCTGTGCACAGCACCATGCCAGTTCAACATGAACAGTAAGACCCGGATGCTCAGATACATCCGTCAGGGATGGCACCAACAACAGATCCGTGTCAGGAGCCAACTGCTAGGTGTCAAGGGTCAGCTCAGCCACATGATCATTCTGATGACTACCTCCTAGTCTCCTGGCTCACTGGTGGCACCTAGAAGAGGCATGATGTTAGCCCCTAATGCGGAATTCTGTATCTTCCCTTAAGTACTTCTAGTGTTTAAATGGGCGTGAGGAAGAGCAGGGTAGTTGCACATGTGCTCTAACTCTTTGATAATCAATCAGATGCAATGATGGAACCTCTACAGGAAGGATTTAACAATACACAACTTGAGGAGAGTCCATTTCACAATATTCAATAAAGGAGCAATCACTCGTGTCCTAAAGGATTGATTCTGATAGTCGCTATGCTTATTACAAACAGAAATGACTAACACCACATACAACAGGTGGGCAGGTTTTATGGGAAGGGAACAAATTTGCTCATGACGTCACCTGCTCCACCACTGTATCTCCCCTACATTTATAACTGCAGCATGGAGGAAATGAAATTCAGCACTACCCCTTCCAGCCTCCATGCATTTTGAAATAAGGGATTTTGTGGAAGTGTGAATTACTGTTCAACAAGCTTCAGTCTTGTTCTTTGGAAAGATTGCCAAATCACGTCAGGGTGAATTGGCAAATGTTCATCCATTGATGGTGTCATGTCATTGTGTTGTAATTAACACACGCTATTTGACTATCTTTTAAAAGAAAAGTTGGAACACACTGCTATTTATACAACAAGGGACAGGCCAGGTGGAAAGATTGGGATTTGCTTCTGTAATCAAAGTCAAATGACTTGCAGTGGGATAAAACTTGTAAAACATTAACGTCAGAAAAATATTTTGTCGTTCTTTACTTTTGCTGGAAATGGTTCATATACTTGACAATGACAATGTTTGAAGACAGGATTATGCACCCATCACAAATGAACCCAAGTCAAAACTAGCTTACTAATCACACCACTTAGACAATGCATGCAGATTGGCCAAAGTAGTGGAACCCATGGAAAAGAAGCTCTGATGATACTATCTTCAGAGGAAATGGAGCAAAAACTTGTACACAAAAGAATTCTCTTATAAAAGCATGAATTTATTGGGCTCAATATCCATTCTAAAACTCACCTACAATTTCCATTGGTTTTGATCCCCGCTTTCACTTGACAGAAGATAAATGACCATTTCTCCAGTGTTTGCTAATCTTCCATTGATGTTACAGCAGGAGATCAATGGTCTACCTGAGACTTGCATCTGGGCACATTTATTTGTTTGATCTACAGGGGAGCTAGTATTTTAACAGATGGAAAACTCATTTCACCTTACTGCTTGCATACCGCTTAGCGAATTCATGTAGGAGGCCCTTATATGCTAAAAGTATTTTTCTAAGAGCAGCTCTCCTCTGACATTCATTACGATAGATGTTATTGGGCTGAATGGATTCTAATTTTCCGAACTACAGCTTGGATTAGGGAGGCAAATCATGTTATTTCTTTGACAAAATTTTAAATGAACAAATCAAACATTGTCTCTATGAAAGTACAGATCACTGATATGAGGTATCTGGAGTCTGGTGTCGGATAAATGGCCGCCTAAAGTATTTTGACAAGCCTTTAGAAGATCAGGAATCTAAAGGAGCATTGGACATTTTCTTTGTGTCAACGAACTACGGTGATAAATCAAATTACTCAGTCAATCAGGTGCTTTATTGACCAATCTTGCAAGTCAGCCAAAAAACTATCAGCCTTGAATCCTGCATCCTACGAACATGCCGTGGAGCTTCAATTTCAATCTGTGCAGTGTTGTACTCATCATAAGCAATAAGACATGGTGTCAAAAACTTTCTATGAATTTATTTTATCGCTGAATCTCCACGTATCACGCAACAAATGGAAAATTTGAGCAGGGGTAAGCTATTTGGCCCATTGAGATTGCTTCAGCTCCATACTTTGCTTCCCTTTCTCCCCATACCCTTTGATCCCTGCAGTTCTAACCACTACAACTAACTCCATCTTGAAAACATTCAGTATTTTGGCCTCAACTGTTTCCTGCGGCAGAGAACTCCATAGCCTCACCACTCTCTAGATGAAGAAATTACTCCTCCTAAATGGGCCTAACCAGTGTTAGACTGTGACCCCTGCTTCTGTACTCCTTCGTCATCAGGAACATCCTTCCTGCAGTGACCCTTTCTAGTCCTGTTAGAATTTTATAGATTTCTAGGACACAACCCTCTTCCTTCTACACTCCAGTGAGTGTAGTTGTAATTGATCCAATATCTTTTCATACAACAGTCCCAGCATTCCTGGGGATGGAATGTGTGAGAAACTGCCTATGAAAGGCTTTGAATTTGCAGCAGTACCCCAATTATCCATTCTTCTGTTCATAACTCAAGCTCCCACTTCATTCAAGAGCATGTGTCTAAGGAAATTCTCTTAGGAAATTCTGCCTGCTGTTAGACTGATGTTACCTCAGCATCACCCAGAAAGGGTGATGTTTAGAAGTCACTTAACCTTGCACCACACTTCTAAAGGTGTCAGAATTCAAAGCTTCTGAGAGATCAGGAGCAAACACATCAGCAGTAGATGTCTCTACCTCAAATATTTTCAATTCAGAGTCATTGAGCTATAGCGTGAAACACTGACAGATGAAGGAGAGGAAATTATATTTAAGCAGCTTATTTCAGACTTTGGTCACAGCTTGGAGGAAACTGTAGGTTTTGGGTAAGGCTGTTTGGTCGATAGTATGCTCAGTAAAAGGAACCAGATGGGATAGAGGCTAAAGATCGACAGAACCAGATTCTATTCAACAAGTGGGAAGTGGTGGTGTAGTGTCACCGGGCGAGTAATCCAGAGGGTCAGTTTAATGCTTTGGGGATATGAGCTTGAATCCCACCACAGCAAGTAGCACAATTTGAATTAGACCAAATCTATAATAAAATTAAAAAATGTTAGAAATGTACTGCAAGTTTTTAGTAAATGAAACAGAAAACCTACATTAGGTTTCAGTTCTGTTAAAATAAGCCGATAACAATGTTAGAGTTTATGCTGGGTTTCCTAAGTTAAAGCTACTGCAGAATGCAAGTTAATATTTTGTTTAACTTTGACCAGATGGCTGAGGATGCTGAGTAGTTCTACTATGAAGTTATTGTAAAAATATCCACTGGTCTGATTCAATTGAGAAGTCTGAGAAGCTGTGTATTAACATAATGATTGCAATTATTGACTTGGAGTTAGCTTGGTGTAGCAGACTGGCATGGTGTCCCAGGGCCTCTGCTGCCATCTTTTGATTGCATTTGACAATTCATTTGTAATGAGTATGGTTGGTGTGTAATTCATAGGTGCAATGCTATGTACTGCTTAATCTGTCCACATTATCAGTAAAAGTGAACAGATAGCTTGAGGATAACAAAATCAGCATATGGTAGAGAAGCCACCATTGATTTGTGCAGCAATTCAGAAAAAAAATGGCAATGACCAGATAGTATATCTCACTTTTTGCAAAGAATGGATTAAAATTAAATGTCCGTGTAGTGGAGGAGAGGTGTGCGTGCTGTGGAAGGCTATGGGTTCTTCGCCCTGATTTTTCCCACCTATTTATACAGCCCTCCCATCTCTCAGCCAGCTTTCAGAGAGATTAAATTCCACACAATGCTGTCATGTACACATGAGTGGTATCATTAACCTGCATGAATGTATGCATTCCACTTGCCTTTAACCAATGCCTAGACCTGAGTGCTCAGTAGACCTAAAGAAAAAGTGAGCACACATGTATTTAGAGAGGGATAATAAAATGTGAGGCTGGATGAACACAGCAGGCCAAGCAGCATCTCAGGAGCACAAAAGCTGACGTTTCGGGCCTAGACCCTTCATCAGAGCCTCTCTGATGAAGGGTCTAGGCCCGAAACGTCAGCTTTTGTGCTCCTGAGATGCTGCTTGGCCTGCTGTGTTCATCCAGCCTCACATTTTATTATCTTGGAATCTCCAGCATCTGCAGTTCCCATTATCTCTGATACTATTTAGAGAGGGATACCTTTTTCATAAATGACTTGCCCCACATACCTAAGAGTATTTGACTTATTTGAACAGATGCACAGGCTCCTTGCAATAGATCTCGTCTCAGATATGCAGAAATCTTGACAAAGCCTTGCCTTATTAAACAAATTAATCCATTTACTGCTACTTAATACTGTACGTAATTGCAGTAAAGCCAGTGAGCCATCCATAGTTCTGCAGAAACAAACAGTTAATTGGATGCTTCAAATAAGGTTCAAAGACAGGACAAAAAATCTTAACCAAATTTGAGAGGGATGACAGGTTCTTCCTCTGTGCAAACATGACAGCATAATTCAACTGCATTTTCACTACAGCTAGCTTCTGAACTATATTGCTTAATACTGCATTGTAAACCTGGATGGTAGCTGATGAAGTTTGAATAAAGTTGAAAATCTTGAAACTTGTAATAATTCAATAAGAAGGGAAGAGTTTAATAAATGTTTCTTGTAGTGTACATTAGATCATTTAATTTGTAGCCCCTGAAAATGAGAAGGTGCTGGGTTATCTGGCTGAGGTATTTAAAATAATGAAGTGAAATCAACAGAGATTGGGAATGACTCATTCCATTTTCAGCACTATGTTAAAAGGAAAGGGGACATTCTTCTAAATTTAGAATTGAAAGCAACTGCAGGGAAAATGTCTTCACAAACTTCAAGGATTCCCTACAGCCTGGAAACAGGCTGTTCAGCTCAACAAGTCCACACTAACCCTCAGGGCATCCCACCCAGGCTCATCCCCCTAAAACTCACCCTAACCTACATGTCCCTGAAAACTACAGGAAATTTAACATGACCAATCCACTTAGCCTACACATCTTTGGACTGTGGGAGGAAACTGGAGCACCTGGAGGAAACCCATGCAGACACAGGAAGAATGTACAAACTCTGCACAGACAGTCACCTGAGGTTGGGATTGAATCAGGGTCCCTGGTGCTGTGAGGCAACAGTGCTAACCACTAAGCCACCATGCCACCCCCCAAAGTAAACAAAAATATAGAGTAAAATGACCTTAGAGGTCATAGATATCAAAGTAACAGATTCTGTAGCACAATAGGGGAAAGAACTGAGATTAAAAGGTAAGAGATTGCTATAACTAATATGGAATATAGCAAACACAATGGCTCAAATGTTTTCCTGTTTTTTTGGTCAAAAATAAGACATTAACCAAGGAGGTTAAAAAAAATTTGCGAGGGGCCATTCATAAATTCTGTAGTCCAAGTGGCATAGGGATATCTTCTGTGCTGTTGGGTAAGGAGTTGCAGGATTTTGGCCCAAAGCATCAAGGTTCTGGAAACTTTCACTTCATAGGGGGATTACATTTTGTGTTTTTTTCCAATTCCCATGAAGGCCCATCTTTTTAGGACTATGCGTTGAACGGGGAACTACTTAGCTGTTTGAAGAAAGTAGGAAAGGAAACAAACTTGCGCTGTCTTTATTCTTGATGACAATACACTCTACATCCTGCTAAAGTTGTATTTGAAGCACATTACCATTAACCATATCATTAATTATAGATGGAACAGATATCAAGCTAGAATGATCAGCTGTTTTCAGTACTGACAAGATTGGATCAGTACAGTAATAGATGGTCTCCCTTAGAGTCACAAATCTTTCTTTAACAATGAAGAACCAGCCTCTTTGCTTGGTAAGCACATCTGAAAAATACTCAAAGAGTAAGTGAAGATGGATGAATAAGTGTTCAGTTATCCAAAGGATTAAGGTCCAGCTGCCACAGTCAATAAGGTTTTGTTGGGAGATGTGTTGACAATGAACTGTTGATGTTTGGTGCCGTTACTCTGAAACTGACCCCAATTTCAGGAGATTGGGCATGCACAGATCAGTTGGGAAATCCTCAAAACGTAATCTATCAGACAGCATTCTGACATTGATTGACGTATTCCCACTTGATACAAGCAGCAACCAAATTTGTGCTACCTGCTAATTTATTTGATGGTAATGCACATTCAGGGCTGAGGAAACAGTTAGTTGCAGCAAGCCTCAGCTGAGGACAGAAATTCACATAAGACTCACATCCCTTGAAGTTAGCCCAGGTTTCCTAATGTGGGAGTATTTTCTGACTACACACAATGCTAAAAGAGGCTGGGGAAGAGTAGCTAATCTACAAAAAGTATACCATGCTACATGGGGTGAAGAAATTCTCTAAGTAAACATGGCAAAGTCAGTAGGACCAGATGGCCAATGTTGCCATTGCAAACAGTTTAGGCCCAAAAAAACTGAATCCACTGCGACAGGCTTTCTACCTTTTCGCTACAATGCTTGAAAATCTGTCTATCACAACCTTTTGCCCGCTTTATTCATATAACCCAGTATATCATTGGTAAACATATTCAAAGACTTAGCCTCTACAGCTCACTGTGGCAGAGAATTACAAAGGTTGACAACACTGAGTAAAATAATTTTGGACCTTACCAGCATCCCCCAAATTATTAAATTCTGCCCTCTGATTCTAAACTCCCCAACCTAAGGAAATTTCTTTCCTGCACTTCCCCTACCTACCCCTTTACCTTTATTGTAAGTTTCAATGGATCATCTCTAATTCTTCAAAAGAGAATGCAAACAGTTTGCTCTGTCTCTTTTCGTAGGACAGTTCCATTCCCTGGGAACCAGTCTGGGGAATGTTTGTCGCACTCTTTCTAATAATATCTGAGCAAAGGAAACCAAAACTGCATATGGTACTGAGGTTTGGTCTAACCAAGCTCCTGCACAGCTCCTGTAAGTTTCAATGGATCATCTCTAATTCTTCAAAAGAGAATGCAAACAGTTTGCTCTGTCTCTTTTCGTAGGACAGTTCCATTCCCTGGGAACCAGTCTGGGGAATGTTTGTCGCACTCTTTCTAATAATATCTGAGCAAAGGAAACCAAAACTGCATATGGTACTGAGGTTTGGTCTAACCAAGCTCCTGCACAATCAAGAAAAGACTTCACCACTCTTTACTCAAATACTCATGCAATGTTAAAAAATGCTAATTTCAAGTGCCTCGTTGGATTTGGACCAGTTAAACCTCTGCAAAATTACTCATAGGAAATAAGAATGAAACAAAGAATAGAACGAAAGAAAGAATATTTAGTCATTTCTTAACCACTTCATCAGTATCATTTTAAAGTTAGCTTGTATAGTTGGCTGAATGGTAGCTACGATGAGTACAACTTGCTCCAAGGATCATATCTGGTTAGGCTACATGGGTTAAGATTTCCTTATTGTTAGCTAGAAAAAGCTTATGCAAAAAGCATCTGTTTGCAGAACATAATTAAAAATGCTGATAAAAAGTTCATTTTAAAAATAAGAATATAATTTTTATTTGCTTAGAAGCTATATTGGAGTCTTTGATATCCTGATTTTTAATTGGTCCAACATTGACCTTCAGATGCCAGGCTAATTTACATTGGAATTCCCTAAATAATTCTTGCTGCCTCTCTTTCCTCCTTTAAAATCCTCTTGAGACATACTTCTTTGGTTACTTTTGTTTCTCTAGCATCTCTTTAAAAGACCTAATGTCAAGTTTTGTTTTGAAAACACTCTTGTGAAGTGCTTTCGAATGTTTTACCATCTTGAAAGCACTGTTTAAATGCATGTTGTTATTGTAAACCTCACTACCACTTTACCCCTCTCTCCTTTCTTAAAAAAATACTCTTTAAAGCTTAGTGTTTTGATCCAGCCATTGGTCAACAGTACAAATACCTCTTTTGGAGATTGGATTTCCAATTTTGTGTGGAAATGTTACTTTGAATCCCTTTGAAGGTTTTTACTATATTGAACATAAGCCGTTTAATGTAATGCCTACTGTGTATCAAATCATCTTGCACAAACTCTACTTAAGCATTGTCGTTAGTTAAGCAAAATGACAGCCAATTAATGTACAGCAAGATCCCATCTATAGCAGTTCAATACATGTTCGGTTAAATTTTTGTTTGTGACTTTGTTTAAGGCGAAGAATGGAGTGCCAAGATAATTCCCTGCTCTTCTGAAAAATGTCTCAGCGTCTTAAATTTTTTTTAGTCATTTGCAGAATGCAAGATTGCTGCTAACACCCGTACTTTTATCCTTTTCCAATTGTCTTTTGAGAAGATGTTGATAAACAGCCTTCTTTAGCTACTGAACAAACGATTGAATGTCTGAGCCTTTTCGGAGGACAGTTAAGAGTTGGTTTTATTGATGTAGGTGTGGAGTCACAAATAATCCAGAGAATGCAAGGACAGTAGATTACCTTCCCTCAAAAGCATTTTTTTATGGTTACCACTACGAATCAGACTTACTTAATTAACTGTATTTAAACTTACCAGATGCTTTGATGGTATTTGAAATCATATCTCAAATTCATTAGTCTACCTTTCTGAATATATCTATCATCATAACTTGTTTTTACCTTACCCAGTAACAGTTAATGTTCAACAGTTTGGTTGAATTGGTTTCTGCTTTACAAAAATATTCTACTTTTAGTAGCATGCAGGTCACTTTCACTCAGTCACATATCAAATAGGTGACCTCGTACTTTTTTCTCGCAGAACCAAATAGGTCACATTTCCAATATTATTTCTTGGTGCAAGAACTTTTATTTCTATGTTTACCAATGACATTTATGACACAAAGTCTATTTTGCAAGAGTACTGAAGCAATCATAAAGAATGCTTAAAAAGAACCTAGCATATTCATCCATCTGTTCAGACATTTGTCGACATGGTGAGTGAAATAAAGTGATGATATCCCTGAACATTGTTGTTTCACTTTGGAATGATAATTCTACTCCAAAACAATGCCATGAGTGCAAACTGGTTACCTACACTTTCTAACGCTGAAATTTAAGAATAAAAGAATACATACTTAAGGTTTATAGTATAGGAATAACACAGTGTGGAGCTGGAAGAGCACAGCAGGCCAGGCAGCATCAGAGCAGCAGGAAAGTTGATGCTTCAGCTCAGGACCCTTCTTCAGAAATGGGGAGGGGGAAGGGAGCTGGGAAATAAATTGAGGAGGGGAGGGTGTAGGGAAGGTAGGTGGGATGGCAACAGGTGGATACAGGCTGGGAGTAGTGGGGATTGGTCAATGGGTTGGGAGGGGTATATAGGTGAGAGAGAAGATGGGCAAGTTGTGTCCCATGTCCAACTCTCCCTCTCATTCCTGCTTCCTTGACCTGACACAACCTGCCTATCTTCTCTCCCACCTATCCAACCATCCCATTCCATTGACCAATCCCCATATTCCCTGCCTGTATCGACCTATTGCCATCTCACCTACCTTCCCTAGTCCCACTCTTCCTCTGTCTATTCACTCCCAGCTCCCTTCCCCCTCCCCATTTCCGAAGAAGGGCCCTGAGCTGAAACATTAACTTTCCTGCTCCTCTGATGCTGCCTGGCCTGCAGTGTTCCTCCAGTTTTATACTGTGTTGTCTCTGACATAAGCATCTGCAATTCTTGCTGTCTCTTATAGTGCAGGAATGCATTTTCTGTCCAAATGGTTTATTCCAGTGCTTCTGCTGTACTTAGGCTTATTGTGGCTGATGTCATCAAACCTAGCAGAACAGAATACATACGTTAGCCACCACAATTACTCCCGCTCATAAGATGTTCCATATTCTAACCACCCTGGGTGAAGAAAATTCTCCTGAATTCCTTAACTGGACTTATCAGTGACTACTTTATATTTGTGACTCTAAGCTTTTGATTCTTCTCCAAGTGAAAATCTTTTCTTTAGGTCTACCCTATTGAGGTTTGTCATAAATTTTAAAACAATTTAAAATCCATCATCTCCCTTCTTTGTTTTCAAATCCAGTAAAGTCACTCAAGATACCTTTACCAGGTATCATCTGGTATAGAGAGTCAAATTTGTGCATATTTATTCAGTTCAGTTCATTACAGTTCATTCATTACAGGATCTCTGTTGGCCATGAAAGAAGAGTAATATATTAATATGCCAATACACTATCTGTATTGCAATACACATGACCAAATCTAGACTGCAATTATTAGCAAGGAGATTCACTTTCTGTACCAGTCTTTGAAAAGTAATTTCTACTCCACAATCAAATTGCTTCTGCACATTTCCACAGTCTATGAACTGTGGAGATGTTGGACAGGGTCCTTACCTGAGAGATGGAACAGCAAACGAATAGGACTTGCATCTAACTTTGTACCTAGCTATATTCTAACCTAGTTTCACTGGATATGGGCACATTATTGGTAAAAATGGATGTGGCATATTCCTCATTGTCACAAGGTGGGAGAACCGGGCTGGCTACAACCAGCACCTGGTTGTAAGCCACCAATGGTTGCTGCAATAGAGCTATCACTGAGGACCAGAAGAGATGTTGTCAACTATAATCAATCTGAAAGATCAAGGGAGCTTGTTGCTTCAGCAGAGACTGCAAACTGCTGGAGGAAATGAAACCTCACCTAAGCTCTCTCCCTCTTCTTCATCTTCAGTCTGCCACCAGTGCTGTCCTAGGGCCACATTCAATGTTGTGGCCCTGCTAAACCATAGTAAGTGACACTGGATGGAAGGTGGGCCATGGAAATAAGCATGTACCTAGTTCCTACTATACAACAGCTAAGAAGTTATGTTAAACCACTGTAAAACATTAGCTTCAGCCTCAACTGGAGGATTGGGTCCAGATTTGGCACTACACTTTAGGAAGGGTTCGAAGACATTGGAGAGGTTACAGAAAAAGGCCACAAGAATAGTTCCAAGAATGAGTAACTTAATTTACAAAGGCAAACTGAGACAGGTAAGAAGGGATAAGATTAAGGAGCCTTGGATGACAGGAACAGAGGTGCTTCATGTCAAAAAGAAAAAGGCAGCTTACGTAAGATGGAGGAAGCAAGGGTTTAGCACAGCTTTAGAGGATTACAGACTTGCTCGGAAGGAGCTCAAAAGTGGACTGAGGAGGGCCGGGGTGGGGGAGGGTGCACAAAAAAGGCTTGGCAGGAAGGATTAGGGAGAACCCAAAGGCATTTTACTCATACGTGAGGAATAAGAGAATGATCAGGGAGACGGTAGGGCCGATCAGGGATAGCGTAGGGAACTTGTGCGTGGAGTCTGAGCAGATAGGGGATGCCCGATATGAGTTTTTTGCTTCAGTTTTCACTAAGGAAAGGGACCTTGTTGTGAGAACTTTAAGGAGCAGGAAAACAGGCTTGAACAGATCGAGATTGAGGAAGTTGATGTGCTGGAAATTTTGGCAAACATTAAGATTGATAAGTCCCCAGGGCCAGACCAGATTTATCCTAGGTTGCTCCGGGAAGCGAGAAAGGAGGTTGCTAAGCTGCTGGCGAAGATCTTTGCTTCCTCACTCTCCATGGGGGTCGTACTGGAAGATTGGAGGGAGGCAAATGTTGTTCCTCTTTTCAAGAAAGGGAATAGGGAAATCCCTGGAAATTATAGACCAGTCAGTCTTACAACTGTGGTCAGCAAGGTTTTGGAAAGAATTCTGAGGGATAGGATTTATGACTATTTGGAAAATCATAGTGTGATTAAAGGGAGTCAGCATGGCTTTGTGAGGGGCAGGTTATGCCTTACAAATCTTATTGAGTTCTTTGAGGAGGTCACAAGACAGGTTGACGAGGGTCGAGCAGTGGATGTGGTGTACATGGACTTCAGCAAGGCATTTGATAAGGTTCCCCATGGCAGGCTCATTCATAAAGTCAGGAGGTACAGGATACAGGGTGATTTGGCTGTCTGGATTCAGAATTGGTTGGCTGATAGGAGGCAGAGAGTGGTTGTAGATGGTAAGTTTTCTGCCTGGAGGTCAGTGCTGAGTGGTGTCCCGCAGGGCTCTGCTCTTTGTAGCTTTTATAAATGACTTGGATGAGGAGGTTAAGGGGTGGGTTAGTATGTTTGTTGATGACACAAAGGTTGGAGGTGCCGTTGATAGTATCGAGCGCTATTGCAGGCTTCAGCGAGACATTGACAGTATGCAGAGCTGGGCTGAGAAATGGCAGATGGAGTTCAACCTGAATAAATGCGAAGTGATGCATTTTGGAAGATCGAACTTAAATGCTGAATATAGGATGAAAGGCAGGATTCTTGGCAGTGTGGACAAACAGCAGGATCTTGGTGTTCAAGTGCATAGCTCCCTCAAAGTTGCCACCCAGGTGGATAACGTTGTTAAGAAAGCATATGGTGTTTCGGCTTTCATTAACAGGGGGATCAAGTTTAAGAGCCACGAAGTTATGCTGCAGCTCTACAAAACCCTGGTGAGACCACACTTGGAATATTTGTGTTCAGTTCTGGTCGCCCTGTTATAGGAAAGATGTGGAGGCTTTGGAGAGGGTGCAAAGGAGGTTTACCAGGATGCTGCCTGGACTGGAGGGCTTGTCTCACAATAAAAGATTGACCGAGCTCGGACTTTTCTCTCTGGAGAGAAGGAGGAAGAGAGGTGACCTGATCGAGGTGTACAAGGTAATGAGAGGCATGGATAGAGTCGATAGCCAGAGACTTTTCCCCAGGGCAAGATTGACTGCCATGAGGGGTCATAGTTTTAAGGTGTTAGGAGGAGGGTATAGAGGAGGCATCAGAGAGAGGTTCTTCACCCAGAGAGTTGTGAGCGCATGGAATACTTTGCCAGTGGTAGTCGTGGAAGCGGAGTCATTAGTGACATTTAAGCGACTGCTGGACATGCACATGGAGAGCAGTGAATTGAAGGGAATGTAGGTTAGGTTATTTTATTTTTGGATTAGGATTATTCCACGACACAACATTGTGGGCCAAAGGGCAAATGGCCTGTACTGTGCTGTACTTTTCTATGTTTTATGATCTATGTAAGATAGAACTATTCTCCTTGAAGACCAAGCAATATCCTGGTACACTCTCCAGTGTAATCACAACCCACCTATGATGTGGAATACAGAACTGCACACAATACTCTAGCTGAGGCCTAAGCAAATGTAATACAATTCCAGCATCACCGACATGCTCTTAAACTCTATGCTGTAGCTATAAAAGGCAAGTATTTGATATGCCTTCTTAACCACTTTATGTCCCACCACCTTAAGGATCCAGTGAACATACAAACCACTGATCCTTGGTGCTCTCCAGGGTCCAACTATTCATCATGTATTCCCTTGGCTTGTTTTTCCCGCCCTAGTCCATTGCTTCACATTTATCTGTGATCAACCCATCTAAAACCTCCTATAATCTAAGGCAATCCTTGATGCTATCTACCCCACTCCTACCTGCAGCCATTTTCTTAGAACCGGTGCACACAATGAGCAAACGGTATCCTCTGTTCTGCAAGCATTTTTTGATTCTATGATTGAATAAATGCCTTTTTCCTTGAGTTTAACCTTTACCACAACAAAATTCACTTTTTTTGTTTCAGACGCAATACAGGCTACATGTTCCGGTCACCAATAATGTGTTGATTGATACCCTTATGTTATAATAGCCCAGCCCCCTGACCTCACCACTACTTTGAATCAACTGGCAGAGGTGATAGTAGTGACTCTTGACAAGTTGTAAGCTTTTGATTGAGCATGGTGCTGCAGTAATGCCCATTTTATCCATTTTTAACACAAAAACATTGTTATCATCTTAAAATTAAAAAAAGAAAACTTAAAGTTGCAGCTTTGCTCAGGACCATTCAGAAGAATGCAGCAGGACTGGAAAAGCATTATCTATTAAATTTGAGCACTGACCTGCACAAAACCTATCATTTATCAACTGAATGATAAAGGTTTCTAGCACTGAGGACTTGTGGCAATCACATCAGAATAGCTGTCTATTGATACAAGTCAAAGTAGATATTCTGTGAAGGGGCAGGTTCCAGGTGAAAAGGGAGCCTATGTATGAGGTATGTCATAAGAATACACATCAAAGCATTTTCTGGGCAGTGTGTTGTTGTTTCCACTTGAGAGCAAACAAATGTCAAACACCCCTTTGAGAAAGAAAAATCATTGATCCCAAACTCCCTTACTTATAGGCTAAAGAACTTACTCATGGTCAGGTAACCACATTGAAAATTAACACAAACTATGATGTGGTGTACCCTTCAACTCAACAAAACATCAGATGCTTACATCAATGAGCAGCAGCCTTACATTATTACTCAGTAAAAGTGAAATTTAAAAAATTAAATATATATATATATATATTTCATATTATCAATGATGAATGGAGGCCTCATCTTAGACTAGGATAAATTGCAGTTGATGTGGCTATATAGGCTATGATGACAATGGCGTGCAGCAGTCACCAGCAGCAGACAAACTACTGTTGCCAAAGTGTGAAGGAGATGATGGTCTCACTGCTTGTGACTGGAAATGCTTACAATCATGGAACCCCCATTGTTTTATCTGTTTAGTGTGTGGCATGTCTCAGATCATGTATCGTCTTGTTCAATGTGTCACATGAACTTCTATGTAAAGTTTACAAATGGGCTTTATTCCTAAGTGGAGGCTAACAGAGCCAGCAGTGAATGTTGGTTCAACCAAATGCCAAATTCCATGTGTTACAGAAGATTCACTGTTCATCTCAACATGTAAACATAATGTACATGTAACATAGCTATTGTGATGCTAGTTATTGTGGCTATAGTATCGCCTGAGTTTAATATATTATCCAATGTTCTTATGGTTGTCTGGCATTGCTGAAAAATAATATTTCCCACTTTGGTTTTGGTGACAAACACTTGAAATGTTTCAATGGGCTTGAAAATTGAAAAATTAATTTAATTTTTGTTTGAAAATGTTCATCTCTTAGACCCTTGTGGAAAAAGTGAAGCTGAATTTATTTGATTTGATTTATTACTGTAATGTGTACCGAGGTACAGTGAAAAGTAACTTATGTGCTTTACAAGCAGATCCTACTGTACAGATATTAACTGGGGCAAAGCTGCTCTCCAAAACTGATGGAGTTTAGAAAACAGGGGACTTGTGTGGCAATTTGATAGATACAGTGCCCGTCCTTCTGGTGTCAGGCCATAAATTTTGGATTTATTGAGCAGATTTTCACAATATGTGGTTCAGTTAAAAGCCATAATAAGTATAGTAGCCAATATAATCAACCATGTTTCACTAAAATAGCCAGAAAAAGAAATATGATAACGAAAATGTTATTTAAAGAGGACAGGAGGAGATGGAGGATGAAAGAGAGTGGAGAGAAAGAAAGGCAAGATGAAGAGGAAAGAAGCTGATGAGAAGGACAAAGGGGTGACTAAGGAGGAGAATCAATGAGTGTAGGTGGGGTATTGATAGAGGGACGGAAAGAAAGTGAGAGAGATGGAGGGACAGATGGAGAGTAAATGGCTAAAGAAGAAAGAGTGTGAAGGAGGAATGAAAGTAGGACAGAGAGAGGAAGAGGAACAGAAAAGAAGAGGCATGCCAGAGAAAGAAAATGAGAGACAGAGTCAGAGCGGGATTGAGAGATGTTCCATATGTGGCAGGGAGGTCAGGAGAATGTGCCAAGAGACAGTGTAGAGAGGAGGAGTGAAGAAAGGAAGTGGAGATTGAGTTTGGGATGAAGGCATGATAGTGGAAAAGGAAACAAAGGGAAGGGGGGAGAGAGAGAGAGAGAGAGAGAGAGAGACCAGGGGACGGACTCTAAGAGCTTTAGAGTCATAGAGGTATACAGCAAGAAATAGACCTACTGTCCAAATCATCCATGCCAAACAGATATCCTAAATTAATCCCTCCCATTTGCCAGAAAATCCCTCTAATCCCTTCCTGTTCACATAAATGTTGTAATTCTATCCACCACATTCTCTGACAATGCATTCCACACATATACCACTCTCTGCCTGAAAATGTTGCCCCTTAGGTACCTTTTAAGTCTTTCCCCTCCCATTTTAAACTTACCTGCTTTAGTATTAGACTCCCCTACCCTCTGAAATTTTTTTTAAAAAATCCTGTTGTACTGTAAGATAACCAGCATCCAGTGTACGGCCAATTTTGGCGTCATCTGCAAATGGACATGGATTGAAGAGAGAAGGAGAGAGAGGATTGGGTGACGGAGAAATTAGGGAAGCATGTGAGAGGGGAATGGGAAGTGTGAGGGAGTGGGGCACTGTGACAGATGGTGATAGAGGGCAGTGCGTGAAAGAACGGGGAAGAGAGGCCGGTCAGAAGGAGAGAAGTATAGTGTTGGAGGGGAAAAGGAGGGATCACAGAGGAAGAAGACAAAATTGGCTGAGGAGTAACAAGCTGAGAGGGAGTGGGGTTTAACTGGTGATCCAGCGACCCCGCTTTAACCTGACCCTTGTCCCTCTATTCCGGGCTGAATAGGCAAACACATGGTTTGGCAGCAGGGACTGGGGTCAGATCCCGCTGTGGGCGAAAGCCCGCTCTCCCCACTCCTTACAAAGTTACCGGTTGAGGTGAGATGGGGTGTAACAAACTTGCCTGCTTTGCGCAGTTTCTTGTTTCTCAACACTGACACGATGACCAGTAAATTGCCCAGGATATCGACCACGACGGTGAAGATGAGGACGCTGGCCATGGTGCTGATGACCAGGGGTCTCCTGTCAGCAAGTCTCTCTGCTTCCCCAAGGGACAGATTCTTCGGCAAAATCCTGTTCCCATTCATCGCGCAAGATCCCATATCGGCGGAGGGGGATTCGCTGACAGCAAGCTCAGTCTATGAAATGAATGTAGCCTGGCTTGCAGACACTCCGGCAACACATGGATCTTGAGTGACTGGTGAGGATCCTCTCACTGTTCTTGTCACCCAGCGCCTATCCATCACTTGTGTCGCCACACTTCGCCCAAGTCCTCTGCTCTCGGGTTACTTTAATATCTCGCCACTTTACTACGTTTGGACCAGGAGCGTGTGGCGTCAATGCAACTCCGGAACTGTGACTGTGTGAGAAAAAAAACGATAGACCGGGCTGGGAAAAGAAAGAAACATTTAACCACTTCGGACCCACTGGCGAGTGAAACGACATCCAGGTATGGTGTGGAGAATGTAATCTGAATTTCTCTATAAAGCTCAACACCTATGCATAGTCATATACTTGGGATACATGTACGTGCCTTTAATTTGCCTTTCAAACCTACTTATTTGATCACTACTTTAGGTCACTTGCCCTAATAGCTCCTTAAGGGGCTGGAGATTGAATGATGTTTGATTTGTAGCTGCTCCTTCATTGCCTCTGCTCCTGATGACTTCAAGATACCCCTGACTGAACTTTCACTTCCACCTTCTGCAAATTTGTGATGAGCAAAAACTTCACTGCCCTTATAACTGTGCTAAATATCCTTCACTCAATGGGCCGAATAGCCTCCTATGAGGAAATTATTTGGTCAATATCACTCCGATTCTTACTAACCAATAATCAGTCCCAGAGAAACAATATCTGGATTCTAAAATTCTCATTTTTTTTTTCCAAATGTATTTATGGCCTTATTCCTCCTTATATCTCCTCCAACCACAATCCTCCAAGATCGTTAATTCTGTCTTCTTGGAGTTTCTTGATTTTTATCAATTTATTTTTGATAACCTTCCCAGATCTCTCTGCCTCTTGACCCAGCTTCCTCCTTTAAGGTGCTTCTTAAAACCTATCACGTTCACCAAGCCCTTGGCTAGTCCATATTGTATATACCACTTTAGGTGACTTGGTGTTAAATAATATTTTATAATGCTCCATTGAACGACCTTGGGATGATCTATTTCATTAAAGATAGTGAAACTTTACATTGCATTAGTGTGTATTGCTACAACCAAGTTAGAAATAGTAGACTTGACTCCATTCTTTGCCCCATACTTCTACTGGCCACAACAGACTGTGAACTTACAAGGGAAATACTTGCCAATTTTGGATAAGTTAGACTGTACATAACTCAGCATCAAAAATAAGGCAGGAGGATTCCTTAAGCTAACAAATAAGTATTTAGTTTATCTGCAAAATACTTATTCAGGCAAAGTTTGAAAAAAAAAACAAAAAATTTAAACTGTGCAAATATATCAAACCACAACATACTCCACGTCCCCAATCAAGGAAAAATATATAAAATATGTATATGCAGAACACATTCTTTTTAAAAAGTACTATAAAAAGCAGTTAAATTTTTTTTTAAAATCTCAGATTTTACAAATACTGGCCTGTGACTGAAATCAGCTTCTACATACTCAGTTTCTCCCTGGATCTGTTAAGGCTGGCTGAAGTCTCTTTTTGTCAAGATTGGGTGTTGATGCAGACATCTCCTTTAAGGATACTGCATGTACAGCAATGAGGATCTTCGATGGGCCTTGATTAACAATTTATCAAAAAATATTGCTTAAAGGAGTTTCTGAGAAAGAGAGCAAAAGCAAAGGCTGTTGCCCTGTGGCAAAATCTATTTGACTGTCGCTGTTCAATCCAGTATATCTTACCTTCACAAACTAGGTCATATGAGCTATCACTGAAAGCATTGCAGAGTTCTTGACTCTATTCAAGCAACCTATGTTATACGAAAATGCATAATTTATGCTGCTGTTGTGTTCTTTTCAAAAGGTTCAAGATGCGTAAGTACTGCCAATGATATAAAAAAATTAGATGACACATGTTCATATAAAGCCCAGTACATTTTTAGTAACAAAGTTTTATACTATTCCTTAAGTATATTGTCTTGCTCTGCAAATTGATGGGTATCATATCGATAAATTAAAATCGAAGGAAAACATTAAAAAAATTAATTCAAATTCTCAGCTCAGTCCAAATGAGAAATAACACTGGATTTAATCGATGATGCAGTAGGTTATCAGTCTCTGTGTTGCAGATTCAAGACATTATCTGCTGACTTTACAGCATCTTATATGTTTCACTTTAGCATGTGGATTCCGATGAAAATTAATTGCAATGGTATGGGCTGACATTCCATAGCCTGTAACTGAGAAACTAATGACATTTAAAATCTCTCCTCTGATTTTAAAATAGCTTTCAGCCCTTCAAATTCTTGTTTGAAGTTATGAAAATTCCTGTATTCAATGTTTAATGTTTGTTCAGTGTATGAGAGAAGAATGGTGCTAAATGATAATGCTGAGGCCACCAATAAATGCCAACCGTATAAATTACTTTCATAGAATCCCTCCAGTATGGAAGCAGGCCATTTGGCACATTGAGTCCACATCAACCCTCCAAAGAGCATTTCACCCAGAGCCATCCCTGCAACCCTGCAGTACCCACAGTTAATCCACTTAGCTTGCACAGCTATGAGCAATTTAACATGGCCAGTCCACCTAAACTGCACATCTTTGAACTGTGGGAGGAAATCCAAGCACTTGGAGAAAACCCACGCGGACATGGGAAGAACGTGCAAACTGCACACACACAGTTGTCCAAGGATAGAATCGCACACTTGTTCCTGGCACTGTGAGGCAGTAGTGCTGACCACTGGACCACTGTGCCATGCTTTTATCAGGCAGATACTGTTTCTTGACACTTAAAATATCCAGTTGCAACTGTTGATTTGACTATATGTCTGTTTACAGATGAATTGGATTAACCTAGATGCCTTAGATGAAAAATTATTGGGTCAATTCACAAGAAGTTCTTATTAATTGGTAGGTGATTAATAGAATATGCATGCCTCTGATCTCATTATCTGTAGAGTTTGTTCAGTGGAACCAATTTGTATTCCCACTGCCAAGATCTGCAATTTCACACATCTGCAGCTCACCATCTTGCCACTCTTCCCAGAGCGTACTAAACTCAAAATACTTAAGGGACAAAAAAAGACTACTTCAACAGTTTGGACAGATTACCCAAGTTCTTTTGAGCATAATCTGTGTAATGTTAACTCAAATTAATGTAGTAACTTTTACTGAGAAGAAGTTTTGGAGAAAAAAAAATCCAATTATATTCTCAGAGACAGATCAGGCTGTACATTTTAATCAGCAACAAAACTATGGAATTTAACACAATAGACCACAAAGATCTGTAGGTATGAACCTCCTCGTTCCTGTTATTAGTTTAAATTTGGCACCCAGTCATGGGAATCTCCAGGAGTCCAGATGTCAGAAACATGATAAGCACCTATTCACATTGGTGTACCTTCACAGACAGTAAACCAGGACCTAAAATGTACCCAATTTCTTCAATTGCAATTGAAATCTTCAAATGGTGAAATAAGGCTTACGTTTTTCTTAATAGAAGCAAAACCATTAAAAATTAATGCATGTATACTTCTAAAATCAGTTAAGAAATTTGTATTTTTACTGACATAAAATTACAGTCTTTTAAAAATAATTTTATACTTTTCCAAGTCAGTGAGCATTTAGCCCCAGTTATGAAATCAGTATGCCACAAAAAACCCTCATCCAATAAGGTATACCATTTTCAAGGGCTATGGCAAGACCAACAGTGTAAAAATTGAATTTTTTTGTCAGTTCGCTGATGGTTTGTGGATTGAGTTCTGAGAGGACCTCAACAGTTCACCCTCTGCATCATTGGTAACAACTTCTGGATTTGTATTTTATTTGCAAATATGTTGGCTCCCAAAATTGTTGCCATTTCAACGGAGTAATGACAATGATTTTTGATAATTTCTGAAAGCTAGGAAAACCTTGGATCATATTAACCAAAATGGTAATTTTTCAGCCATATAGTTCAGCAATGTTGAGTAGAAAGCCCGGCAATGGATGACACAATAACGGATCCAGTTCCAGGGAAAGAAGCAGGACAAGTGTTCAAAGTGGCAGATGGGGAACATTTAGGAGATAGCAACCACAGCACAGTATGGTTAAAAATTATTCTGGACAAGGATAAAGACAGCCTGCAAAATACAGTTTTGGATTGGGGAAGGCAGATTTTATTAAAATAAAGCAGGATCTGGCCACAGTCAACTGTGAAAAGCATCTTCCAGGTATGTCTACAAGGAGCTGGGGAGAGAACAGGTCCAATATGTGCCCTTCAGAGGGAAATGTAGGAGCAATAAGTTCAGAGAACCTTGGATGTCTCTGATAATTCAGGACTGGATAAAGAAGAAGAATATGTCTTTTATCAAGTCCAAAGGGAGCAATTCAGCTGCAACCCCAGAAGAACACAAGAAGTACAAGAGGGAATTCAAGAAAGCAATTAGAAGAGCAAATCAAGGGGCATGAAAAATGACTTGTGAGCAAGATTAGGGAGAATCCTAAGATATTTTATAAATATCTTAAATGGAAAAGGTTAACCAGGAAACTCTTAGGGCTCATTAACGACCAAGGGAGCAATCTCTATGTGAAACCGTAGAATATTGGAAGAGTATTAGATAAATACTTCTCTTTGGTCTTCACTCTGGAAAAGGAGAACTTAAGTACTGAAAACAGAAAAAGGAGCTGTGAGGAACTTGCACCAGCTTGACATAGGAAATGGAGAGGCATTGGAGACTCTGTTGGGCTTAAAGACAGACATGTCCCTTGGCCTGGATGAATTGCATTACAGGCTGCTGTGGGAGGCAGGGCAAGAAGCTGCAGGGGCTCTGACAGAAATTTTTAATTCCTCTCTTGCCTCAGGGGAGGTGCCAGAGGACTGGAGGACAGCTAATGTGCTTCCACTTTTTAAGAGGTGTGGCAGGGATGAACCTGTAAATTATAGAGTGGTAGAAAAACTATTAGAGAAAATTCTGAAGGAGCGAATGAATATCCATTTGGAAAGGTATGGTTAATTAGGGATATTCAGCATGGCTTTAGAGCAAGATCATGCCTAACAAATTTGTTGGAGCTTTTGAAAATATGGTCAAGTGTGTGGATAAGGGAAATTCAGTTGATGAAATTTACATGGATTTTAGCAAAGCTTTTGATAAAGTCCCACTTAGGAGACTGAGAAGATCAAAGCACATGGAATTGATGGAAACTTGGCAAGATGGATCAGAAACTAGTTTAGTAATGGGCCAGAGTAGCAGTAGAAGGCTGCTTGAGTTCCAAATCCTGGTATTCAGCAGTGTATCACAAGGATCAGTACTGGAGCCCATATTATTTGTTATATGCATAAATGATATAGAAAATGATCATGAAAGTGTTGTGGCAAAATTTGCAGATGACACCAAGACTGGTAGTGTGGTTAATAGCGAAGAAGATGGTTGTAGGCTACAGGAAAATATAGGTGGTTTGGTCAGATGGGCAGACCAGTGATATATGGTGTTAGATGATAAGTGCTACGTGATGCAATTTGGAAGAAGAAACAAGATGAGGGAGTATTTAATGAATTGCAGGACACTGAGTAATTTAGAGGAACAGGGGAATGTTGGGGTAATTATTCACAGATCTCTGAAGCCAGCAGTGCATGTGAATAGGATAGCTAAGAAGGCATAAGGGACACTTGCTTTCATCAGTTGTAGCATAGAGTATAGGAGTGAGGAGGTACAGAACATTGGCCACAACTGAAATACTGTGTTCAATTCTGGTCACCTCACCACAGGAATGATGTGATAGCATTAGAGGGTGTACAGAAGAGATTCACCACAATATTGCCTGGGATGGAGAAATTGAGCCATAAGGAGAGACTAGATAGGCTTGGATTGTTTTCTTTAGAGCAAAGAAGACTGAGGGGGTCAGGACTGAGGGGGTATAAGATTATGAGGAGTATGGACAGGGTGAATAGAGAACAGCTGTTCCCTTTGGTTGAAGGGTCAATCATCGGAGGGCAGTGTTTTAGGTTAAGGGGCAGGAGATTCAGAGGAGATTTGGGAAATAAAACATTTTCACTCGGCAGGCGGTGGGAATCTGGAATGCACTGCCTGAGAAGGAAGTGGAGGCTGGAAGCCTTACAATCTTTAAAATCTATTTGGATGAGTACTTCAAATATCGTAACATTCAAGGATGTGGGACAAGTGCAAGAAATTGGGATTAGAGCACTTTAAGTGGTCATGATGTCGGTCTGACCTTGATGGGCCGATGTATGATATATGTGAAGCATAAATCTATGAATCTAGTCCTGCCTAAACCTATATTTCCATGAAATGTCACATCAGCTGTGAGAATGTCTGCACAGTGAAACAGAACTACCTATATTGTCATGTCTGCACACATAGTATCTTTATGAATTGTTGCATATGTGTTTATCTTCCATTTTTCACTATAGTTTTATACTGGGTCAGATAAATTCTGTCAAAATAATGATAATGCAAATGTCTTTTCTGGTATTTGTAAATAATTGGTCAGAAAACTTCAGATGGGGTGGTGGAGGTAGTTAAATACCACAATTCCTGTTCTATTCATGCTGCTCCACTGTTAGCTTCACAAAATCTTCCTTCCTGCTTTACAATGAATTAAATGTTATGAAGTTACTGTGCTTATGCAGTTGATATGGTCCAAATGAATCACAGGACGTGAAGTCTTATAAACTCTACTATGGAGTGTCCTTTCACCAATCAGCTAAATTTTAATTATTTTCAATAAACTGACACTGAAACTAAACCTTTATTGGAGATTGACAAATATTAAGTTTGTTTTTTACTTTTTCTTTCTGCTTCTTATTTCTCTTTCCCAATAACTTTCTCTTCCTCTTAATTCCCTTTTTGTACCTGATTTACCACTGAGACCATTCACTCCCTTTTCAGTCCTTCCATTATTAATTGTACAATTCATCAATCTGATTGACTAAGAAAATTATTTACAATCTCATCACCAAAAGCATGTACAAGCAGGAGCTGACTCAATCTGTCCTGTTTTTAGACAGCTTCAGGCTTCTTGTTCAATCCTCAGTACTGTGTAAGCTTCATATCTTGCCAAAGTCAGCAATTACTCAGCAAGCGAACATTGTTGGCTTTGAACCAAACTGAACAACTGAAAAATTCTCATCCAGCTCTTGCTCAGCTCCCAACTCTCATCTTGAGTGTTCTACCCTTCATCACTGGTTTGAGATGGGAGGCAACCTGTTGTCTGATGCATTTGAACGGACCTTGAAATACTGACTGGTAGTTTGGAACTAGCTTCTTTGAGTAAATATACTGTCAATCCATTTCCAAAGAAGATGGCAATACAATCAACAATAGATTTAGAATTGTAAACAAACCTTGCGATTTCTTCTTCTCCCTTCTGCCATGCAGTCAAGGCAAAGCATGTTTTAACTTCTGAACCAATAGACTTTTTAATCTTAAAAATGTGACCAAGTCATTTTGTCCTACCCAGATTCAATAGAACAAATGGACCATCAACTGTCTAATAATGACAACGGGTCACCCTCACAGATAGTCTGCTGTACCCTTATGAGGGGTGGGGAGGGGGGATTTGTGTAAGGTTTCTATCAGAGAAAAATTTAGGCCATTCTGCATATTGAGTCTGCTCTGCCATTCAATCATAGCTGATATGTTTCTCAACCCCATTCTCCTGCTCCCTCCCTGTAAACCTTGATTGCCTTACTAATCAAAAACCTATCTATCTCTGTCCAAAATACACGAAATGACTTGGCCTCCACACATCAATGTGGCAATGAGTTCCATAGATTAACTGCCCTCAGGCTGAAGAAATTCCTCCTCATCTCAACTCTAAAGGGCCATTCCTCCTAGATTCGCCAACTTTAGGTACATTTAAGTCGTCACTGGATAAGCATATGGACGTACATGGAATAGTGTAGGTTAGATGGGCTTGAGATCGGTATGACAGGTCGGCACAACATCGAGGGCCGAAGGGCCTGTACTGTGCTGTAATGTCCTATGTTCTATGCTCACTCTGAGGCTGTGCCCTTAGCTCCTAGTCTCTCTTACTTGTAGAAACATCTTCTCCACATCCAGGCTTCTCAGTGTTCTGTAAGTTTCAATCAGATCACCCTCATCCTTCTAAACCCATTGAGTCACAGCATGGAGACAGACCCATCAGTCCAACTTGTCCATGTTGACCATGTTCCCAAACTAAAATAGCCCCACCTGTCTGCATTTGGTCCATATCCCTCCAAATCTATCCATACTTATCCAAATGCCTTTTAAACATTGCAACTGTTTTTGTACCTGCAGCCATCGCTTCCTCTGGCAGTTCAATCCATACAAGAACCATTCTCTGTGTGAAAAAAGTTGCTTCTCATGTCTTTTTTATGTCTCCTTCACCTTAAAAATATGTCCCTTAGTTTGAACATCCCCATCTTATGGAAAAGACCTTTGCTATTCACCTTGTCTATGTCCCCCATGATTTTATAAATCTCTATAAGGTCACCCCTCCGCCTCCTATGCTTCACTGGAAGAAACTCCCAGCCTATTTTTATAAGTCAAACCCTCTGTTCCCAGCAGCATCCTGATAAATCATTTCTGAACCCTCTCCAGTTTAACAATATCCTTACTATAACATGGCAACCAGAATTGGACACAAAGCTCCGGAATAGGGATCAACAGCTGCTCGTATGACAAACTCTTCATCTCGTGAACCTCCTGTGGGTTCCCTCCAAGGGCAGCACATCCTTCCCTAGATATAGGGTGCACAACTGCTCACAATATTCCAAATACAGTCTGACCAGAGCCTAATAAAACCTCAGCAGTCCATCTCTACACTAGCCTTCTTGAAATGAATGCTAACATTGCATTTTCCTTCCTAACCGCTAATGAAATCTGCATGTTAATCATGAGAGCCCTAAATTATGACTTGCAAGTCTCTTTGTGCTTCAGATTTCTGAAGCCTTTCCCCTTTTAGAAAATGATCCATATCACTATTGGTCCAGAATTCCAAACTGTAGAGGTGTCTACATGTTTGAGCTGTTGAAACACAGAACGTTAGCATTTAGGCATAAAAAGTAATTAAGAAAACTAGTGGTATGGGCTGCACCTTTGGCTCACATTGCCAGGGACCCAAGTTCAATTCCGACTTCAGGTGACTGTCTGTGTGGAGTTTGTATGCTCTCCTCATGTCTGTATGGGTTTCTGCCAGGTGCTCTACTTCCCACCCACAGTCCAGAGATGTTCAGATTAGGTGGTTGGCCATGCTAAATTACCCATTGTTGTCAAGGGTGTGTAAGTTAAGTGTATTAGCCATGGGGAATGCAAGGATAGAAGAGGGGGATGGGTCAGAGGATTGATGTGGTTCATTGGGCTGAATGGCCTGTTTCCACACTGTAGGGATTCAAAGAAATGCTTTCCTTTATTGCAAGATGTTATGCTTCAGTTATACAAGGCATCAGTGAAACTGCATAAAATATTGGCAATTTTGGTCCCCTTATTTATGAGCATAGACAAATTTATGAAATAGGAGCAGAACACCCATGGCCCTGCTCCACCATTCAACAAGATCATGGCTGATATGGTTGTGTTTCAAATTTCAGATTTACCCAGATAATCCACTGTTTCCTAGTCTAACAAGAATTTATCCGCTTAAAAAATATTCAATGACTCCACCTCCACCACCTTCTGAGGCAAAACTCTAAAGTCGCACAATTAACCCTCTGAGGGAAAACATGCTTCCATATCTTTGTCCTGAAAGGAAAATCCTACATCTTAAGCAGTGACTAGCGCATGCCATAACTTTGGATACTGTGACACCTAACCATTCTAAATTGGGGCAAGGTCAATTTTCATGGTATTAGTGAGGAATTTTCGAAAGTTGATTAGAGGAGGTTTAGGTAAGGAGAGTAGCCATGGTATTTTCCAAGGGTACGAAGCTAGAGGCTGCAGGTTTAAGGTGGACCTAAATGTTTTCATACAGGAGGTAGTATATTTATTGAACAAGCTGCCAGTGGAAGTGGTTGAGGCAGGTAAAATTACAACACTGAAAAGACATTTGGACGGGCACAAAGATAGGAAATATTTAGAGGAATATTGGCAGGAAAATGGGAGTAGTTCAGTTTAAGAAACCTGGTCAGCATGGATGAATTGGGCCAAAGAGCCTGTTTCCATGCCGTATGACTCTATGACTCTCAGTAATAGCCAAATTGCCGGCCTGGATTAGCCTCTGTAGTGGGTCTTTAATTGTAGGATTCTGAATCAGAGACAAGAAAGCTATCATTATTGTCAATTATCCCATCAATTTTCCATCAAATGAGTTACTTCAAAATTATCTTCTAAGATACTGTGAAAGTACTATTGCTAATTTTAGCAAATGATTGCCTGACATTTTCTTAGAAACGTTTTTCCTTTTTGCAGTGTACCCATTGGTGACTTATTTGAAAGCAGAAAACTAGGGACTTTTGTCCCAATGTATCAAAGATGTTGCTGCTGATAATTTCCAGGCTGCTAACTGAAACTGTGAACTGAGAAAGGTCTAACAGTTTGCACTGTTTTTGGTTGTACATTAGATGCTCTAAGAGATCTTTCAGTGAATCCTTTCTCTTAATTCATTTGTGAATGTGGGTGTCACTGGCTGCCCAGCATTTATTGCCCATGTCTAATTACCTTGGAGAAGGTGGTGTGAGCTGCTTTCTTGAACTGCTGGAGTCCACATGCTGTGGGTTGACACCATTAGGGAAAGAATTCCAGGAGTTGGACATTGAGTCACTGCAAATACTTCACCTGCACATTTAGGAAATGCAGGAAAAGCAGAATTCTTCCATGACCAAGAGATAATGAAGTACTGCTATGAAGTGGCCCTTTTGGTAGAATAACTTAAGAATCACTTTGGTGAGAATAAATGCCATGAAGTTTCATGTCACTGGTGAACGTTTTCTTTTAAAATCAGAAGCAATCTTAATTGGTGTTGATATCCTTTCTTTTCAGTTAAACTAATTCTTCTGATGCGATATGGAGTTCCAAATGTTCACCAACATAACCTACCACTAGCACTGAGTTCTCATTGAGCCAGATGGCTTGACATTTGTTGTTAACTGACTATGTGCATTGAATTGATATCTCAGCCATATATGGTCTGGGTTCTAGATATTTTCAAGTCAAACTATTCAGAGATGTCATTATGCACCTATGGAATATATTTGATTTGATTTATTATAGTCACACGTACCAAAGTACAGTGAAAAGCTTTGTTTTGTGAGCAGTGTTGGCAGATCATAGCAAACAAGGACACACAGATCATAGGGTGCTTAGACAAAGTCCAAAAATATCCTATTTGGGGAACTGTACCTTGCTCTCACCTTTGATGACAGCTTAATGGGCTTTGCACGCAAATCAATCAGATGTAAACCATGGGTGATTTACAGCTGCTTGTTAATAGTGCTGCTGGTTATAAAACCAGTATGTAATAGTGTAAGAGTGCTATTGGTTATAAAAAATATGGAGAATGGAGGATTGGAGTGATTCTCATAGTGCATTGTCCCTACTTCACAGCCAGGAGTCCCGGGCTCATCCTTGCTTCTGAGGTATGTAGTAACAATTTGATTAGAAAATATTAATGGAGGAGCTGGAATTCTTGTGATGCAGTGGTAACGTCTGTATTTCTGAGCTAGGAGACTTGGGTCCCACCTGCTTCTGAAGTGTGAGTGATAATGGGAACTGCAGATGCTGGAGAATCCAAGATAATAAAGTGTGAAGCTGGATGAACACAGCAGGACAAGCAGCATCTCAGGAGCATAAAAGCTGACATTCCGGGCCTAGACCCTTCATCAGAGAGGGGGATGGGGTGAGGGTTCTGGTATAAATAGGGAGAGAGGGGGAGGCGGAACGAAGATGGAGAGAAAAGAAGATAGGTGGAGAGGAGAGTATAGGTGGGGAGGTAGGGAGGGGATAGGTCAGTCCAGGGAAGACGGACAGGTCAAGGAGGTGGGATGAGGTTAGTAGGTAGGAAATGGAGGTGTGGCTTGGGGTGGGAGGAAAGGATGGGTGAGAGGAAGAACAGGTTAGGGAGGCAGAGACAGGCTGGGCTGGTTTTGGGATGCAGTGGGTGGAGGGGAAGAGCTGTGCTGGTTGTTTGGTGCAGTGCGGGGAGGGGATGAACTGGGCTGGTTTTGGGATGCGGTGGGGGAAGGGGAGATTTTGAAGCTGGTGAAGTCCACATTGATACCATTGGGCTGCAGGGTTCCCAAGCGGAATATGAGTCGCTGTTCCTGCTTCTGAAGTGTAGTTATTACATCTCTGAACGGGTTGATTGGAACTATGCTGATGGAGCACTGAGGGCTGTTATAGTGCAGTGGTATTGCGGCTGCCGATGGACCGGGAGGTTTGGGTTCTAGTCCTGCTTGCTCCAGATGTGTGACACTACATGTCTGATCAGGTTGGTGAGGAAAATATCTTATATGGAAACTGGGATAACATGTAGGAGATATGAATAGAAGCAATTATTGACAGGGTGAACGGAAGAAGGGTGGGATGTTTCTGAGGAGAATAAACAGTGGACATAGAACAATTGGGCTCAATGGTCTGTTTTTGTGCACAAAACAAACCCTGTTAAAAGCTGTTTTCAAATCCTTTGAATGGTATTAATTTCAGACTAAGAGTGACTGGAAGCACCGAAATAGATGTTGATGACTGTAACAACTGAGCAAATATAATTCTGGAGTGCCCTCAGCAGGATCAGGAATGAGCTGCAACTCTTAGATACATCTCAATGCTTCAGATCATCATAGACTAAACACAGGGTACAAACAGTTGAAAGGGAATCACAAGTGCCTCAAACGTGCACTGATACTTTCAGGAGATAGACAATAGAAGACAATCTTAGGATTTCATGTTTTTTATGAAATGCTGAACATCTTAGTTTGATCAGAAATTGAAGTTATCTAGATGAAATATTGTCACTTCTTCAAGAGAAGATTTGCTTAAACTTGATCTTTGCTGAAATCACCATGGTGAATGTACGATGAAATTGACATTCACATGTGTATTTTGTCTCTGTGGTGTTCCATACTGATAATACACATGTATATTTGTAAGCATGGGTATGGAAGAACATGTTTATAAATGCAGAATGTACAATTATGCATTGTATACATGTGATGCAATGCATGATTTAATGTTTATGGGAGCAATTTCATCGGTAAAGCATTATGGCACATTAGTTGTTTTGTAGGGAGCAATAAATTTGTTGCGCAACCTTTTATCTGCAGAAACACATCAGCCACCAGAATTTATGGGATGGATTTTGCACTTTCCTTCCTAGTAGGTTTCAAAGTGACAGTATGTTATATTCAGCAGATGGTCTGCCTGTGCCTAACAAGCTACCCTTGCCTCCATGCAGGGTGGAGGTGGCATTATGTGATCAACTGCAAGTGGGCTAATTGCTAAAGGACCAATCAGCCATTAAATGGTGCCTTCTGGGAAAGGCTCACCCCTAATTTTTAGATGGAGTTTAGGAAAAATGCCAACCTACTTCATAACATATGTGTCTTTGTAAATCTACCCATCTTGTGACTGACATTCATTTTTAGTCCATAAGATTGTAAGACATAGGAATAGAAGTAGGCTGTTTAGCACAATGAGTCATCTCTATCAGTCAATGAGATCATGGCTGATCTGATAATCCTCAACTTCACCTTCCTGAGGTTTCCTCATAACTTCTTATTTTCTAAATGAATAGAAATCTGTTTATCTCTGTCTTCAATATACATTATAAATCAGACAGTCCTCTGTGGTAAAGAACACATAGATTCACCACCCTTTGGAAGAAAAATATTCCTCCTCATCTCTATTGTAAATGGGTAATTCATTAAACTGAAATGATGCCCTCTGGTCTTGGACACTCTGACAGGAGGCAACAACTTCTCCACACATATTCTGTTAAGCTCTCTAGGAATCTTATATGTTACAACAAGATCTCTGCCTATTCTCCTCAGTGTCAATGAGTACAAACCCACTTGCAATCTCTCCTCATAAGAAAATCTTTCCACACTTGTGATCAATGCAGTGAACCTGCTCTGGATTACTTCTCCAATGCCAGTATATCTTTCCTTAGATAAGGGATCAAAAACTGTTTGCAGTATTCCAACTGTAGTTTGTGCCGAGTATAATGTCAGCAAGACCTTCAATTTAATAAATAAAAACAGAAATTGTGGAAAAACTCAACAGGTCTGGCAGCATCAGTAGAGAGAAAACAGCTTTAACATTTTGTGCCCAGTGACCTTTCTTCAGAACTTCAGAATGTTCTGATGAAAGGTCACTGGGCCCAAAACATTAACTCTGCTTTCCCTCTACACATGCTGCCAGACCTGCTGAGTTTTGCAGCAATTTCTATTTCTGTTTCTGATTTCCAGCATAGCCGTAGTTTGGAATTTTTCTCAATTTTTATACTTCATTTCCTTTGAAACAAAAACCGACAGATTCCAGTTAACTTCCTATTACCTATGAGCTTGGATGCTTGCTTTTTGTGATTCATTTTGCTTTATTATCTTCTGTTCTCCCTTGGTCCTGATGTGCCACTTTTTACACACTTGTATACTCCTCAGAGACTTCCTTTTAGATTCATTTGCTAAATCCCAGTCATGGAGGGATTTTCTTGTGAGGAGATGTGTAAATTGAATCTGTACTCATTACAGCTTAGAAGAACAAGATGCCACCTTTATTGAAACATATACAATTCTTAGGAAGATACTGAAAAGTTGTTTTCTCTTTTAGGGAAACTCTAGGACCAGAATAAAAGGTTTTAAGACAGAGACGAAGAGACATTGCTTCTCTCAGAGGATAATAAATAGTGGCGGAGTAGAACACTCCAACTGGAGCTTGTTCACTCCATCCATTCTTTTTCTGTTTTTTCTCCCTCTTTTTCTCCCTTCTGTCTTTTTCTTTTCCCCTTCTGTCTTCTCAGACTCTCAGCTTTGGACACCCAAGTTATCCTCTGATCCCTGGCTTCTCAACTCCAGAATCAACCTTGTGAACTTTGTCCGTATCCCCTTCAGTGCTAGTGCATCTTTTCTCAAGTAAGGAGATCAAAACTGTACACGGTATTCCAAGTGTGGTCTCGCCAGCACTCTACACAGCTGCAGAGATAGTCAGAACTGCCAATGCTAGAGTTGGAGATGACACGGTGTAGAGCTGGAGGAACACAGCAAGGCCAGGAATCATCAGAGGAGCAGGGAAGTTTCAGGTCGAGGGTCCCAACCTGAAACATCAGCTTTCCTGCTCCTCTGATGCTGCTTGGCCTGTTATGTTCCTCCAGCTCCACACTGTGCAGAATAACCTCCCTGTTTTAAACTCCATCCCTTTAGCAATGATGGATAATATTCCATTTCCCTTCTTAATTACCAGCTGTGCCTACAAACCACTTTTTTTGTGATTCATGTACGAGGGCACCCAGATTTACTTTTATCTTATCACCATACTCCATATCAAACTTCCCGTTCTCATCAAAATTCTTGAAAGAGTGACTGTCTTCCTTATTCAACCATTTCTGACCACAGTACAATGTTTACAGCATCTTCATGCTCTCCACCCCTTGTCAGCAACTGGTCAACTCAGAGAAGGTGACAGCACAAAGGGCAGTCACTGAGGTTTGAAACTGACAGGCAGCTCAATATAGGCTGAAATCAGAATGCTCAGTTCAACTAACAGAAGAGAGTGACCAAAGAAGGAGTCACTGAGACAGCTGCAAATAAAATCATATTTGAAGGATAAATTGTTCAGGATCTTTGCTGAACACTTTGCCAACTCCACTTCAACCTTTGTAACAATTCTCAGCTGGCATCATCTAGCAAACGAAAAACATGAAGTTGTGGAGGGGTGTGTGTGTGTGTGTGTGTGTGTGTGTGTGTGTGTGTGTGTGTGTGTGTGTGTGTGTGTGTGTGTCTCTGTGCAATTGTATAAGAAGTGCAGGCCTTTGAAGAGGTACATCAGTTGCATAAACAGAATGTGTCAGCTGTCATGCAGTTCTGCATCACAAGGTTCTGGGTTCACAATCCCATGCCAGGGCTTAAGCACAGTGAGGGCGAGGTGTTGTTGGAATAACAGAGGGCTAACAGCTCGAAGAAGGTGCTGCCCAACACATCAGGTGCACAGGCAAAGAGTCAGTCCGCTGAAGCTGTCAGGGTGAGCACTATGAAGGTTGTTGCTGTTATATCAGGTTGTTGTAGACCTCTGCAGACCTTAAGCAACAAAGTCCATTGTGCATTGTACATGAAAGAACTGATTTTGGAGCTGTAGCTGCTTCAAATAGTCACTTGAACCAATTGATCTGCTTCTTCCCCATTGCTGATTTAAGTGTTCATGCTTGTCCTTCAAGCACAGTGAAAGGACAGGGACTTCTAAACTGATACAGAAATACTGTCACTTTGGAATATGCTTCTTTTCAGGTAAACTGTCAATTCACCATCTTCTTGCTTTGTTGTTCCTTAGATTTTAAGAAAAACACTGTCCACCTTGGGCTAGTATCTCCTCTGTTAATAGTTAGTAGTATATCTAATGTGTGTTCTTGGGTCTTGATACAACCTGATGACAGACATCTAAATTGCTGTTAACCAACATTTGTGAATCGACTGCACACAATGGTAAGGCTGCTGAGTTCTCTGTTATACAGGCTCCATTGTCTTATCAGAGCACTAACATGTGATTTACTGAGATTCCATGAATTAAATGATTTTAATGTATATCTCATATACAACTGCTACCAACACAGAACCCCGTTATGTGGCTCCAATGCAAAATACAGCCACTGCCAGTCGCTGACCAGGACAAACATACAATAGGCCACTGGATTTCTGGAAGGGTTCCTGAATGACCCCTGGCAGTCAGCACTTCAAGTGAGCTGACGTTGGTCGGAGGTGAGTGTTGTTGGTTGAAATGAAAGGCTTGCAGGGACCCCGTGGGACATTTCTCTGTGTCTTGTGGAGAGCGCTACTGTGGTTCGTCAAAGTAATCAACACTACCTTGTAACTGTATGCCATCTTGCCAGATCTCTGATGTCATTAAAACACTCCCTTCTCTGAAGCCAGGTCTCTTCAGCTCTGTTTGATCAATCACACTGGTTTGGTCTCCTCCTGCCATTCAAACTTACCTCTATCTATCACCTGCTCTATGTCTGCAGAATAACCATTCTTTCTGGTGCTGATGTACGTCTCAGACCTTTACTTAGTAACACCACCTCAGCATCCAATGTGTTGGCTGCTTGCACTTCTTTAAACGCTGTGTGCTCAGGTCATTTGTGTTTTGTCCACTATCTTCAGTCTCAGGCCCCGAGGAGGCTTGCTAAATTACTGCCTCCCAATAGGCTGGAACAGAAATCCCGTTAGCCATATGTATGGTAACTCATGGTGTGTATTACCCTGATGGCTAATCAAAAGCTTATGGGTCTTTTGCTAGCTATGTACACATTGTTGGAGGATTATCATTACTTACATACAGTTGCTTAGGAAGTACTGACAGATGTGTTAGCAAAGCTGTTATTAGTTAAACATAATTGAGCCCCAGGCCATCACTTCTCAAATGCAATAAGATGAGTGCTGGCAAATACAAAACTGCTCTTTTGACACTTGATGTAATTACACATCTATTCACCCATTCAGTCCTACTAAATCAGGAAACTTACTCTAGTTCAGACAAAACTAGAGCAACTAGAATGATAAATAATATATTCAAAACAAAAGTGTCAATGCCACAATTCAAACCACGCTGAAGGCTGTTTGTGGTGCAGTGGTCAGAGGATATGGGTTCAAGTCCCACCTACTCTAGATGTGTACCATAGCAAGTCTCAACAGGCTGATGAAACATTTTTAAAACTCCTCTGATCTTACCTTAATCTCTGTGTCCAGTGCTAATCGCCAAGAGATGTAATGAAGCCCCGAAGATTGTTAAGGATTGAGCTGTGAGGGAGACTTGAATACCTTTTCTTGTTGCTCTTTGATGCTCTTTGAAATGCCTGATCATCATCATCATCTGAACAGGTATGCAAGTTAATGAATATTGTGGGAAACTATAAAGGAAATGCCACTTCACATTAAATCATGGCTGGACAATGGTTGGATAGTGATAGGCAAACTTCAGGGTCTTCTTCAAAAAGTGATTGATATGAAATAGATTTTCAAATATGAAGATAGTAGAAGGAAGCAACTGGGGGTCAATTGAGAAATCTTAAATGGTGTCATTGGTTAATTGTCAGTTCTTCTGAAATGAACCAAAGGTAATCTGAAAAGTCTTCTTCAGGTGAATATATTTCATGATCTTGTGACACAGCACAGCCCTAAATAATATTTCTGGGCCATACTGGAAGTGTTCAACACAATATGAAGTACCTCTTAGTGCCTAACACTGGCTGTCAGTGGTCCAAGACAAGATTGCACAAAATATCTGTAGCATTTATGTAGCTCACCCAGGGAAGGCAGTAGCATTAGTGGTAATGTAACTAGTCTGGTAAACCAGAGCCGCAGGCTAATGTAATGAGGAATGGTTTCAAATCATGCCATGGTAGATGATAGACTTTGAATTGAATAAATTCTGAATGTAAAAGCTAGCCCAATGGTGACATTGTCAATTGTAAAAACCCATCTGCTGCACTATTGTCCTACAGGGAAGGAACTTGGAAGTCCTAGTGAATGGGGCGATGCAGAGGCAAGTCATACTTATGCCCCAAGAATGGCGGTGAAGACCGTGACACCAGACCATGCCAATCTGGTTTGAGATTGCCCCTGGATCAGTGTGGTGTCAGTTGTCTGGGGGAATATTCAATAACATAGGAAGAAAGGAAAATAGATCTCACCATGATGCTGGGAACCAAGTTAAAATATGCAGTAAATTGTTCACAATGACCAGGTAAGCCTTGATGGGGACTTATTGCACAATTCTACCACATTTCTTACCGTAGCCCACATTGTTCAGGTCTCTGTAAGATTCTGCCCTACATCTAAACTGTTAATTTAACTGTTATCTCCAGCCATGGTAAAATCATTGGGCCCTGATAATGCTGATTCTCTTGGGAATTTAAATTGACTTCAAGACTGACTTGTGGGATGGCAAGCTGTTGTATGAGGAAAGATTGGGTTGACTAGACCTGTATGCATTGTAATTTAGAAGGATGAAAGGCGTTCTCAATGAAATGTATAAAATTCTGACAGGGCTGGAAAAACCGGTACAGTGATGATGTTCCTCATGGGTGGGGGAACTAGAATAAGAGGTCACAGTCTCATGATTCAGTGTAGATCATATATGACTCAGATCAGGAGAAATTTATTTACTCAAAGGGTGGTGACTGTGGAATTCTCTACCACAGAGGCCCAAGACACAGAATATATTTCAGAAAAAAATATTTTTTGACACTAAAGGTATGAAGCGATATGGGGAGAGAGCAGAAGTATAGTGTTGTAATAGAAGTTCACCCATGATCATACTGAATGACACAGGAAGTTTGATGAACTGAATTTTTCCTACTTTCTGATAAAAACCATTGAACGTGTAGGATTGCTAAACATCACGTTGACCCAGAAAAGCAGTTAAGCACAAGTGGAGCTTGATCAGAACTCATAAGAATTTGAGAAGTAACTCAAGAGAATCCATAAATAAAAAGCTGCATGACTTCTGAGTCTAATATTCAAGAAGATTACAGCTGATTTTCTACCTCAACTGCACTTTTTGATTGCATTCAAGGTAATTCCTTGATTACATTCAGGAACAAAAACAAAGTTGCTGGAAAAGCTCCGCAGGTCTGGCAGCATCTGTGGAGGAGAAAACAGAGTTAACATTTCGGGTCCGGTGACCCTTCCTCAGAACCACTTGCTGTGTCATTTTAGGCACAAAGGTTTCTAGATGCAGAAGATGCTCTCCTTAGTAGAGGAGTCAATAAACGGGAGCACAGTTTTAAAGTAAGGAGCAGGAGGCTTGGAGGGGATTTGAGGAAATGTTTTTCTGTCCAGATGGTTGTGAGTGTCTGGAATTCATGGCCTAAAAAGGTGGAAGAAGTTGGAATCCTCAAAACATTTCAGAACTGTTTAAATGAGCTCTTGAAATGCCTTAACACACAAGATGACAGGAGAAGTGCTGGCAAAAGAGATTAGATTAGATGGAATTTTGATGGCCAGCTTAGGCATGATGGGTTGAAATGCCTCTTCTTGTGCTGTAAAGGACCCTATGGCTCTAATCTTTTGATTTCCATCTTTACTGCATTCAGTGACCATCAACCACAGCTGTCTGGAGTAGAAAATTCCAAACTTTCACAATGTACTGTGTGAAGATATTTCTGCTTATCTCACTTATTAATGGTTAACAACTTGCCAGCAAAACAAAATACTAGTTTGCAATTATATTACAACTTGTACTATAATGTCCCAAGTTAACTGAAGCATTCTAAAGCAATATAAGACACCAAGACAGTTATGCTAATAGGTCAGGTAAACAAAAGCTTAATTAAAGTGATTGGTCTTAAGAAGCATCTCAAAGAAATAAAAAGAGTTAGAGGGGTGAATCTGACATGGTGGTCCAAAGATGTGCAGGTTAGGTGGGCTGGCCATGCTAAATCACCTACAGTATCCAGGGATGTGCAGGGTAGGTGGATTAGCCATGGGAAATGCAGGGTTTCAGGGATAGGGTGGTGGGGTGTCTAGGTGGAACCCTCTTCAGTGTGGACTCAATGGGTCGAAGGGCCTGCTTCCATACTGTAGAGATGCTACAATTCTATACTTTTCAGCAAAACAGTGTCTCTGTGTCCATTTGGAGGGAATCATTCCAAATAATTAAATAGAGATGAGTCTTGAAACTCAGAGAAGATTTTGGAGGTACAATTCAGTTTAATTCAGTTGCAATTGACTTCAGCATGAGCATCTGTATTAGGTACTTAAGTTTCATGGAATAAAATCAAAATGGAAATCAACTTTCCAATATTAACCAACCCTCGGTCTTTAAGTGAGAAGCGTCATAATTATGTGGTATAACTCCTTCATATCTTCTGACATTCATTAGAATTTTCATGACATTTTTGTAAATTCAGTAAGTCTCACATTTTTCCCTTTTTTTGCTCCAATTCTTTGTAAAATCATGAGTCATTTTCATGTTATAAATTGTTTATTGGCACTTTGGAGGATGCATACATCTTATTTTGCTACATTAGTTTCTTTCTGTATACTTTGCTTTTGTTTGTGCTGCACCATTAAAAATGGCAGTGGGGCCTATGATTTCTAGACCATTATCAGTGCTTGAAGCATGTGAGTGAAATAATAGGGGCTACATTTCATAGGATGGGGAAGAATAATGTCTTCAGGAAGAACTGTTGCCCCACAAACACTTATTGGCTGATTGAGGAGGAGAACCTTCTGCCCCTCAGGGAGATAGGAGAATATGCCTCAGAGATGGACTACTCAGTTGGAAGCTGCCAAATTTCCTGCACCTTTTGTGCCAATTAAAGAGATAGCAACTGCCAATACTGTGTTGGCGTTTGGGGAGCTGAGTTGTATTAGATTGCTAATCTGAGTGTTCAGGGGGTCTTATTATTGGTGTGAGGGTTGGGGAAATAGCTTTTGGGAGTTCGTCTGCTGAATCTTGAAGTCCATTGAAGATCGACCATTTGTCTTTCTCCTGCTCATCATCAGCACACAGAGAAAATCTGCCAGTTTGGGTGCTAATTGTGGGTTTTTCATGCTTTTTGGTTAAATTCTAGTCTTAATCGCTCATGGAAGGGCCTTAGTTGACCCTCTGGTCGGTGGGCTACCCAATGTCATCACTGCCACTGATAAAATTATAGATCATAGAATCCCTGCAGTGTGGAAACAGGCCCTTCAGCCCAACAAATCCACACTTACCGTCACAGCATTCCACCCAGATCCATCCCTTCATAACGCACCTAATCTATACATCCCTGAACACTATGGACAATTTGGCATGGCCAATCCACCTAGCCTGCACATCTTTGGACTGTGGGAGGAAACTCACGCAGACACAGGGGAAACGTGCAAACTTCGCACAGGCAGTCACCCAAGGGTGGGATTGAACCCGGGTCTGTGATGCTGTGAGGTAGTAGTGGTAACCATTACCCCAATTATGATGGGGAAAGGGACAGGCAGATAAAACAATGGATAGACTGCCCCCAACTTTTATATCATCCAATTTTACACCCATCAGAAGGCATGGTATAAACTAGCCAATAATCTGGCTGTATTACATTATGTTCTGTTATGTATTGAAGGAAATTACATCTCTGCCGACAATACAGCAGGTATCTGCACCATGCACACCATTGTCAAATCAAGTGAGTTCTGTCAATGTCCAGTTCCCAAGGAAAGGGGAGCAGCCCTCCTGTTTGCCACCACCCCTTCCGCTGAACATCCATCAGGACCTCCCGATCCTTCTCAGCAGAGTGCTAACATTCCTTTATTAGCATCTCCTTAGTAATTCTTCACACACACTGTATCTGTGAAGTTCACTCATTGATTTGCAGTGTTTGACCTGGGATGCTGCTGGCTTTGACATCTGCTGGTGCTGGGAGGAAACCCAGAAGATCCCCACTGGTGAGTGAAAAATATTGAGACATCGGTGCTATGGCAGTACAGTTTCTAGTTAACAAGGTGTAATAAAACTCAGTAGAGCTCATAAAAAGAAACCCTCCAGGAAACTCCTCGAGTTGACACAGGAAGACTTCAGGAAAATTCAGGTCTTTGTGTCTGTCATCGGAAAAGTTGACGATGAAGTTGATGTTGTAAAATTGGTGAGGGAGTAGAGAATGTTTGGTGGAAGTGGATTCTGTGTTAATCATGAAAGTGAAATTGCACATAGCATTGAAAAGAATTAAAGCAGAGGGCGGTGGGGAGTAGGTCTAATCAATAGCTCCTTGAAAGAGCTGGCACAGCAAAATAAATCAAATGGCTTTCTTCTACCTTCTTCTTGCCCTTTCTTTATCATTCAAATGCCTTGTCACACTACTAATATGTCCTTTCTTCCTCCTATTGCTTGTCTTCTTTGAACTTGTCCTTGCAACCGTCCCATCTGCCATGTCATCTATTGCACAATGTTTTATATTCTCTTTCCACACCTTTTCTCTTCACACCCTCCATGTTCTGCAACATTGCCACTTCTCCCAACATCTCTCATGACCTGTTGATGGCCATCTTATTTATCTGAGAGTCAGCCCCTTGTCTCCTCATTTGCTTTCAGTTCTGGGAATAGTAAGTTACTGCTCTGCAAGTTATTAATTTTTTTCTTAAATCCAAGCTATTAAAACTTGAATGCAAAAACCACAAAATAGTGAATATCTGTCGTCAAAATAAAACCACATTTTGTTGAATTTAATACAAAATTAAAACAGAAACACTTTCTGTACAAACTCATACAGCAGAACAATATATTAAACACTGGCTGCACAAACAAAATACAGTAATCACATTTACTAAATGGAGGAAAATAACATGTTTACATAGAATAACAGGGAAGAATATGCATATTCTACAACTTCAGTCTCCTATGTCAAAACCACTTTACAGTGCAATTATTTCATTGCAATATTCATGTAAGCAGCCTGCATGTTCCATAAAGTTGATATACAGCATAATCTTAAATAGAGCTTTTCTTGATAAAGCAGATTTTTTGTGCCATCGTAAATTAGGCCTTATCCAAAAATACACAGTGCTAAGTTGCTTAACTGTAACCTTTTCAACCAATAACTAAGTTTGTACTCTTGGGTCTGAGAGTAACATGAGCTCAAATGAAGACTGCTTTCTCTTCAATGCCATTTTAACCCCTTTTTTGGATGAATGGTTTGATTGGAACAGAGGAAAAGAACAGTGAATGGATCGACATTAGTTTATTGCAAAGATTTGAATGAAACAGAACAACTATCAGTAGGATTTCACTGTTGCTGATTATTGTCCAGCTGTGACATAAACAGGTCTTGGTTTAATGCGCAATAAGTTGAAAATTTTAGTCGTGGTATCAGGAAATATCATATCATTAAATCAGTCTTTTTGATCGATCTGGATTCCTTTTGGGATTTTATTTTGCAATGTATCAATGAAATTCTCAACAATAATTCTTCCAGTATTTGGACAAAACAATGAGAACTCACTCTTTTTTGCTCATAATATAAGATCAAAAAGATGTGTCTTTGGCCTGTGGACCTAAGCAAGGTAGCTTAAAGATATTGATCCAGCACCACTATAAGTGTGAGAGAATTATTGAGTCATCATAATGTGACGTGTAGATGTGGTTCGCTCTGCCAAAGATCCAATCAGGCAAAGGAGAAAGCATTGCATTTTTTTTGTTTCTATACTGTACAGAAATCTATTTTAATAATATTCTCATGAGATAGTTGATGATGGATTATTGTTTCCCTTGTCTGGGACAGCTGACCTTAGTACCGTGTGACCAAAAGGCAGGCCTATACCATGCCTGCTCTTGACTTTACCTGAATGAATGGAATTCAGAACTTTGCGCCAACATCAATTCTCGCTAGTTCAATCATGCAGAAATAAACTTGTATCACCCCAAACTTCTGCTTTGTGATTTGTTCTTCATGAAACTATAATGCTTTCCTGAATAAAGAAAACTGCCTGAGGTTAGAAAATGTTCTTCATAACTTATATAGTTGTATAAGAGTCACTTTATGGAAAAACTATGTCAGGCATAAATTGATATGCTTTGTGAAATTTCATTTTTTTTGGTATTGTAAAGTTTGTCAATGTTCAGAATTGTCTGTGTTTACCACAGACTGAATTATTAGCCTTTCTTTTAACAATGTGCTTAAACAAATACAAAGAATGCTGGGGAGTGGAATATTTCCCCTTATTTAGGTAAGAAGGAATCAGCAACGATTCATTCCCTGGTGTATAACACAGCTTGGTTCAGAATAAAACTCATTGCCTCTGGAAGGTGTACCCATTTTCAAAGAAAATAACAAAAAAAAGTCTATAACCAGCTGCAATGATATTCACCTCTTCCCACAATACGCTGAATTCACTCTGTTGTTCGTAAAACATAACAAGAATCAAGTTACTTTTCATCATATTTTCAGACGTGCATAAACAACGAATGGCATGCCTGATGCAAATATCTATGAGCAAAAAGAGAATGTACAGACAGCATCCACAGTATCTCATTCATTCAATACTTTTATGGCTGGGAAGAGATTATATAGTTTTTGATCACTAAAAAGTCTAGATTTATACAACCTCACGAACATTACAATCATAAAAATGACACTAATGTAATTGTTCTCCCAATGTCTTGTGACATTTCTTCTGAATTTACCATTAGCCACCAGGTGTCACCTCAGAGCTGTAGCCTTAGTAATGCAATGGTCGTCTGTTGCTGCTGCATTCATACCGTGGCAGGGCTGTCAGCCTGGGGCACTGTTGAACAGCCCACTGTCCAGCGGATACTTAAAACCAACCCTTCCACTCGTACCCACAAGGCAAGTCATTACAGCGATCTTAGAGTAGGCAGTAAGTGGGTGTTAGCAGGCTTGACCTGACATTTTGATGATTAAAACGTGAATAAGTCTCTGCATTAAAACATCACCTCCTCACAACTGCCATAGTCACTCTCCATCAGATCAGAGTCCTCATAGCACGTCGGCATTACCAGGCGGGGCACCACAGCTTGCGAGTGCACAGGCTCACACTCTGCATAGGATGGCTGGGCGACACTGAGACGAACGTGAACCTTCTGGTAGCCCGGCTGCATGGGAACACCTGGGGCCTGCGCTTTCAGCAGCTCCGCTGGGTAGTAGCTTATGGCCGTGTACTCATTCTGGCAGCGGGACGGCAGTAAGGCCACCGGATTGCCGTCGGGGAAGTCTTCCAGGACCTGATCGCTGTACTGTGGGGCCAGGGGGGCCCGCTTACTACGTGAGGAATAATGATCCAGCGGGAAGGGGAAGCCGTCGTATTTGTGAAAGTGTTCATTGCCCATTGGAGGTGGGAGATTCTCTTCGATTGCTTCATATCGGGAATATTCCTGTATCCTTGGTGAGTGAGACTGAGGCTGCGGCGGCCAGACTGGAGGATCACCATGATAGACTGAAAATTAAAAAAAACAATAGCAATGTTAAAAGAATCTTGAAGAAACATATTAAAAATTCAGATCAATAAACAAGAGGCATCGGCAGAGTTTGTTGTGTTTTTCTTTCACCGTGTATCTTTTGTTTTCAGTTCAGTCTAGTTCCAGCTGCCAAAATACTCCCATCCATTCTTTACCAGCACAACCCTGACCCTGACCACAACCCTGGGGAAATGGTGGGATCACAGAATCCTTACAGTGTGGAAGCAGCCTGTTCGGCCCATTGACTCCACAATGACCCTCCGGAGACCATCCCACCCAATCCCTGTTACCCTACATTTTCCGTGGCCAATCCACCTAACCTGCACATCTTTGGACTGTGGGAGGAAACCGGAGCGCCTGGAGGAAAGAGATAATGGGAACTGCAGATGCTGGAGAATCCAAGATAATAAAATGTGAGGCTGGATGAACACAGCAGGCCAAGCAGCATCTCAGGAGCACAAAAGCTGACGTTTCGGGCCTTTTGTGCTCCTGAGATGCTGCTTGGCTTGCTGTGTTCATCCAGCCTCACATTTTATTATCTTGGGGCTCTCTGATGAAGCGCCTGGAGGAAACCCGTGCAGACACAAGAATGTGCAAACTCCACACAGTCGCTCGAGGGTGGAATCAAACCCAGGTCACCAGCGCTGTGAGGCAGCTATGCTAGCCACTGAGCCTCTGTGCTGTCCCAAAATGTGGATCTCTCAGTAATATTGTCAGTAAGGTGGTTTGTCAGCAGCTCCAATATTAACCTGTCTTTTCCTACCACCAGACTCCTGGGCTACTGTAGCTTTCTCCACTATGCCAAATTCTTGATGCTCCCCTCTTCAGTGTGTCTAATTTACTTTAACTATTCACTACATTCTGGATCCAGTCCTCTTGTATAATCATTCCTAGCCTTAACTCAAAGAATCACAGGATACTGCAACTCAGATAGTGCTATACTACCATCTGCAGTAGCTAATCTGCTTTGAATATTTCAAAAAGACGATATGAAAAACTTAACACATTGCCTTTAGCAGGGTGCCATACTGCAAACTATCAATCTTTAATGCTGAAAGACTCTTACAATCATATCAGAGCTACAAACTTTACATCCAAAATCTCTCTCTGAAGCATCTTGTTATGATTTTATTTTATACTCTAATTGTCTTTTTCAATTTTTAGCATTTGTTTCCATTTTCATTTTAAATTTTCTTATTGTGTTTTTTACAACGTTCTACTCTGATTTTTTTTTGCTGAGTAATTTTTTGTGGCACATTCACCGTTTGTTTCATTCTTTAGATTTATTTTTCCATTACTTCTTTCACATTTTTAATCACCATCTTTCACCATTCAAGCGATCCATAAAGGAGGCTTCATTTTGCCAATAGGTCCCAGCCCGAAGAAAAGCTAATACCAAGCCCTGTGGAGCTAAAAGGAGAGCAATAACAGTGGAGTAACAGCTAAGGAACTGTCAAAAGAATGTAATTTGTTTTTAGTGCCCTATGATTCAATAAATATATCAAGTAGTGGTGACATACCTTGTCCCACATAAACCTTTTTTAAAATTCATTCCTAGGGTGTGTGTGTATGTTTTGCTGTCTAGGCAGCATTTATTGCCCATCCCTAATTGCCCAGAGGACAGTTAAGAGTCAACTACATTGCTGTGGGTCTGTTGTCACATGCAGGCCGGACCAGGAAAGGATGACAGCTTCCCTCCATAAAGGACATTAATGAACCAGATGGGTTTTTCTGACAATGGCAGTGATTTCATCGTCGTCATTAGACTCTTAATTCCAGATTTTTTTTAACTGAATTCAAATTCCATCACTTCTTACGGTGGGATGTGAATACTCATCCTCAGGATTTTACATGGGTCTTTGGATTAATACAGGAACAAATTACTGCTGATGCTCAAGTCTGTCCTGAAAACAAAACATGCTGGAATTCACAGCAGGTCAGGCAGCATCCATGAAGAGAGGAAATCTAACGTTTCAAAAGAACCTGTCGAAGGGCCCAGACCTGAAACGTCAGCCGTCCTCCTCCTCTGATGCTGCTTGGCCTGCTGTGTTCATCCAGCTCTACACCTTGTCATCTCAGACTCCAGCATCGGCAGTTCCTACTATCTCTAATGTTTCAAGTCTAGATGATTCTTCATCAGTTATGCTGAAGAACCATCTAGACTCAAAACATGAGTTTGCTCTGTGTCCACAGATGCTGCCTGACCCACTGTGAATTCTGGCATGTTTTTGTTCTCTGGATTATTAGTCTAGCAATAATACTACTAGCCCATTGCCTTCCCTCCTGTGATAGCAGCTTGGGTGGGACATAGGACCATTCAGTGACCTGGATCATTCAGCTTCTCAAACTTGTTCCACAATCCAGTCAAACACAGTTGATTTGGATCTTAATTGCATTTACATGCCTTGGCTCTGGAATTTTTAATACCCTTACCTAATAAAAATCTATCAATTTCAGTATTTGAATGTTCACTTGGCCATCTCCATCCCCAAGCTTTTTGTGCAGAGAGGACGCCAGGCTTCCACTAGCCTTTGTGTGAAAGAATGCTTTTGAGCACCACTTTTAAGCAGATTGGTTTTAACTTTGATATATTGCCTCTTCATTCTGAACTTATGCAGCAGATCATATATCCACTTGGTGGACTCAATTGAGTAGCAAGAATTAGCCCCATCAGCACAAGTGAAAGGTGAGAATAAAAATGGGCAAAGAACACCCACTAGAGCTGGTATTCTTTTGATCCTTGGTGAGTGTTAGTCGAGAAAAATATTAAACTTCATGTTAAATGCCTATTTGCTCTTTTGTTCAATCAGACAGCCAGCTAACATTGATTGTCAAAGCTTACACATATCTAATGTGCATGATACTGCAGGCTTATTGGCACTGGTAAAATTATGGCAATGTTACACAACATGTGAGGGTGTGTATGTCAATGATGGAAGACTACTCAAACTGTGGAATGTATATGTAGACCTGGTTTTTGTGCATAAACATATTTTTTGTCTTGTTAAACCACAAAATGTGGAAAAGTGAACAATGTAATAATTACTCAGCAGTGATTCACAAGGTATTGAAAAACATGAGAGACAAAGGTTAAGAAACACAACACAGCTTCATTAAATGCCTCTTGAGCCATACTCATTTTATTTAAACCTAATGATCCTTTTCTAACTTGCATGACATATCAAAATACGTGCACGCCATCAGAATTCCAAGAAGCCATTCTCAATGTAGTGTCTGGGCAGTGACAAAAGATAAAAGTGGATTGTCTACTCATTGCATGATATGGACTGGTGGATTCCTCGATAAAGAGACGATCCACATTGCTGGATTTGATCTCAGATTACAAACTGCCTCTCACCCCTTTGCGGAAGTAACAAGCAAGTTAGACAAAGAATACCCAGTGAATGTGATCTGTTTGGATTTCCAGAAGGCCGTTGACAAGAGGATGCTAAATATGATGATAAGAACCCATGGCGTTCAGGGAATGGTACTGGCATGAGATAGAGGATTAATTGACTGGCAGAAAGCAGACACTAGGGATAAAGGGGTCTTTTTTTCAGGAAGGCTGCCAGGGACTAGAGGAGTTTCACAGGGGGTCCATATGGGGATCACAATTATTCATATTATACATTAGCGATATGGAAGAAGGAACTGAGGATATTATTGCTAAGTTTGCAGATGATACAAAGATAGGTGGAGGAACAGGTAGTATTGAGGAGGCGGGGAGGCTACAGAAGGATTTTGACAGGTTAAGAGAGTGGGCAAACAAATGGCAGATGGAATGCAATGTGGGAAAGTGTGAGGTCATGCACTTCAGTAGGAAAGAGTAGAGGCATGGATTATTTTCTAAATGGGGCAAGGCTTTGGAAATCTGAAGTGCAAAGGGACTTGGGAGTCTTAGTTCAGCATTCTCTTAGGCTAACATGCAGGATCAGTTGGCACTTAGGAAGGCAAATCCAGTGTTAGCCTTCAGTTCAAAAGGGCTAGAATACAACAGCAGAGACGTACTGCTGAGGCTGTATAAGGCCCTGATCAGACCACGTTTGGAATATTGTGATCAGAGATAATGGGAGCTGCAGATGCTGGAGAATCCAATATAACAAAGTGTGCAGCTGAATGAACACAGCAGGCCAAGCAGCATCTCAGGAGCACAAAAGCTGACATTTCGGGCTAGGCTCTCTGATGAAGGGTCTAGGCCCGAAACATCAGCTTTTGTGCTCCTGAGATGCTGCTTGGCCCGCTGTGTTCATCCAGCTACACACTTTGCTATTTTGGAATATTGTGAGCAGTTTTGGCCCCATATCTAAGGAAAGATATTCTAGAATTGGAGGAGGTCCACAGGAGATTTACAAGAATGACCACTGGGATGTAGACTTGTTGCGTGAGAAGCAGTTGAGGACTCTGGGTGTGCGCTCCACGGAGTTTAAAAGGATGATGGGAGGTGTAGATTCATTGAAACCTACAGAATCCTGAGAGGTCTAGTTGGGTGGATATGGAGACGATGTTGTCACTAGTAGGACAGAGACTAGGACCCAGGTGCACAGCGTCATGGTGAATTCCTCCTCATCTCAGTTTCTTCAGTAAAAGGGTGGTGAATCTGTGGAACTCACTGCCACAGAGGGCTGTGGAGGCTACGTCATTGAGTGTTTTGAAGACAAAAACAGATAGATGCTTGATTAGTAAAGGGATCAAGGATTATGGGGACAAGACAGAGAATGGAGTTGTGAAATATATCAGATGTAACTGGTGGTGGTGCAGACTAAATGGGCTGAATGGCCTAATTCTGCTCCCATATCTTATGGGCTTATGGGTAACGGAATCAGTAAGGGAATAATTATTGCTGGTCAGGGAAGGTTTGACCTTCAAATAGAGTGAGTTTGGAGACCTTCCAGGTGTGCCAATTTAAGGCACAATACAGAAGTCTGTATTTAAAAGACAAGCTGACTTCATAGAAAGTGTCTTTGGCAAACTTTGACTTCTTTCTGAGGCTCCAGTATCATGGATGCCAGTCTTCAGCCAATTTGCTTCATTCAATGTAATATCAAAAAAACAAATAACTGGAGACACTCAATACTGCAAAGGCTATGGGCCCTGACAAGCTTTCAGCATTGGTAGAGAAGACTTGCACTCCAGTACTAGCCGCACCCATACCAAAGCTGTTTCAGTACTGTAACATCACTGACATCTGTCCTGACAACGTGAAAATTGCCCATTTGGCCTTGTGCAGAAACAGCAGGTCAAATCCAATCCAGGCATTTGTCATTCGATTAGTTTATTCTCAGACATCACAACAAAGTGATGGAAGTCTTTGACACTATCAACTGGCACTTAGAAAGGAATAATCTGCTCATTGCTACTTTAGTTTGGAATATGCCAGGTCTACTCAGCTCCTGAACTCACCACAACCTTAGTCAAAGCATGAACAAAAGACCTGAACTCCAGAGGTGAGATGATGACGACTGTCCCTGACATCAGGGAAGTGTTTGACCAAGTATGGTATCAAAGAGCTCGAGCAAAACTGGAGTCAATGGGGGAACCTTGGATGGTTGGTAACATACTGAGCACAAAGCACAAGGTGGTTGTTGAAGGCCAATCATCTCAGCTCCAGAACATCTCTGAGCAGTTCCTCAAGGTAATGTCCTATCTCCAACCATTTTTAGCTGCATTATCAATGATCTTCCCTCCATCATAAGTTCAGAGATGGAGATGTTTATCACCATTTGCAACTCCTCAGATACTGAAGCAGTCAGTGTCAAAATGCAGTAGGATCTGGACATTATCCAGACTGGAGCTGCTAAGTGGCAGGTAACATTCACACCAGACATGGATCAGACAATAATCGTCTTACGTAAAACAGAATCCAACCATCTCACCTTGAAAATCAGTAGTATTATCATCACTGAATCTCCCACCATTCACAACTTGGGGGTTATTGTTGACTAGAAACAGAACTGGACCAGCCAACTTAATACAGGGAATTCTATGGCAAGTAACTCCTATGTGTCTTGTCTCACCGATGTCCCCCATCTTTAGCATTCACTCCCCTCACCATTGATGGACATTGGCAGCAGTGTGTACTATCTACATGATGTGCTGCAGCTTCTCACTAAAGCTCCTTCGATGGCACCAAGCAAACCACCTGACCTCTAACACCTAGAAGGTCAAAGGCAGCAGGTGCATGAAATCACCATCACCTGCAAGTTCAACACCAGGTCACTCATCAGCCTGATCTGGAATTATATTGCCATCCCTTCAGTATTGCTGAGTCAGAGTTGTGGAAATCCCATCCTAACAGCTTTGTCGGAATCCCTACACCATCAATGACTACAGTGGTTTAAGAAGACAATGCACCATCACCTTCTCCACAACAATTAAGGATGGGCAATAAATGATGGCCTAGCCAGCAGAGTACGCAGCTCATTAATGAAATTTTTAAAATCCACATTTTTCATCTGAGTAGAACCAAAAAGATCAAGTCACTCAGCACATTCCTGGTGTCAAGCCTGGAGATTTTCTGATCAGCACATATCAGCTACTAACTGGAGCAATTTACTAAGCTGTTAGGAGGCACTGCAAACAGGAATTCCAAGGTAAAGTTGAGACATTACACTTCTAATGTATATTCGCCTTGGGTAAGTAAAAAAGGTCCCAATGACAGCAAAGCATTAGGACTTCTGGGCTTCATAATTGAGTACGTTGAGGCACAGAGTACAGGAGAAGGGATTTATGCTGAACATATATAAAACTCTGATTGTACTCAGTTTAGGTCACCACTCTTTAGGAAAATTATGAGGGCTATTGCAAGGGTAGAGAAGATTTACCAGAAAGGCGTCAGCGATAAGGGGTTTTTATATAAAGTTTAATGGGAAAAGCTAAGATTGGTCTCCTTGGAGCAAAAGACACTGAGTGGAGATTTGATAGATGTGTATAAGATTATGGTTTGGTTAAAGTAAACATGTTACCATTAGCTAATAGTGAAAGGACCGAGAAACAGATCTAAGGTCTTGAGCAAGAGGTGCAGGGATGGCGATGTGGAGAAGAACTTTATTAACAAATCTTAGTATCCTGGAATTTCCTATTAGGGTGGTGTAAGAGGAGATAATGAATGATTACAGAAGCAAATTAGGTAGGCAATTAGGTGAAATAATCTTTCAGCGATACAAGGATAGAGGGAGGGAATTGAAATTGTTCAATGGATAAGCAGTCTAGACTCGATGGGATGAATGGCCTCATTCTATGCCATAACTGATTTTACAGCTCATAAAAGACTCATAAGAATTAAATGTTCTCACCCTCGTACTCGCATTCCCAGGTTGTTTTCGGTATAGATTCGTTATCTGAGTTGGAGGAGGGTGGAGGAGGAAGATTTGGTGCCACGCTGCACACGACAGTTGGCCTGCTTTTGCCATGCACCGAGTTGAATGTGTTAAGTTCTGGATGCCCCTGTGATCCTTGGTATGAATTTCTGTCCAATTCATAGGTGGAGCCCTTGAGAATGTTGAGCGGGATGAGTGCAGACGAATGCAAATCACAATAGCTGTTCCTTGTCGTTTCACTCTTCGACAGCTCATTGCTGCCCAGAACACTCAGGGTGGTCTGCTTCTTATTTTTGTTCCTGACCTTACGGAAGATGACAAACAGTGCGACTAATATGCAGGCCGCCAGCACAGCACCTGCTATTTCGATAATTTCGTAGTGGCTAATGACTATGGGAGAACTGTATACATGTTTATCCATCGACTGATTACACAATTTGCCAGTGTGCCCATGTGTGCAGTTGCAGTTAAAGAAACCAGAGAAATTCTCACAGCTCCCATTGTTTCTGCAAGGATGCTGTAGGCATTCATTTATATCCTCTTCACACCTGAGAATTGCAAGTATACAATTGTTATTTCGGGGTCCTGCAACACAGTGTTATTGTCCCCGCCTCTGAACCAGTAGATCCAGTTCAAAACCCACTCGTGTCTCAGCATAGCTGAACGATTTGATGAAAATAACAATTGTTAGGAGTAATTAAGGAATTGGCAGGGGTGCAGGGACAGGGAGGTGTGCCTAGCCATTGCATAGTTGGAGATATTCCACAGAGCCTGCACCACTCACATCAAATGGACCATCACCAACGGAATCACATTCAGGTTGGATTGGTCTGAATCCAGCTTGGAATTTGGAACACTGGGTGAACACATATCACTAGTAAGTTGGGAGAGGAAGTGTGGCAGAGTCAGCTATGGACAATACTTCTTAGAAACAGAGAACGAGTAGTCATACTTCACTGGTAACAAGTATTTCAGATGTAACAAGAAAGTAAAACTTTCTGGAGCATCAGAGGCAATAAGTTCCTAAATGTTGGGAGGCACCTGAGGCATTGTGAGATCATGAGTGGTCTGTGCAGGTCTGTAATGTCTCAGGATTTTGAGCACTTGAGTTTGTCCATTGACAGAATGGCTGTGCTCTTGGAGAACAGTCTTCTATAATTCTTATTGGTTGATCTGGTGGAGAGGGAGTTATGTGGTTTTGAAGTCAGCCTGGCAAACAATAAAATAAATTCAGTGTTAAGTCATGCAACTATGAAGCCATCACAAGAGCGAAAACTGAATAACATAACTTTATAGGATACATCCGATGAAGGTTAAATACTGATAGATTTATTTCACAGAGAATGATGAATGATTAAAGTTGATGGAACCAAGTCATTTAAGCAAAAATTGGGATGGTATTTAGTAAGATCATCAGCTGAGACATACACAATGTGAACTCTGAATTCTGCTATTTGCTGCTATGATTCAAAGAAAAAGCAACATGTCAGTAAAAAAGAAATATAGGATGGAAACAGCTGATACACAACTCAAACTTGGGTTCATTAGGAGTTTATGGTAATTGTCAATGTAACTAAGATGGTGGAGGATTTACTATATGTAGCAAAGCGTGATCAGACACTGTTCTTTACCTAGGTCCTGAATATCCCATAGGGCAGTTGCAGGTGTAGTTACTCTTTTGCGGGATGCAGGATCCACCATTGATGCAGGGTTGTGAGAGGCAGAGATGATCGATCAGTTCACAGTGCAAACCAAGAACATTCTTCGGACATGTACAAACATATCCTGGATTTAAGGCATAAAGGATTATTTAATAGAAACATACGGTGCATTAAAGCTATACTAGGCCCACCACCCGGCATTAGGTCCATTGCCTGAATGTTATGACATTTCATGTTCTCATCAAGTACTTTTTAAAGGTTGTTAGTTGCTTCAACTGTTCTTCCAGGCAGTGCATCCCAGAACCCCACTATCATCTGGATGAAAACAAAATTTCCTCAAGTCCCCTCTAAACCTGCTGCCTTTCTGCTTAAAATTATGCTCCTTTGTTATTAATCCTTCAACTAAGGGGAACAATTTTCTACTCATCCTGCCCCCTCATGATTTTGTACACCAACTTCAGGTCTCACTTCAACCATCTCTGCTCTAAAGCAAGCAACCTGAGCTTATCTAGCCTTACTTCACAGCTCAAGTGCTCCGTTCATGGCAACATCCTGGTGAATCTGCTCTGCACCCTCTCCAGTGCAATCACATCCTTCCTGTAACACCAGAACTGCACAGAGTACTCCATATGGAGCTTATGCAAAATCACAGAATCCCTACAGTGCAGAAAGAGGGCATTTGACCCATTCAGCAAGCAGCAATCTCCTGAAGAGCAACCTCTACCTAATCCACACATCCCTGGACACAATGGGGGATTTAGCATGGCAAATTCACCTAAACTACACACCCTTGGACTGTGGGAGGACACAGGGAGAATATGCAATCTTCACATAGACAGCCATTCAGGGCTGGAACTGAACACCTGTGAGGGAGCAGCACTAACCATTGTGCCAATGTGTCACCCAAATCCTACACAGCTTTAATGTAACTTCCCTGCTCTTGTAAACTTTCCCTTTACTGATAAAGTCATGTCCCATTTGACTTCTTCATTACCTTTTTAGCCTTAAGGGATTTGTGGACAAACAACCCAAGATTGTTCTGTTCCCCTGAGCTTCTTAACGTTCTGCCATTCATACAATCTTCCATTATCTTGTTACTTCTTCCAAAGTGCACCACCTCATACTTGTCAGGGTTCAATTCCATCTTCTATTGATTTGCCCATCTGATCAATCCATTTACAAAACTCTTGTAACCTATTCATGTGTTCCCTCTACAGACATACAATGGTCTGTGCTATTGTGGCTTTATCCCCTCCTTTTTCAATTTTATCCATCCTCCCACTCAAAAGCAATTGACCTTTATCAGGATATGGACACAAAGGCATCATCCTAGCAACAAATCTTCATTAAATGAGCCAAGACAATAAATGTCAACAGTTCTTTGAACCAGGACAAAGTAGTCAAACTCATTACACTGTCAAATGAGCTTAATAATTGCTCTTTAACTCTCCTGCAGCTAGAACTAAAAGCCCACTCAATGGTATTAATTGTGTTTTTGTCCAAAGTGTACTCACCTCCAGATGAATTTTCAGTGCATGTTCCCCCATTTTGACATGGTGCCCCTGAGCATACTTCAATAAGGGGGCAACAGGCTTCGATTCCCAAAGATGATTCAACCACTACGAATTGTTCATTTGTTTCTTCATCTTTTGTGATGTCATCCCCTTGGAATCTAATGGAGCCAAGGCAGCCTTGGAAGTCCTTGATGACATGTTCATGGTTACTGGGTGTTAAGTGTTCCTCTAGAACTTTACCACCGAAAAACACAAAATCACTTCTGCGACATGTTCCCGAAAGTGCAGCAGAGGCTACATGCACTGAGTCCAGCTCCAGAGTTACTGACAATGCAGCTACCTCAATTATAACCGAATGCCACAGCCCATTGTTGACTGGTGTGCCGTTCAGTGACAAAACCCTACTCGCTCCATTACAGGCATAAGTGAACATCAGATTTCCATCAATGATCTATAAAACATAACAGGAATTTTTTTTGCTAAATCCGCTAGGTTTTTGGCAAGAACAATTATATCCAGTCTCTTTTTTGGTATTTCCTCTGCAGCCTCATCAGCTATTCCAAATTCCATCACTTAATTTGCAGCTTCATCAGTTTCTCTCTTTTTTTCAGCAAGGTTCCAAATTATTACTTAATTTCTCACTACATTTCGTCTGTCTTCTACCATCAGTCATTCTCTTTAATATATAGGTCTCTCTAGACTTGTTCATCCCAAGGCCATCCCAGCTAAACTCAGACCTTTTGCCATTCTCAACTTGAACTCATCCAGAATTCTGCTTTCTATATCCTAATTCTCATAAAGTCCTGCTCATAATACTCCCGATCTCCCCTAACCTGCATTGGCTTCTAGTGTAGTAATGCCTCAATTCTGAAATTTGAATCCTTGTTTTCAACTCCTTCCATTGCCTTACCCTTCCCTATCACTGTAACCATGTCCAGCCCTGCAATCCTCCTATAGCCTTGCACTCCTCTGATTCTGGCCTCTTGTACATGTTGGATATTTACTCTTAAACCTTTTGGAGACCCATGACTTCCACTACCTGGGTCCAAGGTTAGTGAATTCCCTCACTCCTTTAAAACACACTTTTTAATTGAACTCTTTGACCAAGCTGTCATAGTATATCCTTAAATAAAAATCAAAAGAACTGCGAGTGCTATAAATCAGGAGCAAAAACAGAATTTGCTGAAAAAGCTCAGCAGGTCTGGCAGCATCTGTGAAGAAAAAAAATCATAGTTAACGTTTCAGGTCTGGTGAACCCTTCCTGAAATGTTAACTCTGACTTTTCTTCACAAATGCTGCCAGACCTGCTGAGCTTTTCCAGCGACTTCTGTTTTTGTAGTATCTTCTGATATGGCTCAGTGTCAAAGCTCATCTGATAACACTCCTCTGAAGTGCCTTGGGACATTTGATGACAATAAAGGCACAAGCTATAATTCAGTTATTTTCTATACCAATGTGAAAAATCTTTCAGTGTACTGTGACATTGAAGTATAACATCTCAGCCTTGTTAATAAGTTCTATTGGAATATTTTCTTCTCTGTTCACCATTCAGGTATGATGGCAGTCCTTCTCCCATTGGTCTTGAAACTTCAACAACCAGCTTTCTCCTCAGCCTCAGTGACTTCTCTGATCTCAGTTGCCCTTCCTGATCACTATTTAGTTTCCCTTAAATCTGAACAGACTAACCCCGCTGAATCACGTATCTAAGCTTCTTAACTCTGTAAATTTTACTAACAGCAATTACATTATATAATCAGGGTTTTCAGACACTCAATACTATAATCATTGTACTGTTTTATGTGCAACATATCGAAAAATCAAATACCCACTCTTTCCAAATTACACCTAGGTTGTCATAAATAGGTGAATACGGCATTTGGTTGAGTTCTACATGCATCAGAAACTCAACTGACCAGAAGCGTCTATTTTGACGCACAGAAGAAAACCTGTAATTTAAATTCACCATTTGTCTGGCCCAAAGCTTAAACAATTACTGATTCCTATGGAAACTGAAAAGACTGTGCTTTTACCTCAAGAAGACTGGAATCAGTTCCATTGGTGTGCAGCACCACTGCCTCTGACTGGAGAGTCTGTAAGCGGAAACTGATTGCTGTTTTCAGTGGATCTTTGTCACCCAGATAACGATACTTTATATAGCTGTCACCAGTGAATCTCAGAGAAGAATCTGAAATATTAAAACTTCTTGTTGTATTTTGAACTGACACAGTGACCCAGGATTTTAAATGGACTAACAAAATCCCATTGAGTTTGGAGATGCTGGTTTTAGCTTTGTGACAAAACAAATTTATTACTGATAACAACGTGCATTTCTATAGTGACCATAAACAGCACCTCATGATTGGATTATAAAACAAATGGCACCAAACTCCTTAAGTGAATATTAGATCAGATGACCAAAAGCCTGGTAAAAGAGGTAGGTGCTACCTAGAGTCCTACAGGAAGAATGTGAGTAAAGAAGCTGAGAGATGTTGGAGGGAAATCCAGAGATTTATTGATTAATCTCTCATGCATTGTTGGCATTGATGGTGAAGTCAGCATTCATTGATCATCCATAATTTCCTTTAAAACTGCTTAAGTGACGGCACAGCCACCATTAGTAGGATGATTATAATTAAGAATGCTCAAGAGGACCAAATTGGGTGAGTACAGAAATCTTGGAGAAATGTGGAGCTGAAGGAAGTCTCAGAACAGGGAGAGGGTAGATGATGAAGATTTTTGGAAACAAGGATGGGATTTATACAATCAAGGCAGTGACTTGACCAGGAACCAAAATGATCAGTGAGAACAGAAATGATATGTCAGTGCAAATACATAATGTTTAATAATAAAAGGACTCCACCACTTACAATGGTGAATGCTTTGTTTCGCTGTGTAGCTGCTGACGCTAAGGTATTTGCGATGTGACTGCACCCTCTAAGCATTCTGCTTATCTGCAGTTAGTTTATAAATTGCCTGAATAAAATGGATTCTTAATATGATGAGGAGATAAGTGGCTGCTTGAACATTTGTAAATTAAGTTCTTGCTCTAACAGTGTTCCAGGAGTGTCTCTTCAGAATTCATTAGCTATCACAGTTCAAAGATTCCAGATATGTACCTTCTGACAATGATCATGTCAGCTCATTGAAGCTAACAAAAAGATTAAGATCTATTGCAGAACCTTAATCTGTATTGTCTATTAACCTCAAGTTACACTTCAAGCTTCAAGCAACAGGTGAAAATGGAATGAAAACTTTGATTTAAATGATTGGCAACTATGAGGGGGTTGATGAGATTTTCTTTAGCTCAGCAAGTTATAATTTGAAGTGCATTGCATGAAAGGGCAGTGGAAACAATTTAACTGTAACCTTGAAAAGTGGCTAAAAATGAAAAAAAAGTCTTGCGAGGTCAGGTGGAAAGGGCAGAGGAGTGGGGCTAGTTGAGCAATCTTTTTCACATACTTGGCTCAGACATGGCGGACTGACTGATGGTCTCTATGCTAAATGATTCTGTATTGGAACAACAGAGCTTTGAATAGGTGTGAAGTTGAATTACTCTGACTGAAGCTTGACTGGATCTTGTAAATCTGCTGCTTTATGGCTATGGGCAGTGCACAGTTTCCTGACACAAAAATATAAAGGTAGGCTTTCAGTGATAATGGGAACTGCAGATGCTGGAGAATCCAAGATAATAAAATGTGAGGCTGGATGAACACAGCAGGCCCAGCAGCATTTCAGGAGCACAAAAGCTGATGTTTCGGGCCTAGACCCTTCATCAGAGCTGACGAAGGGTCTAGGCCCGAAACGTCAGCTTTTGTGCTCCTGAGATGCTGCTGGGCCTGCTGTGTTCATCCAGCCTCACATTTTATTATTAAGGTAGGCTTTCTATTGTTTAAAATGACCCGGTTTCTCAGTGTATTTACCAGTGCTTAAATTCAATTGAATATTTAACAAGATTGCTCCAAACTACAAAACAGATACAGCATGCAGATTAATTATGTGTTCGATAACACCAATTAGATTTAACATATTGTATTTTTTTAATCTATTCATGGGATGAGGGTGTTGCTGGCTAGACAGAATTAAATGCCCATCCCTAATTGTCCAGAGGACAGTTAAGAATCAACCACATTGCTGCGGGTCTGGAGTCATATGTAGGCCAGACCAGGTAAGGAAGGCAGTTTCCTTTCCTGAAGGACATTAGTGAACCAGACGGGTTTTTCCAGACAATTGACAATGGATTCATGGTCACCATTGGACCCTTAATTCCAGATTTTTACTGAATTCAAATTCCATCATCTGCTGTGGCAGAAGTTAAACCCAGGTCCCCAGAATATTAGAGATAATGGGAACTGCAGATGCTGGAGAATTCCAAGATAATAAAATGTGAGGCTGGATGAACACAGCAGGCCAAGCAGCATCTCAGGAGCACAAAAGCTGATGTTTCGGGCCTAGACCCTTCATCAGAGAGATCTAGGGTCTAGGCCTGAAACATCAGCTTTTGTGCTCCTGAGATGCTGCTTGGCCTGCTGTGTTCATCCAGCCTCACATTTTATTATCCCCAGAATATTACCTGGGTCTCCAGATTAACAGACCATTAATAATACCACTAGGGCTATCACCTTCCATTATAACTCCTCCACAGTGACCTTGTCTTGGGGACAAACCAGGATGAGCATGGAATTTGTATAGTGGTGACTTAGCATTTTTATAATGTTCATTACATCCAAGTGATTGATGATCAGTGAACAAATTGATAACGGTGGTGATGAAGAGGTGAGGAAGAGATCTGGTACAGATGAAACCACAATTGAAAAGGCAAGTTCTAATGAAGAATTTGAAAGTCCGGGAAGGAGATATCAAGATTTACAGGAACGTTTCCAGTCGACAATGGTAGAATGGCTGAAGCAAGGGCAACTGAAAGTGGGGTAGATGGAGGAAAAAAAGATGTTGAATGGCCGTAGGATATCTTTTGGGATTGTAGAGCTGGAGACATTCAAAGAGGCGAGGCCACAGAAAGATTTAAAGTTGAAGACAAGAAACATAGCTGAGAGAAAGAGGTGTGATGCAGCTGTTTGGAGATATGCATATCACTTGTTATATGCTATGCTATGAAGAACAGATGGAATGTTGATAGACTGAGCTGCACAGCAGACAGTATGTCTTCTGTATATAAATACAGTAATATGCAGGTAAATCGCTGATCCAAACCTATATACAAAAGAACAGCTATCTGCACACTTTGACTTGTTGAGTGATACCAAAGTTCATCTCGATATCTGTGTAAACCATATTTTAACTTTTTTTAAAATTCTGGGGCCTCCTCATAAAGCTTAACGAATAAACATACTTCTTGGCCCTGAACAAACAGAAAATCACAGATTCAGTTCTAGGGGTTTCTGAGTTTGCTGTGGTAGTGATGAAGATCCTACACTTGACTTGACAATTTTTGGAATATGTATATATTTTATAATCTGTATATATACGTAGGTATTAGGCTCCACCATGATGACCCCCATTTGAAATAACTTCCTGTTTTTCACAATTAAGGCTCATGAATGTAGATTCACTTTTAAGCAGGTTAGCAGAAGTATTTTAACACAAGTCTACTCGAAGATTTTTCATTGATGCATTGCTTTTCAGAAGAGCTGGATTAAAAGCCATTTGAGCACAGTTTGGTCAGAAGACTCTGTAATAGAGGAATGCATGGCAGCCAATTTGCAGAGAGAAGTAATCACGCTGTGTGAGATGAAGAATAGATGTTAGCTAGGACACATACTGTGAACGAACTCACTCTGTGCTGCACTGGAATGCAAGCTTAATGATTATGTGCTCTAGCTTATCGAAGGGCAGAGCCCAAAATCTACTGACTTGGGGTGAGAGTGTTACTGCTGAGTCACAGTAGACACCTTGTAAAGGGAGTAGAGGGAAAACCAGACCAACACTCTAATTTAATGATCATACATTGAAATCTTACCATTACATGAGCAGGCCCGATAGTGAAGATGCCGGGGAACAATGAAGCTGAGAACTGTTGTAATGTACGTGAATATATTTCCCATATCCAGCTGAAACTTCCCTTTGCAGTGTTGCTGGGCACAATTGTGATTGGAACAGCGGTGAACCAGACTCTCTATCCGAATCCTGCCCCACTCCTCCAACTTCTCAGCAAAGGAAGTGAGCTTCTGCTGCAGAATGTCGGATTTATAAAAAGAGCCTTCTGATTCTTTTATGACCAGAAGTACGTCTAAGTTCAGAGAATCCTGTGCTGGCTGCATACTGATGAGCTCAATGTCCCGCTTATGAACCTGGAGGAATTCTGCCAGGGTTCCCTGAAATTTCTGCCAGTGGTCACTGATGAACTTCTCTGGTGTGAGCTGTGCCAGTTCCACCTGAATAGCATGGTCAAGTACATCTGGTGTCACACGCGTGACATGCACTTGTGCACTCACTGTGGTGATGAACTTCCTGTCGGTGACACTGACATTGAAGGAGTAGTGTCCAGCTTCTAAGGCATGTTGTGCCAACACTTTGCCATCTGCACCGCCAATCGAAAACAAACCATCTGTTATTAACCCTGGAACTGTGCTGTAAGTGAGAGTATCGTGAAGATCAAGGTCTGTTGCATGCATTTTTCCAATGAATCCTCCAGGAAACTTGCTGCTGGAGGTAACAATGAAGACTTGCAGTGGATACACTGATGGTGGATACCGACTTTCCTTAATCACTCGAATGTTAATAAAAGATGAAGATGACAAAGGTGGCTGACCGCTGTCTGTAACCTGGAGAAAATAATGGTTTAAAAATGAATTTTGATGTGTCACTTCATTCTCCTGCTTCTTCAATGCAGTTATTGCAGACAGGATTTAGTGAGAAAGCACACTGGTTTAACAGTTCTGGATGTGGGCCAATATGAGACACTGCCCGGCTCTTTGAGGCTTTCATTTGCTAGACCAGCAGATGTATGTAATATCATAACCCACTCTTTAATCCTTTCCCATTCACAATGCTTCAGCCTGCAAAGGTGTACCTGTAGTTAAATGGATTAGTAGAAGCACCAACTGAAATCTTATTATACTTGGTATTGAAGCAAAATACCTGGAGAAGTTCATGTCTGTGGTGAATGGAATAATGTGTGCTGTAATGAAATTGTTCAATGTGTGAAGAATAGGGCAGTTATTCAGCAGGGAGGATCATCAATGGTGCTATTGTTTGCTAATTTTGTAACAGTGCCAATTTAGGATTTGCCTGAACAGGTAGGAGGAATGCTGTTTAGTGCAGCAGAGATAACATTCAATTGTATCTTCGAGGATCTGATGGTGCAGGTAAGTAGTACTGCCAGAAACGGCGATGTGTTGATGTTGCTCAATGTTTATTCATCACCAGCAGCCTAAAGTAATGAGGGTACCTTGTACAAGTCCACTGTTCTCACTGCTGACATGACAAATTTGGCAGCTGACCTCTTGTACCTCAGTTCCCTTTTCAACCTAACAGTCAGTGGCTTAAGAACAGATGAAGAAGAGGAAGATGTTTGAGAAAACTTACCTGAACCTGCAGAATGTATTGATCCCTCACTTTTTGTTGAAGGCGAGCGTGTGTCTTCAGCAGTCCCTGTTGGTCAACGTGAAAGTTGTTTCCCTCGTTGCCGGCTGTAATCGAGAAAAAGAACGGTGGACCGTTGGAGTTGGAATCCCGGTCTATTACCAACAGTTGCAACACGCTCGAGCCTATTGCCTCATTCTCCTGAGAAAGGAGAAAATACTTTTAATTGCTACAAATTTACAAAGACAGTTAATGATCACATGGCATTGGTAGTCATCATTACTTCACTACTGATTTTGTTCTCCCTCATTTATTGTCCAATATGGGGCTTTCTCCACGAGTTGAAAATGCAGGAACACAATCATTCAGATGGATGCTGGCCCTTTCACATTACTGTCTCAGTTCCCAATGAGCAGGCCTGATTGTTCATTTCAGTTTAAGTTTAATTCTCCACATCTGCCTTATCCTTTCCTCGCCCATTTGATTTCATCTAAACATTTAATCTTCAGTCAAGATGGAGATTTCAATTTTGTCACATTTCCTGTACATTAACGGTAACCACAGACACTGGGCTGAAATATGTTGGAGTGGCAGAAGACCCAAAATCAGGTCATAAAGCTTGTAGGCAAGCCCTATTTTTTGGGAGACCAGTCAGTTGGCCATGCTATAGGCCAGTCTGGAAACACATGGTTACTATCAGGACTTCCATCAGTAAGAGGTCCAAGTCTATCTCTGACTAAGCACAGAAGGCTAGCAGCTCTACTGCCTTAGTTTTGCTACTGGGTATGTGATGACTGCCATGACTGCACTCACTTGTAGCGAATGAACATGATCCTTGCAATACAGTGTATGAGGTTGGGTTGGGTTGGAGTTTTAGTTGATGGAGCTGGGTGAGGGAGGGGGCATCAGAGCACAGGCCACCCCCACCCTGAACTTTACCAGCAGTCACAAAAGTACCTGTTAGGAGACCCCCCCTCAGAAATGAATAGCAGATCCATCCAGTAAGCTCTCTATGTGACAGAGGACATGCCCACCACTGGTAAAATGCCAGTGGTGACAAGGGAAGTCCTTTACTGGCTACTTAAGTATCACAAATTGTTTCTATCAATTGAACTTCTTGCCCAGAGGGAACTGGATTTTATCAACCATCTCAGGATGGGAGGTGGGAGTCCTGAACTGACAAGGGTAGAATGTGCCCATTGCCTCAATGCCATTATGCTATTCCAGGGTCTGAAAGGACAGCCTGGAAAAGCATGATGGCATTGAGGCAACGGGCATATTCTACCCTTGCTCAGGTTATGGACCAACTACAGTAAAAGAAGACTATAGTGGATACGTGCTTCATGGCTGGGATGGGCATGATAGGCCAAAGGACCTCTTTCTATGTTATAATACTTCGTGACTCCATGACACAAATGTCCACAAGAACTTGGGAAAAAATGGTTGCCTCTGACCTTTTGCAGCTGTCAGTTGGAAGAGTTGCTAGACTCTGGCCAACAGCTCTTGAATTGAACCTAGCTGACATCCAACAGATGAAGAGCGGTAATGACAAAATATGTAAGTTTCTCTAAGCCGAGATCACTACATTTCCTTCATGCCGATCCGTAGCTTCCTGTGCTAACACATTTTAAAACTGGAAAGCTGTACCATACCCAATAATAGCTGGATCAAATAAAACAATGTGATGACTGACATTGGCTCCTTGTTCAGAAATATCTCAAATTTAAATCTCTTCCTTGTTTACCAATACTTTCCTGCCCCCACTCCCACCAGCTATGACTTCTTGCAGTCCCTCAACCCTCTGAGAATTCTGCATTTGTGTTCTCGTAAACATTCTTGATTTTATTCAACCATGCCTTCAGTTATCTAGGGTCTAAACTCTGGAATTCCTTTACTGCTTCTCCAGCTCTGACTTCTCCTTTAAGATGCACCTGAAACCTATCCCTTTGTTCAAGTTTTCAGTCACTTGCCCTAATATCTACATATGTGAGAAGGCTTCATTTGTAAATGCTTCTATGAAGTTCTCTGGAATTCTTTGCTACACTAAAGGTGTCATTGAAGCACAAGTTCTTATTATGAGTAACTTGTTTGCAGTAAAATATCTGTATACTTCCTTCAGTAAGGTCATGGCTGAAATCTATTCACACTTACCTGAATAACCACACTGTAATTGAACTGAAAGAACATTGGTGGATTGTCATTCACATCTAACACTTGGATGTTGACTGCAGTGTGACTGAATAATGGAGGCTTGCCATTGTCTGTAGCCCGGACTGTCAAGGAATAGCTGGGTATCTGGAGAAGAGACAGTGATGGTCACAGAGTTTTTTACATTTGTAACAATGTAAACTTAAAATATTATGTTGCTTTATTATGACTGTGCAAGTTATAGCAGGTAAACTATTTGGGCTTCACTGGGTGAATGTATTCTAGTGATGTTGTAATTTATCACTTATAATAGGGAGGTCCCATGTTTTTCTTAGTCTGTGCTCTGTTCACTGAGCTAACAGAGCAGGAAGGACCGGTGATAAAATTGGCCCTCGCAACCTTTGGCTAGGGAGGGGAAAATTCCTGATCCTTTTTTGATGTCAATGGTTGGTAAGAGTCACTTGATGGATATTCTTCAGGTACAAGTTGTGATAGGCTTTGATATTTCCAGTGGTCAATTAACATGTCTCTTCCCAGGTGATGAAGCATTGGAGGGCTGCCAGAATCAACTGTGCACAATTATGAATCGTTTGATCAAATATAAGCAAGCTCTCCTGAGGAACAACATATATATTATTCTATTTATATTATTTCCGAAAGTAAGTAGGGGTGGTATGGTGGCTCAGTGATCAGCACTGCTGCCTTACAGTGCCAGGAGCCTGGCTTCAATTCCAGCCTTCGGTGGCTGTCTGTGTGGAGTTTATAAATTCTCCCTGTGTCTGCACAAGTTTCTTCCATTGGTCTGATTTCCTCCCACAGTCCAAAGATGTGTAGATTAGGTGGATTGGCCAGGCTAAATTGCCTATGGTATCTAAGGATGTACAGGCTAGATGGGTAAGCCATGGGAAATGCAGGGTTACAGAGATGGGGATGGGTTAGGGAAGGATGCTGTTTGGAGGGTTGGTGTGGACTTGATGGGTTGAATGGCCTGCTTCCACTCTGTAGGAATTCTGTGATCTACTGCGTTACGAATGTGGAAGCCACATGTTAAAGTTCACATTCACTGTCTGCGACAGTGACAAACATGGTATGCCTTCAAGAAGGTCTTAAACAAAATTTCCTGGTATCTTGGATGCTGCTGCAAAGCAGCCTGTAGTGTGGCTAATTTTGGGCAATTGACCCACATTTTCTTTAACAACATTAACTGATCTCAACTATTGCCAATACTATTTTGTGGCAATTTTCAGGATGAAGTCTTTTTATAATCAGTGGAGTCTGGAAATGATATCCAGCTGTAATTTGCAAACTCATTCTGAACCTTTGAACAAAGTCTGTTGCACAGTTTACATGATTTCTGACATCGAAAATCCAGGGACTTTCTACCACTGTTTCTGACTGAATTTGCCAAAAGGGGACTGGTATAATTTCTTTTTGATAATAATTCGATGTCAGGTTTTAGAGCTGGAAGAAGAATTTTCTCATCAAATACTCTGGTAAGTCTCATCAGGAAGAGAAATACACTTGTCCATTGTGCCACCCAATGCCTACGTTGTTAATCAGCAGGACACTCAATCACCCTGACAGGGCAATGCTACTGTCCTCTGGGAACGACAATGGTTCATCAACTTTACTTTCTTCGCTTTTGGTGACATATTTTCTATTTACCTCTTCCCTATCAAGGTGCTGTGATAACAAAATCTCCCCACTCTTCGAGTTTATTCTAAAATGCTGGTAGGGATCACCATCCAATATTGAGTAATGGATCAGGTTGTTTAGCGGTCCATCTTTGTCAGTAGCTGTTACCTAATGGAAATGTAGAGAGAGGAAGAGAACAATATGAGGTAGAAGGTCCTATCTCACCTTATTGAACTGATAATTGATAACTCAAGAACAATCTCTAATCCTAACAGCAGACACTGTTTGGGAGTTGAATTCAAGCTCAGATCAAACACCCATGGCTCAGAGAGCAGTTAAGAGGCAACCATATTACTGTGTTGCTGGGAGTCACATATAGTCAAATATCTACCAGGTAGGGATGGTGTTTCCTTCCATAATGTACATTAGTGAACCAAACGGGTTTTCCTCCAGTGGCTGGGTCAAAAATCATGAGAGTCTTGATTCCAGATTTGTATGGCATTCAAATTTCACCATCTCCTATGGCAGGATTTGAGCTCCAGAACATTATCTGGGTCTCTGGATTGACAATCTAGCAATAATACTACTTGGCCCACTGTCTCCCTATTTGGAATGAAGGAATCATTTCATTTTGCAGAAGAATTACCTTTACATCACTATCACCCCAAAAGTTTGGCACTTGACCTCCGCACAGGAGTGAACACAAACAGTTTTATAGTCATTTGAATTCCAAAGGAGAGTCATTCTGGGCTTGAAACATTCACTCTATTTTTGTTTCCATTGATGTTGTCAAAGTTTCTCCAGCACTTTCTGTTTTTATTTCATAGTTGTATGGGTTTTCAATCAGATCTTATAAACTCATGTTGTAGTACTTATAGCAGGTGAGGAGTAAGACTGACCCGTGCAGGTATATAATTGATAATGTTATCAATAGCAATTTTGCTTTTATTTCCCACTTTAATTATACTTATATGATAAAGAAAACAGAAGGTTTTTTTAAAACTTACTTTAAGTACCAACTCCTCACGTAAAGCATCCTCACTGATTTCAGCACTGTACACACTGTGGCTGAATTTGGGTGCGTTGTCATTAACGTCTGTGACATTGATGATCACCATTGTGCTGTCACTGAACAGTGGCGTTCCTTTCCTATTGCCTTCAACTGACAGGTAATACTCATGGCAGAATTCATAATCCAGGCTCCCATTCACATACAAGGCCCCTAAACACAGAATTGGTCACTGTTTTTGTAAACTGATTAACTTAAATGGATATAACTTCAAAGCTATTTCAACCGTTTTCTTACTGCCTGTCCATAACAAACAAAACATGTAGAAAAGCCATTACATGTCTCTCAATCCACCCCAGGTGTAATAGACCGGATTTTCTGAGGGGTGATTATCTCACCAGATTGCCCCTCTGGCCCACCTTCTTTGCAAAGGAGCTAGCTCCACATTTTCTGTGAGGACGTTCTGATCAGGGGTCCTACAGAAATGCAGAGCCGTACTTCCATTCTGACAGTTCCCTCCTAGTGCAGAAGTGTCAGAGCAAGGCAAACCATGAGCCTATCCCTCAGCAATCAGCTGCTGTGCAGTGAAATGTAAAAGGTGATGTTTGAGTGCTGGCAGGGTAGGGTGCCAGATGACAGAAACCAAGTTTGGCAGGGGTTCTTGGTTTGGGGGAAGGTGGCTGCGGGGTGGCGTTGGTGGTCAAACATGAGTGATAGGGATCCGGGTTAGGTCTGGTGGTGGACGTTTGGAAGAAGAGGGCTCAGGTTCAGTCGGCGGGGGCATGAAATTGCTTGTGTTTGCTCTGTTCTGGCTGTGGGCAGGCAGATTGGGTTGGCTCAGGTCTGTTGTAAGATTGGAAGAGCCCAGCAGAGGCGGAGCGAGTGAGTGAGTGTGTGTGTAAGGGATCTGAGGAGTAACTGGGATTGTGCAAATTAAGTACGGGGTCAGTTGAATGGTTGCTCAACAGTCTGAGATTTCTTAACTAATTTTATCGGAAACCTTTCAATTCTCCAATTTAAATTTCCAGAGGGGTCCTGGCAGAGGGGAATTGCCGAGCAAAATCTTTAAATTTCCCAGGAAACTCTTTTGGAGCATGCTATGATAGGGACTTCTCACAGTCCCCATGAGCAACTCCCAATAATGCAAAAGCAATGACTGTTGGCATCACGGTGGCTCAGTGGTTAGTACTGCTACCTCACAGCACCAGGGACCCGGGTTCAGTTCTACCCTCGAGCAACTGTCTGTGTGAAGTTTCCACATTCTCCCCAAGTCTGTGTGGGTTTCCTCCAGGTGATCTGGTTTCCTCTCAGAGTTCAAAGTTATGCAGATTAGGTGGACTGGCCATGCTAAATTGCCAGTAGTGTCCAGATATGTAAGTTAGGTGGATTTGCCATGGGAAATATAGGGTTATGGGGAAAGGGTAGGGGGGATGTTTCTGGATGGGATGCTGTTTGGAGGGGCAGGGTGGGCTTGTTGGGCCAATTGGCCTGTCTCTACACAGTTAGGATTCCATGATAGCCTACGGAAATAAGACCATAACACATGGGAACAGAAGTAGACTGTTCAGCCCATCAGGTCTGCTCCACCATTCAATGAGATCGTGGCTGAATCCAGGCTAATGATTTATGTTGATGTGCAGACACTAATCTATGTAAGTGAATGCAGCACTCATTTTAAACACAGCCAACTCTCACAAGCAACAATGAGATGAATCAACTTACCTACCTTTGAGTTGAAGTCAAAATGTACCATGGCAACTCATTACATTTCTTCAACAAGAGTTAAGGGGTAATCTTCAATACATGTACAGGCTGACAAAGCTTCAGTTTAACATTTTATTTTAAAGACAGTTCTCATGAACCAGCAAATATCTGCTCAGGACCGTACACAGTGTAGCCCAATTTTACCATTGATTTTTACTATTTACTAGCCACATTTAAAATCAAGCATCCTACCACTGATGCTGTAAAAGACCTGTGCATTTTAGTTATGTATTGGACATGCTGTGCTTCCAAACAAAAATACTTTTGGTTGGCATTAAGTATTATGAGGGTTAGTTTGAACAGTAGCCCAGCTCCTGGCTGCAAAACATGTTCTGGCTCAAGTGAACGAGTTCTTGTCTAAAGTTGGCCTCATATACTGATATTAGGTGTGAAAATAGCCAATGTCCTTGTGACATGAACTGCTTAAATATGCATAAATACCCTGTGGTACAATGGTAATTTTCTTATTCTATACCAGTCCACACACTCTGTGTGGCACAGTGCTCTCCTGTGTACCTTATGCAGTGCAAGCTCCTATTTATTTAATTTTCCATAGCATGGCCATATGTCGGTAAGTCCTTCATTTACTGGTATCTCTTGTACAATAATGAAATAAAACAGCAAAACAACTAACCACTGTGTATATGCCCATCAAATATTGCAGTATTAAATCAGTTTCTTTCAGAACAAAACATATTTAAAACGCTTAATTTTACCTGTTTTGGAATCAATGAGAAACTTGCCATGGTCATTGCCATTTGTGATAGTGTAAAGGATCTGTGCATTATCAGTGGTGTCTTGTGTTAGTGCTGACACACTCAGTATCTCCGTCCCTTTGCTCACATTCTCTGGGATGCTGGAAATGTACTCCTTCTGTACAAAGACTGGGATGAACTCTTCAATGCCAATGACCGAAACCACCACATTGACAAAGGACGAGAGTCTCTGTGGAAGGCCATGGTCTGTGGCCTGAACCATCAGGTTAAAAGCTTTCTGCTGCTCCTTGTATAGAGACTTTGCCAGATATATTACACCTGTGAGCTCATCAATGGAGAAATATTCATTTGCTGAGTCCACTAAGGAATATGTGACCTCAGCATTGAGACCTATTGATGGGGAAAACAAGATTAGGAAAGAATGATCATGGTTATCAGCTAGCAAAAAGTCTAAACCCGGCAGATGGTAGACAGCTTCAGAATCTATCCCATAATACAGACTCAATCTTTGCAGCCCTACAATGAAAGGGTAGGCAGTCCACCTAAAGTGACTTGCTGGAACTCAACCATAATCATGTGCTACCGAAGACCATATCTGCAAACCCATTTCATGGCTCAATTAACATACACATATATTAACATAGTCTGAGGAAGAACTAACCCCTTGGTATACATAGCCATTCCAAGAGAAAAGTCTTCAATATCAGCACATTGTATTGGAAGAACATTAACTCCATTTCATCATACAGAATGAGACGCTGAATCCTTACCCCATATAATAAACCTTCGTTCACACCTTTCTGCACACTGAATCTTCCTACAAGTTGTAAATCTTGCAGAATTTTGGGTCTGACAGATAATCTGTTATGAATTTTGGAGTTAGGGAAATAACATCACACTTCCAGCAATCCCGGGGGCTATAAAGACACTGAAGAACTCAAACTTAGCTCAAGGGAACATGATCTTTGAATGCAATTTGGCTAAACACAAATTTCGACTCTGCACATTCAACCTGGAGCCTAACTTGGCTCTGAATGTGAAATCATAGCTTTGACAGAGATAAATATTAGTTTGGAATACAGTGAAAACTATACGTGGCAATGTTAAACAAAATATCCAAATCATTAGTCAGTGTAATACAATTCAGCTACAGATTTTTCTTCTAGACTGAAATTTTTTGGTATTTATAATAATTGGTAAAATAGCTAGTATTTTAATGAAATTAGAAAATGTGAAGCAAAAGTTAACTTTAAACATGAGGAATCATGAGTGACGTAACAGATTATCTCAGATAATTTAGAACAAGAACAAAGAAAATTACAGCACAGGAACAGGCCCTTCAGCCCTCCAAGCCTGCACTGACATGCTGCCCATCATGACTAAACTCCCTACCCTTCTGGGGAACATATCCCTCTATTCCCATCCTATTAATGTATTTGTCAAGAAACCCTTTAAAAGTCACTATCGTATCTGCTTCTACTACCTCTCCTTGCAGCGAGTTCCAGGCACCTACCACCCTCTTGTACATCACCTTTAAACCTTGCCCCTCGCACCTGAAACCCATGGCCCTGAGAAACTGGCTCATCCACCCTGGGAAAAAGCTTCTGACTGTCCACTCTGTCCATGCGTTTCATAATCTTTTAGACCTCTATCAGGTCACCCCTCAACGTCTGTTGTTCCAGGGAGAACACCCAAGTTTCTCCAACCTCTCCTCATAGCTAATGCCTGCCATACCAGGCAACTTCCTGATAAATCTTTCCTGTACCCTCTCCAAAGCCACCATATCCTTCTGGTAATGTAGTGACCAGAATTGAACACAATATTCTAAGGTTCTATAAAGCTGCAACATTACCTGAGAATTTTTAAACTCAGTGCCCCAGCTATTGAAGGCAAGCACATCCATAAGCCTTGTTGACCACCTTCTCCACCTGTGTACCTGTACACACAGACCCCTCTGCTTACCGGTACTCTTAAGGGTTCTGCTATTTACGGTATATTTTCCATCTGGATTAGACCTTCTGAAATGCATTGCCTCACATTTTTCTGGATTAAACTCCATCTGCCATCTCTCGGCCCAAGTCACCAAGCGATCTATATCCTGCTTTATCCTTTGACAGTCTTCATCGCTATCCGCAATTCCACCAACTTTTGTGTCAGCGGCAAACTTACTCATCAGGCCAGTCATGTTTACCTCCCAATCATTTATATATATTACATATAGCAAAGGTCCCAACACTGATCCCTGAAGAATGCCTTTAGTCACAGCCCTCCATTCAGAAATGCACCCTTCCACTACGACTCTCTGTCTTCTATGACTGAGCCAGTGTTTTTATCCATCTTGCAAGCTCACCTCTGACCCCATGCGACTTTACCTTCTGTATCAGTCTGCCATGGGGGACCTTGTCAAAGGCATCAATGAAGTCCATGTAGACAGCATCCACTGCCCTACCTTCTTCAATTATCTTTGTCGCTTCCTCATAAGCTCAAGCAAGTTAGTGAGACATGACCTCCTCTTCACAAACCATGTTTCCTCTTCTTAATATGCCCACTTATTTCCAAGTGGGAGTAAATCCTGTCTCGAAGAATCCTCTCCAATAATTTCCCTACCACTGACATAAGGCTCACTGGCCTGTTATTAGCTGGATTATCCTTGCCACCCTTCTTAAACAAAGGAACAACTTTGGCTATTCTCCAATCCTCTGGGACCTCTCCTGTAGCCAGTAAGGATACAAAGATTTCTCTCAAGGCCCCAGCAATTTCCTCCATGGCCTCTCTCAGTATTTTGGGGGATATCCCATCAAGCCCTGGGACCTGTCTACCATAATGTTTTTCAAGATTCCCAGTATCTCTTCTCTTTTGATCTCAACATGACCAAAACTATCTTCACACCCTTCCCCAGACTCATCATCCACTAAGTCTTTCTCCACAGTGAATACTTACACAAAGTACTCATTTAATACCATGTCCATTTCCTCTGGCTTCACACACAAATTCTCTTCCCTGTCCTTGAGTGGATCAACCCTCTCAACTCTTGCTCTTTATATATGTATAAAATGCCTTGGGATTTTCCTTAATCCCAATGGCCAATGACTTTCCATGACCCCTTTTAGCCCTCCTGACTCCTTGCTTAAGTTTCTTTTGACTTTCCTTGTATTCCACCCTGGCTTCGTGTGTTCCCAGCCTCCAAGCCATCATAAATGCTTCCTTTTTCTTTCTGATTATCCTCACAATATTTCTTGTTATCCAAGGTTCCCTAAACTTGCCGTACTTATCCGTCATCCTTAAAGGAACGTGCCGGTCCTGAGTTCCCAGCAATTTGCACTTGAAAGCCTCCCATATACCAAATGTTGATTTGCCCTAAAACTTCTGCCTCTAATCTGCATTCTTCAGTTTCTGCCTAATATTGTTGTAATTAGCCTTCCTCCAATTTAGCAACTTCTCCTGACATGGGCACTTATCCTTATCCATCAATACCTTAAAGATTACTGAATTGTGATCACTGTTCCCAAGCTGCTCCCCTACTGAGACTTTGAACTCCTCACCAGGCTCATTCCCCAATATAATTGTTTAATATCTTTGCCTGTCTTTTAATTCTCACCTATGAAGTATGGTGCATGTCTCTAATATGGGTTTGTCCGCTCTCTAAGTGGATGCTGGACAATCTGTTAAATGGTCCTACTGTATTCTTTATTGTAATATTTCTGAAAATGACAATACTTTGCCTCCTCCAGCTGAATTTTGTGTTCAGCATAGCTAAGATTGGCTTCAGGTATAGATCAAGTTGGAAGTCAGACTAATTTAGAAAAGAAAATGCCATCTCAGTCAGTCACCTCTTTTATGAATCACTCACAATTTTTCATCAAGAATGAGTTATAGGTGCATATTTGGAATCGTTAATTGAACATCAATACAACAGAAGGTGCATACATATTGGCCAAATCTACAATAAGATCACTGCACACAGTAGCTTTTTACAGAATACTTACGAACATCAGGATCTCTGGCATGGACAACTGCCACAGGGGTCTTGACAGTGGTGTTATCAAAGACAGATACTGCATACTGAGTTGCAGAGAACTTGGGAGGGTTGTCATTCACATCTTGTAATATAATGCTTATATCTGCCTCGCAAAATAGGCCACTCCCGTCAGATGCTTTTGCAACCAGATTATATACAGCTTGACTCTCACGGTCCAAAATGCCAACTGTCATCAATTCCCCTGAGGCAAAGAATAGAAACAAGAGTTACTAAAATGTAAATTGCCATTCAAATCCTCAACACTTCCCTGATCAGTCAAGTGATTCATCAACTGTCTAAATTGAGACATGCCAAACTGGAAAGTTCAAGGTTTAATCACCAGAAGGAGTTGAAGTTAACTAACCACATCTGGGTTAGTGTTTGGAGTCCTCTAATTGGGCTCAGGGAGCATAGGTTACTGAAGGATCTTCACTCATCATTACTAACTAGCTACCAATGCTGAAAATCTGCACCCATGGCTGACAAGTAAGAGCAGGACTGGGCTCTGCTTTGATGCTACTGTGCTTGCAAAGACCAGTCGGCCTGAATGAGTAGGCTCATCCATTAAAACTAACCACATTGATGAGGTACCTATAGGGTTACCACTGCCTGCAGAACTGTACTTTTGATGATATTGAAAGACAGTAGGAAGAAAACTGATGGAGACATATGGTGATAAACTGGAAAAAAGAAACTCTTTAGTTAGTCTAAGTATGATTATCTTTCTTAACAACCATGCTTTTTATTGCCTGAGGGTTAACTGTACTAATTGGCTTCACTTCGCTCAGGCTCTCTCAAGTATCTTTCTCTTCTTGCCTTAGGGCAGCTGTCATTATCACGCCCCATTTCAGCTGGACAACTGATACAATTCAATAGAATTGATTTAAATACAACTTGAAAAACCAAAAGTAGGGCTCTTATGGCACAGTCATACAGCCCCTACCCTGAGATCAGGAGGCCCAGGTTCAAGTCCCACTTGCTCCAGAGGTATCTAATACATCTCTAAACAAGTTGATGAGGAAAATATCTAAAAACAATAATAAACTCCATTAGCATTCCATCTATTGGAATATTGGAAGGCAATCTGGTATGACTACGGTTTTCGCCTTCAGCATCTTCTGTTTCTATCCCTACACTTCACTACTAAATACTACTGTGGCAAATGCTGTGCAAAGTCTACCCAGCACTCATTAATGACTTGAGAACCTCTACAAGCTCTACGCTGCAGGGTCACACACTTTTTCATTTGTTATGGTTAAATACTGCTGTGCTATTTACATATAAATCTCTAACCCAACTGTTCATTTCTTTACCTGTCTGTGGGTCAAGTCGAAACTTGTTTGCACCTGGCCCGCGCAGAGTGTAAGTTATCTGAGCATTGATGCCAGCATCGGAGTCTGTTGCAGAAACCTTCAAAATGAACTGACCCCAAGGCGCACCTTCTGAAATGACTTCAGTGTATGTGAGCTGTGAAAAGAAAGCCGAATATCAAAACAAAATAGACAAATGGAAGCAGTGGCACATTTGACAGACTGAACAGTATATAGTACATTTTTCCAGAGCACTGATAAGTAATGTGCCAAATGCACACATCCCAAAATGTTTATGCATGTTGAGGATATGATGGGTATAGAAGCCAAAGGAGAAACCCAGGACGCATTGTCCTAGGGGAAGAATGATACCATTGTATTCTCTCGAAGAACTTAGATAACTCCCAGTATTTTATCCGGAGATTCAGATTTATCTGGAGATTCAGATTTTAGAAAAGGAAATAAGTTCATTAAAAGAATCTTGAATGTTTTGTTGTGTTTTCCACAGTGTGAAGGAGTTAATGGCCTGGAATTGCTGTAGTGTTTCTGCTACTCCAGCACCATAACACTGATGGGTGTTCAGTTAGATGCATCGCCATTCTTTTTGTTGCAGGGTAATTACCTGTTTGCAGCATGGGCTGTTATCATTAACATCTTGAACAAAGACTTCAACTGCTGATTCAGCCAGAAACCTGCCATCAGTGGCTGTGATATTTAGAATGTATTTTTCTTTGTTCTCTCGATCCAGAGCTTCCTTTACATAAACTCGCCACTGGTTTTCAAAGTTCTCAAGAGCAAACTGGCCCAGAAGGTCACCATCTAATGAAACAAATTAGGATTCACAGTCAAGTTAATCTTAATTGTGAAACATTATACGCAATGTCTTAGAATGAGGTACTGAAGGAGGCCATCCAGCCTCATGTCCATGCCAGTGTTCTACAAGAGTAATTCACAAAGTCCCAACTATGCCCTGCATACCATACTTTATCAGATAATTATCTAATTCTATTATGAAATCTATGATTGAATTTGCCTCCAACACATTCTCATGCAATACATTTCAGATTCCAACCACTTCTTCTAAATTATAATGATGAGAGGCCTATTCAACTCAATCTCTCCTCATCTGACAAACCTCTCATTCGAATCAGTTTGGTGAATCTTCGCTGAACTTCCTTTGTGGCAAGTATGGATATATTTTACATTAGGAGTCCAAAACTGCACACAATGTTCCAGATGGTGTCTTGCCAAGGTCCTGTACAACTTTATTCCTTAAGGGGATATGGGCTTCACTGAGTGAGTCAGCATTTATTGCCCATTCCAAAATCCATAGTTACCCTTGAGAAGGTGAGTTGCCTTTTTGAGCCACTGCAGTTCATTTGGTGCAGGTGCATCTACAATGCTATAAGGGAGGGAGCTCAGGATTTTGCAGTTTCTTGTTCCTGTACTGAAGCTCTCTTGCAAATGAAGGCCAACATACACTTGCCCTCCGAACTGCTTGCTGTACCTGCATGCTTGCTTTATATGACGGCATTGCTGTTTCTTGTTACTGAACCAACTTTGCATCCATGCTATCACTGTCCTTTTTAATTTAACTTTGCTGTTGTGTGGCAGTGTTTCAATTACTGTTAAAGATCCATGTACACCATATTACTGACATTACATCCATTAACCTTAGATGTTATCTCATAAAAGAACTCAATGAAATTAGTTATACACAATTTTTCCTTTAAAACTTGTAGTAGCTTTCCTGAATGAATCCACATTTGTCCAACTGACTATTAATTTTATTTTAGATTATCATTTCTAAATGCCTTCTGACCACCGAGATGGAAATAATTGGCCCATAGTTCCTGACCTGAACTTCATAGCCATTTTTCAAGAAAGGTGTAACATTTGCAGTTCTCTCATCCTCTGGTGGTTTATCTATCAGTTGGAAAAACAACAGGCAGTTGACACAACTGGTAGGTGACAGACTCTGAAAAGTGCACCTTTTACTTTGATATTGGTCTAATTATTGAGATACATGACAAAACATTAGTTATTTTAAAAGGTTGATGTGGATGCATATAAATATATCTTAGAACTATGAGGTACTGAAGGAGGCCATCCAGCCTCATGTCCATGCCAGTGTTCTACAAGAGTAATTCACAAAGTCCCAACTATGCCCTGCATACCATACTTTATCAGATAATTATCTAATTCTATTATGAAAGCTATGATTGAATTTGCCTCCAACACATTGTGGACACCTTGCTAAGGAAAAGGTACAGATGTACAATAGCAACAATGTTGCACTTAAAAAGTGGCAGGGAACTGGAAGGGTCAAACAGCCTGGGGAAATTTCACAGAAAGGTCACACGACTAAGATTGCGGAATAAGACAACTGCATTTTTTGAACTCAGTGAAACGGAATGTGCGACTTATCTGAAAGTAACTGCCATAGCTCCCTATCTTTTTCTTTGCTACACCTTTCAGCAAACTTTGTCAAGTGAAAACCAACCAAAAATAATCTACCACCACTCGGGGAGAGTTCCTGAAGGGGATTTTCTTAAAATTTACTCCAGCATCCGAAGCAAACTCTACCAATTACCATTTTTTGAGAAAGACATCTGTAGAATGACCGAGGCTCGGATACCCTCAGAATCAGAAAATAGTTTGGGTCAATCTACGACTTATCCTTCTTTTGTGAATTTAACTATCACTTGGCCAAAATGCTTCAAGGTGAACTCTCTGAAGAATTGCTTTTTGTTTCTCTTCAAATTTAACAATGTGTATTAGATTCTTAGAAGAATGGACATATATCTAATATATACATGTTATATATACATAATCCAAACTGTCTGCCAATTATTTTGGCATCTTTACGTGATCAAGTTTGTTTTGGTAATAAACTAGTAATTTGCTGTTCACTAAAGAAACTTGGCCGACTTGTTCTAAACCCTGAATGTCTGAGACTATATACTTGGCCATATCATTAAAAAAAATTAAATTTAGTTGTAGCCAGTGGAGGAGTGGAACTTGAAAAGTAACCAGTGCATCTCTCTAACCTCAGTGGTGACAATATGTTTGCTGCCTTCCTAAACATCAATATCTAAATGAATATATTATACCAAAGGTATACCTGTAATATAGCAGGTGGCATGTCTATTGGATTCGGTAATATCAGCATCCACCATAGTAAGAACCACAACCACTTCCCCAGGTTTGCTGTCTTCGCTGACTGTAGCCTTGTAGATGTCGCTGGTGAATTGTGGAGAATTGTCATTTTCATCAGCGACCTCAACTTCCACGATGGCAGTTGAGGACATTTGGACCTTTCCTCCGTGATCAAATGCCACCACGGCAAACTTGTAACTGCTTTTTGTTTCACAGTCCAGTTCCTTCAGTGTTGTAAGCCATCCACTGTCTCCATCGATGGCAAAAACATTGGTCACATCATCAAATTCATTAGACAAGCTATAGGTAACATGTCCATTGGTTCCTGTGTCCTGGTCATTGGCAGTCACCTGTATGACTGTGGTCCCAGCTGGCATGTTCTCTGGGATGAAGGCTCGATAAGGATTTGCCTCAAATATGGGCTGGTTATCATTCACATCCTTTACCTGGATGCTGATAGACACTGAAGAAGCAACCTCTAAATCTCCATGGAAACACTGAGCAACTACATCAATTTTGTACCATTTGGTTTTTTCATGATCTATGTTCTTCCCAATTTTCAATGTTCCAGTGTTTTTATCAAGGGTGAATACTCCACCCTTATTACTTTCATCAGTATTCCCCTTCACCAGACTATAAATAACTGGTTGGTCAGCTTCTGCTGTAATTACACCAATTTCTGACCCGGCTGGAAGATCCTCTGAGGCTGAGAAAGTGTACAGTGGTTCAGAGAATCGTGGAATTGATAGGTCAGGTGGGATAACTTTTACGAGAACAGGAACACAGGAGTCCTGTTGTGGTGAGCCCCCATCTTGTGCTTTCACGTAATAAGTAAATGAGTTGTTCTCCAGCCCAATCAGACTCTCCTTGATTGTGATAAATCCAGTAAGAGGATTTATCTCCAGTATATCCTCAACCTTATCTTCACTGGAGGCAACAGAGTAACTGACATCTGCATTCATTCCTTCATCTGCATCAACAGCCATGATCTGGATTACAGGAGCACCCTTGAGAGTGCTAGCAGGGATATGAATTTTGTATTCAGCAGCTTGGAATTGAGGTGCATTATCATTCTCATCAGTCAATATAATATTCACAGTGCAAAAATCCACCTTACCGCCTCCATCTTTTGCCATCACTTTAATGGCAATGACCTTTTCTGTTGAATTTTCACGGTCCAGTTTCTGTGACGTTAAAATACGGCCATGGTTGTCGATGCTAAATTTCTCTCTGGCTAACTTATTTATGATTGTATAGTCAATGTGACCATATGGGCCAGAGTCTCTGTCGATGGCTTTGAGTTCAATTACATGTGTCCCCACCTTAGCATTTTCAGCAAGCTCAATTTCATACATGTTTTGATCAAATATAGGCTTGAATTTATTTGTCTTTGAAGTTCTAATCTGAACCGGTATAGATCTCCTGAAAACACGGTCAGAAACGGACACATTCAAGTGATAATTTGATTCTAATATTTTCTTACAAGAATTTGACAGAGAAATGATTCCAGATTTTGTTCCAATTATAAAGTGTCTTTGTTCATTTCCTTCTGTGATGATGTACTCCAGTTTATCAATATCTATGCTGTCTGGATCTCTTGCCTGCACTCGGATAACAAAATGACCGCATGTAGCCACTTCACTTACAGTAGTTTCATACTGATTCTGGCGAAACGTAGGTGGGTTATCATTGAAATCTGAAATGTATACATTCAGAAGTACATCTCTACTTAATGGTGGAATACCATTATCTACAGCCCTAATTGTAAGGCTATATTGTTGGGTCTTTTCATAATCCAGTGTACGTGCTGTTGTAACAAGGCCATTACTAGTGTCAATATGGAAGTATTCTGAACTATTAGTAATAGCTGCAAATTGATAGCTGATAACTTTGTTCCTTCCAGAATCGGTATCACTGGCACTGACCTGTACCACGGAGGTACCGATAACCGAGGCCTCAGACAATGTTGCAGCATAGACCTTTTCTGTGAACATGGGAGGGTTGTCATTGACATCTTCAACTTGGATCTCAACAATTGCTTCTGCGTAAGATCCAGTCACTGAATCTGTGGCCCGCACAGTCAGCACATGCTTTGTCTGGTCTTCATAATCCAACGCATCAATCACATTCAGAACGCCAGCCTTAAATTCAATAGAGAACAAGCGCAGTGCTCTCTGTGTGACAATGTTGTAGATCACATGGAATCCTGATGGGTTGTTGGCATGTACATGAAGAATTGGTGTGTTGGGAGAGATGTTTTCAGGGACGCTGATTCTATAGTATGGCTTTTCAAACCTTGGTGTGATTTTATCCCTGACAGTGATAACAGCTTCAGTCTGTGCATAAAGTGGAGGATCTCCTCTATCTTGAGCTATAACAGTTAATGTATATTTATCTGATGCATCAGAATCAAGATGCTCACTGAGAGAAATGTCGCCGAGGTAGGGATCAATCCAAAAGTATTTATAATGATCAACAAGACTGTAATGGATGACTGCATTTTCTCCAGTGTCCTTATCATCAGCAGTAACTTGACAGATAACATCACCTGGTTCTGCATCATCTTGAACTGTAGCTAGGTATGATAAGTGGACAAAATTTGGTGCGTTGTCATTAATATCCTCAACAGTAACTTTAACTAATGTATGTGCAACTCTAGGAGGGTTACGCAGATCACGTGCCTCAATAACAAATTCATATTCTTCCTGTTCTTCACGGTCACATGCCACTCCAGTTGTTTGGAAAGCACCAGATGTTTTGATCACTCGAAACCTTTCATCTGGATTTAATATATAGTAAAAGATGGGTTCATTTAGCTGATTTCCAGATGCTTTCACAATACCTAAAGTTTCCATGAGTGTAGTATTTTCCAACACTGAAAATACGTGCAAGTTCTGGGCAAATGTTAGGCCACTTTCCTTTAAAGTGGACACTTTTATCTTTACTATTGTAGTACCTTTTAGCATCCCATCAGATGCTCTAACTGTCAGTTCAAAATAGCCTTGAAGATTGGCTGCATCTTGAACTGAAATTAAGCCAGTGGAAGAATCAATACTGAATGTCTCCTTGTTATTTCCATCAAATATACTGTATGTGATTTTTGAGAAATTGTCAGAGTCTGCATCTGCTGCTTTCACTGTGAGAATGTCAGTCCCTTTGTGAGCAGGAATCAGCAAAATTGATTCATATAAGTCTTTCTCAAACCTTGGAGGACAGTCATTAACATCCATCACCGTTATAGTGATATTTGCTACTTCTGCTGCAAATAGAGTTGGCTGCCCAAGATCGTGTACCTGAACCGTGAGATGAAAGACGGAAATGGCTTCATGGTCAATAACAGCAGCGGTGCTGATGGTTCCCATATTGGGATCAATTGTAAAGTACTTCAACATATCAGATTCCATGATTTGATATACCAACATGCCATTGGCACCTTTGTCGCGATCAGTCGCTTTAACAACAAGGGGTGTGTTCCTCTCATCCAGAACAACACTGTTGATGGGAGAATTCTCATTGATTCTGCCAATATACTGAGACTGGACAAGGATGGGTGGGTTGTCATTTTCATCTATAATGTCTATTGACACCAACAGACTGCTGTATAGACCAGTCATGCTAGTACCTTGAATTTTCAATTTGAAAGCTGGGTTTTTCTCAAAATCCAGCTCCTTATGAACAGCTATCACACCAGAATATGAATTGATATGAAAAGTGTCATCTGTGTTTCCATCTTTAATTTCATAAGTCACTGCTGATTGGCTGGTTGCAGTTACCATGATAACTGATGATCCAATGTTAGTTGCTTCACTGACTTCTTCATAATACTCCTTCATCAGAAACTTGGGAGGTGAATAATCAGAAACCATAACAATAATTTCAACACTGGCAAGTGTACTGAGTTGGGGATAACCTTGATCCTTGGCTTTCACTGTTAAATCATAGGATCTTTTAACTACTTGGTCTAGCTTCTTAGACACAGTTATCTTGCCAGAAACAGGGTCAATCTTAAATGTATTGCCACTGTTACCTGAAAAACACACGGGAAGAAGATTATTCTTTTACACGTACTCAAAACATTAACTGTCTTTAGGCTTATGGTGTAAAATCTTATCTACACATAAATGAAAATGATTCTTCATAATGACACTATCAGACAATTTCTCAATGTGCACATTGATTCTCTATTGTAGCTTTATATTAAGTGTGCCTCTTAAGTCTAGCTTTTATACATCTTGATTGGAATGCCATACAATGAGTTGACAAGGAAAGGAAATAATGGCATTTTTATTCATTCTAATGCACACAATCAACGACCTACACTTTGCAATTGACTGATCACATTCAACAATTGTCTCAGTTTTAGTTAAAGTGGGTAAAGAATTGTGCACTATAAAATGCTGTGCATTGTTAAAAAGAACTGTAGCCTAAATGCTGCATTGTCTTATATAATACTAAATGTCACTTTTGTTAAATTCTTTGTTGAGTAACTGTTTTCAACTGAATACGTAGAAAAGAAAGGTTTACATTTATGGAACACCTTTCATAATGACAGTGTCCCAAAGCTCGATAAAGTACTTCTGAAATGTGGCTTCTGTTTGAGCAGGGCTCAGATAGCTGAACGATAAGGAAAATATGTGTTGTATATCCAAGTTTGCAGGTGACACAAAGCTGGGTGGGAGGGTGCGCAGTGTGGAGGATGCAGTGTAGCTTCAGTGTGATTTAGACAAGTTAAGCAAGTGTGTGTTTTGATGGCAGATTCAGTATAATGTGAATAAATGTCAAGTTATCTTGGTATGTTTTGTTCGCAAAAACATACAGGCAGATTATTACCTGAATGGTGAGAGTTTGGGAAAGGGGGAGGTGCAATATTAACTGAGTGCCTTTATTCACCATACGCTGAACATAAGCATGCAGATGCAGCTGGAGGTGAAGAAGGCACATTGACAATCACAGCAAGAGGATTTGAGGCCAAAACACTGAAGCCTTCAAGAAAGATGTAGGTATAATTCTGAGGACTAAAAGCATCAAGGACATGGAGAGAAAGTGGGAACAGGGTACAGAGTTGGATGAGCAGCCATGATCATATTGAATGGCAGAGCAGGCTCAAAGGGCTGAATGGCCTCCTCCTGCTCTTTTAATCTGCGTTTCTTAATGTTTCATGTAGCCATTGACAATTGTTATAAAAACCCAGCTGCCCTTTGGAGAGGGAAATCTGCTATCCTAACCTGGTCTGGTTTACTCATGACTCCAGCAATATGATCTGATTCTTAACTGTTCTCTGATATGGCCTCATAAGCCAATTAGTTCAAACACGATTAATGAAAGGTGCCTACATCCCAAGAATGCATTTAAAAAGGCGCCTGAGTTTCACACATCAAATGCCCTGCACACAGCACTGTGATAACAACCTGCTTCTGTGAGGCTGATTAAACATTGACTGGGACACAAGGGAAAATTCCCCTGCTCTTCTTTGTAATACTGCCATTGGATCATTTACATCCAACTGAAAGGGCAGACAGGCACCTTAGTTTAACACCTCAGAGTTTATTGGGCCTGCTGGTCTGAAGAACGTGACATGGAATTGTGTTTCTCTCTCCACAGAAGTTGCTGAATTTTTCCAGCACTTTCTGTTTACATCTCCAACACTTCCAGTATTTTAATTCTGTTTTGCTCTTCGTGGTTGTACTGCCTGAATGAATTAGTGTAGATCAAATGGATTTTCTCACCTTTTTTCACATCACAACATATCAACTTTGAACAAATGTACACAATCAGCACTTTTATGATCTATACAATATTCTATATTTAATGTTCTTGTTACCTGATTGAATGGAATACATGATTTCTGCATTAATTCCTATGTCCTTGTCTAAAGCAGTGACTTGTAGAACATCAGTTCCAATTGGTGCAGTTTCTGTTATGTTGCCACTGTAAATAGGACTGGTAAATCGAGGTGGATGGTCATTTGAATCCTCCACATTAATCATGGCTCGGACAAAATTCCGTTTAACAGGAACTTCCTGATCCCGCACCTGCCAGAAAAATAAATCAGATCACAGCTCCATCAGAATTCTGTACATAATGAAACATTCATTTCATTTTCATTTCCAATACAAAAGGAGGATCACAAGAAAACAAGGCAAAGGAAACGGATTAACATATCCTTCTGCTGAAAAACTGGTTTAAGGGAGAATTCTGTTTAACTGGGAGGTCATTGATGTTAAGGGCGGTAGAGGCAGGAGCCATCACAACATTTTAGGTGGATTTAGATGCACTCTTGAAATGCCATCATACACAAGGCTACAGGTCAAATGCTGCAAAATGGGACTAGTTAGCTGTTTGATGACTCACACAGGCATAATGCACCAAAGGGCCTCTTTACAGGCAGAAAAATTAATTGAAACATAGAATCATAAATTTTTACCGTTCAGAAAAGGCTCTTTGGCTCATTGTGTCATACTGGCTCCAGGAAAAACTAGCCAGCTAGATCCCTACCTACGTGACACCACCCACGCCCTCCACCTCCTCCAGGACTTCCAATTCCCTGGCCCCCAACACCTCATTTTCACCAAGGACGTCCAGTCCCTATACACCTGTATTCCGCATGCAGATGGCCTCAAGGCCCTCCGCTTCTTCCTGTCCCGCAGGCCCGACCAGTCCCCCTCCACCAACACCCTCATCCGCCTAGCCGAACTCGTCCTCACCCTCAACAACTTCTCTTTCGATTCCTCCCACTTCCTACAGACAAAGGGGGTGGCCATGGGCACCCGCATGGGCCTCAGCTATGCCTGCCTTTTTGTAGGTTATGTGGAACAGTCCCTCTTCCGCACCTACACAGGCCCCAAACCCCACCTCTTCCTCCGTTACATTGATGACTGTATCGGCGCCGCCTCTTGCTCCCCAGAGGAGCTCAAACAGTTCATCCACTTCACCAACACCTTCCACCCCAACCTTCAGTTCACCTTGGCCATCTCCAGCACGTCCCTCACCTTCCTGGACCTCTCAGTCTCCATCTCAGGCAACCAGCTTGTAACTGATGTCCATTTCAAGCCCACCGACTCCCACAGCTACCTAGAATACACCGCCTACCACCCACCCTCCTGCAAAAATTCCATCCCCTATTCCCAATTCCTCCGCCTCTGTCGCATCTGCTCCCACGATAAGACATTCCACTCCCACACATCACAGATGTCCAAGTTCTTCAAGGACCGCAACTTTCCCCCCACAGTGGTCGAGAATGCCCTTCACTGCGTCTCCCGCATTTCCTGCAACACATCCCTCACACCCCGCCCCTGCCACAACCGCCCAAAGAGGATCCCCCTCGTTCTCACACACCACCCCACCAACCTCCGGATACAACGCATCATCCTCCGACACTTCCGCCATCTACAATCCGACCCCACCACCCAAGACATTTTTCCATCCCCACCCTTGTCTGCTTTCCGGAGAGACCACTCTCTCCGTGACTCCCTTGTTCGCTCCACACTGCCCTCTAACCCCACCACACCCGGCACCTTCCCCTGCAACCGCAGGAAATGCTACACTTGCCCCCATGCCTCCTCCCTCACCCCTAGCCCAGGCCCCAAGATGACTTTCCATATTAAGCAGAGGTTCACCTGCACATCTGCCAATGTGGTATACTGCATCCATTGTACCCGGTGTGGCTTCCTCTACATTGGGGAAACCAAGCGGAAGCTTGGGGACCGCTTTGCAGAACACCTCCGCTTGGTTCACAATAAACAACTGCACCTCCCAGTCGCAAACCATTTCCACTCCCCCTCCCATTCTTTAGATGACATGTCCATCATGGGCCTCCTGCAGTGCCACAATGATGCCACCCGAAGGTTGCAGGAACAGCAACTCATATTCCGCTTGGGAACCCTGCAGCCCAATGGTATCAATGTGGACTTCACCAGCTTCAAAATCTCCCCTTCCCCCACCGCATCCCAAAACCAGCCCAGTTCGTCCCCTCCCCCCACTGCACCACACAACCAGCCCAGTTCTTCCCCTCCACCCACTGCATCCCAAAACCAGTCCAGCCTGTCTCTGCCTCCCTAACCTGTTCTTCCTCTCACCCATCCCTTCCTCCCACCCCAAGCCGCACCTCCATCTCCTACCTACTAACCTCATCCCACCTCCTTGACCTGTCCGTCTTCCCTGGACTGACCTATCCCCTCCCCACCTCCCCACCTATACTATCCTCTCTACCTATCTTCTTTTCTCTCCATCTTCGGTCCACCTCCCCCTCTCTCCCTATTTATTCCAGAACCCTCACCCCATCCCCCTCTCTGATGAAGGGTCTAGGCCCGAAACGTCAGCTTTTGTGCTCCTGAGATGCTGCTTGGCCTGCTGTGCTCATCCAGCTTCACACTTTATTATCTTGGATTCTCCAGCATCTCCAGTTCCCATTATCTCGGCCAGATCCATACTCCTGTCCAATCTCCATAGTCCTTTAAATTAATCATTTTTAAATATATACACAGCTCTCTTTTGAGACCTCCTTAGGAATCCACTTCCCGACTCTCCCAGGTAGTGCATTCCAAATGTTAACAACTTGAAGTAAAGAGTTTCTCCTCAGCTCACTCCTAGCTCTCATGCCGACAATCTTGAAATTATGACTCCTATTTATTTATGTATTAACTAGTGGAAGCAGAATATCTTTCTTTATTGTGTCAACATTGTTCATAATTTTGAACATCTCTATAAGGTCACCTCTTAATCTTCTCTGCTCTAAGGAAAATAAGGCCAATTCCTGTAATCTAGTCTTGTGTCTAAAATCCTTCATTCTTTGTATCATTCCAGCTAGTCTCCTTTGAAATTTCTCTAGGGATTTAACATTCTTCCCTAAAAAAGGTATCCCGAACAGCATACAATACTCCAAATGTGACCTGACCAAGGATTTATTGAGGTGTATCATCACTTCCTTGCTTTTATACTCTTTGCCTCTACTTACAAACCCAAGGGTCCCATAAGCCTTTTTAACAATGATTTCAATTTGCCTGGCCACCTTCGGAGAATTACACATTTAAATGCCTGTACTCCTCTCAAAGCGGTACCATCGAGATTATTTTGTCTCTCCATGTTTCTTCCATCAAAATACATCACCTCATATTTCTCTGTATTCAAATTCATCTGCCAGGCATCTGCAATTTGGCTAATTTGTTAATGTCCCTCTTAAGTTGGTCAGGTCATCCTCTCAATTCACTATTCTCCGTAGTTTCATATCATCTGCAAATTTAGACATTCTGTCCTCAGCACCCATCTCTAAACCATTTATATAAATCAAGAAAAGCAAGGATCCCAACACCAAGCAAGAGTCTGAATACTTAGTGAAAATATTGAGGCTGCAGTATTCCATCCCCAGGTTGGCAGGCTCGTAGGTTGTGAAGACTGGAGTGATAGCATGTAGACACACCTGAAAGATTTACTGACACATTCCCATTGCTGGGGAGCCTTTCCAGAACTGAGCTGGAAATCAGATCAATGGCCAGCCAACTGACATAGTTCAGGGATAGCAGGAACTGCAGATGCTGGAGAATCTGAGATAACAAGGTGTAGAGCTGGTTGAACACAGCAGGCCAAGCAGCATCAGAGGAGCAGGAAGGCTGACTTTTTGGGACCACCCAGAATTGGTTAGGTCCCAGGAAGTGACAATGACAAACACACCTCTGTTGACATTGCACAGTCCTTCTTACAGACATATGGGGACTGGTGCCAAAATTGGGAGAGAGGTCTCACAGATGAGCAACAGCTCGACTTAGTTTTATTCTTAATCAAGACAATACCATCACTGTCGTGGCTACGTCCTGTCACATCAGCAGGACAAAACCATCAGAGGTGATGGCACAGTGATACACAGTTGGGAGGGCGTTGCCCTGGGAACTCTCAAAATTGACTGCACACCCAATAATGTCTCATAGGATCAGGTCAAACTTGGGCAAGGAAATGTTCTGCTGAGGGGGGGAGCCACTTTAACTTCTCCTCATTTTATGATTTGAGGCTCCTTAGCTTTGAAACCCACAGCTACCACCATCTTAAAGGGCAAGGGCATCAGACACATGAAAACACCATTACCTGCAAGTTCTCCTCCAAACCACTGAACAATCTGACATGGAAATATACCACAGTGTCACTGGGCCAGAATCCTTGAATATCACTCCACAGCACTGTGGGATTACTGACAACAAATGGATTGCAACAGGCATCGCATGTTAGGTCAATTTTTCTTGTCTTTCCCTAATTGCCTGTGAGAATATGGTGGTGAGCTACATTCTAGAACTGCTGCAGTCCATTTGGTGTAGGCGTATCCACAGTGTAGCTATGAAGACACTTACAGGAGTCTGACGCAGGGACAGTGAAAAAAATAACAATATAGTTCCAAGTCAGGACCAATGTTCCCTCTAACTTTTCTACCTCTTGCATGGCCCTCAAGGTCATGTAAGGCAGCAGCTTCCAGAAAGAGAAGTGATGCAGCAACATGATGATGGGCATGCACCAGGTCCGCTGTGGCTGTGTTTATCAGGGTGTGGGCTGCAGGGGAACATGCATGACATGATGTCACCATGCATAACTCTTCTTGTCCTTCTTAGTGGTAGAGGTCAGGCGTTTGGAAGGTCCTGTTGGAGAAACCTCAGTAAGTTGATGTATTGCCTTTTACAGACGGCAATACTGCTGCCCATTCCAGTCATAAAATCTTGGTATGATCAAAATTGAGCAATAGAAACATTCCAAATAGATTGACGCCAGATCTGCACAGCTATATAAAAATTATCACCTACACTGCTAAATCAGGGGCAATAATATGGTTACACTGTAAAGTACCTGAAGGGTTGATCTTGCAGATATTTTATTTGCTGTTTTTGATTCCCACCAGTTAAAATAAATCTGGCTGTAGGCAATGGGTGACATTCATACTGGCGGGCTTCCAGCAAACGTTTTGTGTCAACATCATAAAATTGGCAGCATTTCACTTTTAGGAGAATGTGATTTGCAAATCAGACTCATTCATTGACATACCTTCAAGTGATTGATTGCACTGTCTGAAAGATCAGAATATTTAATAATTAGATGCAGTGTTCCCTAATTTTCCAACTGCCTGGGTCTCTGAGATCTGTGCATCGCAGCGGCCTCTGGAACTGGAAGACAATGGTACAATTGGCACACGCAGAACCTTAGAGTGGCTGTGTGTGCATGCACCCATGCAGCTTGGAGGGAATGTTGGTCAGATGCCATTTTCCAATTTGCTACATACAAAAGGATGTACAGAATAATGAGGAGCTATGGCATATTGCTGCTGTTTATGCGGAACTGGGTTGAATCAAAGCTGGAAGCACAGAATGCTGATCTTAACATAAACAAAATACTGCAGTTTCTAGAAACCTTAAAATGAAGCATGTTTGGCAGCATTTGTGAAGAGAAGAGTGAATGTTTCAGTTTGATGACATTTCATAGCTGTTTCTCTTCACAGTTGCAGCCCAATCTGCAATGTGTTTTAGGTCTGTTAGGACATAGTGAGCAGTTTCGACCGCATGGAGGTTGTGTTTCACGCCAAGGTCAAGAGTCTGTAGTGAGCTTCTAAACCCCGTTTGTAAGACCAAGTGGGGGACCCACACCTGCACTTGCTGACCAGAAGTCTGGCGCAGTGATTTTCCTGGAGCCAGCTTTTTAATTGATGGCTTAAGGACAACAGGAAAACTGGCCTACCGGTTAGTAGTTCTGAAGCCTCAACTGCCCCAGCTGTGATCAGCATCAGTTCTGTTTCTGGAAGCTGCCGTCATGGATGACCTCGGAGGTCCATGTAAGATTTGGAAAAGTTAGAGGGAACATTGGTCCTGACTTGGAACTATATTGTTATTTTTTTCACTGTCCCTGCGTCAGACTCCTGTAAGTGTCTTCATAGCTACACTGTGGATACGCCTACACCAAATGGACTGCAGCAGTTCTAGAATGTAGCTCACCACCATATTCTCACAGGCAATTAGGGAAAGACAAGAAAAATTGACCTAACATGCGATGCCTGTTGCAATCCATTTGTTGTCAGTAATCCCACAGTGCTGTGGAGTGATATTCAAGGATTCTGGCCCAGTGACACTGTGGTATATTTCCATGTCAGATTGTTCAGTGGTTTGGAGGAGAACTTGCAGGTAATGGTGTTTTCATGTGTCTGATGCCCTTGCCCTTTAAGATGGTGGTAGCTGTGGGTTTCAAAGCTAAGGAGCCTCAAATCATAAAATGAGGAGAAGTTAAAGTGGCTCCCCCCCTCAGCAGAACATTTCCTTGCCCAAGTTTGACCTGATCCTATGAGACATTATTGGGTGTGCAGTCAATTTTGAGAGTTCCCAGGGCAACGCCCTCCCAACTGTGTATCACTGTGCCATCACCTCTGATGGTTTTGTCCTGCTGATGTGACAGGACGTAGCCACGACAGTGATGGTATTGTCTTGATTAAGAATAAAACTAAGTCAAGCTGTTGCTCATCTGTGAGACCTCTCTCCCAATTTTGGCACCAGTCCCCATATGTCTGTAAGAAGGACTGTGCAATGTCAACAGAGGTGTGTTTGTCATTGTTGCTTCCTGGGACCTAACCAATTCTGGGTGGTCTATCTGGTTTCATTCCTCTTCTCAATTTTCGTTGTTGTTACAACTGAATGGTTTGCTAGACCACTTCAAAGGGCAGTTCAGAGTCAATCACATCACTGTGTATCTGGAATCACAAGTTGCCAGACCAGGTATGGATGCAGTGAACTTTTCTAAAGGACATCAGTGAATCAGACGGGTTTTTTTTTAAACAATTGACAATGGTTTATGGTCATCATTAGCTATGTTATTTCAGATTTTTATTGTATTCAAAGTCCACCATCTGCCATGATGGGAATTGTACCCAGACACAAAGGACATCATGCCTGGGTCACTGAATTTGGAAGCCATTGCTTCCCTAGTGATTATTTGCAATATTGTCAATCCAGCAATAAATAACATGAATTACTTGTGGGATTCATTTGGATATTGTTTTTTGATTAAAATTCTTTTCAAGTGGCATTTATTCTCTGCTTACATAATGTAAATAATGATTCGACTTGCAACTGCATCTTGAGCATTGCTTCTATTTTTCCTCCTAGGCCTTCTGTAAGAGATTGTTGCAAATGCTTTTGGGAGCTCAAAATATATAACTTTCACTTGGCTGCTGTGCTGCAATTGAAGAAAAGGGAGGAGATGCCCATTTTAAAACAAAACCCTAGTTCTGCCAAAATCAAATGATTTGAGGCAGGAATGGAAATATCTGATCTGATTTTAGCAGATTTTGCACTCACATGCTGTAACAGCTGTCTCAGAGGAAATATCACACCATCACTCACCTGCATTTAAGCCTAAATCTTAGATTAAAAAGTTAGTCAAATATGCCAGCACATTGCATCATTGGACCCACTGTGCTCAATGTGATCATCTGTCGTCTTGAAAGCTGAGCACAGTGTATCCAGAAGGTTATACAACCAGGATGCCTGGCAAAGAAAACTATAGAAATATTCCTTGCATGACCTTGGGAATCAAGGCAAAGTCATCAGTACTGTGTAAATTAGTGCAATTTATCATTTTGCTCACTGACAGCAACCATATGGTGGACGGCATGGGTTTGGCAAAATTCAAGCTTTTCCCATATGTTTCCAGCAAAAATGGAAATTAATTCCCAGCTTCCAGAACATCTGACTTTGCATAATAATGCCCCTCTTATGGGTCAAATAAATTTAACTTGAAATAACTCCACAATCTCTCAATCGTAGTCAAAGAGATAAAATGGCTTCGGTACAACAGTCCAGAGCAGTTTAAGTATGATGTGCCAATGTTCAAAGCCTGCTCCATCTAATTTTCTAGAATACTCTCTGATTCGGCCTCAGTTGGCTAATTAGTCTTCTTGACAGTGAGTTTGGGCAGTGTCTATCGAATTTTCTGATGAATAGATAGTAGGAATAAACTGAAATTAAGTGCCAATGCCATTTAATGAGTACCAACTGGCTGGCTAGTTATGGAAAACAGAAAAATGCCCTGAGTCTACAGGATTAAGTCAAGGCACATCCTTAGGAGAGGTACAGTGAAGGAACTTCATTCGTGTTTAACCATGCTTACTTGGCACTGGAGTTCTTGATGTTGAGAGACAGCCACAAATTTCCTTGGATCTTCTCCATCTCCATAACTTTGGCATTCCAGCTGTCAGGAAAGGTCCAAGGAAATTGCCAACAGTGGTGAAGTCCACTCAAAAGAAGTACCAGCTGGAGATGAAAACTTTCTACAGAAGCCTTTAAAGCATTGAATTGAATATGGTGTGCTGTTCACCTACCATAATAGTGAGCGTGTGCAGATGCATTGATTCATAATCTAACTCATTGGTAATCATTAGCGCTCCGCTGGTAGGGTCCAGATGAAACAGTTGTAGACTGTTGACATCAACACTGCTTTGGATGGTGTATATCAGTTTGCTTCTCCCATCTGTGTCTCGGGCACTGATCTGCAGGATCTCTGTTGAGCGAGGAGTGTCTTCAGGAATCCATATCTCATACTTATTTTCTAAAAACTGCGGCCGGTGTTCATTCATGTCAATCACTCTGATGTACGCCTAATAAATAAAAGCAAAACTGATGAGAAAAAGCAGCATCGAAACTTAAGAAGTGTACACTATAACAGAGAAATAGCAGGCAGGATTGCCCGCTAGAATTGAAATAATTCCAAGAAATAAATTCAAAAGGAGAATGGGGACTCTATTCTTTCCTTCCTTTCCCCTCACTCTACCCACCTAGTCTGAGATTTACTGCCATTAGTGTTAGGAGATGCAAAGGCAGACACACTCACATCAAGACAGATTACAGGATAACCATCATAATTTAGAAGTGCTCAAAGGAAATAGTGTGAACTAGTGGGCCATATGGATTGAAAGCGTTCTACTCGGCAACACTATCATTTAACTGTTGCTACGATACACTGGGGCCTGCTTAGTGCAGTTGACTAATATGTTGCTCGGACTGTGCACAGCCTAGGTTTGGTTCATATTCTGTCTAAGGTAGTATTGGGGACCTGCCTCTAACAGTGGAAAACAATATCACTGGGAAAAAGAGCAGCCAAGGAAATGGCCCAGGCTGAAGCATCAGTAGATAATGAGCCTGCATTTGGCAGCATTCATTTCCTGCCATTTATCTGCAGGAAATCTGGGTGCTTAGATATCTGCATTACAAGGTCGCAGTGGCAGTTAAAGGATATATTGAAAATTTAACGGAACGTCTATGACAGAGTATTTTGTTATGTGTATAAAAGAGTTAATTTTATGCATTGTCTATTCAGATAAGTTGGTCTACTTCCTTTTACACAGACATGTCAATCTGGTGGATAAGCCAGTGCATAGTCAAGTAGGTGAGATTCCACCTATCCCTTTGCACTGTTCCTGTTGTCACCTATGGGAAAATAAATCAGGAGTTGAGACAGTGATGACAATGTGGAACTCACTTCCACTGGGAAAGTTTGTGGAAAATACTGTAATTGTATTTAACAGGAAGCTAGATAAACATATTAGAGAGATAGAATTAATACATTTACTGACAGAGTTATAAGAGTTAGGATGGAAGAGTTTTAAAAGGAAGATAAAAATCAGCATGGGCTGTATGGATCGAAAGGCTTATCTCAGTGCTACAGATTCTGTGTAGTGCAATGTAGAACTGTTGTGTATTTTTACATCCTGTTCTGAAGCAGGGATTCATGCTGGCATACAGTTATCATAACTGAAAAGGAATATTATCCCCTTTTGCACACCAAAATAGAGCCACTTGTCATGGCGTACATTAGCCTGTCCTGATCTGGGACAGACAGTCCTGCAGACCCATCCCTGGGTCTGCTTTATATTTTTTTTCTTAGTCGTGCATGCATTTTCCCACAGCACCTGCGTTGTGTGTGTAAGCACAGTGACTCAGTAAAGACACCATTGTACAAACAATTTTTTATTTGATATGTCCACCACCAGGAAAGCACCCATGTGTCCACTGAACCAGCAACAAGCTTGATCAGGGCAACGCCTACATGAATAAGGTGAAGGAGCAAGGGTAGGCATTAAATCAAAACAAAATTGGAGGGGGAAATAAAGTACTCCAACACCACCCTGCCCACACCTCCTGCTATCCCTAAACGCACCAAGAGCATTGGTGGACCCCCAGGCTCTGACATAACCATGGAACAGGGGCAGGCAGTCCTCCACAAGCTGCAGCCTGGGCCTGTTTATTGTCAGCCTGGCCAGGCCCAGGAGCAAACCCATGAGGAGATCCTCCACATTGCATGGGGCCTGCTTTATAAAGGGCTGGTGCATTGAGTTCTATCCCAGCAGGCAACTGCTTGTTGCCAAGGGAACTTAAATTCAACGAGCTCCACAAGGTTTCCCATGCACCTTTTAGGGCTTATTACCATATTCCATCAAGTGCTAACAGCAACATGTTGCTGAAGTTTTATTATCCCCGTTATAACATGGACAATGAGAATCAATGGGCAGGAAGGTGGCCATCGTTGTCTAACCTACCCTCTGCTGTTTGTGGACAAATGTGTAGTTTCCAGCAGAGACTGCTACATTGTAAATGTTTGGAGGAATCTCAATCTGAATCGCCCGCTAACAATCAGGGTATAGGTATAACCACCAAATCCTCACTGTCACCACTTCTCAGACAGAAAGAGCACAGAGCAAAGATTATAATAGACTCCCCCTAGAGTCTGAAAAGCCCAAGATTACACAGTACATCTACTCATTGGGGGTTGCCCATTACCCATTTTTTAAAATAAATGATTTGTTTTGATGAGATCCATTAAGACCATGAGGATAAGATCCTCAATGAGATCCATTAAGACCATGAGGATAAGATCCTCAGTGAATCAATGGATGACTGTACTGCCTAATGAGGAACTGAGTCATCCAGATTTGCCAAATTCAAAACCACACTCAGGTCAGAATGGAATATATCAGTAACTATCACTGACTAATTAGAGCATTACAATCTATATTTTTATATTAAATAAGACATAAGGCATAGGAGCAGAAATCAGGCCATTCCTCCCATCGAGTCTATTCTGCCATTCAATCATGGCTAATATGTTTCTCAACTCCATTCCCCGCTTTCTCCCCGTAACCCTTGATCCCCTTGATAATCAAAAACCTATCCATCTCAGTCTTAAACATATTCAATTACCTGGCCTCCACGGCATTCTGTGGCAGTGAATTCCATAGATTCACCACTCTCTGGCTGAAGAAATTTCCCCTTATCTCCATTCTAAAACATCTTCCCTTTACTCTAAGGCTGTGAACTCGGGTGCTAGTCTCTCCTACCAATGGAAACATCTTCCCAACATCCACTCTGTCTAGGCCATTCACTATTCTATAAGTTTCAATTAGATTCCATCCCCCCATCCTTCTAAATTCCATTGAGTATAGATGCAAAATCCTCAAAAGTGCCTCATATGTTAAGCCATTCCTGGGACAATTCTTGTAAACCTCCTCTGAACTCACTCAAGGGCCAGTACATCTTTCCTGAGATATGGGGCCCAAAACTGCACACAATACTCAAAATATAGACTGACCAGAGGTCCACAAAGCCTCAGAAGTACATCCCTGCTTTTAGTCACATTCTCTCAAAATAAATGGCAAAAATTATATTTGCCTTCCGAACTACAGACTCAACCTGCCAGTCTACCTTGACAGAATCCTGGTCTAGAACTCCTAAGTCTCTTGGCACTTCAAACTTCTGAATTTTCTCTCCATCTAGAAAATAGTCCATGCTTTTATTCTTCTTACCAAAGTGCATGACCTCACACTTTTCCATGTTGTACCCCATCTGCCACTTCTTTGCCAACTGTCCTAACTTGTCCAAATCCTTCTGCAGCTTTCCCACCTCCTCAATAATGCCTGTCCCTCCACCTATCTTTGTATCATCTGCAAACTTAGCCAGAATGCCCACAGTTCCTTCATCTAGAACATTAATGTGTAAAGTAAAAAGTTGTGGTCCCAGCCTTTTATTGGAACACACTAGTCACCGGCCATCCTGAGAAAGACCTTTTTAACCTCAATCTCTGCTTTCTGCCAGACAGTAAATCCTCTCTCCATGCTAACACCATGGGCCCTTATCTAACTCAGCAGCCTCCTGTGTGGAACCTTATCAAAGGCCTTCTGGAAGTCCATGTAGATAACGTCCGTTGGCTCTCCTTGGTCTAACCTACTTGTTACTTCCTCAAAGAATTCTACAGATTTGTCATGCATGATGTTCCCTTGATGAAGCCATGCTGATTTTGCCCTATTTTACCATGTGCTTCCAAATATTCAGAAATCTCATTCTTCACAAGGGACTCTAAAATCTTACCCACGACCAAGGTTAGGCTAATTGGCCTGTAATTTTCAGTCTTTTGCTTTACTCCCTTTTTAACCTGGGGCGTCACGTTAGCAATTTTCCAATCCTCTGGAAACCTCCCTAACTGTAGCGATTCCTGAAAAATCACAACTAATGCATCCACTATCTCTTCGGCTATCTCCTTAAGACCTCTGGGGTGTAGTTCATCTGTTGTTAGTGATTTATCCACCTTCCGGCCGATCAGTTTTTCCAGCATCTTCTCCTTGGTGATGGCCACCATACTCAGCTCTACTCCCGATTCTCTCGAATTCTTGGGATATTACTCGTGTCTTCCACTGATGACTGACACAAAGTAATTATTCAGTTCCTCTGTCATTTCCGTGCTCCTCGCTTCCATTGCTCGACTGTCATTTTCCAGCAGTCCTATGTCCACTTTTGCCTCTCTTTTTCCCTTTATATGTCCAAAGAAACTCTTGTAGTCCTCTATATTTCTGGCCCACATGCCCTCATATTTAATCTTTTCCCTCCTTATTTTTTTTTATTGCCCTTTATCGGTCTTTGTGAGCTTTCCAATCCTCTGGTTTCCCACTGCCCTCTGCCACATGTGCTTTCTCTTTTGCTTTGACATTATCCCTGACTTGCCTAGACAGCCATGATCCTCTCATCGTCCCTCTGCAGTACTGTCAAGCCAGATAGGGGCAGCTTGTGAGTAATTTTCCAGTGTGACCCTCACAAAACAGTAACACTCTATACTGGCACACTTAAGAATGCTCAGTTCCACTAGCACACTCCAGTAGAGTTAAAATTGACATTTAATCACTGTCCTTTTTTTTCAAAGGGAAAATCACAAAAAATGTCCACAGTTTGGAACATAATCTATTGAGGGAGACTTGCTATTGAGCAGGGTTTCACCTAACCCTCATTAACTTTGTAACCACAAGAGATCACAGTGCAATCTGTTTTAATTTACCTCTTCCCCCCCCTTTCAGGGGCTATTGTTTGAAGCTTCCTTTGCATCTATAGGTATGACATCTTGTGAGTCTGACCCTCCAGTCACTTAATTTACATCCTTAGGGATTAATGGCTACATCAGCCTCTCCCAAACAGGTATTTTGGAATCACAAGTTAAACATTTCCAAAGTACTGTGCGTTCTGAGCCACAGTCATGATGATGGTTAGTAAAGTTAATTTTATCTATTTACCTACATAATGAAGAGTTTTGTATAATGCTGACCTACTCTTAAACAAAAGATACTACACTTTAAGGTGTAACACTAAGAGTAAGAACACTGACCACTTATTGCTGGTTTTCTGATCTTGTGCATCTTGTCCCCTCCTCAAATGCAACAGTCATTCATCAGCAGTTTCCAATCTACAGAAACCTCCCTCAGCAGTCAGCTGTTAATTCACTTTTGTTAAACTGCTTCTCCACTGTCAGTGGCTGAGTAGAGACAGGTCAAGTTAAGTATAACACCAACTGCATTGGTAATTGCATTCTAGATTCCAATAAATCAGGACTGTGATGATCTTCAACAGAGAGTCATGGAATACCTCCAACAGGCTCCAGCCCATGTTACTGGTACACAAACTGGTACAATAGGATAGTTTCAAAATAAACAGCGCACAATGCACATATTGATATCGATTCAACCCTTATACCTGTGTTGTGGCAGCATTTGTTCCATTTGTCATTTGTACTGTTAAATTGTAATTTGATGTTTGACTGGCATTTAATGGCTTGGCAATGGTGATGGTCCCACTGTTCTTCTCTATTTCAAACTCCTCATTGTCATTCCCACCTGATAAGAGAATAAGAGGACATGACTATGTGAGCCTCAAAAATATTTGTTCCAGATTCAATGTCAGTCAAGGAAACCTCTCTCAAAAATATTTTTATACTTAATATGAAATATCACGTCAGCTTTTTCAGAACATAAATATAGAGCAAATAATGATCAAGTTGCTGACAAGGCATGTGCTTTTCAAACTTACACCTACAAATGAGTTTTAGTTTAAATGCAGTATGCAATTGAAATGACAGTAACTCATCCTTTCTATAATACGGCCAACAAATTAGCCACTTCTTTGATCTTAGCAGTGTCACAGGAATGACCGGTATATAGACTCCCCACAAAAACACAGCCAGTAACATGGAATTAAACACATTTGTGAAAGTGTTATTATCATTTGGGACATACTAGATTGTCAAAAACCATAACACTTTTTCAGAAAGCCGCAGGGAAAACAGTTTTCCCAGTTACATGATTAGCTAATGACATAACAAAATGACATGTAAATGAAACTCTGAGCAACAGTGGATTTATTACATTAAAGGCCAAGTGAAGGAACGTAGTGTGATGAGCAGATGGATTACTCAGTAGGAAAAGAGGTCCCGTCAGATCCCCAGATGGTCACAACATGAATTGATTGACTTTGCAAGGAGGTAATGAAATACTCTAGGCCCACAGCAAATCCTCTTCGATCCACTGCACATGGATTGTCATTTTGTGAACTGAACAGATACACCACTGCTCAATTTAGACCTTGCACACAATTTGTGCCTCTGTCTCCTGATTGTGTGAAGCATCTTCACCCACACTGAGGCACAGCCATTCAGTACTGTGCAGGCAGAGAGTCTGGTGCCTCTGCTGGCTGATTTGGTAAGTGTGTCGCTCAGTTGGAACGGGATCATACAGACCAGGAAGGCTTTTGGTGCACTCTGCAGTTCATGCAGAGATGCTTCAACTGGCCTCAGCGTGCTGGATCAGGAAACATCAAAAGTCAGCCCTGGGCTCCTGCTCTTCATTGTTATCCTGTAACCTCTGCTGGAAGGCTTGCATTAGTGATTATTCACTGCAGACAAGATCAGGCTTGGCATTAGTGTTCTTTTTCATTTACAATGTTTACACTCTTAGCCAGTACATGCTTCTGTAAGTTCCCATATGCAGAATGACAACTTCACACCTCCGCTAATCAGTGAATTTGAATCATAGGCACAGAAGGGGGACATCTGGCCCCTTCTGTTCTTTCCACATAGCTCTGCATATTACACTTTAGCAAGTGAATATCCAAACGCCTTTTGAAAGCTATGAGTAAATCTGCTTTTACTACTCTTTCAGGTCGGATCATCCAGATTGATATCATTTTCTCTTTTAAAAACCTCTGCAGAAGTAGGGGAATTTTTTGTCAATTATCTTAAATTGCCTGAAGAAATGACAGGGAAAAAGTGGAGAGATAATTGAGGGAGTCACTACAATGGTCATAGTTATTTGGACACACTGGCAGCAGAAAGAGCTGAAATTTGGAACTGACTCAGTACAAGTACAAAGGATTGAACCTGTATCATTGATGCCATTCTGTATCACACTCTAGCCACCCGATCAACTGAGCTAGCTGATCCCCACCCCATAATACACACAAGATTATATCATTTACGTAGTCCTTATACCTTCATCATATAAATAGGACTGATGTTTAACAATATTAGCAAGAAGTCTGAAATTAATTGCTGTCAAAACTACATGGAGGAGAGCATCATGATTTCTGAACTTAGGAGGACTCCTCACTGCCTGTTTCCAGAATGTGATTTTGTTAATTTGCGATGCAGGCTTTGGTGTCTGGGTCAGCATTTATTGTTTAAATCTATAGTCACAATTTAGAGGATGTGGTGAGCTGCCTTCTTGAACCACTGCAGTTCATTTGTTGTAGGTACATCTACAATGCTATAAGGGAGGGAGCTCAGGATCTTGACCCTGTGACAGTTAAGGAATGATGACATATTTTAAACCAGGATGAATTTCTTGAATGGGAATTTGCAGCTGGTGGTGTTCCCAATTGTCTCCCACTATTGTCCTTCTAGATGTTATTGGTCGTAGATTTGGAAAGTCTCTTGAGTCTTGGTGAATTTCTAGATCTTTAGATGGTACACACTGCTGTTACTGAGCATTGGTCGTGGAGACAGTCCTCAAAGGATATTTTAATTCTCAAGTCTTCTGTTTTAACATGAGAACATTGCATCCTTTTTTCTCGCTTGCCATTGAAGGGATTTCATTACTCCACCAAGACTTCAATTAGGCAACAGATCAGCTTTCTTTGCATCTGTGTGAATGCTCCAATATGGTCAAGTGATCAGCTGTAATTGTGCCTCGAAATGCTATTTTGGTTGGCTTTATATTAAACCCTCTTCACATATATATTGATGGCCTAAATCAGAAACTGAGGAATAGGGCTAGGCTGTTAAGTCTCTCAAGACTTTTCTGCCATTTATTCAGATCATGATCTGTATCTTAAACTCCATCTACCCACCTTGGTTTGCTACCTCATAATGCATGTGCTTAAACAAAATATGGTGCCCATGAATTTTCAACTAACCCTGACATAACAAATTTTGTGGGAAGAACTTGTCATATTTTCATTTTGTTCATAGAAGTAACAACCATGGCCAATATATTTTTACTAAGATCTGGTGCCCATGACTGAATGCAGTACTTGCACTCGTCTAATCAGTGCTCATAATCTGGCATCACCTGGACTACATATTCACAATTAGCACGCTATGAAAAAACATGTTCTCAGAGAAAAAAAAAATCAAATGTCAGGACAACTGTACCTAAACTATATATAGTTCAGAAAATAAACAAACTTGACTGAAGAACTTCACAACAACCACAACCAAACAATCCAAATGGTTGCTTAAACATAGCAAGAAAGTTTCGATCCATTGTAGAGTGTAAGATGTTTATCTGCAGGTGCTATGTCTATGAAAGAAGTATGCTCATGTTCCTATTTTCAACAATGTACCACATGGTAGGCTTTCAACAAAAGGTTAGGGCATGAGGAATCAGGAAAAATAGCTAAATGGCGAGCAAATTTGTTTTATATAGAAGTCAGACAGTAAACTTTAATCATAGTCATTCTAACTGGAGGAATGTGGCGTTCTACAAAGATTAGTGCTGGGACTTTTGCAATCCATAAGTTATACAAAGATCTGGATTTAGCAATGTGTGATTCAGTGTGAATATTTACTTGTAACATTAAAACAGGACAGCATAATTAAAGATGAGGGAAATGCGACATAATACGTGACAGTAGAAAAGTTATATTCTGTATAATTTTGTGTTACTTGGAAAGATGCAAATAACACTTATACAGGTTATTTCCTTGAAAGAAACTAGTGGTCTTTTGCAACAATAGATATAAATACTGTCACATTTACAGAAGCTTCTGAAGGACACTGCTGTACAAAGGTTAACACCATTTGTGCTATCTGGTTATGATCCTACTGATCCTGGCAACCTTGTTCAAGCCAGTTTTCATGTGTGACCTTCAACAATGATGTCTGCAGATTAGTTAGTTTATGGGAACATCAAAGCCAAACAAAATGCTGTCCTCCACTAATGTTAACCTATACATTTCCAGCAGGAACTCATGGCTTATTTTTCCACTGTTACATTCAGGACACTGAGGATAATTTCAGCACCGTATCATCAACTTGGATGGCATCTTCTGGGATCCTTCTTCCAGCCCATCATCATTTTTAAATTGTCTGCAATTTCACTCCTTGGAATCATTCCAAAGTTGCACTGAATCTAGGGATAATTGAGGGGTATGGGTAGAAACTTCCCGCTCAGGCTAAGGTATGCTATAGCTCCGTGAGTATTTGGTCTTAAAAGGTCTCTACGAATCCAAGAACTGTCCACCTCGAATCAGACAGAAAATGGTGGAACTTCTTACTGGACCCATCATTGTCCTAATCACATCCCTACTTGAAGAGTGCTGCAGAAAATGAAAATTCTTTTTATTTGAAGTTCCTCTATGTTATATAATTTATTTATAGCTTCTAGGATGAAATTATATAATTAGTACACTTACTGTCAAATTACAGGTACATTTAACCTCACATCCAAGACTGCTATGGCACATTCTCACATTGATCTGACTGCGCCTTAAACAAAGTCCTGTGAAGGGAGACAGTCCTCTTCCTTGTAGCTGGCAAATTGTTGTTACTTAGACTAGTTATCCTTTTGCAGGATTTTATACAACAATGAGCAGCTTTAACTAGGAACAGGTTCAATACAAAATGCGTGAGGCAAAAAATAATCCTAAATCATAAAAAAATGCTTATTCTTTAGAGAGTACATCATTGTCTTACCGATAATATCAAACCACAATTGGCTCTTAGTGAGTTCTGTACTGGTCACCCCAACCATATGATTCACTGGGTCCGTCTCCATGACAGCAAAGTTAAAGTGAGGCTCATCAAAAGCCAGAGGTTCCATGGATGGTGGAGGCTTTTGAATCCATTCAATATGTAGACGGACAGTTGCTGATTTCTGTGGACTCCCATTGTCTGAAGCGCAAATCTGAAAGGACAGATTACAGAGTTTACTTGCTTGGATTTCAAAAGTAATTCTAGTCCTATGGTGCCATAGAATGAAATTCAACAATGGAATGTATTCCACAGACTCATGGTCTCACACTGACCACTGGGTCTAGCTGTCCTTGTCTTATTCCTGCTATGTATCTACTTTACAATCACAGTACAACATTATACAGCACCTTCCTCTTGAACACCATGGTAACTTGCAGCCACATGGGCCAGTACACTCTCATCAGGCACTGGAATAATGTTTTGTCATTAGGTGTCCTTAGAAGACAAGTAAACATTATGTGAAAATTTCTCAAAACTGTGGTTCCCTCAACTGGAATCCTGTAAATATGATCCTATGCCTATTGATACTGGGAATTTAAAATGGTATATGGGGCACATCCAACAGAAACAACAGAATTCTCCACTGTCATTAACAAGTAAATTATAATACTATATTTTTATAAAGGGGGCTAGTTTTGCTTTAAATAATAGACATAGCACATAAAAATGGCTGTCTGGGCCATTTGGTTCAGTCACAGCTCACTACCAGCCAAAGGCACACATGCCAAAATGACATCCCAACATCAACTACAAAGGGAACCATTTAAGGTTTGGTTAACCTCTCTGACACTACAATGGGTCCTTGAAAGTGTGAAAATTCAAAACTTCTGCAACAAGCAAGAAAACGGGAGAATTCTTCACAGGGAATTGCAACATAACTGAATTTAGTCTGTGGACAATCATTCATCGAACAGAGCAGCCAACTTAAGTTTGATCTGTACAAAACTCTGCGAGACAGCATTTTCAGACTGGATTCACTAAGAGTAACTACGGAGTCTGTATGACATAATAATATCTCTTTCTAAAGAGAAACCTTTTCAGAAATCAACAACAGTTCTTTCAAAAGTATCCAGGCAGGTGTAAAGGCACTCCTTTGGCTGTTTTTCACCCACTGACACTTCAATCAAAGCTAAGATTCTTGGAAGATTGCTACCAATAAACCCAGTTTCTCTGCAGTTATGTCCTTTAAAATCCTAAGATGCAATCAACAAGGTCCAGGGGAATTATCAACATTTAGCTCTAATTGTTTCCCACATAATCATTCTCCAGTGATAGTTATTGCATTTATTTCCAAACCTTTCTCCCTTGATTATTTATTACCTTTGGAAGTACCTTCTGCCTTGAAGACTGATGCAAGGTATTTATTCAACTTCTAAGCCATTTCCTGGCTCTCCATTATTATTTGCCCCTGTTTCATTCTCTAAAAGGCCTACGGTCTCTCAGGGCATAAGGGGTTGTCTTTTCTTGGCTTTTAAAACTTTCCCATCCTTTGGTTTATCACAAATCTTTGGAAGATCCCATATTTTTTCTTTCAAATTAAGCAGCCTTAAGTTGCTTGGTTAACTACCATTGGTTTATTCTCTTCATATCTTTGTTATGAGCCACGACCTATTTTCTTAAATGCCACTCAATGTTTCATAAATGTCTCTTCTGCTCAGCCCCTTTCCCAGCTCACTCCAGCCAACTCTGCCCTCAGTTGCAAGTAGTTATCCTTATTAATGTTTTTCACAGTTTTTTTCCTGTCTCAAGGTTCTCACTTCCAAACTGAATGATTCTTTCATGTTATGATAATTGTTTCCGAGAGGATCTTTTAGTTCGAGATCGTTTATTGGCCCTGTCTCCTGCCAGAAGCTAGTGTTCAGCCAATTTATTTCATTCCACATGATGTTAAGGAATGACTGAAACCATAGGATACGGCAAATTTCAGGCTGTAGACCCTGACAGCATTCCAACAATAGTAATGAAGACTTCAGAAATTTCAAATTGCCATGCGCGGTGTAACAACACAGGTGTCTATCCAAGAATGTTGCAAATGTTCCAGGAATGTTCTGTACACAAAAAAGCAAGAAAAATGAACGCTGGCCAATTACCACCTCATAAGCCTACTCTTGGTCATCCATTAAGTCACAGAAGACTTCATCCACAGTACCATCAAGTAGCACTTACTTAGCAGTAACTTGTTCATCAATACTCAGTTTGGGTTCCACTATGGCCATACTTCTGCTAACATCATTACAGCTTTGATTCAAACATATACAAAAGAGCTGAACTCAGAGGTGGGGGAGAGTGTGAGAGTGATAGCTCTTGATATCAATGGTTATACTTCTCTAAGCATGGCATCAAAGAGACTTGGCAAAACTAGAGTCAATGGTAATCAGGGAAACCTCTCCTGACTAGAGTCATAGCTAACACAAAAAAAGTTGTTGGACATCCAGGATGTCTGAACAGGAGTTCTCCAGGATGTTGTCCTAGGCCCTGCCATCTTCAGCTACTTCATCAATGACCTTCCTTCCATCATAAGATCGGAAGTGGGGATGTTGACTGATTTTGAAGCAGACCGTGTGCAAATACCGCAACTCCTATGCAACATCCAGTTAAGGCTTATAAGTAGCAAGTGATATTCAGACCATACAAGTACCAGGCAATATGTATCTCCAACAAGAGGGAATCTAATCAATGCATCTTGAAATTCAATAGAATTACCACTGCTGAGTTCCCCACTATCAACATTTTGGAGGTTGCCATTGATCAAGAAATGAACTGTACTAGTCAAGTAAATACCATGTCTGGTAGATCAGCTTAGAAGAGGAATCTTGCGGTGTGTAACTCATCTCCTCACTCCTAAAGCTTGTACAACATCTATAATGCACAAGTCAAGTGTGTGGTGGAATACACCCACTTGGCTGGATGGATGCCACTCCAACAACACTCGCGAAGATTGATACTATCAGGACAAAGCAGCCCACTTGACTGGCACCACATTCACAAACATTCACTCCTCAATTGATGCTCAGCAGTAACAATGTGAATCATCTACAAGATGCACAACAGAAATTCATTGAGTCTCTATAGCACTTCCTAAGCCCAGAACTATTACCAACTAGAAACACAAAGGTAAAAGATACATGGAAACACCATCAATTGCAAATTCCTCTCTGAGGCATTTTCCATCCTTACCTAGAAATGTACTACTATTGAGTCATTGTTGCTGGGTCGAATGGGTGGCACAGTGGCTCAGTGATTAGCACTGCTGCCTCACAGCGCCAGAGTCCCAGGTTTCAATTCCAGCCTTGGGTGTTAACTTGTGTGGAGTTTTCACATTTTCCCTGTATCTGTGTAGAGTTTCTGTCAGGTGCTCCGATTTCCTTCCACAGTCCAAGCATGCTAGGTAAGTTGGCCATGCTAAAATTGTCTATAACGTCCAGGGACATGTTAGCTAGGCGTATTACCCATGGTAAATGTGGCATCATGGGGATATGATAGGGGCAATGGTCTTTGTGAGGTTGGCATGGACTCAAGGGCCAAATTGCCTCCTTCTGCATTGTAGGATCCAACAATGACAAATTCAATGAAACTCCATTCCTAATACCATTCTAGGCCGCAGCAGTTCAGTAAGGTAACTCATCACCACCTCCTGAAAGGCAAGTAGAAATGGGCAATAAAATGCTTGCCTAGTCAACAATCCCCATATCGTAAAGCAGCAGATTAACGTCTGCGGGGGTGGATTCAACTGCTTGGAAGAGTAAGAAAAAAAAAACGAAAATAAAGGAGAACTTGGGAGAGGCTATTAAAGTCTCCAGCACACAAAATAGGCCAGAGTATTTGGAAAGGGTTAGGAATCAAACTTCAAGCACACTGGATAAACAAATGTCAATGAGAAGAGGGTCCATTAATATAGCACTGAAGATGTTGTATCTGAATGCATGCACGATATGAAATAAGGAACTGAGCTTGTGGCACAGATTGAAATTGGCAGGTATGATGTTGTGGGCATCAAGGAAACCTGGTTGCAAGGGGATCAGGTCTGGGAGCTAAATTTCCAAGGGTATACAGCCCATCAAAAACGTAGGCAGGTGGACAGAAGGGGTGGAGTTGCCTTATTAGTAAGAAGTGAAATTAAATCAATAGCAAGAAATGAAACAGGATCAGGTGAAGTAGAATCTGTGTGGGTAGAGTTGAGAAATCTCAAAGGTAAAAGGAAAAACCATAATGGGGATTATGTACAGGCCTCCAAACAGCAGTCAGGAAATGCGGCACAAGGTACACCAGGAGATAGAAGAGGTGTGGGAAAAAAGCAACATTACAGTGATCATGTGGGAATTTGAATATGCAGGTGGACTGGGAAAATCTGATTGGTAGTGGATAGCAAGAAAAGGAATTTGTGGAGGGTCTACGAGATGGCTTTTTGGAGCAGATTGTGGAGGCCATTAAGGAACAAACAATACTGGATTTAGTATTGTGCAATGAGGCAGACTTAATAAGGAAGCTTAATGTGAAGGAACCGTTAGGAGGAAGTAACCATAATACGATAGAACTTATCCTGCAATTTGAGAGGAAGATGGTGGAAATAAAGGCAACAACAGAGGCATGAGGGGGGAGCTGGGCAGAATTGACTGGGAGAGGAGCCTAGCAGGAAAGACAGTGGTACAGCAATGGCTGGAGTTTCTGGGAGTAATTCAAGCGACTCAGCAAAAATTCATCTCTAAGAAAAAGAAGCATGGAAGGATGCGGTAGCCATGGCTGACAAGGGAAATCAGGGACAACATAAAAACAAAAAAGAAAGCATACAATATGGCAAAGGGCAGTGGGAAGCCAAGGGATTGTAAAGCCTACAAAGACTAATAGAGAACGACCAAAAAAAGGAGGGAGAGATTAAATATGAGGGTAAGCTAGCAAAAGTTGACATTGGGCTGCTGGAAAATGATGCTGGAGAAGTATTAATGGGGAACAAAGAAATGGTGGAGGAACAGAACAAGTACTTTGTGTCAGTCTTTACAGTGGAAGATATGAATTATATCGCAAAAATTCAAGGGAGTTGTGGGGCAGAGGACAATATGGTGACCATCACCAAGGAGAAGGTGCTAGAAGAACTGGAATGTGTGAAGTTGGATAAATCACCTGGGCTAGATGGACTACACCCTGGTGTTCTGAAGGAGATAGCTGAAGAGATAGTGGAGGCATTTGTGGTGATCTTTTAGGAATCACTGGAGTCAGGGAGGGTCTCAGAGGACTAGAAAATTGCTAATGTGACCCCTCTGTTTAAAAAGGGAGTACGGCAAAAGATGGAAAATTACAGGCTGATTAGCCTGACCTTGGTCGTGGGTAAGATTTGAGTGTTCATTGTGAAGGATGAGATTTCTGAATTCTTGGAAGTGCATGGTAAAATAGGGCAAAGACAGCATGGTTTCATCAAGGGGGAGATCATGCCTGACAAATCTATCAGAATTCTTTGAGGAAGTAATGTGCAGATTAGACAAAAGACAGGCAATGGATGTTCTCTTTCTGGACTTCAAGAAGGCCTTTGATAAGGTACCACACAGGAGGCTGCTGCGTAAGTTAAGGGCCTATGGTGTTAGAGGCAAGATGTAGAAGATTGACTGTCTGTTAGAAAGCAGAGAATGGTGTTAGAAGGGTCTTTCTCAGAATGGCAGCCGGTGACTAATGGTGTTCCACCTGGGTCAGTGTGAGGACCACAACTTTTTACTTTGTACATTAATGAACTAGATGAAGGAACTGAGAGCATTCTGGCTAAGTTTGCAGATGATACAAAGTAGGTAGAGGGATAGGTAGTATTGAGGATGCAGGGAGGCTGCTGAAGGATTTACGCAGGTTAGGAGAGTGGGCAAAGAAGTGACAGATGGAGTACAATGTGGGAAGTGTAAGGCCATGCACTCTGGCAGGAAGAAGAGACTATTTTGGACTATTTTCTAAATTGGGAGAAATTTCAGAAATTTGAAGTGCCAAGGGGCTTGTGAGTTCTAGTCCAGGATTCCCTTCAGGTGAACTTGCGGTGGTAGTTAGGAAAGCAAATACAATGTTGGCATTTATTTTGAGAGGACTTGAAAATAAAAGCAGGGATGTATTTCTGAGGCTTTACAAAGCTCTGGTCAGACCGCATTTAAAGTATTGTGAACAATTTTGGGCCCCATACCTCAGGAAGGATGTACTAGCCGTGGAGTGGGTTCGGAGGAGGTTCACGAGAATGGTCCCAGGAATGAAAGGCTAAAGTATAATGAATGTTTGAGGGCCCTAGCTCTATATTCAATGGGAGTTTAAAAGGATGACGGGTGCTCGAAATGAAACTTATAGAATACTGAATGGCCTGGTCAGAGTGGATGTTGGAAAGATATTTTCATTGGCGAGACAAGAACAGCCTTAGAGTAAAGGGAAGACCCTTTAGAATGGAGATAAGGAGAAACTTCTTCAGCCACAGGGTGTTGAATCTGTGGAATTCATTGCCACAGAAGGCTGTGGAGGCCAGGGCATTGAGTATATTTAAGACAGAGATAGATAACTTCTTTAATGTCAATAGGATCAACAGGTTCAGGAAGAAAGCGAGAAAGTGGAGTTTGAGAAACTTATCAGCCTTGATTAGATGGTGAAGCTAACAAGATGGGCCAAGTGGACTAATTTCTGCTCCTACGTCTTACAGACTTATAAATGAATAAAAAATATACACATTTTCAGTTCATGGGCCACTCCAAAGAAACCCCTGGTTTGATTGTGATGCCACCTTGTCAATTAAAGTGGGGTTGTCTCAAATCCGTAGAAGGAATTTAAACCAACTTCACTTTCAGTGAGTAATTTTTTTAAACCTGCTGGCTGCTATCAAATATCCAAATCAAACAGATTCTTTCACTGCTTTGATGTTGCTGCTGATCTCTGTGTCTAGTAAAGTCGACCCTGAAGCTATGCAAGAAGTAGCTAGATTCTGCAAGCTATTATATAGCAATGAAGCATTCACTATTAACTATTGGGAAAAATGAGAACATTCAGTCTTATACCTGATGTCATTTTCAGATTAAATGTGTCAAATACACCTTCTCTAACAAGTAGTTGCAAAGTAAATGCTTATATTTCATTGACACCAGGCAGGAAGTCCATTACATCAGCGTGCAAATAAAGCATAGATTTTCAAATTGTTACATGCGGTGAAAGAGATGTGGTAGGAAATTAAACCATTTGGAGTACAACTACGTTATAATGGATTGGCATGCTTCTGAACAAAATAACTGAAACTGGCCCACCAGAACACAAAGTGGCCCACACTGCCCTAAAATAATCATACTGAATCAAACCATTCAGACATGTTATGTCACACCTTTGGGTCAGGTGGGACTTAAATCCTGAACTCAGGCACAAAGTCAGACTACCTGTGTGCCACGATGCCACTTTGCCCTATATTGGCCATAATGAACACTCAAGAAAGCTTTTTAACACATCAGCCGAAACAAGCCTGTATTTGTTTAAGTAAATCCATACTTTAGGGGTTACATTTGCCAACTGCTTGCTTTTCATTGGGAGACACCAAGCTAATCATCAGGCAGAGGTTAGGACTTTGCTGAATTATTAGTGTCACTACATGCCATTGTGTGGGAGTCTTGGGGCACATTGGTGGTGCCCTTACCTCTTGGCCAGAAGGACTTAGTTCAAATCTCACCTAACTCTGTCATAATCTAACAGAAAAGCTGTTTAAACTAACTACACCATTGCATGGCACACAGGCTTAGTATCTTGGCATTTCTGCACCCTACCAAATCAGTGACAATTTGTAAGCTGTACACTTCAGAGTTAATAGATGTTTGTTAAAGCAATCATTGCCCTTAAATCTGAAAATAAAATTGTCTATTATCTACTAGACTTTAATTAAAGCTGCAAACAACCAAAAAAATCATTGGTTCAGTATTAATACATATATTATCTGTCTCCAGTATAATTAAATAGATGGAGTTTATGTATATATTCCCAAACACAGAATATTTGGTACACACGGAGTACTGTTCACTGCCAACTTACTCTCTAATTGCTAATTCCCTGCTCTCCATGACTTGTCTCACAATCCACTTGTCTTTTTCTAATTATGATAAATTTTAAAACATAATTAAAACAGTATTTAATTATTTAAAATTTTAATTTAATTAATTATCACCTCTCCTCTTTTAGTGCCTTTGGCCTTCAAATACACCAACATTTTCCCTTCCTGTTGCATCCTCACATTTTGCTAAATAATTAACCTTTTCATCTTTTGGGTTTCTTAAATTTAAAGAAAAATGATAACAAACAAAATATTAAATTATACACATTACGTTTAACATCAGAGATCCTTTTCTGGGACAGGGAAAATCAAACTTGTTATCACTATAGAAAAGATGCTTGAGAGTGTTTGTAGTGCAAATTCTTTCAAACCTTCAGGGCATGTGGAAGATGATTATAATATAGGTTGCGGCGTCAAGCAAGATTAAGGATCAGAAGAAAATTTTAATATGCAGCAAGAGATACTGCAAATAGGCTCCCAGCCAAAGGAGTAACTTGTTTTATCTGCTTTAAAATCATGCCGGATTAATGGCCCAGATTAGAAATATAGGCCAGAATTTTCTGGCACTGCAGGTGTCCTGCCAAAGGGACAGAAAGTGGGCAGGGACCCTGCATAAATGAGCAGCAGCATTTTGCCTGGAGCCACCAATTAAGTGAACGCCGCCAGGGCTGTTATCCAATGCAGCATGGAGGCCTGTCCCCCAAGGCAAGGCCCCTTAACAAGAGAGAGGATAACAGCAATAAATCTCCCACGTAACTCATGCAACCTGGTGTGAGGATCAGTGAGTATTCATATTAGATCATTTGGGGCAACCATTACCACTTGGACGACCTCCAAACATCATAGAGCACACTAAAAGAAGACACAGTCCCACTCACCCCACTCACAATGTTTGCTATTAAGCAATCAGACTGTACTCCCACTTTATTAGCCTCTTAAACAAGCTTCCAAAGCACAATTTTCTCTGCCACTTTTCCGATTTCTGGTAAAATGGCATTACGACTGGAAGTTGTCATGCACCCCCTACCAGCATCTCACCATGTCATTAGGCCAGCCTTTCAACTTCCTAACCTATTGCCAGTAAACTCAGAAAAGTACGACCGTAAGTTCTACATACAAGCTAAAATTATAAACACCATGAAGCACTGTAAGTGCAGCAATATCAGAATGAGGCAACCATTACATTGTAAATTTACAATACAGATTGGATTTGGTCTGTTGGATGAAGTGTCTATATTGCAGACACCTTTAGTTTCAGACATGGCGGTGTTTATTTGCTTGGTGCATGACATGCTTTTGTACTTAGTGTCCATCAGCTGCAGTGACAGCCAGGACTGATGCATCTAATGTTGTGCAGAGTTCTGGTCCACATTCTGCAAAATGGATATGGAGGACGCTGGGGAAGATGCAAAACGATTTAGCGAAGCTAAGCAGCTCTATGTAGATTAGAAAGGCTGGGGCTTTTTATTTTTGAAAAAAGAAGGCTGAAAGGTAGCATAACTGACGTCAGAGTTTATTTTTTAATTTTGAAAGTATTTGTCTTGTAGATGTAGAGAAAACCTTTCCTCTTGAAGGAAGATCTAAGGCCAAAAACCATTAGGATAGTGTCACTAAGTAATCAAATGTGGAGCTCAGGAACTCCCACTGGCAGTTTGAAAGGGGGACTTGCTAACATATAGGGTAGTTGAGGAAAACTTTCTTGGTGCATTTAAAGAGTTATTGAATGAATATGGGGGATAAAGGAATAGAAGTTACTCTGACAAGGTCAGGTAAAATGGGATAAGAGTAGGCTCTTATGAAACATAAATGATGTTGAGACAATGGGTTGAATGGCCAGTTTCTGGACTGTAAACATTTTTGTAACTACCTCAGTTAATAGACTGCCAGGTGAAACTGAGCTACCATCTACTCTTGAACAAAGCCACTCTTGGCAAAAATTCTTTCAAGGTCCTGAGGGTTCAGCAACATTATTGAAGCTTCTATGGTTCTTAATTAAAAGTCAACAATATATTTCCCTTCTATACATAAACATGTTTAAACAATAATCCCAGCACACCTTTTTTGTTTCTCTGTAATCAAGTTTTATTTCAATTTAATGGATTCTGTCTTCTTAGAAGCTGCAATTAAACACATCTTTGTTTGTGCCTTTCTTTAAATGTTGTTTAGAGTATTGCACAGTTTCACAAAAATGGGCAAAGCTTGTGTATTCACATTCAAACAGACAATACAGCTCATAATGGCATCAACTGCACACATAATTATGATTCAAGGGTCCTTCTGGTGTTTCTCTTCTCTCAAATTAAACAGGGCTGGCTGTCTTTTTCATGCAGACAATACTCTTTTAATGATTGGGTGATTTACATTCATTATGCTTTCCAAGATTTGGTAGCTTAATTCTACCAGCGTTTATTCTGTATCAATTTCAACGCTTTATCTGAGAGCTCTCTTTTCTTAAGGAAAGGACGAGATGTGACAATAGACAGCCTTAAACATATAAACTGGCTAATAGAGTAGACACAGAAATATTACATGAAAGGTAACTATTAATAAATCTAATAAGTTATGCAGTAGGACTTTTTCACAAAGTATGGGTGGAATGTGAAACTTGTGACCGCAAGGAACAGTTTGAGGCAAATATCTTTGAGGCAGATAGTTGGGCTGAACGGCCTGTTCTTACAGGAGTAGCCTGCTCCATTATCTACTTCCAATCTTCTGTAATAGTGAATCCTTGTGCAATGGTTTCTCTTTCTGTTTCTGAAACCATTCCCCATGGTCATCCCCAGCTGGATGCATCTACACTATTCGCTTTTTAAAATGATGTTGGAGGAGTAGTGAAGATGTGGAATAAAGAGGATGACAAACAAAAAGTCAGGGTGTGTAGCTAAGTGCCATTGTTCTTTAGAAGAAGAGGCACAAGGATAATGAACTAAATGGCCCCCTTCGGTGGTGCAAATTTCTATAATTCTATGACTGTGCTGCTCCTTGGCGTTAATATACCGGCTGACGCTGACATTGGCATTGATAGCACCATTAGCATTCCACCTCACCACCACCTCTATCAACTCTGTTTAATTTGTCATTGTGCTTGATCATTGTCACAGAATTGATCCCTAACTACACCAACAATACTGCATGAGAAGACAGAACCAAATCAATTCTACCTAAGAGCTGACAGAATACAGAATATGGTAACTAAACTACTTCTATTTTCCAGATTTACATAACTATGAGAGAATAGAGAATGAGACTTGTCCCAAGCTAAGGACAATGATAATGGGAGCTATCTCTGGCTAAGAAGAATAAAAATTCATGTCTCAAGGTAAGGGAAAAGAGAATTTGCTTTCTTGTTGCATTTTAATGCAAGATGATTCACAGGAGAATTATAAAACTAGATTGGACATTGAATGAAATTTCTACTCATCCTGTCCTGGATGTCTGATAAGGAGGCTAAACTCACGAAAATAAAACTGGAGGAGCACAGCTATTTCACCCGTTTGTGGGGCTGGAATAGATTGCAAATATATAGAAAGATTTGAAAACGACTATGAGAATTTTAAAATTGAAGGGTTACTTAATTGGGACTGATGATGTGGCACAAGCTAACACAGAAAAATATGAGTTTTGAATGGCCTCAAAATTCTAGAGATCATAAAATGGAAAGTCAGCCTGGATTATGCTAAAGTATCAAGGTGCAAGGAACTGAGAAGCATTTTAGCAACAGATGAGGGATGCTCCCCAACAGTTCACTTTTTTTAGAATCTTCAGTTCCATCTACCCAAAAGTTTTAAACTACTTCATCCGATCAAAAGAGTGAAAAGTTAAAAGGCCCATTTCTACTCACTGTTAAAATGTCATAGTCCCCTGCCATGAATGCCCACGTAGATGATACCATCCCAGATCTTGGGTGAATTTTGAATTTTCCTTCTTCAGGGCTGTCCTCAATTCTGTAGGTGACATCTGCATTTGAGCCAGCATCATGGTCAGTGGCGATCACCCTGTAAATGGGCTGAGGCTCTGTGGAGCTGTTACGTTCCAACAGTCTAACGTTATACAGGATTTCTGGGAACCTTGGAGCATTATCATTTTCATCCAAAATTTCTATCACTACCTTTGCTGTGGATTGTCTTGGAGGAACACCATTATCACTAACAGTCACCTGCGAAGAAACAGAAAGAGCATATATACTTTTGCTAACATCAGTGAGACACAAATAACCATTTCTATTGAATGTCCAGAACCATAGCCATTTTATGTGCATCTCAGCTAAGTGATGTACAGGAATGGCGATGTATCTTTAAAGTTCAACTCATCTCTCACATGTTAAAATGACACATAGATAGTTTTGATACGACTACTAAATGTTCGCCTGGGACCAGTGTTGGCCATGAAATGAAAATGATTGTTTTCACGTCTTCAGTAGTGAGGTGATTTCTTGATGCCATACTGCCCACATGCAATGTTTAGGTGCAAAAGATGGGAAATTGCACTTCAAATTCCCAGAACTCCCTGACAGCAACTGTTTCATCAGTGAATCACACTAGCGTAAAACTATAGGTGGTAGCACAATACTGTTTCTGAGTGTGAATGTTTAAAATGTGAGACTATGTATGCAAGCAAGTCAAAATAAGTAAACATATTAAAGTATCCAGATGGAATCTATCAAATTAAGGATGCCCAAAAATTAACCGTCTTTTCTAATGGGATAATGTATCTGACAAGTTTTTGTCCACTCCCAATTCAGGAAAATAAGCTTGGGCCTCCTGCCTGCTTTCCAGACTGACAGGGGAAGACAGAAAGCACTCTGCTTTCTCTTTTATGAACTGCCAACGTCTCAACTGTGGCCCAGTTCCATCAGGGCAATCTGTGCCTACCCACATAAGGGCCAATGTTTGGCAAGATGTGAATGTGAAAAACATGTTGTAGCCCTTGGCACACTGGAATATTGAGGTCACCTATTAGTCATCATGCTCAGTGTGCACAGATGTGCAGAATGAAGCAAAGATCAGAAAATAAAAAGATGTAGGTATGTGTGGGAGTGCTACCAAGCACAAGCCCTATTGATGATAGAAATATTAACAGAGTGAAAATGTCGGGACAACAGGTTATTTATCTCTCCTGCTATGAGAAACCTCCAAGGCCTGCTGCAGTAATCTCCACTAGTCCACCTTCTGACTGCACAACAGTTTTGTACAGGCTGGTTACGGGGCTGTGGAAACTTGATTCTGTCATGGATATGGGCTTGGGGAAGATAAATGGGTAACGGTCAAAGGAATAATTAGGGTAACCAGGAAAAATCCTGCTCTAGCAGAAGCTGGAAGGAGATTGATCAGAGCATAGAAATCCATTGCACATTGATCTCAATAGTCTGAACCTAGTCAGTCCTTTGATGATGCTTTGCGGTACGGTGGCTCAGTGGTTAGCACTGCAGCCTCACAGCACCAGGGACCTGGGTTTGATTCCACCCTCAGGTGACTCTCTGTATGGAGTTTGCACGTTCTCCCTGTGTATGTGTGGGTTTCCTCCAGGTGTTCTGGTTTCCTCCCACAGTCCATAGATGTGCAGGCTAGGTGGATTGGCCATGCTAAATTGCCTGTAAAATTCAGGGATATGTAGATTAGGGGAACGGGTCAGGGTGGGTTGCTCTGAGGGTCGGTGTAGACTTGTTGGAACGAAGGGCCTGTTTTCACTCTACAAAGATAAGATTTTCGACATTTGCTCATGGAAGAAATAATTTATCTTTTAGATTTTCAGACAATTTCTTTTATTAAAATGTTGCTTCTGTTCATTTTATAGAGATTGAGCCATTTCTTTTCAGCCTGACCATTGTCTTACCTTTGATGAATATGATGCCTATGGCTGCCATGATGTCATAGTGTATTGACAGCTAACCTGATGGCCTCACTCTACTCACCTCCAGATTGTGTTCACCTCTCTTTTCACGGTCCAGCTTATGCACTGTGGTGGTGATGAGACCTAGAATCAAAGGCAAGGAAGTGATTCTCTGTAAGATATGTTCGAAAGATGAAATCAAAAACCATTTCAGGGCTATGTACTTACAGGACGATACACACTTACTGAATTAAAATGGGTCCATCTGCTAGCATCTTCAATATGGTTTCCTTATCTTTTTAACGCTAGGAAACACTAAGGTAGCTAAACTATCCAATGCCAGATCTGCAAACCCTGCCACTGATGAGACAGGTGATGTTCGAAGAAGTGGGTGGGTGGGATTTTCTCAGGGTATCACACTGTCTGTCCACGATTTATGCCTGGCCTCCTCCTGGCCTGGTCGGAGAATGCTAGAAATGCTTGGCACCTTTGTAGATGTTTTTTTGGGCATTTGGACTTCCAAAACAAGCTCTCTAAATCAATCACAACATCATAAGCAGGTACAGAAGAAAATCATGACTCTGTGAGATTCTACAGACGACTTCCCCACTAGGGGTGGGCAGCGGACTTGGAAAATTCCCACCTTGACCCACATTCCTCAGGAGAAAGTTCCAACAATAATAGGATATCTACTGTAGGGATGTGGGCTGCAGTCTGGTCAGCTGACCCAGTAAAGAGGTCCAAGGAGGCCGCAGGGGCTGCTGGGTGCTGCGGGAGGTTGTTTAAAAGACTATAGTGCTGTGGGGCCTCATCCCAGTTTCAATAAAACATGTAAGGCCCTCTACCTCTCATCTAATAATACATTCCCCTAACCCCTTCCAGCCCACCTCATGTCCTTTCACGAATGGATTTTTAACCTGTTTAGTCACGTTATTACACCACTCTGGAGCAGACGGGACCTGAACCTAGGTCACCTGGCTCAGAGGTAGGGAAACTACCACAAAGACATTTACCTATACCCTACGGCAGCTCATGCCTCTCATGACTAGAAAAACACATGTTCTTGTATTTCTATTCTACGAGGTCTGATGGATAATTAAAAATTAGCCACGTCAGACAACATGACAATTTTCATTATGACTGAAATTGTCGAGAAATCTGCATGATAAATTTGGGCTACCACTGGTTTTATATTTATTACATGTTCCTAGCTAGAGTGAAGAATTTTCAGCTTAAATTAAAATCATGAATATCTCTGCGCCAAGTAATTAGTATCTTTAGTGAAAGTAAAGATTTCTGTGCCTCTCTCTTATCAAAACAGAGAAAACCAAATGAAATGTTTATATGTCTTGACTTTTCTGTTGTCAATGATTGGATCATGGTCTAGCCTTGTATTGAGGCCTGTGTGCCTAGGGTTGGTGCCTCCAACATATACATATCTAAGAAACACCTGAAATTTTATTTCCTGGAATAAAATTTCCTGGCAGAATGCATTCGCTTAACTCCACCTCATACCATAGCCACGTTTCTGTTGCACGCCCCTCAATAATGCAACTTTTGGCTCAAGAATTGGACGTGGAATAATAAGTATTCCAGTCTTTTAGTAGAATAACGTGTTTCAAGCAATTCCAGCAAACAGCATTCGCTGACAGCAATGTGTAAGCCATCTTGTATCTATGACAACCTCAATAAGAGAAAGGAGTAAACAAAATGACATGCTCAAAGTCTAATATAATCAGAACACCTTCTTTCCTCTGGTAATTGCATATACATCTTACAATTTCAGAAATCCAAGAAAAGCAACAACTTGCATTGATAGAACACCTTATTCTTAATGCAACCAAATGCATTGCAAATATAATAAATTCCCATGACTCTGGTTGTGTACATGAACATTGTTGGTGTTTTGTAAAGAACATTTTGTCAATTAGATGATTAAGGAACGATTGAACAGGACATTTAGAGAACTCCCTCCTCTTGCTCCACATGATCTTTACTATTAACATGAAGGAGTATAACAGACCCTCGGTTTAAGGTCTCATTTGGAAGACATGACTCTAGGACAAAACAAATTCATGCCACTTCTATGCATCAATATAGGATCTTTCACAATCTCAGAATGTCCCAAAGTACATTACAGGAAATTAAATCAATTTGTACTTGCAACCAAACCCTACAAACAATAACCCTATAATGGCAAGATTATTAGTTTTAATGATGCTGTTCGGTGTTAAAATTGGTCAGGACACTGGAGATAACTCTGATATATCAAAACATTGCCATGGAATCTTTTGTGATCAGCTAAGATGGCAAAATTGGTTTCAGTTCAACATCTGTCGAAATATTGTCATTTCTGATACTACAGCTCTCCGTATTGCACTGCAAAGTCAGCCTGGATTTTGTGCTCACATCTCCAGAGTGGAATTCTGAACCCACATCACAGCTAGACACGTAGTGATAAACAAAAAAGTGTGCAGATGTGTTTGTTGTTGCTGCAACTTGATGCCTTTCCAAATCGGTCTAAATAGGGAAAATGGAAATCACGTTGCTGATTTATTTTTCCCATGAAATAATCCGTTCTTGTTTACTGGCCCCAGGCAATGTTAGTGTCAGCTACTCAAACCTAAAAAAAGGAATGAGAAATCAATAACAGCTGTATCAAATTGATAGGGAATACGATGAAAGGGCAGTACTGTAATATGCTGCACAGTTTTTGTAATGTGAGAGATGCTTAGCTGACCACAAATGTCTGAGCAAATCCTATGTTCATCAAATGATCCCTTAAAGCACAACAAACAAAAACCATGGAAAGGATATAGTTCATGGTTTACATCTAGCTGTATTAATGCAAGTTGTAGCTTGCTTGAATCTGGAACTAGGAGTCATAGTTTAAAATAAGGGGTTGCCCATTTAAAATAGAGGTGAGGACATTATTTTCTGGGGGGGGGGGGGTGTTGCAAATTTTTGGAATTACCTTCTTCCATGGTTGCAGAATCATTAAATATTTTAAGGCAGAATTAGATAGATTCTTGATTATCAACGGGAAAGATTATTGGACCTATGTGGAAGTGTAGAGTTGAGAGTAAAATCAGACCAGCCATGATGTTATTGAATGGTACTGCAGGCTTGTAGGACTGAGTGGCACACTCTTGTTTCTTGTTCACACATTTGTAATTGGGAAATGTAGATTATTTCTGGAGGAATTGCAATCAGACTTTCTGACAAACGCAAACAACTTGGATTTTGGAATGCAGGGCAACATTTCAAAATTTACTCATAATATTAAATTTGAGTATGCAGCATAACAACTGGGGAAGGTGATATGAACCAACTGCAACAAGTCACAGACAGGATAGCAGAATTCGCATACAATGGGTAAATGGGATTTAATCTAGAGAAGTACTGGCCAACAAACTGTGTTGGAAAGTAAACGGGCTGGATTTGCATAAACTATCCAAAGCAGGTGAGCACTTCCATTTGCTAAACCATATTGTACTCCGTAGGTTGTTCCAATGTTCCCTTGAGCCACATTCTGTACACAACAGCGCATCTAGCTAGCTTACAGTCATCAAAAATGAGTCCACTGTTGCAGAGGAGGAGACAGCAATGGTGCTGTTGAGCACACCCACTGCAGTCCCAGAAGAAAGACAGAACATTTTCAAGAGGGAGAAGAGATTAGAATATTTTGCCTACTTCTGCTTACATTAAAATCTGGAGGTTACTCAGGACCTTTGGTATGTTAAGCAGCTAGGATCATTATGAAGGAAACGCAGGCCACAACTACTTCCTTCTATTCCTGTACAATGACCTGATTTGGCTTCATTATTTTGCCACTATTCTCCTGTGTTACAACACAGCGGACGTAGTAAGGAGAATTAGCTTCCCTACTCCCATTGATACACGTGGAGACTGGCCACTTGAAAAATTAATGTCAAGTAGGGCTGAAGTGGCAGGCCTTATTTTCACATTGTTTCTGCTTGAATTGGAGTAGAGTAAAAGGGGCAAATCTAGACCCACTGGAGTGGGTACTAGTGCATAGGCAAGATCAGAGTCTGCACTGGTAAGTTCCATCATTGGATAACTTATTGAGACTCACTGGCTAGTCTCAGTCAAGAAGAATGTTCAAGTGGTTGAAGACAATGATTGTTGATACCCACGGAATTTCATACCACTAAGTTGATACCATTAAGAAAGGAGGGAAAAGGAATAAACAAAGAAAAGTTCAGAAAGAAAGGAGTTGAGGGTTTTGCTTTTTCTCCAACACCAGCAAGACCACAGCTTTATATTTACTGGAGAGTAAAAGAACTGATTACATACTCTATTTGTCTTTTATCACGGCTGCCAGTCTTGACTCGCTTGAACACAACTAGAAGCAGGCACAGAGGTGTAAAATGAAGCAAAGAATAATCTTTTCATTTTCTCCTAAGCGGGGTTTTTATGAAAAGTTTAATTTAGGATTGGAAGATTCTCATACAATGCTGTTTGCAAGGATAAAAACATAGAAAAAATTTCAAGTGAGCATAATGAAATTGTCAGGGACCAATGGCATTGTTGATTCCAAACATTGGCCTAATCTGAGTAAATTCTACCATTTATCATCATAAAATGCCTCAAACGTATTGAATGCCTTTGTTTCAATGAGCACCATTTCTGGAAAAAGCCTAATTAAAATTGTAATATCATCACCATATTGCAGCAGTACAGATATAAGACAAAAAGAGTATCTGATAATTTGATAGAGGTATGATATAAAGTATCACTGGTTACCCTAGGCATCGCCTGTAAAAACAAAATTCTTTGTCAAGTGTTTCATATAAAATAGAAGCTTTCTTAATAAACAGGAAACTCTGGAATTGTAATCTTCCAGAAGTATTGCCTAACCTGATGGAAGATCTGTAAGGCACGGCATCAATAAATCACAAAACCAACAAATGCAAAATGAGACATAACTCAATGATTTAGGAATGATAAAAGGAAGGGTAAGAATTGGGAAAGGTGATGGAGATAAATGGGAAGGAAAGCTGTGGCATGTGATAATATATTCAAATATAAATAATTTATTGGATTGGTAAATTTCACAATAACAAAATTTCTCAGCATTTGGGATGTTACCAGCAAGTAATCTGCTTCATTCGCTGTGTTTTTTTGAAAATAAATCAAACTCTAAGATTTTATGGCTGAGCATAAAACAAGTCTACATCTGCTTTTATGATTTTACTAATTAATCATTTTCCTTGTGGTTGACAATTGCTTTGTTGAGAGGTTTTTCATTGATTCCTACACAGATGTTAAGTAATTTTGTAAATTATTGTTATTCTTAAGTCTGATAACAAGAGTCATTAAATTGACGTCAACATTGGCAAGAATTGTTTTTATATAAACAGATTAGCTTCACAATTAACCTTAATAATTGATGCAAATTGTTCCAGTTTCTAATTCAAATTAACCTATTGAACAAAACTATAATTAGAATACATCATAACATGGAATAAAGCATTCCAGTATGTAAAGATCCAATAATATGATTTCACCATCTACTTGGCAATTTAAGACGCCAAATCTCATGGAGTTTTACACAATTAACTATGTTTAAATTACAGGGATTGTCGGTATATAGGCCAACAGTGCAAGCAAATTGTTGGCTTAAATGAAAAGATGAAGAAGTTGTTTGACTTGATTTAGCTGGTGGCGTAAGGCAATATTGCTCTGAGCGGGAAAATACTTACATGTGAAAATGACAGACAAAAGCAAAGGATAGCTGTGCCATCAAGCTCACCCAAAATCATGGTGGACACACATTGCTAACACATGCTCCCTACTCTCACTCAACCCTGTTCCTCCATAGACACATTAACTCTGATAGTTAGTGATAGTGGGAACTGATAGTTAATCTAGGTAGTATATGAAGGGAATAAAGGCAGCTTCCTCCTGTGCTACTTGGTCACAGACATTGGAAGATCCAGATTCAATTCTATATTTCTGTTAAATGAAAAGCTGATCACAGCTAGGCCAGCAATTGTTAGCCAGTAATTTGCCTCAAAGAGAAACAACTAGTCTATCTCTAGTTCTCTCTCTTAATACATCAATTTTGAGCCAATGTCTCCTTAACCCCATAAGTCCTTGTAGCCATATTCATTGCAGTGTTCATTCTTTTCACCATTACAGTCTTTCATCATACCAAAGTAAAAATATAATTATGGGTGAGGAAGATCATCCTAACAACCTTCCTTCTTAATTATTCAAATCATCCTTAACACTGCAATCATGAACCCCCTTTTCATTATGCAATAGTTATATGGATGATAGTATAAGGTAGGGGTGGAGGTTAGATAGACTTAAGGGTTAGGGTAAAAGTTCAGCCGAATTATGATACGTTATACGTTTATTTTGTGTAAAAAATATTCTTTGACACCTATTTGCAAAGTACCTTTGTCTAGTTTGAATCTACACCCTCCTGTTTCACTCCTGCAGTTTAAGTTAAAATAATACTCCAGGTTAATTTTTTCTTTACTTTGAACAACCATATCCAGTCTACACCATTTAAAATACTTGTCCTAAAAGTATGCAGAATATTATTTCAGCCAAGAAACTATAACTATTATCTTCTTGCATCAATTTCAAAAGTTGCTGGTTATGGTGTCAGAGAGGTCTATTTACTTAGGGCAAAAACCACAAGTAACTAAACAGAACTGAAAGTTACTAATATTGTTCAGGCTTTGGGAATCATCTGCACTCAAAGTCATGGCATAGTCCGTGTGACAGGAGGAATGTGGGAATCAGGGGAGTCCTGTGAACTGACAGTCACTGGAAACAGAAAAACTGATAGGATTCTGAGAAACACTGAAAATATAGGCTCCTCAGAGACTCAAAGAACATTATAAAGCAAATCACAGACTAAGACAAACTTGCTTGAGAATCAGCCCTTTCGCTGACAAACTGAGCAGCTCTGAATAATGTGAATTGTAGATTCATTCTTGGCTTCCTGATCCCAGCGATCCCAATGCATTATCTGCCAGCTCCAAAGTCTCAGTGGTCAATGCACTCAATAACAGCTGCCAAAAAAATGAGAGAACCAACCTTTGTCGAAGATTCAGTGAAGACAGTCAAAGGTGAACAGAGAAGCCACTCTCAGAACGAACAAATATTCATTTGTTGCAGAGATTGTAGGAATTGCCAATGCTGGAGAATCTGAGACAACAAGGCATAGAGCTTGATGCCAAGCAGCATCAGAGGAGCAGGAAAGCTGACGTTTCAGGCCTAGACCCTTCTTCAGAAACAAAATATTCATTTGTGACTTGTTTCTGTTGCATCAAATTCTGAAGAGCAGCAACTATATACATTACAAGCAATAAGAGCTGTAGCTTTATAAGGACATCTTTCAGATGTCTCTGAAAATTCTAAAGACAGGTTTTCACAGAGGTTGATCTGAAGCATATAAAAATGTTGGGTGGGACCTGATTTTGGGATTCTGCTTCCATTCATGGTGTCAGCAATGTTTGCCATCATGGGATAACTGTGCAAGTTACAAACCCAAAACCAGTTGATAAATATTCATCAATATAAATGCTTGGCTGAATCCCAAGGCTTACTAATGGATTAACTGCGCAGGCATCTGTTAATTAAGGCTGAGGTATTACAGTTTTTTTTTGTAAATTAATCAATCAATTTGGCCATTGCTGCCCATCCGTAACTGCCCTTGAAAAGGTGTGGTGAGCTGCCTTCTTGAACTGCTGCCATTCGTGTGCTGTAGGCCCTGTCATAGTGCTGTCAGGAAAGGAATCCCGGCATCGTCACCCTGTGACCACGAGAAAAAAGCATTATAGTTCCAAGTCAGGATGGTCTGTGGCAGGACTGGAAACTTGGAAGTGTGACATTCCCATACTGCCCTTGTTCTTCCAAGCGGTAGAGTTAGTTGTGTGAAAGATGCTATCATAGCAGCCTTAGTGACACGCTTTGGGGAGTCAGGAGGTGGGTTACTTGCTGGAATTCTCAGCCTCGGACCTGTTCTAGCAGTCACAGTATGTAAATGGATAGCCCACTTGTTTCTGACCACGATGTTGATGATGGGGATTCAGTGATGGTAAAGCCATTGAACGTCAAGAGGAGATGGTCAGATTCTTTGCCATCAGGTGAGCACAATGCATGTATGTTACTTGCCACTTGTCAGCCTAATTCATGACATTATACAAGTTTTTCTCCTTGTGGACATGGACTGTTTTGTTTTTTTAAAGTGCAGCTGAATATTGTGCAGTCATCAGTAAACATCCCAACCTCTGATCTCATGATGGAGGATGGTCATTAGTGAAGCACCTGGAGATGGTTAGGTCGAGGGCGCTAACTTGAGGAACTCCTGTAGCAAGATTAGCCCACGACTTAATTACAGATCCCCAACTCTTCTACCGCTCCAGGCAAAAAGATTGCGGAGACAAACTTCTACAGAGTTGAGACACATCCTGTTTGAAACTCCCCAACTCATTAGCAAAAAACAGGCGCACATCATTGAGACTTCTCTCATAGCTCAGACTCTTGACAATGAAACTAGTCTGATGGATCTTCTCAAAACTGCCCCAAGCGCTTGAATGTTCCTCTTGCTTTTTGCTATTAATCTGGAGGTGGTAATTAAGGTCTGGCTTGCCAAGAGCACAATAGGTTTGATCATCACCTCTGGTAATTTACATGCTGTGGCTTTGACTGTGTTGTGCAATGTTTTATTAGTTTTGTTGACTGCTACTTTGCAATTAGACATGTTTAAATTTGCATCTATGAAGACTCACGTGTCTCTATAATCTCATCTATATCTGTTTCAACACAACACATCTATTATTTCCTTCCCATGCACAGCACTTCATGTTTGTCTGCATTCATTTTTGTCTGTCTGTAATCTAGCAAGGTAGATACTCAATGGAAATAAAAATTCAAAGCGGTGCAAAATGGACAATTCTGACTTATTATATAATATTGTATAAAGTCAACATAATCCCGTCCTGCCACCTCCAATATTTTACTGCTCACATGGAGATCACCTATTTAAGCCATGAGGGTCACTTGTTGAAATAATAACTTCACAGCCTGTGACCTGCTTATAAATCATTGGTTCATACCCTTAGGGAGTGCTTACATTACGCATACTCAGATAAACAGCAGCAAATGACTCCTATGTTTCAATGACCACAACACTATAAGATATAGGAAATGAATTTTGCCATTTAGCCCATCCAGTCTGCTCCACAACTCGAACATGCCTGCTATGTTTCTCAATCCCATTCTCCTGCCTTCTCCCCTTTAATCCCTTAACTAATCAAGAACCCAGATGCAGTCTCTCAGCCTGATATGGCGGTCTCTCAGTGGCCTGACATGGTGGTCTCTCAGTCTGACGTGGCAGTCTCTCGGCCTGGCGTAAGGATCTCTCGGTAGCCCAGTGTGGTAGTATCTTGGCCCAGAATGGTCGCCTTTCAGCCGAACATGGCAGTCCCAGAGCGGCCCCGCTGTTGCCTCAGAACAGTCTTCTGGTCTCGAGGTGATTCCTCAAAGCACAGTCCCACTGTAACTAAGCATTTAAGAAAGGCTGCAAAGCTGGAACTTTCAGCTTTATTTCTTTATTTGCTACATTACTTAAAACTAAGCAGGTCTGCAATGTGTAACTTTTAACCTTAATTTGTATGTTTTATGCTATACTATAATTACTGCAATGTTCAACTGTTAACTTTGTTCTTTCTTTCTACCTTGACCTCTAAGATTCTGTACCTAGGTACTTGTACCAATGATAACGACATTATATGCTTTTTACTGTACTCTTGTACTTTTGTACTTGTGCACGTGACAATAAAATCAAAATCAAATATCCTGACTTCATCACACTCACTGACTTGGCCTCCACAACCTGCTGAAGAAATTCCTCCTCATCTTAGTTCTAAAGAGTCATCCCCTCAGTCTAAGGCTGTCTGATGTCCTAGTCTCTCCTACTAGCGGAAACATCTCTTCTGCATTCATTCTATCCAGGCCTTTCATTATTCTATCTGTTTCAATAAGGTCCCCCTCAGCCTTCTGAACTCCATCAAGTACAGACCCAGAATATTCAACTGCAGCCTCCCGACTTTCTCAATATTGCCTGTCCCTCCACCTATCTTTGTGTCCTCTTCCAACTTAACAACATTGTTCTCAGTTTCTTTGTCCAGATGTATACCATGAATAGTTGCAGTCCCAACAGTGACCTCTGCAAAACTCTGCCAGTTGATAGCTGTCAACCTGAAAAAGACTTCTTTCCCCTGTTCTCTGCCTTCTGTGAATCAAGCAATTCTCTATCCACGCCAGTACCTTGCCCCTAACACCACGGGCTCTCATTTAGCAGACTCCTGTGTGGCACCTTGTTCAAATGCAACAAGATCTGGGCAATATCTAGGTTTGGGCTGACAAGGGGCAAGTGACATTCACAAATGCCAGACAAATGCCAGACTATGACCATCACAAGTAAGAGACAATCAAATCACCACCCCTTGGCATTGAACAGTGTTACCATCACTGAATCCCTCACTATCAACATCCTGGGGGTTATCATTGACCAGAACTGCAATTAGACTCACCACAAAAACACAGTGGCTACAAGAGCAGGTCCCAGTTTTCATAATCTGTATTATTAGTTGTTCTGGAAATTTTAATGGCCTCTCCAGTTCCCTCCCTCACTTTAAGTAGGATCCTGGTCCCAGATTGGTTCAGGTGGAGCCTATCCCAACAGTGCCGCTCCCTCCTGCCCCAATACAGAAGCCAGTGGTCCATGAAATGGGACTTCCCTTCCTCACACCACTCCTTTAGCCATGTGTTCACATCCCTAATATTATCTCTTGAGCAATTTGTATGTGGTTTGGGTGATAAGCTAGAGAATAATTTTCAGGTCCTGTTTTCTAATTTTGTAAGTGCTGTGCAAGGATTTGCCCACAGTTGTGCACATGGGGAATCAAATTCTTCGTGTGATCTTTAGTGAAACAGGGTTCAAGGGCTGAGGACAACTGTTTTGAGATGTACACAATTCAATTCCCTTTCTAAAGCTATCTATTCAATCTCTATTTTTAGAATTCTCTTATATATTCATCCACCCGTGAAACTATGTTACCTCACTTTCACTGAAAGGAGCAGATAATTACAATGTGGGGAGATTAAGTGAGTTTTCATTACAAACATTGGCAATGAAATTTAGAATTGTCAATGTTGACAATGAACAACACACAATTGTAAACATATTCTATGTAGCTGAGAGAAAATTCTTGTGAATCATCAGGAGCTACAATAAAATAGATTGACAGAAATGCACAAAGAAGTCCACTGTGTTAAGTATTGATTTTATCATCAACCATTATGGTTTGATGCATTTTCCAGCTAGCACTTGCAGCTGACTGAGACAATGTGAGAGTGCAGAAACTAATTGTTGGAGCTTTGTGATGCAGGTGCATCATATCAGCTCTCAAAGTCTCAGTCGCTATGGCTAACTAAATGTGGCTGTCTTTCTTGCTATCATGCAATAAACCTTCTTATTAACTTTGAGCAATGCCTCTTCTGTCTACACAGTGATACCACCAATCACTAGATAGGCCCCAAGACAAAAACTAGAACTAATGGCAGCAAAATACCTCGAACCCAGCAGAAGATGTTGCTGGAGGCGGCAGACATGACAAGGTGTCAAGAATTGTCATCTGGGAAAGTGCCACACAGCTCACAACAGGTCGGGGAGGAGCTTTGGGAGTACATAGATTATTATCCTTAGGCTCCATCTAAGCAACGGTGTAAAAATGAGGCCTTTGGGAATAAGGAGCAACAGCTTGTACAGGAGGAGTACAGCGCTGGGTTTTCAGAAGTGAGACAAGGGACACAAAAGAGAAAGGTACATGACCCTGAGCACAGCATTCAAGGCAGATTCAAAACTATCTGGAAATGACTGAGAACGAATGCTGAAGTGGCCCTTCAGAGTGCCAATCTCTGTGGAATCTCATAGGTAGTTACACACTGGTGCATCAGCCAGATGACAGATGCTGTCTTTGTCAAATCTGAGCAAAACATCAGATTGACAACTGATGGGCCATCACAGGCTCAGAGAACATTGGGCCTGGTGCATAGACAAGTTGGTCAGTGCCTTGCTGTATCCTCCTGAAGGGGCCTTGGTCACGGTGATGGCCTGTCACAATCTCCAGAGCACAGCCACCCACAGAGGTGCGAACCTTGAGAATAGTCAGGCTTTGGAAGGTGACAGCTCATCAGTTGAAGGAGCAGGAGGCAAGAGAAGAAGACGAATTGAAGAAAGAGGGAAATGATGCTGAACAGAGAGGTGCCCTACTGCATGAACAGGTGGCCTCATCCAGCCAGCCTCTAGGAAGATGACCTCTTTTTCCTCATTGGTTCCAGACCTCCAACTTCTTTGTGAAATCCTGCTTCCTTATGACACCGGAGAAGGCTTTGGCACAAACATTTTATTCCATGACATCCAGATCAGTGATGGCTGCATTAGGTAACAAGATGAGTCGCCTACTTGATCTGACCCACTTCCACTCCTGTCCCCACTGGTCATAATCAGGGAGAAAACTGCATTTATTCCAGGGCTCCATGCCATTTAAATATGACCTTCAATCAGCTGCCCAACAGAGGCTGGTTTCCGACACAAACACAAACTTGTAATGACAAGTTCAAAACTGCTTTTTTCACAAATTTATACTTCAAGTTAAAAGTGTAGCTCCTAGATGCTACTAACCACAATTATGAATCAATTTCCTTGACATAATTTAAGGAGCAATAATCTGCAGACTCTAGTAAATGTTACTGAAGACAGGATTCATAAAATTCACTAAATAAATGATCAGAAATCAGTAGAAAAAAACCCATAAAATCAGTACTGCCCAAGAAAAACAAATAATATTTTGGAGACAGTAGGAACTGCAGATGCTGGAGAATCTGAGTTAACAAGGTGTAGAGCTGGATGAACACAGCAGGCCCAGCTGCATCAGAGGATTAGGAAGGCTGATGTTTTGGGACATTTCGGATTTTTGAAGAAGGGTCTAGGCCCGAAACGTCAGCCTTCCTGCTCCTCTGATGCTGCTTGGCCTGCTGTGTTCATCCAGCTCTACACTTTGTGATCTCAAATAATATTTTGTACTGTTTCCAAACATAGTCAATACATGAATGGTGAGGATTATAATAGATAGTCAGTAACCAATCCATGTAGAATTTATTTACAGGAGGTCTTGCATCACCTGGATTTGGACAAGGAGAGGTTTAATTGGATGTTATCTGTGTAAAATTTAATGGATCATAATACAGTGGATTAGAGAAGCCTATTAATAATCATTCAATATCTAAAAGGTGTGTATTCAAAGTCACTGAAAGCTACCATACAAATGTAGCAAACACCATGAAGGGAAATGGAATTCTGGTGCTAAGCCTTACGCTTTTTGGACAGTTGTGTTGAGATTCTTTTGAGGATTATTCGCTGTGAGGCCTTGAGGGTTTTCTCACATCTTACCAAACTTCACCTCATTAACTACTTCTCCTGCCCCCATAGTGCCCCTAACATTTAGACCGATTTATTTATGTGTCACATGTACCAAGTGTAGGAATACGTAAGTACAGCGAAAATGCAGTCGCCATTCACTGGTGCACACATGGTTATAAGAACCAGAATTCAAAGATTTTACAGAGCCAAAAGGTAAAGAAAGAAAAAGAAAAGTCCAGATCTCAGAATGCCATCTTCACATTGGCACAGGCACTGCTTCCAGTCAGTACAACACCCAGGAGGCTGCCGCCATGCGAAAGGCCTACTCTCGCCACCGACTGCCAGTGCCTCACCGCCCACTCTCACCACCTCTGCCTCACCGGCCCCAATCTCACCGCCACTGCCTCGCCGACCCCGATCTCACCGCCACTGCCTCACCAGCCCCGCTCTCACCACCGCTGCCTCACCAGCCCCGATCTCACCACCACTGCCTCACCATCCCCGCTCTCACCGCCGCTGCCTCACCAGCCCCAATCTCACCACCACTGCCTCAACAGCCCCGCTCTCTGCCTCACCAGCCCCGCTCTCACCGCCACTGCCTCGCCAGCCCCGCTCTCACCACCGCTGCCTCGCCAGCCCCGCTCTCACCACCGCTGCCTCACCAGCCCCGCTCTCACCACCGCTGCCTCACCAGCCCCGCTCTCTGCCTCACCAGCCCTGTTCTCACCACCGGTGCCTCACCAACCCCGCTCTCTGCCTCACCAGCCCCGCTGTCTGCCTCACCAGCCCCGCTCTCACCACCGCTGCCTCGCCAGCCCCGCTCTCTGCCTCACCAGCCCTGCTCTCACCACCGCTGCCTCACCAGCCCCGATCTCACCACCACTGCCTCACCAGCCCCGCTGTCTGCCTCACCAGCCCCACTCTCACCACCGCTGCCTCGCCAGCCCCGCTCTCTGCCTCACCAGCCCTGCTCTCACCACCGCTGCCTCACCAGCCCCGCTCTCACCGCCACTGCCTCACCAGCCCCGCTCTCACCACCGCTGCCTCACCAGCCCCGATCTCACCACCACTGCCTCAACAGCCCCGCTCTCTGCCTCACCAGCTCCGCTCTCACCGCCACTGCCTCACCAGCCCCGCTCTCACCACCGCTGCCTCACCAGCCCCGATCTCACCACCACTGCCTCAACAGCCCCGCTCTCTGCCTCACCAGCTCCGCTCTCACTGCCGCTGCCTCACCAGCCCCGCTCTCACCGCTGCTGCCTCACCAGCCCCGCTCTCTGCCTCACCAGCCCCGCTCTCACCGCCACTGCCTCGCCAGCCCCGCTCTCACCACCGCTGCCTCACCAGCCCCGCTCTCACCACCACTGCCTCACCAGCCCCAATCTCACCACTGCTGCCTCACCAGCCCCGCTCTCACCACCGCTGCCTCACCAGCCCCGATCTCACCACCGCTGCCTCACCAGCCCCGCTCTCACCACCGCTGCCTCACCAGCCCCGCTCTCTGCCTCACCAGCCCCGCTCTCACCACCGCTGCCTCACCAGCCCCGCTCTCACCACCACTGCCTCACCAGCCCCAATCTCACCACCGCTGCCTCACCAGCCCCGCTCTCACCACCGCTGCCTCACCAGCCCCGCTCTCACCACCGCTGCCTCACCAGCCCCGATCTCACCACCGCTGCCTCACCAGCCCCGCTCTCACCACCGCTGCCTCACCAGCCCCGATCTCACCACCGCTGCCTCACCAGCCCCGATCTCACCACCGCTGCCTCACCAGCCCCGATCTCACCACCGCTGCCTCACCAGCCCCGATCTCACCACTGCTGCCTCACCAGCCCCGCTCTCACCGTCACTGCCTCACCAGCCCCATTCACACTGAGTGGGTCCCCCTGAACAACGGCTATCTCTCTTGATTTGACTGAGGCCTGCTGACAAACATGACGAACTTCCAGTTTATGTATCTGCACTAAATGGCACAGCAAAACAGAAGCAATTTGTCCCTGACTGAGGGGCCAAAGCAAGACAATGCTAGGCAGGGATCCTGTCAGAGTCTAGGTAGGCTCTGCGTGAGTTAACACTCTGTCAGCAAGCAAAGAACTAGGAGATGCATCCAGTACATGAACTGGGTGCATATTCCTGAGCGTACAGCACACTTGCTGCAGCATTACAATGACAATTGCTGGTGCAGCCTAAGGTACAGCACTGAAGTGAAGAAACCTCCTGCATTTAATTCAGGCAGGTATAATGAGGGTTCTTAGAGACTGGTACATTCTCAGATACCAATGTTCACATATGTTGGGTGTGTGTGGTCGATGCCATTCAGTATGTCCTGAGATTTTGATGTCTGGTGCCCAACATGGAGGTCCTTCAGAGCACATAGGATGAACTGTAGTTGCCAGGAAGCTTCTTTGACTTCCATGTCAAGATTTTTTGATGTATACCTTGTTGGCTAAGGTAGCAAGCTGAATATTAATGCGGCAAGCTAGGCCATTAACAAGGCATTTAACAAGCAATAATTACTCCTTGATCAGCAATTCACTGCTGCCTAGCAAGAAACTCACTTTGACACTTGTCAAAAGCGTAAAAGTTGGAATAAGATGATCTGACATTGAGATAGACCCACCAAATTTCTCACACCATTCTGCAACAAATCTCAACATAGCCCACATCACTTTAAGATACTGTCCTTGGGCTTTATTCCAGGAGAACTTGAGTACAGCAATAAAGAAATCTCGCATCTGGAGTAATTTTGTACATGTTTGGTTTCCTTGCCCAAAGAAGGATATACTGGTTATAAAGGGAGAGTAATGGAGGTTCACCAGACTACTACCTATGAAGACAGATTGAGGAGACTGGGCCAATATCCTCCAGAGTTTAGAAGAATGACAAGTGATCTCATTGAAACATATAAAATTCTTACAGGACTCAACAGAACATATGTAGAAAAGATGTTTCTTCAGTCTGGCAATCTACTACCAGGGGATGAGGAGGAATTCTTTGTCAGAGGGTGCTGAATCTTTGGAATTCTCTACTCCAGTAAATAAAAATATTCAAAACTGATTTCATAGATTTCTAGGCATTAGGCTCATTATGTAATATGGGGATAATCTGGGATCAAGGTAGAAAATCAACTACAATCTACTTGTATCATGGGGTAGACTCACGGGGCTAAATATCCTATTATTGTCCCTATTTCCTACATTCTTATCTGTCTTTATACTTTGTATAAAAATCTGTTGTTCATGAAAACATTGAACAAGTTTCAAGGCCCTGCCTGTTCTGAGTAAAGGTAATGATGAATTTATGAAAAGGATATACATGTGGAGTAATATGAGAGAAGGATGACAGGTGCTAAACAAGCAAACAAAACACACATGAAATACCGAATGATAACATACCGGTCTTTGGATCAATAGCAAAGAATCCTCGTGGGCTTTCGTTAGTGATTCTGTAGGTCAGCAGACCCTGTGAACTGGAATCAGGATCATCAGCATCAATACGAAGAACAGACACATCTTTTGGAGAGTTTTCAATAACTGAGGCATAGTAAACTGGTGCTGTGGTCTGAGGAGGATTGTCATTGACATCTAAAATTTTGATGAAGACTTCAGTTGAAGTTACCAGAGGAGTGGCACCTAAATCCGTAGCAAGAACCGTTAGCCAATAGTGGGGACATCTTTCACGATCAAGGAGCTCTACTGTCTGTATTATTCCTGTAATCAAAAGAAAATTATACTAATTGCTGATTTACTGTTTTATCTTACGACTTAATAACTACTGTTACTTAAAGAACCAACTCAGGCTTTATGTAATATACAGGCCAATTGTTGAGTCATTTTAAAGTAACTTGCTGGGTAAGAATTCCCTGGAGTTTAGGTTTCAACATTGGTTCATCTCATCTTGTCACTATCTTTATATTACTCCAGAGACTATACAGTATGAGCTTTGTCACTAAGGATAAAAAAACTTAGAGTGCTACCATGAAATTCACGAGCCTTGTTATTACAGAGCAAGGCAATCAATGGGTAAGCATTACAAAGATGGCAAGTGTGCAAGGATACTGCTTTGAGCAACTGTGTATTTCTGCTGAGTCCCTCAAGTAATTGGTTTCAGTTCTTGCACAGAATGCCCATGTAAGTCAGATCAGGACAGAATTGGCAGAGATAGATTTGTGCCAGAACTAGTTTTGTGTCATCTTTTCAAAGCAATGTCATTTTTTTGAACTGAAGGAAAATTATTGGTGTATCTACAAAATTGTTTATGCAGTTGAAGATAGAGAGTAGTGACAACAGTACACTCAAATTCGGATAAAATGAACCAGTGAAATCATGTAGGATTCTATCTTGAGGCTGCAGTTAGTCATGATCTTTAGTATTACTTTAAATAATACAGTAAAGTGTTATCTTTCCAAACTTTTGACAACAAGGAAGAGGCTGAATAGGTTGGGGCTATTTCCCTTGAAGCATTAGAGGCTGAGGTGGACCTTATAAAGGTTTGTAAGATAATAAGGGGCATAGACAGGGTAAATTGACAAAGTCTTTTCCCTGGGTTGGGGGGAATGCAAAACTAAAGGGCATGGACTTAAGGTAGGAGGAGGAAGATTTAAAAGAGACCTATGAGGCAACTTTTTCACACAGAGGGTGATACATTTATGGAATGAGTTGCTAGGGGAAGTGGTGGAGGCTGGTACAATTGCAACATTTAAAAGGCATCTGAATGGGTATATGAAAGGAAGGGTTTAGAGGGATATGGGCCAAATGTGAGGAAACAGGGCCAAATTTATTTAGGATATTGGTCAGCATGGACAAGTTGGGCCAAATGGTCTGTTTCTGTGCTGTATATTTCCATGACTCTACGACTCTAATGCACACAAATCGCTAGAACTTAGTAATCCAGTGAAAAACATATAGCCAAAAAAGCTAATGGATTGTTGGCTTTCATAACTAGAGAACAGTACAATTGCAAGAAATCAGAAGGAAAGACAAGTTCATCTTGGAAGAAATGCACCAGATTGTTATCCAAGTCTCTAAATATTAGATTATAAAGAATTTGACACAAATTAGGATTTTATTCTCTGTAACATCAAAGATTGAGTAATTTGATGAATATTTTATTCTGTTTTGAAACAAACTCTTAGGATAGATAGTGGGAAACTTTTCAACTGACTGGACAGAAAGGAACATAACATTAAAATCAGAGTCTGAGCTCTGAGGAGCGATATCAGGAAATACTTCTTCACAAAAAGGGTGGTATTGAAAATCTATCCATACCTACATTCAGAACCAAACAGATTTCTTACATTGCCAGATCGTGGCGCTTACTTACCTTTTTAGATAGTAATGCAATTTTCATTAAAACATACTTAGTAAATTTGCAATTTCTACTGTTCAATTATTCCTATGGTTTGAACATAGAACATAGAAAAGTACAGCACACTACAGGTCCTTCGGTCCACGATGTTGTGCTGTGGAATAATCCTAATCCAAAAATAAAATAACCTAACCTACATTCCCTTCAATTCATGTGCATGTCCAGCAGTCGCTTAAATGTCACTAATGACTCCGCTTCCACGACCACCACTGGTAAACTATTCCATGCGCTCACAACTCTCTGGGTGAAGAACCTCCTCCCTCTGACGTCTCCTCTATACCTTCCTCCTAACACCTTAAAACTATGACCCCTCGTGGCAGTCAGTCCTGCCCTGGGGAAAAGTCTCTGGCTATCGACTCTATCCATGCCTCTCATTACCTAGTACACCTCGATCAGGTCACCTCTCTTCCTCCTTCTCTCCAGAGAGAAAAGTCCGAGCTCAGTCAACCTCTCATTGTAAGACAAGCCCTCCAGTCCGGGCAGCATCCTGGTAAACCTCCTTTGCACCCTCTCCAAAGCCTCCACATCTTTCCTATAATAGCGTGACCAGAACTGAACACAATATTCCAAGTGTGGTTTGAGGGCAACATTCCTACTGGCCAGAAGGCAGTGATGATTATGGCCCAAATATTGTTTTATATAAGGATATTGTTGCAAAAGGAAATTGGGTGAAATATTGACAGAAATTAGTTGGGTTTTTGGGAGGCAGCAGGAGAATAAAACCTATTCAATTGCTTTGTGGACAGCCAGCACCTTCCTTAATGAGCTGAATAGCCTCCTTTCATTCTAGTTTGTTACAGGGGATTGCCTTGTACAGTGCTGTTATATTTTGGATGAAATGATTTAAAGAGGCTCAGTTTTCATTCAAAAGCACTTAATGTTCACATTTTTCGAGAGTTGTGTGAAATCAAAACAATATGACACTCATCCAAATGTCAGTTCATGTCCTTACCTGTTTTTTCATTAATGGTGAAGACTTCAAGACCAGATCCCCCCTTGATTGAATATCGAATTGCACCATCTGCTCCTTCATCTTCATCCTGAGCAGTGACTGTGATCACCGAGGTTCCCACAGGCACTCCTTCACTGACAGAGCTTTTGAACACAAAGGAGGAGAAGTGGGGTTGATGCAGGTTTTCATTGACATCAGTCACTGCGATTTCCACATAACAAGTGGAGCTCAGGGAGTATGGTTTTCCATCATCAACAGCATGAGCTGTTAGATTATAAATATTCCGACTTTCAAAGTCTAATGGTTTATTCGTACGGATTGCTCCTGCTTGCCTGTCAATCCTGAATGCATTTTCTCCTGTTGTAATTAGGCTGTAGTACACTTCCCCTCCTGCTCCTAGATCTGGATCATAGGCGTCAAGCCACACTATGACAGTTCCAACTGGAATGTCTTCAGGAACTCTCACTCTGTAGGAGGGTGGGACAAACTGAGGTGGATTATCATTTACATCTTCTAACACTATTGTCAGATCAACAATTGAGAATAGCTGGGGCTCTCGTTGAGGCTGATCACGGGCTTCGATTCTCAAAATATGTATTGGCTGCAGCTCTCGATCTAATTTGCCAGTGACATATACTATACCTGAAGTTTTGTCAATTGAAAATGTTTTGGTATCAGTCAATAGTGAATATCTTATTTCTGCATTTTCTCCCAGATCTTTATCTTTCGCCTTCACCTGGACTATTGAAGCTCCAATCTCCACATTTTCAGGTAGTTTTGCTGAGTAGATATCCTGCAAGAATACTGGTCTATTATCATTTGCATCTAACACATGCACAGTCAACAGCCTCCAAGAGAATTTCTGAGGTTTTCCAAGATCATAAACTGTAATGTTTAAAGTATAAAGTTTTGTTATTTCATAATCTAAGGGTAGCGCAACTTTCAGCTCACCAGTCTCCATCTCTACAACAAAGCAGCTGTCTTCATTCCCATCTGAGATCACGTAGAGCAATTTGCCATTGAAACCAGAGTCGGGATCAATGGCATGAATATTCAAGATGGTTGAGTTCACTGGAATGTTCTCAATTACGTCAATGGAGCTTGGAAAATGAACATCAAATTGTGGAGAGTGGGCATTGACAATGTGGCTGTACGAAAATGAGTCTTCTTCATGGGGCTGATGATGTGGTTTAACAGAAAGCAAAAGGGTCTCTGCTAGCTTTTTAATTGCTCCAGTGTCTTTGCAATGCATACTGACCATATTCATGCTATCTGTAATGGTGAGATTAACATCCATAGTGGATGCATAGTTCTTTCCATCTGTGGCTGTGATTTTAAGATTGAAAGCCAAGACTTGATTGGCAGGACTGTTAAAAAAGGAGTGCTTCAAAGTTAGTGTACCAGAAATTGGGTTGAGATCAAAGGAATCCAGTTCATTACCAGATAAAATCTTGTATCTGATCCCTTGTAGCTCATCTGCATCTACGGCTGAGATGGTGGTAATGAGGTGACCAACGGTGAGATTCCTTGATACATTGCCATGGCAATTGTTCTTCTCAAACAGTGGTTCATTGTCATTCAGATTCTTCAAGTAAATTGTAACTGGGACTTCCACTTCATAGCGATAGGGTGATCCCCAGTCTGAGGCCCAAACTCGTAGGTGGTACACTCGCTGCATGAGCTCATAATCCAGCTTGTCAGATGTCATGATGGTTCCTGTAAATGGATGAATACTGAAGGGGATAGGAGTTATGTTGGCAATGCTGTATGTCACAAAGCCATTTTCACCTTGGTCTTTGTCCGTTGCATTGACCGTTAAGATACTTGTTCCAATTTCAGCATTTTCATCAATACTCCCTTGGTATGAAGATGCTCTGAACTCTGGAGCATTATTATTGGTATCAATGAGATCAATAACGATATTGGTTGAGATTTGGCCAATACTGGTCTTTACTTTCAATTCAAAATGTGATTGGTCCAAGTAAGCCATTGCAGTAGCAGTGGTAATGAGACCAGTTTGAGGATTTATTCTAAATTTTGCACTGACATGATTATGTTCCAAAGAATATGCCTGATTTGGAAGTTTAGGTTGAGATTTTACCATTACAACAGGACTATTTGGTGGTACATACTCATACAATCTAACCTTATAAAGATCTTGTTCAAACCTCAAGGTTTCAGACCACTTTGCTGGTACATGAATGACTTTTATTGGTGAATAGTTAGTCGGGTTGCTCTTATCTTTGGCTTGCAGAGACAAGTTATAGCCAAGGGAATTGTTAGCCCAGTTTGACTCTCTGATGTATATTAGTTTGAACTCCCTACTGCCTTGGTAGAATGGTGCAACACTGAAATGGTGTGTGGAATCGCCATGCACAATGTCAATAGCATCTACTCCTTCCTCTGCTGTGATGATGGCATATGTTGCATTGTAATCAGTTCCAGGACGGGTGAAACATATTGACAGAATTCCTGGCACTTTTATGCTAGCCGGTTTCACACTGACAGACAGTTTTGCCACACTGCCAACTCCATTGCCTCCAGAAAGCTTCATCATGCGATCCACTGCCAAGATTTCCAGGTTATATTGGTTTAGGGTTGTATAATTCAGGCTTTGTGCCAGTATGACAACACCATTACTGGGATGAATGGCAAACACGTCAGTCCTGTCTTTGAAAGCATAATAAAATGCCGCATTGCTTCCGATGTCAGCATCTGTTGCAGAGACTCTGGCCACACTGGATCTCATTGGTATATCCTCAGTTATGGAAGCACGGTATGACAGTGATGAAAACAGAGGTCGCAAGTCATTTTTATCCAGGATCTGAATCATGACCTTGGTCCATACACCATGTTGGAATGTTCTGTCAGATGCCTGAACTGTCAGCAGATAATGATCCTTTATTTCTCTGTTCAAAACTGCCATGTTGGAACTTCTAGTCCTTATGCGTAAAAAGCAGAAGTCACCCACCACGTATTCCTCTGCTTTGAACACATTCAGGTTGTCTCCAGAAACAATTTTGTACTTGATGTTCTCAGTAAGCTCTGTGATCCAAATACCCATTTTTACACTGCTCTCGATATAGGTCTTAGGGGAGGAGTTTTCATAGATGGTCGCATTGTAAACATGGTGGGTAAATTGGAATAGTGAGGTGTGTGGTTTCTCTAGAGTCTCTTCTGAAATGCCAATCATTACCAAAACTGCTACAAGTGGTAAACGTTTGGCTGCCATGGTTCATTGCATTGGCTTTCTTCTTGTAATCTGTGAGAAGAACATTGAAAGTGATTAGCTGCCACAACGACCATAGGATCTCAATAATACAAAACCAATATATGTAAAAACAAAACTCTGCACTCCTATTTTAAATTTCAAGGCTTGTCTTCAACTCTAGTTGAATCTGGACATCTTGGTATGTTAGTGTCATTGAGGCTTCCTACTATTCAGTCTTAGGAAATCCATCAAGTGTATACGTGGTTGTAATCAGCATCAAGGAATCACAATGTTGATGTCCTTTTCAGCTCAAGGAAATCAACAGCTAATTTTCAGCAAAATTCAACCTGTGCAATGGTGCACAGAAGCTCATTTGGCCCATCACATCCATGCCAGCCCCCTGAAGGAGCATTTTACATGAAGCAGCTCACGTCTTCCCCTGGTGGCCCTGCGCACACTTCCTTTTCAGATAATAATCCAATTCCCTCTTGAATGCTGACTGAAACTGTCTCTACCACAAACTCGCAGCATATTCCAGATCATAAACTGAAAATTTTTTTTTCCTCCTGACCCCATTGTTTCTTTACCAATTCATTTTAAATCTGTGCCTTCCAATTCTCAAGCTTTCTCACAAACGAGAACAATTTCTCTGTCAAGATCTCACAGGATTTTGAATATCTCTATTAAATTTACTGTCAACTTTTTTTTGAGAAGAGCAGTTCCAGCTGCTCTGATCTACCTGCATAACTGAAGTTCCTCATCCTTGGAACTATTCTCATGAAAATTTTATGCACTCTTTGTTCACATTCCAACTGACAAGTTATTTAAGCAGTGCATTTAAGAACTAAGGCTGCCCCGTGTTTTCCCGTGGTCTGCAATTAGTTGATTCCTTACAATTGCAGTCTACAGATTTTAGAGTGTAGGAGAGTCAAGGATAATTTCAAAATTTGTTGTTGCAAGTGCCAGGGCAGGATTAGGCACTCACATTTCACAGAGTCTACTTAGGGATGAGCTTTTAAGCAGATAAGGGTGTAATGAAAATTTTATAAAATTAAGTCTAGAACTGGAAAGTAAAATCTCCAAAAAAGTTAGAAATGCAGAATCGTTCTATTCTTTGGCTGGTCAGTAGTAATGCCCAAAGAAGGGATGTCCAGAAGAGGCAGTGCAGACTCTGGTAGGAGTTTTGCCCCTGGGCCCACACTATAATATAATCGGTGAGCTGCTATCACAATATGTGCTCCTTAATAAGCAGCTAGCTGACCTGGAGATGGGAAATCCTGCAGGATGGTCATTTGTGAATAAACCTGTGGCAATACCTGGTTAAGTTGAGCATCATGGATATAATGAACCAAAGCACTGGGACCGCATGTATCATGCGTGAGGAGCCAACTGCAGCAAATATATTTAAAAGATTTGAAGGCACAACATCCACTGCTACATCTCCCAATTGTCTTTCAGCCCACTGTTAGCACTCCCTGGTAACTGCTGAGGTGTCACTGTAGGAAATGGGTGCCTCCTAAAATTGTAGTTATCGGGCTTAACTGCAACATTTGACGCTGATTTGCAAATCCGTAGGAGGCTGATAGGATTTCCAGTCATCAGTCTACAAGCCCACCCGAAAATCCTGATGAGCACCATGCAGTGAATAGGTTAGTCTTAGTGCACACCATTTAATTAGCAAGGCCCCTGAAGGAGCACTTTACATGAAGCAGCTTACCTGTCTTCTGCCATTGGCCTTGCATGTTTAATAAAACGGATTGAAATTCCACCCTTGGGTGACTGTCTGTGTGGAGTCAGTACATTCGCCCTGTGTCTATGTGCGTTTCCTCTGGGCAATCCGGTTTCCTCCCACAGTCCAAAGATGTGCTGATTAGGTGGATCGGCCATGCCAAATTTCCCATAGTGCCCAGGGATGTTTAGGTAAGGTCGGTTAGACATGGGAAAATGCAGGGGTAGGGGAATGGGTCTGGGTGGGATGCTTTTTGGAGGGGTGGAGGGGGCTTGTTGGGCCTAATGGCCTGTTTCCACATTGTAGGAATTCTATGATTCTATGAATTCTGGTTTTGCATTCTCCTCTCATTGACCCCAGTTTTGCTCGGGCTTCTTGATGCCACACTCAGTCAGATATGTTTTGATGTTAAGGGCTGTAAGCCTTACTTTCTGTCTTGAATTCAGCTCTTCAGTCTATATTTGGACGAAGATTGTAATGAGATCAGGAACTGAGTGACCCTGGTAAAGCCCAGACTGAGCATCAGTGAGCATGTCATTTTTGAGTAGTGCCATTTGGTAGCACGGTTGATGACACCTTCTATCACTTTGATGTTGACTGAGAGTCAAATCATGGGCCAGTAATTGGCATTGGCTTTTCCTGCTTTGTGTGTACAGGATATACCAGGACAACTTTCCACATTTTCAATTGGCTACTAATGCTGCAACAGTTCTGGATAGCTTAACTAAAGAATTGACTAATTCTGAATCAAAAGTCTTCATTGCTATTACTGAAAGGTTGACAGTGTATTCAGCCAATTCATGATTTAACATAGATTGAAACAAATTGAGTAGAGTGCGGCATCTGTGAGGCTGGTGACCTCAGGAGGAGACCACCACTCATCCACTCAACATTAACGGCTGAAGAAGATTGCAAATGCTTTAGCTTGGTCTCTTTGCACTACTATAATGGGCTCCCCCATCATTGAGGATGGGAATATTGTGGAACCTCCTCCTCCACTGACTGTTTAATTCTCCACCACCATTCAGGGCTGGATGTGACGGGGCTGCAAAGATTAGATCTGCTTAATTCATTTTGCATTGCTTAGTTTTGACTACTGCATGTTGCTTACAATGATTGGAATGCAAGTAGCCCAGTGTTGCAGCTTAACATTGTAGCGTAACCAGGTTGACACCTCATCTCTAAAACTAATCTGACCACATATAATCAGAAGTGGAATGCAATAAATATGTTCTAAGCACTCTTCAAAATTTCAGGACATCTAATTTAAAGATGGCCAATCATCTAAGATGGAATTGGATGGCTATTAATTCCTGAAAATTATTTACCATTCTAATAAATCTTATTTATGAAACTCCCTTTGTTGCAGGGAGGGATCTATCACTTGCTTCGTTCCTTATAGGGCCTGGGTACACGTTGCAACCCAGCTCTCCTTCAGTTATAATTATGGCCAGCCTATGTTTCTTAGTCATGGCCTTCATGGCTGTACAACATTACCAGGGGTGGAAATCAGCTTTGCTTTAATGTTTTTCTGACCAACAAGAAATCCACACGTGATCAAAAACCAGCATTACCCCAGATGAAGAAAAACCTTATTAAATTGGGACAGGGCTTTGAAATAGGATAGCTGGTTCCAGGTGTCTCAAATACCAAGATGATTATTTAGTTGTCTGAAGATTCCAGATGTGAAGGTTCTTGTGATATAGTGGTAATGTCCCTGTCTCTGAGCCAAAAGACCCACTTTCAGTCCCACTTGCTCCAGGGGTGTGTCATAACATATCTGAAAAGGTTGGCTAAAAATACCAAGATTCCAGATATAAGCACCTATCTGTGTTGCTGTAGGTAGTCACTGGGTAGTTTTGGCATCCAGACCTCTGAGCTGCAAGGTCTAGGTTCATGTCCCTGTTGTGCTGGAGATGTGTTGTAATGTATCCAAACAGGTTAATTTTGAAACTACATCTGCAACTTCATTAAAATACCTCCATGCTTATTGGGGTACACTGCAATCAGTCTCACCATTGCTGGGTGAAAGACAGAAACTGCACTTCAGATGTCCTTTGGCTACAAAGCATTTTGAGGTTATAAGAGGTACTTTCAAAATGTGAGCTTTTTGCTTCATGTAGCTGAATGCAGTTTTTTGCTTGATGGTGATGTCCACTACAATTATGTGACCTGTCAGCACTCACACACAGTGAGATGGTGGTGTAATGATACTGTCTCTGGATGCATTATTTATTGTTAAATTGTTTTAAACTTATTATTAAATTAATAAGTTCCAGTCACCAAAGCGGACCAGGCCTTCCACTGAAATATTCAACCAATATAACTTAGCCTCACCTGTTTCAGCCATGATTGAATGACAGTGCAGACTCGATGGGCAGAATGGGCTAATTTCAGTTCCAGTGTCTTATGTCTTTTAGCCTTATGGTTTCAGTAAAAAAATTCAAATTTCTGTACAATATAAGTTAATGGGCTGAATTTTGTACAATGACAGGAATTTTAAAGTGAGACTGGGTGAGGATTGCAGGTTAAAATCATCGGCTTTACATGCTAAATTCATTGAAAAAAATGTGCACTTCATTCTGGAGAGTCTGGCATTTTGTGACAAGGAGTGTTCTGCCCTAAGAGGGGGTACTGCACATAGAGACTGCTGGAATGCTGCAGACTACCTCAAGGCTTAAAAAAATAGTGGAATAACAAGCGATTAATAACTGCACATGATCTAAAAATCCGATATTTCATTTTGAAAGATGTCACGTTATTTCTATCAGCACTAAACAAAACTAACGTTACATGTAAACTATGCAGGACAGCTGATATAAGGTTGCTTAAAATAGTATGATATAGACATACCAGATTAAAGAGAAAAGAGGATTTCTCTGGGGAAAGAGCATCGTCGTGATGCCAATGTACAGTAGCATTTCAAAAAGGAGAGAAATCCAACACTTTTACTAAATTTTGCTTTAAAGTGTTTATGTCACTTTTCAAGCTCTGCAAATCTAACTACAGGGATATAGCCTGGTGGATCACATGCCGTTGTAAACTTCAGTCTTTACTACACATTGAATTTCAAGAAATGTGTCTGAAGATCTAATGCCTGTATACGCCTGTGTTTTTGGTGAGCAGGTCCTTAGATAGTTGCTGTATTATTAAGCATTGGCTGAATATTATGTTTTAATCCATTTGACATGTCAGTCTAATGTGGTGATGGGTTAGTAATGTGTGGAATTTACTTTCCATCAGAAATTATGGTTGTTGAATTCATTCAAGGCTGCACTATACCTTGGATGAACGAGGTAGTCAATGCTATGGGTGCTGACTGGAAAGCGGGTTTGAGACCACAATCACATCAGCCATGATTTTATTGAATGATTGACGCTGGAGGTTCCAAGTGCTCATCAATTTACTCCTAAGAATTCCTATGTCCCTCCATTTTTTCCAAGCAAAGTGCTTTAGGTGATTGCCTGAAGTACAACCAGGAAGTCTGTGCTGCAGAGATGAGGAAGAAGATTTGGAGTCAGAGAAGATGTTCTGGGAAAGACGTATGGCAGACAGGCTACAGGTAGTGACTAACTCTCCGCGGAGGGAGGGAATGGAAGAGAATGGAATATATCGGAAACTTTATTGGCTTGCTTTTGCTAACCTGTGGAAGGAATAAGCCTGTGCGTACATGCTTAAAAGTGCACATTTTTTTGTTGATTTGATTAATAGGAAGATAAAATATCTCACTCGTTCATTGCCTTTTCTGTCTGAAACTTTCTCATCAGGACCTGAAAGAAGACTGAAGTGTAACCACCTCCTCAATGTGAAAGAATTGGATATCTCTGAACGAGATAGCTGCCAGTTCGCTTTGCTTAATAACAATAACAAAAAAATTAATATCTGATAAGTTTCAACTCATAGGTTGAACAATACATAACACATCTACAGCACATATTTTTTGTTCATGTTTTTGCATGAGATATGGACATTGCTGACTGGTCGGTAATTATTGTCCATCGATAGCTGTCCCTGACAAGATGATGGTAAGCCACCTTCCCAAGCCTCTTGTCGATTGTATGATGTAGAGATATCTAAAGTGCTGTTAGGGAAGGAACTCCAGGATTTAGACCAAGTGACAGTGAAGGAATTATGACATAGTTCTAAATAGAGTGATGGATTATAGAGGTAGACAGCATGGAAACAAACCCTTCAGTCCAACTCGTCCACGTTGACTAGATATCCTAAATTAATCTCGTCCCTTTTGGCCCATATCTCTCTAAACCTTTCCTATTCATATGCCCATCATGATACCTTTTAACTATTGCAATTGTACCAGCCTCCACCGCTTCCTCTGGCAGTTCATTCTATATACACACCACTCTCTGTGTGAAAAAAATGGCCCCTATTCCCTTTTAAATCCTACCCCTCTCTCCTTAAGCCTATACCTTCTAGTTTTGGACTCCCCTGCCCTTGGAAAAAGACCTTGACTATTCACCTGTCTGTGCCCCTCATGATTTTATAACCTTGTATAAGGTCAAATGATTTGTTTTTGTACATTCATTTGTGGGACGTTGGCATCTCAGTATTTGTTGTCTTTGAAGGAGCACAGTAGTATCTTATTCCTAACTCTGAGAGATAAGGAAAATGTATTGGCTGAAAATATGAGGGGATAATTATGCAATTTCTATGCTGAATTAAAATTTACACAACTTTTAAGATATTTTCTGTCTCCAACTCCAATAGTGGCTGTTCAATATTTTGTTTAAATATTAGGATTAGAAGGCACCTTAGCAAAACTTTGATATATTTCTATTTCTTCTGCTCCTTAAGCAGCAATGGATAGAGATTTGTCACGGATATATTTGTGGTGCTGGAGGGCAATTCAGGCCCCAACCCCAAGGCTTGGGAATGGCCAAAATTGGGTTTCAGGCCTTGTTAACATTTTACCTCTTAAGAGCTGACAGTACTTGCCATATCTTCAAAGACAGTAGATGTGTTAAAGAAGAATGGTTACTAGGCCTTATGCCTTGCTTCCCAGAACCATAGAGTATGTTGGAACAAGTGAAATGGTGTGACATAAAGGGTAGGCATTGATATTTTGGGGTTGTGGGCGGCTGCGGAGAAGGTGGTTCTGTCTCCACAAGCAGATTGTTTTTTAATTCACAGAACCTGCAAAATGCTGACCTCGGCTAGCTCCAACTCCTGCCACACTCACTACAATCTATTTTCTGAAAGAAGCCTAATGGAGGCATTAGGCTCCTGGAATTTGAAATAACTGCACGGAGGCTGGTATACCATCACCAAGTCACCTTTTATTTACATGGGCACTGCGCATGGGCTGTCATTTTCCAGCTCAAAGCTAATCTCTAGATTAAGGAGCCCTTCTGAATCTCCTGTTTATATCTGTCAGCCAAGGCTCCCTGACTGCCCCAGGACAACAATCCCAATGAAGGGTCTTGTAGTCAATGAGATCCAGCTAGCCATGGTTCCAATCACTACAGTAATTAATGGTTCTAATGCCTGTTTTAGGTGGCCATCATTGAGATCTGAAAAATAGCATTTTATTTTAAAAAGCCCCTACAGTGTGGAAACAGGCCCTTTGGCCCAACAAGTCAATACTGACTCTCAGAGCATCCCACCCAGACCCATAGCCTTGTAACCCACCTAATCTACACATGCCTGAACACAATGAGCAATTTAGCATGGGCAATCCACCTAACCTGTACAACTTTGGACTATGGGAAGAAGGCACACCACCCAGAGGGAACACATGCAGACACAGGGAGAATGTGCAAACTCCACACAGACAGTTGCTGGAGGCTGGATTTGAACCCAGGTCCCTGGCACTACAAGGCAGTGCTGCTAACCACTGAGCCACGATGCCACCCTTATTTAGCTGCAGGGTAACTGTGTGCTTCGGGCACAGGGCTTATCTTCCACTGGAAGTCAGTTCATTCATTTTAGTTTGATTCAAGGCCCATGTAACACCCCAAAGTGTTAACTGATTTGGAATTCCTTGATTCAATTTTTTTTCTAAACAACATCTATAAAGGTTGTGAAAAATCATTTATTTTACTTATTCATTGTCAATGCTAGCATTGTGTTAACAATTACTGGGGATATCTTCAAACAAAATGTTTTCAAAAGCTTTCTTATAATCTACTTTTTTTCCATTCTTTTCTCTGTAAAGATTTGTGTTTCATTTAGGAGAAAAGGGAAGTGGAGAAGAATTGAGAATAAAAGATGAGGATTATAATACAAATAACTGCTGTTGAATAGTTTTTCAATTTGAAAACAAAATTTTACATTTGTACATGTTTCAGTTTTCAATTGACTACTGACAGATAAAATAGAAATACAGAAATTAGGAGCAGGAGTTGGCCATTCAGCCCTTCAAGCCTGTTCTGTCATTCAACAGGGTCATGGCTGATTCCCTTTCTCAATGCCATATTCCCACCTCCTCCTCACACTATTGGATACTTTAAAATCAAAAAAAGAAATTTATCTGTTTATTGAATGTATTCAGCAACTTGGCCTCCACAGCGTTCTGTGAAAATGCTTTTCCCCATGTCAATTCTAAACAGTCTACCCGAATCCTATGATTGTCTGTCCTAGTCCTAGACGTCCCAACCTGGGAAATCATCCTTCCTACATCAAATCTGTCCAGCTCTGTTAGAATATTTTCCATATAAGGCAGATTCCCTCTCATCTTTCTCAACTCTAGTCATTACATGTCCAGTCAAACCTATCTCTCCTCATAGGACAGACTTGCTATCACTGGTATCAGCGTGGTGAACTTCCACTGTGCTCCCTCTCTGGTAACTGTATCCTTTCTTTGGTAAGGAAATGGCATGCTTTATTCCAGATGTAGTCTCAATAAGGGCCTATATAACTGCAATAAGACATCCTGACTTCTGAGCTCAAATCTTCTTGCAATGAAAGGCAATATATCATTTGCCTTTCTAATTGTTAGCCACACCTGCTCATCTGCTTTCACTGACTAATGTACAAGGACACCGACATCCCTTTGTGCATTCAAACTTCTCAATATAATCATTATTTAAATAACACTCTTCCTTCCTTTTTTTTACACCAAATTGTACAAATTCATGTTTAACGACACTGCATTGCATCTACAATGTGTTTGTCCACTCACTCAACTTTTCTAAATCACCTTGAAGCCTCCTTGCTGCCTCCACACAACTCACAGTCCCACCCACTTTTGTGTCATCAGCAAATCTGATAGTAGTGCATTTGGTTCTGTCTTTCAGGTCATTCATAGGGACCAAGTACTGATCCTTGCCTACCACTTGGAAAAAGACCCATTTATTCCCACTCTCCATGTCCTGTCAACTGATTCTTGATCCATGCAAACGTGTAATCCCCTTTCCTGTGCAATAACATTCCCCTTAGCCTCTTATGAGGGGCTTTATCAAAAGGCACCTGAAAATCTAAATGCAACACACCTATGGGTTCTCTCTGATCTATTCTACTCAACACATTTTCAACAATGCCATATGATGCAGACAAGGTTAAATGATCTGCTTTAGTAGAAAGAACGTGAACAAATAATACAAAATAAAGAGAGAATTCCAAATGGGTGCAAAAGCAGAGCGATCTGGGTGCATCTATGAATAAATCATTGAAAGTGGTAGTTCAGGTTCACAGCATAGTTAATTAAGTGTATAACATCTTGGGTTTTATTAATAGGTGTATGAAACATAAAAGCAAAGCATTTGTGTTAAACTTGCACAAACACTTAGATTAGATTCCCTACAGTGTGGAAACAGGCCCTTCAGCCCAACAAGGCCACACCACCCCTTGAAGCATCCCACCCAGACCCATCCCCCCCCGATAACCCAGACACCCCTGAACACTGTGGGCAATTTAACATTGCTGATCCACCTAGTCTGCACATCTTTGGACTGTGGGAGGAAACCCATGCAAACACAGGAAGAATGTGCAAACTCTGCACAGACAGTTGCCTGAGGCTGGAATTGAACCCAGGTCCCTGGTGCTGTGAGGCTGCAGTGCTAACCACTGAGCCACCGTGCTGCCCCTACTGGATTATTATCTGAAAAGGAGCAGTGTGCAGGGGTATAGAAAGATGGTGAGGAAAGAATCAGAACAGATTTAACAGGCTGAATGGCCTCTTTCTAGGCCCGAAACGTCAGCTTTCTAGTTCCCATGATGCTGCTTGGCCTGCTGTGTTCATGCAGCTCTACACCTTGTTATCTCAGATTCTCCAGCATCTGCGGTTCCTGCTATCTAAGAAATCAGATCCTTTGGTTCAAATTTATATTCTCCAGAACTGACTCAAAACCAGTTATTCTGCTTCTCACTCATGATAGTATACGATTTTGTTTTATTTTGGCAGAAACAAAGGTGATTTAAAAATATTTATTATTTACAGTCATGTGCAACTAAATGTTAAAGGAGGGGGTCACACTTTTAATTTCTGATCTGTGCTTTAGTTTATCTCAGCCCAAGGCAGTACTTGGAGTGGCACGGTGGCTCAGTGGTTAGCACTGCAGCCTCACAGCGCCAGGGACCCGGGTTCGATTCCAGCCTTGGGCGACTGTCTGTGTGGAGTTTGCACATTCTCCCCATGTCTGCGTGGGTTCCGTCCGGGTGCTCCGGTTTCCTCCCACAGTCCAAAGATGTGCAGGCTAGGTGGATCGGCCATGCTAAATTGCCTGTAGTGTTCAGGGGTGTGTGGGTTATGGGGGGATGGGTCTGGGTGGGATGCTTCAAGGGGCAGTGTGGACTTGTTGGGCTGAAGGGCCTGTTTCCACGCTGTAGGAAATCTAATCTAATCTAATCTAGTTGAGGCAATCATAATAGTCTACACTACCCACCCCACCCCCAACGTCAAAGCAAAGAAATCACTGGGATTCCTGTCTCAGGTACAATGCTCCACCACTTACTGTACATTGCTGTCAGACAACAATGGGATTTGGATTCTGTTGCAGGTACAAATTCTGTTAAAACTCATGGCTGTACACAAAGAATGGTCATTTATGCCTTTGACACTGCAAGTGCTCGTGAAAACATGTGCCCCCCAAAATGGGCAATTAGACTTTCTTTTAAAAGAAAAGCCAATATGTACTAGCAACTTCATTGGTACATTGCCTTTAACATTAGTAATATTGCAGAGAGCTACAAAAAGTAAAGCCAGAAATGATCCTTTCAGCCCAATTGGTCTATGACATTGTTATGATCCTCTTCATCTCAACCTGTCATGCAACATATCACGCTATGCCTTTTTTCTCTCATGTTTATCTAGCTGTCCTTAAAATGCATCTATAATTGCCTCAGTCACTGCTTGTGGTAGCAATTTCCACATTCTAATATGTCTCCCGAATAAACATTTCTCCTGAATTCCTTTTTGGATTTGAATCTCAAATTAAGCTAAAACATACTCCAACACAACCAACACATTGCCAGCTTTGCTCCATGACGAAATGCATTCTATACAAATCGAAAACCCATCACAGAACAACTTAGAATATCCACCTACCCTCTGCATAGCGTTTTTGCTGCAGGGCTTCCACTCCCTTACTTTCCAGTTCATTTCTTATGTCTGCAGGTACTTGTTAAGCCCAGGCCCCTCTAAGGTTCAAAGGCGTCCGGAAGGAATGTCTCACTTGAAAAAAAATCTCCAGCAAATAGTGGCTTCCTGTTAGCAATCTGATGAATAAACCCATCATGCTAATTGGTCAAATTGCTCCTCTGATGATTCTTAGAATTTATTCAAATGAAGCTGTTTTAATGATAATCTTTTCCTTTGTTCTGCTCTTTCTGAGAATAGTCTGCATGCTCTGCTCAAACCATTTATACTCCCACAGACTGGTTCACTGAATGGGCATGAAAACATGATCTCATGATGCATTATATCCTGGTGTTGGGTACACTCTTACCTTTGAGTCACAGGGTTCAAAAACAAAAATAAATGTTGACACTCCAAAGCAGTACTGAGGGAATTCTGCACTCAGAGGAGATATTAAACTTGGCTCTTTTCTGCTGGCTTAAGTGGATGTGAGAAATCCCAGACCAAAACTATATCAACACAGCAAAAATAAAGATTATCTAGAAATTATCGAGGCATTCCTATCAGGGAGCTTGCTGTGTGCCATTGGGTTGCCACGCTCCCGATATTATAAAGTAATTGTAGTTCAAAAAGTATCTCCCTGACTATCAAGCACAGTACAAATTCATTTTTTTCTTTTTTATTTGCTCACAGTAGGCGGGCCAGGCTCGAAACTGAAGTGGAGGAAAGCGTCCACATTGAGCGCATGATGTTTTTATTTTGTGCTAATTTTCAAGCATGAGGAAAACTGCAGTCAGCAATGGACCAAACTCCTCAGGAAAGAAATGCTGTCCTTGGGGAGAATACAGTGAAGCTCGGTGCTAAAGGACTCATATATGAGGACAAGCTGATGAAACTTACCTCTATCCTTGAGCATGGACAATTGGAGACTTGAGTAACTGACATATTTAGAATGTTAAAAGGATTCAATGAGTTCGTACAAAATCAATTTCCTCTTGTGGAGCAGGTTCAGCACTGAGTGGGAACATAATCTTAAAATTAATGGTCGACTATTTAAGAGTGGAACTAGGAAGCAGTTTTTAACCTGATGTGTTAGTAATCGGGAACCTAAAATTCTGTGCGTGCTTTAAGTTTCAAGACTGAGGCTGATATATCTTTATTAATGATTTCTTCCCACTTTAAATTTGACTCATCACGTAAAGTCTGGCTCAGTGACAGCAATCTTCTCTTTCTAAGTCAAAAGTTATGGGTTCATCCTCTCTCTAAAGATTACAGCATGTTGTAGACTGTATAATTTGTTCAGAGATAGTAGAAACTGCTGATGCTGGAGAAGAGTCTAGACCTGAAATGTCAGCTTTCCTGCTCCTCTGATGCTGCTTGGCCTGCTGTGTTCATCCAGCTCTACACCTTGTCATCACTGCATAACAGTATCCCAGATAACAAAGTGTGAAGCTGGATGAACACAGCAGGCCAAGCAGCATCTCAGAAGCACAAAAGCTGACGTTTCGGTCCGAGACCCTTCATGAGAGAGGGGGATGGGGGGAAGGTTCTGGAATAAATAGGAAGAGAGGGGGAGGCGGACTGAAGATGGAGAGAAAAGAAGATAGGTGGAGAGGAGAGTATAGGTGGGGAGGTAGGGAGGGGATAGGTCAGTACAGGGAAGATGGACAGGTCAAGGAGGTGAGATGAGGTTAGTAGGTAGGAAATGGAGGTGTGGCTAGAGGTGGGAGGAAGGGATGGGTGAGAGGAAGAACAGGTTAGGGAGGCGGAGACAGGCTGGGCTGGTTTTGAGATGCACTGGGGGGAGGGGACGAACTGGGCTGGTTTTGGGATGCGGTGGGGAAAAGGGAGATTTTGAAGCTTGTGAAATCCACATTGATACCATTGGGCTGCAGGGTTCCCAAGCGGAATATGAGTTGCTGTTCCTGCAACCTTCGGGTGGCATCATTGTGGCACTGCAGGAGGCCTATGATGGACATGTCATCTAAAGAATGGGAGGGGGAGTTAAAATGGTTCGCGACTGGGAGGTGCAGTTGTTTATTGTGAACCGAGCGGAGGTGTTCTGCAAAGCGGTCCCCAAGCCTCCGCTTGGTTTCCCCAATGTAGAGGTAGCCACACCGGGTACAATGGATACAATAGACCACATTGGCAGATATGCAGGTGAACATCTGCTTAATATGGAAAGTCATCTTGGGGCCTGGGATGGGGGTGAGGGAGGAGGTGTGGGGGCAAGTGTAGCACTTCCTGCGGTTGCAGGGGAAGGTGCCGGGTGTGGTGGGGTTGGAGGGCAGTGTGGAGCGAACACGGGAGTCATGGAGAGAGTGGTCTCTCCGGTAGGCAGACAAGGGTGGGGATGGAAAAATGTCTTGGGTGGTGGGGTCGGATTGTAGATGGCGGAAGTGTCAGAGGATTATGCGTTGTATCTGGAGGTTGGTGGGGTGGTGTGTGAGAACGAGGGGGATCCTCTTGGGGCAGTTGTGGCAGGGGCGGGGTGTGAGGGATGTGTTGCGGGAAATGTGGGAGACGCGGTCAAGGGCGTTCTCGACCACTGCGGGGGGAAAGTTGCGGTCCTTGAAGAACTGGGACATCTGGGATGTGCGGGAGTGGAATGCCTCATCCTGGGAGCAGATGCGGCAGAGGCGGAGAAATTGGGAATAGCAGATGGAATTTTTGCAGAAGGGTGGCTGGGAGGTGTATTCTAGGTAGCTGTGGGAGTCGGTGGGCTTGACATGGACATCAGTTACAAGCTGGTTGCCTGAGATGGAGACTGAGAGGTCCAGAAAGGTGAGGGATGTGCTGGAGATGGCCCAGGTGAACTGAAGGTTAGGGTGGAAGGTGTTGGTGAAGTGGATGAACTGTTCGAGTTCCTCTGGGGAGCAAGAGGCGGCACCGATACAGTCATCAATGTAACGGAGGAAGAGGTGGGGTTTGGGGCCTGTGTAGGCGCGGAAGAGGGACTGTTCCACATAACGTACAAAGAGGCAGGCATAGCTTGGGCCCATTCGGGTACACATGGCCACCCCCTTTGTCTGTAGAAAGCGGGAGGAATCGAAAGAGAAGATGTTGAGGGTGAGGACGAGTTCGGCTAGGCAGATGAGGGTGTCGGTGGAGGGGGACTGGTCGGGCCTGCGGGACAGGAAGAAGCGGAGGGCCTTGAGGCCATCTGCATGAGGAATACAGGTGTATAGGGACTGGACGTCCATGGTGAAAATGAGGTGTTGGGGGCCAGGGAATTGGAAGTTCTGGAGGAGGTGGAGGGCGTGGGTGGTGTCATGGACGTAGGTGGGGAGTTCCTGGGCCAAAGGGGAGAAAATGGAGTCCAGATAGGTGGAGATGTGTTTGGTGGGGCAGGAGCAGGCTGAGACAATGGGTCGACCAGGGCAGGCAGGTTTGTGGATTTTGGGAAGGAGATAGAAACGGGCCGTGCGGGTTTGGGGAACAAGGAGGTTGGAGGCTGTAGGTGGGAGGTCACCTGAGGTGATGAGGTCATGGATGGTAATGGAGATGATGGTTTGGTGCTCGGGAGTGGTGTCATGATCAAGGGGGTGGTAGGACGAGGTGTCAGAGAGTCGGCGTTGGGCCTCAGCGATGTAGAGGTCAGTGCGCCATACTACCACTGCGCCTCCCTTGTCTGCGGGTTTGATGGTGAGGTTGGGATTGGAGCGGAGGGAGTGGAGGGCTGCCGGTTCTGTGGGGGAGAGGTTGGAGTGGGTGAGAGGGGTGGAGAGGTTGAGGCGGTTAATGTCTCGACAGCAGTTCGAGATGAAGAGGTCGAGGGAGGGAGGTAGGCCTGCGGGTGGTGTCCAGGAGGAGCCCAGCCCAGCTCGTCCCCTCCCCCCACTGCATCCCAAAACCAGCCCAGCCTGTCTCCGCCTCCCTAACCTGTTCTTCCTCTCACCCATCCCTTCCTCCCACTTCAAGCTGCACCTCCATTTCCTACCTACTAACCTCATCCCACCTCCTTGACCTGTCCGTCTTCCCTGGACTGACCTATCCCCTCCCTACCTGCACTCTCCTCTCCACCTATCTTCTTTTCTCTCCATCTTCGGTCCGTCTCCCCCTCTCTCCCTATTTATTCCAGAACCCTCTCCCCATCCCCCTCTCTGATGAAGGGTCTCAGCCCGAAACATCAGCTTTTGTGCTCCTGAGATGCTGTTTGGCCTGCTGTGTTCATTCAGCTCCACACTTTGTTATCTTGGATTCTCCAGCATCTGCAGTTCCCATTATCTCTATCCATAATCAGTATCCTATCTGCCTTTTCTCTGATCTGATGAACAGCCAAGGAACTTGTCTGGTGTCCTGAGTAATGCTTTTCACTCAAACAGGCTGGCGAGCAATTATTACATTACTGTTTATAGAAGCTTGAATTGCACAAATTGCATGCTGTATTTTTTACATTTCACAGTGACTACAATTCAAAATGACTACTTTGCTTCGACAGGTCTTGCTGTGGGGAAAGGTGCTACATAAGTTCAACTTCCATAAGTTTAACGTTTTGGCAAAGACCTGTAGCTCGGTTTGTTGATGACGTTGTTGACTTCATCACTGAGCTGGCTTGTTTTTTGTTCAGACGTTTCATCACCATGCTAGGTGACATCATCAGTGGTGCCTCCGATGAAGCGATGTTACTCTATTCTGCTTGGAATGTGTACTAGGCACACAGTACATAGGTTGATAAGGTTGTGAAAAAGGCCCATAGTATGCTTGCCTTCACTGGAAGAGGCATTTAATGTAAGGATAGGCAAGTTAAGCTGCAGCTTTACAGAACTTTAGTTAGGCCACACTTGGGATAATGCATACAGTTTTGGTCACCACACTATCAGAAGGATGTGGGCACCTTGGAGAGGGTACAGAAACAGTTTAGCAGGATATTGCCGGGTATGGGGGATATTGTAGCTATTAAGAAAGGTTCGATCGATTGGGTTTGGTTTCACTGGAATGCAGGAGGTTGAGGGGTGACCTAATAGATTGTGAATGGCATGAATAGAATGGAAAGTCTGAGCCTTTTTCCCAGGGTGGAGGGGTGAGTTGCTAGGGCACACAAGTTCAAACTGCGAGGGCAGAAGTTTAAAAAAGATGTGCGAGGCAGTTTTTTCATACAAAGGTAAAAACAGTGCTTGGAATGCACTCCCAGAGGAGGTGGAGGAAGCAGATACAGTAGCAGCATTCAAGAAACACCTGGACGAATATATTCGGATGGAGGGATATGGATCCTGGAAGTGAAGACAGTTTTAGCATGGAAGGGCAAAATGTGTCAGTGCGGGCTTGGAAGACTGAAGGGCCTGTTCCTGCGCTGTATTTTTCTTTGTTCTTTGAATTTAAAATGTTAACTGCTCCTACCTCCACAGATGCTGCCAGACCTGCTGAGTTTCTCCTGCATTTTCTGTTTTTATTTTAGATTTCCAACATTCATAGCATTTTGCTTTTATTTAATCTGGATAATGTTTTGTTTGCTTGAAAGGCAATCTCTCGTTGCTCCAGTTCAGACCTGAACCAGCAGCAAAATGGCTAATGCTCACTCAGAGATAATTGCCTGGATTTAATGAACAATGATTTAAAGATCAGAAAACGACTGGTGATCGTGAAATAAAAAATACTTTCATCAGGATATGCAAGGTGTTAGCTAATGCGCCATTTGTCACATCTGTTAGAATATAAAAAGGTAGGAATTGATGGTGCATGAGTGAATGAAAACAAGCTGTTCATTGAAAGGCTTTTACCTCAGCACATTGTATACTGAAATGAGGCTGAACTTCATTGTCCAGGGAAATAATGTCTTTGCTTTCTTTGGCAGCAGTACTATAATACAAACAGATGCATTGTGGCTTAGAGGCAGTTTCCCATAACCGATGTAACCAAGTGATCTGCTAGCTGACCTCTCAGCCTGCATGTCCATTAGATGCCATTGTTTGCATTCCCACCAAATCTCAGCACCAAAGGAGAAGGTGTTGGGGAAGCTGGAAGATCTGTAGGCAGATAAATCACCCCGACTGGGTGGACTATACCCCAGGGTTTTGAAGGAGATAGCTGAGGACATTGTGCAGGCATTGGTGGTGATCTTTCAAGAATCACTAGAGTCAGGTGCGGTCCAGAGGACTGGAAACTGGCTAATATAACAGAGATAATGGGAATTGCAGATGCTGGAGAATCCAAGATAGCAAAGTTTGGAGCTGGACGAACACAGCAGGCCAAGCAGCATCTCAGGAGCACAAAAGCTGACGTTTCGGGCCTAGACCCTTCATCATTCTGTTTAAGAAGAGAGGGAGGCAGATGACAGAAAACTATAGGCTGGTTAGCCTGACCTTGGTCATTAGTGAAATGTTACAGTCCATTATTAGGGACGAGATTGCAGATACTTGGAAGTGCATAGTAAAAAAGGACTGAATCAGTATGGCTTCATCAGGAGGATATCTTGCCTGACAAACCTGTTAGATTTCTTTGAGGAGGTAAACAGCAAGTTGGGCAAAGGACAGCCAGTGGATATGATCTATTGAGATTTTCAGAAGGCCTTTGACATGCTGCAGACATTCTCTGTTTAAATAATACTCTACTATTTTTCTTCCTTCTGCTGTCGTGAATTACTCTATATTTTCCCATTGTGGAATAGTTGGAAGCACATAGTAAACTACAGCTGAGACAGCATGGCTTTATCAAGGGGAGGTCATGCCTGACAAATTTATGGGAATTATTTGAAAAGGTAATGAACAAGTGAACATGATCTATTTGGATTTGCAGAAGGTCTTTTACAAGGTGCTGCGCAGGAGGCTGCTACATAAGACTACAGCCCATGGTGTTAGAGGCAAGGTGCTGGCATGGATAGCGGATTGGCTGGCAGAGGTAGAAAGGGAGGATAAAGGGCTCTTTGTCAGAATGGCGGCAGGTGACTGGCGGATCTTCACAGGAATCAGTGTTGGGACCACAACTATCCACATTATGCATTAGTTATCCAGAAAAAGGAATTGAGGGCATTGTTGCTAAGTTTGCAAATGATACAAAGATCGGAGAAAGGAATGGTCGTGTTGAGGAAGGAAGGAAAACTGCATAAGAGTTTGGACAGGAGGGCAGAGTAGGTAATGAAGTGGCTGGTGGAAGACAACATGGGAAGGTGTGAAGTTATGCACTTTGGTGGTGAGAAGAATAGTATCATAGACTATTTTCTAAATGGGGAAAGGCTTCAGAAATCTAAAGCTCAATGGTCCTTAGGAACCTGAGTTCAGGATTCCGTTAAGGTGAACGTAGATGTTCAGTTGGCAGTTAGAATAGGTTTCTATGATATCCCTCTCTTATTCTTCTGAACTCTGATGAACACAGTACAAAGTGGATTCTGTGGCGAAGGTGCTCTAAGGTTGCTGTAAGGTAGGGTGTTCCCACTTTTGGCATCCATTCCTCCTGATGCCATTGTAGAATACTTTGAGATCTGTTCTACCATTAAAAACACTATATAAACTAAAGCAGCTGTTGTTTCTCATAATCTATATAAATGCTGATGATAGCATTGAATGCCGTGGGCCATTACCTCTTTCCACATGTAAGATAGCCCACCCACAAAAGTGATTTATTTGCTGGCTTGCACAGACCTTACATTAACATCAGGGGAGGTTAACAATCAAAAATGTGAAGTGACGACTATGACTTGCAAGCAAACAAGATTGCACAATTGGGCTTTTTAACAACTGCACAAACATGTTCCTGTACATGTGCTCTTGCAGGTACTTCAGTGCTGCTCCTGGTGTCTGAAAATTTCTATGCAACGGAATGAATTCATGGACCCTGTGCAACAACAATAGAAACTACACCAATTCAGCCCATTTATCATAGGAAAATATCCACGTTTCACAGCTTTACAAGCCCAAAATTGACATCAAACCGAAGAACATTTGGATGGATTATTAAAATCTTGGTCAATGATGCAGGCTTCAATTAGAGTCTAAAGGAGAGAGGTGATGAAGCAGAAAGTCTTAGACAAGAACCGCAGAGCATCAGATCCAGACTAGTGAAGACAGCTACTCACGCTGTGACACAAGGAGAGAGGATTGCGGATGAGCCCGGGGTTGGGGAAATGCAGAATTTTTGGAGCATTTGAGGGTGAGGACTTTGCTGAGAAAATCAGGGCCCAGCACAAAGGGGTTTGAAAACCAGGCTTGTGAATTTTAATCAGAGATAACGGGAACTGCAGATGCTGGAGAATCCAAGATAACAAAGTGTGGAGCTGGATGAACACAGCAGGCCAAGCAGCATCTCAGGAGCACAAAAGCTGACGTTTCGGGCCTAGACCCTTCATCAGGATGAAGTGACGACTATGACTTGCAAGCAAACAAGATTGCACAATTGGGCTTTTTAACAACTGCACAAACATGGATGAAGGGTCTAGGCCCGAAATGTCAGCTTTTGTGCTCCTGAGATGCTGCTTGGCCTGCTGTGTTCATCCAGCTCCACACTTTGTTATCTTGTGAATTTTACTGCTGGAGTGTTTCTGGACCACAGCCAAAGTAGTAACCAAGCACGGCGATGGGTGAAACTTGGTGCAGGTTGGAATACTGGCAAAGATTTGAATGAGCGTTTTGTTAACACTACCAGCCCTTCCACCTATCTTTGTGTCATCTGCAAACTTAGCAACAATGCCCTCAATTCCTTTGTCCAGATCTTTAATGTATAACATGAATATTGTGGTCACAACACTGACCCCTGTGGAGCTCCATGGTATAATAAACATTTTATGGAACCATATCCTTTCTATTTTAAATAATAATCATGGCCTCTATTTTACAGACCCCACTGGTATATTTGAAGGTGGGACAGTTCTTCTAAAACGTAGTGCCTGCACACCACTTTCACCCAGCCTCAATCCATCCAACATGTAAGATATTGTGGGATCTTGATGGAGTAGATGTAGAGATGGTATTCCCGTTTTTGGGAGAAGCTAGAACTGGTGGTGCCTGTTTAAAAAAATTTGAGGTGGTCACACATTCAAAGTAGAAATTAAGCTTTTTTTTTCCTCTTCGAGGGCCTTGAGCCATTAGAACTTTCTTCACAAAAGGTGGAAGCAGAGTCTTCGAATATTTTTAATGTAGAGATGGTAGATTCTTGCTAAGTAAGAGGATAAAAGATTATAGGGATAGACAGGAAAATAGATTTGAGGTCACCATCAATTAGCCATGACCTTACTGAATGGTGGCTCAGGCTCAAGGGGCCTAATGACCTACTCCTGTTTAATTCACTAGTTTGCATGTTCACGTGTCTCCCGTTTTACAGTGTATGGTGGAGATATTTGACTACTATAACAACCACGGATCCTTTCTGGATCTTCAGTGGCCAGGAAGTCCAGAACAAGAATCATAGAATCTCTACAATGCAAAAAGAGACCGTACGGTCTACCAAGTTTGCAGCAATCCTCTGAAGAGCATCCCACACAAACCCAGTCCCCGACATAACCCCATAACCCACAACCCCACATTTACCATGAGTAATCTACCTAGCCTACACATCCCTGGACAAAAAGACAATTTAGCATTGCCAATCTATCTAAACTGCACATTTTTGGACTGGGGGAGGAATCCACAGCACCCAGCAGAACGCACGGAGACACAAGGATAAACATACAAACTCCACCCAGAGAGTCACCCAAGGCTGAAATTGAACCCAGGTTCCCAGAGGTGTGTGGCAGCAGTGCTAACCACTGAGTCACTATGCCAACCCTTTGCTGTGGGCACTTCTCTTGTGCTTTGAGGTTGTCCAAGTTTCTGACGCATACTGGTGTGCAGGGATTAGTGCTGCTGGTAAACAGTGGCTCTAGACTGGGATTTGAGATGCTGGTCCTCTGTTATTTTCACCAATTGTTCTACTTACAGAATGTATCAACTACAGTAAATTCTGTTTTCCAGTACCCAGCAACCAACAAAAGCAAAAACACTAACAAACACAAAGAATGCTGGAAAAACACAGCAGATTTTGCAGCATGTGGAGAGAAAGCAAACTTAATATTTCAAGTCTAGTATGACTCTTCAGGACTGTTGTCTCCCCAAAGACACTGCCCGATCTGCTGAGGTTCTGCGGTGTTCTCTAAGCTTGATCTGCAACCAGCAGATATATTTTATTTATTTGTAGGATGTGGGTGTTGGTAATTGACCAGCATTTATTGCCAGTCCCTAGTTGCCCTTGAGAAGGTGGTAGCGAACTGTCTTCTTGAACCATAGCCTACCTATTGTGTGAAGTTCAGCCACAATACCATTAGGGAGGGAATTCCAGGATTTTGATCAAGTGAAGGTGAAGGGATGGCGACACATTTCCAAGTCAGGACGGTGAGTGGCTTGGAGGGGAACTTGGGGGGTGATGGTGTTCTCATTTGTCTGCTGCCCTTGTCCTTCCAGATGGAAGTGGTCGTAGGTTAAAAGAAAGTTTACTATTTTCCTAATTTACTATGTCCCCTACTGGGAGTTAATAGTCTGAATTTTCAACTATTGTTAAATAAAATTGATATATATGTTTTATATGTAATATAATTTGCTTTCTTGTCAAAAAAAAGTGATAAAAATATGAAGTTTTTTGATGATACCTATAGATGGAAGTAGTTGTGAATTCAAAGAAATTTACTATTTGCGTAAAGTTTCTTCAAAACTGTCTGTTTGAACCAGATGCCCCAAGTTCTGAAGTGCATTCATCCACAGTGCAGTAGTTCATCCAGCTGCCACTAGCAGCACTGCCCATCATCCTCCCTCATATAGTCACCATTATATAATTGAATTTGTGATCATATTATGTCCAAATCTGTTTTGTCCCACACAAGAACAAATTCAAAAATGTGTTGCTGTGACTTTGAAACAGAAAATGGAAATGTGTGAAAGACTGGAAAAGGATGAAAATTCCAACGTGCTCCTCATGCAGTCAGCAAATTCATGTAACCAGCATCCTCCATTCCCTTACCAGGGAATTTAATATCTATGCGAACCCGACGTCAGTGGTGGGGAAGCTGCTGGAGAAGATACTGAGGGAAAGGATCTATTTACATTTGGAAGAAAATGGGCTTATTAGTGATAGGCAGCATGGTTTTGTGCAGGGAAGGTCGCGTCTTACCAACTTGATAAAATTCTTTGAGGAAGTGACCAAGTTGATAGATGAGGGAAGGGTTGTGGCTGTTATATGCATGGACTTTAGCAAGGCATTTGATAATGTTCCCCATGATAGGCCGATGGAGAAAGTAAAGTCACATCGGGTCCAGGGGTGTACTAGCTAGATAGATAGAGAACTGGCTGGTCAACGGGAGACAGACAGCTGCAGTGGAAGGGTGTTCCACAGGGATCTGTGTTGGGACCACTGTTTGTAATAGACATAAATGATCTGGAGGAAGGTATAGGTGGTCTGATTAGCAAGTTTGAAGACGGCACTAAGATTTGTGGAGTAGCAGACAGTGAAGGGGACTGTCGGAGACTGCAGCTGAATACAGAGAGATTGGAGACTGGGCACGGAAATGACAGATAGAGCTCAATCCAGGCAGACTCGAGGTGATGCATTTTGGAAGATCCAATTTAAGCGCAAACTATACGGTAAATGGAAAAGCTCTGGGGAAAATTGATGCACAGAGAGATCTGGGTGTTCAGGTCTATTGTACCCTGAAGGTGGCAAAGCAGGTTGATAGAGTGGTCAAGATGGCATATGGCATGTTTGCATTCATCAGACGGCGTATCGAGTACAAGAATTGGCAGGTCACGTTGCAGTTGTATAGGAGTTTGCTTCGACCACATTTGGAGTATTGTGTACAGTTCTGGTCACCACATTACCAAAAGGATGTGGATGCTTTGGAGAGGGTGCAGAAGAAGCTCACCAGGGTGTTGCCTGGTATGGAGGGCGCTAGCTATAAAGAGAGGTTGAGTAGATTAGGATTACTTACATTAGAAAGACAGAGGTTGAGGGGGGACCTGAGTGAGTTCTACAAAATCATGAGAGGTATAGACAGGGTGGATAGCAAGAAGCTTTTTCCCAGAGTGGGGTACTCAATCACTAGGGGTCACAATTTCAAGGTGAGAGGGGAAAACTTTAAGGGAGACATGCGTGGAAAGTTCTTTACGCAGAGAGTGGTGGGTGCCTGGAACGCGTTGCCAGCGGAGGTGGCAGAGGCGGGCACGATAGCATCATTTAAGATGGATGTAGACAGATACATGAATGGGCAGAGAGCTGACGGATACAGATCCTTGGAAAATACATGACAGGTTTAGATAGAGGATCCGCATCGGCGCAGGCTTGGAGGGCTAAAGGGCCTGTTCCTGTGCTGTAATTTTCTCTGTTCTTTGTTCTATCTCAGTTAATAGTCTGAATTTTCAACTATCATTAAATAAAAAATGATATATTTAACCCAATTTGCTCTTTTTGTTAAAAAATTTACATGATAAGAATATGAAGTGTTTTGATGATACCTATAAATGACAAATACCCAAAATTAGTTAAAAGCATAAACAAGTAAATTCTGAGTTTGGGAATCGCAAATCTGATTCCAAGGTGGTGCCAGCAGAGCTCAATTTCAACTCCACTGATTGTGTAATAAACTGACTGTCGTAGAACCAGTCCAATTCTTACTGCTAAAGAAATTTTAAGCGGGTTCTGGGAAGAGGAATTCAAAAGAATGAAATAATGTTCAACTGAAAAAGATAAAGTCCACTAAATGTTCTTTGAATTCAAATCAGCACCCGGCAGCAATAAAATATATGCATCTCACAAACTACACTAGAAAAGCGTCTTTAAACTTGAAAATAGTTCATGTGGTTTTTATAGAGCAAACGGCATTTGCAAAGTTAATAGGGTGGAGTCGTTTTAGAGACTTTTAAGGTAAGCTCCTCTTGTGTGGTAGTTGGAACACTCATCTCTGAAAACTGCAGTATGATGCACATTGTATATTAGGAAAAGTGCAGTGGCTGTCATACAGAAACCAAATCTGCTGCTGATATGCTGATCACATCATTGTCCTACCCTTTCATCATCATTAGAAACAGGAGCAGGGGTAGGCCGTTCCTTCCATCAAGCCTGCTTTACCATTTGATATGAACATGACTGATATGCTTAACTCCACTTTCCTGCCTGTCCCTCTTAATCCTTAACCTCTTGTGTTGCTCAAAAATCTGTCTAACCCAGCCGTGAATATATTCAATAACCCACTTTCCACTGCTCTTCTTTGGGGTGATTTTCAAAGACTAACAATCACTCTGGTTAGATTATACTACAACCTCCCAACAGCCATTGAGAAACTGAGGAACAAATATGTACACAGATTGTGGAAAGACGCAGTAGAAACAGAGATGTCACAGTGGGTAGCTTTAACTTCCCCAGTATTGACTGGGAGTCCCTTAGAGGAAGAGAAATTTGCTAAATGCATCCAAGACGGTTTCATGAAACAGTATGTGGATAGTCCAACTAGAGGAGGGGCCATGCTGGATCTTATATTTGCTAATGAGCCTGGCCAAGTGACTGACCTTTCATTGGGAGGGCATTTTGGTAACAGTGATCACAACTCCTTAAGTATTAACATAGCTATGAACAAGGATAAATTAGGACCTTGCAGGAAGATACTAAATTGGGGGGAGGACAAATTACATCAGTATTACCATAAGACCATAAGACATAGGAGTGGAAGTAAGGCCATTCGGCCCATCAAGTCCACTCCGCCATTTAAATCATGGCTGATGGGCATTTCAATACCACTTCCCTGCACTCTCCCCGTAGCCCTTGATTCCTTCTGAGTATTAGGCAGGAGCTAGTGGGTATTAATTGGGAGGGGCTGTTATCAGGCAAGGTATCAATTGGCATGTGAGAACTGTTTAAAGACCCGCTGGGGAGAGTTAAGACCAGCATGTTTCAATAAGGAGGAAGGACAAGGATGGCATGGTGAAGGGCCCTTGGATAACGAGAGAGGTTGTGAATTTAGTGAAAAGGGAGAAAGAAGGATATGTTAAGGTTTAGGAAGCTAAAATCAGACAGGGCTTGTGAGGAAAATAAGGAAAGCAGGAAAGTACTCAAGCAGGGAATGAAGAGAGTAAGAAGCATGAAATAACCTTGGAAATTAGGTCAAAGAGAATCCTAAGGCATTCCATAGATACATTAAAAACAAGAGGATAACTAGGGAAAAGGTAGGGCCACTCAAAGATAAAGGAAGGAACTTGTGCTTGGAGGCAGAAAATGTGGGTAAGATCCTAATTGAGTAATTTGCATCGGTATTCACCCATGAAAAGGATATGGAGGGAAGTGAGATTTGTGCAGAGCATGCGAATATGCTAAGGCATTTTGAGATCAAGAAAGAAGTGGTGTTGGGTCTCTTGTAAAGCATAAAGGTGGATAAGTCCCCAGGGCCTGATGGTATCTACCTGAGGTTATTGAGAGAAGCAAGAGAAGAGATTGCTGGGCCTTGACCAAGATCTTTGTATCCTCGCTAGTCATTGGAGAAGTCCTAGAGGAACTAATAAGTAACGAATCTTGTTCCTCTGCTCAAGAAGGGAAATAGGGATAAACTAAGAAACTATAAACCAGTAAGATTCACATTGATGGTTGGGAAGCTAACAGAGATATTCTTAGGGATAGGGTTTGCATACAATTGGAAAGGCATGGCCTAATTAGGGACCGTTGGCGTGGCTTTGTGCAGGGAACGCTATGTCTTATTAACATAATTGAACTTTTTGAGGAGGTGATGAAGGTGGTCAATGAGGGTATAGCAGTGGATGCAGTTTACATGGATTTTAGTGAGGCTTTCAACAAGGTCCCTCATGGTAGGCACATCCAGAAGATTAAGATTCATGGGATGCCTGATGACTTGGCCACATGGATTCAGAATTGGCTCCCCCATAGAAGACAGAGGGTATTGGTGAAAGGGTGTTTTCAGGCTGGAGGTCCTTGACGAGTGGTGTTCTGCAGTATCTATACTGGGACCACTGCTGTTTGTGATACATTTAAGTGACTTGGATGAAAATGTAGATAAGTGGGTTGGTAAGTTTGCATACGATACATAGATCGGTGGAGCTGTGGTTAGTGTAGAAGGTTGTCGAAGGATACAGCCAGATATAGATCACTTGCAGATATGAGTGGAGAAATATCAGAAGGAGTTTAATCTGGATAAGTGTAAGATGTTGCACTTTGGGGAATCAAATGTTAAGAAAAGGTACAGTTAATGCAGTATCGATGTACAGAAGGATCTTGGGGTTCAAGACCATAGCTCCCTGAAAGCAGATAGGGTGGTAAAGAAGGCGAATGGCATACTTGCCTTTATGGGTCGGGGAACTAAGTATAAGAGTCAGGATATGAAACAAAAGAACCACCGATGCTGTAAATCAGGAACAAAAATAGATGTTGCTGTCAAAGCACAACATGTCTGGCAACATCTGTGAAGAAAAATCAGAGTTAATGTTTTGGGTCTGGTGACCCTTCCTCAAAACGAGAGTCAAGGCGTCAGACTGTAGCTTTATAAGTCATTGGTTCAGCCATATCTAGATTATTGCATTCAATTCTGGTTGCCACATTAAAGGAAGGTTGTGGAGGCTTTGGAGAGGGTACAGACCAGGTTTACCACGATTCTGCCTGGATTAGAGGGTATGAGCTATAAGGAGTGGCTAAAAATCTCTGGTCATTTTCTCTTGAGTGGCGCAGGCTGAGGGGAGACTTGAAAGAAGTCTATAAAATTATGAGATGCATAGATAGGGTTGAAAGTCAGAATCTTCTTCCCCAGAGTTGAAATATGTAATACTAAGGCACGTGCATTTAAGGTGAGAGGGCGAAAGTTCAAAGGAGACGCAAGGGGCAGATTTTTGCACAGTGGTAGGAGTCAGGAAAGCAGCGTCATGGGGCACTTAAGGGATTTTTAGATAAACACATGAATATGCAAGGGCTGGATAGATATGGACGAATGGCAGGCAGAAAGGACGAGTTTCACTTGGCACCATGTTTGGCACAACATTATGGGCCAAAGGGCTCGTTCCTGTGCTGTACAATTCTATGTTAAAACCCTCTGAGAAAGGAAATTTCCCCTCATCGCTGTCTTACATGGGAGACACCTAGCTTTTAGACTTTGGTCTCTGGCTTTTGAGAGGAAACATTTTCCAGTATGCATGTTTCAATAAGATTACCTCTCTTTCTTCTAGACTCCAATGAGTATGTGCCTAACCTTCTCAACCCTTCCTCAGAAAATAACCCATCCATCCAAGGAATCAGCCACTATACTTTTTCTGAATTGCTTCCAAAGCAAATAAGGAGCCCAAACCTACTTGACAACACTGGCCTGAACGCACCAGGAAATGGCAACAGGCCCTGCCGTTTTTGGCCCAAGTTGCCACAGGCTGCCAGCCAATCAGAGGCTGAAAGCTGTGAGATGCTCGAGTCCACTGGTTGATGCCAGTCTCTCTGAGAATCCACTTGTCAGAAGGTAAGTTTCTTTTCTATTCTTCTCCCAGGGCTTGGTTTGAAGGAATGTCAGTGAGCTAGGGGAGGGGGGAGTTTGAGGCGGATCAGAGTCATGACTTTCCAAGGCCATTCTTTTACCTCCCATCACCAGCTCCAACTGCAGAGAGGTTGGGCAATTAGCATACCCTATTTGCCCCCTGCCAACTGCCCAACACATCGGGTGGGTCACCATAGGTTCTCAGTCAGGGAGACAGCCATTTATCTTGCCTACGGGGAGACAGGAAATTGGGGAGATGGTGACCTCAGGCCCTTAAGTGCTATTAATTGTCCACTTAAGGGCCCTAACTGCTGGTGAGTCTAGAAAGTTGTCAATGGACTTTATTGCTCAGCACCTAATTGCTGAGGTAGTGAGAAGGGGAAATAATGAGACAAGATGGCCCTGGAAAGAAATGCACCCCTTCTTGCCACCTCGCTCAACAGTTCAGGCAGAGCAATATCATGCCTAGATGCTTCTTAAATACAGATTATAAGCAGTGATGAAAAATTACTGAAAAGATGTTACCATAACAGCATTGCTTCCTTCCAATGTATGGAAATTGCTACTCTTGTAGCTGGTGGTGCAATTTTTTTGAAGGTATGTTAACCGTAATCTCACCTTAATTCTTCCTAAAATGAGCTAATAATCAGCTTTTCAAATTCATGTGTGCACCTGAACACAAATTTGTTTCAGCTTGTCTGATTAAGATAGGTTAATTTCTACTATTTATTTTGTTAGATTTTGTAACTGTGTGGAGTCTCAAAAGTAGGTCCACCTAATTTTCTTGGCAGTAAAATCAAGAAGTCTTGCTGGAAGATTAAGCTCAATTTTCTATTAATTCAGTGACTACACTCTCACCTCTGAGTTGGTAATGAGTTCAAACCCAACTACCATGGGACTTAAAAAAATGATACTGACTTCCAATGTTGGGGTCCCATCTTTCAGATGTAACATTAAAACCGGAGCCCACAAAAGTCCTGCTTCAATTTGGGTGCAAGATCCAATTGCACAAGGTTAAATAAAAGAATTAAATCTATTTATCTCTCAATCAATGTCACCAAAGAATAGATTAGGTGGTCATTATACTCATTATTGGTGAAGTTTTGCTCCAATGCCTAACTTATTTGCCCAACAAATGAAATCTGCCATTGAATAAAGTGTCACTATTCATAACTTTGCCATTTACAAATTAAGACCATAAGAAATAAGAATAGGAGTAGGCCATTCGGCCCCCCAAGCCTTCTCTGCCATTCAGTAGGATCATGGCAGATCCGACACTCTTCATACGCGCTTTCCAGCTCCTTCCCCTAACCGTTGAGTTCTTTTCTGATCAAGAATTTATCTTGCGCTTAAACATGTACCAGGACACTGTCCTGACAGCTCTCTGTGACAAGGAGTTCGAAAGGCTGACAACTCTCTGAGAGAAGAAATTCCTCCTCATTTCAGTCTTAAATTGGTTCCCTTTTATTCTCATACTTAGCCAGAAGTCCATAAAACCATAGATATTGGAGTAGAATAAGACCATTCAATGCATCAAGTCTGCTCTGCCATTCGATTGTAGCTGGTATGTTTCTCACCCCATTTTCCTGCCTTCTCCCAATAAACTGTGATCCCTTTACCAAACAAGAACCCATCTATGTCTGTCTTAAAGCCGCGTAATGATTGGCCTCCCACAGCCTTCTGTGACAATAAGTCCTACAGAATCACCATCCTCTGGCTGAAGAAATTCCTCCTCATCTCAGCTCTAAAGGGTCCTCCCTTCATTCTGAGGCAGTGCCCTTAGGTCCTGGTTTCTCCTACTAGTGGAAACATCTTCTCCAAGTCCACTCAAACCAGGCCTGTCAGTGTGCCCTCTAGTCCTAGACTCTCTCACGAGGGGAACATCCTCTCAGCATTTTTCCTGTCAAGTCCCTTAAGAATCCCAAATATCTCAATACGATCCCCTTTCATTCTTCTAAATTTCAATGAGTAGAGTCACAACCTGTTTAACCATTGCTCATGAGACAATCCCTCCATACCAGGGATCATTCTAATGAACCTTCCCTAAACTGTCTTCAATGAAGTTGTATTTTCCTTCAATAAATTAACTTATCACTTATCCAAAATGAGAAGAAAAGAATGAAAAAAGGCAAACATCACAAAGAACAGAACTATGATACGTGTCTAACGATGACACAATGAAATTATTTCCTAAATTGATGAATCCATATCACATGTATGCTGGTTGTCATGTCGTATATTAACACAGATGTTGCACAGTGCACTATGTCAAAAAATGAGGTTAGTGGCAAAAAAACTGCAGTTGCTGGAATCCAAGGTAGCCAAACCGGAGGTAGGAAGAACACTGCAAGTCAGGCAGCATGTGTAGGAAAGGAGTAGTCAATGTTTCAGCTATTACCCTTCTTCAGTCCTGTCCAACATTTATGATGTTCTCTCATGTACGATGGAACTTCGCTGCATTTTTAAGAAAAAGTCATCCATTACAAGACATTTCAGAGTGTTCTCAGCATAATGGAAGGTAGACCAACAGGAGGCTGGAATAACACGGCAGGCCAGGCAGCATCTGGAGGAAAGGAGCAGTCAACATTTTGGGTATTACCTTTCTCCTGGAACCAACATGCTAATGAAAGACATAACAGGGTGTAGAGCTGATGAGCCCAGCAGCCTCAGAGGAGCAGGCAGGCTGACATCTCGGGCCTAGACCCTTCTTCAGAAATAGGTCTAGGCCCAAAACGTCAGCCTTTTTGCTCCTCTGGTGCTGTTTGGCCTGCTGTGTTCACCCAGCTCCACACCTTGTTATCTCAGATTCTCCAACATCTGCAGTTCTTACTATCTCTGATGCTAATGAAAGATCTTTCTTTAAGTTCGGCTTCACTTCATACTGGCTCACACTGTGCAACTCTTTTTTTCGTTAATCAATTTCTGTCAAAATGCATCAGTTAACAATTATGCGTTCCTCATCCTCTTGCTTTAGAACTACACCAATAGAGGTACCTTTTGCAAATTTCAATTGTACATAGAGAAAATTTTCAATGTGCATTCACAGTCAGCAAAGGTCTGCACTGGAATTCAAATTTGTAGCATCCAATCTGTGTTTTTATAACATTGGTTTTCTTTAAGCACTGCTCTTTCTCCATTATAGTTATTATCAGTGTTTCTGAATATGAAAGCTATTCAGCTAGTAACAACTGCTTTTGTTCAAGGCTAATTAAACTGAATGTTCAACACTTAGCACGTCATCTGACTTTTCACTCGAGGAAACAATCTAAGTGCTATGCACTGGGGATATGTATAAGTGGCTAGAACCCACAGCACAGGATTTAGTGACAAATTAAGGAAATTTAGCGAACCTTTTAAAAGAGTTAAGCATGAGAGTAGAGATTGTTATTCCACTGATAAATATACTGAACTAAATGGACCACACCTAGAATGCATATGAACAGTTTTGGTGTCCTTTTCTAAAGAAATATAAGCCTGCACTGGAGGTAGTCCAGATAAGATTCACTGGGTTTATTCTGACTATAGAAGGTTTCTTTTTGAGGACAGGTTGAGTAGATTGGGCTTGAACTCATTGTAGTTTAGAAGATTGTGAGGTGACCCTATTGAAACAAACAAGATTTTTTGAATAGTTGACAAGGTAGGTGTTGGAACATCATTTCCTGTTGTGAGAGAAGACCAGAGGACATAATCTAATGGTGTGCAGTTGTCCGGTTAGGAATTTCTTCTCTAACAGTAGAGAATCTGTGGAATTCTTTACCACAGAGACTGGGTTGTTTGGGATATTCAAAGCTGTGATTGACAGATTTCTAATCAGTAAGGGAACTGAAGGTTATTGGGGGAAAGGCAGCAAAGTGGAGTTGAGGATTATTAGATCAGTCATGATGTCATTGAATGATGCAGGAGACCAGATGGGCCAAATGCCTTCTTCTGCTTCAACATCAAATGGTCACCAAGTGTACTGTATCATGCCGTACTGATGCATAATGAACAGTTAATGTATAAATAAAAAGGTAAGTCAAGCCGTGCGGTCCAGTGGTACTGTCCATACATCTGCTTCAGGTGGTAATAGCCACAGAGGTCTATCCAAAAAATATCTGAGCAAGTTGGTATTTAAAAAGAGCTGGTCATGAGTGAACAACTTCATTGAAGTATTAGATAACAAGGTGTAGAGCTGGATGAACACAGCAGGCCAAGCAGCATCATAGGAGTAGGAAGGCTGACGTTTCGGGCCAAGACTCTGCACTCCAAAATGTAATAGAAGTCTACACCAAAAATAGCTACCGGCAAAATCTTAGCTCCAAAGACTGAATTGGCTAAATGAAAGTATACCAAAAGAAATAAGGACAAGAATTACAGCTTAGTGGTAGAAATATTATGAAACTCAGTATAATAATATATTCATCACGTATAATATCATATGCGCTTTGCAGGCTATTAAATAGGCACTTTGGAAGTGAATTTGCTGATGTAATGGAAGAAATGCAACCATCAATTTCGACACAGCAAGTTCCCAGAACCAGCAATGAGGTAATCATAAGATAATCTACTTTACTTTTCTGAAGAAGGGTCTAGGCCCAAAATGTCAACCTTCCTGCTCCTCTAATGCTGCTTGGCCTGCTGGGTTCATCCAGTTCTACGTCTTGTTATCTCGATTTTAGTGATGTTGGTTGAAAGAAATATATTGACCAGGGCATGAAAAAGACCTACCCTGTTTTTCTTTTAAGGGTATCATAAATCCTTTACAAATTGTCTTGGGGCATATGGGATCTCGATGTAACATCTCATTAACGGGTAGCACCTTTGACAATGCACCAGTACTGGGCTGCAATGCCAACCCAGAGAATGTGGCCAAATTTCAGACTTTCTGACTCTGAGGTCACAGTACTTCCAGCATAACTAAAACAGTTTGGTCAATATCATTGATAGTGGGAACTGCAGATGCTGGAGAATCCAAGATAACAAAGTGTGGAGCTGGATGAACACAGCAAGCCAAGTAGCATTTCAGGAGCACAAAAGCTGACGTTTCGGGCCTAGACTCTGATGAAGGGTCTAGGCCCAAAACGTCAGCTTTTGTGCTCCTGAGATGCTGCTTGGCTTGCTGTGTTCATCCAGCTCCACACTTTGTTATCTTGGTCAATATCATTAGATATTTGTGGGATCTTGTGCAAATTGGCTCCCCAGTGGCACTGTATTTCATATATTACACCACAAAAGTACTCAATTGGCTGTACAGTGCATCAAGGCTTTCTGTGTTGTTGGAGGCAATTTATTAATACAAAACTTTCTCTTCCTTACCTATAGAGGCTCATTGCGCTCAATACTACATCTCCTGAGGTTATAGATTTACAGAATCACCTTTTGCTGGCCGGACAGCAAATTAATGTAAATGAGTCCTTTCAACAAGATATTAATTTAGCTAAGTAACAGGAAACAGTAATTATACAGTAATTAAGGGCTAACAGAACATTTACATCTCAGAGAAGAAAATTTAACTTAAAAAAAATACAAATTAATCAGACTTACCAACAGTTGGTTACCTGACCGAAGTGACATTTCTGTTCGAAAGAGCAAAGGAATTACATTCGCACAGCACTTTTCACAAACTACTGGACATCTCTTTAGGGCAATGAAGTACTTTTTGAAACCTAGTCACTGTTGTGATGTAGGAAATGCTGCAGCCAAAATGCGCATAGCAAACTTCCACATGTGATAACGATGAGATAATTTGCTTTTGTGATGTTAATTAAGGAATGCCATCAATAACACCCCTTGTCTTCTTTCAAGTTGTATTAGAGGATCTTTACATCCACCCAGGCAGTTAAATGGGGCTGAAAACAAAAAAAATGCTGCAGATGCCGTGGGCAGGGAGCATCTACAGAGAGAAAGCAAGCTAAAAAAGCATTAGGAACTGCTGATGTTGGAGAATCTGAGATAACAGGGTGTAGAGCTAGATGAACGCAGCAGGCCAAGCAGCATCAGAGGAGCAGCAAGGCTGACGTTTCGGGTCTGGACCCTTCTTCAGAAATGGGGGAGGGGAAGGGAGTTCTGAAATAAATAGGGAGAGAGGGGGAGGAGGGTAGTAGATGGGTAGAGGAGAAGATAGGTGGAGAGGAGACAGACAGGTCAAAGAGGCGAGGATGGTGGTTGTTCCGGAGGGAGGAGGGTAACTTCTCCAGGGTAGGCACAACCTCCATCCCCACCTCTTGAGCGGTCTGTCTTCTCTCCACCTATCTTCTCCTCTATCCATCTTCTATCCACCTCCCCCTTCTCCCTATTTATTTCAGAAACCCTTTCCCCTCCCCCATTTCTGAAGAAGGGTCCAGTCCCGAAATGTCAGCCTTCCTGCTCCTCTGATGCTGCTTGGCCTGCTGTGTTCATCCAGCTCTACACCTTGTTATCTGTTTAAAAAAAAATTAGCTTGCTCTCTCGCCATGGATGCTCCTGACTCACTGTGATCTGCAGCATATTTTGTTTCCAGTTCAGATTCCAGCACCTGTAGTAATTTGCTCTTATATTTAAACAAGGTCTTCATTTAATGCCTCAACCAAAAGGTGGCTCTGAAAGCATAGTACTCGTTAGTAACACAACAGTGTCAGGTCTCTACTTGAGCCCTGGAGTGGCACTGGCACACAGAACCTCATGATTCAGAGATGAGAATGCTGCCAACATGAGCCGCAGCTGGTGCCATGTTGCAAGTCAAGGGAAAGGAAATTTGGGCAATCTGTATATATAATATCCGGCCCGCCCCCAATGTTCGTTTTTGTAACCTTTCCAGTGTTGAACTATGTAACTTAATATGAGAATTGTTCAATCTCATAATTTACTGTAAGCAACATGTTAACATTTACAAGTTAGTCAAAAATGCTTGAAACATACCGTACACTTATACTTTCATGAAACACCTCAGTCCACAATTCTAACTGTGACCTGCTTTAAAAGAACATGTTATTACTCGCATCAGACAGCGAATTCCAGCCCTAAAGTTATCTGGGAAATCTGGATTTCCGTTGGTAATGGGTATTCTTGACAGAGACCCAGAGATAAGTGGCAGATCAAAAGAAAATGTCACTTTAGTGATCGGAAGAATAGACTAGGCATCTGTTGTAAAAGTAACAACACTGACAGCAGTGGGTTTTAAATAAATGACCTGTGCTCAGAGTCAAAAAGAGGCAAATATACTCTTACCAAAATGAAAAATAAAGTGGGTGTTTTGAATTAACAAGAGAACAAGATTGTGTGAATCCAAGAAGGCCTCAAGTTAGTTCTATCAAATGGGTTATCAAGCAATTACTTCAAGTAATGGATTTTACTGTAACTGTTAACATTTTACAACTCTTACTTTTTTGAAGGTTAGTGATGAAAAGAGTTGCCAGTTTCTGCATTCTCTCACATACACACGGTTTGATGATATTTTCTGAGAATGAATCTTACCACACTTGAAACATTAACTCTGTTTCTCGCTCCACAGATGGTGACTGATCCACTGAGTTTCTCCTATGTTCTCCATGTTTGTTTCAAATTTCCATCATCCACATTATATTTCCTTTGTTATGATAATATGATAATGAACCAGGTAATACGTTTTGTTTTGTGCTATGACTGAGAAAATTAGCCAAAATACCCCCAGGTCAAATCTGCAAAACAGTACATGCATATTTTTCCCATTCATCTGAAAGGATAGGGACACCTCAGCATTATTTTTAATCCAAAAGTACTGCAGTGAAGTGTCATCTGCAATTGCTTAATGAAAATAAACATCAGCAGGCCACTCAGGATGGGAGTCTGATCCACTATTCTAGACTATAAGATCATTAGACATGGAGTAGAAGTAGGCCATTCAGTCCATCAATTCTGTTCCACCACTAAACAAGATCATGGCTGATCTGGTAATCCTCTACCCCACTTTTTTGCCTTCTCTCCATCGTCCTTGTTTCCCTTATTGATTTAAAAAGGGGCTCAATGAGGTAAGGCAGACTGTGGAGAACAGCTTTACTCTTCATCAACTAGCTGTGAGCATACTTGAGGTGCCACCTTCAACATCCCTTTGCAGTAAAGAATTCCACAGATTCACTACCCTTTGAGAAAAGACACTCATTCTAATCCCTGTCTTAATTAGACAATGTCTTATTCTAAGATTATGTGCTTTCACACAAGAATCAACATTTCCACATCTACCCTTATCCAGTACCATAAGATCAAGAATGATCATCTACTTGACCACCATATTCCCACACTGTTCCCACATCCATTGATGTCATTAGCTGTTATCATTGATGATTTTGTGATATTGTATCCCACTCCAAGACAAAGGTGAGCAATCAGGAGCAAGAATCCTAGTTGATTTTATCCCACTCCAATCAATGGCTGTTCCATCCAAATCATCTTACACAGACTGAGTTTTTAACATGAGATCTACATAGTTTAAATATACACGTGTTTATTCTGCTATATCTTATTGTGGGAAATAATATAATGTATAAGATTGTACAAGGTGTATAATGTATAAGATTTTTGCCTACACATCTGCTTGTATATTTTACAGTATTTTCCCCCTTTAATACAAAGTTAAATAACAACTGTTTTTAAATTCCATCATGATCTCACCAGTTCTGAGGAAGCGTTAACTATTTTTTTTCTTCACAGATGTTGCCAGTCCTGCTGAGCTTTTCCAGGAATTTCTGTTTTGTTTCCTGATTTACAGCACCCACAGTTCTTTCGGTTTTTATGGTCTCACCCCTCCCTGTTTCTGTAAGAGCCTCTAGATCTATAATTCTCGGAAATTCCTGTGCTCTCCAAATTTTGCACCTTGAACGTCCTTAAGTTCTGGAATTCCCTCCATTAACATTTATATCTCTCTTCCTTAAAAAGGCTCGTTTCCACTTAGCAAACGTTTGTTTAATATTTGTTCTTATGAAATGCATTGGGACAAGTTATTACATTAAGGTGCAGGCTGATGTGGTTAAAGTATCCATCACACTTCCATTGCCACTATATCCTCATTTGAGGATGAGCAGTTAGCCCTGACAGCAATGCTCACATCCCATAAAATAAACTTTATAATATGTAGGTAACAGATTATATAAATACATGACCTTCTTCATGGACAACAACTGTATTCCGATTGGAAATGTAATAGTGGCCCGCCAGTTCTATTCCTTCCCAATGATGAAACCATCTGAACACTGTTCTCCATCTGACATTAGTCTTGGAGTTCAACTACAATTCACAAGATTTATAGAGATATGTCTCCATAGCATTCAGAGAGAGGAGGAGGGGAGGCAATGACCCTATGATTATTATCATTACACTATTAATCAAGAGACCCAGGTAATGCTCTGTGGATCCAGGTTTGAGCATTGCCATGGTAGATGATGGGAATTAAAAATACTAATGATGGCCATGCAACTTTTGTCAATTGTTGAGAAAAACCTATTTGGTTCACTAATGCCCTTTACAGAAGAATGCAGCTGCCATGACGTGTTTGTGACTCCAATCCCACAGCATTGTTGTTGTCTCTTAACTGCCATCTGGGCAGTTATAGATGGGCAATAAATGGCCACATCTAATGAATAAAAAAAGACTTCTTTTTGCACCTACTCTTAGAATGTCATGTTTGTCAGAAGTGAAAATGTTACAACAAAAACAAATGTCATGAAACCCCTCCAGCAGTAGAAATGGTCATGAAATGGTCAAGTTATCATAAAAACCTAATATATCCATGAATATCTTGGGGGCAGAAAACAGGATGTCCTTACTTGGCTGGCTTAATTGTGACCTCAATCCCACACCAACATAGTTGACTCTCAATCGTCCTCTGAAATAGTCTGGCAAATCACTTAGCTATGTCAAAATATTATTTCATCAAATCACTACAGTATGGAAACAGGTCAATTTGGTCCAGTGAGTTCACACCAACACTCTGAACAGCATCCCATCCAGACCCATTCTCTACCTTAACCCTGCATTTACCATGGCTAATTCACCCAATTTACATCTCCCTGGACTCTACACAGCAATTTAGCACACCCAATCCACCTAAACTGCACACCTTCGGGCTGCGGGAGTAAACTGGAGTACCTGGAGGAAACCCACACGGAAAAAATGTATAAATGCCACACAGGAATCAAATGCAGGTCCCTGGCCCTGTGAGGCAGCAATGCTAACCACTGTGCCACCCTGTGCCCATACTATTGTTCAAGAAGGCCATTTGCCATTATTTCTGGGCAACTGAAGTCAGTTAGTAAATAGCGGTCTGGCGAGCAACATCCAAATTGTGAGATGAGAAAAAAAACAGCAAATGCAAGTTTATACCTGCATAGTAATCCCTCAATGTCTTCTCGAATTATCTTCAGCATCTGTACCAATTTACAATTTGCATTTTTTTTGCTGTACATTATCTCTCATTTTTATGACATTATTTCTGTCTTCTGTTTTGTTTTTACAGGGTTTTAAGTCTTACTTAATGATTGAAAATGCCAATGGAATTCTACCAATTTTACACCCCTTCAATAATTAGTCTATTTTTGATACCAAGCATCAGGTAAAGGCTGCACACAGAAGTTAGAAATTTCATCAGGATTCATTGTGAATAGTTCATGTAGCTCTCGTAAAGTTCAGGTAATTGTTTTCAGCCATGACCTTGAAGAGGCTTTTCCCTTAATACAGAAGGTTAATACGGACACAATGAAGAAAAGAAAGGATGCTAGTGTAGCAAATATCCAATGTGTAAATTTGGCAAAAATAAAGGAAAAACACTTAAATTAACATGGTGTCTTTCACACCATAGGTACATTCTAATATTTTACAACCAATGAAGTACCTTTGAGGTGTTGTCAGGTTTGTAATGTAGGAAACATAGCAACCAATTTACAAACAACAAGCTCCAACAACAACAATTATACAAATGACCACATAGCCTGCTGTAAGTGTTGGATGTAAGATAAATGTTGGCTAGTGAGAATTCCCTGCTCTTTCTTGAATAGTAGGTGAGATATTTTACATTGATCTGAAGGAGCAAACTAGGTCTTGGTTTAACATTTCATTGGAAAGGTGACAACTCTGACGGTTTAGCACTTCCTCACCGCTATGTGCTGAAGTCTGGCACCATGTTACCAAGTCCCTGGAGTGGAACCTGAACCTACCACTTTCTCATTCAGTGGCCAGTGACCCACCACAGAGTCACAGTAGTAGAAGAGCATTGCTGGCTTAATATGGTGACTAAACAGTCAAAGGCTAATTATCAATGTGAATAAAATTTAAAGAAAACTTTATCCATCAAAGTGTGTCAGAAAAACAAAGATGTTTCCTCACAATATGTATGTACAATGAGAAAAAAAATACACTCTCAACATAAAGTTGATATGAACTGTCAACCAGCCACCCTGACTGTTCTGTTTCTTTGTTATGTACCACCTTTGACTTAATTTAGAATCACATGCCTCATGTGGTGGTGGGATTCGTATTAATTTCAAATGGATACGTCACAGATTGCACAGTATACTCCTAATGTGCATGCAAACCACTTAACTGTGTTAGTACAGAAAATATCTAGATACTATTAGGGCAAATTCCATGAGAGCTTATCAAAGAACAACAGTATGTAACAAAGCCACACAGCTTGAATTCCTAGTTCGCTGTACTTACTGATCTCAACTGCAGTCCAGTATTTGTAATGCTAGCTTTAGGTTTGGTATCCCGGGACTCGGAAGGAAGCAATGAGTCCATGTATCTCCTACTGGCCGTGCTGAAAAGCTCATGTATGGAAATCAGCTGAGGACATGACAGGTTCCAAACCTTCCCGTTGTATAACCTGCTTACATTTCTTTTCTGGGTGCATTTATCTTTGAAATTCCTTGCCAAGGTGTGGGTGATGCTGGCTAGACCATATATAGTCCCCATCCATGGTTGTTCTGAGTAGGGGTAATGGACCTTTTCCTTGCACAACTAAAATCTTTGTAAAATCATCAGATTTCCAACATCTTCGGTTCTGTGTTTTATGTTATTGAAAACTTTATAATATTCCTATGATGACATTAGTTAACATGAGTAATGATGTAGGAGCTGTGATAGATGTTCAGTTCAAGTTGGTGTATAACATGAAGGCTATTATTATGTTTTGCTGCTTTCTTTGTTCCTGTTGATAGAGGTTGTGCTGTCTGAGCAAACTGGACAAGCTGTTCTCCAAGTTTTTTGGATAGTTCACACAACAACTTTAATGGTGAATCAAAATTAATAAAGTCCAGACCAACTGTTTTGTCTTGGATGGTACTTAAGCTTCATATGTGCTTTGGCATCTACATCCATGCGAGGAAAGAGTGTATCCATAACAAAGTGTGCTTGAAGAGTTGTGAACGGAGCTGATCACTGGAATGATAAGTAAGCAACATGCTCTGACTTTATAAAAACTCATTAATGTCACAACTAAGATGAATCTTCCCCTGGGAACTCCCGCATCTATTTTTTTGGGGGTGTATTGACACGTATCGAGTATGATCCAGTCCGTCAACGTGTTTACCCTCAACTCCATTCAGAACCTGTTTTTATTGCATTCATTTTTGCCACAATGAATTAAAAGCTGCCTTCATCTCAATGTCACCAATGCTGACTCTCCTCTTGTTTTAGAGGTTTGGAGCCAAGCAGCAGAACATGAATTGTGCAAGTTAGAGGTGAACAGGTTTCTGTTTAATAGCTCTATTCACAACACTGTCCATGTCCACTGACTAATGGGAGACAACTGATAATGACTGGAATTGGCACGGTTAGACCAGTCTTGTTGGAATTTCTAGTTAATTTTTAAACAAGATATTGTAAAGCTGACTCACTGAGGATGAATCACTGCCTTCACTCTGAAATGGAGTGAAAACCAGAATGAGCAGACAAGGTCTTTTTCTCAGGATAGGGGAGTCCAAACCTACAGGGCATAGGTTTAAGGCGAGAGGGGAGAGATTTAAAAAGGACCTGAGGGCTAACTTTTTTACACAGAAGATGATGCATATATGGAATGTGCTGCCAGACGAAGTGGTGGAAACTGGTGCAATTACAACATTTAAAGGGTATCTGAATGGGTGTACGAATAGGAAGGGTTTAGATAGTTTGCAAACATGATGAGGTCAGTTTGGGATACCTGGTCAGTCCAGGCAAAGGATGTATTTCCATGTTGTATGGCTCTATAATAAAAGAAAAACGTAACTTAAAAGCAGGTCATAGAGTCACACAGCATAGAAACAGGCCTTTTGGCCTACCAGGTCTATGTCAACTTAACAAACACCAAACTAAACACTAATTCTATTTCTATTTGCATGGAGCTGAAATTACAGAGCCCTCATTTGACCAGCAAATTGCGCAAAGTGATACTCTCAATCCTTAATGGAGCTGGTACAGGCTCTACTCTCAGCCAGTGCTTGTAAAAACACAAGTAACTAATCCAAATGTCTATGTGAAAGACCAGAATGTACTTTGTCACACTGAAGCTGGTAAAGGGCCAAAGATCCTGTTCAAAATTATTTTAAATGCTGTCAACTAAGAGTCAACGTTCAAAGTAGAGTTGGTCCATATGTGGGATCAATTGTCACTGTCTGCAGGGCTTTAGCTGGGCCTGAATGGGACAGAGGTCACCACTGACCTAGCAAAAGCTGAACTCAGCCGCACAGGGCTACTGTTAATAAACACTCCTGAAATTTTCAACAGATCAAACAATGAAAATATTGAGCAGTTTGAAATATTGCCCAGAAATACCTCTGAATTTTATTAAGGTTAAGAAAGTGGTTCAGAATGCTGCCACAGGTCTGGTACTTCATAAAGCTGAACTCCAGGTTGTTGTCCGTTCCTTCTCCAAAGCTGATGAGAAAATGGGACCTACACTGAATACTTGGAAAGGCTCTCAGCCAACTAGGTTCCACAGCACACCTTCCATACTTCCTCCCTCGCCAGCCCACCGCCCATTGTTTAAGATCGAGTGTAAGATCTTGGACAATGTGGAATATTTTCCACATTTTCTCAGTGAAAGAAACCATGATAGGGTAATGGTGGTAATGCTATCAACCTTTGATCTTTTTGTTAGGCTGTTTTTATGGGCAATGCCATCACTAAGTGGGCTAGGTAAATATACATTTGCAGAAATGCAGCAATGCAGCACATTTTCAGAGTCACACATGTCTAAAGCAAGGGAATGAGGCCTTTTCGCCCATCGCATCATGCTGGTCAAACACCACACCTAACTATTCTAATCCCATTTTCCAGCACTTGGCCCATTGCTTTGTCTTTTATGCCTTGGCATCACAAGTGCACATCTAAATGCTTCTTAAATGTTATGCAAGATTCTGCCTCTACCATCTTTATAGGGTTCCAGATTCCCACCACTGTGAAAAAAATGTTCCTGTATCTGCTCATAACCTTCTGCTCCTTGTCTTAAATCTCTGCACCTTGGTTATTGTTCTCTCTGTCCCCTGACTATCCAATCTATGCTCCTCATATAATTTTATACATCTCAACCATGTCCCCCTCAGTCTTCTTTGCTCCCAGGTAAACAACAAGTCTATCCAACCTCTCTTCAGAACTAAAACTCTCTCGTCCAGGGAACACAGATTCACAGAGTTATTGAGCTCAACAACATGGTAACAGACACTTCAGTTCAACTTGTCCATGCCAACCAGATAATCTAAATTAATCTAGTCCCATTTGCCAGCATTTGGTCCATGTACTGCTTATTCACATACCCATTCAGATGCCTTTTAAATGTCGTAATTGTACCAGCCTCCACCACTTCCTCTGGTGGCTCATTACATGCACGCACCACCCTTTGCGTGAAAAAAGTTGCCCCTTAGGTGCATTTTAAATCCTTCCCCTCTCACCTTAAACCCATGCCTTCTAATTTTAGACTCCTCCACGCCAGGGAAAAGACCTTGGCTATTTACCCTATCCATGCTCCTCATGATTTTATAAACCTCTATGAGTCACCCCTCAGCCTCTGACATTCTGACCCTCCTGGGAAAATGACCCAACCTGTTAGGCCTCTCCCTCTAGCTCAAACCCTCTAACGCTGGCAACACCCTTGTAAATCTTTTCTGAACCCTTTCAACTTTCACAGCATTCTTCCTATAGCAGGAAGACCACAATTACATGTAGAATTCCAAAAGTGGCCTAGCCAATGTCCTGTACAGCTGCAACATGATCTCCCAATTCCTATACTCAATGCACAGATCAATAAAGGCAAGCATGCCAAATGCTTTCTTCTCGATCCTGTCTACCTGCAACTCCAGGCTTAAGGAACTATGAGCCTGCATGCCAAGGTCTCCTTTGTTCAGCAACACTCCCCAGGACTTTACCATTAAGTGTATAAGTCCTGCCTTGAATTTGACTTTCCAAAATGCAGCACCTCAAATTTATCTAAATTAAACTCCATCTGCCACGCCTCATCCCCTCGGCCCATCTGGTCAAGATCCTGTTGTATTCCCGGGCAACCTTTTTTGCCAACCACTACACCTCCAATTTTGGTGTCTTTTGCAAACTTACTAACCCAGAGGATTCTGGACAATTGAAGATGGAGGACGGGACAAATAGCTATAACAGCTGCTCCTTTTTTTGAGATTTTTCAGTGTTAGAGCTGATTTTCTTAAATTCTAGGAGCAGTAATTACTGTTTTATAAGCTGCTGCATTGATTTGGAACATCTTGGCAAAATCTCCTCTGCAGCCTCTCCAGTGCAATCACATCCCTCCTGTAACATGGATTCCAGAACTGGGGGCAATATTGTATCTGTGGGCTAACCAAATTTTTATACAGTTAGACCATAACCTCCCCGTTCTTAAACTCCATGCCTTATCTAATAAGGGCAAGTATCTCATTGCTGAAAATTACTACCAGTCCTTTTGGTATTTCCTCCCTTGCCCAGGATGCATTTCATCTGGCCCTGTAGGTTTATCTACTTTTAATCCTGCCAGGCCACTCAGAACCTCCACTCTGTTTATGTTAATTTCTCTAGGAGCACCATCGCCCTTCTGTCTGATTTCTGTACTCACATTGTCCATCTCACTAGTGAACATTTAAAAGCTTGGTCTACATCCTACAGCTCCACGCTCAAATTACCACGTTGATTTGACAATTAATTTCATTCAATCTTGTTCCAAACTAAAAGCTTCCTGCAAAACAATATGCATTAGCTCCAGGGCTAACACCTTACAGTATTCGCAGGAAGTTTTTAAGCATAAGTCGCGAGTCTGGCATTTCAAAATCTGTTCACATTCCCTGGTTTTGAGATCAGCAACATTCTCACTGAGTGAAACCGAAAGAACTGCGGATGCTATAAATCAGGAACACAAACATAGCTGCTGGAAAAGCTCAGCAGGTCTAGCAGCATCTGTGAACAAAAATATCAGTGTTAACATTTCAGGTCCAGTGACCCTTCCTCAGAACAGGAAGGGTCACCGGATCCAAAATGTTAACTCTGATTTTTTTTCTTCACAGATGCTGCCAGACCTGCTGGGCTTTCCAAGCAACTTTGTTTGTGTTTCCCATTGAGTGAAACTTCATTTCTCTAATTCCATGTTCTGGTTATCTGATGTCATTAGTAAAAGGATTCTCAAATCATCTTGTTCTTGATTGTGGTTGGCTATTTTGGCAAGAAAATAAGTAACAGCTTTAATCGAGAGAAATTTTCTGTTCAGCTATTTTAATAGTAACACTATATTACCTGTATTGGGAACGCACACTCTGATTTTTTTTTTCTTTTTAATTCAATCTTTGGATATTGGATGAAATTCATTGTATCCAATTTGGTAGATTTGAAAAATTCTACAAGTTACAACATTTGTGTGAATGTTGACACTATTTCGAAATGTTTTGTTTTCTAGCCATTTCTTATCTAAAATAATGACAGCTCATTATCCAAGTGTGTCCTTGAACCCTGCAAGATTGGATTTGTTCCTTTATCAGTGCTCCACTACTGTGATTTAAGTTAGGGATGCCTAAGAAAGGTGGAACGACTATTTGCTTCTTGCTTTATGGAATAATATCTGCTCCTGTTCCTTCTGATTTCTAGACGGGTCGGTACGTGTGCATATATGCACGTGATGAAGACAGGAAGGGCCATAGCTCAACTTCTCCAAGATTGGAATCCTTAGGCAGTCCCTCAGGATTGTGGATAACTCGCTTCCACTCCAGTTTGATGAGTTGTGAGATGGCTGATAATTCCAATGTGCAATCTGTTGGCATGTATGAAGTAGATGGATATTGAAGGATTGGAAAGATGAGGAATTAGAAGCTTTGTGCGCTCTATTTAAAGCCTTGGCATCGCTTTTGCACATTCCTGACAAAGTATCATGATATGCTCAGTGCTTTTCCAAATGCACTTTCTCTATTTTGGTCCATCGTAAGTCATGGTTTCCCATGATTTGATTGGTACGTTTGATCTCTACTCAAATGGTTTGACGATTTCCTGTCCTCCATGGAGTCTCTTACCAAAACTGAGCTCAGTGTAGACCAATTGTTTTCAGAGTCTGCTGTCGGGACCTGATTGTCATTTACTGCTAAATATGGTTGTTTTGAGTGATTTGTTATTTCAGTACTAGGCATATTGGTTTATAGGCATTGTATTGCCTTTCCTGCATTCATACGTTTTTAGTGTTTTGCAAAGATTCTATTGCAATATTCTGTCCAATTTTCTTTTTCCATGATGTGGACCTCTGAGGTCTGTGTGCAGAAGCCCACCAAGTTGATCAACGTGCGTGGAGCTTCCTAATGGCTGCACTGCTTAGAGGCAACATTATTTCACTAATGGCATACTAATGGCATGTGTTTTGAGGGGCCTGCTCTACACCATCTAAGTCTCCATGCATACATGGGGACCATTGCTGTCTGGTAAACCATGATCCCCTTCTCAAATTTAAAATTACCGTTCTCAAATCTTAATTTTCCTCACTGAGCTATAGGCTGAGCTAGCATACGGGAGGCAATGATGATGGCTTTCAGTATTGCCTGCCTTCATTGCGAGGGACTTCAAAAATATGGAATGTGGTTCACATTTTCCAGAATGTCATTTCGACCTTAATTGACAGGTACTGATGTTGCGCAGTGGGAGCTGGTTGGAAGATTACCTTAGTGTTTAATCAAAGACCATTTTCTCATACGCTTTGGAAGAGGAGTTGGCGATAATCTGGAGCTCAGTTTCTGTGTGAATATCATTCGGGAAGCTAGAAAATGTTCACTACCTAGGCTGTCCTGAGAGGACTGACTTTGAACGGAAAAAGCAAATAAACAAACACTGACAAAGAGCAGGTCAGATAAATATTGAAGCTTTACAAACAATGCTGGAATTAGAAGTTGTTCAGACGGGAGGTAGTGGTGGTCTTTGGGTCAGGACTTGGGAACATTATCTGGCAGCGTCTTAAATACTTTGAATGTGGGGTCAGAATGAGGATTCTGCAGGCTCCAAAGTAATGCCAGGTTACATTGCCAGTTCCCACTTGCCCCTTCTTGATCACTTCCCTTCATCTCAGCGTCACAACCCCAAATTAACTTTGACTTCACTTCTAAGCTGCCTGGTCAGTACCCACGCCCTGATGGATCTAAATGAAAACCATTGAACTTAGCCAATTTCAAAATGGTCCTGGCGCTTTCATTTTGCCTGGCTTTGTGCCAGCAGACCAATAGTAACCAATGTCACCCTTTGTTTCATAACAATATGCATTAGCTCCAGGGCTAACACCTTACAGTATTCGCAGGAAGTTTTTAAGCATAAGTCGTGAGTCTGGCATTTCAAAATCTGTTCACATTCCCTGGTTTTGAGATCAGCAACATTCTCACTGAGTGAAACTGAAAGAACTGTGGATGCTATAAATCAGGAACACAAACATAGCTGCTGGAAAAGCTCAGCAGGTCTAGCAGCATCTGTGAACAAAAATATCAGTGTTAACATTTCAGGTCCAGTGACCCTTCCTCAGAACAGGAAGGGTCACCGGATCCAAAATGTTAACTCTGATTTTTTTTCTTCACAGATGCTGCCAGACCTGCTGAGCTTTCCAAGCAACTTTGTTTTTGTTTCCCATTGCTTATTTTATCTAAGGCGGGGGCCATAACAGTACTCATTTGTTACGTACAACATGCTGTACGTATTTCTTATTATGTGGGTTTTCGAACTGGTAACCAAGAGCAAGTCTTTTCTTTCCTGTGATGTCCACTGGAAAAGCAAAAGAAGGGGTGGTAAATCCCACTCTGGCTGGGGTTCAGGCAAGCATGTGTTGTGAAACTAGCCTTCATATTTGGGCAGGCCATCGCACTAAGATGTAGAATACAGTAAAATAATCAATAAATCCTTCACAGCTGTGTGGTACAAGGTAATGACTCACAAAGGGTTAATGTTCATGTTACAATGACCCATCCATTTTACTTAAGTTGTACACAACTTGTGGGTGGAAACAAGGAATTCTCTCCCTTTCAGGGGGAGGAGATGTATCTGTACGTCTGTAAGATCCTCAGAAATATGGGTGAATCTTATAGGTGCATGAGCAAAGTGGGCTTTGCCAAAATTTGTGGCGGAAATGGGCAAGAAGTCTGCTGACCCCTAGCTTTACGTTGGAAGCAACTTATTGCATTTGCCAAGCAGTAAGGTGTATGTCTCACTACCTGGCAGTGAGGGGAATATAGGCGGTTAAATGTTTTAATTTCACCGCACTTCACCTCATTAAGAAAAGAAGCAGCTTCCTATCATTGAGTATTCTCAATATGGAAGTCACACCAGTACCTAACAGCTTCAGCTTGATCACAGAACCTTTATATTGCACACTGGCCACTAACGTCTCAGGGCATGCTGTATCGGCACCAGCCAGAACTGGCCCATCACCGTGAAATTGTCATGTGCCAGTCCGTAAGAACCCTCATGGCACATCTCCAATCCACTGGCATGACGCTTTTGAACTTCAATGCTGTATCTTGGCTTTACTGACAACTCTCATTGTAATACCGCAGCAAGGCCACTGGGCACTGAGGGACGTGTACTCGTTTCATAGACTGGACTAGGCTGCACCTACAGGCTTTTTGCTTGCTGTCATTGCATGCATTCACACTCTGAACTTCCCTGGATGCTCACAGTATCACTGCTTTGCCTTGCGTTACTGAGCTTTTACCCCTCAGCCAGAGAAACCAGGCTCACAGTACTGCTGCACTGCGACGCTGATCAGCACAGACACTCAGCCAGGAAGCTAGCCATGGACATCAGCAGTCCTCAGGAGGATAACCTTTAGTTAGGGGCTTGTAACAATAAGTCAAGGGCAGCATCCAATATGAATCCCGTGGCCACACTCAGTCAGCTGCTTGGAGGGGCCAGAGTCAGGATGCTCTCCACTTCGGTGGGGGGGGGGGGTGGAATGAATGTCAGGCTTGTCTTGGTTCTTTCTGCCCTGTGGTGGGCTGTTCCCCCATGGAATGGAAGAAAGGCAGGTTTTAAGGGAAATGAAAGTGGGTGGTTTATCTGTCACTTATGGTATAGATGGGGAGATGTCCTCAGAGGGTAAGTCAGCAGCACAGAGGGCACACAGGGTCAGTGGTGCTGCAGGTTGAGGTGAGTGCCAGTGAGCGAGGCAAGGTATTATTTAGGGATAGTGAGAGTGATAAAACATAATCCTTGGCGGGTGGTGAGTGAGGCAGTGTGCGTGTGAGTAATTAAAGAGAAGATGGCAGAGTGGGGAAGGTTATTGACTGTTTCTGTATACTGGATTCCATCAAATTGTAGAGCCTGCTTTAAACCAGGTGGCTACCTCAGACCCTGCTGGCAACGATCTGGCGTCGCGGCCTCCACTACTGGCCCTGGGGGGGTGAAGACATCCTGCCCGAGTGATATTCCATTGATCACGGCCTTCAGGTCCTTGTCCACAAAAGATGCATTAAAATTTCCCTTACAGTCATGCTCAGGCAACTGCTAAGAACTGCACAGGGCAGTTCATCCAGTATCACATACAGGAGAGGTGGTAAATACACATCAGTCAAGGAGTGGCTATTTGGGAAGATACCATGGTTCCTGCCAAAAAGAACAGGTAATCACGTGCATTGCTAACAAACAGTTAAGTGTTGTGGACACTCCCCTGACTGAGCTGGGTGACTCACTATCTAACCACAACTCCCAAATCCTTATTCTTTGTACCACTGTTATACTGTTCAAAACTGCTCACCTCTACAAGAACATGATTCAGGTGACAGTAGGATAGGATTTGAGGAAACAAACATTTAAATAATACTTTTAACATGCTCCTAAAATCAGATTTCCTGTAATTTGTTAAACTCCAGGAGCAGGCAAAACATTTGAAAATTCTCACTTTCTCCACTTTAGCTGAGGTCTAAGGTATTGGGGTTAATCTTTGCCTCTCAAAGTTTTCTTTCCTGATTTGATAATGGTGTCAACTCAAGCTTAGATAGATTCCCATGGGAGCCAACTGCACTCAGGCAGTCACTCCTAATGTAAATCTAGAGTGGTAGCAGGTTTTTCCACAGTGAAGTCTTCACAGCCTAATTTCATATGGGCCTCATTCAATGTCTGTGTATAAACAACTTCCAGCTGAAATTAACAATCAGGAAAGAAACTCATAGCTAATGATCCTCCTCCATGCCACCACTATCCCTAGCTCAACAACTTTTGACTAATTGCAGCATGGACTACTATTACCGCTGCTGAGATAATCTACCTCAACACAAACGAGGGCTGGAACCTGAAACACTTTGACCTCTAGAATTCTGTTCTACATTGGCTGTACAGAGAATCCAGTATCGTTAAACTGTGTGAAAGCAAGAGCTCTCAAATCAGACAGAACATCGCTGCCCTGTGAGCCTCAACTTAAAACAAGCGGTTTTTTTTCTTTCGGCCCTAAGACTTTTCATCCCAATTGTTGCTATGAGATATTGCTTTATATGTTTTGGTTGCAATGATACGGTCTATACGTCTTGAGTGTCAGCATTCCATATCACGGTATGGTGCTACAGACATATAGAAATACTGTACTCATTATCAACCTAGGATCAGTGGCAGCGCTTTCACTTCTGCGTTAGCAGGTTTTGGAGCATCAAAAATAGGAGTCGGCTATTTGGTCCTTCAAACCTATTCAGCAATTTAATATGATCATGGTTAATCATTCTGCTCAGGACCTTACTCCTGCTTTCACTCTATACCCTTTGTTCCTTTTAACCTTAAGAACTACATCTAAGTCCTTCTTGAAAATTCCTTCTTATTCAAATCCAGAGACATGAACATCCAACCGGAGTTAATACTTGCAGTGTGAGGGAATGCTACTTTGCCACCGGTATCACCTTTCAGATTAGATTTTAAATGAAAGCTCTGTCCTCTCTCACTAGTGAATTTAAAAGTTCCCTGAACAGTCTGCTGTGGCCTGGCTGATATTTATCCCTCAACTCACTTGACTAAAACAGAAGCAGTCACCATTTCATTGCAAAATCTCCTGAAAAGCACTTTAAAATGTCCTGAGATTGTGAAAGACTATTTGATTGAAAGTTTATTTTCCTTTTTCCAGTTTGTTACCAAGTTTAATTTATGGCAAGTTTGTTATTTTATCTCATTGCTAAATATGTTTGTTATGCCTCTCTAAAGAGTACTTTTATTGTTTCTCATTCCTAAATGTTAATTTTCACCTTAATTATCATCTCCTTTCTCATTGCTCTATCATCGATAATCATCCTTCCTCTTGTTAGAATTAGACGGAGAACTTTCTGAGGTGACTGACAATTTTCTTCTGTACTGTGCCGATTTAGACTTGAATAGTTGCAGCAATACAGCTGCACCCTCTGTACATTTTGGTTGCTGAAGACATGTATGCACATGTTCTTGCAGCCTGCCAGCTAAACCACAGAAAACAGATATATCAGGTTTAAAATATAGGGAGAGGCTCATCCAAGACGAGGTCCTGGTCAATTTAAAGAAGTTTAGCAATTAACTGATCTGGTAAAGAACAGTAAGCTTAAGAAGGGAGAGATTCACAATGCTACTTTAGAATTGGGTTTCAATTTCCTGGACACAGTTTGCAATGCAGACATTCATCTGATATTTCATTTTACTAATTTCAGTACAGTACCTTAAATTGCAGAACATCACAGCATATCAAAAGATCATTTTCATTTGACTAATTTACCTGGAACTGCTGTTACCACATGATGTCACAAGCAAATGTGGTGCAACCTGTTAAATATGGGAAGAGAGCAAAATCTTTATCCAGATTTCCCTCAGCACTTTCCCAATCTCACTTTTCACATACTCGCAAACAATATTTTCAACATGAGACACTGGACAGAGATCCAAGGTATAGACTGACACATTTCAACATTCCCATTTACCTGTTCCAGGAATTATGGGACTGACTACAGCACCTAAATGACAGACAGATTCAGCTGGATAAGTAGATGTATCATTCACACTCTACAAATGTCCAATATGATCTTCGCCAACAAGAGAGAATCTAACCATCTCTCAATGATGTCCAACGGTATTGTATCATTGAATGACCCACCATCAATAGCCTAGGTGTACCACTGACCAATGCTTACCCAGGTACTTGATATATCTACAATGTACACAGGACCTTGCGTACTCTGTGTAAATATCTCATATTTTGATTCCTGCAAACCACTGTATCAGTACCTGACCATCATTCTAAAAATTCAGTGCCCCCATCACCGAAGAATGTGATGGGCGTCCCTCCATCATCACATGTACTACGATGGTTCAGCAAGGTTCACCACCACCTTCTCTTAGGCAATTAGGATACATGCTGGCCTTGTCAGCGATGCTCACATTTCATGCATGAATAAAGAAATCCTAGCAATGTTTGAACATGTCACCCAAAATATTTCGCATGAAAAAGTCTCATTATTAATCTAGTCTTACAGTATAGTAAATTCATTCATAGTAGGTTTCACATGCTGCACATACTGGCAAGGTTCATTGAGCATTTAATTTCCAGCCAACGCTGTCTAATTACATCCTTATATATTTCAATCTTGTTCTCTAACAGATGTTTATCCAGCTCCTCTGTAAAGAATTTAGCGTGATTTAATATTATCTGCTTTATCTAGAAGTCCGCTCCCCACACTTGTTACACCTGGTATGGCTCCGTCTGAGGCAAGTACCTAGTTTAGTTACCTTCACCAGCCATACTAAGGGTTGGCATGTCACCTTCAATGCAACCAAATGCAATTTGATGAGTTTTTTTTCACTCCTCCTTCCCCAAGAAAACCCAGGCTATAGACTTGCACTTCTCCCATTAATGCAGTAGTGCTCTTTTGAAAGTAGGTACCTAAAATTATTCACATTGCCATTGTGACAGAGACTGAATTTGGGAAAATGTTCCAATGCATTCAACAATTGTATAAGGAAAGTATAAATGTTGAGCTAAACGAGAAGTAATCTGTGGAGTGACTAAAAGCTTCATTAGGGGTGGATTTAAAGATCTGAAAGCAGATTTTAAAAGTGAAAGGGTAGAGGAATTTAGAAATGATTCTTCATGTGTTAAGACTAGGGGACAGATTTTCGCAGTGAACAGCTGAATCAGGAAGAGAGATTTTTTTGGATTCTGAACCCTCTTTGATAGGAAGTAAAAGCTGGTTACTGAAGGAAAGGTGTGAACTTAGTCAGTGTTGAATCTTCTCATCAAATCGTGGTGGGGCTGGAAGAAGCAGGAGTAGGCATTTGGAAAAACAGAGATAACAAGGTGCAGAGCTGGATGAACACAGCAGGCCAAGCAGCATCTGAGGAGCAGGAAAGCTGACGTTTCAGGTCTAGACCCTTTTTCAGACAGGGCACCCTCTCACTCTCTTCAGTAACTATTGCTGTGGCTGGTGTTTGGTCAGCAATTTTCAAAGTAGGAAAAATGAAACATGCCGATTCTTCATACATCTGAGTGCAGATGGTGATGTGAAACTCGAGAAAATGAGAATGTGACTATTTATATGCATTTTGACTTTTGACTTTTTTTTAATGGGGTTGGCTCACTCCACTCCATTGAACCTCTTCACTTATAAGTTGCATTCTCCAGTCAAAATAAGTGGATTGGCCATGCTAAATTTCCCAGCGATATGCAGGCTAGATGGATTAGCCTTAGGAAATGCAGGGTGACAGGGATAGAGCAGTGGTGGGGGTCAGGGTGGGTTGCTCTTTGGAAGGTCGATGTGGACTCACTGGGCTGAATGGCCTGCCTCCATGCTGTAGGGATTCTATGATTCTATGACTCTATTCTCACTACCTTTGAGCTGGTTGGTCTGTATTAAATAAATGCCCCTGAGAAAACTTTGGAAAGAATGTCAAGGTCTACAAGAATTCTTTAAGTAGCCTGATTATTTCTGTGGGAAGGATTACTGTCCAGGCCATTGAATTCTTACTCTCTCCTACTGCCTTCATGGCTATCATCATGGAGACAGCAGATGAAGGAGCAGTTTCCACACTGTAGGGATTCTATGAAATCAACACACTGACCAAGAATTTCTCTTAGTCGCCCACTCTCAGTCACCCTAATTCAAACCAGGATAACCCTACCCTCAGTGTCTATAGACACAGCTGGCTATGTTGCAATAAAGGGAGGAAGACATACACAAGAGGTTTTAGCGACAGGAATGGGCAATAAATTATACTTATAATAATTTGTTTCAACATGTTAATCAACAGCTGCACAATAAATTTGGATAATGGTGATGGCTGTAAAATGTCACTAATGCGGATTCAGTGATGATAATACCATTCAATGTTCAGGAGTAATAGTTTAATTATAGAGAGGCACAGTACAAACCCTCCATGTCCATGCCAACCAGCTATGCTAAACTAATCTAATCCCATTTGCCAGTGTTTGGCCCATATCCCTCTAAACCCTTCTTGTTTGTAAACCCATCCAGATGCCTTTTGAATGCTGTAATTGTACCATCCTCCATCATTTCCTCCAACAATTCATTCCATACTTGCAACGCCCTCTATGTGAAAAAGTTGTCCCTTAAGTCTCTTTTAAATCTATCCGCTCTCACCTTAAACCCATGCCTTCTATTTTTCGACTCTCCTACATAGGGGAAAGGATTTTTGACCATTCACTCTATCCCCATGCCCATCACGGTCTTATCAACTTTTATGAGATCACCCCTCAGCCTCCGACGCTGCAGAGAAAATAGCCCCAAGCTATTCAGCCTCTCCCTTTAGCTCAAACCCTCCAACATGGCAGCATCCTTGTGAATCTTTTTGGAACCACTGTAACTTCAACAACATCCTTCCTGTAGCAGGGAGGCCAGATTGAATGCAATATTCCAAAAGCAGCTTAACCAACTTCCTGTACAGCTGCAACATGACCTCCCAACTCCTATACTCTCGTTGAAAATAGTCATTGCCTGGCACTTGTGTGGCATGAGCTTTTCTCACCACTTGATAGCACAAACCTAAATATTGCCCAGGTCTTGCCGCATTTGAAGATGGACTGTTTCAGCATTTGAGCGCTCACAAATATTGTTCAATATTATGCTATCATCAGTCAACGTTCCTGTTTCTGACCATATAATGAAGGGAAGTTCATTGATGCAACAGCTGAACATGGTTGGACCAAGGACACTACTCTGAGTGTGTCCTGCAGAGAGGTACTGGAGTTGAGATGATGGATGTTCGAAATCCATAACCAATTTCCTTTGTGCGAGGCATGATTTAACCCAGCAGGGTGTGGTTTCCCCAATTCAAATTGGCACTAATTCTGCTGGGATTCCTTGATGCCAGCATTGGTAAAATGCAGCCCTCGTATCAAGGGCAGTCACTCTCACCTTCCTTCTTTCGTTCATGTTTGAACCAAGGCTGTGGTGAGACCAGGCAATGTGTGGTTGTGGCAGAACACAAATTGAAGTTATTGTTAAGCAGGTGCTGCTCAATAGCACTGTTGATAATTCCTTCCATCACTTTACTGTGGATTGAAAGCAAAATGGTGGAGTGGCAATTGGTCAGGTTGGATTTGTGCTGTCTTTTTTGTGTACAGTGGGTGCCCAGGCAATTTTCCACCTTGTCGGGTAGGTGCCAGTGTCATAGTGGAATTTGAATTCCTTAGGGGCGAGGCAAGTTCTAGAATACATTGTTAATACTATTGCCGGAATGTTGTCAGGGTCTTTAGCCTTTCATACACAAGGTTTCTTAAAAATCTCATGTACAAATTTTAATTTTTCCTCTTCATAAACACATAAATGCTATTGTTATCCAAATTTACAGTAATGATTCTTTCCTGAACCCAGTCTACATGGTCCATCTTTGTTACCTTTCCTTATAACCTGTTTGGCATGGTCTGTGATCATCCTGGGACAGAATGTACTGCCTCCAGAAAATGTGAGGCTCAATGCACAGCCAAGGAGCTGCGATGCACTGTAGTACAATCAGTATGAGGATCTGTACTTTCAATTTTAGAGCCAAGAATAGCAAGAATGAGAAAACAATTTACATTTCATGTCACTCAATATCCAGTCAACATTTCCAGCCAATGTCTATTCCAGCTAATGTTGTGAAGCCATAAAACGTAACTGTGTTTCTCTCTTCGCAGATGCTGTCAGATTGTCAGATCTCTGTTTTTCTGACAATCTATGAAACATGGTATTTTGGAGATGTAGATAAATGCCAATATTCCAGTTTTCTTGTTGTTAGCATGGATCAAGCCACTATTGAAATTGAATGCAAAATTTGACAAATTATTCCCTTTGAATATTTAATTTTGAACTCGGGACCTCAAATTTGGCTGAGATTGGAATCAATATCAGTCAATTCTGCAAACTTCTTAAAGGACATTAGCTACTATTTTGTAATAATCAGTAAAAGATTACTCTTCCGCTTAGCCACAACTCTTTGTCTACATCCCATTAAACATTCCCTGATGCTCATACCTACCAAGGTAAAACCCCAGCATAAGATTTCAAAGCCTCAACAGCTCATTTACACCATGACCCGATTTAGGAGTCAGTGTATTTACATGAAAACAGTGGAGCTTTCAACAGGATTTAACACAGTTCTTTTGCATGTGTAAAACACACACAAGAAGGAAAGCTAGAAATCTTGGACAGCACTGGGATACTCTGTTTATCCTAGGCACTTGGAGCAAACATTCTAATGATTGTTGGAGTACCATGTAACAAAGAAGTATTATTTGACACTGTGAGATCTGAGACCTGTTAAGTTTCACATTTTTGTTGTCACGAGCCTGAACTTTGAAGTATTCTTCTCTCCATCTTTCACCAATGCTACCATGACTTTTCTTGTTTCTTCTCACCCTTGATATCTTTCATGCGCCATTGCAAAATAATTACATGAAGCATTCCCTCAGGTCTCAGTACTTACTCATCGAATACCTCAACCTAAGGCTCTAAAACCTCAGTAGCTAGTTTGCACTGTGAGGAAGGACTTGTCTTTACTCAGCAAGTGGAGCTGTGGTTGGATTTCATTCGCCAAACCGGCATGAATGCACAGCAAACAGGCTTTGGCATATGGATGATCACTAAGACAAGTATACACCCTGGAGCTTCAATATGTCGCGTGACCAGCTATCTCTTCCATCTAGTCTTACCATTTACGACTATTTTTCATGGTGAGGGGGAATTAACTACCATTGTAAAGGGAGATTACAATTTTCTTCAATGGACTGTGTTTTTAAGGGGAGTTGATACCATACTGCTAATGTTACTGGACAAATAATCCAGAGACCCTGTCTGATTCTCAACAGACCCAGGCTCAAGGCCCACCATAGCACATTGAGAAATTTGAGTTTAATCGTTAAACTGGGATTGAAAGCTAACCCAGTGATTGTGAGAAGGTAGCTAATATTGGTTATCATAGAGATCTAGCTGATTCACTACTGGCCATGTAGGGGGTGGAATTTTCTACCCTTACATGGTCTGGCCTACATGTGGCTCCAGTCCTAGGTCAATGAAGTTGATTCTTAATGCCCTTTAACAAAACCAAACAAGCCACTCTGTTCTCTCGAAATTGGGAAGGTGCAACAAATGATGGCCTTGCTAGTTATGAAAGAAAAATTAACTTAGAAGTTTAAAAACTTAACTCAGAAACTCACTGTTCGCAAAAGTCTGAGATAGCAAGGTAGACAGCTGGATGAACACAGCAGGCCAAGCAGCATCATAGGAGCAGGAAAGCTGATGTTTTGGGCCTAGACCCTTCTTCAGAAAAAGTCAGGTCTCATGTTAATAGTGTTAAATTGAAACATTTTTTCCCAAAAGCGTGACAACACTCACTCACAAAATCATGGGGGTGTCTTTGCTTATATTTTAATAGGGCACATTTTTTCCAAAAAAAAAAATTTGTTCAACTCCTTGTTACATGTCTTCCCAATATTCAATATTCTGCAGTTCAGGATAAAACTTCACTCCACCTGGGAAACCTTTGAATAGCATTTCTATACAACAGTGACAGAATTGTCATAGAGCTATTAGGATTCTCTTGATCCCTGATAAGCTAAAGAATATTCCTTACTTAATTGCTTTAGTTTTATTCATATGTACATTCTTAAGTTAATTTTAAATTTGAGTTCATTATTTTCAATTCAGAAGCTTAAGTGAAGGATTAAAGGCTTTAGATGAAGAATGCCAAGGGTGAACTCAATACAAGGAGATGGAGGTAACTCAGTCAATTGGATCAATTCAGTTTGAGCAGATTGTAGGAAGACTGAGCCAGCCAAGGTGTTTCACTGGTGTATGGAACAGTACCTTCTTCAAATCGTCCACAGAACATTGACGGAGTAGGGCTGACTTCTATCTGCTCGTGGGAAACAGTGAGTGAGCGCAAGATTTCGGTGCCGGCTAATCGCGTTGGAATTCATCTTTGGCACTTCGTAACCCAAGGCTGGTGCAGTGCGGGAGCTGACGGGTCACACACTAGCAAACTAACCAGTTTAGTGACTCAGAACCAATATTAGATGAGACCGACTCTTGTTTTAATTGAAAGCAAATCTCGCCCAGTGGCACATTGCCCCTACCTATATACTCCGAGACCTCTCCGGTTTCTGGAACTGACTCGGAACACATGGGACTGACTAATACCCGCCTCCTTGGAAGATCATTCCAGATCCGAACTTTACATCCGATTCCCTCTACACATTTCAAAATTGCTTTTTTTGAGCTGTACTTAATTTGAGGCAGATTGCATTGAAAACCCTTGCAAGAAACTATAGTTTCGCTCCTGCTTTCTCGTCCAGTTCAATGCACTGAGATAACTTAATTGAATCCCAAATTGCACAGAGCACACTTTCAGTGGAACCGCTGTCTTACTCTGGTTTGAATTAATGTCCAAAAACAGCCGCCAGTTAGCTGCCCAGCACAGTGCAAAACGCTGCAGCCCATAAGCCTGAGCAAAGGGCAGGAATGCCAACTTTCGGCTATCTGACAATGTTACTGCTTACCTGGGTCAAACACTTTCCTGGAATATCCCAGAGCAGGAGTGCGAGCCTGGAATCCCCGCGTTTCCCCAGCCCCTCAGCTCTCCAGATGGCCAGCAATCTTCACTCTCATCTTTATGAACGAAAAGGATAAAGTCCTGGAGCCGGTCCGCCCACGCTTCGCGTCTGCGATGTTCCACAGACTTTCGCTTAAGCGCTGAGTTCCTGCACTGACTGTCATGGGAAGAGGTAGCCTCCAAGATGCAAAACCTGGAACCTCCAGGAACTTCGTCAAACCTGGAGGGGAGCCAGCTCCTGCAAGCCAGTCTTTCAAATATTCGGCGCATTAAAAGCTACAACCAAAAATGCAGACATGTTAATCAACAGGTTTGTTTTTAAAGCGATAATTCTCGCTCCACAAGCAAACTGTATTTGCTTTTTTAAAAAATTAGAATAGTAAAGGCAGTTGTGTTCCATTACGCTTGTGGATCAAATAGTCCTAATGGATCCTATAATAGATACTACTCAAATAGATACCAAAAACCCAAATAATAGTTTGGTGGATAAACTGACTGTCAACTGTGGAATGATCAGCCTAAATTAAGCTGAAGTACAAATGAATTTACTTGATGGTTGGAGGGTCAGAATGGCCCTTTCAGCTTGTGATTTAAATTTATGGTTCGGTTACCGAGAATCAGTAAAATGGCTTTCAGTGAATATAGGGAGCAACGTTAAAGAAGATGTTAAATTCCTTTGGATATTATCTTGACCAGAAAGGCTGATGTCCAGATTGAAATACTGCCCCATATATGTGCAGCAATGTGCATTCTTAGCTGAAATAACTAGTAAAACAAAATGCATTACTGGATCAGTAATTACGATCATGTAAAGCATTATTTTGTTGTTTCAAGCATGCAGGTAACTTCTTGGTAAATTTCTGTTTCTACTTTGTTATTTAGCTTTACTATTTTCCTGGGGAAAAATGTCCATATTTTAGATAATTATGTAAAAAGATTATTACGTCATTTTTAGAGTCATAGTCATAGAGTTACAGAGGAGTATGGCACCGAAACAGACCCACTTAGTTCAACTCATCCATGCTGAACAGATACCCTAAATTAATCTAGTCCTATTTGCGAGCATTTGGCCCATATCCCTCTAAACCCTTCCTAATCAAATACCCATCCAGATGCCTTTTAAATGTTGTTATACATCAGCCTCCACCACCTCCTCTGGCAGCTCATTCCATGCAAACACCATCTTCTGCATGAAAAGGTTGCCCCTCAGGTTCCTTTTAAACTTTTCCCCTCTCACCTTAAACCTATGCCCTCCAGCTTTGGACTAATTTTGCGAAAGAATTTTGATTTTAAACATTCCCAAACCTTCAGACATAATGAAAAATCTCCCCAATGTAAAGCAAAGCATAATTGCCCCCTTTCAGTAGTAATTGAGCAAATCCAGAAAGCCACGCACTTCTGTGTGAGGCAACATAACCTATTTGTTTGAGCTATTGACCTGCTAATTCCACAATCTCTGTACAGACATCTTTCTCTTTATCTGTATCACTCAGAATTCTCAGCACCAAGCAATTTCTGATGTTCATTGGCTCTAACATGGGTCGAAGCTCAATGCATGATCTAAATCTGGAAAAACAAATGTGAATCAAGAAGAAAAGCCCTAGAAGATGTTCAGATTCCATAACAATGAAATGGAGAGTGTTAAATGAGGACTCTCTGTATTGAACTGTTGACGGTTAGAGAAGTGATAATATCCATTCCCAAAGTCCTCCATAATGGTTACTCTAACACAACATTTCCAGGCGAGCAAGATTGGGAGCATCAGCTAATAATCCCACTCCCAAAAATTATTTGCATATTGGAAACTATGTGAAAACTAGTTAAGATCATGATTGCATCTGTTGTGTATGTCCACTGGCCCCTTAACATAGTGGAACAGGCAGCTAAAGTGATTAAGAAGCCATAAGGGATATTTGCCTTTATTAGCCGAGGCACAAAAGTTGAGGAGCTGATATAGGAATTGTATAAAATGTTGGTTACACTGCAGCAAAAGTATTGTATGCTGTTGTAGAATCCAGATTACAGGAGAGATGTGATTGCACTGGAGAAGGTGCAGAGAACATTTGCCAGGTGTTGCCTGGCCTGGAGAATTTTAATTATGAATAAAAATTGGATAGACTAGAATTATTTTCCTTGGGGAAGAGAAGACGAAGTGAGGACATGATTGAGATGTATGAAGTTACGAGGGGCATGGAAGGGATAGATGGAAAAATGTTTTCCCCTTGTTGGAAGAATCAATGACTGGTAGCATGGATTTGAGGTAAGGGACAAGACATTTGGAGGGGATGTGAGGAAGAAACCAGAAGGTGTTGGGAATCTAGAACTCATTGCCTGTAAAGGTGGTAGAGGCAGAAACTCTCATAGCATTTAAGAACTATTTAGATGTGCATTTGCAAATGCAAAGGCATACAGGTCTGTGGACCAAGTGCTGGAAAATGCAATTGGAATAGTTAGATGGATGTTTTTGACCGATGCATACTCAATGTGTTGAGGGCTTTTTCAGTACTGTAGACCTCTATGAAACTATGTCTGCCATGAACCAATGGTCAAATAATTCAGTAAAATGTGCTCACTAAACTCTTAAATGAAGGATGGCTACTTGAATGAGGTACCAAGTCGGCTTTCAGTTCTTAATGGAATCACAGCATTGCAAGAGTCTGGATCATTGAAGGAGACATGACACAGGTTGGAAATTCGAACAGAGCTTTTTGCAAGTAAGCAACTCTTTTGTCTCTGCGCTTCTGTTTTCCTACTTGGGAGGTTTCCAACAGGAAGTGGCAACTGGCTGACAGCAGGAGATTAAAAATGGTTGTCAGAGACACAGCTTGCTAGAAGAAGAAGGGGGAGGATCTTATGGCATGCTGGCAGTGTCCCTATCTCTGGGGCAGAAAATTCTAAGTTCAAGTCCCATCTGATTCAGAGGTGTGTCATGACATGTCTGAACAAGGTGATTAAAAATAATTACACTGCAGCTGGCTACACAGTACGTGATAACCTGCCACTGACACTGCATGATTGAAACAGTGCAGATGAACACAAATGTTGACAGTCACTTAAGTCCAGAGAGGGTGAGTGAAGGCTGATCTTGCAAAGTTCATACAATTAGGAGGTGGGAGGGTGGGGTGGAGCTGGGGGCTGGCACAGCAGAGACCTGTGATTTCTTCATGGGTTCTTACTCAAACTGTTCTGTTTCTTCAGCCCTCCTCGACAAAAATGTTTTTTTTTAATTCACTTTATGATGCCTTGCTGCCATACCAACAGGTTTAGAAGCAGGTTAAAATCTGTTTCATGGTTCCATTCATGCACAAAAAGCAACAAAATTATTTATTCATTACAAATCAAAACTTATTCAATGGAGATGCAGAGATAATGGGGACTGCAGATGCTGGAGATTCCAAGATAATAAAATGTGAGGCTGGATGAACACAGCAGGCCAAGCAGCATCTCAGGAGCACAAAAGCTGACGTTTCGGGCCTAGACCCTTCATCAGAGAGCTGATGAAGGGTCTAGGCCCGAAACGTCAGCTTTTGTGCTCCTGAGATGCTGCTTGGCCTGCTGTGTTCATCCAGCCTCACATTTTATTATCAATGGAGATGCAGAACTGGTTAACACAGTTTGTATTATGAAAAATATAAAAGCAAACTCATCTAAATAAACCAAAACATGCACACCAAGTAAAGGGAGAATAGATTTCTCACTACAGAAATTCAGTTCGGGACAAATAAAAACACTTTTGATCCATAAATATTAGTCCTTTTTAGATTATTCATTCATGGGTTGTAGGATTTGCTGTCCAGGCCGGAATTTATTGCCCCCACCTAATTGCCCAGAGGAATATTAGGGGTCAACAGCATTGCTGTGGTCTGGAGTCACATGTAGGCCAGACCAGGTAAATGTGGCAGATTTCCTTCCCTAAAGGACATTAGTTTTATTTATAACAATCAATATTATTTACATGCAATGGTGAGATTGGACCTGTGGCTCCAAAATGTAGACCATGGGTTCCAGATGGATTACTTGTCCAATGGCATTAGCACTATACCATAACAACTCCAAGTTCTGGAAGGTAAAATGGATACAGTGTGGAAATGTTCAGATGACTGTCAATCTAACATTCTCGCAACATGTGTGGTTGTCTCTGGGGTCTTGGGTGCAGACACAGCTTGCACAGGAAACGTTGTATCATGATGTCTTTGCATCACACTTCAAGAGGATAATCAGGTTTCAAGATAGTTTCTTTTCAGAAACAGGGGAGAGGTGAAATGGACAGCCTTTCCTCAATAGACATCTACCCCAATTCAAAATTAAAGAATTTCTAAGTCAAATCATTCAAAGAAGGCAGTTGTAAAACCCAGGCAGGTAATTTCTGAGAAGCCAGTCTAAGCAACTAGCTGGAGTCATTTGATTTCTCAGAAGTGTCTTTTTTAAAGAAATGTTCTAATGTCTTTGCACTGTTCCATTTGTAAAAAAAAAGTTGAATCCTGCTAGCTCCACAAAACTTGAATGAAACCATTTTACCACCACTTTTGAAACCTGAAATCCTCAAAAAAAAGAAGCCTCCATAATAGCAGTCACTGATGTAATCTAAGAAATGGAGCAATTTAAGGATAAATCTAATAGAGTAGTTTGAAATTATGAAGGGTTTTGATTAAGCAAATAAAGAGAAAATGTTTCCACGAGCTCATGGTTCAGTAATGAAAGTACAAATTTAAGAGGTGTACAAAATGATCAGAAATATAGATAGAGTTGACAGCCAGAGACTTTTTCCTAGGGTGGAGGTAGCTATACAAGGGGGCATAGTTTTAAAGTAAGTGGAGGTAGATATAGGGGAGACATCAGAGGTAGGTTCTTTACTCAGAGAGTGGTAGGGGTGTGGAATGCATTACTGGAAAGGGTAGTGGAGTCAGCCTCATTGGGGCAATTAAGTGGCTATTAGATAGGCATATGGATTATAGTATAAAGTAGGGGTGGAGGTTAGATAGACATTAGGATTAGGTTAAAAGTTCGGAACAACATTGTGGGCTGAAGGGCCTGTACTGTCCTGTACTGTTCTATGTTCTATGATATGCCATAACATTGATTAATTATGTAGAGACAGTAAGAAGATGTGAAATTTCTATTATTGCCGAAGCACGTGGAAATGGCAAGCAAATGTAAGCCCTATTATATAGATTAAATAAATCTGGTTTAAAAAAAACCCTGTAGCGATGATCAAACACGTGAAACTTTCTTTTTATTAATCCCGAGAATATTAGGTAATTATAAACTGCTTTAATGTGTTTTTCAACTTGCTCCTAATTGACATAACGTAGTTGTAGTTAGCAGTAATAATAACGTCTGGAAGGATTATGAAGACTATTTACAAGAGCAAAATGCTGTACTATTAATTGTCCTCTTGAACAGCAATGCAAAGACATCATGATACAATGTTTCCTGAGCAAACTGTGTCTGCCAAGACCACAGAGACAACTGCACAAGTTACCACAATGATACATTGACAATCATTTGAACATTTCACATTTTATCTTTAATACTTTTAAGAACCTGGGCTGGTGATGATGCAGAGCTGATGTCACTCCACAAATAATGGATTTTTCACTTTGCCTTTAGAAATAGAGAGTGAAGATAAGATAAAAACAATCACATATACTTCAGACTCAAGTAAATTGCTAAATGGTTAGAGATTTTTGACGATAATGGTTTCAATATCATTATACTCTATTCTGTAGATTGCTATTTTGTGCTGTGTGTAGGATATTTTACTCTACTAACTCACATTAAACATGAAGCTTCCTGATAAATGCTGAAATAATTATTTGCTCAGTCAAGCCAATAGAGTCAAGTTCCAGAATAAATTTTTGTGTACCTAACTCAGAAGAGGAAGTCTGTTCAAGTTTCTACTTATCATCAGTATCTATCAATTCCTGTTCAAAACTGTGAAGTAGATAATGGCTGGATCAAGTTGTCATGATTAATGGTTGATTATGCCACTGATATAAATGTCCATGTTTTTACATGAAGAATCACTCCCCTAGGTAAATTAGCAAAGAGCTTATGCCTTTGTAGAACCATTATACACCAGACATGTCACCATTGAATGAGTTACTCAGCAAGAGAGAAAGCCAGATTTTCCAACATGAGAGTTCAGATTTTGTTCTTACTTTCATTTACTACTCATGCAGTTTAAATAATATAATTCATGATACGACAAGAATGGGTACAACTTTACAAAATACGTTTATGCTGCAAGGTATAGCTAGAACTGTTAGCTTTACAGTCAACAATCATCTCCATTGCATTTAAGGGAAATATATGCAGTTGCAACGAGTAATTTCCAGATAAAACATAATTCAAAAAATCTTGTTCTCCCATGGTATTCAGAACTATTTTCACTATAGTAATATTGTGAGAATTTTAACAAATGGGTTAATTGATCCACCCTTAATCAATATTGACAATCATTGAAGGAAAGTTATGTGCTGATTCAGAGAAAATGGGTGACATTCTTAACGAGTACTTTGCATCAGTATTCATCAAGGAGAGGGACATGGCGGATGTTGAAGTTAGGAATAGATGTTTGCTTACTCTAGGTCAAGTTGACATAAGGAAGGATGAAGTGTTAGGTATCCTAAAAGACATTAAGGTGGACAAGTCCCCAGGTCCAGATGGGATCTATCCCAGGTTACTGAGGGACGCCATAGAGGAAATAGCCGGGGCCTTAACAGACATCTTTGCAGCATCCTTAGACACGGGTGAGGTCCCGGAGGACTGGAGACATGCTAATGTTGTCCCCTCGTTTAAGAAGGGCTGCAAGTATAATCCAGGTAATTATCAACCAGTGAGCCTGACGTCAGTGGTAGGGAAGCTACTGGAGAAGATTCTGAGGGATAGGATCTATTCCCATTTGGAAGAAAATGGGCTTATCAGGGATAGGCAACATAGTTTTGTGCAGGGAAGGTCATGTCTTACCAACTTAATAGAATTCTTTGAGGACATGACAAAGTTGATTGATGAGGGAAAGGCTGTAGATGTCATATACATGGACTTCAGTAAGGCATTTGATAAGGTTCCCCATGGCAGGCTGATGGAGAAAGTGAAGTCACATGGGGTCCAGGGTGTGCTAGCTAGATGGATAAAAAAACTGGCTAAGCAACAGGAGAGAGAGGATAGTAGTAGAGGGGAATTTCTCAAATTGGAGACCTGTGACCAGTGGTGTTCCACAGGGATCTGTGCTGGGACCACTGTTGTTTGTGATATATGTAAATGATCTGGAGGAAGGTGTAGGTGGCCTGATTAGCAAGTTTGCTGATGACACGAAGATTGGTGGAGTAGCAGATAGTGAAGGGGACTGTCAGAGATTACAGCAGAATATAGATAGATTGGAGAGTTGGACAGATAAATGGCAGATGGAGTTCAATCCAGGCAAATGCGAGGTGATGCCTTTTGGAAGATCAAATTCAAGGATGAACTATACAGTAAATGGAAAAGTCCTAGGGAAAATTGATGAACAGAGAGATCTGGGTGTTCAGGTCCATTGTTCCCTGAAGGTGACAACACAGGTCAATAGGGTGGTCAAGAAGGCATATGGCATGCTTTCCTTCATTGGGCGGGGTATTGAGTACAAGAGTTGGCAGGTCATGTTGCAGTTGTATAGGACTTTGGTTCGGCCACCTTTGGAGTACTGTGTACAGTTCTGGTCGCCACATTACCAAAAGGATGTGGATGCTTTGGAGAGGGTGCAGAGGAGGCTCACCAGGATGTTGCCTGGTATGGAGGGTGCTAGCTATTAAGAGAGGTTGAGTAGATTAGGATTATTTTCATTAGAAAGATGGAGATTGAAGGGGGACCTGATTGAGGTCTACAAAATCATGAGGGGTATAGACAGGGTAGATAGCAAAAAGCTTTTTCCCAGAGTGGGGGACTCAATTACTAGGGGTCATGAGTTCAAAGTGAGAGGAGGAAAGTTGAAGGGAGATATGCGTAGAAAGTTCTTTACACAGAGGGTGGTGGGTGCCTGGAACGTGTTGCCAGCGGAGGTGGTAGACGCAGACACGTTAGCGTCTTTTAAGATATATTTGGACAGGTACATGGATGTGCAGGGAGCGAATGGACACAGACCGTTAGAAAATAGATGACAGGTTAGACAGAGGATCTTGATCGGCTCGGGCTTGGAGGGCTGAAGGGCCTGTTCCTGTGCTGTAGGTTTCTTTGTTCTTTGTTCTTTATTATCAATGTATTCTGCAGTGAAGGGCAACTGGATAATAATTAGAAGAGATTCTATTCTTCTTTTTCTAGCACAGAGGCCAATTCAAGTACCCTACCACAACAAAGAATGGTAGTTGCTGATTACGAGGAAATACCAAGGTGAATCAGGTAGCATTGAACTTACTGACAGTGACATGTGGTAACACTATATTATACAGTATTGAGTGTTGATTACTTTTATTCATTCATGGGCTGTGGGCAGTGCTGGCTGGTCAGCATTTATTGCCCAGCCCCAGTTGCCCTTGCCCTTGCCCTTGAGAAGGTGGTAGCAAGCTGACTTCTCAAACCACTGCAGTCCACGTGCTTCAGGTAGACCCACAATGCCCTTATGGGGGGTATTCCAGAATTCCAGTATTTTGATGAGTGACAATGAAGGAACGAGATATATTTCCAAGTCAGGATTGTGAGTGGCTTGGAGGGGAACTTGCAGGTAGTGGTGTTCACATGTATCTGCTGCCCCTGTCCTTCTAGATGGAAGTGATCATGGATTTGGAAGGTGCAGGCCAAGGATTTTGGCTGAATTTCTGCAGTGCATCTTGTAGATACTAGACACTGCTACTACTGAGTGTCAGCAGTGGAGAGAGTGGATGCTAGTAGATGTGGTGCCAATCAAGTGGGCTTCTTTGGCCTGGATAGTGTAAAGCTTTTTGAGTGCTGGGATACAGTTGCATTCATCCAGGCAAGCAAGGAGTTTTCTATTATACTCATGACTTATGCCCCATAGATGGTAGATGGGGCTTTGGGGAGTCAGGAGGTGGGTTTCTGCCGGGTGCTCCGGTTTCCTCCCACAGTCCAAAGATGTGCAAGTTAGGTGGATTGGCAATGCTAAATAACCCATAGTGTTCAGGGATGTGTAGGTGCATTTGCCACACGAAAAGCAGGGTTACAGGAATAGGGTAGGGTGATGGGTCTGGGTGGGATGCTGTTTGGAGGTTTGGTGTGAACCTTTTGGGCTGAATGGCCTGTTTCCACACTGTGTGGTATTCTATGATTCTCTGAGGAGGTGAGTTACTCTTCGCAGCATTCCTAGTCTCTGACCTGTTCTTGTAGCCACTGTGCTTATGTGGTGAGTCCAGTTGGATTTCTGGGCAATGGTAACCCTAAGGATATTGATAATGGGGGATTCAGTGATTGTAACATTGTTGAGTGTAAAGGGGTGCTGTTAAGATTGTGCCTGGCATTTTTGTGGCATAAATATTAATTGCCACTTGTCAGCCCAAACCTGGATATTGTCCAGATCTTGTTACATTGGAACATGGACTGCTTCGGTATCTGCGGAGTCGCAAACGCCACTGAACATATTGCTTCTCATCTTATGATGGAGGGAAGGTCATTAATGAAGCAGCTGAAATTGGTAGGAGCTAGGATACCACCCTGATGTCCTACAAAGATGTCCTGGAGCTGAGATGACAGGCCTCCAACAACCAAAACCATCTTCCTATGTGCCAGTTATGGTTTCAACTAATGGGGAGCTTGCCCCCCCAATACCCATTGAGCCCAGATTTGCTGGGGCTCTTTGATATTACACTCAGTCAAAGGAAGCCTCTATGTCAAGGGCTATCAATCTCTCTTCACTTCTGGAATTCACCACTTTCGTCCATGTTTGAACCAAAGCTGTAGTGAGGTCAGGAGCTGAGTAGCTTTGGTGAAACCCAAACTGGGACCAATTAGCAGGTTATTGCTGAGTAGTATTGCTAAACTGAGTACTATTTTTAATAGTGCTGCTGATGACATCTTCCATCCCTTTGCTGATGTTCGAGAGTAGACTGATGGGGTGATAATTGCCCACGTTGGATTTGCCCTGTTTTTGTGTACAGGATATATGTGGGCTATTTTCCATATTGTCGGGTAGATACTGTTGCTGTAACTGTACTGAAAGAGTTTGATTAGGGGAGCAGCAAGTTCTGGAGCACAGGTGTCTAGTACTATTGCTAGAATGTTGTCAGGCTCCATAGCCTTTGCAGCATCCAGCATCTCCAACCGTTTCTTGATGTCATGTAGAATGAATCAAACTGATTGAAAACTGTTAACTGTGATGCTAGGGACCACCGGACGAGCCTGAGATGGACCATCCATTGTTGTAAATGGTCCAGCCTTGTCTTTTGCACTGAAATGTTGGCCTCTTTCATCATTGAGGATGGGGATATTTGTGGAGCCTCCTCCTCCAGTGACATACGTAATTGCTCACCGCCATTCACGACTGGATGTGATAGGACTGCAATTTGTGGTTATCGTTGACTGCACACTTTTACAGATTATCACTTGACCTTTGCCTGTGGCAACCCATTGAAGGCACTGAGATGGAAGGAAGCAAAGCAACAAAAAGAGCGATGCAGTTTAAACAAAATTGAGCGAGAGATGTTTCTAGGGTTTATCAAAGTATCAGTCAAAATGGTTAGTTTTAGGAGTTGTCTTAGGGAAGGAGAGGGTGCAGAGGCAGATTGCTTTGGAGAAGGAATTCTAGAATGTGTGAATTAAACGGCTGAAGAGATTGCATCTGTGGTGGTGCAGATGGAAGGGGAAGTACAATAAAGAGAATTCAGATGAGTGAAGTACTGAAAAGAGCTGAAGAAGCTTAGGGAAACAAGAGAAGATGAGTGCCGGAAGTAATTTCAGTATCAGAATGAGAATACTAAATTTGGACTGTTTGGGAGACAGGACTGAATGTAGATGAATAAAGGTGATTGGAGAGTGTGAATTTGTGTAGGATAGGTTACAGACAATATAGTTTGAATTAACAAAAGTTATCAAGGGTAGAGTGTCTGTGGGTGTGCAAGATAGCACTAATAACATCAGGTCTGGAGGTGGCAAGATTCTTGGTGATCCAGAGGCGATGGAACTGGAGTCTCACCTTGTGTGAGCAGAGATTCAGCTTGAGAGTGTTTGTGAAGTTGCAGAGAATCATTGACAACATTTTGGAGCTTATGGAAGTGAATGTGATGACATGTCCAGTCTTCGTCATGGTAAGAGATTATAATAATCCAGGAGTAGGTTCGTCATGAACAATACAGACATTGAAATGGTGGAGATAGTGATGAAGACAGAGAGCTTGACGTCTTCTCTGTATGTCTGAAACAGAGATTTGAATCAGAGTGTTGTTCATTTCCTGAATGGCAAAATGAGTGGCATGCCACATTTTCAGTACTTGGTCCTCAACCTTTTACAACGGTTTCAATGAATAGACTGAATGTATTGTCGCCAAATTTGGCTATCATGTAAAAATATCAGAAAGGCATTTGAGAGTTAGTTACAAAACACTAAACTTTTTTGGAGTTCTCCAAAGATGGAAGCAGAGTTGAGGAGAGGCTCCAAAAATATCTGCATTGGCATGTTGATTCCAATGTGCCAAACTTGGTGCCACCTGTTTTATTGCATAATTGTTCTGAAAGGGAGATATTGGGGATTGGCTTAAGATCCACCTAATCTGATGATGGGACTTTGGTGGAAAAAAGACAGAACATCTTGAAATCTTATTACACAGATCTTCATCCTACATCTCCTAGTAGTCTTAATCACAACATCAGACTTGCTAATGTAACCGGTGTCTGATTTCTATCTTGCAGTAAAGTACATCTTGTTTAAGACAAGAGTCACTTCTCATTAAGACTTACCTGTGGTTCTCCTCTACTACTTGATACAGAGTAGATCCAGTCAGGAAAGAGGATGGTGGCAACAAACTACTCCAAGCCACATACTGACGGTGCAGCACGTACAAAATGGTGATCAGTTGTGTGGGCTAGAATTCAGTTTAGGTTCACCAAAAATATGGTGCCCATAGTGGAGATGATTGCTTAATAGCACAAGATAACAACGGTAAAAATAGATGCTAATAGACCAAAGAACAGAGAATTCCAGTGGACCCAGGAGTAAGAGGACATTTACAGTTTTAAAGATCTTTAAGGCTTTAAGAATGACTAATACAGACAGTTGGCAGATTGCAGACAAACCAATGGAAATACCAATAAGGGTAAAACTTAACATTTAAGGGAAAAGCAATTTAGTCAAGATGTTTCAGAGATAGTAGGAATGGCAGATGCTGGAGAATCTGAGATAACAATGTGTAGAGCTGGATGAACACAGCAGGCCGAGCAGCATCAGAAGAACAGGAAGGTTGGTGTTTTGGGCCTAGCCCCTTCAGAAACCTTCTAAACATGGGCCTAGGCCTGAAACATCAGCTTTCCTGCTCCTCTGATGCTGCTGGGCCTGCTGTGTTCATCCAAGTCTACACCTTGTTATCTTAATCAAGGTGTGGTAAGAATGTTGAAGCAAGTGTGAGCTAGAAACAGTTACAGACTGAATTGGGAAGAGGAGATGTTGGTGGCTGGTCCTGTTTAGAGGTTCAGTGAGGAAGCAAACTGGCATTGGATCTCTGAATAAATTTAAGAATTCCTAATGAGGAAAAACAAAAGTTTTAAATGAATTGTGCGTAACAGGATGAGAAGGCTGGAAGTTAAAAAGCAGTACTTACAACTTACAATAAGCTTTGTCTCCAAAGTGAGTGGACGCAGGAGGTAAAGCTACAACAAGGAAATAGAGACCAAAATAATTGAAACTGAGGTTGCAGCAATAGTAAAGTGTAAAGCTGGAAATAAGGCAATAAATGCGCATTTCACATTGAATCGAATACACAGAGCCTAACATATGATGATAGTAAGGAGACTATTGAGGCTACGATATTAAAAGGAAAGCAATTATTTAAACCACAGTTCAGTTGAGAAGAATTTCTTAAGGTCGCAGGCAACAAGCATTATTTGGAAAAGTCCTGAAAAAAGAATGGGCATTGTTTTTGAGACTAAGAAAGACATTAATATCATTCATCTTGCTTGATTATATTTCTCCCATAGGGCAGGAAACCTCTATTCGACTGCAAAAACAAGAGAAAATCCTTAGTAAGCAGCACTGAAAAGCAACATTACTATATTGAAGTAGTAAGACACCAAACAGAAGAGAGTTCAAAAGCCTTTAAACCCAAAATTAATCCAGCATAGAAATGCTACAGAATTTAAAAAGTTTCAAATTCAGATTAAATATTCACATTAAGACCACAGGTGAAATGATAAGGTTAATATTAGACACGTACAAAATGGTGTTCAGTGGCCAAATAGAACACAGGATTATACATCTTGAGGACAACAGATACCACAATTACTTCCAAGTGAGACATTAAATCATAAGATGAACAAACTGAGACAACAACATTCAAGAAGCTTGACACTATCCAGGAAAAAGCAGCCCACTTGATTGGGACTGCATCCACAAGTATCCATTTCCTCCAACACCAAAGCTCAGTAGCAGCAGTGAGTACTACCTACAACATGCACTGCAGAAATTTACCAAAGACCATCGGACAGCACCTTCCAAACCCACAATCACTTCCATCTAGAAGGATAAGACTAGTAGATATTTGGGAACACCACCACATTTCAAGTTCCCCTCCAAGCCACAAACCATCCTGATTTGGGAATATATCACCACTCCTTCACTGTTGTTGGGTCAAAATCCTGGAATTCCCTCCCTAATGGCATTGTGGATAAACCCACACCTGTTGGACTGCAGCTGTTCAATGAAGTAGCTCACCACCATCTTCTCAAGGGCAGCTAGGAACGGGCAATAAAAGCTGGCCCAGCCAGCAATCCCCACAAAATGAATAAATTTTAAAAAACAAATTTTATGGACAAACACTACAGTATTTAAGAGGATCTACAGTAGGTGATGTTTGAACTCATCAAGATGTTAAAGAAGTTGCAAAGACTTTTGTTGAATTTCTATAAGCTTTTGACAATTACTTCAAACTAAAGCAATTAAATTCTCTTTGAGGGTCTAGGCCCGAAATGTCAGCTTTTGTGCTCCTGAGATGCTGCTTGGCTTGCTGTGTTCATCCAGCTACACACTTTGCTAACTTAAATTTTGACTGAGCAAGATTTAACAAAGGAGTTCAGCAATTGTTTCCTTCACATAAAAGTGTTATTATGGTAGAACCACCAGTATTATTGACAATACACAATGCATTCCAAGAGGAAATTTGCATCGATATGATTTCAACAATTAAGTTTGGCCTGTTTATGTCAATCGATACCACAGTAATTTTAGGTTTGAGACAAGTATCTCATTTTTTCAGGTCATTTTGCATTGTAAAGAAACAGCTCTCAGGATTAAAGGTATGTGACAAACAACTCTGCAAATCAAAGGGTGTAAGATGGTGAAGTGTATATACATTATTCATAATCATGAAACCTCACTTCTGTACATGCTTGCATGCCTTGGCCTCAACCTACTAGAATAGCAGGAAGAGTTTAATTATCTCCAACAAACAGGTCAAGAGAGATCAAGTTATGACAAATCTGTTCAAAGAAGACCCATTTAGATAATAACTGGTACAGGAGCAGACAGTTATTAAACAACTAAGTCAAAGGACACTCACAGGATCACAGCAGTGTTAGATTCTAAAGGACCCCATTTGGTCCATCGTGTCTGCACTAGCTTTCAATGCGTTACATCCTTGTTATAACTTGGCATCCAAATTGTGTACCATACCCCAGCTCAGTTCTAATAAAAGTGTCTTATATCAGTTTGACATCATCTTTTTTCTCTTGTACTCAATGTCTCAAACAACAATTCTGAAAGCACTGTCTACTTTCTTAACTGCTCTCTCGATCCGTTCTCCCACTTTCGATGATGTGTGCAAGTATACAGGTCTGTCTGTTCCTGCAGCCCTTTGGAATTGTACCTTTTTTATTTCATAGTCTTCCAATTAAAATGCATCACTTCCAGCACTCATGCTGAATTTTGTCCGCATTATGGCGGACAGGGGAAATCAGCACCCTGCTATATGGACAGGGTCTTGGAGGTCTTCCTGCATGGGACAGTATACACAAGGTACTTCTTCCCCAACTAGGGCCAGACATGAAATCTATGACAACAGACTGTGAAAGCCCGGTCTGAAGATGTTACACAGATTAAAGAACTTTCGGCTGACAGGAGGAAGGCATATCACTGAAGGATTAAGCTCAATGACCTTTTCCATTCTGCCAGTGTAAGTGCCATCATCTTTGCTTTGATATCTCCCTCCCTCTCTATCTCTGCTTCTGCAGAAGTACCAACTTGGGTGAGACGGTGAGCTGTGATGAGGATGCAGAGATCCTTAAGCATGATCTCTTCAGGTTGGGTGAGTGAGCAAATCAATGGCAGATGTAGTATAATTTGGATAAATATGAGGTTATTCTTTTTGGAAACAAAAGCATGAAGGCAGATTACTACCTGAATGGCTCTGCTTCTGGATTTATGAAGGGGGTATCATGTTTGATAAATCTGTTGAAATTCAATGGAGATGTAACTAGTAGAGTTGAAAAGGGGGAGCTAGTCGGTGTGGTATATTTGGACTTTCAGAAAGCGTGTGATAGAACGCCTGCATAAAAGATTATTGTGCAAGATTAAAGCGCATGTGTTTAGGGAAAGTGTTTGAGATGGGTAGAAAACTGGTTAGCAGAGAAGAAACAAAAGAATAGGAATTAATGGGTCCTTTTCAAATTAGCAGGTGGTAACTCAGGGGTGCCACAGGGATCGGTGCTGGGACCCCAGCTATTCACAATATACATTAATGATTTGGATGAAGGAATAAGACATAGCATCTCCAAGTTTACACACAACACCAGGTTGGGTGGGAGTATGAGCTGTGATGAGGATGCAGAGATCCTTAAGCATGATCTCTTCAGGCTGGGTGAGTGGGCAAATCAATGGCAGATGCAGTATAATTTGGATAAATGAGAGATTAGCCACTTCAGAAGCAAAAACAAGGCAGCAGATTACTACCCGAATGGCTGTACATTGGGAGAGGAGAGTGTGCAGTGGGACCTGGGTGTCCTTGTGCACCGGCCACTGAAGGTAAGCATGCAGGTGCAGCAGGCAGTAAAGAAGGCAAATGATATTTTGGCCTTCATTGCGGGAAATGTTGAGCACAGGATCAGGGATGTGTTGATGTGTTGTTGCAGTTGTACAGGTCCTTGATGAGACCACACCTGCAATATTGTCTCCTTTGGTCTCCTTTTCTGAGGAAGGATACCATCACTCTTGGGAGAGTGCAGCAAAGGTTTACCAGGCTGATTCTGGGGATGGCAAGTCTGATATATGAGGAGAGATTGACTAAGTTAGGATTGTTTTCACTGGAATTCAAATGAGTGAGGGGGGAATCTCAGAGATACTTATAAAATTCTAACAGGATGAAACAGGGTAGATCTAGGGAGGATGTTCCTGGTGGTAGATGTGTCCAGAATCAGGGGTCACAGACCGAGGATTCAGGGTAGACCATTTAGGACAGAGATGAAGAGACTTTCCTTTATCCAAAGAGTGGTGAGCCTGCTAGATATTGCACTTGGTGAGAATGGGATCAAAGGTTATGGGGATAAAGCAGGATCAGGCTGCTGAGTTGGACGATCAGCCATGACCGTGATGAATGGCGGAGCAGGCTTAAAGGGCCAAATGGCCTTCTCCTGTTCTATCTTCTACATTTCTATCCATCTCCCACCAAAGCTTATATTCTATCATCCCTTATTCAAGCTGTCATCCAATCAAATTTGTTTGAGATTGGATCAAGGATCTCCAAGGAATTTCACCATATAGAAAATATGAGCAGAAGTAGGCCATTCAGCCCTTCAGTCTTGCTGTGCCATTCAATATGATCATGCCTGATTATCCAACTCAGTAAGCTGTTCCTGTCTTCTCCCTACACCCTTTGATCCCTTTGGCCTGAAGAAACATATCGAACTTCTTCTGGAAAACCTTAAATGTTTTGGCCTACTTTCTGTTGAAGCAAGTGGGCATATTTCTTTTAAATGAGGTATGTGCTGTCTCAAATGAGGTCTGAGACTGGTGACCCAATTCGAACTGCAAGGTAATGCCTTCCAGGGAAGAAAGTTCGATTTAGCAAAATAATTCAGGCTGTGGAACACTGAGTTACAGAAAATCATGTGTCAAACAGAGGTTCATAGATTTTCCATCTTTAGCCCCAAGGAAGCCAATCTGTTAATTGTCCTCATTTGTGCTGCACTGGTTATTTTTTGGTTACAGGTGGACAATTCCATTCTCATGAGTAGTCACACAGAATGCCATCTGTTGGATCAAAACACTGCTGTTCTAAATAACAAATTAACAGGATATTTGTTTTCATACCATATGCTTTTGAGTTAGCAGGAGGCATTCGCAGCATGGCAGTGTTATTTACAGGAATCTTTTCTAGGCGGATAATGATGTCATTACACATGGCTGTTTGGTTGATCAGATCAATTTGTTAATTCCCTGCTATTTTCCTCATTTATTTGCAATTCTGTTCTTTGTATTGCAAAATGTTCCTTTTGTGCAGTAATTCTCTCAGATCAGTGACACTATCTCAGTTTTTGCCATCAGCCCTGGTTTTGTGTGTCTTTGTTCCACTTTTCTTGACTTTTTTCACCTTTCACTCCTTGCTGCAGGCTGTTCAGTCATGATGTGGTAAAACATCATGTGAGCTGGCAGCTAAGTCTGCACTTCAGCTGTATATATGGGACGTTGCTACCTTTTCAGATTCCTTTCTCTTTCCATCCTTCCTTCTCCCTCCCTATCATTTTTATCTACTCTTATTTTATTTCTCTTCCTCTTGTCATGTCTGAGGCTAGAGCTAAATCCATTCTATCCCGTATCTATACACGTGCAGTCTCCATTTCTGACTAGTCATCAGAAAGGGGCATTAGATCTGCTGCTGTAAATGACCCCTCTGTCATTAATTTTCATAATCTAAGGAACATAGTAAACTCTAATGGGGTTAGAAATTTAGATTTTAAACACCTCATTTCTAATCTTTTTCCTTACCCCATTTATTTCACAACCTGAGGCCATGGCTTGTGTAGAAAACCAGCTGCTGCATGCACATTGTCAGTCTTCTTACACCTCCCTCAAATGTCCATCCTGCATGATTGGACCTGGAGAGAAAACACAATCCAATTATTCAAGAGGGATTCAGCAAAGAACTATCTAAACCTCTCCTCATCCAATGCACATTATGAAGCATTTTAAAAATGTTATTTATTTTATTAGGCCATCATTTGTAACTCATACCTGATTGTCATGAGAAATGTGGTGGTTGAAATGTCTCCAAGAGGCCAGTATCCCGTCACCAAGTACCCACTTTATTTACACATGGGGACTCCTTGACACTGATCCAGCTTCCTCATGGCCAGCTCTCAGACTGAACAGAATCCCTGGCACCCCTGTTTATATCTGTCAGCCAGGGCCCCTGATTGGACCAGATTAATGGCCCCAATGAGAGAACTCATATTCTGTGAGGCCCCATGGCCAACCTTGTTATAATTGCTAAAGTGGTGAGTTAGCTGCTCGAACCATTGAAGATGGCAGGTTAGAGGTACATCCACAATATGGTTAGGAAGGGAATTCCAAGACTTTGACTGCATGACAGTGAAAAAAAAATATATTTCCCAGTGAGGATAGTGAAGGGGTTGCAGTTTTCTAAGGAGTTACTGCAGTGTATCTACTGCCACTGTGCATTGTTGGCGGAGGGAGTGGCGCTGATCGAATGAGTTGCATTGTTCTGGATGATTTTGGACCTCTTGAGCTTTACTAAAGCTGCATTCATGCAGGCAAGTGCACAGTATTCTAGCTCACAATGTGCAGTTGCTTACTGCAGATTTCCCAGCTTCTGACCTGCTCTCATAGTTTACAGTGTAGCCCAGTTCAGTTTGTTCTCAACGGTATGACTCAGTGAGGTTAATGCTGTTGAATGTCAAGCAGAAGGAAATCACTAAGCAGTGAACAGAAGTAACAAGTATGGCCTAGACCAAAGGCTTTAAAGCCAGTAGTTGTCATTATGCCAGGCCTTAAATGAGACCCACAAATACAGCCCTGACTAGGAACCAAGGCTGCAACATATTTGGTCTATATTGCTCATATTGTATTAGCATTTTGGTCAACTCATTTATCTTACAAAAAGGCAATTATTGATTCATGTCAAAAAGTTATGTTACCAGTCCACTAAATATGGCACCACATCATATCAGCCTCTACTTTTAAAGGGTCGTCATTTGCCATTTCTGCCACATTCAGGAGGATGCCACAATTAAACTCATCTTTCCATCCCCTCCCTTGTCAATATTTTACCTAAATACCAAGTTTCCACAAGCTTCTTGTGTGACTACATCCACGTCTTTCTCAACATCAATATTTACAAGACTCATGATTTTTTAAAATATGTGATGCTTTTCCAAACTGAGAAATCTCCACATTTATATTCTGTCACTTTGAGCCTAATCAGCTGTCTTCATCTCTTTGCAGCATCTTTGTGTCCTCCTCGCAGCTCACATTGCCTCCTAGCTTTCTCAACAAACTTAAGTTCATTACTCTGAATCTTTCCCTAAGTCATGAATGCAGATTCTACATGATTGAGACCTGTGCACTGATCCTCATTGACCTATCAATGACCTGCACAATCTTGGTTTTGTTACTCCTGTGCTGGAGAATGTTTTGCTATGAATGCAAAGGTTTAAAACTGAAAGTGTCAGTCTGGTGTTGGGTATTATCAGATAAATATTGAAAGTTAGTGTGTGAGGGATGAATAAAGCTTATGGAATCATGTCTATGCCACCAATAAGGCACCACTCTTACCGTAAAAGTAATACACGAAAAATAGCCCCTTGTTTAAGAATTAATGGATATCTTACTTAGAATGGAACAATACCTTCATAAGAGGAAGGAATCCAACTGTGAGAAATAAAAGATTATTTAGTCTTGTGGTCATATATTTATTCAAAGACTTTGACATTTATCACTTATGTTGGTCAGGGAGTAGTTTTTTTTCCAATGCTGTGCTTCGATGTTCCTCCTGGAATTAAGAAACATAAGTAGGTATTTAAAATAATGGATATCTTAGATCATCTGTATGACAGAAACTATTAACTTTTCATAAAGGATAACTAATCATTAATAGGAACAAGATTCAGCATCTGGGAAAATAGTTTATCGTCATTAGCAGGGAGAAACATCTGACTATTGCATTTAATGTTTTCATGGCTGTACCACAGGTTCCCTTTTCCCTCCAGTATGTTCTTCATTGCTACAGAAGCTTAATGTTGGAGCACAGTGTCAGAAGAATCAAAAATCCTGATCAAGTATCTATTTCTCATTTTTGCACCCAAGTCAGGAATGTCGGTATGCTATTTGAATCACAACTAAGCTACATCTGGTGAGTATCACGAAATTGCAGGTTTCTGCCAGAATCTGGCTGATTTACCCTTCTTAACCCAGGGACACCGAGGACAAGCAAAGCATTCAAATTTTGACACCATTGCATTTGAACTGTAACCAAGGTTGTCTTCTTCCATCTCTGAGGCAGCACCCACCCACCATTTTGAACCATAAAAACAAAACATTGAGGGTGTGGAAACCTGTGAAGGGAGAAATGGAGTTAATTTCCCAAGTCCAATATGGTTCTTCAAGAGAATCTTTTTTTATTCCTGTTTCTCCTGCATTACTCTGACAGTCATAATACTGGCTTTTAATTGTCCCATTTGTCAAATTTTCTTCTTGCTCTTTTTACTACACAAATCACAATGCACCCACATAGCCAGAGCCTTATGATCAGTCAATGGCGAGGTCTTAACCTCTGATTCCTCCTACTTGTCAATTTCTTCATTATGAAGAGCATTAGTTTTTGGAACTAACCTTGAAATCCTGCCTTTCTGAGTAATATTCATCTCAATGCCCTTCCATGCCACTTTCACTGTTTGGACCCTGCCTTTTTCTTCATTCCTCTGTCCACAATCACTGGATTTCCCATTTGCCATTCTCTGGCAATCGTTCAAATCCACATTTACAAATTCCTTCACTGTTTTAAGGGCACTGGCCTGAAATTTCACCATGTCACAACAACTGGAGAGCTGTTTAGAAATGGCAGGCACGGTCTTTGATCACATTACTAGGGTTTTGAATTTTTAGTAAGACCTTTGAAGGATGCAAGGCAACAAATGGAAACCAAAACATAACCAGCTCCATCGCAGAAAGCTTCTCTGTAATTTCTAAGAATTCAGGCCAGTTTTTTAAGGAGCCATTATTTGATTTATAATGAAACATCATGTGCATTAGGAAACTTTTGATAGGTAAGATCAAAAGGTCCTTTTTGTGTCACCCATGTCAGTTTATGGCTCTTCACCTGGCCCCTCATGATCACATGATAGCTTATAGCATTTTCATTCTTATTCACCTACTCTAACCTGTGTAGAAGTAATGAACCTACCAGTGACAGTTCAGTGTGTTAAAAAAATCTACTAAAATACTGTCATTCAATGCTAACTTTCTACTATGTTAAAAATAGTGAAATAATGATGTCAGTTATTCAGGTCATTTGAATTTTTAATGGATGAAACTGTAGTCACTTGAACTTTGCTTTAAGTTATGAAAGAAATATTTTGAAATTGATAGAGATCAGACAGAGAAAATTATGATTAAATCAGGGCTCAGTTGTTTCAGACACTACCAGACGCCTAAACTCTCTTAAATCTCTTTGAGCCTATCAATCCATGGAATTGTAACAAATTGGAAAAGAAGTCTCACAAAAGGAATAAAACTGATCATATTACCTGGCAACAACCTAGGCGCAGGAAATCGAAACAGCAAATTCAGCACTGTTGACTCTATAAAGTCCTCCTTACTAACATTGAGGGGCTTCTGCAAGTATCAGCAGTTCTGTTACACAGATGAGTCAAGATTCACCTGAAACAGTTATATGCATGGAATTATTCCTGGCAGACAATATCCCAGACACCATCAGCATTAACCATGCCCTGGATGTCGTGTCTAATCCCACTGGCAGGACAAACCTAGCCAAGGTGGGACAGTGGTATATAATCAGGAGGGAGTTGCTCTGGGAGTCTTCACTATGTTAGCACAAAATGTGGGCAAAAAAAGCTGTTTGCTGATGACCATAACACTGCCTTCCACATGCTCACGATTCAGTATCCTCCATGTTCAATAATACTTGGAAAAATTACTGCAGATTGCAAGGACGCAGAATGTACACTAGATAAGAGACATCAATGTACATCACCAACAGTGGATCAGCAACAGCTTGACTAATCAAGTTGGTCATATCCTAAAGGATATGCTGCCAGGCTGGGTCTGCGGCAGGTGGTGAGGGAACCAACAAAAAGTGAAGAATACACTTGATTTCAAGCTCACCAGCCTGCTTGCCACAAATGCGTCTGTCCATGAGTGTATCAGTAAGATTGACCACTGCATAGGCCTATGGAGACAAAGTCCTGTCTTCATGGTGAGGCCACCCTTCATCTTGTGTGACATTAGCACCCTACCAAATGAAGCAGACTCAAAGAGATCTAACAACCCAAGACTGGGCAACCATGAGGCACTGTGGGCCAACAGCAACAGAATTATACTCAAACATAATGCACAAAGTGATGGCGCAGTATATACACCACACTTCCATTGCCTTTAGGTCAGGGGGTCAATGTGATTCAATTCTCCTATTGGGATTGGGATTGAGGACTCTCAGAGTGGTAATGAGGAATGTCAGATTGGGACTGAGAAGAGTTGAAAGAAGATTGCGTACAGTTACAGCTGGAGCGAGGCTGGAGACAGTCAGAGCAGGACTGAGGACAGTCAAAACAGAACTGAAGACAGCTAGAGTGGGACAGAGGACAGTCAAAGTGGGACTGAAGACAGCTCAAGCGGGACTGAGGACAGTCAGAGTTAGACTGAGGACAGTCAGAGCAGGACTGAGATCAGTCAGACTGGGACTGAGATCAGTCAGATTGGGACTGAGGACAGTCAGAATGGGACTGAGGACAGCCAGAGGGAGACTTGATTACCATTTCAGCTGGAGCGGGACTGAGGACAGTCAGAGTCGGACTGAGGGCAATCAGAGTGGGACTGAGGACAGTTGGAATGGGACTGGGGACAGTCAGAGTGGCAGTGGCAGAAGCAGAGCAGAATCCAGAGATGGGTGATGTTATGACTTTAAAAGTGACATAGGCTTGGCTGCTCAGAAACCTGGTCTAACCAGACGGAATAAGTAGTGTTAGGATTCAGATAGAGTATAAAGTACTTACTTTCGTCATAGTTTGTTAGGAATAGAGAATGAGAGAGAGAGATTTGATTCTTGTGAGCAGTGGGTGAGGTTGTATCATTGTTGCTAGATTATTGTCTGTAGCTGATAAGGTACACAATGACAGGAAAACTCAAGTCCTGGAATATTGCTCTTGCATTATGTGACACCAAACTCTCGAGCACTTCCATCTAGAAGGAAAAGGGAAGCAGATAAATGGGAATACTACCATCTTCAAATTCCCCTGTAAGCCACTCACCATGCTGAGTCGGAAATGTTTTGCCATTCCTTCACTGTCACTGGGTCAAAATTCTGGAATTCCCACCCTGAAGGCATTGTGAGTCAACCCACAGCAGGTAGACTGCAACAGTTCAAGAAGGCAGCTCACCACCACCCTTTTAAAAGCAACTAATGATGGGCAATAAATGCTGGCCAGCCAGTGATGTCCGCATCCCACAAAATGAATGAATAGAATAAAAAAATCTGGGATACTCTCAGTCTCCATGGTGATTACAGATACTGTTAGTGAGTTCGGCTTCAGCTCCTGATTTGCCACGTGGAACACCTGGAGCTGCAGATGGACACACTCTGAAACATCCGTGAGGCTGAGGATGTCATGGATAGCACATTAAGTGAGCTGGTCACATCACTAGAAAGGGCCACACAGAGATAGGAGTGTTGAGTAACCACCTGGAAGATGTTAAATGTGGGCGGACAGTGCAGGAATCCCTGTTGCCATTCCCCTCACAAACAGGTGTGCCATTTTGGATCCTGTTTGGGGGGAATGGCCTCTCAGAGAAAAGGGACACCAGTAGCCAGATCAGTAGTACCATATCTGGCATTGTTATACAGCAGGGAGGGTTGAAGATTTGGCCAGTGGTAATGATAGGGACTTTGTATTGAGGTGCACAGATAGGCTTTTCATACAAGAAGCATGAGGATGCTGTGTTGCCTCACTGCTGCCAGAGTGAAGGATGTCTCTGAGTGGGCTCAGGACATTCTGTACCGAGAGTGAGCAGCCAGAGATCATGGTCCATATTGGTGTGAATGACAGGCCAGGGAAAAGATGAGGTTCTACAAAGGGAATTTAGGAAGCTAGGTGGGAAGTTGAAAAGCTGGACTTCTAGGGCTGCAACCTCAAGATTATTCCCTGTACCATGCACTGGTGAGGCCGAAAATAAGAAGATAATACTATTGAATGTGAAGCTAAACAGCTGGTGTAGGAAAGAGGGATTCACGTATCTCGATCATAGGGATCTCTTCCAGAGCATGTAGAACCAGTACAAGAGGGATGGATTGCACCTAAACTGGATGCGGACCAATATCCCGCAAAGAGATTTGCTCGTGCCACTCAAAGGATTTAGAGTAGTGTGACAGGGATGTGGTAACCAGAGCGGTTGGTCAGCACGCAGACTGTTTAAAGAGAAGGTGAAGGGGCTAAATCAAGTTAGTATAGTAGGAGAATAGGCAGGTACAGGGACAAGTGGTCTGAAGCATATTTATTTTAATGCAGATAAGGAAGACGAGCCTAGAGCCTGAATTAACACATGGAACTGCAATGCTGTAACCATTATCGAAACTTAGTTGAGAGAAGGGCAGACCTGGCAGCTCAACGTTCAAAAGTTTAGATGCTTCAGATGAGATAGAGAGGGATGTGAAAGGGGCTGAGAAGTTACATTACTGATTAAAGAGAATGTCACAGCCTCACTAAGAGCGGAAATCTTGGCGGACTCATCTTGCGAGGCCATATGGATAGAACTTAGGAACTCAGGAAAAGTTTTTACACAGAGGATAGTAGGTGCCTGAAATACACTGCCAGGGGAGGTGGTAGAAGCAGATATGAAAGCAAATGTGTAAGAGGCATTTAGCAAGACAGGTAAACAGGCAGAGGATAGAGGGAAATGGACCATGTTCAAGATCCTGCTTGGCCTGCTGTGTTCATTCAGCTCCACACTTTGTTATCTCGGATTCTCCAGCATCTGCAATTCCCATTATCTCTGATACAGGCAGATGGTATTAGTTTAGAATGGCATCATGGTTAGCACAAACATAGTTGGCCGAAGGGCCTGTTCCTATCCTGTGCAATTCTTTGTTCTATGTGCTGAAAATAAATGCTCAAGCACCCATACTCAAGCTGTTCCACCAAATCTGCAAAACTCAATAATGTAGAAACCTGCCCAGGTATGTCGAGTGTACAAGTTAATGGAATCTCCAAGTTAATTTAACAGAAACTGCCAGTGGCATTGAAGTGTTTAGCAGCTATACAAGAGCATGGTGCTGGAGGTAGTATATAAGCATGGATAGTGGATTGGCTAACGAAAAGATTTTTGGGATATTGGAAAAGGATTGGGATAAGGGGTCATTTTCAGAATGGCAATCTGTAACTGATGGAGTACCAAAGCAATTGGTGCTCGGGCCACAATTATGTACAATATGTATTAACGATCTGGATGTGGAAAGTGGATGCACTAGACCCAAGCTTGCAGATGGTAGAAAAATAGATGGCAAGGCAAGTGGCGAGGGTAGAGTATACAGTATGATTATATACAGGTTTTATGTGAGTGGGAGAAACTTGGCAAGCGGAAAATGAACTGGGGAAGTGTGAGGTTATGAGTTTTGGCAGGAAGGACAGAGTAGTTGAATAAAATGCAGAAAGCTACCGCAGAGTGATTTGGGAGTCCTTGTGCATTAATCCCAAAAAGCTAGCTTGTAAGTTCAGCAGGTAATAGGGAAGGGAAATGGAACATTGGTTTTTATTTCAAAGGGAATGGAGTATGAAAGTAAAGAGATCTTGCTTAAAGTCCAAGGTGCTAGTTAGACCTTAGCTGGGATTTTGTGTGCAATTTGGTTCCCTTACCTAAGGAAAGATATGCTGGAATTGGAAATAGTCCATAAGAAGGCTTACTATGGTTTCCAATTTACAACATCTGTAGCTGTTTTGGTTTTTATTTGTGATATCCCAGGTATAGAAGGATTTTCTCATGAGAAAAAGGTTGAGTAGGTTGGACTGTACTGACTGGGTTTGGAAGAATGAGAGGTGACCCACCTTAGAAATATAATATTGTTTCGAGGCTCGCTCATGTGGATGTGAAAAGGTTGTTTCCTGGGACAGTCTAGAATCAGAGGGCATATCTCAGGGTAAGGGATCGTCCATTTAAGTCAGAAATAAAGAAGAATTTCTTCTGTCAGACAGTGGAATTCTTTGCCACAAAAAGTTAATGAGTAAATTTGCAGCTACAATATATAGATTTTTAATTCATGAGGGAATCAAGAGCTACATGAAAAAGACAGAAAAGTGGACCTTCCTCAGAACTGGTGGTTGCTGGGAAAACCGGTTTATGTGCAGAAAATAGGGAGGCGAATGGGGGTAGGGCATAACTGATAGGATAGAGCCAAAAGAGAGAGAAGAGCAGTTGGATAGACAAAAGAGTTGATAACAATCCGACTGAGAGGGTGAATAGTTGTTAATAGGGACTATCAGTGACTAATCAGATAGTGTGTAATGGCAGGCTGTGTGATAACAAGGCTGGTGGTTGGGTAGGGGGCTAGGACATGGGAGAGTTAGGCCCTAAAATGGTAAAACTCGATATTGAGTCCAGAGGCTGCAGAATGTTCTTTGTTCTGCTCAAAAAAAAAGACCCTGAGATACCTAGATAACAAAATGTGGAGCTGGATGAACACAGCAGGCCAAGCAGCATCTCAGGAGCACAAAAGCTGACGTTTCGGGCCTAGACCCTTCATCAGAGCCTCTGAGGCTCTGATGAAGGGTCTAGGCCCGAAACGTCAGCTTTTGTGCTCCTGAAATGCTGCTTGGCCTGCTGTGTTCATCCAGCTCCACATTTTGTTATCTGGGATTCTCCAGCATCTGCAGTTCCCATTATCACTATCATCCTGAGATACCTGTTGCCTGCCACTTTAACATACCACCCTGTTCTCTGGCCAACATCTCTGGTTCAGTCTTGCTGCAGTGTTCCAGTGAAGCTCAACATAAGCTGGAAGAACAACACCACCTCATTTTCCGCTTGGGGACCCTGCAGCCCTCCAGACTCAATATCGAATTCAGTAATTTTAGGGCCTAACTCTCCTATGTCCTCTACCCCACACACCAGGCCTTGTTACCACATAGCTAGCCATTACACACCCCCTGTTGTTAGACACTAACAGTCCCCATTAACAACTATTCATCCTCCTGGCTAGATAGTTATCAACTTTTGTCTATCCAATTGCTCTTCACTCTCTTCGGGCTCTAACCTATTGTTTACTCCCAAATCCACCCCCTCCTTAAAATAAAACAAAAATACTGTGGTGTTGGGAATCAAACAAAAACAGAAATTGCTGGAAAGACTCGGTAGGTCTGACAGGATCTGTGATGAGAAATCAGAGTTAATGTTTCTGCTTCAGTGACTCTTCAAAACATTACTCTGATGCTGCCAGACCTGCTGAGTTTTTCCAGCAATTTCTGTTTTGGTTTCTGATTTCCAACATCTGCAGTTCTTTTGATTTTTTTTAAATCTTGTGTGGCAGGGCAGCACAGTCCAAGCAATTGATATATCATGAACCATGGAGAATTCCTTGTTTAATTGTGTGGGAAGTGTTGTCAGTGGGAGGAGCTCAAGCTCGAGGTTTCAGAGGTTAAGCATTTGCTGTACTAATTATAGTCTGTCACTGAGGTGACCACCGCTACTCTACAGCTGAAGACAGAGGAGGGATTAATTTTTAATTGAGATATATAAAAGTATAGCACCCTAATTCGCTTTCACAGAATGGTCATAATCAAAGATAATGGGAACTGCAGATGCTGGAGAATCCGAGATAGCAAAGTGTGGAGCTGGATGCACACAGCAGGCCAAGCAGCATCTTGGGAGCACAAAAGTTGACGTTTCAGGCCTAGACTGTTCTGACCCTTCCTAAGATGCTGCTTGGCCAGCTGTGTTCGTCCAGCTCCACGCTTTGTTATCTCGGTCAGAATCAAAGCACAGGATTCTAAATTTAAAGGAAGATGGGGAGCATTTTTTTTCACTGAGGGTTGTGGGAATAAGGAATTTACTGATTGAAAAGGTTGGTAGAGGCAGAAATCCTCTCACGTTTAAGAAACACTTTGAGAAGTACAAAATATGGCATAAATTACAAGAGTACAGACCAAGAGCTGGGAAGTATAATAGGGCGAGATAGCTCAATTTCAGCTAGCAGATGTAATGAAACAAATGGCCGGTTTTGTGCCCTAAATTTCCCACGTTTCTGTGGTCACCATAAGCGAAATTTAAAATGCAGGCTGCAGGAAGTTTTCTTTTGATTTCTTGGTCAGGTTTCATGTTGGTCACAGTTCTCTGATTGAGGCACAATAATAGATGCCTTGGAATTATACATTCTTAAACTAGACACTTTTACAGTTTTTATGACACATGTAATAAATCAAAATACTGCATGACAGAGACTGGATGAAAAATTGGTTCAGACCGTGGTGTTATTCGGCTTTCTGACTGTGGAATGGTAATCTGAACAATTACTGCCCTATCAGGCTACGTTTGATCATTGGTAAAGTGATGGAAGTGCAGTCAAGCAGCACTTATTTAGCAAGAAACTTTTCACTGATGTTCAGTTTGACTTATGCCTGTTTCACTGAACTCCTGACTTCATTATAATCTTAGTTCACACATAGACAAAAGAGCTGAATGCCAGAGGGGTGGTGAAAATGATAGCAACATCATATTTGACATAGTGTGCCATCGAGGACCTCCAACAAAACCAGAATCAATAGGGTTCAAGGGAAGAAGAGGAGAATGATTGATTGAAGTCATTCTCTGGCACAAAGGAGTGTTATAGTTGTTAGGGGTTTGTCATTTCATCTCCAGGACATCTCTACAGAATTCCTCAGGGGGTGTCTTTCACCAAACCATCTTCAGCTGCTTCATCAATGGCCTTCCTTCCATCAAAAGGTTTGAAATGGGGATTTTCACCAATGATTGCACAATGCTAATCACCATTCACAACTTCTCAGGTACTGAAATAATATTTGCACATAAGCAATCAAATCTGGACAATATCCACATTTTGACTCACAAGTTAAATGTGCACCACACTCATGGCAGGCAATGACCATTTCCAACAGGAGCAAATAGAATCATTACCCATTGCAATTTCAAAGCATTACCATGACTGAATCCTTGAAAATTCCATTGACTAGAAACTGAACTGGTCTAGCCATATAAATACAATGGCTAGAAGAGCAGGTTGGAGGCTTAGTATCCTGTAGTAAGTAACTCACTTCTGGACTCCTAGATAATAAAATGTGAGGCTGGATGAACACAGCAGGCCAAGCAGCACCTCAGGAGCACAAAAGCTGACGTTTCGGGCCTAGACCCGCTCTCTGATGAAGGGTCTAGGCCCGAAACGTCAGCTTTTGTGCTCCTGAGATGTTGCTTGGCCTGCTGTGTTCATCCAGCCTCACATTTTATTATCTTGGAATTCTCCAGCATCTGCAGTTCCCATTATCTCTCACTTCTGGACTCCTTACTGTTTGAGCACCATCCTTGAGACACAAATCTGAAGTGTGATGGATTACTGGACGAGTGCAGCCCCAACAACTCTCAAGAAGCTTTACAATGGAGAGGACAAAGCAGCCCACTTGATTGGCATTATTTCTACAAACATCCATTGCCTCCACCACTGATGCTCAGTAGCAGCAGAACGTACCATTTACAGGATGCACTGCAGAAATTCACTAAATTTCCTTTGATAGCACCTTCCAAATCCTCAACAACTTCCATTTGGAAGGACAAGAGCAGCAGATACATGGAAATACCTCCACCTGCCATTCACCATCCTTGACTTGGAAATGAATTGCCATTCCTTCACCATTGCTAGGTCAAAACCCTGGGAACCCTGCACCCCCCCACCCCCATGGCATAGTGTGTCTACCTACAGCATAGGGAATGCTGTGGTTCAAGATGCCACCTCACCACTCTCTCAAATGTACTTAGGAACATAAACATTACAAAAACTTTTGGCCCAGCATTGACACCTGCAGAATGTGGATGATAGATTTTTTAAAAGATTGAATGCCCACCTCTCACTTTTGGTCATCTCTACCTTCTGGCCAGTGCTCATTTTCGGTTCTTCCATCTTGTAAATTATTTTGCACCAAAATTATCTTTGTGTTGAAAACAACAGAAGATTAAGTCATTCAAGAAACTGCCCAACAGCCCAAACTAGACGTCAAGATTTCAGGAATTTCTAATCTGCATGACTCAATACATAGAAGCAAAAATCGTCAACACTGCAAAATGTTTTTTGGGTTTTGAATTGCATTTAGGTGATGGGCTGTAATGCTTATATATATGGAACTGGCTGACAATAATTATTCGATCTGAATGTCATGAGTCTCTGAATAACAAAGCTGAAGAAAGATCATGTTGACCTGACATTGTCTCTGTTTCTTTCTCTACAGGTCATCTGCTGAACATGTTGAGCACTTTTTGGTTTTATAACCTCAGTGCTACCTTGTATTCCAATCTCATAATGCTTTAAGTTTAAAATTAACTTGCTGTATTTAATTCCCTATCGATCTCTGTCATCTTTACCATCTGCACAACACCTCACTCCCAGGAACCCTCCAGTCCTCTAACAATTTTGCACTCAGCTCCCTTTGCTCCATCTTTAATGACTGTGAGCTCAGCAGCCCAACTCCCACACACTGGAATAAGCTTCAGTCATTCATTGTACTCCCACCCACCCCCAACTACCAGATGCCTCACATCATAAGGCCATTGAACATTGCAAGGGAGGACATATTAGTGACGTTATTGGGTTTGAAAGTGGATAAATCTCCAGTCCCAGAAGCAATATAATCTAGGCTGCTGTGAGAGGCAAGGCAAGAGATTGCAGGGGCCTATAGGTGTGAGGAGCTTGGACAGCATCCAAGGAGCAGGAAAGTCAATGTTTTGGACTGAAAGTCCTTTCGTCAGGATGGGGAGGGAGAGGGGAGCCCAGAAATAAATAGAGGGAGAGGGGTTCATGCTGGGGGAAGAGTAGGAGAGATGGCGATGGGTGGAAGCAGGTGGGGTTATTGTGATTAGTCCGTGGGAAGGGTGGAGCAGACAGGGTGGAGTAGGAAGATGGACAGGTTAGGTCAGGTGAGGGAGGCGAGGAGGAGGGTTTGGACTGGACATGAGATAACGATAGGGGTAGAGGGATTTTGAAGCTAGTGAAGTCAATGTTGAGGCCATGGCTATAAGCTCCCAAGATTGCAGGGGCTCCGACAATAATTTTCAAATTCTCTCTGGCCACAGAGGATGGGCAATGGCTATTTGTCGTATCATTATTCAAAAAGGGTAGTAGGATTAAGTCAAGAAGCTACTACCACTGATAGGCCAAGGACTGGGAAAGAACATTAGAATACGTAGGTGCTTGAAGTGTGCACAGAAATAATGTGCCAAAAGGCCTCTTTCCATGCAATAAAAACTTCATAATTCTATCATTTTCAATGGCCATTTGAAGGCAGCTTTTGTGACCAAATTGATGATTTTTGATTCAAGTATGTATGATTCTGTTAACATACACTGCACAATAAAGGCCATTCAACCCAACCAGTCTATGCCTATGTTTATGTGCTTTCTCGTCTCAACATATCATCATAAACATCTATTGCCTTCTCCCTCAAGCGCTCATCCAGCTTAACCTCAAATGCATGTATTCACTTCAACCACTCTTGTGAGTTCTGCATTCTCACCACTTTTTAAGTGAAGTGATTTCATCTGAATATCTGTTGGATTTCATAGTGACCATGAAGTCTTGATGGCCTCAAGGTGTGTTCGTCCCACAAGAGGAAGCTATCTCTTTGCATCCACTCTTTCAAAATAATTCATATTTGTAAAGATCCTCACTAGGTGATCCATGAGCTTTCTCCACCTTGAATTGGCATCTTTTGACGTGTCTTTGTGACATAGCCTGTGACATTTTACATGCTGGAGATGGCAGTTTTTTGTTTATAAGTGAAGTCTCTATTTGTAAGTGCATACGTGAGTGCCCTTACCCGTTACTGGCGAATGTTGTTCATCTCTGATACAACCATCCAGTTTGCTCTGTTATTGCTACTCTTCTAAACCTCAAAGATAGAGAAGCATTTCCTGGGAATACTAATGTTGGTATGAAATGAACATTATGTGGGCCAATCAATTTATCAATCTGCTGGTACCAATGAGAAGCCTAAAATATTTTCTGTTTATGCTTCATAATAATAATATTGAGGGTGGCTGTCACTGAATAATTAACTCCGCATCGATGGCCATCAATTCTGTACTCACAGCATAAGTTATGTCGATTGCTTTAATTAAATTGTCTTAAAATCTGGATTTGCTGATGAAGGCTCTAGGCCCAAAACATCAGCTTTTGTGCTCCTAAGATGCTACTTGGCCTGCTGTGTTCATCCAGCTCCACACTTTGTTATCTATGTACCTGGAATATGCTTTTTCCTTTTTTCATTCATGGGATGTGTAGATATTGCTGGCTGGGTCAGCATTTACTGCCCATCCCTAATAGTGCTTGAGAAAGTGGTGATGAACTGCTTTCTTCAGCTACTGCAATCCCTGTAGTGTAGGCACACCCACTATACTTTTAGAAAGGGAGTTCCGGGATTTTGACCCAGTTACATGAAGAAACTGTGATATAGTTCCAAGCCAGGATGATATGTGCCTGAAAGGGTTATTTGAGGATGATAGTGTTCTGATGTATCTGCTACCCTTAACCTTCTAAGTGGCAGAGATCACAGCTTTGGAAGATGCTGCCTATGTAATCTGGGTTATTAGTTGCAATGCATTTTAAGTAAGCTACCACTGTATGTCAATGGTGAAATTTCAAAGTGTTGAATGGAATGTCAATTAAACAGGCTACTCTGGGTCATGTTGTAGAACAGAGACTGCAGGGGTTGAGGTACGTAATTCTGTGAAAGTTGCTTCACAGGTAGACAGGGTGGTTAAGAGGCATTTAGCTTGGTTTCATTGCTCAGGCCTTTGAGCATATGAGTTGGAGTACCGTGTTGAGGTTGTACAGGACATTGGTGAGGCCACTTCTCGAGTAATGTGTGCAGTTCTGGTCACCCTGCTTTAGGATATTATTAAATTGAAGAGAGTTCAGAAAAGATTGACCAAGATGTTGCCTGGAATGGAGGGTTTGAGTTAGAGGGAGAGGCTGGATAGGCTGGGACATTTTTCACTGGAGTGTAGGAGGTTGAGTAGTGGCTTTATAGAGTTTTATAAAATCATGAGGGGCATGGATAAGGTGAATAGCAAAGGTCTCTTCCCTAAGGTGGAGGAGTTCAGAACTAGACATAGTTTTAACTAGGCATAGTTTTAAGGTGAGAAGAGAAAGTTTTAAAAGGATGTGATGGGGAAACATTTTTATACAGAAGGTGTTTAGTGTGTGGAATGAACTGCCAGGGGAAGTGGTGGCTGCAAGTGCAGTTGCAACATTTAAAAGACATTTGGATGAGCATGTGAATAGGAAAGGTTTGGAGGGATATGGGCCAACTGCAGGCAGGCCGAATGCGTTTAGTTGAGAAACATGGTCAGCATGGACTAATGGGATCGAAAAATCTGTTTTCATACTATATGACTTTTTGACTCTGTTCTGAATTGTATCAAGCTGACCCTATTAAAATGTTTCAAGACTTGGAATATTTCTAATAAATTTCTCTTTAACTATCTCTGCTCTGAGCAGCAATCCCAACTTATCCAGTTTTATTATCTAACTGAAGTCTTCCCACTCTGGTATCCTCTGACCAATCTCCTCTCCACACTTTTGAAGTGCTTGGTGGCATGCCTGTAGTGTTATGCCAAGAATTGCACATAACACTCTAGCTGAGGCCTAACCAGTGTCTCATAAATATTTAGAATAGCTTTTCTACTTTTATACTTTGCTCCTTCTGATACATATATTAGATATATATAATATATATCTGATATATAAAATATATATTTAATATGTTTATTAATTTGCTATGCCACAATAATGATAGACATCTGTCACCCTGATTAACATTCAAAGTGCACATGTATTAGAGAATTAATATCAATTGCTCCTGTGAACGTTCATATTGTTCAAAAGATCCTGAGTTCAAAATCAGACTTGACAAGTCAAGTGTATGGACTCAGACATTAAATTGTAAATATAATCAATGTTAATGGGACTAAATGGAATAAGTCTTCATCCTATATGTATATAAAGCTTCTCATTCAAATGTTTCCACATCAACACCACTTAGAAATGCCAAACAGATTGTTCACCTTCTGGTCAAATAGTCACTGTCTAACCTAATAATTGTAGGTTACCTGTTGGATCAGAGAGAAGAGGCAAAAACATATTCAATAACTGTAATTTAACTCGAGATAAAAAGAATTGTTTTGTTCGGTTTCTCTTGCAATTTTGCAACTATGTTTGCGAATAGAACATATCACACACGCTACACTATTCACACTCATAGCTAACATTAACTATTAACAAGCCCTGGAGAAAAAAGTGGGATGTTTTGTCTGCGGTACATACCTTTATTTGAAGGTTGATGACTATTCGTCCTAGGGATGATTAATCTGCTTTTCATCATCATTGTTGTCTTCTGCATTTGATTACATGGTTATCCAATACCACAGTCAGCAATTTATGGGATGGGAGGGTTCTGTTTATTGGTGGTGATTTCTGAAGTGGCCACAGCATTCCCTGGACTTGTTGTTGTATATTTAAGGGCACAAAGGCAAATATGTGTGGATCACTTAGCAACTTTGCAGAACCTGTATAAGCCTCTGCAAAGAAGGTTAATGCTGGTGGAAAGCTTTTCATGGGCACAAGTGACTTCGTCCATTAAGTAATAGAAGATAACACTGCAGATTGGGTAGACATATAAGTCTTTCAAAAATCTTTTATATTTACATAAAATATTGCATATTGCTTATGCAATAGTATTGTATTTTATTATGTCTTTAGCCACTTAGGCAACCTGCTCTGCACTGGCTCTTGAAACCCACCCCCCTTCAGATTTTCATTCTCCTTTAAGAAGCTCTTAAAGCCCACATTTTCTAAGCTTTTGTTGAGCTCCTGATACACGGTCCTCCCCACTGCTGAGAAGTAAGCATTTATATTGGACAATGAGTGATAACTATTTTCCATTACCACAGAAATCAATCAAAACAATGTTGTTGATGTATTAAGACCACTGACTATTTTAGACTATCTAATAAAGACTTTAAATAATTCTTACTGATGAGGTTTATGGCCGATAATCTTCTGAAATATGTTGCATGTCAGTGTCAAAGCAAACTCAACAAAACAAAAGAAAGTCTCATCATTAATTTCACACAATCATCAAGAAAGATTAGAAAGCCACTGGTGCTACAGCTCACTGTTGCTGCCTATAGTGTATGCCGGGGAGGAGTAATGGACCAGATAGGAGAGAAAGTAGGTCTTGACTTCACGTGTTTTCCAAAAATAAGTAGAATCTTAACATCTTGATGTGATTAATTTCAAAGGTCCTCAAATGTTGCTTTGTTGCTGTCTTTTTAAACCACAATGTTTTCAAGCACCATTTAATATATTGAATATGCAGACTTAATAGAGTATACTAAAGCATCATCGTCACCTACTCCTCCATCTGAGGAAAGTGTTTACACATGGTCATGAATTTCTATCATGGGACTTCATGTGACTGAATAGACCAATTCTCAACTCGCAGAACTTTAGACACATGGGTCAAGACATCCCATGTGGTAGTGGGATCTGGGCGAAGAATTGGTTTCTGAATCTTTCCTTCACTGCCACTGCTTTGCCTCAGCATAAAGGCATTTTGGACTCAAGTTGTGATGCAGTTTGATGATCAAGTTGGCATCATTTTGTAATGGATAGTAACAATTTCTCACAATTGTTAAATTTACCATTGCCACACGTTAAAGAAAGCTTCAGAGTGTAATTGTAATGTTTCCTTAACCTCTCCTTGAATTCTAGCATCAATTCACATGAACACAACTTTAGAGTCACCACTATCTTTGGTTGTAAAGGTGTCTGGAAAGGTTTGGAAGCATTAATACTTCAGTGAATGCAAGAAGCACACCTACTTTGATGATGTTGTGGGGACCTAGTAGGAAAGTAAAATAAGATCTTGTGCAAGACACACCTAGGCTAGGTCCTCGTTACAGGCTTTAGAGTAATGTAGACCCTATCATTGTAAATAGCAAATGGCATGGGGAAGAAATAAGCCACAAGTTGCTTAAAGAATCACAGAATTATCACGATGCAGAATGAGGTCAGTCAGTTCATTCTGTCTGCACCAAATTTACTCAACAAGATTCTTATTCCTAGGTCTAAAGAAACATTGCACATGCTAGATCATCTAAAAACCCCATATACAGATGGCAGCATACACAACATGGTGATCTGTGTGGGCTCTGAACTTTTAATTCCACTCCGAATGAGACAAACATTATGGTAACAAAAAAAGCTTCAAGGAAAACTTACTGCTGAATGTTGAGGACAATGAACACCTTTTAAAGTGTTGTTGGCAGCATTAAACATGAAGACTTTTTCAAATAATAACACAAAGCATTTTAGACATCGCAATAGATAAGCTGACAAATCTGCAGCTCCAGGGCAAGATACAGATCGAGAGTAATGCCCAGTTTGAATCCATCTGGTGAGCGAACAGACATCAGAGATTGAGTTAAGATATAAAGTCCAATATGACTTTTCATGGCTTACCAATTCATAGTGCCTCAGTGGCTAGCCTCACAGCACCAGGGACCTGAGATCGATTCCCGCCTCGGGCAACTGACTGTGTGGCGTTTGCACATTCTCCCCCAGTCTGCATGGGTTTTCTCCGGGTGCTCCAGTTTCCTCCCACAGTCCAAAGATGTGTAGGCTAGGTGGATTGGCCATGCTAAATTGCCCGTAGTGTTCAGGGATGTGTGGGATTCTAGAGGGATGGGTCTGTGGGGGATGCTTTGATGGTCATTGGGCTGAAGGGCCTGTTTCCACACTGTAGCGATTCAATGTTGCCAGGACTGGATATTCTGTGTCTACATTGTCATATCAAACTCAAAACATTAACTGTTTCTCTCCCTACAAATAATGCTTGACCTGGGATAGTAGGAACTGCAGATGCCGGAGAATCCGAGTTAACAAAATGGGAAGCTGGATGAACACAGCAGGCCAAGCAGCATCTTAGGAGCAGGAAAGCTGATGTGTTGGGCCTAGACCCTTCATCAGAAATGGGGGAGGGGATGGGATTCTGGAATAAAGAGGGAGAGAGGGGGAGGTGGATAGAAGATGGATAGAGCAGAAGATAGGTGGAGAGGAGACAGACAGGTCAAAGAAGCGGAGGTGGAGCCAGTAAAGGTGAGTGTAGGTGGGGAGCTAGGGAGGAGATAGGTCAGCCCAGGGAGGACAGACAGGTCAAGGGGGCGGGATGAGGTTAGTAGGTAAGAAATGGTGGTGCGGTGTGAGGTGGGAGGAGGGTATAGGTGAGAGGAAGAGCAGCTTCGGGAGGAGGGGACGAGCTGGGCTGGTTTTAGGATGCAGTGGGGGGATGGGAGATTTTGCAGCTTGTGAAATCCACGTGATTTCTGAGGAAAGGGAGGGGGATTTGAAATGGTTCGCGACTGGGAGGTGCAGCTGTTTATTGCAAACCGAGCGTAGGTGTTCTGCAAAGCAGTCCCCAAGCCTCCGCTTGGCTTCCCCGATGTAGAGGAGGACATAACGGGTACAGGGGATGCAATATACCACGTTAGCAGATGTGCAAGTGAACCTCTGCTTGATGTGGGAGGCCTTCTTGGGGCCTGGGTTGGTGGTGAGGGAGGAGGTGTGGGGGCAGGTGTAGCACTTCCTGCAGTTGCAGGAAAAGTGCCAGGTGTAGTGGGGATGGAGGGGACTGTGGAGCAGACAAGGGAGCCACAGAGAGAGTGGTCCCTCTGAAAAGCAGACAAGGGAGGGGAGGGAAAAATGTCTTTGGTGGTGGGATCGGATTGCAGATGATGGAAGTGTCGGAGGATGACATGCCCATCCTGGGCTTCTTGCAGTGTTACAATGATGCCACCTGAAAGTTGCAGGAACAGCAACTCATATTCCACTTGGGAACTCTCAGCCCAATGATATCAATGTGGATTTCACAAGCTTCAAAGTCTCTTCTCCTCCCACTGCATCCTGAAACCAGCCTAGCTCGTCCCTGCCTCCTTAACCTTTTCTTCCACTCACCCACGCCCTCCTCCCACCTCAAACCGCACTCCCATTTCCTACTTACTAACCTCATCCCACCCCTTTGGCCTGTCCATCCTCCCTGGACTGACCTATCTCCTCCCCACCTCCCCGCCCATACTCACCTTTACTGGCTCCACCCCTGACTCTTCGACCTGTCTGTCTCCTCTCCACCTATCTTCTCCTCTATCCTGTGGCTGAGAAAGTAGATATATAAATAGAAACTTTTTTTATCTTCCTTTATCTTTGCTTTTCACAAGCACTTTTTGTTAATTATGCCTCGATTTTGCGATTGTAAAAGCATGGCTGGTGTTGTTGACTTTCACAATCCCAAGCTAAGCATTCCAGAAGTAGTAAGGTTACCTTCCAGGAAGCCTGGGAAAAATCATCTCCCAGTGAATAAGAATTTGTTTCAAGGACATAAAACAATGTCCCCAATGTCCATATAGAAGTCAACACCTCTGTAAGAACAGTATTGCTACTACACTAACCTGTTAACCTAGATTATATGATAATAAAATGTGAGGCTGGATGAACACAGCAGGACAAGCAGCATCTCAGGAGCACAAAAGCTGACGTTTCGGGCCTAGACCCTTCATCAGAGAGGGGGATGGGGGGAGGGGACTGGAATAAATAGGGAGAGAGGGGGAGGCGGACCGAAGATGGAGAGTAAAGAAGATAGGTGGAGAGAGTGTAGGTGGGGAGGTCGGGAGGGGATAGGTCAGTCCAGGGAAGACGGACAGGTCAAGGAGGTGGGATGAGGTTAGTAGGTAGTGGGGGGTGCGGCTAGGGGTGGGAGGAAGGGATGGGTGAGAGGAAGAACCGGTTAGGGAGGCAGAGACAGGTTGGACTGGTTTTGGGATGCAGTGGGTGGGGGGGAAGAGCTGGGCTGGTTGTGTGGTGCAGTGGGGGGAGGGGACGAACTAGTTCATCCACTTCACCAACACCTTCCACCCCAACCTTCAGTTCACCTGGGCCATCTCCAGCACATCCCTCACCTTCCTGGACCTCTCAGTCTCCATCTCAGGCAACCAGCTTGTAACTGATGTCCATTTCAAGCCCACCGACTCCCACAGCTACCTAGAATACACCTCCTCCCACCCACCCTCCTGCAAAAATTCCATCCCCTATTCCCAATTCCTCCGCCTCCGCCGCATCTGCTCCCATGACAAGACATTCCACTCCCGCACATCCCAGATGTCCAAGTTCTTTAAGGACCGCAACTTTCCCCCCACGGTGATCGAGAACACCCTTGACCGCATCTCCCGCATTTCCCGCGACACATCCCTCACACCCCGCCCCCGCCACAACCGCCCCAAGAGGATCCCCCTCGTTCTCACACACCACCCTACCAACCTCCGGATACAACGCATTATCCTCCGACACTTCCGCCATTTACAATCCGACCCCACCACCCAAGACATTTTTCCATCCCCTCCCCTGTCTGCTTTCCGGAGAGACCACTCTCTCCGTGACTCCCTTGTTCGCTCCACACTGCCCTCCAACCCCACCACACCCGGCACCTTCCCCTGCAACCGCAGGAAATGCTACACTTGTCCCCACACCTCCTCCCTCACCCCCATCCCAGGCCCCAAGATGACATTCCACATCAAGCAGAGGTTCACCTGCACATCTGCCAATGTGGTATACTGCATCCACTGTACCTGGTGCGGCTTCCTCTACATTGGGGAAACCAAGCGGAGGCTTGGGGACCGCTTTGCAGAACACCTCCGCTCAGTTCGCAAAAAACAACTGCACCTCCCAGTCGCAAACCATTTCCACTCCCCCTCCCATTCTCTTGATGACATGTCCATCATGGGCCTCCTGCAGTGCCACAATGATGCCACCCGAAGGTTGCAGGAACAGCAACTCATATTCCGCCTGGGAACCCTGCAGCCATATGGTATCAATGTGGACTTCACCAGTTTCAAAATCTCCCCTTCCCCTACTGCATCCCTCAACCAGCCCAGTTCGTCCCCTCCCCCCACTGCACCACACAACCAGCCCAGCTCTTCCCCCCCACCCACTGCATCCCAAAACCAGTCCAACCTGTCTCTGCCTCCCTAACCGGTTCTTCCTCTCACCCATCCCTTCCTCCCACCCCTAGCCGCACCCCCCACTACCTACTAACCTCATCCCACCTCCTTGACCTGTCCGTCTTCCCTGGACTGACCTATCCCCTCCCTACCTCCCCACCTACACTCTCTCCACCTATCTTCTTTACTCTCCATCTTCGGTCCGCCTCCCCCTCTCTCCCTATTTATTCCAGTCCCCTCCCCCCATCCCCCTCTCTGATGAAGGGTCTAGGCCCGAAACGTCAGCTTTTGTGCTCCTGAGATGCTGCTTGGCCTGCTGTGTTCATCCAGCCTCACATTTTATTATCTTGGAATCTCCAGCATCTGCAGTTCCCATTATCTCTGAACCTAGATTATATGTTCAGATATTGGAATTCGTGTTTCAATCCTGTGGAGACCAAGTCATTAAGCATATTTAAGACCAAGATAGAAAAGTTCTCAATTTGGAAGGGGATCAAAGGTTATAGGGAAAAGGCAGGGGAATGGGGTTTTGAAACTCATCAGCCACAATTGAATGGCAGAGCAGATTCTATGTGCCGCATGGCCTAATTTTGATCCAATGTCTTCTGCCCTATTGTCCTTTGGAATATTAATGCATTGAAATATAAATACCTAGAATGGATGGATTGTTATGGAAAGAGAAGTTGGACAGTCTAGACTTGTACTTGCTGGCATTTAGAAAAGCAAAGGGTAACTTGATTGAAGTATTTAAAATCCAGAGGGGTCTTGACAAGGTTGATGTGGAGAAGATGCTTTCTCTTTTTGGAAAATCTATAACTGAGGTGCCACGATTTCAAACTGGTCATCCATTGAAGCAATGATGAGGTAAGCTCTTTTCTCTCAGCGGGTCATGAGACTTGTAAACTCTCTTTCCAAAAAGGTATTGGAGAGGCAGGTTTACATAGATTTAAGGCAAAAGTGTACAGGTTTTTGTTCTTTGGTCATTTTGCATGAAGGGATATTCCTGCTGACCAGGTCATCATAGTTGAAAGTTTGTAAGGTGGGCCACTTGAGACTGAGATAGGGAGGGAATCCTTCATCCAGAGAATAGTGAGTCTATTGAATTCTCTGCAATGGAGGATGTTTGAGGCTCAGGCACTGAGAGTTTTCAGGAATTCAGGAATACAAAGAATTCTTGGGGATGATGGGGCTGGGCGTATGGCAGGGGAGCAGAGTGGAAGCAGGCTGCTGGTTTGGATGGTCAACTATGGTCGTGGTGGGCGGCAGCGTGGGCTTGAGGGCCCGGGTGGCCTGATTCTGCTCCTATTTTCAATGTTGCTATGGCAGGTTATCAGGGAAACTGGGAAACTGGATTTGGGGAAAGTGATGGCTTAGTGACATTATCACTAGTCTTTTAATCCAGCACCCCAGGTAATGTTTTGGGGATCATGGTGGAATTTGAATTTGATAAAAATCATGAAGAAAAAGGCTTGGCAGGAAGGATTAGGGAGAACCCAAAGGCATTTTACTCATATGTGAGGAATAAGAGAATGATCAGGAAGAAGGTAGGGCCGATCAGGGATAGCGTAGGAAACTTGTGCGTGGAGTCTGAGCAGATAGGGGAAGCCCTAAATGAGTTTTTTGCTTTGGTTTTCACTAAGGAAAGGGACCTTGTTGTGAGAACTTTGAGGAGCAGGAAAACAGGCTTGAACAGATCAAGATTGAGGAAGTTGATGTGCTGGAAATTTTGGCAAACATTAAAATTGATAAGTCCCCAGGGCCAGACCAGATTTATCCTAGGTTGCTCTGGGAAGCGAGAAAGGAGGTTGCTAAGCCACTGGCAAAGATCTTTGCTTCCTCACTCTCCATGGGAGTCGTACCGGAAGATTGGAGGGAGGCAAATGTTGTTCCTCTTTTCAAGAAAGGGAATAGGGAAATCCCTGGAAATTACAGACCAGTCAGTCTTACATCTGTGGTCAGCAAGATTTTGGAAAGAATTCTGAGGGATAACAAGTCACAATTAGATCAGCTATGATCTTATAAATGGCGGAGGCTGAATGGTCTCCTACTGCTCTTTGTTCATATGTTCAAAATACACTGAGTAGGAGGTAAATTCTTAGACGTGGGAGTGGATACACTGAAACTTTATGATATTCATTATGTATACATTAAACCTGCTAGGTGTAAGCTAATTATGTGCCTGACTATTGGTCAGAATATAGATTAATGCTGGGTCACTCCCATTTCCTATTGTCCATCTCAATGCACTGTGGTACGAATAATGGAGGATTTGATGGTCCATGACTTTTAGTTGTGGAATTTGTGGAACTACGACCATTTGTGGGATGACTGATGAACGGATTGATGGTGAAGGAGGAGCGAAGGGATGAATGGAAATGAGAACTGGGCAAAACAAGTGGCCAGGCATCAATCTCTGATTGAATATTTTCTGACAAATATTAGGAGAATTATTTTCTCAAAGAGGGTTAGGAGCCTTTGTAACTCACTTCATCAAAAAAAGATGTTGGAGGCAGAATACTTCTAAGGCAGAGAATGAACGATTCTTGACAAACAAGGGGGTGAAAAATTATTTTGGTCAGCAAGAATATGGATTTCAGGTGATAATCAGATCAACCAGGCAGTTTTTGAATGGCAGAGCTGGTTCAAGGGGCTGAGTTGCCTAAAGCTGCACGGTGGCTCTATAATTAACACTGCTGTCTTACAGCACCAGGGACCAGGGTTTGATTCCATCCTTGGGCAACTGTCTGCGTGGAGTTTGCATTTTCTCCTCGAGTCTGTGTAGGTTTCCTTCGGGTGATCCTGGTTCCAATCCACAGTCCAAAGACATGCAGGTTAGGCGGATTGGCCATGCCAAATGGCCCATCATGCCCAGGAGTGTGTAAGTTAAGTGGAATCACCATTTAAAATGCAGGCTTAGTGGTGTTGGTCTAGCTGAGATCCTCATTGGAGGGTCAGTGTGGACTCAATGGGCTGAATGGCTTGTTTCCACACTGTAGAGATTGTAAGCTGGCAATTGGATTGGCTGGTATTTTTCTCAGCCATGATGTCCTCTCCAGACTGAGGCTGAAATATTTTATTTCAATAAATATAATTTATTCACAAAATGTAAAAGCACATTAAAAAGTATCTCAACTTGACAACTGCACAAAGTTTCTTTTTTAATTCATTTGTGGGAAGTGAGCATCACTAGCTGGCCAACATTTATTCCTGTCCCGAATTGCCCTTGAGAAGGTGGTGCTGAGCTGCATTCTTGAACTGCTACAGTCCACCAGCTGTAGTTTGACCTATGGTGCCCAAAGAGCTAGAAGAGTGGCATGTTCTGGAGCAGAAATTTTCAGTACCTTGGTAGAATATTGTCAAAGCCCATAATCTTTTCAGTATCTAATGCCTGAAACATTTCTTGATATCACATTGAGTGAATTGAATTGGCCGAAGACTAGTATCTGTAATGCTGGGGATCAAGATGAGACATCCATTCGGCACTTCTGGCTGAAATTAGCTATGAATGCTTCAGCCTTATCTTTTGCACCGGCATTCTGGGCTCTTCCATCATTGCAGATGGGGATATTTGTCGAGCTTTCTTCAGTGATTTGCTTAATTTTCCGCCACCATTCACGACTGGATGTGGCAGGACTGCAGAGCCTAGGTCTGATCTGTTGGTTGTGCGATCACTTAGTTCCATCTATTTCTTGCTGCTTATGTTACTTGGCATGTTTGGTAACTTCACCAGGTTGACACCTCATTCTTAGGTATGTCTGGTGTTGCTCCAAGCATGCCCTCCTGAACACTTCATTGAACATGGATTGATCCCCTGGCTGAATGGTAATGGTTGAATGGGGGATATGCTGACCCGTGAGGTTACAGATTGTCCTGGAGTACAGCTCTGCTGCTGTTGATGACACATAGCACCTCATGGATGCTCAGCCTTGAGTTTCTAGATCCACTTGAAGTCACGGTGATAGTGCCACACAACATGATGGAGTGTATTCTGAATGTGAAGGTGGATCTTTATCTCCATAAGGACTGTGCGGTGGTCACTCACAGTGACGCTATTACGGACAGACGCACCTGTACCCAGCAGATTGGTTAGGATGAGGTCAAGTATGTTTTTCCCTCTTGCTGCTTCACCCACCAGTGGCCATAGACCCAGTCTAGCAGATATGTCCTTTAGGATCCCACCAGCTTGATCAGTATTGTTGTTGCTGAGCCCACCCAGAGTATATTCTGTGCCCTTGCCACACTCAGTGCTTCCTCCAAGTGCTGCTCAACATGATTCATCAGCCAAGAGAGAGCAGTATGTTGCCAGCAGCATGATAGTTCCTTGGCTATAACTTTATTGGATCTGGACTCAATGTTGAGGACTTCCAAGGCAACACCCTCCCGACTATATACCTTTGTGACACCACCTGTGCTGTGCAAAAAAAATGTTTCTTCACCAACATAGCCTCTTCAAAGGCAATGTGTAAAGTGGATGAGACTCTAAGCAAAAACAAAGTTGCTGGAAAAGCTCAGCAGGTTTGGCAGCATCTGTGAAGGAAAAAACAGAGTTAATGTTTCAGGTCCGCTGACCCTTCCTTGGAACTGGCAGTCACTGAGGAATGTGATATTACTGTGGAATCGAGTTTTAGCAGAGACTTGGTCAAACACCAGGAGTGATGGTGAAATTAATGTCGGTGGGCAAGAAAAGAGATTGGAACTGAAATCCCGTTGGACAGAAGAGCAGAACTTCTTCAAGGTGGGCATGCCTGGAAAAGTTGTGGCAGTGAGTTAAATAAAAACCAAAAGAACTGTGAATGCTGTAAATCAGGAACAAAAACAAAGTTGCTAGAAAAGCTCAGCAGGTCTGGCAGCATCTGTGAAGGTAAAAACAGAGTTAATGTTTTGGGTCCGGTGACCCTTCCTCAGAATCTGACAGACTGTGAGCATGCAGGAGTGATCTGACAGCTAGGAAGACCTTTTTCCCCATCTACAGCTTTGTGTTTCATTGTATGACCTGGGAAAGAACAATTCTTCCAAATGGCCCGATTGCCTGCTGAAGGAACTATCCGACAGGATCCACCATTTCCCCTTTTCTTTCTGAGCCTCTGGTATGCGCAGACCACTGCCTGAAGGACTGGCAACATGGTCAGATGCAGCCTTCGCAGTCTTAGGGTGCATATATTGCTTCATGCTGCTGCACACAAAGGATTGTGAGGGCACCGTTTCCCCCTTTATCCCTGTAATTCTTTCCCTGAACCAATTAACCTACTGCCAAGTATAAAATTGCACAAGTGCAGCTGGGCTCTTTTGTGGTTAGGCTTATGAATGACTATTTAGTTGTAGGGTGAGATGTAGAGGAACACTGTGCTCCGTTAAATCCAGCCCAACAGGTTTCCGCCTAAAATCTGAATTGAATCTCAGCCAATTTTTATGCGTAGGTTTGAGTTTAATAGCCTAATAGGGTGTGAGATGCAGTGAAATGGTATTAAAATCTGACGTCCTTTTGGCATACAAAATGGTGTTGAATTTCAAACACTGGATGGGCACCGAGGTTTTCCCAGGCATACAGAAATCTAAAGTATTAGCATATATATTATTTGCTGCCTGAAAACCTTGCCTTTGTCTTTAAGCAATTCATTGAGTGTTATTGAGTGCAATGAAAATTCACAAAGAGTACCTCAGACAGCAAGTGCTGCAATTATCAGTCAATTATCTCAGATTTCCTTCTCAAGTCAGTTGAAAAATGTCAACATTCTGAGTGTTATCACAATGTGATTTTATGCTCGAATACAACAATATGATTTCTGTTCACTCCAAGCTGTGTCAAAAGCCAAACAAGCAAAGGATTTATTTTTATCCACGCGCTCTCCAACAACTTCTGATGTTGACAAGGTTCCAAACACATTCACAATTCTTTGAGACGCCAGTCACTGGCTGCCATTTTATAATTATTAAATCCCTACAGTGTGGAAACAGGCCATTCAGCCCAACAAGTCCACACTGACCCTCAGAGCATCCCACCCAGACCCATCCCCCAGAACTCAACTAATCTACACATCCCTGAAACACTATGAGCAATTTAGGATGGCTGATCCACCTAGCCTGCGCAAATTTGGACTGTGGGAGAAAACTGTAGTACCCGGAGGAAACCCACGCAGACACGGGGAGAATGTGCAAACTCCACACAGACAGTCACCCAAGGGTGGAATTGACGCCAGGACCCTAGATCGGCAGTGCTAACCACTGAGCCACGTATTAGATAATACAGACTCTGGGCAACATAAGGGATAGGATTTATAATCATCTAGAAAAGAATAAATTGATTAGGGATAGTCAGCACGGTTTTGTGAAGGGTAGGTCGTGCCTCACAAACCTTATTGAGTTCTTCGAGAAGGTGACCAAATAGGTAGATGAGAGTAAACCGGTTGATGTGGTGTATATGGATTTCAGCAAGGCGTTTGATAAGGTTCCCCACAATAGGCTATTGTACAAAATGCAGAGGAATGGAATTGTGGGAGATATAGCAGTTTGGATCGGAAATTGGCTTGCTGAAAGAAGACAGAGAGTGGTAGTTGATGGGAAATGTTCATCCTGGAGACCAGTTACTAGTGGTGTACAACAAGGGTCGGTGTTGGGTCCACTGCTGTTTGTCATTTTTATAAATGACCTGGATGAAGGTGTAGAAGGATGGGTTAGTAAATTTGCAGACGACACTAAGGTCGGTGGAGTTGTGGATAGTGACGAAGGATACTGTAGGTTGCAGAGAGACATAGATAAGCTGCAGAGCTGGGCTGAGAGGTGGCAAATGGAGTTTAATGCAGACAAGTGTGAGTTGATGCACTTTGGTAGGAGTAACCAAAAGGCAAAGTACAGGGCTAATGGTAAGATTCTAAGTAGTGTAGATGAGCAGAGAGATCTCGGTGTCCATGTATACAGATCCTTGAAAGTTACCACCCAGGTTGACAGGGTTGTTAAGAATGCATACAGTGTTTTAGCTTTTATTAATCGAGGGATCGAGTTCCGGAACCAAGAGGTTATGGCGAAGCTGTACAAAACTCTGGTGCGGCCACACTTGGAGTATTGTGTACAGTTCTGGTCACCGCATTATAAGAAGGATGTGGAAGCTTTGGAAAGGGTGCAGAGGAGATTTACTAGGATGTTGCCTGGTATGGAGGGAAGGTCTTACGAGGAAAGGCTGAGGGACTTGAGGCTGTTTTCATTAGAGAGAAGAAGGTTGAGAGGTGACTTAATTGAAACATATAAAATAATCAGAGGGTTAGATAGGGTAGATAGGGAGAGCCTTTTTCCTAGGATGGTGATGGCGAGCACGAGGGGGCATAGCTTTAAATTGAGGGGTGAAAGATACAGGACAGATGTCAGAGGTAGTTTCTTTACTCAGAGGGTAGTAAGGGAATGGAACACTTTTCCTGCAACGGTAGTAGATTCGCCAACTTTAGGTACATTTAAGTCGTCATTGGACAAGCATATGGACGTACATGGAATAGTGTAGGTTAGATGGGCTTGAGATCGGTATGACAGGTCGGCACAACATCGAGGGCCGAGGGGCCTGTACTGTGCTGTAATGTTCTATGTTCTATGTTCTATGTAACGTCTCAGTGACCCAACTTGAGGGAGACGGATAAGGGACACAAAGCATTGAAAAAAACTGTGGATGCTGGAAATCCAAAACAAAAAGAGAAATGGTCCAGCAGCATCTGTGGAGAGAAATCAGAATTAATGTTTCAGGTCCCGTGACACTTTTTCAGAAGATAAGGAGCACATTTACAGAAGAGCAGAGTGTAGCGCAGAATGGTGTAGAGTAGTGGCAGCGAAGCATGCTGGTAGGGCTGAGGGGCAAGATGTTGGAGTCAATACAGGAGGGTGGGTGATGCAAAATCAAGCCTCCAGCTCCCTCACCCTCACTTAAGCCTGACCATGTAGATTCCATTCTTCCACACACTCGCTGGACACCATTTCCCCCGCCTTCTTTCCCTCATGCATGTCTATCACCTGTCTCCCCCATGACATGTCCATCGTGGGCCTCCTAGCAGTGTCACAACGATGCCACCCGAAGGTCACAGGAACAGCAACTCATATTCCACTTGTGATCTCTGCAGCCCAATGGCATCAATGCGGATTTCACAAGCTTCAAAATCTCCCCTCTCCCTATCACATCCCAAAACCAGACCAGCTCGTCCCCGCCTCCCTAACCTGTTCTTTCTCTCACCTATACCCTCCTCCCACCTCAAGCTGCACCCCCATTTCCTAACTACTAGCCTCATCCCGCCTCCTTGACCTGTCCATTCTCCCTGGGCTGACCTATCTCCTCCCTACCTCCCCAGCTACACTCACCTTTACTGGCTCCATCCCCGCCTCTTTGACCTGTCTGTCTCCTCTCCACCAATCTTCTCCTCTATCCAACTTCTATGGGTCTCCCCCTCTCCCCCTATTTATTTCAGAACCGCCTTCCCCTCCACCATTTCTGAAGAAATGTCCAGACCCGAAATGTCAGCCTTCCTGCTCCTTTGATGCTGCTCGGCCTGCTGTGTTCATCCAGCTCCGCACCTTGTTATCTCGGATTCTCCAGCATCTGCAGTTCCTATTATCTCCCCTATCGTGCCTATCTGGACCCTCCAGTCCCCAACTTCCACTCTGTTCTGCCTGCACCTATTCCTCCCTCCCTTCTCTTCTGGCCAGACTACCTGTCCCATACCCCACAGTAATCGGTCAGACCTACAGGACCGTCCTGCACTTGTATTAGATCCAAATTCTTAGGCCTCAGGCTCAGAATGCTGCTCTGCTGACTATCCAGATCTTAATTTTGGAATGGACCACTGAGAGTGCTGCTGTGTGAATCTGAGTGTTATCACTGTCACTGCTCAGTGTGAGTCTCCAAACAGCCTCCCTAAAAGAAGTTACTTCGTGGAGTAGTGTTTTTTCAAAAAAAGATATTTGTTAGCATTATTGGCTCAGCTGGCATTTATTGCTCATGTCTAAATGCCCACAAGAAGGTGGTGGAGAGCTATCTTCTTGAAATACTGCTGTCTTTGGGATTTAAGAACACCTGTTAGGAAAAGAACTCCAGGGTTTTGAAACAACGGCAGTGAATGAATGACATTAAATTTCCCAGTCAGGATGGTGAGTGGTTTGTAGGGGGACTTGCAGGGTGGTGTTCCCATGTATCTGCTGCCCTTGTCTTCCTGAGCGACAGAGTTTGCAGGTTTGGAAATGGAGTTGAGGCTTGGCAAGTTCCTGCAGTGTTTCTTATATTTGGTACATACTGCTGCTAGTATACACTGGAATTAGAGGGTTCCATTAGGAATCACCAAATGCTCCACAGTTGCTAAGGAGAATTGCTGTTGGTGAGTGGGGAACAAAGTTTATGGTGGCATTACTGAGTATCTCTGATATATGCTACCTTCCTTATATTCTCTTGGCCCCTCTTGACTGTTGCTGTGCTGTCTAAGTGGTCAAGGGGTGGCACGGTGGCACAGTGGCACAGTGGTCAGCACTGCTGCCTCACAGAGCCAGGGACTGGGTTCGATTCCACCCTGGGGTGACTGTGTGTGAACTTTGCACATTCTCCCTGTGTCTGTGTGGGTTTCCTCCGGGTGCTCCAGCTTCCTCCCATAGTCCAAAGATGTGCAGGATCGGTGGATTGGCCATGCTAAATTTTCCCATAGTGTTCAGGAATGTATAGCTTACCTGGGTTTATAGGGGGATGGGTGTGGGTGGATACTCTGAGGTTTGCTGTGGGCTTGTTGGGATGTGGGGCCTGTTTCCACACTGTCGGGATTCTATGACTTCATGTCATCCACATATTCCTCCTTAACTTTACCTCATTTCAGCCACTTTGTCCTTACTCAGCCTAATTCCCTAGACCAATAGCCTCCGGTCACTGCCCAGGTTTTGACATTATATTGAATTAGCTTGCATAAGTATTTTGTATTTCTATTGTTATTCACAAGGAGCCTTAATTTTCAAGTTACCTACCTCAAAGGTAGTGATCTCAGGATTACTACCAGTGCCGTGTGCTTGTAAGGGGAGAATGATAGGCTATATTGGGTGACTACATTGTGGCAAATATGGTGTCGGGGGCAAGTTTCAGATTCCTGGGGCATTGGGACTGGTTCATGGGGAGATGGAACCTGTACAAACTGGTCAGGTTATACCTGGGCAGGCATGGTACTGATGTCCTAGGAGGAGTGTTTGCTAGACCACTTGGGGAGGGTTTAAACTAATATGCCAGGGGTTTAGGAAACTATGTAAAGAGTCAGAGAAAAAGGCAGCAAGGACAAATACAGAAGTTAGAAAAGGGATTAAGGAAAGTGATAGGCTGAGAAACCAAGGACAAGATTCAAGATAACAAAGTGTGGGGCTGGATGAACACAGCAGGCCAAGCAGCATCTCAGGAGCACAAAAGTTGACGTTTCAGGCCTAGACCCTTCATCAGAAAGAGGGGATGGGGATACGATTCTGATGTAAATAGGGAGAGAGGGTGAGGCAGACTGAAGATGGATAGAGGAGAAGATAGGTGGAGAGAAGAGTATGGGTGGGGAGGTTGAGAGGGGATAGGTCAGTCCAGGGAGGACGGACAGGTCAAGGAGGCAGGATGAGGTTAGAGGGTAGGAAATGGAAGTGCGGCTTAAGGTGGGAGAAGGGGATAGGTGGATTGAAGAACAGGTTAGGTAGGCAGGGACGAGCCTGGCTGGTTTGGGGATGCAGTGGGGGGAGGGGAGATTTTGAAGCTGGTGAAATCCACATTGATACCATTGGGCTACAGGGTTCCCAAGCGGAATATGAGTTGCTGTTCCTGCAACCTACGGGTGGCATCATTATGACACTGTAGGAGGCCTAGGATGGACATGTCGCCTAAGGAATGGGAGGGGGAGTTGAAATGGTTTGCGGCTGGGAGGTGCAGTTGTTTACTGTGAACTGAACGTAGGTGTTCTGCAAAGCGGTCCCCAAGCCTCTGCTTGGTTTCCCCAGGCAAAATTCAAACAGGGTTACTGAGAAAAATAAGGAACAGGCCAACTCTGTTAAAAGGACAAGCTTAAAGGCTTTGGATCTTAATGCAGGGAGCATCTGCAATAAAGTGGGTGAACTAATCACGCAGATGGATGTAAAAGGGTACAATATAATTGGGATTACAGAGACATGGCTGCAGGGTGACCAGGGATGGGAACTGAATGTCCCAGAGTATTGAGTGCTTAGGAAAGATAGGCAAAAAGGAAAAGTAGTGGAGTGGCATTGCTGTTTAAAGAGGAAATGAACACAATAGTGAGAAAGGATATTAACGCTGACTTTGTGGAGTCTGCATGGGTAGAGTTGAGAAATACCAAGGGGCACAAAACATTAATTGGTGTCATATATAGATTCCCAAATTGCAGTAGTGATGTCGAGAATGGCGTGAAACAGGAAATTAGAGATGCATGTGATAAGGGAACATTGGTGATCTTGGGTGATTTTAATCTGCACATAGATTGGGCAAATCCAATTACCCATAATGCCACAGAGGAGAAATTCCCGGAATGTGTATGGGATGGTTTTCTTGACCAATATGTGAATGAACCAACTAGAGAGGAGGCTATCTTCAACTGGATGCCATGTAATGAGAAGGAAATCATTGCCAGTCAAGCTCTGCAAGACCCCTTGGGGAAGAGCGAACATAACATGATAGAATTTTTTATCAAGATGGAGAGTGAAGTTGTTGATTCAGAGACCAGGGTGCTGAACCGTAATAAAGGAAACTGCAAGGATATGAGGTGTGATTTGGCCTTGATAGATTGGGGATAGTTACATAAAGGGATAAGTGGATAGGCAATAGCGAACATTCAAAAAATACATGCATGTTCTACAATAACTGTATATCTCTGTCTGTCGCAAAAGCGAAATGGGTAAGAGGGCCAATCCATGGCTTACAAAGGAAATAAGAGATAGCATCTGATCGAAGGAAGAAGCATATGGATTGGCCAAGAAAAATAATAAATGTGAGAATTGGGAGCAGTTTAGAGTTCAGCAAAGAAGGGCCATTGGATTGAATAAGGAGACTGATTCTGGGGATGGCGGGTCTGATGTCTGAGGTTTGTTTTTGCTAGAGTTCAGATGAAACGGGGGGTTCTCGTAGAGACTTATAAAATTCCAACAGGACTGGACAGGGTAGATGCAGGGAAGATGTTCCTGAAGGTGGGTGTGTCCAGAGCCAAAGCCATAGTATGAGGATTTGAGGTGGACAATTTAGGATGGAGATGAGGAGACATTTCTTCATCCAAAGAGAGGTGAGTCTGTAGAAGTCATTAGCACAGGAAGTAGTTGATGCCAAAACATTGAATGTATTCAAGAGGCGACTAGATATAGCACTTGGGGTGAATGGGATCACAGGTAATGGGGAGAAAGTAGGATTAGGCTATTGAGTTATTGAGTTGGATGATCAGTAATGATCATGAAGGATGGCAGACTAGGCTCAAAGGGCTGAATGGCTTCGTCCTGCTTCTATCTTCCACGTTTCTATGATTTGCCCATTTGGTCTAATTCTGCCCCTTGGAATATTCCAGGGAATCAAAAGTCACCACCTCCCTGTCTTTCCAGAATGTCCTTTCACTTTAGTCGCTTTTATGATTTCCACACAGATTTGTCAGTTTCATGCACTTACATGCGCATCCAATGCTACTCTTTTAATTTGAAGTCTGGGAGCTGTCTTTCTGCGCTTGAGGTGTGTTAAATTTATTTTCCACATATCTGCAATAATTATGTATAGATCCTGTCAAAACTGTACATTTCCTGAGGCACAGCAATCCTGATGTCTGTGGTTTTGGCAGGAAGAAAATTATAACTTATTTTGAGAAGAACACTTCTACTTCTCCCAGCTCTGTATCAGCTATGTAAATTTCCAATACTTGGCTTGTTCGTTACACTTAATAGTGGTCTTTTCAAAGACCATTTGTTGGGCCATATATAGATCTCTGTTTTTCTGGCTTCAGTCCAAACCAATCTTATAGTGAAGGTCTAGAACAGCATTAGGCTCCTTAGAGTCAGAGTCTAGCCATCATATCTGAGTTGCAACATACATATACTATATACAACAGTTAGAGCAACATACGAGATTCTGACGGGCCTTGACAGGTTAGATATGGAGAAGATGTTTCCTTTAAGACAGAACCTAGAACTGTGGATGACTATTTAAAAATCAGAAGCCATAGATTTAGAACAGATGTTAAGGTGAAACTTTTCTCACAGAAGGTCATGAGTCTTTGGAACTCTTTTCCTCAAAAGATGGTGGAGCAGAGTCTTTGCATGTTTTTTAAAGCAGACCTGGACAGACTCTTGATAAGCAAGTGGTGAAGTTATCAGGGTAGAAATGTATGTGGATTTTAGATTGCAATTACTTCACAAAGGATCTTATTAAATGGCAGAGGAGGGTCAAGGGTTGGAATGGCCAATTCCTGTTCCTTGTTTATATTTTAATGCAGGTTCTGGTGTCAAAGCTTTTCACCTGTACAAATCTACCTAGGCTTTCCTTTGGGAGATTGGAAGTGTTCTCCTGCTCCTTCTGACTCGACAAAATGTATCTCTGTTCATGCCAAGCCTAACTGTAGCAGCTTTCTCATTCAGAGGTGTGTTAAAGTAGCAGATGGGTCACAGTGAAATCATTAGCACCCCATATTTACATGTAATGAAGAGTGCTGTGGCCCATGCCTGAACTGGGCCATTCATAGCCTTGGTGCCTTTGACTTTGTGATGATTTTCCGATTACCTGTCTACTCCAACATCAAAACTTCCTACTTCCACCTCTGTAACATAGCTCAATTGTGCCCCCTGCCTCTGCTCATAGAGTCTTAGGGATATACGGTACAAACTCCTCAGTTCATAGGTCCAGCCAGTTCAGCCTCTCCCTTTAACTCAAACCATCCAACCCTGGCAACACCTCATAAATCTTTTCTGAACCAGCTGGTCATGTGTTATCTCTACATTCGACTATTTTCAGTTCTCTCCTGACCAGCTTTCATATCTTATGCCCAATACTAGTATGAATTTGTCCGAAGTTTTGCAGTTGATTTCCTGACCTGCGCCAATCTCCATCCGTCACCTCAGTGTTTGCTGCCTAACACTGGCTCTCACTATGACAATAACTTAAAATTCACCAACGAGAAAGGAAAATGCTTTAAACATTCAGCAGATATGACAGAATAGGTGCTGCCTTAATGAATCCAGGCCAGACTAATATACCAACAATTTCAAGGTGGGCTATAACTCAGGGCATGTTAACAGGATGTCTGCTAGCTTCCACTGGGCATGTAGAATGTGAAAATCAAATTTTGTACTGCCTATGCAACAGGTGCAATTACAGTCCGGATCTAAATAATAAGTAAACAGAACTTTTTATTAATGCCTTAATGCTTTGAACTACTCAACTCTAAAAATAATACTTAATGTTTCATCACCATATACCATGCATTCTGATGCTGTAGTTGCAGCTGTCATTCACATCAAATTATGATTATGTACCACATTGCTACGCAAATCCTCTTTAAAATTCAAGAAAAAAATTATGACATATCCTTCATATGCAGTGATTAAATAAAACAAACAGTGAGTGTGTTGTTTTTGAATCAATTTATGTTTTAACCTTGAGTTTAGTAAAAAAGAGTGGATGAAAATTTCTTTTCAAAAATGTTGTACTAAGTCACTAAGTCGTAAAAGAATGCTGTTTCTCTTTTGCACAAAATGTGATAATAACATGCTCTGAATTTTGAGATATCAATGCTTTTATAAGCATTTGCATGGAAAATGTAATGAATGACATAATCTGAGGACTTCCTGTATTTAAAGAAGCAATTAGATGTATACAGTATAAAAACTAAAACAACTGTGGATGCTGCAAATCAGAAACAAAAACAAAGTTGCTGAAGAAGGGTCTAGACCCAAAACATCAGCTTTGCTGCTCCTTTGATGCTGCTTGGCCTGCTGTGTTCATCCAGCTCTACACCTTGTTGTCTCTGCTGGAAAAGCTCAGCAGGTCTGGCAGCATCTGTGACATTAAAAACAGAGTTAACGTTTTGGGTCCGGTGACCCTTCTCAGAACTTGAGGAGATTTTCCAGCAACTTTGTTTTTATTGTTGGTGTAGAGGTATCCAGTGCCTGTCTTGATCGAAGGAATTCCAACATATATTACATCCAAATATTGTGGCACTGAAATGTTGTTACTGTTGTAATTTAGGTAAATAGTGATATCATGTGTTTTTAAAATGTTTGATAGTTGCAAATGGTTATACGTAAATACTTATTTTAGGTCACATGGCAGCCAATCCGCATCAACAAGAATACCACAAATGGTATTGTGAATATATGTTGGCAGCAAATAGGCACCAAGTGGGTGTGATCATGACATACCTGATGCTGGGAAGGCCGAAAATGGGAGGTGGAATAGGCCATTTAGCCAATTGAGCCTGGTCTGCAATTCAGTATGATCATGGTTGGTCTTCCAACTCGACTTCCACTTTCCATATCCTTTGGCCCTTTCAGTCTAAGAATTATATTTAACTCCTTCTTGAAAACATTCAATGCTTCGGCTTCATATGCTTCCTGTGGCAGAGAATTTGACAGGCTCATGACTCTCTGGGTGAAGAAATTTCTCCTCATCTTAGCCCTTAATGGTCCGTTCCATTTCCTTAGACTGTGTCCCCTGGTTCTGGACTCCTCAGTAACTCCCGCTCTGTTAGAGTTTTATAAGTTTCTATGAGATTCATCCTTACTCTCCACCTCAATATTCTAAACTCCAATGAATGTGGTCTTCACTTATCCTGCCCTTGGGACCCATGTGGTGTGTTGGGGGTGGGGTGAGGTTGTGTGGTGAGTGGGTGGTTTGGAGGGGACAAAAGAGAAGCAATTAGAGGGATGAAGACAGAATCACGGGGGCAGCAAGGAGGAAGAGTTTAATGAGGGGAACTAATTGAAGGGAGTGGCCGAGGGAGTGATCGTGAGTTAAGCAAATGTAATTGAGAGAGGGTGTTGGTATGTAATGGGGGGTTACAATTGTCGGGGAAAGGAGTGATTGAGAGAAAGAGGGTATTGATTAGTGGTGGCCTGAACTCAGACAGGTAACAGTTTTTCATATTATAGCAGATGCATGAGGAGCATTCCAGTTTCTCATGGATCCACAGTCAGTGAAATATTGCTTTAAAAATATCAGCCTCTTCTCGATCATGTTCCCAGAACAGCATCAGTTGTAAATGTGTGGGCCCCCCTGATTTTGTGAAGACAGACACAAATGTAGATGGGCTGTCTCACAATTTTCATATAGAAAGGATCTAAAGCCCTTCTTGCGAAGCCAGAATACTTCTTTTGTTTTTACTGCCATAATGGCTTCTGGCTACAATTGAACGTGTATGTTCTGCCTGGTGTATTGAATGGCTAAGCGCCCATTTGGTGCCTGATATAAGACCATCAAATTTCTAGGCCTATTTTTTCGAAAATGGGTCTAGAAATTTACTCTACATGGCTACACAGATGTTTACACACATAAGCCCAGACTGCATGGTCCAAATCCAGCCATAAGGTAGACAGCGCCAAAACAAAAAGCATTGACATTATGTTTGTCAACATTTATTGTATAGTGATTCTGAAAAGTGGAGTTAGTGTGAAGTTGAAATAACCTTCAGACTGGTGATGTCACAAAACTTTGGGTGAAGATGCGGTAGTCTAGCACAAAGTTACGGTGGAGACAGATGTGTCATCTTTGGCTCCTGACAGTCTTGGGTAATTATGTTTAGATTGTCAATGTAACTTGTACCTATTGTTAACATGCAATAATCTGCCTTTTGTTATGTGAGACAAGTACCTTTCTTGTTAAACTCACCGGTGGTCTATTCTCCACCTCTAATAATCAGGTGGATTCAGAATAGAAATGAAGAGACTTGAAGCTTGGTAGTTCCCCTGCCTCTAGCCCGGAAGCCTGAGTTCAAGTCCCGACTGCTCCGGAGGTATGTAACCACATCTCTGAGCAGATTGATTCGGAATATCAGGAAGGAGTCCTGACCTTTGAGGTGAGGTCGGGGGAAATCAGAAGACTTCCTCATGGGTCTGGTCAAAGTGGTCATCAACAATCCAGGCAGAGGGCCATGGAGGGAGTTGTAGTAACTGACTATCTACCCCGCTTCCATGATTACATCCTCACATGGAAAGCAGCATGGAGGCTCCTGAGGCCTTTAGGGATGAATTGTCTCCACTGGGGCTGGATATGACACAATTGGAGGTGACATTTTAATTTAATTTCAATAAGATTCTGTTGCAGTTCTGTATAATTCCGATGACCGTTTGATTTTTGTCTCCATTACAGTGCCCTGACAGGGGCTGTCTGACATATTCAATGTTTCATAAAATAGTAGAAAGAAAGAGTAGGATACTTATGCCATAGTGGTAACATCCCTACCTTTGGGCAAGAACATACATATGTAAGTCCCATCTGCCATGGGGAGGTGCGGCATAACATGCCTGAACAGAATTTAGAAGGGAGGGTTGGTTGGACTATATGTGAACCACAAGCTGCCAAGGAGTAACCCAGAACCCATGAGAGCAACATTCTGCCTCTGCTTCTCATGTGAGAAATCTTGATGATGGCAGAGGCGCGCATAAAATCACTGTCACTCTGGCTGTGGCCAATTAAGATCGTCAAGGACTTATTAAAATCACCACTTTTCTGAACTTCTTTGTGGAAGCAGCTGGCATTTAAGAGAAGTCTGCCACAGATCAGCTGAAGGCAGAAGTTGCAGGGCCAGTCAGGGAGCTCAGACTAATTACTAACAGTAAGTCTAAAAGGTGATCAAAGATGAAAGAGCCTTTATTTTTCAGGTGGAAGTTAATGCAGTGCTTTGCAGTTCAGGGGAGATTTCAGTGTGAAGTACTTTGTCAATTCATTGGATTGCCAGCCTCCTCGCATTAGAGCAGTGAGCTAGGGTTTTTATTTGCACTCCATCTGAGCACCAGAAGACTGTAGCTGAAACGGGGTGCTGTACCCTCAGAAATCAAGGCCAATGGGAGTGAGGAGCAACAGTATGCACAGGAGGAACAGAGCACCAGTCATCAGGAGACCAGTGAGGATGGGCACAAAGGAAAAAGAGACACTAACCGTAAAAAGGATGCACAGATAGACGTTGAGTTAGCTGGAGCTGACTGAAATTCAGTGTAGAAGGTGCTTGCCACGCTATAGGTATGGGGTTACAGATGTCAGTATCCTCCTAACCCTAACCCTGACCCTAATATTCACCATAACGTTAACCTCTGTGACATCTCACAGAGATCTGCACCATTTGGCCTATTTGCCAACGCGAAGCAATTTATCAAATTCACAACTGATGGGTATCACAGGCTCAGAGACACTGAACCCCGGGCCTAGACATTTCAGGTGATGCCCCCCCAAACTCATCCTGCAGGGGTGTCTGTCCTTATGGTGGTCCTTGCTTAATCTGGCCTTCTAGTCAGGTGCAGTCCTTCAGGATGGTAGGATTCTGGAAGAAGACCAGGGGCCAGAGCTAAGAGAAAGAGAAGAATTGGAGAATGGGGGAGGTGACACTGAACAGAGTGGTGTCCCAGCTGCAAGACAAAATTGTTTACTGCTGCGGCTTCCAGAAAAGACCTCCTTCCTCACCCTCTCAGTCTCTATTTCTAAGTCGAGATTTACATTGATCAGATGAGGACCTTTTCTCCAGTACTTTGCCACAGTAGAATGTTTTAGTTTAAATCCTGGATCTCATCCTCAGGTCCAGTAGCCTCAATAATGGCTGATGTTCAATGATGTTGCTCATGTCTGAGTGAGTGTCATGTTTCATCTTATCTTCAGTCAGCGAATCAGATCTAAGCCCTGCACTCCTGATACATCCAGTCATGAATGGTGGTGGACAATTAAACATCTCACGAGAGAAAGAGGCTCCACAAATATCCCCATCATCAATGAAGGAAGAGCCCAGATAAGGGCAAAAAGTAAGGCTGAAGCTTTTGCAGCAATCTTCAGCAAGAAGTGCTGAGTGGCTGATCCATCTCAGCTATTGCCAGTTGGTCCTTGGCATCTCAGAAATGAGCCTTTAGCCAATTTGATTCACTCCATGTGATATCAAAAGAATGGTTAGAAGTACTGGGCACTGCAAAAGCTATGAGCTCTGACAATATTCCGACTACAGCACTGAAAACCTGTGTTCTAGAACTTGTTGCTCTCCAGCCAAGCTGATCTGGTACAGTTACAACTCTGGCATCTACTTGACAACATGGAAAATTGCCTAGGTATGTCCTGTCCATAAAAAACAGGACAAATCCAACCTGGCTAATTACTGCCCCACCAGTTTTCTCTTGATCATCAGTAAAGTGATAGAAGGTGTTTTCAACAATGCTATCAAGCAGCACCTGCTCAGCAATAACCTGCACAGTGGTAACAAAGTGTGGAGCTGAATGAAAACAGCAGGCCAAGCAGCCTGCTGTGTTCATCCAGCTCCACACTTTGTTATCTTGGATTCTCCAGCATCTGCAGTTCCCATTATCACCTGCACAGTGGTGCCTAGTTTGCTGTGCGCCAAGGCCAATCAGCTCCCGAGCTCATTACAGCCTTGGTTCAGACGTGGTCAAAAGAGCTGAATTTCAGAGGTGAGCTGAGAGTGACAGCCCTTGACATCAAGGTTGTATTCAACTGAGTGTGGTATCAAGGAGCCCTGGCAAAACTGGAATCAATGGGTATCAGAAGGCAAACTCTCTGCTGGTTTGGGTCATACCTGGCACACAGGAACATGGGTGTGGTTTTTAGTTTTTTTGGAGGTCAGTCATCTCAGCTTTAGGACATCTCTGTAGGAGATCCCCAGGCCTTCAGCTGCTTAGAGTCACAGTCACACAACAAGGGAATGTCCAACTCATGAAGTTTCCCAAACTAAACTAGTCTCTCTCGCCTGCGTTTGGCTTGTATTCCTCTAAAACTTTCCTATTCATGTTTTTTTTTATTCATTCACAGGATAAGGGCATTGATGGGCAGGCAGCATTTAGTGCCCAGAGGACAGTGAAGAGTCAACCACATTGCTATGGGTATGGAGTCACATGTAGGCCAGATCAGGTAAGGATGGCAGTTTCCTTCCCTAAAGGACATCAGTGAACCAGATGGGTTTTTCGCCGGCAATCAACAATGGATTCATGGTTATCATTAGATGCATAATTCCAGATATTTTATTGAATTCAAATTCCACCATCTGCTGAGGCGGGATTCGAACCCAAGTCCCCAGAATGTTATCTGGGTCTCTGGATTAACAATCCAGTGATAATAGCACTGGGCCATCACCTCCCCATTATGTGTACTCATCCAAATGTCTTTTAAATGCTCTAACTGTACCTGCGCCTACCAATTCCTTTAGCAGTTCCTTCCACATACGAACCACCCTCTGTGTGAAAACGTTGCCCCTCAGGTCCCTTTTAAATCTTTCTCCTCTCACCTTAAAAATATACCCCCGAGTTTTGAACTCTCCAAATCTAGGGAATAACCTTTGCTATTCACTTTATCTATACCCCTCATGACTGTATAAGCCTCTATGACGTCAACCCTCAACCTCCTACGCTCCAGTGAAAAAAATCCCAGCCGATCCAACCTCTCCTTATAACTCAAACCCTCAGTGACATTCTGATAAATCTTTATTGAGCGCTCTCAAACTTAATAATTTTCTTCCTAAAACAGGGTGACCGGAACTGCACACAGTACTCCAGAAGTGGCCTCACCAATGGCCAGTACCACCTCAACATGACGTCCCAACTCCTAAAGACAATTGTCTAAGCAATGAAAAAACATGCTAAATGCCTTCTCAAACACCGTGTGACACAAATTTCAAAGAACTACATATCTGATCCCTGGGTTGCTCTCCCACCATCTTAAGATCAGAAGTGGGGATGATCGCTGGTGATTGCACAATTTTCAGCACATTCACAGCCCCTCAGATACTGAAGCAATCTATATTCAAATGCAACAAGATCTGAACATTATCCAGGCTTGGGCTGACAAATAACATTCATGCCACACGAATGCCGGGCAATGACCATCTCTAATAAGAGACAATCTAATCTCTGTCCCTTGACATTCAATGGTGTTGTCATCACTGAATTCCCAATTTTCAACATCCTAGCAGTTACCTTTGACCAGAAGCTTAACTGGACTCATCACATAAACACCATGGGTACAAGAGCAGGTGAGAGGTTTGAAATACTGTGATGAGTAGTTCACATCCTCACTCCCCATAAGTCTGTTCCCCCATCGACAAGCACAGATCAGGAGTGTGATGGAATAGTCCCCACTTGGTTGTATGGTTGCAGCTCCAACAACACTCAAGAAGTTTGATACTGTCCGAAACAAAGCAGGATGCTTGACTGGCACCACAACCACAAGCACCGACTCCCTCCACCACCGATGCTGTGTATACTATCTACAAGATACACCAAAGATCATACAGAGCACTTTCCAAACACATGGCCACTCCCATCAAGAAGGATAGGGGCAGCAGGTACATGGGGACACCATCACCTTCAAGTTTCCCTCCAAGCCACTCACCATCCTGACTTGGAAATATGTTGTTGCTCCTTCATTGTGTCAAAATCCTGCAAATTCCTCCCGAAGGGCATTGCGGGTCAAACTGCAGCATGTGGACTGTAAAGGTTCAAGAAAGCAGCTCTCTACTGCCTTCACAAGGACAACAAAGGATGGTCAACAGATGTTGGTCCGCCAGTGATGTCCTTATCCCGTGAGTGAATGAAAAAATCTGACCCCCCTCCATGCCTGTCCTCACTATATCCTTAATTGAATTGGAAACAAGACTCTATTCTCCTGCTAACTCTGAACTTCAATTTCTCGTTAGAGGCAGGTTTCCTGCACAAACACTGAGCACAATGTTGGTTCCAAGCTCCCGTGGAGAAAATACTGTCCTGTCTCACATTTTCCTTTAGTTGACACTTACCTGCAATTACTTTGACTGTTACGTCAATCAGAAATCATTGCTAATTGAGAAAGTGGCATTTGAATACACTCTGTGAAAGGAAAGCTTATGATGGTTAAAGCAAGGCTTCAGGCACAAGGTGCAGTCAAATATTCTTGGAATTTTGAAATAAAAGCCAAAAGAGCTAGAAACTGGATTTCGACTCAAAATATTAGCTCTGTTTCTGTCTCCACTAGTGTCACCTGACCTGCTGATTTTCTCCGGCATTTTCTGCTTTGATTTCAGATTTCTTGTATCTGCAGTGCTTTGCTTTTCTATCCTTGGATTTATAAATTGATTTAGAAGCTGAATTAATAAGTACTAATTTTCCTTGTTTCCATCTCCTAGACATTACTTGAGGTGAGCTCTACCACTTGTGATCTGAACCTTTCTGTGTAACTGTGCTGAAGCTGCTTTCATAGCTGAGGTACCCCCTTGCACAGACGCGCCTGTCTGCTACAGCTTGCATATATGTCAGTGCCTGGAATCAAGAGGCTCTGCTGCAATTTGCAGATTAAGCAAAGCTTAAGGCAGCAGTAATATCTGCCAGCTGCAAATTGACTGCTGTCCAAAAAAAGAAGTCAGAAGGCCTCCAACACTGAAGTTGCAGGGCAGAACCTGACAAACAAAACTCAACTTTTTTGGAACTCCCCTTGTCCTTGAATCCTACTCATCTCAGAAGCCATGGCTCAGACCCTCAAGGTCAACTCCAGACACGAACACAAAATCTAGTCTGACATTTCTGTTCCGTACAGAGGTGCAACAGCGTCAGAAGGTCTGTCTTTCAGGTGAGAGACTAAATCAAGGCCCTGCCTGTCATCATAGACGAATGTAAAAGAGACCCTGGCACTGTTTTGAAAAAGATCAGCGGCGTCCTCCTTGACATCCTAGCCAAAACTTACACATTAACCATCATCATGAAACTATTAAAGTAAAACGAAGAACTATAGATCCTGGAGATCTGAAACAAACAAAAATAAAAGTTGCTGGAAAAATTCAACAGGTCTGGCAGCACCAATGTAGAGATTTTAGAGTTAACATTTCAATTCCGGTTACTCTTCTTAGAGTTGATAATTAGATATCAGCTCACTGTCACATTTTTATTTGTGGGACCTTGTCGTACACCACTTCACAGTTGCTTGCATTACAATATTGATTACAGTAGCAAAGACAATAATGACAACAATGAAGAACAAATTGAGAAGCCAGTTAGTAAAGAAAACAGCATCCTAGACTTTATTAACAAGGTCGAGTATGAAATCAAGGAAGTTATGTTGGACTTCTGACATGGCCACCGGGCATAATTTATTACAAGTTACTACTGAAAGTTCCTTTGGGATAAAGACACAAAGCTGTTAACAAGAAATTACAGATATCAAGATTAAAACAAGTACTGCTAAGGATAAAGAATTCTGATAGTAGAAAATCCCAATAAGTCTCTGTGGGATACAATTGGGGCCCATTGCTTAAGTTCCCTTATTAATGAAGCAAACAGATTTACACTCAAAGTCAGATAATTGAATGAGATGAACAGGGTAAGGCCATTCAGCCCCTCGTGTCTGTTTCACCATTCAGCAACCAACAGCCACAAGGGTTTCTGGTACAGGCAGAGCAGAATTTCAAAAGATTTCAGGAGCAAGATAAGATTCCTGGCTTTTGGTGCTGTCGGCATGACATTTCTAGCTTAACTAAAACAAAGGACCATGAATGCTGGAGGTCTGAAACAAACAAAAACAGAATTTTCTGGAGAAACCCAACAGGTATATTAGCATCTGTATAGAGAAAACAGAGCTCACTTCTGAAGAAGGGTATCTGGTCTTGAAACACTCACTCAGTTTGCTTGAAGAATTAGAATTAAAATTAGGTTTATTGTCACTGTATACTCTGGTTACAGAAGAAGTGTACAGTGAAAAGTGGTCAGCATTGCCAACATATGGCACCATTTACAATCTTAGTTACAAAAAATAGAGAAAATGAAAAAGAAATCACACCATATTACAGATATACATAGTGTAAGCATAAGTTAGGAAAATAAGAAATAAAGCTAAAAAGATAGACATAACAAGACATAACAGTCTTTCTAAAAATAGGATTCCAAGTGGTCTGACAGGACTCCACCAATTCCCAACGAGCAGCTATCTTCTCTCCAGGCCCACTGGCCATTGCCCCCACTCTACTCTGAGCTGCTGACTGCTCCCACTCTGGGTCACTGGCCACTAGTAGAAGAGGAAATAGACAGGGAAAAGAAGTACAAGAGAAAGAGAAAAAGACAAAAAGGAAGAAAAAACGGAAAGAGTGGACAGAGCAGAGGAGCTGCAGCTGGAATGTTCTACTTCACTGCCATTTTGGACTTAGCTTTCACAGGTGCTGCCAGACCTTGCAGGATGGCAACCAGTGACAAATGGTGTTCGACAAGGGTCAGTGTTGGAACCACAACTTTCCACTTTATACATTGAAGATCTGGATGAAGGACCTGAGGGCATTCTAGCTAAGTTTGCAATTGATACAAAGATAAGTAGAAGGACAGGTAGTATTGAAGATGGTGGGAGGCTGCAGAAGGATTTGGACGGGTTAGGAGAGTGGGCAAAGAAGTGACAGATGGAGTACAACATGGGAAAGTGTGAGGTCATGCACTTTGATAAGAAGAATAGAAGCGTGGACTATTTTCTAAATGGACATAAAATTCAGAAATCTGAAGTGCAAAGAGACTTGGGAGTTTTAGTCCAGGATTCTCTCAAGGTAAACTTGCAGGTTGAGTCAGTAGTTAGGAAAGCAAATGCAACTTTGGCATTTATTTTGAGAGGACTTAAATTTAAAAAAAAAGCAGGGATGTGCTTCTGAGGTTCTATAAAGCTCCAGCTAGGTCACATTTGGAGTATTGTGTGCAGTTTTGGGCCCCATATCTCAAGGAAGGCATATTGGCCCTGAAACGGGCCCAGAGGAGGTTCGTGAGAATGGTCCCAGGAATGAAAGTCTTAACATATGAGGAACATTTGAGGACTCTGGGTCTATACTCAATGGAGCTTTGGAGGATGAGGCATGGGTCTAATTGAAACTTATGAAATATTGAATAGCCTGGACAGAGTGGATGTTGGGAAGATGCTTCCATTGGTAGGAGAGACCAGGACACAAGGGCACAGCCTTAGAGTAAAGGGAAGATGTTTTACAATGGAGATAAGGAGAAATTTCTTCAGCCAGATAGTGGTGAATCTATGGAATTCACTGCCACAGAAGGCTGCGGAGGCCAGGTTATTAAATATATTTAAGGCAGAAATAAATAGGTTCTTGATTGTCAAGGGGATCAAGGTTCACAGGGAGGAAGTGGGAGAATGGGGTTGAGAAACTGATCAGCCTTGCTTGAATGGCAGAGCAGACTCAATGAGCTGAATGGCTTAATTTCAGCACCTATGTCTTATGGTCTTATGACTTGCAAATTTTCTCCAGCAGTTGCTCTTTTTGTTTGTTGGATTTCTAGCTGCACAGTTACTTGGCATGAGGCCACAAGCTGTTTTGAGCCATCTCTCTTACTCTCTATCTTCACTTTCCCACATCATGGGATCTTAATGTAGCACTTTTACCAGGTTGAGTGAGATCAATTAATTGTGACTGATGTCACGTTGAGATGAGTAGAAGTGTTTAACTGTGTTGAACTATTAGAAAGTGTTGGCTGTGTTTTAAAAATTCAGACTGGAGCTTGAGCCTGCTATCTCTATTATTTAATTGGCTATGCCACTATAATCCTGACTGGTTGAGATACCGGAGAAACCTAAATTTCAACTGCTGAGGACATTTCCTGAAATTCAACAAACAGACACTCAGATTGCACACATACATCACTGTAAATTTTATTACTATCATCAGTTCAGATAAAGTCCTCTCATACTTGATGACTCATTAAACATTTTGGAAAGCTGAGTGTTGAATGTCTGTCGTGAATTTTCAGTTACTTTGTCTCAATTCCATGAAAACGCACTGAACATGTACAACTCACTTTCAAGTGTATGATTCTCTGTTGCAGACACACTGTTTCCAGGAATAATGTTTACATTCATCTAATTTTTACACTAACTGTTGTCACGTTGCTTTCTAAACATCTAATTTGGTGCTTGAGATTCCAAGAAACCTGTTGAAATCTCAGCATAGTTTTGAATGGAGCAATTGCTAACTTTGATCTGACAGGGCAGAGTTTTTAGCAGCTATTTTGGGATGATACCAACAACAGGCACAGGTATCCCTTCTATACTAATGGGCCGAAGCCAACACAGGTTGGGGAAATTAAAAGGAAATATGTGCAGTTGTATGTGCAAGAAAGAATTTACAATATGGCTGGCACAGAGTATCTTTTCGCTCAGTGGGTAAATAATGCTACATGCACAAACCTCGTGTGAGGAGGCTATTGAAAAAGATATAGCAGATATATAATATATTTCAACATCTTCAGGATGCCCCAAAACTCTTTGCAGACAATTTTTCTATCCTTAAAATGTAATCATTATCATTACACAAGAAAATTTGGCAGCCAAATTGCACAGAACAAGATTCCATGGATAGCAATTTGACTAGCCAAATTGTTTTGATACTGTTGGTTGACGGACACATACTTGCCAGGACTTGTTCTTCTTCAAATAGTGTATTGGAAGTGCTCTTGTGGCACAGTGGTGGTTGAAGTGATAATAATGAGGCTAGCCAGGTGGACCTCATTAAGCATGAGTTCCCTGATTGGGCCTGCTGATGTCCAATCAGGGAGCCCTGGCTGATAGATATAAACAGGCGTGCCAGAGGTTCAGATTGCTCTGAGAAAACTGGGTCGGGGTCGGGGTCGGGGTCGGGGTCGGGGTCGGGGTCGGGGTCGGGGTCGGGGTCGGGGTCGGGGTCGGGGTCAATAAAGGGTGACTTGTGGCAGGATGCCAGCTTTTGTGGAGTTGTTTTGGTGGTGATGAGAGAAAAGCACGGTCCTGAAGAAATTTGCTCTCATCATATATAAGTTGTGTTAAACATTTCTGGCATCATACTGTTAATTTGGGAAGTTTGACTTGTACAATCCTGCAGTCAAAGACTGTAGAAAGAATGTGTCTTTTTTCTGGGCAAGTGACTTTGGGGCAGATGAAAAGGAACAAGTAATTCTCTTGACAGGTTGTGGACCTGCAGTTTTTTTGGTTATTAGGAGCTTGACTTTCCCTGAGGCATCAGATTTGAAAACCTTTTGAGAGTTGAAGAATTTAATTAAGGAATACTGTGATCCCAAGCCTCCTTTAATTCTGAGATGCTATGGGTTTTACTCGATAATTTGTGAACCAGGGGAATCTGTATCAGAACTTTTGCCTAGGTTGAGATGACTGATAGAAGATGTTGAGAGACTGTATGGTATATGGAATTAATGATGTAACTGTGAAGCTCAAATAGACCTCAAAAAGGCACTAAAACTGGCTTTATCATTGAGAAATGCAGAAAGTGGAGCATATGAGTCGGAGGGTAGTGGACACCATTGCCAGTCCAACTGCATATTGACCAAGAAACAATTTCATGATTCTGTGAGGCCTGCCCAGTGCCATTAGCCTTACTGACAAAAGTAGAGGCAGAAAGCAGAAGGCTGGAAAATGAAGGAATCATCAAACCAGTCTAGTTTGTGGAATGGGCAGCGCCAGTCATACTGATTGTGAATCCTCACAGCTCAGTTTGCCTTTGTGGGGATTTCAAATGAACAGCATACTGCTTTTTGCAGCTGGGTAAGTACCCAAACGCCAGCATAGAGAATTTATACGCAAAGCTGGACGTGAACCATCTGTACTTGCAACTGTGGATAGGTGAGGATTGCCAGAAGTATGCTGCAATTAATACCCTTACGTGTTTGTACCAATATACGAGACTACCATGTGGGGTATCGTCAGCATGTTCAATTTTTTAGTGGAAATTTGAGAAAATTTTTACAAAGTCTATCCCTGGTTGCCATTTATCTGGGGGACAAGCTAATAACAGGAAAGACAAATAAGGATCACTCAGAGAACTTGGTCATGGTTGTTAGATGTTTCTCCCAGGCAGGCCTTAGAAGGAAACAATGTGTGTTCCAGGCACCCCAAGTGACCTACTTAGGCCTCACAGTTGGCATCACCGGGTTACACGTGTTGGGAGATAAAGTGAAGGCAATCAAAGGTGCCCTGGCTCTCACAGCTATACTGGAGCCGAGGTCATTATTTTGGCTAGTGAGTTATTATGGAAATTTCATACATAACCTGGCCTCTATCCTGGCACCTTTGCATTAACTTTTATAAAAGAGTCAGCCTTGGAAATGGTTGTATAGTCAACCATAGCATTTGGGGAAATGAAGAAACAGCTATCCTCCTCTAAGCATACTATGATCCCAAATAAGATCTGGTATTAACATGTCATGCATCCCCTTACAGTATTGGAGTATTATTAGCTCATAGGAGGCCCAATAGAGAGGAACGGCCAATAGCGTATGCATTGAAAACTTTGGCTAATGCAGAGCACAAATGTGCCCACATAGAGAAGGAAAATTTGGTGGTCACATTCGTAGTCAGGAAGTTCTACCAATATCTTTAAGGGCATATATTTGTAACAACAATGGACCACACACTTCCGCTAAGTCTACTTAAAGAGCCACCCATAGTTTTAGGCCAAATTCAGCAATGGGCTCTAATATTAAGTACGTATAATTATAAGTTGGAAAACCGTCCAGGAGACAAGTAGCAAATGGTTTTAAATTTTCTGGACACACTTCCAGTCACAGCTGACAATGTTAAACTTTGGACACAGAAAGGCCTGGTCTTTTCAAAACTGAAACAGCTGGATGTGATGGGGAAAACCAAAGGGCTATCACAACCACAATTAAAACCTTTTCGGGCCTGGACAGAGCAGAATACAGTCAAGGATGGTATATTATAATGGGGAGCAAGAGTGATTGTCCGAGCAAAAGACTGAATTCCACCAGGGTCATCCAGGGGTTTCCAAAATGAAGATGTTGGTGAGAAGTTCTGTCTGGTGGCCAGGTTTGGATGCAGACATTGCTGTGTTGGGAGGGCAGTGCCCAGCATGCTAATGAGGACAAAAATTACCACCAGCACCTCTCTGATGTTTGTGGGCTTGGTCAGGTATATCCTGTACTTGGTTACATGTTGACTTTCAAGGGCTCAATGTTATTCATCTGTGCGGATGCTCACACAAAATGGCTGGACATGCTTAGAGTTCATTCTTCAAACACATGGATGACACTAGTAAACTATGCACATCTTTTGCAACACATGAACGTCTGCAAGTGTTGGTCACACATAATGGGTCATTGTTTACCAGCAAGGAATTTGACCATTTCCTAAAATCAAATGGTATTCATCATATAAGGGCAGCTCCCTACCATCCATCATCCAATGGTCTGGCAGGAAGAGCATTCCAAGCTTTGAAGGTAGACTTGAAGAAACAGCTTACAGCCTCACTAGATACCAAACTGCCCTGACTCCTGTTTGATTATTGGACAACCCCTCATACAACTACAGGGATAACTCCAACAGAGCTGCTGATGGGAAGAAGACTCTGCACAGGTCAAGCGTGATAATCCCGGGCCTGGTTGGGGGGGGGGGGGGAATGATGGAGCGGTGGTTAGTGAAAATGCATTAGCAATGCCATTGCCAGACATAAAACTCCACTAAGTGAGAGAGGAAGCCTACTTCAGGAGATGTGGTTTGGTGTAGGAACCACAGGAACGGCCCTGCATGAGAGAGAGGCATGGCAGCATGAGGTCAGATCCAGCGATGTATAAAATTTGTGTGGGTGCAATGGTCCTGAACAAGCAGATGGACCATATGAATGCTGCAAACTTGCAAATAGTGTAAAAGTAAAACATGCCCAGCCCCTCGACTGCCTTTCCAACTTTTGTGGAACACTCTTCTCCCTCTCCGTCAAGCATTGAAGATACCTTAGAATCTGAGATGGACACGGCAGGTGTCATCACCTTTATGCATTTTACCGCCTGAAGAAGAGAATGAATTTCTTCTGAGATTCTCCAGGTGCAAGAGGCAAGCTACGGTGAGTTCCACACCAACTGTATCAGAGGCAGACTTGGAGGAAGCTGACCCACTGCTGAAACACCCCAGGAGGACCTACAAAAGAAAGAACCAGCCTATGTCCTCAGACTCCAAGAAGGATGTAATGATTCTAATCAGTTGAGTGGACCTCATAGAACATGAGTTCCCTGGTTGGGGCTGTTAAACTGGTCCAATCAGGGAGCCCTGGCTGACAGATATAAACAGTCGCGTCAGAGAGAGAGTCACAGTGGCGGCTGGCTCTTAGGGAGCTGGATCAGTGAGAAGGACTCTCCACACGTAAATAAAGGGTGACTCTGTTATGGGATACTGGCCTCTCTGGAATTATTTCAGTGATGTACCTACCCCTGGATCAGGAAGCTTAGGTTGATGTCCTACCTGCTCCAGATGTGTATAATAACTCCTCTGAACAGATTGAGAAAATATCTAGCGTAATTTTTTAATCTTTGTTTTAAGTTCTCAGTAGGAAATGACATTCCTGAGGATGAAACACTGTTGGTAGGCATAGTAGCTATACCCTGAATTGCGTGTGTGTGTGTGTGTGTGTGTGTGTGTGTGTGTGTGTGTGTGTGTGTGTGTGTGTGTGTGTGTGTGAGTGTGAGTGTGCGTGCGCATGTGTGTTGTGGGAGCTGGATGCGGGAGAACCGGTTTCTGCAAAAGCTCGGGTGTAAGGCTTAAAATTAGATTTCATGACTGCCTGGGTCATGGTAGTCCAAACACTGAAACCACACACAACTCAAGCTACAGTCCTATTTGCCTCCTGGCAAATGAGGTGAGATGCACTGCTTAAAAAAAAATTAATTACTTTGAGATCAGAACTGCTTTCTTGGCCGAGACCCCACATACACCCAATCATTGGAAAAACAAAATCAGCTAGCATTCAGAATAGGCAGGCAATGTATTTCCATCTGTTTTACATTCATGATGAAATTGAAGGCTTCAGTCACCACAAGTTGTTGTAGAATAGGGAAATTAGAATGAACAAAAATTTTTAGTGTAACAAGTATAAGTCTTCAAACCTTTCCATCAGTCCTTGCTGAAGTTGAAAGCTTCACTCAGTGAGTTGGGTTTTGAAAATCTCGAAGAACGATCTAATTTGAATAACTGCAGTAGATCCTTACAAACTGAATCATTACCTCACAAGCTGCTTTTCATGGTGACATTAATTATCCACCTTATGAGCCAAGTTCTCACAGCAAGTAAGATCTTGACTATTGGAGAGGCTGTTACCAAATATGATCCTGCCAACATTTCTTAACCAGGTTACCTTCAAAGAATAGAACAGGTGAACAATTGTTTAACTGTTATTGCTTCATTGAAAGTATAATTCAAACTAGGCGCATGTACCTTAAAAGTAGGCTCCTTTCTTAAACTCCTTATTCTCTTCCACCCATCCAAATACCATGCCAAGTTACTCAGTAAGATACCTTCAAAGCTTTCCTCCCTCAGCATCTGCAATGAGACCCTTCTCTTTTTCAGTGATATCAGTCTCCAACTCAGTTCTCCATGCTTTCTCTCCCCTGAGTTTACCACCCTTTATTCTCCCTAAATTTATTTCCCAAATTTCAATAGCCTCATTCCTGGTCACCCACTCAACATTCCCATTCAGGTTGCCTTGCTAATCCCTTTAGCTCAAGAATAGCTTGGCCCAAGTCTGATCACTTCTTTCTTTACCTCTTCACATATACCCTTCATTGCCTCCCAAATTTACTTCCTTTTGTTTATATCCAGGAATAAAATCTCTGCCCCATGACATTTATAATAGCGCTTCCAGATTCCAAATGGACTGATCTCCAGACTGCCATTCACCATGAAAATTATTCAGCCATTAATCTGCTCAACAACACCCTCAACCTCCACCTTTGACCCACTTGTTCCCACTAAAAAAATTACTTCACTTCATACTGGCCATTAAAGCTGGTACAACACTTCACTTAAGCCCAAGCAACACAGCATTGAAAATTTACATTGGACAATTTATTCAGTAACTTATCACTAGATCAGGTTGAAATATACAAAGGATGATTAAAAATTCATTCACAGGATATGGGCATCACTGCCTAGGCTAGGGTTTATTACCCACATTTAATAACCTTCCTTAACCTCATCATAAGGTCAGAACTGGGGATGTTTGCCGATGACTACACAATGTTCAGGACCATTTGTGACTCCTCGGACACAGAAGCAGTTCATGTTCAGATACAACAAAATGTGAGGCTGTATGAACACAGCAGGCCAAGCAGCATCTCAGGAGCACAAAAGCTGATGTTTCGGGCCTAGACCCTTCATCAGAGAGGGGGATGGGGTGAGGGTTTATTCCAGAACCCTCACCCCATCCCCCTCACTGATGAAGGGTCTAGGCCCGAAACGTCAGCCTTTGTGCTCCTGAGATGCTGCTTGGCCTGCTGTGTTCATCCAGCCTCACATTTTGTTGTCTTGGATTCTCCAGCATCTGCAGTTCCCATTATCTCTCATGTTCAGATACAACAAGATTCAGACAATATTTAGGTTTTAGCTGGACAAGTGGCACACAAATGCCAGGCAATGACAATCTCCAATAAGGGGCAATCTAACCACTGCCCCTTGACATTCAGTGGTGTTACCATCATTGAATCACCTACTATCAACATCCTTGGAATTACCATTGACCAGGAACACAACTGGACTTGCCACAAATACCCTGTGGCTATAAGAGCAGGTCAGAGGCTAGGAATCCTGTGGCAAGTAACTGACCTTCTGACTCCCTATAAATCTGTCCACCATCTACGAGGCACAAGCCAGGATTGTAATGAAGTACCCCCCACTTGCCTGGATGGGTGCAGCTCTAACAACACTGAAGTAGCTTGATACCATCAAAGACAAAGTAGCCCTACTTGATTGGCACCACATCCGCAAGCATTCACTACCAACGCATGGTAGCGTCAGAGTTTACCACCTACAAGATGCACTGCAGAATCCCCAAAGATCCTAACAGAGCACCTTCCAAACCCAAGACCACTTCCATCTAGAAAAATAAGGGCAGCAGATACATGGGAGCACCATCAGCTGTAAATTTCCCTCCAAGCTACTCACCACCGTTAATTGGAAATATATTGCTGTTTCTTCACTGTCACTGGGCCAGAATTCTGGAATCCACCCCAGTGGCATTGTGGGTCAACTCACAGCACGTGAATTGCTGTGGTTCAAAAAGGTAGCTCACCTCCACCTTTTCTCTGACTGTAACATTGTATTCTACACTTCGCTCTGTTATCCTGATGCACTTTGTACAGTATGATCTGCCTGTGTTGTGTGTAAAACAACACTTTACACTGTATCTCGGTGCATGTGACAATAATAAATCAAATTAAATCAAACCAAATTCTAAGAATGAGCAACAAATGCTGGCCAGACAGTGATGCCCATGTCCGAGAAATGAATAAAAGAAAACATGCTGAGGGGTTTCCTGCTAAAGACAAGTTGACCCTTCCTGGAAAGCACTTCTAAGATAGAATTCCAAAACAGTGGTGGAGTAGGGCCCAGCCACCTAGGGAGTATCCTGAGAGCTGATTTATGAATGGCCTGTGTGTGATTCCTTCTACAGCTCGATGCCTCGTGGCATTGTCCTTTGTTGTTGTGAGGAAGGGACACCTGATGTGTGAACTAGTTTTTCCATACCACCCCCCCAAACCACCCCTCCTCCCTCCTCCAGTTGCCATATCTTTCATGCTGAGGACTCCTGACTGGAGCAATGGAGTGCAGGTATGTACACTTCTCCAGCAGAGTCTGAGGGTGATGAACTTGGCTGGTCATGGCAGCCACCAACCTACTCATGAAAGCAGCCAGGTAATTGCATACTAGTGGCAGCTGGACCCCTTATAGCACAAGTGCGCTCCTGAAGACTCTGGGCTGTGAGGACATTGCCTCCCACACATCTGGCTGCTGATCCTGTTCCTTTCAGTACATCTGGATGAAGTTTCTGATTGCAGACGCCTCCTGGCTGGAGCTGGGCAGGTGCCTGCTCTCCACATTCCTCCTAGTGCTAGCAGCCTGGCATGTTTCTCCCTTAGCCAGCTCTGGAGAACTGTCACCAGCCTCTGCCCCCAAACTTTCTAATGCTATATTTCCTACCAAGGAGTTGTGATGGCTCAGTGGTTAGCACTGCTGCCTCACATTGCCAGGGACCTGGGTTTGATTCCAGCCTGTGTGGAATTTTCACATTCTCCCCGTGTCTGTGTGAGTTTCCTCCGGGTGCTCCGGTTTCCTCCCACAGTCCAAAGATGTGCAGGCTAGGTGGATTGGCCATGCTAAATTACCCATGGTGTCCAGGGATGTGTAGATTAGGTGGGTTTTGGGGGAATGGGTCTGAGTGGGATGGTTTGAGGGCCACTATGGACTTGTTGGGCCAAAGAGCATGTCCCTACTCTAGGAATTCTATGATCTGAGCTGGTGAAGGGTGAAAGAGGCAGCCTTGTTGATGCTTCCTACATGGAATTGATAGTTCCTCCCTCAAAGTTGGAGGAGGTGGTTTCTGGCAGAGCTAGGCAATTCTCCACCGATTTCTGCTGGTACCTGCAAGACACGAGAGAAACTGAGAAGACATTGAGGCCTGTGGTTAGGCACAGAGTTCCCTCTAAGTTTGTGTTCTTCTGCACCAATTTCCAAGGCCTGGCAGGGACTTCTTGAACTGGAAATTCATGCTGTGATTCATGTTGGCTATAAGTGGTGTGCAGCAAATCACTCAGACAGTGTGGTTAATGGGAGATTTTCAATAACGCCAAGGATGATATTTATTTGGTTCAAGGGGATGCCTCGACATCCTCCTCAGAGCAGTTTGGTCTTCTCCTGCAAGGGATGGAATTTGTCCCTCATAGAAGGTGATTAACTTGATATCGGGCTCCTCTCCACCCATCTGGGTCCTTTCTGACCTAATGTGGGCTGCCTTCTCCTGGAGTAAGGGAAACAGAGGGGTTGAGTGAGGGTGTAGAGGGTGTCGCAGCTATTAGAGCTAGTACAAGTGGTGGATAGTCGGCGAGGCTTCTCAATTGAATTGCTTGGAAGCCATGCAGGGTTCATGGTGTGGTGGGGGTTTGGGCAGTTAGAGGGAGTGGGGGTGGGAACGAAGAGCAAATGTGGAAAGATGTGGAAGGCAACTGTGGGACTGCTCGTTCACAAACATTGGTGGGAGGTGGATGCGTTAACAGAGATAGAGTGAGTGTGAGGTAGCAGAGAGGAGTGTGGCACTTACCCTGCCAAAGCAGAGAAGGTCATCGACCTTTTTCTGCCACTGCCACTGTTCCACCAAACCATCAAGGATGAACTGACTGGGGTGGTGACCTCACAAGGGTGTGGTGTTGTGCTCTCCTCTGTCTATCCTTTGGGAAGAGAGCATTTCTCATCCATGCCGCCCCCATACCAGGATTTCTCGGTCACTGTTCAAGAAACCTGGTGACATATTCCCTTTCTCTTCTGATTGAATGTCCATCATTGAACAGGACAGCTTTGCAATGTCAGTACTCATTCAGGCGCAGCGTAACTTTTTAAAGATGGCAAAGATGCCAGGGCACTGATCTATCAGTGGGTAAGCTGTGAATAGCAATTTGTTCTGCAATGGCCCATGCAAAGGTTGGAGATAAGAATCAGATAACAGTGTTACCACAGGGATGGAACAGTTAATGAGGCAAGCTTGGTAAGAATATGGGGAGAGAACTTAGATAATAAAGTGTGAAGCTGGATGAACACAGTAGGCCAAGCAGCATCTCAGGAGCACAAAAGCTGACGTTTCGGGCCTAGGCCCTTCATCAGAGAGGGGGATGGGGTGAGTGTTCTGGAATAAATAGGGAGAGAGGGGGAGGCGGACCGAAGATGGAGAGAAAAGAAGATAGGTGGAGAGGAGAGGATAGGTGGGGAGGTAGGGAGGGGATAGGTCAGTCCAGGGAAGACGGACAGGTCAAGGAGGTGGGATGAGGTTAGTAGGTAGGAAATGGAGGTGCGGCTTGGGGTGGGAGGAAGGGATGGGTGAGAGGAAGAACAGGTTAGGGAGGTGGAGACAGGCTGGGCTGGTTTTGGGATGCAGTGGGGGGAGGGGAAGAGCTGGGCTGGTTGTGTGGTGTAGTGGGGGGAGGGGACGAACTGGACTGGTTTTGGGATGCGGTGGGGAAAGGGGAGATTTTGAAGCTGGTGAAATCCACATTCATACCATTGGGCTGCAGGGTTCCCAAGCGGAATATGAGTTGCTGTTCCTGCAACCTTCGGGTGGCATCATTGTGGCACTGCAGGAGGCCCATGATGCACAAGTCATCTAAAGAATGGGAGGGGGAGTTGAAATGGTTCGCGACTGGGAGGTGCAGTTGTTTATTGCGAACCAAGCGGAGGTGTTCTGCAAAGCGGTCCCCAAGCCTCCGCTTGGTTTCCCCAATGTAGAGGAAGCCACACCGGGTACAATGGATACAGTATACCATGTTGGCAGATGTGCAGGTGAACCTCTGCTTAATATGGAAAGTCATCTTGGGGCCTGGGATAGGGGTGAGGGAGGAGGCGTGGGAGCAAGTGTAGCATTTCCTGCGGTTGCAGGGGAAGGTGCCGGGTGTGGTGGGGTTGGAGGGCAGTGTGGAGCGAACAAGGGAGTCACGGAAAGAGTGGTCTCTCCGGAAAGCAGACAAGGGTGGGGATGGAAAAATGTCTTGGGTGGTGGGGTCGAACTGTAGATGGTGGAAGTGTCGGAGGATGATGTGTTGTACCCGGAGGTTGGTGGGGTGGTATGTGAGAACGAGGGGGATCCTCTTTGGGCGGCTGTGGCGGGGGCGGGGTGTGAGGGATGTGTTGCGGGAAATGTGGGAGACGCAGTGAAGGGCGTTCTCGACCACTGTGGGGGGCAAGTTGCGGTCCTTAAAGAACTTGGACATCTGGGATGTGCGGGAGTGGAATGCCTCATCCTGGGAGCAGATGCAGCGGAGGCGGAGGAATTGGGAATAGGGGATGGAATTTTTGCAGGAGGGTGGGTGGGAGGAGGTGTATTCTAGGTAGCTGTGGGAGTCGGCGGGCTTGAAATGGACATCAGTTACAAGCTGGTTGCCTGAGATGGAGACTGAGAGGTCCAGGAAGGTGAGGGATGTGCTGGAGATGGCCAAGGTGTACTGAAGGTTGGGGTGGAAGGTGTTGGTGAAGTGGATGAACTGTTCGAGTTCCTCTGGGGAGCAAGAGGCGGCGCCGATACAGTCATCAATGTACCGGAGGAAGAGGTGGGGTTTGGGGCCTGTGTAGGTGCGGAAGAGGGACTGTTCCACGTAACCTACAAAGAAGCAGGCATAGCTGGGTCCCATGCGGGTGCCCATGGCCACCCCCTTTGTCTGTAGGACATGGGAGCAATCGAAAGAGAAGTTGTTGACGGTGAGGATGAGTTCGGCTAGGCGGATGAGGGTGTCGGTGGAGGGTGACTGGTCGGGCCTGTGGGACAGGAAGAAGCGGAGGGCCTTGAGTCCATCTGCATGCGGAATACAGGTGTATAGGGACTGGACGTCCATGGTGAAAATGAGGTGTTGGGGGCCAGGGAATTGGAAGTTCTGGAGGAGGTGGAGGGCGTGGTGGTGTCACGGATGTAGGTGGGGAGAGAACTTGCCAGGTCTTATTGGAAAAAAAAATTCAAAACACTTGAAGCAATTGACATATAGCCATAAAAAAGTAATATTCAGCTCCTTATTTCCTTTCACCTGCACACAAAAAGATGTCTAGTGGAAGTTTCCAGTTGTGCCCCTTCTCAACACACTCTGGCACAGCGAATGCCAAACCCATGCTAGTATAATACCATGAGCATGCCAGCACTCTAGCACCCAAAAGTCTGGGTTTTATTTGGTTTTTAACTGTCTTTCTTGTGAATTCCTGAAAAGTAGAACAACAAACATGTCTTTTGCCCAAGACTGCTTTTCTTTTAACTCATATCATATCCACAATTTGGGCCACAATCCATGGGAGGTAACTTTCTACTGATAGGGTGTAATCAGCTCCTCACTGTTTCTATAGCTACAAGGGTTCGCGGTCTCAATAAAAAATGAAAGCGATCGCAGTCTCATGCTTTTGAATGGCATCTCTTCCTTTGAAGTGTTATTATCTGAATTTCAACATTTCAGATTACTCCTCAGTTGCAACATTCCATGGTTCCTGGCTCAGTGTAATCCACAGTGCTGCTCCAGGCAGCTGCTGAATTAACATCCTCAGTCATCTCCTGGCACTGGTCCAACCTACACAATCTTTCCTCATAAGACAGTCCCTCTGAACCCAGGACCAACCTAATTAGCCTTCTCTGGACTATTTCTAACTGCCATCTTTGTTTATCGATCCCTCCATGACTTTAATTTTCTAAGATCCTCCAGCCTTACAAACATATGAGATCTCTGCTGCCCTCAAATTCTAGTCCATCTTTGACTCCTGATTTTAATCACATTGGTGTTACTTTCAGCTGCCTAGGCCTTAAGATTTGGAATGCCTTTCTTACATTTCTCTGCTTCTGCAATTGCCTTTAGGACACACCTTAAAAGCCTACCTCTGTGACTAGGCAGTTCTGATGAAGGGTCACTGGACCCGAAACATTAACACTGTTTTTTCCTTCACAGATGCTGCCAGGCCTGCTGAGCTTTTCCAGCAGTGATAATGGGAACTGCAGATTCTGGAGAATCCAATATAATAAAATGTGAGGCTGGATGAACACAGCAGGCTCAGCAGCATCTCAGGAGCACAAAAGCTGACACCCCGGGCCCAGACCCCCCATCAGAGAGCTTTTCCAGCAACTTTGTTTTCATTCTGTGACCAGGTATGGTCCAAATGTCTTAATTTGTTTGGCTTGGTATCAAATTTCATTTTTTATTCCTGTAAGCACTTTAAGTTGTTTTCACTGGCTTAAAAGCACAACATAAAGACAAGTCAATGTTTCTATTAATATTTAGCAGTGTTGTAATGTCTGAGACCATATCGTATGGTGATCTGGATTTTCCAGATGCAATAAAGATGAAATTGTCAATCTTACTCTCAGAACTGAATAAAACTTAAACCAACTGCAGGCATCTGCCAATGACAGTTAAACATGAAAGTCCAGGTCAGTACAGCATGTGGCTCAGTGGCTGGCACTGTTACCTCATAGCCCCAGGGACCTGGGTTCAAATCCAGCCTATGTGCCTTCTATGTGGAGTTTCCATGTGTTTGTGTGGGGTGCTCCAGTTTCCTCCTACAGTCCAAAGAGATGCAGATTAGGTAGATTGCTCATAGTGTCTAGGGATGTGCAAGCTAGGTGGGTTAGCCACAAGAAGTATAGGGTTACAAGTGAGGTTGTTGACTTGCTTGCCAAACTGGCTTGTTTTCATCCAGACGTTTCATCACTGTGCAAGGTGAGGCCTCTGATGATGAGATGTTGTTCTACTCTGCTTGGAATTTATATTGTCCGGTTCATCATGATGAGAAGTGTCATTTCCAGTTTTGGTTTGTATATGGGGTCTAATTCTATATGTTTGTTGATTGCATTCTGGGTTGAGAACCATGCTTCTCGGAATTCCTCCTTGGTCTACTGTGGCTGTGTAACTCAACGCAAGGCAACAACCTCACCCATAACCTGAGCTACAAATCTTTGCTAAAGCCTTAAATAGGGTTACAGGGATAGAGTTAGGGGTTGGCTTTGGGTGGGATGCTCTTCGGGGGGTCGTGTGGACTTGATGGGCTGAATGGCCTGCTTCCATGCTGTGGGAATTCTGTGAACAGTCTTGTGCTATCTATTATTGCTAGACTGTTAATTCAGAGACTTAGTTAATGTTCTGGAAACCTGAGTTCAAATTGTGCCATGGCAGAGGGCGTGAATTTGAATTCATAAAGACTCTGGAATAAGAATCTACTGATAGCCATGAAATGATTGCCAGGAAAGATCCATCTGGTTCACTAATGTTCTTTAGGAAATGAGACTGCCGTCTGTACCTGATCTAGCCTACATGTGACTCCGTACCCACAACAATGTGCTTGACTCTTAACTGCTCTCTGGGCAATTGAGGATGGACAATAAATACTACCTTTCCCAGGGACACCCACAGTCCATGAATGAATAAAAAACAGTTGCTGAAACGATTTTATGACCTGCCACATGCACATTGTTGGAAGTACCCATAGATCCAAATCCTTAGTAATCACTAAATTGATTAAAATTTCCCTTAAATTCTATAACAGCACTGTTAAATACCCTGAACAAAATAAAACCTTTCTTATCTTGATATCAATGTTGCTAGATGGCTGGTGATGTTCTGCAGTTAATAGCAGATTCAAATTAATATCAGGAAAGATTAAATCTAAGTTAAAGGGATAGGTCTTTTTGTGGGCAAAGTCTTTATCACTCCTCTACTTATATAAAAAATGAAGCCCCATTATAAAGGTTCCCAAATTTTTGGGGAGTTGGAGAAGAATGTGCTGTGCTTTTTTCACTGAATTATTCCATTGCTCTCATTACCAGCCGTCCCGCTTCCGCCATCTATGAACTTTATATTAACCATTAACCTGCTACCACTACTGGCAGAAAAGTGAAGTTGATGATTTTCAGATCAACTAAGATCTGATTGAATAGTAGAGCAGGTTCAATGGGCTGAATGGCCTACTTCTTCACTTATATCTTATGATTTTACAATCTTTTCACATCCTAATCTCCCGTTGTACCTCTGCTTGCTGACCTGCATTGGTATCTGGTCAGCTGATGCTTCAGTTTTAAAATTCTTTAAAATTCTTATCATTGGATAAGCATATGGACGTACATGGGATAGTGTAGGTTAGATGGGCTTCAGATCCGTATGACAGATTGGCACAACATCGAGGGCCGCAGGGCCTGTACTGTGCTGTAATGTTCTATGTTCTATGTGTTTGTCTAAGTTATCACACGGTCATGTACAAACTTTGTCATCTTCTCTAGGCCTGAGAGCTCTGAGTTTACCAATTCTAGCATCCGACAGCCTTTGCTTTACCATTCGTTGCTCTGCTTCACCTGTTTAACCATGTACTCAGAAATGCCTTCCCCAAAACTCTCTGACACTCAACCCCCTTCTTTCACTTTATTATCCTTTAAAACTAATTCTTTCAATAAGTTTACCCTCACCCCTTATGTCTATTTCCTTCCTCATCTCAATGTTGACTATTTTTTGTTTTCACCCCTTTGAAGTGACTCATGGCATTTTTTTCTATGTGATGAGTGCTATATAAACGTAAGGTTTTGTTTTTGAATATTGTGTCTAAAAGGTGCAAATAGTAAGGAATTTTGTACAGAAATATAGGGCATTTCAATGTGTTTGCTATTAGTTGGATATATTGGCCAAATGACATCATCCATCTGTGGGTTTTCTCTTATTCCTCCACAGGATTTAGTGGACCAATATTAGAGTTTTTAAAATAAAAACATGCTCTGTTATTATGAATTTACATCAAATCTTGCTGACTGCTGATAAATAAGCAAGTCTAATCCTGCACTGATAATTCCAGGAGTAGCAGTATGTTTTAAGTCACATGGTTTTTTTACAGAAAGCAAGGGGAAAAAAATCCTGACTAGCGTTCTGACCCGAAATGTCAGCTTTCCTGCTCCTCTGATGCTGCCTGGCCTGCTGTGTTCCTCTAGCTCCACACTGTGTTATCTCTGGCTCCAGCATTGGCAGTTCTTATTATGTCTGAGTGATTCACTCATGCTGCACAGTGTTATGCACATTTGTCTTTGGCGAGGGTGAAAACTGGAGTCTGATTTAATTGCAAGCTTTGAAATTTTCCTGAGTAAACATTAGTTCATCCAAAACTTACCTGATTACATGTTAACTCACACCAATATTGTTCACCTGCCAAACCTGTGCTCACAGAGCTGAATGGACACTGGCTGGCAAAGGTTTTGAATTTAAATCTGCATCCTCCTGTTCAAGTACCTACGTGCCTTTGCCCTACTTATCTCTGTAATCTCCTCCAGCCCACCAAGACTTTGAGATCTCTGTGATCCTCTTGCAAGGCTATAATTTCCATTGCCCTATGATTATTGTTTATAGCTTCAGCAGCTAGGCCCCTATTTCTGGAATTTCCTGAATTGACAACTATTCAGCATCTTATTTCTCATGCATAAAAATTGTTGTTCCCTTTGAAAGTTGACATTCTTGCATTTGTCCTGGTGAGCACATAAGAACAGTTCCAACAGAACGTCTCTCAATTCAGCAATACTAAAGTTCTGACCTGCCAAATAACGGCTCCAAGCCATACCTCGTGGATAGGGACTGGACAAATTCTTTAACTAAAGTATCAAATGGTGAGGTGCCACCTTTACAAAGAAGTCTGCAACATTATGTGCATTTGTGTAACCAGAGGATAGTTTATGGTCCAACTGAAAATTGCAAGCTGCAAACATTTCGGCATTAGAAAAAAAAAATCATTATCTGGTCATTATCACATTACTGGTGTGCATATATTGATTGCATGTTCCCTACATCATAGCAGAGATTATCCTTTAAAAAGTGCTTAATTAGTGTAAAATGCCATGAAACAGGTGGTACTCATGAAAAGCCCTACTTGCGTGCACATCTTACTTTTCCTTTTCGTGTTTTATGATCATGTTACAATCCAATGCTTGTCCTGGCATTCAGACATAAAGATGTGTAGGACTGAGGATTTAGTTAAGCATGCTTTATGAAGCATCATGAATAGCCATGGTTTTGCTTGATCATCCTACAGAATTGGAAATAAATTTGCCAGCACATTTCTTAACATTGCCAAGATTTATTTTTTCATTCTCTCCTGTACTTTTAACTTCCTTATGAAATTTGATTGATGATTGTTTGGAAATATTGTAAGATTCTATTAACTAATGGATAAGGTGAGCACTTTTCCTTGCCTTTTATGTCAGTTCATATGGTTTCAGATGGCAGCATCTGTTTACAAAAAAAGTAATTCATTTCTTAATCACAGAATAATGGCCACTGTCAGTCACTGACCTTTGTGCGTTTCAAGTCTTTGATGTTGCACTTATGCTATTTGCTCTCAGGTGATTTCTCAACTCAACCCGCATCTTTTTCGCTCTTCGTTCACTTTTCTTTTCAATCACAGAAAAGATTTTTTTTAAGAAAAAGACAATTGCTTCAAAAGCCTGTCCAAAATCCATAGTCTTGCAGAGAATTAGTTCCTTAGGCTGTTAATGCATTTGTCTCAATTTTCTGGACAGTATGGTGTATCAGAATAAGGATCTCACCTCATACTGAATGAGTCCCAGTGTCCTACAGTCGCTGAAAAAAAAGAACTGGCGGCATTCCCAGTACAGTTGAACATGCTGGTACAGTTCTATGCTTGTATTTTTTAAGGTTACAAAAAGAAGGCACTGTAGCTTACTGTCAGGAGAGATTTAAATGTTTACCCATATGTTTAATTGTCAAATGATCCTTTCATCTGTTAGGGCGTGTGGAGAGATATGCATCCGCCAGCTCACATCGCTCAAAGCAAAATCAGCACTCATGCAGGTATGCTCTCTATTGTATTGTGCTAATTCGAATATTTGTTTTGCACCAAGCATGGCTGTGCCTGCAGTGACATTGCCAGATCAAACATGTTCAGCTGGTGTTGACAGAAAGAAAGGGCTTTTTTGGGCATATTAATCTCCACATAAATAATGATGGAAAAGTCATATTTTCAGATGTCAGAGTCTCCAGAAACAAAACAGCATTTTCCCTCTCTGCTATACTCCAAATTCACAATTGGCAGTTAGAATTATTTATATTTTCACAAAGTATTGCATATTAAATAATAGCTACAGCATGGAAATAGGCCATTCAGCAGAATGTGTCTATTGCAGTGTTTGTGGTCCATCTGCTCCTGTCACTGTACATCCTCTCACCCTATTGACTTTTCCCTTTATTCCGATCTCCCTCCTCTGGCTTCTCCTCAAAGGCATGTATGCTATTCAGATCAAACATTCCACATGGTAGTGAGTCCTACAATCTAACCACATTCTGTGTGCAAAATTGTACATTTTCTTTGCAATGATTAACTAAAAATGTGCAGTTTTGAAATTTTGTTCCTTCTAGAATTGAATTCAAGTGCAGAACTAGGTCAGAATTTGGAAACAGCCCAACTCTATTTGAATTGTTCTGCATAGATACCAGACAAACAGATCCTTCTATTCAAGGAAGTACAGGCATTTGTTAGGGGAACAGCATCTGCACACTGGGGTGAGAAGCACTGATTTTGAGCTGCACAGCAAGACTAGTTGGTATGAAAAGGCATTTATAACATGATCAAACAGATTATTTGGCAGCCTATAAAATCTTCCAAAAAGCAGGTGGTAAGAGCAGAAAGGTTGCCTTGTTGGCCATACTGCAGGAAGCGTAGGCACCCCAGTGCAGTACTTTACTCATAAGCATTAACCAATCCAGTAGAAGTCATGGCCCAGCCCTGGGGATCAAGGATGGGAGAAATGATGTTGGCATGGATATTATATGCCACTGCTGGGTGTTCTTAAGCAGCGTGAGGAAGGTGGTGTGTGGGCTGTACAATGGATCAGCCTTCCAGGTTCCCAACTGCCCCAAGCTCACCCCCAAAATAAAGCGAGTGGTTAGGTGTCAGAATTGAGAGCCCACCCATACATAAGTAAATAGCATGGGCAAAAGTAGGCAGCTTCCTTTTTAAAGGGGAGGCAATGGCCTAGTGGTATTATTGCTAGAATGTTAATCCAAAGACCCAGATAACATTCTGGGGATCCAGGTTCAAATCCCACCATGGCAAATGGTGGAATTTCAATTCAGTAAAAAATATCTGGAATTAAAAGTCTCATGATTACCGTGAATCCATTGTTGATTGTCTGGAAAACCCCATATGGATCACTAATGCCTTTTAAGGACGAAAACTGCCATCTTTCCCTCATCTAGCCTAAATGTGGCTCCAGACCCACAGCAACGTGATTGACTCTCAACTGCCCACCGAGCAATTAGGGATGGGCAATAAATGCTGCCCAGCCAGTGATGCCCTCATCCCGTTAAAAATTTAAAAAAAGCCTGTATGAAGAAAGATGGGAAAGGAGGGGCTACCTCATTTGAGGGGATGGAGGGAGTGGGTTGCCCTGCATACACACTTCACAATCACAATTTCATAGTGCTCCTTAGACTCAGGTAGAACCCGAGTGGAAGATAGTATTCGTTGAGCTTAGATACATTGGCATAAGACATTTGTTTCATACCATCAGCATGATAGAAATGTGCAATAATGTTTGATTGGCAGAAATGCTTTTCACTTTTGTCATCGCAGAATCGAGTTCAGGTAGCATGAATCAGCAAGGTTTACAAGGAATCACAAGCAATACGATAATCAATGAGCAATACATCCCACTTCAAATAATTGATGAACCTATAACTGACAGAACCTGGAGTACAACACAGCATGGTGCACAAAAAATAATGACAGATTCAAGTCTGATTTCAGATGCTCAGGTGACTCAGTAGCAACAATTTCAAGAACAGAATTTCATTTCCTCATTTTGCAGGAAGAATCCACAGTAATAATGGTAGAGATAGTGCCAAGCAAGAAGCAATTCACAAATAATACTGAGGAAATGAACGTGCAGACTTCGCCAATGATGTCATCTCTGAGGATGGAAGGGAGAATCCAAGCCAACTACCAAGCTGAAATAAAAACGGTACATACTCCAGCACATATTTACCAAGAATAAAAATCTGCTGACACAGGTTGAGGATGCACTTTATACAAGTCCATGGGAGCCACAATTAAAAAGGAATATACAAACTTTCAGGATGCTGCAACAATGAAATTGTCTGTTTCAAAAGAGCATCTATCCATCGTGAAAGAAATCCATGAAATTAACCGTCCTCCAGATATTGCAAAGAATCAATTGCCTACAGTTGTGGCAGGGAAAGTATCCTGTGCAAAGGAAATCCAAGTGATTAAATGTCCTTTTATAAAACAAAGGTCTGTGGAGGCTGGAAACTTGAAACAACGACAGAAATTTCTGGAGAAACTCAGCTGGTCTGGTAGCATCTGAGGAGAGAAATCAGAGTTAACTTATCAAGTCCAGTGACTCTTCTTCATATTAAAGGCCTTTTAGTTAAAGGGGCTTTCAAACTTTGCACTGTCAGGAAAAGCGACAAAGTCAACAGTCTTCAACCCAGAGATACACCAGTCTTCTAAATCTGAAGAGAATGCCTTTTGGAAGATTAGGGAAACTTCAGACTGCCTGATTTTGTGAAGTCGTCTTCTTGGGGCTAGCAAGATCCTGGCCAATTCATTTTCTGCATTACAACAGTGATTACTCTTCAGGAACACTTCATGAGCTATGTTATATTTTTGGATCTCTTGAGATTGTGGAAGGAAGGCATTACATAAATACATGTGCTGCTTTCTCTCTCACTGTGAAAAATCTGCAACTGCAACTGCCAACATTATGGGTTACTGGCTCTCATATGGAAGAACAGAAAGTCTCCGCACCAGTACCATTCCTTTAACTTCTTACTCTCTCCCTGAAAAGAAAAGGCATTACTGACCGCTCAGAGAACACGGGCAAACAATGTGGAACAATTCAAGGAGTTAGTGGATAGACTGCACTTGAGACTGACCAGTTAATCCAAAGATACAGAGGGAAGAGAGATTGAAAATTGAGACACTGGCCTCAGTCTCTAGGTGGTGTTGGAGGTCTGGACAATTGTGATCAGTCCAGCCTTGTTTAAAAAAGGTTGTGAGGTCAAACCTAGTGTATATAGACTAAAAAAAACCGAAAAGAACTGTGGATGCTGTAAATCAAGAACGAAAACAAAGTTGCTGGAAAAGCTCAGCAGGTCTGGCAGCATCTGTGGAGGAGAAAACAGAGTTAACATTTCAGGTCTGGTGACCCTTCCTCAAACTAGTACACGGACTAGTTAGTTTAGACTTCAGTATTCCGCCATCAGTTTAAATGGGATCAAAGAAAACTTTGAAGAAAACACTGAGGCAGTAAATTCCTTGCAAATGAATGTGAAACCTTTAGTTTAAGGCTGTGTAAGTTCAGGAGTTAGCTTACTTGGAAAAATCGCACTGTAACGAACACTGTGTAAATCACTGAATTTAAATCTGAGATTGGGATCTGAGATGCAAGAGAAAAGTAACTTTAACTAAAGTTTCCCAGCCTGTTTATATGTGATGGAAATGAATTGGTTGTGACATTTTCTTAAGAAGCACCCAGGCCCGAAACTTCCTGCTCTTCTGATGCTGCTTGGCCTGCTGTGTTCATCCAGCTCTACACCTTGTTATCTCAGATTCTCCAGCATCTGCAGTTCCTACTATCTCTGGCTATGACTTCACCTGTTTAAGCGACAGGTATCTGTCAGCTAAGATAATAAAATGTGAGGCTGGATGAACACAGCAGGCCCAGCAGCATCTCGGGAGCACAAAAGCTGACGTTTCGGGCCTAGACCCTTCATCAGAGAGGGGGATGGGGTGAGGGTTCTGGAATAAATAGGGAGAGAGGGGGAGGCAGACCGAAGTCTGTCAGCTGTCTGTTTAAGGTGGGTTATGTTGATAGATTTATGTATGTTGAAGTGTGTATCAGATATTTTGAATAAAATCTTATGTCACTAAGTTATGTATGGCATTTAAGAAATTCATACATTTCCTCTGTGCTGTAGCTTTCAATTTACTGGAGAGTATATTGTCATTGTCAATATTGATTAATTTGTCTAATATTGTTTCTGTTTGAGTCTGTCTACACAAACACAGATAGAACATTTATTTTGTGGCTGCAAGACCGAATAATGAGTTCATGAAATTGAAAAAGTAGACTCCAAAAACCAAAATGTAGTCCATGAAAATCAAAAGACTGCTTTCAAGAAAATCTGAAGACGGGCCCTGAAAAAATAAAATATTTTGATCCCTGTTTTCGGACTGGAAGGACCTGGGTGTACACGTGCATAAAATATTGTAAGAGGTGGAACAAGTTGAGAGTCATAGCCATTGAATCATTGAAGTCTACAGCACAGAAAAGGGCTCATGAGTCAGCGCTGGTCAAAAACAACCATCTAACGAATGCTCATTCCATTTTTCAACACTTGGCCCATTGTCTTTTATGTATTGGTCCAAAGTCTTAGAGAATGTCTAATAAAACATTTGGCATCACGGGCTTAATTTAGAGGACTGAAATTACAAAGCAAATGAGTAACGTTCAATTTTTGCAGAATATGGATTTGACGTCAAATGGAATATTATACCCAAGTCCAAGAGCAACAATTTAGAAAGATACGAAGGCATTAGAGACACAAAGTAAGAAAAGATTCATGAAAATGATTCCAGGAAAATGAAACTTCAGTTGTGTAGAACGAACTGGAGAGGTTGGACTGTTTTCTTTAGAGAAAATCAGGATGAGAGCAGATTTGTATCAGAGATAATGGGAGCTGCAGATGCTGGAGAATCCAAGATAACAAAGTGTAGAGCTGGATGAACACAGCAGGCGAAGCAGTATCTTAGGAGCAGAAAAGCTTAGGATGCAGATCAAAGATGGATAGAGGAGAAGATAGGTGGAGAGGAGGCAGACAAGTTAAAGAGGCGGGGATGGAGCCAGTAGAGGTGACTGTAGGTAGGGAAGTAGGGACGGGATACGTCAGTTCGGGAAGGACGGACAGGTCAAGGGGGCAGGATGAGATTAGTAGGCAGGAAATGGGAGTGTGGCTTGAAGTGGGAGGAGGGGATAGGTGAGAGGAAGAACAGGGTAGGGAGGCAAGGAGGAGCTGGGCTGGTTTTGGGATGCGGTGGGGGGAGGGGAGATTTTGTAGCTTTTTCTCCCCCTTGGTCCATCTGCTTGATATGGAAAGTCTTCTTGGGGCCTGCAATGGGGGTGAGGGGGGAGGTGTAGGGGCAGGTGTACCACGTCCTGTGGTTGCAGGGGCAAGTGCCCGATGTGGTGGGGTTGGAGGGGAGTGTCGAGCAGACAAGGGAGTCACAGTGAGAGTGGTCCCTCAGGAAAGCAGGCAAGGGTGGGGAGGGAAAAATGTCTTTGGTGGTGGGGTCGGATTGCAGATGGCCCAAGTGTCGGAGGATGATGCGTTGGATCCAGAGATTGGTGGGTGGTACGTGAGGACAAGGGGGATTCTCTTTTTGTGGATATTACGGGACAGGGTGTGAGGGGTGAGTTGTGGGAAATGCGGGAGACAAGGTCAAGGGTGTTCTTGACCACTGCGGGTGGGGGGGTGGTGGTGTGGTTGGGGGGGGCGGCGAAGTTGCGGCCCTTGAAAAACGAGGACATCGGAGATGTATGGGAGTGGAATGCCTCATCCTGGGAGCCGATGTGGCGGACGCAAAGGAATTGGGAATGGGGGATGGTATTTTTGCAGGAAGGTGGGTGGAGGAGGTGTATTCCAGGTAGCTGTGGGATTTGGAGGGCTTGAAATGGATATCGGTTTCTAGGTGGTTGCCTGAGATGGAGACAAGGAGGTGCAGGAAGGTGAAGGATGTGTTGGAGATGGTCCAGGTGAACTTGAGGTTGGGGTGGAAAGTATTGGTGAAGTATATGAACTGTTCGAACCCCTCGTGGGAGCACGAGGCGGCGCCAATACAGTCATCAATGTAACAGAGGAAGAGGTGGGGTTTGGGGCCTGTGTAGGTGTGGAAGAGGGACTGTTCCACGTAACCTACAAAGAGGCAGGCATAGCTTGGTCCCGTGCGGGTCCCCATGGCCACCCCCTTTGTCTGTAGGAAGTGGGAGGAAGCAAAAGAGAAGTTGTTGACGGTGAGGACGAGTTCGGCTAGGCGGATGATGGCTTCAGTGGAGAGGGACTGGTTGGGCCTGCGGGACAAAAAGAAGCCGAGGGCCTTTAAGCCATTTGTAGGGGTAATACAGTTGTATAGGGACTGGACATCCATAGTAAAAATGAGGTGTTGGGGACTGGGGAATTGGAAGTTCTGGAAGAGGTGGAGGGCGTGGGTGGTGTCACAGACGTAAGTAGGGAGTTCCTGGACCAAGGGGGAGAAAATGGAGTTCAGGTAGGTGGAGATGAGTTCGGTGGGGCAGGAAAATGTAGAGACAACGGTTTGACCAGGGCAGGCAGGTTTGTGGATTTTGGGAAGGAGTTAGAAGTGTGCGGTGCAAGGTTGGGGAACAATGAGGTTGGAGGCTGTGGTGGGAGGTCACCTGAGGTGATGAGGTTGTGGATGGTTTGGGAGATTATGGTTTGGTGCTCGGCGGGGGAGGGGGGGGAGGTCATGATCCAGGGGGCGGTAGGAGGAGGTATCGGAGAGTTGGCGTCTGGTCTCAGCGATGTAGAGGTCAGTGCGCCATACTCCAACTGTGCTTCCCTTGTCCACGGGTTTTATGGTGATGTTGGGACTGGAGCGGAGGGCTGCACGTTCTGTGGGGGAGAGGTTCGAGTGGGTGAGAGGGATGGAGAGTTTGAAGCGATAGCTAGCCCAGCTCATCCCCGCCTCCCTAACATGATCTTCCTCTCACCTATCCCTCCTCCTACCTCAAGCCACACCCCCATTTCTTACCTACTAACCTCATCCCACCCCCTTGACCTGTCCGTCCTCCCCAGACTGACCTATCCCCTCCCTACCTCTCCACCTACACTCACCTTTACTGGCTCCATCCCCGCCTCTTTAACTTGTCTGTCTCCTCTCCACCTATCTTCTCCTCTATCCATTTTTGATTCCCCTCCCCCTCTCTCCCTATTTAGTTCAGAACCCTCTCCCCTTCGCCCATTTCTGATGAAGGGCCTAGGCCTGAAACGTCAGTTTTTGTGCTCCTAAGATGCTGCTTGGCCTGCTGTGTTCAGCCAGCTTGACACTTTTTTTTAATCTCTGAGACAAGATTTGATAGTGTTATTCAAATTCATGGGTGTCTGGACAGATAGAAAGAAATTGTTCTCATTGTTGGAAGAATCAAAGCAAGAGTACACAGATTTAACACAGTCAAAAACAGTAATGGTGACATGGAAATCAAATAATTTCTCTCAGAGAGTGGTTAGGATCTAGGCTGCAGGGTTGTCAGTGCGGTAGAAACAAGTCCACACCAACCCTGAGAGCATCCCACCCACACCCTGCTAATCTACACATCCCTAAACTCTACATGGCAATTTAGCATGGCCAAACCACCTGGCCTGCACATCTTTGGACTGTGGGAGGAAACTGAAGCACCTGGAGGAAACCCACACAGACATGGGGAGAATTTGCAAACTCCACACAGACAGTTGCCCAAGGGTGGAATTGAACCCAGGTATCTGGTGCTATGAGGCTGTGGTGCTAACCACTGAGCCACCATACACATTAGTTCAGCCACTTTTAGAATACTACATTCAATTCTGGCCTCCCTGCTATTGGAAAAATAATTATGAAACTTGAAAGTGTTGAGAAAAGATTTACAAGGGTGTCGCTGAGGTTGGAGGGTTTAAACTATAGGGAGAGGCTGAATAGGCTGGGGCTATTTTCCCTGGAGCATCAGAGGGTGAGGAGTGACTATACAGAGGTTTATAAGGTCATGACAGGCATGGAGAGGATGAATAACCAAGGTCTTTTCCCCAGGATGGTGGAGTCCCATACGTTTAAACTGAGAGGGGAAAGTCTTAAAAGGGACCGAAGGGACAACTTTTTCTCACAAAAGGTGGTATGTGTATGGGATGAGCTGCCAGAGGAAGTGGTACACTTACAATATTTAAATGGTATCTGGATGGGAATGTATAGGAAAGGTTTAGAGAGATATGGGCAAAATGCTGGCAAGTGGGATGAGATTAATTTAGGATAGCTGGTCAGCATGGACGAGTTGGAAGGAAGGGTTTGTTTCCATGCTGAACAGCTCAATGACTGTGATTCTAAATCTCTGAAATGTTTTAATTTTGCCAGCTCCTGATCTATAGATGAATGAGATGCACAACTAATTTTTTCCTGACTCTGTGGCATCCAGGATGGGCAACTCAGTCACTGACACAGGCAATAGCTGAGGAATGGACTCCCAAAAGGATTGCAGTGTTTCAAGAACGTAGTTCAACACCATTGTAACAAGGACAACTATGGTTGGTCAATAAATACTGAGTCTGCCCGTGATGCCCATGTCCCACGAATGAAGTAAAGAAAAGGAAGCTTGTACACAGGAGCAGTGACAAAGTTACTTTTTTGCCAAAGTCACAGAGCTCAGAGCTGATCATATTATGTGACGTTTCTTGCCTCAGTACACAAATTGTTTAATATTTACACGATCATTATCAGGAAACTTTGGGGTAATGTAGCAGCAATAGGAGCATTAAGTTCATGATAAGCATTGATCACTGACAGCAGCAGTGATGTAAGTCATTAAATTTCTTACTTTTGTGACAATCTTTGACCAAGACTGCCAGATTCTGAATGAAAAAAAACTTAAAACACTTGCATTTACTGAGCATTTTTCAAGACCTCCAGATGTCTCAAAATGCCTTGTAACTGGTGATGTGCTGTTGGAGCATAGACACTGTTGTGGTGTGAGCAACAGTTAATGTGTCCACCAAAAGTTGCCACAAACTGCAGGAAATGAGATATGTAACCTGCTAATCCAGGAGGACAGAGGTTGTGAGTTGGCTAATTGAAAAGAGTTTCTGTTTACTCAACGGAATTAGGATTATGCTAGTTTACAGTGCTTGATTAATAAACAGCAAAAGAGTTCAAAGAACCCAGAATGTAGTTGCTTCATCACTACGTAAGCATATTCTATAGTAATCAGACAACACAATTAATATTAGACTGTCAATTGGGCACAGCAACAATGCGCTCGTAGGCCTGCTAACTGATATATTATCCCTGCAAGCTGCTTTGCATGTGCAAAGATAACAAAAACCTTGCATTCCTTTAAAACCTATAAGTACCATCTGGTTACTGCATATTTCATTGGTCAAAATGAAAGCCTGCCTCTGATTCTCAAATCGTATATCACCTAGGAAAGCAGAGCCTGTCTCATGTTATTTTCTTAGTTGCCCTTGGAATGTTCAATGAGCTGGTGAACACTTGTGCAATTGTACTGCCTGATAGCAGATAATTCTGATATCACTTCTCCTTATTTACATTAGTAATAGTCAGCAGCTACTTGGTATCAATTGCAAAAGCACTGGCAATGGTGTTGTGATATGTAATGCACCACATGAAAGCTGAAACTTTAGCCCATTGAAGAAAACTTTTCTCTTCTGTTTTTCTGAAGGCAATAATGAATGTCAGTTCTGAAAGTTCTATGTTGTCTAGAGCGCTTTGCACTTTTTTCATCCAGAGGCTTTTTTTTCATAGAATGTGGACTATTCTGCAGAGGGGTGAGACCTCTAAGTCAAGCTTCAACAGTTCTTCTTTGGATGCTGGAAAAGATGCCAGCTGATTCTGGAATTAAAGGATCATTTCGGCACAGTGGATACAACTGCTGGCCAGGGCAGAATACATAGATGGAAAGCAATGAATAGCTTAAAAATATTATGGGCTCCCCAAACCACACATCCTGCTTCTTGTTTAATTTTCCCTCACTGACTAGTTTTCTCACAGAGGCAATCCAATAGTCCCAGCAGAGTTCCTATTAAATCTCAAGATCTTGGCAGTGTAGGACGCTCCAGTCAGAGCTCCTCTGCTTTGCCAGTTCCTTTTCATTTTTGTTTCTTTTTTCCATTCTCTTTTCTGCAGTTTTCCTTTCCCACCATCCCTCAACTTTTAACTTCTTAAACTTACCTGAAGGAAATGGGGGACGTCAGAGCCAGGGCCGGCCTGGGAGAAACGTTCCAGAGGCGAGGTGCAGGCCAGAAGCCGGGGCGGAAGGCTATCCGAGCCCAGCCCAGCCTGGGAGATGAATCTTGGTCTTGTGTTGCAGGACAGAGCCTGGAACTGGAGGCAGTCTGAGCCTGAACCAGCCAGGGAGACGGATTCCTGAAGTGAATCCTGGAGGTGAGTCCTGGAGGTGAGACCTGGAGGTGAGGCCTGGAGGTAAGTCCTGGAGGTGAGACCTGGAGGTGAGTCCTGGAGGTGAGACCTGGAGGTGAGTCCTGGAGGTGAGTACTGGAAGTGAGACCTGGAGGTGAGTCCTGGAGGTGAGACCTGGAGGTGAGTCCTGGAGGTGAGTCCTGGAGGTGAGGCCTGGAGGTGAGACCTGGAGGTGAGTCCTGGAGGTGAGACCTAGAGGTGAGTCCAGGCCAGGGGCCAGCATACGGAGGCAGTGGCACCCTGTGTTCTGAAGCCTGGAAGGCAGAGACTCAGTGAAAAGGACTATTCCTGGAGTACATCATGAAAATACTTTTATCCTTATTCTGGACTTTGAGTAAGTCAAGTAATTTTTAAAATTTTGTATTCCTATGCTAACCATTTTTTAAAAAGTCTTTCAATTCTGTAACAAACACCTAAAGTATCTGTACCTAGGTACCCAGTACCTAAGATGAAACCAAAACGGTGATATTACAAATTTTTCACTGCGCTTATTCAAGTGCACTCAATAATAAAGGCTAGCCTGTTGTAAATCTGCCCCAGTTGCTTTCCAGGACGAAGAGTTCTCATGCCACCAGCTTTGAGGCAAGAGCAGAGCAATATGGCTTATATTAATTGGTTGGTATTTTTCTCACCTGAAGGCAACTGAGCTGAATATGGGGCCACGAAGAAAATGATCAATTCCTGCAATATTAACTACTTTGCCCTGCTATCCAAGGTAATTGTTTATCCAATGGTATCTGTCTGTTACTGAAAAGTAAATTCAGAAAAACTTGTATTAAGTGCATATGAAATAGGAACAGAATTAACACATTCAGCTCCTTGATTCCTAGGCCGTCAATAATCTACACCCACTTCTGTCTTAAAAATATTCAAAGACGCAGCTTCTAACACCTCCTGAGGCAGAGTTCCAAAGTTGTGCAATGCTCTGAGAGAGAAAGAAGCCTGTCATTTCTGTCCTGAAAGGATCACCTCTAATTTTAAAACAGAGACCTCTAGCTCTGGACTACCTTCAAGAGGAAACATTGTCTAAAAATCCACCCCATCAAGACCATTTAGTTTCTTGTACATTTCACTCAAGTTACCCTCATGTCTTCTCAACTTCAGTGGAAGCAAGCCTAATCTTTCCAACCTCTTCTCTTAAGACAACAAAGTGTGAAGCTAGGTGAACACAACAGGCCAAGCAGCATCTCAGGAGCACAAAAGCTGACGTTTCGGGCCTAGACCCTTCATCTGATGAAGGGTCTAGGCCCGAAATGTCAGCTTTTGTGCTCCTGAGATGCTGCTTGGCCTGCTGTGTTCATCCAGCTTCACACTTTGTTATCTTGGCTTCTCCAGCATCTGTAGTTCCCATTATCTCTTAAGACAAACTGCTTATTCCAGGTATCAATCTAGCAAACCTCTTCTAGCTTTCCCCCAAGGCATTTAGCTTCTTCCATAAACAAAGAGCCCAAAACTGCATACAGTAGAACTGTGTGCCAAGGTGCAGTGTCCCTCTGATAGGGGAGAAAAAGTTGACCAAGCTCTCTGCTCCTAAATCCAAGCCAAGGCCTGCTTGTAATTTTAAGGAATTGTACAGAATTCACAGCACAGAGACAGACCCTTTTGGACCATCTGACCCACATGAACCTCAACTCATTGCCCTGTCCTTTTACAAAAGCAAAATACTGTGGGCTCTGGCAATCTGAACTAAATTACTGGGAAGAATTTAACGCACTTTCCAAGATGAATTTAGAGTTGGGCAGTTAATTGAGTGGAATGACATGATCCTGATTCCTGGTGGGTGCATTTCTGACATTTACCACCACTGCTGCTGTTACTGTTTGCAATGGACAACTGTCAGCCTCTGAGAGGTGAAGGTGAGGTGTGAGGGAGATTGGTGAATCACCATCCTCTGGATCCTGGAACCAGGGAAAGCTGCTGCTAGACAACCAAGTGCCCAATTGGCACTTAATACAGCAGGTATTCCTGAAATCTGACAACATCAGGCTCTCACCAGCCCTCCAGCCAGTGGGCAGCGTCTTCACCTGGATAAAACACCACTTGGAAAATGTTGCATGTATGCAGTGTTGCCAGTGCATGTTGGAGAGCATAGCAGAATCAACAGCTCAGTTTGATGATCCTTCACTGGTGGGAATGAGGTGAGTTCAATGGTGACTTTTTTTAGCACCAGAGTAATACTCATTAAATCCTGTCCATTGCTTAGTTTTAACTAAAATTTATTTTCTGTGTCTTGATCAACATTTACCCATTGACCAATGCCACTAAGGATGGCCATCTGGTCATTATAACATTGCCGTTTGCTGGTTCTCTGTTTTGCCTGCACTTAACAAAGTTTGGAGTCTGTACAATTTCACCACCCGAAGTATATCAAAATGGCATGCAAAACACACTGATACTCCAGTGCTAACAAAATCAAAATATAGTCAACTATTAACAAAGAATGATTGTGTAACAGATCGAACATACAATTGAATGAGCACCACAAACTGAAACATTAATTATAACAATTATGAAAAGTAAGTGCTGTTTTGACATTGAAAAAAATCACAAATATGGATGTGAAGAGATGACTCAATAGCCATGACAATAATAGGTTCTAAACAGCAGATTAATGTCTTTGCCTATCAATCAAGAAATTAAATTACACTTCACACTGCAATTTTAATGAAATTAGTCTCCAATTTACTGACTGTGCTACAATCAAAAAAATTCCAGTTCATTGTGCCTCAAGTTGTTAGTTCTACTCCGAAGTAGATATTGCCGCGGTTGCACTGATAATGAAAATCATGGTTAACATGTTATCATTGATTACCTCCCATGTAATCCCATTGCATATTCTGTGCTGTTTAACTGTGGCACTTAAGATGCCCTGCACACTTTTAGTGTGACACTTACTCCACTAACTTTTAGAAATACATTCAGCGTCAATGTAAGGCCAATCACCTCACGTATCACAAATGGATCTGATTTTACTAGAGTGGGCCATTCTGCAGAGTAGAGCACATTGTGCTACCTTCTCAAGGGCAACGAGGGATGGGCAATTGATGCTGGCCTGCCAGCAATGCCCGCATCCTGTGAATGAATTAAAAATAAACTAGCCGATAAAATATATTCAAAACAAACTTATCAAAAATCTACCAAATCGTCTGGGTTCTAAAAGTTGTAACTGCATAGATAATTGTGCTTATGATTTTTCATGTTTCCCTTGATTTCCAAACGATTTAGATGACTTGGTAGTTAACAAATGTAACACCACTATTCAAGCACAGGTCAGTTCACCAGACATTAGGAAAATACTGAGAACTTTTATTAATAAAGTCTTAACAATGCACTTAAAAAATCCAGAGTAAGGTCAAGCAAAATGGTAGTACAGTGGTTCAATGGTTAGCTCTACTGTCTCACAGCACTAAGGACCTAGGGTTGAATGCAGCCTCAAGTGATTGTCTATGTGGAGTTTGCCTATTCTCCCCATATCTGCGTGGGGTTTCTCCGGATGCTCCAGTTTCCTGCCACAGATATCCAAAGTTGTGCAGTTTAGGTAGATTGGCCATACTAAATTGCCCATAGTGGCTAAGTATTGCAGGCTAGGTGGATCAACTATGGTAAGTGTGGAGGTACAAGGTCTGGGTGGGATGATCTTTGAGGAGAGTTGATGCAAACCCATTGCGCTGAATGACTTCTTTCTCCACTGTAGGGATTCTACGATAAAAAACATGGATTTATCAAATGGAAATCGATTTTTTGAGGATGAGATTAATAAAGCAGACAAAAGGGGCACAATAGATGTAATACTCATGGATTTCCAAAGTACATTAAATAATAGCCAAATGAAGGGTCAACAGAAAAGAGAAGGGCTCATGGAGCTGACAATAATATTTTAACATTGACAGAGGATTAATCACAGACAAAAACAGAGAAAAAAGATCAAAGAACAATACAAAGACTGTAGGAGCTGCAGATGCTGGAGAATCTGAGATGTCAAGTTGTAGAGCTAGATGAACACAGCAGGCCAAGCAGCATCAGAGGAGCAGGAAAGCCGATGTTTCGGGACTAGACCCTTCTTCAGAAATGGGGGATGGGAAGGGGTTTTGGAAATAAATAGGGAGAGAGGGGGAGGCGGATAGAAAATGGATAGAGGAGAAGATAGATGGAGAGAGGAGGACAGGCCAAAGAGGCGGGGATAGAGCCAGTAAAGGTGAGTGTAGGTGAGGGAAGTAGGGAGAAAATAGGTTAGTCCAGGGAGGATGGACAGGTCAAGGGGGCGTGATGAGGCTAGTAGGTAGGAGCTGGGGTTGGGGCTTGAAGTGGGAGTAGGGGATAGGTGGGAGGAAGGGCAGGTTAGGGAGGCGGACACAAGCTGGGCTGGCTTGGGATGCGGTAGGGGAGGGGAGATTTTGAAGCTTGTGGAATCCACATTGATACCATTGGGCTGCAGCGTTCCCAAGCGGAATATGAGTTGCTGTTCCCGCAACCTTCGCGTAGTATCATTGTAGCACTGCAGGAGGCCCAGGATGGACATGTCATCTGAGGAATAGGACGGGGAGTTGAAATGGTTCATGACTGGGAGGTGCAGTTGTTTAGTGTGAACCGAGCATAGGTGTTCAGCAAAATGGTCCCCAAGCCTCCGCTTGGTTTCCCTGATGTAGAGGAGGCCACAACGGGAACAGCGGATGTAGTTTGAACAGTTCATCCACTTCACCAGCACTTTCCACCCCAGCCTTAAGTTCACCTGGACCATCTCTAACATCTCTCTCTCCATCCTGGACCACTCTATCTCCATCTCTGGCAACCACCTAGAAAGCGATAATCATTTCAAGCCTACTGACTCCCACAGCTACCTAGGATACACCTCCTCCCAGCCACCTTCCTGCAAAAATGACATCCCCTATTCCCATTTCCTTTGCCTCCACCACATCTGCTCCCAGGATGAGGCATTCCACTCCCAAACATCTCAGATGTCCTTGTTTTTCAAGGACGACAACTTCACCCCTCAGTCATCAAAAACACCCTCAACCGTGTCTCTAAAATTTCCTGCAACTCATTCCTCACACCCACTCCACGCAATAACATTCAAAACAGAATCCCCCTTGTCAGTACATACCACCCCACCAACCTCCGGATCCAGCACATCATCCTCCGACACTTCCACCATTTGCAATCCGACCCCACCACCAAAGATATTTTTCCCTACCCACCCTTGTCTGCCTTCCAGAGGGACCACTCTCTCCAGGACTCCCTTGTCCTCTCCACAGTCCCCTCCAGCCCCACCACACCAGGCACTTTCCCCTGCAACCGCAGGAAGTACTACACCTGCCCCCATACCTGTCCCCTCACCCCCATCCCAGGCCCCAAAAAGACTTTCCACAACAAGCAGATGTTCGCCTGCACATCAGCCAATGTGGTATACTGTATCCGCTGTACCCGTTGTGGCCTCCTCTATATCAGGGAAACCAAGCAGAGGCTTGGGGACCATTTTGCAGAACACCTACGCTCGGTTCACAGTAAACAACTGCACCACCCAGTCGCGAACCATTTCAATTCCCCCTCCCACTCCTCAGACAACATGTCTATCCTGGGCCTCCTGCAGTGCCACAACATTGCTACACGAAGGTTGCGGGAACAGCAACTTATATTCCGCTTGGGAACCCTGCAGCCCAATGGTATCAATGTGGGTTTCACAAGCTTCAAAATTTCGCTTCCCCCTACTGTGTCCCAAAACCAGCCCAGCTTGTCCCCGCCTCCCTAACTTGTCCTTCCTCCCACCTATCCCCTCCTCCCACCTCAAGCGTCACACCCATCTCCTACCTACTGACCTCATCCCACCCCCTTGACCTGTTTGTCCTCCTGGGACTGACCTATCCCCTCCCTACCTCCTCACCTACATTCACCTTTACTGGCTCCAACCCCGCCTCTTTGACCTGTCTGTTTTCTCTCCACCTATCTTCTCCTCTATCCATCTTCTATCTGCCTTCCCCTCTCTCCCTGTTTATTTCTGAACCCCCTTCCTGCTCCCCCATTTCTGATGAAGGGTCCAAGCCCAAAACGTCAGCCTTCCTGCTCATCTGATGTGTCTTGGCCTGCTGTGTTTGTCCAGCTCTACACCTCATTATCAAAGAACAATACAGCACAGGAACAGGCCCTTTGGTCATCCAAGCCTGCGCTGCCATATTTTGCCCTTCCCTACTAGTTCTTTCCTACTTTCTTCATATACTTCAAGGGCTTCATCAGCTCACATCCTCCAAGGGAGTCGAGACAAATAGAATATTTCTTATTTGCTAGGCTGTAGCTCATGGGCTTTGTGAAGATCAGTTAAGTCAGCAAGAAGGCAATTTTTTGTCGACCTTTATTACAAGGAAACTGAAATACAAAACAAGGAAGGATTGCTACAATTGAACAAGGTATTGGTGAGACCACACCCCTTGAACTGAGTACAATTTTGATCACCAAATCTAGAATCATAGAATTTTATCATATAGAAGGAGCTATTCAATCCGTTGTGTCTGTACCAGGTCTTGAAAGAGCTATGCAGCTGGTCCCATCCTCCAGCTATTTCTCTGTGGTCCTCTAAATTAATCACTTTCAAATATATTTTCATCTCACTTTGGATATCCTTGTATGAAATTTGCCTCCAATACTCCCAGGCAGTACATTCCAAACTCTAATAACTCACCATTGGACAATCTTGAAATCGTGACTCCTAACTACTGATGTTCCAATTAGTGGAAGCAGAACATTTTTCTTTGCCCAGTCAAAACTGTTCATAAAGTCACCTCATGATCTTCTCTGCTCAATTTCTCTAATCTTTCCTGGTATCTAAAACATCTCATTCCTGGTACCATGCTAGTAAATATCCTTTGAACTGTTTCCAGGACATCAACAAAAATATAAAGGAGGATAGTAAAAGCTTTTTTAGGTATGTGAAAAGAAAAAAAAAGTTTAAGACTAAAACTGGGCCCTTGAAGTCAGAAACGGGTGAATTTATTATGGGGAACAAGGAAATGGCAGAAGAGTTGAATAGGTACTTTGGATCTGTCTTCACTAGGGAAGACACAAGCAATCTCCCAGATGCAATAGTGACTGAAGGACCTAGGGTAATGGACGAATTGAAGGGTATTTATATTAGTCAGGAAATGGTGTTGGGTAGACTGTTAGGACTGAAGGCTGATAAGGTTTACATAAGCTTACATAAGGTGGAGGAAGCTAGGGTCAAGTTCAGCTAGAGAGGATTACATGCAGGCAAGGAAGGAGCTCAAAAATGGTCTGAGGAGAGCCAGGAGGGGGCACGAGAAAGGCTTGGCAGAAGGAATCCGGGAAAACACAAAGGCATTTTACACTTACGTGAGGAATAAGAGAATGGTCAAAGAAAGAGTAGGGCCGATCAGGGATAGCATAGGGAACTTGTGTGTGGAGCCTGAGGAGGTAGGGGAAGCCCTAAATGAGTTTTTTGCTTCTGTCTTTACGAAAGAAACCAACTTTGCAGTGAATGAAACCTTTGAAGAGCAGGTGTGCATGCTGGAATGGATAGAGATAGAGGAAGCTGATGTGCTGAAAATTTTGTCAAACATTAAGATTGACAAGTCGCCAGGCCCGGATCAGATTTGTCCTCGGCTGCTTTGGGAAGCGAGAAATGCAATTGCTTCGCCACTTGCGAAGATCTTTGCGTCCTCGCTCTCCACTGGAGTCGTACCTGAGGACTGGAGAGAGGCAAATGTAATTCCTCTCTTCAAGAAAGGAAATAGGGAAATCCCCGGCAATTATAGACCGGTAAGTCTCACGTCTGTCGTCTGCAAGGTGTTAGAAAGGATTCTGAGGGATAAGATTTATGACCATCTGGAAGAGCATGGCTTGATCAAATACAGTCAACACGGCTTTGTGAGGGGTAGGTCATGCCTTACAAACCTTATCGAGTTTTTTGAGGATGTGACTAGAAAGGTTGATGAGGGTCGAGCTGTGGATGTGGTGTATATGGACTTCAGTAAGGCATTTGATAAGGTTCCCCATGGTAGGCTCATTCAGAAGGTCAGGAGGAATGGGATACAGGGGAACTTAGCTGCTTGGATACAGAATTGGCTGGCCAACAGAAGACAGCGAGTGGTTGTAGAAGGAAAATATTCTGCCTGGAAGTCAGTGGTGAGTGGAGTTCCACAGGGCTCTGTCCTTGGGCCTCTACTGTTTGTAATTTTTATTAATGACTTGGACGAGGGAATTGAAGGATGGGTCAGCAAGTTTGCAGACGACACAAAGGTCGGAGGTGTCGTTGACAGTGTAGAGGGCTGTTGTAGGCTGCAGCGGGACATTGACAGGATGCAGAGATGGGCTGAGAGGTGGCAGATGGAGTTCAACCTGGATAAATGCGAGGTGATGCATTTTGGAAGGTCGAATTTGAAAGCTGAGTACAGGATTAAGGATAGGATTCTTGGCAGCATGGAGGAACAGAGGGATCTTGGTGTGCAGATACATAGATCCCTTAAAATGGCCACCCAAGTGGACAGGGTTGTTAAGAAAGCATATGGTGTTTTGGCTTTCATTAAAAGGGGGATTGAGTTTAAGAGTCGTGAGATCTTGTTGCAGCTCTATAAAACTTTGGTTAGACCGCACTTGGAATACTGCGTCCAGTTCTGGGCGCCCTATTATAGGAAAGATGTGGATGCTTTGGAGAGGGTTCAGAGGAGGTTTACCAGGATGCTGCCTGGACTGGAGGGCTTATCTTATGAAGAGAGGTTGACTGAGCTCGGTCTCTTTTCATTGGAGAAAAGGAGGAGGAGAGGTGACCTAATTGAGGTATACAAGATAATGAGAGGCATGGATAGAGTTGATAGCCAGAGACTATTTCCCAGGGCAGAAATGGCTAGCACGAGGGGTCATAGTTTTAAGCTGGTTGGTGGAAAGTATAGAGGGGATGTCAGAGGCAGGTTCTTTACGCAGAGAGTTGTGAGAGCATGGAATGCGTTGCCAGCAGCAGTTGTGGAAGCAAGGTCATTGGGGTCATTTAAGAGACTGCTGGACATGCATATGGTCACAGAAATTTGAGGGTGCATACATGAGGATCAATGGTCGGCACAACATTGTGGGCTGAAGGGCCTGTTCTGTGCTGTACTGTTCTATGTTCTATGTTCTATGTTCTATGATAAGTCCCCAGGACCTGATGATTTGCATCCCAGGGTACTTAAGGAGGTGGCTCTAGAAATTGTGGACGCATTGGTAATTATTTTCCAAGGTTCTATAGATTCTGGATCAGTTCCTGCGGATTGGAGGGTGGCAAATGTTGTCCCACTTTTCAAGAAAGGAGGGAGAGAGAAAACAGGAAATTATAGACTGGTTAGCCTGACGTCAGTGGGGGGAAAGATGCTGGAGTCAATTATAAAAGATGAAATTACGACTCATTTGGATAGCAGTAACAGAATAGGTCAGAGTCAGCATGGATTTACGAAGGGGAAATCGTGCTTGACTTATCTTCTGGAATTTTTTGAAGATGTATCTATGAAGATGGATAAGGGAGAACCAGTGGATGTAGTGTACCTGGGCTTTCAGAAAGTCATTGATAAAGACCCGCATAGGAGATTGGTGAACAGAATTAGGGCACATGGTATTGGGGGCAAAATACTGAGTTGGATTGAAAATTGGCTGACTGACAGGAAGCAAAGAGTAGTGATAAACGGATCCCTTTCGGAATGGCAGGCAGTGACCAGTGGGGTACCACAAGGTTCAGTGCTGGGACCACAGCTGTTTAGATATATATTAATGATATAGACGAAGGCATTAAAAGTAATATTAGCAAATTTGCCGATGACACAAAGTTGGGTGGCAGTGTGAAATGTGAGGAGGATGTTATGAGATTACAGCGTGGCTTGGACAGGCTAGGTGAGTGGACGGATGCATGGCAGAAGCAGTTTAATGTGGATAAATGTGCGGTTATACACTTTGGTGGCAAGAACAGGAAGGCAGATTACTATCTCAATGGAGTCAAGCTAGGTAAAGGGGAAGCACAACGAGATCTAGGTGTTCTTGCACATCAGTCAATGAAAGCAAGCATGCAGGTACAGCAGGCAGTGAAGAAAGCTAATAGCATGCTGGCCTTCATTCCAAGACGAACTGAGTGTAGGAGCAAAAAAGTCCTTCTGCAGCTGTACAGGGCCCTGGTGAGCCCACACCTGGAGTATTGTGTGCAGTTTTGGTCGCTATTGAGGGATTGCAGCGTAGGTTCACGAGGTCAATTCCCGGAATGGGCCATTGTGATCATTTTCTAATAAAAGTGTTCATTTAGAACCTCTGTCATACCCTCTGCTTCCGTGAGCAGCTTACCCTGCTTATTCTTTAAAGGCACCTCTTTATCTTTCACTAATGTTTTATCATTAATACATTTGAAGAACATTTTACTATTTCTTTTAGCTCAGCCTGCCATCCTTTCCTTATAAAAACCAAAAGAATTGTGGATGCCATAAATCAGGAACAAAAACAGAAATTGCTGGAAAAGCTCAGCAGGCATGGCAGCTTCTGTGAAGAAAAAAGTCAGTGCTAATATTTCGGAGTTCACATTTCGGGTTTGGTGACCCTTCATCAGAACGGAAGTTGCCCAGTGTCACCCTCACAATTCACTTTTCACCCAAGTTTAGTATCTTCTGAAAATTTAGAGATTTTGCCCTCAATAGCCATCTCCAAATTGTTTTTGTACATCTGAGGAAAGGTTACCGGATCCAAAACATTAACTCTGACCCTTTCCTCATGCTTCCCTCTTAGCCTCTCTTATTGCAGCCTTAGCCTCTGTCCTGTATTTGAGATATTCTTCCTGATTTCTATGGTTGTTATAATTTTAGAACGCATCATAGTCATCCAGAGTACTGTAGCTTTGGATAACCAATATTTATTTGTCATGAGTATTTACCATCTAGTTTACACCTTGTTCATCTCTCTTTTGAAAGTGCCCTACTTTTCATGCACTGTTCTTTCCAACCAAATGCATGTCCAACCAACCAGCCAAACAACCTAACTAATACACTCCCACTATATTTTTACTCTGTCAGCCAGGACATTCGTTCCATTTTTGCTCAGGTCAAGTCCAGCTCTTCTGAACAGATTTCTCCTTTCTCACTAGTGATCCCAAAATCTCAAAAATCTAACCCCCTCCCTTCTGCGTCATCCCTCAAGCCATGCATGTACCTCTTGATCTGCCTTTGCCTAAATCATGAAGCTCATGGCAGAGGTAATATTACTGAGACTGCTACTCTGGAGGTTGTACATTTTAAAACACTGCTTAAGCCCTGAAACCAATTCTGCAAGACCGTCAGACTGCACCTCCTTACATTCTTTAACACTGTGTCCTCCAAGATCACCTCCTCAGCTGTCATGAGCGAGCCTCTACGAAGCATATAATAATTAAACTAGAGGCAGCTTAAAGAAGGTCCACTATGTTGGATTCAAGGTGAGAAGGTGGGCCTATCATAAAAGGCTGAATCAAATGGACTGAGGCCCAATGATGTCTACTGGAATAAGATGCTCCTTGAAATATAGAAAGTCCTCAACAGCGAAGCCACCAAAGCTTCTTTCTGTTAGCTAAAGAATCTTAGGTACAATCTAATGACACACTATTCACTTAAGACCAAGATGAGACATTTCTTCACTCGGACAGTTGAGAGTCTTTTGAATCACTGCCATTGGGTGAAGGTTGAATCTCCTTTGTTGAGTAAATTCATAGGTGGAAAAGCCTGATTTTTGACCTCTCAGGGGATCAAGCATATGTTGTTGAATATGAGAGAGATTGCAATCACAGATACCTAATATAGACAGTCAACATATTGTACAAATTTTCTGTTAGGTCATTGAGAAGCAGCAGTCTGGATATGATACATTAATTAATGAAGCAAAGAGAGGAAATATACGAGCTGTGACAGATGAGAACATTTTATCGATCCTCATACCATTCTGGAAAGTGGACAAGCAGTAGCAGCAGACACCAACAGTTCTATTGTATCTTTGGTGACGATCTTTGTTAGCAACAGTCTTTGCTCTTCCCCCAGTTTGATGTAAAGGAACTTCCGGTCTTCTCTCAAGAAGATGGTGAGTGTTGCCTTAGATTACCTCTCTATCTCTGTTGATATCCCTTATTTAGGGGACTGGTTGTCTATGTTTGTCCGTCACATTGTAAACTCTCTTAGCCCATGACCATGGGTAACTATTCATGGTACAGGATGATCATTATCACTCTGCTGATCTCTATTTCAAGATTAAACAACTATATGTTTAACAACTTATTTAACTTGTTTAACAACCCATTAACAACTATTCACCCTCTCAGCCTGATCATTAGCAACTCCTTTGTCTGTCCAACTGTCTTTCTCTCTCTTTGGGCTCTATCCCATCATCTACTCCCTACCCCGCCCACCTCCCTATTTTCTGCATATAAACAGACGTTTTCCCAACCCCTATCAGTTCTGAGGAAGGGTCACCGGACCCGAAATGTTAACTCTGTTTTCTCCTCCATAGATGCTGCCAGACCTGCTGAGCTTTTCCAACATCTGTGTTTATGTTCCTGATTTACAGAATACACAGTTCTTTTGGTTTCTATTTCAAGATTACTATTTCATTTCTTTTAAGAACAAAAACATCTCATTTTCCAAAACACTCAGAGGATAATAGAGTAGAATGCTGCCTGATAAATCTTTGACATGAGTTATGACTTGTGATCCTTATAAACTTTCCTTTGTTTCCATATGCTAGTTTATACATGCAGAAAGTTAGTACTGCACACAGGCTGCACAGAAAATACCAAATCTGAAATATTGAGGGAATTTCAATTTTAGAAAGGACTTCAATTTCTTACAATGGGGAAGGTAATAAATAGTGTCCTGATGCAGCTCAGTTTATGGGCACAGGAGTAGTTGCTAGTGTAATTGAGTCTCTGGTTTGTATGTGTAGTCTTTCTATAAACGCTAGTTTTCTGATGAAGGGTCGAGGCCCGAAACGTCAGCTTTTGTGCCCCTAAGATGCTGCTTGGCCTGCTGTGTTCATCCAGTTCCACACTTTGTTATCTCGGCTTCTCCAGCATCTGCAGTTCCCATTATCTCTGGAGTTCCCCATTGTTTTTGCATTCTACCTTTATGTCCAGTAAGGGTAGTCAGTTGTTGTTCTCTTCTTCTGTGAATTTTATCCTGATGAGGATGCTGTTTGTGTCAGTGGGTTTCTTCTAGTTTTGTGTGTTTGATAATCACGAAGGTGTCATCTACATATTGGGCCCAAAGTTTGGGCTGTATAAGGGGGAGCGCTGTCCATTCTAACCTTTGGATTACATACAGCCCAGATAACGGAACTGCATCAGGAAACTATTTAAATGAGCCACAGCACATTGCAGCAACCCAGAACTATGCAAAGCAGAACAGGAGTACCCCAATGGAGTCTTCAAAAGGAATGGATACCCGAAAAGCACAATCTGCCATTACCTCCAAGCCAGACCACAACTGGAAGACACAACACGATCAGACTCACTAATCACCCTACCATACATTAAGGACATTTCAGAGATGGCCATAAGACTAGTCAGACCCCGAGGTATCAGGGTAGCCAACAACCATCAAACCCCCAAGGCATCTATTGACGAATGTGGAGGACCTCTTGCCCAAAACTGGCAAAGCTGGTGTAATATACAAAATACCATACAAGGACTATGAGAAGCACTACATAAGCCAAACCGGAAGAAAACTGACTGTGCAGATACACAAACACCCAACTAGCCACCAAGAGACACAACCAATTCTCACTTGTCTCACTATACCTGGACAAAGAGGGACATGAATTCGACTGGGACAACACATCTGTAATCGTACAAGCCAAACAGAAGCACGCCAGGGAATTCCTGGAGGCCTGGTATTCTAACTAGAACTCCATCAACAAACACAGTGAATTAGACTCTGTGTACAAACCACTGAGAAACAGAACCAGAAGTGGTACTAAACACCCCAACAAACATGACGAATATGAATAATAAGCAGGACAAAACACTGATGCTTCACCACAGGCACATTGATGATGTTACCTAGCAGGGTGAAAACACATTTGCAACCAACCCATCTATTTGGCGAGCAAGTCTACAACCTCATCCACAACCCGAGCTACAAACCTTCTTGAAAACTTTAAATAAAGGTTTAAAAATAGAATGGAGGGATTTGAATCATCTAACTTCTTAATTCTTACTTTTCTCAATCCATTGTTCTTGCCTTGCCTCTCCTCCCCAGAACTAAGTGACTCATACTGATATACAGGCTCATTGATCTTGGCAATCTTGTGTTAACCTTACCTAATGCATTTCTTTTTAAATAAAAAACTAACAATAAGATTAAAGCAGAATCTACTCAGGAATAAATGAAGATTTAATAGGTTGAATTGGGGGATTGCTGTGAGTGTTAGATAGAATCTGAGTTTGGATTTGGCTGCCTGTTTCCAGAGATAAAAATTCAGGTAAGGAGTTTGGTGGCACCCAGATGTCCTAAATCATAGAACCACAGGTGTGCTATGGCCCAGAAGGAGGCCATTTGGGCCATCGTGCCTGTACCAGTCTCCGAACAAGCATACTGATTTTGTACCATTCTCCTGCTCTCTCCCCATGCCTTGTACAAATACTTTTCAATTCAAACAATCATCCAAGCCTTCTCGAAGCCTCAACTGAACCTACTGTCATCACACTTCCCCACATTTCCAAACCACTTGTTGAGTAAAAAATCATTCTCATAGCCTGTTTACTACTTTTGCAAATCACTTCTTGGAAACCTCTTCTGCACACTTTCCAATGCATTCATATCCTTCCTATCATGAAGTGTCCAGAATTGTAAACAGTACACCAGCTGAAACTAAATGTATCCTTGCTTTTGTACTCTATGCCCCTAAGTAATGAAGCTCAGGATACTGCACGCTCTATTAACTGCTCTCACTATCTGTCCTGCTAACTTCAATGATCTATGCAGACTATAGACCCTGTTCCCTTTGTTTCTGCAAACTCTTAAGAATTGTGTTGCTTATTTTGTATAATCTGTCAATAACCTTCCTATCAAAATGCATCACCGCACACTTCTTCATGTTGAATTCATCTGCTGCCTATCTGCCCACTCTACCAATTATATTATTTTGGAGTTCTTCACTTTCCTGCTCACAGCTTACAATGCTTCCAAGTTTTATATCACCTGAAAACTTTGAACTTATCCCCTCCTCACCAAGAACTAGACCATTAATATACATCAGGAAAAGCAAAGAAATACCAACCCCTTGGTGAACTCCACAATAGCTTTTCTCCAGCATGAAAACTATCCATTGACCGTTACTGTTTCCTATCACTCAGCCAATTTTGTATCCAGGGTACTATTGAGCGTTTAGTCCAATGAGCTATAACTTTTCTCAAAAGCCTATCATATGGAAATATACTGAATGCCTTTTGAAAGTGCCCGTATAGCAACAGAATTACACTCATCTGAAACCTCTTGAAAAAAACTACAACACATTATTTAAATACAAGTACTCTTAGAAATCCAGAGTGGCCTTTCCTTGTCAACACACGTTTCGCTATGTGATGACTAATTCTATGTTGAATTATCCACAACAGGGTTCAGTTGCAGTGATGATCCTTTGGGGCCCACAATATACAATATACTTGTGGGTTTCTAAACACACTTTGACTCATGTTGCCCCTCCATCCACAATGCCCCCACCACCACTCATACTCACAGACTTGCAAAACTTATTCTATCGCAACACTGCGCCACCTTCATCCATCCAAATGTCTTTCTGACTTGTTGACGTTGTTCTTTTGCTGCTAAAGTTTATTGTTAGAGATCTAGATTTAGTGCTTGCATTTCATGATAATGAAAAATATTTGCCAGTCCCAAAGATGAAAGTACAAACCCACCTTTAGCGTAGGAGGTGAGTAGGAGCACAAAAACAGAAGTTGCTGGAAAAGCTCAGCAGGTCTGGCAGCATCTGTGAAGGAATAAATAATTGACGCTTTGGGTCTGGTGACCTTCTCTCAGAACTGAGTAGGAGCACCTTGCTCTATCACATTTTGAAGTTTGGCAATTGAAGCTTTTGGTGAAGTGTAACAAACTATTACTGATAATTAGGATGTTCTCAAAGAATCCAAAATAGTTTATTTGATTTTAAACAAGACTGTGGCATGAGCTGGAATTAATCTTGTAATGATATTCCTCAGGCACACTGTTCCCAAGTCTAGGCATATAGAGAGTTTAGAGCTCTTGAGGAATTAGCTTCTTTGCAGCGTAATGGTACAAACCATTAAAGAACATCGTTGACAGTGGGAACACAGGTGTTAGCGATATGTGTGGATGAACTCGTAATGTGAGTACTTCGGAGAGACCCAGAGCAGAAACCTGAATTCTTCTTACAAGAGAGATTGAAGAAATGTTTTTAACTCATTCAAGGAACATCAGCATCACTACTAAGCCAGCACTTATTGGCTCTCCCCAGTTACCATCAAGAAGGTGGTGGAGAGCTAAATTCTTGAATAGCTACAGTCAATGGCATGTTAGTACACCCAGAGTTCCATCACAGTTTTGACTGACCAACACTGAAGGAGTGGTGCTATAGTTCCAGTCAGATTGGTATGAAGCCTGAAAGGGTAGTGACGTTTCTTGTAATTCCAGGTGATAGATCGTGGGTTTGGAAGGTAATTTTGAAGGAGTTTTGGCAGTTTTTGCATTGCATCTTCTAGATAGAATACACTGCGGCAACTGTGCATGATTGATGAAGGGAGTGAATGTTTCAGGTGAGATGCCAAGTAAGCAAGATGGTTTATCTTGGATGATGTAGAATTTTGTTGGAGCTGCACTTATGAAGGCAATGAAGAGTATTCAATCATCTGCAGTTTGCAACTCTTAAATAGGGCTTTATTGTTCACTTGTCAGATGTGGGCATTGCTGGTTAGGCCAGCATTTATTGCTCATCCCTATTTGCCATTGATGAGTTGGTGAGCTGCCTTCCTGAACTGCTACCGTCCATGTGCTGGGGGGAGGCCTACAATGCTGTTGGGCTGGTTCCAGGATTTTGTACAATGACAGTGAAGGAATAGTGATATATTTCTAAGTTAGGATGGTGAGTGGCTTGAAGGAGAACTTGTGGGTGGTGGTGGTCCCATGTATCTGCTATCCTTGAATGTCTAGATGGTAGTCGTTATGTATTCAGAAGTTGAGAATTTCTAATGATCTTTGGTGAATTTCTACATTGCATCTCCTGGATAGTACACACTGCTGCTCCTGAGCATTGCTAGCAGAGAGAATGGATGTTTGTGGATGCGATGCCAACTGAGTGGGCTACTTTATCCTGGATACTGTCAAGTTTCTCGAGTGTTGTTAGAGTTGCACTCGCCCAGGCGAGTAAGCAATAATCTATCATGCTCCTGATTTGGGTTTTGTAGATGGTGGACAGACTTTGGGAATCAGGAGGTGAATTACTTGCTACAGTATTCCTACCTTCCCGCCTGCTCTCTTGGCCACTGAATTTATATGGTTAGTTGAGTTCAGTTTCTGGCCAATGGTAACCTCAGGATGGTAAAAGTGGTGGATTCAGTGATGGTAACACCATTTAATGTTAAGGAGGGGTAGTTAGATTGTCTTTTATTAAAGATGGTCATTACCTGACACTTGTGTGGTGCAAATGTTACTTGCCACTTTTCAATGCAGGCTTGGATTTGCCATAGACTTTGGACATGGGCTATTTACATTTGATGAGTCATGAATGGTGCTGAACATTGCGCAGTCATTAGTGAATATTCCCAATTTGGACCTTATGATGGAGGCAAGGTCATTGAAGCAGCTGAAGATGATTGAGCCTAGGTTACTAACTGAAGAACTCCTGCAGAGGTATCCTTGTGCAGAGATGACTGACCTCAAACAACCACAATAATCTTCCTATGTGCCAAGAACGACTCCAAATAATGGCCAGGCTTCCCCCTGATTCCCATTAGTTCCTGCTTTGCTAGCACTCCTTGATGCCACAATCAGCCAAATGCAGCCTTGATGTCATGAACCATCACTCTCAACTTACAAGCTTTGGGGAGCCAAGAGGTGAGCTTTATACTGCAGAATTCCCAGCATCCTCGGATCATCTCAATGACCAGTGTATTTGTGTGGCCAGCCTATTTAAGTTTCCAGTCAACGATAACCGGCAGGATGCTGATAGTAAAAAATGCAACTTCGGAAATGTCTTGGGACTGTCAACAGAAGATGATTAGCTTTTCTCTTATTGGGCATGGTAATTGTTTTGCACTTAATTGTTTTATCTATATGAGCACAAAATGGCACAAAATATTACTTGTCTCTTATCAGCCCAAATTTGAATATTGCGGATTTGGCCCAGACTGCCTCAGTATCTCAGGAGTTAGAAAGCTGAACCCCGTGCAATCATCAGTGAGCACCACAATTCTGACCTTATGTTGGAGGGCAGATCATTTATGAAGAAGTTAAAGTTGGTTAGACTAGCCCACCATTCTGTGGAACTTCTACAACAACCCCCCTGGGCTAATAGGATTAGCCCCCAACAACCGTAATTGCTTAGGGTCATCACCTATTTCCAACGAGTTCAGTTTTGCTAGGGCTGCTCGATGAAACACTTGGTCAAATTTTGCCTTATCAAAATAGTGATTTTCACCTTACCTCAAGACCTCTTGCATCCACATTTGGCCCTGGAAAGGTTTAGGAATAAAGAGCGTCATACTGGGTTTCTTATTTTTAAAAAAATTGGAAAATGTCCTAATGCATGTTGTAAGGGACAGATACTGAAATACATGCATAATTGGAAGGGGACAATATATGCGAGCAGGCACAACTGAAAAACCTATATGTAACTACTGTTCACACCATGCTGCAAATATCACAGAAATAATGATTGACAAGAAGAGATTGTTTGATCCATTTAGCCGCCCATGCAATGATGATGTTTTGTCCATCACAATATATATGCGACCCATTTTCCCCCAAACCTGCCCAAACCAGAACTGTGGGCTTACGATGAGCGCTCTGGCTTCCTTCCACAGTCCAACGATGTGCAGCTCAGATGGATTCACCATGCTAAATTGTCCCGTAGTGACCAGGAATGTACTGGCTAGGTAGATTAGGCATGGTAAATGCAGTGTTATGGAAATAAGGTGGAATGCTCTCCCAAGGGTTGCTACAGACTCAATGGTCCAAATGGCCTCCTTCCACACTGTAGGGAATATATCGTTTCCATGTTCTATGTTAGAACCATGTGAGTTCCTAGTACAGACAAGAGAATCCAGGCAACTTTTGGATAAGTGAGATCTCAAGAATTCCTCTCTGATCTTCTTAAGAATATGAACGTATTCCACAAGATGCAACCCTGATAATTCTCTGCAATTAGCCACCTTGGTGAAAACTTTTATATTAAAATATTTAGTGTTGTATTTTACTTTTTTTTCATTCATTCACATGATGTGGAGATCACTGCTTAGGCGGCATTTAGTATCCATTTCTAATCATCTTTGTGAAGTTGATGGTGAGCTGCCTTTTTGAACTGCTGTTGCCCTTGGGATGTGGGTATATCCAGAGTGTAGTGTTCCAGCATTTTGACCCAGCAACAGTGAAGGACAAGATATGCAGTCCCAAATTGATGCAGTATGTGATGACGAGTTTGCACTTAGATTGTTAATTTTATGTCATTCATCTTTGCAGCGACTAGGAAAAAAAACACAATTTATTTGATAATAAAGTGTGAAGCTGGATGAAGACAGCAGGCCAAGCAGCATCTCAGGAGCACAAAAGCTGATGTTTCGGGCCTAGACCCTTCATCAGAGAGGGAGATGGGGAGAGGGTTCCAGAACCTGGCCTGCTGTGTTCATCCAGCTTCACACTTTATTATCTTGGATTCTCCAGCATGTGCAGTTCCCATTATCTCTGATTCAATTTATTTGATTATGTGATGATCATTAATACTATGTCTTATCATGTATTTTTAATTTATTTCATACCAACTATAAAGCATTTATTTCCGAGAACTGGTCTTCAACATATTCACAGGGCGCAATAGAAGTAGTTTCCATTTGTACTGAGATACTTGCAGCCCAACACTGTGTGATTTTAAACCTGTATCAGGTGAACAAGTTGCAACATAGTTGGCTAGAAAACAAGAATAAGCAAAAAAGAACAATAAGCATTGCAGTTTTCTCACCCTGGTCATACACTACAGTGATTGTTATTGCACGCTAAAAAAAACATCCCCAACATTTAATAATGAAACAGGAAGTACTTTGCTGTCAGACCATACATTATTTGTGAAATATTAAGCATTGCCAATAAACACAAGGCCTTCAGCTGTGACAATGAAAGTCGTTGTGTCAGCGAAAATGGGCAGGCTCTCAAACTGAATCAAATTGCCGTTGGTGCAGACCATTGTGGTGGCAATTCTTGCTGATCAAGCATTCATTAATGCGAGCAATTATTCTAACAGTTCTCAACTCCGTCTTACAAGTTATAGCTATGCTGCAGCTGATCTGTGTGTCTGCGCCCCCCCCACCCTCTCCATCAATGTCCAATTGTTGTAAAATTAATAAATACATAAGTTCATTGTCAATAGAGGAAAGAAAGCACAGCAGGCCTTGATCCCCTTATAACTGTGTCCAAAAGCTATAGGAAGTGCATGTTTAAATAGTTTCTATTTTTTTAAGCAGTTAAAATTGTTAACAGATGCATGAGATTAATGATTACAGAATTTACACACAAGAATGCTTTTCAACCTGTTGGGCTAATTTTGATTTTTTAAACTTTGATTCACTTTATTATTGTCACATGTACCTGGGTATAGTGAAAAGTTTTGGTTTTTTTTGTGCAGTACAGGCAGATCATACCATAAAAAGTGCACAAGGGTAATAGAGCAGAATGAGGAATGCAGTGTTATGGCTGCAGAGAGGGTCTGCAAAGAGTAAAAGTCAACATTAAATTTGAAATTTGAGAGGTCATTTCAAAGGTCTAATAACAGCCAGGAAGATGCCGTTCTTGAATCTATTCATCTTTGTATCTTCTGCCTGATGGGAGAGGTTGGAAGAGATTATAATTGAGGTAGAAGCTCATCTTTGATTATGTTGGCTGCCTTTCCAAGGCAGTAAGAAGTATAGATGGAGCCAATGGATGGAAGTTTGGCTTGTGTGATGGTCTGGGCTGTGTTCACAACTCTGTAGTTTTTTTACAGTCCTGGGCAGTTGCCTTATCTAGCCATTTCTCCAATATCCTCAAATTTTTTCATTTTCAAGTAATTACTGGGTTTTTTTTTAAAGATTCATGTGAAACTTGACTATGCCAATTGTCTGGCCAAAGCTAGTCAAAGTTATAGTGAAGTTACTCCACACAGTTTTGCAGCATTACTTAATTAACTGAGTGTCATTGGCTCAAATTTAAGGAGATAGGCAATGTTAAAAGGTAAGTGAGGTTATAGTGGAGGGAGGGGGAAATAGAGTTTAATCTATTATAAAGCAAACAAAAAGTTCCAAATAATTGTCACCCTTTATGAAACATAAGCAAAGACATCCTAATTAAAGCAAAATGAGACGTAATGTTAAATTATGAATAGAATCTCAGCAATATCAGCAGGGAAGTGCTTAAATCTTTTGTTTGATTGCTGTGTTACTTAGTTTTCCAATTTGATAATTCAGGGCATCCTGCCCAATGGGTAACAGTGTACTTAATCTATCAGCTAAATTGAGGCTCATGTCATTAGCTGTATGGTACATGAATATCACAATCACACTTTGAGGTTCATGGTTTAGGGTCCTTCTTCTGGATTCCATTTGGATGTTCTTTCAGGTATCATGTAGCCTGGTATATATTAGTAAGGTTTCATCTTTCTAAGAGTGACTGCAGTCATTCTGTTAGGTTTCGGCAAAACTGATATTATTGACACAATTATATATGGACTGCTGTGAAGTAGTACAGTTCTGTGTGGGTCAGACTGTTGATGTTGTTTTCTACAGAGTCCAGCAGATGACTGATGATGTCACTTTACATTGCGGCTCAGTGGCTCAGTGGTTAACACTGCTGCCTCACAGCGCCAGGGACCTGGGTTTGATTCCACCCTTGGGTGACTGTGGGGAGTTTGCACATTCTTCCTGTGTCTACATGGGCTTCCTCTGGGTGCTCTGGTTTCCTCCCACAGTCCAAAGATGTGTAGTCTAGGTGGATAGGCCATGCTAAATTGCCCGTAGTGTTCAGGGATGTATAGATGGGGTGGGTCTGGGTGGGATGCTTTGAGGTTCAGTGTGGACTTGTTAGGCCAAAGGGCCTGTTTCCACACTCTAGGAATTCTATGATTATTGAATACACCATTATCTCTTCTTACTCTGCACCTTGCACGATCAAGCTGATATTTTGTCTCCAAATTGAAAATTGTAAATATGTTGATGCTTGTGAACAAGGTTTTATAAGGAATAAAGGCCTTGTGCATGCCAATGGTTAGCACAAGTTGTTTGCAGGTTTTTGTCCAAGATATAACATTGATTTCAGTCTGGCCCCTAAGAAGCAAAATGTCCTCTTATATGCCATAGTATTGGCTTATAAATGATATCTTCAAACCAGATTGTTCAGAGTTAATCATTAGCAGTTAATTGGACATGGCAAAAAACACAATTGAATGGAAATATGTGAAAAACATGCTTTGTGTAAAAACAATATCAGAGATAATGGGAAGTGCAGATGCTGGAGAATCTGAGATAGCAAAGTGTGAAGCTGGATAAACACAGTAGGCCAAGCAGCATCTTAGGAGCACAAAAGCTGACTTTGTGCAGCTTTTGTGCTCCTAAGATACTGCTTGGCCTGCTGTGCTCATCCAGTTCCACACTTTGCTATCTTGTGTGATAACAACCTGTTTTTGCTGGAAGGTAACCATAATGACCTTTGCTGGAATTGGGAACAGACTGTTGTGCAGAGACAGAGACAGCTGGACCTGTTTTTTTCACAAAGGAATGCTTTGGAAGAGTACATGGATTTGCAAGATATCAGATTCACAGTAATATTGATACTGGGGCCTTTTTCTAGTTCGGGAGGACCTCTCAGCATCAGGCTTGGGGTTTGCAAGACTGGCTTTGTGGACCTTTGCCATCAGACTGGGGTTGCTAGACCATTGTCATGGAAACTGAGATAGAGTTTCAAGTGTCAGCATCACTCAAGAGACCCCAATGGGCAGAAGGCAATGTGACCCACTTGTTGAATATGTCTAATGTATTGATTTATTTGTTTGCATATATCTAAACTAGTTTAAGCTTTTAGATTTGGTTTCTATCAAAGCACACATGTCTGCTTCTATTCATTATGATCAAATCTTAAAGAACTCATTGGGCAATTTCAGCATAAAAATGTATATGCTCTGGAAGGACAGTTTGATAAGTTTTTTTTAAGAGCAGTTTTCTATGAGTTTGCATTCCTTCTGCAGAACTTTAGTGTAATGGAGCTCCGCAAATCCATTCATTTTATTCGATTGTTACAATTCCCATAAACCAAAATAAACATACCAATGGCAACCCCAAATGCAGAAATTACCAACAAGATTCCACTTATTTTTACAATTTGTACTTTAACACAACTCATAATTAATACAAGTTACAGATGAGTTATGAATCAGACAAATGATACTTGAAAATAAAAGGTAAATTTCAATTTAAATAATCAATTCAACAAGAATAAGTCTTACTTAATCACTAAAATTTGTATCACTCCCTCTACAAATGTTACATTACTTACTCATCTCATCCATAGTTTTTTGTTCATGCAATGTAGTTGATGGGTCTTATCTGATAACAGCTTTTACCTTTGAATTCACAGGTACAATGAGCATGGCACACTTCTCTCTTAGGTTATGGCAATCCTAACAGTGTAACTTTCCAGGGTTCCTATTCGATCAAAGAGCCAATAACACTGTCACACACATAGTTGTCTACTTCTGGGAAAACACACAGCTCTTAGGTTTTTCAATCCATTTGCGTAAGCTTTCCAGGTTTTAGACCTTCTAAGTCCATAAGACCATAAGACATAGGAGTGGAAGTAAGGCCATTCGGCCCATCAAGTCCACTCCACCATTTAAATCATGGCTGATGGGCATTTCAACTCCACTTCCCTGCATTGTCCCCGTAGCCCTTGATTCCTTCTGAGATGAAGAATTTGTCAAACTCTGCCTTGAAGGCATCCAACGTCTCGGCCTCCACTGCACTCCGTGGCAATGAATTCCACAGGCCCACCACTCTCTGGCTGAAGAAATGTTGTCTCATTTCAGTTTTAAATTTACCCCCTCTAATTTTAAGGCTGTGCCCACAGGTCCTAGTCTCCCCGCCTAACGGAAACAACTTCCTAGCGTCCACCCCTTCTAAACCATACATTCTCTTGTAAGTTTCTATTAGATCTCCCCTCAACCTTCTAAACTCTAATGAGTACAATCCCAGGATCCTTAGCCGTTCATCATACGTTAAACCTACCATTCCAGGGATCGTCTGTGTGAATCTCCGCTGGACACGCTCCAGGGCTAGTGTGTCCTTCCTGAGGTGTGGGGCCCAAAAGTCAACTTGCAAAGTACCTCAAAGTGCTTCTGGCTTTTTTACTGGCAAACACAAAAGTACTGACCACTTGCTGAGTGCTATTTGCTTCTTCTCCTTATCAGAATTTTCTCGGTCTTTCTGCCTATCTGTTTTCCCTTTATCACCGTACCTAGATCTTCTTCCAATTGCTGCTTCGGTTCATTTGATTAGTCATAAATTCTACAGTTACTGTGGAAAAATACATTTAGAAAATTTAAGTTTTTAGATCTTAATTATAGAACTGTAGAGTCATACAGCACAGAAACAGATGTTTGGTTCAACTTGTCCATACTGATCGGACATCTCAATCTGACTGAGTCCCATTTGCCAGCATTTTAGATTAGTTTTTTTTAAAATTAGTAATCTTCATTTCAACTCTTGTTTCATTTTTGTGGTTGGGATTCAATTTTTTTGAACTGCATGAGATTTACTCAAATTCTATTTCCTGCAAGCAGGTTGTTTACAGCAACTATTTCATTCAAACCAAAAGTGTAGACAGACATTCCTCTGGAGATAAAGAATAAAGGACAAAGAAAATTACAGTACAGGAACAGGCCCTTCGACCCTCCAAGACTGCGCTGATCCAGATCCTCTATCTTAATGTTTTCAATGTTGATTTCAATGTTGATCCTAGATTTGTAAGAAGTGCTCAACTTATAAAATACATCAAATTTTTAATGAAGCTAATTTTGTTTTTATCAGCAGTATATGTTGGAAGACAATTCAATTGCAACATTTCATGCACTCATGTGAGGATGCAAGAACAGAAAGACCTGGGGCTATGTGTTAATAAATCTTTGAGCGTGGGAGGACAAGTTGAGTAGGCCGCTTAAAAAAAAAAGTGTCCTGCAACTTAGTAATAGAGAAAATCTCAAAGAAATTGTTCAATCTTTATAGGACAATTTTAGGTTCCAGTTGAAATATTGTGTTCTGACCACCATACTTTAGGAAGGATTTCAATATCCTTGTGAAAGTGTGAAAGAGTTTTAATAAGAATAACACCAGAGATGGGGAATTTTAAATATATAGAGAGCGGAAGAGCTGCTTAGAGCAGAAAACACTTGGTAGAGGTGATTAAAACCATCAGAGATAGTAGGAACTGCCGATGCTGGAGAATCTGATATAACAAGGTGTAGAGCTGGATGAACACACAGGCCAAGCAGCATCAGAGGAGCAGGAAGGCCTAGACCCTTCTTCAGAAATGGGGGAGGGGAAGGGGATTCTGAAGTAAATAGGGAGACGGGGGAGGCAGATTGAAGATGGATAGAAATCCACTGAGGTCTTTCCAGAGGGAGGAGAGTAACTTCTTCAAGGTAGGAATCCTTAGAAGAGGCTTTGCAGTGGGATTAAAATTGTTTCAGAGATAGTAGGAACTGCTGATGCTGGGGAATCTGAGATGACAAGGTGTAGAGCTGGATGAACACAACAGGCCAAGCAGCTGCAGAAAATCATTTTCTGAAGAAGGGTCTAGGCCCGAAACGTCAGCCTTCTTCAGAAAATGATTTTCTGATGCTGCTTGGCCTGCTGTATTCATCCAGCTCTACACTTTGATCAAAGCCATGACTGGTTGTCGTAGAACGTAAATTAGGCGAAACTGATCGACAGATGTGAACCACTAATAGTAGACTGAGTAATCTCGAGGCTCAGATAAATTGATAAAATATTTCCGGTCTGTTTTAAAAAGATGTTTTTGGATTTTTTTACAAAAGTATGAGGAATGTTTATGTTAAAAGAAAAATTATTGAATGTTTATGAGAAAACTGGGAAGCTGGTGAAATTCAGGCATTTATGAGATTGCAGCAGGCTAAGAATCATACGAAGAAAAGGAGCCCTAGTAAGATATTATAGACTCTCTGGGCAAAGCTTTCACAGATGCAGAACTCCAGAAAAAATGAGACAAGATAACTCAGTGTAAAGTGCGTAGTCACTAAAAGAAATTCAAAGCTTTGATGGGTTTCGATTTTGAAACATCACGGTACAGTTCTTTTTTTGATTAAAATGATATAAAATGAAATGAGCAATGCCACAGCTAATGTTTATATCAAAGAATGGTCTTCATTTTTAACCATGTTTTTTACAATATTGGGACATCCCAAAGTGCTTTACAACAACTAAAGTACTTTTGAAGTGTAATCATTGTTATAATATAGAAGACAAGGAACCAGTTGGCACACAGCAAACTCGCAGATACAAAGTGACAGCAGCCAGATAATATATGTGGTAAGATTTATAGGAGCAGAAGTAGGCCACTTGGCCCATCAAGTCTCCTCCATCATTCAGTGCACACATGGCTGATCCGATGACTTACAACTCCATTTTTTTCCATAATCCTTAATTTCCATGTTGATTAAAATCTGACTCAAACATACTTAACATTTCAGCTTCTACAGCCTTCTGCATTAAGTATTTCATGGAATCACTTCCTCTGAGAAAAGATATTACTTTTCATCTCTGTGGTAGCCCCATACTCTCAGATTATGATTTCTGGTCCTAGAATTTCCCACAAGAGGAAACAATCTCTTGAGATGACATGTCAAGGCCCTAAGAATCTTGAAGGTAGTAGGAACTGTCGATGCTGGAGTCTGAGATAACAAGGTGTGGAGCTGGAGGAGCACAGCAGGCCAGGCAGGTGTATTGATTTCTTCACTGGGCTGCTGTGTTCATCCAGCTTCACCCCTTGTTACCTAAGAATCTTAAATGTTTAAATAAGGTCTCCTCTCATTTTTCTAAGCTTGAATGAAGACAGGCCCAACCTATTCAAACTCTCCACGAAAGAAAATCCATCCATACCCAGGATCAATCTAATGTACTTTTTCTGGATTGCCTATAATATCAATATGTCTTTTCTTAAATAAGGGGACGCAAAGTGCTCAGTATTCCAGATATGATCTAACTAGTGATTGTATAGTTTTAGCTAGACAACTCTATTTGTATACTCTATTCCCTTTGAAATAAAGGTCAATATTCCATTTGCCTTCCATATTACTCGCTGAACCTGCATGCTACTTTTCCATGATATTAGTGCAAGGACTCCCAAATCTTCCTTTCTGCATTTTTCTCCATTTAAATAGTATCCAACTCTTCTATTCCACCTGCCAAAGTGTATAATCTCACATTTTTCCACATTATATTTCAGCTGGCAAGATTTTATCATTCATGTAGCCCGTATCTATCCTTCTGTTGAACTCTGTGTCATCTGTTGTCTGCTTACTTACTCTAGTGTCATCTGCGAACTTGACAATAGGACATTCACTTCCATCATCCGAGTAATTAACATTTGTCGTAAATAATTGTGAACAGCAATTATCCCTCTCGCACTCCACTAGTTACAGGCTACTAAGCTGAAAATGCAACCATTATCCCAACTTTGTCTTCTATTCATTAGCTATTCTAATATTCATACAATTATACAACCTCCAACACTATGGGCCCATATCTTATTAAGTAGTTCATGCGTGTGAACTTACCAAATGTTTTTTCGAAATCTAAATTTTCACTTTTACAGATTCCCTGCAATATATCATGCTTACTACCACCTCAGAGAATTCTAATAAATTTATCAGATTTGAGTTTCCCATTATGATGCCATTTGACTCTGACTGATTATTTTGTGTATTTCCATAAACTCTAGTATATCCTACGTAATGCTCTTGACAGTTTCCTGGTAATATATGTTAAGCAAATTAACATATAGTTATCTGCTTTTTTGTCTCTCCTTCCGTTTTTGAATCAAGGTGTTTCATTGGCAGTTTTCTAATACTCCAGTCATTTTTCAGAATCTTAAGAATTCTTAGAGGATTACAACCTATGCATGGGCTATTATATAGCTTTTTCCCTTAATATCCTAGGTTACAATCCATCTGGGGACTTATTAGCCTTTAGCTCTATTAATTTCCTATCACTTTGTGACACTTACTGTATTTATTTTCTCTCTCTTTTCTGCCCATGTACTATATAGTATTTCTGGAATGTTGTTAGTGTCATCGACAACAAAAATTGATGCAAAGTACATCTATGAGGGCAAACAGGTCCTCTATTTAACATCTCCAATTGTGTAGAACTTCCTCAGTACAATGCTCAAATGCAAGCCTTAAGCCTTTGTGCTCATGTCCTGAAGTGGGTCATTATGTCACAATCATCTGACACAGATATGGGAGGGCTACTGAATGAGCTGTAGTTGACTGCAAGTTAGTTGGTAACATACTTGACCGTGAGACAGAAGGTTATGGATTTAGGTTCCAATCCAGCGTCTTCAACACAAAGTGTTTATCTGGTACCTGCACTTTGAGATACTGGTCTGGAGTGTCCCAGCAGGTGTCTGCATGTACACGGGCTTTAAGGTTTCTTGCTTCTTATCTCTAAGTAAGCCTCTTCAACTCTTTGTGACCTGTGACACTCCATTATTTACATCTGTACATTGTGGGTTCTCAAATACAGCTCTCTGGTGTTATGTTTAAGACCTGTCTCTTCATACGCTCATTCTGGACTGGTGTCTTCTCTGTTACCAATGTTATAGTCGTGGGATCAGTTGCATCACTGTGAGTCTATGAGTCTCATTATACCATAGTTTAAGCAGTGCAAATGTGCCCGGTTAGAATGCCATCTTTCAAATGAAGCATTAATCGAGTACTTGACAGTTTTCTCAAGTCATTGTAAAATTTCCCAAGGCACTATTACAAAAACTAGAGGAGTTAACCTTGTCTATAATTAATTAATCAACCTCACAAGAACTGATTATGTGGCCAATATCATATTTCTGTTTGTGAGAGGTGGCTGCAGGCATTTTCGCTGCCATGTTACCTACATAGCAAAATTTTTAAAAAAGCACTTAATTGGTTATAAACATGCTGGATCCACTGAAAAAAGGAGCAATATCAATGCAAATATTTCTTTGAAGCTGGATATCTGTAGTATGCAGTTAAACCAGCACCCACGCTCCTTATGCATATACCACTGATAATTGGCAGCAAATGCCAAGTTGCCAAGGCAGACCATCTGCTGTTAGCATACCTGTAGCAAACCTCCACCACAGGAACTTCTGGTGACACTCAGGGTCACTATAGAGCACAATAGGGATTTCCTGCAGTATCAGCCAATATTCTGCCCACTTAATTATTGAAGATGGAGTTGATACCTCAGTTAGTATGGCTGGCATTTTAATATTCATTCTATGGAACAGCAAAAGGAGAATAACATGGCTACCTAAGGTCATTATAAAGGCTATAGGTTTTCCAATGTGTGTAGACAGGGATATTTGGATCCCTTAATCCTTACTATGGACAAAATCTAAGTATCCAACAAATTTATTACTTGATTGAGATTTGATAAACTTTATGTAATTTTTTTTTCTAAATGTGTCTTTCTTTGTGGTTTTTGTCCCCGAATCTCCTCTACTGCAGAGATTGTCTCAACAACAGCCTGCATTTGTCCATGATAACAAAGTGTGAAGCAGGCCAAGCAGCATCTCGGGAGCACAACGCCTGCATTTGTCCTGTGCCTTTAATGTAGAAAATGTTTCAGGATGCCTTACAGGTATATGATCCAAAAAAAATTGACACCAGGTCATGTAAGGTGATTTTGGAACAGATGGCTTGAAACTGCGTCAAAGAGTTATATTTCAGGTCTCTCTGATTTAGGAAGAATATTGTGAAACTCGAAAGGGTTCAGAAAAGATTTTAAAGAATATTGCCAGGTTGGAGGTTTTGACCTATAGGCAGAGTTTGAGCAGGCTGAAGCTATTTTCGCTGGAGCTTCGGAAGTTGAGGGATGACCTTAGAGAGATTTATAAAATCATGAGTGGCATGGATAGGGTGAATAGCCAAGGTCTTCACCCTGGGATAGGGGAGTACAAAACTAGAGGGGATAGGTTTAGGTGAGAGGGAAAAGATTTAAAAAGGACCTAAGGGGCAACTTTTTCATGTAGAGGGTGGTGCATGCACAGAATGAGCTGCCAGAGTAAGTAGTGGAGGCCCGTACAATTGCACCATTTAAAAGTCCTATGGATGGGTGTATGAATAGGAAGGGTTTAGAAGGATTTGGGGCAAATGCTAGCAAATGGGACTAGATTCATTTAGGATATCATGTCAACATGGACGAGTTGGACCAAACGGCCTGTTTCCATGCTGGCTAGCTCTATATGACTCTTTAAGCTGTGTGCTAAAGATGGACATAGAGCAAGAGAAATGGTGAGATTTAGGAAAGGAAACCACAATTTTCACAGCTTAGGCCTTGAGTAGAGGTCACAGCTGCTAATGGTAGAGCAATGGGCCCTGATACTATTCCAGTAATAGTACTAAAAATTTGTACTCCAGAAATAACTGATCTCCTAACCAATATGTTCCAGGACACTTCCAAATCTGGCAACAGTGGAAACTTGGCCAGGTATGTCCTGTCAATCATGTTGTCAGGTAGGAAGAAACAATTAGTGACTAGGGAACAGAGTTTATGGTGGAGACTGAAAAATTTCTGTTTGTCTACTAAAGGATGTCAAACTAATCATCTAATAATTTAGCAACATTGAAGAAATTGTGTGTGTGTGTGTGTGTGTGTGTGTGTGTGTGTTTGTGTGTGTGTGTGTGGGGTGGGAGGCGCTGGGGGGGGTGGTTGGGGAAGGAGGAAGAGGATGGGTGCTTGGGGGACTGCAGCAGCATTCAAATATGGAATTCTGGGAATAATCAGCCATATCTGGTAGGCAACAGGACATTTCAAGTGCTATAAATAGGAAAGGGAAGTTACAGGAGCGACTGTAGTTTGCAAGGAGGAAGAATTCAAGAGTTAAATTTTTGTGGAGAAGGCCGATGATGGCATATTTTAAGGAGATAGGGACAGTACCTGTAGTGACATCTAGGTAGATAAGAACTGTGGTCAACGGTTTAGTGGGAGTAGGATTGAGGCAGAACTGGAGGTGGGTCTCACGACCAAGATGAACTTAGAGACCATGAGGTGAAGTTGAAGTGAAATGAAGATGCAAGTTCAGGCCTAAGGCAGGGAGAACTTTGTATGAGGTTTGATCAGTAGGCAAGGGAGGGTAATGGCAAAAATACTGAACTGATGGTTTCAATGATAGTGAAAGAGGTCTACGGGTTCTGTATTTATCGTTGGAGGTGAGAATAGGGTAGAGACTTACAGCATCAAAAGGTTAGTCACTTTCTGCTACCTCAACTAAATGTCCATTATTTGCAAGCACACCTTGATGTAAATGTTTATCACTCCGTCTATTCCTTGCCAATCATTAGGGTCATTAATGTTAACTGGAGTCCTTTCACTGTGGTGCCCAGTTACAGGTACCTGTCTCAGCTCAAAATTAGAATCAAATTTTAGATAATGGAATTTATCTACTTACTGTGCCTTTGGAGGAGTTCAGAAAGAGAAACAAAAACTGATGGACTCAGGTTTCAAACTACAGTCCTGAAGCAATGGGAATAACTGGTCTCTGCTGCCCACTCCAGGTTATACATAATAATAGCAATTGATGATCACAAGCATGTTCGAAATTCTAAAGGCTGTGAATCAAAGCTCTAATAATGTTTGTGAGATTGACAAACATACAATGATTGGATTGAGAGAAAAAGTGGAGGAAATAAATAACCCTTTATGTAGCCAAGGTTAAAATGTGTAGAAAAGTTCTCTGTCCCTTATTTGAGAAGGATAGCAAGTTCATAGCGATTGTACAGAGCAGAAGTTACCAGGAATGAAACACATTAATTCTGACAAAATCTTTGAGAAATTTGTTCCTCTTCAGTGGAATGGATAAGTTTAAGATCAGTTCCAAATAACAAAAACAAAATCAGAAAATAGTACTACTTTGGTGATACACTAATATTTCAAATCATCAGCAAAAGACCCAAGGGACAGATTAAAACGATTTACTTTTGGCACACAGAATTCTTTATCAGCTTTTTGTTGACTGTTGTACAACTTGCCTTGGCAATTTTAAAAAGTAAAAAAAAGAAGACGTGGATTGGAATACTCTTTTGCAGCTCTGCCGTGTTTCAGATGCAGAAGTTGTAGGTTTGAAAGTCCAAGTGCAGAACACCCTGTTAATAGCATGGAACAGGTCTTTAGATACCCTGTAACACATCTGATCAGTCAGTTCATCCTCCATTTCCTTAAGACTTGTGCTGCTACTGCAGAACAACCAAGGCACAACAAAAAGAACAGGGGTATGTCAGCCTGCACTCGAGAAGTTAGCCACACCTTGAAGTTTCCTTGCTCCAGATTCTTCTTCGCTGCTCACCAAAGCAAGGAATAATTGTCACGTTATTTGGCCAGAAGTGCGCACATGCATTAAGCAAATGATAAACATTATGGCTTCAAAGTTCACCAGAGAAAGAGCACATTCTAGCATAAGTGTTGTGCTGAACTGAACTATGAACTGTTTACAGATTCTGCTAAAGATTAAAGGATCATGGGAGATCAAATAATTCTTGCAGTGGGAATGATGACCGCCTGTACCAAGGGCTTGTTTTGGTTGCTAATCCAGAGGAAAATCCTCAACCGAAGACATCATGGGTGGGGTGGTGTCAGGTTGCCTCCCAAGAAACAAAGTAGTGTCCTTTATGATTGAATGCATTATTTGAAAAAAGACACTTCCCTTCTTCTTTCAAAACCTAGATCGTGATTTGAGTTCGGGTCCCCAGGTGAGTCCTGTATGCAATAGTGTTCCCCCACCCCACCATGTACAATCTTTTGCAAGCCAGCAGATTGAGGATAGATAGAGGAGGCCTTCGTCTTTCTGTAGTTGTCATCCCTGTGGTGTGTGTAGATCACAGCTTAATTTTTAGCATTTCTGGGACATTCAAAATATGGCAATTGGATGGACTGTGGATTCAGTGCCTTTGTTTGTAGTGAGTATAATTTCTTATTGAAACTGCGGAAACAAAAGGCAGCAGATGGTCAAGTTGTAGGCAAGATAACTTTGACTTCAAAGGATCAGAGTTTACACCCATGTGTGAATTAAGGCTCCATACATCCTATATTACAACATTGACTATGATTCAAACATCTTTCATTATCTGCAAAATAAATTGAGCTGCCTGATGATTGTGCAAAGCACTATATTAATGTATGTCTTTTGATTTATGCCTTTAATGCATAGTGTTAAGTGACATCTGCCCTTTACACTGGTTCATTGATGCTGCTTGTTCCACTGAATATTGCCAGGACAGATACGGAGTCAAACTTACCCTCCACCATTTTACTAAGCACTCCTAGGCCAAGCATAGAGCAAGGTTAGATCAGGTTTCATGAGTAGTCACTGTTTTTTGAATACGTAACTATGAGTTTTGTAGATTGTGTTGCCTGCTTACTGCCGGAGATAAAAGGATCTCCTCTTCACTGGAGGAGAACCTGCAGAACCTGCAGCTGCGTGGGAATGATCCAGTTACGGCGGTCCATGTAGAAATCAATGTCAAAGTTTGATGGGGAATTATTTTTGGACAAGAGTTTAAATTAGAAAGCATAATTTCGAAAGTAATACTTTCTAAATTTTAACTTCAACCCTGTGAAAATTGGTGTCTGGAAAAATAGTTCTAGAGTTTCGATTTAGTGAAGTCCAAAACTAAGGTTTAAAGAAACAAATTGCATAATTATTAGGTGTGATGTGTCTCAGAAAGAATGGGACAAGTTTAGAATTCAGTAATGGAGAACTAAGAAAAACCGAACATGAGAGTGGACCAGCAGATTTTAAAAATCATAAAATATTCTCTAAGCATACCAATAGCAAGAGACTAGTGAAAATAAACAAAACTTGTATGGGACAGGCTGGAGGGCCTTTTTAAGTTTGACTTTGTATTTAGTGTTTCATGTAAATTTCTTTACTTCCTGCTTAGAATTTACGTCTTAAGCAGACAATTGGCTATTGAGTACATGTGAAGGGTTGGAAGCAGGTGGGGAGAAGAGAGGCAGGAACTTTCTGCTCAGGTTTTATTTCTTTGAAGGAATCAACCAACAATTAAAGATAGTAAGAATTGGTGATGCTGGAGTCAGAGATAACACAGTGTGGAGCTGGAGGAACACAGCAGGCCAGGAGGCATCAAGGGAGCAGGAAAATTGACGTTTTGGGTCAGAACCCTTCTTCAGAAGAACATCCATAACGTCAACTTTCCTACTCCTCTGATTCTGCCGGACCTGCTGTGTTCCTCTAGCTCCACACAGTGTTATCAACTGACAATTAGAAATTTGGTAAATTTATTGCCTGATCAAAGAGGGAAATTGTGATCTGACTGCAGACTTGGTGTTGCTGGATGAGCTCAATTTAGATGAGACTGTGACACCCATCATCTACAAAATTTAGTAACACAGCGGACAGCACAAACTATTTCCGATCCCACAGGAGTGAGTAAACGTGATTTTTTATGTAGTCCCACAGAATAAAATTAAAGCTGTAAGTTGCAATCAAGTGTACAAGGTGATATGTGACTAAGGTGATATGTGATTAAGGTCAAACTAGGAAGTTCCAACACAATACACAGGTAATGGGAATGATGGGATTAAAATCCCCAATTAATGCATAACCCAAGTTTGACCTCTATTCGCAGTTAAGATGGGATGGGAACAGACCTGTTAAATTTGCTGCAGCTGGAGGCAGAATAGAGTTCTGTGTTTTCCTCATTGTACATGAAATTGCCAAAACTGAATCTAATTTCATTTTCCTTTCTCATTTTCTGAATTAATCAGTGATGAAACAGTCCCCAAAGTTTGACCATTTAACCTATAGCTAATTAAGCCACATTCCTAACAATACTGGGATCAATGAGTAATACAATTAACTCCATCCAACACGGAGAATCTCTCAGTAACAGCAGAGGTGAACAGTTGTGCAAACTAATGCACATGACTGAATATTGTCTGCTGAACATTTGTCTTAACTTGTATAGAGACAGTTTGACAATTGTAACAATTACAGAGAAAACAAAAGAATGTCAAACCCTAAGCTGAACAAACCAGTCTGTCAGCATCATTGAGGCATTTCCAATGTGTGGGGTTTTCTGGACGTGGGGAGGGGTTCTGCCAAAAAGTCCAAATGCAGGCAATGGAGTATGAAGCAGCTGGATCTATGGCTGCGTGTTAAGAATAGCACTCAATTAAGTGGCCTCCAAGGGGCCTACTGTCTGATGAATGTTGGCTGCTTGAACCCAACAACTAATAGGAACTGCAGATGCTGAACAATTCGAGATAACAAAGTGTGCAGCTGGATGAACACAGCAGGCCAAGCAGCATCTTAGGAGCAGGAAAGCTGATGTTTCGGGCCTAGACACTTCATCAGAAATGGGGGAGGGGAAGATGGTTCTGAAATACATAGGGAGAGAGGGGGAGGCGGATCAAAGATGGAGAGAGGAGAAGATAGGTGGAGAGGAGACAGGCAAGTTAAAGAGGTGGGGATGGAGCCAGTAAAGGTGAATGTAGGTGGAGAGGTAGGGAGGGGATAGGTCAGTCTGGGTAGGACACACAGGTCAAGGGGGCGGGATGAGGTTAGTAGACCGGAAATGGGGGTGCAGCTTGAGGTGGGAGGAGGGGATAGGTGAGAGGAAGAACAGGCTAGAGAGGCGGGAACGAGCAGGGTTGGTTGTGGGATGCTGTAGGGGGAAGGGGAGATTTTGAAGCTTGTGAAATCCACACTGATACCATTGGGCTGCAGGGTTCCCAAGTGGAATATGAGTTGCTGTTCCTGCAACCTCCAGGTGGCATCATTGTGGCACTGCAGGAATCCCAGGATGGACATGTCGTCTGAGGAATGGGAGGGGGAGTGGAAATGGTTCACGACTGGGAGGTGCAGTTGTTTGTTGTGAACCGAGCGGAGATGTTCTGCAAAGTGGTCCCCAAGCCTCCGCTTGGTTTCCCCAATGTAGAGGAAGCCACACCGGGTACAGTGGATGCAGTATATCACGTTAGCAGATGTGCAGGTGAACATCTGTTTGATGTGGAAAGTCTTTTTGGTGCCTGGCATGGGGGTAAGGGAGGAGGGGTGGAGGCAGGTGTAGCACTTCCTGCGGTTGCAGGGAAATGTGGTGGGGCTGAAGGGGAGTGTGGAGCAGACAAGGGAGTCACAGAGACAGTGGTCCCTCCGGAAAGCAGATAAGGGTGGGGAGGGAAAAATGTCTTTGATGGTGGGGTCAGATTGCAGATGGCAAAAGTGTCTGAGGATGAAGCTTCGGATCTGGAGGTTGGTGGGGCAGTATGTGAGGACGAGGGGGAGTTCTCTTTTGGCAGTTATTGTGGGAACGGGGTGTGAGGAATGAGTTGCGGGAAATGTTGGAGACACCATCGAGAGCATTCTTGACCACTGCGGGGGGGAAGTTGCGGTCCTTGAAAAATGAGGACATCTGGGATGTACGGGAATGGAATGCCTCATCCTGGGAGCAGATGCAGCGGAGGTGAAGGAATTGGGGATAGCGGATGGCATTTTTGCAGGAGGGTGGGTGGGAGGAAGTGTATTCGAGGTAGCTGTGGGAGTCAGTGGGCTTAAAATGGATATCACTTTCTAGGTGGTTGCCTGACATGGAGACTGAGAGGTCCAGGTAGGTGAGAGGGGTTAGAGATAGTCCAGGTGAACTTAAGGTTGGGGTGGAAGGTGTTGGTAAAGTGGATGAACTGTTCGAGCTCCTCTGGGGAGCAAGAGGCAGCGCCGATACAGTCATCAATGTAACGGAGGAAGGGGTGGGGTTTGGGGCCAGTGTAGGTGCGGAAGAGGGACTGTTCCACATAACCTACAAAGAGGCAGGCATAGCTTGGGCCCATAGGGTACCCATGGCCACCCCCTTTGTCTGTCGGAAGTGGGAGGAATCGAAAGAGAAGTTGTTCAGTGTGAGGATGAGATCGGCCAAGCGAATGAGGGTGTCGGGGGAGGGGGATTGATTGGGCCTGCGGGACAGGAAGAAGCAAAGGGCCTTTAGGCCATCTGCAAGGAGAATGCAGGTGATTTTGGACTGGATGTTCATAGTAAAAACGAGGTGTCAGGGACCAAGGAATTGGAAGTTGTGGAGGAGGTGGAGGGCGTGGGTGGTGTCACAGACATAGGTAGGGAGTTCCTGGGCCAAGGGGGAGAAAAAGCTTCAGAATCTCCCGTCCCCCTACTGCATCCCAAAACCAGCCCAGCTCCTCCCCGCCTCCCTAACTTGTTCTTCCTCTCACCTATCCCCACCTCCCACCTCAAGCCGCACCCCCATTTCCTGCCTACTAACCTCATCCTGCCCCCTTGACCTGTCCATCCTCCCCGGACTGACCTATCCCGTCCCGACCTCCCCACCTACACTCACCTTTACTGGCTCCATCCCTGGCTCTTTAACTTGTCTGTCTCCTCTCCGCCTATCATCTCCTCTATCCATCTTCTATCCATCTCCCCCTCTCTCCCTATGTATTTCAGAACCCTCTTCCCCTCTCCCATTTCTGATGAAGGGTCTAGGCCCGAAACGTCAGCTTTCCCGCATCTAAGATGCTGCTTGGTCTGCTGTGTTCATCCAGCTCCACGCCTTGTGAACCCAAGAGCTGCTGGCTCAATCAGAGGGCTGGCAGCTCAACACTGCCACCTGGAGGTGGTGGCCACTTGTTCCTCTGATGCTGCTGGGCCTGCTGTCTTCATCCAGCTCTACACCTTGTTACCTCTAGAACTACCCACTACTCCTGGAGGAACAGTACATGTTTATAAACATACAGTAAGAGAATATGCTGAGAGGTCAGCGACTGGTTTAGTCGGGTAGGCCGGGTCGGGGTGGTGGCAGTCAATGAGGGAGGCCATTGGACAGTCACAATCAGAGACAATCCTCTGTAAACCAAAGAGAACTCAATAAAGGTGGAAGCCCCAAAAAGCAGGAAGCTCCAACAGTCTCACAATGTGACATAGGGCCTTCCCTGCTCTGTACAATAAAATGCTAGCTGTGGCAGGGAGCGATCCTTAATTAGCAAATAAAGTGACGTGACTTAATCTTGACTAGCATGCTACCTACCACCTTCTCTGCCACTGGAAAAATTGCATGGTGCAGCAAATTGCTGGGCATGTTAGCCTCGACACTCAACCACACTCCCAGTCTTCCTGCCTCTGAGTCTGTTCCTAAAAGCCTTGTTAAATTTAAACATTTTATTGCCTAGAATTCTGATATTCCCATTTCCTTGGTGCATGTTGCATTACTAAGCTACCGACATGCTCCTCACAATGGTATTCCAACACTAAAATGGAGAGGTGACGGTCAACTTGTAATATTGTTGGCTGTTGAGCCAGAGACCTAGGTAATGTTCTGAAGACTTGGGTTTGAATCCTGCCACAATGGATGTTGCAATCTGAATCCAATTTTTTTTAAAAAGTTTGGAATTTACAGTATAATAATGACCATGAATCTGTTACCGATTGTTGAAGGAAACCATCTGGTTCGCTGATGTCCTTTAGGGAAGGAAACAGCCATTCTTACCAGTTCCAGCCTACATGTGACTCCAGACCCACAGTAATGTGAAACTTAACTGATCACTGGGCAATCAGGGATGAGTGACAAATTGTGGTCTAGCCAGAGGCACCCTCATCCCACGAATGAATTAAAAAAAACTTGCATTAAAATCTAACAGTCTATTAGTCTTCCTGATTATTGTTTTGACTTATGCATTTGTTTATAGAGTCATAGAGATATACAGCATGGAAACAGACCCTTCGGTCCAACTCATCCATACTGACCAGATAACCTAAATTCGTCTAGTCCCATTTGCCAACATTTGGCCCATATACCTCTAAACTCTATTCTTATACCCAATCAGATGCCTTTTAAGTGTTGTAATTGTACCAGCCTCCACCAGTTCCTCTGGCAGATCATGCCATAAATGCACCACGCTTTGCATGAGAAAGATACTCCTCAGATCCCTTTTAAATCTTTCTCCTCTCACCTTAAACCTATGCTCTAGTTTTGGACTCCCCCACCCTGGGCTATTCACCAATGCCATGCCCCTCATGATTTTATATACTTCTGTAAGCTCACCCCTCAGCCTCCAATGCACAGGAAATATAGCCCCAGCTGCATCATGACATCTGAACTCCTAAACTCAATGCGCTAACCAATAAAGTCAAGCATACAAAATGCCTTCTTTACTATCCTTTCTACCTGTAACTCCATTTTCATGGAAGTGTGAGCCCAAACCCAAGATCTCTTTGTTCAGCAACACTCTCCAGGACCCTACCATTATTAGTGCCAGTCGTGGTTCACTCTTGCTTATTTGCTTGAGTTTCACACAGAAACCTGAGCAGAAAATAGAAGCTGACACTCTAATGAATATTCAGAAGATGTTGCCGTTCTCCTCACTCTCTGTGCAGCAGTTCCCAATAAATTTACCAAGCTGTTGATTTATTTATTTGATTTATTTATTTATTGTCATGTGTATCTTGTTGCAAAATACAGTGAAAAGTATTGTATTGTGTCACCACTTTCTGGCGCCATTTTAAAACTCTGTAAATAAGCCAAAATAAAGAATATAAAGGCAGAAAAATGAAGAAATAAAGAAAGTGTCCAACTTTATCGTCCTCTTTATTTAGTGCTCCGGTATAGGCCATGGGCCTGGTGGCCAGGCACAAGACCCCTTCACCATGGTGCTGCCACTGGAATGAAAGCTGCCACTCTTCAGCATCACCTTGCCTCCACCAATGTCCTTGCGTCCATGGATCCCAACAATGTAGACACAATTGATGCCACCGGGTGCCACACTGGCTCAAACTCGGCTCCACTGCTATATGAGTCTGCTTCAGGCCCACCTCACTGATGCAGCCATTGCAGATAACACTGGGTCTCTTACTGGGCCCAAATCCGCCTCTGCCATCTCCACGAATCTGCGCTAGATGCAGACGCTGCCGGGAACCTAAACTCGCCGCTTCCACAGCAGCCATGGGTCAGCGTTAGGGCAGCGTCAATGATGCTGAAGCCATCTGGAATACATACTCATCTTTGACACCAATGCCACAAATCTGTGCTGCTGGGCCCAGTCTACTCAGCTATGGGGCCACTCAAGTCTGTGCTGCTGGGTCCACTCGTCACTGCCAATGCCATCACCCTGACCAAGCTCTTCACCAACAGGTTTGTAAAATACAATAAAAGAGAAAAGAAAGAGAAGAAAAGAAAAAAAAGAGAAGAAAAGTGGACAGAGCAGAGCAGTCCTGGGCTCAGAAGCAAAAACAAAGTGCTGGAAAAGCTCAGCAGATATGAGACCATCTGTGAAGGTAAAACAGAGTTATGTTTTGGGTCCGGTAACCCTTCCTCTGAACATGGGCTCAGGAGGCCTACTCCACCACCATCTTACCGGAAGCGATGTCACATTGTCTTCATTTCCATACTTTCCCCATTTCATTTTAATCTCTTCATTTTCATATTTCTTAAATAGGGAGACAGGGGGAGGCTCACCTTTACTCGCTCCATCCCCACCTCTTTGACCTATCTGTCTCCTCTCCACCAATCTTCTCCTATATCCATCTTCTTTCCACCTCCCCCGTCTCCCTATTTATTTCAGAACCCCGTTTCCCTCCCCCATTTCTGAAATGGCAGCCTTCCTGCTCCTCTGATGTTGCTTGGCCTGCTGTGTTCATCCAGCTCTACACCGCGTTATCTCTGGCCCAATTTGCCGTCTTGTTTGCCAGATTTTGTATTATCTCAAAGGCAGGTCTAACCATTCCCTGTCATTTTCCTAGCATTGAATGTTGAACAGCCTTATCAACTTGCATTTCCTCGTATGGCACTACAGATGGGAAAGATAAAGATGGATGATTGGCATCACTTAGCAAAGTAACCCAGTGAAAATCAATCAGTGAAGATCCCATGGCACTTTTTGAAGAAGATCAAGATGCTTCCCCAAGTAGATGAGTTAACATTTTACCTCTAACTACCATGACTAATAAAAAGGCAAAACAACTAGTCATTCACTTCATCAATTACTTGAGATCTTGTTATGTGAAAATTGGCTTCAGCGTATGATTAGATCCTAAGAATATTGGAACAGAAGTAAGTCTTTGACCTCTAGAGCCTGTTCTAGATAATGGCTGAATCTACATTAACGTCAATTACCAGTACAATCACCATATTCTTTGTTCTCATTAATACCCACAAATACATTGATCTCTCACAGGAACATACTCGGTAGTAGATTCACCAACTTTAGGTACATTTAAGTCGTCATTGGATAAGCATATGGACGTACATGGAATAGTGTAGGTTAGATGGGCTTCGGATCGGTATTACAGGTCGGCACAACATCGAGGGCCAAAGGACCTGTACTGTGCTGTAATGTTCTATGTTCTATGTTCAACGACCAAGCTTCCGCAGCCCTCAAGATTACAGAATTTCAAAAATTCACAGATACAAACCTTGGAGAACAAATTGCTTGAGTCATGTCTTGTGGGTAAAATGGAACAATTTTCCTTTTACATTCATTGGAAGTCTCTGAGCACATACAAATTTATGAATGAATAATTACTGTTGTTACATAAGTAAACATACCAGTCAATTCATATGCAGTTAGATCATGGGAATAAATGTCGAGATAATCTGTTTTGACAGTACTAGTTGGGCAATCAATATTACCTGAGACTCTGGGAGAAACACTGGCTCCTTTCAGAAATGACATGGGAAGTCTTTCCATCCTTCAGAATAGGCATCGAGGACTTGGTCTATCATTTTATTTGATACCGAGCATCCAGCAATGTTGAACTATATCACGTGTGTGCTTGAGCTCAAAGTGGAACTTAAATTTAATAACGCCTGGTTGCAAAATAAAATTGCGTTCAGTCACTGAGCAAAGTAACACAAGACAATCTCTCGTTTAGAATGTGTTCATCGACTCACAACAGAAAACAATATTAAGCACATCATAAATTCTCACTTTGAGGGACTGACGAGGATGACAACAATAAAAACTGAAAACAAAAGGGCAATTCTTCCCTAATCCCCCAATGCCTCCCCTTAACCCCCACCCTCGCCACATCCATTCCTGGTCTATTGTTAACAACAAAAGTCACAAGTACAATGGAAGAGATAAAACAAGCAGTCATCACTCCACCTACACTCTCTCCACCTATCTTCTTTACTCTCCATCTTCGGTCCGCCTCCCCCTCTCTCCCTATTTATTCCAGTTCCCTCTCCCCATCCCCCTCTCTGATGAAGGGTCTAGGCCCGAAACGTCAGCTTTTGTGCTCCTGAGATGCTGCTTGGCCTGCTGTGTTCATCCAGCCTCACATTTTATTATCTTGGAAGTCATCAGCAAGTAAAAGGTTGGAAAAACTTCTGACTTGAACTTTCAATGAACTTCTCATATGTTTGGACAAAAATTGATGAAAATCTGCTTTGTCCAATCTAATTGAAAGCTGGATGACTCCACTTAAATTGCATGGAGCTCAGATTTCTCGTGATCAATCTCTAACACTTTCTTTGGAATAAAACATACAGTTTGCTACTGTCCCAGTCAACAGAGATCAGATTACACCAAGCGTAAGATAATTGGATATGACAATTAGGACTGTTTGATGCCACCCTCATGAGGGGTTTGGTGGCAGTGAGCATGGTAACTGGAGACCTCGCCACTTTTCCACCTCTGCATTGATCATGTCCAGGGTGGGACTGCTTCCCCCGCATTAACTGAGACCCTGAAATGAGCACGAAGGGCCTAAACCCAACACTGCTACTAGCATTTGATCAGCAGAGAAGACCAACCTAGTGACCGAGACACAACTGGTCTTGTATAGTTCCAGATTGGACACTATGTTAATTTCCCAGTATTCCTGATTTATTGCTGCTTCTTCTCTCTGGGGCATGGATGGTGGACTTGCCGTGTATGAAACCCCAAAAGTAGACTGTTTTTCATTTGCTTGCAGCGTTTCAGTGGTAACTCAATATGGGCACTCATTACTAGACTAATGGACCCCTGGCAACAGGAAGAGCGAGCCTGCCCTCAGCCAACCCCGTGGCCTTTCCACCAATGTCCCTACTCCTCAGCTCACCATCACCATCACTCAGCTGTGGCCTGGGCCTCTTGGATAATCCTGGAATTCAGGCAGGTGTAATAATTGGCAGCAGGCACAGTGCCCCCAGTTGGCACTGCAGGATGATGCCTCATTGCAGACCTCCACTGAATACACCTAACAATTCCATGTGAGATAAAACATCATGAACATCCCTTCAACCTCTTCCTTGCTCCCACTAAGTTTTCCTTCTCCTCCTCCATGGACTTTTTGTATGTGGTTGCCCAACTGCTGGGAGGATGCTTTATCGCACCCTTCAAAATTCAGCTTGTCCACACACGTGTAATTAAACGAAAATGGGAGGGTGCTGCTCGCTCTTAAGTTTGAATAATTTTAACTGTTTCAGTCTTGAAAATGATGCTGGGATTTTTGGAATGGGTATTTTATGACCAATAATGTTTCCAATGTTGTGTGACTCTGGAATACAATTCTGGAATATTTTGATCAATCTTGCAAATACATTGGAGGATCGAGCATGAATAAAGGCATTTGGTTCAATTAGTCGGAGTCTAACTGGTCAAACCTTTGGAACATGTGTTCACCTCCAAAAACAGTGAAAGAAAATCAACAATAGAGCTGAAATTGTTTTGTTGACATTTAGTCTTTTTACTTGCAACCATCCAATCATAATATTTTAGAAATAAATCTTACATTCGAATTGTTATATAGGTGAAACATGTGGCGTAATGCATTATATTGTATGTGGATTGGTCATTGGTTGATTCTAACCATGTATCATCATAGAAAAGGGGGAGAGATCATAGATAATGGGAACTGCAGATGCTGGAGAATCCGAGATAACAAAACGTTGAGCTGGATGAACACAGCAGGCCAAGCAGCATCTAAGGAGCACAAAAGCTGATGTTTCGGGCCTAGATCCTTCATCATAAAAGGGGGATGGGGAGAGGGTACTGAAATAAATAGGGAGAGTGGGGGAGGCAGACCAAAGATGGATAGAGGAGAAGATAGGTGGAGAGGAGAGTATGGGTGGGGGGGTGGGGAGGTCAGTCTGGGGAGGACGGACAAGTTAAGGGGGCGGGACGAGGTTAGTAGGTTAGGAAATGGAGGGGCAGGCTTGAGGTGGGAGGAGGGGATAGGTGAGAGGAAGAACAGGTTAGGCAGGCGGGGACGAGCTGGGCTGGTTTTGGGATGCAGTGGGGGGAGGAGAGATTTTCAAACTCGTGAAATCCACATTGATACCATTGGGCTGCAGGGTGCCCAAGCAGAATATAAGTTGCTGTTCCTGCAACCTTCGGGTGGCATCATTATGGCACTGCAGGAGGCCCAGGATCGACATGTCGTCTAAGGAATGGGAGGGGGAGATAAAATGGTTCACGACTGGGAGGTGCAGTTGTTTATTGCAAACCGAGCGTAGATGTTCTGCAAAATGGACCCCAAACCTCCACTTGGCTTCCCCAATATAGAGGAAGCCACAACGGGTACAGTGGATACAGTATACCACATTGGCGGGTGTGCAGGTGAATATCTGTTTGATGTGGAAAGTCATCTTGGGGCCTGGGATGGGGGTGAGGGAGGAGGTGTGGGAGCAAGTGTAGCACTTCCTGAAGTTGCAGGGGAAAGTGCCGGGTGTGGTGGGGTTGGAGGGAGGTGTGGAGCAGACAAGGGAGTCCCGGAAAGAGTGGTCTCTCTGGAAGGCAGACAAGGGTGGGGATGGAAAAATGTCTATGGTGGTGGGGTCGGATTGTAGATGGCGGAAGTGTCGGAGGATGATGCGTTGTATCCGGAAGTTGGTGGGGTGGTATGTGAGGACTAGGGGGATCCTCTTTTGGCGGTTATTGTGGGAGCGGGGTGTGAGGGATGAATTGCGGGAAATGTGGGAGACACGGTCGAGGGTGTTCTCAACAACGTCCGGGGGAATGTTGCGATCTTTGAAGAACGAGGGCATCTGGGATGTACGGGAGTGGAATGCCTCATCCAGGGAGCAGATGCAGCGGAGGCGAAGGAATTGGGAATAGGGGATAGAATTTTTGCAGAAAGGTGGGTGGGAGGAGGTGTATTCTAGGTAGCTGTGGGAGTTGGTGGGCTTGAAACCAACTTCCGGATACAACATATCATCCTCCGACACTTCCGCCATCTACATCCCAACCCCACCACCAAAGACATTTTTCCATCCCCACCCTTGTCTGCCTTCCAGAGAGACCACTCTCTCCGGGACTCCGTTGTCTGCTATTTGCGACCAAGAGGGTGGGTGTCACAATTTTATACTGAGAATTGGGAAGGTGAGGATAACATAAGAAATAATGTCTGAGACTAATTGAAAAACCTGTTTTTTTAAATCATCTACCTGTAATTTATTTTATAAATATTTTAAAAGATATGTTTTGGTCTTTCTTGTGATTTTGCGACTTCATGGTGAATAATCAAAACCAGACAGCTCCAAATTGTTAATGAAAAACCATCCATGGAAATAAAATCCAATGTGTTATAATGAGGCGAGATAGGGTGAATTATCTGTCCTTTGTTTTTAGCCTCCTGGCACCTCCCCCTTGGTTGGCTACAACAAAGATTTGATTTCTTTTTTAGCATGCATCTTGATCACACTTCATTTCAAACAAAGTTCACCAGTTTAAATTAAAGAGCCAATTATAAGTTTTCCTTGTGAGAAAGAAAATGAAATTTTATTACTTGCTCATGCAAGACTAACAAAAATAAGAAATATAATAGTAAATCAAACACAGCACAAACAGAGGTACAAAGTTTAAAAATTGGAGAGTATCTAGTACAAACATGAAGACAAATGAATATGTAGTTTCAAAAATCTTTAGACTCCAAGAAGTGTTAGATTTAACCTGAGACCATGGTTGTTTAATTGAGTTCTTGTATCTACAACCTGTTCCTTCAGGTAGAAGATATAGAAGTCTGAACACATACACAAGCAGGTTCAAGAACAGCTTCTTCATAAATGTTATCAGACTGCTGAATGAACTCTAGCCTCAAATAATGTAACATGCAATGTAACCTGTATGCCTCTATGTCTTTTTGATTTGTACATCCTTTGCTGGCTCTGATCTACCTATACTGCTCATAAGCAAAGCTTTTCACATGTGACAATAAAATTAATCAATCAATCGAGAATCAAATCAATCAATTTTGTTAGTCAGTCATATAAACAAATTAGATGAGAATATAAAAGGCATGGTTAGTAAGTTGGCAGAGGACACCAAAACTGATGGTATAGTGGGCAGTGAAGAAAGTTATCTAAGACTGAAAAGAGATCTTGATCAATTGGCTCGACGGGTTGAAGAGTAGCAGATGGAGTTTAAATGTAAATGTATTGTGTTTTGATTAAACAAACAAGGGCAAGACGACCATCAAAAGTAGGGCCTTGGGTAGTGTTGCAGAACAGAAAGATCTAGGGGAGCAAGTACATAATTCTTAGAAGTTTGCATGTAGGCAGGATGGTTAAAAAGGCTTTTGGCTCGCTTATGTTCATTGCTTAGACTTTTGAGCATAGACGTTGGGAAATCACGTTGAGTTTGTCCAGAACGTTGGTGAGGCCTCTTCTGGAGTACTGCATCCATTTGTGGGGGCCTTGTTATAGGAAGGGTGTCAACAGGCTGGAGAGGGTCCAGACAAGATTTACAAGACGTTGCTGGGAGTGGAAGGTGTGAGCTATAGGACAGGCTATATCGGCTCGGGCTTTTTTCACTGGAGTGTGGGAGATTGAGGGGTGTTTACTGAGGTTTTTAAAATCATGAAAGGTACGGATTAGATGGATGGCAGCTCTTTTTCACCTAGGGTAAGGGATTTCAGGACTAGGAGTTTTTAAGGTGACACAGAAATTTTTAAAAAAATGAAGGGCAAAATCATGGATGCAGGGATAGTTTTAGCATTTCAAAGACATTGAATAAGTACATGAATAAGAAAAGTTTGAAGGGATATAGGCCAAGCTCAGGCAGGTGGGCCCAGTCTAGTTTGGAATTATGGATGACGTGGACTGATTGGATTGAAATCTCTGTTTCTGTTCTGTATGACTCTGGTAGTAAACCTTGCTGATGTCTTTGGCTTGCCACTGGGCTGAGAAGCTGAGAGGAAATAAAAAGAGAAGAGGCCAACTTTTTCAAGGAGCAGTAATCTCTTGCACCAGATCATTTTACTCAGACTTTATTTTATGGTAGAATTTCTGACATGAGATACCAGTCAGGACTTCTTCAGTAATATGGAGCCATCTTCCAACCTCACAGTGTCAGGGGAAGGCAAGTCTTTTTTCAGCTGTCAGTGCCATATTCTGAAATGTAAAAATCCAGAATCACAGACAGCCAGTTTGACACTGCTGGCTAAAGGAAAGTACGTAAGGTATGTGTGGCCTTAGGGCGTCAGAGGGTAAGGTGCCAGCTTTTTAGGGAACAGGACACCAGGTGGAGAGGGTGCCAAATAGTACGAGGTAGCATGCCAGGACGGTAGGGGATAGGGTGTCAACAAGTAACAAATAAACAGATGGATAGGCTATCACACAAGTAGGGTGCTCAGGCGCAAATAAGTGACAAATAAGGTGGTTTAGGATGGGTGGGTAAAACTGGATATTGTGGTGTTGGAAAGACATCAAGTCCTGGGGTGGGTAGTGTTGTCGGGTTCTGGTGTAAGAAATGGTGTTGGGTCAGGATCTGGGGTGGGAGTGGTAAAGGATCAGGGAGATGTGTTGTTGGAACGTGCAAGGTGAGTTGGGGGGGGATGGGTAGTCAGTTAAAAAGCTAACTTAGAAGTTAGACGAAGTCTAACAGTGGCTTTTTCTGGAGCAGGGTCTCGTCAGTGCCTGGTTATCTCTGTAGCCACAAGAGATCATCCAATGTGTTTTCAGTTGCCTTTTCCCTGCTTTGAACATTAATAGTTTGAGGTTGTGTCTTTAGGTTTGACTTTCCATGGGTCACTCCATTGCCAAACAATGCTTCATTTACATCAGCGGCCATTTTTGGCAGTATGACCCCTCTTCTGAAGACACAATTACAAGGAAACTGCCCATCATACTTTGGGGTTCTGAGCCATGTTCATTGCTGAAGAGGTATAATCAGTTTAAGTTAGATAAAGTTTAACTTTTCAGTCATTTTCTAAAAACAAATAGGAACCACTTGTTGTGCAAAGGCAGCACACAGAGTGTAGGAGTTATACTATCAGTCAGACAAAAACAGCCCTGAGTGAAATATAAACAATGCCTGTGAAATCTGTGAGAAAATGGTAGATGATACAATATTATAAAAACAAAGAACTGCAGATGCTGGAAATCTGAAACATGAACAGAAAATGTTGGAGAAACGCAGGGCCAGTTTGAGTCTAGTGACCCTTCGTCAGATAGTGTAAGATATATGTGTTGTAATGGTTTGTATAAAGTTTAGAGGTGTAAATGGTTCTCTTTATGTATATGTGAAAATCAACAATCTTTGACCTGATTTCCTGTGAACTCTTATTGCTTTGGCAAGCTGTCCAATAAGAATGACAAACACATCATCAAGCTAAAGCCAGTAAGAGTCAGAAGTACACTCACACCACAAGAAGATCTAGAACAACAACTTACATTCATATAGTGCTTTTAGATTTTAAAACAAACCAAACTGCTTTATAAAGGCATTGTCATCAAAAATTGATGCCAAGCCACATATATGTTGGCCAAAAGCTTCTTCAAAGCAGTAAATTTTATGGTACATCTTAAAGAGAGAAGGAATGGTAACAAGGTTGAGAGATATAGGATGAGTGCAGCCCCAACAACACTCAAGAAGCTTGACTCCATCCAGGAAAAACGAGCCCGTTTGATTGGCACTACACCCACAAGCATTCACTCCCTCCACCACCGACACCCTGCAGCAGCAGTGAATACTATTTACAACATGCACTGCAGAAATTCACCAAAGATCATCAGACAGCACCTTCCAAACCCACCACCACTTCCATCTAGAGGGACAAGGGTATCAGATATATGAGAACACCACCACCTCAAAGTTCCTCTCCAAGCAACTCACCATCCTGACGTGGAAGTGTGTTGCTGTTCCTTCACTGTCGCTGGTTCAACATCCTGGAATTCCCTCCCTGATAGCATTGTGGGTCAACCCGCAGAAGGAGGACCGCAGCGATTCAAGAAGGCAGCTCATCACCACCTTCTCAAGGGCAACTACTGATGGGCAAGAAATGCTGCCAGCCAGCAATGCTCACATCCCACAAATAAATAGGAAAAAAAGGTAGTGTGGGAATTCCAGAGCTTAGGGTCCAGTGCTGGTGTGATAAAAAATGGGGATGTGGAAGTAGCCATAATCGGAGGAACAGAGAGATATTGGAGAAGTGAAGAACTTGAGGGGAAATATTGAGAGAGATAGGGTTAAAGTCATTGAATAATTGAAAACAATGGCAAAAATCTAAAATTTCTAAGGCTGCAAGGACAGAAATCCATGTAGGTCAACTAGCACAGAGCTGATAGATGAACAGTACTTTGTGCCATTTAGAATATGGGAGCCACTGTTTTGAATGACCATTCTACTTTGGTTGCATAAGACCTATCTGTAACATCAAGTGGTAGGACAAGATCGCTGACACTCAAATTTCTTTGCAAGGTACATGTTCACCAGAAAGCAGCTTTGCTGAAACAACTATGCAGTACACACGGAATTGTCCTGTGGTATTCTTCAGCCAGCTGGGCACAGAAACCCACACCACAGGACATTCCAAACCTAGACGCAAAGACATCCTTGAAGTCAATCTAAGACCCTGTACCTTGGATAACCCAGTTTCCTCCCCAGGAGGAGAAACAACCCCAGATCTTTACACCATCAAGCAATAAAGAAGAGCCATAAAAACATTTTTTCTTCCAAACTAGAACCTCAATCCAATGTCCCTTCAAATAGTAACAAGCCTACATTCTGGAAATCACCCATACTCTGGGATTCATTCCAGCACTGACAGGTCAACACACAGCTTAGGACAAAGGAACATTGAAATATTTCCTTTAGCTCCCCCCGAGCGGTGTTGTCTTAATACTGCTCACAGCCATAAATGACAACAAACTCTATGTTTAACTAACTCACCCACATTAAAGCAAGATTTTGCAGAAGCTGGAAAACTGAGAAGAACACAGAAAATGCTGTAGAAACTCAAAAAAATTGTCTTTTGATGTGTTATGTCAGTTCCAAGATTTCCAGTTTTCTGGCCCTAGCCACCTCCTTTCCTCTATGGATGAGAAATTCTTCTACACATCCATTCCCCCATCAGGATTAGCTGTGAGGTCTCTGCTTCTACCTTGAAAAGAGATCTGCATTGCCTCCATTACTGCCACCCTCCATCGCTTGGCTGGGCTTGTTCTCACTTAATTTCTCCTTCAACTCATCTCATTTTCTCCAAGTCAAACATGTGGCCATGGACCCCTGCATGGGTCCCTGGCGAGCCTGTCTCTTTGTGGGGTATGTGGAACACTCCTTGTTCCAGCCCTACTCAGGCTTCCACCCACAAGTCTTTCTCTGGTACATTAATAGTATCTTCCTGCTATTGCCTGGAATTTGAAAAAAATGTCTTGCTTCCAATTGCCATCTTTCTCACACCTCCACCTGCATCTGACTCTTTCCTTCCCTCACTTGACTTCAGTGTTTTCATTTCTGTGGATGAGCTGTCCCCCAGGTATCCACTACAACCCATTGATTCTCAGTGAAGGTTATCTAAGATTGCAAAGAGGTCTTGATCAATTGGGTCAATGGGCTGAGGAATGGCAGATGGAGTTTATCTTAGATAAATGTGAGGTATTGCATTTTGTTAAAACAAAAAGGGCGGGACTTACAAAACTAATGGGAAAGCCTTGGGCTGTGTTGTCCAGCAGAGACTTAGGGGTTCAGGTACATAATTCTTTGAAATTTGCTTCACAGGTAGACAGGGTGGTTAGGAAGGCATTTGCGTGCTTGCCTTCATGGCTCAGACCATTGAGTGTAGGAGTTGGGAATGGTATGTTGAGGTTGTGCAGGACATTGCTGAGGACTCGTCTGGAATACTTTGTGCAATTGTGGCCACCCTGTTACAGGAAGGACATTATTAAACTGGAGGGTTCAGAAAAGATTTACCAGGATGTTGCCAAGGATAGAAGGTTTCAGTTGTAGGAATAAGCCAGGTTAGGCTGGAACTTTTTTCACTGCAGCACAGGAAGTTTGGGGGTTGGGGGTGACATTCGCCTCTAATTGAGTTGTGGGTCTGAAGTATAGCCCGCGGGCTCCGCCTAGTGAGGGATCGCTGCGTTGCGTGTTTGGATTGGGGGGGGCCGGGCGCTCCTCCTAGCGGTGGCTGGCTGCGTTGCAAGTCGGGGTGGAGTGTCAGGTCGCCGGTTTGTGAGACGTCAAAGGCTCCGCGGGCTCCCCGTAGCGGCGAATCACTGGGTTGCCAGACAGCGGGTGGGCCCACGGGTTCCCCCTAGTGGCGGATCGCTCGGTTGCATCAGAGATAATGGGAACTGCAGATGCTGGAGAATCCAAGATAACAAAGTGTGGAGCTGGATGAACACAGCAGGCCAAGCAGCATCTCAGGAGCACAAAAGCTGACGTTTCGTGCCTAGACCCTTCATCAGAAAAGGGGGATGGGGAGAGGGTTCTGGAATAAATAGGGAGAGAGGGGGAGGCGGACCGAAGATGGAGAGAAAAGAAGATAGGTGGAGAGAGTATAGGTGGGGAGGTAGAGAGGGGATAGGTCAGTCCAGGGAAGATGGACAGGTCAAGGAGGTGGGATGAGGTTAGTAGGTAGGAGATGGAGGTGCAGCTTTAGGTGGGAGGAAGGGATGGGTGAGAGAACCCACTGCATCCCAAAACCAGCCCAACCCGTGCTTCCTCTCACCCATCCCTTCCTCCCACCACAAGCCGCACCCCCATCTACCTACTAACCTCATCCCACCTCCTTGACCTGTCCATCTTCCCTGGACTGACCTATCCCCTCCCTACCTCCCCACCTATACTCTCTCCACCTATCTTCTTTACTCTCCATCTTCGGTCCGCCTCCCCCCTCTCCCTATTTATTCCAGTTCCCTCTCCCCATCCCCCTCTCTGATGAAGGGTCTAGGCCCGAAACGTCAGCTTTTGTGCTCCTGAGATGCTGCTTGGCCTGCTCGGGTGCGTGCCAGGTTTTTTTTGGGGTGGGGGCGCTGGTTCCCCCTAGCGGCGGATCGCTGGTTCCCCCTAGCGGCGGATCGCTGGGTTGCGAGTCAGGCGGGTGGGCCCGCGGTCGCCCCCTAGCGGCCCTATTTGTGCCGGTGAATGGGCAGTTGCGCATGCGCCGAGGTGACAGCCGGTTGTGGACGAGGTTGGGAGCAGGAGCAGAGAGGCGGAGACCCCGGAGTCATCATGGCGGTGAGGCGGAGGGGGAAGTTGTGGGGGTGTGTGGGCTCGAAGCCCGGGGTGGGGTCCACGCAAACACCGCGCTTGTCACGGGGACCCGCGCTCTGGATCAGTACGGCCTGAGCGATTGTTTGTATTTCCTAGCGGTTGGACCATCCTTCCCCCCCCGGAGCTGGGGCCTTTCCCTCGCCCGTCCGCCTGGGCTATGAGTACAGCTGGCTGTTCGGCTACAGGAGGCGTATTACACCCTTGCCGAGTCCCCGGTCTAGCTGCTCCCGCGAAATGGCGCAGCAGAAAGTGTTTGCATTCCCAGAGATGTTTCGAGGCTAATTTTTTTTTAGGGCACAACCTTTTTGCAAGGCTGATGACAACAAATGGTCTGGGGTTTTGTGGGGAGGGGTGGGGGGAGAACTTGATACACATTTTCTGTCGAATGCATTGAGACCAGTTTGGATTTTGTCTCAGAGAGGGTAGGAGAGGTGAATCACAGGGTTGTAAGTTACTCTCCAAAAACTGAATGCAAAATCTGGGCCGGTACTTCGGTGCAGTACTGAGGGAGCGCTGCACTGGAGGATGGGCATTCCTGATTTCAGACAAAGAGTTACATCAAAGTCCCACCTCTGGCAAGAATGTGCAAGGTCTCATGGCACTATTTGAAAATGTTTCTCTCTACGCAATTCAGTCGATAAGCTCAAGAACAGAAGTTGCTGGAAAAGACTCAACAGGTCTAGCAGCACCTGTGCAAACAAAGTTTAACTTTTGGGTCCAATGACCCTTCTTCAGACCTTCGGTGTTTAGTAGAAGAGTTACTGAACTTGAACGTTTAACTCTGCTTTCTATGTCCAGATGCTACTAGACTTACTGAGTTTCTCCAGCAACTTCTGTTTTTTTTTTCAAAATTTCCAGGATCAGTTTTTTTTGGTATCTTTGATTCAGTAGGTACGGTGGTCAGTTCTGATGAAGTCTCAGGGGATTCAAATGTTCACTTTAGTGGCATGGGATCCTTTGTATGAGGCAAATGAGCTCAGAGCATGGATTGGCTGTGGGGACTGGGATATTATAGTCATAACAGAAACATGGCTAAGAGAAAGGCAGGATCGGCAGCTCAATGTTCCAGGATACAGAAGCTGCAGAGTGATAGAAGTACAAGTGAGGAGGGGGAGTTGCCCGTTTGATACGGGAGGACATAACAACAGAGCTTAGAGAACATATTCTTAAGGGGGTCATTAGATGATACCAAATGGTTTGAATTTAGAAACAAGAAGGGGATGCTCACTTTGTGACTTGTTATAGACCCCCAAATAGACAGCGGATACTAAAGGAGCAGATGTGTAGAGAGATTGCAGATGCACGTAGGAATAATAGAGTAGTACCGATTGGAGACTTTATTTTCTCCTGTATTGACCCAGAAGGTAAAAAGCCTGGATGAGGTGAAATTTGACAGATGTGAACAAGAAAGTTTCCTAAGTGAATATTTAGAGGGCCCTACTCGGGAGGGTGCAACACAGGAAATCCTCTTAGAAAACAAGGTCAGGCAAGTGACTGAAGTGTCAATCAGAGAGCACTTTAGGTCCATTGACCATAACTCTCATACTTATGGGAAAAGATAGAACAGGTCCGCAGGTTAAGGTGCTGAACTGCAGCAGGGCCAGTTTTGGAGCTATTAGGCAGGATCTATCAGAGGTCGATTGGGTGAGTCTGTTTGAAGGAAAAGGAACCACTACCAAATGGTAGACCTGGATGAACACAGCAGGCCAAGTAGTATCTTAGGAGCAGAAAAGCTGACATTTCGGGCCTAGATCCGTCATCAGAAAGGAGGCGGAGGAGGGGGAGGCGGATCAAAAATGGGTAGAGGAGAAGATTGGTGGAGAGGAAACAGACAAGTTAAAGAGGCAGGGATGGAGCCAGTAGAGGTGAGTGTAGGTGGGGAGGTAGGGAGGGGATAGGTCAGTCCGGGGAGGATGGACAGGTTGAGGTTAGTAGGTAGGAAATGGGGGTGTGGCTTGAGGTAGGAGGAGGGGATAGGTGAGAGGAACAGGTTAGGCAGGCGGGCACGAGCTGTGCTGGCTTTGGGATGAGTAGGGTGGGGGAGATTTTGAAGCTTGTGAAATCCACATTGATACCATTAGGCTGCAGGGTTCCCAAGCGGAATACGAGTTGCTGTTCCTGCAACTTTCGGGTGGCATCGTTGTGGCACTGCAGGAGGCCCAGGATGGACATGTCGTCTAAGGAATGGGAGGGGGAGTTGAAATGGTTCGCGACTGGGAGGTGCAATTGCTTATTGCAAACCAAGCGTAGGTGTTCTACAAAGCGGCCCCCAAGCCTCCGCTTTGTTTCCCCGATGTAGAGGAGGCCACAACGGGTACAGCAGATGCAGTATACCACATTGGCAGATGTGCAGGTGAATATCTGCTTGTTGTGACACTGATTTATAGTGATTGCATAGAAAGTTATCTCCATTTCTTTTGCCAGTTAGTGATTAGGATTTGGAGTCCACTGCCTGAAAAGATAATGAGTATGGTTTAGTAGTAACTCTCTTAGTGACCTTTATGAGTGTTTGGAGGAGAACAAAATTTCAGAGATAAGGGGAAAGAGTGGGGGAAAAGCAACTTACTACATGGCTGTTCAAAAACGTGGACATGTTTCATGTGATAAATGGCTTCCATTTATACCATAATTCTCTGGTTCTTTGTTCATCCACCTCAGTCTTGTTATTTTGAGTTTGTGAGACAACGTATATAGTGTCCGTTTTGTTTAAATATCTCCATCACATGCATAATTTGATAATTTTAATAACGGATCATTGGGATTCTGAAAACAGCAATTTTTATTTCTATCAAACCTTTAGTAAAATGTTTTAACAGAGCATTATAATCCAAGATTTGCCACAGAAGTACATGCCAGGTGATTTTTAGTGAATGACTAATAAGTTTTGTTTAAAGATCTGTGTTAAGGAAGGGAGAGCAGTTAAGAGGCCCAGTGGTTAAACTGAGAAATTCCAGGACTTGGCCACCAAGTATGTCATGATTAAAACTGATGTGATTCAAGAGGTCACAATTAGTGAAGTGAGCATATCTACTGAAGGAAGTAGGACTAGAGGAAAATCCAGAGACAGTGAGGAGCACACCCTTGGTTAGATTCAAAAATAAAGACGAAAATTTTGATTGAGTATTTTTAAATCATTGAATCTTTTGCAGAAACACGAGTTCTTCGTCGACATGACATGTGAAGGCTGCTCTAACGCTGTGACCAGAGTGCTGAATAAATTAGGAGGTGAGATTCCAAGATAGTATCAGAGATAATGGGAACTGCAGAGCTAATTTTAGTGTGAGAAATAATTCTGATAACTCTGTTATTTCATTGTGTCAGGGCAACATCAGAAAGTGGTCATTTGACCCACTTTCATTTCCCTACCTTGTATGTCCCTGAAGTCTCTCCAATTATGGCAACTATTAGGTCTGGAAAAGATTGATGTATTTGCTTCTGATCTGCCCAGTCATCTGTTCTGTATATTGATAACTTACAACACAAGAATGGAGGTTATTTTTTACCAGTCCTAAGTTTGCCTTTTACTAGTTTCTGCCTGAAAACTTGCGGTCTGTTTTGCAATTTAATTTAACTTTTGGGATTTACCTTCTATTATTTACAAGATCAACTTCATTGCTGAAAGAAATAAGATTTTCAGAATTCTGATCTCTGAACAGTCAGGATGAATTCTGTGGCCAGTCTCTTTGAAATTCCTGCATATTACAAAAGTAAGATTAGGCCTAATCAAGGGACAAAAGTAAGATTAGGCCCAATCAAGGATAGTAGTGGTAAGTTGTGTGTGGAGTCAGATGAGATAGGGGAAGCGCTAAATGAATATTTTTCAACAGTATTCACTCTAGAAAACGACAATGTTGTCGAGGAGAATACTGAAATACAGGCTACTAGACTAGGTAGGACTGAGGTTCACACGGAAAAGGTATTAGAAATCCTTCAGAAGGTGAAGATAGATAAGTCCCCTGGGCCGGATGGGATTTATCCTCGGATCCTCTGGGAATATAGGGAGGAGATTGTCGAGCCTTTGGCATTGATCTTTAACTCGTCATTGTCTACAGGAATAGTGCCAGATGACTGGAGGATAGCAAATGCGGTTCCCCTGTTCAAGAAGGGGAGTAGAGACAACCCTGGTAATTATAGACCTTACCTCAGTTGTTGGTAAAGTGTTGGAAAAGGTTATAAGGGATAGGATTTATAATAATCTAGAAAAGAATAAATTGCTTAGGGATAGTCAGCACGGTTTTGTGAAGGGAAGGTCGTGCCTCACAAACCTTATTGAGTTCTTTGAGAAGGTGACCAAACAGGTAGATGAGAGTAAACCAGTTGATGTGGTGTATATGGATTTCAGCAAGGCTTTCGATAAGGTTCCCCACAGTAGGCTGTGTACAAAATGCGGAGGAATGGAATTGTGGGAGATACAGCAGTTTGGATCGGAAATTGGCTTGCTGAAAGAAGACAGAGGGTGGTAGTTGATGGGAAATGTTCATCCTGGAGACCAGTTACTAGTGGTGTACAGCAAGGGTCGGTGTTGGGTCCCCTGCTGTTTGTCATTTTTATAAATGACCTGGATGAGGGTGTGGAAGGATGGGTTAGTAAATTTGCAGACGACAGTAAGGTCGGTGGAGTTGTGGATAGTGACGAAGGATGCTGTAGGTTGCAGAGAGACATAGATAAGCTGCAGAGCTGGGCTGAGAGGTGGAAAATGGAGTTTAATGCACACAAGTGTGAGGTGCTGCACTTTGGTAGGAGTAACCGGAAGGCAAAGTACAGGGCTAGTGGTAAGATTCTTAGCAGTATAGATGAGCAGAGAGATCTCGGTGCCCATGTACACAGATCCTTGAAAGTTGCCACCCAGGTTGACAGGGCTGTTAAGAAGGCATACAGTGTTTTAGCTTTTATTAATAGAGGGATCGAGTTCCGGAGCCAAGAGGTTATGGTGAAGCTGTACAAAACTCTGGTGCGGCCACACTTGGAGTATTGTTTACAGTTCTGGTCACCGCATTATAAGAAGGATGTGGAAGCTTTGGAAAGGGTGCAGAGGAGATTTACTAGGATGTTGCCTGGTATGGAGGAAAGGTTTTACAAGGAAAGGCTGAGGGACTTGAGGTTGTTTTCATTAGAGAGAAGAAGGTTGAGAGGTGACTTAATTGAAACGTATAAAATAATCAGAAGGTTAGATAGGGTGGATGGGGAGAGCCTTTTTCCTAGGATGGTGACGGCGAGCATGAGGGGGCACAGCTTTAAATTGAGGGGTGAAAGATATAGGACAGATGTCAGAGGTAGTTTCTTTACTCAGAGTAGTAAGGGAATGGAACGCTTTGCAACGGTAGTAGATTCGCCAACTTTAGGTACATTTAAGTCGTCATTGGACAAGCATATGGACGTACATGGAATAGTGTAGGTTAGATGGGCTTGAGATCGGTATGACAGGTCGGCACAACATCGAGGGCCGAAGGGCCTGTACTGTGCTGTAATGTTCTATGTTCTATGTGTTGACTGCCTGATTTTCTACATCAGCTGCACTTTCACACCTTGCCCTGTACTCTTGATTTTCTCACTTCGAAAGATCTGCCAGTCACCATCTTGAATAAATGTAATGGCTCAACATTGAATTTTTGGCATTCTAGAACACTCTCAATTTCTACTCATTTGTACTCATGCATAATACTTTGTCTTGAGAGTGCAATTTCTAGAATCTCTCAGCATCTAAAACATGATGTTTTATCATGGCGAGAGCAGTGTAACTTTGCTAAACTTTTGTCTGGCATCATGGGCAAGGTAATAGGCTGACATTTCAAAAGGTGAAAAAATCAGTGGAGTGCCCAACCGGAGCACTGATTGTACTGGAGGTACAAAGGGCATGGTTGCATTGATATGGAAGGAGAGTTAACATGAAAACATTAACCGAAACATTACACAAAATGAACTGTAAGGGTAAATATGTGTACTTGTGGCTAAGAGGCTTGCCTGAGAGAAACTCACAAGTAGGTCTTTGTTTCCAGCTGATAATAACTAATTGAAGGAAATTGTTATTTGAGAAAAGCTTTGCTGTCCCTACATCCATTTCCCTAGTACTAGTGATTGTTAATTGTGAATGGATGACTTTGACTCCCATAATGAAGAATGTTTCTGGGAAATGTTTGGAAGTGAACTTTGATTTTATTCATCAGCCTATTTCATCTTGAGTACTCTATCCCTAACTCTTCATTCAAGACTTGCTGCTTTGATGAAGCTTTTGGTCAATGAATTTGTCCTGTTCTGGCTCAGTGTCAGTCTTTTGTTTGGTAACACTCCAATGCAGTGATTTGTAAACTTAAGAGATTTACTCAGCTCAGATAAGGGTACTGAACTTGTGTTGTTTATGATCTGATATGGCTGAGTGCCACATCAGAAGATGTAATTACCAGCAAGCCAGAGGAAACCCATATAGTTTTCTCGTTGATAGCAAAACATTTTTGTTGCTATGCTTATCTTGTGCTTAGTTGTTTTCATTTTTTCAAATCAGCCAAAATCCTTCTTTGCACTTTGCTGAAGGCAACTAATGATAAATGTAATTAGCTTTATTTGAGTCCCAAGACTGTTTGGATTAGGTGACGTAGCTAGTTCAGTCATGAGATGGGATCTATGTATAATGTCATTACCAGGGGATGCTAAAACATTTTAGAAAATTGCTGTTGGAAATGGGCAGTATGTGTTTGAGTCTTTGATAGAATCGGCCTCATCTGCCAATCTGCACTGAATACCAACCCATCATCTATTATGTGCTTAGCAAGCCCTTGAGTATGAACTCTTTAATTTGGCCTAGGAATGTGGCCAGTGCTGATAAGGCTGTAAGTAATGTCCAATCTTAACTGGCCAGCGAAGGTGAAAGGGTCCTACTTTGAATTTCAGAAGTCGTGGTAACTCATGAATAATGTGTAACTTGAAGGGATTGAAGAGAATGATGGTATTCATGATTTTGCTGTTTTTGTCCTTTTTGGTTGCTAGAGGTTGGAGAACGGGGCGATATTATTGAAATAACCCTACTTGGCTCGTCTGAGCATGTGAAATAGAGTCAAAGGAGCAGGAATTTCTCCTTCCCCTCTACTGAAGCGCCTATCACTGCTCTAGAAGGTATAAAGTAATCCAGCAATTGAAGTTTTCAGTCGTATATCTAAACATACAAAATATTCTCCTAAGATATGCAGACATATTTGATCCTTTTAGCCCACTAAGCAAATAAGATTAGTACGTATCAGTGTCAGAGTGCTCATTTCTGCTTTTGGAATTCTAAGATTTAACTCTTCTGATCAACCCAATTTTTTTTTGCAGGTGTGCAGTTTGACATTGATCTTCCTAACAAAAAGGTTTTGATTGAGTCTAACCACAGTGTGGAGGTGCTGACAGAACGCCTGAAAAGGACAGGAAAGGATGTACAATATATCGGAGAAAAGTAGAACATGTATTGGTAGTTGGTATAAATGAAAAAGGTAACAACTCAGTACATGTGCCACTGAATGAAATCTTCAATATACGTGCAACGCTGTTCGTGTTTCTACCTGACACTTGGGATTCTTATCCAGCCATCTCTGGACTCTGAAACCATTGTTTTCACATCTTGTGTCTTTCGAAGCTATTGTCATGATCTCTGTAGAGACCAGTAACTTTCAAAAACAAATTCAAATTTCCATTTAGCAGCTGAAAGAATGACAGGCCAGGATTTTACTGCAAAAGAATCATTTACTGGAACAAATCACTGCTTTCTTTCTGCAGGTAACTTAAACTAAACTGTGGCAAGGAACTTTCCACTCATATTTATCACTGTTAATACTCCGCATAGATTTACAGTCCTTGTAGCAAGTTGTCCATGGTTTCTCCTGGCTTTTATTACTTTTCTGTATCCCTGTTATGCTAAGTAGATCTTTGTGATAGTCTCCCATGCTTTCCTCAGTTTTCAGAGAGACTACTAAAACCCCACCAGCAATATAGTCTCCTCCAATGATTCATTTCCACCCTAGCCATGCCATATCACAAATATATCAAGTGGAGGCAAGAACTTCCACAGAGAGCAAGGAGAATGGTGAATAAAGGAGGACCAAAAAATATCCGGACTGCATGATCAGAATGCACGGCTCTCACATCTGTATCTGCACAATAAAAACCCCATTTACTTTCCCAAAAGTCATGGACTTGAAAAGTATAGAAAGGGTAATAAAACTCACCTCATACAGAGACAGTGTATAAGGGAATAGTAGTGTAGTGCTAACTCATTGGACTAGTATTCCAGAGGCACAGGTATATGGGACTATAGGAACATGGGTTCAGATTTCAATGTGGCAGCTCTGGAATTGAAAACTTGTCTCAATAAACTAAGTGAAATTATTGTCGATTGTTCTAAAAAGTCAAATCATTCAATAATTTCGTGTTGGGAGGGAAAGGTCTCATTTTTACCTGGTCTGGCCTTCATATGATTCCAGATCCAAAGTAGTGTGGTTGACATTTAACTGCCCTCTGAAGTGGCCTAGGACACCATCATGGCAGTTAGGGAAAGAGAGCATATGGTGGTCTTGTTAATGACTCCTACATTCCATGATAAATAAATGGATTTTTAAAAAAGGGCATGTTCCAGTCTTTGGTGCCTCAATGCAATTGTAATTGTCTCAATATTTAGGTATCAGGCATATGGCCTCATGGCAAATCATTTCAAATTGAAATGTTACAAAGTGCAATAAAATTATTGTATTCTCCATAGAGCATCTTCTACCCTGTCCCACAACTCAATACTTTTCATATTCACAATGAACATTTCTTTACATGCATACAGCCTGAAGGGTTGTGCACAGTTTCCTAAAAAAATTCATTTTCTTGTGCGATCATTACCCATTGTGCCTCTGCAGTGGCTAGCCCAAGCTTTCATGATTTCTTCACTGTCTTGGAAGAGGTCTGGACGAACCTGGAAAAAAAAATGCCATATCCCTCTCCAAACCTCCTTTGCAGGGGCACATTATCATTGTTTTGAAGTCTGCAATTGGAGTGCAAGAAATTCTGAGCATGTATAGAAAGGATCCAAGAGGGAAGGCTTATCTCACTACCAGCAAACCTGCATCTTGGCGCTTGTTTGAAAGTTCTGGCGATGAGGCATTCTGATGACTTTGGCGGTCTCTGTTTTGCATTAACCAAACTGAAACTTGTCTGCAGTGAGTTAGCTGGGGCAATGTCTGAGTTGCTACAGTGTGTCTCATCGGACCTGCTGTAGGTATGAACAGAGACCTATGAAATCAGCCTGATCCAGCTGCTGAGAACTGGTGCTGAGAACTTTCAATTCGTAAGTGATAGGAGGTTTAAAAAAAGGAGAGAATTTCTGGCTTTTGGGACTCAATCAGTTGTGCAATTAACTCCAGAGCAGAAATACAACAGAAGAAACACAGTAATCAGAATCACTAACAAAGGTGTACGTCACGATCTTTCTAGATAATGTTCACTCTCAATCTACAGGTGTTTACCCCAAGTCAAGTTTTAAAGATTAGCCTGCTGTTGATGACCATGAATCAAATGCTTGACTGCATTTTTTCCCTCTGTGGTACTGTTTAAGCTTATTTGCTAATAAAGTTTAGGAGGCTATTTCATGTTGCAGTGGCTAATCTTGGTCTTGTCTGTGTATATTGGCTATTAGCTGATTAACTTTTAACTTTTTTATTCTCCCTGTCTAGGGCTGTTGATATTTTTGTACTGCCCCTAATTCAAACAAGAGAGCTTTTCTTAAAATAAGAAAAGAGAGTTTAGACATCAGTTGCTTTTTAATTTTAAAACTAATGCTTGTAATATGGATGTCATTAGGTTATTTAATTGTCATTGACTGGAGGGTTTAAGGGAAAATTTGAATATATCTATTGTAAGGTAGGAAATATGATTTTTCTTAACCTCCCTGATAAATCATTGTTTTGGGCAGGCTGTTACCACAGGGCTAATTTTCAGTTTATTAATTTCTGTGAACGATCACATTTGGTAATACCCTGGACTTTTTGCTTTCTTGGAATACTGTGTATTTCATTTGACTGTAGGGATGAAGTTCAGGGCAACAATCTCTCAACTTAGGCTCTTAGAAGGAGTGAGCAAATGGAAGCTTCCCTTCTGTTGAAAGATCCTGAGGGTGACTGCTTGCCTGACATTATGCAATACATCAAACTTAAACAGCTTGTCCCCAGACTACTTAATCACAGATCACATTACATGTCCCAAGATAACTGAGCCTGTGGCATTCAGCACTGTCTTGAATAATATTATACTTTAAAATGATTTGTGTCTAGTTCATGAAATCAAATATGTTAACAGGCATGGTATTCTATTATAGGCAGATTGCCACAGCTGATACTTTGGACCAACAAACCTGGAAAGGTTAAATGGACTTACGCAATCTTTTGATAATTGCTGCTGGTGCGTGGTGTTTTAAATTGTGTTTCTTCAGTGAGTATTCTTATATGTACATTGATGCATTAGGCTTTGAAGAGTTAATATTCCTCAATGTAAGAGGAGATAGAATACCGAGCAACACAAATGAGGATAATAATTTAAAATTGAAGTATTGTAGATCAGACATAGGTCAGTGAATTTGGTATCAAGAAGCCTCTAAAACTAGAGGCAATGGAAGTCGGGGGGAAAACCCTCTACTGCTTTGAATCATGCCTAGCATGAAGGAAGATGATTGTTGTTGGAGATTAGTCATCTCAGCTCCAAGGCATCTGTATTGGAGTTCCTCACAGTAGCATCCAGGTCCACCCATCTTCAGCTGTTTCATCAATCACCTTCCTTCCATCATAAAGTCAGAAGTGGATGTTTTTGGTGATGACTGTACACTGTTCAGTACCATTAATAATTCCTCAGACAGTAAAGTAGCCCATGCTCAAATGCAGCAAGACCGGAACAATATCCAGGATTGCACTAATAAGTAACACATGTACCATACAAGTGCCCAGGAATGACCAGCTCCAAAAGGAGAAAACCTAACGGCTGTCCCTTGACATTCAATGGCGCCACTATCACAGAATACCCGACAACATCCTGGAGTTTACCATTGACCAGAAACTCAACTGGACTAATCATAAGTACTATGGTTACAAGAGAAGATCAAATACTAGGAATCTTGCACTAAGGAAATTCTCCAACTCTTTCTAAACCTGTCCACTATCTACAAGGTACAAGTCAGGAATGTAATGTAATACTTCCCACTTGCCTGTATAAGTGCAGCTCCAACAGCACTCGGAAACTTGACACCATCCAGGACAGAACAGCCCTACTTGATTGGCGCTACATCCTCAAACATTGAGTCTGTCCATCACCAACACTCAGTAGCAAATAAGTGTATTATCTGCAAAATGCACTTGCAGAAATTCACCAAGGCTCCTTAAACAGCCCCTTTTAAACCCCCCAACTATGATCACTTGGAAAGACAAGGGCAGCAGGTACACAGTAACACCATCAACTGTAAATTCCCTTGTAAGAAGTGATGGAAAAAAAATTGTGGCTGTAACAGCTACTGCTTTTTGAGGTATTTTCAGTGTTGGAACTGATTTCCTCAAATTTTTGGAGCAGTATTTACTGTTTTATAAGCTGTTGCATTGTTTTAGAACTTTTGTGAAAAATGATCAAAACAACAGCACTTTTCAAAAAAGGAAGAAAAGTGAGCGAGCAGGGACCACGTGGGAGGTGAAAAACAAACAGTAAATCTGCACAGATAATAAAATGTGAGGCTGGATGAACACAGCAGGCGCTGCTCCCGAGATGCTGCTGGACCTGTTGTGTTCATCCAGCCTCACATTTTATTATCTTGGATTCTCCAGCATCTGCAGTTCCCATTATCACTGAGTAAATCTGCACAGCTGACTGCCTCTGCTGTTTAGTTTCAAGTATCTCTGGACATTCAGTTCATTCTAAGAAAAATAAACAAGCAGTGAAATTCACAGCTGACGTTGGAGAAACGTGTGAGAGGAGCTCACAGCAGGGGCGCAGCTAAGAGATAATGGGAACTGCAGATGCTGGAGAATCCAAGATAACAAAGTGTGGGGCTGGGTGAACACAGCAGGCCAAGCAGCATCTCAGGAGCACAAAAGCTGATGTTTTTGGCCTAGACCCTTCATCACAAAAGGGGGATGGGGAGAGGATTCTGAAAGGGGAGCAGCTAAGTTTTATTTTAGGTGTAACCTTACTACTTTCTTTTGTAAATCTACAATAGTGTTTTTATTTATTATGTTTTATCGAGATTTGTCTCGATTAAGTTTTAAAAATATAGAAGATAGATACTAGGTTATCCCACAGCAATGTTTTTAGAGCAGTAAGACTGCTATTTCCTGGGTCTAAAGTTTATTAAGGTGCAAAGATGGCCTTTATTGAGTGATGTGCTCTTCCTGTCGGATGGAGGCGATTAGGGAGACTTTCCATGAGATTGATGATTATGCCTGCAGAAAGTGTGTTTGGTTGTGAATCCTATCGGATCACATGGATTTGTTGGAGTGGGAGTTAGAAGCAATGAGGAATTTACAGGAGCTGGGGTTGGGTGTGATGGATGGCAGTTTCTGGAAGGTAGAAAAACCGCAGATACAGTAAGGTGGATAGGTTACCTTTGGGAATGGTAGGAGAGGTAGCGCAGGAATGTCCTGGGGCTGTCCCCATCTCAAACAACTGTCCTGTTTTGGAAAATGTTGGGGATGATGGACTCTCGGGGGAATGTAGCACCAATAACCAGGTTTCTGATACCGAGTCTGGTTCTAATGCAATGATGGGGTACGTCAGGTTTCAAGCAATCGATTGTGATAGGGCACTGACTAGTCAAAGGCACTGACAGACATTTCTATGACCAACAACACAACATCAGAATGCTGTATTGCCTCCCTGGCGCCATGATCAAGGATATCTTGAAGAGGGTGCAGAATATTCTCAAAGAGGAGAGGAACCAGGAGGATGTCATTGTACACATTGAAACGAACGACATAGAAAGAGGAAAGGATGAGGTTCTGAGGAGAGAAATTAGGCAGGTTTTTAAAAAGTAGCTCCTCGAGGGTATTATAAAACCATGAAGGGCATGAATAAGGTGGAGAGCCAAGGTCTTTTCCCCAGGGTAGCAGAGTTCAAAACTAGAGACATAGGTTTTAAGGTGAGAGGGGAAAATTTTAAAAGGTACCTAAGGGGCAACTTCCTCATGCAGAGGATGGTGCATATATAGGATGAGCTACCAGGGAAGTGGTGGAGGCTGGTACAATTACAACACTCAAAGAACATCTGTATGACTACGTGACTAGGAGGATGTGGGCCAAATGCTGGCAAGTGGGACTAGATTAGTTTAGGATTTCAGGTCAGCATGGACGAGTTGAACTGAAGGTCTGTTTCCGTGCTGTATGGCTATGACGATTCTAATTTGCAAATATATCAAATCTTGAGACTTTTCTTATTGGCATTTTAGGTTTTCCTGCACTAAATGGACTGTACTAGTTCAAGAAGGTAGTTTACCACCACAATCACCTTCTCAAGGTCGACTATGGATGGGCAATCACTGCCAAGCGATGCCCACATCCTAAGTGAATAAAGGAAATACCGTCTTGATGGACTGAGTGAATGTGATTGGAGGCTCACTTCTAGGTCAAGTACTAATATTATAAATGATATGTTTCAGCCTCCAGCTCCTAACAGGGAGAGGAATGGCATTAGTGGTAGGAGATAGTGTATGTAGCGAAGAAACTTCACAGTCTTCCTAATACTAAGTTGAAGGCAAGTTCTGCTTATCCAGTACTCTTCATCCGTAAAGCAGCATTATAAGTCACAAACACTGGATTAGTCAAGTGACAAAGCTGTTCTTAGTAATTCTTAAGCATTTGAGCATGATACTGATTCCAAGCCATCAAATTCCAAAGCCATGATCACTTCCGTGTAGAAAGAGAAGGGCAGCAGTTACATGGGAATGCCATCACTTGCAAGTTCACCATCCTGACTTAACAATATACCATTATTCCTTCACTTTTGTTGTGTCAGAATCTGCAATTCCCCCCCCCCCCCCCCCCCGCCGATGATATTGGGCAACTACCTACTGCACGTGGAAGGCACCTCACCATCTTAAGGGTAATTAGGGACAAGCAATAAATGCTGCTCCAGTCAGTAATGTCCACATTCCTGTGAGTGAAGAAAACTTTCTACATTTATCCTTTGGATGCACAATGCCAAGTAAGCCACTTTAATTACTTGTTTCTAATTGCACTGAGAAAACAACAGGCTGCTGTCACTGGGATTAGGTGTACAACTGAATAACTTACTAAGTCGTTTGGTGTGGAACTTCAGAAATGTTGGCCCAACTTGGGCAGATTAGTTTGGTTTTCTTCTGATGTGTACCTATAAACTTGCGCCTTAAATGTTCACTTTTGTACTTGGTGTCGGTCTGTAAATTACCAAACTGCTTGAATTCTGTTTCGCAGTTTTCCTGGATGAGATTTAAACTTGTACCTTGAAATGCTTGCCCAATGTCATAACTGCAGTTTCATTCAACCTACTGATATTAAGTCACTCACAACATAAAGTTAGTAGAATACTTACAGTTAGCAAGATACCAGAATAAAAAGTGGTACAAACAAACAGTGGGCATAATCGATGTAATTGGCTGAACCTGCTTGCCTCTGAAATTTCTGTAGCAAACCCTGGATGAAGGACTACAATGCTCTTCAGTTCCCTCTTCGAATTAAGATGCTTCTGATCATATACAATTTCATAGTAGTATTAAATTGCACTGTTTAAATTGACTTTATTGTAGCTATTAAATTTCATTCCCTTTCAGGAATCACCAACCCAAAGGATGAATTCGAAGAGCAAGTTTCGCCGTCAAATCATTGGAACCAAATTACGGAGCAACATTGGCTGGATCTTTTGTGAACGTAATGAAGAGTTTTAGCTCTGATCATTATTAGCCAGGCATTGAATAAGGAAAAAGTTGTTTATGCTGCTACATTTCTGTAAACTTCATTTCTAATTTCCTAAAGGGTGGCTATAATTGTTTTCCCTATATGCATTTATACAATAAATAACTCTGCCATGGTAACTCACAAAGTTGTTGCTTTCAGTCTTTTCTGTCCTGGCATTAGTTTTAAACTACATAGTATTAAGGTTACCATGGTTTTCAGTGTTGTGTAACTGGAAAAGTGAAAATGCTGTTTCTGTCTCGCCATCTGATTGAATAACAAACAAATTATTGTTCGGCATAATTTCTGATTAAGTGTCAAACTCTTCGTAAATACTGAATGAATTATGTATTTTTGTTTTATTTAACATTTTCTATAATTTGATTTTTTTTTTGAAAAACTGAATTGGATTGTATAAGCTTGGTGGTGGGATTGATGATTGGGGCACAAATTTAAAGTAAGCCAACGGGCAGGAGGTTGAGAGGGGACGTGAAGAATTTTTTCTTTATCCAGAGGGTAATTAGAATCTGGAACTCACTGTCCATAAGGGTTTTAAAGGCAAAATCCTGCCTGACATTTCAGAAGTATTTTGACGTGCAGTTGCAATGCAAAGGCATAAAGGACCATGGGCTGTATGCTAGAAAACAGAATTAGAATAATTAGGTGATTGTTTTTGACCAACGCAGAATCATGGAATCCCCACAGTGAAGAAGAGGCCAGCTGGCCCATCGAGTCTGCCATCAGTGGGTCGAGTGGCCTTTTTTTTGTGTGTTGTAAACCTCTAAAATTAGAATTGCTTAGGAACCTCTGGTTTGACCTATCAGAGCTGTTTATGCTGTGCATTTTTAAAGCAAAGGTTAAAAAGAACACATACCATCAGAAAAGAAATTTTTAATTTCTACAAATATTTCTGCAATAATAACACCTTTACCAAAATCAATGTTTAATTTCAGAAGTGCTTTAAAGAACCTCCCTGAAAACTTAAATGATTTTACAATCTTTCCAAAAAGTGCTGTTGATAGTATACTTTGAACTTGGAGAATTAACAAGAGAAATTCAGCCAATATATCATTTAAAATATATTACGTGGTGAAGGCCATTGAATAATTCCTGTGAAGTCTTCAGAAAAATGGCCCTATGTTCTGTGGAGTCTGAAAAGTGTGAGAGGATTTTATTGAAAAGTATGGAAAGCCGTAGAGGGTTTGACAGATTAAAAGCGGAAGAGCTGTTTCCCATAGTTGGAATGTCCAGAACTAGGAACCATAGCCTCAGAGGGTCGAATCTTAGGGTTCTGAACAACATAGGCTTTGGCAGGATTTGTGGCAGAATTAGATAGGAAGCCTGGCAAGGCCTATCTCAATACCAGGAGTGTGTCTTGTATATGTGCAGCAGTGGGACAAGTTGCCAATTACGGGGCTTTACAGCTTGTAAAATGCCTCATAAAGCCTGCAACTCAGCTCATTAGTATTCCGTTTCCTTTCTTACAAATGCACCAAACAATCTAGATATGGAGAATTCTCACTATGGAAATCCGAGTGGATAAATGGTGACGTAAGATCACTGCAAGGAGCCTCGATGTTGCTCACCACCAAACAGCATCCCATACTATGACCCTCAAGCACCAGACACAAGCCCATGGATATTTGGCAACCTCACATAATCACCATGGTTCCTGTCCAGGTCTAGTGCAGGACGCTTGAGAAACATAGCCCTGCATTGCAAAACATACCAGTAACTACCATTGTAGGGCTGCTGCAAGGACGTGAGCAAAGAGATGGGCAGTAAGCTCATAGTTTGCCACTCCCCCTCCCATTCTCTAGATGACATGTCCATCATGGGCCTCCTGCAGTGCCACAATGATGCCACCCGAAGGTTGCAGGAACAGCAACTCATATTCCGCTTGGGAACCCTGCAGCCCAATGGTATCAATGTGGACTTCACCAGCTTCAAAATCTCCCCTTCCCCCACTGCATCCCAAAACCAGCCCAGTTCGTCCCCTCCCCCCACTGCACCACACAACCAGCCCAGCTCTTCCCCTCCACCCACTGCATCCCAAAACCAGTCCAACCTGTCTCTGCCTCCCTAACCTGTTCTTCCTCTCACCCACCCCTTCCTCCCACCCCAAGCCGCACCTCCATCTCCTACCTACTAACCTCATCCCACCTCCTTGACCTGTCCGTCTTCCCTGGACTGATCTATCCCCTCCCTACCTCCCCACCTATACTCTACTCTCCACCTTTCTTTTCTCTCCATCTTCGGTCTGCCTCCCCCTCTCTCCCTATTTATTCCAGAACCCTCACCCCATCCCCCTCTCTGATGAAGGGTCTAGGCCCGAAACGTCAGCTTTTGTGCTCCTGAGATGCTGCTGGGCCTGCTGTGTTCATCCAGCCTCACATTATCTTGGATTCTCTAGCATCTGCAGTTCCCATTATCACTGAATATCAAGTTTGCCTGCTTGGTCTCTTGTTACTTGCTCATGTACTGCCTGCCCACATTGCAGCAGCATCCATGATTTACCTTGTCATGCTGTGAAATGTGTCGGCGCTTCGGCCAGAACCAAAAGCACACAGTTCTGCCATACTGATGTGCACAAACACATAGCTATTAGAAGATGTGACTGGGGTGATAGACACATCTTACTGTTCAACACATCAGAAATGTCAATCTGACACCCACAGCATGTGCCAGCTGTGTGTGCAGCAAACACACTGCACATTACTCAACCAATTGGCCAAGTTAGAAACTGGGTGGGGCTAATGCTCAATCCAGTTGAAGTGGGGTGGGAGCAGGAACTTACAGTCATGGGCACAGTCCACATTCGGTTCAGGGGCTTGTTCAGTGTTAGGTTGAGCGGACTTGATCAATATACGTCTGACTGTAGTCTGGGGCATTGCCAATGGCTACCCCTGTAGGGCCAGCACAAGCAATTAGGGGAATAGTGTATGATCATTCTGGGAGCTGCAAACAAAGCAGTGAAGAGTCTGGTTAGTCATGTCTGCGGGCTGCTTGATGAAGACAGTCAGAGATCTGAGTGAGTACAGCCCTGGGGTTCCATGCATTGCTCGTTGAAGAGGGTACAAGGGCAGCCTGTGGGTGTAGTAGGGAGCTTTAATCACCACCAGAAAAGGGAGTTGGGATATGTGAGAAATCAAAGGCATTTGTAGAGGTGGGGATAAAGATGGTAGCAGTGTGGATTAATGAGAATCATAGGTAGGTGAAACAGCATTGGAGGAAATGTTAGGCTCCAGGAGGGGAGGTCTTTGGCATTTTCCAGAACTATGATTTTCACAGTGGTAGTATAGAAGACAAAGATGGGAATCAATAAGGTGTAATACCAGGACGCAGGGGCAAAGAGCACTTATAGGTGAAGTTCAACGTGGTGGGTCTCCACATGAAGTCGATGAATGGAAAAAATTTTTTTTAAGATGCTAAAGGCAACTGGAAAATAGGAAAATGTTGGATGCAGTCATTGTCAGTTTGATGGGTGAAAGCACGGGGCCATTGCCTGCTGAATACAAAGACACTGAAGGGACATATGCCTTAAGCAGACATTTTTAAACACAGCTCCATTACAATCGCTTTGCAATCTCTTCATCATCCATTTGCTTTGCATATAGATTTAATATGCCCCTGGTTCAAACGCTGGTCAAAAGTAATTTACATGTGCTGTTTGTCCTTGCGAACAGGAGCCTTCCAATAATGAAGAAATTAGCAGCAATGGCTTTAAAAGAGGCCAGCACTGGTTTATCTGTTATGTAAATTTAATAATGGTCTGCACTGAATCCAATGAAAAGTTGATCGATTGTTGTGGGTCAGGGATGGAATTTGGAGTGTAGTAGGCAATCCCCTTTGATAGATGTGTTGGCATGGCACGTTCAAATTGGTACAGATGCTGAGGCTGAAGCTGAATGAATGATGGAGACATGTAACTTGTTATCGGGTGCAGTGTGTCTTATTGTACAGAGGAGTATGTAGCCCTAATCTGCCAGTTATGCCACCGCTCACCTATGAGACCCAAGAACCTCTTTCAACATAGGTCAATTGCAGCCATAAATGATACAGGACAGTGATTGGTGGCACCTATGTAAGATCACACTGGCTCATTTTGTTTCTGAATGAGGCGATCAATACTGCTGTGTGGGCAGTAGTATTCAGAAACATGGCTGGTTTCCTACGCTAACTTTTTCACAAATCATCTACAGTAGCTGAAATACTGGATGCTGGAACTGGTCTGTAAGTTTGTGGTTACCTGCTACTTAATGTTTAGGTTTTATAAAATGCCGAGTGTTTCCACTGGCCGAAAGTGAAGTAGCAACTATTTCTGTTAACAGTGGAACACCGTATGTGATTTGGAACAGTTTTACAGTCACACTTGTCGTGATCTTGTATAGTTTTAAAATACGCCTAAATACATCACCAAAAAAAACACTCCGACATTTCCCTTGAAGCATTAATGACTGGAAGGAACTTATTGTGAAATCACTCAAAATGATGCTGACTTGTCCATCAGGCTGCATCGTGCTTTCATTCACAATGGCCCAATGTTGAGTGTGAGTAATGGCAAAGAGGAATGAAATGGAAACAATACTTGCACTCCAGATCCTACACCCTTGTGGGACGTCCTGCCCCATGTCCAGAGATCTGGGTCAGGAATCGGCCTGTTCAGTCACATGTACTCTAACGGATGAAATTCAAGTCCCTGACGAGACATCATCCTTCATTCGAGGGCCAGACAATAACAACAGCTGAGATCTCTCTAACGCTGGTAAGATGTACTTACAGTAGAATCAATATTCTCAGGTCACTCAATGCCAAGTTTCTATCCTTGTCATGAGCTCCGTCCTCCTCGTTGTCAGAAACCAAACAAGTTGCTCTTTATTCATTTACAGAATGATGATGTCACTGTCTAGGCAGCATTTATTGGGTATCCCGAAGAGGGCAGTTCAGAGTCAACCACATTGCTGTGGGTCTGGAGTCAGATGTAAGCCAGACCAGGTAACGATAGCTGTTTCCTTCCCTAAAAGACATTAGTGGACCAGATGGGTTTTTTTCCCTGACAATCAGCAATGGATTCACAGTCATCATTAGACTGATAATTCCAGATGTTTATTGAACGCAAATTCCACCATCTGCCGTGGTGGGATTTGAATCTAGGTCTCCAGAACATTATCTGGGTCTCTGGATGAACAGTCCAGCGATAATACCACTAGGCCATCACCCACTCTGCAATGTTGGCCTCTTATTTAACACTGAACTGTGCTTCCAACTCCATATCTTCTCAATCTCGAAAACCTCCGAACTGCACCTCCATAATGTTACTTGCCTATTTTTATCTTAGCCAATTTACTACTGAGTTCCCCATCCTTTATCACCTCCATTATTTACCTAATCTAACAGTCTTTCTTCGCTTGCCTACATCAAGACCTGATTCAACAGCTGAAATTTAAAATTCTACCTCAATGGTCTCATCCTGTCCAAACTCTTCCCTCATCCAGCAAAATCACCTTCCCCACAGAATTCTCAGTCCCTCTGACTTTGACCTCCCTCTCCCTTTGACCACATCCAATCTAGAAATGAATCTGTTAACCTTTCTGCACCCAGTCTTTCAAAACTTCTCTTAAAGTGGCTTCTATGAGAGAGATTTTGATTATCCTTCTAAATAGTTCCACATTAGTTTGCTGACCATTTTGTCCTTACACTTTTAATAAAATGCCTTAGGACAATTTTCTATAAGAAAGGTGCTATGTAAATGAAAGTTGTATTATTCATCCCTGAAGCCAGTGCTGCCAAACTTGGAAGGTCCTGAACATAGCGTTACACTTAATTTAACCAATGCTGTGTTGCCTTACAGTAAATGCCAGAGCCAGGACTTCAGGCCCCGACATAAGGCTAATAAGTTTGGGTGGAACAGAATAGCTTGAAAACAACAGTTAAGACTTTACTGATTCTGGTTGGCTGTTGATAACCAGATTCTGTGCAAACACGGCAATAGCAGCAATTGTCAATTACTTGGTAAAAGAAAATGATAGCTGTTAGTACCTGGATACATAAAACGCTGTTAGCTCAAAAATAAGTGTATTAAATACTCAAATTCTAAGTAATCAAAGATTGCTCACTACAGTAAACACTCCAATCCTTTGTTTAGAATGTTTCCTCCACAAGATGGCATGCCATTCAACGATCAAAATGACCAAAACATTCTGGCGCTGACAGAAGTTAATTTAGTTTGATGGATGTTGCACTTTGATCATCCAGTCTACATCAGTCCTGACATAAGCAACAGACTGTTTTAAACAGTAGTCTGATTGCTCTAATCGGTGGAATTCCAGAAGTTCGAGTGCAATTGAAGGAAAAACAAGGTTTAGTCTTTGGGAAACACTCCACTGGTAGTTTAATTCACCTAATTCTAGTCCAATAAAATTGAAATGTACAGTGAAAAAGTTGTGTAAATTGGAAGGTAAGTTTTTCTTTACTTCTATGATGTCTTCTACTCCTTTTTTATTCCTCAGATACTCTTCTTAACAAGTAGCTCCCGTGTAATTTTATGCTGTTTTTTAAAGTTTTGGATCGTCTCTTACCTTTTTGTAGAAGTTATTGTTGTACATTTCCCTGTCCCTTTAATTCGAACGGAATACTGAGGTCAGAAAACTTGGACTCCGCCAGGCTGAAAATGTAGCACTTTAATGTTGTAAAATGTTCCTTGGTCCCCAATCCCCACTCTGGCTCTCAGCAATACTGTCTGAAAACACCGTGTTAGTTTCCACATGTACATTGATGACCCCATGCTCTATCTCTATACCAATTCTCTCAACTCATTTGCTGTCTCGAAACTTCTTTTCACTCTTCTGATATCTAGCACTGAATGAGAAGAAATTTTACTCCAATTGAATATTGGTAAAACTAAAGCTATTGAGTTCAGCGCCACTACAAACTATATTCTCTAGCTATCAATTCCACCCTTTCCTTGGAAACTGTATAAGATTGTTTGCAATTACATTGTCATATTGGGCCATCAACATGGTTTTGATCCTGTATCTCTCAGTATCTCTTTGTATCATCAAAACTGCATAGCCCAACCTCCATAATGCTTTCAGACTCTGCCTCAGCTCATACTCTGCTGGAAACCTTACCCAGAATCCTGTAACCTTTAAACGTGGCTTTCCCAAAGCACTCCAGGCTGGTTTCCTATATTTAATTATCCATAAGTTTGAGGCCATACAAAATTCTGCCTCATATGTTCTAATTTGCATGAAGTCACTCACAGATCATCTGTGTACTGAATAATGGGTGTTGGTTAGCTCAGCTGGCAGGACAGCTGGTGGTAGACATGCAGAGTTGCGCCAACAGAATGTCTTTAATTCCCATACCAGCTGAGGTCACCACAATGGCCCCACCTTCATCAACTTGGCTGAGGTGTGGTCACCTTCAGGTTAAACCCACCGCAAGATGTTTCTCTTTCTTTCTAATGAGAGAGCAGGACTATGGTGACTTTATTTTTTATCACTTGCTGAATTATCAACATTGGATTTTGATTAAGCAACGCTTCAGTTTTAAAATTGTCATCCTTGTTTCCAAATCCCTTCATGACCTTGTCTACAATGTCCACCAGCCCAACAATCTTCTGAGATAGCAAAAATTCTGCCTTTTAGAACATAGAACACAAAGCATAGAACAATACAGCGCAGAACAGGCCCTTCAGCCCTCAATGTTGCGCTGACCTGTGAACTAATCTAAGCCCATCCCCCTACACCACCCCATCATCATCCATATGCTTACCCGAGGACTGTTTAAATGCCCCTAATGTAGCTGAGTTAACCACATTGGCAGGCAGGGCATTCCATGCCCTTACCACTCTCTGAGTAAAGAACCTGCCTCTGACATCTGTCTTAAATCTATCAGCCATCAATTTGCAGCTATGCCCCCTTGTACAAGCTGAAGTCATCAGCCTTGGAAAAAGACTCTCACTGTCCACCCTATCTAATCCTCTGATCATCTTGTATGTCTCTATTAAATCCCCTCTTAGCCTTCTTCTCACAAAGAGAACAGACCCAACTCCCTCAGCCTTTCTTCATAAGGCCTTTGCTCCAGACCAGGCAACATCCTGGTAAATCTCCTCTGCACCTTTTCCAATGCTTCCACATCCTTCCCGTAATGGGGCGACCAGAACTGTACACAATATTCCAAATGAGGCCGCACTAGAGTTTTGTACAGTTGCAGCATGACATCACGGCTCTGGAACTCAATCCTTCTACCAATAAAATCTAACACACCATATGCCTTCTTAACAGCACTATCAACCTGGGTGGCAACTTTCAGCGATCTATGTACATGGACACCAAGATCCCTCTGTATATCCACACTACCAAGAATCTTTCCATTGACCCAGTACTCTGCCTTCCTATTATTCTTCCCAAAGTGAATCGCTTCACATTTATTCGCATTGAACTCCATTTGCCACCTTTCAGCCCAATTCTGCAGTTTATCCAAGTGTCCCTGCAACCTGCAACATTCTTCCACACTGTCCACCACTCAACCGACTTTAATGTCATCTGAAAATTTACTAACCCATCCACATATGCCTGCATCCAAGTCATTTATAAAAATGGCAAACAGCAGTGGACCCAAAACAGATCCTTGAGGCACACCACTAGTAACCAGACTCCAGGCTGAATATTTTCTATCAACCACCACTCATTGCCTTCTTACAGAAAGCCAGTTTCTAATCCAAACTGCTAAACCTCCCTCAATCCCATGCCTCTGTATTTTCTCCAGTAGCCTACCAGGTGGAACCTTATCAAAGGCTTTACTGAAGTCCATGTACACAATGTCAACTGCCCTTCCCTCATCCACATGCTTGGCCACCTTCTCAATAAAACTCAACTAGGTTTGTGAGATACGATTTGCCCTTGACGGGTCCATGATGACGATCTCCAATCAAATTGTTGCTTGCTAGATGGTTATAAATCCTATCTCTTATAATCCTTTCCAAAACTTTTCCTACAACAGACGTAAGTCTCACTGGTCAATAATTACCTGGGTCATCCCTACTGCCCTTCTTGAACAAGGGCACAACATTTGCAATCCTCCAGTCCTCTGGTACTAACCCTGTGGACAATGATGACTCAAAGATCAAGGCCAAAGTCTCCGCCACCTCCTCCCTAGCTTCCCAGAGAATCCTTGGAAAAATCCCATCTGGCCCAGGGGATTTATCTACCTTCACACCTTCTGGAATTGATAACACCTCCTCCTTACTAACCTCAATCCTTTCAATTCTAATAGCCCCTAACTCAGTCTTCTCATCTATAATATTCTCCTTTTCCTGAGTGAAAACAGATGAAAAATATTCATTTAGCACCTCTCCAATCTCCACAGGGTCCACACACAACTTCCCACTTCTGTCTTTGACTGGCCCTATTCCTACCCTAGTCATCCTCTTATTCCTCACATACCTATGGAAAGCTTTAGAGTTCTCCCTTATTCTACCTGCTAATGTCTGCTCATGTCCCCTCCTTGCTCTTCTTAACTCTCTCTTTAAATCCTTCCTAGCTAATCTGTAACTCTCCATCACCTCATCTGAACCATCTCGTCTCATCGTCACATAAGCCTCCCTCTTCCGCTTTACAAGAGATACAATTTCTTTAGTAAACCACTGTTCCCTTACCTTATCGCTTCCTCCCTGCCTGACAGCTTGACTTAAACGGCCACTGGACTTGATACATTAACTCTGCTTTCTCTCCACAGATGCTATCAGGTCTACTTTACTGGCTCCATCCCTGCCTCTTTAACTTATCTGTCTCCATTCCACCTATCTCCTCCTCTATCAATCTTCGATCTGCCTCCCCCTCTTTCCCTATTTATTTCAGAACCCTCTTCACCTCCCCCATTTCTGATGAAGGGTCTAGGCCCGAAATGTCAGCTTTCCTGCTCCTAAGCTTGGCCCGTACTTTTCATCCAGCCCCACACCTTGTTATCTCTTCTTCAGCAATTGCTGTTTTTTGTTTTTGATCTTCACCATCCCCAGTTTTACATTCATTTTGAGCTTTTTCCAACTTTTTTGTACAACAGTGAGGACTACAGTGTGGATGAACTTGCCATGTCACCATGCTACAGGAAGTCGTTAAAAAGGGGGCAGTAAGAAGGAATGCAGTAAGTAGGAGGGAAAGTGTCATGATTGACTGTTCTCTGCAGCAAAGAGCATAAAGCCAGACGGCTGTGTTGTTTGTCTAGTGCCAGAGTTCAGATTATCTGCTCTGGGCCAGAGAGGAGTTGGCTATGACAAAGGGGAGAATCTAATGGTTATTGTCCATGTCCATATCAAGAACATAGGAAAGACAAGAAAGGTTTATTTTTAGAAATCACTCAAGGGATGTGGGTATTGCTGGCTAGTCCAGCATTTATTATCCAGAGTGCAGTTAAGAGTCACCCACATTGCTGTGGGTCTGGAGTCACATGTAAGCCAGACCAGGTAAGGATGGCAGTTTCCTTCCTTAAAGGACATGAGTGAACCAGATGGATTTTTCCAACAATCAACAATGGTCGTCAATAGACTCTTAATTCCAAATTTTTTTAAAAAATTGAAATCAAATTCTACTATGTGCCCATGGTAGGATTCAAACCCAGGTCCCCAGAATGATATCTGGATCTCTGGATTAACAGTCCAGCAATAATACCACTAGGCCATCGCCTCCTCCCTGCTGAGGGCACAATGAAGCTAAGTACTAAATTAAGAAGCAGAGCCTCAAGTCTGGATTACTTCCTGAGCCACATACAGATTGGGCCATGGGATGAATATTATTTGGGAAAAGAGGGAAGTGAATGCATGGGTCAAAGACTGGTGTGGGAGAAAATGGTTCCAGTTCATGGGCCACTGGTACCAACTCTGAGGAAAATTGGTTCTGCACCAATGGAGTGGTCTACATCTGACGTGTTCTGGGACAGGTGTATTCATGAACCATATAGCCAGGAAAATCGAGAGGGCATTAAAATAAACAAAGTGTTTGAGGGATGAAACTTGAGTAAATGTAACAAGTCAAGAATAGGTTAAGACAAGACAACAAAATACTAATGTGGAAATAAAGGTTGGAGTTGGCAGAAAGGGATAGAGAGAAAAATGTAAGAACATGCTAGCAGTCATGGGATTCAGGGTGAGCTTGCCAATCGGATACATAATTGGCTTAAAAGCAGGAGACAGAGTAATGGTGGGACGTTGTATTTCAGACTGGAGGCCTGTCACCTGCACTGTTCCACGGGGATCGGTTCTGGGTCCTCTCTTGTCATTTGAACAAATGATTTGGATGAGAATTTAGAAGGCATGGTCCCAAAATTGGTGGCATAGTGAAGAAGGTTTTCTAAGAGTTCAGAGGGATTTTGATCAACTGAATCAATAGGCTGAAAAATGGCAGATGGAGTTCAATTTGGATAAATGTGAGGTATTGCATTTTGGTATAATAAATAAAGATAGGGCTTACACAATTAATGGTAGGGCTTTGAGTAGTGGTGTAGAACTCAGGAACTTAATAGTTCAGGTACATAATTCTTTGAAGTTTGCATCACATATAGACTGGGTGGTTAAAGAGGCACTTGGCATGCATACCTTTGTTGCTTAGTGCTTTGAGTTTAGGAGTTGGGAGGTCATGTTGTGGTTGTACAGGAAATTGGTGAGGCCTCTTCTGGAATATCGTGTCCAGTTCTGGATATTATCAAGCTGGAGAGGGTTCAAAAGAGATTCACCAGGATGTTGCTGGGTATGGAAGGTTTGAGTTATCAAGAAAGGCTGGATAGGTTGGGACTTGGTCGCTGGAGCATAGGAAGTTGAGAGGTGGCCGTAAAGAAGTTTATAAAATAATGAGAGGTATAGATACAGATAATACTAGTTGTCTTTTCTCAGGACGGGGTAACCTCAAGACTAAGGTATATATTTTTATGGTGAGAGGAGACAGATTTTAAAAAGATTTTTTTACAGAGGATGGTTGGCATGTAGAATGAACTTCCTGAGGAAGTGATGTATGTGGGTACAATTACAACATTTAAAAGACATTTGGATAAGTACATGAATAGGAAAGGATTAGAGGGATACGGGCCAGGAGCAAACCGGTGATATTAGTTTAGTTTGGGTTTTAAATTGGCATAGACTGTTTGAACCGAAGGGTCTGTTTCAGTGCTATATGACTCTGTGACTCTCTGACTCTATGAGATGCCACAAAAAATAATGAAAAAAACTTTAAACTTAAGACTTAAACAACTGCAGAATTATGCAGCGCACAGGGATTTAGATATTCCAATGTATCAGCCACAGAAGAAGGGTCCAGACGCAAAAAGGTTAGCTTTCCTGCTCCTCTGATGCTGCTTGGCCTGCTGTGTTCTTCCAGCTCCACACTGTGCTATCTGAGGTTAGTATGTGGGTGTAGCATGTGATGATGAACGCTGATGGTATTCTTTTATTATGAGTGGAATGGAACGCAGGAGTAATATGTTTCAGTTATAACGGGCATTAGTGAGAACCCACCTTGAATTCTGTGTGCAGTTTTGGCCTCCTCGTCTAAGGAAGATGTGAATTTATTGGAGGCAGTGCAGAGGAGGCTAACTAGATTGATGCCTGCAATTAACAAGTTATCTTAGGATGAAAGATTGGACAGGCTGAGTTCATTTTCACTCGGCGTCAAAAGAGCGAAGGATGATTTGATTGAAGTTTATAAAATCCTGAATAATCTGGACAAGGTAGATGTGAAAATGATATTTCCCCTTTTACTGAGTCCAGAACTGAGGGACACTGTTTTAAAATGAGGGATCACCCTTTTAGGGCAGAGATTAGGGGATTTTTTTTTCTCAGTGTGGTGCAACTTTGGAACTCTTTGGTGATGGGGTCAGTGAATATTTCTAAGGCCTAGGTAGATAGATGCTTGTCAGGCAGGGGAATCAAAGATTATTGCAAAAGATAAAAATGTGGCATTCAGAACTCAAACCAATTAGCCATGATTGTATTGAATGGTGGAGCAGGATTAAAGATCTACCTCAGCTCAAGTTCATATATTCACATATATAAATGGTTGCGAGGGTAGATGAGACCTTGGTAAAATGTATTGTCCAAAAGATGATATCTTTGCAAGTATAAGCCTCTCTCAGGACTGTAAAGGAGTATTGACCCACCTTTAGTGCTCACATCTCTGAAGTGGGACTTAAGTGCATACCTTACTGACTCGTAGGCAAAAGAAATGGAATGAACTGATGCACAGCTGACATTAGCCACCTCAGGTCCAGTGTGAATGGAATCTGTAGTCTGTAGAAGCAGACCCAAAGCCATCATGGCTCTTCAACTTTACAGATGAATCATCACTAAGATATACAGAATCTAAACAAGGAAATGAACAAAGGAGAGGGAAAGAAAAGAAAATCAGCAGATAGAGACAAATGTGATGAAAAGGAAAATGATATGCACATTTTTATTCAGAAATCACTAACACAAAATAAACGCTGAAGAAATGAAACTCCACTTTGTCAAACTAAATTGTTAGGTCTTGTAATGTGCTTCAGCGGTTATAATGAATGCAGTTCATTTGAACCTGAATGCACAAGTCCTCAATTCGTTCCTGCCAAGTGTAATGAGTACATACTAGACAATTTCAGCAACATTACCCACTCATGTGGATTTCAATGCTAGGTGTAACTGTGAGTAATAAGTACCAACTAGAAGGAAAACCTCAATTTAACCTCAATTGCCTACTTGTCAAAACTAAACTGACCACAATAGACAAATATGAACTGCAGTATGCGGTATGACAAGATTTGCAAGACACTCCTGATCTCTTCAATTCCTGAAATGTTGTCAGAACGAAATTCATATGTCAACTGAAACCCAGTCAGCCACATATTCCTTCTCCTATGTATGTTGAAGGATAGCCTTTTGAATATGTTCAGCACTTTCTGAAGCTCGACAGCTAACTCACTCGAAAGGCCCCCATTATCGAAGTGCTCAAATGTTGGATCAGCTGTGGCAGCTCAATGTTCTAAAAATATCGCAATGAGTTGTTGGAAATTGAGGTCTCCTTTAAAATTACACCATACACACACTCACAGACACACACACACGCATATACACACACACACACACACACACACACACACACACACATATATATACACACATGCACACACACGCACACATGCACACACACACGTGCACACATGCATACACACACATACACAGATGCATAAACATATTCAAAGTACAAGACGATTTACTTTTGAATTAACAAGTTATGTTGAGCTGAATATTGTATGATGTTAGCATACTTTTCACCCATTAGGACTTTTATGACATTGATTAACACTCAGCCATACTCAGATGATATATTTACGCACTATAGGTACACGGGTAACACCCAGATGTGCTGCCACAGTTCTCTAAATGCGGGATGTAACATGCAGATATATTCATAGCCTTTGGCTATGTGTTCTAGTTTGGAGAGGATTATTTTCCTCAGTCTAGGTTAGAAAGGGGCTAGACCAGACTTGACATCTTGGAATTTTTTTTTACTTGCTGTACACTTTGCTTTAAACAGAACACTTTGTACAGGTTTTTGTTTTCTGAATATAGCCACATTTAGGGGGAGCCATGAGTCAGTGCTTTAGATAAATCACCACATGACTAATCTACAGTTAATGACATGTTCAGTGAGAGATTACGGGTTGGTGTTATTATGAGAATATGGTGTTTATTCTCCTCTGTAATTGTAGAAATTGCTGCAACCAATCTCAGGAAAAGTCCTAGACAAGCTCCAAGGACTCACACAGGGGCAAAGAAAAGCAGACCACGGAGTTATTTGGTTGTTGATGAAGCCCGCTGTTCGACTCTTTCAAACCAGCCACAAAAATATTTCAGGGTATACTATCACATCAAAACAATTTCTTTTGTGAAACGATCTTGAAACAGTTCTTCTTTGACTTTTCAATACAGAAATATTGATACAGCAATACATAGCAAATATATTTCATCAAATTATTCAGATGGATTAATGACATGAAAATGCATAACAAATATGATTATTATGGCCAGAGCACATTTGTAGATTAGATCATTTTTAACTCACAGTTGTGTACATTAAGACAACAATAATACAAATATTCAATATGAACATGTCATACACATAATATATTTTTTAATATAAAAAATATGTATATACCAAGAATAAATGAAAAGTGAAATCACGTTTTGGAAAGCCCATTGTTAGTTACCTTCACATTTTTCTTAAAATTGGGAAAATTGTTTTTATCCGTTTTAGCAATAGGAATAAAATTCTACGTGTGAACAGTTCCAATTTTAGGTGCATATACCAAGGTATAATTATTTTCCGATGAGAATTCATGACAGAGTAATTCATTAAAACAGAGAGGTAATAGAAAGGAAGTGGGAATATCGTTATAGCCCTCAAATGGATATTTATTCTATCAAGGAGCATGTTACTCCTTGCATGGATTTTGCATGTCTTAAGGGAATGGAGCTTGTGGTGCTTTCATATGATGTGTGGCAGCTTCCTACAAAATTCTTACCATAAGACATAGGAGCAGAATTAGGCCCACTAAGCCTACTTGCCACTCAGTCATTGCTAATTTATTTTCAATCCCATTATCCTGCCTTTTCCCCTTAACCCTTGATTCCCTTACTAATCAAGAAGCTTTCTCTCTCTGTCTTAAATAGGCTCAATGACTGGTATCCACAGCCTTCTATGGCAATGAGTTCCATAGGTTTGCCACCCTCTGGCTGAAGAAATTCCTCCTCATCTCAGTTCTGAGGTGTCATCCCTTCATTCTGAGGCTGTGACCTCAGTTCCTAGATTGTCCTCTTTGTGGAAACACCTTGTCCACATCCACTCTATCCAGGCCATTTAGTATTCTGTAGTCTTCAGTCAGATTCCTCTCATCCTTCTGAACTCAATCAAATATAGACCCTAAGTCCTCAACTGCTTCTGAAATGACAAACCCTTCATCCCAGGATCATACTTGTAAACCTCTTCTGGACACCTTCCAATGCCAGCAGATCCCTCCTTATTTACAGAGCCCATTCTGCTCAGAATATTCCAAAATAGGTCTGACCAGAGTTTTATACAACCTCAACAGTACATCTCTGCTCATGTATTCTAGCCGCCTTGAAATGAATGCTATTACTACATTTGTTTTTCTAACTGCCAACTGATCCTATATGTTAGTCTTAAAAGAATCCTAAACTAGGACTATCAATTCCCTTAAATAGCAAGAACTGTAGTTGCTGGAGTCAAAAATAACAAAAGTGTGGAGTTGGAGGAACACAGCAGGCCAGGCCACATCAGAGGAAAAGGAAAACTGACATTTTGGGCCAGGACCCTTTCTGAAGCTGTGTTCCTCCAGCTCCATTCTTTGTTATCTCCAAATTCCCTTTGTGCCTCAGACTTCTGAAGCCTTTCCCCATTTAGAAAATATTATGTGTCTTCAGTTTTCCCACCGATGTGCATAACCTTACACTTTTCCACACTGTATTCCAACTGCCATTTCTTTGCCTACTTTCTTTGCCTTTCCAAGTCTTTCTGCAGCTTCACCACTTCTTCAACATTATTGTGCCTCCACCTGACTTTGATCATTCCTCCACCATTGTTTCTGGGTGTGTGTCAGGTGCTGATTCCAGTAAAGACCTTAGTCACAATTTGATGGCATCACACCCACCTGCATTTTGCTCTGAATTTGGGAATACTAGTCCTCGAAAGCATTGACAATGCCAAGTGACACTGATGTCTAAAAGCTCCTGAAATATTATAATAGGGGCCTGGGAGCTGCAGTCGCTGGATGGGAGGATCTTTTGGTGTCAGAGGTTGTACCAAAAGTTGATGGTTAATGTTCTAGTATCTAGACATCTCAGAAGACAAAGGGTTTTAGGTGGCAGGTGGGCTGCAGCCCATCCCCAGTATTCAGCATCCACAGGTCAAGAAACACTTGTTTGGGTGTATCCAAAGGCAAGCGCAAGAGGAGACAGTCTGTTGGAGATAAAGGTATGTCATGGTGCTCAAAATGAGTACCATCCAACTCATTGTATCGCAGTTACTAGACTGCAGAAAGGTAACAAATATATTCTGTCAGCCCATTTGGGAACCTGAGATGACAATCACCAATATCTGTGGGGAGTAAGGTAAGGCATTGCTCATTACCACCTTAAATTTCTGCATCCCTTGTTTTTTCCAGTCTCTCAAGCCACCGGCAAATGGGAATGGCATCTAGGTGAGGCTGGGCCTATCATTGATCTGCCAAAAGTTTACTTCGAAGTTTGTTATTGGGTCTCCTTAGACAGCTAGAGTATTTGGAATCAAGAAAGAAAAAATAACATAAAGGAGATGAAGGTGTAGTTGCATTATTTTTAGTGCTTGAGAACGGTTACTGATTGATGAATATCCAATGTCAATATATTGATACATCCCAAGATGTATGGGAGAACCATCAAAAATTTAACTCCAAGTGACACTAGAAGAATTCAGGGCAGATATAGAGGTTAGTTATAAGGACTGTCCCAGAAGAGGTGAATGTGTTACAGATAAATTTCCATCGTTTTGAGCCTGGTTGGTTTGAGACTTGAATGCCAATGATTCGGTGATTAAAATCAGGGTTGCACAAGGGATGAAAATGTCTAATTTTATGGCCCTACCCCATCTGCCAGTCGGCTTCTGAGGAAGATGTAACATTCCAGCCCATAACTACATTGTTAAACTGGCAAGACCTCCAAACTAGCTTACTGGGTAGAAAAACAGAAATTGGTGGCAAAACTCAGCAGCATCTATGCAAAGAAAGCAGAGATAACATTTCAAGTCCAGTAACTCTCCATCAGTTCAATGTGTAGGTAGCTGCAGTCTCCTTCCTGCATTTTTACAATTCACAGGTCTCAAGTGATTCACATTTCACCGTTAAATGTTCCTATTTTTTGTTTGCCTCCGAATGATTTACAAAAGACATTTTTTCAGCCCAGTTGCTTTCTCTCTATCCTGGGAATAGACTTAATTTAATTCCTGAAATACAGTACAACAGCTTTATTTTCTTTCAAAATTCTGTTTGATCAGTGTCGCATATCTTTTTTCCAGACCCTGAGGTTTCACCACACTTTTATAAATAGGGGAATGATTGTAACTTAAAAGAGCCCTACATTTGGAATAATTATAGTGTACACACAACATGCAAAAGCTATAATTGTGAGAGATTACAGTGACCAGTTTCTTCAAAGGAGTTATAAATAAAGGAGTGAGTCTCACTGATGGGCTGGTTACAGAGAATGTCATTTCAGAATCTGGCTTGTGGAACAGTCAGAGACAATACTTATTAAGGGACTAGTAAAGGGTTTGTTCTTTTGTTCAGAAGGTGAATGCGCCTCCAACAAGAAGTGCTACTCAGGACTGGTCAGAGTTAGCATGGAAAATTCTCCCAGAATTTTTCTTTAAAATGTGATGGGATAGAATGTCATTTGAATTAGCACCCCAAAAAAATCATCGATTACAGATAATAGAGGAACAGGGACTCAGAAGTGTCAGTAATGGGTTGACCATGAGGAAGTCTGTTTTCAAACTTGGCTCAGTGGTACCGCTGCTGACTGAGCTGACGATGGACTGAAGGCCATGAGTTCCAGACTGCGCCTGCAGCAGATGGTGGAAGAATCAAGTCAAGGCATGATTTAGAATCATCCTCTCTAAACTATTTGGAGCAGATACAGCTGCTCTTGACTGTGTTGGCAGGATGATCATCAAACAGCCCTTGTGGCGACAAAGTCTTATCTTCACATTGCAGAAACCATCCATTGCGTAGCGCGACACTGCTATTACTTAATAAGATAGATTCAGAACAGCAGTCAAAACTGAACAATCATAAGGTGCTATGGACCAACAACAGCAGAACTGTATTCCACCACAATCTGCTACTTCAAACCATATCCTTCGCACTACAACTATCATTAAGCCCGTGTGCTGTTTCTCTCTTGTTGGTCTTTCCATGCATTCCTGTCGACTGCTTCTTTCTTCAAACACTACAGCCATTGACTGTGTGACTGATTTATAATGTGGTAAAAGTTTTGAAGTTACAACATGACTTCTGTTCTGGAATTTTCTTTTTCCAGGTACAATAAGTCAGGGTCATACAGCACTTAAATAGACCTTTGACCCAACCAGCCCATGTTGACCATAATCTCAAACCAAACTAGTCCCACGTGCATGTGCTTAGACCTCTCCTTCCAAACATTTCTTTTTCATGTACTTACCTAAACGTCTTTTAAACTTTTTAACTCTACCCGCATCCACCACTTCCTCTGAAAGTTCATTCCACACACAAACTACTCTCCATGTCAAAAAACTTGCCCCTTGTGTCTTTTTTAAATCTTTCTCCTCTCACCTTAAAAATATACCCCCAGTCTTGAAATCCCTCACCTAAGGGAAAAGACAGGTGCTATTCACCTTACCTATACTGTGATATATTGCATTATGATTCTCTTTACTAACTCACTCACAAGCGCTCTGTGTTTACTATACTACATTTCCATTCATTAATTCATAAAGCCATGTTTTTGTAGTACATCTTACTCTTACAGGATAAACTAAACATCCCTTCTTTAGCTGCCAACCCATTACCGTTTCTTTAAACCTTTCAATTCTTATCGGCCCCATGCTGCAAGCAGCATTTAGACCTGTTTATGTATCAAAGGCTACCCCGAATAAGTGTCAATACTGTAACCCCCTCTGAACAATGCCATTCCCATGACTGTATCTCCATAACCCACTCAAAACTATGGAAAGTTTATGATATTAATTAGCCCTTAGTAACCATCTCTCAGGACCCAAATAGGCTGCAGGATATCAAACAGTTTCTTCCAGCATCATGTACCCTACTGCTCTTTATTTCTGTGAAATTTCCTTATACACTACTATAACTCTGAACTATCTATTTCTGACTTCTATCTCAGTCTGCCATCTAATACTAACATATTGATTTATACTTTTTAAATATATATTAAATAGGGCTGCTACCTCTAAGAAACTTTCTATCAAAACAGCGCCTGCCTGAAACTGCGTGGATGAATGTGTAGGAACTGTCAAAAACCAGCAATTGTAGATGAAATCTCATGACCCAGCTACAGGAGATTAGTTTAATATTCTCTATATTTTTAATTAGTACTCACATAATTGTTCACTTTATTTAGATCATATAGGTATAGTATTTCTGCTATCATTACTAACTTTAAAGACAAAAGGGCTAACATATCTTAATTTTGCAAGCTCAGAAGGGACAGACATTGTAATCCCATCAGGAGTAGCAGTCAGGTTTAGCAAGTGCTTAAACCATCTCCTATTTCCCCAGGACAGATATCATGCAAACTAGATACAACTATGTAACACCATAGTGCTAAAATTTTAATGTATGTAAAAGCTGAGTATAAAAGAGGCTTCTGTAAACAGTACTTTGGATTTCATCACTGCCTCAAACTGTATCACTGAGGATGCTCAATAAAGAGGTTATTTTCCCTGCTCACTGATGTCAATTGTTATTAAACACAATCCCATAATACCCCTCATTATTTTATAAACCTCTACAAGGTCACCTTTCAACCTCCTACCCTTCAGTGAAAAATGTCACAGCCTATCCAGCCTCTCCTCCACTCCCAGCAACATCCTAACAAATCTCGTTTGAATCCTCTCCACCTTAATAATATCCTTCTTAAAACAGGGAGACTAGAACTGGACACAGCACTCTAGAAAAGGCCTCACCGACGTCTTGCACAACCACAACATTATGTCCCACTGCAATACTCAATGGTCTGAGCAATGTAGGCAAGCATGCTAAATACCTTCTTAACCATCCTACCTATATGCAATGCAAGCTTCAAAGAATTATGTACCTGCACCCCAAGGTTTCTCTGCCTACAAAACAGTCCAAGGACCTACTTTTAATTGTATAAGTCTGGTCTTTGTTTGTTTTACTAAAATGCAATACCTCGTATTTATCCAAATTAAACTCCATCAGCCAATTGACCCAACTGATCAAGATCCCCTTGTAATCTTAGACAACCTTCTTCACTATCCACTCTACCACCAAGCAATAGATTTTCATCATTATGCCTTGAGTTGTTAGTTAGCAATACCCAACTCTGAATACCATATTGTATTTGTGGTTAGAATGGTGTCATTAGAAAACTCTATTTTTGATCATTGTGATAAGAGGTTTATGATTTATACATATATATGGATTTCAAACATGAATGAGTTTTGGTTATTGTTTCTGAAGGCTTTAAAAAGTGGCTACAGACCAGGAGACTGCAAGCTCCCTGGAATGATTCTGGAAGATTGTTTATAGTGCGGGGTTTACAATGGGGAGATTAATCATTAAAAAGGGGTCCAAGCAGCAACATAGGCACCCACCATTTGGTAGACTCTGCTGGTGCCAGCAACTCGGTCTCAGGCCTCATTGGATTAGGCCATGCCCAAAGGCAAGGAAAAAATTATGTCTGTTCAAAGGCCCTTGCTGTCGATCCTAGGACTGGCAAATTTAAGTGTCCACCTATGATCCCAACATAGGGGAAGGCAGTGGTGTCATGGTTATGTCACTGCACTAGTGATCCAGAATCGCAACCTAATATTCATGGGTTCAAATTCCACAGATGGTAAAATTTGAATTCAGTAAGTGTTTGGAACAGAGAGCTGGATGAATGGCACCTGTGTAATGACTGTCAATTGTAGTAAAAACCTAATAGGTTCACTAGTGTCCATTATTGAGGGAAATCTGCCATCCTTACCTGGGCTGAGTTACATATCACTGTAGATCCACAGCAATGTGGTGGGCTTTTACCTGCCATCTGGGCAACTGGGAATGAGAATAAATGCTGGCCTAGCTGGTGATGCTCACATCTCACAGATGAATCAATTGTGCTCATTCGGCAACGCCAATGGGATGTCAGGTCCACAGTTTGGGAACCTGTGTCCTGTCTTGAAGTGCACTCACATTTTACGATGCACGCTCTTCTAGAGAGCTGCCAGCTCCCTATAGCCTCAGACCCTCTCATTGACCCTCACCATCTATGCAGCTTGACTACTAATCCAAATTTTATAGGACACCGAATAGTGTCTGTTAATTGTCACAGAATCAGTGAGATATACAGCACAGAAACAGACCCTTCGGTCCAACTCATCCATGCCAACCAGGTATCCTAAATAATGCTTTGTCAGCATTTGGCTCATATCCCTCTAAACCCTTTCTATTAATCTAGATGCCTCTTAAATGTTTCAATTGTATCAGTCTCCACCACTTCATCTGGCCACTCATTCTAAGCATGCACAAACCTCTGATTGGAAAAGTTGCCCTGTAGGTCCCTTTTAAATCTTCCTTCACTCACCTCAAACATATGGCCTCCAGTTTTGGACTCCTCCACCTGACGGAAAGGACCTCATCTATTTACCCTATCCACGCCCAGCATGATTTTATAAATATCTATAACCTCACCCCTCAGCCTCTGATGCTCCAGGGAAAATAGCCCCAGCCTATTCAGCCTCTCCCTATAGCACAGCCCCTCTAACCCTGGCAACATCTTTCTAAATCTTGTTTTAGACATAGCAGGAACTGCAGATGCTGGAGAATCTGAAATAACAAGGTATAGAACTGGATGAACACAGCATTTCCAAAGAAGGGTCTAGGCCCAAAAAGTCAGCCTTCGTGCTCCTCTGATGCCGCTTGGCCTGCTGTGTTCATCAACACCTAGCATCCTTGTAAATCTTGGCTGCTTTTGGTCAAATCACACATGTGGTGGGGGGGAATGGGTGGGGTTTGGACACACCTCAATAACCAGTCCTTACCCACTTTAAAAATAAAAATATTAAGATTACACCCTCTTCTTTCCTTCATCTTGGATATTACCTTGTGCCTCTTTCTCAACTAATTATCTGCATCTCCCCAAAGAAGTGTTGATGGGTGACTCAGTGCAGAGAAAGTACGAATAACATGGGTAAGCATTAGCATTGCCCAATACAGAAAAAAACTGTGCTTTCACCCTCACAGCTGTTTCACGTCCTCCAGTTTCTGAAGAAATGAAACTTGGGTCTGAATAAGAAACAGCTGCCTTTATTACTTGAGTGCAATAAGGAATTTGGTAGCTGATGTGGAGAATGAAGAATGCATAAAAGCATCTTATATCAAAGTATTTAAGTGCTCATAAGTGCATAAAATGCACATCAAAATATCTGTCTCCAACTGGCAAGCCAGAATTGGATTGTAACACTTGTAACTTATTATTCCTGGGTAAGTGGCCATAATTTTGTGTTTGGACCATATAGCAGAATAATCCAGCCTGAGAAGGAGACAATGACTCTGCCTTGTGTTGATGAGTAGAAACATAAAATAAAATCCCAAGAAGCTGTCTGCTCTCTCTCACCATGCAAATTCTCTCTTTGACAGGGAAAAGCCACTTTCAGAGATACTGAAAGGGCAAATCATCAAAGGATGACTGAGAATCAGTTTGTCCATAATCTTTTATCCTCATTAAAGTTTTGAAAGGAAATATAAGGGAACTGAAGGAAAATGTCTCATCGGACTGGTGCCAGAACTGTTCGTCACTGACTTTTTGTTTCCCCACCCCTACTATTTATATCTTGTCCTCTCTCATTGTATATCCAATTGTATGTGTATGTTTAAAGGGGTAGAGCTTCAGTTATGGAGAGTTGAAAGTTAGCAATTCATTTTTATTTTCTGCCACCAGTTGAAAGCAAGCAGTTTGCAATGAAGTGCCAAGTACAGAAACCTGTTGAGTATTTTCATTAAACATTGGCCCATCAGTCAGGTAAACTGAGGATTTTGGAGAGTTTGATTAAATGATTTTACATTTGTGATGATTCCAGAAATATTGGTGCTCTATTTCCAAAGCACTATCCCAGTGAGTCATGACACTTTCTCTTTAATTTTCTCTGCTGAATTGGACTGTTGTATTATCCAACATTTATTGTAACTCTATATTGCTCCCATTCAGTAATTTTCCCAGGCATTCCTCCTGGATTAATCCAATGCGAAGCACATGGTTCATTTGTATCTTTTGCCAGTCTGTTTTCAATTAAGCATGGATGGTTAGTCATGTCTGCTCAAATCATATCTACGTGGCTGCGCACACTCATGAGGTTTAAGGGTCTTCAATAAGGACAGCTCCATTACAGCATCACTCCTTCCTTAATGACAATTATTGACAGCAAAATAGTTCCCTGAATGAGTACAGCATAAGGAAAGATTTTCTCTTTATTATGATAGCAAACATTTGTATAACTTCTCACTAGTTGCTAGCATTAAAGTTCATTAAAGTTTTGGAGTAGATTTGTAGCCCGGGTTGTGGGTGTTGTGGGTATTGTTTATTTTTGGTCTTTAGTCATAGCCCTAATTTGGATTAAACAAAAGTAATACAATGCAAGGAACCCATTATAATCTATGCGAAAAAGTTAATTTCAAAAGGCAGCTAGATATTTACCAATGGTGTTAATACCATTCTGTTAAAATCCTTGGGTACTTTCTAACAACCCAGTGCTCTGTTTGGTTTGGAGTTGTAAATCTTAAGCTTTGCTCTAACATTCCAGCTGTTTCACATCAAACTGGTCTATATAAACATGTCTTAACTCAACGTGACATTGCAAAAAAGGATTTCTAACTCCTGTTACTAGTTTCAAACAAATTTCGACATGAAGGGCTGTAATCATTGTACACGCATTGACCAACTGATTCCCCTGATACAAAGGAACTTGATATAGTCAGCTTGAAGTGGACAAAACTGTTGATTGCCACATTTAACTTCAACTCAGGGACAACAAATTCAAGGCGAGACACTGACCTGATTCCAAAGACATCACAATTACATGCACAGTGCAAACTGAAGTAGCAAACTCTGTTGCAAATAAACTAACTTTAGTCAGCTGGTGGCCCCATGCTATTAAGCAATAGCCCAGAAATTGGGTCATACTGCGCCTCTTTTACAGGGATAAAACTGGCTCCAAAGGTTACAATATAACCAGTGATACACAGGCCATCGTGCATAGACTCTCAAACTAAAATGGGTGCTTAAGACCTTTGTGGCATAAGCTGGACAGGTTCACAAAGCTAACTGCAGAATTAAATCAAGGGTCTCACTCTACTTTTCGTAGCTACTATTACTTTTCTACTTTGTGAAATCTATGCCTGGAAGTGAATGCCTAATTAGTCACACAATAGGCTTGCCCAGCAGATCATGGCAGTAATGGTCAGTAGGATTGTTATTTAAAGGTTTAGCCCCCACATTTGTAAAAGTTAATTACTGATTAATTAATTGTTACTTTGCTTTTCAATTTCCAACTCTCCCTTTGGCTATAAACTGTTCCATCACAGGCTTTGTGAGTTCTGCAAACAACCTGTTCCTGATACTGAGATAGGAAGGTGTGGAGCTGGATGAACGCAGCAGGCCAAGCAGCATCTTAGGATCAGGAAAGCTGACATTTCAGGCCGAGACCCTTCATCATGAGGATCTAGACCTGAAACGTCAGCCTTCCTGCTCCTTTGATGCTGCTTGGCCTGCTGCGTTCATCCAGCTCCACGCCTTGTTATCTCAGAATCTCCAGCATCTGCAGTTCCTACTATCTCTTTTCCTGATACGAGTTGGCTTGACTGTGTTGCAAATGCTTTATTTCACAAATGGGTGATCAGTTAAATCCACCTTTGGGGCTGGAAGAAGATAACAGCAAAGAGGGTAAAAGCAAGTGCCAAGTGAACATTTTCTTGAACATATTTTAAAAATAAAATCCTGGGATATATTCTTTTCATGTCCTTCTGTCAGACTTTCAAGATTACAAACCTAGATTCCCCCAAACTAAACTTGCTTACGATTGTTGTTGCTTCACAACTTTCCATAAAAATTGAGCCGAGCTCTTCTGTAAAAGACAAAATCAACTTGACTGCTACAAAGAGATCTTTGCATTTTGAAATAAACATCATTGAGTATGTGTTGCATAACCATCCTTCATGAATACAGTATTACTGCAGCCAGTAAAAGAGAGAATGGTTAATGGTCTGCTTGTGAGGGTTCTCATGTTTACCCCTGTGTTTGGCTCTGAAAAAACTGGATACTTTGTTTTTTAAAAAAAAAGATGAAAAGGAAATCAGTTAAAAAAAATATAGAGCTCTCTCTGTTGAGGCAAAACCCAGATCATTTGTGTGTTGACTGGATGCGATGGAAGTATTCCAAGTTGCAGAAAAAATAGGCCACAGACAGGAAATGGAATATTCAGAAGAAAGTGAGGACTGATATCATAGCAACGATTTGCATTTCTTACAACTTTCAGCATGAGAAATGCCGAGCAACTCATTCAGCAATTTGAAGCCAAGCAATGTACCAGTTGAGAGTTGATTCAAGCACTCAAATTTAGCATTGCATTCGACATGGCAAGAAAGAAAATCCACAAACAGGTTGCACATCAGAGATGTAACTGGCAGGCTTGCCTCAGCCCATAAAGAGCTATAGTTAGAATTAACATTGCAAACTAAACTCTAAATCCAACTTTATGGCTGATGATTATGTCTGGCTAGAAATGTGTGGACTACAGGAGGAAGTATTTGATTCCAAGCATTGCTGTGGGAATGCACAATTGATTTCCTTTGTTTTGATTGATGGCTCACCCCACTCACTCCCTGTACACTTTCTTCCCTCTACTCCTCATGATCTGGGATCAGCACGAACCGCCATCCTTAATAAACAATGTCCAAATGTCCATCCAGCACTAGTTCGCTGAGATGTTGTGTGTTGGCAAACAATCCGTCATTGGGTACGTCATTGTGGATAAAACCAACCCCTTTTTTTTACCAAGTGTGCTGATGTGAATGTGTGCAGATTAAATGGCTTGGGTAGAGTGATGAACTTAGGATCACTTTAATCTGGTAAGTGGGTATTTGTTTAGCTCAGTTAGCAGGTTTTTTCAAAATACAACACTGACTAGCCTTCATTTGTTATAAAACACACTGGGAATTCCTGAAATTCTAATGGGCATTACACACCTGCAATCCATCTTTCCTCCCGTCCTTGAACATAATTCATTTAAAGGGACGATGCATCTGCATCTCTTATCAATACTGGACGTGTACTCACATGGAAGAAAGCAAGACTCCTTTCTTGACACAAATCGTTAAAATTATGCTTTCACCTTGCAAAGGAAAAGCTGTCACAGAACCAGCTGACAGAGAATGCACCTTGCAGCCAAACAACACTTTGGACCAGCCCGAGTCTGCACAAACAGGAAGGTTTATTGATAGTAGATGGACAGACAGGGCAAGCAGACAGATAAGAGATTATAGAGATTGGGTTCAGAGTTGACAAGAAGAAGTACACCACAGGCAGAGAAAGTCTTTTTATTCACAGTATCAGCTTTGTTAGTCCTCTCAAAATCTAGCTATGTCCTCATACCCCAACACTTACTTCTTCCATAATGAAGTTATATTGTATTATATTAACAAATAAGCATATTAATATGCTTGATTGGAATCCTTTTCTGCAAATAATACAATTCCTAAGTGTGGAAGCAGGCCATTTGGCCCATTGAGTCCGTATCAGCTCCTTGAAGTGCATCCCACCCAGACTCAACAACTCCACCCTTTCCATGTAACCCTGCATTCCCCATGGCTAATCCACCTAGCCTGCACGCCCCTGAACACTATAGACAATTTAGCATGACCAATCCATCTAACCTACACACCTTTGGACTGTTGAGAGAAAACTGGAGAACCCAGAGGAAACCCAAGCTGAACTGGGGAGAGTGAGTAAACTCCACACAGTTGCCTAAAGTTGGATGCAAACTCAGATCCCTGACGCTATGAAGCAGTTGTGCTATCCACTAGGCCATTATGTTGCTCATAAATGTAACATAAAGGACAACTGAATCTTCCTTCTTTTTGGCATTGGATCTCCTGTTCTACCCTGTTCCCTTGCTGTGCATTGAGTATGCAATTAAAAAGCCCTTCTGTCTTCAACTTATTGGGCTCCCTGGGATGAAGATACTGGCCACTGTAAATATTCCCTGACCACTTCCAAATCTATGACTTCTGCCACATCCTTATCAACTCTCTTCACTTGAACATCTACCCAGAGAAATCCAATCAGGAGTAGAAGGAGTGAATGTGTGAAAAACAAACCAAATTTACATTCCATAACTTCATTAAATTGTTCTATGTTTCAGTATCCTATTTGTTATATTATTTTCCCAAGCTTCCACCTTTCATTATAAAATTCTGGACTTTCTGAGGTACATTTGCACTAGTGCCAGCATCTCTCTGACACCTCAACCTCCTGTTCACGCTCATGTCTAGACAATCAGTGCTGTTGGCAAGAAAGGTGGTTCAATAGCAGCGCCCTCAGCCAAGTCAAAATGCTTGGCTTAGTGCCCCCATCAAGGCACTAATTGCTCAAAACCAAGGCTGGAACATATCATTCATATGCCTGATCCCACACTCCCAAAGCAACTTCTCCACTTTGAATTCAGTCATCACAGGAGACTCCCAAATGATAACAGTAGAAATGATATAGGGATTTCTTCAAAACATCCCTGAAGAGAAAATATTACTGCTGACGCATGGGACTCGCTGAGTTATGACCATCTAAGGCAGGGAAGATTAATTGGTAAGGCTTCAAGTAAACCAAGACACCTCATTGGGAACATGCAGAGGCAGCGATGGTGTCAGAGAGATTGAAAAATGTTCCAAAGAACTTATCCACTCAAACATCCAAGCATCATTTGTGGCAACTCTACAGATCACAAGTTGAACTTAGCAACCATCTCAGAATCTACCAAACCAGAGCAATAGCGTGTCATCCACCATGGTGAGTGTCAGTTAGTTGGTCATTTTTTAAGTCAGAAGATTGTGGGTTCACATCCTGCTTCTGAGGTTTGAGTACAAAAATTTAGGTCATCAATCAATTCGATATAGAGGAAATACTGCACTGCAGAGTGTTGTCTTTAGCATCACAGAGTAAACCAAAGATGCTGTTTAGACACTCAAGCGAACATTAATGCTCTTGTAGAACTATTTTAAGAACATGTTCTGCTATCCTTACGGGCATCCTGTCAAATATTTATCCCTCAGTCGATACCATAAATACAGATTATCTGGTCATTTTCACATTGCTGATCGTGTAGTTCACTGTGCAAATTGGTTGCCTTGTTTCCTCTGTTATTAACATGGCCTACTCCTCAAAAGTCATTCATTGTCAATAAAGCACCTTGGTATACCCTGAGGTTTCAAAAAGCTCTATAAGTGCAAGTCATTTCCTTTTTCAATTGCTCCCCTAATGTTAAATGAAACTGTTAGGTGTTCAATCAATTCAAATACAATTCAGTGACCTCATCCTTTAAACTCAAGTCCAAATGTACCTCAAGAGTGAAGCTTTATAGAAGCTAAGCACTCATAAGACTTTACATCCTCATTCTTCTGCTTTGCCCCATACTGCAGCACTCTTTGATGCTCCTTCTATTTAATCTGTTATAATCTATTGCTGGGTAAGCAATATAACAGTGAATTTTGATCTTTTGGATTGCTGATAGTTTATTTGATAGGGATGAATTTATCTTTGCTCCCAAAAGGCAAATACAAGTCAAATTGAAGCACTTTGTAAAGAGCAAATGAAGAGTACATTGTAGTGCTTAAAAAACAGTGACTTGTTATTCAACTGCCAGCTCAGAGCCACAACTATTTCAGTCTCCCCAAAATATTTTCCTGATACTGTTTGCCTATCCTGCTGGCTGACAACACTGGTCTTTTTATATTTTATGGTAAGGTTGTAAATTTATATCATCCAGTCTCAGCAACCACATTGATCTAACACAATCACTGCATCCAACTTCGCCAAAGGCCAACAACAGCTCGCATTTACATGGCAATAGGAACAGAGCAAAACATCCCAAGGCAATTGATTGGAACACCATGAAGCAAAATTTTGACACTCAGCCACAAGAGGAGATATTTGTGCAGGAGAAGCAAAATTTGATCATTTAGCTAAGTTGTCAGCTGCACCTTAAAACTGAGGGGAAGGGGAAAATTTGGTGAGGTTTAGAAAGAAAATCATTAAGATTAGAGGACCGGGTGGTAAACCCCAGGATTAATTGCCAGTGTAAAAATACTACTTTCTAATCAACCTATTCAGCGATGTTATTATGCACCTCTGGAATAGGTGAAACTTGAATGCTCAACACAGTTAGATTGGAAGTAAAGTTTTTTTTGTCAAGCTGGTATCGCTAAACCCAGGCAGAGAGTGAAAAAAAGCTAGAAAAAGGCCCAATTCAGGTACCTAATCTACTTGTAGTAGAGATCTGTCATTATTACAAGCATGCACTATATGGACTGGACTTAATGGAAGTGATGGGATGTTGCTTGCCAGGCAGAAGGCTGGCACGATCCCACTGCCCTTCTTTCAAGGAAAGCCCACTGAATTAAATGCCACTCACAGACCCTTGGAAACGATCAGCTGCTCTCAGGATCAAGGGTCTCATGGGCAGAGGCTGGAGAATGGATGCATGGTAAAAGTTCTGTCTGCCAGCAGTTCCAGGGAGGTGCTGCTGCTGCCAGTGTGACACATCTGTGCTTCTGCTTTGGTTGTGTTGGCATCAGAAACTCACGTGCATGGTCCATCAATTTTTTTTCAAACTGTGAATGTGGTAACAAGTGGGAGGTAATGGTGTAGTGGTAATGTCACTGAACTAGTAATCTAGAGTTAATATCCAGGGGACATGGGTTCAAATGGTGCAATTTGAATTCAATAACAAATATGCAATTTAAAAAAAAAGCCACCCTATTGTTAACCACGTAACTACTGTCAATTGTTGTTTAAATCCCATTCAGTTCACAAATGTACCTTAGGGACAAGATCTGTTCTCCACTCCTGGTTTGGCCTGCATGTAACTCCAGACCCACAGCAATGTAGTTGACTCTTAACTGCTCTCTGGACAATTAGGAATGGACAATAAATGTTGGCCCAACCGGTGGCGCCCACATCCTGTGAATGAATTTAGGGAGAAATACAACAACGTCCTGCCCATATCATCTCTTTTTATGTTATTAATTGAGAGATAGGATGCCAGGTGAACTCCACCAGAATGTCTTTTATATGTATCAGAGCTGTCTCCTCTTGTGGCTGAGTTGGGGCATCAGCTAATTCAGGTTAGAGACGAAAAGACAGCAGATTTCGAACCACCTGTCTTGCCAAGTGATGAGATGCACTCTCCTCCCTTCCATCATGCTCACCATGCACTAAAAGTAAATGCTGCTCAATAACCTTCCTTGTCTGACGTCAGGTCAATTTGAAAATTTCCGTCCCTGATGTCAAATCTGATGGCTTTCCTTCGCTACCCTTCAGTTGCCTATGTTTTACAATGCAGAATCCAGGGTCTGGGCCTTCCAAGTCTGTTTACCTCCCTAATTCCCTCTCCTCCTTTATGTTGCTCCATAATACCCAGTTTTTTGACCACATTTTTGTAACCTGCCATAATAAGTCAAGCCTAATGGTATCAATGTGGACTTCACCAGCTTCAAAATCTCCCCTTCCCCCACCGCATCCCTAAACCAGCCCAGCTCTTCCCCTCCACCCACTGCATCCCAAAACCAGTCCAACCTGTCTCTGCCTCCCTAACCTGTTCTTCCTCTCACCCATCCCTTCCTCCCACCCCAAGCCGCACCCCCATCTACCTACTAACCTCATCCCACCTCTTTGACCTGTCCATCTTCACTGGACTGACCTATCCCCTCCCTACCTCCCCACCTACACTCTCTCCACCTATCTTCTTTACTCTCCATCTTCGGTCCGCCTCCCCTTCTCTCTCTATTTATTCCAGCACCCTCACCCCATCCCCCTCTCTGATGAAGGGTCTAGGCCCGAAACGTCAGCTTTTGTGCTCCTGAGATGCTCCTTGGCCTGCTGTGTTCATCCAGCTTCACACTTTATTGTCTTGGATTCACCAGCATCTGCAGTTCCCATTATCTCTGATAATAAGTCATTATTTATGTCTGTCAAATTTTGTTTGGAAATGCTCTCATCACGCACCTTTGCAATGTTTGACTCCATTAAAGACACTATGAAATGTAAATTGTTGTGTCCGTTATTCTTAATTCGAGACGTAGTAAGCTTTAGCTTCTTGTCTCTACTCACTTTGATCATTGTATATTGTGAAACCGTTTTGTACAAAAAATATTTATAAATGATTTATTCATGGTGAGTACAGCAGGTCTGATTCTGATTCCTAGCTAATGTTCCTTCATCAAGTTGAGATCACTGAAATCAATCATTTTATGTATTTTGCTATCCTGATAGAGTTAAGAGTTCATGGTTTTTGAAAAATTTGAGATATATTTAAATCAGAGGAAAGTACAGATTTAAAGGGACAGTATTAGTAGAACGTAGAACGGTACAGCACAGTACAGACCCTTCGGCCCGCTATGCTGTGCTGAACTTTTACCCTAATCCTCAATTCCATCTAACCTCCACCCCTATCTTATACTATCATCCATATGCCTATCTAATAGCCGCTTAAATGCCCCTAATGAGGCCAACTCCACTACCCTCTCTGGGAATGCATTCCACATCCCCGCCACTCTCCGAGTGAAGAACTTACTTCTGACATCTCCCCTACATCTACCTCCACTCAGTTTAAAACTATGCCCCCTCATAATAGTTACTTCCACCCTAGGAAAAAGTCTCTGGCTATCCACTCTATCTTTACCTCTGATCATTTTGTACACCTCTATCAAGTCACCTCTCATCCTTTGCCGCTCTAAAGAGAAAAGCGCTAGCTCTCTCAACCTTTCCTCATTAGATCTTCCCTCCTTTGCAGGCAATATCCCAGTAAATCTCCTCTGCACTTTTTCCAACACAAATTAATTTTTGGATTGTTCTAGGGTTCTGAGAAAGTGCTGGCACAGATTTTATGCAACAAATAGTTTATAAGATTATAAGAAATAGGGACAGGAGGAGGCCATTCTGCCCCTTGATCCTGCTCTGCCATTCAATAAGATCGTGGCTGCTCCAACATTTCCCCATCCATTTTCCTGCATTTTACCTAAAACCTTTGATTCCCTGACTAATCAAGAATCTACTTAATCCATAAATGCACACAAGGGCTCTGCACACTCCCTACCCCAGCCACCCTAGCTCTCAGTGGCAAGGAGTTCCAAAGACTCACAATTTTCTGAGAAAAAAGGTCCTCCTCATCTCAGTCTTATATTGGTGCCCTTAATTCTGAGATGATGCCCTCTGGCCCTAGACTTCCATGAGAGGAAACATCTTCTCAGCATTTACCCTGTCAAGCCCTTTCAGAATTCTATATGTTTCAATGAGAATGCCTCTCATGCTTCTAAATTCCATTTGGTAGAGTCCCAATCTGTTCAACCTTTGCCCATAAGGCAACTCTCCATACTGGAGATCAACCTACTGAACTGCCTCTGATGAAGAAATATCTTTTCTTAAATAGGGTGGCTTCTTTCCATACTGTTAGCTTCTGTGGTAGGTACAGGAAAATTACAATTTCCCTAAGAATGGTGGTATAGCATTTAGCCAGAATGGGACAGAGTGCCACAAAGTGAGGGTTGGGACCCCAAGTAGGGTGAAAAGCTGAAATTCTGGGGTTGCAAGTTCTGAAGCAATAATGGCCACTGTGGAGCTTTGGCCAAGTTGTAACATCTGTTGTCCTGTTACAATAGAACAGGTCCTACTTTTTCAGAAAACTCTTCCAAAAACCCTCACTGAGGGGCCAGGTCAACTTGAAGCCTTGAGTTAGGGTTGCAATGAGCAAAAGAAAATAATTGGCACTGGTGTAGGTTGTTATGATCTCCATGGAGACTAATAACTTTTAAAAAGAAATTTCAATTTCCAGCAACTAAGTCAAAGGATCACACAGCAAGATGTCAAGTTTTATAATTTTTTCTGCAACAATAACTAAACAGTATTTTTGAAAGGCATTTATGCTTTAAACTACCGAACATAACACATCCCTTTTAATATTTAAAATAACCAAAAGTCTCCTGTTTTTCAGTTATACATTAACTTGTCCTCTAAGTTAACATTCAATTGGCCCATAACTACTCCCAAGCAATTCATAGCTCCTAAGAATTTACTTCTGTTATTTTCCTCTTCCAGCATGGTAATGCCAGAACTGTCTTTCACAGTGAGAATTTTTTCTCCACTCAAGCTAGGAAAATCTTCCAGCCATGTTTTAAATCCTCATGAATTGGATCTTTCCAATCTAAACCTGAGTTCCTATCAATATCTGCTTTTTTTCTGCTCTCTTTCTTTCTCTTGGATTCTGGCAGACTCCACTGTATGTGAAATGCAAGGAGATCTATTAGAAGAACCTGGAATGCAGATTTGACAATGATTTGTTATGTAACTTTCCTGGTTAAAACCCATCTCCTAATCCCCCTGCTGATCATGAATCTATCTATCTAAGCTTTAAATATGCACAAGGCTTGATCCCTTGAAGCTTTCTCTGGCAAGGAGTTCCAAAAGACTCATTACCCTCTATGAGAAGAAATTCCTCTTTATCTCAGTCTTAAATTAGTGCTTCTTTACTCTGAATTGCTGCCTCCTGGTCCGAGATTCTTCGAAGAGGGGAAGCATTCTCTCATCATTCACCCTGTCAAGCCCATTAAGAATCCTATATGATTCAATGATATCACCTCTCGTTCTTCCCAACTCCAGTGAGAGAGTCCCAACCTGTTTAATCTTTGCTCACAAGATAATCCTTCCATTCCAGGGATCATCCAACTGAACCTGCTCTGAACTACCTCCAAGGAAATGATATCTTTCTTTAAATAAAGTGGCCAAACCTGCTCACACTACTCCAGACGTGGTTTAACAAGCACTGAGTGTAGTTGCAATACTTCCCTACTCTGATAATCCAACTCCCTTGAAATAAGGGCCAACATTCCATTAGCCTCAGAGATAATGGGAACTGCAGATGCTGGAGAATCCAGGATAACAATGTGTGAAGCTGGATGAACACAGCAGGCCAAGCAGCATCTCAGGAGCACAACGAAACGTCAGCTTTTGTGCTCCTGAGATGCTGCTTGGCCTGCTGTGTTCATCCAGCTTCACAGTTGTTATTCCATTAGCCTTCCTGATTACCTGCTTCACCTGTGTGAGCTTCCTGTGTTTTGTGCACAAGTTTCCCAAGTTCCTTTATGTTACAGCTTTCTGCAGTTTTGCTCCATTTAAATAATATTCTGTTCTTTTGCTCTCCCTTACAAAATGAACAACTTCAAATTTTCTGACATTATGCTCCATTCTGACATTCTCCTTTCTGATACTATATTCCATTTTCCAACTTCTTGCCCATTTATTTACCTATCAATACATAGGTAAGCTGTTTGTATTCCTTTCAAAAATGCCGCTCTACCTATTTTGCTGTCACCTGCAAATTTGGCTAGAGTACATTCACCTCCTTCGTCCAATTTGCTGCATATATTGTAAACAATTGCAGCTGTAGCACTATTCCCTGTAGAACTCCATTGATCACAGATTACCAACCTGTAAAAGATGTCTAATCCCCCTCACTATTTCCTGCCCATGAGCCAATTCTCTGTCCGTGCCAATATACAGCACCCAACACCGTGAGCTATTATTTTAACCTTTTGTGAAATCAAACACTTTCTGGAAGTCCAAATACAACATATCTATTGTTTCCTCTCTATCCACACTGGCTGAGGCTTCCTTGAACCATTCTAATAAATTAGTCAGACATGAGTTCCCTTTCATGAAGCTACGTTGACTCTGCTTGATTAGATTATGATTTTCCAAATGTTCTGCTTTTTCTTCCTGAACAATTGATTCCCATAATAGATATTAGGCGAATAAGACTATTGTTACCTGTTTTTGCCTCTCCCTCTTTGATACGAACATAGAATATAGAACGTTACAGCACAGTACAGGCCCTTCGGCCCTCGATGTTGTGCCGACCTGTCATACCAATCTCAAGCCCATCTAACCTACACTATTCCATGTACGTCTATATGCTTATCCAATGACGACTTAAATGTACCTAAAGTTGGCAAATCTACTACCGTTGCAGGCAACGCGTTCCATTCCCTTACTACTCTCTGAGTAAAGAAACTACCTCTGACATCTGTCCTATATCTTTCACCCCTCAATTTAAAGCTGTGCCCCCTCATGCTCGCCGTCACCATCCTAGGAAAATGGCTCTCCCTATCCACCCTCTCTAACCCTCTGATTATTTTATATGTTTCAATTAAGTCACCTCTCAACCTTCTTCTCTCTAATGAAAACAGCCTCAAGTCCCTCAGCCTTTCCTCGTAAGACCTTCCCTCCATACCAGGCAACATCCTAGTAAATCTCCTCTGCACCCTTTCCAAAGCTTCCACATCTTTCTTATAATGCAGTGACCAGAACTGCACACAATTCTCCCAGTGCGGCCGCACCAGAGTTTTGTACAGCTTCGCCATAACCTCTTGGTTCCGGAACTCGATCCCTCGATTAATAAAAGCTAAAACACTGTATGCCTTCTTAACAGCCCTGTCAACCTGGGTGGCAACTTTCAAGGATCTGTGTACATGGACACCGAGATCTCTCTGCTCATCTACACAACTTAGAATCTTACCATTAGCCCTGTACTTTGCCGTCCGGTTACTCCTACCAAAGTGCATCACCTCACACTTGACTGCATTAGACTCCATTTGCCACCTCTCAGCCCAGCTCTGCAGCTTATCTATGTCTCTCTGCAACCTACAGCATCCTTCGTCACTATCCACAACTCCACCGGACCTTAGTGTCGTCTGCAAATTTACTAACCCATCCTTCTACACCCTCATCCAGGTCATTTATAAAAATGACAAACAGCAGTGGACCCAACACCGACCCTTGCTATACACCACTAGTAACTGGTCTCCAGGATGAACATTTCCCATCAACTACCACCCTCTGTCTTCTTTCAGCAAGCCAATTTCTGATCCAAATTGCTCTATCTCCCACAATTCCATTCCTCTGCATTTTGTACAATAGCCTATTGTGGGGAACCTTATCGAACGCCTTGCTGAAATCCATATATACCACATCAACCGTTTTACTCTCATCTACCTGTTTGGTCACCTTCTCAAAGAACTCAATAAGGTTTGTGAGGCAAGACCTTCCCTTCACAAAACCGTGCTGACTATCCCTAAGCAATTTATTCTTTTCTAGATGATTATAAATCCTATCCCTTATAACCTTTTCCAACACTTTACCAACAACTGAGGTAAGGCTCACTGGTCGATAATTACCAGGGTTGTCTCTACTCCCCTTCTTGAACAGGGGAACCACATTTGCTATCCTCCAGTCATCTGGCACGATTCCTGTAGACAATGACGAGTTAAAGATCAATGCCAAAGGCTCGGCAATCTCCTCCCTGGCTTCCCAGGGGATCCGAGGATAAATCCCATCCGGCCCAGGAGACTTATCTATCTTCACCCTCTGAAGGATTTCTAATACCTCTTCCTTGTGAACTTCCATCCCACCTAGTCTAGTAGCCTGTATCTCAGTATTCTCCTCGACAACATTGTCGTTTTCTAGAGTGAATACTGTTGAAAAATATTCATTTAGCGCTTCCCCTATCTCATCTGACTCCACACACACACTCCACAGTAGGGCTGTCATATTAGCTGTTTTCCATTCCTCTGGCACTTCTACGGAATCCCGTGATTTTTGTAAAATTACAACTAATGCATCCACTATCCCTGTCGCTACCTCTTTTAGGACCCTGTGGTGCAAGCCATCAGGACTAGGAAACTTAGCTGCTTTTAGCCTCATTAGTTTGCCTAATACTACTTCTTTAGTAATGGTGATGGTGTTTAATTCCTCCCCCATGTTCTTCAGTAATAATGGAATATTTAAAGTATCTTCCAATGTAAAAACTGATGCAAGGTTCCTATTATTGAATTTAAATTTTGCTGTCCATCTATGTTGGGATTTGGATGCATGTTCTCAGAACATTAGCCTCGGAGTTCTGGATTGTTGATTGAGTTACATTACCATTATTCCACTTCAGAATTCAGAAGTGATTGTATAATCCCCATCATTCCTCTGTATTATCCCAAGCTAAACATTTTGTAAAAGAAACACAAGCTTTGAACTTAGAAAGTGAATGCCAATTGATATGGCATGAAAAGAGCATGCTGTTTGCTTGGATCATGGTTGGTATGGAGATATAGTAAGAAAAATTAACTGGCAATTTTCATTAGCTAGCGAAAGAACTCATACCAGGCAGATAAACTCGTGTTTGGTTGAGGCATTGCCATGGAGAATGCAGCAAGGATTATCAATTTCCCTTACCTTTTCTCAATTGGGAAAGTACATTGTATAGCCAAATTCTTTTTGTTTACACAGAGCTTTATTCATATGTGAATACATGTATCATGTAGCACATGTAATGAATCACTATAAGCCCAACTGATAATTATAAAATCACTTCCATTGTCTTTCTTATTGCCTGATGATTCTGCTTTTGGACAATGTTTACTAAATAGTCTTGGCTGTGTTATGGAGACTGTAAACCTCATCTTGTTAATTCTATTTGTTTGTCCTCAAATACAACCTGAGTTGCTGAAAATTTCTTCCATACTCTGTTTTTTTGTTTAATACTGCATGCACGAGGGACTACACAAATTGGAGACTATGGACTGTGAACTGCAAAACCTGAAAAACTATAAAGATCAGGCAACTTAAAGACTGTATAGAACAGGTAGCACATAGCCCTGACGGCCTTGCCTGACCTGCTGATTAATGTCAGCATTCTCTGTTATGTTGCATTTCCAGTGTCTCCAGTATGTGTTTCCTCATATCGTTTTCCAGGTTGTGCAGTCCACAACCTTACGGAGACTTCAGCCTACACTGTCTTCAGGCTGTGTAGTTTCTGGCCTGTGCAGTATTTACACAAAACAGTCCTCAACTGATGCAATTTAACTGAGGTATAATTTGCCATTTATGTAATTTTGAAGGTCTACTTAATGAAGATAGAAGCAATGATTCTAGCAAGCACAGCGAAAGTCAAGGTGAAGGTGTTGCTTTTTGTTGCAGACATTGCCTTGAATTAGTTTGAATTTCAATTTGTGAATGGAGAGGAAGTAATTTAAGCATGACTCACTCCATCGTTAACAAGTGACACGTTGGCTGTTTTATAAATTCAGATTCTTTTACTGACTGGGTGCAGACTGGTCATGACTCACTGCATGGGATAATATGTAGCTTGGTGGATGTGCTGTAAATTTAGACGGAATGTAAAAATTCGATCTAATTTAGTTGGAAGGTATAAATATATATTCAAAGAAAAGATTAATTGAACAATCTCTGAAGGAGCTTTTAATACCTCATCAATAAGCATCATGTGACAATCATGTGAATTCAGATTGCCAATGGGCCCAGAAAAATACTATTTGTCCTGTTTTGTAGGCTGTTTAATTTAACCACTCAAATATTTAAGCAGTCAATCATAAATCAATCATAGGACACTCTTTCTTTATCACGTGACATCAAGGTCCACACTTTAACATGCAGATGTCAGGGTCAGACAGGTTCAGGTTATGATATAATGTCTTGAAATAGTTGGATAACTCGCCAACATTCATTTTTAGGCTGTAAGAACAAGGTGATAGGTGTTAACATGCTGTGTCAAAGCTTGCGGTTAAAGACTGCTGGAGAGGAAGGTGGGGGGCAAATGGAAATAAAAGCTCTTGAAAAATATGTTAGAAATGTCTCCATCATTTAAAAATTAAAATTTGTTAAGGAAAATAAAGAACCCTGGCAAATGAATACACTTGTTAACAGCGCTAAGATTAGGAGTGTTTTCTGAGATTCAACAGGGTATATAATTCCTCATGTGGTACCACCAAGGGGATCCTATATTAACAACAGGCAAATATATACCTAATTATAAGCCAACCATAGCATTCTAGGGTAGTGAACCACTTCCCATTCATTGCCAACAGTCAGAAATCTGCATCCAAGTATAATATTTAAATAATGCCTGATCTAACCACAAAATGTTCCACGACTTTTAAAATTTGGTTCACTGAATGTAATCACTCTGCTGCTGTCACCTGGAAAATATAACATTTTTAGATCTGTTTTCTATGAACACTATGTTCTCTTATAACATATCCTGTTCCTGTTTAGACATTTGGAAGAAAAATCTGCAAATTATCTATTTCGGGCATAGTTTACAGATATCATGATCTGAGCATATTTGTTTGCAAACTGCACTTGTGCCTGAAAGAAATAAACCAGAGAACCCATGAAAATTCTATTCTACACTAGATTGGACTGAGATACTACGGATGAAGCTGATTTAATTATTGATTTTAAATTGGTGTGAATAAACTTTTGTCTGTTTCAATGCTTTTATCATGGCTTTGAGACCAAAATGAGTCATGTTCCGAGAAAATGTAATCATTTTCATCCAAATGCAGTCAGATGAGCTGTGCATTGTCAGAATGTTTAAATATCTTGTACAGAATAACAGAGTGTGAAGCTGGATGAACACAGCAGGCCAAGCAGCATCTCAAGAGCACAAAAGTTGACGTTTAGGTCCTAGACCTGAAACGTCAGCTTTTGTGCTCCTAAGATGCTGCTTGGTCTGCTATGTTCATCCAGCTTCACACTTTGTTATCATGGATTCTCCAGCATCTGCAGTTCCCTTTATCTCTAAGTATCCTGTACATTTTGTTGTTAATTGTCATTCGCAAAAGAGCATGATGCTTGATACTTGTTTGATTTTCTGCACTGAGATGAATTCATTTCCATGAACACTGCATTCTCACTAAAATATCAAAGAAGCCCATTAAATAAAAAGGATAGTGTGGTCGGCTGGACAACTGACCCTTTAACTTTTGGAATGGAACTGCCAATTTTAAATAAACCAATAGGCTTCCTTGGTGTCACTAATGGATAGTCAGCAGCACAAGTACCCCCTCAACAGAATTCAGTCGTTACATAAAAAAGAAGTTAAAGTCTGAGTTACTGTTATAACTTTGAAGCTCCCTATAATTATAAGCAATCTCAATTTACTGTAAATACATGTATCTACAATAGAATCAAAAGCTTGGCTTGATTTCAAAACAACAAATGCACTCTGCTATTTCATGTGTGTAGCCAATACTATATTTGATGACTACAGATTATGTGTGCAGTAAGTATAAACAGTTTGATATACATTATTGATCTATAGATGTCTGTACAAACATTAACAATTTGATCAGCTAGTGAAAGATGCCTGCACTACTTAAAGATTAATAGGAGATCATGATTATTATACACCTCCTTTCTTCCAAACTACTCCTCATCCTATTCTGTATCATGTAAGTTCAAGGGAGAAGCAGAAAGACAGTGCAAATCTCAGAAATAAAGCCAAAAAGTGATGGAGAAACTCAGCAGGTTTGGCAGCATTATTGACGAGAAACAGAACTACTTTTTTGACTCAGTAAGGGTCTTCAGAAATTTAGAAGAGCCATACTGGACTCAAAACATTACCTCTGCCTCTCAGCAAATGCTGCCAAATTTCTTGGATTTCTCCAGTACATTCGGTTTTTATTTTAGATTTCCAGCAGCTGCAATATTTCGCTAATTCACAAACCACTTAGCTGATCTGAACTTCCAGGATATCACGTGGACCAAGTATGATTTCGAAAGATACTTCTGCGTGGTTCAAACTCTGTCCAACTCAAGAACAACTTCAGCTCTTGCTTAAAGGGAGCCAGAACACACAATATCAAGTCGAATGGTATTCCAGTGTTTTAGGACACTAAAGGAAAATTTATATAGCCTAACATTCCTATATATGTATTACTTCAATGGGGTAAAGAGTGAATTGCTTTGAAGAAAACTAGTTGTAAAAACAACAATCTAGGTGCTTCACCAGAGCAATAAAAAAGATCAAGCCCCATAAGGGAAATTTTGGACAGATGACCCGAAGCTTGGTCAAAGAGGAAAGTCTTGTATTAAAGAAGAAAAGGCGGTTAGAGAGGCACAGAGGTTTGAGAAAGAACTTTAGGAACAAGGTCGTGAAATCCTCTGAGGTTGTTGACACAGAGGAGCCAGGCTTTTCAACATACACCCTGCATACCATTTTTTTTCTGTTTTGAGCAGCAGCAAGAGTGGGGGCTTGAACCTTGGGCCTGTCAGGAAGCGGGTGAGTCAGTGATTTTAAATATTTAAAAGCTTACCTCGAGTGTCGGAACCCTCCATTCGTGTTTTGAGCAGCAGCACCTCGGAGAGCAGAGGTTTCTGGGAAGAGAGGGACTTTTTTTATCCCCTCAGCCATATAAATGATAGCTTTCTAAGCTCAAGACCCCACCCTTGTAGGGCCTCCCACCCATCCACCTCCTCTAACCTTATACACCAGGGACAAATCAGGTAAGCTTTTTTTTTAACCTCCTGATAAGGGGACTAGCAGGGATGGCAGTGCAGGTAGAGGAATGTTCCTCCTGCATGATGTTTGAGGTGAGGGATGCCATTAGTGTCCCATCCAAGTGCACCTGCAGGAAGTGCACCCAACTCTTGCTCCTCCAAGACCTTGCTAGGAAACTGGAGTGGGAGCTGGATGAACTTCGGATCATTCGGGAGGCAGAGCCTGTGATAGACAAGAGTTACAGGGAAGTAGTTATTCCTAGGCATGAAGAAAGCTGGGTAACTGTTAGAAGGGGGAAAAAGCAGTCGGTGCAGGGATCCCCTGTGGTCGTTCCCCTGGAAAACAATTATGCCGTTTTGGATGCTGTTGCGGAGGAAGCGTACTTACCGGGGCATGCATTGGGATGGAGGTCTGGCACAGAGTCTGTCCTTCTTGCATAGAAAGGAAGGGCGGATAGTAGGAGAGTGTTATTATTTGGGGACTCAACAGTTAGAGGTACTGATAGAAGGTTTGTTGGGAATGAAAGAGAGTCACGGTTGGTGTGTTGCCTCCCAGGTGCCAGGGTCCGTGATGTCTCGGATCGTGCCTTTGGGGTCCTGAAGGGAGAGGGTAGTCAGCCCCAAGTCATGGTCCACATAGGTACCAACGACATAGGTAGAAAGAGGGATAGGGATGTCAGGCAGGATTTCGGGGAGCTGGGGTGGAAGCTGAGAGCTAGAACAAACAGAGTGGTTATCTCTGGTTTGTCACCCACGCCACGTGATAGTGAGGCGAAGAACAGGGAGAGATTTCAGCTTAACACGTGGCTGCAGGGATGGTGCAGGAGGAAGGGCTTCAGGTACATGGGCAATTGGGGCTCATTCTAGGGAAGGTGGGACCTCTACAAACAGGGTGGTCTCCCCTTGAACCAGAGGTAAGAGAGTAGGGAGGACATGGACAGGATCTCACTGTCACAGGAGTGTGCTGGTAGACAGCAAGCTGGGTTGAAGTGTGTCTACTTCAATGCCAGGAGTACCTGGAATAAGGGAGGTGAGTTTGCAGCGTGGATAGGTACCTGGGCCTTCGATGTTATGGCCATTTCGGAGACATGGATAGAACAGGGTCAGGAATGGATGTTGCAGGTTCCAGGGTTTAGGTCTTTCATTAAGATCAGGGAAGGTGGTAAGAAAAGGGGAGGTGTGGCTTTGTTAGTCAAGGACAGTATAGTGGTGGCTGAAAGAACTTTTGATGAGGACTAGTCTACATGGGTGGTATGGGCTGAGGTCAGAAACAGGAGAGGAGAAGTCACACTGCTGGGAGATTTTTATAGGCCTCTGCAAAGTTCCAGGGATGTGCAGGAGAGGATTGGCAAAACTATTCTGGGCAGGAGTGAAGGGAAGAGGGTGGTCATTATGCGAGACCTTAACTTCCCTAACATTGACTGGAAATGCTACAACTCTAGTATGTCGGATGGATCAGTTTATGTCCAATGTGTGTAGGAGGGTTTCCTGACACAGTATGTCGAAGGGCCGACAAGAGGGGAGGCCACACTGGATCTGGTACTTCGTAATGAACGAGGCCAGGTGTTTGATTAAGTGGTAGGTGAGCACTTTGGAGAGAGTGATCATAATTTGGTTACGTTTAGTTTAGCAATGGAGAGGGATAGGAACATGCCACAGGGCAAGAGTTATAGATGGGGGAAGGGCAATTATAACGCGATCATGCAAGACTTAGGAGGCACAAAATGGGTTAGCAAAATGCAGGGCATGGGCACCATCGAAATGTGGAGCTGGTTTAAGAAACAGATATTACGTGTCCTTGATAGGTATGTCCCTGTCAGGCAGGGAGGAAGCGATCAGGTAAGGGAATCGTGGTTTACTAAAGAAATTGTATCCCTTGTTAAGCGGCAGAGGGAGGCTTATGTGACGATGAGACGAGATGGTTCAGATGAGGTGATGGAGAGTTACAGATTAGCTAGGAAGGATTTAAAGAGAGAGTTAAGAAGAGCAAGGAGGGGACATGAGCAGACATTAGCAGGTAGAATAAAGGAGAACTCTAAAGCTTTCTATAGGTATGTGAGGAATAAGAGGATGACAAGGGTAGGAATAGGGCCAGTCAAAGACAGAAGTGGGAAGTTGTGTGTGGACCCTGTGGAGATTGGAGAGGTGCTAAATGAATATTTCTCATCTGTTTTCACTGAGGAACAGGAGAATATTGTAGAGGAGAAGACTGAGATACGGGCTATTAGAATCGAAAGGATTGAGGTTAGTGAGGAGGAGGTGCTATCAATTCTAGAAGGTGTGAACGTTAATACATCCCCTGGGCCAGATGGGATCTTTCTGAGGATTCTCTGGGAAGCTAGGGAGGAGGTGGCGGAGGCTTTGGCCTTGATCTTTGAGTCCTCATTCTCTAGGTTTAGTACCAGAGGACTGGAGGATTGCAAATGTTGTGCCCTTGTTCAAGAAGGGCAGTAGGGATGACCCAGGTAATTATAGACCTGTGAGCCTTACGTCTGTTGTAGGAAAAGTTTTGGAAAGGATTATAAGAGATAGGATTTATAATCATCTAGCAAGCAACAATTTGATTGGAGATAGTCAGCATGGATTCGTCAAGGGCAGGTCGTGTCTCACAAACCTAGTTGAGTTTTATTGAGAAGGTGACCAAGCATGTGGATGAGGGAAGGGCAGTTGACGTGGTGTACATGAACTTCAGTAAAGCCTTTGATAAGGTCCCATATGGTAGCTATTGGGGAAAATACAGAGGCACGGGATTGAGGGAGATTTAGCAGTTTGGATTAGAAACTGGCTTTCTCTAAGAAGGCGGTGGTGGTTGATGGAAAATATTCAGCCTGGAGTCTGGTTACTAGTGATGTGCCTCAAGGATCTGTTTTGGGTCCACTGCTGTTTGTCATTTTGATAAATGGCTTGGATGCAGGCATATGTAGATGGGTTAGTAAGTTTGCAAATGACACTAAAGTCGGTAGAGTGGTGTACAGTGTGGAAGAGTGTTGCAGGTTGCAAGGAGACTTGGATAAACTGCAGAATTGGGCTGAAAGGTGGCAAATGGACTTCAATGCGGATAAATGTGAGGTGATTCACTTTGTGAAGAATAATAAGAAGGCAGATTACGGGGTCAATGGAAAGATTCTTGGTAGTGTGGATATACAGAGGGACCTTGGTGTCCATGTACATAGACCCCTTAAAGTTGCCACCCAGGTTGATAGTGCTGTTAAGAAGGTTTATGGTGTGTTTAGTTTTATTGGTAGAGGGATTGAGTTCCGGAGCCGTGATGTCATGCTGCAAATGTACAAAACGCTAGTGCGGCCTCATTTGGAATATTGCGTGCAGTTCTGGTCGCCCCATTACGGGAAGGATGTGGAAGCATTGGAAAAGGTGCAGAGGAGATTTACCAGGATGTTGCCTGGTCTGGAGCGAAGGCCCTATGAAGAAAGGCTGAGGGAGGTGGGTCTGTTCCCTTTGTGAGAAGAAGACTAAGAGGGGATTTAATAGAGACATACAAGATGATCAGAGGATTAGATAGGGTGGACAGTGAGAGTCTTTTTCCGAGGCTGATGACTTCAGCTTGTACAAGGGGGCATAGCTGCAAATTGAGGGGTGATAGATTTAAGACAGATGTCAGAGGCAGGTTCTTTACTCAGAGAGTGGTAAGGGCGTGGAATGCCCTGCCTGCCAATGTGGCTAACTCAGCTACATTAGGGGCATTTAAACAGTCCTCGGGTAAGCATATGGATGATGATGGGGTGGTGTAGGGGGATGGGCTTAGATTAGTTCACAGGTCAGCGCAACATCGAGGGCCGAAGGGCCTGTTTTGCGCTGTATTGTTCTATATTCTATGTTCATACACAATGATGTAAATTCATTCACCTTTCAGTAACATTGTTCATGCTTTTAAGGACATTGTAATTCCCTGATAGTTGGCTTATTCTTACTGATCTTGATGACCTGTGAAAGCTATAATTTAAATAACCTGCCTGGAACCTTGCTGTGCCCCACTAATCTATGGGCTGGAGCAATTATTATATGTTGTGTGGTAGAAAAACCGCCTTAACTTTTCTTATTAATTCATCAGGTTTGACAAGATGACCTAGGGCATTATTTGAGGACAGCAAAGTCTTGATGTCAATATTTTCTCTGGAAAAATACTCCTTCTAAACAGGGATAGCAAACAGAGTAAAATATTCTTGAAAAAGTACCCCTGTTTTCGAGGATGTCTGATGTGAACATCAAACAAAACACAGATGTTGTCTGGAATAGCCCTTCAGAGCCCTTGGTACCACTGACGGTGCAGCCTGACATAACGACAGTAATGTTGTAGAGGACATAGCAAACAATCTCTATCAATTAGCGTCCAACAGATGGGGAAATGATACAAGGCAAATCCCAATGGTGGAAATCTTAGGGAGCCATATATCAAAAGTAGCTTGATGTTTCCAAGTTTGCTACTCTTCTCAGAAGGCATGTCATGTTTCTTCTGAGCCAAATCTGCCTGGGTTGCATTTGAGAAAATGTAATACTATCTACTTCATCTTTGTGGAATCTGTATTGGAGGAATAAGAGCTCCTGGAGACAGACCTCAATCTCCTCAGTCCATTAATGAATTACAAGTGTTTTCAGCTTCATTGATTAAATCTAATATTCAAAAAGATTAGAAAGAATTAGCAGAGATAATGGGAACTGCAGATGCTGGAGAATCCAAGATAATAAAACGTGAGGCTGGATGAACACAGCAGGCCAAGAAGCATCTCAGGAGCACAAAAGCTGACGTTTCGGGCCTCGACCCTTCATCAGAGAGGGGGATGGGTTGAGGGTTCTGGAATAAATAGGGAGAGAGGGGGAGGCAGACCGAAGATGGAGAGAAAAGAAGATAGGTGGAGAGAGTATAGGTGGGGAGGTAGGGAGAAGACAGGTCAGTCCAGGGAAGACGGACAGGTCAAGGAGGTGGGATGAGGTTAGTAGGTAGGGGGTGGGGGTGCGGCTTGGGGTGGGAGGAAGGGATGGGTGAGAGGAAGAACAGGTCAGGGAGGCAGAGACAGGTTGGATTGGTTTTGGGATGCAGTGGGTGGAGGGGAAGAGCTGGGCTGGTTGTGTGGTGCAGTGGGAGGAGGGGACGAACTGGGCTGGTTTAGGGATGCGGTTCACAACAAACAACTGCACCTCCCAGTCGCAAACCATTTCCACTCCCCCTCCCATTCTTTAGGTGACATGTCCATCATGGGCCTCCTGCAATGCCACAATGATGCCACCCGAAGGTTGCAGGAACAGCAACTCATATTCCGCTTGGGAACCCTGCAGCCTAATGGTATCAATGTGGACTTCACCAGCTTCAAAATTTCCCTTCCCACACCGCATCCCTAAACCAGCCCAGTTCGTCCCCTCCCCACACTGCACCACACAACCAGCCCAGCTCTTCCCCTCCACCCACTGCATCCCAAAACCAGTCCAACCTGTCTCTGCCTCCCTAACCTGTTCTTCCTCTCACCCATCCCTTCCTCCCACCCCAAGCCGCCCCCCCCATCTCCTACATACTAACCTCATCCCACCTCCTTGACCTGTCCGTCTTTCCTGGACTGACCTATCCCCTCCCTACCTCCCCACCTATACTCTCCTCTCCACCTATCTTCTTTTCTCTCCATCTTCGGTCCACCTCCCCCTCTCTCCCTATTTATTCCAGAACCCTCACCCCATCCCCCTCTCTGATGAAGGGTCTAGGCCCGAAACGTCAGCTTTTGTGCTCCTGAGATGGTGCTTGGCCTGCTGTGTTCATCCAGCCTCACATTTTATTAGAAAGAATTAGCAGTTTGCTAAACAGATCAGCAGTCATTATGAATCTTGAAATAAGAGAAAAACAAATAAAAAATAACCTTTTCTGATGAAGGGTCTAGGCCCGAAACGTCAGCTTTTGTGCTCCTAAGATGTTGCTCTGCCTGCTGTGTTCATCCAGCCTCACATTTTATTATCTTGGATTCTCCAGCATCTGCAGTCCCCATTATCTCTGAGCAAAAAAATAACCGAGCTGTCACAACTACAATTCATCCTTTAATTATGAACTTTATTATCTAGGGGTGATTTGACTAAAGTGGGCCGGGGGGGCGGGGGGCACAAAATAGCAATTTGTTTTGAATAGTTTGCAGGTAAGTGGCCATTAAGAACAATGTCTAAAAACCGAAAGAACTGCGGATGCTGTAAATCAGGAACAAAAACAAAGTTGCTGGAAAAGCTCAACAGGTTTGGCAGCATCTGTGAAGGAAAAACACAGAGTTAACGTTTCGGGTCTGGTGACCCTTCCTCAGAACCTCGGAACTATGACTAAAGTGTTTATACATTACATTAAGATGTCAAAGAATAATGTGCAAACATATTATCCTGTCCAGGTCTTTTGTACATTCATTATTAATTTGAGCTGGAGAGGAGAACATTTAACATTTGCTAAAAATAGAAGCGTTAATGCTGAGACAGGGTGAGACTAGGGAGAAGCAATTTGGTGAAATGGAAAATATGGGGAAAGGTAGAAAATTATTGGTAGATTTGTTTTTGGGATTCTTAATAGGTTACTAAATAAAAGAAAATTATAGCCAGTATAAACCTAAAAGCTACCTCTCCTGCAGATGGACATTTCGTCCTGACCTGACGAGTATATTCTTCATAGTGTCAACATTTGGTTAACTAAGATAGTATCAAATATGTATGTAATATTTAAAGAAAGCAATATATGAAGTTAGTCCTGTGTCTGGAATGTGTTTGCTTTCATCACTACTGTCTCTAAAATAAACTGGAACTAATCTGTAGTTCAGAACTCCCTAATGTCATAAATTTTATAATTTAATATGTATGTCACCATGCTGTGGGTTTTATGAACTGCTGTTGCTCAGCCATATTAATTGAGGTATATTTCTGCATCCATAATCCATGTCTGACCTTGACATTCTCCGTCAATGTGATAGACAATTTACACAGCATTGAAGAGAAATTCGTTATGTTGAAAGTCATAGATGCCAAAACAAGCAACGGCGCTACATGTTGTGCCAATTCAAGTAAAGATATACCTTATTAACATCCGATTCTGTTTCAATGAAGGGCATTAATGCTTGCAACTATGTGTTAATGCTCCCAGTATGTCAGTGGTGGGATTAATCTGGACAAAAGTGTTCAGAGTAAAACTGAAAGAATTGCAGATGCTGTAAATCAGAAACAAAAGCGGAAATTGCAGGTCTATCAGTATCTGTGAAGAGAAATCGAAGTTAACTTTTCGGGTCCAGTGACCCTTCCTCAGGTGCAACAGATCTAAATCGTTAACTCTGAATTCTCTTCACAAATGCTGCCAGATCTGCCGAACTTTTCCACCAAATTCCGCTGTTGTTTTTGAAAAGTATTCTGGGACCTTGCACTATAAAGTGAGATAGGAGCCCCATGTGTGCCTTTACCAAGGCTTATAAACAAATGAAATTGCATTTATAGTATGCCTTTCATGTCTAAAAAAGCTCCTTTATGTATTTGATTACTGAACATTATAGTCACTGGAAACATAAAATGCAGGCAATTACAACAGGTCGGACCTAAAACGTTAGCTTGCTTTCTCTCAGCATGTTAGGCAGTGATTCCATGGAGAGAAAGCAAGCTAACGTTTCAGGTCCGATCTGTTGTAATTGCCTGCACTTTTTGTTTACAGTACAGATTTCAAAAACTCCAGTAATTTGCTCTTACAATATAGTCAACTGTGTTTCAGTAGGCACACTTAAACCATCAAATGCATTGTCTCTGGTAGTAATACTTGTCAAATGTATTTTGCAGGACAGCATACCAGGAGAATTCCTGGGATATTTTTTCAAAGATTGTTTTTGGATCTTCCTGAAACAAGTCTTCATTTAATATTTTTTTTAGATTAGATTCCCTACAGTGTGGAAACAGGCCCTTCGGCCCAACAAGTCCTCACTGCCCCTTGCAGCATCCCACCCAGACCCATCCCCCTATAACCCACATACCCCTGAACACTACGGGCAATTTGGCATGGCTGATCCACCTAGACTGCACATCTTTGGACTGTGGGAGGAAACCGGAGCACCCGGAGGAAACCCACGCAGACACAGGGAGAATGTGCAAACTTCACACAGACAGTTACCTGAGGCTGGAATCAAACCTGGGTCCCTGGTGCTGTGAGGCTGCAGTGCTAACCACTGAGCCACCGTGCCACCCCTGTGTTCCTCCAGCTCCACACTGTGTTATCTCTGACTCCAGCATCTGCACTTCTTACTATCTCAGGCTGGAGATCTTACCCAAAAGACAGTGTCTATGACAATGCAGCATTTCTTCAGTAAAGAAAAAGACAAGAAAACTTTTGCAATCTCAAGATGTTTCAAAACATATTTCAACCAATTGAATAACTGAAGTGCAGTCAGAAATATGGCAATCGATTTCTGCATAACAAGGTCCTATCTATACAAATGTGATAATGAACAGATAGTCATAATTGTTTTAATGATATTGCTTAACCAGTAAATATTGGCCAGGACACCAGACACCTCTTCTTTGAAAACTGCCACAATACTTTTTATGATCACCGGAGTGATCAGACAGCGCAGTCTAATCCAAAAGACAGCGTCTCTGTCAGTAGTTAGAGATAATGGGAACTGCAGGTGCTGCAGAATCCGAGATAACAAAGTGTGGAGCTGGATGAACACAGCAGGCCAAGCAGCATCTGTCAGTACATTGCTCCGTCAGTACTTCACTAATGTGTAAGCTAAAATACATTGGTCAAATCTTTGGTTTGGAGTTTGAACTTACAATGTTTTGACTCAGAGTCTACAAACTAATTGATACAGTTTCTTTCAATGGATAAGTCTTACATATTTTGCAGTGTATGCAAGTGATTAACACCCTGGTGCACTTCACTTGCTAGAAATGCCAATGAGTAGAATAACAGATTTAATGATCCTGAGAAAAAAATAAAAATATTACAAGTATGCAGTCATGCTGAACCTGTGGAGGGAAAGGGTTAGAGCAGATTTTAACAAGGGTGTGAATGATGTGGACAAAAATGTGATTTGTAGTGGTATCAGATGAGAAATCCACCAAGATTTACTGAGATTTTGGGAGCATCTCACACCGTCTTCTATGTTTTTGCCAAATGGAGTGGTGAGTTTCTTACTAGACAGTAACAAGTTGCTAATTAAAAGGTGTTATGGCTTGTTATATGTCTTGTTAATGGCCTAATTGTTGCCTTAATATTCAGCTTTCCCCATTTTATCAAACATGACAAACATGCTAAACATTGAGTCACTTTAACATGGAAGTCAGAGTTGGTACTTGGCAACTTCAGCTTTGCTCCAAACGACGTCCATGTTGGACTCCAGGCACTCATATTTCTGAGCAGGCTCTGTGAACACCAACCATACACTGGCTACATCCACAGCCAATGGTATCCAACATGTGCCAACATCTACAATCCATCATGGCACATCTGCGATCCACTTGTAGAATGCTACTGGATTTCAATGCTACGTCTTACATTATACTGGCAACTATTATTTTAATGATGCTGCAAGGTTTCTGTGTATTCAGTGACATGCTTCCGATTCATGGGCTGGACCAGGCCACATCTCCAGCCTGAGATAGTAAGAAGTACAGATGCTGGAGTCAGAGATAACACAGTGTGGAGCTGGAGGAACACAGCAGGCCAGGCAGCATCAGAGGAGCAGGAAAGTTGACATTTCAGGTCAGGACCCTTCTTCAGGGGTCCCGACCCAAAATGTCAACTTTCCTACTCCTCTGATGCTGCCTGGCCTGCTGTGTCCCTCCAATTCCACACTGTGTTTTCCCTACACCTCCAGGTTCTTTTTTTTGCTGTCATAATGGTCACTCATTCTGAGCTTACCTGGAAGCATCCCAGCCTTGTACTGTCTTTCCTTTTCTACATTTTGACCCTTCACACAGAACTACCAAGCTCATATGATTTCTGCCTTTCCTTGCTATTTGGTGCAGACATAAAGCCAGGAGGTTTGACATGGTTAACAGCAGTCCTTAATCAAGTTTATGAAGGATGGCCTTAGCTCTGCAAATCTGGACACAGTAAATTAAGAGCAACCTCCAATACCAGCTGAGGGTCTTGGACACTGACAGCCAGCCACTCAGGATAACTAGTGTCACAATCCACATCTCGTAAAGGGTGACGATGCAAATCACCCGTCTTGACTCTTCCTGCTTCATCATGAGATGTTTTCCTCCTGCAATGACGGAGAGGCAGATATTAAGCGTGATGAAAATGGGTGGCTCTGCTGTTACTTTTGCATGTGGGGAGGTGTCGTGAGCTAGTAAATAATTTGTGGAAGGGCCTGTAGGATTAGTGCTGTTGAAGATTGGGTGTGTGAACGTAGGTGAGGGATAATGTAGACAATAACAGAAGTTGCGGGAAAGGCTCAGCAGGTCTGGCAGTGAGCCTTACCTCAGTTTTATAGACCAGTGAGCCTTACCTCAGTTGTTGGTAAAGTGTTGGAAAAGGATATAAGGGATAGGATTTATAATCATCTAGAAAAGAATAAATTGATTAGGGATAGTCAGCATGGTTTTGTGAAGGGAAAGTCGTGCCTCACAAACCTTATTGAGTTCTTTGAGAAGGTGACCAAACAGGTAGATGAGAGTAAACCGGGTGATGTGGTGTATATGGATTTCAGCAAGGTGTTCGATAAGGTTCCCCACAATAGGCTATTGTACAAAATGCGGAGGAATGGGATTGTGGGAGATAGAGCAATTTGGATCAGAAATTGGCTTGCTGAAAGAAGACAGAGGGTGGTAGGTGATGGAAAATGTTCATCCTGAAGACCAGTTACTAGTGGTGTACCGCAAGGGTCGGTGTTGGGTCCACTGCTGTTTGCCATTTTTATAAATGACCTGGATGAGGGCGTAGAAGGATGGGTTAGTAAATTTGCAGACGACACTAAGGTCGGTGGAGTTGTGGATAGTGACGAAGGATACTGTAGGTTGCAGAGAGATATAGATAAGCTGCAGAGCTGGGCTGAGAGGTGGCAAATGGAGTTTAATGTACACAAGTGTGAGGTGATGCACTTTGGTGGAGTAACCGGAAGGCAAAGTACAGGGCTAATGGTTAGATTCTTAGCAGTGTAGATGAGCAGAGAGATCTCGGTGTCCATGTACACAGATCCTTGAAAGTTGCCACCCAGGTTGACAGGGCTGTTAAGAAGGCATACAGTGTTTTAGCTTTTATTAATCGAGGGATCGAGTTCCGGAACCAAGAGGTTATGGTGAAGCTGTACAAAACTCTGGTGCTGCCGCACTTGGAGTATTGTGTGCAGTTCTGGTCACCGCATTATAAGAAGGATGAGGAAGCTTTGGAAAGGGTGCAGAGGAGATTTACTAGGATGTTGCCTGGTATGGAGGGAAGGTCTTACGAGGAAAGGCTGAGGGACTTGAGGCTGTTTTCATTAGAGAGAAGAAGGTTGAGAGGTGACTTAATTGAAACATATAAAATAATCAGAGGGTTAGATAGGGTGGATAGGGAGAGCCTTTTTCCTAGGATGGTGACGGCGAGCATGAGGGGGCATAGCTTTAAATTGAGGGGTGAAAGATATAGGACAGATGTCAGAGGTAGTTTCTTTACTCAGAGAGTAGTAAGGGAATGGAACGCTTTGCCTGCAACGGTAGTAGATTCGCCAACTTTAGGTATATTTAAGTCTTCATTGGACAAGCATATGGACATACATGGAATAGTGTAGGTTAGATAGGCTTGAGATCGGTATGACAGGTCGGCACAACATCGATGGCCGAAGGGCCTGTACTGTGCTGTAATGTTCTATGTTCTATAAAACATTTCGGATCCGGTGACCTTTCCTCAGAACTGATGGTAGTGAGGAAAATGTCGGTTTATAAGCAGAAGATGGTAGGGGGAAGGGGTAAGGAGTAAACAATATGTAGGAATAGAGCCCAAAGAGAGAGAAGAGCAGTTGAATAGACAAATGATCTGGATAGGAAGATGAACAGCTGTTAATGGACACTGTTAGTGACTAACAATAGGAATTGTGCAATGGCTGGCTGTGTGATGACCAGGCTGGTGCATGGGGTAGGGAGCTAGGACATGCGAGTGTTTAGGCCCGAAAATTATGGAACTCGATATTGAGTCCATCAGGCTGCAGGGGTCCCAAGCAGAAAATGAGGTAGTGTTCTTCTAGCTTGCTTTGAGCTTTGGTGGAACACTGCAGCAAACGAGAGACAGAGATGTTGGCCAGGGAGCAGGGTGGTGTGTTAAAGTGGCAGGCAACAGGTAGCTCAGGATCTTTATTGTGAACAGAATGTAGATGTTCTATGTAGCGGTCACCCAGTCTATGCTTCATTTCCCCAAAATAGAGGAGAGCACATTGTGTGCAGCGAATGCAATACTCTAGATTCTGGGAAGGGCAAATGAAGTACTGCTTCACCTGGATGGTATGTTTGGGCCCTTGGACAGTGGGGATGGAGGGGAGGGGGGGTAAATGAGCAGATGTTATGCCTTCACCAATTCCAAGGGAAGTACCACAGGGCTGTGGGGGTGTGTTGGGGGTGAAGGAAGTATGAAAGAGGGTGTCCTAGAGGGAACGTCCCTGCAGAAGGCGGAACAGGAAGGGGAGGGGAATATATGTCTGGCGATGGCATTTCACTGGAGATGGCGAAAAAGGCATCTGATGATCTTCTGGATGTGGATGCTGGTGGGATGGTAGTTAAGGACAAGGGGAACCCTATCGCTGTTACAGAAGGGTAGAGAGAGGGTGAAGGCAGTAGTGTGGGAGATGGATCAGACTCAGTTGAGGGTCCTGTCGACATCGGAGCTGGAGAATCTTCAGTCGAGGAAGAAGGTAAAATTTTCAGAGGCTCCCTTGTGAAGTTAACCTCATCTGAACATTAGATGGAGAAACTGAAAAAATGGAATGGAGCCTTTCCAAGAAACAGGGTGTGAGGATGTATCATTGATTTTGCTTCCAATTTCCACCTTGCCTTCATTTTCACTTGGTTTACCTCTGACTCCTGCCTTCCCTTCCTTGGCATTTCTGTTTCCATTTCTAGGGATAGACTGACCATTAATGTCCAATATAAACCCACTGACTCCCATAGCTACCTGGCCTATTCATTCTCACTCCTTGTTTCTCGTAAACACTTGCATTCCATTCTCTCAGTTCCTCTGTCTCCGTCACATAAGTTCAGATGAAGCCAACTTCGACAAGGGAGCCTCTGAAATGTCCACTTTCTTCCTCAACCGAGGATTCCCCAGCACCGTTGTCAACAGGGCCCAACCCATCTCCCAAACTTACACCCTCACCACCTCCCTTCCCTCCAACAACAGCCATAGGGTTCCCCTTGTTTGTATCTACCGTCCCACCATCATCCACATCCAGAAGGCCATCAGGAGCTATTTCTGCCACCTCCAGTGAGATGCTACCATCAGGCACAATTCCCCTCCCCTCCCTGTTCCGCCTCCCGCAGGGACCAATAGCTCCGTGACACCCTTCACGCTTCCTTCACAGCCCCCCACAGTACCACAGCTCCTTCCCCTGCTATCAACAAAGGTGCACCACCTATCCATTTACCTCCTCCCCCTTCAGTATCCAAGGGCCCAAACTTACCTTCCAGATGAAGCAATTCCCAGAATCTATGTCTACTGCATTCGCTGCTCACAATGTGGTCTCCTCTACACTGGGGAAAGGAAGCATAGACTAGGCGACTGCTTCATGGAGCATCTACATTCGCTACACTGAGCTTCCAGTTGTGTGCCACTTTAACACACCACCCTGTTCCCTGGCCAACATCTCTGTCTTAGGCTTGCTGCAATGTTCTGGTGAAGCTTGAAGAACAACACCTCATTTTCTGCTTGGGACGCATGCAGCCGTCTGGACTCAATATTGAGTTCAATAATTTTAAGGCTGAAACTCTTGCATGTCCTAGACCCCTACCCCACACACCAGGCCTTGTTATCACATAGTCTGCCATTACACAATACACTTTATCAGCTATTCACCGTCCCAGCCAGATCATTATCAACTCCATTTTCCATCCGACTGCTCTTCTCTCTCTTTGGGCTCTATCTCCACCTATCATTTATTCCTTAGCCCCACCCTATCTTCTGCATTAAAACCAACATTTTCCTAGCTACCATCAGTCCTAAGGAAAGGTCACCAGACCCGAAATGTTAACCCTGATTTTACTCCGCTGATGCTGCCCGATCTGCTGAGCTTTTCGCACAACTTCTGTTTTTGTTTCTGATTTGCAGTGTCTGCAATTCTTTCAAATTTTATGTTAAAGACAATGGTGGGGCTGGTAGAAATTGCTTTGGTAGGTGATGGATAGCAGAGATAGAGTAAATATGAGGTATTAGAGAGAAGGTGGTAGGACTTACGCTGGCAAAGTGGAGAAGTACATTGATCCTCTTCCTACACTACTAGCATTTGCTCCAGTTTGCTAATACTCCATCGGCCTAGGTGGTAATCATGGACCAAGCTGGCATGTTCTGGTGTCATGTCCTACTCTGCTGATCCTGAGGGATGTGGATGTCCCACATCTGCCCCATCTCGTCCAGAAGGATCTCCAGGACCCTGCCTGCAATGCAGGGGAACATTGTGTGCCATGTTCAGGCCAAATTGATAGCACCTGTCTGGGTGCCTGGCAAACTTCGAGTTTGGCATAGGTGCAAGTGATACTGGTATATTCTGAAATATCCCAGCAGTGGAACACAGTTCCGAGAACAGTGAATGGTATAATGTGCTAGAATAAGGGATGCCATAGAGGCTGTTTAGATAGCTTGCTTTGAGCTTTGGTGGAACACTGCAGCAAACCAGAGACAGAGATGTTGGCCAGGGAGTTAATATAGTGAGTTTCGTGAGAGAAAATTCAGTTGGCCTCACAGTGAGAGTCCATCTAAAAATTCAAAACGCTAAATTCAGCCTTAGTATTTTCAGCTGTGTGACCTCTCAACAGAATAATGACAAATTACGAGCAGTTCAGGAAGCCCAGAATGTATAATGAGATTTGGCTATCAAGGTGTCCATATAAAAGTGAACAAGCACTTGCCAAGCTATCATTACTGCTGCATTGAAAAGTTATATCATACTGAATTCGGGCAGCATAGATCAGCTTAGCCTCAGGCTCCAACACAGGTGCAACATTTGCACCTGCAAGAAATTGCTGACATCCACAGAGCCGCCTGAGGTGAAAGCTTTGGTAGAGCCTGTGATGTTAAAGCGCTGATTATCATAAGTGTTCCCAATAGGTTAAAATTGCTGAGCTTCACCTTCCAATTTATAGAAAGACAGATAATGACTAGGTTTATATTCTAATCTCTGAACTCTGCAGAATCCAACTCAAAACACACTTACTAGACACTTTTGGTGGTGCTCTAGTCAAAATGTTTAAACTCCAGTAAAATCACCATGAGCACAGCTACCTAGAATACACCTCCTCCCACCCAGCCTCCTGCAAAAATTCCATCCCCTATTCTCAATTCCTCCAACTCCGCCGCATCTGCTCCCACGATGAGGCATTCCACTCCCGCACATCCCAGATGTCCAAGTTCTTCAAGGACCGCAACTTTCCCCCCACAGTGGTCGAGAATGCCCTTGACCGCATCTCCCGCATTTCCCGCAACACATCCCTCACACCCCGCCCCCGCCACAACCGCCCAAAGAGGATCCCCCTCGTTCTCACACACCACCCCACCAACGTCCAGATACAACGCATCATCCTCCGACACTTCCGCCATCTATAATCCGACCCCACCACCCAAGACATTTTTCCATCCCCACCCCTGTCTGCTTTCCGGAGAGACCGTTCTCTCCGTGACTCCCTTGTTCTCTCCACACTGCCCTCCAACCCTACCACACCCGGCACCTTCCCCTGCAACCGCAGGAAATGCTACACTTGCCCCCACACCTCCTCCCTCACCCCTATCCCAGGCCCCAAGATGATATTCCACATTAAGCAGAGGTTCACCTGCACATCTGCCAATGTGGTATACTGCATCCACTGTACCCGGTGTGGCTTCCTCTACATTGGGGAAACCAAGCGGAGGCTTGGGGACCGCTTTGCAGAACACCTCCACTCGGTTCGCAATAAACAACTGCACCTCCCAGTCGCAAACCATTTCCACTCCCCCTCCCATTCTTTAGATGACATGCCCATCATGGGCCTCCTGCAGTGCCACAATGATGCCACCCGAAGGTTGCAGGAACAGCAACTCATATTCCGCTTGGGAACCCTGCAGCCCAATGGTATCAATGTGGACTTCACCAGCTTCAAAATCTCCCCTCCCCCACAGCATCCTAAAACCAGCCCAGTTCGTCCCCTCCCCCCACTGCACCACACAACCAGCCCAGCTCTTCCGCTCCACCCACTGCATCCCAAAACCAGCCCAACCTGTCTCTGCCTCCCTAATCTGTTCTTCCTCTCACCCATCCCTTCCTCCCACCCCAAGCAACACCTCCATCTCCTACCTACTAACCTCATCCCACCTCCTTGACCTGTCCGTCTTCCCTGGACTGACCTATCCCCTCCCTACCTCCCCACCTATACTCTCCTCTCCACCTATCTTCTTTTCTCTCCATCTTCGGTCCGCCTCCCCCTCTCTCCCTATTTATTCCAGAACCCTCACCCCATCCCCCTCTCTGATGAAGGGTCTAGGCCCGAAACGTCAGCTTTTGTGCTCCTGTGATGCTGCTTGGCCTGCTGTGTTCATCCAGCCTCACATTTTATTATCATGAGCTATGGTTTGCTCTGTCAGTACAATTTCTTTGAACTCTGATTCCATGTGCAATTCTCATTATCATGAAAAGATCTGAGAATGCCAAAACCATATAAAAACAACAGGATCGTAGAAAACACCAGAACTTTAAAGAATAATGTAACGATATCGAAGTACAATACCAAATCTGAGTGCATCATTCCATTATTTTAAATTGATTCATGAGACCAAGTTATAATTTTGTATTTACTCAAACCTAAACGCAGGTTTGGACTTTGTAATACAAGGTATGTAGGAACTGGGACAACTTTAACAAATGATATTTTTCAACAGAAGTGTGAAATTCTTGTGGAATTGGTCAGCATACCAAAAAGACCCAGCTCGGCAGAGAAACTATTTTCTTTGTTGCTTTGGAAAAACATGTGTATAATACACAGAAATGTCATGGTCTCTGAGTTCAGGCTTCCATATTGACATTCTTTAGTTGAAAAGATGATGCCTTGCATATCTGTATACAAATGTTTAGTGAGGGTTCGCAAACAGCCTTCAGCATGAGGTATGGCATAACCTGGCGAGGGCTGGAAAGCCCAGAGAGGAACTGTGGCAGTGGAAAGGAAAGTTAGACATTTTTTAAGTTATCTTGTTTTTCTTAACGTATTCTAAGTTACTGTGTATGTACAGCAAAGCTACAGACTTTTCATTGCATTTTTACATTGGATACAGGTGACAATAAATGGTACAATTCAATTCAAATGTTAAAAGTGACCTTGAGCTAAAGTGATGAACAGGAGGAGTAGAGACCCTGCCAGCATCTGAATCCCTTTGTTCATTTGTTAGACAGGTTAAAAAGTAATTGACACATGCTAAATGAGCAACCACTAGAAATAAAAAACATAACAAATGTTGGGGAAGGAGGATGGTCCACGTCAGGCAATCACCTTCTTTAGAACATAGAAAATAGAACAGTACCGAATAGGAAAAGACCCTACAATACACCACGTCTATGCATATCATGATGCTCTTCTGAACTAATCCCATCTGCCTGCACATGGTCTGCATCCCCCTCTATTCTCTGCCTGTTCATGTATCTGTCTAAATGCCTCTTAAACTTTGCTACTGTATTTGCTTCTACCATTTTCCCAGGTAGGGAGTTCCAGACATCTAAAAATCTGTGCAAAAAACTTTCCTCACACATCTCCTATACATCTATCAGGTTGCCTCTCTTCTTATAAGTAATACATTCCAATCCAGCCAACATTCTGGTAAACCTCTTCTGCATCCTGTCCAAAGTTTCCAAATCCTTCCTATAGTGAGGCAACCAGAACTGTGCAAGGTATTCCAAATGTGACCTAACAAAAATCTTATCTCGTGCAGCATGACTTATCAACTTTTATACTCAATGCTCGAATCCAATAAAGGCAACCTTTCATTTGCCTTCTTTACCACCTATCCACTTGATTTGCCACTTTCAGAGAGCTATTGACTTGGGCCCCAAGATACTTCTGCACATCAATACTACTAAGGGTGTGACCATTTACTCTTTACTTTCCTCTTGTATTGGACTTCCCAGAATGCATCACCTCATGCTTGTCCAGAATAAGGTCCATTTCTCTGCCCTACTTTCCAAATGATCATATTGCCCTGCTTCCCTTTAGATGGAAGGCAGTCTAGGGAAGATGGAGGACAACCAGATTGAAGAGCTCCTAACCCCTCAGCTAGAAGACAGAGTGTTTAATCACAGGCTTATGTAAACTCTCTGACTCTGAACAAATACTCTCTGCCAATCATCTGTTTGTCTTCTGGAAACCTGTATATTTAGCTTATGTATTACATCTAAATTGTTCCTTCTTCATAAAATTACTTCGGAATATTTCACTACCCATTCATGGACCCTTAACTTAAAATCTGCAGGTGGCAGACAACTCACCAAGAAATGGAATTGGTGAATGTCTTTGGAGCATTAACTCAGCTAAAGCACAAGGTCTACTGTAGAAAGGGCTGCATGCCATGCAATGACATTCTAACCTTGACCAAATGTGTTTTCTCTGTTCAAGGTATAGTTAGAAGAATAGTTATCCCACCATTTGATTTCTTTTGTGTGGTACCTGGGAAATCTATTGAACAGTAAAGAATGATTACCTAGTCAGAAGCATTAATTTACTTTATACCAACTTAAGATCAAAGTGCATTGAGGATAATCTTGGGAGTGCTTATAGGACAGACTGTTCCATGTTATTACCTAAAAAAGATGACAAATGTGATAATTATAAATACATTGTAATGTTTGATGCAATTCTATCAAAAACATAGTGAGTGCCTCATGTACTATAAATAGTAATCAGGCTATATTGCCATTTAATTCATAAGAAGAAGATGAGGAAGGGAAGCAGACTTCCACTGCACTGTTCAATCCACTCATTTTATTTTTAAACAGGTTAAAACAGACAGCAGAAAACCAAACATTACTTTAACTAAGAGATAATGGGAACTGCAGATGCTGGAGATTCCAAGATAATAAAATGTGAGGCTGGATGAACACAGCAGGCCAAGCAGCATCTCAGGAGCACATTACTTTAACTAACCCAGGTAATGACTACCTTTCAAATTCTGAGCACTAAAACCTCTGATTCAATTTAAGTGAAGTATCTAGGAAGGTGTTAATCTATACCTTGATCATCATTGGCTCACTTGTTCATATGTTTATGGCTTCTTAGTAATACTATGATTTACGAAGGATGTCTTTAAGATTAGAGGTCTGTAACTTTCATCACAAATAATTGTTAAGCCCTCTAAAAGCAACTGAATGACAGAAACATTAGTGGTCAACACATGGGAACACAGTTTTGTGCAAAAGTTGGGAATCAGGACGTGAAACTAACATCGCCATCTGGATCCCAACTCTAGCTCAAAATGTCAGCAGGCAACTCTCCAGGGGTCCAGACCACAAGTAGCCTGGAAGCAGGCCTATAGCGGAAGTGAAGGCAGCCTGAGTCCAAAATGGACAGATAAAAAAGCCCGTCACCTTTCCTGTAAAAATGTGGCCTTGTTCTTCTGAGGCAATCAGCAGCTCATGTATATATAGTTATACTAACTCAGGAACCTCGGCTGGAAAGAAACATTTATTGTTGAACGTCAAATGAAAAAGACCCAACTCGTGGCATGCATAGGCAAGTCCCTGCCTGGACAGACAGATGAGCAGAAACATCCTTGGGTTTGTTTTTTTTTACATGCACACAACTGCATGTATTTTTATTTTTTATCATACAGCCTATTCACTGTGACTCTTTTTTTTTGTTTTTAACTATTAACTGACACCAGCGAATCATCCGTATAGCCAGCTGGATATTTACAAGCAAAGCCCACAGGCAATTGAAACCGTCAAAAGTGAGGGACGAATAGGAAGAAAGGGAAGGGGCTTATTCAAAATGGAGTTGGAGGGAGAAATAAAGAATTGTATCCCCTGCCATGCCCATCTCCCTCTAAAGGCACCAAGAGCATTAATGGACACTACATTCTCCCTGTCCAGGGACACCGAGACACAATTATAACTGCAGAAGAGGGGCGGACATTTGGTAGAAATGACATCTGCATTAGATGACCAAAGGTCAGGAGCATGAGGCTGAATGGCAACCAAAGACATAAGATTTTTCAAACAACTATAAAGGGGGTGCCATTACCCAAAACGAATATATACATGATCTAAGGACTCTGTAGCACATCAAAATAAATAGTTGGGGATCCATCAGCTGCTGCAATATGCAGTTCCATGGGACTACTGTGTGAAACACACTCTACCCAGGTCCCTGATGGGAAATGGGAGAACTCCCAGGAAGAATGCATCCTCCCCTCCCCCAACTGACTGGGATCTCCACCACCCAACAGTAAATACTGGGTTTGTTTTATATTACCTGGTGAACCTATTCAGAGACATTGTCACCTACTTCTAGAGCAGGTAGGTCTTATAACTAGACCTTCTGGCTCAGAGGTAGGGACACACATTGTGAGAACCCGCTGGGTCTGCTTTTGTTTTATTTAACCCATGTTTCTGATCAACCTGGTCAGAGATGTTATTGCAAACATCTGGCATGAACCCAGGATTCCCGGTCCAGGGCAAGGGACACCTCCACTGTACCACAGGCACCCTCCAGGTCTGTTTTTTTAAAAAAAGTTTTATTTTATTTAATCTCCTTTTCTGATGAACATGCTCAGAGATGTTATTAAACACAGTAAATACTGGGTTTTCTTTACATTATTTTATGTATATCTTTATATTATTAAACACCTCTGAAGCAGGTGAGACCTGAACCTAGGTCTTTCTGTCTAAGGGCAGGGACCTTACCACTGCACTACAAGATAAAGGACTCAGGGAATGACTTCCACCTGGCAGGCCACCATTTGTTACTAAGGGAATGCATACACAGTGGGATCCACAGAGAGATTGATCAGTGATTCCCCGTGGCCCTTGTAGGTGATTACGAACAATAGTTGAACCTTCTCACCATGTCTTCTGCAGTTGTTTGACTGGGGAAGCAGTCTTCTTCAAACTCTCCATTGTGTTCCTGAATGATCACTGTTCATTCAGCACGAACGCTGTCATTAGCATTGACTGAGCTGTTGCATACATTTGTTCAACAGGCTGTCCTGCTGCCTGAATGGCTTCAGTTGCAGATTTCTTGATGAGCTCAAGTGGGTTTGTGCTGTGTGTTCTTGCTGTCAGTGTTTGCCTTTTCTCACAGATTGTAGGAAAATGAACTGCCCTTCTTTGACAACGCTGTCCACACATATCTTCAGGTAATTTTTTGACAAAGTGAATAGATACCTTGCCTTTTTAATCATGTTTGAGATAAGAAGTTAGGATCTTGAGTATAAGATGCAGTTCCTGGTTTGCAGTACTCGAAGTGCTATGGAGCTGAGGTTTAAATATAGCATCGGTGAGTTGAATTTCCCAAAGTTTCGGTCACAGCGAGCACTTCTGCAACCGTACATAACTACATGAACTAGGCACTATAATCTGAAGAGGAGATAACTCCTTGAGAAAGGTTGACATAGGCCAAGTCAGACCTTCCATCATGAAATTCCCCAAAATAAACATTTTTCCAAAAAATTGAAAAATTTCGCCTTATGAGCAGAATTCATTCACCCTATTAGAACAGTTTGAAGTTGTTGAATAGTCTATAAAACGTATTGAGCAAAAGAACAGTTTCTTCGATTCAGCAATATAAGCAGCATTTAGAAGTTATCAAAGGACTGGCTGGACAGATTGCAGCCAAGAACCCACGAATACATTGAATAATTAAGCGGTCTCTCCAAAACATTTGAATAATCAATGTTAAAAAAAAATTTGAAAGGAATAGACATTTAATTGCAGTGAAAAACAGTCCATAAAATTTCCTGATTCTATCCTTTTAATTTGTTGTAGTAATTGTAACAAGGTCAGCCAAGTGGACCTAATTGAATACGAGTTCCCTGATTGGGGCTGTTAACCTGGTCCAATCAGGGAGCCCTGGCTGACAGATATAAACAGGAGTGTTAGAGGTTCTAGTCTTTCTGAGAGTTAGCTCTGAGGAAACTAAACCAGTGTCAAATACTATGCACCAGTAATTAAAAAGTGTGACGTGGTGATGGGATATCGCTGTGAAATTATTCCAATTGTGAATTGTGCTTTAATTTTTATCTGTTGTTAGTTTATTCTTCCCCTTATCTGAAGATGTTTCCACGTTTATAATGTTGATCTTTTACTTGAGAGTTGTCAGAAGTTACAGTCTAGCAAATACATTCTTTAAGCGGTAGTAATACCTTCCAATCTTTGTACCGTCATAATTCACCCGTCTGAACACAGATAGAACTCATGCCATAGTGTTTCATGATGAACTGTAAAGGAAGCAAAACATTTTATTTACACCCCACTTCCAATGCATGGAAGTTTACTCCTCAATGCAGCTGGTATCAAATCTGACAGCTGCTAAGGTCCTGCTGTTGCCATGGGTTTCAATGAGCCCACAAATTAGTTACTGACCTTTTTTAGTGTGAACAAGATGTTTCTGGGCCTTCTCTATTCCTTGCTGTCTTGACAATGATAATGGTTGGAGGCAGGGTCTCTAGTTGTTTTTTTTTCAATGGCCTTCCCTTTGGTCCCATCTTCATTTGGTTTCAATCACTATCATGAAAATCAAGCTCAGGATTTAAGTCTGATAAGATTTGTGAATTTGCTCTCCCTTGACAACAGGGCCCTACTGAATAAGTGCAACATATATATAGTTGAGAGGTGGACTGCAGATGCATATGATCTGAACAAAATGTTAAAAGAATTGACCAACAGTTTGATATTCTTGGACATAAATTAATTTGTACTCAATAATGGTGTGTCAACATGTACAATGTGCTGTTTCCAATGATCACTTTGTGCTTTGGTGGAAATCTTGTCCCAACTAGAAGGTTGTACATTGAAAAGGATGCACTGGGCTATCTTGAACATGATTGAGGCAGTGAGGAATTTTCAATAAATGCTGATGCATTTGTGCTGTCTTGAATTCCATAGTGGAAGAGGGCAAAGTGAGTTAGTTTTGAAATCACAGCAGGAGAAAAATATATGAAAATGATCCTTCAACTTCTGACTGAACTTCAAAGCTGAAGTATATACATCAAAATAGCTTGCTACATGTCATTGGATTAGATTGTTTTATGTTGCCATGAGCTCTAATTTGAAGGAGGTTAAGCACTGAAAGACCAGCATTTCCACCCGGCTGAGGAAGCTCTGAAGAGGCGTTGATCTGAAGTTGCAAAGGAATACTAATAGTGCCAACAAGAGAAGGATGGTTAAGTCTCACTACAAGATCCCTAATTAAAGAGTCGCTGAAGAGTGGGTCTGAGCTACCAGCCAAAGGGATAAACTGGATAAAATATTTTGGGGTAACCCGAGCCTTTGACTGGTGGGATGTGTGTTGTTGCGACTCCCAACTCCATATAGATGTAACATATATATGAAAGAGGTTTTCAGCCAGAGGAAGCAATGCTATTGATTTTGAGTTCCTGAAGAAGAAAATGTAGTTGGGTTATCCTGCAGACGATGTTGAAGAAAGATGTAAAAGCAAAATGCTGTGGAAGCTGGAAATCTGAAATACCAACAGAAAGCGCTGGAGAAACTCAATGAGTTGGGTAACATTGGTGGAGAGAGAAACAGAGTTAACATTTTGGGTACAGGATGACTTTCTTTTCGAACATTGATGGGTCATTTCATCTCTGCTAAAAAAGGTCTGCTAAGGTAAATCACTTGCTGGGGGATTCTTAATCTTTTCCAAGGTCTGAGTCCAAATGAACTAGTTTAATAGATCAGTTGGATAAGAACTGTACACTGGATTGTGTTTGATTTTGAGATCAATGCAATCCATTAGGTTCTGTGCAGAATATTCCAAGTGCTATTTTGTGCACAGCCCATCAAAATTCCCATGACTGAGAAGAAACCAAGAACACTGAATGAGAACAAGGTGAACTAAGTAACAGAGACAAAGGAAAATAACGCTAAGCAGAAGAACATAAAGTTTCTTTTCTGTGACTCTTAATTATGCAGTGATCAGATAGTGTGGTTCTCAGTCAGTCATTATTGTTCTTGCCTTGTTACATTGATCTGTCTAAATTGTGACCATCAATTATCACACCTGAAAGGTACTCTCCCCTATCATTTACGCAGCAAATTAGAGGATATTACTGACAGGTAGTGGTGAGTTTTATATTACCGTCAAGGAAAGGGCACTCACAAAATTGACTGCTTCTTTCAGTAACTCTCATCAATCACTGTATAGTATCAATTTCAAAATTGCTGTCAAATTTGTGAAAGCAGATCTCATGAAGCATCTGCATTTGAAATTAGGGACATATTCTCCCAAATGACAATAAAAGTCAACAAAACATTTATATGTGTTTGCAATTCAGTAGGTTTAGTACAGATGCACTGTACATGTTTCAAGTGTTATTTGCTTTACTTTGTGTTCCATGCACCATGATTGTATGAAATGTGAAACACCATGTGTTCATCAGAATTGTTTCTATCCATTCCTTGCTATCTCAGTAATTACAGCTATGTGTTTTCTCAAACTCTTCAATAAATGAATCCACCACTAACCAGCAGAGTGGAATAATTCAATTTCCTTGGTCAAGAAATGTTTCCTGCTGCTAGGTGCAGTGCCTGATAACAAGATGTGAATTCAATAACACTGGACAAATGATAATGTTCTGTTTCCTCTGTGTCCCCTCCAAAATTCATTACCTGGTCAGCATAAAATATCAACAGAGACAAATGAACCTTGCATGAAGGTATGTGAAAACTTGTCCAGAGATTGTGCAAGTATGTGATGGATTTCAATTCTTCTTTCAGTTCTCTCTTGGCACGCATGCCTCACATAGTAGTGTAGATGAGCAGAGAGATCTTGGTGTCCATGTACACAGATCCTTGAAAGTTGCCACCCAGGTTGACAGGGCTGTTAAGAAGATATACAGTGTTTTAGCTTTTATTAATAGAGGGATCGAGTTCCGGAACCAAGAGGTTATGGTGAAGCTGTACAAAACTCTGGTGCGGCCGCACTTGGAGTATTGTGTGCAGTTCTGGTCACCGCATTATAAGAAGGATGTGGAAGCTTTGGAAAGGGTGCAGAGGAGATTTACTAGGATGTTGTCTGGTATGGAGGGAAGGTCTTACGAGGAAAGGCCGAGGCACTTGAGGCTGTTTTCATTAGTGAGAAGAAGGTTGAGAGGTGACTTAATAGAAACATATAAAATAATCAGAGGGTTAGATAGGGTGGATAGGGAGAGCCTTTTTCCTAGGATGGTGACGGCGAGCATGAGGGGGCACAGCTTTAAATTGAGGGGTGAAAGATATAGGACAGATGTCAGAGGTAGTTTCTTTACTCAGAGTAGTAAGGGAATGGAACACTTTGCCTGCAACGGTAGTAGATTCGCCAACTTTACGTACATTTAAGTCGTCATTGGATAAGCATATGGACGTACGTGGAATAGTGTAGGTTAGATGGGCTTGAGATCGGTATGACAGGTCGGCACAATATCGAGGGCCGAAGGGCCTGTACTGTGCTCTAATGTTCTATGTTCTATCTATTGCATCAGCGTCCTCTCAATATCATAACAAAGTTACCATCCATCTTATAACCTTGAAGGGCATATCTGTAAAACCTGATCCTTTTCTCAGACAAAGTAAGTACTATTGAAGAAATGTTTCAAGTTACCAATTTAATGCAGTAACATTAGATAACATTTTCTCAATCAAGAGCAATGAAGTTAATTGCAGATGTTAATCTTTGTGTCAAGAGAGATCACTCACATCAACACAGAAAAATGTTCTGTTAAATATGGTCTCGATCTTACTCTAAGGAAATGCTTTCCCCAATATTCGTGGAGCTCAGACACTCATTTGCTATCAGCTCACAACATGCAGGATATACGAGTTCCTTTAATCAGTTCATTGAATGTAGGATATGTTTCATCTTAAGTATGTATCTCCCTGGAGAACGTAAGTAACATGTTTGTAAATACCACAGGATTGTTGCATTTACACAGAAATGTGGTGGAAACAGTTGTTCAAATATTTACACAATGAGATACCAAAACTAGAATGTGTGTAAACACACATTTTCTGTTTTATCCATTCATGAGGTGACAGTGTTGCTGGCTGGACAGCATTTCTTGCCCTTTCCTAGTTGCCCTTGAGAAGGTGGTGGTCAGCTGCCTTCTTGAACCACTGTGAGGGATGCCTAACCAGAAGAAGTTATCCTCCTCCCACCGGAAGCTTTTGTGCTCCTAAGATGCTGCTTGGCCTGCTGTGTTCATCCAGCTCCCATCCAGCTCCATGCTTTGTTATCTTGGTTCACATGCTGTAGGTTGACTCACAATCTGCTCAGGGACACAATTTGAGGATTTTGACCGAGTGGCAGTGAAGGAGCAATGATATATTTCCAAGTCAGGATGGTGAGTGATTTGGAGGGGAACTTGCAGGTGTGATGTTCCCAAGTATCTGCTGCCCTTGTCCTTCTAGATAGAAGTGGTTGTGAGTTCAGAAGGTGTTGTCTAAGGATCTTAGAGGACTTCCTGCAGTGCATCTTTTAGATAGTACACACTGTTGCTGCCGAGCATTGGTGATTGAGAGAGTAGATGCTTGTGGCTATAGTGCCAATCAAGTAGGCTGTTTTTTCCTGGATGGTATCAAGCTTCTTGAGTGTTGTTGAAACTGCTGCCATCCAGGCAGGAAGAGCCCATCACATTCCATACTTGTGCCTTGTAACTGGTGGATGGGCTTTGAGGAGTCAGAAGGTGAGTTACTTGCTGCAGTGTTCCTAGCCTCTGACATGCTTTAGTAGCCATTGTGTTTAAGTAGCAAGTCCAGTTGAGTTTCTGGTCAATGGTAACCTCAAGGATATTGATAGCGGGGGATTCATTGATGGTAACACCATCAAATGTCAAGGGGTGATGATTAGATAATTTCTTATTGGAGATGGTCATTTATGTGGAGTGAATTAGCTTCTCGTTTCATTTTATAAACCTGATTGAAATATTAATCTCAAGTTGTTATCTCTAATAAGCCTTGAAAGTTAACTGAGTGAGGTGCCATTTATTTGTCAGTTTTTAATCTGTTACTGCCTACCAAGCATTTCTATGTTTACTTGACAAATATGATACATTTCTGTCAAGTAATCTCATCAGGTGCAGACTGAATACACAAAACAGAATATAAAAATATTTAGAAAGAAATGTGGACAGTATGCAAATAATGTTTAAGAAAGAAATAAACTCTGCAATGCAGAAAGCTACAAAGAAAGACTCAAAGAAGAGTGTTGTAGCATAATCTGCAATGATAGATTTGTAAAATTTATGCCATTCCTCCACTGTTAAGAAGCATAATGCCAATTGTTGTAAGACAGAAATAGGCTTTTTTGGAACATGGTGATAGACTTTATGGCAGTCCTCTGGAAAGGTTCAGTGATAAGAGCCTACTGTGTTGGAGCTAGTATATTGACATGGATAGAGCTGATGGGCAGGAAATAGTGAGTGGGATTGGTGTCCTTTTTCAGGTTGGTGATCTGTGACCAGTAGTTTACCACAAAATTGAGTGCTGGAACCGCAACTGTTACAATAAATATCAATGACTTGGAGGAAGGAAATGAATGTACAATAACCAAATTTGCAGATGATATAAAATTAGGTGGAAACGGAGGTTGCAAGAGGCTTACAAACAATTTACAGAGAGATATTAATAGGTTAAAAAGTGGCAACAAATTGGCAAATGGAGTATAAGCTATAAAAATGTGAAGTTGTTCATTTTGTAAGGGAGAACAAAAGAACAGAATATTATTTAAATGAAGCAAAACTGCAGAAAGCTGTAACACAAGGGGAGTTGGGGGTACTTGTGCACAAAACACAGAAAGCTAGCACACAGGTACAAAAGGGAATCAGGAAGGGTTTATAGATTTTCTGAAGAAGGGTCTTGACCCAAAACGTCACCTTTCCTGCTCCTCCGATGCTGCTTAGCCTGCTGTGTTCATCCAGCTTCACACTGTGTTATCTAACGGTTTATAGAATATTGGTCATTATTTCAAAGCGATTGGAGAATGAGCAGGGGAATCTTACTGCAACTGTACTAGGTGTTGGTGAAACCACATTGGAGTGTTGTGAGGAGTTTTGGTCTCCTTATCTAAGAAAATATATTAGCTCTTTGCAGGCAGTTCAGAGAAGGTTCCCCAGGATGTTTACTGGTTTGGAGAGATTGACTTATGACTAAAGATTAAACAGGTTGGGACTCTACTCACTGCAGTTGAGAAGAATGAGAGGTGATCTCATTGAATCATATAGGGTGCTTAAGGGGCTTGACAGGGTAAATGCTGAAGAATACTTCCCGTCATGGGAGAGTCTAGGATGAGAATGCATGACCTCAGAATAAAGAAGCAATTTAAGATGGAGACGAGGAGGAATTTTGTTTCTCTCAGAGGGTTGTGAGCCTTTGGAAGTCCCTGCCAGAGCTTCTGGGGCAAAGTCCTTGTGTATATTTTATGGCTGAGATAGATAGATTCTTGATCAATGAGGAAATCAAGTATTATGGGGAAAGTGGATGTGAGCGTCGGATCAGCCATGATCCTATTGAATTGCGGAACAGGCTCGAGGGGCTGAAGAATTTTCTCATATTCTTACTTCTAGTTGTGTGATGGTCTTAATTTTACATGGATCTCCATTCAGTTTTGAAATCTAAGATAGCATCGGAGAAAGGCACACTACAAAGAATAGAAAAGAATATGATTAATCATTGGATATGTATATTAAAGGTAAGATGTAGTTCATAAGATGCCAAAACAGAGAGAAGGCCAAGGTGGCCAAGTGGATAAAAACAAAATTTAGAGATTGTAAGAGGAAAATATTTGTTTAGTAATAGTGCATTACATCAATGCAAAATGGAATAATATTTTGAAAGACACATTGAATCCTGGTTTGTCACAGAAAGTGAGAGGTATGTACCAAGGTATTGGAAAAGCCTGGAATGCAAAGCATAGAGAAGATTCAGTGAATGTGCTGCACTCCTAACGGTGGAAGTAAGATGCAATTTCTCACAAAAATCAGAATCAAAATTTGGGTATGGGGGCTGGATAAATTGAAATTTTTAAGACCATCAGTAAGATTTTGTAGTCATGTTATCAAGGATATTGGAGTAAAGAAAGGTTTCAGTGTTGAGGTACATATCAACCATTTTCTACTTGAATGGTGGAACAAACTTGAGAGGCTAAATGTCCTCCAACTATTCCTTTGGATAGGATAGAGTTGAGCCATTATCACAATTGGGAAAGGCATAAACTTGAAAATGGGAATGAATAGAACTATCCAAATAGATATAAGTAGACTTGGAATGAAAAACAGGATCTGGACATTGCACGTTATCAGGCAGTGAAATTTATTATAAGCAAACATCTTGTATTGGGCATTAACTAACAGTGGTCTCCACACTGGTTGTGAATAGAAATGGCTTAAGCATTGGAGGTATAAAAATATTCTGGCATTTATGTAGCATTTTTTGAAACTTAAAATATGTTTTACAGCCAATTAAGCATTTTTAGACTATAGACAGTCATAGCCACATCAGGCATGTCCTCACAGTTGATTAACTGTGAATTTATAGAGCTTGTTTGCGGCCCACATTTAGTTTCCAAATGTTTCAATTTAAAAAATAACTGGTAACACAATGTTATGCATTAAGCAAGATGAAAGGTTGAATTATTACACAACTTTGCTGGACACTATTTAAGCAAGAAGTGACAAACACATGAGCTGGCATTTGGATACAAAGATTGATTGTGAATAAGAATAAAACATTGGCATAAGATGAAAATACACTGTATTGCCAAGATTGTTGCAGGCCTACTCACATAAAGCTTTCTCCTTCTGAAACGAAGGGGTTGAAAACAGCAATAAATCAAATAAATCACTGTGGATGTTGCAGATCTGAAACAAAAACGGAAATTGCTGGAGAAACTCAGCAGGCCAGGCAGCACCTGTGGAGAGAAAGCAGAGTCAATGTTTCAGATCTAATGATACTTTGTTAAAACTTGGAATTCAGATTCAACAGCTGTAATAGCTTCTGTAGTTGAATAGTTGATTGCTGTCTGCATGGTTGGATCCATCACATTAGAATAATTTGGAAGAGAGAGATTCTTGTTCTTTGCTGGCTCTGTCATTCTGGAACTTTCAGGTTGCCTTGACTTTTTTGGCAGAACAGCAACTGATGTCTGTATGTCTTCTTCCTTTTACTCCTTTGGCTGAGAACCCTCCCCCAGGCCCATGATGTCTGGCATGGCTCTTCCAGTTTGGGAGTGGGGTCTTACATAAAATGTTTTAAACAGATCAAGATTTCAAATGAGTGCTATCCTAAAAACTGTTGCATCATGTTCCCAAATTCAATAGTTGGCCAAGGCCTGGGTTCCAATGTGGAAAGTAACTTTTTTTTATAATTGTCACAGCCTGGCTTTCATTGCTAGTCTCTTTTGGTGAACTAGGAAGAACTATTCATACATTCAAGGAAATGATTGTCAAGCTTACCCTTGGAAATATTAATTTAATTTCAAAAAGTCTCATGATTTATTCCCATGTAAGTACAGTCTAGTCCCAATACAAGCTGACTGAGGGAACCATTGAATTCTTGAAGCCATTTTGCGTGAGTCTTCAACTATTCTAAAAAGCAATTCAGTTATATTTGCAAGATGTACAGCATTATAATTATACAGCTATGACCGGTCACTGTAAGAAACAGTAAGGTGCCATAGGTAGTAATGAGATCATGCACATTATTTTCATGTTGGTTGAGGGATAAATATTGGCCAGGACACAGGGACAGATATCTTTGCTGTTGTTTAGCTTAATATGATGTGGATATTAAGCGCACTTTAGTGGGTATAATTTAATTAAAATTATTGCCATGATCTCAGCAAATGCAAACCCAGATAGAAGAACCCTCAAAGATTCAAAACGATAATTTGAACAAAGGTGCATTAAAAATCAAATTTGGTACATTTCTAAAGTTTTATTTATAAGAATCATATTTTTGCTTAAGAGTTGTATATCTTTATTTCGGAAATGCATAAAAACGGCACCGAAGTACATTCTTAAGGAGATAATCAGTGAATTCCACTGCAGGAGCTATGTTAGAGCATGTTTATGGAGGGTGCAGCTGAGAGCCACGTCTACTGAGATGGACCTTGGTAATTATCTGCACTGCCTCCATCGCTGGGTTGCTTTACATGTAAATTTGGACCACGTAGATATGCAGTTGCCACGTTGACAGTTCACCACTCCATTCCACCTCCACCACCCCACCCCACGCCAAATAAAACAAAAACCAGATGTTTGTTTCGTTCTGAAAACACTGCCAGACTGAGGCAAAAAGAAACGATTACTGAAGTAAGGATGAACCACTGCTAATTAATTAATATTTGCAGGCATCATACACAAACAGAAGCAGAAGTACACTTAATTGAATAGAATTGTGCTGTTTCGTGCTATAATGTAGCATTATGGAAATGGTGCAGCGAATCTGTCCAAATAAGGGAGTGGGATAGATTGTTCTGGTCTGCGATAGAGAGTGCGTTCCAATAGCAAACTATGCATTTGATTTTCCAACCAGAACAATTTGAAGTGGGGGAGGGATAGAGAGAGAGGGAGAGAGAGAGCCGGCCCACCCGGGATATCATTGCTTCATTTCCTGCCAGTTGACTCTAAAGAGTCAGATTCTTCCATTGCCTCAGTTAGCCTGGTGCTCTCTCACTACCGTGCAGTCTTCTCCTTCTTGAGGTATGAGCTACTGATTTTTTTTCCAGTTAGTTTTCCAAAGCTATTCCTTTGGTATTTCTGCGGATATGTTCAATTCACGATGTTATTAAAAGTAAGCCGCGTGTTTTGAGATTGCATCCTTCTAAGATCTTTTTTTCTGCCGACCCTTATCTGTCACTTCTGCATACCGCCCATTGACTTATAGTGCAATGTTATTAAGATGATCCTAACGGTTAACAAAGGCTTTCTTTCGACTGTTAGTCCATGGGCTATTTCTCAAGGACTCTCTTTGTTTACCGCAATAGTGCAAGACGCTTTAGGATTTACCGTGCCCTTAGGTTTTAATATTTAGTCTACTCTTGATAAAGCCGATCTGGACGGTGCAAAGTTCTACAAAGTTGAAAGATTTCACTCCCCCCCCCCCCCCCCCGATAAGCTTTTATAAAAATGTTTCTCCGGTTGTGAATCCCGTTACCAAGCAGGTGACTTGATTCATCTGGGGCCATTTACGGATCTTTTCATGAAGGCAAGGAAGCTGAGCACGGTTCAAATCTAACGCCCCAGTATGCGCACACAGGCGCCTTCCCTACCACGAAGCAGGGAGAGTAGCTCACATTTCAGAGCTATGTCCGAGTGAGAAAGATCCGTGGTACAGTAACTGAGACGAAGTTGCTCTTGTCACTGTTTCGGGCAAGGATCGGATATAATCTAACAAAGGACATGCGCCTCACCCTCTATCTACTCGACAGAACGCGACCACTCCCTGTGTGTTTTGTTTAATCGAAATTGCCTTTAACAACTACTTTTTGAAATGTTGGGAGCCGTTAATTCGTCTTGCTCTTAACAATTTCTGCAATTCCAAACAAAACTCTTAACGTAATTACTTTTTTAAAATAATAAGGTTAACATGGCACATTCGTCGTATTATGTAATTGTGTTTTTATTTGATTCATTTGCTAGAAAGTCTCTCTTTAATGAACCTAACACTATCGTGAAATGCCCCGTCTGCAGTTTTTGCCAGTTATTAAAGCCTATTTATTATTTTTAAGGAAATGAGGAACTTTCCGAGATGTATGATTTTCAAATGTAACATAGATTCGAGTGAATTCCGCTTGTTCGGAACGGTGTTTTAACTGCATTTTGCACGAAGACCGCTAACGGGGACGATTTCGAATGGGTTCATCTCCAACATGCACCTTGCGGGCTAAAAGCTCACTAACCGCGCATTATGAAGTGAACCTGGGATCTGCGAGATTGGAAAGGGGGGGCGGGGGTTATCTCTGCATGGCTGATGGGTGGGAAGGGTTTGGGGGCGGTTAATTCACCAGATGTATCCCTGGCTGACTCCTGTGTGTGTTAGCTGTAGGGTTAGTTCTTGCTGGACCAGCTTAGCAGGTGCAAACAGCTGGATACCAGCAGGGCTGGTCAACATCTGTCGACAGTTTATTATCTCCTCGTTTCGTTTCGGGTGGGTGGCTGTAGGAATGAAAAAAAAACTGATACAACAATTTGCCACTACGTCCTTCCACCCCCTTCTACCAAAACACGCCCACTATCTTTTTTTTCTAAAAGTATGCTCCCTCCAGTCAATGTCCAGTATCCCCCTCTTTGACTGTATGAGTTTCGGTTATCATGAAGGGGGAGAGTATACACGGTGAGCAGTGGTCCTAAGCGAGCAGGTTAACGGTGGAACAAAATGGCTAGCATTCGGCTGAAGTTGCTACACCGCAATGTCATATACCAGTTAGTACAATGTGAGCAAATATCAATGCCCACCCAGTGTGTACACGATACTAAAACACCATCATACAACACAGCACGGCGGATGCTGGGAATCTGAAACAGAGCCAGTAGTTTCTTCAGAAACTCGGCACGTCTGGCAGCACTAGTGGAGAGCGAAAAACAGAGTTAACATTTTCAGTTCTGAAGAAAGGGTCACTGGACTGGAGGCGTTATCTCTGCTTTCTCTCTACAGACTCTGCCAGACCGGCTGAGTTTCTCCAGCAATTCCTTTTTTTTCTTTGTTCCTGAAACACCATAAGTAGGATTGCGGAGCTCAGAGTCATAGAGTAAGGTAAAATACAATTTTACACTGAAAGTTTCTTAACAGAACATATAATGCATCCAAAGCAGAACAGAAGTGCATGAAGCGACCAGGCAGAGGAATGTGGTTCTATAGGAGGCAACTCAACTTTGACTCGCTGCTCAAGTGCCTTAAATTTTGACGATTAATCAAGGAGGTGAAATCCGATTTATCTGATTTGTAAATGAATATGTTTATTGAAAACAAACACAAGTAAATTCTAGAAAGTGCTGGCAAAACTCTGTAGTTCTGGCAGTAGTTGTGAACTGAGCTGACGTTTTGTGTGCATGGGCTCACTCTAGGAGAGGAGAGGAATTCGGAAAAGGGTAAGTGAGGAGGATGGAGGGTGGGGGAAGAGGCTAGAATTACTTCAGACTGATCTCCCACTCACCAAGTCAGAGCTATTAAAAGTGACCATTGATCTGACTTCATTCCTCTCAAATTGCCTCTTTTTGACTTCACTGTTTCACAAGGGTGTCCGGAATGTCACTGCGAAATAGATCTTCTCCGTTGGCAGAATTCCGACAATATCCTTGCAGATTTCGGAGACCTACCTTCCGGCAGCTATGCTAATCTAGAGGGTCAGTTTATTCTGTAGGTTAGTGTACAACTAAGCATTTCAATACAGGACAGAAAGCGGGAGGCTTGTCTCGGTACGTTCCACACGGGCGCTGGTTGGTTGTCATTCCAGAATCCCTTTGACTTAAACGGTGACTTGCAATGGGCAATAAATTCAACTGATGCTGCTTCGTCAGCTCCCATTCACTTACGAAATGTGTGCAGTAATGTTTGCTTTTTTGGGCGACGTGCCGGGGCTTTGGGGTGGGCTGAGGGGATGGGGTGTGAGTGGAATTGGAGGCGAGAACACCCGAGGAGGAAACCAGGCTTTCCTGTCTGACACCACCGTGTACTCTCAGGTCAGTACGCGGACTTTATTTAGATTTTGGATTCAGATGAGCCCACCCATCGATTCCCAAAGAAAATAAGGACAGAATCCAAACCCTTCCGTCATACCTGACTGCGAATCCCTGTCCTGTTGAGTCTCCGGAAGAGTTCCAAATGAAATAAGAGACCGGACAGCATGAATGTGTGTGTGTTTGCGTGTTAAGCATCTCTCTATTTGTGCGATTCCAAATATACTACTCCCACGTTAGTCATAGGCGATGGTCACAAACTGGCAGCTTGTTCAAAACCTTAAATAAAGAACCATACTGGCATGAAGAGTCTTCTGTGTGTACAAGAGTAATTATAGTTTTTTTTCATCAGAATCTGAGACTCTCTGCTAGTGTTCCCTTTCTAAACTTAGGGATCCTTCTTCCGTCATGCTAGATAAATTGGAAAAATCGGGTTAGCTTCTATAATTTTGTCCCCACAACACCCATCCGGTGTCAAACACCTACACCACACTGAGTCCAGGTCTCAGAAAGTGCTGGTGGAATTTTTTTTGTTGTTAGATTTTTTCCTCTAAGAAAGTTGAAGACATGTTAGCGGGTTTGGAGGAGGAACATTTGTGATCAGAACCTGCCCACCAGTCTCTGATACCTGTCGACAAATCTTTTTTTCTCTGAGAATGGAAATCAGACCACCTTATGGATACCCAACAACAGAGCATCAAGCCCATATCCAGACAGCATTGGGGTAAGACCTGGAGGAATACTTTCTGATCTTATGATGAACACCAGTTCACATCATCTTCCAATTAGTTGGAAACTTACTTTTTATTACCAATTTCAAATCCCCTCAATATTTACTGAATAACATTTCAATTGAGTTTTTATTTAATGTTTAAAGTTATAAGATGCAACCTATTTTCCTTCATTACCAGTTTCATGCTTTCATGATAAATACCCACAAAAAAATCTAACCCATTCAAAAATGTGACGTGCTACAGAGAAGGCAATGCAGAAAGTGTTAGTAAGGCCTGGGAAAGAGCAATCACCCACTCCCTCCCCGTATGGTTCTACAATTGAGAAAAATTCCAGGTTCAATATTGTTTACATTATTTCCTACACTTAATCACACCTCCATTTAAGACTAACAACTGCAAAAGTCTGCAAAGCATGGCAGCAGTCTAATAACAGATGGGTGTATATAATTACACTGCACATACCTCATTATAATACTATTACCTGCCCTAAGGTAGGTTTGATGGGTCATCAAAATTCCCAACTGGAAATTGTGCTCATTGCTTTAGGGCTAACAGTAATATAACAGGATAAAATCCTAATTGACAGAACTTACAGCAGTAATAAACACCAAGTGGGATCACAGAATGCTTACAGTTGTGAACAAGACCTTCAGATCATTATGTCCATGTCAGCTGTCTGTAAGAGTGCGCCTCAGCTAGTTCCACTTCCTGCATCTTTCCGCAATGGTCCTGTAAATGGTGTTTTCAGATAGTTATTAAATACCCTTTTGAAAGCCACCATCTCTCTCAAAGCATTCCAGAACCTAACCACTCTTTATGTAAACAATTTTCCTCATGTTGGTATTGTTTCTCCTAAAAATCACCTTTATTCATTCACGGGTTAAGGGTGTAACTCACTAGGCATTTATTGCTCATCTCTAATCAGTGAAGAGTCAACCACATTGCTATGGTTCTGAAGTCACTTGTAGGCTAGACCAGGTACAGATGGCAGATTTCCTCCTTTAAAGTACATTAGAGTACCAGATGGGGTTTTCCACAATGGATTAGACTCTCAACTCTAAATTTTTAATCTGCTGTGGACAACTTGAACTCAGATTCCCAGGACATTACTTGGGTCCCTAGTTTAGCAGTCTGGCGATAATACTACCAGTCCGCCATCTCACCTTAAACTTGTGGTGTTTGATTCTGATCCTTCTGCCAACATGAACAGTTTCTCCCCGTCAAATACCTTTTCAACACTTTTTGAGAAAGACCAACCCAGCTTCTTCAATTTATCCACATAGCTGAAGTCTCTCTTTATTGGATCTGTTCTTGTAAATAATTTCAGCGCCGTTCCGACTGGGGGCATATCTTTTCTAAAATGTGGTGCCAAGAACTTGAAAAAGCCATCTAGTTGGATAGAATTTTATAAAACCTTACCATGGATTTCTTGATTTTGTATTGTTTTCTTTTACTTACAAAGTCCAGATTTTCTCCCCCTTATTAACAGAATTCTCAACTTGCCCTACAATGTACAGTGATTTCTGTACATACATCCTCAGGTTCCTCTGCTTTTGTTCCTTCTTTAGTATTGTTTCCTTCTATTTTACTATCTTTTCCTATTTTTCTGATCAAAATGCATCACTTCACACTTATCTCCATAAAGTTTCATCAGTCACTTGCCACCCATTCTAATAGGTTGTCTGTGCCCTTTTGAAGTCTATTCTTGGTTCACAACACTTGCAAGTTTCATACTATTTGCAATGTTTGAAAATGTGACCTACACATTTCTGCTGTCTTTAATTAATCTGCATTTGTTCAGTTAACTGAAACCACTAACACTAAATTGGCTGGTTTTATGCCAATGCCCCTTTTGAAACAAAAATATATCATTTGCAAGTCTCTTTTCAACTTAAAATTCCATTTTATGTCGATGGCCAGTCTCTTCCTGTACTTTCTCTTGATACTTTTATTTTGTCTTTACTTCCTCCCTTTCACCATTCAATCTGATTCTCACTTGTATTAACAACCTGAAATCTCTCATAATCTCTCTATTTTGTCTTTCTTCCATCTATTTCATCATCCATGGAGTTCATACTTTGTTTGTCCTTCCTCTCCCACGTAAGGGAGTAGACCTTAACTGTACCTGAACAATCTTCTCATAATGGTAGCTCATTGTTCAATTATAGATATGCCTGCCAATCTTTAATTCCAGTTTACTTGAGCTAGATCTGGATACATGCCCCTGAAATTGGGTGTTTTCTGTCCTTTCCCACATGTTAAGCTAAATCTTGACACTATAATCGCCATACTCAATACATGTTCCCCAATGGATACTAGAAATGACGTGGAACTAAACACATATTGTTTATGTTAAAAAAGATGCAATCTTATTGCCAAATTTTTGCCTATGCAATGTAGTTTTGGTTAAGCATTAAGATAAAATTAGCAATGTGACCAAATCACTAAATGCACAAGCACGTCTGGTTATTTAGAAACTATTTTCTGTACAAAATGCTCATGGACCTTAACAATGTATAAGTGCAATGCAGCAAAACTATCTCTCACATACAGGCTTTCAACCAATCATGCCATTAGATGTGGTTACAAACCAAATTGAAACCAAACTTTTGGACTGTAAAGTAAATTAATACTAATAAATCATTAAGTTAATTGAAGAAGCTCTTTAAATGGTTCTCAAGGGCTGTGTGCTATTGAAAATTTCTTCTGCAGTGAACACCGGTTGCTGTAAATTCAGGCATCATGATAGAAACAGGTATTGCATTAGTGAATATTTTTGGGTGAAAATAACAGTCTGTGTGCTGAATCAAAAGTTAAATATATTGAGGAATCTTATCTTGATCAGCAAGTTAATGCTAATACTACATAAAATACAGCTGTAAGCATACATAGAATCATACAGCATGGAAACAGACCCTTTGGTCCAACCAGTTCATACTGGACGCAATCCCAAACTAAACCAGTCCAAACTGCCTGCTCCTATCACATATCCCTGTATAACTTTCCTATCATACATCCATTCAAATGTCTTTTAAATGGTGTAATTGTACCTGCATCCACCACTTCATCAGAAAGTTCATTCCAGATGCAAAACATCCTCTGTGTAAAAATTTTGCTTATGTCTTTTTTGAAATCTCTCTCCTCTCACCTTAAAAAAGTGCCCTCTAATCTTGAAATTCCCGATCTTAACTAACTATGATCTTCCCAACTACTGTACTATCAACTCTATCTGTACCTCTCATTATTTTATAAACTTCAATCAGGTCACCTGTCAACCTCCTGTGCTCCAGTGAATATAGTTCCAGCCTATCCAGCCTTTCCTTATGACTCAAATCTTCCATACCCAGCAACTTCCTGGTAAATCTCTTCTGAACCCTCTCCAGTTTGATAATATCCTTTCTGTGACTGGGCAACCAGAACTGCACACAGTATTCCAGAAGAGGCCTCACCAATGTACTGTACAACCTCAACATAATGTCCCAACTCCTATACTCAAAGGACTGAATAATAAATGCAAGTGAGCCAAACATTTCTTTAACTATGTGACGCAAACTTCAAAGAATTATGCACCTGCATCCCTCGATCCCTCTCTTCGACAATACTACCCAGGACCCTACCATTAGTTGTATAATCCCTTCCCTTGCTTGTCGTCACCAAATGCAAGATCTGACATATATCTATATTGAACTTCATCTGCCACTTTTTCGTCCATTGACCTATTTGACCAAGATCCCTTTGTAATCTTAGAAAACCTTCTTCACTGTTCACAATGCCATAGGTTTTGGAGTCATCTGCAAACTTACTAATCATGCCTTCTATCTTCTCAACCAAATCATTTAAATAAATGGCAAACAAAAGAGGATTCAGAGCCTATCCCCGTGGAATGCTATGGGTCACTGCCCTCCAGTCTGCGAAACGACCTTCGCCATTACTCTGTCTCCTGCCGTTAAGCCAATTATGCATCCAACTGCCAAACTCCCCCTGAATCCTATGTGCCTAAATTTAATAATTAGTCTACCACCTGAAACCTTGTCAAAGGCTTTACTAATATATAAATAAACAATGTGTACTGTTCTGCCATCATCGACCTTTTAGGTAACTTCTTTGAAAAACTCAATCAAGTTTGTGAGATATAATCTTCCTCACACAAAACTGTGCTGACTATCTATGATCAATTTCTGCCTCTTTAATAAATGTCCATAAATCCTATCTTTTATAATCACCTGCAACAAGTTACCCACAACCAAAGTCAGACTGAAAGGTCTACGGTTTACTTATGTATATTGAATGCCACCTTTTGATTTAAATTGTTTTTGTATGCTTATCACCCAATGTATTGCTAATGCAAAACTCTTTGAACCTATTCATGAATTTCCCTTTTAACATGAAAGAATACATGAGCAGAATGAGTTATAAGATTAACACGGACCATTCAACAAAAGCAGAGCGTGAAATGTATTTTCACATTATGTAAGTTTTGTAAGTTTTAAGGTCATTTCTGCTCAAGCAGGGCATTTCTTGGTTTTAGTGACACAACTGAATAAGAATTGGTTCTTTTGTGGTTGGGAGGGGAAAATTGAAATATGGGAAAGGCCAGCTGCTGCTGCTGCTGGGCCCCAAACACAAAACAAACTGAGTGGTGCTGCGTTTCCTGAAAAAAAGGCAAGGATTTTTTAATGTGGGACGACGTGAAATTTTCTACCTTTCATTTTGAAATTGGTGTAGACTGATCGGACATTAGATATCAGCACAGTTGTAGCTAATGCAGTGAATGGATTGCTGTAGCAATAGAGATTTTCACGATCCCAAGTGCTATAGACAATAAGCCTTAGTTAAGTGACTGACTTGAGATATAGGCAGAACTGTCATCAAAAGTTTATGGGTTTAAATCAAGTAAGACTGACACATGATTGTAGCACTTCCCCAGTAGGACATTGTTGGAGGTATCATGCTTTGAATAGGGCATGACATCAATATCTTGTTTGACTTCTCGGTGGACATAAAAGATCCAATGGCAATACATCAAAGAGGAAGGAGTTGACATTGGTATCTTAATCAATACTTAACACTCAATTGACGTAACAAACATACAATATCCGCTTATTATCACAGTGACATTTGTAAGAGCTGCTATGTGCTGATCAGCTTTTCAATATCCTATATTACAACGGTAATTACACTTATGAAGTACTTAATTGGATGCAGTTAAGGAGTATCTTAAAGAAGGTAAGAGAGGTAGAAATTCAATCTGGATAAGTGTGTGGTGATACAAATTAAATTGAAAATAAGGCTTACATGTGTATCACAATTTATCTGATTGATCTGCGTTGTATTTAATAGCTGCTAATCATGTTGTTCTTAATGTTCAGTATTTGCAGACTTTTTCATTTCTCCCCATTGTATTTTCAAATTTCAATTCTGTGGACATTTAAAAACATTTCACATAGCATTTCACAGTGTCCTGGGAAGCTCCCAGTGTACTTCAGAGACAATGGATTGCCTCTTGATGTTTGTAGCAAAACAGTGGCCAATTCACATCCAACAACAAGGCACAAACAATCGTGATGAATGCCAAACTAAAACGTCTTTGTGACTTGGGCTGAAAGCTAGATGTTGTCAGCAGAAGGGATTCTCTGCCCTTTGATCAACGCGATGCCCATCTGAAACAAAAAAAAGTAGATGGAGCCTTCCTTTAGCAGTTTTATATCTATTCTGAAAGATGGCACCTTTGTGCCAATAGTAAATCACTGAGGTGATGGCCCAGTGGTATTATCACTGGACCGCTAACCCTGAGACTGTGTAATGTCTGGGGACACGCTTGAATCCTGCCACCGCAGATGGTGGAATTTGAATCCAATGAGTCTAATGATGGATTGATTGTTGGGGAAAAAGACCCATCTGGTTCACTAATGCCCTTATAGGGAAGGAAATCTGGCATTTTACCCAGCCTTGCCCACATGTGACTCCAGACCCCCAGCATTGTGGTTGACTTTTAACTGCCCAATGAGCAATGAATGCTGCCTGGCCCATGATGTCCTTAGCCCATGAATGAATGAAAGTACCAGACTGGGTTGCGGGAATATATGTTGAAAGCATCATTTAAACAGTTCAGAGGCAAAAATGGTACCTTGTGGTTCTTAAATTTCAGTTTGTATGAATTTTTTTTAATCAAATGATTGCCAAATGTTGTCTGTCTAACTGGGGTTGGGTGAGTGGTTAAAAAAAAACCTTTTCTTTTATAAATAGGATGACATAATCGTACAGTTCTGACTGAAATAGCCACGGTGTTCAAGCCACTGCATTGTGAGCTAGTGATACTGTCATTTTGAAAATGAGACAGTAGGAACTGCAGATGCTGGAGAATCTGAGTTAACAAGGTGTAGAGCTGGATGAACACAGCAGGCCCAGCTGCATCAGAGGATTAGGAAGGCTGATGTTTTGGGCTTTTCTGAAGAAGGGCCTAGGCCCAAAACGTCAGACTTCCTGCTCCTCTGATGCTGCTTGGCCTGCTGTGTTCATCCAGCTCTACACCTTTATTTTGAAATGATGAGTTTTCTTTTCAACTATTCTGTACCTCTGTTGACAAGAGACACTTTCAAGGCTGTCTAACCCAAACTAAAGATCAGTGCACAGATACGAATACATATGTCCACATGTGTACTGTACCAGATTGAGTTTGTAGTTAGGGAGAATTTTCCAGAAACTTCTTTTAAAAAAAAATTAAAATGTAAAACCTACTATCGGCAGCAAGGATCAAAATGTACCTTTAAAAGGTCTTTTTGATATTTGCATTAATTTTTAATCTTCATTGGAAATAAGCTGCTGATTTTCAGTTATGTAGAATGAAATGTACATGTAGAATTTATCTCAATGGGATTCGAGAAACCTGTTTTGAAAATATTTTCAGCTGAAAGGATTTCCTGAAGCCAGTGAGTTTTTGCAGACGTGGCATTGAGTGTTGCCCTCCATATGAACAGCTGGCGGAGATCTCTCTTGATGTCTTGTCTCCAAATATAGTTTGACATTTTGCTATTCCAACATAAACAGAGCCAGAGCCTGTTTCCGTGCGTGCGGTAATCCTGTCAGTGTAGCCCATTCTCACACACAAAGTGTTGGAATAACACATTACTGGATGGCAGGAGAGCTTACATAACCGAAAATAAACAAGTCTGGTCTAGTCCACTTATGTGAATAAAAAACTACATAACTCCAAAACTTTACCTAGTATTAATCCGAGATGTTACTCATGTTCAAAACAAACTGATCTCACAGAATAACATGGAGTCAAGTGACACACGCCGGAGTCTGATTAATTTTGTTGTTTTTGGCGTTTTAAGCAACGCTCAAGAAAGGCAGCCGTGGCGAATTTCTGAGTTGTTTCAAAATTTTAAGGACCTTTAACAGATTTTACACAGTGCCATTGTTATAAGATATTGTCTCTTGGTCCCTTCTCCCACTACACAAAAAAAAAGAAAATGTGCAAATGGAACAGAAGATTTTCCTAGATAACAACACCACAGGCCAAGCAACGTCAGCTTTCCTGCTCCTAAGATGCTGCTTGGCCTGCTGTGTTCATCCAGTTCCGCACCTTGTTATCTTGGATTCTCCAGCATCTGCAGTTCTTATTATCCCTGATAGAAGATTTTCCTAAACCAGGCAGAAAAAACAGAGTTTCACCTGCACATCTGCCAATGTGGTATACTGCATCCACTGTACCCGGTGTGGCTTCCTCTACATTGGGGAAACCAAGCGGAGGCTTGGGGACCGCTTTGCAGAACACCTCGCAATAAACAACTGCACCTCCCAGTCGCCAACCATTTCCACTCCCCCTCCCATTCTTTAAATGACATGTCCATCATGGGCCTCCTGCAGTGCCACAATGATGCCACCCGAAGGTTGCAGGAACAGCAACTCATATTCCGCCTGGGAACCCTGCAGCCCAATGGTATCAATGTGGACTTCACCAGCTTCAAAATCTCCCCTTCCCCCACAGCATCCCTAAACCAGCCCAGTTCGTCCCCTCCCCCCACTGCACCACACAACCAGCCCAGCTCTTCCCCTCCACCCACTGCATCCCAAAACCAGTCCAACCTGTCTCTGCCTCCCTAACCGGTTCTTCCTCTCACCCATCCCTTCCTCCCACCCCAAGCCTCACCTCCATCTCCTACCTACTAACCTCATCCCACCTCCTTGACCTGTCCGTCTTCCCTGGACTGACCTATCCCCTCCCTACCTCCCCACCTATACTCTCCTCTCCACCTATCTTCTTTTCTCTCCATCTTCGGTCCGCCTCCCCCTCTCTCCCTATTTATTCCAGAACCCTCACCCCATCCCCCTGTCTGATGAAGGGTCTAGGCCTGAAACGTCAGCTTTTGTGCTCCTGAGATGCTACTGGGCCTGCTGTGTTCATCCAGCCTCACATTTTATTATCTTGGATTCTCCAGCATCTGCAGTTCCCATTATCACAGAAAAAACACAATGGCCAATGACCATGGAGTCATTGCTTGATACAACCGCCCTGATTCAGTCTTTATCACAACAATTAATTCCAAACCGTACACAGTGATCCCCCAATAATACCCTCCCTTTAAATCACACACTGGACTAACAAATTTTCTGAAGAAGGGTCTATACCCAAAACGTCAGCTTTCCTGTTCCTCTGATGCTGCTTGGCCTACTGTGTTCACCCAGCTCTACACCTTGTTATCACAGATTCTCCAGCATCGGCAGTTCCTACTATCTCTGGACTAACATATATATATATTCTATTTTTACAAAAAAACAGTTCTTGAATAAAAGGTTAAGAAATGTATTTTTTTAAAACATCCAGCAAAATCTGTATATATATTCAGGATACTGGTTCTATTTCAGAGCTTGGCACTTCTTTTTAGCTCTTGATTATCTGGAGAGTTGAATTTTAATTGCAACATCATATCTTAGCCTCTGCACAGTAATTTTGTGTGTTGTGAATATTATACTTTTTAATTTGCTGGAGTAATGGACAATGTTTTCAGTCCTGCATTCGCCAGTAGCCATTTAATTTCAAACAGAAACGCTTTGTGAATTGAAGGATTCTTGGCTGACATGAGGCTAATTCACACACCACATAAAGTATTCCAGGAATAAAATAATGGAGTCATCAAAGAGGATTGAATTTCTGCAATGACTTTTATTACCCCATTATTTCCCAAAACATTCAGACCAATCAAGATAGCCATTGTTCCAGGGGAGCACATCAGCAATTTTTACTCAGCATAAATTCCACCAAGCGTAATGAGATAAGCAATCATTTCGGCACTGTTGGAATGCAGCATTTAATTTTCGTCTCTCTGCCATAGGAAGGATGTTGTGAAACTTGAAAAGGTGCAGAAAAGATTTACAAGGATGTTGGACGGTTTGAGCTATAGGTAGAAACCGAACAGGCTGGGGCTATTTTTGTGGAGCAATTGGAAACTGAGAATGACCTTCTAGAAGTTTATAAAACCATGAGGGGCATGGATAGGCTGAATAGCCAAGGTCTTTTCCCCAGGGTAGGAGAGTCCAAAACTAGGAGGCATAGGTTTAAGGTGCATGGGGAAAGATTTACAAGGGACCCAAGGGGCACCTTTTATATGCAGAGTGTGCGCATTCAGAGGAAGTGGTGGAGGCTGGTACGATTACCGCATTGTAAAAGCATCTGGATGGGTACGTGAATAGGAAGTGTTTAGAGGGATCTGGGCCAGATGTTAGCAAATGGGACCGGACCAATTTAGAATATCCAGTTGGCATGGACAAGTGTTGGCATGGACAAGTTAATCTCTCAGAGGATTTCGGCAGCACTGATGCACTCCCTCAGTGCTGCAGCTATATTCCAAGTTAGATTCTGTTCTCTAGTCTCTGGACAGTGATTTAAATCCCCACTCTTCCACTGCAAGAGGCAATACTGCTCATACAAAGCCAAGGCAGCCATTTATCATAAACTGAAGGGTAGAAGCAAGAGATTTCAGGGTTTAACAGGGCCATACAATTATATATTAAAGGAATTGTTGGTATATCACTGAGGAATGATGTGCAGCTTTTATATTTGAAAGATAAAAATGTTTTTGATGCTTTGAAAAGGTAATTGAACCAAACAACCCATATAATTTGTAGTGAAAAATTAGAAACAATTTAATGTAACAAAGTTTGTTGGTATCAGGGAAACACAGCTAGACATAATGGGCCTGTTTAAGAGAATTAGAGTAAATTCATTCTGAAACTGATAACTTGTCATCTCCATTCTTTTCTCACAAAGGCATATGTTATTCACTATTTCACATATATCAGCCCTTTGATGATGAAGATGGAGAAAATTAATCTGACCATCAACTCTTCCATGTCCCACTGATCAATCCCAATGTACATTTTGTAATCCAACAAGAAATAGTTTTTTTATGTCTTTCGAATCAAATATCTTATTTAAACATGTTAATTATTAATCAACTTAAAGATTAATGTTTTAAATGGAATTCCTAAACTAAAGCTCACTGTTTTTGGACCTTCTCAGATCTCAAAATACCAAAATGAGGACCTGGATCATTCTTCTCCTATGCCTTGCAGGCAAGGCACTGGCTGCTCCTGTAAGTATTTTCTGCGTTCATGTGTAATATAGGGCAAGTTGAGAGCTGTTACTCTTTGATGTGTGGCATATAAGATGAAGGATCGTGGAGTCTGAAAAAAGTGTATGTATAATGATGTGCTACCACTTGCCCAACTAAGTCAAAATTACTATTCAGAGTTGGGCCTTTAACTGGCTTCACTCTAAAAGTTAACCAAATAGAAATCAAAGTGACAATGAGCCCTTTGTGTAACACAAACAGCCTCGTATTTTGCTACAGTAATGTGAATATGTTTGCTAATCACAAGAAGATATTTTAGATGTCTGTGCTCAGTACATTCCACATTCTTTTATATTTTTAATGAACAGAGTTTCCATAATTTTTTTTATGATTCACTGCAATGCAATGGTATTCCTGACAAGACACGTTGAGTTGCAATTTCAATGTGAGCTTTGCAAAAAGAAGCTTTGAAAGGGATTCTTTGTCATTGCGAGGAATGCTTGCCACCTTGCTGAATCTCTGATTTTTTGACCTTTCTTCCCAATTTTGCAGGAAGGTCTTGTGGCTGAAGTGGAAGTTGTTGAGGAAACAGAAGAGGTAAAAACAGACATTGGTATCATGGTGTTGTCATGTTGCATTTAATATGAAGTAATTTTTCAAAGAAGAAAAAAAGAAGTTCTGTGAATAATAAATTATAGCAGTCACAGGTTAACAAATAATATCTTGCTTATCCATTAGACTATGCTGCAGTTTCATCAGTAACAACTGTCACACAGTTGAAAGGGAATATGAAACACAGTGGTTCCTTCCTCTCCTTGACATATATCTTCATCTCATTTTTCACCCAGAGGGTGGTGGCAATCTGGAACTGATTGCCTGCAAAAAGGTGGAAGAGACAGAAACCCTCATAACCTTAATTTTTTACTTCTGCACTTGTGATGCCAAAGCATAAAATACTATGGGTCAAGTGCTGGAAAATGAGATTAGAATAGTTTGGTGCTTGTCTCTGACTGGCACATACTGACAGGTTGAAGGCCCCTTTTCTGGGCAATACACTTGTCCGACTCTGAGAGGAGGTCGGAATTCCCTCTCCAAACCTAAGCTTCAGGACACCAACATATAAAGGCATGACCACCAATTGTGGAGCAATTAAAATCTGGATTGTTCAAGCGAGCAAAGGTAGGGATGCAGGTATGTTAGGGGATTGTGGGATAATAAGGTTTTATAGAGATAGAGATGAGAGAGTCCATGATGGCATTTGAAAATAAGGGTGGGAATTATTAACTTACGGTGTTGCTTATGAAGAACCAATGTTAGTTAGTGAATGCATAAAAGCAGCAGATACATGGAACACGCCCTTGAAAGTTCCCGTCCAAATAATGCATCATACCAACTTGGAACTACATCATTTTTCCTTCATTGTCACAGAGTCAAAATCCTGGGACCCCCTACCTAACAGTCTTGTGAGTGTACCAATGAGACATGACTGCAGCACTTTAAGAAGGTGGCTTAGAAACACCTTATCAAAGAAAATTAGATGTGGCAATAAATTGTGCCCTAGCCAATAATGTCGATATTCCACAAAATTGCCTTAAACTCTGCTTGTGCCACTGGGCTTTCATGATGAGCTGTTGTTAGATTTTGACACTGTTCCAGGCATCTCTCTCATGACATGCAGATAACAACTGAAGCATTTATTGCTGTGGGTACAACATAAAATCCTGAGGCGCGCGTATATAACAGTTGTTTTTATTTTCCCTGCTTTATTCCAAATGAGGTTTTGCTCGCCTTAGGGCTTGAATTCAACTGCTATTCAGATGGACAGTTTAATTAAATTTGCTGAATATGAAAACATTGTGAAGTGCTGCTGGTAATGTGTGCTAAATGATGTAATTTTAAGAGTCAAAGGTACTTTGCAGAACCTCTGAACGCAGCAAACAGTTCATTCAGCTGGGGCAATACAAATATGCAAATATGAACCGTGCTAATTATATATGCTGCTAAATATAAGTATTCTGTATTTCCCATATTTGATGATTAAGAATTAATTATCAATATTTTACAAGTCTGATGAAGTACACACTACCACTTTTAGCAAGGGGTGAATGTTTAGCTCAGTTGGCTGGATGGCTGCTCCGCAATGCGGAGCGATGCTAACAGTGTAGTTTCAATTCCCGCACCAGCTGACATTACCATGAAGGATTCTCCTTCTCAATCTCTTCCTTCACCTGAGCTATGGTGACCCTCAGGCTAAACCACCATCAGCCATCTCTCCTAAATGAAAGGGTAGCCTTATGGAATGGTATAACAATGGTGACTTTACTTACTACCTTTAGTGATACTTTTCTACATATCAATTAAGTTTGAAAATAATCAACTGGTCCATCAAATCTGCCTAAATACTGCTGACCAAAGTATCATGACATATTATTATACTCAAATAGGCATTGCCAGTTGGCGCAAACCCAGTCCAGATTGATACAGGTGATTTTGAAGATTCTGAAGATGATACTAAGAAAGAAATTGAAGTTGAAAGTAAGTAAAATGGCATCAGAATAAACAAATAAGATCATTGTTCTGTAACATAATTTTTGTAAATTCCAAACACTAAGTGCTCCAGTTCCACTTTAGACTTTACCTATCTACTTTGATCTGTCTGGGTACAGAATGTTTGCATAATGAGCATTAGCAGCCCAGTGCTTGATTGCTGATGCCTCTCTATTTCTCAGTTTCCCGACATTTCCAATTCCAACTCTCCCACACAGTGACTTTTTCCTTATATAGCATACCCTCGAACAGTATTTTTCCTTATTTTAACTCTAAATTTTGCTTTATAATTGCTTTGTAAATTTGAATACATTTAGTAGGGAAGGAGGAAATGAAACCATCACACAACACAACTGATATAATTTGATTAAAATAAACACTCTTTTCATGAAAGATTTTATTTCAGCTGCTGCTATTTTCTGAAATAATATTCCAGTTGGAATAAAGGCAGTCATTCAGCTGTTTATCCATTGAAATAAAAGTAACCTCCATTGTAGCATTCAACTATCTCTTAAGTGACTCCAATCTTTTGTCTGCACTAGCCTCACTACAAATCTATTCCAGGTGATGCAAACCCACTGCTCAAAATAGTCTGTGGCCATCTGTCCTGTATTTGTCCTTACATAGTCCGTGTCTATTCACTAAATCAAAGATGAGTCCATTCCTTGACCAACAATACTACCTTCCCTTCTCGTGTAACTGCAGAAAGTGTAACACCTGCTCCTTCACATTCTCCCTGTTCACCATCTGAGCGGCTAGACAATCTTTCCAAGTGAAGGACCATTTCACTTGTACCTCCTCCAGTCTTGTGTATTGTATTTGCTGCACCCAATGTGGCCTGCTCTACATTGGAGAAACCTAATGCAGACTGGGTGATCACCTCTGGTCTGTGCAGAAGCATGATCCTGATCTTCCCGTAGCCTGTTGTTTCAACACAGCATCTTGCTCACATGCCCACTTGTCTGTCCTTGGCAAGCTATAATACTCAAGTGAATCACTGTGTAAATTGGAGGAACAACATCCCATTTTCAGACCAGGCACTTTACAGCCTTCTGAATTTAATATCGAGTTCAACACCTTCAAATTGTGAACCAACTTGCATTCCTTCCCTTTCTTTTAGCTTTTCTTGTTATACTCTCTGTCACCACGTCCTCTCTCCTGAGCCCCATCCCACTCCACTGGGACCTTTCCGGTCTGGCAGTTAGACACATCATTGGTCTGTCATTCTGATCACTCAATCGGAACTGTCAACATCCTTTCTCCAATCCCTCTGCACCCCCCCCCCCTCCCGCCCGCCAACCCCTACTATTTCATAAACGCTGCCCCTTCCACACTTCATGTCAGCTCTGATGAAAAGCCATCTAGACTCAAAACGTTAGCTTGCTTTCTCTCCATGGGTGCCGCCTGACCTGTTGTGATCTCCAGCGTTTTTCGTTTTCAGCAGAGATGAGAACAGCTGGATTATTTTTATGTGTTGGTTATAGCATGCAATTTCAAAGTTGCTTCAGTTTTTTCAGTTCTCACATGAACTTCCTGCAATTGTGGTTATATTGAAACCACTTCCTGAAATCCCAGATATAAATAACTGGGATGGAAGTTGTTCTGAGGACAATGGGCCTGATTGTTTATCAAAGTGTTTGCTTATTGTAACTTTGAGGTTTGACCATATCTTTCTAGACCCCTGTGAAAACTTCCACTGCAAACGAGGAAAGGTCTGCGAGGCTGACGAGAACAATGAACCCATGTGTGTCTGTCAGGATCCATCAACGTGCCCACCCAGCTCAGTTAAATTCGAAAAGGTCAGGATCAAACAGCTCCAAATAAGAAATCTTTGCTGTTTCTGAATTGATGAGGGCTAACTAATCATTGAGGACTTGTGCAGTTACAAACTGGGGACTGTGAAAGGCCATTGATACCAATTCATAAAGTAACCTATAGCAGACTGTGTTCCCTCATAGTAACAACCAGAAATTCTGACAGAAGGAACCCTGGCAGCCTTACAGCAAAAATAAAGAATCCTATGGCTGTACATTTTGCTAGTGACTTTTAAGTTGGGAGATTTAAATTTTCAATTTTCATATTAAAGCTTTTAGACTACAATCAAACCTGCTTCCAATGAGTAAAGTTTATTTACCTGATTAGATTTGCTTGGTTTAAACATGGCAATGCTCAGATATAGTGCAGGAGAATAACTCTAGTCACTACCCTTTGTTCAAGATCAAACTCAAGTGTCCATTTATTGGAATAATGTTGTTTTAATGATTTGTCACAGTAAATTGCTAAAAAGTGTGTGTTTTTGTGGCCAAATAATCTGCAGATTATTGTTTTCAATGGTTTAATTGTTCTATATTTAATGATGTGAGTTTGTTTACCAGTGAAGCATATGTGCATGAATACTTAAGGACGCCTGAACTCATAAAAAGTAAAGAATGCTGTAAAGGGATCTGGAAGCCAGAGTTTAAAACATTAGACCACAACAAAATATATAAACAGAATTAGGCCATTCAACTCATTGGGTTTGTTTCACCATTTGATCATTGTTGATATGTTTCTTAAACCTATTCTCCTGCTTTTCCCCGTAACCCTTGATCCCCTTATTAATCAAGAACCTATCTATCTCTGTCTTGTATGCACTCAATGACTTGGCCTCCACAGTCTTCTGTGGCAGTGAGTTCCACAGTTTCACCCCCTCCTGGCTGAAGAAATTCATTTTTTCAATTAATTCATGAGATGAGGGTGACACTGGCTAGGCCAGCCATATTGCCCATCCCTAATTGCCGAGAGGGCAGTTAAGAGTCACCCACATTGCTGTGGGTCTAGAGTCACATGTAGGTCAGACCAGGTGCAGACGTCAGATTTCCTATTTTGAAGGACATTAGTGAATGAGGTGGGATTTTTCAACCATCGACAGTGGTTTCATAGTGATCAGTAGATTCTTAATTCCAGATATTTTTAAAAATTGAACTTAAATTCCACCATCTTCCTTGGCAGGATTTGAGCTCAGATTTTCAGAATATTAGCTGAATTTCAGGAGTAATAGTCTGTCCACTCCTTATCTCAGTTCTAAAGCCTGTGCTCTCTGGTCCTATGGTCTCCTACTCGTGGAAACCTTTTCTCATGTCCACATGTATCCAGGCATCTTGGTATTCTATAAGTTTCAATGAGATCCCTCCTCATCCTTCTAAACTCTATTGATACGGACCTATAGTGCTCAACTACTCCTCAAATGACCACACCTTCATCCCCAGATCATTCTTGTAAACCTCCTCTGGATCCCTCCAAGGCCAGAATATCCCTCCTTGCATACAGGGCCCAAAGTTTTGCACAATATTCCAAATACAGTCTTACCAGACCATTTTACAGCCTCAGCAGTACATGTCTGCTCTAGTCTTGTCCTCCCAAAATGAAGGCTAACATTTCATTTGCCTCCCTAACTACCCACTGATCCTGCATGTTAACTTTAATAGGATCATGAACCAGGACTCCTAAGTCCCTTTGTGCTTGAGAATTTCAAAGCCTTTCCCCATTTAGAAAATTGTCTACACCTCTTTTCTTCCTACCAAAGTGCATATCCTCACAATTTCCCACATTGTATTCCATCTGCCACTTCTTTATCCATTCTCCCAGCCTGTCCAAATTCTCTGCAGTTTTCCCACCTCCTTAACATAACCTGTCCCTCCACCTATCTTTGTGTCACCTGCAAACTTAGCAGCAATGCCCTCTGTTCCTTCATCCAGATCGTTAATGCATGACTTGAATTGTTGTGATCCCAACATTGACCCCTGCGGAACTCCACTAGTCATCTGTGCCATCCTGGAGTATGGAGCAGACATATTAAGACACTGAATAAAACCTGTTACACTCATACAACTATGCATAGATGACAATTTCTGAGATATAAAATGCACAAGACTGATGACACCTCAGAATATAATTACAACCATGTAAAGCAACTCAAAACCAGAAGTTTACTTTCATTATAGAGCCTGACATTTCAAACTTACCACTGTCTGAGTCTCACCTGGAGGAATCATTTGGCTCTGAGCCATCAGTGGGAGTTGGACAGTTTCAGGTTGCATGCCTGTTTTGGACACTTGCCTAACTTTATACATTAGGGTGGACCATTATTTTCTACGACTGCATATTAAGCATAACTTCAAGAGCAACTATCCTTGTTCTTGATAGTGCTGAGCAGGTTAGATTCACATTGCTTTTAAAAACAGTGAGTAACATTTCTGTGTTTCATAACCTTCCTCAGGTCTGTGGCACTGACAACAAGACCTATGACAGTGCCTGCCAGCTCTTTGCCACTAAGTGCACATTGGAGGGAACCAAGAAGGGCCACAAGCTCCACTTGGACTACATTGGACCATGCAAATGTATGTGAAATTCACCATTTTAGTGGAAATTGTATATGAGAGGAGGATAATGTCTTCTAGAAAGTTGATGTTTGCTGTTAATTGATTGAACTATACTGTCTGTATGAATTCTCTCAACGTATTTACTCCATTGGATAGTTTAGTTCTTATCATTAATCAGCATAGCGGCCCCAGATTTTATATCTTCTGGTCATGTTCGAAGTGGAGTTAAAACCATTAAAGGATATTCAAACTGCTGTTAAACGGGCACTGCTTAAATCAGGATCTTCTTTCCCATGATTATTTTCAATCAATTTGATTGAAACTTCTAACCACGTGCCCTGAAATATCCAATTTTTAGAAATGTATTATTTGGAGTAGAACTGAGCTTACAAACTATAAAGGTCCCAGATTCAATTTAATTATCCATGGGCTGGCAGAGAAGCTGGCCATGTGTTCGTTAACAGGGTGAAATTATTGAATGACCTTTGTTCAGACGAATGTTGCTGGACATCAGGTGAGGAAGCCTTCAGTTGTCTCAGAGGTGAATATCCAGCCAAAATTCATTGTTTTGACATACATGCATCCAGTTGAGCAAGACATACATGCAACCACTTGAGTCATCACTTATAGAAGGTAACAGAAGATGCATGTCATAGGGTCAGAGCCATGATGACATAGAACAAACATATTTAGCTTATTAAGTTCATACCAATTCTTATATGAGAATTGCAGTCAGTCCCATGCTTATTGAAACAAGCCTGTGATTTTATTTCCCTGAAATGCACATCCTTTAAAATAATTCATTGTCTCTGATTCCACAACTCTCAGAACAAGGAGAGTCATTACCACACACTTCTTCTTCACATACCCTCTACACCACTTGCTCAAAGCTTTAACTTTTGGTCTCTTGTTCTCTTACCATGGGAAAACCTTTGTTTTGCTGACTTTACCCAACCCTATCATTGTATTGCACACCGCTATCAAATCTTTCTTCAATCTCTTCTGCTCTAAGGAAAACAAAATCTGAGCTTCTCCAGCCTAGGCTCATAGCTAAAAACCCTCATCCCTGAAATCATTTTGGTAAATCTAGGCACCCAGTCAAATACATTTTCCAATATGTGGTGAGCAGAACTGGATTCATTACTATGGTCATAGTTACGGTGGAGCTTAGAAAGGTTCTGCATAACTCCCCTCCTTTTAGATACAATACCCCTATGACGTCCAATACATTAATGTGCTTTGTTCATTCTTCTCTATATATGTCCTGCCATCTGCAAAAATCTTCCATGTGATGGTCTGACCTCTTTGAAACTATCCTAGTAAGTCTGTACAGCTTTTTCCTTTGTTGTCTGCCAAAAAAGATCACCTCACACTCATCTGTAATAAATTCCATCTGCTTCTTGTCTGCCCATTATATCGTCCATCAACAACATGTTGCAATTGACTGGCATCACCCTCACTATTTGCCACATCACCAAGCTTGTTATCATGGACACACTTTGAAAGGTTATACTATTCCAATATCAAGTTATTTCTGTATATCAAAAAGAGTGTGGCCCCAGCATTGACCCTCAGCAAACATCATTGTCTATCATATAGGAGCAAAATACTGCAGATTGTGGAAATCTGAAACGGGCCCAGAGAATGCTGGAGAAACTCAGCAGATCTGACAACATCTGTGGACAGAGAACAGAACCTGTTCTGACAGAGACTTGTATCAGATTCAGAACGTTACGTATATTTTTCCCTTCACAGATGCTGCTAGATCTGCTGAGTTTTTCCAGCAATCTCTGTCATTATAAGCTAATAACTTTGCTGGACAAATAAATTACCATGATGTGCTGAGTTCTGCCCTGAAGCTAAATTTTCTTTAATTAAGTTGGATACTAACTCTCCAATTCCATGAGTCTCATATTTGTTAACTGGTGTTTTCTACGGTCCTATATCAAACCAACACCTGAGGTCACTGTGAAGGTGGTCATCTTATGGTCATCTTAAATTATGGCAGCTTTATTAAACAATTGCTTTAAAACCACAGATATCCATTGAATTTCCTTTAGCAGCCCTCAAATATTTAGTGTATTATTCCAAGTTTGTCAACAACACAAAGTTAGGCAGCGTTGTAAGCAATTTTGCAGGGTCCATGATTTACAAAAAAATCAAGCGATCAGTAGTTGGATGACTGTACAGAGGTTGAGTGTTGCTTGGTGAAAATGTCATTTTGTTGAAGCAATTTTGTTTTGTACTCTTCAGGACAATTAGAAGAATCTTCTTGGATGTTCTTATGAATTGTCCTACTGATGACTGCAAGACTAAAAACTTTGACAAAATGTCTTTCTTCATTCATAGATTAAATGAATAAGGAAAATTGGCAAATGGAATTTAATATAAGTGATTCAGTTTATCCATGTTTGGATCTAAAAAGGCTATATCATTCCAACATGATGAAAAGATGGAACCAGTGGAGGTTCAACAAAACTAAAGGGTTCATGTCCGTAGATAGTTGAAATATCATCAGCAGGTACAGAAGATTATCAAAGGCTAATGGAATGTTGACCTTGATATCCAAATTACAAGAGATTAGAATTGCTACTGCATCACAGCCCTAATTGGATCACAACTATAATACTGGGGTTCAGTATAGGTTTACTGGAATGATAGCAGGATTTCAAGGAAAAGGGGAGATTATACAAATAAGAATTCTTTTTGCTGGGATTTAGTAGTTGAAGGAGTGATCTGATGAAGGTTTCAAGATATTACTGGCATAGGGTAGGCAGAGAAAAACCATTACCTCTGATTGGGGAATCTAGGGTTGGAAGCATAATTTAAGTGTAAGTAGCAGGATTCTCAGGAGTGAAATTGGAATTCTTCCTCATAGCAGAAATGTAGAAATTCCTTCCAAAAGCTGATCTTAAATATGATAGAATCTTGCTTGCCAAAGATATTAAGGGTTATGGGAAAAAGGAATGTACACAGCATGAGACTACAGTTTGCACATAGTCGAACTGAATGGTGGAGGCTTGAGAGCTGAATGTTCCTGTGAGGACCGCAGGAATTACAACAACAAGAAGAAGTATTTATAGAAAATTTATAGTGCACATCTTCAAATAATTAAATGAGTGAAACAAATATATGACAGAAAGAAATAGAAATATCGTGAAATAGAGAAATAAACAGACAGGTAGAATGATGCATGGATAAAAACAAGAAGGAGAGATGTTTGCCTTGGATGCCTCTGACAATCTCACTACAAGTTGTACACAGTACATATTATCCCTCAACAACACTTTATTCTCCATGTTCATAGCCTGACCACATCGCAAACATTTTTTGACTATAAAGATTTGAAACAGAGATTTACTCTTAGATATTGCAGAGGCTTTCATAATATCAGCTTTTCGACTAAATCAGCAGCTGCTATGAGGCAAAAGCAATGAATGAGGGGTGGCGTTTCAATGGAAGGGCAGAAATCATTACTTTGAATGCCTAACATTGTAGCAGGTCCAACCTATCATTCTGCATCACTCCTTGTTTTGAAAAGGAATACATCAATGGAATATCGGGCAAGTTTTATTACAGGAGCATACAAAAAGATTGACTGTTAAAGCACCAACCTTTAATCTGCTTTGCAAAGCCTTTTAACTCGATAAATGGACCTCTTCATGAAAGCTATTCTAAACATTTTGCTTCAGACCCATAAATATAAACTACCTTATTCCATGATTACTGTGGCTCAGGGACTACTTTGGGTTTACCTCTAAGTTTGATTTCCCTTTTATTTTATTCATTCAGGATGTTGGCACTGCTGGCTATTTTTGAATCACTGAGCAGTTCAAATAGTGTAGCAATGTTCACAGAACTATGAGAGAGGGATTTCCAGGATTTTGACCCTTTAGCAGTGAAGGAATGACAATATAGTTCCAAGCCAGGATGCTATATGGCTGGGAGAGACACTTGCAAGTGACTGTCACCTCTATAAACATGTGCAAAATGCTTCAGGGTTTAGAGAGTTCATTGCAGAAAATTTTCTAATTTTAATCATTCCAAATTGATTCATTCCTGCTTCATAACAGCACATTTTTCATATTTCTCCCCCTTCCCACCATCGCCACCTTCCACCGCCCTCCAATCGTCAGCTGATGACACAAAGTCACTTTGAGTGAGACATCTTTTCCATTATTTAACTCTTCCTCAAAATGCCACCTGCACACAGCGTGTGTGTCTCTGCTGTTTGTGAAAACTTGCTGTGTGCAAAATGGCTGCTGTGTTGCCGGCATAACAATCACTGCTTTTCAAAGTAATTTATTGCGTGAAGCATTTTTAAGAGACTTCTGAAAGATTTGATAAGCTTCAGTCCACGCAAATCCTTCATTGTTTGAATGTAAACTGCTGTAATGGAATATGCAAATTCTGTGAATAAGTGCATGTTACTGGATGAATTACTGTTAGCAGTAATAACTCACCAATGTAGACATCTTTTCTGATTACTGACCACACTGGGTTAACTACTGCTCTCTATTTAAGGGAAGATTCAATATCTGTGGAGTAATACCTTATAAGCCACAGATGTTCGCTGGAAAACCATACATCCAGTGTGTGTGATTTTGTGATGCATGCTTCCAACATGCATTGATCCTTACTGCAGATGAGGCCTTGGAAGATCTATTCTGGACCAATAGCTTTTGAATTCTGTATCATTACAGAATGCTCCAGCACAGAAGAAGGCTATTTTACCCATTTTAGCTGTGCCAGTTCTTTTAAAATGCTATCTACTTAGTCCCATCTTGCTGCTCTTATCTGGTATATCTGCAAATTTGATCTCCTTAGAATACTTAACAAATTCCTTTTGAAACTTATTATTTAATCTGGTTTCACCTACCTGTCAGGCAGTGCATTTCAGATCATAACTTGCTACATGAAAAAAATAAATTATCCTCCTTGTCTTAAATCTGAGCCCTCTAATTACTCACTGTTCTGCCATTGGAACTAATTTCCCTTCAACTCTGTCAAAACCAGGCAGGCTTTTGAACATTTCTATGAAATCTCCCCTTAATCTCTTCTGTTCTAAAGACAACCATGCCAGCTTCATTAATGTTTCAATGAAAATGAAGTTCTGCATCCTTGGCACCATTTGTTAACTTATTTGGCTGTACAGTGTCTCATTGTATTGTCATGCTACTCTGTATGTCAGTCTGGAACTGCTAGTTTTCCATCTGTTGACTCCACTCGGTCTGGACAGAATGGAAATTAATTGCTCCAAGGTAGAATGGAATAACACAAATACTTCATACGAGATTTTTAACATCTTTGATATGATCTCTTTCCCTGTAGTCATCCAGGAATGCATTGATAGTGAACTGGCTGAGTTCCCGCTGCGTATGCGTGACTGGCTGAAGAATGTTCTTGTGACCCTTTATGAGCGTGACAACGAGGAAACCAACCTCCTCACTGAAAAACAGAAGATGAAGGCAAGAAAATTCACACTTCTTTAACTCATTAATGGCAAAATGCCAAAAAAAGTCAGCCTTGTACTTTTTTTTAAAAAAAAGAAAAAAAAATCATTTATTCCCTCTCCTTTTAGTCTTCAGTTACTTGTAAAAAATGTATAGAATAGGCCAGATCATTCTTACCCCTGTACCTTTTGAGAAAACAGCTGGCTTCTCTTTGCAGATCTTCAGTGTTGATATGCCAGGATTCAGAAATTTAGCATTGACTATGACATGGATTGTAGAATCTGAGCATTTGAAGGTTATTTGATCTGTTGTGTTTCTGCAAGGCTACAGTCTGCCTGTGTGATAACTTCAACATGGTTCAAGCCCTCGCTTTAGCATTTACAATGTGGATATGGCCATATACAGTATTCTTCGTGGAGCTGGTTTTCAAGCATTTCTATATGAAGCATCCCAGGAAATAAAGTGTATTACTGAAGACTCCCTAAAAATGCTGATATTCTCAGCATGCATGAGAACGCTCAAAATCAACCATTTATAGTGGTTCAGATGTTACTAATTTCAGAGTTCATTGATATTTTCTTCCAGACTTCCTCAGTCCTTAGATCCCAGATACTTCAAAATTTCCTTTCATTTTATGACAATTTACAATAAAATAATTATAATTTAATATACGTGTTAATTTCTCAAACATATTGACTTCAGTGCAACATCTACACCCGTGAACTCTCAAATCTTGAGCAAAAGGGAATAAAAGTTGAATAAAAAGGGAACTCAAGACTATAAAACAATAGAGCAGAAGTAGAGCATTCAGCCAATCAACTCAGCTCCATCATTCAATGAGAACATGGCTGATCTAATAATCCTCAGCTACACTTCCCTGATGTCCTTACTGGAAAAAAGTCTGTCTATCTCATCCTTGAATATACTTAACAACTCAGCCTCAACAGCGTTCTGTAGTAAAGAATTCCACAGATACACAATGTCTCAACTGATCAGGCCCTTTGTCCTTTTAATAACTTTTAACAACTGTGCAAATATCCCATCTTGGATAGATTTCAAATTTTAGCTTTACATTAAAATTCTGCTTCCACAGTACAATTCAATTTTTAACAATTGTTGGCCAAGATTCTTGGGACTTGGAAAACCCAGCAATGAAATAGAGATGAGATTTGTCTTTGACCGAGATTGTGATCCCTCTCCATCTCTGGCTCCTGCCATGATTGGTTGAAGGTCTCCCAGCCCAATTTGCAACACGCTCCACAACACCAAAAGTACCTAACTGTGACCTCCTTTGTTGGCTATCCTTCTAGAAGGCTTTTTAACTTCAGCAATTGCTGGGCAGAAAAAGAAATATAGGGTTCTATTGCTAATTGTGGGAAGGCCTTCATTATCCCAAACTTGAAAAACTTCTCCCTGGATCTTGTGCTTGGCGTGTATTCGGCACACCATGATGCTATTTGTCGACTCACACTCAAGCTATTTCTTCTCTGAACAATCCAGCAAGTCCCACAGGCCCTCTCTGTCTCTATAAATCTGTATGATTTATTTATTTCAATGCCCATCCAATTTCCTTTTGAAATCATTGACTACCTGTGCTCCCTCACACTCCAGGACATTAAAGCCCATGTCATGACCACTTCCTGCTGAGGTCCTTATATCCTCTCACACCCTCACTGTGTACCCAAATCCTTGAGTGCCCCATCTGTTGTGATTACATGCTTAGTTCTGTTTTTAAATACCTTCTACAAAACTGGCTTCACATGAGTTATCCAAGTAAGGCTAACCCTACGGAGATAACCTGACTACCAGTTCCATTATTTTTTTTACTGCAGTTATTTCTAATATTTCAATTTAATGAGCAGTGTTTTGCAATAGTCACTTCCTCATTGATACATTATTCTTAAATTTGCACGAAAAATTAGGTGAAGAATTATGCAGTTTATCCCTCATTTGCACGTACTCTGCGACCTAAACAGGCATGTAGAGGTATCCTCCTTCTGTCTAGTCCATTTTTTTGCAGTGGCAATGTAATAGTAAATTGGAAGTTGCACTGTTGGTATCATGGCAGAAACTCTGATGATTGTTGTCCTTTGTCCAACAGGTGAAGAAGATGTATGAAAATGAAAAGCGTCTGCAGGCTGGAGAACATTCCTTGGACCTTCTGGCTCATGACTTTGAGAAGAACTACAACATGTTTGTTTTCCCTGTCCATTGGCAATTTGGACAACTTGATCAACACCCAGCTGATAAGTAAGCTTTGCAAGACTCACCCGATACTTGTTAGTAGGATTTTGCTGATGGTCAGGTATCTAAAAATTGAGAATTAACTACCAATCCACTCTTGGAAAATATGTCAGTTCTTGAGGTTTCTCAGTGATGCACAAGTAGGAGCACTGAAGCAAGAATAGGCCATTCAGCCCTTCAAGCCTGCTCTATCAATCAATAAAATTATGGCTGATCATTCACTTCGCTGCTTTTACTCCCCCACATTCTTCCCATATCTCTTTGTGTCACTGATATTTAAAAATCGATGAAGCACTACATTAAACATTCATTAAAAATGACTGAGCCTCCTCAACCGTCTGACACAGAAAATTCCAAGGATTCAAAATGCATCAAAAAAATCAAAATATTTATGATGGTTGAAATAAACTAATTTTCTTTAATTTTGTAATGAACAGGTCTCGTTTGGCCGTTGTCTTTCACTTTTGAATTTTTAATTTCACATGCTGATCTCCAACTATGTTCACAGGTTTCACCTGCAGACAGAAAGTTTGGGGAGCAAATGAGTGGTCTGTGTGTCTTAGGGGACTTTATTGGTCATTCTGTCTAATGCATTTGAGATTTGTAACCACTAGAACTTTTATTTCTCGCACATGACCTCCAGATTTTAATTATGATCTAGCCAGGGACCTGTAACACCTTTTTATAAAGTAGAAAAGTGAGTTCCAAGTATTTACAAAGAGAATAAAGACACAAAATTCTAAGGTTTGAACCAACAACATTAAGCTTTATTGTACAAATTTAGAACAGTAATGCAATTTAGACTACATCTAAATTTATATTCTAACATTAAGAATTAGCCTGAGATACATAGGAGTAACAGACAGACTGTGGCCAAACTCTCCACAGCACATACCAATTCGCAAATGTGGCCAAGGTAAATCTCATAAATTTCTCACAATCCCCAAGATGTACTAGATTATCAAATCTCATTAAATTTTACAAGGTATTCCAATTTCTACTCTTTCAAAGACCTACTTTCAGTATTCCCTCAAGAGCAATTCCATCACAGATTTCCCCAATGACTGCTCATATTTTAGTACTTCTCCCTTCTTTCCTGGGAGGTAGCTGTCACAGATTCTTGAAAATGTACCTACCTGCAAGCATAACTCCACCTTTTTTGGCACCTTTTTGACAGCTGGTAATGCCCCTATGGTTTTTCAAGCTCTGAGGTCTCAGTTGCACAAAGCAAATATTGCCTGTGTGCTTCCTTCTCCTTCCCTGTCAACCACCGTGAACTATTAATGGCACATGGCTTCTTCCAAACACACTCATTGTATCGGCAGTTTCCTAAGCCTTAATCCTGACATGTAGCTGTGTCACTTGTCTCCTCTATCTCCTGGGTCCTAAAGTATCAGCGCTTGTGACAGCACCTTATTTGGGATGGAGATTCTTCTCACTGATCATGTGTACTTGACTAATAGCCCAAACATAGAAACCTTTTCCTCTGACTGGCTCTAACCAACTGCTGAAAATGAGCAGTTCAATCAGTCTTGAATTATTGGAGTGTCTTATTCAAAACATTACAACAAGCTGCCTCTCATCTCGACCCCTGTCTCAAGCTTGTTCCTAACGAGTATCAAATGTGGCTTACATTTTTGAGCTGTCCAATTTAGCATTGGAACTGTCTTGTTCTCTGAATGTTACAATATTCACAAATTGCTGTTTTGCACAGTAAAAATGGATTTAAGTAGAGGATTTCTGCACATGATATACAAGAACACAAGTCAGTAGCAGGAGAGAACCATGCTGCCTGTCAAGCTTGTTCCTTCATTCAGTATGATCATGGCTGATCTTGAGTTTAATCTCCTCTGTCTCACACATTCCCTATATCTCTTGATTCCCTGAGAGACACAAAAAATATCTGTCCCAGCCTTAAATACAGTCAAGGATGGAGTATTCATAATTTTCTGGAGTAGACAACTCCAAAGATTCACAACCCCATGAGTGAAGAAATTTCGCCTAATCTCAGTTGAAGAGATCAGTCCCTAACCCTGAGACTGTGTCCTGTATTCTAGATTTCAATGATTTATTGAATCACAGAGCACAGAAGGAGTCTATAAGTTCATCATGCATGTGACAGTACTTCGGAAGCATTAGGGAATTAGTCCTGTCCAACTGCTTTTTCTGCATAGCCCTGTGGATCGTTTTCTTGTTAGGTTAGGGTAGGAATGAATTGTTTACAACAACAACATTAAGCTATGTTGTGAAATGTTGCAGTCCTATAACCGTACCTTTTGTTTTAAATCCAGATACCTTTCTCACTCTGAGCTAGCTCCCCTACGTGCTCCCCTTGTTCCAATGGAGCACTGCACCACTCGCTTCTTCCAGAAGTGTGATGCAGACAATGACAAATACATCGCCCTTGAGGAGTGGGCCACATGTTTTGGTATCAAAGAGGGTGAGTATCTCACTCAGCGGGAACAAATACTGACCATGTCACTTGTTTAGGTTTATACTTACTTTCAAGCATTAAATTGAAGGGAATGAGAAAGGTGATGGGGAAAACTCTTCATGCTGACAATTGGATCATAACTTGAGGATATTGTTTGTGAAAATCAATGTTTGGAGTAAATGAAAATTTCAGGCCAAAATACAGTATAAAATGGGTAATAGAGACAGAAATAAGATGTCCATTTAAGCAGGTTGTATTGGTAAGTTTAAATGGAAGCAGGTTCTTTTTAATAGAAAAATAGCTGTTTTCATAAGGAAGAGGAAACGAGAACATGTAGTTGATACCAGCCAAAAATGAACAGGGATTAGAAGGAATGCATCTTACAAACTGCAGACAAATGTCAAAATATTAGGTATAGATTTCCATTGATCTTAGTGGAAATTACAATTGGGTAGTTTTTATAAATGATAATTAAACTATAACACCACATTTACATTTGGGCAGTAAACAAAAAAAAACTGCCAGTGTGGATTCATTATTTAAAATTTAGTTCCTAAGACCTTTGTTTAAATTGGTGACAACTTAAGTCAAATGGTGTAAACATGTGTCCCATACGCAAATACTTATCTGCATAGTCCCAAGATAATATTTTGTGGAGATGCTGAACTTTGGATAAGGCATCAAACCCAGTTGTTGTCTCACTGTTTTAGCGGTCCAAGTGTAGTTTTAAAAAACATAATTAAAGTAACAATGCATTCTCCCAGCTTCCTGGTCAACAGAGCAGGTCACAGCAAAACGTTACATGTCGATTGGTCATTCATTTCAATGTTGTGGAATGTTGCTGACACAATATGGCTGTCTTGTTTGCTTACAGGACAAATGATTTTGTTTTAAAAATAACTGAAGACTTGAAATTATAGGGGTCTTTTCAACTTCTCCAAGGCTCATAAATCTGGTTTTATAGGTTTGACTTCTATTGTAGTAACATCTCAGTCTTCTCTTGGGGAAAAAAAAGGGATTGTTAGCCAATTCCTATAATGGTCACTCAACTGGCAATGAAAATTTGAATCTCCAGTCAGTTGAAAATTAGCATTCCCCTCACTCCATCACCCCTTCCAACTTCCCATACCCTACTTCCATTGAGGCTTTTGATTATGGTAAGAATAAGATATTATCTGCACAATATAAAATTGTTTTGTGTACTGTGATGCATTTGTTAGGTATTTGGTCTGATGAATAAGAAACTAATTTTAGTGCTTTTTTTCTTACAGAGGATATTGACAGCAACCTTCTGATATAAACTCTGTTTCTATGCCTATGCTGCCCATTGCTACCTTCGGGTAGTGGTGCTATGTAGAGTCTGACGACATTAATGGTGCTACTCTCATTTATATCTATACCACTGTAACACAGTGCATGTGCTTCCAATAACATCTTGTCAACAAAAAAGACATACGTCTTTCTTCAATTGTTAAAACGTGACCATATCTTGTTTTTTTAAGTGTCCTTGTCAATTTTAGAGAGCAACTTTGCATGTGTTAATATAATGCTATCTAGATTTTTGCCCAAGGAAGAAAAGAAACATCGCATATTAAATTAGCCCTTTAATGTCCAGAAGCCAGGAGGATCACAGCTTCTGTCCTTTATCCAGGTAGACAATGATTGATATAGATTGATGACTGGGTGTTAGAAAATTAATTTCAGTCTGCTGTTAAAAAGTTGTTTTGGGTTTGTATTTAAAGCAGGGGTGCTAAGGTAATTTGTTTTGTACCTAAAAAAGATTGTAAAGCAGGAGGAAAGAACGCACCAAATGTTAATGAGCATGTAACCGAATGTGGAAAACAAGAATGTGATCGTATAGGTTGGAGAAAGTCTACCTCGAACAGATCATTTTGCAATCCGCTAACACATGAGAAGCACACTTTCAATATTTCTTCTTTCTAATAAAAAAATTAAAACAAAATCTTTCTTTCATGCAGTTGAGATGTTGGAAGTGTTTTATTTCACTGCAGAGACCATACGTATTCCAACTTTTGTATGTTTGGGACTTTGTACCTGGTCAGGGAGCTAAAATATTTTGTTAAGTGCTTCTTAACTGTTCACTGTACAATGCAATAAAACAACACTACAGTGCTATCATATATTGCATACCCGTGGTTCTTAACTCCATGTTATATAGTGCAATGCAATCACAAATTACACTGCAGCATTACTTTGAATAATAGGGTTATGTAATACAATGTTATATGCTCTGCAGTAAATTATAATACAACCCATGCGAAGATGCAGTAGAATATTAATTGTAATATCATGAGAAGAACAAGAATTTGCCATTTAGCTCTTCAAGTCTGTTCTGCCAATCATAAGATGTTGGCTGATCTGCAACCCAACCTCATATACTGTTTTTGCCTCAAATCTTCTAATATCTTCAGTTAACAAAATGATATCAATCTCATTCTTAAAATTTGAAAAATAAAAATACAAATATCTGTAATCCTTTGAGTATAGAAGTGTTTCCTAACTTCACTCCTGACAGAACTGTCTCTAGCTTTTCAGTTATGCTTATTCATCTTAGCCTACGAAATCAAGACAAGTTATTGTGCATTTTAACCATAAAATCTAAACTGTAGGTCATAAACTATTGTTCAGTAGGAGAGCAAATGTGGTTTATAGATGTAAATTGCAGTCCTTACTGTCCTTAACATTATATTCTCAGCAATGCATTTTGATATAAATTATGTTTGATACAATCTAAGCATTACCTAATTAAATTTACTGCGAAAAATAGCATTAAATTACGTCTCAAACAATATAAGATCGATGTAATGCCACATAAAAAAGGTAAAATCTAATATACCAATGCATCATCTGGCATAAATAAATTTTGAGACATAGACTACAAAGTCAGTGAATACAAACTATGAAAATGCTGTGTAAAGCCAATTTAAAATTTATAGTTCAATATTGTACACGCTGTAAGCCACAGAACACAGGCTAATAGAAATTTCTGCATAATATTAGATACTAAGGTGATAACCATGCATGTATTCAAAATTTATATTATCCAATCATACAAATCATATATGACTATGTCAAGATATTTTACGAATGGGACTCAACCTATGCTGCATAAATAGGCAATAAATCTTCTCATGCAAATATACTGAAAACAAATCAATATGTCATCTGTGGGACCACAAGATAGGTGTACAAAAGGACAATGAATTCCAACTCAGAGGATTGTTAAAATGATGAATGAACAATATGAAGATTTTGTGTACACAAAAGGAATATGAAATGGCCTTTATAAAACAAGTAACTGCATGTTACATAACATCTTCCACTTAGAAAAATAAGCCGTGTAATGTGAAAAACCTTCTTGAGGCACATCGAACTTCCACAATCAGATAGAAACCAATGGCAAGACAAAGATAACGGATGATGAAGGTGGGTGAGGGGATTTCTCCATTAAGAGGGTTTGACTGTCAAAACTTTCAGGATGGTCTTAGAAAATGAAGATTGCGGGAGGAAATTCCAGAAAGTTTTACTTAAAAATCTGACTGAATAGCTATGTATAGGGGTACACAAGTATCTCTCTTTATTGCACATCTCGGGCTGAATCTTACCATATTTTGGAAACGTGTCTTTTTTTGAGTTTCATGGGGAGGTTTGTTTCAGTGAAACCATCATGAATTTTCTCATACTATCATCCCAAACCAGCTTCAATAACTTCCAACTTATCTCTCATTTCCAAGGCTAGCCTGATTCTAACACTCACAGTCGTCAGAAAAACACACTTTGCAGCAGAATTCTGGGAGACATTGCCACAGTCATCATGACTGCACAGCAGGTCAGACAGAACATGTTGTCAAGGTATTGAAGAGACATCAGGATGGCGTGTTGCCTCCAGGGTGCCAGGGTCAAGGGAGTCTCTGAGCAGTTGCAGAACATTCTGAAGGGGGAGGGTGAACAGTCAGAGGTCATTGTGCCCCATGGTATAAATGATGCAGGTAGGCAAAGGGATGGGGTGCTGCCAAATGAGTACAGGGAGTTAGGTAATAAGTTAAAAAGCAGGACCTCAAGGGGGATCTTGGGATTACTCCCACTGCCATGCACCAATGAGGATATAAAGAAACAGATTGGCCAGATGAGTGTGTGGCTGAGGACCTGGTATCAGGGGCGAGGCTTTCAGTTCTTGCATCATTGGGATCTCTTCTGGGATAGAGGTGACCTGTACAAGAGGGATGGGTTGTAGTTGAATTGGAGGGGGTCCAATACACTCATGGAGAGATTTGCTAGTGTTACACGGGAGGATTTAAACTAGTTTAGCAGGGGCATCAAGAAGTCAGGGGAAAATACATTAACTATCGAGAGCAAGTTTACTATTCAGAATAGCCAGGGGCACAGTAAAGGAAGGCAAACCTCTGATTTCAAGTGCATTTATTTCAACGCACAAAGCCTGACTAATAGGGCAGATGAGCTCAGAGCATGGATTGGCAGTGGGGACTGGGGTATTACAGCCATATCAGAAACATGGCTGAGAGAAGCGCAGAACCAGCAGCTCAATGTTGGAGGATACAGAAGCTACATGCAAGAGAGGAATACAAGTAAGCGAGGAGGGGGAGTTGCCCTTTTGAGAATGGGGGACATTACAACAGTGCTTACAGAGGATATTCTTAAGCCGTCATCAAATGCGGCCATACAGTTAGAACCTAACAACAAGATGGGGATAACATGGTGTGAAGCTGGATGAACACAGCAGGCCAAGCAGCATCAGAGGAGCAGGAAAGTTTGATGTTTCGGGTTGAGGCCCTTCTTCAGGAATGTGGGAGGGGAAGGGGATTCTGAAATAAGTAGGGAGACAGGGGTAGGTGGATAGAAGATGGATGAAGGAGAAGATAGGATGAGAGGAGACAGACAGGTCAAAGAGGCGGGGTTAGAGCCAGTGAGGGTGAATGTAGGTGGGGAGTTAGGGAGGGGATAGGTCAGTCCAGGGAGGATGGGCAGGTCAAGGGGGCGGGATAAGGTTAGTGGGTAGGAGATGGGGGTGGGAGGAATGGATAAAGGGTCTGGTCTGGATAAAGAAGAAGAGATGCTGCTTGGCCTGCTGTGTTCACCCAGCTTCACACTTTGTTATCAGGCATACATTGGGTTTAAGCTATCGGGCTCAAGTGAATCCCGAGACGAATATGAAAAGTGGAGAAGCACACTTAAGAGGGAAATCAAGAAGAGGGTATGAGATGGATCTGGCACATAAACCTTCCAAGAGGTTCTATAGATATATTAAGAGGAAAAGGGTCACTAGGGAGAGAACAGGTCCCCTTAAAGATCAGCATGACTGTCTATGTGTGGAGTCACAGGATATGGGGGAAATTTTTACTGAATATTTCTCCTCAGTGTTTACTGAGGAGAGAATCATGGATGCTAAGGAAATAAAGGAAACAAGTGGGGTTGTTTTGGACCGCATGCATGTTACCAGAGAGGAGACCCCTGGACCAGATCAAGTCCACCCTTGGATGCTGTGGGAGGCTAAGTGAGAAATTGCAGAGGACGTTGCAGAGACTTTTGCTTCAGCGTTAGTCACTGTGGAAGTTTCGCAAGACTGGAGGGCGGCTGATGTTTTTCCATTGTTAAAGAAAGGTATCAAAGACAAGCCAGTGAAGCACAGGCCAGTCAGCCTGACATCGGTGGTAGACAAATTATTGGAGAGGACCCTGAGGGACAGGATCAACAAATACTTGGATTGCCAAGGTTTGATTAGCGATAGTCAACATGGATTTGTGTGCAGGAAGTCATGTCTGACAAATCTTCTATCATTTTTCGAAGAGATTTTCAAGAGAATAGATCAGGGTAGGGCAGTGGATATTGTCCAAATGGACTTTAGTAAGGTCTTTGGCATGGGAGGCTATTGATGAAGACTAGGTCTTATGGGGTCCAGGGAGAGTTAGCTAACTGGATTAAAAATTGGCTTGAGGGTAGAAAGCGAAGGGTGATGGTTGAAGGTTGTTTCTCAGACTGGAGTCTGTGCTGAGATCTTTGTTATTTTTTATTTACATAAATTATCTGGATGTGAATGTGCATCAGAATGTGAATATTAAGATTGTGGATGATACAAAATTAGGAATTATCGTTGATAGCAAAGAAGGGTATCAAAAATTACAGAGGGATCTTTATCAGATGGGGAAGTGAGCTGAGGATTGGCAAATGCAATTCAGTGTGAGGTGTTGTAGTTTAGAAAGTCAAACCAAGGTTGAACTCATACAGTAATTAATAAGGTCCTGAGGAGTGTTGTGGATCAGAGGAACCTCAGAATACAAGTACATACTTCTTTGAGAGAGGTGTCACAGGTGGACAGGGTCATGAAGAAGTCATTTGGCATGCTGGCCTTCATTAGGCAAGGCATTTAGAACATTATCGGACTATTTTATAAATCATTGTGTACAGTTTTGGTCACCCTGTTATAGGGAAGACAGTTAAACTGGAGTGTGTGCAAAGAAGATTTACAAGGATGTTGCCATGACTTGTAAGCTAACAAATTATGGGGATACCCCGTCTCCCTATTTATTTAAGAATCCCCTTCACCTCCCCCATTTCTGAAGAAGGATCTCGGCCCGAAATGTCAAACTTTCCTATTCCTTTGATGTTGCTTGGCCTGCTGTGTTCATCCAACTTCACACTTTGTTGTCCAAGTTATAGGGATAGATTGGTAAGGATAGGACTTAATTCCTTGGAACATAGGAGAATGATGGGTGACCTTATTGAGGTGTATAAAATCACGAGCGGTATAGATTGGAAGAATCATCTCCATCTCAGGCTGCGTTACTAATATTTTTATCTTAACAGAAGGCACCAACCTTTTTCAAAAGCAAATACCGCGGAAATCTAAAGAGTCATGTTTGAATGGATGGGTAATTGAAAACTAGACGACATAGTTTTATGGTGAGAGGGGAAAGATTTAACAAGGACCTGAAGAACAACATCTTTACACAGAGTGGTGCGTATATGGAATGGGCTGCCAGAGAAAGTGGTTGAGGCAGGTACAATAGCAACATTAAAAAACTTTTGGATAGGTATTTAGATAGGAAGGATTTGAAAGGATATGGACCAAATGCAGGCAATTGGAACTACCTGACTGGGCACAATGGTCAGCATGGACCAGTTTGGGCCAAAGGGCCTATGTCCATGCTGTAATACTCTGTTCCTCAATGACTCTATGCTGGATATCCCAGAGTAAATAGTTATCCCTGATGCTGGTACCAAATGGAAAAGGGCTGTTACTAAAATAACTCCACTGAGGTCACTAACCAATCAGGAAGTCAGTCTTAATTTACACATGGACAGTCCTTGTCTTTAGTATTGCCTCTTCTGATCCAGCTATCAGAGTGGCAGAATCCCTGATACTCCTCTGTATCTGTCAGCCAGGGCTCCTTGATTGGACTAGATTAACAGCCCCGGTCAGAGAACTCATACTCTATGAAGTCCAGCAGGCTGACCTCGTTGCTATTACTACAATTGCGCACCCGGAAAAGGACTGGCAGTCCGGGCCTATCTGCATGGTTAATGGCGTTTGCCCCAGATGGGGCAGAGAAGGGGAAGCTGATGCCTTGCCTTTGAAAAGGCATGATTCACTGGCTGCGTGAAATTCATCCATTTCATTTTTGTCTGTAGTTAGCTGTAAAACCCAAATGGTATGTACATCAAAAGCAAAATCATCTCCATCTCAGACTGCATAACTAATGTTTTTATCTTAACAGAAGGCACAAACCTTTTTCAAAAGCAAATACCACAGAAATCTAGAGTCATGTTTGACTCAGTGTTAGCCCTGTTTCACTCCCTGCCAAACTTGATGAGTTTCTCCAGCACAAACTCTTTCTTTTCCCTTCTATTTTCTTTTTAACACATTTACCTCCACAGGGATACCTAATTCCAAAAGCAATACTGTTTGCCTTTGTAATCAAATATCTTTCAATTAAATTGTTTTCCAGCTAATTAACATATTAGCTGAACAGGGTACAAGGGCTCCTTTATCACTAACAGTGATCACCTATTGAAGATCATCCTGACACAGGTACAATGAAAGTAAATCCGCAGCAAGCACGAATTTCAACACTTATTTAGTAACACTGCCACAAGGCAATGCATTTTAATACTTCTGAAGCAAGATAAGAAATCTGCAATTCAAGTATTCTAATGAACAGCAACAGTTCAAGGGTGTTTCCAAAATGTATTTTCACTGACCATGTGTTTTCTTCCTTTAAAGCATAAAGCAGCCTCTCACTATTCTTTGCACGTCACTAGCAGCTGACATACCATACAATCTCAGTTTAGTTGTGCCCATGGAAGCGTCATAAACAGCAATTGCCATTCTTTATGCAGCTTCAGGTCAGCAACTCACTAGAGTATGTTTGTCTAATCTTGAAGCAACATCCTAAAATAGAATATTCCAAGTGCTGGAAAATTCCAAGAACTGGATTGTCACAGCCAAGTTACTTCCCACCACTATCAAATCCCTCCTTGCAAATAGTCAGTGTTCATTTGTGAGAGAATCACAAGTTTACCCAGCGGAGGAAATTTTAAGTTCACAAGCCTAGCTGAAACAGAGCCAATAAATTGTTAAAATGTTCCATTTAGCCTGCCCTAGGGAATCCATACTTGAGACTAACTACAATGTTAACCTGCCCCTGACCTAAATACACGGCAGGAATTTGCACTCGGACCAGCTGGAATCCTACTTTACAGTATCAAAACATATTTATATTGTGATTTTCACATAGTAAATGATCCAAAGCTGCTTTACAGAGTAGCTGGAAACAAGGGATAAACACTAAGTCATTAAGATATTGGGAGAGGTAATCTCAAAGCTGGTTTTAAGAAGCATTTAATGAAGGAAAGAGGTAGAAAGGTGGAGCTGTTTAATGAGTTTAAGATGTAGGTGGCCAAATGTACTGCTGTTAAGTGGCGGAGTAAAGAACATTGGGAACATGCATGAGGTTTGTATTGGAAGACTGCAGCAATCTCACTTATAATCTCTCATTTGACACGTCATGATGTCAGATGTAACTATCTATCCTGTTAGAAGTTCAAACGTTCAAATGTTCAAATGTTCAGACATAACAATTTTGAGAAATAATGCAACAATATTGAAAGCCTCACATTAAACACCAGTGTCTTCACCAGGTGTGGTGGGAACACCAGATACACCTATCAACAAATACAACAGTTAACAATATATCCCAGATTCACAAAATGTAATAAGGAACTTCTTATGCCAATCATATTTTACCTGTCAAAAGCACCAAATCAGTCTTTGCAATCATTTTTGAATGTTTCTTTCCAAGGTGGGTAGGATAATTTGTTGATAATTTCATACTTTCCAATCAAATTCCAATTTAAAGTACAATTGTCCACTAAGAGACTTCATTCTTTACTGAAATATAATATGTGAGACCATCTTGATGTTTTCATCTGCTTTAAACTTCTTTAAGTAATTCCATCATCATGGAAAATGACGATGTCATTAAGATTGTTATCAACAATACAACTGCAGCTTCATTTCTTGGTCACACACATTTCAGGACCACAAGATAATTAAACAAATGGTGTCCTTCATTTTACTGATTTCTTATAAGATGTTGCTTTGGAGAATTAAAGACAATGGTCCTGAAATTCATTCCTGGATTGAATGTGCAAAAACAGGAGAATTTCTGACACCTTAAACCCCAGCTTTAAAATGACCACCTGCATTCCTCATATTTAGTCAGGGTAGTGTGAGGGTGGTGTGGTGGTGGGCTGGATTGGAAGTTGGATGGAGCTATACAAGAGCCAGGCAATAATAATTTCCAATAAGAGATAAAACAACCATTGATGATTTACATTCTGTGGCAATACTGTTGCTGAATCCCCCTCTATAATCATCCTGAGGATTACGGTTAACTAGAAACTGAATGAATTAGCTTTGTGAATATTGTGGCTACAGTGGTACTTGGGAATTCTGTAGCGAGTAACTCACTTCCTCACTCCCCAGTACCTTGCCCACAATCAATAGATTACAAGTCAGGAGTGTTTTAGAATACATTCCATTCACCTGAATGAGTAATGCTCTAACCACACTCAAGAACTTTGATACATCCAGGGTAAAGCAGCCTGGTTGATTGGCATCCCACCAGGTGCCTTAAACATTCACTCATTCCATAATCATTGCACAGTGACAACAGAGTGTACCACATCCAAGTTGCACTGCATCAATTCACCAGGTCTCCTTAGATAGCAAATTCCAAACACATGATCCTTACCACTTCAAAGGACAAGAATAGCAGATGAACGAGAAGGCTGCCACCTGGTGATTCCTCACCAAACCACGCAGCATCCTTTCTTGGAAATATATCGCCATTCCTTCAATATCATTCGTTCAAAAATCTTGAAAATGCAACACCCCGACCTCCTTGGCAGCACTATGACTTCACTTATACATTTCGAAAAGTTCGAAAAGAGCAACTCACAACTTCCTTTTCATGAGCAATTAGAGATGGGCTATAAATATTGGTTCGACCAGTGATGCCCACATCTGATGATTGAATACCAAAATGTGTAAGTATTGCAAAGAGAAATGCCAGAATAAGCAAATTCAGATACAACTCAATGCAGCTTTCATAAATTTGACTTATTCAGTCATTTCAGATTACAGTGTTTTTTTAACCAGCTGTGGGCTGGATTCTCTGTTGACACTGTTGTAATGTCATCACCCCTCTTCTGTAGTTAATTCCCTGGAAAGTTATATTTCTTTATTTTGAGCTAAAGTTCAAAATTCACTTTAAAGTGGTTTACAGAAATATGAGTAATTAACATCTTCGATTCTGGCCATGCTGTCAGCTGCCTGTATCCCATTCTGTGTTCTAAATTTCTCTTCCTCCATCTCGAAGGCTGTTCCTCATGCTCACTTCTTTATCTGAGCTTTTTGGTTAGCCCTCCTGATAAGCCGTTCTTCAGTGCTGTGCACTTTAATTTGGACTCAATGAATTTACATTTCTATAGATTGGCAGAGAAACAGGCCAATCAGCTCAACCAGCTTGAATAAGTATTTACACTCCATATGACTCCTTCTCTCAGCCTTTTCAGAATATCGATTTACTATTCTTTCAGATGGTCATCAACATGCTTTTTGAATGGATCTGAGCCATTTGCCTCAATCATTCTAACCACTCCCCGAATAAGGTTTTACTTTTCCCTTTCTTTTACGATTAGATTGACACATCAACTTGAAATTTTTGGGAGAATCTTAACCTGCCTAAAATAATCACAGATTGGAACCATTTCTGTGTTCTGATCCTAGATCAGTGCCAGCTCACTCCTGCCATGATGGTGCTGTCTCTCTGTGCCCACTGTCCAATTAAGGGCGGTGGGTGAACTGCTGAGACTGCAGACTCTATCAGGCTGCTTTAACAGAACAGCAGCATCACTAGCAGAGATGAGCACTGCAGCTGAAGGAGGGAAACTGCATGGGCACTTCCATCTTGAGTTGCCTTCTGATTCAATTTCTACAATTTTTTTAAAGAAAAACCACAGTTACAGCTGCTACGCCATAACTGAGGCCCACTAATCCCTTCAAATCTAGCAGAAAGAGAGATCGTTGTAACAGCTGAAAAGATATTCAGGCACCTCACCTTCTCGGGCAACCAATTCTGGTAGGATCTGTAAACAGCTCACAATGAGCCACTCAAATATTCAAAGTGATTGTCCATTCTGCCAAGTGGGTAGCTCTTTACCACTTCTATCCTGTCTCTGGTTGGATCAGTCCCTCGTCGCCACCAACCCAGGCTCTTCCTGCACTAAAAATGTGGGAGGAACTTAGCAGGTCTGGCATCATCTGTGGAGAGTGAGACTGAGTTAACGCTTCAAGTCCTGTATAACTTCTTCAAAACTGTTCTCCCAATGTCTGTTCTCTCCTCCTTGCAGTGACAGTCTTCTCAGTTTTAATTTTAATCTTTTCTGGCATTTCTTTACTTCTTTCCATTTTTCTCCTGACTTCTCAATTCTCCAATCTACTTATCCTCAGCTTATCAATTCGCCTTTTTTCCCTCAAATGATCAAAAAAAGTATTAATATCGATTTACTAATCTTTCAGATGATCATCAACATGCTTTTTGAATGGATCTGAGCCATTTGCCTCAATCATTCTAACCACTCCCCGAATAAAGTTTTATTTTTCCCTTTCTTTTACGATTAGATTGACACATCAGCTTGAAATTTTTGGGAGAATCTTAACCTGCTTAAAATAATCACAGATTGGAACCATTTCTGTGTTCTGATCCTAGATCAGCGCCGGCTCACTCCTGCCATGATGGTGCTGTCTCTCTGTGCCCACTGTCCAATTAAGGGCGGTGGGTGAACTGCTGAGACTGCAGACTCTATCAGGCAGCTTTAACAGAACAGCAGCATCACTGGCAGAGATGAGCACTGCAGCTGAAGGAGGGAAACTGCATGGGCCACAGAATAGACCAAGAGTGCACTTCTGGAATTTAGGAGCCATGGAACTGAGGATTTTCTTTTTCAATCATAAATAGATAAAGTATGATTGTGCTATCGGTTAATGGATTTATTTGTTCATGTCTGATCTGTATGGCTCAGTATGTGAGATAGCATACATCACAAGATCAGCCACCAGCACAATTAACACATAATTAATTCCACATACCTGAGGTGACATTAATATGAACTTCCCTGTGAAACATTGATTGTTTTAACATAAATCACCAACTGCGATTTCGTGCACACAATCAACAAACATGAACAATAGCAATGGTAACTTTCCACTGTACTGAAGCATCCTGAGGCTTATTCTGAAGCAGCACATCACAATTAAGTATGTAAACATCTCCAACATAACTCAAACTGAATAAACTTCTCCCACTATACTTTCTATTACCCAGCTCAAACATTGTGATCTCTTCAATGACCAAGCAAAGAAAGCACTTTCATAATGATGGGTGCTATAGCATGCAGGGTTATTCTGCATAAGAAAAGCCATCACATGAAACCAATCATAAGAACTAAACACTATTTTTAATTTGCAACTACATCACTTAAAAATGTACGTATTGGATATATAAATAATGTTGGATAAGTTGATATGATATATAGTTTATTCACTCAGTGAGGAGACCTGTACAATTGGTGACAACATTGTTTTTTCATTTATATAACTTTAATGTGACCTGCAGAAATATTCTCCAAGTCTGTTTTCCATAATCCATGCACTAATGAAATACAGAGACTAATTTCTAGGTCAGTGATTCTTTTGTGTTGTCTGTCATTTCAATCAGTAAATGCATTTCCCTGTTGAGCCTTTAAGGCCAGAAATTTATCAACATTTGGAAAAGGTAAATGTGAAATAAAATCCAAGACATCTAACATTTCTCCAGGAAAGTTCTAGATCTGTAATTTAGAAAGTAGCATTTAGACATGGCCAACATTGAAGCCAAAAACCTTTTCAGATTCTCAAATAGCTTTTCAAGAAAGAAAATACAATAAATTAGCTAAAACTTCCCTAACCCCACTGTTATTCAATGCTAACCTAGTTAGCAAAGCCCATTGTTTTGCAGGCCTGGCTGAAGAGGCAGTTATTAAGCAGTACTTATTGTTCACAGTTGTTAGAAAAACATCATATTCAGACCATGTAATTTTGTTTTGCAACTCCCTGTCAAAGAAATTATTGAATTTATTTGATTTTGTATTAAGTTTCAAATCAATTGACAAACATATAACAAAATTGTAGTTTGGCTCTCATTGCATCTTACCAGAGCGGGTGGCAGAATTGAACATGATCATAAGAAGAAAGATCTGAATTTATTTGGCACATCAGATAACTTGAGAACACATCAAAGCACAGCACAGTTTAATGTCTCATTTAAAAGATTACATCTCAGTAGGAGTTTCAGCCGAACTTTTGTGCTCAGTCTCTTTGGCGGGGCTTGAATTTATAACCTTTTTACTCAGACATGAGTGCCTCCAACTGAGCCTGGAGTCAATGTAAACTAAAATGATTTACAAGCCATTGGCTGGATTTTGCTGGTCTATAGCAATTCATTGGCTACAACACACAATGCATTCCTGTTGAGACAATTTGATGTCAATAGACTGTATGATATTGGAAACTAAAAGCAAGAATATACCATTCAAACATACAAGCCTGCACCATTTTTAACCAGGTCATGGCTGATCTGCAGTTAAACTTCATTGATCTGCTTTAGCTCCATTATCATAATGCCTTATCTAATAAAAATCCATCAACCTCAGTGCTAAAAGCTTAATTTTTTCCACCATTCTTTGAGGCAAAGAATTCCATGTGAGGAATTGTGTCTTCACACTACCCTTCACCCCCAACCCCATCCCGCAACTAAATGGACTTCTTCCAGTTCAGAACTTTAAGTCCCCTTGTTCTTGATTCCCTAACAGAGAAAATAGTTTCATGTTATCTACTCTATCAAATCCTTTTAACATTTTGATCACCTCGATCAGATTACCCCTTGATATTCTATTTTCACAGATCATAGAGAGTAACATTTCTAGTTACATAATGGCTCCTCAAGTAAGACTGTTTTGAAATGTGGACAGCATTAAAGCATTTCACAGGAATGGAATTGGAAAAATGCAGGGTGGTTACAAATGCTGGATTAATTTATCTTGTACCAGCTGGAAAGAAGATTGCCAAACATTGAAAAAGATGAGGGCTAAAGACAGAATTACTCACATTACTGAGCAGCAGTTATGCCATGATTCATCAAGGTCAAATAGAAAAATAGTCTCAAAAAAGCAGGAAACTGTTGCTTAATTCTGACAAAGAAGTATGAGATGAAGGTTGACAAATATTTAGTTCGGCATAAAGGAAGGAATATACAAAATGAACAGGATGAATGGTAAAGTTGAAAAACAAAATAAGTGTTAAATAAATGTGGGAATTAAGGCAGAGAGTGAGGAATTCAATTGTTTTAAACTTAAAATCTTCAATTGTCATCAAGGGAGAACGGGTAGGACCAGAACCAGCTTGATGTGTGGGAAGAAGCACATTCAGGCAGTGGCAGGCAGTGAGAAACACATGTTAACACAGAACGGTCAGCGCTTAAAGTCAATCTCTCAGGAATATCAAGGTAGATGTCAGACATGCTTAGCAAAGTGCATTTTGGGATTGTTTGGCTGATTGATCTCATCTTTCCTTACCCATTTGTTAAGCTTTTTCAGGAATTGAGTTGCCATGACATTACCACTCAGACATATCCACATCCTTCATACTAGCTTTGAGAGTTTAGGTCTGGTTGTTTCAAAGAGGCTTCATTCTCTGTCACATTCCAAATCTGTAACAATGAGGGTCCGTACAATGCAACTGTCTGCTTGAACATGTGGACAATATCTAATTAGTATCTAGTATTGACCACAATGATGACAATGTCTGGTCCTTTAAGCTGTAACAGTCTTTCAAATAATGTGGATCCCTGCTAAACACACCAGCTCTCAGCCAGAGAAAAGCTCCTTATCTGGAGCTCACTCTTATTCTTTCAAAATTAATTTGGGGATCTGAAAGGAAAACAGAATGTGCTGGAGAAGCACAGCAGGTCTGGTATCATCCACTGAGTGAGAAACAGAGTTAACCGCTCAATATTTTATGTACCCACAAGATGTGTTTTCAGCAGTGAAGTAGAGTTGGGGTAGGTAGTGGAGAGGGCATGTAAAATCAGGTGGATGCCCAGCCCAATACCTCCCCACCCATCCTTGAGTTTCTCCCCATAGCCCAGAGGGTGGCAGGGGCCAATATTAGCAACCAGGCAATTAAACTAGTTAAAAGCTTAATTAACCCCAATGATAACCTGTTATGCCATTATGTGCTTGGCGGAGGGATGGGGTCACATAGGAGTATGCAGCCCGTTTTTACATAAGATTTTCCTTCTTCCCAACATAGACTTTAAAACCCATCCCATAAACCCCCTCAACCTGCATTTCCTAAAATGTTCAAATCCTGCTTTCCGAGTCCAGGATCCATAGGGGTCTTTGTTCTGGACTGGTCAGAGACTACTACTGAGCCTTGGTTCTGCCAGGACTGCTGGAGTTTCTGGCTAATCTGAGAAGCTGGTAGGTTGTGAGAGTGGGCCCTCCATTCATTGAGGGTTTGTAGTGCTACTTTCCCCTGATTTAACCATGCAATATGGCTGTAAGCAGGCATGTTCCTGAGTCTGACGGTGAGCTGCTGACCTTCCTTTGTTTCCCAAATGTTTCTAATCTAATTTGACCATCAGAACAATTCTGAAGAACACACATATCGGATTTGAAACATTAGCTCCATTTCTGGCTCCACAGATGCTGCCTGACCTACTGAGTTCCTCTAGGACTTTCTGTTTTCATTACAGATTTCCAGCACCTACACCACTCTGCATTTATTATCCTGGGAGTCAATGGTCAATGTATCAGACATGCAGCAGCTTGTTCTTGTTATCAGAGTGTGGCCTTACTGATGTACAATATCAATTGGATTTGATAACTGTAATAATCTTTCCATGCAAGAGTCAAGAGCACAATGAAAAATAAACATTGTTTGACATTGATCAAGACATTACTCTGTGTAAAAACTGCTGAAGCCAGCAGGGGAATATTTCCTTAATCTCAAAATGAAAAGCTTATCAAATATTTAGGAACATATGATCCCAATCATTTAGCATATTAGAAGAATACATTTTGAGAAACACACAGCTCAAAATTCAGAAACATCTGCACAGATCTGCAAGAACAAATGATCTGAGTCTACACATATGTAAGTAATGACTGCATATGTGGAAATTTAAATCCTTCAAAGACTTCACAGAACCAAATTAGAATTCTTCCAGCCAAGTATTTGCTTATATAGTGAAAGGTAAGGCTTGGTACAGGTTGGAGTAATGGTCTCTCACTATATCTGCACTGTTGGAATGTGCAAGTGTAAACAAAGGGCGTTGAAGCTTTTGATGGAGAATTTAGTGGAAAAAAGACTAATTCCATAATATATTCTCTTGAAGAGGCACAGAAAGTAGTTATGATTTTAATGCTGGCAAGGGTTCAGTACAGATCTCTTTCTAACTTGCTGAGATGAAAGTCTGGTTAATGTTACCTCCGAGCCTCATTGACATTTAGGTAGAACCAAATCTAAGCCATACAGGAATAATGTGGATGCTAGTGAATTTGAGTGAAATTTTAGGCAGGATGAAGCCACTGCAAGAGATGGGGAGATGGTGGTGAAGCGGTAATGTCATTGGATTAGTAATTAGAGGCTATTCCTCTGCTGACACCAGTTCAAACTCCACTACGGCAGCTGATGGCATTTAATTTTTAAAAAATGATCTATCAAGGACTCCAGTGCATCAATGGTCACGGTGGCTGCTCCTCCTACCCAACAAGGAATCATTAACAAAATACATTTCCTTCCTTTCTTGGCATTTTCTGTATCTGCACAATCTACGTTTCCTTCAAGAAATCAGTACAGTGTGACCATGTTAAAATTACATTGGATTCTAGCTGTATGTCAAAATGCAATTGATATTCAGACTGCAGCAATTCACTACATCCTTTTCAAGGGCCATTAGAGCTTGGCAACAAATGCCTGTCTTTCTAGTGATGCTCATAAACCATTAAATAGTGTTTACAATTGTTACACCAATATCTGAGCTGGAACTCAACCTTGTTGCATGGTAATAATGATGAAAATGTTGAATCACATATTATGTAGTTTTAAAGCTACGGTGTCTCCAGAGGTTGGGTACAAGACAACATGTATGACAAGTGTAGGCAAGCAATCCAGCCAATTCATGAGATGAACATGACATGAGAGTCAGAAGACATACCTGGTTTCTCCAGCTCGCTGTTTGCTCCTCAGGATTTATAGCTTGGACACCCAACACCAACATTTCAAAACACACAACGCAGATAACAGCCACAAGCATAACATGCCCACGGACACCAGCATTTGACGTGGCATGCTGTCTGCATCATGGCATAAGCTATAGGGAGAGGTTGAATAGGTTGGGCCTATTTTCCCTGGAGCGTTGAAGGCTGAGGGATGACCTTATAGATATTTATAAAATCATGAGGGGCATGGATAAGGTAAATAGAAAGGGTTTTTTCCCCTAGGGTTTGTGAGTGCAAAACTAGAGATCATAGGCTTAAGGTGAGAGGGGAACTGTTAAAAAGGGACCAAAGGAGCAACATTTTCATGCAGAGGGTAGTGTGTGTGTGGAATGAGCCACCAGAGGAACTGGTTGAGGCTAGTAAAATTACAACCTTTAAAAGGCAGCGGGATGGGTAGATGAATGGGAAGGGTTTAGAGGGATATGGGCCAAATGCTGGCAAATGGGACCAGATTATCTAGGATATCTGGGTGGCATGGACAAGTTGGGCAGAAGGGTTTGTTTCCACGCCATACATCTCTATGACTCTATGTCTCTAACAAACATAATGTACACCTCTGCATTTAAATGTTGTTCTCTGGAATGCACCAATACCCTTCAATGTGATGCTTTGCAAGGACACATTTATCGCAGTTATCAGGGTAGACATAAATAAGAGATAACACTGTGTGGAACTGGAGGAGCTCAGCAGACCAGGCAGCATCAGAGGAGCAGGAAAGTTGGGACCTGAAGTATCACCGTTTCAGCTCCTCTGATGCTGCCTGGCCCACCGTGCTCCTCCAGCTCCACACTGTGTCAACTCTGACTCCAGCATTGACAGTTGTTACTACCTATGAGGGTAGACATGTTGCTGTAGGGCACCATGATATGCCAGTCTTAAACTCACAGTGCGCATCAGCACCATACTCAATAAACACACTGCATATGTATCAACCAAATCTCAATGTCTCAGAATTGAAAGGGGAGGGGCAATGGTCAATCAAGTCAACTCTGGGACTGCTGTCACTCTTGTGGTCCTAGTGCAGTCAATCAAGGGAATTGTCCTTGATCAGTTCAGTGTGGACATTGTCATGGTCAGACATCTGCATCTGGCAGTCAGGATCAGGGATGTGTACATTACATTCACTTGAGCCACAGCCCAGGCATTCTATAGGCAAGCAGCCCAGGGTTTCATGGATTGAATGATGGTGAGGTGCATGGAGATTAATCAGGCTTTTGGCCAATTACTAGTTGCGACAGTCGCCAAAAGTTGGGTCGAAGTGGGTCACTGTCAGCCCTGGGCATCAGCAGAGCAACTTGGTTAGTAGCATCAAGGGACACTGTAATTGTTGTGGTGTGAGGCATCGCAACACTGGTGACTGGAGGTAGCAACATTGGATGCAGAGAGGATGATAAAGGGGAGGATATTCTATATGTAAGTGGGTGGTGTGCAGAAGACATGGGATGCTGCGGGAGAGGAATTATTGTGAGCTACCACCATTTGTGGCCTTGACAAGCTGGGGGTAGTGCCCAGCGTAAATCACAATGACCAAAGCATAGTGATTGGGCTCAGAGGCAAGGATGAGAACTGAACCTTTAGTTGAAAATGGTGGATGGGAACATGTGGTGGTGTCAGCAGTCATGTCTGTCCTAGGCATGCTATGTAGAAAGGGACTTGAAGATTCAGTGTGCCTTGTTGACCATAACAAGTCCGTTACTCACAGCAACCAGTGCTTCACCTTACATGAGCTCTTGATTCCCAAATCTGACCAACTAATAGAAAATGGCCGTGGCCACACTAAATGGGCGGAGTGAGTGAATGTATGCTCTGCTGTTAGGTGGCATCAGAGTCCTTGAATTGCATTAATCATGGCCCTGCCTTCTCACCACTTCCATTTTGAATGACTCCCACTGCTCTGCCCCATCTATTTCAACACACTGGTTTTAAAACAAACTCCCCAAATACTTTTTAAGAATTCCACTGTCTCTAAACCTTTTGTACTTTATTCATCCCAAGTAATATCAGCAGGATTAAAATCTGCAAATATTTTCTTCTTATTTTGCTCTGAGATTTGTTTAAACATCTGCCCTTTTATCTCTCACTGACTGTTTATTCCAAATAAAACAACTGCCCCCTTTTTGTTTGGTATGTTCTACTCTTATGGCCTCATTTAGGAACCTTTGGAGATACCAAGCTTCCAAAGTGCTGTAAATGTCCCGCAGATCAATATTGGTATACCGCGTCCAGTTATATGTAATCCTTCCCTTCTCACCTAATAATTCTGCACTCCACAATTATAAGATGCCAATCCTGCCCCTCCCTCAAACATATCTCCATGTTAGCAGCAGTATCATAATCCCAACTGTTAATTAGCAACATTAATTCATCTGCCTTACTGATGAGACTCCTTGAATTAAAATAAATGCCATCCAGCCTTGCCATTCTCCTTTGTGCTTTAACTTGATGATGTTCTAGATTGACTTGATGGATCTTCTATACTTGTCTGCACATCACCCCTTACTGAAACTCTGCTCCCTATCCCATCGCCCTCCTAAATTAGTCTAAAGCTCCTTCAACAACCGCACTATCAAACCTCATCATACAAATGTTGGTCTCATTAATTGATTGATATGATTGGCACCACATCTAGAAGCATCCACTCCCTCCAGCACTGTTGCTCAGCAGCAACAGTGTGCCCCAGCTACAAGATGCACTGCAGAAATTCTTCCAAACCCAAACCACTTCCACCTAGAAGGAAAAGTGTAGCAGATACATGGGAACACTGCCAACTCTAACCTTCCCTCCAAGCATCTCACCATTTTGAATTGAAAATATATTGCTATCCCTTCACTGGCACTGGGTCAAAATCCTAGAATTCCCTCCCCAAGGGCATTGTGGCTCAATCTACAACATGTGGACTGCAGCAGTTCAAGAAGTCACCTCACCATTACCTTCTTCAGGGCAAATAGGGATGGGCAATAAATGCTGCCCAGCCAGAAATGCATGTCCCATGAGTGAATAAAAGAGAAAATTCCAGTTCAGGTGCAACCCTTTAGATTTTCATAGGCCCCACCTTCCCCAGATTCAGACCCAGGGATCCAGGAATCTAAAGCCATCCCTCCAAACGAAATCCTCAGCCACATATTCATCTGTTCTAAAACTTAGTCCCATATGCTATAGGACACGGGGAGTAATCCAGAGTTTAAAACCTTTAAGATCCTACTATTGAATCTGCTACCTAGTTCCCCAAATTCTTATTGCATGGCCTCAACTTTCTTATTACTTATGTCATTGGTAACAATCTGCACCACTGTCTCAGACTGATGATCCACTCCATTTAGAATGCATTGCAGCTGTTCACTGATGTCCTGACTCTCGCCATGAGAAGCAGCACACCATCCAGGAGTCATCTCTATAGCTACAGACATGCCTATCGTACCCCTCACTATTGAATTTCTCATGACTATCCCTCTTCCTCTCCTTCTACCACACTCTTGCGTAGATCGGCTCTAGATGCGCTCCCCAGAGGAGGTGTCACTCTCACCATTACCCAACACGGAATTTTTGGGGTGGTATTCACCACCTGGGAAGGAAGTCTGCCTCATTTCTTTCTGACTAGTGGTTATCTATTTTTTCTCTGATTTTGGTTGGGACATCAACATCAAAACATGCCATCCATGACTCTCAGCATCTTGGACACTTTGCTGCGCCTCCAGTTGATGTTCAAGCTTTGAAAGCTGGTGCTCAAGCTGGCCAAGTCAGTGGCATTTTCTGCAGATGTAGTCTTTCAGACTGCCAGGTATATCTAAGACCTCCCATAGATTGCAGACCAGCAGCACACAGGACTAAATTCCCAAACCATATCTTATTTTAACTTATTTTGAAACAAACATTGAAGTCAAGTAATAAGGGAAATAAAACTTTCCTGTGCTATTATTTTTAAACTTTAAGAATGATTAGAAAAGTACAAATATTTCACCCTTATTAACAAATTAATACCCTCTCCTGCTCATATAGAGTCATTACTCATTCTACACTAGTTTTAAAATGTAGGTTTCCATTTGCAAGATCGAGGCTCACATAAGCTAATTGCAGTTTCCTTCAGTTTTTGGTAGGAATGGTAACATGTAAAAATCAGGAATATAAAAACAAAATAATTCAGATGTCAGAAATCTGAAACACAAACAGGAAATGCTGGAAACTCAGCTTGTCAAATCCAAAACCTGGATTGTCTGAAAATAGGACATGTCTGAAACGGTGCACTGGATATGTTTCAGGTTCAGTTTATGTTCTCTTTCTGATCACAGCTTTGTCTTTGTTTCTGCTGTGTCTAGCTTATCTCTCTCATCTACAAGGATCCTTTATGTTTTGTTCTTGCTGTGCAGCAGAATCCTCCTTCCACTCTTCTGTAGGAATCTATTCGTCGGGCATTTTTTTGGTTCTCCTCCAGTGGCACACATGCCTAAGGACATGGCAATGAGGTAGGAGAAACACACAGCCATGAGAGGACACAATGTGGCTCACCAGCTTCATGGTTACAATCATAACATCTGCAGCATTCCTCAATCTTGAGACTTCTAGGGACTGGCAGTTTAATGCTTCAGAGGGGAAAGGGCCCTGAGTCCAAGACAGCATTGGATGAAGCACTTACTTCTGGTTTAACCTGGAAACTGATCTCTTTAGCATTTGCTTGAGGAATTATGTCCAGGGCCTTATTTATGTGGATACTTACAAAGGTTGAACATCTCGACTCCAAGAAATTCTGAAACCTGTCATGGCCTCAGTCCTCAGGATGTTAGATTTGAGGCATTGTACCTGCAGTTCAGAAGATAAGGCAGCTTCTTTGGAGAGGAGCAGAAACATCAACTCCGATTTTCTCTCCACAGATATAGCCTGACCTGTTGAGTATTTACGGCATTCTCTGTTTTAATATCTCATGAAAAAAGCTGCTTCAGCTGAGAATATGATGAAATTTGTGGTTCAACATTTCTCCTCCTCAGAGGTATAAAGCTTACTTTTGAATATGTTTTAAAATGTAAAGTTGAAGTCAGTTATCCTCTGACTGTTCAACAGACTTAACTAAATTGCTCCCTTTACTATTGCAACAAAGGCATGATAAATTATTACCCTATTTTACATTTATTATGAGTGAATTCAGCATTCCTTTGGAACAGTGCTTATCAGAATTTTAACAGAAGGCACTAAAATAGTGATGATTTATATTGGTCAAAACACCTTTCTTTCCATTGTCTTAATTTGCGATTTATTGTTGGTTCTATCTTGAATCACGTCTGAACTTAATGAAGCAAAGTACAATTTAATGCCAATAACTAATGGGGTCACATCTACTGTGGCCTTCCAGCATTGGCAGACCAATCAGAGAAATGCAGTTTGCCCGTGTCTAACCATTTATAGCGGCATTCAGTTCAACCCCTTATGGAATGCAAGCAGTCACATCCATTATGTTCAGACTGTACTTGTTAACCCAGCACTATCTGGGCAGCAAAATCACTAACATTCCAAATATTTGCTTTGTGATATTCAAACCCTGTAATTCCGTATTTTTGTGGTGGTTGTTCTGTTACTATCTTTCCAAATAACAATGTCTCTCAATGAATCTCCCTGATTTTCATAACTTCCGGTGAACCCTTCAGTATCAGGATGAAGTTTGCCCCGTCATACACTGCAGCAGAGAATTGTGCATATATCTTGCATAGTCATCACACACGTGCATTTTATCGACATTCAATTGAATGCAACAATGCATGTCATAACTTGAACCCTCTACTCAACACCCACGTAATCACAGAATTGTTACATTGCAGAAGGAGGCTATTCGACCCATCGTGCCTGCATTGGCTCTTTAAACAAGGGTCATTGTGCACTGCCAATCTGGTGCTTTGCCCCTATACCCGTGCACATTATTTTGTCAAAATAATCATCCAATGCTCTCTTGAATTACTCAATTAAACCAGCCTTGACAACTTTTGCAGACAGCAAATTCCAGTGATGATTTGGTGAAATGGTTTATCCTAACATCATCATTGTTTCTATTGGGCATCACTTTAAATCAATGCCCTCTCGGCCTGTTTTCTTTTATGAGAGGAAACAGCTTCTTCCGACCTACAATTTCCAGCCCCCTCATGATTTCATCAACCTCTAACAAATCTCCTCTCAGCCTTTTTTCCAAGGAAAACAGTCCTGATTTCTTCAAACTATTCTCATAACTGAAGTTTCCCATTTTGGATCCAGACTTGTAACCACTTCTGCATTCTCATCAATAAATTCACATCTTTCCTTTAATGTGGCACCCACGATGTATGTAATACTGCAGTTGAGGTATAACTTATACAAGTTCAATATCATGTCCTTGCTCTTGCATTCTGTGCCCATATTAGTAAAGCCGAGGGATTTGGACATCTTCCCTGTGTCCCTCACTTAATTCCCATCTTCACTAACATCACAGTCCCATGCATCTATTGACTGACGAAGCTTATTAGCTGGTTTAAAACCATCAATGCTGCATCTCACTTACCACATTCCACAATGACCTGTTCAACTCACGTACTGCTTTCTTCTGTCTTAGCTGCCCATATGGAGGAACATTCCTTAGCAAGATTTTCCAGAAGACATTCTTTGGATTAAGGATCACTAAGAAGTTCCTTGTGATGCACTTCATCTGTCAGTCTTTGATCTGCCACTTCAAAAACAGTCCTTGCTAAACAGGTGCAAGACAAGCCAGGTTTCCCTGCACAGTCAACCTCCAATCTTACTGCCTCAGTACAAATTCCATTTGCACTTACAGAGAGGCACAGACAATGCTGCAAATTATTGGATTGTGTCACCTCCATAGACTAAGTGGCAGTCTGTTTGCCTCAAACACAGCACATGAGAGGAAGGCAATCACTTGGATCAAGGGATTTGATAAATATTAAGAAAACAAAACACCAATAAGATAGTGAAAAGAAAATTAGCCCTGCTATTTTATGTGAGCATTCAAGCATGTGTATGAGGCCCAAACAGCCCTGCTGAATTCCTATAGTGTACGCTGACATTCAAAACTGAGGAAAAAGTGGCAATTTGGCATTTTCGCAAGTTGACAAATCTCTGCTGCCCATTTTGCAGTGGGTAGAGATGGTTTGTATCACGATTGCTTTACATTCTGTGAAGTGAAAATTGCCAGAAAAAACTGATCGAAGCGGGAATTCTGAAATGCAACACCATTGTGAGTTAATAGTGTTGCCTCTGTGTTTATGAAGTGGATGAATGCAGAAGTAGGTCATTTTACATTTTGGATCACGTGCAGCTTTTTTTTAACTTTTCCTGCATAGTGACATTCTCCAGGCTTTTATTACTTTGTAATGTGAACTCCCACTGAGCTAATCTTGATAAGGAGAATTGAGTAATATGTCCACCAAGTGAGTGCCTAGAGAAGGAATGTATTTTACTGCCCAAACACAAAACACAAAGCTTTTAAGCAAGAGTCAAAATTGAAGAGGCGGACCTTTTCAGACAAGAACACGACCAAAGCTGGAGAAATGCTCTAACATTTGTTAACACTTAAGCTAGATTAATAGACATTGTCTGTTCCAGGAATTCACAACTTTTGCAGACAGCAAATTCCAGTGATGATTTGGTGAAATGGTTTATCCTAACATCAGCTGCATCTTAACATTTTGGATCAAACTAAACTGTCAATTGGAATACCGGAATACAAGCTTCACATGCTCCATATCCTGTCTGCACTGCACTTTCCCACAAAACCTCTGTGTTTCTGAGGACTACCAAGGTCTCACTGGCATGTTAGCCTTCCTTTTTATACTGCCCTCCAGCTTCACATTTCACTTTGCATGATCAACATGCATGTAGCTTAAAGATGCTGAGATATTTGTGCACAAGGAAATAAATGGAGCTTTTTCTGGGTCCGATAATATGGTCCTGTTGCAGAGGTTGTTATTCTCAGGGCACTCACAACCCATGTCTGTGATGAAGACAGCTGACTTCAGAACAACTTAATAACATTTCATTGCACTCATCTCAGTGTACAGCACACGGCACACAGCGATCATTTGATCTGATAAATTAAGTTATTCAGTATCAGCAAATATTAAGAGCACTGTATCAAACAAAGAGCAGAGGATTTTTTCTAGTGTGCTGGCCAACATTAATCCATCAACAAACATCACTAAACCAGATCATTACTCTTTGCTGTTTGAGGGACTTTTCTGTCTGCGAATTGGCAGTCACATTCCTTTCATTACTCAAGCCTGAATTGATAAACCTGAAAGATAACCAAAGACCTACAGATGCTAGAGATCAGAAAAGAAAACAGAAATTGCTGGAAAAATTCCACAGGAGCACCTGTGGAGAGAAAAACTGAATTAAAGTTCTGAGTCCGGTGACACTTTATTAGACGGAGATGACTATGACTGTCGGAGGTCAATTACCTCAGCCCCAGCACATTTTTTGCAGGAGATTCTCAGGTTGGTGTCTTAGGTTCAACCACCTTCAGCTGTTAATCAATGGCCTTCCCTCTGCCAAAAGTTCATAGCAGCCAAAAAGTGCCAAGAGTCACACAAATTCCTGACAATGACCATCAGGACAGCATCTAAACATTGCCCCTTGATATTGAATGCCATTACCATTGCTGAATCTCCCACCATAAACATTCAGGAGATTGTCATTGACCAGAAATTTAGATGGACCGGCCAGATAAATACCATAAATACAAGAGCAAGTCAGTGGTTGGAAACACTGTGGTGAGTGACTCACTTTCTGAGTCCACAAAGCCTTTACACCATGATCGAGTCTGATGGAATACTGTCTATTTATATAAATGAAAGCAGCCCCGTTAACATTCAAGAAGGTCAACACCATACAGCAAATAGTAATTTGTTTGTTTGGCACCCTAAACTCCACTTTCAACATTTACTTCCCGGGAAATAAACACATTGTTGTAGCAATGTGTACTGTTTACAAGATGTACTCCAGCAACATGTCAATACACTTTCAAATAACACATTCCAAAGCTATAACCTCTACCATCTAGAAAGCCACAGACAATATGCACATTGGACAGAGTTACCACCAAGACTGGGGAAGTACTCAAATTCCTTTCTGGTCCGACTTTTCCATTGGTCATAACAAATGTTACATTCAACTGGAGTGGTAATATGGTCAATTACATAGGTGTTAGACTGCATCTGGTTTAGTTTTCAAAGCAGTGAGCCAAGTTTCTTTCATCACCAAAGAATAACTTGTTAATTATGAAAAGAATATTCAAACAAAATGCAAATTGACAAGAAAAGGTTTAGAATGTACAAAGATAAGATTGACTTGTATTCTAACATTACAGACTTAAAATGAGGCAGAGATGAATAATAGACAATGACAGTTGAACATGCCACCATACGCATCAAATAAAAATCAAACCAAATAAATTTCTGAGCAATTGCCCATCTCTTTGGAGCCCTTCACAATTCCTGGAATTTCCTTGACCCCTCACCACACAGAGCTATTCAACTTGCTTAGGAATTCCCTGAGCCCCGACTACACAGAGCCCATGTAGTGCAGCTGCCTAACTCTTACTTGTGTATAGGCTGTTTTTGAGTCCGCATTACACAGAGCTATTCAATTGTAGTGAGACTTACCCAAATCCTGACTACACAGAAGTTAGGATTTAGTTGCCTTTAGCAGCACAGCTGAAATGTCCTGCTTAACACAGAGTCTGCTTCAACCTCTCTATCTCCCATACTTTACTGACTTCTCCTTACTGACCATCGAACTATTCTGACTAACCCTTTGAAATTCTTACAATTGACACCGTCCCTTTCTGCTGGTCAAAAATTGAATGTTAGAGTATTTTGGAAAAGCCAAATGTAGCATCATTCTTACAGCTTGTACCCCTGAAGGGTACAATGTTCCCTGAATGCTGGATCTTGCAGAACAAATTGATAGAACATGAATATTACTGAAGCAAACACGATTTTTAAGGGGCTTGGCAGGATAAATGTCGTCAGGTTTGTTTCCCATCATGGACGGTCTAAGATCAGAGGGCATAGCCTCAGAATAAAGGGGGTCCAACTTAAGACTTCTTTCAGAGGTCTATGAGTCTTCAGAACTCTTTGCCACTGAAAGCAGTGGGGCAGAGTCTTTCTGTATATTTTAGGCTGAGATAGATAGATTCTTGATCAGTAGTGGAATCAAAGGTTACGGGGAAAGGGCAAGAAAGTGGATGTGAGAAATATCAGATCAGCTGTGATCCCATTGAAAGGCAGAACAGGCTCGACAGGTCACATGGCCTACTCCTGCTTCTGTTTCTTATAGTCTTGTGGTTAAAGGAATTCGTCACAACATGTGTACCTGCAAGTTACCTCCCGAACCACATACCGTCTTGATTCGGAACACTGTTGTGGTTTTTTCAATAAACTGGGCTAAAATCTTAGAATTCCCTTCTTAATAGCATTGGTGGTCTAGCTACATCATCTGGGCAGCAGTACTGCAAGAAGTTGGTTCATCACTGCTTTCTTCTGGCCTGTGTATCTCCAATTCGAATTGTTCCATTTGTGGCTGTTTGTTCAATTGATTCCACCCCAAACTCTGGCATAGAATTTAAAACCAAGGAAGTTCAGTTAAACCTTTAAATGGTCTTGCCTCAGTAGAAGAATTGTGTGTTAGCATCTAGTAGAGTCTAGGAGGGATGCCAGAGACAAAATGAAAGGAGGGAACAGCTGATGGTTATGGGTTAATTGAAGTAGGCAGAATTTGCAACTTAAAAATTGGTTCCTTGGGTAGATTTATACAACAGTAAGAGATAGGGGCAGAAGTAGGCCATTCAGTCCATTGATTCTGCTCAGTTATTCAATGAGATCATGGTTGATCTGACACCCCTCAATTCAATTTTCCAGTCTTTCCTCCAAACCATGATTCCCTTACTGCTTAAAAATTTGTCCACATCAGCCATGACACAGCCTCAGCTATTTGCGGTAAAGAATTTCAAAAACTGGTTATCCTCTGAGGGATGAAATTCTTCATCTCTATCTTAAATGAGCTACTCCTTATTTTGAGATTATGTCTTCTGGTCATAGAGAATTACGCAAAGGGAAATAACCTCTCAGCATCTGTCCTGTCAAGTCCCATAAGAAACTTAAATGTTTCAATAAGGTCGACTCTCATTCTTCTAAATTCCAATGAGTACAGATCCAACCTACTCAACCTTTCCTCATAAGAAAATTCTCCCTTAACCAGGATAAACTATGTGAACCCTCTCTGGACTGCCTCCAATGCCAATATGCTTTTCATTACTTGAGGAAACCAAAACTGTTCACAGTATTCTGGGTGTGGTCTAGTGCTTGTATACTTTTGCAATTTTTATAACCGAATTTCTTTGAAATACTATTTTCTTTGAAATAAAAGTGATTAATACATTTGCTTTTTCTAATATTTGCTGAACTAGGACATTAGCTTTTCATGATTTATCCACAAGGTAACCTAAAGTCCTCTGTTCAGTTGCTTTCTTCACTTTCTCTCCATTCAAATAATGTTTAGCTCTACTATTCTTCAGTAAAAGTGCATAATTTCACATATTCCACCTGGCAAATTTATGTCTACTAATCTAACCTGTCTACAATCCTCTTAGGATCTTTGTATCATCCTCAGCGCTTGTCTTCCCACTTATTTTTATGTCGTCTATAAACTTGGTGATTGTGCATTCACGTCTGTCATCCAATCATGAATATACATTGTAAATATTTCTGGCCCCAGCACTGATCCCTGTGACATTGTAGTAGTTGCAGACTGCTGTCCTTAAAGTGCCCACCTTATCCCAACTGTCTGTGTTCTATCAGTTGGCCAGATCTCTATCCAAGGTAATACGCATCATTCCTTCCAAGATAGCAGCTGAGTAGGGATCCTGAGCCAGTGCTCCTTCACTCCATCAGTTTCTTTTCTCCTTTGCACCCTTTTCATGTTTCCTCTTCTTTTCTACTTAACTCCCATCCTTGGATGGCATCAGAGGTGGTGAGTTGAGCCAGTGCAGATTTGAGGGGAAGCCCAGTGCAGATTCCCAGCCTCAAGATGAAGCCCACCACAGGCCCGCAGGACTCCCAGCACAGACACCCAGCCTCAAAGTGAAGCCCAGCACAGGCCCACGTGACCACCAGCACAGACACTCAGCCTCAAGATGAAGCTCAGCATAGGCCCGCAGGACTCCCAGCACAGAACCCAGCCTCAAGGTGAAACCCAGCACAGGCCCACAGGACCCCCAGCACAGACACTCAGCCTCGAGGTGAAACCCAGCACAGGCCCACGGGACCCCCAGCACAGACACTCAGCCTCAAGATGAAGCTCAGCATAGGCCCGCAGGACTCCCAGCACAGAACCCAGCCTCAAGGTGAAACCCAGCACAGGCCCACAGGACCCCCAGCACAGACACTCAGCCTCGAGGTGAAACCCAGCACAGGCCCACGGGTCCCCCAGCACAGACACTCAGCCTCGAGGTGAAACCCAGCACAGGCCCACAGGACCCCCAGCACGGACACTCAGCCTCGAGGTGAAACCCAGCACAGGCCCACAGGACCCCCAGCACAGACACTCAGCCTCAAGGTGACCCTCAGCACAGACATTTATACCTAAGATTTGGTATCTAGGCATCTTTGTACTTACCATGGTGTCAGAAATAGCACCTTTGTACACTTTACATTGTACTCTATTTTCCCCATATTTGAGTACATTTGACAATAAAACCTAATTCTAATTCTACTATTCTGAACATTGTTGCGCCTTATCTAATTAAATATGTGCAGTGCATTAGGTTTGTGACTGTAATTTTGATTTTAGGATAATATTTCATAATAAGCCTTGAATGAATAAGTTAGTAATTAAATTGTCCAAACCAATCACATTACAACACTCTTCAAGCTTCAGTGCTGTTTATCAACTGGGCTGCATGATGCTGCCCCCTACAGTAGTCTAATGAGTATTGCTGGAAATCTTGCATACTAATTGATTTCCTGAGGCAAAATATTTTTGCATTCTGACGAAAATTATTTGGCAGGTAAGAAGAATAAAATTATAATTTGCAGAATGCTGTTTAATTTTGGAAACTCATTGTTTAAAACATGGTATTGCCAATGTGGAGGAGCTTCTGGTGAACGCGATGGTAGGAGTGCACAGCAGTTTATCAAGTGTTCATTTCCATTGGCAAAGGAGAAGAAAAGAAAGACATGTTCTACAATAGAGGAAAATTGAAATTGAAGTTAAAGGGCAGTGATTAGAAAATGAAACAGATGAAAAAGGGAATAGGCAATGATTAGTTCCTGATATGAGAGGGATTTTCCTGCGTAGAGAGATTGAAGATCCTGAGCTTTTTTCCTCTGAGATTTACAGGTAAGGGTGATGATTTCATTTAAATGGATAAAATTCTCAGAGTTCGCACTGGCTAAAGTTTATTTAGAGAGTTGTCTTTTCATCTGTCTGATAACAGCGAGGGATATTTGCAAGCTTGGCAATGACAGAGAAAGATACCTAATTGGGAACAAGTTAGCTGGTAGCTAAATAAAACCCAGGGAGGTTGAACTGTTGGAGAAAGCTAGCAGAAAGCTGCAGAGAGGCCAGAAACTAAAAGAGGTTTCGATATACCATAGGGGTTAGCAAGCCTATGAAGGATGGAGTGGTTCAAATAGGATCACTTGAATTAGAGTCATAGAGGCATAGAGAAACACACTCTTCGGTTCAACTTGTCCAACTCGTAATCCCATCAAGATTGGTCTGACTGCAATTTGGAACCTTAACGTTTAGATCAGGTCTTACCTTTTCCATAATGATTTTAAATCCATCTGAATTATGAACGCTGGCCCCAAAGTGCTAAGTCAGATTGGTTTGCTTATTTTGCATTAGTTTCCTGGACTTAGCCCAAGCTGTGGTCAGGGGATTTTCACAGCCATTTTAGATCACCATTTGTCCTGTTTAAAACCACTTTTGTCTGTGAGAAAGCTAAGCTATTAAAACTTATCAATGGAAGTTGATTATTGATTGTCTAATCTTAGTGTAAACGTAACAATAGTATTAAGAAGCTGTATGACCTACTGCTGCTTTTATTTTTCATGTTCTTGATGTTCATTTCAGGAAATTAAAGAGATTTTGTTGCTCAGATTCAGTTCACAATTGGGATAAAAACTCACCTTTAAACCTATAATACAATAGCACATTGACTTGTGGATCTATAATACTTTATAAGCCACATAGTCTGACAGCTCATTTGTAGTGTTCATATTCCAAAAGAACTCTCTTCTTAATCTACTTCATCTCTCACCCTTCCAAAGTACTATGTACCTCTGGCTGTGTTTCCCTTGTGTACTTACACAGCATCCCTTTCAAAGTATCTTTGTATTTGTGTTAATCACTCCATGCCAAAGTGAGGTCCTGATTTTCACCATTGTCTGACCTTCCAAAAGGAACTCTTCTGGTAAATTTTGTACGAGTTGATGACCATAGCAACATAATCAGTGTCAAAACCAAGATGTCACAATATTCAAAATATCAAAATGGCTGATTCCCTACTGCTAGCATGAGTGACTGAGGTGCAATTCATCAGTGATAAACAATGAAAAAAAGAAAAATAAGAAAATGTTTTCTTTACAGGCTACATCACCTTTTACAGATGCACCATAGAAAGCATACTGTCCAGGTGCATAAAGGCTTGGTATGGCAACTGCTCTGCCCAGACCATAAGAAACCACGGAAGGTGGTGTGCATTGCTCAGACCAAAATAGAAGCCAACCTTCCATCCATAGACTCTATTTACGCTGTTCACTGCCACAGAAAGACTACCAACATCATCAAAGCCCCATTGCACCCCGGTAATGATTTCCTACCACCTTTTCTGTCAGGCAGAAGATACAGAAGCTTGAGCACACCCACCAGCAGGTTCAAGAACAGCTTCTTCTCCCCCGTTATTGGACTGATGAATGGACTCTGTAACTTCGAATAATGTTGACTTTGTTAATCTTGATCTCACTTCACTCACGTCTGTGCAGTGTAACCCGTATGCCTCATTCTGTCCATGCACCCTACTATCTGTATTTCCTTGCTTAGTATGATCTGCTTATACTGCTTGCAAACAAAGCTCGTCATTGTACTTAGGTACACATGAAAATAAATCAAATCAAACCAAATCATATAAGAAGCTTTACACCACAACTCCCTTTGACTTTCTATCTGCACCAGATGCTCCTTCTCCTCCAATTCTCTTTGTAAGCTCAGTACTTGTGTTATTGTGTGTGTGCTTTTTTGTCATGTTTCCTAGGGAGGTACCACAATTCTACTTTCTTTCGCTCAAGAACACCTTGGATTAGTCCTCCTTCTTTTAACCCAGTTAACTAAGGTTAATTGAAGTGTGATAGCTATGCAATAAAAAATAAAATTAAAACTATATTTCTTGTGACTGACCAAGATGGGATTAAAAGATAGGGGAGCCAAGACCCCTCCATAACTGATTATAACAATTTTACGGCTCTGTTTGAAATTAACTTCCAGGAATTTAACCCAGTTGGACTGAAAGTTTGGCGGTGTTGTTCCATGTCAGAATGTTCTATGGCTAAACTTGTAGATGATGAAGGGTCTAGGCCCGAAACATCAGCTTTTGTGCTCCTGAGATGCTGCTTGGCCTGCTGTATTCATCCAGCCTCACATTTTATTATCTCTATATTCAATGTAACTACTGTGTTTACGTCAGGAATGACAGATGCTTTGTGAGGTTAAAATTGATAAAAATGTTAACATATCTGAAAGCGGATGCCAAAACACAAATTCGAGGTCTAACTTGGGCAGACTTTGATCTCCAAGTGTAACTACAACAACTTGTATTTCTTCAGTGCCTTTCATACTTTGTAGTAAAAAATACCAAGGCACTTCAGAGAACCCTACTTAACAAGCAAACTTGACGCTGAGCCTCAGAAGGGGGTATCAGGACAGGAGAAAGAATGTAGGCATTGTTGGTGGCAGCACAATTATGTGGCTGGAATTTTGTTGGGTTGTGAATAGTTTGGTCCAGTCTCAGCGAGTATTCCTGCTTGCAACTAGATGGATAAAAATAGAAGCTCATGAGAACAGACCCAAACAGCTGGACAGTGGTGGAGAAATGTTGGAAGAGGATGAAAGCACGCGTGATGACAGTTTATTCCTGTGTCACTGTGTGAAGGACACTTAATGAGTTGCTGCAGTGCATCTTGTAGATGTTACAGGCTCTGTGTCTGTTGTGCATGGACTGAATGGTTTTAACGGGGTGGAGCTACGTTTACCCAGGCAAGAAGAAAGTACTCCATCATGCTTCTGACATGTGCTTTCCAGGTGGTGGGTAGGGTTTGGAAAGATAGAAATCAAGTTATTTGCCATAGAATTCTCAGTCCCTGATCAGCTCTTACCACAACAGTATTTGCATGGTTGTGCAATTCAGTTTCTGGTCAAGTCTAACTCCGAGAATGAGGATTGTGGGGGATTGTATTGAATGCCAGTGATGGATGGATTCTATCCTTTGACATGGTCATTGCCTGGCAACTAACTGTGTGGCACAAATGTTAGTTGCCATTTATCAGCCCAAGCCGAGATGTTCATCCTGGTGGTTATCCAGATCTTGCTGCATGTGAAGCCAGACAGCTTCACTATGTGAGCCTATGTACATAGAGCTAAACATTGTGCAATCATCACTGAACATTTTCATCTGGAACATTTCCAGCATTTTTGTTTTCATTTCAGATATCCAGGATTCACAATATTTTTGTTTTTGAGTCATAAATTATCGTTACATGATGCACTCTGCCTCCCAATTCCCCTCTGAGACATTATTTAAGTAGTTGTTTAAACAAACTAAAAATGGATACTCCACTCTTAAAAGTTTGATAATACATATTACTTTAATTGATGAGGTATCATTTTTTCCATTGAGCAAAGCATCGTTGTCAACTTAGCAAGGGAACCATTGTCACCTTAAATATACAGTGTGTTGGTTTGACAGCAATTGAAATTTCGTTACAGATAGATATAGTATGATGGAGAAATAGTTTTCACACTAAAACATATGTAATAAACTGTCAGGAACACAAATGTATTTGGCAAAAAACAGAGGCAGTGCGGAGTTCGGAAACAAAAGGCCAGGGATTTTAACAATAAGCTAATTGTTCAGTTGCACAAGGGAGGTAGAAGGTGACAGAAATGCTGGCATAACTGAAAACTGACTCCGACTCATCAAATTCCAGGTATAACTTGAGCAAACTTTGAATGCTATGTGTCACAACAACAACTTGCATCTCTTCAGTGCCTCTCATATCTTGTAATAATAAGTACCAGGGGATTTCAAGGGAGCCTACTCAACAAACAGACTTGACCCTGACCCTCAGAAGGAGATATCGAGACAGGTGACATAAGGTAGGCATTGGTGGTGGAACCCATGTGTGGCTGGAACTTCATTGGGTTGTGAATAGTTTGGTCAAGTCTCAGTGAATATTCCTGCTTGCAACTAGATAGATAAAAATAGAATCTCATGAGCACAGTCCCATGTAACGGCTATGGTGGAGAAATGTTGGAGGAGGATGACGGCACTTGCGATGACAGTTCATTCCCATGTTTTGGAAATATTGAGACTGGATGGGTGGTGCCTGCTGCTGCTTGTTGCTATTCCAGACAGGAGGTCTGCTGAAGTTGCATGCCATGCTCTCTGTATTGTGCCAGCCTTATGATACACTGTCGCTCACCTGCAATCACTCTGTGACAATGTCATCCAACTATACCTATGACGACCCCTCATCTACTGCCGTCCACGTTACTCTTTAGCAGAGATCTCCACTTTTCAGTTAAGATTAACTTGTTGAAATACTGACCCTTTGCTTTCTGGCTGTCTTTGTTTCAGGGGTCTGTTTGCTTCTTGCAATTTCATCATCTCTTCATATATCTTATGTCGGTGTATGAAATTTGAAGCATAAGTCTCAGAATCCACATTTCAAATGCCTCTATTTTCTTCCATAGATCCTTATTTAGCATCCAAGTTTCTGAGGTATTCAGGAAAGTGCAGAGAATATAACATCTTATGAGCTTTTCCTGATTAAAAGCTTGTGTTCATTATTACCACATCTGTCATCTTCACAAAATTGCTATCTTTCTTCTGATTTTGGCATTCGCACTTACCAAGTAATCAAACATATCAACCAAGGCACCACTCTCTTCTAGTTTCTCTCTAGTTTCTTCTAATGTATTCTTTCCAACTGTCATTTTTTTTTCTCTTTCAGTGTTTATACTCAATCCATAGCCTGAGTTTCTAAACTTTGATTGATCTATGATATTCTGCAGGGCCTGTTCTGATTCTATAAATACTAATGTGTTATCAGCATACTGCAAGTTTCTTGCCTCCCATTTTTTACCTCTCAAAGTATATCTGACACTCTGAATCTATCTTCTGTGTACAGATGGATGACTTCTATGACTGTACAAAGCCTTGTTGTTTTCTCGTCTTTAGACATGACACATATGAAACTCACCATCTTCAGGCGTGATTTGCATTATCAATATGGGCCATGGAAAATTATCACATCTTTCTTGTCAATGGTATGTTTCAGCATCAGGCCTATTAGCTTTTAGTGCCAAACAAAATCCCAGTATTTTTCTTAGTTAGCTTTGGAATCATTCCTGCTTACTTCCATATTTAGTAAAAGTTGTTAGAAGATGAAAGATTTTCTGTGCCTACTCCAGTTCTAAAATCAGAATGTGCTTCACCACCATCTGTTTTAAATGTGTTGAATGGAATGTTCCCACTTGCAATTAAACAGTCCTCTGGCAGACTCAGCCTGTGATGCAGAATTGTTCCTCCATCATTCATATTCCCTTATTACTTATCTCTTATTGATCTTGTTTTTGCTGCCCTTGTGGTCCCTTTGATCTTTAAGCTTTCTGCCATTTCTATTGAACCCCTTCCCATTCATAAAAGAACTAGAAGGCATTGATTTAAAGTGATCAGCCGAAAGAAGTAAGAGTGAACTGAGGAATTTTTTTATTCATTCAGTGAATAGTAGGGTGTGGAATGCACTGCCTGGAAATGTGCTGGAGGCAGGTTCAATTGGAACATTCAAGAGAGAATGGATGGTTATTTGGATAAAAAATAGCGTGCAAGAGTATGGCAAAAAAGCAAGAGATTGGCACTAGGTAATGTGGTTCATTTTATGAGCCAGTGCAGACACGATGGCCTGAATAACCTCCTTCTCTGTCTTAACATATTTGTGATTCTGGGATATTGCAATAATTATTCACACGTTAACCCTTGAACTCATGATTTTGAAAATTCCCCTGCATTTAATGGCCGTAAACCGTCCGCTTGTAGATCTTTGAGTGACTGTGAGAACTTATCCTACTCCCACTACTTCCAGAGCTTCCAGTCCCTTTTACTGTCTATCTGGTTTCAACTTTCTATTGAGAATTGTCCCTTATCACTATAGCTATCAGGATCATTATCACTTTCACTATCGCTATCAATATTACTATCACTATCACCAGATCATCAGTGATCATTGTAATGAACCATAATCCCAGACTTTACTTGTCCACTTTCCTCAATTCACCATGGACTACCTCCTGCTACGTTCCCTCACCATTACTGAGCAAGCCCCCAAGACTTACAGTAGTCTAAATCCCAGCAGATTTGGCAGGAAAATCCCAATTGATTGTTGCCCAGAACTTTGCCTGATGTTTCCACAGGAAGACTGACCTACCTGTAATCCCTTGTCTGTTTGCCAGTGACTTGTAAACCTAACTGTGGCCCAATCCTTGGAGTTCAAGAACCAAGTATATGACCCACCATGGTCAATTCCCTGGACAGGAATCAGATGAGCTTCTTGACTTGATTCTGGTGGCACTCTCTGATTAACTGTACTGTCTCTTGACTCTACTAAGGACTTCTTCCCATTCACGTTCAGACATGGTCATTTGCTTGATGCACTTGCACTGTGCTTGCCATGCAAGATTCTGGCAAATGCAGCAGACATGATGGTGACGAAGCATGATGCGACAGGGTGACATATCCAGTATATTCAGTTCTCCCTACCAACACAATCTGCTTGCCTCCCCCTCTTCAATCAAGACAGAGGAGCCGAGCGGTCTATTCCTAGCCAATAAACAGGTTGTGAAGCTTTGGGGATGTTTTTTTAAGCTGTGATAAACTATCTTTACTATTTTCAATGAAATGTCCTTTTCTTTTAATACCCGAGGATTTTCTTTTCCTCAATTTCCATCTCTCACAGATTGAAATTGATGTTGGATGCCAAACTTTGACTTATGAACCACCTCATAATCATCTGCCATTTCCATTGTTAATTTTGCAGTTTTAACTCTCTGTTCTTTCACATGAGTTCTCACTACTTCAGGAAGTATATTTTTGAACTCCTCCAAAATCATTGTTTTTCTAAGAGCAACACGTTTGAACTGTTTTCAATGCCTTTATCGATCTATCAGAGTTACTTTACGTTCACCAGGTCTGGTAGCATCATCGAAGAAAAAAATCAGAGTTAACATTTTGGGTAAGAACTGAGGAAGGGTCACTGGACCCAAAACGTTAACTCTGATTTTTTTTCTTCACAAATGCGGCTAGACCTGCTGAACTTTACCAGCAACTTCTGTTATTGTTCTGGATTTACAGCATTTTTCAGTTTTTATCAAAGTTACTTAGTTTGATTCTTTCAAACTCAATGTGCATTTGACCAGGTTCCCTTCTTAGATTCCTGAAAGATTGAGTGTAGGCCTCTGATACTAATTCATATGCACTTAAGATGACCTTTTTCATCTCCTCATACTCCCCAGATACCCCTTTGATAGTAATGCAAATACTTCACATGCTGTACCTACCAACTTTGGATCAACAATACCCACATGGTCATTGGTCATTTCATTTGTTTGGCCACTTTTTCAAATGAAATGAAAAAGGCTTCTAAGTCCTTCTGGTCAAACTTAGACAACGGCTTGGACATATTTAAACAGCTCCCCACCAGGCGTTTGGCTACAATAAGATTGTTCTCCATCAATGGCCTCATCACTACTCCTAACTTTTACTTCTGCTTTCGCCATTTTAAGTCAACATTGAGTTTTCAGTTCCAAACTCTGAAGTTCAAAAAGTCTGTCTTTCTCTATCATGGGTTTCGTGGACTCCATTGTCTCGAGCTGGCTGCATAAAGAAAAACAGGGCAAAATACACTTCTGAAGCCACAGTATCTTCATTGGGAGTACTTTCTTAAGAAAACCAATATTGGAGGAAACAATCTACCATGTAAAAGGAGATTTTGAGGTCATCATTGGCTCTTCATTATTTTGAAGTTTACGTCCAACAGGGTTGCAATGAAACATTAATCTATACTGGCCAAAATCTGTAAGCTTTCATTGAAAAGTTGAAACCAAAATGTGATGGTTTTCAGGTGAAATTTATTGATGTGACCATTCAATGTGAAAAATTGTTTGTATTGCTGATAAAGATAATGCAAGAGTGGAGTCAAGAAAAGACCACTTTTATTATTTGACTGCGGACTTAAAATAGGAAAATGTGCTACTTTACAGGAACTATGGAAGATGTTGCAGTTTCAGGAAAAAAAACACAAATTACCAGATTCCACTGTGTGTTGCATCTACAATATGCTTTACTCAAGCACTTGGAGAGGAGGCCAGTTACTTCAGCTTCAAATGTGTTTGTTCAGGAACAGTTTTGCCCAGTGACAGATTTTCGATTGATGTTTCAACCAGGACCAATTGTGTTAGTATCAAATAGTCAGCATAGCCATAACTTCTACTACGTTCTTGAGCGAATGGTTTTGCTTTTGGATAATACAACAGATACATGTTTCCTGTAAAGGAGAAAATATCTTTCTCTCTCCCTTCTGTGAGTGAAAAAGTAAAAGAAAATCTCAAGGAGCTAGCTATTCACTTTTTCTGCAAATTCTCTAAAAAGGAAAGAGGGAAAATCCACCTTAAGAGATACTAAAAAGGCAAAATCGCCGTCAAAGAATGAAAAATTGAGAATTGTCGAGTTCACAACCTTGTGGCCTCATCAAAGTGTCAAAAGGATTTGTAAGGGAACTTACAGAATACATGTCATCAATGTCACAATAGTGTTTCACTGAATTTTTTTTTGTTTCTTCCCCTGTTGGTAGTACATGTCTCTTGACCTATTTTTTGTGTGTCTGTACGTGTGAGGGATTCTTTTAAAAGGGATAGAGTTTAAGTTATAGAGATTAAGTTATTAGCAATTTGTGTTTATTTGCTGCTATCGATTCAAATCAATCAGTTTGCAATAAACAGCGGTCCTCTTGTTAAATACAGAAACTTGATAGTGTTTTCTTCTTACTGTGTGTATAGAAGTGAGGTAATGTAGGGTCTTTAGATTTTTCTGAAGAAGGGTCTAGGCCTGAAACATCAGCCTTCCTGCTCCTCTGATGCTGCTTGACCTGCTGTGTTCATCCAGCTCTACACCTTGTTATCTTTAGATTGTTTAATCTTTTCATGTTTGTGACGAGACCAGAAATACCTGTAGTGGGGATTAAGCTCTCATGCACTACCCCAGTGATTCTTTACACATCACTGAGTTGAGTGGTAGTAAATGCGACTGATTCACGTTGCAGCCAGAAAAAAAACATGCATTTGGTCCTTTTACTCCTTCTGCACAAATAGCATTTTTGCCACACAAGCACCTTATGTCCTCTGAGACTTTAAAAGATCATAAGAACGAGGAGTAAGAGCAAGCATTTCATTCCCTCCAGTCTGCTCTGACATTTAATATGTTCATAGCTGATCTCATCTTAGCCTCAACTCTACTTTCCTGCCTGCTCCCCATAACCCTTTATCCAATACGAATTAAAATCTATTTACTCCTTATATTCGGACAGAGCAAGAACTATAAATGCTGGAGTCAGAGACAACACAGTGTGGAGCTGGAGGAGCACAAGGACCCAACCTGAAAGTTCAACTTTCCTGTTTCTTTGATGCCGCCTGATCTGCTGTGTTCCTCCAGCTCCACACTGTGTTGACTCTTCCTTAAATTCATTCTGTTCCTGCGTCACGCTGGGGTAGTGAGTTCCAGAGATTCATGACTGTCCATCAGAAGTAATTCCTCTTCATCTCTGTTTTACATCTGATGTCCCCTAGCCTAAAACAATGACCTTCTGTACTAAATGGCCCCATTACAGGAAACGTCTGCTCTATGTCCACTTTTGTCAATCCCCTTTAGGATGTTATATTCCTTAATTAGATCTCCTTTCACTCTTCTAAACTCCAGTGATTGCAAGCTTGAACTAACAAAGAAGTCATGCAAAGATACAACGAGGAACACAGCACAGGAACAGGCCCTTTAGCCTGCCAAAATTCGCTAATGTATGATGCCTTTCTAAATTGTAAACCTTTTGCCTCCATGAGGACTATATCCCTCTATTCCTTGCCTATTCATATATTTGTCAAGATACCTCTTAAACTTTGCTGTTGTATCTGCCTCCGCCACCTTCTCTGGGAGCACATTCCACCACTTACCACCTTTTGTAAAAAACTTGCCCTTCACATCTCCTTCAAACTTAGCCCCTTTTACCTTAAACCTATGCCCCCTTGTAATTAGCTTTTTCCTACCATGGGAAAAAGACTCTGATTGTCCACTTTATCCATGCTTCTCATAAATTTGTCAACTTCTATCAGGTCACTCCTTATCTTTTGACATTCAAGTTAAAACAAGCCAAGTTTTTCTAAACTCTCCTCAAAGCTAGTACCCTCCAAATCAGGCAAGATCCTGGTAAACTAGTTCTGTACCCTCTTTAAAGCCTCCACATCCTTTTTGTAGAGTGGCAAAAAGAACTATACACAATATTCCAAATATGGCCTGACTAAAGTTCTATACAGCTGCAAAATGACTTTCTCAATGACTGCTCAATCTCTCCTTATAAGACAAGCCTTTCACCTTTTAGAATTAATCCAGTGAACTTTCTCTGAACTGGCTCCACTGCAATTACATCCTCCCTCAAGTAAGGGACAAAAACTGTATACAGTACCTCAGATGTGGTCTCACCAACGCCTTTGTACAACTGCAACAACACTTCTCCACCTTTATACTTCATTCCGTTACCAATAAATGCTAAAATTCCATTTGCCTTCCTTATTACTGGCTATTCGTTTGAACCCCCTTATTTCTCTAGTTGACAGCATTTGACAGCACAGTGGCAGTTTCCACGAATGTATTTGAGACACCCCAACTCTAATCAGTAAATTTCTCAATATTTCTAATACCTCTAAATAGTATGACTACTTTTCAACATCTAGCAACTATAAATTTCCACCAACTAAATATTGAGAAGACCAAAACTACTTCCTTCATTTTCTGTTATAAATGATTTTCCTTTGCCACAGATTTGATTCCTCTTTTCTGCAACTATCTGAGACTGAATTAGATAATTACCAACTCTGATATTGCAGTTAATCCTGTAATGAACTTCTGGTCACATATGGGCACCATCCTTAGAGCTCACCTGTCTCTACCTTACTTGATTTCAACCCTGCTTCAGCTCATTTGCTGGAGAAAAACTCACCCATTCTCTCGACTTGACTGTTCTAATGGAATCTGGCTGGCACTCATCTTTTCATTATTTCACAAGAAGTTGGTATCACTGCTAGGGCAATGTTTACTTCCCATCCCTGAGTGCCCTTGAGAGGATGGTGGTAAACTACACTCTTGAACCAATGCAGTCCATTTGGTGTACATACACCCACAGTACTGTTATGAAGCGAATTCCAAGCTTATAATCCAGCCACAGTGAAGCAACTGCAATATAGTTCGGTGTCAGGACGGTGTGTGGCCTGGGGTTGGAGTTGCAGGTAGTAATGTTTCTATGCATCAGCTATCCTTGTCTATCAAAAGAGCTTTTGTGAATTGCTGCAGTACATCTTGTTGATGGCCACTGAGGGCTTGGTGAAGGGTATGAATACTTAAGGTGATGGATGGAATTGATTGAAACTTTGACCTAGATGCTGTTGAGCTGTTTCATTTTTTTTTAAGTTGCACTCATTCAGACCAGTGTGCTTCATCAGACTCCTGACTTTCACCTTGTAGGTATTGGACAATATTTGAAGAATCAGTGAACAAATAACTCACCCTTAAATTCTCAAACTTTGGCCTGCTCTTTCAGCCACTGCATTTCACGGCTGGGAGACAGCAAGAACTGCAAATGCTGGAAGTCTTGAGTCGAGACAATGTGGGGCTGGAGGAACACAGCAGGTTAGGCAGCATTAGAGGAGCAGGAAAATCGGCGTTTTGGGTCAGGACCCTTCATCACGAGGGTCCCAAACCAAAACGTCAACTTCCCTGCTCCTCTGCTGTTGCCTGGCTTGCTGTACTCCTCAAACTCCACACTGTATTTCATGGCTGGTTCAGTTACATTTCTAGTAACTGATAACCCCAGAATGTAATAGTGGAAGAATCAGTGATGCTAATGCCATTGAGTCTCAATGGGAAATGGTTGGATATTCTTTTGTTGGAGATGATCATTGCCTGATGCTTGTATGGGACAAATGTTACTTGCACCTTCCATACAGTTAAGTTCATCGAAAACATTGCTGCTAACTCTAATCCACATTTATATCATCATTACCCATTATTCCTACATTCTTTGATCTATGCTGATTCATGTTTAAGCAATGCCTCAGTATTAAAAATCTTTTGTTTTCCATGATCTTATAGCTCCTTATCTCTAACCTCCTCAAGCCTTAAAACCCTCTGAGATCATTGTGGTCCCTAATTCTAAGCTCCTTTCAGAGTAAACTTTACAAGAAGGATGAAGTTCCCTCCAAGACCCTCCTGTACCCCACTGGCAAAGTCAGGAGACAAACAAGTCTGCACTTGAAACCGGTTCACTCCAGAGCCATTTAATGGTAGTCTGACCTTATATTGGCATGACGTGGGTCATCTCCCCACACACACACCTGCAACCCACCCCCTCCGTTTGAGCAGTCCTTCCTCTCTTGTTTCAGCAGTGCAGTCAGCAGCAGTTCCCACTGCTGAGAGCACAGTGGCTCCCTGAAGAAAAGAAGCCAGGAGCTCAGAACAAGATGATTTCTTTGGCCAACTGGCATCCTGATTAGTAAGATTGGAGGGAGGCAGGGTGGGCAGGGAAACAGGAAGAGGTAACACGGTGATGGGGAAACCTTAGGAAAGGAACTCCAATAGATTTGTAAATTCCTACTGAAGTCATACATCCAGGATTTATGGATCTAACCTGATGCATTAAGACTATCAAAAATGCCAACTTTTCTTGCCTTTAGGGTTGTTATTTTATTTTGAAAATTAGTTGACGGAACTCAAAGTTGATGATGCATTTCTTCAAAGTGTCTTGATATGTTGCCAGTTAGCAGACTGTTATCTCATTGTCAGGAAATCATCATATCTGGTAATGTAACAAAAAATCTTAGTCCATAAAATGTACCAAGTTTCCCATCACCAGACCATGATCTCTCAGGATTCTGGCTTGCCTCCTCAAATGATGGGCCCAATATGGGGACATTCCTGGTGGTATATTTTGAAACCGGCTCCTTGGGGTCTTCGAAAATCTATAATAAATAAGGATCATAAGTTAACAGAAGTTATATTGAGAAAAGGAGGTTTGCTATTTGTTATAACAATGACTTCCATCTGTTTCCATTTATAACAATCTGTTCCAGTTAGTTATTTGTCTAACAATATCCAAATACAAGGAAGTGGAATGACAGTTAGTGCTACAACTGATTAATGGTACCTTGTGCCTTTGTTTTACAATCTATACCACAGAACAGGCTATAAAACTAAACTTAGGCGAGTATCTCATCAAAGAGGATATAATGACGTCCAAGCTCAGGGATCCTACATTTCAACTTCAACATGGCAACAAAAAAAATATACTGAGGCCCAGGATGGGGGCTCAGCATGACAATTTCAACACAAAAGCCAAGAGGGGGCACAGAAAGAGCTTATATTGAGAGGGAAATCTTAGTTCAATAGCTACAGCTTCAAGTGACTGCTGACTGGGAAAAAAAAAATCAAAGAGTAATCTCGCACAGAAGTGACGAGTTGATTGGCTTATGATTTTAAGAAGAAGGGATTAACTGAGAAACAACGGGAATAAGTGAAAGTCAGGACTAATACAAAGTAATAAAAGGAAGCAAAGTAGGGCAAGGGAAGTCAAGTTAGTTTAAAGGAAGCAAGTTTATAGTATTCCTCTACAAACATAGTTACTCCCTTGTTTAAAATGAAATTATTAAGGGAAGTCATGGCAGCAGAGCTTGCACCTGTTATATACTTCTCCTGTGCTATGTAGCAAATCATGTAAACTTTAGTTGTGCACCTGTGGTCACAAAGTATGTCCAGCTGCAACTACTGGTTATTCAAAACTGAAGGTGATGGTGAATTCATTGTGGAATATCAGCAACACTGAGTATGTTGCAGATAGCATGTTTACTGAGGTGGTCACACTGCAGGTGAAGGCCGAATAGGCAGAAAGGGATGGGTGACCACCAGACAGAGAAGAGGAACAGGAATCTCTGTGGCTGTCCTCCTTTCAAACAGATATGCCATCTTTGATACTTTTGGGTGGGATGACAGTGCAGGGAAAACAGTGGGAGCCAACTTCGATGTACCCTGGGTGGGTCTGCTACACAACAGGGGAAGAAGAAGAATGTCAGGGTTATAGTGGTAGAGGATTCAGTTGTAAGGGGAACACATAGACGTTTTTATGGCTGCAAAAGAGACCCCAGGATGGTATGTTGCCTCTCTGGTGCCAGGATCAGGAATGTCACTGAATGGCTGCAGGTCGATCTGAGAGACAAACTGACAGAGATTGTGGTACATATTGGTATCAATGACAATGGCAGAAAAGGGGATGAGGTCCTGTAAGGAGAATTTAGGGAGTTAGGAATTTGAGTAAAAAACAGGATTCAAAAGGTGGTAATTTCTGTACTACTTCCCGTGCCATGCAACTGTGAACACAGAAATACAAGGCTAGTCCAAATGAATGTGCGGCTGGAGAGATGGTGCAGGAGAAAGGGCTTTAGATCTCTGCAACATTCAGACTATTTCGGGGGTGGTAGGACCTGTGCATGGTGCACAGATTGCACCTGAACCGGAACGGACAGCATACATGCAGGGAGGTTTGATGGTGCTGTTAGGGAGGGTCTAAACTAACTTGGTGGGGGATGATGAGTGGCCTCCTGAGAGAAGGCTCAACCGGGAATATACAAGGCCAAAATAAGGAGACAGGAAGTGAGTCAGAAAGGTATAGAAATCATAAGCCAGTTAAAGAATAAGCATAATAAAATGTGAGGCTGGATGAACACAGCAGGCCAAGCAGCATCTCAGGAGCACAAAAGCTGACGTTTCGGGCCTAGACCCTTCATCAGAGAGGGGGATGGGGGGAGGGAACTGGAATAAATAGGGAGAGAGGGGGAGGCGGACCGAAGATGGAGAGCAAAGAAGACAGGTGGAGAGGGTGTAGGTGGGGAGGTAGGGAGGGGATAGGTCAGTCCAGGGAAGACGGACAGGTCAAGGAGGTGGGATGAGGTTAGTAGGTAGCTGGGGGTGCGGCTGGGGGTGGGAGGAAGGGATGGGTGAGAGGAAGAACCGGTTAGGGAGGCAGAGACATAAGCATGTTTGGCAAGGGTGGATGATATTTATTTTAATGCAAGAAGTCTTGACGAACAAGACAGATGAGTTGAGGGTATAAATTAAAACATGGGGCTGTGATATTATTGCTTTCACAGAAACATGGTTGAGAAAGGGGCAGGATTGGCATCTGAATATTCAAAGATATAAAGTATTTTGGTGAGACACAGAAGGAGGTAAAAGAAGAAGGGGTGTCACAGTATTGACCAGGGAATGAACTACAGTGCTAAGGTTGGGATGACATACAATAAAACACAATAGAGCACAGGACCAGGACCTTTGGCTCACCAAGCCTGTGCTGATTCCTAATCCTTATTAAAATCTGCTATATATTGTCCATATTCAGTTTTTTACCCCTCAGTTCACCTATCATTAATGTGTCTATTGAGAAATGCCTTAAATGTTGCTAACATGACTGCTTCCACCAACTCTACTGGCAGTGCATTCCAGGCACCCACCACCCTCTGTGTGAAAGATTTTCCCCACACTTCTCCCCTAAACTTTTCCCTTCTTACCTTGAACCATGTCCTGTTGTAGGTGATCTTTCCACCCTGGGAAAAAGCCTCTGACTATCCACCCTATCCATGCCTCTCATAGTTTTGGACATCTCTATCAGGGGTCGCCCCTCAGCCTCTGTCTTTCCAATGAAAATGATCCGAATTTATCCAATCTCTCCTCATACCTGAAACCCTCCAGACCAGGCAACATCCTGGTAAACTTTCTCTGTACCCTCTCTAAAGCATTGCATTCTTCTCATGTGTGGTGACCAGAACTGTGTGCAATATTCCAAATATAGCCTAACTAAAGTTTAATGCAGCTATAATATAATTTACCAGCTCTTATATTTGGTGTCCTGGCCAATGAAAGCAAGTGTGCCGTATGCCTTCTTGACTACTTTAGCCACCTGTATTGCCACTTTCAGAGGTCTGTGGGCTTGTACACCTAGATCCTTCTGTATGTCAATGCTCCAAAGAATTCTGCCATTCATGGTATAATTCGCATCTGAGTTTGATCTTCCAAAATGCATTACTTTGCATTTGACTGGATTAAACGCCATTTGCCATTTCTCTGCCCAAATCTACAATCTATCTATACCCCACTGTATCCTATGACAATCTTCCTCACGATCTACAACTCCCCCAATTTTGGTCTTATCTGCAAACTTACTAATTCGACCACGTACATTTTCCTCCAGATCATTTATATATATTTAAAACAACAAACGTCCCAGCACTGATGCCTGCGGAGCACCACTAATTACTGATCTCCATTTTGAAAAGCATCCTTCCATTGTTACATTCTGCCTTCGTTGACCAAGTTTTGTATCCATCTGGTCAGCTCACTCTGGGTCCCAGAAGACTCTACTTTTTGAACTAGCCTGCCATGAGATACCTTATCAAATACCTTAGTAAAGTCCATGTAGACAACATCGACTGCCCTTCCCGCAATCATTCTTGTCATCGCCTCAAAAAACTCAATTAACTTAGTGAGACATGACCTTCCATGCACAAAACCATGCTGGCTCGGTTCCAAATGTAAATAAATCTTTTCCCTCAGTAATTTCTCCAACTACCTCCCCACCGTTGACATCAGGCTCACGGGCTGTAATGATCTGGATTTCGCTTCTTAAACTAAGTATCAACATTGGCCAATCTCCAGTCCTCTGGAACTTCACCTGAAGCCAACGAGGATGCAAAGATATCTGCTAAGGCCCCAGCTATTTCTGTGTCCTAAATTCAAGCCAATTTTGTATCCAGTTGGCTAGCTCCACCTGGATCCCATGTGATCTAACCTTACTAACCAGTATACTAATCTAGAACCTTGTTGAATGCTTTGCTGAAGTGCATATAGACTGTAGTTGGCCTTCATAGTGAGAGGGTTTGAATACAGGAACAAGGATGCATTGCTGCAGTTAGGAAGGCCATTGATGAGGGCATATGTGGAATATTGTGTGAAGTTCTGATCTCTTTATCTGAGAAAGCATGTTCTTGCTATGGAGAGAATGCAGCATTATTTACTAGATTGATTCCTAGGATGGCAGGACAAACATATCAGGAGCCATTGAGTCAGTTAAGATTGTGTTGGAGTTTAGAAGAATGAGGGAGGATCTCACAGTAACTTATGAAAATCTAGGAGAACTTCACAGATTAGATGCAGGAAGGCTGTTCCCGATGGTGGGAGAGCCTAAAACTATGGTTTATAGTTTATAGTATAGTATAGATAAAGGCGTGAATCTATTAGGACTGAGATGATGAGAAATTTCTTCAACCAGAGATCAGTGAGCCTGTAGGATCATCAGACGCCATTTCTGCCACCTCCAGTGAGATGCCACCACCAGACGCATATTCCCCTCCCCTCCCTTATCTGCCTTTGCAGGGACCATTCCCTTTGGGACACTCTGGTCCACACTTGCTTCACCCCAACACCTCGCTACAGCCCTACGGCACTTTCCCCTGTAACAGGCGAAAGTGCAACACCTGTCCATTTACCTTCTCCCTCCCCAGTATCCAAGGCCCAAACATACCTTCCAGGTGAAGTAACACTTCACCTGCACTTCTCAGAATTTAGTCTACTGCATTCGTTGCTCACAATGTTGCCTTCTATACATTGGGGAAACAAAGCGTAGATTTGGCGACCACTTCATACAACATCGACCTTCTGCTCACAAAGGACTCTGAACTGCCTGTTGCGTGCCACTTCAACACACCACCCTGCTCCCTGGCCAATATCTCTGTCTCTAGCTTGCTGCAGTGTTCCAGTGAAGCCCAATGCAAGCTGGAGGAACAACACCTCATTTTCCACTTGGGGACCCTACAGCCCTCTGGACTCAATATTGAGATCAGTAATTTTAGGGCCTAAACTCTCCCATGTCCTAGCCCCCTACCCCACACCCCAGGCCTTGTTACCACACAGCCTGCCATTACACACCCCCTGTTGTTAGTCACTAACAGTGTCCATTAACAACTACTCACCCGCCCAGCCTGATCGTTAGCAACTCCTTTGTCTGTCCAACTGTCTTTCTATCTCTTTGGGGTCTATCCCATTGTTTACTCCCTACCCCACCCACCTCCCTATTTTCTGCATATCAGCTGATGTTTTCCCAGCCACCATCAATTCTGAGGAAGGGTCGCCGGACCCGAAATGTTAGCTTTGTTTTTTCCTTCACAGATGCTACCAGACCTGCTGAGCTTCTCTAGCAACTTTGTTTTTGTTTCTGATTCACAGCATCCGCAACTCTTTTGGTTTTCATACAGTCTACCCAGAGTTTTACACATCAACAACATACTGTTAACGCTTTGAAATAAATACCAATATTTCTTTTAAATTACTTTTTGTATGTGTCTATTGGTTTGTTTTTTTTTATTAAAGCTCTCTGCTCCTCCACAATATATAGTTACTCACAAACCAAAAGAAGTGCACTGATTTATTTTTCTGAGTCCTAAGGATGACCTCACACTTGCCCACACTTAATTCCTTCCATCGCAGGTTCGACATTCACTTGACCTATCGATGTTCCTCTTAAACTTTCTGCTCGATCTATATTTAATGTAATTGGTAAACTGCAATAAACAATGTGTTGGCCTATATTAGGTAATTGATAGAGGTTGTCATGAAACTTTCAGCTTATTTAAATGCTTTGTCAGATATTTTCGAATGATGCAAGTCAGGTGAAATTCTGGACAGTGTAAATTTATACTTGTAGTCCTTCGGTAAGTTATGGATCTACACAAGCTTTCTCAGGGAGGATGACAAGGTGAAACTGACATGCTTCCCTGAGGCAAGAGAGGATGGTTAAAAAAAAATCAGACGCTTGGCCACTGTCGGGTTTCACAGATTGCTAGAACCAAGTAGAATGGAACAAGCACAGTCTTGAGAACGGGAAGCTACTACTTCTCCTCTTAGTTAGAGAAAAGAGTTGTTGGGACCCAAAGATGGAAAAAAATTGTAACCTAATATTACACGGTACAGCAGATAGTTAAAACTATAATGAAATCATAATTTTAGCTTTAAAATCTATTCATATTGATGTTCTTATTCTAATGATGTCTTAATTGCCCCCAATAAATCATTTTATATGTCAATTTAATATTTAATATTTGTAGGGAAAAGGAAATTGTTCATTATATCCTTAGAAAACATGTACAATGGTTCCATTCCTCTATAATGTTCCTGACCTAGCTTTGGTAGGGATGAGAGGTGTCACTCTTCTTGAGCTTAGCTTTGTAGATCTGGTTGCACTGGACCCTGATGATCTTGACTTATCAGTACATTCCGAAGATTCTGAACTTATTGTGGATACTGAAGATTCTGTGCTTTTTTTGGATGCTGAAGACTTTGAAACTTTTTTGGGCGCCGAAGACTTTGAACCTTTTTTGGGTGCTGAAGATTTTGCACATTCACAGGTCTCAGATTCTTTCTAAAATGAAAGGAATTCCTGAACAAAGAGAAGATATAGCAATGTTGTCCCTAGATCAAAAGGTTTATATGACAAATTATTTCTACACAAAGATGCACAAGTGAGAAAAAAAATACACAAAGTATATGTTATAATATTTTAACCTATAGCCTTTGTTCCTTAGTTATAACATATAGAAATAACTGAGTTTCTTACCAGTTCTTTTCTTACATGTAAGTCCTATTCAGTGTTGATTGTTACTACTTCAATTGAGAAATTGAAATGGAGTGTCAGAGCACAAACAAAAATCCATGATCCATAAATGCAGAGCAGGAGGACTCAATTACAGGAGGAGAGGATAGTGGTAGGGACCTACAGGAATATTGTCTGAAGGAAATAGGAGCAGTTGAACAGGGAGGTTAAAGATCAGAGTCTGATCCTGAGTATTTACCTCTTAGCAGTACAAGATGATGGCTAATGACCTCACATTAGCAGTTAAGGTCAATGAATGCATCTTCACAGGACTTCTTATACCTACAAAACAATCTCCAAAATTGTTCATTGCACTACACTCCAATCACTCATCCAACAGAACTCCCTAGTAGTCAGGTCTCAAACTTAATATTCAGATGCTTAACCTCACACATTTATTGAAGCCCACTGGAGCTCCATGCTTCTGGGGTTACAGGAACATTGGGGATGATTGTATATTCCTGCCTGCTGTCCCTTTTTGATTACTACCTTGTTTTTATCCTGCTATATGTCATGAAGTGCAAGCTACAGAGTATATGATTATGGATCTTTTTTCTTGAGCAAAAGGAAACAGCTCTCTCCCTCATCCTGATTTACCCTTCTCATTTTTTGTTTTCAGATTCTCATGAACTGTGACTAGTCAGCCAATGCAGTAGCAGGAGGAAAAGATACTAGAACTGCGTGAACTTTAGAGGCTCGTCTGTAGTCAGTATCTCTATCTGATGAATCACAGGACATGGGTGACTGGCTTGCACCCACAGCAGGGTAAAGGATAACTTGGCTGGCAATTCCCTAGAAAGTGAGGTCATTGACAGGTTTGTAGTCTCACCCTCACACATTTGACATTGCTGGACGCAACACATCTATGTCTCCAAAAGTATACAAACTACCAGATAATCAGGGCAAGAGTGTGATAAATTGGAAAGGTCATTGGGCTAATGGGATGTTATCCCTTTAACAATGAGATGTTAATGGGATAACATCCCACTCACAGTTCAGAGGCCAAAGCAAATTCTCTGCAGGCATGTGGTCAAATCCCAAATGGCAGTAGGCATAAGTTTAGGGTGGTTTCTTGCTTTCCTTGCTAGGATTAAGGACATCGCTAAATGTTTCAAGCATATTGTTAAAGGTGAGATTGAGAAACCATAACTTGTTGTACACATTGGTCGGAATGAAATTTGCAGGGAAAATATTAAAGCAGTACAGAGTGAATTTAAGAGGTTAGGTAGAAGAGTAAATGATAGAACCTTAAAAGTGGTAATTTCTCCTTTATTCCCAATGCCAAGCTTGAACAAGGGAAGGAACAAAAGGATAAAAGAGATAAATCAATGGCAGAAGATTGATGCATTGTTCAGGGATTCAGGTTTTTCGATAATTGGAATTTCTTTTGGGATAGAAAAGACCGATTCACAAAAAATTGGTCTGATCTGAACTGGAAGGGGACATTTGCTCATTCCATTAAGGGACACTTTATATTACAGAGAGAGGGAGTGGAGGAATTCTAAGTAGCTGTGTGAATATAAGGATCAATTGGAAAGGTACAAAATGTGAAGAGACACGTCAATTAGAAAAGAGAGACAAGAAGGAACAATTCTGAAGAACTAAACTGCATTTATTTCAATGCAAGGTGTCTTACAGGTGGGCCTGATGAACTCAGGTCATGTTTAAGAACTTGGGATTGGGATGTCATAGCTACAGAAGATTGGCTGAGAGATGGGCAAGACTGACAGCTCAATGTTCCGGGTTTTAGATGCTAAAGGAAGGATAGGACAGTAGGCAGGAAAGGTGGGGGAGTAGGGCATTTTTGATGAAGAAATACGTTACTCCTGCAACTAGAGAAGATGTTTTTGAAAAATTGACCAGTGAAAACATACAGATAGAAATTAGAAATAAGAAAGGAAAGATCACTTCAATGGGATTGCTCTAATGGGCCCAACAATAATAAGAGGGAAGTTTAGAAACAAATCTGTATGGAGGTATATATAAGCACAATAAGGTTGGAATAATGGGGGATTTTAATAGTACAAACAATGGCTGGGGCTAACATAGTGTTGAAGGTTTGGATGATGAAGAATTTGTCAAATGTATTCAAAAAAACTTTATTTATCAATATGTCGAGGCTCCGACTCGAGAAGGAGTAAAACTAAATCTTTTGGGCAAAAGACAGGGCAGGTAACTGAAGTAAAAGTGGGGGAACACTTTGCATCTCGTGATCATAATTCAATCAGTTTCAAAATGGTTATGGAAAAGGATAAGTCTTCCATAAAAGTTAAAGATTTTAATTGGAGTAAGGCAAACTTTAATGGTATGAGACAAGAACTTTTAAAAGTTGATTGGAGTAGATTGTTCACAGGTGAAAGGACATCTTACAAGTGGGAGGCATTTAAGAGTGTGATGACAAGAGTTCAGAGGCATTATGTTCCTGATAGAGTGAAGGGTAAAGCAAGTAAGATTAAGGTACAATGGATGAATAAAGATAAAAAAATTCTAGTCAATAATACAAGAAAATCTTATTTTAGATACAGACAAGTTGGTTCAACTGAACCTTTCAATCAATATAAACACTAAGGGGCATTCTTAAGAAAAAAATCTGGAAGGCAAGGAATGGATATGAGATAACATTGGCAGATAAGGTTAAGGATAATCCAAACAGATTCCACAAATACATTCAAAGCAACGAGATGGAGGGTAGGGCCTCTAAAAAATCAAGGAGGTTGTCTTTGTGTTGAACTCCAGGAGACAGGAAAGATACTAAATGAATATTTTGCATCAGTTTTTACTTTGGAGAAGGAAATGGGCTCCAGTGAATGCAGAGAAATAAACTTTGATTATTTTTAAAAAGTTCGCATTACAGAATGGAAATTTGGGAGGGCTTAGAAAATACAAAGATGGATAAATCATCGGCACCTGTTCTAATATATTATAGAACATTGTGAAAAGTAAGGGAGGAAATTGAGAGGCCCCTTGTAGAAATATTTGCATCATCTATAACTACAGGTGAAGTGGCTGATGACTGGAGGGTGGCTAATGTTGTACCTTCGTCTAAAAAAGGTTACAAGGAGAAACTGGGGAACTGTGGGCCTGTGAGTCGGACTTCGGTTGTAGGTAAATTGTTGGAGACGATTATAAAAGACAGGATTTACAGACATTTAGAGAGGCAGAAACTGATTACGGATAGTCAGCATGGTTTTCTGTGAGGAAAATCACATCTCACAAACTTGACTGAGTTTTTTGAGGAAGTTACCAAAAAGATTGATAATGGCAAAGCAAGTAAATGTTTTCTTTTTGAATTTTAGTAAAGCCTTTGACAAAATTCCACATGGTAGACTTACATGTTAACTAACTTAGTTGATAGGTCACATGATATTCAAGGTGATCTTGCCAAATGGTTACACAGTTGGTTTAACAGCAACAGACAGAGAGCGATGGTGGGGGGTTGATTTTTGGATTGGAAGCCTATGACCAGCAGAGCTCCACAGGGATCGGTTCTGGGTCCTCTCTTGTTTGTCATTTATACAAATGATTCGGATGAACATACAAAGCATGGTTAGTAAGTTAGCAGACCAAAATTGGTGGCACAGACAGTGAAGAAGGTTTTCTAGGGTTACAAAAGGATCTTGATCAAATGGGTCAATGGGCTAAAAAATGGCAGATGGAGTTCAATCTGGACAAACCTGAGGTATTGCATTTTGGCACAACAAACAGGGGTAGGATTTATACAATTAATAGTAGGGCCTGGGGTAGTGGTGTAGAAAAGACAGACCCAGGGTTGCAGGTGCTTAACTCTTTGAAGTTTGTATCACATATACACAGGGTAGTTAAAAAGGCGTTTGGCACACTTGCCTTCATTGATCAGTCCTTTGAATACAGGAGTTGGGAACTCATGTTGAGGTTGTGCAGGACATTGGTGAAATCTCTTCTGGAGTACTGTGTCCAATTCTAGTCGCCAACATATAGGAAGGATATCATTAAGCTGGAGAAGGTGCAGAAGAGATTTTGCTAGGATGTTGCAGGGTATGGAAGGCTTGAGTTATAAAGAAAGGCTGAATAGGCTGAGACTTTTCCACTGGAGCATAGGAGGTTGAGAGGCAATCTGATAAAAGTTCATAAAATAATGAGAGATATAGAAAGATTTAATAGTAGTTGTCTTTTCCCTAGGATGGGGGGGTGGGGGGTCTTCAAGACTAGGCCGCACATTTTTAAGGGGAGACCAGAGAGATTTAAAAAGATAGGAGGTGTAAAATTTTTACACATAGGGTGGTTTGTGTGTGGAATGAACTTCTTGAGGAAGTGGTGGCTGAGGGTATAATTACAATGTTTAAAAGACATTTAGAAGTGTGCATGAATGGGAGAGGTTTGGAGCAATATGGGCCAGGAGCAGACAGCTGATATTAGTTTAGTTTGGAATTATATTTGGCATGGATGTTGGACCGAAGGGTTTGTTTCTGTGCTGTATGATTATTGCTCTATGAGAGCTGCCGAATTTGAATTCCATTAATACATCTAAAATATAAAGCTAGTCTCCCAATGATAGTGATTGCGACAATACTTCAATTGGCCTATCTGGTTCACTAATCCCTACCCTGCATGGCCCAGCTTTGACTCCAAACCCAGACAGGATTTTTCTGCATTTGTAGAGGCAAGGAATGATTAGGATTATTCAGTATGGATTTGTGCAAGGGAAATCATGTCTCACAAACCTGATTGAGTTTGTTGAGAAAATAACCATGAAGATTGAGGGCAGAGTAGTGGACATCGTTCACTTGGACTTTAGTAAAGACTTTGGTAAGATTTCAAATGGTAGACTAATTAAAAGAGTTAGATCACTTCGCAGTTAGTTCAAGGATAGTTAGGGATGCTGCACAAATGGTGGCCATGCCAGCAATGTCACAACTCAAAATAATCAGGGGAAAATACAATTACTGCCAAGTCACCTAGATCAACGCTTCCCAAACTGTGGTTTGCAACATTTAGAGAGGTTGGTTGACAAAGTCCTGAGTTAATTAAATCCAGTGCAACAATGGCAGCTGTGGAGCTCCAATGAAGTTCTAATAGTGCTTTTTTTAAACAGGCTCGCGACCTAACTGTCCAATCTTTTTGAGCTGAATCCTGTCCTGAAGAACTAAGTAGATGGTTTTCAATTTAAAAAGCTGATTGATTACACTGCTTTCCCTTAAGTGGTTCTGGCAGGTTTCTCTCAGAACTCACCCTCTCACAAGTCTGGGATCTTGGCAACACCTTAGCATCAAAATGGTGTCACAATGAGAAAACATTTGGAAGCGCTGACCTAGATAGCAATGGGTCAGAAATCACACAATAGCAGGTTATAGTGCAACAGGTTTATTTGAAAACACAAACTTTTGGAGCCTCACTCCTTAAAGAATGTATCCAACAAGTGCATAAACACATTGGAACTGCTAAAGTTGTAAAAGAGGTGTGGCAGAATCTACATTTGGCAAGGCACAAACATGAGTAGCCTGTAGCCAGGACCGGGGACAATGGTAGCACAGCTGTAACTTGCCAGAAGGAAATATTGTATACCACGTGCACTGCCCAGAGCTCAGACGTTGTTGGGACAGCCTTCAGAAGGAAGCTGATGAGCGCTGACAACAAAATGCTTAATGTAGATTCTGCCACTTAACTATTCTCCAAATTGTGAACAGTGTCAGTAGCTGTGAAGGTGATTGCGAATGATAGTGGCTCCAATGTTCATTCCCAGGCCAGGAGTTCAAATGCAGGACATTTCTCAGTTTCACAAAGCTGATTCTGGAAAAAGTGCTTTGGAAGGTTGGATTTTTATTTCAGGGCCATGGATTGCTTGGAAGGTGAACAAGATGACCCTGAAACAAGACTTGAAGTTCTGGTTGCGAATGCAAGCTGGATGCAAGCTCTAATGCTTAATGCAACGATAGGCTATCAGAATGGCTACAGTAAATTTGAAGCATGGCAAAGACTGCAACGAGGGACAGTCTTTGCACAGAACTTGTAGCTCATCCTTTCCAACGTGGAAGTAGCAGAACTAACCAGGATGCATCATCTCTGAGCTGATGTCTCAGCTTCCATTATAACACTATCAAAAGCCACCTAATGTCTGTGTGCTACAATGGAATGTCAGGATAAAGTGCCTCCTACCATTGTGACAGTACTTGGGATTTCTCAGAGAGACACTGACTTAGAGAACTGATGTGAAGGGAACTCAGCAGGGCGACTGATTAACATTTATATGCAACACAGCATGATTGATGTATAATTTTGGTGCAATATGCTTATTTTGTGAGGATACTACTTTTGACACAAAATTCATCAGCACCCAACTGAAAGTCTTTGATAATCATTTCAAATAGCACTGATGAGGGCTTCTGATCTGCTGAATAGATGTTTAGCTTTGTGACATTAAAAGGTCATAATTAGAAACTCCAAATTGGCAGCGTCAGTGTCAAATCAGCGTTGCACGTCTTCACCTAAACACCATCCAGGGAATCAAGAGCCAAGGGGATGTACATGTGCCATGGACACTATTTAGAGGCAAAATGGCACCTTGTAATAGCCATTAACAGGTACTACAGATCTGAATTAATGCCTTGACTCTGCCACAAAAGTATTTTGTGCATTGCTGAGTGAAAACAAAAAGTTGAAGCTGCTGCTTTAGCCCTGAAGTACTGTTCTGTTTGACCGCTACTCAGAACAGAGCTATTTAACTTGTGGTCCCCAAATCTAATAACTGGTGGGTCTGTGTTCTTTGCTCTGTTTCAGTTCTGTCTTGTGGACTGTAATAAATGAAAGCTATAAAAGAACTTGCATTTACAGTGCAGTTTTCAGGACATTTCAAGGCACTTCACAAGTAAGATTGAAACAAAGTGAAAGATCAGGTAATCTTACTACCTTGACAGACATACTGAAATTTTAATAAAAGAACCATTTCTCCTTTCAGTGTTTTTGCTTTATTGTTCTAGTTGCCAAGGTTCCTAAGCTCTGGAATGTTCTCTGCAAACTTCTTGGGCACCACCGCCCCCACTCCTGCTTAAAATTGATCTCTTCAACTAAGATTTTGGTCATGTGATATGTGAGTCACAATTGACTTATACTTGAAAATGCTCCTGTAGGTCAATTTAACAATGCTACATAAATGCAAGTTGTGGTTCTGTGATTGTTGTAGCTCAGTGATGGAGAAATGCAGCCCAGACACCAAAAAGAGCACTCTGCCTTTATTTGGGTAGTGCAGTTCCCTGCATCTAGTTGAGATGTCTACATCCAAATAAATTTTTAAAAAAAAATGCTACAGCATAATTAAGTGGCTTATTATGTCAAATTAATATGTTCTTTACCTTTATAATAATCTTTATCAGTTATATTTTACTTGGATTTTACTTTACAAAGCATTGTCTTACCACAGCATTTTTCCTAAATATGACACCAGATTTACTTTGTTAAAATTTTAATCCATGACCTAGCATTTATTATTAGTTAATTCATCTGTGAACTGCATTATCAACATTATTTACAATCTCAAATTCTGTTCAATTGTGAACACAATGTGTTCATGTAAAGTTAACAACAATTTTCAGTTAATAGTTATCAATGCTGTAGTGATGTTTGATCATATATTCTTGTTATTTTGGAACCTGGATTCTAAAGTAGAGATAATTTTTTTTCATTTCTGAGTTACTTTATCAAGGGTCAGAAACTCTGTTTATTTGGAAAGGAGCCCAACATCCGCAGTTCTTTTGGTTTTTATTTAGCATTTACAAGAAATTATGTGACTTGAGTAAGCTAAATAACCACACAAGCTACCTGGTGGGACAATTAAATTGAGATTTTATGATCACGAGGATGCCAGAAATAGGGTCCATACAGTAGGAAAGGTCCAAAGCAGCAGAGGGTAGTTTAGTTTTAGGCAGCCTTCTGACCATTAAAGCTGGAAGGAAGTCTTAAGCTCTTATAGCAGCCTAAGTAGACAGGGCTGAAGAAGATCTCTGAGCTTTTCTTAGAGTTCAGTGAAGTAAAATTAATGTGTCTCAAGGAGAGGTGGTACAGAAGAAAATCACAGCTAGCGAACATGCAGAAACGTACTAAAAGTAAATGTTATTGTGACCTTGTTAGTTGACCAAGAAACTGAAAAGTAAAGACAGGTGTTATACGTCAGTAGGGGTGACTCTGAAGGATTGCAAGGTGAAGCATTTTGGGAGGTGTAATAAGGGAAGGGTCATACACTATGAATGTTGGCTGCCTAGGGAGTACTGGAGAACAAAGGGATCTTGTTGTCACAAGTCCATAGGTCCCAGAAGATGTCAGAACTGATAGACAGGGTGGAGAACAAGGCACATGGAAACTTGCCTTCATTAACCAGGGATAGAGTACTTCTAAGTCTTGTTACGAATTTATAGACCATTGGTTAGGCCACAAATGGAGTAGTGTATGCAGCTATCATCACCATTCACCACATTATTGTCACTATTTTTGCATGGCACTGGGCGGACCTTGCAGAATCGTAGAATTACTTCTTGGTCAACATGTAGGGCGGTCTAGTGAAAACAGTCTTGGGTTCCCTGCACCATTGTTTTTGATGCAGGCAGTCTGCAAATTTTGTGTTGCCTGTTAATTCAAATGATTGTAGGGTGGAGCAATACAAAACTCAGCGCCCAATGGGTTCAATGTCATGTGAGGTTAGCATGAATCACCATTAGCTTGCACTATTAAAAGCCAACCTGGATCACTTGCTCAAAGATGTTCTAAAGCTGGAATGGAGGCCTTTGTTTTGGAGAGCAGAAGGGATATCAAATGTCCTCAGGGGACCAGAAGCAATGGAATCAGTCAATCATGATTGTGTTAAATATACACAAATGCTACTTTGTGTATATTTAAGGCTGAAATATGTTGATTCTTGATCAGTAGGGGTATCAAGGATAACAGGCAAAATGCAGGAAAGTGGTTATGTGGAATGTCAAGGGGTCGAACGGCCTACTCCTGCTTCCATTTCATATGATTTTATGTTTTGAAGCCAGCAATTTAGCCCAACGCAACTGGGTCTACCATCACTAGTAGTTTTACCTAATGTAGTCTGAAAGAATGCCCGAGACATAGTTCAATAAGGAAACAGATGATGAATATGTTAAGTAAGGGTTAATTGGTTATGAATTGGTTATGGAAACTATGGGAGCTAGTAATCAGTGGGGTGAGAGTTTTATGGAGAGTTGTTAACTGAAATAAAACTCTCATTAAAAATGTAAATTTGAACTGATCAAAAACATTTGTCTTCTTCTGTATAACAGCAAGAATTTCAATGACCTCACAAGTAAGTCAAGTTTACTGAATATACCTTTAAATGCCACACCTCGTGAACTATGCCACACACCCATCACTCACCAATGAATAATCTCCATCAATCATGACTCATATCTTAACATTCATAGTTGCAAATCACCCCCACACACTTGACATTGCTGGAAGTCTCACACCTACATCTCACAACATGTAAATAACACTAGATAATCAGGGGGAGAAAGTAGTGAATTGGCAAAGTCATTGGACTAATAATGAAGAGGTCAAGGCAAATATTCTGTGGACATGGGGTCAAATTCCAACAGAAGAGCTGCCGTATTTGAATTATATTAATACATCTGGAATATAAAGCCAGTTTCCAAATAATAATGATTTTGACAACTATCTCATTTGGCCTATCTGATTCACTAATCATTAACTCGAATGGCATAGATATGTTTCCACACCCAGAATAATGTGGTTGACTCTGACTGTCCTCCAATATGGTCAAGTCTGACACTCAGTTTAAGGACAGTTAGTAATGCCAAACAAATGGTGGCCATTGCCAGCAATGCTCACAACTCAAAGTAGTAAGGAAAATGTACCTTTACTACTACTTCATCCAGACACCTACCTCCCACAAGTGAATTAAAAATTCGTCAAGTACTCTGAGTTATTTGTACATTTCTTATTTCTGCTATTATATGGTTCAGATAAAAAAGCTATACTTACTTCTAACTGTTCCATGGCTGCAATCTTTCTGTCTAGGAATTGTTGTTTCCTTAATGCTTCCATGTGGTATAATGCCATTCTCCGATATCTATAGGCTCAAGTAGATCTGGTCATCAGCAAAGATGATGTGGAATTTTAAGTTTACACTGCTAATTCTTATCCAGTTATTTCAATAATAGTTATTTTCTGTTTTGTAGTATCTCTTAGAAGCTTCTCAGTTTAAACGACTCTCCAGTGTTTGTTTATTAATTCACTGGCTTTTGGGGATTATCATCACTAAATTTTTAAATCAGATAATTGAACTAAGTAGAACTGGAGGTGGCTATTCAGCTGACAGTGTCTCCTTCAAAGAGCATCTCGTCCAGACTCATTTCCCTATCTTATAGCTGTAAACCTACATTCCCTAGCCTGCACATCCGCAGGACACTGAGCAATTTAGCATGGCCAATCCACCAAACTTGTACATCTTTGGAAGAAGGGTCACTGGACCCAAAACATTAACTCTGCTTTGTTTTCACAGATGTTGCCACACCTGCTGAGTTTTGCTGGCAATTTCTGTTTTAGAACATAAAACAATACAGCACATTACAGGCCATTTGGCCCACGATGTGCTGAACTTTTAACCTAATCCTAAGGTCTATCGAACCTCCACCCCTGTATGATACTATCATCCATATGCCTCTCAAATAGCTACTTACATGGCCCTAATGAGGCTGACTCCACTACTCTCTCCACGCCCTAACCACTCTCTGAGTAAAGAACCTACCTGTGATGTCTCCCCTATGTCTACCTCCACTCACTATAAAAATATCCCCTCTCGTAATAGCTACCTCCACCCAAGTAAATTGTCTCTGGCTGTCCACTCTATCTATACCTCTGATCATTTTCAAGTCACCTCTCATCCTTCACCGTTCTAAAGAGAAAAGCCCTAGCTCTTTCAACCTTTCCTCGTAAGACCTTCTCTCCATTCCACGGGCAACATCCTGGTAAATCTCCTCTGCACCTTTTCCAATGCTTCCAACATCTTTCCTGTAGTGAGGCGACCAGAACTGTACTCTAGGTGTGGCCGAACATGCTTTTGTATAACTGGAGCATAACTTCACGGCTCTTGAACTCCATCCCTCTATTAATGAAAGCTACCACAACATACACCTTCTTAACAACTCTATCCGCTTGGATGGTGGCTTTCTGATTTCTAGCATTCATAGTTCTTTGGTCGTTTTTGCTGGCTGTTATAGCTAGCTTGATTATACTTCCTCCACTAGTTCACCCTGGTTCCTTTAAGAACTCTATTTAATTTTCTTAGTTTTTCTGACTCCATTGCATTTGTTCTGCTGATACCAAATTACATCCAATCCTGCTGATATGGCTTCCTTTCTCATCTAACAAGGATTCCCTTTCACTATATGTGAAAGAGGCCCTCTATTAAGTTCATTCCACAATCCCACATTTGTGCTCTCACTCTTCCCTTCCCTGTTAGGGTCAAATTCAGGTTCCTTTATTCAAATTTGCAATAACAACATTCATATTCCATCAGATCATCCCTGGACACACACAATTCTGAAGGGATTGTTTAGTCATGACATCAATCTGCTTTCCTGGGTGCTTATCAATGAGGAAGTGAACACTCAATGCTGTACTTTCATCTCCTCCTACTTTCATCTTCCAATATAGTTTTCTGTCAAACACACCCAAGATGTCTTTCCAATTTAAAATCTTCAAAGGTTGAGAAAAGCTGTATCATAACAAGAACTTTCTGCCAAGGGTTGCTAGGTAGAACTGATAGACCAGCTGCAGTAATTAAACATTTATTCAGATGGAAAAATGACAAGTTTAAATTCCATCCTGAATGACTGCTTAAAATTGCCTGTTCCTCCGGTCAGCTTCCCAAATCCTGGAAAATATGTTTCTCTCCAGAACCAAATGGGTTTCCATTAACCATGGCAAAACCCACTGTGGCAGCAATATAGTCTGGCAAAATCAAAATCACTACATTTCACCTTGCCCCAACCCATCTAAATTGAGGAATAAAATTTCTCTTAACTCTGTTTTCCTATCCTATTTCATGTCTGACCTGCTGTGTATTTCTACCATTTTCTGTTTTTATTACAATAGAAAAGACTGATGTACATCAAAATGTTCAGGCATTAACATGGATAGACATCGAACATAAAAAGAAATTTTATTATTTGAGGGATTTTATTGCACACTTACTTTGGTAAAAAAAGAATTGGTGATAAGTTGACTACCACGAGAGTATTGATTGTTCCAGAGTAAAGAATCCTATCTAAACAATCTTTCCATATGGGGCCTGTTCTTTATAAAACAAGAATTAGGCCACAGCTAAAGTATTTAGAAAATTGTTGCTGTTCTTAATAAGGCAAAGAGATGATAAGACCATAAGATATTACAGCATAATTAGACCTATCAGCCCATTAATTCTGCTCCAGCATTTGTTTATGGCTGGAATGTTTCTCAATTCCATTCATACATATTCTCCCTGTAACCCTTGATTCTCTTACCAACCAGGAACCTATCTATGGCTGCCTTAAATACACTCAATGAGTGGCCTCCACAGCCCTGTGCGGCAATGGGTTTCACAGATTAGCCATGCTCTGGCTGAAGAAATTCCTCCTCACCTCAGTTCACTCTGACGTTGTTCTAGTGTCTTTATGTCACTCCTATGAGTGGAAACATTTTCTCCATATCCATTCATTTGGAAGGAAGTTATGATGAATATTTCTGAAAAAAATTGCTCATCCTCAAGTATTTTGTCCAATTCTGGACACTGTGTTATAAGGTCGTGTTGGAGCTGATGGGCTTCTAAGATTATTGTTTGTCAACTTATTCTCCTAAATTAGAGATAATAAAGAAAGGTAAATGATTCAGAGGTAAATCATATGAAGGTGAAGAAAGGTCAGGAATATAAATAAAGATGAGTATTTCAGAGACGGTTTAAGAAAGAAAATTATGTTTCAGGGATCGGATTTCAGTCACTTGGATGGATGGAGAAATTTTCCTTAGGTGAACAATGTTTGGAGCTTTTCAAAATCACAACGGTCTGGACAGAGTGGACAGTGAAGTTTGAGAACAGGGGAGACAAATTTATGGTGAATGGCAAAAGAACCAAATACCCAGCCCCATCTCCTACCTACTAGCTTCTTCCCACCCCCTTGACCTGTCCATCCTCCCTGGACTGACCTATCCCCTCCCTACCTCCCCACCTACACTCACCTCTACAGGCTCCATCCCCACCCCTTTAACTTGTCTGTCTCCTCTCCACCTATCTTTTCCTCTATCCATCTTATATCTGCCTTCCCCTCTCTCCCTATTTTTTTCAGAACCTTCTCCCCCTCCCCTTTTCTGATGAAGGGTCTAGGCCCGAAACGTCAGCTTTTGTGCTCCTAAGATGCTGCTTGGACTGCTGTGTTCATCCAGTTCCACACTTTGTTATTTTGGAAAGATGGTTTAGTTGGGACTCTTTACTCTGGAACAGAGAAAACTGAAGAAAGGTGAAAGAAATACTTTATTTTTTCATGTGATGTGGGTGTTGCTGTCACTCCAAATTCTCAAGTGGATTGGCAAGCCACTTCAGAGGGCAATTAACAGTCAATCCATATTCCTGTGGTGCTGAAGTCACATGTAGATTAAAATAACTCTAGTTTTTATTACAATCATAGCAATTATTATTTTTGAGCATCTAATTCCAAAATTTCATGGAATGATTTGATTTCGTGGATGATTTGATAAGTTTCACTCAATCTTCAAATTAAACATTTGAATTTTCTAAGTCATGGGACTGTGGAAGGTCTGTAGTTCATTATACTTAAACAAAAGAGCTAACTAGATTTCTGGATACAAATCAAGTTAAAGAATATGGAGAGAATGGAGAAAGGTTTATTTGAAGTAATAAATCAGTAATGATCATAATGATGGGAGAGCATGCTGGAAAGGCAGAATGGCCATTTTTAAACAAAAGATCAACATGAATAGAGCACCCAGTGGACTGAAAGCCAGCAATGGGAGGGAGCAGTAGCAAGTACCTTCAAGACTAAAAACAAAATTAAAGCAAGCGAACACATGGAGCCCACCTGAAACTGGCAGAGACGGTATGTTAGGCTACACCAGGGCAACAAACTAACTGGTTATGACCCATTACCTTCTAGAATCAATCACTCTTCTAACCCACGTGAAGAGATCGTAGCAAATACGTTTGACTCTCCGGACACAGCAATGTTAAATCGTCCAATATTGAGAGTTACGTGTGAAATGATTCATCGGTGACGCCGTGCTTGCCTGATGAACCGCTTTTGTGACATAACGAACCACCTCAGCTAAGAAATGTAAAACAAACAGCAGGCTTCTTTTGGGGAGGCGGGGGGTGTGAAGTTTAACGCCTGCTTCAACCCGACTTTATAACTACATTCAATTCAAAAGCCTTCACAGATCTTTCTGTATTGAAAAATAAATTTTAGAAAATATTTTAAACTTTAAATTATTATATTGAATATATTTCAAAATGCATGTTAATATGAAGAATGAGAACACAATTCCAGGATTTTGCAGAATTCAAATTTCACCGCCGACTGTTGGTGGGGTGGGGGAGATATGTTACTCATTGGGGCTCCAAGCGCTCCCTATCTTTATTCCCACTCTGGCCCCTTACTCCTCCAGGTTTGCACCCTGTCCTTTCGCAGGGACCGACTTCACAGGCAGAACCCGCCCTCAGAGCTGTCGATCAGGACCACCTCCCAATGCGATTGGTCAGTGCGGCGGGTCGCACCGCCCCCTCTACGGGGTCTCCCCGCGGCTCCTGCAGCCGGTGCCGCTCCACCGAACGTGCTGGCGGCGCAGGCCCCGCCCCCTTACCGACCACCCCATTGGCTTGGCGGGTGGATCCCCCACCCCCATTGATGGTCGGTGCTGTCAATCAGACCTTCCTTCTCTGCCCAGCAGGTTGGTGTGTGATTCAGCCGGCGCTCTCCTCGGCGGTGCGGGTACTTTTGTAATTTTTTTTCCACCCAAAATATTCCGGCCCCGCCCCTTCAACCCCAGAAGAAATTATTTCAATTGCGCGGATTGAGAAAGGTGAGGAGGGTTTCAGCCTTCCTGTTCCTGATCGAAGCTCCCGGTTCGGCCTCCCCTACGCTTCTCACTCACACTCTCTCTCCTCCCCGGATTCCTGCGGTGAGCGAGTTGAGCGGCTGGTGGCGGGGCCTGGGGTGGGAGAGAGTGTGGAAGAGAAAAGACAGTGAGGGAAGGGAAGGCCAGGCCGCCGCCATTTTAAACACCAGGCCGCGGCGGCAGCGACACGAGGGTTGGGGGGGTGGGTTGCAGAGTGAGACCCGGTGATTTCCTCCTAGCGCTCTCTTTCTCTCTGACTCCGCTCGCCGACTTAGGGTGGGGGAGAGAGAGGTTGTTGGTCTGGTCGTGGCCTGTAGTGTCGTTGTCGGGGATGGGGGGGGGGGGCAGAAAGGAGGGGGGTGGGGGTAGGTCTGGCCTTTGTTCCCGTCTCGGGTGGCGGGTAAGGGAGTGGGGGGTAAACAGAAAGGGATTGGGACCCTCCTTCAGTCTATCGTCGACGAAGTGGCCTCTGTGTCTTGATCAACCCCCCCACCCGCTCGCACGTGGTTGCCATCCGATATTCCCGCGTCGTTAAAGCCGCCCCCCCCCAAACACCTCGAGGCTTTTACTTGTCCCCTACAGTTCCACGTGTTATGGAGCTCAGCCTTGCCTCTGCCTGCCCTGTGCAATCCGATCATATTTTGTGTCCATCCCACAGGGCGGGAAGGGTGTTCAGGGGCCAGGCATTGTCTGGCTCGAATCCACACCCCCCCCCCCCCCCCCCATTTGAGAACACTCGTGTCTCTTCTCTCCTGTCACGTAAGATTATTTCAAGTGTGCTGGAGTCTTCTCTTAAACGTGCGACTTGTGCGAGCGAATCCTACGCAAATAGTGGATCAATTAGAGGGGGAGAACAATACCGTTCTTTTTGCCATTTAGCTTTTGTTTTCAAGAAAATGCCTCGCCCTTGTTACATGGAGTGGCCAAATTTCTCCGTTTACATTTCCTTGGATTGCAGGTTCAGGCGGAGGGCGCCCTCATTGTAATCCTTTATAAATTAAGTTAATTTTGATTGTGCGTGAAGCGCAAAATTGCAACGTTTGATAGTTGTAATTTGACGCAAGACGTTAGAAATCCACTGTCCCCAATCCCTTTTAGTATTTGTGGGATTGTCCGTGGTGATGTTAGAGACTGAGAAGACCTGTTCCTGTCTGTCAGTAATTAATCTGTGGCGTGAGGAAAACAAAAGAAAATCAGAGTGCTGCAACGGTTTTGAGCTCTGGTCTTTTTATTTTCTGATGGAGCCACATAACTTGCAATTATTTTTCAAAATTGGAACTCCATATTGGAGAGTTATGATGTTTATTACTAATCTGGCTGTATCAGTTTTAACTTTTTTAAAGTGTTTACCCAGGTAAGAATGCTGTAAGCAAAAGGGTAAGGGATGCTCAGGATATGTTGAGCACATCAACCTGACATAGTCAAATGCAGAACAAAACTTGGTTCACTATAAGAACCCAAATAAAACACCAGTATACCATGTTTTACAACCCTTGTGACTTTTGAGTTAAATCTTCTGAATTCTTCCCTCAAAACTTAAATATGTACTTGGATAGTTTTGACTTGATCCATTTGAACTCCCCTTAGTTGAACTGGACAGCTTGCAAAGTCATAATAAGATAGTCCTGTTTACTTTGTTTTTTTTTTCTTGTCTAGCAATTCTCAGTTGACCAAAGAGATGGTGATGGAGAAGCCAAGTCCCCTGCTTGTAGGGCGGGAATTTGTGAGGCAGTATTACACACTGTTGAACCAGGCCCCTGACTATTTACACAGGTAAGATGGCATTTTTTTTCCTGCAGCTGTCTACTTTTTTGTATGATCGAAGGCAAGGCGCAATCTGTGTGACTGGATCAACTAAAGATAGGATTGCTTGGTCATATTGGTTTGGAAGTTATTAGCAAGAGACTTAAAAAGATGTGCAAGTGAATGGCCATTTTCAGACTGCATTCAATGTTTTGTATAAACTGTCTTTACCAACTCCAAAGTGTATCAGTTACTGTAACTAATACTTGTTCATTTGGGCCATAGTTCTTTCATTCTGAAGCTTAAATTTGAATTAATAGTGTATGTTAGTTCTCAGGCACCACCTTGCTGTAGGTTGATAGCTATTGCTTTGCTAATCTGTCAGGTCTGCGCAGAATTAAACTTTATAGAAAGTACTAACTCAAGGTAACAAACCTATGATGTGATATTTTGCAAAGGACTTAAAAGGTGTTAATAGACTTGTCGCTATTACTTTTCATCAGGTTTTTCTAACTGGTAGTGTAATGTATAAGCGTTAGTCCAGTATAATCATTATTGATGCAAATTTTCTGTGTGGTATAGTTGATTACCTGATGTTTTCTTATAAGTAACAACTGAGTCGAATTGCATACTAATTTCAAATTAAAATATTGCATTGTAAAATATTTACTTTTAAACTTGTAAGGAAATGTATGCCTTTTTGATACTGGCTAATCCATCTGTCAGTTGAGCTAGTAATGATACTTTTTTTTATATACTCATTTCAATTGAGTGGTGTTATTTCCATTGCATGTAGAGACACCAAAAACACAATTCTGTAATGAGTTGCTGTAATATGGATTCTGGTACCTCATCGATGGTATAAGTTCTAAAATGTGCTGCCATCTTTCACATGACAAATTACTGGTAGGCAGTGCTACCCATTTTTGACTAGGATTACTGGTGCGCCAAAATACTGATGCTGGTGTTTGTAGTCACACAGATGACTAATCATGGAATCCTAAACAGAAAAGAGTCACTCAATTCCATGTGACTGCCAAAACTTTGAATTGGAGCTATCCAGTCAGTTCACTGATCTTTCCAATAGCCCTGAAATTATTTTTCCTTTTTGGTAAGTTTACTTCTCTTCAGAAAGTTGTTACTCAAATTCCTTCCACCACTCATGCAGAGCTTGAGAATCATCGCTCAAAAGCTAACCGGTCTGTTCATTTCCACTTGGGCTGAGTAAATTTACCCTTTACTATTTCTATTTGAAATTAGCCACATTTGAGTTTTCCTTCATCAGTCCATAATGTTTTGAAAACTTTGCCATTTAGCAAGTTTCATCTTTATGGATATCAGTGCCCATCATTAGACCTAAAATTCTGTTAATCCTCTCATGGATAGTTTTGAGATGTGGGAAGCTTCTGGGATAGTCTTTTTTTTGAGCAGAACTGATGTTCTTCTATCCTACCTGATTTCGTAATTCACCATAAAATTGTAAAATCATAACCCGAAATATTCATACTACTTGTGTATTTATCCATGGGATGTGGGTGCCATTGGCTAGGTCAATGTTTGTTCTTCAACGTAGATGTTTGTTAGAAGGTGGTGCTGAGCTGAGTCCTTGAATTGTTGCAGTTCTTGGAGTGTGGGTGCTCTCAGTATTTTTGACTTAGTATAAGTGGGGTACATTTCTTGCATTAAACAATTCTACAATAATATGCTGCAATTTATAACCTTTCAAAGCAGAAAGATTTATCTGCTTATAGACTTGTGCACTTTGTCTCCAATATGCAATGATAGGGATGTTCCACTAAATCAAACATTTTGTATTATAGGTTTTATGGAAAAAATTCTTCATATGTTCATGGTGGTTTGACTTCAAATGGAGATCCAGCAGAAGCAGTATATGGACAAGCGGTAATGGCCTGTCTTATATATATACAAATGTATAAAGTTGCCGACAAAAGCATCAGATGAGTCCAACTATTTCTGATATTTGCAGCTGCTTGCTGTAATTCTGGATTAAGCCAGAGTGTGCTCAGCATTTGGTTGCTATTCAAGGGGCGGTTTGCGATTTGAGACTTGCTACGTGAAACAAGATTCTTCCCATTGTGGCAGTTTGGATTCAGTGCTATAAATGCCTTGGCAGCCTGTTCAGTCTGATCTGCTTTGAGCTTCTGTTACTGGATTACTTAAGTATGTTCGTGTGTATAGCTGAGAGTTTGATATTTTCGTTACCTGATAATCCTGCTGCTAGTCAGCTTCTTCCAATTGTCTTGCTAGTCCTTATAGCATTTGCACTTCTTCCTGGTTAGCAATAAGGTGGTTTGAGCTAGTTATTCTTACTTCAAGGCTGATTTTAATTTGATAATTGATTTTTGATTTCTTCAAAGTTTCCAGCTTGTTTTTCTTTGGCAGTATTAGGTTAAGTAATAGAATTTTCCTTTTGAGCTTCTTAAGACTGAGTAGGCTGTGCTAATGTCACAGTCAATTCTTCTAAATCCATGCCATGTATATATTTAAAACTCAAGCTCATAAGGGTCCCACGTTGAAATGCAGATTTACTCTGCTTCTGCATCTGTACATGAATAATATGTTGTAAGCACCCGAACTATAAAACACAAAGCGAGAAATGACTTATCCTTGCAGTTTTCTTGCTGTTGGAAAGTATTTTCAGTAAACATTCTGTCAGGGAAAAGCTAGACACAATTACTGGGTCATGTTCACTATCCACATACCTGTATTCACTTAAGTTTGATGGTTGTTGATTTCCAGAATATGAAGAAAGAATGAGAAAGCCATTTGAGCCTATTCTTTGATTTAATAACATCAGAGCCTGACCTAAGATAGGAGACAGAAGTTGATGCTGAAGGATTGCTTGTCAGAATGGAAGCCTGTGGCCAGTGGTGAGCTGCAAGGATTGGTGCTGGGTCCACAGCTTTTTGTCATTTTAAAGAAGTGATTTGGATGTGAACTTAGGTAAGAGTAGTAAGTTTGCAGATGACACCAAAATTGGTGTAATGGACAGTGAAGAAGATTACTCGAGACTACAATGGGACCTTGATCAGATGGGCTGAGGAATGGCGGATGGAGTTTAATCTAGATAAATGCCAGGTGCTACTTTTTTTTCGTAGGGCATTATCAAGGCAGGACTTAAAATGTTAGTGATAGGGTCCCAGGGAGTATTGGTGAACAAAAAGACCTTTGGTGTGCAGGTTTGTAGTTCCCTGAAAGTGGAGTCCCAGGTAAACAAGATAGTGAAGAAGGTGTTTGTTATGCTGGCTGTTAATGGTCAGTGCAGTGGGTATAGGAGTTGCGAGATCATGTTGTGGCTGTACGGGATATTGGTTAGGCCATTTTTGTTTTTTGAAATGCTGCATTCAGTTCTCCTTTCCCTTCTATCGGAAAGATGTTAAACTCAAAATGGTTCAAAAAATATTTATAAGAATGTTGTCAGGATTGGAGGGATTGAGATGTAATGAGAGGCTAAATAAGCTGGGGTTATGTTTCCTGGAGCATTGGGGGCTGAGGGGTGACTTCAGAAGTTTATAAAATCAAGAAGGGCATGAGTGGGGTGAACAGTTAAGTCTTTCACCCTGAGGAGGAAAATCCAAAACTGTATAGGGCAGAGGATTAAGGTGAGAGGGGAAAAGATTTAAAAGGGACCAAAGGAGCAACTTTTTTTATCCAGAAGGTGGTGTGTGTGAGGAATAAGCTGCCAGAGGAAGTGATGGAGGCTGGTACAATTACAACATGTAAAAGGGATTTGGGTGACTGCATGATTAAAAGGGTTTAGAGGGATGTGTGCCAAATGCTGGCAAATGGGTTTCAATTAATTTGGGATGGACTAGTTTGACCGAAGGGTCCATTTCTGTGCTGCACATCTCTTTGACTCTGTAACTTAGCTGAACTCCTAGCACATGAGAAGCAAAATAACGTTTATGTTGTTAATCCAATACACAGTATGAAAATGAAGCAAGTCACTCATCATCTATAGAGAAGAAACAGCCTACGGATGTGGCTGACCTTTGCCCTATATTGTTTTTTAGTCAATTCATATCGTGACAATGTCTTAATGTGTCATTTACAATTTGAAGTACAATGGCTTGAGCAGAAATCTGCAAGATTCTCACTTTCACAAATTAAACATAAATGTCAAAATTGACTTTGACTATACCTATCTGATCTTTGTTTAAAGTAACAACAAAAAAATGTATTTTTAAATTGTGCTTGTAGTTTAAAATATTCGGATCTTCTATTATATGAAAGCTTCAGTTTAGATTTTTTCTTTTTATAGGAAATCCATAAGAAAGTTATGTCTCTTCAGTTCCGTGACTGCCACACAAAGATCAAGCATGTGGATGCTCATGCTACATTGAATGATGGAGTAGTAGTACAGGTCATGGGTGAGCTGTCAAACAACAGACAGCCAATGAGACGCTTCATGCAAACGTTTGTTCTAGCTCCGGAGGTATGAGAACTGGTTCTGTAATGTCTTAAGCCATAGTCCCTCTTTTGAAGTATGAGACTTGTGATTAGAGAGACTGTTTAGACTGTTTCATTTTCTGACTCACTGAAGCTTATTACTTGTGTTTTATTTTATTTCTATAAATGGAAGATAATTAAACATATTGAATATATTGGCAGAAATTGCTGGGCAAGTTTCTCAGGTCTGGCAGCATCTACTGAGAAGAAGCAGAATTAACATTTCACATCCAGTGACCCTTTGTTAGAATTGATTGTAGATATGAAAACGTTGGTATATGTGCTGAAGCTAGGGTTGGGGGAGAACTACAAGTGGAGATGGAGGCAAGAGAAGGAGTAGTTAGGAAGACAAAGGAATGGGTAAAAGTCAGCCTGGAAGAATCAATAGCTGCTAATGGGCAACATTAATGGCTGACAGAGGGTTAGTTGTGGTAGCAGCTCATGTGATGACAAGCTTGGTGTGTGTGGGGAAAGGGGTTAGGACATAGGAGAAAATGCTCAATCTTTGTGCCGCATTCTGAGATGCGCACTCAGTGCCATGCATCGCTACATGCACACTCTTGATCTCTCTTTGGCCTCTCATAACTTCAGTGCCCATCTAGCTCATCTTTAATATGTCCACTGATCAGGTTTTGCTTGTTAATCTCCTCTGGAGGAGAAAATTCCTTCTGTGTTTTGGACAAGGGGTAGCTATTAAACTTTTTAAGCATTCCAAATTTTCCCATGACATGAAAGAGTAAACGCCAAGCATACATTTCAAGTGTCCCCACTTAGTTAACCAGTATTCTAACCGTGCTGCTTTATTATCCCCAACATCATGGGCTCTTATCCTGTGTAGAAACCTTTCTGTGTGACACCATTTCAACTCCTACATTTATAAACCACAATTTCCCTTTTTTAAAACTATGAATAATGCATGCCACTTTCAATTGTGATGCCATTACGTCTTTTACCTTGTCTAGTTACCATATTTTCTTGTCTTACTAATGATATTCTTAGGCTGTGTTCATGTTTCTGATGTGCAGTGAAGTAAATGTTCAGTAGTTTCAGAGTGTGAGGTGGGACAGGGTGGAATCCCAGCTTGACTCTTGATTTCTGTAGTTAGTATGCTGTGACTTGCTATTATGGCTTGTCTATGGAAATTGGCCACTTGGTGAGGTGGTGGTGGGTACCTGTGAGTGCAGTTCCACCAAGGAATTAATCTTTTCAAAATGGGGCATGGCAGAAACAAAAGAAGTTAAACCAACCTAATCTAATTTAATTTTGTTTTTCTCAGGCCCCTCTTCAGTCTTTCCAGTTAAACGATACTGCCCACATATTTAACCTGTGGTGCTAACATTGAGCATACTACAGAGTGAGGTACACAATATAAGGAGGAAGAAAATATTCATTGATATTTACTTTGCCCCATCTTTGTTTCTATCAGGGTTCTGTTGCAAACAAGTTTTATGTCCACAATGATATTTTCCGCTATCAAGATGAAGTCTTTGGGGATTCAGACACCGAGCCTCCAGAAGGTGAGAAAATAGATGTTTGTGATCTCTGAAATTAGCAATGTGCAACAGCCACATTATTTACTCATGAGTTTCATGCCATGTTAAAATTTATTTTAACCTATGGATAACTTGGTTGTCTGCAATATTGTTCAATAGCGTAGTAAGCATAAACATAAAATGTCAATTTATCAAATATTTAGTGAGGAATATTAAATTAATATTTAATGTTATTAACTTGGGAAAGTTTAAGTGTGGGTTGCAGGTATCCACAGACTATTCTTACAAGCTTACTTATGAATTGGTTTTTAATACTAACCATGGGTGTATTTCAAGTATTTTCAATACCTTTTGGTTTCTGTTTTCCTTTGATTTAGTGTATTCATATTTGTTATCACTTGGACTGTGAAGAGCAAATTATCTTGTCTACTATTTGATGATAGGGCTGCAACAAAATTTTCTCTCAGAATTTTCTCCCAGCTCTTGTCTGGCTTGTGATCTCTTGGAGTTTAAAGATTAAATTCTCATCTTGGTTTTTATCTCTTCCCCTTGCCATGTCCCTACGTATGTAACCTTCAACTTCTGTCCATCCTTTGTTCTGCTAATTCTGACTCCTTGTTCTGGAAGTAGTTTCTGAAATGTTGCTTATCAAACTTATTTCTTTATGTAACTAGACTAACTGACCCTGATGTCTAGCCCATATAACTGACAGAAGATTTTATTCATTATTTGAAATTGGTGATGTTTTCAAGATTTCTAAATTGATGCCAATTACTTGTGTTTATGATGAATACTAATCAATTTTATATGCCCTTTCTAAGCCAAAATATATACTAGTTATAAATATTTCAAGCCCTTATCTCTCAAGATTAGTGGGCTATATAGCTTGATAGCATGTAACAGTAAGATTCACTAAAAGCATATGATCATGGACTAATTTAACTGCTTGCAGCTAGAGTTCCAAAAAAAATCAACCCTGGCCATGAGGTTGAATTGGATCAGTGTATATGAAATCTTTTAAAACAAACTGGTGGTAGTGTTCAAGTAAAGGCTGAATTTTCAATTAAGCTTTCAGTGTACAATCTGTCACACTTTTCATGTGATAATATGTTGGACATGAAAAACCACATACACCCTAATTTCCTTCTAAAGGATGTGGACTGTAGTGAAAATACAATCCAAAGGGCACTTCTAAAGGCATGTTGGCCCTTGCTGTCAAGATCCCTATCCTGCTCTAGTACTGAAATGGATCTTGCCCATAAATCCATTACTTATGACAGTAGCCAAGGTGAATGATCTCTCTTCTACATTCCTGACCTGTCTGTGGCTTTTGGCATCATTAATGACACCATTTGAAAATGACTGCTGTTGTCCAAATGGTAAGGCTGGTCTTTCCCAATCCCACTTTTTGATCTATCCAGATGTGGCCCAAATATTGGTTATATTCGTATGCCCCAAGCACCAACCTCGGTGGTTTCTCCTCTTTTGCGACATTGCCTTTTGCTGTCTTCAAATGATCCAGGTGTGACATGAACTACTTGGCATAAATATCTAATTTTTTTTGAAGCAAGATCATCTGAAAATACAAGGATGGAGTTAATGGAGAGTAACTGTCTCCCCGGCAACCGTGCAAAGCTGAACCAGAAGGTTCTCAAACGTAGGCCACGTTTGGCCCCAAGATAAACTGCTGACGAAAGACTCCCCAACCCACTAGTACCAGCACCTCTTCTCCCCTAGACATCTAGAGTACTCCAGTGCACTCTTAGTCTTCCATGTAAACTTGAAAACTTCAAATCCTCTGTGTCCTAATCAATGCTAAATCTTGTTCACCCATCAACCTCTGTTTGCCGAGCTAACTTGTAGTTAAGAAATATCTAATGCTTGTTCTTAAATCCAGACAAGAATTTTAATACTTGCTATCTGATGTACTGCATCCCTAGAAATATTTGTGCTGATTCAGATCTATTCTCTGAATATTTCCACGTTTTCAGTGATCCATATTGGTGACCATGCATTTAGTTCCTCTTCCAAAGAATTTTCTCTCTGAATCTCTATGCAGTCTGTCTCTTAAGACCCACTGAAATTTGCCATTGCCACCAAGCATTTGGTCATCTGTCTTAAAATCTTTGTGGTCTGATGTCAGATTTAGTTTTGTAATGTCCCTATAGGATCTCTTACTGCATTAAAGGCCCTATTATATAAGCGTAGCAATGGCGTTATCACTGGATTAGTAAACCTGAGAACCAGAATAATGCTGTATGGTCATGGGTCCATCCCACTGTATCATAATATGAAATTTGAATGCATTAGACAAAAATCTAGAGTTGAACTGCTGGTCTAATGGTAACCATGTTGATTATCAAAAAACTCACACTGCCTTTAAGAAGGGAAGTGTGTCATCCTCAGTAGGTCTGACTTGCTGACAAGTCCACATTCATAACACTGTCACCTAAAATATTTCTTGCTGTCATCCTCTCTGCCGCCGCTCCACTTCCCAGGCCAACGCATCAAGTTTTAACATTCTTTCTGGATGGCAGGATCACAGAATGTACTCTGGATGGGCAACTTCATTGTCAACCATAGAGTGACTCAGCAGCACCATTGCTGACCATACTGCTCAAGTCCTAATAGGCATGTCTACTAGTCCAGTCCTGCAACAGGCCATGAGCGAACTTGACCTCCTCCTTGCTAATCTATGTAACAGATGCATCTGTTCATGATGGCAGTATCAGTAGGAGTAACCATCAGACAGTTCTTCTGAAGATACCTTCCCTCATGCTGTGCACCTCTATCACTGTACTGGGTGGGATATATTTCCAGCAATTCTAACAACTGAAGACTGGGCATCTGTGAGGTGCTGTGAACCAGCAGTAGGGGCAGAATTGTATTCAGTCATAATTTTTATCTTCGTGGCCTGGATTATCTATTATCATCAAGTGGATGATCAGACTTGGGTACAATCAAAACTGTAAGAGGGCGTCCAGAAGTATTATTTGTAAAAATGAATAGTGTACTTTTTGAAGCTACAGCATAGGGCTGCTTGCATTCTACTCTGCATAAGGAGATTGAGATTTATAGAAGTAAGCAATCTCTTAATGAACAAACTATGCCTCAGCTCTGCAGTCCTGCTTTCAGAATGGTGCTGAACAATGAAGGCAGTTTACTGGAGGTAGCAGCTTCATCCCCAACATATGGGGGAGCCAAGCACAGCGGTGCACAAGATCTTGCGGAAACATTTGGAACAATCATCAGCCAGAAATTCCAATTGGATAGTCAATCTTGGCATCGAGCCTCCCAGATCACAAGCAACGCTTATTGAGCCATTTTGATTTGTTCTAAGTGATATCAAGAGTCTATGAAGGCGCAGGTTATTGTGAGGTTAGGAATACAGATGCAAAATGACTGGTGGTCAAAACTGGCAGAACAAACACAGCAGAATGCAGACACTGGCAACACCAGAGCTTTTTGACTGTCTGCGCACGATGTATGGACCGACCCGCCAACTTCAGGCCCTTTTGCACTCTGCTGAAGGTGCCGGTTTGCTTACTGACAAAGAAGCCATCATGGAGCGATGGACAGAACACTACGAGAACCTCTTCGCGAACAATTGCCAAGTACAAACAGCGTCCATCGATAGAATCCCGCAGCAGGACATTAGATCCGAACTCGACCGTCCACCAATACTGGATGAGGTTCAATCCGCCATCTCTAAGCTGAAACTCCACAAAGCCCCCGGTATCGACGGAATCCCTGCAGAAGTATACAAATTAGGAGGAACTTCGCTCCTGAACGAACTCACCAACCTATTTGCACTCTGTTGGGGATGGTGAGGTGCCAGCTGATCTATGTGACTCTGTGATAGTCTCCCTGTATAAGAACAAGGGTGAGAAATCGGACTGTTCGAAGTACAGAGGTGTCACTGCTGTCTACGGCTGGGAAGATTCTCTCCAGAATCCTCTTGGACAGACTGATTCCCACCATTGCGCAGGACAACCTGACAGAACAGAGGCACATGCGACATGATCTTTGCACTACGCCAACTTCAGGAGAAATGCCGTGAGCAGAATGTTGGACTGTACGCGGCATTCATTGACCTCACCAAAGCCTTCGATACAGTCAGCCGCGACGGTCTATGGAAAATCCTGGGGCAGCTCGGATGCCCTCCTAAGTTCTTAACCATCCTACAACAACCTCGTGAAGGTCAGAGCGGCAAGGTGAAATACAACGGTGACCTATCGCACCCGTTCCCCATCAGCAACAGCGTGAAGCAGGGCTGCGTCTTGGCACCAACGCTCTTCGCCATCTTCTTCAACATGATGCTGCAGGAAGCGAAGGAGGGCTTCACGAACAGCATCTGCATTCACTTCCAGATGGCAATATCTTCAATCTGCGCCGCTTCCTTGCACGCACGAAGACAACACAGGAACCCATCATGGAGCTGCTGTATGCGGACGAGTGCGCCGTACTCTCTCTCACAGAAGATGCGCTACAGACTGCAGTGACGTGCTTCTCCGAAGCCCGAAAGCCTTTGCAGCTAACGATCAGTCTGAAGAAGACGGAGATCCTGTACCAGAAGCCACCATGCAGCGCATACCACCCACCTCGAATCTCGATCGATGGCCACCCCCTCAACACAGTCGAACGTTTCACGTACCTGGGAAGCATAATCTCCAACGATGCTATGGTCACAGGAGACGTCGACAGTCGCCTTGCGAAAGCAAGTAGCACCTTCGGGCGACTACGGAAGCGTGTATGGGGAAACCACTTGATAAGCATGTCGATGAAAATCCAGGTTTACAAGGCTGCGGTCGTCATCACACTGCTCTACGGCTCCGAGGCCTGCATTCTGTATCGGAAATGGATGCGGCTGCTGGAACGATTCCACCAACGTTGCCTGTGCTGTATATTGGGCATCACCTGGCAGGACCGCGCATCTAACAACGAAGTGCTGGAAAGGGCCCGGCTCCCCAGCATTGAAGCGACCCTTCTGAAACAACTTCGATGGTTGGGTCATGTATCGCGGATGGACAACACCAGAATACCCAAGACAGTGTTCTTCGGGAGTTCTGCAACGGCAAAAGAAACCGCGGTGTCGCACGCAAGCGCTATGAGGACCAACTGAAGCAACAGCTATCTCAGGCCGGCATCGCCTCAACGGAATGGCAAAAGCTGGCCTCTGACAGGGACGCATGGCGGAAGTAAACTGCGACAGAGCAGTTTGAATGTTTGAGGAGAGCAGCTGCACAGGACAGACAGAAACACAGGAAGGAGCCCTCATCTCAAGCCCCGCTGTCCAGAGCATTCCCCTACCCGCACTGTCCCAGGATCTGCAGGTCCAGAATAGGACTCTACAGCCACCAACGATTGTGCCAATGAAATCACTGACGAATCTCTTCCCAACTGATCTTCGCAAGCGAAGAATCTGCCTGATGAATACAGAACATTTCGGCAATAGTACGGAGGATTATTGTGCTCCAGAACTAGCCAGGCTATTCAATATGGTTATAACACTGGCATCCATCTAGAAATGTGGCAGATTGCCCAATTATAACCCGTCTTCTGAACTGTTTCCACTGAGTTTATACCATTTCTTAAATAAGCTGATCAACACTGTCACTAAGAATATCACCACTCCCCTGCATAGCCATGACCTTTGATCTCCCTACTTTGTATTCAGTTCCCCTCGGAATAAAAGTTAACATTTTTCAGTGTTTTAGGTAAGTGTTGTACCCACGTTGACTTACTAGGGCACCTGACTTTCTCTGCATCTCTGAGCCTTGCAATCTACCACCATTTAGACAAGGTGTTTTTTTTTGCTTTTCTTGTCAAAATAGTTGATTTTACACTTTTCCCCCATTGTACTTCCACTTGCCAGATCTCTCATGACTCACTTAACCAATCGTTTTAGCTTGTTTATGTCCTGTTCGTAACTTGCCTTGCTACCTATCTTTGTGTCATGAGCAAATCAAAATCTTGGCACACCACATTTTGATACCTTGTCAGTCAGAAAGTGAACTGTTTATCTTCTGTTGTGTCTGTTAGCTATTGCATTTTACATCCGTGCCAAATGTTACTCACTGTGCGGTTTTATTTTCCCCAATAACTTGAGATACCTGAGTGCAGTACAGTGCATCCACTGGTTTCCCCTTATGCACAGAATGTTGCCACCACGAACAACTCCAATGAATTGGTCAAATATGATTTCCCATCTATAGAACTCTGCCTGATGGCCTTGAATTTTTTTGAGTGCTATGCTATAATGCTATTTATAACTTCTAACATCTTCTCCACGACAGATGTAAAGCAAATTGGCCTATAGTTTCCTGCTTTTTCTGTCACAGTGAAGTCTGTCAGGTGCTGGGGACTTGTTGTTGTCTGACCTTAATAGTTTACTTGGTACCTGGTGATTGTAATTTTCATGACTTCCTCCCATTTACAGCTGGTTCTGTGACATTACTACTGCTAGTGTAGACTAATGCAAATATTTGTTCAATTCAACTGCAGCTCCTTTTATTTTCCATTAATTTCACAGTACATTGTATGACAGTGGTCAATTGGCTAAAATTTTTTTTGACGCACCTAAAATTCTTATCATTGTTTTTAACTTGCAGACTAGCTTTCGTATTTAATTTTCCCTCCATAATAATTTTCTGGTTGTTCTTTGTCTTTATTTTCTTTCTATTCCTTCACCTTTCACCTATTTCTGTGTAATTAAATGCTTTTACATTTGATATTTAACATTTTCACTTGACCACGGGGCCTTCCCTTGGAATATTTACAGTTTGTAATGTCTTCATTCTTTGTACAGGGGTTCTAAATGTATGAACTCTATCTCGGATCAAAATGCAGTTTTAAGAACCTGATGTACGAGTGTTCCCTATACTTGCGTGCAGCTCCTTTTATATTGTCCTGTATTGAGTTCCGACTTGCTTACATGTAAACTTCCAAGCAGACTCCAGAAAGTAATGTGTTGGCAACCTGGGAACTGCCTGCATTTTGAAATTTCCTCTTAAGTGTCCTGTTGTTGCACCATCTTTTTCCCCCTTTTTCCCCCCCACTTCACTTCTGTTAGTTCTGCATTCATGCTGTCATAATTGCCCTCAATTAAATTTAAAGAGCTGGTCTTGAATACAGTCTTCTCCCCGTCAGACTAATTGATTGTAAAATTCAGCCCTGTTGTCATCACTGCTACCTACAGATACTGTCACAAAGGTCAATTAATCCTATGTTATCTAATTTTAGCCACTACCACGTCCAGTATAGCCTATTATCTGGCTGACCCCAGAACATGCCCTATTAAGATACTGCCTGAAAAAAAATTCTAAGCACTCCTTATATAGGCTGCTTTTGCCCATATGATTTTTCAGCGTATATTTGGGGGAAAGAAAACACCAGAATTATCACTGTACCTTTCCGAGAAATTCTCATTGTTTACACACGCACGACTTGCCTTGATCATTTCTCATCTCTACCCAAGTTGCTACTACGTCCTGTTTTCATGAAGTTAGTTAATCCCTCTACTATGCTCATACTGTAATTACGTAAAGATCTCACCATTTCAATTAACCTTGGTATCACACTAGTACCAGACAGTGACTATCTCAGAATCAAGCTATCATCCAGATATATTCAGTGGTATTACTATTGCTGAATCCTGAAATATTATCATTCTGGGAATTACTGTTGGCTGGAAACTGTGCCATTTAGAGCAGGTCAGAGTCTGGGATTTCTGCGTTGAGTAACTCGACCTAACCCCTAGACCTGCCACTGCAGCTTAGAACTATCCAGGAAAATTTCCTCTTAATGTTTACTACCTCTGTCACTGCTGCGTAATGGTAGCTGTCTATAGATGTTAAATGCACTGTAGTAACTAAAGGCTTTTTAGACAGCACCTTCCAAACCTGCAACCTCCACCACCCAGCAGAACAAGAGCAGCAGATGCACGAGAATACTACCACCTTCAAATTCCCCTCCAAGCGATATGAAATGTTGACTTGGAACAATATTACTGTTCCTTTTAGTGTTGCTCCGTCAAGATCTTAGAACACACTCCCTAACAGCGTTGTGGGTTTCCTACACCAAATGGACCACAGCACTTCAAAAGATTAGTTGGCCACCGTCGTGCTGAGGGCAGTTAGGCAAAGGCAACAAATGCCGTCCTAGCCAATAATATTTGTACCTGCCCACAAGGGAATAAAATCTGTATGAATGCAGGTGGTGGTTGTTTATTGAATGTAGTTCAGAAAGGCATATATGGGCATTATACAAACATTTGGTGTTATGTTGCCTCTTTGGGCAATAGTATAAGCTTATGAAAGTGAGTTGATTATTGTTTGATTTATTGTAGAGTCCGAGGAAGAAGTAGAGGAACCTGAAGAGCGTCAGCCATCACCAGAAGCTGTGCAAGATGATAGTGGAGTTTACTATGACCCAGCTGTGAGGTAATATCCTTTGTTTCTGGTTGATATTTTTCATTTTAATATCTAGAAACTCACATTTAGTGGGTTTTTTTCCGTAGAAATGTTTTATGCTATATGCTTGAGTTTCCTGATAAGACTTTTTCTGACTTTGCATTGTTCTCCCCTTGTGAGGAACCATTCTCTATCTGCCTTTCAGTATTTCAAAACCATCACCAATTTAAGACCCCTATTAGATCATACCTCAGCTTTGTTTTCATATGAGAATAGAGTCATCCAGCATAGTGACACACTCTTCAGTTAAACACATGCATGCTGACCAATTTTCTCAAACCAAACCAGTCCCGTTTGGCCTGTGCTCCTCGAATCGTTGCCTATTCATGTACCTCTCCAAGTGTCTTTTAAAAATGTTGTAAGTGAACTTGCATCTACCACTTCCTCTGACAGTTCATTCCACGTATGGAGCATTCTTTTTATGGAAAAGTTGCTCCTCAGGTCCCTTTATGAATCTTTCTCTCTAAGATTATGCCCTGTACCTTTGAAATCCCCAATCCTAGGGAAAAGATTCATCTCATCTGTGCCCCTGATGATTTTAACAATCTCTATGCAGTCACCCCTCAACCTTGTACTCTCCAGTGGAAAATACTTAGCTTAACCAGTCTCTCCATGTAACTCGAATCTTCCAGTCCCAGTGACATTCTTGTAAATCTTTCCTGCATCCTCTCCAATTATTTTTCTGCTATTTCTTTATTGTTGCCTGTGGTATTATCCAGTCATCCCTTAACATAGCTATTACCCTTTAACCTTCCATTTATTGATTTTGTCTGTAATTGTCTGTAAAAGGTTTTTTTGATGATATATTTCATAGTTCCTCTTTGCCTTCCTGTTTAATAGCTACTAGATAGTTATTAGTTACAAGAGTGAATAATAGCATGTAGTTCGAACAATAGTACACCATAGGAATTGGTGTCTGAGTAGATGGATTGAACCATGGTTGCTCTTAAAATTTAAATAATACAAATGAATCGCTTTTAGAACTCTAGCTGTTGGGACCATTTACTTGAAATTAATTTTGATGGATACAAACAGTACTTTGCAGTGTAGTTGATAATGAAACCACTTTCGCTTGGTTAGACAATAATAGGGTTAGTCTAGATTTTACATGTTTTCGGCAGTAGTGATAGTGCTGAAGTGATATGCTGTTGGTGTATCTAGGTTCTTAGTCTCTAATCTTTTTCACTCGGTACTTTTTTTATTCAGTTGTGGGATGTGGGTGCCAATAGCTAAGCCAGCATTTATAGCCTGTCCTTAGTTGCCCTTGAGAAGGTGGTCTTGAACCCCCTGCCGTACATGTGCTGTAGGTATACCCACAATGCCATTAGGGAGGACATTCAGGATTTTGACTGGGCAACACTGGGGGATTGGTGATATATTTCCGAGTCACAGTAGTGAGTGACTTGGTCTGGAACTTGCGTGTGGTGGTATTCTGTACGTATGGTGTCTTTTGTATTTCTTGATTACGGTAGCTGTGGGTTTGAAATGTGCTATCTGGGGTGTCATGGTGAATTTTTACAAGCTGCAGTGTAGATAGTACGTGCTACTATGACAGTGTTGGTGGAGGAAGTGGGAAGGCTGAAGTATTCCATTGTACTCCGGCCGCGTGCATTACAGGTGGTGGACAGAGTTTAAGCAGTAAGTTGAGTCACTCGCTGCAGGATTCCTAGTCTCTGACCTCTTGTAGGAACAGTATGTGTGTTGGTCCAGTTCACTTTTTTACATTTGTGCTTCCAAGGTATAGAAGTCTTATAGCCAAGTGTTGGAAATTGGGTTAAGCTAATTAGATGTTTTTTGACTGTAGACTTGATGGGCCAAAGGGTCTCTTTCTCAGCTGTAGCCCTTTATGACTCTATATGGTTCTGTTTTATCCAGAACAGATTTCTTGTCATCTCACTGAAGCTAGCCTTTTTCAATCTTGATGGCCTGTGTTTAACTTCCTTGAGCTTCTTCATCACTATTGAAAACCTTTATCGTTGTTGACTGAATGCTCCCTAGAGTACACTCGATCCACCTGGACTAGATAACCTAGTTATAGCAACATGCTACAGAAGTGTCTATGTTCTATGTCAGAAATTCCTTCCCCTTCCTTTCATTCGATTTCTTCATTATTTCAATCACTCTTTAGGTAATTTAGGTCCCCACAGTCACTACTGGATAGGTTTTGCACATCTATGATTTCCCTGAAGAAGTGTTCATTAATCTCTCACTATTTTGAGGCCTGTGCAGTTTTACAAATGTGACTGAGAAAGGCATAACTCTGTTCTTAGTCCTGTTTATTTCCCGTAGCATGTTCATTATCGAAAGGCATTAGGATGACTTTAGGGAAGACAGACATGCCTTTTTCATCATGGAACTGTGTGTCCACCAGGCACTTTTTGATTGATGGTAGCAAATTAATGATGCTGATGCTTGGATTGCTGACCAATAAGTTAATTGATTTATTTAATCTGGATACACTACCTCTTCTTTCACCATCCAATTGCAGTAATGGATTAGAGGAACCTTTAGAAGAACACATTGTTGCATCAGAGCCAGAACCAGAGCCACCTGTGGAGGAGGTAAAGCCTGAGCCTGTGTTGGAGGAGGAAGTTGCTGAGGATCCTGTTGTAAAATCTCCATCCCCACCACCTGCGGATCCAGCACCTGTTGTAGCTGAAGATTCCAGGGTATGAATATTTATCTTTGATTTGCTGTAGGTATTGTGATCTTAATTTTAAATATTCATGTGTGGATGAGTGTGTCACTGGCTAGGCTGGCATTTATTGCCATTCTGTTAAGTACCCTGCAGAAGGTGGTGGTGAGTTTCTTTTTTTTTTAACCGTTGCAGTTATTGGGATGTAGGTTCATCCAGAGTGCTGTTAAGAAGGCAGTTTTGAGTATTTTTCCCCAGCAACTGTAGAAGGTATAGCAGTAAAGTTATGTTTCATGGTGTGTGCTTTGGAGGGGATCTTGTAGGCTTTGTTCCCCAGAATCTGCTGCCCTTGATATCTGCCACACAGAAGGACATGGATTTGGAAGCTGCAATTGAAGGAGCATTGTGGGTTTTTTCTGGTACACTTGTGGATGGTGTAGTTTGCTGCAGTCAGTGGTAAAGGGAGTGCATATTGATGGTGGTTGAGGTGCCTGCCAAGCAGGTTGTGTGTGTGTTGTCTTTCCTGGTCAAGCTTATTGATTGTTGTTGGAGTTACATTTATCCAGGCAAAAATAGACTGTTCCATTGCATTCCAGTTTGGGTCCACTGAATGGGAGCCAGGAGATGTGTTTCTTGCTGCAGAATTCCCATCTTCTGACCTGCTGTTTTAGGCATGGATTTATGTCGCTGAACCAATTCTGGTCAGTGGTAACCTTCACAGGATATTGATGTTGGGAGATCACACATTGTTAATGCCATTGACTCTCAAAGGGAGATGGTGAGATTCTGATGGAGTTGATCAGTACCTGCCACTTGTATGGCATGAATGTTAGTTTGCCCCCATTCAGCACAAGCTCCATGCTGCCTGCATCTTACAGCTGATAGCCAAGGCTGCTTCAGTACCTGAGGAGTCATGAATGGTACTTAAAATTGTGCAATTGCCAGCAAACATCACCACGCCTGACCTGTGAACAGAGGGTTGTTGATGAAGCAGCTGAAAAGTTGTGCTGTGGACATTACCCAGTTGCACTTGGACAGTTTTGACCTGAAACTGAGATCTTCAAAAATAAACATTTTTCTTTTTGTGTTGGTATGTCTTGAAGCAGCAGAGGAGTTTTCCCCTGCATTTCATTGACTCTGGTTCAGCAGGAGTACCTAGATGTAAGTGAAGACACTCTCTTGCCTCTGGAGTTTGATTCTTTTGTGTTTAGACCAAACTGTAATGAGTTAGAAGCCAAAGTACAGCCCACACTGATTACTAGCGAGTAGGTTGTTGCTGAATGTGTCACTAGGTAGAACTGTAGTTGACCCCATTATCACTTTGACTGAGAACAGGTCTGACGTAGCAGTGATTAGCCAAGTTGTATCTGCCATCTGTAAATATCAGACACAACAGAACTGTTTTCCACATTGATGGAACAGCTTAGCAAGGCGTGACAAGTTCTGGAGCACATGTATTCAGAACTATTGCAGGATTGTTGTGAGTTACTTTGTCATAAATAGTAATTCATCAGGCAAATAGATCCAGTTGGTGATTTAATTGGGTCATTGCACATTTGTGAAGGCTTTTGATATAGTCGGGCTCTATTATTGCAAGTCTTCCCTGTTAAGTTGTGATAACATGGAGTAAACTAAATTGGTTGAAAACAGAGATAGTAAGAACTGCAGATGCTGGAAAATCAGAGCTAACAAGGTGTAGAGCTGGATGAACACAGCAGGCCAAGCAGCAGCATAGGAGCAGGATGAGGCATTCCACTCCTGTACATCTCGGATGTCCTCGTTTTTCAAGGACTGCAACTAGCCAGCCCACCTTCAGTGGTTGAAAACACCCTTGACTGTGTCTCCCGCATTTCCCGCAACTCATCCCTCACATCTCCTACCTGCAATAAAAACCAAAACAGAATCCCCTCGTCCTCACGCAACCTCCAGATCCAATGCATCATCCTCCGCTTTCGCCATCTGCAATCCGACTCCACCACCAAAAATATTTTTCCCTCCCCACCCATATCTGCCTTCCGGAGGGACCACTCTCTCCATGACTCGCGACCACTCTCTCCATGACTCGCTTGCCTGCTCTGCACTCCCCTCCAGCCTACCACACCTGGCACTTTTCCTTGCAACTGCAGGAAGTGCTACACCTGCCCCTACACCTACCCCCTCACCCCCTCACCCCCCCGCCCGCGCCCCCCCCCCCCCCCAAATCCCAGGCTCCAAGAAGACTTTCCACATAATCAGATGTTCACTTGCAGTATACCACATTAGGATGTGCATCTGCTGTTTCTGTTGTGGCCTCCTCTACGTTGGGGAAACCAAGCGGAGGCTTGGGGACTGCTTTGCAGAACACCTATGCTGGGTTTGCACTAAACAACTGCACATCCCAGTCGCAAACCACTTCAACTCACCCTCCCTCATTCCTCAGATGACATGTCCATCCTGGGCCTCCTGCAGTGCCATAACAATGCTACCCAAAGGTTGAAGGAACTACAACTCATTGCGCTTGGGACTGCTGCAGCCCAATTGTATCAGTGTGGACTTCACCAAGCTTCAAAATCCAACCCCCTCCCCCTACTGCATTCCAAAACCCACCCAGCTTCTGCCTCCCTAACCTGTCCTTCCTCCCATCTATCCCCTCCCCAATCTCCTACCTACAATCCTCCTCCCGCCCCCTTGACGTGTCCGTCCTCCCTGGACTGACCTGTCTCCTCCCTACCTCCCCACCTGGACTCACCTTTTATTGGCTCCATTCCCACCTCTTTGACCGGTCAATCTCCTCTCCACCTATTTTCTCCTCTATCCATCTTCTATCTGCCTGCCTCCCCCCACCCCCCCTCCCAATTTATTTCAGAACCCCCTTCCTCTCCCCAATTTCTGAAGAAAGGCCTAGGCCTGAAACATCAGCCGTCCTGCTCCTATGATGCTGCTTGGCCTGCTGCGTTCATCCAGCTCTGCATCTTGTTATGTGTGGTTGAAAACACAAATCTGTTAATGCTGGGGACCTCAAGAAGAGGTTAAGGTGGATCATCCACTTGTCACCTTTAGTTAAAGACAGATGCAAATACTTCAACCAGGCCTTGTGCACTGGTGTGTTGACTTTCCCCATCACTGAGAGAAGGGCTATCTGTGGAGCTGTCTCCTCCTCCTAGTTTAATTATCCACCACTATTTGTGACTGGATGTTGGAGTTTAGATCTGACAGTTGAGATTCCATAGCTCTTTGACCTGCTTTTGCTATTTGTCATGTCAGTGGTTCTGTGCTGTAATTTCACTAGATTGACACCTTTTTAGGTATGCCTGGTGCTGCTTTTGGTGTCCTGTCAACTCTGTTCATTGAACCTCTTTTGGAACAGTGGTTGCCCCCATCCTTGATTGTGAATTTATTGATCATACATGGCGTCTAGTTATAACCAATTGATAACTTGCTCACTTGCATGGAGCTATAACCAGTACAAAGTACTGAACAGTTAATTTTTGGGCTGCTTCAGTTTGTGAAGATCCTGAGTAATGTATGTTATTTACCTGTGCATTTTTGGCATTTATTGCAAACTGCTAATTGGTTCTTAGTTTCTAACGATCTTCACTGATTTTTCTCTCCAGACGTTCTCCTGGGCTTCAGTAACCAGCAAGAACCTTCCCCCTAGTGGCGTTGTCCCTACCACTGGAATTCCACCTCATGTTGTCAAAGCACCAACGCCACAGGTAATGCATTAAATTATTAATGTTGGAGCTGCGGTTCAATTTCATTCTCCCATTACTTTTCCCAATGACTGCAAGAGGTGCAGCTCACTTGATGTCAGATGCTGTTTTCTTCTTTGCCAAAACAGCTACTGATCATCTCTATGTCCAGCCCCACCATCTGTTAACACGTGCTTGCTGACTAGTGATCAAGGACCCTGGGATGTATTTTCCTCCTTGTTAAATGCTCAGCCACTGGAGTTGATTGTGTACCTCCAGCTAATGGCTACCACTCCTGACTAATGAACCAGTACCTGTTCCTCCATGTCGAGCACCATTTGGACGAAGCACTGACCTTGGAAAGGCCACTGAATCAATTCTCAGTGGAAAAATTCAATGCCTGTCACCAAGAATGGCTGAGCAGGATCACTACTGATCGAGCTGGTTGAATCCTTAAGGGTGTCGTTATTTGATGCTGAGGCTACCTCCATCTTGTTCTTTGGCATTGACACTGTGCAAAATAAGACTGACTTCAAACGGATTGAGCAAGCCAAAATTGGGTATCCATTGACATATGGGCTATCAGAATTTGATTAAACCACAGGCTGTAACCTCCCAGCATGGCCTACTGTGCACTCTGCTGTTAACATCAGACTGGGAGCTCATCCCCTGGTACAATGAACAGTGCAAGAGAGTGTGCCAGAAGCAGCAGCACGCATACCTAAAAATGAAATGTTAACCCGGTGAAACTGCATTTTCAAGGCTTGTCCATTGCTGCCTGTTCTCAAGGTGCTGAGCTGCAGAGGTGTCCATCTTGAACCAATTTGATTCACTCCGCATGACAGCAAGAAATGATTGCACACACTGGATACTTTATACGTTAGGCTGTGACAACATGAAATAGTAATATGATCTGTGCTCCAGAACTAGCAGCATTCTAATCAAGCTATTAAAGTACAGCTGCAGCACTGGCATTTACCTAACAATGTGGACGTTTGCCCAGCTGCATCAAGTGCACAAAAAGCAGGGCGAACCAACTCTGCCAATTGCAGTCATTTTAGTCTACTCTCGATCATCAACCAAATAATGGCAGAGGACATTGTTAGAGCTATCAAGTTGTACTTGCAAAGGAGAATTCACTGCTCACTGGCGCTTGGTTTGGGTTCTGTTGTGGACCCACTGCTCATTATGGCCTTGGTCCAGCCGTGGACAGAAAGCTGAACTCAACGCGATGCAAGAGTGACTACCTTCATGTCAAGGCAACATTTGACTGCATAAGGCATCAAGGAGCCTGAGCAAAACTGAAGTCAATGAGAGTCTTGATTTGGAGTCATACCTAGTGCAGAAGGAGTTGGTTATGGTTTTTCATGGTCATTGTAGGGGTTCTTCAGGGTAGGGTCATAGGTAGAGCTGTCAGTAGCTGCTTCATGGGTAATCTTCAGTCCATAAGATCAAAAGTTGGGATGTTCGCTCATTGCTGAACATTGCACACCACATGTGACTCTTCAGGTACTGGTACAGCCTGTGCCCGTGTGCAGCAAGACCTGGACTGTACCCAGACTTGGGATGACATCCAGGTGCCAGGCGGTTAACCACATCTATCAAGAGAATCGCACCATCACCTTTTGGCATTTAAATGGATGACCATCACTGGATCTTCCAAGTATCAACATCCTGCAAAGGTTACCATTGACCAGAAACTGAGCTGGATCAGCCAGTTCATATGAAAAATGCGACTACAAGAATAAAGCAGATTCTTTGAATACGTAGCCTCCAGTCTCCACTACCATTTCACCCTTTAGGGATAGGAACCATTGAGACATTTTGGTATTTAAATGAGCATTTAAAACACTGTAGCTTGCAAAATATGGGCCAGGTGCTGGAATCCCAGTTATTATGGTGCAGAAGGAAGCTGTTAGGCCCATCATGTCTCTCATCTCCTGTGATAGGGAACTAGGTGGGCATGAAATCAGAATAGAATAAATAGATGCTTGATGATTGGCATAGACATGTTTCAGAAAATGGCCTTCTTCTGCACTGTTTAAAAAATCTCGACAAAATCATGGGGTAGAAGGGTATGAGTAGTCGAAATTTCTCCCAATGTAGAAACGTCGATTACTAAATAACATAGGTTTAACATTAACATTAGGGGTAAACTAAAAGAATGAGTTTTTTAAACCAAGGTTAATGGATGTTTGAAATGTGCTGCCATCAGGAGGTGGGGAGACAGATAGGATAGTAACGTTTAAGAGGTATCTTGACCGATATATGAATAGGCAGGGAATAGAGGGATACCTGACTGCATAGAAGTAAAACGTTTTTAGCTTAGAAAGCCATCATGTCTTGGTGGGCCAAAGAACCTGGTCCTAGTGCTGTACTGTTCTTTGTTTCACACCCTGTTGCTAATATTGTATTGCATTGGTTTCAAATACTGAATCCTCAATATGTAACCTTGCATTTGCAGCATTTTTGCGAATTTTATTGCTTGGATTTTTCTTGAAATCTGAGCAGAGTTCTTTTTGCTTATTTATAGCCCCGACCAGAGACTAAACCAGAAATACAGATTCCACCACCAAGGCCTCGTGATCAGCGCATTAGGGAACGGCAGGGTGTGCCACCTCGGGGCCCCAGACCAGGTAAAGTGCTGTTATGCAAGAAATTATGATGGCAGTACCATTTTTAGCAGTAGTTGGATATCTGCCACATACTGTAAAAGCTTACAACTGTATGACAGGTAGTTAGAAAATATGAGATGACACGGTGCATACATGAGCATACCAGCTTGAGCTTCTTGCGTGGATGTAAATTTGCAGGAGTATTTGTAGAAGAGTTACACACATACCAGTTCTCATGTTCAATTTCATAGTGCTAGGTGGATTGACGAAGAACTGATTCAGCAACTAGAGGCATGGATGTTGGTATGAGATGCTATGGACTGTCAATAGCATCAGAATTATGTACTGCCACAATCTATCAATTTAGGGTTAAGACTGAACAATAGAAGATTTATTTCACACAAAATGATTATGCTAAATTTCATTTCACTGTAAATTTTGTTCTTAAGATGAAATTGAAACACTGACCTTTTGTTACCAGATCTTTTGGACAGGTTGTTTATGCTCAAATTTTGTTTTATTGTACTAAACTGCAGATTCAGAATTGTTGTTTTTGGAACTGTACGTCCTTTTATCCTGGCTGTGAAACATTAAAAATTTTCTTTAAGTTGAGGCATATGATGTCTTATTAGTGGTTTGGTAATGGAAACAGAGCTTTGAGGAGGTGACCTTTCAAGTAAACTCAGAATACAACAGTTAAGCTAGGTTGGCATCTGGAGAGATTTACCTGTACTGTGCATTTTGAGTGACTGGTGCCATCTTAATGATTTAGCTGTGAATGATTTCATGTTAATTTTCATGAACGCTGTAAACATTTGATCTTGGCCTGAAGGCACATGAACTGCAGTTTTATCTGTTAGTAGCATGAACATTCACATTCTGAGCAGCCACGTCATGACTAAGCGTTCCTCTCTTATCACCATCCAGTCAGTTAGCAAATTTTGCTTCCGTGAGGGAATAGTAGAGGAATGTGTTGGGTGTAGTACCAGGTGTTTGACAGGTGTGTATGACTTAAGTTGCTAAAAAGAAAAAGCACCAGGCTGTAGACAGGTAAGTATTATAATCAGCCCACCACTCCAATGGTTTACTATGAATTAAGGAAATTTGTGAAAGGAGGTAGCTCCATCACCATAATGCTCAAAGTGTGAGGGCAAACAATTTAGGCTGAATTATTTTCATCAATCTTTGACTAAAGTCTGCAGAGGGTAATCCTTTGTGATTCTGCTGGGCTCATGATCACTAGTCATGCCAGTTTTCAGCCTTTAACTTGTAATTAACAGTGTTATTTTATGTTTGAGTGTACTGGTCACGGCCAAAGTTACTGATTATTCTGACTACAGTGCTAAAGATCACTGCTGCCGAACTCGGTTAAACTGATCCAGCACAACTGTGGCACTGGCATATACTGGTGATGTGCTGAATTGCCTGTGTATATCCTACACAAAGTATAATAAATGAGTGACCAATTGCCTGACTCCTGTTCATTAATGTAGTGATGGAAGGAGTCATCTATAGTGCTGTCAGGAGGACTTGGCATGTACTTGTTGATAACACGATTTACTGATGCTCAGTTTGTGTACTGCCACAACCACTAGCTGCTGACCCTGTAAAAGCTGCTGTCCAATCATAGGATTTTTTAAACATGCACATCAGAAATTGTGAAATGTTTTGACCACTGTGACTGTTCCAGGATGGGAGTTCTAAGGTTTTGAGCTACTAACACCACTAAAGGATATATCTCCAAGCCCAACTCGTGAGTGGCTTGGAAGGAAAATTTCAGGTGGTTATGTTCCCTTGTATTTGCAACTCTTCTACCTTCTACATGGTGTGATGAACATGGGTTTGGAAAGTGCTGTCTCAGGAGCTGTGATAAATTTCTGCAACGTATCCTACAAATGATATACATTATTGTGAGTGGTAGTACAGGAAGTGGATGTGCCAGTCAAGTAGCTTTGTCCTCCAAGGTGTCAAACCTTGTGTGTTGAAACTGTACTCATGCAGGCAAGTGGCAAATATGCCATCACATTCTTGACTTGTAAATAGTGGGGAGGCTTTAGGGAGACTGAGTTACTGAGGAATTTGTTGCGTCTGACCTGCGATTGTAGTCAGTGCTTAAGTGGCTAGTCCAGTTCAGTTTCTGGTCACTGGTAATCCCCGGGACGTTTATGTGGGGGAATTCAGTGAAGGTAATGACGTCACTGAATTTGGTTAGATTATGGCTGATGTTTTATCCCTGTGCTATAGCCCCCTCTTTCCATTCCCCTTGACATCTTCAGGTTCTAGACACCTATCTCTCTTCAAAAAGATTTTGTTTATTGGCCTCCACAGCCTCTTAAGTTACAGGGTATGTAGCCTCGATCTACCTAGTTCTGTGGTGTCAGCAATAAAAAGGAGCTGAACATTACCTTGAAGTTCAAATGGAATTAGCATTTCTTGAGTCATCTCTCAAATCTGATTTATTGTTGACCAGAATTTAAACTCTGCCAGCTACAGCAGATCAGATTCTGGGTGTTCTTTAACGGGTCCCTCGCATCTAATGCCATCAAAAGCAATAACTGAACAGAATTTGGTCCGTTTTCTTGGATAGGTGCAATTGCAGTCGTAGTTAAGAGGTTGGAAACTACCCTGGCAAAAGCAGTATGCTTCACTAATGCCTTTTCTGGTAAGCTAAATGTTAATTCCCTAGCATCTACATGCTGCAAGATGCATTGTGGCAACCTCCTCCATCTATATAAAGGCCACCAGCTAAATGGAAATAATGTTTCTTTAAACTTTGGTCTTCACACTGACCCAGTTGAGTTCCTCCTCCACCCCTAGTGGATTGTAAGATTAAATTTTTGGGTTGGGATAATTGGAGCAGCAGTGTCCACTTACGAGTATGATTTTTGAGAGGCGCCTTCAAAAGCTGAATGTTTTATGGGTGTGGCCTAATGGATTGGTGCTGCTGTAGAAAGGAAAACAAAAGCTTTATTTTTGAGAAACCCTGCCTTTGCACCAACTCCCTTGGTGTGCAACATCTCATTTCCCCATATTCCCAGTCAAAAGCCTTACCTGAGAAAAACTGACCTTCTGTTCTCCAGCCTTACAGTATCTGAGCCCACTTCACCTATTACTCAGCAGTTCCCACAGTGATCCCCCTCAGTCTTAACTTTGGGAGAGAAGTCTGAAGCATTAAAGTGAGTCATGTGCAAAAAGGTTTGGTAAGTGCAGTCCTACATCTTGAGAATTGATTATAATAATGAATCAAAAAGCTGTAGGACTTGCCATGTGCATATTGCACAATACTGACTGATTTGAATCCAGTGTGTTTAGGAACAAGTAGAAGGATCCATGGGTAGTCTGTACAGCTTGTTGCAGCTGCTTTGGGATTCCTTTCTGTTTGGGCCTACAAGATATCCCTCAGGGCTGTTGTACAAGTTGAAGATCAATTCCCTAGGTGTATGACTTCAGTCTGAATTGTTCTGAAATGATTATTTTAAGAAGTGCCTCAAGATAAAATTTTGTCATTACAGAAAAGTATACACTTTTTAACAGTGGGGAATACGTAAAGGAATAACGTAACAGCTGAAAGTTTTGGCAGATTTGATCAGAGAGATAACAGTTGAGTTTGTTTCCAAAGAGTTTTGGCTAGTTGTTTGGGGGTGTTCTGTATGTTGTGTGGAAAAACAAGGCCTTGGATAATCTGAAATAAGCCACTGTTCAATAAAGTATTGTTGGAATTGGTTCAAAAGCAACCAATTATACATTATATTTTCCTAGTTGGTTATATGCAGATAGGTAGTGCATTCTGTCATTTCAGATCTTAGATTGGTGAAGTGGACTTTGTTCACTGACCTTTTTATATGAGAAATGCAAGCAGATTGTATAGGCTTGCAATCTTCATCAGGCATTTGTAGGAGCTTTAAGAACATGCTGGTCACTACTTTTTGATTTAAATGCTTTTGCATATCTTTGAACACCAAGTTCAAGAGGATCTTGAAAGTAGGTTTCTTTGTTTTCAGGTCGGAGTGAAAATGAGCCAGGGGATACGGAAACACGACGCACAGTCCGATACCCAGACAGTCATCAGTTATTTGTCGGGAACCTGCCTCATGATATTGATGAAACGGAGCTGAAAGAATTTTTCACAGGTTTGTTCAATCTATTTTATTCTAGTTTACCACAGGGTGTTTGGAAAATTAGAAAAATCTCCCCTTTTTGTAATCTATACAATGTTGTATTCAGAGCATTCAGATTAGATAATGGTGTGTGAATTCATTTTTTTCCTAGTTTTGAGTTTCCTTTAGCTACATTATTGCTGTTATATTGTGCCACTCTCCTTAATTCTGTACCTAGTTGGCTTTCTTTAAATGTAAACTTAGTCGTTGCTACCCAACTACTTGTAAGGACATTGTATTGAGGCTGATCCTGGCCTTATCAGATTTTTCAGAATCTGAGTATGCAGGGCACCCATCACTGCAGCTGGGACATAGCAAGAACTGCGCGTGCTAGAGTCAGATAAGTGTGGAGCTGGAGGAACACAGCAGGCCAGGCAGCATCAGACGAGCAGGAGAGTTGATTTTTTTAAAAAAAATCTCCAGTTTGGGACCGTTCTGAAGAATGGTCCCGAACTGAAACATCAACTTTCCTGCTCCTCTGTTGTCAGGCCTGCTGTGTTCCTCCAGCTTCACACTATGTTATCACTGCAACTGTTGTACTAACTGAGATTAACTAAAACAACATATACTGAAGACAATATCTGGAACCATCTAGTCCATTTGATTTAAAACAATATGCTTAAGTCCAATGACTCATGAGTAATGAGTATTGACTGTTTTTGGTATGTGGCACATTACTGTAAGGCCACCAATGAAACCACTTTATAGAGAGCTCTTATAATCTTTGTTTTCCTAAAGAAATCATATTGGATTTGAATCACTCTGAAACGTTAACTTTCCCTGTCTTTCCATAGATGCTTCCAGACCTGCTGAGTTTCTCCAGCACTTTGTTTTTGTTTAAATTCCAGCATTCATAAGATTTTGCTTTTATTTGCTTCAGTTTTTATTATTTCTTAAATTACTGGCTGGGCACTGTTAGCCTCTTTGGAAATATGTGCTTGTGCTCCTCTGTACATTATGCAAGTGTTACAAAATAACTGAATGGGGGGGGATGTCCACGTTCATTGTGCTATAGTTTGATAAGTGATTTTGTATATCACTGCTTCAGCTATAAAATTGTTCATTGATATTTAAAGTGTAGGTTATCAGTACTAACCTCAGGGAAGCTTATGCGGGGGGGAAAAACAATCAGTCTCTAATTCTTAAATAGTGGTATAATATACATTTGATTGAGATATGCCCGGGATGGTAGGATTACCATGTAATAGTGTGCCAATGAGGCTTGCATTCATTCTCATTTAGAGGAATGAGAGGTGATCTTATTGAGACAAATCAATAAGGGATGACAGCTGGACAGACTGGATGCAAGGACAGGGGATTGTTGTCGTTTGTGTTGTCTAGCACAAGGGCCAGACATTTCAGAGTTGAGGGAAAATGTCTTCATTCACAGGGTGGTGAACTTGTGGAATTCTGTACCTCAAGATGTGGAGGTCAAGTCACTGAATGTACTGAAAGAAACTGACACCTAAACATGTCAATGGGTATGGGATGATAGCCGGAGTATGGCATTAGGTTAGAGGATCAGCTGTGATTGTATTGAATGGGAGAACAGGCTGGATGAGCTGAAAAGCCCACTCCTGTTTTCTGTTTTCATGAGTCTTGGAAAGCAAATTTCTGAAGGGGATAGCTTCACTTCTATTTCTGTTTTAACTTTACATTGTTTAGAATTTTGACAAAAAAAAACTTGCATGTATCTAAAGGAATAACGTAGCAATATTTTTGCACTACGGACTTGATTTTGAGTGATTCTACCATCATTAAACAGTAATACTTCCCGCATTTAGATTCTTTAAAATGAAACAAAATATCTTTATAGAATGTGCAGAACAAAATGCTATGCAGACAGTTTAAAGCTGAAGCCTGTTGTTCAAGGCTGTAAACAGTTGCTTGAAGAAATCTAATTGTTAATTTTCACCACCTATGGGAGTGTAGGACATCAGCTAGTTGGAAATGCACTTGCTGAACTCCTGACATGAGTACAAACTCTATTGGGCATCAGTGTCGTAATTCCTTCTCTCTTTCAGGATTCGGCAATGTGGTGGAACTCCGCATTAACACCAAGAGTAGTGGTGGAAAGCTACCCAACTTTGGATTTGTGGTTTTTGATGACCCAGAGCCAGTTCAGAAGATCCTAAGCAGCAAGGTAATGTATAATAGAGAACACTTTGTTGTCAGGAAGGTAAGCTGTTTGTGCATTCTATTTTACTTTTTCATATTTTTATGATTAATGTGGCTCGAAGTTTTCTTCCCTCAGTATACTTCCAGTACACAGTTTTTAAATTTTTAATTATTATTCATCATGAAATATTGGATATAATTGAGAGGAGCATCTCCCATTGTGATAAGTTAAGACTTTGATTTCAGAATGGGAATATAACTTTGCTTATTAAAACCCATAAAATCTGGTTTTAATTTCTTAGAAATTGATTAGAAAGCACATGGTTATTCTGAAACCTATGTCTACACTGCTGCACTGAATTGGATTGAAGATTCAGTATTTCATGGTTGAATAAGAATGTTTGTTTTTTTTTGTTTAAATTTGGAGCTAAATATGTACAAAAGTGACTGTGAAGCATTTTTCTCAAATCTGCTTCTTTTCCCTCCTTCCCTACAGCCCATTAAGTTCAGAGGAGAGCTCCGACTAAATGTGGAGGAGAAGAAAACACGGCCTATTCGCGAAGGTGAACGTCGGGGCGATGACCGCCGAGAAAATAGACCAAGAGGACCTGGTGGACCCCGTGGTGGGCTTGGCGGTGGAATGATGCGTGATCGGGAGGGTCGGGGTGGTCTGTCCAGAGGGGGACTTACGCAGAAGCCAGGACCAGGAGCTGGAAGAGGAGGTGGACAAGGAGAGCCTCGGTTCTCAGGGCCACGCCACTGAAAGTACCCTCACTGGCTATTGGTGTGAGCTGATGGTACAGATGTTCTCTCTCATGCTCTTGTGATTCAGCTTTGTTTTTGGAATGTGATTTCGACCTGTACAGATTATCATTTTTTCAGTACAGAAAATGGCCTTTTCTTTTGTTCTCGACTTGTGTAGTAGTCGTCGTCCCACGAAACATCCTGTCTGAAATGTTTATTTGTTTAAGGAAAACGGATTTTAAAACCAGAATCTTGATTTGAAGACAGATTCTGACTCCAGTGGATTGGGGTGACTAACAGCTATGAACTGGATTTTAGTACCTGCTGCCTCCCAGCTGCTCCAGGAATGTGTTGACCCTTGAAATTTGGTGCAGATTTTTTAAATTGGAAACCAGGTTGCTTTTTGTTTTGCACAGACATCCATCTTCGGAAAAACTTGTAATGTAGCACTCGGCAATTTTTAAAGCACTCTATCTACTTGGCACAGTGTTCCCCTATTCGATATGGGGAACACAGTGCTATCTGTATTTGGAACGGAAGCTGTGTGATCACTAAATGGTTGATGATAAGCTGCAATGCTGTAAACTGGAGCAAGTTATCAGTTCCTGTGCAGAACTGCTGTGCTATTAAGATCAGGAGTGGACTAATACAATAGATGTAAGTCTTCAACTTTTTTCTTTTAATTTTTTTTTGTTTTTATCATTGGAAGAATCTCTTTTACTGTGGGACTTTTTAAAAACATTCAACTCTGGCATACTTGACATCAAGACACGTTTCCTCTGGAATTGTGAATTTTTTTTAAACTGTAAATTGAAAACTTTTCTGGTTTAGTTTGTATTGTAAAGCGTATGGTTGTGCCTTCTATTTATCTCTCATTCCAATCTTGGCAAAGTTGTACAAATAAATGTAGATTGCTTTATTCAATATGCACGACTTTGTGGTGTTTCTTCAGGGAAGAAGGCCATTTGGGGTGGGTGTTTGAGTGAAATTGTCCTGAAATGGTTAAATTTTATTTTAAGAAGTATTAAAACTGGGCGACACTGGTTCATAATTCATTCAGGTACATGTTCTATGCAGTCTGGAGTTCCTTACAACCTTTTAAGCTTAAATGGTTTGCATTTAAAACACAGCTGTTACAAAAGAAACCTAGATTATGAATGTTATTTAGTTAAAAACACTGGAATAGCAAGCACAGGTGATCTATGTGAAACACAAGTTATATAGCAATATTTAGCTCTTGGATATGTTGATTTGGCAGATTTTCATAATCGTTCTGTAAGAAGTAACAATAATGGCTGATAAGCAGCATGCATGAGTTGTGGTTCATCATTTTTATTTGTAGGAGCTTACTCCACACATGCATTGTATGTTTTTGTTTCATTTGCTAGCGAAACAATGTCTGTTCACTTTTAATAAAATGGAATCTATACCATTTTTTCAACTGGAGCTTCAGCTGAGTTTGCTTTTAGATTATGAAACGTTCATTGCGAATTAGTTATACTTGGCAGTTTTCAATTTGTCGAGCATGAATTGTTCTGCTGAATTTACTTCTGTAAAAACATTGTTTCATTTTTAATGTACCATTTGTTATAGTGCCAGGATCACACATATTGAAGACTACTTTTGTGATACTTTAATCTACGTTTCCGAATTGAGGTAGCCAGAAACAAGAATCAAAATAGAACAGAAGCTAACTGACAAGTTACTTCCTTCACCTAAAGTGATTTTCAGTGTTTGTGATCGAGATAATAACGATTACTGAAACGTTTCAGAGTTGCGTTAAAATAATGGCATTTGGGGTGCAAATATCTCAAACTGAAAGGAAATGCTTTGGAATTTGAAATTTGAGGGATTCTTGATGTGATTTGTAGGTGGGGGGGATATATTTTCTCAAGGATTAACTTAAAATCAGTTCAAAAAAGTGGGGGGGTGATGATTTATTTGAGGGTTATTAGGGCATGGAATGCTCAACCAGAATTAAGTGGCAAATGATAAAATCTGTAATAGATTTCATAAGGGATAATGTATAAATATTTGGCAACTCTTTTTAAATGTAACCAGATGAGATGAGGAATTGTAATGGATGGAAACTGGCTTAGAGCCACCACATACATGCTAGATTACCAGATGATCTCCCAGTGGTATCAAGTTCTGTTTTGGGCAAATGTAGATTCCTATATAACTATAAAATTTATATTTGAATCTATTGATGACTCTTTGTAATACTAGCGGGTCATTGAAAATGAGTCAGAAAAGTGTAGAGTATAGTTTCGTAACTGGTCCTTTGAGTGAACCTGTAAAAGGTGGGACAGTAATAGGTGGTGCTTTTGGTTGCAAAGAATAGAAAAGTTGGAGAAAACCTTGACAAATTCTCGTGACCTTTTAGCACAGTCAGTCCTGCATGGTGCTATGGATATTGAGTTTATTGTTTGACTTTTTCACCTCAGAGTCAAAGAATTTGTCTCTGTACTTGTAGATAACATGTTGTATGTTGGAATCCTCTTTGTCACCTACATCTATTGTCACTTCATGTATACATCGAGATCTATAACTTCACCTGTTCATGTTTGCTGAAAAACAATTGCTTCACTTGGAAAGTATCAACTAATGACCAAATATCTCCAGTTTAGATTTGATCTTCCAGTTTAGATGGTTAATTTCTTCAGTTGAAAACAAAGTTTTAGCTATAAGTGTAGTTGGGACAGGAGAGTGACTATTTCAGTATCAAATTATGTACCATTTAGTGTAATTTATTCTATATGTAACTCAATTTTGCAGTACATGTACAATTCCCATTTGAAGTTGAACACAGGTCTTGCCATCACTATGGTAAAGGATCGTTTATAAATCTTAATAGATTTCCTTGCTTGTATTGTAATGGTGTGCAGGTGGGTAAAATGGAGTCTGAAGGACCTTTGAGTTAAAATGAGAAAAATGGGAAAATATTGATGGTGAATCTTCAAATTTTGACAGTCTGTCTCAAGATGGTTCAGTGGTTAGCACTGCACCCTCTGCTGGGTAATCGAGATGGATTGCAGCCTTTGGTGACTATGTGGCACAGTCTCCCTGTGTCAGTGTGGGTTTCTGTCATGTGTTCCCACAGTCCAAAGTTGTGCACATTCAAGTGGATTAGCCATGTGTAAATTGCTCCATAGTGCCCAGGAAAATATGCAGGCAAGGTGAATTGTAAATGCAGGCTTATAGGGCTGGGCCTTTGCAGACTCTGTTCTGAGTGGCCTCTTGCTGTACTATATGGATTGTATTTCTGTCAGCTAAATGCTGTTGAGCATTGCTGTTAGTGTGACTGATTTGGCAACATGATGAAACAGTTATTTCTTGTTAGTTAGAGCCAACTGTCACATTGTGATTGTGAGGTAACCACTACGTACTTGCCATATGTAGATTCCTACTATGAGATTTTTTGCCATGTGATGGAATATGTCCAATTATTTAAGACTTTTCATGATTTAGTTATTGTTTTGTCTCGTCTAAATGTTTGATCAAAACAAGAAGTCAAACTGCTTTTTAAAAAAAAAATTGATCTGGGCTCACCTGTCACCGTGTTCTACACTTGTACAAGTATAAATGCAGCTGCCAATGCAAGGTTGTAATTAATGCAAAGCAATATTGGGAACTTTGCCTGAAGTATGGAGTATGAGCTCAAGGATGTGGAAAGAACTCTATACATGAAAGTTTAAGAAGGCTGGAGAGGAGAAGATTGTAGATCATCTGAAATCTACTCAGTAGGCTGCAAGGACAAGCTGAACAAACCGAGATTAATAAGTGCCTCCATGATCAGTTTGGGAAATATGGATAGGATTGTGCTTTGTCATGTGGGAAGTTGCTGATAAAGTTGCCAAGTTTGATAGCCCATAAGGAAACCTACAGCTGTGTGGAATGATCTACATCCTGCCAAAGGATGCCTGAAGGTGAGGAAAGTTAAAATTTACATTTAGAGTTGGACCAGTGATGAGTGTGTGTTGAATTTCAAAAGTGGAAGATAACCTGATGTGACTGGCTCAGTTATTACAGGCAGTCATCAAATTGAGCTTCCTCAGTTTGCTGAAAGATGCAAACGCTTTGACACAGAAAATTTAAAAAATTATACTTTCATTTATGCTAATGGCAGTAGTTATACTGAAGAAAAACACTTTCCCCCCCACCCTTCCCCATAGTTGCTGTTGGTAAAGTATATTGCATTCATCCAGAAGGACTCTTATTTTCATAGTATTGATAGTGCCAAGGATATAGTGTGAGTGGTAACACCTATGATAACATCATCTTGTAAAGATCAGACAGGGACTGATTTGTTTCCCTTCTAAGTTAGCAGTAATAATTCTTGATACTAATAATTTAGTAGGTGTACATTGGTGGGGAGGAAGCAGTGCTTGCTTACAAAGGAGAAGCTAATCTGTATACTGTCCTTCTGGTGTGTTCTATTTTACAAAAGCATGCGAGAAGTCCAGTACATGACTCTTGGAAAAATGTAACTTTTATCATTTGGAATACCAGTTAATTAACCTAAAATTATATAGCAACACAAGTTTGGTCCTTATCTATGTACATGGCTAATTTGTTGACAAATCCATACAAGATTGAGTGCCTTGGCAGGATGGATGTGAAAATGTTCCCTTTTGTGGGCGAATCTATAACTAGGCAACAATTTAAAAATGCAGGGTCACCCATGTAAGACAGTTGAGAAATTTTTGAGAAATATTATAACAGGGTTGAGCCTCTTTGGAATTCAATTAGTGTTTTTTAAGAACGTGAACACAATTGCAGGGAGTTGGGGTGGGAGGAGAAGGGGGGCTCTTGTGATGTAGTGGAAGTGTCCCTACCACTGGACCAAAAGGCCCGGGTTCATGTCTTAACTGCTCCAGAGGTGTATAATAACCACCTGTTCGGGGATTATCAGAAAAATAGGTTAAATACTTCTTTTAAAATGCATGGAATAGAGCAAGGAGTTGAGATCAGCTACGAAGCAATGTGGGCTTAATGGGTCAAATGGCATGCGTTGATACAATAAGTTTCAACCATCAAGATAATTCTGTTATAAAGTCACCACTAGCTATCCAATAAGCTATCATGTTTGCAATATAAGTTTTTGTTTTTTGAAGGCAACTACATGAGATTCATTATCTTCGGTCGTCTTGACGTATTGTGGCCTCAACTGCACTAATGTCAGCTGTACGAATAAAGCAGTAGTTGTTATATTTTCTAAATGCTACTTCTTGTGTCTTACTTGGCAAAGTATCTGGTATAATGTTTTGAAGTCAAATTGTATGATTTGTTGTGCTTGGTACAGACTTTTCCAAAACCTTGCACTACCCTACCAATATTGCAATGTTACTGAAGCATAAAAAATATTGAACGTCGTTCAGAGTTTCTGACCTGCATTGCTTTGTACCTTTTGAATAGTAAAAGGATTGAGCCACTACTGTGATGAAATACGATCAGCATTTTTGCACAACATCATCTATTAGCTTTAGGTTTATGCAGTCTTGTATGTTTAGACCAATGTCTACTAACCTTAAACAGGTGCAAAGTGGTCTTTTTTGAAAAGATCTTCACTGATTAGCGTTGACATCATTGTTTGTCTGAGCAGGACCTGTTCCTGGAATTATGACACCACTGTAAATTGTAAGCATAAAGCTGCTTCACATTAGCCCAATGACATTGAATACTTCAATGGGAAGAAAAATTGCAGTGGCATTATTTCTTTCTAGAGTTGGCCCTATCTTTATCAGTGAATCACAGCATTCTTCAAAGCATTGTAGGTTAAGTGGTTTAGCTGTGGGGAATGAGGATAGGATAGAGTGGGTCTGGGTGGGATGCTCTTCAGAGGGTTGATGTGCACTCAATGGGCCGAGGGGACTGCTTCCATACTGTAGGGATTCCATAATTGGTCACTGAGACATTGGAATATTGGTTTTGTATTATCATCTTATTGCAACTATATCTTTTAAAGTTACTGTTGACATAAAAGTTATGCAAGATTAAAACTGAATATTGCCAAACACATCTAGATTAGACTATTGACTCACTTGTCTTAAGCATTTAGACTGTAGGTTATAACTGACGTTGGGTTGGAGTGCTTACACTTCTAGAATATGTGAGTTCCTTACTGAAAAAAAAATTTAAATGAAACTGAATGGAGGCTTCTAAATTCAGTAGTTTTATACTTGTTCATTTTTGGGATATGGGCATTACTGGCTAAGCCAGCATTTATTGCCCATCCCTAGCTTTCTAGAGAGCAGTGAAGAGTAAACCACATTGCCGTGGGATTGGAGTTATGGGTAGACCAGATCAGGTAAAGACAGTGGTTTACTTCCCTGATGGGCATTCATGAACCAGATGGTTTTTCCTAATAATCAACCACAGTTTCCTGAAAAATCTGTTAGATGACTTTGAAGCTAATGAGCAAGTTAGCCAAAGGAGAAGCAGTGACTGATCTATTTGGATTTCCAAAAGGCCTTTGACAAGGTCCCGCACAAGAGGCTAAGTAAGATGAACCCATGGTTTTAGAAGCGTAGTACTGGCATGAATGGAGGATTGGCTGACTAGCAGAAGGCAGAGAGTAGAAATGTTAGTATTTTGTAAAGGGAATACAAGCAGAGTATAAGTTTTTTTTTCAAGGCAGATAGATGGATTCTTTGTAAGCAAGGACTTGACAAGTTCTCAGAGCTAGGCAGGAAAATGGATTTAAGGTTGCAAGAAGATCACCTAGGCTTGTATTGCAGAGCAGATCACATGGCTGAATAGCCTACTCCTCATTGTTAAAACACTTGTGTGCTTTATGGGACAATATCAAGTCGGTCAGAGGCAAGACACTGCTGTGGGAATGCAGAAATTACTGACCAGACTGCTTGTGGCACAGTGATTTTAAAAATAGGATTGGTCAAAATTCAAGATAAGCGAGATCTGACTCAAACAGTTACCATGTAGATTGTTGAAGTTAGTGGCTTAGAAATAAAGTTTGTAGTGTGGATTGAAGACAACACCTCGTCACCGTCTTAAAATGTGAAAATCTCGAGTCTGTCCTAAATGTTCCCTGTAATGTGTAGAGACCAGTTTTTATTAGCGCTATGCAATTGTAGATACCAAACAAAAGATTTACATTGTTGCACCTGTTGGTTTATTTCATTCAGGAAATGAGGAGTTGGATGAACCAACCTGGTGGAGGTTCAAGCCCAGGCCTTGTTTCTTCAAAGCGTGATTGAAGACTTTATAATCGGTCATTCTGTGTCTACTTCATACATTCTGCTTTTTCCATCTCCTATTGTGATGTCTATCAAATCAAGAATAGAGAAAAGTTGAGGTGCAAACCCAAAGGAATATTAGTTAATCAGTTATTTTAAAATGGTTTTAACCTTGGGTTACTGCCAAGTAGTTATCTCATTAGGATGCAATTGCATTGTAGAGGCAACAGATAAGATAACACTTCCTTTAAAATCATATCTGATTTAGTTATGAACCCAAATCTTTTTGTAATACCTGGCCACCATTAGTTGAAAAGCTGAACTTTGCTGTTTTTTTTATTATATCATTGGGTGTGGTGTCATTGTCAAGGCTAACATTTATTGCCAATCTTCACTACCCTTGAGGGTGATAGCGAACTGCGTTACCAAACCCCACCATCTGTTTGACTGTGCCTATGGTGCTGTTAGGAGGGATTTCCAGGACTAATGACCTAGCAATAGTGAAGGTTTGGCAATATGGTTCTAATATAGGATGGTGTGTAACTTAGAGGCACCATATGTTTGCTCTCCTTGGATCTCTGGATATTAGAGGTCACTAGTTTGCAAGGTGCTGTTGAAGGCTTTGGCAAGTTGTTGCAGTGCATCTTGATAGTCTACCCTGCCACTGAGGTGGGAGTGGAAGTTAAAGTTGTAAGTAGTTGAATGTCAATCAAGTGAATTGCCCTGTCTCATAATATAGACATCCGTGAGTGTTATTGGAGCTCCAGGTATCCAAGAAAGTTGAGTATTCTGACAAAATCCTGGCTTTTGCCTCAGGAACTTTGGGTTGGCTTTGGAGTGAGTTACTTGCACAGAATTCCTGGAATCTGGCATCCTCTTGTAGGCATTTTTTTAAAGCAAAACTTAGCTAATTAAGGTATAGATCAGGTGAATGGCAGGTGCCTTTTCTCTACGGTGGGGTATTTCAGGTTTGGGAGCGTATGTCTAAGGGGAGAGGAGTTTGTTGTCTTGGAAATCTATCTTAGGGTCATACAGCATAGAAACAGACCCTTTTGGGCCAACTCGTCCACGCCATCCACAAAGGCTGTATAAATCTAGTACCAATTGCCTGCGATTGGCCCATCTCCTCAGTCCTTCCTGTCATTTTAAATGTGATCGCACCATGAGGAACTTTTTTTTTTAAAACAGTAGTTCATGTGTGGAATGAACCTCCGGGGAAGTTGTCGATGCGTGTCAAGTTACAACATTTTCAAAAAAAGTATTCAGATAGGGTCGTGCATAAGAAATGTTTGAAGTGATATGGGCCAAGCATGGGCAGCTGGAACTAGTTTAGTTTGAGATTATGGTCAGCATGGACTAGTTGGATGGTCTGTTTCCGTGCTGTATGACTATGACCCTAACCTTTTGGTTAAATGGTTATGTGCAAACTGTATATTGGGTATGCCCTGAAGATGATGCCTTTGAATGTTGAGGGAAGAGTGTTAAATTTTTTTCTGCTGTGAAGATGGATATTTCTTGTCACTTGTATATAATGAGCCCACAAACACAACTTAGGAGCAACATTCAGCCCCTTGAACCTGCTCCACCATTCAGTAAGATCATGGCTTATGTGATTGAAATTCCAAATTTTCATTCCCACCCACAGCCTGTCATTTAAAGAATCTACCTTGCTCTGACGTTTTTAAAAAAAAATGGACATTAGAATTCTCTTCCTGAAAAGATGGGAGAAGTAAAGATTTGTGGCCTTCTGAGAGAGAGAGAGAGAGAGGTTAAGATGAAATATTCCTCTCCATATCTACCCTGTCAAGAGGTCTTGTAACTTTTATGTTTCAATTAATTTAAATGTCTTTGGTCATTTATTGATTTTTCTTCAAATAAAAAAATTGTCCAATGAATAAATTCTGATATGTGATCTTCAGGGCTTACTGCTATTGCTCTTGTTATTGCTTTTGGTGGGCATTCAGACACTCCATTCAAATTACATTCTGTAAGCTTGCAACCCTCAATGCTGTTTCCAGTTTGTTTGTTTCTTTTTGGGATGTGGATGTTGCTGCCTCGGCTGCCCCACCACTTAGTGTCCATGACACTTGATGCCATGGCAGTGACGTTCACGTTCAATGTTGATGACTTCAGGGGTTGTTCTGTTGCATTTCTACCATCTCTGGCAAGTCAATTCTTTTGTGGGACAGTATGAAGCATGGGATAGTGATGGATGTGTCTGTGATGTTAGCTGCAAGGTCTGACAATGTCAGGCTGTTAATTGATTAGTCTGTTGGGCAGTGCTCCCAGTTTTGGGACAGATCCCCTGATGCTAATGAGAAGGACTTTATAAATCTTTCCACCATTATCAGAAATGACAAAGGCCCCCAGCCAGGGAACTTTTAAATAAAGTGTAGGGGGGAATAAAGAAGCTTGGTGTTTCTGATCACGAAGGGCAGAAAAATCTGTTTTTCTCCAATAGAAGTGGAAAAACTCCACCTTGGCTGCAGAAGGTAGAAAATCCCTGGAATAAGTCAGAAGCCACCATTTTGATTCTTGGAAAAGATTGCGAAGTCTTGAAAGGTTTTTTAAAAAAAAAATACCCAGTCACCAATACAGAAATGCAGTGTTACTAAGAAACAAGTTTAAAAAGCTTGGTGGAGTCAGTGTACAGAATAGCCGATACATCAGTAAATGCAATCTAGTTTATTCAATTTTATTTCTTTTCTATTGAAACGACTTCAAATAAAAATACATTGCTGTGAAACAGATTCTAGTTTTTAATTCAGATTAGAACTAACTTGTGCTGGGACTAATCAGAGTTAATGTAACACCTCTGTTTGAGAAGGGAGGGAGACAGAAGATAGGAAACTAGGCTGGTTAGCCCCAACTTGGTCATTGGTAAGATTTTAGAGGTTATTATTAAGAATCAGATTGCAGAATACTTGCAAGTGTGTGGTAAATTAAGACTGAGTCAGCAGGGGAGATCCTGCCTGAAAAATCTATTAGAATTCTTTTGAAGGAGATAATGAGCAAGTTAAACAAAGGAGGTGGTGGATGTGGTCTATTTGGATTTCCAGAATGCCTTTGATAAGGTGCTACACAAGAGGATGCTAAATAAGAGCCCATGGTGTTGGGGGCATGATACTGGTATGGATAGAGTTTTGGCTTATTAGCAGAAGGTGGAAAGTAGTGATAAAGGGATTTTTATTTTTAAGTATGGCAGTGGATGACTAGTGGAGTCACTGTTGGGACCATAACTATTTACACTATGCATTAACAATCTGGACAAAGAATTGAGGGCATTCTTATGTTGTATGATCTAAATTTGCAAAGGTAGATGCAAACCCTCAGAACATCCTGCCCAGACCAATCCCCCCAAACCCACCTAATCTAGGCATCCCTGAACATGGCGATTTAGCATGGCTAATCCACCTAATCTGCAAATCTTTGTCTGTGTGGGTTTCCTCCGGCAGCCCATTGAGAGCATGTTGACTGGTCTCTGGCACGGTGAGGCAGCAGTGCAAATCCTGAACCACAGTCCCAATCTAGGATACTTGCTGAGTGCCTGTACGCATCAGAAGAATTTTGGCTGGTACAGAAATCTAGAATATGATGAAGAAAGTGACTGTTTCCACACCACAACTGCACCTTCCATGGTGGACATTCATGTGGCAACAGATAATATTTCCTATGTGAAGGAAATTCTGGAGATTAGGCTCCATCAGATAAGGTAATGGACCAGCAATGACATCCACAAATAATGACATCCTCTGTGAAGTATATCCAAGAAATAAAAATTCCCCACCAGATAAATGGTCCCTAGATCAGAACCAGGGTCAACAATCCTCAGATAAAAGGCATATCCAACCTTCTAAGTCTGAAAACTGCATTCTGAGGACTGCTGTTGTCACATACAGTCTGCGTGGAGATAAGGAGTTTTACTGTAGCTTTAAGAAGAAGCAGGTGTAACTATAGCAAACTCTGTAAGGCCTGAGTAAATAAGCCTAGCCAAATGTGGTTGTATTTATTTCTACCATGTAATAGACTGTCCTTTTAATCTCGGAACAGTGCCTCGCCTGTTGTTACTCTGCAGTGGTGTGCTCACCCACTAATCACCACATAGGCTTTAGACAAAGCAGAGGTCCAGGACAATTGCTGAAGTAAACTCTGTCAAGCAGCGTTACCCTGTGCCACACCTTGGCAGAGGTAGCAAATATCACGATACCAGGTCAGTTCAGAAAATACCATAGAAAATTGACAATGAATGAAACTTCTTTCTATTTGTATGTTTTTAGGTACTCCATGTGCATTATCCCCTGGATGAAGGCAATTTAACTTAAATCGGAAAATAAAGTTAATCAAATGTTCAAGATATGAAATTCACACCATACTTCAGTGAAAGATTGTCCCAAACTATATTCTAATCATCCATGAAGTTCCAAGTGAATTTCTAATATTCTCTCTCTCTCTTTCAGTTTTATGGAGCAGAATGAATGCCTGAAAAATAATTCTTAACTCTGAAACAGAATCAAAAAATAACTGATATACCTTTTCGGGTGTGTGGCTAGAATACTTCCACACAGCCCTCTTGACATCTCACAGTGGAGATTGTCTCGAGCAAGACATGCAAAGGGCTCTCACTAACTGTTTGTTGTAAAACTGTCATTTAACAAGAAACTTGTAGATTGGCTCTTGAAATAAAATTACAGAGGCTGACATGCTGTCATCAAGTCACCCTTTATTCATCCATGCAAATTACTTGACACTGGTCTGGCTTCTTCTGGGCCAGTTGTCAGAGTGAATAGAACCTGTGACAGTCCTGTTTATATCTGCCAGCCAGGACTCCCTGATTGAGGCTGTTTACCTAAACGAAATGGAACTCATTTTCTATAGGGTTCACCTGGTGGACTTCTATGCGCTAGCTATGAAGAGAGATTCAGTAGATTAGGATTATTTACGTTAGAAAGATGGAGGTTGAGGGGGGACCTGATTTTGAGGTCTACAAAATCATGAGAGGTATAGACAGGGTGGATGGCAAGAAGCTTTTTCCCCAGACTGGAGGACTCCATTACTAGGGGTCACAATTTCAAGGTGAGAGGAGAAAGGTTTAAGGGAGATATGTGTGGTAAGTTCTTTATTCAGAGGGTGGTGGGTGCCTGGAACGTGTTGCCAGCAGAGGTGGTAAAGGTGGGCACCATAGCGTCATCTAAGATGTATGTTGACAGATACATGAATGGGTAGGGAGTAGAGGAATACAGATCCTTAGAAAATAGGCGACAGGTTTAAATCAAGGCTCTAGATCGGCGCAGGCTTTTGGGCCGAAGGGCCTGTTCCTGTGCTGTAATTTTATTTGTTTGTTGCTCTTTGTTCATTGCAGTCACTACATCCCTCCAGCACTCAGTCTGGGACTGTAGGTCTGTTCTTGTAAGCCTCTCCTGGGGCGTTTCTGCACCAGGTCTGGTTCGTCCAACTCTGCCTCCGGTACTGGTGGTGTGTACTGGACCATAGTCTGCCTCATCCGCCCAGAGTGTTTCTGAACAAGTTCATCCTTTTTCAGATGGTAAAGGCATTGAGGCTGCGACATCCACTGTGTCCATTTCAGACTGAGGTTTCATTACCAGATGGAGGGGAAGAACCCAAGGGCTGTCACAGCCTTTCCAACTTTTCTGAGGAGCCGAGTATGTTTTGCTCTTGTCAATTTGCGAGTTTGCAGCTTTCATGTGGTCTACTCACTTGTTCAGGACTGCCTCACCTACCAAACCTTGTATATCTTGGGACCTGACCTCACGTTGACCAGGGCCAATCCCACGGTTTCCGCACCAAGCTTCATCCCCTGAAATAAACTGTCTTTCTTGCTTCATTGAGTCTTGTTAGTGCATTGACATTCTTGATAACACTTAGTCCTCCTGCTCCCCAGGTCTGAGCATGTCAGATTTAACCTGATATGGAGTCTTCTCCCCATTAGCAGCTATCCCTGTAGTAGCATGAGGAATGTTTTGATAATCAAATAGGAACTAGGACAGTTTGGAATTGTTTCTTTAGTCCAAACTTTGAAGGCAAGCTTATTGTTTCTGCCAGACCAGGAATGATGGTATAAAGCTGCCCTTATATGCCAAATGCTATCTGGATTTATGAAATATTCACTCCCTGCTGGTAAATGATGGCCTGTCATCTGTGACCAACTCTTCTGGGAGCCTGCGTATTGCAAAAGCTGTGCACAGCTTTTCTATCGTTGTCCCCGTGTTTGACAAATGAACTCTGTGCACGTCTGTACTGACTAGGAACGTTGAGCCCGTGGACGTGATGGGCATCGTTGACGTCTAATGGGTCCAGGGTTTACCTGGTCATTCCCTCAAATCTGGGGGATCTGCTGGTGGTAACTTCGGTCTGTTTTCATGCACTGGGCACTGCCTCACCAACCCAGCAATGTCTGCATCTAATTCTGGCCACCAGACGTAATCTCTCACCAACATCTTCATTTTGGATACCCTTGGAGGAGTTCAGTCAGTATCTGGCAACCATCTTTGCTCAGGACAATTACTCCTGCTCCCCATAATGAAATGTCGTCCTCTACAGTGATCTGGTCTCATTGGGTCCAGAAAGGTTTCAATCCTGTTTCTGATGGCCCTTTTTGATTTCCCCATCACTTCATCTGGTTTAATTTTGCCAGGACCAGATCTTTATGCATCCACAGTCAGTTATTATCAGTGGTGAACAGAAGGGAGTCCATAAAGTTCAAAACAAGAATGGACTCTTCCAGTGGCATTGTCACTAATGGTGTGGCTGCCAGCAGGAATCAGCTCAGGTCCTTTCAGTCAGTATTCCAACTTGTAATTTGTATGCATTTAGCCGGATGCCATGGGTGGCATAGCCTTGTCCACTTTGAGTAGCACTAGCAGGGTTTTTCTGGTCTGTTATTTTTACAAATGTTTGTCCGTAAAGCTATTGGTAGAACTTTCAGTCACCAAATATGACTGCCAAACCTTCCTTCTCTATCTGGCTGTATTCGCATCTACCAAAGTCCACTATTGGATGTTCCTCTCTATTGGGCCATGTGTGAGCCAACACTATCGTTACCATATGGGGAGGCATCACACACCAACACCAGCCTTCACTTGGGACCATGGTGTGCCAACTTCCCTAAAGGCTGTGTCTTGGCTCTGAGACCATTTCCAAGGCTGGCCCTTTTTCAATAGCAGCTACAAAGGTGCCAAGATGGAGGCTAAGTTACATATGAACTTCCCGTAGTAATTCAAAAATCCAAGGAAAATCTAAGCTCCACTACGGACATGGGAGTTGGAACACCTTTGATTACCCTCGCTTTATCTTCCAATGGGTGTAACCAGTATTGTCAATTCTACAACCTATGTAAGGTTACTTGAGCATTCCAGGCACCCATTCTTCTTTTCTACGGCATTGTCCACCTTGGAGAAAAATCTTATGACTATCTGCGAGCTCTCTAAGTGCTTTTTATTGATGTTCCCTTTTATCAGCATGTTATCCAGATACATGGGGACCTGAGTTAGAACTTGTAAAATGTTCTTACATCATCCACTGAAAAATAGCACCGGCTGATGATACAACAAATGGTAGCCTCATATTTTGGTACAAACTCATATGGGTATTAATTGTAGCATATGTCTGGGAAATCTTTATCTAACTGCAATTTTCAGGTACACATGGATCATGTCCAGCTTTGTGAGTGAAGCACCCTAACCAGCTTTGTGCGTAAGCCCTCTGTGCACGGGTTTGGGTATTAATCTAGCAAATAGTGATTTATCATTTGTTTAAAATCCGCACAAAGGCAAATCAAGCAGTCAGGCTTCACGTTACAACCAGGGTTGTCCATTACACAAACAAGACTTGTTTTATGGTTCAGAGATAATGGGAACTGCAGATGCTGGAGATTCCAAGATAATAAAATGTGAGGCTGGATGAACACAGCAGGCCAAGCAGCATCTCAGGAGCACAAAAGCTGACGTTTCGGGCCTAGACCCTTCATCAGAGAGGGGGATGGGGGGAGGGAACTGGAATAAATAGGGAGAGAGGGGGAGGCGGACCGAAGATGGAGAGTAAAGAAGATAGGTGGAGAAGGTGTGGGTGGGGAGGTAGGGAGGGGATAGGTCAGTCCAGGGAAGACGGACAGGTCAAGCAGGTGGGATGAGGTTAGTAGGTAGCTGGGGGTGCGGCTTGGGGTGGGAGGAAGGGATGGGTGAGAGGAAGAACCGGTTAGGGAGGCAGAGACAGGTTGGACTGGTTTTGGGATGCAGTGGGTGGGGGGGAAGAGCTGGGCTGGTTGTGTGGTGCAGTGGGGGGAGGGGATGAACTGGGCTGGTTTAGGGATGCAGTGGGGGAAGGGGAGATTTTGAAACTGGTGAAGTCCACATTGATACCATATGGCTGCAGGGTTCCCAGGCGGAATATGAGTTGCTGTTCCTGCAACCTTCGGGTGGCATCATTGTGGCAGTGCAGGAGGCCCATGATGGACATCCCAGGCCCCAAGATGACATTCCACATTAAGCAGAGGTTCACCTGCACATCTGCCAATGTGGTATACTGCATCCACTGTACCCGGTGCGGCTTTCTCTACATTGGGGAAACCAAGCGGAGGCTTGGGGACCGCTTTGCAGAACACCTCCGCTCAGTTCGCAACAAACAACTGCACCTCCCAGTCGCAAACCATTTCCACTCCCCCTCCCATTCTCTTGATGACATGTCCATCATGGGCCTCCTGCACTGCCACAATGATGCCACCCGAAGGTTGCAGGAACAGCAACTCATATTCCGCCTGGGAACCCTGCAGCCATATGGTATCAATGTGGACTTCACCAGTTTCAAAATCTCCCCTTCCCCCACTGCATCCCTAAACCAGCCCAGTTCATCCCCTCCCCCCACTGCACCCCACAACCAGCCCAGCTCTTCCCCCCCCACCCACTGCATCCCAAAACCAGTCCAACCTGTCTCTGCCTCCCTAACCGGTTCTTCCTCTCACCCATCCCTTCCTCCCACCCCAAGCCGCACCCCCAGCTACCTACTAACCTCATCCCACCTGCTTGACCTGTCCGTCTACCCTGGACTGACCTATCCCCTCCCTACCTCCCCACCCACACCTTCTCCACCTATCTTCTTTACTCTCCATCTTCGGTCCGCCTCCCCCCCTCTCCCTATTTATTCCAGTTCCCTCCCCCCATCCCCCTCTCTGATGAAGGGTCTAGGCCCGAAACGTCAGCTTTTGTGCTCCTGAGATGCTGCTTGGCCTGCTGTGTTCATCCAGCCTCACATTTTATTATCTTGTTTTATGGTTCCTTCACTTTCCAGCCTCCCCTTTTGCATGTAAGGCAAATGGCACTGGGTGGGCCTTGCACAATCACGGAATTGCTTCGTGGTCAGCATGGAAGGTGACCTTTTCTCCTTTGATAGTCCCAGGACTTTCCTGAAAAGCTTCTCGGTGTTTCGTAGGACTTCACTCGGGCAGCCATTCAAAGTGAATCTTCTTCAACCACTTTCACTCCATCAACCTTTGACCCAAGCCTTTCACGATAATCAGTGGTATATGAACCAAAGGCTTCTCATATGAGACCAGCTGTACCCGTAAGCTGTAGAAGTTCTCTGGTATAGGTTCTCAGTCTAGCTGCAAACTTAAGGGTTAGAATCCATAGCAAAGTTTGTTAAAGATTAGCTCTGCATCCACTGATATAGCTGAATTGGTATCGATCTCCACGAGAACCGGGTAACCATTTAACCAGGCATATATTTTGATTGGTTCTGATTTGGATGTTGCTAAGCAATTTAACTGTTTTAAAACAGTTGGAGGTGGGCTTTCCAGAGTTTACAATCTCCTGGATCCCGGCCTATGAGTTCTCTTACTCAATTCAGGCCTAGTGGGACTCCCTTGCTGTCTCAAGTGGACAAACCAGCAGCAAATAAAATAGCTTGCTGACCCGGATTCTGAAGAAAATATTAACCGAGGCTTGTCTATGTTTTGCCGTGGGTTGACTGTGTTCAAATATTCACGATATGTCCTCAGTGGGGCTATGCAATTACCTTTGCTGAACTGGTGTTCCTGAAACAGCTGAGTGAGAGGGTCCACTTCCATCAGTATACCCTGTAATTTGTGCTCCACTTGTTGCATTTTCTAATGACAGAGCCAGTTGTAGTGCTGTTTTGAGGTCCACTTGGGGCTCAGATAATAGGCGCTTTTGCATGGTTACCTCAGTAAGCCCATGTACCAAATGGTCTCAGCAGCTCATTAAGGATTAAACCAATGTCACATGCTTCTGCCTATCATAACCTAATCAGAAATATTGACACACATTCCCCTGGTTCTTGAACTGCCAACTGATGATAGCCCCTCAGAATTAGAGGAGGCTTGGTGTCATAATATACCTTGACTTAATCCGTCAACACTTGAAAGGTTTTAGTATCTGGTGACTCAGGAAATGTTAGGCTCCTAATAACGAAAAAGGCTGCAACCACAAGCTGTCAAGAGAATTATTTGTTGCTTTTCAACTGCCCCCAATGTCATTTGCACAGAAAAATATTATGCTTTCTTTTCACATACGGGGCCTAGTCTTCGATGGCAGGATAGGATGAGTCAAGTTTCCTAAATCATGGTATGAAAACAGAAATGCTTAACCAAACCTAAAGACAGCTGTTGTGAACAAATTTCTTCAGGAATGCATTTTTTTCTCTCCTCAGCACTGAATGAACTCCACAGTGGCTTGTATCTCATCACTAAGTCACTCTTTATCTACACATGCATAGTACTTGACACTGATCTAGCTTCCTCAGAGACGGCGCTGACACTCCTGTTTATATCTGTCAGGGAGGGCTCCCTGATTGGACCAGGATAATCGCCCCAATCAGGGAACAGACTTCGTTACAATCACAGCAGTTCTAACTCAAATCTATTTCCAAGCTTACTAGAAGCAAGTTTTCTAACCTAAATATTTCAGTGTCAGCCTGAGATATCATTAAAACGTCAAAAATAGCTCTATTTAAACAAAAGTTAGATCAAGGAGTTATCGATGTCCCAACTTTGGTAATGGACAAGGGCAAGTTGTCCCACCGCACTTGTTGGCTTGTGTGTAGTTCAATACGAAATGACAGAAACCTAAAATCAGCCCCAAAGCTGAAGAGTTACAAAGAGAAATGAAGTGTTTGAAAGGACCCTAAGGTATTATCAGAGAACCTCTTCCCATCTGGAAGAACACCAATCCTTTTTCAGTCAGAAATGCATCTGACATGCAATTGACATTGTTTTCAGAAATGATATAGAGAAAACACTTTTCTATTTTTCAGGGGAAGGTTTGCCAGTTGTGAGAAGACTTTATTCTTTACCACATCACTGTCAACAATAGATCTAATTTAGGAAGTACCTTGTTGTAGAGTTCGATAGTACAGCAGTCAGCTTTGAAACACGGCTATTATTCATTCTGCTGAAGGGAGGTCCCAGAGGCAATTTTACATTTTGTAATCAAGTGCCTCTGGGTTTTATTCTTGTGAAAAAAACAGACATGCCATAGACTTATAAAATGTTACTGAGGTACTTGTTTGCTGTGGGGAAAGGATTAAGTTTAGGGCTCTCACTTTTTAAACTGCCTTTACTTGACCTACTGGCGACCTATTACACTGGTAACTTCCTTTGTTAACAGTGTTACATCAACCAGAAAGACAGACTGATCAAAACTGGTATCATCTCTTGATTGACGGCGACAGTGTAAGACTATTTTTACTCACTCATTTGCTAGACTTTTTCTTTCCTGTAATCCCTTTTATAGGTATTCCACCTAAGCACCATTTCTTTCACATCTCCTTTACCGAAAACAAATAACTCTCATTGATGTACATTTCTGCATACTCAATATTCACAGGTGTGCTTGCACTGGCAACATTATCAGGCTATTCAGCTATAGGAGGCTCATGGCTAAGTGTAATCCTTCCCCACTCGACATTCGCATGTGAATTTTCCAACATTAATCTACCAATAAAGATCAAGAAATAGGAAACAGGAAGTGTTGGAAAAACTTAGCAGGCTTGGCAGCAACTGTAGAGAGAGAAAAACAGAGTTAACATTTTGTCCAGTGGACCTTGAACTTGTGACCAATAAACTTGAAATGTCAACTCTGTTTTTCTCTGTACAGATGCTTGCACACCTACTAAATTTCTCTGATAATGGGAACTGCAGATGCTGGAGAATCCAAGATAATAAAATGTGAGGCTGGATGAACACAGCAGGCCCAGCAGCATCTCGGGAGCATAAAAGCTGACGTTTCAGGCCTAGACCCTTCATCAGAGAGCTCTAGGCCCGAAACATCAGCTTTTATGCTCCTGAGATGCTGCTGGGCCTGCTGTGTTCATCCAGCCTCACATTTTATTGTATACTAAATTTCTCTGGTACTTTTTGTGTTTCTTTTAGATTTTGAGCATCTGCAGTTCTTTAATTTTAACTTAGTGAAGACATGGGGCACTGGTCAGTATTTATTTCTAACTTTTCAAGTGCAAAGTATTTTGTAACTGTTACTTGCCCTCGAACGGTCTTATAAAAGATGACTTTTACACAATCCCATTACACGAGGGCTGTGTGGTGTTCTTTGGTATGCATGATATGATGTTTGTGTGGGTGAACAATTCTAGCACTGCGTGGAGTTGACATTAGGTATATTTTGCTTTCTAGTTTCTTTTTTATTTTATCATAAGCTCCTGTCATGTTAAGAGGGCACTTGATTTATAGCGGGTGACACAGAAGTGACCTAATATAGTGGGATAGAAAGAGAGAGAAGGAGTGACAGTGGCAGACGGTAGGACAGCAGCAAAGGAACACTTAAGGATTCTTCAATAAAGACAGTACTGGTGAAGGAAATGCGTGTTAAACCAGTTGGAGCAGAATACCATACTTGTTAGTCAGCACTGAAGAACCAGGACCATGAATCGTGCAGTCTGCTGCAGGAGACCTGATTGGACCATCTGTCCAGTACCCTGAGCTTGAGAGGTTATCAAGGGAGAACAGCAGTTAAAGTTTACAATGATATCATAAAGTGAGTGCAGCACCCATCAAAAATAGTCAATTCATTTAAGCTGCACTTTTCCAACAATGATTTGTTGTTAGAAACGTACTTTCAATTTGTTCTTTTATTTTGCATGTATTTCTGATTGATATTACCTTCCAAATTATCTGTAATGATCACGTCCTCTGGAATTTTTTTTTGCTTTGGATGAATTAAGCAACGTCAAGTGACTTTTACTTTAATTTCTCAAAATATTTTCTCATTTACCCAAGAGGTGTGCAACAGCCTTCTGCACATTTTCATTGTTTCCCCACTGATTCATCAAAATTTCCACAACTTTTGCAGTTTCCTCTAAGTATTTGCTTACTTCCTTACTGACCAATTACTTTACAGGTTGATTAGTATTTTGTGTCTCGTTTAACTACTTTTCTAGTCAGTTCAACTGACTTGGTTTTAGAGTGATCCACTGAACCACTTCACATTTTTGACCACTTCATGTGGGCATTCCATATGTTTGGGATTTTCTTCTCCATGGTTACTAATTGCTCCTTAGACTCTTCCATATTACTCATGAGGTCCTTATTCTGATACTTAAAAACTTTTTATTGCTAGTTGTAAAGTACAGAATTGGTCTTTCACACTGTACATCTCATTGGTTTTCTTCTCCAGGCTTGTATTGGAGTTCAAAACTCTCATTGTACTTTTCAAAGTAATGTTCGAATAGTTTTCTAGTCTCAGCCTTTAATTCTGCATTCAACCAATTGTTCAGGTTCATCAGCAATTCCTTTTCATGTTCAAAGCATTTTTCAGAATAATTTATCATCTTGCTTGAAGTTTTTCAGCCTTTCTTTGGAGATCTGTCTCAGCTGAACCTCTCCAGGTTTCAATTTGTCAAATCTTGGGGTAGCAATGGCCTAGTGGCATTATCAGTAAACTATTAATCTATGAAACTCAGCTAATGTTCTCTGATCCGAGTCTAAATCTTGCCTTGGCAGTTGGTGCAATTTGAACTCAGTAAAAAATTCTATCAATGACCATGAAACTATTGCTGACTGCCGGTAAAACTTACCTGGCTCACTAGTGTCCTTCAGGGAAGGAAATTTGCCATCCTTTCCTGGTCTGGCCGATATGCGATTCTAGACTCACAGCAATTTGGTTGACTCTCAGCTGCCTCTGAAATGGCCTAACAAGCCACTCAGTTGTATCAATTGCAATTAAATCCCAACAAAGAAATGAAACGAGACAAACGACCTGGCATTGACCTGGGCAATGGAAAAGTCGATGACAGAAACAGCCCTGTGTTAACTGCAAAGTCCACCTTGCTAACAGTTGAGGGCTAGTACCAAAACTGAGAGAGCAGTCTCACAGTCTAGGCAAGCACCAGCCTGATATTTTCATACCCACAGTGTCATTCCTTACAGACAACTTTTCAGACACTGCTATCACCACCCCTGGATATGTCCTGACCCACCCAATAGAAATGTGGGCACAGTGATTTACAATCAACAGGACATTTCCCTGGGAGTCCTCAACATTGACTCTGGACCCCATGAAGCCTCATGGCTTCAGGTTAAACTTGGGCAAGTAATCCTCTTGCTGATTTACCATGTACCATCCTTCCTCAACTGTTAAATCAGCACTCCTCCATGTTGAACAACATTTAGAGATTACACTGAAGGTGGAAGGCACAAAATGTACTTTGGGCAGGGATTTCAATGTCCATCACCAGGAGTAGTTCGGCAGCAGGACTACTGATCAGTCGGGTCCTAAAGGACCATAGCTGCTAAACTGGTTCTGCGGTAGGTGGTGAAGGAACCAGCAAGAGGGCAAAACATACTTCAGCTCATCCTTACCAATCTGCCAGCTGCAGATGCATCTGTCCATGACCGTGTTGATAAGAATGACCACCTCACTGTTCTTGAGAAGACGATGTCCTGCTCACATTGAGAATACCCTCCATTGTGTTGAGTGGCACTATCACAGTGCTAAATAGCACAGACTTCAAGCAGATCTATAAATTCAAGACAGGGCATCCCTGAAACTCTATGGATCATCAACAGCAGTAGAATTGCATCCCAGCATAATCTGCAACTTAATGCCCCAGCATATCCCTCATTTAATATTGTCATCACGGCAGTGTATCAACCTTGGTTTAATGGAGACTGAAGACGGTCATCGAAGGAGCACCAGGCGTACCTTAAAATGAGGTGTCAACCCAGTGAAGCTACCAAACAAGGCAACTTATGCCAAACAGCAAAAGCAACAATTAATGGTCAGAGCTAACCAATCCCAATGGATCAGGCCCAAGGTCTGCAGTCCTGCCACATCCAGTTATAAATGGTAGTGGACATTTAAACAACTCACTGGAGGAGAAGGCTCCACAAGTATCCCCATCCTCAATGATGGAGGATTCAATGCAACAGTGCAAAGGATTAGGCTGAAGAATTCACAATAATCTCCTCAGCCTCCTCCAGTGGTCCCAAGCATTACAGATAAAAATCTTCAGCCAATTTGACTCACTGTAAGTGATAGCAAGAAATGGTTGGAGGCACTGCATATTGCAAAGGCAATGGACCCAGACAACATTCTGACAAGAGTCCTGAAGACTCATGCGCCAGAACGTGCTGCAGTCCTAGCCAAACTCCTCCACCACATTACAACACTGGCAACGACCCAACAATATAGAAAATTTCCCAGATATTTCCTATATACAAAAAGTAAGACAAATTCAATGTGCCCAATTACTGTCCCATCAGACTACTCTCGATCATCAGTAAAGTGATAGAAAGTGTTATCAACAGTTCTATCAAGCAGCACCAGCTCAGCAATAAGCTGCTCAGTGACGCCCAGTTTGGGTTTTGCCAGGGCCACTCAGCTCCTGAGCTCATTACAGCCTTGGTTCAGACAAAAGTGCTGAATTCCAGAGGTGAGTTGAGAGTGACAACCATTGACACCTAGTCCGCATTCACCAGAGTGTGGTGGCAAGGAACCCGAGCAAAACTGGAATTATTGGGTCCTGGGGGTAAACTCTGTCCTGGTTGGAGTCATTCCTGGCACATAGAAAGGTGTTTATACTTATTGGAGATCTGTTATCTCAGCTCTGGGATAACTTCGCAGGAGTTCTTTAGCATAGTGCCTAGGCTCAACCATTTTCAGTTGCTTCATCAATGACCTTCTATCAATTATAAGATCAAAACTGCGGATGCTTTGCGGGTGATTACACAATGTTCAGCACCATTTGTGACTCCTTAGATACTGAAGCAGTCTACATAAATATGCAAAAAAACCTGGACAATATCCAGGCTTGGGCTGACAAATAACATTCGTGCCACACAATGCCAGGCAACGACTATCTCCAATGAGAGACAATCTAATCAGTGTCCCGTGACATTCAATAGTGTTACCTTTACAGAGTCCTCCACTATCAACTCCTTAAGGTTATTATTGATCTGAAACTTAGCTTTTTAACACACAAACTCAGTATCTACAACCCGCAGGTTGGAGACTAGGAATACTATAGCAGGTAACTCACTCCTGACTCTCCAAAGCCTTTTCACTGTCTACAAGTGACAAGTCAGAAGAGTGTGGAATGCTCCCCATTTGCCTGGGTGGATGCAGCTTCAACATTGCTCAAGAAGCTTGACACCATTCAGGATCGATTGGCACCATGTCCATAAGCATCCCTCCCTCCACTACTGATGCTCGCTAACTGTAGTGTGTATTCTCAATGAGAAGCATGGCAGAAGTTCACACAGCACCTTCCAAACTCACAACCACTTCCTTCTAGAAGGACAAGGGTAGCAGATAGTTGGGAATGCCACCACCAAAAAATTCCCTTCCAAGTCACTCACCATCCTGACTAGTAAATATATTGCCCTTTCTTCACTGGGTCAAAATCATTGAATTCCTTCGCTAAAGGCATTGTGAGTCAATATGCAGCACGTAGCCTGCAGCAGTTCAAAATGGCAGCTCACCATTCTCTTCTCAAGGGCATCTAAGGGCACGTAATAAATGCTGGTCAGCCCAGGTCCCAAGACTGAATACAAAAAAGACCAGTGACCCATTCTGACATTGAAACTTTTCCGAAGTTTCACGTTGTTTCCTGTTGTAGATTGAATTTGCTAAAGATAAATTGGCCATAATTCGAGAAAACTACAGGGCCCATTAGAGAGAATGATAACTGGGGATGAGTTTAACCTGAGGTTAATCAAGTCTCAGGTGAAGGCTAAGTTTGGGAAGTGTGTCGTTCTTTGTAACATAAGCCAATATGGAAATTGAACCAATGCTGTTGGCATTTGCATAGCTGAATGAAACTAAATTGTTATACAGTCCCAATCAATTATAGTAACTGGAAAGAAATAACAATGCTGGTGAAAGTATGCCTTATATCTTGTTCTGAGATCTGTCTCCTTCAAGTGAAAATGGATATTTAGTAATATGAAGAGGCACAGATTACAATTTGAAATGAATAAGAATATGACAGACTGTTACATCATTGATTTTATAAAGGTCACAACCGACAACTTGCATCAATTAATCAACTTTATTTCTTAATTGGAATTCATGCAATATGCCATAGGAATGTTGCATTCTGATCCACATCAATGGAAAGAGTCCAGAGCACAATTGTACGGCAGCTTGCTTCTTGGTTTGGCCCAGTTTATTGAGCTACAAAGATTCACATGGAGTTGTACTGCACTTTGGTCAGTTACATTTCAAATCGCCCTCTTGTGTCCTCAGATTGTACAACACCATGGCCAAATGTGATGAATAATGAAAGCCCTGTCTCAATTACAATGGCAAGTACTTATATAACGTTAAATTTTAATTAGAGAGTGACTAAAGTGGTTTGCATGTAATTCTTTCGCAGTAGTCTATTATATTTTTTGCTCAAGAAGCAGTATGACCCTCAGATTCAGCGTTGCAGAATCGGTCTCCTCAGTTTGCAAGTCTGACTGTGAGTATCCAAAGACTTGCCACCTTAATGGTCCATCTTGCTGTAATGCTGACATCCCCGTCCTTGACCTGTGGCACTGTTTCAAAGAAGCTCAACAGAAGCTCATGAAGAGGCACATTTACAACATTAAATTCAACAAGGATTAAACAATGAGTTCAATGATTTAAACATGTAATCTCAGCCTCAGACATTCATTCTGTTTCCTTTTTTTTGCATGTGTCGGCCTTAATCTTATTTTCTTCATTCTTGCTTTTCAATGGCAACTGTTTATTATTCTGCCAGCCACACCTTCTCAAGATTCATTGCTTGTTACTTTACTTTGCCTTATTGTCCCTTGACTATGTTCCACCAACTTTTCTGTAAGTTAATATCTCCTGTGTGCTGCCCAATTATAGAACAAAAAGGAAGGTCTTTTTCCATCTTCCAATATTACACCATGTTACAATTTGTTACATTTTTTTCACTTACTACAGTTCTGATGCTTCATTCAATTCTAACAAGTCAATTCTAACTGATCACCCTAAGCACCAAGTTGACCAAGTCTAAACCCTTGGATTGATACCTGAAGTTGCCCTTGACTGAGCCAGGAACCCCTGACTGTCAGTGTCTCCCTAAACATCAACAAACACCGCTCCCTTTAGACTTTGAAGCATCGCTGTTTGCTTGCATCACATACAGTGTGTTTGCCATATATAATGCTGGCATTCATGGTGCCAATGTGAGATTGCCATAGCAATGTGTTCTACAGTAACAGGTCCATCCCTTTGACTGATAACTGCTGACAGCCAGGCCAAGTTGCCTGTTATTGTGTTTGCACTAAACTGCAAGGTAATTAAGCCTTTAAACTCTGAAGTTGCAAATTACAAAAAAGCACCACATTTTGGGGATTCTGCAAACATCCAGGTAGGTGCTGAGCATGAATAACCTAGCAAACAAGTGAACAGCCCTGACATGCAATTTAGTCTGGTGTGTTCTGGCCCTTGAAGTGGGTTCCTGTCAAGTGAATATTGAGGGTGATGTATAACTGATGTCTCATCCAAAAATAGTCAATGTGAGTTCAAATGTATACTTGATATATTTGTGTGGGAAAGAATGGGAGAAAATTGGGCATGAAAACGGAATGCATTTATTATAATTGAGCTGTCAGATCTTAATAAACCTCAAGCAGACTAAGCTTCATGATCAAGCAGTCAAATTGTAATCAACCAACTTCACAGCCGAACATTTGCTGCGGTGAAAGTTTCAGAGAAAGTGCACTGGCTTGGAGGAGGCACAGTTATATGCGGTTATTTATCTACATATCAACGTTCTCCACAGTCACTAAAAGCGGACTATTTGAGACTCAAAGTTTTACTACTATAAGGACCAGAAGTTGAATAGTGTGGCTATCAGTAATCATTTTAACCTTTATTACTCTGACAGAACCCTTAGTTCTTTCTCATGGTCTGCTGAACACTTTTTCCTGATCACTTTTTCCAAGTTATGCACTAGCGCCTGCCTCTCTCCCCCGCTTTCTTGTTCTTCCATTATCTCTTTCAAGCTTCGGTGCATACCCACCCTTGCCATCATTCATTCTTTCTGTCTTATCATTTAATGTTCCTGTAAATGATCTCTCCTTTATGCTCAGGTGCTTTGCTTTTGCTCCAATTCTCCTTTATTCAATGCTAACTTCCTTGATCCATTAGTTGCTCTGTCGCTTGCTCACTCTTTTTCCCTAACTCGACCATTTTATTTTTGATCATCCTGTCACTGTTCCTCTTTGATTTTGTTCCTTTTCTTTTGTTCATTAAAGTCTCTCCTTATCACCTCTTCCTTTCACTCACACTCATCCTGATACCATTTCCACTTCATCATTACACCAGTGTCTCTTTTCACCCCTTTTCAACACCATTTGCTATTTTATTTCAAGAAAATTATTCTTAATTTTTCTCTCCAGTTTTCCACTTGGCATCTTCTAGTTTTATTGATTGTCTGCTGTTCCATTGTTAGCCACTTAGCCAGCTGTATTAGTAAGATGTTTTATTGTGATTTGGAGGAATCTCCACTGAACTGTTTTCCAGCTGTCACATTGATATCTCAATGTTTCGATGCCTGAGATACTGGATTTTCTAATTGTAAGAACGATCATGTGTCAGAAAGTAACCCAATTACTTCTTGATAGCTTACTCTTACTTGCATTAAGCTGTGCCATATCATGTCATCAAGAGCATTTCAAACTGCTTTACCCACTGAATGCTTTGCGAGCTCAGTCATTATTTGTAAGCAAACTGATCAGTCAGGCTATGTGTGCACCTATCTGTGAGCACTTGTTTCTTCAGTGAACACCTTGCAGTTCTCAGAGAAGTAGCAATTTTGATTTGAAGTTGAGTCAATCTGACAAAATTTAACCCTTTGTGAAATCAACACAGCAGTGAGAGAAGATGTATTGATACAAAGTAAATGAAATGCTGGAATGATTACAAACAACTTTTACAGTCCACAACTGTTTACTGCACTTAGCTCTCATCTACTGGGTCCACGAGTCAACCAAACACTGTCCGGCCTGCAGTGCCCAATGCAGCTAAACTCTGTCATATACAAAGTTCTTCAATGTTGTCATCCTCCACAGAAGACTACTCTAATTCTCCTAGTTCCTCAGCATCCAGCATGTTTCTTCATTCCTGGCTCCAGAAGAGCAGAGTATGGGTGTCTTGGTACATAATGGAAATTGGCACTTGGAACTCAGTTGTAAAATGTACCTTGTTGCTTCTGATGTTAAGACAGGCATTGCTGCACATCTCTCAACCAAACAGGTAGATAAGAGTAAACCGTTTGATGTGGTGTATATGGATTTCAGCAAGGCGTTCGATAAGGTTCCCCACAGTACGCTATTGTACAAAATGCAGAGGAATGGAATTGTGGGAGGTATAGAAGTTTGGACCGGAAATTGGCTTGCTGAAAGAAGACGGAGAGTGGTAGTTGATGGGAAATGTTCATCCTGGAGACCAGTTACTAATGGTGTACCACAAGGGTCGATGTGGGGTCACTGCTGTTTGTCATTTTTATAAATGACCTGGATGAGGGTGTAGAAGGATGGGTTAGCAAATTTGCAGACGACACTAAGGTCGGTGGAGTTGTGGATAGTGACGACGGATGTAGGTTGCAGAGAGACATAGATAAGCTGCAGAACTGGGTTGAGAGGTGGCAAATCGAGTTTAATGCAGACAAATGTGAGGTGATGCACTTTGGTAGGAGTAACCGGAAGGCAAAGCACTGGGCTAGTGGTAAGATTCTTAGCAGTGTAGATGAGCAGAGAGATCTCGGTGTCCATGTACACAGATCCTTGAAAGTTGCCGCCCAGGTTGACAGGACTGTTAAGAAGACATACAGTGTTTTAGCTTTTATTAATAGAGGGATCGAGTTCCGGAACCAAGAGGTTATGGTGAAGCTGTACAAAACTCTGGTGCAGCCGCACTTGGAGTATTGTTTACAGTTCTGGTCACCGCATTATAAGAAGGATGTGGAAGCTTTGGAAAGGGTGCAGAGGAGATTTACTAGGATGTTGCCTGGTATGGAGGGAAGGTCTTACGAGGAAAGGCTGAGGGACTTGAGGCTGTTTTCATTAGAGAGAAGAAGGTTGAGAGGTGACTTAATTGAAACATATAAAATAATCAGAGGGTTAGATAGGGTGGATAGAGAGAGCCATTTTCCTAGGATGGTGACGGCAAGCACGAGGGGGCATAGCTTTAAATTGAGGGGTGAAAGATACAGGACAGATGTCAGAGGTAGTTTCTTTACTCAGAGAGTAGTAAGGGAATGGAATGCTTTGCCTGCAACGGTAGTAGATTCGCCAAGTTTAGGTACATTTAAGTCGTCATTGGATAAGCATATGGACGTACATGGAGTATTGTAGGTTAGATGGGCTTGAGATCGGTATGACAGGTTGGCACAACATTGAGGGTCAAAGGGCCTGTACTGTGCTGTAATGTTCTATGTTCTATGTTCTCATGATTCTCCCAGATATTTGGCTATAGCCCAAGCCATTCAGGCCCCTATAAGATTCTACTCATGATCTGTGCCATGTTTGCTGCTGTATGGTACATTATACACACGTAGTTGACTGACTACAGTGACTCCATTATACACAGAGGATGCATGAATGTGATGTGGGACATTTATACTGGAATGCCATATTTCATTATGTCATTTAACTGTCCTAAAAGTGCAAGCCTGTCTGGTCTGTAAACAATACCATAATACAACATCCCCCACCCAGATTTCCTTTAAAGAAGGGATTTCCTTTTCCGTTATCATGTGTGAGGATATATCATTCTCTATACACTCACATAACACCTTGATGGATTTATGGACAACCTAATTTAGTCCTTATACAGTTACCTTGGATGATGCTGTAGCTTCACTTGGCAATGTGTTGTCTGTCAGCATGGATAATGATACATATCATCTTTGTAAATGTATGATTGTTGTCTGGCATAATGTCTTTCATATCCAAGTCATCATGCAGTGTGATGGGTAGCTGATTACATACAGTTTGGAGGTCTTATCTGTTCCTTTGCAAGACATGGCCATGACAATGCCAAATGCTTGAGGATGGACACAATGGCATTGTATGTTGCTAGGAACTCATGTGTTCATCAAAAGTCTTGACCTCATATGCTTTGAGCTGGGATCTTCCTCCCAGACATGAGAATTGTCAACGAGGGTAAACCATTGCTGAGAGGAGTAGATTTAACATACCTATGAAAATCTGGACAACTCAATTCATACTTATCAGGGATTTTTCAGTGCAAACAGTATATTCTGACAGTCTGTTCGACTGACAGTAGTGAGGAGATGAGATAATATATGGAACACCCATGTTTTTCACATGTTGAAAATCCTCCTACCAGTAATAAGTCAATTGTATATTATTCGCATCCAGAAGTACTTTTCTGAACAAATTGATAGATCTGGCGGCAATGATGAATTCCATAAGCCTTTCAGTTAAATTAGCTTTGATGAATCCAGTTCAGTATCTTTACATTTACACCTGTATGTAAATTATTTTCACCATTTTGTTGCAAACATAATATGACCTCAAACTGTGTCCCCTGACATTATTTCAAATTTTAAGTAGATCTTCCACAATCTGAAGTTTTGTCAGGATCTTGGCAGTTATCATCAGAAAGACCTTTGGATGTAATTCTTCTCATTGCTTTATTTCTCAAAACAATGAGTAGCAAGAATTATGTGTCTTTTTTTCTTAATTACCTCCTGATTCAACAAGTAAAGATCGGCTTTTGCTTTTACCATAATTCTGATGGGAAGAAGAAACACTGGGTATCAAATTCCCCTGCTTCCCGAGCCTTGCAATGTGTAATTGTCCTATTCAATCACTAAAAATCGGGTCAATTTATTGATCATTATGACTGTTAATTTAAACAAAAGAGACTTTTGCCATATGTTTCATATCATCAAAAATGACATATTTGTTACTGTCAAACTGGTTGTCAATTAATGTATTGTGATAATTAAACCATGTCCCTTTAATATTAAACACACACCAACACTGTATAGCAAATATGATTGAAACAAAAAGTGAGAAATCTCTCTGGAAAAAGAATCCAACCTAACATGCCGAATGAAGTGACTTTCTCACAGTTCCTTTGGTTTCTGGTTGACAAGTTGATGTAAGTTGAGAATGTTGGGAAACTGTTAGATTCCTGATACTTGAAAAGTTATCAGCTTTTTTGCAAATATTTTACTGGGAGACATAGAGTGTGCTGGTTTCAGGTCCAAGCTCTGATTTTTATAGTCTGAGAGATAGAGAGTATTACATCCATGCAAATTTTTCAACAAACTTGCCATTGTTTCCATGCAGGCACTGAATAGAACAGCAATTATCTCTGATAACAAAGTGTAGGGCTTGATGAGCACAGCAGGCCAAGCAGCATCTTAGGAGCACAAAAGCTGATGATTCAGGCCAGTCCAGAGACAGTTGCTAGGCATTGGCATTTGGGGTTTTCAGGTCTGTTTGTTCAACAAATAAAATAAGATTAACCCCTCTCTCTCTCTGTCTAAAACATAATCACTACTTTTTGTAACCTCTAAATAGACCATAGGCTCCCTTTGACTTTGCACTTCTCAGCAAACACACAATAAATCCTTTCCACCCTAATAATGTGCACATTCCATTTTCCAGTTCTCTTATTAAATAAATGCATGTATTACCAATGCTATAATCAACTTTACTGTTATTTGTTTCATCATCTTTAAAAATAACAACTGGCTTCTGTTCATTTTGGTTCTGTACCTTTAAAAGTAGTTGTTGGCTCATCATTTTCTGCTGTGACCTTTAAACTTTTCAGGCTTGCAGTTGCAGATTTTAGCCTGCAGGTGGAGTTCATGTCAAAAGGAGTGTTGACATTGCACAAGTTTTGTTTTATTTACATGTCTTTTTGAAATAAGAAAGTGGCAGAATCCATTGATCTCTGGAACACAGGGAAGGACTCATTCATAAAGAAATAATTTATTCAATGATTTTAAGCTATGCTTTTTTTTCTGTTTATGCTTTGGAACTGACCTTTCAAGACCAATTAAACTCAGAATTTAAATCAGGCCAGCAGCTGTAGGTTGTATTTTGGTTTAAAGAAAGAGTCAGAGAGCAAGATAAAGTCTGCACGATGCTCCAGTACAAGTTTGCAGTCTTTTGTTTTGGTTGCCATCCTTTAGTTTTAGTTGTAGTTGTAACTTCAGCTCTGAGCTCAGACAGATTTTTCAGTGGTTTGCACTACAGCCTCACAGCACCAGGGACCCAGGTTCAATTCCAGCCTCGGGCGGCCGTCTGTGCGGAGTTTGCACGTTCTCCACGTGTCTGCGTGGGTTTCCTCCGGGTGCTCCGGTTTCCTCCCACAGTCCAAAGATGTGCAGGCTAGGTGGATTGGCCGTGCTAAAATTGCCCGTAGTGTTCAGGGGCGTGTGAGTTATAGGGGGATGGGTCTTGGTGGGATATATCAAGGGCCGGTGTGGACTTGTTGGGCCAAAGGGCCTGTTTCCACACTGTAGGGAATCTAAAAAAAAAGATTGATGAATGGCTGTTGGGGAAAAAGACTTTTCAATACTGTCTTTATGATATCACATTTTCACTTTTTAGTGTCTACTTATTTGCATTTGCTGGCTGTCACAAATTGCTTTGATGCCCTTTTGCTGCCATCATGAAGCTGACTGTGTTATTTTATATGCTACTTCACGTCGCACATAATGCGGATAGTCCAGATTTGTGTTCCTCAGACAGCATGAAGTTTATTTGCAAAGCTATGAGCAACAGAGTCACACACAGAGGGCTGAATCTTATGATTTTTTTATTTTCTAACTGTTAATTTCATTGAGTTTCATGGAGGGATACTCTCTGTAAGACCCAGTGAGTTTTCTAGCATTATCATTCCAAATCTCAGTGAATACTGTCTATAGAATTCCCACAGTGTGGAAGCAGACCATCTGACCCATCAAGTCCACATCCAGATCCCCATCCCTCTGTGCCAACTCTACGTAGATGGTTGCCTGAGGGTTGAATCAAACCTAGGTCTCTGGTGCTGCTAACCACTGAGCCATCATACCTTGCTTTTGTGTTTGTAAAAAGGCTACATATAATTTGCAGTATTTGTTAGTGGGAACAAGGAGGAGCTCAGAAATGATTCCTATTATGTGGCTGCCCTGCAGGTTGAGGTTTCTCCATTGTCTTGGCTCCATCTGATGCCTCATATAATTAATGAAGAACTTTGAATGCACTTTTGTGACCTTAGGAATCCTCCACATATTTGTTAACCAATGAAATACTTCCTGAAGCTCAGAGATAATGGGAACTGCAGATGCTGGAGAATCCAAGATAATAAAATGTGAGGCTGGATGAACACAGCAGGCCAAGCAGCATCTCAGGAGCACAAAAGCTGACGTTTCGGGCTTAGACCCTTCATCAGAGAGGGGGATGGGGTGGGGGCTCTGGAATAAATAGGGAGAGAGGGGGAGGCGGACCGAAGATGGAGAGAAAAGAAGATAGGTGGAGAGAGTATAGGTGGGGAGGTAGGGAGGGGATAGGTCAGTCCAGGGAAGACGGACAGGTCAAGGAGGTGGGATGAGGTTAGTAGGTAGATGGGGGTGCGGCTTGAGGTGGGAGGAAGGGATGGGTGAGAGGAAGAACAGGTTAGGGAGGCAGAGACAGGTTGGGCTGGTTTTGGGATGCAGTGGGTGGAGGGGAAGAGCTGGGCTGGTTGTGTGCTGCAGTGGGGGAGGGGACGAACTGGGCTGGTTTAGGGATGCAGTTGAGGAAGGGGAGATTTTGAAACTGGTAAAGTCTACGTTGATACCATTAGGCTGCAGGGTTCCCAGGCGGAATATGAGTTGCTGTTCCTGCAACCTACGGGTGGCATCATTGTGGCACTGCAGGAGGCCCATGATGGACATGTCATCTAAAGAATGGGAGGGGGAGTGGAAATGGTTTGCGACTGGGAGGTGCAGTTGTTTGTTGCGAACTGAGCGGAGGTGTTCTGCAAAGCGGTCTCCAAGCCTCCGCTGGGTTTCCCCAATGTAGAGGAAGCCACACCGGGTACAGTGGATGCAGTATACCACATTGGCAGATGTGCAGGTGAACCTCTGCTTAATGTGGAATATCATCTTGGGGCCTGGGATAGGGGTGAGGGAGGAGGTGTGGGGGCAAGTGTAGCATTTCCTGCGGTTGCAGGGGAAGGTGCCGGGTGTGGTGGGGTTGGAGGGCAGTGTGGAGCGAACAAGGGAGTCACGGAGAGACTGGTCTCTCCGGAAAGCAGACAGGGGTGGGGATGGAAAAATGTCTTGGGTGGTGGGGTCAGATTGTAGATGGTGGAAGTGTCGGAGGATGATGCGTTGTATCCGGAGGTTGGTGGGGTGGTGTGTGAGAACGAGGGGGATCCTCTTTGGGCGGTTGTGGCGGGGGCGGGGTGTGAGGGATGTGTTGCGGGAAATGCGGGAGACGCGGTCAAGGGCATTCTCGACCACTGTGGGGGGAAAGTTGCGGTCCTTGAAGAACTTGGACATCGGGGATGTGCGGGAGTGGAATGTCTTATCGTGGGAACAGATGCGGCGGAGGCGGAGGAATTGGGAATAGGGGATGGAATTTTTGCAGGAGGGTGGGTGGGAGGAGGTGTATTCTAGGTAGCTTTGGGAGTCGGTGGGCTGGAAATGGACATCAGTTACAAGCTGGTTGCCTGAGATGGAGACTGTGAGGTCCAGGAAGGTGAGGGATGTGCTGGAGATGGCCAAGGTGAACTGAATGTTGGGGTGGAAGGTGTTGGTGAAGTGGATGAACTGTTCGAGCTCCTCTGGGGAGCAAGAGGCGGCGCCGATATAGTCTTCAATGTACCGGAGGAAGAGGTGGGGTTTGGGGCCTGTGTAGGTGCGGAAGAGGGACTGTTCCACGTAACCTACAAAGAGGCAGGCATAGCTGGGGCCCAAGCGGGCGCCCATGGCCACCCCCTTAGTCTGTAGGAAGTGGGAGGAGTCAAAAGAGAAGTTGTTGAGGGTGAGGACGAGTTCGGCAAGGCGGATGAGGGTGTCGGTGGAGGGGGACTGGTCGGGCCTGCGGGACAGGAAGAAGCGGAGGGCCTTGAGGCCATCTGCATGCGGAATGCAGGTGTATACTGCACCTCCCAGTCACAAACCATTTCCACTCCCCCTCCCATTCTTTAGATGACATGTCCATCATGGGCCTCCTGCAGTGCCACAATGATGCCACCCGTAGATTGCAGGAACAGCAACTCATATTCCGCCTGGGAACCCTGCAGCCTAATGGTATCAATGTGGACTTTACCAGTTTCAAAATCTCCCCTTCCCCCACTGCATCGGCCCAGTTCGTCCCCTCCCCCCACTGCAGCACACAACCAGCCCAGCTCTTCCCCTCCACCCACTGCATCCCAAAACCAGTCCAACCTGTCTCTGCCTCCCTAACCTGTTCTTCCTCTCACCCATCCCTTCCTCCCACCCCAAGCCGCACCCCCATCTACCTACTAACCTCATCCCACCTCCTTGACCTGTCCGTCTTCCCTGGACTGACCTATCCCCTCCCTACCTCCCCACCTATACTCTCTCCACCTATCTTCTTTTCTCTCCATCTTCGGTCCGCCTCCCCCTCTCTCCCTATTTATTCCAGAACTCTCACCCCATCCCCCTCTCTGATGAAGGGTCTAGGCCCGAAACGTCAACTTTTGTGCTCCTGAGATACTGCTTGGCCTGCTGTGTTCATCCAGCCTCACATTTTATACTTCCTGAAGCTCAGTCACTTTTGCAAAGCAGGGAAAGTTGTGGTTAAAGGGATCAAGGCATATGGAGGGACGGTGGGACTAAAGTATTAAGCTCAGTTAGCAGCCATGATCATATTGAATGGCAGAGCAGGCTTGAGGGGCCAAATGACCTATTTTTGCCCCTGTTTTCTATGTTTCCTCCATACAGCCAATTGTCACACTTCAAGGATTCACACTAAGGAAGTAAATTATCACTGAGTGCATTATTTTAGTGGTTTTGGCTGAAGATTCAACAGTTTCCAACTTAATTCTCCTTCTCTTCTTCAAAGGTGGCATGGGATTGTTTTATATTCACTCAAAAGGACAGATAGGGCTGAGGTCATCTCCAATAAAAGAAGACGATAGTGCCACACCCGCTCAGCACTGCACTTAAATGCATTTAAGAATAATTATCTGCATTGATACCCACCAGAAAGCATCAGGCTGCCAGGAGAGCTAGACAAAGATGTTGATTAGTGCTGCTACCATAGATTCATAAGTACAGAAAGGCCCTTTGGCTGTGAGTCAGTACTGCCAAAAATATACTAAATCTACACTAGTCCCACTTACCAGCATTGGGCCCATAGCCTTGATTATGATAACCCTTAAAGTTCTTATTCAAGTACCTTTTAAAGGTTGTGAGGTTACTTGCCTCAACTATCCTCTAGTGCATTCCAGACCCCTATCACTCTCCAAATGAAAATTTTTATCCTCAAGTTTCCTCTAAACCTCCTGCCTTTCTAAGTGTGCCCCCTTATTATTGACCCTTTAACGAAGCGGAACAGCAGTTTTCTATCTAGCCCCTCACACTCTTACACCTCTCTGCTGCAAAGAAAACAAGCCAAACCCAACCAACTTTTCTTCATAGCTAAACTGCTCCATCCCAGGCAACGTCCTGGTGAGTTTTCTTTGCAACCTCTCCAGAGCAATCACATCCTTTCCCTAGTGTGGTGACCAGACTGCATACAGTATTCCAGCTATAGCCTAACCAAAGTCCTGTACAGCTCCAATATAACTTCTCTATTTGTATAATCTATGCACTGACTAATGAAGGCACATGTCGGTATGCCTTCTTAACATGCCCTGTCGCCTTCAGTAATCTGTGGAAAATTGCCCAAGATCCCTTTTTTACCCTGAGCTTCCTAATGTCCTGCTATTCATTGAATACTCCCTTGTCTTGTTACTTTTCCCAAAGTCCACCTCCTCACACTTAGCAGAGTTAAATGCCATCTGCCACCAACCTACCTGTCTGAGCAATCTGTCTGTATCCTTTTGTAACCTGAGGCCATCTCCCTCATTGTCAGTCACTTGGCCAATCTTTGTGTCATCTGCAAACTTACATACTGTCCACCCCCATATCTTCAAATACATCATTTGTATACATATACATTGCACAAGCAATAGGCAACAAGCACTGATCCCTGTGATACATTACTGGACACCATTCTGCTATCACTTATACAGCTTTCTACCACTACCTGCTATTCAGTCAATTTTAGATCTTTTTATTTACGTATTCATTCTGTTCACGGTCAGTCCAAGCATGCCTTGATTTAAAATCCTAGAGGTGCACAACATGGAAGCAGACCCTTCAGTCCAACTTGCCCTTGCCAACCAGATATCCTAAATTAATCTGATCCTATTTTCCAGCATTTGGTCCAAATTCTGCCAAACACTTCCTATTCATTTTGCCCCTCCAGGTGCCTTTTAAATATTGTAATTGTACTTCTCCACCACTTCCTCTGGTTGCTCATTTCATACATGCACCATCCTCTGCGTGAAAAAGTTGCTCTCAGGTCCCTTGTAAATCTTTCCCTCTCAACTTAAACCTATGCCCTCTAGTTTTGGACTCCCCTACTCTGGGAAATTACCTTGACTATTTATCCTATCCATGCCCCTCATGATTTTATAAATTTCTATAAGGACACCCGTCAACCTCCGAAGCGCCAGAGAAAATAACCCCAGCCTATTCAGTCTCTCCCTATAGCTCAAGCTGCCCAACCCTGGCAACATCCTTGTAAATCTTTTCTGAACCCTTTCAAGTTTAATTCCCTAGATGGCCATTATTTTTAGGATTCATTCCTTTAGATCTTCTGGTTAAGCACATTCAATTGAATCTGAAGTGATCTATATTTTGCCTGCTCATGTAACAAGACTAATACCACGAGATTTGGAAAGTGTGTCACGGATCTGGCAAAATGTAATAATAACACTAAGGCCTGATATGACGCAAGTAAAATGCTACGCAGCTTCTCTCTGTGTTCGCAGAGGACATTCTTCTCTAATATATGAATAATTCTAATGCAATGATGATAAACCATATTCAAAAGCATTTTGATGTTGCGTAGACTTTTAACCAGGCTCAAGATGTTTTTTGTGTGGTTTCCTGTGTAATTATATGTATGTTTCTTTGAGCCCATATGTGTGATTATGTGGTGTGTTTCTGAATGCTTCATGTTTCTTTGTTTATACTAGGCATAATGCCATTTAGCAAATCTAAAAACAAAGCAGAGTAAAAAAGGAATGTACTGTTTTGATGCAGTTTGATTTCTTTGAAAATCCTCTGAACTTTATGAAACAAAGCCTGCATGTCTGAAGACATAGAAGTGGAAACAGAACAACTAGTGTTTTAAAAAGAGTCATTGTTTTATAACTTTTAGATCATTTCAAATGAAAGCCAGTCAGTTCTTATAATGAAGTTAGCCTGAGGCAGAATCTTTATGTTTCACTGTGACTTTTATTCAATGTGTCTCTGCATTCCCAAATTTCTCAACATTTTCAGAAACTCTAGCTGTATTTCCAACCATTTATTACTTTGAAAATAATCTTCTGCAATGTTGTTTTCTGCTGTCTCAGGAGGTATTCCACAGAATGCTATTCTAGTGATTCAGAAAGCACTGTTTTACATTGAACAGTGGAACAACATGACTGACCTTCAAATCTGTGGAAAGCAAGAGGATTACATTAAAACAATCAGTCTTTATTTAGGTATGAATAATATCTTTAAATTACAATGAATTACTGAAGGGTCCTTATCTAATCCGAAGCATTTTATTTTTATTCCAACCTGTTTTTTTTAATAAAGAGAACATTATTTTGTAATTTTGACCAAATGATGTAAACAGGTTCTAAATGATGGATGCAGCATTGATAAAGACTTACCTATTTGAAGATAACAAGGTGTAGAGCTGGATGAACACAGTGGGCCAAGCAGCACAGAGGAGCAGGGAAAGGTCTGAAGAAGGGTCTAGACCTGCAACGTTGGCTTTTCTGCTCCTCTGATGCTGCTTGGTTTGCTGTGTTCATCCAGCTCTACACCTTGTTATCTTAGATTTTCCAGCATCTGCAGTTCCTACTATCTCTCTTACCTATTTGAAGGTCTGGATTTAATATACCATTTTGACCTTATTGATTACCATTATTATAACCTAGAAAAACGTATTATGAGTAATACAGGCGAAAATAAGTGGGAAGGCAAGTGGTGAGAATGGCACAATGAGTCTGCAGAGCGATTCAGGTAGATTAAGTGAGTGGGCAAAAACTTGGCAGAAGGACTATAATGGAGGTTATGCACTTCAGTGGAAAGAACAGAGGAGCTGGAATTTATTTAAATGGAAAAAGACTGCAAAAAGCAGTGGAATGGAGGGATTTGGGATTTCATTTCTATGAATCACATAATGTTAACATATAAGTTTAACATGTAATAGGAAAGGCAATTGGAATGTTGACTTTTATTTCAAAGGAAATGGAATTTTTATCAGAAAGGAGTTCTTGCTAAAACTATACAAGGCACTAGTTTGACCACAGCTAGAATACAGTGAGTAGTTTTAGGTCTTTTATCTAAGGAAAGATATACCTGTCTTGGAGGATGTCCAGTGAAAGTTCACTAGGCTGATACCAGGACTATCTTATGAGGACAGGTTGAGCAGGTTGGGTGCGTGCTTATTGGAAATCATAAGAATGAGAGGTGACGTTATTGAAGCAGACAAAATTATTGCAGGAGACACAGAGAATGCTGAAGAAATTTCACAGCTCTGGCAGCATTTGCAGAAAGTTAAAGTTTCAAACCCTTTTTATCCTTTTGACAGAGGCAGAGGAGGAGTAAGACGGCAGATGGTATAGAGATCCCATTTGAAAGACAAAAGTTGTTAACAGTGGAGAAATGAAACAAAGGTGTAAAAAAGGTGTAAATTCAGCTATGAAAGGGAAAAAAAATCCTACTTTCCAACACCTTTCAGTTCTGATGAATAGTCATGGCATGAAATGTTAACTCTGTTTTTCTCACTACAGATGCTGCCAGATCTGCTGAGTTTCTCCAGCATTCCCTGTGTTTGTTTCAGATTTCCAGCATCCACAATATCTTGTTTGTGGCTAAGATTTTAGGGGACTTGACATTGTAGAGGGGCCGTTTCCCCTTGTGGGGGAGCCTAGGACGAGAGGGCATAATCTCAATAAGGGATCACAAATTTAGGACAGAAATGAGGAGGAATTCCTTTTCTCAGAGGGTAGTGAATCTGTGGAGTTCTTTACCAGAGAGAGCAGTAGAGATGGGGTCAGTAAGTATATTCAAGGCTGAGATGGATAGAGTTTTAAAATTAAGAAAATCAAAGGTTATGGGAAAAGTCTAGAAATGGAGTTGAGGATCATCAAATCAGTCATGATCTCATTGAATGGCACAGCAGACTTGATGGGCTGAATGGCTTAATCCTTTCCTGCACCTTATGGTCTTATGCTGCCCACACCCACTTACAATGAAGGTGTGGAATGCTTTGCTTGACGCACATCAGCATTTTTCAAGTCTGTAAGATCACATGAGTTCTTGGATGCAATTCTGCTGGAGGAAGTTCAGGGAAGGACTAAAGGAGAAGGGCTGCCCTTTACTTGCAGCTAGAAAGGCTGTTGCCTCATTCTCCTATGGCACTACCCTGTAGCAGTTGCTTTTGCTTCGCCCACTTCCCATTCTTTGGCCATTGCTCCTTGTGAATCCCTAGAAAAATGCCCATGATCAAACATTACATTTTCCTGGTGTCTCCTATAATGTATCCAGTGAGATGGAGTAGCAGTTAGTGTTTTTACTCGTCATTCCCAAAGAATTTCCAGAAAAAAATATAGTGTACATGTTGGTGAAGTCCTGACAAGGGTTTTTAGAGTTTCCCAAAGTGTTTCAGAGATCTTCCTCATTGTTCTGGAAACAAGGAATGGTGAGTGTCTTTGTTCAGTAGCACTTGAAATCACCATCAATGCTGATTTTACTCCAATAGCTGCCAGTCAGTTGAGGCACCAACTATCAAAGTGCCTTGCACACTCTTTAGCGAGTGCCAACAAACATTTAAAGTGACAATCAGCTGCTTACTAAACTGGTGAGCATTCCTAATGCTGGCTTCAACTTTACCAAGATATTTTCTTATGCAAATTGCTAAACTGGTGTTTCAGCTGAAGGCCCTATTTTGATGCTTCTTTAGCGTTCTAGCTTTCTTTACAGTATTCAGTGAAATTCACACTACAGATAGCCACATTACATGAGACTGGAAATGCTAAATCTATGATTCTAATATAGGATCACAGAACAGCCACATCACAGAGGGAAGTTGTTCAGCCCATCGATTATCTTAAAACAAGTAATGTGTAATCCTGGATGAACATAGCAGGCCAAGGAGCATCAGAGGAGCAGGAAAGCTGACATTTCATGTCTCGATCCTTCTTCATTTCTGAAGGGTCCAGACCTGAAATGTCAGCTTTCCTGCTCCTCTGATGCTGCTTGGCCTGCTGTGTTCATCCAGTTCTACACCTTGCTATCTCAGATTCTCCAGCATCGGCAGTCCCTACTATCTCTAATGTGTAATCCTGTTACATTTCAACATCGTAACTCTATGGTTTTTTTTCTTGTATGAACCTTTACGTTTCATTAAAAACTTTCACAGATGGCCTCGTTGTTTGGTGAGTTCACATCTGTCAACTTGCGCACTGCCTCACAGCTGCTTAGCCAGACCTTACTTACCGAAGATCCTTGGGATGCACTTGTTTTTGTTAACTAACTCTTAGATTATTCTGTCTGCATGATGTTATTATCCTGATAATTATAAGGCAAGGTCCCATTACATCGAAAAATGTTCTGTTGCATCTTCTATTTACATGATAGTCTGGTTGAGCTCCAAATAATTAAAAAAAAATTATGAGAAGCTGATAAATTTAATTGCATGAAAGATTTTAAATCAGCAGTGAAACTGCACGGACCATTTATTTCCATATTTCCTGACCCAGTCATCATGCTCCTCCAAGGCTACTGTCTGCTCCAGTCAAACACTCGCAATTGATTATACTTTCTCAACCACCTTTTCCTCCCTCTCACTTCACCCTTGATATCCACCTCCAGTCCCCTTGACCTTCTTTCCACGCAATTTGTGAAGTATCAATTCTCCTTCCCCTCACCATTATGGTTCTCTTAAGAGACTGAAACTGGATGAGATCATTCAGCCTGTTAAGCGTGGACTATCATTCATTACAGAACTGGTCATTGTCTTTAATTTCCCTTAACAAACTATTCTATGTATTTCTTGATTTCCTGAGACACCAAAGTTTTGTCCATCTCAGCCTTAAATATATTTAATAATAGAGAATCCACAAGCATCTGGGCAGAAAATTCCGAAGATTCGCAAGTCTTTGATACTAAAGTACTGAAGACTCATGCTCCACTACTTGCCATTCTCCGAACTAAGTATAGTTACAACACTGGAATCTACCCAACAATGTGGAAATTGCCCAGGTTTGTCCTGTACATAAAAGGCAGGACAAATCCAACTTGGCCAATTACCGTTCCATCACTCTACTCTCGATCATCAGTAAAGTGAAGGAAAGTGGCATCGACAGTGCTATCCACCAGCAGCTTCTCAGCAATAGCCCAATTTGCATTGTGCCAGGGCCATCAGCTCTTGATCTCATTACAGTCTTGGTTCAAACACAGATTCTGAATTCCAGAAGTGAGGTGAGAATGATAGCACTTGACATCAAGGTTGCATTCAATTGAGTGTGGAATCAAAAAGACCTAACAAAATTGGAATTAATGGGTATCAGGGAGCAATCTCTCTGCTGGTTGGAATCATACCTGGCATTTAGGAAAATGATTGTGGTTGTTGGAGGTCAGTCATCTAATTTTCAGGACATGTTTGCAAGAGCTTTTTAGGGTAGTGTCCCAGACCCAACCATCTTTAGTTGATAGTTGATAAATGAATTTCTCTCTATCATAAGGTCAGAAATGGGGATGTTTGCCAATGATTGCACAATGTTCAGCACTATTTATGACTCCTCAGGCACTGAAGCACTTCTATGTTCAAATGCAAAAAAAATCCAGGCTTGTGCTGACAAATGGCAAGTAACATTCAATCCAAACAAATGCCAGGCTGTGACCATCACCAATAAGAGACAATCTAACCACTGCCCCTTGACATTTAATGGTGTTATCATCACTGCATCACCCATAATCAACACCCTGGGGTTACTATTGGCCAGAAACTCAATTGGACTTGCCACATAAACACAGTGGCTACAAGAGCAGGTCAGAGGCAACGAAAGCGGTGCTGAGTAACTCAACACTTGACTCCCCAAAGCCTGCCTAACATCTAGAAGGCATGAGCCAGGAATGTGATGGAAAACTCCCCATTTGCCGGATGGGTATAGCTCCAACAAGATTTAAGAAGCTTGGCACCATCCAGGGCAAAGCAGCTTGCTTGACTGGCACCACATCCACAAACATCCACTTCCTTTGCCACCAACTTGATTAGACTCCCTACAGTGTGGAAACAGGCCCTTCAGCCCAGCAAGCCCACACCGCCCCTTGAAGCATCCCACCCAGACCCATCCCCTTATAACCCACACACCCCTGAACACTATGGACAATTTAACATGGCCAATCCACCTAGCCTGCACACCTTTGGACTGTGGGACGAAACCGGAGCCCCCGTAGGAAACCCACGCAGACACGGGGAGAATGTGCAAACTCCACTCAGACAGTCGCCCGAGGCTGGAATCGAACCTGGGACCCTGGTGCTGTGAGGCTCAGTGCTAACCACTGAGCCACCGTGCCACCCAGACACCATGTGTGCTGTCTACATGATGCACATGCAGAGATTCACCAAAGATCCTCAGACAGCACCTTACAAACGCGCGACCACTTCCATCTAGAAAGACAAGGACAACAGATATATGGGAATACTGCCACCTACAGTTCCCCTCCAAGCCACTCACCATCCTGACTTGGAAATAAATTGCCATTCCTTAATTGTTGCTGGGTCAAACTCTTGGACTTCCCTTCTTTGGTGCATCATGGGTCAACCCATTGCAGGTGGGCTACAGTGGTTCAAGAAGGCAGCTCACCACCATCTTCTCAAGGGCCAGTAGGGCTAGGCAATAAATGCTGATGAATCGGCAATGCTCACATCCCACGTCTGAATAAAAGAAAGAAATTTCTCTGTATCTCAATCCGAAATTATTTCTTATTCTACTACCTTATTTTTCAGTTTCTCCAGCTACAAGTTCTCAGTTTTCCAACCCTTTGGGAATCCTGAATGTTTCAATGAGATACCCTTTCATTTAAACATACATTCCCTCTAATTTCTGCTATTGTTGTGGGCTCCTCTGAGCTATGTGCTCAGTAGCAGCTTCTGGAACCGGAATACAAAATGCCTGTACATCAGTCAATGTGCACAGACCCTTCAAGTGGCTATCACAAGCTTAAATAGAACATTGATTTCAAGCCCAAAGAATATAGACCAAATTCACTTAGCCTGTCATCATTGTACATTTTTTTCTCAGCTTAGGGATTAATTGGCTGAACATTCACTGTAAAAGTAAGGTCATCATAGTCCCATAGTGCTTTTTTTTATGAGGGAGAGAGAACTGGTATTGCTCTCTGAGGGTTCTCATACCTTAGGTGAGGGGATAGTTTGAGAAGGAGAATCTTTCATGGTCCCCTCAGCCAGTGCAGGTTTGAACCCATGCTATTTTCATTGCTCTACATTGTATTCCAGCCTTCTAGCCAAATGAGCTAACCTAATCTGTGGAGTATTAACCAGCACTTTTCCTTGTTTTTATTGATAACTTTCTGTTCCTTGCATGATTGCGCATAAATCTCTTTTAAACTCAATTTTAATACATCACATCTCTTAAAATAGTTATACTTTTCTCTTGGGTAAAAGTGAATATCCTCAGACTTCCTTACATTATATTCAATCTACCACACTCCACATACTCACTCAGCCTCTTGATTACTTTGTGAGCCTCTCTCACTGTGTTACAACATAAAGCTACACTAAGCCTACATTTCAGATTACCTTCCATAAAGCTTTTTGCATCTGCATCTCTTTCTTTACCTTTAAAAGCCTTGCTTGAACCTATTTTGTTGACTTAGTTTGTTTTCCCTTGTACAATGACAATGCCCTTGCTGTGTAAGATGCTTACAACAAAGAGCCTTGGGACATTGCTATATAAATTCATATTGTCATTGTTGTCAGGGTGCAAAGGTGAACACACCTCTGCAGGAATTAGAAAGTTGAGATACGAAGGAAGGATTATAAAATTGATCTTGTTTTATTCAGAAAAGATGAGACTTTGAAGTGAACTATTGAAATTTTGAAGTTTATGAAAGAATTAATAAAAGAACTGATTCAAACAACATACGTCATACTGTGAAGGTGGCATCTGTTAGTAAATAGGATTTTAAGAGTTTTTTCACTTTCTTTGTCCTTCAATGGGACCACATTGTGAATGCCTCACTCAGAGCATGCTGAAAGTCTCCACTGACCAGAAACCTACATGGAATAGCCACATAAATGGGGCGACCAGAAGAGCAGGTCGGAGAAAGCCACGTTTACTCCCCAGAGCTTTTTCACATTTGCAAGGCATATGTCAGATCTTTGATAGAATATTCTTCACTGGCCTGGTTCATTATAGCTCCAACAATACTCAAGAAGTTCAACACCAGACAAGACAAATTAGTTGGCATCAGAGGAGCAGGGAAGTTGATGTTTCAGGTCTGGACCCTTCCTCAGAAGAAGGGTTCTGAACCAAAATGTCAACTTTCCTGCTCCTCTTATGCTGACTGGCCTGTTGTGTTCCTTCAGCTCCACACTGTTGCCTCTGACTCCAGCATTGGCAGTCTGGTAAGATTATAATGACTTGACCTTGACCTTCTTAAAAAATTTCCTCCTAAAAAGATTTTGTTACTTTGTTCCATTATCTGCACCCTCCTCCTGCTGTTTTGCACCTCAGCTATTTTGGTTCTAACCATCTGCTTAAAACCCCTCTCTTTGTTTCCAGTGATGACGGTGTCAACAGTTATTAAAGCTTCTGAAGATCTGTGCCTTGGCATAACTCTGCACATTTTCAAATGCCTTATCAAAACCTATTTCTCTGACTACAACTATGGTCAACTCTGTACCTCTACTCTTACTCAATAACACACTGCAATTTTGGAGTGGATTTGTAGCTCGGGTTGTGGATGTTGAGGTTGGTTGGCCAGCTGAGTTGGTTTGATGTTTTGCAGATGTTTTGTTACCATGCTGGGTAACATCCTCAGTGCAGCCTCCGATGAAGCGTCGGTGTGTTTTCCCGCCTATCTTTTAAACCTGGTTTTAGCCACAGATACGGACCAGGTACTGAACTTCAATAGTAACCATCCCAACACACACAAGCAAAGCTGTGTACGCACACTATTTGAAAGGGCAACAAAACACTGCAGCAACACAGAACTACGCAAAGAGGAAGAAGAATACCTCTTCCAAGTGTTCAAGGATTTTGGATATCCAAAGAACTGGATCAGAAGATGCCTCCAGGAACAGCATCAGAAAGATTCTACACGGCCCGACAAACTGATCACACTGCCCTACATCAGGAACACGTTGCAACTCACCGCAAGACTCCTACGACCGCTGGGTATCAGAGTGGCACACAAGCCCACGTCAACCCTACAACAATTGCTCACCCGAACGAAAGACCCACTCCCCACCATGGACAGGACCAGTGTCATCTACAATATCCCCTGCAGAGACTGCGAGGAACACTACATCAAACAAACAGGAAGGAAACTAACAACAAGAGGACATGAACATCAACTGGCTATGAATAGACATGGCCAATACTCACTCATCTCAATCCACATGGACAAGGAGAACCACGACTTCGAATGGGACAACACCAAGATCCTGGGACAGGCTGGTCAGAGACAAGCAGGAGAATTCCTGGAAGCATGGCACTCGACAAAGCATGCTATTAATAAACACAGTGAACTCGACCCCATATACGTTCCACTACAAAGGAAAGCTGGAAGTGAGGCAATCCATCTCAACGGACACCAGAGTTTAAAAACCAGGTGGGAAATCACATCGCCGCTTCATCGGAGGCTGCACTGAGGATGTTACCAAACATGGTAATGAAACATTTGCAAAACAACAAACCAGCTGGGCGAGCCAACCAACCCCAACATCACACTGCAATGTTCTGTCAAACATTTTGATTTACTAGATTCATTGGGCTGAATGGCCTCTGTCTACACCGTAGGAGTTCTATGATTGTAATGGCACTGCAGAAATGCAGGCTAGATTTGTTGAATTTTTGGAAGAACTCCAGGAGGCTACAAGAATCTAACCAGGCTCTACCTCTGTCCAAGAGCGCACCAGCCACAATAGTGTAATTTTTCTTGAAAGACTTTCCAACAGATGCATCAAAAAAGACTTCTGCCCATGCTCCATGATAGACTGAGATCAATTGTGGAGAGAAAACTGGCCAACAAATAAGGTTGTGTTGTTAACTGTGTGTAGTCAATGTGTAATGTGATGCACAGATAGTAGGAGCTGCAGATGCTGGAGAATCTGAGAGAACAAAGTGTAGAGCTGGATGAATACAGCAGGCCAACCAGCATCAGAGGAGCAGGAAGGATGACGTTTCGGGCTTAGACCCTTCTTCAGAAATGGGGGAGGGGAAGGGGGTTCTGAAATAAATCGGGAGAGAGGGGGAAGTGGATAGAAGATGGATAGAGGAGAAGATAGGTAGAACAGTAATTGAACAGTTGGTAAACCACTAAGAAAAAGTAAAGCAAGTATATTATCTCTTGTGGTTTTGGATTCACCAGGTTTCTAGTATTAACATCAATTCTGATAGGGAAACATGGGGCTTAATGTTACAGGCTATGAGAGGCCATTGTATTTTCATCAGCATTATACATACGTTTATGAACTTTAAAAAAAAAGGGGCAATGTTGCTGGCTTCAGTGAACTACGGGGTGAACTTAACAAATAAATGACAACTAAACTATTTAACATTGTCAAACGCTGATATTTGTACTCTTTTTAGCAATTACAGTGCCCTTTATAATAAATTATCAATTTTATCTCAATGTTAAGACCAAGACTTAAGTTGGTAAAATATTGAACTAACTAGATCACTGTGAATTTTGTTCACAATGGACAAGATCACTGGCCAGCTGATTAGATCACAGTGGCTCCTTAAAATCCTGCCAATGTGCAAAGAACCCTGCACAAAGAAAGGTATAAAATCTGTCAGCTTTCAGCCAAATGCAATAAAGGACAAATAAGAAAAAGGACAATTGACTTGCAGAGAGCCGCAGCTGGTTACCAGCTCTATGGAGCCCACTTTGCCGTTGGAAAGCTGATTGGGCTGGTAAAAGTAATATACTTAACCAAGGTAAGTTAACCATTTTATTTTTACTCAAGAGTTGAGAACAAATTTGAACTGAGTTCTGGCCTTGGTGTCTCACCTTGTAGGTCAGAGGATCGCAGAATTGTTATGACACAGAAGGAGGTCATTCAGCCCATCGTGCCTGTACCAATTCTATTACTTAGTGCCTATCTCCTGCCCTTTCCCCAAATCCTTGCACACTACTTCTATCCAATGAATCATCCAATGCCCTCTTGAATGCCTCAATTCCTCAAAATAACAATGACAGCTGAAATTCTGCACATCAGGGGCATGTAACTCAAGGGTTACAGGGATTCTCCCAATAGAGTTGATGAGCCAGCTAGGAGACTAGTTGAGTCCTGAACAGCAAGGTGTCCACCAGGATTGGGACTAAGAAGGAAAAGGTGCCAATTCTCAGGGAGTGAGACCAGAGCTTTTTTTTGTAAGATGGATTTTAACCATTGAAAGAAATGTTGCTATGGCTCCTAGTGGGGAAAGGCAGTATAGCAGGCAGCTACATCATCAGTAGCATGAAACAGAAATAAGGACCTTAAAGCAAAAAAAGTAAAGATCCTGAAAGTGAAATCCCTTGATAGAGAGACAATGGTGAATCCTTTGACTGACGAGTTGAAATGAAAAAAGGTGGAGACAGAAGCAGGACTCAGAAATCATAGAATCCCATTTGTCACATCAAATCCACACTGACCCTCTGAAGGGCATCCCACCCAGACCCAGCTCCCTTTCCTACCCTTGTAACCCTGCATTTCCCATGGCTAATCCACCTAGCTTGCACATCTCCGGACTCCATGGGCAATTCAGCATGACCAATCCACCTAACCTGAACATGTGTGAGGAAACTGGAGCACCTAAAGGAAACCCATGCAGACACAGGGAAAATGTTCAAACTCCGCAAAGACGGTCACCCAAATATGGAATTGAATCTAAGTCCCTGGAGCTGTGAGGCAGCAGTGCTAACCACTGAGCCACCATGCTGTCCTATGGTTACGGAAATGGTTTATCAGAATTAAGTATGTACATTAGAAGAGGAGGAGGAGTTTCAGGACATATTTTACACAACTGAGACAAACTCACATGAGTCAAGGTGTAAATGTAAAGGGATGACAGCAGCCTATGTGGCTGTACAAGAACAGAGTCATAAAGCTGTAGATTTCAAGCAGAAACAGAGGCAAATACAGAAATTGAAAAAAGCAATTCTAGTTGCAACAGGGTGTGGTTAATTTGATGGAAAAAGCAACTTGTGGGATTGATTATGAGGGAATTCAAGAAGGTAAAGTGTCCCACTAATGAGTCTTATGGCAACAGTTAAAACATAGCCCTGCAAATGCACCTGGTCAAAACCTTCCATTATTAAGCATAATACAGGGGAGTTCAAGGGTTTTAAAGTAACACGCATCGGAGGTGATACCTCCAAATACTTTGGGATGTATGTCAATGTTCCTCAATTGGATGTTTTGAGACAACAGTCATCTCAGAGTGTTGATGTTAGAAGGCCTGTCTCCTCAGGTTCATCCCCTCAAGATATGGAAGAATTTTTATTGGGATAATGACATGAAGGCCAATGGGTGGCAATGAAGGATTCTATAATCAATGCAATAGGACAGCTCATGGTAATCTGCTCATAGCTCTGAATGACGTAAGGCAGGAGCCTATTGAAGTTATATATAGTCATGCACAGAGGAGGTGGGGAGCTCATGACATTGTATTGGATAATGTAGCGCAAAGGAAATAATTTGCTGCAGGTGCATGAGTAAGGTGCTTGTAATCAGGACCACCTACAAGAGTCTGGGAGTAGATAGAAGAGTCGTAAGACTAGAGCACCACAGAATAACAGATGCTAAAGAAAGCACCACATATCAAATAGGATGACAGGGAGGAATGCCAGAAAAGTGAATTTTCAGCAACCCAAAGGATGACTAAAGAAAACCAAGCCATCCATGAGGAAGCATTAAGTGGCAAAATCCAAACATACTAATAGTGGAGTAAAGACCAAATATGAGAAGGGTTATTAGAACTGCAGTAAGACAGGGCATTTATCTGGGATTGTAAAGCCTCTGTAAATGACCAAGTGAAATAGAAATCAAAAGAGGAAAGGGAGAAAGGAACCTTTGATCAGTCACGAGGGATAATACAGGATGAGCTAAAAGCTGAAATGAAGAAACAAAAACAGGCATTGCTGGAGAGATTTTGCTTCAGACTTCTACGGTTCTTTGTTGTGCTTTATTGAAGGATGGTCTTTCAGAAATAATGAGGCAAACTAGACCAGGGAGAGATCCTGTGGTTATGGGAAAGGAAAAGGCAAATGAGTGGAACACCAAAAGGGGCTATTTGCAATGCAGAAGAATTTGCAACCAGCATGAGTATCTGTGTCCACGAGGTATCCCCTTGGGGCAGCTCTCGATATTAATGGTTTAGATTTGATAGTGTTAGTAGATACAATAAGAATTCTATCAGCCATCATAGTCCAGTAAGAAACTATACAGCTTTGAGGGCTTCAAGGAAAAAACTGAGTATGGGGTGGTGCATCATCTTTTGACTTTGTGGATGGGATCATTGAAGACCAGTGAAAAGTAAAATTGATGAAAATCTTACACAGATAGGGCAGGGATTCTAGAGGAAATGGCTATGTAGTACTCACATCATTCTATATATTTGCAATATATGCCCATGGTAAGCAGGAGAAGAAACTAAAGGTCTCGTAGTTATTCCAAGTGATATGGGAATTGTCCAAGTAGTGGTAGGTAAATATAATTGAAGTCAACTGTCATAGCATTTTTGGTCAGAATGAGAGGCTCATAGGAAAGCTTTGGCTGAACACAATTGTGACTTTCTAACCTGTTCTTCTAGCCATTGCTATTCAATACCTACTCCAATTCAATTAGATACTGTGGAGGTGGATCAGTTCCCTGCTGGAATATTGAGTTTTTGTGCAAGCCAATGGGTTGCTCAGTGCTACTTCCCCAGTGATTGTTATTTCATTGAATTCCTCTCTTCCCTCAACCTTCCTTTTACAGATATCATAGCAATTTTTGTGTCCTGTCTTGTGAAAGCAAGATCAAAATAGTTATTCATTACATTCACCATTTCTTTGTTATCTATTATTAACTCCTGATCCTTCCCCTCTGAAGGGTTCAGCACTCACTTTAATTATACTGTTCCTTTTTCGATACATATAGCAACCTTTGCTACATGCTTTTTCCATTTTAGCTAGCTTCCTCTCATGCTTTAATTTATTTGTCTGAAGTAACCTTTGAGTCATTCTCACCTCTTCTTTGTGTTCTGACAAGTCATTTATCCTATCACTCACCTTTGAGCATGATATATTTTATCATCAAGTTAGATGTTCCCCTCAATTTCTTTAATGAATCAGTGTTAATGGGTGCAACTCTTGGAACTTTCCTCTCTGGTAGGAATGCACTTACTTCAAGTCTTCTGAAATATTCCTTTAAATGTCTGGTATTGCTTCTCTACTGATCTATCTCATCACCTAATATCCCAGCTCACATCTCTTAGCACAGCTTTCATGTCACATAAGTGCCCTTTCTAAAGTTTAAAATGTTAGTCTTAGACCCACTCTTTTCCTTTTCAAACCGAATGTGAAATTCAAGCGTATTATGATTGCTGCTACCGAGAAGTACATTTACTCTGAGGTTAATTAATCCTACCATATTACACAACACCAAGTCTGCTTTAGCCTGTTCTCCAATCAGTTCCAGAACATGCTGCTCTATGAAATTATCTCAAAAGTTTTCAATGTACATCTCAACAAGGCGAGCATTTCTAGGCTGATTTTTCTACTTTACACATAGATTGAAACATAATTATTGTAACACCGTTCATATTGCAACTGCATCATAGCATAGTGAAACCTGAATCTTCATTTGTTACTCAAACTTTTGATACCTTTTACGGTTATATGAAGTAGACTGAAATGCCTGCAGCAAAGAATGTTTTAAATGAGTCTTTAAGCTTTAAATCACACGGTTAAAAAAAGGGGGAAGAAAGGGAAATGGAAGGAGAATGGAAATAGCTGATGTGCCGGGGTCTGCAGGATGAGGAATTAGGCTGGTCATTTGGTTTACAGAAACCATGTCACTGATGGAAGACCGACTGGGTATGCAGTGGTGAGTTTACTGAAAACTAAGTAAATTTTGTCTCTTTAATTTATTAAATAGTGCTGAGAACAGAATTGAAAACAAATTCCCTTTTCACCACTTTTCAGGAGCAAAAGTGGTGTCCTTTGGCCTATCCATCAATTTATGAGCTATGTAGTGTGTAATTAGAACAGCGATTATCCTACAAGATGGCTTTGATACATCCTATTTCAGCATCAAGCTCACATAATGGAAAAATATCTTGGGATCTTTTACCAATAAAGCCAATCTCATACGGTCGTAACAATAAAAATCTGAATCTGTATTTTGAGAAGTGAACATCGTCTTGCAGTTGACAGGAGTAGAAAATTGCCTGGATAAGTTATTACTGGGGACATCAAGGCATCTGCTAAATAATCCTGAGTGTGATAAGAATTATACTGACAACAAATTTAGTATTGTCAGTCAGGCTTGAAGTGTGGCGTACCTGCATGCTCTTGGAAGCTACATATATTAACACATGGGATCCGATACTTTGCAAGCAAAATGAACATGCACACACTTTGCACCTATTTCAACACATCAAAACAGGTTAATAAAATGTGAGGCTGGATGAACACAGCAGGCCAAGCAGCATCTCAGGAGCACAAAAGCTGACGTTTCGGGCCTAGACCCTTCATCAGAGAGGGGGATGGGGTGAGGGTTCTGGAATAAATAGGGAGAGAGGGGGAGGCGGACCGAAGATGGAGAGAAAAGAAGATAGGTGGAGAGGAGAGTATAGGTGGGGAGGTAGGGAGGGGATAGGTCAGTCCAGGGAAGACGGACAGGTCAAGGAGGTGGGATGAGGTTAGTAGGTAGATGGGGGTGCCGCTTGGGGTGGGAGGAAGGGATGGGTGAGAGGAAGAACAGGTTAGGGAGGCAGAGACAGGTTGGACTGGTTTTGGGATGCAGTGGGTGGAGGGGAAGTGCTGGGCTGGTTGTGTGGTGCAGTGGGGGGAGGGGACGAACTGGGCTGGTTTAGGGATGCGGTGGGGGAAGGGGAGATTTTGAAACTGGTGAAGTCCACATTGATACCATTAGGATGCAGGGTTCCCAGGCGGAATATGAGTTGCTGTTCCTGCAACCTTCGGGTGGCATCATTGTGGCACTGCAGGAGGCCCATGATGGACATGTCATCTAAAGAATGGGAGGGGGAGTGGAAATGGTTTGCGACTGGGAGGTGCAGTTGTTTGTTGCGAACTGAGCGGAGGTGTTCTGCAAAGCGGTCCCCAAGCCTCCGCTGGGTTTCCCCAATGTAGAGAAAGCCACACCGGGTACAGTGGATGCAGTATACCACATTGGCAGATGTGCAGGTGAACCTCTGCTTAATGTGGAATATCATCTTGGGGCCTGGGATAGGGGTGAGGGAGGAGGTGTGGGGGCAAGTGTAGCATTTCCTGCGGTTGCAGGGGAAGGTGCCGGGTGTGGTGGAGTTGGAGGGCAGTGTGGAGCGAACAAGGGAGTCACGGAGAGAGTGGTCTCTCCGGAAAGCAGACAGGGGTGGGGATGGTAAAGCGTCTTGGGTGGTGGTGTCGGATTGTAGATGGTGGAAGTGTCGGAGGATGATGCGTTGTATCCGGAGGTTGGTGGGGTGGTGTGTGAGAACGAGGGGGATCCTCTTTGGGCGGTTGTGGCGGGGGCGGGGTGTGAGGGATGTGTTGCGGGAAATACAGGAGACGCGGTCAAGGGCGTTCTCGATCACTGTGGGGGGAAAGTTGCGGTCCTTGAAGAACTTGGACATCTGGGATGTGCGGGAGTGGAATGTCTTATCGTGGGAGCAGATGCGGCGGAGGCGGAGGAATTGGGAATAGGGGATGGCATTTTTGCAGGAGGGTGGGTGGGAGGAGGTGTATTCTAGGTAGCTGTGGGAGTCGGTGGGCTTGAAATGGACATCAGTTACAAGCTGGTTGCCTGAGATGGAGACTGAGAGGTCCAGGAAGGTGAGGGATGTGCTGGAGATGGCCCAGGTGAACTGAAGGTTGGGGTGGAAGGTGTTGGTGAAGTGGATGAACTGTTCGAGCTCCTCTGGGGAGCAAGAGGCAGCGCCGATACAGTCATCAATGTACCGGAGGAAGAGGTGGGGTTTGGGGCCTGTGTAGGTGCGGAAGAGGGACTGTTCTACGTAACCTACAAAGAGGCAGGCATAGCTGGGGCCCATGCGGGTGCCAATGCCCACCCCCTTAGTCTGTAGGAAGTGGGAGGAGTCAAAAGAGAAGTTGTTGAGGGTGAGGACGAGTTCGGCTAGGCGGATGAGGGTGTCGGTGGAGGGGGACTGGTCGGGCCCGAGGGACAGGAAGAAGCGGAGGGCCTTGAGGCCATCTGCATGCGGAATGCAGGTGGATAGGTACTGGACGTCCATGGTGAAGATGAGGTGTTGGGGGCCAGGGAATTGTAAGTCCTGGAGGAGGTGGAGGGCGTGGGTGGTTTCACGGACGTAGCCAGGGAGTTCCTGGACCAAAGGGGAGAAAATGGAGTCCAGATAGGTGGAGATGAGTTCGGTGGGGCAGGAGCAGGCTGAGACGATGGGTCGACCAGGGCAGGCAGGTTGGTGGATTTTGGGAAGGAGATAGAAACGGGCCGTGCGGGGTTGGGGAACAATGAGGTTGGAGGCTGTGGGTGGGAGGTCCCCTGAGGTGATGAGGTCATGAATGGTGTTGGAGATGATGGTTTGGTGCTCGGGTGTGGGGTCATGATCGAGGGGGCGGTAGGAGGTGGTGTCAGAGAGTTGGTGTCTGGCCTCGGCGATGTCGAGGTCAGTGCGCCATACTACCACTGCGCCACCCTTGTCTGCGGGTTTGATGGTGAGGTAGGGGTTGGAGCGGAGGGCTGCCCATTCTGCAGGGGAGGGGTTGGAGTGGGTGAGAGGGGTGGAGAGGTTGAGGCGGTTAATGTCTCGACGGCAGTTGGAGATGAAGAGTTCGAGGGAGGGTAGGAGGCCTGGGGGTGGTGTCCAGGAGGAGGACTTGGAAGCGGGTGAAGGGGTCAGTGGAGGGAGGGTACCTAGGCTACCTAGAATACACCTCCTCCCACTCACCCACCTGCAAAAATTCCATCCCCTATTCCCAATTCCTCCGCTTCCGCCGCATCTGCTCCCACGATAAGACATTCCACTCCCGCACATCCCAGATGTCCAAGTTCTTCAAGGACCGCAACTTTCCCCCCACAGTGATCGAGAACGCCCTTGACCGCGTCTCCCGTATTTCCCGCAACACATCCCTCACAACCCGCCCCCACCACAACCGCCCAAAGAGGATCCCCCTCGTTCTCACACACCACCCCACCAACCTCCGGATACAACGCATTATCCTCCCACACTTCCGCCATCTACAATCCGACCCCACCACCCAAGACATTTTTCCATCCCCACCCCTGTCTGCTTTCCGGAGAGACCACTCTCTCCGTGACTCCCTTGTTCGCTCCACACTGCCCTCCAACCCCGCCACACCCGGCACCTTCCCCTGCAACCGCAGGAAATGCTACACTTGCCCCCACACCTCCTCCCTCAACCCTATGCCAGGCCCCAAGATGACATTCCACATTAAGCAGAGGTTCACCTGCACATCTGCCAATGTGGTATACTGCATCCACTGTACCCAGTGTGGCTTTCTCTACATTGGGGAAACCAAGCGGAGGCTTGGAGACCGCTTTGCAGAACACCTCCGCTCAGTTCGCAACAAACAACTGCACCTCTCAGTCGCAAACCATTTCCACTCCCCCTCCCATTCTTTAGATGACATGTCCATCATGGGCCTCCTGCAGTGCCACAATGATGCCACCCATAGGTTGCAGGAACAGCAACTCATATTCCGCCTGGGAACCCTGCAGCCTAATGGTATCAATGTTGACTTCACCATTTTCAAAATCTCCCCTTCCCCCACCGCATCCCTGAACCAGCCCAGTTCGTCCCCTCCCCCCACTGCACCAGACAACCAGCCCAGCTCTTCCCCTTCACCCACTGCATCCCAAAACCTGTCCAACCTGTCTCTGCCTCCCTAACCTGCTCTTCCTCTCACCCATCCCTTCCTCCCATCCCAAGCCGCACCCCCATCTACCTACTAACCTCATCCCACCTCCTTGACCTGTCCGTCTTCCCTGGACTGACCTATCCCCTCCCTACCTCCCCACCTATACTCTCTCCACCTATCTTCTTTTCTCTCCATCTTTGGTCCACCTCCCCCTCTCTCCCTATTTATTCCAGAACCCTCACCCCATCCCCCTCTCTGATGAAGGGTCTAGGCCCGAAACGTCAGCTTTTGTGCTCCTGAGATGCTGCTTGGCCTGCTGTGGTCATCCAGCCTCACATTTTATTATCTTGGATTCTCCAGCATCTGCAGTTCCCATTATCTCTGATACTATTTTAACATCAAAACAGGTAACAGCTATTGTTTGGTTCATTTCTCAGAACAGCATCTTCATAAAATTAGAATCAACTAGCTGGATTAAATTTAAACAAATTTTAGCAGTTCATTGCTCAGTCATTATCTCCTTAGAAAGACTTTTATCATTCAGAATCTACTTGTCCGTCAATCTGAGCTCAATGCCTCAAGCCTTTTAATACTACTATTTTAAAGCTTAAAGACACATTTAAAACATTCTTTGCTGCAGGCATTTTTTCATATGGGCAGCATTTTGAGTGGCCACGGCGATCTAATCAGTTAGCAGGTGACCTTGATCATTGTGGTTGTAGTACTTTAACAACTTGTGCCTTGGTCTTCTTATGTATTAAATAGTATTAAAATATAGTATTAAAAGGCTTGAGTCATTTCCCTTTACATTGGTGATTACCATGGAACTCATTGAAGAGTTTTAACACAAGACTCCTCTTCCTGCAGCTTATGTTTTTTTTCTTCTTTTACTTCAGCCATACTCACAGTTCTGCACTACCCAATGACTATCAGAGTTATACCTATATTTATGAACTAATTGAACCTAGGAGCAATTAGCTGGCTTCAGCAAACTTTGGAAGAAGAATCAGTACAGAAACAAAAGAACAATGGTGAAACCACTTCACATTTTGCTGAGACGAGAAACAATGGGGCACTGCTAAACCACCTAGCAATTATTTTGCCCTATTATAATAAATAATTAACCCCATCAACATAAGAAGACCAAGGCACAAGTTGTTAAAGTACTACAACCACAATGATCAAGGTCACCTGCTAACTGATTAGATCGCCGTGGCCACTCAAAATGCTGCCCATTTGAAAAAATGCCTGCAGCAAAGAATGTTTTAAATGTGTCTTTAAGCTTTAAATCACCCGGTTAAAGAAAGGGAAGTGGAAGGAGAATGGAAGCAGCTGACGCGCCGGGATCTGCAGGATGAGGAATTAGGCTGGTCATTTGCTTTACAGAAACCATGTCACTGAAGGAAGACCGACTGGGTATGCAGTGGTGAGTTTACTGAAAACTAAGTAAATTTTGTCTCTTTCATTTATTAAATAGTGCTGAGAACAGAATTGAAAACAAATTCTCTTGTTGTGATCACAGCTTGTGATTTTAGCATTTAAGAATGAGAAAAGGGAATTGAATAGACAGTGTATACAGCTGCACCCAGGGAAATGGCTGCACATTGTAACGTGTAACCCAGAGGATATGGCCTTCTTCTTGGTCTCCTAGTGCCAAATTGAGCCACCACCACCGCTGGCTTTGCAAATCTTGTTCCAGCAAGATCCCATATATACCTGATTTTCGAGACATTAACAGTTGTCCCAAACCTCCTGATTTACCTGCTGTGAGATCGAGCTGCTGGCCTCCAATTGACTGGCATCTTTATGAGGCATAACTTCCTCCTGAAGATTGAGCAATGTCTCACCAGATACAAAGTAAAGGGCTATCACGTAAAATGTTAAAATGGAGTAAACTCAAAATTTACACTGGTTTTAGGGGAGACTGCCCTCAGTGTACAATTAGCTCATGAGAGATTTTAAATGGCAATGTCTTGACGTTATAGTAATTTCATAAGTTCATAAGAAATAGGAGCACCGTTAGGCCATTCAGCCCTCAACATCTGCTCTGCCGTTCAATCTTGGCTGATAAGCCCTTCACTCCCATTTTCCTGCCTTCTCCCTATAACCCATCAATCCATTACCAACTAAAAATCTGTCTATAACTCCTCCTTAAATTTACTAACTGTCCCAGAATCCACCATACTTTGGAGTAGCAAACTCCGCAGATTCACAACTCTTTAGGAGAAGTGATTTCTTCTCAACTCTGTTTTAAATGTGTTACCCCCTATCCTAAGAGTATGACCTCTCATCCTAGAATGCCCAACAATGGGAAGCATCCGCTCCATGTTTATATTATCTATACCTTTTATCATCTTAAATACCTCAATTTGATCTCCATTCATTCTGCTAAATTCCATACACTATAGGGCTAAACTGTTCAATGTCTCTTCCTTAAACAAACCCCTCATCTCTGGGATCAATTTAGTGAACCTCCTCTGAACTGCCTTCAAAGTCACTTCATTTTTCCTCAAATAAGGGGACCAAAACTGTGCACAATACTCCAGCTATGGTCTCACCATTGCCTTGTACAGTTGCAACAATACTTCCTTGCCTTTATATTCTAATACTTCAGCTGTAAAAGCCTGCATTCCATTCACTTTCTTTATTATCTGCTGTACTTGCATGCTAGTTTTCTGTGACTTATGAGTGAGGACACACAGATCCTTCTGCACCAGAACACCCCAAAGTCTCTCCCCATTTAGATAAGAAGGATATCACCTTCCCTATTTTGTGACCAAAATGCATGACCTCACACATATCCACATTAAAATCCATTGGCCACATTTTGGCCCACCCTCCTAACTATCTTTTGTAAGGTTCTTATTTCCTCCTTGCAATTTACAGTCCCGTCTATTTTTGTGTCATCTGCAAATTTGGCTATAGGCCCTTCTAACCTGTATCCAAATCATTAATGCAGTTTGTAAATACCTGGGGTCCAAGGACTGAACCCTGTGGCACCCCACTAGTTACTTCTTGCCATCCATAAAACAAACCCATTTAAGTTGACAAAATGAGGCTATCAGTAGTGAAAATAACAAAAATGGAAAGCATACTCGCCGTTTATATAGAGAGCTTGGAGTTTTCAAGGAGACTGTCAGAGTTAGGCACAGTTATCTTCAGAAAGCTGTTCTTCTCTTCGCTTCTATGGTGATGTAGTGGCTGGAATGAGGACCAGGTTGATCTCATTGACTATGAGATCCTTGACTGGGGCTGTTAACCTGGGACAATCAGGGATTCCTGGCTGACAGATGTAAATAGGCAATTCAGAAAGTCCATCAGTCTAAAGACTGGCTTAGTGCTGCTGGTCAGACACAATATACTGTGTACATGTAAATAAAGGGTGACTTGGTGATGGGATACCAGCCTCTGTACAGTTATTTCAGGCCACTTATTAATAATGAGCATTTAATTAATGACAGACAGAAAAGGACCTTTTGCTCTGTCCTGCACAACACTTCATGCTTCACTACACACATACTTGACATCTTGTCCAAAGAATTCTTGGTATGACTTCTTGGGAGAAGTAACGATTGATAAAAATCTCGACCAATCAAAAAAAATAGAAAATCTTGTTTGGACCCTTTTAAGGTTCCAAAACCATTGAAGGTGACCATTCTTCTCCTCATTAATGTTATATAGAATCTATCCTTTTGTAAGAGGTGATCTCCACCTGGCCTGAATATATGCATGGTCGCATAGTGATTATGTTATTGAATTAGTAATCCAGAGGCCTGGGTAATGATATGGAGACATGATTTCAAATGCCATCATTGCAGGTGAGAAATTTAAATCCAATTAATTAAGTAAATCTGGGACAGAAAACTAATATACTACAGTAAAAGTAAAGTTGCCATAGTCACACCAGACTGTAGAGATGCCCAATTTTTAGAGGGACAACTGGTGGTAGTTTAACCCAAGAATCATTAGACCCCAGACAAAGGAAGAGTTTGAGAAAGCAAGACCTGCACGGTAACTTCAGTTGATGCAGGATATGAACCCATGCTGTTGGTATTACCCTGCCCTACAAATCAAATCACATAGCAAAAAAGCTAACACAACTCCAGTAATAGTAATCATGAGATGACAAATTGTTATAAAACCCATCCAGTTCATCAAAGTCTTGAAAGGAAAGACAACTAAAATCCTTACTTAGTCCGGCATTGTAATTTATAGCAATGTGGTTGCATTTAAATTCCCTTTGAAATGGCCTTGTAGGTTACCTAGTTGTACTCAAGAAGATGAATCATCACTACGTTTTCAAGAATAATTAGAAATAAGAAGTCATTGTGGGTCTGGCCCATGACACCCACATCCCCTGTTTTGACATTAAAGCAAAGAAACATATCCAGTTCTCACCTGAAGAAATTCAGCAGCTATCGCTACTAATTCCTGTTCTTCAACAAGAACATCACTTTAAGTGGATTTTACAGAGATTGGAGCAATGCTGAATTCATAACATGCACCACGCTACTTGGATTGTCAATGATTTACTTGCTAAGTGATATAAATGTTCTCATACCCTTTAACTATATTTCATAAGCACACAACAGTGCAGAAAATCTATTATGATTTTGGCAAATCTTAACTTCCATAATCTGATTTTACACCTGAGACCTTTCATAGATTAAAATGGTTTTAAAGAAGGACAAATGTGAACCTAAATGTCCTGTTGTGATCACCTGGCCACAGATAGAGGTAAGTCCAGGAGACCAATGTGGTATTAACAAAGCTGCCTTTTTAAAAAAAAATGTAAAAACATTGAAATAAGATATTGAGAAATTTGCACTTCCTGTTTTTATACTTTTGATACATGTTCCGATTTGAAAGGTGCTGCTCCAAGTTATCCAGCTTTGAAAGACAATGAAGACAGACTCAGGAGAACACACTGAACTTCATTTTAAGTAGCATTATTGCAGAGCAAATGAGTAAAGAATAAATGAATTTGTAATAACTAGAGCCAGATATTGCCCTCTCTCTGCTTGGTTGCTCCTCATTACGTAGAAGTTAAGAACTGGCCAGAAATCAAATTGGGGAAACAATCATTCACTCAGAACTCAGATATCCTAAACTTCATCACTCCTGAGGATACCACCTACCGATTTAGATTCAGAAACATCTCAGGGTCTCTATGGATTTTAAACTGCGTATCTTCTCTCCTTAACATTTGTACTAGAGTCTGTGTCTTTTAAAGTTAATATTTCTGTTTGTGCATATAGAATTTTCATAGAAGAAGTGTCCCATCAAGTCCACACTGACCTTCCAAAGAACATCTACCCAGACCCACACCCTGCATTTCCTATCTTAGGTATATTGGGTAATTTAACACAGCCCATCCACCTAACCTGCACATCTTTGGACTGTGGGAGGACACCTGAGAAAATGTAGGGAGATTGTCCAAACTCCACACAGTTAGTTGCCCAAGGCTGGAATCGAACCCAGGCCCCTGCCATTATGAGACAGCAGTTCAAGCCACTGGGCCACCATGCTGCTATTGTTCTCAAGGTTAGTGTGTCAAAAAAAATTGCTCTTTAATTTACTAAATTAAACCTGATAATTGTCGCCTTCATTTTGATTCAGTTGGTCATATATTTAGTTGGCATATGATACAGCTGTGTGTTAAAAAAAAAGAAATTGGTGCGACTGACAAAGAGGGAGTTAGAAAGAGAGGAGACAAACCATCTTTTCTCATCTGGTCATAACAAATGACAATGCAGTAACCATTTTGACACATGTCCTCATTCATCATAATGTATCTTCAGCTTTCTTCATAAAATGAGAGGAATTTGGTCATCTTGCAGTGGATCACTAACTGACCACATATCAATTTGAAGTGGCCATCAGCAGAGATATACAAAAGAAGAGAAACAAGTCATTGATTTTAATAAAGAGTCATCACTGGTGATTGATGATAAACAAACTGGTACAGAGAAGTGGCCTGTCTTACTGAGTACTCTACTTAACTGTTCATACCCATAATTTCAGCTAGTAATGACACCAACAATGCTAAGGAGATATTTGCCTTCTCATGTACTGAATCAGAAGTTGTTCTGTTTTTGGAATCAAACACCAAGAAATGTGTTGCTATTTTCTTAAAGAGTTATGTTTCAGGAATAAAGGTTCTCTATGCTACATGCTGTCAGCAATTGTCGTACATGGTAATCAAAATGCTACCTGCAGAGGAGACCAGATGAAGGAGCAATATATATCTTAGGAACGTTATTAATGCTTCCTATGCTGTAATGAAATTTGGAAATTTCAAGACAATCTTTAGAAGTGATATGCATAGCACAAATGTTAGTTCAGTGGCAATTATGTCAATGCTAGATCTGATGAAGAATCACTGGATTTGAAGCATTATCTTTGCTTTCTCCCCAGAGATGCCGCCAGACCTGCTGAGTTTCACCAGGAATTTCTGTTTTTGTCAGGTCTCCAGCATCTGCAGTTCATTATTTGTAATTTTATGTCAATACTAGTGTGTGCCATACTAATATCTCGCAAAGGAGACATTATGAGTTACTGCAGAAACTGTCTGTTGAATTATAGTTCCAACGAAGATAATGCTCAGGGATAGTCACAGTTACAAATATCAAACAACAAGCCTCTGTTTGTCACATGACTGTACAGCCAAACATTAGTGCTTGTCCTTCACCTAGGAGATCATTTAGTACTACCAATAGACTCTTCCATAGAGAAATTTGTAACTTATTTGAAGCAAATGCATATTGAAAAGACATTAAAGGCATATATCACTGTTATTCAACATTTACTACATCTTACAGTCTGTGAATCAATGGTACAGAAAAGGAAATGTCAGTTGTGTAAAAAAGGCAGGCAAAGCTTCTCTCTCTGAAGCTGTTGTCCTTATTTGCCTGATGACCGTTAAAGCTAACAATACAGTTTTTGCTAACACTGGTAGTGCATTGGAGTTGACTAACTGTCCCCTGCAGGTTTTCATGTCTGACATGGGATGTCTCAGACACGGTCTCCATGGCTAGCCTCAGCTCTTTACACATGCTTTTTTACCCTTTGAAGGTGGCTACCTGTTTTATGGGCTAATTGCTCGCGATGAATCAGTCCTTGTGCTCCACTATAGTAAATCAATTAGGACCGTGATAGAGAGAGAAAATTTATTTCTGAGCCCTCTCCCCATCCCCCTTTTCTGATGAAGGGTCTAGGCCCGAAACATCAGCTTTTGTGCTCCTAAGATGCTGCTTGGCCTGCTGTGTTCATCCAGCTCCACACTTTGTTATCCAAGCTTCCTGCATATGACTTTTAGCATGAATGTCAAAATTACTTCATTTATTTAGCTCAAACACTCACTTAAATACTCACTTGTTGATTTTATTGTCTGCTGGAGGCATGCTGCATGAGAAAATCAAAATGAGTCTTAATAAGATCATTATTATCTTTACTTTGTGCTTAAGTGTCTGATAATATTCTCAAACTTAATAAGCCAGGACAAACAAAGTACATAGTTCTCCCTGGAATGGGTTTGACTTGAAATTGTGTGGTTGTGGTATAGGGAGGCAAACAAAAATGATGACACCACTCATTTCCTTAAGAATCTGGATTAAATACTTTTTCACTTACCTTAATTAGATTCCCTACAGTGTGGGAACAGGCCCTTTGGCCCAACAAGTCCACACTGCCCATTGAAGCATCCCACCCAGATCCACCCCCCTATAGCCCACTCACCCCGAACACTATGGGCAATTTAGCATGGCTGATCCACTTAACCTGCACATCTTTAGGCTGTGGGAGGTAACTGGAGCTCCCAGAGGAAGCCCATGCAGACACAAGGAGAATGTGCAAACTCCCAGACAGTTGCCCAAGGCTGGAATTGAACCTGGGTCCCTGGTGCTGTGAGGCTGTAGTGCAAACCACTGAGCCACCGTGCTGCCCAAATGCTTGCTGGGCATTTTTACACTGAATTAAAACAAAGAACCACCAGGCAGCTGAATTTAAACACACATTCCAAAGGCACCAACAGAATAGTTCTGAAAATGTTTAATTTAGTTTGGATCAGAATTCATAAATATATCTTTATATACAGTGATTGCCTAAATTATACATTCTCTTCAAAATTAAAGAATTAGCAATGGGCAGATTACCATTTCATTTATACAAGCCAAAAAATATCTCATATTCTGTTTATCACATATTCATGCAAAATTACATATGTGTAAAGTACAGGATTTATTACTGTATATAAGTGAAACAAATCTGCCTGATGCAAATTACTTCACTTCGTGCTGATGAGTTTCAGCTGAAATAAATTAAAACAATTAATTAAGGTTACACCAATCTTTAATTATTTCTTCTAATAGTTCCCTTGTTTTTAGTTCTATACAGTTTGGCACAGCTCATCATTGGCATGAAGTCAAAACTAATTCACTTTTGATTCGATTTGATTATAACCATTTGTATGTAATTGAAAGTGATGTTTTGCCAGACGAGTCATTTTGCAGGAGTTTTGTGCTTTTCAAGCTCTTGTTCATGGCATTGCTGCACTGGTATTACATTTTACTTTGTTCATGCATTGCTTTATTGTATGGCTCACAACAAATTTGAACAACTTCTGTCACACTGGAATAGTACATTTACTGAAGAAGAACCAAAAATTAAGGATCTTATGTAGTATTACATTTTTTTTCTATTATTTGTAATTTCATTTTAACCATCATAATTGACCTTGTCTGAAAATATGTTGTTCAATGCAATGAATTTGAGTAAACTTAAAAATTCTAATTCGAAATTCCAATCGAGATCACAGAATATGAATTTCATGTGATTGGTGAGTCTGAGGTCATAGCTATTTTATACTGGAGGCTGAGTGTTTTTAGATCCTAAAGCCTAATTTACATGATCTTACCAAAATCTCTGCCAGGGATTGTCAAAGGCTAAAATTGGCTGAAACAGACAATTTCCTGACCAATGACAAAGTATCTATGAATCATCACATCCTTTCTCATTGATCTGGATAATGTGTCCAAATCTGATATCCTGTCATCAAATCAATTATGATATACCAATTCTGACTGTTGGAGATATGAAGAATATTAACCTTTGGTATCAGATAAACTGTAATTTATCTAGATGAAAATGATTCAATAATAATGAATCTACTCTTGATATTAGATCAGTATATACACACCATTGCTAATGTTAGACCAATAATGACAACCATTACTATTTTAGGTTCAAATTGTAATTAGACTTTGCAACATCTTGTTCAAAATTCCTTTGATAAAATAATATTGCACTTCCCACTATTGTTTATACATGCATTTGTCTATGTAACAAGAGTAACTACAATTCAAAAGTAATTAATTGGCTGTGTAGTGCAATGGAACATCCTGAGGACATGAAAGGTGCTACATCAATGCAAGTTATTTCTTATCTCCACTAAATGAAATACATTTATGAATTTAAAAAGCACAGATTTGAAACAACTTATTATGGTTCCTGTTGTTAGAACTTAATTGGTAAATTGGAAAGTAAGACTAATGTCACACATAATAGGTGTGACCAAGTGCTGTTCTGCTGCTGTATGAAAGCGTATAGTTTGCACTGTATGAAATGGAACTTGGGAGAAATGCTACAGTAATGATATTAAAATAGGCCACTGAATACTTAAAGAATGTTATTATGTGATAAACAAAAGCACTACAGGGAACAAGACAGGTTTCAAAGATCTTGATAAAAAATTGGTGTGACCTTAAATGAGATATTCAGATCAAGCACATGATGTTTATTGTTATATAGTCATTCCATTTTTCTCAAGATTTTATACAGATCAAATGATCACATCGAGAAGTCTAATGAACCTCATATATAATATATTTAATTATATGAAAGATTTTTTGACTGTATCGTCTCCTGTGTAATGCATCTGTATTGCAGTTTATAAGGATGTCTCCCTTCAGTTTGACTGTATATAGAAATTCTCTTTTATATATTGCCACATTTCCATTATAATTATGCCTTACTGCATTGCTTTTGCGCCAGATGTCAATATTCTTCCTGGCAGTTGAGCATCTTTTTCTCTCCAGACCTAGTCTTTGTGGATATCCTCACTCCTCACAATCTTGTAGATCACCCAGTAGAAAATATTAAAAATCAAGAAGACAAGGGGAAAAACCACTCGTGATACCGTGTCAATTCGTTTTGCCCGGTGGATGAAAAGTTTCCTAGTCTCATCTGATGATTTGGCTGGAGGTGAAGATGACTTTGCTGTATTGTTATTGCCCTTAATGGCAACTCCATCCTTAGCTTGCAGGCAAGCAGGTCCCATCCCATATGCAGTGAAGCTGAAACGGCCTTCCACCACCTCATCCTCCTGGGATAAATGAGAAGAATTAAGATCATAAAATCTTTGCATGAAAACCCTCTAATCTTTTTATACATGAGAAGTTTCAGCAGAACTTGCAGATATTTAAAAGTACAATAACTGGCTTAACACCGTTCAAAATGTTTTCATTACTGACATTTATGTGTCTTTCTGATCTAGAAACAGCGGCGTACTCTCTGTTTCTTTAGGTTATGAGCCTGATCTGACATTGACTGAATATTTTACAAAAATTGACTCCAGTCCAGAATACTTTCTCCAGGGGAGCTCAAACAGATGCTTTAAAAATTATTTTTAGGATAAACAGACAAGGAGGACAGAACATGAATAGCACAAAAAATAAAAACATCTATTCATTGAAGTGTAACCAAGAGTAGGATTTTGAAAATAATTTCCATTGCTATGAGTCTACATCCTATTCATGTAAAGAACAAAGAACCACACAGCACAGCAACAGGCCCTTTGGCCCTCTAAGCCTGCACTGACACAGTTTGCCTTTCCATACTAAAACTGTCTTCACTTACAGGCTCTGTACCCTTTATTCTCTATCCCATCTGCAGATTTCCAACTGCTTTGCCTCCTTTCTCATTCTAAGGAACATTGCTGCTTCTTCTTCTCCCTTTCTATCCATCAGTACATATTAATTTGGCTAGGAGATCCTCTAACGTGTCCCCAGTCCTAAGCCAGTTATAACTCATGTCAACTTTATCATAGCAATCATTATTTATCAGTTAGAAACTACAAAAACTCCTTTCTTTAAAATAAAAACAATTCTCATTCATTTCTCTAAGGCTTGGCCCTGTTTATCTTCGTAATTGCCTTCAAGATATCTTTTAATTCCAGCCATTTGAACTTCATTACTGATGACAGTCCCCTCAGATTCCTGGGCCCTAAGCTCTGAAATTCCCTTTCTGCTATCCCCATTTGGCTTTTCTCCTTTAAGGCATTTTTAAAACCTACACACTTGGCTAATCTCAGCTAGTGTGCGATATGGGTCACACAGTAATTAGCACTGCTACCTCACAGCGCCATGGAACCACATTCAATTCTAGCCTTGAGTGACTCTGATATGGAGATTGCACATTCTCCCCACGTCTGTGTGCGTTTCTGCCAGGTGCTCTGTTTCTTCTCACAGTCCAAAGATGTGCAGCATAGGTGTATAATCCTTGCTAAATTGTCTTGCAGTGTCTCAGGGCTAATAGCCTAGCTGGATTAGCCATAGTAAAATGCAGGGTTACAGAGATAGGGTGGGTCTAGTTGGGGTGCTCTCCAGAGAGTTGGTGCAGACACATTGGGCTGAATGGCCTCTATCTGCACTACAGGAATTTTAGGTTGGTTTGTGGAGAATTTATAATCTCTCACTTTTTAACAATTCCTACCTTACTATATTATCAATGGTTCTACATAAATGCAGCTGTGCTCCAAACAAAAGCAGTAGTACTCAATCATTCTCTTGGTGTGTGGTGCTCAGGAATGACGATATTTAGTAGAAAATTTTTCTTTAAAACTGAGTGACAACTGAAATATTTCAAAGCTCCTTTTTCCCTTTGAGATTCGACTATAGTACTTGTGGCCATTCACTCCCCTTTTCTCCTGGCCCACAGTCCTTTCTCTCCACTTAGCCTCTGCCAGGGTCATTTAATTCTGATCCCCAATCATCATGCCTTACAAAACCTGCCAGATCCCACTTAACTCTAATTTTTGTGGGAATGAGCTTAACCTCCATTTGTCTGAAATTTAAAGCTGCAATTCTATTTCCCAACATTATGACACTAATTTTTTTAAAATGAGCAATCCCTTCATTCCTCACTCTAAAAAATGTGTATAATTTTCACTTTATTCTCGTCTTTTGTCCCATGACCTTGTCTGGTCTTCCAACCATTTACACGTGTTTGTCGATGAACAATGAGTTGTCCTTGTATTGGTGCCTGATTTATGTCAGCTGTCGGCTCAATGATGTACAGTTATAAATAGCTGCAATACAGGCAGTTCATTTCCAGAAGACATTCATTCAGGCCTTAATTTTGATTCATAGCTTCACCTTTGATTGAAATCAGAACTAATCCCTTCTGTAATGCATGCCCTATATGACTGCTGTGCATGTCAGACCTGGATATCGTGCTACTGGAGCAGTGAGAACAAGGAGTTGTGTAACAGGCACTATAAGGACAAATAACAGAGAAATATAAAGGGAAAGGGAGATAAAAGGAGTGTGAATATAAGATACAGTGGCATACCAGGCACTATAAATACATGAAAAAGACAAAGAGAATTCCAGACAGAATCAAACAGAGGGAGTCATTGACAGAAATGCCAGAAATGGGAATGGAATAAAACATCTAATTATACAGCAAATATAAGAAGAACTAGTGAGCCCAAGTAATAGGAATTTGATGCAAAGAAATACAGGGAAAGATGTATAGAAAAATATTATTAAGCTGAAGAGGGATCAGAAGAGATTTACCAGGATGTTGCTGGGTATGGAAACTTTGAATTATAAAGAAAGGCTGGATAGGCTGGAACTTTTTTCACCAGACTGTAGGAGTTTGAAAGGTGACCTAATAGAAGTTTACAATATAATAAGGGGTATAGATAGAGTAAATGGTAAATGACTTTTTCCTGGGATGGGGAATTTCAAGACTGGGGGCACAGTTTTAAAGTGAGAGGAGAGACATTTATTAAAGACATGAGAGGCAAATTTTTTTTACATAGAGGGTGGTTTGCGTGTGGAATGAATTTCCTGAGGAAGTGATGGATATGGGCACAATTACAATGTTTAAAAGACATTTGGATAAATACATTAATAGGGAAGGTTTGGAGGGATTAGGACCAGGCCAGCCAGGTGGAATAAGTATAGTCTGGGATTATGTTCAATGTGGGCTGGGGTTGGACCGAAGTGTCTGTTTCTGTGCTGTTTGACTCTATGGCTCTAAGTCTTTTTGGACATGGTGAAATACTGGATATAACCAACAGAAACACAGTGTACAAGGTGTGACATTTCAGACCTAATGAAAAACTTGGCATCAGAAGCAGCAATATAGAAGCAGAGAAATATTAGGCATACGTAGAGCTGAAGTACAAACTACAGAAATAATAAGCAAAAACACCAGAAATGCAAGGAATAAGCTATGGAAATACTGTGCATAAGCACCAGGGTTAATGTGTACAAGCAGCAACAGTACTGATAGCAGTCCTTATGAAGATTGTGCACAGCAACTGGAATAATGAAAACAAGCATGAAACATTTTGCAGACTATCAAATGCTGAATGTAGGCAGTGTAAATATCTTGTACGAAAAGCATGAATATTGATAAGAAGTATTGTGTACAAGCTACAGGAATACTGGTCACTAATGGAGAAAATATTGTGAGAATGCTGATTAATTATGGATATAAGCAGGCTACATATTGTGTACAAACAGCAGGAATATTAGTAATATCTTTTAGAAATAATGAGCAAGCAGTAAACACACTAAACATAGGAGGAATAAAAATTATGTACAAAAAGAGTAGAAACAAGAATATTATTGTGCAATCTAAACACTTGGCATAAGCAGCTTATATATTGATAAATAGTGCAAATACTGTACATAATATAAAACATGTGTAGAAAATCCTATGTACAATTTAAGGAAATATTCATAACTACCATGTGGTACTGGAATAATACTTATTATAATTGATGCAATTGCAGTATGCAGGGAATACAAATAAGAAATGGTATAAAGGTTGTGAGCAAGCAGCAGGAATATTTGAAGGACAAGCGGCATGAAAACCTTGCACAAACAACATGTATACTGAAAACAAACATTAAATACATTGTGTTATCATTATAATTCTGGTATAATAGCAATTATTAGTATAAATGCTATGTACAAACTGCAGACATACTGATAACAAATAACATAAATACTGTGTGAAATCAATCTTAGTATTGCTAATAGGCAAGATAAATATCTTGGAAAAGCAGGAAGAAAGCAGATTGCAAAATGTATAAATGTTGTGTAAAAGCAGGATTAATAATAACGCCTTAAAAGTATTTGTACACCAGCAGGAATGGTGAAAACAATAACAGTATGAAATCAGCTTACATATTGATAAGGATAATTATTGTGTACAAGCAGCAGGAATACTGATAACAAGCAGAATATATATTATATACGAGCATCAGCAATACAAATAATCAGCTGCATATATATTCAGGAGGATAGCAAACAGAATATGTGCAAACAGTGAGAATACGGATAACAAGCAAAATAAATATTGTGTACAATCATCTCATTCACAGATAACTCATGACATAAACATTGTGCATAAGCAGAAGAAACAATGATAACCAGTGGAATAGATATTGTCTGTAACTGATGGGATTACTGATTAAAATCAGTAGAAATATTGTGTACTCACAGCCAAAGTACTGATTACAAGCTGAATATATATGTGTGTACAATCAGCAGCAACCGGTAGGAATACTGATAACAAACAGAATAAAAACTGCAGCAACAATATTGACGACATGTAAATAATTATTGAATTCAAGATGCAGTACTGATAATAAATGGTATAAATACTGCATAACAGTTGTAGGAATGCTGAATACAAGAAACAAAAATTATGTACAAGCTGTTTAAGTAATGATAACTCAGGTGATAAGTATTGTATACACGCAGGCTAAATACTGCTAACAAGCAAGCTAAATTCTATATACAAGCAGCATCAAATACATACAGACAACCACCAATATAAGCACTGTGTGCAAGCCATGGGAATACTGATGACAAATGTTATAAATATTGTTTACAAACACCTAGTAAACTGATAACAAGCAGAATAAACATAGTATCAGCCATTAAGATTACGAATTAACAGCAGAATAAAAATTGCTTGGAGCAGAAAAGAATGTTGTTTACAAACTGCAATAATACTGTTAGAAAGAAGTGTCAGTGTGTGTACAAGCAGAGTTAATATTGCTAACAAGCCTGAATAAATGTGTATAAGCAGCGGCAATACTGATAGTAGAGTAAATTGTGTATAAGCTTTAATACCCACAATATGAGTATGAACATAAGTACAGTTTACAACCAGTGGGATTGATAAACAGAATAAAGACTGCATACACGCAGGAAGTATACTGATAAGAAGTATAAATACTGTACCTAGCAGTGAGAATATGGATAAAAATGCAGAATAAATATTGCAATTATACAGAATTGATATTTTGTACAAACAGCAACCTTACTGATAACAAGCAACATAAAAAACTACATGCAGTCATTTTAAATAATGAAACCTAGCAGAATAAATATTGTGTAAAAGCAATGGATAACTGTAAAATACTGTGTACAACAGCTCATAAATGGATGATACACAGCATCAATACCAAGCATAAGCAAGAGAATACTGATTATAAAGGGTGTCGTTACTAAGCAAAACTTATGGGATACTGATTAGAAGTAGTAGAAACATGACCACAAGCAGCACGGATACCATTAACAAACATAATCTTGTGCACAACCAATGGGGAATACACATAGCAATCGGGTAGAAATACTATATACAAACTGCAGGAATACTGAGGACAAACTATGAACACGGTGTACAAGCAGCTTAAGTAATAACAGTACACAAAATAAAATATACAAGTGGGATAAGTTCTTTACTCTGTGCAGCAATACTGAGAACAAGAAGTATTAATAGTCTTTAAAAGCAGTCCAGTAAAACAGAATGAATACTGAGTATGAGAAGTGGAGTGGATATGTGGTATAAGTACTGTGCACAAGTAGCTTAAATACTGATAAGAAGTGCCCACAAACAACAGGGATGCTGATAAAAAGCAAAATAAATTTTGCTGGCAAATTTGTAGCAAACCTGATAACAAGTGATATGAATACTGTGTACATGTAGTGGAAATAAAAATAGCAAGCTGTATAAGTACTGTAAATAATGCTGATAACAAGCTGAACAAATATTGTGTGCAAACAGTTGCGATACTGATAATAACTGATACAGATGCAGTATACAGCTACATAAATAGTTACTAAGGAGAGTAAGTTATTTACATGCTTCAGCCATGCTGATAATACATGCTTACAAAGACAGTATACAAGTAGTTTTAACACCAGTAACAAGCAAAATAAATGTTGTGTCTAGTGTCAGGTATCCTGATAAAAAGTAGAATAAACATTGCATATGCGCAGCAGTAACCCTGACAATAAGCAAAGTAAATATTGTGTATAGATAGCTGCGATATTGATAACAAGTGGTATAAATACTGAGTTCAAGTAGTTGTAATACTTTTTCAAAATCATAAAAATACTTGCTGTAAGCAGGTGTACTGACAACAAGTGGAGTAAATTCTGTGTAAAAGCAGTTTAAATACCATTAAGAAGCAATGTGAATACTTTGTACAAGCAACAAGAATATTGACAACAGGTTGAGCAAATATTGTGTGCAAGATTAGGAATATTAAGAACAAGTGGTTGAAAGAGTATATAGGAGTACCAAAATACCTAAAGTACAAACAGCTGTAATGCTGTTAACTGTTAAATACTGTCATCAGACAGAATAAATATTGTGTACAATCAGTACAGACAATTTACAGAAGAGTTACAGTGCAGAAGGATGACATCTTGGCCCATCGTATCTGCATCAGGTCTTCAGATAAGCATCATTGCCTGCAGCCAATTTCCTTTTTTTCTATACCTTTGCACACTGTCTCTATCCAAATAATCATCCAATACTCCCTTCAATGCCATAATTGAACCTGCCTCCACCACACCGACAGGCAGTTCATTTAATACCCTAAATACTTGCTGTGTGAAATAATTCTTCCTCACCTCACATTTTGCTTCTTGTCGTCGAGTTCTTAATTAGGAAGAGCTTCCCCTCATTTAATCTATCTGGACCCATGATTTTTAAAACTTCTATAGATCTCGTCTTAGGTAAAGATAACACAGAGCGGAGCTGGAGGAACACAGCAGGCCAGGCAGCTTCAGAGGAGTAGGAAAGGCGAAATTTTGGGTTGGGGCCCTTCTTCAGATTCTATTTTCTGAAATGCCAGCTTTCCTACTCCTCTGATGCTGCCTGACCTGCTGTCTTCCTCCAGCTCCACACTATGTTATCTCTGATTCCAGCATCTACAGTTCTTATTACCTCAGAGTGAGTTATAGATATCTTTTTAGCCTTCTTCACATAATCATAGATTCCCTACAATATTGATGCAGGCACTTTGGCCCATTGAGTTCCACTGCCTTCCAAAGAACATCCCATCCAGACCTTCCACCGTACTCTGTGCCTGTAACCCTCCAAGGAGACCAGCCTCAACAGTTCCAATACATCCAATGATTTCTTCTTCATGGCTACACCCATGGAATTGGTCTATACCAATCTACATGACAGTTAAAGTCATGCATGATTTATGATGTGCTTTTGCCAATGTTAGACTGGGGTGGACAAAGTCAGAAGCCATACGACACCAGGTTATAGTTCAACAGGTCTATTTGAAATCACAAGCTTTCGGAGCATAGCTCCTTCGTGAGGTGAAGTCACTACATATGATTTATGTACTAGTTAGCAGGCAGAAAACAAAAGTAGGAATAAACGGGCCTTATTCCAATTGGCAGTTGGTGACCAGTGGGGCACTGCAGGGATCAGTACATGGATCACAACGATTCAAAAACGATATTAATGATTATGCTGAGATAACTAAATGTAATATCTCCAAGTTACAAATCCCACAAAGCTGGCTGGGAGGGTGAACTGTGAAGCGCATGCAGAGTGTGGATTTATACAAGTTTGGCAAATGCATGGCAGATGAAGTCTAATGTGGATGAATGTGAGATTATCCACTTTCCCTCTAAAAAGGCAGGCAGATTACCATCTGACGGTAGTAGATTGGGAAAGGGGGCAGTGCAACAAAACCTGGGTGTCTTTATATCAGACAATGAGAGTAAGTGTGCAGGTGCGGCAGTTGGTGAAGAAGGAAAATGGTATGTTGGCTGTCATAGCAAGAGGATTTCAATGCAGGAATAATGATGTTTTGCTACAATTAAGCAGGGTCTTTGTGAGATTTCACAAATACAATATTATGGAAAGACAGACTCTATTAAGTTGTGGAGGTGTGGGCAAGGTGGGTGGTGGGTAGGTGGGTGGAGGGAGGGAAGAGTCACTGTCTAATTTTATACTTCTGGAGCCAGAGGGTGAAGGAATGCTTTGGTTTCACAAAACAACTTGATCCATCTCAACTTGATCCCATATGCCCTGTTCATTTAAAAGGCCCTGATAGCTCAGGTGTGTTATACCTCTGATTGGCACATGTAGCTTGATTTATTTTGGTGAGTCTCATCCAAAGTATCAATAATGTGCATCTCCAGAATCACATTCCGCAAATACTGGAGGTCCATTGTGCAACAGGAAAAAATAACCAATTTGACTGTTATACTTTCAACTGAATTGAATGGCACTTCCATGCTCAAATCACCTTCCTTAATGGGAAGGTTATGATAACATTATTATGCTTCACAATGTTGTAATTAGATGATGCTTACATTATCTTGAGTTTTTTATGAAGACTTGAGGAATTTAAATGAATAAAACTGAATAAAAATATTTAGCAGATACAAAGTGACAATCCATTTTTGCTTGAAAAAATCTCATTCTTGAATGAATGTAGACTTTGAGACTTATATGACTTTCCAACAGAATGTTTAAAATTCAGTTGAATCAATAGTCCATTCTACTTAATATGCTGCTGTATATTAGTAAATTTATAAAGACAGTACTTCAATGAAATATAAAAACCACTGCAAACAATAAAATCAGCAAAGGTTCATTGACCTGAAAGATTAACTCTATTTCTCCCTCCAATGATGCTACCAGACCTGAAGAGTTTTGTTGTGTATTGCTCTGAAATAGCTAATGCTGAGGAGCGTCATAAGCACCATCCATTTTGATGATGTTATATAAACATGGAGGCTGAATAGTTTAGGTGTCAAAGGAGTGAGACTTAATATCTGGAACTCCTCAAAGTATCTGTGAGAACATCTATCATATCAATGTTATCTGTAGTTACTAGGTATATGGTTACTACAAAGTAACTCGTTGCTAATATGAAGTTAACTACTTCCAGTTCAATACAAGAGCCTCCTCTAGTGGGACGAGTCATACAATTTTTCTGTGTTGCACATGACAAAGTAGGTTGTGTATATTTCTATACTTCAAGGCAGGAATCCTACCGTATAGCGTGGCGCAGGCTTGATTTAGTTACACATGCAATATGGTGAGCAGCTGTGGTGGTCAGGAGATTTTGCCACATTTTCAGCCTCAGCTTTATGACATTTGCTTATTCAGAGAGTTAGCAACAGGAAAGAGCCTTCAAAAACTTTACAAAGGAAACACAATGCAGATTCAACAAGGAACAATTTACAGCCTTTTCTTTCATTCATTCAGGAAAGTGGGCATTGCTGGCTGGGTCAGCAATTATTTGTCTTCCCTAGTTCTTGAGAAGTTTTAATGCACTTTCTTCTAAAACTGTTGCACTCAATTTGGTGTAATTACATCTGCAATACTATTAGGGAGGGTGTTTTGACACAGCGACTGAAGGGATGGTGATATATTTCCAAGTTAAAATTGAGAGTGACTTGGAGAGGAATTTGAAGATGGTGGCATTCCCATGTATTTGCAGCCCTTGTTCTCCTAGATGTAATGCTCATGTGTTTGCAAAGTTCTGTTTAATGAGGCTTGGTGAATTTCTGTAGTGCATCGTATAGATTGTACAACTGCTGCTACTGAGAGTTTTTGGTGGAATGACTTTGTGGCTATGGCGCCAACAAGCTGTTTCCTTAGTCCTGGATGGTGCCAAACTTCTTGAGTGTTGTTGGACATGCAGCCACCCAGGCAGCCTTGACTTGTGAATTGTAGGTGGTGGACAGGCTGTGGGGATCCAGGAGGTGAGTTACTGCTGTGGAATTCCTAACCCCTGACTTCTTCTTGCAGCCACAGTATTTACATGACTAACTTAGTTCAGTCTCTAGTAAAAGGTAATAACCCAGAATGTTGAAGGTAATGCCATTGAATATCAAGGGCCAATGGTTAGAATCTCTCCTGTCAGTGATGGTCGTTGTGTTGGAAATGTGTAGATTGGATATTACTTGCTCCTGAAACACTGTGACGAAGAGTGGGGACAGCAGCTTCATACAAAAATGAGAGAGAGCATGGACAACAACTTCAAAAAGAATAGGAGAGAGACTAGGAAGAATAGCTTGAGCACAAAGCATTAGAAAGTAGGGACAGCAGATCTTAGATAACAAAGTGTGGAGCTCGATGAACACAGCAGGCCAAGCAGCATCTTAGGAGCAAGAGTTGCTTAGCCTGCTGAGATCATCCGGCTCCGCATTTTGTTATCTCGAATTCTCCAGCATCTGTAGTTCCTATTATCTCTGATACAGCAGATCTTGAAACTGCATGAGAGAGCGGGGACAGCAGAAACTTTTACAAGACAGCATAGGGATAACAGCTTCCGAAGGTTTGACAGATGCAGTGAGAGCAGTTATTGCCCAAGATGGGTGCTCATGGCATTGTAAATAAATTACATGGGAATCAATTAGGAATAACAGCACCAAATGAAAATTGGCTAATATACAGAATGTCAGGATTATTAGATCATTGATTTTTGGTTGGAAAGATGTACCTAGTGAAGACCCACAAGGATAATTCTGAGTTTGTCATTTATTTACAATCTATTGTAAAGACATGTAGGAGGAGGCAGAGCGCAATATATTCAAATTTGCTGACAATACAAAAATAAGTGGGAAGGCATGTTGTGATGAGGACATAAGATATCTACAAGGGAATGTTGCTTGGGAGAGATAGAGTCATAGATAGAGACAAGAGATCTGCAGCATAGATAAAGTTCCTAGATAATGGCATAGTGATAATGTTACTGGACAGGTGATCCTGAACTAGGATCTAGATTATCTCTTTGACACATTTTGAGGGGTTTTAGTCCAGCCCATATCAACAGGAAAAGTCTGGAATTCTCTACCTCAGAGAGTGTTGGAGGCTAGATCACAGTAAGTGATTTTTCTCCACGAGACGAGACCGAGTAGACTATGTAGATCTCTACACTTATGGAGGATGGTGGCTGTAAATCTGATTAATTGAGAGGTACAGATTCAATTAAGATGCAACAAGTATTTCCAGCAATATTTGTTTTTATTACATAAACTATGGTGAGTGGATTAAATTTCCAATCAATTTTGTTTACAGGGTAGTGATACTCAAGATGTTCTTTGGAAGTTATGTAAAGAATGTTCATTTCTTCATAAAACTATGAAAAATAATTTTTGACCGATTGGGTAGGAACAATAACTGCCCTAATTTGATGAGGCGCTAAGTGAGCAGGCTTGGTAAAACAACTTGAGTCAATTCACTTCAATAAGGGTAAACACATTATAGTATCCAAAGGAAGAATATTGCAAATGTTTTAAATCTTAATTTTCCAAAAATTTGAAGATTGAAAATTTGTGCACATCACTCTGACATTTAGGAAAGGTGACAGAAGAAAATCAAGCCATTGCAGACAGGTCACCCAACGTCTGCTGGTAGTATTCTGGTAGTGTCTATAATTAAGGATGGAGACACTGAAGAGGTCCCATATTTTCAGCTGTCCAGAGATAGAGCCAGAATAACTTTATAAGGGATAGATTATGTCTGAAGACTGATTGAATTTTTTGAAGAAGCGATTAAAGTAAGAGACAGGAAAATGAGCATGGGTGATATTTTGTGTGGACTTCCAAAAAACCTTTGAGAAAATCCCTCATTGAAAGCCATTAAATTTGAAGCCTTTGAAATTGAAAGCAAAGTACTGACCTGAACAGAAAATTGGCTGAGTGGCTAATTAGCTGAGACAAAGAGTAGGGATTATAACAATGTACTCCAATTGGCAGAATATTTCTAGTGGAGTGTCACAAAGATCTGTGCTCAAGGTTCAACTAATTATTGTATTTATTACCAACTTAGTTGTTACAATTGAAAACTCCATATCGAAATTTGCAGAAGACACTAAGGTAGATCATTGAATTATGATGAACAGGAACAGTAAGTAAATAATCAGTAAGGAATACAGCCTTCATATCTTGGAGATGAGAATTCATAAAGGTTTGCTTTGGTTATGCAAATCTCTGGTTAGACTATGCCAGGGATAATGTGAATAGCCCCGGGCATCACATCTGGTGAATGACATATTCATCTTGGAGTGAGTGCAGCATGGATTTGGCAGAATGCCCGGGATTACATTATGTGGCGAGATGACATAAACTGACGTTAGCATCTTAAAGTTCAGAGAATACAACTGTCAATTTGGTGACTTTTCAAGACGTTCATGGGGAACAGAGCGAAAATTGAAAGAAATTAGTTTGGAGTCTTCTATCTAAATGTCATCTGGGCACAAAGACATACTTCAGTGCACAGTGATAATGGGAATTGCAGATGCTGGAGAATCCAAGATAATAAAATGTGAGGCTGGATGAACACAGCAGGCCCAGCAGCATCTCAGGAGCACAAAAGCTGACGTTTCGGGCCTAGACCCTTCATCAGAGAGGGGGATGGGGTGAGGGTTCTGGAATAAATAGTGAGAGAGGGGGAGGCGGACCAAAGATGGAGAGAAAAGAAGATAGGTGGAGACTAGAGTATAGGTGGGGAGGTAGGGAGTGGATAGGTCAGTCCAGGGAAGACGGACAGGTCAAGGAGGTGGGATGAGGTTAGTAGGTAGGAGATGGAGGTGCAGCTTGGGGTGGGAGGAAGGGATGAGTGAGAGGAAGAACAGGTTAGGGAGGCAGAGACAGGTTGGACTGGTTTTGGGATGCAGTGGGTGGAGGGGAAGAGCTGGGCTGGTTGTGTGGTGCAGTGGGGGGAGGGGACGAACTGGGCTGGTTTTGGGATGCGGTGGGGAAAGGGGAGATTTTGAAGCTGGTGAAGTCCACATTGATACCATTGGGCTGCAGGGTTCCCAAGCGGAATATGAGTTGCTGTTCCTGCAACCTTCGGGTGGCATCATTGTGGCACTGCAGGAGGCCCAAGATGGACATGTCATCTAAAGAATGGGAGGGAGAGTGGAAATGGTTTGCGACTGGGAGGTGCAGTTGTTTATTGCGTCTCCCACTTCCTACAGACTAAGGGAGTGGCCATGGGCACCCGCATGGGCCCCAGCTATGCCTGCCTCTTAGTAGGTTACGTGGAACAGTCCCTCTTCCGCACCTACACAGGCCCCAAACCCCACCTCTTCCTGCGTTACATTGATGACTGTCTCGGCGCCGCCTCTTGCTCTCCAGAGGAGCTCGAACAGTTCATCCACTTCACCAACACCTTCCACCCCAACCTTCAGTTCACCTGGGCCATCTCCAGCACATCCCTCACCTTCCTGGATCTCTCAGTCTCCATCTCAGTCAACCAGCTTGTAACTGATGTCCATTTCAAGCCCACCGACTCCCACAGCTACCTAGAATACACCTCCTCCCACCCACCTTCCTGCAAAAATTCCATCCCCTATTCCCAATTCCTCCGCCTCCGCCGCATCTGCTCCCACGATGAGGCATTCCACTCCCGCACATCCCAGATGTCCAAGTTCTTCAAGGACCGCAACTTTCCCCCCACAGTGGTCGAGAACGCCCTTGACCGCGTCTCCCGTATTTCCCGCAACACATCCCTCACACCCCGCCCCCGCCACAACCGCCCAAAGAGGATCCCCCTCGTTCTCACACACCACCCCACCAACCTCTGGATACAACGCATCATCCTCCGACACTTCCGCCAAATACAATCCGACCCCACCACCCAAGACATTTTTCTATCCCCACCCTTGTCTGCTTTCCGGAGAGACCACTCTCTCCGTGACTCCCTTGTTCGCTCCACACTGCCCTCCAATGCCACCACACCCGGCACCTTCCCCTGCAACCGCAGGAAATGCAACACTTGCCCCACACCTCCTCCCTCACCCCTATCCCAGGCCCCAAGATGACTTTCCATATTAAGCAGAGGTTCACCTGCACATCTGCCAATGTGGTATACTGCATCCATTGTACCCGGTGTGGCTTCCTCTACAATTGGGGAAACCAAGCGGAGGCTTGGAGACCGCTTTGCAGAACACCTCCACTCTGTTCGCAATAAACAACTGCACCTCCCAGTCGCAAACCATTTCCACTCCCCCTCCCATTCTTTAGATGACATGTCCATCATGGGCCTTCTTCAGTGCCACAATGATGCCACCCGAAAGTTGCAGGAACAGCAACTCATATTCTGCTTGGGATCCCTGCAGCCCAATGGTATCAATGTGGACTTCACCAGCTTCAAAATCTCCCCTTCCCCCACCGCATCCCAAAACCAGCCCAGTTCGCCCCCTCCCCCCACTGCACCACACAACCAGCCCAGCTCTTCCCCTCCACCCACTGCATCCCAAAACCAGTCCAACCTGACTCTGCCTCCCTAACCTGTTCTTCCTCTCACCCATCCCCTCCTCCCACCCCAAGCCGCACCGCCATCTCCTACCTACTAACCTCATCCCACCTCCTTGACCTGTCCGTCTTCCCTGGACTGACCTAACTCCTCCCTACCTCCCCACCTATACTCTAGTCTCCACCTATCTTCTTTTCTCTCCATCTTTGGTCCGCCTCCCCCTCTCTCCCTATTTATTCCAGAACCCTCACCCCATCCCCCTCTCTGATGAAAGGTCTAGGCCCGAAACGTCAGCTTTTGTGCTCCTGAGATGCTGCATGGCCTGCTGTGTTCATCCAGCCTCACATTTTATTATCAAAGGATATGCCAGCTTTGTTTTTCTAGGAAGCAATCATAAAGTGAGCCCAAAATGAAATGTAAGATCTATTTCTTAATGAAGTAATTCGAAAGTTGGCAAATCTCTACAGTGTTCAAATTATAAAATTCACATACACCAGTGCTTTTTGCATGATATATTCAGAAAAAAAATTCTCCTTTAAGGATGTGTGATATGACTGAAGCACAAAAAAAATCTTATGTTGCTAGAGCCGGGTCAGTGAGAATTTTTAGTTCCAGTTGCGTCAATACATATTTGATCCGATGCCTTTCTACTCATTATAATGAGTACCAATCAATCTGACGATCGACTAGAAAGGTCGATATGGTCCTTTGTTTGTGATTAAATTACAAACACTAGCCATAGAGATCTTTGATCAAATGCGTTTATTTGCATATCGCACCGGAGATATTCTTAAACGTAGTTTCTGCTAATTACCGGTGTTCTGAGGCAGAGGTAGTGAATTCAGTGTGTGAAGAAATTTTAAAATAAACTTGCCTCTTATGGCTATGTAATACATTTCACTGGAATTCCAAATGATATTTGTTTATTTGTACAGGGGATGTGACTATCTCTGGCTATCCACTGGCCATTTCTAATCGCCATTGAGAATGTGGTGCTGAATGAATTTCTTGCCTGCTGCAGTCCATATGGTATAGCTACAGTCACAAAATCCCTGTGAGGAATTTTAGCCCAGTGATAGTGAAGGAATGGCAGTATGATTCCAAGTCAGGAGGATTTATGGCTTGGACAGGACTTGCGGGTGCTGATGCTCCCATGTTTAAGAACATGAGAATTAGGAGCAGGAGTAAACCATCCGGCTCCTCAAGCCTGCCTCACCATTTAATAAGATCATGGCTGATCTTTTTGAGACACAGCTCTAAATACCCTCCAACTCACCATAATCGTTAATTTCTTTACAGTTCAAAAATTTATCTAGCCTTGCCTTAAAAAATTCAGCAAGGTGGCTTCAACCGCTTCACTGGGCAGGGAATTCGACAGATTCACAACCCTTTGGGTAAAGAAGTTCCTACTCAGTCCTACATCTGCTTCCCTTTATTTTGAGGTGATGCCCTCTAGTCCTAGTTTCACCTGCTAGCAGAAACAGCTTCCTTGCCTCTACTTTATCTATTCCTTTCATAATCTTATATGTTTCTATAAGATCCCCCCTCATTCTTCTGAATTCCAATGATCCCAGTCTACGCAGTCTCTCCTCATAATCCAACCCTCTCAACTCTGGAATCAACCGAGTGAATCTCCTCTGCACCCCCTCCAGTGCTAGTACATCTCTTCTCAAGTAAGGAGACCAAAACTGCACACAGTACTCCAGGTATAGCCTCACCAGGACCCTATACAGCTGCAGCATAGCCTCCCTGTTTTTTAAATCCATCCCTCAAGCAATGGCAGACAAAATTCCATTTTCCTTTTTATTACCTGCTGTAGCTGCAACCCCACCTTCAGTGATTCATGCACAAGGATATGAATCATTCATGCACAAGTCCATCTGCACAGCAGCGTGCTGCATTTTTTTACCATTCAAAACATAGTCCATTTTGCTGTTATTCCTACCAAAATGGATGACCTCACATTTATCAAAAATGTACTCCATCTGCCAGACCTTTGCCCACTCACTTAGACTATCTAGATCCCTCTGCAGACTTTCAATGTCTTCTGCACACTTTGCTCTGCCACTCACCTTAGTGTCATCTGCAAATTCTGACACACCGCACTTAGTCTCCAACTCCAAATCATCTGTGTAAATTGTAAACAATTGCAGTCCCAACTCTGATCCCTGAGGCACACCACTAGCCACTGACCGCCACCCAGAAAAACACCCATTTACCCCTACTCTTTGTTTTCAACTGGTCAACCAATCCCCTATCCATGCCAATGCATTACCTATAATACTGTGCAACTTTATCTTATGTAGCAGCCTTTGGTGTGGTACCTTGTCAAATGCCTTCTGGAAATCCAGATACACCATATCCGCAGGTTCCCCATTGTCCATCATGTAAGTAATGTCCTCCAAGAATTTCACCAAATTAGTTAAACATGACCTACTCTTCATGAACCCATGCTGGGTCTTCCCAATGAGACAATTTATAACCACATGTCTTGCTATTTCTTCCTTAATGATAGATTCAAGCATTTTCCCACTACCGAAGTTAAGTTAACTGGCCTATAGTTACCTGCTTTTGTCTACTTCCTTTTTTAAACAGTGGCATCGCATTGGCTGTTTTCCAATCTGCAGAAACCACCCCAGAGTCCAGTGAATATTGGTAAATAATTACTAGTGCATTTGCTATTTCCCCCATCACCTCTTTTAGTACCCCATGATGCATTTCATCAGGGCCAGGAGACCTGTCTACCTTTAGCCCCATTAGCTTGCCCAGCACTGCCTCCTTAGTGATAATGATAGCTTCTAGGTACTCACCTGCTATAACCTTCTTGCCATTAGCTTTCGGTATGTTATTTGTGTCTTCCACTGTGAAGACCGACACAAAATAACTGTTTAATGCCTCAGCTATTTCCTCATTCCCAGTTATTAACTTGGCCTTCTCATCCTCTGAAGGACCAATGTTTACCTTCGCCACTCTTATGATTTATATATTTATAGAAACTTTTGCTGCTTGTTTTTATATTCTGAGCTAGTTTATTTATTTTACCCTTGTCCTTTGAGGTTATAGAAGTCGTGACATTGGCGGGTGCTGTCTAAGGAAGTGTTGATAAGCTGCTGCATTGTGTCATTCAAAATAGTAAACATTAACACTGATGTATATCAATAATAGAATAAGTATTTGAGATGGTCAGTTGGGTGCTGATCAAGTAGGTTACTTTATTTAAGATGGTATCAATCTACCTCAGTGCTGGTGAAACTGTGCTCATTCAGGAAAGTGGAGAGTATTGTCACATGCCCCTGAGTTGAGTCTTACAGATGTTTGGTCAGAGATTAGTTACTTGTCAAAGAATTTCCATCCTCTGTCCGACTCATTTAATGACACTAGTTATTAAACTGGCTTATTTATGCTTCTGATCTGATCAATGGTAACTGTTAGGACATTAATGACAGACACTTCAGCAGTGGTAATGTCACTGAATGTCAACAGTAGTTGGTGAGATTCTCTCTTTTTGAAGATTGTTATTGTCTGGCATTATTGTGGCATGAATGTTGCTTGTCAATTATTATTGCAAGGCCAAATGTAATCTAGGTCTTGCTGCATGTAGGCCCGAGCCTTTTCACAATGTGAAAAGTTGTAAATTGTTCTGAACATTGCAATCGTCAGTGAATATTCCCACTTTTGACCTTATGGAGGAACGTTCATTGATGAAGCAGCAGAAGACAGTTGGCTCTAGAATGCTGCACTAAGGAGTTCCTGCAGTGATGCACTCGGTCTGAAATGATTGTGGTTGTTGGAGGTTAATCATCTTCCTTTGTGTTATTTATGACTCTAAGCATTGCAAAATTTCCTTTTTGATACCCTTCAATGTCAATTTTTGTAGGGCACCTCGATGCCAGTCAGTCCAGTACTACTTTGATGAACACTGTGCTCTCATATAAATTAACTCCATTATTATAATTAAATATGCAGAGAGACTTAGATGATCTACCTCTTAAGCACCTCTGCTGCATGGATTCATATTTAGCTAGTATTGATGGAATGGAAATGCATCCTCATTAGCAACTGTAAAGATTTTATGAAAAGTTATGTTGAAATGATACAACCAAATTTCTGGAGCACAAAATTGCTCATAATTAGTTTTTATTGCATTAAATTAGAAATCTTGCTCAGCCAATACCAAAAGGCCATTTGCCGCATTGCATTTAACACTGGCTGGCTATTTTGTTTACATAGTTAAGAATTCATTTCACTTCTAAAAGTAATTTATCACACAATTTTCTGAGATATTTAGGCAAAACTTGATGTGAATGTTGGTTTTACGGAGAACCCACAAGAATGACTAGATTAGGGAGAAAGCAGTATTGGGTAGAATGAAGATACTATTCTAGGATTGAGTTGAAGAGTTTAAATGAAGTGAGTGTTATTCCACATCTGACTCTGATGTGTACAAACTTGATGCTGTCAATGGATGCAATTATGGAGAAATTCAGTTTCCTAACATTCCTAACATCTTGATGAGCACATTTATTGAACATAAATTAACACACGGTACACCTATTGCCATAAATATAAAGAAAAGAGAATACAATATGAATCCATAATTCTTAACATTGTGAGTACTTAACATTGTGTCAATAAAGCAGCCCAGTACCATAATTTCATAGTTCATTTCCTATCATGATCTGAGTTTAGGCCTAAGTAATTTAAACATAAGTTTAATCTCAGCAATTGTCTCTCCCAACATAATATTTAAAGTTAGGGATGCTTTCTTTCTTTTACCGATTGTCATCACCTTCAACTAGAACCTTTCAGCAAGGTTTCTCAAATTCCGGTTCTCAAGGTTTCATCCCTCCCTTTCTCTGTAACCTTTAGCAATCCCACAACAATCCAAGAATTCTACATTTCCACTAAACTGCTTTCTTGTACATACCTCACTCCTTCCTTCACACCATCGGTGGGTGCACCTTGAAATGTCCAGATCCTTTGCTCCACCAATCCTTCCATTAAAGTTTTCCATTTCTATCTTTTTCCCCAGTAACACTCTAAGTTTTTGCTGACTTCTCCAATAATCTCAGCAACAATTTTAGTCTGATTAGTTTTCTGCGAAGTCTCTTGGTATATATTTCTCTATTAAAGATGCTATGCAAACACTAATTGTAATTCACATTTCTTGGAGACATAATTACTTTGTTCCTCATCTTGGCTTCATATTATTATCTATATACACACAACAAAATAGTCCTCTGTCTCTATCTCTCAAGTTATACCCTAATCAAGTGTGTTTTTGTAAAAAGGTGTCTTTTGTCTTATCACTCTAGTCTGTACCTTGTGCAGGCGTCTTCGCCGGCGAAACCTCAGCAATTCTTTATGTTGACGAGACACAAAGTTAACAGCTGCATATTCCAATAGTGCAGAGAAGACAAAGAGTAAGCAGACAGCCATCCAGATGTCAATGGCTTTTACATAGGATACCTGAAGTAAGGAAAGACAATCATTATTTGTGACGCTGTTATTAGCATCTGCATATTAACCAAACTTTAGTTGCTATTCCATTCAACAGAGTTTCACATGGACAAGCCTCTTGATCATTTTCCACCACAACATAATTTGAGAGGAAAACAGGAAATGAAAGCGCAATTCGATTCGCCAACAAAGACCTAAGAAAACAGAAAAAAGAGATAAACAAGAGATGGGAAAATGGATTGGAAATATTGGGAATGTCCAACTGATATTGTTAGGAATTTCTCACAGATACTGAGAACCGAAGGACAAGAGAAGGCTATGAGCAAGAAAAATTTGTGAACCCACAGCTGGTGCATAACTGCTTCAAACATGGATTTCCCTCTTCTCTACCAAGATATCTCCATCATGATATTGGTGTTGTTATCATCTGAAATGGCTCAAGCAAATCTCTACCTGTAATAATATCATTAACTATATCCAGAAGTCATCTAAATAACTGTCATTCTCCTTTTTCAATTAATCAAAATTGTTTGTAAACATAACAGTTACCCTTGTTATAAAAGCAGCAAATACTGGAAAAAAAGTCAATATATCTAACACTGGAGCAGGTAGTGATATTGACACTGGTCTACACGCTAAAATGCTGTCAAACCTTCTGGAGACTTATGTTCAAAGTGCACTATGACAGATGGTGAAATTGAAATTCAATAAAAATGAGATTTCAACGCTGCACTAGCGATAACCATGCGGCCACTGCCAAAGAAAACCTTTGGTTCACTACAGGAAATGAAATCTACTGTCTTTACCTGGTCTGATCTTATGTCTACAAACCCACAGCAATGTGGTTGGTTCTTAACTGCCCTCTGGGAAATAAATGCTGGTTTATGTGATGCTCACATCTCATGGCTGGATATAATTTTTAAAAAATCCTCTGTGGGCAGACAGACAGAAAGGAAAAGGAAAAGAGTTAAAAATTTTCAGTTCATGACCATTCATTAGAACAGATGAATGCTCTTGACCTGAAATACTAACTGCCTCTTTGAAAAGATGTACAGTAATTCCACTATTTTCTGCTATTATTTCAGATTTATTTTTAGATTAAATTTGGCAGTCTGTACCACATTTGCTATTCCTTGGAAAAAGATTCTTCTAATTTGTAGATCAGAAATTGTTAATATCTGTATTTTTGAGTTCACTGATCACTGTCAAACAAAAGTAATCTACTTCGTCTGGCTTTATCTCAATACGCAACTCCAGTCCATAAAGTTCAAATGGCATTACTATTTCTTGGGTTAACATTAACCTAATCCTGCAGGTCTGTTGCCCCCTTCAGTGCTATATAAAAAATTCCAGTCCAGTCAAATGTTTGATACATTACTTCACACTCAGCTGAAATTTATTGATGGACTTGGGAAACAATAGTGCGTCTGTTTTCAGTCCTAAACTCACCTCCAGTGGGAAACTGATTAAAGGCATGATTTTCATGTGCATGCACCCTTAACTAACATGGAGACTGATCTCCAGCCTCAGAGAAGCAGCCAGTTTCCAGACAAAGTTAGTAACTGGGAGAGTGATTCAAGAGGAACGCACCTTCTCAATTATATTTTGAAACTTTCTCAGAAAAAGTACAATAAATGACCAGCCCCACAGTGGGAGATGGTGGGTTGGGAAGTAGTGAGCCCTTCAGTAGGCTGAACTTTGGCTATATTTTCCAGTCTGTCAAAGAAGGTGGGTGTTTAGTGCTTACAGGGATGCTGACAGCCCAGAATACAACTGGGTGCCCAGCTTCAGACAGTTAACCTGCCCCTCTCCAATCACTTTCAGAAACTGAAAACTGACTGCGAAATTCCAGTGTGTCTCCTCGAACTATTGTTAACAAGGCACCAGTGCAGATGAATTTCCAACCTCCTTGTGGAAGGTGATAACCTTCCTGGCATCGGAACACACCAGCCAAACTGGCAATTTCAGGAATGCGGTGAAGAAAGCCAGCACAATGGTCTGTTTCATAATTTGTAGCCCCGATCCACAGTAATTCTTGACAATAATAGATCCTGAAAATTCATCCTAAAATGTCTTTGCCAATTCTCAACCCATGTGGAAGAATTGCTTCAAAATATTTTCTCAACAGCATACAGGTATTTATCTGCTGTATTGCTCGTAGTTTGTTTGATATGGAAACATCAAATAACCTAGAAGGTTATTTTTAGCACCACTGATCAGTTCATCCCTATTACAGCAATTTCACATATCACTATCCTTTCCTGTTGATCATTAGTTTTTAATCCATATAATCTGTAATTTTGTACCAAGAGACAAAAGTCTGAATTTTCTCGTCATGATGTTGAGCAAATCTGCATCGAGGGACAAAATAGGAGGTACGCATGGCTTGTACTGTACAAGTTTACACTTGCCATTCCATTCTGATTACACTTCGTGTTTCATGGAACAGGAAGGGTGGTAGATTATGAACTGACACTCAACAAATACGGTTTTGAGATTTTTGTTTAAATACGTCTCCCAGACACATTTATCTCAGAGATTGCTGTTTTTAGTAGAGGAGGGTGAGTTCACAAGCCATACCATGTTAAGATGTTTGATAGGCTCAATCTGTTTTTCTACTGCATATGACTCTGCCCTGAAGAGAGAGATGACCATTAAATTGACCAGCATCGTGCAAGTGTTCACTTACGTTAGTGTTACTTTATCTTAAACTCTCCTTCGGCATTCATCAGAATGGAAAATTAGATAATTATGTAAGTAAGGTATACTGGAGTTTAATTTACAGATTGATTTAATGTCCTGAAATCTGCTGAACGTTTGAAGCAGTTTCCAGTATCCAGCAGGAACAGAGGCAATGAGCAATATGACAGCATTGATAAGGCTTTCAAATGGCCACAGAACGTTGGCATTTCCAAATCCCTTTTGAGAAAAAATATTCTTTTATGACCTCTTAACATATAAATAGAATACATACAGTCATACTGTCATTGAAAACACTTCTCATCCATCTAACATGCACTAATCCTGTACCAATAAACAAACAGTCACAAAGTAAAACTATAAAGTAAGATAAGCTTATTTAAGTAACATAAAATGCCAAAAAAGCTAGTATACTTATTTGCAGCTGTATAAACAATTCTCTACAGAGTTAAAGCTGTTAATGAGTCTTGGAACTCCATTAGTTGAAACTTGTTGAATCAGATTCTGGCCACTGCTCCGTCTATTTTATTGATACAGTTGCCAATGGGAATCAAATGAGGGATATGGCCAGAATCTCTAACAAGCGAATTGGGCCCTTGACCCAAGTCATGAAGATGGACCTTATAACCTGCTCACCACGGCATCTGTCAACCTTTGTTGCTGCATTGAACAAGCAGCAAGGCTGACTCCAGACGACTCTAGACTCTTAGACACCAAATTCCAGGTGAATGGGCCGATTTTCCAAAGTTCACAACATAATGTTGGAGGTTATAGCTTGCACCTTATGAGTTAAAGTTAAGCCCATAATGCAGAAAACAAAGATTATGCATTGAATGTTGTTCTAGGTTATATCCATGCAAAATTCCAGATAGAACAAAACCTTAAAACTGAATGTAGAATCTATTAAGCACTTTTGATTTATACAAGACAAGTTTGCCCTTTGCTCAACTTATGGTGTGTTACCTTTGGTAGTGATGCTCGGGATCCTGAGCTCTGAGTGGTCATGGTAAGCACAGTTGTAATTCCTAGACCAACACGTGCTGGTGCTGCATCCATATTGATCCAGAAGGAGACCCAGGACAGGATAACAATGAGGAGACTTGGAATATACATCTGGATTAAGTAGTAACCCATCTGTCTTTCCAGGTGGAAACGTGCCTCTATACAAGTAAATTTCCCTGGAGTGGGGCAGAAAAGTCAACATGACATGAATAATATCTCTAATGTCTTTAAACAATGTCTACATTGGCATTACAATGACATCACCAACACAGGAAATGACATCACCAACCCAAGGAAACCTAAACATATAAATAGAAAGCGGGACATAACACCAGTGCTTCATCGGAGGCTCACTGATGATGTTACCTAGAATGGTGACGAAACATCTGAAAACTAACCTTCCAGCTCAGCGAGCAAACTCACATCCAGAACCTCAACCTGAGCTACAAATCTTCTCAAAACTCGTTAATGTCTACATTGTTTCAATGTGTTTCAGAGAAGCTGTTTGCATTGGCAGTAAGATCAATGACCAGAGAATACAGGTTAAAGATAACCACCAGAAGAATCAGAGGGGAGATGAAAAGAATTTTGTTTTGTTTTGGCACATCCTTTGTTATGATATAGAATCACATGAAACGGTGCAATCTGATTCCAGATAACTTTCAAAAGGGAACTATATATGGGTAACTACAAGTGCAAAGACTTGCAAAGCAACGCAGAAAGAGAAGGAGAGAAAGACCAGCTCTTTTAAGGAGTTAACAGAGACACGGTGACAATGATCTTTCATGCCGTGTGGTTCTATAATTCATTTGGTGACTCTAAGTGGATTAGGGGTGTGTTCAATGGGAGAATGAATCCTTGTACTGTTTAACATTTTATATGTTTATAAGAGGGACATTAGTTTTCCAAGTGAGATTTTGAAAGGCTGAAATTTTGTTTCCATAATGAAGATTTGTTCAGTTTGAAAGGGCTAATTCTCTGACTTTGTCTAGCTGTCACATATCTCACAAATCTAAAATTCACCTTCTTTGAATTTCTGATGATTTGCAACGGCAAAACAAAAAATGCATATTCTGTATACAAATCTTTGACAAACATTTTCAGCAAGCATGCCCCCTAGTCGTGCTGTTAAATTGGGAAAAGATCTCTTTAAGACAAGAGGACCAATTGATATCTGTAACTTAGATGGAAACTTGGAGGCTATAATGTTCTTATGCTCCTTTTGGTCTTGTCCATCTGTCTGTAAGAGGAGATGGGGTTGAGGTGTGCTACTGTAGAAGCTGTAGTGAGTTTCAACAGCGTACAGAAGTGGAGTGTGTCATTTTTTAAGGTGGTGGATAGACTGCCCAGTAAATGATTTCCCTGGACAATGTCAAACATTTTGTTCAGACCTGTCAGATTTGTGCTCATCCAGGCACCAGTGAGTACTCTGGCACACATCTGTTAAGCCTTGTAGATGCTAAAAAGCCTTTGGGTAGGCAGAAAGTGCAGAATTTCAAACCTCTGACCTGCTCTATCACTGTCATTATTTGTGTTGCTGGTCCAGTTGAGGTTCTGGGTAACGGTAATATCTTGAATGTTGATGGTGGAAATTCTATGCTGGTTGAACATTAAGGAGACGTAATGAGGACTCTCTCTTATTGGAAATGGTCATTGGTTGACATTTACTTGCCACTCATCAGGATATATGTGCTGTTATCCAGATCAGGAACTGCAAGTGAGTACTTACGGGCTAATTATCTGAGCTTTTGTGAATGGAACTGAACATTTGATGTACTATTTACTGTATAGAGATATTGCATTCTCCTCTATGGGTTTAGTTAGTTAAACAATGCTTTTTTTCCATTGCATGTGAACTTAAAGGAAATACATTTCTTTAAAAGAATGTACATATATTTGAAAACAAAATCAAGCGTTTTGTTAAAAATGTGTACAGATTAAGAGCAACTATTGTAAACATTGTACCTCCCGCTCCCCCAAACAGAGCCAGACAGTCACAGAGATACAGCACCAAAACAGACCCTTCGATCCAACTCATGCTGACCAGATATCCTATGTAAATCCAGTCCTGTTTGCCAGCATTTGGCCCATATCCCTCAAAACCCCTCCTACTTGGATACCCATACAGATGTTTTTTAAATGTTGTAATCGTACCACCCGCCATCACTTCCTCTGGCAGCTCATTTCATACATGTACCACCCTCTGTGTGAAAAGTTGCCCTTTTTAAATCTTTCCCATCTCAACTTAAACCTATGCCCTCTAGTAACCTGAGTGAATAAATTGGGACAGCAAGTGATTTATCACTCAGTTCCAGATAGATAACAGCAATTTGGTTGCCTCTGGGACCTCTGTGTAAAATTTGGATATTTAGTTAGCAAATTGTCACATGTGGCAAGTGCAAAAATCTGTGAGATGCTAGACCACAACATATAATCTACTGATAAAGTACTATCCATCAAAGCAAAACGACTTAACAGACGCAGAATGCATTGACTCAAAAATGCTGAATAATGATAAAAGGCAAGTTATCTACATTTTTAAAAACTCACTTTGATTCACAAATCTATCAATTAAGTTATGTCATAGTATCATTAATATAATGGAAGGCTGCTAAATGGGAAAAGAAAAAACAAGTTGCAACAGAGAATGTTATCAACTCTGTAACTGGAAGGTAAAATCTATTGCTCGCACTATGCTCAAACATTGAGCCTCCTGCGTTAAGCACTTATGCACAATTGCTGAGAAGATACTTTTCACCGTGTCACTGATCTGGCATCTTGATAACTATGCTAGTGACAATGTTTCTGGTTATAACACTTGCTGAGAAGTTAATTTTTACTGTCCTTATGATCTGTGTTATGGCACCTTGATCATTGTGTTGGTGACAATGTTTCTGGTTATAATACTGACCTGTATTATAGTGCTTTGTGCAGTCTCTTAAATCTTTTTCCTCTTGGAGAATAAACTGTGGTAAAGTTAATCCTTCAGCTACCTGTACAGCTTTTTCATCCCACTGAAATATCAAATCATTCATGGTGTATCCAACTGAAGGACAGAAGGGGGAAAGAAATTTTGTTACATTTGCGTAAGCAGCGCAAAAACCTAATACTACAATACTAAATATTAGCAAATTCTCACAAGATTATAGGAATAACTTAGAAATATGCTTAGTTGCCCCATGGGCTACTTTTGATATTTCTGTCAATAAGTTTTTTGTAAATCTGGGGGATTTATGAATTTATTGCTGCTAATTATAACAGCCTAGAAAACAACTAAGGAAAAATGAGCAGTTTCCTTAAATACTACAAAAAAGTATAATGAGTAGGGGATAGAATTAGAAAGCTCATGCAAATGGAAGTGCTTATAAGATTTGTCACCTAAAGGTAAGTCACTGAAACACATTGGCTTTTTCTCAGAGGCAGAACATTGGTTTAGATGGCAGGGAGGTCCGCAAAGACCAAAGTTAGGGCAGTCAACATTGTTTGCAAGTGGTGGGATTGGCAATAGATAAGGCGATAAAAAGCAAAATACAGCAGACACTGGTAATCTAAAATAAAAACAGAAAAAGCTGGAAAAACATCAAATCTAACAGCCTCTGTAGACCACCCCAGGCCCTCTCAAAATATATTAAGAAGGTAGCCTGAGACCTTAATTTTTCTTATTTTAGAGGTAAGTGCAAGATGCTGCATTTAAGATGCAATTCAACTGGTCAAACTACCAGATTGGAAGCATAACATACTTTATTCAGTCCGAAACTCACCTCCAGTGGGAAACTGATTAAAGGCATGATTATAAAATACAACAAAAGAAAGAATAAGAAAACGTACTGGCTTAGCTGTAACTATATTGGAAAAATTAACAGAGTAATACATTAGTTAGATACTAAATGGTAACTGTTCCAATATAGTATCATTCCTTAAACACATTCTTAGCAAAAGACAAATTCAGAAAGCAGATTATCTCATGCGCAACTCCAGCAGCAGGAAGAGAGCTCCCAGCTCTTGGCTGAATTGGGAGAGGGAAAAATAACTTCCACTTCTTCAAGATTCCAACAGTAACTGCTACTAAAATGAAGAAACTAAAAATCCTGGTTCTGTGAGAGCCTGACCACAGCCATTCAGGCTGTTTCGATTGTTTCAACTTTAAAGTCCTCACCAAGCTGTTTCCTTTATCAGTTTTCCAAATAGACAGCTTTGCACCTCAGTTTTAAAATTTCTTTTTATTAAAAAAAGGACAAAATAATCTCTTAACGTCATAGTATCATTACAGGAGAGGCAAAGAGAGTTAACATTTTGAGCCCGAGATAACAAGGTGTAGAGCTGGATGAACACAGCAGGCCAAGCAGCATCTTAGGAGCAGAAAAGCTGACGTTTCGGGCCTAGACCCTTCATCAGAAATATACCTTGTTATCTCGGATTCTCCAGCATCTGCAGCTCCTATTATCTCTAACATCTTGAGCCCAATGACTCTTCTTCAGAACTGAAGAGGGCAGTAAAGTGATGGCTTTAATGTTGTTGACAAAGAATTATGAGAAGCTTGTGGACAGATGATGAAATGCCTGTACCAAAAAACGGAGGTAGTCCTAATGATGGTAAAGGAGATATGTTGTTGCAAAATATTTGTTGATGATAATTGTGAATAATAGAAAATAGATCAGCTCTGCTGAGAGCAACACTGTGCCATCAAAATGCTTGGTGCTGGGAGGAGGGGAATGGATATTAAAAATAGAGGACAGTGTTCATGTTCTGACTTTTTTGAACTCAATGTTGAGTTCTCAAAGTTGTACAAAGGAAAATGAGGTGCTTTTCCTCCAGCTTGTGTCGACCTTCACTGCAGAAATGTTAGGACAAGAGCAAGATGGGGTATTTAAATGGCAGGCAACTACAAGGTCAGGATCATTCTTACAGAGAAAACAATGGAGCTCCACAAAGTGATCATCCAGCTCTCTCCAATGAAGATGAAACTGCACTTTGAGCAGTGGAGACAGAAGATGAGATTTTAAGAAGTGCAAGAAAATCACTTCTTCACTTGGAGGCATGTTTGGGTCCTTGGACAGCAGGGAGGGAGGATATAAAAGGGAAAAATGCTGCAAGACCAAGTGTTGAGGTTTTTCTCAAAAGCTGACAGAGGAAATTTCCAGCAGCTTTATTTAGGAGTAGTATTTTGGTGACAGCTGTCTCTGCCAATCATCTCTTGATATAGACTGGCCAAAATTAAGTCAAATCAGGTTATTGCAATGTAATAACCTAGTGATATTATTTAGGTAACTTTCTGGGAACACACTTTTAATTCATTTGTGGCAGATGCTGGAAATTGAATTCAACAAAATATTAGAAATTAAGAGTCTAATGGTGAGCATGAAACTGTTGTCAATTGTCAGGAACAGCCCAGATGGTTCATTAATGTACTTTAAGGAATTAAATCTGTCATCTTGACCTGGCCTACATGTGCCTCCTGGCTCACAGTAATGTGGTTGACTCTTAATTGGCTTTGGCACAATTAGAAATTGGCAAGAAACTGACCTAGTCATGAATGAATGGAAGAAAGGGGTGGGTAATAAGTGCTAGCCTAGTGAGTGATGCCCACAGACCATGAACAAATATATTAAAAAAGGAAGCAAACCCATGTCTACATCTCTGAGAATTTTGGTGTTTATTGTAGAGGGCTACCTCTTACATTGGATCATTAAAGTATTAAAGACTAACAGCGACAAACAAAAAACCCAAAGGAACAATGGAAAGAAGACACAATAAAAGAAAATAAGAGATTTAAAACAATGCCAAAGAGAGTAATATCAATGGAAATTGCTGTAAATTCAAAGCAGGCATGGGAGGAAACAATATATTTTATAGGTTGAGGAGCCTTTGATTCAGTCTTTCCAATATTTCTTATTTTGATTTCAGATTTCCAGCATCTGCAACATTTTATATTTGAAAAAGAAAATAAAGTTGGCATGGAGTAGCATGATAACAAATAAAATTAATTATGGCAGTTTTTTATAATTGTGCCTGATGGTAATACTGGGCAAGTCAGACCCTAGGTTAAAACCTGGCTTCATAGATCATAAATTTAAAATGTGAAGTTGGTTACCATGGTGGTTAGACGCTGAATATATTCACACAAGACTGTCAACGTTCTTTAACAAAGAAAATGAAACACAACATATATATGTGTATGGAAGTTTTAATAAAACATGTTTCAACGTATTTCCAAGTAATATCCTTTACAGATATTCAGTCTCAGTGAAGTATCACTACTCCCTTAATGCTTTAAATTTATCTGGGGAACCACTACAATGCAGAAATTTGAAACAAACTTCTATATTTTGCCATAGCCATGAAGAAATCCAAGAAAGCCTTCATTTTTTCTTCTCTACGTACGACTTGACCTTATGTCAAAACATAGTCCAAATAAATCAATTTCACTTTCCAAATTCACATTTAATCAAACATATGTCTAACTTGGCTCTTTGAAACTGATAAAACAGCTTGTCTAAGTAGTGTACGTATTTTTCCAAGGTTTTCCTGAACACAACCAAATCTTAACTGCAGACAACGTAGTTGCATAATCCTTCAGTAACCTTATTGTTGATCGTTGAAATGATGCTGGTGCATTTTTCAATCCAAATGGCATACTTTATATTGATAAAGTCCATCAGGTGTTCCAAAAGCTAAAACCTTCTCTGGCTACAGGCATAAATGGGACACCAAATATGTAATAAAATATTCCAGTCCTCTCATTACCACCCTCCAATTATGGAATCAATGTAGACCAGCCTTTAATACTGCACTGACTTTACAGTAATTGTTACACCATCTTTACAATACATTTCACTTTAGCATTACATTGAGCGTAAGCACCACCTAGCATGATATGGGTCAATAATGTTGCCCATCATTAACTTGATATATTCTCTTATTTGAGCTCTGGGTTGCACCTGTAAGGATGTTGTTTTATGTTTGAAGCATAAACATTGCATTAACATTCTGTGCAGCCAATTATGTTTGTCTTGACATTTTTAAATATATTGATTTATGTGTCTGCAGTAGCTTTCATAAGTCACTTTGATTGTTTTCTGGAAGGTAGTATAGCATTCTAGCTAGCTTTAAGGCACTTCCAAATTAACCAGACTAATTACTGGAGGGTCAGCTCTTGAATTTTCAATTTCTAATTCATTCTAGTACTTGTATTTCACTTCTTTTTTTTTTCACAATTGTAGTGCTCTTCTTATACACTGAGCCAGTATGTTTGGTTGCAGATGTTGTGTCAACCTGCTTGGTAAATCATTAGTGCACCTCCAGTGAAGTGTTGGTGTTCTGTCCTGCTTGTTATTTATATGCATCTGGTTTGCTGAGGTGGTTGGCATCACTTTTGGTTCTATTTTTCAGTGGTTTGTATATCGGGTCCAGATCAATGTGTTTGTTGATGGAGTTCCTGTTGGAATACCAGGTCACCAGGAATTCCCTGGTGTGTCTTTGTTTGGCTTGTGCTATTATGGATGTGTTGCCCCAGTTGAATTTGTGTCCTTCTTTGTCTATGTGTATTTGAGAAATCTTCTCAAAAACTTTATAAAAACAACTTTGAAGTGCTCTTCTGTTTGGACTAACTTCTATGCCATTGTATCTCTAACATACCAACATGACTCGCTCACCGATTTTCCCTCCACTCTGAAGTATTGAGCCCATATTTCACATAATTTAAAATGTTGATGTAATGGAGCCCAGTGAACCTCACATCAATCATAGACAGTAAACAATACTAATGTGTTGTCCCCAGAGGCAAAATTCTGACCTTTTTATCTGCTGTAGGTTCTATTGTTTATTGAACACATTTCAAGTGCTTTTTGGCAACTCACATACCTTGTTTAGTTTTTCTCAGAAACCTGGCTCATATTTTGAGAATGTTGTATCTCAGTTTTGGTTTATAAATGTTTCTTTAAACAATCCTGCAGGTTTATTAGTAGCATCCTTGATGAAAAATTTTAACAAATAAATTCCTTTATCCCAATCATTAAGATGTTCTTGACAATTTTCCTTAACATTTGATGTCATTTTCCAATGCTCCTTGAGTTTGTGAATGATAACCAGAACTTGTAAATTGTTTCCTTTCCAAACTATTCGTTACATTGAATACTTGAGATGCAAAATGTGAACTTTGATCAGATTATATTTTTGATTTTTGCTGTAATTTCCTTAAAGGCACTGCCTGAGGATATCTTGTTGACAGATCCATGAACTTTAAAACATATCAATTCCCATTTGGTTTTAGGTAGGGGTCTTACACAGCGTCTTAATATCCTACTAAATGGTTCTTTGAAAGCTGGTATCAAAATTAAACATGCAGGTTTATTTGTTGGTTGCAGTTTCCCCGTTACCTGACATATATATGGCCAGTCAAATATAGACACAGCTTTATTTAATCCTGGCCAAAAATATGTTTTGCACTGTAATGCTGCATTTTTGTTATACCTCAGTGACCTGCCATTGAAATTTCATGATTCACTCATAAAATGTCATGACAATACTCAGGTAGGAATATAACCTGGTGATCAACTTTTCAATTCCCATTTGTTGATATCGTGGTGGCCTTCGTTTCCTCAATAAGACTACCGTTTTTTATAGAATCACATTCAGGTATTCAGCCTAATTCAATACGTGAATCAGGTGTTTTGAACTTTCAGCTTAAGATCTGTCCTTTGCACTTCTATTAAAGAAGATAGGTTAAACATCTGTGGCATATCCTTTACCTTCATTCTTCTTATTTGAGCTTTTTAAAAATAGTGTCAGATAACTGAATTTCTCAGCCACCTCCGTTATTTATAGACTTCTCATTTTCCTGTTCATTTTATGGGCATAAGATCTAGTCAGAACACAGCCATGATATAATCCAAGATATTCCTTGTATTACATCTCGGTTGCTTTTACATCTATTGGTTGTCCCAGCACCCTCACTGAGGCCAATATTTTTGTACCAGCTGTAGTAACGAGATCAACCTGCTGGACCTCACAGAATATTGTGGCTGTTAATCTGGTTCAATCAGTAAGCCCCGGCTGACAGATAAAAAGAGGAGTGCCAGAGATTCAGGTATTTTTAAAGCTGCCTCTGTGCTAAAGGCAGTAGTAAAGCCAAGGACTGTTTATGTGGAAATAAAGCATGACTTGATAATGGGATATCAGCTTCTGTGGAATTATTTTATTCGTCAGTTTATTCCCCTGAGATAAATCAATTCATACTAAAGGAATTTGTTGTACTAGTTTAACTTTACATTTTCCATTTGTACAATCGCCCTCTAAGCCAACTACATAAAAGAATCAGATTATAACCTTTATGGAGACTTGTAACTAAGTGTTTTTCTTTCATTAATTGCTCAAGAAGACAAATTGCATGTCAGCCAGCATCAGTGAATGAATTGCTCAAGTGTGTCTTAATATCTTTATTGGCTGTCTTCTTTGATTAGAAGAATAAGGAAATATTTCCCCCTTTGAAATAAATTATTCAGAAGATCCAATGGTCTGATTATCTTTATCAATGATCAATTAACTATTTTCTTGACCGCTTTGAATCATCAATCCTTTCCTAATAGGTTTCAAGGCAAAAAACTCAATTTTTACTACTGCAGCCGTTGCAATACCCATTTCCTTCCTGATGTACCCTTTTCTATGAATTCCTCAGGCATTCTAATTTTTGCAATTTGTCTCCCATCTAACTTTTAGCAACTGAATTTAATATGCCCAGATTTATTACAATGAAAGATTTTTTAAAAGATCAGTTTTATGTTCCACTCTTTCTACTTTATTGTTTTGGTGTGATTCTGTTAGCTCATGAAACTAGTACCTTTTCTATTCTTGGACTATCCTACTCTCCAGTTTCCTTGGTGGTTTTCATAAAACTATTTCCTCCAATGTAACTGTAACTATGTACTGGACATAGATTTCTAGTTAAATCAAATCACTCATTACAATTGAAAAACATTTACTGAACCACTGTGTCTTCTTTCTTTCTTTTTTATGAGGTTCTCTCTAGCTTGGTTACATCCCAGTTGATGGTAATACATGACCAGTCAGATGCTAGAAAACTGTAACTTGGTAGAGCATAAGCTTACTTTTCGGGTTGTGATATTTAACCACTGTGCATACTCACACAAGACTATCAATGCTCTTTAACAAAATAATACAAAATCATTACACAAAATAACAAAAATCAAGCAAACAAATCCATGTATAGAGTAAGTTAAAAATGTCTTAATATACTAGCATGACAAAGTTACAATATTTACCCCAGCAATGTCCTTTACAGATACTCAACCTCAGTGAAATTTCACTCCTATCTTAACTTATTAGCTTTCCATTTGACAGATTTTTTTTCTTGGTATTATGGCCTAGAGACTTCTTGCCTGATTAAAATCCAATTTTGAAGTGAATTCAGATGGATAGTGCCCCTTGGACTGTTTTCTGAGTCTATCATAAAATTTCAGCTTTGTAAACATTTCATTAGTTCAATTCACCACGTATCCTGTTAGGCACTTAACTGAAATCACATGATTTCTTGGAACTTATCTAGCTCGTTCTCTGTTCCAAATGACCTTCTGACTTCACAGATCTGAAAACAGACATCTATGTTGGCTCTACTTTTAAAAATCAAATTAATAAAATGACAGTAAAATATTTTCCCACTTTATCACACAAAGAATAACATGGTGGAGAAAGAGAAAAAAAGGGAAAGAATTAAATGAAACAACGTCACAACAGGGAGAACGTTGTAACAAGCACTTCTTCATATTATTTTCATACAAATGTATGAGCAACAAACAAAAGCAAGCCTTTCGAGCTTGTTATGCTTTTTAATAAAGTGTGAGGTCACACGATACCAGGTTATAGTTCAACATGTTTATTTAAAATCACAAGCTTTCAGTGTGCTGCTTCTTTGTCAGGAGAAGTGGGGAGAAGGGTCACATCATGGCCATTCAATAAGATCATGGCTGATCTGATATTAACCTCAACTGTACTTCTTTGCATATCCTGATAGCATTTCCTCCCTTCAGGGTCTCATCCGTGTCCCCTCATTTTATCACATTCCACAAACCTTGAGATATCTACACTCATCTAATGCTGGCCTCTTGAACAAATTTTTAGTGCTGCACCACTGATAGATGCACCTAAGCAGTGAAATATGCTCCAAACACTCCCACACTATCTTGCTTTCTGCTTTCAGGACTTTCCTTAGAACCAAGCTCTTTGACTAAAGTTTTGTCACCTTACTTATTAATCCCTTTTGTGGCTCAATGTCACACTTAATTGCATGATGCATTTGTGAGATACCTTGAGGTATTTTGTTCAGTTAATGATTCTATATAAATAAAAGTGTTGTTTTTGCTCATGCTCTTAACAGCTCCATCCTGAGACTCAATTGAAATAATAATTTCAATATCAACAGCTAAATCATGGAGAATGTGGTTAGTTTTGGTGATTAATACTAAGTTAGTTAATTTTAGATCAGGCAGAAAAAAGAAGGTATATAGATGACATGGTGTAGAGCTGGATGAACACAGCAGGCCAAGCAGCGTCAGAGGAGCAGGAAAGCTGATGTTTCGAGCCTAGACACTTCTTCAGAAATTTCTAGGGTCTTCTAAGGAGAAGAGTCTAGGCCCAAAACATCAGCCTTCCTGCTCCTCTGATGCAGCTTGGCCTCCTGTGTTCATCCAGCTCTATGCCTTGTCATCTCAGATTCTCCAGCATCTGCAGTTCCTACTATCTCTGAAACAAAGAAGGTATAATTGAGTTTAACATTTCTGGCTGAGGGAGAAAAAAGTCAAACAGATTTCTTATTCAACCCCAGCAGAGCATGCATGAGAAGGACATTTAGTGAGGTAACATTGTGTTCAGCTAATATTTCACCATAGTCAGAAGTGATTATTTGGCTCATTAGACAACGTGTGCACGGAGTCTCTACGATAATGTGACATTGAAGGAGACAGTGGGTATGAAGAATTATTTCTAATAAGTGACAGAAAGAACAGAGCGCAACAGAATAGAGAATACAAATAACTGGAAAGTTTGATGTTATCAGAGGTTAACCAGTAATATAATACACTAAAAAAAACTACACAGATACTGAGTGTTACACTGACTGTAGTAACAACAGAACTAGAACTGGCAACCAAAAAGATCAATGAAAACTATCAATGAGTAACAAAGTACATGGAATAGGTGTAGTGGTGACTTCACTGCATTTATAGCCCAGAACCCCAAATTAATGCTCTGGTGACATGTATTCAAAGCCCGCCATGGCAAATAGGGAAATTTGAATTCAATAAACGATCTGGAATAAAAACTGGCCCAATGGCAATCACTGCTAATTGTCATTAAAAATCCTGTCTGTTCACTATTGTCTTTCAGGAAAGGAAATCTGCCATTTTTACCTGAACTGGCCTACCTATGACTCCAGACCCACAGAAATGTGGTTGATTTAACTGAATACTGGCCTTGTCAGCACTACCTGTACCCGATGAACAACTTTTTAGAAAAAAAGCTCTTTTTACTGACAACAAGAGAGCCTAACTACTTGGTGATGACACAGTTAAAACAAAGCATCATTACGGATAAAACCACAGGAGAACAACGAGACTAATACAAAGCAAAAAAAAAGAAAATTTGTGAAGAGCAGGAACATGGTGTAGGTGCAAGTAAACGTTTATAATTTTATAACTTAACTCCTGATTATGCAGCAAGAATGCTTTGGATGGAAGATGATTCCTACTCTGTCTAGCTGGGGCAGTTGCATCCTGGCAGAAGGATCCCTAATCTTTGCTGCTTAAAATTGCATTTTCTCAAAAGTTTTTAAATTGTTTCTGGCCAAAAACATTGCTTTGAGAACAATTGCCCAAGGTCCTTGTTTATTACATCTTTCAGTAACCAATAACTATGCCAAAATTGATTATCATGTGCCTGGTAATGATCTTAATGTTTGAACTAAAGGGTCGAAAATTGGTAGATGTTGTTGTCCCACTTTAAATTCACATATCATTAAATATATTTTATGTAGTTGTGCCTGTGCTCTACAAATGTAAATGGGTGCATGAGACATGGTAGGGTACATTCTATAAATATTATTAGCTCCATTCAACCCAGATCAAACGGGTCTCGTCCATATTATAAATAAATGTTTGAACAATACAGCAATACTATTAATCAATCTTGGGTCACATGCAGCGGTACTAAACTGAAATATTTTACAAAAGTGCTTTAAGTTCAATCTATAGACATCGGCAACAGTCATGTGGTGGCCAGTTAGCATCCATTGTGTTAAGTAAATCACCTTTATGACGTGTTAATTTTTGAATTAATATTGAAATAACTTTACGAATAGAGAATAAAATAAAACAGAATGTTCAGGAGAAACAAAGCTAGTACGGTTATATCTGTGGAGAAAAATGGAGTTAATGTTTCAAGTGCAATGACTCCTCATCAGACAAAAGAATAGAAAATGCTTACAGCTTTCAAGTTGCATTATACATGTTTGCACATCCATTGGGAAGTTCTTCAAATCCATGGGACAGGAAAGACTCAGTGTTAACCTGAGAAGAAATAAAGAATTATTTTTACATTGGGTTTAAAGGTCAAATTAAGTGGCCAAAGAACTGATTGGCTGGGATTGACCTTACAATATTTGAAACTAATCTTAACAATCAAATGAACAAAGAATAGTAGCATAAGTGAACACAACATTGATCAAATATTTAATACAAGACAATTGACTAATCCATTCTGAATGCATTGTGCGGATTAGCACTACAATTCACACCATGCTATCTCAACTATTGTTCCTGGGTCTTTCTGCAAGGTTATGGTTGAATGTTGAATTAGTAACACTAAGGAATGAAATCTTTCCTGTGTTCCAGGTTATTAATAACAGGAAAGTATTATTACCTGTGCTACTTGATGAAAGCAGCAGATCGTAAATTGATCTATGCTGGGCTACAGCTTCAGCAGATTAATTTAAATGAAGTGGATACAATTTGTGGAACCGTGCTGGCCACAATGATGGTTTCACCTCTCTCTGCAATATTGTGGTTATCTCAAGCAAGTTACTTTGGACAATCCCTCCCAAGACTAAAGCTATTTACTCCTACACTAGGTAATACATTCATTTCTCCTTGTCAATATTCTAGTCACACCCTACTAATTTTTCCTTTTTTTAAACTAATGTTGTGCTCTCAGTGTCAAATATTATTGCAATTAACAGCCTGCTGTAATTAATCATCTCTCCTTTTTATATATAATAACACAAGCAATTGGTACAATTTCTCAGCCTGATGTTGTTTGTTCAATAAATTCCCTATAATCATTGTGATGACTCCACTGTTAGTTGCATCTAACATTGCTTTAGACTGTTTTGATCTCCTTTCTCCAAGAATTCTGATTTTTTTCCCCTCACATACATATGCACATGCACATTAAGGGCACCATCCACATTAACACTTTCATTTTTATTAATCTGTGGAGCATAGGCATTGCCGGTAAGGTCAGCTTCAATTGCTTGTCCTTAATTGCTTTAGAGAATGCAGTGACGAGCCACCTTTTTGGGCTAATCTAGTCTGACTGGTGAAGGTCCAATATTGGTGAAGGATTGCTGGGACTTTACACTGTGCCATGAAGGAATGGCAAAACGTTTCTCAAATTACCAGGGTGTGTAACTTCAAAGGTGTCTTGAAGATGATGGTAGTGCCATGCATCTGCTACTCTTGACCTTTTCGGTAGTGGAGATTGTGGGCTAGGGAGGCGCTATCAAGGAAGCTTTCACCAGTGCAGTCCAATGGCAATGGAAAGAGTCAATGTTTCAAGTGGGTGTGTTGTCTTGAATATTATTGAGCCTCCTGAGCTACACTCCTCCAGGTAAGTGCAGTTTATCCCATAATTCTCAAGACTTGTACTTTATATGAGGTGCTAAAGCTTTATGGAGTGGAAGGTAAGTAATTAATCCCAGAATGCCCAACTTCTAATCTGTTCTCGCAGTCATGTACTGATGTAGTTGGCCTAGTTAAGTTTCTGATCAATGCTGACACCAGGGTGGGAAATATGACAATGATAATGCTAATGATATCAGGAGGGGATTGTTACATTCATTCTTTCACAATAGACCATTGCCTGTCACTTGTGCGAATGCTACTTTCCACATACAGTCTCAGTCTAAGTATTGTTCAGGACTTTCTGAATGTTGGCAGTATCTGAGGAGCTTCAAGTAGAACAGAATACTTTAAAGTTATCAGTAAATATATCTACAATGAAACCAGGAATGGAGTGATCCTGGCAGAACCCCAGTTGAGCTTTAGTGAATGGACCATTACTGCACAAGTAATGTTTGCTAGCACTGTCACGACCTATCTTCGATAACTTTGCTGACAATTAAGACTAGGCTGATGGCACAATAGTGATTAAGTTGAATATGTCCTGCTTTTGGAGGACAGGACATCCTGCACTACTTTCCAATTCATAGGTAGGCACCATTGTTGAAGCTGTTCTGGAATAGCTTGACAGCATAAGGGCACAGTGGTTAGCGCGGCTACCTCATAGTCCTAGGGACCTGGGTTTGATTCTAGTCTTGGAGACCTGTCTGTGTGAAGTTTGCACATTCTCCCTGTCTCTGCATGTATTTCCTCTGGATGCTCTGCTTTCCTCCTACAGTCCAAAGATGTGTAGGCTAGGTGGATTGGCTACGCTCAACTGCCCCCTAATGTACTGTATACAAGAATAATATTATGGCTACTGCAGGGTTATGGGTACAGAGTGGAGCTTTGGACCTGGGTGATATGTTCTTTGGATGGTCAATGGGCTGAATGGCTTCCACCTGCACTGTAAATGTTCTATGACTAGGCCTACTTCTCCAGTACACATCTCCTGTACAGGCAGGGTGTTGAAGTCAGAGCCATTAGCTGGCTCTTGATATCATGAAAAGTGAACTGAATTATCTGAAGGCTGGTCTTTGTGATGGAAAGGGCTCCGGTGAATAATTTACTCAGTATTTCCGGCTGAAGATCGTTGTAAACACTTAAGCCTTGTGCTTTGTTTTTACAAGCTATTCTCTATAATTAATAGGATGGGTGGGCATTCATGGTATCTCCTTCTCCCATTTCTTATTTAAATTTCTGCAACATTTAATGACTAATTGTGGCACAACAGCACAGTTCTGTTATATAAATACTGTGATTAAAAGAGCAGATGCTGGAAATTCTGCAGTGAGTGATTCACCTTTTGACATCCCAACGTGTGTACACCATCTGCAAGAACAAGTTTGGACTGTGATAGAATATTCTCCAATTGCCTGTTTGAGTTCAGCTCTGACAAAACTCAAGAAGCTGAACGCCATCCAGGGCAAAGCAACCCACTTGATTGGCTCACTGTCCATTAGCATCAATTTTCATTCACTCCACATAATTGCAGCAGTGAGTTATCTGCTACAAGATGTATTGCAGCAACTCAGCAAGGCTTCACCAAAAGCACCTTTGGAATCAGCGGCCTTTCATACCTAGAAGGGTAAGGGTAGCAAATGTATAAACACCACAACCTGCATCTTCCCCTCCAAGGCACACACCATCCTGACTTTGAGCTTTATCACTGTTCCTTCACTGTCACTGGGTCAAATTTCTGACAACACTGGGACAATACTTGACCTTCACGGACAGCAGTGGTTTAAGGAGGCAACCCACCACCCCTTCTCAAAGGCAATTAGAGGTGGTAAGAACTACATCTCATAAATGAGTGAGAATAAAAGTCCACTGTTTATATGATCACTTTGCTCTGTCCATTATGTGATGTTACTGCCATTTAACATGCATGAAGTCCTGTATTGTGTGTTTGCAAGGTGGTCTTCTCATTCTTAGGTATTCCTGATACTGCTCCAGGCGCGTGGTTCCATACTGCTCAATGAACCTGGGTTTGGCCCCTGACTAACTGCTATTGCAAAGCAAAGGATATGCTGGCCATAAGGCTACTCAAATTACAGTACAACATCATTCTGCAGTTGAAACCCACAGACATTCCTGGATACCTAATTGTGTGTTATGAAATCTGTTCAGAGTCTGAAATCTGGCTGTGTCACATACCAGATCGTAGTTCTCTGTGTGCTGACAGGACTTTATCTCAGAGGGCTATCTAGTGGTGATTGTCATGAATTTGACAAATAAACTGGTGAGCACAAAACACTTTTTTTTCATATTGGTTCTCTCATCATTTGCTCCAGACCCAGTCGGGCAAATATGTACTGTAGGACTCAACCAGTTCATGAAACTACCAATCCATTCTTGGTGACGTACGCTGTAGTTCCCCACCTTCAGTGCATTATCCTACTGGTATTCAATATGGAAATCTACACTTTCATTGACTGAGATGTAGCAATGGTGGGCAATGATCAGGGATTTTTCTCCCATGATTGACCTGAAACCATAGCCTTAATAGCATTCAGAATCAATATTGAGAAATCCTGGGGTCACCACTTCCTAGTAGTTGAACACAACATGCCCAGGAATGGTGATGGTCATGAAGTAATTCCATAATATTAAGAAGCTTGGGAAGATGGCTACAATATTACTCTGTAACTATGACTGTGTTTGGCTGTTTCTTTACTCAACTCTGGAACAGTTCTCCCAATTTTTGAACAAATCTCTAGATGCAGCGTCAACTGGGCTATGTGCTTTTGGCATATTAGAATCTGATATCTATTTCATACTGGGCTGGCTACCCAATTTTATTATTCTTACATATTGTAGTCGATGTTTTGTACAATTCACAGGCTTGCTAGGCATTTCCAGACAACAGTTAAAAGTTAGTCATACTCTGTAAGTCATTTCACCCGTGGTTTCCCTCCCTGAAGGACGTTAGTGAACCAGATGGATTTTTACAACAATATGTTTATTGCATGGTCACCATTATTGATGCTAGCTTTTAGTTCCAGATTGATTTACTTAATCAATTGAATTTAAATTCCACAGCTGTCATGGTTGATTTTTTAATTTGTATCTTCTGATCACCAGTCCAAATCGCTGGGTTACCAGCCCACCTTCATACCCACTGCGCTTTCACTCTCTTAAGGCTAAATATTCAGGAAGAGGTTGGTCCACCTTCATGATGTCTATAAGCAAACTGTGAGATAGAAACTGTATGCAATTTTTGACTATTTATTGAAAATATTCAGTCAATTAAATATATTCATTTGTTGCCAATATGACTAGTCAAAAACTGGCATGCAATTCAAGGACATTTGATGACAAACCAACAGATGTTATACCTACCCTTATGTAGATTATTCATGGAGCAATTTGCTTCAGCAGTACAAAGTTACAAACGGAATTGAACCCTATTCTTATCGGAAAAATGAGGATATGTTTGTGAATGGTTAATATAAGCCTCAGTTAAATGTGATAAATAAGGCAGGGGTCCATGCTGGGGACAGATGCTAAAATATCTGCTCATCCAATGATTATTTTTAATATTGGGAGGGATTGAGCAGTAGCATTTATTTTGTCATGTTGGAGTAATCTTAAACTTTAGCTCAGAGAAGCTTAAATGGTGTGAACTGCCATCCTGTAAGGGGTCTTATACTTCTAAGCTTCATTTGCTCAGTAGTCAGATTGAACACTGATTTAGTATCCCTGAAGCAGTAGATTAAAGCAGATTATTTAATTTGGACTATGAATATATAACAGTAGGCTACCATTAACAAACTAAGTGTCCAACAATTCTCAGGATTAGAAGGAATTTCTCTTTACCATTCCCAAAAAGACACAAATGATTAATGTCTTTTTTTGGGTGTTGTGGTGAGGTGGTGGGGGGGGCGCCATCACAAAACTTTGTTTACTAAATGAAAAAAACTTCTCTAATCCAATTTCTACCTGAGTTTCAATATTTGTATTCAATTTAATGTATACCATAAGTAAGTACGATATCATATCAAATTTAACATAGTTCTCCACTTACTTTTGGATCTTCAAATTGTTTTTGATGTAATTAATGGAAAAGTGATAAGGCTTATTTATGAATCACATCATTAATCTGATTTTTTTTAACCCAAACTTTCTGGGAACGAACAAATGATGTAATTGCATGGTACATCCTTGTTTGTTTTATAAAGTTCCACTAGCCTGCTGAAGTATTACAAAAGTTTTGAAACTTCAGTTTGAATATTATTAATATGAGGGAAGGGTTCTCACGTTGCCTGTGCCATGCTAATATCAGAATTTAACTGGCCTATGAGCAAATGTTATTGTACACATAGCAATTGTGTGCTGCAGAGACTAACTCCTGAAAGCAGCGGTAAAAGAAGATAACAATCACAAAATTAAAAGTTCTGTTAAAAAACACTGGGAAAAGTGAAAGTTCAGCTTGTATTGTAACTTGTATTTTGTGCACTGGCCATCACTTCCACTCTGGGAGTGGTTCAACTAAAGCAAGAAAGGCAGCATCAACTTCTAGAAAATTTTGGTTAATGAACATGCTTTTCATCCAAACAGGAGTCCAATTTATATCAGTAAAGATTAATGTTATGACAAAGAGCTTCCAGTTACTTTTAGCTTAAAAGAACTGCTTTCAAGAGCTTATTCAATATTGTATCAGAACTTATAATCTATGCTGCATTTTTTGCCCCTTAAGTATTCCTTCCTTGTTTCACATATACCTATATCAAATTCGCCTTTAGTCTGCTTTGATGTTTGTAACTAATTTTTCAATACATATTGTAATTTATATTATTTAATTCTAGATGGATGTCACATACCCTCCACTTACTACATTCCCTTTTTCTGGCTCAGTTTGCAGTGCTAAATCATAATATTCTGGGCTCAATTCCCACTTAAAAACTCATGAACAAAAATTAAGCTTTGCACTCCAGTACAATACTGAGTAGGTGTAGTTTTAAAGATAAAATCATAGTCATAGATTCATAGAATATTCTACAAGACAGAAAGAGGTCCTTCAGCTCATTGTATCTGAGTTGATCACCAAACAACCATCTATTTTAATCTAATTTTACAGCACTTTATCCATAGTTTTGTATACTACAGTGTTTCAAGTATTCTTCTAAATAGTCTTGAGGGTTCTTGACTATTCCATCTCTCAAATTTGTACATCTCAATCAGGACCATCTCAGCCCTCTCTGTGCTCAGGAGAATAACATCAACCTGTCTTGCCCCTCCTCATAGCTGGAATGCTCGAGCCTCGGCAACATCCTGGAGAATCTCTTCTGCACCCTCTCTAGTGCAAATACATCCTCCTATAGAGTGGAATCCAGAATGCCACACAATACTCCTTCTGTGACCTAACTAAGCTTAAGGAATGCTCCATCGTAATTTCCTTGTTCTTGTATATTTTTCCCAATCAACCTGCTCAGAGTTGTTGTTGCACATCTCTGGAGTAGCTGGTATTTGAACAATGGCTCCTGGCCCAGAAGTAGGGATACTATCACTGCATAAGAACAGCCTTCTTTGTTCTTGTATTCAATACCTTGACAAATAAAAACAAATGCCCCAAATGTCTTCCTAATCTACCTTAACTACCTGCTGTTTTCAAGGATCTACAAACATACAAATCAAGCCTCTTCTGATTGTATGTAATTCCGATTGTAATATCATTCGATGTATACTCCCTTGTTTTGTTCGTACCTCATCACCTCACACTTTTCAGGATAAATCCTATTTGCTACTATTCGGCCCATGGATTGAGCCCATCTATATCATACTGTAGTCTCTTGTTTTCCTGCTCGCTCTTGATCACACCACCAATTTTCATATGATTTGTGAGCTAACTGATCTTGTTGCCTATTCCTGTCTAGATCATTAATGTACACAACAAACAGCATAGAACTCAGCACAACCCCATGATTACTATTCAACACAGTCACAAAATCAGACTTCAACCATCATTCTCTTCTTGACACCAAGCCAATTTTGGATCCAATTTGCCAAATTGCCCTAAATCCCATGGGTCTTTGACCTTTGCAAGACCTTTGCAAAGAGCTTATAGAAATCCACACAAACATATCAACTGCACTCCCTCATCTACACACCTAGTCACCTCTCAAAAAAATTTAATCAAGTTCTCAATTAGATTCCCTACAGTGTGGAAACAGGCCCTTCGGACCATCAAGGCCACACTGCCCATTGAAGCATCCCACCCAGACACATCCCCCTATAACCCACACACGCTTGAACACTACGGGCAATTTAGCATGGTCAATCCACCTAGCCTGCACATCTTTGGACTGTGGGAGGAAACTGGAGCACCCGGAGGACACCCACACAGACACGGGGAGAATGTGCAAATTTCACACAGACAGTCGCCTGAGTTTGTTAGACGTGATCTCTCCCTTACAAAATCATGTTGATTACCCTTCATTAAACTTTGCCTCACTAAGTGGAGATCAATTCTGCCCCTCAGAATTTATTCCAATAGTTTTCTGAACCACAGATATTAAATTCACTAAACTGTAGGATTTTGGTTTATCCTTACCACCCTTCTTGAATCATGGTACACTAATTGTCATCCAGTTCTCTGACATCCCTCCTGTAGCCAGCGGGGATTGGAAAATTAAATGGTAAAGCCACTGCAATCTCTTTCCTTGTCTGTCACAACAGATATATCTCATACAAACCTGGTGATTCATCCGTGGTCAAGCCAGTTAAAATTGATAATATCCCCTCTTTCTCAAAGCAAATTCATTAAAATATAGTACAGCCTCCTTGCCTGATTTCTCTGCCTACATTATCCTTCTCTACAGTGAATACAGGCACAAAGTATTCATTTAAAATCTCAGCTATGTCTTCAGATTCCATACATACTTTGCAAGTTTTCCTGGTGGTTCTCTTGCCCCGAATATACTTACAAAATGCCTTTGGATTTTTGTTAATGTAACCCTTCAATGTTTTCTCATATCCCCTCATCATTCTTCCAATAGGTTTTTTAAACAATGCCCTGCACTTGCTGTACTCCTCTATTTCCCATTGGCCAGACCCTACCTTGTTTAATTAAAATCAGCCTTCCCTCAAGTCAGAGCCTTTGTTTCTGGTTCTTCATTATCCTTAACCATTTTCCCCTTAATCTGACTCAATATATAGTCACTGTCACTAAAATAATCCCTCACTGCCACATTTAGCACTTGCCTGGCTTTCTTCCTGAACATTAGATCCAACCTCTCTTGTAGGACTGTCTTAAAAATCTTTCCTCAGCACATTTGAAGAATTCTGTTCTCCGTAAGCCTTTCAGACTTTGTCTATCTTGGTTAAGATGGAAGAAGTTGAAATCATGTACCATAGCTGTTCGATTATTTTTAAATTTCTCTGAGACTTAGCTCCATATCTGTCTATCCATCTAACTGCCTGGAAGTCAGTAGTATATCCCCAGCAAAGTAATTACTTCCTTTCCTTTTTTTCACTTCTCCACCATACAGTCTCATTTGAGGAACCTTCTGAAGTAACATCTACCCTTATTGCAGTAATTGACTCCTTCATCAATATTGTTACACCACCTTTTTTTATATCTCTCTCCCTCTCCCTACCTCATCCAACAATTTGATACCCAAGAATATTGAGTTGCCAGTCCTGTCCCTTCCTCCACCATGTTTCTGTAATAGTAGTGATATCACAATCCCATGTGTTAACTAACACCCTTAATTCATCTACCTTACTTACAAGACTCTTTGTATTAAAATAAATGCCATCCAGCCTTACTACACTTCCTTCTGCCTTAACTTAACTATAGCCACATTGCCTTCTCGACCAATTTGCAGAAATGTTAGACTAAGACCCTATCTACCTGTATGACCAGGTGGTTGTGCAAAGATTCTATATGGCAATATTATAAAGGAAAGTAGTGGAACTATTTCTGGTGACCTGGTGAATACCAATCTCTCAGTTGACATCACATATAACAGATTATCTGATAATTATCACATTGCTGCTTGTGTAGATTGTTGGTTGCAAATTGGCTGCTTCATTTCAGATATTTCAAAAATACTGAATTCGTTGAAAAATACATTGAGGTGCCTGTTTATTGAAAATTACACCATGTAAATGCAAATCTTTTTAAATACATCCCTCAACAACTATCAATTTCTTGCTTTGTACTTAATGCTGTGTTTGTGCTCATTGAGGGTGGCTTTGATATTACCCCTCACTAAATAACCTGCACCCTCTCTTTGTCTATATGGCTGCCACTTACCTGATACTGTAGAGGACGTTACCATTTTTAAAAATTCGCAGTAATTTGTTGTCTGTAGTAATTTCGTGAAAATGAGCACCTTTCTCATTGGCAAAGAACAAATCTGGTTTCCAAATTGAATCCAACATAGAGGGGTCCAGATCAAGTGAATCATCAGGAAACTCGCTGTAGGCCAGTCGTGGATCATTCCATTGCTGCCGGAGGAAAATATTTAGCCGATAATCCTGCAAGGAAGTTAGAAAAAAACTGAGTTTATGTACTGTGATCTTAGAAAGAAATAGAATAACAATGCACCATCAATGAGAATAGAAGATTGCTTATAGACATCGATGATTTTTTTCTTTGTTTTGTACTTCAACTTCCATTCAGTTTATTCTAATTAAAACTGAAAAAGTTGCAGATGCTGCAGATGAGGAACAAAAACAAAGTTGCAAGAAAAGCTCAGCAAGACTGGCAGCATCTGTGAAGGAAAATATAGAGTTAATGTTTGGGGTCCAGTGACCCTTTCTCAGAACTCAGTTTATTCCATTTGCAAAACAAATCATCAAATTTGCGATCAAATCATAATTTAATCTAAAGGGAATTGAATCTTCCGCTATCACCCCAAGACCATAGGATATTTTCAAGGTATTCTCTACTAATGCAGGATCAATGCCAAAAAGCAGCCACAATTGAAAGAATGGCAGGTATCAAAGAAATGGAAACTAAACATTGGAACTACTTGCAAGAAAGCTGAAATGTGTTGGAAGTTTACATAGCAGAGAAGGTTGAGTTTGTCAGAGCTTGATAAAAGTGTGGTGTTAATAGGAACTGCAGATGCTGGAGAATCTGAGACAACAAGGCATAGAGCTGGATGAACACAGCAGGCCAAACAGCATCTTAGGAGCGGGACACAGTTTCAAAAGAATATGAAGACGAGGATGGGAAGGCATGTGGACTTGTTGGAAGGAGGGTTTGAAACTGGCACTGAGTTGGCAATATGGAGCATTAGTGAACATCAAATACTTAGTTTCATGATGATACAGTGTTGAGAAATGGGGTAATCGATTTACCGTGAATGTAAAAGATATTAAAGGATTTAGAGTAAATGGAAGAATGACATGATGTTAAATGAGGAAAACTTTAAAAGGAGAATTCAGGAAGAAATTATTTTTACAACATTAACGGGAGGCTCGTGACAGTGTAAGTTGTACAGGGAGATCTCCAAGGATGATTCAGTGAAGGAGGATAACATTATACACTTTGGAGAAAGGACAGGATTCGAACACACTTAATTTGAGGCTTAATTCTCTCTTCAGAATGTTCAGCCATATAATATAGCCATTGTCAAATTCCATTTTTTTTCCCTGAACATTGTCATGGATTCCATTCCTTGACCTGACTGTGGAAAATCATAAGGATCTGGTAAGGAACATATGAAATGTCATCCTGCTGAATCCTTGGATTATGGCGTTTAAATATTTATTGACAAAACAAACACAAGGCCTTTAAAATATGTAAAATTACATAATGATAGATAAGTCTGTACAATATTAGACTGAGGATGAGTGGCTGAAAATGTTATGCAAATATATGTAGAGCAGTCTATGTATGTCTATAGGATACTCTTTCACAGTGGTGGAACTGGTGATACTGTGAAAATGTAATGTGGAAGATTAAGCAGATATAGGTGGGGTTATACAGAATCCAATTTATTGGTAAAGAAGCAAGATGAAGACAGCTGCGAGAATTGATGTAAATACTCCAAACATCATGTGGCTACCAACTAAAGTAAATATGTCAGTTTGGGAAAAGAAAGCAGCCGAATTTTAATTCCAAGTTTTAAACTTCAACTGATGTTCTAGTTTCCAATTAAAAAGTATTAATATCAATCTCTGCCCATTACTTCATCTGTAAAGGATAATCAACTAATTCTGATGTTTAACTCATCCGTACTGAATACAAAATGTTCTAAATGAGAATTAGTAAGCCATTGAATCATAAAAAAGTTATGGTGCAGAAAGGGGCCATTCTGATCTTCTTTTCAATTCCAGACTGCCTTTGCAGCTGAACTGCAAGTTTTATTCAACTTTAACTGATGAGCTAATTTTGATGTCTAATGTACTAGCAATAGTGTAGAACAGAGCACTCTGCTATTGAAGTGTGTAGTCATTCTTTTGAAATAAGGATTAGAAATAGCTAACAATAAAAAATATTAAATTAGCTGGTTTAAAGCACAACAAAGGCAGCAAGACACTGGTTTGAAACACCCAGCAGATTATGGCTGACTCTTGGAGGAAGCAAAGAAAAAGCCTTTGGACACATCAAAGACATCCAATAAATGACTTTGTTTCTCTTACCTGGTGCCAATCTGGTGAGAGCTGATGCAATATGCGAAACCTTAAGATGTATGGACAGATACCAGGGTGAAAGTGACTAAAAATGACAATAGCAGTGAGGATAAATGACAGTTTTATTAGCTTGAGTCACTGCTTTCTTACTCAGTAATTATATTAGCCTAAAGGATAATTGCCTGACACTGCAATATACAGGCCCTATTTAGACTTATGAAGCTTAACTATTTATGGGTATAAAACAGATATATCACACACCGATGTCAATGCCAATCCAAGGAGATAGTGACTGTCAGAATAAGTTGATTAATTATTTCTGGAAACTCTACTGTTTGTTCACTAACATGAAACAAAGGACAAATAATAAGGATATCGCATAAGTTAAGGTAATAAAAGATGCATGCTGAGCTGAAGCTTAGACAGCCCATTTTCCAACTGTCTCAAAGGAATCTCATTGATTCAGTCTCCGCAGCTAACAAGCTAACATGTGAAACTAAGCCTAACAAGGTATTTCACTTTGTAATTCAGCATCCCATATATCTATATTTATAATGAGGTGTAGGCTTCAATTCTTTCATATTCATCTCATAAAATGAAAACTATTTTCTTTCCAGACAAAGAGCATTCAAAAGGCAATAACCAGCCTTCTACCAGCTGCAATACATTGTCAAACATCAAAGCAACAGGACAATGGAGGTCATTGGAAAAACAGTACAACACCAAGGTGAGATAAACATATGTGTGTCCTTTAGTTTTCAAAACTTATGTTACTTCAGCAATTGTGTCAATCTGGATTATTTCAAATTATTATTAAATTTCTTCAGCCATAAAAAATTGCAAAAGGCCAGAACTTGTAAGTCATACTGTTAGAATGGATCCCGAATCAATAGAACACATGACATTATTTCTCTCGCAAGCCTCACTATTTCTGTTCCATGCTGCAATGAAAGAACAAATTAATTTAGCCTTCAGCTATGTAAGTGTTTTTATTCTCCAAAATGAAAAAGGTTACCTCCACCTAAATGTAACTAGACTGGAAACTTTCACCGCATCACAATGAGAATTAATGTTTTTGAAAGCAGATCTCAGTCCATTAAGACATGTATGAGGATGGAGGAACTTGAGAGTCTGAGGAGAGTGTGCTGGTGAATAACTGATCACATGTCAGGAAGGGACAGCTGTGCTGGGCTTTCCAAGCCAAATGGCAAGTTGAGTATACCCAGAAGGCCTGTTAGCATTTCATAATTCTTGAAGATCCACCATGAAATGCAGATACATGCATAAGTAAGAGCAGTAGAAAAAGACTCTTGTTTTAATTCATGAGATGAGACAAAGATAACAGATGTGTAATGTCGAAACCACACTCCCTCTCCTTGACTTTTGCCTTGTCGCCCTGAGATGCACCTGGCCTCCCAGTTGTTGTGATGGCTGAAGCCTAGTTTCCCACCAGCAAGTGACAATAGCCATTGGATAGGCAAATTATTCTACGGAGGAACTCATAAAGTGGGAGCTGAAATGGGCATGATGGAAGGGGCCTCTGGGAGTGGCGGTAGGAAGTTAACAGATTATGGGCACTTTGAACTGATGCCTGGTGTTAACAGCCAGGTGAAAGTGAGTTGAACAGTTCCCTTCATTTCCCACTTGCCATTCCCAAAACAGAACGTGCTGGAAAAACTCAACAGATCTGGCAGCATCTACAGAAAGAAAAACAGAGGTAATGCTTTTCATTTCAGAACTCTGACAAAGGGCCACTGGACATAAAATTTTAACTTTTTTTTCTTTCTCCACAGATACTGCCAGACTTGAAGAGTTTCTCCAGCACTTTCTGTCTTTGTTTCTGTTTTCCAGCATCTATAATTGTTTTTATTTTAGTTTTCTTTTCTTTTAAGAAGGGACTTACTTGCCAATATAATGAATATGTACCTGTTTATTTGCTGTGGCCATGAAAGACACAGAACGATAGATTTACTTGAGTTTTTGAAAAGAGAAAAGCATCTATCACACATAGCTCAGTAGAAGAAAATAAATGTGTATGTTCCAACACACGTGGACTGCAGTTCACACACACGCACACAAAAAGATTACAGAGTATGAGGATAGATTAAGCTATTGAAAGACTAATAAAGTTGAAGTTGTGGTGGGGGGTACAAGTCTTGAAGTTTGGTGACTTGGCATGCTTCGGGCTAAACTCTGGTTCTTTTGGGTTGGCATTTTGAAGACGCAGATGGACAACTTAACATCTTTTGAACATAGCAGCTGTGGGTTTTGGATTCACTTAAAAATATCCATCTGCAGTGCATGAAGAATCAAAAAGAACGAGTGGACAGATTTTGAAATTTTCAAGTGTATGGAAAGGAGATGGTTACCTGCTATCCCTTGACAAAGTATCCACATCATCACTTGAGGTGTTCAATTGAGTGGAGAAACACCATCAGATATAATCATTTAGGCAATGTGTCTCTGGCTATGATAGCAATGTGCTCAGACATAACCAAACAAGTGAGAGCAAATGGGTGAGAGAAGGAGACACAGAGAACCACACAGGGCCCTTACTTCTTCAGAGATTCATATAGTCACCAAGATCTACACTGAAAACAACAGATCAAGCACACAAATGTTTAGCATACTTATCACATGATCTCTGTTTCCAACTGTCCCATTACCACAAATATGATTGTAGCATAGTGTATTCAAGATGTCTCACATGATTGGATATGTCTGAGCACATGTCCATCATCGTCAGAGGCACATGGTCTAAGTCATTATATCTGATGGTTTGTCTCTACTCAGTTGACAACCCGGGGTGATTATGTGGATACTTTGTTAATTCATTCCCCGTTCATTCATTCATTTTTCTTCACCTCTCCAAGGTAGCTATTCCACAGAGGCTTTGCAGGCATGTTGGCTCCACTTTGTGGTCTTAAAATGCAAAACATACAGCACTGTAAATGTGCAGTCATCATTGCATTTGATTGGAACTTGGCTTTCGTCCTAATAAGAATTCAATGAGAAGTTGCCAGTCAATAATTGCAGAATTGTAATAGATTGAGGCCATTCAGCCTCAATGTATGTGTGTATGAGCTCCATTATCTAGTCCCGCTCTTTTATCTAGTGCCAATCTCTTATCTTTTCTCTTTATTTCTACACGCCACTATTATCCAAAAATAACCATCTACAGTCCTTTTGAATGCCTCAGTTGAACTTGCCTCTACTTCATTTCCAGGCAGTGCATTCTGTACCCTAACTATTCATTGTGTGCAAGGTCTTCTTCTCATTTCACCCATGTTTTGTTTGCATATCACTTTAATTCTGTGCCATCTCATTCTTGTTTCTTTTCAAGCATAAACAGCTTTCACCCTATCTACTCTGCCCAGCCTGTTCATGATTTTGAAAAACTTAATCAGATCTCCTGTCATTTGTCTTCTCTCCAGGGAGACCAGTCTCAGCCTTTTCAATCTATCCTCATGGCTGAAGTTTCTCATACCCGGAACCACTCTAGTAAATCACTCTACACTTTCTCCAGTGCATCTTCAGCTTGCCTCTGATGGGATGCCCACAAATGTAAAAAAGATTCTAAATGAGATCTAACGCATGTCTTTTTTTAGAATTCACTCACAGGATGAGGGCATCACTGACTAGGCCAGCATTTATTACCCATCCCTAATTGCCCCTATGGGTCTGGAGTCACATGTAGGCCAGACTAAGTAAGGATGGCAGTTTCCTTCCCTAAAGGATATTAGTGAACCAGATGGGGTTTTCCCCAACAATCAATTCATGGTTATCATTAGATTCTTAATTCCAGATATTCTACTGAATTCAAATTCCACGATCTGCCGTGGCAGGATTCAAACCTGGATCCCCAGAACCTTATCTGTGTTTCTGAATTAATCACCCAGCGATAATACCACTAGGCCATTGCCTCCCACTTTCTCCAGGGCATTCTTATCTTGCCTCTTATGTGATGTCCACAACTGTAAAATAAATTTTAAATGAGATCTAATATGTGCCTTGTACAAGTTCAGCACCACCTGCTTGCTCTTATACTCTATTCCCCAATTAATAAAGCTGAAAGCAATGTATGCATTATTTAGTGTTGTCTCAACTTGCCATGCCACCTTCACTGATCTATGCAAAATACTCCTGATTGGTCTGCTCCTGTACCAATTTAAACTGCAAGCTTATGAAATTATTTTTCAGAAAGCATGGCTTCACAACAGTGGTTTGGAGGAGAAGGAGCCTCACGAATATGCCAACAGGTGATAAGCAGCAGGCTGAATCAGAGCAAAATTGAAGGAGAAAGACCTGGGCCAAGAGATAGCAGCCTGAGTCCTGTGTTGGGATCTGGAGTTGGGAGTGATCTCGCAATAGGACTGCTACTCGTAACCCTGTTTCCTTGATTTGCCTCCTATCACTCATATCCAGTTTTAAAACTATTCCATATTTGCAAAGAGTGGGGTAAGGGATAACAGAAAAAGTTTAGGAGCATGATACTGCACTGTTGAATTCAAGGCGTTCTAACACCCACTGTTTAAATATCCATCCTGTCTGCAACAATACAAATCCAAAATGAGAAGTTGAGCTCTGTATTTTCTACTGTCACACAATGATTGTCCACTGTAAAAGCTTTTTTATCTATGATAATTTCTTCCTTGAATGTACTTCCATATTTGGTGCCAACAGGACAAAAGACCTTAAGTTGCAATCTTGGTACATTCCATTTGCTTCTTCCTATATTACAGAAAGTGTTTTACATTCTACCAGATTGATTGGTAGACTGAGCATTGTTTAAACTAGGGTGCCAATACCAACTTTCAAACAACTATTTGTTAGGGTCTTAATGGCTTGCGTCAGACGCCTACCTAATCATGTGAACGTGGGGTCAGTATCATTTAATGCTCATGGATATTTCAATAAGATTTTCTGAAGCAGGCCTTAGACAGCAAACTTTGATAAACAATTTATAAAAATAAAATTGATGGCCTATCAAGCCAGGTTTCCCTCTCAGATCTAAATTGTCCAGTATTACGAACAGATGAGATTACAACAAAATGAGGATTCTTGACAGATTAGGAATCTACTGAATGTGGGGGAAGACCTGTTAATCTGAAAGAAAAAAAAAATTACATGAAGGTACTAGATACAAAAAGAAACAGGAGATGTTGTGAAATATGTTACTCAGCATTTAGAATTTAGAAGGAAAGCTGATGCTTCACCATGAAAATTAACTAAGATTCAATTGCAAATGAAGAACAAGCTTGAATTAGGAATAAAAAGAGAAAAGAATGAGAAGAAAGAACAAGGGAAAAAGGGAAGAAGCAGAGAACATAAGGACTAGGAGCAAGAGTAGGCCATCCGGCCCCTTGAGCCAGCCCTGCCATTCATTAAGATCATGGCCGATCTTTTTGAGACTCAGCTCCACTTACCCGCCCACTCACCATAACCCTTAATTCCTTTACCGTTCAAAAATTTAATCTAGCCTTTCCTTAAAAACATTCAGAGAGGAGCTTCAACCACTTCACTGGGCAGGGAATTCTACAGAGTCACAACCCTTTGGATGAAGAAGTTTCTCCTGACCTCAGTCCTACATCTGCTTCCCTTTAGTTTGAGGCTATGCCCCCTAGTCCTAGTTTCACCCGATAGTAGAAACAACCTCCCTGACTTCACCTTATCTATTCCCTTCATAATCATATATGTCTCTATAAGATCTCTCCTCATTCTTCTGAATTCCCATGAGTATAATCCCAGCCAACTCAGCCTCTCCTCATAATCCAACCCTCTCAACTCTGGAATCAACAAAGTGAGGTAGCTTTTACAAGGGGACATAGTTTTAAAGTGAAAGCAGGTAGATATCGGGTAGATGTCAGAGGTGCATTCTTTACTCAGAGTGATGGGGCGTGGAATGCATTGCTGGAGAGGGTAGTGGAGTTGTCCTCATTAGGGGCATTTAAGTGGCTTTAAGATAGGCATATGGATGATAGAATGAGGTAGCGGTGGAGTTTAGATAGACCTTGGGTTTAGGGTAAACGTTCGGCACAATACCGTGGGCCAAAGAGCCTGTACTGTGCTGTACTGTTCTATGTTCTATGAATCTCCTCTGCATCCGCTCCAGTGCTAGTATATCCCTTCTCAAGTAAAGAGACCAAAACTGCACACAATACTCCAGGTGTGGCCTCACCAGGACCCTATCCAGCTGCAGCATAGCCTCCCTGTTTTTAAACTCCATCCCTCTAGCAATGACAGACAAAATTCCAGTTGCCTTTTTAATTACCTGCTGCACATGCAATCCTACTTTTAGTGATTTGTGCACAAGGACACCCAAGTACCTCTGTACAGCAGCGTGCTGCAATTTTTTTTTTACCATTTAAAGCATAGCCCATTTTGCTGTTATTCCTACCAAAATGGATGACCTTAGACTTGTCAACACTGCTAGACCTTTGCCCACTCACTTAGACTATGTATATCCCTCTGCAGACTTTCAGTGTCTTCTGCACACTTTGATCTACCATTCATCTTAGTGTCATCTGCAAATTGTGACACACCACACTTAGTCCCCAACTCCAAATCATTTTTGTAAATTGTAAATAATTGCGGTCCCAACACTGATCCCTGAGGCACACCACTAGCCATTGACCGCCAACCAGAAAAACACCCATTCACCCCTACTCTTTGCTTTCTACTAGTCAACCAATCCCCTATCCATGCCAATACATTACCTATAATACCGTGGAATTTTATCTTATGTAGCATCCTTTGGTGTTGTACCTTGTCAAATGCCTTCTGTAAATCCAGATACACCATTTCCACAGGTTCCCCATTGTCCACCATGCAAGTAATGTCTTCAAAGAATTCTACCAAATTAGTTAAACATGACCTACTCTTCATGAACTCATGAGGTGCATTCCCAATGGCAGAATTTATATCCAAATGTCTTCCTATTTCTTCCTTAATGATAGATTCAAGCATTTTCCCCATCACCAAAGTTAAGCTAACTGGCCTATAATTACATGTTTTTTGTCTACTTCCTTTTCTAAACAGTAGCGTCACATTGGCTGTATTTCAATCTGTGGGAACCACCCCAGAGTCCAGTGGATTTTGTAACATAATTATTAGTGCATTTGCTATTTCCCCCACCGCCGCTTTTAGCACCCCATGATGCACATCATCAGGGCCAGGAGACTTGTCTACCTTTAGCCCCATTAGCTTGCCCAGCACTGCCTCCTTAGTGATAATGATAGTTTTTAGGTCCTCACCTGCTATAACCCTCTTGCCATCAGTTTTCGGTATGTTATTTGTCTTCCACTGTGAAGACTGATACAAAACAACTGTTTAATGGCTCAGCTATTTCCTCATTTCCAGTTATTAAATTGGCCTTCTCATCCTCTCAAGGACCAATGTTTACTTTTGGCACATTTTTACAATTTACATATTGATAGAAAGTTTTGCTGCCTGTTATTATATTTTGAGCTAGTTTACTCTCTATTATAATCTATTTCACTTTTCTTTATAACTTTTTTTGTGGCTATCTGTTGGCCTTTCAAGATTTCCCAGTTTACTATTTTCCCACTAATCTTTGCTTTTTTGTATGTTTTTTGTTTCATCTCATATTTTCCTTTATTTCCTGAGTCATCAAAGGCTGACTATTTCTTTTCTTACAGTTCTTCCTTATCGCTGGAATATATTTCTGCTGAGCACTGTGGAAAATTGTTTTGAAAGTCCTCCACTGTTCCTCAGTTGACCCACCATAAAGTTTTTGCTCCCATTTTACCTTAGCTAACTCCTCCCTCATCCCATCATAGTCTCCTTTGTTTTAAACACAGTACATAGGTATTGGATTTAACCTTCTCATGCTCTATCTGTATTTTAAATTCAACCATACTGAAGAGAGGGCCGAGAGAACTGGAATTAAGAAAACTTGAATTACAGAGTGAGGAGAAAGAAAGAGAAAGAGAAATGCAATTAGAAAAAGTTTAAATTCCATGGAGAGGTCAGTCAGATAAATGACTTGGCAAGAAAAAGACTTAGATTGAAATAATAAAGATTCGGAGTCATTCAGAGGATAAGTCTCATGCCAATGAGGGATTAGTTTTAACTAGAAATTTGTACATAGTGTCTAAATTTAGAGAGATGGTGTTGAACAGTATTTCGCTTAATTTGAAAAGACAGCTGGGAAGCTGAAGTTGCCAAAACAATGCTTGATCCCTAATGTTATCATGTATGAAGTTTTATATATTCTGAACGTTGTAGCCTGTGGCAAAACATGTGGCAGAATTGTGCAAAAAGTAAGGAAAGCCAATCTCAATGTCAGGACCATCTCTCAAATAAGTTTTAGGCACCAAGGCAAGGTTCTTACTGGGGAACAGCGAGTTGCCTATTAACAAGAATTATTGCTTGTTAAGGAGCTTATTAACAGGACAACTCATCTGTTAACATGCAGAATCCTACCTTCCACCCACCAGGAGTAAATTGGACACTGTGAATTCTGGACATTGAAGTCAGAGTGGTAACTGACAATTTCAACTTGGTCTTTAATTTGAAGGACCTACATGTAGGACATCAGGTTCTAAAATTTCATGCTTCATGAGCATTGACCATATGTATTCCATTGGCATCCAACATGCACCAGCCTGTAAGAACCCTCAGGGCACTGCTCTGATCCACTTACAAGATACTGCTGTACTTTAATGCTGCACCTTGGTGCACAATAGCAAGTATCACTGTAAAGCTACAGCAAGGGCACTGTGTGTTCGGGGACATGCTCATCGACTGAACAAGGCTGCATCTCTCAGCTGTTTACATAAAGTCTTTGCAGACACTCACTTTCATCCTATCTGGATGTTCACAGAATTCTTTCTTTGCCTTATTTTTTGAGCCTTGCCCTTCAGGTGGAGATAACAGACTCCCAGTACTGCCGTGTTGCTGTTATGTTTAGTGCAGAGACAAAGGCAAGAAGCTTGTTATTATTGTCAGCAGTCCCTATTAAAAACTAGCAAGAGTGCTTTCAGTCAAAAGGTTCTAGCACAGTAAGTCAAGGCAGCTCCTATGCTAATCCAGAAGCTTTGGAAGTGGACAGTTCATCGCTTCAGCAATCAGAGTCAGGATCCTCTCCTTGTAAGGGATAAGGACCTAAATGTTGGGCAGCACATTGATTCTTTCTTTCACACTAGGGGCTGTTTTCCTCCTGGAATGAGAGGGATACAGGAAATAAACAGGATGGCACTGCTATTACTTTTGAAGCAGGTGGAGAAGTGTCTTGAGCAAGTTAGCAGCCAGTGCAAATAACAGGCAGGGTTGATGGTGTTGGGAATTGAGGTGGGTTGGCCATTTGGGAAGATGTTGCAGGCTGTAATGAGAGTGATAGAGCATGAGCCTTGTGGCAGATGGGTGCTTTGGCAGAGTTAGAATGTGAGGTGCCCGAGAGAAGATGTTAGCACTTAGTCATAGAGATCTACAACATTGAAGAATGCCCTTCAGCCAATCAAGTCTGTGCTGTACAAAAACAAGAACTAACAATTCTAATCCCATTTTCTGGCACTTGGCCAATAGCATTGCATACCTTGGCATCACAAGTGTATATCTTAACACCTCTCAAATGTTATGAAGATATCTGCCTCTATCTCCGTTGCATCACTCTCTGGGTGAAATAAAAAGCTCACATCCCCTCGAAACCTTCTGCCCTTACTTTAAATCTATGTCTCCTGGTCATTGATCCTTTCACAAGGGGAAAATATCCTTCTTATCTTTGCCCATCAAAATTTTATACGTCTCATTTGTGACCCTCCTCAGTCTCCTCTGCTCCTTGGAGAACAATCCTAGCCTATTCAATTGGTCTTCATAGCTAAAACTCTCCAAAGCAGACAACACCCTGGTAAATCTCTGTATCCCCTTTAGTTTGGGCTAAAAACGGATATCTGAAGTGTTTGCATAATTGGCAAGGAAAATGCACAATTATCGAATTGGGATTCGGAGCACTGAAAATTGAGAAAAACATTGAGAACATGACGGAAATAAAATTATGGAAGAATGAAAAAAACAGTATTCCAGGAATGTATCATTGACATAAAGATATCAATGGACTGGTCAATTTCATAGAACAGTGGCTGATAGAGTTCAAACCCAAAAAATATGAAGTAATGAATTCAGGTTGGTTGTAAAAGCAAGGGATTACACTGTAAATAGTGATACCCTGGAATGCATTTAATATTCAAAGGACATTGATGTGCACTTCTACAGATCCATGAAGGTGGCATAACAGGTATATGTGGTGGTTCAGAATGCATTGGGTTACTTGCCTTTACTCGCTCATACATGTGCTAAGATCATGGCTGAGGCTAATACTGGATAGGTCAGATGTCAGACTGAAAGTATAAATCTTATTTAGTGTTTTGTTTTTGGAGTGGGGAACGATTTAATGAGATATTGTCTCGATGGAACACAAACATGTAATGCTGCAAATTCAGTTATAATAATATTATGCAAATATATTATGCAAAAGAAATGCAGATAAAGTTGAATCAATTACAATTATGTGTAACCTATTTACACATAATACAAACTTAAAGAATTGGAAACACTGTAATTGCATTAATATCAAAAGTATCCCTGGAAAGTACTTACACCAGAGAGAATTCCTTTCTCTTTCAGATCTATTGGGCTTAATTTAAATGCTGCTTCAATATTTCTTCTTGCTGGAGCTCCCATACAACTAAGCTTAGACTTTCTTAGCTTCAGAAAACTCATTCAGAGTTGTAACTAAACACCTCTACTCCAGAACTTTCGGACTAAACTGATTATCTTGAGGTAACCTATTTCTTAACAGTTGTGAACAACCTTCTTTCATCAGGATTAAACCATCTTATAAATCCAAAGCTTCAACCAAAACTTTTGCAAAAAGCTGAAACCAAAACATTTTTTCTTCTAAAACATGGATGCTTCCCCTAATCAATTGGAAAGTATTAAATCTCTGATCTTCTAAGCTGAAAACTCAATGCAAAACTGTTTACTTTGTTTGCTCATTAAAACCCTTCCACTGAAAACAAAACTCCATTATACACCCAAAACTACCTCTCTCATCTTGATTTTAAATCAGTTAACCAAAGGCACAGGATTATTTGGAATTTAATCATTAAACCCTTTCCAACACACAGATCAAAACCCACATGAAACCAGCTCAAATATGAACTCTAAAATAAATGATATTAGAATATACATAAATTACACACTACATCACATATTGAATACATAAACAGGGAGGTTATGTTGGAACTATATAATATACTAGCTGGGCCACAACCAGAATACTGAGTGCAGTTTTTGTCATTAGGATTGTGATTGCACTAGAGAGGATGTAGAGGGGATTTACCACGATGCGGTTTGGGGTACAGTCTGGGCAATGAGGAAAGATTGGATAGTTTGAGGCTGCTTTCCTTGGAACAGTGGAGGTTGAGAAAGGACCTGAAAGGAGATCTATCAGATGATGAGGTGCATTGATAAGATTGATTGGATGCCATTGTTTCTATTAGTAGAGAAGTCAATAATTGGGGACATAAATGTTACTAAGAGGCATAAGGTTAAAAGAAGAGTTGAGCAGAGGTTTTTTCCACATAAAGGATGGTGGGAGATTGGTAAACACTACCCGAAAGCATGGCTAAGTCATAAATTCTGGAAACCTTTAAGCAATATTTAGAAATTCACTTGTGTGGCCATAGCCTCCAGGGTTATGGGCCAAGAGCTGAGAAATTGGATTAACTTAGTGAGATCTTTGTTGACTGGCTCAGACATGACGGGCAAAACTACCTGCTTTAAAGTTTCAAGTGTCAAAGAGTAATGTTTAAGATTAGCTGATTATTGAATATGAAAAATCTACGAAGCAATAGATCTGGCAAACACTTATGATGTCTCATGAGACAATTATATGTTGGTAAATGTTTCTATAGGAATACTCTAGGAAAAAGGACAAATAGGAAATCTCTGGATGCAAGAAGTATTAGTCATAGTGAGCAAAGAAAATATTAAAAGGGAAAAGCTAACATGCAGAAGAAACGTAAATAAAATAATATGCTTTCATTATAATAAGACTGAACATATAAAAGCTATTTTCTCAAAGTTATAGAGGTACGTATTGCACCAATATGAACACTTATGGAATTATCAGAAAAGGCTGCATCAGGAAAGGAAATCAGTGTTACAGCTGTAGCAGTGGTACAGGTAAAGTGGTTTCCCTCAGAAATCAGTCAGAAGGGAGAGATGGCTCAAGACAATCAATAGAGCTCTGCCTCAAGAAAAAGAATCAGGCCTTTAGAGGTTCAGAATATTTTATTTCAAAGGGAGGTATTTTTCTGTACTCTTCAAATCAAGGAGGTAAATCAATAAAGATACTGAGAAGCATGAAAGCAAGTCAGCCACAGATGGTGGTGGATGTTACAATATGTCTTGAAGAGGGACCAATGAAGGAGAAAAATGATCAATTGGATGTATAACGGAAGTCACAAATCAATTCATTAATGGAGTTGGGTAAAACAGTGGTTTAGTTAATAGACAGATTACAGTTGTAGAGCAACAAATCCTTACAGAGGTAATTGGTCTTAAGCATGGTTGATTCAAGAATATTTGCCTCACTGAGAACATAAGAATGAAACAAAAAACTTGGACAGTAGTAGTCAATTCAGGCCTTCGAACCTGCCCTACAAGTTAATGTGATCACATCTCAGTCTCAACTCCACTTTCCTGCCTCCCTGATCCACATAATCCTTAAATCAAAAATCCATACCTCCTCCATAAATTTACTCATTGTCCAAGCATTCACCACACTCTGGAATAGTGAATTCTGCAGATTCACAGCTCTTTGAGAAAAATAATTTCTCTTTCTCACTGTTTTAAAGCTGCTGTCCCATTTATTGAACTATAACCTCTCGTTCTAAACTGATCCACATGAGGACACATATTTTCTATGTTTATATTGTCAATCCCCTTTAGCATCTTAGATATTTCCATTAGATCTGCTTTCATTCTTGTAATCTCCAAAGAGTATTGGCCTAAACTGCTCAAACCCTCTTCATAAGACAAAGCCCTCATCTCTGGAATCAATCTAGTGAACCTCCTCTGAACTGTTTCCAACGCAATTACATCCCTCCCCAAGTAAGGGGATCAAGATTATACATGATACTCCAGGTCAGTCTCACTAAAGCCCTGTACAGTTGAAACAACACTGCCCTATTTTCATACTCTGTTCTTTTAGCAATAAATGCCAAAATTCCATTTGCCTTCTTTATGACCTGCTGTACCTACATACTACTCCTCTGCGACTTATGCATGAGGACAACCAGATCCCTCTGCGCTGAAGCACTCTGAAGCTTCTGTTCATTTAGATAATAAATTGCCTTTCTATTCCTCTGAGAAAAATGGCTGACCCCTCACACTTATCCATGCTAAATTTCATCTGCCAAATTTGGACCCATAATACTAAGCTACTCATATCCATTTGTAAATTTCTTATTTTTTCATTGCAACTTACTTTCCCACCTATTTTATTGTTACCTGCAAATTTGGTTATAGTACTTTCTATGGTACTTAACTTCTGCCAGTGTGCGTCCAGGCGAGATAGTATTAGTAGAGAGAAGAATATCCGGTGAAAGTGCAGAAATTCAATGAAAGGACATCATATGCAATTTTATCAAATGAGTCAATTTTAAGTAAATTTTAGAGTGCAAAATAAGAGTGAGGCTTCCATGTTGAGTGCTTGGATAATGCTGGGAAAAAGGGCTGACTGTGCTTGCTGCTCATGACAAAATATTTTCAAATTGTCTTGTAGCTTTCTTTTCTATTATTGAGTGTAATAAACATTCAGTGTGCTTTTGTTATCGATATATTGCCAGCCTCTTGTGAATGTGCTCAATGACTGACCCATATGGTAACCAAATTTAAAAAAAAACTAATGGTTTGCCAGGTGATAATGGGAACTGCAGATGCTGGAGAATCCAAGACAACAAAGTGTGGGGCTGGATGAACACAGCAGGCCAAACAGCATCTCAGGAGCACAAAAGCTGACGTTTCGGGCCTAGGCCCGAAATGACAGCTTTTGTGCTCCTAAGATGCTGCTTGGCCTGCTGTGTTCATCCAGCCCCACACTTTGTTATAATGGTTTGCCAAGTCAGCTTTTACTCTAGAATCTCTGAATTGTCCTCTATTACTTTCAAATGAGACCATAGCTGTCCTTTTAGGAAGGGAGTTATAGGATTTCAAATTAGCAACAGTGAACAATGACAAAGTTGCATGTCAGGTTAATGTAGGCTTTAGAGAGCAACTTAAATGTTGTTTTTTGTATGTTAATTGGCATAACTATACCAGAAGATGTTAGGTTCTTGTTGAGACAGCTTCCTCAAAGTTTAGTAATAACACTACTTACATGACTACAGTATCATAGACTCATACATATAGCCTGGGTTCTGTGCTAACTGGTGTTACTGTTCATTGCATGCACATTAACAAATGACAGAACACTACACCAAGTCCATTGCATAAAGAGAATAATGAATGGTGATGTGGAATGCCATATGTTGTGATGTCATGCAGCTGTCTTAAAAGTACAGGGTCTGGAATCTATGCCATAATGCAACAGCATTGTTCCCGTATATCTGCTGCTATTGTACTGCTAAGTCTAGAGTTTGGAAGGCACTATTAAAGGTACTTTGCTGATTTTCTTGAGCGTAGGATATTGATATATGGGGATTCAGTGATGGCAATGCCAGTGAATGTCAAGGTGCACTGCTGAGTTTCTCTCTTGTTGAGGATACTCATTGCCTGACATTTAACATGGCATGAATGTCCCTCGACACTTATCAGCCCAAGTCCAATTTTTGTTGACATTTTGCTCCATTTGAACATGGATTGCTTCATCATCTGAGGAGTCATGAATAGTGCTGAACATTGTGCAATCATCAGTGAACATCTCCATTTCTGACCTAATGATGGAGGGAAGGTCATTGATGAAGAGGCTGATGATGAGGAATTGTTCCAGTGATGCTCTGTGGCTGAAATCAGCAGTCACAACTAACCTTTCTGCAAGTTATGACCGAAAACAGTGGAAAGTTTTTATCCCTAGATTCTCATTGGTTTCATTTTTGCTCGGGCTCCTTGATACATTAGTTGGTCAAATACTGCCTTGATGTCATGGAGGTGATGCTCAGCACACCTTTACAGTTTAGCTCTTTTGCTCATGTTTGGACTCAGGCTATAATGAGGTCTGTGATTGAACCTTGGTGGAATTAAATTGAGCATCAATGTTAGAGTATTCAGGAATAGGCTTTTTTTCCCATATTGCTGGGTAGAAGTCAATATTGTAGCTGCACTGGAACAACATAATTAGGGACATTGGTAGTTCTAGAAAAAAAATCTTTACCATTGCCAGGATGTTGTCAGAGTCCTGAAACTTTGCATGATGGAGTATCTTCAATCATTTCTTGATATAATGTTGAATGAGTCAAGTTGGCTGCAGACCGACATTAGTGAAGTTGGGGACCTCAAGAGCAGGGCAAGTTGAATCGTCCACTCAGCACTTCAGACTGCTTGTTGTTGCAAGTGTGCCAGCCTTATTTTGTGCCCTGACATTATGGCTTCTCATATCATTGAGGACAGGGGTCCAGAGAGAATGTTGAGGACTCCTAGGGCGAGTCCTTCTTTACTGTGAACCTGTGGGTCATTATTTATGGTGGGCAGGATGTACTCAAAGTTGAAGACTCTGGCGACTGGGACATAGTGATACTCACAGAATTAGACCTTACAGGCCATGCCAGGATATTGCTTGTTGACAATGTGGAACAGCTTACAGGGTCAACAAGGCTGGATTTGCCATGGTTCTTTCTGTTGCCGAGGTTGATGCTGGATGTTTTGTCCTGGTACATTTCCTTTTTTAAGGCTTCATGGCAGTCTCACATGACTGAGTTGTTTGCTGATCTGTTTTCAAATGGTTTGGAGCCACATGTCAGCCAGATCACGTAAAGATGGCAGGTATTTTCCCCTACAGGTTATTCATGAGGCAGACGGGTTTTTATGGCAATTGTTTGGTGGTCACCATTAGACCAGCTTTACATTTGACTGCCTGGGATTTGAAACTGCGACTTCAAAGCATTAGCCTAGTCTTTTGAGTTACCAAATTGCGGCATAACCACTATGCCACCATTTTCCTTCATCCACAAAGTTGCAAGACATTAGATATTAGACTAATATTCATAGTTGATGAGATTTGCAGGTCAAATTGAAACAAAACTGCCATCCATAGCTTTCAGTGCGCATTATTTCAAATGGCAAAGTGGACCTAATACCATTTCTCTATAATAAAATGAAACAAAACCTGCAGACGCTTGGAAAATCAGAAAATAGTGGAGAAATTTAGCAGGTTTGGCAGCATCTATGGAAAGAAAAAACAGAGTTAACATTGCGAGTCCAGTGACCCTTCATCAGTTCTGATGAATTTTCCTTGCCTTTGTATGGACATTTTTGGAGAAAGTGTGTTGAGATTGGCATCAAGTTTAACGGGACATCATTGTCCCTTTAGTGTCAACTAAATTTCACAGACTAAAAAAGGTAATTATGTGAACACTGGATAGAAAGTGATATGAAAAATTAAGTAAAATTCCATTGTAATGAAATGAAAGGTACTGTAAACAGCATAGTTTTTTTGAAAAAAGTTGTTTCTTTGGAAAACTGGATTCCAAGACAAGGAACAATTCATAAAGCCAAAATTCTTATGGTAATAGCAAAGGAATACATTACTCTGAAGGAAATATACTCATTAGGTTATCACTAACCATTTGGTGTTTAAAATCACTATAAAATGGACAAGATCAGAATATCAATTTCCTCCAACAGCTGGAAAGCTTAAAAATCATTTATGCTAGTTTCACCCATATGCAGGGCTTTGATTTTAAGGTAATAAAACCTTGAACATTTCAGGATCAGTCACACAATCTGATGTTAAGTCTTAATAAAATCTGCAGAGTGCTTTCCTTCGAATCCAAAATATGTTAGATAGATGCCATCTTCCAAATGATACAAAAACAGCATGACTAATGAGACAGGAAACCTTGGAGATTGTTCTCTGCTTGTGATTCCCTAGGAAAACAGCAAGAAATCTTAGAAAATTCATCACACACTCTGATGCTACATTCTGCTTTTGGCATGTCCTGGAACAACAGCATTATGCTCATCAGCTGCTAGATTTACTCTCACATTGCAATTTCCTTTTACATGTAGAGATCAAAAGCTATGCATGTTAATCAATTTAAGTGACTAACTGGGTGAAAAAAAGAAACATTCAGTGGAACTGGCCAACTTAGAAACTTGCTGATACACATTCAAAGGCACAGTAACCATTTCTTTTCTCCACAGAAGACTCATATTCCACTTGAATTAAGTGCAGGTTTTCTACATTGACAGTTCTTAAGTCTGCAGGCCCTCTGGACAGCCAAGATTGGGCTTCTCGATGATTGCGGGAGTGTAGTGGTGTAGTTGCAATGAAATATTCTTGTCAGACTTTTTCCCCCCTCAAAATATTAGTTTCCTGTGCAACTTTTAACCTAATCAATACCTGCAGTGTGAGATGAGTACTTGTAATTACAACCTTCTGAAACTTTTCCACTGTGGGTTAGGGTTAGGAGAGCAAGCTGAGCGACTGGCAAAACAGCCAGGGTGATGAAAACACTTTTCTGTGTTTTGTTGCTGTGACAACCATAAGCTTACTCTACTACAGACACAGACCTGCACTAAAGACTGGACAGATATTTGGAGCTCCCTTGGCAGCACAGTGGGGACAGAGACCTGCTGAGATGAGAATGTGATTAACAGATCAATTAAATTCTCAGAAGGTTCATTCTGCAAAGCTGCGAATTTTCACAATTTAGCTAGTGGTACTCATGCATAAAAATGTACTGCACCGAATGTGTCACTTTGCCAGATCCAATGTTGAAAATATCTCAAGTATACGTAATGTCTCATCCTTTCTTGTAGGAGGTATTTGCTTAAAGGTTGATCTGGTGTTTCTCTCCACAGATGCTGCTTGACCTGCTGGGTGTTTCCAGCATTTTCCGTTTATGTTTGAGATATTTCAAATCTGCAGTACTTTTAATTTGAACTTAATTCCTTGCAATTCTCAGTAGTTTCTTTTAACAGAAACTGTGCAAATCACTCTTAAATTTATTGACATCCTGTCTCCATTAGATATTTAAACAGCCTTTTCAACATGTGGTCCACTTTGTATTGGTAACTAAATTTAAATCACCAGCATTCCCTCATCCTTTGATCTTATCTCAAGTATCTACAAACCCTGTGCTACAGGTTTACTGTGCAGTGAAAGAATATCCCTTAAATCTGAGTTTATCAAATTATATCACTACTTAGAGACTCAGATCATTGTTAATGTAAATCATTCAGAAGCACTTACCATGGTGGTTTCTGCTATTGAGCCAAAACTGTTGATAAATATGTTGCATGTGACATTAACTGGAGGACCTGAAAACAAACATAGATAAAATGTATTAATACTGAATTTTCCTCAACTCTCGATCTGTAGCTCAAATCAAACTCAAGGACATTGGACACATATCTAAAATTAAATACATGGAGAAAGTGTGCAGGTTAATTGATTTCCAACTTTACATTCTCGATGGGCCTGAAGTCATTAAAAGGGGAAATGGATAGTTGCCAAACAGATTAGGCTTCAACTAATTGCCACATGGCAATGGGAAGACCCTCAACAATATACAGAATTCAATGGGCCTATGTGGTGCAGTGGGAAGGTTCCCTCTCAATGAGCTACGAATTCTGGGTTCAAATTCTACCTGCTCCAGAAGTGGGTGATAACAGCTCTAAACAGGTTGCTTAGGAAATTATCTCTAAAAAGCATCAACTAAAATAACCCATGCAATCACCAGGAAGTGAAGATTCATTTAAAAAGAGGTAAAGTATAAAAAGGCATCAAGGAAAATTCTAAATAAAAGCCAAAAGAACTGCAGATGCTGGAAAATCTCAGTAGGTCTGGTAATATCTGCAGAGGAAAAATCAGAATTAAATTTTCAGGCCCAGTGACCCTTCTTCAGAACTACATCTGAAAGTTTCTATTCAAACAGAAACTCACTTTCAGTCAAAAACCTAGAAAGGTGACATCTAGCAATTATTTGAATCCACATTTTCCAAGGTATACATTGGAAAGAAAAAATTCCAAATTCCAAAGTGGCCTTTCAGTCACCCTTTTAAGGGCAGTAATCCAAATATCGACTGATCTTAAGATAATTCCATTCGCAACCCTTCAAATCTCAAGTCCTCTAAAAAGGATTATGAAAAGTTTAATTACACCTCCAACCTTGGAGAAAATGAAACAACATCTTCAAATATCATTCATGACAGAAGTGATGAAGACAAGGAAAAACAATATACATTCAAAAAAAAAGAAATGGGTCTACTCATTCCTTACACATAACCTATAGTGTTATCTTTGATAAGTTGTTTGCATCTGGACAATTTAAATAAAGTTACATTTTATGACAAAGTATTGGCAGTTACATTATTTTTCCCATAATGCAAGCAATTTTTAAGTAATAAAAATTTTTCCAGAAAGGCAACATATTTATGATCAGTATAGAGAAACATGGCAAATAGAAGCGAGCGTAGATCATATAGCTGTTTAAGCCTATTCCACTAATCAATATGATCATGGCTGATCATTTAACTCAGTATCCTGTTCCCACTTTCTCCCCATATCCTTTGATCCCTTTATCCCTAATAACGATATCTAACTATGACCAGTGTTTTGTTGAAACAGTCATGGACATCAAAATTTGTAAAAGCTAGAATAAATCCCAGGTTTTTCTTTTTCACTATCCAGTTCATCATTTAGACTTGATTTAGCTTTTCAGAACAGTATTTCATTGGCTTCTCAATGCCCAACTCAACTTCCTTTACAGAACTGCACCTATATTTTACTCCATCTGTCATGACTTCGCTCACTCTTTTAGCCTGGCCAAGTCATTTTGCAGCTCCCTGTTTCCTCAACACTACCTGTCCTTCTAGCCATCTTTGTGTCACCCACAAACTTAGCAAAAATGACCTCATTTCGACATCCAGATTATTAATGTATAACGTGAATAGTTGTCGTCCCAACACTGACCCTGAGGACCTCCACTACTCATCGGCTGTCATCCTGAAAAAGATCCCTTTATCCCCGCTCTCTGTCTTCTGCCAGTCAGCCAATTCTCTATACATGTCAGTACCTTGCCCCTAACAGGTACTTATCTTATTTCATAGCCTCCTGTGTGGCAACTTGATAAAGGCATCCTGGAAATCCAAATAGATAATGTCCACTGCCTCTCCTTTGTTTAACTTGTTCATTACATCCTCAAAGAATTCTGATAGATTTGTTAGGCATGATGCCTCCTTGATGAAGCTGTGCTGATTCAGCCCTATTTTGCCATGCACTTCCAAGCATTCAGCAATCTCACCCTTAAGAATGGACTTTAAAATCTAACCAATGACTGATATCAGCAACAAAAACAGCAAATTCTGGAAAAAAGTCTGCAACATCTGTGGAGAGAAATCAGAAGTAATATTTCAGGTTCAGTGACCCTTCTTCAGGAGGTCAAGCTTATCCTATAGTTTTCTGTCTTTTGATTCCATTCCTTTGGTTTAGCTTTCATTAAATTTTGTAAATTCCTCAAGAATAAATCTTCCCTTTTCTGAAAAGTCTCAACAACTGATTGAGCTGTTTTGGTTTTATAAGCTTTAGAATTAGAATTAGAATTAGCTGTATTGTCTCAAATGAATACAGTGAAACATTTGCAAGTTGCCATTTATGGTGCCATCTTGGGTACAGATCCTTAAGTAAAAATTTTTAGTGAAATGAAACAGAAAAATAAAAAAAAGTCCAACATTACAGATCATAGGAATAAATCAGAACACTAAAGAATTAAGCTCTAATTTTTCTAATTTAGTGAAAATAAAGAAATAAACGCTATTTCACTCTAATACATAAGAAATTTGTTGTCTTTCCTTTTATCCATTTCAATAATTTGTTCTCCACTCCCAGTAAAATGTTTCTAGCTATGGATTAATGTAAGAGACCCCCACCTTTTGTGATAACTGAGATTGGAGGAGTGCACTGCCTTCCATTAGTGTCACTATTCCACTGGTCACAGACTGAATTTAAGCATTTTACTATTTTACCAATATGAGCAATCATATACTTTATTAGGTTTAGAATAAAATCAGCCACGCAATAGGTTTCATTAATAAAAGCAAAATGATTAATTTGTTGTGAAAACCAGGCTCCTTCAACTGGCACTTATTAAGTTAACACACGATGTGAAATAAGAAGGTATAAATATACATTTTCCTAAGTATCCCAATATATGCAAACACATTTTGGGAACATGAGCAAACAGGATTCTCTGCGGAGTTACACTTTCAGAAAAGAAGCCCCTTTATACAAATATTGTCAGTTCTTGAAGACAAAAAAGGTCAAGGTGAGGACTGTCTGCTATCCTGGTATATGTGGAAAGGTCACTAGACATATGCTGGGATCATTGCAGACACGTTTGATGAAGAAATATTGAGACAAACCTCTTCAAAGTCTTCTCACAAGAGAAGCTCAATCAATGCTAATAGATTCACAACAACTTTCTTTTTCAGAAACAAGGGAACTAAGCTAAGGAGCTTCTTTCCTTTAGCAGGTTGAATGCCAATTCCCACTGCATACAAAATCCTATTCAAACAGAAGCTGGTTCTCTGTCAGTTATAAAATCCAAACAGGCAACCTCAGCAAACAAGTCCAGCAATTAGCAGGAAGCATATAATTGCCAAGAAATACCTTGTTAAAAATGTTCCAAAATCCAAAATTATATTTTCAGTGCCCCTTTTAAGAAACCAACCCAGGTATTCAAAGAACTTGAAATAATGTCATTTGAAAATCCTTCAAAAATCATGGCCTTTGAAAATTCTTGAATTCTTGATGATATAATACAAAATGCAAATTTTTTTTTATTTTCCATTTATTATTATGAAGTTGGTTTCTGTACAGTTCTTTTTATATATGATCATTTCAGATCCAGTCATTCTAGGTGACATTGTGACATTAATGCCTTTAAGCTCAATGCTTTCTAAACCTCAGAATGGGTAAACTGATTCTGTTGTTCTATTTCTAAAACAATAGCACACATGAGAAGAGACAGAAAAGGATACCAAGCGAAGCTTTTTGAAAGCTTACTTGAGTTGAGAAATACAGATCAAAAGGAGTTCCAAATGAGTTCAACAGGCCTGTAGGTTAATAGCTTAGTAGAAAGAAAGAACTCAAACAGGTTAGATGTTACTACTGCCAATACATCTGTCTTTTAAGAGTATTGGTTTACAGTATAAGCTAAAATTAGGAGTTATAGGTTAACCTTTGTTTTTGCAATTGCCGTTATTATGGCTTGATCTCCAATCCATGTAACTTTTGCAAATTGGCTCTGAACCACAGAAATCTCAATGGAATAGAAAGGAAGCTGCAAAGTCTGAAGTATCTGATTTGGATTAGGTCTTGAATGTTTAATAATATAGATTAAAATGGTATATTCAACATACGGATATGAAAGTATGATAAATTAAGCTGGAGTGAGCAAATGAGTGTTTGTAAAGATAAACTAAGTGAATGCAAACTGTATAATGGAATATCATTCAGGGTTAGTAGCGTAATTACTAATGGTATAAAGATAATGAAGAGGCTTATACTCAAACATGTTGATAGGGTATTAAAAGATTTCAATTTAGTCTAATCTGCCTCAGGTTAAAGTGGTTGGCTAGTTTTGAAATTATCTAAGACGTGCACAAAATATGGAACTGTTTCCAGGCTAAAGGAACATTTTCCAATAAATAACAAGTTTAATGATGCAATTACTCTTGCAAAGCCTAATTAGCAAACAACATAAAAACACTGTACTCTTGTTTGTGTAATATAGTTATGGGACTATAAATGGGTATTTTGTAAATGTTCACTTCATTCAATTTTGAATTTAATCCCAGGATGAAATCATAGATTTCACTGACTCACATTTTCTTCCTCCATTCCTGTAATGTGTACAAATAGGAATCTAATTGTAACATATTAAGACAATAATGCTGCAGGCAGATACATGTTATTACTGTAAATGTATCAGAAAGAGTCAACACTAAACAAACGAGGCAAATGCAAATTTATGAACTGCATTCTGTGAGCAGATGAAATTATTCTGATTTAATGTCTATGTCACAAGCATTGAAGTGAGAGGTTATTCCTCTCCTAATTCACCGAGTCCAGAGAAATGTTAAGAAATAATGAAGTTCAATTCTACAACCCTGACTAACATATTATACTTAAAGATAATATTCGTACTCAGAAAATTGATGTAATGGGTATACTACATTAAAACACATCTAACAAGTGGGTCCTGATGAAGAAGGCCTAATAGAACTAACGTTTTCCACAACAAGTTGAAATTCATAGTTTGCAGGAAAACATGCTGTATAGACTATAAATTGTGTGAAAATTCATGCACACTTTTGTTTCAGTAAACTGCTTTTGTTAACACTACAAATTATTTTTGGCACTACCTCTGAGTAAGAAAGTTTGTAATGGTGAATTGTGCTGGCGAGACTGAGTGGGGATGGAAAATAACAAAGAGTATAGCGAGCATGACTGAAAAGTATCAGAACATGTTGTCGGGAAACTTATGTCCAAAGATGAGCAGGTTAGGGGAAATACAGGTTTGCAGGGATGGTGTGAGCCTCGGTGGGATGATCTTTCGAGAGTCAGTATGTATTTGTTGGGGCAGATGGCCTGTGTCCACACTGTAGGAATTCTAAATAAAATTACTTTTAGTTATAATCAAATTATCAAAGTGTATGTGGCAGTTAGCCTGATGTTACATCATTGGGTTTAATTATAGTCAATGCAGCATACCTAAGCACCATTTGACTGAATAAGCTTGTAACCCACTGTTATTTGAAAGAGAGGCATTTTCGTAGTAGAGGTTAAGAATTTGTAGTCTTTCAAGGCTGAATGAGCAAGCTGACATCATCAATTATTATCAAGTATCTGGTACTGTCATTGTCAGAGGAAAGATTAAAAAAAGGCTTATTGTCTGGAAAGCAAGACAACAGCTGTGTTCTACGGATTAATGCTAATTTGTAATGTGAGGTTGTTGATTTCTCTTGTCGAGCAGACTAGTTATAGTTCAGATGTTTAGTCACCATGCTAGGTAACTTCATTAGTGCAGCCTCCCATGAAGCAATGTTGTTTTATCCCACTTAGCATTTATATGATCCGGTCTGTTGAGGTGTTTCGTGTCATTTCTGGTTCTTTTTTGCAATGTATACGGGGTCTATTTGCACATGTTTGTTGATTGCATTATGGGTGGAGAACCAGGCCTTTAGGAGTTCTTGTGCGAGTCTATGGTTGGCTTGCGCTAGATTGGTCATGTCATCCCAGTTAAATTGATGGCCTTCTTTGTCCAAATGTATTGAAAAGAGGTAAAGTTCATCGTGTCGTTTTGCTTTTAGCTGGTGTTTGTGTATCCTGATGGCTAGTTTCCTTCCCTAGCCTGGCTGATGTAATATTTCTGGAAGTCCTTGCACCCTATTTCGTACAGTACGTTGGTCCTGCATGTTGTGGGTATGGGGTCTTTGGCCCTTGTAAGTGTTTGTAAAGTGTGGTTGTGAGTTTGTGTGCTATGCTGATTCCCAGTCTTCATAGGACTCTCGTTGTCAGTTCCAATATGTCCTTGACATACAGTACTGTGGTCAGTGTATTAGGTTGCATTGTGTTCTCTTGATGTTGTCTGTCTAGTAGGCATCTGTGGATGAAGGTGGTGGGGTATTTATTGAAAGTGAAGACCTTGTATAGTTGCTCTTCCTCCTTGTAGTGAAGTTCAGGTGTGTTGCAGTGAGCTGTGACTCGTTTCAACAGCATCCTTACACAGCTTGTCTGTGGACGTTGGGGTGATTGCTGTGGAAATTGTGGATTTGGTCAGTGTGGGTTATATCATGTATACTGTGATTTGGAATTTTCCATTTGTCATTGTTCTACTCTAATGCCTAGGAGCGGAAATTGATTGTTGTTTTCCTCTTGTGAATTTGATCCTTATGAACCATAACCAGATAGCACAGCGAGCAAATCAACAACTCACCCACATCCCTAGCTGCAAATCTTTGCAAGAATGCTAATTTGTAATCTTTTAGAAAGAGAGAAGAAATCACATTTTTATAGATGCTTTATTTGAATTAGAGCCCATCACCATCATTATAATCTAAAGATTTCTTGCGATCGTTTTCAGGATAAGCGAATATATTCTACCATGTCCTCATGCCCTTTGGTTTCATTGGTGAGAAATCCTCCTGGAATCAGACAATTTATTGGAGACCATCTGCTAAAGAATATGTTTTTACTAGTGGCTGCTTTAAAGTCAAACAAAGTTTAATTGATAAAGTTATGTCAGTACTTGAAACTATTCAAAGTAAAGCTAATACAGAAAAGCTAAAACCATACAGACTGTGTATAAAATAATACGTAAAAGACAAGATTGTGAAGTATAATTTTATATTCAATTAAAAGTTAAGATACAGCCACCTATGAAACTAAATGGCATGAGGACATGGCAGGGTATATTCTCTTATCCTGAAAATGATAGCAAGAAATCATAAATAGGTTACAGATTATAACGATGGTGATGGGCTCATGAGTAATTAGTATCAAAGAGACCTATCAGGAAATAGTAGGAAGTAACATCCGTCAAAAGGCCAATTACAGTTTGCTCACACGTCCCTTAAACCATTACAAATTATCCTCACTCAGATTACTTAGAGCATAACAAAATTATTAATCGTCCTGTGGATTCTGGCTTGGAAGTTGTTATTAGCACCATCTATCAGTAACAAAATTGTACATTAACTTCCCACCTGGAAGCAGAAGGCCACTGAACAACAAACAAGGATATGGCTAATACAGTTAAGGGTAGGACCTTGAGTACTGTGTAGAACAGAGGGACCTCAGCGTGCAGGTACAGAATGCTTTGAAGTTGGTGCCACATACAGGCAGTGTAGTTAAAAAGGCATTTGGCTCACTTGCCTTCATTGTTCAGTCCTTTGAGTATAGAAGTTGGAACGTTATGTTGATGTTGTACAGGACATTGAAGAGGTCTCTTCTGAAATGCTGTGTCCAATTCTGATTGCCCAGTTACAGAAAGTGTGTTATCAAGCTGGAGAGCGTTCAGAATAGATTTACCAGGATGTTGCTGGTTTTGGAAGGTTTGAGTTAGAAAGAAAGGCTGCATAGGCTGGCACTTTTGTCACTGGAGTGTGGGAGGTTGAGAGGCGACTGATAGAAGTTTATAAAATAATGAGATGCATAGATAGAGTTAATGGTAGTTAGCTTTTCCCAAGGATGGGGTATTTCAAGCCTGGGGGCACATATTTAAGGTGAGAGGAGAGAGATTTATAAAAGACATGAGGCAATGTTTTTTTATACAGAGGGTGATTCACGTATGGAATGATTTTCCTGATGAAGTGGTGGATGTGAGTAAAAATTACAACATTTAAAAGGTGTTTAGATAAGTACATGAATAAGGCAGGTGGTACTTGTGTTGAACATCAAGAAATGGGAGAGGTACTAAGTGAATATTTCACATCAGATTTTACTGTGGAGAAAAAAATTGAGTCTAGAGAATGCAGAGAAATAAACTGTTGTTTTAAAATCAGCTCACACACTGAATTGGAAGTTCAGGAGGTCTTAGAGAATATGAAGGTGGATAAAATTGATCAATATCCCTTTGTAATCTTGGATAACCTCCTTCACTATTGTCTTAAACACTAATTTTAGTGTCATCCGCAAACTTACTAACGATGTATGTTTACATAAATATCAAACAAAAGTGGATCCAGCACCAAACCCTGCAGAACGCCACCAGTCACAGGCTTCCAGTGCGAAAACCATGCCTCCATCGCCACTCTGTATCCTATTGTTGAGCCAATTTTGTACCCAATTGTCAAGTTGTCCCTGAATCCCACGTGAACTAACGTTACTAATTCATCTACCACGTGGAACCTTGTCAAAGGCTTTACTAAAGTCCATGTAGACCACATTGACCGCTGTGCTCTCATCAATCTTTTTGGTTACATCCTCAAAAAACTCAGTAAAGTTTGTGAGACATGATTTCCTGAGCACAAAGGCATGTTGACTATCTCTCAACAGACCTTGCCTCTCCAAATGCATGAAAATCCTTTCTCTCGCAATTCCCTCCAAAAACTTATCTACTACTGATGCCAGGTTCCCAAGTCTATAATTCTCCGTCTTCTCCTTACAGCATTTCTTAAACAGAGGTACAACATTAGCCACCTTCCAGTCTTCGGGCACATTTCCCATGGCTGTAGACAGTACAAATACTTCTGCTAGGGGCCCGGCAATTTCTTCCCTAACTTACCACAAAGTCCTTGTCAGTTGAGTATGAAATTTTGAAGTGAAGATAGGAATGATATTTCACTGAGGTTGAGTACCTGTAAAGGATACTGCTGTGAAAAAGGATTGAATCTTTCTTTTTGTAGTAATGGTATTTCAGAATTGTCTAATATATGCATGGGGCTTTTTTTAGTTTGTGTAATATACATATGTTATATTGTGAAAACTAGATTGGCAGCTTCAGATGAATGTGTTCATTCACTGACTACCAATATAACCAAATGGCAAAAATAAAACTCAGGTCTATCAAGTCCCAGTTTTCACTCTGGAATCTGAATTGTCCTCCATATCTTTAGATGGAATTAGAATGATGTTTGCTCTCGGAATGCCCCTAATGTCTCCAGAGGATTCAGTCCTTTTGAACTGAACACAAGGTGAGATAACCCCTTAAACTACGTTAAGAAAGCAAAAACAAAGCACTGAGAGAACACATTTAACATACGTGTCACACTTCAGAAAAAAACTAAACAAAGCATGAAATTCAGCCACAAGCATTTGAAAAATTCTCGACAAACAATGAAAACTGGAGCATACAAAAAGGCCAAAGCTAGAAATTCTGGTGCTGAAGGCAAGCTATTTGTATTGTTACCTGTGTCTGGTGAACCATTAATAGCGAGGCACTTCAGATTTCATCAAATCAAGAAGGGACTCAATGATGTGAATTATACAGTAAATACATCAAACAGGAGCGAAAATTAAGTGTGATGTGTTAACATGTTGAAGCAATATTTGGGCAGGCAGAATAGTCAGAACAGACGTGTATTTACAGCATTAAAAGAAACAGGAAGTGAAATTAAAATATCATATTGATTTTGGAATTAATCAGAAATCAAAAATTCAAGAGTTGCCCCCTCAGGAATCAGGTTGAATAATGGCTGCATTTAAATGTTCAATGAAATATTATGCTACCTTCCAGGAACTGATTAAGGTGACTTATACAAAAGCTTTTAAAGACTCATACATTAACTTATGTAATTAATCATAGAAATACTTCTTTGGCTATACATGATGTTAACATAGAGGATATGTTACCCATCAAACAACATCCTTGTAGACTCAACACAGAGAGTTTTGCTCAAGTGTGAGAAGAAATCAAGTTTATGATAGACAATTACATTACTGAACTAAGTTATAGTAGCTGGTACAAAAACAGATTTGCTGGAAAAGCTCAGCAGGTCTGGCAGCATCTGTGAAGGCAAAATTAGAGTTCACATTTTTGTCCCGGTGGGCTTCCTCAGAACTGTTCTGAGGAAGGGTCACCGGACCCGAAACCTTAACTCTGTTTTTTTCCTTCACAGATGCTGCCAGATCCGCTGAGCTTTTCCAGCAAATCCGCTTTTGTTCCTGATGTGCAGTATCTGCCGCTCTTTTGGTTTTACTTCATAGTAGCTGGTGCTCACCTACTGTGATGGTGCAAAAGCCTGATGAATGACAACAGTTGATTACGGATTATCACAAAATGAATTTGGAGCGATGATGGCTCAGATACAATTATGTGATTGGAGAATTATATTGAGAGGATTGGACAAACATGGTTTATTACAAAAATTGATGGCCTAAATGATATTGGCAAGACCCATCATCTGAAACACTCAAAGAAATATCAGCTTTTAATCACTTGTAAGTTTTGAACAATTAACTATTGAGGTAGGTGAAAGTTTATGCCATTATGGTGGATACGTAAGTGACTTGATTGTCTTCAACTAAACATGGGAAGAACATTTACAACATTTCAGCGAATCATTACAAAGAGTTAATCCAGTCATAAATCTAGACAAAAGTAAATTTTTCAATGCGCAAATGACTTATTTGGGCTACACTGTGGGACAAAGTCAAGCGGCACCTACGGAAGGAAAAATAAGGATTATTTTGGAATTTCCCAAGTTTAAACCAAAACATAAACATTTGCAATACATCAATATGAATGGATTTTATCAGCTCATTCTGAATTTCAGCACGACAGTATCTCCTAGTGACAATTTTGTTAATGTAAGGCAAGAATCCTGAATTGTGAGGAGTGTCAAAATGCCTTTGACAGCTTGAAACCTCAGCCTACTGTACCAGCTTTAACAGCATCAAATTATGACAACAATCTAAAATGGCCATTGATGCCAATGGCTTTAGTCTGGGTACCATTTTATTGCAGGAGGTTGAGATAGAGATCAAATGATTTAGTTCTAGAAGATGGTGAAGATGATGAAGATTTGTTATATATTTTTATAAATTTGAAAACATGAGTTACAAATCAGTTATAAATGAGTTAATAGGATTTTGGATTTAGTTTTCAGGAGGTGATCTGTAATTTTCAAGGACCATTTTTTTAGTATAGATCTAAAATAGCGTTTCCAAAAAATTGTGTGGTTTAAGCTAAATGACTAGAAAAGTTACTTGTTGAGATGATTCCTGTGTTTATTTATTTAATATTTATGATTTGGAAACACAGATGCAGAGGGATCCAGTTCAGAGGAAAAAGTTCCATTGTAGCAAACGGCATTTTAGTTTTGGCTGTCTCCACACTATCAGAGCTGGAAAGATGTCTTGGGTTTTTTATCCTTTTAATTGGGTTGCAAAAGCCCCAAGATTTTCTTAAGAAGGCCATAGGACATAGAAGCTGACAAAGACCATTCAGTCCAACAAATTTGCTCTGCCATTCAAAGAGACCATGGCTGATGAATAAGTTTATGCAATAAAGCCGATGTTAAGCCCCCACTGATAACAAAATCCTAAACACCCAGAAAGGAGCCCATCACCCTTTAATCTGTTAGAGAGAGTGCAAAAAATGATGTAACCTGCTTTTCTGGAATTTCTATTCATTACCTAAAGTAAACCCCAACACTTATTTCACAATCAACAGGCAACAATTTATTTATCTAACTCTAATAGTGAAAAATCTAACTAAATTACTAACAAACCGAATACACTCCCTCTAAATACTAAATATTCCTGAATAAAACAAGATTATAATGGCATGAGATAGCAAGGTGTAGAGCCGGATGAGCGCAGGAGGCCAAGCAGCATCAGAGGAGCAGGAAAGCTGATGTTTCGGGCCTAGACCCTTCTTCAGAAGTGTATGCTCTTCCAAACAAATTCAAGTCCCACTTTACATAAAATAAATAAGAAAATATTAGTCTCTCAAAATTACAGCCAGTTTATGTGTCTACTGGAATGTTCTGTGTCTTCTCCATCAAATATGCTGTCAGGAACTGCTGGTCCATCAAATGTTCTGCCAGGAATACTTTCTCTGTAAATGCTTCTGTCAGGAATCTTAGTTAGGAGTGCTGTGGTACCATTTTAAATAGATGGTGCTTTCTGTAAGAGCTGAGAGCTGTTATCTCTAGCAGATGGCAGTTCACTCTCCTGATTTTCTTTTTCAACTACCTTCTCCTTTATAAACACAAAATTCTATCTTCCTGCCTTCCAATTCACAGGTGCTCTGCTCAACTTTGCAATACCTCTCCAATTAAGAAAAAAGCCATCATTATGAAAAAATGGCTTTTTTCCCCTAAACCTTAATGCCATTATTACTAGATCCATATCTCTTTACTCTAGAGTTACACATCTCATACAAATTCTACATATATACAACGCTGAACGCTACCATTTCTACTTATATAAACATTTTCCCCTTAGACTCCTATAAAGCATCCACAACAGCATTTTCACAACCCGTGATATGTACAGTCTGTAAATTAAATGCTTGTAACAACAGGCTCCAATGAAATAATCTGTTGTTCTATCATTATATCCTTCCAGAAACGTCAACGGACCATGATCCGTATACACAGCTATCTCTGATACATTTTTTACAAAGTCAATATCGAAATGTTGTAGAGCCGGTACCAAACTCAATAACTCCTTTTTAATGGTTGAATTTTTTTTCTGGTGCATATTGAGTTTTGTTTTGAAAAATAACCAATTGGCCTTTCAATTCCACAATCATCCTCCTGTAACAACACAGCTCCAATACCTACCTCACTTGAATGTATGGTGGTTTCAAAGGGTTTGAAGAAATTTTCTGCGGCTAAAATTTGTGCAGTGGTTAACACTGCTTTAAAATTCTCAAATGCCTCCTGGAATTTTTCTTTCCACCAAAACTTTGTGATTTTTTTTAACTAATCTGTCATCGATGCCACCATGCTGCTAAAGTTTGGTGCAAATTTCCTGTAGAATTCACTCAACCCTAAAAATCATAGCACTTTCTTCTTTGAGAAGCGTCTTGGAAATTCCTGGATCGCTTTCATCTTCAAGTCCCACATGTCATCTGTCTGTGTTCAATGCTGTGCCCTAAGAATGTCACTTCTGCCTTCATGAGTTCTGTCTATGCCACATTTATGATCAACTTTGCCATCTGTAGTCTCTCAAACAGTTCTGCAAATGCTCCATGTGGTCTTTCCATGAATGGCTAAAGTTCACTAAGTCATCTATGTAGATGGCACTATTAGTCAATCCTGCCACAACTCCGTTCATAAGTCTTTGAAAAGTGCCTGGTGCATTTTTCATTCCAAAGGGCATTAGTTTAAATTGATACAACCCCTTTGGTGTTACAAATGCAGAAACTCCTTTTACTCTCTTCAACAAAAGAACTTGTCAGTAACCACTAACTAAATCCAACTTTGCGATGTAAGTGGCTTGACTTAGTTTTTCCACACAGTAGTCCAGCCTTGAGATTGGGTGTGAGTCAGATTTGTTCATGATGTTGACCTTCCGATAATCTACACAGAATTGTTGAGCACCATCAGGTTTGGGAACCAACACGATTGGTGAATTTCACTCACTTTGACTTGGCTCTAGGATGTCTTCTTTGAGCATCTCTTCCACTTGCTTCTAAATCTGTGTTGCTTTGAGAGAATTAAGCCTTTAGGGATGTTGTTTTGTTGGAACAGCTTTCCCTATGTCAAAATCATGCGCTGGGGTATTAGCCCTCCCCATTCTGATAAGTCTTTCAACTCAGTTCTCTGTTCCTGGCACAGATAGCTCATTGCCCTGTCTTACCTTTTAAGGACTTCCTCATTATTCACTTTAGATTTCTTATCTGCTTCTTCCTTCATTCTGTACTGTGTCACCTTTAATTTTTGTCTAGCTAATTCACCTACTCTATTTAATCCTTCTCTCACCTCAGATACATAATCCAACTGTGAGATCTTTGGCTAAATTCAAAACTTGTCTTGATAACAAAACAAAGCTGCTGCTTGGCCTGCTACCCGTATGACTTTTTGATACAAATATTTCAACTTGAATGCTTAATGTACATTTTCAAACCCACAATTGGCTGCCTAAAGACATTTTGTTTAAATCTCTGAGCATAGAAAAAGCACATCATCTTTTAAAGGGACCATGTACTGCCTCTCCTCTACCACCCCTGGCATTTTATAACTACCAGATGCTAACTTCCTCTCTTCCAATCCACAAGTGCTCTACCCAGCTTTGTAACACTTGTTTCTGTGTATCTCAGGGGGAGATGGTAAAACACCTGTATGTGTGCAAAAAGACAATGAAAGCAAATGCTCGTGACCACATCATTTGAATAAGAAATTTTGAAGTGAAGAAAAAAGCAATAATTCAATGGAGTTGGGTATATGTAAGGGATATTGCTGGGAAAAATGGTTGAGTCATTCTTTTTGCTGGTTATAATATGACCTTTCAAATTTGTCAAGCTTTTTTTTTGCTTTTGTGTAATAAGTGTGTATTCTTTTGCTAAGGGTATCTTAGTGGCCTCTTGTTCAGTAACCTACAATTATGGTAACTGAATTTCAAAACTTAATTTTATGGTCAACCAAGCTAGTTTTCATTCTGGAATCTGATGTGTTCAGTACTACTATGGATTGTGATCAACAAGTAGTACTTGAATTGCCCTCAATGTCATGAGGAAGAGAAGGTAATTAACCAGGAATTTTAACCTTTGTCTTTAACTATCATTTTGTCCTTTCACAGATGTAGGTTGAATGTTCCCAACATTTTCCCTGTTTATGACTGAAGCATACATAGGGTGGAAGGTTGGCATGGTAGCTCAGTGGTCAGCACTGCTGACTCACAGCACCAGAGACACAGGTTTGATTCCACCCTCTGGTGACTGTCTGTGTGGAGTTTGCACATTCTCCCCATGCCTGGGTGTCTGGTTACCTCACACGGTCCAAAGATGTGCAAGTTAGGTGGATTGACCATATTAAAATTACTCATAGTTTCAAAGGATGTGCAGGCCAGGTGAGTTAGCCATGGGAAATCCAGGGTTATGGGGGTAGGGTAGAGGGATGGATCTGGGTGGGATGCTCTTTGGAGACATGCTCAAATGGTTGAATGGCCTGTTGCTACACTGTGGAGATGCTATGATCTCCACATCCTGAATTATGGATTGATAATGGGCCACAGACCCCTGTTGAGTCAAACTCTATTTCGACATTACATTGTTTTTGTGTGTCATTGAAGTATATGATCACTGAATTAAAGACTGATCATTTTTGTTGAAGTGACTAATTTTGTTCAATATGCCTGAAATGTCCTATGAGATTGATTTATGCCTAAATCAGTCATAAAGATCTAACAGTAACTGTTCATTTCTAAATGAGAACCAATTCACTTACTTTAAATGTAACAATTGTAAGATGAGCAAATGTCTTCGTCTGATCAGGACAGTCTGAAATTTGACATGAAACAATATTTTTGGACTATGCATTAGTGGCAAAAGAAAATTAATTTATGCACAAGTATGAAGGAAGTATTTTGAAGTAATAAATGTTAAAAAGGGTCAACCTAGTGAAGCAATTATAGAAGGAGAGAGGTTGAGAACATTAGAATTAAAGAGTTTAGCTCTGGTATATAGTTTGTGAGAAATGCTTTTGAATGACAAACAGTTGCCTTTTGAGCAAAAGTTGCAGGAAATAGTGATAACTTTAGAAAGGAAAGTAGAAGGACATAGAAGAAAGATAAAGTTGGGTATTACCGAGTAGAGCTCTAGACACTGCAATTGAGTCGTCTCAAGTCTTGGAAATAACCAGCTATCATTAGATTTTGACAAATCAATACTGTCCAAGATCTGATTTCCATCAAGCAGTGTTTCAGCAAATGAAGGAAATAGGAAGGCTGGATTAAGTTGATGCATTTCACAAACAGGTAAAGTAGTCTATGAAGTTTCTCAATGTTAATATGACTAGTTTGGCCATTTGGAAGTCCATGCTAATTCTTGGGGATATGGGTATTGTTAAGACTCAGTGAGAAACCTAAAAGTGTGAGGTACTTCTGCTTGTGGGTGATGAATTTTGCTCATGCAATTACAATCCTTTCAAGTCATCATATATAAGGCCATAAGGTGTGAGGGCAGAAGTTGAGTCTACTCTGCCATTCAGTGAAATCAAAGAACCCTTACAGTATGGAAACAGACCCTTCAGCCCAACATGTCCACACTGACTCGACACATCTCTGAACACTATGGACATCTTAGCATGGCCAATCCACCTAGCCTGCACATCTTTGGACAACGGAAGAAAACCGAAGTATTCGGAGGAAACCCACGCAGACGTGGGGAGAATGTGCAAACTCCACACATACCCTCACCTAAGGTGGAATAGAACACGGGCCCCTGGCACTGTGACGCAGCAGTGTCAATCACTGAATCGCCACGCTGCCAAATCGTGGTTGATCTGATAATCCTTAACTCCACTTCCCTGTCTTTTCCTACTACCCCTTGACTCTTTTACTGATTAAAAGTATCTGTCTACCACTGCCTGGAGCTTTTTAAAATACTCTTTGGTGCAAAAAATTCAATAGATTCACTACCTGCTGAGAGAAGAAATTCCTCCTCATCTCCGTATGTATGGAGGGGCAGGCTGGAGATTCTGCCCCTGTTGAGCCTCTATGCTCCAGCTTCCAGGTGCCATGTTACAAAGGCAGGTGGATAGTGCTTCACAATTTGCAATTCAGCAACACCACTCAAACTCTATTAGTCAACACTACACATCTGCAGAGATTTAAGATACCAGGCAAAGGTTGACATTAAGCTTTAGGGATGCCTTCATAAAGGCCTTCCTGAAGGATGGCTGGAAGAGATGGGGAGTTAATTTATTAGGAACAAGAGACCATTTGGATTGATGAAGGAAGCCTCAGTTGAGGGGGTTAGCATCATGGGACACTCAAGGCAACTTGACTCCAGTGCCACAAGAAAATGAATGATCTGTTACATACCACTATCTCTTCAATACTTCATGCCCCTATGAGTTTGAGTTAGCATTGTAATGTTGCCAAGGCAAGGACTATCATACACAAGATTGGATGCCAGGCATATCCATCAGATGCTTCATATGCATTAATTTCTGTCATTTCATTGCAGTTATCAATGTAAAACTACTTGCTACTGCCTCTTACACATTGCCAATTATCAGACTTAAAACATCAAAAAAACTAACGCACTCACCATCTCATGCAACATCAGCACATTGGCCTTCCAGCACAACTAGTAGAGCTTATGCATCAGACGGCTTTTCACTAAAGGCTTGCTAGGCACAAGGTCACATTCAAAAATGTAGCTTAGGAGGGACACCTCATAAGCATCTCAGGAATAAATACTGTATAAAATTTTATATATTTTCACCTTTGAATACACTGGATTATGTTTAATTTGGAAATTTTTCAGAACTAATCTCCTCCAAGCAACATTCTTCTTACTAATAAAACACAGAGACATTCACAGGTCTGGAAATTTACATCATTATACATCTATAAGTGCAAGCCTTGATTCCGCTGATATTAGAAATGTGTCTGGTTTATGGTCTTTTCTTTCTCCTTGTTCTTATTTGGGAGTGAGATTCAGAGATTGCATTGAACAAGATAAAAGTTTGTTAGTGTCAGGGGCCGCTTGTAAATATATCATTTCATTGCAGATATTTCAGAAAATATTCATGAGGATGATCCTTGGTATGGAGGGATTGTCTTATGAGAAAGGCTAAACAGTTTGGGACTCTACTCACTGGTGATCTCATTGAAATATACTGAATTCCTAAGGGGCTTGACAGGGTAAATGCTGAGAGAATGTTTCTCCTCATGGGGCAATCTGGGACTAGAGGCTTTTGTCTCAGAATAAAGGGATACTAATTTGTGATTGAGATGAGGAAGAATTTTGTGAATCATTTTGTGAATCTTTGGAACTCCTTCACAGAGTTGTGGGGGAACAGTCCTTCGTGTACATTCTCTCAGCATTTACCCTGTCAAGCCCCTTAGGAATTCAGTATATTTCAATGAGATCACCAGTGAGTAGAGTCCCAAACTGTTTAGCCTTTCTCATAAGACAATCCCTCCATACCAAGGATCATCCTCATGAATCTTTTCTGAAATATCTGCAATGAAATGATATATTTACAAGCGGCTGCTGACACTAACAAACTTTTATCTTGTTCAATGCAATCTCTGAATCTCACTCCCAAATAAGAACAAGGAGAAAGAAAAGACCATAAACCAGACACATTTCTAATATCAGGGCTATTTGGATAACATTTTGGATGATGCTTGGGGAACAGAAAGTATACCATGTGACATTTTGGATATCAAAAGTCAAAAGTAGAGATGTGACATGTTTCATTTATTGCTCAAACAACATCAAGTGACCTTTAGAAAGGCAGAGCTGTTTAGCAAGAGATAAAATGGATTTGTTACTTTTGATTGACAAGCCATTGGAAAGGCATTGTGCTGGCGTTTGCCTTATAAAAGATTGAAGAATTTGGGACTATTCTCCTTGGCGAGAAGCAAGTTCAGAGGAAATTTGATAAAGGTTTTCAAACTTGACCAGGCTAGATAGGGAGAAATTGAAAGATAATAAAATGTGAGGCTGGATGAACACAGCAGGCCAAGCAGCATCTCAGGAGCACAAAAGCTGACGTTTCGGGCCTAGACCCTTCATCAGACAGGGGGATGGGGAGAGGGAACTGGAATAAATAGGGAGAGAGGGGGAGGCGGACCGAAGATGGAGAGTAAAGAAGATAGGTGGAGAGAGTACAGGTGGGGAGGTAGGGAGGGGATAGGTCAGTCCAGGGAAGATGGACAGGTCAAGGAGGTGGGATGAGGTTAGTAGGTAGATGGGGGTGCGACTTGGGGTGGGAGGAAGGGATGGGTGAGAGGAAGAACCGGTTAGGGCGGCAGAGACAGGTTGAACTGTTTTTGGGATGCAGTGGGTGGGGGGGAAGAGCTGGGCTGGTTGTGTGGTGCAGTGGGGGGAGCGGACGAACTGGGCTGGTTTAGGGATGCAGTAGGGGAAGGGGAGATTTTGAAACTGGTGAAGTCCACATTGATACCATTAGGCTGCAGGGTTCCCAGGCGGAATATGAGTTGCTGTTCCTGCAACCTTTGGGTGGCATCATTGTGGCACTGCAGGAGGCCCATGATGGACATGTCATCTAGAGAATGGGAGGGGGAGTGGAAATGGTTTGCGACTGGGAGGTGCAGTTGTTTGTTGCGAACTGAGCGGAGGTGTTCTGCAAAGCGGTCTCCAAGCCTCCGCTTGGTTTCACCAATGTAGAGGAAGCCGCACCGGGTCCAATGGATGCAGTATACCACATTGGCAGATGTGCAGGTGAACCTCTGCTTAATGTGGAATGTCGTCTTGGGGCCTGGGATAGGGTTGAGGGAGGAGGTGTGGGGGCAAGTGTAGCATTTCCTGCGGTTGCAGGGGAAGGTGCCGGGTGTGGTGGGGTTGAAGGTCAGTGTGGAGCGAACAAGGGAGTCACGGAGACAGTGGTCTCTCCGGAAAGCAGACAGGGGTGGGGATGGAAAAATGTCTTGGGTGGTGGGGTCGGATTGTAAATGGCGAAAGTGTCGGAGGATGATGCGTTGTATCCGGAGGTTGGTAGGGTGGTGTGTGAGAACGAGGGGGATCCTCTTAGGGCGGTTGTGGCGGGGGCGGGGTGTGAGGGATGTGTTGCAGGAAATACGAGAGACACGGTCAAGGGCGTTCTCAATCACTGTGGGGGGAAAGTTGCGGTCCTTGAATAACTTGGACATCGGGGATGTGCGGGAGTGGAATGTCTTATCGTGGGAGCAGATGCGGCGGAGGCGGAGGAATTGGGAATAGGGGATGGAATTTTTGCAGGAGGGTGGGAGGGAGGAGGTGTATTCTAGGTAGCTGTGGGAGTCGGTGGGCTTGAAATGGACATCAGTTACAAGCTGGTTGACTGAGATGGAGACTGAGAGGTCCAGGAAGGTGAGGGATGTGCTGGAGATGGCCCAGGTGAACTGAAGGTTGGGGTGGAAGGTGTTGGTGAAGTGGATAAACTGTTCGAGCAACCTAACCCTCCTTCCACTGACCCCTTCACCCGCTTCCAACACAAGTCCTCCTCCTGGACACCACTCCCAGGCCTCCTACCCTCCCTCGACCTCTTCATCTCCAACTGCCGTCGAGACATTAACCGCCTCAACCTCTCCACCCCTCTCACCCACTCCAACCTCTCCCCCGCAGAACGGGCAGCCCTCCGCTCCCTCCGCTCCAACCCCAACCTCACCATCAAACCCGCAAACAAGGGTGGCGCAGTGGTAGTATGGCGCACTGACCTCTACATCGCCGAGGCCAGACGCCAACTCTCCGACACCACCTCCTACCGCCCCCTCGATCATGACCCCACACCCGAGCACCAAACCATCATCTCCAACATCATTCACGACCTCATCACCTCAGGGGTCCTCCCTCCCACAGCCTCCAACCTCATTGTTCCCCAACCCCGCACGGCCCGTTTCTATCTCCTTCCCAAAATCCACCAACCTGCCTGCCCTGGTCGACCCATCGTCTCAGCCTGCTCCTGCCCCACCGAACTCATCTCCACCTATCTGGACTCCATTTTCTCCCCTTTGGTCCAGGAACTCCCCACCTAAGTCCGTGACACCACCCACGCCCTCCACCTTCTCCAGGACTTCCAATTCCCTGGCCCCCAACACCTCATATTCACCATGGACGTCCAGTCCCTATACACCGGCATTCTGCATGCAGATGGCCTCAAGGCCCTCCACTTCTTCCTGTCCCGCAGGCCCGACCAGTCCCCCTCCACCGACACTCTCATCCGCCTAGCTGAACTCGTCCTTACCCTCAACAACTTCACTTTTGACTCCTCCCACTTCCTACAGACTAAGGGGGTGGCCATGGGCACCCGCATGGGACCCAGCTATGCCTGCCTCTTTGTAGGTTACGTGGAACAGTCCCTCTTCCGCACCTACACAGGCCCCAAACCCCACCTCTTCCTCCGGTACATTGATGACTGTATGGGCGCCGCCTCTTGCTCCCCAGAGGAGCTCGAACAGTTCATCCACTTCACCAACACCTTCCACCCCAACCTTCAGTTCACCTGGGCCATCTCCAGCACATCCCTCACCTTCCTGGACCTCTCAGTCTCCATCTCAGTCAACCAGCTTGTAACTGATGTCCATTTCAAGCCCACCGACTCCCACAGCTACCTAGAATACACCTCCTCCCACCCACCCTCCTGCAAAAATTCCATCCCCTATTCCCAATTCCTCCGCCTCCGCCGCATCTGCTCCCACGATAAGACATTCCACTCCCGCACATCCCAGATATCCAAGTTCTTTAAGGACCGCAACTTTCCCCCCACAGTGATCGAGAACGCCCTTGACCGCGTCTCCCCTATTTCCCGCAACACATCCCTCACACCCCGCCGCCGCCACAACCGCCCTAAGAGGATCCCCCTCGTTCTCACACACCACCCTACCAACCTCCGGATACAACGCATCATCCTCCCACACTTCCGCCATTTACAATCCGACCCCACCACCCAAGACATTTTTCCATCCCCACCCCTGTCTGCTTTCCGGAGAGACCACTCTCTCCGTGACTCCCTTGTTCGCTCCACACTGACCTTCAACCCCACCACACCCGGCACCTTCCCCTGCAACCGCAGGAAATGCTACACTTGCCCCCACACCTCCTCCCTCAACCCTATCCCAGGCCCCAAGACGACATTCCACATTAAGCAGAGGTTCACCTGCACATCTGCCAATGTTGTATACTGCATCCATTGGACCCGGTGCGGCTTCCTCTACATTGGTGAAACCAAGCGGAGGCTTGGAGACCGCTTTGCAGAACACCTCCGCTCAGTTCGCAACAAACAACTGCACCTCCCAGTCGCAAACCATTTCCACTCCCCCTCCCATTCTCTAGATGACATGTCCATCATGGGCCTCCTGCAGTGCCACAATGATGCCACCCAAAGGTTGCAGGAACAGCAACTCATATTCCGCCTGGGAACCCTGCAGCCTAATGGTATCAATGTGGACTTCACCAGTTTCAAAATCTCCCCTTCCCCTACTGCATCCCTAAACCAGCCCAGTTCGTCCCCTCCCCCCACTGCACCACACAACCAGCCCAGCTCTTCCCCCCCACCCACTGCATCCCAAAACCAGTCCAACATGTCTCTGCCTCCCTAACCGGTTCTTCCTCTCACCCATCCCTTCCTCCCACCCCAAGCCGCACCCCCATCTACCTACTAACCTCATCCCACCTCCTTGACCTGTCCGTCTTCCCTGGACTGACCTATCCCCCCCCCTACCTCCCCACCTATACTCTCTCCACCTATCTTCTTTACTCTCCATCTTCGGTCCGCCTCCCCCTCTCTCCCTATTTATTCCAGTTCCCTCTCCCCATCCCCCTCTCTGATGAAGGGTCTGGGCCCGAAACGTCAGCTTTTGTGCTCCTGAGATGCTGCTTGGCCTGCTGTGTTCATCCATCCTCACATTTTATTATCTTGGAATTCTCCAGCATCTGCAGTTCCCATTATCTCTAGGGAGAAATTGTTTGTGCTTCTGAAAGGAACAAGAACAAAAAGGTATAGATTAAAAGTGATCTGCAAACGAAGCAAGGGTGAAAAGAGGAGAAACTTTTTCACTCAGCATGTTACTAAGGTTATGGAATGCACTGACAGAGAACTAAGCACAGACAGGGAAATGTCTGGCAGATGTCTTAGAGGTCGATGACAGACTGGAGTGAAGGACAGAGGGATGTCACTGATGCCACGGCTCTGGCACCTGAGTACTTGTTTCCCTCTGTGGTTGCCATGGAGAGTCAGGTCCAGAGGCTCCAGCAGAACAATCTATATTGACCAGATATGCACAGGGACCTTCCTTCCACCACTCCATCATGAATGCGTTTACCCACTGGCCAGGTGAGAGGAGGCTGACGACCTTGAGCTCCCTGGAGTTATCCCATTCGCTGAAGGAGTGAGGGAGGTGCTGTTGCCCTCTGTCAGCGAGGAGGAACAACAGACAAGCAACTAGAGATCGTTATCTCTGGCCACTGCAGAGGTGCTGTGCCATCTCACCTCCCCTCTGCCAAGGACCCAAAGACCTCTGTCAGATTAGACCAAGGAGGTTTGCCTTGTGCTTCTGTAGAAACTTCCAGCAGGCCTGAGCTCCCTAGGCCCAGACTACCCGTGCACACATGTCAATCTCTGCGTCACCTGATAGTTGACGTATAGCTTTTCATATAACACTCCAGTGATCTCTTTCAATCTTCTAAGGCTTCTGATTATTTTATTTTCCTTGCAAGCTAACTGGAGGGACACTGATCACTATGCATGCTTATATGTGTGCCATGTGTAACACTGTAAAGAATTCTGAGACTGCCATTCCATTCTGCCCTCTGGGAGGAACATACCCTTTTGAAAACAAGAACCTAAGAGAGTTGTTGGGTTTTGGAAGTCCATGAGTTTGCTTAGCCCCTCTATGACTCTACAATAGATGAAAGGCCCTTGCAAACTGACGTTGAAGTGTAACCCCTACATAGTTCTGCAGAACTCCATATTGATGCTCTGGGCAGAAAACTAAAAGGGATGTTGTTGGCACTAAAGGAATGAGTTAGATTAAGTAAGGTCCAGAGGACCATAGAGGCAATGGTTCCCCTCTTCAGATGCTGCTTGTCATTCCACAGTCGGAATCCCCTGAGCCTCATGTTGATGGCTCGGTTGGTGCTGGGTGTTCCTGCTTCCACTCCTTCTTAATCTCAACCAGTATGGCAGCTAGATTAAGCCAGTCACACATCTGGCATGGAATTAATGCTCTGTGAAGGAATGTCAGGAATGAAATGTTTGTTTTCCATTTGTGATCTTGATATCATAAATCTATCCTTTGGGTCTTTATCAGGCTGTTCATGTATTTGGTGAACACTTGGCCTGTAGCCACCTCTACATGGTGAAGTGCATCCTCCATGACCTAAAACTGGTTTTCGTCTTCCTTATTTGCCATGCACAAGATTTTTCTAACCTTGATCTTTACAATGCTTTACATGCTTGATGCAATTTGTCCAATCTGATTCTAGGTGTTTTTATTATCCTATGCAATACTGCTGTGCAACCTTGGAGTCTACAGCCTGTGTAAATGTTTCACATGCATGTCCTTGTCTTTTGATTCATGAATGGGTGGATGCTCTGTAAATGCACTTCTGTGTGTACAATAATGATCCCCTTCACAATCACCACTATTGGTAAGTCTTAAGTTCCTTTCTTCTCACAGTTAAATGAATCATGGGATTTCATTGAAATGTTCATGTTCAGCAGCCTCAGAGCTCAGTTGCCATTATTCTGCTATAAGTGCTTCCCATCAGTGCTAATACCTTAACTGGGTATTTGACCAATTGTATTTTTCATTTTCGTTTTGATTCCTCAGTTGGGTGCGTTTGCACTGTGTATGAACAAGTGCAAACAAGTCTCAGGTACCCCTGTATTTTCTCTAAGGCTTTCTTTTGAGAGATGATTTAGGAAATGGATGCTGGTTATAAGTTTTTCCTTTGATTAATTTACTTTCTACCCTTCCTTGGTAAACCACACATTCCCCCCATTACTATGGATCGCCTTCTCCTTTCCTCTGGTGGGACATTGTCTTTCTTCAATCTTTCCAATGACTATTGACCATTTTACAACAATCTCTATTGATATTTCTACCTTTCTCAATTATCCCACTCCTATCCAGACCCCTGTGCTCAGCCTTAGCCTTACACCATCCATTCTCTCTCGCTCCCCAGAGCACCTTATTACCCCATTGTGTTCCTGATTCTAAATAGGCAGCTCTAACAATTCCTTGATTCCCTTGTCCCATCACACTTTTTCCCATCTGCATCCCAATTTCATATCTTCATTCTCAAGGACTTTTCCAGTGCCTCTGACAACCACACCCATTAAAGCTCCATTCTCCACCAGACCAAACCTAACCTACCTTTATTTGAAATAAGATAACAAAGTGTGGAGCTGGATGAACACAGCAGGCCCAGCAGCATCTCAGGAGCACAAAAGCTGACGTTTCAGGCCTAGGCCCTGCATCAGAGAGGGGGATGGGGAGAGGGAACTGAAATAAATAGGGAGAGAGGGGGAGGCAGACTGAAGATGGAGAGAGAAGAAGATAGGTGGAGATGAGAGTATAGGTGGGGAGGTAGGGAGGGGATAGGTCAGTCCAGGGAAGATGGACAGGTCAAGGAGGCGGGATGAGGTTAGTAGGTAAGAAATTGTTATCTTCGATTCTCCAACATCTGCAGTTCCCATTATCTCTGATCCCACCTTTATCTGAAGCTTTTCAGTCATGCCCCCTTTTGAGTTGAGGCCGCTTTTGAGTTAAGCCCTGCTTGTCTGCTCCAGTCAGGTTAACACATGACTGTCTCACTTGGATAGGTTTGTTGACATGATCAGGTTTCACACTGTAAATGTTCAAGCATCACTGTGTATGACAAACTTTTCGTGAGGTGATTGATTTGGTCAGGGTTCACTCCTTCCACTTATAACCTTTTATGCAAAGGAATATTTGGTTGCGATTGAGACAAGTTCCTGGAGGAGTTTGTATTCGCTGAGCAAAAACAAAGTTGCTGGCAAAGCTCAGCATGTCTGGCAGCATATGTGAAGGGAAAAAACAGAATTAGCATGTCAGGTCTGGTGATCCTTCCTCAGAGCTCAGACTCGAAACATTAACTCTGTTTTTTCCATTACTGCCAGTTCTGCTGACCTTTTCCAACAACTTTGTTTTTGTTCCTGATTTACAGCATCCACAGTTCTTTTGGTTTTTACTTTTACTCACTGGAATTTGGTATAAGAACACAAAACATACATTGAGTTGGGTTCGCGAACATGAGCAGTTTCCACTTAACCTACCAAGATTAAATCTAAATCTAGTGAGTTGGCAGGTTACAAAGTATTCATGAAATGTTCATGAATGTAACACAGATACACCACATTTTGATAATGTTATACCAAAATCTTCACTTGCCATCGTGATTTTTATTTTGTTTCGCACTCAATTAAGTACCCTGCCTGTTTTTCTAAAAGGTCCAAGTGAACCTGGAAGATTCTGCTGATGACAACTGATAGAAGAGCATAGATTAGAAAGGCTAATGTAGGGGGATAGAGATCTGGTGTGGTTGTTCCTGTCAATTTCTGGCACTGAATACCGGAGAATGGAAGAGCCCAAGGTTTGACACCTTGTTCAGTTATTTTATCATTCAGTGTATTAATAGTGATTAATCTGATTGACCAAACTTCTAATATAATTAGGGTTTAGTTGACTGAGGGGGGAAACTATCAATTTTATTGCATGAATACAACAATTACTTTTGAATTAGATGACTGGTCATTCTGAATCTCTCAGACAAATGATTAGTTACAATACTGTCTCTGCTACTGTGATTTACAGGACCAGTAGGGTTCATTATGATTCACTATTTTGCATTCCTGCATTAATCAGCACTTATGATGTGATCACAATGGCTTACAGCTGACTTTTCGAACTCTTTGGCAATCTCAGAATTTTGCTGACATTATACTCTATGATTTACTCAAAGGGAGAGCATTAAGTAACCGATTGAATTTGTCTGGCATCTCCCACATATGGAAATTAAGGGGCAGAGAATGTTCCTTTCTACATATACCCCTTAAAATTCTATCCATTTTCTAGCAGTTTGAAGAAAAGGCCTAGGATGTAGAAGTGATGACTTGTTTTATGCATCTAATACATCTTCAATAAGATTTTAAAGAATCACTGTTAATTCTTTCAAAAGTCAAGTTAACCAAGCCAAGTCTCCTTTTTGATCTTTTAGCATCCTGCTCAACTAATATTGCTCAGCCAACATAGCACTATGCTGATAACCAAGTCAAATAACATTTCCAATGCTCTGAGGTTGCACTATGTGTTGTATTACCTTTTTCCACAAGAGAAGGATCAGGCAGAAAAAAAAGCCTTGTATAGATCATGATAACAGGATGTGGAGCTCGATGAACACAGCAGGCCAAGCAGCATCTTAGAAGCACATTGTGCTCCTCTGATGCTGCTTGGCCTGCTGTGTTCATCCAGCTCCACACTTTGTTATCTTGGATTCTCCAGCATCTGCAGTTCCCATTATCTCTTGTATAGACCATGGCTGACTTTGTAAGTGCTGTGCGCACATTTTTATTTCTGTGTATGATGTGGAGGTGCTGGTGTTGGACTGGGATGGACAAGGTCAGAAGTCACATGACACCAGGTTATAGTCCAAGAGGTTTGTTTGAAATCATAAGCTTTCTGAGCACTGACACTTCACCTGACAAAGGATCAGAACTCCAAAAGTCTGTGATTTCAAAGAAATCAATTTCTGTGGAGGGGAACATAAAAGCATAATTTTCTAAAATGTCACTGGTGATGTCCTCCTGGCTTTCTCTGTTTTGACCACTTTATGTCCTTTTTAGGTAAGATGTTTGGTGCCTCTTCTTTTGATTCTTCTTGCCTTCTCCTCAGGTACTACATTAGGGTTAGCATAGGGATCTGACAGGGAATTTTGGATGGACCATATGTGAGGAAATCAATGCATGATTTGTTAACATATGCCTTTGAACTGCAATTACATTTTGTTGTGGGTATCATTGGCCAGGCCAAAATTTATTGTCAATTCATAACTGTCTTTGAAAAGGAGTTGGCAAACTGCGTACTTGAACTGCTACAATCCATTTGGTGTATTTACACCTATAAGTGCTGTTTGGGAGGGAGCTGCAGGATTTTGACCAAGCAACAATACAGGAATAATGATATATTTCCAAGTCAAGATGGTGAGAGCATTAGAGTGGTACTTGCAGGTGATAATGTTCCCATATATTTGATGCCCTTGTTCTTCTAAATGGTCATGGTCATGGTCATGAGTTTGGAAGGTGCTGTCTAAGGAGCCTTGGTGGATTTCAGCCAAGCATCTTGTACATGATACACATTGCTGTTAAAGTGCACCGGTGGGATTGATGAAGTTGTGTCAAATCAAGTGGGCTGTTTTGACTGGATGGTGTCAAATTGCTTAGAGTTGCTGTGCTACTCGTCAAAGCAAGTGGGAAGTATACCATCAAGCTCCTGACTTACGCCTTATAGATGGCTTTAGGAAGTCAGAGGTAAGGTTCTCACTGCAGGATTTCTAGATGTTGACCTCTTTTTTTGTAGCCGCAGTGTTTATTAGGCTAGTCCAGTTCAGCTTCTGGTCAATAGTAACCTGCAGGATGTTAATATTGGGAGATTCAGCAAAGTAATGCCATGATTTTAAAAAAAATTGATTGACTCAGGAATTGAATTAATGATCGTAATATAATGGTTGTAGATCAGAGTTGACAATTGTTATGCTTTTATGCACTTATAGTACTGGTAGTCATACAGAGAAATAACCTTTATTTATGTAGCATCTTTCATGGCTTCAAGATATCACCAGCACCTTACAGCCACAAAATTACTTTTGAAATATGGTAGTTGTTACAGTCTAAGAAATGCAGTAGCCAATTTGTGCTTAATAAGTTCCCACAAGCAGCAACATATTCAATGATCAGATTATCTGGTGTACCTTGCGGCCAGGGCACTGGGAGGACTCCAGTGCTATTCTCTGAACAGTGCACTGGCATCTTTCATTTCTACCTGAGAATGCAAGCGCCATTTAATGACATTTCTTTACAGAGGTGACCTCTTTGCCAGTGCAGCACACCCTCTATACACATACGTACCATTCTAGAATGGGCTGCTCAGGTCTCTTACTTAAGTCTATAATGCCTAAACCAGTGAGAATACTACTACTGATTTACAACTAATAATTGGATATTATGCATTTTGCTTTATGTAAATTACTTTGTTTTATTTTTAAATAAGATACCTGTTTGTCAGAATCAAGAGATCTGGTGACTTTGTTGCACTTGTTCATGAAATTAAACTGTTATAACAACTTTGACTTCAGCAGCAGTTGCAAATATTTCTTTTCTCCATCCTTATCTATTCTTCATTAATCTTTCTCATGGCCAACCGACCATACTTTGCTTTTTAGCTGTTAGGATTTTCTGTATTTCTCCCCATCCTTTCTATGAAATTATGAACAGTTTTATCTTGGAAGTATTTTAGCTGAGGCGCATCAGTGTTCTCTATGTTTAAATAGTTGTCTTGATTTCATTTCCTTTTCTATGTTATAGCATATTAAACTCCACAAGCAAGTATAATTTTGTATGCAATTTTCTACCGAATGCTGCTGAGAAAAAGCAAGTTATTGACAAGGTCACACTTCCACAGATGGTAAACTTGTATTATGTATTGAATAAAAAAGACTCATTTTCTTTCGACTGCCACATTCAGATTGTTTATAATTAAAACTTGTGAAAACAACTAAGCCTTGACTTCAGGTCAATGAGCCTTTCTCTAATGCTTCCATTTACTGTGCCCCAGCCTGAACTTCTATCTAAAAGTCAGGACCTGAAGGCACCAGCTTCATAGCAGATTTTAGTGGTCAATAGAGTCACATTGTGTTTTGCTCCTACCCATGCTAAACTCTAAACTTCCTAGTTTTTCAACGAACACTTAAACAAAAAGGATGTATGCACTTATTAAACCTTATAGATGTATTGAAAAGTTCAGGAGATTGTGCTTTAACAGGTTACTGGAAATGAGAGCTGCGTTCTAATTCTTAAACAAATGTAAGGATTTTGTTAAGAGTTTAGGAACTTCCACTGCACTCCTCACTTGAATTAATATTATAATCTGTTCATCAGCCTACAACTTTCATTTCCTGATAGCTTACTTTCTGCATTCATAGTTGTTCGGTTTGCAATTATGTATTTTAGGAGATATCTCAAATCCAATTGCATGTTAGTTTTCTCAGTGAAGCTTAAGGAGTAGCTGGAGGGGAGGATTGAGAGTGTTCACAAGTAAAATAGCTGGAGTGAACCTACTACCCATTTTCAGCCCCAAGGCATATTTATTGTGTTCTTCTGCATGTTTAGCCAGATATTCTTCCAAATTGGAAAGCTCAATCACTAGAAACAGAATCAGTATGGCAGAATCCCACTGAAATTTTGAAGAACAACTTGGTGAAGCATGCATTCTAGGTGCACCACAGACTTATTTAGAGTGGTATCATGTTCACAAGGCAAGAGGAGAGATCTCATTTTCTTTTAAAGAAACTACACTCACTTGTTTCAATTTTAAATTGGAGGCTTACTACATTTAAAAAGATTTGTTACTTTTTGAAATTTCCAGCCATTAGAATGAAAACTAAATCACTTTCTCTATGGAATGACATGTCTCCAGTTGTACGAGCACTGGCCTTACTCTTTTCTGAGTATTTTACTTCATGTGTACAGCTCAGTCAATTCTGAATAAAGGAAACCATTTAAACTCATTGCGGCTGAAATGTTGCATCTGCCCTCCTACAATGCACATTCCTTTTGTGACGACAAGCATCAAAATCATCCCTGTTAAGTTGAACTGCTCCATCCAGCAATTTGGTTACATGTCTGGTTCCAGAACAGCTTTAATTTTAATTTTGATGATTCCTTTCTTCGACCTCTTTTTAACATCAGGACAGACAACAAGCAGCTCCAGGCTCAGCTGTAGCTTACCTCTAGTTTTCACCTTCCTGGAGATCTGATTTCCCAGAAGAAGCCTGTATTTTCAGCTGAAAAGTGAATTAATGCTCAGTCTATAACAATCATATTCTTACCCTGCAGTTGCATCTGTGCTCCTATATTTGAATACAACGAGTATTGTGGGGACAATCTTGTCAATTGTAAGATGGAAGTTTTGAAAATAACTTTTTTTTTAGTTGATTGTTGTTAAAAAGATTGAGATATTTTTCGAACAGCCCAATCAAACAAGATGTGGCAGTTATGCAGTGCAAATCAGCCACATGAGCGGAACAGCATTTACATTTAAATTCACAGAGATTGCAATGATTTCTTTGAATGAGCCTGGAAGATTTCAATACTTTTGCTTGTTTTGTATTAATTTTGGTAAATTCCACCTTAAAATGACAGATAAATGCAAAATTGCTGTCAAATGAAAATCTGCAGACCAAATTACTTAGTAATCGCAGGAATGATGCCAATTTTTATGTCACAGGCAAGTTAGACATGCCACTTAATGATTCCAGTGCTATTATTTTGACGTACGTTACAAGCACTTCAATATCTTAGAGCACTTCATTCATTCCAAACAAGAAACTTGATACCAAATACAAACTGTGCTATTTTCAAGAGCACTGAAAGGAAAAAAAATATCAACATTTTGTGGGTCCCATTAAATAGAATGCTTGCATTGAAATTGAGCTCCTCTCAATAAACCTCAAACTGTTTCAAAGTGATCGCTTCTGAAATAATTGCTTTTCTCCCAACTAATCATCAGCATGATGAAGCTTTAGAATTAAAAAGGAATGTAGTAGGAATGTTGCGATATTAGTCCACTTTACATCCTTCATTTGCAGTCAAATGCTTAGCCTTCTACAATGTTAGAAAAGCAGTTATAAGTTGGACTTCAAACAAAACATTACAATTCTTTCATTGGAATGTAATAGCATACAGTAGTCTGTCTATTCAGAGGAGTAGAATAAATAGTGATCACAAAATTATAGCTTTGGTAAAGCAAGAAAGGTTTGACAAAATATACATGGAATATGTGTACCATAGATTCAAATAATGTTACAGGCTCCTCTTATCTATATAACGTTCATTAAATTATCTATTTTTTTATCACATCAGTCTCTTCCATGAAGGCTGGTTATTCTTGAGTATAGACTAACGAACACACACTCAAGCTACACTTTTATTATGGAACTGCATTAACATGATTTCTAAAATAATGTTACAACATTCCCAGTTGTATCCAGTCAACTGCTAAATATCTCTGCTATAAATTGTGAAATTTGTCCCAGGGTCAAAGGATAATTAAGAATAGGAACTTCATTTGGCCAATGATGTACCCAACAAGCAAAAGCTTCAAGTCTCTCCATTTCAGCACGCAATTAATTTAGTTATTAAAAAAAAAATTTCCATCTTCAATACCCTACCTTAAATTCTGTTCCAATCTTTATGTGAAGAAGATTGTTTTGACACTATTCCAGTAATTTAGTAATGATGCATACTCTTTTCTTACTGTTGTACCTTGATTTAAAATGTTTTGTATTTGACTTTTCCATTCTGTAACAACCTCTACTTGAGTAACATCACTTCTTGAGTACTTGCCATCATGGCTGAAAAACCTAAATCTCTTCAGGATTTGTTCATATCTAGGCTATTTAATACTATGCATAAGCCTAATAGCTTGTACTTAAACTATGGCTCAGCAGTCAAAACTGTGTATTGTTTATGAATTTCATAAGAAATATGCTTGCATATTCCTTCAGATAGAGAAAGTGGCTGGATTAACTGCTAGTAGAAGAATGAAACAATGCAACTTAAACCATGAATGAAGACGCAATATTCCTTACTGGAGTAGGGGACAAACAGCATCATCAGAGACCCAGAAAAATGCTTGTTAAATGGAGCATAAAGATGTCCTATCTGACTTGAACCTGCATCAAATCCATTGTAAAAAGGACCTGAGAGGTTAAAGACTAAACAAGTGACCCTGCCTATGTGCCGGTGATTCATTGATTTACTTTTGCAAAGTGTGCCCTCCAAAGTAAAGGTTCACAAATTACATTAAACAAAAGTCAATTGTTATGATCCTCGTAAGAGAACAGTAAACCAAAATAATATTTTACTGAATGACCTCAAAATGGAGAAATTTTCGATATGATTCCACATTTGTAGCCCTTACTTTAACATGAATTAATAGGTAAATGATAACTCAACTGAAAATGTAAGTTTCCCTTTAAATTGAGAATGTAGCAAAGATGCATCATTCTGTAGACATAAATGTGGTGCAGCATAAGAGCATAGGTTCATACACACTGTTCTTCATTCAGATTTTATGAAAGATAGGTCAGGAGCTGTTTCCAGGTCATGGCACTCCTGATAGTGTGCAATCTGAGAGTTATTTTTCAACCATCTAATGAACAACACCCAATTCATGGTCTGGCCAGGCCTGGTGCAAACTCTCAGCTCTTTTTCATGCGTGATTGATTAATCACCACTTTTTAGAACTTTGTTCTCTTTACCTCACTCACACATCACTTCCCCTATGGCTTCCAGACTTCTATTTTTCTTCTTACTGTTGAACAGAAAACTAATCTTCTTTCATTTAGTTATGCTGCTTCATCTCAGGCGAACTCCATGCCCACTTTGCTGGCACCGTCTGATTTCCCTTTGTGCCTACACCCATGGACTGATCATCTTCTGCCCAAAGCTTTCTGATGTATCTGTGGCTCTCCTTTGTGTCTGGCCACGGTTTATTTTATTCACTTCCTTGCAACGGTGCTGCTCCTCGTCAAAAGTCACTAGGTCATTCATCAATATATTTAATTATCCAAGATCCATAGAATCCATAATATCCAAAGGTGCAGCCTGCTGGCTCAGTGGTTAGCACTGTTGCCTCATAGTGCCAGGAGTCCAGGTTCAATTCCAGTGTTGGGTGACTGTGTTGTGTTTGCACATTCTGCCCATGGCTGCTTGGGTTTCCTCTGGGTGTGCTAGCTTACAGTGCAAAGGTGTGTAGATTATGTGGATTGGCCATACTAAATTGCCTGTCGTGTCCAGGGATGCATAGGTTGGGTGGATTAGCCATGGGAAATACGGGATTACAGGAATAGGGTGGGAGGGTCAGTCTTCATGGAATGCTCTTTGGAGTGTTGGTGTGGGCTAAATGGCTGTTTCCACAGTATAGAGATTCTATGGATTCAAGATAGTTAGTTAATAGCTAACGCAATTTGTTAAAATATGCTTATATCGATTGGAAAGGGGTGGTGTAAATAAGGTGAATCTACTGCCATTCTCAAAGGCATGCTTTGTGAAATTGCCTATCCTAAATAATTCTTAAGGTTATGTTTTGTGAAATTGATATTTTTGATGCAGACAACAGCTCATTATTTGGGGATGGTTGCACAACTGTAAGATAGTTGAATTTGGTACTATACATAAGGCAAGTGTACCAGATATCATGTGGTTAAACAATTACTTGCAGGAAGAACATGTTGGGAAAGCAACTGTGTTTGATATTTTGGAATATATTATGCTGGTTGTGGGCCTGTCAAAAACTAATCACATGTCCTAGAAACCAATGAAAGGATTACAGTTTGATGACAAGAGGAGAGTTGTATGGTCAAAAACTCAAAGGAGGCGAGGAAACTCTTTGGCATGGGAGACATCGAGAAAAGCCCTGCTGGCAGCAAATTGGCCCTATTTAGATTAGATTCAATCGAGCTATTGTTTGTCTAGAAAGTCAAGTTAGACTGACTATGGGGAGGGTAATTGTATCTTTTCTAAATTACATGTTTTAATTTAAGCTGTAAGAATTTTGCAAACAAAAACAATTAGATTTGTAATGAAATTGTGTCAGGTGTGCTTCTCAAACTGTTGGGCATTATAAATTAATGTAATTTTTTAAAGCTCATTTTCAAACATTCTTAAAATAACTGCCAGATCAAATGTTGTTATACAATCAAAGACTGTTGTCATATCAAGAATGATTACACTTAGACTGAACTGCTTGATAACAAAGTGTAGTTGAAATATAGTAATTGTTTGCGAGTTATGAGTTGTTACCACATGCTGAGGGTGGGGCGTGAATATTTCTGATAGCTTCAGAAAAGGGGACCCAATGGTTTTCAATGTCAGTTTTTTGATTCTGTTAACACACTGTTAGCAACACGACTGAAATAGCAAAATTCACCATATGAATGGTAACAGCAATGCTAGTTTCCATTTAAGCTGTTCTGTTACCAGCTAATGGGAGCTCAGATGAAAGTATGCAGGTTTTGTACTCGAGAGTTAGACTAATTGCTTTCTGTAAATGCATTTGATAATAAATAATAAACCTATAAATCAAGCATTGAAGCTTTAAAAATCCTTCCAAAAATGTGGCCAAGTATAAAATGTGAACCCACTGGTGTTGGTTTAGGATGACATATTTGACATACATTCACTAGTCCTCTGTCATCCAGTTTGTACTCTGGCATATTTTCTTCGCAAATCATATGTCTGCTTGATCCTGTAAGGTGACAATAATACGAAGGATATATCTCTGAGCTGAAATGTTAAGGCCGACTCATAATGCAAGTACTGCCATTAATACACATTGCACGGTTGTAGACTTGCTCGCCAAGCTGGTATGTTTGTTTGCAGAAATTTTGTCATTGCCCTGCTAGGTAACAAAGTCAGCGTATCTTCGGTGAAGCGTTGGTGTTCTGCCCAGCTTGTTATTTATATGCCTCAGTTTGCTGGGGTGCTTGGCATTGCTTCCAGTTCTGTTTTTCACAGAAAAGTACCACTGAAAAATGGAACCAGAAGTAATGCCAAGCACCCCAACAAACTGAGACACATAAATAACCAGTGGGACAAAACACCAACGCTTCACCGGGGATGCACTGAAGATGTTGCCTAGCAGGGTGAAGAAACATCTGCAACCAAACACACCAGCTCTGCGAGCTAATCCACAACCGGAACCACAACCTGAGCTACAAATCTTCTCAAAAACTTTAAATATACATTGTCTTATACTGTGAGTGTAGACCTGAATATGCATTTTGTTGTGAGAAAATCTTATATTGAGGATCTACATTTATCTTTTATCTGATCAAATCTTTCACCTTAGTTAAAGGATTTTCTTCTTTCAGAAATGAGTGCAAAATTACAGTGTAGGCCTGAGCTATAAAATTATACAAGTTGGGATACATATCAAGCCCCAGTATGCAGTCTAGTCAGAAACAGGTTAGGTGAATGGGGAAACCAACCAAAAACAGTTTGATGCCAAATTTGTTCCAGAAGTAAAACTCTTGACTATGAAAAGTAAGTATCACGTCCACATTATTACATCAGTATCAGCAAGGCCAATATATTACAGTGTTTGACATGGGAATCTTTTTCAATCAATTAGTTGCATTACACAGACTAAAGATGACCTGCAAATTGAAATGTTGGTACTGAATAGTGGAAAATTGCATGTTGTGCCACAATGTGGTTACACAAGGTTTTATTCCCCATTTCATTCTGTATTATAATTGCTGCACTGAGTTGAGAAATCTTTTAAAAAAATGGTGGCATTTAGGCAAAAATGTCACTAAGTCATCATCTCTTACTACAATGGCCTTGTGCCCGATATATATTTACTAACTATTTAACATAAAATAGAATTAGTATGAGTTTGGCTCCACAGGGTGATGCAGCAATGCTTATGTTATCTCACATAACATAAGAAACTGGGAACAGATACCACAGTGTTGAAGAGGCCAAAAGACATTTGTTACAACTAACTAATATCTACAAACATTGCATTCCTCAAGCACATAAATATTTGGGGTAACATTGAGCTGTTAGTTTACAACAACGAGGCATGCTGCCAGTAGAGTGTCATGCTTTAATTGATCTGAGTTAAGAAAGGGGATACCCTCAGGACCTATAGTATAATGTAGTTACAATATTATGACCATGTCTCTTAAATGTATCCTGTTATACTGGCCATGAAACGAACACAACATTTCTCCTTTTCCAAAGATAAAAAAACTTACCCCAAACAGATATGAATGGATGTACACAGGCATACGTTCCAAACAGGTAAAAACAGTGTCTATAAAGCTAACATTTCAAATGTCATTCTAACACATTGGAGGCTTGGCAACTCATCATAATTTGGCAATTGTACAACTGTCTGGAGAGATATGCATTGCTCTCTGGTGTACTAGTTTGAAAACTTGGTTATGCTGCTGTTACTTACTATTACTCATCACCACACAATCACCATCATTATCATCATGGGTATTCTTCTTCACTCCTTTTGTGAATGATTGGTGTGCTCCATTTTGGTCAGAGCTGGCTTCTGTTCCTTTGCAATGTAGTAGCAAGTTCAGTAATGACTTTGTCTGATCTGGGCTGGTTGCATATTCTAGAAATTTTGCTGGTATTCACATATTTAGATCTGTATTTCCAAGTTCAAGGGTTACAGGGAAAAAGCGAGAGAATGGGGTTGAGGAATTTATCAGCCTTGTTTGAATGGCAGAGCAGACTCAATAGGCCGAATGGCCTAATTTATGCTCCTATATCTTATGGTCTTATGGTCTTGTATGCTTTGTGCATGAGTACAGTCTGCTCATACATTGTGTATCAGTTTTATCTTTTAGTGGATTTGGAAAAGAATGCCCTTCGTCTCAAATAATTGGGCAGTTAGTTGCTGGGCAAGATAATAAAATGTGAGGCTGGATGAACACAGCAGGCCAAGCAGCATCTCAGGAGCACAAAAGCTGACGTTTCAGGCCTAGGCCCTTCATCAGAGAGGGGGATGGGGAGAGGGAACTGGAATAAATAGGGAGAGAGGGGCAGGCGGACCGAAGATGGAGAGTAAACAAGATAGGTGGAGAGAGTATAAGTGGGGAGGTAGGGAGGGGATAGGTCAGTCCAGGGAAGACGGACAGGTCAAGGAGGTGGGATGAGGTTAGTAGGTAGATGGGGGTGCGGCTTGGGGTGGGAGGAAGGGATGGGTGAGAGGAAGAACCGGCTAGGGCGGCAGAGACAGGTTGGACTGGTTTTGGGATGCAGTGGGTGGGGGGGAAGAGCTGGGCTGGTTGTGTGGTGCAGTGGGGGGAGGGGACGAACTGGGCTGGTTTAGGGATGCAGTAGGGGAAGGGGAGATTTTGAAACTGGTGAAGTCCACATTGATACCATATGGCTGCAGGGTTCCCAGGCGGAATATGAGTTGCTGTTCCTGCAACCTTCGGGTGGCATCATTGTGGCAGTGCAGGAGGCCCATGATGGACATGTCATCAAGAGAATGGGAGGGGGAGTGGAAATGGTTTGCGACTGGGAGGTGCAGTTGTTTGTTGCGAACTGAGCGGAGGTGTTCTGCAAAGCGGTCCCCAAGCCTCCACTTGGTTTCACCAATGTAGAGGAAGCCGCACCGGGTACAGTGGATGCAGTATACCACATTGGCAGATGTGCAGGTGAACCTCTGCTTAATGTGGAATGTCATCTTGGGGCCTGGGATGGGGGTGAGGGAGGAGGTGTGGGGACAAGTGTAGCATTCCCTGCGGTTGCAGGGGAAGGTGCCGGGTGTGGTGGGGTTGGAGGGCAGTGTGGAGCGAACAAGGGAGTCACGGAGAGAGTGGTCTCTCCGGAAAGCAGACAGGGGTGGGGATGGAAAAATGTCTTGGGTGGTGGGGTCGGATTGTAAATGGCGGAAGTGTCGGAGGATGATGCGTTGAATCCGGAGGTTGGTAGGGTGGTGTGTGAGAACGAGGGGGACCGTCTTAGGGCGGTTGTGGCGGGGGCGGGGTGTGAGGAATGTGTTGCGGGAAATACGGGAGATGCGGTCAAGGGCGTTCTCGATCACTGTGGGGGGAAAGTTGCGGTCCTTAAAGTTCACCTGCACATCTGCCAATGTGGTATACTGCATCCACTGTACCCGGTGCGGCTTCCTCTACATTGGTGAAACCAAGCGGGGCTTGGGGACCGCTTTGCAGAACACCTCCGCTCAGTTCGCAACAAACAACTGCACCTCCCAGTCGCAAACCATTTCCACTCCCCCTCCCATTCTCTAGATGGCATGTCCATCATGGGCCTCCTGCACTGCCACAATGATGCCACCCGAAGGTTGCAGGAACAGCAACTCATATTCCGCCTGGGAACCCTGCAGCCTAATGGTATCAATGTGGACTTCACCAGTTTCAAAATCTCCCCTTCCCCTACTGCATCCCTAAACCAGCCCAGTTCGTCCCCCCCACCCACTGCATCCCAAAACCAGTCCAACCTGTCTCTGCCTCCCTAACCGGTTCTTCCTCTCACCCATCCCTTCCTCCCACCCCAAGCCGCACCCCCATCTACCTACTAACCTCATCCCACCTCCTTGACCTGTCCGTCTTCCCTGGACTGACCTATCCCCTCCCTACCTCCCCACCTGTACTCTCTCCACCTATCTTCTTTACTCTCCATCTTTGGTCCGCCTCCCCCTCTCTCCCTATTTATTCCAGTTCCCTCTCCCCATCCCCCTCTCTGATGAAGGGTCTAGGCCCGAAACGTCAGCTTTTGTGCTCCTGAGATGCTGCTTGGCCTGCTGTGTTCATCCAGCCTCACATTTTATTATCTTGGAATTCTCCAGCGTCTGCAGTTCCCACTATCTCGGAATTTTTCTCCTCCTGATCTCCTGAGAAGATGATCACAAACCCCCGTCTTGAACATGTGATGGTAGCACCTTCAGAATGATATATGGGAGGAACTTACAGGAGGTAAGCCACTGATGATGGAATGACAGCAATTTATGCTTGAATCAGCTGTGTGGCTTGGGAAGAGACTGTCGAAGTGATGGTGTTCCTATAGCAGTGTTACAAATGTTCATACTGTTTGTAGAAATAGCACGAAATGTTGAAACAAGTTTGTTGAGTTATAGCAATGCAACCTGTATTCCTACATTTGTCTGATACAGCACAGTGGTGGTGAAAAGGATGGCATCTGGAATTTATTATACACTGAATTGCTTGTCAGAGGATTGATTAGATCACTTCAGAGGGTATGGTGAGGCAATCATTGGGTTGGAGCCATATGCAAAGCAAACAGAAAGTAGGAATGTTGTGGTGGGGGGGGGGGCGCACGGCAGTGGTTCCTTGGTTCTTCTCTGTTTAAAATATATTTACTGAAGCTTCTTGCCTTTTAATGAAGTAATCATTGGATTGGAGTCACATGTAAAGCAAACAGAAATTAGGAATAGTGGGGGAGGTGGATTCTTCGTTTTCTATTTAAAATATATTTACTTAAGCTTCTTGCCTATCAATTATGTAATTTGTATTTAACTTCTCTCTATGTCTGCTCACTTCCTCCTTCTTATGGTATTTCCCGCTCTTTTCCACTCAGGAGGAGGACTGGAATATCTTTTGTTGTTAAGGATTGTTCCTACACTCGGTTATTAAATTGTGTTGTAATGATTTGGTTTTTTGTAAAGGACACAATAGGTGTGATTAATAAAAAAATGTGTTTGTTACCAGAGCAATGCAAACAAATTGGAATGTTAATAAGGTACCCTGTTTTGGAAAAGTGATCAATAATAATATCTTTGCATGATGTGGTGGTGCCAGTGTTGAATTGGGGTGGACAAGGTCAGAATTCTCACAAAACCAGGTTATAGCCCAAGGGGTTTACTTGAAATCACAAACTTTCAGAGTGTTGCTTTTTCATCAGGTGAAGTCTTCACCTGATGTAAGAGCAGGGTACCGAAAGCTTGTGTTTTCAGGTAAACCTGTTGAATTATAACCCAGTGTTGTGTGACTTCTGACATTGTCTTCACAGGTCTAGCAGCACTTGTAAAGAGAACTGTTGAACAGAGCTGTTCTGAGGAAGGGTCTCGGGACGTGAATGTTAATTCTGATTTATCTCCATAGATGCTGTCAGACCTGTAAGATTTTGCGGCAACTTCTGGTTATGCTTCTGATTTACAGCATCCTCAGTTCTTTCAGCTTTTGTTTAATATTAATGTCCTTTTATCTTTTAATAGGAAATATTGGGCCACTGCCTTTGGTTCCCATTTCAAGGTTTGTTGATTATCCACCAAATCGAACTTGCTCCCTGACAATTATCTGAGGCTTAACCAAAGCATTCAGAGCCTTGATGTCATATTTGACCCCAAGATGAGATTTAAACCATGTATCCACATTGTGTTCAATGTCACCCGCTTTGGGTTCAGTATCATCAGACTTAGGTTCTGCCTAAGTTCAATTGCTGCTGAAACCCTCAATGATGCCTTTGTTATCAGTAGACTGTACCAATGCTGTCCTTACCACTCTCCAATGTTTTAAACTGCGTAAGGTTAACCTAAAATTCTGTTGCCTATTTCTTAACTTACACCAAGTCTCATTGTCCCATCACCCTTGTGCTTGGTGACCTACATTAATCTTGTCTTCTAATTCCTCAATTTGAAAATCTGTAGCATCATTCTATGTGGGCCTGCCTCATGCTTGACAAGCCTTTGCAGTCTCTGAGCTCCTGTAATTCTGACCTCCTCTGCATCCACAATTTTATTTACTGCATTCCTGGCAGTTGTGCATTTGGTTGTTTGGTTTCCAACCTCAGGAAGTCTCCCCTTAAACCAATCTTTTACCAAGCTTTTAGTGAATGAGTCATGGAATGGAATGGACTGGAGGAGTCAGATTTAGTGTGAATGGAAACAAAAACAAAACATGAGGAAAAACCCATGTACATCGTATGGTTATGGTTTGTAATGCCCTGTGTAATACCTTGGTAGAGCCAGGTTCAATTATGGGTTACAAAAGAAACAAACGTAAGGAAAAAATAAATCAGGAGTGTGGGAAAAGGATGGGCATTGAGAGTTGTGCTTGCAAAGAGCCAATACATACACAAAACACAGAATACCCCTGTTGTGTGAATAATCCTCATTGGTGACCACTGAGCTGTACAAAGCTACCTCCATTAGAGATCACCATTAGAGTTGCTGCCCCATTCCCTTTTAGAGTAGTGGTTGACATGGCCTACTTGGTTTGGCCTGGTAGAGGAAAATCGCTTACTAGTCTAACAGCAAGAGTTTCTTGACAAATATGAAATAGTTTATTCTATTTATCAACAATATACAAGTTATACCAAAATGATTGACATCACTATAGAGACTATATAGAGGATGTGGATGATAGTTCTTACTCCGTTGAGATCCTAATCTGTTCACCATCAAGTCTATCTGACATTATTGTGAGCAGTGTTCAAGGTACTTTTCAACATTAATCCCTTCAGGCCTTGAAAATCATGTACAATATCTCTCCACAAGTATTTTCAGCCCATTAATTATAAACATCCATTTATATGAGTATATATTTAATCACTTTCTTTTGGTGTTCCTCATTGGGATTTATCCCAATCAAGCAATAGCGGACAATCAATTCACTATAGGATGAGGTTCTTCTGGTTTCATTGTACAAATTTTTCTGTTTTATGAACAATTTAGGAGCTCTGCTGGTCTGCAGTGTGACTGTGTTGTTAATGTCCCAGATACTCATCTGTTCCTCTCAGCCCTAAATGTGTCAGGTATCGCATATGGCTCACATATTGCAATATGTGTCCTGCAATGCATGGTTGAACTCTGTATACACCCTGATAGTTCCATGAATATAAATGTGCAGCTAACTTCTTTGGTAGGATGAGGAGCTGAAATGTTAGCTTCCTTCTCATCAGCAACTTTGCTGGTGATAGATTATATTGGAGAGTAGTGGATCAGTAATTTGGCAAAGCTGTACAGAATCAGCATTTTGCTTGAAAATTGGCTTAACATTCTGGAGCTCATGCTTGGCTTCTTCATTCCGTGCTGGGTATCTGGATAGCTTGTTACATATTCAAATCAAAAACTGGCTGCAAGTTGACTGATGCATTTTTAATGATTCCCAAATGACGGAGTACTGCACAAATCAGAGACCTAAATGAAATTTGGCTGATATATTAGGTATTTAATTTTTGCAGTCAATTAACAAGGTGGTTATTTACTGAAATATATTCAAATAAGGCTGCAGGTGTTCTTTGGCAACAGAACACAAGTAAATTACACAAGAAAAAAGCTAAGAAATAAGACAGAAAACTCTTAACTCAAAAATGAAAATAATGGCATGCTTTGTTTTTGTGTGTCTTACAGTTCCTGTGATTCATAGTATAGTGGTTTATGACATTCATACAGTTGTCCCTGGAAGAAAATGTCTCCTAAGCCCTTAGATGAAGCACCTGTAGCTATGGCCATTGGGAAAGGATGAATTATAGTAAGCTAAGAATCTGTGGACATTAGCATGACATTGATTCTCTCAGAAACATTCTCCTGATACAAGTTTCAACATCATATTTGCATCTTCTTCAGAGGCTGTTGGAAAAAATTCTGTGTTAGATACCAGTGAGGCAAAAATTTTGCCAATCAGTTTAATGTCCCTGAAAATCTTTATAAGTCATCAATGGACTTTAGAATCGAAAACTCTTTAAAATTTTCTATGGCTCTGTCCTTATGCAATGACTGTTGGCCAATGTCCCAAGAAACAAATAGATTATTGCTAGAAAGCATGTGACTAAGAGTGAGCCCTTCTACTTGTTCATATTGATGACCGCACACTCTTTCTGAGCATGCTCAATTTCTGTGTATCAATGTGATATCTGTGTGTGTACGATTCATTGAAAACTTTGTAAAATGTTGGATATAATCGATTGAAAAACTTTGAAGGAGATGCTTCAAGCAAAAGACTCCCATGTGGGAAGATTGACAAGTCGCCAGGCCTGGACCAGATTTGTCCTCGGCTGCTTTGGGAAGTGAGAAATGCAATTGCTTCGCCACTTGCGAGGATCTTTGCATCCTCGCTCTCCACTGGAGTTGTACCTGAGGACTAGAGAGAGGCAAATGTAATTCCTCTCTTCAAGAAAGGAAATAGGGAAATCCCCGGCAATTACAGACCAGTAAGTCTCACGTCTGTCATCTGCAAGGTGTTAGAAAGGATTCTGAGGGATAGGATTTATGACCATCTGGAAGAGCATGGCCTGATCAAATGCAGTCAACACGGCTTTGTGAGGGGCAGGTCATGCCTCACAAACCTTATCGAGTTCTTTGAGGATGTGACTAGAAAAGTTGATGAGGGTCGGGCTGTGGCTGTGGTGTATATGGACTTCAGTAAGGCATTTGATAAGGTTCCCCATGGTAGGCTCATTCAGAAGGTCAGGAGGAATGGGATACAGGGGAACTTAGCTGTCTGGATACAGAATTGGCTGGCCAACAGAAGACAGCGAGTGGTAGTAGAAGGAAAATATTCTGCCTGGAAGTCAGTGGTGAGTGGTGTTCCACAGGGCTCTGTCCTTGGACCTCTACTGTTTGTAATTTTTATTAATGACTTGGATGAGGGAATTTAAGGATGGGTCAGCAAGTTTGCAGACAACACAAAGGTTGGAGGGGTCGTTGACAGTATAGAGGGCTGTTGTAGGCTGCAGCGGGACATTGACAGGATGCAGAGATGGGCTGAGAGGTGGCAGATGGAGTTCAACCTGGATAAATGCGAGGTGATGCATTTTGGAAGGTCGAATTTGAAAGCTGTGTACAGGATTAAGGATAGGATTCTTGGCCGTGTGGAGGAACAGAGGGATCTTGGTGTGCAGATACATAGATCCCTTAATATGGCCACTCAAGTGGACAGGGTTGTTAAGAAAGCATGTGGTGTTTTGGCTTTCATTAACAGGGGGATTGAGTTTAAGAGTCATGAGATCTTGTTGCAGCTCTATAAAACTTTGGTTAGACAGCACTTGGAATACTGCGTCCAGTTCTGGTCGCCCTATTATAGAAAAGATGTGGATGCTTTGGAGAGGGTTTAGAGGAGGTTTACCAGGATGCTGCCTGGACTGGAGGGCTTATCTTATGAAGAGAGGTTGACTGAGCTCGGACTTTTTTCATTGGAGAAAAAGAGGAGGAGAGGGGACCTAATTGAGGTATACAAGATAATGAGAGGCATAGATAGAGTTGATAGCCAGAGACTATTTCCCAGGGCAGAAATGGCTAACACGAGGGGTCATAGTTTTAAGCTGGTTGGAGGAAAGTATAGAGGGGATGTCAGAGGCGGGTTCTTTACACAGAGAGTTGTGAGAGCATGGAATGCGTTGCCAGCAGCAGTTGTGGAAGCAAGGTCATTGGGGTCATTTAAGAGACTGCTGGACATGCATATGGTCACAGAAATTTGAGGGTGCATACATGAGGATCAATGGTCGGCACAACATTGTGGGCTGAAGGGCCTGTTCTGTGCTGTACTGTTCCATGTTCTATGTTCTATGTTCTATATTCTAAATGTAACTTACACATCTTAACAGCACCTGCCGCAATACAACATTTGTATCAGTTTTTGAGAAAACATAACTTTTAGAAATATTAGACAGACTGTCCTCAGTCTGTGATGATGCTGCCACTTTAAAATATTTATTTTGTCCTGGTTTTTTTTTGAACAGAGGTAGTAAAGGCAAAGGCCCTGATGTGACTACCTGAAATAGCCAAAGTCAATAGTTTATGAGGCCTTTAGGTTTTTTTTAAACAGTTGTAACAATGAAAGGGGAGTGGCCAGTTCTTACAGGGTCAGGCATTCTAGTATTTTCAGCTGTAGCAGTCAGAAGCTGCTGGGGTCTCAGAAGATAACAAAGTGTGGAGCTGGATGAACACAGCAGGCCAAGCAGCAACTCAGGAACACAAAAGCTGACGTTTTGGGCCTAGATCCTTCATCAGAGAGGTTGGATGGGGAGAGGGAACTGGAATAAATAGGGATAGATGGGGAGGCGGACCGAAGATGGAGAGAAAAGAAGATAGGTAGAGAGGAGAGTATAGGTGAGGAGGTAGGGAGGGGATAGGTCAGTCCAGGGAAAACGAACAGGTCAAGGAGGCGGGATGAGGTGGTAGCTAGGAAATGGAGGTGTGGCTTGAGGTGGGAGGAAGGGATGGGTGAGAGATGACTTTCCATATCAAGCAGATGTTCACCTGCACATCTGTCAATGTGGTACATTGTATTCATTCTATCCGGTGTGGCTTCCTCTACATTGGGGAAACCAAACGGAGGCTCGGGGACCGCTTTGCAGAACACCTCCGCTCGGTTTGCAACAAACAACTGCACCTCCCAGTCGCGAACTATTTTAACTCCCCCTCCCATTCCTCAGACGACATGGGCCTCCTGCAGTACCACAATGATGCCACCCGAAGGTTGCAAGAACAGCAACTCATATTCCGCTTGGGAACCCTGCAGCCCAATGGTATCAATGTGGACTTCACAAGCTTCAAAATCTCCCCTTCCCCCACTGCATACCAAAACCAGCCCAGCCTGTCTCCGCTTCCCTAACCTGTTCTTCCTCTCACCCATCCCTTCCTCCCACCTCAAGCCGCACCTCCATTTCCTACCTACTAACCTCATCCCACCTCCTTGACCTGTCCATCTTCCCTGGACTGACCTATCCCCTCCCTACCTCCTCACCTATACTCTCCTCTCTACCTATCTTCTTTTCTCTCCATCTTTGGTCCGCCTCCCCCTCGCTCCTTATTTATTCCAGGTCCCTCTCCCCATCCCCCTCTCTGGTGAAGGGTCTAGGCCCGAAACGTCAGCTTTTGTGGTCCTGAAATGCTGCTTGGCCTGCTGTGTTCATCCAGCTCCACACTTTGTTATCTTGGATTCCACAGCATCTGCAGTCCCCATTATCACTGGGTCTCAGAAGAATTGGAGCGTTAGTAAGTGGTTCCTAACTGCTACTTTCTCTGAAACCGCTCTTGATATTTTTTCCTCCTGGATTGGAGAACTGCCTGTAAGAATCTGTGGCTGAATTTATCTTTTTGCCAAGAGGTGTATTTATTGAATGTTACTACATTAGAAGAGTTAATTAGTCATAGGCACTGTATCTTTTATTTGGTTAAGTTTCCCAATAGCTACTATACTCTAAATTCCTCTTTCAATTGCTTATATTTTAACTTTACTTTTTAAATAAATTGTGTTTTGCTTAACGTTGAGTTGTTTGACCAGTCACATCATATCTGGAATGCACACTTCATACCTTCTTTTAAAATAAAAAAGAAAGCTGGTGTCTAGGCTACCTTCTTAAAATATTTTGATGGGGTCTTGTCCATAACAAGTCCTTGAATTGGGGTGGATTTCTCATACCACTGCCTTGGTGATCTGTGTGAGATTGGCACAAAGTCAGGTGCATGTGTTATGTTTGGAACCACAATTATTTCCAAAGGCCATTCAGTTGGTTGCACAACTGAGAAATTTCATCCATTCTAGTCATCCCTGCAAGCCGTTTCTCAACTTGCTTCACAAGAGGATACATGACCTTGTTGGGTGCATAGAGTCATCATGGTTTAATGTTCTTTTTCAGTGTGATGCTGTTTTTCATGTTGAGCTTCCCTAATACATTGAATATTTTTGGACATGCCTGTTCAAAGGAAGGTCTTTATCTTCTGCTGTTTACACCTCTTTTAACCTTTTTAAGACGGTTGAGTGCAAGACTCATCTTCTAGCATAAAAGCAAAAATTCTTGCTTGTGAAGTACATGTGAGTTCTCTACTACCTGATGCCCATTACGTTGGGGGTAACACAGACAAGAGAAAGAGGCAAATTGAACTGTTTTACTTTTTTCCAGCTCTGTCTGTTACATCTTATTTCGTTTCCCTATTGAACCAATTGGTAATGAGAAGCACAAACAGAAATTGCTGGAGAAACTCAACAGGTCTGGTAGTATCTGTGGAGAGAAAGCAGATCAACCTTCTTGCGTCCAGGTGCTGCCAGGCCTGCTGAATTTCACCAATGACTTCTGTTCTTGTTTCATCCACTGTTCTTTGCTTTAGTTCAATTGGTTATGTGTTTCCCCAAGCTATGTTGTGAAGGTCAACTTAAAAAGGGACGCACACCAAATTCTTTGCAGGTTAACACAAAGTAACATATGCTAACATATTCAAAACCCAGTGGTAGAGGTGGATGCAACACACATACAAACATTAAATCAATAAAGAAAAACAAAGAAAAAACATGGACAGGAAAGAAGCTGCAATGACAACTTACCTAAAAATAAGAATTATTGACATCCATTTACTAACTATAATTTATGTAAAATAATGTCTCCGTAGTTTGGGCAATTGCCTCCTTTGACAGAATTCCTTTTGATAATGACTGAAAATGTTGTGAATGCAGCTGAAGGTGCAGCAAAATAATTCTTGTTGACCGGAAATTAGTGCATTTTTGAACAAAACACAAAATGTTTTCAGAAATTCAGATCTTAAGACTAGAAGCAAGCTTTGTTCTAAGGCTGGAGCCTCCTTGCTTATAAATAGAGAAAAGCGGTTAATGCTAAAAACCAAAGTCTAAGTCCCAAGATGAGACTCCCCGGATAAGTCAGTATAGTTAATGAAATGTCTTTAATGAAGTTGGTCAAAATGACTGGGTGTGGCAAGAAATGAATGAGGGTGCTGTTAGCTCCATTACAGTCGTAATCAGCTGCAATAGTATTTTTTCAAGCTAACAGGTTGGCAAGATATATGGTCTGTTGTTTGTATTCTATTAGAATATATGCGCAATGAAATGACATCAGGAGGATGAAGAGTGAGCTGTTAACTGGTTATATGTTTCTGGAAAACACATTTTGTTATCAGCAGCAGCCATTAAGTATAGCAAGTCTATTAAAAAATGTACAGTATTTCTAAAATGTGTATTTAGGGTCTCCCTTCATAGCTTTCAGTCATAAAGGAATTTTTAAAATAACTTCTTGGTGGTGTTAGCCAATCCTCTTAGTTGCCTTTGAGAAAATGGCAGTGAGCTGCCTTCTTGAATCACTTGAACCAGGACTTTGATCATATGGCACTGAAAGAACAGCAATATATTTCCAAGTGAGGAAGGTGGGGTGCTTTGAGGGTAATTTGCAGGTGGAGGCATTTCCATGTATCTGCTATCCTTATCTTCTAGGTGGAAGGGATTATGGATTTAGAAGATGCTATCTTGGTGAATTTCTGCTGTGCATTTTGTAGATGCTACACACTGCTGCGACTGAATATTGGCAGTGGAGTGAATGGATATTTGTGGATGTGGTGCCAAGTGTGTCACTTTGTCCTGGATATGCCTAGCCTTCCTAAATGTTGTTGGAGCTGCGCTCATCCAGGCAAATGAGGTGTATTCCATCACACTCCTGACTTATGCTTTTAGACTGACGAAGTGGACTAACTTCGAGAAGTCAGGAGCTGAATTACTTGGTGCAGTATTCATCAAATTTGACTTGCTTTTGTAGCCACTGTATTCATATGGCTAGTCTAGTTTAGCTTCTGGTTAATGGCAACACAGAGGATGTTGACAGTGGGGGATTCAGTAATGGCAACACAATTGAATATCAAGGGGTGGTGCTTAGATTGTCTCCTATTGGAAAAAAAAACCATTGCCTGGAATTTGTGGGACAGCAATGTTACTTACCATCTTGACTTATAATGCCTGCTCGATATATGGTTCAATCTGAGGCTGAACCTTGAATCTGGACCACGCCTATGGACTATGAATTTGGAAATACTTGGTAATGACTTTGTAATTTTCCAGCACCAGGGAGTTCCTAACTTTCCTGTTGCACCACATCTCTTATCAGAATTTTACCATTGGATATAAATTCTGCCTTGTTGAAGGTTTAATTCTGTAGGACTTTTGAATGTTTAGCTCTTGCTGCTGACCATTTGCCTGAGCTGGATTTTTAAAGCTGTGTCTGAAGAGATCTTCTGACCACCACCACAGCCTGCAAGGTGTGTGAGGCACCTCAAAGGAATCTGCACCACTGCTCACCATGCTGTATAAAGGCAGTCAGTAACATTGCTCACCATATGTTAGGTTGGTTGTCTGTCATCATTTTCCTTTAGGGTAGAAATCTACAGGGTCTGCTTGGTCTGGTGCTATGGAGAAAATCCACTTACTACTTTAATAAGAAGACATTCTGCTCCTTAACAAGGCACAATATATTGTTTGTTGACAACTAAGTAAAAAGTTGCACTGATAATGGTAGTCTTTTTAATTCATTTATGGAATGTGGGCATCATTGCCTGGTTTAGCATTTGTTGGTCATCACTATTGCCCCAGAGAAGGTGATGGTAAGCTGCTGTTTTGAACTGCTCCAGTCCTTGTGGTGCAGGCACACTCACACTGCCTTTCAAAGTTCCAGGATACTGACCTCATGAAGGTGAAGCAGTGACGATATAGATCCAAATCAGGATGGTGTGTGTCTTGGAGGAGAACTTGCAGGTTGTGGTGCTCCTATCGATTGGTTGCCCTTGTCCTTCTAAGTATTAGAGGTTGTATGTTTGGAAAGTGTTGTTAGAGAAGTCTGAGCTAGTTGTTGCAGTGCATCTTATAGATATTACACATGGCTACCACTGCAGTGAGAGGACTGAGTATTGAACATTGAATGCCAGTCAAGCATTGTTACAAAGACTTGTGGAGTACTTGGATGGTATATCTTGTTAGGAGACTTTAAGCTGTTCTACCACCAAGGCAGTTTGACATGATCACACTGGGAGTTACCAAAGACACTCCTTTGTATTAACCCTTTCATAGACATGCACCATAATGCACCACTCCTGATCTACGATTATGTCTGCACAATTGTTGTCTTATGTGTGGAATGCTAAAAGATGCTTCTGATAAGAAATTCAAGACGTTTCAATACTTTAAAAATGCTATGGAAATGTAACTTGTTGCTGGAACAGAATGTACGCTAACTGACAGACTGAGAATTATATTACAAGTGCTATTGTCAAAGGATCTGATGATACCCCTAAATCATGATAAATTAAAACATCATCCAGCTCCTGGGACTCTTCTAGTCTACTTCACTTATTCCCAGACAGCTGCTGATTAAATAATAAAAACAGTTTTCAGTTCAGTGAAGTGTTTATATTTTGCTGCACAGATTTTCCCAATTTAGCTACATGGTCAAATTTGTTATTCTTCAAAATATGCTCCTTCCAAAGCTGTCATAATTTAGTGCATGTTAAGTGTTGTGATTCAGGTAATCTGAGTCACATACCAGGATATAATACATCGATGCAAATAATATCAACGATGTCTCACGTCAACATTGCAATCTGAACACACTTGCGTAAATCATTATTTCTGAACTAACCAGAGGACAAAATAAGCTGTTAGAGGCAAAAACCTCAAGCTATGAAAAGTTGACAACTAAGCTTGGAATTTAAGTAGTATTATGTGAATGCAATGAAGATCAAATGGTGTTACCTGGAATTCACTGCTTGACACAGCTGACAGAACAATGTATGGAACAAGTAAAACAAATTTATTTATGGCAATTTCCCAGCATCAAGTACATTAAATATTCCCTAGCACATTCAGTGAAGGTAGCAATTTGAGTCCCTTCATTGTTTGTTCTTCCGGGGCAGATTTTTGGGGCAGTAAAGACTTGCAATGATAAATGCTGAAGACCAAAAAGGCAAGCTGCAGCAACTGGCAACAACTATTCACATATTTTACCTGCAGACACAAAACGTATTGCAAATAATTGGAATTTTCTGTTCTTCAGGTTCCAAACACCACAAGTCTAAATATTCTAAGCGTCTGATTTGTGACAGAATCTTATAGCATCAAAATCTAAGCTCCATTTGTAATGATTTCAAAAATAGTTACTACAAATTTATTACATAGCGCTGCAGTCTCAGATTGTAATATTGTAGAATAATTTTTTTTTCTCTTGACACAAGTTAAATTTCACTTACAGAATATGGAACAAATACTGAATTATTAAATTGCTTGTTGTCAGTGATTATTCCATATACTTTAACTTTTCCAATCAATTAGCCACCTATTCAGACAGAGTGAGAGAGTCAGGTTTTCATGCACTTCCTTGGGAACAAGAGAGAAGAACTGTTTCTGCCTCACTGCTGTTTCAACAAAAGCCATGTTAAGTCGAATGGGTTTTCAGATCAGCACATTTTATAAGGAGTCTATCCCAGGTTTATGGCACATCCAAATATAAGCTCAGGCAACTGGCATGTTTGCTGCACCTTCTTTCTTGGAACTGGCACAAGGAATTGATGCAGTCATTGCCAGAAATGCTATATTTCTAAAGAGACTGGTAACACTGCAAACATAAATCAGTGTCATTATCACTCTAAAGAACATTGCTCTGATTTGAGTGGCAACAAAATAGTAAAGTCTATGACAAGAAGTTCTTTTGAACTTAAACAATCTTATTTTCAAATTTAGGCCTATGCACTCTATATTTTATCTATCACAACAAGGAATACTGGTACCCAGTAGCATAGTGATAGAATTTGACATAAAAGATTCACAAGTAATCGTGTTTCTGGCTTAGAACGCAACCCAATGCAAACCCACAACACACTCCACAGTATTTTTCACAATCATTCCGCTGATCTTTTAAGGCACTGACTCAGGCTGATTACGAATACTTCAGCAGCAGTTGGGTGCTTTCATCAATTGACCATTATTCCTGCACAAGCCTACTTCATAAATGTTGGCAATCTACCTGACCATGGCAAAAGAAAATACTACCGACACAACATCCAAGACATTTCTGGCAGGAACTGTAGAAGAGTGACTAGAAATGAAAGCCCCAATTGATATCCCCCTCCCTCACTGAAGCTTGACAACTGTATCAAACTGTTATATTCGTTGCATTTTCATCATTGAGATCAATTGGCTCAGCTCTTCTTGGCCTTTATGCAAAACAATCGTAGGACATCAAAACAAAAAACAAATATGCTTTCATTTCATCCTTCAAATAATGCTGGTTCAGAAATAATACATGGAGCGGAACCTCTAGTGCATTGGAAGGGTAGACTGCAGTTATGGTTCTCAACATTGAGTTCTTGATTGCAGTTGCACTGTAGTTGCTGTTCAAGCAGAAGCAGATGAAATGTTCGTAATGGAAGCACAAAAAACATTTATGAAAGCTTGAGTAATTCTGTATGAAGGAGACCAAACAAAGAGCACAAGATCATCTCCCATAACAGATTAAAAAAAACTCAATGCAATACTCACTCCAGTGTAAAATTCAATGAAATATTGAACTGAAACACATAATAAATTCTTTTGCATTATCACTCTTAATAAAATTTTGTTGTTTTACTTAGCAAATTTCTAACAAATTTGCTATGGTCAGTAATGAATTTATTGCAAGTTATCTAATAACATTTTCAATTAATCTTTGAAATTATATGGAGCACAATTTATTTCTTGAAGGAATTTTAAAATCTGTGATTATTTTTGACGATCTCTTAAGTAATATTCTAGCTGATGAATCTGCACTGAAATGCTACTATTCACATGAGACCAAAGGAATTTTGTACAATCCTGAGGTAGTCATTGAAATGTGGAATAAGCTGTATCAAAACTTCAGAAATAACATTTTTGAAAAAAATTGATCAATATTCTCATGTAGTTGGCGTCATTTGGCGTAGGACCATTAAAAAAAATCATTTCCATAAATTCCCTTGGAAAAGTATCACCTTGTCTAACTTGCCTGTTTCCATATTGAAAAATATGAAATTTTGGACCACAATCAAAGCAGACTTATTCATTAGCAAATTAAAATTACTGCAGAAATTAGATTTGGATAAACAAGATACAATGCTCACAGTGATAGCATTCATTACTATAAATGTTTTGGTTATGACCAAAACTGTTATGAACAAAATTGACAGTTCTACTTTGGCCTTGCTCATCTACTCATTGTTCAAAATAATTTCTGAGCAAATTAGTTGCTATTTAAGAAAATTTAAAATCCTGGTGAGATGGAATTGGTGTAACACGCTCATCAAAATAAAATAGAAAACTAAAAATACTTATATTTGAATGAATAAAAATTCACGTTATTGCAGAATAATTTGTTAGACATGTTTGGAGTAGTGGAATTGTTGCTTGCAATTTTAGCATTGCATACAATTTGAAAGATCTATTGAAATTATTTTTGGTTGATGGTTTTGAATTCAAATTTCAAAGACATGTTCATATTATGCAAATTTTGAGGTTAGAACAAAATTTGACTTTGGGCCAGCTGCTGAACTTTCAAGTTCTTTGGTGTTTGGTAGAAATAGTATCTCTAACCTCTTCTGCTGGCCTTTTCTTATGCAGACCTATTATTACTACCTCTTCCCATCATGGTTGTTCCTAACCTTAACATATGAGCCTCCACTACCGTCTTTTTAAAGCCCCATATTCATCAACAATGTGAGCATATCTGTCCCGATCATTTGTGAATATACTTCTATCCCCATGCCTGTTATTGCTAATACAGGAAGGGTCACCAGACCTGAAACGTTAACTCCGTTTTTTCCGTCACAGATGCTGCCAGACTTGGTAAGCTTTTCCAGCAACTTTGTTATTGTTCCTGATTTACAACATCTGCAGTTTTTTCATTTTTTATTGTTAATACTACACCTATCACCATTTTACTCCACTGCTCAACTACTTATGTTCTTTTTTCTTAATTTTCTATCCCATACTGAGAAAGTGCTGTGAATAAGTTTATCACACTCATGTTGCTAATATATCTTGTAAAACTATAAAAGACATATTACCTTAAATCTTGATGTTTAATTTTTAGTGTGCAATATATTATGAAATGTCATTCAGATGTGGCTAATTTTCCTGAAATTAACTGTGCTGATATAGACAAGATATTATGTTCGAACAGCTATAAATATTTTTTCAATATCTTAGGAAAAATATAAGTAGGGTCTCAAAGTGTGGTAAATTTCTCAGCACCTATTTGTCCTTTTTAATCTTAAAAATTAAATTTCTATTTAAAAAATTATTCTCTATTCTATTTCTAACATGCTCTAATATTTTGTATTTCAACAATCCTCTCTCTCCCTTTGTTTGAAGTTTTTATAGCTTACCCTGCAAATTTACTATTTAGTATCTATCCCTGAATGCCATGAAAGGTTACTATCCTTAATATCCTTACTTTTGATCATGTTGGTCTCTAGAACAATTCAGAACATATTGAGATTTAACAATACAACAGAGTGGCCAAATCATGTCAGAATGGCAGCTCCCTTACATTAATGATTGATTTATAGAAATATTATATTATAATACTATAACATTATATTATAACCAGATTTATTTATTACCATATTCCAACACAAAAATGAAGCCATTCATCCCATCACTCCTGTGTCTACTATTTGCAAGTGTTGTTCAATTTGTTTCAGTGACCTGTTGTCTCCCTGTAACATAATATTTCTCCTCTCATGTAGAGATCGAACTTCCTGTTGAGTACCGTTGCATCTGTGTCTATCTCATTCGCAATATCTATTAGAAAATTCCATTGCTATAGTCAGGTACACTATTCTAAATACATTTTACTGATGATATTTATAGGTTTACTTTTACTTCTTTGCTTTTGAATTCTAGGAGTCTATTTATGTAAAATATCCATAAGACCATAAGACATAGGAGTGGAAGTAAGGCCATCTGGCCCATCGAGTCCACTCCGCCATTTAAATCATGGCTGATGGACATTTCAACTCCACTTCCCCGCACTCGCCCCATAGCCCTTGATTCCTTGTGAGATCAAGAATTTATCGATCTCTGCCTTGAAGGCATCTAACGTCCCGGCTTCCACTGCACTCCGTGGCAATGAATTCCACAAGCCCACCACTCTCTGGCTGAATATCCTTTCAACAATTTTGCTCACCAACCTAAGAGTTGATAACTTCAGCACCAAGGATTGAATGTTTTATTCTGCAATCAGGATCCTGAAGTGCTTGATGAATTTTTGGGTCCCTACTCGTACTATGTTGACACCTGATACAACCTTTGAAGAGCAGTCAAATCAGTGGACAGAGTGGGTGCTTTCTATATATTTCAGGATGGTGCCCTTGAGGTCGAAGTGGAAATAAAAGGTCGTCCAGCACTCTCAGGTTTGCAGCTTGACCAGAGATGGGGTCTACTAATTAGTTGGTAAAAGTGGGGACGTGTGATTGGGGAGGTGGTGATGTGGTGTCGTGGGGGTAGACAGCATCCTTTCAATGTGATTAATATCATCAACATTTACAGCCAAGTTGTGTTGGATGTTCAACCGCCTTACTGCAGAGTTAGCAGCTTCTCCCATGGAGTGATGGCAATAGAAAATGCAGGCCATTTTACCTAGGATCTTCCCATCTCGGGCTGTAACCATAAAGCTGCATTTCAGCCATATTGGGATACCTACATGCTGACAGGTCAGTAGGCTTTTAAATTGGCTTAATAAATTACTAAGCGTTGTGAATAACTCCTTGTCACCACTTCAAAACTCCTGCAAAAAAAACCTCTGAAATGGGGCTATTGTGAGAATTGGCATAACAGGATTTGATGTCAAACACTGACCTGTCAATTACAGTCAGTCTTCAAGGCCATTTGGCTCTGATTATTTCTATCTTATTTAAAATATTTTCAGTGTAGATTTCTTCATTCCAAAATTTGTTCTTTTACAATTATCCGCTTTGGATTTTAACTTCCATTTATCTGCTCTTGAAGTTAGAAGTTACTAATATATCTGATCTTGTTACAGGTAGAGCTCTCTTTGCAATTAGTCTGTCACATTATTAAGTGTTTTTGATTTTTATCTACTGTGTTCCGAATATCCACCTCTAAGTGATTTATATTATTATGAAGACATGCTATCATTGACTGGACATTTGTCTATACTTTGGACATTGTGGAAATGGCGTACTGCAAAGCAAAAGGAGACTGGCTACAACAAGAAGAAAATGTTTCATTTACAAAAAAAACACAAGTTGCTTGACTGCAGTCACTGCAATTGCATTGCCATCATGGAAAGGTCATGTGATCCAGTTCATAGATGTACTAAACCTATTGGAACTTAAATACAGGCAGTTAGAGATATCTTGCCTGTAGCAAAAGCCTTTACTTTCCCTCTCTTCGCTTTTTTCTCCATCATTAAAATTTGGGAATTGTAAAATGACTGGAGTACCCTCACTGCAAATGAAGTATTTTTACAAAAGAATTCAAAGTTTACATCATCTTCAGAGAATAGAATTTAGACAGCAATAACTGATCCAGGAAGAATTAATGCCAGTACATTTAGGTATGTAGCCAAATACACTTTCCAAAATTTGGACAATCTGTGAATTATTTACTTGGCTGAAGTAATTTTAAGAGGACACAGTCTTTTTAATATTCTTTTCATATTCTTGGATTTTGTGGGAGTATTTCAAGAAAGATAGTTGTTTATATTTGCACAGTTTAGACCTATTGGTGATCATCTTTGCATGTTGGATTGAGTAAGTTTTGCTTGCAAGGAATGCGTTTCTTACTAAAGAAACCTAACTATTTGCTACTGATTTTGACAAATCAGCTCCCATTTTACATACAATAATTGTTTTGACAAATGGAGAAGTGAGAAAGGAAGTGAAAGAATGCAATTGCAAGAATACTTGTAAAGGCTAATAGCCTGAATACTGAGGACTGAGGAGGCAGTGGCATAGCACTATTTTCACTGGTCTAGTAATACAGTGATCCAAGCACTGGTCTCGGAATATGGGTTTGAACCCCATCACAGCAGCAAACAGAATTTGATTTTGATTATAGGTCTGGAATTAAGGAAAAATAAAACTAGTTTAGTTTAATGGAAAACAAGAAACAGTTGTTGATGGTCGTCAAAATCTCCTTGGTTCATTAATATTCTTCTGGGAGGGAGCTCTGCTGTTTTCAGCTGATCTGGCCTGTATGTGATTCCACACCTAAAGAAATGTGATTGATATTTAATCGACCTCCTCTCAAGAATGAACAAGCTACCCAGTTCAAGGGAAATTAGGGGTGGGCAAAACATGCTGGCTTTGACTGCAGCACACACATGTCTTGAAAGAAAGAAGCCAAAAACCCAGCTGAAACTATGTGCTGCATTTATGTTTTTTCCACTTTCAATAAAGAGCCATGAACCATAAATATGCAATTTCCTGTTCTTTAGGCAACATTCTAGTCATGTTGTTACATTTGAAACCAAATACCTCATCTACTAATTAGTCTCCTATTTTACACTTAGTACTTAATAAAAATCATAGAAACAATACTCACTGCATTTCTTTACTAATACACTTCATTATTTCTTCAAGGCCTGCACGCAGAGGGAATTTTTAACAACATCAGTAAATATTTTGGTAGGAAGCAAATTGAGGTGGTAGAACAAGCATCGGAATTGTAAACCACAATGTCACCTAACTTGCCTTTGCCTATTATAGGGAATGAAACCTACTTCCTCTCCTGGATTAAAAACAAAACAATTTCCATTGTATAACTTCACATCTGCAAGACAAGTCCAAGACATAAAACTGCACATTTTTGCATTTGATTTATTACGGAACTTGGTTCAACTCTCAGAATGGTACTTGTGAAACAAAGAAATAGCACATTGGCAAGGAGCTTTGAGTGTCAGTGTGCTAAAGTTGTTCTGACATGAGAATCAGGTATTGTGCCTCACAGAATATGCATGTTTCATCACTGGCTTCTCATACTTCATATTAACAAATGGGAAATCTTCTCATTTGCCTCAACTAGGGTACAAAATTTCAGAATGAACACAATCATCTTTTCACCTGAGTATATCACTTGTCAATACAAACATGACCAATGCTATTTTATTAGTCATGACTAAAACTAACTGGTCTGTAGAACTATTGTTTTTCGTTGTTTAGTTATGGAGCTTGAAAGATTGTAGAAACAGATATAAACTATTCACTTTAAAAGTCTACATTTACTGACTTCCAGATGTATGCCAAACTGAAGTATCAAATCTGTTGAGAAAGGATTTTGATGTGTTGAATACAAATGAAAATAAACATTTCAACAAGATACCACAATGACAAAGTGACAGCAAAAAGTCGTTTCAATTGATTTTATTGGGCTTATTAAAAAAAACAGTGGAAATCATGTTGTATGTAGTATGTTCACCAGAATATAATCAGAAACAGTAGAATAGTTTCTCGAGTTATTTTGCATAGAAAACAACACTAACCAGCAAGTGCCTTAATTATAATCTTAGTTGATGATACCTGTCATAACTCACCACTGATATTCTGAATAGGTCACATGGCTAGCCATTAACTCCCATCCTGCACTTCATGTTCGCCTTTTTCCAAAAAGAAAGGAATCTTGGTTTAAAGGCACCTTTCACCTACCATGCAGTACACGATCATTATTCAAGGTGTTTCTAATTGAAGCAAAATGTCCTATCCAGCAGCAGAATTCTGACATTGGCTAGTGTTACGAGTTAGCGGTGGTGTACAATTACTGATTTATGTCGGCTGCATTGCTGCAAACATTCTTATTGCTTGTAAATAATACCTTTAAAATTCGGCCTGATCCTTGCATCGTAGCCCGATGTCCTGCCCATCAATTTGTCCAGAAAGTCCGACGGTGATGGGGGTTTAGTGGCAGCTCTAGCGGCTTGCACCTCTTTGGACGCTGCCAAACTGTGGAAGGGAACACAGAAGGAAGGGCAATGTCAGTGAAGAGCCTGGAATTCTCTGCCGAGCCTCAGTACAGTTACAGGTCAAACGGCAAAATATTTGCTGAACGCCAATAAACCATTAGTGCTGAGTGAATGCAGATGATGAATAAATAAACGAAAGGGATGGGGTCTGAAGTTAAGCAACACTTTCTTTTTGAAGTCATAACCTTAATGTCCACGGGCCATTACAATGATCACGTCCGTTTTGCTGTGGTAATTGTTTCTCTGCGGTACAGAAGCCATTGCTTGATTTAACATCACAACCGCACCCGACTGCAACTCAAAAAATGAAAATTACCATCCTACATGAGCAGGGCAATTCACCAGCTCTTCAATTATTGCCATTCTACCCGAATTATCACAATATTGGGACACATTCTCACGTTCAATGGCCTCGCTCCAGTACCTGAATATTTATCAGGTCTAGTTATCAGTAGTTTGAACCATAAAATGTGAAGGAATCTCGACTTTTGACTGTAACGGTAGATATGCAGTGGGACAAATTTAGTCCATTCTCAACTGCTAGTATTTGTTAACCTCCAGTGGTGAGAGAAATGTGTTTAGTGTAAATTCTCGTGAGCTCCAAATCGGAGTGCATCTGGAGTATTAACCGAATCAACGCTTACGCAACCGAAAACCTGTCGAAGTGAAGAATGTTCATTTTTTATACATTAAAACATGTAATTTATATTCCTGAAGCTCGACTTTATCTGTCAGGGTGATCAATGTCTCCTCCCCTTTCTCCACTCTAAATGAGAAGCACTATTGAAAAGGAGGAATCGGAGGAGAGATTTCAACTAGCCGGCAATGTGCAGACGCCAGCAGTGTGCACAAATTCTTGGATCATCAACATTAACACGAAATGTGCAAATAATGCATCCCACCACCCCAACCCCCTACGTGAGTAATTTCAATTATCTCGCCTCCTAATATCCTCCTCAGAAGGCGCGCAGGGCTTGGGGTTGGAGGGGGAACTGAAATCATAGACCTGTATCATAGCACCCCCACCCCCGTTTTGTTTTAACAATGTCTGACACCCTTATTGCTGCATCGGCTCCCGATGTGCTGTTTGGCTGTTTGAAGTCGATGCCTTTCAAATATTGGTTGAAAGGACGGAACTAGGTCTACAACTGAGCCGAGACGCGCGAGTCAAGACTATCTTTTAGCATCGTTTTCCACACAACTTGATGGAACTGATATGAAGCTGTCGAGGTATTAAGATGAGTGATGGCTTGGAGCAGACGTCAGTGCAGCTTCCAACTGGTGCAGAAACTTTCATCTGCACCTAGTGTACACGCACACACACAACCCAGATAGCCCAGCCACTGCTGCAGCAGATGTAAAAATTGAAAGAAAAATTCTAATATGCATCCCTAAAATTAATATCTAAGCGTGCATTGTGCCTGGTTATGTGTTGTGCTATACACATAGGAAATTTGGGACATGTTACACCCCAACCTAAACAGAGCAGTTGCAACAAGGAGCACGATGTTTTTTGCTTTAATATGATCATTTTTCAATCGTGCTTCGCATGGTCGGCGTGTGATGCAGTCCCGCGATCCTACCAATAGTTGGCGGTGCTGCCCAGCGAGCGCCGCCGGTCTGGTAGCTTCGGGGAGCGACAGATCACTGCGGTCTAATCCGATGCAGTACAATTAATATTGTGGTTTTGGCTGCACGCTCGTCGTGCCGAGATGAGATTACCGTGTGGCACCTAATGGAGACTTGGCAAAGCAGATCTAATGAAACGGGTGACATTCCTCAGAAAAAAACCCAACTTGCAATCATCCCTCTTCATCGATCTACATATATATATATTCTAAAAACCTTGAATGGTGCACAATCCCATCTGTGCGTGTGTGTGTGTGTGCGTGTGTGTGTGTGTGTGTGCGTGTGTGTGGGTGCATTTTAATTAAACGCGCTTCTTTCCATGCCGCTACTCACAGTTAAAAAAAAAGAGCAATGGCCATAAAGAAGAAATCTTACCTGAAAAATACGATTGTCTCCCACAGGTAGAGGCGGAGAGCTGCTGGGCTGTACATCTTCGAAGCTCACACGGCGCTAGAAAGTGCTATTGATGCAGGTGTCGATAGAAATCTCCAATAGACTTGGTATATTTCTGTGTTGTTGTTGTTCGCTCTCTTCTTCCTTCTCTCCAAGCTCCGGATTCTTTTAGCGTCCTGGGATAGGTAAAAACAACGTGATGTTTTCAGGACCCTGGACAGATCCACAGCTGGCTCGCTTGTTGTTTGAGAGCCCCAGCAAAGGGCGATCTTTTTTTCCCCTCCCTCCTAAATTATTGTGACATTAGAAATTTTGTTTGGGGGAAAAAAATCCACAAGTTTTCGCTTCCCACGACAGCTCCTTGATCGCTCTTCCAGTTCCAAAACACTTTATCGAGGGGAGAGACATCCAAATCTCTTCGCCTTGGCTCTGAACTCAGACATAGCTACGGCTGTTCCAGGTAACATTTAATACTTTCAATGCTGCTTTTCCAAGAAAAAGAGGATATTATTTCTGCTTTGAAAAATGTCCCATCGCCTGGGATTACAGAAGAGAAGAAGCCTAGGGGAGATTTCATGGCATTTAATGATGTTAGGGTTTCGGCTCCTTCCGTTTGCCTATTTGCCCTACATTGCCGTGTTGGCCGTTTGAGTTATGGGGATTTTTTTTACTGCAGTAATTCTAAACTCTCACATTCCCGAAAAACTTCATCTCGCAGGAACCCGCCCCCTCGCCTGCTCCTATTGGTTGTCGGCACTTTGTTGACACTTTTGCAAGGCTTGCCAGCCTTGCCAGGGGAAGCTGCACTCTGGGACTTGCAGTGCCTATCATTCCTGGAAAATGCAGGTGGCAACTTCATCGGGACTGCATTTCCCGAGAACCCCAGCGATTGGGATCTCAGCTCCGATCCCGAGCGCGCTCTGCGGTCAGAGCAGATGGAGTTTTCTTGTGCGACCTTCCCTGGACTTCATACTGCTTCGCTTCGATTCTTAGACTGAGCCAATTGCGGTTGCTGAGGTAAGCTTGGAAGTTCCTTTTCAAATTAGATCTTCATTTTTGTCAGGTGGGTACTTGGACTTTAACAGTAATGTGGCGGCGGCCGTCAATATGGTCCTCAGTGGAAGAGGGCATCGATATTGTTAGAAATCAGGCAGTTAGGGCATATGTTTAGAAAGTGGGACCCGTTTATTTGGTAACTTTGTAGAAAGTGGTAACTGGTTTGTTGAGTGGCTGCACCAGGTTGAAACAAAACAGAACTCCTAGGGCTTTGGGGATAGGGCTTTAAAACGAAAAGGATGTGGAGATGTGATGATCAGTCCCTGGATGAAGTTTGCCAATCCGCTAAAATTTCAGAGAGGATGACGGTACTTTATTCACCTGCCCCTCTGTTGGAAGAGCAGGATCCTTGCGGATGCAGTTCTCCCGAACCAAATGAATTTATGTATTAAAAGGCAGCCAATTTAGCTCGGCTTCCTCAAGTCAGCAACACAGTGTGTTAATTTGCTACTAAACACAAGAAGAATCGACAACATAATTTATACACACAGATTAGAAATGGGAAACGAGTCCAAAGAAGAGTTAAAAGGCAAACAGCTCAGGCTCTGTGTTATTTATACACTACAACTTGCAGTGGCCACTTTGTGTAATATCAGTATTTAATTTCAAGATTCTTAGCTTTGCACGTCAGCTGAAGTTTTTTTGTTCTGTTTTTTTCTTTGACTGGCTTTGCTGACTAACTTCCAGTACTCAGAGTGAGATGGATTCTACCTTCAATGCAAGAGAGACTTGTGGATAGTTTTTTTTGACCTTGATTTTCACAATTGTCTTGTATACACAGGCAGGATAGTACATCCACGTAATTCGGCTCACATCAGCACCTCAACCCACCAGCATACATTGACCAGGGATGGAATTGGTTTTTAATCAATGACCTTGTGCACTCTTGATAGGGAGAAACACAAATATGTCTCTTACCAGGACTGTTGTCTTTTCTTCCATCATGTTGACAATCTGAGATACGCACAGGAGCCTGAAATACATCACCAAAGGGGAAAGATTTAAAAGGGACCTAAGGGACAGCTTTTTCACGCAGACAATGGTACATGAATGGAATTTCTTGCCAGAGGAAATGGTGGAGACTGGTACAATTACAACATTTAATACACATCTGGATGGGCATATGAATAGGAAGGGTTTGCAGGGAAATGAAGCAAATGCTAACAAATGGAACTTGATTTATATAGGATATGTGGTCAGCATGGATCAGTTGGACTGAAGGGTATGCTTCCATGCTGCTAATCCCTATGGCTCTATGACTGTATGATAATCTGAGTAGGACAGTGAGGAACATAGAGTTGATTGGTAAAAGTGCATTAAGTGCTCTAGGCTGCTGGAAAGAATAGTGGTGAAATCAATGCCTGATCTTATCTGAATGCCTGAAGCATTTGTAAATTTCTCAAAGATGATAGAATTTAAAATTTTATAAACTACTGGTGCAAATGGAGAAAATGGTTTAGAGTTCATGGTCACAAAAGATAAATGTGGTCATATTTTTCATTTTGTGTCAGGATTTCAGCCTCAGTTGAAGGTCCTCTGTCTGCACAATGTTGGGACCAGAAACCTGACAGTGATTTTGTCTGAATTGACTAACTAGTCCACTGGGAGCAGATTTACCGTCCAGTTAAGGACAATGGTTGGGTTCTCAATCCCACGGTCAATAGGAAGCTCTCCTGGATGTGGACATATGAACAAAGAGCAGGAGTATTCAATTCAGACCCTCAAACATGAACCTTCAATGAATTAGATCATGACTGATCTGATTGTAACCTCAAACTTGCAATGCTACCTACTCTTCATTGGCAGTTCCTGAGAAGGAGTAGTGGCTCTGAAAATAACGGATGATGTAAGGACAGGACAACATAAAGACCTTGGCTCATAAGATCGGGAAGTAGAGGTTGAATGGGTGGAGTTATGGAATAACAAGGGTCAGTAACAATAAGTGGAAGAGGCTATACATCTTCCAACTGTAATTATACTGTTGATGCAGTTGATCGCTGACACAGACCACAGGAAGACTCTGGGATGCTGGGTAACTTCATGTTTATTCAAATAGCCTCAGAGGGAGTCTGTCTTAGACTGTCTAAACAGAATTCTATCTGATATGCTGTCCAGCTCTGCATAGCTGCCTCATTTCTGTCAAATCTCTGTCTAGTACATGACAAATCACATATGAGTACATTGTTTATATTTAATTATTGCACAATAAATAAAAATCTTTTGTCCTAGGTCTATCTGTTGTTTTAGCCGCAAGAATCTGTTTACACTCTCTAGTCTGGTCCCAAAGCTGATACAGCACTTAGGGAGTACAAAGTTCATCTCCAGTCATTCTTGCTGATGTGGGCACTTAGAGTGCTCAAGAGTGATGTGTGCTAAAAAGTGCCGCACAATATAAGTTCCTGACATTTTTTCTGTTCATAACACCTTATCTAAGTTCCACTATATTGTTGAATGGAGTATCAAAAAACAAAACAGTTAGACCTTGTTACAAAAGCAATGTAAGAATCTTGGAAAATTTAAATCTTCATATTGACTGGCCAAATCAAGATGTCAAAGGCAGTCAGGAAGATAAATTTGTGGAATACACTTGAAGGCAGTGTCCTGAAGCAATAAGTTGTGGAATGAATGAAATAATTCTAGATTGAGTATTATGTAAAGGGACAAGGTTAATTCATTTAACCTAGTTTGAGAATGACGTTCCTGGCCTCATAATTGGTAAGTACTCTTTTGCCACATGAAGTTCAAGGTAATGACCAAAATGAGAGAATCTAGCTATCTTCAAGAGAGATTCTAACCATCACCCGTTGACATTCAAAGTTCATTGTTGAATCCCCCGGCCATCAACATCCTGGGGTTTACTAATGAACCCGAGGAAATTGATTGGACAAACTGAATAAATACTATGGTTACATTAACAGGTCAGAGTTTGGGAATTTTGTGTGTTGCTCCTAAATCTGTCCTCCACCTTCAAGGCACAAGTCAGGAGTATGGTGGAGTAATGTCCATTTGCATTAGTAGGTGCAGTTCCAACAACACCCAAGAACATTGGTACCATCCAGGACAAAGCAATCTGCTCGATTGGTATCCCATTTGCTAATTCAATATTCTTTTGTTACACTGTTGACTCATAGTGGCAGCGGTGGCACCTTCTACAAGATGCACTGTAGTGACTCACCAAAGTTCCTTTGACAGCAACTTGCAAACCTGCAAACTTCACCAGCTAGAAGGTCAAGGGTAGCAGCTGTAAGGGAACGTCACCACCTGTAGGTTACAGACCAAACCATACATTACCCTTACTTGGAACTATATCACCATTCTTTCACTGACATGTGGTCAATTTCTTGAAGCTCCCTATGGGGAGATTGTGGTGTAATAGTAATGTCATGGACAAGTAACCCAAAGAGCTCGTTATTCATGCTGTATATATATGGATCCTAATCTGATCAAAGTACCCTGTGGAATTTAATTCCAAAAAATCAAATCTGGAATTAGAAACTAGTCTCAGTAACAGTGGCTATGAAGTTACCAGCAATTCTGTAAAACCTCATCGAGTTTATCAATGTCATTTTGATGGAAGGAAATCTGCCATTCTTACCTGGTCTGGCACATATGTGATTCTAGACCCAGAACAATTTAGCTGACTCTTAACTACCCTCTGAAATGGCCTAGCAATAATTTCATGGAGCAGTTATGGATAGACAACAAACACAGCACTTACCAGTGTTGTCTACATTTCATGAAAGAATTGACATGTTGAAAAATAGAAGAATGGAAAAGAAGGAAAATCTTGGCTTGTACAATGGAGAAGTCGAATTTGAATGGGTATAGTTATGGAATAATGAAGGCCAGTAAAAATTAGGTGGAAGAAGCTGTATATCCCCAAACTGTAAAGAAAAGTACTGCAGATATGCCAACACTTCATGGAATGTACCAGTTCAAGAAGGCGATTCATCACCATCTTCTCTAAGACAATTAAGCAATGCCTAACCAGTAATGCCCACATCCTGTGAAAAATAAACTAAAAAAAACTCCAATTCCAAATAGATATATTCAAAAGAGTCAATTATGCATGGCTAAGTGTACAGCTGGCTAAGTTGCTCAGGCAATGCTGCTAACAGTAAATAGTGGGGATACTTAAACAACCAATTTAAAACAAAAATGCATTACTTTTAAAAATAGAACAAAAACCCAGCAGGCAAGTCCTATTAACTGGATTACTGGGGAAAATTATATTAAATGAAAAGGAAAAGCACCAATTCTGTACAGGGATCCCAGCTGATGTTATCACTGGTTAATTCAGATCTGTGACTGAAATCTGACTTGATAGATTTTTTCTAGCCTTAATGAGGTGGCTTAACACTGAGAGACAAACACGCAGAGCTGTAGATTGGAGCTTAACAATGGAACAGAAGTTTGTTATGCAAAAAAATGAAGAAAATATATATCGAAGAGGAAATAAATGAAATGTGGCGATAAACAGGGAAATGACCCTAATTAGCAAATCTGTTTTTTATGGTATAAATATTGGCAGACATTCTAAGGATAGCTATTTCACTCTTATTTGACATAATACCAAAATTTTACAGAAAACTAATCCAAAAGATGCCATCTCTAACAGTATAATGCTTTCTCATTATTGCACTGGAGACCCAACCCGACCTTTGTGCTCAAGTTCTGGAATGGGACATGAACCGGAATGTTTTGATTCGGAGATGTTTAACGATAAATGTGAATTTTCCAGTTTGAAAGTTGTAACTAATTGAGTGCTGCAAGAGTCAATGCTGGGGCCTAAGTAGCTTATTACTGATATTAACGAGCTAGGACAAAGAGACTGAGAATGAAACATTCATGTTTGTTCATGATACAAAACTAGGTGGCAATATAAGCCCTTGATGAGGGCAAAAGAGGCTGCAAAGATATAGAAAGATTAACTGAGTAGGCAACAAGGTGTCAGATGGACTAGATTATCGCAAATTGAAAAATGTTCCATTTTGGTAATAAATGAACTGCTCTAATATTCTTAAAAGGCATGGACGTTTTAAATGTTGATGTGCTGTGGATTTGAAAGTACTCATACAAGAAATGCAGAAAGTTAGAATTCAGGAAGAGCAAGACATTAAGAAGGCAATTGGCATGGTGACCTGGAAAACTGGAGTACAAGAATAAGGAAGTTTTGTGACAATTTGACAGACTCTGTGACCTGGATTACTGTTTTGGTCTTCGCATCTTGGAGACAGTACATGATTGTTCATTGGACTGGTACCTGGGATGAGAGAGTTGTCTCAAGAAAAGTTGAGTAAATTTGGCCTATATTCTATGATTTTAAAAGAGTGAGAGGTGATCTCATTGAAACTTGCAAGATTCTTGAGGAAATTGTTTCCCTCCATTTGCTTTGATGAAACACCCCTTAATTTTGAATGTCTCCATCAAATCATCCCTTAACCTTCACAGTTAAAAGAGTAAAAACCTTCTCTAATTTCTTCAATTAACCAAAATTTCAAGGCATCTCCAACTTTAATAAGCTGATCACTGGAGAATTTCATGAAGTTCGTATTGATGGTAGTCCTGAGCTATGCGGAGGAAGAGTGCTAGTTGGTTGCTTTTTGTAAACTTGAGCTCATGCAAAACTGTGTTGCCTATTTCTTAATTAATGCCAAGGTCCATTCACCTATTACCTCCTCTTCTCATTCTGACATTCATTGCTTCCTGGTCAAGCAACATATTGATATCTAATAAAAACCGAAAGAGCTGCGAATGCTGTAAATCTGAAAAAAAAAACAAAACTGGCTGGAAAAGCTCAGCATGTCTGGCAACATCTGTGTACTAAAAAAACAGAGTTCACTTTTTGGGTCTGGTGACCCTTCCTCACAAATTTGGAAGGGTCACTGGACCTGAAATGTTAACTCTGTTTTTTCCTTCACAGATGCTGTCAGACCTGCTGAGCTTTTCCAGGAACTTTGTTTTTGTTGTTGATATTGATATTTAAATTCTCATCTTTGTTTTCAAATCCCTACACAGCCTCAGCCTTCCTTAGCTTTGTAATTTCCTTCTACTCCACAATCCTCTGAGACATCTGTCGTCTTCTAATTTGGGCCTGCTGAATATCCCAAATTTTAATCACATTAGTGACCTTGCCTTCAGTTGCCTAGCCTCCAACCTCTGGAAATCTCTCCCTAAACGTCTTGGCTTCCTGACCACACTCTCCTCCTTTAAGCCACTCCTTAAAACATATCACTTTAACCAAAAATTTTGGTCTATTGTCAAATTTTGCTTTAGAAAACTCCATTGAAACACCTTGGGATATTTATTTTGTTAAGGGATATTATAAACAAGAGTAGTTCTTGCTCAGATAGTGCATTGTAGCATTGCAATTTTGGACAATCCAAAGCATATCAATTATGATTTGATCGAATTGGACAATGCTGTATCCAGAAAGAGAATGATTCAGCTTAGGGGTGAGCACCACACTTGTAACACATCATGTAGAAGGTGAGTAATTAGACAACTGCAGTTCAATGCACAGGAAATATTATCAAAAATCATTGGGCAACTTAATAGGTCACGATTCAGATGAATAATATAAAGGCTGTCACTCGAAATATCTTCCCTTGTTTTTATCTACATGTGCACAGCATGGGGCTATCTGGAAACTGTTTGTGTATTATAGGCTGGGACATCCGAAGCAATAAGGAATTTCATAATGATCTCGCAAGTCTGTAGTGAAAAATCTTCGCTGCCATTCTAAACTTATGTTTGATGCACATAATATGTTTCAGTTAACTTTAAGTGGCCACCAAAATTATTTGTAGATGATAAATAATTTTCACAAACCCACCCAAAATTAACTTTTAGCCAGCCTGTTAAATTGTGATTATTTCTTAACCTGTTCATTTGGTGTCTTACGCTTACTGCTATTACAAAGTGTCAGAAATAAATCTTATTGAAAATATGCTCGCTGCACATACACATGACACAAGACGTGTGGACTTACCTGGGACATGCCCGTTGTGGGTCAAATTGATATCTGAAGTAATTGCAAAAGTTAGGAACACTTTTTTCATTCAGTACTAACAATTTACAATTTTATGTTCTCAGAATAAGTTAAATCATAAACAGAAGAGCATCTACTATAACAACAAAAGCTAGATAATCTGTATAATTCTTATTGATTTGATCGTGGAATAAATTATACATAATGTCTCACATAAGTTACACTATACTCAAAAATATTCAACTTTTAATTAACCAACATAATATAATTGTGCCAGAATGTTAAGCAAGTGAATACTTTTGAACTTGAATTTTTCTCTGATATATATTATCTCAATACAGATAAACTAAAAGTCTTGAGATACCAGAAAGTAGTAAAATTAAAAAAAAATGTTCACGACCAGGACATGCACATTTTTTGTTCCCCCTTTGAAAAATAAAGTTTTGAGGTTACTGTTTAGATAAATGTTTATGCTTTTGGCAATTTAGGACAATGTCATAGTATGATCTGAAGTATAACATGGTACGTGCTTCATAATCATTTTATGCTTCTTTCCATATGATTGACTAGCTGAGGATGCTTTAGCTCAGTCAAACTTGTTACAAATATATTAGTACAAGTAATTTTATTAATGCCAGCTTATTTGGCACTGATCTGGGGAACAAAGTATTTTGTATAACTTCAATATTGTATATATACCGTGTTGCCGCTGTCCGTAAAATGCACAGATTGCATTGATATACTTGTTCTGCGTGAGGAACTGGTCTGAAAATTGTTGCTCTGTTTACTTTCGCTTTAAACAATCATGGCAAGGCTCAACAATAATTGCCAAACCTAGCTGGTCCTAGAAGTGTGGCCATGGGCATTTTTGAGTTCTTGTGGTGGCGAAGCTTCAATGATGGTGTTATTTTCAGAATTCCAGGATACTGACTCAATGACAAAGTCAGGGTTGGGTTTGGTTTGAAGATGAACCATAGTTGATGGTGTTCCTGCAACATTTTTCTCAGTGGTAGATGCCATGTGTAAGATGATGTTGTTGGAGTAACCTTGGAGTGTGTACCTGCTTCACCGTCCAAGTCTGGTTCAGTGGCACTACTGCTGGGTCCAACACTGGGTCTGCAGCAGGTGATGAATGACCTAACAAGAGATAAAACCTACTTGACCTGGTTCTCGCAATGTACCTGCCACAGAGGTATCTGTCCATAGCAGTTTTGGCATTACCACTATGCTAAATGATATAGATTTTGAACAGATATAACAATTCAAATCTGGGCATCCAGGAGTCAAGTGAGCTATCAGCAGCAGAAGAATTGTATTCAACCATCATCTGTAACTTCATGGCTTGACATATCCCTCAATCGATCATCGTTGTAAAGTCTGGGGTCATCCCTGCCTCAATAAAATGCAGGAGGGCATGCGAGGTACAGCATCAGGCATACATAAAAATGAGGTGTCAACCTATGAAACTACAACACGGGATTACTTGCATTTCAAACAGTGGGAGTGGAATATAGGAGAAACTAATGGATCACACCTAAGGTATCAGTACTGCCACATCAAATTATGAATAACATTGGGAGAGAAAGCGCCACAAATATTCATGCCCTCAATAATGAGGGAGTCCAGCACCTCAGAGCGAAAGTCAAGGCTGAAGCATTTGCAAACACCTTCAGCCAGAATTACCATATGAATGTTCTATCTTGGCCTTCTACTGAGGTCACCAGCATTACAAGTCAGTCTGCCACCAATTTAATTCACTCCACTTGATATTAAAAAATTGCTGAATGCTGTGTGTATTGCAAAGGCTGTGGGCCTTGTCAGCATCCTGACAACACTGAAGACTTGTGTTTCACTACCACTTACAATAAAATAGCATTTATTTGGCAATGTGGAAAACTACCCAGGCATGTTCTATCCATAGAAAGCAGGATAAATCCAAGCCAGCCAATCATCTCCCCAACAATCTCAATAATCAGCAAAATGATAGGCATTGTTCTTCACAGTGGCAATAAGTAACACTCAATAACCTGCTTACTGAAGCTGGTTTTGGGTTATGTCAGGACTCTAGGCCCCTGACTTTGTTACAGTTCTGGTCCTACCATGGATGGAAATTCTGAAGTTAATAGGTGAGGTGAAAATGATTGCCTTTGACATCAATTCAGCATTTAACTCAGTGTGGCATCAAGGATCCCTCACAAAACTGATGTTGATGGGAATCAGAGTTTCTATTGGTTGTTGTCATAACAAGCACAAAAGAAGATGGGTGCTGGAGATCAATTCCATATATTTTGCAGAAGATTCTCAGGGTACTGTCCTAGTCAATTATCTTCAAATGCTTCATCAAAGACTTCATTCCATCATAAAGTCAGAAGTTGGAATGTTTCCTAATTATTGCATAATGTTCGGCACTGTTTCTGAATCCACAGATCTTGAAGCAGGCCGTGTCAGCAAGACTTGGACAACATTCAGACTTGGGCTTATAATGGCAAGTAACATTAATGCCTCACAAATGGCAGATAATAAATATCTATAACAAGAGAATACCATTACTATCAACATCCTAAAGTTTACAAATTATCAATAAATGAACTAGACCATCCAAATATATACTGTGACTACAAAAGTGCGTCAAAGGCTGGGAATTCTGTGATTAGTTACGTAACCTCTGACTCCACAGTGCCTCTCCAGCACTAACAAGGTATAAGTTTATTGATTGATTGATTGATTGATTTATTGTTGCCACATGTACCAAGATACAGTGAAAAGTGTTGCTTTGTGTGCCAAGTGAGCAGATTGTACCATACAAAGTGTATCAGGATAGCAGCACACAGTGAAACACCTGCAGAGAAGATGCAGAAAGAGAGGTTAGAATTACTATTTGACAGGTCTGTTCAAAAGTCTGATAACTGTGGGGAAGAAGCTGTTATTTAATCTATTTGTACGCGTATTCAATCTTTTTATATCTTCTGCCTGACAGAAAAGGATATAACCAGGGTAGAAGGGTTTTTTGATTATTTTGGTTGCTTTCCCAATGCAGTGGGAAGTATAGCTTGAGTCAATGGATGGAAAGCTGGTTTGTGTAGAGGCTGGGCTGTGTTCATGACTCTCTGTAGTTTCTTACAGTCTTGGGATGAGCAGTTTCTCTATTATGCTGTGATGCATCCTGACAGGATCTGAGTGCATGTTTGCGAACTCTTCCTGGTCCAGTGACTTTCCATGGGTTTGCTCTCAAGAAGGCTGATCTAACGTCAGCAGTGGTGACCATGAATATTGTTACATCTGAGGCTGTTGGAATAGGTAACATCATTTCACTGACCATCTGTTCAAAGCGAGTATAATGCCTTGAGCTCGTTGGGAAGAGATGTACCGTGGTCTGAGATTCTGTTCAATTTCACTTTGTAGCCTGTTATGTTGTGTAAGCCTTGCCACAAATGATGTGGCTGGTCTGGATCTTAAGCTTCATTTGGTATTGTCTCTAACGATCTCTGATGCCGCTTGCCAAATCTGGTTTTTCTGTATAGCTCAAGGTTCAAAAATATTATTTTGGGCACTAGACGTTTGTTGTCTAGTCAATTGCTGTCCAATCCCTTTGAAGTTGCTGAGCCAAAAACATTTTCCACCGACAGTGGCAGACTGGCAATACACAGCAGATTCTATAAGATAATAAAATGTGAGGCTGGATGAACACAGCAGGCCAAGCAGCATCTCAGGAGCACAAAAGCTGACGTTTCGGGCCTAGACCCTTCATCAGAGAGGGGGATGGGGGGAGGGAACTGGAATAAATAGGGAGAGAGGGGGAGGCGGACCCCTCTCTCCCTATTTATTCCAGTTCCCTCCCCCCATCCCCCGCTCTGATGAAGGGTCTAGGCCCGAAACGTCAGCTTTTGTGCTCCTGAGATGCTGCTTGGCCTGCTGTGTTCATCCAGCCTCACATTTTATTATCTTGGAATCTCCAGCATCTGCAGTTCCCATTATCTCAGATTCTATAAGATGTCTAGATGTATGCTTAATTCTCATGGGCAGCACAGTGGAACAGTGCCAGGCACCTGGATTTGGTTCTATCCTTGGGTGACTGCCTGTGTGAGGCTTGTATGTTCTCAACATGTCTGCGTGGCTTTGCATTAGGTGCTCCAGTTTCTTCCCACAGTCCAAAGTTGTGCAGGTTAGGTGGATTAACCATGGCAAATTGCCTGTAGTGTCCAAGGATGTGCAGTTTAGATGGATTAGCCATGGAAAACGTAGGGTTATCAGGATAGTTTAAGGGGGCTGAGTTTGGGTGGGATGTTTTTCAGACTGTCAGTGTGGATTCAATGGGCAAATGACCTCTTTCTGAACTTTAGGGATGCTAAGATTCTATGACCCTAAACTAGCCAATGAACCATATCAGGCTATATTGGTTGTAAAGATTCCACCCTAATCCATAAATTGAGTGTTCTTGGCCTTGAGTAAAATCTTGGCCTTTTTTTTGCAATACATTTATGCTAATCTATTCCATAGACTAAAGCATAACTATTATTCCATCTCAATTTGTATCAACAGAATTATATTTGTGAAAGGTTCTGCTTCTGTTAAACTTGCACCCCCACTGTATACTGCCCTCCCATTCCCTCTCCACCTTGGAAAGGTAAGCCTACCCTGCCAAATCTGTTGAATAAAAGCCCCAAAAAAACCCTACAGATGTTGGAAATCTGAAACAAAGCCAGAAAATGTCGGAGAAACTCAGAGGTCTGGCAGCTTTTGGAGACAGATACCTGCCAAGTTTTTCCAGCATTCTCTGCCTTCATTTCAGCCAAACCTATAGCCAGCTTAAAATCTTAGCTGAGAGAAATTTCAGATCATTAACGAATTTAGTTAACTTTACAATTTATAGAGTCCTAGACTAAAAGGTTCTCCCTCCAGGGTTTTTCAAAACAGTATCACTATCTCAAGATAGAATGTATCTACAGATATATTATGGTGGAAACAATTTGATTTTTTTTGCTAGTATCGGCACTTAAACAATCTAGGATATTATTATCTCAATTATGGCTCACAATATAAGTAAGACACTACAATTCTTTTATAATTACTGATGAATATTTATTGTAAGAATCAATTCTAGTCTGTAAAATAGTGATGAAGACTGTGCCACAGAATATACGATACTTGAAGGCAATCACTTCACTTACAAAGGTATTGACCATCACAAGAAAGGTAAATATTCAGTGCTGTACCCTCTGAAGAGTAAGTGTTGACTATGTTGTCAGTAAACGAGTGCACGATGTTTAAATCCACCTTATAACTACTTTTACTGAAACAAGTATGTTTTCAAGAAAACTATACATGCAGTAAAATTTCCTGAGAATGACTTTGTCTCCTCCTTATGACATAAAGCTTATCCCTATTAATATAGAATAGTTTTCCATTGTTCATTGTATGGTCTTGAGTCACAGGCACTTGATGATTTTCTAACAGTAGGGCCTTCATACTCTAATCAGATTGTAGGGTTTCTCTGTCATTCAAGAGATATTACTGGTGGTGATTTAACCTGAGGATCACAACACCTCAGATAAGCAGTGTGGCTGAAAAGGGAATTCCTTCATGGCATTACCAGCCACTGTAGGAATTGAACTGACATTGATGGTGCCACTCTGCAACACAAATCAGTCATACAGCCAAGTGAACCAACTGATCCCCAATTTAAGACCTTCAAAGTCCTAAGAATCCTGTGCTTCTGTACAGTGTTTTCTGTCTACCATCTTGGCATTCATTCAAAAGTTGTTTTCTATTTTAATTATTTTCTTTCAATTTAATTATCACTGTAACAATTATAATGAGGTCAGCCTGATGGACTTCATAGAATATGAGTTTCCTGACTGGGGCTGTTAATGTGGTCCAATCAGAGAGCACTGGCTGACATGTAAAAACAGGAGTGTCAGACAGCCTGACACTAAGAGCTGGCTCTGAGGGTACTGGATCAGTGTCAAGTGCTTTTCATGAGTCAATAATGGGTGACTTGGTGAAGGGATACCACTCTCTGTGGAGGTATTTCAATCACCTTAATAAGAACATAAGGAATAAGTAGTTAATTTCTTTGTTTTACATACTGTCTCTATTCTGTGCTATTGCCAATGTTCATTGTATGTTCAATCTAATTGTTAAAAACTTTGTTCAAACAAGTTTTTAGTCTCTACTGAGGGAAGTGAGAGAGGGAATAGCTGGGGCCTTAACAGATATCTTTGCAGCATTCTTGAGCATGGTTGAGGCCCTGGAGAACTCGAGAATTGCTAGTGTTTCCCCTTGTTTAAGAAGGGTAGCAAGGATAATCCAGGAAATTATAGACCGGTGAGCCTGACATCAGTGGTGGGGAAGCTGCTGGAGAAGAAACTGAGGGATAGGATCTATTTACATTTGGAACAAAATAGGCTCATTAGTGATAGGTAGCATGGTTTTGTGCAGGAAAGGTCATGTGTTACCAACTTGATAGAATTCTTAGAGGAAGTGACAAAATTGACTGATGAGGGAAGGGCTGTGGATGTCATATACATGGACTTCAGTAAGGCATTTGATAAGGTTCCCCATGATAGGCTGATGGAGAAAGTGAAGCCGCATGGGGCCCAAGGTGGATGGATAGAGAACTGGCTGGGCAACAGGAGACAGAGAGCTGTAGTGGAAGGGAGTTTCTCAAAATGGAGAACTATGACCAGTGGTGTTCCAAAGGGATACATGTTGGGACCCCAGTTATTTGTGACATGCATAAATGATCTGGAGGAAGGTGTAGGTGGCCTGATTAGCAAGTTTGCAGATTACACGAAGATTGGTGGAGTAGCAGATAGTGTAGGGGACTGTCAGAGATTACAGCAGAATATAGATAGATTGGAGAGTTGGGCAGAGAAATGGCAGATGGAGTTCAATCCAGGCAAATGCGAGGTGATGCATTTTGGAAGATCAAATTCAAGAGTGAACGATATGGTAAGTGGAAAGGTCCTGGGGAAAATTGATGCACAGAGGGATATGGGTGTTCAGGTCCATTGTACCCTGAAGGTGACAACGCAGGTCAATAAGGTGGTAAAGAAGGCATATGACATGATTTCTTTCATCGGACAGGGTATTGAGTACAGGAGTTGGCACGTCATGTTATGGTTGTATAGGACTTTGGTTTGACCACATTTGGAGTACTGTGTACAGTTCTGGTCGCCATATTACCAAAAGGATATGGATGCTTTGGAGAGGGTGCAGAGGAGGTTCACCAGGATGTTGCCTGGTATGGAGGGTGCTAGCTGTGAAGAGAGGTTGAGTAGATTAGGATTACTTACATTAGAAAGATGGAGGTTGAGGGGGGACCTGAGTGAGGTCTACAAAATCATGAGAGGTATAGACAGGGTGGATAGCAAGAAGCTTTTTCCCAGAGTTGGGGACTCAATTACTAGGGGTCACAATTTCAAGGTGAGAGGGGAAAGGTTTAAGGGAGATACGCGTGGAAAGTTCTTTTCACAGAGGGTGGTGGGTGCTTGGACACGTTGCCAGATGAAGTCGTAGAGGTGGGCATGATAGCGTCATTTAAGATGTATCTAGACAGATACATGAATGGGCAAGGAGCAGAGGGATACAGATCCTTGGAAAATACGTGGCAGGTTTAGATAGAAGATCTGGATCGGTACAGGCTTGGAGGGCTTTTTTCTTTGTTCCTTGTACAGATAAGGATTTGAAACCTTATAACTAACTTGCGTGTATTGCAAAATTTAAGGTTTGAGACTTAATCATTTTTCTGTTAAGCACAAGCTTGGTAATAGTATGTAAGGCCAAATTTGTAATAGAGGACGTTTCATTTCCTTACTATAAGCAACACAGTTGTAGATCTATTGTTTTCAAAGAAAACGTTGGGGGTTTTGACATACATGCTGAGTAGTGGAAATTTTTCCCTTGGTGTCCATATGCTATGTTGGAATTTTCCTGTGTACCAGGTGCACCAGTATAAAATGCTGTTCACTACACACTTGACTCTCTCACAGATCCTCTCCAGTGCCTACTCAAACACTGGATTAACAGAATGAATGAAACCTTTTGGGAACTGCTAAAGAATGTCCAATTTGAATTGACAACATTCTGGTTTTATTGAGAGAATTTTGTGAGCACCTGAGACACATTATGTTTCCAGCTGTCATTCCTTAATTGTAGTTAAACTGCATGGCACTCGGTGCTCACCAAATATCAGATCACTCTCTGTACAAATAATCAAATCAATATCTATACCTTGAAAATTATAGTTAAAATTCATCCCACCAAAATGTTCCTATGTAAATTAGCTTTGACATCTCTGTAAAGGGATGTTTATTATGCTATGAACATCCTATGAATGGTAGTATTATTGCTAATTTACTGTAAGTTGTGGTATTTTACTGAAGTGGTAGTGTGTGCTTCTGTTTACTGTTGTCACATTGAAGTGTCTAATTACTAGTAAACATCAGTTTAACTGAAACTATGCCAGCAATTATTAGAGAATAATTAATCCTTTTACAAATTAAGGAGCTGTCCTAGCTGCCCTTAACCAACCCTTCTCCCACGTCCCCCCTTCCATCCATCCTCTAGTCTGAAACAGTGCATTCAGAATACGCCAGACATCTGTTTGGTGTTGTTATCACAGCTGATGTAATTGCTGGACAAGCCTAATTCCAGTCTGAAATATCGCTAGATAGATCGTACTTTGTTTTGTTTTCATTTGGCTTTTAAAAGGTAGTCTCTGACTGAGACTGAAGAATACAATGTCGTGGATTGTTCTTTAACAATAAAACTCAAATTTATTAAGCACAAGGAAGAAATGGAATAAAAATGGAATCAATCAATCTATTTATTTATAACACAATATCAAAGGTTTTTAGCCATATAGTAAAAATATAACCCCTTCAATTCCATAATATCCCTTTCCAAATTGATAAAAGACAACATTCCTTGCATTGCACCCAACAACAGCCTTTGTACGTGCTCACACCAGAATCCTTGAGTTTCACATATTGATAGATTTAGGTTAAGCATGGCTTTGATTCCTAGACTGAAACTTCTGATAGTTTAATCTTAAAGCTATCATATACGTGAGTCTCAATGAACATCCTTTTCAGGGTTTTATTCCAATCATTCTGGTCTGGAACGGTTACTAGCTCCTTAGTTTATTACAATCTCCCCTTCTTAGAAGCACTATTGTTTACATGCATGTCTATGCAAGGACTTCACAAGACTTCCCAAAACAAAGTAAAACTGAAAGAAATGATTAGTTTTCTCTCTACTATGGCCGTTTCCCTTTAGTTTAAAATAAACCTCCCAGTATAGAAATTTTCAACAACAACCTTGAGGTACAGTTATCCATCCATCCAAGTTGAAAATTTTAAACCAAACAACCAATTAAGCAGTCAAAAATCTCTCACAACTATTTTAATAGAAATCACCATGGCTACAGAAATACTTAAAGTTAGTTATTCACTTCAGACTCAGAAACTCCATAATTTACTAAGTCAAAATTCAAAACCCAAATTTAAAATAAATGGAAGTTCAAATACATAATGAATCATGCAAGTTATGTGGTCCAGTTGTACATGAATTTATTGTCCCAGAATTTGCATGGCTGGTTCTAAAGGAACAGAAGATTGAAGAAAGAAAGGACAGCTGCAGATGACTTCCTGGATGGACACAAGGTCATCTATTAGGTGAATATACTTCAGTGCTGTTAGAACTGTTCTCACTCAGGCAGGAGGAATGTGTTCCATCACAATGTGTTAATATTTGTTTCAGTATTAATTTACTGTCATGCTTGGCTGAAATGTTTTTAAATAATTTAAGGATCTTTCCCCAATTATCCTTGGTTTTCTACAGTAAAATATGAACTGTCACAGTGGCTTATTAATTTGATCCCACATTTTTTGCAAAGTTTGTCTTGTAATGAAGCAACATTAGTTAGGCTATCTATCTATCTTTCTAGAAGTTTATAAATTTTAATGATTACAGCTGAAGGTATAAATTATTACTAAATAGGGAAGAATTACAGAAAATGAATAAGCACTGAAAACAGGACAAAGTGAAGGATCTTGGCAGTTTAAATGCTGTCAATAAATAAACTCACTTGCCACATCTCCAATTAAAAGAAGGTAAATGCATTTCTGCACAGTGTAAAATAATACAAAAGTAACTATTTCTGAAACAAACCAGTTATATCAGAGTAGCATATTTGTACTTTTTAGGTGATAGGTACCATTGCAGCATGGTGTGTGTGTGTGTGTGTGTGTGTGTGTGTGTGTGTGTGTGTGTGTGTGTGTGTGTGAAAGAGAGTGACTAGGAATAATAGTCATTTCTAATACCACAGTAAGCTTCAGGATGTGCATTGTCATTCGAGCCCTAGAACACGGTTAATAGAGTTAAGATTGCTAGGAAAATTTTAAAAAATCTCCATAAATAGCTTTTGGTGTCAAGAGCAGAGCAGGGTGTTTTTCCATGAGTTCCTCCCTTGCTTCTGCCGGAGCCCTCCAAATACATGATTCCCACAAAGACAAACCTCCCAACAAACATACCCAACAAAGTCTGCATGGTGATTTCCCATATGTCATAGGTCCTACCCACTGCTTGTTAAAAGTACCCTATTATCCTCCAGGAGGAAGGGGATTCTTGAGTCTTTAGCCAAGACATTTTTGGGCAATTGGGAAAGTGAAGGGCTGTCCAACCTATATATACACCTTTGCTTTATATCCAATAATGGTGTCTGTTAATGACAATCTATCAATTGTGGATTTAAAATTAACAATCAACTGACCATCAATTATTATTTGCAAAAGACTTCTGACTTCTTTTGTAGGCAGAAGTATTTTCAAACATTGCTCGTGAAATGCTTGGCTTTAATTTTCAGAATGTGGTGCCTCGTCTATAAAACTTCAACTACCTCATCTTTCAACATTTCAGATATCAAAATACAGCCTGAGTTTGTGCAATTTTTCCTCGCTATTTAACCATTGGAGTCTAAATCTCATTCTGGTTAATCTATGCTGCACTCCCTGTAAGGTCAGTATCTCCTTTCTAAGCTATGGTGCACAAGTCTTTTTACAGCATGCTGCCAGTGGTCCAACCAAGGCTTTGAACCTTATATTCTCTTATATTATTGTCCTGTTGATAAACAAGCCAGCGTTTCATTGCTCACTTTGATTGTACTGTATTATACACATGGATATGGATGTAGATTACCTTCTGGAAAGTAACCTGTTCCATCCTATGAAATCCATTTGACACTGTCTTTGTATAATTGGTTTGTAATTGTAATTTGTAGGAAGGCAGATGCAATGTTAGTGTTCGTTTCAAGATACCTAGACTACAAGAACAGAGATGCACTGCAGAGGCTGTATAAGGCTCTGGTCAGATTGCATTTGGAATATTGTGAGCAGTTTGGGTTCCCTATCTAAGGAATGATATGCTGCCCTTGGAAGGAACCCTGAAGACGTTCACAAGAATGTCTCGAAGATGAAGAATTTGTCTTATGAGGTGTGGTCTTATGTGTGGACATGGAGAAGATGTTTCTACTAGTAGGAGAGACTAGGACCCAAGAGATTAGGACCTGAGGGCACAGCCTCAGAGTGAAATGAGAAACTTTAGAATTATTCAGGTAGATTTTTTTTCAGCCAGAGTGTGAGTCTGTGGAACTCATTGCCATAAAGGACAGTGGAAGTCAAGACATTATGTGTATTTAAGACAGAGATCGATAAGTTCTTGATTAGGAGAAGGCAGGAGGCATTGCAGCCATGAAGGAATGCTGTTATATCTTATGGCCCTGTGGTCTAAATTTATGTTTCCATTTATGCTGCTTATAATTCTACCTTTCTTTGTGCCTTTGGCAAGCTTGGGGAATGGGTGTCTTTCTATCTGACTAAATAAGTCATCAATAAGTAGATTGTACACTTGAGGCTCTAACACAAAGCACCTCAAATAGCATCCATTCTACCTCTACCCAGTGCCACTCAACCCATCTTCTAACCAAGTCAATTGTTTTGTTCGTGGTCCAATCCAGTGGAATTTATCATTTGATAAATCTTTAGCTAGGAATGGTTTCAGACCATTAAAGGAACTTTGCCAACATTGCTAACTATAGACTTGATTGTAAATGAAATAATCACCTTCTTTGAAGTTAATGAATATTGGTACATGGAATTCTGAGTTAAAAATGATAGAAAATCCTTATTGTGGGTTCCTTTAGGAATTAAATTTTAAAGTGTAACCTTTTAGTACATGCTTAAGAATGTTTATTATAAGAATCAAATCTGAACATCATTGTAGTCATGATTATAACAATGTAATGTATAGGGTAAAAGTAGCCAATTCACTGAAAGAGTAACTAATTTAGTGGAAGTCTATATTCAATAATGCCTCTACTTAACAAGGAGTGTTGACTATATATTCACATAAAGATGGTTGTAACATGACAATCCTATATTAAATCAAATACGATCTTCAAATCTACCCAGAGAAAGTAAATTTATTGCCTAATAGAATTTCTTAGGTCATTAAAGTGCCTCTGTCACAATTTGCCTTTAAGAAGAAGCCCTGTTAGACCTTAACCAAATGTGCAGTCATAATTTATTTTTAAGTTTGGAAGTTTTAAATTTTGATTTAGCGACTTAAAGGTCTTTCTGCACACCTGAAGTGTATAATAATTAATTTGTATGTCTTCTGAAAGCCTTGCAATTTCTTCCAAAACAACCAATTGAGAAATATCCTTCAGAATGAATGGGCTTGTAAGTATATTAGCAGATTTTAAAACAGAGTGAGGTACACATTGTGCATCAAGGTTTCTGTGAGAAACATCTGGATGCATTTTTAAAGCTTAGGGAAAGCAACCGCACTGTGAAAATAAAAGATCTGACTTATCTATTAATAACATCAGCTGGGATTGTAACAATATATCGCATTTTAACTTCTTTGTGGCTTTAAGAATTTTTTCCTTTTCCCTGTAGCCTTTGCAGGAGCCTTGTTGAAATGCAAATGGATGTTTACCTTTTCCTGAATGTTCTCACTATTTCTCGAGCTTTGCACTGAATTCATGAGGCTCAACGACCTTTACCATCTGCAGTTCATATAAGTGTTTGGCTGTCTGCCACCAGTCATACTGTTAAGGTTTCTGCCACATTTACTCTACAATGGGCTTATTAACTTCTTGGCAATGACTCAAATGCTAGAAGTCTGTATTTTGACTTTGTTACCTGAACAAAAATGACATATTAAAATTATTAGAATTCAATTTCTTCATGAAATGGGTTAATGTTTTAACAGTATTCTTCGACTTGAGCTAAATGTTTCTTTTGAAAAGTTTTATTAAATGAGTTCCGGAGGTTCATTTAATAGCATTTTCCTGTCCCTTCTTCACAAAATTCAATCAGTTTCTTCCATCTAACAAATCAATGTTGTCAAAGGTTTGCAAATGTCATCGTCCTTTCTGCATTTGGCAGCACACAAGCTCATTAAACTTGCCGTTATCGGCTGGTTAACCTGACTTTGGTTGTTGGTAAGATTTTATAATCCATCATTAAAGATGAGATTGTGGAGTACTTGGAAGTGCATAGAAACATAGGACTGAATCAGCATGGCTTCATCATGGGGAGCTTATGCCTGACAAATCAGTTAGAATGATTTGAGGAGGTAACAAGCAAGTCAGACAAAGAAGAGTCAGTGGATGTGATATGTTTGGATTTCCAGAAGACCTTTGACAAGGTGCCACATAGGATACTGCTAAATAAGATGAGAGGCCATGGTGTTAGAGTAAACTACTGGCATTGATAGAGGATTAGCTGACTGGCAGAAGACAGAAAGTAATGATAAAACTCTGATGAAGGGTCTAGGCCCAAAATGTCATCTTTTGTGCTTCTGAGATGCTGCTCGGCCTGCTGTGTTCATCCAGCTTCACACTTTGTTATCTTAAGTGGTGATAAAGGGATCTTTTTCAAGATGGCAGCTGGTGATAAGTGAAGTTCTGCAGGGTTCACTGTCAGGGCCACAACATTATACATTAATGATTTGGACAAAGGAACTGGGGGCATTGCTGGTAAGTTTGGGAATGCCACAAAGATAGATGGATGGACTGGTAGTGTTGAGGAAGTAAAGAGTCCGCAAAAGGACTTGGAAAGGTTAGGAGAGTGGGCAAAGAAGTGCCAGATGGAATATAATTTGGGAAAGTGTGAAGTTATGCACTTTGGTTCAGAAGAACAGAGCCATATACTATTTTCAAAACCAGGAAAGGCTTCAGAAATCTGAAGCATAAGGGGACTTGGGCGTTCTAGTTCAGGACTCTCTTGAAGTTAACATGCAGGTTCAGTTGGCAGTTAAGAAGGCAAATGTAATGTCAGCATTCATTTTAAGAGGACTAGAATACAAGAGCAGGGATGTATTGCTAAGGCTGTCTAAACCTCAGATCAGATTGCATTTGGAATATTGTGAGCAGTTTTCCTGTGTCTAAAGAAGGATGTGCGATCTTGGAGGGGTTTCAGTGGAGGTTTACGAGACTGATCCTGGTGATAAAAGACTTGTCATATGAAGAGTGGTTGCGGAATCTGGGTCTGTACTTGATGGAGTTTAGAAGGCTGAGGAGAGATCTGATTAAAACTTTTAGAATACTGAGATGCCTGGATAGACTGGATGTACAGAAGATTTTTCCACCAGTAGGAGAGGCTAGGACCTGAGGACACAGCCTCAGAGTGAAGGGACAGTCCTTTTGAACTGAGGTGAGGAGGAAATCCTTTAGCCTGAGGGTGGCGAATATGTTGAACTTTTTGCCACTGAAGGCTGCAGAGGCCAAGTTATTGAGTGTATTTAAGACAGAGATACGTCATATCTGTTCAGACAATGCAACCTTCCAAAACAGTGCTGCTGACATGGCTTCCTTCTTCCATAACTGTGGTTTACTCCCCACTGTGATTGACAGGGCCCTCAATCACATCCGATCTATCACCAGTGCTTCCAACATTGCCCCTTCCCATCACAACAACAGCATGATCATGTCCCCCTTGTTCTCATTTTTTACCCCGCCAGCCTTCACATTCAAAGGATCATTCTCCGCCATTTCAGACAACTCCAGCAGAACACCACCGCCAAACACATCTTTCCTTCACTCCCCTGTCTTCATTTCACAGGATCGTTCTCTCCGGGACACTGTAGTCCATTTCTCGACTACTAACACCACTCCCTTCCTGCGGAACCTTCCCATGTAACCGTAGGAGGTGCAACACCTGCCCCTTCACCCCCTTCTCGCTCACCATCCAAGGGCCTAAACACTCTTTCCCAGTGAAGCAGCATTTCACGTGTACCTCATCCAGTCTTGTGTATTGTATTTGCTGCACCCAATGTGACCTATTCTATATTGGAGAAACCAATTGTAGACTGGATGACCACTTGGCGGAATACCTCTGGTCTATGCGCAAGCAGGATCCTGACCTTTCTGTAGTTGAACATTTTAACACAGCATCCTGCTCAGATGCCTACATGTCTGTCCTCAGCATGCGGCACCGCTCCAGTGAATCGCAGCACAAACTGGAAGAGCAACATCTCATCTTCAGACTAGGCAGTTTACAATCTTCGGGGCTCAATATTGTGTTCAACACCTTCAAATTGTGAGCCCACTCCTTTCCTTTCTTTTAGCTTTGCTTATTACATTCTCTGTCATCCTCTTTCCCCTCCACTCACCCGAGTGGGACTGTCTGTTCTTTCCAGTCTGTCAGTTAGACACCGTTCTCACATTCTGATCACTTAAGAGACACCGTCAATATCCTTTTTCCACCAGTAGCCCAGCCCTTCCCCATTCCTACTGCCCACTCCACACTTAATTTCAGCTCAAAGAAGTGTTATCTGGACTTGAAACATTAGCTTAATTTATCCCCATGGATGCTACCTGACTTGCTGTGATCTCTAGCACATTTTGTTTTCAGTTCAGATTCCAGAATCTGCAATAATTTGTTTCTGTATACATAGGCTCTTCATTGGACAAAGGCATCAATGATTATGGAGGGAGAGCAGGACAATGGGTTTGAGAAATATATCAGCTGTGATTGAATCTCAGAGCAGGCTTGAAGATCCATAAGGCTTAATTCTGCTACAATGTCTTATGGTCATGCAGTTGTGAATGATTATGTGGCAAATCTATACATGTAACACAGAAAATGCCAAGAGTAGAATTTAAATCCATCCTCTCACCAATTTCCACAGTCCCCAAAAATTGACTTAAAAAGAAAATCTGTCATCACTTACATGACCTGAGTTTGTTGCTCATCTCTAATTACCCTAAGTGACTTGCTAAGTCATTTCAGAGGACAGTTAAGAGTCAATTACATTCTGATGGTCCAGAGACACGTGGAGGTTAGAACCAGGAAAGAATAAAGATTTTGTTCCTGAAAATGACATTGCACAACTAGATGGGTTTTCATAAAAATCAATGCAGTTTCAAGGTCACCATGAACCTTCAATTACAAATTTTATTCATCTAATTCAAATTCTACCGAGATGAGATTTAAATCCTGGTCTCCAAAAGATTAGCCTGTGCCTCTAGATTACAAATTCAGTAATGTAGCCCTTGTAGCACATTTCTCAAATGTGGGGTAGATTAATTTAAACAAAATCCTAGGAATTCTGCAGCAAGTAACTCAGCTCTTGTCTCCCCTAAGCTGGTGTACCATCTATAACACACAAGTCATGAGTGTGATGGAGCTCTCCACACTTGCCTGGATGACTGCAGTTCCAAAAGCATTCAAGGAGTTTGATACAATTCAGGACAAAGCAACCCACTTGATTGGTGCTAAATCCCTATGCATTCACTCCCTTTACCACAAATGCACAGTAGCAACAGTGTGTACCACCTACAAAATGCATCTCACTGAAAGAGTTAAGTAGAGTATAAGATTTAAATAGAGATTTCCATGTTCGCTGTAAAATTAAATGAGCAGAATTCTCCAGACATCATAAAAGGTGAGAACAACAAGAACCTTTTGGTGAGATATTGGGAATAATAAAGGATTAGCTGTGTAGGAGACAAAAGTGCGTGATAGGGTAAACAGATAAGGATTTAAGCAACAGTACCGTGGACACCCAGACTAGAATAAGGTTGATCAGCCCTGTATGGACGAATAAAGGTACATACCTAGGACTGGAATCAACTGTTTACTGACAAGTTTGGAATTTGCAGATATGTTTAAGCACGTGTAAATTGAGGGATTTCCTGTATTCAACACAGTTTTGATTCTAGATAGTGTAGAGTGCACTTGAATAAAGAATCTAATGCCTATTTTGAAAGGTACAATACTCGATCAGTTGAAGTATACATAACATTCTAAATCTGTGAAACAAAGATCCAAAGAACTGCAGATGCTGGAAATCAGAAACAAAATCAGAAATTGCTGATAAAACTCAGCAAGTCTGGCAGCGGCTGTGGAGGGGAAGCAGCGTTAACATTTCCGGTCGGGTGGCTGTTCTTCAGAAGGGACCATTTTGAAGAAGCGCCCCTGGGCCCAAAATGTCAATGCTGCTTTCTCTCCACAGATGCTGCCAGGCCTGCTGAGTTATTCCAGCACTTTCTGATTTTGATCCCAAATCCATGACCACTTCCACCAAGAAGGGCAGCAATACACTTGCAAGTTCTGCTCCAAGAACTGACTTGGAAATATATTACAGTTCCTTCATTGTCACTGGTTCAAAATCCTGGAACTACCTCCCTAACAGTTTTGTGGATGCTCCTCCTATAAATATATCACAACAGTTCCAGAAGGCAGGTTACTATCACCTTCTCAAGGTTAACTAGGGTGGCCAATAAATGCTGACTCAGACTGATATTCCATGAACGGATAAGCAAAGAAATTTTGTGTTAATGGGCTTATTACAGTGAAATCTTAAAAATGTTGCGCACGTATGTCAGCTGCAAGGATTTTATCAACACCTTAGTACAACATAGAAAAGTACAGCACAGTACAGGCCCTTCGGCCCACGATGTTGTGCCGTGGAATAATCCTAATACAAAAATAAAATAACCTAACCTACATTCCCCACAATTCACTGCTGTCCATGTGCATGTCCAGCAGTCGCTTAAATGTCACTAATGACTCCGCTTCCACGACTACCACTGGTAAACTATTCCATGCGCTCACAACTCTCTGGGTGAAGAACCTCCCTCTGACATCTCTTCTATACCTTCCTCCTAACACCTTAAAACTATGACCACTTGTGACAGTCAACCTTGCCGTGGGGAAAAGTCTCTGGCTATCACCTCTCATTACCTTGTACACCTCGATCAGGTCACCTCTCTTCTTCCTTCTCTCCAGAGAGAAAAGTCCGAGCTCAGTCAACCTCTCCTCGTAAGACAAGCCCTCCAGTCCAGGCAGCATCCTGGTAAACCTCCTTTGCACCCTCTCCAAAGCCTCCACATCCTTCCTATAATAGGGCGACCAGAACTGGACACAATATTCCAAATGTGGTCTCACCATTGTTTTGTAGAGCTGCAGCATAACCTCGCAGCTCTTAAACTCGATCCCCCTGTTAATGAAAGCCAAAACACCATATGCTTTCTTAACAACCTTATCCACCTGGGTGGCAACTTTGAGGGAGCTATGCACTTAGACACCAAGATCCCGCTGTTCCTCCACACTGCCGAGAATCCTGCCTTTCATCCTATATTCAGCATTTAAGTTTGACCTTCCAAAATGCATCACTTCGCATTTATCCAGGTTGAACTCCATCTGCCATTTCTCAGCCCAGCTCTGCATTCTGTCAATGTCTCGCTGAAGCCTGCAATAGCCCTCGATACTATCAACGGCACCCCCAATCTTTGTGTCATCAGCAAACATACTAACCCACCCCTCAACGTCCTCATCCAAGTCATTTATAAAAACTACAAAGAGCAGAGGCCAAGAACAGCGCCCTGATGTGACACCACTCCGCACTGACCTCCAGGCAGAATACTTACCATCTACAACCACTTTCTGCCTCCTGTCAGCCAACCAATTCTGAATCCCGACAGCCCAATCACCCTGTATCCCGTACCTCCTGACTTCATGAATGAGCCTGCTGTGGGGAACCTTATCAAATGCCTTGCTGAAGTCCATGTACACCACATCCACTGCTCGACCCTCGTCAACCTGTCTCGTGACTTCCTCAAAGAACTCAATAAGATTTGTAAGGCATGACCTGCCCCTCATAAAGCCATGCTGACTCCCTTTAATCACGCTATGCTTTTCCAAATAGTCATAAATCCTATCCCTCAGAATGCTTTCCAAAACTTTGCTGACCACAGACGTAAGACTGACTGGTCTGTAATTTCCAGGGATTTCCCTATTCCCTTTATTTGAAAAGAGGAACAATATTTGCCTCCCTCCAATCTTCCAGCATGACTCCCGTGGAGAGCGAGGAAGCAAAGATCTTCGCCAGCGGCTTAGCAACCTCCTTTCTCACTTCCCGGAGCAACCTAGGATAAATCTGGTCTGGCCCTGTTGACTTATCAATCTTATTGTTTGCCAAAATTTTCAGCACATCAACTTCCTCAATCTTGATCTGTTCAAGCCTGTTTTCCTGGTCCTCAAAGTTCTCATTCACAACAACGCCCCTTTCCTTAGTGAAAACCGAAGCAAAAAACTCATTTAGGGCTTCCCCTATCTGCTTAGACTCTACGCACAAGTTCCCTATGCTATCCCTCATTGGCCCTACCTTCTCCCTGATCATTCTCTAATTCCTCACATATGAGTAAAATGCCTTCAGGTTCTCCCTAATCCTTCCTGCGAAGCCTTTTTCGTGCCCCCTCCTGGCCCTCCTCAGTCCACTATTGAGCTCCTTCCGAGCAAGTCTGTAATCCTCTAAAGCTGTGCTAGACCCTTGCTTCCTCCACCTTATGTACGCTGCCTTTTTCTTTTTGACAAGAAGCACCTCTGTACCCGTCATCCAAGGCTCCTTAATCTTACCACTTCTTACCTGTCTCAGAGGAACAAATTTATACATCACTCACAACAACTGCTCCTTAAACAGCCTCCACATGTCTGCTGTGCCCTTTCTGTGGAACAATTGTTCCCAATCTGTACTTCCCAACTCCTGACTGATAGCGTCATAGTTTCCTTTACCCCAGTTAAATGTCTTCCTCTGGTAACTGCTCCTTTTCGTTTCCGTTAACATGAATAGAGTTGACACCAGCCAACATTTAGATTTGAAGATAACAACGTGTGAAGCTGGATGAACACAACAGGCCAAGCAGCATCTCAGGAGCACAAAAGCTGACGTTTCGGGCCTAGACCCTTCATCAGAGCCTGCTGTGTTCATCCAGCTTCACAATTTGTTATCTTAGATTCTCCAGCATCTGCAGTTCCCATTATCTCTGATCACAACATTTAGATTTGTATAGGTTAAGGACCAAACCATTAATTCTACTAGAATGCAGAATGGAGAAGCTGATGGGGCTATAACTAGGTCAAAGTGAAGTTCCCTAGGGCAAGAAATCTTGACTAAATCTCCCCTCCCCCCACTGCATCCCAAAACCAGCCCAGCCTGTCTCTGCCTCCCTAACCTGTTCTTCCTCTCACCCATCCCTTCCTGCCACCCCAAGCCGCACCTCCATTTCCTACCTACTAACCTCATCCCACCTCCTTGACCTGTCCGTCTTCCCTGGACTGACCTATCCCCTCCCTACCTCCCCACCTATACTTTCCTCTCCACCTATCTTCTTTTCTCTCCATCTTCGGTCCGCCTCTCCCTCTCTCCCTATTTATTCCAGTTCCCTCTCCCCATCCCCCTCTCTGATGAAGGGTCTAGGCCCGAAACGTCAGCTTGTGTGCTCCTGAGATATTGCTTGGCCTGCTGTGTTCATCCAGCCCCACACTTTGTTATCTTGGATTCTCCAGCATCTGCAGTTCCCATTATCTCTATCTACAGTAAAAGCTGGTTACATTCCTGTAAGTTATGCTGTGTTTTTTTACGTATATAAAAATGGGTGTCTGTTGCAGAATTATCAGCAAGGCTGTTTACTACTGCAATTGTCATTCACCTGTCCATTGCCTGAGGTATTTTCAACTGCTTCTTGCTCCTTGCAGGTTGCTATACATTGTGTGATTATGTAGCTCAATTTGAGAATGACATCCACCTATTTAAAAGTTAGGACAACGTTAATAGACATACAGAATGACTGTGAAATTACCAAATTATCAAACAGCTAATAATTGCTTGAGGAATGGAGTTTAAAACAGGGAGATTATCCTTTATTTGTATAGTGTGCTGGTGAGGCCATACTTGAAGGACTATGTGCAATTCTGGTCTCCTTACTTGAGAAAGAATGCACTCGCACTGGAGTGGGTGTAGAGGAGATTCACAAGGTTGATTCCAGAACTGAGCCGGTTGGCTTATGAGGAGAGATTAAGTAGACTGATACAACACTCATTGGAATTTAGAAAACTGAGAGGAATCTTACAGAAACATATAAAATAATGAAGGTTATAGATAAGATAGAACTGGGGGGAGGGGTTGTTTTCACTGACAGGTGAAACCACAACTGGGCATATTAGGCTCAAAATAAGGGGAACGGATTTAGGAAGGAGTTGAGGAGGAATTTCTGCACCCAAAGAGTTGGAAATCTGTAGAATTCCTTGCCCAGTGAAGCAGCTAAGGCTTCCTCATTGAATGTTTTCAAGGCAAAGACAAATAGTTTTTTGAACAGCAAAGGTGTCCGTAAAAGATCAGCCATGATCTTATTGAATAGCAGAGTGGACTCAAAGGGCCAAATGGCCTAGTTCTGCTCCTACTTTTTATGTTCAGAGTTTCTTAATAAAGATGAGATGTATATTTTAATAAAAAGCGTTATAAGGCCACATACACCTCTAAAAATTAGTGCCTCAATGAGGCTAAGGGGCACAAGTATCTAAGGGTGTCTACTGTTCCCCTCACCAAACTCCTTATGCGATGGATGCACACGTCTCATTGCTGTCTTCACCAAATACATCCATTGGGAATATCTTGCCTTTGGGGTATTTGCAGGTTCTTTTTTTTCACATGTTCCAGCAGGATAGAGTGCAAAGCACACATCAGAATAACAAGACTGGAGGTGAGCGACTGCAAATAGTTAGGCTGACAGAGGAGAAAACAAGTGTCACATTTTCAGTTAGAAGTAAAGGCCGGGAGCTCACAGATAACTGTTGAAAGATTAATAAATATCTGACACATTTGCTGACTTAATTTCAATACTGTCCACTTTGAGAGACCTGTGTGTGGTCATTGCCAACATTGTGATTTTGGCACAAATAAATTATATTCCTTTCTTTTGTCTTCCAGGCTCTTCATACATACTAATATAGTAAGACCTCCATAATAATGATTGTTCAGGGACTTCATTCCTTCTGAGGGTTGATAATGATCATATGAGGAAAGATGGAATGGCCTCCCACCATCCTCATTCCCCATTTGATTCTTCTGGGTTCTTTTGAATTTTGGAAGGATGCATTTGCCAATTCAGTAAGTACTTATATGTTTATGTGTGGATTATAGAACACCAGTCTGACCGGTGTCCTTGCTTTTAAAAAGTAAGGGGTTCATTTTATTAGGCTAAGCTCACTGAGGAAAAAATATTTAACATATGTCCTGACTTCCATGTCTTCCATGCAAACACACATGCTGATCAAACAAACCAAAATACAAATTACAGAGCAGAGCAGGTTTAAGTTGGCCAAGCTAAGTTTCAGTAAGAAGAAAAAGATGAATAAGAATGCACTGATTATATTGGATATTTGGTTAGGCTTTGATTGTCCAAATTTTTGGTCCATAAATAATAGTTCAAGATTCGCCTACCTTAGGAAATCATAGAATCCACCTAACCCTGCATTCTCCACAGCTAAGCCACTGAGCCTGCACATTCCTGGACACTATGGACAAATAAGCATGGCCAATCCACCTAAGCTGCACACTTTTGGACTGCGGGAGGAAACCAGAGCACCCAGATGGAATCCACACAGACACGGGGAGAATGTGCAAACACCACATAGGCAGTCACCTGAGGCTAGAATCAAACCCAGGTCTCGGGTGCTGTGAGGCAGCACTGCTAACCACTGAGGCACCATGCTGCCCCTTCTGCTCTAGAAACTGAAATCTTTCTTTCAAGATTTTCTGCCTTCCTGTGGATATAATCACGCTTAGTAAACAAGGTGGAGTCTTAGATGATGGTAGAGAGATAGAATGTAGCAGGTTCCTCTCACAACCAATGGCAATCTTCTACCAAAACATGAATTTGATTAGCACAAATGTGAAACATGCCAAGTCATAGGATTTTACTTCAACTGCCTTTAAAAGTTCAAGCCACTGATGTACATTCCAAAAGGTAATTCACTCTGCATGCCATCTTCAGAAAGTTCAGGAGATGAATTTTCTTAGCCCCTGAAAGATGTGGACAATAACGAATCAGTTGAGAAAATATGCTGAAACTGAAAACATCAGATTCATAACATCAAGAAAATAAGCCTGATTTTACACCCATGGTTTGAATAGCGAGAAGCCTATTCGCATGCATTTATATGTCACCTAAACTCAGGCCATTGATATGCAACTTGCTATTTTCCAGTGCATCGGAGGGAAGCCAGCTGGTGACAATTTCTGTTTTTCAAGTGAGAGTGAGTGTCTGTGGCATGCTGGGATTGAGAGGGGTCAGTAATTGTGAAGGGAACCATCTCAATAAATAAGGATGAGAAATGATAGTGCATTGGAGGACATGGGTTACTGTGGGAGAGGGATTATCAATGGTCACCACCTTCTTAGTGTTAACAAAGGGACAATGCAGCACGATGGCAACTGTATGGCCGGGCTCAGGGGTTATTGTTGGGAGACGAAGACACAAAAGAAGGACTTGTGTGGGAAAATGTGAAAGCTCAGATCTTTTGGGATGCTGATGGGGTCCAAAAGAATGCCAAGAAGAAAGGTATGTGAAGGTTAGAGTGGCCCCTTAGATTAGTAGGGTGAGCTTGCAACTCAGTCTACCAAGTGTGACATCTGTTGCTTACTATCCTTATCAGAATCTCAAATGCACAATGAAAATGGAAAATAGCTACACCCGCACACAGTCTATACGGAGGAGTATGTTAAACCATCATTTGTGTCTTGAAACTGCTCGACCATGTCCTGAAGCCACCTCCCCCTCTCTCCCTATTTATTCCAGTTCCCTCTCCCCATCCCCCTCTCTGATGAAGGGTCTAGGCCCGAAATGTCAGCTTTTGTGCTCCTGAGATGCTGTTTGGCCTGCTGTGTTCATCCAGCCTCACATTTTATTATTTGTGTCTGATGCACTGCCAACTATACTGTCTGTATGAGATGGCAAGGCATGTTGCAACCACAAACTGAAAGTATCTTGGGACACCCATCACAGAATTATTCCTGCTGGGACAGGCCTTCTGAGGCAAAGGGATAGATGGAGATTCTATCACAGTGACCATATGGTGACAGCCAAATTTTTATGCAATTGACTCCTTCCAAGGAGCTGGGGACATCTATGGAATCTCTCAAGCCTCAATCTACAAATATATCAAGGGTGTTACTGATACAATTTGCGCCAGATCACACTATTTCATCTAATTTTCCTGTGATGAGGTCTGTTCTACGGCCTATATGGTAGGAATTGCCTGCATAGCTGGCTTCCCCCAGGTACAGGGCTCCATTGACTGTACACATGTTGTGTTGAAACCATTGTATCGTGGCGCAGCTGACTTCACCCATAGAAAGGAATTCTTTTCCAACAATGAACAACTCATCTGTGATCATTGGTCCCATGTCCTAGAAGTCTGTGCCAATACCCTGAAAGCTGCTTTTATGCCTGCATCCTTTGAGAACTGTAATATTCCTAGTTTGTTTCAAGAGCTAAATGCCTTACAGTGATGGTTATTGGAAGACAAGGGCTATCCACTGCAAACAAGGGTGATGATTCCAGTACACAATCCTGGCTGAGGTGTAGCATAGATACAATGTTGCTTATTCTTCATCCAGGTCTGACACGGAGCTAATGATAGATCTCCTGAAGATGAGATTCTATGCTCGAATGAGACTAGGCTTTCGTTGAAGTCCAGCCCACTCAGAGTTAGCTGAATTATCTTTACATGCTGTGCTCTGTACAACCACACCAGACAAAGAGTGCTCATGACAGGTGTTGAAGAGCTGGGAGAGAGGTAGGAGGTAGATGAGGATGAACATCATCTCTAACATAACAGTTTGAGCACTACAAACCAGACAGGACTCAATTGAAACCCAATTCTAGTAAATGTGATGATTGACTGTAAGTTGTTTGGTCCTTGAAAAGCAATCAGTCTGTATTTGTTTCCAGGAGCAAATATAACTTTTTGTTTGGTTTGTCTTTTCTTTGTCTTTGCTTTTGTTGAATAAAAATGAATATTTTCATCACTTGACTGCTTACCAACATGTGAACAACAAGATGTTATGCTACACTGGGCACTGTGGAAAGTGTAACACTCCCTTACATAGGGTTCTAACAAGCTATAGTGCTAAGGAGAGAGAAAATGTGTAGTTGATGTATAAAGCTATAGAGACAATTACATTCAACCAGATAGGTGCTGATATAAAATATAAATACATTTATTGCTGTAAGCTTCTAATTGCACTGAAATGTCATCAGTGCTACCTATTTGCCTTCAGAAACTGCTCATTTTCATTTGCTATCAACTACTTGTATTGTGAAGGGTTGTACATGGTTGGCTGTAACTGAGATATCACACAGTTGGTAGTTGTTGAAATAGAGCATTGCTATGCTTAAAGCATGGCACTGACTGTTGAAATCCTGAAATGTCCCAGCAGTACGTACACCACTGGTGAACTCATGCGGCTGTGGCACCATGGAAACATGGTGCATACCTGATGAGGCGAGCCATTTAAGACCACATATGATAACTCTTTAGAGCTCACAGAGATAAAAAGAAACTCCATACAACTCCCCAGAATTGACACTCGTGGTAAAATTCCACCCAAGATCTTTTGTCCAATCAATGAACTTTGGAATGGTTCATACTTCTGATGTCGCATGTTGTGAATATTGTCATTTTGATAAAGCAGAAAGTTGATTACATGTTTCCAGTGATTTCTTGTCTTATTTCATATAGTACACATGCTGTGTCTCCCTCACAATAGAGTGGAATGTGGACTAACAGTATTACAAGTTGCAGCAGCTATTTTTACTTTCAGTCAATGTCTTTGTTTCTGTGGAAAGTGGTCCTCTTAAAAAGTACAATGTCTGTTCTTGTAATAGGTGCACCTTTTCATTTTGGTGGGTTTACTTAGAACGTTAGATGGATTTTCTCCTGGCAATTAGGCACAATAAGCCAATAACACCATGAGGTGTGAGAGCAGAAGAAGGCCCATCGACTCTGCATCCATTATTAATAAAATCATGATAATCCTCAACTCTACATTTAGCTTTTTTCCCTAAATCCTTGAATCTGTCTACCTCATCCTTAAATATAAAGAAACAGCCTTGATGGTCCTATGCAGTAAAGAATTCCACAGGTTCAGTGCTTTCTGACTGAAAGAATTTCTCTTCATCTCTGTCTAAAATGGATGACCCCTTTCTCTGAGATTATGTCTTTTGCTCCTTGACTCTCCCACAAAGGGAAACAGCCTCTCCACATCTCAGTTAGTTCATATCTACTTAACAGACATGATTCAAACAGCTCATGAGCTGAGTTGTGCAGACACAAACTTTCCATCTAGTCAAGTATCTCAATTGGCCTGTGGGCATGAGGGCCATCCGCTATCTTCACTGCAACTGGCAAAATGTCATGGTGGTGGCAAATAAATGAGACTGGTATCCATTATATTCCCTTGTCAATTTAGAGGAATCTCCCCTCAAAGTCTGGTCAAATTAAGCTCACTGATTTATTGCCTATTGCAACTTGTGACATTGGATGCACAAAACCATAATACACTTGTTTTATTTAGACTAGAATGCAACTGCTACTCTTCATGATGCCACAGTAATTTTCCTTCTTCCACCCAGAAATTGTGCAATGCGAAGAAGCGAATTCTTCATCCATCCACGTAAATCCTCTGCAGCACTTGTCCCCACTAATTCCATTTCTTCCAAGCGAAGAACTTGAAGAGATTTGTCTAGGGATGCAAGATGGTGAAATAGAAAAACAAATTATGTCCAGTGAAAGACAGAATGGTTTAATAGGAGCAGCTCATGATATTTGATATCAGTACTTTCAAACCACTTAACAGCAGAAAGAATAAAAGCAACATATAATGATGTCGAGGGAGATAGCAGGAATGACTGATGCTGGAGTCTGAGACAAAAGACTGCACCTCCCAATCACAAACCACTTCAACTACCCCTCCCACTCCTTGGACGACATGTCCATCCTGGGTCTCCTGCAGTGCCACAATGATGCCACCCGAAGGCTGGAGGAACAGCACCTCATATTTCGTTTGGGAACCTTGCAGCCCAATGGTCTCAATGTGGACTTCACAAGCTTCAAAATCTCCCCTCCCCCACTGCATCCCAAAACAGCCTAGCTCGTCCCTGCCTTCTTGACCTGTCCGACTTTTCTCCCAACTATCCAGTCCTCCCACCTCACTGACCATACCCCACACCCACTTCCTACCGACCAGCCTCATCCCCTTGACCTACCCGTCTTCCCTCCCACCTACTCGCCCCTCCCTCCCAACTGACCAACCCCCATCCCAACTCCCTACCTACATTCACCTGCACTGGCTTCACCCCCACCTCATTGACCTGTCTGTCTTCTCTCTACCTATCTGCTCCTCATCACCTTCCATCATCGTCTCTCCCTCTCTCTATTTATTTCAGAGTCCCCTTCCCCTCCCCCATTTCTGAAGAAGGGACCAGACCCAAAATGTCAGCTTTCCTGCTCCTCTGGTGCTGCCTGGCCTGCTGTGTTCATCCAGCTCTACAGCTTGTTATCTGCATAATGATGCCATTCAGTTTGCTTGTTGTTCAAATATTTGTTAGTTTGCATTTGAAACTGTGAACCATTGGTTAGTGTTAACAATTGGGATTCTGCTATATTTTAAAGAATTGCAAACTAGAATAAAAAAAGAAATTGTATTACGTAGTGCCTTTCACAATTTCAAATTCATTTAAAGCTCTCTTCCTAACCACTTTTGATTTGTAGTCACTATAATGTGATAAGTAACAGAAGAAATGTGACAGCCAACTTGTACCCAGAATGATCTTGGTTGAGAGTGAATATTGTCCATGACACTGAGAAGAATCTTCCTACTCTTCTTTGAAAGGTGTTCATCCAGCTCTATACCTTGTTGTCTCAGATTCTCCAGCATTGGTAGTTCCTGCTACCCCAGACCATGAGTTGGGTTTCTGGATTAATAGTCTAGGATAATACCATTAGGCTATCGCCTACCACATGTCAGTTGAATATTAGAATCAGGTCTGTATAGTGGAATAGAACTGTGTTGCACTTGAAAATGAAAATTTCTCCCATTGATTTTATTTAATTACAATAGCTGTGAGCTCAGGTGGTACAGCATACGTTTTAAGTTGTGTGAGTAGACCGTACAAGTTGCAAGGGGCGATTTTTATCTCAGCATGTGTGCAGTTTGCCACCTTTGGCAGTGTGCCCCAGTACCAGTTTTCTCAATGTTCCTTTTGCTTTTCCAAAATGTATGATGTGTGAAGAATATAGCATGTCAGCTTTGATCATTTAAGCATAGCTTGGCACATAGTGCCGACATGATCTTACCCTCATGATTTGATAGGACCCAGGGTAAAAAGACCATCAAACATTATGACAATCTCCACTTGTCACAACAAAAACACTTATAAAGCATGAACAGAAATCCTGTCTTGATCTTGAGTAATCAAATCACACATCTATTTGAAGATTTGACTGTTCACAAAGCATAACAGGCACAGCATCAGTTGTTATTTGTGGAGTTCCAAATATTTAACATCTTTTGTGTGTAGGTACATTTTCCACTTCTATTCCTGATTGTTCTTTTTTCTAAATTTTAAACAACCGTCACTGTTCTAAACTTTAAAACCAACGGAAATAATTTACCTCTATCCACCTGTCTTTTCCCTTACAATATACTTAAAACTTTGTACAAATCACCTTTTAATCTTCCATGTTACAGGATCCCATGTAGATCTCAGGACACAACAGCTAACTGCTGTAAACGGAGTATGGTATGTCTTCCCCTGACTATCCTGCTTTGTTGGGGTGCTGTGCTGATTTCAGCTGCCCTTTTCATTTCTGAAGGAGTCAGGATCGGAATTCTTTGCTAGAAATATAGAGCTCGGCACTAACGTTAGAAAATAGGAGTGGAAGGCAATACCATTGTAACTACCAATCCTCAGAATAGCCAGGTTAGAATTGCAGAAATTTTGAGGGGGAATCAGATTCAAAGTTTTAGTCCTTCTTAATCCAAAGATGTTTAGTGTTTAATTCCACACAAAATCATCGTCAAATGGGTGATGTATAAAACACTTCTTAGTATCAACCCTTTCAGACCATCACATCCTTATCAATTGTAATAAACAAATGCTTCCTTGCCATGATTAGACTTTGTGGTTTCTGACTCAATGCTGAGGATTCCGAGAATCGCTCCTTAATGACTGTACGTCATTGCTATGTTTGTCCTGCTGGGTAACTAAACCAACCCATCAATTTGAAGATAGAGACCAGGGCATTCTCTGAAAGGCATGATTCTATGAATATTGTGTCATGCTAATTTTTGACTGCTCAGTTGGACAGTTACCCCAGTTTTGGAATAATTCCCCAGATGTCAGAACTTTACAGGTTTGATTTGCTGAGTATGCCTTTCTTATATCCAAGTCAATGCTTGAGTTGATTTTGGATGGTCTGTTTGATTGTATTATTACTGTCTCTGTAGCTGTTTTACCTAATTTAGTGGACCTCTTGGCCACTTCTGAGAATAGTTAAGAGTCAACACGGTTGGTATTCAGAATGAGCAAGATCAGGCAAGGGTGCAGGTGTCCTTATTTTAAAGAACAATTCTAAATTAAGTGGGATTTTCTGATAGTTTATTGTTTTGTATTAGCCTCTACAGATGATAACGTTTTGTTCCAAATTTACTTAATTCACTTAAACTAAGCTACTCAAGTGCCTCAGTGGGATTTGATTTGTATCTCTGAATGATTAGGTCAGCCTTCTGGATTACTATTTGAGTAAAATAATCACTGTGCTATCAAAGCTGTCAAATAGTGTCGGGGATGTAGAATTGCTTCTCCTCAATCTGAACAGATAAAGCTGGTTCTGCTCAGTATCCAGGCACAGTAATTTCATAACTGACATATGATTGGACAAGAGCTGTAGCATGCAGGTACAATCTACACTTGCAAATTCCACAAAAGAGTTTGCTTTCTAAACAATTCTGGATTCTGTTAATTACCAATTGACAATAACTGCCCCCTAGTAAATAGCCCAGAGGATTTCTATGGATATTAATTCAATTAAGTAACAGTAAAATATTTATGCATTTCATCTCCCACATTTATGAACATGAGTATAACAAAAATATTTTACAGAATAAATATTGCAACTTTAAAGCTTTGTGGCGCAATTTCCATTTTGATAGATTGAAAAAAAATTGTGGCAATTAATTATTGATTCATTTAATCCTGCTTTCATCTGAGTAATTCTGTGAGATATGTTGTGAAGATTTTCAAAAATTAAATAGCTATATAAATAATACATTTTCAAATATCACAAAAAATAACTTAAACAACAATTTAAGTGCAGATTAGGAACAATGCTGTGGATAAGCATCTAATGATGGTATAAATCGAAAATATAAACATTACTATTCATATTAGAGCAAGAATGTTGAGTTAAGCTAGAAAAAGGTGAACAGACTTACACTTTAGATTACATACAATCAGAAGAATGTTTTTTGCAATTTAGATACTTTTATAAAAAGTTCAGCTCTATTTTTGGTAAAGCTAAATTGCTATTTGAGTCTTTATTACCTACGGCTTAAAATACATGACAGTTCATCCACCTGAGATTGCTCTGTTATTATGACTAACTTTTCATTGTTCAACAAGTTAGTTTAAAATATTTAGGGATTCTATCATAATTAGAGTCATTAATTTATTGCTAAATTATACAGCTGCATTTTTCGTAATTGCAATACTGATGCAATGAGTTATTTATTTCTTATTAACAAAGAAACTAAGAATTTCTACAATTCATTTAATAACATCAAAATCATACCACATACCTAATGAATGTTAGCATTTGGGTACTCCTTTAGCTATTTATAATATGTTTATAAGACACATCTGAATCATCGGTAACATAATTGTGCTTTTTTGAGCTAATCATGAATATATACCATTCATGACCACACACTTGCCAGCTGTTAACAAAGCAAAATTCCATTTTTTAGACCCATCACTTGCTCCTTCCATTCTCCTAACCAAATTATCACCAGTCGGCTCATCTGAGGCCAATGATTGCCAACATATTCAAAATAATATCTTTTATTCTCCAGGCATCATTCTTCACTCAAAGGATCTGCCACTTTCCCTTCTTTTAAAAAGATGGCTTGTTCTTAAGTATTCTATTTTAAGGAAACATTTGTCCTTCTCCACCAGTTCTTCTGTTTTAATGGCCTGAAATAGCATTCAACTTCAAGTCTACCGTGCCCTGATTGAGCCTTTGGATAACATGTAGCCCATGGCACAAAGGCCACTTTAGTATAAGAAACCGAGATTGTCTAAGCTGCTTATAGCACTAAATTGTTACTTGCTTATCCTCCAACTTTCCTTTTGATATAGCTGGCTGATGAAATGGGTGTAAGTTGGTTTTCTGAGGGACTAACTTCATATGTTCTTTTTTGTAACAGTAGCAACAGCTGTTAGAGATTGTCATGTTACAAGAGCGGTTAAAACTGTCTGCTTTTTAGTTGGATACTATGACCATTTCACCTTGCAGCCCGTGAAGAACTATCTTAAATGTTCTGTTAACCATTGTGGGTCCATACAAATTTTAAAAAACACGAAAATCTGAGATTATGGGTGATTAAGCTATGAGGATAAATGCTAAACTGCTCATTCCAAGAACAATTACTTTTCATCCATTTCGTAGTAAAACTCCAATTCATTTGTTGATGGTACATGAACATTGCTGGACCAACATTTATTGCATTTCCCTAATTGCTAAGACTCAACAATGTTGTTGAGACCAGGCTAGACCGGGCAAGAATTGCATTTTCCCTGTGAAACAGATGGGTTTTTACTACAATTCATAAGGGCAACATTGTTTCCATTAGGCTGGCTTTTTAACTATTTAATTTTTTAAAAAGATTAAATTCAAATTGCGCTATCTGCCTTTGTGGGATTTGAATTCATGACGCCAGTGAAATGTCCTTAGGTTCTTCAGAGCTAGCTGAGTGACAGTTCTGCAATGCCACTGCCACCCCTGGAGACCAGAAAATAGAAATAGAATTTTAAAAAAAAATTATGAATAGGGAAGCAGAGGCTTTTTGAAACAGGGTGATGTTCAGTGAGTTAGACTTTAAAGAGCAGACTGTGAGAGCTTGTGTAGAGTCGAAAGAACCAGAAATGTTTAAGGAATAGCTGGCAGTCATCTTCATTAGTCAAGTCATTGGTGTCAGATGGTGTGGCTTGTTCTTACTTTGTGTTATTACACAAAAATAAGCTGTGCTGTTTGAAGTCATTGCAATCACAAAAGCTTATTCTTTGTGTGTTGGATATGCTGTGCATTAAAGTAGTTTATCAATTTGTGTCATATTTTGCCTCATTAAGTACAACTTGGTTACGTAAAGAAGCACACAGAAGAATGGCGCAAGAAATGATATTATTACAACTGTGTCACAGTATCTACTAAGTGAATATAGGGTTTGCAAGTCAACTTTCGTGTAAGTAAAATTAGTTGCCTACTTGCAAAAGCAGCAGAGACTGCATTGTATCTGAAAAATTGAAGCTGGTTATGCCTACAATTGATAGTCCATTGCATCTCTTGTGGCATTAAAGCATTTTTGCAGATAATTGCTGAGGGTATAGGCTAGCACAAGGTTATTGAACATCACCAACTCAAATACTGTGTGAGAAGAAACTCATTATAAGCGGCATCCATGAGGAACACACTGGGTTTCTTCAAACTGACTAGCTGTTTTTATGAATGTCTGACTTGGTAAGAATATTAAATGCCTGTCGTTATGTTGGCATTTGCTGCCATCGCCAACTTTTAGTTCCCCTAAATTAAATGCCTTGGAGGAAAGGGCGGCGGGAGGGGTGGGAGTTCTCTTTGAGGAACCTGGAGTATTACTTCTAACTGTAACACGAGCTCTAGCTCTATTTCCTGGCTTTCTCTTCTCAAGCTGCAACACATTTGCAACAAAGTATCCTCGATTTCAGTTTGTAGGCAATTCATAGAAATGCACTGGCCTTTTAAATCTTTTCACTCAATCGAACACGGGCCTTCTCTTAGAAGAGCTGATTTGTAGGAAGTCAGTGCAGATTGCCATGCAAGTTACTGAGAATGTCGATCATCAGCCCCGATGCTAACCCTTTCACTTTCTGGCTGTGGGCATACTAGTGGCATCCAGCAAAATGGCTTGAAAAGTGAAAGAAATCATAAGCACTCAAGAATTTTCTCTGTATCATTATAGTAACCGAAGTTGAGCAATTCTCCATTTGGTGTAGGCTACTGATATCTACTGAGAAAGTGGCTGTGATGTATATTCAATTAAGGAAAAAGTGAAAATTTAAAGAAACCCAAACAGAAAGCTTGCTGTAAACTAGAGTGAAGAGTGATGATTTGACCTAGTGAAATTGGGGATGTGCAGTGTAAATAGGATAATGAAAGTTAAGGTGGAAGTGGGATTGCATTACATATGTTCAGCGTTTATAATTCTCTTCCTCAAAAGGAAGTGGAAAGGTTCTTTTGTTATTTATGAGGTATGGATTACCTAAAGAAATTTATTCGGATCAGGGTGCAAATTTTATAGTCCAAATATTTAAAGAAATAATGACTGAAGGTCAAAGTTCATACATTACCTACTGGAATATTTGAGTATTCTTCGAGTATTTGTAAGGCAACTGTGGATAGATTCATAATGCCATCATTTATAATGAAATTAACTCTGCTTTCACTTGAACTTGTTTTCTCTGGATTAAATCTGTAAGGGTATTGTTTTACAGGTTATACACCTCCCAAATTCACATCATGAGAACCAAATACCTTTGCTATTCACACTAATCAATTTATCAGTTTCTAGTAACCTTTGTAAGTTACTATGATTGTTTTAACATTTTAGAAAATTCCATATTATTTTCGTGATTTCTAGAAAACCAACTTCTAATTTTCAATTTCTGACTCATTCTCCAATTGTTCTGATACTTTTATTCTACTCTTGTTACTTTGGCAATATACATTGTCTTGACTATCCTCACTGGAACATTACACTCCTAATGAACACTTTTCCTTTTGTCTACCGTAGCCTACACCTAATTTATGTCATTGAATTTCTTTTTGGCAAAATAAGGTCTAATCAACCTTGTTTTTAAATATTCACCAGAGAGGGGTAAAAAAACTAAAACATGGCCTCGAGCAAGAAAATTGTGAAGTTTGGCCTTTAGTCATTATTCCTTTGAATATTTGAATTGTAAAATTTGGACTCTGATCTGATTGTATTTCTTTGGTAACCCATGCCTCACAAAACTAACTTTGTATTGTTATTGTTGAACATTCTTCAGATTTTTTTTCTGGCTTGTTCACATGCTTTTGGTTAGTTTGTTTCCGAAAGATGAGACATAGGCTAGAAGCTCAGTCTCGGAGCATTGATTTATCAATTTGTCTTTGGCCAATTTAAGTGGTCCTCTCACTGTATGTCAACAGATTTGGTTAGAAGGATTGAATCCTGTGGACTCATCAGAAGAATTCCTTATGACACACCATAAGAAGGGAATTCCTTTATCCCAATCATTAGGACATTCTTGACAATAAGCTCTAAATATGATCATCAAATTTTGTGCAATCATCCTGTACCTTGAGATTTTGGGTGATAAGTAGAAGTTGTTAATTATTTTATTCCAAAATTAATCATTATTTTGTTAAATATTTGGGTGATAAAATTTGGACCCTGAGCTGATTGTATTCCTTTGGGTAATCCATACCACATAAATATCAAATAAACTAACTTTTCCATTGCTATTTTTGTAGTAAGTTTTTCAAAAACACTGCTTCAGGAAACCTTGTTGAAACATTCACAACTGTTAAAAGATATTGACTGCAATTCATGGTTTTAGGTGGAGCTCCTACATAATTCATTAATGCCCTACTAAACAATCCTTCAAAAGCAGGGGTTGAAATTAACTTCATTTAATTACGGATTGGAGTTTCCCCAGTACCTGACGTGAATTGCATGACTGGCAAACTTTGACAAAATCTTTTATATAATTGTGACCAATAAGAATGTTCTAATACTTTAGGCTGTGTGTTCTCCTGATATCTAAGTGGTATACCATTGGCATTTCATGACTCAATCAGAAAATCTTATTTTGAAACTCAAATGGAATAACTACATTTTGGACCACTACCCATTCATGATTGGTTGGCATTTGAGATGGTCTCTATTTCCTCATTAGTACTTTGTCTTTCAAGCAGTAATGCTTAGGAATTAGTTCTGATTCAATTCAAATTTTGAGTAGGTTGTTTAGCAAAACTCAGGATCCGTTTGTTGCATTTCTGTTAAAGACACTCATCTAAAGATATCAGCCACATTCTCTTTATCTTCAAACAAACTAGAAATCTTTGGAGAAAGTCAACAGATCTAGCAGCAGCTATGAAGAGAAAACAGAGTTAATGCTTTGATTTCAGCTATCCTCCTTTAAAAACTTTATCATGATCATTTTTATGTATACGTTGGAAAATTGTATTCAGTTCTGAAATTTGAAGTCATCTGCTTTCACTCCTTTTCTTCTTGTCTAGTATTAAGGCCTGAAATCTAGACACAGCACAGTCAAGAAACAATTCAGAATGTTCTACCTGCAGCAATTCTTTCTTTCACCTCTGTAAGTTGTTTCATTTTACTTGGTAATACCAATATTTTTAAACAAGCTAGGACATTTTGCAAGGTAATATCAATTCCTTCTACAGGGATTTGTTTCATTACTTCAACTATTACACATGCACATCAATTTTTAGTTTCAGACATTCTCATCTGTTACTTTAGAGTTTTTCTGCTGATTCTCTCAGACTAGTCCTTTCCTAAGTACAAATTTTCTATCCCTTCAATTTCCTTTTGAATTCCCATATGCCTATACCTCTATCTGTTTATCTGAGATATAATTGGTATCTGCCAAAACAATTGCTTTTCTGATCTTTGATACTTGATGCTTACCTAAATAATTTTTTTTACATTTACAGGAATACTGTTATGATCCTAATCATAAAGTCATTTGAATTATCAACATTTCTTTCCAACTTCAGTGATTTAAGGCACTGATCCCACGGCTTTTCTTTTTTTGTAACAAATTCCACGAATGTTTGAAGTTGGTCAAATGCTAGTTCTGAAGTTGGGTCACTGGGCCCAAAATGTTAGGTGTGCTTTTTCTCCATAAATTCTGCCAGACCTGCTGAGTTTCTCGAGCAATTTCTCCCTTTATTTCGGATTTCCAGCATCTGCAGGTTTTTTTGTTTTATTCCACACATGTCTGATCGGGTTTCTTTTTTGTAGTTATAATTTTCAGTTAGGAAGTTTCAGGGACTAGCTCATAAGCATTCAGTTTGGAATTTCCATCCTTCAACAGTAATGGAAGCAGAATCTTTAAATAGTTTTAAGGCAGAGCTAAGTAGATTGCTGACTACTAAAGGATGAAAGATTATTGGGGACATACAGGAATGTAGAGTTGAGGATAAATTCAGGTCAAACTTGGCCTCATTGAATGGTTAAGCAGGCTTGAAATGTTGAGGGCGTACTCTTATTCTTGTTTGTACTTTCATTGCGTGTCTTGAGTGGAGACTTGCAAAAGGGGGCTGTGTGCATTACCTTTTCCCCCTGGTGGTGCCCTGTCTCCTTCTGAGGAAGGGGTACCTGGAATATGTGCCAGGTTCTCTGAAAGCCCCGTCCATATCCCTTCAGTCCTGAGGAACAATGGCTTGAGCACTGGCATGCTGATGTGCACATCATTCAAGTGGTGGTGTGTGTCCTGGTTCTGGCTTTCCATGGCAACTGCCAACCTGTCCGAAAAGGCAGCCAGGCAATCATTGCATTGCTGCAGCCACTGGGCAATGAGGGCCATTACATCATGTATACCAGTATGCTGTTCCTGCTCCTCCCCATACATATGGATGAAATCTTTGATTGTACCCGCTGCAATGTCTTCTCCAGTCTGGACCTAAGCAGGTCCCTAGTCTTTGGCAGTCCCCCATGTGCCAGCGCCCGGGGACATTTCTTCTTCAGCCGGCTGTGGCTGTGAGGTGCCCACCAGAGGGTTGTTCCATACTTTCTATGTTTATGGGTTTTTCCGAGGTGTCAGTATCCCAGCCTTGCCCATGTTTCCTCTGGGGGCCTCAGCACTCTGCCCTCAAAGGTCAAGCAGTTGGCTTCTATGGGAGCCAACCATTTCACAATAGTCGTTGTGGAGAATCTGGCAGTACCTACAAGCCAAAAGAAAGAGAATACATCATGACCAGGTGTTAGGATGACACTGACAGTAGGTTTAATGTGAGGGTTGCAATGGAATGAAAAGTAGTATTTAGTCAGTTGCTAGGATATAGATATCTTGGCATCCCTGCAGGAGATTTGTACAGGGCAGCGCTGCATTGTACGAGCTCTTTCTGCTCTACTATGGGCTATCTCCAATGAGAATGAGAGAAAGGGTAGAATTGAGTGAGATGGAAATGGGTGGCACAAATTAGTGTAGGTGCCTTAGGTAAGAATTTCCAAGGGAGTGAGTGTATGCAGGTTTAGCTAAGGAAGATTGGGTGGTGGTGTTGGGGAGTCAGTGAATGATGGAAGATGTTGCAAGGAACACTGAGAATAGTGGAGTATGAGGCTTATTGGGAGATGGTGCAGTTCGAGAGATGGTGTGAGTGGGAACCTTACCATGGCCCAGTGCAGTGACACCACTGACCTGGCCGGTGAACCCGGACCAGCATCTGTTGGCACCAACCCCTCAACCAGATCCTCCAGGGTCCTATCAGAGCTATCTTCCCCATCGCTGACATCTTCTGTAAATATCTTTGAGCAAAAAGAGCAGCCCAGAATCCCAGTGCTCATACCAGATGCATCAAAGTCTTTTACGGATGGACCAGATGGAAGGAATGCGGTCTTTCGAGGGATATCTACTGAGTTGTTATGGGAAGGGCCGGAATCAGACATGAAAAATGAGAAATGCCATGGGGTGGTTAGGTATTAAATGAGCCAAGTTTGATAGGAAATCACCTGCTAGGCCTTGCGCCAGAAAACTTGACCTAATTGGGAATTAGCCAAAAACGTTAAGATTCAGGCCTTTTTCTTTAGTTAATATAGTATCATTCCTTGAAACATGGTCACATGATGCTGTCAAGTTTCTTTGTTGCACAAAAGATGAAAATATGAGGAAAAAAACCAAGCCATCTAGAAATAGAATTGTTACAAAATGTCATTAAAAACCCAGCAAAACAAAAATTCAGACTGTTCTCCAACACGATCATCTCACAGTGATTCAAATCCAGAGGAATTATATATAAGAAACTGAAACTTGAAGACCACATGACAGAGGTACAGAAAGAACCTATTTAGCCCATCGAACACACCTTGCCTTTCAATGAGGTCATAGTTGGCCTGATAATCCTCAACACCACCTTTCTGTTTTATCCCAATAACCCTTGAATCCTTCACTGAATTAAAAAACAGTTTATGTCATACTTGAATATGCCTAATAACCAGCCTAGACAGCCCTCTTCAGTATAAAATTCCACAGATTCAACACTCTCTGGAAGAGATTTAAAAAATCCTTATCTCTGACTTAAATGAACAACTCTTTATTCTGACATTATGTTCCATGGCCCTAGACTAAATCGCAAATAACCCCTCTCCATATTTACCCTGTCAAGTCCTCCAAGAAGCTTGCATGTTTCAATAAAGTTGCCTCTCTTTCTCCTCAATACCAACGAGTACTAACCTAATCTACTCAACCTGTCGACATAAGAGAACACTACCATACCTGGGATTAGCCTGATGAACCTTCTTTGGACTGCCTCCATGCTAGGATATTTTTCCTTAGATAATGGGCTGAAAGTATACGCAGTATTCCAGCAGTGGTATAACTGTGTCTTGTCTAATTTTAGCAAGACATTCTACCTCTATACTCATGCCCTTTGAAACAAAGGGCATTTGCCTTCCCTATTACCAGCTGAAGTTGGAAGCTAGCTTTTTGTGGTTTATGGATGGTGACCCTTAAGTCCACCTCCATTGTAGTTTTCTGCAGTCTTACCTCATTTAAATAATATTCAGCTCTTGTATTCTTCCTGTCAAAGTACATTGCCTGACATTTTCCCACATTATATTCAATCTGCCCAAATTTTGCCCACTCACTTAAACTACCTGTGCCCCTCTACAGACTCTTCAAGTCATCTTCATTACTTGCCTTCCCACCAATGTTTGTGTCATCTGCAAACTTGGCTATAATACATTCAATTCCACCATCCAAGTTATTGATTTATATTGTAAATAATTGCGGCCCCTGAACTGAGCCCTGCACCATTGCACTGGTTACAGATTGTCTTCCTGAAAATGCTGCCTTTATCCAAATTTCGGTCTTCTGTTAAGTTAGCTATTCCTTCCTCCTTGCTGCCATATTGCTTCCCAAACCTTGGGCTCTTATTAACTAACCTTCTGTGTCATACCTCATCAAATGCCTCGTGGAAATCCAAACATATTATATTTACTGGTTCCCACTTATCAACTCTAGTTAACTCCTGAAAGAACTGTAATGCATTTGGCAGGCGTGATTTCTCCTTTGTGAAGCTGGTTGATTGTGCTATGTATTTCTAAATTGTCTGTCATTACATTCTTTATAATAGATGCTAATATTTTTCCAATGTCAGATCTTAAGCTAACTGGCCTATAATTACCTGTTTTTTGTTTCTTTTTCTTTTTTGAATCATGTTGTTACATTGGTAATCCTCTGGAACTTTTCCAGAATCTTTAGATCCTTGGAAGATTAGTGCAAATATTACCTCTGTAACTACTTCCTTTAAAATCCTAGAATGCAATGCATCAGGTCAGGGGACTTAGTCCCTTAACCCTACTGAGTATTTTTCTCTAGCAATAATTGTTGTTTTTATTTCTTTTCTGCCTTTAGCTCCTTGATTATTGAGTATGTTTTGTTTTGCTGCTAGCAACCTCTATCAGGAAGCCGGAAGGAATGTACTTGTTCACCTCCTCTGCCATTTTCTGACTCCCTGTTAATATTTTGTTCTCTAAGGGGCCTTTGCTTACTGTTGCTGCTTTCTTCCATTTTAAATATGTAAAGAAGGTCTTACTGTCCGATCTAATATTATTTGTTGGATTTCCCTCATAGTTTATCTGCTTCCCTTATTTTTGCTTGTCATTTGTTGGCTTTCAAAACTTTTACAATCCTTTGATTTACGACTAACTTCTAATACATTTTCTTTCATTTTGATACTGTCTTTAATTTCCTTGGTTACCCATCCACTTCTGAGATGCCTTTTTCTTCACTGTGATATTTATCTTATTTATATATCATAGAATCCCTAAAGTGTGGAAACAGGCCACTTAGCCTATCAAGTTGACACAGGCCCTCCAGAGGATATCCTACCCATAGAATCCACAGAATCCCTACCATGTGGAAACAGGCCATTTGGCCCAATAAGTCCACACTGATCCTCTGAGGAGCATTCGCCCCAGGACACACTCCAACCCTCTCCCTGTAACCCTTCAATTCCATGGCTAATTCACTTAACCTGCACGTCCCCGTACACAATGGGTATTTTAGCATGGCCAAACCACCTGTGCTACACATCTTCTGACTATGGGAGGGAACTGGAGCACCCGATGGAAAACCATGAAGCCACAGGGAGAATGTGCATACTCCACACAGGCAGTCACCTGAGGCTGGAAACAAACACAGGTCCCTGACACTGCGAGGCAGCAGTGCTAGCCACTTTGCCACTTTACCAACCTCTGTGAGTTATGAACTTTTAAAAAAAAAGTCAGACATTGCTCATTAACCATTTTTCTGCAAAACCTCTTTCCCAATCCACTCCAGTCAACTTATACAAAATTTCCATATAGTTGTCCTTATTTAAGTTCAACACATTTGTTTCTGACCCAAGTTCCTCACTCTCAAACTGAATGTCAAATTCTACCACATTACGGTCACTTTTCAAACAGGATCTTTTATTTTAACAACATGTATTAAACCTGCCTGATTGGATACACAGCATATTATTGTAGGAAATTATCTCAAATGGACTCGAAGACTTCTTCTTCATGGCTACCTTTGCCAATTTGATTTTACCAATCTATATGAAGCCTACAGTGACCCATGATCAATGTAATGCTTTTTTCACATGGCATCCTTATTTCTGATTTATTTTTGCCCCATAAAATAACTTGTGGTAAGGGACTATATACTATGCCTCTGGTGTCTTCTTGACATTTTTATTTCTTATCTCCACCTATCTCAGTTCAACATCATCGCATGTAAGACCATTTCATACTAATGTACAAATTTTATTTTGTACTAACAAAGCTACTCTACCATGCTTCCCTTCCTACCTGTCTTTTCAAAAGGCCACATAACTCTCAATATTCAATTGTACCTTTGATCCCCTTGTAACCATGTCTCTGTAATGGCTCAGAGATCACATCCATTAACATCTGTTTACGTTGTTAATTTGTTTATTTGCCATGAAAACTATGCACATTCAACTAGCGAGCCATTAATTTTGCCTTCTTACCTTTTGTTACCCCTTGTCCATATTTGTCAGTCTTTTTTAATGTTTGTCTACTCTGTCCGCTCAGGGTATGATTTTCAAAATAATTGCCCTGCAATGCTACAATATCTTTATGATTTGCAAGCCTACATTTCCCACCTTCTGAACCCACCTACTTCTAGTTAGTTTAACCCTTTCTTGCAGCCCAACTCATTCAATTCACTTGGACCAAGGTGTGGTTCTAGAGTGGTTCATGTGAAGCCTGGCAGACTGGAATTGCTTCCTGATATTCCAGCACTGATGCCTGTGTCCTATGATCTGAAACCTACATTGATCTTTAAGCCACATATTTAACTCCTTTGCTTTATCTACCCTTTTCCAATCTACCTCTAGCTGACGTAGTAATCCTGAGATTATTGGCTTGGAAGTCTGCATTTTATTTCAGCTCCCAATTGTTCAAAATCTTTCAACAGAATTAAAGTGTTCAGATAACTTACCCCTTCCCAATGAAGCACAATATGGCAGCTCAAACTTCAGATCCTCAACACAGAACCAAAGTTGCTTGGGCTTGACGTAACTGATTGTCCTTGGCTTCTGTATGTGAACTATGAGTCATCTCTCACAAATAAACACAAAGCAGAGTGCTCAGATTTTCTCAACCCCTAATAAACTGCAGATTTGAAACCAATGTGCCTGATCAGGAAGTAGCAGAAACTCAGAGATAATGGGAACTGCAGATGCTGGAGAATCCAAGATAATAAAGTGTGAAGCTGGATGAACACACCAGGCCGAGCAGCATCTGAGGAGCACAAAAGCTGACGATTCAGGCCCGAAACGTCAGCTTTTGTGCTCCTGAGATGCTGCTAGGCCTGCTGTGTTCATCCAGCTTCACACTTTAATATCTATAGCAGAAACTCAGCTGTTTTGCTCATGCAACTTGTTCCCTTAACTGTTTTGACCAGGAGGCAGACTTCCCTTCCTTGGAAGGGAAGCTAAGTTTTTCTCACTTTAAAAAGCTTACCTCGAGCTGGAGTGGCCTTCGTTTATTTGGGCAGCGGCTGAACCCGAGGCACTACACCACCTGCCCTCCTCCTCTAACCAAATAAAAAGGACTCGGTGGTGTGTAGATAAGGTAAGGCTTTTTCTATTTCACGTTTTTTTAATATCGTGTGATTGGCAAAAACTTTTCTCGCTCCTTTTCCATTTATCTAAGTTAAGTTTAACATTAACAATGGCAGGAGATCTCAGACTCCTGTTATGCTCCCCTTGCTCAATGTGGGAGCTCAGGGGTGCGGCTGATGTCCTTGACTCCTTCACGTGCAGGGCGTGTGTCCAGCTGCAGCTCTTGTTAGATCGTATGATGGCTCTGTAGCTGTGGATGGACTCACTTTGGAGCATACGCGATGCTGAGGGGATCGTGGATAGCACATTTAGCAAGTTGGTCACACTGCAGATTAGGATTGCTGAGGGAGAAAGGCAATGGGTGACGAATAAGCAGAGGAAGAGCAGGAAGGCAGTGCAAGTGTCCCCTGCGGTCATCTCCCTCCAAAACAGGTATACCGTTTTGGATACTGTTGGGGGAGATGGCTCACCAGGGGAAGGCAACAGTAGCCAGGTTCATGACACCGTGGCTGGCTCTGCTGTACAGAAGGGTGGGAAAAAGAGTGGAAGGGCGATAGTCATTGGGGATTCAATTGTAAGGGGAGTAGATAGGCAGTTCTGTGGTCGAAAACGAGACTCCTGAGTGGTATCAGAGATAATGGGAACTGCAGATGCTGGAGATTCCAAGATAATAAAATGTGAGGCTGGATGAACACAGCAGGCCAAGCAGCATCTCAGGAGCACAAAAGCTGACGTTTCGGGCCTAGACCCTTCATCAGAGAGGGGGATGGGGGGAGGGAACTGGAATAAATAGGGAGAGAGGGGGAGGCGGACCGAAGATGGAGAGTAAAGAAGATAGGTGGAGAGGGTGTAGGTGGGGAGGTAGGGAGGGGATAGGTCAGTCCAGGGAAGACGGACAGGTCAAGGAGGTGGGATGAGGTTAGTAGGTAGCTGGGGGTGCGGCTTGGGGTGGGAGGAAGGGATGGGTGAGAGGAAGAACCGGTTAGGGAGGCAGAGACAGGTTGGACTGGTTTTGGGATGCAGTGGGTGGGGGGGAAGAGCTGGGCTGGTTGTGTGGTGCAGTGGGGGGAGGGGATGAACTGGGCTGGTTGAGGGATGCAGTGGGGGAAGGGGAGATTTTGAAACTGGTGAAGTCCACATTGATACCATATGGCTGCAGGGTTCCCAGGCGGAATATGAGTTGCTGTTCCTGCAACCTTCGGGTGGCATCATTGTGGCAGTGCAGGAGGCCCATGATGGACATGTCATCAAGAGAATGGGAGGGGGAGTGGAAATGGTTTGCGACTGGGAAGTGCAGTTGTTTGTTGCGAACTGAGCGGAGGTGTTCTGCAAAGCGGTCCCCAAGCCTCCGCTTGGTTTCCCCCATTACAAGCCCACCGACTCCCACAGCTACCTAGAATACACCTCCTCCCACCCACCCTCCTGCAAAAATTCCATCCCCTATTCCCAATTCCTCCGCCTCCGCCGCATCTGCTCCCACGATAAGACATTCCACTCCCGCACATCCCAGATGTCCAAGTTCTTTAAGGACCGCAACTTCCCCCCCACGGTGATTGAGAACGCCCTTGACCGCGTCTCCCGCATTTCCCGCGACACATCCCTCACACCCCGCCCCCGCCACAACCGCCCCAAGAGGATCCCCCTCGTTCTCACACACCACCCTACCAACCTCCGGATACAACGCATTATCCTCCGACACTTCCGCCATTTACAATCCGACCCCACCACCCAAGACATTTTTCCATCCCCACCCCTGTCTGCTTTCCGGAGAGACCACTCTCTCCGTGGCTCCCTTGTTCGCTCCACACTGCCCTCCAACCCCACCACACCCGGCACCTTCCCCTGCAACCGCAGGAAATGCTACACTTGTCCCCACACCTCCTCCCTCACCCCCATCCCAGGCCCCAAGATGACATTCCACATTAAGCAGAGGTTCACCTGCACATCTGCCAATGTGGTATACTGCATCCACTGTACCCGGTGCGGCTTTCTCTACATTGGGGAAACCAAGCGGAGGCTTGGGGACCGCTTTGCAGAACACCTCCGCTCAGTTCGCAACAAACAACTGCACTTCCCAGTCGCAAACCATTTCCACTCCCCCTCCCATTCTCTTGATGACATGTCCATCATGGGCCTCCTGCACTGCCACAATGATGCCACCCGAAGGTTGCAGGAACAGCAACTCATATTCCGCCTGGGAACCCTGCAGCCATATGGTATCAATGTGGACTTCACCAGTTTCAAAATCTCCCCTTCCCCCACTGCATCCCTCAACCAGCCCAGTTCATCCCCTCCCCCCACTGCACCACACAACCAGCCCAGCTCTTCCCCCCCACCCACTGCATCCCAAAACCAGTCCAACCTGTCTCTGCCTCCCTAACCGGTTCTTCCTCTCACCCATCCCTTCCTCCCACCCCAAGCCGCACCCCCAGCTACCTACTAACCTCATCCCACCTCCTTGACCTGTCCGTCTTCCCTGGACTGACCTATCCCCTCCCTACCTCCCCACCTACACCCTCTCCACCTATCTTCTTTACTCTCCATCTTCGGTCCGCCTCCCCCTCTCTCCCTATTTATTCCAGCTCCCTCTCCCCATCCCCCTCTCTGATGAAGGGTCTAGGCCCGAAACGTCAGCTTTTGTGCTCCTGAGATGCTGCTTGGCCTGCTGTGTTCATCCAGCCTCACATTTTATTATCTCCTGAATGGTATGTTGCCTCCCAGATGCACGGGTCAGGGATGTCTCAGATCAGCTGCGGAACATTCTGAAGGGGGAGGGTGAACAGCCAGTTGTCGTGGTGCATATAGGCACCAATGATAGCGGCAGAAAATGGGATGAGGTCCTACAAGCAGAATTTAGGGAGTTAAGAGCCAAGTTAAAAAGTAGGACCTCAACGGTAGTAATCTCAGGATTGCTACCAGTGCCACGTGCTAGTCAGTGCAAAAATGAAAGAATAGCCAGGATGAATGCGTGGCTTGAGAGATGGTGTAGGAGGGAGGGGTTCAGATTTTTGGGACATTGAAACTGGTTCTGGGGAAGGTGGGACTATTACAAATTGGATGGTCTACACCTTGGCCGGACTGGAACCAATGTCCTTGGGTGTGCTTTTGCTAATGCTGTGGGGGAGGGTTTAAACTAATGTGGCAGGGGGATGGGGACCAAATTTTGGGCAGAAAGGAGGTAGTGACGAAAGCCTGTAGGGAACTAGGTAACGGAGTCAGCATGACTAAAGGGAATAGGAGTCGAGGAGCAGATGACGAACATAAAGGGACAGGAGGTCTGAGATGCATTTGTTTTAATGCGAGAAGTGTAGTAGATAAGGCAGATGAGCTTAGGGCTTGGATCGGTACCTGGGAGTATGATGCTATTGCTATTACCGAGACTTGGTTGAGGGGAGGGCATGATTGTCAGCTAGTTGTCCCAGGATATCGATGCTTCAGGCGGGATAGAGAGGGAGGTAAAAGGGGTGGAGGAGTTGCAGTAATGGTCAAAGACGATATCACGGCTGTACTAAAGGAGGGCCCCATGGAGGACTCAAGCAGTGAGGCAATATGGGTAGAACTCAGAAATAGGAAGTATGCAGTAACAATTTTGGGGCTGTACTACAGGCCTCCCAACAGCGAACATGAGATAGAGGTGCAAATATGTAAACAGATTATGGAAAGGTGCAGGAGCAACAGGGTGGTGGTGATGGGAGATTTTAACTTTCCCAACATTGACTGGGATTCACTCAGTGTTAGGGGTCAAGATGGGGCAGAATTCATAAGGAGTATCTAGGGGGGTTTTCTAGAGCAGTATGTATGTAGTCCAACTCAGGAAGGGGCCATACTGGACCTGGTGTTGGGGAATGAGCCTGGCCAGATGGTTGAAATTACAGTAGGGGACTACTTTGGAAATAGTGACCACAATTCCGTAAGTTTTACAATTCTCATGGACAAAGATGAGAGTGGTCCTAAAGGAAGAGTTCTAAGTTGGGCGAAGGCCAGCTATACCAAAATTCGGCAGGATCTGGGGAATGTAGATTGGGAGAAACTGTTTGAAGGTAAATCCACATTTGATATGTGAGAGGCTTTTAAAGAGAGGTTGATTGGCATGCAGGAGACACATGTTCCTGTGAAAATGAGGGTTAGAAATGGCAAGATTAGGGAACCATGGATGACAGGTGAAATTGTGAGACTAGCTAAGAGGAGAAAGGAAGCATACATAAGGTCTAGGCAACTGAAGACAGACGGAGCTCTGGAAGAATATCAGGAATGTAGGGAGAATCTGAAACGAGGAATTAAGAGGCCGAAGAGGGGATATGAGATATTGTTAACAAATATGGTTAAGGAAAATCCAAAAGCCTTTTATTCATATATAAAGCGCGTTAGGGTAACTAGAGAAAGGGTTAGCCCACTTAAGGACAAAGAAGGAAAGTTATGCTTCGAATCAGAGAAAATAGGTGACATTCTTAGCGAGTACTTTGCATCAGTATTCACCAAAGAGAGGGACCTGACAGATGTTGAGGTTAGAGATAGATGTTTGCTTACTCTAGGTCATATCGGCATAAGGAGGGAGGAGATGTCGGGTATCCTAAAAGGCATTAAGGTGGACAAGTCCGCAGGTCCAGATGAGATCTATGCCAGGTTATTGAGGGAAGCGAGAGAGGAAACAGCTGGGGCTTTAACAGATATCTTTGCAGCATCCTTAAACATGGGTGAGCTCCCAGAGGACCGGAGAATTGCTAATGTTGTCCCCTTGTTTAAGAAGAGTAGCAAGGATAATCCAGGTAATTTTTGACTGGTGAGCCTGACGTCAGTGGTAGGGAAGCTGCTGGAGAAGATACTGAGGGATAGGACCTATTCCCATTTGGAAGAAAATAGGCTTATCAGTGATAGGCAACATGGTTTTGTGCAGGGAAGGTCATGTCTTACCAACTTAATAGAATTCTTTGAGAACATGGAAAAGTTGGTTGATGAGGGAAAGGCTGAAGATGTCATATACATGGACTTCAGTAAGGCGTTTGATAAGGTTCCCCATGGCAGGCTGATGGAGAAAGTGAAGTCACATGGGGTCCAGGGTGTGCTAGCTAGCTAGATGGATAAAAAACTGGCTGGGCAACGGGAGACAGAGAGTAGTAGTGAAAGGGGGTTTCTCAAATTGGAGACCTGTGACCAGTGGTGTTCCACAGGGATCTGTGCTGAGACCACTGTTGTTTGTGATATATGTAAATAATTTGGAAGAAGGTGTAGGCGGCCTGATTAGCAAGTTTGCAGATGACACTAAGATTGGTGAAGTAGCAGATAGTGAAGGGGACTGTCAGAGATTACAGCAGAATATAGATAGATTGGAGAGTTGGGCAGATAAATGGCAGATGGAGTTCAATCCAGGCAAATGTGAGGTGATGCATTTTGGAAGATCTAATTCAAGAGCGAACTATACAGTAAATGGACAAGTCCTGGGGAAAATTGATGAACAGAGAGATCTGGGTGTTCAGGTCCATTGTTCCCTGAAAGTGGCAAAGCAGGTCAATAGGGTGGTCAAGAAGGCATATGGCATGCTTTCCTTCATCGGACAGGGTATTGAGTACAGGAGTTGGCAGGCCATGTTACAGTTGTATAGGACTTTGGTTCAGCCCCATTTAGAGTACTGTGCACAGTTCCGGTTGCGACATTACCAAAAGGATGTGGATGCTTTGGGGAGGGTTCAGAAGAGGTTAACCAGGATGTTGCCTGGTATGGAGGGTGCTAGCTATGAAGAAAGGTTGAGTAGATTAGGATTATTTTCATTAGAAAGACAGAGATTGAGTGAGGGGGACCCTGATTGAGGTCTGCAAAATCATGAGAGGAGTAGACAAGGTGGATAGCAAGAAGCTTTTTCCCAGAGTGGAGGTTGTAGACGCAGACACGTTACTGTCTTTTAAGATGTTTCTGGACGGGTACATGGATGGGCAGGGAGCAAAGGGATACCGTCCCTTAGAAAATAGATGATAGGCTTAGACAGTGGATCTCGATCGGCGCAGGCTTGGAGGGCCGAAGGGCCTGTTCCTGTGCTGTAATTTTCTTTGCTCTTGTTCTATACTTGCAATTGAAAGCTAATGCCATGCTGGCCTTTGTAACAAGAGGAACTGAGTATAGGAGCAAAGAGGTCCTTCTGCAGCTGCACAGGGCCCTGGTGAGACTGCACCTGGAGTATTGTGTGCAGTTTTGATCTCCAAATTTGAGGAAGGACATTCTTGCTACTGAGGGGGTGCAGCGTAGGTTCATGAGGTCAATTCCTGGAATGGCGGGACTATCATATGTTGAAAGATTGGAGTGACTGGGCTTGTGTACACTTGAGTTTAGAAGGATGAGAGGGGTCTGATTGAGACGTACAAGATTATTAAGGAATTGGACACTCTGGAGGCAGGGAGCATGTTTCCGCTGATGGATGAGTCCAGAATCAGAGGACACAGTTTACAAATAAGGGGTAGGCCATTTAGAACAGAGTTGAGGAAAGAATTCTTCACCCAGAAAGTGGTGGATATATGGAATGCTCTGCCCCAGAAGGCAGTGGAGGCCAAGTCTCTGGATACTTTCAAGAAAGAGATGGATAGAGTTCTTAAAGATAGTGGAATCAAGGGTTATGGGGATAATTCTGGAACAGGATACTGATTGTGGATGATCAGCCATGATCATGATGCATGGTGGTGCTGGCTCGAAGGGCCGAATGGCCTACTCCTGCACCTATTGTCTATAATCTATTGCCTAACCCACTCCCAAGAGATGGGCTTTGCACCTCCTCACATTGATACTTCATTGATTGTCAATCCAATGAAGGTTACAGGTGTGCATTTTGTAAACCCACTTAGTATCAATTTAAAATGTTACAGTGAATAGACGTCCTCTACTCTTGCTTTCTCAATATTTATCTTTCTAACTGCGTGGTACAACTCTCTCCAAGGAAAGTCAGTTAGACTTATGACCGTGTTAAAACAGTTCTGCCTGTGTAGCAGCTGAAATGTATTGAACGGTTTCAAAATTGTATTTGCAATAGAAATGTACACATGAACCTGTGCACTATCAATTTAATTCAAAAATTGATGCCAGGTCAATTATTATGACGTTTAAGACAGTTTTAATGGAATATTACTACTTTGCATCATTTTACTATCTGGAACTTAGTCAGCAAGAAGGTGTTTATGTATTAATAAGGGAATTCAGTGTACCAAATATGTCCAGCCAAATAATGTTGCTGTGTCTATCTGCTTGCTGTTTTACTGGTTGCTTTTAAATCTCATGGCTTTGACTTTATGACAATTTGCTTCCAATTTGACTTCAATCGTGTAAATTCACCATGGCTCCTAAGACAGCACCTTCTAAATTCACAACCACCATATATTTAGAAGGACAAGGGAAGCAGACTCATTGGAGGACTGTGACCTGCAAAGCTCTGCTCCAAGTCATTAACCATCCTGATTTGGAAATATACCCCTGTTCCTTCACTGTCATTTGCTTAAAATCCTGGAATTGCCTCCCGAAGTCCAACCTACAGCATGTGCACTGCAGTGGTTCAAGAAGGCAACCCATTAGCATCTTCACAATGGCAACTAGGAATGGATAATAAATGATGGTAGAGTCAAAGATGTACAAATGCCATGACTGAATTACAAAAAAAAATTGTCACTACAACAATTTTACTCTAACTTAAATGAAAAATTTCTCTGAATTGTGAAAAGTTCTTGGAAATTTGATGAAAACCAGCAATTGTAGTTAAGACTGAAAAGATCAGACAGACAAATTTCGTTCTGACCAGTAAACTCAGTTAATGTGTTTCTTATTCTCGAAATTTTAAGAGTTCAACATCTAAGATGCTGGCCTAAGGCCTCCATTACCTGACTCTGATGGAACCATCTCTTGCAAAGTGATCCTACCTGTTAAATACCAAATGGAAATGAAAAGAAAAAGTAAGGCATACCTACCAGTCATTTATTGGAGTCAGATTATACTGCTGTGACAAAAGTGATAATTATGTGGGCAAACTTAAGGTTGAGATCTGTCTATCTTTCAGCTGTTGTGCCAGATGGTTATTTCAGTAGAATTGAAAAGACCTGCAGATATTGACTGACTTAGAGCACAGTGCTGAGGTGTGTGGTATTCATCTGAGGGAAAAATGACATACACCAAAATGAGCTTCTTTTTGACCCTGCAATTATTTTCAGATATGTGTCACATGTGCAGTGCGCACAGTTGATATATCTGTTACATAATTTTAGTTCAGCATTTGTGGCCTGTAATTACAAGGCATTTCATTAATTTCAAAGACTAATATCTGTTCTCTCAACATATGAGTTTTTAGATTAAATTTCGTCGAGGCTTCCTCTGACAGATTAGTAATCTAATTACTTTTTCCGGATTACATAGCCCAGGCAACAACAGAATTGTTTTCAAATTGTGCTTCAGTCTCAAGAATTTAATCTATTTTTTAATCCAGAAAATTATGATCTCCTTTTGCGTTACGGGTTCAGTACGGATCATTGACTTTATATTGCAACACTACATCTTTGTCTAGTAATTAAGAAGTAGTGGGTCTCATCTAGCTATTCTATCATTATTTTGATCGTTGAGTACGATGTTTTTGTCTGCACAACATTTACAAGGGTGTTTTAGAGGAGCTGTTAAATTGTCATTCGATGGAAAAATATAATTAGAGCCCAATTTATTTCTTTGCACAATATTTCTGCTTCTTTCTATTTTTACTGAACTTCTTTTCTGAAAGCATGCTCCAGAGATATTTAGTTTAATTACATTGCAGGACAATCATTCAGGCTTTCGCCATGTATTCCTGGAGATTTGATTATATTAACTGGAACATTCAACTACCTCAGCCTCACACTTCCTCCATTGATCACTTGTATTGACGGCCTCATTGGATATATTCTTTTCAAATTAATTGGAAAATATACCGAATCTTCATTACCAATTGGATGATGTTTGACTGTGAGATGAGCAACCGTTTTTCTCCAGCTGCAATACTTTTGTAGCTGGTAAACAAATTAAGTTTCAACATGATTTTTATTTACGTTATTTTTATTTCCTCTATAGGGCTGTTCACAGGAGTGTCCTGGAGATTGACTGAATTCCTAAATGCTTAAGACAATCCTGAAGAATTGACTACTTTATGTTTAGTCTCAAGTGTGGCTTAATATCGGGCCATCAGTCCTGTTTTGGAGGAAATATATGTGTGAGAAACAGGAATAGGTCTTTTGATGCCTTGAGCCTGTTCCACCATTCAATAAGATCATGCTGATCTTCTACATTTTCCTGTTCTATTCCCAGATCCCTTAATTCCTTTAGCATTCACAAATATATCAATCTTATTCATAATTTATTATTTTTTCCTGATGCAGCGTTATATTTATGGCTATTTGATGCTCTCTGGGTTGTGCTTGCCTCCTTAAAGAGAAGCGGAGATAATTCAGTACAGTAGATAGATGATTTCACAGCTCTGTTCTGCATTGATTTTTACGGGCATGGAAAAATACAAAACACCACTATCTCTCTATTCCTTCGCTGGAAAAGAATGATTTAGTTAGAGCTGCATTTCTAGCCAGATCTATACTTAGCTGTGAAATCATTCTCTGGTGTGGTGTAACCCATTTGGCTGGCTCATGTGCACCTATCCAGTCCAGATGGATTGGTTCAGTCATGGCATATGGTGACTGCTCTTTCCTGTCAACTGAACAATAATAAATATGGGGTAAGTTTTTTCTCATTATTGAGGAAGGCAAATGAAGCCTAGATAAAAATGTCCCATTAATGGTTAATTCAGTTAATAAAGCATTAACAGTCTCTGTAATAAACAGAAGCAGCAAATTGCAAGACACTAATTTATACTAGACAATAAAAGAAATTGTTTAGCTACCAGAATTATTTCAGCACTCTGTGTACACTGCTCCAGAGTCCTTCAATATAACACATAATTACATTCGATAAAGAGGCCCAAACATATTGCTGTTACCTTGCATCAATTAGCCATGCCATTGTTGTGGTCTCTATTTACATTTCTGTTTTTCTGATGATAAACTCTGTTGATGGTAACCTCATTAAATGACCCAGCTGTCTTGATAACAAAGGCACAAACACTTCTCTGAAGCTGAGATTTCACTTGTTCTTTCCAACAAAAATGGCAACTGACATCAAAGCTAAATGACTGTCGGTGATATTACACACTATTAAATCTGACGTAGAGTTGACTATTAACATTAACAAGGAATGAAAAGCTGAGATTCTTGGTTAGTCTAACTAAGAAGGTATCCTTGAGCTAAGAGTGCCCATATATATTTCTTAGCATTGCTGTACTGGCTCCAAGTAGAAATAAGTGCAGCTTCAATAACACGGTGCATCCAAAAAGTGATTCAGCAATATAAAGTGAAATTGTCTGTATTAATTCACAATTCTTGCTCTAACCACCCTCGTTAGGAAGCTCATTTTTATTGTTAATTATCAGTTAGAAGTGGAGATTTAGGGAGGAAAACTTTGGGAGTGATTTTTGGCCCAGTTTATGTGCCGAGGCAATGATAATCAGATCACCCACCTTTCTAGACATCAAATAACTTTAATTGTTTTCTATCCATTACCAGAATTTATTGCTCAATGCTGGTAGCTCACTACCACCTTGTTAAGAGTGGTCCAACCAGCAACACCCAATCCTATGAGTGAATAAGACTAATGACTTCAATTGCTGCAATTAGTAGCTGCTACTGTTATAATTAGAAACCCTCAGTTATCTACTATCGGTCACCTAAAGTGAGGCTTTCAGATGAAGAGTTGGGTTGCCTGCCCTACCAGGAACAAAATCGGAAGTTGCTGGAAACGTTCAACAGGTCTGGCAGCAACTGTGAAGAAAAATCAAGAGTTAATATTCCCAATCTACTCTGGACCTGAAACAATAACTCTGATTTTTCTTCACAGATGCTGTCAGACCTGCTGAGTTTTTCCAGCATTTTCTGTTTTTGTTCCTGGTTTACAGCATCTGCAGTTCTTTAGGTTTTTGCCTGCTTTACCAAATGGATACAAAAGTCCTGTGGCTCTTTCAAAGAAGAGGAAGGGATTTCTGGTCGATATTATATTATTCATTTTTGGGGGCATTGCTTTGTGTAAGTAGACTGCAACAATGTTCTGACATTGCAATAGTGATTACACTTCAAAAATACTTAATTGTATGCAGTGAAATATCTTTGGATCATGAAAGTGCTATGCAAATGCATGCTTGTTTCTTTGCCTCTAAGCGATGGAGTAAACACTCAGTAAAACAGTTGCACAAAGAGGAAGTTTGAATGTAGAGTACAGAATCTGCCCGATGTTTGTCTGCTTGGTGGACCTGAAGGATGAATAGTTGTAATTTTGTTACCCCTTTGGATATATTCTCTATGCCTTGGAAGCTACAACAAAAACAAATATTGAGCTTTCTTTTCAAAGTTTGGAATTGGACAGGAAATAGAAATGCAGCTGATGGATACTCAGTGTAGATTAAAAAGATGTGTCCTTTTTGGATCTGCAAGCAATGACATAATTGCTAGCTTATCTTATTTTTAAAATTACCTTCAATTGATTAACAATGATACACCAGTGTAAAATTGCAAAGCTATACTAAAACATAATTCTGAGTATGGAGAAATTAACATTAGCAACAGAATGAAAATGAATTTACTGACACAGGTGATATCATAAATCATAAGTGAAATATTTTAATATATCATTGAAACTTATAATCACTCAATATCATAATCTGTCTTAAAAACAGTCAGGCACCAGCCTTGAGCCCTGTTTGTTACTCAACATCATAAGCCCTTGACATTTATAGGTGTTACCATTACTGAGTCCCCAATTATCAATGCTCTGGGAGTTACCATTGACCAGAAACTGAACTGGGCTAGACATATAACTGACTAGCCATACTGCAGCTGTACAAGGTACTGTTGGGGCCAGATTTGGAGTAATGTGTGAAGCTTTTTGCCCTCTTATTTAAGGAAAAAAATATATTATTTCATTTGAGGCTGTTCAGGGAAGATTCTAGGATGATCTCTGGTATGGGGGTGTTGTCTTATGATCAAAGATTGAACAGGTTAAGATTCTATTCATTGGAATTTAGAAGAATGAAAGGTGGTCTCATTGGAACATTTAAAATTCTTAAGGGCGATAACAGAGTAAATACTGTGAGGATGTTTTCTCTCATGACAGCCAAGGATCAGAGAGTACAGCCTCAGAACTTAAGGGGTGACAACTGGACTGGGATGAGGACTTCTTCTCTAAGAGGTGTGAATTATTGGAACACCTTGTAAAAGAGCATTGTGGGAGCAGGGTCCTTGTGTGTATTTTGAGGCTGAGCTGGATTGATTCTTGATTAGAAGGGGAATGAAAGGTTATGGAGAAGTGGTAGGCAACTAGCTGTGAGAACGTAATCAGCCATGATCCTGTTGAATTGCGGAGTAGGCTTGAGGGGTTGAATGATCTATGCCTAATCCTATTTCTTATGGTCTAAAGGAACTGTGGCTACAAGAGCACAGCAGAGACTCAGAATCTTGCAGACAGTAATTCACCTTCTGACTCCCCAAAGCCTGTTCAGCATATGCAAGGCAAAAGTCAGAAGGTTAATGAAATAACCCCACTTCCCTGGATAAGTGCAGCTCTAACAACACTCAAGAAGCTTGCTATCGTGTAGGACAAAGCAGCCCACTTGATTGGCTCCACAAGCATGAACATTCAGCCCCTCCATTACCAACACTTAGTAGCAACAGTTGTACCATCTACAAGATACACTGAGTAATTCACCAAAGATCCTCAGACAGCACCTTCCAAACCCATGATCAATACCATCTTGAGGGACAAGGGGCAGAAGATACATGGGAATTCCATCACCTGCAAGTTCCCTTCCAAGCCACTCGCCATCCAGAATTGGAAATGTATCACTGTTCCTTCATTGTTGCTGGGTCAAAATCCGAGAACTCCTTCCCTAATAGCATTCTGTTTCTAACTACAGCAAAATGATGTCAGTGGTTCAAGAAGGCAGCTTACACCACCTTCTAAACGGCAATTAGGCATGGGCAATAAATGCTGGCACAGATCCTGATGCTCACATTTCATGACTGAATTCAAAACTCACGATAGTATAATTATTATATCTTTATATATATATATATATAGATATTGTTTATTTATCTGTGAATGGCAGTAGTTGATTAAAAAAATTGTTGGAAGAAACTCCACAAGCATTCTGATCCCCAAAGATTGAGAATTTCAGAATAACAGTGTAATAACAGTTTTGCAGCCCTCTCCAACCAGAAGTGGATAGTTCGCCTGAACCCTCCTGACACCCCAGTACTACAGATGCAAATCTTCTGTTCATTTGCTTTATTCCACGAAATCTCAAGGTATTAGATACAGCAAATATTAATGGCCCTGGCAACATGTCAAACTGTAATACTGAAGAATTGCTCTCTTGAACTGGTTGTGTTCCTAAGCTAGGCTGTTCCAGGTTAATACTGTTATATACCTAACAATGTAGGAAATTGCCCAATTATTTCATTTCATAGGCTTCCTGTAGAATAGAAGCAGGCTATTCAGCCCATCAAGTCCACACCAACCCTCTGAAGAGCAGCCTACCCAGACCCACACCCCTAACCCTATCCTAGTAACCCTGTACTTCCCCTGGCCAATCCAGCTAGCTTGCACATCCCTAGACATGAGAGGCAATCTAGCATGGCCAATCGACGTAACCTGCACATTGTTGGACGGTGGGAGAAAATCAGAGCACCCAGAGGCAACCACTGCAGACACAGACAGTTGCCTGAGGGCAGAATCGAATCCAGGTCCCTGGCACGGTGAGGCAGTAGTGCTGACTACTGAATCACCATGCTGCTCTATTCTTAAAAGAAATATAGATCCAATTTGGCTAATTATCTTCCCAATAGTCTACTCTCAATCATGAGCAGATAGTCCTATCAGACAACACCAACTCATCATTGATGCTCGGCTTGGATTCTGCCATGCCCACTCCTGATGTCATTACGGCCTTGGTCCAAACTGGTACAGGAGAGCTGAATTTAAGAGATGGGCTGAAAGTAACTGCTCTTAGCAAAAAGGGAGTAGTTGATTGAACATGACATCAAGGAGCTCACGTAGAACAAAAGTTGGAATCGGGGTGGGGGTGGGTGGTAGGGGAATATTCCTCCACAGTTGAAGTGTCATGCAGCACAAAAGAAGGTGGAGATTGGAGGCCAGTCATTTCAGTTCCAGAATATTACTGCAGGAGTTCCTCAGGGCAAACCATCTTCAGCGGACTCATTAATAATATTTCCTGCCCCATAAGGCCACTAACCAACACCACTAATGTTTGCTGAGTGTTAAGTTTCATTTACATCTCCTCAAATGCTGAATCAGATTGAGGCTGCACACAAAAAGACTTAAACAATATTCAGGCTTGGGCCAGCATTGACAGGAGAAAAACTAACATCTCCCTTTGACTTTCAACAGCATCGCCGACTCTCAATTCGTCCACCATCACTATCCAAGGACTTATCCTTGATCAGAAACTGAACTAAACCAGAGATATAAGCACTTGGCTGCTAGAATAGGTGAGGCAGTGGAAATTCTGCTGTCTGCAACTCCTGACTTTCCAGAGCCTGATCACCATGAACAAGACACAAGTTAACTATGTGATTGAATAGTCCTCACTTTCCTGGATGAGCGCAACACCAACTACACTGAAAACTTTGTTGCCATCCAGGACAAAACAGGCAAATTGATTAGCATTCCTGACATGCACCTCCTGCCATGAATGGATTTAAAAAAGGCTTTGGGAGAACGGGTTTAGTTACCTGCTACAGGATACCTTGTTTCTAATCTGCTATCTAGCCAAAATGTATTTTGGTCCTAGATAATAAAATGTGAGGCTGGATGAACACAGCAGGCCAAGCAGCATCTCAGGAGCACAGGAGATGCTGCTTGGCCTGCTGTGTTCATCCAGCCTCACATTTTATTATCTTGGAATCTCCAGCATCTGCAGTTCCCATTATCTCTGTATTTTGGTCCTATTATGTTTTCAGTTAGTAGTGATCATTGTTGCACAATCTATATTGATATCAAGTGCCGTCACTAAACATTACTGCTGAAGGTCAGTTCTTTGGTTTGTATTTGGACCAAGGTTATCGTTTGGTCTGGAATTGAGTGCACCTGGCAGAGTCCAAATGTGTGAGCATCAGTGAGCAGGTGAGATAGCAAAGATTGCAGATGCTGGAAGTCAGAGTTAAAAAAATGTGGAGCTGAAGGAGCACAGCAGGCCAGGCAGCATCCGAGAAGCAAAAAAGTTGACATTTCGGGTAGTCCTGATGAAGGGCTTTGACCCAAAATGTCAACTTTCTTGCTCCTCGGATGCTGTCTGGCCTGCTGTGCTCCTCCTGCTCCACATTTCATCGATCAGTAAGCATGGTCATTGATGAACAAGTGCCACTTAATGGCTTTTTTGATTCACTTTGCAAATGATTGAGTGCAATAATTGGCTGAATTCTTGAGGAATATTTTGGGACATGAGTTTACAGATTGTGGTTAAATATAATTCTGCTGCTGCAGAATGCCCATAGTGCATCAGGATGTCAAGTATCGAGTGGTACAATCTGTTCTAAATCATTTACCATGAGTGTAATGCTATACAACACAATGACAGATTCCTCAATATGAAGACAGGATTTTGTCTACACAAGTACTGGTCACTTCTATCAATACTGTCGTGGACAGATGCATCAGTTACAGGTAATTTAGTGAAGCTGAGGTTAAGTTTTTTTTTCCCTCTTGTTGGTTCTTCCCCTATTTGCTGTAGACCAGTCTAGCAATAATCACTTTGGGACATAGCCAACTTATTCATTAGTGGTGCTGATGAACCACTTTTGGTGACTGACATCAAATTCTTGACACAGGTTACATTTTGTGTGCTCACTATGCTCCCAGTCAGTTAACTCAGTTGGTGGACAGCTGATTTGTGAGGCCAACAGCATGTGTTCAATTCCTGCACTAGCTGGAGTTATTATACTTCTTCTTAATCTGTCCCTGATCTGACCCTCAGGTTAAGCTGCTACTGGTAGTCAGTGTCTAATAAGAGAGCAGCCCAATGGTCTGGTCACTTTACTTTAGCATAGAGGAGTACTCATACATCAGCTGAGAGAATATGGTAGGTAGTAATTAGTAGGATGTTTTCTTCCCTATGTGTGACCTTATGCTGTGATACTGCAAGGTTTCAAAGGCAATTTGAGGATTCCTAAGATAACATCCACCCTTCTAACTTCATATCACGGTAATGTCACCTCTTGTAAGTCTGTCTTATTGATGGAATAGGCGTGAGTATTTTTTGTTCATTTTTGGAATGTGTCTGTTTGTACAAAACCAATGTTTTTGGCCATGTTTATTTCCCTTTATAAGGAGAGGGTCACTCCTCACAATGCATGTAGGCTTGGTGATAGAACATTCTGTGATATCGTGTGAAGGTAATGATTCAGTGAGTATAACAATGTCAGGTTGTTGCTTGACTACTCTGCAGGATAGGATCCCTAACATTGGTACATGTTTCCAGGGGAACACAACATTCTGTCAAATCTGGCTCATATCTATGGATCATTTACCCAGGTCTCTGGATTACTTGTCTGGTAACAGTACATACTCTGCTGCTGCTTGCACTTGTCTAGCTCAGTTGGTTTGTAAAGCAAAGGTATGCCATCAATGTGGGCTCAATTCCTACATTAGCTGAGGTTACCAAACCAAGGGTGAAAATGTTCTGTTGCTGCAAAATATTGAGTAAGTAACTCATGCTGGTAATCTTTAAAAACTACTTTTCCAGGTTCTACTGTATAAGTCTATAATTTCCAAAGTGAGAAAGTACAAGATTAAATGGACGTTCATATTCCTTAGGAAACAAGATTTTTCCGAGAGGTCAGTCATATTTCTAAAGCAAAAGATTTCTTTTTAATCAGTTGTCAGGTAAGGAATGGTGACATTGTAGTGGTACAGGATAAAGCTAAGCTATTACAATGTACTCCTTATGATCAGCTTATGGATTTGGTAGACTGAAAATAGCATAATTGCTGGGGCAAATGAAGTTTAAATACATTCCCTCCCTTGCACTGCAGCGATACTTTCCTATCTTGTTACCTGAAACCAAATTTCATAATGAGAGGAGAGGCGAATGGAAAATATAGCCAGCAGTGGAGATTAAAGATTGTCAGAGTATTCTTGCTGGGGCAGAAATGGTGAAGAAATCTTAAAAAAATATAATTTTGGGTTAATATTAACTGAATGGAGAGGAAAAAGATGAAAAAAAGGTCGTAATGAGGAGATCATCAATTAAGGATTGTCTTTGAAAAAAATGAGGAAGAAGCTGAGAAGAACAATCTTCATGTAGATAACTGCATAGAATATTAAAAGGAACAGGTGAGGGAAAATGACATGAATATTTGAAATTAATGATGATATATAGGATCTGAAAAGTGGAATTTTTATTGTGATTGCATTTATTTATTATGGGGTCAGCACAAACATGAATGGAGTCAGTCTCTGCTGTCAATTTCACTTTTTGGTACGTTCCTATGAAAGATCAAATATGAGCAAACTTTGATCCATGTTTCCAATGCAAGTTTTTTCTCACAGTTTCACTTAAAAGTCTAAGACCCTTGATCATTTTAAGTTTTATTTGTGAGTGACACAGTGGAAGATCACATACATTACCATGAACTGCTTGCTTTAATACACCATTTGTATAATAGACAACAACACTTTATCCCTGAGCTTCCAACAAAATGTGGTTATGGATTTTTATCTCACCCTAGTCTTGTACATGACTCCCTTCTGGTTTAAAGATAATCTAATCCAATTTTAATTCTTAACTTGTCATATCTATACCATCTGAGTACTAACCAAGTTGAATGCTGCATAGCTTCAGGGCTACAGGAGAGTGCAGGGAAGTGGAGTTGAAATGCCCATCAGCCATGATTTAAATGGCGGAGTGGACTTGATGGGCCGAATGGCCTTACTTTCACCCCTATGTCTTGTGGTCTTATGGTCTTAGAAAACAGAATTAAGTGCTGAGGAGGGTCAGATCTCGTTCATCCTTCACTTGAGGAAAGTTTCAAACTCCCCTTAATTAGAAACATGGACATGAGTTCAAAAAATGTCAATGCTCAATGTGGCCACACCAAAGGATGACAGATTGATTGCATAAAATCTCTCAATGTTTGTATGTGTAACAGATGGAAAAAAAAACATGATATTATGCATTATAATTAAAAGTGAAACCCATAAGAAGTTCAATGAGTCCATGGTGCAGGAAGGCGTTGCTCTTGTTTACACTGTCTTCCCTGCACTGAACCGCTTGTAGGGAAATCAATCTTCCTCTCTTACTCATTGCCCTTCACAAGAGGTTTAATATTGAGCCTGCTATGCGACATTTATCTAGTCAATGTAATGGTGACTGAAGAATGGTAATCCATGATGGATGGTCATTTTACAATATTGAGGTTGAATATCTAACAAAAAAGGTCGGTGAATTATCTGAGACTTCAGGAATCAGTTACTCAAAGGTATGACCTGGAGGTCAGGTATGAAGCATATATATTGTGACATTATAATTGGGTTGCAAAGAGCCACACATCTGCTTTTGAATGTTTACACTTCCAACTTGTGAAGGAATGATTATCTAATGTGGTGCTTCGCTAACGTTTTCCCACTGTGATTCCATTTCAACATTTTAAAATTGCCACTGTCCCTCTGTGAGAGTGGGTGTGGGGTAGGATGACCTTTGAGGCTCAAAATGTGGACACAGAAGGCTTGTGAGAGTGAGGAGGAGGTGGAGCATAACAGTGACTATTATTATCATTGAACTCATGACCCCAAATTTTCAACTTGTGACTCCATTTAAGATCTTGATGGCACAATTTGGTTAGGCCTGTTCTAATGCATTTCCATGGTGCAGTCAATATCTCTGTGGTTATTTGTAATATAATTCATAATGAATTTGATGATAATTTTTCAATACAAATGACTCCTGTTGTGTATTGAACAAAAGCGCAAATATCCAGTGGCCAAATCATAAATATTTAGTTCCTGGATTCACTAAATGTGTCTTGTTATGCCCAAGTGCAGTATTCCATGTTGGAATATTGAAATTTTCTGCAGCTGTCTCATTAATTTGATGTTTTAGCCAGACTGATCTACATGTTTTGGGTAATTGTTAATGATTTACCAACTAACCAAAACATTAATGAGATGTGGCGAGTTAGGCCAATTTGCAAGATTTCTCAGAAATGTTTTATTCACTGAAAGCAAGAGAAATCCAACTGGGTCAGCTAGTGCCCTATTAGCCCACTTCACAAGACTCGCAAAGCAATGGGAACATTTATTGTGCCGCCAAACAATGTTTACTCAATAGTAATCACTTTATAAATGTTCAGTTCAAGTTCCGTCATAATCACAGCCATATCCCAAATGTGAACCCATTGCTGAACACGGAGAAAAGTCACAAACAACATCAAGTAAATACCTGACTAAATTTGGGAACATATGAATACTACCACTCTTTGAGTAAAGAACCTACCTCTGACGTCTCCCCGATATCTACCTCCTTTCACTTTAAAACTATGTCCCTTGTAAAAGCTACGTCCACCCTCGGAAAAAAGTCTCTGGCTGTTGACTCTATCTATACCTCTGATGATTTTGTACACCTCTATCAAGTCACCTCTCATCCTTCGTCGTTCTAAAGAGAAAAGCCCGAGCTCTCTCAACCTTTCCTCGTAAGACCTTCCTTCCATTCCAGGCAACATCCCAGTGAATCTCTTTTGCACCTTTTCCAATGCTTCCACATCTTTGCTGTAATGAGGTGACCAGAACTGGACACGATACTCCAGATGTGGCCGAACCAGGCTTTTGTATTGCTGGAGCATAACTTCGCGGATCTTGAACTCAATCCTTCTATTAATAAAAGCTAACACACGATACGCCTTCTTAACAACTCTATCCACCTGGGTGGTAGCTTTCAGGGAACTGTGAACATGAACCCCAAGATCCCTTTGCTCCTCCACACTGCCAAGAATCTTTCCATTAACCCTGTATTCTGCTTTCAAATTTGTCCTTCCAAAATGAATCACCTCACTTTTCAGGGTTAAACTCCATCTGCCAATTCTCAGCCCAGCTCTGCATCCTATCAATGTCTCTTTGTAACCTAGAACAGCGTCGGCACTGTCCACAATGTGACACACCTTCATATTGTCTGCAAACCTGCTAATCCACCCTTCCACTCCTTCATCCAAATCAATTAAAAAATCACAAATAGAAGAGGACCCAGGACAGATCCTTATGGTACACCACTCGTAACTGAGCACCATGTTGAATATTTTCCGTCCACTACCACCCTTTGTCTTCCAAGGGTCAGCCAGTTCTGAATCCATTCTGCCACATTTCCCCTATCCCATGCCTCCTTTACCTTCTGCATGGGCCTACCAAGGGGAACCTTATCAAACGCCTTGCTTAAATCCATGTATACCACATCCACTGCTCTACCTTCATCCACAGTCACCTCTTCAAAGAATTCAATAAGGTTTGTGAGGCATGATCTACCCCTCACAAATCCATGCTGACTATCATGAATCAAACAGTGCCTTTCCAAGTGATCATAATCCTGTCTCTCAGAGCCCTTTCCAATAATTTTCCCACCATTGATGTAAGACTAACTGGTCTGTAATTTCCGGAGTTATCCCTGTTCCGTTTTTTGAACAAGGGAATTACATTCGCCTCCTTCCAATCTTCCGGCACTATACCTGTGGACAGTGAGGACGAAAAGTTCATCGCCAAAGGGCCTGCGATCTTTTCCCTCACTTCCCATAGAATCCTTGGATAAATCCCATCAGACCCGGGGGACTTACCTATCTTCAACTTCCTCAGAAGTCCAAGCACATCTTCCTTACTAACATCAACCTCGTCTAGCCTACCTGCCTGTTTCACAACGTCATCCTCTACAACTGGCTCCTTCTCAGTTGTGAATACTGAAGAAGAAGTATTCATTAAGGACCTCTCCTATCTCTTTAGACACTGTGCACAAATTCCCTTTGCAATCCTTGATCAGCCCTATCCTTTCTCTGGTCATTCTCTTGTTCTGGACATGTATGTAAAAAAGCCTTGGAGTTTTCCTTGATCCTATCTGCAAAATTTTCTCATGCCCCCTTAAGCTCTCCTAAGACCTTTCTTCAGCTCCTTCCTGGTTAACTTATATCCTCTAGAGCCTTCTCCGTTCGGCTTTTCCTAAACCTAATATAAGCATCCTTCTTCCTCTTAACCAGTCATTTGAACTCTCTCGAGAACCAAGGCTCCCTCACTTGACCGCAGCTTCTCTGCCTGCTGGGGACAAACATATCGAGTACATGCACATTCCTTAAACAATCTCTGCATTTCTGTGGTGATCTTCCTTGACAGCATCTTTCCCCAATTTATGTTACCCAGTTCTTGCCTAACTGAATTTTAAAAAAAAGCTGGCAGAGTTTTCAAATATTGTTTCAACCTCAAAAATAGAACACGATATACATTATTTACAAAAGCCAAGAAATAAAATGTTTTCTAATATTTACACAGTTGAGCTGAAGGTTTCTGCTACAAAAAAAAAGCCCTCTAAGCTTCTCTAAGTCAATACTATTTCCTTCAATCACCCATTAGACTCCCAATAAACAACAAAGGATGAAGAATGAAGATCACAACGAAACAACTTGAGTCTTCTGGTACTTCAGTTTCCATTTTAAATTCATCAGGTTAACAAAAAAAAATTCAATTTTTTAAAAAAAATTAAGCAAAAATGAAGCTTACTCATCTGTATCAAGGTACGTAACAGCACTCGCTTTTAGGTTTAATTGAAGCTCTCTTGAGCCTTGTCGATAGACCCCATATTCACAATTTTAATTAGTCTTCCCCCAGTCATAAACTTTACCCTGCCATATGTACCTATCCTTATCCATGACTATTCTAAAAGTAACAGAGCTACGATCCCTACCTCCAACATGCTTTCCTACCAACGGGTCTAACACTCGGCCCGGTTCATTGCCAAGCACCAAATCCAAAGCAGCCTCTCCTCGTGTTGGTCTATCTACATACCGTGTCAGGAATCCTTCCTGAACACATTGGACAAAATTTGCTCCATCTAAGCTATTACTGTTTTCAATCAATATTTGGAAAGTTGAAGTCACCCATGTCTACAACCCTGAGACTTCTGCACCTTTCCAATATCTGCCTCCCAATCCGCTCCTCTGCTTCTCTGCAACTATTAGAGGTTCTGTAAAAAAAAACAACAAAGTGACTGCTCCTTTCTTGTTCCTGACTTCAACCCAAACTGTCTCTGTGGACATATTCTCGAACTGCCTTTCAGTAGCTGCTATACTAGCCCTGACTAGCAATGCCAATCTGCCGCCTCTTTTTTCACCCTAACTACTTCTTTTACAGCATCTAAATCCTGGAACTTCCAACATCTGTTCCTCTCCCTGAGTTACCCAAGTTTCTGTAATGGCCACAACATTGTAGTTCCTAGTACCCACCCATGCTCTGAATTCAGCCGCCTTATTTCTGATACTTCTTGCATTGAAGTATACACATCTCAAACCATCTCTGCGTCCATGATTATGCTCCGTCAACTGCATTTCTTTGTTAACAGCCTCACACCCTGTTGTGTCTGTTGGAAGGCTGAATACCTCATCCTCTGAATTACAAATCTGATTCCCCATCCCCTGCCAATCTAGTTTAAAACATCCCATACAGCTCTAGCTAACTTTCCTCCCAGGAAATTTGTGCTCTTCCAGTTCAGGTGCAACCCGTTCTTACTGTACAGGTCCCACCTTCCCCAGAATATGCTCCAATTATCGACATAATGGAAGCCCTCCCTCCTACACCAGCCCTAGAGTCACATGTTTAGCTGCACTCTCTCCCTATTTCTTACCTCGTCATCACATGGCACTGGTAGTAATCCAGAGATAACTACACCAGCCTCACACACTGTTTAATGGACCACCCCCAGCAGTCACCCACAAATCAATCACAGTTTATATTACAATCATATTTTCACCCTCAGAGTTAAAACCAGCTACAACTCAAATAGTCAGGTGGTGACAAACAGAACTGGAACCTAGTCTTTATATGCTTGCAAGTTTTTATTTACAGAATTTTACGTTACATATTGTGCACCTTCAGTTCACCAATCATTTTCAGCACTTTTGAAATCCTGGTTAATGCTCACTTCCTAAATGTCATTAAAGGTCTATTGCATGAACACACAAATGTGCTAAAGGTTGACTAGGCAAACAAAGGTGCATAGTTGACCTCAATTTACTTGCAATATTCTAAACTTGGTTAGTAGGTTAATAGCAAATTTCAGCTATGTTGAAGGCGTTGACCAGTCAGCCAATAGAAGTAACAAATCCCATTGGAGATGTCCAGGCTAAACAAAAATTCTATACTGGTAACTCTTGATTGGCCTAGTTCATTTAAATGGGTTATATGGCTGTGATGACCAGTTAGAGCAGAGTTGTGCACACACACACACGCACACACACACACGCACACACACGCACACACACGCACACACACACACACACGCACAGACACACACAGACACACACACACACACACACACACACACAGACACACACACACAGACACACACACACACACACACACACACACACACACACAAATCCACGGGGTGAATTTGCATTTGCAGATTTGTAATTGCGGGTGCATTCTATTTTGTTCAAAACATGCACAAATTGCCAACAGTCAATGTGGCATTTTATAAATTCCTACTTTGGAAATAAAACCAGTTTGACATCAATTTAAAACACAGACAGATTCTAAAAAAGGCTTCACCCCTAACATGCATTGTCTGACCTGAGATGTCACCTCTGGTATACTGATAAAACTTTTAGTTATCTTGGGGCAGTGACATGAAGGAAATTCTGGGATTTGCATTGAAATTACAGACCAGTCAGTCTTACGTCTGTGGTCAGCAAAGTTTTGGAAAGCATTCTGAGGGATAAGATTTATGATTATTTGGAAAAGCATAGTGTGATTAAAGGGAGTCAGCATGGCTTTGTGAGGGGCAGGTCATGTCTCACAAATCTTATTGTGTTCTTTGAGGAGGTCATGAGACAGGTTGACGAGGGTCGAGCAGTGGATGTGGTTTACATGGACTTCAGCAAGGCATTTGATAAGGTTCCCCACGGCAGGCTCATTCATAAAGTCAGGAGGTATGGGATACAGGGTGATTTGGCTGTCTGGATTCAGAATTGGTTGGCTGACAGGAGGCAGAGAGTGGTTGTAGATGGTAAGTATTCTGCCTGGAGGTCAGTGCTGAGTGGTGTCACATCAGGGTGCTGTTCTTGGGCCTCTGCTCTTTGTAGTTTTTATAAATGACTTGGATGAGGATGTTGAGGGGTGGGTTAGTATGTTTGCTGATGACACAAAGGTTGGAGGTGCCGTTGATAGTATCGAGGGCTATTGCAGGCTTCAGCGAGACATTGACAGTATGCAGAGCTGGGCTGAGAAATGGCAGATGGACTTCAACCTGGATAAATGCGAAGTGATGCATTTTGGAAGGTCGAACTTAAATGCTGAATATAGGATGAAAGGCAGGATTCTCGGCAGTGTGGAGGAACAGCGGGATCTTGGTGTTTAAGTGCATAGCTCCCTCAAAGTTGCCACTCAGGTGGATAAGGTTGATAAGAAAGCATATGGTGTTTTGGCTTTCATTAACAGGGGGATCAAGTTTAAGATCTGCGAAGTTATGCTGCAGCTCTACAAAACCCTGGTGAGACCACACTTGGAATATTGTGTTCAGTTCTGGTCACCCTGTTATAGGAAAGATGTGGAGGCTTTGGAGAGGGTGCAAAGGAGGTTTACCAGGATGCTGCCTGGACTGGAGGGCTTGTCTTACGAGGAGAGGTTGACTGAGGTCAGACTTTTCTCACTGGAGAGAAGGAGGAAGAGAGGTGACCTGATCTTGGTGTACAAGGTAATGAGAGGCATGGATAGAGTCGATAGCCAGAGACTTTTCCCCAGGGCAAGATTGACTGCCACGAGGGGTCATAGTTTTAAGGTGTTAGGAGGAAGGTACAGAGGAGACATCAGAGGGAGGTTCTTCACTCAGAGTTGTGAGCACATAGAATAGTTTGCCACTGGTAGTCGTGGAAGCAGAGTCATTAGTGACATTTAAGCGACTGCTGGACATGCACATGGACAGCAGTGAATTGTGGGGAATGTAGGCTAGGTTATTTTAGTTTTAGATTAGGATTATTCCTCGGCACAACATCGTGGGCCGAAGGGCCTGTACTGTGCTGTACTTTTCTATGTTCTATGGTCTAGAACTGACAGTTGTTGATATAAAATATTTGCCATCCAAATATGACTCTATGGAGTTGAAAGGCTGTTTTCTTGCCAATCTGTTTGCCCTGTTGATGATGCAAAAGTCATGGAGGTGGCCTGGGATCTCACATTGCTGCACAAAATATGGAAAACCTATTTGATTGCATTGTCGACATTATGGATTGTATTATACACACCTGAAGGAAGTATACTCAGCAGAAAAAGGTCACTGATTTTTCCTGTCCTAACTCCTGCCATTTTTCAATGCAAAATTCTGGCCTTTTATAAGACTGGATGATTAGAATGTTATTTCTAATCTCCAGCCAAAGTTCCCCAATTCATTATGATTCTACAGGTGACATTCTAAATTGTCAATCAGCTGACTGTGGAGGGATAAACTGTCTTTTCTCTATTCATCTAACTCCTTAATTAGTTGCAACAAGATTAGATTAAATGTAACCCATTCCTAAATGGATACTGTCCTCCTAAACCAAATTAACCGCATTTTAAAAGGAGCCATTTTTACCAAGCATATTTTTGAGGTCATGAAAAGATGGGTTTATTAGTTACTAAACACAATAAAATAAAACACCATCCATATACACAAATTAGAAATAAAAGGTGACATAGAATGATGAAAGTTTAATATATTGATCAGTTTCTGTGGCTTCCACAAAGAGAAGGTGATGAGATACTGCAGCAACTACATTGAGTGAGACCACAGGCACGGATGTTATTAGGTGAGCACTTGATTTCAAGAAGCTTGAATTGGCTTAAAAACTTTTGAGTTATTTTCTTTTTGCAGTGGTTTTGTTTGTTTTCTGACTTCCATCAAAGATTGAGTGAGACTACTTTTATTTTACCTTCAGTCCAAGAACTGCTGAAGCTTTCTTAGCAGTGTCTCACAGCACAAACCTTCGTCTATTAGTGCACACTGTTTGAAATGGGGTTTAAGTCCTGCTCTTATGTATTTGTGAAAGGAGTAAGCAAATATCTGTCACTCAGATTGTTCTCTTTGCTCTCATCATGTTTACAGTCTGACAGAACTCACAGGGCATTAAGCTTACAGCACATATTTCCATTTGAAGTCCTTCTCTTTGATGTTTCATTGATACCCATCAGATGTAATATTCCAGGGTGTCTGTTAAACCTAGTAAAATCTATACGTCTTCCAAATAACCACTGAATTACATTGCTCAGAATTTATATTTTTATGTTTTTTTGCTGTATTTTTTAACAAAATAATTAATATTTCAGTACACCTGTCAGTTATCTGGAGAAATCAGGAGCCATGACATAAAGGTGGGACCAAACTGAATAGTGATTTGCCCAAACACTCTTACTTTACTGAGTTTTCATTGCATTTGAAGCTATTGCTTTTTAGCAATGGCCATTTGGTAGGTTTACAGGCTTACTTAGTGATGCATTCATGTGATATGGGGTATTCTCTGTGATCATGAAACTCTGCTTGAAATGGATTTGTGGGCATATGCCCCGGGATAGGACTCAGCAGGACTTTACTGTACCTCTATATATAAACTCCTGCTGCAACTGTTCAGGCATCAGTTAAAAAGCTTATGATAAGCATTGTTATTCTGTTCAGTTCAGTCTGATTAATGGACCAGTCTTTTTCTAATTCAGATTCAAATGATTCCTTCATTTTTCATCCAAACTGTAAGAAACTCCAAAACTGAAGATTATTCAATGAAACAAATCAAAATAAATCAGCGCATTTATTCCCTGATTATTCTAACAGAAAGCAGCTTATCATGATCCCCACCAGTTAGCTTATTTCATCCAAGCTATCAAGAAAAAGAAGCATGGCCTGGATGCCAAGTGTATCCTTCATAGGGGAAAATGGAACATAGAAGACAATAAAAGAAGTAGACCATGTACAAATGCAGCAAGACCTGGACTATATCCAAACTCGGATTGTCAAGTGGCAAGTAACATTCATGCCACAGAAGTGCCAGGCAATGACCACTTACAATATGAAATACTTCAATCACTGCCCCGTGGCATTCAATGGTGCTACCATCACTGAATCCCCTGCATCAACATATCAACATCTTCAGGGTTATCATTGACCAGAAACTCAAGTGGACTCACCACGTACACATATTCTCTACAAGAGTAGGCCCGAGGTTAGGAATGCTGTGACGAGTCACACACTTCCTGACTCCCCAAAGCCTATCCACTGCGTACAAGATTCAAGTGAGAAGTATGATGGAAAACTCCCCACTTTCCTGGATGAGTGCATCTCCAAGAACACTGAAGAAAATCCACACCATTCAGCACAATGCAGCCTGCTTAATTGGCACTACATCCACATGCTTCTACTCCCTCCACCACTGATGCTCTGTAGCCACTGTGTGTACTGTCTACAAGATGCATAGAAATTCACCAAAGATCCTTAGACAGCTCCTTCCAAATCCACAGCCACTACATTCCAGAAGGGCAAGGGCAGCAGATACATGAGACCACGATCAACTCCAAGTGCCCCTCCAAACACTGAAGTCTTGTCGTGAGAATATGTTGCTGTTCCTTCACTGCCACTGGATCAAATTCCTGGAATTCCCTCCTGAAGGGCATTATTGGTCTACATATGGCACATAAGACAGCAGAGTTTCAAGAAGCCAATTCACTACCATCTTGTCAAGGGCAAAGAGTGGCAGATAATAAATGCTGGCCCAGCCAATAATGCCCATGACCCACGAGTGAATGAAAAGAAAAATGAATCAATGTTTAGAGTTGCTTTTGTCGATAATCAACACCAGCTTAATAAATTGATACTTCAAATTAATTCAGGCTGACACTTCAGTGAAATATTGAGAGTGTATTATATCAACAGAGATGCCATCTTTTTGATGCCCTTACAGATAAAATGACTTCAACAAGCCATTGGCATCTCGAGTTTATTACCTGAGAATATTGTGGATATAAATTTGATTGTGATATGCAGAATAGAATTACAGGATTTGGGTATTATTTTAACTGCAGATTGTGATTGTCAAAGGAGCCAATGTTTATAGACGACAGACAGGAAAATGGACATGAGATCCTGACTGGGCAGACATTCATCTTATTGAATGGTGGTGAAGACTTAAAAGCCAAATGGTTCGCTCTTACATCTTATGTTCCAATGGGCTGTAGGCATAGGCCAGTGGAGGGAGCTTTTGTTACCTTTCAGTGTCACCCTTTGCTGATTTTTGCTTGCTCACTCAGGCGTTGAGTGCTTGACAACGAAGGATCCAGTTTGAGAGGCTGCTGTCAAACTCAATAGCTTTTGTGAAGATCCCGTGAAGCCATACAGCTATCATTTAATCCTGAGCCACATCAAATCGCAATGGATTCAGGGACAACGCATGTCAATTGGATCATTAATGAGTCTAATTGAAATCCCATCATATTGCCAACATCAGCAGGATAACATTGCAGTCTCTCCCCCAATTAAATCGGTTTGATATGTATATTTGCTGTCACAATAATTGACATCAAATCCAGTCTTTTGTCTTTTTTGGGCATTGAAAATCCTGCTATTTATTTCCAGCATTTTTGTTTCTATTTCATCCTTTAATTCTTCTGATCAGTATTCAGTATGAAATTTTTCAAACCACGGTTATTTTACAATGGTTGACTGGAAAAGAATGGAAGCTTAACATCTCTAAATTCTACAGCCACTCATGGAGCCGTGCCAAAAATATGGTTTTTTTAATGATTGTTCTTTCTGTTCAGGAAAGTTGAGCAACACTTGCTGTTCAGAATCCTCCAGATATAAGTTGTTGAGATGAAGAAAACCATAAAGTAATAGCTTTCTTCAAAGATAAAACCTTTGACATTTTAACTTGCAGTCAAAGGCAAAATATTTACTGATTGTTGAAAGCTTTATTTTTAAACTAAAAGACATACAGAGTCTTCATATTCTACACAGTATTCGTATTCTGTGCTTAATGTGGAGGTGGTTTCTACAGATTAGTCAGATAATCTGGAATTTAGAGATACTGAACGGTAATATTATAAATATCTGTATCTAACATATTGACCTAATTGGAAATACGTGACCATTTAGTAGAATATACTGCCGCACTGACGAATCTTTCTGCATGGCTATTGCAAACTTACTTTTCTCTTCACAGTCAGTTTGCTTCAGTGCAGAAATAGGTGGAGAGATCAGAACATATTTCACTTTGAAGGGAAGGTTGCTCAGGTCTGAGAAAGATGGAGCAAAGTAGAATATGGCTCGCCTCCCACCATTTATGAAATGCTGCATCACTAACAACTTACAATAAACTCCTCAGTGTGTGAAATTGCATTAGGTCTGTTTCTGGGACCGCAGCCAAAGAAAGATAAGCAAATCAGAATTTGCCATACATGACACATAAAATGTCATTCTGCACAAAAATGAATCAAAAAGGATGATGCTTGCATTGTTTACTTTCTTTAAAGGGCTCGTTGAAAAAGATGTTGCAAGTAAGAAATTTCAAGGTGCTAACTCTTGCCGTATCATCCAATTGATTTTTGATCATCCTTTAGATTTAAATCAAGGCAGACTTCATTCAAATTTAGGACCAACCGTTTTCTTGTTTGCCTCAGTAACTCAATTTAATGAAACTTTATAAACCTGCAAGGTCTCAGGTTTTATGTTTGGCCTGCGATGAGTGGACAGGTTTGGAGTACTGTGCATGACGGGTCTAGGCCCGAAACGTCAGTTTTTGTGCTCGTGAGATGCTGCTTGGCCTGCTGTGTTCATCCAGTTTCACACTTTATTATACTGTGCATGACATTGGTCTCCTTCTTCAAAGTAGGATGCATATACTTTGGAAGCAGTTCAGAAAAAGCTAGTCAGACTAATACCTGCAGTGGTGGGATGTCTTTTGAAGAAAGGTTGGATAATTAAGCTTGTACCCACTGGTATTTAAAAGAGCCATTGAAACATGTAAGACCCTAAGGGCTATTGATAAAGTTGATATAGCAAGGATATTTCTTCTTGTGGAACAATCTAAAACTAGGGATTACTATTTAAGAGCAGAGGTCACCATTTAACAGTGAGATCAGAAGACTTTTTTCTCACAAAGAACATTGAGTCTTTGGACCTCTTTTCCTGGAGAAACAGCCTTTATTTTTGATAAGCAATGGAGTTATTGAGCTGAAAGAGAATGTGGATTGAAGGGGTACCTGACATTAGATTCCTCAGTATAGAACATAGAACATAGAACATGGAACAGTACAGCACAGAACAGGCCCTTCAGCCCACGATGTTGTGCCGGCCATTGATCCTCATGTATGCACCCTCAAATTTCTGTGACCATATGCATGTCCAGCAGTCTCTTAAATGTCCCCATGACCTTGCTTCCACAACTGCTGCTGGCAATGCATTCCATGTTCTCACAACTCTCTGTGTAAAGAACCCGCCTCTGACATCCCCTCTATACTTTTCCTCCAACCGGCTTAAAACTATGACCCCTCATGTTAGCCATTTCTGCCCTGGGAAATAGTCTCTGGCTATCAACTCTATCTATGTCTCTCATTATCTTGTATACCTCAATTAGGTCCCCTCTCCTCTTACTTTTCTCCAATGAAAAAAGTCCGAGCTCAGTCAACCTCTCTTCATAAGACAAGCCCTCCAGTCCAGGCAGCATCCTAGTAAACCTCCTCTGAACCCTCTCCAAAGCATCCACATCCTTCCTATAATAGGGCGACCAGAACTGGATGCAGTATTCCAAGTGCGGTCTAACCAAAGTTTTCTAGAGCTGCAACAAGATCTCACGACTCTTAAAATCAATTCCCCCTGCTAATGAAAGCCAAAACACCATATGCTTTCTTAACAACCCTGTCCACTTGGGTGGCCATTTTAAAGGATCTATGTATCTGCACACCAAGATCCCTCTGTTCCACCACACGGCCAAGAATCCTATCCTTAATCCTGTACTCAGCTTTCAAATTCGACCTTTCAAAATGCATCACCTCGCATTTATCCAGGTTGAACTCCATCTGCCACCTCTCAGCCCATCTTTGCATCCTGTCAATGTCCCGCTGCAGCCTACAACAGCCCTCTACACTGTCAACGACACCTCCAACCTTCGTGTCGTCTGCAAACTTGCTGACCCATCCTTCAATCCCCTCATCCAAGTCATTAATAAAAATTACAAACAGTAGAGGCCCAAGGACAGAGCCCTGTGGAACACCACTCACCACTGATTTCCAGGCAGAATATTTTCCTTCTACTACCACTCGCTGTCTTCTGTTGGCCAGCCAATTCTGTATCCAGACAGCTAAGTTCCCCTGTATCCCATTCCTCCTGTATCTACAGAGAGAGAACACTGCCCTACACAGGAGAAGATCAGAGCTGCTTCTGTGGGGATGTTGAGACATCCATGTCCTACCAACTAAGCACTACCCTTTATTCTATAGCAACCCTGCCGAAAGTGTCATTCATTGCACACCACTGCTAACCACTGGCCTTGATTCCTGGTCTCAACTGGCAGGATGTCTACCAGCTCAGTGGAGAAGCAGCTGGCTCTGCTAGAATCCAATTCTTTGACCTCTGAGGAGGGGAGTATGGAGGCCACAGAGAAAGAATCAGTAAATCTTTCTCCTGCACTCTCCCCACTCCCAACCCAGCCCTGACATTGATCCCTCAGTAGGAATGTCATTGACTATGATCCACCTCTTACACTGCCAAGGCACGGATCCACTGATCAAGAGGACACTGACTGGATGCTTGACCATGGCCTATTATCGAGACGCATCTTAGGTGCTGCCTTGGACTTACTGTTTTGGGACGTGAGACAGATGGGTGCCTTATGGATTTTGGTGAAGACTGCTCCCCTGAGACTTTGGGGTATGGCTATCTGCTTTCAGTATTTGTTTGTCACATATGGCCTAGCACATGGAGTGAGACTGACATGGCACACTGCCAGAGAGCAAAACGAACAACTGCTGCTGCCAGCAAGACAGGGAGTCTGATGGTGTGGCTGCACAAATTGGCCAGGGAAAGCAGGGGTGATATGACTATCTAGATGAACAAGCACAAAGAAAGTCAATGAGCAGCCCTAAGATGCAGTCTGGTTCAATTTGTTAGCTGGATGCTTATCCCTGTGCACAAAGTGTCTTTGGAGCAGCATTTTAATGCTAGTTGTAGTTCACCTTGAAATGCAAGCCTGTGCTTCCTAAACAGCCTGCAATTAGATTGAAGATGTGCTTTGATGATTATGAGGGGTGAGCAAAATGTCGGCATACAATGTTTAGCGATGAAGCGTGTATGTGGCTAGTGCTCACATCTCTCAGGCCCTTATAAGCCACTGAACAATTGCTCCACTTCTTTTGTACATTATGCCATCTTGATCTGTTAATTAATCGCTGTATGCCATATGCTGTTAAAGGTGTGCCTTGATACCGCTGGGCCATCCTTTCATCACTACGTTTAGCAGCTCTTGGAGACTGACATCCTGCAGAGTTGCACATTTGTTGAACAATGCACTTGCCTTTTGATTCAATGCCTCTGCTGGGTTCATGAATTCCTGAGCATGGTTCTGGAAGATAATTTCAAAATCTGTCGTAGTATCCTATACTTTCTTCCTAGGGAGTGCTGTTCTCAACAGCATGGTTGCAATGTACATCTGCTTCATGTGCTGGTATGCCACATCCAATCAGCATCTCTGTAACAGATTTTGGAAAGATGCTAAGAGTAGTTGGCAGTGGCTTGAACAAAAATGATTTGAACTGGCTTATGGTTGGCCTCAACTGTTCCTGTGTTTTTCTTCAGGAAGGCATTGGTAAAACTGCTCACAAGCATAGTAACTGTCTTAGGACTCTTCAAATTTGAACATAGCATTTTCCTATTTGTATTAATACCCTGGATGCCAACACAGCTGATTGTTTTTACTGCACTGATTTTGCCTCAAACTGTATCTCACAGGCATCATACTTGAGGGTGACTTCATCATTAACATCATAGATCTTTGATACTAGTGCTGCCATTGCAGCAAGTTGCTTGATTTCAGTGAAATCACTGACTGCAGAACAGATCCCAGAGCAGACAACAATGTTTTAACAGGGTCAGTAAATGTTGCTTTTTGTCCCATGCTCCACTACCACCGCAAATTCCCGGCTTTGCGTTCGCTTTATGGTTCACACTCTGATAACAAATTAAGCAAAAAATTTGTTGAGTGGTTGATGAATCCAACAAATTGTTGCACGGCTTTCGTATTTGTTGGGAGCGGCACGCTGCCTCAGTTCTCACCTTCTTGAAATACAGGTGAAGAAGATCTTTCGCTGTCGGTACATGGCCTAAGAATTTGATTTTGGACTTCTTTAAATGCAATTTTTCTCATTCAACTTCAGGTTCACTTAGTAGGTTTTATCTAGCAGCCACATTGGATTTTGACTGTGGTCAGCCATTGATTCTTCTGTTTTGTTTCCACACCCATAAACTAGCTGCTCCTCTACTGTGCCTTCTACTTCACATAGATCACTAACTATTGCATTTTATTTGTAATGATATACCTTTTCAGTTGTGGAAATGGTATAGTGATCTATATCTGCTGAAGGACACTAGGATATAGTTAGAAACATATTATTTTCATCAAGCTTCACTTGTTAGTAACTGTACCTGACAACTAATGTAGTGAAAACTTTTGTCTTTGCAAGTTGTGGCAAAATTCCTTTGATGGTTGGCATTAATTGGAGAGAACACTGCTTTTTATTCAATACTTTGAGTCAATGCATGCTTTCAGATCTCCAGATTATTTCACCGCTACCATGCTTCTAATCCATTTTGTAGGAATTACACTTTGTTAATTATTTTATGTCTTTTATCTTACTTTTCAGACTGGCCTAGATAACATCTGAGTCTTTCCTCAGCAGATGCTAAATTGATTTTACCTTTCAGCTACATCAAAATGATATTCTCCAGGAAGGCATCTTAACCCTGTTAAAACATTGTTGTCTCCTCTGGGATCTGTCCTGCAGTCAGTGATTTTGTGTGCCATGACATATTGAAAACCTCTTTTGGCACATTGAGTATTACCTGTCCAAACTTTAGGTATGTCGCAACTGAGTTGAGTAGATTTTGTTTGCTGTCTTTGCAAAGTGAAACTCCACAATGTTTTCTCGTACCATCATAATGTATTGTATCATCATAATGTGTCCTTTTGGCATGACAATGGTGGCATCACAGAGCTTCAAACTCACTTTTGAGGCCTTCATTTTTGGTTTGACATGCTGAGTCACCTCACATAGGTCTGTGAAGGTCACAACATTGTATGACACACTGGTGACCATCTGACACCCTATGTCGACCTGATGCAGTCATTATCCCAATAGGCACAAAACCACTTCCCACCTAACAGCCTGATTGAAGCATCTTATCATATGGTGTAGAGCGATTTAACAGAATTGTTGGACGATATCATTCCATTGGCCTCTGTACTTACGTGTTGTCATTCCCTCTAGCCATATTTGAAAGCCACTTCTGTGAAAGAAGACCGTACGTCTTGAAAAGAAAACACTGCTTTCTTTACAACTAGCCATATCTTTTGCTCCTTTGCACATAGCCCTCCACAGTTTTTGTATCCAGCCCTTTGTACATGGTTATTCTTTAATTGAATCATCTTTTAGTTGCACAAATTCACAGGATTCTGTGAGCTGTGATAATTAACTTACATATTGGTCAATAGACATTTTCTTATCTTGGGTCCAAATATTGAAAAGGTAGCATTTGTAGATCAGGTTCGCTTTCAGTCCAAAGCATGTCGTCGAGATTTTAAAGTTTATGTAGTTTGTCTTTATCCGTTCTTTAGAGAGATTTAGAGTCAAACATGTATTGAAACATTCAGTTTTCAGCAGTGATTAGAATTAGCTATGTTTGGTTGTTCTCACTGGTTAAGCAGACCTGTTACAATTTCTTAATTTTGCCAACATGTATGGAAAGGTTACTATTTCTGCTTCATCTCACCCTTAATTTGACTGGAGCTATGAAAGGTAAAGTTAGTCATGGACTGCAAACATTGACAAAAGCGTAGAATTCCAGAGGTAAGGTGACAGTGACAGCCTCACCTCATCTCTGGAATTCAACTCTTTTGCCAATGTTTGCAGTCCATGCATTGAGGATGCATTTGACTGAATGTGGCATCAAGGAACCCTAGCAAAACTGGCGTCATTAGGAATCAAAGGAGAACTTACTACTGGTTGGAGTCATATCTGGCACATAGATAAATCGTTGTGGTTGTTGGAGGTCAGTCACTTCAGCTCCAAGACATTCATGCAGCAGTTCTGCATAGTTCTGCCCTAGGCTGGTCCATTTTTAGCTGCTTCACTCCAACAAAAAGTCAGAAATTATGATGTTCATCAATGATTTTACAATGTTCAGCACCATTCATGACTGAAGCAGGCCAATGTTAAAATGCAACAAGATCTGGACAATAGCCAGGCTTGGGCTGACAGGTGCTGAGTAACATTCACACAGCACAAATGCTTGACATTCAATGGTGTTGTCATCACTGAATTGCCCACAATCAAGATCCTTAGGGTAACCATTGACTAGAAACTCGACTGGACGCACTAATACAATAGCCACAAGAGCTAGTCAGAGGCTAACAATACTGCACCAAGTAAAGGCATCCTAACTTCCTAAAGCCTGTCCACCATCTATAACGCACAAGTCAGAGGTATGGTAAAGTACTCCCTGCTTGCCTGAATGAGTGCAGCTGCAACTATACTTAAGCTGCTTGATTGGCATCATATACACAAACACCTGCTTTGTCTGCCACCTACGCTCCATAGCGGCAATGTGTAGTATTTACAAGGTGCACAGCATAAATTCATCAAAGGCCCTTTAGATAGCAACCCATGACCCCTTCATCCAGAAGGACAAGGGCAGTAGGTATATGGGAACACCGCCCACCAGAAACATCCCCTTCAAGACACATAGCATTCTGAATTCTAAATATATCGTTATTCCTTCAGTGTCATTAGATCAAAAACCTAAACACCCTTCCTAAGGGAATTGTCGGTCTACATTCATCACATGGAATTTTCTTTTTATTTATCATTCAAAAATGCATCTCACCTTCGCCTTCATAAGGGCAGCTAGGGGCAAGCAACAAATTCTGGCCCAGCCAATGATGCTGACGTACCACGAGTGAATAAAAACAAAATGACCCCGTGTTTCAGCTGTGGCCTGCTTCTTTGATCTTTTTCAATTTGTTTTATTTACTTGTGGCAGCTATCATTGGTCTGAATATTCTCACGTCTCTCCATCAATAGCAATTGCAATGTCTTTTAACACTCACTCTCAGCTCTACTTCTAACACCATGTTTTGAACTGTCAGGCCAACAGTCTGATTTGTACTGTGACTTTATTGAAACAGCTGAAATATGGCCACCCCCATGGTAAAGATCACATGATTTCTTCAAGCCTGGAGGCACTTTGGTATGGATTGTATTTCTATCTCAAACCGACATGCCTGTACCTTGCATCTGCTTCAGCCCATCTATTTTTATGCAAGAGCTACAACATGCCAATCTCAGCTAATACCAATTATTTTTCGGAAAATTATTTTCCCACTCTTTATCCATTTTCTTGATCCTCAATTTCTTAACTTCAGGAGCTATCGTACACAGGCCCTGCTTCTTTTGATTCCCAGGAGTTTTTATTCAAGAATTTGCTGGATAATGGTTAAGAATGAAAACGTAATCTGATGTTTCCAAACCTGATGTGAATACTCTGAAACTAATTATAAAAGCCAGCAGCTGAGTTCTGCTAACTGATCACAGCCCCAGGATTGAAATTTTACCTTTTCCTGGTCTCAATGATGAGTTAAACTTACTGAAGTATTAGCTAGCTGAATCTCATGCATTTAGTATGAGAACAATCTATATAAACAGCCCCAAAGGAATCAGTTGTTGACTGCTCGACACAAATAACGCATCAGGACAAATTCAGGTCTCCATGCAAACATACCAATTGCCCAATTTACTGGAGAATTGTGTACAAAAAGTGGAAGGGAATCATAGGGTCAAAGAGCTACGTAGCACGGAAATGGGCATTTCAGTCCAACCAGGCCATGCTGACCACAATTCCAAACTAAATTATTCCCACCTTCCTGCGTTTGGCTATATCCTTCCAAACATTTCTTATTCATATATTTATCCAAATGCTTTTTAAACATTGTAACTCTTCTCAGATCCACCATTTTTTCTGGAAGCTCATTCCACTCATGAACTATTCCCTGTCTAAAAAAATTGCCCCACGTGACTTTTTAAAATCTTTCTCCTCTCACCTTAAAAATATGCTCCCTAATCTTGAAACTCCCCACCCTACGGAAAAGACACCTGCCATTCACCTTATCTATACTGCTCATTATTTTATAAAACTCTTCAAGGTCACCCCTGAACCTCCTATGCTCCAGTGGAAAAAGTCCCAGCCTATTCAGCCACTCCTTATAACTCAAAGCTTCCATTCCCAGCAACATTCTGATAAATCTTTTCTGACCCTCTCCAGCTTAATAATATCCTTCCCACAACAGGTCAACCAGCACTGGGCACAGTACTCCAGAGTTCTGCTAACATGTCAAAGCCCCAGAATTGAAATTGTGCCTTTTCCCGGTCTCCATGATAAGTTAAACTTACTGAAGCATTAGCAAGCTTAATCTCATGCATTTAGCTTGAAAACAATTTGTATAATCAGCCTCAAAGGAATCAGTTATTGACAGCTCAACATGTCATGCATCAGAATAAATTCAGGCCTCTCCATCCAAACTTACCCATTGTCCAATTTACTAAAGAAATGTAGACAAAAAGTGCAAGAGAGACTGTAAGGAATAACAGATTTGAGTGAACAACAATGAATTGCAAGACTTATTCCTGGAGCTATTAAAAAAAATTGCATGATGTTTATTGTGAGCCTTTGCAGTATTTTCATAGAAAAAGCACCTGTAAAGATTCATAACATGATTTCTTCAGTTTGCAGTTTAAATTCGGGAGAAAAGTTGTGCCACGATACTGACAGGAATTACAGTTTTATTTTGTGTATTCTTTACTGCAGGCAGTGCAAAATAGAGGACATTCTTTAAAATATACAAATGACGATTATGTGCAGATTTAATAACATACGTTGCAGCTCAATTTACTTTGTTCCTGTGAGAGGGGTTAAAATGGCTTCCTATTCTCCCATTCCACATTAGACTGTTAACAGGATTTACTTTTGCCTTTGCAAAGGATGTACTTTACTACTTCATATAGTGTCCCATGATTTACATTTTAAAGCTTTGAAGAATTTACTCCGACAGACTTCGTTAGGTTAAGCAAAGAAGAAGGTAAGTTTATTAAACTAAACTATTTTATCTGCAACTGTGAAAACCTGGACAATTCAACACCATGCATAAGGTCTTGCACATTTATCTGGAACTGTACCTCTGGCAGAGTAAGAGAAAAAGCTGACAAGAATTTTTCAGTTCATGAAATATTTTTATAAAAACTAGTGCATGGTGAGCTTTTCTTTGATTGCTCTTATTCCAATCAGTTCAACATTATAACCATTTTGTCAAGCTGTTAACGTGGATGTAATAGTTAGCAGTTGATATCCAGGTTTTAAAAGATCTTGTTATGTAATTGTTTTTCTCTTAGGGATAATCTTACAGAGCCAGGCACATGTCCTTGAAAGAGCAAAAAAGCCTATGGCTTCTGAGACTATCTTCAGGTTAACATTGTTATAATCTCTTTTCCTGCTGAGATACTTATGGCAATGGTGAATGAGCCCAGCGCAGATTGCTTTTCTGGTCCGAGCGCAGGATCTGGCATTGGAATTGGCGATTGCTGCATCGGTGGAGACTCCATTAGCAATGTAGGCTGAGCGACAAAAGACGGTGCCTGAGGATCAGTGACTTTGCCATTGGTTGGGCTCGGCACTGCTTGCAGCGAAGTGGTGATGGTCGGGCATCACAATGAAATCAATAAGGTGGGCCCAGCAGTGAAAGGTATGACTCTGATATTGGTAGGTCCAGCTCAGGCAGTAGTGAGCTGGTGGTGGAAGAGAATTGACTGAGCAGTGAAAGATGGCACCTGTTGAAGTGACTTCAACATTGGTTAGGTCTGGTGTAGATTACAGCGAGGTGGTGGAAGAGAGATGGCGGGGCAGATGTCATTAATGATGAGCTGGCACAGGACCGATGGAATCTGTTTAAACTATATATTTCTAAAATTTTTATTCCTAAAACTATTCAAAATGGTGCTGGATTGTGATGACAGTTGAAAATCTTTTCACTGTTGCTTTAATCCAGCAACACTTTGAATCATTATTAAGAATAAGAAAACAAAAGTTTTTCGCTGTATCGTACATTTTTCCTCACTGTAAAATACACATGGCAATAAAATCATGAATTAATTAATAGGTTCATTCATTCATCCAGATATATTGCTTGAAAGTTCTCATGCCCAGGATTAACTTCATCAATTTTTTACAATTCAATACTAGTACCCTACATTGTTATACTCTCATTTGAAGAAGGATGAAATGGCTCCTGTTCTTAACTCACCCACTTCCTCAGTTAGTTGCAGCAGGGTTAATTTGACAAGAAAAGGTAGTGTCCCTTGTGGATACCTTCCTCCCAGACCCAAGTGACCTTAAGTTGAAAAAGGGGCCAATTTAACCGCGCTTTCTTGAGTTAATGGACTCCAGGCATATTAGGTATTAAACCGAGACAAATTAGTAACAGAACAGGCACGTGCACAAACCAGAAGTAAGAAGTGAATCCAAAAAGATGAAAGTTTTTAAAAAAACCCACACACAAATGGATCAGTATTTGATTTGCTTATGAAGAGTTGAATGCTGTAGCTGCTGCAACAAAGCTAATTGTTCTTGGTAGTTGAACAACTGATTACAAGATTCTCAGTTTTGCAGGATGGTTGAGATTCTGTTGTTCCGAATCCTTTCTACAATTTCCGAACTCCAGCATTCAAAATGGGAACAAGTCGTTTTATTGCTCGTGTTTCCTTTTGTCTGGCTGCCAGTACAGGGCATATAGTTCAAACCTCCAAAGTTCTGCCCATTTGACCCCACTGTCAGTGGAACCCCGGATAAATCTAGGCAATGTAGAACCAGCAATTAGAGGTTTAAACAAAGTCTTCAGGATCCTCAAGCATCTGAGACCTCGTGAAGTTCCTGATGCAATCAACAACAAAGGTTGAGTCAGAGTTTAGTCTCTGCATTGTAAGATTTCAGCCAACATTTTCGTACAGAATTTGTGATTTCAAGGTCAGGACTGAAATATGGTCATAAGCTCTGGTAGTGAGCCCAATGGCACAGTCTTTCAGCAAGCAGCTTTCTAATAGACCATTTCAACTTCATCACTCTAGGAAGGAAAAGGGTAGATTCCCAATGTTGCAAGCCCAATCAACAGAGCGGCATCACAGGAAGCTGAAAGTGCATGTTTGGGTAGAAATTGAGAATATGGTATTGAGATAGAAGATCAGCCATGAGCATGCATAGTGGTTGAGCAGGGTTGGAGGGCTGAAAACTCTCGGTGAGGTTTTAAAGTCTTTCACCCCTCCAGTTGGATGCCTGCATCCAGTTAACATGCAGCTAATCCTATAACAGTTGATCCCCAGTAGCAGAAGTGCCATCTCAGTGTGGCTTCATATTTTCCTCTCCTACACTCATCTCCAACTTTGTTTCGATGGAACTTGGAATGTACAGCCCCAGACATGTGATGTTCAGTTATCACAGTTGTGTGGATCAGAAATGGTCAAACAATCTTTTTCTATTTGCTTTGATCATACATTTGTATCAAAGTGTCTCTCATAGGACATTTACTTAGTTTCAATTTTGCCCGGAGTATCATGTCCCAGCGACCTAGATCCCAAACAGTGCTCACTTGCTTAACTGTCCCGTTTCGTCCCCTCCCAATAAAACTGGTCACTTGCTTACTTGATTCTTAACAAGTATACTTTTGACTTCCCAACCAGAAGACTACTGATAATGGAGCTCCGCTTCAATAACTTGGTGAGTGACACAAGTCAGCTTTAAATGTTCCTGACCAGAGTGAATTTAAAGGGCACCTCAAACAAATTTACTTATCAACTTGATTACTAATGTGGAAGAAAATCAATATAAAAATTTTAGTAAAATCTCTTGCATACAGAATGTGATCAAGGAGTGACCTCTACAAAGAGGATTCAAATTTTTGAGTTTAGTTTTTAACATTTCCTGCCATTATAAATATGGTGTGCATGAGAATAGAAATAAATAAGTTTTATTATTTCTGGACAGTAGTTTAGAAGTAACATTCTGGGCCATTGGTCTCAGATTATTTTCTCAGCATAGTTAGAATATAGGGTTATTCTGAAGGACAATAATCAATCAATATATCAATTATAGACCCTTGTCCCATATTTTTGAACTTTGCTCAGATATGAAAGTGCAAGTTTGAATAACAAATGTCACAGCATTAAAGATAGCAGGATGCATTTTCTTATATCTCCCATTATGATGTTGCCATTAAGCCATTTATTATAATTGGGCTGCAACTAGTCTTAAAATAATGTTGATTAGACCATTTTCCTCAAATATTTATTATATCGCAAATAGCGTTATTGGATCTGGATCAAAAATAAAGAATCCAGCTGTGTATTTTGCATTATAAAATTATAATGACATCTAATAACAAAAGTCTTGCTGGTTCATAATCACACAAATGAAATAGATATCAAAAGAATGTTGATCTTTTAAGTAATTATTCATTGGATTTGAGCATCATTAGCTAAGCTGTCATTTATTGGCTGTTCTTGAGTACCCTGGAGAATGCATCAGTGAGCTTCCTTCTTGTAACATTTGTAGACCTTGGCATGTAAGGCCACTCACAGTGCTAGGAGAGAGGTAGCTCCTGGGTTTTGACCCAACATCAGTAAAGAATTGGCAATATAGTTCCAAGTCAGGAAGATGTGAGGGAAACTTACAGGTGGATTGTGTTCCCATTCATCTGTAGTTCTTGTCCTTCTAGATGGTAGAGGTCATGGATTTGGAATGTGTTGTTGTAGGAGCCTTGGTGAATCACTGTGGAACACCTTATACGTAGTATATGTTGCAGCCACCATGCATCAGTGATGATGGGGAAATGAATGTGAAAGGTCATGGATAGCGTGCCAATCAATCAGACAACTTTGTCCTTGAACATCAAGATTCTTAAGTGTGATTCAACCAAGTCTCATTCAGCCAAGTGGAGTGTATTCAATCACACTCCAGGTTCTTTTTAGATAGTGGACAGGGATTGGGGTTTCAACAAATTTGTTAACAACTGCCCCTGACCTGATGTTTTAGCCACAGCATTTATTTGAACATAGTTTCTGCTCAGTGGTAACTTCCACGATGTTGATTGTGTGGGATTCAGTGATCATAATGCCATTGAACATCAGAGGGTAATGCTTAATTCTCATTTGTTTGAGATGGTCATTGTCTGGCACTTGTCTGGTTTGAATGTTGCATGACACTCATCAGCCCAAACCTGGGTGTTGTCCAAGTTTGAACATGAACTATTCAAGTGCCTGAGGAGTTGTAGTTTGTGCTGATCCTTGCTTAATCAAGGCCTGATTCTGACCTTATGATGGAATGAAACTGATTGATGAAACAACTGAAGAAGGTTGAACCTAGGACACTACCCTGAGAAACTTTCATAGTGAAGGAGACAATTAGCTTCTAGTATGAACAGATTGTGAGTTTTAAAACAAATATCTCTCCTTATTCAGATAATTTGTCCATTGGGCATTATAATTTTTACTTTCCCCTTTTTAAAATTAGAGTCATAAAGATTTACAACATGGATAAAGACCCTTTGGTCCAACTTGGCCATGCCAACCAAATATCCTAAATAAATCTAGTCCCATTTGGCAGCATTTGGCCCATATCCCTCTAAACCTTCCTATTAATCTACCTATCCAGATGGCTTTTAAATATTGTAATTGTACCAGCCTCCACCATTTCCTCTGGCAGCTCTTTCCCTAAACGCATCACCCTCTGCATGAAAAAGTTGCCTCTTAGATCTTTTTTGAATCTTTCCCCTCTCACCTTAAACCTATGACCTTTAGCTTTGGACTCCCCTATGCTTGGGAAAAGACCTTGACTATACACCCTATCCATGCCCCTCACGATTTTATAAACTTCTGTAAGGTCATCCTGCAGCCTCCGACACTCCAGGGAAAATTGCTCTGGCCTATTCAGTCTCTCCCTTAGCTCTAACCCTCCAAACCTGGCAAAATTCTTGTAAATCTTTTCTGAATCATTCCAAATTTAACAATATCTTTCCTCTAGCAGGGAGATGAGAATTGCATGCATTATTCCAAAAGTGGCCTAACCAATGTCCTGTACAGCTGCAACAAGACCTCCAATTCCTATATTCAATGCACTGACAAATAAAGACAAGCGTACGAAATATCTTCTTCACTACCTTGTTGAACTGCAACTCAAATTTCAAGGAACTAAGGGTGTGCACTCCAAGGTCTCTTTGTTCGTCAAAACTCCTTAGGACTCTACCATTAAGTCCTACCCTAATTCACCCTACTTCACATTTATCTGGATCAAACTCCATTTGCTACTCCTTAGCCCATTTGCCCATCTGGTCATGGTCCCTCTGTATTCTGATTAGCAAAATATTTACCCCCTTCCTCTGTTTGTGATCTCCATCACCGTAAGGACTGCAAAAACACTGCTGGGATGTTAAACCAGAAGTAGGAGCTTATTTCCCAATCTGCATTCCCAACTGATTGAATCAAGACATCACCACTATCTGTTGAGTTCCAAGTTCAAGTTGATTATTTAATTTGCACAGGAAAGTTGACCCTCCAGTCAGCCCGAACTGAGCTTTGTCTACTCACTGCCTCTGAACACTGATGGATACAAGGTTTATATGTGTTATGTATTATAGTTGACATTGTTATGCTGCCCCTTTAAGAGGCAAGTCAGCTGACCATCAGTGAGTTATACTCTTTTTATTTCCAAAATATACTTTATTCATAAAAACATCTAAATATACACACATAATCACTAACATCTTTGGTTTAGATAGTAGCATATGAAAAACAAGCAGCCACTGGAGTCTGACTCCATCAAAAAAAAACAAACCAAAGTCATCTCTAAATTGTACAAGACTATATTTACATGTATTAGAGGCCCCACGGTGTGTGATAACTGAACGGACCCAGATTTAACTTTGGCAAAAAGACATTAAAAGGTGGCCTTTCCAGACTGTACTTTGTTGCCAGCTGCTCCAAGCTTCAGTGCGTCCCTCAGCATGTAGTCTTGGACCTTGGAATTTGCCAGTCTGCAACACTTAGTTGAAGTCAAGTGTGTGTGCGTGTGTCCTGGGGATCAGCCCATAGAGCCCAGAGTCCTGTGTCACAGAACTGCTTGGGGCGAGCCGCAGCAGAAACCATGGCATCTGTCTCCAGCTTTGCTTTGGAAGGGCACATTCTGGCAGGAGATGTGTGGCAGTCTCTATCCTCTTGCAGCCGCTGCTAGGGCAGCATTCATTGGCACAGAGAACAGGAAGGTGTACAGGAAGGATCTCACAGGAAATACACTTCTTACCATCAGCCAAGCTCTTACCATCAGAACCCTGAGGAAGGGTCACCGGACCCGAAATGTTAACTCTGTTTTTAAGTTCACAGATGCTGCCAGATCTACTGAGCTTTTCCGGTAACTTTGTTTTTGCTCCTGATTTACAGCATCCACAGTTCTTTCATTTTTTATTCTGGCAAATGACTTTGACAGTCTGCTCAGGGAAAAACCAACAGGATCCACCGTCTCCTTTTCCAACAGAGTCTCAAGAACCCAACGTGCTGACCACTTCCTGATGGACTTGTAGTCAAAGGTGTTTTTCTTGATAAATTTCTCCATGAAGAACAGGTGATGTGGAATGGTATAACTTCTTGGAACGTTCTGCAGCAACGCAATCAGCCCATTGTTGGCGACACCGGGGACAGGCAGAACCTCAGTACGTGTGGTGTTTGCAAACTAAGGATCTACATACAGCTTGATGCAGCCACACACAAAAGTGGCCATCAGGATGAGGGTGGCATAGAGCACATTCTTCCCTCCTTATCCAATGTTTTGTACATGGTGTCTCCGCAGACACGGTCCATCTTAGACTTCTGGATGAAGTGCAAGATGGCTCAGCTGACTGCAACATCACAGATTTGGGGAATGGGCCAGACTTGCTTCACAAACAACAACAGAGAGATTACCTCATACCTGATGGAGAGGGAATGGTGCTCCCAAAAGCCAAGTTTCTCCCTCACCTTGGTGATATGATCCTCCCAAGGTTTTGTGCATGCCCCAGCCCCTTCAAACGATAATCCCAGCACCTTCAGGTAATCTGTCCTGATGGTGAACGGAATGAGGGATGGGTTGGCCAATTTCCCAAGGAACATGGTCTCACTCTTGCCTCAGTTTACCTTGGCTCCCAAGGCCAGTTTGAACTGGTCGCAGATACTGATGAGCCTGCGCACTGACAGCAGACCCAAGCAGAAAATGGTGATGTCATCCATGTAGAGGGAGACTTTGACCTGCAGGCCTCCACTGCCTGGAATAGCCCCTCTCTCAGGCTCACAGTCTTCCTGATGGACTTGGCAAAAGGCTCTGTGCAACACACAAACGAGGCAGGAGAGAGTGCACCAGTGAGTCATACTGATGAGTCACCAGCCAGGTTTATAGACTTGTTCAGATTTGTCTTGTGCTTCTACAGAGTACATGTAAGGAATAAAACCTCACTGTTGGATTGCAGTGATTGATGAGCTTGTGTTCTTTAGCTCTGTTCAGGATCTTGGCAATGCCAAGTATAGAAGAATGTACATTTACCCAGACCAGTCAGCTGGCTTGTGGCGTTTATGCAGCCTGTCATGATCAGGTACGGAGTATTTATGTGGTCCCTAAATGCAGGAGGAACTTGTTTCCTCAGTCTTATTGTGTTGACACAAGCTGTTTTAAATGCTGAATTATTGGTTAGTTAATCTCATTCCACTCAATGTTTGTCTTCCCATCGTCACACAAAGCAGTGCGCATCCTGCCTTGTGAGGGGGACTGAATTCCATTGTTTATAACAACATAAAGACCCTATACAAATGCCTTGCTCCTGAGAAGTTATTATTTCTGTCACTGTGCGTTTCTGGACACACATCTATCCTCAATTGTCTAGGTCCTGGTTCTTGAGATCACATTTCATACTATAAGGAAATATTGATTTGAAAATGATAAAGAGATTTTTTCTGGTAACAACAACTTTAGTAGAAAACAACAGAGGGATATTAGTTCATGCTTTTAAAATGTAAACTACTTCATTGTTTTGACAAAAGACAGTTCGACTGCAGTCAGCCCTAGTACAGGATAATGAAGTGTGAGGCTGGATGAACACAGCGGGACCAGCAGCATCTCAGGAGCACAAAAGCTGACGTTTCGGGCCTAGACCCTTCATCAGAGAGCGTCACAGCCTCACATTTCATTATCTTGGATTCTCCAGCATCTGCAGTTCCCATTATCACTCCCCAGTACAGGATGTTGGTTATGTTTTACAGGTCAAAGGATTTTCTGAGGTAGTCAAGAGCCGGGGGTGTTTGATATCTTCAGTAGATTTGACATGGACTAACCCTGACTCTTTAAAAATTCAATGTTATACGCTGAATAGGAAATTGAGTTCAATGGTGTGGGAGTATTGTGACCATTTCTCCTGGACAGCAGGGGATGGATGGGTAGGAGGAGCAATGACAATTGAGACTAAAAATTGCATTGTTGGGAAACAACTGTCTATGCTCCATCCTAAAGATTTAAGTAGAAAGTCATTAATATTTCTTCTTACAGGATAAGAGTAATTTGCACTTCAATTGTACAGATTCTTGTTTTGCCCAGAGATGGTTATCTCTGTCACAGTTGACTAAAGAATAGTTTATTATTTCAGTCAAACCTGGAGGGACAAGAAGAATGGCCATCTCATCCTAGATGTCACCTCTGATTTCTTTCCACAGAAGCTGCCAGACCCACAGAGATTTTCCAGCAATTTCTGATTTTGTTTCTGATTTCCAGCATCCACAGTTCTTTAGTCTTTGTCAAGAGCCATTAATGGTCAGGCTCATGTTAATTTATGAGGAGCTTGTGGAAGGTTACTGCAAAGACAAGTTGTGTAATTATAGAAATCAACTCAATTGGGTACTCAATGCATTTCTAAAACAGTCATTAAATACGTAGATGTGTATTCAAACTTTTCTTTTGATTTTTCATCTGTTCATGGCACCTCCAGTAATCACAACTACCTTCCATTGTGCTGAGTATGTCCCCAAGACAATGGAGAGTATCCAGTGATTCCCATTGACTCCAGCTTTCCTAGGGCTCCTTGATGCCACTGTCAGTCACATACAGCCTTGATGTCAAGAGCAGTCACTTTGGCCTCACCTCCAGAGTTCAACTCTTTTGTCCGTGTTTGGAACAAGATTGTAATGTGATCAGATGCCAAGTGTCCCTTTCAGAACACAAACTGTGTATCGGTGAGCAGGCTATTGATGAGCAAGTGATGCTTGAAAACACTGCTCCTCATACACATGCGCAAGCAGAGACACACACACACACACACACACACACACACACACACACACACACACAAACACAAACACACACACACACACACACACACACGCACACGCACACGCACACGCACACGCACAGGCTATAGGGTGAATTTGTATTTGCAGATGTGTTCTACTTTTTGCAAAAAGCACACAATTTATGGACAGTCAGTCAATGCAGCATTTTATAAATTCTTACTTTAGAAAGAAAACCAGTCTGAATCCAAACCAAAATACAAACAGATTCTAATCAAGACCTCACACCTAATGTGCATCGTCTGATCTAAAACATCACCTCTTCTTCACACTGAAAAAATATTTCATTCCCTGAGGACAGTGACTTCAAAGGAATTTTGGCACTTGCAAATACATATAAATCAAGTAAAACCTTCTAACTGATTAAAGATTTAACGGCAGCTTAGGTTTGTTTTAGTAGGTTTAGTTTTAGGTTTAGTACATCCTCATCGGTGGTGTGACCCTTTAATCTTTTACTTATAAATTCTGTGTTTGATACTACCTCACTCACTAGTAACTGAAGAAGGAGTAAGGCTTTGAAAGAGATAATGGGAACTGCAGATGCTGGATAATCCAGGATAACAAAGTGTGGAGCTGGATGAACACAGCAGGCCAAGCAGCATCTTAGGAGCACAAAAGCTGATGTTTCGGGCCTAGATCCTTTTCCTAATGAAGGGTCTAGGCCCGAACCATCAGCTTTTGTGCTCCTAAAATGCTGCTTGGCCTGCTGTGTTTATCCAGCTCTACACTTTGTTATGAAGGCTTTGAAAGCTTGTGTTTTCAAATAAACATGTTGGACTATAACGTGTGATTTCTGACCTCGTCCACCCTAGTCTACTACAGGCACTTCCACATCATGGTTACCATTGAAAACTCCTACCATCACTTTGCTGATGATCAAAAGAGGCTGATTGAGCAATAATTGTCTATGTTGGATTTGTCCTGCTTTTCATTTACAGGACTTACCTGAGCAGCTTTCACATTGCTAGGTGGATACAAGTGTTGAAAATTTATTGGAATAATTTGGCTAGAGGCACAGTATATTTTGAAACAGAGAGCTTCAGCACGATTGCTAAAATGTTGTCAGTAAGCAATATTTGGTGTCTTCAGTTTTCCTTCATATCATATGGAATGAATCAAATTGGCTGAATTCTGGCTTCTGTATACTGGGGACTTCAGAAAGAGTCTGAGATGGATCATCCACTTGGCATTTCTGGCTGAAGAGGTTTTGCAAACCTTTCAGCCTTGCCCTTTGCACTGACGTGTTAGGCTCCTACATCGATGAGAAATGGGACTATTGTGTTTTAACTTTGTTTAATGCCCCAGTTAGAATCATAATAGGTTATAATACGGAAGTCCATTCGGCCCAAAATAACTTTTGATGAAAGCAAAATACCATTAATGCTGGAGATCTGAAATAAAAACAGAAAGCTAAAATTTGATTAACATTTTGAGTTTGAAATGACTTTTCTTAACAAACACTTCCTAATAAAGCGTCATATTCAACTTGATACATTAACTTTGTTTCTCTCTCCTCAGATGCTGTCTGCCCTGTTGGGTTTAATAGGCCTATTAAATTAGATCCATTCCCAGCTCCACCCCACAGAACTGTATCATTTTTCCCTCTGAACTATTTTCTCTTTCCTTTTTGAGAGTTACAGTTAAACTGGAATTCATCCAAGTAATGCATTCGAGATCACAGCTGCTCCCTACTTATTTTATTTTCTTGTTGCCTCTGGTTCTCTTGATAACACCTTAAATCTGTGTCTGACGGATACCAAGCCTGCCATAATGAACAATTTCTCTGTATTTACAGCATCAACATCCTCCTGTTGGCAGTGGTATGGTGGCACGACAGCTTTGCAAGTACATGGGTCAGAAGTTTCCAGGACATCCCTCCCTCTTCAGGAACAGAAGTGGATTGTCCATAGTACTGCGCTGGCTGGTAGGTAAGTCATGGATAGCCTCACCCAGAGCCGACTATTTTGGAGATGGTAAGTTCAGGACCAGGGTGAATTGAAGGCATGCTATTAGGCTCATAGAGAACCAGGTGGCAGCACACTGATATACAGGGAAAAAGGAGCTATCCTGGGAAGCTCTCAACATTGACTCTAGCCTCAATGAAATCTCATGGCTTCAGCTGAAACATGGGCAAGGAGACTCCCTATTGATTGCCACGCACCATACTCCCCTTGCTGATGAATTGATACTCATCCATGTTAAGCAATATATAGAGGAAGCACTGAGGGTGGTAAGGGCACAAAATGTACTCTGGGTATGGGATTCAATGTCCACTGCCAAGAATGACTTGGCAGCAGCACTACTGATCAATTTTGTTGGGTCCTAAACGACATAACTGATAGACTGGGTCTGCACACATAGTAAGGGAATGAATGAGGGAAAAACATACTTGACCTCATCCTTACCAGTCTGCAGATGCTTCTATCCATGACAGTATCGGTAAGAGTGAACAATGCACAGCCCTTGTGGAGATGAAATTCTGTCTTCTCATTGAGAATACACTCCATCGTGCTGAGTGGCACGAACATTGTGCTCAATGGGATGGACTTTGAACAGATTTAGCAGCTCAAGACTGGTCATCCATGAGATGCTGTGTGCCATCAACAGCAGCAGAACTGTACTCCAGCACAATCTGAAAACTCATGACCTGGCATATCCCCCACTCAAACATTGCTATCAATCTAGGGGATCAACCTTGGTTCAATAGAGTGTACAGGAGGGCATGACTGCAGCAATACAAAACAAATGTAGAAATGAGTTGTCAACCTGGTGCTGGTGCCAGGCAGGATTACTTGCATGTCAAACAGTATATGTAGCAAGTGATACATATAGCAAAGTGATCACAAAACCAGCAGATCAGATCCAGGCTCTGCAGTCCTGCCACATCAGTCATGAATGGTGGTTGAAAATTAAACAGCTCATTGATGAGGAGGCTGCACAAATATCCCAATCCTCAGTGAGCTCAATATGTCAGTGCAAAAGATAAGGATAAAGCATTCACAACATTCTTCAGCTGGAAGTGCCAAGTGGATGATCCATCTTGGCCTCCTCCAGTGGTCCCCACTATCACAGATTCCAGTCTTCAGCCAATTTGATACACTCCATGTGTTATTAAAAATGGTCAAAGACACCAGATACTGCAAAGGCTACAGACCCTGACAACATTCTGGCAATAGTACTGAAGATTCCAGTGCGGTTAAAACACTGTCATCCACCCAACAATGTGGAAAATTGCCCAGGTATGTCAATTTCACACACAACAGGACAAATCTAACCCAGCCAATTGCTACTCCATCATTCTGCTTTCGATCATCAGTAAAGTGATGGGAGGTGTCAGTAACAATGTTATCAAACAGCACCTGCTCAGCAATAACTTGCTCACTGTCGCACAGTTTGGGTTCCACCAGGGCCCCTTACAGACTTGATTCAAGCACAGAGAAAATCACTGAATTCCAGAGGTGAGTTGAGAGTGACAGCCCTTATCATAAAGGCTGCAGTCTACCAGTGTTGCATCAAGGAGCCCTAGCATATCTGGAATCAATAGTTATCAGGAGACTAACTTTCTCCATTGGAGTCATGCCTGGCACACAGGAAGATGGTCGAGATTGTTGGACAGCAACCGCCTCAGCTCTAGGGCATCTCTGCAGAAATTCCTCAGGGTAGTGTCCTTGGCCCACCCTCTTCAGCTTCTTCATCAACAACCTTCTCTCCATCATAAAGTCAGAAATTGGGATGTTCATCAATGATTGCACAATGTTCAGAACCATTTACAACTCCTCAGTTACTGAAGCAGTCCATGTTCAAATATGATAAGATCCGGACAATATCCATGCTTTGGTTGAAAAGCAAGAAGCAATGACTCCTCAGAACTGCCAGACAATGACCATCACCAACATGAGACAGTCTAATCATTGTCTCATGCAATGGTGTTACCATCACTGAATCCCCCAATGCCCATATTCTTTGGCTCACTGCTTAAACATGAGCTACAAGAGCAGGTCACAGGCTAGTAATACTATTGCAAGTAACTTACCTCCTGACTCCCTAAAGCCTGTCTACCATCTACAAATTTCAGGAGAGGAGTCTGATAGAATGCCTCCGCTTTCCTGGATGAGTGCAGCCCCAACAACACTCAAGAAACTTGACTCCATCCTGAACAAAGCAGCCTGTTTGATTGGCACCACATCCATCACTGACACTCAGTAGCAGTTGTGTATAAAGTATCTACAAGGTGCATAACAGAAATTCACCAACGATCCTTAAAGAGCACCTTCCAAACCCACGACCACTTCCATCTGGAAGCACAAGGGCAGCAGATACATGGGAATGCCACTCCCTGCAAGATCACCTCTGAGGCACTCACTATCCGGACGTGGAAATATATTGCTGTTCCTTCAATATTGCTGGGCCAAATCCTGGAATTCTCTCTGTAATGATTCATGATGATGGCATGTATTGGGATGGGCTGAATGGCTTCCAGATGTTCTTCAATGCTGCTCTTCAGTCAGCCACTTGAAGAACCACATTACATCTGAAGAAATATCTTTCCCTGCTCAATAGATTAAGATTAGAATGTATTTCTATGGCGTTGCGTGGATGGCATTGCACTAATGCAATATAAAATTCTGATTTTTAAATGGTTTAATCCCTAGGTTGATGCCTTAGAAGGAATAATGTGAAATTATTTGACAGTTAATAACTAGTGATTTGCCAGCTAAAATTTCCTTTGACTGATCTTTACAGTGCATAACAGTAATGCACACATTTGTTCTGCTTTATAGAAATCTGAGTTAGATTAATTTCAGTGTGCACTTTTAGAAAATATTATGTAGTTGAAAGACAATTGAAGCTGTTAAGCTCAGGCATATTATCAAGTGCTATGTCTTTCTGGATTATGTCTTGACATGGTTCATGTTTACATTACAATGGGCTGAATCAAAACTCAATTGCCATTCCTTCAAATTGAGCCACTTAGTGACTTTCAACATCCTGGATGTCACAAGTAACATTAGTAAGTGCAAAAAATCTACTCATATCAATAGTGGCATATGGTATTGAGAGTTGGACAGCAAATTAAAGTTTGGACAGGAGAGTTCAATCTGGCGTGCTTAATATTACTTGTAAGTGCAGACAGGCGCAGTTTAGTCTCATAAAACTCTGTGGCGTGGAAACAGATCATTAAGTCCACAACACCCCTCCAAACAGCATCCCACTGAGATCCACCCCCCACCCTATAACCCTGCATTTCCAATTGCTAATGTACACAACGGGCAATTTAACATGGCCAATCTACCTAACCTGCACATCTTTGGACTGTGGGAGGAAACCGGAGCACCCGGAGAAAACCCACACAGACACAGGAAGCATGTGTAAACTCCACATAGACAGTCACCCAAGGCTGGAACTGAACCTCTGTCCCTAGTACTGTGAGGCAGTAGTGCCATACCACTGAGCCCCTGTGCAAATCAAGTACAAGCATTTAGCTAGAGCACACAAAGGACTATAAGCATCTCTTTCCATTATATTGAGACAGTAGTTAAATGTATTTTAAGAGGCCCAATGCTGCAAGAATGGGGTAAGTTGAAGAGGCAGGCTTCAAAGAACTACCACATGAGGTATGGGGATTGCACTTATGCCACTAATGTCATGTTGAATTACACTCTAGGCATATGGACAAAGAACAAAGGACCAATAATATAGTTATTTGGATGGAGCCAACTTAAAATCAGTAATGACGGAAACTCTGCAGATCATTCTTCCACGGGTGTGTTTATAACTAAAGAGGCATGATGAGAAAGTGGAAAAGTAGGTAATAAATGCATAATTTAATAACAGAATTTGAAGCAGTACGAGAAGAAGGATGAACTAATATCAAAGTAGTTATTAAACAATTAGAGCAGTTTTTTTTGGTTAAATATATTTTTAGGTAGACTGGTTAATTTGAAAAATGGTAAGGAGAGAGTGAAAGGAAGGGCAATTGAAATACTTGGATAAATTAACAATAGGAAGTTTAAGTGAAAAGTCACATGATATTAAGTATGGTGGATGAGGGTGAAGACACAGGATGTAAAGTGCTAACACAGGGTTATACAACTGGAGTAACTATAAGGCAATTTTCAATAACTGAATAATTCAATAATTTAATGCCATTGACATTTATTTTTATTTGAATCTGCCTTTGAAAGTAGCCCAAAGTGTATTGCTATATGGCACAGTGAATGTCTTATGCGATTGATCTGTTAATAAGAAAATCAAAACATGATGTCTTGTGAAAAGTATGTTTTCTTTGGGGAAGGGATTGCAATTACTTATGTAAACTAGACAGGAACTTATAAATATCAGACTATGACATCTGCCACAATCCTTTTGACTGAACATTGCTCAGGACATTAAAACCAACATATTAGAATAATGAATAAGGGTAGGATTTATGTCACAAAATGTTTGTAGTTCCATTGTTTTGTTTGTTTGGGTAAGTGGGCTTAACTGGCTGAGCTCGGTTTTGTTGTTTTTCCTTTGAAAAGATGCTGGTGAGTTACCTTCTTTGTCCATTGCATTTCATGTGTTGTATGTACACAAAAAATATCATTAGAAAGGGAGTTCCAGGATTTTGATCAAGACAATAGAATCTGTTTGGAATTTGGGAAACAGTTCTTCTTGTAGCCTGTGTAAAAGCGCTTGATAGAACGTGTACAGAAAATTGATGCTTAACGTTTTGGTTAGTTATGGCAGGACAAAACATATTGATTGAAATGAAAATTAGCTTTGGTAAGCCCGAGCCAACAACAAGATGTAACAGTTATTGTCTTGTGGTCTAAAGCCAAAAGATTACTTAGACAAAGTAGCCAGCTGTCATTGCTTCTATTCATTAGATTGCTTTAGATTTTGTAAGATAAAGTATTATAAACAGATAACTTTGATTTTCAAGTCACCAATCTGTCCTATGCAGATGATTCATTATTTGACAGGACATCAGTAGGCTTGAAAGGACAGCTGAGCTAAATACAGTAAGATAAGATCAAACAATGATGCACTACTGAGCGGGATAAGGCACATTTGGAATGAGAAACAGTATCTTCTTTATGAATTTGTTGTAGTTTTTGAAAGGAGAATAGAAAAGAGAACCAAAGGATAACAATATGAAAGAAAGCAAGAATTGCAAGGCGCAGATTAATTTCAATAAATGAAGGAACTGTTGAGAAGGTTAAATTTGCAAGACAGCAAGAGGTTAGCACTAACACTGATATACGATAGTGAATGCTGGTTGGCAAATCAAAACGTGAAACTAAAAGAAACGAAAATACTAAGTTCAGTTAGTGACCAGAGCAGGTGCCTTGAGTGGCATTGATCAAGACATGTGGATCAGGTTACAGTCATTGGCAGACAGAATCTATCAAGCTGAGGTCGTATAAAATGGACAGTTACAAATCATGAATGAGCAAAGGGCACTAAAAGATATAATGAGATGAGGCATGAGAAAGAATCAGCCAAGAGGTTATTTGAACAGAAGCCCAGAGACAGTGAAGAGTGACAATGAAAAGGATTAGATTAATGTGGAATAAAACAAGGATATTAATGAAAAATAACAAAATGCACTAGAAATATACGGCAAGCAAACTACAGGTATTAGGTTTATAGAGGCAATGGTGAAATTGCCATCGAGGTGGGCTATTTAGGATGGAGACGAGAAGACATTTCTTCAGCCAAAGAGTGGTGAGTCTGTAGAATTAATTACCACAGGAAGTCATTGATGCCAAAACATTGAATGTATTCAAGCGGTGACTAGATACAACACTTGGGGTGAATGGGACATATTAGTTTGATTTTTATTGGACCCTTAAAAATGAACCACAGCATTAATGTATGGAGTCCTTGTTATTTTTATACAATTATGTAAAATTTGTTGAGAACTCTGCAGAGCCTGATGACTTGAGAAAGTCATTCAAATTTCCAGTGACTAATTTGAAGAATGACATGAATAAATTTCAAGCTTTAGTTTTAAGCTGTAAAAAACAAACTAAAAGCAACATTGTCTCAACACTTAGTGTTTGAGAAACATAAGTTCTAAATATGGAAATGTTTCCCCCATTAACTTTAAAAATGATTGAAGTCTTGATCCATGGTTACATTTTATTCTGCTCCTTAATTCCGTAGGAACAAGTCCAAAACTATTCTCAACTCCAGAGGCCTTGCTTCCTACTCTCTTTTTTCCAGCCAAGTAATCTTTATTCCCTGAAGTCATAGTCACACAGGGATCATACTCTGTATCCAAAGTGGAATCATGGAAGCACCTAAACTGATACATTAACATTTAATAGAAACATTGAAGATAGGAGCAGGAGGAGGCCATTCAGCCCTTCGAGCCTGCTCCACCATTCTACACGATCATGGCTGATCATCTAACTCAATAGCCTAATCTTACTTTCTCCCATAAGCTGTGATCCCATTCACCCCAAGTGTTGTATCTAGTCACCGCTTGAATACATTCAATGTTTTGGCATCAATGACTTCCTGTGGTAATTAATTCTACAGACTCACCACACTTTGGCTGAAGAAATGTCTTCACGTCTCCATCCTAAATAGCCCACCTCGAATCCTCATAATATGACCCTTGGTTCTGGACACACCCACCATTGAGAACATCCTCCCTGCATATACCCAATCCAGTCCTATTAGAATTTTATAAGTATCCATGAGATCCCCCTCTTTCATCTGATCTCTGGCAAAAACAATCCCAACCGTGTCAATCTCGCCTCATACAACAGACCCACCAACCCCGGAATCAGGCTGGTAAATCTTCAATCGACAGCAAGAGCTTCCTCCCTCAGAAAAGGAGACCAAAATTGTGCACAATATTCCAGATGAGGACTCACCCAGGCCCTGTACAGCTGTAGCAACACATCCATGCTCCTGTACTCGAAACCTTTCGCCAGGAAGGCCAACATACCAGAGATAATGGGAACTGCAGATGCTGGAGAATTCCAAGATAATAAAATGTGAGGCTGGATGAACACAGCAGGCCAAGCAGCATCTCAGGAGCACAAAAGCTGACGTTTCGGGCCTAGACCCTTCATCAGAGAAGGGTCTAGGCCCGAAACGTCAGCTTTTGTGCTCCTGAGATGCTGCTTGGCCTGCTGTGTTCATCCAGCCTCACATTTTATTATCTAGGCCAACATACCATTTGCTTTCTTTACCACCAGCTGCACTTGCATGCTTACCTTCAGTGACTGGTGCACAAGGACACCCAAGTCTCGCTGCACACTCCCCTCTCCCAATTTACAACCATTCAGCTAGTAATCTGTATCCTTGTTTTTGTTTCCAAAGTGAATAACCTTACATTTTTCCAAAATATACTGCCTCTGCCATTGATTTGCCCACTCACCCAAACTGTCGAGATCATGCTAAAAGGTCTCTGCATCCTCGTCACAGTTCACTTTCCCACTCAAGTTGGTATCATCTGAAAACTTGGAGATGTTACATTTTGTTCCCTCATCCAAATCACTATATATATTGTGAATAACTGGGCTCCCAGCACTGATACTTGTGGCACCCCACTGATTACTGGCTGCCAATTTGATTAGACATTTAATTCTTGCTTCATAATAATGGACAATGATCTAGGATAGGAGTTTGCAGTTGAAAATCTGGGAACTAATTTTACAAGGAATGAAATGAAAACAATTTCTCAGATAAGGTGTTGAATAAACAGTATTTGTTCAGGTTCACACAGCTACACACACATTGCCATCAACAATTCTCCATGCACAATATATCCACTTAATAGTCAGCCCTTCTCCACTCAGCATAAACACATATGCCATTCTTCTGAAACTCCCTCACTCCACTCTCACCAGCTCTAGGATTCCCTGTCAGCCCTTTCAATCACTGATCATAATTCAAAATAATCTGTATGGTATTAGAGTTTATGATCTTTTATCCACTTTTTTTGTTCTAAAATTACACCTTTCACTCTTTTCTTGCAGCATTCAGTTAATTGCACCCAGTGGCCCAGCTGTAACCAAAAATGTAAATATCAAACACAATTACTCCATTACCTTTTTGTCATACTGCACTGCAGTGCACTGGAAACAAAGCCCTGCTATTCCCAGAGTTGTCACAAACGTTTAAAAAAAATATAAAGTATGTAGAATCCCCATTATCTATCTGTTAGACTAAAGTTCACAGAAAACATGGACCAGGTGGCTGTACTCAACAAGAACAACAATTTATTACAAATAAATGCATTCTAACCACAGGCAAACAGCTTTGAACTTTCAGCATGTAACTGTGTTAGTTAAATCTCTAGCCTCCTTCTGAAACCCTCTCTACGTACCCGCACAGACAAACACAAGCTGACAAAAGAATGTTCTATGGATGTGGAAAAGTAACTGGACAAACAGTTCAGTTCAATTCATTGGACATTTTCCTTTTGTTTCCCAAGTCCTTTGGTCCTCTGATCTTTATCCTTCAGGTTTTTTTTAGTTCTTCACAGGAAGCACAGGGTGATGGTTCATGAATCATAAAAACTTTGTGACTTATTAGTTAAAACAACAGCTTACAGTAACTATTGGAAGATAACACTGGCTTCCCTTAGCTTCTGGTATTTTGTTAGAGAGAGAGAGGGAGAGACGCTACTTCCTCTTCCAGAGATCTAATGGCTTCATCCTGTATCAATCACCTATAAGCTGTTCAGACAATCAATTAGTTGTCATCAGTTGAAAACATTTTGGCATCCACAACTGGTCACAAATCCAGAAACCAATCAGCAAACTATTGTTGGCCGAATCTTTATATATATAACCCTGGTGCCTTGATGTCTCCTCTTACACCTTCTCCCAAGACTTGTGAAACAACATTGTAAACAAAACTTACAATGAGTTTCAATAACTTGCTTTTTGAAAGTACAGCAATTCCTTCCTCAGTCTTGTATTGTAAATTAGCCCTTTTCCCAGTTACAAAGTCATAGGGTCAGCGAGTTGTACAGCATGGAAACAGACGCTTTGATCTAACTCGCCCATGCCAACCAGATATCATAAATTAATCTAATCCCATTGAATCCACAATCAAATTTAAAGTAAATTGAAAAGACCCTTACAAAATAAATAATTCCATTTATTTACAGGGTTAATTTATGTTAATTTAGAAAGTTATGGACTAGTTGTTAGATGACTGTTGTTTGTATTATTTAGCAAGGTTAAAAATAGAACGTATATGTAAATAGATTTGCTGTTTATTCTAATGAACTACATTAATTTCAAATACTACTGAATATTATAGTTTCTAAAGCCTTAAGCATATTTAATCTAACTCAATGATATGGTGAAATTACAAGACTGGGTTTCTTTAGTTACTGATCCAGTTAAATAGAAATAAAATACAAAACTATCTGAGGGAAATTCACAAAAGCACCAAATTGCAACTCCCTGAGTTGCAAGGGTCCATCCTATCATTAAGTGCCAATGTCTAATGTTATCATCACACATGAGAAGGAAACAGTATTGTGGCTACAACACAAAAGTGTCTCAAAATGCCATTCATTTAATGATTTAAAAAATATTGACATTTAAATTTCATGAATTCCAAAAGACTAAATAAACATTCATGTTGATATCATATTCCATTCAGCTTCAAATGTTCAATGACGTAAGGAATCTTAGTTATTGAGGGTTTGATTAACATGGGTTCCATTTAGTATCCTGATTTAATTAGCACTCAGAGTTGGCAAAGTGACTAAACCTCAGATTTTGGCCTTTTGGCTTGTGATTTAAGAAGGTAGAGTTGAATCTTCACAGCGTTCACTTGGAGAATACTGCAAAGGTTTTGGAAACTGATGAGCAGTTTGACAAGGGTACAGCTTCCAGAGCTGTAACTATCCTTCCAGAAAGTTACAGGATGGTTAATACTCTAAGATGCATGTACATGTTGATTCCTCATGCAAAGAAGAGGTTTGGGTGGGGCAACCAAATTTACCAGATGCAAGTATCACTCTGGACATCACGAGAATTTAGAGCCAGAGTTTTGATCTCCATTCACCTGGATGGTTGAATCCTACACCTACTGGCTCAGAATTCTATTATAAAGTCCAAGATTTACTCCAATTATAACAAAAACTGTTAATAAAATACAAAACCATCTGAGGGAAATTCACAAAAGCACCATTAATCAAAAGTTGCCTCCATGCCAAATAAGGAAATATCAGGGGGATGATGAACAACGTGGCTAATCAGTCAGGTTTTACAGAGCTCCTTGAGGAGGAGAGAGAGAGAAAGCCGGAGATGATAGGGGGAGGGGACGTGGTTTATGCACAAACCCATGACTTAGGTAGATGAAAGCTTGAATACCATTGGACAGTGCTTAACATTACAATGTGTGAGTGTTCAGAATTAGATGTGTGCAGGAATCTTGGAGGTTTGTGAGGCTGGAGGAAATATTAGACAGATGGAGGTGTGAAGGCAAATCATGGATATGGATTTTAAAATGGAGACATTTCAATTGACCTGGAATCAATGTTGAGCCATAAAAACAGAGCTGACATATTGGAATGAGTGAAAATGAGGACATGTGCAACAGTGCTGTGGATGAGCTCAATATTTTGTAGAGTAGGAGTTTGGAAATAGGACTTGAGTGCGTGTGAATTATCAACTCTAAAAATGACTAATAGGTTTACTTACAACAGCAAGTTTCTAAACAGTCTGGGTCAGCTTCAGACAGTTGCCATGGAGAGAGACAAGGTTGAGAGTTGAAGGGCAGACTCTCTAATATAGTTTACAGTATTTAGTCAGAATAAATTTATGCTCACCTAGTTTTTAATGTCAGACAAGCAGTGTGTCAAATCAGAGGCAGTGGAAGATTGGAGAGAGGCCGTAGTGGAGTATAACTAAATGACTTGAGGGTACATATGGATATTGTCGCTGAGAGCATGCATGTAGATAAGAGATAGGAGAGAGCACTGCATAGTTACTCAAAGGGGTCCAGGCCAGCACAGCGAAGCAAGTCCTGGAGCAGAGGTCGGCACAGGGAAATGAGTCTCAAAGAAAACTTACCTTGGAGCAGTGGAGAGCTGGTGAAAAGTGGACTGGAACCTTGAGCGGAGCAGGAACAGTTGTTGGACTTGGGTCTGGTGCAAGCGGACAGACCATGTGTGGATGCCCCTGCACTCAGTTAAAGCGACGTAATGTTTATTTATAATTTGTTTATTTGACTGTACTATCTACCCTTTTAACTATGTCAAATTTCTAACTTATACAATGAATCACAATAAATTAATGCAAATACTTTTCATTCCTCTTTTTGTATGTAAGATACGTACCTCGATACTTTGTACCTAAAATGGTGCCATTAAAAGTGACATTGTAAACTTGTATGTCTGTGCTTGAGTACGTGTGACAATAAAGGGCACTCTATTTTATTCTAACGGTGCAGCAACAAAATAAACCATTTCAGGTAATTCCTTGATTTCATATTAAATAGATTATTTAATTTTCTTAATAAACACTCCTCAGATATTGAAATTAACTTTTTGATTAAATAACTGAGCCATTACTCTAAGTTCCTACTCTTTTTCAAGAAATAGAGGTCACGCACCAGAAAATTCCAGGTTTCCATAACAAGAGTCTAAGATAAATCAGAATTTCAATCATTTCAAACTATATTTTACATGCTGTACACAGTCAGCAAAACTATTAAATGGTAATAATTTAAAGCTAATTTAACAAACTGTGTAGTGAAATGAAATCAAGTACAGATTGTATCAGAGATAATGGGAACTGCAGATGCTGGAGAATTCAAGATAACAAGGTGTGGAGCTGAATGAACACAGCAGGCCAAGCAGCATCTTAGGAGCAGGAAAGGTGATGTTTCAGACCTAGACCCCCGAAACGTCAGCTTTCCTGCTCCTAAGATGCTGCTTGGCCTGCTATGTTCATCCAACTCCACACCTTGTTATCTCAAGTACAGATGCTCATTCATTGCAAGTTTAGTGACTGATCTTTCACTTATGTATTAAAGTACAACTAGGGCACCCTTACTATTGGCAATAAGCCGTTGGACTGTCTGCATGAAACACAGAGTAAGGCTACAGTTCTCTTGGCATCTTTAGAACGAGGTTTGAGTGGCTATGAATCTTGTTGTGAGGGTGGGATACTTACACAAAAGAAAATGTAAAGATTGGGTAAGCTTTGTGTCCCTTCTAAATAACTTATGTGCAACTGGATATAAAAGAAATAAAAGTTGAACATCTTATTCATTAAGAATTTAGTCTAAATTCAATTTGTACACTGTGGAAAGCTAATGACTTTAATGAATAAAAATTGCAAACAGATTGCCTTTCTTAAGAATAACTATTCACAACCAAGTTGTCAATGACCTTAACCATGTAATGCTGACAACAACACAGACTTGCTCATTCTGAAATTTAAGAATCATCCTAGTAGTACTCCCATTGCTTTGAACATCATAAGAAGAAAACTTCAAATGTCAGAATTTCACATAAAAAATGCTAGAAATATAGAACATAGATTCTGCGTGTGTACAGAGGAAGGAGAGAGTAGTATTTTATCAGATCAGCAAAATGGATATACTGAAGTGTTAATCTATTTTACTGCTGATATTGACCCAGTGTGCATTTCCAAATTAAGGCCCTAACCTATTCCAATGTGCAAATAGATGCACAGTAATCTAATGATCCAAGTTTACCCTGGGCGAAGCTTCTGGGGCAATTAGGAATGTATATGTGAATGAGAAAATACATTTTCAATGTTCCCTCAGCACTGGGCAATAAATTCTTCTGTACAGTTGTGGGACATGGGCTACAGAAGGATTGAATTCAACAGAAGTATTGAAATGAGGTACTTTAAAACATTAAAACAGCTAAATTTAAAATAATTGAAGCACAACTAAAGTAAATGAAGGAGATTGTTCAATAAACCTGCAGTATGAGTAAAATAATCTTTTAAGGAATAAAATGATCATACTGAACAAATACATTGTAAATACCAGCAGAAAACCACATTCAGGCTCAATATTCATGATACCAAATAGACTAATGAACAATTTCAATTGAGTATGGGACAACATATCCCTGTGAAGCGACCTTACTAATTTTATATCCAAATGAATGAATGAATAAAAAATCAAGTCAGTTCTGCTTATGCTGGGCAAATTTCCCGGCTGGAATTTCATGGATTTTCTTCACCTGGGTGATTCAAACCCCTCGGAGCACATTCTAGAAGAGCTAACTCATTATTTTTGAAATTACTCAAGTACGCTGAAACTGGGTGAACCCAAACATTGCCTCAACGTATTTTAAGAATTATACCACTTAAAGCAATTTTTGTGTGAGGTTTTCACTGTTGTTGTTGAGATTTACTTCTGTAACAAATAATTTGATTAATGGGAAATGATTTATCATTTATAATGAGGAGAATAACTCATTAAAATATTCCCAAGTGTCTCGACTCAATGCCCTTGATTTCAGTGTGTTCATAACTCTTCTGTTAGCTCAACATTAGGCTTAAATTGCTGAATTTTGAACCAAGTTGAGAGAGGGATTAAGGGGAAGTAGGACCTAAAAATAATGGTACCACCAGCATTCAGGCTTCCTCATCCGATTCCAGACGCTAACGTTTTTAGCTGAGATGGGCTTAGAGCTTACAGCTCCCTGCCCTCATAAGATAGGTAACCAATTAGGCTTGTAAATAGTTGAAAGCAAAATACTGCAGATGCTGAAAATCTAAAATACACATGTAGAAAACTGAAGAAATTCAACAGGTTTGCCAGAATCTGTGGGAAAAGAAACAGAGTTAATGTTTTGAGCAGAAGAGTCATACTGGACTCTTCCACAGTGTAAATACTGTGGTAACAGCAACTCTTACACCTAGTTATTTATCAAGCTAATAAAACATACCAATGTGTAACCCTAAATGATGTCTATCCAAGAATTAGCTAGAAGAAACCTTATTGTCAGAAGTCTGATATTTCCATGGGTTGATCTCTTATGCAACATTCTCGGTATCTCCAGTAAGGAAAGCATGCCCATACATAGATTATTAAAGAAAACAGGATGGGTGAATAGGGACTTTAAGAAGGCCCATGATTAGTCAAAGTGTAGGCAAAGATCAAGAACCAAGAGGTTACGATGGAACTGTGTGGGATTTTGGTTAGGCTACAGCTGGACTACTTTGTGCAGTTCTGGTCACTATACTACAGGAAGGGTGTAATTGCATTGGAGAGGGTGCAGAGAAGATTCACCAGGATGTTGCCCTGTCTGGACTATTTCAGCTATCAAGAAAGAGTGCATAGATTGGAGTTGTTTCCTTTGGAGTGAAAAGACTGTGGGGACATATTTGAGGTGGGCAAAATCATGAGTGGTGTATTAGAATCGATAGGAATAAATGTTTCCCCTAACAGGCATCAATTACCAGAGGCTCAGATTTAAGATAAAGAGATTTAGAGAGCATTTAAGGAGTTCTTTTTTCACCCAGAAGATAGTGGGTACATGTAACTCGCTGGCTGAAAAGCTGATCATGACAGAAGCCATTGCAACATTTGAGAAGCTTTCAGATAAACTTTTGAAATAACACAGCATAAATGGCTATGGACCTTGTGCGGGAAGTGGGATTAGAGAAGATAGATGTGTAATGACCAGGACAGACATAATGTGCTATCAGTCCTCTTTCTATACTGTAATAGTTTATGACTCCACAACTCTGTGACACTTACAAGTTGACCCAAGAATTGTCAGGCCTGCAGTTTTCTTTTGCCTCTGCCGAGATCTTAGGCCCTTTGTGATCCACATGTCTTCAGTATTTCCAAGTCAGTCCACAAAGTGGTCATTTCAAGATAGATTGTGCTTGATGTGAACTCATATTCTAAAACAAAAGGATTTCTTTATACAAGTTAAAGAAGTAGATGTTTCAAGTTCAGCGGCAGGTCTTATACAATGACAACTCAAACAGTCCAATCTTTTAAATTACACTCTACCTCTTGACGGGAGTGAATGCAGTCAAAGATCTTTACATCGACATTCTGTGACATCTCTGTGGTTTTCTTTCATTTCCGATTAACTCTTGGTTTCTGTAGCTTTATATATCAGTTAAACGCCTTGTCACAGTCTAGACATGCAATTGTCCCATTGTCCTTTGAAGTCCTGTAATTGATTTTAATCATTTAATGCATCATTTTCCATCTTCACTTCCAAGTTAAATTCTCTATAGATGGATAGAGTTCACATCATTTAAATGAGATTTGCTTGAATTCGGCAACAGGCTAATAGTTCATACTAGTCAAAATGAAAAGCCAGTTTCTCATAGCTATATATCGTGTAGCCACTGCATCATTTTAGACCATTCCTAGGCTCAGCTTCAGATAATGGGCCATAGTTTGTGGCTTTGATTTAAGATGTGACAGAGTGAAGCCCTTGTACAGCGCATTGGCTCCTCTGGGCAATCCGGGCATGATCTGGAAGTCCACTGCCCCAGGTAATTTCCACCGATGAAGGAGTTACCAAATCCATACCCAGCTACTTTAATCTGTAACTTAACACTGCGTGGAACAACATCAGAAATTGCAACATCTGTGGAGAGAAAGTCAAGTTAACGTTTTGGGCTCAGTGACCTTTCTTCAGAATAGTTCTGATCTATTCATTTCCCAGCTTTAAATTCCTTAATCCCCATTTCTTTCTCAATTTCTATACGTTCCATTCAATTCATTATCTTGGACAATCTCTTTCAACCTTGCATGCTGTCAACTCCTTTTCCTATCAATGCCCCAAATCTGTCTATCATTCCTTTTCCCTTCTCCCGCCCTTTCCTATTTGCTTTCCCCAAAAATAATCAATAAATCTTCATTTAGGAAGATCAATTTATTTTGTAAAATGGTAAAGAAATTTCACAGCCAACAAACAATACTCATAAAACTATGATTTTGTAAACATGTTCTGGAGAGAAGTGTGATGTTTCTGAGAACTCTATCATTGTAATTTTTACATTTAATGTCAAGCTGGAAGAATGGTTTTGGAGAATGCAACATGCTGATTTATGATAATATCACCAAACATAAAGGCAGACTCTTCCCAGCTCCTAAACAACATAGGTTATGACAACAAATTTGTGTAAAATCTGGTGAGATGTTACGTAAGGTTCTTCTCGATGTAGAGACCATTGTAGTTTTCAATGAAGCTCTGGGTATCAAGATGAACCCCTTATGCGTGAAAGTCTATTAACATGAATTATCACTAATCATCACCCTCATTATTGCCTAATCCAACCTCACTTATGTGCAGTCTGCCATTTGACTGACAGAATCTAGATCCTGAAAATTCCTGATGTGAAAGCCAGAGTGGGTGCCTGGCAACTCCAGCTTGATGCTTGCTACTCTAAATCTCCATCCTAGACATCTCAGGGCACGTTTAATGGACAGTGGCCATAAGCACCCCACGTCCACAGCTGATGGCATCTGAAACATACTGGTCTCATTACGTTGTCATTGTCTATCATCAAAGCTGCACTGCCACCTTTCATTGCAATGCTACTACAAGGACACTTTGCATTCAGGGACGGGCACCTCAGGGCGCATCTCAGGGCTACTTGCTCACTCTCTTAGCACACACTCCCTTTATGGCTGCCTAAGTACTTATTGTCCCACTGCCTTGCCTTACTTCACCTTAACTTTTTGCTCTTTTCCTCCTCAGTCAAGCTTAAAAATACTTCTGTCTTGCATTTCTGTTTAGTGCAGATACAAAGCCAGGATACTTGTCATGGCTGTCAGCAGTGATCAATCAAGGGAGTGGACATGTTGCTGTACAATATGTTGCTGTGTCAATCTCATGCCTACAACAAACACTAGCAACCTATTTGGCAAACACGCTGCATATTCATCAACCAAAGTCCCATTTATCATATATGTCAATCAAGCATGTACATCAAACAAAACTAAGGGCTGTGCCTCAAAGTTTTAAGGGGAGTAGTCCACAGTCATATCAATGGGTGGACATCAGTCAGAGGGTTCTGTACCTGTCAGTCATGGGCAGCATCAACTCAGAGTCCAGGGGCATAAACACAGTTAGTTATCTGCTTGAGAAGGCCAATGTCAGGGATTCCATTTCTCTGCAGTCAGGCAGTGGGATACGGTCAGTCCAGTAGGTCCAATGCAATCAGTTAGTGATTCATGGATGACAGTCAAGGATCTACACAGAGAATGATTGGTGGTCTGGTCACTTGGGGTAATCTGCCTAAGTCAGTTAGGGAGATGGGCTATGTTCAGTTTTGCAGTTCGACAGAATGAATGTCAATGTGGATGTATAAGGCAACACTGTTGTGAAAGGGTAATGCGAGTGGGGGGGTTAGCTGGTTCTCAATGCGTGGTTTGGTGGTAGCATTGTGTGTGTGCATTTCCAAATTAAGGCCCTAACCTGTTGCAATGTACAAATATATGCACAGTAATCTAATGATCCAAGTTTACCCTGGGCGAAGCTTCTGGAGCAATCAGGAATGTATACGTGAATGGGAAAATACATTTTCATAGTTCCCTCAACACTGGGCAATAAATTCTTCTGTACAGCTGTGGGACATGGGCTACAGAAGGATTGAATTCAACAGAAGTATTGAAATCAGGAACTTTAAAATCTTAAAAGAGCTAAATTTAAAATAATTGAAGCACAACTAATGTAAATGAAGTAGATTGTTCAATAACAAAGTGTGGGGCTGGATGAACACAGTGGGCCAAGCAGCATCTTAGGAGCACAAAAGCTGACGTTTCAGGCCCAGACCCTTCATCAGAAAAGGGGGATGGGTAGAGGATTTTGAAATAAATAGGGAGAGAGGGGGAGGCGGACTGAAGATAGATAGAGGAGAAGAGAGGTGCAGAGACCTATCTTCTCCTCTATCTATCTTCAGTCTGCCTCCCCCTCTCTCCCTATTTATTTGAGAATCCTCTCCACATCTCCCTTTTCTGATGAAGGGTCTAGGCCCGAAACATCAGCTTTTGTGCTCCTGAGATGCTGCTTGGCCTGCTGTGTTCATCCAGCCCCACACTTTAATCTTGGATTCTCCAGCATCTGCAGTTCTCATTATCCCTAGATTGTTCAATAAACCTGCAGTATGAATAAATAACATTTTAAGGAATAAAATGATCATACTGAACAAATACATTGTAAATACCAACAGAAAACCACATTCAGGTCAATGTCAGGGGTTCCATTTCTCTGCAGTCAGGCAGTGGGATACGGTCAGTCCAGTGGGCCCAATGCAATCAGTTAGTGATTCATGGATGACAGTCCAGGATCTGCACAGAGAATGATTGGTGGTCTGGCCATTTGGGGTAGTCTGCCTAAGTCAGTTAGGGAGATGGGCTATGTTCAGTTTTGCAGTTCGACAGAATGAATGTCAATGTGGATATATAAGGCAACACTGTTGCGGGTGGCGTGGGGGGCTGGTTCTCAAAGTGCGGTTTGATGGCAGCAACAGCCTGTGCTCGGGTGAAAAGGATGATGAAGAGGGGAAAATTGATCCTTTTAGGAGGAACAGGTAGTGCTTAGGAGGACATGGGATGCTCAGGAGGGGATGTTTATAGACAGTCATCACCGCAGTGACCTTGATAGAGGGGTGGGCAGTGGTGGAAATATGCATTATGATGGCAGGCAGGATTAAACGGAAGTGATGTGGCTCAGGGGTGAAATGAGAGTTATAGTTGTAATTCTATATGGTGAACATGCTGGGGAGTAATGATGGAGGCTGTCTACAGAGTGCCAAGTAGGAAAGGACACAGAGATTTGGCTGTAACCAATGACAACTTCACTTCATCCCAATGTTCTATTATGAGGTCAGTGCTGTTGCTCAGGCTGTATGATTTGGCAACAAAACCAGCTTCCCCCAGGTGCAGGGTGTGATAGACTGTAAACGCATCATGCTGAGAGGACCATTTCATAATATAACTGAGTTCATCAGTAGAAAAGTGTTCCATTGTATCACCATGCTAGTGATGTCTGATCATCAACACCTTTTTTAGATATTTGTCCACAGTACATTTTTGAGAACTGCCATGATTCCTATATCTTTGCTGCATTTGTGGGCCCCAGTGCTTTACAAAGATCGTTATTGGGGACAAGGGCTATCTAATACAATCATGGCTGATGTCTCCATTTGGCAACGTCTGTCTTAGACGGAATGTTAATACATTACAAAACATTCATTGACTAAGGCCATGGTTAGGCAGCCAATAGGCTTCTTAAAGACGCTACTTTGAATGCTCTGGGGGACCTTGCACAACAGTGCAGACAGAGTGTGCCACATATTCCTAGCGTGGTTTGCTTTGCATAATTGAGCAAGTAGAGAGGGGATGTGATAGATGCTGATGAAATAGTTAACAAGGAGGTGAGCATTGAGCATAACCGACATCACTTTCTACATTGTGGAGCCTAGCAGCATTGGGCACAGTAAGCTAGACAGGACTGAATTGTCATCTTGTTCCAATAGGGGATGGCGTGGTGGCTCAGTGATTAGCACTGCTGCCTCAGGCACTGTTCATTTTTGCTCCAGGAGGATTTCTGTTCGCTTTTGATGTTGCTGAATAAAGGTGACTGTTCTAACCATTTGAAAACTTTCCTGTATGTGTTAGATGCACATCGAAGAATGATAAGATTCTGGGCTCCGGTGGGGCATTGGGAAAAGTGGAACACCGACTTAGAGAGGGTTGTGAGATGGGATGTAGTTAAAGGTAGGTAAGCTGTGTGTCCTGGTGACTAAACAATGATAAGTGTAGGGATGCACTACTGTATGTGCAAGGAATTATCAGCTGTGCCTTCTATGCACTGTAAGAAGCATTGGCTAGTGGGTGCTATGCTGCTACATAGATGGTGAAGGGCATCTCAGGCTGCTAACACTTGCCTAGTTGCACCCCTGAAGTTTAGGGATGACACTTGAGCCAGGATCCTGGGTTATCCTGTCATTGGTGAAAACATCTGCCTGTAGCAAGTGAAAGAATTCAGCCAGTGTCAGATACTTGGGTGACATTGAAATGTGGAACCTAGTTTAGAGTTTGGGTCAAATGGTGCAAGAAAACCCACTAGGCCTCGTGGAGAGAAACCTTTGATGAAACTTGAGAAAACTGCAACTGAGCTAATTATTTTGCAAAAATTCAGCCAGCTGCAAAGCTAGATTTAATAAATGATATAGCTGCTTGAAGCCCTGAATAAAGAGGTCTCTGAAAATTATTTTATGGATTGTGGGTATTCCAGTGGGATTTCTTTAACTTTCACATCCCTGGCAAATTTAAAATAATGCACCAGTCAAAAGAGAGACTTCTTGATTCTCCTTGCTTTGACGAGGAGAATAGTTCGTAACATTTCAATGACTCCAGGGAATCCAACAACAGGAGTGTTACTGCTCTTATTTGTAGCTGAAGCAATAGCAAGTTAGTTGAAAATGCAGCTCACGACTCTCCAAATAAAACAAGTTTTCTTATGTAACTTCTAGCTGTCAGGCTGCCAGCCTGCTAAATTTTGGACGTTTAACTTCAGTTTTTAGATTGCTTTGCCAATGAACCTCATCAGGATTTAGACCACATTCTTCATTGTACCAGCAATCTCAGCCAACTCTCCGACACCACCTCCTACCGCCTCCTCGATCATGACCCCACACCCGAGCACCAAACCATCATCTCCAACACCATTCATGACCTCATCACCTCAGGGGACCTCCCACCCACAGCCTCCAACCTCATTGTTCCCCAACCCCGCACGGCCCGTTTCTATCTCCTTCCCAAAATCCACAAACCTGCCTGCCCTGGTCGACCCATCGTCTCAGCCTGCTCCTGCCCCACCGAACTCATCTCCACCTATCTGGACTCCATTTTCTCCCCTTTGGTCCAGGAACTCCCCACCTATGTCCGTGACACCACCCACGCCCTCCACCTCCTCCAGGACTTCCAATTCCCTGGCCCCCAACACCTCATATTCACCATGGACGTCCAGTTCCTGTACACCTGCATTCCGCATGGAGATGGCCTCAAGGCCCTCCGCTTCTTCCTGTCCCGCAGGCCCGACCAGGCCCCCTCCACCGACACTCTCATCCGCCTAGCGGAACTCGTCCTCACACTCAACAACTTCTCTTTTGACTCCTCCCACTTCCTACAGACTAAGGGGGTGGCCATGGGCACCCGCATGGGCCCCAGCTATGCCTGCCTCTTTGTAGGTTACGTGGAACAGTCCATCTTCCGCACCTACACAGGCCCCAAACCCCACCTCTTCCTCCGGTACATTGATGACTGTATCGGCGCCGCCTCTTGCTCCCCAGAGGAGCTCGAACAGTTCATCCACTTCACCAACACCTTCCACCCCAACCTTCAGTTCACCTGGGCCATCTCCAGCACATCCCTCACCTTCCTGGACCTCTCAGTCTCCATCTCAGGCAACCAGCTTGTAACTGATGTCCATTTCAAGCCCACCGACTCCCACAGCTACCTAGAATACACCTCCTCCCACCCACCCTCCTGCAAAAATTCCATCCCCTATTCCCAATTCCTCCGCCTCCGCCGCATCTGCTCCCACGATAAGACATTCCACTCCCGCACATCCCAGATGTCCAAGTTCTTTAAGGACCGCAACTTCCCCCCCACGGTGATTGAGAACGCCCTTGACCGCGTCTCCCGCATTTCCCGCGACACATCCCTCACACCCCGCCCCCGCCACAACCGCCCCAAGAGGATCCCCCTCGTTCTCACACACCACCCCACCAACCTCCGGATACAACGCATTATCCTCCGACACTTCCGCCATTTACAATCCGACCCCACCACCCAAGACATTTTTCCATCCCCACCCCTGTCTGCTTTCCGGAGAGACCACTCTCTCCGTGACTCCCTTGTTCGCTCCACACTGCCCTCCAACCCCACCACACCCGGCACCTTCCCCTGCAACCGCAGGAAATGCTACACTTGTCCCCACACCTCCTCCCTCACCCCCATCCCAGGCCCCAAGATGACATTCCACATTAAGCAGAGGTTCACCTGCACATCTGCCAATGTGATATACTGCATCCACTGTACCCGGTGCGGCTTTCTCTACATTGGGGAAACCAAGCGGAGGCCTGGGGACCGCTTTGCAGAACACCTCCGCTCAGTTCGCAACAAACAACTGCACCTCCCAGTCGCAAACCATTTCCACTCCCTCTCCCATTCTCTTGATGACATGTCCATCATGGGCCTCCTGCACTGCCACAATGATGCCACCCGAAGGTTGCAGGAACAGCAACTCATATTCCGCCTGGGAACCCTGCAGCCATATGGTATCAATGTGGACTTCACCAGTTTCAAAATCTCCCCTTCCCCCACTGCATCCCTAAACCAGCCCAGTTCATCCCCTCCCCCCACTGCACCACACAACCAGCCCAGCTCTTCCCCCACCCACTGCATCCCAAAACCAGTCCAGCCTGTCTCTGCCTCCCTAACCGGTTCTTCCTCTCACCCATCCCTTCCTCCCACCCCAAGCCGCACCCCCAGCTACCTACTAACCTCATCCCACCTCCTTGACCTGTCCGTCTTCCCTGGACTGACCTATCCCCTCCCTACCTCCCCACCTACACCCTCTCCACCTATCTTCTTTACTCTCCATCTTCGGTTCGCCTCCCCCTCTCTCCCTATTTATTCCAGTTCCCTCCCCCCATCCCCCTCTCTGATGAAGGGTCTAGGCCCGAAACGTCAGCTTTTGTGCTCCTGAGATGCTGCTTGGCCTGCTGTGTTCATCCAGCCTCACATTTTATTATCTTGGAATCTCCAGCATCTGCAGTTCCCATTATCTCCTCAGCCAATCTAGTCTGGTTTCACAACTTGACATTTTTTTCTGGAATTTAACAATATCCCAACTAAGGAGAAAAAAAGTCAAGAAACTCTACTTAATTCATTGGTAAGAATAACTTACTGACTGCAAGACCATTCCCATTCTCTCGAAGCAGCTCCATATTTAGAGTAGATAGGAAGGAATTTGCTATTGACAATGTACTTCACCATGATTCCATAATTCTGAGAACTATATTTGGGATTAGCATGGAGGAATGTACTGCAGTGGTTATGCCATTGGACTGATCATCTAGAACACCAAGCTAAAGCACAGGGGCATAGGTTTGAAGCTTCTCCTTCCAAGCAGATTGTGAAATTTGATTTTCTTTTAAAATGATAATAGCAAATTACAATAGCTTAATAGCAAATACATAGTCACAGTCAATCATCTACAAACGTGGTGGTGTAGCAAGACCATGCTGGTACCTTTAACCTGAAGGGCAATGTATCAACACTGACTTTTGTTAACAGGACCATTGAGGGCTCTTGTGGTGCACTGGTGGTGCCCCTGTCTCTGGGCCAGAAGGACTGGGTTCAGGTCCAACCTGCTCCAGAGGTGTATCACATATGGCTGAACAGGTTAATTTTAAAATATCTGTAGGAGAACCAAATTTGAGATTGGGTTAATTAGATTTTGATAATTGAATAATTACTTACTGTTCTCTTTGGTTTAATTTTTAATTTCTACTATAGCTATTTTTGGCATTACAAGAAAAATATGATTTTGTCCACAAACATATGAAACGAAATAAATCCATAACGTCACAAAAAAAGTGATCCAAAGCATTAATGTGTAATTTATTAATGCAAATATTAAGAAACATTGAGCAAATCTCAGTTTAAAAATATAGTTTCTGATTTTTGCATAATTTGTTAAACAAAATATGCTGATTAGTAAAAATATATTATCCCTTAATCTTGTTTGATTACTTCAAGTTCTTGATATTGCTGAACATCGTTTTTATTTAATGACTGAAGATTTTGGTTTACATAAATGATTCTCCTGTTAGCCTGGCAGGATACTTTATGACAGCCCAGTAGCTCAAGGGAATCCAACAATTCTGTGTTAGTCCCCTACCTAATTCTGTGACAAAGTGATTTCATACCAGCTGAATATTCAGATCTCTGCCCTTCTAAACTCATCATGTGCTGTATTTAGCTGTTGGGCATATTGGTTCTGAGGCATTGATCTATAAACTAATTTTATTCTTTCTATTTAGGTATTGTTTGAGAAATAATATCAAATTAGAATTCAGGGAGCATATATTCTCAGAGTATCGGTGCTTATATTTCTATGTATTAAAAATAGATTCCCTCATGTTCCTGATGGTTGCATCGTGCACTATAAATCCCAACTCCTCTCACACTGAAATAGCCCGTGTCCATTTTCAGCAAGACCTGGACAGCATTCAGACTTGGGTTGATAAACGTCAAGAAACATTTGTGCCAGATTATTGCCAAACAATGGCCATCTTGAACAAGAAGGTATTGAATTAATAACATATGATGTTTCAATTGCCGCAGCATTCATAATAATTTAAGTGGGTGGAGAGGCTAATTCAAAATTTCTGTTGCTGTTTGCAGGAAGAAGTTTGATTTTGCCAATTTCACTCAGGAATATTGTATCTCTATTTTCCCTCACCAAAGGCAGCCTGAGGAGATGGGGGAGTAATTTTAATGTCCTTGGAATAGTAATCCAGGACCATTGGTTAATGTTCTCGAGCCAAGGGTTTGTATCTCATCATTGAAAATGGTGAAATTTAATTTTTTGCATGCTTAAGGTTGAGATAGATCAATTTTCAATCAGTAAGGGAATAAAGAAATACAGGAAAGTGGAACTGAGGATGATCAGATCAATGAGATCTCGCTGAATGGTGGAACAAACTTGATGGCTGATGGGCTAGTTCTGCTGCTACATGGTTTATGATTTGAAGGTAATTGTTTTTTGTGTGTGTGCAGCACTGCCCTCATATCATTGGGTCTGTCCTGTCCACTGGTAGGATGGACCCAGCAGAAGTAACAGTTCAGTGGTATACAGGTGAAAGGGAGCTGCCCTAGGATTCCTCAACATTAAATCCAGATTCAAAAAGTCTCATGGCTTCAGGTGAAACATGGGCAAGGAAACCTCCTATAATTACCACATCCCATCCTCCCTCAGCTGATGAATCAACACTCATCCATGTTGAACAACCCCTGGACGAAGTACTGAGGCTGGCAAGAGTGCAAAATGTACACTGGTTAAGGGGATTTCAATGCCCACAGTAGAGTAGCTCAGCAGCAGACCTACTGATTCACCTGGACAGATCCTAATGCACAGAGACAGAGCTAGGTCTGCAGCATACAGTGAGAGAACCAACGAGGAGGAAATCGTAACTGAGGTCATCCTTACCAATCTGCCAGTTGCAGATGCATCTGTCCCTAACAGTATCAATAAGAGTGGCCACTGCATAGTCCTTGTGGAGATGAAATCCTGCCTTCACTCTAAGAATTGTGATGTGTGCTGTCACTGTGCTAAATGGGACTGACTTCAAATAAATCTGGAAGCTCAAGACTGGGCATCCATGAAGCACTGTAGATGATCAGCAGCAGCAGAATTGTAATCAAAGCAAAATCTGCAACTTTGTGGCCCAGCAGATCCCCCACTTAACTATTACCATCACATTAAGGGATCAATCCTAGTTTAATTCAGAGTGCAGGAAAGTATGTCATGAGCGGCACCAGGCATATCTGAAGATGAGGTGTCAACCTGATGAAGCTATCAAACAAGATGATCTTTGTGTCAAGTAGCATAAGCAACAAATGATAGAGCCAGCTAAGCAATCCCAAAAGCAATGAATCAGATCTACTCTCTGCAGTACTGCCACATCCAGTTATGAATGGTGGTAGAAAATGAAGCAACTCACTGAAGGGGAAGATTCCACAAGTATCCCCATCCTCGGTGATGGAAGAACCCAGCACGTCAGGGCAAAAGATAAGGCTGAAGCATTTGCAGCAATCTTCAGCCAGAAGTGAAAGCACATGATCTATCTTGGCCTCCTCCAGTAGTCCCCAGAATCACAGACACCAGTCTTCAACCACTTTACTCCACATGATACCAATAAATGGTTGGAAGTACTGGATGCTGCAAAAGCTGAGGGCCCTAACAGTATTCCAGTCATAGTGCTGAAGTGTGCTGCAAAACTTGATGTTCCCCGAGACAAGCTCTTTCAGTATGAAAATCTTGACCTAGTCAAATTCTATGTTGCGCTGCCTTTGGTGCCAAATATATCTTTCTCATCAGATGTTTTGCCTAGAACTGTTCATAATACTTTCACGCACGGTCTAAGCAGGGGTTTATGAAGTGGATGCATGACTTATACCCCATTGTAATTTTTGTACTCTAAGTTGCTAGAATAGCTTTTTGATAGCCTGTAAGATGTTCATTTAAAAAAATACACAAAATATTGGATTAATAGAGTGGTAAATAGCTTTACATACTTCACACCCTTCAAAAAGAAAGGATGGAGATAAACAATCTCAGCCTCCTTCCTAATAGCAATACCCGACCAATCAGAGTCTACATGTTCTGAGAATTCAGATTGACCGTTAACTGTTCTTGCTGCATCTCCATCCAGTAATGGCCCAACCAATCAATACCATCTTCTCATGCAAGTAAAACAGTATCTTTTTTTCCAAATCTGTTTCTTGTATCCAAGTTCTGATGCATGCAAGATGAAAAGCTACAGGTTCCACATTTGTTTTGTCAAAGTTTAAGTTCAGTATGACCAAAACAATAGCAAATCCTTTCCAGTGGTTGGGAAAAAGTAGAGCTTGTTCTGGATAGCGTTATACTAATCTGGTCCCTATGCATGCTGTTAACTGCAAAATTGGAAAACGCTCCATTCACAGCAATAATACCCTGAGTTTAATGAATACACAAATCACAAAAGAACAAAGTAAACAGAAATGCACATTTGGTAGATGACTGTTGTCAAATTGTATTCTCTTTAACTAGCAGTTAGCCAAAAGTTTTGTTTCACATTGCTTACAATGACTAATTGTGACATATTGGCCCTAATGGATCGTGACAAATGTTTAAGAAGTTTGAACACATTATGGATAAATTCATGATTTACTTATTCAGAAAAAGTGAATCAGTATGAGCTTTGCTCTGAATTGGGGCCGGATATCAGCCATTGTAGTGAACAACATTGTCTTAGAGCAAACCTAGACCACAAGACCATAAGACTCAGGGGCAGAATTAGGCTATTCAGCCAATCAATTCTTCTGCATAATTTGATCATTGCTGATATGTCCCTCAACCCCAATCTCCTGCCTTCTCCCTTTAACCTTTGATGTTGTAATTGTAGTGATCTGGCTCATGGTCTTAATTGTTGCAGAGCAAATTAGATCTATCTGGACTATGTCATTTGTTGCAAAATATTTTAAATTAGATTTTTCTTTAAAAACATTTCAACAGATTATTTTCATTAAGTTGCCAAGATTGTAATTGTACTTCCTTGAAAATATATCATTTCAAAGCTGTTTTCTTGAAGTGCCAACAAAAGTTGCCATTTTTTTCAAAATAACTAAGTTAGGTTATTCTAAATTGGCATCACATGAAATGCAGCTTTACAAAATGATAAAGTGGTTCTTTCATTTTAGAGGTGCAGCAGGAATTACATACAATTTGGATCCAGGTCTTGTGCTCCATCACCACAGGATACATTAAATCAGGTCATGATGAATGGTCATGTCGATCACAGGTTATTTATATTCCACTTGAAGATGGTGGCACATAAGTTTATTATCAGACACAGCTGGTTTAACCACAAAAAGGAAGCACACTGTTTATCCCATATAAAAAACTATCACTGGAGCCTGCTCAGATAGACTCTACAGTTCATCAATCTTCCATTAATCATTCAAACTCTGAACTAGTCAGACTTATGCCTGTTGAAATGTATAAACCAGCACCCATCTCGTTTCTGTCTATTGTCAACTCTCATTTTCATCTCTGCACTTTTGTTGTCATCAACCTCTCGCTCTTTTCCTTGCTGGAATTTACAAATGGAAAGATTACAAGAACAAAGCAAAAGTCTTTTTACCTATATTTGTAAAGGTAAAGTTGCCAGAGTCCTACCAGATTGGCTGCTCTCTCATTACAGACTGGCCACTCTTGAGTGGTTCAACCTAAAGGTTACTACAGCTTAGGCAGGAGGAGAGGTTACGAAGAAGAGTCCTTCATGGTAATCAGAGCTGGAGTGGGAATTTAACCAACATCATAAACCAGCTGGCCAGCCAACTGAGCTATGAGACAGACAACGCACTATAATGCCATTCCGATACATATTCCATGAAGGACCAAAATGGGCTTTCCAAACTAACAGTGAGTTCATGTATTTCCTGAAATGAGGTTTCAACTGAATAAGCTATTCAAACACAGATGGAGTGGCTTTCTCAAAGCCTCAGTATGTGAGATCCAGAGCACAGAATGCATAATTTATGTAATCACCCACCATTTTTGTAAAGGAGCTCGAAATTTGGAAAAGGTCATACAATGAAAAAGACATGTTTGCTTTAATAACAGAAGCTGTTTGATAGGAAGAATTCAACTGAAAGCCATCACATTAGTTACAAATCTTCTTGCAGCTAAGTTGATAGGCAACAATATCTTGAAAGTGGTTAAATTATTCCCCTGAGCATGATATAACTTTGATTTCACCCAAGAACTCATATCTTAAAAATTCAATTAAAAGAAATGATGTGGCTTACTGAAAATCCTTTGTAATACCAAACTTTAACTTCCAATTTTAGAGTGTGAACTTCATCTAAGAAATCACAGCGCTTCTATGAAAGAGACAGAGACAGTTATACATTTTAAACATATTATTTTACCTTTATTGTACCTCATGCTGGCGTGTGAGAGGCAAATGAGGCAGATGTTGTGTTTATAAAAATCCAGGGCAAATGTGTGGCAAATAATTTATTTCAAAATTCACAAAAATGCACAACTCAGATTAATTTGTAGCGCTCTGGAGGAGGAGGGTATGTAGTGGGAGGGGGTCAGAAAACACTGACCTTTTGAATAAAAAAATGTCCAATATATCACAGGCAGTAACAGAAAAGGAGCATATAAATACTGTCTGCGACGCCGATGACGAACATATTTCACAATAGCAGACACACCACAGACTTTTTTATGCACAATGTACAGCTTAGAACAGCATTACTAAGTGATTAATGCGACATGTCTTCAGCAACCTTATAATACATGTAGTTAACTATGCCAGCATAATACATTGCCGGTAACAGCAGCAGTTAGCCATGAGATAGAGTTCAAGCCCATATTTATTGTTGTGAAATGTAACACAAACAAGTAAATGATTACATTTCGTTCTTGTTCTTGTGCTTGTTCTACAAGCGTTCTTGTAACAAATATTGATATATACTTTCTTTCACAAAGAATAGATTTGTCACATTGGTTTCCAAGATTCTCAACCAAGTTATTGGTACTGGCCTTTGGCCTTAAAGGTTGATATAACAAAAGGCTGGCATAACAAAAATTGTTAAGCAGTTGTTGTCAAATGCATAGACTTTAGGAGAGGCAGGCACTAGTTTCTGCCAGACAGACTGCAATTACTCTGCCCTGCCCAATCCAATACAACACTGGCAGTGGCATCTTATTAATTACTAGCTTTGAATGTTAATTTTCCATGGTCAGTTACATGCCATTGTATCAGGCATACAGAGGGAAGCAGTCATTATGTAAACTGGCAATGCAGCTTTACAGAAAGAGAATGACATTCAAAAAGGAGAAAGTCATCAAAACAGAATTCAAAATACAGCTCAAATTAAAGTTATTTTTCAGTGAATGCTGATGTTTTCTCCAAATACACTTAAACCGCATAATGAAGACATTCATCACTGACTCAAACATTATTAGTTATGCAATAGCAGTGAATGCTCATTTCTTTTTAGATCTGCATTGCTTCCTTCTTCTGGCTGAGAAACATCAATAGCTACCACCCACCACTGCCAAAAAAATAAAAATGATGTTGAAGAAGTAGCTTATCACTGCAGTAATGAAACAAAAATGGTTGAGAGACAGACGAGTTTTAAGATGGGTCTCAGAGAAGAGAGAGAGATGCAAAGGCAAAACTGAAGATGAAAATCATGGGGAAATAAGGCTATAGATTAACATGGCACAGTGAAATAAACATGTTAGTAAGAAATAAGTTGAAGGGCGCTACTTCTGCAGAAAGTAAAATGTTCCCGATAAAGTATTCAGCTTAATGCAAAATTATGCAATTTGGCACAGGGCAGAGGGAATGGCCAGTAGTTGAGAACAAAGGTTATCTGCAGCGTAGGATTTAGTCATATTTGCTGACTCATAGGAAGGAATAGAAAGCCTAAAGACAAAACAGTCGGCTATGATGTATATATTGTGACGCAATGATGTTAAATGATTACTTTTAGCAGTCACAAGATAACCAGAATTCTAAAAGCCGGAGAATAGGTTAATGTTGTTTATTAAGGGAAATGGTTATTGTTCGTGTCTTTAATATAATAAGCTACAATGAAATCAATGTGGAAGAGTATAAACATAGTGAATTTAATTGGAAGTGTTAGAGCGTTTTGAAAGCTGCCTCCAGAGACCTCTCCTACACTGTGTTGGTAAGGAGCTCCAGATAAAGAACAATTTGTGCTGCTGAGCATGAAAGTCAAGAGTCCTCTTTGAAACCTCTCCCAACAAAAAACATTTAGGGGCATATTTAAACATTATTTTCTAACTGTGGCCAACAAAGGATGGAAAAGTGAACAGTTTTGGAGTGATGGGATAATCTCTTGAGCTTCCATGCTGAAAATTCAGGTATAGAGGTTTGAGGCTTAGAAGAAGCTTAAAATGTGGGAATGAGTTTTAAACTACTGTTTCTGCTTTAATAAAAGCAAAGGTGAAAGCTAATGGTCTGCATTCCTTCATAATTTTGTACATCACTTGATTACTTCAGTTCCTACTGCATCATCCTTCCAATCCAGTCTGCTATTCATCATGATCAGAACAAACGTGCTTTTGTTGTCTATTTCATCTATTTAAGTATTTGCATTGATTATTTGTTAGTACTCACCCAAGAGAAATGTGGTTGTACAGATAAGGAGTAGGACCAGTGGTTTATTGTGTGGGTTATTTCATATTCATCATCATTTGGTTCCAATCTCTCCATGGCCTCAATTCCTCCTTTTCTTTGAACGTCTGCCCCACCCACCCTGCAATAGCCTAAGAACTCTGTGTTCCTCTAAATCTAGCAACCCATGCTTCCTTGACTTCTTGCCTCCAGCTGACTGTTACCTAAACTCTTGCTGGGGGTCGGTTAGCTCACTTGGTTGGACAGTTGGTTTGTAATCTAGAGTGATATTAATGACATAGGTTCAAATCTCAGATTAGCTGGAGTTACCATGAAGAGCATGGCTTCTCAACCTCTCCCCTTACCTGAGATGTCATGATCCTCAGGTTAAACCACTACCGGTTGTCACGCTCTAACAAACTTTATGGTCTCATAACTCTATGAAAGCTTTACCTTTAATCTGTAGAATTCTTTCCCCAAGCTTCCATATATCTCTCTCCCCTCTTAAGACATTTCTAAAGCTGAAAGAAATATGGATTTGCATAGATATTTTGTTAATATACTTTCCTCCTTCACTTGAATAAGCTCTATTCACAATAAATGACCTTTTTAACTGTTACTTGTGAAAGTTCACCTCTTCTAATTGACATGACCACATTTTAGAATCTCAAAGTTGTGTGTACATTTTTAGCATTTAATGTCAAACTGTGTGTTTTAAAAGAGGACTGTGGCAAAGATAAGGAACTTCTCTGTGGGAGCGATGGATGTAACATCCAAATGTGCGAAAGAAAATTCAAACAGACTGGTCCAGCATGGAAACACAAGAGACCTTCCCATCACTCAAATTCTGTTGTCTTTTCTATCCTTTGTAGTCTTGTGATGACAGAAATAAAAGGCCCGTGATCCATCTTCGGTCCGCCTCCCCCTCTCTCCCTATTTATTCCAGTTCCCTCCCCCCATCCCCCTCTCTGATGAAGGGTCTAGGCCCGAAACGTCAGCTTTTGTGCTCCTGAGATGCTGCTTGGCCTGCTGTGTTCATCCAGCCTCACATTTTATTATCTTGGAATCTCCAGCATCTGCAGTTCCCATTATCTCAGCAAACCACCTCCTGCAGGTTATGTCTCAGAGTACGAGCCCATTTTGTGTTTTTCCCTACGAAGAATAAGGACATGGGTTTAAAAGCAGACTCTATCTCTAGTGGAGTGGACTAGTGGGATTAAATACTTTTGTTCACAAAACTTGCATTTAAGCATTAGCATGCTGTGACAGTCACAGTCAAAGAAATATCCTCCAATTACCGAGATAACAAGGTGAAGAGGTGGATGAGCACAGCAGGCTAAGCAGCATCAGAGGGGCAGGAAAGCTGATGTTTTGTTTCAGGCAAAGACTTTGCTCTGTCCGAGTACTGCAAATATGTTAAAAAAAGGAATCAGGAAATTGGAACTTCCATCAGCATACAAATGTAAAAAATTGTCACAGAAAATGATGGAGAGACACAGCAGATCTCGCTCCACCTGTGAAGAGAGAAACAGCCTTTTAAAATTTGTTCACAGGAAGAGGGTGTCGCTGACTAGGCCAGTATTTGTTGTGCAATCCTAATTTCCCAGAGAGCAGTTAACTGTTAACCACATTACTTGTGGTAACATGTAGGCCAGCCTGGGTAAGGATGGCAATCTCTTTCTTAAATGACATCAGTGAAGCAGATGGATTTTCCCTGACAATCAACCAGAGACCTATGGTCATCATTAGGCTTTAAATTCTAGGGTTTTTTTATGAATCAAATTCAAATTCTACTGTCTGTCATGACAGGATTTGGACCCAGCTCCCCAGAGCATTATCTGGAATTCTGGATTAACAGTCTACCGATAATACTACTGTGCTATTTCAACTTCAGTTTGACTGCTTCAGAACCTTAACATCTGAAAGGAAGAGGAATGGAACTGGGAATTGTGACAGTTTAGAAATAGTGTGCTAATGAAAAGAGATCACGAATGTGCATATGGCAACACCTGGCCCTGAAAATCACAATGCAGTGGGAACTGCTGTCTGAGGAGCATTGAATATTTTGGAAATACGAAAATAAGAATGCTGAAAACAGTCTGTTCAGCATCCAACATACAAATATTGCTTTATCTGCTCTTCATAAACAATTTAGAGACTGAATTTTTTTTTGATTTTTGACTGTTTAGATATACCTCTTGTTTCTAGCCTGTGTCTGTGTGTGTTGTGTTTCTAATTATTCTTGCATGTAGTAATGAATAAACATACTCCTTTTTTACTTCAAGAAAGCATGATTAAATTGGCTCCTTTTAAAACCAAAGTTGTCACTTGGTTTCGGGAAAAAGATTCCCTCTCCCCATCCCCCTCTCTGATGAAGAGTCTAGGGCCGAAACATCAGCTTTTGTGCTCTTGAGATGCTGCTTGGCCTGCTGTGTTCATCCAGCTCCACACTTTGTTATCTTGGATTCTCCAGCATCTACACTTCCCATTATCACTGCAAGGGAGGGACCTGCTTTGAAATTAATCTTGTTATAACCAGCTGTAGGGAGTGCTGCCTGGTTCACAGTTTACCAGCTCCCTGGTTCTGACACTGTGTTGTGTGTCATGTGATGAGGTGGAATAACACTGGAGGCAGATGTTTCAGAGACCAAGAAAACTTTTGATTTTATTGAACGAACAAGCTAAATTGATAAACTTACAAACCAAGAAAGTGAATATCACATTTAAACCCTCCCCTTGTTTCTGACTCAGACAGTCTCCCCTTTAATTAACCCAGTGGGTAAAATAAATACAATGGGTGACTGTTAGTATACTATTAGGGGAAAAGAGAAAGAGAATGTTACCTGTTCTAATCCACTTCCGGATGTGAGTTTGTTCGCTGAGCTGGAAGGTTCGTTTTCAGACATTTCGTCACCTTTTTTTTATTTGAAAAAATATACTTTATTCATAAGTTGTACAAAAAATAAAACATATTTATACACCTACCCAGTCATGCGTCCGCTCCGGGTTACCCAGGGGTTACGTACACCAACTAAAGGAAAAAAAGCCAACACAGAAGAAAAAAAAAACAGCCAAGCAATGTCCTTGTGCTTGTTTGAAAGTTCTGGTGATGAGGCATTCTGCCAAACGACTTTGGCAGTCTGCATGGGGAACCACACGACGGGATCCACCCTCTCCTTTTCCCGAAGGGTCTCGAGGATACTACGTGCTGACCACTGCCTGACGACCTTGTGGTCAAAGGTGTTTCCTTTCAAAAATTTCTCCACGAAGGACAGGTGGTACGGAACGGTCCAACTACTCGGAGCATTCCTCGGCAACGAGACCAGGCCCATCCTTCGCAACACCGGGGACAGGTAGAACCTCAGTAAGTAGTGACACTTGGTGTTTGCGTACTGAGGATCTATGCACAGCTTGATGTAGCCGCACACAAAGGTAGACGTCAGGGCGAGGGTGGCGTTCGGTACGCCCTTTCCCCCATTTCCCAGGTCTTTGTACATGGTGTCCCTGCGGACCCGGTCCATCCTCGACCCCCAAATGAAGTGGAAGATGGCCCGAGTGACTGCAGCGGCGCAGGCCCAGGGAATAGGCCAGACCTGCGCCACATACAACAGTACCGAAAGCCCCTCGCACCTGACAACCAGGTTCTTACCCGCGATGGAGAGGGACCGGAGCGCCCACCTGCCCAGCTTTTGCTTCAAATTGGTGATACGCTCCTCCCAAGTCTTAGTGCACGCCCCAGCTCCACCAAACCAAACACCCAGCACCTTCAGGTAGTCTGTCCTGACGGTGAAGGGGATGAAGGAGCGGTCGTCCCAGTTCCCGAAGAGCATGACCTCGCTCTTACCCCTATTGACTTTGGCACCCGAGGCCAGTTCAAACTGGCCTCAGACGTCCAATAGTCTACTCACCGACTGACGATCGGTGCAGAAGACGGCGACATCATCCATGTACAGGGAGGTCTTGACCTGAAGGCCTCCGCTGCCTGGGATAGTCACGCCCTTCAGGCTCACGTCCTTCCTGATGGATGCGGCGAAGGGCTCCACACAGCACACGAACAAGGCAGGAGAGAGCGGGCAGCCCTGCCTGACTCCAGATCTAACAGGAAAACTGTCTGATTCCCACCCGTTGATCGAGACTGCGCTAACGATGTTGGCGTAGAGCAGCCGGATCCAATTGCGGATGCCCTCCCCGAACCCCAATTTGGAGAGGACGTCCCTCATGTAAGCATGAGAGACCCTGTCGAAGGCCTTCTCTTGGTCCACGCTGACGAGGCAGGTGTCCACCCGCCTGTCCTGCACGTAGGCGATCGTATCCCTGATGAGCACGAGGCTCTCAGCGATCTTCCTGCCCGGCACAGCACAGGTTTGGTCAGGGTGAATCACCGACTCCAGGACAGGCCTGACCCGGTTGGCTATGACCTTGGCCAGGATTTTGTAGTCCACGTTCAATAGTGAAATGGGACGCCAATTCTTAATTTCTTCCCTCTCCCCCTTCCTCTTGTAAATGAGGGTGATCATGCCCTTCCTCATGGACTTGCATATTTCCCCTGCCCGAAGCGCACTATCGTACACCTCCAGCAGGTCCTGGCTGACCAGGTCCCACAAAGCGGAATACAGCTCGACCGGTAAGCCGTCGCTTCCGGGAGTCCTATTCCTCTCCAAGGACTTGAGGCCTCTGGTCAGCTCGTCCAGGGATATTGGCCGGTCCAACCACTCCCTCGTGCCGTCGTCTAAGACCTCCGTGATAGACGACAGGCACGACTCGGATGCCGTGCTGTCCGTGGGCTTCGTGTCGTACAGTCCAGCATAGAAGGATCTGCTGATCCTCAAAATGTCGGGCCGAGACGACGTCACTGAGCCGTCGTCCTCCTTCAGCCGGCTAAGCACAGAGCTCTCTTTGTGCACCTTCTGAAAGAAGAAACGCGAGCACGTCTCGTCCTGCTCCACGGAGCGGACCCTGACCCGGAAGATTATCCTGGAGGCCTCCGCGGCGAAGAGTGAGGCTTGCTGGCCCCTCACCTCGCGGAGGTCCTCCGTGACATCAACCCCCATCAACTGCAGAAGGAGCAGGTTCTGCACCCTTTTCTGGAGTCGCGACAGCTTTCCCCGCCTCTCTCTCGCCTTCCAAACACCCTTGAGGACAAAGAACCTCTTGATGTTCTCCTTCACCGTCTCCCACCAGTTGCCCGGAGACTCAAAGAGGGGTTTCACGGTTCTCCAACCGGCGTACTCCCCCTTAAGCTCCTCGACGTTCTCTGGGATCAACAGAGTCGTGTTGAGCTTCCACGTCCCCTTGCCGGCCTGCTGGTCGTCCTGTAAGTGACAGTCGGCCAGCAGGAGGCAGTGGTCAGAGAAGAACACCGGCTCGACGCCGGTGGACCTGACCAAGAACGCCCGTGACACAAACAGGAAGTCTATCCTTGAGCGGATAGACCCGTCTGGCCGCGACCAGGAGTACCTCCGCTGCGCTCCGTCTGCAGGGGTGCTGAAGACGTCGAGCAGCTTGGCGTCCTTCACCGTGCCCATCAGGAATCTGGACGTGACGTCCAGTTGACTCCCTCCACCCGCTGTCCCCACGCCGGATCTTCCATCTGCATCGATGACACAGTTGAAGTCTCCGCCTAGGATGACCGGCCTGGACGTAGCCAGCAGGGGTGGAAGCCGCTGCAGGACGGCCAACCGCTCACTCCGTACCACTGGGGCGTACACGTTGATCAGCCTCAGGGGAGCATTCCTGTAGGTGACGTCAGCCACTAGGAGGCGCCCCCCCCCCCACCACCTCCTGAACTTGAGAGATGGTGAAGTTGCACCCCCGCAGCAGAATAGCCAGGCCCGAGGATCGACAGTCGTTACCCCCCGACCAGATCGAAGGCCCACAGGTCCAGGCGCCGGACCATTTCCCGTACCTGCCGAGGTGCGGTATCCCGCACCCCTGCAGAAACAGGAGGTCCGCCTCGATGGTGGTCAGGTAGGCCAACGTGGATACACATCTTGCGGTGGACCTGACACTGCGCACATTAATGCTCGCAACTCGTACCCCCATTGTGGGCAGTGACCGCAGTACCCTCCCCAAGTCCAAGGACCAGCCCCTCCATCTGTCCCTTCATGCCCATTGCCCGGGCTAACTGCTGGACGCTCTCCGGGCTCAGGAAACCGTCCGTGCTGCCTTCCGGGTGGCATCCCCCCGTCAGGGGTGCGGAGGCAGGAGGGTCCGGCTCCGGGTCAGGCTGGGGACGTGCTGTTTCCTCCTTCCCGCCTGGAAGTTCCGGGGGGCCCCCCAGTGCCCCAGCGGCACTTGACTGGGTGTTGGAGGGAGCCTCAGGATGCCTCCCATCACCTGGAAGCGTGGTGCTGCTTTCCTTCTCCCTCGAGATCTTTAACTTCTGCTTTGGGCGGGCCGTCTCCAAATCCCCCTCGTCAGAGGAGCTCTTATAGCCCCCCTGTAGCTGCCTCTTCCCGCCTGATGGTTGCGGTTCCTGGGCCCGTCAACGCACCTTCCTCCTCGCTTTCCGGACCGTCGTCCACTCCCCTGGGTCGCCTGTCGCCGCCTCCATCGACTCCGGGTTGTCAGGGGTAACGGAGCCTGCACGGGTGCTTTGCTGGCCTCGGGCCCATCCTGCGGGGCTGGGCCCTCCTGCACGACCTGGCCCTCCTGCACATTAGTGGGGTCCTTGCTGGGCCCTGGTGCCTTCCTCTCCTCCGGGGGGGCTGGCCCTGCATTGCCCCTGCCGGCGACCTGGGCGTAGGTGGTCCCTCACTGCGGGCATGCCCTATAGAGGTGGCCTGCTTCCCCGCAAAGGTTGCAGCTTTTCTCTTGTGGGTAATCCTTTGCAAGGTGTCCCTCCTCCCTGCAGCTCCTGCAGATGGTGGCTTTGCAGTCGGCCGCCATGTGACCTGACCTACCACAGACATGGCAGACTTTAGGTTGCCCTGCATAGGTCAGGTAGCCCTTGCTCCCGCCGATCGCGAAGCTGGACGGTGGGTGTACGACATTCCCATCTGCGCCCATCCTCAGCGTCACCTTGACCTGCCTCTTACTCGTTCAGATGCCAAAGGGGTCCATGATGTCAGTTAGGTCCCCGTCCACCTTCACGTGCCTTCCAAGGAAGGTCAGGACATCAACTGCTGGCACATGCGGGTTGTACATATGTACAGTCACCATACGGCTCCTCTGTGCTGGCATCACAAACAGCGGGACAGCGGTCAATACAGAGAGGGGGCCCTCACCTCCTTTCTCCTTGAAAACCTCCAGGAAGCACTCGCAAAGCTTGGCACTCCTGAAGGTCACGTCGTAAAAACGTCCTCCGGGGAAATCCTGCAGGCAGTAAATGTCCGCAGCAGCAAACCCACAACAGTCCAACAGGACCCTCTTCACGAAGAAGGTGCGATCCACAGGTGCACCTTCATCCACCTTCTTTACGGAAACACAGATGGTGTTCCGGACCCCCTGACCTGGGGCACGAGCACTTGCCACAGCCATCGTTGCAGGTTGGCTGCTCCCCTGAACCAGCGTTAGGCCGAAGCCAGCATTAAGATCCACTGGTTGCAAGGGTGCACAGCCAACCCCCACGTCCTCCTTTCACCTCCAAGACAGCACTCTCCTCCTCTCGGTCCACAAGAGAGTGGGTCTTTATTTTGTTCCGGATGTAAGCTGGTTCACTGAGCTTGAAGCTTTGTTCCCAGATGTTTCGTCACCATTCTAGGTAACATCATCAGTGAGCCTCCAACAAAGCGCTGGTGTTATGTCCCGCTTTCTATTTATCTGGTTAGGTTTCCTTGGGTTGGTGATGTCATTTGATGTTGGAGCCAATCTACCATCCCCTGAGAAAAAGAACAGGAAATGACATCACCAACCCAAGGAAACCTAACCAGATAAATAGAAAGCGGGACATAACACCAGCGCTTCATCGGAGGCTCACTGATGATGTTACCTAGAATGGCGACGAAACATCTGAAAACGAACCTTCCAGCTCAGCGAGCAAACTCACATCCAGAACCTCAACCTGAGCTACAAATCTAATTCACTTCCCTTCCTCAGAGGTGCCCTACACCATTGACCCCAAAACCCCCTGCCCTGTCTAAGACTAGCCAAGCTGGGTTAGAGGTCTCAGTGACCTTAGGCCCTCCCCTGGTCTGAAAACCACGATTTTGACTGGCTCTGTCCATAGCCATTTGCTGTAGCTGGTACTCCGCGAAGGGCCACAGGTACAGATAGTAATCAGTTGGGTGATGTCTGTTAATGCAGTTGGGCAAGTGGGACCGGCCCAGTGAGTAACCCTGGTTTTTCTCCTCCTCCTGGTGGTTCTATGAGTAGGTTGTTGTTGCGGCTGGTGGATAATGTTGCTGGTGTTGCCCCAGTTGGTGCGTCGTGTCTTGAGATGCCTTCGGTGGCCTCTGGACGTCGAGTGGATGGCTCCTTCGCCTCCGCCACATCTGCTCCCAGGATGAAGCATTCCACTTCCGTACATCTCATAAGCCCTTGTTTTTCAAGGACTGCGACATCCCCCCGCTCAGTGGTTGAGAACATCCTCGAACGTGTCTCCCGCATTTTCCACAACTCAACCTTCACACCCTTTCCCCACAACAACAACTAAAACAGAATCCCCCTCATCCTCACATACCACCCCACCAACCTTTGGATCCAACGCATCATCTTCCGACAATTCCACCATCTGCAATCTGACCCCACCACCAAAGACACATTTTCCTCCCCACCCTTATCTGCTTTCTGGAGGGACCACTCTCTCCCCGACTCCCTTGTCTGCTCCACACTACCCTCCAACCCCACCACACCCGGCACTTTCCCCTGCAACCGCAGGAAGTGCTACACCTGTCCCTACACCTCCGTCCTCACCCCCATTCCAGGCCCCAAGAAGACTTTCCACATCAAACAGATGTTCACCTGCCCATCTGCTAATGTGGTATGTTGCATCCGCTGTTACCGTTGTGGCCTCCTCTACATTGGGGAAACCAAACGGAGGCTTGGGGACCGCTTTGCAGAATACCTATGCTTGGTTTGTACTAAACAACTGCACCTCCCAGTCGCAAACCATTTCAACACCCCCTCCCATTCCTCGGACAACATCTCCATACTGGGCCTCCTGCAGTGCCACATTAATGCTACCTGAAGGTTGCATGAACAGCAACTCATATTCCGCTTGGGAACCCTGCAGACTAATAGTATCAACGTGGACTTCACAAGCTTCAAAATCCCCCCTCTCCGTACTGCAACCCAAAACCAGCTCAGGTCGTCCCCGCCTCCCTAACCTGTCCTTCCTCCCACCTATCCCCTCCTCGTGCCTCAAACCCCACTCCAATCTCCTTCCTACTAACCTCATCCCGCCCCCTTGACCTGTCCATCCTCCCTGGACTGATCCTATCTCCTTCCCCACTTCTCCCACCTACACTCACCTTTACTGGCTCCATCCCCGCCTCTTTGACCTGTCTGTCTCCTCTCCACCTATCTTCTCCTATATCCATCTTCTATTCACCTCCCCCTCTTTCCCTATTATTTCAGAACCCCCTTCCGCTCCCCCATTTCTGAAGAAGGGTCTAGACCTGAAATGTCAGCTTTCCTGCTCCTCTGATGCTGTGTGGCCTGCTGTGTTCATCCAGCTCTACACCTTGTTATCTTGGATGGTTCACAGTTAGTTTTCAGTAGTTAGTGTCGCAGTACTCGTTTTGTGGTGCCCCACTCACAGCGTAGGACTCTCGCTCTCTTTTCTTTTTCCTTCCCTCTCTCCTTTTTCCTTCCCTTTTTGCTGCATTTTCCACTTTATTCTTTCTCCTTTGCTGGGCTCGGGTCTCTAGTTATACTCCACTGCAGGATTCCCTTATTTCCTGATTAATCTGTGAGCTATTGTTCCCCTTTTCAGGCTGAAAATGATTCCTAAGGACTGGAGTGAGTGATAATCATTTTTCGATTGGAAAATATGGTTTTGATGGCTTTGAAATGTCAGACATTTCCTTTAGATGGGTATCTGTTCATATTGCATAGTCGTGTGAAGGTTCCAGGGTGAAACAGGGTTTGCATGTAACACAAAGCTGTGGAATGTTCAGTAACTTTGTGATTTCAAAGTTTATCAGAGATAATGGGAACTGCAGATGCTGGAGAATCCAAGATAATAAAATGTGAGGCTGGATGAACACAGCAGGCCAAGCAGCATCTCAGGAGTATAACACAAAAGCTGACGTTTCAGGCCTAGACCCTTCTCATGACGTTTCCTGGCTTAGTTGCAGCCCCTGGAGCCCTGGTTCCTGGAGTCCCAGAGTCTTTAATCCAATATACTATAATTCCCATAACTTCTCCCTTGAGATGATTTCTCAATCCATGGTATGCCCAACAATTGATGGGAATTTTAGGCCCACCTTACACAACCAAAGGATTCACTGAATAAAAAAGGGAATCAGCTCATCCTTCTTCGCTCGCGAATTTGGGGCATTCCATCTGGAATCAATATGGGAAGCGATGGCCTCATGGTATTCTTGGTAGACTATTACTTCAGAAGCTCAGCTAATGTTCTGGGGACCTGGGTTCGAATCACACCATCACAGAAGGTGAAACTTGAATTCAATGGTAATCTGGAATTTGGAATCTACTGATGAGCACAAAACCATTGTCAATTGTTAGGAAAAACCCATCTGATTCACTAATCAGAGATAATGGGAACTGCAGATGCTGGAGCATCTGATATAACAAAGTGTGGAGCTGGATGAGCACAGCAGGCCAAGCAGCACCTTAGGAGCACAAAAGCTGACGCTTCGGGCCTGTCTAGGCCTGAAACGTCAGCTTTTGTGCTCCTAAGATGCTGAACCACTAATGTCCTTTAAGGAAGGAAATCTGCCATCTGACCATGATCTGGCCTAAATATGAACCCTAACCCACAGCAATGCAATTGACTCTTAATTGCCCGCTGAAATGGCATAGCAAACCATTCTGTTCAAAGGCAACTAGGGATGCGTAATGAATGGCAGCCATCCAGCAGGGTCCGTGGCCCACAAGTGAATGGAAACCTTGGGAAACTTTAATCAAGGGATGGCCATAACACAGTACAGTCTTAGTATCACAAATAAGGATTAACTGTGAGAGTAGCACAGAGAAATACAATACAGCATGAGATTAATTTGTACCCAGTTCCAGAGAACATGTGGAAGCACTGGACAAAGAGGATTGGTGGTACTGATCTTAACAGCTGGATCAAGAATTGTTTAATGTCTGGAAGTAAATTGTTTATTCATTTTTTGACACAAGAAATTTAACAGAAGAAAATAAATGAGAGAGAAGAGGCAGAATAGAAAAGAAGTTAAATATAACCTAATCATTATGTAAGGTGATTGGAAAACAGTGCAGAAGATTAGTGACTCATAGATTCAAGCACCAACCCATCTACTTGAAGTGAATGACTGACTGAAACAGAATCTACTTGCCTTTTAGAATGACTGAGATTGAACGGCACTTCAGAGTAAAGAGTGTTAAGTATCTCAAAATGATGTGATTTCTTTCAGATATTTATCTTTTAAAGTGAAGTCAACTCGTCTTTTCTGTATTCAACATGCTCATGTTTAATATTCCCGTCATCCTCTCCTAAGATGCTATTTATAGTTTTAATTTTGACTTTGTATTGTATGCTAAGCAGATTATAGGAATGATGTCATTGTCAAACCGTTATCAAAACAGATGTCAGTCAGTGATTTACAATTATTGTAATTACCCTCTGACAATGGTTCTTGGTAACTGATGGGGTAGAGAGTGATGCTGCCTTTGTCTTTTGGAAATACTGAAATTATTGAGCAATACAAATGCAAATTACTACAGCAATCCCTCTTCCTGGCTTTGAAATTACTAAAAATCACTAAGAAAATAATGAGTGATTCACTGAGGGGCGACAGTGACGTAGTGGTATCCATCATTAGTGCAAAGACTTAAGCAAATGCCATAGAGGTATGGACATAGATCTCATCATGGCGGATGGTGAATTTTATATTCCACTAACAAATATGGAATTAAAAGCTTATATAATGGTGATCGTTAAACCATTGTTGGTAATTGTAAAAGTTATGTAATCCGCTAGTGTCCTTTAGAGAAGGAAAATCTGCCGCCTTCACCTGGCCTGCTTTGCATGTGACCCTAGATCCAAAACAATGTGGTTGCCTCTTAAATGTCCTTTAAAATAGCCGAGCCAATCACTCAATTGTATCTAACAACTGCAAATTCCGATAAAAGAAATGAAACCAGATGGACCACCGAACGTCATCCAAGGCATTGGTAACGACAATGGCAAACACAGCCTTGATGACCCAGCAAGCGCCTTCTCTACTAACATCAGGGGCTTGTGCCAAAATTGGGAGAGTCGTCTCATAGACAAATGAAACAATTATTCTCATGGATCACATCGCCCTCTGTGGATATTTCCTGTCCTGGCAAGATTTTGTAACAAGGGAGAAAAATGTGCAGGACCTCACCACCATCATTTCAACTGTCATTGATGTATCTGTCAATGAGGGCATCTGCAGGACTGAGCACCATATAATCCTTATGGAGACAAAGACCTGTCTTCTCATTGAGGATAACCCCCATCTTGTTGCCTGGCATTATGTATGGGATTTATTTTTAACAGATCTCAAAATTCAAAACTAGGTATCTGGGAGGCACCGTGAACCATCAGCTACAATGAAGTTGTGCTCTACCGCAATCTGCCATCTTGTGGCGACATATCACCCACTTTACCGTTACCATAACAAGGAGCTCAACTGTGGTACCATAAAGAGTCGAGGAGAGCATCCAGCAGCAGTACAAAGGATATGTAACAATTAGGTGTCAGACTGGTGAAGATACAATCCAGTGCTACTTGTGTTTTTAAACAGCCTAGGTATGAGGTGATAGACAGAGCCAAGTGATTTCACAATCAATAAATCAGATCTAAACTGTTCAATCCTGTCTACTTGTGAACAGTGGTGGAAAATTAAATAACGAACTAGAGGAGGGGGATCCACAAATATCTCCATCTTCAAATGAGAGGAACCAAAGCTCATTAATGCTATAGCCAAGGCTAAGGCATGTTCAGCCAGAAGTGCCAAGTGGATAACCCAACTAGGCCTGCTCCTGAGGTTTTCAACATCACAGATGCCAACCTTCAGCCGAGTCCATTCACTCCAAATGATATTAAGTAATATCTGATGATTCTGGATACAGTAAAGACTATGGGCCCTGACAACATTCTGGCAATAGTACTGAAGACTTGTGTTCCAGAACTAACCAGATGCCAAACCAAGCTCTTCCAATGCAGTTGCTATTGGCATCTACTATTGACAATGTGAAAAATTGCTCAGGCATGTCCTGCGCAGAAAAGACAGGACAAATACAATCAGGCCAATTACCCCATTCCCAGTCATGAACAATGTGTTTGTGCATTGAGGGGGTGGGTAGTGAAGGTGGCAAGAGGCAATAATCAACAGAGATACTAAGCTGCACGTACTATATAATAACGAGTTCTGTGATATTCAGTCTGGGTTCCTCGAAGGCAGCTCTTGACTTTATTACCAACTTGGCGTGAAAGTGAACAAAAGACCTAAATTCAACAAGGGAAGTGAGGACGACTGTCTTGGCATCAAAGCAGCATTTGACCAAATAAAGCATCAAAGAGCCCTGGGAAAACTGGAATCAGCAGCATATGAGGAAGAACTCTCTGCAGGTTGGATTCATCACTGTTGTGGAGAGAGAGCAATCATTTCAGCCCCAGGAGACCACTGCAGGTGTTCCTCGGAATAGTGCCCAAGATCTATAAATATTACGGCTATAACAGAACCTAAGAACCTGGGAATTCTGTGGCAAGTACCTCAGTTCCTTTATTCTCAAACTTGTCTACTGTCTACAAGGCACAAGCCCATAGTGTAATGGGATGCAATTCATTTGCCTGGATGAGTGAAGCACCAATAATAGCAGTAGTGAGGACGGGTCTTAGCTCCAGTGAAGTGGAATCTGTGTAGGTTGAGCTTAGAAAAACCAAAGGGCAGACAGTGAAAGTAGAGTTTGTATGTAGAGCCCCATGTTATGGTAATGTTAGGGAAGGTATTAAAAGGGTATTATACATGAAGGCTGTAAAGATATAGCTGTAATTGTGGGTGTCTTTAATCTGCAAATAGATTGGGCAAATCAAATCCCTAACAATACTATAGAGGAGAAATTCCTGGAGTATGTATGAGATGGTTTTCTGATCAATACTTTGATGAACCAACAAGAGAATAGGTCATTCTAGACTATGTCAATGCTGTCTGGAGCTGAAGGACCACAGCAGGTCAGGCAGCATCAGAGGAGCAGGAGAGTCAACTGCAAACTAGCTGTGAAAGGCCCCTTGGGGGAGATTGAACATAATGCATAGAATTCTTCATTTAAGACTGAAATTGGCACAATTGATTCTTTGACTGAATCTAAATACAAGAAACTATGGTGGTGTGGGATGTGAGTTGGCTATGATAAACTGGGGAGTGTTCCCTAAAGGGGTGACAGTGGATAGGCAATGGCACATACTTAAAGTGTGCATGAAGGAACTAGAACAATTGTTCATTTCTGTCTGGTACAAAAATGAAATAGGAAATATGGCCCAACCATGGCTAACAAATAAAATAAGCAATAGTATTAGAACCACGGGAAGGGCATTTAAATTGGATTAAAACAGCAGTAGACCTGACGACTGAGAGCAGTTTAGATTTCAGCAAAGAAGGCTAAAGGGATCAATTAAGAAGGAAAAATGAAATATGACAGCTAACCTGTAAGGAGCAGACAAACTGATTGTAAAAATGTCTTTAGGTATTTGAAGACAAAAAAGGTTAGTGAAGACAAATGTCGATTCCCTGCAATTAAAAACAGGTGGAGTTATAGTTGGGAACAAAAATGACAGAGCAATTGAATACGTAGTTTGGTTCTGTCCTCATAAGACAGCATAAATAACATTCCAAAAATGTTAGGGATCACATAGCCTAATAAGACGGAGGAACTGAAGCAAAACAGCAAGAAAAAGGTGTTGACGAAATTGGGATTGAAGGTTGATAAATCCCCAAAGCCAGATGAGCTACGTTAGAGTATTTAAGGAAGTGGTCCTAGAAATAGAATAGATTAGAATTTCCTTTATTTTCACATGTATTCCTGTACAGAAGTACAGGGAAAACTCCTTACAATGGCACCATTTAGGTACAGCTACCTCCGTACAAATCTTAGATACAAAAGAGAAATAAAAGGAAAAGTACTGGCATTACTTACAGTGTCGACAAAAACGTTAGAAATAAGATATTTATTATATAGCCAAAGGATTGACATTATAGCCCAGAAAAGAATTTCAAATAGCAATGCATTAGTAGTCATCTTTCAAGATCCTGTAGGCTCTGGAACAGTTCCTGCGGATCAGTTAGCCTGACCTTGGAAGAAGGGAAAATGCTAGAGTCCATTTTAAAAGATTTAACAGCAGGGCACTTGAAAAATATTGAAGTTGCAGAGAATTACCATTTACTTATGAAGGGGAAATTATGCTTACTAAATCTCTTTGAACTTTTCAAGAGTGCAACCGGTAGCGTTGATAAGGATGATCCAGTGGATGTGGTTTACTTGGACTTTCAAAGGCATTTGATAAGACCCCACATGGAGATTAACATGTAAAAGTAAAGTGTACAGGATTAGGAGTAGTATACTGATAAGGATAGAGAACTGACTGGCAGATGGTAAACAAGGAGTCATAATAATGGGTCATTTTGTGAGTGATAGCCAGTGATTAATGGGTGTTCTAGGCGACAGTGTTTGGACCCCAGCTGTTCACAGCCTCACTGCATATATAGCAATTTACATGTGTTAACTAAAAATATGATATATCCAAGCTTGCAGACAACACAAAGCTAGGTGGAAGGGTGAACTTGAGGAGATTTCAAAGATGCTTCAGTTTGATTTGGAAAAGTTGAATGATTGGGCAATTACATGAAAGTGGAAATAGAATGTGGATAAATGTGAGGTTATCCACTTTCGTAGCAAAGACAGGAAGGTGAATTATTATCTGAATGATGATAAATTGAGAAAGGTTCAAGCATGCAAGTGCAACAGATAGAGAGGGAGGACTGGAATAGGAACAGGGTTGTCTTGTTACAATTGGACATAGCTTTGGTGAGACCACATCTGGTATTATTGTGACCAGTTCTGATCTGTTTACCTGAGGAAAGATGTTCTGGTGATGGAGGGAGTACAACAAGGGTTTACTAGACTGATTGCTGAATGATAGGACTCAAATATGAAGAGAGATTGATCAATTAGGATTATACTCACTGGAGAAGATTGCTGGGTATCTCATAGAAAAGTGTAAAATTCTAACAGGACGAGACAGGGTAAATACAGGAAGAATGTTGCTGATGGCTGGATCTTCCAGAACTAAGGGGCACATTCTAAAATATGGGATAGACCATTGAGGACTGAGAAGAGAAGAAATGTGTTCATCCATGGAGCGGTGAGCCACCGGAGGGCTCTACCACGAAAAGCAATGTGGCTGAAATATTGAATGTTTTGAAGATAAATTTAGATATTATTCTCAGGGGCAAAGAGATCAAAGTGTATTGGGCATTAACTGGAACAGGACACTGAGTAGGAAGATCAGCCATGATCATAATGAATGGTAGAGGAGGTTTGAAGGGCCAAATGGCCTGCTCCTGTTTAAGTTTTCTATGTTTTTAAAACTTGAGGAGATTGATATCACAAGAGAAAGTAGCCTACTTGACTGGTACCCCATTTAACATCTTCAACATTCATTCCCTTCACCAACAATGCACGGCAACATGTAACATTGGCAAGATGCACTCAACATCTCCTTAAACAGCCTGTTCCAAACTCGCAACTTCTACCTCACAGAAGGAAAAGAGCAACAGAAACATTGAAACACCACCAGCTGCAAGCTCCCCTCCATCCTGACTGGTAAATATGTCACCATTCCTTCAGTGTCACTGAGGCAAAATCCTGGAAATCTCACCCTAACAGCACTGTGGGTTTATCTACAGCCCATGTACCGCAGCAGCTCAAGAAACCAGCTCACTACTGCTTTCTCAAGGGCAGTTAGGAATGGCAAATAAAATAGACCCTTTGGTCCAACTAGTCCACGCCGATCATATTCCCAAGCCAAACTAGTCCCATCTGCCTGCACTTGGCCAATATCCCTCCAGACCTTTCCTGTTCATGTATTTAACTAAATGACTATTAAACATTGTAACTGTATCTGCATCCATTATTTCCTTTGGCGGTTCATTCCAACATGAACCACTCTCTGTGTAAAAAAAGTTGCCTCCGTGTCCTTTTTAAATCTTTCTGTGCTCACCTGAAAAAAATATGCCCCCTAATTCTGAACTCCCCAACCATTGGAAAAAGACTTTTCTATTTTCTATTCACCTTATCTGTGCCCTTCACGATTTTATAAACCGCTTTAAGGTCAACCCTCAATCTCCTACTGTTCAGTGGAAAAGAAAGTCCCAGTCTGTCCATCCCATATTTATAACTTAAACTCTCCATTGCTGGCAACACCCTGGTAAATCTTTTCTGAATCCTCTTCAGTTTAATATTATCCTTTCCATAACAGGGCAGCCAGAACTGTACGCAGTATACCAGAAGGGGCTTCTCCAATGTCTTGCACAACCTCAACATGTCATCCCAACACCTAAGTTGAAAGGTCTGACCAATGAAGGCAAGCCTGCTAAACGCCTTAACTGCCCTGTCTAACTGTGAAGCAAATTTCAAAGAATTATGTACCTGAACTCCTAATTCTCTCTAAGATAACAAAGTGTGAAGCTGGATGAACACAGCAGGCCAAGCAGCATCTCAGGAGCACAAAAGCTGACGTTTCGGGCCCAGACCCTTCACCAGAAAAGCCCGAAACGTCAGCTTTTGTGCTCCTGAGATGCTGCTTGGAATGCTGTGTTCATCCAGCTTCACACTTTGTTATCTTGGATTCTCCAGCATCTGCAGTTCCCATTATCACATTCCTAATTCTCTCTGTTCTACAACATTACCAGGGGCCCTACCAGTAATTATATAAGTCTTGCAATGCCAGGCTGTTGCTTGACTAGTTGTGTAACAGCTCTTCCAATTTTGTCACAAAGCCCAGATGTTGGTAAGGAGGTACCAGGCTGAAGAATGAGGACCTTACAGGAGTGAACCTGTGTCTAGCATAAGGGAGTGCGCGAATGTTGGGAAATGGTATTGTTTGAAATTCCAGTGATGCTATAAGATCGGATTCACAGGAAAGGAGTTATTAGTTTCCTCTGTCTCCAAACTGCTTAAAGAGAGCTGCTTTAAAATCACATAAATAAGTCCTCTTAGAATTTGGACGTTTATGTTGACATCCCCTCGGGCAACTGTCTTTGCGGAGTTTGCATATTCTCCTTGTGTCTGTGAGGGTTTCCTCCAAGTGCTCCGGTTTCCTCCCACAGTCCAAGGATGCGTGGGCTGGGTGGATTGGTCATGATAAATTGTCCGTAGTGTTCAGGGATGCGTAGATTAGGGTTAGGAGGGGATGGGTCTGGGTGGGATGCTGTGAGGGTCGGTGTGGACTTGTTGGACCAAATGGCCTGTTACCACACTGCAGGGATTCTATGAATAGCAGTCTAATCCTTACCTGAGCTTCCTGCTTTGAATGAATTTCAGTCCGGTACAAGAATTATATTATACTGTAGATCCTGGGAAAGGATCTAGGAGGTAACAGTATCATCTTGGCAAACTGCTTGCCTTTAGCTTAGTTCTTGGGCTGACGGATGGTTGTTCTATCACCATCAAACGTTTTGGAAAACTCACACTTGAAGACCAGATCCAGATGTTTATGGATTCTGAATGCTTATTTTCTCCATGTAACATTCTATTATTCTGAATATCTATTTGGCTTAATCTATGAGAAATGTCTTTAGAAAATAAGCTCTCTTTCGTCAATCGAAATAAATGTAAAGCTGTAAAATGGGCTCCTAATTCACTAGACATTGTTGCCAAAAGTCAAAATTTACCTCATTGCCTATTCAGTGGAGTCATCATTAGGCATTAAAATCTTGTTGAAAATGGTTTACATGTTCAGAGCACATAACAGTAAAAACATTTCAGGCCCAGAGTGATCAATGTCAGCTTATTTTTTGAAAACACAGATGAAGATTAAAAACTGCAGTGCGAAAGTGGCTGCTGCAGCAGGCACATCAACGTTGGCAATGTGAGTTCTCCCTTGGCAGTCAGCAAGGCAGATCTGCAGTAAAGCTCTCCATGTAGGGGACGCTGCTACTGAACCAGCCCGGAGAGTCCCAGTAAACTGCATTTCTGCCTGGCATAATGGCAAGCTCTGTCTGATACAGGCCCTTGACCCTCGCAGGAGGTGTACCAATCACCATTGAGACAGTCTTTCTAGATGAAGAAATACAGGTATCTCAATTACTTTTATTCTTTTGCCTGGGATCACGTAAATAACTACAATGGACAAAACCCAAGTTTAAAAGAAAGAGTTATTTCTGCACCGAACTACGTATATTTTCATAATATTATGACAAATCCAAATAATGTCATAAAATAGGTTCATATTGAGAAGATAACAGTAGGCCACAAGTATTAATTTTTGCTTAAAAATACAATTTAAATAAATAGCCACTGTCCTTCAAGAATTGCATCACTGTTGTTTCCTATATTCATTAGAGTCACAGTTCTAACCCTATGCATATTGGATCTTTAAGGACAGAAGTTTCCTGGGGCCCATTAGCATTTTGGAGGAATTAATCTTCCCAGGACCGTGACATTCTGCACAAACCTGCAGAGGGAGAAAGATAAATCACTTACATTATCTTTAAAGTAAATAACTGAAATTGCAAGATAGTGTTGCTTATTTTGAGAACAAATCATCCAAACAGCAAATTTATATTAATCCTACACTTACATATTGGGTGTGTGCTGGAAATTTTAGTGTTTTGTTATTTGAAACACAAATCATTGTAGTAAAAGAATGCATGCAGAGACAGTACTGTTGGTAATAGGACTGCTGTTGTGTCTCGAGCCGGTGTGTTAAACATGGCTGTCTTATTTTGTTTCTGTACAGAATGTTGGAGCTTCAGTTTGACATAAAGGGAGAGTTGCAAGACACTGGCCTAAAGGATATGCTAGACGAGCAGATGGATGGATGCTAAGGAAGAAAGAATGGAGCAGAAAGGAATTTTTAAAAAAATCAAGTGAAAGCATAAAGGAAAGGAAAAATAAATTAATACAAAGAGAAAGACAGTGGAAGAATGACTTCGATTTAGGACTCAAGCTTTTCTGTAGCGTCAATCGTGGGAAAAAGCTGAATGTATAAGAAGGTCATGACCAGACGAGATAAAGAAAATGGAAACAATAAAATGAGAGGCAGGTGTTTAATGGTAAGAAGTGTAGGATGTGCTTGGAATACTTGTGAGCGAATCGAAAAGAAAACAGCCAATGCCTCTGATTTTTGATGCATGCATGATCCTTCTCAAATGTTTGTAATGAGACTAAAAGCTTTGTTGATGCAAAGATTAGTCAGTAGGGATAACCCAGGGTTAAATGTAACAGACATCTGTCCTTGTCGCAGTTGTCATTTGATATCAAAAAAGAATTAAAGCCAAAATTGTGGTGTAATATCTGATTTATGAAAGGGTGACAAGTCAAAATAACACCTCTGCTGCTATGGGGCAGGCTAATTAACTTACAGCACTTGTTAATACCTCCAGGGTCTAATTTGTTCACAGCTGTTCAACAATGAATAAACCACAGATAGGGGAAACAACTGTTTCTACTCAATAATTGTGCTAATCCCATCCCTGAATAATACTTCACTGAAACAAAAGCATAATGCGTCTGTTTCCAGCTACTTCTAAGCCCAGGTATGCCCATCATGGACTTTATCTGTAATTCTCCGCGTGATTAATGTTTATTTATATTTTCATCCATCTGCTTTTAGAAATACAACGAGTACTCTCATAACATGCAAAGTTCCGGAAGTTACGATAAGCTGCAAAATGCCTTCAAAGCACAGCAGCATTTTGAGTTCAAGTACATTAGTCACAAGAGGTTGGTATGCAGGTATGGTACATAATTAGGAAGGCTATTGCGATGCTATCCTTCATTACAAAAGGAAGTGAAAAATGTAATGAATGTAATAAATGTAATATTATGCATCCATTGTGCAGAACACTGGTGAGAATACTGTGTTAATTTCTCATGATCATTTAAGGGAGAATATAAATGCATTGCAAGTGACTCAGAGTAGATTTATCAGAATGATACATGGAATGAGTGAATTGTCCTATGGGGGTAAGTTAGGCAGGCTGGGCCTGGTTATACTGAAGGTTAGAAGAGTGAAGACTGATTTAATTAAACTGTAACAGGTCTTGATAAAATAGATGTGAAAGGGATGTTTCTTGTTGTAGGTCAGTCTAGGACTAAGTGTGCTGTTTTAATACCAAAGAGTTTCTGTTTCAGAACCGAGGTGAGGAGATTTGTTTTCCATCAGACAGTTGTTTGGATCTCTCTCCCTCAGATGGCAGTTGAGGCGGGGTTTTTAATTTTTGCTTAAGATAGAGGTCAATAAATTCTTGCTCGGCAGTAGAATTAAGGTTTAGCAATGTAAATGGAAATGTGGTGTTCAAAACACAAACAGATCAGTCATGAACATATTCTGGAGTAGAGCAGGTTTGAGGGGCCGAATGGTTTATATCTCTTTCTATTTTCGTATCAAGTAACCTCTAGCATGTAGCAATATGCGCAATATTTTCTATTCCTTTCAAACAGCTGTACAAACAGTGAACATTTAAAACACCGGGACAAACATGATCAATTGAGAATTTATTACACAATTGCTTGAAAGCTGATTAAGGTGCTAATTTAAAACAGCTGATGAAACGGAGGCCCATGTAAATACTCCGGTTTACTGAAATTGTTGAAATGCACTGCCTAGAGTATTCCCATTTGTATTTGGAATGGCTCTGATTATTATTTGCAATGTCTTCATTTTATTCATTGTTAAGGTCTAATTTGCTTGTGTGTATTTGATAAGTAGTTGTTGATCAAGTGATAACTGTAATTAAAAACAGGTATATCAATAAAATGATGAAGGGTCGAGGCCTGAAACATCAGCTTTTGTGCTCCGGAGATGCTGCTTGGCCTGCTGTGTTCCTCTAGCTCCACACTTTGTTATTTTGGATTCTCCAGTATCTGCAGTTCCCATTATCACTATACCAATAAAATGACCCTTTTGGCAGCTGTGGGGATGGATTGGATGCAGAAGGAATCTGTTAATGAATAAAGGAAAAAAAGTGTTACGCAGCAAGTACCTGAGTTTTCTGAAGGCCTACTGTAACTTCCTTCAGCTATTCCTTTGATTCATACTGCATTTGAACTGCTGCAGGTGAGGCATGATTCTGGAAAACACTTTGCCTGGCAAAGACAATTCTACAGGCATGATAAAGGAACACTTTGTTGTGGAATTAAGCTCGTAAGACTTTGCATTAAAAGTGTAGATCTTGATTTCCAGTTACCATGATTTTCTGGCCATGACTTTTTTCAAGAACAAGGCTATCTTGACTACATCACTGCAAAGGCACACAAAATGGATCATTCGAACTCCCTGAGTAAGTAGAGACTGATCCATCGCTATTTGAGAAATAACAAGAATTAAGATGAATCTAAAGTGACAGATTTGCATAATGTCATCATAAAACATACCATGTTTTGAATTAGTTTTCATCAGATTACAACATAAAAGTCCTTGTATGTTATTTAGTGTATGATGTTATAGGAATTTAAAGGAAATTGATAATTGAAATAAGCTAGATTTAAATAGAACTAGCTATCTTTGCTAATTTGTTAAGGTTTAATTATCGAAGTCTTACAATATTCGTATAGCAGGGCATTAGCTACTATTGTGGAAAATCCTCTTAGTCAAACTAATTTGCACAGACATGTCAAAATAAATATCGTTGCTACTGTATTTTCATTGCCGTAATTAATCTACTCAACAATTCAATGAATAAGGCTGTGAGTAAGAATTTGCTCATGTCGTGTTCGTTGCGACTCACATTTCATGTTTTCTGCCTGGCACCCCTCTGTTCTCCACTGGGAAATGATTATGCAACAATATAAAACCACAGACCCCTCAACGTAACTGCCTGGTGATGTTAAGTTGATCAAATTTGTCACCCAGACTCCAATGGTAAAGTGACAACTGAGCTATATGTGACGTATTTTAAGAATGAAGGTCAATAATATTTATGAAGACACTTGGCAAAAGGCACATAATTGGGGAATTTATTTATTTTGTAAAATTGTTGAATAACTCATTTTGTGCAATGCATTATTTATTACCTTGATTCTTTGCAGTGCTGTAAAAAGATTTTCTACTTTAAACACGGCACGTAATTATTATCTATTGCTTATACAATGGCTAGGAGACATCAATGGTTCTTAGTCCTACTGAGGTCCTCACTGAATAACACCACATAGATTAGTTCGTTCAATAAAGCCATGACCTTGTGGAGGTGTATCATGGAGACCAGTCACTCAACACACTCAGAAGAGTCTGCCACTGTACATACAGATGTACAAAAGAACATAAAGATTATTACATAAAAGAAAACAAAAATACACTGTACAAATATTATCTGAAATAATCTCTTTAAAAATCATATAGAAAGATTCAATTCTTTTTTACCCCATAACAATCACAAACACACAAATGTTAATGAAGGATTACGCCTTTCTCCATGTTAAAGCTTCTTTTTAGCTGTCATAGGTCTAACTGATTTAATTTTTGGAAATGTTCTGTGTGTTCACTCGACGGTCTTTCTTCATTTAATAGCTTTCTTCTGAAGACTTTAAACAAGCTGCAAATTCAACTCACTAGAGATGGCTTCCTTAAAATCATACCTTCAAACAGCCACGTAGGACATCTGCTTCTCTGACACCTCCATAGCCTTCTGCTTCCAGAGTATTTTATTCTTCTTCTATTATATAGCCTTTGTTTGATGTATTTAAATATGATCTGCATCTTACGATCCTTCTGGTTTAGGGTGTTACCCTCAAAGTTTGATGCTGCTCATTTGTTCCATCTGTATTTATATTTAGAACTGATAGACCCAAAAATGCCTTGAGGACTCATTTACATTCTTGAGTTGCTTGCATTTTCTTGGAAAAAAACACTGCTAATAGGGAAATTACCATCCTCAAGAGTTTACAAAATTTCAGCTGAATGTTAGTGAAGTGAATGACTGGATTTTTAGATTCCCTACAGTGTGGAAACAGGCCTTTTGGCCCAACAAGTCCACACTGAAACTCAAAGATTTCTCCCCCCCCAGACCCATCTCCCAAAACCCACCTAATCTACACATCCCTATGGGCAATTTAGCATGGCCAATTCACCTAACGTGCACATCTTTTGGACTGTGGGAGGAAACGAGCACGCAGAGGAAACCCATGCAGGGACAATGTGCAAACTCCAAACAGACAGTTGTGTGAGGCTGGAATCAAACCTGGGTCCCTGGTACTGTGAGGCAGCAATGCTAGCCACTGAGCCACCCCCTCGAAAGAGAGAGCTCAAAAGACTTTCTAAAGGCAGGGGAGTCTAGATTTGAACTGACAACTGCATGATCTGCGGTCAAATGTTCTACCACTAAGCTATACCCCCATGTCACAAAAAGTGCGTAAGTAGCCTGGGAAGAAGTTTAATCTCAAAAGGCGATAGGTTTGGATCATGTGGGTGCTCAAATTCTGAGTCCTACTCCAACCCAGCCATTTCTATTCCTATGTGATAAATTGACAAATTAAATGTAATCATGGAACTGCAAACCTTTTCTTTACTCACTATTTGAAATTTAGTTCTGAGGATTTTCTGGTCATCAGGGAACCAAACTGCTGAGATTTCCAATAGATGGTAGGAACTGCAGATTCTGGAGAATCTGAGATAACAAGGTGTAGAGCTGGATGAACACAGCAGGCCAAGCAGCATCAGAGGAGCAGGAAGGCTGATGTTTCGGGCCTAGACCCTTCTTCAGAAATGGGGGAGGGGAAAGGGGATCTGAAATAAATAAATTTTCAATGTCCTATGCCCCACTGAGCAAGCCTGTAGTCAGAAAATGCCATACCTGTGTTCACTGTAACTTATCCTTAACCATTCTGATTTTGCAACAGTGTCCTGACAAAGGAACTCCAATATCCACTGCCATCCCCACTGAGACTCTTATTTTCTCCACCTGATCCACTAAAGCCCTTGTATCGCTCATTGTGTGCCCTCTCCCGCCCACCCTTACCCCTCCAACATCCCTCGGCCTGTGGCCTTCCCTGAAGTCTCCAACAATATTCCTTCTCCCAGCCGAAGTTGAGGATCTATATTTCAAGAGCCCAGGATACTGACACCAGGCATTCCTCTGCCAGTATTGGACTTACTCTCATGACTGACCCTCTGCCCTTACCAATCCATCTCCATCCTCCACCTTACTTCCCTACTGCCACCATACCCCCCTCCCACCTCCACCACCACCACCACCACCATCCCTACCACTGCTGGCAGCCAAGATATGGACCTGGCCATTCCTGTGGCCTTTGTACTTATTTCCGGCCTGACTAATAGAAGTCTGTCAATCGCAGTCCGTCCCCTTCATCCAGCCTATTCTTAGTGTTCTAGCAAACGTAAAATTGCCCTCTTCTGCTGCATACCACCTCCTTCCTCCCCAAGCTCAGTGGAAATCCACAGTGCAAATAGGGAGGTAGTGACCATATAGTAGTAATGTCACTGGGTGATAATAAAATGAGAGGCTGGATGAACACAGCAGGCCAAGCAGCATCTCAGGAGCACAAAAGCTGACGTTTCGGGCCTAGACCCCATCTAGGCCCGAAACGTCAGCTTTTGTGCTCCTGAGATGCTGCTTGGCCTGCTGTGTTCATCCAGCCTCTCATTTTATTATCTTGGAATTCTCCAGCATCTGCAGTTCCCATTCGCTCTGATACTATGTCACTGGGTGATATTAGTAATATTAGCCAGGTTGGTGTTTTGGAGTATGTGTTCAAGTCAGATTGAATTTCAGGAAAACTGGAATGAAACATTCCTGTGCTAATTGTGAATATATGTTGTTAAGTGACTTAACAATTCATATGGTTCACTAATGTCCTCAAGATAAAGATATTTGCCATTCTTGTGAGGTTTGGGCATTGGTTCGCTCACTTCGCTAAATACATTGTTTGCAATGCACAGTGATAATGACAGTGCAGATTCACTGGCTGTAGTTACCTTCTTAGCGTTGCTTCCTTTCCTGAGGGGTGGTGACTTTCAGGTGGTGACTTTTGACCTACATGTGACTCCAGGCCCACTGCAAAATTGTTGACTCTTGACTACCCTCTGGAAAATTAGACAATTGATGCCTTCTGGCATATTCACAAATCTCAAATAAATTTTACACTTTGCTGCAAATTCAGTAGCATTCAAAATCCTTTTCTAGAAATGCTACGAACTATCATGTGATTTGTGCAAAGAATGTAAACAGATGATAAAAATTATAACTCTGACAGCTGAGGATCTTATCAATTCTGTTGCATGCACAAAAGCCTTGACTATTGACACTGCATTTACTTGGTTCTAGCTTATCGTTCCTTTGGACTTACTTCAGTACTCAAAACCAACACTACTGGCCTGCTCTAGGCCATGGTTCGGAAATCAAAGCAATTTTATTTTCTCTCCTTTTAAAATGAAACAGTAACAATTTCAAAGCAATAGAAGGAATTGCTTCTGATTCACTTTTGATTGTACTGTCAATTTGCATTTCCTTCTTTCACTTCTGTCTCATTGTAATGTTGAGCTATGCTGAGCTCCATGTGGTCTGATGATGCCACATGGCCTCTGGGTGGAGATGAGTAGAACCCTGACAATGTTTCCTGATGGCACACTGCGTGGAATCTTCTTCCTCCTGGTGTGACATAGCAAGAAAGAAGACATCAGGACCTCAACATTGAAAAAAGTTTCCATATCTGATTTTCCCCTTAAGCTTAGAGTGGTGACTTCAGAATCTTGCTATTGAGTGGTGACCACCTTACTTCAATGTATTTGCTTCTCATTATTAACCCAATTTACCTTGTTTATGTACGCTTCCAATTCCTCTCCTCTAAGAAACAAGATGGCACAAATTCCAGACATGCATATGTCTGGATGTATCTTACCAATTGCTTGTCTTAGGCAGCTGTGCTTCAGCACAAATACATCAGTACAGCACCATTGTATTCTCCATGGATAATATCCTCTTCAACCCTACATTCATAGCAGCCACTAGGTCAAATGACCAGCCTCATCACACCATTTTTTACAGACCAACTCACATATCATGCCATCCTTTGACACTTTACTTTGGACATCAGGAACACCTACATCACATATGCTTCTGCCAGGTAATTTTACACCTAGAGAAAAGCACACATGTGCACACACACACACACACGTATGCACACACTCTCAATAAAGAATACATCTTATGGTTCTTAGCTTGCATTTTTATTGCTCACTTGCTTAGCACTTTTTGGAGCTTGCCAATTCCAGTACCAGGCATTGCTTTTCAGCGCAGAGGGAGTGGCAGGCAGTGTGCCACAGTGGGAGGCACTGAAAAGTCAAAGAGTTGAACAGTTTGCTTTGTCGCACCTTCAGCATGTGCTGGCAGGTTATCTGGCATACACAATACATTACATGCTTATGTACCAAATGGACATATCTGAAAGTCAAAGGAGAACAGTCCTTAGTAGGATCAAGCGTGTACCCTGTCAGTCAGAAGGTTCCACTACAGTCAGGCAAGGGCACATTTAATTCTAGACTAGGGGATCAATCAGGATCAGTCAGGTACTTGGTTCCACTCTAGTCTAGGGACCTGGGTCCTTGCAGCCAGGGACTGGACCGCAGTCAGTCTTAGAGGTCAAGTGCAACTAACCCAGGGATTGCATGTACATCGGTTAGAATACTGCGGAGACACCAGTTCAGTGTTTAGGCAATTATTTCCTGCAGTGAGATGAAGGGCCAGATTGAACTTTCTGAAAAAAAGTACGAAAGTACTGTCAGTGGTAATGCAGGTTCAGGAGAAATGATGAGGTATCCCCGCTGAGTGGGTGAAAAGGGCAGGAAGGGATAATCGTTTGAGAGAATGAGAACAAGGGTCATTCAATTAAGACGCATGCGATAATGAGAGTTACAGCCCATAAGCTTTGGTGAGAAGTGTGTATAGGGGCAGAATTAGACTGAGTGGTGGCTCTGTGGCTGTGGGGTACAGACGGTGGCATTTATACTTTTGGTTTGCAGAAAAATATTCACCGTCTTCCCTCAGTGCAGGGTATTTCCTTTAAATCAGGACACAGCAGCACCCACCTGGGCCATAACTGGGTCCAGGTTGGCTGGGTCTGGCAGCTGGGTCTCTTGTGATGGTCAGCAGGAGAACAGACCGCCCTCCTGTCCACCAAGTCCTTGTACTTGAAGTGGGGTGTGAACTTTGCTATCTGTGCCCTTTCCTCAGTGATAATAATTGTGTACCATTGGATAAATGGGCAGTTTGTGGCTTGTGGCAAGTGATGTGGTGTGCAGCTGAAGTTTAAACCCATGATATGAACAACAGAAGGTGCCAAGAATGTTGAACATTTCTGCTTCTCCTGCTATGAGATTTCACAGGTAAGGTGCCAAAGAGTCCAGGTGCAACATTAATGATATGCCAAGCTGAAGAGTGTGTGGGAGCAGCCACTATGAGCAACAGCAGACTGGGCACATGAATCTCAATCGACAAAACAAAATTCAGCCCACTCTTGTATTCATAGTTAATATGCAGTAACCTGTATATGGCTACTGAGATCTAATAAACAAGTGGCAGAATCTGGGAGTTGTATGAGTGACGTGGACTATAGCTAGATTGAGAAGCAGACAAGGAGACAATGAGGCTAATTTCAACATCGGGAGCATCTTTGTCTTTTATACTTTGACAAACAGCGTGGGGATTTTCTCATGAGGCAGCTGTGAGGTGCCAATTAAGGGCTGTTACTGCTTCACAGATTGAGCCTCTTACCTCGCACACTGTGAGAGTTAGTGGCGTTTGGTGGTGGAGAGAGCAACTGAGGGAAAATGTTGTAGGCAATGGTGAGAATGGTAGAACCTCAGCCGTGAAGGGAGATAGGTGCTGTAGCAGGGACAGAGTGAATGAGAGGAAGCAGTGAATGTTGCACTTACGCTGGTGTGCTGGAGAAGTTCACTGGCCATCCTGTGGAACTGTTCTGGAGCATGAAGGTGGCGCTCACCCGAGTGACTGTCATGTTGCCATGCCTGCTGATCCACCAGGGTGAGGATTCCTCTGCTTCATGCAGGACCCTTGATCAGATCCTCCAGGTCTTGTCTGAGAATTACTGTGCTATCTTCATCTTGTCCAACACCTTCTGCTTCTGTCTGTCAATGAGCAGGGCAGCTTCAGAATACCGTTGCTTATCTGGGTATACATTGGCCTTTTAGCCATGGAGTTTCCATAAGGAATACAGATCTTTTGGTGGATATCTGCTGATTGGTGAATTGTTCTGGGAATGCACATGGTATGTTGTGATTGATGGCATAGAGTGTGGTGAGTAGTTAATGAGGTGAGTTTGGTGAGAAACTGAAAAAACTCACTAGGCTACACAGTGGAATTCCCTTTGAAAAAATGGAGCTCGGACTAAGCTAAAATAGACGACTTGGCACAAGTTCTTTCTCTCTGCGACAATAGCTACTTCTATTGATATTTATTAATGGCCCACTTTTCCACTGCAACCTATTGAGCAGTCTGTTAGGCTTGCACAGAAAGAAAAATTGGTGACAGTCCTCAACTCAACCACAAGCCATCAGTGGATGGTATCCAGCCACCACATCATGCTAACGGCCATACTGCTGCTCTTTATAAAGGATTCAAGTAGCAAGAAAGGAGGTGCATTGAAATTGGTCAGCATAATGGGGTATACACTATTTCCAGGGTGCTTGGCAGAGTGATGACAGTACTCTATGCCCGGATGAATATTCCCCAGGAGGGTGGGTTATGTACAGATCCCTGAAAAGGTTTCTCAGTTTATTATAGTTGCAGACAAGAAATGTAACCTGCTTAACTCTTGGATGAGCAAGAATGAACAGGCTCCTCTTCTTTGTTCACCTACCCCTGCAACAAGCTTAATTTAGAAAGGATACCATTTTCCTGGAGGTAGTAAGAACAGCTGATGCTGAAGTTTGAGAAAACACAATGTGGAGCTGAAGGCACACAGCAGGCCAGGCAGCATCAGAGGAGCAGGAAAGCTGACGTTTCGCGCTGGGATCCTTCTTCAGAAATGGGGGAGGGGAAGGGGTCTCTGAAATAAATAGAGGGGGTGGTCAGTCCAGGGAAGGTAGGTGGGATGGTAATAGGTGAGCGCAGGTTGATAGTGGTGGGGATTGGTCAGTGAGGTAGGAGGAGCACATAGGTGGGAGAGGAGATGGACAGATCAAGCAAGAGGGGATGAGAGAGAGTGTTGGCCTTGAGATGAGACCAGGGTTGGGGGGATTTTGAAGCTAATAAAGTCCACATTGAGACCATTGGGTTGGAGGCTTCCGAGGCAGAACATGAGGTGCTGCCTCTTCAGTTTCGTCCAGCCCGACCACCCCACCCGCACTATTGATTTCAGAGACCCCTTCCCCGCCCCCATTTCTGAAGAAGGGTCCCAACCCGAAATGTCAGCTTTCCTGCTCCTCTGAGGCTGCCTGGCCTGCTGTGCTCACCCAGCTCCACACTATTATACCATTTTCCTCGATCTAAATGAGCTTTAAAGAGCACTAATTTAGACAGACTTTCTTGAATTAACAACAATTGAGTTTGTTAACAAGAATTCACAACTTAAGATGTGTATGTACAGATTAGAAATAAAAAATGAATCCAAAAGAATAAAAGTTTTATAAAAAATTGAATGAGAAGTACTTTATAACTGTTGTCTTCCAAAACGTAATTGCTTGTGAAAAACATGTAGTTGAATGTGTTGTAATTGTTGCAGTCAAATTTACTGGTTGCTTTGACCGAGGTTTCACAATCATTAGGATCTCAGTGTCAAACAGCAAGGGAACAGACTTTTTGTCCAGACATAATAGGAACTGCAGATGCTGGGGAATCTGAGATAACATGGTGTAGAGCTGGATGAACACAGCAGGCCAAGCAGCGTCAGAGGAGCAGGAAGGCTGATGTTTTGGGCCTAGACCCTTCATCAGAAAAGGGGGATGGGGAGAGGATTCTGAAATAAATAGGGAGAGAGGGGGAGGCTGACTGAAGATGGATAGAGGAGACAAGAGAGTTGCAGTGGGAGAGAGATCCGCTGAGGTTGGTCCGGAGGGAGGACGGTAACTTCTTCAGGTTAGGCATCCTGGAAGAGGCTTTGCAGTGAGGTTAAAATTGTGATCAGAGATAATGGGAACTGCAGATGCTGGAGAACCTGAGATTAAAAAGTGTGGAGCTGGATGAACACAGCAGGCCAAGCAGCATCTTAGGAGCACAAAAGCTGGCGTTTCTGGCCGAGACCCTTCATCAGAAAAGGGGGGTGGGAAGAGGATTCTGAAATGAATAGGGAGGGAGGGAGAGGCAGGTAGAAAATGAATAGAGGAGAAGATAGGTGGAGAGGAGACAGACAGGTCAAAGAGGCTGGGATGGAGCCAGTAAAGGTGAGTATAGGTGGGGTGTCAGGGAGTAGTTAGGTCAGTCCAGGGAGGACGGACAGGTCCGGGGGCGTGATGAGGTTAGTAGGTAGGAGATGGGGCTTCACAAGCTTCAAAATCTCCCTTCCACCTGCTCCATCCCTAAACCAGGCCAGCTCATCCCTTCCTCCCTAACCTGTCCTTCCTCCCACCTATCCCCTCCACCCAATTCAAGCAGCACCCTCATCTCTTACCTCATTCCACACTCCCCCCCGCCGACCTGTCTGTCCTCCCTGGGCTGATCTATCTCCTCCCTAACTGCCCACCAACACTCACCTTTACTGGCTCTATCCCCATCCCTTTGACTTGCCTGTCTCCTCTCCACCTATCTTCTCCTCTATCCATCTTCCTTCCGCCTTCCCCTCTCTCTCTATTTATTTCAGGCTTTTTGTCCAAATGTCTTTTAAATTTTGTAACTATTCTTGCATCTACCACCTCCTCAGGCAGTTCATTCCACATATGATCCCTTTAACTTTCATTTTCTTTCTCCTTAGTTGTGCATTTTACTGAGCAGTTTTCTGGACAAATGTCAAATAGCTGCAAACTGAGTTGGAGATTTCTAATTTCCAGCATCTGCAGTTCTTTGCATTTTTTTAAACTGGGCTGGAAACCTGTGGAAAATAAAGGAAAGCAAGTCACTAAATTATACTAAATTCCACAGTGACTATTAAGAAGTGCACAAAGGCAGTCTTGCAAGTGCGCGGATAGAAATTAGAAGGTGATCTGAGATTTCATGAGGCGCTAACTGTCTGTGACTGCTCTATGTTCTAGTTGTGAAAATCTCTGGCACCTGAGTCTTTTGTTAACGACTGAAAAAGAAGGAAAGTGTTTCACTGGAGCTGCATAAGCATTGTTTTCCATGGCTCCCTGTTTACACTTCCCTGCTCCTTGACGATATATGCTTAAAAAATAGATGCAGAGTGATTTGACATTTCTGAAGAAGTGTGCAGACCCAAAACATCAGCTTTCCTTCTCCTCTGCTGCTGCTTAGCCTGATGTAGAGCTGGATGAACACACCTTGTTATCTCATGAGTGATTTGATAGCCTGTCTGACTTTCTTCTGTTTCAGTTACAACATTGCTTGAGCCTATCTTTCGGAAACCACATGTATATCAGTAACTCCATAAGAGAGCAAGCCTCTCAGTTCATCTGCGTCTGTCCTGCCATTCATTCCTGTCGGTGACTGAATGAGCACCAAATTTCAATTTGACTCAGATTCTGTAGTTCTGATTCCTTTCAACTGTGATTGAATTCTAAAACTCAGGTTGAGACAAACTCTACTTTTTGTCTTTTTCCTTCTATCTGGTTGTAAACTAACAGATTCTAGCACTCAGAGTAACAGAGTATAACACTGGATGATTAGGGACTAGTTCTTTGGCTGTGGTGTTCATAGCACGTGAATTTGATAAGTTATAGTGTTTTCATGGTGAGGAGGCGATGGCCTAGTGGTATTATTGCTGGACTGTTAATCCAGAGACCTGGATAACATTCTGGACTGGGGTTCAAATCCTGTGATGGAATTTGATTTCAATAAAGTAGCTGGAATTCAGAATCTCATTATGACCATGAATCCATTGCTGATTGTTGGGAAAAACCCATCTGGGGTTCCTTTGCGGAAGGAAACTGCCATCCTTACCTGGTCTGGCCTATATGTGACTCCAGATCCACAGGATTGTGGTTAACTCTCAACTGCCCTCTGGGCAATAAATGAATAAAGGAAGAAAAACATCACAACTAAGAGGAATCTCAAGAAGACTAAATTGTGAAATTCTTTTCTACAAGTACAGACTTCACAATTTCAACTAACATATCCACCTTCATTAAATAGCTCAAACTGTTTGCACATGTGGCAATATTTTCATAGACAAAATGGGACTGTAGTCACAGTATGCCGTTAAACATTAGATTACAAAAATCTCAATGTAATCTTTGATTGATATCACCTCTGCAATCTGCTATTCATTGACCTCCTATTTAAATATACTCATTAGCAACAGCAGTTGCACTTTATGTAACACTTTTACCACAAACAAAGAAAAAAGACATTCCAAAGCACTTCACAGAAATTAATTCAACAGAAAACAGTCCCAAGCCGATTAAAAAATGATGGCAGCCAAATTCTCCAGTCGGTGGTGAATGTAATGTGTTGGCCATTCATTAAAGTTACAATTGTGCACAAATTCTTTGTAAGATTCTGCATGGGATCTTGTGATGAGTGACTCTTTTTTTCTCAGTGGGCATCTAGCATCAATGCTGTGGAAGGAAGGAATTATTCCACTGGGATGGGCTCTTCACAATTCAAGCTGCTTCCAGCTTCCTTACAAATGCTGCAATTGGAGCTGTAAATCGAGGTTAAACTAAAGGTGGTATGGACAAGGCAGATTACTGATCCAAATAGAGAAAATGAATTTAATCTGACAGCCATTACAGAGAAATTATTGTTTAGTGACCAAAGTTGCGTTCTAAATGTTCCAGAATAATTAATGTTTTGAAAAGTCAAACAAAATGGAGAGCAGGAATTTGGCCTTTCTAAATTGTGTGTCAGCTGTGGATCAGTTAATTACAATCCTGAATTCTGATTCACAAGTTTCTAGATTTGAGTCCCATTTCAGAGACCCATGAGCAAATATCTATGAACTGCTGTCTTTTGGATGAGATTTGAAAAAAAATGACCCCATCTGCAGACTCTAGAGTGGAAAGATCTCAAAGCATTGTTTCAAAGAAACCCAGGTGTCCTAGCCAATAATCACTCCATCTGCTTCATTAGCTTTCTTTCATACTATAAATTTTTCTTCGTTATTAGTTATTTCTGTCATTCTTTACCTTTTTATATCGTCAAATCTTCTGATGGGTGGCACGGTGGCTCAGTGGTTAGCACTGCAGCCTCACAGCGTCAGGGACCCGGGTTTGATTCCAGCCTCGGGTAACTGTCTGTGTGGAGTTTGCACATTCTCCCCGTGTCTGCGTGGGTTTCCTCCAGGTGCTCTGGTTTCCTCCCACAGTCCAAAGATGTACGGGCTAGGTGGATTGGCCATGCTAAATTGCCCGTAGTGTTCAGGGGAATGTGGGTTATAGGGGGATGGGTCTGAGTGGGATACTGCAACGGGCGGTGTGGACTTGTTGGGTTGAAGGGCCTGTTTCCACACTGTAGGGAATCTAATCTAGTCTAATCCACATATCTTTGCAGAATTTTATGCGTTTTAAAAAAATATATCCACCTTCATCAAATAGCTCAAACTGTTTGCACATGTGCAACTAAGTCCTCTTAGTTGTGATATTATTTTTAGTCATTTTGGTTAACCATGGATGGACAGTCTATCCTTGTAAATCTTCTTACTCATTTTGAGTGTATCCAATCTCTGTATTCTGAAATAACCCCTTAAATCTTTGTCTCTTTACGTCTGTTATTCTATTTTTGAATCTAATTTGGCAGTACACTTAGCCAGTTTTTCCTTCATGCCCTCATAATAGCTCTTTTGTCTGGTTAAATAAAGTCTCAGACACAATCTTCACTCACTCAAACTGAATATAAATTAAAATCATCTTGAGGCTGCTGCTACCTATGGATGTCTTCACTATGATATCACTATTTAATTATGTCTTGTTGCACAGTGCTAGGTATGGTATAGTTTGATCTCTGGCTCCAGAGCATGCTATTCTAAAATAGTATCCTGCAAGCAATCTGTGAGCTACTCATTTAAGCTTATTTTGCTCTCCTTACTTTGCTAGCCTACATCGTAGGCTATCTACAGGGTGGAAACAGGTCATTTGGCCCACTGAGTCCGCACCGACCCTCCAAAGAGCATTCCCTCCAGACCTACCTCCCTTCCCTATCCCTGTAACCCTGCATTCCCCATGGCTAATCCACCTAGCCAGCACACCCTGGATACTATGGCCAATTTAACATGACCAATCTACCTAATCTTCAAATCTTTGGACTGTGGAAGGAAACTGGAGCACCTAGAGGAAACCCATGCAGACACAGGGAGAATGTGTAAACTCCACACAGACACAGGCAGTCACCCAAGGGTGGAATTGACCCTCAGTCCCTGGCACCGTGAGGCAGCAGTACTAAACACTGAGCAAATGTGCCACCCCCACTAATCACCGAGCTACTGTACCATCGCCTGTAAGTAAATTAAAATGTCAAGCTTTTTGCCATGCATTTCCTTGACAAAAATTTCACTTATTGATTTATTGTTGGAAACAATGATTTTCCAATTGGCGTTCATGACTCTTTAGGTCATAGTGGACAGATTCATTACTTGGAAGTTTCCACATGACTTGGGCACTTAGCTTCAGCACTTCAGCCAGTCCTAAAAGCCTCCTTTTATGACTGGGTTCTGCAAGACCTACAGACTGCTCTGTGAAGGGGTACCCTTTTCTCAACTATAATAGCCCAGCTATTGTTTACCTCTTACATATCTTGGCAATCCTCCTGGTATTTCCAAACTGTAGGACCTCCTATTACCCCCAACTTTGAAAAAACCAACTGCTGTGCTGAATAGAATGGCAAGTCTTCCTTCTGACTAATGTTTGAGCAATTTAGGACCATCAAAAGTGATTGTTTCCCACACAATGTGTGAAATAACTCCAGAGGCTGGTATCCTGTCACCAAGTCACCCTTTATTTTCACATGCATAGTACTTGACGCTGGCCCAGCTTTCCTGAACCAGCTCTGAGAGAACTGAACCTCTGATACTCCTGTTTATATCTGTCACCCAGGGCTCCCTGATTGGACCAGGTTAACAGCCCCAATCAGGGAACTCATATTCTGTGAGGTTCACCTGGCTGACCTCATTACAATCACTACAGTGTTCAGCTTAATAGCAAGGTCCTGAAGCCCATCTAGCTGAATGGTTACCACCTCAAAGAATACCATTGATTTTGATAAGCACAGTCTTTCTTTCAAAAACATTATTTTGGCTGCTTCTAATCATTTGTTTTTCATCTAAACATTCAGTCATTTCCACCTTAATTAGCTCCAAGATTTTCCATACCACAGATGTTAAATTAAATAACATGTAATTACCCAGTTTATCTCTGTCACCCTTTTTAAAACTAGGTATTACGTTGGCTACTTTCCAGTTCCCCAGCACATCCACTCTCAATAGATCCTTGAAGGGGAATTTCTCTAAGGTTTTGGATGGGTTCCAAGATATTTCAGCATGTTGTTCTCCCATGTCTCAACCAGTTTTCTCATGATTTTGTTCATTTGTTACAATGTCTCTCACCATACTCAGCTTATACAAATTTATAACACACCTAGCAACTTTTTGTTTTATAAACCCTGATGTAATCCAAAGTAAGTACAATGGGCCATACGGCCTCATTCTGCACACAAACATAAGAAATAAAGGCAGTTATAGGTCAATTGGACCATCTATCCTGCCTACAATTCAATAAGATCAGGGTTGCTTGCCCCATATCTACATTTGTTCATGTCAACCATGTTGTTTACTGTATGTCAAAATGTCTACACATCTTATTTTCTGTCCTATTTGCTCCAAAGTCCAACCTCGGAGTGGAAATTTTCTCTGTGTTGATACATTTGTAAATTACCTTAATTTTAACATTTAAATATTTAAATATTTAAATTTAATGTGTGCGCCTTATTAGCTTCCATTGCCCCTTTCCTATGTTTCTTATTTTCTGATATTTTCTATTACTTTGTCATGATCTCTCCTTTCAGTCATACCAATAAACCTCATATGCCTTCATTAATTTTAATTTATTCCGCATACTATTATAGACTGGGTGTAGAGCTGGATGAACACAGCAGGCCAAGCAGCATCAGAGGAGGAGGGAAGCTGACATCTGAAGAAAGGTCTCGATCTGAAACGTCAGCCTTGCTGCTCCTCTGATGCTGCTTGGCCTGCTGTGTTCATCCAGCTCTACACCTTGTTATCTCAGATTCTCCAGCATCAACAGTTCCTACTCTCTCTCTACTATTATAGACTATATCTAAATAGTACAGGTATGCAGACCATGCATCCAAAATTAGTACTAATGATTGCTCTTGGTTTATTTGCAAGTGTGCAAAAGAACTGCTTTTAGTTTATTTTACAAAGAAAATGTAGCATCTTGTTCACAATATTCTTGATGCATTATTGCAGAGGTCCAAAGACACAGAATCTAAACAGCAGTTGATAAAACTCCTTTCAAAAATCACTAGCAAATTGCTACTTGCCTATTTCGCCAATTTTACAGATGTGTTCTTCCACAACGTCAGCAAACTATTATTGCTTGCACCTGCTGTCTCGCGATCTGTCCAAAACTTGGCGTCACAGTCGAAGGTTATGGGTTTGGCCATTGAGGTGAGGAGAAATTTCTTCACTCTGAGTGGTGAGCCTGTGGAATTCTCTGCCACCGAAATATCATGCCAAAACATTGAGCATTTTTAGATGTCGTTCTTAGTGTTCAAGGGGCCAGAAGGTACGGGTGAAAGCAAGAACAGGGTACTGAGTTGGATGATCAGCCATAATCATATTGAATGGTGGAACAGTCTCAAAGGACTGAATGGCCTACCTTGCTCCTATTTTCTGCATTTAAATGAGATAGAAAGCTGAACTAACAGGCAAAGTCTGTTAGTAAGCGTTATTTAAAATTTCTTCCTCGCCCTATGCATCACCCTTGTGATTACAGCTAGCCTCTCTGTTGACATGAGTGTGAAGATAATGTCTGTGCACTTCAGTTCTCCTCACAAAAGTTACCTGCATCGGGAAGAGCTTTAAAGAGCATCATTTGCACAGCTATCCATCACAGGGGAGGAAAGATAAAGTGATACACACTCCAAAAATGCATGCATACACTCCCTGACCATCTGTTGAGCATCTGCAGTAATGGAATAGGTAGCCATGATGTACTATGCTGCTGGACAGTTTCACTCTGAACCAAATGAAAATGTTGGTTTTAAAACCGACTTAGTGTTGTTTGAATGTTACCGTGTATGATTGTGATTCTTATTATTTTAAATAAAGCATCACAAAATGAAGTACATTTCATACTCTGATAACAAGGTGTAGAGCAGGCCAAGCAGCAGCATAGGATCAGGAAGGCTGATGTTTCGGGCCTAGACCCTTCATCAGAAATGGGGGAGGGGAAGGGGGTTCTGAAATAAATAGGGAGAGAGGGGGAGGCAGATAGTAGATGGATAGAGGAGAAGATAGGTGGAGAGGAGACAGACAAGTCAAGGAGGCGGGAATGGAGGCAGTAAAGGTGAGTGTAGGTGAGGGAGGTAGGGAGGAGATAGGTCAGTCCATGGAGGATGGACAGGTCAAGGGGGCGGGATGAGGTTAGCAGGTAGGAATTGGGGGCACAGCTTGAGGTGGGAGGAGGAGATACAGGAGAGGAAGAAGAGGGTAGGGAGGCAGGGATGAGCTGGGATGGTTTTGGGATACGGCGGGGGAGAGGAGATTTTGAAGCAAAATATGAGTTGCTGTTCCTGCAACCTTCGGGTGGCACCATTGTGGCACTGCAAGAGACCCAGGATGGACATGTCATCTGAGGACTGGGAGGGGGAGTTGAAATGGTTCGCGACTGGGAGGTGCAGTTGTTTACTGCGAACCGAGCGTAGGCGTTCTGCAAAGCAGTCTCCAAGCCCCCGATTGATTTCCCCGATGTAGAGGAGGCCACACGGGTACAGTGGATGCAGTATACCACATTGGCAGATGTGCAAGTGAACATCTGCTTGATGTGGAAAGTCTTCTTGGGGCCTGGGATGGGGGTGAGGGAGGAGGTATGGGGGCAGGTGTAGCACTTCCTGCAGTTGCAGGGGAAAGTGCCGGGTGTGGTGGGGCTGGAGTGGAGTGTGGAGCGGACAAGGGAGTCATGGAGAGAGTGGTCTCTCCAGAATGCGACAAGAGTGGGGAGGGAAAAGTGTCTTTGGTGGTGGGGCCGGATTGTAGATGGCAGAAGTGTCGGAGGATGATGCGTTGGATCTGGAGGTTGATGGGGTGGTATGTGAGAATGAGCGGTATTCCTTTTGGTTGTTATTAAGGGGACAGTGTGTGAGGGATGAGTGTTCTCGACCACTGTATGGGGGATGTTGCCGTCCTGGAAAAATAAGGACATCTGAGATGTACAGGAGTAGAATGCTTCATCCTGGGAGCAGATGCGGCAGAGGCAAAGGAATTGGGAATGGGGATGGCATTTTTGCAAGAAGGTGGGTGGGAGGAGGTTTATTCTAGGTAGCTGTGGGAGTTGGTGGGCTTGAAATAAGTAGCAGTTTCTAAGTGGTTGCCCGAGATGGAGACAGAGAAGTCCAGGGAGGTGAGAGAAGTGTTAGAGATGGTCCAGGTGAACTTGAGGTTGGGGTAGATGCTGTTGGTGAAGTGGATGAACTTTTCGAGCTCCTTGTGGGAGCTGATATAGTCATCAATGTAACGGAGAAAGAGGTGGGGTTTAGGTATGGAAGAGAGACTGTTCCACGTAACCTACAAAGAGGCCGGCATAGCTTGGGTCACCCGAAGGTTGCAGGAGCAGCAACTCATATTCTGCCTGGGAACCCTGCAGCCAAATGGTACCAATGTGGATTGCACAAGCTTCAAAATCTCCCCTCCCCTATTTGCATCCCAAAATGAGCCCAGCTCGTCCGCGCCTCCCTAACCTGTTCTTTCTCTCACCTATCCCCTCCTCCCACCTCAATCCACACCCACATTTCCTACCTACTAAACTCATTCCAACTCCCCCCCCCCCCCCCCCGCCCCACAACCTGTCATTCCTCCCTGGGCTGACCTATCTCCTCCCTACCTCCCCACCAACTCTCACCTTTACTGGCTCCATCCCTGCCTCTTTGACTTATCTTTCTCCTCTCCACCTATCTTCTCCTCTGTCCATCATCGATCTGCCTCCCCCCTCTCCCTGTTTATTTCAGTACCCCCTTACCGTCCCCCATTTCTTATGATGGGTCTCGGCCCGAAACATCAGCCTTCCTGATCCTATGACGCTTTTGGCCTGCTGTGTTCACCCAGCTCTACACCTTGTTATCTCGGATTCTCCAGCATTTGCAGTTCCTATTATCTCTGATCCATTTCATACCCTTCAAAGTTGGAAGCAGTGAACTGAGCATGCTCACAGTTGTATCATTAAAGAATGCATAGCAAGTGCTTGTGCAAAGATTTTAATAAAGGGACGCAAAAATAATGATGTGCTTTTAAGAAGCTACATTCCCTTGTGATTACAATCAGCTGAACTTTACAGTTCAATCCTGCATTACTTCAGAAAAGCTGAACAGTTCAGCCTCCAGTGAAGTGCTGATGTTGGAAAGTTCTTGTGCAAACAGTAAAGTCTTTTGGAAAATATGCATCTGCACCTTGTTAATTAGCTCTCTAGTACTGCGATATAGAAACTATAGGGCAAGCTACAGATGCAGAAACAAACCTGTGTCCTTTGACTGTTGTTGCTTCATTGGGGAACTTACCTGTTGTATCCAATTTACACAACATTGAATCTCCCTACTAAAACCACTGCTAGGATACCATCATTTGGGTATCTTACTGATGAAAAGTTTAAGCTTTGGTGTTCCTGTAGAAGGTCGTAAATCTTAGGGGTGAAATTCCAATAAAATCTTTGGAGGCAACTCTTTAATTATGCCATCGTTGTGCAAAATGATCATGAGAATTTACTTTATTATGCATTATACTTTTTATGCTGCTGTTGCACTTGTGGAAACTTCCTTGATCTTTTTGGTATGTTTGGGAATATGTCTACATAAGTTCCTTGTGGCTTATTTTCAAAAGAACACTAATCACTAACAAAGAGTCACAGTGGACTCAAAATATTACTTTTTTCTCTCTCCACAGCTGCTGCCAGACCTGCTGAGTTTCTTTGGCAATGTCCACGAGCTTGTCTTGTTTTGCTTGCACTACCATAATGTAAAGAAGTTCGACTCAAGTAAACTAACAACAATCTCTGGCCCAATTTCTAATGATGTAGTAATAAGTGCTTTGAGAATGTTGAAATGTTGAAGAATCCACATACTTTGCTGATTTCTGGCTTCACCAATATTTCTTCAAAGCTTTTTTTCCAGTTTTGCTCAGAACAACTTGGATATTACCTTGCCAATTGTCCATTGGTGTCACCCCATTAAGCTATCAATCACAGCCTTGAATATCTTTTATATCCAGTCATCACTGATTCTGGGTGGCACGGTGGTTCAGTGGTTAGCACTGCAGCCTCACAGTGTCAGGGACCCTGGGTTCAATTCCAGCCTTGGGTAACTGTCTGTGTAGAGTTTTCACATTCTCTCCGTGTCTGCGTAGGTTTCCTCCCGCAGTCCAAAGATGTGCAGGATAGGTGCATTGGCCATGCTAAATTGCCCGTAGTGTTCGGGGGTGTGTGAGATATAGGGGGTTGGGTCTGGGTGGGATGTCCCAAGGGGCTGTGTGGACTTGCTGGGCCGAAGGGCCTGTTTGCACACTGTAGGGGATCTAATCTAATCAAACATTCTCGTCGATAAGGAATTAGCAGATCTTGTGGTCATTATTCCTGGCCTGACGATGAAACGTCTTTCAATTGTTTCTGGTCTCTCCCAGACCCCTCCTTGACTTTCCACATAATCAAGCATAGCGCTGGGTCATCATGAAAATAATCGTTACTGTTGCCCTCCTATCTGTCCTCAATTGCCTGAAATTCTGCAGTCGGTATTTGAATGGAATTGGAGGCTATGGCTAGTCTATTGCAATCTGTTAGTAATGGGCTGTTTGCAAGGGTCTTCTGGAAAGAAGACAAATTTTTTACAGTTTTACAGCAAAGTTTAAATCTAGATTTGAAAGTGGTCACTAAAATCAGGGCTGATCTAACTCAACTGCATTTTTCAACACTACACCCGTTAATCCTCTTAGGGCTCTAATATCTATGAAAACCTTTGTTGTAAATGCACAAACAACTGAGCCTTCTTATTTCTCTGAATGAACTACCAGAAGTTAAAATGCTAGTGAGACAGAGTTATAGAATCCCAACGGTACAGATGCGGGCCATTTTGCCCATCAAATCTGCCAATCCTCTGAGGAACATCCCAACCACCCTACCTCCACATTTAACATGGTTAATCCATTTAGTCTACCGACACGCAGACACTACAGGTGAATTTAGCATGACCAATCTACCTAACTTGCAAATTGTTGGGCTTTGGAAAGAAACTTGGAGCATTCAGCAGAAATCCACACAGACACAGGGAGACATGAAAATACAATACTGTCACTTTAGGCTGGAATCAAGCCCAGGCCCATAGCACTAAAGCAGCAGAGCTAACCACTGCACCACCATGCTACCCAAAGTTTGGTTGCATACTTTTCTAATCAGAGGTTTATTTCTAGTTTACAGACCATAAACATCAACTTTAATGGGAGGCAATGGCCTCGTGGTATCATCACTGACTACCAATCCAGAGACCTGGATAATATTCCGGGGACCTGAGCTTGAATCCCACCATGGCAAATGGTGGAATTTGAATTCAATAAAATATCTGGAATAAGAGTATAATGATGATCATGAATCCACTGTCAGTTGTCAGGAAAAACCACCTGCCATCCTAACCTGGTCTGGCCTACATGTGACTCCAGACCCACAGAAATGTGGTTGACTCTGGGCGATTAAGAATGGATGATAAATGCTGCCTAGCCAGCAACATCCTCATCCCATTGAGGAATAATACTTATTCCGATACCCATTCTCACACAATTATCTTTCAATTCATGCATAATGATCACATGTTCCCTAGTTTTTAGTTTTTAGTTCCCTAGATTTTAGACATCCCTGACAAACCCTACCAAATGATAATATTCTGCCTTAGAGAATTCCAATGATTCATAACCCTTTGAGTAAGGATGTTTCACTCAGTCCTAAAGAGTCAACACCTCATTTTAACGAGTTTATCCAGTGATCTAGGGTCCGCTGCCAAGGAGAATGTGTTCTCAGAATCTACCCAATCAAACCTCTGAATAATTTTAGAGATCTCAATGAAAACCTTCATTCTTCAAAACTATAGGGAATATAAGTCTTGTCTGCTGAATCTCTCCTCATAGATCACTCCCTTAATCCCAGGAACTAGTCAAATGAGCATTTATTGAATCCCCATTGTGCTCTTCCTTAGTTATAGCGTGATCGAGTCAGACAGCATGAAAACAGACACTTCAGTCCAACTAATCTGAACCGACCTAACATCACAATCTGACCTAGTCCCATTTGCCAGCATTTAGCTCATACCCCTCTAACCCTTCCTTTTCATGTACCCATCCAGGTGCCTTTCAAATGTTGTAATCGTACCCGCTTCCACCACTTCCTCTGGCAGCTATCTCCATACACGCACCACTCTCTGCATGATAAAGTTACCCCTTTCTAAGTCCCTTTTAAAATTTTCCCTCTCACCTTAAACCTATGCCGTCTAGTTTTGGGTTGCTCCACCCATGGAAAAAGGCCTTGGCCATTCATCCAATCCATGCTCTTCATGATTTTATAAACCTCCATAAGGTCACCCCTCAGTCTCCGATGTTGCAGCAAAAACAAAGCCTCAGCCTGTTCAGCGTCTCCTTATAGCTTAAACTCTGCTGTCCCAGAAACATCCTGACAAATCTTTTCTGCACCCTTTCACGTTTAGCAAAGCCCTTCATATAGAAGGGCGACCAGAATTGTACGCAGTATTCCAAAAGTGGTTTCACCAATGTCCTGAACACCTACAACATGACATCCCAACTCCTATACTCAATCTTATTACCAACGACAGCCAGTGTGCCAAATGCCTTCTTCACCACCCTCTCTACCTGCAACTCCACTTTCAAGGATCTCTTTCTTTGGCATCACTCCCCAGGGCCCTACCATTATGTATATAAGCCCTGCCCCTGGTTTTCCTTGCCAAGATGCAACAGCTCACATTTACCTAAATTAAACTCTGTCTGCCACTCCATGGCCCATTGCCCTACCTGATCAAGGTCCCGTTGTACTCAGAGATAATCTTCCTCAGTGTCCTCTGTGAAATAACAGGCCAGTATCCCAACACCAAGTCACCTTTTATTTACACATGTTTCATATATGACACTGACCCAAGTAGCGCAGAGCCAGCTCCTAGGGTGAGCAGAACCCCTGATACTCCTGTTTATATCTTTCAGCCAGGACTCCCTGATTGGACCAGGTTAACAGCCCCCAACCTTCAGGATTCCATATTTTGTGCAGTCCACCTGGTTGACATGTTCCAATCACTGAACACTCTACCATCTATTTTGGTGTCATCTGCAAACTTACTAGCCATACTTCTTATATTCACATCCAAATCATTTATATTAATTACAAAAAGCAGTTCACTCAGCACACTACTGATCAGAAGCCTCCAGTCCAAAAAGCAACCCTCCCCCACCACCCTCTGTCTTCCACCTTGATGCTAATTTTGTATCCAAATGGCAACTGTGACTGAATCCCATGTGATTTAACTGTGCTAACCAGTTTACTATGCAGACCTTTGTTGAATGCTTTGCTGAAGTTCATATACATGTCTACCACTTTGCCTTCATCAATCTTCTTTGTCACCATTTAAAAAAAACTCAATCAAGTTAGTGAGACATGATTTTCCATGCACAAAGTTTAGAAAACCAAACCTGTATACAGTTCTTCAAGTGAGTACTCACCAATGTTCAGTATGATTATGTTAAATCTTTTGTACTCTAATATACTAAGTTGTTTGTAAAAAATTCTGACATACATTTTGTTCTCTCTTTGCACATGTTTTTCTAGTTGCATGCTGTACCTACATATTAACTTTCATTCTGTAAAAGCACAACGGGTTCATCTGAACAGTAACATTTCCCAGACACTCACTTTTCAAAATATATTTTTTTCTGACCCACATGAATAATTTCTAATTTTTCTAAATTATATTCTGTCTCCCATGGTCTTGTTTAATCACCCGTATGTCTAGATCCTTCCGCAGTCATTTTTTGGAACTGTAATAGTGCCAGAATGGGATGATTGACGTGATTAAAAAAAAAAACAGAGCTATTCCTTTCCATGAGTGTTAAACTTAAGAAGAAGAACATGAATAATCAACATGAATGATGAAATGAACAAAATAGGTAGCATGTGGTCATTGACTTTTCTTCCGATCTTCGTGTTGTTCTGCCTCATGCTCTCATTTTAAATTGAATATGTCCCATTTTTAGTCATGGGATACAGGCTTCACAGCCTAGGTCAATATTTATTGTCCATTCCAAATTTCTCTTGAGAAAGTGGTAGTGAGCTGTTGTCTTGAACTGCTGCCTTTCTTGGGGTACAAGAACACCCATTGTTCTGTTGGAAAAGTGTTCCAAGATTTTGACAGCGCAACAGTGAAGGATTGACAACTTATTTCCAAGTAAGAATGATAGGTGGTTTTGGATCTTGCAGGTGCTGGTATTCTAATTGGGCTGTTTAACCTAGGAGATGCATGCATCCAGGTAAATGGGGAGCATTCCTTCACACTCCTGAATATTGCCTTGTAAGTAGTGAACAGGCTTTATGGAGTCAGGAGGTGAATTCCACCGGATTCCAAGGCTTTGATTTATTCTGGTAACCACAATATGTTTATAGCTGTTTTAGGCAAATTTCTGAACATTGGTAACTCCCTGGATGTTAATAATGGGAGATTCAACAATAGTTGTACCATTGAATGATAAGGATAAAGATGCTCAAGTTAGAGCTCTGAGCTGATTTTTTTGCTTGGCAGAGCATGGTTAACCAGCTGACCTTACAGCCAATAACTAGCCCACAACCCTTCAATCGACATGCAGCAGAAATTCAGCCCTCACCAAGACGAAATCTCACTTCATTAAAGCTGCCAGTCAATATGGCAACTGTGAGTGTGGGTCAGTGCTGTGACAGCAACAATTCTTACGAATAAGTTGAGAGCCACACTAGAAAATCCACTAGAAAAAGAATGGCCATTCCCTGTTACTAAATCTCACCCCCAGGAGACAATGAATTTACCCTCTGCCATCATAAGTCCCTGAGTTGTACCAAGTGTTAAGAGACATTTGGACAGGAAGGGTTTAGAGGGATTTGGCCAAATGCAGGTAAATGCGACTAGTTCAGTTTAGGAAACCTGGTCTTCTTGGATGAGTTGAGCCGATGGCTCTGTTTCCATCTGTATGACTCTATACATCTACCCGAATTTACCTAACCTTTAGATGCATGGTCCAAGTGTCTGTACTGAATAAAAATGGTTTTTGGTTATAAGTAATTTGACCTTTGCAACATGCAATCAGATATAAAACTTTGGCATGTGACACTACTAACTAAAACTTTAATCCTCTCATAAATCCTCCCTTAGACACAAACAGATAGATAAACAAATAGGGAAAATAGGTTATTGGCACAAGTATAAATAAAACTGGAAAATCAATTTAATGGCCTTTCCTTCCTCTTTCTGATGTTGAGATGAACATACTTCAGCTAAGGAGGCCTTGGCGTTCAGTTGACTTTCTCTGGAAGCTTCCACTGGTTTGTAAGTACAGAGAAACTGATTCATTTGGAAATGCTTCTGATTCAACAATTTAAAGGTCACACCTCACACTTCCACTGTTACCGCTGCAGGAAAGGTAATCGGTTTTCTAAAAATTTTAAGTTTTTTTTTAATGCACAGAACAGGCACTTCTGCTGCAGAGAACACCTTCTGTGTCTTTCTCTCGTTGTGTACGTCACTTCAATTTGTTTCCAGTCCCAACCTGCTCTCTTAAGAGAGAACCAATAAGCTTCACTTATGCTCAAGTGGAAACCGCTCCTGGCTTCTGATCACCTATACACGACAGGAAAGAACAACAGAGTTCTAATTCCTTGCTGTGAAATTATGTAGGTATCCTGGTAAATCCCTTTTCATTTTTACACTGTTTTGTTCTCTATACAGTCCACAGATTTTAAAGACACAAATAAAAATACACAGTCTTTAAAGGGAACAAATTTAGCATAATCTTTATTTTAAAAGCACAATCACTGATTTTTAAGCAGTGACTCCCTGTTCTAGGTTCTCCTTTATGAAGAAGCATCCTCCCCATATCTACCTTGTCAAGTCTCTTCTGGATTTTATATGTTTCAATCAAGTGACCTCTTAATCTTTTGAACTCCAGCAGGTGCAAGCCTCAGCTGTTCAACCTTTCTTCATAAGACAACCCTCTCTTTTTGGGTATTAGTCTGAAAAACCTTCTCTGAACTGCCTCCAATGCATTTATATCCTTCCTAAAGTGATTAATGCTGCACACAGTTCTCCAGATATGGTCTCACTTGTGTCCTGTATAACTGAAGCATAACCTTCCTGTTTTTGTACTCAGTTCTTTGTATGCAATAAATGATAACTTTCTGTTAGCTTCCTTAATTCACTTATGTTCCCTTATTTTAACCTTTTATGAGTTATGCATGGAGACACCTAGATCCGTTGGAGAAGCAAGTACTTAGAGCTTTGGCTATGGGAAACTGAATTACAATTTGATGGTGAGTTTGGAGACATATAGAGCATAATATTTAATTAACTTTAATTCCCATAGGAAATTTGTAGTTCCCTTAATCTCTGTAGATCTATTCAATTGCATTGGTGGCAATCCCATATTTGGCATTTTCTTCCTTTTGCCTGCTACTTTCTTTTCTTAAATCATAAACAAAATCCCTTAAGCCAGTTAAGACTTGAGCCTTTACTTTTCGAATTTTTGTATCATAGTATATACTAGCATTTTAAAAGTACACATTATTCGCAAAGAATGCTTTTGTTTCTCCAAAAGCAGTAAGTGACTTCCAGATGCTAGGAGCTTGCAAAGGTCGATTTGATAGAGCCAGGTCATTGCTTCCATTTGGATTGAATCAGGAAAAGCACTGGAGGGGAAGGACTTGATATATGCATTTGTGCATAATAGAGACACTATCAGAGAGAAATGAACATTAACAATTTTAGGGAGTGCTTTTATGATATTTACTACTTGATTGCAGAAACCATATCGATGTTTGAAAAATCAGATAAATTCACGCTAATTTCTAATTGAGCAACATCTAGTCAAAAGACTTCTTCATGCAGTGTGTGGATATGGTGTGGAATGCACAACCTGAGATTGTCTGGATTCCTGCTCAATTCAAAAGGAAACTGAACCCTTATTTGAGAATGAAAAGTATTCAGGATGGGGAATGATAGAAAGAAGGTAGAGTACTGCTACTTAGTAAATTGCTCCTGCAAGGATAAAGTGGACTGAATTGCATCCTTCTGAATGGCACCATTCTATAATCAGGGGGTTGGTTGGCTCAAAGGCAAACAGAAACATAAATTGATGGAAAAATCTCAGCAAGCCTGGTAGCATCTGTGAAGAAAAAGCAGTATTAACATTTCAAATTAGCACTGAAGAAGGGTAACTGGACCTGAAATGTAACTCTGATTTCTCTCTACAGACACTGCCAGGTCTGCTGAGTGTTTTCCAGTAATTTCTCTTTACGTTTCTCATTTCCAGCACCCACAGCTGTTTGGCTTTTTATTGGTTGATTAGCTCAATTGGTTGGATAGGTCTAAAATGCTAAGTGACGCCAATACTGTGGGTTCAATTCTCACACCACACAATTCTCATGAGGTTGTCATGAGAGACTTTCCTTCTCAACCTCTCCTCTCAGCCAAGATGTGGTGACCCTCAGGCTAAACCAGCATCAGCCATGTCTCCCAAAGGAGGGAACAACCCTCTGAGCTTATGGTACATTTACCTTTATTTTATGAATCACCTAAAGGTGATTTCATGGGCGCTCTTTGGGAAATGGTGGAATTTGTGGATAAATTTGGATTATCTAGAATTTTCTCCCAATCTTTCTTTCATTCATAACAACTAAATAACATGCCTGCTTTTATACTTTCTTGGGATTTGATCATCACTGAAAAGGTCAATTACATTGCTGTTTGGAGTTACATCGAGGGGAGACCAAATAATGATGACAGATTTCCTTCCCAATAGAGACATAACTGAACCAAATGGATTTTTATATCAATGGTGTTCCATGGTCACTATCACCCAGACTAATTTTCAATGCTAGATTTTGTTAACTGACTTCAAATTTGTTTGTCATGGTGGGATTAGAAACTATGCCTCAAAATGTGATATTGCACCATTGGACCTAAAAATCCACTCCACCACCATATGTAAAAAATGAAAGAAACATCAATTGTAAGAGAATATTCAGCAATTTATTTCTGTTTTTTGGATGTGCTAAGTAATTAATCCCACACTCTACTCCTTTCCTCAAACTCCTGCAAACATTTCCTTTGCAAATATGCACCCAACTGTCCTTCGAACTTATTACTGAATCTGTTCCCATCACCCTCACAGGCTGTGCACATAATTTATGTTTTTCTCCAAGATCTTTTGCCAAATATTTTAACTCTCTTTATGTGGTAACTGGTTCTTCTGCCTGTGAAAGCTGTTCCTCTCTATCTAAGCTGTCAAAACCTCTCAGAATTTTAAATTTCAGTTACGTTTCTCTGCTTTAACCATCTCAGTTTTTCTGGTTTCTGAAACCTTTCATTACTGGTACCAATCTACTAAATTACCTTGACATTCTCTTCAAGGCTAAATGCGAACAAAACATTACTACAGGTACATCATGATTCATCTGTGAAATTATCCACAGGAAAATTGTATTCTGCGAGTTTGGACTTTGGATATTATAAGCCACAAGAAGATTAAAGATCTTCTATGAATACTTATTATGCACCTTTTAACTCTCCAATAAAAAGTTTTTGTTAAGGAGAAACATAGAAACTTAGAAAATAGGAGCAGGAGTTGACCATTCGATTCCTCAAGCCTGTAAATCACAGAATCCCCACAGTGTGGAAACAGGGCCTTCGGCCCAACAAGTCCACACTGACCCTCAGAGCACCCACTCAAACCCATCCCCCATAACCCACGTAACCTACACATCCCTGAACACTACAGACCATTTAGCATGGCCAATCCACCTAACCTGCACATTTTTGGATTGTGGTAGGAAACTGGAGCACCGGAAGGAAACTCACACAGACACTGGGAGAACATGCAAACTTCTGCCATTCAGTATGATCAAGGCTGATCATTGAACTCAATGCCCTAAAACCGCCCTCCCCCCATATCCCATGACCCCCTTCGCCACAAACCTATATCTACTAAAAAATGAAAGAACTGCAGATGCTGTAAATCAGAAACAAAAGCAGGAATTGCTGGAAAAGTTCGTAGGTCTGGCCACATCTGTGGAGAGAAATCAGAGTTAACGTTTTAGTCAAGTCGCCCTTTCTTTTCAAATATACACCCAATTGTAGTTAGAATGGATAACTGAATCTATTTCAAACACCCTTGCAGGCTGTGAATACAATTTTCAGCATTTAATGTTTTTTTTTCTCCGAGATCTTTTGCCAAATATCTTAACTCTCTTCATCTGGTTACTGGCTCTTCTGCCTGTGAAAGCTATTCCTCTCTGTCTAAGCTGTCAAAACCTCTCAGAATTGTACTGAGGAACTCAAAGCTCAGATCTCTGTCCACCTTCTTGTTGAAAACACATAACGTTTTGGCCTCAACAATTTTTTGTGGGACTGAATTCCATTGCTGAATATTAGAAGAGTTGTTAATCTGATAAATAAATGGCATAAACGTTCAAAGAGAAATTTACACTTTGAACATGCCTCTGTTTAAGATTTGGTTTGAGGCATCTACAGTGGTTTAATCTTAGCTACGTCATAAACTTGATTGAATTGAGAATAATCCCACAACATAATGTAATATTTATTAACACACAAGTGCCAGGCAATGATACTTTCCAACAAGAGAGAACCTAACTATCTCCCTGATTGTTGATAACAAAGTGTGGGGCTGGATGGGGTAGGTGTAGCTCATCCTATGGTTGCAGGGAAAAGTGTTGGGTGTGGTGGGGTTGGAGGGGAGTGTGGAGCCTGTGTCATTTGTACAGTAGTACTCAATGACGTCTGGTTCTTCACCCTCTCTCATCAAAATTTTCTGCAACCGCTCGGACACACTCATCACCCTGGCACCTGGGACGCAACACACCTTCCTGGTGTCTCTTCTGTAACCCCAGAATGCCCTGTCTGTGCCCCCTCTCAACTGAGTCTCCTATCACTTTCACTGTCCGATTGCATCCTCTCCGTCTGAGCCTCTGAGCCGGTCACAATGCCTCTGACCTGACTGCTGCTGCTACCTATATCAATGTTGTGGTTACAAAAGCACATTAGAAGCAGGTAATTCTGCAGCAAGTATCACACTTCTTTCTCCAAAGCGTGCCCACCATCAATTAGATTGAGGTCACGACTGTGAAGGAATGCTTTCCACTTGGTTGAATGAATGCAATTCCAACAGAACTCAAGAAGCTCAATATCATTGATGATAAAGCAATTAGTTTGGTTGACACCCTATACACTATCTTAAAAATTCACTCCACCCACAATTGATGACCACAGTGTCTGCACCATGCAACATTTTTAAATTCCATTGAACCAAATCATCAAGCATCCTTTGACAGCATCATCCAAACTCATGACCTCTACCACACAGAAGAAGAAAGATTGCAGATGCCAGGAAGCATCTACAATTGCCTCACTGTGATCAAGGCATCATCAACTACAAGGGCATTCTTGCTTCTTCATCCTTGCTGAGTCTAAATTATAGAAATACCTCCCGAGCAGCACTCGTGTTGCGATAAATCACATGGACTGCCACTGCTCAAGAAAGCAGCACTGCAACATGTTCTCAACAAATATAGAGAACAGCAATAAACACTGACCTTGCCAGTGATGTTTACATCTCATGGATGAATAAACAAATGTAGTTTATCATCCTCCCGGAATCTTCAGGCATTTATTGTCAAAGCTTGTCTTCACTAAGTCATTAGTCCGAAACATTTCTGCCCTGTTGTTATCAAGGCCGACTGAAATCATTTGTAAAAGTTGCTTGACTTTCAAACTTAGTCCAGTAGTACATTCCACACAGTTATATCATGTGGAAATAATGATCTGACTTGAACTATTTGCATTTGGTCTTGGTGGTAACTGTTTCTGTGTTTCAACCTATTTATCCCAGCCCATTGTAATATTTAGCACCTTTGCAGATCACTCCATAATTGCCCTTGATTCATAGAACATAGAACATTACAGCACAGTACAGGCCCTTCGGCCCTCGATATTGTGCCGACCTGTCATACCAATCTCAAGTCCATCTAACCTACACTATTCCATGTACGTCCATATGCTTATCCAGAGGCATTCCATGAAAACAACTCCAATTTTCTACTGTCATTTCATTAATAGGAATTTTTTGGCATCCTGGTGAATTTCCACTGTACCCTCTCTAATTGTCTCACTATCTCTCCTACAACCTGGGCCCAAAATTGCACAGAATAGCCCAATTATAATCTTTCTAAGATTTCATGGAGGTCCATGATTACACCATGACCTTTATTTTCTGTGACTTATTGGTATAATGGATAATAACTTGACTGTATCATCAGTGAGGTCAGATCACCTGAAACTAGGACCAGTGTGAAGAATGTTCTCGAGTAAATAGTTCATTAAATTAATCAGTCTTCACTGCTTTTGCCATCAAATGTCAGTTTTGTCAGTTTCACAGCCCAATTGCTGTAAGAAGCAGTCCTTCCATTTTGGCAGTGCGTTTTGTTTACTTTTCAAGAAGTTAAGGGAGCACAAACATCCCTCATTTTTTCAAGGCAAGACACGAACACTGATGGAGATTGATATCTTTGTTGAAAGTAGCTCAGTTAGAGGGACGTGGTAGGAATTGGGAAAGAGGAGTAGGATGAAAATGTAAAATTTATCATTTACAAAAGAACCATTGATGAATAGGGTAAATTTGTGAGGAGGTGTTCTACTATGACTCTGTAAATAGTATAAATAGTTCAAAAATTGCTCATCAGTTTGCATGATTATGGTAATCAGACTTCTTGTTTCAAGCATCCGGAACTCAATAGTTATATGAATTAAGATTTTCCATAAAACCCATCATTCTTCTGTCTATTTCATGACCTTGTCCACTTAAGGTACTACTTTTAATGGCTTCTGAAATGGAACGTGTAAATCCCTCTTCTCTTCAACATTGTCTGTTTTTTTTTAACTCATCTAATATATAATTATTACTATTAATCTGTTTTACCAAAAAGTACTGCATACTTACCAACATCTATTGCACTTGCTTCTTCATTGTCCATCAAAAAAGAAGTGGTATGTTTATCTGGCATTTCCCATGCCCACCAGACACCTCAAAGCAATATATAATTAACAAAGAATTTTTGAAGTGTAGCCACTACTTTAATGTAAGAAACGCTGCTGCTCATATGCTTAGCAAACTCCCACAAGAAGCAACATAATAATGAACAGCTAATCGGTGTTTTTGCAACATTGATTATCATTGTGATTTTTTTGTGTGCTTGATAAATATTGGCCTGAATACCAGTAATAACAACCATATTCTTTAAAATAGTGCCATGAGATCTTATGACTCAAGCAGGAATATGGGCCTTATTTTAATATCTCATGATAAAGGCAGGGATAAAGGGACAACTATGAGAAAGTGGTAGTCAATGTGGGACTGGGGGTATTGTATTTAAATGCACACAGTATATGAAACAAGGTAAATGGTCTTGTATTCCACATTGAAATTGGCTGGTATTTGTGAGTGTCAGGGACAAAGAAAAGTCAAAATATCCTGGTGGTAATTGTGTACCGGCCTCTTAGTAATAGCCAGAGAGTAGGAAAGAAAATGAATCAGGCTATAGAAAAGGCATGTAAGAAAGGCACTGTTACAATAATCATGGGGTCTTCAATATGCAGGTCAACAGGGAAAATCAGGTTAGTAGTGGGCCCCAAGCAAAGGAATTTGTGGAGAGAGATAGTAGGAACTACAGATGCTGGAGAATCTGAGATAACAACGTGTAGAGCTCGATGAACACAGCAGGCCAAGCAGCATCAGAGGAGCAGGAAGGCTGACATTTCAGGTCTAGACCCTTCTTCAGAAATAATGGCAGGAATTTCTAGGGTAAATTCAGGAGACACAGCAGAAATTCATCCCAAGGATGAAGAAACACGCTAAGGGGAGGACTAGGCAGTCATGGCTGACAAGAGAAGTCATTGACAGCAAAACAAAGCATCCAGTTTTGTAACAATTAGTGGGAAGCCAGAGAAATGGGAAACCTTTGAAAACCAGCCGAGGATAACTTAAAGAAGAAAGCAATAAGAGGGGAGGAGGTGAAGAATGAAGGTAAGCTAGCTAATAATATTAAAGAAGATTGAAAAAGGTTTTACGCACATAGAAAGTAATAAAGAGGCAAGAGTGGATGTTGAACCTTGGAAAATTAGGCTCGGAGAAGTAATAAAGGGGAATGGCAGAGGAACTGAGTAGGTACTTTGGATCAATTTTCACAGCAAAAGGCACAATTAGCATACCAGGACGTCAAGAGAGTTGGGGACAGAATTGAGTGTCGTCATCACTGAGGACAGAGTGCTAGGAAGATGAATGGTCTGAAGGTGGATAGATCACCTGCACCAGACTGACCACGCCCCAGAGTTCTGAAGGAGATACCTGAGGAAATTTTGGAGACATTGGTGGTGATCTTTCAGAAATCACTGGAGTCAAGGACACTCCTAGAGAACTGGAAAATGCCTAATGAAACAAGTTGTTTAAGAAGAAAGGGAGGTAGAAGACAGGAAATTATAAGCCGGCTAGCTTGGCCTCTCTAATTGGCAAGATTTTAGAGCTCATTATTAAGAATTAGTGATGCCTTAGATTACTTTCTTCAGGATAAATTGCTCTGTGGTAACATACTTTGTTCCAGTGATTATCCTGTGTCTAACACACAAATTCATTGTAATGTGATGTAATTTATGTGCTTTAGTTTTCTCATGCATGTCTCTTCCTTATGTAGCATATTCTCATTCATTTGTGACTTTAGATTTACTGACTGTCAAATGCCTTGTTTGACAAAATAAACTGATAGAGCTCATTGCAGAAATGCTCCTGCAGATTGAATTGTGTTCTTCCTAGAAAACACTGAGGAGACATATTGAACATGCGACATGGGAGTGAATTCTAATTTGTGCCCAATCAGTAGTTTGTCTCAGAAGCATTGCAAACTCAAAATAAGCTTTCTTTAACTTTTGTCAATGTAGGAAACCTTTTTTTTATCATTTGTGATAGCAATATGAAAATAAAACAACTCTATTACAAATCCACTGTGAAATTGTAATCCTCCTTTAATATTCCCCAAAATTATTTCCACAGATTATTAACAAATTAATGGTCAGATTATTTCTTCATTCTTAATAAAGATGTTCTTGAAAATATGAGGTGCTCGGCGGCTATCAATTTTCAGTAAACCAATTAATAAATATTGCAGCACATAAATATTGGATTGTACTTTTGATATTGACTACCATTCAAATGATCTTTTTCTCCAGGTGTCATCTCTACACCCATCGACTGATCTCAACTGTCCCGATTATCTGATATTTGGTACTTAAGTGCTTTCGATCATGTTTTTCCTATTTCAAACAATAACAAAGAAAATAAATTGGTTGATGTATGCAACAGATTGACATTGTAAGGCCAGGGTGGACACTAGAGCTATTCCAGTGAATGCTAGGAATAACCTGCACAAAAGTTGACCATGCTTAGAATAATCCGCTCCCTTGAAAGGTATCGGAATTGATGGGGTAGTTGGGAAAACAGATTCCTGTCATTAAGGAAAAATATGTCCAGTTTCTCTTAAATTTTAAACAGCAAATTCAGAGTCTCACCAATGTGCAGTGGTTCATTTCCATGCATTTGCACCTCACTAATAGTCTAAACGCATCTTATTTCAATGCAACTCCCAGTTCTCCTCTCCTTTCCCAATGAAATTCCCAATTCCCAACATGAAAATTAGAACTATTAAAAGGTGGCTGCAGTTCTCCACTTGCTTCCCTGGGCCTTCATCCATTCCCACCTTTGCTATGAATCCTCTATATGATCCATAGATACCAACTCTTTCCCCTTAATTGAGGCACATCAGCATCACCTCATCACCACCCTCACTGCATCATCATGGCTGTTTTCAAACCAGCTCTTGCACCAGAATAGGTGATGGCCTTGTGGTATTAGTGCTAAACAATTATATCAGAGATCCAGGTAAGGCCCTGGGAATTGAGGTTCAAATCCCACCATAGCAGTTGATAGAATTAGAAATCAATAATAATCTGGAAATTAGAGTCTAATAATGACCATGAAACCTGGTCTGGCCTACATGTGACTTGAGACCCACAGCAATGTGGTTGATTCTTAACCGTCCTGTTGACAATTAGAGCTGGGCAATAAATGCTGGCCCAACCAGAAGCACTCACATCCCATGAAAGCCACTTGTTACTTGTAGTCTTCCACAAGGTAGCTTTGCATGTGGGGAATATAGACCGAATAACTGCACAGAGGTGAGTACCCTATCACTGAGTTACCCTTTACTTACATGTGCACAATATGTGGGCTCTGACCAGCTAACTCAGAGCTAGTCCTTAGAATGGGGAAATGTCTGAATCTCCTGACAGTCAGGGCTCCCTGTTTATCCCAGGATAACAACTCCAATCAAGGATCTCATTGCCAAAGAAATCCATCTGTCTCTCATTCCAATCACTACGCTATGTATCCATATACAATGCATCGTACATCTTTATCTTAACAGGAAAAATATGTTATTCCATTGTTTAAGAAAGGGGGCAAAGGCAAGGCAGGGAATTACAGGCCAATGAGCCTGGTATCAGCGGAGGGCAAGTTATTGGAGATGATACTGAGGGACAGGATCAACCAACGTTTGGATAGCCAATGTCTGATTTGATATAATCAACATAGATTTGTTGTTCAGGAAGACATGTCTGACAAATCTTTTAGTGTTTTTCAAGAGGGAACCAAGAGGATAGATGAGGGGCTGCAAGATGTTGTCGATATGGACTTTAGTAAGGCTTTTGATAAGGACCCACACGGGGGTTAGTTATGTAGGTTAGGTCCCATGGGATTCAGGGAGAGCTAGCTAATTGGATTCAAAATTGGCTCGATGGTAGGAAGCAGAGTGTGATTGAAAGTTGTTTCTCAGTCTGGAGGCCTGTGACTAGTGGTGTGTCTCAGGGGTCGGTGGTGGGACTTTTGTTATTTGTGTCTACATAAATGATCTGGATGCAAACGTACAAGGCATGATTAGTAAGTTTGCAGATGATACAAAGTTAGGACTTATTGTTGAAAATTATCAAAAATTACTGCGGAACCTTGAACAGACGGAGAAGTGGGCTAAGGATCAGAAAATGTAAATCAATACAGAAAAATGTGAGGTATTGCACTTTGGCAAGCCAAACCAATGTTGGACTTATATAGTAAATGGGTAAAATCCTGAGAAATATTGTGGAACAGAGGGGCCTATGAGTACAAGTACATAGTTTGTTGAAAGCAGCGTGTCAGGTAGACAGGGTGGTGAAGAAGGCGTTTAGCATGCTTGCCTTCATTGGTTGAGGCATTGAGTGCAGGAGTTGGGACATTGTGTTACAGATGTATAAGTCGGTAGTGAGGCTGCACTTAGAATATTGTGTACAGTTTTGGTCATCCTTTAATAGGAAAGACATAGGTAAACTGTGAAATGTGCAAAGAAGATTTATGTGGATGTTGGCAGGAGTGGTAGGCCTGAGATATAGGGAGCGGTTGGCCAGGATGGAACTTTATTCCTTGGAATATATGAAAATGAGACGTGACCTTATTGAGTTGTATAAAATGATGAGGGGATAGAAATGATGAATGTATTTTTCCCAGGGATGGGGAATAGAAAACTGGTGGACATAGGTTTAAGGTGAGATGGTAAAGACTTAAGTAGGACCTGAGAGGCAGCTTCTTCATGCAGAGAATGGTGCATGTGTGGAATGGGCTGTCAGAGAAAGTGGTTGAGATAGGGTACAATAGCAACATTTTCAAAAAAAATTGGATATGCACATGGATGAGAAGTGTTTAGAGGGATATGACTGAATGCAAGCAATTGGAATTAACTGAATGATCACTATGGTCAGCATGTGCTGAACGGCCTGTTTCCATGCTGTATTATTCAATGACGCTATGCAGAAAAGAAGATTAGGAAGAGATCAAGTTTTCAATTATTTGTTGATTAAAACCTAGGGAGTAGTGTTGTCTTGACTGACAGCAAGGTCAAACTTAGAGAGAGACATGGGTTTCTCATGGGCAGGAATGGTTGCTGGATGTTCCAGGGTTTAGAACATTTAAAAAGAATAGGGAGGGGGGAAAAAGAGGAGGGGGTGTAACACTACTAATCAGAGAGGGTATCACAGCTACAGAAGCTTCCATTGTCGAGGAAGATCTGCCTACTGAGTCAGTATGGGTGGAAATTAGGAACAGCAAGGGAGTAGTCACCTCGCTAGGGGTTTACTACAGGCCCCCCAATAGCAGCAGGGAGATTGAAGAAAGCATAGGTCGACAGATTTTGGAAAAGTGTGGACGCAGTAGGGTTGTTGTAATGGGTGACTTTAACTTTCCTAATATTGATTGGAACCTCCTTCGAGCAGAAGATTTGAATGGAGCTGTTTTTGTAAGGTGTGTTCAGGAGGGTTTCCTAACGCAGTACGTTGACAGGCCGACGAGGGGAGAGGCCATTCTAGACTTGGTGCTCGGAAACGAGCCGGGGCAGGTATCAGATCTTGTGGTGGGAGAGCATTTTGGTGATAGTGACCATAACTGCCTCACATTTTACATAGCTATGGAGAAGGAGAGGATTAGGCAGAATGGGAGGATATTTAATTGGGGAAGAGGAAACTATGATGCGATTAGACATGAGTTAGGAAGCATGGACTGGGAGCAGTTGTTCCATGGTAAGGGAACTATAGACATGTGGAGATGGTTTAAGGAACAGTTGTTGGGAGTGATGAGTAAATATGTCCCTCTGAGACAAGCAAGAAGGGGTAAGATTAAGGAACCTTGGATGACGAGAGCGGTGGAGCTTCTAGTGAAAAGGAAGAAGGTAGCTTACATAAGGTGGAGGAAGCTAGGGTCAAGTTCAGCTAGAGAGGATTACATGCAGGCAAGGAACGAGCTCAAAAATGGTCTGAGGAGAGCCAGGAGGGGGCACGAGAAAGGCTTGGCAGAAGGAATCAGGGAAAACACAAAGGCATTTTACACTTACGTGAGGAATAAGAGAATGGTCAAAGAAAGAGTAGGGCCGATCAGGGATAGCATAGGGAACTTGTGTGTGGGGCCTGAGGAGGTAGGGGAAGCCCTAAATGAGTTTTTTGCTTCTGTCTTTACGAAAGAAACCAACTTTGTAGTGAATAAAACCTTTGAAGAGCAGGTGTGCATGCTGGAATGGATAGAGATAGAGGAAGCTGATGTGCTGAAAATTTTGTCAAACATTAAGATTGACAAGTCGCCAGGCCCAGATCAGATTTGTCCTCGGCTGCTTTGGGAAGCGAGAAATGCAATTGCTTCGCCACTTGCGAAGATCTTTGCATCCTCGCTCTCCACTGGAGTCGTACCTGAGGACTGGAGAGAGGCAAATGTAATTCCTCTCTTCAAGAAAGGAAATAGGGAAATCCCCGGCAATTATAGACCGGTAAGTCTCACGTCTGTCGTCTGCAAGGTGTTAGAAAGGATTCTGAGGGATAAGATTTATGACCATCTGGAAGAGCATGGCTTGATCAAATACAGTCAACACGGCTTTGTGAGGGGTAGGTCATGCCTTACAAACCTTATCGAGTTTTTTGAGGATGTGACTAGAAAGGTTGATGAGGGTCGAGCTGTGGATGTGGTGTATATGGACTTCAGTAAGGCATTTGATAAGGTTCCCCATGGAAGGCTCATTCAGAAGGTCAGGAGGAATGGGATACAGGGGAACTTAGCTGCTTGGATACAGAATTGGCTGGCCAACAGAAGACAGCGAGTGGTAGTAGAAGGAAAATATTCTGCCTGGAAGTCAGTGGTGAGTGGGGTTCCACAGGGCTCTGTCCTTGGGCCTCTACTGTTTGTAATTTTTATTAATGACTTGGACGAGGGAATTGAAGGATGGGTCAGCAAGTTTGCAGACGACACAAAGGTCGGAGGTGTCGTTGACAGTGTAGAGGGCTGTTGTAGGCTGCAGCGGGACATTGACAGGATGCAGAAATGGGCTGAGAGGTGGCAGATGGAGTTCAACCTGGATAAATGCGAGGTGATGCATTTTGGAAGGTCGAATTTGAAAGCTGAGTACAGGATTAAGGATAGGATTCTTGGCAGCGTGGAGGAACAGAGGGATCTTGGTGTGCAGATACATAGATCCCTTAAAATGGCCACCCAAGTGGACAGGGTTGTTAAGAAAGCATATGGTGTTTTGGCTTTCATTAACAGGGGGATTGAGTTTAAGAGTCGTGAGATCTTGTTGCAGCTCTATAAAACTTTGGTTAGACCGCACTTGGAATACTGCGTCCAGTTCTGGGCGCCCTATTATAGGAAAGATGTGGATGCTTTGGAGAGGTTTCAGAGGAGGTTTACCAGGATGCTGCCTGGACTGGAGGGCTTATCTTATGAAGAGAGGTTGACTGAGCTCGGTCTCTTTTCATTGGAGAAAAGGAGGAGGAGAGGTGACCTAATTGAGGTATACAAGATAATGAGAGGCATAGATAGAGTTGATAGCCAGAGACTATTTCCCAGGGCAGAAATGGCTAGCACGAGGGGTCATAGTTTTAAGCTGGTTGGTGGAAAGTATAGAGGGGATGTCAGAGGCAGGTTCTTTACGCAGAGAGTTGTGAGAGCATGGAATGCGTTGCCAGCAGCAGTTGTGGAAGCAAGGTCATTGGGGTCATTTAAGAGACTGCTGGACATGCATATGGTCACAGAAATTTGAGGGTGCATACATGAGGATCAATGGTCGGCACAACATTGTGGGCTGAAGGGCCTGTTCTGTGCTGTACTGTTCTATGTTCTATGTTCTGTTCTAAACTGGTCACGTTGGATATTGCTGGGGAGATAATTGAAGAATCAAATTGAGCACAGGTGCGAAAACAACACTGAAAGGGATAGATGATTTTATGCATGGATTGAAATGACAGGTATCAGAAGTTGCCCAGTGCACAGACTAAGGGAAGAGATAAGGATGTAATCTCAGAAAGGAAAATTGTTTTAGGGACAACTTGCACGATTTTTGAGCGCAAAAGAAAAAAGTAGTTGAGGATATTGAGGGAGGAGAGTGTGTCAGATCAGTACAAGAACAGTGAGTACTCTACTGGTTTTTGATAAAGAAGTCTAGTTGGAGGTATATCTTTCAATATACAGCTCAAAATATTTTGTTTTCATCAGCCATTTCATTTTGGCAATGCATTCATTGACACATTTTCATGTGATGAAGAGGACCCTTGAATTACTTTGCCTGCCATCAACACACAGTCATGAAGGTAACTTTTACTATTCAGTTTTGCACTGAAACCCCTTCTGCTTTCTTAAAAGGAATCACTGTGTGATGCAGACCACAGAAGTCGCAGAGACTTGTATTATATTGACTCTAAACTCTAAAGCACAGCGGTTATACATCTAGCAACATTTTAAGGGCAATTGATAATGTCAGGGTGTTAAGAGTCATAGATTGTGTGACAACATGGAAGTATTTAATTGCAAGCCAGAAGTTGCAGAAGATATCATTCATGAGTATGCAAGTATAGCACGATGCAGCATCCAAAAGACAATTCTGCAGACGATGGAAAATGCGCTGCGTTCTAATTAAATACTTGACTTTATTCTTTCATTTTGCGACCTATTTGAAAGACATGACTCATTACCACCTTTGATATGTTCTTGAAAGGAAGAAACCTACAGGATCTTGGAGCAGCAAAACTAAGGGGAATCAGAATAATTGAATTGGTTTTCTCAAGAAATGACACGAGATGTGTTCTGAATTTTGTACGATTCAGTGAAGACTCAGTTCTGGAACATCCTGATTTTTGGCTAGCACCTTAACTTTAATCATTTCCAAGAAACCCTTATACTTCAGAAAAGTGCTGAGATATTATTAGTTCATATTAAGGAACTGGAAGCACCCTTTGGAGGAATATTTAATTTCATAGATATTACAAAAGTTTACACTAATGTTACAATCTTGACAAAAAGATAAAGGCAAAAACAGATCTAGTTTTTACAGAGGTTTTGCATGATCGTGTAGCTGGCAAAGAATGTTTAATGAAAAAAAATGCAATAAATTGGATCAACAAAAGAAAAACTAATATCTGTTCAACATGAACAAGTCCTAGGTGTAGACTTTATGTTTATCACTTATTTTATTTATACTACATCAAGGATTTTCCTTTGTAGTTATTCATTTACTGAAATGTTCTTGTGAATTTTGAATTTCTATTTCCATCTAGGCATTGTAAGCCATATTTGTTAACAAAGGTCAAAGCGATAACGGCTAGTTATTACATTTGCTAAGACTCCATTCAACTTGCTTTTGGTGATGTGAAATATGATTAATTTAGCGAAGATAAATTTCACCTCTATATGCCAGTCATGGATAAGTTCTACAGGTACACATTTTTCTCAAAACAATCAAGCAAATTTAGCAGTTTGTTCATAGAAATGAGCAGTAAAGTGTTCAGATCTACTTATTCAATGTTATAAGGAATGAATGTCCTTGTCAATTAGGCTCAGATAATTATTGCGCAAATGAAAGCAAAATACTCCAGATACTGGAGATCTGAAATTAAAATATAAACCATAAATAACTCCAACCATTTCTTTTTATTAAAGGTATTGCACAAATGTTCTGATTGAATTGTCATTCGTCAATTACTGTCCATCACCAAATATGCCTCATCATGTGATGTAGTGATTGGAACAAGATTCGCCAAGTGGATCCATTGAGTATGTGTTCCCTGATTGGCCCAGGTTAACAGCCCCAATCAGGAATCCTGGCTGACAGATACAAACAGGAGTCTCAAGGATTCTCCTCACTCTAGGGACAGGCACAGAGCTAGCTGGTCAGAGTCCATGTGCTGGGCAGGTGTAAATAAAGGGTGACTTGGTGATGGGTTACCAGGAGTTATTTCACTCTGGACATCAGAATTAAAGAAATTGAAGGATGTTCAAATTGCAAATATTATACAAATGATCCAGGAGAAAAGGCCAATAGCACAATTTATTGGTGGCTCTAATAATTTGATATTCTCAATAATAAATCCACCTAACAGGAAATTGTTTGAAAATAACCAACAATCCTAACAGTGCAGAGATGAACAGAGATAAATAGGACTTGGTTACACACAGGATTTGAACCATTTTATGTAACATTAACCATGTTCATTGGTAGTATTCTCTTTTTTGGGATCAACTACCTGTGAGCAAATTAGAGAAGGTGAAAGAGGAAGCATAGGATGTGGCACAACACTTGATGACAAATACATTGGCAAAGACCCAAAAGCCATTGTATACTCTTGAATAAGATGAATTGAGATGTTGTCATTGAAATATGTCATTGGTTCAAAGACATATGTGAGTGTCCCATTTCTGCTTTATGCAGAGTTGTGTAGGCCGTTGCCACTGCAAAACCTAGGCATCTGGTATTTGCTAATCTCAAACAGTAATTGTCCCTGGATTTTTCAATTAATCATGCTCAGCTTTACACATGAGGTTAACTGATGTCCTAAAGCGTACAGCAGTGATTAACTACTCAAGGCAAAAGGGCTTTTTCACATCTGAACCAGCTTTCACTGCAGCTTGAGCATATGTTGAGATTTCTGCATCTGTAAGTATGTATAAATTCAGTGCTCTCCTGACCCCTCTGAGGAAGTATATTCAAACAGAACGTTGGCTGAGCTGGGGCTGTGACGTTGGTGGTGCTAATTCTACGGCTTGCACTACCTTCAATTGCAGCTGAAAGCCGAAAACATTGGATGACTAAATATATCTTGGAATATCTGAATAGGCAGATTGGTCACGTTGCTTAAAATATAATTTCATTTTTGTGCCAATTTTCCAGGCTCAATACATAATTGTTTCATTCTCTCTGCATCTGCCATATCAAAAATATTTCAGAGATGACAATCTACAAAAATAATGTTGAATTAAGTCACTGCTGATGGCACCACTACATTTTTCACAAATTCCTAAATAACACATACATAGTAAAAAACATTAAACTATGCAGGTGTGAAATAACGTTTGCAATGCTTTAAGTATGCCTGATAAAATGTCGGCAGATTCTTTTTATGCTGATTGCTACACAGTTTATCACGATGAGCTCCACTGAGGAAAAGCTGCGGATATTATCTGTTGAAATGTTTAGTGAAAAGCAGGTTTTCAAGATGTATACTTCGGTCTACTTTGCCTAGGAAAATATACACAAATCTTCATGGAGAATCATAACAGTATCCCTCCTTAATGTTGATTCAAAAAGAAAATAATATCCTGTTGTTGAATTGACCTTCTAAGCATTTCTAAAATCTTATTACTAAGACTAGTATAAAAATTCTGAACATAAAGCACCTTTAAAGGTGGCTCAGTGGTCAGCACTGCTGCCTCACAGGGCCAGGGACCTGAGTTCAATTCCACTGTCTGTGTGGAGTTTGCACATTCTCCCCGCGTCTGTGTGGGATTCTTCCAGGTACTCCAGTTTCCTCCCACAGTCCAAAGATGTGCAAACTAAGTGGGTTGGCCATGCTAAATTGGCCGTAGTATTTAGGGATGTGGATCTGGGTGGGCTGCTCTAAATGTCAGCGTGGACTTGTTGCGTTGAAGGGCCTGTTTCCACATGTAGGGGTTGTACAAAGTAAATAATCTACAAGGATATCATTCTGTCCTAGAATGTTCTGCAGGAAAGGAAGACGTTAAGTGTTCAGCAAATTATATGAATAAGATTTCTCTCTAACCCTCAACAAATGGAGGTGAATGTTCAGCTGCCTGTTCTTGTGAGCAAACTCCTGGATTTGATTAACGAGCAAACATTTAGAAAGTTCCAAATTGATGTAATTGACATGGTCACTCTTAAACACAATGGAGGAACTGGTTTTAATGCATTCATGTTACTTTTGTTTCCAGGGATTACTGTTTGTGTAAATTTTATGCCTTTTAGTCACAGAAGATACCTGACATTTTTGTGTCTTTGGACCAACTGTGATTATAATACTCCGACAGTCAGATGTGGATTAAATACACCATGTATTTTATTGGCCTAATCAATTTATTTCCCATTCTCAGCAAGTATCTCTGAAATCCGTGTACTATTTAATTCAGAGTATCATAGAATTCCTAAGGCGTAGAAACAGGTCATTCGGCCCAACGAGTCCACACCAACCCTCTGAACAGCATCCCACCCAGACCCATTCCCTACCCTTTCCCTGTAACCTTACATTTCTCATGTCTAATCCAGCTAACTTACACACCTCTGGAGACTACAGGCAATTTCCCGTGGCCAATCCACCTAACCTGCGCATCTTTGTACTGAGGGAGGAAACCGGAGCACCCAGAGAAAACCCATGCAACCACGGGAAGAAGGCTTGCGTGATTTTCCTCCAGGCGCTCCAGGTTCCCCTACCCCTTTAATTCCTCTTTGACTCTTTAATTCATGATTACTTTGTTAGTTGAGATTAATCGTTGAACAGATTTTGGAGCGCATGAGAAACTAGGTTAAAGTAACAGCACACACTGGAGAGGGAAATATTCCATTCAGTCTGGGCTGGATTCAAACCCAGATCTCAGTGAATGTATCACTTAATTTTCAGATCTAGAGAGTTTGTATAGCTATATAAATTGTCAGGGTTGTCTTTAATATGAAAGTAGGTTTTCCAGTTGTTTGCATGTGGATAATCAGCATATGCGATTGAGAAAATAGAAGGGAGAGAATATATACATTTTACATTATTTCTGCAGCCCACTTAGTACCTCATCCAATTTTGCATTTAGGCTTTGCATCAGCTTCAAAATTGCCTACTAGCTTGCCATTTTCATATTAGCGTGAGGGTCTGATAACATTATTTAGATAATTTCAACTTCATGGCATTTACAGTCAGAGCTCAGTTATCTATCCACACAGGCAATCATGCCTGTGCGAGTGTTTTGCCTTCAGAAGTGCATTTAGAAATAACATGTTATAGAGAATTACATATAACGTACAGTGCAGGAAAAGGCCATTCAGTCCAAACAACCTATGTTGGCCAGTGCTTGTGTTTTCTCCCTTTCCATCTAACCCTACCAGCAATCCCTTAGTGGGTTTATTTTGAGACTATACCTGCAGCCTTTTTTTTTAGTTTAATTCATATTTTCACTGAGTAAGTTATTGGCTTTGTACCCTATGTTCTTGTAGTGTCTTTTGTGGCATGTGCATGATGTTGGGATTGGGTTTCAATCTTCTTCTACCGTTTTACATCAGAGGAAGAATCAAACACGACAAAGGAATGCCAGGCAGCCAAGCCGCAGCAAAAGCAGTTGGGACATTATCCACTGATAAAGTTTAACTTGTATTAAAAAGCAACGGCCTAGTGATCTTGTGATGATCATAATGGTGTGGAACAAGCAACTTCCCAGCGACCTGCCTACAATGTTCAAAGTCCTGCCAACTGCTTCAAGGACCTCTACAGCTAACATGTACTTAAAGGTCTAAGGAAGGGTCACTGAACCCAAAACGTTAACTCTTTTTTTTTCACAGCTGCTGCCAGACCTGCTGAGCGTTTCCAGCAACTTCTGTTTTTGTCCCTGATTTACAGCATCTACAGTGCTTTCAGTTTTTATTGTGAATGTACTTTGGATTAATGCTTTCAGGAAAAAATAATGCTCAGTCATACCATTGCACTTTCTATTTCCACAGGCTTCCCAAAAAACCATAAACTTTTGGTGTGGTACAACTGAAATATCTGTACCTAGGTACCTTCTTAGTGGCAACTTATAAACTTTTCACAGTACTTATTTGAGTACATGAGACTATAAAGCTAATTCAATTCAAAGTCCAGTCAGTTTACAGCTCACTGTGGACCACAATCATTTTAACAATCTTAGGAAGCACATTGTCCTTCACAAATCAGAGGGTTAGATAGGGTAGATAGGGAGAGCCTTTTTCCTAGGATGGTGACGGTGAGCACGAGGGGGCATAGCTTTAAATTGAGGGGTGAAAGATATAGGACAGATGTCAGAGGTAGTTTCTTTACTCAGAGAGTAGTAAGGGAATGGAACGCTTTGCCCGCAACAATAGTAGATTCGCCAAATTTAGGTACATTAAAGTCGTCGTTGGACAAGCATATGGACGCACATGGAATAGTGTAGGTTAGATGGGCTTGAGATCGGTATGACAGGTCGGCACAACATCGAGGGCCGAAGGGCCTGTACTGTGCTGTAATGTTCTATGTTCTATGACTAAAGACTCCTGTATCCTCCTTGTAAATGTGGTATGCCAGCTAATGCCAATTTGCCAGTGTTATAATAACAGGACAGGGCTCTGAAATGCCATGGACATTTTTAGCTTGTAAAACAGAGAGAGAGAGAGAGAGAGAGAGAGACGGACAGACAGACAGACAGACAAACAGACGGAGAGAGACATACAGATAGAGAGAGAGAGAGAGATTCAATGTTAATGCTGAAATTGTTAAAAAAAACTTTAAATAGACCAAATTCTGATCGCATGTTCTACGAAGATAATGACCTGCTGCTGAGGCCTGCTCAATAACAAGCTGCTCCCTGCAGATTATGTCCCATCTTGTGTTTTTACTTTTGAAGAATATATGAGGGTCGGGGTTAAAAATGAAGTTTCAACTCTACAGGAGTGTGGTAGTGGGTCTGACTGCTTTTGTGCGAAGTCTTGGTTAAAAAGTTAGCATGGTCTGATGCTCACAGTTGAAGAACCTCCCCCTCGTTACCATTGTGTTGCAAGTAAAGATCTTCTCTTATTTGGGGAAACATGATAAAAAAGAAAGAATAAGAACACAAAATGAATCTGTGTCACCCTAAATACTGGAATTAAACCATGGTCAAAAGGAATCAGAGCAACAGAATATCAACTAATCTGCAAAATGAGGGATCATAAAAACAACTGTTCAGCTATCAATATCAAGACTTCTGGTAACCTCCAATCTCATGGCTACAATGCTCAACAATCCACTCTTTATGAACAATCCTGACATGATTCAGAGATAACAAGGTGTAGAACTGGATGAACACAGCAGGCCGAGCAGCATCATAAAAGCAGGAAAGCTGACGTTTCAGGCCTAGACCCTTCTTCAGAAATCGGGGAAGGGAAGGGGATTCTGAAATAAAAAGGGAGAGAGGGGAGGTCGATGGAAAATGGATAAAGGAGCAGATAGGTGGAGAGGAGACAGACAGGTCAAAGAGGCTGGGATGGAGCCAGTAAAGGTGAGTGTAGGTGGGGAGTTAGGGAAGAGATAGGTCAGTCCAGGGAGGATGGACAGGTCAAGGGGGCGGGATGAAGCTGGTAGGTAGGAGGTGGGGGTGGGGCTTGAGGTGGGAGGAGGGGATAGGTGGGAAGAAAGACTGGCAGGTTAGGGAGGCAGAGACTAGTTGGGCTAGTGATGGGATGCTGTTGGGGGTGGGGAGATTTTGAAGCTTGTGACGTCCACGTTGACGCCATTGGGCTGCAGGGCTCTCAAGCAAAATATGAGTTGCTGTTCCTGCAACCTTCGGGTCGTATCGTTGTGGCACTGCAGGAGGCCCAGGATGGACATGTCGTCTGAGGAATGGGAGGGGGAGTTGAAATGGTTCATGACTGGGAGGTACAATCGTTGGTCGCGAACCGAGCGTATGTGTTCCACAAAGCGATCTCTGAGCCTCCACTTGTTTTCCCCGATGTAGAGGAGGCCACATTGGGAACAGCAGATACAGTACACTACATTAGCAGATGTGCAGAGGAACATCTGCTTGATGTGGAAGGTCTTCTTGGAGCTTGGGATGGGGGTGAGGGCGGAGGTGTAGGGGCAGGTATAGCAATTCCTGCAGTTGCAGGGAAAAGTGTCGGGGGTGATGGGGCTGGTGGGAGTGTGGAGTGGACAATGGAGTCATGGAGAGAGTGATCCCTCTGGAAGGCAGATAAGGGTGGGGAAGGAAAATGTCCTTGGTAGTGGGGTCGGATTGCAGATGGCGGAAATGCGAAGGTTGGTGCATGGGATCCGGAGGTTGGTGGCATGGTATGTGAGGACGAGCAGTATTCTGTTTTGGTTGCTGTTGTGGGGAGGGATGAGTTGTGGGAAATGCGAGAGACACGGTCAAGGGCTTTTTTGACCACTGTGGAGAGGAAATTGCAGTCCTTGAAAAACGAGGACATCTGAGATGTCCAAGAGTGGAATGCCTCATCTCGGTAGCAGATAGAGGCGAAGGAATTGGGATTTGGGGTTGGCATTTTTACAGGAAGGTAGGTGAGAGGAGGTGTATTCTGGTGTTCATCCTGCTCTACAACTTGTTATCTCAGATTCTCCAGCATCGGCAATTTCTACTATTTCTGACATGATTCAAATTTTATCTCAAATATTCATCTCTTAGCTTTAATCTATGTGTACGTGTGTTGCTTTACTGATGTTCTTCCGTGTTCAGCAATGAATAAACTCACACTTTGCTCATTGAATAAAAATCTGGTTAAAAGATCCTTTGGGTTTCGGAGATGGTTTCCACAATGAGGGGGATTCTTTTTAAATTAATCTTGTTGAGGAAATTGGCGGTAAGAAAGGGAACCAGTTCATTACTCCTCACCAGGAGCTTAACAGTTTGGGAATTTCTGTCTAGAACTCTATTAAAGTGGGGATTATCTCACTGGGTCACCATTACTTCAAGGTTCAGATAAACAGAGATTTTAATCAATAAAGGAATCGTTGGTTATGGGGAACAGGCTGGAAAGTAGACTTAAAGATTATCAGATCAGTCATGAACTCATTGAATTGCAGAACAGACTCAATGGGCAGAATGGCCTACTTCTGCTCCTATTCCTTATTGCCTTGCATTAGTATGTAGATACCACATTCATTAAAATTTTAGCAGCCTTCTAAATGGCCACTAATTATTTTTTTTCATTTATTCCTACTTGCACTCTATTAAAAGCCATTGGTAAGAGGCAACTGAACCCAATATGGATGAAAGGCTTGTGCCTGTTATGCATATTACCTTGGAGGAGTGGTTAGCAGTTTAACTTTCTCCAAATCAAACACATTTAGCCTGCATGCTGCTGGCTATCAGAATTTAATTGTAATTATGTCCAAAACGGCAAAAAAACATGCAAAGCAAAAGTGCCCCTCAGTTTGGGTTCCAATGTTGAGAATTACACAGTGTTAACAAAACCAAAGAATAATAGTCATGACTCTGTCCTCCCCAGTTGGAGAACTGCTGAGAAAGTCTACTTCAAAAAGTCAAGGAAGTAGTTGAATAAAAAGTTAATTATCTTTCTTTTTGATGGCTATAAATCATGAAGGATATAGAACTACCTGTATGACAAACAACCGAAGCTGCCTGGGATAGAAGAACTAAGTAATTCCATAACCAATGGAACAGATCCAAGCTTCGTAGTTCTGCCACGTTCAGTCCAGAGTGGTGGTGCCCAATTAGACTGCTAACAGAAGGAGCAAGGTCCTCAAATATTCCCCTGTATTTAATCATGGGACAGTCCAGAACATTAGTGCAATAAACATGGCTGAAACATTTGCAACTGGGAGCGCTGAGTGGATGAGCCACTCAGCTTCTTATTGTGGTCCCCAGTAGCACAGATGCCATTTTCAGCCACTGTTATTCACTCAGTGTAAAAGCTATAGGACCTGATGATGTTCCAGGAATAAAACTGAAGACTTGTGCTCCAGAATTAGCTGAGCCCTTAATCAGGTTGTTCTGATACAGCTATAAGAGACTAGTATGTACCTGACAATGTGGAAGATTGCTCAGGTATGTCCTACCTGTGAGAAGCTGGACAAATCCATCCCAGCTGAATATCAGAGATGATGGGAACTGCAGATGCTGGAGAATCCAAGATAACAAAGTGTGGAGCTGGATGAACACAGCAGGCCAAGCAGCATTTGTGCTCCTAAGATTTGATTGAGTACGGCATCAAAGAACCTGAGTAAAACAAAAGTCACTGGGAATCAAAGAGAACAATTCAATGCTGATTGGAGTGATACCTGGCACAGAGGAGGATGGTTGTGGTTATTGGAGGTCAGTCTCTAAGTTACAAGTCATCACAGTCAGGGTTCCTTAGGGTAGTGCCTTAGGTCCAACCATCTTCATCAACAATCTTCCAAATATCATCAGTGCAGAAAAGGGTCTATCCAATGATGATGTCCAGTATCATTCATACTTACTCAGATATTGAAGCAATCCATACACATATGTCACAAAACTTGGACAAAATCCCAGTTTAGGTTGATAAATGGCAAGTGGCATTCATGCCATACAGATGCCAAGAAATGACTGACAAAGGATAATCTAACCATCTCCCCTTGACATTCAATGGCATTACCATTGTTGAATCCCCCACGATCAACGTCCTGGGAGTTACTATTAACCAGAAACTGAATTGAACCAGCCATATAAATCCCATAGCTATGAGCGCAGGTTAGAGATGAGGAATTGTGCGATGGTTAACTCCTAACTCCCAAAACCTGTCCATATTTATCACGGTGCGATGGTGCTGCCCACTTACCTGAATGGATGAGGGTCCGACAACACTCAAGATAACACAGCCCCCAGATTTCCACCACATTCAACATCTTCAAAATTTAGCCCCACATTCAAAAATGCTCAGTGACATCAGATCAAAAAAGGTCCTCTGAAAGCACCTTTGGGTCTAGGTCCGAAACATCAGCTTTTCTGCTCCTAGGATGCTGCTTGGCCTGCTGTGTTCATCCAGCTCTACAACTCATTATTCCAAACCTGTGGCCTCTTTTGCCTTGAAGGACAAGCAGAGCAGAGATATGGGAACACCATCATCTGCAAAATCCCTTTTAAGCTACACATCATCCTACCTGGAACTATGTCACCACTCCGTCATTGTTGCTGCATCAAAACCCTGGAAATCCCATCATAATAGCATTATAGATATTTTCTCTGTGTGAACAGAGCAAGAACTTTTCATAATCTTAATTCAGGGGAAAAATTGGGGATTGAACTGCACATAAGTAAGTAAAAGTTAGAGTAATAAATTCAATGCCAAATGACATACTGAAATGAAAATAAAGATGAGAAAAAGTTATAGAGTCAGAGAGTCAAAAGGCATGGAAACAGACCGTTTGGTCTAACCAGTCCACGCCGACCATGTTCCCAAACTAAATTAGTCTCATCTAGCTGCACTTGACCCATACCTCTCCAAACATTTCGCATTCATAAACTATCCAAATATCTTTTAAACTTTGCAACTGTACCTACTTCCATCACTTTCTCTGGCAGTTCATTCCACATATGAATTACAGCATACAAAAAGAGGTGCCCCTCATGCTCTTTTGAAATCTTTTTCCTCTAACCTTTAAAATATGCCCTCTGGTTTAGAATTCCCACATCCTAGTGAAAAGACACTTGTCATTCACCTTATCTAAGCTCTCTACAATTTTATAAATCTCAATAAAGTCACCCCTCAACCTCCTATGTTTAAGAACAGAGAACAGTGCAGCACAGTACAGACCCTTCAGCCCACGATCTTGTGCTGAACTTTTACCCAAAACCTAAGGTCTGTCTAACCTTCACCCCTACCTTATACTATCATCTATATGCCTATCTAATAGCCACTTAAATGCCCCGAATGAGGCCAACTGCACTACCCTTTCCAGTAATGCATTCCACGCCCCTACCACTCTCTCAGCAAAGAACCTATCTCTGATGTCTCCCTTATATCTACCCCCAAGTCATTTTAAAATTATATCCCCCTGTAATAGCTACCTCCACCCTAGGAAAAAGTCTCTGGCTGTCCAGTCTATCTATACCTCTGATCATTTTATACACACCTATCAAGTCACCTCTCATCCTTCGTCATTTGAAAGAGAAAATCCCTAGCTCTCTTAACCTTTCTCATCAGACTTCCCTCTATTCCAACCTTTTCCAATGCTACCACATTTTTCCGGTAATGAGGTGACCAGAACTAGACACAATACGCCAGACGTGGCCAAACCAGGCTTTTGTATAGCTGGAGCATAACTTCACGGCTCTTGAACTCAAACCCTCTATTAATGAAAGCTAACACACCATACACCTTCTTAACAACTCTATCCACCTGGGTGACAGTTTTCAGGGAACTATGGACATGAACCCCAAGATCCCTCTGCTCCTCCACGCTGTCAAGAATCTTTCCATTAACCCTGTATTCTGCTTTCAAGTTTGTCCTTCCAAAATGAATCACCTCACACTTTTCAGGGTTAAACTCCATCTGCCACTTCTCAGCCCAGCTCTGCATTCTATCAATGTCCCTTTGTAACCTAGAACAGCCCCCCGCACTATCCACAACTCGACCCACTTTCGTATCATCCACTAACTTACTAATCCATCCTTCCACTTCTACATCCAAATCATTTACAAAAATCACAAGTAGAAGAGGACCCAGAACAGATCCTTGTGGTACACCACTCATAACTGAGCACTGTGTTGATATTTTACGTCCACTATCACTCTTTGTCTTCTAAGCATCAGCCAATTCCGAATCCAATCTGCCACATTTCCCCCATCCCATGCCTCCTTACCTTTCTCATGAGCCTACCATGAGGAACCTTATCAAACGCTTTACTTAAATCCATTTATACCATATCCACTGCTCCACCTTCAGCCACGTGTTTGGTGACCTCTTCAAAGAATTCAGTAAGGTTTGTGAGGCATGATTTACCCCTCACAAATCCATGCTGACTATCACAAATCAAACTGTGCCTATCCAAGTGATCATAATTCCTATCTCTCAGGACCCTTTCCAATAATTTGCCCACCACTGAAGTTTGGCTAACTGGTCTAAAATTTCCAGGGTTATCCCTATTCCTTTTTTTGAACAAGGGAATGGCTTTTGCCACTCTCCAATCTTCTAGCACTGTACCCGTGGACGGTGGGGATGAGAAGATCATTGCCAAAGGCCCTGTGATCTCCTCCCTCGCTTCCTTTAGCATCCTTGGATAAATCCCATCAGGCCTGGGTGATTTATCTATCTTCAAGTTCTTTTAAATTCCAAGTACATCTCCCTTACTAACACCCACCTTCTCTAGCCTACCAGCCTGTTTCACACTGTCCTCTCCAACAACTAGGTCCCTCTCAGTTGTGAATACTGAAGAAAAGTATTCATTAAGGACCCCTCCTATCTCTTTAGGCTCCATGCACAAATTCCCTTTACAACCCTTGATCGGCCCAACCCTTTCTCTGGTCATTCTCTTATTCTTCACGTACGTGTAAAAAGCCTCGGAGTTTTCCTTGGTCCTATCGGCAAAGGTTTTGTCTTGTCTGCTTATAGCTCTCCTAAGCCCTTTCTTCAGCTCCTTCCTGGCTAACTTGTATCCTTCTAGTCATTCAACCTCTTCTAGTAAAAAGAGCCCTAGCCTTTCCAGTGTACTTTAATAACTCAAACCTTCCATTCCCAGCCACACCCTGGTAAAATCTTTTCTAAATCTTCTCCAGTTTAATAATATCCTTCCGATAACAGGACAATCAGAACTGCAAACAGTACTGTAGAAGAGGCCATAACAACATGCTGTACAACCCCAGCATGACATCCTCAACACCTGTACTGAAAGGTCTAAGCAATGATGGCAAGCATGCTAAACACCTTCTTAATCACCCCGTCAACCTGTGATGCAAATTTCAAAGAATTATATGCCCAAGAACCCTTCAGTTTGTCTGTTCTGCAACACCACCTTGGGCAAAAAGGCAGAAAGGTTGGTTTTTGAGGGAAGAGCACAAAGAAAATTTTAATCAAATTTATAACTCAAAACAGAAGCTTCCAACAACAATTAAAAGTTGACAGAATAAGACTTTGCATTTGAAATGTTATATCACAGTAACAAAGGGATTATCTTGCAGTAATTAAGACCCACCAAACCATCAAAAGGTGTTTCTATACTAAATTGGATGAGCTGTAACTTGCTGCGGTCAGTTTAGTTCATTTCTGCAGAGCAATCAGTGCTTACAGTGCATTGAATCATGAGTTAGACAGCTGAATACTCTTTTCATATGAAACCAACTACTTAATGGAGCATTTCAGGTCGTAACATCTCTATTTCTGCACAGAACCATGCACCTGCCCTCTCTTGAACAAACAGAAAATGTTGTAGAAACTCAACAGCTCTGGCAGCTCCTGTGGTGATAAAAACAGAGTTCACATTTTGAGGTTGTTATGGTTACATATCAGGATTCACATCGAATTGTGCATAAATAACAGAGAGCACTATTAGCCTCATTGTTACTTTATCAATAAAAGATGTTAAATGGATGGCCAGAGTGAATGCTGGTAGCAGTTTAATAAAACTCACATTGATAGCTCCTGTTATCTCACACCCTGAGCCATTTGAGTTTGTAGTCTTTACACTGGATATCTCAAATCACTCTAGTAGGTTGAAATCTATCAATAGTAAAAGACTTGGAGTCTTTAAATCCGTATTGACCTTGGGCCTTTCCAATTGCATTACCTAAATAAAGAATAAGTTTGACGTTATAACAATCATTACTGTGGTTAAGTTTTCATACTGATATGAAACAAACTTGAGAAGCTGCAAAGGAAAATGTACTTTTATAAAAGTGCACACGGGATTAATTTTGACATTGACTTAAAGTAAAAGTCAAACTCTTGAAGCAGTTATTAGAAATCTCAAAAAATTCACAGTTTAAAAGTAAGATGATAATCCCATGGGTGGAAATTAACATTTGCACAAGTTTCACAGAGCATCTATCAACATTGGAGAACCTTAGCCGACTGGAGTGCGAACATGAGTGCAGGCTTCAGTGCCTTTGAAACGAACTGCACTGCAGTTTCTATAACTCATACATTATGGCACTACACTTATTGGAAAGGTCAGGTCTCTTTCCACTGATGTTCTTAATCAGCATCATGATTCAGCTAAGCAGTGTGACAGAACCATTTTTGGTGGAAGTCAGGCAATGGAAATTTTGCGAAATGTACAAGTGCATAGGGACATGATTTCTCTGTCTGATAGGAACAAGATAGCTAAATCACTGAACTGTTCTGCATACAATATTATCGTCACGGTGTTTTTTGGGGTCAATCTTGTCAAATGTTCAAATTTAAGATTAAGGAACCAACGTTATATGCTGCATCAATCATACAGTTATACACTTTTATTCAAAATAGAATTACATTCTGTGAAAATCATATATTATGTCATCCTCCAAGTATCTGTGACAGGCATATCTTAATGGCAAATATTAGCAGGATACTCATCAGTGAAGTATGATTTGTAAATATCACAAATTGCGAATAGAGGCCTGTGGTGGCACAATGCAAAAAATGAACGTGAAATTCTAAGATAACAAGGTGCAGAACGAGATGAACACAGCAGGCCAAGCAGCATCAGAGGAGAAGGAAAGCTGACATTTCGGGCCTAGATCCTTACATTTCTGAAGAAGGATCTAGCCTGAAACGTCAGCCTTCCTGCTCCTCTGATGCTGTTTGGCCTGCTGTGTTCATCCACCTCTGCACCTTGGTATCTCAGATTCTCCAGCATCTGCCATTCCCACTACACCTGAAATTCCAACCATGTTTTAATTTTCCTTTGGTTTTCCAGTTATTCAATAAAAATTAATGTTGTCAATTGGTTGATAGGTTTCCAGCTTGTGATGCTGTCAGACTGAACAATGAGAAGACATTAGGCTGCACTGGGTTAAAGGGGAAGAGTAGCTATCCTTCAGTCAGTTCCAGCATGGTATGGTACCATGGATGATGTACCTCTGTAGCTCCATTCCTGCAACTACAGTTACTATGAAAGTGACTCAGGTGAGTGATGATATGAAGAGGTAATTAATTTACAATTGTGAAATTATACTCCCAATGAACAGTCCCCTGTACAACAAACATATCCTCAGAAACTTTTCTTTTCCATTTACCTCAAACTACAAGTACTGTGGAGGGCTATCACCAACTGGAAATCAAATCACAAAGATAGACTCTCGATGAAACCCCCAAAATTGACACAACGGCATTTTTATAAATTTCTGCCAAATGGAATCGCAAATTAGAGTCATCAATAGTGACTGATACTATCACTGATTGTCATAAAACCCACCTCACTGACTAATACAGTATCAGTTAGTGAAGGAAAACGGCCAACATTTAGCAGTTTGGGTTATATGTGCCCAATGTGGCTGACTCTTATCTCCCTCCAAAATAGCCTAGCTCCCCACTCATTTCGAGGGAAATTGGTCATAGGCTTAAGATGCTGGCCTTACCAGAAGCCTACATTCTATGACAGAATAAAAAAAACAAACCTTCTGAATCCAAATGGGAATAATTTAGCATAAACAGTGCTATCTAAATGATGACAGTATAAGAACTGCAGAGGAGCAAAGGAATTAGTGAATCTAAATTCACAAATCCTTTTTCAGATGGAAATCCAGAGGGAAAAAATAAGTAAAACCTGCAAATGATGCATTTGGGTCCAACTTGCCTTGTATACCTCAAAATGTAGGTTCAGTAAATTATCATTTTTTTTCCACTCTGGGAGGTGGATAAAACATCCCAAAAGGCTAATGGAATGATGTAACATTCAGAAGGAGACAATTCAGCCAATTCGTCCAATTACAAACAAACAAGGAATCAGGAGTAGGCCACTCAGCCCATTGGGCCTGTTCTACCATTTAATAATATCACGCTTGATACCTTAATTGTAACCTCAAAATCACATTTCCACATACTTATAATAATCTGTCACTACCCTGCTCACCACCTCTGTCATAAAAGTATTCAGGAACTCTACTTTCACCATCTACTGAGGAAGAAAGTTCCAAATATTTACAACCTTCTGAAATCTTTCATAACAGTTATGCATATTTCTTTAGATTGGCCTTTATCACAAAGGGCTTGGAAATACCAAGGTATGTTATTAAACAACAGTTGCATTGAGTCAGAATTCATCTGGGCAAAACATGTATTCTAGGGGTTACACATCTAGCAGAATATGGTGGGCTTAAAGGGAATAAGGAGCAGATTCATCAGAATAAAAGAGGGCTCCCAGTATTAAATTATGAGGAAAGGTTTGAAAAACTTAGCTTGTGTTCCCTTTAGTATGAAAGATTGGGAGTTAATCTGACAGGTATTTGAAATATTAAAAAGTTTTGATGGGACAGAGAGAGACGAATTATTTCCTCTAGTGGAGAAATGGCAATACATAATCTTAAAATTAGATATAGGCCATTTATGAGCGAGGTAAGGATATATTGTTTTATATAAAGGGTTGTAGAAATATGAAATTTTCTCATTTGGTAAACTTGAAGTTTTAAGAGTGAGCTCCAGGTTTCTGTTGCAGAATTTTGAGGCACAAATGTATTCGCTGATGGAATAGGCTTGAGGAGCACAATAGCTTTCTTGTGTTCCAAAGTTCCTAACAGATTTCAATAAATTTATTGGCCTGAAATATTCATCCATAGTTTCTGTGTTCATAGATGCTGCCTGACCAAAGAAGTGCCTCCTATATTATTCATTTTTATTTCCAACATATTTTTAACAGTTTCCATGAAATACCACTATTTTCATGCATTTTGCAGTTTACTTTAAATATATTCAAAAACATTAGATTTATTAACATTTATTTCTGTCTCTTAAATACCTCTGTCCCAATTTTGCATCCTTACTGTTTACTGCATGTCTAAAAAAATCCAGAAAGGAATTGAGCATCAGATCAAGAAAGAGATTACATTTATATAGTAACTTTCACATCCTTAGGGTATCCCAAAATGCTTCTTAGCCAACTGAATATTTTGAAAGGTTGATTCGATTGATTTATTGTTGTCATGTGTGCCAAAATACAGTGAAAATGTTGTTTTGTGGGCTATACTGGCAGATCATGCCATACAAAGTCCATCAGGGTAGCAGAACCGAGTGCAGAATACAGTGTTATGGCCACACAGAAGGTGCATAGGATCCTCTGGATCCTTTCTAGGCCAGCATATCCTTCCTTAGATATCAGGCCCAAAATTACATAACAGAATACATAACTGTAGTTCTGTAACCAAACTCGTTGCCTACATTTACTTGATGGTAAATTGCTGTCATAATGTGCATTTCTGATACACCGAGTAGCAGCACAAAACTAGTGGTTTACTAGTTTTAGTCATTGATTGAATTGGTGATTGACTGCTTCCATTCAAAAACGAGGCAGAAACAAGTTTAATGCCAAACTAACCTCTTCTTAATGTGCATTGAATTGATGGAAAGGCTAATTCCACTCCATAATTTCTATGGTTTATGTCAAAGACTGAGATAGCAAAGTATTGGGTTTTGAATCTTGAGTAGCTTTTTTTAATGATAACAAGGCGTAGAGCTGGATGAACACAACAGGCCAAGCAGCATCAGAGGAGCACCAAAGCTGACGTTTCAGGCCTAGACCCTTCTTTTTCCATTGTTATTTTCTCACTGGGTGACTCTGTTCATAAAATTCTTTAAGGCATGTAATGAAAGTATAGCTGTTGATTAGCCTTAAAGATGAAGCAGAGATCAATAAACTAACAGATATATGTAAGACCATTTGAGTTCATGATTAGCAACCACCTACACCTGATTCATCAATAATGATTTATTTTAATCGTTTTGCAATTATACAGATGTATTGTAATGAAACTAGTTTATTTTCACAAGAAATTTGTCTTCTACCTAATGTGTTTAAATAAAATTTGACATCATTTTGAAATGTTATAATTTGCTAGCCCTTCTTAGATACATAATTTAAAAAGAAATCTTTGCAGTGTTATTAAGAGAAAAATGAGGTTGATTAGATAGCTTGACACAACAGGACAAATTATTCCTTCTCTGCTGTCAGATTCTATGATTCTATGACTGCGACTTCCAAAATTTTAATAATTTTATCACAGCACTAATGCTCTGGTCAGAAAGTACAAGTGGTGAATGTTGTTAGATCAGATGATCTGGAGTAGTTTATATATTTTTAATCTTCAAATCTGATAAGTCTATATTTTAGCTGCATTCTCAGTGCTGTTGTTTTTGAGTTGGCTGTCTAAGTTCCACTGCAACATATTTAAGAAGACATAATTCTGACATCCAATTTATATTTAACCTCTTCTCAGTAAAATGCACAGCAAAGGTCAAAATCCCTGTGTTCTTAGGCAACTGTTGGATATAGGTCCCCACGAGGCAGCTTATCATGTTTTATATTTCCTATTTCATTCTGTTTTGTTTCTAAATTCGTTTAATTAGAAATTTAAAATGGAATGTTATCCAGAATTTTTGAAGGTAATAGAAGAGACAGAAAGAGCAATATGATCTCTTAAAGGTCTCCTGATGTTTATTCAGTCATAAGTGCAAGCTTCACCAGTCAATCAGGATATACGTCTATTGTGGAAGTGAGGCTTGTTAAAACCTGAGAATCTCTTGCCTGGTATGAACCATGAATTTAGGTTCAAGATAGACTGGTTGATGAGAAAGCACAGTCAAGAGCTGACTTTAGGCTTTGACTTCAAAGTAACACTACCTCTTATTTTCATACAAAATACTGCTACCTCTGGCAATTGTAGATATTCCAGGCTCTGACGTATAGTTGCATAAGGTGAGGATTAACCTATCTTTGTTTTCGTGTTCATGTACATGTCCTCTCAAGGCTTTTTCGTTCTAAATGTCCTACCTCTGCCCACACTGTGCTAATTATGCTCAGTAATGTGCAGCTTCATGACATCACTGCAAAGTTGCTAAGGAGCCCTGAAGTGCTTACACAACAGAAACTAAGCTGATCACTTCTCAGTAGGAGTCTGAGCAACATACTCCATTGCATCACAGCAAAATCACACATTTAAAAGTGCTTTTAACAAAATAAAATGTCCCAGGAGCTCTTTACAATAAATTATGACTTTGTGCTGCATAAAGGGATAGGGCAGATGCACGACAACTTTGTTAAATAAGGAGGTCTTAGTGACAGAACCTGAGGTAAGAGTGGCCAACAGGTTTAGAAGGGGAATTCCAGAGTTTAAAAATATGGATATCTCAGAGGGTTTTGGAACAAGACTACATTGCAGAATTGCAAAAGGTAAGGCTATACTTTTGAACATAAGGATGAGAATTTTTAAATAAAAATGTCATCTGACCGAGAGACAATTGAGGTCAGCAAGAACTGGTGAATTAGATGAGTGGGACTTGATGTGAGTTAAGACATGCTCAACAGTGTTTTGAATGACTTCAAGCTTCTCGAAGGTATATGACCAGAGCACAGGCAGAAGTATGTTGAATATAGTCAAATGTAGAAGTATAAATGGCACCAGTGAAGTTTTCAGTCACAGATGAGCTAGGAAAGAGGAAAAAGCAGGTGATGTTATAGAAGTGGTCATAGTAATGGCAACTAGAAAGCCAGACCGTGAGATGGAAAGAATTAAATGTGGAGAATCAAGACATTAATTGTTGTGTTTACCTCTCAATAATGTTTGTGAGCACATTTGGGCAAACATGAGCATAGCTATCTGTTTATGACAAATGCATAATGTTTGAAAAACCTGCACAGGCTATTGTTGTTGATATAGCTTCAGAGTATTTAATGGATTGTTCAGATGAATTCCTACTTCCTATCAAGCAGAGTGAGAAGTAATTTCAGCTTCATTAAGGGGATAAACATGCCTAATATAAATCTAGTGGTATGGCCTGATCTGATAAAGTGAGGTTGCCCTCCCTCTTGCAGAGAATTCTGCTTTATTTTGATTCAATATCAGGGCTGCTCCTGACCCCTGACTTACAGTCAGAGTGTAAATTTGATGGGCATGTTCTCTTGCTCTTTCAAGAATTGGCTTATGCAGATTAACAATTCCCACAAGATTTTACCTCATCTATTGTAATACTTATCCTTGGTACAGCACGTTTTGAAACTGTATTTGTGATTAGAGCTGAGTTCATTCAACCATTATTAACGCAGGAGGCTAGTGTCCCTTGGCCTTGAATGACTTATCTGCTATGACATTCATTTTCTATTCACAAGTTCACTTGAAGCCCTAAATACTTCACTTACAAATCAAATCCAAGAAGACTATGAGCTTCCTGAGTAGGAGGCTGAGGGGTAAACTTATACCGGTCTATAAGATCTAGCAGGGAGTAGATAAGTTTGTTGGGATTCTTCTTGTAACGCAAAGTGAGAGACAGTGATGGTAAAATGGACTTCAACTGTCTTTGTTCAGAGAACTTGCTGTTACATCTTTCTGATCTTAGGCCGTTGCAGGGAGTAGACATGGCCTTCTTAAACAATATTGTAACAGATACCTGTGTACACAGCATTTTTACAGTCATCAGTTCCTTAATATGATCAACAGATGTCTTTTGTACAGACCACTCGGCTCATTGTAGTTCTTTTACACGGTAAGCATCCATCTCCACAAAGTGCTTATTTAATCAGTTCTCCTTCTACGACACAAAACGACTATTGTTCCCTTGTAAGTAGCCATTAATGACTTTAACTCTGATCCTATTAAGTCCACTTTAATCTTTTCCTGCTTTGTAAGTTTCCACTGAACGCCACAAGGTGAATAGCAAGCTTTTTTCCCTGAGATGGGTGAGTTCAAAGCGAGGGAACATATTAGGAGAAAGGAGAAAGATTTAAAAGGGACCTGAGGGAAACTTTTTCACATAGAGTGTGGTTCGTATGTGGAATGAATTTCCAGAAGAAGTGGTGGATGCAGGTATAGTTACAACATTTCAAAGACATTTGGATAGCTCCATGAATAGGAAAGAGGATAATGGGCCAAACATAGGTAGGTGGGACTAGTTTAGATTGGGAAACTTGTTCGATGTGGACGAGTTGGACTGATGGGTCTGTTTCCATGTTGTATGACTCCATGACCCAATGCTGCGATTCCAATGTTCCAATTCATCTTTATAATTTCCAATTCAACAGTTTTATAAATGTTGCATTGAAGGATTCCTGTTGACCTGTTTATTGCTGCCCTATAGATCAATACCAAAATATCATTTCATTCTCTGTCTCGCAATGCTTCAACATTGTAAGAAGTATGGATGTAAGTTTGCTCGCTGAGCTGGAAGGTTAGTTTTCAGACGTTTCGTCACCATTCTAGATAACATCATCAGTGAGCCTCCGACGAAGCGTCATCGGAGGCTCACTGATGATGTTACCTAGAATGGTGACGAAACGTCTGAAAACTAACCTTCCAGCTCAGCGAGCAAACTTACATCCAGAACCCCAACCTGAGCTACAAATCTTCTCAAAATTGTAAGAAATATCTTTGGAGGGTGTCTAGGAATCTACCTTTCCTTGGCAGTCCCTTGAGATTGAGGATGACTTTTTTCCCACTCTGGTATTGTGGACCCAGGAGTGATTGAATAGTCCTATACAGGATTGGTATCTCCCTGTGGAAGGTGGGGTAGATAGTGTCTGAAGTGGTGGGTGGGGAGGTGATGGGAGGGATGGGAGGGTGTTAGGGGAGGCTTTAGAGGGGATAGTTGCTCTGTTTTCACACTCTTCTTCCATTGTTTGCACCTGACCTCAAGCTAGGCATCTCTGAGATGCTCTTGTGATTGACACCTTTGTGAATGCTCCTTCACCAGTTTGGGTGGGCTTGGGGAAGAAATTCCTCCAAATTAATGGAGACAATGCATTTTTGTTTTCAGGGGTTGATAATGTTATCCTTGAAATATTTTCTCTGTATTCGTGATAACTGCTTGCTGTGATGGAGCTCAGAGTAGAAACCGAAATGTAACTGTAAATTAGCAGTGCTGCTCTATGTGGCGTATCATTAAACTACATAAACCACATTTTTTACAATATTTGGAGAATGTATTTCTATCTATAGATTTACTAAGCTATGTTGCTAGGTAACAAATGCAAAAGATAGGAATGGCAAAAGGTATTGGTAATATTCACAAGAATCGTGATAAATGTAGTAAACAAGTTAAGGAACGGCAGACGGTTATCAAACTGAATAAATGTATAATAATGGAGCAGGAAACATGAAACAAGTTCACAGTGAATGAATAAATTTTGATATAATTGCAAAGGAAAATGACTAGCTCATATTCTGTCATTGTGAAACCATTACCAACAGGCTATCCTTGTTCAGGGAATCATCAAGCCACCTTTGGTAGATGGTGTGTAAATTTTGATGTCCATCTTTTTCGATGAGACTCTAAGTAGATACTCCATCTGCCTTTTCAGATGGACATAAAAATCCCATATTCCTACTTTATAGAAGGGTTCACCGCAGTATTCTGGCCAATATTTATGCTTTCATCAATATCAGAAAAAAAAATAACTGCAGGTATTGGAAAACTGAAACAAAAGCAGAAATCACTGGAGCGACTCAGCAGGTCAGACATTTCTGGACATTTCATAACTGAAGTTTTGACTCCAGACCCTGTTAAATGTTATCAGAAAAAAACAAGTTGCCTGGTCATTAGCACACTTCCGTTTGTAGGGATTTGCTGTGCACAAATTGGATCACATGTTCCATAGAATGCCATTTCTTTAGCCAAGCTTTGTAATATATCACATAACCTTTCTTTTCTTACGGAACATTTATTGCTAACACTCAATGCACTTGGGAAATCTTACATTTTTCAAATTCAAGGTGTTGTTGCCGTAAGGAGAAACTGCTTCTGCCAGAGAGTGGTGAATCTATGGAATTCACTGCCACAGTAGGCTGTGGAGGCCAGGTCATTAAGTTTATTTAAGGTTGAGATAGATAGGTTCTTGATTATCAAGGGGATCAAGGGTTACAGGGAGAAAGCAGGAAAATGGGGTTGAGAAACTTATCAGCCATGATTGAATTGCAGACCAGACTTGACGGGCTGAATGGCCTAATTTCTGCTCCTATGCCTTATGGTCTTATTATTATCACCATCATGTTTGATAGAGCTAACGGGCACAATTATGTAACAATGAGTAAGTTGTATAATGTTAATCAAAAAGCTCATGCACACATCATGGAAATTCATTTAAGTTACAACAAGGAGTAAGACCACTCAGTCCAGTCATTGATTGCTTGCTTTAACTTGCTACACCATCAAATGTAGTCACTTATGTTTATTCAACCTGTTCCAATATCATTCAAAGTCTTTCCTTCGAACACCTGTCCAAGTTAATGGTGCAAACTGGATTATTGTTCCTGTGAGGGTAGTGTGAGACAGGAAATGTCTCAGGACAAACTCTCTCTTATGGTGGGATCTTTGTTTCATGGCAGAGTGAGGTTAGGTTACAGGGTGAAGCCAGGTTTCCTGCCCACACGCACAGATTGGATTTGGTGCTCCAGCATTATCCCTCAGCAAATAGCCCGGAGTGATGACCAAGCTCCGCACATTATAGGTAGAGATTTTAAAGAGCTGGTGAAAAGGAGGATTGTCATTTTTCCTGCTGACTGGAATTAGAGGCTATGGCACTAGACTGAGTCAACCTACATTGGGACAGATGCCCTGGTCTGTGTCCTGGGTTTAAAGAAGAGCCCAGCAGTGCAGGAAGTACATGAATGATTTTCCATGCTCCACAAGGGTAAGTGACGCCATTTTCTCTTTGCTACGTCACATCTATAGGATACCACTGACGCACATTCTGCCTCACACCTGTCTCTCCAAGGCTCATGGACTACAACCTCTTGGTATTGCATGCAGCATGTCTATTCAATGGCTGTCATGCACCTTATTCTCTCAACAACTGACTCTTCCCAACCTCTGCACTTTCTACTACCCACTGGGGACATCTCACTACATCTCCTGCCCTTACATCACCAATAATTGCTGTTTCATCTACTTCCATCATCTTCAACTTTACATTTGTCTTATTACAGGAAAAAAATGTTTTCACTAGAGCGTGAAGACAGTTGGGGTTTGGCAGACAGAAAGCTTTTCATACATTATGAGGGGAAGGTGTGGGATTTGACCGGAGAAAAGTGTGACTGCTCACATGAAGATGTGGAGTTCTTCACAGGCGACCAAGCCAATGAGCCTCATTATGCTGCTGTGCTGCAATGCTGTGCCACTAACACTAATATTAAGTCATTCTCAATCTTGCATCCCTTTTACACAATTAATTCCCTCTCTTCTCTTTGGCCAACTCTAGCAGTACACAACGAACCTCCACAAGAACAGTGCTAACACCAGTGACCCGTGGCTCCATTTTCACTTCTGAGCAGGACATGACTCAATTCTTAGAGGATGCTTTAGCACCTACCCCCTCCACCAGATTGTAGGAATTTCACTTTAGTGGGTTCTCTGCCGAGACAAGAAATGAGAGCACAATCTGGTGAGTACATCATTGGTTTGTATCTGCAGCTGCTTGAGAAACAAATGCTTCAGCATTTCTGGTACTTAGATGATAACCAAAGCATCTGCTCAGCCCCAGGAAGAAGTTGATACCATGTTTTCAGCCATTAATGAACTTGTCAAAATGCAGGTTTATCAAAGGTACTTGGTAAGGTGCATCAAAGAATGGATGGTTCTGCCAGCACTATCAGTACTCTGCTGGCTATGACATGCGTGTTTATCTGCTTCTGTGGAAAAGTGGCTAAAAGCATGAAGACCCATGTCCAGCACACACAATGTCTGCTGGATATGTGTGTGAACCGTAGACGCTCAGCGGTTGATTTGTTGTGTTCTGTCAGGCAAGGCAAGAATGAGGTGAAGGATCTCAACTCCACTTCCCCAAAGGAATTAGTCGCATGGCCTCATAGATAAGGCATTTGCCTTTGGTGTTAATTGGGCAGTTCTCAGAAGATTACAGGTGCAAGTCCGAGATCATGGGAACTGCAGATGCTGGAGAATTCCAAGATAATAAAATGTGAGGCTGGATGAACACAGCAGGCCAAGCAGCATCTCAGGAGCACATGAGATCCTGCTTGGCCTGCTGTGTTCATCCAGCCTCACATTTTATTATCACAGGTGCAAGTCCTGCTGTGATTACTTTATGGAGGGAATTGTGGCTCCGTGGTTAACGCTGCTGCCTCACAGTGCCAGGGGACAAGGCTTGATTCCAGCTGTGGGTGACTGTCTTTGTGGAGTTTAGATATTCTACCTGTGGATTTCTGTCAGATGATCTGATTTCCTCCCACAGTCCAAAGATATGCATTATATTGCTACTGCAGCAACACTTTGCAGAAAAAGGAACTCTCTTCATGGATTGGACCAGGGTACCTCCCAGGGCTCGCCACTTGGTCTCTTAGTGCTCACTCACTTAGTGCCTACTTGAATGTTTATAGCATCCCTGCCTTGTCTTGTCTTTTTGCACAGAGACAAAATCAGCCAGGTTGTCTTCACTGTCAGCCAAAACCTTGGAAATGGAGGGTCTTAGAACATGCCTGCAGCTTTGGGAATGAGGGTGGACCTTTCCATGTTGCAAGACATTGCATGCGGCTCATTGGCCAGGAGTGTGTGGGGTCAGGATTTGTAGTCCACACGTGAATTTAATGCCTTGGGATCACATACAGCATGTTGTGCTCATCGTTATCTTCCACTTGTACTGTATAGATTCTGTACAATGCTAATGCCCTTTGAAGAGAAGTGAACATCCCTCCCTCACAAAATAAATCACTCATCCATCTGCTCTGGATGTTGCAGCATCAATTTCCAGTTCCATTTTCACTTGTTGTTTATTGCACTACGGAATGAAAGAGTGGCCATGCTTTGATTTGATTTATTTACTGTCATGTGTATTTATTATAAATACAGTGAAAAGTGTTGTTTAGTGATGTCTCTGTTGGTACCATCTTAAAACATAGAAAATAAACCAAAACACAGAATATAAAGCGAGAAAAATAACACAGTACAGTTCATCTTATAATCTTATCTCAAGAAAGTTGGGGGGTAGGTCTTTGGAATAGCCCCCGCTTCTGTCTCAGGATCTGGGCTCCTCCACCCCGATGCCTTGAGCCCTTGCTGATAAACTGCCAACACTGTAGAAACAGCGCTTTGCCATGCTGCTACTGTTGGCGCTGTCTGGTGCCATTTCACCTTCACCAACAGCTCTGCCACCATGAGTTTACATTGGGCTGACGTTACCAATGTGGCTACTGCCGGTGCCACCACGTACTGGGGGCAAACTTGTCACGGTTCCTGTGTTTGCCGTCAGGCGCTGGGCCAGTCATGGACCTAGGGGCGTGGCCAAACCTGAGGGTCTGGAGCGGGGTGATCGAGCCTGGTACCTACTCCTTGCTTGCTGGGAGAGCGCGGGCAGCAGAAGAGAATCACCCCAAAGCCATACGACACTGGAAGCCTTCTCCTTTGTCTTTTATTTGGCCTCAACTCTCCCCGGGCCCGCACCACCATCTTTGTCCATCATTCCGCACTGGGTTCTCCTTCATCGATGCTGCTGTAACCAAAGCACAGAGGTGAGAGAAAAGACTTTAAAGAATTATAAAATTGAAGGCATAAAGAAAAGAACAGGATAGCGGACAAAAGTTGTCGAGCCCTGGGCTCAGTAGCTCGAATGTTGCTACTCTGCCACCATCTTGATTCTTCACAGCAGGGGTCCATGTGGCATCAGCCTCACATCTGCAGCGTGTGGCAAACACAATTCATCTGCTTCAACCAAATGGCTGCATCACAAAGCTTCAGGGGATAAGTGCTCAGTCAAGACAAGAAAGGCAACTTCCAGTCAGAGGCTTCCAGAAGAGCAAGTGATGAGCAGTTCCAATATCAGTCAAGGGGCTTGGGCATGGCCAGAAGGGGCAGTCAGGATCATAGGGTCTATACCTGCACAGTCTGCAAAGTGCGTCATGTTAGGTCCTGGGGGATTCGTCTACTAAAGGTCAAGGGGGTGTTGTCAGCAGTCACTGCTACAGGAAGGAAACTGGGTGTTTCCGTTGTGGGGTTTGAAAACAACATTCTGGGATAGAAAGGATAACAGTTTTGGGGGAACGATGGTTGTCAAGATAATGGGAGGGAAAGGGGTAATGTTGGAGGTGGTTTCATTGGCAGTCAGGAACACCCTGTCTTCAAAGGGAGTATAATGCATGACTGTCCTACACGTTGATTTGATATACCTGAAGCTAACGGAGCACAATGGAGAGGTGAACAGTTAGATAAGTAGGTTGAGTAGGAACATGGAAGGTATACCAAGAGCAAGGAGCTGAAGCTGTGTCACAAAATGTGAAGCATGGCCACTGTTTCATTCCAAAGTGCTACAAACAACAAGTGAAAATGGAACTGGAAATTGATGCTGCAACATCCAGAGCAGATGGATGAGTGATTTATTTTGTGAGGGAAGGAGGTTCACTTCTCTTCAAAGGGCATTAGCATTGTACAGAGTCTATACAGTACAAGTGGAAGATAACGACGAGCACAACATGCTGTATGTGATCCCAAGGCATTAAATTCATGTGTGGACTACAAATCCTGACACCACACACTCCCGACCAATGAGCCACAAGCAATGTCTTGCAATGTGGAAAGGTCCACCCTCATTCCCAAAGCTGCAGGCACGTTCGAAGATCCTATAACCTGGACACGATGTAGCAGCGGCTCAACTCACACCTTGGACCATAAAAAATGTGTATTGCTAAGGATGGTTGGGCACTGCCTTATCTCCTTGTGAGAAAGGAAGACCTGGAGTGAGGTCAAGGTCACTTGTCCTCTTGCTGTTGGTGCTGAGCACCAGTGATTAGTTCATTGGGATGCAGACCCGTGAGTATATCCACCAGACACTGAGCGTGTTGGAACTGGCAACAACAGATTTAAAACAAGCGAGGAAGAATTACTTCTCTTAAAGCATTGAGAATCTGTAGAATTCTCTATTCTGTTGTATGGTGGATGCCAGGATACTGAATAAATTTGAGGAGAAGATAGACAGATGATTAACAATGAGTTGAAAGGTTACGAGGAACAGGAGAGTGGATTTGAGGCCAAATGACATCAGCCATGACGGTATTAAACATCAGAGCAGACTCAAGCAGCTGAATTGCCAACTCCTACTCTTAGGTCTTATGTTCTCAAAAACCACTAGAACTCACTGAGAGAAACCCTCCTTGAAATTTGCCAAAATTGACACTTAGTTAAATTCTGGAAAAAATTAGCCCAATAATTTAATCAGTGATTGTGATTTGAAAAAGTTAAAGTTAAGTGTATCCCCAAATCAGAGGACCCAATAAGCAATTTTGAGTATTTTGCTTTGGGAAATATTCAAAAACAACTCTGATAATCATGGACATTTAAGAGGTGGGAGATTCCATATAAAAATATTTTTTGCATGCATCAAAAATAACTTTGCATCTATTACAGATTGTTGAGAAAAATATGCAAATATCATGGAAATTCATGCAAATTTGTATGAAAAATCAAAGTTTAATTTGTTTTACAAGATCTTTTTCCAGGATTTCTGTACACATCTTTCACATGCCATTTTTATTATCATCTTCATACAATAGAACAAAAACATTATTGCATTAGCCGTTGACATGATTCTGTTGAGTACATAGTTTGTGATGACTTTGCATTGAATTTGCGTTTCTCACAAGATTATAAAGTGCAATTAGGGTGATAAATCTCAAATCAACATCGAAGGCCGAAGGGCCTGTACTGCACTGTAACGTTCTATGTTCAACCTCTACAGGGCTTGATCCACAGCATAAACTACCATTAAATTATCAATCACACTTAACAGAATAACTGGTCGACCTGATATGAGAGATTGCTGAATTAACTGTGACACAGCAAATAGAGAATTCAAGCATTAAAACACATTAACAGAGCTGAATAGAGGAAACTTCATCCATATCTAATATCTTAAATTGTTCATGTGATGTGGGGACCATTGGCTAAAGCAGCATATATTGCCCATCCCTAAATTCCCAGAGGGCAGTTAAATGTTAACTACATCATTGTGGCCTTGAGTGATATGTAGGCTGGACCAGGTAAGGACAAAAATGTCAACCATCATTAACTTTTGCAGTCTCTATGGCAAAGAATCAACCAATCAAAATGAACTTGTTAACCAGTCATCACCCTTCTTTCATTATTATTAATGTTGGTTTTCCCCTTAAATTGGTATGCTTGAAAATTGTCCTGATAATTTCAAGACAAAAATTTTGACAGAATATGTACTTTTTTTCAGCAATACACAGGTCCTGTACAATCAAGTGGTTTTTTTGTGGCTTTGTACATAGCTGTGTTCAATAAAGCTTGTCAACAGTCACTCTACTGTGTATAGACCTACAGAGGTTCAAAAGAAGACTAGAAATGTCTAAAGGGCAGAGCATGCAACAGTGTAATCTTGAGCTGGCACCTTTGGTTTGCATGTGGTTCTGATGTGCAGGAGCTTAGAAATTCCCTATTCAATTCAGTAGGGTCAGAGGTGAGTTTGCCATCTGTTTTGTTAATTGACACCACTAGTCGATCTTGCATTAATGTTTGGAGAATGTATGCAGGTAGCTTTCCTAGCTTTTTGCCCTCATTAATATAATTGATAGTGGTGGGTCAGAAGAACTTTGCAGAACCAGTTGCCAAGGATCACATACTAAAAGGCTTCTAAATAGTTTGGATTTCGAAATGATTTTCATTCTGCATTTGTATGTATGTGTGTTTAAATATTATTCCAGCAACTTTGAATTTGAAACCCTCCATGTCAGTGACAGATAAGAAAACTCACAATATAACTCTAAAGAAAAGTTTTGAAACTCTCCAACAGTGATATTAAAACTCTTACCCTCAGACAGTTGATCTTGATCTGTGAAAGGAATAAGAAATTCCATTCATCAATTTGTTTCTTAAAGAAAATAATTTTGTATTTTCAGAGGAGGGTGATAGAAAATGTTAAAGGAATTCTAGGCCAGTGAACTAAACATTGTGGGAAGGAAAATCATGAATTAGTATAAAAGAAGGAAATAGAAAATAAAAATCAAGAAATAGGGAACATAATAATGAATAGTCATCTCCCATTACTAAGGTGGAAGTTTTACTTGAAACAAGTGTTTTCAATTCTTTCAAGAAGTAACAGAGAGCATAAACAAGATTGATGTAGCAAATATATTACTGTCTCAATGAGTTGTTTGTTAGTGTACCACAGAATAAAGTCATGAATAAGATTAGAGTGTGTGGAGCCAAAAGGTGAGTAACTGAATGGATAACTGGTGACCTGGCTGAAAGAGAGAGGTTACAGAGAAATACTTCTCATAAGGGGCAGTTCTGGAACCACTACAGCTCATCCTTTAAATCAAAATTTAGACCGTAAAATTTTTTAAAATCTAATTTGTGGATGGTGTCAGATTGGGAGAGATGATTAACAATGAAGGTGACTGAAAAATGTTATATGAAAACTTTAATGAACTTGTGGAATGGGCAAATTAGTGGCAAGCAACAAAGTATTACACTTTGATTAGGTGAATCAGGACATAAACTATTATTTATGAAATAAGTATCCGAAGTGTTAGTGGACCATGGATCTAAAATTAAAAATCCATAAATGTTGTGATGCAGGTCAAGAAGACCATAGCAGAATCTAATCAAGTATATGTTTGTTTCTAGAGGTATAAAATTGAGAAGGAGAAATATTATGCTAATCTTGTTTCCAATAATTTAAACTGCATACCTTTTGGTGTTGACAAACCACCATTAAACTTTAAATGTGTTGGGGAAGAACATGGATGCAGATGACCCCCAGTATTTCTGAAATAGCCACTGTTTGCTATCAGTGGAAATAGGGCAAGGCATACTTCCTATAGGGGGCAAGCTTGAGCTCAGCAAGGCCATTTAAACTTAGTGCTGAGTTTAGATAGCGTGGCTATCTGAAGGACATTAATCCGTGATGTGGGAATTACAAGTCTATTCAGCAGAGATAAGCATGCTTGAACTGTAGATATGGTCTTCTCAACTCTCATGGCCTGACATTTTTGCTCAATATGTAATGGGATTGTAGCATCCACACCTCCAATATTCAAATTGTTAAAAAAAAGTGACTGTAGCTCTAAATTGTCGTTAAAATAATTTCTGTTTGACTGCTGTAGTTGACAAGCTAGTGGGCATAATATAAGCCTGTACAACTTGAATATAACTTCAACTTCGGGCTCAAAGGAGTTCCCACCTTCATTGGGCGGCATGGTGGCTCACTGGTTAGCAGTGCTGTCTCATAGCACCAGGGGCTCAATTTTGATTCCGCCCTTGGTCAACTGTGTGGAGTCTGCACATTCTCCCCGAGTCTGCGTGGGTTCTCTCTGGGTGCTCTGGTTTCCTCCCACAACCCAAAGATGTGCAGGCTAGGTGGATTGGCCATGCTAAGTTGCCCGTAGTGTACAGGGATGTGCAGATTAGGTGGGTTATAGTGGTATGGCTCTGGGTGGGATGCTTTGTGGGTTGGTGTAGGCTTGTTAGGCCGAAGGGCCTGTTTCCACACTGTAGGGGTTCTATGAACGTACTTGTAGACACCTGCTTAAAAGTTATTCATTTTGAATGCTTGGCTGAATTTCAAAGTCTATATTTGTCTCTGCAGGGTTTTACAAATTTTGAGTTTGGTCAATGGCTTAAAAATGCTACAAAGGAGTTAGCAGTATGAACTGAAGTTTGTTTCTTATAAGAGATTAATCACCTTGAAACTTAACAGCTCTAATGATTTAATGAATGGGACTTTTTTCAATATCAATTCTGTATAGTGGGATCTGCATTAGAATAAGTCTATTCTTGTTTTAACTTAATTTTCCTGGGGCTTCTAAGGATTTCCCTTGATGGATATTAGATAAGTTGGCATATAGGTACTTTGGGGTCAGTGGAGTATGAATTGACATTAAGTGAACATGGAGTGTATGATGTGCTTTTCTGTGGATAGGAACATGAGCTGATATTGCGTTAGTATGGATGATATGAAGGGACGTAGGTGTATGTGAGCAGTGAGAGGGCATAAGCAGTGAGGGTCACAGACCCCAAACTTAGACTGGAGTCCCAGCAAACCAAAACTGACTTTCCAGCAAGCTCACCTCAACAGTTGTCAACTCTGTGTCACTGGAGTGCCTATATCTGGTTTCAGAGGATCAGACTTGATCTCATCCAGACTCCCTCCCTACCTTTTACGCACAGGAGTAAAAGTCTCAGATCTGGGGAACCTTTTTATCGAGGTAGATTTAGCACATCAGGAAATTCCCCAACTCAAGCTACCTGCCTTGATACCCAATATCTGTCCCTTTAAGTATGTCAAACAATTCTGCTTTCCATACAAATTAGAAACATAAAGGCCCTGGAAAGATTGCAAAAAAATTCATGGGGATGATACCAGAACTGCAAATTTAAACTTAACAGGAACAGATAAGCATGTTGGCCTATTTTTCTTGTAAAGAAGCTGTGAGGTTAAATAAAGAAATTATAAGCAGATAAAGAGTGGGAAATACTTGCTTGCAAAGCATCACTTTGAGTGTTGTTATCCTGTTCTATGGGGTGCAGACTGTTCCAGGTGCAGTTATTTCCTGGATCACCTCACCAGCCTCACTCTCAGTTTTGCCTTACTTTCTCTGACAAATCGGAAGTACCTACCCAAAGGGTTTTGACTGCCTCCAGGAATAGGGTGTCCAGGTACCAACACATCTCTCTGATGTGCTGCAGTGTCTGACATGTGTCTCTTGAGTTCCTATTCATAAACTCTCAGTCAAAGATGACTCAGCTGCAAATATTTCCTGCGGATGTGTTTGCCCTGGATTATGCTGGCATACAGGAGATCTGATGTGCTTCAGCCAGAGCATAGCACCTACACTGTTATCCTTAATGGATTGTAGTTTGCCACTAACATGTGTTATTCAATTATTTGTTTTCCTTTCTTATATATTTTATGAGCCTTATCGCCAGTTTCTGTATGGTTTCAAATATTAGAAATAGATAGGACTTTAAAAAGCTTAACAGATACTTATCAACAGCTTGTTTCCTTTCCTGCAGCAGATTAAGACCATATTCCTACAAGAAATGAGATAGACCAAGAGAGCTCCTTTCTTCCCTTTCCCCCTAACCCCCTCAGTCACATGGCCACCATCACTCTGTTCGGCCATATTCAGTGCTAGGTTGCATTGAAATGTAAATAGTGAAGCACTTTAACATTAAATATTTAACTCAACCCTTGGTCCAAATCAAAGCACAGATTAAGCTAGTTTCCTCAATTAATGAATAAAACATCAATTACTTTTGTCTAGGGTACTCGTGTGTCCTACTTAAGCCTGATGAAATACAGAATTTAAACAGTCAGTGACAACTAAGTAATGAATGTGAAATACAAAGAAAAATCTGTAGGAAGAGAATAAGATTTTCCTTACTTCTTACTTTCAGCATTCTGTTCGAAGTTGCACAGATGTTTAGCACTAATAGTTCCACCCTGTCTGGTAATTACTTGACTGAGTCATCGATCCATATGAAACTTTGCGAAGTTCAGGCATATCAACAATAAATGTCACTCGCTAAATCTAGCAGTGCCTCAAGGCCCTTTGCTTGTTCTGCTATCTTTCATCACTTCATATTCACTTACTTTTATTGCTTTTACCAATATATGCTTCTTCAAGTGATGCCTTCATAGTATCTCTCTTGGTCTGGATGTCAGTAACTATCCCAGTATAGACATAAAACCAACATCCTGAATCTTTCAGATTTATTCATCTGACATTTACATCTTAAAAATTAGAAAAACAATAACTATTTTCTAGGAATATGGCACTATAGTTGACAGAGGAGCAGCAATACTGTATGGAGTGAGGATGAATGATAAAACATCAGAAACACAATGGCATCAATAGGATAGAGCTGTCATCCCATACACCATAAGACACCAGAGGAGATGTTCAGCCTGCTCCAACATTATATGAGACCATAAGGGTCTAGGCCAGAAACATCAGCTTTTGTGCTCCTGAGATGCTGCTTGGCCTGCTGGGTTCACCCAGCCTCACATTTTATTATCTTGGAATTCTCCAGCATCTGCAGTTCCCATTATCTCTGATTATATGAGACCATGGCTGTTTTTGTTTGTAAGAATCCCTGTAGTATGGAAGCAGGCCAACTGAGTCCATGCCAACTCTCCAAAGAGCATCTCACCCAAACCCAGGCAACTATCCTATCCCTGTAACTTTGCAATTCCCATGGCCAATCCACACAACCTGTACATTTTGGACTGGAGAGGGAACTGGACCACCTGAAGGAAACCCACACAGACACAAGGCCAGCTTGCAAACTCCACACAGTCGCCCAAGAGCAGAATCAATTCCACGTCCCTCATGCTCTAAGGCAGCAGTGCTAAACATTGTGCCATCACTCAACGACGCTCTGCTCCCTTTTTCCTTAGAACCGTTGATTATCTTATTGATTAAAAATCTGTCTATCTCAGCAGTGGATGTACTTAATGACAGTCTCAACATCCCTCTGTTGGAAAGAACTCCACAGATTAATAACTTTCTTAGAATGGCACAATTATTCAATGGTTGGCACAGCTGCCCACACCACCTCCCACCCCACCCCCAGCTCCAGGGACTTAGGTTTGATTCCACCTTCAGGCGACTGTTTGCGTGGAGTTTGAACATTCTCCCCGCATCTTTCTGGGTTTCTTCTGGGTGCAGGTTAGGTGGATTGGCCATGTTAAATTGCCCCATAATGTCCAGGCATGTGCAGACCGCCTGGATTAGTCATGAGAAATGCTGGGTTACTGTGGTGGGTCTGGGTGCGAAGCTCAGTGGAGGGCTGGTGTGCACTTGAAGGGCCAAATGACCTGCTTCCATAATGTGGGGATTCTGTGAGTCTATCAAAGAAAGTGCTCTTCATCTTCTGGATCATATTTCCTCCCTTTACCCAGAAAATATCTGCATGACTCAAAAAGTAAAGCATTGTGGTTCAAAGTTGAAATCTAAAGATTCTGAACTATTGGAAAAACTAAACTGGCATTATCAAAATTACCTCAAAGAGGGCATAATTTAATATTGATGAGTGTGCAGAATGCCTGATAATGCAACGTCCACCTAATATTGGGATCCCTTTCAATTTTCTTTCTCTCGAATTCAACATGGATCATGAGGCCGATTCACAATCATCCATCTGCTTTCACGTAGAAGTTGAATCACACTCTCAATGAGTTTAATTGAAGGAAAGTTTCAAACTGATCTCAGCAGCAGCTAACTGCTTGGAAAGGTTTTCTGCTATGGATATAATAGCCATCAATGTATGAATTGCAGTGGATCAGGAGGACGTGAAGCTAGCCAGGAATCACATAGCTCTCAGAAAATCCTGGAAGACAAAAGAAGAATCAGTGAGCTGAGGTTGGCTGAGGGTATTCAGGCTTAAGTTGCTGTAACCAAGGTGTGTCACCTATTTATCAAGATTTGTCACAATTTAGTGTCAGTGTCACAAACGTCATGGTGGGCCTTTAATTCAAGGGTGGAAGGATCTTCCACTCAAATTGTTCAAGAATCAGTTAGTAAATATTTCTCCTTCTTCTCCTCACAGTGAAAAGATGGTAGAATAATAGACTTTGAGACATATAAAATAATCAGAGGGTTAGATAGGGTGGATAGGGAGAGCCTTTTTCCTAGGATGGTGACGGCGAGCACGAGGGGGCACAGCTTTAAATTGAGGGGTGAAAGATATAGGACAGATGTCAGAAGTAGTTTCTTTACTCAGAGTAGTAAGGGAATGGAATGCTTTGCCTGCAACGGTAGTAGATTCGCCAACTTTAAGTACATTTAAGTCATCATTGGACAAGCATATGGACGTACATGGAATAGTGTAGGTTAGATGGGCTTCAGATCGGTATGACAGGTCGGCACAACATCAAGGGCCAAAGGGCCTGTACTGTGCTGTAATGTTCTATGACTTTAAGATGCAATAAAAGTGAAATAATCTTATAGATTGACCGCTTATTCATGAATAATGTTTCTTTCATAATTTGCACCTTGTGTTGTTAACTTCTACATTTTCATTGTCCATCTATAACCACTTCAGTTTAACAAGCACTGCTAGTGAATAGTGCAGAATAGAATAGCAAAATAAAAGCTGACAGCTCTAAAGGACTCTGAAGCCAATTTTTTAAGAGTGTCCTGTCACTATCAATGGTATTTTACCAAAGGAGGGAATTTTTCAAGCCATATGACAAGTTCACCAGATTTTGCCTCTTGTGGTCTGAGAGGGATATTGCTCATTTTTGGGCATCCCATGTCTTCCCTCCATTTTTTTTTCAATGTTCAAATTAAGAATGGAGCGTGCAGCCAGACAATCTCTGTGCAGGCACAGGGAAGTCCCCTTCCAAGATAGTCTATTGCTGGTCCTGAACCCAGGAGACAGAGAAGGCCACTAAGCCTGCTTGCAGTGTTAGGCCCAATCCTCACGCCACTTCCAGGATTCTAAACCATCCTCCAACGTCAACCTAGAGGCCGAATGGAATTTTCCAGTCAGCTTCCTTTCATTGGGTTCAATAAGGCCCCTGATCAGCCTGATCACCTACCTTCCATATTTGAACAGATATCCCTTTTATCTGCACTGTTGTGCTTCTTCAAAAAAAGCATGTCAAAAATCTCCAAAAACAATTAGTTTGCTGAGGCAGACATGACCTATCCTTAAGAAAAGCATGCGTTTCACTTCTTTATCAAGTTGATTATATGAGTTAATTTCACTGTGCTAGTCAATCTAGGATCCCAGATAATGTTGTGTGGATATTGGCCTGAATCCTACCATGTCAGATGGTGGAATTTCAACATGAAAAGAAATCTGGAATAAAAGCTAGCCTTATAGTGGCCATGCAGTCACTATAAATTCTCAGAAAGACCCATTTCATTCACCAATGTGCTTTTGAGAAGGCAATGTGCTTCCAGGAAATTCCAGATCGACAATAATGTGATTGATACTTAACTGCCTGCTGGGCAATAATGTTAGCTTAGACAGCACATTCACATCCCCTAAACAAATTTGAAAAGCTATCCAAATGCTAAGTCAAATAGTTTGTGATGGGGAATTACAGGAATTTGCCCCGAACTAATGTTTAACTCATGATGGATAATGAGGCAGAATTGATTAAGGAGCTTAAGGTGAGGGGAACCCTCGGGGACAGTGACCATAATAGATAGAATTCACTCTACAGTTTGAGAGAGAGATGCTGGATTCAGATGTAATGGCATTACAATTGAGTAAAGGTAATTACAAAGACATGAGGGAGGAGCTGTTCGGAGTTCATTGATCAGATGGGGAGCCTAGCAGGGAAAATGCTGGAGCAGCAGTGGCAGTAGTTTCTGGTGGTAGTTTGGGAAGTACAGGAGAAATTCATCCCTAGGAGAAAGAGACAGAACAAGTAAAGTGTGAGGCAACCATGGATGGTAAAGGAAGTCAGGGACAGAATAAAAGCAAAAGATAAAACATACAATGTGATGAAGAATAGTGGGAAGCCAAAGGATGAGAGGCCTTTATAAACTAGCAGAAGATAACTAAAAAAGCAATAAGTTGGGAGGATATGAAATATGAGATTAAGCTACCTACTAATATAAAGGAAGATGCAAGACTTTTTTTGGATAAATAAAAGGTAACAGAGAGGTAACAGTGGACATTGGGCTGCTGGAAAATGAAGCTGACAAAGTAGTAAAAACAAAGGAGAGTTAATGGATGAGGTCTATTTGAATTTCCAGAGGTTATTGGCAAGGTGCCGCATAGGAAGCTGCTAAATAAGATAACAGCTCAGGCACTGACATGGATAGAGGATTGGCTGACTGGCAGAAAGCAAAGAGTAGGAATGAAGGGGTATTTTTCAGGATGGCAATCAGAGGCTAATGGAGTTCTGCAGGATCTGTGTTGGGACTGTAACTACTTGGGTTATGCGTGAATGATCTAGATGAAGGAACTGTGGTCATTGTGGCTAAGTTTGCAGATGATGCAAAAATAGGGAGAGGGAGGGGCAAGTAGTGTTGAGGAAATATGAAAGCTGCAGAAAGACTTGGACAGGCTTGAAGAGTGAGCAAAGAAGTGGGAGGTGAAACAGAATGTGGGAGAGTATTGAGGGTTATGCTTTGCTCAGAAGAATATATATGTAGACCATTTTTCTCAATGTGACAAAGCTTCAGAAATCTGAAGCACAAAAGGACCTTGGAACCCTCATTCAGGATTCTCTTAAGGTTAACATGCAGGTTCATTTGACAGTTAGGAAGGCAAATGCAATGTTATCATTCATTTCAAGAAGGGTAGATTACTAGAACAGAGATGCACTGCTGAGGCTGTATAAGGCTCTGGTCAGATCACATTTGGATTATTGTGAGCAGTTTTGGGGCACATATCAAAGAAAGGATGTACTGGCATTGGTGGAGGTCCAGAGGAGGTTTACAAGAATGATCCTGGGATGAAGAGCTTGTCACTTGACAAGGGGTGAGAACTCTGGGTCTGTACTCAATGGAATTTAGAAAGATGGGGGTCTTGGGAAGGGAATTCGGATTGAAACTTTCAGAATACTGAGAGGCCTAGATAGAGTGAACATGAAGAAGATGTTTCCCCTATTAGGACAGGCTAGAACTTGAGTACATAGCCTCAGAGTGAAGGGTTAACCTTTTAGAACTGAGATGAGGAGGAATTTCTTCAGCATGATTAATGTGTGGAACTCATTACTACAGAGAGCTTTGGAGGCCAACTAGTTGAGTGTATTTAAGACAAAGACAGATAGGTTTTTGATTTGTAAGGAGTTAAAAGGTTAAAGGGAGAAGGCAGGAGAATGGGGTTGAAAAACATACCAGCCACAATTTAGTGGTGGAGCAGACGTGATGGGCCAAATGGCCAAATCCTGTTCCTATTTCTTACAGTCTTATGGCTGTGTGGTTGCATTGAACTCCTTTTTTTTTAGTAGTGGAATGATGATTGTAATTTTCCAATCAAAGTACCCAATCCTCAATTCGGAGAACAAAGTTTTATTAGTGCATCAACAATTGGCTCACCTGCTGTTAATAAAACCCTGGGGTGGAAACCATCAGGCTCTGGAAAAGCTCAGCAGTTCTGGCAGCATCTATGATGGAAAAAGTAGAGGTAACGTTTCGGGTCCGGTGACCCTTCCTCAGAACTGAAACATTACCAGACCTGAAACGTGAACCCTGTTTCTTTCCTTCACAGATGCTGCCAGACCTGCTGAACTTTTCTGGCAACTTTGTTTTTGTTCTGATTTACAGCATCCACAGTTCTTTCAGTTTTTATCAGGTTCTGGAAATTTGTTTAACTTAAATTCCATTATTTTCTACCGTATGCTTTTTGAAATGTATGTAAGTGTCTACATTTTGTTGTTGTTCCAGTATTTTGGCTTGTTTCCCTCCTATAAACGTGTGTATGGTGTATTCGTTTGATGGGCCTGGGATTTTATGGACCATTGTAGACTCAGCTGCGCATTTCTTTAATAAGGCAGCGTTTCCTTATTGTATACTGTCAATATCATAGAGATACAGAAAATGGTGACAAGTGCCTCGGACAGAATTTATGGGCAGAATATTATAGGGATCTGAGTGACATGGGCTGCGGCAAGAAAAATGGTAAATCATGTGGGAAGTCTGGTGAGGTCTGTCTCAACATCAGGAGCAATTTGCTTCATCCTTCAACTTAGTTCTGAGCGTCGAGGTAAGATTCTCACTAGGGAATGGCAGGTTGCCAATTAAGTGGGAATATTGTTTGTTAACAATCTTATTACCTGCACTTCTTGTCCCATTAATATCCAGCTTCCTGTCTCACCTTTCATAGTGAGCAAACAATACCAAGAATTCTTCGAATGGAATTCAGAGCAGGTACCTGGTGACATCAACTCACCGCTGACTGTAAAGAGCTTCCATGTCGCTCAGCACCAAACAGCATCTCAATCAGCACACCCCATGGGCACCGGCTGCGCATATGCCTCTACATGACTGAGCAATTTACTGACAATCATGATAGGCCTCCTGGCTTTGTGAATGCGCTAAATGACACAGCAAGGCAGCCTTCTGATGAGCCAGTTTCTCAAGTTGAGGGCCAAAGTGCAAAAAAGGCAAGGAAAGACAAGATACAGTGAGCTGCCAGGTAAGCTCAAAATGAGTAAGTATTAAGAGGTACAGTGAAAAGCCCAGAGAAGCAGCCTGTTCCTGCCCACGAGCTGGGTACATGTCCGTTTGCGCAAAACATCCTTGCTGCAGTATTACAAGTATAATGGATTGAATCGTCTCTTTCTCAGCTATAACAAAACTGTGCTTCTGTAAATTTAGGCATTCGTTCTTTCCTCCTTACGCTGACCCCAATGTCTACCTTACATTTGCTGACTGAGGAGAGATGTTTCTCACCCAGCACTCTTGGCCATGTACTACCTCTACATTTCTGCCATGTTAGCTTTAATGCATCCATAAGAGTAGAATGCCCTGTAAGGAAATTAGACCTGCATCTACTTAGGTGCAGATTTTCCAGCCTGTTCAGTTGCCATGCCTCCACAGAACAGTTCACAATATTTCAGGAGTCTAAAGCCCTCTCTCCTGCACCATCTTCTCAGTCATACACTCATTTGCCTTTATCATCTATTTCTTCATCCATCTGCAATACATTCATGAATTGGTCAGGAGTTTGAGATTAAAGTTCATAAAATGTCATCAGATTTTACAGGCTGGTACCAGACATAATGTTGCGGTGAGCCTTAGTATCCTGTGAAACTATTTTTGCTATAGTTCCATTTAATATCCCTTATTATTTTCTTTTATTTGATCATGTTCCTGCGACATACCTTGGGATGTTGAACTACGTTGTATCATGAGATAGATGAAAATTATTGTTGTGGTTCTTGTTTTTATAACTGCCTTGGATAGATTGGATTTTTACAGGTTTACTTGTAAAATGGTGAGAGCCATTATGAATTCTATATGTTTCTTGATATGGATAGACTTTGTTTACATTTTTGACAGAGAAAACCTTTTAATTAGAACAAATTTGAGCAGTGATTATTTTCATGTTTTTTTTACTGTGAACCTATCCAAAAAACTCCTTTCATTAATATCTAGTTTTTTCTTTATTTCTGATTATATAACAGGGTGGCATCGTGGCTCCCAGCACCAGGGACCCAGTTTTGATTCCACCTCGGACAACTGTCTGTGTGGAATCTGCACATACTCCCTGTTTCTGTGTGGTGCTCCTCCAGGTGTTCCGGTTTCTTCCCTCAGTCCAAACAGTGCAGGTTAGGTGGACTGGCCATTGGAAATGGAGGTTTGCAGGGGCAGAGTAATAGATTGGGTCTGGGTGAGCTGATCCTCAGAGGGTCGGTGTGGACTCGATGTGCTGAATGACCTGCTTCCACACTGTAGGGGTTCTATGGTTGTTTATCATTTCATTCAATCATTTTAAGTTTTTAAACAAGCATTCCATTTCATGACCTGTATTTAACTGTTCAGAATCTGCCTTAATACTCATTTCAATTTTACATTTAATTTATATTCTTGCTGTATGAGACCTCGAAACTTGATGTCTGCTCAGTGTTCTTTTGCCTCCAGCATTATTTTCCAATTTCTCCTGCCCACCTCGTGTCTCAATGATTTAAAAACACCTTTTCTGGAATTAGGGCTATTCATTTTATTCTGTCTAGTGCCAGTCAGAAAGATATGGTGATATTTATTTGTTCTTAATATCCAACCTTAAAAGTTCCAAAAAATAATGTTTGGTGTAGCATGACATCTTCCCAACGGTTGTGCAAAATGAATCAGGAAGAATATGCAAAGAAACAAATTGAGACATGCTCCTTATTTGAGTCAGAGAGAGGCAGCGAAGATTTACAATGCAAGAAGCAGTGATCTGAAAAATGGCCTGAGTCTTTGACTCTTACTTTCCCTAGAGTCCTGGAATAAGTGCTAAAATATAATGTTGAAAAATGTGAAGAATCCTTCTCTTTGACAAGTAGAAGGAAAAGACAATGACAAAAGATTGATTTATTCTCATGATTTTACGCTAATATTCTTCAGATGTCTAGGCATTGATTGCCAGTTAGCGTTGAACAGTTGTGACAGAGAAACTAACCTGAGTGCATTTAATAAAATGGTTCTGATGAAAAGACAATTATTCAAGCACTGCACTTTCAGTATGATGAGTAAATTTTCACCATTCTACCTGGGTGTCTTTGTGAATCATCTTCCCTTTATAAAAACTATTATATATTAATTTCTCTTGAAATTAATGGAAATCAGGGAATATCTATAGTAGATGACCCGCTTCACTATTTTATGCTTTGTTGGAAAATTGTAAATCTACTCCAGGCCATCTGGGATAAAAAATATTCCACTGTAGTATTTTGATGAATTTGAAACAGTGTATTTATTTCACCTAAACAGCCTTTAGTCCCCACAACTCAACTTTTGCTATTAATGGTGATTTGGCATTGCATGATTACCTGCCCAACTCCCCTCAGTCACCTCAAGTCCCTCTTCATTTGCATCCAGACAGTAAGCATCAGTATTTCATTAGGTCATGGAGACATCACTGCCATATCTAATCTTTAATTCTCATTGCATGCATATCTTTCAGTGAGTAGGAAATCTATAGAAGTGCATGAGAGAGAGATGAATGCAAGCATTTTTTTAAAAATTAACTTGTGGAACCTGGAAGCCGCTAGTGAGACCAACTTCGACTGCATAACCTGTACTTCACACAATCTGGTCTGCTGCGTTTGCTGGTCACAATGTGGTCTCCTCTACACTGTGGAAACAAAACGTAGATGGGTGACTGCTTTGCAGAACATCTACATTCTATCTGCAAAACAGACCTTAAACTTCCAGTTGCCTGCCACTTCAATGCACCACCCTTTCCCCTGGCCGGCACCTCTGTCTCAGGCTTGCTGCAGTGTTCCAGCAAAGCTCAGTGCAAGCTGGAAGAACAGCAACTCACTTTCCATTTGGAGATCCTGAAGCCTTCAAGACTCAATACTGAGTTTAACAACTTTAGTGCTTGATCTCTCCCATGTTCTTAGACCAATCCCCACAAATCAGGCCTTGTCATCACATAGATGATAAAATGTGAGGCTGGATGAACACAGCAGGCCAAGCAGCATCTCAGGAGCACAAAAGCTGACGTTTCGGGCCTAGACCCTTCATCAGAAAAGGGGGATGGGGAGAGGGAACTGGAATAAATAGGGAGAGAGGGGGAGGTGGACCGAAGATGGAGACTAAAGAAGATAGGTGGAGAGAGTATAGGTGGGGAGGTAGGGAGGGGATAGGTCAGTCCAGGGAAGACGGACAGGTCAAGGAGGTGGGATGAGGTTAGTAGGTAGATGGGGGTGCGGCTTGGGGTGGGAGGAAGGGATGGGTGAGAGGAAGAACCGGTTAGGGAGGCAGAGACAGGTTGGACTGGTTTTGGGATGCAGTGGGTGGGGGGTAAGAGCTGGGCTGGTTGTGTGGTGCAGTAGGGGGAGGGGACAAACTGGGCTGGTTTAGGGATGCAGTCGGGGAAGGGGAGATTTTGAAACTGGTGAAGTCCACATTGATACCATTAGGCTGCAGGGTTCCCAGGCGGAATATGAGTTGCTGTTCCTGCAACCTTCGGGTGGCATCATTGTGGCAGTGCAGGAGGCCCATGACGGACATGTCATCTAGAGAATGGGAGGGGGAGTGGAAATGGTTTGCGACTGGGAGGTGCAGTTGTTTGTTGCGAACTGAGCGGAGGTGTTCTGCAAAGCGGTCCCCAAGCCTCCGCTTGGTTTCCCCAATGTAGAGGGAGCCACACCGGGTACAGTGGATGCAGTATACCACATTGGCAGATGTGCAGGTGAACCTCTGCTTAATGTGGAATGTCATCTTGGGGCCTGGGATAGGGGTGAGGGAGGAGGTGTGGGGGCAAGTGTAGCATTTCCTGCGGTTGCAGGGGAAGGTGCCGGGTGTGGTGGGGTTGAAGGGCAGTGTGGAGCGAACAAGGGAGCCACGGAGAGAGTGGTCTCTCCGGAAAGCAGACATGGGAGGGGAGTAAGTACAACAAACTCACTGGCCCCTGCCACCCACAAGAGGATTCCTGCGCCTCCCAAATCCCAACTCTGTCCCTGCCCCTCCCCCCCCGTGCACCCGCCGCCATTGACCATGAGGAAACGGCCGGAGATCCCACCGATGACGTCACATCCGCCCCCGCCGGCCACAGAACTTCCGGAACCGCTGCTGCAGTCACCACCTCCACTTCCAGGTACAACACCTCACACACCACCCTCACCGCAGCTGCTGCCGCCCACCCCGATACTCCAACCGCCGACGGAAGCCCAACCACGGCCGACGGAACCCCGCCCACAGCCGACGCCGACGGAACCCCGCCCACAGCTGACGACCTCATCGCTCCGCCCCCAACCTCCACAGCCAGCAACCCCAGAGAAGACAGCCACACTGAGCCCTGCCGCATCTTCACCATCCCCCCAGACCTCCCACTGACTGAGGACGAACGGTCAGTCCTTAGTAAGGGGCTCACCTTTGTCCCCCTACAACCACACATCAACGAATACCAGTCACGATTGGACATAGAGCAGTTTTTCCACCGTCTTCGCCTCCACGCCTACTTCTTCAACCGGGAACGTAACCCTCCCTCCACTGACCCCTTCACCCGCTTCCAACACAAGTCCTCCTCCTGGACACCACCCCCAGGCCTCCTACCCTCCCTCGACCTCTTCATCTCTAACTGCCGTCGAGACATTAACCGCCTCAACCTCTCCACCCCTCTCACCCACTCCAACCTCTCCCCCGCAGAACGGGCAGCCCTCCGCTCCAACCCCAACCTCACCATCAAACCCGCAGACAAGGGTGGCGCAGTGGTAGTATGGCGCACTGACCTCTACATCGCTGAGGCCAGACGCCAACTCTCCGACACCTCCTCCTACCGCCCCCTCGATCATGACCCCACACCCAAGCACCAAACCATCATCTCCAACACCATTCATGACCTCATCACCTCAGGGGACCTCCCACCCACAGCCTCCAACCTCATTGTTCCCCAACCCCGCACGGCCCGTTTCTATCTCCTTCCCAAAATCCACAAACTGCCTGCCCTGGTCGACCCATCGTCTCAGCCTGCTCCTGCCCCACCGAACTCATCTCCACCTATCTGGACTCCATTTTCTCCCCTTTGGTCCAGGAACTCCCCACCTACGTCTGTGACACCACCCACGCCCTCCACCTCCTCCAGGACTTCCAATTCCCTGGCCCCCAACACCTCATCTTCATCATGGACGTCCAGTCCCTATACACCTGCATTCCGCATGCAGATGGCCTCCAGGCCCTCCGCTTCTTCCTGTCCCGCAGGCCCGACCAGTCCCCCTCCACCGACACTCTCATCCGCCTAGCTGAACTCGTTCTCACCCTCAACAACTTCTCTTTTGACTCCTCCCACTTCCTACAGACTAAGGGGGTGGCCATGGGCACCCGCGTGGGCCCCAGCTATGCCTGCCTCTTTGTAGGTTACGTGGAACAGTCCCTCTTCCGCACCTACACAGGCCCCAAACCCCACCTCTTCCTCCGGTACATTGATGACTGTATCGGTGCCGCCTCTTGCTCCCCAGAGGAGCTCGAACAGTTCATCCACATCACCAACACCTTCCACCCCAACCTTCAGTTCACATGGGCCATCTCCAGCACATCCCTCACCTTCCTGGACCTCTCAGTCTCCATCTCAGGCAACCGGCTTGTAACTGATGTCCATTTCAAGCCCACCGACTCCCACAGCTACCTAGAATACACCTCCTCCCACCCACCCTTCTGCAAAAATTCCATCCCCTATTCCCAATTCCTCCGCCTCCGCCGCATCTGCTCCCACGATAAGACATTCCACTCCCGCACATCCCAGATGTCCAAGTTCTTCAAGGACCGCAACTTTCCCCACACAGTGATCGAGAATGCCCTTGACCGCGTCTCCCGTATTTCCCGCAACACATCCCTCACACCCCGCCCCCGCCACAGCAGCCCAAAGAGGATCCCCCTTGTTCTCACACACCACCCTACCAACCTCCAGATACAACGCATCATCCTCCCACACTTCCGCCATCTACAATCCGACCCCACCACCCAAGACATTTTTCCATCCCCACCCCTGTCTGCTTTCCGGAGAGACCACTCTCTCCGTGACTCCCTTGTTCGCTCCACACTGCCCTCCAACCCCACCACACCCGGCACCTTCACCTGCAACCGCAGGAAATGTTACACTTGCCCCCACACCTCCTCCCTCACCCTTATCCCAGGCCCCAAGATGACATTGCACATGAAGCAGAGGTTCACCTGCACATCTGCCAATGTGGTATACTGCATCCACTGTACCCGGTGTGGCTTCCTCTACATTGGGGAAACCAAGCAGAGGCTTGGAGACCGCTTTGCAGAACACCTCTGCTCAGTTCGCAACAAACAACTGCACCTCCCAGTCGCAAACCATTTCCACTCCCCCTCCCATTCTCTAGATGACATGTCCGTCATGGGCCTCCTGCACTGCCACAATGATGCCACCCGAAGGTTGCAGGAACAGCAACTCATATTCCGCCTGGGAACCCTGCAGCCTAATGGTATCAATGTGGACTTCACCAGTTTCAAAATCTCCCCTTCCCCGACTGCATCCCTAAACCAGCGCAGTTCGTCCCCTCCCCCCACTGCACCACACAACCAGCCCAGCTCTTCCCCCCCGACCCACTGCATCCCAAAACCAGTCCAACCTGTCTCTGCCTCCCTAACCGGTTCTTCCTCTCACCCATCCCTTCCTCCCACCCCAAGCCGCACCCCCGTCTACCTACCTACTAACCTCATCCCACCTCCTTGACCTGTCCGTCTTCCCTGGACTGACCTATCCCCTCCCTACCTCCCCACCTATACTCTCTCCACCTATCTTCTTTAGTCTCCATCTTCGGTCCGCCTCCCCCTCTCTCCCTATATATTCCAGATCCCTCACCCCATCCCCCTCTCTGATGAAGGGTCTGGGCCCGAAACATCAGCTTTTGTGCTCCTGAGATGCTGCTTGGCCTGCTGTGTTCATCCAGCCTCACATTTTATTATCTTGGAATTCTCCAGCATCTGCAGTTCCCATTATGTCTCACTTTCCTCGCTACCATCAATTCAGAGGAAGGGTCATTCAGCGCAAAATGTTTACTCTGAGTTCTCTTCACAGATGCCGCTAGACCTTAGCTTTTCCGGCAATTTCAGTTTTTGTTTCCAACATTTATTGCCTTTTGCTAGTTACGCTTGATATAATAGTTGAGTGAAGTAGGATGGGAAGATAACCTTGAAAGGCATAAATATCTCCATGGGCCAGTTGATCTAAGGGGTCTGCTTTTGTGTTGTGAATGTTCTACCATTCTGCCATTTCTAAATATTTACAAAAGGAGAACAGTGAGAATTATTTCCATCAATCTAATGTAGAAGCACTAACATTGTTTCTCACTCTGCAATTACCACACTAGCTGTGATCAGCCAGTTCAACACAGATCTGGAAGAGATTATAAATAATGGTAGTTTATTTATGAATTCATGCACCTTAGAACTATCTTAAATCAGAATGTTTAGACATAGGCTTTTTTTTACTGGAAACTTTTGCAAATGAATCCAACTGAAAATAGGAATGGTGTGCGCATTGAGGGCCAAAATGCTTCCTTAAGATTTGATACTTTCAGAGACAACTCATTCACCTACACTTTCTCCTTCCATTGGCTATAATCCACATCAGATACACCTTGAAAGAAATGGGGATGCAGAAGTTAATTCGTTGTGGGAGCTCAGTTGTTAAACAGGGTTTCATTTTCAAACTCTAAGTGTTATTTTTCACCCTGCATGGCAGTGCTGGTAAGATTTCTAATATTTAAAACAAAAATTGTTCCTAACTGGGTAAGATTACTAAATATTATTGTCTCTCTTTTTTGCCATTAATAACAATACCACACTTTATTTCCACCCATTCAAATGCTACAAAAATGTACACAAAAGATGGGGATAGCAACATTTAAAATCCTCACATTTTCTATCAGGTCATCTTCCTTTTGCTTACAATGACGTGTCCTGCTTGAGTTTCTCCCCCTTTCCTACATTTAAAAAGATCTCCTGCCAAAGAGCGTATGGTTTCTTTCAACTCTCCTGACAGAATGGTGTAGCATTTACAGAGGCCTGAGCCCAGTCCACAAGATTATATTCTCAACTGGAAAATGAAAATGATGGGGATACAGAGGGGAACTAAAGGGCATGTTTGTACGGCTAAACCTGGTGCAGCTTTGTATAAAGGTTGATGTTAATAAGAAAAAGTCAGCATAACATGATGATACATGCATCAAGCATGTGGCAAAACTATATTACAGCAGGTCACCAGAAAAAGAATACAAATTGGAAAGGAACCAGTGTCACTTAGGAATGGAAGAAAATTGAAAGGGGATGATGATGTATTAGGGTCAACTTTCAAACTGCGCAAGGCTGGTAGAACATATTGCCTGAAGGAAGTGCATATGGGGGCACCAACAAATAAAAATCTGGCTTACGAATGCAGGGGTTTAATTTTAAACATCTGATGTATAAACTTTTTCTGTACTTATGTATGGCTGCTTTATAGCGTCTTGTATTTTGTTCTGACTTACATACAAATTGGCTTGTGAACAGACTCAGCAACAGAACCCATTCACAACCTGAAAAGCCTGCAGGTAATTCTCCTGTAGTGCAATAGTTGTGTTCTTGCATGACCTCACACTATAGAAAATCACATTGTAGGAAATTGTGTTACAGAGAAATCACTATAGAAAATCGCAATATTTGTACAGCAGAAAGTTTGCATTATCCAAACAGCTTCCACTATTCATCAATCATGTTCCAGCCAACTGGCTTTAACAAAACATGTGTTTTAGCAGAACTGCTTGTATATCAGGAAATTATAGTTCTGATCAAGAACACTGGACTTAAAGCATTATCTCTATTTCTGTTTCTGCAGATACCGCCAGATTTGCTGAGTTTCTCCAGCACTTCCCATTTTTATTCCAGGAAATCATTGACTTCTTTCTTCATATTTCCTGGAAACACTTTTTCATCTTTTAAAATTCAGCAAGTATTCAGCCAAGAGGCTAACATTGCACAATAAGACTTGTGCTTATAGCCTGTGCTTCATTCAATATGTAAGGAAGCCCTGACCTTCCAGTGGTTCCTACTTTAATCTGCAACCTTACCTATTTGGATGATCATAAAAGATCTAGGCCCAAAACATCAGCTTTCCTGCTCCTATGATGCTCCTTGGCCTGCTGTGTTCTTCCAGCTCTGCACCTTTTTATCAAAGATCTCACGGTGTTAGTTTGAAGACGAATGGAGAAGTTGTCCCCTATGTCCTGGCTGATATTTATCAGTCTATTAACAGCTCAAACTCAAAATTAACTGATCATTCATTTTATTGCTTCTTGGGGCCCTTGCTGCATGTTATTTGGCTGCATTGTTTTACTGTAAAGACAGTGATGATGACATTTTAGGAAGCTGTTCTTTAACCATGAAGTACAATGAGGTATCATGAGAATATGAAGGAGTTACACTAAGTTAAGCCTTTCTCTGTTTGATTGTTCATACTCCAAGTTCAGTTCAGTGACTGTTCCAAGGCGTCATATACGAAATGCCTGTATTTTTAATTTGGGGAATCTATTAGGAATAGAATTCAAAAGTGGAAATGTCAAAAAGGTCCTTTCCTCACGTTTTAACATCTATAATCTGGTAAAATGTTATCTATTCGTTTTGATAGGAAAAACAGAATTGCAGAATATTTCTTAAATGGTAAGAGTTTGGAAAGTGCAAATGTTGCAAAAGGACCTTGGTGTCCTTGTCAGTAGGTCACTGAAGGCTAAAATGCAGGTGTGTCAAGTAATTAGGAAGGCTAATGGAATGTAAGCATTAATTGCAAGAGATTATGAGTAGAGAACAGTGAAGACATGCTTAAATTTTAAAGGAGCTTGGTTAGATGCACAGGAAGTAATAGTATGCAGTTTTAGCTTCTTTATCTCAAAAAAATGTCATTGACATTAAGGGAATGCTGGGATGATGGGACTATCCGATGAAGACAGATTGGGAAAGTTGGGCCTGTAATCTCTAGAGTTTCAAATAATGAGTTGGGATCTCATTGAAACTTACAAAATACTTAAAAGGCATTGACAAGGTAGATGCAAGTATGATGTTTCCCTGAGAATCTAGAACCAGGGGATCAATTTAAAACTAAAGAGAATACCATTTATAGTCATAGAGTCATAGAGATTTACAGCACAGAAACAGACCCTCCATTCCATTTCGTCTATGCCCACCTGATATCCTAAATTAATCTTGTCCCATTTGTCAGCATTTGACCCATATCCCTCTAAGCCCTCCTTATTCATGTACCCATCAAGGTGCCTTTTAAATGTTGCAATTGTACCAGCCTCCTCCACTTCCTTGGCAGTTCACCTGATATACGCACCACCCTCTGCATGAAAAAGTTACCCCTTAGATCCTTTTTAAACCTTTCCGCTCTCATCTTAAACCTGTGCCCTCCAGTGTTGGACTGCCCTATCCTGGGGAATAGGCCTTGACTATTCACCCTATCAATGCTCCTCATGATTTTATAAACTTTTGATAGGTCAGTCCTCAACCTCCAATGCTCCAGGGAAAATAGCCCCAGCCTATTCAGCCCCTACCTATACCTCAAACCCTCCAATGCTGGCAACATCTGTGTAAATCTTTTCTGCATGAAACATGCAGAAATTCTTTTGCTTGTAGGATTATGAACTCCTTTGGAATTCTCTATCCTTGAGAGCCTTGGCTAGCTCAGTCTTTGGTAAAGGTTGTGTTAGAAATTGCTAGATTTCTGATTGCTAATGGTGTACAGAGTTATTGGGGTGAGCTCGGTAAAAGATTTGATCAGCCATCATCATTTTGAATGATGGGGCAGATTTGATGGGTTGAATAGCCTACTGCTGTTCCTGTGCACCTAATGTCTTAATATTTTCTGTGACCTCAGAAAAGAGCTTTCACTGTGAGACACTTGGCAACTAGACTTGTGCTTAGAAAGAAGATCTCCTTCCCAAATATAATAAGATTTACTTTAAAAGTACAGCTATTTCAGGATTATGAATTGCCTGTTTCTAACTGTCAAAGTGCCCAAAGTCTTGCTGTAAGTTCAGTGTATATAAAACAGTCCTATTATTTTCAGCCGTCCAAATATTCTGCATTGCGAAGAAAGCCTCACTCTACCACATTGATTTCACCTGCTGTTTCTCTCTCTGTGTTCAGTATCAGGAATTATTAAAGCTTTTCATCACCATGTAAGAAAGAACCTCACATTCATCAAAACAGCAAATCCAATATCATCCAAAATTCGAAACATAAGCTGATACTTTTTTCCTTTTTTTCATATTGCTCTTCCATGAAATGATTTGATCTCACACAGAGCTAGCACTGAAATGACAGGCCAAGTGGCCTACTTCTATACTGTAAGTCTTTTATGATTCACGAGGGATGTACCAAACTTGGAGAACCATTTTCCCTGTAATCCAGAGTGATACATTTGAACAGTGAGATTTTTATATTGCATTGGGTCAATGGAAGGACTTGAATACAATGATGTTATTGATGATGGTGTGGATTCTAAGACAACAGCCCCTACTATTCTTCTCTGTATCAAGCCTTAGTGCTGAAAGCATTTGTTGTCTTAGATCCCAGCACTAATACTAAACTGCCTAAAGAAGAGAAGTAATTAGAAATAATTAATAACAAAATGGCTGCATTCCCTGATGTTGTGGCATTTGCTTTAAATGTTTGTTGTTTTCTCCTGAACTGTAGTATTAGGGTAAGGGAGTAAGACCAGACATAGACATAGATTCCCTACAGTGTGGAAACAATCCCTTTGGCCCAACAAGTCCATACCAACTCTCAGAGCATCCCACCCAAACCCATTCCCTTTATAACCCACCTGAATTACACATCCCTGAACACTATGGGCAGTTTAGCATGGCCAGTTCGCCTAGCCTGCACACCTTTGGATAGTCGGAGGAAACCAGAGGGCTAGGAGGAAACCCATGCAGACATGGGAAGAATGTGCAAACTCCACATAGACAGTTGCCTGAGGGTGGAATCGAATCTGGGTCCCTGGTGCTGTGAGGCAGCAGTACCAGCCACTGAGCCACCATGCTGTCCCTTTTGTTTTGTGATTTTATGTCCATGTCCATGATTTGGGTTCAAGACAGTTTGAGCTGGAGCAAAGGTCAAAAAACTGCCTTTAGGTAACCCAGAAGTTCCGATGTCAGCAAGTGCAGGAAAATGCCTTATTAAAATACCAAGGGCTGGAATTTGATAGAAAGATGGTAAATCATCAACACAATAACATTTAAAACAAAACTTTTTCAGCCAGAAGCAATTGTTCTTCCCAATATGAAAAAATGATGTGTCAGCTTTTCTAAATTTCATAAAAATATAAATAGCATTTATTTTAGTTTTTAGAAAAAGATGGTAACCTTGCAGGAACAAACTTCTCTGTAATATTGCCAAGAGACTTCAGCAAATAGCTTTCAGCAGAAGAATTGGATCAGTTTAGTTCTTTAAAGGAGCTCATGCATTCCATTATAACTGGTATTAAACAACAGCATAAGAGAATATGATAGCCCCCAAACACATACTGGGAAGGAAGGGAGTGGTATCATGATGTGTGATTACCCTGTACCCTTTTGCAGATAATGCAAGCAGAATGCAATCCCCTTGCTCATTTGAATGATTGCTCCATTCAGCGAGTACTTTTCATTGTCTGTATGCCTCAGCAAGGTGAACAAAATCATTTAACATGAGGAAAACACAGCTTGCATTGCTTATGGCTAACCTGTGCTTACTAAACAGGAGATATATTCTGGCTGATGCTCACACATTAAATGAATCTGACATGAAATGTATTGAAGAAGCAGAACCACAAGGCAGAATGTGGGATCTAACACCCTCGAAGAGTGCACTGGAGGCCTTTTTCAAAAGTAGGACAGATGTCCATTATCTGCAGGTGGCCAGCTATGAAGCCCTCCAGCCTTAGGCTGAAAAGGCAGTGGAAGCATGTAATGCTGGTACTCAAAATCACAGGTGCTGCAAGGTGTTTACTTGAGTAGCCAAGGAGAGTGAATGCACCTTCAAATGTCATATGCCACCAATGCACTATTAACCTCAGGGATTGCTCAGACTATCACATATCAATCACTCACCAACCAGTCAGGTCTCATTCTTACCTGATCTCTCCCTCACACACTGACACTCCTGCAGGACTCACGCCATCACCTCACAGTTTGCACACACGGCCAACTACTTATTCATTGCTAGCTATTCATGACATTCACATTGCCCGAACACAACGCGCCACTCTCACCAACCCACTTTCCTGTCTCTTGCAGGGCAAAGCGGCACACGTTCAGAAATGGCTGAGTAAGCTAACAGACAAAAGCCCCTTCTGCATGTCCTAATCCTATGAAAGGGGCAATCCTGGTTATTATTTGAACAACCATTGCTGCAGCTGTGGCTACACCTTTGTCTGTAAAACATTGTAGATTACAACATTTTCATTTCTGACACATCACTTGCCCTTCATTTCACATGCTCTTCTAATTTACAGGCTGCAGGTAAAGGAACCATGAATTAATGTAGACCATTAATATAGTCTTTCTCTTTTTGTATACTTTTTCTGACCTTTTCCTACATTAACTTATGGAATGAGGAATCACTGGCTAGGCTGAGGTTTATTACCAGTCCAAAATTGCTCCTGATTAGGTGGTAGTGAACTGTCTTTTTGAACCCCTACAGTCACAGAGTAATACTGTCCTAAAACAGATCCTTTGATCCAACTTGTCCATGCAGATCAATTGTCCCAAACGAAACCATCATTAGGTTGATGGCAGGAGACAGAAGATAGTGCTGGAGAATTGTTTTTCAGACTAGATGTCTATGATCAGCAGTGTTCAGCAGTGATCGGTGCTGGGTCTGCTTTTGTTTGTAATTTATACAAATGCTTTGGATGATAATCTAGGAAGCATAGTCAGTAAGTTTGCAGAAGGCACCAAAATTATTGGTGTAATCGACAGTGAAGAAGGTTATCTAAGATTACATAGGGATCTTGATCAACTGGGTTAATGGGCTGTGAAGTGACAGATGGAGTTAATTTAGATAAATGTGAGGTATTGCATTTTGGCCAAACAAACAAGGACAGGATGTATACACTTCGTGGGAGAGCTCTAGGTAGTGCTATCGAACCCAAGGTTTCAAACACATAATGCTTTGGAAGTTCCAATACAGGTAGACAGGGTGGTTCACCAGGCACTTAGCATGATTGCCTTCATTGGTTGGACTATTGAGTGTAGGAGTTGACATGTCATGTTGAGATTGTACAGGACATTGGTAAGGCCACTTTTGGAACATTGTGTACAGTTCTAGTCACTCTGCTATAGGAAGAGCGTTATTTAATTGGAGACAGTTCACAAAAGACATATCAGATTGTAACTGGGAGTGGAGGATTTGAGTTATGGGGATAAGCTGGGACCTTCTTCACTGGAGCATAAGAGGTTGATAGTGATTTTAAAGAGGTTTATAAAATCATGAGGGGCATGAATAAGATAAATAGCAAGGATCGTTTCCCTATGGTGAGGGAGTTCAGAATTAGGGGGCATGTTTTTAAGGTGACAGGAAAAAAATTTAAAAGAGGCCTGAGGGCAACTTTTTCACGCAGAGGGTGGTTTGTGTGGAGAGAACTGTTGGAGTATGTGATAGATGCAGGTACAGTTACAACATTTGGATGACATGTGGATAACAGTTACTATTAGTAAGAGAATTCCAGAATTTTGGCCAAATTACAGTAAAGGAATAGTGGCCCAGCTTGAATCCAGTCTGGTGTGTCACTGGAGAAGAACTTGGAATGGGAACGAGAGGTATCTAAAGACAGGTTAATTTAACATCTGACATTGGGAAGACATTGGCGTCTATTATCAAGGATATTGTTGTTTATGATATAATTAAGGATGTCAAAAAAGCTGTTATGCTTAATGTGTCACAATTACAAATTTAAAATTGTGCGCAGATTTGAAGTCTTATTAAAATCGCATTAAATGAAATGATTTCAAATTTAACAGCTTGGATAAGACAAGTAAAGAAAACATTGGAAAAATAACATAAGTCTACTCCCGTAAGAAAGTTGCCTCAGTAATATCAAGCATTAACATAGTGCGGAGCTGGATGAACACAACAGGCCAAGCAGCATCTTAGGAGCAGGAAAGCTGATGTTTTGGGCCTAGATCCTTCATCAGAAATCTTTGATGAAGGATCTAGACCCGAAACGTCAGCTTTTCTGCTCCTAAGATGCTGCTGCTTGGCCTGCTGTGTTCATCCAGCTCTACATCTTGTTATCTCGGATTCTCCAGCATCTGCAGTTCCTATTATCAGTATCATTAACATGTTCAGTTTTGTTATTCACCCTTAACCATGCACTCACTCGAAGTGGCCAGCAACTTTGATTGGAGATTATCCATCTCGAATGTTCAGTCACGGTTTGAGATCCCCTTTCTCCCTCAATTGCAGTAAAATGTTTAATGTGTATATTGTATCCCTTGGATTAGCTCATTGACAACCAATGCCATCTTATGATTTTTTTTCTTTAAGTCACAACGTTTAATTATAGTAGAGTCATATTCATAGAGCCATAGAGATTCTCAGCACAGAAAAGGGTTGTTTGGCCCATCAAGTCTGTGCTGATCATAAACAAGCACTGAACTATCCTCATCCTTTATTCTTTCTCTTTCTTTAAATCAGTGTTTGAAGACAGCCAGAAAGCTGTCAATTTTTCCACTTTCTTCAGTAACTTTCCATCATGTCCATCTCCCTGTCATCAACATTTCAGGTAGAGGATTATACAGACCACTACAGGCCCCATTGTATCTCATTTAAACGGTTTCCAAAATCTATCCAAACACCAAAGTCTCTCTCTTGTCTGCAATGTTACTGTTTTCACTTCATAGCTTTTGCTTTACTTTCATAGTACAGCAAGCTCAGTCAGATAGGACGGGATTCAATTCTCAGTCCTGTTTCGTTCATCACAGGGCATGGTTGATAATATGGTCAAGGCTTTTGGTTAGAATTCACTTTAATTTTCTACGCTCCAATGGAAACCTCTCCAGAAGAATCATTTGGGCCATAGGTTGATTTAAGCTGGTGGCCTCAGGAGATAAAGGGGCTGCTAAACCAGAAGCAAAATACTGGCCATGCTGTCAAATTGGCTTTAACTGTAGCCTTATCTAGCTTCACTTATTTCCTAAACAACCTGTTCAGAAGTGTTATCTCATACCTCTGGTGCAGGGTGCATTTAAACCTGGGCCAGCTGGTACCACACTGCCACAAGAACCCCTTCGAGTGTGAATGCAATGCCCCGCTGCCAAAAATTTTGTACTTGGGTATCCCACATCTGGGGACACTGTCAGTATGCCCAAAGTGCAATGTGTTAGCCTAGCCTCTCCCCTACCCGGGTAACTAACTTGCTTTTATACAGACCACTACAGGCCCAATTGTTTATACAGACCACCTCAGGCCTCCAGTTGTTTTGGAACTTGCAGACTGTGACCTTTGCAGCCTGCCTCTGAGAAAGCATTGACACAGATCTCCCTGTTTTCGTGGTCCACCCCTGGCTCCAAGCCCACCACCACATGTTGAGAAAATTCATTCTTCTCTAAGATTTAGACCAGGGACGAGTGCTTTGCAGATATGGCCTCCACCTGAGATGTCTTCTTCCCATGATCCAACTTCCTCTTCCCAGTAGCTTACTCTACTTTACATTGCACTTGTTCATCCTCCACTTCCTTCTGTGACCAAGCTTTCTGTATGACTATTTTGGGGAGCAACTGAATTGTTCTGAAGTCTGTAAAATGTTCTTCAGCGCCTTCCAAATCATTCACCGCTGACGTGAATCTTGAATACAGTCTAGAACACATAAGATTCTAGTAGAATTGTAGCAACAGGCAGAGTAAATTAACCAACTCCTAACTTTTAAGTGCTTGGTGATCCCTTTAAATAGCATTAGTGGGTTTCCTACTGCTGAGCATTTGTTCAGCTGCATGATGTAATGACATTGGCCTTGACTGTAGACTTATCCATCTTCCCTTATTTCCGAATCAACCTGTTCAGAAGTGTAATCTCCTAGCACTGGGGCAGTGGGTACTTAAACCTACTGAACTCCAGAATGGCACTGCAGGTGTCAAGGTGGATATTGCTTGATGTTATGAACTGCCTGGTCTGAACACTTCCGGCAAGTGTTCACTGTGTAATTGTTAACACTCTCTTCAGCCTGATTTTTCTTTACATGATGTGGGCATTACTGCTTAGACTGGAATTTAATGCCCATTATTAATTCCCTTGAAAAGATCGTGGTGAGCAGTCTGTTTCACAGCTGAGGTTTGCATGGGGAAGATGGTTGCAATTGCTTCAACCTTATCTTGGTCAAGGCTCCCCCATCATTGAGGATGAGGATATCTGTGAACACTCCTCCTCCAGTCAATTGTTTAATTGTCCACAACTATTCACAACTGGATGTGTCAGGATGCAGAGCTTAGATCGTATCTATTCATTGTGGACTCACTTAGTCCTGTCTGTCAATTACTCTCTATGGTGTTTTGCATACAGTCATGCATTGTGGTTTCCACAGACTGACCTGTCATTTTTCAGTATACTTGGTGCTGCTCCTAGCATGGCCTCCTGCACTCCTTACTGAATCTGGGTTGATCTCCTGGCTTGTGGCCAACCAATACATTGCAGGTTCAATCCAACCCTGCTGCCCTCCAACCCTTCGGCAATTCAACATTGGCCATTCTTCAACTCTTAGATCAGTTGGCTGAAAGGTTGGTTTGAAATGCAGAGTGATGGCAGCAACATCAAGCTCAATTCCTGAGCCACCTTAATTACTTAGAAGTCCCTGTCTTCTCAAACTCAGTCCTTACCCAAGGTTTGGTGACTGTCAGTTTAAACTCACTACCAGTCATCTCTCTCTAGGGAGAAAGTAAGCTTATTGCCCTATGCAATCTTTCCACAAACTCTATACTTTATGTTTACCCTGCATCCAGATTTTGATATGGTAAACTCCAATCTTCGCACACAATCTGGAATCAGAGCAGAGCTAAGCCAATGCTCAAAAACAGGGAGTAAATGGAGGACTGGCAGTTTTTGCTAGCCTTGTGCATGATGGATATGGTTACAGAGACCAACAGAATGGTAGAGAGCTCTGATGCCATTTTTCTTCACTAAAGAGTAATCTATTGTAACTCTGGCAGGACTTATACACTTGAGGTTCCGGGGAGTGTTGCTGAACAAAGTGACCTTGGAGTGCAGGTTCATAGTTCCTTAAAAATGGAGTTGCAGGTGCATAGGACAGTGAAGCATTTGGTATGTTGCCTTTATTGGTCAATGTGTTGAGGGTAGAAGTTAGGAGGTCATGTTGCAGCTATACAGGACATCGGTTAGGCCACTTTTGGAATACTGTCTGCAATTCTGGTCTCCAGGTTTGTGAGCAGGTTTGTAGCTCGGGTTGTGGATGAGGTTGTAGACTTGCTCGCCGAGCCAGTGGGTTTAGTTGCAAATGTTTCTCTGCTAGGTAACATTGTCAGTGTGCCCCCAGTGATGCATTGATGTTTTGTCCCACTTGTTACTTATATGCCTCGGTTTGCTGGGGTGGTTGGTATCACTCTGGTTCTGCTTTTCAGTGGTTTGTCTCTCCGGGTCAAATTCAATGTGCTTATTGATGGAGTTCTGGTTGGCATTCCAGGCGTCCAGGAATTCTTTGTTGTGTGGCTCGTGCTATTACGGATGTGTTGTCCCAGTTGAATTTGTGTCCTTCTTTGTCCATGTGTAATGAGGCCAGTGAGAATTGGCTACATTTCTTGGTCGCTAATTGTTCTCCCTCCTTTGGGAGGATGTTGTAAAACTGAAAGCTTTCAGAAAAGATTTAGAAGGATGTTGCCAGGTTTGCAGGGTTTGAGCTATTGGGAGAGGCTAAATCGGCTGGGGCTATTTTCACTGGAGTGTCGGAGGTTGAGTTGTGATCTTACAGAGGTTTATAAAATCATGAGGGGCATGGATAGGGCAAATAGACAAGGTCTTTTCCCCAGGGTGGGGGGGGCCAAACTAGAGTGCTGAAGTTTAAGGTGAGAGGTGAAAGCTTTAAAAGGGACTGAAGGGGCATTGTTTTCATGCAGAGAGTGGTGCATTTATGGAATGAACTGCCAGAGGAAGAGGTGGAGGCTGGTACAATTACAACATTTAAATGGTATCTATATAGGTATATGAATAGAAAGGGTTTAGAGGGATATGGGCCAAATGCTGGCAAATGGGACTAGATTTATTTAAGATAACTGTTCAACATGTATGAGTTAGACCGAAGGGTCTCTTTCCATGCTCTATGGCTGGATGTATATGTATGCTAGAGGCCCTGTTTCGGAGTTCTGAGCACACAAGAAAAGACACTAACAAGCCCAATTTCTTGTACTGAGGCCAATGGGATGGATGCTTGTTACATGACTGATTTTATGTTTCCACCTGATATATTGTGAGAGCATCTTGCATGCCTACGAAAGAAAAATGTTCAGGCTAGTTACATTCGTTCTCCTGAAGCAAAGTTCTTACAATGTGATTGTCATAGGCTAGTAAATCTGATTGATGAGGATCAATGAAATATTGGGCCCTGAACCTATATTTCCCATCCAAACAATTTGTTTCAAATTATCTCTGCATTGACTGTAAGACTTAAATACTGTCTCTAAGGAAGGAAAGTCCACTGAGACAAGAACAAATATATTGTTGTAGATAGAAAAGTACACCTATTACAGTGAGGGTCATGTTATTCAAAAGTTAGACAGCAGTGACATTAGAATACATGCAGTATAATTTATCATGGCATAACTGAATCGTGCAATATTCTTAATGAAAATAATTGAATTTCGTTTCAGCACTGAAGTAAGGCTCTAGTTTTGCTACCTCCATTGAAAATTGCTAGAGATAATGTTTTTATCCCAGCTTGTTAGTCTGTTTATAAGTAATGTATCCAAAAACTAAACTTGAATTTCTAAGGCAAAATTGATTAGTTTTTGATGAAGATATTTCCTATATCTTTTTAAAATGACCTGTTAAATTAGAGCTAGCATGAATTAAGCTCACTTTTAGAAAATAGTGCGCTGTTTGATGCAGAATATTGTTAATTGTTTTACAACACTATGGATTATACCAGCTGTAGTGAAATTTATCTTCGCTGTCAAAATTTTAGCAGAATTTTCAGAGTAGCTTGTTGGATTAGATTTTTTATGTTCAATCATGGAATGTGAGTGCCTCTTGTTTGGGCAGCAATCATATTTGTAAATTTGCACAGGTTAGTTAAAAGTTAGACGTGTTGTGTGCAGAGTCACATAGATGTCAGTCTAGGTCTGAAGCCTCTTAATGAGATGAAAGTGCTCAAATAAATATATTTTTCAACTTTTAGTGTCAGTTTATCAGATAGGCATAGACACATCTCGAGAAGGAGCTGAGTAATTATGATAATGTTGAGTTAACTCAGCAGTGGAGGTGAGCACCATACTGAACACTCTCTTCTCGCTTTAGTGTGAATTTATTGCAGTTTATAACAACACAACAGAAAAATTTCAAACAAGCATGATGTCAATTAATTGGAAGAGAATCAGAATATACTCAAGTTAAAATACATGTCACCATAAAATGATGTTCAACTGTCGTTTTAGGGTATTCTGTGTTTACTGTGAAGAAATTAAACAAAATAGAAGTAAAAATAAATCATAGATTTTACATGCAGATGACCTTACAAAAAGTGAAATACACAGCAATCGTTGGAGAAAATGTAAACAAACAAGAGAAGGGTCGAAAGTCAACGATAATTAATTGAAGAACACATTTGGCTAATGCTGGGAAAATAGGTCCACATATGGACCTTGTAACTTATAGGATGATGCAGTGGTTACATCCTGGAACACAATCATTGCATGGATGTCATCCTGTTCTAGTAGCATGAAAATACAGTCATGATATTAACTGAGAAAATGCAAGTGGAGCAGATATTAAATGACAATCAGCAGTCAATCTCATTTCTGACTTTATGAATGAGGGAGGATATCTGATTGACTTAGCAGCTGGCGTTGGTTGGGCATTGATTGCTGATTGTGGATTTTTTTCAGTGACATCCTGGGAGATCATTTGTCCTCAACAACCATGATGGCATTTTTTGCCAAGCATGACTCCAGTCAATAGAGAACTTCCTGTTGTACGACTCCCCATTAATTCTCCATTATAATGACCATTTCTTAATATTCCAGTTAATTCCTGCTAATGACATCTGCCATATTAAATCACCCAATGCAAAATCATACACATTTGGCATTCAGATTTCATCCCATTGAGATCATTGGACTACAGCACATTCAAACATTTATTTTAAGGATTCAAACTATAATCCCTTATAAAAAGGGACTTTTTTTCACTGCATTAAATTCAAATCAAATCCTTCAAATGCGGATGATGCTGATAAGTTGGTTAATTTTTCCTCCCTGTCTTCCATTGGGAAGCATCCTCCATAAAACTTTGAACTTCTGCATCAGTAGCCAGCTACCTCCAGACTCCAAAACCACAGGAAAGTTCTCAGTTCACTAATAAGTCTCAATGCAACTCTCCCAAGATAATCTCTGAATGCATCAGTGTGAGTGACATTTTTCATATTCTTTGTGGGATTGCTAATTGAGATTGTCAATGGTGAGTCAGAACCTGCTAGGAAATCAGCTTCAGAGTGGCTTGTTTCAGATATGGCTGACATGAACAGTAACAAAAGCACAAGACTTATCATTGACCAGATATTCCGATGCTCAGAGATTTGTGTCCGCATCATAGTCTGGAGTTGTCTTATAACTGACTCAGGAAATTGCCCAGAATCTTGAAATTACCTTGGGAGCGATTACCATTTATCTGAGGATCCTCTGGTAAAGTCAGAGATTTGGGAGTGTTCCAGCTCATTTACGTTTGGTGTCTACTTGGGAAAGGTTAGAGGATTAAAAATCTACTCTCGCTCCTGGATAATTATTAAATGACTTACCACAGACCCACTCAATGACACACTTTCACCCTCATACCCCTAGACATAATGCTGCCAGACTGACTCCACCAGCCCCAATGGTTGCTTACTCCAACCCAACCCTGCAGGAACTGACATCCACTTCTCTCAAATTGAGAACATCTATCGTCCAACACACCAGCTCTGACAGATTTCCACTTCATGTTACCAATTTCTTGGACCCAGCTGACCCATTCGCCTCTTGTTCTCACTTTCCAATGCCCTCCAGACTTGATACTTCCTGCTGACACTTACCGGACCTACTTACCTTATCCCAGTAGTTTTCAAACTGGTTGTAGACATTTAATCCACACAAAACAACACACTTATTACTCACATGACACCTTGTTTCTAAACTGACTTGCTGCTGGCTGTGAGCATTTCTAGACTGGCCTCCACTGTTTGAACTCATGCTGGAGAGGAGGCGGCTGGTGGACCAGATTCCAGCTTCTATTCGAGCTGCTGCTGATCAGGAAGTGGTACCTCCTTTAAGGTGGACTTAAGCCTATCTGAAGCAATCCCAAGACCATAAACCTCTGATAAATTTCCCCCACTGGCCTCTAAACCACAGTTTCCCCCCCCAACCCCATCCTCATCCAGCCTTGCTGGGGTCTGCCATGGAGACCTGTTCGTAACCCCTGGATTTCCCTGAAGTTCAGGAATCCAGGATTTACCAGTCTTTCCTCCCCACTCACCTGGATGAGTGCAGCTCCAACAGCACTCAAAAAGCTTGACAACATCCAGGACAAAGAAGCCCACTTGACTGACACCACAACCACAAATATTCATTCCCACCACTGCAAATTTGAAGTAGCAGCAGTATGTGCTGTCTACCAGATGCACTGAGGAAACTCACCAGGGCTTCTTAGACAGAACTTTCCAAGTCTACGACCACTTTGCCTAGAAGAACAAAGACAGCAGATACATGAGAACACGGCCACCAGCAAATTCCAGCAGCAGCCTCTAACGATCCTGGTACTGTTGACCTAAAAAGCTGTCAGCCGATCAGATTGGCAAGCGACTCTCTAGGACGGGACCCCCTTTCAGTATGTGATGCTTGTGGTGGTATCATTATGACTTAATCAACATTAGCCCGAGAGTGACATTGCTGCAGAATTGCCACGGTTTTAGCTGATGCTGTGCTGTTGGGCTTTTCAACTTGGTGAGTGTGGGGGTAGTGCAAATAATCCATTGGCATTACTGGCAGGGAAATGTCTGAGCACATTTTGAGATTCTTTTAATCAAATTTTTCAGACGTGTCCTACACATCTCTGGAGCAGGTAGGTCTTGGAACTTATGCATTCTCCCAGTACATTTCTAAACTAATCCACTGGTGCAGATGCATGAGTGTCATCACTATTTATCCAGGAAATAAAAGCTGAATCATCTAGGACAGTAACCTGCATGCAGACTCTGCATAGTTATGACTTTAGCAATTAGAATGCTGATTGGAAGTTAATTGAATCAATGGAAAATGTGATGGATTGTGTAATTTAACCAAAATGAACAATTTGACCTTTTGAGGTTTTTTGCAACTGGCAGTAAATCAAGGAAATAAAGTGGGACAACAAAAATTAAAGTAAGAGATTGCTTTTCATTACTTATCTAGTGGAAGCTTACAAAGACCACACTGAGTATTGCAAACTGTAAAAGCAACCACATACACACAGCCATATAGACAATGGAATGTCTTCCATTGGGAAGCATCCTTCATAATACTCTGAAATTCTGCATCAGTAGCCAGCTACCTCCAGGCTCCAAAACCACAGGAAAGTTCTCAGCTCACTAATAAGTCTCAATGCAACTCTCCCAAGATAATTTCTGAATGCATCAGTGTGAGTGACATTTTTCACATTCTTTGTGGGATTGCTAATTGAGATTGTCAATGGTGAGTCAGAACCTGCTAGGAAATCAGCTTCAGAGTGGCTTGTTTCAGATATGGCTGACATGAACAGTAACAAAAGCACAAGACTTATCATTGACCAGATATTCCGATGCTCAGAGATTTGTGTCCGCATCATAGTCTGGAATTGTGACAATAACTTGGGCTTTTCCAAACTCATGGACATCAGATTTTCACATAATTTCCATGCAAGGGCCCATTAAATAAATACAAAATGCTTTAAAATAATAGATGATTAACAGAACTATAACATCACAGCTATGCATTATTATTAGATATGATATCCGGCTATGAAAGTACTTATGAATTAAACTGTTCTTGTTTGTTTCTTTTTATTTTGAAAGAAATAATTGATTTTGGAACCGTGGCAAGTAACATTCATTCAACGAAAATTCCTGGCATTAGCCATCTTCAATAAGCAACCATCAAACCATTTTCCCTTAACGTTTAATATATCATCATCACTGAATTCCCCAGGTTATAAAGCTTGGCCTGCTGTGTTCATCCAGCTTCACACTTTGTTGCCTCGGATTCTCCAGCATCTGCAGTTCCCATTATCTCTGGCTACAGCATTGAATGTTTGGATTTTGGGAAGAAAGAATACTTCAAGAAACCCAAAAGAGGAAAATCTATCAAGCCAGATTTCAGTTTATATCAGCTGAAATCGTAACACGAATGTTAGAATTCTTCTACAAAATACAATCCTATTGCTGGTATCTTTTCAAAATAAATTTGAAAGATGTGACCATCGCTGGTTAGGCGTTTATTGCCTGTGTTTTGGATCACAGAGTGTATCCATGCGGTTCTATTCAGATTCGATCAAATATGGTTAAGAGAAGGCTCAACAACAGCAATCTGCTTAAGCATGAATGTTTAAGTAATAATAAAAGACGAAAAAGAAAGGAACGTTTAAGTAAAAGAATGAAAAAAAGAGGAAAAAGGCAATAAGCCTCCTCACCCCCTTCTGCCCATCGGGGACCCCTCGATCGATGCCGGGTCTGGAGGCTGAGGTTGTTCCTGGCACCGTTTGCGATTCCAGTCCGAGGTGAAGTTCAGTGACTTGGAACGAAACTCTTCTTCCTATACGGTGTAACAAACAGCAAGGCACAGAAAACAATGGGTACAATAGACATAACTGCTGGCTGGTACAAAAAAATCAAGCTGTCGATACTGCCTTTGGCCCATCAAGGCATGTTCATGGGATTCATTCAAGGTCATGCAATTTCTCATATATCATCCTAAACTTTCCCAGCCTATTTTCCCATGCAGCTATCAAAAATCATCATTACCTTTTAGTCCTTCAGCCCATCCTACACTGCCTGTCCTTAGATGCCCTTGGCAAAGTGGAGGTGAGCTGCCTTCTTGAACTGGAAGAGTTTATTTGATGTAGGTCGACCCACAAATTTTTTTAGGGAGTGTGTTCCATAATTTTCTTAATACCATATACAGACAAGTGAGCTGCAAAGGCTAGCAGGCCCAATGAGTACATCTTAATTACTTTATCCAGGGAGAAGAAAGATGAAGAAACAATCTGGAAGTGGGAACAGGGCTAAATGTAAGTATTCCTGCTCTGCATCACTCATGCACACTAACAGCAGTTGTGCAATCTGCAAGGTGCACTGCAATGTTTGCTAACGCATCTTTATCTGCATTTTTCCACCCTGTGACCTCAGCCATCTTGAAGAACAAGGGGAACAGATGGATGGAAATAACTCCCTGACCTGACTCTTTCTTCACTGTTGCTGGGTTCACATATTGGAACTTCCTGCCTAAAATAGCACTGTGGGTTTGCCTTATAACCTGTGTGGATCGCAGTAGTTCAAGAAAGTATCTCAGCACCAACTTTGAGGGCAATTAAGGATCGGAAATAAATGCCGGCTTTACCACTGACACTTGCATCCCAGTAAATGGATGAATACAGATAAAGTTGCTGGTGTCAGAAAATAGAAGCTGACCACACTATAGATTTGAATGCAGTTCACCAGAGAAGATGGTCTTAGACTAATTCAGCCACCACTATCAGTTGGGAATTCAGATCAGGTCCAGTATGTGAGGTAACCAGGATCTCAGAGAATTGTCTGAAGACTAAGCGGAATCTAAGGCTTATAAATAGGCTAACAATGATACAGTCATAGAGTTTTACACTACAGAAAGAATCCATTTGGCCTATTGTGTCCATGTTGTTCACAAAGCATCTATCTATTCGGGTCACATTTTCCAACCCTTGGCCCATAGCCTTGTTTATGATGGCATATCAAGGGCTCATTTCAATCTTAACTGTCTTGATGGTTCCTGCCTCTACCACCCTTTCTGATAGTGAGTTCCAGATACTCATAATCTCTGGATGAAAATACTTTTCCTCAAACCCACTCTAAACCTTCCACTCTTTACCTGAAAACTGATTATTGACCCCTCTACTAAGCGGTGAAGTCTCTTCCTATCAATTCTATCTATCTACCCACATAACTTTGTACACCTCTGTGCAGTCTGATCCTCCATCTTTTCTGTCAATAAAAACAATCCCAGCCAACTCTGAGGAAGGGTCATTAGCCCTGAAACATTAACTCTGGGGCTTTTCTACCCAGATGCTGCCAGATCAGTTGAGCTTTTCCAGCAACTTCTGTTTTTGTCCCAGCCTATCTCATCTCACTTGAATTTCTCCAGCTAGGTAACTTCTTGTTGAAGTTTCTCCGCAGCCTCTCTAGTGTAATCACATCCTTCCTACAGTATAGCATCCGGAACCACATGCAATACTCTAGCTGTGGCCTAACTAACGTTGTAAAGAGTTTCCATCATAACCCTCTTGGTCAGGCTAATTAAGGAAAATGCCCCACATGCCTCCTAAACCACCTTACCATCATTCTGCCTTCAAGAATCTATGGACCTCCACACCAAGGCCCCTCTGATACTCTGTACTTCCTATGAGCCTACCATTCATCATCTCTCCCTTGCCTCTGAAGTCTTCTCAAAATACATCACTTCATACTTTTCAAGATTAAATTCCATTTGTCACTCTTCAGCCAATCTCTCCAACCCATCAATATTGTCCTGCTGAATAGGGCTGTCTTCCTCACTATTTACCACACACCAATTTCCATGTTATCTGTGGAGTTGCCAATTGTACCCCTTACATTAATGTCCACATCATTAACATACGCTGCAAACAGAAAAACATTCTGAAGAGTATTTTTGGCAAATGTGAACAGAAACAGTGCAGGTAACTTTATAGGGATCTGAGTGATATGAGATAGGGTGAGATATGAGGTAGAATCAGACAAAACATCCGGCAAGGTGGATCACTGCTCTCACTGAGTGGTGAGAAGCTTTTCTCACTTAGCAGCAACAAGTTGCCAATTAAGAGGGATTATTGCTTGTTAAAAGCTTTAGTGATGTGGCAACTTGCCACATTAACGTTCAACTTCCCATCTTCTGCATGAACAAGCTTGCTCTCAGCTCACCACTGGCTGTGAGCTCCTTCCACATTGCTAAGAATCTCAGGACATGATCCACAGGGACCACCTGTATGGACCCCTCATCCAGCATCCAGCATTCGTCTGTCCCTTAGAATCCTCATGGCACACTTGCAGGATACTGAAGAACCACAGGCTTGCATTTCAGGCTATACCAGTAAATTGATTGAAAGACTGTTGCAAGGAAACTTTGTGCATGGACAGGCGCCCAGCTCACAGATTGGACCAAGCTGCAATTCAAGGTTGCTTGCATGCTTGCTCAGCCTAAGGGATTGACTTCCAGTTGGGGCGCTCTCAGTCAGGGGATCAGTACCTCTGCAGTACAGGGGGTTGTAGTCAGCCCTGTTGTCAGTGCAGGAGGTAGAGCTAACATGGTTGAGAAATGTGCAGGCATCAGATAGGACCTGGGCACTTCTTGTCTGAAGCTGTTCCATTCGGTTGTTCAAAGAGACCGTCCATGGTCATTCTATAAAGTCCTATCACAGAAATAAAGGAAAATGGGGTGTTATAAGGGAGTATACTGCAGCATTTCCAGGCCAATTAATTTAGTCAGGTAATATCGAATTCTTGTACATGAATAAGTTTATCAAATCAAACAGTATTATTTTCGTGTTGTGATATTGTAAGTGAGCTTTAGTCAGAAGTGCCAGCTTTAGTCCACTGAGTCCAGTTACTTTAGGACATGGATCAGGTCATCCATTAGCTCGATTTGGATTTATTGGTATTTTGTTGCTGTCCTCTCTACTTCCACTTCTTTCCAATCTGTTTCAGTTTTCATTCAGCAGTTTTTATTTCCTTTCCTATGGACCTATAAAGTTGCAGTTAAAGCGTTCTTGTCTATGTCTATTTTACTTAATATTTAAAATTGTTTTAAGTGGTTTATAACCTATCAGAGAATTCGTCATCCCGACTTTGATTATGTAGATCTCAATACTTTATACCTTTGTAGGAAATTATATTTAATACAGCATTATCATAAAATATATAGTTAGTGCAGTGAAACAAAACTGCCACTGTCCTTATTTCTTTGAGAAATGGTGGAGAATTAATATCCCTACCTCGTATGCAAATATTTATTCTCAAAGGCAGATGATCCACCTCCATGTGGATTACTCAGCAAACATTGAAAGCTGTTTGATATCAGGTGATAGCGTGATGATTGATATTAATTATTTTTACAGTTATTGATGACTCAGTCGACAGCTGTGCCATGCATGATGCATTATTGCAAATGTTGTCTAGCCCAGAAATGAGTAATTAGCTTAAGTGAGAATTTTGAAAAGTCACCCTTCTAATTTTGAAATTTAACTTTATTGGTTACATTGCAAAAGTACACATTTTTTAAAAATGTATTTGTAGTTACTTAGAATCCCAATGGGAAAAAAGGCAAACACATGAATAGTTTTTGATCTTCAATATTTTTGTGACTTTATGGATCTGTTTGAGGGACAAGCCAAGCCTCTGGGATAGTTTAGTTTCAAAAAATTCCTATTATCACAGATGTTTGGTCCAAACGTAGGAACAAATTGCGATAAATTTAAAAAAATTTTATCAGGTAACATTTCTTAACAAACAGGGCTTCATTTTCTTACTCCGACATAAAGGTCCATTCAAACTGTGGTTTCCTTCAATTGAATGGATCAGAAAAGTACCATTTTCACTGTATATTTTGATTTCTTAGAAGGGAGATGATTTAAAAACAGTAAGAACTACGAATGCTGTAAATCAGGAACAAAAACAAAGTTGCTGGAAAAGCTCAGCAGGTCTGGCAGCATCTGTGAAGGAAGAAAACAGACTTAACGTTTTGGGTCCGTGATCCTTCCTCAGAACCGGACTCAAAACATTAACTCTTTTTTTTTCCTTCACAGATCCTGCTAAAGGAACTGAATTGTTTTGTCAGGTGCAAACATAAATCTACACTAATGCACATGAAATGTGACCTCTCCCAGCAACATTTAATTGATTTTTCCATACTCTGTCACGCAAAGGTGGCTGAATCAGCCTAACCTTAGGCAATCCACTTTTTAAGTTTAAAACGGGGACTCCGAATGTGAAGCAAGCATGTGGAAGCACTGATATAACAAAGTGTAGAGCTGGATGAACACAGCAGGCCAAGCAGCATCGGAGGAGCAGGAAGGCTGGCCTTTTGGGCCTTGACCCTTCTTCAGCAATGCCATATGGAAGCACAGTTGTTATATTCAGTAACAATGGTTGCACAGGTGAACCAGTAAACCTTTCAGTTCTCATTTCACTTTTCTGCATGGAAAATGATACAGTTTTTTGGTGAAGCTGGTTTCATTTAAAATTAACCTGGCAACATGATTGTGTCATTACACTGTCAATGCATGGAAGAAATTTATTAACAAACGCACCTTATGGACATGATTTTGAGTAGATTTGAAATATTTGCAGTGCTGCTAAGATGCATATGAAGATATTCCCCAACCTCAATGTAACGTTGAAACAGGTTAAGGTATTTAACTGGCTGTTAGCTAAAATAGTTGAATTGTTACTTCAATGAGGAGGAACCTGTACCAATTTGTGTATGTAATGACAGAAGCTGTCTGTGGCAATTTACATTAAAATGTAAATGAAACGACCTTTGAAAATGCAGACCAGAAATTCTGCATGACAATCAGGCCACTTAGAAATGACCGAGCTCAGAATTTCTTTCTCCTATTATTCTTTGGTGGAAAAGGTAAGTATCACTTGTAGTCTGTGCTTTTATTGTGTTAATATTTCCAGTTCCTAAGCTTCTCACTCCTATTTCTAAGGAAATATAGAAAGCTCGCTATTCCTTCAAAAATAATAAAATGAAGGTGAAAGCGATTATCTCTCACCTGCCCTCTGAAGTGACCGTGTAAGCCACTCAATTGTTTTAATTGTTTTAAAGTCTCAAGAAAGAATTGAAACTCAGCATCAACCTAGGCACAGGAAAAGACAACAGCAGACACAGCCCTGTCGACCCAGCAAAGTCCTCCTTACGAATATCTAGGAGAAGCTAGTGCTGAAATTAGGAAAGCTGTCTCACAGACAAGTCAGGTAATAGCCTCATGTAGTCGAACTCATGGAATCAAACCTTACAGACAATATCCCAGACACTGCCATCACCATCAGGACAGACCCAGCAGAGGTGGTGGCACAGATGCATAAACAGCATAGGAGAAGGGTCTAGGCCCGAAACGTCAGCTTTTGTGCTCCGAAAATGCTGCTTGGCCTGCTGTGTTCATCCAGCTTCACACTTTATTATGTAGGAGGAAGTTGTACTGGGAATCCTCAACAATGACTCCAGACCCCGAAAAGTTGCATGGCTTCAGGTGAAACATGGTCAAGGAAATCGCCTGCTGATGGTCCTCCCTCAGCTGATGAATCAGTACTCCTCCATGTTGCACAACACTTGGAGGAAGCACTGTGGAGGGCAAGGGCACAAAACGTACTCTGGGCGGGGGATTTCAATGTCCATCACCGATAGTGGCTCGGCAGCAATAACATGACCAAGCTGGTTAGGTTCTAAAGGACATAGCTGCTGGATAGGGTCTGTAGCAGGTGTTAAGGGTACCAACAATAGGAAAAAATATACTTAACCTCTTCCTTACCAATCTGCCAACTGCAGATGCATCTGTCCATGACAGTATTGATAAACATGACCACTGTGCAGTCACTGTGAAGATAAAGTCCTGCATTCACATTGAGAATACCTTCCATCATGTTGTATGGTATTATCACCATGCTTATTGGGACAGACTTCGAACAGAACTTGCAACTCAAGGCATGAGGTACCGTGGGCCATCAACAGCAGCAGGATTGTACTCCAGCACAATCTGCAACTTCATGACCTGACATACTCCCCACTCAACCATCACCATCAAGGCATTGAAAAGACTTATTAACAAAAGCACGTGGGGAAATATGGCATCAAAATTGGTATGATGGAGAGTGCAGGAGGGCAGGCCAGGAGCAGCACCAGGCATACCTAAAAATGAGATCTGCAGTTCCTACTATACCTAAACATGAGGAGTCAGCCCCGTGAAGGCACCAAACATTACTACTTGCATGACAAACAGCATAAGCAGCAAGTGACAGTTAAGTTGTCCCACAGCCAATGGATCAGATCTAATGTCTGCAGTCCCTCTACACCCAGTAATGAATGATAAAAACCAAAAGAACTGCAGATGCTGTAAATCAGGAACAAAAAACTGAAGGTGCTGGAAGCTCAGCAGAACTGGCAGCATCTGTGAAGAAAAAGAGTTCAGTTTCGGATCTGCTGATCTTTCTTCAGAACTGGTGGTAGCTGGGAAAACATTTCCATTTACAACTATTCACCCTCATTGCCAGATCATTATCAACTCCTTTGTCTATCCAACTGCTCTTCACTTTCTTTGGGGTGTATCCTATTATTTACTCCCTACTCTACCCCCTCCCTATTATCTGTGTATAAACAAGCATTTTTTTCCAGCAACCATCAGTTCTGAGGATGCGTCTCCGGACCCAAAACGTTAACCCTCTGAGTTTTTTCTTCACAGATACTCCCAGGCCTGCTGAGTTTCCAGCAATTTCTGTCTTTGTTCCAGTCATGAATAGTGGTGGACAATTAAACAATTCACTGGAGAAAGAGGCTCCACAAATATTCCCATCCACAATGATGGAGGAGCCCAACACATCAGTATAAAGGATAAGACTGAAGCATTCAGAGCAATCTTCAGCCAGAAGTGCCAAAGTGACAATCCATCTCGGCATCCTCCTGTAGTCTTCAGCCAATTTTATTCACTCAACATGATACCAAGAAATAGTTTGAGGCATTGGATATTACAAAGGGTCTGGCCCTTACACCATTTCAGGAGTGATACTGAAGACTTGTGTTCCGGAACTGGCCACTGCTCTAGCCACCATCCTCCAGTATGATTACAGCACTGCATCTATCCAAAAGTTCCCCAGGTATAAAAAGCAAAAGAACTGCAGATGCTGTAAATCAAGAACAAAAACAGAAGTGGAAAAGTTCAGCAGGTCTGTTGGTGGGCCTTTTTATTGCAAGATGATAAGATGGAGATCGAATGGTCTGCTGGTTATTTTTCAATGATACTGGTTACTTGTCAACAAAAGTGTAAAAGAATTGAAAGGAGGCATTGAACCTTTTTGTTCTATCTTGTTTGGTTGTATGCATCAGCTACAGTGTGGACAGTACTATTATTTATATAGACCACAATCCTTTGATTTTCTTAAAAGAAAATTTGACTTGAACTTACGTTTGTTTCAGTGGATCTTAATTTTCCAACCGCATAATTTGAAAATTGTTCACGCCTGGAAAATAAAATGTTGCAAGGGCAAAATACTGCAGATGCTCGAAATCTGAAACAAACATAGAGAACATTGAAGAAACGTATCAGGTCTGGCACCATCTGTGGAGAGAAAAAGAAGGGAGTGGAATTGTTTTGTCAGGTGCAACCAGAAGCCCACACTAATGTACAAGAAATGTGACCTCTCTCAGTGACTCCGTATTCTGCCACACAAAGATGACCGCATCAGCTTAGTCTCAGGCAACATCTGTGGAGAGAAAAACAGTTAATGTTTCAAGTCAGGTATATGTCTTCTTCCGAATAGTAACGTTATAGCGATGATTTATTGAGAGTGCAAATGAGTAAGGTGTGGCAGTGGATGTACATAAAACGTTTTGTTGCATAATTCATTGTATACTTAATATTACTACAGTTTGCCTGAAATATTATTCAGATATATTTTGATATTTATTTTATAGTTTGGGTTTTGAACTCTACATGTGAGCTTTGGACATTGTATGAGGGTTTTGATGATCAACTTGTAAATATTTCTGTAGCCATGGTGATTTACTTTCTTACAAAACCCACAGTGTGGAAGCAGGCCATTCAGCCCATTGAGTCCACACTAACCCTTCAAAGAGCAATCCTTCTCGACCCACATCCCTACTCTTTCTCTTTAACCCTGCATTCCCCATGGTTAATCCACCTAACCTGCCCATCCCTGGACACTACGGGGAAATTTAGGATGGCCAACCATCTAAGCTGTATGCCTTTTGACTGTGGGAGGAAACTGGAGCTCCTGGAGGAAGCCCACGCAGACACAGGGAAACTGCAAACTCCACACAGACAGCCACCCGAGTGTGGATTTAAACCTGGGTCCCTGGCGCTGTGAGGCAGCAGTGTTAGCTACTGAGCCACCATGCTGCCTCTTTTAAGAAAAAGTGTGAGTGTGAGACTATTTGGAATCCAATTGGGTTTGGTTTTCAATGGGAGAGCTTTTGCAAGAGAAAAACATAAGGTATGTAATGCATTAGGCTTCGATTGGAAAAATCTAGAATGGTGCTTTATTTTGGCTTAGAGGAAGAAACCATAACGTGATAAAAGATTTTGATTTCAGTTCTAGTTGATACTGCATGTGTAAAGTAGTTTCTTCTGATGAGAGGAGATAGTTTAGAACTATTAACAACTACATGACCTCAGTGTAAGGAGATTTGTTTGAAAGGTCTTTGTTTGAAACCAGAAATGCATGGTTAAAACTCAGAAGGGATCATTAGAATTTGAGAAAATATACACTCAGTATTATGAAGACTCAGTGGAGATGTTTCAGACTGGCGATTGAAGTACCACTTCAGTTAAACCCTACCCTTATGACAAAGGAATTCTCTCTGGTGTGAGTATTATCAACGCAATGCTGTTAGGATTAATGGGAATTGTATTTTACTGTGCATTTTGAAATCTTTAAACCTGGTAATATGTAATAGTTTGCTTCTTTTTATCTTCATTTCTTTTGTTTAATAAACTTCTGTTTTATTCTTAAATCTGAATCTGCAGCATTACATGCTTGTGTTTCACTGATTGATCACTTAAAACTAAAATAAAACAAAATCTGATCTATCAAGTCAGGTTCCAGTCTGGGTTCTGTTTTCTTCTTCTACCACACGTTGATTCATAAGAGTATACAATGTAATGCAATGTCAATTAGTCAGGTCAACCATTGTGCTGTGCTGCCCCCCGTTGGAGCCAGGGTAGCAGGGTGGTTGTGAGTGGTCATGAGTTTCCACCCAACTACATGTCCTTCAATGAACACTCCAGCTACCCACCACCCCCCACTTTATGCATTGAGTTGCCTTTCTTCATAATTATTGTTCCCTTTGCCTTCAATCCCAGCAACTGACTTCTGCAATTTCCCTACTATAGTTTTTCCTGTGATATCCCAGCTTGACCTTTAGCAGACAGACCCTCAGTGGACCACCCCTTGAGTAACCCACACCTGACTCATGAGTGAGCAGGTTCCCAACTGATGTTGGTGCAGCTTCTCAATAAACTTATTGCAAATCCTGAGTTGGATGCATTGGACCTGCAGGATTGACAGTAGCCCAATCCCAGACTGTGGAGCTGTGGAACCTGTGACCCAGACTACCGCTTGAGGCGAATGACTGGGTTCAAGCCGCTGGACTGATAGAGAACATTTCCCTTGACTTACTGTGCCAGACTCCCTAACTGAAAGCTCTCTCCCTTGACGAAGAATTATTGCCCTTAGACTTTGAGATGAGACCATTCGGTTGAGGCAATTGCATGTGTCAGCCACATAAGCTGGTGATACATGGGCTAGACATAGCATCTGGAACAACATGACCACCCCCTTGACTGATCACTGCTAACAACTACCGTAAGCTGCTTGGCTTTGTGTCAACACTAAAAGGTAAAGCAAGGCAAGGCAGTGTGCAAAGTACAAAAAGGCAAAGCAAGCTAAGGCATGGCAGAAATGTTGTGAGAATCCAAGCAGGCTCCAGGTGAGTGATTGATAAGACAGCAAGCATGAAGAGCTGAGATCCAATCCTTTAATTGGGTACCTGGCCTGAATGAAATTGTCCTGGCCACAGAATTGTAATATGAGGTGCTGGTGCACGAGAAAAGGTGATATTGAAGTGGGGAACTGAACTGTAAATGTGTCAGGGATTTGGAATCAGAATGCAAAGAGGCAGGTACATATCCAATCCAATCCTGCAGATGGTGGGTGCGAATGATCACTACCAGAGTGTGCCCTGAAACATTGGAGACCACTTCTCTACATTGGAGGCCTGGAGAAGCAACTGTCAAGTTGGTGTTGCTGGGTACCAGCTTTAATTTTCATGTTGAGCATTATCATTTTTTCAGTTTCTGTCCAGCACATGAGAGAGAAGGACATGCATATCAATGAGGCAAGATTTGGTACTAATGACATACAAGTGTGTGAAATTTAGCCTCTCATCACTCACTAACAATGTTCTTGTCTCACCGTTCAAAGCTTGGTTTCAGAATCAGACCTTCTTCCCCCGTCAAGAATCTCATTTCTGTCCACCTCACTGTATTATCCCAACTGGCCTGCATTGTCGCTGTATTATCCCAACTGGCCTGCATTGTCGCTGTATTATCCCAACTGGCCTGCACTGTCGCTGTATTATCCCAACTGGCCTGCATTGTCGCTGTATTATCCCAACTGGCCTGCATTGTCACTGTATTATCCCGACTGGCCTGCATTGTCACTGTATTATCCTGACTGGCCTGCATTGTCGCTGTATTATCCCAACTGGCCTGCATTGTCCAGTCATTCAGTGACCAGGAAGATTCCGCCCAGCAGGTGGTACAGCATATGCGAAGAGAAACAGAGTTAAGATTTCAGGCCAGTTATAGAGCCATAGAGATGTATAGCATAGAGATGTATAACCGACTTTTCAGTCTAACTCACCCATGCCAACCAGATAGCACATATATACCTAGCCCTACTTGCCAGCATTTGGCCCATAGCCCTCCAAACCTTTCCTATTCAACTTATCAGGTGCCTTTCAAATGTTGCAATTGTACCAGCCTCTACCACTTTCTTTGGCAGCTCATTCCATACACTCACCAGCATTTCCATGAAAAAGTTACTCCTTAGACCCCTTTTGAATCTTTCCCTTCTTACCTATGTTCTCTAGTTTTGGACTCCCCCACCCCAGAGAAAAGACCTCGTCTATTTACCCTATCCACGCCTCTCATGATTTCGTACCAGTGCTGATAACTTGAAGTATTAACATTGTTTATCTCTACAAACACCAATTGGGCTGAAAGCGATGATTAGTGACTTTAGATTTTAAGAAATTTACACTCCTCAGAAGCCCATCTTAACCAGAGGTTAATCCCCCAACTACAAGAAGCCACATTCATTGAGAATAGACCAAATAGGGTAGAATGTATTTTGAGATAACAAGGCGTAGAGCTGGAGAAGCACAGCCGGCCCAGCAGCATCAGAGGAACAAGAAAGCTGACTTTTCAGGTCTGGACCCTTCTTCAGAAATTTTGACACTTTCTGATATCTTTCTGTATCTGATACTCTCTCACTCTAATAACAAATGCGCTACACAATTACTGCACTAACCTGGACTTTCAGTTCATATAGCTACTCCACAGCCTTTATTGTCTATTTAATTTTGTTTAAGTGACCAGAATAGATGCTGACTGATTCTTTTTTTAAAAAGTCTTGCTTTTCATGCAGTTCTGTTGCCCTTTTGAATTAACTCAATGCCAAAAGCAGTCTTTAAGATTCTTATCTGAACTGCCCATTTAGAAGAGGGTTGCTTTAAAAGAGCAAAGCAGCTGCACTGGCTGATTTCTTGTTTGAGAATGCCATTTTAAAAATCAAAACAATTTGTTATTTAAGGCCTATATTTGGTCAATCCTGCAACTCTTGATGTTTGTTTTATTTACACAATGCAATAATGAAGCCAGAAGAGATCTCTTGGTGCATCTGTTGAACATTTGCTTGCACAGTTGGGAAACAAATTAATGGCATCATAAATTAGCTGTGTTCGGTTAATGGGATAATGTTACAGAAATGAGGGAGTTTAATTCAGTTCAATGCTGAGTACAAGTGTCAGTGATCTCCATATATCGCAGAATCTTAAAGGAACATTATCTGGATTTTAATAGTTTTGTTAAGCTTAAACTGATCAAACATTTGCCAAGCCAAATCATTTCCAAACGTTCGCTGGTATCCCTCAAATATTAGGATTACATTTCCATTCCACAAATTATTACAACTGAGTATTCAATTATTTTCATTTCAATTGAGACTGCTGATGTTTCTTTAAAAAAAAGAGGAGGCCTATATTTCACGCTACTTCTTGATTTCATTCAGCAAAACAATATTACTCCACCCAGATAACAAGGTGTAGAACTGGATAAACACAGCAGGCCACGCAGCATCTCAGGAGCAGGAAAGCTGACGTTTCGGGCCTAGAACCTTCATCAGAAAATCTGAATCCTGGAAATCTTTGAGTTGTTTCTCTTTCAATTCTTTCTATAATAGCAACGATTTCTGAGCATGGAGAACAGGCACATAATCCTAAGTGAGTTCAAGTTAATTATCACCTCTGATAATACTTACTTTTATTTACATAATGCAATCTCATATCAGAATGTTTACTATCTGTACAACTTGAATTATTTTTGTCATGTTTGTGTGGTACTTTCTGGGTCAACATATTCATAGAATCCTTTGCTGGATTTCACATCATTTTCAATCCTTTGACTGAGTAAAAGTACCATCTGGCCCATTGGATTCTACACCACAGAATGAGACCCACTGATCCTGCTCCATCTCCTTCAAAGACCAATCTAATTAATCTCACTTCTGATTAAAAACAGACAATGCTAGAGAAACTGAGGTCTCGCAGCTCCTATGGAGGGTGAGACAATGTTGAGTCCAGAATGACTTTTCAGAAGAAGAGTCAGACCTGCTATGTTTCTCTGTTTTTATTTCAGATTTCTACCTACTGCAGTGTTTCACTTTTAGTTCCACTTCTGAGTTCTTATGCCACATCATTATCAATTTAGTCTTTCAAAACTTATCCAGTAGAATGTTGCTGATGAGTCGGTTTCAAACACCCAGTAAGATAGTCTCATTCTAATCCTTTGTCAGCACTGTGTAGATTTTCTTTTAATCTTATAAACTCATCACTGTTTGCAATCTGGCTGTTGGAAATAGAAAAGTTTCTCAAAATTAAATTTAATTGTCATTTTCCTTCATTTTTTTCTCACAGTAAATCACATTACAACTGTGCAAATTATGAATTTTGATAAAATAAATATGAAATGTATAAATTTTTCAACAACATTTATCAATTGAATTATTTCACTTGAGGGCTGAGACTCAAAAGCCTGAGTTTGGTCTTAATATTTTTGCCCAAATGTACCAATTTACCTAAATTTTGCCCAAAGAACCAAATTTAAACTGTGCAAATTGAATGCATGCAGAGTATCTGATTTCCTAATATTCATTCATCACAGTGAACTCTAATGATGGTGTAATACAGTTTCTAGAACTTGTTGCTTGATAATTTTTCTCTATGAATAAAGAAAATGCATTACACTGTAGGATCCAAAATCCGCATTGCTTAATACCCTAAGGGATGAAACAGATTTCGAAAATCCATGCAGAATCCATGGCTGCTGTGAGTTCTGTTGAAATGACTTGTCAAGTTGCATAGCTCATGAAGCAAAAATGATGCTTCTGGACACTATAAAGACTTATATTTCAGAACAGATAACTGGATCATTAAATATTTCCAAGTTCGGAATTATTGGCTATGACTTGGCCTTCTGTTTATTGTTTTATTTTCATGTAGCTTTATCCAGGAAATTCTGTAAAGTTATAAACAGGCAGCTACACCTCCATTCTTCATGAAGAAAAAATATTTCAAATGCATTGATTACAACAAAGTTCACTCTCTGGCTACAGTTAGTTATCTCAGAATCCATTTGGGTATGGCGGGGGGGGGGGACCTGAAATGGCCCCAAATAAAATTAATTAATCTAATTATATTGTATAGTACCGGTGTGCTCATTGGTTAGCTCTAGAACATGTTGTTATTAGCATCTACTCCAAAAACATTGTATGATCCAGCTTTCCTGCTCCTGAGATGCTGCTTGGCCCGTTGTGTTCATCCAGCTCTACACTTTGTTATCTCAGATTCTCCAGCATCTGCAGTTCTTATTATCTCTGATATGAAATCTTCATCTAGGCACCACTGCTCATCTGATTTTTCCAGGCAACGTGTAGATAAAAATTCCCCATGTGTATTGCCATCCCTTTCAGAATGTTCCTGTTATTTCTTCCTTTATACTCCATTATATTATAAGGAGTCTGCACATCACTTCCATAGGAGACGTTTTGACTTTATCATTCTTTACCTTGAACTTGCGTCATCTGTATCTATTATGTTAATACAATGGGATAAAATTAATTTAATAATCAATTAATACCTTATACCTTTTCTTGGCACCCCATCCTTTCAAAATGACAAATACCCTTCAATATTCAGGTTCAAATCTATGTCATCTATAGCCAAGTGTCTGTAATGGCTCAGAGATAATGGGAACTGCAGATGCTGGAGTATCTGAGATAACAAAGTATAGAGCTGGATGAACACAGCAGGCCAAGCAGCATCTTAGACCCTGATGAAGGGTCTAGGCCTGAAACGTCAGCCTTCCTGCTCCTAAGACGCTGCTTGGCCTGCCGTGTTCATCCAGCTCTACACTTTGTCCCCTGTAATGGCTGCCTTGTCTTACATACATACTTCTATCTGTGCAATCAGCTCATTCGTTTTGGTCTGAAAGCGACATGTATTTAGTTTCAGAGCCTTTAACTTAGGCATTTTAATATTTTTGACACCTTTAGCATTAACATTTACTTTTAGGTTTGTATTCCTTATCCTTTCCTGTCATAAATTGTTCCTGAATTTTCACCTTAATACGTTTCTCTTTTACCTTGCCTCTACTCTTTGATTTAGATATCTTTCCAAACTTGATCCTTTGTCCTTATTGTTTATTTCAAATAACTTTCAACTTGTCTAGTTAAGCAGATTGTTGGAACACAGGCCCTGGTACAAAGTACCCCAAAGGTAAAGCCTCCATTTTAATCCAGAGATTGTTAGCTTGAAACATATAATCAAAAACAGATGTGTAATTTGCATCTGCACTCTCACCCCCTGTTTCTTTTCTCATATCAGCAAAAAATGAGATCTGCCAGCAATGGAAATTGAATTTCCAGATCCACTTCTTGTCAAATATTTTGAAAATTCCCCAGAGCCTCCACAGCTGTATGAAAATATTACCCAATGTGTCAACTATGATTCAGCTGACTCAGATACATATTGGAAATGTGCAGACTCAGGTCACATGTCAGAGACTAGAGTGCCAAATCTAGTCAATGACAATAGGTTACCAATGAAGGCAATGCCAATTGGATGAGATGATAACCCAGAATACTCCCTGCATTCTTGAGTGAATATAAAAGTTCTGATGGCACTGTTTGATGAAAAATCTTGTTGACATTTATCCCTTACCCAACATCACTGAAACAAATTATCTAGTCATTACCAAATTGCAGTTCATGGGAATGTAATGTGTGCATGTCATATATTTTGATGGTGTTTACACTTTAAAAATATTTAATTTGGCTCTATCACGTATTAGAATGTCTTGAGGCTGTGGAAAATGCTAAATAAGTGCAATTCTTTGTTCGTTTCAGAAGGCTCCTTTCAACCTGATGAATGGAAGTATTTTTCCTGCATTTGCTTTCTTGATTTGTAACTGTAAACTGCAGCATGCAATGATTTTAAATTATGACTCTGTGATCAGCAGCATTTGGTGGTGATGCCAATTCACTGAAAACAACCTGCTCTCTCTCTCTCCGTCTCTCTCTCTCTCTCTCTTCTCCCTCTCTCTATTTTCACACACACAGAAGCAAATGTTCTTATATCTCCACTTGAGATAACTGACCATGAGCAACATTGCCTGAATAATATGCCCTTATAATGTTCAGACCAGGAGATACTTGCACAGAGGATTTATGCATCTTGGAGAGTAAGTTAATTCTGAGTTTTGTATGTCACATATTTTTAAAATATTTATTTTAATCTCAAAGTGTATCAATCATGTGAACTTTATATGCCATTACTGTCACAGTAAGCAAATTTCAACAAGGAAAAGAAGACTAAACTTATATTTTGTCCGCTATTTATACTTAATTAAAGGAGCAAAAAGATTGAGTTTTCCCTTGGAGAGACTTGAAGGTATAAAGATGCTTCCTTATCTTTTGTTCTCAATGACACTTCTGGCTAATTTTTAAGGTTTGATTTGTATTCATTTTTCTCAATTGTTGCAGCCTTGTTCTTAAATCACAGCAATGACAAATCTTCCAAAATACATGTGTACTCAGGGAACCACGAGGTGATGGAAGGTGCTTTGTCAATGCAACACTTTTTAAACAAAACAATGTAACTCAGCCCAGAAGAATATAAATTTCCTAAACAAATGAAAGAATGGTCATTACAAAAAAAATGACGAGAGCTTTGACACTTGTTACAGATGGGCTGGTGAGTAATCAACAGTGATTGAAAACAGCACCAGTCTTTGTCAGAGTAACAGTTGTCTGATAAGTTATAGATGAATCTTTTCTTCAGGTACTTGACATTTTTATAGCCTGTATTTAATCACTACCAGTGAAATCAGGAAAATACTTAGGCAGTTATGTAATAAAAAATGAAAAATGATGCCAGTGGCATAAAATCTAGGTGGTGTTTCAGTGATGACTCATTAGCTCACAGACTGACATTAGCGATTCAATTTTATGAAACGGAGAGAGGAGAACATGATGTGTTGCAGTAAACCATTTCTTGTTGAACCTGTGAAACTATTTAATTACCATTAAAATTAAAAATCGCCATTTCATTCCTGATTAAACAGGAACCACTGGAACTTACTTCAATCTACTTGTTAGACAAAAGCGGACAAGTCTTTTTGTTTTTAATACCATAGTGTGCTTTTTTACTAGAACTCAGAAGGCAAGTCGAACATTCAACTGTTGTTAAGTAAAAGAGCCAATGGTAAGGCTCAAGCATTTGCTCGCATCTTCTGTCAAAAGGGCTGCATGGACAACCCATTTCTGCCTGCTCCTGATATCCCAACCGTCACAGATGCCAGACTTCAAACAATTTGAATCACTCCATGTGTTAAAGAAATGGCTAATGGCATAAGACACTTTGAAAGCTATGGGTTCGATGACTTGCCAGCAATTGCAATGAAAACGTGTGCTTCGGAACTAGTTATGCTCTAGCCAAGCTGTGTAGCAATACATCTATAACACTCGTATTGATCCAGCAATGTTGAAAATAGTCCAGTTATGTCCTGTCCATTAAAACAGGAAAAATCCAACCTAACGAATTACTGCCTTATCCATCTACTCTCAATCATCAGTGATAAAATGTTTGGGTTCTGCCTATCAGCTCTTGACCTCTTAGAACCTTGGACCTAATTGACAAAAGGCCTGAAATAAAGAGGAATGGTGAAGGTGTCTGTCCCTGATATAAAGGCTTTATTTCACTCAGAGCAATCATTCTCAATCCCTTTTACCTTCATCCCATAAATGTTCCTATCTTCATTATGGCCTCTGATAAATGATTGATCATAGATGAAGATAATCAATGTTTGCATATTTGCTGTAAAGGTAACTGCTGCCATATTTCCTTGCATTACACCTTAAAGGCACTTCTTCAGGTCTTATGCTCTTTGGGACATCTCAACACTGTGTAAGATCTTAAAGATGGTCGTTCTTTTTTTCTGGAGCAGATATATTCAACACAATAGGTGCTGCACATAAATGGATAAGTGAGACAAGACCAGGTAGAGGTAAGTGAAGGGAGGAGTAATTGTGAGGTGGAAGACAGGAGGCTAAAATGTGAAAAAACTGTAAAAGCTGTAAATTGGGAACAAAAGTAGAAGTTGCTGGAAAAGCCCAGCAGGTCTGGTAGCATCTATGAAGAAAAAAAGTCAGAGTTAACCTTTCAGGTGCAGTGACCCTTCCTTAGCACTGATGGTAGCTGGGAAAATGTCATTTTATATGCAGAAAATAGGGAGGGGGGGTGTGTGACAGGGAGTAAACAATAGATGGGGCCCGAAGAGAAAGAAGAGCAGTTGGATCGACAAAGGAGTTGATAATGATCTGGCTAGGATGGTGAATAACTGTTAATGGGGGCTTTTACTGAATAACAAGAGGTAGTGTGCGATGGCAGACTGTGTTATACCTTCCAGGTGAAGCAACATTTCACTAGCACTTCCCAGAATCTAGTCTACTGCATTCACTGCTCACAATGTGGTCTCCTCTACATTGGGGAAACAAAGTGTAGACTGGGTGACTGCTTTGCAGAACATCTATGTTCTGTTTTCACAAAAGACCTGGAGCTACCTGTTTCTTGCCACTTTAATACACCACCCTGTTCCTTGGCAACATCACTGTCTCAAGGTTGCTCTAGTGTTCTCGCCGAGCTCAACACAAACTGGAAGAACAACATCTCATATTCCGCTTGGGGACCCTGCAGACCTCTGGACTCAATATCGAGTTCAATCGTTCTAGGGCCTAAATCCTCCCATGTCCCTGCCCGCTATCCCACACATCTGGCCTTGCTATCACACAGCCTGCCATTACACACAACATTTTGTTATTCACTAATAGTTCCCATTAACAGTTATTCACCCTCCCAGCCAAATTGTTATCAATTTCTTTGTCTATCCAACTGCCCTTCTCTCTCTTTGGGATCTATCTATAATTTACTCCCTCCCCCATTCACCTCCCTCTTTTCTGCATAAAAACTGATGTTTCCCAGCTACCATCAGTTCTGAGGAAGGGTCACCTGAACTGAAATGTTAACTCTGACTTTTTTCCTCATAAATGCTGCCAGACCTGCTGAGCTTTTCCAGCAACTTTCATTTTTGAAGTTAAAATGTGTGGTTCCTTTAAGAGATTTGTGCTTTGTCTGTAATGTGTTTTGTGAGCAGCAGCTGAACTTGCCAAGACAAGGAGCTGCAATAAATGAAAAAAAGGTGTATCAAAAAAGCTTTACAGGTGGCAGGCAAAACAGCAGCTTTGTTTACATGTTGTGACAATGAGTTTGAATTTAGCTAATTAATTTAGAACCAAACACTGCTATTCAAAGCCAGTTGAATTTAAATCTGATGGTGTTGACAACCTGAAACCAATCATAGTATAAGAATTTGATTATGTCATTATGTGTATATAAGATGAGGGCATTTGGAAAATGAGAGAGAGAGAGAGACAATTGCCATTTGCCTGAGTTTGCACCATTCAGCTCTCAGAGAAAGCCCTTTTAATGAATCAAAGGTACCATGGTATGTTAGCTCAAAGTCTCCAATGAAGAAATTATTGAGATAATACATCCCTGAAAGCAGAATTAATGGAAGAAAGGTGTTTGTGAAGGGAGTGGAGATGACAGAATATTGCAGAAAGCAGTCTTTGTGAACTAGGAGAGGTTAAGCTGTAATTCATTGCTTTTTATTAATTGGGTTTACATCAATGGGACTTGTTTTTATTTAAGCAGCATTCCAGTAGAATATAGACCAATTTGGGAGTAGTTAGTACTCTATTGGGGAGTTGTTGGATTGTTAGTAATTCTGTAAGTTTGTTCTATGTTGAGTTAAATAAATAAATTGTTTCTTGTTACTTGTAAAGTGGAGGTCAGGGACTTTCTTTCTTTTAACATTTCTTTTACTAGGTCACAAGGGGAAAGGTGAGCTTCTCTGGGTGTTTTGGGGATAATTATTGGAGGGAAACCCCTACTCCTGTCATAACAGATTGGGGCTTGTGTTTTTAGTTTAATTATCAGAGGGGTTTGGCCATTCCCTGCCTTAACAAAGATAAAATTAGACTGGACTCAATGGAATTTTCATTGTCTGAACTTTATCAAAGCAGATTAATGGAGTTACAGTTAGAATTGTTTTTAGTTTCCAGACACAATTTTGCTGCTCATGATGAAAAATTGGACAATTGGAAGAAGAGAACATGAGAAGGTGAATTACTTGTGTTACTCTTGCAGTCTTGAACAGTCAATTCCAAAATGATATTTTGGCCTCAGAATAGGATGTGTCTTCTCGCGTTGATGTGATGGAATCTGAGATGGCTGATGTCCAATGTCAATCAAAACTAGAAATAACCCTCAGGAACTGCCTTAAAAGATGATTCTGTAATGTTTGCTCACATTACTCGAAACTTGAAAGCCAACAGAGTAGTACTTTTTTCACTCAGTTAGGATGATTTTTTTCTTTGTGCCATCAGCCACTTGTTATTTCTGTGGTAATGAAATTGAAAACAATGTATGATAGGCTAGTGATCTAATATCAGTGGTGTGACACTATTGGCTAAAATCAAAATTGCTTCCTATATCTTGTTAGTTTTGTTTTCTGTAAATAATGAATCACATAGTGATACCCCTGTAAAGCCACAAATGTTGATACAAAATAGAAATAATGAGGTTTGTGGAAATCATGCCTACAGATGTAATTGCAATACAACAAGAGAAATCATGTTTTTTTTAAGCACTTTTTACATAGATGAGCTGTTCTATCAACATTAGAACAGATGAAAGATTATGATGGTTAACTGTAAACATAAATGTTGGTTTGGATTAACAATTTAGATGCTATATTTTATTTCTGTGACTGACTCGTGAATTAAAAATTTAATTTATAGACTAATTACATGAAGAATAATGGATCATCAGGTAATGATTACAACTGAGGGGTTCAGCTTGTTTATCTGCAGATTGGGTATACTTGAGCCTGAATTATAAACTGTTAGTTGACTAACAAAACATGATTGTTAAGCAATTGAATTATGAATACCAGGACAATTATTTGCAATGAGGTTTGGATGGCTTATCCATCAAATAGTAGCTACCAAAGAGCATGGCACAAAACAATAAATGTCTGCATTAATCTGGAATCCTAAGGGAGTAGAGCAAAGCCAATGTAATTTATACTATCATATGAGTCTGTATATTAAGTGACACAATTGAATTTGGTTTCTGCTATTCTTATTTGCTAGGAACAGGAGCAGATGTAGACTGTTGAGCCCCTCTTGTCTGCTCAATTCATCAACGAGACAGAATACACATCCTTTAAATGTATGTTAGCTTCTCACTCTTTTGGGTCTCTTTTGACCAACACATTGAAATTGTATTTTACCATGTAAGCAATCGACACATCACAACATTTCTGTGAATTTTTTCTTATCTTTCGAATGTGATATTGTTGAGGCAGAGAAGGGAATCTAAGAAAAACACATTGGGCTTTCATTATTCATATTGGATTCAGGTGTGTTGTTAGTAAAGGCTGATATTTCTATGAAAGAAGCAACAATTCAATTATGAAGTCTTTTGGGAGGTTCATCATGGCTGATTATGTCGAGGATTGTTAGGCACTATATGTTCAAACATATCTGAGTCACAAGATTCTTACACTATCTAAAATCTTATTGTGAAGGATATTTGTACATTCTGGGTGAGCAGTTATTGGTGCTCTTGGCCCATGGAAAGGACTTTTGCAGAGATACATTACTGTAGGGTAAATGGGTTTGTTGAGGAAGCCAAAAAAGGCATTGGAATAATGATCTTCAATTTTTAATTTTCATGCAGCATGCAAACAGATATTTGAATGCCATACAGGATCTTTTCTACCAACAGTAAAACATAGAATTTTCACTGTGTGGCCTGGGTATAGGAACAGTTTAAATCCTTGCCAGTGCTGTAAGGTGTTAGCTGTGGCTCAGTCAGGGACACTTTCAGATCTGAATCTGAATCAGACAGCCATGAGTTTCAGTCACACTTGATCGCAACATTCCAGGCTGACCCTCCAGCACATTGTTCTCATGTGAACAAAAATGGTTTTGAAGAACAAAGGAGTCACAGCTCATGACCTGATCAATATTTATCCCACAATTAATAATACAGAATAAATTACTTGATCATCATCACATTATTATTTGTGAGGTTGCTGTTGCATTGCATCAGTGACAAAACATCAAAATGATCTAATTCACTATAACATGCTTTGGGCGATAGTGTGATTATGAAAGTCACTGGAAAAATGATGTTTGTTTGTCTGTTTTACTTAATTATCCTGAGGCTCTCTTGAATTTTAAACAGTGAGATGAAACATGCAACCCTGGAATCCACTGATGAAACATTGGCAGGAAATATAAGAGAGACTGCTTTCGTCTTCATCCAGAGATTTAAATAAGCCTTCCTATATACACTGAATGGATCTGACAATATTTGGATATAAAAAAAGGCAAAGCGCTGCTCCTGTAGGGCAGATTTCTAGTCCACTGAAGATCCAAAACCTGTGAGATAGACCTTTACTAGTTTAGTCAGTTCTATCAATAAAGCATAACGTATCTAACAATAATGAATGAAACTACAGGAAAGTGATCGAGAGCTTGGTGCTGTGGCACAATGAAAACAATCTGCCTCTCAACATTGGAAAAACTAAACAACTGATCATTGACTTCAGAAAGAAAGGGGGAGAACATGTCCCCATCTACATCAACGGAACTGAGGTTGAGAAAGTGAAGAATATCAAGTTCCTCAGAGTGAAGATAACTGACAACCTGTCCTGGACATCTCATGTAGATGCCATCAAGAAGGCACAAAAGTGCCACTTCTCCCTCAGGCAACTCAGGAAATTTGGCATATCCATAAGGTCCTGAAATAGTAGCTCTTTGGTAACTACTATTTGATGGATAAGCCATCCGAACCTCATTGCAAATAATTGTCCTGGGCCATTTAAAGCATACTGTCTGGGTGCATAACGGCCTGGTGTAGCAACTGCTCTGCCCAGGACTGTAAGAAACTACAGAAGGTGGGGTGTACAGAGCCCAGATCATCATGGAAGCCAGCCTTCCATTCCTGGGTTCCATTAGCACAGTTTGCTGCTGCAGAAAGACCGCCAATTTCATCAAAACCACATCTCACCCTAGTATTGATCTCCTACAACCTCTTCTGTCAGGCAGAAGATGCAGAAACCTGAACATGTACAAGAGCAGGTTCAGGAACAGGTTTTTTCCTGGCCCTTATCAGACTGTCGAATGGACTCTCTAGTTTCAAGTAACGCTCATCTTGCTAATGTTGATCTTGCCTGGTGCATGCCCTGTGCAATGTAACATGTGTGCCTTTGTTTGTGCTTTTTTCTGCGATCTGTACATCCTTTGCTTACTGTGATCAGCCTGTACGACTTGTTAACAAAGCTTTTATTTCAGTATACCTGACAATTGATCAATCAATCAATAACAGAAATTATCCTGAAGAAGATTGCACCAAAGATCAGAGCTGTCACTCTGGGAGAGGTTATTGAGAAGAACTCATCAGTGACGAGAAAAATTGTGCTTTTATCAACAAATTAAACAGCTATGTTGATCATTGCAGAGTACAAAGCTAAGTACTCAGCATATATCGCAGTACCTTTAGGTGTAAAACGTTTCAAGTGTAGCATGGGTTTAAAATAATAAGTACAAACAGAAAGTAATGGGGAAACTCAGCCGGTCTGGTAGATCTGTACAGATGAAAAGAGTTAAGGTTTCAAGTCTGTTATGACATCTTCAGAACCCTGAACTCAAGCTGTTAACTGTGTTTCTCTCTCAACAGATGCTATAAGATCTGCAGAATTTTTCCTGCATATTCTGTTTTAACTTCAGATTTTCAGTAAATGCAGCATTTTGCTTTTGTTGGAGGGTAGATTTACAAGCTGCCAACTGTGTGTACACTTGGCACTCAGATCAACTACTCCACATAGAAAACTGTCTGACTTTAATTTCCATTGAAATCAATGGGCATTAGGTTGAAAATCTATCCAGACTGAAGCTTCAGCCAGGATTCTCAGTTGCTGTTTGGAATTGAATATTCCTGACTACTTATAGCAAGTGAGGTAACTGGCTCAGTTTGTTCATTTATCCTTCATACAATTTTAGTAACATGGTTTGAGATGTCGGTTTGAAAACATTATAAACCAATGCAATGCTTCATTTACATGATGTATGCAAGGTGTTCGATATTCCTATCAGAAAAGTTGTTTCATCACACATTGAAAGCATTCGGGTAGCAAATCAGTGATAAACCTAGCAATTTACCTTTATTGTGAGCTACAACCCCAGGCTATTTTCTATTATCTACACAGTGTGAATTAGTGCGAATTTAGTTGTAAATTCCAATTTAGAGGCTAAAAGATTTAAAAGTTCATGCAGAAAAATGATAATTGCATTTTAATTGTTTTGCACTAATTATCCAATGAATGCATTGGAGTATATAATTTCAACCCTTTCATGATTTTTGCGATGTTATATGCATTGCATATAAACTCATGAAAATACACTCATCATAATGCTGATCAGGTAACTTGTTTTTAAGCTTCTTCTGGTCGGATAAAACACACACCTAGTGTTAACTTAGCTTGCTGCCTGGAAACTTGTGCATGATGGAGTATGAGAGTTATGAAGGGTAAACAATAGTTCAACAATGATGGTGTGAAGGCACTAGTAAATGATTGAAGGAATGTGTTAACCCCTTCAGGAACAATCAACAAACAGACAATATGTTGAAAAGTAAAAGAAAATACTTGCAATCCTAGGGAAGCTTTCATAAGTTTAGATATGTTGCCACCAATTAAGTATGTTTAAACTTAGTTAGTTATAATCAAATTTACACAACAGCCAATTTGCTCTCAACAAGGTATAATAAATAGCAACAAAAGTAGAATTGCTGGAAAAGCTCAGCAAGTCTGACAGCATCAGTGAAGAGAAATCAGAATTTACATTTAGGGTCTGGTGACCCTTCCTCAAAACTGATAGGTGCTGCCAGACATGCTGAACTTTTCCAGCAATTTCTGCTTTTGTTCCTGATTTACTGCATTCTCAGTTCTTTCTGTTTTTATATAGCAAGCAACAATCTGTAATTGATTGCATGATGTTGGGTGAATGATAAGTGTTAGGCAGGACAATTGTTATATGATACTGTATATCCACTTGAAAAGGGGTGGCAAGCGTTTGTTTGAGGTCAAAAAATGCACTTCTGTCAATGTAGCTCCTTCACAGTACTTTACGTCTTGAAGATGCTCAGGAGATAAGTGCACTCATAAAGTGTTCAGCACATTTGGGGACAAAACCAAGAAGTTTCTACATCATGTGAGAAATGTATGTATTAAGCAAGATCCTTGCTATTTGCCCAAGGGGACTAAACTGAAAACTTGAGGAAGATTATTGTCTCAAATCAATATTCTGGCCATATTCCACATGAATTTAGCAATCACTTCCATTTTTAAAGGGACCCAAGGATGATTTCACGAAAAACATGAATACATAACAATATGTTCTTACGTCTTGTGCCTAAGCTATAGAGCTAACTGCCTATAAAGTGATAGCAGTTAGAATCTCTTAAGGTAACATGGCAAATGAAGTTGATAACAAGAGGCATGATGAAATGACTGCAGTGGCCATACAAAGAGATAATTAAAAATAGCATTTGAGAGAGGAATATTGTTACAACTGCAGACATTGTAAGAGATGGGGAGAAAGAGAATGGTACATTTCACCATGAAGCTTAATGGAAACGTTTCACACCATGCGGTGAGTAATAGCATCATTGACGATTACAAAGAATGGAGCTGAACTAGATATTCTTTCAGGTTCGGTATTGTCTGTCATAGAGCCATACAGCATGGAAACTGACCCTTCGGTCTAACCAGTCCATGCTGAACATAATCCCAAAATAAACTAATCCCACCTGCCAGGTCTTGGTCTAAATCCCTCCAAACCTTTCCTTTTCATATGTCCATCCAAATGTCTTTTATATGTTGTAATTGTGCCCACATCCACCACTTTGTCTGGAAGTTCATTCCTCACACGAACCACTCTGTGTAAAACAATTTGCTCCTGATGTCTTTTTTAAAAATCTCTCTCCTCTCACCTTAAAACAAACCCCCTAGACTTGAAATTCCCCATCTTTGGGAAAAGACAGCTACCATCAACCCTGTCTATGCCTCTCAACCTCCTACCGACCAGTGAAAAAAGTCCCAGCTTATCCAGCCTTTCCTCATAACTTAACCATTCCGTACCCGGCAATCTCCTAGTAAATATCTTCTGACCTCCCTCCAGCATGATAATATCCTTCCAAAACTAGGCAACCAGAACTGGTCAACCATCAATGATGCTGTTATTCACCTCCTGGTGTGAAATATTTCCATAAACCTTCTAGGTGAAATATACCATTCTCTTCTCCTCATCTCTTACAATGTCTACAGTTGCAGTTTTCAAATGGACATATTTTTAAAAAAAATTTAAGGGCTTATGATGGATGGCTGAGGTTTTTATTCTTAATTCATAAATTTTAGAAAAAGTCTATCAGTGTTTTAGAGGGTTCTTTTTTACATTGCAAAGATTTTGTTTTAAAAAGAACTGAACTGTTCTTTTTTAAAAATAAGGAGTTGTATTTTACTTCAGGAGAATCCAACACATAGTCAGCTCCAGAGAAGACTTTTTTTCTTGGAAGAGTTTATTGAAGAGGAATTGTGTTTATTAAGTTAATCAGCTAAGTGGTTGGTTTAATTTAGTTTTATATGTTTGAGATATACATAATTTTCTTTTCATTTTAACAGGATTTTCTGTAAGTAACAAAAGGTAGTTTATTTTATATATAAGGTGTTACTGAAACATGCTTTTCTTTAGGCTTAAAAGTTATTAAGGTCATATATGAAGTACAGAGTGAGATGGCTAGTAGATTTAGAAAAGTTGTTACCCAGCAGGATCAGTCAGATAGATGAGTGACTGTCATGATAAGTAAAAAGGTAGAGCTATTGTTCTATCAAATAGATATTCAGTTTTTGGAACAATTGAAGGGAATAGCCTCTCCAAGGAAAATGGTCAGACTGTCTTTCCTAAGAATTTTTCCCATGCCTTTAATGATTCAACACTCGTATTTACTGTCTAACAGTTAACCATCCATGGTCTGTAGAAGGTTGTTGTGCTGCTGTGACAGTGTTCCTATCTCTGCCTGAAAACCCCCTGTTTGAAGTCCCATCTGCTCTCGAGGTGTGCAATAACATCTCTGAGCAGGTTGAGGTCTAAAATATCTAAGTGACCTGCAGAGCCACAACACTGAAACAATTTTTAGATATTAGATTCCCTACAGTGTGGAAACAGGCCCTTCGGCCCAACAAGTCCACACCGGCACTTGGAGCATCCCACCCAGACCCATCTCCCTATAACCCACACACCCCTGAACTCTATGGACAATTTAGCACGGCCAATCCACCGAACCTGCACATCTTTGGGCTGTGGGGGGAAACCGGAGCACCCGGAGGAAACCCACGCAGGCAGGGGGAGAATGTGCAAACTCCACTCAGACAGTTACCCGAGGCTGGAATCGAACCCGGGTCCCTGGCGCTGTGAGGCTGCAGTGCTAACCACTGAGCCACCGTGCCTCCGTAGCCTGTAGGTTTTTTTCAAAAATCCAGAAGTTAATCAATGAATTGAATTAATTCATCTATTTTCAATTCATTGGTTCATGCGTATATGTTATTGTTTTAGAATTTTTTTTCTCATTAGTTTCCATAGATGCCAATTTTTGCTAAAATGGCAGGTTAAAGATCTACTATATAAGTGAATGTGGACCATGAACAAAGTGCAATTATTGTTAAAATAAGGACTTTTTTTGGAAGACAATCACTCATGCTTTTGAATGGTACGAGTTGGCTTGCTTCAATGTGTTTGGCGATAAAATCATGGTAATTATGTGTGAGATATCCTGAACTCACTTTATAGCGCAAAGATATCTGCTCAAATAGCTCAGATGCCTTTATGAAGATTACACAGCTTACAATTTGTGAATGCATCAATCCCATGAATAGTGATAATGGGAACTGCAGATGCTGGAGAATCCAAGATAACAAAGTGTGAAGCTGGATGAACACAGCAGGTCAAGCTGCATCTCAGGAGCACAAAAGCTGACGTTTCGGGCCTAGACCCTTCATCAGAGAGGGGGATGGGGAGAGGGTTCTGGAATAAATAGGGAGAGAGGGGAAGGCGAACCGAAGATGAGTTGCAATAGGAGAGAGATTCCCTGAGGTTGCTCCGGAGGGAGGAGGGTAACTTCTTCAGTTTAGGCATCCTGTCATCATCATCACGCCCAAACTATTGGGTTTATTTATTGTTACGAAATCTAAAATTGCACACTCTGGCATAATGACAATGCCTGAAGATATTTAAAGTGTGGAGATAGAAACTACCATAATCCCTGATGTTGAAAAACTGCTTCATGACTATCATCTGATATTCTGTCAATTCAGGGACATTTATAAGGTACAGAGAATCAGGCACAGAGGAAAAAGAAGGTGCTTAAGTCAGGCCTACCATTTTTGTTGCAGGTGTAATGGCAGTAATTGAATTCGTATAATTCCTCAGCAAATTGAATTTACTGCATAGTTTCATGGAATCGTGTACAAGACTTGGGTTAGTAAAGCAGCAATATTATGGGCACCTATAGGATTGAAAGAGCAACAAAGTTTCTCCAAGTTGTCAGTGAGATGTCATTCAAAACAAATGTGTGTGGTCTGCACTGGAGTACTGCTTTGTTGCATTGGAGCGCCACCGAAGTTTTGTGATATAGGGAGTCTCAAGGGGTAAACTTTAAGGAATAATTAATTTAGAGGCTCATTTCCATTCAATCAACAGTCTAGGCTGTTCTTTAAATAAGAAATTAACTATAAGGTGCTCTTTTGATTGGCTGCGGTTTAATTGTAACTCTAAATTCAGAATTTACAGCTACTCAGTTGAAGCTAGTTAATTAGCCAATTGCTTTAATCCAGCTCCAGAAGGCTTGGAATTAGGCACCAGAAAAGAATGGCTACTTTAGAGCTTCCTGGTTGCATTACAGTGTAACTGGAATTTGGTGAAATGTTCGTCCTTTTCTTTCATTGGTGAGCATATCTGCTTTTTAATATTCAAGTTAAGGTCTTAGAGAATTTGGGGCATCGGGGAAAGAGGAGTCCGTGAAGGAGAAGACTTGGGGATTAAAAACAGTAGGGAAAAAATGTGTCACCATAATTTCTTGGTTGGTAAGTAACTGCTAATTTGAATACACATTCTTTGATGCTTTCAGATTAAAAGTAAATTTGAAAAATATTTCATTTAAAAGTAAAGACCAGTGAGAAAATTTGAAAATATTAATTAACAATTTACCTTGGTGATGTGGGAGCTGGTGGACTCCATTGTGATCAATAGTGACCACATAGTAAGTATTAGTTTCTTGAGGAACTCCGGCTAAGAGTTGATGAGCTGGAGTCTGAGCTTTGAACACTCAGAAAAAAAAAACCCTGCTGAATGGAAATGATAGAAAGACCAGCGAAGGACCACAAAACAGCTTCAGAGTTATTAAAAGGGAGATTGCAAGGAAACACGGTGGCTCAGTGGTTAGCACTACAGCCTCACAGCATCAGGGACCAGGGTTCAATTTTACCCTCAGGCGACTATCTGTGTGCAGTTTGCACATTCTCCCCATGTCTTTGTGGGTTTCCTCCGTATACTCCAGTTTTCTCCCATAGTCCAAAGATTTGCAGGCTAAATGGATTGGCCATGCTAAATTGCCCATAGTGTTCGGGGATGTGTGGGTTACAGGGGAATGTGTGTGGGTGGGTGTGGGCTTATTGGGCTGAAGGGCCTGTTTCCACACTATAGGGATTTGATGATTCTATGCAACTTGCCCAAGACATCAAAATCAATGAGAATACATTTTACAGTTAAATAAAGGGAAAGCAGGTGCTCAAGAACAATGTTAGCCGCTAAACACTAATTGGGGACATTGTCTATGGCAATGAAGAAATGTTAGGCAAGATTGAGGGCAGGGCAGTGGATGTGATCTCTAAGGCATTCAACAAGTTTCCTCATGGTAGACTGGTTAGCAAGGTTAGATCACTTGGAATACAGAGAGAAATAACTATTTGGATACAGAACTGGCTCGGAGGTAGAAGACCGAGGGTGGTGGTGGAGGGTTGCTTTTCAGACTGGAGGCCCGTGATCAGCGGTGTGCTACAAGGATCAGTGCAGAGCCTACTGCTTTTTGCCATATACGTGACTTATTTGGATGTGAACATAGGAGGTATGATTAGTAATTTTGCAGATGACACTAAAATTAGAGTGTAGTGGACAGCAATGAAAGCTACTTCAGAGTACAAGGGATCTTGATCAGGTGGGCCAATGGGCCAATGGAGTTGCAGATGGAGTTTAATTTAGATAAATGTGAAGCATTGCATTTTTGAAAGGCAAAACAGAAAAGGCTTAAGCACTTAATGGTAAGGTCCTGGGAAGTGTTGCTGACCAAAAGACCTTGGAGTGCATGTTCATAGTTCCTTGAAACTGGAATCATAGATAGATAGGATAATAAAGAAGCGTTTGGTATGCTTGCCTTTATTGGTCAGTGCAATGAGTATAGAAGTTGTGTGGCAGGTGACAGTAAGGAGAATGGATAACTCAAATTGGCAGGACATGACCAGTGGCGTCTCACAAGGCTCTGTGTTAGGGTCTCAATTATTCACATTATTAATGACTTGGATAATGGCATTGAAAATCATATATCAAAATTTGCAGATGACACAAAGTTAGGTGGCTTTGCAGACAGTGTAAATGATGACATAACATTAAAAAAGGCCTATTGATAGTCTAAGTGAATGGTCAAAACTGTGACTGATGGAGTTCAATGTAAGCAAGTGTGAGGTTAACCATTTTGGACCAACAGATGATAGATCTGGATATTTTCTGGATGGTATGAAGTTAAATACAGTGGCTGTCCAAAGAAACGTGGAGTTCAGGTGTAGAAAATAATCAAGAAATCTAACAGAGTGCTTTTACAGTTCGAGGACCGAAGTATAAGGACCTAAAAGTTATGTTACCGTTATACCATACCCTGGTTAGAACCTGCTTGGTGTAATGTGAGCAGATCTGAACATGGCACTCAAGAAAGGATATATTGGCCTTGAAAGGTATACAACACAGGTTTACAAGAATGATGCCTGTACTTCAGGGGTTAATTTAAAAGGAGAGATTATCCAAATTAGTCCTGTTTTCTCTAGAATTTAGAATGTTTGTTTTCTGATCAAAGTCTTCAGCAAATTAACAAGAAAAGACAAGATATATAAAGATAAACTGATTTGCAATTCTGGAGCTAGGAGGCACAGTCTGAGAATTAGGACCAGGCTGTTCAAGTGAGATGTTAGGAAACACTTTTACACACCAACAGAACTGTCTTCCACATATTGCAGTGGTTGTTGGATCAGCTGTTAATTTTAAATCTGAGATCTATATGAATTTGTTAAGCAAAGGTATTAAGGGAGATGGGCCAAATGCAGGTATGTGGAGTTAGGCCATAGGTACACCATAATGACATTGAATGGTGAAACGGGCTTGAGGGGCTGAATGGCCTACTCCTGCTCCTATGTTTCTATATTTTGCAGCTTACACTAATCTGCACTATACACTGCTGCTTTTTGGTAATGAACAAAAAGGACAGAATAAAATTTGTTCATAAGTTGAAAATGTATTATATCAGAAGCTGATGAGAATATATCTTTGAGAGTTTCTTTATCCTACAAGCTGAAGAAGAAAACTTGTCAATGGTGCTGGAGCAGAAACTGGGTCAGAGTATAAGTCCACTGTGTAGCATATGAGGTAACAGGACCGAGAGAAAATCATCCCGGGAATTAATGAGTTGGTTGGGGCTTATGCTGCAAATCAGGGCTAGCAGTTTCAACCCACATTTAATTGAAATGGGAGAATAGATCTATTTCTGGAAACACAACATTGGGAATGGTCAGAGATCTTAAGAACTGCTGATGCTGGAGAATCTGAGATAACAAGGTGTAGAGCTAGATGAACACAGCAGGCCAAGCAGCATCAGGAGAGCAGGAAAGCTGACGTTTCGGGCAAATGTGGTTTGATAGTTTGTGTGATGCAGCCAATTAGAAGGGTTCTTCAGTGGCCATGGCGTAAGGTTTGAGTGCACAGGGTGTATCTCTACATTTGTATCTTAAAAGTTGAGGGGGACCTGAGAGAGTGTTTAAGTTTGAGGGCTATGGACAGCAGGGCTCAGAACACAGCTGTTCCCTTGACAAAGGGTCGATAAGAAGGAAGCATGATTTGAGAGTGAAAGGCAGGTGATTTAAAGGGAATTTGATGGAAATCTTTTTCTTGCAGAGGTTGGTGGGGGTCTGGAATACACAACCTGGGAGGGTCTTTGGGATGGATAATCTTTGGAAAGTACTGGGGTGAGTATTTGAAGTCATAACATTCAAGGCTATGAACCTAATGCAGGGAATTGGAGCTGTCACAGGTACTGATGTATTTTTGGCAGTACAGACTTGATAGACTGAAGGGCCTTTTCTGTACAGCATAATTGTGGCTTATAACTATTGATTTTCTCAGGTAGGTTTCAGTTAGAAAAATGTGTGCCAAGATGAATGAATCCTAGTTCATGCATCACATTTTCACAGCAATTAACAATGTCTTAGTTTTGGAAGCTATGCTGGTAACCTACAAATGTTAGACTTTGACAATATCTTTACGTTGATTCTACGTTGGAATTCTACGGGTAGATGTTGATTTCATCCGACAGTGTAAAATACAGTGATTGTGAGTTGACAGACTATATTGGCATCTTTCCTACTTGTTTCATCTCCACATTGTTAAAATGTTAGTAAATTCCCTTTTTTTGACAAAAAGGTATTATCGTCTGTTTTATATTCATTGGAAAAGCCAGGAAGAAGCTCATTTTCATGCTACATTCAAAAGATCATGCAATACTCTTTCAGGACTGTATTAAACTGTCAAGCTAAATGACACACTCATATCCCAAAATTGAACAAAAGGACAACAATTTGAATCAGGAACAGGAGTAGGTCAGTTCATCCCTGGGGGCTACTCCACCATTTAATAAGATTGTAGTTGATCTTACTGAAGCCACAACTCCTCACTTGCACCTATCCCAATACCCTTTGACTGTCTCATTAATAAAGAATCTACCGAAGAATATTCAATGAAACCATTTCCGCTGTTCTTGACCAAAAAGCATTCTAAATCTCTGTAAGAGAAACAAAAATCTCCTCATCTCCATCTGTGTATGTACAAAGGGATCTGGGCGTCCATGTACACCACTCAACGACTGGCAGATATAGCACGTTACTCTGGATTTGCAATGAAGTTCCAGTGGAAATTTTTATCCTGGACAGCCCCGGTGAATAAGAACCAGTAAGCAATTAGGACGCCAAATGGTATGTTGACCTTCATTGCAAGAGAATTTGAGTTCAAAAGTAAGGGTGCCTTGCTACTGTTGTAGGTCGATGGTGAAAACATACCTAGTGTATTGTGTGCAGTTTTGATCTACCTACCAAGAAAGGATATAGTTAGCATAGTGCAAGTGCAGCAGAGGTTCATCCAGCGAATATAGAGGATGGCAGGATTGTCATGGGGGTTTTGAGTTGTTCAACTGGGACTGCAGCCACTGGGGTTTATGAGAATGAGGGGATTTGATTGAAATGTATAGAAGTCTAAACAGAGTTGACAGACAAGATGCAGGGACGATATTCCCATCGGTTGGTGTGACTAGAATCGGGGGCACAGTGTCAGCATGCAAAATAGACCGTTTAGGACTGAGACGAGGGAACATTTCTTCACTTAAAGGGTGGTGAACTTGTACGACCACAGAAGACTGTTAGAACCCTCACTGATCCTTCATTTTTTCTATTTTATTCTTTTATCAATTTTGGTTTGGAACTGAACTGAAGGTAACCTTTGGACTGTGGTCCAAACGGCACCTTCCTTTTTATTTGAGGAAGGAAGTTAACAAACAAAGCTACTGAGATAGTGGGAACTGCCGATGCTGGAGAATCTGAGATAACAAGGTGTCCAGCTGGATGATCACAACAGGCCAAGCAGCATCAGAGGAGCAGGTAAACTGATATTTCTGGTCGAGACCCGAAACATCAGCTTTCCTGCTCCTCTGATGCTGCTTGGCCTGCTGTGTTCATCCAGCTCCACACCTTGTTATAACAAACAAAACTGTTGTTTGTTTGAGGCCAGGTCTAGAATTTAATTGCAGGTTCGTTCTTGATCAAAAGGATTCCATAGTCTTATCAATCTTGGGGGGTTAGCCAGATAACAGACAAATGTCTGTTAATGAGGCCAATACCTGGGAATTTATACCAGCAAGCTTGGAAGGGAAGATGATGGTCAAACAGAGGGAGGGGTCTGGGTTTTGAACTGGTTTTTAGACTGTTTCTGGGAGAAGGTGTTTGACTGTTATGTTTCAGCATGAAGATTACAAAGCTCTCTGACTAACCTCCCATTAACAACTTTTGAAAGTGCAGAATAGCAACATGTTATAAGGCCCTATGATATTGTCAGTGACCTAAAGAGGTGGCCTTGATCAACGTCTTTGAGAAAGTCAACCCACAAACAATCATATATGCCAATGCAACAATACACAATGAAAACTGCTTACACAGCCTGGCCATTTTTGTTACTCACCTTTATTTATTCCTTAACTGAGAGTGATTGCCAGTCTTGTATGTGAATGGGACAGCAAACAGAGGTTATTGGGTTTAAATCAAAAGCATCAATTAGATTACTTTATAGATAACAAAGTGTGGAGCTGGATGAACACAGCAGGCCAAGCAGCATCTTAGGAGCACAAAAATTGACGTTTTGGGCCTAGATCCTTTTCTGATGAAGGGTCTAGGCCTGAAACATCAGCTTTTGGGCTCCTAAGATGCTGCTTGGCCTGCTGTGTTCATCCAAATCCACACTTTGGCATCTCGGATTTTCCAGCATCTGCAGCTCCCATTATCTCTGGTACAATTAGATTACTTTGTTGTTTGCTAAAGTTCCCTTCATGATCTTGTGTTTCTATAAGAACTCCCCTCATTCTTCTGAATTCCAATGAGTATCATCCCAGCCTACTCAGTGTCTCCTCCTAATCCAACCATCTTAACTCTGGAATCAACCGAGTGAATCTCCTCTGCACCCCCTCCAGTGCTACTATATCCCTTCTCAAGTAAGGAGACCAAAACTGCACACAGTACTCCAGGTGTGGCCTCACCAGGACCATATACAGCTGCAGCATAGCCTCCCTGTCTTTAAAGGTTTTAGTTTTACTGTATTTTGAATATAGCAGAAGAGAGGCTGACTTGATTCAATTGTTCATATCTGTCCTATAAAGTTGGGAAGGCCAAGTCACTGAATATATTCAAGAAAGAGATTGATAATTTTTTATATATTACTGGCATTAACAGTTATGGAGAGAAACCAAGGGTGTAATGTTGAAATAGAGAATCAGCTATGATCGTTGAATGATGTAGCAGACTGCAGAAATGAATAACCTACTCCTGCCCCTAGTTGGCTAAATAATACTATTCTTTCAGCGGATGCCTCACTTATTATTGAACTCTGTCCTCTAGCTCTTGTCTCCCATATGAGGGGAAACGGCTTTTCAGCACATTTGTCATGTCACCTCAGGATCTTGTACATTTCAATAAGATAAACTCTCGTTCTTCTGAACTCATGTTAGTAGACACCCAGCCTGTCCATTGTTTCTCATAAGAAAACTCTCCAAAGTAGTAAAACATCCCCACTTTTACATTTCATAAATGACATTAACCTTTTTATTCATTACGTGTACCTATATGCTAACCTCTTGTGACATGTGGAGCAGGGCCCTAGCTTCCTCCATATCTCAAGTTCCATAATTTGTACCATCATTACATTCTATCTGCTAATGTTGTTCTTTTTTTCCCATTCACTTAATCTATCGCTATCCCATTGCAGACTCAATACCTCCTCCTCAGAGCTTATCTCCCTACCATTGTGTGACCTGCAAACTTAGCAACTATGCATTTGATCCCTTCATCAAAATTGTTGAGATAAATTGTGAATAGTTGATCACTGATCCATGTGGCACTCAATTCATTATATCTTGCCAAGCTGACAAAGACCCCTTTACTCCCACTGTCAGAACAGTCATAAGGACATAAGAACTAGGAGCAGGAGTAGGCCATCCAGCCCCTCGAGCCTGTCCCTCCATTTAGTCAGATCATGGCTGATCTTTTTGAGACTCAGCTCCACTTACCTGTCCACTGAATAACACTAAATTGCTTTACTGTTCAAATATTTATCTAGCCTTGCCTTAAAAACATTCAGAGAAGTAGCTTATACCACTTCACTGGGCAGGGAATTCCACGGATGCACAACCCTTTCGGTGAAGAAGTTCCTCCTGACCTCAGTCCTACATCTGCTTCCTTTCATTTTGAGGTGATGCCCTCTAGTCCTCATTTCACCTGCTAGCAGAAACAACCTCCCTGCGTCCACCTTATCTATTCCCTTCATGATCTTATGTTTTTATAAGATCTCCCCTCATTCTTCTGAATTCCAATGAGTATAATCCCAGTCTACTCAGTCTCTCCTCCTAATCCATCCATCTCAACTCTGGAATCAACCAAGTGAATCTCCTCTGTACCCCCTCCAGTGCTAGTATATCCCTTCTCAAGTTAGGAGACGAAAACTGCACACAGTACTCCAGGTGTGGCCTCACCAGGACCCTATACAGCTGCAGCATAGCCTCCCTGTTTTTAAACTCCATCCCTCGAACAATGGCAGGCAAAATCCCATTTGCTTTTTTATTACCTGCTGCACATGCAATCCCACCTTCAGCAATTCATGCACAAGGACACACAAATCCCTTTGCACAGCAATTTTTTACCATTTAAAACATCAACCATTTTGCTATTATTCTGACCAAAATGGATGACCTCACACTTATCAATATTGTACTCCATCTGCCAGACATTTGCCCACTCACTTAGGCTATTTATATCCCTCTGCAGACTTTCAATGTCTTCTGCACACTTTGCTCTACGACTCACCTTAGTGTCATCTGCAAATTCTGACACACCACACTTAGTCCCCAACTCCAAATCATCTATGTAAATTGTAAACAATTGATGTTGCAACACTGATCCCTGAGGCACACCACTAGCCACTGACCGCCACCCAGAAAAACACCCATTTACCCCTACTCTTTGTTTTCAACTGGTCAACCAATCCCCTATCCATGCCAATGCATTACCTGTAATACTGTGCAACTTTATCTTATGTAGCAGCCTTTGGTGTGGTACCTTGTCGAATGCCTTCTGGAAATCCAGATACACCACATCCACAGGCTCCCCATTGTCTACCATGCGAGTAATGTCCTCAAAGAATTCCACCAAATTAGTTAAACATGACCTACCCTTCATGAACCCATGCTGGGTCTTCCCAATGAGACAATTTATATCCAGATGTCTTGCTATTTTTTCCTTAATGATAGATTCAAGCATTTTCCCCACTACTGAAGTTAAGCTAACTGGCTTATAGTTACCTGCTTTTTTTCTACTTCCTTTTTTAAACAGTGGCATCACATTGGCTGTTTTCTAATCTGCAGGAACCACCCCAGAGACCAGTGAATTTTGGTAAATAATTACTAGTGCATTTGCTTTTTCCCCCATCACCTCTTTTAGTACCCTGGGATACATTTCATCAGGGCCAGGAGACTTGTCTATCTTTAGCCCCATTTACATGCCCAGCACTGCCTCCTTAGTGATAATGACAATTTTTAGGTCCTCACCTGCTATAACCTTCTCGCCATTAGTTTTCGGTATGTTATTTGTGTCTTCCACTGTGAAGACCGACACAAAACAATTGTTTAATGCCTCGGCTATTTCCTCATTCCCAGTTATTAATTTGGCCTTCTCATCCTCTAAAGGGCTAATGTTTACCTTCGCCACTCTTTTATGATTTACATATTAATAGAAACTTTTGCTGCCTGTTTTTATATTCTGATCTTGTTTACTCTCATAATCTAGCTTACTTTTCTTTATAACATTTTTGTGGTTTTCTGTTGCCACTTAAAGATTTCCCAGTCTACTTGATTCCCACTACTCTTTGCTTTTTTTGTATGTGTTTTTTTTCAATCTGATACTTTCCTTTATTTCCCTAGACATCCATGGATGACTCTCTCTTTTCCTACAGTTCTTCCTTATCATTGGAATATGCTTCTGCTGAGCACTGTGAAAAATCATTTTGAAAGTCCTCCACTGTTCCTCAATTGACCCATCATAAAGTTTTTGCTCCCATTCTACCCTGGCTAACTCCTCCCCCATTCCGTCATAGTCTCCTTTGTTTAAGCACAGGACATTGGTACTGGATTTAACCTGCTTATGCTCCATCTGTATTTTAAAGTCGACCATACTGTGATAGCTCTTTCCGAGAGGATCCCTAACTGTGAGATCATTGATTATTCCTGTCTCATTACACACGACGAGATCTAGGATAGCTTGCTCCCTCATGGGTTCCATTACATATTGTTCAAGGACATTATTGTGGATGCATTCTATGAACTCCTCCTCAAGGCTGCCATCACTGACCTGGTTTGACCAATCAATATGTTGGTTAAAATCCCCCATAATAATTGCTGTACCATTTTTACATCCTTATCTTATTTCTATGTTTATAGCCCGCCTCACCACGAATTTATTATTTGGTGGTTTCCTGATAATTAATTCTCAAACCAAGCAAACACTACGCCACAAACTGTTATTCAGTGAAGTAATTGTTGTATTAGGATTCATCTTGGAGATTGCATGAGTGGGAATGAGGCAAAACATCTTTAAATCCCATGATGTGTAGACAATTTTTATTCATTTCATGAGATGTGGGCATCACTGAAAATGCCACATTTAATATTGCCATTGTTCATTGCCCTAGTGTAGGCATTGGTGAATTGCCTTCTAGAATTCCTGCAGACACCAGATTGTCGGGATATCCTCAGTGCTATTAGGGAAGAGTTCCAGGATTTTGATCCAGAAACCGTGAATGAAGGCAATGTAGTTCTCAGTTATAATGGCATGTAGCTCGAGGGGAATTTGCAGGTGGTGCATGCAGCTGCTGTCCTTGTTCTTCCAAGTGGTCAAGGCTTCCATCTTGGGCAACAGACGACAACTCTCAAAGTACACTCATAGACAGTGTTTACCAGCACAACATGCCCATGAAAGTTGGCATCAAACATAGACCATCCTCACCACATGGCATAGCTTTGACCCATTAAAATATAATTAGCCACTTTAATACAACACTGACGCCTAGCTGCAGCTAGGCTCCTTGGTGGGAATGGACAGACATCCATCATGTGGACAGGAGCACCTTGGGGCTCTTTGCTCGTTTGCCTTGCCTTGTACTGCTTTTTTACATTTCTGCACTGTCTCCTTTAGAATTTATAAGTTCACAGTACTTCTGTTTTGCCTTGCTTTTGAGCACAGACAGAAAATCGGGCAGCTAGTCATACTTGTTAACAATAATCAGTGGGGTGGACATATTGCTGCATGACACTGTGTTACATCAGTGTCACATCTATAGCATATGCCAGCAACTTTCGCAGCAAACATCTGAGTGTCTTTCAGGCAATAGCATCCATCAACATCCATGAACAGTGGTCCTTGGTCAAGTCGAGGGGGATCTGTCATCAATCATGGCAATATCTGATCTCTGTCCAGGGGCTTGGACAAGGTTATCTTGCTGCTTGGAGCAGTCAGGTGTTCCATATCATTACAGTCAGGGAGTAGACTATAGTCAGTCCTGCATGTCCAGGACAACCAATCAGAGGATTAGCTTTATCAGCCAGGGACTGGCACAATTTCAACTGGAAATGAAAATGGTTACCACTACACTCAGAGCTGGCAGAGTCAGTGGTTGTACCTATTTAAACATGTGAGATCCGCATGTAGGTGAGATCATACCTTTCAAGGGGCAATTACATTAATCATGCATTTACACATTTCAGGCTAAAGTCATCTGTCTTTAAACACGTGCAGTGGCCAACCATAGTCACCTCTGTGAACCAGAAGTAACAACTCATGACCTTTAAAAGAGTTGGCTGTGGGCCACAATTCAGAAATATTATCCTTGCTTTAACAGGCAGTGCAAGGGCATGGGGCTCATTTACTCTCACCTTGACCTATGTGTTTTGACAGCTTGCTCTTACACACACTGCTGCCTTTCTTCGGTGCTGTAGATAGTTGGAGCTGGGGACACAGTTTTGGCAACCCTACTACATTTAAAATCTTCAACGTTGTTCATGCTTCCATAGAATATCATCCATTTTGTCAGCTATCCATGTAGAGCTATATCCTTGCTGTCCTTGTTGGAGTCCTTAAGGATCTACCCTATTGAGGATTATGCTAAACCAACATGCAAATGCATGACGTGATCGCTAACTGCTCGCATTTACATGAACCTGGTCTGTTTCTGATATTTCCCACACAGGCACATTGGTTCTGTAACCAGGGGATCCAGCCACGGCAGGGGTTATCATCATAAGGACTGCAATACAAGAAAGAAATGGAAGAACAACACATTTATCTGCAAACTTGGGACCAGTTACTTCCAAACAGCCTTCGCATGAAGTAGCAGCTCAAGTTGATTTTGTCTTTATCTCTTTTGTTTTTTGTCCACAGATAGCATGTCTTTTCCTCAGTATCTTTCTTACTCACTAGAATATATCTTTTCTGAGCATTCTGAAACATCTCCACATATCTTCCTAATCAGAATGCTATCCCGAACTAAACTAAATATCATGACATGTTTAGCAATATAAAAAATAGCTGCATTGCAAAACCCATCTCAGCAAGAAGGGTCATATGGTCTTTTCAACACTGTAATGGAGATAACATAGTTATATTCAACAGCCAAAGAAGCACAACAGAGAAAATCTTAAACGTAAAATATACCATGAACATCAACAATGACCTTTCTACTCATGTGAACTGGTAGATTGCTCAGAAGAATATGTAGAACAGGACATAAATATTGGTATAATACAAGAACACAGGAGTTATTTGCTTAAGAAAGGAAGTTGTAATTGGAAATTTTGGACTATAACGCAGATAAAAATGGGTTTGTGTGGAATGAAAATAAGCAGTGTAGAGTCATACAATCATAATCATACATCAAAGAAACAGATCCATCAGTCAACTTGTCTGTGCTGGCCAGATATCTCAATCTGACCTAGCCCCATTTGCCAGCATTTGGCCCATATCCCTCTAAACCCTTTCTATTCATGGACCCATCCAGATGCCTTTTAAATGTTGTAATTGTACTCACCTCCACCACTTCCTCTGGCAGCTCATTCCATACTTGCACCTCCAACTGTGTGAAAAAGTTACCCCTCAGGCCCTTTTTAAATATCTTCCCTGTCCCCTTAAGCCTGTGCCCTCTAGTTTTGGACTCCCTCACCCTAGAGAAAAGACCGTGGCTATTCACCCTATCCATGCCCCTCATGATTTTACAAAATCTCTACAAGGTGACCCATCCACCACCTACACTCCAGCCTATTCAGCCTCTCTCTATAACTCAAACACACAGTAATGTATTAGTCTGCTGACAAATGCATTGTTCCAGTTTCAGTTCCAATAACTTCGATGCAATCAAAAATGAATCATGTCCAATACTGATCATCAAATATGTTTCAGATTGTTTTTCATTTCTGCCTATTTCCAACATCACACAAAACACGTAAAACGTTTAAAGTGAAAATAGCAGAAAGCTGCCATATGAATCACTCTGTTCCTGCTACTCAGAATTCTGTCAGCAATTTTCAGTTGAAAATTCCATTAGTACCTCAAAAGCTCAATGTTCTTTTACTATATTCTTGAGCAGTAGAAAGCCTCAACACACAGACCTTCTATTTACTGCCATTATTTCACCCGAATATTTTGTAGATTCACTTTTTGCTGCAAATTGTATGGATATAGGAATACCAACCACATTGTTTTTAGTCAAGCATCTCTTCCCACCCACAGACATACTTGACTTTCTTCCATTATGAATCATCAAACATTCTCAGCTGTTTGGAAACCTAATATAACCTAATAATGGGAGGTTTTAACAAAATATCCTGACCAGCATGGTGGAACGGATAATTTATTGTAAACCACTAATCACATTTATAGAGTTACTATCATAAATCATATAAAAAGCATTATCTAACACAATCTTTACATAACTTATTCAGAAAGCTCAAGAAAGGTAAAGCTTTCCATCATCATGCTTGTGTACGTTATTGTTTTGTTTTATTACTCACTGCAGTAAGTATTCTTCGATAACAATGTTGTATGTCAATGTGCTGAGAAATTCATCTTTAGGACATCAATGTTCGTTTTTTCAAACAAGCAATGTTGCATTCGCATAAAAAGGCTTTGTAACGGAGGTATTTGTAATGGTATTGCACAAAACGTATTTGTAAATGTATTCAGTGAAACCAAGCCTCGGAGACAAAGAAATACATTGGGTGTGTAAAAGAGAATGGCAAATCAATATTTGGTTTGGACTGACCTGTTCCCTCCCTAACTCCCCATCTACACTCACCTTTACTGGCTCCATCCCTGCCTCTTTGACCTGTCTGTCTTCTCTCCACCTATCTTCTCCTCTATCCATCTTCGATCCATTTGGCAATATTTTAATTTATTTCCTGCATGTTATAAAAAATGCATGGAAGCTTTTGAGAAGATTGGCAGCTTGGGCTGTGGATGAGGTTGGAGACTTGCTTGCTGAGCCAGTGTGTTTGATTGCAGATGTTTTGTCACACTGCTAGGTAACGTCATCAGTGCGCCACTGCTGAGGCATCGGTGTTCTGCCCTGCTTGTTATTTGAGATAACAAGGTATAGAGCTGGATGAACACAGCAGGCCAAGCAGCACCCTAGGAGCAGGAAAGCTGATGTTTCGGGCCTAGACCCTTCTTCAGAAATGGGGGCAGGGAAGGGGATTCTGAAATAAATAGGAAGAGAGGGGGAGGCGGGTAGAAGATGGATAGAGGAGAAGATAGGTGGAGGGGAGACAGACAGGTCAAAGAGGCGGGGATGGAACCACTAAATGTGAGTGTAGGTGGGGAGCTAGGGAGGGGATAGGTTGGTCCAGGAAGGATGGATAGGTCAAGGGGGTGGGATGAGGCTGTTAGGTAGGGGATGGGGATGGTGCTTGAGGTAGGAGGAGGGGATAAGCGGGAGGAAGGACAGGTTAGGGAGGCAGGGACAAGCTGGGCTGGTTTTGGGATGCAGTAGGGGGAGGGGAGATTTTGAAGCTTGTGAGGTTCACATTGATACCATTGGGCTTCAGGGTTTCAAAGCAAAATATGAGGTGCTGTTCCTGCAACCTTCAGGTGGCATCGTTGTGGCACTGATGGAGACCCAGGATGGACATGTTGTCTGAGGAATTGGAGTGGAAGTTGAAATGGTTCGCAACTGGGAGGTGCAGTTGTTTCGTGTAAACCGAGCGTACGTGTTCCGCAAAGCGGTCCCCAAGCCTCCGCTTGGTTTCCCTGATGCAGAGGAGGCCACAACAGGAACAGTGGATACAGTATACCACAGTACCAGGTGTGCAGGTGAACATCTGTTTGATATGGAAAGTCTTCTTGGGGCCTGGGATGGGCGTGAGGAGGGCGGTGTAGGGGCAGGTGTAGCACTTCCTGCAGTTGCAGGGAAAAGTGGCGGGTGTGGTGGGACAGGTCGGGAATGTGGAGCGGACAAGGGAGTCACGGAGAGAGTGGTCCCTCCGGAAAGCAGATAAGGATGGGGAGGGAAAAATGTCTTTGATGGTGGGGTCGGGTTGCAGATCACAGAAGTGTCGGAGGATGATGCGTTGGATCCAGAGGTTGGTGGGGTGATACCTGAGGATGAGGGGGATTCAGTTTCGGTTGTTATTCTGGGGAGGGAGTGTGAGGGATGAGTTGCGGGAAATGTGGAAGACACTTTCGAGGGCATTCTTGACCACTGAGGGGGGGATGTTGCAGTCCTTGAAAAACAAGATGAGATGTCCTCGTTTTTCAACTTGCTTGCTTCAAGCTGCTTGGCCTGCTGTGTTCATCCAGCTCTACACCTTGTTATCTCAGATTCTCCAGCATCTGATATTCCTACTATTTTTTTTCATTTATATGCCTTGTTTTTCAGGGGTAGTTGGTATCACTTCCGATTCTGTTTCTCTTTTTATATATCAAGTCCAGTTCAATATCTTTGTTGATGGAGTTCCGGTTGGATTGCCAGGTCTCCAGGAAGTCCCTGGCATGTCTCTGTTTGGCTTGAGCTATTATGGATATATTATCCCAGTCGAATGTGTGTGCTTCCTTGTTTGTGTGTATTGAGACCAGTGAGGATTGGTTGTGTTTCTTCGTAGATGATTCGTGTTCATGTATCCTTAGTGTCAGCTTTCTTCCGCTTTGGCCTAAGTAACTTTTTCTGAAAAAAGTGACCTATTGTGTGACAGATAAAATATTTCATTTTTATAGTTGGATACCATCTGTGCATGTGTTTATTTGCTCTACATCCTGCACAAGGGCCTTTTAATGTCACTTGCTTGAGCCACTGGCTGTACTAGTTTCTCATTTGTCATTTGTGATGATATACCTTGAGAATTGAATAGACTCTGCTGATTTCATGTGGTGATGATGTCGTGGTATTTTCAATAGACTAGCAATCAGAGACAAAAGCAGAAGTTGCTGGACAAGCTCAGTAGGTCTGGCAGCATCTGTGAAGGAAAAAAAAGAGTTAACGTTTTGGGATTGGTGCCCCTTCTTCAGAACCCTTCCTAGTAATCCAGAGACATAGGTAATGCTCTGGTGACCTAGGTTTGAATCCTACCCTGACTGATGGTACATGGATACACATGATAGGGCCATTGAATCTGTTCCACTATTCAGTATGATCGTGGTTAATCTTATATCTTCAAGTCATATTCCTGTTTCCTTCCCTTAATTCTTGATGCCTTTAAAATCTACAAGTCTATTTCTTTCTTGAATATATTTAGTGGCTTGGCCTCAAACAGCCTTGTGTGGTAGACAACTCCACAGGTTCATTACCCGGTGAGTGAGGAAAGTTTTCCCGATCTTAGTTGTAAAATGGCCTTACCATCCCATATCCTGAACCCGCGCTAGTTCTAGACTCCCCAACCAGGGTAAACATCCTTCCTGTATCTAAACTGTCTAACCCTGTTAGAATTTTATACATTTCAATCAGATTCATTGTCATTCTTCTATACACTAGTAAATACAGGCCTACTTGAACCTATCTCTCCTCATGTGCTAGTCCTACCATCCCCTGCTGGACTTTTACTGCATTCCCTCTCTGGGAAGTATATTCTTTCTTCAGTAGGGAGCCAAAACTGCACTCTGTACTCTGTGTTCTCAGCAAGATCCTGTACAGTTTCGTCAAATTCTTACATCCAACTTCTTCTAGTGAAAACCAGTATATCACTCGCCTTCCTAATTACTTGCTGCATCTGCCTGTCTGATTTCACTGACTGGTATTCAAGGACACCTAGTTCCACATTTCGCAGTACATCACCATTAGATATATTGCTCCTTTCTGCTTTTCACACCAAAGTGTGTAACATCATATTTCGTCATGTTGTGATGCATCCACCATATATTTACCCACTCACTCAGCCTGCCTAAATCGATTTGAAGACTCCTTGCTCCCTGCTTACAAATCACGATCCTGCCCAGTTTTACACCATCAGCAAACTTGGAAATGTTATATTTGGTTTGCTCATTCAGTTTGTCATGAATAGCTGGAGCCTAAGCATTTGTCCTTCTGGTAGCCCTCTAGCCACTGTTTACCACTCAGTAAAAGACCCATTTATTTTGTTATGGTGAAATTCAAATTTTTGTTTCTTTTTTGAATTCATGGAATGTGAGTCTTGATGATTAAATTAACCCAGAGGGCAATTTAAGGCTCAGCCACATTGCTGTCTGCCTGGAGTGACATGTATGGATAGTAGATTTCCTTCTCTAAAGGTCTTTCATGACCCAAACGGGTTTCTATGACTCTTGACAGGGTTACTACATGTTTGCTATCAAGCAAAGTTACAAGCTGGTGAAGATTGCACCTTTTTTTAATATGATGGGACTGGAACCCATGTCACCAAAATGTTAGGTTTGGAATCATGAATTATTAATCAAATGATATCACTATCATATTATTGTTGCCCCTTGCATATATTTTTAGTGGGACAATGAAAGTTGTAAATGGCCCTCATTGTTAAGTCTCAATTTCAGACAGTACATCCAAGATTACTTATCTGTTAAGCTTTGGGGCCAGCCACAAGCAATTAGTGTGAATTAAAGATATTAACTGAAAATCAGAGGGTTGACAAAAATAAACTATTTCCACTGGTTGGGGATTCTAGAATTAAGGAGCATGGTTTTGGGATATGAGGTAGGTCATTCAGGGTTGAGATAAGGAAGGCATCCTTATTCTGACAAATAGGGCCAGACCGTTCAGGGGAGATGTTAAGAAGCACTTCTGCACACCAAGGGTAGTAGATGTTTGGAACTCTTTTTCACAACAGCAGTGGTTGCTGAATCAGTTGTTAATTTTAAACCTGAGATAATTTTTTTTGTTAAAGTATTAAGGGATATTAACCAATGGCAGGCAAATGGAGTTAGGCTGCAGATCCACCATGATCTCATTGAATGGTAGAACAGGCTCAAAGGGGTGAATGGCCTACTCCTAATCTTTTATTCCCATGTTCCTAGGTTTTCTCTTTGCATATCTACTCAGGTGAGAACATCCCAGCCATGGATGCATTCATTTTGAGCAAATATTCAGACGTTTTCAGACAAGAGCTTTGTGCATTCCTATCTGCAGAAATCATGGACGGAAACCATCTTAGTCGAGGTAAAGTGTGCCATGCCATGTCATTCTTTATATCTCCATCTATTTCAAATATTCTTGGACATTAATCAATAGCTTGACAGTCACTAACAAAAACACCTGTGACTTTGTCTCTCATTTTACAGAAGGAACCGATATTTAATAAAGCCACATTTTAGACTTAGCTGAGGTTCTTGACAAATCACAGAAGAGAGAATATGTGGATATATTATTACCTCTACTACAATTGCACACATGAATAAATAAAAACTGTAAATTCACAAATTGTTACTAAGTGATGCAATAACAGGTAGTAACCTGATAGGTGAAAAGCAATTATATTAATGATAGATGAAACTACCTGAACAACTGACCCAATGTCACAGATGTATTTTCATACATTGATTAAATCTCAGCTTGCTGGCTGTTTCCACAGTTGAGTACAGGCACAGCAAAAGAGCAGCACCTAATTAAGTCTAAAGTACAGTTCATATTGATGACTGAAGTAGTCAAAGTTGACAGATCATTGATCAGATGTACCTAACTGGATTCAAGTTATATTCACTTGACCGATTAATAATCAGTTCATAATATTTTTTATGGAAAGATGATGAGGCTAAAAGCATTGTGTAATGTTTGATAGATGCTGGCTGTATGTTGGTGTTACTATAAAAGTGTACATTAAAGGAAAACATTGAACTCTAACAATTTCAGTAACCTACATTCACAGAGGAAACTCCATACATAATTGCCTTCAGTGCTCCAGACATTAAATATAACACAAAGTACAAACAGTTGGTAGCCTCATCATCATGTTACTGGACTAATTGTCCAGGTGTCCAGCCATGCTTTTTTAGGCAAACTAGCATGCTTGAGAGGTCTAAGGCACTAGCCTGATTCTATAAGAAAGCAAGAGTTTGAATCACACTATAATTATGCCAATAGCTTGTCAGTTTGCTCTGTTCTTAAAGAGCCTTGTGTTGCAATGGTAGCTGTGGACTAAAAGACCTGGGTTCAAGTCCCTCTTGCCCTGAAGGTATATCATAACATATGTGAAAAATTCCTAGAGCAGCAAGATGACAATGATTGAGTTGAGGATAAGATTTAGGACTAGGTGTTGGACCTAGGAATTGGATTTGGGGTTGCCATCAAGTATAGGTAATTTAATCAGGTGTTGCTACATTGGAATCACAGTTGGATCCAAAAGAAGGAGTTGTCAGAAGATTTTGGGAATCAGGAGAGTGATAGGGGTTTATGGCTGAGTGAAAAAGCAACAGACGTTTGTGAGTTGGTTGGATGGTGTTTGAAGGGGAGAAGTAATGGTGATTGGTCTCAAGAATCTGGAGCCAGAAGAAAAAAAATGTACTTCTTGGTTACCCTGATTGATCTCTAGGCCTGGTTTACCTGAGTGTAGCCAAAGCTGAAACCAGCTTCTTCAGGGCAGACTACTGTTGAGGAAGAACATTGGAAATTGTTGAAAATACTCAGCAGTTCAGGCAGCATCTGTGGAAAGAAAGCAGAATTTCAGGACCTGGCCACTGGACTTGAAACATAACTCCATTTTCTCTCCGCAGATGCTGATTGCCAATATCTGCAGTTCTTTGGTTTTTAGTCTTGAAAAGGAGTCATTGGAAATAGTCTTGAGATCTGACTGGATTCATTTTGGTGTCTTAATAATCTGAGTTGAGCCTGGATAAAGGTGCACACCAACTTCTTGCACATATTTTTAAAAAGTTCTCATACTGGCACACTTTCAATTTGGTTATTTTCTTTGAAAAATACTTTTTTTAAAGAAAGAATATTTTAATAGTGTTAGCTTGATAGTCTAAATAAACAGGAAAAAAGATTTTAAAAATCATCACAAAAAAGTTAGCATTTTCATCGCAGTGCCAGTATGACAACTTTGAATGAATATTGAATTACAAATGTATGATTTTAAAATGTATATAGCAATAGCTTCTGGTTAAATTAATATGTGTTGGTCAATTGAGCAAATTAAATCAAAAACCCAATTTTTAAAGTATGAAACATAAAGCTTTTTTGTCCTTGCCTGCAAAGAATCCGCATAATTTTTAAGGCCTCCCTGAATTAAGGCATTCAAAATAGTCAAAACACCCAATAGGGATCAATTCATCTTTGAGATGTGGCCGATTGCTTTTGCCAGGCCTGCTTCAAGTGTGTTGTTTCTCAAACAGACATAAAAGATTAGAGAAATGTCAACTGCATTGAACAGAGGTTTTTCCTTAAAATTCTGAAATCCTTTATGGCAGCTACGTGATATTGTATGAATTGCACAGATTAAACAGTACAGTCAAGTGGGAGCCACATTTGCTCTTAACTATTATGCCAGAACTTGCTGTTTAAATAATGGTGAATCTATTACTGTCAGGCATCATTTGTGCATGGAAAATAGAGCAACTTAAGGTGTGACAGAGAGACAGGTTGTTGTGAGAGTTGCACAATATCATCATTAGAAATATGAGAAGGATATTTCACTATCTGCCTCATTATCTTGACATACATCGACTACTATGAAATTATTACAATTTTCCAACAGAATAAAACTAAATGCACAGTAGTTACTTAAGCTGAATACTAGAGTTGTATTTGCTATTTTGTTGAGGCACAGTGCTGCCACCAATCCTCCCTTCCATGTATTCTGCCAAAGCCCAGGATTGAGCTTTAGATTTTCAGTTTATCACTGTCAACCGAATGACTTCAACTGACAAGCCTCCTTTCTATGCTGAGTAAAGGGGTCTAATTATTCAATGTAAACTTGTACCAAGAAATATCATGCACTGAGTTACATCTTGTTAAGACTAGGCCACTTGTGAGTCTCGACAAACAGAGGCACTTCTATTACATAACAAGATGTAATTCATTATATGATAGCTCTTGGTACAAGTTTACATTGTCTAATTAGGCATGATTGCTTAAGACTATCTGGAACCAGGATTAACACTTGTAATCCTGACAGGGCCTCATGCTTGACTTCCCAATTCTCCATCCAAAGATTGTGTGATATCATCATATTGGGTAGAGCTTATTGTAACCTCAACATGAGCTCTTCAGGAGTAATGCCTTTAATGACAATTAGCGACTTAATTATGGGGGTCTAGCAGTGCAATGGGTAGCATGGACAAGAAATGGGCAAGAAATGTGTGTTCATATCATGATCAAACTGCTAATCTCTCCAATACACTAAGGCAGACAGTGACAGTGGGAGAGATTCATGGTCAGCTAATTCCTGATCTAGGGCATCCAACAGTAAACAACATACCTCTTTTAAAAAAAAGGCTAACATCAGGGTAATCAGCTGTCAGCTATCATTGTGGTGACCTCTTGTAATGTGGGAAAGGCTAAGGCAAAAAAATTAATAGCTTAAATGCTTTTTTAATGGTATAATCAATATAATCACTTCCAATCAACTTGAATGACATTAAAAATTAACCATTCTAAATGCAGCGATGTTTTGAGTTAGGTTCTGGATTTTAAGGAGATATTTTAATAATGTCAATTTTAAAAGTCATCTTTTCCTAGTACTATTTTTCATTTTTCTATCTTAATAAGTATTACTTTCCCTTCCCTTTATTAACTTTCAGAGTCAGATTTCCTGTTTAATTAAATCATTTTAATTCGCCCTCCATCTCATTCATTCTCATGTCTATTTATCAGTCTTTAATGCTCTTTGAATAAAGATTTATCTTTTGTTGTCTTGTTAACCTAGGTCTCAGATATCCTGTATTTCTAACTGCAATAAAATTGGCTCACATCTCAGCAACTTTATACGCTGTAGAGCAAGGGCAGATACTCTTAGATGCCCTACTACAAAAAATTTTTAGTACAGTGCTTCTTTGTTTCTCTTGGCCAAGCATACTCATCCCACACATCCAACATGTAGCCTTTCTTGAAGAGATGACGATAAGAGGTAGGTCTAAAATACTGCAACGCTGAGTCTCAGAATCACTTTTCCTATGGCTGTGCATTGGTGAATTTGTCTGTTTATCCAACTATCTCTCTCATTTATGCACTTTTCCTGCTAATCTTAAATTCAGCTGCCTACAACAAACCAAAAGACTCTAGAATGTGAAACTTTGAGTAATTTTTAAGTATGAAAGTTTCACAAAGGATTGTTCACTCTTTTTAAAAATACTTTGTTTACTAAGATGGAACACAACAAGAAAGCAGGACAACACGCCAAATTGAAGAAAAAGTGCGTCCAGTTCTGGGCGCCCTATTATAGGAAAGATATGGATGCTTTGGAGAGGGTTCAGAGGAGGTTTACCAGGATGCTGCCTGGACTGGAGGGCTTATCTTATGAAGAGAGGTTGACTGAGCTCGGTCTCTTTTCATTGGAGAAAAGGAGGAGGAGAGGGGACCTAATTGAGGTATACAAGATAATGAGAGGCATAGATAGAGTTGATAGCCAGAGACTATTTCCCAGGGCAGAAATGGCTAGCACGAGGGGTCATAGTTTTAAGCTGGTTGGTGGAAAGTATAGAGGGGATGTCAGAGGCATGTTCTTTACGCAGAGAGTTGTGAGAGCATGGAATGCGTTGCCAGCAGCAGTTGTGGAAGCAAGGTCATTGGGGTCATTTAAGAGACTGCTGGACATGTATATGGTCACAGAAATTTGAGGGTGCATACATGAGGATCAATGGTCGGCACAACATTGTGGGCTGAAGGGCCTGTTCTGTGCTGTACTGTTCTATGTTCTATGTTCTATGTTCTATGTAGTTAATTAAGGTGGTTTAATGATATTCACTTGGGTAAAGCTGTACTGGACTCATGAGTAATGCACGCACAATTATGTATTTGATATAAATTACTGTGCAGTATGTTCAGGTAGACTGACTCATTGAGGGATAGGATTCCTTTAAACATAAATGGAACATCTTTGTCATGTTTGCACAATTGCTGTCATGCATGCCTTTGAAACCCATGACTTTTGTCAGTTCAATTATTAAATGCAGGGAAAAATGGAATTTGCCCCTTTTTGTTTAGAGACACTTCGTTCCCACTGTATAATGAACAGCAATATGAACACTTTTTGTTATCCTTACCTCTAACTGCATTTGATCTTTAGTTGTTCATCTATCTCGAGTCTCCTCTGGTGGATTACATAATAAAACAGAGAGGATGAATTCATTTATAGAAGCTTTTCAAAAATGCCAGCACAGTTTTATCTCCGAAATGCATGCAAATTGGAAAATAAGAACAAATTTTTAGTTTTGTTAATTTCACTGTGTAGTGGAATGCCTATCAGTAAATTATGCAACATTCAACTGGAAAATGATGAGCTGATTATTCAGAACCAAAAGAACTGCAGATGCTGTAAATCAGGAACAAAAACAAAGTTGCTGGAAAAGCTCAGCAGGTCTGGCAGCATCTGTGGAGGAGTAAAAAGAGTTAACGTTTCGGGTCCGGTGACCCTTCCTCAGAACTGTTCCAAGGAAGGGTCGCTGGACCCGAAACGTTAACTCTTTTTTTCTCCTCCACAGATGCTGCCAGACCTGCTGAGCTTTGCCAGCAACTTTGTTTTTGAGCTGATTATTCATACTTTCCCAAAATACAGTGCCAGATATTGGCAAAGAATAAAATTCCCACCCAGATTTGCAATATCGTGTATCAGGTTTAGAAGAATCATCATTAAAATGTATAAGTTTCATAAAGGCTTTGACAGCTGGATAGTACTTTATCAAGCTGTTTGCCCTGGTTGGGGAGTCTAGTACTAGAGATTGCAGACATAGGATAAGAAGTTAACCAAGTTTGACAGAGATTGGGAGAAATCTTTTATCTCAGTGAATTGTAAAATTTAGCTATTCTCTTCACTGGAGGGCTGTGAGTGTCCAATAATTGAATTAGTTGAAGACTGCAATTGGTAGATTTTGTTTTGAAACTTAAAAAAAGGCCAGGAATATAAAGCAAATTAGAAGAAGTAATAGTCTCATTGAATGGTGAACTGGCTCAAGAAATTATCTGAAATCAGGGCAGAAGACACCATTCAGCCCATCGAGTCTGGGCCACCAAAGTTACACTAGTCTCACCTTCCAGCATATGCCCCATAACCATGAATATTATGACATTTCAAGTGCTCATTCAAATACCTTTTAAAGGGTGTGAATTTACCTGCCTCAACTACACTCCTGGGTAATAAAATGTGAGGCTGGATGAACACAGCAGGCCCAGCAGCATCTCAGGAGCACAAAAGCTGATGTTTCAGGCCTAGACCCTTCATCAGAGGGTGGTGCATTCCAGATTCTCACCACCCTCTGGGTGAAACAATATTTCCTCAAATGCCCTCTAAACTTTCTGTGTTTCCCCTAAATTTAAAGTTACACCCTCTTGTTATTGATTCTTTGAACAAGGGAACAGCTGCTTTCTATTCAACCTGTCTTAATCTTATACCCTTCACTAAAGCCACCCCTTCCAACTTCTCTGCTCCAAAGAAAACAACCCGCGGTTATCCAGCCTCTCTTCATAGCTAATTCCATCATAAGCAACATCCTGGTGAATCTCCTCTGCACCTCCTCCAGTGCAATCTTATCCCTCTGAGAGTGTGGTGACTGGAACTGTACATAGAACTCTAGCAGTGGCCTAAACAAAGTGCTGTATACCTCCAACATAACCTCCCTGCTCTTTGTAATTGATGTCTTGACTGAAAAAGCAACCCAAGATCTCCCTGTTTCTCTAAGCTTCCTAAGCGTCCTGATGTTCATTGAGTACTCCCATGTCTTGTTACTTCTTTCAAATTGCATCTGCTCAAACTTAACCAGGTTAAATTCCATGTCTCCTACACCTGCTGCTAATCACCGTTTCCTTATTTTCACTTCATGGAGAATGTTTCAGTAACAAAGCATTTCTCAAAACTGGCAAGCACTTTGTAAACTTTGTCATGCCACCAATATACAGACAAAACAAATGATTTTTGAAAAACGATAGAAAATCCTTCTGTTAGCATATCCCTCAAACCTAATGCAACCAAATATCAAAGTGGCAAAATGTTGAAAAGGATAGTTATTTCTTGTGATTGGGAGTTAATGCAATGTGCATCAATATAAAAATGAATCTCCAAGAGAATTTTTCATTTGCATTTCTGGGGTACCAGTTGCAGTTCAAAGCTGATGTGGACAGTCTATGCAACGTCTCTCGGTGACCTGGCACAAATGGCTCCCACATGGAATGGATTTCTCAGTGTTGAAACTCCATATGCGTGCAACGGTCTGACCAGAATAGCCACAGTCACAATTTAAATTTTTCCTCATGTTCCAGTTATTGAACAAACAGCCCGAGCTTTACCAACCTGTCTTCAGGTGATGTTCAGATCATCAGCAGAAGATTAAAACTTTCATCATTCACTTCAGTTAATAGGGGGTTGACATTGGTCAACTGTGTAGTCGGTCAAGAGGTATGCCATCAAGAGGGATGGCTGTTGTCAGTTTGTAGGGTGTGAAGTGTATTCCAGTAATGTCCCTGAAATTTCAGTCAAGGGCATGTAGTTTCTTGAAATCAATATTAGTCTTTTATTAGGTATCAGCTGATGATGTTGATAAGGAGGTTATCCTACCAACATTAGAATGTTCAACATGTGTGAGCACAGGAAGTCACTTGAGTTGTTTTGCTGTGAACATCATAGAAATAATTTTTATGATTTCCAAGTTGGTACCTACCACAGTTGTGTGGTGACCCATGTGGTAGCTCTCTCTACCTGGGTAGAACAGGGTGAGCAAAGCAATGTGTGAAGCGTTGGCTCTGCCTTCCCTAATAAGGCCATCCAGTTTCAGCCTGAGATTTGCTCTTTTCTTGACTTTGGTTCTGATATCCTAAGGTTTTGATATTAGATTAATATATAATCAAGACTGATACCAAAGTACTTTGTTAACAAAGTGTGGAGCTGGATGAACACAGCAGGCCAAGCAGCATCTCAGGAGCACAAAAGCCGATGTTTCGGGCCTAGACCCTTCATCAGAGAGGGAGATGGGGAGAGGGAACTGAAATAAATAGGGAGAGAGGGGGAAGCGGACCGAAGATGGAGAGAAAAGAAGATAGGTAGAGAGGAGAGTATAGGTGAGAAGGTAGGGAGGGGTTAGGTCAGTCCAGGGAAGATGGACAGGTCAAGGAGGCGGGATGAGGTGGTAGGTAGGAAATGGAGGTGCAGCTTAAGGTGGGAGGAAGGGATGGGTGAGAGGGAGAACAGGTTAGGGAAGCGGAGACAGGCTGGGCTGGTTTTGGGATGCAGTGGGGAAGACATGTCCATCATGGGCCTCCTGTAGTGCCACAATGATGCCACCTGAAGGTTGCAAGAACAGCAACTCATATTCCGCTTGGGAACCCTGCAGCCCAATGATATCAATGTGGACTTAACAAGCTTCAAAATCTCCCCTTCCCCCACTGCATCCCAAAACCAGCCCAGTTCTTCCCCTTCCCCCACTGCATCCCAAAACCAGCCCAGTTCTTCCCCTCCCCCCACTGCATCCAAAACCAGCCCAGCCTGTCTCCGCTTCCCTAACCTGTACTTCCTCTCACCCATCCCTTCCTCCCACCTTAAGTCGCACCTCCATTTCCTACCTACCACTTCATCCTGCCTCCTTGACCTGTCCATCTTCCCTGGACTGACCTATCCCCTCCCTACCTCCTCACCTATACTCTCCTCTCTAGCTATCTTCTTTTCTCTCCATCTTCGGTCTGCCTCCCCCTCTCTCCCTGTTTATTTCAGTTCCCTCTCCCCATCTCCCTCTCTGATGAAGGATCTAGGCCCGAAACATCAGCTTTTGTGCTCCTGAGATGCTGCTTGGCCTGCTGCATTCATCCAGCTCCACACTTTATTATCTTGGATTCTACAGCATCTGCAGTTCCCATTATCACTAAAGTACTTTGTCATTAGTTGTAGGTGAATGGTCTGCCACAGAATTGGACATTGTTACATAAGGTAAGGGTATTGAAAGAGTTAATGTATAGGCTGCATTAAACTCAACCCAATCTGAAGTCTTTCAGCCTTCAGGTGGAGGAGAGGCAGTCTTGTACAAGGTCCCAGTAGAGACTGATATGCCACTTCTGGCTCCTGAAGTTCTTTATAATTATGCCGAACTAGTTGGTGAATCAGTACCTGTTACTATCATGCGATAAGCTACATTTTGTTTAAGACACGTGTCTCTTCTCATTAGAACTCAATATGGCTTATACTCTGCCACCACTAATTAGACGATCACTTTCACTAATGCCTGGAGCACATAGAGTCCTTAAAGGTGAGCTCTCTTAGAGGTATTGTATACATAACACACTCCAGGCCAAACACAAGTCACTGTGTTTAATATAGCATCATATGATAGATATTAAGTTCTTCTCTGGCCTTCAAGTTGTTCAACTGGAAGGCCAATTTGACAGTAACAGAATTTGATCAAACTTTCTTTTTTCGGTCGTAGGCCTCTAGAGAACATAAATCTTCAATGAGTGTTCTTTCAGCATCCTGAAGCTCTTTGTGGAGGTGCTGGTGTTGGACTGGGGTGGACAAAATTAAAGTCACGCAACGCCAAGTTTATTGGAAATAACAAGCTCTCAGAGCGCTGGTCCTTTGTCAGGCGAAGCCAAGATGCACATTGGACTGTTGGTTGCTGATCATGGTGTCAATTATTTGTAGGGTTTTCACACACCAGAGAGTCTTAGAGAGTTTCTGCAGTGAGGGTGAAGAAAGATATGAGCAAAGTGCCATAACATAGAGCATTGATGGCACATAGAATACTTTTTTGACATGGAACAGTTGATAAGAGATAATATATGTGAAAAGGAAAGTAGATATTTGAAATGAAGATGGTTATTTGACTATCAGTAGAGAGCAGGACAGTGTAATTAGTTTTGAATTGCTCTTGAAGTACAAAGAACTGCAAAAGCACAATAACCTGAATGGCATCAAACCCTGCTGTATAGGTTGGTGGTTTTCTGATGATTCATTCTGATACTGTAGATAATTCAGTCTCTGCAAACCCAACTGTATGGCTGAAGAAGAAAACTGTTTTCACCTCATCTGTCTCCTTACCTGATAAAGCAAAACAAGAAAGAATCAATGTAGTAAAATAATATTTCTCATGCCACTTAAATTGTGATGTGGGATTTCTTTTTATGTTAAAGGTATTGTGAAAGAGTTGTTGAGAATAATACAGCTAACTTTGCTTCTTCATAGGCCAGGTATTGTCACATTGCTGTATGTGATATTTAGTTAGATTTAACCTCTGCATCATGTTACAATGGCCTTTTCCTTTCACTACATCATGCAAATGTTGACTGGTAGTATATGTTGCTATGGGGACACATCACATATTACAAACATATGAACATGATTGAAGAAAGTACATAGAAAAAGGCAGGAAAGTGAATTTGAAGTGGAACATAAGCCTGGTGGTGTTTATGAACAGTGTGGCAGAAGATCAGTCACACACTCAATTCTACACTGTAGATGATGGCCGGAAGATCATGATCAGACATTTCCTAGCCACCTAGCCTAACATATTAGATTTAACCTGAGGAGGCAGCATGCACATTCTGAAGAAAGGTCCTGACCCGAAACATCAGCTTTCCTGCTCCTCTCATGCTGCCTGGTCCACTGTGTTCCTCCAGCTCCACACTGTGTTATCTCAGATTCCAGCACAGCAGTTCTTATTATCTCTGAGCACGCACATTGAAGCCTCTGCAGTTTGCCACTGGAATAAATGGTCTTTGAAGGGATGATCGGAATTACCTGGCTTTAGATTCATCCAAAATGTTAATACTGAACACAAAATCGTCAGGAAGCAGTTCCACTGATGGTTGTTGCAATCTGGGGCAGGGCACACATTGAAACCTGTTTTTGATATGCTTTTTCAGTCAGGGTTACCATGCCTTTTTGTCAAAGAAAATCCTATCAGGCTTCTTCCATGTCAACATTGCTAAGAATGAGAAGACCCTTCTTTTGAAATTTGTTGTAATTCCTACATTTTTGTTTTCAGGTTAGGAGTCATTCCTGCAGCAATCCTCTGATTCTTTGTCGAAGGACAAAATATCAGGTGGTCAAAACTGGGTCCATTATTCTGTATACCAATGTCTTTATATGCTGATAGATAATGGCGTCCTTTTGGCTTGCAAGATATACTAACAGAATCATAACAATCAGCTTTAACTACATACATCGAGCTGGATTTCCACAACCATTTGGGGAGATGATGACCGAGTGGTATTATCACTAGAATGCTAAACTGGAGACCCAGAAAATATTTTGGGAACCTGAGTTCATTCCTGACATGGAAGATGGTGGAATTTGAATTCAATAATAATCTGCAAATAGAACTCTAATTATGACCATGAAATCCTTGTTGATAGTTGGAAAAATTGCATCTGGTTCACTCATGTCTTTTAGGGAATGAAATCTGTCATCCTTACCTAAATGTGAAGAAAAACCCACAGTAATATGATTGAATCTTAACTGCCCTCTGGTAAATTAATGATTAATAAATTATAATTAGCATTAATAAATGCTAAACAAATGCTAATTAGCATTAACAAAATGCTAGCCAAGCCTGCGGCACTCTCATGTGTGGATGAATTTTTAAAAAAGCATTTGGAAGCAGGTTTTGAAGCAGAGAAGACTCAGGAAAAACTGAGGGGAACCAAGATGCATTTCTGTAACCAGATCAAGTGTCTGTTCTGCACAAATAGGCAGCTGATTGATAAACTGAATTAAGGTCCTTCTAAAGGGCTATTTTGTTGCAAGATGTGTTAGTTTCGTGCTGTCAAAGCCATCGTCCCCCTCGATCATATGTGATGTGGAGGTGCCGGTGTTGTATTGGGGTGAGCAAAGTCAAAAGTCACATGACACCAAGTTATATTTCGACTGGTTTATTTGAAATCAAAAGCTCTCGGAGTGCTGCTCCTTCGTCAGGTCCTGACTATAACCTGGTGCTGTGTGACCTCTGGCTCAAATATGTGCAGCTGTTGTCACATCAATTAAGATAGTCTCCCACTACCAAACAAAGGGAAAGAGACCACTGGAACTTATGGCTCCATTTTCAATTATGTGGAGAAAAGACTGCAACTTCAGGTGTACAGATGAGTGTATTCCATCCCAGTTGCCTCACTGGCTTTGGACCATATAATTTGTAACTTCAATACAAACAGTTGAGGTGTCATCACATTTTTTGAAGAAGGGTTTAGGCCCAAAACATCAGCCTTCCTGCTCCTCTGATGCTGCTTGGTGTTCATCCAGCTCTACACTTTGTTATCTCAGATTCTCCAGCATCTGCAGTTCCTAATATCTCTGAGGTGTCATCTTATTCACCTGCCTGCTGAAGTGGCTGCATCTCTCCTTGTGGCACTGTCAATCTGATAGCACTAAGAGACCTATGTTGAACCTGCAGTCTCTGCATTGGTTAAAGACCTTGAGTGATCTGTGCAGTCTAACATCTAGTTCCTTTACTCTCTGACTACTTTCAATACTGTGATCATCCTGTCAATATGCATGACTCTACATTCATGAAAGTTAAATGCCATCTGCTAATATAATCCCTGTTCCCTGAATATGTCCAAAGCTCTTTGTACTAGAATTCATTCCTCTCTAGCTGAACAGTTGCACATGTTTTGGAATTATCTCTAAGCCTAAAAACATATATCTACACCACTGTGCAGGCAATTAAGAAGAACAATAAAGAGTAATATGCTTAGAATCTATATTCACTGGGTAAATACACTGGAAATCAAGCCTATGTATTCCTGGAGCCATCACTTGAGTTAAAGATTTTATAAAAGACAACAAAATCCCCTCGCTTTTATATGCAGGTTGACAGAAAGCCTAGACCAGGTTTTTGTCTGTAACAAGAATGACTATGCACTCCATTGTGTAGGATCTACCTACAGACCTTGAACAATAAATATTTTAAAACTCTAACCCTTTTTTAAAAATTCCCGACACAAACAGACTGAAGGAAAGACTGGAAAAACAATTCAGCGGTTCTGCCCTCTGGTTCACTGAGATGATTCTTCTGCTTTGTCAGACCTTGCTGCTTTTTGATCTTCTTTCTCTCGGTGCATTGGCTGGCTGACAGGAAGGTAAAAGGTGACTGGTTCATGGTTAAAAAGTGACTGACACATTGGCTAGAAGCCACAGCTTAAAACAACTGGTAAGGAGAAGTAAACTGGCTTTCTTAAGGCTTCAGGTGTTTTTTTTAACTGCAGAGAAAAGGACCCTCCATTTTCAGGCGTTCCATAGCTTTTTGTCAAACGTTTGTGCATACAAACTATTCAGCAACACGGTTTTCACATCATATAGTTTTTAGAATTGTTGGCAAACAGAAAGCTTTTGTCATTGACTCCAAAGATCAGTCAGCTATTTGTTACAGACAGACCTTTAGACACTGGTTCCACCTCCGCTGGTAACTTCTCCCACTGCTTGAACAGCACCAACAGCCCTGACAATGTGTGTGATTAACTTACTTTCAAAGGCATAATCCTTTCTGCAGGCCTTGATTTTAATAACCATTCTTTTCCCCATTTTGGTCCACGATCAAAACTACAGAAAATTTAAAAAAGACTTTACACCTAGGATAAGAGGACAGTACTAGGTATATGATCACAGGCTTCACAAAATTGAGCTACAACATATGGCAGTGGGAAAAGAGTCAACTTTTAATCTTATGAATCAAATTCCCAGTAACACAATAAAAACATACCTTGTGAATTAAGGTATTGTGAGACACTGTATCAACAGTGTGACAGCCTATACAATATTGCTCCATGACTAGATAGTCGTGTTATAGCATATTGTGGGCTGGTGGTCTCGATATTAACTGGCTAACTATTCACTGTTAAAACTAAACATATTCTTATGCATCATTGTGCTGCTATAGCTAAGCGCTTCTGGTACCAGTTGTTTAGTTAAAGCAGGATGTTGGTCTGTTATTGTTAGTGGAATGTGCCAATTCCTATTGGTTTCTTCATGATAGCTCTATTCATGCACAATCTTTTGACATTCTCCCTCCGGCATTTTGCAACAGCCAAATGTGACTGAAATCCTGCAGCTGTGGGCTTATTCAGGCTGTGCTGCTCCAAATGAAGACAAATCCCTGTAATGCAGAATTTAATAAATTGTTACAAAGCATACCGCAACTGTTTAATTTTAGCTCAATACAATTTCTTGTGACTATTCATTGTCATTTCCGTAGTGAGTGCTCATAAGCGCTGATTAAATTAGGATGTTGAGAACTCAAGACAGTTTAAAGATAATGAGGAAGCAAGGTTTCAAAGACTGCATTGATTGCCCAGGGACAAGTACCACTCTGGCATTCTACTGGTGCAGCATACATGGGTTTCTTTAAGTACATCAAAGACAAATACAAAATGGACCATGGAGGTCGTGACTTGAGCACAGTCTCTCTGAGGAATTGACATACATCTCCATGGCAATTTTAGAAATGACACTGCAAGCTAATTTCATGTCCATGATATCACAACAGGGAAGGATATAGAGAAGAAATGTACATTGTACAGATATTTCGACTGAGGGACACTTAAAGAAAGACAAAGGAGGAGCAAGACGAAGGTGAGGATGAAAGAAAAGGAATAGTAAAGTAGGATAGTTCACTCAGCAGCCTTTGTTATTTTCTGAAACAAACAAATAGTTTCAAATACTTTTTTTAAAAAGAAATTAATTAAAACAACCATAATAAGGTGAAAACTAGAATAAGTCATTAAGGGATCTGAGAGGATTAGATTGTTATGAATGGTAGAAATGTTAAAGGTAATTTAACTTTTGCATTAAAAGTTAACTGGAAGATATTTATATTTGCAAACCAGATCCTAAGGGTAAGGAAGCTAAAATCGCTGACTGACAACATCTTTAATCTCAGAAAACAAAAATTGTTCTTGGAACTCAGCAGATCTGGTAGTATCTATGGAGACAAAACAGAATTAATGTTTTGATCCAGTGATTCTGTTTCAAATCTGCAGCATCCACAGTTCTTTGTTTTATATTTATACCTGCATTTCTTTTAAAATTTACTTCCAAGACAAATAACAATGCGAGCATAACTCTGCCTGAAGGTATTTGACTAAAGTTCTTCACAACATTTTGACAAGCAAGTAGTCCATTATTCATAGGGTTCAACTCAGCATTGGCCATAGACAATTGAAAGAACCAAAACAGCTTAATAAATTGTCTCAAAGCAGACAACAATTGTTTAAGTGACAATGGGAACTGCAGATGCTGGAGAATCCAAGAAAATAAAATGTGAGGCTGGATGAACACAGCAGGCCAAGCAGCATCTCAGGAGCACAAAAGCTGACGTTTCGGGCCTAGACCCTTCATCAGACAGGGGGATGGGGAGAGGGTTCTGGAATAAATAGGGAGAGAGGGGGAGGCGGACCGAAGATGGAGAGAAAAGAAGATAGGTGGGGAGGAGAGTATAGGTGGGGAGGTAGGGACGGGATTGGTCAGTCCAGGGAAGACGGACAGGTCAAGGAGGTGGGATGAGGTTAGTAGGTAGGAGATGGAGGTGCGGCTTGGGGTGGGAGGAAGGGATGGGTAAGGAAGAACAGATTAGGGAGGCAGAGACAGGCTGGACTGGTTTTGGGATGCAGTGGGTGAAGGGGAGGAGCTGGGCTGGTTGTGGGGGGAGGGGACAAACTGGGCTAGTTTTGGGATGCGGTGGGGGAAGGGGAGATTTTGAATCTGGCGAAGTTTACATTGATACCATTGGGCTGCAGGTTTCCCAAGCGGAATATGAGTTGCTGTTCCTGCAACCTTCGGGTGGCATCATTGTGGCACTGCAGGAGGCCCATGATGGACATGTCATCTAAAGAATGGGAGGGGGAGTGGAAATGGTTTGCGACTGGGAGGTGCAGTTGTTTATTGCGAACCGAGCGGAGGTGTTCTACAAAGCGGTCCCCAAGCCTCCGCTTGGTTTCCCCAATGTAGAGGAAGCCACACCAGGTACAGTGGATGCAGTATACCAGATTGGCAGATGTGCAGGTGAGCCTCTGCTTAATGTGGAAAGTCATCTTGGGGCCTGGGATAGGGGTGAGGGAGGAGGTGTGGGGGCAAGTGTAGCATTTCCTGCGGTTACAGGGGAAGGTGCCGGGTGTGGTGGGGTTGGAGGGCAGTGTGGAGCGAACAAGGGAGTCACGGAGAGAGTGGTCTCTCCGGAAAGCAGACAGGGGTGGGGATGGAAAAGTGTCTTGGGTGGTGGGGTCGGATTGTAGATGGCGACACTCCGACACTTCCGCCATCTACAATCCGACCCCACCACCCAAGACATTTTTCCATCCCCACCCCTGTCTGCTTTCCGGAGAGACCACTCTCTCCGTGACTCCCTTGTTCGCTCCACACTGCCCTCCAACCCCACCACACCCGGCACCTTCCCCTGTAACCGCAGGAAATGCTACACTTGCCCCCACACCTCCTCCCTCACCCCTATCCCAGGCCCCAAGATGACTTTCCACATTAAGCAGAGGCTCACCTGCACATCTGCCAATCTGGTATACTGCATCCACTGTACCTGGTGTGGCTTCCTCTACATTGGGGAAACCAAGCGGAGGCTTGGGGACCGCTTTGTAGAACACCTCCGCTCGGTTCGCAATAAACAACTGCACCTCCCAGTCGCAAACCATTTCCACTCCCCCTCCCATTCTTTAGATGGCATGTCCATCATGGGCCTCCTGCAGTGCCACAATGATGCCACCAGAAGGTTGCAGGAACAGCAACTCATATTCTGCTTGGGAACCCTGCAGCCCAATGGTATCAATGTGGATTTCACCAGCTTCAAAATCTCCCCTTCCCCCACCGCATCCCAAAACCAGCCCAGTTCGTCCCCTCCCCCCACTGCACCACACAACCAGCCCAGCTCCTCCCCTCCACCCACTGCATCCCAAAACCAGTCCAGCCTGTCTCTGCCTCCCTAACCTGTTCTTCCTCACCCATCCCTTCCTCCCACCCCAAGCCGCACCTCCATCTCCTACCTACTAACCTCATCCCACCTCCTTGACCTGTCCGTCTTCCCTGGACTGACCAATCCCCTCCCTACCTCCCCACCTATACTCTCCTCCCCACCTATCTTCTTTTCTCTCCATCTTCGGTCCGCCTCCCCCTCTCTCCCTATTTATTCCAGAACCCTCTCCCCATCCCCCTCTCTGATGAAGAGTCTAGACCTGAAACGTCAGCTTTTGTGCTCCTGAGATGCTGCTTGGCCTGCTGTGTTCATCCAGCCTCACATTTTATTATCAACAATTGTTTAATTTTAGATTAGTTTAATTTACTGTAATTACTTATTACCATTCTCGAATGGCAGATGCTAGACTTTGGAAACAGTCTATCGAGGAACTATGAAATAGAAAACTATTAAACAAGCCATCAAAATAATGGGGTGTTTACATAAACCTGTAATATTTGACAGAGATTTGATTTAATTACTTATCCAGAAGATGACATCCGAAGCTCAATATCGCATTGATGTGTCAGTCTCTGTGGCAGCCTCTGCTTTGCAAGTTGATGGCTTGTTTCATGGTGGTCAGCTTTGTGTTGAGCATCACTGATTGTGGCTCAGCTGCCCCACTCTGGAATGGCAGTCTTTGCTGCCTCTACTGCTGAAAAAGTCCGTGGACTGAAAAGGTGTAGGATTTTCTTGTGGTACCATCACTCAACAGTGGCATGTTTGACTCCAATACAGCTCACAAAAGATTCTAGTGTTGCCAGTTATCTCTGACCAAACCCATTCTGTTGTACTGTGGACTGTTAGCACCTGACTAGTCAGGGGTTTGAGCTGAGCAGGAGCTCAAATGATCCCTCCTACTATCACAGACAGCTCATAGCATCTGTTTGATATAGCATTCAAATTGAGTTTAGCACTGATAACTACAGTCTCCTGTGATCTGTTAATGCTCTCCAGGGGGGAAAATACCTGGAAATAATATACAGAGATTCAGGGCTACCAAAAAAGTCAGGAAGCCCCTCTGAATCTCTCCATTTGAATCAGAGGAATGCAAACCATTCCAGGTTAGTTGCAGATGCTGCTGGACAAATGGCCTAACTAGCCATCCATATGACTTTGGACTCCAGTCCTGATTGTTTTTGTCAGCATTTATTTCTTTAGTCTTCACCTTTCCCAAAGTATTCACATGTCAGGTGAGTTAGTTGGTCATAGTTGGGATTTGGGTTCATGAATGACAGCAGGCTGCTCACTGTATGCCTGAGGGTCAAACCACCTCCAGGACCCTGTGAAGCTTTGGCCTGGAGCTGTGACAAATTTAGTTTCTGTGTGTTGCTATAAGGAGGCATGGCTGAGACATGTTGATGGAAAGACAATGTACTGACAATGAGAGACTTATACATTTGGCACATTATTTCTCATTTGTTTGAGGCAGTGGTGTAGAACTGAAAGTGAGAAACAAGTCAGTATTCAAAAGCAGAAAGTAAGCTGAGTCTCTTTACTCATACAAGTGACAGACAGCACTGACCTGTTGGATGCAATATGTCAACCTGCACTGCAGTGTCTTTAATCAAGCATTCCAGGTCACAAAAAAACACTATTTTTCTTTCAAAAGCTCCGTTCATTTTCTTGGAAGAATTTTTATCAAATTTGAATTTATTTTCAATAAACAATTTCGTAGATCTTTATAGTTAGAGATGAAAACCTTTCAGCTCAGCATAACTTTGCCAATTTATTGCCAGAGCAATCAAATGCTAATCCAGCTGACCTATTCTCCTGTAATCATCCTCTGCTTCGAATGGTTACCTCATCTTTCATCAGGGATTTTAGTCTCAATCCCTCCCCGTATGGTCAAGGAGCCTGCTTACTTAAATGAGTCTTTTTTCCCAGTATTCATCACCAGTGATAATTTTAAATTGATGGCCCATGCCAGTTGTGACCAAACAGAAAAATGTATCTTTCCCAACTGATTAGCAAAGCTTCAGTAAATCTCTTGCCTTTTCTCCTGCAGTATAAATAGCCCCAGTGCCTCCAAATCCTGTACCCAATTATAGTTCTTAATCCTAGACATAATCCTGATGAATCTAAGCTGCACTCAGTCCAGGACTTCATTCTTCCTTCTACAAACAGGAAATCAAAACAAAACTCTGTAACCAAGGTCAAACCCAGCTTTTGTTTAAATGCAATATTATATCTTCATTCTCGTACCTTCATTCAATGGAATTAATGGCATTGCTGCCTTTACATACAACTTTATTCACCCCCACTTGCTCTTTCATGGAAGTTTGTATTTCTCTGGGTTTCTCTTGGATTTCTCTGCAAATGCTCAACAGTTCTGACAGCATCTTTGGGGAGAAAAAGCAAAATTAATGCCTCTGGTCCTTGACATTTTCTCTGAACTGTTCTGATGATTGTTCACATATCTGAAACATTGGGTGGTATTTTCTAAAGGACTACAGTGTGATTTATGGTAGAATCAGACAAAATGTCGAGCGAGACCTATCATAACATTGGGAGCATCTCGTTCCATCTTTAACACCTTGGCAATCAACACAGCGAAGGGAATATTGCCTGTTAAATGCCTTGTTTACTATGCTCATTAGTATTGAGTTTCCTACTTTAACAAGTGTGCCAGTAAACATATATGTTGAGAGAATTCAACATAGAATTCAGAGCAGGTACCTGGTGACCTCAGTCAGAACTGCACGCTACTCTAGAAGAGGCCGTGCCAATACGCTGTACAATTTCAACATGACACCCCAAATCCTACACTCAAAAGTCTGAGCAATGAAGACAGACATGCTAAACACCTTCTTAACCACCCTGTCTATCTGTGATGCCAATTTCAAAGATGCATTCACCTGAACCCCTGGGTGTCTCATTTCTGCAACAATACCAGTAATTGTATAAGTCCTGATCTTGTTTGTTTTACCAAAACACAATACTTCACATTAATCCAAATTAAACTCCATCTGGTACTCCTCAGCCCATTGATCCAATTGATCAAGATCTATTTGAAATTATAGATAATCTTCTTCACTGTAAACCATACCACCAAATTTGGTGTCACCCATAAACTTACCAATGTCTCCTATATTTTCATCCAAATCATATAAATGATGAACAAAAGTGGACACAGTACCAATCCCTATGGAACATCACTGGTCATAGGCCTCCAGTCCAAAAAGCAATCCCCCACTACCATGCTCTGTCTCCTACTGTCAAGCCAATTTTGAATTCACTTGGCAAGCTCACAAGAATCCCAAGCGATTTAATTTCACTAATTTGTTTACCATTTGGAACCTTGTTAGAAACTTTGCTAAAGTCCATGTAAACAATATCTACCACTCTGCCCTCATCAAACATTTTGGTCATATCTTGAAAAAACTCAATCATGATTTCCCTCCTAAAATACTGCTGACTATCCCTAATGAATCTTTGCCTCTCCAAATGCCTGTAAATCCTATCTCCCAGAATAGCCTTCAACAGATTACTCACAACACACGTCAGCCGCACAGCTCTATAGTTCCCAGGCTTCTCCTTACAGCCTTTCTTAAATAAAGACACAACATGAACCACCTTTCAGTATTCTGGCACCGCACCCATAGTTATTGATGATACAAATATTTCTGCTAGGGGCCTCTGAATTTCTTCCCTAACTTCCCACAATATCCTGGGATACACTTGATCAGTCCCAGAAATTTATCCACCTTGAGATAGTAGGAACTGCTGATGCTGGAGTCTGAGATAACATGGTATGAAGCTGGGTGAACACAGCAGGCCAGCCAGTATCAGAGGAGCAGGAAAGCTGACATTTCAGGTCTGGGCCCTTCTTCTGAAATGGGGGAGGGCAAGGGAGCTTTGAAGTAAACAGAGAGAGGGAGAGGTGGTAATGGAAGGTGGATAGTGGAGCAGATAGATGGAGAGAGGATGGATAGGTCAGGGAGGCGGGGATAAAGCTTGCATAGGTAAGTGCAGGGCTGTTCTGAAGAAGGGTTTAGGCTCGAAATGTCAGCCCTCCTGCTCCTCTGAAGCTGCTTGGCCTGCTGTGTTCATCCAGCTCTATGCCTTGTTACCTCAGATTCTCCAGTATCTGCAGTTCCTACTGTCTCTGAAACACTTATAGAATCTCTTTGGATTTTCCTTAATTTTATTTGCCAAAGCTATCTCATATCCCCTCTTTGCCCTCTTGATTTCTTTCTTAAGAATAATCGCACAGTCTTTGTCTTCAAGAAATTAATTTAATTGTTTAGGACCACACTTTATTTCATGGCACGGCCCACAGCCACCAGTGGCATGCACATTTTGTTCATGGACATTGGCACCCAACATTCATTAATCCGATGGGATATATCTTCAGACTTATAAAGTGTGTGGCCTGGTGGTTAAGCAGTGAGAGAATGGTGTTGTGTGAAGGAGTGTCAGCTATGCTAGCTGTGTGTCATTGACAATATGTTTTTATAGCTGCCATGCCATTATATTGTTGGGGAAGAACAATGTCAACCCTTGTCCAAGGTCACAGTGGTCTTTCAAAGACAGCAATAGGATGCAAAAGATGCCAGTCTTTTGGTAGATATCTACTGAGTAGCAAGTTGTTGCAGGAACGGCCCGTAGTAAGATAATGCTGGAATCAGATCTGAGGGATGGAATGGGGTGGAATAGATAGTCAATGAGATGAATTCACTAAGATACAACAAGGAAATTTGTTTGATCTTGAAGGTGAAAAAACTTGCATAAAACCCAATGCAACTTGAATTTTGCCAAAGAAACAACATAAGATTTAGCTCATTAATTCTGTTTTTCACTGGACAGAGGCTGCTGGGCTTGCTCCTCTTCAGTATATTCAGTTTTTATTTCAGAATTCCAGCTTTCTCAGCATTTGTTTCTGATGCCAGATTTCTCAGTTACATCTGCACACTTCAGTACCTTTCCACTGAGGATACACTGTCATGGCTTGTCCTTTTCCCTCAAATTGTATTACTTAATCGAGTATATAACTTACTGGTTTTTCAGGGTTGGCTACTCCATGTTAAAACTGCTGCAAAGCTGCTGCACCTTAAGTGAATGGACCTCATAAAATAGACACAGTACTGAGAAGTACAAAAGAACATCAAATTTCTTCTATGGAAATCTATTTCAAAACTGGTAAGCATCTTTTCAGTCAGAGTTAAACATAGTCTCATAATGTTGTAATAACATGTAATTCCACACATTGAAAATCTGTACTCATAATATATTTTATGATATTAGCCACGTTTAGTGGAAAAGGCAGGTTGGTTGAATCACAGTGATCGTTGCGAAATCAGTTCAGATTATTATTGGAGTTACACATTGTTCATATGTTGCCTGGGCTACTTTTGACAAATTTAGGCTCTGGTAAATTAATGTGTTGTTCAAGCAGTTGCTGATTTATACCTTGGAAACCAATCATGTTTGAAGAATAATTAGAAAACAAATTTGAAGTTAATGGGCCTGCACATTGCCTTACTCTGTGAGCTGCAGCATCATTAAAGCAATGCCTAAGCTTACTGCCTATTCTAATTCTAAAAGCAAATATATCAATTATTGAAAGGTAGTGACGACAGTTTCGGAAAGCTCAGTCAGCAGCTTCAATTAAGGTAACCCCTCTCTGGGATGTGGGCATTACTTGCTGGGCCAGAATTTTGTGCCCATCCCTAACTGATCTAGGTAATGCCATAGCGAGCTTTCTCCTTGAGCTGCAGGACAGCATGGTAGTTCAGTAGTTAGCACTGCTTCCTCAAAATACAAGGGACCTGGGTTCAGTTCTAGCCTCAGGCAACAGTCTGTGTGGAGTTTGCACGTTCTCCGTGTGTCTGTGTAGGTACCCTCCGGATGCTCCAGTTTCCTCCTGGTTGTGTACTTTAGGTGGACTAACCATTCTACAGTGTCCAGTGATGTGGAGGCTGGGTGGATTAGCCATGGGAAATGCAGGGGGACTTAGTAAAGGGTTGAGTCTTGATAGGAGGCTTTTTGGAGGGTTGGTGCGAACTGGATGAGCCAAAGGGCCTAAACCCACACCGTAGGGAATCTATAGACACCTAAAGTATTGTCAAGAAAAGAGTTCCAAAATTTTGGCCCAACAACAATAAAGTGGTGACATTTGGCCTTGTCAGATGGCTTGGAGGAGAACTTGGTGGTGTTCCCATGCATCTGCTCCTCTTGTTCTTCAAGATGGTAAAAGTTGTGGGCATGCAAGATGCTGTAGGCGGAGCCATGATGGGCTGTTGCAGTGATTGAAAGATAACATTGCCACTGAATGCTGGTGATGAAGGGAGAAAATGTTGGAGATGGTAGATGGGGTACCAGTCAGGATTCGTCCAGGATGTTGTCAATTTTCTTGAATATTGCAGAACCGGCAATTATTCTTGCATTTGGAGAGTTCTCCAACAGTCTCCTGACTTATGCTTTGTAAATTATGCACTGGCATTAGTGAGACAGGAGATGGTTTACCCATTACAGAACTCCTAGTGTCTAACCAGGTCATGTGGTCACAATATGTTTATGGCTGGTCCAGTTCAGTTTCTAGTCCGTGGTAATACTGAGGATGTTGAAGGTGGGGGATTCAATGTTGTTGATGTCATTAAACTTCAAGGGGTGATGGTTTGATTCTTTCTTGTTATGAAATGGGCCTTATGAAGTACTTGTGCGGTGGTTGTGAGTTATTCTGTCATTTGATGTAGGAAGTGAAAGTGTAAGTGTAGCTATTAAACATATTCAGGCTTGTTTTGCAAATGCTTTCCAATTGTGGATTCAAATGATGGATATTTTGCTTAGTGTTTTTATGAGTATGTGTTGGTTTAGAAATAGAACATAATTCAACTGCACATGGTGGAAAGATTGATAGCTTGGCTTGGTGAATATTGTGGCAATCAAATACCCTGCATTGGCTATCTCCGACATTAAAAACTTCTCAAACATGAGCTGATCTAAAACTCTGCTGCCCACATCCTAACTCCCAACAAAACATGCTCCCCCATTACTGTCAAGCTTGATGACCTACATTGGTCTACTACTCCCTTGTTCTGGAACCTCCTCCAGCCTTCAGGCCCACTAAGACACCTTCAGTTCCTTCAGCATAGAGGGAGATGGCGTTGTTTTGATCATGCACCTGGACTATTAACCTGGAACCCCAAGCTAATGTTCTGAGGATACAGGTTCAAATTTGACGATAGAAAATTATAATTATAATTATAATTCAATAAAAATCATGAATTAAAAAGAGATACCTATTGGTTACCTTGTAACTATGAAATGACTGGTCAGCTAAGAATGGAACTGGAACTGTGTAGCCACAGTCACCCGAATAACAGTGATGAAGCATTGGAGGAGGATTGTAGGTAACCGTGTGAAAATTTTCAGCAAGTTTGAAAAGGATGTGAAGGGTTGCCAGATAGCCACAATAATCTGAAAGTACTATCTATAACTCTGTAAAATAAACAAACAAAATCAAACATTGAAATGCACATTTCACACAAAACAATTTGTTTCCTGTATGTTTTGTATAGTTATATAAAAGTTAAGAAATTAAGAGGAGGAGTTGACGCAAATTGGCCACTGGTTGGAGAGTTTTGAACCAGAGGTCAGTCTCAGGAGACAGGGTACACCACTTAGGAGAAACGAAACACTTGAGGAAACATTTCTTCACTCAGAATGTGAGTCCACATCCAAAGAAAGCAGTGGAGGTTCAGTCACAAAGTACAATCGAGAAAGAAATTGATTTGAAGCCTTAATACCCAAAAGAATCAAGGTATGTGGAGAGAAAGTAGGAATATGGCTTTGAGAAGGAGAATCAGCCATGGTCATATTGAATGGTGGGGAAGACTTGAAGGGACAAATGACCTTCTTCTGCTCCTTACATCTATGTTTCTATGAGCTTACCCCACCATTCAATTTCAACAAGGTGCATATGATAGTGGCCTCACTCCACTTTCCTGTCTGGCCACTCTTGATCAAGTCTCTAACTCAACCTTGAATGGATTCAATTGTCTGATTCCACTAATCTGTGTGCATGAGAATTCCAGAGGTTCAAGACTTACTAAGAAATCCCTCTTCATCATACCTGAAATTATGTATCTCCTTCTTTTCCCAGTCCTGATGCCAGTGCCCTATGAATTGAAAGCCACATCCTCCATAACCAACTTTGAACCACATGTTGAATCCTGTTATCTTATTTGCCCTATATCAGTTTACTTGTGGCTCAGATAGTAACCCAGAGATCATTGTTTTTCTGATTCTGCTTTTCAATTTACCTTGTGGGTGGTAGCGAATTTGTTCAGTGTACGTGTATAGACTCTTCAATGGAGCTGCCCGACACTGAGCCCACAGCCACACTTCCCTCCCAAAGCTCCATATCTCCATTTGCTTCAAATATTTATCTATAGTTCCCGTGAAGGGCAATGATATTTGTCTGAACTCTACTGTGGCAGAATGTTCAGAGATAGTCACTGCTTCCCAAGGAAAAAAAAGTTTCTCTGTTTTCATGTTATTAATTTGCTCCATCATTTTTTTAAAAAAAGCCATTAAATTTACCCATCACTGCTTCAGTGGAAATGAAATGTATCCTCTCCTGGAACAATATTTTCTCATGCTCATTTCATCCTGCAGAGTTAACATGGTACTCTGAGATAATAAAGTGTGAGGCTGGATGAACACAGCAGGCCCAGCAGCATCTCAGGAGCACAGGAGATGCTGCTGGGCCTGCTGTGTTCATCCAGCCTCACATTTTATTATCTTGGATTCTCTAGCATCTGCAATTCCCATTATCACTAACATGGTACTCTGTCTGCTTCTTTCATTCCCTTCCCTGAAATGAATGCCAATAATGTACATTAGACCAACTGTGACTTAACTAGTGTCTGTATAAATTCATTATCATCTCTTTATTCTTGACTCAGATTTGTAAAAACCCAAACTCTTCCTTTAACTTTGTCTGTCTTTCTCTGTGTGTACTTAAAACTTCACAGATGTTTGTGTTCATCCACATGCATGTATTCACCCATTACACATGGCAGATTGAAAAAAATACTGGAAGAAGTGGTGAGAAGGAGCAGATGTATACGGTATTTGTCAAATCGTTGGCGATTAGAAAGTGCTGATGGGAAAAGGACCTGCCTGTCTTCATCAATAAGTCACAGAATGTTAACATGTAAGAACAGCAAGTTATTAGAATGGTTAATGAGATGTTAGCCTTTATTCTAAAAAGTTTTGAGTTACAAGAGTTAGCAAAGCCTTGATTCAATTGTATAGGAGCTTAGTTAGTTCATAGCTTGAGTGTGATGTACAGAGTTCATCACCTCCCCTTAGGAATGACACATTACCGCAGTGGGAGTGCAGCAATGTTTCACCAGACTTATTCCTGGCATAGTGATAATGTCCTATGAAAAGAGCTTGGGAAATCTGGGCTTACGTTCTCTAAAATTTTGAAAAATGAAAGGTGATCTCATTGAAAGCTAAAAGAAAATTAAAAGAAGTGATGGGATAGATGCAGGCAAGATGTTCTCCCTGGTTAGCAAAACTTAGAAATAAGGGGAAAGCCTCTTAAGGTCAAGAGGAGAAGAATTGTTTCACTTAGAAGGCTGTAAATTGTTGAAATGTTCTGCCCCAGAGGGCTGTGGAGACTCAGTCACTATGGCTGAATGAAAGATTGACAGATTTCCAAACATCGGTAACTTACAAATGTGGATCATGAGGAGAAAAGTATTGAAGTGGATGATCAGTATGACAATATTGAACCATGTAGCAGGCCCGATGAATGAATGGGTGCTCCTGCTCCTACCTTCTAATTCCAGAATTACGTTCTACATTGCGATTTCTACATTTCATTTTAAATCTATGACACAATCATCTTCATGTTTTCTTAAGGCATGCATTATCTGACTCATCAGAAAATCGAACATCCTGCTCCTGCCATCCGAGTACAACTTTCCTTACAGTGTTACTGTAGACCATGTGATTTGGCTATTGCCAGTGACCAATGGGTTCACTGTGAAATGACTTGCTAACTATATTCCTAAAATATTAATTGTAAATTGCAGGCTTTGTGAAAGATTACAATGCAACTTATCGCCCAGTATTTCACCTTCTTTCCAATAAAACAACTTAATCTTTAATCTTTAATACCTAAACACACAGCCTTGCTTTCAGCAGAAATTCAGAGCAGGTTACAGGATCACTGCATTCCTCCATTTTACCTTAAGGCTGCCATGTTTAAACAGCACAGTAATTTAAAATCGTGTATTTGTTGCCTCATGGTAAAACTGCAGCATACTCAAAACCTTATGCACATTAACATTTCTTGTTTTTTTTAATTGGAGTTTCTACCTGAAGTCAAGGATCTAAAATCATAATCTTAAGAGATTTAATTCTTACACATTTAAAAAATGTATATCTAAACAACTGAGTTTCTATGCATCATCTGTTTTAAAGTTGTAATGTTTTGTGTGATGATAAACAGTTTTTTCACTCTCCCATTCAACATCACATCAAATTTCTCCCAAGTAACTTTAACTTAATATCCATTTCCTTGATATATTCATCAGTCTATGTCCTCCTACATTTACATATATGATGATACTGTGGTTTTAAGAGGCGTATTTTGTCCTGGTATTTTTTCGTGGAAAAAGATTGAGACAGAAGTGATGAGAAGACTACTCTGAAGGTAATAAAGTAAACAGCTTGCGAGGCCTTGGATTTTTTTTAAAAGTTGGAACCATAGAAGCGGCCTGAATAGGTGGGGTCAAGCTCCCATAGAATCAGGATTTTTTTTTAACTTTCAGCCTTCAGTAACAGTTGCTGGGGTCTTGATGCTGGATGTAGAAGCTCTTATTCCTCTGTCTGTTACAGCTAAAAACTGGGATTTTCTTACGGCTGCCAGAATTGCATGTGACGCAAACTATTTTACTGTATTTGCCTTTACCAGTTGTGTGTTTATGGGATGTTACAATATGGGAACAGTAAATTTGTAGTAGTTAATGTACATAAAATTCTGAAAAGCATTTCAACAGAGTTATACTTAAGCCAATTCTTGTATTTTTATTTTGTGTGAGTGTATTTTAAATGTAATGTTAAAATAACGTGTTTTCCTTTTAAATTGATCGTTTGACCAATCGAATTGCATTTAGAATGCAACACCTTAATTTACTTTTAGAAATAGGAAAAAGTTAGGGTATAGATGATCTTCTTAATATATTTTGAGGGGGTTTAGTCTAATACCTATGATCCATTTCATGGTTACTCTCACTCTTCACTCATCTGATCTTCAAGTTTTGATCACTTTTCATCAATTATGTAATGAGGAGAGCAATAGCCTTAACACTGAAACCTAGTTAACACCATTGTTCACATATTGCCAACCTGAGCAACATTTATAAAGTGTTCACTTTTCTGTTGAATGTTGTCTGTTTTTTAATTAACTTCGCATCCATTCTGCTGCACTCCCAATAACAGACAGTACCTACAGTTTGTACACAAGCCTCTTATACTCCACGAATGTAAAACATATGAAATGAAAATGGAAATATTGCATTTGATTTACCTATTTTATTATTCCCTAATTTTCTAATTTATCAGTCATTACTTAACCATTCACAAATTCAAGTAGTCTGTCCTTAATTTATATATGTCTGTCTGTCTGGTAAACTATTCATTTCATTCTATATGATTTCTAGGAATCTTGCTGACAATGGTAGCGACATAATTTGTAGCGTGTTGATTGTTTGCAATAAATGATATAAAATGATTGATCGTCGGTAATAGCCACATGCAAGACTTTGGTACCCGCGATAATGATATGTAAGGCACTGGCAGTAGTCAGGGTTTTCAAAAATATGAATTTTGTATAAATTGATTTAAGTATCTTTAAAATGATAGAAATGTTACAATCAATTTGCAGCTTTTCAAAGACATGAATGTATTTTATAGCAACAAATTGTGTTGCTGGATGTTGTGTGACCCCATAAAAAGGGGTGGACGAGTGTTAAAAGACTGCCCGCCATACGTAAATAAATAATTAAGTTAAAATGCTGCCTATGAAAGAATGGTTTGTGTTGGCAACTGGTTGGGAGCAAGCAGGCTGTTTTTCTTTCAAGCAGTGTATAAAACAGTGGGAAGAGAGTTGAGGTAGCTACCTCATGCCAGGAACTGTGCTGTCTTCTTTGAGAGTTTACCGGCAGTACAGGCAGTGCTCACAAATGAGCTCATAGTATCCCAGATACTGCTGGAGATTCCAGTTAATCACATTGTCCAGCCATGCCTGCAGACAGGACTTCCTCCCAATTTAGGGGCAGAAGTCACACAATTAGGAAATTCACAGAATCGCTGAATTGTTATGATACAGAATGTGGCCATTGCTGCCCACCCATGTCAAATTAGCCTATATGCAGTGTGTCATGGCTACAGGGTGAACTTTTTTCTAGTCCATTAGCTTGCTATGACCTCTTCTTCTGAGGTGGAGGAGGTGAGGTCTGGAAGGTTCAGTAGTAAGGTTCCCCCCCACCACAATTTCTTGTAGAAAATAACTATAAATATTACTAGAAGGTTATATTTTACATAAATTTCGTAATTGCCTTTCCTTTGTGTGGAATGCAGGCATTAACAATAATTTACTGACATCAGAACTTCACATCATGAAGATCTTTACATACTTTTAGGAGAAAATTTCTTCAGATACTGGAACCTGTACTGTATTATCAACATCCTTTCCTCCCCAGCATACCAAATCCCCTCCCTGACTATTGTATAAATGCTGCCCCCTCCCTACCTCACGTCAGCTCTGTTTTTTTCTTAACGAAGTTCTTGCCAACATTTGTCTAATAACCAATGCCACCTAAAAGCAGACCAGCTCTATCATCATATTTGCGGACCTTGCTATGCTCCTATTTGCTAGACTCGAAATGTGAGCTTGCTTTCTCTCCGTGGTTGCTGCCTGACCTACTGTGTTCTCCAGCATGTTTTGTTTTCGATGCATGCTTTTAGTTATTGGTGGACAGGCTGAGACTGCATATAATTGGATGACTGTAGTTTTGTGCACATAGTTCATCTTTAGCTCCCAGAAAACATTGGCATTCAGAAACAACCAACAAAGACAAATCCAAAGCAGGATGGGAGCACAATTTTGCTGCACTACAATAATAAGAGTGGAAATGTAATTGATTTCTCATTATTAGTGATAATCGGATTTTAAAGAGCTGTGTTAATCTGGGTTTACTGCAGTTAGCCACAGGAGATCATCACCCATATGCAGAGGTGGAGAAGATAATTTACTGAAGGCAAGCTGATGGGCAGATTCCAGATATAATATTGTCACTCCAAAGAGATAGTTGATTACTGACTACTTAAGGGTTATGAGAATGTAAGCGCAAAAGGATTTCAGTGTTTAGAATGTCCTGTGAATTTGGAAATTGGGTAGATAATTAGCTTTTATTGAAGAAAAAGGTCAATGCAGAGAAAGCAAGTGTGAAAAAGAATCAATGTGTTTGTCAAATGGCTGATGTGGTAATGAAGGCCAATTTATTCTGAATGACAGGGCTATTTGATAAATGTCAGACTTTCTCCAGTTCTCTCCCTCTCTTTCTCCTTGCCATCCTGCACCCCTACTAATAAACATAGTAACACAACCGAATGCCTACTGACAGAAATATGTGGAATAGGTTCACATGTTTTGTGTACACATCCGCACAGACACAGGGTACATATAGAAATGTACATGTACATACATATAAACACACTGGATACAAAGAAGAGCATGTATAAAGGCTTCTAAGCATATGTACATTTTTCACAGTGAATGAGATGTGCAGTTTAAGAAGCAATTCAATGTTTGGCACAAGAATTATTCAGAAAACAGTTGTATTAGGCTATGGATTTGCACAAGACATTGTGAGAGGAATACACTGATGTGAGCAAATTAAATGCAGGGAGATTGCAGCAAAACCCAGGGAAGTGTTGAAGTGATCAGACACATCTGACAACTATCATTTCTTATAGCTGAGTTACCTTAAACTAGTCCTCAGTGCATTGCCGAGCATGAGACTGGTGAAGAATTGCAGGCCAATAAAAGCAGGCTTTTACCTGATAACAAAGTGTCGAGCTGGATGAACACAGCAGGCCAAGCAGCATCTTAGGAGCATAAAAGCTGACGTTTCGGGCCGAGATGCTTCATCAGAAAAGGGGGATGGTGAGAGGATTCTGAAATAAATACGGAGAGAGAGGGAGGCAGACTGATGATGGATAGAGGAGAAGATAGGTGGAGAGAAGAGTATGGGTGGGGAGGTAGGGAGGGGATAGGTCAGTCTGGGGAGGACGGACAGGTCAAGGGGGCAGGATGAGGTTATTAGGTAGGAAATGGAGGTGCAGCTTGAGGTGGGAGGAAGGGATAGGTGAGAGGAAGAAGAGGTTAGGCAGGTGGGGACAAGCTCGGCTGGTTTTGGGATGCAGTGGGGGGAGGGGAAATTTTGAAGCTGGTGAAATCTACATTCGTACCATTGGGCTACAAGGTTCCCAAGCGGAATATGAGTTATTGTTCCTGCAACCTACAGGTGGAGCCATTATTGCACTGCAGGAGGCCCAGGATGGACATGTCGTCTAAGGAATGGGAGGGGGAGTTGAAATTGTTCATGACTGGGAGGTGCAGTTATTTATTGCGAACTGAGTGTCGGTGTTATCTCTGATCAGGCTTTTACATGTTCACTTTCCACAGGCACTATTTCCAAATTACGAGGAATTTGTACATGGCTTGAATTTTAAGCTGGAACATCGTGCTGTGGACACTTTAGCTGAAACTTTAAAGTAAGGGCTGAGCAAGTAGTTTCTCTGAATTTCCCTTCTTCATTAGTTTAGTTCTTATGTGGTAAATACCTTCATTAAAATGTTGAAGACAAATTTCAGGTTAATATTTCAAGATTAATGGGATCTATGAATTGTGAACTGCACATTAAATGAATAGATAACTCTTAAACCAAAGGTACAAATGGTATAATGTTTCAAATAAACCAGAAGATTTAAACCAATATTTAATCACTTTATTTAGGATGAACTATTCAGTGTTCTATTGACAAAGTTTCAAGTTACATCCTTCAAGCTTGATATTAGAATGGCACCTTGTCTGTCTACCCAGGATGCCAACTGTACACTATGACACTTCTATAAAGAGCACAAAGTTTTTTCACACGCCGTTGCCAACATTTGCCCATTAACTAATACCACCTAAAAGCAGACCAGCTCTTCAATCATGTTTGTGGACCTTGCTATGTTTATGTTTACCATGTTTGTCTGCAAGAATATCAGTGACTGTACTTGAACTAAGTGCTGATTTGGGGCACCCTGAAGATATGAAAATTGTTCCAAAACATCAGTGTTTTTGGCCTTTGTCTTTATCACTTGCTTTGTGTCCAAGTCACTACGGTAATGTTTCCCTCTTCACCCTATTGCCATAAGCATTTTGAATTTATTCTCAGAAAGTTAATAAAAGGACAAGGCTCAATTGGCAATCTTACAGTAAATGGGGAACTAAGAAAAATAAAGTGACACTATTTTTGTTATAACTTTTTATATGAATGGCAACATAATGCCAATGCTATGTATTACCAATTGCACAACATGATACTTGGCTGCAAGGTGGACTTCATGTTGCATGTTTATTTACTCTTAAGCTGCAAACTCCTCAAAATTATCAGGTTATGTCATTGATAATTTTGGGATCTAAGATATAGGATTGAATTCTATTCTACCCCCACCACCACAAGTGGGGGTTTGGGGAAGCGCAAAATTGTGCGCCATACCAGTTGTTCTGCCCATTTGACCCCTTACCCACCTTCAGCCCTACTATACTTTTCCTATTGGCAAGGGACATGGTAAGAGGACTGACATATCAGGAGCAAATTGTGCCTCTTAAGGAACCAATTAAAGTCCATTTGAGAGGCTACGCTGGCTGCCACTGGGATTTTACCCACATCAGAGGAAGCTTACACCCACTGACCAACCCAGCTAGTGAAACATGGTCAAGGAAATTGGAAGGCGGTATCTCATTCTTGAGTCAGAGAACCAATCTAAAGCCCATCTCCCAACAAAAATCTATCCTCTGTGTTTCCCACACCCTGAACTCCTATGCTCACTGTCTATCCTCTGTCCTCACCTTCAATGACAGCTTGCAACATTTGGGTCCTTGTGCAAAAATCGCCTCTGCTCCGTGTTGCATTGCTGGGACCAGAAGGGTGCCAGCAATTTTAATGGCTGACCATGCTGAGATATAAGATGGGCTGAATGGCCTCTTTTCTGTGCTGTAGACTTATGAAAACATGTCGTCTCAAATGGGTGCAGAAATTTCACCTCCAGCCTAAATGGATGTAAAGTCAACAACCAAATGGAGCTAAACTTACATTTGAATCTTTGTGCCAGAATGTAGAGAACTCATCCTGATGTAAATTACACTCCCTAGTGCCTGCACTGTCCTGAAATCTGTGAAGGACATGGACTCACCGAATCATACAACCCAGAACAGACCCTTTGATCCAACCAGTCCATGCTGAATATAATTCCAAACTAAACTAGCCTCACCTGCCTGGTCCTGGCCCATATCCCTTCAAACCTTTCCTATTCTTGTATCCATCCAAATGTTTCCTGAATGTAATTGTACACAAATCCATCACTTCCTCAGGAAATTCATTCCACACATGAACCAGCCTACGTGTAAAAAATATTGGCTCTTATATCTTTTTAACTTTTGTGTTACATTGCCAGAGAACACTGCTTCCGAATTACAAATAGATGTTAGTTCTGTTGCCATTGACTGGTTTGATCTAACAGCCAGGAGTGTGACATAGAAATGTAGAATATAGGAGCAGGAGTAGGCCATTTGGCCTGTTGTGCTATTCTACCAAATCACTACCTTATTCTTGCCATATCCTTTGATCCTGTTAGCCTTAAGAAATATACAAACATCTTTCTTGAAAGTCTGCAATGTTCTGGCCAAGGATTCCACATGTTTAAAGCTCTCAGGATGAAGAATGCCATCCTCATCTCTGTCCTAAAAAGCCCGTATATTTAGACTTTGACCTCTGGCTCTTGACTCCTGGTCATCAAAGATATTCTTTTCAGTTAGCCAGTCTAATTCTGTTACAATTTTATAAGTCACTGTAAGGTTCCACGCGCCCCCCCCCCCACCCCAATTCTTCTAAGCTCTTGTGAATATAGTCCTAGCCAAACCATTCACTCTGCATATGCCAGACCTGCCATCCCAAGAATCAGTCTGGTAAAACTTCTTTGCACTCTCTCGATAACCAGAATGTTCTTCCTCAGCTAAGGAAGTGTCTGCATATCTTTGATGTATTTATAAATCATGGTGAATTTGTTCATGAGCATGTAAGTGTTTCCCCAAGTCATCAACCTGTCTTAATGTTTTATCCTTGCAGAGGTGGTATTTAGAGTTTTTGAATCCAGTAGAAAAAGTTCAACTGCTGAACTGCAACCAATTTCATGGTCAATATATGGCTACACACCATGACATAAAAGTTCAGCCTTGGCTGAGTGGCTGTAATCTATTCCTGAGTTGTTGCTCCAAGCCGCTCTCTAGCAGGTTAACTGTTTCGATGTTTCAATGCAGTACTTCAGGATTATTGCATTGTTGAATAAGTTGTTAAATCAAAACTCTTTTATTTTTGACCCTCTCAAGGAGATGTTCAGCATCCTGTGACTCTACTAAATGCACAGATTCCTTTTGATCTGCTGGCTGAAATATATCCCTCAGCCAGTTAATTCAATTGCTTGGATGACTGGCTTGCAATGTAGAGTAATGCCTGCAGTATGGGTCCTGTTCCTACACTGGCTGAGAATACAATGAAGGATTGTCCTCCTCAACCTCTTCCCTATGACTATGACAACCTTACTTTATATTATCCGCGAGTCACCACTACCAAAAATATTTCACTGGAGATTCAGGTCAATGCTGTTTGTAGAAACAGCTTGGGTCTGAATTGACTATGTATTTACCTACAATATAAATCTGACTGGAGTTTGAAAACAATTATTGGGCTGTGGATTTACTTCCAGAACTAATTGTTTGACATTGGCCGATGTTGCAATAATCTGCCATCTTTAACTGCAAAGTAACAATGAATTTCACTGTAATTTGTGTTTTGCATTTGTTGAAGCCTCCTTGACTTTTAACATGGAGAAATTATTACTGGCTTGGGAGCAAAAGAGCAGCCAAATTCATTTGAGTTAAAAGGACAATGTGACAATTCACATTGATACCATCTGAATGCAGGTGAGAGAGACTACCTTGGAACAGAGTGATATTTCTCTTGATTATATCTTGGCTCATTTTATTCATTCATAGGATGTGGGTGTTGGTGATAAAAGCAACAATTATTACCTCCTCTTAACTGCTTGTGACAAACTGCCTTCTTGAACTGCTGCAGTGTATGAATGAAGGTGTTGCCTTAGACCTGTTAACTGGGGAATTCCAGAGTTTTCACCCATGACAATGCTATTATGTTTTTATTGTTCAGTGCAAACTTTTTCATGGATGCCTTTCTTCCATTTTAGATAACGGAAAGACTAATTGTACTGCTCCAATTGAGAACAGCGAACTAACATAGTTCAGAGATTAAAATGGGGACATTATAACCCATACAGCATCATATTAATTTCTATTACTACTCAGAATTATACGATCATAAGAAAGTTATTTTGTGAATAAAGCCTGCTTTAGCATTCAATAAGATCATAGCTGATCTGATTGTGGCCTTAGCACCATCTCTTGTCTGGCCTTCATAACCCTTCACTCTCTTGTCAATCCAAAACTTATCTCACTCAGCCTTGAATGTATTCAATGACCAAGTCTCCGCTGTGCCTCGGTATCTGTTCTAATGTTGATAATGTAGAGTTTGCCTCCAGTGGACATTAGAAGTCTGGAATTTTCAATCCTGTCAAGGATGGGAACAGAGGTAATTACTGCCTCAAAATCACTAGATGTTGTACTGATTTCCTGATGTCAACCCTGAACGCGTATCAAACAGGACAGGTCGGGGGTGGGTGTGGAAAGTGGTCTCATGATTTCACTTGATTCCTATTTAAAGCCAATGAAACTGATTAAGGACCTCAGTAAGAACTCATTAATAAGAGGAGAGTGAGAGCCAGGCAGAGAGAGCACCAGGAGGCTGCCGGGGAGGTAAGGTATTTTTATCCCCACTTTAAAAAGCTTACCTCGAGTGGGAGTGGTCTTCATTTTTGGGAGGATAGTGAGAGCACCAGGAGGCTGCTGGGAAGGTAAGCTTTTTAAAAAGCTTACCTCGAGTGTCGGGGCCCTCCATTTTTGTTTCAGCAGCAGGAGGAGCTAGAGCATTGACCAGGTAGCTGCTGGGAAGGTGAGCCACTGTTTAAATAACTTAATGTGAATAGGCGGAGTGTATGCTGAGCGGGAGCGGACACGGGACTGCTGAGTAAGTGAGGTAATATATTTGTGTGGTTGCGTATACCATTTTGGATGTTGTTTGGAGGGGGGAAGACTTACGGGGGAAAGTAGTGGGGCACAGGTCTGGGGCACAGAGTCTGCCCCTGCAGCTCTGAAGGGAAGGCCGAAGAGGAGCAGAACAGTAGTCATTTGGGACTCCATAGTTAGGGAGACAGATTGGAGGTTATGTGGGGATGAGAGATACTCATGGTTGGTGTGTTGCCTCCCAGGTGCCAGGGTTTGTGATGTCTCTGATGTTTTTGGGATCCTTAAGGGGGAGGGGGAGCAGCCCCAAGTCATGGTCTTCATAGGCACCAACGACATAGGAAGAGAGATGGGGATTTAAGGCAGAAATTCAGGGAGCTAGGATGGAAGCTGAGAGCTAGGACGAACAGAGCTGTTGTCTCTGGTTTGTTCCCGTGCCACATGCTAGTGAGGCGAGGAATAGGGAGAGAGAGGAGTTGAACATGTGGCTACAGGGATGGTGTAGGAGGGAGGGTTTTGGATTCTTGGATAATTGGGGCTCTTTCTGGGAAAGGTGGGACCTCTACAAGCAGGATGGTCTTCACCTGAACCAGAGGGGTACCGATATCCTGGGGGTGAAATTTGCTAAGGCTATTCGGGTGGGTTTAAACTAATTCAGCAGGGGGATGGGAACCAAAATTGTAGTTTGACTATAGAAAAGGTTGATAGTAGGGTGGTATGAAATAAAGTTTCAGGGATGCAAGATGGCACTGGCAAGCAAGAAGTTGGTTTGAAGTGTGTCTACTTCAATGCCAGGAGCATCCAGAATAAGGTGGGTGAACTTGCAGCATGGGTTGGCACCTGGGACTTCGATGTTGTGGCCATTTCGGAGACATGGATAGAGCAGGGACAGGAATGGTTGTTGCAGGTTCTGGGATTTAGATGTTTCAGTAAGAACAGAGAAGATGGTAAAAGAGGGGGAGGTGTGGCATTGTTGGTCAAGGACAGTATTACAGTTGCAGAAATGATGTTTGGGGACCTGTCAACTGAGGTAGTATGGGCTGAGGTTAGAAACAGGAAAGGAGAGGTCACCCTGTTGGGAGTTTTCTATCAGCCTCTGAATAGTTGCAGATATGTAGAGGAAAGGATAGCAAAGATGATTCTCGATAGGATTGAGAGAGACAGGGTAGTTGTCATGGGGGGGGCTTCAACTTTCCAAATATTGACAATGAACACTACAGTTCGAGTACTTTTACATGGGTCAGTTTTTGTCCAGTGTGTGCAGGAGGGATTCCTGACACTATGTAGACAGGCCAACAAGGGGCGAAGCCACATTAGATTTGGCACTGGGTGATGAGCCTGGCCAGGTGTTAGATTTGGAAGTAGGTGAGCGCTTTGGTGATAGTGATCACAATTCTGTTATGTTTACTTTAGTGATGGAAAGGGATAGGTGTATACCACTGGGCAAGAGTTATAGCTGGGGGAAAGGCAATTCCAATGCGATTAGGCAAGATTTCAGGAGCGTTGGGTGGGGAAGGAAACTGCAGGGGATGGGCACATTAGAAATGTGGAGCCTATTCAAGGAAAAGCTCCTGTGTGTCCGAGATAAGTATGTACCTGTCAGGCAGGGAGGAAGCTGTAGAGCACGGGAGCCGTGGTTTACGAAGGAAGCGGAATCTCTGGTCAAGAGGAAGAAGAAGGCTTATGTTAGGATGAGATGTGAAGGCTCAGTTAGGGTGCTTGAGGGTTACAAGGTAGCAAAGAAAGACCTAAAGAGAGAGCTCAGAGCCAGGAGGAGATATGAGAAGTTGTTGGCGGATAGGGTCAGGCTTTCTATAGGTATATAAGGAATAAAAGAATGATGAGAGTAAGATTTATTAATGACTTGGACGAGGGAATTGAAGGATGGGTCAGCAAGTTTGCAGACGACACAAAGGTCGGAGGTGTCGTTGACAGTGTAGAGGGCTGTTGTAGGCTGCAGCGGGACATTGACAGGATGCAGAGATGGGCTGAGAGGTGGCAGATGGAGTTCAACCTGGATAAATGCGAGGTGATGCATTTTGGAAGGTCGAATTTGAAAGCTGAGTACAGGATTAAGGATAGGATTCTTGGCAGCGTGGAGGAACAGAGGGATCTTGGTGTGCAGATACATAGATCCCTTAAAATGGCCACCCAAGTGGACAGGGTTGTTAAGAAAGCATATGGTGTTTTGGCTTTCGTTAACAGGGGGATTGAGTTTAAGAGTCGTGAGATCTTGTTGCAGCTCGATAAAACTTTGGTTAGACCGCACTTGGAATACTGCGTCCAGTTCTGGTCGCCCTATTATAGGAAGGATGTGGATGCTTTGGAGAGGGTTCAGAGGAGGTTTACCAGGATGCTGCCTGGACTGGAGGGCTTATCTTATGAAGAGAGGTTGACTGAGCTCGGTCTCTTTTCATTGGAGAAAAGGAGGAGGAGAGGGGACCTAATTGAGGTATACAAGATAATGAGAGGCATAGATAGAGTTGATAGCCAGAGACTATTTCCCAGGGCAGAAATGGCTAGCACGAGGGGTCATAGTTTTAAGCTGGTTGGAGGAAAGTATAGAGGGGATGTCAGAGGCAGGTTCTTTACGCAGAGAGTTGTGAGAGCATGGAATGCGTTGCCAGCAGCAGTTGTGGATGCAAGGTCATTGGGGTCATTTAAGAGACTGCTGGACATGTATATGGTCACAGAAATTTGAGGGTGCATACATGAGGATCAATGGTCGGCACAACATTGTGGGCTGAAGGGCCTGTTCTGTGCTGTACTGTTCTATGTTCTATGTTCTATTAGGGCCAATCAAAGATAGTAGTGGGAAGTTGTATGTGGAGTCAGGAGATAGGGGAAGCATTAAATGAATATTTTTCAACAGTATGTTGTTTTCTAGAGTAAAATGTTGTTGAGGAGAATACTGAGATACAGGCTACTAGACTAGGTGGGATTGAGGTTCACAAGGAAGAGGTATTAGAAATCCTACAGAGTGTGAAAATAGATAAGTCCCCTGGGCTGCATGGTATTTATCCTCGGATCCTCTGGGAAGCGAGGGAGGAGATTGCTGAGCCTTTGGTATTGATCTTTAACTCGTCATTGTCTACAGGAATAGTGCCAGAAGACTAGAGGATGGCAAATGTGATTCCCCTGTTTCAGAAGGGGAGCAGAGACAACCCTGGTAATTATAGGCCAGTGAGCCTTACTTCAGTTTTTGGTAAAGTGTTGGAAAAGGTTATAAGGGATAGGATTTATAATCATCTAGAAAAGAATAATTTGATTAGGGATAGTCAGCACGGTTTTGTGAAGGATAGGTCGTACCTCACAAACCTTATTGAATTCTTTGAGAAGGTGACCAAACAGGTAGATGAGAGTAAACTGGTTGATGTGGAGTAAATAGATTTCAGCAAGGTGTTCGATAAGGTTCCCCACAGTAGGCTATTGTACAAAATGCAGAGGAATGAGATTGAGGTATAGCAGTTTTTGGATCAGAAATTGGCTTGCTGAAAGAAGACGGAGGGTGGTGTTTGATGGGAAATGTTCATCCTGGAGTCCAGTTACTAGTGGTGTACTGCAAGGGTCGGTGTTGGGTCCACTGCTGTTTGTCATTTTTATAAACGACCTGGATGAGGGCATAGAAGGATGGGTTAGTAAACTTGCAGACAACACTAAGGTTGGTGGAGTTGTGGATAGTGACGAAGGATGCTGTAGGTTGCAGAGAGACATAGATAAGCTGCAGAGCTGGGCTGAGAGGTTGAAAATGGAGTTTAATGCAGACAAGTGTGAGGTGATGCACTTTGGTAGGAGTAACCGGAATGCAAAGTGCTGTGCTAATGGTAAGATTCTTGGTAGTGTAGATGAGCAGAGAAATCTCGGTGTCCATGTACACAGATCCTTGAAAGTTGCCACCCAGGTTGACAGGGCTGTTAAGAAGGCATACAGTGTTTTAGCTCTTATTACTCGAGGGATCGAGTTCCGGAACCAAGAGGTTACGGTGAAGCTGTACAAAACTCTGGTGCAGCCGCACTTGGAGTATTGCGTACAGTTCTGGTCACTGCATTATAAGAAGGATGTGGAAGCTTCGGAAAGGGTGCAGAGGAGATTTACTAGGATGTTGCCTGGTATGGAGGGAAGGTCTTACGAGGAAAGGCTGAGGGACTTGAGGCTGTTTTCGTTAGAGAGAAGAAGGTTGAGAGGTGACTTAATTGAGACATAAGATAATCAAAGGGTTAGATAGGGAGAGCCTTTTTTCTAGGATGGTGACGGCAAGCACGAGGGGGCATAGCTATAAATTGAGAGGTGAAAGATATAGGACTGATGTCAGAGGTAGTTTCTTTACTCAGAGTAGTAAGGGTATGGAACGCTTTGCCTGCAACGGTAGTAGATTCGCCAACTTTAGGTACATTTAAGTCAACATTGGACAAGCATATGGACGTACATTGAATAGTGTAGGTTAGATGGGCTTCAGATTGGTATGGCAGGTCGGCACAACATGGAGGGCCAAAGGGGCCTGTACTGTGCTGTAATTTTCTATGTTCTAGGATGTTGTGCTTTTTCTCAGGGATTCTGAGGTTGCTTGTGCTAAGTTGGACATGGGTGCACAGCAATCAATGGCCAATGCCAGGAATTATTTGATGTCTATAAGACAGTGAATGATTCTGCAGAGATAGTAGGAGCTACAGATGCTGGAGAATCTGAGATAATAAGGTGTAGAGCTGGATGAACACAGCAGGCCAAGCAGCATCATAAGATCAGGAAGGCTAACATTTCAGGCTTAGGCCCTTCATCAGAAATCCTAAGTGATCATTGCTTCTGGTCGAGTTTGTTGCTCATCATTGCCATCAGCACAAAGTCTGACAACCATGTGATTCCGTGAGACACCCAATTGTTCTTGGAAGCTGAGCTCCCTGTGTTACCAGGAGGGTAATTCTGCAGGTATATTTGTATCCAGATGAAATTGTACAAGAAGCACAGGGTGTCCATTAATGATCGTGATGACTTTTTAAAGTGAGGTTGGCACCACTGGGGATTCAGTGCTTTACTTTTTCCTTCAACTCCATTTTCATTTCACCCTTCCCCCGCTCTCCTTTCCTCCACCTCTCACTTCTAATGGTTCACATTGTCCATCATGGAATTTGCATGTAAATTTCTTATTGACTGCACAGATAATTACAGCTGGTGGTTAATAGTTTTTTTTAAACAAAGCCACAATGATTTGATTATGTTTGGTAAAGTCGTTCAGTTATATTTGACACTTCCAGATGTATAAGAAAAGGAAAGGTGAATGCTACAGAGGGGTCTCATCCATTGAGACATGTGTACACAGGGGTGCAACACTATGGCTATTGGAGTAAGCAGTAAGAAATTGGACAATGCTAGGTGGTCATCACTCTCCTGTAACACAGGGAGCTAGGCTTTCAAGAACAATTGAGTCTCAGAGTCACACGGAAGGCAGCATGATTGTCAGACTTTGTGCTAATGGCAATGATGGGCATCAAACTCTGTAAGAAGCACTGATCACTGGGCATTAGGTAGGCAAGAATGTATGGATATCGCTTCTAGATTGGAGCTGTGTATAAACCAGCTGGAGATGACCAAGAACTGGTGAGACAGGGGCTGATCACTCTTCAGACAGAAAAATGCAATCATTGCTGATGTCCTCACAACATCTTTCTTCCTTTAAAGACTACAACTTACACTAGCGATCATATTTCACTCCAAATAATCATACAAAGTCCTTGCCCTATGTCTTTTGAGACCTTAATTTAAGTCTTCACTTGATTTCCTTCCCTCAACTTCCTCAGTTAAATCTAAGTTCAGCTATTTGTTTTAAAAAATACACTGTTCTAATTTACAGCAATTTGTAGGCATTCGTTAACAGTTTCTTACCAAACAATGAATAAACACAGACTGTAGGACAATCTTCATGAACTGCTTTATTGCAATGTTGATTGCAAGACACTTTTTAGACTATTTCATTGTGAAGCAAACTGCATAGAACATAACATAGAACGCTACAGCACAATTCAGGCCCTTCGGCCCTCGATGTTGTGCCGGCCTGCCATACCGATCTGAAGCCCAGGGCATTTCCATGACCGATCCACTGTGATGCTGACCAAGGAACACTCTCTTCCATAAGCAATTTACTGCAATGCAGAGTGCAGAACACTTTTCTGTGAATGTCTCAATGTTATGTTAACAGTAGGATACTCTTCCCAGAATGCTTCATTGTAACTCTGACTGCAAAATATGCATCTATGGATGCTTGTCCACAGTGCTAACTGCGGTGTACTATTCCAAGAGTGCTTCACTGTAATAACAACTGCACAATATGTTTTACCGTCCGGTTTGTTTTTATTGCAAAAATGTACATAAAGATACGTACAGGCAAAGGTCTAAAATGCAATTCTGTACAAAATTTGCAGAAAAAGTACATTGGAATGTGGCATTCCTCTGAGCTTCCATCCCATTGCAATGAAAGGCATTTTCTAATCATGCAAGGCAATTATTCATATTTCCCTTCAGGTAATGAGGAGGTTTTGGATCTTATCAGGCCCTCATTGAACTATCAATTAAAGGAACTTAGATGGTGGTCTTTGCCCACTATGTCCTGGTTGCAACTGCCTCACACTTTCGTGCGTCCCTCAGCACATTGTGGACCTTGGAACGTGCCAGTCTGCAATGTTCGGTCAAAGTCCTCTCCTTACACTGGAAGATCCAAAAGTCTGGGTAGATCAAGGGATGTCTTTCATAGAGGTGATGGTTCTCAAGATGCAGTCAATGTTTGTCTCAATGTACATCCTAGGGAACAGCCTGTAGAGCAACAGAGTTCTTTGCCACAGAACTGCACGAGATGAGCCTCAACAAAAATCACTGCATCTCTCTGCAGACTTCCTTTGTAAAATCATGTTCAAGTAGGAGGTTTATGATAGTCTCTTCCCTCCCACAGCTGCTTTGAGGGAAGAGCATGATGATGCAGGAAGTCTGGGCATACATGAAGGATGTTTCAGGCAGTGCCCTTCTCACTACCAGCCAAGCTACTACTTGTTGCTTGTTGGAAAGCTCTGGCAATAAGGCACGCTGCCAAATGGCTAATAACCCAACAGGATCCACCTTTTCCTTTTCCTGCAGGGACTCAAGGATGCAACGTGCTGACCACAATCTGATGGACTTGTGTTCAAAGATGTCTTTGCAAATTTCTCCGCAAAGGACAGGTAATACTACTTGGAGTATTGTGTGGCAACAAAGCCAGCACTATCCTTCACGACACCACAGACAGGTGGAAACTCAGTACTGAGTAACATTTGGCGTTTACATAACAAGTCTTCTTACAGCTTGATGCCATCACATGCAAAAGTGGCCATTGCAATAAGGGCCGCATTAGGTACCTTCTGCAGACACTCTTGAATGACTGTTTGACCTCAATGCTAAATGCAGCAACTCACCCCAGATTGCTTCACTGGTATGCTCACGGCAGTACAGTTTTCCCTGACTGTCCCAGTATGATACAACGGTGGGCCACTTTTCCCAGACTACTTCACTGCGATGCTGAATACAGGGCACTCCTCTGGCTAATAACTTGGTCTGGATTATCTGGGATAATTTATGCAGCAGGCCTACAATTTTGAATGAAATCATTATTATTTAGAGTTTGAATAGCAGGCTTTTCTCCCTCATGTTTGATTTTTATTTAATTTTAGATGTTCTATTTATTGATGTTTAAAGGTGGATTTCAAGTTTTTGAAGTGCCATGATGATTTAAGATGCAACATTGGTTACATTTATTAAAGGAAATTTAGTTTTACGACACTCAATGTATAAATTTCCTGGAAATGAATTAATTCCGACATGTTGAAAATTCTATCATGTTACTTTATGCTTGCTTGATGAATGAACAGTAATTAAACAGAACAACAGTTCATTAGGCCACCCCTTGAGTTAATGTGGGCAGAATTCTGGAAATGATATAATAGGAGCCTATGGTTTATGAATATTCCACTTATGCTGGGCTCGACAAAGCAGTCTTTCAGGTTATGCCTCAACATAGGGTAGATATGAAAAAAGTGTATGCATTAATATATTTGCTTTTACGATCACAAAGCATCTGGAATTGCATCACAGCCATCTATGATTATAATGATTGTAAAGAGGTCAGCCAGGTTGACTTCATAGAAGATGCATTCCCTGATTGGGGCTGTTAATTTGGTCCGATCAAGGAGCCCTGGCTAACAGATACAAACAGGAGCGTCAGAGGTTCTGTTCACTCCGACAGCTGGCTGTGAGGGAGTTGGATCAATGTCAAGGACTCTCTATGTGTAAATAAAGGTGACTTGGTGATGAGATACTGGCCTCTATGGAGTTAATTTCAATGGACTCTGTTGTAATGTTTTGTAAAGTATTTTCTTGGTGTGTTCTCTGGCTAGGTCAGAATTTATTGCCAATTCCTGTTTGACAGAGTGATGGCAAGTTATAGTCTTGAACTGCTGCAGTCCATGTTGATGTGATTTTTCCTTCTACAGGGTATTTCACCTCATGTACAAATGCTTGTCATTTATAGGATATTGCTGAGGCTGTTTTTGAAATATTGCATACAGTTCTGGTCTCTCTTCTATAAGAAGGATATTGTTAAACCTCAGAGGGTGCAGTACTAAGTTGTGTCAAGTATTCATGAATTGGGAGACGGAGTCAGAATTCATTGACAAAAAGTGATTGTGGGAGAAGCAGTGTTGTCCTTTTAAAAGTGTTTTTGTTTCAGTGCTTAGAGTTAAAATGGATATCTGACCGGCAGCTTGAAATGCAAGTGCACAGAGAATGCCTAAATAGAAATAGAAGAGCCAAGCAGTATTTTACCAAGACAACAATCTTTACAAATTTAGCCAATTGATTTAAACCAGGCCCTTAGATACTAAAAACCTATCAAATTTAAATCTGATGGTGTTGACAACATCAAACCAATCCTACGTAAGAAATATTATGTCATCATGGATATAAATGTGAGGGCATTCGGAAAATTGCGATTGCCAAGAGACAACACATTTTCGATCTCCAAGAAAGCACCATCTAATTAATAGAAGGTACCATAGCATTTCTAGCTAAAAGTTCTCACAGAAGCAATTACAGGGATAAACGTCCCCGACAGCGGAATCAGTGGAAGAAAGACATTTGTGATGTGAGATCGACAGGAGGAAATTTGGAGAAGACTGTGTTCCAGAAGACAGTCTGTGCGAATGTGGAGAGATTAAGTATGAATTTGTTGTTGTCTTATTAATTGGGTTTACATAAGTGGGATAACACAGTATAGTGCTAGAGGAACACAGCAGGCGAGGCAGCATCAGAGGAGCAGGAAAGTCGATGTTTTGAGTCGGGACCCTTCTTCAAAAATGGTGGAGGTGGAAGGGGGCTCTGAAATAGAGGGGAAGGATTGGGCTGGGGAAGGTAGGTGGGATGGTGATAGGTGAGTGCATGTCAGCAATGGTGGGGATTGGTCAGTGAGGTGGAAGGAGCAGATAGGTGGGAGAGAAGACAGACAGGTCAAGGAGGTGGGGATGAGAAGGAGGGTTGGTCATGGAATAAGTTTGGGGGTGGGGAGATTTTGAAGCTTAAAGTCCACATTGAGACCATTGGGTTGTAGGCTCCCAAGGCAGAATATGGGGTGCTGTTCCACCAGTTTCTGGGTGGTGTCATTGTGATACTGGATGGACATGTCATCCAGGGATTAGGAGCGAGAGTTGAAGTGTTTCGTGACTGGAACACATTGTTGTTTGTCGCAAACTGAGCATAGATGCTCAACAAAGCGATCGCCAAGCCTCTACTTGGTTTCACCAATGTAGAGGAAGCCACATCAGCAAAAGCAGATACAATAGATCACATTAGCAGATGTGTATCTGTCTGATGTGGAAGGTTTTTTCGATCCTGGTATGGAGGTGTTGGGTGGGGGGAACGGTGGTAGGCATAGGGGCAGGTGTAGCACTCCCTGTGTTTGCAGGGAAAGCTGCTGGGGGTGGTGAGGTTATTGGGGAATGTGGATCATGCAAGGGAGTCGTGGAGCAAGCTGTCCCAACAGAAGGCAGATAGGGGTGAGGAGGGAAATATATCTTTCATTGTGAGGTTAGATTGTAGGTGGTGGAAGTATAGGAGAATGATATGTTGAATCCAGTGGTTAGTGGGGTGACACGTGAGGGCATTCTGTCTGTTTTTGTTGCAGGGAGTGGCTGTGAGGGGAGGTGCGGGAAAGGCAAGAGATGCCGTTGAGAACACTTTGGACCGCTGAAGTCGTGGTCCTTGAAATAAGAGGACATCTGGGATGTTCGGGAGTAGAATGCATCATCTTAGGAGCAGACGCAACGGAGATGGAGGAATTGAGTGGGGTATTGCATCTTGCAGGAAGTTGAGTGAGAAGTGGTGTAGTCTAGGTCACTGTTATTCCCGACTCCAGCATTGGCCGTTCTTACTATCTCTTATATAAGTGGAACTTCTGTTTATTTGAACAGCATTCCAGGAGAATTTAGACCAGTTAGGGAGTAGTTAGTACTTAGGTGGGAGTTGCTCGGTTCGTTAGTAATTGTTTATTTTGTTACTGTTAGAGTTCAATAAATAATTTGTTTGTTATTTATAAAAGTGATCAATATTCTTTCCTTTAATCATTCTTTTAACAGATTGAGGCAAAAGGCGATCATCTTTGGGTGTTTTGATGGGTAATTATTAGAAGGGAACCTTTACTCCCATCAGAACAGATTAGAGCTTGTATCAGAGATAATGGGAACTGCAGATGCTCGAGCTTGTATTTTGATTTAGTTATCAGAGGTGTTTTGCCATTCCCCTTCCATAAACAGAAGGATGTTGCCAGGACTGGAGGGTTTGAGCCAAAGTGAGAGTCTGAATAGGCTGGAGGTTTTTTCCTGGGGCATTGGAGACTGAGGATTGAATTTATAGAGTTTTATAAAAATCATAAAGGGCATAGATAGTGTGAATAGTCAAGGTCTTTTCCCTAGGGTGGACAAGTTCAAAACTAAAGGACACGGGTTTAAGGTGATTCGGGGAAAAATTTATCAAGAACCTGAGTTTTTTTTGATACAGGAATTGGTGTGTGTCTGGAACAAGATGCCAGAGGTGAATACAATGACAACATTTAAGAGGCATCTGGCTGGGTGTATGATTAGGAAGGGTTTAAAGAGATGTTGGCCAAATGTTAGTAAATGGAGTCATAGAGACATACAACAGGCAAATAGAACTTATCTGGTCAACCTGCCATGTTGACCAGATACCTTATATAAATCCAGTCCCGTTTGTCCATATCCCTCTAAACCCTTCTTATTCATATACCCATCGAGATGCCTTTTACATGTTGTAATCATACCAGCCACCACCACTTCCTCTGGCAGTTCATTCCAAGTATGCACCACCCTCTGTGGAAAAAGTTGCCCCTTAGGTCCCTTTTATATCACCAAGTGACAGATCTCAGTAAAAGCATGTACTCAAAGAACCCACTCTACTTACTATTGTAGATTTATAAAAAAAATCTAGCACTTAGCTGCTCCCCTGCTATGATCTCCCTACAGTTTCTCCAAGGTCACTTGGAGAATTTTGCTGCTTGATAATTCAAACTTTGATGCCCAGAGGTACTTGAAATCAAACAGCAGAGGCAGTAGCTGTGATGATTCAATGCTGGATCAGACAGCACTACAGGTCTCTTTCTCTGTTGATTCACTTCCCACCATGTAGTCGCTGCCTTAAACTTCCTTCCTCTATTTCTAAAGAGCCGTTGCAAGTTCTAAAACAATGCAGCAGGTTATAAAACAGTAATTACTGCTCCTGGAATTCATGAAAATCGGCTGCAACACTGAAAATACTGCAAAAAAGAGCAACTCTTACAGCTGCGAATTATTCCTGCCCTCCATCTTGGATTAGCCAGACCAGATTGGGATGTCTAATTGGTGTAGATGATTAAGACTAAAAACTGTTTCTGTGCTGTATGACTCTATACGTGAATATCATGGTGCTGAAGAATCCAACAGACATTTAATAGAGCTGACTATTATCTACAAACACCGCTTTCAAAGATGCTGCAGTTTCTAGGCTAACATTGAGTAATTTAATTACAAAAGGGTATCACACTTTCAACAGTGTGTCATTTAAAAGGAGCATGCCATCCTTACCCTGTATAATCACATGATATGAAGCTCTAACAATGCGATTGACGCACTGACTGCAAGACACATGTGAAGTTGACACATTCACAATGCTGTTTGGAGGGTTTTCCCGGATTTGACCCAGTGACAGTAAATTTACCTTGATATGGTTCCAAATCAGACTTGTGTGAGGCTTTGAGAACTTATTGTTGGGGGTGTTCCTTTGCAACTATTGCTCTCGTCCTTTGAATTGGCAGTTATTGAGGGTTCCATAGATGTTGATCTGAACAAGGCAAGTTGCACATATTAATATTGCATTAACAGCAACATGAAAAGGATTCGATCATTCAGTTTTCAGTGATGTTGGTTAAAGAAGCAAAATTGATCAGGACAGAATTCTACTTCAAAATAATTTGATGGCATATTTTTCACTTGCCTTCAGCAATGAAGCACTCCACTACTATTTCAATGAAGCTTCAGCCTAAATTATTTACACTGTTCTCTTGAGTGACCCTGAAACCCACAATCTTCTGACTGTGATGAGAATGTTGCCCACTGAGCCATGATGACCAGTAATCTCTTTCAGGTTGTTGGCGAACCCATTAGTTTATCAAAGGCTGATATAAAAATGATTAAATACATTTAATAAAGAAGAATGCAATACGAGAGCAGAAAGGATCTGAGTGCATGACCAATAATATTGATTTGCTGAATGTCAAATGGCAGATTAAAACAAATGTGTATGTACCACAAAGCAGACCTGAGAAAATGATAATCCGGTAAATTTATAGCCACACTTACAAACCTAACCTTTCCAATGTCAAATATTTCTAAATCAAATTAAGTGTATGCATCATTTACAAATACGTTTGCAAGATACACATCATTAAAATCTTTAAGGGTTCAATAGAAAACAAGCATTTTTAAAAATGCAGAATGTAAAACAAGGAACTAAATGCAAATGCTATCAAAACTTTCTCAAGCTAGGACTCAGACGTCCAGTGGACACATTAATGTTAATTCTCATCAAATGAAGAGGGTACCACAATCATTCAGCACCAAGAAGTAAAAATAACAGCTCAACATGTAGAAAATAAGATCAACTGAGGTGTTACTATCTTTGTATTTTCCCACAAAGAATTTAAACATTGAAATCCATATGTGAAGGTAAATTTTCATTTTACTCATATACCTTATTAAAGGTATACCTACATTACATGAGTGGCTTCACTGCAAAAGTACTTTGGAACATCCTGATCCAGCTTTGAAAGGTGTATATGAATACAGATCGTGGCCTTTTATTTCCATTATCTAATTGCATTGAGTTTGGTTCTTTCTACCTGTAACTTCCTTTTTGATTAATTCATGGGATGTAGGCATCATTAGTTGGACCAAAATTTATTGCCCATCCCTAGTTGTCCTTTTAAAGGTGATGGTGAGCTGCTTTCTTGAACTGCTGCAAACCATTTCATGTAGCTTCCCATACAATTCTGTCAGGGTGACATTTCCAGGGAATTTTGGCCCAGCAACACTGAAGGATAGGCAAAATATTTTCTAGTCAGGCTAGTGATGAGCATTTGCAACAGTAGTGTTCCCATGTATCTGCAGCCCTTGTCCTTCTATTTCGCAGTGATCATGGTTTGGACAGTGCTGCCTGAGGATCTTTGGTGAATATCTGCAGTACATCCTGGAAATAGTGCACGTTACTGCTACTGACCTTTTGGTGGTGGCGGGATTGAATATTTACGGATGTGGTTCTAATTAAGCGGGCTGCTTTGACCTAGAAGGTGTTAATATCCTTCAGCGTTGTTGCAGTTTCACTCGTTCAGGCATGTGGGGAGACTTCCCTCACATATTTGACATGTGCCTTGTAGTTTGTGGAAAGGCTTTGAAAAGTCAAGAAGTTAGGTACTCACTGCAGGATTCCTAACATCAGACATACTGTTGGAGCCACTCTATTTATATGGCAAGTCCAGTTCAAGTTCTTCTCAATGGTGACTCCCAGGATGTTGATACTGTGGGATTCAATGATGGAAACACCATATAAAGGGATGATGGTTAGATTCTCCCTTGTTGGACATGGTCATTGTCTGGCTCTCTTGTGGCATGAATATTACTGTGAGGTTTACTGGCATGTTCCCCAGTATGGAGGAATTATCTTATGAGCAATAGGAATTTAAGAGAATGAAGGATGATCTCATTAAAACATACTGGATTCTTAAGGCACTTGAAATGGTAAATGCTGAGAGAGTTCTTCCCTCATGAAAGCCTAGGATCAGAAGACATAGTCTCATAAAGGTGAAATAACTGCACAGAGGTTGGTATCTGTCACTGAGTCACCTTTTATTTTCCTGTGCACAGTACAGTGACTGTGGCCAGCCAGCTCGGAGTGAGCCCCTGAACTGAGGAGATTCTAATTCCCCTGTTAATATTGGTCAGCCAGGCTTCCTGATTGGCCCAGGATAACAACCCCGGTCCAGGATTATGCCAACAAAAAGATGAACCTAGAGCCAATCACTATATCCCTTGACACCAAGCACCACCCCCCCACCCCATTCCCAACCCCAAGTCCAGGGATTGGTCTTTAGCTTGTAGCTTTTCCTGCACCGTTTTCGCCCCAGGTCCGGTTCCTCTGAGGCTCTGACACAGGCAGCGTGTGCCAGACTGTAGCCCATCTCTTGCATCTGGAGCATCTCAGAAGAGTTTCCTCCTTTTTCTTTAGGCAGTATTGGTATCAAGGCTGCGCCTATCTCGGACTCCGAGATTTCTTCAACATAGACAGAGGGGGGCGAACCTACAGTTCCTGCCAGGACTTCTGGCTGTTCTGAGGTACCCGGTATGTTTTGCTCTTGGCCAGTTTGAAGGTAACACCTTTCAGGTGACCCATGCGTTTGTTCAGGACTGCCTCACGTTTGCTAACTTTGGAAGTCACAGGACCTGATATCACATGAACCTCACCTCGTACCCATACCAGTCTGCAAGCAATCAGAAGAATTATCCATTGCTTTTTACCTGACTCAATTTTATTTGCCTAGATAAAAATGTCGCATTCTTTCTACATACTGGGCCCAGCCTTCAACAGCAGAATCAAATGAGTCAAGCTTCCCAAATAAAGATGCGATACCAGAAATGTTTATCTCATCTCCAAGATGACTGTTGTGAGCAAATGTTCTTCAGGTATATCTTGTTTTCTCCCGGTGCCATTGAAATAAGTGCACTGAGTCCGGCATCCCATCACCAAACCACCCTTTATTTACTTGTACACTGTACACTAGCTATGGTTAGCCTGCTCCGACTCGGTCTTCAGAACTGAGGAGATACTTAATCCCTTGTTAATATTGGTCAGCCAGGCTTCCTGATGGAGTCGACACAGTGCGGTGCTAGTGGAATACAGAAGGTCAGGCATCGTCAGAGGAACAGGAAAGGCAATATTTCAGGTCGGGAATCTTCATCAAGTGATGAAGGGTCCTGACGTGAAACTGAAGGATCAGCACCACATATTCTGCCTCGGGGGCCACCACTTGATGGTCTAAATGTGGACTTCACCAGTTTCAAAATCTCCCCACCTGCACCACGCCCCGACACACCAGCCTCATCCCATTCCTCCCTCTCATCCCCGCCTCCTTGACCTGACACAAGCTGCCCATCTTCTCTCCCACCTATCCGTCCAATCCACCTTGCTGGCCAATCCCCACCACTCCCTACCTGCACTCACCTATTACCACCCCACCTACCTTCCCCAGCCCCACCCCCTCCTCTATTTATTTCGGAGCTCTCTCCACCCCCCACCATTTCTGAAGAAGGGCCCTAACCCAAGATGTAAACTTTTCTGCTCCTCTGATGCTGCCTGGCCTGCTGCGTTCATTCAGCTCCACACTGAGTTATCTCTGACTCCATCTTCTGCAGTTCTTGCTAAATCTGCAGGTGCACAGCAATGTGTTCTGTTAACTGACATGTGAAGTGGTTCAGGAAGCTGCACCATCACATTAAACCATGTTGAAAAGGTTTAACAGGAAACTGGATGGACTATCCATCATTGATCTCAGCAGCGGATGCAAATTCCTTCTTAGAAATATTTGGAGATAGCATGGAACTGACTACTGGGGAGAGAAGTCTACATCCCATAAAAGATGAAGGAACAGATCTAGTCAGCCCATTTTGTAAGGGTCACTTGCATATAAATCATTGCTCTATTTTTGTGAGGCTGAAATAATAATTAAATTAAGCACTGAAACCTACACACATTACACTTTCAGGCTAGTAATAACAAATAATTGGACTGCACTTCCTCTGAACAATTTTAATTTTGTGTTGCTCAACTGGCAACACCCACAATCCATGATCAAAAACAAACAAAAATAATAATAACAACTAGTTCAATGATCTGGTTTACAAATTGTTGATTTTCTATTTCCATTGATTTCATTGGAAGTAAAAATAGATAGATATAAAGCTAGCTAAAACAACCTATTAATATAGGCTTTCTTGAGTTTTAAATTTCTTAATTGAATAAGTGACTTAGTAATTTAAAGTGCATCATCACTACGAAGTTTCAGATAAATACCGTATTTCTCCAGCACCATTACTGTTTCAATGAATAGAAACTGATATTGTTGCATAAGAAAATAGGAATGATCTTGACTAATATAGAAAACAGGGACAGGACCAAGTCTTTCCACTCTTCAAGCATGCTCTACATCCAATATGATTATGGCCGATATTCCAGGTCTGTACTCCGTTGCCACTTTTTCCCCATATCGTTTGATTGCTTCAGCCCCAAGAACTATATTTAGCTCTTTGAAAAACATCCAGTGTTTTGGCTTCAACTGCTTTCTCTGGCAGGGAATTTCACGGCTCTCTGGGTGAAGGAATTTATTCTCATCTCAGTCTTAAGCAAACCATGCCATTTCCTTAAACTGTGATCCCTGGCCTGGACTCCCTGCTAATTGGCAACATCCCACCTATACTTACCTTGTTTAGACCAGTTAGAATTCTATCAATTTCTAAGATTTCTCCCCATTCTTCCAAACTCCAGTGACTACAGTCGTCACAGATTCAGTCTCTCTTCATTTGTCAGTCCTGTCATCTCAGGAATCAATCTGTCTTACAGGGCAGCTGACTTAGCCAGTGATGCCCACATCCCAGGAATAAATAATTAAAGACAAACTGAAATGTTTCTTGGACACTTTTGAGCACTTTCAAGACTCCTGAAGTAGAAGTGATCAAAAGAGAATCATGGTTTTAAAATATGGCTAATTGACCACTTCTGATGACAAATAATCACTGTTATTGTGATCAAAGTCTACTGCAAGTTAAACATTTTGGCCTCAACTGATGCTCTGACTGTTTTGAGTACAATTGAGAACAACATCAGTGTCAATATCTGCTGGTGGGAGACGGACAGAAAGATATAATGCTGACATCTATTGCTTGAAAGAGTCCTGCTGCAACAGCAAATCCAGAGGGAACAAAGTCTGAGAGATAGATGAAGTAAGATATGGTAGAAGCTAGAGTGTGATATTAATGGAAAAGAAGGAAGAAAGAACTGACAAGAAATCCAGTCACAGGGAATGTAAACCAATACAATAAGCGAGGGAAAGATTATTGAAGGAAGGACTTGCATGAGAAACAATATTTCATGTCAGATTGCAAGATTAATTGAATGCTAAGTCTCAAAAATATTTGTTTTTCTCACTCACCAGCATTCTCAAGAAGTATCCTTGACTTCACTGCCCCCCACCCCAGCAGTAGTTTCACTACGCATCCTTGCTGACTTGTAAATTGATAAAGCAACAAACAACTGCAGACTGTGGCTTCCAAGTTGTCTAAGTCATAGCATTATATTACAGCGAGACAACAGAATGAATGTTAATCTAGGCAGATCTAAATCTGAAGGATATGTTCAAGCAAATCGCCACTGAACACTTAAGTTGAAATCTCAACTTTTCAAACATAGTTTGTATCATGTTGGGTAAGGTTAAAGGAACTGTTCAATGCCAAAGACATACATTCTTTCATCGCTGGCTACATTTGGTAATATAAACTTGCCGATCCTTATTTTTTTCCTGTTAGCAATTAGACTCCACCTCTAACTGAGTCAGATTTGGCACAGCATCCGATTCTAGTGTGCCAATTTTAACTTTGTTATTATACAGTACACTCATGAAAGTGATGCATTCTAATTCTTCTCTACGTTTGCAAGGCAAGTGGCTATTTAATTGCCTCCTGACTGCCTAGTAATTGTTATATTGTCCACAAGGCAAAAATCATGAATGTGGTGGAATATTGTCCACTTGTCTGGTTGGTTTCAGTGACAACAACACTCAAGAAGCTTGACATTAACAACCATCCCTGAACATCCATTGTTCCAGTACAGATTGCACATTGGCAACAAGGCATACCATATCAACGCCTCATTTGACAGCATCTTCCAATCCCACTGACTCTACCACTTAGAAGGTCAAGACCAAGAGATATATGGGAATATCACCACCTGCAAGGTCCCTTTCAGGTCGCTCACAATCCTGACTTACAAATAGTTTGCCATGCCTTCAGTTTTGCTGGATCTCAATCTTCCTGAACAGCACTGTGGACTGATCTCTCTGCCTTGTTTCATGGACTGTGGTAGTCCAGGAAGGAGTCTCACCACGCAATCTCTCAAATGCAGTAATGGTGTCCAATATATACTGCATCAGTCACGCTCTATGAATTGATAAAATGAAACACAAACAAAGACATGTACAAGTGTTTCTGAACAAAGGAAAGTATTTGTGATGTAAAAAAAGACATTGGATCAAGAAAGGTCTATAGTTCATTGTTAGGCATAGGATTTTGTTTTACAGAAGTAACAAAGTCTTTCTTACAATTTCTCACTCAATTAGCTGTTAAAATTAATTTTGCTTTGTGTTGTTTTTTTAAAAAATTCACTTGTGAGAAGTGAGTGTTGCTAGTTGGCCAGTATTTATTGCCCGTCCCTAACTGCCCCTGAGACGATGGCGGTGAGCTGTCTTCCTGAAATGCCACAGTGCACCTGCTTGGGTTGACTCACGATGCCCTTAGCACGGGAATTCCAGACTTTTGGCCTAGTGACATTGGAGGAAAGATGAAGTATTTCCAAGTCAGGACGATGAGCATCTTGGAGTGGAACTTGCAGATGGTGGTGTTTCAATATATCTGCTGCCCTTATCCTTCTAGATGGAAGAGGCCATGGGTTTGAATGCTGCTGTCTAAAGATCTTTTGTTAAAATTTCATCAGCAGAAATAAATTTTGCAAATTTGCTTATTTTTTTCATTCAGTCCAACAATGTGTTTTGGCTTGTTTTGTATTTTTTTGTTATCAGATGTTTGACTGTCATGTTTCATTACCATTCCAGGCAACATCATTAGTACAACCTCTAATCAAAGCATTGATGTTCTGCTCTGTTCCAAATTTATATGATCCTCTGGTGTGGTGGGTCTTGTCACTTCCAGTTCTGTTTTTCAGCAGCGGTCTGTATCTGGATTCTATTTCTTTGTGTTTGTTACTGGAGTCCCTTATGGAGAACTAAGCCTCCAGAAATTCCCTTGCACCTCTGAAGTTAACTTGTCCCAGTGTAGTCATTTTGTCCCAGCTGAACTGATGACCTTCATTGTCTGTATGTATTGAGAGAAGTGAATATTGCGTTGTTTTGCTGCCAGCTGGTGTTCATGTTTCCTGGTTGTCAGTTTCCTCTCTGTTTGTCCAAAGTAATGTCTATTGCACTCGCTGGATGGGATTCTGGCAGTCCTGTTCACTGTTGGTATGGAGTCTGATTAACAGAACCAGAAGTGACAAGACCCACCACGTCAGGCGATCGCATAAATTTGGAGCGGAGCAGAACACAAACGCTTTGATTAGAAGTTGTACTGATGATGTTTCCTAGAGTGGTAACGAAACGTCTGCACACCACACAACAATCGGCTCAGTGAGAAAACGAACAACCGAATCCACAGCCCGAGCCACAGACCTTCGGTAGGACTCTCATGTTATTAAAAAAAAGTTTGAAGATCTTTGGCTTACAGTTCAAATGGACATGGCAGCAAGAATCCATGACATATTAGTTAACAATTAGTATGTAGATAATGTATGATCCAGATCATGTAATCTGCTCAGGCGGTATTTTTTATTATGTGGCTCAATGTTTATGTTGTAAGCAGCCTGTTGGTACTGGCAGGCAGTCGATATAGATAGAGGAGATTTCTTAATTGCCTGACCTAAAAGAAATGGGTCAGTGAAACAATCCCAGGAAAGCAGCTATTTGGAATTCTCTAATCAAAGATTTTTTGCACAGCATGTCGGTGTTGTCAGTAATCAGCTCACCACTGACAGGTTACCCTGATTTCTGACTTAATTCTGTTTGGGGAACAAGTTGGTAAAAGCCAGAACAGCAAGCATATCTACATCACATATTGGGTTGGGGTGCATTGGGTCAAAAGGAAATTGATGAGAGGAGAGGGACAGGGAGGGTGGTGGATATCAGGTGCAGATGCCAGAAGAGAGAAGAACGAATTGACAGAAGAGGTTTGATCAGCTTGGGAGGGAAGGGGCACGTAAGTGGTGTTTGATCAGAAGGGAGAGTCAATTAAGAAGAGGAGGTTGATCTACAAGGCAAGTATATAAATCTATTTGGTTCTTGTCCTGTCAGGAGTTTGGAGGTTTGAATGGGAGTGTTGATTGTATTATGGTGTGATCTGAGACCTTAGTGTGGGATACAAGTTGCTGGGAAGATGCCAAAATGTAGAGACACCTCAAGCAGGTAATTAGATTCAAGAGGACAGCGTGAAGGCATTTATCTCCAGAGTAAATCAAAGCCTCACCTCAAGGGAGTCATTGGGTTACCAAAAAGGAAACTCAGTTTACAGAAGCTAAAATGTAAAAGCCTGAATATCATTCATTTGACAGGCTCTTTTAACACAACTAAATTACCAACATACCTGCTTAAAGTATAATGTTTGTGAGGCCTCATTCTGGCTTCAATTCAAAGGAAAATCAGGATATTGGAGGCAAATTTGTAAAACAGATTTCTCAGATTTTAAATCAACCCTCCAATCCAAACACATTTTTTAAAGTTAATTCTCCAACTCAAATAACCAATTTTTTGCATCAAAATTTCCCCCATTGTCCAACATCTTTGTGTTGATGGGCAAAACACTTAAGAAGAATTACCTGGCCATTGGATCCAAAAGTTTAGCCTTCCAGATAGTTGTGCTGTTTGGCATGATAAATCATTTTTGCTACCAGTGTGAATGCAAAATGCAAAGTTAGATGTTTGTAGCAAGTATTAATTTTGGCCAATGTAGTCTTCATGGCAGAGCAGGCTTTCAAAATGATTCGTGAGCTAGAGATATCTTTGCACTCCAGTGAAATATGGAGAAGAATTTGAATGCTAGAAATGTTACTATTCAAATATTATTTATGTAAATAAACCAGTAGCAGCCATTATATATTGTAACAGTAAATTGCCAAGTTACAACATTGTAGTCCAAAGTTGGAGCTTCACTATTTTAGACAACAATCAAGCCAAAAGAAATCCTTTGAAGCATAATAATGATGAGTGATAATGTTTGTTCTGTTGCTTGGTGACAGCAGAGTCAATGATGTAGTTGTTTAGAAGTCCAGATGACAATGATGTTGAACATGTAATTACTTCTCAGTTAATCAAATGCACAACTTAAGCTGCTGCTGTGTTCAATAAACAAGTGGCTATCCAGAAGTCTGAAACATTGCACTGGTAGCCATCAATGGGATCACGAGATATAGGCAATATCTGATTTCCGCAGCCCTGCATTAAACCCAACATAGTTGCCTGAGAGTCCACAGGTATGAGGCTGAAAAAGCACAGCTAGTCAGACAGCACCTGTGGAGCAAGAAAGTCAACGAAGGGTTTCGGCCCAAAACATTGACTTTCCTGCACCTCAGATGCTGTCTGACCTGCAGTGCTTTTCCAGCCTCACGCCAATAGACGCTGGTATCCAGCATCTGCAGTCCTTATTGTCTCCATAGTTGTCTATGAACAAGATTATTATTTTTTTCAAACTGAGGTTTGTGTTATACTGTCTGATGCATCAATCTATGTTTTTACTGTGAGGGTGAGTGTGAAATGTGACAAGATGTAAGAGAGTGCTGGCAGAAGTTCTGAATTTGGAAGAGCCCAGCAAGCTCCATGATCTGCAGCAGCATATATTCAGGAAGCTTCTGGCAGAGGAAATGCTCATTATGATTTTCCTCCACTTGGGGCTCTATGCCATTGAATTTTGTACAATCTTGCTGTGCACCTGGAAAGGTAAGCTGAATTACTTTGTTTCCAGTTATGCATTACTGGAATGTTAGAAATAGTCCTGTATCATTTGTAGCTCACAACTAACAATAGCCCCTTGGTAAATTGAAAATTTCTCAGACCACAGAACTTCAACCATTGAGAAGACAGAACAATGGGCATTTGGAGGCTGGAGAAGAGTCTAATTCCAATAATTAATTTTAGTTATCTTCTGCCTAAGTTTTCAAATACATACACTTAATTTTGCATAGATTGACTATTCAACATTTGATACAGTTATCATCTTAATACATAATCTCAATTAGATGCTCCTATTGTTATATTAATGAAATGTAAGATGATTTTGATTAATTCCTTCTGATATCATATTACTGTAATGTTTAGCTATTGTCCTTTGTAGTAATAATGTGATTTAAATTTACAACAAAAATGTGATCATAAATCTTTGAACTTAAGCCATTTATGTGGCTTATTTCATTAAATGAGCATCTTTGCATTTAAGTGTCAATACATTCATAATGTACAAACACTGTCAACCTATAATTATCTCTCCAAAACCCTCAGAATAGGAAATGGGAAACATTTGAAATGGGATCTATTCATAGTTATGTCATTCATCTATCATATAAATATATCACTCATAGTATAGGATTTGGCTAAGTGATGACTTACAAAAGTAATGGCCACATTTCAAATTGAAGTGATTAATTGTTGATTCTAAAACCATAACCAAACTAGAAAGGTAAAAAACAATTCCTTGGGTAAATTAGAAATGGAACAAAGTGGAAATTTGAAACCACAGCGAAATAGTATGATCTAAAGCCTAAGACGTGGACATTGTTAGAGATGTTTCAATGTCGAGCAGCCAGAAGAGGAGAAATATCCATTATGTAGTCGTCTTCCATGTGATCACATTGAAAAAGATAACATGCATTTCTTATGCTATTTGCTCACCTAAATCATAATAGTAAAAACTGAAAGAAATGCAGATGCCGTAAATTGGAAACAAACAAAAATCAGAAATTGCTGGAAAGTCTCAGCAGGCCTTTCGTTCGGCCACATTTGGAGTACTGTGTACAGTTCTGGTCGCCAAATTACCAAAAGCTTTGGAGCCGGTGCAGCGGAGGTTCACCAGGATGTTGCCTGGTCTGGAGGGTGCTAGCTATGAAGAGAGGTTGAATAGATTAGGATTAATTTCATTAGAAAGACAGAGATTGAGGGGGGAACCTGTTGAAGTCTACAAAATTATGAGGGGTGTAGACAAGGTGGATAGCAAAAAGCTTTTTCCCAGTTACTAGGGGTCTCAATTACTAGGGGTCATGAGTTCAAAGTGAGAGGAGGAAAGTTTAAGGGAGATATGCGAGGTAAGTTCTTTACACAGAGGGTGGTGGGTGCCTGGAACGTGTTGCCAGTGGAGGTGGTAGATGCAGACACGTTAGCGTCTTTTAAGTTATATTTGGACAGGTACGTGGATGGGCAGGGAGCAAATGGACACAGACCATTAGAAAATAGATGACAGGTTAGACAGAGGATCTTGACTGGCGCAGGCTTGGAGGGCCAAAGGGCCTGTTCCTGTGCTGTAATTTTCTTTGTTCTTTGCCTGTCGGTATTTATGGAGAGAAATCAGAGTTAATAACTTGGTGTTGAGTGAGCTCTGAGGAAGGTCACCCAACCCAAAATGTTAACTCTGAGTTCTCTTCGCAGATGCTGCCAGGCCTGCTGAAATTGGAGGCATTGGTTGAAGAGTTAGACAGCAGAAACACAGTGGGCAGGACTTATTGAAGCCAACAGAAGTGAGTTGCAAGGTGGGGTACCTTAGAATATGGTACAAAGGGTCAGGATGAAGAGTCTTTCCCTCTCTTAACTCCAAACATTTTTTTTTATCCTGGGCCAACAAAAAGTGTGAAGGGTCAAGCATAGCCATCCCGCTCAGGGGTCAGTTGAGGCTCTTAAGTAGGCAATTATGTGTAACTGAAAGGCCTCAAACTGCCATCATTGGTATTCTCCCAGGGTCATGGACTATGGGAGAGCTATGGCAGAAAATCAGGTTGTCAAGTGAACCCTTTCAGGACTGTCCCTTTCTGAGTGGGACTCCTACTGCTTGGCCACTCTGTTGCCATGGGAACCTCTCTCCTGCTTTTTGCATAGATTTCCCCACTCCCTTTTAAATATCTGGCTTCACCAAGCCCACTCTCGCATTTTAGGGCTTCAAGGCTATTCCTCTGTTCTGGCACTATTCTGGCAGAGCCACCATTGCTGACTATATTACATATAATAAGACAGAGCCATTCTTCTGCCTCTCAGTATTTTTTAAGTTTCAGTGAGACCCCTTCTTCATCATTCTAAACAGAAAAACTAGTTGCCTTTAATTGGGTAGACTTTCTTGGAGTAGGACATCAAGCCTGAAGAATGGAGGAACGCTACAAAGAGGTGGGCATATGATTGAACTTTTGTCATTTGGGAATCCCTGAAATGCCCCTGGTTGAGTTTGCACCAACACTGCTGGCCATGACTGGGGCCCATTGGCTTAGACATTGTATCTAGCCCCTGAGAAGCTTATGCCCCACCTTGAGAAGTGCGAGGAGGTGAGATCGGGGAGGCTAACTCCTACTCTCTGGTTCTGAAGTAGGGCTGCCGATCATTCAATCAGCTCATGTGAGTTCTCAAGATCAGTGAAGCCATCTTCAATGGCACCTTCCACCAACACCTTCCACTGATTGATGCACGATCAGTTCGCTCACTCACTCAACAGCCATTTTTAGCAATCAAGGTCTAATACCACCTCAAGATAACAAACTGTGAGGCTGGATGAACACAGCGGGCCAAGCAGCATCTCAGGAGCACAAAAGCTGACGTTTCGGGCCTGGACCCTTCATCAGAGAGGGGGATGGGGAGAGGGAACTGGAATAAATAGGGAGAGAGGGGGAGGCGGACCGAAGATGGAGAGTAAAGAAGATAGGTGGAGAGAGTGTAGGTGGGGAGGTAGGGAGGGGATAGGTCAGTCCAGGGAAGACGGACAGGTCAAGGAGGTGGGATGAGGTTAGTGGGTAGCTGGGGGTGCGGCTTGGGGTGGGAGGAAGGGATGGGTGAGAGGAAGAACCGGTTAGGGAGGCAGGGACAGGTTGGACTGGTTTTGGGATGCAGTGGGTGGGGGGGAAGAGCTGGGCTGGTTGTGTGGTGCAGTGGGGGGAGGGGACGAACTGGGCTGGTTTAGGGATGCAGTGGGGGAAGGGGAGATTTTGAAACTGGTGAAGTCCACATTGATACCATATGGCTGCAGGGTTCCCAGGCGGAATATGAGTTGCTGTTCCTGCAACCTTCGGGTGGCATCATTGTGGCACTGCAGGAGGCCCATGATGGACATGTCATCAAGAGAATGGGAGGGGGAGTGGAAATGGTTTGCGACTGGGAGGTGCAGTTGCTTGTTGCGAACTGAGCGGAGGTGTTCTGCAAAGCGGTCCCCAAGCCTCCGCTTGGTTTCCCCAATGTAGAGGAAGCCGCACCGGGTACAGTGGATGCAGTATACCACATTGGCAGATGTGCAGGTGAGCCTCTGCTTAATGTGGAATGTCATCTTGGGGCCTGGGATGGGGGTGAGGGAGGAGGTGTGGGGACAAGTGTAGCATTTCCTGCGGTTGCAGGGGAAGGTGCCGGGTGTGGTGGGGTTGGAGGGCAGTGTGGAGCGAACAAGGGAGTCACGGAGAGAGTGGTCTCTCTGGAAAGCAGACAGGGGAGGGGATGGGAAAATGTCTTGGGTGGTGGGGTCGGATTGTAAATGGCGGAAGTGTCGGAGGATAATACGTTGTATCCGGAGGTTGGTGGGGTGGTGTGTGAGAATGAGGGGGATCCTCTTGGGGCGGTTGTGGCGGGGGCGGGGTGTGAGGGATGTGTCGCGGGAAATGCGGGAGACGCGGTCAAGGGCGTTCTCGATCACTGTGGGGGGAAAGTTGCGGTCCTTAAAGAACTGGGACATCTGGGATGTGCGGGAGTGGAATGTCTTATCTTGGGAGCAGATGCGGCGGAGGCGGAGGAATTGGGAATAGGGGATGGAATTTTTGCAGGAGGGTGGGTGGGAGGAGGTGTATTCTAGGTAGCTGTGGGAGTCGGTGGGCTTGAAATGGACTTCAGTTACAAGCTGGTTGCCTGAGATGGAGACTGAGAGGTCCAGGAAGGTGAGGGATGTGCTGGAGATGGCCCAGGTGAACTGAAGGTTGGGGTGGAAGGTGTTGGTGAAGTGGATGAACTGTTCAAGCTCCTCTGGGGAGCAAGAGGCGGCGCCGATACAGTCATCAATGTACCGGAGGAAGAGGTGGGGTTTGGGGCCTGTGTAGGTGCGGAAGAGGGACTGTTCCACGTAACCTACAAAGAGGCAGGCTTAGCTGGGGCCCATGCGGGTGCCCATGGCCACCCCCTTAGTCTGTAGGAAGTGGGAGTTCCACGTAACCTACAAAGAGGCAGGCATAGCTGGGGCCCATGCGGGTGCCCATGGCCACCCCCGTAGTCTGTAGGAAGTGGGAGAGGTTGGACTGGTTTAGGGATGCAGTGGGGGAAGGTCATCAATGTACCGGAGGAAGAGGTGGGGTTTGGGGCCTGTGTAGGTGCGGAACCAACCCCACCACACCCGGCACCTTCCCCTGCAACCGCAGGAAATGCTACACTTGTCCCCACACCTCCTCCCTCACCCCCATCCCAGGCCCCAAGATGACATTCCACATTAAGCAGAGGTTCACCTGCACATCTGCCAATGTGGTATACTGCATCCACTGTACCCGGTGCAGCTTCCTCTACATTGGGGAAACCAAGCAGAGGCTTGGGGACCGCTTTGCAGAACACCTCCGCTCAGTTCGCAACAAGCAACTGCACCTCCCAGTCGCAAACCATTTCCACTCCCCCTCCCATTCTCTTGATGACATGTCCATCATGGGCCTCCTGCAGTGCCACAATGATGCCACCCGAAGGTTGCAGGAACAGCAACTCATATTCCGCCCGGGAACCCTGCAGCCATATGGTATCAATGTGGACTTCACCAGTTTCAAAATCCCCCCTTCCCCCACTGCATCCCTAAACCAGCCCAGTTCGTCTCCTCCCCCCACTGCACCACACAACCAGCCCAGCTCTTTCCCCCCAACCACTGCATCCCAAAACCAGTCCAACCTGTCCCTGCCTCCCTAACCGGTTCTTCCTCTCACCCATCCCTTCCTCCCACCCCAAGCCACACCCCCAGCTACCTACTAACCTCATCCCACCTCCTTGACCTGTCCGTCTTCCCTGGACTGACCTATCCCCTCCCTACCTCCCCACCTACACTCTCTCCACCTATCTTCTTTACTCTCCATCTTCGGTCCGCCTCCCCCTCTCTCCCTATTTATTCCAGTTCCCTCTCCCCATCCCCCTCTCTGATGAAGGGTCCAGGCCCGAAACGTGAGCTTTTGTGCTCCTGAGATGCTGCTTGGCCTGCTGTGTTCATCCAGCCTCACAGTTTGTTATCCTGAAATTCTCCAGCATCTGCAGTTCCCATTATCTCTAATACCACCTCACTCTGATATGTACCAGTGGAGCTAACCTTGCTGCTAATCACATCGTTCTATCGATGCAATTATTGCTGGCATATCACCCAAATACCAAGCAATAAAATCACTGACATTATTCTCTCTCTCTTGCAGGACAAACTAGCCCCTGACAGAAGAGGGCATTGCAAACCCAAAATAACACCGCCAAATCTGTGCATCAACTAAGCTTCCCAGAGGACGTGGTAACCTACACCAAAGATCTGGTTTTTAATAGATGCCGTTGGATTCCACATTATTTGGATTAAAGGTAATAATGTACTTCTGTCTTCTGACCATCTTCAAATCTACCCTCATCCTCATCACCCTGCTGTCTGACATGGCATGTGAGCTGCAGGAAATCTGAGCATGGAATTTTGTTTTCTACCTCCCTACATTTCCAATGAAAATGAATTCATCCAACATTCGCAGCCAACGGCACAAATATTACTATTTTATGTGGTGTATGTGTACCTTGTGTTTAAAAGACTTGATCTTTATGGATATACAATGGTGTGACACTGTTACCAAGTTGGTCTTCCATGAGTTTGCAAACTACTCAAACAGTTGGTTTACTGTCGTGTCAACTGCCTAAGTTGCAATGTGTTTTATTCTTTTGAACAAAATAACCCATGGAGGTAATTAATTCCTGAAGAGCAATTGATTATTAGACCTTTATGATTAAGGTGGAGGCATGGTGAACAACACTGGTATGCCATTGTGCCGATGAGGCCTATCATGCTTGAATAGTCAGCAAGATAGTTAATCTACAGTGCAAGACACGGTCAACAGACTTAAATCATGTTAAAGTACGAGTCAACCCTTCATGTCTTCATTCATTATAGCATTAGAAAGTGTTGAAAACCAGATGGCTCACTTAAATTAGGATATAGCAGGCCCCCTAACAGAATTCAAAATGTTTAAGCAGAGTTCAGAAATATGATTTCTAGATTCAGATGTGTCTGATGCAGATCAACAAGCTATTATTACTTGCTTGGTAAACAGGAATAAAGGTCTACCAGACTTAATCTGTCAAGATTAACAGCTGAAGAGCTAAGAATCCCTGAAAGATATGAAGCAGATTCAAACACCAATTTATAGTCAGATTAAATTTCCATTTAAAGTGACTGTTTAGGAAAAGGTAGAAATCTGACTTTGGTTGTGGGTAAATTGTTGGAGGTGATTTAAAGAAATAGGATTTATGGATATTTAGAGAGGCAAAAATTGATTAAGGATAGTCAGCATGGCCTTATGCAAGGAAAAGCATGGCTCACAAACTTGCTTGAGTTTTTTGATGAAGTTACTAAAAAGATTGATGATCGCAGACCAGTGGGCATTGTTTACTTGGATTTTAGTAAAGCCTTTGTAGGTCATGTGGGATTCAGGGTGATCTTGCCAATTGGACACGTAATTGGCTTAATGGCAGGAGACAGACAGCAGTGGTATGGTGTTGCTTTTCTGACTGGAGGCCGGTCACCAGTAGTGTTGTGCAGGGATCAGTTCCAGGTCCTCTTTTGTTTGTCGATTATATAAATGACTTGGATGACAATATAGAAATCATGATTAGTAAGTCTGTGGATGACACCAAAATTGGTGGCATAATAGATATTGAAGAACGTTTCCTGAGAAATCAAAGGGATCTTGAGCAAAAGAGTCAATGGGCTGAAAAGGGGCATATGGAGTTCAGTCTGGATAAATGTGAGGTATTGCATTTTAGTACAACAAACAAGGTTAGCGCTTGTACAATTAATGGTAGGGCCTTGGGTAGTGTTGTAGTACATAGGAAACTAGGTGAGCGGGTACATAATTCTTTGAGGTTCATGCCACATCTTGACAGGGTGGCTCAAAAGGCATTTGGCACATTTGCATTTGTTGCTCAGTCCTTTGAGTATAGGAGTTGGGAAGTCATGTTGATGTTTACAGGACATTGGTGAGGCCACTTCTGGAATCCCGTATCCAGTTATTAGAACAGTATTATTAAGCTGGAGAGGGTTCAGAAGAGATTTACCACGATGTTGCCAGATATAGAAGGCTTGAGTTATAAAGAAAGGCTGGAAAAGCCGGTACTTTTTCCACTGGATTTCAAGATCGGGGGCACATTTTTATGGTGAGAGGAAAGAGATTTAAAAAGATATGACAGGAAAATGTTTTAAGCAGACGGTGGTTTGTGTGTGGGAATGAACTTTCTAAGAAAGTGATGAATGAGGGTACAATTACAATATTTGAAACACTTTTAGATAGGTACATGAATAGGAAAGTTTGGAGGGATAATGGCCAGGAACAGGTATGTGGGACTAGTTTAGTTTGGAATTACATTTGGCATGGACCATTTAGACTGAAGGGCCTGTTTCCGGCTGTATGACCCTATGACTAGAATTCACGTCGTTTATACTGAAGCCTATATGTAGTCCACAAACCACTTTGTTAGCTGAAGAAGGGAAAAGTGCTCATTATGAGATTTTTCGGATGGGGGCACTAACGGTGGTGACTGCCTCCATCCCATGGAAGCTTTCTCGAAAGAATTGCTCAACTAACAAAATCTTCACAGTGTTGAAGGTAAAGTAGGTGACTTACAAATCTGTTGGATCATCCCAAAAATGTTTGGTGCATTGGAGAAGCTGTTGTTTCTATCAAGGAGCAGAAAACAGTTCAGCTCCAGTTTGTCAATGGGCATTACCCAGAGTTTGGAGCCCTCCTCTCCACTGTTTAAGTGATGATGACCAAGACCGAGATGTGATATACCAATTACTATCCAATAGCTCAGCTACCCCTGTAACACAATTGGCCTCTACCCAGCATTTCTGTGCTAAATTGAAAGTTGAGGCTGAGACTATAAGATCCACAACTGTTGCTATAATTTGAAAAAAAGGGTTTCCCCTATTTTGTACAAAAAGATGGAATGAAGTATTATTTGATTTTAAGACAGAGCCATGATGTGTAAACATTCAAAAAACAATGTTCATCGCAAAAATAGAAAGGTAATTCTGAAACATTTAGAACCTTTACAACTTTAATTAGCAGAAATCCAGGAGCATTTCTGAAAAGGAAAATTAGAGGATCAAAGTTCAAATTATTCATAATGAAACTTTGTTAGCTATTCATCTTCATTATTTTGTGATGTAAGAAATAACTGCTTTCTTTAGAAAATTTACTGAAGAAGATTCAACATTAATGCACAATTTAATTGATTGAACAATTTGAAACAGTAAAGTCAGCTGCATCAACAAAATTAAAATGTTTGAAGTAAATTAGTTATACAAGAAAAGACAGCAGCAGTCAAAAAGTAATGACAATCAAGAAAGATACTGCACTTTCAAGCAGGTTTTAAATCATAAATCATTCAGACAGGGAATTGAACAGGAATATGTAGAACAGACAACAGAGTGAGTAATTCAATCCCCAAAGCCTCTCCACCACCTGCAAGACAGGAGTCAGAAATGTGATGAAATATCTTCCTTTTGCCTGGATGAGTGCAGCTCCAATAACGCTCAAAAAGCTTGGCACCACACAGAGTAAAGCAGTCTATTTGATTGATACCACATCCACAAGAATTCACTCTACCCACGGATCAATTCTCAGTAGCAGCAATGAGTAACAACCACAAGATCCACCACAAAAGTTCACCAAGACTCATTAGGCAGCATCTTCTAAACCAATGACTGCTTCCACCTAGATGGACAAGGATAAAATGCACGGGTTCACCACCATCTGCAAGTTCCCCTCCAAGCCACAGACCATTCTGATTTAGAAATATTATACCTTTCTTTGGCATTGCTGGATCAAAATCTTGGAATCTCCTCCAGTCAGCATTGTAGGTCTAAGTACAGTAAATGAACTGCAGTGATTCAAGAATGCAGCTTACCATTACCTTCTCAAAGGCAAATAGAAATGGGCATAATTACTGGACCAGCCAGCATTACCAACACCCCATGAATGAATTAGAAAAAAAATTCAAAGGACATCTGAGAGTACTTTTAAAATACAATGATCAATACTACGTAGAACAGGCGTATATCATCAGAAACTAACGCTCCTCCCTTCTGAGTAGACACACATGGTGCATTCTTAAAATTTGACAATGTGTAGATGAACTTAAGCAAGCTTATAAGTCCAATACTTCACTCAATACAACGATGACATTATAGGTCTCAGAACATTGTTTGCTGAACCTAAGAGGAAGAAAGTGAAAATCTTGAGATAAATTACTTGATGCTTTTCAATATTTCTCAATAGAGATACCATAAACTAAACCCCTGATTTCATGTATTTGATGTATTATCTTTTAATATATTTGTCTTCACTTACTTTTTCAACTGAAGATGACCTTTGAGTAGCAGAATGTAGGATATCGTCAATTCTTCACCCAATGGGATTATAACAGATTCTTAATACAGTTGATTCAGCTATCAAGAAGAAGCAGTATCAAAACAGATTTACAGTCTATAATTAAACCTGATGAAATGATGATATTATTCAAAATAGCACAAGTAAGAATGGAGGATGACACGTATGGTCATCAGTCAGAGCTGTTCAGTCAGGTCAGCCAGTAGGGCGGAACTATTAGTCTTATTGGTCAGAGGAAAAAAATGCCGAGTGGAGACTATCAGCAGATGTGTGATAGGCAATTGTGGATCTACAATGTGGGGGTAAGAGGCAGAAACTTGAATTGCACAGGGAGCATGGATAGTGATGGGGGTAAATCCAAAATATGGATAGCTTGGTGGCGCAGTGGTTAGCACACTGCTGCTACACAGTGCTAAGGACCTGCGTTCAATTCCAGCCTCAGGTGTGGAGTTTGCACGTACTCCCATGTCTGCTTCGGTTTCCTATGCAGTCTAAAGATGTGCAGGTTAGATGGATTGACCATGCTAAATTACCCAGTAGCGTCCAGGGTTGTACAGGCTAGGTGGATTAGCCATGAGAAATGTGGGGTTGTGGGAATGGGTTTGGTCTGGGTGGGATGCTGTTCAGAGGGGCAGTGCAGGCTTGGTGGACTTGGACCTGTACTGCAAAGGTTCAATGATACAAGGGGAGGAGCGAGATGATAGAGGATGTGCTTGATATGAATGAGTACCACCACTGTGTCCTTGATGAGGGGAATGTGCATCATAATGGTGGAGAGGACTAAACTGGAGAAACAGTGTAAAAGAGTTTTAGTTATAACAACAAGGCTATGGGTGAGAACATGATGCAGATCAGTTGTGAGGGACATCCATAGAGTGCCATTTAGACAGGGGCAGATTGTGCAGAGTAGGGCTCTTTAATGACAATGCTGAGCCTGGAACTTTCAGTGTCAAACACAACCTGCACTGCATTTTGCGTGAATGTAAAATAACTGCGATCACACCTGGACTGGTGCTGGTAACAAGCAACCTTCAGCATGCCATTAGAATGGTTACAAGAGCTATTGCCTCTGACCATGGCTAACAACTCCATCATATAATCATGATTTGAGGCAGAGTGTTAATACAATGCAGCCCATTCTTAGACCATGGCAATGATGGAGCAGGTAATTGAGCTGCTGAAGGTGAGATGCTTGAATCAGCCTGAGGAGACCAGGCAGTACATTCTAGACAGCAGGATCTGTATAATCTTAGCATTCAGTGCTCTGCACATCAGGACGAGGCAAAAAGGAATGTGAGGGAGGCTGACAAGCTTTAAGAGGCAGAGCAGTTTCCCAAAAGGAGGATTAGAGCGTTGTGCAGGAGGAACACCACCTTATATATGACAGACCACAGCAGCATCAGGTGCTGCATGCTAGACAGGTCTTGGATAAGTGTCATTGAGGTAGTTAATTGCTCCAGCCTTCCGTTGTCTTTGCTTTGTTTTAGGCCTATGTAGTGGTCAGTAGTAGAGAATGTGTCACTCTTGAGCAAATATAGAAGGGGTACTGTTCTTGGATAATAAGGAAGTTGACTGGATGCTACAATGACAACTACATTTGGCCATGTATAACTATTAAGATCTTAAGGAGCTGGTACAGGTATGTCTTTTCCCTTTGAAAGCTAGAGTAGAGTAGAACTGCTCTGCACCTGCAGACTACATGTGGCAAATATAGTAAACTACTAGGATTGGTCATCTTGGATCACAACACTTGAGCTAATTAGAGAGATACGGTCTCTGAAGGCAAGCATGGACATTCTGTCTCTATGCTGGAGGTGGACCAGTGTTACAAAGTGCAATTGCACTGAATCCAGTCACACTTTATGAATCTGCAATAGAGCACTTCAAAATATTCTGGGGCACTTTAACATTTTTGGCCATTTATAATTCCCTAATAAACTTAATATATCTCACTACACATCACTTCAAGATTTTGAACAAAAATATTTGTAAGAAATATTCAGTTGAGTTCTTGTAATATATAAATGACTTTTGACCAAATGGTTGCTGAGATGAAGTACAAAACTTTAAGTGTTGAATGTAACAGTATATACCACGGTGACCAAATGGAGTTCCTTTAGTTTTGACTGAATAGAGTTGTGCTTTCTTTCAGTTGCTCTCTCCTGGTCAAAATCATTCACTCAGGATACATGAAAATGCACCCAAGAAACTGCTTACCCATCCAGAAATAGTTTCATGTCAATAGAAATTACAACAGCAGTTGCCACAGGGATCATTCAGAGTTTTATCTCCATGGGCATAAATAGTCCTAATTGCCTTCCTCCATACCACTTTATCCCTTTTAACCTGACCTTGTGATTATTTTATGTTTTGTGTTTCTGCCCCAAGCGTTAACCAGGAAGTTTATTTCAATGTTGTACAAGACTTTTTAAGAAGGATTTTTTTTCTTTGCTTTTCATTCCTGAACCTCTTGAATTTTGGTTTGTATCAATGGCCCTCAATTTTAGATCCATCAATGACTAAAAATATTCTGTTCCTATTAACCCTGTTCTAACAGTCCATAATTTTATCACATTGTTTTGTAATATGTGTTTTCGAATAAAAGCAGGCTCAATATTTTGTGGCTTTCCATTTTCCTGTATTATATACAAATATGTTTGTGATATATCCTGTCTTAAACCTCATTATTTGTCCTATTCTATGGAGCTCAAAACTGTATATTGAATGCTGATTGAAGTTTTATTAATGCACTGTATGGTTTTCTCATTCGCTTTGGCACATAAATTTATAGCCCGTAATTCTGGAATCTAAATTGATACGATGAAAGTTATACAGATTTTAAATGAATTGGGAATGGACGTAGACTTGATCCAATGCTGTTTATGAGTAGAAATGAAAACTTGTATTTTCACAGTGTCTTTCGTGACCTCAGAATATTCCAAACATTCTTTTGAAATATAGTTGCTGTTGTAATGTATAATATATGGAACCAACCAATTTGTACACAGCAAGATGCCAGAAATAACGCTGTGATTATGAACAGAGAATCCATATTTTTGGCATTGTTCAAGGGTTCAATGTTATCAAGACACCAAGAACGCCTGAAGAAGGGTCTTCACCTGAAACATCAGCTTTCCTGCTCCCCTGATTCTGCCTGGCCTGCTGTGTTCCTCCAGCTCCACACTGTGCTATCTCTGACTCGTAAAATCACCAGTTCTTACTGTCTCTGAAGGATAGCTCCCTGTATCTTTTTGAAATTATGTTCATATGAAGTTTTTCATTTACTGGAGAAGGCTGGGTAGGGTTTGGGGGCAGGGGGTGCTTTACCTTTTCACCCAAACAATATGACTTCTGACAGTGCAGTACATTCTTAGTCCTGCACGTACTGTCAATCAAGGTTTTTGTACTTAATTCTCTACGGTAGGATTTTAGTCCATTTCTGATTCAGGAGCAAGTGTGCTACCATGTGAGTCAGAGCAACACACTTCTTAGCATATAAATTGCATTTAATTCATCATTATGTGCTGCAAAATTGACAGCTTGACTCAAGGAGGTCAACTGGATGCCTGGATGAAGTAGCAGAGCTGCTATGACAGTACTGAAGCTCGTACTCTGATTAGTCCTTGACATAATTGGTACTTTATTTCACAATTAGGAATGTCATTTTGGCAGGGCAGATCAGTGCGATATTTACTGACATCCCACCTGATCCAGGGTCTGGGTGGAAGAACTGTTGACATTCCTTACCATAAAAATATTAAACAAAAATTAAAATGATATTTAAGAAAATCACCTACAAATAATTGAACAGTGTTGTCCCCCCTAAAGCAAAGGAACTGCAACTTAAGCCACTGTGCAAGTTGCCATTTGAACGCTGATGCTGTTGTCAGGATCAGTGACTGCATGGCCACTGAAGCAGTTAGTATATATGGAAACAGTGTTGAGAAACCTACTGAAGAATGCTTGCAGCAGAAAATAACCTTTACAGTTTTTTTTTTCAATTTCTGCATAAGTGAGGCTTTCCAAATAAATCAATTGTGCTGTGGAAATGCTACAGAAACCATCAGAAGTTAGCACTGGGAAAGGTTCATACCCAAACTATGTAGTTTGCCTTTATTCTCCAAATGTGCTGCAATTTATTGGGTTTATATGGAACGATGATGTCGTTGACAGAATGCGATGATTTAGCATGCTTTTTATAGCTGGGTTGACTTTAATTAGTAGAGCAGCTGTCATGAAAAGAAATAACAAAGATGACGAAGTCAAAACATTTTCTGCCATGAGCTCATGTGCCATAGTTCTTCTTTGTTCTGTTCAGTTAGTTCTTTGTTTCTCATTGTCTTGCCTTCAATGAGTACCCTCCAAAGATGAATTGGATGGATTTGCCTTGTATAACTCCCAAAAATGATGCTGTGGCTCCTTTGGATGGCTTCTTTTTTCTGCACGTATGTGAGTTAATATCAAACCTAAAAAGACAATTCAAAGCAGCAGTAAAGCCAGTACTGACCTTTTAATCATTAACCCAGAATATTTACACACCAATGAGCAAATGAGCTCTTGTCAGTACACACAATCCAGATGCAAAAGTGACATGAAACTTTTTAAGACAGCAATCTGTGGTGTGAATGGTGTCTGGTTTGAATGTGTCTTGAGTTAGTTTAGTGAATAGAAAAAAGCATCATTTTTAGAAAGAAGAATGTTGCATTTTAGAAGGGCACCTAAGCAGCATTTGCTGCGCCAGAATTTTGTGTTGGAGAGTGACTGGTCATGTATTGGCACCCATATGGTGAATACTAAACCCATTTCTAGAGTTTGAAGAGGAAAGCCAACGTTTTGCCAATACAAGGAAGGAAGACAAGACAGGAAGTGGCTCAATGATGTCTCATCTTCTGGTTGCTGGGCATGATGATATTGACATGGAAAAGATATTCAATAAACAAGGCAGACCACAAAGAATGCATGTTCTTAGTGGTTATTAACAGCATTGACAAAGCAGAAAACAACTTTGCAATCTCTGATGAAGGGTCTAGGCCCGAAACATCAGCCTTTGTTCTCATGAGATGCTGCTTGGCCTGCTGTGTTCATCCAGCTTCACACTTTGTTATCTTGGATTCTTCAGCATCTGCAGTTCCCATTATCTCTGATTGCAATTCATATAACTTCTTTACAATTGTTAACTAAGCTTCTTGTGTTTTATCTTACTTCTCACAACTAAGGAGTAAGGAGAATGCCAGAACAGTAAGCAAGGCAGGCAGTCGTGGAGAGTGATCACAGGATAAACAAAGGGTGATTTATTAGGAGAGATAATGGGAACTACAAATGCTGGAGAATCCAAGATAACAAAGTGTGAAGCTGGATGAACACAGCAGGCCCAGCAGCATCTCAGGAGCACAAAAACTGGTGTTTCAGGCCTAGACCCTTCATCCTCGGTGATTTATTAGGATGCAGTTTGTGGATGGGTTATCAGGAAGATCAAGTTGAAGAGTAATTAGAACAAAGTATATTGGAGAGTTGCCAGAGTAATTTGTGTTGTAATTTGTTCATCTATGGAAAAGGAGAGGCATCACATAATTGTAAAAGGACTGGCAAGTAGAAAAGGTAAAACTGATTCAACCAGGACAGCTATTGAATAAGAGATAATGGGAACTGCAGATGCTGGAGAATCCAAGATAATAAAGTGTGAAGCTGGATGAACACAGCAGGCCAAGCAGCATCTCAGGAGCACAAAAGTTGACGTTTCGGGCCTAGACTCGCTGATGAAGGGTCTAGGCCCGAAACGTCAGCTTTTGTTTCAAATTCAGTGACATTTCATCAGAACAAGTATGTTAAAAGGCCAATTGCCAATTGAAACGCTTTATGGATTGTTAAACATCTTGTCATTAGTCCAACACGTGAATTTTCGGCTTCCTATTTTACTAAACATACCAAAAAAAACTTAATGTCAAGAAAGCCTCAAATTGGGTACCTGATGACTTCAGCTTCACACTTGCTCCGAAGGAGCTCCATTTTGCATTGGATCAAAAAGCATTTCAGGGCATGATCCATTGGCACGAGCCACATCCTCCCTCTTATCCATGGACGTTGGCATGACTTGCATTGCAATGTGCACGAGCAACTAGGTTTGAAAGGCTGCAGTCAGGGGCAATTTGTATTCATGGACAGATACTCAGCTCTTAGGTTTGACTAGGAAGTACCACATGGCTGCTCTCTTGCTTTCTATGTGCTCACTCACTGAACACCTACCTGAATACTCACGTCACACGCACCATGCCTTGCCATGTGAATTAATGCAGTTTTAATGACTGGACAGTTTGCCTTGCTGTACAGCAGTCCTTAGTCAATCTGTGCATCTTGTTGTATAGCATTTTATGATGTGAATCACCCCTCTGCTCCATGCGTCAGTGGTTTACACCACAAGCACACAACACATGCAACAAGCAAGCAGTCATGTCTCAAAGTCTTAGGAGACTAGTCTTCAGCAAAGTCCATGGAGGCACACAGTCAGACAGGGGGTCTCAGCAAAATAAGTCCAGCATCTCATACCAGCCCAGGGATGTGTTCATGGTGAAGCATTCAGTTAGAGTGTTTTTAGTCAGGAGGTTCATACCACTCCAGTTTGGGGAGTAGGTCATGGTGTTGGGAGGAAAGAGGATGAGGATATATGCAGCCACCAGCTGGGGTTTGGACTGGAGCTGTCCAATTAGTGTCTAAAGGGGCTGGACCATGTTCAGTCAGTTCAGGATTCCCCATAGAAAGGGCTGGGGTGGGAAACTATTGTTCAGGGATGGTGCCTTGACAAGTTATCCTTTGGAACTGGAGTCTGCAGGCTGTGGGGAAGAGGGAGTAGCATTCATGAGGTTGGAGGTAATAGTATCTGCAAGGGGGATATTTTAATGAATGGATAGGAAGGACAACGCAGGCGAGTTTGGTACCTCCATAATCAGGAGCACACTTGGTATGATCACCTGATATTCCAGGGGCTTGGGGTAAAGGTGGCAGATACAGGCTGTGTGGGGCCTGGGGTTTGCAGGAGTGCTAATGAGGAAGGAGAAAACAATGTTCAGAATCTCACTGACAGATTGAGGTGGAGGCTGCAAACCACTATAATCAGCTTCTATAGCGCTGGAAATCAAGATTGCAAATGGGAAGAACATGTCTGTGAACACGTTCGGATTGGGTAGGTTAAATGTCTTGACCTGTGAGGGAGGGAGCTGCGTGACCCACTGACATGTTGTTTAAATGGAAACAACATGACACACAGATCCATTCACTGCACCGGACAATGTCCTGGGTGTTCTCTGATCCCTGAACATCCTAAGGCATTGCCCCTGCCCCATCTTTGCTCCTCACTTCCCTGCCCCAGACACTGATCATTCGCACCAACACTTTTGAATTCAGAAACCATGAAAAGAACAGGGACATTGTAGTGTGAGAGCCAATGGCCTCAGCAGAACCCATTGCCCTGGATACATTTTGTTCCTCTTTCTGCAATAGGCTCTCCCCACTGACATGCTACAGCCTGTGTGGTCATGAAGTTATGCCTCGTACTAGAGTGGTAACATTGAGAGAGACAAACAACCGAATGTAAAGTCAAAGCCAAATAACATAATGCCTCGTCATCCATGCCACCCAAAGTGTCCTCATGACCTTTTCTTCTTCCCATCATGCCCACTATGTCATAATGAACTGCTTGGCTCCACAGCGCAGGTGGAGAGACCCCACTTGGCACTGGAGCTCTTTGGCCCTGGAGGTTTAGGCAGCTGATCTTTGGGGTGTTCGCGTCAGGATGGATTGGGCATGCCACTCTTCTGGCCAGATGCAACTGATCTTTCTGTGGCATGAACTTCTAATGGTCATGGTGGCATGCAGGGTGGAGATGAGGAGTCCAGCCACCTGTGGAGTGTCCTGAGTGGAGACAGCTGAGGGGGCTACATTTGTATTTTCCTCCTGGCACCACTCGTGAGGAAGGGGCACCCAGAATACTCGCCAGGTTCCCCACCTCTTTGTTACCATGCCTTGAGTTCTGAGGATCAATGGCTGCAGTGGTGGAGTACAGGTTTGTTGCACCCCTGAGGGCACTGGACCTGGCTTTCCTTGCCAGCTGCCAACATAGGTATGGAGGCAACCAGACAGCTGCAGGTTCTGGGCAATGAGGGCTATTGTCTCTTGCATACCCATCTGCTAATCCTGCTCCTATCTGTGCAACTGGATGATTCCTGACATCACTTTGTCCTCTCCTATCTGGGCTGAGCAGATGCCAGGAGACTGGCAGTCGCCCAACTGGCAGCAGCCATGTGTACTTCTCATCCTTAGACGTTAAAGAGGTGGCTAATGGGAGAGCTGTTCACTTCACCATGAAAGTGATGGAGATACTGGTAACAAAAAAGAGAGAGGGTGTCACAGCCAGTGATTAGCTATGGCATACAATGAACAAGACTGGGAGTAGGGTTACTGTCAGAGGTCAGTGGCATGGAGATGGTATCTACATGTTTGGCAAGACATGGATATTTCCAATCCATAGGAATGTGGAAATATTCTTAAGGACCAGGATTTTCTCCTTTAGGAGATGATAAGAAGATGAGCTTAATTTCAGGCATAGCTCTCCCTGAACAGATTGTCTCTATATTTTGCGGATTGTTTACTGCTGGAATGAAAGAGAAAGGGAGGGCCTGAGTGAGACGAAAGAGGGTTGTGCAGCAGTTATTGCGGATACAGGTGGGTGAAATGTGGTGATGTGTCCCGAAAATGAGCAGGTTGCTTGGAGAGAGATAATGGGAACTGCAGATGCTGGAGAATTCCAAGATAATAAAATGTGAGGCTGGATGAACACAGCAGGCCAAGCAGCATCTCAGGAGCACAAAAGCTGACGTTTCGGGCCTAGACCCTTCATCAGAGAGGGGGATGGGGAGAGGGAGCTGGAATAAATAGGGAGAGAGGGGGAGGCGGACCGAAGATGGAGAGTAAAGAAGATAGGTGGAGAGAGTATAGGTGGGGAGGTAGGGAGGGGATTGGTCAGTCCAGGGAAGACGGACAGGTCAAGGAGGTGGGATGAGGCTAGTAGGTAGGTAGATGGGGGTGCGGCTTGGTGTGGGAGGAAGGGATGGGTGAGAGGAAGAACCGGTTAGGGAGGCAGAGACAGGTTGGACTGGTTTTGGGATGCAGTGGGTGGGGGGGAAGAGCTGGGCTGGTTGTGTGGTGCAGTGGGGGGAGGGGACGAACTAGGCTGGTTTAGGGATGCAGTAGGGGAAGGGGAGATTTTGAAACTGGTGAAATCCACATTGATACCATATGGCTGCAGGGTTCCTAGGCGGAATATGAGCTGCTGTTCCTGCAACCTTCGGGTGGCATCATTGTGGCAGTGCAGGAGGCCCATGATGGACATGTCATCTAGAGAATGGGAGGGGGAGTGGAAATGGTTTGCGACTGGGAGGTGCAGTTGTTTGTTGCGAACTGAGCGGAGGTGTTCTGCAAAGCGGTCTCCAAGCCTCCGTTGCTTGGTTGCTTGGAGAGCTTGCAAGGTTATGGGTATGGGATGGATGGATTTGGATGTAACAATGACAGTGGTAGAGCATGAAAGCTGGTAGAAATTGGGTGTAGAGTGTGACACTTACCCTCACACAGGGGAGAAGGTCTTCTTGTGGCATTGCTGGGCATTCCCCACACCGTGGAGATGATACTGACCCAAGTTATGACTTCTGACCTGGTGCCAGGGTTGGGGTGGTATGACCTCCTCTGCTGGCCCTCTGAGAACAGGACTTCTTTCCTTTGCACCATCCCCTCAAGTGGGATCTCCACATTCTTGTCAGAGAATCATGGTGCCAACTTTCCCTTCTCCGACATCTTGTGCTAACATCCTTACCTGACCATAGCCTGTTTAGCATTTCAGTGCCTGTCTGGGTGCTCAGTAATCTTTTGTGGATTGCACTGATGCAAGGGATGATTTTTTTTTAGCTGACATCATCTGGATGGTGACTTGTTCCGGGAACAGAATGTGATAAAATAAAGTTGGTCTCAGATGTCAAGGGGATGGGCAGGTGGTTAATAAGGATGGTTTGGTGAGATATAGTGGGAACTCTTGTTAGGCCTCCCAGCAGGACTCCCTCCATAAAACCTGGTATTACTTGTGCTCATCAAAACAGTAAGCTTCAGCTGAGGGGTTTTAATTGCCTATCTGCCAGGCTAGGAACTAAAATTTCCCTGCGCCTACAAAGCTTATGCTTTTGTAAGCTTTGTTATTACAAATCTGTTTAAGGCAGTGTCCTTTAAAAGTGCGACCTCTGCTACTAGTTTTTAATTATAACAAAGCCTTATCTCTGATTCTGGTAGTTTCTGTATTCTAACTAATTGATGAGCTCTCACATTAACACAAATTCTTGATTAGAGAGCTCGGTTTCCAGACATCATACGTTTGGACTAATGAGGACTATTTTAGAAGTACTTATATCTGGGGTGGATTCTGCTAGGTGATTGTTTCCAAATATAAGCTGTAGTAATGGATTTGCTTTTGGACTAAATGAATAAATGTTGCTTGTAAGGGAGAAATTGTACAGTTTGCAGATTTCCTTCAGAATTTTTAGTCTTCCAGAAATATCTGTTTGCCTGTCATTCCCAATCAGAATCTAGCACTGATATTCATGCATCTTTTAACAACGACAGAATTGGTTGGGTTTACAGGCATGTTTGATCTGGGTAGATAAGTTAATGATATCCTTCCTCTATGGGAATAGTTGGAATGTACTGACATTTTCTCCATTCAGGTCACATTTACTGGATTGTGGAGTTAAAAATTATCATGCTTTGCCTGACTTGCAAGTTTAATTAGGGATGGGTAGAACAACGCACTTACATTGAATTTAAAAGTCCCCATCTACAAAAAAAATTCCATTGAAGTCTATCCCTTTCAAGCATCATTAAGGCTGATCGTCTCAGTAAATATTGAAGGAGAACTGATCAAATATCATAATAGGGTGCCAGCTTTTGTCTAATCTTCATGTGCAACCTAATGTATACAGCACGTGACAACAGAATAAAGTAAGTGCTGGAAGAGTTATTTGTAATTCTATGAAGCATATCTGTGGCAACTAATGATCCCTGACTTTAAATAAGATGGACAGCTCTCACTGATACCTGTTCTGTTCCTACTCCTAAGCACAAGAGGGGATCGTTTGGATGAGGATGCCTGCAGTGCCAACTCTTTATAAGAAGTGTACAATTAGTCTCCATTCCTTATTTTCATGCTGCAAGCCTGCAAATCTATTCATTCACAAGCATATAATCAATTTGAAAGTTACCATTGAATCTGTTTGACTGCTTCTTCTTACATTTCAGACCAAAACAACTTGCAACACAAAGAAATTTTTGACTTGTTCCTTTGGTTTATTATTTTGTCAGTTACCTTAAATCTCTCTCCTTCCGATACCCACCAAGTTTCATTCCATGCACCAAGTGACCATAGTTTTATGTGGGGAATATTGACAAGGAACAATTTTTCCACAATGGTTTCTCAGTGAAACCCCAGTGACTGCAGGTAGAAAATTGTATAGTTTAATCTAATACCTTTCTCTGGCAGTGAGCCAGAGGATAAAATTGCTGAACAATAAGCAGCTGTATTCAAATGGTATGTTAATGTTGGGAAAATCTCATATTCTCCTGTCATTAGTGATACTGAGCATCGGCCATATCAATACACTGAAGATTTCCAGTATCTCTATGGTGTGTGAATGATGGGTTAACTTTTAAATTCTCTAATCTCTGCACTCACAAGCCAGCCCCCATGCCCAAAGGAGCGCAACTGATTGTAGGACAATTCATTGGAAATCTAAGACTTTATCATTTTGAAATTGGGACACAAATGATTTCTTCAGCTGCCCTTGAGGCAGAAAGCCCATTCCACTGCTGATGGTTCCCAATACTCTCTCAAAACAAGTTTCCTAGGGCAATCCAGTCAGAATTACAGCCAAGGCATCTCATCAGAGTTCAAAAAGAAGAAATTGACAATAGCAGCAGAAGAGCCAAGGTTGTTTAGCATTGGACTGGGAGTAAAGTCCTATCTGAAGTCAAAACCAAATCCAATGCACTCACTGTTTCCAGCTGCAAGTAACCAGAAGACGCTGCTTAAGTCATCATCCCAAGACCCTTTCGACCAAAATGCAACATTCAACTGCCTGAGGTATGAGCTACGTGATCTGAACTCTATGTTTATATGATTATATTGTAGGATATTGTGATTCAGCTTTCATATCCTTAAAATATTGTGCAAGTGTTTGCCACCTGAGCTGCTGGTATGTGCTGTAGGTGTGACATTGATGTAGCATGATGCCATACAGCCATTAGTCTGCAATATGTCAACCCACTTGGTTGATCACTGCTATTGACCATGACAAGCTGCCTGACTTTCTTTCTGAGCTGAAAGGTGAGGCTGTACTGAAATACTGCATGCCTGCAAGTTCAGAATGAGCTGGCAATGCGTAAAATGTCAATGCAGGCAAGGCAGAGATACTGTGAACATTCAAGTAAGTGCAATATGAACAAAGTGGATGTTGAGAAAGCTAGCTTTTGGATACACCCTAGTCTGATGCCTGCCTGTCCCTTCATACAATACACGCTGACAGCAGCATTACAGTGAAAGGTCAGTCAGCTCCAAAGCACAGCATTGGAATGGTGAACTGTATTGTAAGTGAGCCAGCGATGTTCTGCGAGGATGTGGTGACTCTGGTGCAAGTTCGATAGTAATCTCCTTGGATGAAGAATGTATTCAGTCATTGCTCATGCAGCAATTCTAAAGTGTTGGAGAATATTGGCCAAGATAGAGAACAAGAGGAGTAAAAAGTGAGCTGGGACTGTCAAATACTGGCTCAGACTTTCATGTTGTGAGTTGAAACCATCGAGTTTCTTTCCACTGCCTGGGAAAATAGTAAAATGCATATAAATCTGGTACATTGAGTAATAACGAGATCTTAGTGCATGCAAATAGGCCTCTCACCACTGATTAGTGAGATTCTCATCCAGCAGCCAAAACCTTGGATGGAAAATCAAATTCTTTTTCCTTGATGTTACAAATCTTGCCATTTTTCCCATTAGAGTCGGCGTTGTCCGTGTTGCCAAGGGGATAGGATTATTCTATCCTTATTTATATTTCACAAGAGTTACTTGAAATGGTTTCATTACAAATATAAGAAGGAACAATTCACCCCTTTCATCTCAACAATGCCCTTACAGATATTCAAACCTCAGTAAAGTGTCATGCCCATTTCTTATTAAAGCTGTAATTGGTTTCTTGAGCTTTCTTCTTTCTGACCTCTGAGCACCTTCAGAGCAAAGACTTGGATTTTCCATATAGTCTTCTTTCAGCAGTTTTCTGACCGGTCTTCTGACTAGCATTCTGAGTCCTGGGATTTGGGCTCCAGCAGGGGGGACAGTGACGTGTGTAAGCTCCTGAGTGGGTAAGGAGAGTGGGGACATGTGTCAGAAGCTGGTGAAGAGGGGGTGCTGGGTCCAGAATGGGAGAAGGGGGAACAGTGGAAGTTGGGAAGTCCAGCAGGGAAAGTGGGTCCAGAATGGTGGTAGGAGATAGGAGGCCCCAGCGAAGTGGAGGTGGATTGGTTCTGGAGCTGGGGAGGTGCAGATTAGGGAGGAAGAAACAGATCCTGAGTGAGGGGAAATAGGTGTCAGGTCCAATGCATAGGTGAAGGTGTAGATTTTTGGGAGAAAGCAGGACATCAATTTAATATCTGGGGTCTGTAAGTGGTCTCGGAGAAGTTCAATTTGGGTTAATTGAATAATTATATCATACTTCTGAGCTTTGGCAACCATTGGCACTATTCAAGACTGAAATGTTCAAGCACACCTAAGTCATTCTGATTGAAAATCCAGCCCCAACTGTTCATTCCAGCTGGGAATGAGTGAAGGTCTGGGCAGAAGCGGGGAGATGGTCCGTTTTGCCATATCACCATGGAAATTCAACTCATTCACATTCTGTTGTTTATTTGACTTCTAGGGGAAGTTGACACAAGCTAACATTGGTTGTTGACCCTGAGGTCCATTTTCTTCTGAAATGCAGATGCAAGCAAATTTACTTGAAGAAAAATATTTGAAGAAACAAAAACAAAAGTTGCTGGAAAAGCTCAGCAGACTTGGCAGCATCCGTGAAGAGAACAATCAGAGTTAATATTTTGGGTCCGGTGACCCTTCCTCAGAACTGATGCTAGCTAGGAAAAAAGTCCTTAGTTAAGAAATGTGTTTGGCTTCAAAGCAGGAATTAGTCCCATGGTTTAAAGTAAGAATTAATATTGTAGCAAGTGGGTTTTAATAAAGCAGTACTGAGCGTCCCTGAAACCTTGATTGCCTCCACCTTAGAAAGGCAAAAAGTAAAAGCCATTATGAACATTGACACAATATGCCGCCAAACAACATGTTTGCTAGGATAATAATCAACAGGAGGTGACAATTTGCTGTGTGATCACATGTATATAATGTCTTATGTTATATTTGTTCGTATTTCTAACTGGTATTCCTACCAAACCTAATAAAGCCATTCAAGTTTAATTTGAGCTTTGAGTATTGTCTGATTATTTCTCATAATTCTTCTACCTGAATCGTAGAATAACCTGTCACGCGTAGAAGGTTACATTTTACAGAAAGATAAAATGACAAAGCATTCTCTAATTAGCTTAATGCATGCGTATAAAGTGACATTGACTGCTAATTTATTGCAAACAACCATGCCCGTGTCTTTCTTAAAATAGAAAGTAAACAAATTTCACACGAAGACATCAGGCATTTTTTTCACTAATATTCTATGAAAAGTCTTATGTGATTTTTCTATATTAAAAATCCATATAAAAGCAATTAGTATTATATTTCAAAAGTCCATTTTCAGGACTCCTCTCTATCCTTTATTTATGTCTTGGCATGAAATATGTAAACATCACACATATCTAACCAGTTGAAACTGTGAACAGAATACATATCTGATCAAGAAATATTTTTGGGAAGCCAAAGAGAGTGCAACATTTGTATTGATATAGTCAACGAATCATTCTGTAAAGAAAAGAATAACTTGCATTCATCAAAACACCTTTAATTACTGTTCAGTGTCCTAAAGAACTATGCAACTGATAAAGTACTGAATGAAGTGTTAATCTTGCAATGTGGAAAATGTAGCATCACACATAGTTTCAGAAATTCCAGCATATTACCTCAGTAATGGTAATGTGGTGTCATTGTATATCCAAAGCAGAATGATGATTGAAGTGGTGTAATCTTGGACAGAGTGGTGTTGCTTTGATCTTGCTGGTTTTGTCCTGTTTGTGTGAAGGCAGCACACATAATAATAGTCTTCGGTTACTTAAATATAACACAAATGAGGAATATGGATTCTGTTCACTTGAAAATCTCTGACAGGTTTACTTACAGCTAAACTAGTATATGTGCATTATAGAGTAATTTCCAGGCGAAGCCTGGATCTTCAGTACCACTTCAGTCATTGAATGAAAGCCCATATCATTTTTTAATTTTCCTGTCGTAGAAAATTATCAATAATCCAAGTACATCCAGATTCATTTTCTATAATTCTGCACTTATATTTCTGAATCACATCTTGACTTATAAATAAACTGAAAGGTAGTCTCTGATAGCAACATCATCTAAATAGTGTTTTGATGGTAGTGTCTTTCTAAGATTCCTTGACCACGTTTAGCTAACAATATACGTGGTTGATGTCCAGTTTGGAGAAGAATTTAGCTCCAGCGAACTTGGGATTCAACACCTCTCATGAAGTTTTAGAATGCATACCTCTTTAGGGAGAGGTTTTGACATCTCAGATCTAGATATACTCTGATTGTGTGGTCCTTCTTTAATGACCACGTAATTAAACCAAACCAGTCAATAATTTACATAGTAAATTATGCAATTACATTCCATGTAACCTAGTTCGTGCTTAAGCTTTTCTTGTATGTGAGTGTTACACTTTCTCTGACTGTTGATTGACAGAATTGCCAAGGTGCAATATGGCATCATCTTTGAAACTCACAATGCCACAAAACCTGTCCAGCTACAATTTTTGAAGACCTTGGACAAATTCATTGTGAATATTCTTGGACACTTCTGCCACCAGGTGTACCTCAGTGATCTCCTGAATTGTCGCACTGCTGAGAGTCACACACACTAGTAGTCCTCCCATTGCTGGCCCCTGTGTCTACAAGATAAATTATTTGTGGTTTCCACGCTCAGTTGCCATTGCATTGTTAGTGTTCCAATATAAGGGACTGGCAATCCATTGTATGCAGTAAATTTAGAGGCTGTCAGTTTTACCATTGAATATCAATAATCCCAGTACCTGTCCTAAGCATTCAGGCAATTTTCTTTAAAGCTGGGCTGTGAAAATTATTTTATTTTAGCTCACCGTTATTAACTTTGTGGTCAAGTTCAGTAATTTGTTAACTCACCTTTTAGAAGTCTTAGCTATTCTCCTGTGACTAGTTTCTCAGGTGAAAGTCTCTTTCCCAAACAGTTCCAGTTTTCTTTGGCTGCCCAATAACCAATCTCTTTTCATGAGTACTTTGTTAAAATTATTCCCCTAAGGTACTAGTGGATTTTTACTGTTCTCACTAATATTCTAAAGGCTTACTTCTCCATTACCAGCTGTAAAAGACTTCTTGAAACTTACAATTTTCTGCTGGTTTCTCTGGAGGATTTTTCTGTTCAGAGATGTCTCGTTCACACCAGCTGTTCACCCTGTGACTTTTCTGCCCATTAGCTGGTCCTGAAGTTGTACTAGAGATAGTAGGAACTGCAGATGCTGGAGAATCTGAGATAACAAGGTGAAGAGCTGGATGCTCACAGCAGGCCAAGCAGCATCAGAGGAGCAGGAAGGCTGACATTTTGGGCCTAGACTCTTCTTTGGAAATGGGTCATTTTTGAATTGGCCCATTTGTTGTACTGATGGTTTCTCGATAAAGTAATATTTTTTGTGATTTCTCTATTCTCTAGATGATCTTAAGTCAATGTCTTAATTTTCATTGCTGCCACAATTTTCTATGTAATGAATCATCTCACTGCCACCGATTTTATCATGAGCTTTTTTTTCACTATCCCATGAGCTTGGGCTCTTTACATAATGGTCAAGTTGGATTGAAAAGCTAAGAACTGTCTTCAGGTTTAGATTTCAAAATGACATTATTAATTATACTTCCATACTGTGCATTGTGATCAGTGAAGAGTCATAGTGTCATAGAGGTGTACAGGATAGAAACAGACCCTTTGGTCCAATTCATCCTTGCCAACCAGATATCATAAATTAATCTAGTGTCATTTGTCAGCAGTTGGCCCATATCCCCTCTGAACCCTTCCTGTTCATATACCCATCTAAATGGCTTTTTAAATGCTATAATTGTACCAGTCTCCATCACTTCCTCTGGCAGCTCATTCCATATGTGCACCATCCTCTGCGTGAAAAGGTTGCCTCTTAGGTCGCTTTTAAATCTTTCCTTAAACCTAAACCCTCTTGCTTTGACTCCCTTACTCTGAGGAAAAGACCTTGGCTATTCACTCTATCCATGCCCCTCATGATTTTATAAGCTTTTATGAAGTCACCCCCAGCTTCCAATGCTCCAGGGAAAATATCCCCAACCTATTCAGCCTCTCCCTTTTGCTGAAACCCTCCAATTCTTACAAAAAGAAACAGGTTCTAATCCTATAGTTAGGCTGGGTGAGGATTAAATATTTTATTTTGTGTTTATATCCAGGTTATGGTTTGATCAGGTGTAGATTAATATAATTCCATCCACACTATGTGACTTATGATCTTTACGCAGAGAGTTGTGAGAGCATGGAATGCGTTGCCAGCAGCAGTTGTGGAAGCAAGGTCATTGGGGTCATTTAAGAGACTGCTGGACATGCATATGGTCACAGAAATTTGAGGGTGCATCCATGAGGATCAATGGTCGGCACAACATTGTGGGCTGAAGGGCCTGTTCTGTGCTGTACTGTTCTATGTTCTATGTTCTATGTTCTATGTTCTAATAGAATGCAGGTCAGTGACATCATTGCAAGGTAACTCTAGGGTTCTGAAGTTTTTACACAACAGTAATCACCGTGTTGATATATCAGGTGTAAGCTTAAGCTTCCAGTAAATGGAAGATAGTTGAATGAGAGAGGGAGGGATAGATGGTAATGAGACAATGAATGGAGCAGTTGGTGACAGTGATGCAGTTTATTGCTAGGAGAGTTTGTGGCTCTCTTCTTGTTGGAGATGATCATTTTCTGGCATGGTTTGTGTCGGAAGGTAGTAATTGTTGTTATTTTAAACAGTAAAATGAGATGCTCTAAATGATCTTTAATTATAATGGTTATACAACTGTTGGAAGGAAAGGATCAGCTGGCTTTATTAATGATGAATTACCTAAATTGCTTACTTTATGAGAACATTCATTGTAGATTCATGAAGAGAGAAAAAAAGAAAAAAATGGTCTCTGTAGAAAATAATGCAAGTCCACCATCCACGGCCACAAGTGCAGTGAGTTCCACCTTAGGACCCTTGAACTGGCATTGCTCTTTCAATAAAAAATAGAACAATATTCCAGTTCGTTGATACTGTTCCATTAATAAAATGTCAAACTGAATGCTTTAAAAATGTACAATTTCCCAAGAATACTATTTAGCCCACAGCCCAATTAGATGCAGGCAATAAACGAGGATATTCCTTTTTATATTTAAAGAGAAGTTTCACTCATTGTTGGAGTATACATAAAAAAAATTTGCACAACAGTTGATTCCTTTTTAGTCAGTATGATTTTCACCTCAGGGTGTGATACCTCTTAAAATGGTAGAGTAATGGTTTCTGGGTTATGGATGTGCAATGCTTTTCTTTAGAATATACCAGATCACACACTTTATCTAGTTGACGTACCTTAATTTCAAGAATTAGAACTTTTGAATATGAAGGAAAAATTATGGCAATTTACACATATTTTCTCAGTAAATTGATGCATGTATTTCTGTTAAATCTTCTATTTAGATTGATACTGTAAGGAGAATTTGTAACTGTGTTTGGACTGAAGGATTAAATTCTTACTGGAACAGCACTCTCGATGATACATTAATCAGTTTACATAAAAGTCTTGCATGGTTCAAAGCCCCATTTAGCTGCTTCAGTGACCTTGCAAAGGAAGACTTAAAATCAAACCCATCAGATTTCTACCATTAACATCGAAATTGATCAGGTAAGATAATACTTCTGAAACATATAAATTAAAAGTCTCCAACAAATATTTTTCTTTCTCAAATTACAGTGAGAATTGTAGAATTTGGCAGCCCTTGCACTTTCAGCTAGGAATGCTATTTTAGTTACAAAATATGTTCTGTGGCGTGCATTCACTTCTGGAGTCACTGTCACTGGATGCCAGTTTGCTGAGGGCACTTGCACATCTCTCAGGAATGTTAGCTGGAAATGACAGCGCCTCCTGATTTTAGTCAGCTTGCAATGCTGGGTTGACATCGGCATTTATAAGCAGAATTCTCCAATTAAAGTTCTCTCAAACCTTCAGGTTCATCCAGCCAGGGCTCCACTGCTCCACCAGTTCCTTTTCTTTTTCATTTCTTTTTTTCCGTCTCTTTCCTTTCTGCAGTTTTAGTTCCACACCACCCCCCGCCCCCCACCAAACGTTTAACTTCTTAAATGTACCCAGACAGAAGGAAGGACATGACTTCCAGGCCATGGCCATTGCTAGTGAATCACTGAGGTGCGTCTGAGACCAGGCCAGCACAGGAGGAGAGTCTTGGGCTGGAGGCTGGTCCATCCAAGCCCAGGCCAACATGGGAGACAAGCCCTGGGGAGGATTCCTGGTTCAGAGGCCGGGGTGGGAGGCAAGTCTGAATTCAGGCCGGCAGGGGAGACGAGTCCTTCAGGTGAGCCCCAGAGCGGAGGTTATTGCAAGTGAGGTGAAGCTCTTCTGGACTGGAAGGGATACTTTGGATTTTGAAGCCTGGCATTGTCTGGAAACTTGGTGCTAGCATGGACTTGGTGAAAAAGACTATAATTTGAGTGCTTTTAAAATAACATTTTATTCTTAAGCTGGACTTTACGAGTAGCTCGAGTACATTTAAAAACATTGTATTCCTATGGTAGAATATTTACTATTCTTTCAATTCTGTAACAAGCACTTAAGTATCTGTACTGAGGTATCCTATACTGAAGCTGGCAGCATACGCATCGACGTTACAAATTTTTCACTGCACTCCCTCGAGTGCCAATAAAGCCAATCCTGATTCTGAATATGCATTCAGGAGCAGAAGGAAACTCCATCACCAGTGACACCAATAATCTTGATGTTATATGACATTTTAAAATTCGCAGGTAGTGGACATTGCTGCTTGTGCCAACATTTATTGTCCACCACAATGTAAGTCATATTGCTGTGGGTCTGGAGTCATGTGTAGGCCAGACCAGGTAAGGGTGGCAGTTTTCTCCTCTGAGGGGCATTAGTGAACCAGATGCGTTTTCCGTCAATCAACAAAAGTTTCATGGTAATCATGAAATGTTTCTCATCTCAATTCCATTTTATAAGATATCAATTTATATTCCACGATCTGCCATGGTGGGATTGGAACTGAGGTCCCCAGAACATGACTTCAGTCTGTGGATTAACGGCCCAGCAATAAACCATCACCTCCCCTGAATACCTTAGATTTGGACTGATGGATTGATAACAAGCATTTCTGTACATAACATATTGTGATCTTTCTGAAAAACTTGATTTCATAGTTGTAGATCTTCTCTATTAAGGTCAAAGTTGGTGTGTTCTTCAAATAGCCAGAAGAATAGACAGGGATATTGGTGAGCGTGATCTCTATACCCCCAAGTCACACCAAATTCTATTTACAGGCTGACCGGAAAATAATTTTCATCTCAAAACAGCCATAGATCTGTATTTATGCAATTTCTTTCACAACTGTAATGTCCCAAGATGTTTTAAAGACAATTACAATCTTTAGAAATGTTTGTTACTGTTGGAATGTAGGAAACAAGGTAGCCAATAGATATACTGCAAACTTCCACAAACAACAGTGCAGTCATCAGCAGCAGTTCATTTTAGTACTATTGATTAAGAGATAAATATTGGCCCAGACATCACACAGAATTCACCCTAGTTTCCCCAGGGGAGCACACAGGATCCTGGATTTTAATTTCTTACCTATAAGACAACACCTCCCGCAGGATAACACTCTTTCAGTAATGCACTGGAACTCAGCCCAGATTGCTGTCTTGAAGTCATTGAGTCATAGACATGTACAACACAGAAACAGATCCTTTCATCCAACTCGTCCTTGTTGACCAACTATCCAAAACTAGCCTAGTCCCATTTGCCAGCAACTGGCCCATATCCCTGAAAAACCCTTCCTATTCATAAAACCGTTCAGATGCCTTTTAAATATTGTAGCCGTCCAGACTCCACTATTTCCCCTGGCAGCTTATTCCACATACGTACCACCTTCTGTGCAAAAAGGTTGCTCCTTAAGTCTGTTTTAAATCTTTTCCCTGTTATTTTAAACTGATGCCCTATAGTTTTGGGCTCCCCCAACCCAAGGAAAAGACCTCTTTTCGTCCTGTCTGTGCCCCTAATGATTTTATAAACATCTATAAGCTCATCCCTCAGCATCTGGTGCTCCAGTGAAAATAGCCCCAAGCCTATTCAATCTCTCCCCATAGCTCAAAGCCTCCAACCCTAGTAATATCCTTGTAAATATTTTCTGAACCCTTTCAAGTTTCTCATCATCCTTCTTGCATGCGGGTGACCAGAATTGCATGCTGTATTCCAAAAGTGGCCTAACCGATGTCCTGTACAGTTGCAACATGATCATGCAACTCCTATACTCAATGCACTGACCAATAAAAGCAAACATAGCAAACGCCTTCTTCACTATCCTATTTGCCTATGATGCCAATTTCGAAAAACTATGAATCTGCACTCCAAGGTCTCTGTGTTCAGTAACATTCTCCAGGACCTTACCATTAAGTATATAAGTCCTGCCCTGATTTGACTTTCCAAATTGCATCAGCTCACATTTATCGAAATTAAACTCCATCACCTTGGCCCATTGGCCCATCTGGACAAGATCCCATTATATTCTGAGGTAACCTTCTTCACTGTCCACTGCACTTCTAATTTTGATGTAATCTGCAAACTTAGGAATCGAATCTCTTATGTTCACATTCAAATCATTTGTATAAATGATAAAAAGCAGTGGACCCAGCACCAATCCCTATGGCCCACCACTGCTCTCAGACCTTCAGTCTGAATAGCAACCCTGCACCACCACCCTCTGTCTTTTACTTTCAAGCAAATTCTGTATCTAAATGGCTAGTCCTTCCTGTCTTTCATGTGATCTAACCTTGCTGACCAGTCCACCATGAGGAACCTTGTCGATATAGATCATGTCCACCCCTCTGCCCTCATCAATATCCTTTTTGTTATTTCCTCAAAAAACTCAATTAAGTTAGTCCAACACAATTTCCCATGCACAAAGCCATGTTGATTGTTCCTAATCAGTCCTTGCCTTTCTAAATACGTGTAAATACAGTCACTCAGGATTCCCTCCAACAACTTGCCCACCATGGAAGTTAGTGTCACTGGTATATTGTTCTCTGGCTTTTCCTTACCACCCTTCTTAAATAGTGGCACCACGTTAGCCAACCTTCAGTCTTCTGGCACCTGACCTGTGGCTATTGATGATATAAATGTCTCAGCAAGGGGCCCAGCAATATCTTCCCTAGCATCTCACAGATTTCTAGGGCACACCTGATTAGGTCCTGGGAATTTATCCACCTTGTGTGTTTTAAGCCATCCAGCACCTCCTCCTCTGTAATATGAACATTTTTCAAGATATCACCACTTATCTCCCCACATTCTCTATCCTCCATATTTTTGTCCACAGAAAATGCTGATGCAAAATATTCATTTAGTATCTCCCCCATCTCCTGCTATTCCACACTTTGACAGCCTTGCTGATCTTTGAGAGGCTCTACTCTCTCGCTCGTTACCCTTTTGCCCTTAATGTATTTGTACAATCTCTTTGGATCCTCCTTAACCCTTTTCAAATTATTTTAAGCACAATCACAATAAAAGCATCAAAATTTGAAGATTAATGAGACAGGTCCAAGCCCCTCTGGCATTGGGCACAAGACTTCACATCCTGTGTATTGAGTGAGAGAAAGATTGTTGAGGTAAGTGAGCTTTACTGAACTCATAGACATGTTTAATTTCAGCCACAGCTTCCAATCAGTTCAGAAATCTATCAAAAGGAAGAGCTTAATGTATCGGAATCCTTAATGTGTTTCTGTATAACTAGGCCTGATGAATGAGCTGAATACAAATCAGGTCAGTCATTAAAATGTTTTGCTTTATTCTAGAGTATATTTCAATCTCTAATGGTCCTAATGTAGTCATTTACGTTGAATGATGATGAATCTCAACTCACACTTTATCTGTCATTGCTAAGGATTTTCTGTCATTTAAGAGCAGTATTATACTATAATGGGAGAAGGTTTCTTCTAGTTTCTCTGTTTTACAATTCTAAACACATTGAGAGGATATTTAAGGACATTTGATATGATTTTGGTGGTATAATAGACATTGAAAATCTTCCAGCTGTGATGCTTCTTTCACAGGGGAAATCCACAAAGAAGGAGCACAGTTTCAAAATAACCAGGCCTCCATTTGAGATGAAGAGGGGAAATTTCTTTTTACTGATGGTGTTTGGGATTCTCTTTCCCAGTGAGTAGTGGAACCTGAATCACCGAATATATTCAAGACTGATTAGACAGATTTTTCATAGACAAGTGTTTGAAAAGTTACAGGGAATATGTGTGTCTATGTGTGTGTGTGTACACAGTGTGCGGGGGAGATGGTGTGCAAGCAACGAAGTGGAGTTAAGGTCATAATCAGATCAGCCCTAGTTGAATGGAATTGTAGGCTTTATGGGTTGAATGGTTTACTCCCGCTCCCATTTCTTATGGCGCTTATCTTTTCACTCGTGCATAACTACATAATCAAAGACACTTACTCTCCCACCCTACTTGGCCTCTACAGTCCAATTCACTATATGAAATTTGCGTTGGTCATCTCAATGAACTTTTAACCTGTAGCCATCTGTTTAAAAATGTGCCTGTGGTGTGTTGAGCAATTTAAAATATGACTCAATGGTTAGTATTCTTGCCTCTGAGCCAGAAAGCTGTGGGTTTAAGCCTCACTACAGAGACTTGGGACCATATTCCAGGAGGATGCAGCAACGTTCAGATTGTCAGTGTTTGGTTGAGGTGCCTTCTCAGGTGAACACAAAAGATCACATGGCACAATTTAAAAGAAAAACTGAGAATTCTCCTCGTATCTTGGTCTAGCATTATCTCTCAATCAACATCACTAAAATAGATTACCCAATCATTGTCACCTGAGTGTTTCTGAAACTTTGCACAAAATAGCTGCTGCACTCTTGCATTAAAACAGTGATTGTTCTTTACCCACGATCAGGGAATGTGAGCTAGGATTAGACTATTGTGAGACACTGGGTGAAAGATGCTTCTTGTTCTGCCCCAAACATTTTGGTCTTTCAATGTAAAGAGTTGACCTTAGACCATAAGACCATAAGACATAGGAGTGGAAGTAAGGCCATTTGGCCCATCGAGTCCACTCCACCATTTAAACCATGGCTGATGGGCATTTCAACTCCACTTCCCTGCACTCCCCCCGTAGCCCTTGATTCCTTGTGAGATCAAGAATTTATTGATCTCTGCCTTGAAGGCATCCAACGTCCTGGCCTCCACTGCACTCCGTGGCAATGAATTCCACAGGCCCACCACTCTCTGGCTGAAGAAATGTCCCCTCATTTCCGTGCTAAATTTCCCCCTCTAATTCTAAGTCTGTGCCCATGGGTCCTAGTCTCCCTGCCTAACGGAAATGATTTCCCAGCATCCACCCCTCAATCTTCTAAACTCTAATGAGTACAATCCCAGGACCCCTAGCCATTCATCATATGTTAAACCTACCATTCCAGGGATCATCCATGTGAATCTCCGCTGGACACGATCCAGTGCCAATATGTTCTTCCTGATGTGTGGGGCCCAAAATTGGACACAGTATTCTAAATGGGGCCTAATGAGCCTTATAAAGTCTCAGAAGCACAACACTGCTTTTATATTCCAACCCTGTTGAGATAAATGACAACATTACATTTCTTAATCACAGACTCTGCCTGCAAGTTAACTGTTAGAGAATACTGGACCAACACTCTGAGATCCCTTTGTACTTCTGGTTTACGAATTTTCTCACCGTTTAGAAAATAGTCCATGCCTGTATTCTTTTTTCCAAAACGCAAAACCTCACACTTGCTCATGTTGAATTTCATCAGCCATTCCCTGGACCACTCTCCTAAACTGTCTAAATCTTTCTGCAGCCTCCCCACCTCCTCAGTGCTACCTGCCTGTCCACTTATCTTCGTATCATTGGCAAACTTCACCAGAATGGCCCCAGTCCCTTCATCCAGATCATTAATATATAAAGTGAACAGCTTCGGCCCCAACACTGAACCCTGCGGGACACCACTCGTCACCGGTTGCCATTCCGAAAAAGAGCCTTTTATCCCAACTCTCTGCCCTCTGTCAGACAGCCAATCCTCAATCCAAGCCAGTAGTCCACCTCGAACACCATGGGCCCTCACCTTGCTCAGCAGCCTCCCGTGAGGCACCGAATCAAAGACCTTTGGAAGTTTAGATAGATAACATCTACTGGGTCTAACATACTTGTTACCTCTTCAAAGAATTCTAACAGGTTTGTCAGGCACAAGCTCTCCTTGCTAAATCCATGCTGACTTGTTCTAATCTGACCCTGCACTTCCAGGAATTTAGAAATCTCACCCTTGACAATGGATTCTAGAATTTTACCAACTACCAAGATTAGGCTAATCGGCCTATAATTTTCCATCTTTTGCTTTGATCCTTTCTTAAACAAGGGAGTTACAACAGCAATTTTCCAATCATCTGGGACTTTCCCTAACTCCAGTGACTTTTGAACAATCACAACCAAAGCCTTCACTATTTCCTTAGATACCTCCCTCGGAAATCTAGGGTGTAGCTCATCGGGGCCAGGAGATTTATCAATTTTTAGACCTTTTAGCTTTTCTAGCACTTTCTCTTTTGTAATGCCTACCATACTCAACTCTGCCCCCTGGCTCTCCCTAATTGTTGGCATACTTGACTAAGTGTTGCAGACTGGAACACTCTAAGGTCCAAGACTATGTGCTGATGGATGCAGTAAAGCTGGGGGCCGCTGCTGCCAAGACACGGGGGGAAAGGCCATTTCCTAAGGTCTTTCTGCAACGTATAATGAGGGTCTCTTCAGTTTGTAGACCATCTCATTGCCTCAATGTATGTAAATAATGTTCTACATGAATAAGAAATGCCTTTGGCTTTTGTAACTGCAGGGAATGTCAAATTCCAATGTTTGCTTTTCTTGTTGCGCAAAATCTGTACAGAACTACTTTAGCCACTGTGAAGGCACATAAAAGATATTTTATCAGTAAAGTTTATTTTTGCAATAAAATAAAACTGACTGTACTTCAAAGTACCTCATTGATTTTCAGGCACTTTAGAAAGTTCTGAGGTCATAAAAGGCACAAATAATTGTATATTTTCCCCTTTTCTCTGAAAATTAACTTATTCAGACCCAGGCGAAAAACACTAACAAATTTAGAAACCAGCTGCTTTCTAACTAAAAAGTATATTTTGACTCCCTTGTCTGCTCCACACTCCCCTCCAGTCCCACCGCACCCGGTACTTTTCCCTGCAACCGCAGGAAGTGCTACACCTGCCCCAGCACCTCACCCCTCACCCCCACCCCAGGCTCCAAGAAGACTTTCCACATCAAGCAGATGTTCACTTGCACATCTGCGAATGTGATATACTGCATCCGCTGTACCCGTTGTGGCCTCCTCTACATCAGGGAGACCAAGCGGAGGCTTGGGGACCACTTTGCGGAACACCTCCGCTCGATTCACACCAAACAACTGCACCTTCCAGTCGCGAACCATTTCAACTACCCCTCGCACTCCTTGGATGACATGTCCAGCCTGGGCATCTTGCAGTGCCACAACGATGCCACCTGAAGGTTGCAGGAAGAGCATCTCATATTTTGCTTGGGAACCCTCCAGCCCGATGGTATCAATGTGGACTTCACAAGCTTCAAAATCTCCCCTCCCCCAACCGCATCCCAAAACCAACTCAGCTCATCTCCGCCTCCCTAACCTGCCCTTCCTCCCACCTCAAGCTCAAACCCCATCTCCTACGTACTAGCCTCATCCTGTCTCCTTGACCTGTCCATCCTCCCTGGACCGACCTATCCCCTCCCTAACTCCACATCTACATTCACCTTTACAGGTTCCAACCCTGCCTCTTTGACCTGCCTGTCTCCTCTCCAGCTATCTTCTCCTTCATCCATCTTCTATCCACCTCCCTCTTTCTCCCTACGTATTTCAGCATCCACTTCCCCTACCCCATTTCTGAGGAATGGTCGCGACACAAAATGTCAGATTATCTGCTCCTCGGATGCTGCTGGGCCTGCTGTATTCATCCAGCTCTACACCTTGTTGTCTCAGTATATTACCCACCTTGTGCCCAAGATCATTGGTTTGACTAACATCACAAAAGTTATTTTTCTATGAAAACTGGCTTTTGATTTCCAAATCTTTTCTTGTGATGTTTCGGATTTATCACAAACTGACACATTCACTGTAATAACTCTATCCCACTAATCAACCTCAAAAAAATCACCTCAGTGTGTGCAGTAGTCCCCAACATCTTAACTTTTCCTAAATGATGAAGCATTTCAATTGATTTTCATATTTTAGTTTTCAGAAGTCTATTTTAAGTTCACCTTTTTATGATTGAAATATGTGTGGCTTGAATACTAGTCGATAGATATTGCTGTGTAGAGTTGTGTCGAATTTTAAATTGTCAATGCCAACAGTCAATTCAAAGTCAAATTAAAAGCTGCACAAAAGGAATTCATAGTTTCACTAAATGGTTACAGCACAGGAGGAGGTTATTTGGTCCTTCATTTCTGTGCTAGATTTCTGTAAGAATAAATCACTCATTTCATTTCTCTGTAGCCTGCAAATCATTTCTCCAATTCCCTCTTGAAATAAAAACAGGGAAGTGCTGGGGAAACTCAGCCGATCTGAAAGCATCAAGAGAGAGAGAGAGAGAGAAACAGTGCTGACACTTTGAGTCCAATATCAGTCTTTAGGATCTTCAGATCTTTTGAAAGCCTTGATTGCATCTGTTTCCATCCAACACAAATGCAGCACAAAAAATTCTGCTGTAATTCATGAAACATAAGAAATCAGAGCTGGAGTTGGCTGTGTGGCCCTTTAAATCTGCTGTGTTATTTAACAATGTCTCATCTTCTACCTGGACTATACCTCCCACACCATCCACAAATCTCTTAATTCCTTTTGTACCCAAAAACCTATGTCTAGCCAAAAATCTTGAATATCATTGCACTTTTGCATGCATACTAGGTCCTGGCTTGCTCTTGGTTCACATAATTCTGGCTGAGGTAAATTAGGAAACCAAAAAGCGACTTTAGACTTTTCATTTACAAAGAAGAAAGATCTTATATTTATATACAGTCTGCTACAACCAAAGGATAACAAAGAGACTTCATGGCCTTTGAAGTGTAGTTGTGGTTTTGTAATGTTGGGTTACGAGCTACACATCTTATATGACAAAATCTCTCCCACTAAAAACAATGAGATTATGGTTTTATAGTCGACCATTATGATGTTGATGAGGAATAAGCATTGGCACAGGTTGAATAATGGAATGTAATACCTTAAGGCATAGAAGCACAAGTAGGACATTTGGACCATCAAACCTGCTCCAGTATTCAATGAGGTCATGGCTAATTTGATAATCCTGAACTCAATTTTCCGGTTTTAACCTTGTACTCCTTATGCTCCCATAGCACTGTTCATGATACATCTTTTTAACAACTAGGGAGTTTTACTGCAACGATGAAGAATGTTTGTGATATGTCAGATATAGAGAACTAGTATGGTATAAAGTTGTAATGCATAATGTACTATTGTTGTTCTGTTGAAACTTTAAGCTATTCTGCTTTTAAAACTGTCCTAAATAAACTCTAAAATCACTGCCTCGCTTTCATTGTTTGAAACGTGACATTTGAATGGCATTTTGGGAGTGCCCAAGGAGTGAAATATCAGGCAGTAGGGGGATAAATACAAATTCAGAAACCATGGTCATTTTACAGTGAGATGAGTTGGTTTAACACTCTTGTGTCAGGAACCTGTACCCAACGAAGCACCCCACCACCCCCACTGAAATTCCTGCAATGGTGATCCTCATCATCCATTGGCCATGGTTATGATCCCACACCATTGCACCTCCTCACTGGGACATGCCTGATAGCCAATGGCAAAATGGCCCCACATTGGCCTCCAGCAGTGATCTCTTTGGAGGTTTGATTGCAGCCCCAGCAGTGGTCGCCACTTCCAAAATGTTCCCCACTGGGATTAGAAAGCTGCCACAGCTCCAGACGGGGGTGGAAGCCACAACCTGAGCCAATTAACAGGCCAGAGGCTATAAAAGGCTATAAAATCAGCTTGTCCCTGGGTGTTCAGCTGGTGGAGAGCTGCCACATTGTCCACATTGAATTCTAGCCTTGTGGTGTGACAAATACTGTCATAACATTCAGATATATGTTGAATATATAAAAATTTGATTTATTTCCTTGTCCAAATTTTTCTGTATTAGCTTTACTATAATTGAAACAACTCTCAGAGGTTGACGTTCCATCACCAATCACCCTTTATTTACAAATGCATAGCGTTGACAACAGCACTGTCTCTCACTGAGTCAGACTTTCTCAGCTCAATATCCCTGATATTCAACCTTGCATGTCAGCCATGGCTCCCTGCATGGACAAGATTAACAGCCTAAATCAGGAAACTAGGTTCTCTGAGGTCCAGCTGGCTGACTACGTTACAATCACTATAGTGTTCATTGAATTTGCAACAGTGCAAAAGGTATTTAAATTGTGCTCCATGTCACTGATGCTTTTCTGTAAATCAGTCAAGAATTGACAATCCTGCATCTGGGAGTGCCATACATCACTGTATGGTTCTTTTCAACACCCACATGTTGGAACAATTTACTGCTTTAAGTAATTCTATTAGGTTTTACGGGGCTATTAAGATGTACAAGGTTTTCTGTGAGTTTAAATGTATTTCAACCAGATCATTTGACTGAAACAATAATATAGTATTTTATGAAATAATAATATGGAAATTGTAGCAGTTCTTTCACTGTCACTAACAAATTGATTGTTTTAAGTCTCTTTAAGGACAGCGGAGTTTTGCCAGCCTAGCATCTGAAATTCATGGTAGTTTGTTATATTTTGTTATTAGCTTTTGATGCAGTACTGAATGCAGCTGTACATGCAAAACAATTTCTTAAGCATCAAGACATGAATGCCGATAAATGGTTACAGACGATACAACATCTACTGGTGCTGACCATTCAGATCAATTTTCCAGAACATTATCTTATCACTACTGATAGAGGCGTCCTTTGTATGCGGTTAACAACTCTGCACATCTCAATAGTTTGATTGAAAATAATCTGAGATGTGTGCAGGGATCTTGTAGTGCGATGGCATCGGCCCCTACCTGTGGGCGAGAAGTGTTGGTTTAAACCCCACACCCTATCAATGTGCGTAGTGACATGTGTAAACAAGTGATTTTTTTTTAAAGTATTGTTTTAACCTCATACCATCCTTTCAGGGTCTTTTGGCACAATGATAGTGACTCTACCCCTGGGTTAGAAGGCCTGGTTGAAATCACACCTCTGAATGTGATTTGCCAAACAGGCTAATAAATGTTTACATTATAGCACCCAGTTCTGATCTGGCCTTGTGAAGTATTACATAAGACATATTGTGGCCGAACTGTCATCTTGTGCTCTCTCGGGTTATCAAGAATCAATGGAGCAAGGTTCATTCATTACTAAGCTCAACTTCTCCGTTGGTCAAAGCCTGCAGTCTTTAGGACTGTAAGGCATCACATTGTACCTGCTATATCCTCACACATACAATGGAGGCTACTAGGACCCTAGTCTACTCGTACCCTATGGTACTTTTCTGGGGAATTGTAGGAAACCTCCTACTAGCTGTTTCATGTCATGTCCATGTTGATGTATTATACCTTACGTCAAGTCAGAATGTCTAATGTGCATGGAATGGGTTATTGTCAGAGTAAAATGTGATCCAACATTAGGCATGTGTCACCCAGCTCCGGTCATGATGTTTGGAGGTCACCTCTCACAAACTGCAGCATTGCAGAATCAGAAGGGACACATTCCGCTTAGGAAATTGACCAGGCACATAACTAACCCATGTGTGGGCATAAGTTGGAGCATCATGGGGAAATGATGTCAGGGTTAAGGACCCTCTTTCATAAGACTTTGTACTTTCACTTATTGTACCTACAGATCAACTGAACACAAATGAAACATAGCAGCGATAATGCTGGTAGATCATCTCACAGTCATACCGTTGCGTGGGACATGTTTAGAAGACAAGAGAGGCAACTGCAGTTGTATCAGCAGTAGCACCATTGGCTGCTGCAAAGCTGGCAACAGCAACCAGGACAAAAGCTATCTCTTGAAGGAAAGTTCTTGAGCGACTCAGGGTCCCCACCAACGAAGTTTCCACTGCTCTGGACAGTAAAATGTGAATTTATTCCATCCACTGGTCTTCACATTTATGGCAATTGATGTGTGATTTCACTGTTGCCTACTTCACAGCCTTAAATATTAAAGCATAGCTTTGAGAACTCCAGAGACAGAGCAGAAACTATCCTCCTGGAGCCCATAAGTACATGACAGATTCTGCCTTCACTCCCATAAGTGCCAGACACATTAATAGACTTTCCAACCTTGCTTCTCCCCGGAACCTGTAATTCGCCTTTCCCAGATTCATCTGTCATACCTTGACTTTTATTCGCAACTTGTAGTGATATAGTTCCCTGAGGCTGTCGTGATTAATTATGCATAAAGAGAAAGGTTCTGAGGAAGGGTCACTCAACCCAAATATGATATGATTCTATGATATAAAATTTTATATGATTTCTCTCCACAGATGCTGCCAGATTTGCTGAGCTTTTCCACAATTTCTATTTTTGTCATTGATTCTGAGAAAGCTTCCAAGTTGCACAATTGTAATGCAGCTCATCCTTTTGATGGTTGAAGACTGTCTATACCTTTCATTTTGGAGAACGTTCTCACTTCATGCTGTCACAATAAAACTATAACATATATTAGAATAGTGTGAGCTAGAAAGTGCAGATTATATACAATGATTAAATACCTCCCGTGCCAATGATATGCCTTAAAAGGTTTGTTTTACTCTCTCCCTTCCAATATATCTCAGTGTATCTATGGGTCTGTGGAGGAAGCCTGATGACTGGCTTGATGGCTTTGAAGGTAATAGCTAGGTCACTGATAGATGCATCTCAGAGCTCTACCTATCTTGTAAGGTATAGAATCCAAACAAAAATTGGTCCTGTTTGGCTAAGAATGCTGGGAAATTCCACACAATGGTAAGAAATATACAAGCAGCCAAATAATACATTCAATGTGAAACATGAGCAGGCAAAAAAGTGTCAGTGATGATGGGAACTGCAGATGTTGGAGAATCCAAGATAATAAACTGTGAGGCTGGATGAACACAGCAGGCCCAGCAGCATCTCAGGAGCACAAAAGCTGACGTGCCAATGTGGTATACTGCATCCACTGTACCTGGTGTGTCTTCCTCTACATTGGGGAAACCAAGCAGAGGCTTGGGGACCACTTTGCAGAACACATCCGCTCGGTTCACAATAAACAACTGCACCTCCCAGTCGCAAACCATTTCCACTCCCCCTCCCATTCTTTAGATGACATGTCCATCATGGGCCTCCTGCAGTGCCACAATGATGCCACCCGAAGGTTGCAGGAACAGCAACTCATATTCCGCTTGGGAAACCTGCAGCCCAATGGTATCACTGTGGGCTTCACCAGCTTCAAAATCTCCCCTTCCCCCACTGCATCCCAAAACCAGCCCAGTTCGTCCCCTCCCCCCACTGCACCACACAACCAGCCCAGCTCTTCCCCCCCACCCACTGCATCCCAAAACCAGTCCAACCTGTCTCTGCCTCCCTAACCTGTTCTTCCTCTCACCCATCCCTTCCTCCCACCCCAAGCCGCACCCCCATCTACCTACTAACTTCATCCCACCTCCTTGACCTGTCCATCTTCCCTGGACTGACCTATCCCCTCCCTACCTCCCCACCTATACTCTGCTCTCCACCTATCTTCTCTCCATCTTCAGTCCGCCTCCCCCTCTCTCCCTATTTATTCCAGAACCCTCTCCCCATCCCCCTCTCTGATGAAGGGTCTAGGCCTGAAACGTCAGCTTTTGTGCTGCTGAGATGCTGCTGGGCCTGCTGTGTTCATCCAGCCTCACATTTTATTATCAGGCAAAAAAGTATGTCCAGTTTGATTCCAAAAGTGAATCCCAAATCTCCTGTCCCTCCTTCTTTCTTTGTCTACCAGCTGCCACTGTTCTTCCTGTGACAACAAATGAGAAATATCATGGTCTGAGTGTTTCAGCTCTTGTCTGTGCTCCTCTGAAGTTGTCTCCAGCAAGAAAAAATTTCCAAAGCAACAAAGCTGCATGCAACTTCCATTGTTCAAATTGGATCTAACAAAACAATTTCATAAGTAGATAGGAGAGAACTTCTGTCATATCCATATATGCCTTATGGTAGGAATAGAGAAAATATGAGATGAGGTTTGATTCTACTAACAGTGCTGGCTCAACAAACTTGTTTTTGAGATCATTTTCTGACATCTTTAATCATGCAAATTTGTTATTAAATATTTGAGTCTATAAATGAAAAGCTTACACAAAATTCACTTCATGATCAAATTTTGAAGAAAGGAACTTTGTTTCCTTGGGTGTTTTGTGGAATTTTCTTTCACATTAAGAGTTACATAGAAACACATTCTGTATATATATAATGTAATATCACTTTCTCAGAACATTCCAATGTTCTTTAAAACTCACAGATTAAAGTATAGTCACTGGTGTTATGCAGGCAAACATGACAAAGGATTAGAGTTTGCCAGCAGCCTGAAAAAGTGTAATTGGCTAGACATTCCTTTTTCTTGCTAGTGGTTGTTGGGAGATGTATGTTAGCCAAGACATCAGAACTCTGGTTTCTCAAATAATGAAATTATCACTTTCTCTTCATTTTGGCAAGCAGATGGAGACTTGATTTAGTGTCTCATTCAAGACTCCACCTTGTACTATTCAACATTTCCTCTATGTGATATGTTAGTCCTTTATATCTACAGTGGAAAATGAACTCATAACTTCCAATCTCAGTTGCTGTCACTTTTGAAGATGATTTATAAGAGGTGGAGGTAACCAAGGAAAGAATTGCTTGCATCACTTTTGATCTATTTCACACTGATGAGGCTGTATTGAAAACACTATTTGGAGACAATTGCTCACAGAAGATGTTTCTTTCTTATGTTTTGAAGAGCTCTGGCCAGATTGGATGCAGAAAAATCTCTCCTGCTTCCAGCACTAATTTTTGTCTGATCTCAGACTGTTCCCTAATCAACACCTGGCATTGTTACTTTTCATGAATGTCCAGCAGTAAGGCATCTTCGATTTGTATTTTAAAATCCTGCAGGATCCTTTGTGCATTATGTGCTAACATGCAAGTAATACAGATCTGCAATCACAGCAGTATTGCCAATTTCTTGTTACTTCTCCACTTTAATTGCCACTCAATTTGGATATTTGCATTCAGATCAATTAACCCACATCTCACTTGGACTCTAATCGGTGATTCTCCTACAAACCACATCAGAATTCTGATCAAGGACTTAGGGATATGGCAACGGTACTGCTATTGGACTGTTACTGTTACTAATCAGACTCTTCAGCATCAGATTAAAATGTATTGGTTTCTAACAAGGCTAGACAGACTAAAGGCGCAACTTTCCAAAGACCCCCAGCACTCTAAGAACCATAGAATGATAAAATCCCTAGAGTGCAAATAGAGGCCATTTGGCCTGCATCAACTCTCTCCCTGTAACCCTGCCTTCATCATAGTTCACCCACTCAGCCTACACATTACACTACAGGGCAGTTTAGCATGCCCAACCAACCTAAGAGTCACATCTTTGGATTGTGGGAGGAAACTGGAGCACCCAACGGAAACCCATACAGACATGAGGGGCATGTGCAAACTCTGCCTGGACAGTCACCCAAGAGTGGAATCAATCCAGAGTCACTGGGGTGCTGAGTGAAAAATATTACTTCTAACCGCTATCTTTGTAGATGTGCAAAGGGGTCTGAATGTCATTATATTCCAGTCAGTGAAAGTAGACAAACAGATGCAACAAGCAGGTAGGAAGGCAAATAGTATGCTGACCTTCATTGCAAGAGGATTTGATGAGATCTCATCTGGACTATTGTGTGTAGTTTTGGTCTCCCTAACTTTGAAATGACGTAGTTATCACACATGGAGTGAAGCAAAGGTTCATTAGGTTGATACAGGGAATATCAAGACTATTATATGAGAGAGATTGGTTCAACTGGGCCTGTGTTCATGAGGGTATAGAAGAATTTATTTGAAATGTATAAGATTCTAACAGGGCTGGACAGAGTGGACTTATCCCGATTGAGAGTCTAGAACCAGGGTTCACAGTCTCAAGACATGGAATTGGCTATTTAAGACTGAGATGAGGAAGTATTTCTTCAATCAGAGGATGGACTGTGGAATTTGCTACCACAGACAGCTGTGTTGACCAGTCAGTAAATATACTCAATAAAAAGATTGATCATGTTTTTAGATATAAAGGCATCAAGTGCTATGGAGAGAGGCTGGAATATGGTATTGAGGTAGTGGAGCAGGCATGATCATATTAAAAGATAGAAAAGACTCAAAGGGCCAAGTGCCTCCTCCTGCTCCCAGACATTCAAGCTTGCCATTCATTCCTTCAAGCCTGCTTTATCGTTTTACGTTTGATCTGGTTGTCAGCTAAAATTCACATTCCTTCCTCTCCCTGATAATCTTTCACCCTTTGGCTTATCAAAAAAACTATCTACCTGGGCTTTCAAACTTGTCAAACTTTGCCTTCACCAGCTTTCCAGGAATAGAGTACCAAGGCCTCTTGACCCTTTGTGAAAACAAAAAAATGCCCCACCTAATAATTCGGAGATGTGTGTTCAAAGAACCATCACAATGTTTGGGGAATATAAATGTAGTTAGATGTGAAATTTAAAAAAGCCAGTACCATAATGACCATAAAACCATCAGATTCTCATAAAAAGTCAACTGGTTCACTCTCACAAATTAAGGCGAAAAACTACAGGCACTGGAAGTCTGAAATAAGAATAGAAAATGGATTCTCTGGACTGTTGAAATTCCAATGTGGAAAAAAGATAGGTATTGTTTCTTAGGCTGTGAAAGGTGACAAACTGACATTTTGAATGCAGTAAATTGGAAAACCTCCACTCTGACTGCAAAAGGCAGGACTCCTCCACTTTGACTGCACAAAGATTGTGCGAGGCAATGGCATGGTGCTATTATCACTAGGCTATTAATCCAGAGACCCATATAGCATTCGGAGGACCTGGGATTGAATTGTGCCATGGTGGAATTTGAATTCAATAAAATATCTGGAATTAAGAATCTAATGATGACCATGAATCCATTGTCAATTGTCAGAAAAACCCATCCGGTTCAATAATGTCCTTTAGGGAAGGAAACTGCCATCCTTATCTGGTCTGGCTTGCATGTGACTCCAGGCCCACAGACTTTCAACTGCCTTCTAGGCAATTAGGGATGGGCAATAAATACTGCCTAGCCAGCAATGCCCCTTATCCTGTTAATGAATAAAGGATAAAAAAATGCAGGAGAAACCCCCATAAGCAGTACAATGATGCTGGATTGCTACACTGTTTTACCTAATGCACACAAGACAAAGTCAGAGCATGAACACCTTCAACCTCCCCCTCCTGACAGCCTTAAATCTGTCTGGATTACTCCCAGCACAGCCAACTCACTTTCAACTCTTCACACACCCCGTTAGCACCCAATCAGTACGGATCTCTCTCTCTCTCTCAGCTATCATCAACAATCACTTCCCCTTTGCCTGCTTCCCCTTTCTCTGGTCGCTGGACCCCAAACGTTAACTCTGTTTTTCCCTTCACAGATGCTGCCGGACCCGCTGAGCTTTTCCAGCAATTTTGGTTTTGTTCCCCTTTCTCTCTCTCTGGGCACCATCTCTATCTAATCAACTCACTCCTTCTCTCACTCCTCAATTCTACGCCCATCACCAACATAAATACAGGAACAAAACCAAAGTTGCTGGAAAAGCTCAGCAGATCTGGCAGAATTTGTGAAGGAAAGAACAGAGTTAACATTTTGGGTCCAGTGATTTTTCCTCAGAACTTATAGATTGGTGAATGAGATGGGTTTTTCCAACAATCGACAATGGATTCATGGTCATCATTAGATTCTTAACTCCAGATATTCCATTGAATTCAAATTCCAACGTAAATACCACTGTTTCCCAAATATTTTCAGTTCTGATGAAAGAGTCAGTAGACTCAGACCAGTAATTCTGTTTTTCTCTGAACAGAGGTACCAGACCAGCTGAGCTCCTCGAGCATTTTTTGTTTTTGTTTCAGATCTTCAGTTGCCACAGTCCCTTGTTTCCTCAAGGTTAAGGTATTCTCCAAGCAAAACTGCGACGCAAAATCTCTGGAAGAATACAGAATATATACATAATTCATAATCAAGAAACATTATTTCTGTGTGAGCACACCTGCCTTCAACATAACATTCATTAAGAAGCAGAAGGAGTTCATCAATTTGTAATGGACAATGAGCAAGTCAAGTGTGAACAAGTTAAGTTAAACCTGTTGAGAAACAAGCCAGTCAGAAAATAGCTGGTTCACATGTTAACAGTTTCTGACAATTCAGCTTGTTCTTAGCAGGCTTTCTTCTAAATCACTCCAAACAAGTTACAATTCAAACCAACCCAAGCTGGCTTTATAGCAAAGCCTACAGTAGTCACCAGTGGTATGATTTTGGGGTTAACGACGTGGTGGCTCAGTGGTTAACACTGCTCCCTCACAGCGCCAGGGACCCAGATTCAATTTCAGCCTTGGGCGACTGTCTGTGTGGCGATTTGGATATTCTCCCCATGGCCATGGGGTTTCCTTTGGGTGCTCCAGTTTCCTCCTCCAGTCCAACCATGTGCAGGTTAGGTGCATTGGCCGTGTTAAATTGCCCATAGTGTCTAGAGGCGTGCAGGTTGGGGGATTAGTCATGGGGAATGCAGTGTGACAGGGATGCAGCGGGGTGGGAGGGGGGGTGCGGCATGTGAGACTGGGTAGGATGTTCTTCAGAAAGTCGATGTGGATTTGTTGGACCGAATGGCCCATTTTCACACTTTAGGCATTCTGTTCTAACTAAATTTCAACTGTGCACAGTGAATTTTCAATTATCTCTTCAAGGAAACCACTCCAGGCATGTCCACAAAACTTGCAATGAATTCCTTTTCTCACAGTCCTTCAAAATATCAACCCTCCAAGCAATATCAAATGTTTTTAGAACACCTGTAAGATAAGCACAAACGTTGAATGAAAATGTTCAACATAATGTACAAGTTCAGGCAGACTTTACATACTTCTACACAAATGTGTCAGTAGATTGAGAATACAGGTTTGTTTGTATCAGTTGTGGTTTGCTACATACGATAAGATGTAGGGGCAGAAGTACTTAATATGGCCCATCGAGGCTGCTCTTTCACTGAATGATTTCATGGTTGATCTGATAACCCTCAATTCTAATTTCCTTCTTTTGTCCACTACCCTCAATTTCTTGACTGATTAAAAACCTGCTGATCTCAGCCTTGAACTTAGCCACCCAAATTTGACGGCTCTCTGCAGTAATGAATTTCACAGCTTCACCCACTTAGAGAAGTAAAAAAAATTGCTCCTTACCTCTGAGATTATGCCCTCTGGTCCTAGACTCTCCCAAAAGACAGATAAACTCTCCACATTGGCTCTGTCAAGACTCCTAACAGCTTTATGCGTTTCAATAAGGTTACCTTTCATTCTTCTAAACTCTAACAAATGGAAGCCCAAACGTTTCTGCTTCTCCTCATGAAAAGAATTATTCCATACCCTGAATCAATCTAGTGAACCTTTTGTGGACTGCCTCCAAGATTAGTGCATCTTTCCTTAGATTAGGGAACCAGAAGTATTCACAGCATTCCAGCTGAGGTCTGACCAGTGCTTTGTGTAGTTTCAGCAAGCTCTTCCTATTGAATCCGCTATCCCTTTTAACAAAAAGGCCAGCATTCCATTTGCCTTCCCCATTACCTGCTGAACCATATCCTCAAGGGAGCCATCACTGAGTTGAAATGGCAAACATCCACAGACTCAGGAGATGGTTAAGGGAGACTTGCCCGGGACAGAAATCCAGGATACTGCAAAAAAGAAAATAACTGTTTCAACAGTTTAGCCATCTCCAGAGAAAGGAATTTGCAGTAGAACATAGAACATAGAACAGCGCAGAACAGGCTCTTCGGCCCTCAATGTTGCGCCAACCTGTGAACTAATCTAAACCGCTCCCCCTACACTATCCCATCAGGTGATACCATTGGACTATTATCCAATTCAGCAGGTAAGAACACCACATCAAAGGAAATGAAATGTTCTCTAGTTAAGGTAATAGAATAACTAATAAAAGGAAAATACTGCTAATTCTGGAAATCTGAAATTAAAACTATTAAAATATTGCAGAAACTCAGGAGATCTGACAACATCTGTGGAGAGAGAAACAGAGTTAAAATTTTGAATCTGATATGACAATCTTTAAAACCCAGAGCTCTGAAGCAGAGTAATATCGGATTCAAATTGTCAACTGTGTTTCTCTGTCCACAGATTTTGCCAGACCAGTTAAGTTTCTCAGCACTTTCTGGTTTTATTACTGGAATAACGACCTGGTTAAGCAGAAACATTGTCTTCATTGAAGTATATCCAGGAGGTAAGAGGCTCTTAGTGTAAAGAGACTTTACAGATTATATTGGTTCAAGAACAAAGTCAAGGTCAATAGCTCTCAATTCAAAAATCTGCTAATCTTCTAAATCCAAAGAGATTGTACTCTGTAAGTATTATACAACCTCCAGACTCCCCCCAGACTTTGAAGTCAGAGACTTGGAAGAGGATGGGGAAATATTATTATACATATGCATTTATAAATATAAACTATGGGGGAAATGCTTGAGGAAAGGTGTTGTATAATGTTATGTTTTTCAATGGGTTAATGTTGGAGACTGCAGCAAACTTCCACTCAACCTGATGATGTTAAATAGACTTCAGAGGGTTTAGGTAGAACAGCTTGGATTTCATGGAGAGAAGATATCCTACATCTTTCAATTGCATTTGTAGCAATGTGAAATTATTAACATAATTTGTACCTGGTTGCTAATGAGCAATTAACTCAATACTGATAAGACAATGGCCTCTTCCAATTAATACACAATTGCTGGTAGCAAACTACCCCAAGCCGTCAGTAGTTGGTATCCCTAGAAAAAAATGGTGATCTTAAGTCATTCAATAAAATTCTGGACATGGTATCAAGAAGGCAATGTATTATCCTTGGGTTCCATCTGTGGTCTGCCTGCCTGTCACCACATTGAAGTTAATCCGAGGATATGGGACAACTTAGGAGTGGTGCTCCTCATTACGAAGTGCAATGAAAAAGTAAATAAAATGGAATTGTTTCCAAAGGCTGGAACGATTGCAACAAGAGATTTGGCGTTTAAGAAGACAGGCAAAAGGAGAGGGGAGATGAGGGGAATTTATTTGCTGCACTCAGTTACATTCTGAATACGTTATTAGAAATTAGTAGTTTTAAGAATGACTTTAAAAATTAATTATATAAAATAATTGATTGATTGAATCATTATCTTTTGATTGAATCATTAATATTAGATTAGATTAGATTCCCTACAGTGCGGAAACAGGCCCTTTGGCCCAACAAGTCCACACGGCCCCTCGGAGCATCCCACTCAGACCCATCCCCCGATAACACATGCACCCCTGAACACTACAGGCAATTTAGCATGGCCAATCCACCTAGCCTGCACATCTTTGGACTGTGGGAGGAAACTAGAGCACCCGGACAAAACCCACGCAGACACGGGGAGAATGTGCAAACTCCGCACAGACAGTTACCCGAGGCTTGAATCGAACTCGGGTCCCTGGTGCTGTGAGGCTGCACTGCTAACCACTGAGCCACTATGCCACCCATAATAAATTGTCATGTATATTCAATATAAAAATACAGTGAAAAATGTTTGCTTTAGACATACATGGTGCCATTTCCAACCCTTGCAATGCCTCCACCAGAACCCGACTCTGGGTTTTCCATCTCTCTCCATGCCTCCACGAGAGTCCCACTCTGGGCTTTCCATCTCTCTCCACACCTCTGCCGCAGTCCCGGTCTGGGTTTTCCAGCCCTCGCCGTGCTTCCACTAGTGTCCCACTCTGGGATTTCCAGCCCTCGTCTCTACTAGAGTCCCACTCTGGGCTTTTCAGCCCTCTCCATGCCTCTGCCGCAGTCCCATTCTGGGCTTTCCAGCCCTCATCATGCTTCCACTACAGAACCACTCTGGGCTGCCTCACTGGCACGATCTTGCTACTGTTGCCTCCCCAGCCCACTCTTGATCCTTTGCTGCCACGTTGGCCCAGGCTCGATCCTCCGTCACTGCAGGCCCCAACCTATGAGTTCAGATCCTGCCACGTGGTCACCAACCGAATGCTGAAGTGGGTAGTTAAAAGGGGTGGGTTGTGTATAGAATTACTACAGAGGGTGAGAGAAGAAGGGAGAAATAAAAAGGAAGGACAAAGAATGAAGGCGAAAGAGAACTGGTGAGCAGAGTGGGGGCCTGAACAGAATGACTTACCCTGCCACCATCTTCCCAGAAGGTCAGTGCAATGCAATGCTATAAGAAATGAGTTTAATTGGTTAACTCTTTCCAAAAGCCAGTATTAGGCAGGATACACTTAAGGAACTCCTACTTTGTCAAATATTAAACCATGCACCTTTTTTTTCAAATATTAATTCTGTTTGAATGTTAGGTAACAAGGTGTAGAGCTGGATGAACGCAGCATCTGAGGAGCAGGAGGGCGTCTAGGCCCGAAACTCAGATTCTCCGAAATACAGTTATCTCAGATTGTCCAGCTTCTGCAATTCCTACTATCTCTGTTTGAAAGTTGTTTGATTCTACTTGGGCTCCCTTTATGATTCTGTAGTTTTTACAGTACTGCCATGGGAGTTTGATGGAGTAGACAAACGGTTATGGCACAGCCTTTCTGCAATCATTCAGAGTTTCATACTTCCTATAAACTATCTGGATGCACATCTGCTTGTGTCTCTGTGTGTGAATTACTTTCACTGTCAGCCGCAAAATGGTCATTGCTGTGAATGCCTTGAGGACTAGCAATTACTTTTCGTTACAGGACTTTCATGACAGCCAACTTTCAATGCTGACTAACCTGGGAGCCAGTCCAACCCACTACCCATTCAAACAGCTTGGAAAATAGTTGTTTTTATTTCCAAAAGTTCTTACCAAGATACCATACTTTTGGATTACTTGGGCATTTTTTAAAACTACTAATGTATTTGAATGGACAAAGCTGGGTTAAGCTACTTGAAGCCCAAGCTCAGAATTCAGATAATTAATGTTTAAGGTAGTAAAGAATTTAAGTCATACTGTTTACCTTTTCACTCATTTTGTGGAAAGGTTTCATCAACCAACAGCATTCAATATCTGCAACAACCAGCTTTAACCAAATGACTACAACTTCAGTTGAAAGTCATTGTGCTGTAAAACATACTGAACAAGGATCCCGTTGACTAATTAAATAAGAATTCATGCAATGATGTTTCTCCTTTAATTAGAGCAGTTGCTGCAGTACAATTCAGTCAAGTTTATATCCTAGCTCCCCTCAAAATCTAAATACATCACTCATGCCTCTATATATTTCAGTTCCTAACCTGAAGCCACAACTTTACTTGGATATAAGTCTTGAACCCGACTGTAGCTCACATTTTAACAAAGACATTAGCATTGCATTGAATGTAATTTTGTGACAAGTCAGTATCTCTTAATTAATTTTAGAGTCTGCATTAAATGTATTAAAAGTACATTCGTATCTAATTCCAGGTTTTGGGATACAACAACATGTTATTCTAAGGCACTCATACAAATGTACGCAAACACATTCTCCCTTGAGCAAAGGTACATGTGACTATTTTTTAAGGACACAAGGAAAATCTCATTAACAACAAGCATTTCATTCTTTGTAGGCAAAATATCTACTTCTCTAACTCCATAACTTGATTAACTTCAACGTTGATCCTCGTTCTGGTCTCGCATCGATGTCTGTTGGCAGTAGCAGGTGCAAATGGAATTACAGACAAAAAGATACCTGAAAGGATGATCCCAGGAAACCATGCAATCCATGGGTTGGAGTGGAAGATCAGCATTCAAAAGCAGCAGCACCTTAGGGTGGATGGTGGCTCAGTGGTTAGCACTGCTGTCTCATAGAATAAGGGACCTGAGTTCAATTCCACACTGATTCTCCCTGAGTGGGTTTCCTCTCAGTGTCCTAAGCTGGACAGGTTAGGTAGATTGGCCATGACAAAATTGCCTGTTGTGTCCAGAGACCTGTGGATTAGCTGTGGGAAATGCAGGGTTATAGGGTAGGAGGGTGGGTCTGGTTTGGGATGTTCTTTGGAGGGTCGTTGTCAACCCAATTGGCCTGAGTCCACACTATGGGCGTGCTAAAGAAGGTGAAAAGCTGAGACAAAAAAGACTCAGCATTTCCTCTTGGGGTCTGGAGAACTTCTGCTGCTGCAAACTTAATGGAAGAAGTAGAATAACATTGGACATTTTTTTGGCTGCTGCTTCGCTGGTGAACAGTTTTGCTCAGTGAAGAAACAATGATATCTGTGATCAGAGATAATGGGAACAGCAGATGCCAGAAAATCCAAGATAACAAAGTGTGGAGCTGGATGAACACAGCAGGCCAAGCAGCATCTTAGGAGCACAGAAGCTGACGTTTCGGGCCTAGGCTCCACACTTTGTTAAGCAATGAAAGCTTATGTGTTCATACCAGGAGTCAAATCTGTAAGCAGGACCTGATGATGACTGGCATCTTTTTGCAAATATTTAGAAGGCTTCCAATAATCTCCTGTGTTTGATAAAAATAGCAGGTTAAAATTGCACATAAGGCCCTAGATTCAGCAGGAGGAGTTTATCAATCCAATTTTAGCTGTGCATGTTTCTGCTGGGCTGCCTGGCAGAATTCAAAATCAGGTTTCTTAGGTCTGCTCAGTCCTGCTAGACTTGAAATCATGGCACAATGTGCTTCTCTTTCCTAGTTTAAATGCTTGATTTTTATAGTTTGTGCTGTAAATAATTCATTCTAATACTGATGACGGTGTGAAGTAGGTTGAGTGACAGAATGAATCACTTGGATAACTTTCAGAACTCAGTCTAAAAGATTGAAAAATTGCCAACTTCATCCCCTGCTCAAGAAGGGAAATAGACCCCAAAGTATGAAACAATTTGCTTGTTAGCCTAACATCTGACAATGGCCAAATGCTAGATACATTTTTAAGGAAAATTTAGCATTTAGAAAAGTTTAGCACAATCAAACAGAATCACCTGATTTTGTGAAAGGGTAATCATGTTTGACAAATTTTCTAGAGATCTTTAGGTATATAATAAACAGAGTTTATAAAGGAAAACCAGTAGATGTAGTGTAATTGGATTTCAGAAGCCAGTCAATAAGGCACCAAACAAAAAGTTATTGCTTAATGATGATAAAATGTGAGGCTGGATGAACACAGCAGGCCAAGCAGCATCTCAGGAGCACAAAAGCTGACGTTTCGGGCCTAGACCCTTCATCAGAGAGGGGGATGGGGAGAGGGAACTGGAATAAATAGGGAGAGAGGGGGAGGAGGACCGAAGATGGAGTGAAAAGAAGACAGGTGGAGAGAGTATAGGTGGGGAGGTAGGGAGGGGATAGGTCAGTCGTTATCAATGTGGACTTCACCAGTCTCAAAATCTCCCCCTCCCCAACAGCATCCCCAAACCAGCCCAGCTCGTCCCCTCACCCCACTGCAGCTCACCAGTGGGGGAGGGGGAGATTTTGAGACTGGTGAAGTCCACATTGATAACGACTGACCTATCCCCTCCCTACCTCCCCACCTATACTCTCTCCACCTATCTTCTTTTCTCTCCATCTTCGGTCCGCCTCCCCCTCTCTCCCTATTTATTCCAGTTCCCTCTCCCCATCCCCCTCTCTGATGAAGGGTCTAGGCCCGAAACATCAGCTTTTGTACTCCTAAGATGCTGCTTGGCCTGCTGTGTTCATCCAGCCTCACATTTTATTATCTTGGATTCTCCAGCATCTGCAGTTCCCATTATCTCTGAAGTTATTGCTTAATATGAGTTCACAGTTTTCATGGTAAGGTATTATCATGGGTTTCATATTGGTTAACATATAGAAAACAGATAGTCAGGTGTTTTTCAGGGTGGAAAGATTTACCTAGTGGTCTGCCACAAATATCACTCCTGGGCCTCAATTTTTACTTACTATGTTAATGACTTGGAGGAGGAGGAGGAGGAGGCAGTGAGAAATGTCTCCAAATTTGTTGATAATGTAGAAATAGGTAGAAGGACATATTGTGCTGAAGACAGAAGGAATCTGCAAAGTGATATACGTAGGTTGATTGAGCAGAGATTGGAGTAGCAGAAGTTATTTTCCTTGAAATAGAGAAGGCCGGGAGGTGACATGATTCAGGGATACAAAATTATGAGGGGTAGAAATAAAGTAGATACTAGGAATCTATTTCTCTTGGCAGAGAGTTTAAAAACTAGGTGTCATAGATTCAAGCTAAGTGACAGTAGGAATAGAGAGGATGTGATGTGATCTTTTTATGTAGACAGTGATAATACCAGGGATGCGCTGCTTAATTTGGTGATGAAGGCAGAGACCCTAAACTCTTTCAAAAAGTATCTGGCTCTGTACCTTCCATTCTGTAAGCTGCACATGGGTCACGTGCAGGAGGATGTGATTAGAAAGGGCTTCTTGTTGTTTTTGGTTTGGTATGGACAGGATAGACAACATGGCCCCTTTCTGCGCTGTATCATTCCTATGGTGTTTTAGTTGGTAGTGTAGATTATCTGCTTCCGGTCCAGAGCTTGAGTTCAAGTCTTATTTTAGGACTTGATGGCCTTAAAAGGTGCATTAAAAACATGCCTTCAGTGGGTGATTACTACCCCCGATCCTTCCAGTACACCCATTTACAAAGGCAAATCACTTTAGTCCTCTGCCAAGCAGAAACATGAACCAGTCCAGTGGAAGTCCATGGTCACCATTGCCATCTTAGAGTGTGGCAACCAAAGAGTATGTCTGAGAGGTAGCATGAGCCATACATTTCTGCACATATTTGTTTTCAAGTCTAAACATATTTTCAAATACCTCTCACCAGATAATACTGAACTCTTAAATGCAGATCTATGCAATATTTCTTCCAGCCATGCTTGTAGCTCAAATTACGTTTTCAGATAATTTGGGTGTGAGGTAATTGAGCATTTTAAGATGAATTGGATAAAGTACAAGGCTGAGTGAGAATGAATGATTGAGGCATGTATTGTGCTATCAATATAATTGGCTATATTGTGCATTGATTCTGACATTATCTGATTCTGACATTGCGCATATTCATTCAGAGGAAGATCTTTAGTCCTTTGCAATAGACAGAATAGAAGAAAGATCTGGTGGACTAATGAGATGAAGGCTCACAGTGAAAGTGAGCCTGAGATTGTAATAAAGACCTCTCTGGTACAGTGTTATGATGGTCAAATTTAGGGATGAAGAAGATATTTTTGAAGCATCATATCCAACTATGTGATAATTGTTATCAATATATTTTTTTCTGTGAAATGTTAACGCGCACATAGAAAACAGCCTTTCAAAACAATATTTGTAAATATATAGTGTTTGCAGTGCAGCAGACTGCAGTAATTTTCACATACAATTCCTTTACTTCTCAGACATAAGGTACAGCCAATATCAATGGAAGTCAGTTATGTTTTATTCTTTGAGATCTTTCCAAAAATACGTTGCATATATTGCAGTGCCACATCAACCCATGCACAACAGTTCTCTTATGTGAGTCAGGCGAAATAAGGATCTGCTTTATTTATGTTCCCAAATGTCATTCACAGCAATTAATCTCTTCATTTTAAAGGTTTTGAGTTGTGAAATATGCTGCAATTTAATGCTAGTGAACATGACTAATTTTATATCTCCTTTCTCAAGATGATTTTAAAAATGAATAACCCAGAAAAGGTATCTTATAACCTTACCTCAGTAGTTGACAGTACCAAAAGAAAATCGCAAATTAGCTGGGGATGACAGCCAGTAGAAGGAATAGAAAAGAATCACATTGAATTATTTACATCCTATGTTAGCTATAATGTATAATGCACTCACTGTAAGGGTTTAGACCACAGTTCTGATGAACCAGTATGACAAGTAATTGGAAACCTGTCACACTACAGTCACAATAAGGCAGTGAAAGTCATGACATGAAGCGTACAATGTCATTGCTTTTTATTAATTTATGGAACGTTGTTTCCGGTATTTATCATCTATTCCTAACTGGTCTGGTAGAGATAGTGTTATGCAGCCTTGTCCAACCACAGCAGACCATGTGGCAAAGGTTCTCCCACAGTTTTCTTCGGGAGGTAATATCTATACTTTAATTCAGCACACATCCAATGTACCTTGTAAATAGTGAAAGGCCATGTATTTAAAATACACTTCAGGGCTTCAGCATAAAAATCAAGGTGGATAATCTTGCAGTAGTGAGGGGGTGTCTGCAGTGCTATCTTCCAAATGAGATTTTAAACTGAGGACCTATCTACACTCTCAGGTGGAGTTTAAAGATCACACCTGCTATTTAAAGAAACTTGGCTGAGTTATTTTAGTCAATATTTATCATTTAATCAATGTTAAAAAAATCAGATTATCTGTTCATGATCACGTTGATGAAATCTTTGTTTTGGGATCTTGCTCTCTGCAGAATTGGTAGTCATATTTCTTACATTACCAAAGTGGCTACACAAAATATTTAATTAACTGTAAAGTGTTTTGTAATATCTTGAACTTATAAATGACACTATGCAAAAACAGTTTTCTTTGCTCAAATTGGTGTGGAACTCAGAGGGGAACTTGAAAGTGAGATGTTCTCATACACCTACTGTTTGAGTTCTTCCAGAAGAAGAATATGCCATTAAGGAAGCCTTGGAGAGTTGATGCATTGTATTACAGGTCCTGGGCATTGGAGGGATTGATTATTTAGGATGGTGTGAGTTTGGTTTGTCCTGGATGATATCAAGTTTATTGACTTTTGCTGGATCTGCAATCATCAGGGAAGTAGAAATTATTCAGTTACATCCCTAATTTGCTATTTGCAGATGATGAAAATGCTTTGGGAGTCAGGAAATTGCTCATTTGTTGTGAATGCCCAACATCTTACCTACTCTTACAGACACAGTAGTTATGTGGCTGGTCCAGTTGGATTTCTTGTCAATGGTACTTACTATGCTACAATCATTGAACATTAAGGGTTATTGGCCATGCTCTCTTTTACAGGAGCTATACATTGATAGAGACTTGAATTGTGTGAATGTTACTTGCCACTTCTAAATCTTATTTGCAGCCACTGACAGCTTCATCATCTGAGAACTTGCAGGTGGAAATAAATTTTAGGTATTTTCACAGAATCACAACAGCATTGAAACAGGTCATTCAGCCCAACAAGTTTCCACTGTCCCTCCAAAGAGCGACCAAACACAACTCATTCCCCTTCTCCTGAATTTCCCCACATCTATCCCACTTAACCTGAACATCTCTGGACACTATGGGCAATTTATCATGGGCAATCCATCTACTCTGCACATCTTTGGACTGTGGGAGGAAACCAGATCACCCGGTGGAAATCCACACAGACATGGGGAAAATGTGGAATTTTCACACAGGCAGTCACCCGAGGGTGGGATTGAACCCAGATCCCTGGTGTTGTGTGGCAGCAGTGCTAACCACTGAACCAGCAGGCTCCCCGTTTATCAGCAAACATGATAATTTCTGATTTCATATTGTAGAGGGTGTCATTGACTTTTGAACACTGACATGATTGACCTCCCAACACAGAAATATAAGTTTTTTTTGTTTTCAGTGTGGTACAAACATTACTCTCTGAATTCTATTGATTTAAATTTGTATCAATCAAATATTGCCTTGGTATCAAAGATAACCATTCCTTTCTCAGCTGTGGAGTTGAGATCTTTTTACATCTTTGGACCAAGTCATGAAGGGGAGATGTTGGAAGACATATATATTGTCAGTGGGCTAGTAATCCTGATATCCTGATAATATTCAGGGAACCTGGGCTTGAATTCCACCATGCAGCGGGTAGAACTTAAAATCAATAAAAATTCAATATTGACAAAAAAAAGTCTAATGATGATCATGAAAGTATTGTTCAACTGTTGCAAAACCTATCTGGTTCACTGGCTTCCTTTAGGGAAGGAAATCGGCTATCTTTACCTGGCCTGTGACTCCAAGCACCTGGCAATGTGGTTGATTTTCAACTGCCCTCTGAAAAAGGTCGAACAAGCAATTCAGCTCAACGGCAGTGAGGGACGAGCAACAAATATTGACTCAGTCAGCAATGCAAACTTCTCATTTATTAATAAGAAAAGAGTTCAGAAGTCTCTTAGTTCTTTCAAAACCATGATGACAGAATTACCTGAGAAGTACTAGTGTCTAATCATTGCTTAACATTAAGAAATTAGAGATGTGTAAATGAATGCAATGCAACTTTACAATACATAACTATTTCTGCAACCACAGACTCAGTTGCATCATCACTTTTAGAGAATTATGGAAGCTTAATATTGATAGAAGTAAAGGCAAGACAATATAAATAACCTGGTGAAAATGACTTGAAAAAGCCACCAAAGAATAGAAGTAAGTACATAGAGCAGTAAACAGAGGTAACAATGTACCCAGCCCCACAAAAATCAATAACTCTGAAACTCGTTCAATTCACCATCGGCCCAAACTTGAAACTGCTGAATACGTCTATATTGTCACAAGCGTACTGAAAACTAGCATCAGTGTCATTCACCAGGGAAAGACCAATTTGCAAAAAAACTGGCAAACTGCTGTGCAAATAATCTCTGAAATATTATTATTTCAATCTAGCTGTTGGAAGAATTAACCAGTTTGATTCTAACCTCCTCAAGTTAAGGACATTTTAAATAATACTCAATCTGAAGGATGAAATGGAAATCAGTTGCATAGAATTATTGTATTTACCCCCCTGCTGTGCATTCAAGTCGTAGTGTAATTGTGCTGTAATGTATCCTTTCAAAGGAGGGATGAAAGAAAATAGAGAACAGACACATTGAGGTTACAGTAACATGTCGTTGTGTGATTATGCTGGAAGAGAAGTATTGTTCTGTTAGTAGTTTCCTCACATTATCTCAAGTTCCTGCTGAGTCTTTCATCTCAAATCCTACACTGTTGCAGCGAAATATATCTCTTGCATGATAGCCTGGAATTTCACAAAAGCACAGGAGTTTACAGCACCATGTAAATAATTCAGCCCACAGTATTGGTGCCAGACAAAAAATGTATCCAGTGTAATGCCACTTTCCAGCTCTTAGTCCACAGCTTTTATAAAATGGTCTTTCTACTTTTTGTTCTTTTTAAAACAGTCAATTGAAGTTAGAAGTAGCTGTTTTGATATCGACAGATTTACAAGGATTGCTGCATGTTTTGAAACTAAGAAATTTGATACCTTTTGGGAACAATGTTTGTGTATCTATGGGTTCCAGCAATGTGCACATGAACTGGAGCCAAGGGATTATTTCCAAATGAAGCATTGGTTTGTGGATGACAGATCAATTATCAATCACAAGGGCCTTGTAATGCCAACAACAAAGTAATTGGTTGTCAGTTAGCTGTGCAGCTTGGACCAAGAGCAAGACGGCAAGAAGCTTTGTACAGACCAGATGAGTTACCAGCAGATCTGCAGCAGCCAAAAATAACACTCTCTCTCAGTTTTTCTGCAGTAAACCACTTTAAACCAGAAGGAAATCAGGTTATCTATCTTTCAACAATTAATGCAATTTCTGACTTTTAATAGATAAGTCAGGGATCTTTCTACTACCATCCTATGCCTTTTAGAAACTTGCAGAAGCATTCAGAAATCAGAAGGTTGTGGAAAAGACCTTCAAATCAACAAGAACCATCCAACTGGTATTGTGGACAAAGACTACAGAACTACATTTTCAATTATCCCTCTGCATATGTCTTTATTCTTCCTGTGTTTATATTTAGCTGTGTGTGTACGTGGAGGAGATTTCATAAACAGTTCAGAGTTTTAATTTATACAGTTTACTTAATTCAGTTTAATTGTTTGACTGTTTCTTATGACCTCTAACAAATAGTGATTTCTTCTTAAGTACAGGTATTTGGCCTGTGTTTTCTATCAGCCTGTTCTGGAAATCAAGTAATTGTGTATTTTTTAGATTAGATTAAATTCCCTACAGTGTGGAAACAGGTCCTTTGGCCCAACAAGTCCACACTGCCCCTTGAAGCATCCCACCCAGACCCATTCCCCTGTAACCCACACACCCCTGAACACTACAAGCAATTTAGCATGGCCAACCCACCTAACCTGCACATCTTTGGACTGTGGGAGGAAACTGGAGCACCCGGAGGAAATCCATGCAGACACGGGGAGAATGTGCAAACTCCCCACAGACAGTCGCCCAATGTGGCAATCGAACCCGGGTCTCTGGTGCTGTGAGGCTGCAGTGCTAACCACTGGGCCACGATGCCGCCCCGTCTTTTAAGAACTTTAACCTTCCTGAGCAATTCTAGGAACAGTGGGGCTTGATTTCCAGTGTGTTATCTCAGTGAGCCACGACACTTTGTGGATACAATAGTTCAAGTGCATATCCAAACACTTTTTAAATGCGTTTTTTTCGCCATGAGCTATCACCCTTTGCAGAACTAAGTTTGGGATCCTCAGTTCCCGCTGGGTGAAATAATTTATTCTCAACTCCATTTTATTTCCTCCACCAGTTGCTTTAAATCTAGACCATCTAGTTATTAACATCTGTCCTTTCTTTCCTTTCGGTCCAGCTACGTCATAATGTTATACATCTTAATTAAAATTCCTGTCCTACTCCCCTACTCCAAAGATGCAAAAATCCAGTTTCATCAATAGTTCCTCAGAACTAAGTCTCTATTCCTGTTTCATCCTCCCTAGTGCAATCAAATCTTAACTATAATGAGTGCTTTATGCAGTATTCCAGCTGTGGGCTAACTAATGGGAAATGTGAGTCCAGCATAAAATCTCCAATTTTGATTTAAAGTTAAGTGCCAGGATAACAAATTAAGAAATGCAAAGAGTTTGAAATTAAGAATAACAGCATGCAGAATAATAGATGATAAAATGTGAGGCTGGATGAACACAGCAGGCTCAGCAGCATCTCAGGAGCACAAAAGCTGACGTTTTGGGTCTAGACCCTTCATCAGAGAGGGGGATGGGGTGATGGTTCTGGAATAAATAGGGAGAGAGGGGGAGGCGGACCGAAGATGGAGAGAAAAGAAGATAGGTGGAGAGGAGAGTATAGGTGGGGAGGTAGGGAGGGGATAGGTCAGTCCAGGGGAGACGGACAGGTCAAGGAGGTGGGATGAGGTTAGTAGGTAGGAGATGGAGGTGCGGCTTGGGGTGGGAGGAAGGGATGGTGAGAGGAAGAACAGGTTAGGGAGGCAGAGACAGGCTGGACTGGTTTTGGGATGCGGTGGGGGAAGGGGAGATTTTGAAGCTGGTGAAGTCTTCACCAGCTTCAAAATCTCCCCTTCCCCCACCGCATCCCAAAGCCAGCCCAGTTCGTCCCCTCCCCCCACTGCATCACACAATCAGCCCAGCTCTTCCCCCTACCCACTGCATCCCAAAACCAGTCCAGCCTGTCTCTGCCTCCCTAACCTGTTCTTCCTCTCACCCATCCCTTCCTCCCACCCCAAGCCGCACCTCCATCTCCTACCTACTAACCTCATCCCACCTCCTTGACCTGTCCGTCTCCCCTGGACTGACCTATCCCCTCCCTACCTCCCCACCTATACTCTCCTCTCCACCTATCTTCTTTTCTCTCCATCTTCGGACCGCCTCCCCCCCCTCCCTATTTATTCCAGAACCCTCACCCCATCCCCCTCTCTGATGAAGGGTCTATCCCGAAACGTCAGCTTTTGTGCTCCTGAGATGCTGTTGGGCCTGCTGTGTTCATCCAGCCTCACATTTTATTATCTTGTATTCTCCAGCATCTGCAGTTCCCATTATCACTGATGCAGAATAATAGATTAACTTGCAAGGTTGGAAAGAAAGCAAAATGAAAATAATAATGTGGAAAACCAAGGACTGAAAAACTTGCGGAAGTTGTGAACGGAATTGTTTTTAATCTTTAATTCAAATAGTCTAAGTGTTCAGTTTTGTAGTTATGCTTCAATGCTTGAATGATAACGTTTGAATACAGTATAAACTTTAATATTACAATTCTAGTCAATTTTTTTTGGATTTTGTCATAGTGAATATAATAGACTCAATCCAGACAGCTTATCTATAAAATAGATCAAACAGCAAGATCTGTAACCTCACAATACATGGGCAGTCCCAGAAAAGGGTTAATAGCAAAAGCAATTATGACAATAAAATACACTATTCTTAATTCAGACTTTATAATGCAATTTTATTTTTAATCATTGTTTTCCGTCATAGCAGTTCCCAAATGTCATCCCAGAGGATTGAAATATAATTGTTCTCTTATTTAATACTATCCTTTGTATCTGATTGTGATCTGTTATTACGGAAAAGATTAATCTGGATTAGCATCTTGCAAACTCTTCCCGTGTTTGCAAATGTGGTTGTTAATGGTGATGTCATTTTATTACCATACTTTCCTCTAAGTTTTTTTCACTTTGCATTAAATCAATAAAATGACTTTTTCAAACACTTGGCCGAGGTTCAAACTGCAGCAGTAATCAGTCAGACAGTGCAGCTTAACTAGTTTGCTAGCGGTCAATGTACCACAGTTTTCAGGCGTTGAAAGCATAAATCCTTAGTGACATTGCTTCATGAATTATTTCAATATGCAATAATAATTAAAACATAATAAACATTATCAGGCCAGTCTTGAGAGATACTGGAAGGAAACATGTGCAGAGGGTAGTAATCTTTTGGGAAATGGAGGCTGGTGCTTGACAGCAGGTTTTGAGAAATAATCAGTTTATGGGAAAGTCCCAGCAGTCCACAAGAAACAATATTATTTGCATTTGTTCATGAAATGTGGTCATCTCTAGCAATGCAAGCCCAAAATTTAATGCCATCACTAAATGTCCTTGAGATTGCATTGGTGAGCTCACCTCAACAGATGCTGCAATGCATTTGGTGTGATCACATCTACATAGTGTTAGACAGCTCTTCCCAGGATTTTAACCCAGTGATAATGAAGGGATGATAATGTATTTCTATGCCAGGATGGTGTGTGACTTGGAGGGAAATTTGTAAATGGTAATATCCCTATGCACCTGTACCATTGTTCTTTGATTTGATAGAGATGGTGGGTTTGGAGGATCTGTCAAAGTTTTAGCATGTTTTTGCAGTTTAAATGATATGCAGTGTAGTCACGGTGAACTGGTGGTGGAGAGAGTGAAGATTAAGCTGGTGGATGAGGTGTCAATAAAGCAATCCGATTTTTTTCCCAATTGTGTTGAAATAGGATGCTCAAGCCGGAGTTCATCTGCTCCACCCATTCTTCTTCATTTTTTTTTCTGCTTTGGTGCTTTTTTTGCTTCTTCTCTACCAGACTCCAGCCAACCCCAGGCCTTAGGGCAGACATGACAAGGGACTTCCCAGTCCGGTGAAGTGGCCCTCCCAGCCCGGTGGAGCGGCCCTCCAAGCCCGGTGGAGTATCCCTCCCAGCCTGCTGTAGTGGCCCCCCCAGCCCGGTGGAGTATCCCTCCCAGCCTGGTGTAGTGGCCCTCCCAGTTTGGCAGAGTGGCCTCCTGGGCTGACATGGCAGCCTTTTCCATGGAGGCCTCCTGGCATGGTGTGGTGGAGCCACAAGGTAGTGTGGTAAATCCCCGGCGTGGTGTGGTGGATCCCCCGGCGTGGCGTGGCGGATCCTCGGCGCGGTGTGGTGGTTCCCCAGCATTGTGTGGCAATTCCCCAGCACAGTGCCTTCTTGAACTAACATAGCCTGGTCTCCTAGTCTCCCAAAATGATGTCCCAGCCTCATGATCCTCTGAGTGAAGCCTAGTGCGGACTGGAGCCAGGATCCAGTGCCTACTGGAGGCTAGGTGATGATTCTCGGCATGGACTACTTCAGTATTTGAACAGTTGCTGAACATTGAACAGCCACACAAATTAGGAACTGGAATAAGCCAAACTCCTATTCAAGCAAACTTTACCCTTCAATAAGATCATGAGTGATTTAATACATTCCTGACGATTCTCAAAAACCATTTTACCTCCTCGTAATCAAGAAACTATCTATCTCTACCTTAAAAATATTCAAAGATTTTGCTTCCATTGACTTTTGAGGAAGTGTTCCAAAGATTCATGATTCTTTGTGAAGAAGCAAGATATTTCCATATCTCTGTCTTAAACGGATGACCAGCTATTTATGTCAATTTTTATCTCGTGAATTTCTAGTTTGACATCGAGTGTCACCATGTTATCAGATACTGAGTCATGTCTTAGGAAACATTATGTGCTACCAACAACAGTACAACTACATGGTTTAGGAGGCATAACATTTGAGATTAAATATGCAGCAGACTGTAAGCAATTGTTAAATAGAGTGAACGCCAAATAGTACATACTTTGCAATTAAGAAATCTCTCTTAAGCAGTAAGGCATGTCTTAGACTCAATCTTGTTCTATAAGTGCTTGCTTTATTAAAGGATGTAGAATTTTCTGGATGTGTAAATAAGTAAGGACTTAATGTCATTTTTAAACGTAATTCTGAATACAATATTTGGTTTCCTTAATCTTTTTAATAATTTATGGCATTCCTTTTCAAAGGAAATCCTAATCTTTAGCCATATGACCTCTTCCATGTTCTGAACAAGATTGAAGGCAAGGCATGTCTTACTGCTTAAGAAAGGGATTTCTTGATTGTGACGTATGTACTATTTGGTATTCTCTATATCCGAGAATTGTTCATAGTGTACCAGAGCATTAACCTGAAGTGCTATGCCTGTCCAACCATATAGTTGTACAATTGTTAGCAGTTCATGATTTTACCCAAGCCATGGCTCACTATCTGATAATATCATGACACTCAGTGTCAAACTAGAAATTCATGAGATAATCATTGATATAAATATTTGCCAGCCAAAATGTAAAGTCTGGGTTATCTGTCTTGTCTAAGAGCACATTAGCTTTTTTTTAAACTTTGTTATTCTGATGAATTAATTCCTTTGTGGCAGTAGTCATTTGATTTCTTAATTTCTGAAACTGTGTCCCACTTCTAAAAATTTTCTGTAAGTCACCTATTGTGACAGTTAAAACATTCACTTTTCATAACATGCCACTGTTCTAAGCTGGTGCAGGTTTTTTTCTTTTTCAACAACACTAACAAATACTTTAAGTACCTGACATCTGTCCTACCTATTGTATTAAAACCGAAAGAACTGCGGATGCTGTAAATCAGGAACAAAAACAAAGTTGTTGGAAAAGCTCAGCAGGGCTGGCAGCATCTGTGAAGCAGCAAATAGAGTTAATGTCTCGGGTCCGGTGACCCTTCCTCAGAACTCTTTCCAATTGCTCAAATACTCCACGTTAAAATTGCCATCTCTTACTTTGGCTCCTAATTTCCTCAAACATCTCCTGTGTTTTTTGAGGAGATATTTCTTCTCTCAGAAGATTGGCAGACTTAACAGTTCTCCTCTCCAAGGAGTTGTAATGTTCTTATTATGGTCTGGTTAAGAGGATCAGGCAGTAATGCTTACTACAATCTTTTGGAAGTGATGATTCAGAGCTGTTTCCATTTGCTGAAATGGAAATAGAAATTTCTAGAAATGCTTGCATTTCCTTTAAGCTCTATTTTTCAATAAGAACATCCTGAGATTTTAAAATGGTGCCGAATATAACAATGTATGAACCTTTGAAAGAACAGAAGTGTGCAGCTAAACAAACCACAGCAATTGGTCGCATTGGAATAGCTTGAGTGCAGAAGGATGTTTAAAAGCTTTTCTCCATGGACATAATTTAACAGTGTCAGGTGGATGGATGTCTATTCTAATGCTCCATAGGATCAGGTACAATGGCATTGAAAATGATTCCTGAGTTATTGCACCGACTTTTTTTCCCACCAGATCGAGACATCAACTGTTTACCTGCTCTACATTTTTATAGTGGTAGGGAGAGATTGAAAGCTTCTGAGTTATTTGTCAGTTTCATGTCATCAAGACCTTCCCATGCACTTTGCAGTCTTATTAAAGTATCCTTTGAAGGATTGTCTCTGTTATTATGAACACAACTCTGTAGCAATTTGGGAACCACAAGTAGCCTGTTTTTTGGGCTTGTTGTAACATTTCTCCATCAATGTGCTTGAAAGGGAAGAGACACATTATATTCATGAGTCATCATAGAACCTTAGAACCCCTACTGCGTGGAAACTGGCTCTTCAGCCCAACAAGTCCACAACGAACCTCAGAGCATCTCACCCAGACACATCTCTCTATAACTCACCTAATCTACACATACCGATGGGCAATTTAGCATGTCCAATCCACATAACCTGCTCTTCTTTGGATTGTGGGAGGAAACCGGAGCACCCAAAAGAAACCCACACAGACATGGGGAGAATGTGCAAACTCCACACAGACATTCTGCCAGTTGTCTCATGACCACTGTTATACCAGTTATGGGGGTGTCGGCACACAAATGTGTCAGTTGAAGCAATTATTTGGTTTCCTCGCCCAAGCCAGTGGTGGGCAGGAATTTGAGCTGAAGTTGGCAACCATCAATGTAATGCTTAATTTATTCTTGTCAGTTTCCTGAGCAGTTTATGATAACCCCTGATAACATTACAGTTAAAAAGCAGCAGAATGAAAGATTTGGGGCAAGAATGTTAGGGAAAATATTTGCACAGGAAAATGAATAAGCATCTACCTCTTGCACGGTGAATTGTATGAGCCCCTCTCTATTTTTTTTACATTTCATTCACCCCGAAGTCCACAAAATAGGTTGAAAATAGCTCCAAGGCTCAAAACAATTGAGGATGTTTACTGCAAAGGATGTTCTGATTTGAGCAGTCTATTACTCAGGAGAACAGGAGTACAACATGCAATTTTCATGATGTGAGGATTTCAATTTTGAAAGAATTGACTAGCTCAGTGGTGCAGAAATAATGTAAGGGACTCAAAACTTAGCCTGAACTGGTTGGAAAATTGGAATACCAGTGAGTGAAAGATATTTTGTACTTTCAGGAGGGAAAAACGGAAATAAAGGAATTATATTATGCATTTGATTGACACATACTTTCTGATTCCTTTTTAAAAACTTGCATAACTTACATTCACCACATAAAAAACAACAAATGCTGGAGATGAGATAACAAGGTGTAGAGCTGGATGAACACAATAGACCAGGCAGCGTCAGAGGATGCTCATAGAGTCACACGGCACATACACAGACCCTTTGACCCAATTCATCCACACTGACCAGACATCCCAACTGACTAGTCCCATTTGCCAGCATTTGGCACATGTTCCTCTAAGCCCTTTCAATTCATATATCCATGCAGATGCCTTTTAAATGTCAGTTATCTTCTCTTTTGTATTAAAAGAATAAAAGAAGCAGCCCTCAGAATTTTGTAATTAACAAGAGAGAATCTAACACTCATCTTTTGACCTTCAATAGCATTACCATCAATGTTCCTCCAGTATCAATATCTGGGGGAATTATCATTGACCAGAACAAAACAGGACTGGCCATTTAAATACCACTGCTACAAAGCCAGCATATAGGCTTAGGTATCTTGTAATGAGTAACTCAACCCCTGACTCCCAAAGCCTTCCACTATCTATTGACAAGGCACAAGTCAGGAGCGTATCGGAATATTCCCCACTTCCCTGGATGAGTGCAACACTCTGGAAACTTACCATCCTGTACATCAAAGCAGCCCACTGGATACACACTCCATCCACAAACCATCTCTCCCTCCAACACCAATGCTCAGTGGTAACAGTGTGTAACTTCTGCAAGGTGCACAGCAGAAATTCACCAAAGATCCTTAGAAAGCACCTTCCAAGGTGTTCACTTCCAACTAGGACAAGGGCAGCAGAAACAGTCGAACATACCACTTGCAAGTTTCCTTCCAAGTCACTCACAGTCCTGACTTGAAAATATATAATTGTTCCTTCAGAGTTGTTCGATCAACATCCTGGAGATCTCTTCATAATGGCATTGTGCGTCTAGCTATAAAAATAAAAATGCAACAGTTCATCACCGATTTATCAAGGGCAGCTAGGGATGGGCATAAATGCTGCCCCAGCCAGCAATATCCGCAGCCCATTAATGATTAAAAGAATAACAGAATTTCACTTGTTTGTTACAAGCAAACTTACTCTTTTAGTAAGTAGAAAAACTAATTAACAACTAAGCTATGGTGTGCAAATAAATCATATGCCATTGATTCCAAGTACACACATTCATATGACGGAAACAATAATGGAGCTCTGCAAGACACTGAAATTAAAAGAAAATTTAAAGGAAAAACACCATGATGGGTCAAAGTTGAAACCTAAATTTTGAAATGGGAAGGCATCTCAGTGCAGTTGAATTCCTGCCAATGAGATTGAACTACTGACAGGTGTAAAATCAATGGGATTGTCAAATCAGACTTGGGTGCAGATCAGAGTTAGAATTCTTGATGTCTGTTCTGATCATGTTCCCACAATATTTTGGCTGTGAGATAGAAAAAATATTTGCAGTTGGTTCTGCTTTAGGGGCTTTTTCTTACATTTCAGAAGAAACAAAATTTTGTTTTTCAGCTTAGATGTCTTTCTTCAATTTATGCACTCACACACAAGAGTGCTGGAGAAAAAGAAAATATAACTTTTGTCCAGAGGCTGTTTCTAGGCAATCTTCAACACAGGGCCTCTTCTAATCGGTTTATCAAGCAATTAAAGCCATAAATCTATTTCTCATCTGTCTTAAAGCTTTGCTTCCTTCTCCACAAAGTTAACCATTTTTTATAAACAGGAGTAAACCACAAAATACTTCAAATTTTGACTATTCAATTACAAAAAGGTCAAATAATAAGACTGCTTTAATAAAACATAGTCCAAATTATTCCATATTTTCTAGCTTCCCTGACATAGCTCTTCTTTGAGAACTATATATTCCTTAAAAGCCTCCACCCTTGGGAAAGGAAATGCCATTTTCAAATGCATTTCCTAATGATGTAGGTATAAAAAAAACACAAAACAAATTCCGACTTAAGTTCATTTAACCTCATTCATTCCTCATACAAGATTGATACAAGTCTTGAGTTGGCACTTGTCAGAAAAGAATTAAACAAAGAAGAGTTCTCTAGTTCTTACATCCCAAATACCCCATCCCTTACATGCTCTCTATCTTCCATCCATGTTAGCTCATCCTATTTCATTTCCTTTCATCATAGTCATCAAATACTTATGGCAACCTACATCCCTCTTTCCTTATTGCCAGACTCCCTATGCCAATATAGTGCCACCTCATTCCAACTCATGCAAACCTGTGTCATACAGCCACAATATTTCCCTGTAATTGCTGATACTAACTGGGGTAGGCTGTAAACATTGGTATAGCTAATAATACCTTCACACCATGAATAAATAATAGTTTAAAAAGCTCTTAATTGTCAAAACGCCAACCAACTGATTTCTGCCACATCTATATTGACCCGGCTAACCTCCAATGGATCTCAATTCCTCAATGTCTTGATTTCTCAAAATTGTTTCTTACTCAAAAACTCCTCTTTCCAAATGCCATCGTTACAACTTTTCTCAAGCCTACATCAGTGTTTGCACCCTTTACACTTCCAGTTTCTGCTAATTATGTGTTTCTCTCTCTCTGTCTCTCTGCTTTCTACTAATGACGATATAGATAGCAACGTCCTGCAACATATTACATAATCCTCATGTGTAATCTGCCGATGTTATTTTGAAGCCTCCTCAAAATCCCATGAAACTCCTGTTTGACGTCTATTCTGTCTCACCCTTCCACTTGTGTGAAGGATCTGAAAGATGTTTTATTAAACTAGAGGTAAAATCAAGGTTCACATTATTCTGTGATAGGCCTGCATTGCTATTAGGAAGATAGCTCAGAAAAATGACCATGTTTAATTTTCAGAGGACTAAATGAAAAGTCTTTTTTGCCTTCAAAGTGACTCACAAAGGAAGGTCATGTCCGAAAAGTGATCAATAGGTTCTAAAAAAAAGCTTTACAATCGAATCCTACATTCAATAAAGCAACTCATTGTGACGTCTGCGATGACATGTATCCAATGCAGAGCTCCAATGACTTAAAATGAAAGCTGTTGGACGGCTGAGTGCAGCTCTCAACGTACAATGAGATCATATGCTTTTAATTGAAAGCTGATAATATCTAAATTTAACTAAATGATCTCCTTGAAAGTTAAGGTCGATTTTAGCTTTGACACCTTTTTTAGAGAATAGATCACCCCCATCTTTTCTCAGTTATTTAATTTGGATTTAGTAAGATATCTGGAACATTATATTGCAGACCAACATCAGGAGACAGATACTGAATTTGTGAAAGCAAACAAAAAAAACCAGACCTCAAAATAAGAGCGAACCTCCAAAATATCCACCTTCTTCCTCAACTGAGGACTCTCCAGCATTGTTGTCGACAGGGTCCTCAATTGGGTCCAACCATCTCCCACACCTCCACCATCACCCCCTCTCTTCCCTCCCACACAGCAATAGGATTCACCTTGTCTTTACCTACCACCCCACCAGCATCCACATCCAGAAGATCATCAGATGCCATTTCTGCCACCTCCAGCAAGATGTCACCACCAAACCGCTCACATATTTCCCTGCCATCCCTGTTCTGCCTTCCACAGTGACTGTTCCCTCCAGGATACCTGGGTTCACTCTTCCTTCACCTCCAACAACTCCCTCGCCCAGCCTCACATCACATTCCCTGCAACTGTTGAAGGTGTAACACCAGCCCATTTACCTCTTCCTTCCCTACTATCCAAGGACCCAAATTTACCTTCCAGGTGAGGCAACATTTCACTTGTACTTCCTAGAATCTAGTCTACTGCATTTGCTGCTCACCACGCGGTCTTCTTTATATTGGGAAAATGAAGCATAGACTGGGTGACTGCTTTGCGGAACATCTACAATCTGCTCCCAAAAACTCCTTGAGCTTCCAGTTGCCTGCTGCTTCAACACACCACCCTGTTCCCTGGCCAACATCTCTGTCTCATGCTTGCTGCAGTGTTCTAGCAAAACTCAGCACAAACTGGAACAACAACACCTTATTTTCTGACTGGGGACCCAGCAGCTCTCTGGACTCAATATCAATAATTTTAGGGCCTAAACTCTCCCATGACCTAACTCCCTACCCCACACACCAGGCCTTGTCACCAAATAGCTTGCCAGCACACGCTGCCTATTGTTAGTCACTAACAGTCCCCATTAGCATCTATTCACCTTCCTAGCCAGATCGTTATCAACTCCTTTTTCTATCCAACTGCTCTCCTCTCTCTTTCAGCTCTATCCTTTACCTATAACTACCCCATTCCCCCACCCTATTTTCTGCATATAAACAGTTCTGAGAATGGGAACTCTGATTTTTTTCTTCACAGATGCTGCTTGATGTGCTGAGCTAATTTACTGCACCCACAGTTCTTACATTTTTTTTCGAAATAAGAGTGTTTTGTCATTCTGCTTGAGACAACCTACTCTATCTACTGCTCCAAATTTACTTGGCTGAAAGGAGTAGTAGCACCTGGGAGCATTGTAAAACATTGCAGCAATGCAGTGAGTGGTATGGTTTTCATTGCAGTGTCTTATCCATTCCAAATTGGCTAATCCTAGCTAATTCTTGTTTTAGACATAATGAAGTGGGTTCTGCACATCTGTAGAAATTGCAGAGCAGAAAGTAGTATCACCTTGTCTTGCCATTACAGAGTGTTGAGGCCAACACAAGAATAATGATTACTTAAAATAAGCACTGAGCGATGAATTTTACCAGCCCTTTGGAGACTGGTTTGAGGCTAAGAGATCTATATAAAAATTTTGAAGGCATTAGGTTGGGACCTGATGTCTTCCTGCTCCTTCTGGCTGCTTCCAAGATGGAAACCTGAGTGGAACAGACAGCTGTCAACCAGAGGTCGGTGGGCAATTACATCTATTATTTGGGAATTCTTGAACGCCTAAGCAATTGATCGATCTCGAGGAAGCCGTCCAGGTAAATTCTGAATGACATCTTACTCGGTTCCTATGTAAACTCTTTTTTCTGGTCACTCCTGGGCCTAAGAAGGGCAATAGCTGCCACTGGAGCGTTCAGCCCTGTAATCACTAGAACCACCTGTCTGGGCCCACCACATTAAGCTAAACGCAATTTATCTGACCTCCAAGGAGGCCTCAGTATAGAGATTGCCTCTTCTACTTCCTGCATAATTAACATTAGCTCGCTCTATTGGTGATGGGACTGAGATTGCTGACTGCTGGACTTCTAAGTGAGCTGGCAGTTCTGCCAGGCATGCTGCCAACTCAAATTGATCAACTGTCTCAGTGGTAAACTCTCAATTATTTTCAAGTAGCAACGCTTTACCAAGAGTTTGCTACTATCCATCTATATGGACTTAAATCCCAATTTCAGTTCTGCCACCCAGGCAATCGGACTTTGATAAAATTCTGTCCTTCAACTCATCTAGAGCCTGAATCCTAGCTCAAGAGGAGGTCAAAAGCTTCAGGGAAATTAGGGAGTAGATAAAAGTAGTGAAAAAAGTGAAAATGAGAAAAAAAACAAGCAAAATTATTCAGCTCTGTAACATTAGTGCTTCAAGTGTTGATTCATCGTACTAATAAGACTTCCTATGAAATACCTGAGCATGCCTAATTCACTGTCTTAGATATGTCTAAGAAATTGTTGTTGTTATTATAGTCCCTCTCCTTATTCTTGTTATTAGAATGTATCATTTCACACATTGCATCAGTCACACATCTGCCTAATTCACCAAGCTATATCATCCTGAAATTTGTTACTATCCTTCTCACGGACTGCTGGACTTGTAAGTGATCTGTCAAATTTTTGTGTCAGGAAGAATCTTTCAAATTTTGCCAAGCAGAGCTAGGTCTGATCACAAAGAAATATCAAAAATAACAATGATCTTAATACTGACATTGGGACTGACATTTCATTATAAGCAGTCGCCCTTACCAGTGATGGCATCCAATGCTTTACCTCCACCTTTTCAAAATTCCGTAAAATGTGTTAGGAATAACTTCTGGAATCAGAAAAGAAAGCTGAACAGAAAAAAAAAATATGAATTCCCAACATCATTTTGGCTGTGATTTATTGTCTCTTTTGCCTTCATAACAATACTAATTATTACATCAAGCATATTAATAGTTTTTTGGGGGACAGGCTGTAATTGTCCCCTTGACACAGATTCAGTTCAAATTTGAAACCATAACCTTTTGAAACATTTGATTATTTATAAGCTTGAAATATAGATTTGACTCAAATCAAATAACAGGGATGCCATTCTCACCTGCTACCAATACTTGAGATGTTGTCTTGTTATTATCTTGAGGAAAATTGTCAAATCTTTGAGGTGTTCAGTTCATTTTCCAAGAAATGTCATGATTACATTATTGTGGTGATTGTCCTGGGCGTAAGCCTATAAATGTGAGGTTATTCACATTAGAAGCAAAAATAAGAAGGCAGATTACTACCTGAATGGCTGTAAATTGGGAGAGGGGAGTGTGCAGCAGGACCTGGGTGTCCTTGTGCACCAGTTGCTGAAAGTAAATATGCAGGTGTAACAGGCAGTAAAGAAAGCAAGTGGTATGTTGGCTTTCATTGTGGGAGGAGCAGGGATGTTCAGTTGCACAGGGTCTGGGTGGGACCACATCCTTTTCTGAGGAAGGGTTCTCTTGCTCTTGAGGGAGTGCAGTGAAGATTTACCAGGCTGATTCCGGGGATGGCGAGTCTGACATATGAGGAGAGATTGACGAGGTTGGGAATATTTTCACAAGAGTTCAGACAAATGAGGGGGATCTCATACAGACTTACAAAATTCTATCAGGACGTGACAGGTTAGATGCAGGGAGGATGTTCATGATGGTGGGTGTGTGCAGAACCAGGGGTCACAGTCTGAGGATTCAGGGTGGACCATTTAGGATGGTAATGAGGAGACAATTCTTCAACCCTAGAGTGGTGAACCTGTGAAATTCATTAGCACAGGAAGTAGTTGATGCCAGAATATTGAATTTATTCAAGGTGCGAAGAGATAAAGCATCTGGGGAGAATGGAATCAAAGATTAGGGGGAGAAAGCAGGATCAAGCTATTGAGTTGGATGATCAGCCATAATCATGATGATAGGTGGAGCAGGGCCAAATGGCCTCTTCCTGCTGCAATCTGCAACGTTTCTATGTGCAATTGTGTCTCTGATCTTGCAAAAGTTAATTTTTTCGGAGAAAAGGCCTTTGAAAGTAGAAATTCACTTGTTTGTATGTATATTTGTATCCTCCAATCACTTTCTGATGATCCTAAAAATATCTCTGGCAGTGTGGGTAAGGGTGCTGAATACCCAATATACACCCACAATCAAGGTGCGTTAATAAAAAAGGCTGTTTTAAGCATTCCATCAGAAATTATGTTGGCATCGATCTTTGGAGTCCAAGACCAATGCAGCTGGATCCCATATTAACCCTCATGTCTTCTGTCAGACTATAACAGGTACAAATGTCAAAAATCACACAACACCAGATTATAGTCTAACAGGTTTATCTGAAGACACAAGCATTTGGAGCCCTGCTCATTCTGACACCTGAAGACGGAGTGAGACTCTGAAAGTTTGTGTCTTCAGATAAACCTGTTGGATTATAACCTGGTGTCGTGTGATTTTTGCCCTTGTCCACCTCAGTCCAACACCAGTATCCCCACATCACAGGTACAAATGGCGAGACCATGCCTAGTGCCAATTATGCATTAGGCCATGAAAGGGACCTATAGTGCGGGATCTCGCTGAGTCCCCCAACCTACTTATGTCAATGCTCTAATGGGTGCTGCACTCCAAAAGTCCCTGAAGTATGGTCCAATTTCTGGACTTGGTACAATGAGGCCCAGACTGACCGGTCGACTACAGTTGGATTAACAGTTAAACTCTGCTGGAATGGCTGTGCAATTTCAGTGGCGGTGACTTCAAACAATATCCAGTCCAAAGGTGGATGCAGAGAAATGGCTGCAGAGAAACTGGTCTTGCTGCAGACAAATATTACTCATGGCTGGTGCAGTTTTGAATGGCAGTCATAGAATTTTATTATTGTGCAGCCTGTAAACACATAAATGTTCATTTTTAACCTCATGACATTGAGAGTGAGTGCAGTATTCTTGTATCATTGTGTAAGCTGTTTGATGAACTGGGTATTGGAAGAATCATGGCAAAGAGCTGCACTATGGTTAAGTAGCCACTGGCCATCAATTGATCCTTTAAATGTGTTGGCAGGATTATTTATTTCAATCTGATTTCTGATTATTGAGCAATTCTTGCGTACATATACAATGTCTCCTCAATTTTACTGTCCACACCAATGTTCTTCATTATCTATAGTCTTGTAAAAGATTACAATTTAGTGTCAAACACTCCTGCAGGGCTAAATTTAGTTCTAACATACTTGATTTTCTTTATTGTGGGTCTATTTGTGAGTCTAGCTGACTTAATGAAGGATAACATGTAATACTTGTTCTTAAAAACAGATATCCATTATCCTAAAGTTATTTTATTATATCTTGAATAAACTTCATGAAGCAACAATCCTATGATTAATGGATAGAGCAGCAATGTGTTGTAATAAGAGACACATCTTTTTATTTTTGGATACGGACTGAAACTTGCCTCAATAACTATCTCATCACTGTGGTGTCCCTCACCAGTTCCAGTCATATTGTGCCAGGCACATTCCCATAACAACTTGCCACTCAGTACTGGTGAAAGACTAACATTACAAACATTTGTTTCCTGACATTCCTTCACACATAATTCCACTATTTCACCCAACGCACTGTTAAAATATTATCTACGCAGTGTGCCTGTCCTTAACTACAGCCCATCTAAATAACATTTCTTGGTTACTACTGTTCTGTCCCTAGTGCCCACTGTGGACCTACAGTTTGCTGTTGTCCAATAAGTGATCATCACAGATAGAAAAGCATTGTGCCAATTCCAAACATGTGCTATTATTTACAACCAGCAATAATAAACACAAACAAAATTATTCGAGGCTGCAGTTCACCTTTGCAATACAAACATTTTCAGGGCCAGCGTGTTCCTGTGAGAATTATGGGCAAGGCCAGCAGCTGGAAGGAATTCTAGATTTCACGGGATCTTGAGAGTTTGATAAAGAGAAAAAAGAAAGCATATGCTAGGCAAAGACCATTAAAAACAGGGGACGTCCTTAAAAAACAAATTACAAGGGAAAAGACGAGCAATAAAAAATTGTGGCAGATAATATTAAAGAAAACCCCAAGGTATTTTATATTAAGAAGAAATGAATTATCAGGTAAAGAGTAGAGCCTAATAAAAGGCAACATATGCATGGAGTTAGAGAGCATGGGTGAAGTTGTAAATGAATATTTCTACTGTCTATTCACAAAGGAGAAAGACATTGCAGCTGGAGATTCAGTTGGGGTGGTGCTGTACTACAGCATGTTAAGATTGATAAGGAGGAGGTATTAGCTGTTTTAGTGGGCATAAAGGTACATAAATTCCCAGGGCCTGGAGAGATATATCCCAGGCTGCTATTGGAGCAAGGGAGGAAATTGCTGTGACCTAGGAAGAGATGTTTCATACTTTGTGACCACCGGCGAAGAGCCAGATGTGGTTTGTTTCTTCAAGAAGGGCAGCAGAGATAGGCCAGGTAATTGCAGACCAGTTAGTCTTACATCAGTGGTAGAGAAATTATTGGAAAAATGTTCTGACAAATGGGATTAATCAACACTTGGAAAGGCAGGGATTGATCACGGATAATCAGCACGGATTTGTTGATAGGAGATCCTGTCTGACTAATTTAACTGAGTTTTTTGAAAAAGTGACTAAGTATTATTTTTGAGGGCAGTGCAAGTTGATGTGGTTTATATGGATTTCAGTGGATCTTTGACAGAGTTCAACATGGAAGGATAGAGCCCATGACACCCAAGGCAGGTTGTCAAACTGAATCCAAAATTGGCTTGCAAATAGGAGACAAACAGTGATATTGCAGTGATGTTGTTGTGATTGGAAGCCTGTGACCAGTGGTGTACCACAGGGCTGAGTGCTGGCACCCTTGCTGTTATTATGTACATTAATGACTTGGATGTGACTATCAAATGTTTAATTAGTAAGTTTGCAGATGACACAAAAATTGGTGGGGTTATTTTTTGAGGAAGAAGGTCTCAGAACACAGTCAAACATTGATGAGCTGGTAAATTGGCCACACCAATGGCAGAAGAAATTTAATCCTGATAAGTGTGAGGTGATGCATTTTGGAATATCTAGTAAGGGAGGAAAAAACACAACAAATTGTCGCTAGAGATTTCTGAGGAACAAAGGGATCTTGGTTTTTAGGTCTATAGATCACTGAAAGTGCCAGCACACAGGTAGACTGCGCAGTGAAGAAAGCATGTGGGATGTTTGTCTTCACTAACGTAGAACAAGGAGGAAGGAAGTCACATCACAACTTCATAAAACACTGGCCAGACCACAGATGGAATTTTGTGCGTGCGGTTCTGGTCACCACGCTATCAGCAGGATATGATTACACTGAAGAGTACAGAGGAGATTCATCAGGATGTCACCTGAGTTGAAAAATCTCAGTTTGGAAAAGAGACTGAATGAACTGGGTTTGTTTTCCTTGGAGCAGAGGAGGCTGAGGACAGTTCTGATTGAAGTAAAGTATTACCATGGATAGAGGATTGGTTGACTAACAGGAAGCAAAGAGTGAGGATAAATGAGTGCTGTTTTGGCTGGCAATCAGTGACTAGTGGTGGCTTCAGGGATCGGTGTTGGGACTGCAATTATTTACAATTCATATAGATGATTTGGAGTTGGGGACCACATGTATGGTGTCAAAGTTTGCAGATAACACTAAGATGAGTGACTGAGGAAAGTGTACTGAGGACTGTGAAACTTTGCAGAGGAACATAGATACTTGGAGTGAATGGGAAAAGGTCTGGCAGATGGAATACGATGTAAATAAATGTGAAGTCATACATTTTGTTAGGAGTAATAGTAAAAGGGATTATTACTTGAATGGTAAAAAGTTGAAGCATGCTGCTATGCAGAGGGACCTGGGTGTCCTTGTCCATGAATCACAGAAGGTTGGTTTGCAGGTACAATAAGTAATTAGGAAGGTAAATGGGATTTTGTCCTTCATGCTAAAAGGATTGAGTTTAAAAGCAGCGTGGTTATGTTGCAGCTGTACAAGGTGATGGTGAGGCCACACCTGGAGTTGTGTGCGCAACTTTGGTCTCCTTACTCGAGGAAGGATGTACTGGCACTGGAGGGGGTGCAGAGGAGGTTCACTAGGTTGATTCTGGAGTTGAGGGTGTTGGCTTGTGAGTAGAGACTGAGTAGACTGGGATTATATTCACTGGAGTTCAGAAAATTGAGGGGGAATCTTATAGAAACATATAAAATTATGAAGGGAATAGATAAGATAGAAGAAGAGAGGATGTTCCCACAGGCAGGTGAAGCTAGGACAAGAGGGCATAGCCTCAAGATTAGGGGGAGTAGATTTAGGACTGAATTGAGAAGGAACTTCTTCACTCAGAGGGTTGTTAATCTATGGAATTCCGTGCCCAGTGAAATAGTTGGTGTTACTTCAGTAAGCGTTTTGGAAGCTAAGGTAGATTTTTTTTGATCAATAAGGGAATTAAGGGATACAGTGAGAACGTGGGTAAGTGGATCTGAGTCCACGAAAAGATCAGCCATGATCTTATCGAATGGCGGAGCGGGCTCGAAGGGCCGAACGGCCTACTCATGCTCCTAGTTCTTATGTTCTAAGTATGCAAAATCATAAAGACCATTGATAAGTAGTTTGTGAGAATCTTTTCCCTCATGCCAGGTGTATCCAAGACTAGAGGCTATAAATTTAAGGTGCTAAGTAAGTGGTTTACAGGGAATTTGAGGAATTTTGTTTTTCCACAAGAAAGGCGATAGAAATATGGAACATGCTGCTCGAGAAGGTAGTGGAGGCAGATACTCTTGCAACAATTAAAAAATGCCTGGATAAGCACTGAAAATGCCAGGGCATTGCAGGCTATAGACCAAGCACAAGGTAAATGGGATGAATGTAGCCTGGACAACAAAATGTGAGGCTGGATGAAGACAGATGGATCTTCAGTCCGCCTTCCCCTCTCTCCCTATTTATTCCAGTTCCCTCTCCCCATCCCCCTCTCTGATGAAGGGTCTAGGCCCAAAACGTCAGCTTTTGTGCTCCTGAGATGCTGCTTGGCCTGCTGTGTTCATCCAGCCTCACATTTTGTTGTCTTGGATTCTCCAGCATCTGCAGTTCCCATTATCTCTGAATGTAGCCTGGTGTTTGTTGGTTGGCATAGACATGTTGTCCTGGTTTACCAGTCCCCTATCAAATATCCTATATTGGAGGCAATTACCTCTTGTGCTAAGGAAGAGTCACTCAACCTAAAACGTTAACTCTGATTTCTCTCCACAGATGCTGCCAGACCTGCTCAGTTTTTCCAGCAATCTCTATTTTTGCTGCTATTTTACAGTGTCTGAAGTTCTTTTGGTTTTTATTAGGTATTACTTTATTTCAAATAAACAGATTCACACCTTTGCTGAAACAGGTGAGCAAAAATTGTAACAGAAATGTGTTAGATGCTCATTTGCTTTATTGCCAAAAATATCAGAATAAGATATAGAGAGCCTGTACCCATCACCCCAGTTCTCTAGAATCATGAAATTCCTACAACGTTGAAACAGATCCTTTGGGCCAACCAGTCCACACTGAACCTCAAAGCATCCCACCAGATCAACCGCACTAAACCTATACATCACTGAATGTTAGGTGCAATTTAGCATGGTTATTCCACCTAGCATGCACATCTTTGGACTGCAGAAGGAAACCAGAGCACCCACGGGAAACCCACGCAGACATGGGGAGAATGTGCACCCTCCACACAGACAGTTGCCCAAGGGGGGAATTGAACCCAGGTCCCTGGGGCTGTGATGCAGCAGAGCTAAACACTAAGCCACTGCTCTGCCCCGGTTCTCTGATTCCTTCCTCCAGCTCCTACTATGGGCTGTGAGGATACACAGTGAAATATCAATTCTTCTGCATTGGAACTTGAAAGGCCAGTCTATCAAATAAAGCAGACATGTGGAAACGGCAATGGAAGTGTGGGGCAAGTAAAATCTGAGCTTTTAGGTGCATTAGGAATAAAGAAACAAGCATCCTCTTAAACAGAGAGTTTATTGATGAAAACACGGGCTCAAATCTCTCTCCAAAGCCATCTGTTCCACACATTAATCAAACAACAGTGATTATCTGTTTCCCTCCTAATCTTAACTACTTGAAAAATTTGGTCCTTCCAACTGGATTAAGTGCCACAAGTTCTTCAATTATCTGATAGGGCAGGAAAGGTGACAGCATTCACACTCTGGCTTTGCCAGCATTTTCCTGTTGAGCATTCTGCCAACTGACAATTATTTGCTCCTTTTTCTTTTGGTGCCTCCTCATATCCTGATTTGACAGCCCCCTCATGTGATTGACATCTCACACCCTCCATGAATTTTGTCTTTCCATCCTCTCCACACTATGTACCTGCTCAGACCTTGCTGCTTTCCCTCCTTGCAGTACTCCATCGACTGAGAACCAGGGTGGCCCCCCTGTGTTAGCTACCCTAAGAAGTGAAAACAGGAGGAAACATTCTCAACTTAAAGCCGTTCTTGAAGTGTCTTTGGAATTCAGGACAAATACTGAAATGCAAAAAGTTAGGATTTTGTTACTTCCAAATCCCAGAAAAATATTTACTGGCACAGTGATTGTGTTGTAGATGACACTACAACAAGCAGTAGTGGGGTTTCAAAGAAATATATGATTTGGGCTGATAAGAGACTGAGCAGCTCATGTCAAGAAGAGACATTGGAAAGGACTAAAGGTCAAAAATAACATAAAAAGCACAGAAACCAGAAGCAGAAGACAGCCCTTTGAGTCTGCTTTGACATTCACTATGTCATGACTGATCCTCTATCTCATGTTTCTATTTTCTCCCCACACAACCTGATCCTTTAGAATGTAGAAATCTATCTCTTTCTTGCATTTATTCAGCGACTTGGCCCACAATTTGACAGGAGATTACCATTTGAGTGAAAAAAAGTTTGTTCATTTCAGTCCTAAATGGCCCATGCTTTATCCTCCATTTCAATCAGATCCCCTCTCATTGTTCTACCCTTTAATGAATACAGATCCACTTGAAAAACTTTGTCCTTATAAGTCAATCCTGCCATTGCCATTATCAGCCGAGTGAGCCTCTGCTGAACTTCTTGTATGGCAAGTATCTGCATTTTTTGGTATGGGGTCCAAAATTACATGCAATACTCCAGGTGTGGTCTCACCAAGTCTCTATATAATTGCAGTAAGTCATCCCTTGTTTCTGAACTCAAATTCTCTTGTATTGAAGGCCAATCAACCAATGCCTTCCTGATTGAAAATAGACAGACAGGTGTAGCAAACAGTGATTGGTGTACAAGGACACCCAATTCCCTTCGTGTACCAGACATCCCAATATATCACAATTTAAATTGTACTTTTCTGTTTTTCACACCAAAGCATATAACTTCATGTTTAGCCAGATTTTAGTGTATCTGCCATATAGTTAGCCATTCACTTAACTGTCCATTTCGTACTGAAGCCTTCTTGCAGCCTCTTCACCTCAAAATCCCACCAAATTTTGTGCTGTCAACAAACTTTGAAATATTGCATTTGATGCTTCATCTATATTGTGAATAGCTGGGGTGCAAGTGCTGATCCTCATCCTCTACCATACCACTAGTCACTGCCTGGCCCTCAGAAAATGACCCAATTACTCGTATCCCAGTTCCCTTGCCTGTCAACCAATTCTTGATTCATGCTAAATGTCATGTGCTTTAACTTTTTCCACTAACCTCTTTCGAAGGTCTTGATCAACAACATGCTGAATTCCCAAATACACTACATCCACTGGTTCTCCTTTAGGTATTCTATGAGTTACATTCTCAAAAAAATCCATGCAGTTTTGTCAAGCATGATTTGCATTTCCTAAACCCATAATAGCTTTGTACAATCCTATTAATGCTTTTCAAATGTTATGTTATTATGCACTGTATTATGGACTCCAACATTTTTCCCACTATAGATGCTAGGCTAGCTATTCTGTGTTTCTCTATTTTTTTCCTCTACTTCCCTTTTTAAAATCATTTACCACCCTTCAATCTTTAGGAACTGCTTCAGAGTTTTAGAATTTTGAAAGCTCAAGATTTTGGAAGTGCAATCTTCTAATTTACACAGGTTTCCTTCAGCTCCACCTCTCACTAGACCCTTGATTACCTAGGATTTCTGGGAGGCTATTTGCAACCTCTTTCACAAAGACAGAACCAAAGTATGTTTTCACTTTTTCTGCTGTTTACTTGTTTTCGATTACATATTTTGGATTTTTTTGGCCAAATTTATTGGCCATCCCTAGCTGCCTTTGAGAAGGTGGTGTTGAACAGCCTTCTTGAACCATTGCAGCCCACGTGCTGTAGGTGGGCCTACAATGCCATAGGGGAAGGAATTACAAGATTTTGACTCAGCACCACTAAAAGACAAGCGATATACTTCTGACTCGGGATGGGGAGAGGCTTGGAGGAGAAATTCTTTGTTTTGTGACTACAAGGGACCTACACTTATCTTTGCCAATCTTTTTCATTTTGTGTGTTAATAGAAGCTTTTACGCTCACTCATTGAGCTAAGAGTACATCCTGATTGTGAACTTGTCTTTCACTATTTCATCCCTTTTTCTTGCACTCACAATTTAATCTGTCAAAAAGTGCAGTCAGGAGAAAATGGGGAATTAAACGAAGTTGTTTAATTCCAACAATGGTCTCCTACAGTGTCGAGGACCCAAGAGAACAATTTCTACAAGGGCTGTTATTTAAAAGATTTGTCGACCGTATTTTTGTGAATATGTTGGGTAGAAGCTTGCTAAATTTAAGGTAGTTTCAATTTTCAAAGTAGCCTCTAAAAGGTATTGTTCCTTTAATTTGTGTACAGAAAGAGATGAGCATAATATAATGCATGGCATTGTTAGTATCTTTTCTCGGTCTTTAACCCATATGGTGAGCTGTAAACTTCTGGTACACGGTGTGAGTATATCATATTTTCAACTTGAGGAAGTCACACGGCTGCATGGAACTTCCAGTTTAATAAAGATGCGACTGATTCAATGGAGCTGTGTTTCCTATGTTCAAAGTGCTACTACAGCAGGTGAATTCAAGAGAAACACTGTACATATAATATAAATATAAGCAAGTATTTAGGCAATTGGCTATAGAGAAGGCCTTGAATGTCTGGCTTAGGTGACTGCAAGTCATCCTCAGACACTAAAATCCTTCCTGTTCATAGGTGCACAGTGAGGAAAAAAATGACAGAGGTGAAAATCCTGATTAAGATTACAGCATTAGCAGCAGTTCATTGTTTGGCTAACAACATATCATTGCAGAGAAACAGAGTTGTAAACATGCAACTGCATATGTAATTATAGCCAGGTGTAAAACTCATCCTAAACTGGGGTATAACCCAGGCTTCTTGTTCTATTCATTGCGTGATTCTCCTTATCACTTATGTCAACTGTGTATAAAATCAGAGGAGAATAGTGTGTTAGCTCCCATTTTGTACAACCACCTAGAACAACTTCCAATTCCAGACATGATTCCTGCTTTCATGTCATATGATCAATAACTTATTTCTTATTTGCAAATCTGGAGTCTGGCTTTTCATTTCAATGAACTCATGCTTTATTCTGCTGCCCGTTGAAGTACTTTAATAATCTGATGAGTATGAACAATTCTAGTGTTCTTGAGTTATTCCAACACCTATCTTGGTAAGTGAACAGCCACGCCATCCTTTACTAACTGCATACTGAGTGTGTGATGACAAATTTGGTAACCAAACCAACCATGGCAATGATGCCAACTGTGTTCTCCGCACCATCTGTGAAAATTGTCCCAATTATGTCATCTTATGTTGTCTTACCATTGGCTTTGTGCAACATTTCTCTGTTGGAAATGGATAAATTCCATTTGTTTGAGCAACTTTCATGCCAGCTTCTTCTGAGCAGGTAAATGCCATTCTGTCTCACTGTTCTTACCCAAGCAGATAGAGCTTTTTTTTTCCTACAGTCATCAGATGTAAATTGATACAGGCTTTCTCAATTTCCACTTTAACTTTTTCCTTTCCAAATAAAACTACCTTCTCTGATAACCTTCATTTTTAAAAGTTAATATTGCTCTACAATCTTGCCTCCATTAAACTGACGAAAATGTTGGTGTAGCTCTACCATCCCATTATAACAAATAGATGCTATTTTATTTCAATGTCCACGTTCGAGTAACTAATATTCTTCCACATGCACTTTCAAAGACAGATGGCACTTAAATGTTCTGCTTTACTGCTCCTGATCAAGCAAAGGCATTTATCTATCAGTGCTGAAGGAGAAAGCTAATTGAGGGCCAATCAAGCAGAGAAGCATAATCTTTTACTGCTCAGTTTTGATTAAATCCAGTTTAATGTTACCTTTTCATTCAAAGTATGGACAGCTTACCTTTGTCACAGTTGCGTAAGATCTCATATATGAATTTGATCAGTGCTAGTATAATACTGTGGAGGTGTGGGGAAGTGGCAAGGATGGGAAATTAGCTGAAGAGATTCAAAGATGGTGTTTTAGGAAAGGTGGGCACACATTTGGAAGTTGGCAGCACATTCGAGGACTTTGGAAATGACATGCCTCAGACATGGTGCACTACAGAGGGGAGAAAGTTTATTTTTTTTGAGGAGTGGGGTGACATTGGTCGGTTTGAAGGTGACTGAGCTCAGTAATGAGAGCACCATGAACAGTTTGTGTTAACATGGAAGCCAGGAAAGAATGTTGCTTGGTTAACATCCACTTAAGCTGAATTGATAGAGAAAATTTTAAAATCCCCAAATTGCTTACATTTTTGTCATGTAGGATGCACATTTCAAATTCAGTGCAAGGTTTTGTGTCTTGAACTTGATCATTTTAATGTTTCATGGATATTAACAGGGAGTGGATTATCAACTGCCTTTTAGGAAGTGAGCTTCATGTCCCCATGTTTGCAAAATTTCTGTTTGCTGTCAGCCATATTTCCTGGCCTTAGGAAACATGACTAGTAAAAGATGGTCAGAAGGTCTGGTTTAATAAATGATCTTTCTTTATGGCCCAGTTTGTGAACCAGGATAGGCAGTAATGTCTCCTCCAGGTGAACAAACTAAAACTGAAACCGAGGCTCACTCGACTCCTTGTTCTCACATCACTCTCATAACTGTCTATGACCTGTGATCTCTCTGCCATAATCTACCATATTTCACTCCCATGGTAATTATCACCATCATTTTCTAAATGACGCCAACCATGATCTTTCCCCCACCCAACCCCAATAACTCGATCTACACCTGAGGCTCAATATATCATATTCTATAAGCACCTGAGGGAACTTGGAATACACACAGGGCCTAATTTGGAACTCTGAAATGTTTTGGAAAATCTGCATTTCTAGTTTTTCCAACCATAACTCCTTTCTCCTCTATTACTCTGAAACATCCACTCATTCTGGTAAATAACAGGATCAAACATTTGCTTACCATTGTAAAAGAGGATCATGAACGATAGCAAACATGGAACTAAGAATATGATGGTATCTTTGTACTTGTAATGGCATAGGAATATAAATCATGAAGGAAGTGGCTAAATTTTCTCAATGTTGCACATGAATAGAATATGATATAGATTAAATGGGGTGTTTGCATGCGTCTAAGAAAAGCTACCTAATTTTCCACCAAATTTACTAGGCAATAAGGCAGTTTTGATAGCAAAGTGTGGGGCTGGATGAACACAGCAGGCCAAGCAGCATCTCAGGAGCACAAAAGCTTTTGTGCTCCTGAGATGCTGCTTGGCCTGCTGTGTTCATCCAGCCCCACACTTTGTTATCTTGGATTCTCCAGCATCTGCAGTTCCCATTATCTCTGAAGGCAGTCTTGTTTGATTTTCCTCTTTATTCAATGCTTGTACGTTATATGTTAATCCTTTATGTTAAGTGCAGTGACAGAAGAAGTCACTCCATGCTAGCCTATGATATGACCTGTAGGACTGGAATGAGGAGAAAGAAGTAAACTAGATAGATCTTTGCAGGACAGATATTTACAGAGAAGGCAGTAATTTACAATGAAAAGTCAGTGGGCATATTAGGTGGGTAGATTTAATGCAGAGAAATGTGAATTGTTGCATTTTGGAAGAGACAATGAAGAGAGACATTATTGATTTTTTTTTCAGATCAGAAGTTGCCCCATTTCTAGGATGGAAAGCAGATCGTGAGCCTGAATGGACATACAGCAAGGTGCCATCTAGGCAATTCCCAATGGCAGCCAATTCACAAGTTGTCACCAAGATTCCCAACCAACTGGGCACAGCAACATGACTCTGAGCTGCCAACCTGTTCAGAGGACCAATGGTCCAACAGTCTCAGCAATGCCACTGATAGATAAGAAGGTCATTCCTGACACTTCAAGTAGGCCAGCTATCCTCTTGGGAGGCCACTGGGAGACTATTGGGGATTATTAGGCCATCTCAATACATAGCAGCAGAGATTCCCTATGATGGTAAAATGCCAGCTAGTTTGAGAAATGACCCTCAATTTGCCACTCAATTGACATAATTGACAGCACAGTGGTTGGCCACATTGTGAAAGTTCTCACCACTGCTAATATCTAGTGATGATGTGACAATGTCAATCTTCCCTCCTAATGCCTTCCAAAATAATTTCCAAGTTTGCTTGCCTCCCAGCCTGTGTTCACAAGATTGGTAAATTCAAGCCCTATGTGCCCGTTATTAGTACCACCTCTTTGTATCATGGGTTTAATTCCAAATGCGTATACAATGTGGATCGTGTTATGCTAATAGAACAATATTCATTAATATCATAGAATTATTCAGCACAGCAAGAGGCCATTCAGTCAGCAGTGCTTGCAGTGGTTCTTTGAAAGAATGACCAAATTAGTTTCTCTCCTTTGATCTTACTCCTAGGTTTGTAAACAGACAGCATATCTTGGCTTAATGGGATATAGAAAATGTTAGAAGCTTTGCACTTTCTATCATTGATAGCTGCTTCACTCGATCAACAAAGTAATCCTTCAACTGAAGAACAGTGTCACTGTTTAGGCATACAAATTTGCTAACGGGGTGCCTTTTCAAACACTACAGAATCTAAAATCATTTGTGATATTACAGCTACAGATCTGACAAAGTAACACAGATATAATTTTAATTTGAAGATGGCTTTGGTTGATATAAAAGTAAAAACTACATGAGACTACAAATGACTATTATTGAATATAACATATATTGTTGATAATTTTCTGAAGGACAGGGATACTGTAAATATAAAAATTACCTACATGGGAGCTCATTTTGCACCTAGATTTCCATTTCTTTCCCATCTGTGTCTCTGTTCTTACACGTCTATCCTGCATCTTGGGGATTTATAGAGATGTTTCAAGTTACCTCAAAAATCCTGCCTCATACCTCAGTTATAGCTCTGGTTAGAGCAAACAGAAGGCACCTGGCCATGTCAGCAAAAGTCTGGTTCAGACTTCAAGCCGAACTAGGTCTTGTATAAGAAATCCTGGGCTGAGGGAGCTGTAACTCACTGCTTCCTTAGAAGCTGAAGGAATGTTATCTTTAGCTCATCCTCAGCTTCTACTTTTGCCAATTATGTGACAAATTATTGTCCCAATTTTTCTTAGTGCTTTGATTGCACCTTTGATAGATATCCTTATTTTCTATTGCATTTCACACTGTCATTAGTGAGTGTTGAGAAGATTTGTAGCTCAGGTTGAGGTTCTGGATGTGAGTTTGCTCGCTGAGCTGGAAGGTTAGTTTTCAGACGTTTCGTCACCATTCTAGGTAACATCATCAGTGAGCCTCCGACGAAGTGCTGGTGTTATGTCCCGCTTTCTATTTATCGGTTTCGGTTTCCTTGGGTTGGTGATGTCACTTCCTGCATTGGTGATGTCATTTCATGTTTTTTTTCTCAGAGGATGGTAGATTGGCTCCAAATCAATGTGTTTGGTGAAGAATGGTGACAAAACGTCTGAAAACTAACCTTCCAGCTCAGCGAGCAAACTCACACTGTCATTGTATACTTCTCCCTTTTATTTGGTGTGCCTTAAATGCATCTATGCCATTCACCTGAACTACTCATTGTAGAAGTGAATTTTGGATATTATAATATTGTGGAAGTAGCAATTTATCCAATATTTCTTACTGGATTTATTAGTTAATATCTCATAATTACAATCTCTATTTTTGGACTATCAACATATTAAAGCATCTTGAAGATTTTGGAGTAGATTTGTAGCTGGGGTTGTGGGTGTTGAGGTTGGTTGGCTTACCAAGCTAGTTTGTTGTGTTTTATAGATCTTTCATTACTGTGCTTGGTCACATGCTCAGTGCAGCCTCCGATGAAGCATTGGTGTATTTTCCCACCTGCGTCTTAAACTTTGGGGTTCATTGAGATGGATTGCCTCACTTCCGATTTTACTTCGTCGTGGAATGCACATGGGGTCGAGTTCAATGTGTTTATTAATAGCATGCTTTGTGGAGTGCCATGCCTCCAGGGATTCTCGTGCTTGTCTCTACCTAGCCTGTCCCAGGATCTTGGTGTTGTCCCAGTCGAAGTGGTGGTTCTCCTTGTCCATGTGGATTGAGATTAAAGCATCTTGATAGGCATATCAGACTGCACAGCCACCTAAGGACTCACCTTGAAAGTGAAAGCGAGTCATCTGTGTCTTGGTTTTGTGATCTCACCTACCACATTGTTTTGGGAGTAACATGTGTGGTGTCTCAAAAAAAAATTGTTTGGGCATTGGCAGATTTTCTGTTTCGATGCTATAAAGATAAGCTCACATGGTGAGCTCCAATTTCTAAAATTTTACGTGCTCCAATGTTTGATAGGATGTTTGTGATGGAATTGACCCTTTCTGGGTTACTGTTTCCTAAATGCCAATTAGGCCGTCTAATCTAGGCCTGTGTGTTCACCTTCTTGGTGAACTGGAGCAGTAAATTCTGGTAGGATTTCTGACAACCAGCGATCTCACTGAGGCTGAATCCAATCTTCCTCGATGTCCAGAGACACAGGCTTGCGAGTCAGTAGTACTGGTCAATAATCACATAAGTAGAGCCCAGGATAGGTTTCTTTTCCTAGAAGAGGAGCAATGAACCCAATGATAAGATATGAGTACACAAAATTGGTGAACTGAAAAAGAATAGCTGAACCATCAAGAATGTCCACACCATAAGGCCCAGAGGATCATGACTAAATATTTCCACATACCAACCCCTCTCAGGTATGTACAGAAACAAAGCTGCTAGAAAAGTTCAGCAGGTCTGGCAGCATCTGTGAAGGAGAAAACAGAGTTAACGTTTCGGGTTCCGAGGACGGGTCGCCGCACCTGAAACATTAACTCTGTTTTCTCCTTCACAGATGCTGCCAGACCTGCTGAGCTTTTCCAGCAACTTTGTTTTTGTTGCTGATTTACAGCATCCGCAGTTCTTTTGTTGTTTTTATTTACTATTCCTCTGAGATATATAAGCATTTAATAGAAGAAATGTTAGGAAAATAAAATTCAGCGTCGATAAGAGAAAATTGCTGTGGAAAGTTTCCATCCCACACTATGGGTGATTGAAATCAGTTTAAGACATTACATAGGCCATCTGTTACATATAAAGACAATTAGCTTTGCTGTGAAATGAGAACTCTTGTGGAGCAGTGGTACTGTTCATAACTCTGAGTCAAATACCTTGGGTTCCTAAGTCCCACTTGTCACAGAGATGCATGATAAAATCTCTAAGCAATTTGGTTCAGAAAGTATAATGAGATGCTATTCCAGTCATAAAACAGTCTAGATCTCTCCTACTGAGGCATAAATCTATCTTGAATTCTATCCAAAATAAAAACCAAAACAAAACTGCAGATGCTGTAAATCAGAAACAAAAACAGAAATTGTTGGAAAAGCTCAGCAGGTCTGGCTCCATCTGTGGAAAGAAATGAGAATTAACATTGAGTTGAGTGGCCCTTCCTCAACCTGAAACATTACTTCTGATTTCTCTCCACGGATGCTGCCAGACTTGCTTAGCTTGAATTCCAACATATTCTCCTAACTGAGGTCTGTGAACTTAATACCATCACAGAATTTAAACATGGTGCTTTCAGGCCAGTGTTTCTTAAGTGCACTCTGATTTTTCAAACTAAGTATCTGGTGAACCACGTTGATGAGCTTTAAAGTTTAGAACTGATATTTATTGTTGCTATTGGAAACACCTTTGTTATTGGCTGTGGAAATTTTTCTATCAGTGCAGATGATTCAACAGAGCATGGATGTGAGTAAAAGGGCCCGTTATGTCTAGAAGGACAACTCCAGTTAGTTCCATATGGAATGATACAAGTTAACCTTTGGAAATACTCAGAGACATTTAGCTTTCACCTTGTGTGAAAATGTCTGAGAATTCTGAATGGTTTCAAACCACAAACCAGGTGGCAGCTTTTTATTTGCCAAGTAATGTTAACTTTTAATATGTTCTAAATAGCAACAAGAACCTCCTCAGCATTCTCTGGATTCCAGGCACAGCTAAGAAAACTCAATGCTATCATTTGATCCAATAAATCTCAAAACTCAAAGAATAATATTTCCTGACTATCATATCTCACAATTTCTAGGAGAGCAACAATAATCAGTGTGAAAATAGCAACAAACCACTTTTTGATTTACTAAATCAATGTTCCATGCTAATTATTTTTCATATTGCAGTCATAAATCAGATGATGGTAGCATTCATTTTTGTAAATTTTTATAAGGCAAATTGTGACACATCAGACTCTGTAAGTATAGAATAAGAAGCCAATAACTCCTTGTTATTTATTTCCCTCATTAAGTTATTTACACTGTTACATTTATCTAGATACATCCATTCAAAGAATTCAAACTTCTTCTCCATCAGTTTATTTAATTCAACCAGATCACTTTCTTGTTGCCTTTGTAGAAATATGACTCTTTCATTCAACATACTAGACTACCAAATCTAAATTTAAATGCTATAAATCCTTGAGCATGTTATTTTGTGTCCAAGATTGTATTTAAAATAATGTTTGGTATTGTATATTGATAAAAACATGAAAGCCATTTTCAAGAGATCGTACAGCATTAAGGAAAACACAAATTACATCAGTGAAACTCAAGCACTAGTCTAACAACCAGCTTTAACTACCTTGATACTAAAATGTGAGGCTGGATGAACACAGCAGGCCAAGCAGCATCCCAGGAGCAGAAAAGCTGACGTTTCGGGCCTAGACCCTTCATCAGAGCTCTGATGAAGGGTCTAGGCCTGAAACATCAGCTTTTGTGCTCCTGAGATGCTGCTGGGCCTGCTGTGTTCATCCAGCCTCACATTTTATTATCTTGGATTCTCCAGCACCTGCAGTTCCCATTATCACTTATAACTACCTTGCAACTGTTTCTGTCTCTTCGTGTGGTTCATCATAGTTTATTTGTTTGTTATCATAATACACAAACTTATGGCAACTTCAATTTTACATGTGTTGCAGCGGTCATGTCCCTTTGCAAAGTTTAACCTTTTAACAATAATCAACAGTTCAACTGTTCAAGTCTACCTTTTAATGCCATTTTCCTACCTTATGCATGTATGTATTATGTATGTATTAACCCTTTAAATGTCTACAGCCATATGTCTCCCATATGCTGCTCTCCCAATCCGTTAGCACTTGTCCATTAGTTTAAGTAGACATATCTTCTTACAATATCAAATTCTTAGGCCACTTTCAGTCTGGATGTTGATGCCTGGGAAAGCATCCAGAAGATATTTATTAGGATTGCGTCAAAGCTAAGGAACTTCAGTTAATAAAAGAAGCTGGAATTGTTCTCCATGGAGTAGAGAAGGGAGATTAAAAGTAGTTTCCAAATTTAAAGGAGGGAGGTTTAGATGGAATAGATGCTGATCAGGTTGAGCAGATGGGAAAACACTTGGAGATCAAACAAGTTGGATTGACTTGTCTGTTTTGATGGATAGTTACTGATAGAGTTCATGTAGGTGCAGACTAGTTTTCTGAATGGCTTGTTTCTGTGTTGTACATTCTTTTTAATGAGGGATTGGATAAAACTAGCTTAAGAAAATCCAGCCTCCTCATTAGGCATTGCGACTAGGCTAATTGACCCACTTCAAATATTCTATTTGCCCTCACTGATGACATGTACTGCTGCCTCAGTAGAGAGATGGTGGTTTAATGAGAGGATCACCACACCTCAAGCAAGGGGAGAGGATAGGAAGGACAATCCTTCATGACCACCTCAGCTGGTATAGGAATTGAACTCATGCTGATGAATTGAACTATTATCTATTAGAGGCCATTTGGCCAGCCAATACAGCTAACCAACCATCTGCTTTCAAAAGCATTGTGAGATGGAGAACACGTTATAGGGTGACTTGTTAACTATAGTATAATATACTGTAGATAATGTAGATTACACATTGTGTTCATTATTACCTCTGATAACTAATATCTACAAAGCTGTCAAGCTATTCAGGCTAAAGTTACTCAATTTAAGTACAGCTATGATTAATGAGTAGGACGAGAACGATTCAGCATGTCAATGACAGCGTAGATACTTTGAAAACAATTATAAAAGAAATGAAATTTTTTTTCAGTCTGATCATCCATAACATTTTTGAAGAATCAAGCTTTGAAAGCTGGCCCAGTGCCCAGAGGCTTTGAATCAAAACAATTCATATCTAAACTTCTTTTGACGTGTGAATATGTAAGAATGGTAGTTTCATTGTTGGAGTTCAGAAGGCATATGTAAACTCTTTACATGGGGAGTTATCACCTAACTTCCACGACCAGGGCACATCACATCATCCTAACTCCCTTTGGGTCACCATTATTGCAGTTATGTAACTCATTCCCAGCCTTCCTTTAAACTGTAACAGTAAAAGTTCTCACTTCTACTTGTTCAACCAGTCAATTTGTTATGACCATACCAGGCAGGACCTCTGAGAGGTCTTTGAACTCCAAATATGTGTAGTTTGTTAATAGCCCCCTTTCTGTTCTTGTGCATTTCATTTTTTTTAAAAAGTAGCAAAGCTTTAGTCTTAAACAAGATAAAAGGTCAGTTTATTGAAAAATTATTGCTACAATTATTTAAATTAAAATATTAAGGCTTTTAGTTTATATATACACAAAGATTAAAAGTAGGCAAAGCTGAAAAGATACAGATAATAAAATCAGTCTCTACATTTGCTGCAGCTCTGTTATATCTTGAAATTTCTGCTTCTAAAGTGGTTGAAATACCAAAATAAAATTAATAGCTGCGTTCACTCCCTCTATGAATTACATCCAGCCTTGTGACAGATCCTGGAATGTTTTTTCGAGAAGAATATCAAAGAATTTCAAAGGCATCTTCAGAAAGAGATACAATATAAAATCCAGAACCATCTCATGCAAGTTATATGTTCAGAGTGTGGACATATGGCGTGGTAAAAAATAGAGACTGGTCAAAATACCTATTGGCGTTTTCCTCTGCCAGGAATCAGTAAGGGAAAGGGTTAAAAACTAACTGCACCTCTAAAGCATATGCACATTGCACAGGTGCTTTAGTGCTGCTGAGTGAAAGTATGCTATGAGGGTTACAGTTGTAGGTTAAAAAAAGATAGAAAGTTTCTCCCTCTCTCTTTCTGATTGTCAGAAGAAAGTCTCCAGTCAAAAATCGTAGCTATGCAGATAGTACAGGCAACCAGACAGCTTGTCACAACAAACCTGCAGAATCCCAAATCTCTAAACCGACTACTTTACTGTTGGAATCAACTTCAACAGAATTACCAATTTTAACAGACTAAACATTTCATTATCTACTCCACCAGACAAACAAAAGCTGATTCATATCTCATTATCTGTAGACTTTTAGCTCACTTCTCATTTCTGATTTGTATGAATGTTATATTTAACTTTCCTTTCGGTAACTTATGAACTTATCTGTTTCTTTAATTCAAGAAAGCCTGGTTGAATTGGACCCTTTTAAAACACAATTACATTGGATTTGGGAAAGGAGACCTTGAGGAAAGGGATCCTTTGTTTGAAGTTAACCCCCCTTAAGATGGGGTTGTTGAATAAAGAACAGGAACCAATTCCTCCCTCCTCATCCAGGATCATAATGAACTGGAGACCCTTGTACATCCAGTTGTCACATGGCAGACTCAACAGTTCAACTGGATTTGGGAATGAGACAGAGGTTTCTTGTTTCTCATTAGTCCTGCATTTACAACACTTACACAGATTTCCAAGACTCATTTGGTAGAATGCTAATTAATTTCTCAATTTTTAATTCCCTTGGCTAAGAGCCCACTCTCTGATGGTACCTCTCAGAGTTCTCACTGGGAGGTTTTCACAAATTGGCAGCGCATAGCCTGCCTTATACAGATAGGAATATAGGAACAGGAGTAGGCCATTCAGCTCCTCAAATCTGCTGCACCATTAAATGTGATCATGGCTAATCTGTGACCAAACTCCATATACCTGCCTTTGACCCAGATTCGTTAATACCTAAATAAAAGTTTCTATCCCAGATGTAAAATTAACAACTGCTTCAGCATCCACTACCATTTGTTTTTAAAAAATAAAATGGAGCTGTCCTCACTCTGGTAAATTAACCTTCCACATTAGTTACTGGGCTTAACCCAGGTGCACAAACTAATCATTTAGTCAAGGTACTTGATTATTTTAATCCTTTAAGCTATTGGCATGAATGGCTCACATGGTCAGTTTTTGCTTCTAGGTGAGCTTGGAAGAGGCATTCAAACATTCAAGAAAACCAGTTCAAGGAGTTTTTTGTTTCGTCTTTGAAATGTTCATTGAATGCCACCAAGTCTCTTATGATTCCTTCTTCAAATAATTACAATCTAGTCCCAACACAGGTTGGATTGATAAAGATTTTCATATGATTTCTGGGAGCATTTTGTGGGATTATTTGTTCATTTTGAAGGCAGATTGGCTCCATTATATTATAATTACACAACAATGACAAATTCTCAGAAAAGTAGCGATTGGACTGAATTTCAATCTGCTTCAGGACCTAGGTTTTGGTTTGTTATTATCATTACATTTTTCATTAACAGTCTGGAGACAGATGGAGAAAAATACAGTGTTGTGAAGTAATCTAGGGAACACTTGGGAAAAAGGGATACATAGTATTGTGAACTCAGCTGGTTTAATGAAAATCTTTTCAGGCTAATTGAGCAGAGGAAGAAATATTACTAGTAGATATGAAGAGAAGTGAGGACCAGTTCAAAAAATAATTGACTTTAACAAAAAGCTACAGGGCAAAAATCATTAGAAAGAAAGATTGCAGCTGTGATGGTGAAGCTTATTTAACTGTGGCAGAAGTCAAAATATAATTAAAGATAATTAAGGAGAACCATTTTGGCAGGACAGGTTAACATTAAAGAGCAAGTTATAGCTGAAGTATTCATGAGTTACCTTGCATCTGATTGAACCATTGAAGATGAGGCCAGAGTTCTGTTGGTGCCTGAATAACATTGTTCCATAACTAATTCCATTCAGTTTAGTGCAGAAATGTCTTTAGCTAGGGGGGAAGATTTGAAAGGTCATTTGGATTGCTAGAGCTGATAACAGTCAGCCTGATGCTGAAAGCAAGGGCCTGTATGCTATTCAAACCAACAGCTATGTGGGTAAAAGTTCTTTGACATCACCAATTATTCCAATGGCCTGTTAATCGCTCCAATATTTAAGAAAAGGACATATTTAGATCCTTTGAATTATTTGTCAATTCGTTTGAGGTCAGTTGGAGGAATGATGCTGGATGACTTTTTTAACAATGTGATATGCATTCACCAGGAGAGATTAACAATTGTTCAGTAATCCCAGAATGGAATAGTAATTTTTATCAAGCCAGCAATGAGAGATATCCCCTAAAGATCTACATTTAGATTAGATTAGATTAGATTCCCTACAGTGTGGCTGATATATTCCAGCTCACAATAATGGGCTGTGTAAAGAAAAAAATCCTCTCTGCTATGTTTGCAAGTTACCTCAGTCCTATATTAAAAGTAAGAGGGTATGGAATGAGCCGCTCGAGGAAGTAGTGGAGGCCAGTACAATGACAATATTTAAAAAGCATCTGAATGGGTATATGAATAGGAAGAGTTTAGATTGCTGGAAACTGGGATTAGATTAATTTAGGATAGCTTGTCAGCACGGACAAGTTGGACCGAAGTGCCTGTTTATGTGCTGTATGAGTAAGTTATTGATGTTGAATACTTGGATGAAAAGAAAGTCTGCAGCATTTGTGGTTAATCAATTGAATCTTGTTAATTGGGATTTTAAGTGAATTGGTTTCATTCTTATATATATATATAGACTATAGTGTATAAATCAGTGGATGTAATCCTGTGATCCACAAATATTTACAGGCTGCATGGTGGCTCAGTGGTTAGCACTGCAGCCTCACAGCTCCAGGGACCCGGGTTCGATTCCAGCCTCAGGCGACTATCTGTGTGGAGTTTGCACATTCTCCCCGTGTCTGTGTGGGTTTCTTCCGGGTGCTCCGGTTTCTTCCCACAGTCCAAACATGTGCTGGCCACATGGATTGGTCATGCTAAATTGCCCGTAGTGTTCAGGGGTGTGTGGATTATAGGGGGATGGGTCTGGGTGGGATGCTTCAAGGGGCAGTGTGGACTTGTTGGGCCGAATGGCCTGTTTCCACACTGTAGGGAATCTAATCTAATCTAATCTAAATATAGATCTTTAGGGAATATCTCTCGTTGCTGGCTTGATAAAAATTATTGCCAATTCTGTTACTGATAGAAAAATACACAAGTGGATTAGGAACATCCTTGAAAGAAAAATAATATGTTGCGGATAACAAAGTGTGGAGCTGGATGAACACAGCAGGCCAAGCAGCATCTCAGGAGCACAAAAGCTGACGTTTCGGGCCTAGACCCTTCATCAGAAAAGGGGATGGGAAGACAGAACTGGAATTCTCTCCATCTTTCGATCTGCCTCCCCCCTCTCCCTATTTATTCCAGTTCCCTCTCCCCATCCCCATCTCTGATGAAGGGTCTAGGCCCGAAACGTCAGCTTTTGTGCTCCTGAGATGCTGCCTGGCCTGCTGTGTTCATCCACCTCCACGCTTTGTTATCCTGGATTCTCCAGCATCTGCAGTTCCCATTATCACTAATATGTTGGGGAGCTGGACAAAACACAAGGAAAAAACTACAGATGCTGGAAATCTGAAACAAAAGCAGAAATTGGAATAGAAACAGAATCACTGGACCCAAAACATTAACTCTATTTTCTCTCCTCAGATGCTGCCAGAGATTTTCCAGAAATTGCTGTTTTTGGTGGGGAACTAGGTCTGTGCAGCTGTCACCCATCATTGCAAAAACATACAGTTGTACTGATGCCGGGTCTGAGTATAACCAAACATTTGTCTCTTGTACAGCAGTACCTAGAAAATGATACAGTGAAGCAGTTGGCTCTGGATATCATTGATGGCCCACAGCAGCATGTAATGCCCATAGAGAATGTGGTAAGCTGGATAAGATGTTAAGCAGTGATGATGCTGAACTGGAGAAATTTAATATGAAACTGTGAATATCTTAAGTCCAAATTTTTTTAAGATTTAAAATTCTACTCTTAAGTGCAGGCCTTGCAATAAAAGGCTGGAGAGTTTTCTTTTTATCAATCTCAAAACTGTAATCAATATAAAATAATAAGTGGCGAACAAGCTGGAGCACTGTTCAACCAATAGATGCCACAAATGGGGACAGAGGAATTTGTTTTCAATTTATTCACTAGATATGGCCATCACTGGCTAGGCCAGTATTTATTGCCCATACCTAATCGCCCCAAGGATGGTGACCTCACTACTTGAACTGCTACCATAATGGAGTTGTAGGGCTACCATTAGTGCTGCTAGGAAGGGAGTTTCAGAACTTTGACTCAGTGATGGTGAAGAAATTGTGCTACTGTATCAAATCAGAATAGTGTGTAGCTAGGACAGGAACATATAATTAGATTATCTGTATGATCCCAGAGTAAAAGATCCCCTAGGAAACAGTAACCATAAAATGGCAAAGTTAGCATTCAGTTTGAGAATGAGAAACACAGGTCAGAAACAACTATGCTAAACTTAAATGAGAGTTATCACAATGAAATAAGGGCAAAGTTAGCTGGAGTAGACTGGGAAATTAATTTTGGACTTGAAATGTTAACTCTGTTTCATTCTCTACAGATGCTGTCAAACCTGCTGAATATCTCTAGTATTTTGATTACTTTTATTTTAATTTCACTATAATGTATTTACAGCTAATCCTGGTTTCCAGATAGAACTGTAAATTGCCAAAACTCACGTTCCCTGCTTAAGAGTTCTGTTCAGAATACAGTAATAGGGCTCAAATTTAAGGTCATACAAGTACCTAAAAATTCATGTAGTTAGATATAATGCAGCCATATTATATTTAGAGCTGAAATAGAGTTCTATTAGAAACAGAGTCGATTGGATCTGTGGCATCCGGGCATCTTAGAACATTCCTTAATATTTGTGCCACACTTGTATGATACTGCCACCAAACAGATTATTCCCTCCCCTCTATTGTCAGCATAATAAAGGAGCTGTTCCCTCTGTGATATCCTGATCCACTCTCCAATCATCCCCCAACACGTGATTCACTTTATTTGGCAACTTCCCATCCAATTACTGGAAGAGTAACACTGATCCTTTCACCTCCTAGCTCCTCACTGTCCAAGGCCCCAGATACTCATTTCAGTGAATCAGTGCTTCACCTGAAACTGCATTCAATTTAGCACACCATATTTTACCACTCACAGTGCAAATACCTCTATATCTTGTAGTCCAAACAAAGACTGAGCAATCACTTGGCATAACACATTAGCTCAGTCCTGGGAAATGTCCCAAGCATTTTATTTGCCTGCCATTTTAATCAGCTCCTTAATTTCTTTGACAGTAATATTTTATCATCAGCCAGCTGGAATATTCCAGTGAAACCAAATGCATGCTTGAGGAAGACAATATTTACAGGGAGTCAGTGGGTTTCTAGTGAATGTTCATGGGCAGCCTATCCCCAGAAATAGAAACAGAGATGTCAAGGAAGGCAAAGGAGAAGTCAAACCAAGACCAGGTGAAGGTAAGAGCAGGGCAGAAATTGAAAGCAAAAGTGACAGACTTTTCCAATTCTGGATGAGAGTGTGAAGCTGTGCTGATGAGGCCATCCATGTACCAGAGAAACAGTTGTGGGTGGGTGCCAAAGTAGAACTGGGGCCTGGAAATTTCCATGCTTTCACAAAGAAATAGGCATAACTGAGGCCTATGTGGATACTTGGCCACAATTTTCACCTGAAGAAAATGAGAGGATTTAAAGGAGAAGTTGTCCTCTTTCCTCCTGCAGAAGTATGGTCCCACTTATCCTGAGGTATTTTGTCCCCCCCAGAAGTTTTTGTTTTTACGTTTCTATCCTTTCTCTGTTTCGAAGAAGAGAAATACTGAATTTGAATTAATGAAATGATAACACCATTTCTCTCACTACAGACACTGCCAGAGCTGCAGAAGTTTTCCATCACTTCCTGGCTGTAATCCAATAAAACCACACTTGCACGCAGTTGCTTTGAAACAAGTTAAGTTTGATTTAGGAATAAAAAATGCAAATATTTTACAGAGCCTATAGCGGCAGCCTTGGTTCAACAATCTTTGGTTCAACTGTTGAATGAGATGCCATGCCAGCTTTACACTCAATTAATCAACTTCTTGAGAGAGAAAAAAAACTCTGGGCTTCTTCAAAGATTTGGCTGTGTGTGAAAGGCCTTCTTTGATCTTCCTTGATTGATGACTGTGTGTTTCTTGGCTCTAAGGAAAATATTTTGCAAATTGGTCATCAAATTTCAAAGTAAATGTTGGCCTGGAGACAAAAACCAACACTCGTTCGTAAAACACTAGGTAGTTCATAGAAATAACATATGCAGTTATAAAAAGCCAAGCTTTCAGTGACAGTTTTTTAAGATAAAAGGTAAAGGGTCAATGTTTACATGGGGAATATTTTTGAGCGGTTGTTGGAGCTGCTGAATTGGCAATTATGGCAGTTGCATTTGTTGAATGTGGTGTTGAATTAAGCAGGGAACGGCAGTCCCAAGCTATCTACTGTATTCCTGACAATTAAATGAGAAAACAGCATATCTGAAGAAGATTTATCTGTCCATTCACACCAATCTGTTGCAAAAATCATACAAGGTGTTGAATTTTCCCAGCTCCTGAATGATGTAGCCAATGGCAAGAATGTGAGGACAATACAGAAAGAATGAATAAAATAAGATTCTTGACATTAAGAAGGTAAAGTTCAATTTTCTTGTAAAGGTTTTAATGGCTTGATGAGAATCTCACCCATTGACATGCAGTAACATCTCATTATTGTCTACTCTCACCTCATTTAATTGTAGTTCATGATTATCCCAGGCACTAGAGAGAAACCTGGAAGTCATAGCATTTGTCTAGCAGCTGCAGCTCTCCGGGTCTCTATCTAGTCCAACATTTCACAACATCCCAGGACATAGTCCAAAGGAGGTGACAACCAGGACCATCATCATCGCATTTTGACTTCACTACGGCACCTTAGAGATCACTAACACTTTATATTGCATTGCTGCTGCAAAGTTACCTTGTGCTTATGGCATGCATCAGAGTGGCATGTATCTTCGAGTTCATCACATGCTCACTTTGCACCTACTTTGATAGTGAAAGCATATCTGCCTTGCCTTTCCTTGACTTTTTGTGCAACGCTGCTTCATTCATAGCTAATGGCTCACAGTTGTTATAATCTTGCCTTCCCCTGTTGGCAGTGACAGAAAGCCTAGTCACTTGTCATTTTTGCAAGTAATGAGCAATCAAGGAATTGGATTTAAGACCATAAGATGTAGGAACAGAAGTGGACCATTCAACCCATTGGGTCTGCTCCACCATTCAATGAGAACATGTGTGATCTGATAATCCTCAACTCTCTCTTCTTATATTTTCCAACTGTCCTTGATTCCCTTTTGGAATCAAATGCTGACCAATGCAGCTTTGAATGCAATTAATCTTGACAGCCGTCTGCGGTAAAGAATTCCACAGATTTATTACACATGGAGAGAAGAATTCCTCCTTCTCTCAGACTGAAATGCATGATGCCATTTTCTGACATTATCTATTTTGCTGCTGGATGCTAACACAAGAAGAAATAACCTTTCTGCATCTGCCCTGTCAAGTCCCCTAAAAATCTCTGATGAAGGGTCTAGGCCCGAAACGTCAGCTTTTGTGCTCCTGAGATGCTGCTTGGCCTGCTGTGTTCATCCAGCCTCACATTTTATTACCCCTAAAAATCTCATATGTTTCAACAAGTTTTCCCCTCATTCGTCTATGGTTCATTGCATATAGGCTGCTGAACAGTCTCCAGCATTTGAGCAATATAGCATTTGAAACAGCAGCAGAAGGTCCCTTCAGACTGAGAAGGAGTTTCCAGAGTGAAAGAATTTTCTGACCTCGCTGTTAGTTCCCCCAGATGAGAGAGGATCAGTGCCATCTCTGAATGAGGATTTCCTGGGACATGGTAATGGAATAGTGACACCTACTGGAGCATGATGAATATTTTGAAGGAGTGGGTAGCCATCCCAGTGACCAACAAGGTGACAATTGCACCTAATCGTCGTGTGACTGGTTCCTTTCAAGGACCCACTCAGGACTTGCATTCAATCCCCAAAGAATTATATCAAATCTGTTTCTGCTGGAATTAATCAATCTCATTTATCTATGATGAAGTCAGGTGTGCAGGGTGCAAGTTTTCCTGTTGTAGATGGCTTCCCCTAGGTGCAAGATATTACAGAACCATTCACATGTTGGATTGAGAGCATCAGATCTTAACATGACTAACATGATTAAAATGTTCAGTTCATCTGTGATCACTGGTACCACATCCGACAGATCAGTACCAAATATCCTGGAATCTGCCATGATGCCTATGCCCTTGATAACTCTAAAATTCCTATTTCATTTTAAGAGTTAGATATCTTACTGTTTACTACAAGAGAAGGGTTACACTCTGCAACCATCACTCAACCTCCTTACTGAGGCCAAGTATAGCTGCAATGCAAATTAAAAACCGCAAGAACTGCACATGCTGTAAAACAAAAACAAAAACAGAAGTTGCTGGAAAAAGCTCAGCATATCCGGCATCATCTGTGAAGAGAAATCAGAGTTAATGTTTTGGATCTGGTAACCCTTCCTCAGAACTGATGGTAGGTCGGAAAATGTTGAGTTATATGCAGAAGATAGGGACGAGAAGGGGTAAGGAATAAAAAGTAGGTGGGGATAGAGCCCAAAGAAAGAGAAGAACAATTGGAGAGACAAAGGAGTGGCTGGCAGAGTGAATAGCTGTTAATGGAGACCATTAGTGGCTAACAATAGGAAGTGTGTAAATTAGTCTATGTGATAGCAAGGCCTAGTGTGTGGGGCAAAGGACTAAGACATGGGAGAGTTCAGGCCCTAAAATTATTAAACTTGAAAGTGATCCCAGACAGCTGCCGGGTCCCCAAGCAGGAAATGAGTTGTTGTTCTTTCAGCTTGCACTGAGCTTCGCTAGAACACTGTAGCAAGCCTGAGACAGAGATGTTGCCCAGGGAACAGGGTGGCGTGTTAAAGTGGCAGGCAACTGGAAGCTTGGTCTTTTTTTGCAGGCAGAATGTAGATGTTCTGTGAAGCGGTCTCCCAGTCTACACTTTATTTCCACAGTGTAGAGGAGACCACATTGTGAGTACCAAAAGCAATAGATTAGATTCTAGGAAGTGGAAGTGAAGTGCTGCTTCACCTGGAAGAGACGTTTGGGCCTTTGGACACTGAGGAGGGAGGAGGTAAATGGACAGGTTTGGCAGTTGCAGGGGAAAATGACGTGGGGCTGTAGGGGGATTCTGGGGTGAATGAGGAGTGGGCTAGGGTGTCTCAGAGGGAATGGTCCCTGTAGAAGCCAGACAAGTGAGGGGAGGGATGTATGTGTCTGGTGGTGGCATCTCACTGGAGATAGTGGAAGTGGTGGCTGATGAACTTCTGGATGGTAGGTAAGGACGATGGGAACCCTATCTCTGTTGCGGGAAGGAAGAGAGGGGTGAGTGTGGAAGTATGGGAGATGGGTTGAACCTGGTTGAGACCCCTGTTAATAAAAGTGCTGGGGAGTCTTGTTCAAAAGGACGAGGTAGACATTTCGGAAGCTGCATTGTCAAAGTTGGCCTCTTCAGAACATATGCGACCGAGATGGAAGAGCTCAGGGAATGAAATGGAGTCTCCACAGGAAACAGGGTGCAAGGATTTATAGTCCAGGTAGCTGTGGGATTTGGTGGATATTCGTCACCAGTTTATTTCCAGAAATGGAAACAGAGATGTCAAGGAAGGGAAGAGAGGGGTAAGAGATAAACCAAGTGAAAGTGAGGGCAGGGTGGAAATTGGAAGCGAAAAATCAACGAACTTTTTCAATTCTGCATGAGAAAGGGATGCAGTACTGATGAGATTATCGATAATTTGGAGAAAGAGTTGTGGGGGCCAGGATAGGACTGGAAAGAGGAATGTTTCATGTACCCCACGAAGTGACAAGTATATCTAGGGCCTATATGCGTGCCCATGGCCATCTCTTTGACCTGAAAAATTATGAGAGGAGTTAAAAGAAAAGTTGTTCAGGTTGTGTACAAGCTCGGCCAAGTGGAGAAGGGTATTGGTAGGTGGTGATGGTTCAGGTCTTTGCTACAGGAAGAAGCGAAGAGCCCTGAGACCATCCTGATGAGGGATGGACATGTGAATGGATTGCTCGTCCATAGTAAAGAGAAGGCATCTGGAACCTGCAAACTGGAAATTCCAAAACTGGTATAAAGCCTCAGAGGAATCATGGATGTGTGTGGGCAAGGACTGGATCAGGGGACAAAAGACCATATCAAGATTGGATGAGATGAGTTCTGTGGGGCCAGAGGAGGCAGAAACAATGGGTCTGCCTGGGCAGCCCTGCTAGTGGATTTTTGGAAGAAGGTAGAAGTAAGCTATGCGGAGCTGGAGGTCTATCAGCTTGGAGGCAGTCAGGGAGCGATCACCACATGAAAGGGGGACAATGGCTGTAGTTGATACAATGGCCTGAATTTCCACAGAGGGGCATGGTCCAGGGGTAGAGGAGGTATCTAGGAGCTGGCACTCAGCCTCTGCAATGCAGAGGTCAGACAACATAGCACCACCCATATCGGCAGGCTTAATAATGAAGTCAGGGTTGGATCTAAGCACACCGAGTGCAGTCAGTTCGGAGGGAGACAGGTTGGATTGGATGAGGGGGACAGACCAATTGAGGCGACCAATGTCATATCGAAGTTCCCAGTAAACAGATCGAGTGTTCAGGTGGATAGAGAGCGTTGGAGTTGGGAAAAGGGGTCTGTGGACAGGGAGAGGACTCTTGTCCAAAGAAATGGGCCCAAAAGGTGAAGACCACAGGAGAACAGTTTGGCATCATGTTGTGCCCAAAATTCATTAAGTGGGGACCGCAGAGAGATAAAGCCGAGACCTTTCCCAAGTACAGAATGTTCAGCATTGGGGAGTGGAAGATTAGGGGGGAATGGTGAATGCCTGACAAGAGGTGGGGTTTGGGGGGGCGGGGGGCGCGAATAGAGTCGGGGGAAGGGGAAAGAGTTGAAAGACAGCCATGTCTGGATCTCTATTTCTGAGTGGTGGTATCTTGTGAGCCCTGATGCCTGAAAAGAAACGAAAAAAAGTTTCTGGTTAGCTCAACAAATGAGCTGGAGGCAGTCTGTGGAGTGGTGCAGCCCTGAGACAGTGTGTTGCGATGCTGTTGGAGAAAAAGCTCTAGAGTGTGCATGTGATGCCGCATGGCACTGAGTGTGGATCTCAGGATGTGGCAGGAGCGGCTGTCTGTAGAATGTTGAGCATCACAGATATCGGTGATCCTGGGGAGGATTCAAAACCTAAGGGATGAAACTTCAGTTGGAATCCATCTGGGGTGAGTTTGAGCTGGAGGCAGTCAGTCAGTCACTGAGGAATCTGATATGGCTGTGGAAACCAGTTTTAGCAAATACCTGGTCAAACACCAGGAGTGACGGTGAAATTATAGTCGGTGGGCAAGAAAAATGATGGGAACGGAAATCCCGGGGGAGAGAGGAGCAGAATGTCTTGAAGGTGGGCAGACCAGAAGAGAAGTGACAATGATTTAATACTAAATTTAAAAAAATGAAAGAACCGTGGAGGCTGTGAATCAAAACAAAAGCAGAAGTTGCTGGAAAAGCTCAGCAGGTCTGGCAGCATCTGTGAAAAGAAATCAGAGTTAATGTTTCGGGTCTGGCGATCCTTCCTCAGAACTGATGGTAGCTAGTTATACTAGCAATTCACTCTCCCAGCCAGATGGTTGTCCAATCCTTAGTCCATCCAACTGCTGTTCTCTCTTTTTGCGCTCTAACCCCACCTATCATTTATTCCTTACCCCCTCCCCCGACCCTATCTTCTGCATAAACTGACATTTTCCTAGCTACCATCAGTTCTGAGGAATGATCACTGGCCTGAAATGTTAACTCTGTTTTCTTGTTGCAGATGCTGCCAGTTCTGCTGAACTTTACCAGCATCATCTGCTTTTTTTGTTGTCTATAATTACAATGCAGCCGATTCTTCCACCAAGGTTAGCTTAGGTCCTGATGCTTGGATTGGTTTGAAAGTGCAGTACAGTTCAGAGAGAGCATGCTGCATAATTTTAGCATGGCAGGGATAGCAGCAGCTGTCTTCTGAGAACTGTTACCAAACAAAGATTCTAAGGGTTTCTTGTCCAAAAGTTTCTTGAAAGTGGAGTAACAGGTAGTCAGGGTGATGAAGAAGATGTTTGATACACTTGCCTTCATTGGTCAGTGCATTGAGTAGAGGAGTTTGGACATCATGTGACGGCTGTATAGGACATTGCCTAACCAATGTTTGAAATACTGCATACAGGGTCTCCCTGCTATAGGAAAGAGATTGATAAACTTGAAAGGGATCAGAAAAGATTTACAAGGATGTTTCCGAGAAGGAGGATTTGAGCGAAAGGGAGAAGCTGAACAGACTGGGGCATTTTTCCCTGGAGAATCAGAGGCTGAGAAGAGACTTGAGGTTTATAAAATCATGGAGGGCATGAACAGGATGAATAGCCAAGGTCTTTTTCCAAACATAGGGGAGTTCAAAACTAGGGGGCATAAATCTAATCTGAGAAGGGAAATATTTAAAATGGGCATGAGGGAATGTCACCCCTCAAGAGGCTGGTGGCCATGTGTGGATACAGTTCTAACACTTAAAAGGCATCTGGATGGTAAGTGAACAGGAATGGGCTAGATGTATGTGGACCAAATGCTGGAAGATGGGACTAGATCACTTTAGGATATCAGGTCAACGTAGACAAGTTGGACCAAAGGATCTGCTCAAGTCTAACTCTAGAACTCTGACTGTATGGCAGCAACCTTACCAGGTTTGGGGGCTGCAGGCTGGGTGGAGTTGAAAGAATCTAAGACATCTGGAGTGCCCAGAGAGAAGAATTCTGTGGGCTCTATGTATGGTTCCTCCTCTCTGAGGGTGCTTGCTGAAACCACCTTGTACTCTACAGATGGATGGATAATTGGAGTGAGTTTGAGGTTTCTCTTCCTCCTTTCACCTTGCCATTGATGCTGAACATCTAGAGAGATGGAGTGTGGGCCTGTGGGTATTTCCAGCAGCCACTGAGTATTCTGCTAGACCTGGCTGTCCATGGCAACCGCCAACCTACCGATGGGAACTGCCAGCAACATGCATACCGGAGCTAGCACAGGGCTGATATACTTGGCGGATTCCTTCAACCTTCCATTCAGGTGATCCTGTGTATGCACCAAACTGGCTTGTTGTTCCTATTTCTGTTTGTACCTTTCTGTGAGACTTGAGGTTTATAAAATCATGGAGGGCATGAACAGGATGAATAGCCAAGGTCTTTTTCCAAACATAGGGGAGTCCAAAACTAGAGGGCATAAATCTAATCTGAGAAGGGAAATATTTAAAACGGGCATGAGGGAATGTCACCCCTCAAGAGGCTGGTGGCCGTGTGTGGATACAGTTCTAACACTTAAACCTCTCTCACTAATTGCCAACAATTGTAAAGCAAATCACGAAGGGTAGTTAAAAACTGAAAGAACTATGGATGCTGTAAATCAAAAACAAAAACAGAAGTTGCTGGAAAAGCTCAGCAGGTCTGGCAGCAAGTGTGAAGAAAAATCAATGTTAATGTTTCGGGTCTGGTGACCCTTCCTCAGAACTGATGGTGGCTGGGAAAACTTCAGTTAATATGCAAAAAATAGGGAGGTGTGTGGGGTATGGAGTAAATGATGTAGAGCCTAAAGAGAGAGAAGAACAGTTGGATAGACAAAGGAGTTGATAATGATCAGGCTGGGCGGGTGAACAGTTGTTAGTTGGGACTATTAGTGACTAACAATAGGTAATGTGTAATGGCAGGCTATCTGAGAACGGGGCCTGGGACATGGGAGAGTTTAGGCCCTAAAATTATTGATGGTAATTCCTAGCTTCCTAAGAACTACAAAGGATAGTTTCTAGCTTGCAGCATTTGAAAAGTGCAGCTAGGGCTTAAACATGTTGACTCAAGTTAAGAACTACAAAGGATAGTTTCTAGCTTGCAGCATTTGAAAAGTGCAGCTAGGGTTTAAACATGTTGACTCATGTTCTGTCATGGCAAACACTTTCGCCTCACACAAGATTGTGTGACATCGGCACCATGGAGACAGGATGCATTTTTAATCAGGTTAGCATTGAACAATTGCATGAGAAAACTTGTCACGGCACAAGGAGGGAAATACTCCACAGAACCTCTCAATTTTTGTTGAATGAGGAGAGATTCAACCTAATTTGCATGAAAAATGAAGGATTTGGTGCCATAAATAGGGGATAAATTCTAACATTAGGTTGACAATTACTTGAGTATAGATGGTATATAGCACAGAGGGGGCCATTTGGCCCATCATTCCTCTGCCTCATTCTCATTGAGTTCCCTGCATGTAGTTAAACACCAGAGCCACTGCAATGCTTCTTTGCAAAATCAACTTGTCACTCATCGGTTCCACGTACAAACAACATGTTGATAAGTTTTGCACTTTAAGGAGTTTCAAAAAATACACACTCTGGAGAAAATATTTGAAGTATGTGTGGATTGGATCATTTTTTTTTCCTTTTAGAATTATTTTTGGTAACATTCGTACTCTATTATTGCAAGAATTTGCCAGAAAATGATAATTCAGCTAAATCTGTCATTTGTTTGTTTTATTGTCATGTCTCTCTTTAAATCTTGGAAAGGTATTGACTCTTTCTGTGATAATGAAATGTGAGGCTGGATGAACACAGCAGGCCCAGCAGCATCTCAGGAGCACAAAAGTTGACGTTTCGGGCCTAGACCCTTCAGCAGAGAGGGGGATGGGGTGAGGGTTCTGGAATAAATAGGGAGAGAGGGGGAGGCAGGCCGAAGATGGAGAGAAAAGAAGATAGGTGGAGAGGAGAGTATAGGTGGGGAGGTAGGGAGGGGATAGGTCAGTCCAGGGAAGACGGACAGGTCAAGGAGGTGGGATGAGGTTAGTAGGTAGGAAATGGAGGTGCGGCTTAGGGTGGGAGGAAGGGATGGGTGTGCGGAAGAACAGGTTAGGGAGGCAGAGACAGGTTGGACTGGTTTTGGGATGCAGTGGGTGGAGGGGAAGAGCTGGGCTGGTTTTGGGATGCAGTGGGGGAAGGGGAGATTTTGAAGCTGGTGGAACAGTCCCTCTTCCGCACCTACACAGGCCCCAAACCCCACCTCTTCCTCCATTACATTGATGACTGTATCAGCGCCGCCTCTTGCTCCCCAGAGGAGCTCGAACAGTTCATCCACTTCACCAACACCTTCCACCCCAACCTTCAGTTCACCTTGGCCATCTCCAGCACATCCCTCACCTTCCTGGATCTCTCAGTATCCATCTCAGGCAACCAGCTTGTAACTGATGTCCATGTCAAGCCCACCGACTCCCACAGCTACCTAGAATACGCCTCCTCCCACCCACCATCCTGCAAAAATTCCATCCCCTATTCCCAATTCCTCTGCCTCCGCCGCATCTGCTCCCACGATGAGGCATTCCACTCCCCAACATCCCAGATGTCCACGTTCTTCAAGGACCGCAACTTTCCCCTCAGTGGTCGAGAATGCCCTTGACTGCGTCTCCCGCAACACATCCCTCACACCCCGCTCCCGCCACAACCGCCCAAAGAGAATCCCCCTCGTTCTCACACACCACCCCACCAACCTCCGGATACAACGCATCATCCTCCGACACTTCCGCCATCTACAATCCGACCCCACCACTCAAGACATTTTTCCATCCCCACCCCTGTCTGCTTTCCGGAGAGACCACTCTCTCCGTGACTCCCTTGTTCGCTCCACACTGCCCTCCAACCCCACCACACCCGGCACCTTCCCCTGCAACCGCAGGAAATGCTACACTTGCCCCCACACCTCCTCCCTCACCCCTATCCCAGGCCCCAAGATGACTTTCCACATTAAGCAGAGGTTCACCTGCACATCTGCCAATGTGGTATACTGCATCCACTGTACCCAGTGTGGCTTCCTCTACATTGGGGAAACCAAGCGGAGGCTTGGGGACCGCTTTGCAGAACACCTCCGCTCGGTTCGCAGTAAACAACTGCACCTCCCAGTCGCAAACCATTTCCACTCCCCCTCCCATTCTTTAGATGGCATGTCCATCATGGGCTTCCTGCAGCAGGAACAGCAACTCATATTCCGCTTGGGAACCCTGCAGCCCAATGGTATCAATGTGGACTTCACCAGCTTCAAAATCTCCCCTTCCCCCACTGCATCCCAAAACCAGCCCAGTTCGTCCCCTCCACCCACTGCATCCCAAAATCAGTCCAACCTGTCTCTGCCTCCCTAACCTGTTCTTCCTCTCACCCATCCCTTCCTCCCACCCCAAGCCGCACCTCCAACTCCTACCTACTAACCTCATCCCACCTCCTTGACCTGTCCGTCTTCCCTGGACTGACCAATCCCCTCCCTACCTCCCCACCTATACTCTCCTCTCCACCTATCTTCTTTTCTCTCCATCTTCGGCCTGCCTCTCCCTCTCTCCCTATTTATTCCAGAACCCTCACCCCATCCCCCTCTCTGCTGAAGGGTCTAGGCCCGAAATGTCAGCTTTTGTGCTCCTGAGATGCTGCTGGACCTGCTGTGTTCATCCAGCCTCACATTTTATTACACTGAAGAGTTAATGTTGTTCACATTGGCTTCTTTATCACAGTGTGCTTACTGCTATCAGTAAATAGGTAGAATATCTAATGACAGTATTGACTTACATTTGCACCTGAGGGATGCTGCAGTAGGTAATTACTGGATAATTAAATAATGATGCCTGACGCATATTTCTTGCCTGTAAGTGAGTATGTCACAACACTGGAAAGTGACATTATTTCTTGGTAAGCACCAAGCACTTTGCTGATAACATCTGCAGTAAAATATTAATGGCAACACTTCAGGATGTCTTTTAAAAGTGACAATGCTTGAATTCATGCAGTAAAGCACCAACAAGTAAAATGAACAGAAGCATTTTATTTTGCCTACCTAGGGCACCATTAATTTAAGAAAGAGATTTCCTACTCAATTAAAAATTACAGTAAGAATTCTTGGTTGCCTTGGCCAGTTTCAAGGTAAACACACTTGTGTAGACCACTTCAAAAACAACTTTTTTTTTGATAAATTATACTTTTAATGAAGTAGAATGCACCTGACACAAGCATCAGCAAACAAAATTTGACACTGGTGAAGAGGGTTTGATGCAAATTAGCATGAATGCAACAAAGTTTTAGATGATGTCATGTTTACCAGGGTTAGAATCGAGTGCAAAAGTAAAGCACATTTCCAATGATTTGTTTTAAATATCTTTTTTATGCTTTACACTAACCTCTTGCAGTGCTGTTACTTTAACAACTTTATTTGGCCTCTGGTTCTGTGCTTGACACAATGCCAGAATCAGACTTATTGACCAAATGGTATTATGCCTCATAAGTAATAAATGATGAGCAGATTTTATATTCCATGAAATGGATAAATGAATGTATCCCTTTGCCCTGTGTATAAGGCATTTAACGCTTTCAAGAGAAGATAGATTTTACAAAGAATTAAGTATAACTTTAATAAAGTATTTGGTTTGAGATTTACTTACATGAAGCTGTTGTGAAAAAAAACGTTTCACCACACTAGCATTTATTCCAATAAAGATGTAGAGTACAAGTTTTTGCTGACTTTTTAAATAATTAATCATTGAGATAATGTGTGAATGATTCTAACCTCATTCAATCAATGGCTGAAATGCACTGACAAGCAGCATGGCTACTCTGTTCCCTCAATGTTATTAAATCTTGAGCAGTAATGGTTAGAGTTTGGTTGGAGCAAATTATAATCTATAATGTTTTCGGTATCATAGAAACATTGCACATCAAATAATTTAAGGAATGACTCTGAACTCGTTGTATTGATCCATTCTGAATCATCAATGTTCATTTCTCTTCCAGAAAATTCAAGCTGTGTGAAAGCCTGCAGAGGGGGCAGTTCACTGTGCCTATCTTTTTATCTTACCGCAAATACAATGTGACACGAAGAAATCATCAGCCATCAGAAATCAAAGATCAAAGACAAGTTGGAAGAACCATATCATGTGGAACTATAGAAAGATTGGAATCTAACGTGCTGATTTTAGAAATTTAAAATTACTATGCTTTGGGTAAGCATTCACCTCACCTTATATTGAGAATTGTATGTTCACACAGACTGCAAATTACATCATCGACAAATGAGTATGTCAAAATTCTGCAATGTTTATGCACTTCATTGAATTTGGATACAATGACAATTTCAGCTTGCAAAATGACTGGAAATAATGTTTTTATATGCAGTTTACCAGATTTCTGTGGTTCTATTCCAAGCATGATGATAATGACATCGTCAATACAGTGTGGAGCTGGAGGAACACAGCAAGTCATGCAGCAGAGGAGCAGGAAAGTCAACCTTACAGCATCTGCTGTGATTATGCCATACTCTGTATTTAATATTTACTTTATAATCATCAAAACCAATTTGAAATGAGTCATTTTACCATATTCATTTTTTCTATGAATTTTAAAGGAGCAGGCATTCATTTATCTCAATGCCACTGGAATAGTTGAGGTTTTGAGGCTGTGTAAAGTAGCTCTGCAAAGTTTTAACAGTAGACATCCGCCACCACACAACAGAATGACTTACAGCGTCTAGTTCACAGGATAGCTGGAGATTGGGCATTCCCAAAAAAGAAAGTCCTGGAAGAATGCTAATTTTGCAGGAATTAAAAATCCCATGGTAAGCCTCCAGCTCCCTAGGATCCTCCAAATCTGAGTTACAGTCAGAGACTTAATAAAGATCAAACTCACTTAACTGCACAGTTACTCAGGAAATATTACAAAGATTAAAACCACACAGTCTCCACCATCAATACAACTAATCCTTACTGTAACTATGCACTGACACTTCTAACTCCTCATGACTGCCCCTACACCTTCCAAACCACTGTCTTTCTGGACCCCTGAACCTTTGATCTCATCTGGACTTTTCAACTCTTCCTGACTATTTGGTTCCACCTCCGGCACTCTAATCTCTCCAGATCCATTCATTACCCAACTCTGTCCTGCCATCCAACTCCTCCCCAACTCTGACCATTTATGACCCTCCAGGCACCCAAATGTCCAATCACCCCAACCCTCCAATAGACACCCACGTACCTGCCCTCAGAAAACCCTGACCCTCTAAACCTTCAGATACCTCCCACCGAAGCAGTAATGCACTGACCCCAAATTCTCACAATCTGACCTCACGTGAATTCATCATCCTACCAGACTATCAATTTGCACACTCTCTTCACTCTCAATCATTCATTAACATGTTCGCTAAACTTGGAGGAAACCCTAAAGCACCTTAAAGCCGAGTAATTATTTTTTGAGTTACTGACACTGCTGTAATTTAGAAAATACCATAGCTACAGAAAACTGCCATGAGCAAAATATGAAAATGAGTGGAGTTTCAGTGATGTTGGAGGCATGGTCAATATTGACCCTTCATTACATCCACTTGAGAAAATATCACATCTAAAAGACTACACCTCTGATATTTCAATGCCCCTCAATAAAATGTCAACCAGGTTATGTGTACATGTCTCCAACATGAGGTTAGAATCGATAATGGATTCAGAGGAAAGTTTGTGGCAACAGACCGTTATTCATTCATGGGGATGGGGATGGGGATGTTGTGCAGGCCAGTATTTATTATACCCCCTCATTGTCCTTGAGAACACAGTAGTGAGCTGTCTTCATGAACTGGCCCAGTGTAAGTACATCTATAATACAGGTACGAATGGAGTTTCAGGCACAGTGTCAGTATAGGAACAGCAATGCAGTTAGAAATCGGGATGGTGCATGGATTGGAGGGGAACATGTAGGGGTGTTTTGCTTTTGCTGCGCTTGTTATTTTAGGTGGGAGAGATCTCATGTTGGACAGGTGCTGCCGAAAGAGCCTTGCTAAGTTCCTGCAGTGCCTGTTATTGATGATACACTTCACTATCAGTACACCAATGATGCAGAAAATGAACGCTGAAAGTATTGTATGCAGTACAAACTAAGCGTGCTGCTTTGTCTTTGATGGTGTTGAGTTTGTGGAGTGTTGTTGGAGCTGCATACATCCAGGTAAATGAGGAGTGTTCCATCACACCCCTGACTTCTACTTTATAGGTGGTGCTCAGATTTTGAGGAATTGGGAGGTGAATTATTCATCACCACCCTTTGACCTTTTCTGGTGGACATCATATTTGTGTACTGTCCCTGTTCAGTTTATGGTCAATGGCAACCTGAGAATGTTGATACTAGTTCAGTGATGTTAATGCCCTTGAATATCAAGAGGTGATGGGCAAAACATGATAGCCAAATTATACGCTGAAAGCTTTCCAAAACAGCAATGTAATGCCCAGATCTTTTGTTTTTGCAATGTTATTTGAAGGGTTCTGGATGTGAGTTTGCTCGCTGAGCTGGAAGGTTCATTTTCATGAAAATGAACCTTCCAGCTCAGCGAGCAAACTCACATCCAGAACCTCAACCTGAGCTACAAATCTTCTCAAAACTCGCTGTTTGAAGGGTATGCAATGGTCACGTTGGATAACTGCCCTCCTGTTCTTTGAAATCATACCTTGGAATTCTTTACGTATGCCTTAAAGGAGAGGCAATATCTCATTCTAACATTGCATCTCACTTAATCTGAAAGGCACCAACTGTGTAGCAAATGGCAAATTTCTGCATTCATGTTTCTCAAGTCGTTTTGAATCTGCAATCTTCTGACTCAGAGGCAAGAAAGTTACCAACTGAATCATAGCTGAACACAAAGAGTGCCACTGGATGAAAGGAGATATATACACTCAGTTGACTGGAAAGGGGTTGTGCTAAGTACAGTTTCCAACATGCTTTCAAGGAGGAATGGTTGAAGTTTTAAACAAGGAACTCTGTAAATTACAGAAGGTAATTCTTCTAAATTGGAAGAAGTGACATCTTCACACTTAAAACTGAATTTTATGATGTGTTGAGGAGGAAGATGCAGGTCAAGTGGCAATTATGATCCAGGTAGCTGCCTGTCAAAATTTAAGGCTGGGAGACGTGTTAAGTGCCTTAAGGGGAGGCCCCTGTCTCTCTCTTGGGTGGAAATCCCATCCTCGAGAGCTGCCTTTCATCTCGGTTTGCCAGCATATCAGTAGTCTCCTATTGTACTCCTGTCCCAACCTGTCCACCACTTCCCGCTTGCCTTCCACTCTCTCATCTACAACTGTCCAAATCAAATGCAGCCCAAGCTGAAATACAGCAGAGAGAGTGGCAGCCACTGCTGGGACTATAGACAATTCCACTGCCGAGCTTCCTCAGCCTGACAGGCAAGAAAATGGTAAGGGGCCTCAGTGAGGGGAGTTAAGTGGAGGGGAAATGTTGTAGTACCAGATCAAGGAACCCCTGGGAATTAGGGGTTGTAGGGAGTGTGGATTTTAAAGGGGACAGGGTGGGCAAATTGACATTTGTGGCGGATAAATTGAGTACATGCCTCTGATGAACCTAAAGTCCCATGAAGAAGGGCCTGCCCTTTCACTTGGGACCATCCTACGCAAGTCAAATTATCACATTTTCCACAAGGCATCGGGATCACCCCATTGTGGCTAAAATACAACAGCAGCAGCAGAAAGAATCCCTTAAGTGGCCACTGATTTAACTTAAAGTCTTCAAAAGAACTCAAAGAGTATTATGCTGCCCAGCATTTCCCTTATCAAAATAATGTCTCAGTCAGGCCAGGATCATGGGGGCAGATGGCAAGAAGTCTATCTGATGGATTTTACATGCTTCCTGTCAATAGGGAGCATAACAGAGCACAATTTCTCATTGACACCTGTCAAACTGCAACAAACCTAACGTACATTTGAAATTGCACTAGGGCACAGGGAAAATAAATCAACTGCTGTGCTTTGATTTGTGTTTTGGGTAACTGTATATATTCACACATATTGAATAATGTGCATCCTAAATGAGACTTAATGGCGCTTTCAGTCAAGTGACTTCAATGGCAATAATAATTGGAAATGATATAATGCTGGCTGTTGATTCACTGTTTCTATTTCATACAACTGCAAAATGGTGAAGTCTACAGCATACAAGGGAAAGATTCCGGATATAATAGCACATAAAGGAGAGACCTAGAAACTACAGAAGGTGCAATCCATATTATAGAATATTTTGTTTTGGTTCAAGTTGGACTATTGCAAGCAGTTCAGCCAGCTGTATTGATGAGAGATTGTTGAAGCCATGGGGCACTGACCCTGAAATCATTCCCACAAACTTCAATCTGCTGTATGAATAAAAAGGAGCAGGAGTTAAATTGGCAATCCTGTCCAACTGACCCACTCCCTCACCTGTAACTCCTGTCCACATCAATCTCACTTGAGGCTAAAATCCATGCTGTTGCACCAGTTATTCTGCAACACTCAGTCACAAGCCAAGTCTTATCCCACTACATGTTAAGATGATGCCGTATTCTTGGCCCAGAGGTTTACATCAATACTGGCTGAATGCCCAGCCACAAATCTGTATCTATCCTTTCACTATATCCCCAGTGATGTATACTGGTGTCTACTTGTAGCAATGCAATTTCTCTGTTTTCTGCTGAAGCTACAAGGCTCAGTGGTGCTGTCAGATTTGTCTCTTTTGCCAACACTTCGCCCTGAACATATTGATGTTCTGTCTTTTTCCATTTACTGTCACTCCATTATGTGCTGTACTAAATCCCCAACTGTACTGATGCTGGGTTTGCATTTCACTTTGGTTATTCACTGGAATTCTAATTGTGTGGACAGGTTGATTGAATTGAATCTCATCTGTTTAAACGCTCCCTGCAGAATGCCACATAAAAGGTGCATTCAAGACGATAATGAGCTGAACAAAGGTGACCTTGGCTATCAAGTGGAATACACAAAATTGTCCAGAGGTTTTATATTGTGAATGGATAGAGTGTATACCACAGGTCCTTTCTAGGTTCAGCCATTATATATTGGATGATTTATGAGACAAACACAAGAAGCAAAATCACAGCAGCATGATATGATCTCACTGTCCAGAAGTGTTATACATTCGTGATGAATAGGAGACTCTTCGAAGATCATTTATTGATGGGTTTTGCTATAAGTTTTGTTTGTTCTCTAAATTTGATTTAAGTTTTAGCTACTGATGGACAACAAACAGAAATGCACATTTAACATCTTAACATGAGAAAATTAAACCTTCCCAAGGTCAGGCTGATTGCCTTCACGGGCACTATGTTCAATGGGGACAACAGATCTTGAGCTGAGTCAACTTTTTGGGTCCAGTGAACCTTCTTCAGAGCTGTTCTGATGAAAAATGACCGGACATGAAAAATTACCTCTGTTTTCTCTCTACAGATACTGCCAGACCTGTTGAGTTTCTCTGGCAATTTCTGTTTTTGTTTCTGATTTGCAAAATCCGTAGTTCTTGGTTTTAAATTACAAAAAAAGAAATTGCTTTACTCAAACACCTTTTATCACTACAGAACGTTCATAGCATGTCATAAACAATAAAATATATTTCACTGTTACACAGTCACTGTGGTCATGTAGGAAATGTGGCAGTTAATTTATACACAAGCTTCTACAAACATTAATATGGTTAATGACCAAATAATCTATTTTGAGATGTTGACTGAACAATAAATAAAAACACCAGGAATAATATCCCTGCATTTCTGTAAAAATATTTCTACTGTGGAATCTCTTACATCCATCTGAAAAGGCAGAAAGGACCTCGGTTTAGTTTCTCATGTGAATGAGGACACCTTCAACAGTGCAGTGAATACTAAGCCCTGCAATGGAGTGCCAACTTCAAGTTTACAGCTCAAATCCTGAAGTGGACCTCAATTTGCAGCCTTTCTCATCTTCCTGTGTTTATTTTGTCAGAGTAAGTATAAGTGAGTGGAACATTAACTGCAAAAAAGTGCCATTTCAATGGGCCACAGCCAAATGTGTTTGCTATTACAAAATATTTATACAGCTAAAACAGGCCATTTGGCCCAATATGTATGCACCAGTGTTTGTGATCCAAGAGTTACTGTCCACCCTCCTTCACCTAAGCTCTTCAACAGTTCCTTTTACTTCAATCTCTATCTTAAATTATCTAATTTTAAATGCATGTATGTAAATTGCCCCAACTATTCATTCTTGTAGTGAGTTACAGAATCACTAGTTACTATCTTGTGTTTAGATTTGGGCCACTCTGCAAATGGAAGCATTTTCTCTATAACATGATCATACACTTTTGTCATCTTAAAAACTGCTATAATTTCCATCCTATACCCTTCAGTCCTTTATTCTCCAGAGAAAAGAGTTACAGCTTGTTCAATATTCCTGATATATTTCAATGTCATCCTAGCAAATCCTTGTTACGAGTTCTCAAGTGGCTGTATATCCTTTTTATATTCACAGTATTCCATGGTAGTGTACACATTTAACATTCCTTCAGAGTTGTCTAACCGCAGCTGTTTAGAAGTTAACCCAGTGCTTCTTTCACTTCCTTAATGTTGATGTTAAGCTGAGCCACGACTTATGCAACTAACTCCTGGCTTCCTCAACACTCTGTCCATTGACACGTCCTTTTAAAAGAAGAGCCGATAGTAACAATTGTATATCAAACTATAAAGGTAAAGTCACCATGGCCCTGCTATTTGACTAAAAAGAGACCGAGGCTGGTGGCTTAACTTGAGGATTACTGCTGCTCGGGTGATGGTACAGGTTGAAGAGGAGAAGCTTCAACTTGTGGTGGGAATCAAACCCGTGCTGTTGGCGTCATGAAGGAGCCAACTGAGCTAACCAACCTCTGATATAACAAGCTATAATATCAATTGAATAGGAGTCAAACCATGGTAAATAAGGATGCAACAGGACACATATCGCAGTAGAAATGAAATTTGTTGAGAGATCAGAGTGGAAAACAAATATTAATTGCAAGCTATGGTGATTGAAATGTTTGGCAAATTGTAACAATCAAAATTTTAATCCCATTAAGTAGAATGAATAGTTTCCACTTATCCATGACACAAAATGTACCTCTGCTAAGGAAACCAAGCACAATTTGTTTCCTTCCAGTAAAGCTGACATGACATCTGCAGCAATTGGCCATAGCAGTGCCACAGAGACCACCCACCTAACGCAATGCCAAGATACTGATTGTGCACCACATATGTCCTCAAAATAAATGGGTGTATCATTATGAAAAAAAATGTACATGCAGAAATGGATGATTGTTTCTATGTTAATGTTCCATAGAGGATCAGACAAATTGCTAGTAAGGTAATGTTTTAGAACTTTAACTATTGTCAGGTATTTGGAAGTACACGGGAGTGGGTTTTTTTTTGCAGAGTGTGTAGTGAATTTTTGAATTTGACAGAAAACGTTGTTTGTCTCTGTTGGTGAAGGCAAAGGATTTGGTGACATCTCTACACAAAGGTGAGAGAGCTGTAGCAGCATTTCCTTTTTATTTGCAGCATGGCAGGGAGGCAGAGGGAGAGGAGGAGACAGAGAGAGAGGACACTCTATGCAATGTTATCTGCGACGTTGGAACTGGACTTCCCCATGCTGGAGAATGCACAGGCAGGCTTGCCAGTGCACTCAACCTCTTAGTATATTTGGCTATCAATGGTCACTTATCACTGCACAATTAAAGTCCTCAAGTGAGTTCTCTTTGACAGGACCTATTAATGACCTTCCCCCTGTGGAGTTCACAAATGAACTATCTATTCCGTCGTGTGGCTACAGTTCCCTTGTCCCACATGACTCACTACTTGATTGTTCTAATTCTACACTAACCTCTACAGGAATACAGTTGCTCCCTTCCCTTCTCTGAACTATTGGGGCTGGAATGGTAGCTGGATTGGTCACTGGCATCTGAAAGCAAGAACTTAGATATTCTGTCTTAAGGTGATGAGCTGAAAAGCAAGAGGGCTGTAATCACATTACCTGCTGCTGGCTAATCTATCAGATATAATAATTCAGATGGTATTAAACAGGATTTCTCAAAAGTTGATCGGGGGTGGAGGTGGTGGGGGGAAGGGTGATGGTGGGGAGGCTGTCTGCAGGTAAAGGGACTTTTGGCAAGTGGGATGTTTTCAAAAAAAAGTGAGATAATGAAAGCTCAAGGTCAGCATGTTCCAGTAGGTGTAAAGGACAAGGCTGGCAGGAGTAGAGAACACTGGGTGACTAGACATGAAAGGTGTGGCCAAGAGAAAGGAGGAAGCATATATCAGCTATAGGCAGCTGAGATCAAGTAAATCCCTTGAGCAGTGTAACGGGTTTAGGAGAAAATTTGAGGAGGAAACCGGGAGGGCAAAAAGGGGACTTGAAATAGCTTTGAAAGATAAAGTAAAGAAGAATCCAAGTATGTCGGAGGCAAAAGATTAACGAGAGAGAGACCAGGGCCCCTTAAAGATCAATAAGGTTGACTAATAGTGGAACTATACGAAGTGGGTGAGATGTAAATGAATATTTCTTTTCAGTATTTACTGTGGATAAAAACATGGAAGCTGGGGAACTGGGGGAAATAAATAGTGATGCCTTGAAAAGAGTCCACATTGCAGAAATGGAGGTGGAGAGGTCTTATAACACATGAAGGTTGATAAACCCTGGGACCTGATCAAGTTTTTGCAGGAAGCTAGGGAAGAAAATCTGGGTCACTAGTATCATCAACAGCCACAGGTGAGGTGCCAGCAGACTGGAGGGTGGTTATGGGGGAGGCAATGGTCTAATGATGTTATCGCTGGACTGTTAATCCAGAGACCCAGGTCATATTCTTAAGGATTTTGGTTCGAATCCTGCCAGAGTAGATGGTGGAATTTGATTTCAATAAAAATAATCTGGAGTTAAGAGTCTATTAGTGACCATGAATCCATTGTCGATGGTCATAAAAACCACCTGGTTCACAAATGCCCTTTAGGGAAGGAAACCGCCACCTTTACCCGGTCTGGCCTACATGTGACTCCAGACCTACAGCAATGTGGTTGACTCTGTGCCCTCTGGGCAATTAAGGATCAGCAACAAATGCTGGCCTAGCCAGTGGCATCCTCATCTCATGAATAAATATATAATGTTGTACTATTATTTAAGGAGGGCTGCAAGGAAAAGCCAGGAAACTACTGACTGTTGAGCCTAATGTCAGTGGTGGGTAAGCTGAAGGGGGATTCCAAGGGACAGGATCTACATGCATTTGGAAAGGCAACGACTGATTAGGGATAGTCAACATGGTTGTGTGTATCGGAAATCAAGTTTCACAAACTTGACTGAGTGTTTTTTGAAGAGGGCCAGTCAAGGGAAGTCATGGGAAGTTGTGGGTGGAGTTCAAAGAGATTGGAGAGGCGCTAAATGAATATTTTTTGTCTGCCTTTTTCCTGTGTGAATGCTACATTGTCGAGGAGAATACTGAGATACAGGCAATGAGATTAGATGGGATTGAGGTTCACAAGAAGAATGTGTTAGCAATTCTGGAAGGTGTGAAAAAAGACAAGTCCCCTGGGCCGGGTGGGATGTATCCCAGGATTCTCTGGGAAGCTAGGGAGGAGATTGCAGAGCTTTTGGCTTTGATCTTTATGTCATCATTATCTTCAGGAATAGTGTCAGAAGACTGGAGGATAGCAAATGTCGTCTCCTTGTTGAAGAAGGGGAGTAGAGACAATCCTGGTAATTACTGACCAGTGAGCCTTACTTCAGTTGTTGGTAAAGTGTTGGAAGGATTATAAGCGATAGGATTTATAAGCATCTAGAAAAGAATAATTTGATTAGGGATCGTCAACACAGTTTTGTAAAAGGTAGGTTGTGCCTCACAAACCTTATTGAGTTCTTTGAGAGGGTGACTAAACAGGTAGATGAGGGTAAAGCGGTTGATGTGGTATATATGAATTTCAGTAAATCGCTTGATAAGGTTCCCCACGGTAGGCGACTGCAGAAAATATGGAATCATGGGATTGAGGGTGATTTGGCAGTTTGGATCAAAAATTGGCTAGTTGGAAGAAGACAGAGGTTGGTGGTTTGATGGGAAATGTTCATCCTGGAGTTCAGTTACTAGTGGCATACCGCAAGGATCTGTTTTGGGGCCACTGCTGTTTGTCATTTTTATAATGACCTGGATGAGGGTGCAGAAGGATGGGTTAGTAAATTTGCAGATGGCCCTAAAGTCGATGGAGTTGTGGATAGTGTAGAAGGATGTTGCAGGTTACAGAGGGACATTGATAAACTGCAGAGATGGGCTGAGAGGTGGCAAATGGAGTTTAATGCGGAAAAGTGTGAGGTGATTCACTTTGGAAGGAGTAACACTAATACAGAGTACTGGGCTAATGGTAAGATTCTTGGTAGTGTGGATGAGCAGAGAGACCTTGGTGTCAGTGTACATTGATCCCTGAAAGTTGCCACCCAGGTTGATAGGGTGGTCAAAAGGCGTATGGTGTGTTAGGCTTTATTGGTAGAGGGATTGAGTTTTGGAGCCATGAGGCCATGTTGCAGCTGTACAAAACTCTGGTGCGGCCGCACTTGGAGTATTGCGTACAGTTCTGGTCACCGCATTATAAGAAGGATGTGGAAGCATTGGAAAGGGTGCATGGGAGATTTACCAGGATGTGGCTTGGTATGGAGGGAAGGTCTTACGAGGAAAGGCTGAGGGACTTGAGGCTGTTTTCGTTAGAGAAAAGGAGGTTAAGAAGTGGCCTAATAGAGACATTAAAGATGATCAGAGGATTAGATAGAGTGGAAAGTGGGAGCCTTTTTCCTCAGTTGGAAATGGTTATCACGAGGGAACATAGGTTTAAATTGAGGGGTGATAGATTATAGGACAGATGTCAGAGGTAGGTTCTTTACTCAGAGTTGTAAGGGCATGGAATGCCCTGCCTGCAACAATAGTAGACTCGCCAAGTTTAAGGGCATTTAAATGGATAAGTTGCATTGGATAAACATATGGATAATAATGGAATAGTGAAGGTTAGATGGGCTTCGGATTGTTGGCCCTATGTAACCATCGAGGGTTGAAGGTGCTCGGTGCTCTGTGCTCGATAGAGCAGTTTGGTAAACATTGTCTATGTGGGCTTTAGCAAGGCCTTCAAACAAGGTACCACATGGTAGACTGCTTAGCAAAGTTAGATCACGTGGGATCCAGGGAGGCATAGACAACTGGATACAAAATTAGCTTCATGGTAGGAGACTGACTGCGTTGATAGATAGTTTTGTTCAGACTAGTGTTCAATCCACTGTTGTTCATCATTTATTTCAACAATTTGGATCAGAATATAGAGGTTATGTTAAATAGGTTTATGGATGACAACAAAATTGATGGCATAGCAGACAGTGAAGAAGGTAATCTAAGAGTAACACGGGATCTTGGTCAACCGTGCCAGTGGCCTGGGGAATGGCAGATGGAATTTAATTCAGATAAATACGAGGTGTTGCATTTTGGTAAGACACCAGGGCAGGACTTACACAGTTAGTGGCTGGGCCCTGTGGAGTGTTGTCGAACAAGGGGCCTGAGGGGTGCAGGTATACAGTTCCTTGAAAGTGGCATCACAGGTAGACAGTGTGGTGAAGAAGGTATTTAGCATCTTGCCTTCATCAGTCAGAGCATTGGGTTGGGAAGTCATGTCATACAAGATGTTGGTAAGGCCACATTTGGAGTACTGCATATAATTCTAGTCACCCTGCTATAGGAAGCATGTTATTAAACTTGAAAGGGTGTAAACAGAATTTATAATGTCATTACTGACATTGGAAGATTTGAGTTAAAAGCAGAGGCTGGAGGGCTAGGACTCTTCCCCACCACCCTGTGCCCGCCCCCCCAACCCGGAGCACAGCAGGCTGAGGAGCAACCTTGTAGAGATTTAAAGTCATGAGGATCATGGATGTGGTGATTCCTACTGCTGTTTATTTCTTTGTGGGCTTTTGGATTTTTTTCCCCCAAAAATAAGCCTAACAAGGTTCATGCTTAGAGAGGACTTGTCAGAAAGATAGTTCCAATTCTGTGATTACAAATGATCTAGCAATGTCTGGATAAATTATTTTCTGAAAGAATCACTGATGGGAATTTTCAGGAAATTTCAGTGCCAGCCTACCTTAGTCAGCTCAGATATAACAACAGTGGTCAATCCTAAAGTATCTCAGCATCATATATGGTTGCATTTCTTCCACACGCTGTTTTTTTTTCTGTAGCATTTATTCAATGCTGACTCATTCCTTCTGCATTGGCAGAAGTGGTAGCATAACCCAGGAACAGCAACACAAACTGCACCCTTCAAAAATGGGCAACAAATCTACTTCATTAAAAACTGATCAACTTTAGCTTGCCACTTGCTTTAGGATCCACACAGGAGCAAGAGGTTGTGCAGAGCAGAGCTGCAAACCACTGATGAGTTTTTAAACAATCTCTACTGTTGCCCTTTCAAAGTACTGGAAAAAAACATACCCTGAACTTAGCAGGCACCTCAAGTGCTGCTGTTGATGAGGAATGATATAAAGTTTATTGGTTTAGAAAGATTGTACATTAATCTGCAATTTGTTTAATTGAAATCATCCATATTCTTGAATGCAAACACAATGCTACATGTCAAGCATAAATCTCAGGACTTCAGAGGTAATCTGCAGTCCATGCAGTAAGCAATGCAGCAGCTACAATTTGAGGTTGGACTGCAGTGGAAACCTTCAACAATCTAATTCTGAACACATTTCTCTTCTAGCTGAGGGTGCCAAGATTTTTCAACCAAATACAAAATGTGAATATTGTACTCAATCTTTAAATGAAATACTTGAGAGGCACAATTTTCACCTTTTCTTCTTATTATGATAGCATGTCAGCTGTGTCTCAGAATTTTCATCTCTCAATTGCATTGTTCTAGGCTGAGTCTCACACCTGAAACTTGAACACAAAATCTTCACTGATTATTGCTGGGCATAACTGAAGGAGCGCTTCAATACACTGAGTAACTTCTGGCAGGAAAGCAAGTGGAACTTGGGGACAGTTGATAGTTATATGTAGAATTTTTTTAAAAAATTGCCTGATAACTTATTCCCAACCAAATTAGTTATCAGTGTAGTGGACTTTTGTGATTTGTAAGTTCAAATAAAAGTCTCCATTTTTAAAAAAATGTATATGCTTGTATAGTCTCTGGTGTTAAGTAACTGGTACTATCCTTTGGATGAGATGCCTAATTAAAGTCCACCTGCCCCCTCAAATAAATGTACAAGATTCTATGACACTATTTCTGAAGAGTAGCTGGGTGTTATACAGAGTGTCCAGGTCAATATTGACACCTCGACTGACATCATTAGCTGATTGATGTTTGAGTGGCTGACTGTAATAAACTTGACTGGATCATTTTGGGCAATATGGCAATGGTCACAAATTACACTTTTTTGACTTGAGTCCTGCTAGGGCCTTTGGTGGTCACAAAGTTGTATAAATACGAGTTCCTCCTTCTTTTTAATCCCTTCCCATTGATATGCTAAGCTACTTAACACTTTGTCCCAATCATAATAGGCATGCCGTTTTACACAATGTTCAGGTGAGACATACAGGTTGACATCAGCTTACGCTCACCCGGCAACACCAACAAGAAGTCTGACGAATTGGCCAAGTTCAGCAACCAGGCACCAGGCTGAAGGGATGAAGTGGAAGATTTGTGGTGTTTGTGGAGAACCTGACTGCAGCTTCAAGGGTCATGATGTGATCAGAATGTGAAGGGGATGGAGCTGCTGACAGCTATAGTAAAAGAGCGATGTGGGGCCGGAAAGAGTATTCATTCATATTTGAGTCCTAAAAGCATCACAGTTAAATATGTTTTGAAGGCATTTTCTGAGTGGTCTACAATGACAACTGTTTACTTGTCTGTATTGATAGGCAGAGGATAGATAGCGCATGTTCCATTGATTGATTGGCTCACAAATATGGCAGCTGTTCCTATGACTAGAATAAGTCACCAATTCTGATGTCCCTATATTGTACTAAAAGTGGTATTGCTACCTGACCATGTGATGCCCACCTGAAAACCATGTGAGGTTGACCTTCGGCAAGCAATGAATGGGTGATTTCCCACCCACACCCAGACATCCCTTTCAGTTGTCAACTGTGAATCACCCTGTTTTGCACTGTAAGAGAATGATTCACCCTGTAGGCAGAATCTCCACAGTCTTAGAGGCTGGGGCATGCTGCACCTTTACCTATTGGTTGTCAGGGAGAGTGCACACATGTCTTTGTGCTACTGCTAGGAATAGAACTTAAATTACATTCTGAAAAATGGATTATCTCACTCCTAGCAAGGGGGTTGTCAGTACAGCTTGGTGAAATTCACCTGGCCTCTGAAGCAATCACAGAATCGCATGAGAACCCACACAGTTGCCATTTTCTTTGAAATCAGCAGAAGTAATGAATGTTGTGGGTTGCCAGAGTTCTCTAACAGGTGGGAAAGATATTCTCACAGTTTACCAAGCAAGCAATGAAATGAAAATCATGTGCATTTTCTAACTGATGGATTATCAACTTCACCAGTTCAAAACTCAGTCCGTGAAGGTGAAAATTCTTCGACTGTGACATTTTCTCCAAGGGAATAATTGAGAACATGTATTGAGATGGTATGCAAATCAAGATGATTAAAGGACCTTGAATTGAGTTGAAAACATTTTCCAAATGTGTCAGTAGCAGCTGTAAGGGGAAAGGGAGAATTTCACAGCCACCCCACCAGCAGGTTTGCAGACTGAGGAGGATTCTGTCAAATATATCAAGTGGACAGTGAGAGTCTTTTTCCGAGCATGACGACTTCAGCTTGTACAAGGGGGCATAGCTACAAATTGAGGGATGATAGATTTAAGACAGATGTCAGAGGCAGGTTCTTTACTCAGAGAGTGATAAGGGCGTGGAACACCCTGCCTGCCAATGTGGTTAACTCAGCTACATTAGGGGCATTTAAACAGTCCTTGGATAAGCATATGGATAATGATGGGATAGTGTAGAGGGAGGGGCTTAGATTAGTTCATCCGTCGACGCAACATCGAGAGCCGAAGGGTCTGTTCTGCGCTGTATTGTTCTATGTTCTATGATCTGTACACAGATTGCCTGCAGGATTAATGCAAAACTTTCAGGGCTCAAGGTAAATGGGTAAGGTCCAGAGTGCCTCCCCATGTCCTCACTCCCAATTGAGGTCCTCAAGTGTCCAATAAGTGCCCATTTCTCTCCTGGTTGCAGTTCTGAGGCTAGTAGTGGTAGCCGATGACCAGCTGAGGGTGAGAAATCCCAGCAGATTAGTTTGTTTAGTTCTCAAGTGCAAAGCGACAAGAACATGCCTTCATCACTCTTCCCAATCTAGCCTATCCCCTGGCTCTCACCCTTCTGATGTTTCCTGCGTTAGTAGTAATAATAGTTCTCTCCTTCATGCGTTTCCCCTCCTCTACTTCTATACCAGGCTTCAGCTGACAAAGGAGCAGCGTTCCGAAAGCTTGTAGTTTCAAATGAACCCATTGGATTGTAACCTGGTGTCGTGTGAATTCTGACCTTGTCCACCCCAGTCCCACACCAGCACCTCCACACCACGCTTCTCCACATCACAAGGCCATTCAAAATGCAGCAGATGCTGAAATAAAGTTCTCAAAGCCCTGAATGGATAGCATTTTTCAGATCCCTGACCCACCGCTGTGAGGGTTGCTGGGGAGCTCATCCCTGCTGATGTAAGTGGGTGAGGGTGAGAAATCTGTCCCCTCCTGGGAAGGAGTCTCTCCTCAGAAATCACCCACCCTATCACCCCGCCCAACAATGACTGGCTTCCTAACACCGACATTCATGTAAACAGGGATAGGTTTCACAATGGCTGCTGCCCCCTGTGGTGATGAAGGCTGAGCAGACTAATATTATTAGCTGGTGGCTGCTGAGGTTTCTTCTTGAGTGAGGGGCAGACACCTCCTCACCAGCCAATGACTAAGGGGCAGGGTTGCTGATATCCATTGGGACACATTGCACTCCAAACTTCAGGGCCGGAACAGGCATCAAGAGAATCCTGCCATTAAAGTAATTCCAGCACTTTACTTTAAAATTTCAGTGTCTATGTATTTTGAGGAATAGACATTGGTCAGGAAGCAAAAGATCATTTCCAGGGCAAAACAACATTGTTGAATCTTTCCTCTACATCTGGGAGGCCAAATAAGGAATCATTTCAATGTCTCATCCAAATATTGCACCCCTGGAATCCTGCCCACTGCTGAATTGTAACATCAAGCTCGTTTTCAGCACCAGGTCTCTGGAGTGGGACTCAAGCTCACAACTAGAGACACTGAGAAAAGCCATAATAGCTTTGTTTGTTCTACTAAACTTGAAATTAATTTGCATTTTGTGCTGTGGGATCATTAGGTCTGTTTAGGAAATCTTAGCTCAGTTATTTTGTCAAGGTCATGAATCATAGCAACATAAAATTGTTTCCCCATTTAAAATTCACTTGAGGAATGTAAGTGGTTGCATTAAAAGAATATTCGTTTCATTTTCAATTCTGAACTATGGAAGCCATGGAGGAATTATTTTATATAGTTATAACGCTGGCTGATGTTTTGTCTTCTTTATCCTACTTAACTGCACAAACTAATTGCAGAATTGACTCTCTTCCCATGCTGCCTCAACTTCGGTCACACTGAAGACGTTCTGAATAACTTATCCCCAATACCATGCACGGATTCTATATGCAGATTTGTATACAGGATCCTTGCAAATGATCCAAACACAGGATGCATATACAGATCCATATCTGGGATCTATTCACAGGGTTTAAGTAGAGAATCTGTGCAATATCAATTCAAAGGATGATGCATCAGATCGATGGGATCCACACACAAGATCCATATGTTTTTGCACTGGATCTATACAAAGGAACCATGCACTGGATATGTTCACAGAATCTATGTGCAATATTCGTGTTCAGCTCTACACAAGGGAACCATTACTGGATCTACATGCAGTATCATGGGGAGGTGATGGCCTAGTGTTGTTGTTATCAGTGGGCTGGTAATCCCGAAACCGTGATAATGTTCTGGGGACCCGGGTTTACAATCCCACCATGGGAGATGGTGGAATTTGAGCTCAATAAATTTCTTGAATAAGAATGTAATGATGACCATGAATCCACTGTCGAATGTCAAGAAAAACCCATAGCTTTGTTTGTTCTTCTGATTCACTAACGCCCTGTAGGAAAGGAAACTGCCATCCTTAATTGGTTTGGCCTAAATGCGACTACAAGCCGACAGCAATGCAGGTGACACCACGCGCACACGCATGTGCACACATGTCCATGCAGAGCACCCATCAAGTTTAGGGTCTGAGCATGTGATCAATATGCAGGATTCAGGCACTGTAGTAACATGTTCAGATCCATATACACCATAAGTGATCCTTACATGAGATCAATATTTAGGATTGACGTATGCATAATTATTTCTCTCCTGCAACAACTTTTAGCCAAACATCCTGCAATTGAATGTGTAAATAGATTAAACATCATTTTTCAATGAGCACTAGTGCACTTTTTTTCTGTAGGCTGATTTATTTAGGAAATGCATAATTTACTAGTTATCTTTAAAGGTTCTGGTGACAGCAATGCAGCAGGAATTTGCATCTCAAATTCAGAACTGTAATAAGGGATCTGATAATCTGTGCTTGGTCACATTGGTTGAGCCATTCAATTGGCCCTAACCCCCCCAAATTCTAGAGTAGATCATCTCAAGTGCTGCTCAGCACTGAATTGGAACATCAGGCTGGATTTTAGCAGCAGATCACTGGAATGGGATTTGAACTCAACTGCAAACACTGAGAAAACCTTTAATAGCTTTGTTTGTTCTTCTAAAATTGTTTCAGTTAATTTGCATATTTGTGCTTTGGGATCATTAGGCCTGCTTAGGAAATCTTAGCTTAGTTATTTTGTCAAGCTCATTAATCATAGCAACATAATTGTTTCCATCTAAAATTCAATTGAGGAATGCAAATGGCTGCATTAAAAATGTCATTCATTTCATTTTCAATTCTGAACTACAGAGCCCATGGAATTATTTTAAGTAAATCATGATTCTGGCTGATGGTTTTTGTTTTTTTAAAGGGCCCATTCAGAAGACAGCAATTCAAATAACGTAATAATCTCTTAGCACTTCACTGAGATATCAGCCACAAATAACTACACAGAGGTCAGCATCCCATCACCGAGTCACCCTTTATTTACTTGTGCACAGTACACTGGCTGTGGCCAGCCAGCTCAGAGCCAGTCCCTGTACTGAGGAGATTCCAATCTCCTGATCATATTGGTCAGCCAAGACTTTCCTGATTGTCCCAGGTTAACAGCCTCAATCAAGAACCACATAGTTGATGAGGTGTACCTGGTTCCCATCACTACACCCCTACAGGTCTGGGGATGTAAGCCTGGTCTTTCACTTGCAGATTTCCTTGTGACACTTCCACCCAGCTCTGGTTCCTCTGACTTGGACTCAGACATGGGTAGCGTGCACTGGACTGTGGCTTATCTCATGCATCCAGAATGCCTTTGAAGATTCTCCTCTTCTTCTTCCAGCATCAATGGCATTGAGGCTGCATGCACTTCTGACTCAGATTTCCTTGAAACTGGACAGAGTGGGGGAACCAACAGTTTCTGACAGGCCTACTGGCTGTTCTGAAGGGCCAGGTATGTTTAGTTCCTGTTTGCAAGGCAACAGCTTTCAGATGATCCATGTGTTTGTTTAAGGTTGTATCACCTACTGAACTTTAATTCATGGGACCCGACCTTGAATCAACCTCACCTCATACCCATACAAGGCCAATCCCTTGGTTCTGGCACCAAACTTCATCCCATGAATTAACTTGTCTCTCTCGCTAAGGGTTCCTGCTGCTGTTTCACTCTAGCCCCCACCAGGTCTGGAAATACCAGGGGTAACCTGGTGCAGATTGTTCTCCACCTCCGCAACTCTGCTGGAGCTATCCTTGTTGTTGCATAAGGGATAGTCCTATAATCGACCAGGCACAAGCAGAGTTTGGTGCTACAGGCTGCTTCTTTAAGTCAGCCTTCAACATGTAGACCATTCTTTCTGCCAGACCATTAGATAAGGACAGCTCTGCACCGCCCATTATGTGCCAAATGCCATTGGATTGGAGGAAACATGAACTCCTTGCTGGTAAATAATGTACCAATGTCTGTGACCAATACTTCCAGGAGTCAGTGCATCACGAACGGTGCTTGCAGCTTCTCTATCATCATCTGAGAGTTTGCTGAATGAACTTTATGCACGTCCAACTACTTTGAATGGACATCCAAAGTGACCAGGAACATTGAGCCCATGAAAGGACCGGCATAGTCGTCAAGCAACCGAGTCCAGGGCTTACCTGGATATTCCCATAAATGTAAGGGTGCTGCGAGTGCCATTTTTGCCTTTGTTGGCACCTTGGGAACTGCCTCACCTAGACAGCTATGTTGGCATCCAGCCCTGGCCACCAGACATAGCTTCTTGCCAGCATCTTCATCTTGAAAACCCGTGGATGACCCTGATGGAGCTTGGGCAGTATTTGCTGGCAACCTTTACTCGAACAATTACCCTTTTGCTGCCACAATAATATGCCATCCTCTACAGTGGTCTGCTCTCAATGGGCCCATAAAGGTTTCAATCCTGGTTGAGATGGACCATCTTTCTCCCCCCATTACGACCAGCTGTTTTAGTTTTGCCAGGACATGGTCTTTTTATGTCCACAGTTGGATATTGTCCATAGTGATTGGAAGAGCGTCCAGGAAGTTAAAAACCGGAACAGACTCTTCAAAGCAAGGCACCAACAGTGGAGTATCTGCCAGTGGGAGGCAGCTCAAGGTAGTCTGCATTAGCCACCTTGGCTTCCTGGACAGTGTTCTAACTGTACCTGAACACACTGAGAACAAGGGCCCAACATTGAACTCTACCAGAAGCTATAGGCAGCACAACCTTGTCTTCCTTCAGTAGCCCTAGCAAGGGTTTGCGATCTATTACTATGACAAATTCCCACACAAAAGTATTGGTAGAACTTCCTCACACCAAAAATGACCATTAAACCCTCCTTCTCTATTTGAGTAGATGTGTTTTCAACATCTGCCAAAGTCCAGGAAGCATAAGCTATTGGCAGTTCCTCTCCGTTGGGCTATCAGTGAGCCAGCACCACCCTGTTGCTATACAAGGAGGTATCGCATGTCAGCACTACTTCTCACTTGGGATCATAGTGGACCAACACTTTAGATGACAATAGTTGCCTTTTCATTTCCTAAAGGCTGCTTTTTGGCTTTGTGACCATTTCAAACACTGACCCTTCATCAAGTGTAAGGATGCCAAGATGGACATCAGGCTATGTATGATTTTTCCATAATAGTTCACTAGGAAAGATTTTAGCTTCAGTACAGATGTAGGAGCCGGGGTTCCTTTGATCACCCTCATTTGCTCTTCTAATGGATGTAACCCAGTTTTGTTGGCTCTGTAACCCAAGTAGCTCAATTGGGGCATCTGAAACACATTTTTTTCCCCCATCTGAGGCATACTCCTGTTTAATGAGAAATGTTTCCTAAGAAATGTTTAAGCACTACGCCCAAGTTCTTGCAGTGGTCATCCCTGTTATTAGTAGGTCACCTAGATAAATGGCAACCTTGAGTAGCCTTTGCAAAATGCTCTCCATGGTCCACTGGAAAAGTAAGCAGACTGATGTTGCCCCAAATGGCAGTTATGTATGTTGGCATAAACCCTCATGGGTACTAATTGTAACATAATCCTGGGACTACTCATTCAGTTGCAACTGAATTCAGTGGGTGTAGCTCATGTCCAGCTTTGTAATGGACAGATGCCCAGCAACTTTGCAAACGAGCCCTCTACGTGAAGGATCAGGTATTTCTCCAGCTGAGAGAAGTTGTTTACCATTTAGTTGAAATCCTCACAAAGGCATCCTTGTCAACATGTAAAGTGGCCTTAACCCCTTTTATAGCCTTAAGCCCTTTTTGAAAAACCCCTGGGTACTATTTCACAAGCGCTTCACTGAGGCAGCTATTTTTGAATTGAAAAATGTTGAGCCAACCCAGGTGAATCTTTCTCAACCAAATCTGCCCTAATAGCCCTCAGCCTGAACCTTTCACTATCATCAGTGATAACTGCACCAACGGCTTCTCACAGGAAACCAGAGCAGATGTCATAACCTTAATTCTTGCTGGTTCTCCAGTGTATGTTCCCAGTCCAGCTGAGGCCTTGTGCAAACTTAAAGGTTGTGGTCCCAACCAAATCTTGCTGAGGAGAGATTCTGCAACCATGGATACAGCTGTGCTGGTATATACCGGCATGGAAACTGGGTGACCATTTAACCAAACATTAATTTTAATTGGCTCCAATTTCAGTGTCCCCAAGAAATTTAATTGCTTCAACCCACATGTAGGAGAACTTTCCAGGATGCGCACTCTCCTGCGTATAAGGTTACAAGTTTTCCCACCACAATCGGGCCTTGTAGAACTACGTTGCTGTCTCAAGTCTGCATACTGGCAGCAACAATACCCAACCCAGATCCTGAAGAACTGTTTGCCCAGTTGGCTGAGGCTCAGCTTTGTTGTGGGTTGGCCTAGGGTCCTACTGCTCAGGATGTGTCCTGCATGAGGTTCTGCAATTGCCTACACTCAAGTGAGTTCCCTAAGCTTGGTTGGGCAGGTGAGGGTATCCACTTCCATTGGGATGGCCTCTCATTCCCATGCTCCACTTGTTGCATTTTCTAATGACAAGGCAAGCTGCTGTTTTAACTCCAGTTGGGCTTCAACAAGTAGGCACTTCTGCAGGTTACATCATTAATCCCACATACTAAAATAGTCTCTCAGCAGCTCATTCAGAGTTAACTCAAAATCACATGCCTCTGCCAGTTATTGTTACCTCATCAAAAATCCCAATATGGATTCCCCTAGTTCTATAATAGCCAAATAAAACCTACAGCATCACAGGATTAGAGGATGCTTGGGTTTACAATATTCCTTAACCAACTCTGTCAACTCTTGGAAGGTTTTTGTGTCTGGTGCCTCTGGAAAATTTAAGCCCCTCATAACTGAAAATGCTGCAAGGCCACATGCAGCCAAAAGGATCACTTGCTGCTTTTCAGCTGCCCCAATGTCATTTGCCTAGAAAAAAATTGCATCCTTTTCAGATACAGGTCCCAGTCTTCAAAAGCAGGGGCAAGTGAGTCAAGCTTCTCAAATGAGGCATGAAACCAGAAGTGCTTACCCCAACTCCAAAATGACAGTTGCAAGCAAATGTTCCTCAGGCATTTCCTGTTTTTTCCTACCACCACTGAAGTAACTACACAGAGGCTGGTATCCCATAATCAATTCACCCTTATTTACTAGTGCACAGTACACTGACTGTAGCTAGCCAGTTCAGAGCCAGTCTTCTTATCTGAGGAGATTCCAAATCTTCTCAGTTATAATGATCAGCCAGGCTTCCTGATTAGCTCAGGTTAACAACCCAAATCAAGAACCTTATAGTTAATTAGGTCCACTTGGTTCCTATCCCGACCCAGCCTAAATTATGAGCTCAATTATTTAGAATAGGGGATGAACTTATGATCTCTGATCAGTAATAAAATCATTATTCCCCACTAACAGTAGGCTCGTCTCTGAAAAATTCTGAGATCTGGGAATTTGGAAGCATTATAATTTAACCTACCTTCACATTGTCAAACACTGTTTTGGTCACAATCCCTTGCTGCATTTTTGGGATTGGTTTTACCACATCCCGTACAACAAAGGAGATATCTGGTTGATTTCAGCCAGCGTTCTTACCCTCCCAATGCTACACCTTTTCCACCTCATGGTGCTTTAATTTGCAGGTAGTTTGGCTGACAGTTATTGTAGGAGACAAATAATTGTGCATGCAAGGATCCGAAGCATTGATCCTATATAAGGGATCAAGAGTTATTTAGTTTATCCTCTGCACACTCATCCTTTCAAAAGCTCTGGCATTTCCTGTGCAATGTTAGAGTCTATTATAAAGGGTATAGTTGGCAGACCACTTCAAAAAACAGAAAATCAGAGTCAGCATGGTTTCATGAAGGGGAATTCATGGCTGACAAATTTATTAGAATTCTTTTAAAAGGTAACAAGCATGATAGATAAAAGGAAAACAGTGGATGTAATATACTTGGATAACTAGACGTGACATACTACTACGCATTAGTCTATTTACTGATATAAGAGCCATGGTGTTGGAGGTGATATATTAACATGGCTGAGGATTTGGTTAAGGAGAAAAGGGGCACTTTAAAGATGGCAGCCTGTTAACTAGTGCACTGGTGTCACAATTATTTACAACATATGTTATAACTTGTTTCAGGAAAGTAAATTTATTATTGCCAAGTTTAACTGTGACATACAAAAGAAGGGAAGACTGGAGGAAGGTGATGGCCCAGTGGTATCATTGCCAGAATATTACTCCAGCAACTCATTTAATGTTCCGGGGACCAAAACTCAAATTTCACCACAACTGATGGTGGAATTTGATTCCAATTACATGTCCAGAATTAAGAATCTATGATGACCATGAAACTACTGTCAATTGTCAGAATAAAACCCATCAGGTTCACTAATGTCCTTCAGGAGAGGAAATCTACCTTCCTTACCTGCTCTGGCCTACATGTGACTCCAGACTCACAGCTATATGATTGACTCTCGGCTCCCCATTGAAAAGGCCTGTAGCCACTTAGTTGTATCAATTACTACAAATTCTCAACACCAACATGAAACTGGAGAGACCACCTGGCATCGACTGAGGCACAGAAAGGATAACGGCAGAAACAGCTTTGTCGACCGTTCAAAGTCCACTTCATTAACATCTGAGGGCTAGTGCCAAAATTGGGAGAACAACAGTCAGACACAGGCATTCTTTAGTTATTATACCTTATAGTCAATGTCCCAGACACAACCATCACCATCCCTGGATATGTCCTGTCCCACAGGCAGGATTGACCCAGCAGAGGTAGCAGCACATTGGTTTTCAGTTGAGAGTGAATTGCCTTGAGAATCATCAACATTGACTTTACACCCCATGAAGTCTCATGGTCCCAGCTGAAACATAAAGCAAGGAAATCTTCTGTTGATTACTACTTCGTTGGCTAACAAATCGGTACTTCTCCATGTTGAACAACACTTGGTAGAAGCACTGAGGGTGACAAGGGAGTAAAATGTACACTGGGCAGGGAATTTTAATGACCACCACCAAGAATCACTTGGCAGCACCGTTACTGATTGAGCTAGTCGGATCCTAAAGGACGCAGCTACTAGGCTGGGTCTGAGACAACTGATAAGGGAATCAGTAAGAGGGAAAAGCACACTTCACTTCATCGTTATTACCACAGAGTCCTTGTGCAGATAAAGTCCTGCCTTGACATTGAGAATAACCACCATTGTGTAGTATGGCACTATCACCATGGGGCAGAAATCAATAAGTTCTAGCACTCAAGATCAGGCATCCATGAGGTGTAGTGGACCATTAACTGCAGCAGAATTGTACTACAAGTTCACTGCATGACAAATCTCCTCCTCAACCATTACTATCAAGCCAGGGGATCAACCCTGATTCAATGGAAAATGCAGGAAGTCATGCCAGGAGCAGCACCAGGCATACCTAAAATAGATGTATCAACCTGGTGAAAGTGTTGAACAGGACTACTTGCATGCCAAACAGCATAATCAGCAAACGAGAGACAAAGCTAAGTAATTACACAACCAACAGATCAGATCTAAGCCCTGCAGACTTCTATATCCAGTTGTGAATGGTGGTTATCAATTAAACAACTCACCGCAGGAAAAGGCTCCACAAATATTCCTGTCGTCAATGTTGGTGAAGCCCAATACACCAGTGCAAAATGTAAAGCTGAAGAATTTGCAGCAATCTCCAGCTGGGAGTGCAGAGTGTATGATTCATCTCAGCAACTTCTAGTGGTCCCAGCATTACAAAAGCTAGCCTTCAGCTGATTCAATTCACTCGACTTGACAGGCGGTTGATTGACTCAGTGGGAATTAGGAATTCTCATCAAGTCTTTAGAAATGATAGTTGTGCACTCCCTAAGAATTATTTATGTCTATTATTTAAATTTTAGCGTCAATCTGATTTTTATAAATAAACACTTTGGCTGCAATAGGAACCTTTCAATTTACATGCAGGTTCTAACCATGAAACACGGAGCGTACAATTGCCCTTGAGATTGATAGGAATGGACCTAAAAAGACAATTTAGTTCTGATAACAATGTTTTGAAAGCAATTGGGAGTTATAAAGAGAATTTCTCTTTTATTCCGAAGACACATAACTGGTAGGATGTCTGGGATCACTCACTTGACTATGCCACAAATGGATTTCCTTATCCTGAACACAAATGTAGAACTGTAGAAATGAAAACGTACGCTGTTGTATTCATGGCAAGGAAACCAATATCAAGTACTCAAATCCTAGGAGCTTGTGAAACAGCGTATCTGCTCCCATTTAGCTTCCTTGTAAAAGCATGAACACCATATTTATGAAAGCCCAATAATATTAGACTGAATGTAAAAGATTAATACATAGGCATCTATCTTCTGACTTATTGTGACAAAACCTTCTTAAGTTGTGACAATGGAAATCCATGGCTATGCTCAAAATATTAGTTAAATGCAGAAAATTTAGAAGAGTGAATCCAATGTAAATGAGATTTCTGGAAAAAGGACCCAAACAAAATCACAAGACCACAAGAGTCGAACCAGATGACTATAATCTGATAACACCCCAGCGTGTCCCAATGATTGACCATCTTTGCCATGCCTCGTTTACCTCCATTGCCAGCAATTATCTTAATAATGAGCAAATTCTTTTGTCAAAATAAACTAATTGTTTAATAATATTTGAGAAGGAGAACATTTGTCATAAAAGCAAAGTATACTGTCATTTCCTATACTTATTTATCTTAATAGCTTAAAACACTTTGATGCTAAGTCCCTTTAAAAGGAAGTGTCCACAAGAAAAAGTGGGAACATTATTGTGAGTCCTTTCAGTAAGTTCCAGCGGTGAATGGATTGCACAAAGCTATTACGTCCATGAAACATTTTTAATGATGTGAATTTGATTTTGGAGATGCAAAGGAACAACTGAGACTACACTGCATTTTCATAATATTGAAGGACTGCCACTTCATATTGAACTCATAAGACTTCACTATTACTGCAAAAATCTTTCAATGAGTATTTTACAAAGTACTTCAGACCATCTAGAGTAGTTGTCAACATTTCGTCCCATATACTGTACACATAGTCCCACTCTTCCTTTAGTCAGAGCTCATTTTAAATTTAACTAGGTTGGTGATACGGCCAATGAGAAGGGTCTCAGGCTATGTCAACTTCAGAAATAATCAAAGTTGAGTTTCTTTTGACAATAAGTCATAACTGGTTTATTACCAAGACAAACTTACTCAAACAAAGTTGCAAAAGCTATCAAGAAAGTTTGGATTATGCAAATATACACACATATATATCTGTTTTTCTTGCAGAGAAAATAACATGCAAAAGTCTGAGGAAAAACAAAAATATGAAAATTCTGTAGAGTTCCAGATTTAATATGCCTTGTCTAAATGATAGCTAAACTTGGGTAAAAATGATATGTCATTGATTGTCTCAATAGTATTCTGATCCTGAAGTTATTCTACACATATACACAAACTGCTGGCCCTTGTGTGTCTTCCTTGAACTGTTTATAATTTCCTGAATCCCTGCTTTGCTTCAGATATGGCATACATTTCAAGAAAACTCTCGCTAGGAGCTCTCCCCTCACGATAGAAATGACTTTTGATCGTTTTTCACTCACATACTTTGCTGATAGAAGTTGCTGTTAAAGACAAAGGGATAGAATCTGTTGCTCTTCAGAAGATCAAAGTCTAAGTTCAAAATGCACTTGTCCAACTTGACTCAAAAACAGCGCCATATGGCCTCCATTTGAAGGTTTTACCAAATTGTTTGACTCTATCCAAGCTCCCTGCTCCTTCAATATTGTTAATGTTGTACCCAGTACCTTTTCTTTAGCAATAGTCCTTTGTTTAAAGATTCCTGATATACTTATGAGTTCACATCATAATTTAATAACTTATATTTAGATTGAATTTTTAACTATTGATACATGGTACACATTATAAATGAAAATATACTCAATATTTAGCTCACACAAGTAACTGCTTTGAGATATTCTAGATCATTCAAGATCACAAGGATCTATATTTAACTCTTCACTCTAGTTATCACTAAATTCGAGCATTCATAAATGAGACTGTTTTAAAATTGAAAAAAGATGATGAATCACTTTTCTTTTAGTTGATCATATGATCAGTGCCTCAGGAATATAAAAAATAATATTCCCTCTTGACACAATACTTCTATAGAACATACACTGGGTGGATATTCAATGCCCTCAGTTGATTGCGCCAAACTTCTGAAGGAATGTAGTGAAATACAGATGAGGAGGTATAACTTCATTTGACTAATTATTGAAGTTTTCTGCAAATTTGACAACATTCATAAAGAAGACCTGATAGGCGTAGAATATATAGCTCTTCAGAAGGCTTCAAAAAAATTCACCACAATTTTAGAAAAATTGAAGCATGTGGAATACAAGGTTAACATGCCAGCCATATCTAAAAATGAGGTGTCAACCCCAGGGAAGCAACCAAATAGGACAGCTTATATGTGAAAAAGTAACAGCAGCAATTGTTAGGTGCACTATTGATTTTAATTGATAGATAGAGCTAAGTGATCCCATAACCAACAGAACATATGTAAGTTCTGCAATCCACACTACTTGCGAATGGTGATAGACAATTAAATAATTCACTGGAGGAGGAGGTTCGACAAATATCCCCATCCTCAATGATGGAAGAGCCCAGCAAATCAGTGCAAAAGATAAGGCTGAAACATTCGCAACCATCATCAGCTAGAAGCACCAAGTGCATGATCTATCTCAGCCTCGTCCAGTGGTCCACCATATTACAGATGCCAGTCTTCAGCCAATTCAATTCACTTCATTTATCAAAAAGTGGTTGAAGACATTAGATACCGCAAAAGCCTCTGGGCCCTGATAAAATTCCAGTGATAGTACTGAAGATGTGCTCCAAAACTGCCATTCCCCAAGACAAGCTCTTCCAGTACAGGTACAGCACTGGCATCGATGCTACAATGTGAGAAAGTGTCCAGGTATGTCTGTGCATAAGGCAGGATAAATCCAACCCTGTAAATTACCATCCCATCAGTCTAGTCTCAATCATCAGTAAAGTGATGGAAGGTGTCGTCAACAGCATTACCATCAAGACCCACTCAGCAATAATCTGCTCAGTGACTTTTAAAAAGCAACAGAACTGCAGAAGGTGGAAATCAGAAACAAAAACAGAAATTGCTGGAAAGTCTCGGCAACCCAACAGCAACTATAAAGAGAGGTCACAGTTAACATTCCAGATGCAGTGAGTCTTCTTCAGAACCTCTCTCTCAATCTATTGTATTTGGCATGGTTCTACATGAAGAATTCACTGACATTTATCATATACCTCTATTTATCTTTTCAGGTTCTCTACCTTCTCACCAACACAGGTTCTCTGGCTTTGGTTCCCCTTCCTTTTATCCGATTTGGTGCATACTAACTTCTAATCTGAGGTGTAACTAATTATTCACTTTTTAACTTTTATGGCAATTGTAGATTCCATTTTATTCCATCTCATTCCATTAAGCATAGCTGTCTTCCAATTTAGATATTCCATTTTAGATTGGTCATTGTACTTCTGTAGCATTATTACTCCAAACCACCAGGCCACTGATATTCTGGCAGGAGGACCTGTATTTACTTCAGATACATAGCTTTTTTCACATTGATTAAGAGCCAATCTATCATCCCCTGCGAAAAAGAACAGGAAATGACATCACCAACGCAGGAAATGACATCGCCAACCCACGGAAACCTAACCAGATAAATGGAAAGCGGAACATAACACCAGCGCTTCGTCGGAGGCTCACTGTTGATGTTACCTAGAATGGTGACAAAACATCTGGGAACACACCTTCAAGCTCAGTGAACCAGCTTACATCCGGAACAAAATAAAGACCCACTTGTGGACCGAGAGGAGGAGAGCACTGTGTTGGAGGTGAAAGGAAGACGTTGGGTTGGCTGTGCACCCTTGCAACCAGTGGATCTTAATGCTGGCTTCGGCCTAACGCTGGTTCAGGGGAGCAGCCAACCTGCAACGATGGCTGCGGCGAGTGCTCGTGCCCCAGGTCAGGGGGTCCGGAACACCATCCGTGTTTCCGTGAAGAAGGTGGATGAAGGTGCAACTGTGGACCGCACCTTCTTCGTGAAGAGGGTCCTGTTGGACTGTTGTGGGTTCGCTGCTGCGGATGTTTACTGCCTGCAGGATTTCCCCGGAGGATGTTTTTATGATGTGACCTTCAGGAGTGCCAAGCTTTGCGAGCGCTTCCTGGAGGTTTTCAAGGAGAAAGGAGGTGAGGGCCCCCTCTCTGTATTGACCGCTGTCCCGCTGTTTGTGATGCCAGCACAGAGGAGCCGTATGGTGACTGTGCATATGTACGACCCACATGTGCCAGCAGTTGATGTCCTGACCTTCCTTGGAAGGTACGTGAAGGTGGAAGGGGACCTAACTGACATCATGGACCCCTTTGGCATCTGGACGAGTAAGAGGCAGGTCAAGGTGACACTGAGGATGGGCGCGGACGGGAACGTCGTACACCCACCGTCCAGCTTCGTGATCGGCGGGAGCAGGGGCTACCTGACCTACGCAGGGCAACCTAAAGTCTGCCATGCCTGTGGTAGGTCAGGTCACGTGGCGGCCGACTGCAAAGCCACCATCTGCAGGAACTGCAGGGAGGAGGGACACCTTGCAAAGGATTGCCCACAAGAGAAAAGCTGCAAACTTTGCGGGGAAGTGGGCCACCTCTATAGGGCATGCCCGCAGCGGGGGACCACCTACACCCAGGTCGCTGGCAGGGGCAATGCGGGGCCAGCCCCCCCGGAGGAGAAGAAGGCACCAGGGCCCAGCAAGGACCCCACTAATGTGCAGGAGGGCCAGGTTGTGCAGGAGGGCCCAGCCCCGCAGGATGGGCCCGAGGCCAGCAAAGCGCCCCTGCAGGCTCCGCTCCCCACCGACAACCCGGAGTCGATGGAGGCGGCGACAGGCGACCCAGGGGAGTGGACGACGGTCCGGTGGGCGAGGAGGAAGGTGCGTCGGCGGGCCCAGGAACCGCAACCATCAGTCGGGAAGAGGCAGCTACCGGGGGGCTATAAGAGCTTCTCTGACAAGGGGGATTCGGAGAGGGCCCGCCCGAAGCAGAAGTTAAAGATCTCCAGGGAGAAGGAAAGCAGCACCACGCTTCCAGGTGACGGGAGGCGTCCTGAGGCTCCCTCCGACACCCAGTCACGTGCCACTGGGGCACTGGAGAGCCCCCCAGAACTTCCAGGCGGGAAGGAGGAAACAGCACGTCCCCAGCCTGACCCAGAGCCATACTCTCCTGCCTCCGTACCCTGACGGGGGGATGCCACCTGGAAGGCAGCACGGACGGTTTCCTCAGCCCAGAGAGCATCCAGCAGTTAGCCCGGGCAATGGGCATGAAGAGACAGATGGAGGGGCTGGACCTTGGACTTGGGGAGGGTGCTGCGGTCACTGCCCACAATGGGGGTACGAGTTGCAAGCATTAATGTGCGCAGCGTCAAGTCCACCGCAAGATGTGTATCCACATTGTCCTATCTGACCACCACCAAAGCGGACCTCCTGTTTCTGCAGGAGTGCGGGATACTGCACCTCGGCAGGTACGGGAAATGGTCCGGCGCCTGGACCTGTGGGCCTTCGATCTGGTCGGGGGGTAATGACTATCGCTCCTCGGGCCTGGCTATTCTGCTGCGGGGGAGCAACTTCACCATCTCTCAAGTTCAGGAGGTGGTGGGGGGGGCGCCTCCTAGTGGCTGACGTCACCTACAGGAACGCTCCCCTGAGGCTGATCAACGTGTACGTCCCAGTGGTACAGAGTGAGCGGTTGGCCGTCCTGCAGTGGCTCCCACCCCTGCTGGCTACGTCCAGGCTGGTCATCCTGGGCAGAGACTTCAACTGCATCATCGATGCAGATGGAAGATCTGGCATGGGGACAGCGTGTGTGGGGAGTCAACAGGACGTCATGTCCAGATTCCTGATGGGCACGGTGAAGGACGCCAAGCTGCTCGACGTCTTCAGCACCCCTGCAGATGGAACGCAGCCGAGGTACACCTGGTCGCCTCTCTAGATTTTTTTGTGGTAAAGACAACCACAGATTCATTACCATCTTCATCTTTGTCTTAAATGAGAGACCCATTGTTCTGAGATTATGCCCACTGACCTACAATTTCGCACAAAGTTAAGCAACCCATCACCAACCACCTTGTCAAGATATCTAAGAATCCTGTATACTTCAATAAGGTTGCCTCACGTTCTTCGAAAACCAATGAATGCAAACTGAATATACTCAACCTCTCCTCCCAGAATCAACCCAATAACTCTTCTTTGGATTTCTTCTCATGCCAGTACATCGTTCCTTGGATAAGGGGACAAAAGTTGTTCATATTATCCTAGGTATGGTCTAACTAGTACCTTGTGTAGATTTAGCAAGGCCTCCCTATTTAAATACTCTTATTTCCTTTGAAATAAATCTGTCTTCACTGTTATCTAATGGGCTTGTATGCCAGGTTTTTTTTGTGAATCCTGCATGAGGACTCCTAAATCCCCATGTGTTGCAGCTTTCTGGAGTCTTTCTCAATTAAATATTATCCAGCACCTCTACTCATCTTCCCAAAATGCATAATCTCCCTTTTTTCTACATTATATTCAATCTGCCAAGATTTTGCCCTCTTGTGTCTTTGTCACTCTGTAGATTTCATGTATTCCTTACTACCTCCTTTCTCACCTATTCTTATAATAATTCTTATTATCTTATCCCATCTATATAAAAAAATCTGCAACATTGGTGATAGGACATTTACCTTTTTCATACTAGATATCAATATATTTTATAAGTAGTTGTTGCCCCAGCACTGATCTCTGTAACTCTCCACCAGTTACAGGTTACCATCCAGAAAATGTCCCCTTCCTCCCAAGTGGTTAATCAATCCTTTATCCATCTTGATATGGTATCCAAAACTGTATGCTCTTTCCTATTAAATAGCCTAACATATGAAACATTATTGAATACCATTTATAAATCCAAATATATTGCATTTACTTGTTTACTTTTATCTAACATGTTTGTTAAACCTTAAAGGATGCTAATAAATTTGTCAGGCATAATTCCTGCTTCAAGAAGGCACACTGACTCTGTTTGGTGTTAACGTGTATTTCTAACTCAAACGCTGTTGCATGCTTTATAATAGAATCTTCCCAAATTTCCAAAAGACAGATATTTCAGCTGACTGCTCAAATAAAGGCCAATTACTGTGGATGCTGGAAATCTGAAACAAGCATGAAGAACGCTATAGTAACTCAGGCAAGTCTGACAGTGTCTCTGGAGAAGGAAACAGAATTAATGTTTTAAGTCCAGGGTGACTTTTTCACTTGAACTGATTCAGGCAGGTGGGGACAATTCCATCACACTCCTGACATCTGCCTTGTAGGTAGGAGTTAGGCTTTGAGGAGTCAAGTGACTCACTGCAAGTTTCCGAGTTTCACCTGCAGTTGTAGCCAAAGTATTTCTAATTAGCCCAGTTCAGTTTCTAGTCAATGTAACCACAGAGTGTTAATAATGGAGTGTTCAGTGATGGTGATGTCATCGAAGGTTAAGGGACGGAAGTTAGATTCTCTTTTGTTGAAGATGGTCATTGCCAGGCACTTATGTGGTAAAAATGTTATGTGCCATTTGTCCAGGTTTGGGACATATGGGCATGGACTTCTTCAGTACCTGAGGATTTGTAAATGGAATTGAACAATGTGCAGTTATTGGCAAACATTCCCATTTCTGACCTTATGATTGAGGGGAGGTCATTTGTGAAGCAGCTGAAGATGGTTTAGCCTAGGACTCTGCTCTAAAGAACTCCTACAGAGGTGACCTGGATTTGGATAGATTAGAATCTGTACTGTGTGGAAACAGGCCATTCAGCCCAGCAAATCCACACTGACTTTCTGGAAAGCATCCCACCAGACTCACCCACCTGCCCTGTCTCTGTAACCCTGCATTTCCCATGGCTAAACCGCCTAGCCTGCACGGCATTAGACTGTGGAAGGAAACCAATGCATCCGGAGGAAACCCACATGGACAGGGAGAGAATGTGCAAACTCCAAACAGTCACCTGAGGCTGGAATTGAACTCAGGCCCTTGATGCTGAGAGGCAGTCATTCTAACCACTGAGTTACTGTGCCACCAACAAGCACAGCCATCTTCCTACGTGCCAAGTATGACTCCAACTAATGTAGAGTTTTCTCCTGTTTCCTATTCATTCCAGCTTTGCTCAGGTTTGTCAATGCTACACTGTATCAAAAACAGCCTTGATGTACAGGTTGTCACTCTCACTTCACCTCTGGAATTCAGGCTCCTTTGCCCATGTTTGAACAAAGCTTGTAATGAGGTCAGGAGCTGAGTTGCCCTGGCAGAGCCCATACTGTGAAAAAGTTATTACTAAGCAGTTGCTGCTTGATACCACTATTAATGATACTTTCCATAATTTTAGAGATGATCAACAGTAAACTGATAGGGCAGTAGTTAGAGATAGTAGGAACTGCAGATGCTGGAGAATCTGAGAGGTGCAGAGCTAGATGAACACAGAAGGCCAAACAGCATCAGAGGAGCAGGAAAGCAGATGTTTCAGGCCTATACCATTCTTCAGAAATGAAAAAGAAGGGTCTAGGGTCATTTCTGAAGAAGGGTCTAGGCCTGAAATGTCAGTTTTCTAGCTCCAGTGATGCTGCTTGGCCTGCTGTGTTCATCCAGCTCTACACCTTGTTATCTCAGATTCTCCAGCATCTGCAATTCCTACTATCTCACGTACTTCCTTTAGTTGGTTTCGTCAATCCCAGTCCAGCAGCAATATGCTTTGGGACATACTCAAGCTCTCCTCTCGTATGTTCCTATGCATGGAAGCTTGATTGGAAATAAATAGCTGTTACACTAAGCTCTCAGAGAAGAAAAATGATGCCATTTGCTAGCCTGATCTATACGTGACTCTAGGCCCATATAAGCTAATTAACTCTTTGCTACACTGTGAAATGGACTGGCAAATCGTTAAAGCTGTTCACCACCATTCCTTAAGTTCCTTAATTTCTAAGATCCAACATTACATGTTAAGTGATGCACTAAAGCTCGGTCAGTCTCCATAGAGGCACAATCTCAAAGCAGCACCATCTTTGTACACTGAGGGCCTAGAAACTCTATAGAAATCTTGAGGGCTGTATGTCTGACATCAAATGTGTATTGTGAATAGCAACAATTTTGAAACTGTGTGGAGGTACCTCAGGGTCCAATATGTAATATGATTTTTATTCCCAGATTTTACGAATGAAGTATATTTCTGAAAAACATTTTCTTCAGGCAATTAGTGATCCATAATTAAAGATGACCCTACAAATCTTAATGCTCATATTCCATGAATGAATAAATTAAAAGTGAAGAGTGCTATTACTGCCTCTGTCAAACTATCAGTAATGTCAATGCCACATAACTTGATAAAAATATTATTTTCTCTCCCACCTATTTTGGTTTTGTCTATTTGATAATATTTAAGTGCTTATACCATAAAAATAACTTAGTTTTTCATGCCTATTATGGATCCAATTGCATCACATTCTTTCCCGTCAATTATAATTTGTATGAATTTAGTACTCATTGATTTGGAGAAATATTTTCAGTGCTGCACTGAGAATAATCATTCAAGGCTTCCAAACCTCTATCAGGTAGTAAATGTGGAGATTCTGAAATTCTACCTTCCTTTGACACTTACAGTTTTTGCTTGTGAGCATTCCCTGGCTCCCACCAAAGTTCAGGCAGCGGATGGGTAAGTACTTAAAGGGCTAGAACACCCTCCTGCAGAATTTCAAGGTCACAGTAAAATTATTATCATCCTACTTTAAAAATTTCTATGAACACTAAACTCAGAAAGGGACTCTGCTGTGCAATATTTTCTATTCCACCAACACTACCAGTTGTGTCGTTTCCTTACATGATGTATTGAACAAATTTGATTATTTTTCTCAATTATAATAAAGTATAAACATTTAAATATCATCTAAATAAATAAATATGTCACATTTATGCCTATTTGCTGATGATAAATTCAGATTTAAGTGTACCTCACACACACACACACACACACACACACACACACACACACACACACACACACACACACACACAGAAACAGATTGATCTGTCCTCTGTAAATATTAAGTAAAGCAGTCAGGCATGTCAATCTCTGTCTGTATAGGCATAAAAACAACAGAACACTAACTTAGATTGAGTTATCATCTTTAGCAAAGGATTGAAAAAGATTGCTCGATAATAGTATGGAAGATGGAAATGAATTAAGATTTATTAAACTGATATCTGTTATTTAAAATTCCATGATATTTACATGTTGGGGGGACGTTGTGGAACTAGAAATGAAACTTTGATGATTTACTTAAAGCAACTTTGTAAAGTTTACTTTTGAAAATAATTTTATTTTCATGCCTGTCTGTTTATGGCCATTTCATATTGTTTGGAGCTTAAGGGTGTAGCTATATTTGACAAGCAAAGTGTCAAGAAATTGAAAGCATTGCTGATTTTTTGATTTGAAGTCACATAGAAAACACAACACAAGCAATCTACTCGACCCAACTGGGTATGATCCACACAAGACAGCTGCCATCCTTCTTCAATTATTTAACACTAGCAGCATGCCGTTCCTACCATTTGTACCTCATGTACTTAACTAGCTACACATTAAAAAAAACAACTGTGTTAGTCATTCAACTATTCCTTCTGGTATTGACTTCCATACAATAACCACTCTGTATAAAAAGAAACTTTCTCCAGATTTCCCAACTGAATTTAATGGCATTAATTTTAACACTCGTGTTTCAGTGTCCACACAGGCGGAAACACTTGTTCCACTTCTTCTTTATTAGAAACATGAAAAGTTCTACCAGGTCAGTCTTTTCCTTCCTAGAGAAAGGAATCATTTCAGTCCACCTCATTGGTGACAAACCAAAAATGTGTATGGTATTCTAAGTGTGGTGTAACCAAGGTTCTATGTATAGTTAACATCTGTTTTTCGGTTCTAGCGCTCTCAAAATTAATCATTACTTTTTAGCTGTTTACAAACTACAGGCCTAATCACAGAATTGCTGGTTTTGTTGATTTAGGAATCTGTATCGCCAGAAAACAAGAGCAAATATCTTGCACTTGTTGAGGAGGATCTCAATCGAATGAGTTTCTGCAAGCCCTTTTTATCTTGCCCTTGCTCCCCTTCCACTACTGACTGACAGACACGTTCCCTCCCCTTTCTGCACCAATATTTTCCTTTGAAATATTACTATACTTTGGGGAAAACTATCTAAATATCCCTGTCCTTCTCAAATATGTAAAGTTTCTGGAGCTCACCTCCAACCCAAGGACTCCAAGATGCAATATCCCGAGGTAAACACATTTTCTGCTTATGATGGCAATGACAAACGGTGCCTCAGTCAGCAAACGTGCACACATCAATGACCCAATAACAACTACTATTGTAATTTCATTACTGAACAGACATAATTTCTGTTAATTTGATATTATATTTCTAATAGGAATTCCTGGAATATATTCCTGGAGGAGATACGTTACCACCTCCACTGGACATTCAGTGCTGTTCCTATCATTGAATCCCCGATATCAACATCCTAGGGGTAATCATTGATTAGAAACTCAGCTAGGTTCACCACATAAACAAAGTGGTGAAAACAGCAAGTTAGAGGCTGGGAATATTCAATGAATAACTCACCTCATGACTCCCCAGAGACTGTCCACCATCTATAAGGTTCAAATCTAGAGTATGATGGAATACTCCATACTTGCTTGGATGGGTGCAGTTCTAACAAACACAAAAAGCCTGACAGCCTTCAGGACAAAGCAGCCCACTTGATTAGCAGCACATACACGAGCATCTGCTCCCTCCTGCACTTATGCTTAGTAGCAATAGTGTGTACTATTTACAAGATGCACTGCAGAAATTCATCAAATTTCCTTGGACAGCACCTTCCAAATCCATGACCACTTCCATCTAAAAGGAACCCCTGCAGGTTCCCCTCCAAGTCACTCACCATCCGGATTTAGAAATATAATGCCAGTCCGTCACTGTCAGTGGGTTAAAATCCCAGAATTCTCTCCTTAAGGGCATTGTGGATCAACTCACAGTACATGGACTGCAGTGGTTCAAGAAGGCAGTTCACCACTACCATCTCAAGAGAATCTAGGGACAGGCAATAAATGCTGGACATCCAGTGATTACCACATCTCATGATACTCTTGTTCTCAAGGGAGTGGAGCAAAGGTTTACCAGGCTGACTCCAGAGATAACAGGACTGATGTATGAGGAGAGATTGACTAGGTTAGCATTGTTTTTGCTGGAAATCAGACGAGTGAGAGTGGATCTCATAGAGGCTTTTCAAATTCCAATAGGACTAGACAGGGTAGATGCGGGGAGGATGTTCCCGATGGTGGGTCTGTCTTGAACCAAGAGCCACAGTCTGAGGATTCGGGGTAGACCATTTAGGATGGCGATGAGGAGACATGTTTCACCTAAAGAGTGTTGAGCCTGTGTAATTCATTACTACAGGTAGTTGTTGATGCCAAAACATTGAATGTATTCCAGAGGCGGCTAGATGTGGGGGGAGAATGAGATCAAAGGTTATGAGGAGAAAGATAGATTAGGCTATTGAGTTGGATGATCAAAGACAATCATGAAGAATGGTGGAGCAGGCTCGAAGGGCTGAATGACCTCCTCCTATCTTCTATTTCCATGTTTCTATGTAACAGGATTAGGACCTTTATTCCCTGGAGATTCTCCACCATTCAATGGGATTAAAGCAGACTGTTGATCTAAGCCATTATACTTGATTTTCTATTCTTTCATGGGTCGAAAGCATCACTAGCAAAGTGAGCATTTATTGCCCATTGCTGTTGTTTCCTTGGGAAGGTGGTGGTGAACCATCATCTTGAACCATTGTAGACCATAAGTCATACATAGTACTGTTCAGAAGTAATGTCCTGTGATATATTTTGTGAAAGGAATTCAGCAATCTCAGATTAAAAGCTAACAATGTACCTTTTACTGAGCCCATTGCTGGAAGAAAATCTCAAACTTTTAGCACTCTGTGTGTAGAAATGTAGATGGAAATTATCATAATTTAAAATTAATTGTTTATCAATTGAATTTTTAAAAAATATTTTGTATTTATTTATAATTCATTGTTAAAATTAGAGTGCATACAATAAATTAAATATCTGGTTTAAATTTCTCAAGAGCAGCTGCTCCAGGCTCCCAAAAAGGAAAAATGAGTGAAAAGGTCAAAATAATAGAACCAATTCAAACTCTCTTCATAGGCTCATAAAGTCCCTATCATGTGGGAACAGACCCTTTGGCCCAACAAGTCCATACTGAACCTTGGAGCATCGCACCCAGACCTATTCTACATAACCCACCTAAGCTACACATCCCTGAACAATATCAATGTGGATCACCAGTTTAAGTCAATACTGTCATTTCCATGCCTTAATAGTTTTTGTTTGTCTTTCTGAATAGATGGAAATTATATATTTTCTTATGGTCAATGATCTATGCATTTTGTGTGTGACAAATATGTATTTTCTCACTCTAAGTTAAATAATGCCATCAATAAAGCATTTTTCCAGTTTTAAATAAAAGCTACTTATTATCCCACACTTGCCCCCGAGGGCAACGAATCAATCTCCTGCTAAATACACAATATCTCACACAACAACTGAAAACATGCCAACATACTAAATAATACAAATTACAGCTTGAGATTATTTCAGTTTCTTTAGTAGCAGGGTGGGTTTTTTTTTGGATAGGTTGATGCTTTAGCTGCACGGAAAGTTAAAGCAGAGGATTCTTAATAAATTGCACGTCTTCATGTAGATGAATTTTCAAGATATTGATTCCCAGATGAATTTAAAGCTGGTATATATTAAAGACAGTCCTTTTACTTTCAAAGTGTGACTGTTTGTTATCTTGACCAACTAGTTGACTGCCACTTGTTCAATGATTTTCTGATTCTCTCTCTGCCTGAATTTGGAGAACTGATTCTAGGTGTTTTAAAATGCAGGCAACAAATATAATCGTCTCATCCAAAGCCCTTTCCCAAATAAAGTAGTGGCCAGGCCAATCATCATCTTTTATTGTCATTTGACACATTGAAATTTACCCATCTGATTTGAATGAGGGACGATCATAACACAATGGAAGGTTGATGTGACCCATTCACATCTATTCACCGTGAACCTGAAAGGTGGATCAACCAAACTGCTACAGTCCTTAAGCTGAGATGGTGGGAGTTGTCGATGTTGGAGGCAGAGATAACAAGGTGTGGAACTGGATGAACACAGCAGGCCAGGAAGCATCAGGAGAGTGCTCCTCTGATGCTGCATGGCCTGCTGTGTTCATCCATCCTTCAACAAAATAATGGGTGAACTTACCACACGATGATAAATACCATATTCAAATATGTGATTTACTTGAGTTTTTGGATTACCTGGACTGGTACTGCCAAAGTTGACATGGTTTTAGTGACCATTATGATAGATTGTTTAAAATAGTAAAGCATTGTTTGAAAGGTTATAATATGCTGAAGCATGACAACTTCATTCAATAGCTGAGCTGGCTTCCCTGTGACACCTCTTAAACAGATTCTTAAATAAATACACATATTTATTCTCTTATTAAAAGTTAGTTTTCTGTTGCGTTTGTAAGCTGGAACTCACATGCTGTTCACTAGCATCCGAGTTCCATAAGCCGATGAGCTCCTGGACATACTGTTTAATTTGAGCTGAAAACAAAAAAAAAATGCTGGAAATGACAATGGGTCAGGCAACATCTATGAAGAGAGACCAAGCTAACATTTTGGGTAGTTGATGAGTCTGCATCAAAGTTGGAAGTGTGGCAGGGCCAGCATTTATACTATAGCAAGGGGGTGGAGCACTGGTAGAGACAGGCTGCTGTAAGTGCACGTTAAGTGATCAGAATGCAAGAAATTCTCCATGGATACTGCCTGACCTGCTGTGATTTCCAGCAGTTTTTTTTGTTTTCAGTACAGATTCCAGCATCTGCAGTAATTTGCTCCTTATTTGAGCTGTTGTTTATTTCGTATGCACGTCACATAATTTGCAATTAGGATCAAATGGATACGTTACATTTTGCATGCCATGGGCAAAAATACTTCTAAAATCGTAATTCATTCTTGGTAATAATGTTTTGATTAACATTTAAATCCCTACAGTAACCTTTAATTTTCAGTTGTAGCCTGACCAGTCAATGATCAATACAGATACAAACTGCATGAACACCTCTTTCGATTCTTCACCCAATTATTCATAGGATAGCTCAAGGACAAAGTATAAAACATGAGCAAGTCTATTATGAAGGTTTGGAAAAGTCTTCTAAATTTACTGTGCCCATAACAACTAAACTTAATAGAAAATAATCTTGCAGTTATTTAATGTCTTACCAAGTTATCAAGTCAATAACATGTCCAAAAGCATTTTATAAACAATGCACTACTTTCTTTGAAATGCTGTCAGCTCCTTAGATGTTTAGGAGAAGAAATACAGAACTATTAAGATACTGGGGTTATCATTGATAAGGAACTGAGCTGGGTCAACCATATAAATAATCTGCATACAAAAACAGGCCAGATGCTAAGAAGTATTAAGTAAATAACTCACTTTCTGTGTCCAGAAGAGTTGTTCACTATCTGCAAGGCACAAAGCAGGAGTGTGATGGAATATTTTCTCCTTGCCTGGATTACTGATGATCCAGCAACACTCAAGAAGCTCAAAATCATCCTGCCTAATGAATAGTATCAGAGATAATGGGAACTGCAGATGCTGGAGAATTCCAAGATAATAAAATGTGAGGCTGGATGAACACAGCAGGCCAAGCAGCATCTCAGGAGCACAAAAGCTGACGTTTCGGGCCTAGACCCTTCATCAGAGAGGGGGATGGGGGGAGGGAACTGGAATAAATAGGGAGAGAGGGGGAGGCGGACCGAAGATGGAGAGTAGAGAAGATAGGTGGAGAGAGTGTAGGTGGGGAGGTAGGGAGGGGATAGGTCAGTCCAGGGAAGACGGACAGGTCAAGGAGGTGGGATGAGGTTAGTAGGTAGCTGGGGGTTCGGCTTGGGGTGGGAGGAAGGGATGGGTGAGAGGAAGAACCGGTTAGGGAGGCAGAGACAGGTTGGACTGGTTTTGGGATGCAGTGGGTGGGGGGGAAGAGTTGGGCTGGTTGTGTGGTGCAGTGGGGGGAGGGGACGAACTGGGCTGATTTAGGGATGCAGTAGGAGAAGGGGAGATTTTGACCTGTCCGTCTTCCCTGGACTGACCTATCCCCTCCCTACCTCCCCACCTACACTCTCTCCACCTATCTTCTTTACTCTCCATCTTCGGTCCGCCTCCCCCTCTCTCCCTATTTATTCCAGTTCCCTCTCCCCATCCCCCTCTCTGATGAAGGGTCTAGGCCCGAAACGTCAGCTTTTGTGCTCCTGAGATGCTGCTTGGCCTGCTGTGTTCATCCAGCCTCACATTTTACTGCCTAATGAATATCCTATCCACCATGTTCAACATTCACTCTCTTCACATCAGATGCGCTGGTACATCAGTGTGTACCATTTACAAGATGCAGAGTGGTAAATCATCAAAGCTTCCCTAAGAGAAATATCAGGAGCAGTAACACTTGCAGCCTAGAAGGACAGTGGCAATGGATGCATGGGAACACCACAAGTACAAGTGCCCCATCCAAGCCACGCATCATCTTGATTTGAAACTATGTTGTGTTCCTTCAGGGCTGCTGGTTCAAAATCCTGAAACTCCCTTCTAAAACAGCACTGTAGTGATTAGAATCAGGCCCTGGTGGATCCATTGACTATGAGATCCTTGATTGGGGTTGTTCACAAAGGCGAGCCAGGGACCCCTGACTGATAGATATAAACGGGAGTTTCAGAAGGCCGCCTCAGTCTGGGGACATGTGCTGTGCACATGTAAATAAGGGTGACTTGATGACTGGATACCAGCCTCTATGCAGTTATTTAAAGCACTGTGGGAATACCAACACTCCATACTCTGCAACAGTTCAAGAAGATGACTCACTATCACCTTTGCGTATGTATAAGCATGCAACTGAGCTTGGTAAGAAATATCTGGTATCCTGCATAAGCCTTCAAAAATAAGGCAACGAAAGTCCAGACAGAGTATGTTCCTGTTAGAGTGAAGGGCAAGGTGGGTAGGTGTAGGGAATGCTGGATGACTGGAGAAAGTAAGGTTTTGGTCAAGAAAAATAATGAAGCATATGTCAGGTATAGACAGCAGAAATTGGTTGAATCCTTACTTGAGTAAAACCGGAAATCAGAAGGGTAAAAAGGGGACATGAGATAGCTTTGGCAAAATAGTTAAAAATAATCCAGAGGGTTTCTACAAATACAAGAAGGAAGAAAGGATACCTAGGGAGGGAATGGGGCCCCTTAGAGATCAGTAAGACTGCCTGCGCCTGGAGTCACGGGAGGTAGGAGAGTTACTAAATGAGTATTTTGCATAGGTGTTAACTGTGGAGAAGGGTGTGGAAAATGGAGAACTTGGGGAAGTAAATAGCGACAGCTTCAAAAATGTCCATATTACAGAGGAGGAGGTGTTGGACAGTTTAAAATGCAAAAAGGTGGATAAATCCCCTGGGCCTGGTCAGGTGCACTCTAGAACTCTATGGGAAGTGAGGGCAGAAATTGCTGGGCCCCTTGCTGAGATACTTGCATCATCAATAGCCACATGTGAGGTGCCAGAAGACTGGACTTTGGCTAACGTGGTGCCACTATTTAACGAAAGTGGTAAGGGAAAGCCAGGGAACTATATACGGGTGAGCCTGACATCGGCGGTGGGCAACTTATTGAAGGGGATCCTGAGGGATGGGATTTACATGTATTGGGAAAGGCAACGACTGATTAGGGCAAGTCAGCATGGTTTTGCACTTGGGAAATCATGTCTTACTAACTTGATTGAGGTTTTTGAAGCAGTAACAAAGAAGATCAATGAGGGCAGAGGGGTGGATGTGATCTATATGGACTTTAGTAGGGCATTTGATAAGATTCGTAATGGTAGGCTGGTTAGCGAGGTTAGATCACATGGAATATAGGGAGAGCTAGCCATTTGGATGCAGAGGATGGTGGTGGAGGGCTGTTTTTCAGACTGGAGGCCAGTGACCGGTGGTATGTCACTAGGATCGGTGCTGGGTCCACTGCTTTTTGTCATTTATATAAATGATTTGAATGTGAGCATAGGAGATATGGTTAGTAAGTTTTCAGATGATGCCAAAATTGGAGGTGTCGAGGACAGTGAAGCATGTTACCTCAAGTACAACAGGATCTTGATCAAATGGGCCAAAGGGCTGAGGGGAGGCAGATGGAATTTAATTTAGATAAATGTGAGATGCTGTATTTTGTAAAGTCAAATCAGGGCAGCCCTTACATCCTTAATGGTAAGGTCCTAGGGAATATCGCGAAACAGATGGTGCAGGTTCATAATTCCTTGAAAGTGGAGTTGCAGATAGATAGGCTAATAAAGAAGGTGTTTAGTACACTTGCCTTTATTTGTCTGTGCATTGAGTATAAGAGTTGAGAGGCCATGTCGCGAATGTACAGGACATTGGTTCACCATTTTTGGAGTTTTCTGGTCTCCCTCCTACAGGAAGGATGTTGTGAAACTAGAAAGGGTTCAGAAAATATTTATGAGGATGTTGCCAAGGTAGGAGCGTTTGAGGTTTCGGGAACGACTGAATAGATAGGGGCTTTTTTCCCCGGAGGATCAGAATTTGTTCTGAAGAAGGGTCACTGGGCTCAAAATATTAACTTTAATTTCTCTCCACAAATGCTGCCAGGCCTGCTTAAATCTTTCCAGCAATTCCTGTTTTGTACTTACTCAGTGACACCCAGTTTGTG